>NW_027555847.1:298221574-303234074 GCF_003287225.1 Phascolarctos cinereus
TTTAAGCCAAGTCTAGATGACCATTTACCAGGCATGTTGTAGACAGAGATAGAGACTAAGCCTGTGGTTTCATTTGTATAGGGAATTCCTGAATGAGGAAATTCTCACCACTGATGCAGGTTGGCACCTTCTCTGTTAAGCACTGACAGGATAAGTGACTTGCCCAGGGTCTTACAGGTAGTATGTGTTAGAAGTAGACTTTGAACCCGGATTTTCCTGGCTCCAAGGCCAGTTCTCTATCTACTGTGCCACATTGGCTCTCTTTGTCACATAAGCGATTTTTCTTCAGGGATGGTTTGGACTAGAATGTTCTTTGACATCCTTTGCTATTCTGAGCTCTTGTGATTACATGCTAAGCATCAGTTATATAATCTAGTTGGGAAAATAAGAGAATGCATGGACAGATTACTCCTGAAACTCTGTGTCTATACTATTCTTTGTGGCCATAAAGATCAATGCCACAAAAAAACCAAACAAAAACAAAAACCAAACAAACAAATAAAAATCTCAGGCATTAAAAGACTGTAGGAGTTCAGAGGCGGGAAAGCTGGGGAAAGCTTCACAGAGGAAATGAGACTGGAGACGGAATTTGAAAAAAAGGGCAGGATTTCAATATGTGCAGAAGAGGGAAGGAGGGCATTTTAAATGGAAGGAATGGTGTAATCTAAGGCAAGATTGCATAAGGCAGATTTAGGGAAGTGTAAGCAGACTGGTTGGCCAGGAGTATCTTAGGCAATAGTAGGAAGTGAGATGGGAAAGACTGATGTTGAGTTCAGGTTGTGGAGGACCTTGGATGCTAGGGCAAGAAGTTTGTACTGTATCTAATTAGGAAATGGAGAATCTTTAGGTTTTTGAATGAAGGTTTTTTTCCAGTGATGTGTAGGATGGTTGGAAAGAGACAGTGCTATAAAGGATAGCTCTCCAGGTAGGGAAGGAAGGGGAGATAAATTTGGGAAATCAAGCTAATGTAAAAGAATAAGGTCCATAGTTGAGGTATTATAGTAGTTTAGGTGTGAGCAGATAAGTGTCTGACCCAAGATTGTGGCAATGGGAATTGTAAGGCAGGGGTTGGGTTTAAGGGGCATTTTGACAGAACTGAAGACTTGGTGACTGAATATAAGGACTGAGGTTGGGGAAGGGAAGAATCAAAGAAAGCTAAGAGGGCTTGAGTCTGGGTAATTGGCAGATTGGTTGTGACATTAGCGAAAAATAAGGACATAGCTGGAAGAGCCCATTTGAAGAAAAGATATTTTATTCAATTTGACAAGTTGAGTTTTAGGGAGACCTCAAATTAGGCATTATCTCTTCTTCCCCATATAACAATTCCTACTCTCTCCTAATCCACTCAGCTTCCTGGGAACAGGTTGGTCAGGCTGAGTGACCATTAAAACATCCACTGACTAGTGATTTAGATGAGCCTTCCTGACACATACCCTCCTTTATTCTTCTCTCTTCCAGGCTAAAGAGCATCAGTTTCTTCGGTTGACCCTCATATAGTACTCTCCCAAGACTCTTCACCATCCTGGTTGGCCTCACTGGATTTAACAATGTCCTTTCTAAGCTTTGGTGCCCAGATATAGGTTTACCAATGACAGTATTGCAGGAATATCCTTCTCTTCCTCCTTCTCCTTCCCTTTCTGGACACTATGCCTCTCTTAGGGAAAAGCAATTTAGATCTCTTTAGCTCCTAGTATTCCCAGGCAGACTCCTAGGCAGAATCCCAATTTCACTTAGCTTCTGAGATCATTGGTTATCAGGCATGTGCATTCAGGCTGGTGAAGTATGGCATAATGGGATTTGAACTTCAGATCAAGTATGTGCTAACTTAAAAAAAAAACAGAACAGCTTGAAAATTTTAGTTCAGGAAAGAACTTAGGGATTGTCTGATCAAATTCCCTCACTTAACACATGAGAAACAGATCTGGAGTCACTTGTCCAAGATTTCTCAGCAGGTTAATGTAGGCTGTGGGACTAGTGCCCACATCTCCTGAAACCCTGTCCAGTGTGTTTGCCATCATTTTAGGGTTTTTTTTAAATCATTGGAGATAATTTATTTTTTCATTGCCTTTAATTATATATGTGTATATATGTACACACACACACCACACACACACACACACACACATTTCTCCCCTCTGGGACCCTGCCTAGAGAACCATTTCTTATAACAAAGAAGAAAAAAGAAGAAAAAGTAGTTCAGCAAAACTAACGAATACATTAACTGAGTCTGACAGCATATGGACCATTCCATACCATAGTCCCCCACCTCTGCTATACATTTTCTCCTCATTTTTCCCATTGGTATCATTTAACAAATAGTCAATCAAAAGGAGACATAAGCAGTTGTTCTCCTAGGTCATCTTATTGTTTTGAGGGAGGGTGGAAATCCGTCTTCTGGGTAGGGAAGATTTGATTATCTCACGTAATGAAAGATGCCAGAAGCTGCATTCTGTTGCTCACATTTCCATTCACTTTTGGGGACATCAGCTACCCTTAGCCTAGCTTGCTGGGAGGGCTGAGCTTACCAGCCATCTGGTGCAAAGCTCTGAAGCAATTCTGGTACAAGAAAAAAATGTCTTTGACCCAGCAGCATCCTTACAATCAAAATGCCTTTCCCACTTCAATAAGTCATAGGAAAGCTATGAAAGCCCCAAACAGTATTTAGTTGTACCATACGCAGTTAATTAGATTAGTAAGGGCAAAGACTGAGAAAGTTAGCAAAGTTTCTAAGAATATGCATCTGTAGTTCTTATTCGTCAAAGTTTCCCAATGCTTTTCCCTTTTTTCTCTTCATATTTTCCAAGTGCTCTGGCTGATTCAGACTCCCAGAAGAGCAGGGAAGACTTTTCATTGAATGTTGTCCTTTGTGTTGATGGAAACAAATATCTGGTTTTAGTGACGTCCGAGGTAAGAGATTGTTTTTCAGGATATTCAAACTCATCTTCTGGGTCATTGGTTTCAAGTCTGAAAATTACAAGGTGTTGTTTTCTCTTTTAGCCTGTCCTTTGGAGCAAGCTTGCTTCATAACTCTTAGTCCTTGTCCTCAGGCAATGAGAGAATAACAATAACTGGGCATTTTGGCTCAGAAGAGTTATTTTATTGATTTCAGGAGAATATGGAAGGCTTTTTTAGCATATGTGAGGGCATCCCAAACACTGATTTTCAGGAATTATGATGTTAGATTTCTGATAAAATTGAGTAGATCTCCTTTTAGCATCTGCATAATTTTATTTTTCCCCTTTTTCTTTACCCTTTTGAGTTCATTTCTTCAAATTTAGCGAGCATCTCCATTTTCTCTCATCCTCAAGAAAACATTGCATGGGCTCATTCTTTCTTTTGTTTCATTTCCCTTCCTTCCCTCCGTCTCCCAAACCTAAGGTGATAAATCTACATGTACTATCACCTCCAAATTCATTCCCATGACCATCAACTCTAGCAGACTCTCATACGTTGTTGGTCAGTCATTTTCAGTCATATCTGACTCTTTGTGATCCCATTTGGGGTTTTCTTGGCAAAGATACTGAGATGTTTGCCACTTCCTTCTCCAGCTCGTTTTACAGATGAGGAACTGAGGCAAGCAGGGTGAAGTGATTTGCTAGTAAGTGTCTCAGGCCAGATTTGAACTCAGGAAGATGCATCTTCCAGACTCCAGGACCCGCACTCTGTACTAGGCGCCACCTAGCTCTTACCTGGAGCATTACAATAGCCTTCTAACCTCTCTCCTTGCTTCTCTTTCTCCACCAGTCCTTCCCACACATCAGTGCCAGGTCACTTTTCCTATAGCACAACACTGATCTCATACTTTCATTGGCTCCCCATCAACTACTGAAAAGTTCAAACTGCTTGACCTGGTAGTCAAGGCCTCCACAATCTGGCTCCAATCTTCTCCCTTTAGTCCACAAATAAACTAGGATACTTTCTGTCTTCCAAATGTAGTCCTCATTTCCCTTATGTTCTTCCTGTCTTCTCCCAGGATCTCGGCTCACCAGTTTGTTCAGCCTCGGCTCATGGGCCACATATTCCAGGGAGAATTCCCTGATTGGCTCAGATGAGAACAAGTTCTCCCTTTTCTGAACTCTTCCTAGCAATTAGTTTTTCTTAATAACCCATAGTCTGGCTGCAGAATGAGCACTGGGAGCATTGGGGTTAGAAGACCCTCATTCAAACCCCAGCCCTACTTCTTATCACCCACCTGAGTGTGGCCTTGGGCCATTCACTTCACCTTGGTTTCTGCAAAATGGGGGATGTGGACTGGATGGACTCTCAGGTCTCTTTTAACTCTAAATTTAGTTCTGTTTTGTCTTAGAATACTTTGTGCACATGTTTTCTTTCTTCTACAAGATTACAAGCTCTTTGAAGATGAGAATAATATTTTTTTCTTCATTTAGAGATCTTGTACAAAATATGTGCTTAAAAATGTCTTGAATGAAAAAAATAAATAAAAATGTTTAAAAAGAAAAAAAAATTTTAAAAAGAAAAAAAAAGAAAAAATGTCTTGAATGAATGAAAACCATGAAATACAACCCAAAAGACTGACTTCAGAAACACTTGATTTGATATTTCACCTTCTGCTCTATGGCATTTATACAAGTTCTACATAAATTCTCCCTCGTGCCTGCCATACACTCCCTATTTAAAAATTTTTGTTTTCAATTAGCAAAAAATATATTTTTTCTCCCTCTTGCCTTACCCCACTGGGAGAGAGGAAAAAAACAAAACAAAAACCAAAACCTCTATAACAAATTTGCATAGTTAAGCAAAACAATTTTGTAATTTGTCCATCTCCTCCCTAAAGGATGTCTCCTTCTGCACCTTGAGTCCATCGCTGCTCTGTTAGGAGAAGCTTGCTTCATCACCACTCGTCTAGAATCATGGTAGGTTATTGCACTGATCAGAGTTCTCAGATTTTTCAAAGTTATTTATCTTTATGTTATTATTGTTATTGTATAAATCACTCTCCTGGTCCTGTTTAGTTCATTCTGAATCAGTTCATTAAAGTCTTCCCAGGATTCTCTGAAACTGTCCTTTTTATGATTTCTTAGGCTTATTAATATCCCATTACATTCATATGCCATATCTTTTCCTGCCATTCCCCAATTAATGGGCAACACTTTAGTTTAGATTCTAATTGAGGCAGCTAGGTAGTGCAAAGGATAGAGTGCTGGGTCTGGAATCAGGATAGACCAGAGTCCAGATCCAGTCTCAGACACTTACTAGTAGTCAACTTGGGCAAGTCACTTATTTTCAGTTTACTTCAGTTTCCTCAGATGTAAAATGGGGATAAGAATAGTACCTACTTCACAGGGTTGTTGTGAGAATCAAATGAGATAATATTTGTAAAGCCCCTGACATGTGGTAGGCACTTAATACTTGTCTCCTTCTTTCCTAGTTCTTTGCCTCATAAAAAAGAGCTGCAAAAATATTATTGTATGTTTGGATAGGTCCTTTTTCTCTTTCTTTGTTCTCTACAGGGTACAAGCCTAGTAGTGGTATTGTGGGTCAAAGCATACACACGTTTCGGGGCATAATTCCAAACTGCTTTTCAGAATGATGTACCCTTTCACATCTCCATCAAGAGAGCATTAATGTGCCTGTTTTCCTGAAGCTCCTCCAGCATTTGTCATTTTCCCATTCTTGGTCAACTTTACTAATCCCATGGGTGTGAAGTGGAAATCAGAGTTTCTTTAATTTGCATTTCTCTAATTATTAGCCATTTGGAGCATTTTTTCTTAGGAGTGTTGATGGCCTGTATTTCTTTCTTTGAAAACTGCCTGTTCATACCCTTTGAATCACACACTCAGGCAGTCAGTAAACGTTTATTAAGTGTCTACTATATGCCAGGCACTATGCTAAGCTCTGGGGATACAAAGAAAAGCAAAAGACAGTCCTTGCCCTCATGGAGCTCCCAATCTAAGAGGGGAAACAACATGCAAATAACTGTGTACAGACAAGCTATATAAAGGATAAACCAGAAAAAATTAAGAGAGAAGGCATGAGAATTAAGAGGGATTGAGAAAGGCTTGATGTAGAAGGTGGGATTTTAGCTGGGACTTGAAGGAAGCCAGGGAAGCCAGGAAGAAACAAGGAGGGAGAGTATTCATACACCCCGGAGCATGGGGCTCAGTACCAGTGAAAATCTTGGAGTAAGTAAGTCTTGTTTGAGGAAAAGCAGAGGCCAGTTTCACTGGATCACAGAGTACATGGGGGTGAGTAAGGTGTACCTGAGATATGAGAATGGGGCTGGGGTAGGGGGTCACGTTATGAGGGGCTTTGAACTCTAAACAAGATTTTATATTTGATCCTGTAGGTGTTAGAGAGCCACTAGAGTGTGTGTGTGTGTGTGTGTGTATGTGTTTGCCTGTCTGTCTGTCTGTCTCAGGTCAGGGTGGGAAGGCAGTCAGATCTATTTTTCAGGAAAATTGCTTTGCTAGCTCAGTGTAAAATGGACTGGAGTGGGGAAGACAGTTGTGTCTGGCAAACCAACCAGTGGGCAAATATAATAGCTTCTGACCATTTATCTGCTGGAGAATATCTCTAATTCTTAGAAATTAGAATTAGTTCTTTGTATCTTGGAAATGAGGTTTTTATCAAAGAAATTTGCTGCAAAGTTTTTTTTTTCCTCCAGTTACCTGCTTCCCTTCTAATTCTAGTGGCACTTGTTTATGTAAAATCCCTTTTTAAAATTTTACATAATCAAAATTGTCCATTTTTATCATCTGTGATTTTTCTATTCATCATTTAGTCAGAACTGTTTTCTTATTCCTAATTATGAAAGGTAATTTCTACCTTGCTCTTTTAATTCATTTTGTTTTGGAGCAGCTAGGTGGGGAAGTGGATAGAGCTCTGGGCCTGGAGTCAGGAAGATCTGAGATCAAATCCAGATTCAGACACTTGCTAAGCTGTGTGATCTTGGGCAAGTCACTTCATTTCGGGTTGTCTCAGTTTCCTCAAATGTAAAATGGGGATAAAAATAACACTTACCTCTCAGGGTCATTGTTGAAGATTAGAGCAGATAATATTTGTAAAGCTTAGCATAATGCCTGGCACATAGTAGGTGTTAAATAAATGCTGTGCTTCAATAGGAACACATCTTGGTCTATGGCGTGAGACGTTGCTATCTAGATGTAGTCTTTGCTATGTAGAATCTTTCTTGTCTTCTCAGCAGTTTTTGTAAAACAGTGAATACTTACCCTAGCAGCTGGGGTCTTTGGATTTATCAAATGAAATACTCAATTCTAATCTTTCACCTCTCAGAGTTCTTTTCCTTCAGTGCTCAGTCCAGGTGACATCTATCCCATAAAATCTTCCTTGCCTCTTTCCCTCAGTCAGTGCTTTTTTTCCTAAAATTACCCTGCACTTACTCACAGTGACATATTTTGTTCTCTCCTTACCCCCAGAATGTAAGCCTTTTTACTTGTTTTCTTTTTAAACATTTTTATCCTCTCAGCACTTTCAATAACTATTAGTCAATAAACATGTATTAAGTGTTTACTATGGGCCAGGCTCTGTGCTAAAAGCTGGGGACACAAAGAAAGGCAGTCCCTGCCCTCAAGGAGTTTCTGATTAATGGGGGAAGACATAAAAAGAAGCTGAAATGGACTCTGGCCCGGAGAGTTTACTCAGGGGCATGATGGGGTGGGAAATCTGAGGAGGTGAGAGTTTTTAGAGTTGATTCCATCCTGCAGAAGGATGACAAAGTCCAGGAGATTTTGCCTGTGGATTTGCCCCTGATTACATTACTCTGAGGTAATAAAACCTAAGATCTGAGTTCAAATTTGGCCTCAGACACTTACTAGCTGTATGACCCTGGGCAAGTCACTTAACCTCTGCTTGCTTCAGTTTCTTCATCTGTAAAATGGGGATAATAATTGCACCTACTCTGCAGGGTTACTATGAGGATCACGTGAGAATAATTATAAAGCTGTTAGTGTAGTGCCTAGCACATTGCAAGTACTATATATAAATGTTAACTTTTATTATTGTTAATTCAGAGAAACATGGAAAGATTTGTATTTATTGACGCAGAACCAAAACGGTAATATACACAATGACTACAACCACATAAATGTTGTTTGTTTTTTGCCTTTTGGTGAGGCAACTGGGGTCAAGTGACTTGCCCAAGGTCACACAGCTACTAAGTGTCATGTGTCTGGTCATCAAATTTGAACACAGATCCTCTTGACTACAAGACCAGAGCCACCAAGCTGCCTCTACAATCATGTAAATGAAAAGAACTTTCAAAAGAAGCTAAACTCTGAGTAATTGTAATAACCAATACTGCTACTGGAAGATAAAGGATGAATCACGTCTTTCTCCTCCTGACTGGGCAGTGGGGGTCAACAGGTGCAGATTGCTGCATACATTATCAGTTGTGACCTCCATATCATCATCTGTTTTTGTTGAACTGTTTTTCTGGTTCAATTCCAGAGGCTGGGGGATGGCCTTGGTCCTATTTCCAGAGTTGTGCTTGGGTCATTTCAGTTGTGTCCAAGTCTTTGTGACCTCATTTTGGGGTTTTCTTGGCAAAGATACTGGAGAGGTTTGCTATTTCCTTCTCCAGCTCATTTTAAAGATGAGGAAACCAAGTCAAATGGGATTAAGTTATTTACCCAGGGTCACACAGATAGTAAGTGTCTGAGGCTGGATTTGAACTCAGGAAGATGAGTCTTCTGGACTCCAAGCCCAAAGTACTGTGATAAAAAAAAAGGTATCAACAAAGATGTTGACAAATGTGCTTTTTTTTTTTAAAGAAAATTCATAATTTTGGTATTAAAGTTGAAAGTCAGAAATTATTGCTGTTTGAGGGAATTTGAATTTCTAAGACATTATTTGTGTAAATATAAATATTTTTGCCTTCTCTCTCAACTTTAGTCCTTGTTTTAATATTTCAATACTACGTATAATTATGTCAGTATGAAGAGAGGCAGTTTGAAGTAATGGAGGCAGTCTCAAAATCAGGAAGACCTGGGTTCAAATGCTGTCTCTGATTCATACTGGCTGTCACTTCACTCTGGCCAAGTCATTTGAACCTCTCAGTACTAAAGTCAATTTTCTCAGATTCTAAGGCACAGAGAAATTGCTGATTTGCATTGATAGAAGGGATTTTCTTACTGGGCGTTCTGCATACCAATGAAATCACAAATCTGGTCCGAAAAAACAATATGAAGAAAATAAGCTCTTTTTTCAAATAAAAAAGAAGCAGAAAATGGCTATTTTATATATATGTGTGTGTGTGTGTGTGTGTGTGTGTGTGTGTGTGTGTGTGTGTGTGTGTATACTTAGTTTTATTAGAAAAGTTAAAATGAGAAAAATCAGATGACAATGTCATATGTTGAAATCGAGGAATAAGAAGCAGGCTGAAGCATGTTGTGGACATTTCAGAATGTCCTCTTGAGAAGTATGAGAGGCCTTCAAAGTCCTAGGCTGGAGAGCAGGGAATCTCGAGAGGATGGCCACTGAATGCTGAGAATGACTGGATTGCAGTCAGAAAGAGTGTAGGGAGAGAGAAATGGAAGAGAATTCTTAGATTTCCATTTTTGTTCTCAAGTGTAAAATCTTAGAAATGATAATAGTAATAGCTAATATTTATGTCGCACTATATAGGGAAGCTAGGTGGTACAGTGGATAGAGCACCAGGATTGGAGTCAGGAGGACCTGAGTTTAAATCTGGCCTCAGACGCTTACTAGCTGTATGACCCTGGACAAGTCACTTAACCCTGTTTGCCTCAGTTTCCTCATTTGTAAAATGAACTGGAGAAGGAAATGGCAAACCACTCCAGCATCTTTGCCAAGAAAACCTCAAATAGAGTCACGAAGAATCAGACACCACTGAAGAGCAACATATAGCACTTAGGATGCACCAGGCACTGTATTGTGTTTTACAATTATCTCATTTGATCCTCACAACAGTACTGGGGAAGTAAGTACTATTATTATCCCCATTTTGCAGATGAGAAAACTGAGGCAAACAAAGGTTAATGTCTTGCTCAGGATCACATGCCACAAGTAAGTGTCTGAGGCCGGATTTGAACTCAGGTCTTCCTGACTCCAGGCCCAGAACTCCAGCCATTGTGCCTCTTGCCGCCCCCTGAGAGAGAAAAACAGAGAGGATTCCAAAAGTCAGAGGCTCAAAAAACAAGGAACTGGATTTTCTTCAGATAGGGGGTTAGTGAAAAGAAAGCTGGATTAGGAATCAGAACACTTGAGTTTCAGTCCTGGCTGTGAGAATCCAGGAAAGTCATTGAAGTTTTAGTTTCCTCATTTGTAAAAGGATCACGCTGGACTTCTAAGCCTCCCTCCACCTCACAAAGACTGAAACCTCAGATAAAGGTGGAAATTCCCCCAGTGTGCAAACTCTCCCCTTCTCTCTCTCTCTCTCATTTTCTCTCTGTATGTCTGTTTCTCTGTGTCTCTCTCTCCCTGTCACACACACACACACACACACACACACACACACACACACACACACACACACCCCTATTATGTTTTCCTAATTCTTAAGCTGTAGCACCAATGGACAGGATCTAAGACATATCCTGTCCCTTCAGAGCTGTCGGGCCAGGACTTGTCCTGGGCCAGGAAGCCAGAGTCCTTTGTTCCTTCCCCAAGCAGCGTTATAGACTACGAGGGTGTGGGGTGGGGAGTAGGCTGTGTAACAGGTTCCAGTGCCCACAGACGCAGGGCCAGGGCTGCCGGCTGAGGCTGCTGGGAGTGTTCTGACATGCGGTCACAAGGGTCACATAATGACCAACTGGGAAGCAGGAGAAAAAAACCACCACAGTGCCACAGGGCAAAGGAAGCCCGAGGCTGCCTTGGCTCCCAGAATAGCTCTAGGTAAGCTCCTTCAGCTAGTCACTTGGCAGAAAGGCAGCAGATGCCCTGCCCAGAATGCCTGGTTTTCCTCGTAGGTTCAGTCTAGTGCCTTTAAAGATCAATAACAACCTTTTAAAACTTTTCTGAGCCTTAATTTCTCATCAGTAAACTGAGCTTTCCTAAAGGTAACTTCTAACTCTCTTATTACTTGATATGATGCAGTAGACAGACTGTTGGATTGAAAGGATTTGAGTTCAAATCCTGGCTCTGTGTCACCCCAGGCAAGCCCCTTCATTTCCTGGCCTTGGTTTCCTCATCTATAAATGTGTTACCCTAGGTGACCTCTAAGGCCCCCTCCTCTGAACTGAAGATGAATGGTTATCATAAGAACTGACTTCCTGTTTTTTCTTCCTCTTCTGGGAGACCTTACAGCCAGATCTCCTTAGTTTGTTACTAAAGTTTCCCTTTCAGCAAATACATTTTCCTTTGGGGATGGTCATATTTCTGGTATTAAGGAGAATTTTGAATCAAAATCGTTGTTAAACGGTAGATATAGTCAGATTGCACACTGTCTTGGGATTGGGGGGAGGGGAGGGGGAGAAAATTTGGAACTCAAAAACTTATGGAAATGAATGTTGAAAATTAAAAATAAACAAACTAATTAATATTTTTAAAGAGGTTGATATAATGGCTGTTAGGATCTTACCCTTTTCCTCCTCCCTTTGGGTGACTTGGGAGGAGGGTCTGGCTAAGAGCAAGCTTGCTTGTGGCCTGGTAGAGGCACTGAGGAACTTTGTTTAAAGGGAACTACAGAGTGAAGGACAATAGACCTTGGACAATAATATCTACAGCATTAACTGGGACCTTCCTCGTTTCCTTGTAGGGATGATAATAATAATAGTAGTAGCAATAACAGCTAGCATTTATATAGTGCTTTAAGGTTTGCAAAATGCTTTACAAATATTATCCCATTTCATCCTCACAATAACCCTGGAAGATAAGTGCCATTATTAATATTTCCATTTTACAGATCAGGAAACTGAGATAAGAGAGGTTAAATGAGTTGCCCGGGGTCACACAGCTAATAAGAGTCTGAGGCTGGATTTGAACTCAGGTCTTCCTGACACCAAAATCAGTGCTCTAATCACTGTGCCGTCTAACTGAGATGGGGGTAAGATTGCTAAACAGTTTTTCTTTTGTAGGAAGTGGGGGGGAGTATGTATGTGTCCTGTTGTTTTTTGTTGTTTGTCCTTCATTCCAAGAGAGGACTGTGACATCAGGAAGGTGATGTCATAACTTGCAAGTGAATGGGCTTACAGTGAGGCAGGGCTGTGCAAAGTTGCCAGCCTCATTCTCTCCTCTGGAGCCATCTGGATTCAGTGGCCAGATATAGATGGCCCAGGAGGTGGCCCAGGATGGCAGTGGCAGACCTTGGCATTTTTAAGCTAAGGTCTTTCCCAGGTCTCAGTTTATCTGAGGCAATGTCCATTCAGTGATTAAGTCTAGGTATGAAATGAGGCAAAGAATGGCCTCTTTTACCTACTCAAAAAAAAAATCAATCTGCAACGGGAAGATTCTCAGGATTTCTGGCCAAAGCAGAAATTGCTATTTACACTCACTCTGAGTTATCAGAGCCCAAACAGGCAATGACCAAGTGGGGCTTGGGCTGGGACCTATTGTTGGCCAATCAATGAGAACCAGAGTGATTTGGGTTTAAAGCAGGATCCTTAAAAGAAATCTATCCTGTAATCCTCAAGATAACTTGAAAAATTTCAGTGATCAAAATTTATGTTCCTTTGGGCAGAGTACCCACAGGTAAGGGTATGATTCCCTATATAACCAGAGGGAGAGGAGGGAGGAAAGGAAGGAAGGAAGGAAGGAAGGAAGGAAGGAAGGAAGGAAGGAAGGAAGGAAGGAAGGAAGGAAGCAAGCAAGCAAGCAGACATTGTAGTTCTTGACCAAGTGAGAAGTGTTTTCTTGGTCAGAAGACTGGGCTCCCAGACGTGAAGGGAATCAGGTTCATTAAAATATCAATATTTGTCCATCTGTGATGGATACATTCTCCTCCATCTGGGGATTAGGGAGGACCCTGCTGTTGGGCCAGAGGCATCAGAAGCTACAGCCTCAAAGGTATAATCCTAGCAAGAGGAAATCCAGGGTATATATCACTAAAGCTGTGTGGGTCTGGGATAAAAAAAAAATAAACAAATGAACCAGGATTAACCCACATCATGCCACTTAAATCCTTGGGCACCAGTCTCATTTCATTTCTCAAGTTCATCCATTAAAAAATGAGTGAGATGGAATATATGATCTCTCATGCCCCTCCCATGTCTAGAATCTTATGAGGTCTTGAGGATTCCAGTGGTGGTAAGACTGGCCTCAATGTCAGAAAAGTCAATACTTTAGTAGAGTTCATTGACCTTGCCCTTCTTTGTATCACTACTGCCTAGTAGTAGTAGTGAGTGCTTAATGAAGACTTGTTGACTAAATATTGACTAAAGATGAGCCTAGAGAATAAGGAATTATATATCATAGAAGGACTGGGAGTTGGGTCTGCTTCCAGCCAAAGAGGGCAGAGAGGGCAAAGACCAGCTAAAGCCAACAAACCCAGTGCCTAAGTCCACCTGCAGGTGAATGAATCATAGTGGGAGAGGAATGCTGTGACGTATAAAAAGTGCGAGAGACTTAGTTTCTGGGTAATTAATCATGCTAGCGTATAAGAAATAAAAGGGTCAGTGGGACTTTTGAATAGCGAAGACCTCTCATGGAACCCACTTAAGGCTTATATGCCCTTGGAAGAGTGAGTGTTTCTGAGGGTGGCAGTTGACTCTGATTGGTTAACAAGTAATGAAAAAATAAATTATAATGAGAGACAAAGAAAGACTATCTCAACCTAGACCACCCCCAGCCTTGGGCAATCTAGCCTTCCCGAGTGGAACACAATGGACCGGGATTCACCTTAGATTAAATTCTTTGTAAAATTCTCTAGTTGCATAGGTAGGTTAGCAATTCTAAGATTTCATTCTCATCCTGTGCCCTGCCCTTCAGAGAACTAAGCTTTGACGTAATCTCCAAATGAGGAAGGGAAAATATCCTAGATTTCCCCAATAATCGGTTATTTAATCATCATTTCTCTCAGCACATGTTTGGAATTTACTGGGTGATAGATGTAGAGATGGAAGGGACTTTAAAGGTCATTTGATAAGATGCTTTCATTTTACAGATGAGGCACAGCAGGAGACCATAGAGGTAGAGCCAGAAGAGACCCAAGAGGCCATCAAATTCAACCCCCTCATTTGGAAAAGCAAACAAACCCAAAAAACCCTATTTTCCCCCCAAGCATTAATTTTCTCTCCCCCTGACTTGCCTTTGCCCTCCCCCTTTTATTGAAAAAAGAGTCCATCACCTCTCTGTTGGGAGGTGTCTACTATACTTCCTCATCCGTCTTAGAGAATTCTTAAGTCTTTCAAAGTTCTGACCTTCCATTTTACAGATAATGAAACTGAGACCTAGGCTGACTTGCCCAAGGTCACACAGCAAGTGCCAGAACCTTTGAACAAAGCCACTGAACATAAGTCCAGCTGACTTTCCATTATACTTTATTACATTATAAGTGATTGAAAATTTCCATAATTATACCATATAATGCTTTCAGGTTTGCAGAAACTTTCCTCTAAACAGTTCTGTGAAGTAGGTACCACAAATCTGATTATGCCCATTTTACACATGAAAACACTGAGGTTCAGAGATATTGAGCAACTGCAGTTAGAGCAGTGTTGGAGCTGGAATTTGAACCCCGGTGTCATCATTCCAAATTTGGTGCTCTTTGTATTGTACTAAGCAAGGAGAGGGGTGCTCATTGGATGGTTCATGGGCTCCTAGAGCTGGAACAGCCCTTTGAGGTCAACCCCTCTGAACAATTCATGTGATAGATGAGGAAACTGGGGCCCAGAGAGGTTGCTCATAGACACACAGTAATAGCTAAGGTAAGCTTTGAATTAAGGTTCTGTGTTCTTTTTTCGTTTTGATAAATCATACCTTATTTTTTTATACTGGGAGCTGCATGCCTTCAAGGGAATCTGATCTTAGTACACCAGGTAGTGTCAGGTAATCATTTTCTTAGATTTTCTGTGTGGGCCTATAGGCTACATAAGTAAGAAATGCCCCAAAGCACCCCTGGTTTCTTTATATGCTACGAGATCCTCTTAACAAAAGGATTCTGTATATATTAAGTACCTGACTGTGCTAATTTACTGAACAATGAGAATGTGACTGGGTATTAGGATGTTGGCCCTTTCGAGACAGTGTGATATAATGGCAAGAATGCTAAATTTGGAGACACAGGACCTGGGTTTGAATCCTGACTCTGACACTCTCTACCTGTGTGACTTTAGGCAAGTAACTTACCCTCTCTGAGCTTCAGTTTCTCAACTGTGAAATAAGAAAATTGAACTAGGTGGCCCCTCTAAAGTCCCTTTAAGGTCTAGCTCTACAACCCTGTGATGTTGTCTGGTTACCGTGTCAGCAACAGTGAGAAGTAACAGGCCTCTCTTGTGCAGTGAGTGAATTTAAGATTACTGATGTCTGTATAAAATTCTTTTGCAAAGACCCATTGGCTGTATGAGGACCTAGATAATTTGCTGGTTGCTTGGGGAGCTCAGTTCTTCTCATGATGTAAATGATAAATGATAAATTCTTTTTTAAATTTTTTTAATGATAAATTCTTTTAATGGCTTCCTGTCTCGTTGGAAACCTTTGTTCAGTTCTTACTGTTATTCAGTTGTTTTTCAGTTGTGTCTGATTCTTTATGACCCCATTTGGGGGTTTTCTTGGCAAATATACTGAAGTGGTATGTCATTTCCTTCTCTAGCTCATTTTGCAGATAAGGAAACCGAGTCAAATAGGGTTAAGTGACTTGCCCAGGTTCACACAGCTAGTAATTGTCTGAGACCAGATTTGAATTCAAGAAGATGAATCTTCCTAACTCTGGGCCCAGCACTTTCTCCTCTGTGCCACCTAGCTGCCCATTGGAAACCTTGGCACCCTGCAAATCTATTTATAAAAGTGCATTCATATAATTCACTTGTGATTATGTGATGACATACTGGGCTTTAGTTTTTCAGTGGCGTCAAATGAAGTAGAGAGAATGCAAGCAATTTCTTCCCATGCTCCACATGGTACTGCTGTGATATAAGACAGATCACCAGGGTTGGTGAGTACAAACCTTATAGAGAACCCCATGCTCTGAGACTATACAGTGGAAACTAAGTCCCCAGATCCTCAGATGTATGAAATGCAAGCTTTTTGGTCTGGCTCTCATCCTCTGACCTTCACAGATGAGATGATGAAAAACACGATCAACTTCATTTTTTGGGCAATGGTGCTGTTATTTTAAAGGGGTCATCATCATCATCATCATCATCATCATTTTTTAATTGTGGCCACCATTTTATTTATTGTGGGAAGAGCTATTGTCCTAGCATGGGAAAACTGGTCAAGTGGATATTAAATGCTGGGAAATGAAGGTGCCTTGTACCCAACAAATGAATAGCCTTATAAATGATGAATCAAGATCCAAAAGTTTTTGAGCTAAAGACCTACTAGGTTCTGCAGTCGATAGAACTCCAGGCCTGGCGATAGGAAGACCTGAGTTCTAATGGAGTCTCAGAGATACTTACTAGCTGTGTGACCCTATGCAAGTCACTTAACCTCTGTCTCAGTTTCCTCATCTGTAAAATGGGGAGAATAATAGCACCTTCTTCCCAAGGTTGTTTTCAGGATCAAATAAGATAATTGCAAAGCGCTTTAAGCATGTGCTCGGCACACACTAAGTGCTCCATAAACATGTTAGCTATTAGAGTATACATTATATATTATATACCTGAAAATTTTGTAGTTCATAGATGTAGACAGGACCCTAGCAATCCTTTATTCCAACCCTCCATTTTACAAATGATGAAACTGAAGCCCAGAGAGCATTGGCTTACCCGAAGTCACACAATTGGCAGAGTCCTAATTTGAACCCAGACCCTCTGACTGGTCTTTTGAATCAGTTACATTTTCCTTTGGGCCATTCTATCTTTCCATATGTGTCTTTTTATTTAGAAAAAATGATATATACTCTCTGCAACATTTTGTAAACTTTATTTTTCTTAAGGGTAGAAGAAACTTTAATTTTTTTAAAAAAAATTTTGAACTTAACAAACACCAAATAATATGAGCATTTCCATATTTCTAATAGAACAACAACAACAACAAAAAAGACTGTACATGAAACTATGGGTCTCCATTTTCCTTTTTACCACCACTCCCACTGGAAAAAAAGAAAAACAAGGCCCTACTAACAAATAAGCATTGTTGGTGCTGTTCATTTGTTTCAGTTACGTCTGACTCTTAATGACCCCATTTGGGGTTTTCTTGGCAAAGATACTGGAGTGGTTTGCCATTCCCTTCCTCAGTGCATTTTACAGATGAGAAAACTGAGGCAAACAAAATTAAGTGACTTTCCCAGAGTCACATAGCTAGTAAGTGTCAGAGGCTATATTTGAACTCAGGAAGATAAGTCTTCCTGACTTCAGGCTCAACACTCTCTCCACTGTGGCACCTACTGCCCCAAACAATCCCTTTGCCTAAAGAATAAAATCCCTAAAACACATGAATTCAGCTATGTTGTTACTTTGATTTCCAACGATATCATCATATTCAGCAGAAATATGCCCCTCTGCTCTGACAATTGTTTAAAAAAAAGCTCTGTGCGGCAGAGATCTAATAATTTGTTTTATTCCCTAAATAGGAGAAAAAGTAAATCATAACCCTGTGAGGATTGTTAATCTTGATTCCTTGAAATTAAAAAAAAAGTTGGTAACTTCATTTCAATATAATTGGCTTTCTTTGTGATCTTGTGTAGCTTACTTTATGCATTTAAAAACATTTTTCAGAGAAGGGGTCCATAGGCGTCACCAGATAGACAAAGGAGTCCGTTACACACACACAAAAGAAACCATACTCCAGGTGTTGTAGATGAGTAAACATTGACACAATTCATCCGAACTGCTAGATCTTATTACCCTTTCAGAGAGACCAGACTACTCATGTTAATGGTGGCAGATCATAGAGTTTCAGAGAAATCTGAGACGACTGGTAGGCACTGATGCAGAATCAAGCGAGCAGAACCAGGAGAAGCATTTTTACAATAACAATATTGTGGTGTTATTTTTTAAAATAAAATTTTATTTTTTTAAATTATCAAGTATTTATTTTTCTTCCCTCCCACCACTGGAAAGAGAAAGAAAAACAAAGCCCTCATAACAAATATGTATAATCAAGCAAAACAAATTCCATATTGGCATGTCCAAAAATGATAATAAGAACATTGTAAAGACAAACAATTTTCAAGGAATGAAGGACTCTTATCAAGGCAATCCCCAACCATGATTCCAGAGGACCAGTGATGGATTATGTTAGCTTTATCACATAGAGGTGCAGAATGAGATATATGGTTTTGGACATAGTTGATGCCAGAATTTTTTTTTTTTTGCTTTGACAGTGCACATGCATTAATAGATTTTTCCTTTTCTTATTCACAATGGGAGTGTGGAGGGGAGAGAGAAAATACATGCTTGCTAATTGAAAAAATAAAATTAATTTTTAACACCATTAGCTTGTGAGAGGGATATAGATGGGGTAATTTTGTGAAGGAAAGATATCCTATATTTCTTCATTGGAAATGATAGTTGAAGGGTTTGGGAAGAATAGTCCAGTGATTATAGTTGTATCTTTAATGGAACAAGGCCAGTGTTAGGAGGGCAGGAACTGGGATGTAGCTGCAGGAATGCAAGCCAAGGATGTCAGCTCCAACCCACCTTTCCAATGTTGCTAAGGGAGGATCCAGGGTAATATGTATGGCTCAGAAGTTGGTTTTTACCCCAAACTAAATGTCAAGTGGCCCTGAGAGAGTTTTTGCTGAGAAGGAGCAAAGTTATAAAGAAGGAATAATTTGACCTCTGGACATAGTGGATGCAGCCATGGGTCTGCCTAGTTTCAATCCTCCAATGATTCTGTGATCTTTTTTCATTCCCTCCAATAATTCAGATTGCATCTCATCTGTTAGCCTGACTAACCAAACAGTTAAACTTCCCCTAGGGGTGGGCAAAATCTAAAAAGAGCAATAGGATATCCTTTGAGGAGGAAGAAGTCCTTCAACAGATGGCAACAACTTAGCAGAACAAGCAGCCCAGTGGAGAAGCAACCCAGCAGCAGATGATGGTGACAACAGCAAACGGAAAGCCTCCGAGGTGTGGGGCAGCAGTGAGCCCCAGCTGGCAACCAACAGCGAGCCAAGGGTGCCACGGAGAGATGGAACCAATGTGGCGAGCCCAGGTATTCCAGTCTGGAGGCAGCCCAGGTCTACGAGAAGCCCACGAAGAGTTTCATCCCTCTCACTCACAGCATGGAAACCTGGGGGAGATTTTTGCATGTGGGAATTATCCCTTATTTCTCTTGCTGTTCTCTTTCATCAAATGTCTTTTGCTTTGAATTCATGTGTCCTCTGGTTTGGGCTGAAAGAAAGAATATCCATTCTCTGGAGCTTGGAGGTATGATGTTTTTCCTTTAAAACATTTTATCAATATCTTTTTTTTTTTTTACTTTACACCTTCATTTCCCAATGTATCCTTATCCTCCCTCCACTACTCAGAGAGTCAGGGTTCTAATAAAGAGGAAAAAAGATAGAGGGGAAAAAAGCAGTTCTTCAAACTAACTAATGTATCAACCAAGTCTGCCTCCCCCTCAATAGATTCCCACTGCAAATCTGTTAAGGAGATGGTGCTGTTGGTGCTAAGCTTGGTCCTTGTAATTACACAACATGCAGTTTAAATTTTTTGTTATTGATTTTACCATTTCCATTGTATATGTTACTTTTCTGGTTCAGCTTACTTCATTTTGCCTCAGTTTATGAGCACCTTACCATGCTTTGTATTTTTCACTGTTTCTTGTTGTTCAGTCGTTTCAGTCATGTCCAACTTTTCATGACCTCCTTTGGGGTTTTCTTGGCAGATACTGGAGTGGTTTGCCATTTCCTTCTCCAGCTCATTTTACAGATGAGGAAACTGAGGCAAACAGAGTGAAGTGACTTGCCCAGAGTCACACAGCTAGTAAGTGTATGAGGCTGGATTTGAACTCACAAAGATGAGTCTTCTGGCACTCTATCCACTGTGCCTGCTAGCTGACTTACCACTATTTCTTAACGGTACAGTAATAATATTCCTTTACATTCATATAATACTATTTGTTTGGTCATTCCCCAGTTGTTGGGCATCTACTTTGTTTCCAGTTCTTTGCTATTAAAAAGGATACTACTGGAAATATTTTAGTATATTATAGGAAGTTTCTTTGTTGAGACTGGGCTTTCCTATTTTGCCCAGGCTGGAAGTCCAGAGGCCACTCAGGCCAGAAGCCTGATCTCACTGCTCATAAGCAAGAGCACCTTGAACTGCTCTGTTTCAGACCTGGGTCAGGCAGCCAATGTTGAATCCTTGTTCCTGGGGGACTCCTCATGTTAGTGTTGAACTTAGTTTGGACACCCTAGTGGCTTAGACCACTGCAGCCCAGAACCCCCTAGATCAAGTAATCCATTATCTTCACCCTCTCCTGTAGCAGGGATTATAGGTATATGACACCAGGCCTTGCTATATGGGAAGTTTCTATCTTTGATCTCCTTGGGACTGAAACTCTGATTTTTGAATAGACAGTTACTCCCCCCCCCTTAATAATACAAGGCACACTGGATAGAATGCTGGGCCTATAGTCAGGAAGACCTGAGTTCAAATGTGACCTCAGACACTTCCTAGCTGTGTGACCCTGGGAAAGTCACTTCTCTCTGTTTGCCTCAGTTCCCTCATCTGTAAAATGAGCCGGAGGTGGAGATGGCAAACCACTCCAACATCTTTGCCTAGAAAACCCTAAATGAGATCATGAAAAGTCAGACATGACTGAAAAACAACTGAACAACAACAGTACCAGGAACTTGGATGCAGTTTTTAGGGCCCCCTGGTACATACCATTACTGTAATGTCATAAGTCATTGATAGGATCCCCTAGTTCCCTTCTCCCTACAGTAGCCATGGGCCCAGTATTTAGAGCTGTAGGCTACTTGCTTCGGCAGTCTGGGGAGATGAATAGAAATTTCACAAGTCACCGATACAGTATGTACTCTGATGAGTGGGTTTTGGCAGCATGTTCTTATGAAATACTTCAGCGTTACCGTATGCTCTGATGTTGCTCTGCTGTAAATAATTTGCATGAATTCCAGATCATAATATTGCTAGCATATGCACAAGATTTACTATTGCTCGGTGTCATTAATCCCCAAGTGGGTGATTAGATGAAGGTTTTGGGAGCTGGCGTAATTCACTAGGGGCAGTGTGGTAAAGTGGATATAGGGTCTGAAGGCCTGGGTTAGAATCTTAACTTTGTTTCTTTGATCTCTGTGACATTCGGTCTTTTCAGCTATCTGGACCTCAGTATGCTGATCTGTAAAAAGAGGGGATCAGATGAGATGATCTCAAGGTCCTATAATCCAGCTTCTCAATGAATACCTCAGTCTAGCAGGCATTGCTGATTTTTTTTTTCTCCAGAGCTTAAGGAAGTAGGGAGGTAGAAGAGTATAATGTGGAAAGAGTATTGGGTTCTAATCCAGACTCTCTCACTATGTAATCCTAGACCAGCCTTCAGTTTCCAAAAAGAAAAAAAAATGAGGAGCCTGTACGTGGGAGTCCTATGACTTTTATTTCCTCTGCTGAATATAGTTACTATTTGTCATAGTGACTTTGCACGATTTAAAAAAAAAAACAACCCTTCATTTTGAAGTAGAAATTCTTAACTCTTTCCCTCTTTGAAAATCTTCTGGAATTCTGTAGTTTTTGGATTCCTGGACCTGAGATAAATTTAAATGAAATCAATCAATCTCTCTCTCTCTCTCTCTCTCTCTCTCTCTCTCTCTCTCTCTCTCTCTCTCTCTCTCTCTCTTTCTTTCTATCTGTCTCCCTCTCTGTCTGTCTGTCTGTCTCTGTCTCTTTCGGTTTCTGCCTCTCTCGTCAGGCCACCCTCTTGAGCTGGTGACCCTGCATTCTTAGCCCCCTGTGTTCTGGTAATTTGTGATTCTGAGCACATTTACCCAATTCATTAAGCCTCCTTCACTAAAGGCAAGGGAGACCTCCCAACAGCACAGTCTTCCTTTGGGTGGTTGTTAAAATCTTGTTCCAGGGAAATGAGTTAGAAAATATGAAACTTAGGACTGGGCCAAGGTCTTAAAAATGCTATGTGATCAGAAAAGTATGACAGAGGAGACAGTAACAAGTGTAGGCTAATGTGTTTCTGATTCACTTCTTCAGCATTTTAGGCACCCATGACTTAACTCATTCCTCCTCTTACAAACGGATTTTGGCCCCTCGGTACCTTAGCAGACTGGCCTCTGGGGCTCAAAAAACGTTAAGGAAATCCTGCAAACATCAGTGGGTACTTGCACTACTGAAGCACAGTTTACCATTGGGCTCATCATGAAGTCTTTCCAGGTTGCTGAGTCAATCACTCAGTCAACATTTATGAAGCACCTCCTCTGGGCTAGAGAGAGGCAGCTCGGGATAATGGAAGATTAGTCTTGAAACCAGGATAACTTGGGTTCAAGTCCTGACTCAGACACATGCTGGCTGTGTGATCCTGGGCAGGTCAGCTAAGTATTCAGGGCTTCAGGCAACTCTCTAAGGCTGTTAGTTGCAGAGAAGGTGCTGACCTGCATTAGCAGAGGGACTTTGTTCACCCAGGAGTTCCCTAGACCAGTGAAATCACAAGTCTGGTCCCCATCTCCATCCTTATATGTCAGGCACTGTGCTAAGCATTGAAGCTATAAAGACAAAAAACAAAACAGTCCCTGCCCTCAAGGAGCTTATGTTCAATGGGAAGACAACATATACACACATAAGTATAAACAATATAAGTGACTGTGAAGGAAGGCATTAGCAACTAGGTGGGATCAGGAAAGGCCTTCTGAGCTCAACCTTTGAAGTTAACTAGGAGTTTATAAAACGGAGGAAAGGAGAGAGGACATTCTAGGCATGGGGGTCAGGTCTATATCGAGAAGGCAAATGGAACATGGTAGGGCCATGCCAGAGCTTGCTGGGTGTTGGCATAGCCTTAAGAACCCAGAGTTATCCAAATGCCATGAGATGGCTATATTTCAGGCTTGTGATACTTAGATACTAATAATCTACCATGTGACAATTGCTTTCTTTCTTTCCTTCATAGAGTTGGTCTTATTTCTTTGGTTCGCTAACATTTGAAATGACAAATTTTAAAGTCAGAATGTTACAATACAGGCCATTATTTCTAATATATTTAGCACAGGTAAGATAAATCAACCATGAAATGACAGATATACACTTTTTGAGTTCCCTACTGTGGGACCAAATAAATTCGGGAGTAAAATTTGTAGATTACAACCTTTGGTTACCAAATATACATGGATATACAATTTTCTTCTCACAGCTTGTATGACTTATAGGGCATAGCCTGGTAATGAGATATGAAGATTAAATATCTCTTCCTGTTGCTATTGTAACCCTTAATTTGGCATTGTTGCTTTTTCCAATCATCCTATAAAGATTTACCCTAGGCTGAAACTTAGTATATAGGCTTTTGCTCAAGTGAAATTAGCAATATTTTTTATACCTCTTTGGGGGCTTTCACAAATCCTGTAGTGTCAAGGAAGGTGAATGAATTATGGAACCTAATGAACCAAGACTTTAAAAAATGGAGGCATTTTGTTACCATACCACAGTAGACCTCATTTTAAAAAAATGTCATACATTTTTATTACTTAAGGGAATTTTAAGCAAAAAGTCCGTATTAAAATCTAGAAAATGTCTAGGAGAATAATGTTCAAGTATCAGTCATTAGTGAAGAATTATGGCCTAGGAGTCAGGAAACCTAGGTTAGATAGGGATAGAAATGGTACCTCCCTCCCAGGATTGTTGTGAGAATAAAATTAAGTAATATTTATAAAGCTCTTTGCAAACCTATAAATATTATTATTGTTATTAATAAAATGGAAGCTTTGGACCAGATGGCCTCTGAGTTTCTCTCTTCTTTCCTCTTTCCCAGGTCCAGATCGAGGAACCTATACTCTTTTTGGGCAATATTATCTGGTGTAGCTATGTGTGTTGAGGTCAGTGAGAGAAAAGGTGAAAAAAAAGATTCATCTTCATTTTTCTGTTCAACCTACTCCCCGTGGAAAAACCTAGTATTAAAGATCCCAGCTACGTATATTGGAACAAACACACATGTGAGTGTACTTTTACTCCTATGTAGAAAGACTTATTGAAGAAGTTGTATATATGTATATATATATATATATATATGGAAGAGATCTTTCTGAATTGGAGTAGCAACAGACATTTCCCAAATGAGTATAGGGATGAATGTCTTCTCCTTTATTTATAGCTATACCATCTGAGAATAAAAAGTCTTGTGAGACAGAGGACAGCTCTTTCTTACAATAGTCCTTGCTGAGATGTGATGCTACATCTCTTTCCATCATACAGTGGATGTTGTAGGTGATATGAATTAGTGTTAATGGAGACAGAGGCAGGGATAGGAAGGCTTCAGAGTAGAATTACAGGAGGAGATCAACAGAAACTCATTTGGAAAATTAGTCAGAACTTTAAGCTGCTACTTGATTCAAGAGTTTCTCTGTAGAGACCAATGTTTACACCTGAAAGTCATGGAACAGGCTCACCTTAGAAGACTCGGAATCACAGGTGACTCAAAGGGCAATAAAAATCATGGGTGTAAGTAGGTTGCTGTGTGTGGCTAAGGATGAATTGGGTATGAAGAGTGTAGTAAAAGCCCTCTTTGAGGACCTGTATAACTGGAAAAGCAACTGGTTTATTTGGTCATGTAGCAAGAGTGAGGGAGAAGAGATGTGCAGCCTATGCTAGAGTAGAGAAATTTTTTTTCTGAATGAATGAAAAAGCCTTTATTAAGCACCTGCTATGTACCTGGCACTGAGCTGGGCTCAGGGGATACAAAAAACAAGACTGCCCCTGCCCTCGAAGAGCTTATATTCTGTGTGTGTGTTGTGTATGTGTGTGCGTGCATAGGATATATTAAAGGAACCAGAGGAAAGCCTTGAGCACGCTGAATTAATCTTTTTTGAAAGATTTGTAGAAAGCCATAAAAAGAACTACATAAGGCGAGAAGGCATGGATGGGTTGCAACTGTTCTAGTGAAGGGAGTACCCACAATGATGAGGCAGATCACAGATACAATCAAGTGTAACTCATAGTATATGAAGGGGTTGGGATGCTGGGAAATTTGGGAGGAATAGGGAAGCTGTCCAGTTTTCCTACTTTTTTAAAGTCAGTTTTTCACTATGTAGCTTAATTATCTGCTTTAATTCTCCTAAATATGACACACCTGTATTAAAATAGACATAGAAATTTATTTTATAGTCATATGTAGTATATTTTGAATTGTTGATAATTCTTACAGGTGGAGATCTATACCTTTAAATCATATTCATGGATTTTTTTTTCAAACTTCTAAATTCTTATTATGGGGATATAAGAATTTTTAATATGCCTAAACTATAGTTATTCATATCTTAGATTATAATTACTATTAAAAATCTTCCATGGTTTTCAAATATATGCCCAAAATGAATGTATATTTTTATCTCTGAAACTTTTTTTTTGGTTTCATTTTTTTCCGTTAAAGACCAGCCTCAACCCCCAATCATTCTGGTCCCAGACCAAGCCCTACTTGGTCACTGTTTGGGTCCTGATTGGCTCAGAATGAATGTAAATAACAATTGTTCTGTTTTCACCAGAAACCCTGAGCCTCTTCCCCTCCCAGATCTATCTTTTTTTTTTTAAAGAGGCCATTCTTTGCCTCATTTTATTAAGCCTTAATCACTGACTGGGTGCTATGTCAGTCAAACTGAGACCTGTTAAAAACCTTAGCTTGAAAAGGCCACAGACCCCCACTATATCTGGGGCCATCTGTAGTCATGCTGATCCGTTTCTGGCCACTGGACCCAGATGGCTGTGGTGGAGAAAGTGAGGCTGATGCCTTTGCACAGCCCTCCCTCACTTTAATCCAATTCACTTGCTTACCATGGTATCATCTCCCTGATGTCATAGTCCTTTTTGAGAATGAAGGACAAACGGGAGCAGCAAAGATCAGAGGATTCTAGCAGTTACCTTGAGTGTTGTCCTTTTTTGAGGACCTATGCCAGCACTGGAATCCTAAGTGGTACTGTTAGAAATATGTAGAAAACACAGAAAGTAATTCAGTAGCCCATAAACTCCCCTTGGAAAGGAAGTGCCCTTGGCGTTGCCAACAGGACAGCCCTCTGATCCTCCATTGAGCCTCTTTCCCACAGGGTCCTACATTTTCCCTCAAGAGTCTCAGTACTGCCCTGTGGAAGGCAGTCCTACTTTGGGCCTACCAAATAAGCACTCCCTTCCCATCAGATCCTAATGTCCAAATGTTATTGTAATAGTAGGGGTAGGGCAGCAAACTTTGCCTTCTATTTGCCCTCCAGAAAGGACAGTGCCCAGGAACTTTGTAAGTCTTTTCTTTCTCCTCGGGAATCATTCCCTAGAAGTTCTAAATCTGAACTCTCAGGCTTGGGAGTCTCCATCTTGGGGTCCTCCAAGAAGCAAACTCAAAGACTAGTGCTGCTCAGGAATTTTCCTTTTGGAGGGGGAAAGAAAGGGAAGGGGAGCATATTTTTTTAAGCACCTGCAACGTGCCAAGCGTATAAATCCTGCCTCTGACACTCATTCACCGTGTGACTCTTGACAAGTCATTTTACCTCTTTTTGCCTTGTTGTTCATCCTTCATTCTCGAAGAGGATCAGTGACAAGGAGAAGGAAATAACAAACCACTTCAGTGTCTTTGCCAAGAAATTCTGATGGATAGCATTGGCGTGCTATGGTCCACAGGGTCAAGAAGAGTCTGACATGTCTGAATGACTGAACAACAACAAATGTGCCAGGCACTTACTAAGTACTTTACATATATAATCACATTTGATCCTCACAACAATCCTGGTAAGAAGGTGCTATATCACCATTGTACAGTTGAAGAGACTGAGGGCAAACAGAGATTAAGTGACTTGCCCAGGTCACATAACCTGTAAGTATCTCAGGCTCAGTTCAAACTCAGGTCTTCCTGACTCCTGGTCCAGTGCCCTATGTCCTGGCCACCTAGCTGCCTCAGGCTAGATTCTGGGATTCTGCTGCCAAGACATTTGAAGTCACTCTCCTCTCCACACAGGAGTTTGGGGCTCATGAGTGCTATCTATGAACTACCATCTTGAACTCCATATGGGAGAGAATGCATCTGCTTCTACCATGTACTTGTACAGGAATTCCATCAATGCCCAGCCTGCTGTTACCTCTTGGGCTGAGAAAAATCTACTCTCAGAGACTTTGCTCCCTGGCCTGTGTTCAGAAAGCCAGGGACAACTCCCTTTAACTCCTATAGGCTCTAGTCCTAAAGCAGTCATGGCCAATTTGGGAGGTGGGGCAGGAGAATTCAGAATGTATAAACCACAGAAAAGGGCAGCTCCTTCGAGAATCCCTTCTGATGAATCCCCACCAGCCAATCAATCATCTGGGTGCCTGAGAGGAGTTGCCTGTGACCTCTACACTAGGTGCACGTCAGTACTCTCCATGGGGAGGTGTCTCTCAAATGTTGCCAAAGGGTCGTGCTGGCAAGCTCATTAAATGAACGGAGGAGCTCAACAGACCGATCTGCGATGCCCCTGAGCAGTACCCTCCCATCCCCTCATGGGAGACTCCAAGGGAAGAAAAGAACAGTGAAATCACTGCAAAGGGAATGGCATGTGGTCACTAAGTGGGGGAAAGAAAGAAAGGTTTCATCCAGGAGGGAAAGGGACACAAGGCCCATGGGAAAGGAAAAAAAAAATACAGGCCTGAGTGTAATCGCTCTGGCTTTTTTCGGGCCTGTTGTTCCCGAATATGTTTGATTTGTTTGTTCCCACATTTCCCTGTGCCTCCCTGGCAGATGGCCCATCTCGCTCTGCACTGGGAGGAAACAGGATGGCAGAACAGTGTTGCCGTGGGAATTAAGCTTATTTGTGTTCGTCCAGTTACTGCTGGAAACCTTCTTCATTTTGTTTTCAGAATGTTGTTTTTTTTAAAGCATGTCTCATCATGGCAGGTGTTCCTCTTTGTCTCTCCTTGGGTTTCCCTGCTTTGCTTTCAGACAGAGATAGTAATCCAATCAAAGTGAGAAAGAGAAATTGGTCTGCCCGTTTGTCCTCTTCTTCTGTAGGCTCCACCTTATGTGACGATTTATGATGAACTCAAAGGGACATCTATCAGAAACAGATAATCCAGTTATCTATTAGACTAGTTACTAGTGACCTGTGAGTCCCATGCAGTATAAGGAAAGGAAGGGAAAGAAAGGGAGGAAAAAGGCATTTATATAAGGCCTACTCTGTCCTGGCACCATGCTAAACAGTTGCAAATACTATCTCATTTGGTCCTCACAATGACCCTGAGAAATAGGTGGTGTTATTCCCATTTTACAGCTGAGGAAATTGAAGGTTAAATGACTTGTCCCTGGTCACACAGCTAACAAGTGTCTGAGGCTGGATTTGAACTTGGGTCTTCCTGACTCTAGGACCAATGTTCAATCTACAGAACCACCTAGCTGTAGTGTAATTAATTATCTTGGACACTACTTCACTTACAAAGAGTTATTTTAGGATTTAGAGCCAGGATGTCTCTCAGAGGTAAATCAGCATAACCTCTTCATTTTACAAATGAAGAAACTGAAACAAAGGGAAGTACCAAGAGAAGTAATGGTATAATACATACAGCTCTGGACTCGGAGTCAGCAAAAAATGGGTTCGAATCCTGCTTTAGACTCTTAATAGCTGTGTGATTCTAGGCAAGTTTCTCAACTTCTCTGTCTTAATTTCCTCATCCATAGAAAAGGGATGAAAATAATTCCTGCAAGCCCTACCTAAAGTATTGTTATGAAGATTAAGAGTTAACTGTATGTGTGTGTGTGTGTGTGTGTGTGTATCCAGTGTATCCATATATATATATATATATATATCATCTCCTAAACCTTAAAGTACAACATAATGTTATTAATGACTATTTTCTTAGAATCAGGATTTAAGAGCAGCATTGTTCACTGGAAAGAGTACTTGATTTTACCTAGGCTTCAGATCCTACCTTTACCACTACCATCCATGTGACCGTGGACAAATCACTTCTCTATTGGCCTCAGTTTCTTCACCCATAAAATGAAGAGGCTGTATTAGATGATCTCTAAGGTCCCTTCCAGCTCTAAATTTATAATCCTGTGAACCCAAATCCTTTGATTCAAAACCCAGAATTCTTTCAATTATACTCTGCTGTCTCTTTTTACTTACTCATCATAGAAAAATGAATGAAGACTATGCATCCACTTGAAAACTTTTATTTTAAAACTCCATGGCAAATTGGATCAATGAAATACAACTTTTGAAAAGAAAATTAAATGTGTCATAATGTTTTTTAGTAATGTAGAAAAATTTTATCAAAATAATTTAATTCCCTAAGTTATCATGCAAAAGACAGACAAAAGCAAAATTCTAGATGGTCCAACTGAAAAATCATCTCGGACAATTAAGGTAAATTCATTGTTAGTCAGACATTGTAGAAGTTCCAAACTATCATAGAAGGACAATAATGAATGTTATAAGTTTTGTTCTCTCAGATATTATCAGGGTTTTTCTTGTTGAGTGAGTAATAGACTTTTAAAATTCAGTATACACCATGCTATGTGAAATGTCTAGTTTAAATGGTCTGAACTATGTTGAATTCTGGGGCAGCGAGGTGGCTTAGTGAATACAGTTTGGGACCTGGAGTCGGGAAGACCTGAGTACAAATCTGACCTCAGACACTTCCTAGCTGTGTGACCCTGAGCAAGTCACTTAACCCTGTTTCCTCAGTTCCTCATCTGTAAAATGAGCTGGAGAAGGAAATGGCAAACCACTCCAGTATCTTTGCCAAGAAAACCCCAGATGGGGTCACAAAAAGTCAGACATGACCGAAATGACTGAACAACAACAAAAACATTGAATTCTAGCTGCTTTCATTTTTTTCCTGAAGAAGTAACAGAACCACCTTTCTATTTCCATGCTATATACTTGGCTATATACCAGGTTTAACTTTCCTATTTTAGAGTCTAAAGAGAGAGGAAGAAAGGGAAAGAAAGTCACAATTGGTAATAAGGGATAGGGTTATGGATTAGACTTGTGATTTCACTGATATAGGGAACTTCTGGGTCAAGCAATGTCCTTTACCAATTCCAGTTGGAATCTTCTTTGCAATTTATAGTCTTGGAGTTGTCTATAGCATTGAGAATTTAAGAAACTTGGCTAGGGTTACACAGTCAGCATGGGTCAGAGTTTTTACTCTCTCTGGTTTCAAGGCTGGTTCTCTCAGTACAACACATTGCTTCTCCATTGCTAAGACTAGTCATATATTGAGGTAATTATCATTCTGCCACAATGTCTATTGAAGACTTTGGAAGAAAAGATGGGTTTTGAGGTCTTTTGAAAGAGCTGAAAAAAAAAGTCATTCACTGAAACAGATAACAATCATTTGAGGCTCTAAAGGAGGGCATAGACCATAGAGAAACAAGAAAATTTGTAGGAGGGAGGCTTAGAGGGAGGAGAAAAGGCCAGAACCACATAAAGTGGGCAATAGTCTCCATATGCTTTATTCTTAGTTTTTCTCACAGAGCCTAGAACAGTGCTTTGCAAATAGTAGCCACTCAATAAATGTTTGTGATTATTAATGTTGATAGCAATGAAGAAGAAAGGCTTAATGAGAGCGGCTATCCTGGCCCCCAGGAATCCATTCTATCTGTCCCTTCCTCAGGGTGGTAGGGGGTCTGACTGAGTTTTACCATTGCTATTTTCTACCAGCTGGTCATAAATTTTAAGCCCTGTAAGTAGATGTACCATAAAGATAATGAGTAATATTAACTTGATATGAGGTATAATATGAAGGCAGTTAAGGACAGAAAGAGAATGATGTTTAGAATTTTGAATATTTAAAAATTATGTGGGATAGATGTCATTAATTGACATTATCCAAATTCCATGCACTTTATTTTATTATTCTAATTTTTAATGTTCAATTTTTAAAATTTTACCCCTCTTCCACCATTGAGAAGGTGAGCAATGTGATATCAATTTTTTATGTGGAGTCACACACAATTAACTTTAAATATTACTATATTTATTTAAGCAAAACTGCCTTGTAGATGATTCTTAGAATCCTAAGAATAAATATATTTTTCCTTTTGGAGGGTTTATTTATCAGATATTCCCCTGGAAAATTGCTGTTTGCCTAACAGTAATGAAGGAGTATGTGGAATATTTCTACTGTAACTCCGTAGGAAATTGTTGCAAATAGAATGAAGTTTATTCTGGGAAAGACTGTCTAATTCTCCTTTTTGGAATTTCTAAGCTTCCTTTGGAACTATGCTAGAATGCTCAATGAAATTGTAAGACTCCCAAATGAAATACAAAAAGTTCAGTACATCATGATTTCTTTTGGAAATAATTTACTTGAAATTATCATGAACAATATTTGTTCTAGGATAGATTTTCTGATCTCTTAGTCAAAGATGGGTCCAAAGGGAGTTTGAATAAGCCAAAGAAATAACTTTCCTCAAACTCACACTATTCTATTCGTGGTAATTTCTTTCATAAGTAAGTTGAAATGTTCAATGGAATTATGTGAACTAGAGGAAAAATCTTATATTGAAGAGCAATTTCTGATCTCTCATTTTGGACTGGACTGAAGTCTACATTTTTGATTAAAGAAAATACCAATCTTAGGACTCTGAAATGTAGGTATTGTAAAGAATAAATAATAAATTTCATGGTTTCTTCCTATTAGTGTCCTTCATTCTTTCTCTTCTCCAGGTATAGTCCAATCTTTAACCTTTGTTAATATCACTGAGCCATAGAATGATTCATCCCATAATGTGTTGCTTATCACCTTGATAGCCTATATGTAGGGCCCTGATATTTGCATAATTATCTGGGTGGATGGGAGTAATCCATGAGCATAAGATTTAGATCTAGAAGGAATCTTGGAGATTCTGTAGGGGTTTTTAATTTGTGTGTGTGTGTGTGTGTGTGTGTGTGTGTGTGTGTGTGATGGACTCCTCTGGTAGGCTAGGGAAGCCAATGGACCTTTTCTCAAAATAATGTTTTTAAATGCATAAAATAAAAAACACATAGGATTATAAAGGAAACCAGTTGCATTAAAATCCAGTTACAAAAAGAAAAACCAAGACCACAGACCCCGAGTTAAGAATGCCTGATTCTAATCTAACTCTCTTATTTTACAGATAAGCAAACTGAGGACAAAAGAGGTCCTGTGGCTACAGGTGCTGTAGGACTGAGTTGGGATTCAAACCCAAATCTTCTAAATCCTAAACCTATGTTCTTTCTACTGCACTAGCCTGTCTTTTCTGTGTTACTGAGGTGACCATGGTACATAATACCACTGCCTACCTCCTAACATGGTCCTATAAGCAAACAAGCTTAAAATAATCTAATCCACATTCAGGATAGGCCAGCTCCATGATCCAAGGCAATAACTTGGAACAATTCCAATGGATGAACCTTGAGAAAGAGGAGATAAGTCATGAAGTGGGACTGCTATGGAATCTTTGGGATTTTCATTGGGAGATTGTGAGATTCCCCTCACTAGAGGTCTTCAGGGGAGGCCTAGATGACCATTTACTAGGTATGCTGAAATGGGGAGTCTTTAAGGTAGTGGTTCAATTTGTGGCCTTTTAAACTCTGAGATTCTGTGAATTCTCAATTGTAATTTTTTTAAAAAAAGAAAACCAATTATATTGAGAAAAGTTATCAAAATATTTTAAAAAATCCACTCTATGACTTCAAGTTTTTCTCTGGTTTAACATAGGTGTTATAGTCTCCATAAATTAACAATTTTCATCCACGAGACTCTTTTCAAAGTGGAAAATTCATTTAACTAGGTTCTTCAAGAAACATCAAAGTAACTAACTACACTACTGGAAAAGTATCTTTCCCTCCAATAATTCAATTTTATTCTTATTTTCAGTTCTGAATTCTCTTCTTTCCCCTCCTCTCTCCCACTCATTGAGAAGGCAAGGGGAAAAAAAGCTCATTACAAATCTGTATAGTCATGTAAAACAAATTCATGCATTCATGTCCAAAAAGAGAAAGAAAAAGAAAGAGAAGAAAATATGCTTCAGTCTGCTTCTTCAGAGTTCCTCAGCTATCAAGATGGATAGAAAGTTTCATTATCTGTCCTTTGGAAATGTGGTTGGTCCTTGTATTGATTAGAGTTACTCTATCTTACAAAGTTGATTACCTTTACATATTGCTGTTACTGAATAAATTGTTCTCCTGCTTCTGCTTACTTAGCTTTCCATGAGTTAATATGTCTTTCTAGTTTTTTCTGGAACTGCATCACTTGGGTATCTTTCCCATTCCCATTTACAACAATTATTGCTAGTTGTCTATTTTATTTCCCTGTTTCCTATTCTCTTACTTTTTCCTATTCTCTTTGTTTTTATCCTGTCCTTCCTCAAGAGTCTGTTTAGCTTCTGACTACTGCCTCCCTTACCTTAATCTACTTTCCTTTTTTCCCTCCCCCCTTTCCCTTAGCAGCTTTCTCTCTTATTTCCCTGTTGGGTAGGATAAATTTCTATACCCAACTATTATATATGTATATTCTTCCTATTTGAACCAAGTCAGATGACAGTGAGATTCAAGTATTGCCTGCTCCCCACCCCCATCATCCCTTTCATTGTATAAATTTTTCCTTCCATGCTTCATGTGAGATAATTTTCCCCATTCCTCTTTCCCTTTGTCCCTCTTTCTCATCCTTCCATTTTTCTTTTGAGATCATCCCAATATAATAGACTCACACCCATGCCTTCTAACAGACCTAGTGTGATAAAGGCCTGAGGGATTAATGTGTATCATCTTCCCTTATAGGAACATAAACAGTTTAACCTTTTTTTAGTCTCTTATGATTTCCCATTCATGTTTACCTTTTTTTGCTTACCTTGAGTCTTTTGTCTCAATATCAAATTTTTTCATTGATCTTCTGGTCTCTTAATCAGAAGCATGTGAAAATCCTCTATTTCCTTAAATGTCTATTTCCCCCCTATAGGATTATAGTCAGTTTTACTGGACAGGTTATTCTTGGTTGTAATCCTAACTCCTTTTCCTTCTGGAATGTTATATTCTAAATCAGGGGTGGGGAACCTGTGGCCTCGAGGCCACAAATGGCCCTCTAGGTCCTCAAGTGCTGCCCTTTGACTGAATCCAAACTTCACAAACAAATCCCCTTAATAAAAGGATTTGTTTGGTAAAACTTGGACTCAGTCAAAAGGCCATACTTAAGGACCTAGAAGATGCAGGTTCCCTACCCTGTTCTAAACCTTCTTTTCCTTTCTAGTGACAGCTGCTATGTCTTGTTCAATCCTTCTCCACAGTATTCGAACTATTTCTTTCTGGCTGCTTTTAGTATTTTCTGCTTGACCTGGGAGCTCTGGAACTTGGCTATAATATTCCTGGGAGTTTTCATTTTGTAATTTTTTTCAGGAGGTGACTGATAGGTTCTTTCAATTTCTATTTCACCCTCTGGTTCTAAGATATCTAGGCAGTTTTCCTTTATCATTTCTTGAAATACAATTATCTAAGCTTTTTCTTTATTCATGACTTCTAGGTAATCCAATGATTCTTAAATTCTTTCTTCTCCAGGTCAGTTGTTTTTCTTATGAAATATTTCACATTTCTTCCATTTTTTTCATTCTTTTGACTTTGTTTTATTGTTTCTTGGTGTCTTATGGAGTCATTAGCTTCCACTTGGCCAATTCTAGTTTTTAAGGAGTTATTTTCTTCAATATTATTTTTGTGCCTCTTTTACCAAGCTGTTAATTCTCTTTTCATAATTTTCTTTCAGAGCTCTTATTTTTTTACCTCTACCATTCTTATTTGGTTTTCAAAAATTTTTTTGTTCTTTTTTTTTAACCCTTTCTTTACCTCTCCTAGGAATTCTTTTTTTTTTCTCTTTTTGGCTAGGCACTGGGGTTAAGTGACTTGCCCAGGGTCACACAGCTAGTGAGTGTTACGTATGTGAGGCTGGATTTAAACTGAGGTCCTCCTGAATCCTGGGCCAGTGCTCTATCCATTGCGTCACCTAGCTGCCCCTCTTCTACAAATTCTTATTGGGTTTATATACAATCTGCATTTTTCTCGGGAGGGAGGGGCTTTGCTCACAAATGCTTTTAAGTCACTGTCTTCTGTGTTTGTGTCTTGAGCTTCCCTGTCATCCTAGTAACTTTTTATTGTAAGGTTGTTCCATTTTTTTGTTTGCTCATTTTTGCAGTCTACTTCTTGACTTTGGACTTTAGTATTGTGCTCTGCTTACCTGCGTGGTGGTTAACTGGCCTGAGCTTCTCTCTTTTATTCTTTCTTCTGCTTTCACAGCTCATTCTGGAGGTTTTTAAGTTTTAAGTGCTTTTATCGCTGTGTGATGCATCACATGCAAGTGAGGAAGGGCTGTGCAAAGGCATCAGCCTCACTTTCTCCTCCGGAGCCATCAGAGTCCAGTAGCAAGATACAGATCAGGATGACTGGAGATGGCCCAGGATGCAGTGGGAAATTTTGGCCTTTTTAAGTTAAGGTCTTTCCCAGGTCTCAGTTTGACTGAGGCAACACCCATTCAGTGATTAAGGCTAGGTGTTGCACAGCCCTGCCTTACCTAAATCCGATTCACTTGCACGTCATGGTATCACTTCCCTGATGTCATGGTCCTCTTCAAGGGAAGGACAAACAACACTAGCCTTAATCACTGCATGGGTGTTGCCTCAGTGGAGTTCTGTAGACTGCTGCTAGACTCAGTCACAGTAAGTCCACTACGAAGTTCTTCAGATTCAGAGACTGACCCACTGGCTCCTCCTGGGTTTTGGTCTCCTGCCCTGTTTTTTTCCACCGCAGGCTTATGTATAGGATTAAGGGCTAGGACTGAGTTCCCCCTCTGCTCTTGGGCTCAGAGCCACACAGCTATGTTACCTTGCTCCACACAAAGGTAGGGCTCCTGTTCCCTCTTGGTTGCACTGAATGCTCCTCTCCACCCAGAACTAGGAAATGGGCAACAGAGCTGCTAAATGGCACTCCTGGTGCTAGCACTGGCATCCCCTGGAAGTCTTTCTGCCCAGGTATTCAGTGTCTTTACCATCCCTGAGTTTGGGGTGCTGTCCACCACTCCCACCGCCACCTCCACAGCCTTCTGAGGTGCTGCTGCTACTGCTCTGCACTCCTGGGCAGGCCCCACCCTAATGTCTGCAGACTTATCTTCCTAAGCTGCCATTTTAACTCTGCCTCTCTCAATTGTTACTCTTTAGAGAAATTCCACAGATGATATCTGGCATTTCCTTTTGGATTTCTTAGGTATATGGCTATATCTTACCCTTTTGTTATCTGCTTTTCAGGTTGCTACTTAAAAGTCAATCTCCACCATCTTATATTAGGGTCCCAGCAGAACAAGGCTTGATTGTTCTGAATATTTTCCAAGGATGGAGGTTTTTGCATCCTAATCTTGGGAGAACCCTCCCCACAACTGCTGATTGTACGCTTTTTGTTGTTGTTGAGTAATTTTCAGTTATGTCCAACTCTTCATGACACTACTTGGGGTTTTCTTGGCAAAGATAGTGGGGCGGTTTACCATTTTTTCCTCTAGCTCATTTTACAGATGAGGAAACGGAGGCAAACAGGGTGAAGTGACTTGCCCAGGGTCATAGAGCTTTTGGGTATCTGGGGCCCGATTTGAACTCATGAAGATGAATCTTCCTGACTCTATGCTGGTCGCTCTATTCATTGTGCCACTTAGCTGCCCTCCATACTCTCTAGTTCTTGCCAATTAATTGTGACCATAATCTCTATCTTTTAAGGGTTGACTAGTAGCTTTAGAAATTGTATTTCTGTTCCTTACTAAGGTCAATGGGCAGCTAGGTGGCTCAGTGGGTAGACTTCCAGGCTTGAAGTTAAGAGGACTCATCTTCCTGAGTTCAAATCTGGCCTCAGAAACTTACTAGCTGGGTGACCCTAGGCAAGTCACTTCATCCTTTTTGCCTCAGTTTCTCATCTATAAAATGAGCTGGAGAAGGAAATGGCAAACCACCTCAGTATCTTTGATGAGAAAACCCCAGATAGGGGCACAGAAGAGCCAGACACAACTGAAACAACTGAACAACAATTAAGGTCAATACGAATTTAGCCACAGGAAGCTTTTATAAGCTTTATTACTAGGTGATAAAGACTAAGACAATTCTACTTCAATTTATCCAAGTAGCTGTGATTTTATCATTTTAGAGACTCCATCCCTCAGAATTCCTAACATTAATATGTGGTCTTCATAAGTTGTTACAGTCAAAAACCTCAACACACAGTGGCCAGTTTTCCAGAGAAGAGCCATGCCAACTGAGGTAGGCGAGTGCTCAGATGACACACAGTCCATTTCACAGTTAGTTCACATGGTCAGTGTGTGAAGCCTCTCCAGCTTGATGGGATCTGCCAAGGCTTGTGGTCTTGTGGTCTCGAAGGTAAAGTCTTTAAGAACCCAAGGTATTAGTAATTATTGTCTAGGTGTTTACCTCAGACACCAGATGAAGAAACCATATGGTGAATGGGGAGAATCTACCTTAGAAATTAGAAATTAGGCTTAGACTCTTACCTGGAAAATGAATTAATCTCTTTATGTCTCATTTTACCTTTTATAAAGTTAATATAATTCTTGGTACTTATTTCTTCAGAAAGGTCCATTCAGTTGACAGAGTGAGTTAATATAGTAGAAAGGTAACCTATGAAGATAGCATTATTATTTTTTTTTTTGGCAAGGCAATTGGAGTTAAGTGACTTGCCCAAGGCCACACAGCTAGTAAGTATCAAGTGTCTGAGGCTAGATTTGAACTCAGGTCCTCCTGACTCCAGGGCCAGTGCTCTATCCACTGCGCCACCTAGCTGCCCCCAAAGATAACATTCTCAACAAGCATAGCATATACCCACCAAGAAATGAGCCTGTTTCAGATCAAATGGGTTCTATTACTTTTATTAATAATAACAATTATTACTTTTATTAAACATTGTTAGACATGCAGGTCAATTAAAAAAACTTAATCTATACTTTATGGAATAAGTGCATCCTATTAACTCTTGTTAATCTTTCACTAGAACAGGCGATTATGGGGATTCTGCCAAAAATCTACTATTTATCAGACACAACCCTTTCTGGGCTCCCCATCTAGGGACAACTTCCAGTTCTCCATTGCCTGGCTGCACATACAGGGAGAAATTCAGATCAAAAGGTCATTCAATAAACATAAAAATGTCAAAATTCCCATTTGACAAAAGGATCTAGAGGTGGGTGTCAGCAATGGGTATTCTTCTCAGTTCCACAATCTGGGAGTCTGTCATTGTGCCTCCTTCCTGACTGCCTTGGCCAGATTCATTGTCACTGGCACTGAGGCCGGCACCTGCAATAGGTAAAGTACAAGAACAATAAACACAGAGCAAAAAATTCACGATCAAAATGTATTCTAATATGACTTTTACTTTCGTTGAATTTGCAGAATAGGAGCTCTACTCAAGAAGGATGATACAAACATCTATACTTCTAGTTAAAACACCATATTCATTTTGGGGGGTTGGTCTTCATTTGCAAAAAAGCCTTCCTGCCCTATAGCCTCTGTTACAATTTACTTTGAAGTCTGCTTTGCTAGTTGAGCCCAAAGTCCTTTAGGACAGAGGACAATTTCCTTTTCATCTCTGTATCATTTGTGTGTACCACAAAACTACTCTTGAAAGAATATACCAATATACATTGGTGAGTCTCTAGCTGAGATCTCCATCTCATGAAAGGCCTTAACCATCCTCACTTTGCCCTGGTTTGACTCACCCTCCAGACTTCACTCCTCAGGAGCAGCTGCCCCTGCTTTCCTCTCCTTTCCCCCTACTCTTTCCACCTCCCCTTTATATCTTCTCTTCTTCTATTAGAATGTAAGCTCCATGGGGGTGGAGACGGTCTTGTTTGCTTGTCTAGATATCCCTAGTACTTAACATAGTGCCTGGCACATAGAAGTCACTTAATAAATGGTCTATTTGTCTATTTCTCACATAGTCTCACCTCTCATCTACTCTTGATTTATTTCTCTTCTGTCAGGGGAACTACCAGTCTCCCCATTACCCAAGTTTGGAACCTGTCTTACGTAGCTTACCTATAGGCCCCATCGTCCCTTTTGTCCAGTCAGTCACAAAGTGCTGCTACTCTTTTCTTTAAAATGTTTCTTCTACCTGCCCTTTCCTTTTCCTTTTCCTTTTTCTTTTCATAGACTCCACCCTGGCTTCACCTCTCATCACCTGCATCCTGGAGTGTGAGTCAGTCTCCAAACCAGTCTCCCTGACTCCTCCAACCTATTCTGAATGACTACCCTTCTGATCTTCCTAAAACAGCACACCTTTCACATCACTCCTCCACTTAAGAACCTACACTAGCTCCTATTACACATTGGATTATGTCCAAAATCCTCTTCTTGGCTTTTAAAATCCACCATAATCTGGCTTTATCCTATCTATCCAAACTTATTCCCCATTCTTCCAGTCAAACAGGTCTTCTAACTTACCATCCCCCTTCTTATACAGAGACACACAGACACAGATACACACACACACACACACACACACACACACAGAGACACACACATGCATGCACATACCCACACACACCCCTATATCAATTCTTGCCTTCACTACTTTGAAGATTTTCTGTTCCTACTCTCTCTATCCCTTTCTGCTTATTCACGATACTCAGAATTTCAAGACCAGACTTCAGTGGCCATCCTGTGCCTCTAATAATGATTGTTCTATGCCTTTGCTACAACATCCTGCCCTGATATGAAGACCTCTAATGAGGAGGAATCCACTACTTCCCAAGCCAGACCATTCCATTTTTGGATATTTGTAATTGTTGTGAAATGTTTCTTTCTAAGCCTAAATTTGCCTCTTTTTTACTTCCACGGATTGTTCACTATTTTTTTCTTTAGGGCCACACAGAAGAGAAGTCTACTTTTTCTTCTATGGGGTCATTTTCCAAATACTTGAAAGTCAACCAATAAATATTAATTAAGCACCTACTGTGTGCCACTTAATAAAATATTTAAGCACCTACTATGTACCAGGCACTGTGCTAAGTGCTGGGGATAGAAGGAAAAGCAAAAGGCAGCACCTGCCCTCAAAGAGCCCACAATTTAATGTAAAACAGCTATTCTGTCTTCTAGAAGTCTTCTGTTATCTGGCTAAGCATTCTCAGCTCCTTCAGAGCAAGCTTTTAATCACCACTATGATATTCACTGTGCTTATTGTTTTCATCTGAGCTTATCTGATGCCCTCCCTAAAATGTATGCAGTGGGGCACTGTGGCATATATACTGAAGAATCAGAGGGTAGTGGATCACTAGAGCTGCAGTGGGCTAAGCCAATCAGGGGCCAGTGGCCCCTGGTCCCAGTATGGTATGTCCATGGGGGGAAAGGGGGTGCTAAGCTGTTTGTGGAGGGGCAAACCACCTCAAGTTGGAAACAGAGTAGGACAAGGATTCTGTGTCAGTCAGCAGTGAGATTCAGCCTTTGAGTGGTTGTGGCAGCCAGGGAAAGATAGGGAGACTCTGAATGAATGTGGTACCCTAAACTACTAACTGGGTCTGACCAAGGCAGAATACTGCAGGATTATCACCTCCTAATTATTTAAATGTATCCTGGGATGATACTAGTTTTCTTTATTGTAATGTTATACTTCTGACCAACAAATTTATGGTCCAGCAAAAACCTAGACTTTCCCAGATGAATTGCTATGTGGCCATAGCTCCTCTTCCATCTTGTGGTTCTGAAGTTTATTTTTTGAATCTAAGTACAAAATTCTGTACTTATCCCCATTAAATTTTATCTTACTTGATTTGGCCCCGGTATTCTAGGTTGGAAATCTCTTTTTGAAACCTGACTCTCATTCAGTGTGTTGACTGCTTGAAGGCCCAGCTCCCTCCCTTTTCTTTCCAGAAATCCTTGCCATAGGGTCACTGAGTTACAAATTCATTTGGCATTTAATGATTCTCTAGTTATTTTATGTGTGTTAGGGGACAACCAGTCATCCTGATCTATATCTTGCCACTGGACCCAGATAGCTCCGGAGTAGAGAGTGAGGCTGGTGACTTTGCACAGTTCTGCCTTACTTAAATTCAATTCATTTGCAAGTCATGGCATCACCTTCCTGATGTCATGGTCCTCTTCGAGATTGAAGGACAAATAACAGTTATTTCATATGGGTTAGGGGATAGGGTGGTAGAATTGAGAATTTCACTTTGAAGGAAATACAATTATATTTAAGTCCCTAGAACTTTCCATAACTATATAATCTTGAGTAAGTGACTTAATTTCTTAAGAATTTGTTTCCTCACCTGTAAATAATGGTGCAACGTCTATCTCGCAGGATTGTGATGAAAGTGTTTTGTAAAGTGTTATAAACATATGAACTCCTTTATTAAAGTTATGGCACAGACTGTGTCTCATCTATCTCTCATCTATCCTCTCATCCCTCCCCAGCAGCTAGGTGCTAAGCACTTTATCACTGATGAACATGCTGGAGGAGGGTGAGGTGGGAGGCAGGGGGTATGGGCAGGATGCCTGGTTTTAGATTTCCAGCTTGTGTTCATCAAGCTTTTTTTTTTAATGGTAGATGTTCTCAGGTTTCATTTTCCATGTTATCTACAAACTGAGGAAAAAGAAAACAAACAAAAAAAAATCCCACCAAAAACTGCCTATGTCATGTTGCAAAAAAACAAAACAAAAACAAAACCAACCCCCCCCCAAAAAAAAGCAGGCGATCTTACATCAGAGGATCTGTGTTCAAATCCTGACTCTATCCCTCCCTACTGTCTATCCTTGTGTCCTAGGGTAGGGGTGGGGAGCCAGTACTGAACATCTAGTACTCTTCCTCATCTGTAAAATAAAAGAATTGAACCAGCTGATCCTTAGGGGCCCTAACTCCCTTGATCCCATTGGTGTTAGGACTTCCATATCATTAAGAAAGGATTTGCATCAAGTCTTCCTTTTACGACAGCTTTCAAAATGATTACCTATCCTGATGATCTACAGAGTTCACATAAGAGCCCAGTGCAAATTAAGAGAAGCTAACATGTCCCATTAGCACCAAGTGAAGAGCTCTTCAGCCTACTCAGATTTTAGCAGTATATCTCTAATCCATTTTTTTTTTTTAGGCAATTGGGACTTGCCAAGGGTCACACAGCTAGTAAACGTCAAGTGGTCTGAGGTCACATTTGAACTCAGGTCCTCCTGACTTCAGGGCTGGTGCTCTATCCACTGCACCACCTAGCTGCCCCTCTCTAATCCATTCTTAAGAATAAAAGGAAAGAGATGCCCTGCCCACAACATCATTTCATACTTAAAAGGACGTGGTTGGTAATATACTATAGATGAAGAAGTGGAACCTCAGAGCAGGTTAAGTAAGTACACACCTACTGAGTATGAGGCAGTGGAGAGAACACTGGGGATTGAAGTCAGGAAGCCTGGAGTTCAAATCCAGCCACTGACACTCTCTGTTTGACCCTGAGCAAGTCATTTCACCTGTTTGCCTCAGTTTCTTCATCTGTAAAATGGGGAGAATAATACTTTCCAGGGTTGTTGTAAAGATCAAATGAGACAATAATTGTAAAGTGTCTGACGCATAATAAGTGCTACATAAATATTAGCTATTATTAAAGTGCTTAGAACAGTGCCTAGCACATGGTAATTGCTATATAAATGTTAGCTGTTATTATATTAACTATTATTAAAGTGCCTAGAATAGTGCCTGGCACATAGTAAGTATTATATGTTAACTATGATACTAATGGTAGTCATTATTATTATTATAAATGTTGGAGGTAAGATTCATATGCAGTTTGCTCTTGCTGCTAACTTGCTACCCTGTTTCTCTCTCCTTCTCTTTTTTTGGCAGTCTTTATTGATGTCTTTTGTTTCCTTACATCACCATAGTTTCCCCAGTGTCCCTCCCTGTCCCTTTCCTAGAGAGCCATTTCATATAACAAATAGTATTTTTTAAAGACAAAAAGGGAAAAAGAAAAAAGAAGGGGAAAAATAAGCATAACTGATCAATACTTTGACAATGTCTGAAAATATACTGCATTTTGCAACACTTGTAGACCTTCCACTTTGGCAAAGGGGTGACATGGTGGGGTATCTTCTCATTTCTCTTCTTTTGAACCATTTCTGGTTCTTTGTAATTTTGCAACATTCACTTTCTATTTTGTGTGTGTGAATGTGTGATTTTTCTTCCCTGTACCTGGTTGTGGCCATTATGCACATTTTCTAGGCATAGCTTACTTCATTCTGTACCAGTACATATAGATCTTCCCTTGGTTCTCTGTACTCATCACATTTGTCATTTCTCATGCACAGTACAATTCCTGCAGTACAGCTGGCCGAGCCATTCTCCGATTGCTGGGCACCTGCTTTTGCTTCCAGTGCTTTGCTGTTACAGAAAGGGCCAGCTATCTTTCTATGATACCCCACAGATACCCTGCATATTCTGTTTTCTGTGTCCTCTTTTCTCCACTTGTTCTTACAGTATTCTCTCTCCTTTGAGGTTCTTGTAATTAGGAAGAGCTGGACTTAGCTAAAAAGACTGTGCCTTTTGTCTGTTCTTCAGGGCTAATTAGAAGCATGAGGGTGCTTTTCTGACAGGAAACCCCCTCAATCAAAAAATAAAGGATTGCTGTAAGTGAGGAATAACAGCTAGAGAGCCTCGTTGCCATACTGGGACCCATGGAATATTAAAAATAAAAAAAGAGGAAGGCTTTTGGAATGTTATATTCTCTATGGTAGATTTGTGGAAATTCATAGAGAAGAATTAGATGAGATGAGAGGGTATAGAGAAGCTGCAATCTGTACTAGTGGAGGGAGTATACACATAACTGAGATCATGGAGCTGTTTTAGTCAGTCAATCAATTAAAAAAAATATTTTGGTGCCAGGCACCGGTGCTAAGAAATGAGGATGCAAAATAAGGTAAAATAATAGTCTCTGTTCTCGAGGGGCTCGCAGTCTGATGGGGGAGACAATACCCAAACAACTAAGTAAAAACAAGCTATCCACAGGATAATCAGTCTAGCGAAGGCACCAGGATCCAGACCGATTAGGAAAGGCTCCTCCAAGAAGCTGGGATTTTAGGTGAGACTTGAAAGAAGCCAGGAGGCAGAGTTGAGGATGGAGAGGCATCCAGGCACGGGCGACAGCAGGTAAAAATGGGAGGAGTCAGGAGATGGAGTGTCTTGCTGGAGGAACAGCAAAGGAGGCCAATGTTAAGTAACTCCCCCAACAACCTCTTATGCCACCCCTGTAACCCCACCTCCCTGATTTAATTAACGTTCATATTGTGTATAGACAGAGAGGGAGGGAGGAGGAGAGGAAGAGGGAGAAAGAGAGGGAGTGGGGAGCAGGGGAAGGGAGAGAGAGAGAGAGAGAGAAGAGAGACAGAGACAGAGATAGAGAAAGACAGAGACACAGAGAGAGGGAGAAAGAGAGAGAGGGGGTAGAGAGAGAGAAGCAGTCATAGCAGAATAGATAGAGATCTAGTCTAGGAGTCAGGACCACCTGGGTTCAAGAACCATCTCTGAAGAAGTATGATGCTGGACAAGTGACAACCTTTCAGGGCTTTGGCCACCCCTATAAGCCAGGCCCGCTTATGGCCCTCAGGTCACATGCCACAGGTCAAAGTATTTTGGATGGTGTGCTGCAAGTGGCCCACGGTAAGCAGGCAGCCACTGTGCACCTGCTCTATTCATTTGCCATGTTCCAGCTTGCATTATACTTCAATATGTGTCTTATCTCCCATATACTACCTTGGGATAACTCACTTAACCTTTTTATATTTTAGTTTCCTTATCCATAAAATGAGGAGTTTGGCCTAGTTGAGCTCTAAGCCCTTGTCCACTTTTTTTTTTTTTTTGCAGAATGGAAGGAAGGATAATAAATAAATAGAATGTTCTTACAAGTAGGGGACCATGTGGAATTTGGAGATTCTAAAAAAATTTCTCTCACCAGCCTTGCCACAGTGACTGAAATTCTACCATTAAACACTCATTCCTTTACATGTAGGAATCTTTTTGACTTTCAAGAGTCTCTTAAAAATATGTAAATATCACATGGTAGATGTATCACAATGCAACCATTATATTAATTAACATCCTAATGTGAATTCATTTACCACATCACCCCCCAATCATGCAGTTAGTTGGAGGCAAAGTAATATGGGACTGGGTAACATAGATAAACTTGGGCAGGGAAGCACCAGGAGAAAAGAGAAGAGGTATGAAAGGGAAGGCGGAGGGTTACCAGTGACTACTTTGCCTGCTCCACAATTTTCCCTAGAGCTAGAGCTGAGAGTAAGGGATCCAATTAGGCCTCATGGTATACAGACAGTATGGGGTTAGGGCAGAGAGCTATGACAGTCTGGCGTAAGTGGCTGAAATGCTTTCTCTTTCTGCCCAGCTCCTTCCCCACATCTTTGCCCATTGAAATCCTATTCACCCTTTAAGGCCCAGATCCATTACCACCTTTGAAGGACTTTATCTGATCTGAAATGATGTTTCCTTTCTCAGAGGGTCTCATAGCACTTTATTTGTATCTAGCCCATACACCAGCCCTATTCTGTTTTGTACTGTAATGACTTAGGCATGGGCCCATCTCCTTAGCTCAGCTTTTTACCACTCCCTAGACCTTGGGTGAGTCACTTAACCCGGTTTCAGTTTTCTTATCTGTAAAATGAAGGTGTCAGACTAAAATATCTTCCAGACTTCTTCCACATCTAAATTCTATGACTTTATGATCCTTGCCAGACCGTGAACTCCTCAAGCAGAAGGAGCTCAGGTTTTGTTTTTGTTTTTTTCCTCTTAGCTAAGTGCTTTCAGGAGAGTAGATGCTTAATATGTTTTCAGAATTGAATTGACCCTCTCCCTTAAGTAGCATGCCACAGGAAGTAGAAAATTCTCCTGGGATAGTTTTTCTTGGAAGCTAGAACTTACAAGAAAATGTAAAATAGTATCACCATGGACATCATTTAGCTTTTCTTTTATAGTTGAGAAAAATCACTCAGAGATGCTAAGCGAATTGCACAAAATCCAGCAGCTAGTAAATGGTAACCTAGACACCCTCCCTCTCTCTCTGTCTCTTTTCCCTTCCTTCCTTCCTCCTCTTTCTTCCTTCCTTTCTCTTTCTTTCTTCCTTTCCTTCTCCTTCCTCCCCTTCCCTCCTTTCTTCCTTTCTTCCTTCTTTCCCTCCTTCCTTCCTTCCCTCCCTCCCTCCTTTCTTTCCTTCCTTCTTCCCCTCTTCTTTTCTTTATAAAAAAAACACAAAGCTCACATAATAACGAGACTGAGAGCCAGCATGGTATACTGGATAGAGAACTGCTCTTAGAGGCAGGAGGACCTGAATTCAAGTCTAGCTTCTGAATCATACTTACTGGCTCTGTGACCTGGGACAGATCCCTTAACCTCATAGTGCCCCTAGACAACTCTCTATGACTAAGAAGACATTGGAGAAACTGCCAGTCTACATTGGTAGAGAGCTTTTCTTACCAGGAGATATTTACACTGATGAAATCACAAGTCCAATCCCTGAACTGAACCGCCCCCCCACCTTTATTTGTGACTTGTGAAATTAGTCCACTATTTAATAACCACACTTCACAAATACAGCAGGTTTGTAGACACTTACTGATTCACCTCCTAATGAAGCTACTTTGTGTCTGTTCCCATAATAACTTACATTTACATAATGCTTTAAAACATGTAAAATATAATGCCTTATGTACTTTATCTCATTTGAATCTCATGACTCTCTGAAGTAGGAACTACAGGAATTCTTATCCCTATTTTATGGATGAGATAACTGAGCCTCAGAAAAGTACCTGTGGTCATACCCCTAGTAAGTCTCAGTGCCAAATTTGAACTCAGGCTTTCCAGACTCCAAGTTGAATACTCTACGCACTAGTCATGCCTCCTCATTAGCAGCCATTCTCCAGCTGAGCGCATGGTTTATTTTTCTCATGGGTACCTCTGGTAGACTAATACCTCATACCATAGTACCACATGACTAGGAAACCTACAGAGAGGCTGGTTGTCCTCTAGGATGTCTCCTCCCTTCTGCCTACCTCTAAATGAATGTCTATGAGCCAGAGGGCCTAGGATCACACAGGGACTTCTGACCCAGGATAGAAAACCTCTGGGAAGGATCAGCGCAGGTCCTGGGAGCCTTTCTAACTGTGTCCTAAAGAAGCCAGGCTGGTTCAGGGTCACAGCCTCTGCCCTGCCCTTTGCAGATGTCCCTTGTCCAGGGGTAGAACCTTCACGGGGACTACATACTAGATGAAGTCGTATGGGTCTGCTCAAACTGGGGTCTATAACAAAGCTTCTCTAGGGTGTGAGTAGGATGTGCCCAGAGCTAACCTATGACTTTTTTGGGGTGGATCCTCTGGTATAGATGATACTCCATAGCCCTGGACTTGCCCACTGTCATCACATGCCACAGGGGAAGTGCCCATTTTTTGTCTCCTAGTATTATGTCCTAATTATAGCAACTCAATAATAGAAACATTTTCTATCCCCTACCCTGCTTTTAAAAGCATTTATTTTAGAGTCTATGGGGGTGAATTGGGTATTTCCAAAGTAAATAAACCAAGACCCTTTCAGTGACATCTAGTGGTAAGCAAGTCATTACTAAAAGTGATAGCTACACTGAAGATATTTCATACTGGTTTCACATTGAGAGCCAGACTTGATTTTATTATACAGCAATGATGCATTTTTTATTTCTGTTGCCAAGCCACTGGAAGCACTGTAGTGGCAACACTTCCTGGGCGATAATCAAATATACAGTTGTAGACTCCCCTGACTTCCATCCCCTACTCTGTGGGATTGAGGCTCCAGGAGGATGAGGGCCAGGGACAGTAGTTCCCTCTTAGCTTCCCAAGATGTCAAAGAGGAAACAAGTTGGGATGGTGGTTGGTCTAGTTGTGGGATGTGGCATTTTGGTGGGTGGGGTAGAGAAACTTTCCGTTCTCTCTCTGCTTGGGGAAAAAAATGAAGACACATTTCTATGTTGGAACGGTCCTGCCCAATTACTGGGCAGTGGTGAGGAAGGGAAGGGGAATACATTGTACTTCTTGGCCGTGGCCAGCAAAGTCATCTCCACTAAGGCCATTATCTCCATTTTCTCTCCCCATTGGGAGACTGGATTTCGCACCTGGAAACACCCTGGGCTTTGAGGTCAGTTCTGGCCTTATCTCACTCAGTCCGGCCTCCAGGGCATTTCCCAAACATCTCCAGTCATGCGAACAAGTGTGTAACCCCCAAAGCTGTTGGGATGACTTAGAAATGTTCCTGTCTAAGCCTGACATCTCATAGGTCATCATTAGGACTGGAGGAGTTGTTTTCAGAATTGAGAAGGCAGATCTGGCCATATAATTTCACAGCTATAGAACTAGAATGAAGTTAATATCAAGACCCCAAATAAGAACAATAATAAAACAAGTAGACAACTATCCTATAACTAATAGAGGAACTTGATTAAAACATAGGACTTTTGTAAACTGTGATCTGTTTACCTTTTCATCTATTGATAATGTGCCTCACCCCTCTATCTAGTACTTCACCGTAAATCCCCTGTGCAAAGCATCCCAGTAGTTTTCTCCTTATGGGAGATCTGGAGTTTAGGGATCTTGGTTAACAAGGGAAGTGGTGAGTATCCTAAAAGCTGAACACCAGTGACACCAGACCTGCATTTGTTAGGAGGAACTCTCACCCCCCAACCCTGCCCAACAACCACCACCACCAAATAGTGAGGTTAGGGATGCAAGGGGCATTTACACATGCTATCCCCTTCTTATCTATCATTATGTTGGTAACAATTATTATGCTGTAAATACAATGTGCTTTCAAAATCAGTGTGACAATCATTGTTCTGATGAGAATTTCACCATGTTTACTGCCAAATGTGCAAAGATATGAAGGCAAATGAGGACAAAAAGGTAATCTTGTTAGGTGGTTTGTGGAATGGTCATGAGAAAGATCCTGGTAACCTGGCCATCAGAAAGTGTCAGTACAGCTTCCAAAAGGGCCAACCTGATTCATTCATTCACTCAACAAATATTTCTTAAGCTCCTACCATTTATGAGGAACAGTGGCAGATGCTGTGGGAAATACAAAGATGCCCAAGACATAGTCTCCACCAGTATCTTAAAAGCTAACAAATGAGAAACTTAAACTTGGAAAAGAAAGATCTGGCTTAAGAGATGTCAGTGGAATCGTACCACAGAATACATTCTCTGCCCAAAGCCAACTCTGCTGCCCCGTCATCATTGTCTCCTGTTTTTCTATCCCTAGTGCCTAAGACAGTGCATGGCCATAGCAGGAACTTTAAAATAATTTTTAAAATTTATTTTAAACTTAATACACACCAAAAAAGGGCATTTCGATATGCAAAGTAGAACACAAAAAATTTTATATGAAATCTTATATATGTAAATATGTAATAGACAATGTATAAATATGTAATAAATTCAACCTGTTATTTTAAAAACTGGTCTGTACTTCCTTCTGAAGGGACACTTGTTTCTTCTCCTTCTATTGAAATCATACAGCCCCTTCTAATTGCTCAAATAAATTTACCTTTCTGGGTTTCTCTCAACTCTAGTGTCTGTATTTCAAAGTTTCTACTCAGGGCTGGTTTTTAATCAGAAATGCTTGCAAATTCTGTCTTCCAATAAAGATCCATTTTTCTTTTTCTCATAGGATTGTACTCAGGTTTTCAGCATATATTAATTTTGGGTGTAAGCCTATATCTTTTTTTCTTTCAAGATTTCAATCTTTCGAGGTCTACTCTTGCTTATAGTAAAAGATACTGGCTCTTGTGTGATCCTTGTGGTTCTTGGGTACTTGAACTCTTTCTGTATATAGTTCTCTGGATGATGCCACCATACCTCAGCTCCTTCCCAACTCTATTCCTGTAGACTCTTTCTCCCATGGATGTGTTCATTCCAGAACCTCAGTTTTGGGGAGACTAGCCACCCCATCCCTATTCTGTAGACTTAGTCACTATGGCCCTACCCAAATATATACTCCTCCCTTCCCCTTCACCCTATCTCCAGCTTTTCAGTTTTATTTTTATGTGTTGTCTTCTCTTATTTTAAAAATGTAAGCTCCTTCCCACATGTACAAAAATATTTATAACAGCTCTTTTTCTGGTGGCAAAGAATTGGAAATTGAGAGGATGCCCATCAATTGGGGAATGGCTGAGCAAATTGTGGTATATGAATGTAATGGAATACTATTGTGCTAGAAGAAATGATGAACAGGCTGACTTCAGAAAAACCTAGAAAGACTGTGTGGTCTGATGCTGAGTGAAGTGAGCAGAACCAAGAGAATGTTGTACACAATAACAGCCACATTGTGCAATGACGAATATTGATAAACTTAACCCTTCCCAGCAATACAAGGATCTAAGATATCTCCAAAGGCCTTGTGATGGAAAATGCTATCTGCATCCAAAGAAAGAACTATGGAAGTTGAATTGCCATTTTTTTTCTCTTCTGTTGAGTTTTGTTTCCTCTTTCTTGTGGTTCCTCCTATTGGTTCTAATTTTTACTTGTGACATCACTAATATGAAAATATGTTTAATAGGAATATATATGTATAGCCTATATCAGATTGTGCACTGTCTTGGGGAGGGTGATGGGGAGGAAGGGGGAGAAAAATTTTAAACTCAAAAGCATATGGAAATGATTGTTGATAAATCAAAATAAATTAATAAAAAAAATTTAAAAATGTAAGCTCCTTGAGGGCAGGATTGTCTTTTTGCTTGTATGTATTTCCCTGGTGCTTAGACAGTGCCTGGATGTGGCAAGTATTTAAGAAATGCTTATTGATTGACTAATTACAGCATTTATATTTGACATGGAAGACCTGGATCATGGCTATGACATCCTTGTACTTTTCCTTTTAAGGTTTTTTTCAGGAAGTAATCAGTGAGTTGTTTCTATTTTCCCTTTGTCCTCTATCTAGTTCTAATAGATAAGGGCAGTTTAAAAAATATTTCTTGAACATAATTTTCAGGCTTTTAAAAAATCATGGTTTTCTGGGAGTCCAGTGATTCTGAAGTTATTTAATATGACCTGTTTTCCAGATCAGTCTTTTTTTGACAGTAATATTTTAATTTTTTTCTAATTTTTTTCTTTGCTGTCCTGTGGAATCTTTGATTTCTGTTCAATCTACTCTAACTTCCTGAGAGTCCATCACTTGGAAAATTCTAAGCTACTTATTCTCTTTTTAATTCTTTCTTTAAGACCTTTTATTTCATTATCTCTTCATTTCTCCTGAAGACTTTGTGGAAAATCCATTTCTCCCCTTGAGCCTCTGCTTATAACTGTCATGGAATCACTTTCTCCTAGGTTGGATTTCTGATATGTCTGGATCTGTTATAATTTTTATAGTCACACACACACACACACACACACACACACACACACACACACACACGATTATTTATCTCTCCAGCCTCAGAGCTTTGTGGGCTTTGTGCCAGGGCTAGGCTCTGCCTCCTGATATGATTTTGGGTGGGATTGTCAGCCTTACTTGGTCTTGAGTCTGAATTTAACAAACACAAAATAAAATGAACATTTCTATATACATTCTAGGAAAGGAAATTTTGTACATGAAACTTCAGATCTCTGTTATACAAGGCTTATTTTTGTTTTAAAAATATATTAAATTATTCATGTCCTATTTGTCAAAGCTGTCCTGTTTGTCAAGCCCTTGATAATCCACAATTCATTCTATCCTTCCCTCTGTTCTTGTCTAATTGTGTGGAAACGCTATACCTTGCCCCCAAATTAAAAAGAAAAGCAAAGCAAAACCTTTGTAACACATATGTACAAACAAAACAAATTCTCAGAGTGGTCATATATAGAAATATATGTCATGTCCTGCATCTTGAGTCCATTACCCCTCTGTCAGGAAGTGGGCAGCACACTTCATTATTAATACTCTACAATCCTGAATGGATTTCGGGCTTTCAAGGACTAGTGGAACTAAAGTCCCAGCAGGTTCTATAAAGTGAAGAAGGTTTGAAGGCCCTGACCAGTGATGAACTAGGTGTCCATCATCTGAAGGTCAGTTTAGCTAAGAGTTCTAATTTTATCACTAGGCAAATGGTGGATTATTTTGGCCATAGCCATTAATGAAGCTTTCTATTAAGATACAGAAGGATCATAAACTATAACGCTAGAGAGACTATCCCTACTGTCAAAATCATGGATAAGATAGTGATGTATAAGACACATGAAAGACATGAGTGACATGATATGAAAGACATGATCTTTTTTGTTTTTTAAAATATGTGTGTGTGTGGGCACAGTGCATGAACTGTATACAAAATGGGCACAGCAGTTAAATACTCCACTTGTCTTCCCAGAGAGGCAGCGTAGCATGATGGAGAGAGGGCTAGACTTGTAGTCAGGAAGACCTGGGTTTGTGTACTGCCAGTGCCACATACTGGGCAAATCAATTAAAATCTGTTTCCCCAAATTGTAGACAAATTGCTAATCAGTGATGATGATACCAATAATAACTAGCATTTATATAGCACTTTAAGGTTTGCAAATTACTTTATGAATATTATCCCATTTTATTTCCACAACAACCCCAGAAGGTAGGTGCTATTATTATCCTCATTTTACAGATAAGGAAACTGAGGCAAACAGAGATGAAGTGACTATCCCAGAGTTACTCAACCAATAAATGTCTGATGCAGGATTTGATTTCAGGACTTCTTGACTCTAGCTCCAATCTTGTATCCACTGAGCTATCTAAGCTCCATAAATGGAAGAAGTTTCCATGCTGGGAATTGTTCACACCAATGAAATCACTGTTCCAGACCCATCTTCCTCCCCGAAACCTCCCCCCCTCCCCCATTTCCTGGTGCTATTCTTAATGACAAAGATTAGCTTATTCAATTGCTGTTGATTAATTTGAATATACCTTGGCACAAGCAATAATTGTATAAGATGAATTTGTGTTTGAAAGGATATTCTTACGGACAGGTAGAATAGTGAATGGAAACAATTACCCCCACCGAGGCAGGTAGGTGGTGTAAGTAGATAGAGCACTGGCTGGACGCTGGACTCCTGAATGAAGTCAGGAAGATCTGAATTCAAATCCTGCCTTAGATACTGTGAGCTAATTGTTAAATTTTCAGGGTGAGCATTTACACCTCAGAAATCAATAAATACCATAATCAAAATTCAACTTGCTGTTCTGGTGATTATCCAACCTTAAGAAGATATTAATATAGAATTCTTAAAAATGTGTCATGTAGGGGCAGCTAGGTGGCACAGTAGATAGAGATCTGGTCTGAATTCAAATATGGCCTCAGACACTTGACACTTACTAGCTGTGTAAACCTGAGCAAGTCACTTAACCCCAATCACCTCACCAAAAAAAAAAGCAAAAAACAAATGTGTCATGTGCATTTTGGGGTGGGAAGAGAGATCTAGTTGTCAAACATTTACAAGCAGACACCTGATCAATCTCCTCATCTGTAAAATGGGGATAATAATAGTACCTACCTCCCAAGAATATTGTGAGGATAAAAATAAGCTGATATTTATAAAGCATTTTGCAAGTGCTAGAGAAATAATAGCTATAATAATTATTATATAATGACCTAGTAGGCAACATATATACTTAGAAGGCTGAAATATAAATAATCTATTTCCTATGTGCCTTTTCCTTTCCATTATGAACATCTTCCCCTCAACCCTTGAACTAAATCCAAGGCAAACATATTAGAATATTGATTTAAATCAGTCTCTGAATGAAATTAATGAACACAGTGGCTTTTTTTGGAAAATCAGTCTAGAAGATCAGGCCTGTGAAATAGTCTGCCAGGAGAAGAATTTCAAAAGCAATTATAAATTAAAAACAAATAATCTAAACAAAACAAGACAGTATTATTAGGTAATTCATGCCATTACATGTTATTAATTAGAGATTAATAAGCCTATTCCAACAAAAGGCTAATCCTTTGATGTATTATGAAACTCACAAAATAAGATGCAACTACAATAAACTATGTAAAGCAACATAATTGTAAGAGCAAAAAAGTAAACAGGATTTTAGCATGAATCAATGGCCAGTTTTTCCTGGTAGTTTCTCTTAGAATAATTCTTTAATTATTTGCACTGAAAAAGGCTAAAAGGATTTCTGGGACTTTTATAGCAATCTCTAATATATAAACCAGAATTTCTACTTCTAATGACTAAAAGGATAATGCAAGTTAGCAAAAACAAAACAAAACTCCCCCATAAACCTCCACAATTTATTGCTGAGCATGCTACAATACAAAATTATAAAGTCTTATTGTGATCGTTACTATATATATAATGGATATATTTTAGAAGAAACATTAATTACCACAGTTTCAAGTTGAAATGAAAATTTTTTGGTTGTTTAAAAGCTTGGCATTTCAAAGATGACTGAGATTTTGTTTAATGGTGCCAAAACAATTTAGCATGTAGGGAGAAAAGAGAGACAGATCAGCCTGTGATTGTTGCTAGGGGAATGTAGTACAAGGTCACTGGACTTTTCTGTCTTTTTCACCTAGTCTAACACTTTTGATTTGTATAAGGCAGAAGCATGATAGGAGGAGATTTAAAGCAGTTTTCCTATCACAGGCTCACTCACCTTCTTTTTCATTTAAGGAAGTAAAATGCTGGGAGTATTTGTCCCAGCCAGGAAATGGGATTAAAAATAACAACGAAAAAATATGAATGGAGCTCAGATCCATTATATATCAGAAAGGAGTTGAACTGAGGCTGTCAGTACAAAAAGGACTTTACAGAGCAGGTACACCTTTAGCTTTGGTATCTGCTACCTTCTATGAGCAGCTTTACTGAATAGGAATGAATTAGAGTCATTAGCTGAAAAAGTTGCAGCCCTTACCTGCTGGGGAGAGGCTTGCTAATCGTTAACACTTTCAATGGACGGTAGATAGAGTAGTGGGTGGCCCTGAAGACAGGACCTTAGCTAAAGACTATAGCTGAGGTGTTGAAGGGGACTGTTGTAATGGGGGGAGTCTTGGAATGCCTAGATCACTTAACATGGAGACCCTTTGTGTCCTCTACCACACAAGTAGGGGTAGCCTGCTTAGATTGGCTGCATAGTCAGAAAGGCTGAATCTTTAAAACTGGTCAGACTGAGGATGCTCCATCTCTTCCCCGTGTACTGTTTTTGCTGTGGTCAGAGGGTGAAGATCACAGTTCACCCACACCATGGGTGCCATGAACTGAACTGGGAAAGGGGATACTTTCCTCTCTTTTCTTTTATTCTGGCTTCAAGAAATGGACCTCACAGACATTTGTTTCTGTTCTGTGTTGTTTGTCCTTCTCCGTTTCAAGTATCAGTGGTGATTCCCACCAGTGGGAGTTTGGGCCAAGGTGACTTTGGAACCAGGTTACCAAGAGGGGTGTTGTAGTCAGTCAGGCTGGCAGGGAAGCCCCAACAAGCTTAGAGTTCCAGGGATTTGAGTATGGGGGGTGGGTTGGACTTGGAGCTTGGGACTGTGAGCTATAGGAACTGAGCTAAGTTATGAGTCTAATGCTCTTCCCCTTCCTGGAGACTGAGGTGGTGCAAAGGGGAGGGGAGTTAACTCCCACATGTTAGTAAGGCATTTGTATATTTGTGATTATGCCTTTTGAAGTAAATTTTTTAAAAATAAAAGATAATCCAACTATCAGCAGTTAAAAGGAACTGAGTGTCGGAGACCACCTCTACAACCAAAGGAATTCTCATGGTGGGGACCGAAGACATTGTCAGAGAACCTAGGTGTCCCCCCAATTTCCCTCATGGGTCCTGGAGAATCTTGGGGGGAGGAAACGTAACATATTTGGCCTTCAGGTAGTGGGGGCTAGGGTAGCAAATGTTACTCTATAAAGAGTTTGAATTCTTATGAGCTTGGAACATCTCTGTCTCTTTACCAGCAGCCTTCTTACCCTGGAGATAATTTCACAATGATGACTGCTCACCTGATTGTGGAGTTCCTAACCCAAGCCATCATTTTATGATAGGCCTCTCTTGAAATTATGAGCTTACTTCAAGTTGTAAAGGTGATGTCCTCTCCTGCTGGGGAGAAGCTTACTAAGCACATCATGCTCTAGGGCAGGGGTCAGAAGATTACGGCCGACGAGTCAAAAAACATCCTTGGTTTGGCAGGCCATAGAAAAAGAGGTGGTGGGCTAGACTGGCCTTGGGGCCGTAGTTTTTAAACCCCTGTTCTAGGGGATAGAGGTACTAGCTGAAAAAAAACTGGCTGATAGAATTACGGACCTCCCATGTGGGCCCACTAACCACAGAATCCTACAGTGGATAATGGACAGGATATCAGGGGGCTCTGAAGATAGCTGACTAGTTGAAGCTCAATATGGAACAGAGACAGACAACCAATAGTGTCTGGTAGGGAGCTTTGGAGACACAATTCCCATTGGAGAAAAGTTGTGCAGCATCAGAGGCCTTCAGACCAGTCTGGTGTTGGTGCCAAAGATCAACAATTGAGGGAGAATAATGAAGGGCAGAAAGGCAGAGATGTGACACCCAGTGGGAAGCTGGCCTACCTTCCAACTTTTCCCACCAAATATGTATATACTTGTGAAAATTGGCAGAGGGGTTGTTATACTATTTCATTTAATGCCTTTCATTTGAATTGTGTGTCCCCTGGCTAACTAGTTCAAGCAAACCCAGTGGCAAGGGCTTATAAGCTATGATTTAGAGAAGATTTTGGCCTACCAAAAACCTATAGTTAAGTTTTAGAGGCCCATAAATGAGGCATGAATTAGGTGCTGCAAGTATAAAAAATAAGTCAAACTGGTTATTTGCTACTGAGCAGACTGAAAGAAAAAAATATGTTAAAAAAATTTCACTTCTCAAAACAGATGTCCTAGTGAAAACATAGCTCTCTAATTGAAGTGAAACAGATCTGTTATAGAAATGTATTAGATAACTACCTGACACTTTATTTTTTTATTTATAGAATATGAAAGTGAAATTCCATGATTTCAATTCTGTTTTTTAAAAATTATTTCAAAGTTTAATTTTTTAATATAAATTTATCTATTTTTAGTTTTTAACATTTACCTCCATGAGATTTTGAATTGCAAATTTTCACCCCATCTTGCCCCTCCCCCCACCCCAAGATGTCATGCATTCTGAATATCCCTTCCCCTAGTCTGCCCTCCCTTCTATCTTTCCCCCTCTTCTCTTATCCCCTTCCCCTTCTATTTTCCTGTAGGACAGGATAGATTTCTGTACCTCATTTCCTGTATTTCTTATTTCCTAGTTGCATGCGGAAACATTTTTCTTAAATCATGTGTTTTTAAAGCTTTGGGTTCCATATTTTCTCCCTTCCTCCCACCCCACCCAACCACCCTCATTGAAAAGCCAAGCAAGTCAAAAAAGCCATACGTGTGCAGTTATGCAAAACACTTCCATAGTAGACATGTTGTGAAAAACTAACTCTATTTCCCTTAATCCTATCCTGCCCCCCCATTTATTCTATTCTTTCTTTTGACCCTGTCCCTCCTCAGAAGTACTTCCTTCTGTTTACCCCTTTCCCAATCTGCCCTTCTCTCTATCATCCCCCTGCTCTCTTGTCCCCTTCTTCCCCTATTTTCCTGTAGGGTAAGACAGATTTCCATACCCAATTGAGTGTGTATGTTATTCCCTCCTTAAGCCAAATCCTATGAGAATAAGATTCCCTCATTTCCTCTCACCTTCCCCTGTTTCCCCTCCACTGTAAGAACCTTTTCTTGTCTGTTTTGTGCGCGAGATAATGTACCCCATTCTACCTGTCCCTTTCTCCTTCTCCTAGTATAATCCTCTCTCACCCCTTAATTTTATTCTCCAGATATCACCCCTTCATCTTCAACTCATCCAGTGCTATCTATCTATCTATCTATCTATCTATCTATCTATCTATCTATCCATACATATAATTTTTGCCCCTCCCACGACCCCGATACTGACAAAGGTCTCATGAGTTGTAAATATCATCTTTCCATGCAGGAATGTAAACAGTTCAACCTTAATAAGTCTCTTATGATTTCTCTTTCCTGTTTACCTCTTCATGTTCCACTTGAGTGTTGTATTTGAAAGTCAAATTTTCTCTTCAGCTCTGGTCTTTTCATCAAGAATGCTTGAAAGTCCTCTATTTCACTAAATGACCATTTTTTCCCCTGAAGGATTATACTCAGTTTTGCTGGGTAGGTAATATCTCCTTTGCCCTTCTATATTCTATACCCTTCAGTCCCTTAATGTAGAAGCTGCTAAATCTTGTGTTATCCTGATTGTCTTTCCACCATACTTGAATTGTTTCTTTCTGGCAGCTTGCAATATTTTCTCCTTGACCTGGGAACTCTGGAATTTGACTACAATATTCCTAGGAGTTTTCCTTTGGGAGTCTCTTTCAGGGGGAGACTGGTGGATTCTTTCAATTTCTATTTTGCCTTCTGGTTCTAAAATATCAGGGCAGTTTTCCTTGATAATTTCTTGAAAGATGATGTCTAGGCTCTCTCTTTTTGATCGTGGCTTTCAGATAGTCCAATAATTTTTAAATACTCTCTCCTGGATCTATTTTCCAGGTCAGTTGTTTTTCCAATGAGATATTTCACATTGTTTTCTAATTTTTCATTCTTTTGGATTTGTTCTACTGTGTCTTGATTTCTCATAAAGTCACTATCTTCCAATTGCTCTATTCTAATTTTTAAGGAAGTATTTTCTCCAGTAATCTTTTGTACTTCCTTTTCCATTTGGCCAATTTTTCTTTTTAGGGCATTTCTCTCCTCATTGGCTTTTTGGACCTCTTTTGCCATTTGGGTTAGGCTATTTTTTTAAGGTGTTATTTTCTTCAGTATTTTTTTGGGTCTCCTTTAGCAAGCTGTTGACTTGTTTTTCATGATTTTCTTGCATCACTCTCATTTTTCTTCCCGGTTTTTCCTCTACTTCCCTTACTTGCTTCTCAAAATCCCTTTTGAGCTCTTGCAAGGCCTGGACTGATTCATATTTTTCTTGGAGGCTTTGGATGTGGGAGCTTTGACTTTGTTGTCTTCTTCTGGTTGTATGTTTTGATCTTCTTTTTCACCAAAGTAAGATAATATAGTCTGATTCTTTTTGCGAGGTTTGCTCATGATCCCAGTCGACTGCTTGAGTTTTAAACTCTTTGTTAAGGTAACAGTCTGCTTCCAACGTGGAGAATGTACTGTCCCAAGCTTCGGGGGTTTGTATAGCTGTTTTCAGAGATATTTCTAGGGGCCTGTAAATTTTTCAGTTCTTCCAAGGTGGTATGATAAGGGTCAAGGTGTTTACTCTTTTCCTGGCCTGCGTTCTGGTGTTTGAGTGATTGGCCACAAGCAGTCTTTTCTCTCTTGGAACTGTGAGGAGGGTTTCCTCTCTACAGCCACTACAAGTTCGACCACACCACCATTCCTCCTCACCCCAGGACCACCACCCAGAACTGTGACCCAGATCCAAGCACAGGCAAAGCAAGAGATTCCTACTTCAGCACCAGTAAAGAGATCCCTGCAGTCCCCCTCTGATCAGCCACTTGATTTCCCCTTCAGTTTCTGGGCCCGAAGCTCAGAACACAGCCACCACCTGGGTGCCCCTACTCTGTGCCCTGCGCTCTGGAGCTGGCTCTGACCTGGCTCCTCTCTCAGCACCACAGAAACAGACTTTTCCCACTGACCTAAGTTGTCTTTGGTGTTCGTGGATTGAGGAGTCTGGAAACTGCCACAGCTGCCTGTGATTCATTCCTCTGAGGCCTGCTCCAGGTTTGCCGCGGCCTGCGCACCCATGCCCAACTGCACTCCTCTTACTGCCCAGCGCGATATATCTTCCCGATCAATCATCCAGACTGTCTTGGGTTGGAAATTTGTTTCACTCTGTCTTTTTGTGGGTTCTGCTGCTTTAGAATTTGTTTAGAGTCATTTTTTATGGGTATTTGGAGGGGTTTGGGGGAGAGCTCAGGGAAGTCACTGCTTTCATGCTGCCATCTTGGCTCTTCTCAAAGTTTTAAAAATATAACCAAGATATAACTTCCTGATCCCTTTTTCCCCTTCATTTAAAATTTTCTTTTTTTTTTTTTCTCAACTCTTTACTTAAGGGTCTTTTCCCCTTTCTACCTCCTTCTCATCCTGCAGGTAACTCTGCCCTGAGGTCTGTTCTCCTGATTGCTGAGTCCAGACCACCATTTCATGAGGTGTCCCAGTCGTACTCACATTGGTCCCTGCTAGCCCCACTCTACCACCTTGCCAGCAGGCTTGCCCTCCAACCCACTCCCCTGGGCAGTTCCTCTTTATATGCTGTCTTCTCTTATTAGAACCTGAACTCCTTGAACATAAGGCTGTCTTGCTTGCTTGTTTTTGTACATCCAGGATTTAGCACATAGTAAGTGCTTAATAAATGCTTTCTTTGTTTAAAAAACCTATTGTATGCAAAAGACGTTAGACAATGGGGGAGATTCAAAATTTAGTTAAAATGTAGTATCTGCCTTTATAATCTGGTAGCAGAATGAGATGATTATAACACATACTATTATATAACATGCCAACTTAGTCTAAATTGGGAAATTTCTTTACTCTCAAATAAATTATTGGGGTTCATTAACTTCTCTGCATTAACTTCAATGTTGGGTCCAGTCATTCTTGGAAATAAAATAATCCAGGACAACAATGGAATTCTGAGGCAATGTTCGCAGTTAGGAGAATCTATCTATCTATTATCTATCTAGTCTGTCTGTCTATCTATGTATCTATGTATCAATGTATCTATCTATCTTTTTGCTGTGTTCTGTTTACTAAAGGGAAGGTGACCCACTTTATCTCACGAAAATTTTACCACATTTAGTCAAACTTTTTAAAACTTATTACACTGTAATTTATTTTATTAATTCATACCCTGGAAGATCACTCAACAGCGTCAGTTATTACCAAATACAAGGATGGTTATTCTATTCAATTAAGGGCGTGTAACATGTGTACTCGAATTTTTACCTACCTACTTCTTGCTGTTAAAAGCAGTCCTAAATGGGGACATCAGTGGTAACCCGATTACTTGAGAAATCACCCCTTCCTCATTTACTCATACAGTAAATAAGATTAGCCAGGTCACAGTTGAGTATCACCAGGTTTAAATTTTGAGGAACTGAAGTCATACTATTTCAGAGAAGGTTTGCACCTTTGTGTAGCCTGGAATGAAATGCCTGTGGGAGAGGCTAAATCCATGGGAAACTTACCAAAGCCACTCTTGTTACAACAGAATTCAAACTTCAGAGCTCATCTAGGAGGATTTAATTACTGAAGAACCATTATGAAGTGATATTACCTTATAAGGCACAAGCCCCAGAGTGGTGGAATAGGGGGAGGAACCCATGCAGCAATCAGATCAGACCAGGTCAGACAGGAGCAGAGCCACTTCCAACAGGAGGGGAGATCACCCCAGGACCCACCCTTTGAAGACTAGTTGTTAGTCCCTTATCTTGTGACTAGCAAAATAAATAACCTACTAACACAAACATACACACACTCATAAATACTACACACAAAGCAGTCTTGTTATATATATAATATATAATATATGATATAATATATAAGCACATTTCATTTACATAAGAAGATTAGGGCAGATCACATAGGTAGCAAACAGAGGCTGAATACCCACCCAGCTTAGGGATTTTAAAAGGATGTTTCTTCAAGGTACCAGTGATACACTTTACTAAATGCCCTGAAAATGTTCAATTAACTAACACACTACTGGGAAGTAATTTAGAAACTGAGAAGAATGCTGTCCACCTATTCTTTCCTCCCAAAGGTGAGCTTAAAGGCAGCTTTAGTCATGGTAAGTGGGTAGTTTTGCATGTCATATAATATGGCAAGGCATAGCCCAGCTGTTTGAAAATATCACCTGAAGAAGGTCATACTATATGAAGGCCAGCATAAACCTGCTAGCACTGTACTGCCAGTGAAGCCCTAGTATCATTATCCACTGGTGGCTTTCATAGCTCCCAACTGTATTGTTTTAATTATTAAAGGGCCAGTGGAAGATCCACTGATTGAAGGTCTATCTGAACCAAAAGCTTACTTTCTCCAATTTTTTACCAAGTACACAGTAGTACTATATGATGTGGCCCAGCAGTTTTCAATATATGGTTTGGGGCCCCTTGGGAGCACCCCAAGATCCTTTCAGGGGGTCTGTGAGATCAAAACTATTTTTATAATAATACTAAAAAGTAAATTTATAATATGGTAAACTGTGATAGATTTAACCCACGTAAACGGAAGTTCTTTTGTGGGGAGGATCATCAACAAAACTTAAAGGCATAAAGGGACCAAAAGTTTGAGGACCACTGATGTAACTACCAGAGGTTCATCTCTTGTATCAGAAGGATCCTTCCTAGCGGTAGTTTGGGGACCTAGAAAACCCTCTTAGATGGAACCCTTTAGGAAACAGACGAGAGAAAGATTTGAAGAGAAAGAGAGAGAGAGAGATGCTACTATGGGCCTTATATCCATCTCAGCTCCATAATATTATAGGTTTATTGGGGGATTAGAGTAGAGTAATATTGTATCAAGCTCTTGTGAATAGAAAAACCCATAAATTATGCTTCAAATCCTTAATATTTATTTCTAAGATTTAAATTTTCTAGTAGAATCAATATAGTGGGAGAGGTGACCAAAACTGCTCCTTTACCACGGAAATGGACATAGATTCTAGAACACTGCAAGGAGGGGTGAAAGAGAGGCCAGATGATATGACCCTTACCTGTTTTTAGAGCAAAAATCAGGTCATCAAACTCTTGTGATTCTTCATCAGCTATCAGAGACCCCTGACCATAGCCTCCAGCAGTTGGGAATGAGGCACCATTCTGAGGACTCGGCTTAAAGTCGGGGCTCGCTTGACTTGCTTGTCGGAGGGACGCCCTCTCCCAGTCAGCTGGCACCTTAAAAAATGAAACTATATGAATAAAGTAGCAAAGTACTTTACATGAGCCATTCCTTTCTCTGCATCCCAGAGGAGAGCCAGTCAAAATACTTCTCAAGGAATTGCTCAGACTGAAGAAAGCCGGCGATTAAGCAGGAGTGCTGATCTGCATATGACTTTAAAAGCCTTGATAGAAAACCTCCTGGCTCACCCATCGCCTTCTGAAGTCTCCTGTCAGGGGCGGCTCATTTTCTCCATCCCTCCTCTGAGGCATTTAATCGGTTCAGCTGGGCCTGAACTAGGACCGATGGGTGGAACGTATAGGAAGGTGGGTTTTTGGCTCAGTGTAAGAAAGAGGTTGGTGGTGACTACAATTGTACAAAGATGGAACTGGTCTGTCTGTGGAAATCCCGAGTTCCTTATGACTAGAGGCATTCAAGTGGAGACTGGATGGCCACTTGTCAAGGATGTTGTAGGTGGGATTCTTTGTAGTTCAATTAATCATTCAGCAAGCTTTTATTGAGCACCTACTATTTGCCAGGCGACTATGCTATGTACTGGGGGATATTTAAAAAAAAAAAGTCCAGGTCCTGAGAGGAAAATACAAAAAATAAAATTAATTTTTAATTAATCTACTAGGGCAGGGCCCTAGCAAATGAGGAAAGACTTCATGCGGCATTTGAACTGAGCCTTGAAAGGCTACTGAAGGATTCTAAAATGGGAAGATGAGGGGTGCATACCAGGCAAATGGGACAGCCTATGCCAAAGCATTGAGAAGATGGAATTGGACCGGATGATGTCTGAAGTACCTTCTAATTCAGCAATTAATTTGACCTCAGACATGTACCAACTGTATGACCCTGGGCAAGTCACTAACCTTTGTTTGCCTCAGTTTCCTCATATGTAAAATGGAGGTAATAATAGCACCTCCTAGGAGTGTTTTGTGGATAAAATGAGATAATAATTGTAAAGTACTTACTTAGCACAGTGCCTGGAACATAGTAAGTGCTATGTAAATGTTAGCTATATTTTCTAGCTCCTTGACAAATGTTACTGCTTATTTAGACAATCTAGTTCAGTCCCTCTACACAATCCAATGTGGACTGCTCTTTGTATTTCTATGGTGTTAGGTGGGGATAAAATACAGATTAAATACCCATCTATTTTCCTATCTTTAATTTTACTTTAGGAGCATCTGGGAGAAGTAAATTCTATCAGAAAGTGACAACCTGCCAAGACTGCCTGGCAGCCTGTGCATTTCACAGCACAGTGCTTGGAGTACAGTAACCATTCACACTTACTGACTTGACTCAATCAGCTTAAATAGTATCCTCTGTTCTTCCATGCTTTGTGACCAAAATGATAATAATTTCCTCATCTTCCTCTAAATCGGAAAGTTCCCTTCCACCATCTTCTTCACCTCTCCCACTTCTCCACCTCCAAGGAAATCCACAGCTTCCAACGGCTCTGACAACACCCTTTGGTGAGATGTGCTAGATCAAAGCCAATTCAAATCGGGGGCTCCTCAGATCAAAGACTATCCTTCAGGGGTATGTTTTTGACAGCATGATGGTTTTAAGTTGTGGCTAGTGCCCAGCCAGAGGGCTGTCACAGCTGCTGTCTCCCAAGATAAGATTACCTAAGTGGTTGTAGGTCAGGAAGTACTATTGAGAGGGTACATTTTGAGTAAAGGCCAACTGAAGACTTTGAGGATAATGGAAAAAAAGGAAAAGAACATAAAGAAATTTAATTGAGGTGTCAAAGATCTTTAGACAAATGCTAGATATTTTTGGAAAATCAGAAAAGTTTTTTTTTTAAAGTTTCCCTTCTGGTGGTGGTGTTTTTTTTTTTAAATAATATCCCTTCCTGGTAATGTCACCTGTGATGTCAAAAACCTCGAATAGTTTTCCTCAAGCTTTGACCCACTGCATTTTACCATATTCATGGATGTCATGTGTTTCTAGGGAGAGGCAGCTTGGAGCAGAAGATATGGACCCAGCTAGGAAGATCTGGGTTCAAGTCCTCATTCTGAAATCTGCTGATTCAGTAACCTTGGGTAAGTCACAACCTCTCAAAGCTCCAGGCCAGCAGGTCTCAAAACTTTTTCACAGTGACAGAACCCTTAAGTTTAAACAAAAATTTCACAGAACTCCCTAAAATTATTATTTTTAATGCCTATTAACAAGCAATATAAGATTTATTTTAAAATTAATTAATTAAAAAAGCTTGGGGTGTTCCTTATAGCATAGTTTGAGAAATATTATTCAAGGCAACTCTGTAATAATATAAATTGAAGAAAAGGCTGACCTGCCTTCCTCACCTGGGGTTCCCTATTCTGATGAAATCCCAGGTCCAGCCCATCTCCCTCGTTTTCCCTCCTATCATACTGCAAGCTCCTTGAGGCTAAGGACTATATATCTTTTTACTTTTACATCCCCAAACAAACTCTAGCTCAGGTCTCTAGATGCTGCTGAATGTGGCTTACTTTGCTACATTAAATTGAATAAAAAATTTTGAACAGGGTACTGGTACTCCAATTTCCCTATGTTCACTAATGACATGCTCCCCAGACTCTTCATCTGAGCTTTCTAAAAATAATAGCTAACATTTAAATAGCACTTACTATGTATCAGGAACTGTGCTAAAGTTTTTCAATTATTATTTCATTTGATCCTGACAACACCCTTAGGAGGTGCTTTTATTATCCCCATTTTTGCAGATGAGGGAACTGAATCAAATAGAGGTTAAGTGACTTGCCCAGAGTCACACAGCTAGTAAATATCTGAGACCCTGTTTGAACTCTGTTCTTCATGACTCCAGACCTGTTAAGCTATCCATTGTTCTACCTAGCTGACCATTTCTAAAAAAAAAAAAGATATTAATTTTTTTCTCTTCCCTTGCCTTCCCTTCCCTTCCTTTCCCATCTCTCTCTCCCCTTCCTTTCTTTTCTTTTCTTTTCTTTTTTTTTTGTCTTTTTTTGGTGAGGCATTTGGGGTTAAGTGACTTGCCCAGGGTCACACAGCTAGTAAGTGTCATGTGTCTGAGGCCAGATCCTCCTGCTTCAAGGCTGGAGTTCTATCCACTGTGCCACCTACCTGCCTCTCTTTTCCTTTTAAAAAAAATTATACTAGGTTTCTAATCCCATGAAATTTTATTTAGTTTATTTAAATCTGTAATGGAAATAACTCATCTCTAGATCAATAGAGATAACTAGGAAATACTCTCTGGATGTGGGGACACATTATGTATATGTATATTTATATATGTATTGTCATGTGTGTATATGTGTGTGTGTATACATATACATATACATATTTAGATGACATGCCTCCTATTCTCATTTACTGACAGTATCAAAGGATGCTATGCTGCATTCCCTTTGCTCTCTATGGAGAGAAATGGGAGAGTATATTGGCAGACTAAGGAATATACTGCTTTGCAGCATCTCTGTGGGGGCTGGAGGCTACTTGAACTAACTTTTCTTCCCAAAAAAGCTTCTTCAGTTGAGTTTTAGAACTTGAGTACTGTTTCCTTCCCTACAAAGGTGGTGAAGGAAGGAAGGAAGGAAGGAAGGAAGGAAGGAAGGAAGGAAGGAAGGAAGGAAGGAAGGAAGGAAGGAAGGAAGGAAGGAAGGAAATAAGCATTTATGAAGTTCCAATCATGGGCCAGGCACTATGGTAAACATTGCTGATCATCACAATAACCCTGGGAAGTAGATGCTTATTGTTGTCCCATTTTACAGTTGAGGGATCTTAGACAGTCACAGGTTAAGTGACTTGCCCAGGGGTCACAAAGCAATTGAACTCAGGTTTTTCTGATTCGAGGCCCAGGGCACCATTTAGCTTCCTCTAGGCAAGAAATTTCAAAACCAGGGACTGGTAGAAAGGGGACTAAGGGTGTAAAATGTGGGAAGAATGGAAAGAGAAGTGAAGAAGATGTACATTTCATATGTACATCAAATTCTGATTAGGATTTCCATTAGTGCAATTCACACTCCTTGTAAAAGTTCTGAGTCTCTGTTCTGAAACATTTCTGATATTTAGATTAAAAGGAGTATCTGGATCACTGTACCTCTCATGATTGCATGCTGAGCTCAAGGTGAGAAGTCAACTATCTGGGGGAAAAGAGGTTGGTAAAAATATTTTGGACTAAGAAACATTCTAGAAACAGTTTCCAAGGGTGTTAGAAGACCTGATTATGGGTAAATTCATCCTCCAAGACTAAGTGATGTGAGATGCCAAAGCAAGCTATGGCTAATTTATTTTTCTTCAAGTGAATGGCTACTACAGCTCACACAGCAGGGAGAAGAATAAGGTCATCAGACAGGATGATACATAATATGGTATAGTGACAATAAAGTTGGCCTGAGAATCAGGAGACCTGGGTTCTAATCCTGTCCTGTCCCTACCAGTCTTAATTAAATCTTTTCATCTCTCTGGCCCTCATCTGATTAAACTGTAAAATGAGAGGGCTGGTTTTCATGACCTCTCATCTCCCTTCTAGCTCTGACATTCTGGAATTCTGCGAGGTGGGACTTATCTGCCCTTCTTCACAAAAGAAGACAAATGACAGGTACCTCTTCCATAGCACTGATGAGATTCTGGGTCGATTTGCTGATCTCACCCTCTGCAGGAGGCATGCCGCTGCCTGCTGTGAAAAAAGCCGAACCTGGCCCGGGGTGCCCATTCGTTTCCACAGTGTAGCTGGCTTTCATTGGGCAGCATATCTGGTTGTGTAGAATGAAATACACCACAAAGACATAAAGGCCCTGTGAAGGAAAAAAAAATGCCACCAGGTCAGAGAAGAATTTGCTGGATTGGCTTAAAATGTCACTTTTGTAAGAGTTCATATTTTGGGATAGCAGTCACTCCATGGTCTCCCCAAGATAGATAGTTATATGATTGTGGCATGCTGGGAGAATAACAAGGCACCATTCTAATAGTAAAATTTCAAGCATGTATAACAATACTTAGCAAATGTCATCGGGTATAGAGCTGCTGAATCACTGAAAATTATTTCCGTTAACTCCATATAGCTGTATAATAAAGTCAAGGTAATCAGTATCACTTCTCAGTAGTCAGAGGAAAGTACCATATCCCATTTGCAACAGGACTTTGCCTCTGCAATAGTCTCCATCCCAGCTGTGGGGAAAAAAAAGCCATCTTTTTTCAAATGTGTAAATCTCATATACTCTAGTTGTTTTACCTTGGTGCAAATTAGAGTGTTTGTGATGGAAGTCTGATGACTAATTGTCCCATCCTTTCCCCTTCATCTTGTGTTCTCATCAGGCTCCCTCACGTTTTACTTTCTCCCTGTCTTGGTGTGATGGAAAGAAGAGTAGGACAGGAATGAAGACCTCTCATTCCTGGTCTCAGTTCCACTCCTTAGTAGGTGGAGGGACTTCGGTAGATGGCTTAAATTCTCCCCCCTCCCTCCAACAGAACTTTCCCTTGAAACAAAGAAGGGTAGTTTAGGAGAAACAAACATATTGGTGGGTCTTGCCTCTCTGGAAAGTGAGGGAGGAATACTTCACCATCAATTCTGAAATCACAACTGGTCACTGCATTGATGGGAGTTCTGATGTCAGTCAGAGTTACTTTTCTTTACATTATTGTGAACATTTTTGCACATTTTTCTCTTGGTCCTGGTTACTTTGTTCTATATTTGTTCACATAAGTCTAAGTTTCCTTGATTCCTTTCCTCTGGTATGATAACATTCCATTTTGTAGTTCAGTCATATTGACTCTTTATGAAATCATTTGGGGTTTTCTTGGCAAAGATACTGGAGTGGTTTGCCATTTCCTTTTCCAGATGAGGAAACTGAGGCAAACAGAGTTAAGTGACTTCCCCAGGGTCACCCAGTTAGTAAGTGTCTGAGGCTAGATTTGAACTCAGGAAGATAAGTCTTCCTTACTCGAGGCCACTGTGCCATCTAGTTGCTCTAAGAAAGCTGGCCTTCAAGACAGGAAGATTTAGCACTGGAGGTGGCTGTGATGCCAGTAATCTCTTAGTTCAGGGTTTATGTCAGGAGAAAATGAAGTTCTTGGAAGTCACCTGAAGAGCAAACAAAAGGAGGTTTAACACACCGAGGCACTTGGTGTGATTCCCCCCTCTTCCCCATTCTTTATGGAAATTGTCTGGTCATCAGGGCAGGATACAGTGAAAAAGAAGGTAATTTAAGGGGTTTTCAGAATCCAATAAATCAGAGGGGCCCTGATTCCACATCTAGTCCTTTGATGACCAGGAAGCTGTATCAGAGAAGCTGGAATTAATCAGATGCCAAGAACAGTTTTGTCTCCTTTTAGGGAAAGCTAATCCACGGAAAGTTCTGAGTTCAAATCCAGCCTCAGATACTTACTAGCTGCATAACCCTGGGCAAGTCACTTAACCCCTATTTGCCTTAGTTATTCATCTGTAAAATGGGGACACACTAGAAAAGGAAATGATACTCTAGCATCTTTGCCAAGAAAACCCCACAGATGACGTCCATGGGGTCATGTAGAGTTCGACCCAACTGAATGACTGAACAATAACAATCCATGGCAGGAGGGAAGCAGGAGGGTTGGGCCCAGGGATGGTCTACAGCCAGCCTTATGGGCTCTCAGACCATTTACACCTCAGAAATTAGCAATTACTACAAATCAGAGCTTGATTTATTATTTTGATTGTCTAGAATTAAGAAAATGAAGGAGAAAGTATTTTAATAATGCAGATTAAACTTAAAAGTGTACCATGCATACCTTTTTTCCCCACCTTGGAGAGCTAGTTGTTAAGCATTTACTAGCCCACTCCTGGGTGGGCCTAATGAAAGAGGAAGGATATTAGTCCTATCACTCCTAGGTCCAAGTGCCATCTCTGACATTAACTATGTGATCCTGGGTAAGTCATTTTATCTCTCCTTTTAGGCAAGTCTAATTCTTTTATTTGCCAGGAAGATGCCGACCTCTCTTGGTAAAATTTTCTCATCCAAGAATTCCCCCTGCAGTGAAATCACAAGTCCATTCCCTGTTGTACATTCAATACCATACTTTGTTCAGCCCTTCTCCAATTGATGAAGACATACTTTATTTCAATTTCTTTGCTACCATGGAAAGTGCTGCTATATTTATATGTATGAAACCTTTCCCCTCTATCTTTCTTGGGATACATACTTGACATATTTCTGGATGGTACAGTTTAGTGACTTTTCTAGGATAATTCCAAATTGCTTTTCCGAATGGTTTTACCAATTTATAGCTTCACCAACAATATATTTGTGTTCCTGTATTCCCACAGCCCCTTCAACCCTGACCATTTTTTTCTTTTTGTTATCTTTGCCAATCTGATGGGTTTGAGGTAAAACCTGAGTTGTTTTAATTCGCAATTATCTTATTATTACTGATTTGAAGCATTCTTTCATATGGTCGTAGGTTGCTAACATCACCTTTGACCTGTCTATTCATATCCTTTGACCACTTACCTATTAGGGAACATTTTTGTTCTTATATGTTTACATCGATTCCTCATATATCTTAAATATTTTTCAGAGCTCTTTTCTGCTAAAATCCCCCTCCCTGCAACCAACAGCTTCTCAACTCATTCAAGTTGCACTGATTTTGTCCATTGAAAAAGCTTTTAAAATTTTATGTAATCAGAATTGTCTTTTTCATCTTTTATGATCACTAACATCTCTTGTTTGGTTAAAAAATATCCCTCTAGCCATATTTATGTATCACTTAACTCGTCTGAACTGGTTTCCTTATCTGTAAAATGGGGACCATAATACTTGTCTTTCAACGTCATAGAGTTTTGTTATGAGGATCAAGGGAGATAACATGAAAGTGCTCTGAATGCTACAATGTGCTATGTGAATTGTTATTTATTATTTATTGAGATTATAAAATCATTGGCCTGTGGAATGCTGTAGACTGCTTAACACCCAACTTGTACTGTGCTTCTTGTTACATAAGAACAACAAAGCTATTTTATAGTTTCTTACTGACCTGATGGCCCTTTAAATTTTTTTGCAACTATGTCAAGCTCTTGAAAATTGCCCTGCTTCCGTCACAGATAGCAAAAAAAAAAATTTATTTGTTTTCAATCCACTGCCTACACTGATGGTCATTTATGATTTTTACAAAGGGCTTACTGTATGTTTCTAATGGTGCCTCTTTATAGCTTGCTAATTTTGACCTTTATGCTCAGCCAGTAAAATATCTTAAATTGTGCCTTTTGTCTACCCATTAATCCTGTTACTTAATTTTTGGAAACAATTCAGAATTTTCCTAGTCAATGAGATACTTAGCTCCTGAAAAATTCCCAAACTGCCCAACTTCATAAGTGAAAGGAACACTCATGAGGTAAGGCATTAACTTAGAGGGTGCTCAGCAAATAGAATTAAAACTAGTTTGATGGAATTTGCATTTTACCATTATTCCCATTGTTTCTAGGATACTAGAAACAATAACATACAGTACATTTATAGGTTTAACATTTGTAACTCTAAATAGCCTACGAGAAAATATTCAGAGCTTCAAAACTACTAACTCATGTGAATCTTAATATGAAACAATTACTATTCTGCAAAGCAATTTGGAACTCTACCCCCAGAGTCACCAACTCCCTTCAACCCAGCAATAGTACAACTGGGCCTATACCCCAAAGAGATAAAAGAAAGAGGAGAAGGTCCCTTGTGTACAAAAATATTTGCAACAGTTATTTTTGTTATAACAAAAACCTGGAAACTAAGGGGATGCTCATCATTTGGGAACAGTTGATCAAATTATGATATATAGAATGTAAAGGAACATTATTACAAAGAAATGTTGAAAGGGACAGTTCCAGAGACACCTGGGAAGACTTATATGACCTGATACAGATTGAAGTGAATAGAACCAGGAAAATAATTTTTTTTAATAACAACAACAGTATAAAGACATGTAACTTTGAAAGACTTAACTGATCACTGAAGTGACCCACCATAACTCCAGAGGACCAATGATGAAGTATTCTAGCCAACTCCTGACAAAGAGGTGCTCAAGACACAGAAATGAGACATATATTTTTGGATATGACCAATGTGGGAATTTCTCTTGCTTGATTATACATACTTGTTACAAAGATTTTGTTTTTATTTTCCTTTTATCAGTGTGGTGGGGGAAGGTGAGAAAGAAAGCAAATAAATGCTTGCTAATTGAAAAAAACTAAAATTCAAGTCTAAAAACAAAATGAAATAATTAGAGGATAACCAGATGTTTCTATATGCATGCATGAATGCGTATATATGTACACACATACACATGCATGTTTATGTGTGTAAACAAAGATACATCTATAGAAAACTACTATAAATTAAACTTGGCCCATTCCCCACACAGATAAAAAATCTGTGGACTATTTTTCTATATAAAATTAATTAGAATATTTTAAAAGCACATGGTTTATTTTTAAGTAATACTGCTTTAAAGTAAAATAATCCATAACTATCACCATCCCAAAATATACTTAACCACACTGATTTTCTTTCCTCTAAACTGGACAGTTTGTTGGAAGAAATGAAATTAAACACTCTAAACTATGTGGGTTAATATTTTTATTTTCACAAGAAAATTACATTGTAAACAACAATAGTCACATAGCTTCTAAAAAAAGCCATTATGTAGAAAGGAATCTACAATTTTCATTGTACAACTAATTATTTTCACATGAACATGACCTAATTCTATTGGCAACTACAATACACAGGACAGGAATGAAATGAGACTGTCAGATTAAAAATGATGGGGATGACATTGATTTCTTTGAGCAATCCTCTAAGAACAGTGGATGATGGAGTAAAAGCTGGACCAGAAACCAAGATTCTTTCTTTAAAATCAGTCTCTAAGGACCTGTCTCTTAAAATAACACACGTTCTTTTTTCCTCTCTCTCCTAGTTTTAAAGTCTAGTCTTTTGTGTTTCAGAAAGGAGACTGGCTGCCTGCTACAAATGACTTGCATGTCAGAGCTACATGCCTGTTTTTCTTAGAATCACAGAAACACGTAGCAAATGCACTAAAGCTCAATGAAGAGCCTAGGGGGACATGCACATTGCCCATACAGAAGGAAAGGAACGCTTCTGCCCCAAATACACAACAGCTGCCTGTGAGAGGCTGGGAAGAAGGAAGGGGAAGAAGGCGGTTGTAGAACTTTGACCTGGGAGGTGGCTCGTCTCCATTACAAATAGACCAGATCTCTTTATCTCTTTTATTGTGCCAGCTCCTTTCCAATACACCAAGAGGCATCCTAGAATCTCAGTAGTGCAAACTGTTGACCACTTCTCTGAATAAGATATACATGAAGAAGGGGAAATGAATTCCCCTCTAGATTTCTATTTTGATGAGCTGTGCTTCAGTGGCCCAGCACCAGCTGTGAAGGACCTACTAGAAGTCATCCTTCCATCCAGATCTGGACTGGCCAGTGCCCAGGGTTAGCAAGAGGCAGAGTCAGAATTTGAATTCATGTCCTTGACTCCAGATCCAGTGCTTTTCCCACTACAGCATGAGGTTGTTATGAGGGTTAAATGAGATAATACATAACAGTGAAGCCCATAAAATGCTCTACAGACAGGGGTGTGCTGGAGACAGTTCCTACCTATAAGGCAATTGTTAAATTTTCAGAGTAAGCATTCACACTTTGGAAATTGTACATACTATGGGCTTTATTTATTGTTTTGTTAATTGTCTAGACTTCAGAAAGTAATGGAGAAAATGTTAATTATGCAGATTAAACTCAAAGTATTGTGCACACATTTTTGTGTGTGTGTGTGGGAAGAGTCAGTTGTTAAACATTTGTCACTACACTCCTACCTATAGATTATTATTTTTAAAAAATGTTTTTGTATGTGTGTGAATGTAAGCATGTCAGTCTTTGTGGCCTTAGTTTCCTTATCTGTAAAATAACAGAGTTGGACTAGGCGATCTCTGGAGTCCCTTTTAACTCTATTTATGTAAATATGTGAAAGCTGAAATGAGCAAACACCGAGCCATAAGAATAATAAGAAGAATGATAATTAACAGGCACCATGCTAAACACTTTTTTACAAATAGGATCTCGTTTAATCCTCACAACAACTCTGGGAGGTAGGTGCTACTCTTATCCTCATTTTACAGATGAGGAAAATGAGGCAAGCAGAGGCTAAGTGACTTGCCTGGGGTCGCACGGCTAATAAGTATCTGAGACTGGATTTGAACTCAGGTCTTTCTAACTCCAGGCTATAGTTTAAAGGAATCAGTACACTTTCCTAAATGCCTCACACCTCCAGGGAATAATATAGGTATTGACAGGATTTGGTAAGTTGCCTCATTAATTTTTGCACTATTCCCTCAAAGCAAGAGACAAACACTAATGTTTTCATTCCACAGATAGAAAAAGGAAGCCACATGGCAGTTAAGCCACTTGCCAAAGGTCACATCCTCTCCAGTGCAGGTGGAAACTGCAGATTTCCTGGCTCTTAAGTCTCTGTCCTCGTCACGACACTTTTCAGCCTTCTTGATTTAAAGGGGGTTATGCTTACTTTGTACAAAAAGTCCAAATAGGATTGTACAGATACAAAGGACTGAGCAGAGGTCATGGACAAGATTAATGGTGAGTTCACTTTAAGAAAATAATCCCAAAGGGATTGTATCATTTTTTAAAAATCTGCTCAGAGATTTTAAAGAAAACACATCCAAACAGACTACATACACGTTAGCAAAGCATCTGTGCACGTATGGAACAAGACAAAAAAAAAAGAAATAAGAAGGATCATAAAAGCAGATGGGTGAATCAAACAGAATAGCTTTGCAACCTGGTTAAATGATGAACAACTTTGTGCCCCAGTTCTGTAAGAACAAAAGGAAATTTCTAGAAAAGAGGATCTTAAAAAGAAAGGGTGTGTTCTTAGGAAATGATTAAATACATTTAAGTATAAGAATGTCATAAAATATTATTTTGCCCTAAGAAATGATGGATATGAAAAATTCAAAGAAGAATGGAAAGACTGAACTGATGCTGAGTAAAATAGGACCAAGAAAGCGACATTCACAAAGAAGATAACAAAATAAATGAAAAAAATGAAATGGAATCCTTGGTTATCATAATGACCAAGCCTGGCGCCAGAGAAGAAGAGATGAGAAAATGTATTTTACTTTATAGAGGTGAGGGACTATGGGCACAGGACATTGCAGGGACCATCAGATACAGTTGATATGTTGGCTGGTTTTGCAGAATTGATTTTTTTTTCTCTTCACTTTTAAATCTTTGTTTTAAGAGATGGTTCACTAGGGAGGGAATGGGAGAGGAGAGAGATGAATTTGGAAATGAATGTGATGCAAAAATTAAAGTTATCAGTTAGAATAAAAGGAAAGATATGTTCTTCAGCTCTGGAATTTTGGATTTAGGTATTTTCCTGAAGATGCCTCTGGTTTTCATTGCTGTTGGGGTATGTGATGAGAGACACGATCCCTGAAATAACCAGGATCTCACTGGGGCTTCTGGAGTCTCCTGAACTTAAATATATTTGTAACTGATGAAGTTTTTGTTTGTTTACTTTTAGTTTCTTTTTTTTTTCTTTTATAAGTTACAGATGCAAAAATGTCCACTGTTGGGAGCACATTCCACATGACTCTGCTCATGGTGGCTGGTTTTGCACATGGCTGGTTTTCTGCTCCCTCTATGTCAGAAGTATTGACCCTGGGCTGGTTTTAGATTCCTTCTGCTTAGCATTCAGGTGACTTCTCTTGGTGGCTTCTGGTTTCTTTGGCAGACTGTGTGGGTTTATGTGCTGCTGCTGGCGCTCCTTCTTGGGGCTGCTTCTCAGTTAATGGATTTTGCAGCTTTCTGCTTTTGCTCTCTCCCTGATGGACTCCCCTGGGGAGTCTCTAGTGGCTGGCTGCCAGTTCCCTTTCTGTCTTCTTGTTCCCAACAGCTCTTCATTGCTGCCGGGCTACTGAAACGCTATTTCGGATGGAAACTGACTTTGACCAGCAAGTACAAGCAGATTTCATGCCAATGAGAGATTCTAAGGCTCCTTCTGTGGTTTCTCCTATTTTATATGTGTGGGATCTTAGGGTTATAGTAAGCACATATATAGCTGTACCCAATTTAAATTAATTGCTGTCTTTCTCATTTAAAAAACTAAATGAAAAATTTTTTCAATGAACATAAAATCTATTTTCTCTCTTCCCCATTCCCCTCCCATCCTACCTACCTGAGACCCTTGTAACAAATATGTGCAGTCAAGCAGAATAAATTAGCACATTGTCCATGCCCCAAAATACACATGCATCGATCTGCACCCTAGAGCCCTCCTTTCTTTCTCAGGAGGTGGCTAGAATGCTTTTGCTCTTTGGTCTTTTGGAACAGTGGTTGGTCATTGCATTGATTAGAATTCTCAAGTCTTTCAAAGTTGTTCGTCTTTACGATGTTATGGTTATTATATACATTGTTCTGGTCCTGCTCACTTCTCCCTGCATCAGTTTGTACAAGTCTTCTTTGGTTTCTCTGAAACCATTCCCTTCATCATTTCTTATAGCACAATAATACTCCACTATAGATTTATTTTGGGCCAGTTAAGTGGTACAGTGGATAGAACACCAGGCCTGGTGTCAGGAAGACCTGAGTTCAAATGTAGCCTTAGATACTTACTAACTGTGTCACCCTGGGCAAGTCACTTAACCCTGTTTGCCTCAGTTTCCTCACCTGTAAAATGAGCTGGAGAAGGAAATGGCAAACCACTCTAGTATTTCTGCCAAGAAAACCTCAAATGGGATCACAAAAAGTCCAACACGACTGAACAACAACAAGAGATTTATTTAACATTTGTTTGATTTGTTTAGTTGTTCCCCAATTGATAAATATCTGGTTCTTTTCTGGTTCTTTGCCAAACATAAAAAGAGCCATTATAAATATTTAAACGCATAATGGTCCTTTTCTTCTTTTCCTGATCTCTTTGGAATATAGGCCTAGTAGTGGCATTGCTGGATCAAAGGGTATTCACTGTTTAGTGACTCTGGGGCCATAGTTGCAGATGGCTTTCCAGAATGGCTGGGCTGATTCACAGCACCATCAGCAGTGCATTAACATTCCTATTTTCCCACAGCCCCTCCAACATTTGTCATTATCCCTTTTTGCCAACTTTGCCAATGTGATGGGTGTGAGGTACAACCTCTGAATAGCTTTAATTAGCATTTTGCTAACTTTAATGATCTGGAGGGTTGTTGGGTTTTTTTTTTTAAATATGACTTCGTTTTCTCATTTTTTATAGTCAAAGATGCTGTTATGATAGAAAGAACACTGAATCATAGTTAGAAGACTCGATTTCTTTTTCCATTCTCCCATTAACTTGTCAGGTGATCTTAGAGCAGTCATTTTCCTCTCTTATGCCTAAGTTTCTTCACTGTAAAATGAAAAGGTTGGTGACTAGAGAATTTTTTCTGACTTTAACATAAAGAGATAATGTTACAAAAAACAAAATCTAAAGTACATATGTTTAAAAATGAAGAAAGTAAAAGGAATGAGTCTAATCAATAGTAACCTCTAAATATGTCTTCAGTTACTAGAAATATAATCATAAAAATGAATTGCCTGGAGATGAGCGGGGAATTATCTAATAACCTTTCATGTTACTTCTCAAATTCCTTCCCCCCTGCTTTAAAAAAAAATGACCATGTCACAACTTTACTAGCTTGAAGGAACTCTGTACTTGGAGCTAGAGGACCTACAAGAAGTTGACATGGTTTAATTCAGTTCAATTAAATATTTTTGAGCACTTAGTTTATCTACAGCATTATGGTATGTGCCAGGGATACACACCCAAAGAACAGAAAGAGTCCTTGCCCTCAGGGAGATTATATTCTACAATATATACACAGAGAAATAAATCTGAGAAAAGAGAGAGTAGTAAGAGAGTACTAAGGGGGATCAGGAAAGGTTTCCCCACAGGAGGTAGGTGGCAGCTAAACTGGGATATGAAGGAAATGAAGGATTCTAAGATGTTAAGGTGAGGAAGGAGTATGTTTCAGGCATGTACAGGTGGGATATGGAATGCCAAGTTCAGATAAAAGCAAGTCTGTCAGTTTGACTGGATTGTAGAGAGCTTGATGAGCAGAAGTGTGAAACATGTCTTGAAAGAGAGGCTGGAGACAGATTATGAAGCCCTCTAAATGGTAAACTAAGGAGTTTGCATTTTATCCCAGAGGCATTACTTCCTGCCCAGGGGAAGTGATGGCAGATCTGTCCTTTGGAAGAAGTTTTCAGCAGCTGTGTAGAAGCTAGATCGGATAAATGACTGAATAGAAACTGGGTGACCAATTAGGAAGCTATTGTAAAGCCCAGGCTGGCTTCAAGATGTTTTTCATCTAAACCGTATGTGATGTTTGTAGTCTTTTCATAGGTTTGGGTTTTGACAGATGTATGTTTGAGTTTTTAAATATCATATACACTAGAAATGGGACAAGGTTGATTTTTTTTTAAATCTAGTGAAAAGGCTATCCCTTGATAGCTTCTTTTGACCATTTAATTACCTTGACAGTCATGACATTCTCCCTTATATACAGCTACTCCTTTCAATTTAAGCCTGTCTTCCTTTTTTTTTTTTTTTGGTGGGTCCTATACTTCAGGACCATTATTGGGTTATTTTTCAGGTTTCTTATTTTCAAGATACATAACCCCAATTCCTTTAGCTCTACTCATAAGTCTGACTGTGCCAGCCTTCTGCATTATATGAGGAAACATACTGTTCCCTATGCTTCTGTTGAGTTTCTCAGCACAAGCCTGGAAGCAGTAGTGACGCCCACCAAGCCGAGGGCTTGGGATGTGTGCATTGAAGATGGAAGGACCCACAAATCACAAGCTGGTATTTATAGTTGTGGTGGTGCTGAACAAGCACAGAAGAGAATGTATTGTTATTAGTTATGAATAAGTGTCATGTAAATCAGTATTAATACTGTGATTGAATATTTATTCAATGTTCAGAGTAAACTGCACTAAATATATAAAAAATATGACCCAATCTCTGTGAAAATTATGCTTAATAGAAGTGTGCACCCTCTCCTCTGCTGAAGGCTACAATAAATCCAAGTTGTGCATAAGGTAAAACGACAAAGCAGACTGCTGAGGTTATTTGCCACAAAGAATGTTGCTACCCATAGCAAACAGATACCTCCTTTGATGAAGTCACTTGAACTGTTTTAAAACCCTTTTAAAGTTTTCTATTTAAAGGGGGTGTTTACAGTAGAAAACAACATGTGTTTTTTTTAAGTTTTATTTTAAAATTTTACCTTTATTTTATTTTTTTAATTAATAAATACTTATTTTTCTCTTCCCCCTTATTTAAAAAGAAAAATAAAAACCCAAACTCTTGTAACAAATTTGCATAGCCAAGTATAATGGGGGTCTAGTACATATGCCAATCCCATCAGCTTGCTAAGGTGACATCTCCACATGGAGGGCACTAGGAGCTACTTCTGGGAGAATCGTGATGACTAGAACATGCAAGGAAATTCTGTAACTGGTTTCAGGTTGGCCCACCATGTAGTTGGGAGGAGACCTTTTCCATTGGCTGTGTAGCCAGTAGTGTTTGTGTCTTTGAAAAGGCTTCCATCGTCTCTGGCAGTCTTTTTGCTGCATTCATACCCTAGGGAGAGGTGGGGATTGCTTTACTCATAGCTTCTGGTGCTGAGAGTTGAGTCTGATCTTGGGAGTTTCAAAGACCAGAAGAATAAGCCAAAGGAATCTGGGAGTTGGGATTCAGGCTGTATTATGCAGCCAATGTAGCACTGATGCCCAAGGAATAAGGAGCAAAGAGTGACTCTTTAGGAAGACCTTCTGGACCTCAGCCCAGTAGAAGGACTCTTCTAGTGTCAATACCACCTTTGGAAGTAAACTTGGTGGTACCAATGCTATGTAGGAACTGAGCTATGAGCCTAATTTCCATCCCAGCCCCTCAAGGTGTTGGAGAAAATATCTGAACTTTGTTCTTGCTAAATCTTTGAAGCAAATGTTCTTTTGTAAGAGCTACCTGATGTTTTGTGGTTAAGTGGATGGAGAATGGGGTGAGGAATATAGTGGGAGGTTACAGTGACAGCAGAGGAAAGAGCACCCTAGCACTCTTAAGGCATCTGAAAACGTGAGTTGGGAGGGAGAAAGAGGCAACAGGTGTGGCCCTGAGAGAGTAAGGCCATAGTTACAGAAACAAAACAAATTCCTGCATGGACCATATCCAAAAATGTGTATTTCATTCTGCATATTGAGTACATCACCTCTCTGTCAGTTCTCTGGAATCATGTTAAATGGAGTCTCAAATCTTCTTTGGAGACAAAGAAAGAATTTCATTACTATGTCTGTAACTAAACACTAAAAGAGGCTATCAGTTGGTCCCTTCTTAATAAAAACTTGCTGGCCTTAGAGACTATAAATAATGTAACACATATTTATTTAAAACCAACCCAAAACATAGGAATAAATAAATCTTCCTTAAAATGATAAGTAGAATCTACCTAAAACCTTCAGCAAGCATTATATGTAATGGGGATAAGCTAGAAGCATTTCCAGTAAGATCAGGGGTGAAACAAGCATGTCCATTATCACCACTGTCATCCAATATGGTACTAGAAATGTTAGCTTTAGCAATAAGAGAAGAAAAAGAAATTGAAGGTATTAGAATAGGCAAAGAAGAAACAAAGCTATCACTCTTTGCACATGATATGATGATATACTTAGAGAATCCTCCAGAATCAAGTAAAAAACTACTTGAAATAATAAACAACTTTAGCAAAGTTGCAGGTTATAAAATAAACCCACATAAATCATCAGTAATTTCTATATGCTACCAACAAAGCCTAACAGCAAGAGATAGAGAAAGAAATTCCATTTAAAGTTACTGTAAACATTATAAAATATTTAGGAGTCTATGTAGTGAAACAAACCCAGAAACTATATGAACACAATTACAAAATACTTTTCACACAAATAAAGTTAGATCTAAATACTTGGAAAAACATCAGTTACTCATGGGTAGGCCGAGCTAATATAATAAAAATGACAATTCTACCTAAGTTAATTTACTTATTCAGTTCCATACCAATCAAACTAACAAAAATTATTCTATAGAGCTAGAAAAATAATAAGATTCATTTGGGAGAACAAGAGGTCCAGAATATTAAGGGAACTAATGAAAAGAAATGCTAGGGAAGGTGGCCTAGCAGTTCCAAATCTTAAATTGCATTATAAAGCAGCAATCATCAAAACTACTTGGTATTGGCTAAGAAATAGAGTGGTGGATCAGTGGAATAGGTTAGGTACACAAGACACAGTAGTCAATGACTATAGTAAGACCCCAGCTTCTGGGATAAGAACTCACTATTTGACAAAAACTGCTGGGAAAACTGGAAACAAGTATGGCAGAAACTAGGCATACACCAAAATCTTTCACCATATACCAAAATAAAGTCAAAATGAGTACACGATTTGGATATAAAGGCTGACACTATAAGCAAACTGGGAGAGAAAGGAATGGTTTACCTGTCAGATTTATGGAGAACAGAAGAATTTATGACCAAATAAGAGACAGAGAACATTATGAAATGCAAACTGGATGATATTGATTACATTAAATTGAAAAGTTTTTGCACAAACAAAGCCAATGCAACCAAGATTAGGAGGGAAGCAGAAAACTGGGAAAGAATTTTTACACCCGTGTCTCTGACAAGGGCCTCATTTCTAAAATATATAGAGAACTAAGTCAAATTTATAAGAATACAAGTCATTCCCCAATTGATAAATAATCAAAGGATACAAACAGGCAGTTTTCGAATGAAGAAATTAAAGCTATTTATAGTCATATGAAAAAAATGCTCTAAATCACTATTGATTAGAGAAATGCAAATCAAAACAACTCTGAGGTACCACATCACACCTATCAGATTGGCTAACATGACAAAACAGGGAAATGATAAATGTTGGAGAAGATATGGGAAAATTAGAACACTAATGCATTGTTGGTGGAGTTGTGAACTCATCCAATCATTCTGGAGAACAATTTGGAACCATGCCCAAAGGACTATAAAACTTTTGACCCAGCAATACAATTTCTGGTTCTGTATCCCAAAGAGATCATAAAAAATGGGAAAAGGATCCACCTGTACAAAAATATTTATAGCAGCTCTTTTTGTCGTGGCCAAGAATTGGAAATTGAGAGGATGCCCATCAATTGGGGAATGGCGGAACAAGTTGTGGTATATGGTTTTTTTTTTGTTTTGTTTTGTTTGATTTGGTTTTGTTTTTTATGTGAGGCAATTGGAGTTAAGTGACTTGCCCAGAGTCACACAGCTAGTGAGTGTTATGTGTCTGAGGCCAGATTTGAACTGAGGTCATCCTGACTCCAGGGCTGGTGCTCTATCCACTATGCCACCTAACTGCCACAAGTTGTGGTATATGAATGTAATGGAATGCTATTGTGCTATAAAAACAATGAGCAGGCGGAATTCAGAAAAACCTGGAAAGACTTGTATGGACTGATGCTGAGTGAAGTGAGCAGAATCAAAAGAACATTTTACACAGTAAAAGCCACGTTATGTGATGACTGACTTTGATAGACTTGGCTCTTCTTAGCAATGCAAGGATCTAAAACATCTCCAAAAGTCTCATGATGGAAAATGCTATGTATATCCAGAGAAAGAACCATGGAGTTTAAGTGCAGATTGAAGCATACTATTTACTCTTTTTTTTTTCTCCTGTTTTGTTTTGTTTCTTCTTTCTTGTGACTCCTCCTGTTGGTTCTAATTCTTCTTTACAACATGACTAAATATGAAAATATGTTTAATAGGAATGTATATGTAGAGCTTATATCACATTGTACGCTGGTTTGGGGAGGGAGGCAGGGAGGGAGGAGGGAGAAAATGTAAAACTTAAAAGCTTATAGAAATGATTGTTGAAAACTAAAAATAAATCAATTAAAATAAGTTTAAAAAAACCTATCCTGGCTTGGCCACTTTCTAGCTATGTGACCTTGGACATTGTCCCTTCTTGGCCTCAGTTTCCTCATCTGTGAAACAAGGGCTGAATTGGATGGCCTCTGAGGTCCCTTCCACCTCCAGATCCATGAGATATGGATCCCATGAAGATGTAGCAATATCACAGGTGGCTTAGATGGAGAACTCTGGGTGTGGGGACTGACCAGATGAACTTATATTCCTACCTAGATCTACGAGGAGAGAATGCTTCTCAAACTAACAGGGCTGTGATACTGTCACAATGCGTGACATATACTAAGTGCTTAATACATCCTTATTCATTCATACAAGGGGATAAAATAACTTAAAAAGAAAAAAAATTATACTGGATATTAGATAATTCTCTGCTTAATTCTAAATATTTGAAAAATGAATTTTTGTGATGATTTTACCAGAACCTTTCCAAGTCCCCCTGCCTTAGCTGTAAGCTATATGACCCATCTCCCTGACCCTCTCTCTCCTGCACTTTTTTAATCTGTACCTTTATTCTCACAAATAAAAAGAACTCCATTTAAAGAAATTCCCTCTAACAATTAAGACAGGCAATTGTTCACTGCTAATAACCTCAGAGAGTTGCCTAGGGCACTGAGAAGTTAAGTGCCTTGTTTGGGATCATAAATCCAGAATATGTCAGAGGCCCAGCTTCCATCTCGTTCTTTTGGACTCTGCTTTGTCATGGTGACTTTCATGCCCATATTACCTCCTCATTAATCTTTTTTCTCTCCTGGCTCTCCCAAATCCATTCCACTCATATTTAGCCCAACCTACAGTACTATGACCTTTAAAATAGTTCCTTCTATTCCTCAACATTCTGGATTTTTCAACTACTATGCCTTCCACTCCTCATTTTAAATGAAACCCAGCTTCCCCCTGCAGGCCTCACATGCTTTGTAGCCCTCTGCATTAGAAGCCATTTCCCTAGACTCACAAGGCTTGAGGAAAGTATTGGCCTTGTTCCCTGCTCTGGCTTCCAAGCCTTTCCTTGACTTCCATTCTTCAATAATCTTTCTTTTAAATCCATGCCATTGCTTAATGCCCTTCCTTCCTTGTTGTGGTCATCTGCTGATTCAAGTTTGTGTTTTTTTTTAAAAAGGATTTTAGCACCTAGATCTCCATTTTCCTCTTCACCACCATTCCCCTGACAGTATCCTCAGAGATTTTAACATTAATGTTGATGACTCCTGACCATATAATTTCTCAACCACTTCAACTTTAATGACCATTTTCTGCACTTAGCTTTACCCCACATTGCCATAACCATGTCACTGTCTCACACAATCACATCATGTCCAAGATCCTGAACTTGGAAATTCCACAATTTTTTCCCCTTCCATATTTTTCGAACAAAGCCAGTTTATTGCCCTTGTCAGGATCACCAGTTTCTGGACCCTTCCCTGTTCTTTCAGTCTGTATCCACTACATTGGATTTACTTGTCTTCATATTTGTCTTGTCCCAAGGTCTTCCATTTTAATAATTTACCAGTCACTGGCAAGGCAAATACCTTCTACCTTTGATTTATCACACACAGAAGACATGGGTTTCAGGCCTTTCATTTTGTCTCTCAAATGCTACCAGTGAATAAATGTGCAACTTTTTGTATTCCTACCTAGATATATCTGTCATAGTTCTTTTCTCCTCCTGTATTTGAGACAATGGGGAAGCTAGCTGGTGCAGTAGATAGAGCACAGGGCTTGGAGTCAGGAAGATCTGAGTTCAAATCCTGTCTCAGACACTTACTAGCTGTGTGACTCTAGGATAGTCACTTTACCCTTTTTGCCTCAGTTTCCTTACCTATAAAATGAGCTGGGGAAAGAAATGGCAAATCCCTCCAGTATCTTTGACAAGAAAACTTCAAATGGGGTCATGAAGAATCAGACATGACTGAAGAACAACAAAAATTTTAGACAATCTCTTGGCAAGGAAGACCTCTTAAAACAGGGAAGAATCAGGTTCATTGTGATAAAATGCAGCAAAGGAAATGATACCCCAGAGATAATTAAAAGTATAATCAAACCTGAGATATTTAGACTGAGAGTGATGTCACAAAATCATTACAAGCCTGAATAACAGAACTTTTTTTAAGCCAATAATTTAGATGTGCTACTTAGACAGTTGTCACTCAATTCCTGGCCATTTTTGGCATTCTGACTACATTAGACTTGCTAGGATTGATTGAGTGGAGATATTTTAACATATTTAATTGAAAGGTATGGCCAGCGGCCTTTTTACATGGTTTCTGTGTGTGTACTCTATCCTAGGAGAAGACAAACAAAATTCTTGTGTTGTAGCTAATGTTGAATATCAGGAAACAAAACCTTCATAGCTGAATGCCTCTAAAATTGGCTCTATCACTCACCTGTCCATTCTTCCTGTCAGTGTTCCCTGAAAACTTGCATAGAAAATGTTCAAATACCATTTAGATCACTGTTCCACATTAAGGTCCTGGGAGGTTACTGATTTTCATAATATGGGGATTTTTGATACTGTGTGCAGAATTTGTCATATATACATTCTGGCTTGAAGAAACTTAATAGGAATGTGATTTTGTTATTGTTCGGTTGTATCTGACCCTTCATGAACCCTTTTGGGGCTTTCCTGGTAAAGATGCTGGAGTAGTTTGCCATTTCTTTCTCCAGCTGATTTGACAGATGAGGAAACTGAGACAAATGGGGTAAAATGACTTGCCCAGGGACACACAGCTAGCAAGTATCTGAGGGCAGATTTGAATTCAAAAGCAAAAGTCTTCCTGACACCAGGTCCCTGGTTCTCTATCAACTGTGCCAACTAAGTACCCCTATGGTTTTAGGGAGAGTTTAAAGCAGGACTTCATCATCTCAATTGGCCTTTCATTTGGTCCATAACCTTTCCCACAAGCTCTTTTCATGAGGGACCAAAGAATGGTGCTCCAATTTTAACCATGTACCACTGTTTCAACCCGGCTAGTTAAATTCTTTGTTCTCCAAAATGAGCAGGAGATTTGGAGTCAGAGGTTCTCAGTTCAAACTCCAGCCCTGCCAATTATTACCTCCTACCTGTAGGAATTCATTTAACCTCTTTGGGATTCATTTTCCTCATTTGAAAAATGAAGGGATTGGACTAGGTATCTAAGGTCCCTTCCAGCTCTAAATGCATATTATTGTAATTCTGGCTAGGAAAGAAATGAGACGAAAGGGATAAAGGTTTTTTTTTTAAAGACAAAAACATTTGTAATACTAACAGAGAAGGAGGAAGTTGCTGGTATAGTGGATTTCTAGAACAGTAGTATTCAGTTGTTTATAATCAATTAACTTTTTAAGTGCACTTTGTTGCCCTTTTCCCCTTTCCACAGCAGGGATATAGTTAATGAACCATGTAAGCTATTCATTTAGAACTAATTTTATGGGACCTACAAATATGTATTTATTCCTGTTTGTTATGTGTGCTTCTCAGAGTATGTCATTGTGCATTTCTAACCCGAAAGTGCTATTTTCAGTATATATGTTCCTTCAGTAAATCTGTTTTTTTATGTCAATAAAAAGCCTTAGACTCTGACCTAATCCTCATCCCTTGCTAATGCAAGTTATCCAGACTTAATGAACATTCCAGAGAAAGTAATGAAACCTAAAGATTAAGGGATAGACAAAAGTAAAACAAAGATTATGCAATGTCAAGAAGGCTAAGAACAGACTGTCAGAAAGGAGGGGATGGCCAGTGACACTGAGTGTTATGCTGCAGAAATGTAAAGTGAACGGGGAAGGATGGAATAGAGAAAGAATATTGGATTTGGAGTCAAAAGACCTGGTTTGAATATCACTTCATTTATGGTCTGAGCAATGGCAAGTTGTAACCCCTTAAGACTTCAGATTTCCCATCTGTAAAATGGAGATAATAATATATCTGTTAACTACCTGAAAGAGTTGTTGTAAGGTAGGCGCTTAAAACACTTAAAATGTAAGTTTCAGGGACTGAAGAAAATGTCAATGGACTCGATTAAAAAGTCACTTTGACCTTGGGGACAGAAGTTTCAATACAAACTACTATATTTATAGTGTGTGTGTATGTAAACTGGACACACACACACACACACACACACACACACACACACACACACACACACACACACATATATATATATATATATATATATGTATATATATATATATATATATATATATATATATATATCATACAATACACTTAAGGAAGAGGGCCTCAAGCCTAGGGGAATTCTCTGACTCATAGAAGATCAGCCATGTTGGTAACTATATATGAGAAAAGAAGGTGGAGATAGATCCTTCCATACGCTCCATCCACTCAATTCATCTAAAGAGCTTTCCTAATCTGCAGCAAAGCTTCCCTGCTTTCAGGCTGAAACACTGAAGCAATCTATGTGATGGATATAGACACCCAAGCATGGCTGTTGCCATGATTTATCTCTGAGAGTCCTATTCTAAACTCATTCATGCAAGTTTCACATTCTCCTATGAGCCAGAAAGGTTAGTTGAGGGCCTCTAAATATCATGTAACACCAAGAGCCATTCTGATGATAGTTAATTTTTGGTGACCATGAGTTATTTATGTCACTGCTTCCCTTTACCTATTCTTTCCAGTCAAGCTGACTCTCCTTTAGCACGTGGCCCCTATATCTGTATTATGCTTTTTCTTTATCTTTGCTCCTCATAGGATCCTTAGCCTCACTCAAAGCACAGAATAGGTACCACCTCCTACCTTATCTGAAGAGATAAGAGATGATAAGAACACCTAGAAACCAGTCACTAGAGCCTCTCATCAAAGAAAATCTAGAAATGAAACAAGATTCTCTTGCAAGAGGAGAGAATGTCAAAAGACTTTGGGAAACATATGGATGACAGTTGACATCGGGAATTATAGAGCAAACTCAACACAAGCCAGAGCAAGAGTTTTACTGTGGCAAGTTCCAATCCTTCTCAGAAGAGTTATCGAATCCATCTGGTGAAGAACTCTTTAAGTCTTGGACAGGATATGTCACAGAGACTTTGCAGATGGAAGAGGTCACTGAGGCAGAGAAATAGAGGAGTCTAATGAACCAGCATTTGATCTGATCTGTGATCTGAAATCAGAGTACTACAATTCCAGAGTAGGTACTATTGTTCTTATTCCTATTTTACAGATAAAGAAACTGATCCTAAGAATTTAAGTAACTTGTTCAAGGTCCCCAGCTAGTAAATGTCTGAGGTAAGATTCAAACTCAGGTCTTCCTGAATGCAAAGCCAGTGCTCTACTCATTAGGCCACCCGAGAATGGTTTCAGAAGGATGTCCTTTCTGAGATGGAGGGTCTTGGAATCCTCTTGAAGGAAGTTTGACAGTAGTATCATTAAAAGCACACATTCCCTATGCACTTCTCATAACTGTGGTAGAGAAAAAATCTGATATTTGGATGTGTGTGGAACAGACTTTGAATAAAAGAACTAAGGTCATTAGGACACTCTGCCATGAATTGAAGAAGCTTTGAACTATTTGTGAGTTAGTCAGTGGTTCTCATTTGCAATAGCTACTATCATCCACTTTTGTCAGAGGAAGACAACCTTCACATGCCCAGCAAGATTCTAACACTACAGACTTCGTTCCAAGTAACGCTGGGGGCATCTGCCATTTTTCAAAGAATTATAGAGAAAGTGATTGGAGATATGAACTACTTGGAAGTATTGGTATATGTAGATGACCTCATTTTCTTTGGAAAGATGTTGGAACAACATGAGAAAAGATAAATGAAAATGTTAGATTAGTTAGGAGAAGTTCTTTTGAAGCTTTGTCAATTAACAAGTTCCAGGTTTGCTGAGTCTCCAAGTATGTGGGTCACATAGTGCTTCATCAGGGAGTGAGTACAAAAGGAGAAGAGATAGAAGTGTTTGCCAGCTGGCCATATCCAAAGAATATCTATTAACTAAATACTTTCGTAGGATTTGGTAGCTGTTATGGAAAATTTGTGAAGAATTATGTTATCATCTCTGAGGTATTCAGTGATGTGATTTACGGGTACACAATTGGGAAAGGACAATCTGGACTGACCCCTTCTGCAGTATTTGAAGATGGTTGGGATGAGAAGTGTAAATGAACTTGTAAGGACTTGGTCGACTACCCATTACAAAAGTACTGGCTTACACAGACCCAGTAAAACCTTTTCTGTTCCATAGTGATGGAAACCTGGAAGGCTTGGAAGAGAGCAACAGTGACCAGAAACCTATTACTTTTGTCAGTACAACCTTGCTGATATTGAGACTATTCCAAACCTAAATTGGAGTTTGGGGCTTTAAAGTGGACTTTAAAGTCACTGAGAAGTTCTGAGACTATGTAAATGGAGCCCAATCCCTGTTGACTGACAACAATTCACTGACTCATACTGCATTGGACACTGTCTGTCAGAGTTGATAAAAGTATTAGCCTATGAATTTAATGTGAACTACAGGCCAGAGAAGACATCAATGCAGATTCTTTAACCTGTAGGCCAGGTGAGTCGAAAGTTCTGGTGATGCACAGAGAAGGAATGTGATCTGTGACATAAAGAGAGATGGAACTCGGTGTTCTTATTAGTTCCCATGAGTTCAATTATCATTCCCACACAGAGAATTTACGGATCTATATATCCAGCCCTAGTTTCTCACACCATCGAATGCATTTTGTACATCTCAGATTGAATGTCCCATAGACATCTCAAACTCAATATGTCCAAAAAAGGATTCATTATCTTTCTGTCCCCCAAATCCCCTCTCTTCCCAATATCCCTGTTAGTTGGGACTCCCCCCACCCCACCCCCAACTTTCTAAGAGATTAGAGAGCAAACTGTCTGTGCCATTCAGTTAATCAAACATTTATTAAGCATGTACTATGGCATTGTGTTAATCACTGGAGCATACAAAGAAAGGCAAAAGCCAGTCCATTCTCTCAAGGAGCTCACAGTTTAATAGTTGGGAGAGGGAGGGGAAGATAACACAAATAACTATATAGAAACAAGCTATATACATGATAAATAGGAAATAATCAATAGAGGTAATGAAGGAACTAGAATTAAGGGGGATAGGGAAAAGCTTCCTATAGAAGGTGGGATTTTAGCTAGGCCTGAAAGGAAATCAATGAAGTCAGGAGATAGACATGAAGCAGGAGAATATCCCGAGCATGGAGAAAATGCTCAGAGTTGCGAGATGGAATTTCTTGTTGGAGGCACAGAAAGGAGGCCAGTTTCACTAGACTGAAGAGTACATGGAGGGTGGTGGGGAGTAAGATGCATGAGGAGTGGAAAAGGATGGGGGGGGAGGTCAGGTTATGAAGGGCTTTTAATGCCAGACAGAGGATGTCATATTTAATTTTCTATTTCATTCATCAAGAAGAGAACAATGTGAGTATGCCCTGTGTCCTTAAGAATTATTCCTTGAGGATAATAGTGTTTCAGGCCCTCAGCTTTGTTGGCCCTTCTGGCCTGGTAATTTAAACCTCTTCCAAGTTCTCTTAGGGAATCTCTTCAAAACTCAGTTTGCCTTCAAAGTAGTCTGGAGGAATTGAAAGTTTTGGGATGGAGAAAGATTTTTTCTCCTATTAGAAAAGGACCAATTTAGAACAACTAGCTATATTCAATCTTTGCCAGGACATCCATAAACACCTTTGTATCACTACTGGTCATCAAAAACCTATTGCCTTGGGGAAGCCAATTGAAAGAAAGGCCTCACCAGCTTTAAGGGAGTCATACTTGTATAAACTGGTTTTTAATGTTCTTTTGGACATGACAATACAGATGAACCAGTAGTCCTTAGTCCTATAGTTGTGTATGTGACTGTGAGGTAGCTTGAGGGACCCCAGCAGTGAACAATGGAAACCAAAGCAGGAATTTTAGGATCATCTAACAATTATGCTGAAGAAACTGTATGAGTTTTGTTTGCTTTTTATTTGGCCTTTCAGAGTCCAATTGGAATTCTGCCACGTGGATTTTCTTATGATTCTTTGGTGCAGGTCATTAGGGGAGGCACTCAAAAGGACAATGATAAAATGTCCCCAGGAGTTCAGAGACATTTTTTGAATTGAAGATACGGACAAATGTACCTACCCATTTAATTAGCCAAGGTGTTGCATGGAGGAGAGCCTGCACTCTCACCCTTGAACTATTTATTATGAACTATAATTCTCTTTCTCTGGAGCTTCTAACACGACTCGTTCAGGCTCAGGCAATGCTCTATCCTCACGTGGGGAAGAAGGTCTTAGGCTCTGCTACGGGTAATTCTGCCTCGGCACAGGTGATAGCAGTTGACTGTGGCAGAATAGAAATCAAGTGGAGACAGAGGCCCTTTGGCAATGACCAGGAACAGTGGGGAAAAATCTGAGCCCCACCAGGGGGGTGGGAAGAGAGGTGAAATTGAGCAGAGCTGGCCAGGAGGCAGTGAGAAGAGACAGAGCCCAGGGGCAGTGGACAGCAGCAGACAGTGGACACTAGTAGTATCAGACAGCAGAGGGCAGTAGGTAGAAACATGGACCCTGGGGTCGTGGACAGTGGATTAGTTCTTAGCAACAGTAGTAACTAAGAAGCAGAAGAATGGGTACCAGCAATTGCAGTGGCAAAAGACAGCCCCACTGCAGCCTACTGATTACTGTAATGCAAAGATGATCATCCTTTCCATATTGCTGCCAATACAACATCTGGTGATTATCGTACAACTCCTCTGTATGGAGGCCCTAGAGGACCAAGGGGTGACACTTTTGGGAGGTAACAAGGGGAGGTAAACTTGTCTCTCCAGTTCTCACAGAAGGGGGCACAGTCTCTCAGAGGTCTCTCATACGTCAAAGATTTTATATTTACTCCCCCTCTTTCTGCTGTGGGGCTCCCAGAGATGGGGAGCTCCTGGCCAGTGGAACAGGGAACACTTAGGTGGATGGTGATATAGGGTAAGAAATGACATGTAAGAAATATCATCTTTGCTGTAGGCTTGATGTTCCTAGTATTCTTCCTGCTTGTGGTCACCCTTTTACATTGAGGGACTCACTCTGAAGTGCAAATATTGGACATCACCTACCACATGTTCTGGATTGTTTAGCCCTGGGACTTGGGACTTTCTGGAACTCTCCTAGATTTGGACACTTCTTCAGGGAAGTTACATTGTATCAGTTTGTTTTTTGCTGTTTCTCTTTTGGTTTTTCTCTTCCTCCTTTAGTAATGCCTATATCAGGCTTCTTGAATACAGAGGTCAGGGTTGACCAGTAACAGCCCTAATGTCATTTAAATGGTGACTAGGAAGTCAAAGTAGCCGTGAGGAGCTAGATGGAGAAGGCTCAGGTGCTTGGCTGGTGGAGTACAAAGGGTAACAGATCCAGTAAGACTCAGTTTAGCGGAGTCAACAGGAGGTGTCCTCACTGCTTATCCTTGTCATCCAGAATATCTTTCTGTTCTAGCTAAATTTCTTTCTTTCTTTCTTTCTTTCTTTCTTTCTTTCTTTCTTTCTTTCTTTCTTTCTTTCTTTCTTTCTTTCTTTCTTTCTTTCTTTCTTTCTTTCTTTCTTTCTTTCTTTCTTTCTTTCTTTCTTTCTTTCTTTCTCTCTTTCTTTCTTTCTTTCTCTCTTTCTCTCTCTCTTTCTTTCTTTTTGTTTTTGTTCATTGTTAACGACCTATAAGTGTCTCATTTTGTATCAAACCTAAACTACCAAGAGACTGGCCTGAGTCAGACCCTTCTGAAAATAAGGGTTAAGTTAAGTCAATTAGCATTTATGAAGCACCTACCTCATGCCAGGCATGGTGCTAACCAGACTAAAGGCAAAGAAGACAAAAACTAGTTCTTACACCGCCCCCCCCCCAATACACACACACACTTAAGTCTCATGGGGGAGATAATATAAAAACAGCAATGTACAAACAAAATATATAAAGGAGAAATTGGAGATAATGTTAAAAAGTCATTATTTCCAGTATTTCCATTTGAGGCCTTTAGAGGTCACAGAAGACAAAGATCAAGAATTAGTGATCTCTGAGAGAACAATTTCAATAAATTGGTGGGAGCAGAAGCCAGATTCCAAGCAGTCCAGGAAAAAGTAGGCAGTGAGAAAGTGAGGGTATTAGGTGTAGGCAGTTTAAGAAGCTTAGTAGTGGAAAGGAAGAAAAATAGCATGAAAATGTCAAAGGAGGGGATTTTTTTTAAAGTACTGGATTATGTACAGTTAATAGCAATATTGCTTTAAGAACAACTTTGCATGACTAAGTCATTTTAACTATTATATATACCCAAATTAACTACCAAAATACCCAAATTAACTACAAATATAAAGGAAGATACTATCAGCATCCAGAGAAAGAACTGATAAATAGAAGTATGTATAGAATGATTTTACACACACACACACACACACACACACACACACATACACACATTTACTTGTGTCTAACAGTAGCCATCTCTAGTGTAGGGGGAGGGGAAAAAGAAATTTACATGATAACTTTATTATATATTTAAAAGAAATAGTAAGTTGTACACAATACATTTGTAGTTTCATGCATAATCATCTTTTTTATAAAAAATTCTGTTATGAAATGCTTGTTTTATTTCATAAATTAAAAATGAAATAAAAATTTTAAAAAGTTTTAGAGATATCTGAGCATATTTGTAGATAAATGATAAGGAGCCAGTAGAGAGGCAGAGATTAAATTTGCATGAAAGAGAAGAGCTGACTACTGAAAGAAAGGTCTTGTAAGAAGGTGGTAGGAAGAAATAGGATCAGGGACACAGAGAGGACTAATGACTAGGCGAGTTACTCTCTTCATCTGGGGCTAGATGGAAGATGCCGAGAAAAGATGATGGTGCAGAGAGGTTTGAAGTGAGGAGAGCTGAGAAAGTTCTTGTCACATAGCCTCCATATTGTTAGTAAAGGTGGATAAGTCACCGGCTATTAGCGTAGGTAGCTGTACTACCATCAGGACAAGAGTGGAGAAGAAAAGGTTTGGAACATATATTGTGTGAAAGTAGATAAAGTAGCCATAAGGGCAAAATAAAAGGACTGACAAATAGATGGTACATAACTGATTCTTTCTTTAATGACCAAACATCTTATAATGCCTTTTGGTTTTCATTTTCCATCATTGACTCACTGTACCATAACAGAAGCTCCAGCAAACACGTGCTAAAGTTTTTACTAACAGAATGCACAATCAAAAAAAGCTCAGAGACCGGTATCCTAGAGCAGTGATGTCAAACTCGAATAGAAATGGCTCCTTGAACTGGTAAATGCCTGTGGGCCACGTATTGATTTACAAAAATACATATTATCTATGTTCTACTATATTTTTAATTATTTTGTCAAATATTTCCCAATTACATTTTAATCTGGTTCAGGGGGGGGGTACTCAGGAGTGTTGTGGCCATGTCTGATACCTCTGTCCTACAAATAGTTGCAAAGGTTGGAGCTATGCTGGGCTATAGCTAATCCCAAATGCTACCAGAAAACAGCTGGTGCTACCTAAGGTGTTTTATCTTATTGCTATGACTGTCCCACACAATGTCTTTGGACAGTTGGGTCAAGGCAGGATACTCAAGCTGGTAAGAAAAAGATTGACCCAAAATAGTGATAGATGTTTTCAAGAAATGTGAGACTTGTGCTTGATTATGTTCAAAGGCAAATAGGAGCAGCTTTTACTTAATATTTGGAAAGCATAAATATTGGGAAGTCTTTGAAGTTTATGTATAAAAACTTTAATCCTCAAAACGAGTTAGGAAAAATCCAGGCACATTGTAGTGGTGACAGATCATTTCCCAGGTATACCCACCAGGAACCAGAGTATCTCTGTAGGGAAATATTTCTCTTTATATGGCTTCCCTGCCAGGATTCCCTCTGGAAAACAAACTACCAGAGGTGGTGTTGACTTTGGCAGGAATCAGGAACCATACCTTACCGCCTTCAGGGAGATTTATAAACCTGAATGTTTCAACTGTATGCTGCTAAATATGCTTGGGACCCTAAGGCCTTAACAGAAAGATCAGTGGAGTCAACACATAGCATTTCTAGTGCATGCATGCATTGTTACCAGGAATGATGCCAAAATCATACCTACTAATGTTTGGGCAAGAGCCACATTTACCCATTCAATGGTACTTTGGAGTTTCAGATACACATTAAAAAAAAACAACTCACAAACAATATGCTTCTTGGCTGAGAAATAGGCCCACAGACCTATGGCCTTAGGCCAGAAAAGCTTTGTTAGGAACAATAGATAACATGATGCTGGACTTCATTGTCAAGATAGTGAGAGACAGAATTTTGCTTAGAAATTTTCAGGTATTGGGAATATACAAAATCAGTGCCAAGTTATCTCATACTAAATAGTTGAGAGAATGGGCAATTTACTAGCCTATAAAATGGCTCCAGGGAGTGGTCAGGACTTTACAATGATAAGGCATTGTAATTACCTATTGAGGAAATATTAAGTCTATTGAGGAAGTATTCCAATTCCCTAATGAATAAGAGGAAAGCAGTGACCAGGACAGTCAGGAAGGAGGCCTGCAAGAATCTGCTCTCCAGTTCCATAGAGAATGTATGAACTTGCCAAGGAAGGAAACAAACATGTGTTAGGCACTTAGTATGTGCCAGGCACTGGCACATTATTGTTGTTGTTATTATTATATACCACACCTATAGATTGCAGATCTATATGATTTTGGAGGCAGGTCTTTAGTGGTGTGCTTCAGGGACCTTTACTTGATCATTCCTGTTCATTTGATCAAGTACTTAATATTAGTTTATGCTATTGTTATCCACATAGTGTTTTATGTTTTGCGAATTATTTCCCTCCCAACAACTCTACATGGTAGGTAGTAAAAGTACTGTTAGTCATTTGAGACAATATATTATCATGAAAAGGACTTAGGGTCTAGAGAGTCCAGGGAAAAGTAAGTTTGAATCCTGGCTCTGACACTCATTAGCTATTGAGCCTCAGAAAGTCATTTAACCCTCTCTGAACCATGGTTTCTTCCATCTATGAAACAGGGAGAGCCATACTGCCTGTCCTGTGGCTCTCTTCTGAGAATCAAATGTCCTATATGGAAGATGCCATGTCAGTATCAGCCGTTGTTCTTCCCCCACTTCACTGATGGAGAAACTGAGGCTCACAGTGAGGGTTAGCCACTTGTCCACAGTTAGACAATGGTAGAGCTGAGCCTCATATCTAGTCCTTTGGATTCTACATTCACTGCTCTTCTCACTATGTCACGGAGGCCTGTCTTAGACAAAGACATAGAAAACATGGATCAAGTTTGCATATGACATTAAGCTGGGAAGAATAACTAATACCATAGTATTAAAGATTTAAAAAAGATATAAATGGAGTGGAATGATGGGGTAAAAACAACAAAATAGGATTGCATAAGAGTAACTAAATGTAATGTGCTGAATTTACTTCCTTAATAAATCAATTGTATTAGTTCAGCATAGAAGAGATCTGACTTGATAACAGTTTATATGAAAAAGGACCTGGGGCTTCAATTGATCATAAACTGAATATGAGCAGATATTAAGACAAAACTGCTAAAAAAAAAGTTAATGTAATCTCAGACTACAATGATGTTGTAAAATCTCTGGAATATAGAGCAAAGGAGATAAAAATCCCACTTTATCCCACACTAGTAAGATCACACCTTAGAATACTGACTGAGTCCAGCTATCAGCATTATATTTTAAGGTAGGTGGTGTGGTACATACAGCATCGGGCCTGGTGTCAGGAAGAACCAAGTTCACATGTGACCTCACTAGTTGTGTGATCCTGGGCAAGTCACTTAACCCTGCTTGCCTCAGTTTCCTCATCTGTAAAATGAGATGGAGAAGGAAATGGCAAACCACTCTGGTATCTCTGCAAAGAAAACCTTAAATGTAGCCATAAAGAGTCAGACACAACTGAAAATGACTGAACTACAACAACAAAGCTAGAGAGCATCTAGAAGAGAGAAATAGGATGTTAAAGGGTCTAGAAACAGCTGTGAGTAACAGCTGAAGGAACCGCTGTAGTCTGAAGAAGACGTAAGACAAAGAATTCAGAGTAAGTTTCTTTAAATATTTGAAGAGTCATCATGTGAAAAGGAGTAGATTTGTTTTTTGTTATGCCAAAGGGTCTGGGTGCGATTACTGAGTGGAAGTTTAAGTGATCTCCAGCTTAGAAATAAATAGAGCACTCTGGAACATAAATGCATTTGAAGAAAACTTTCATAAAAATGCATTCTAGGATGCTCCATCTTCATCATAATTAGATGGTTAAATGTTCTTCCAAACTTAGTCAGCTCTAACATATACACATCACCAAAAACTATCAACAGGGAGAAAGAGACCCACTTTAATTTAGACCTCCTATATGTAGTTTTCTCTTCTTAGAAGATGTTGAATTTCAGTCACAGCCTAGCTTAGTCACAGGCTGATCCCTTTACAAAGCACTAGAGAAGACAAGTCCCTATATAAAGGGTTCATCATCATCACCGCCACAATAGTTAACATTTATGTAGTACTTTGATGTGCCAGGCACTGTGCTAGGTGCTTTACAATGATCTCATTTGATCCTCACAGCAGCCCTGGGAAGTAGTGCGATTATTATCTCCATTTTACACAGGAGCCAACTGAGGCAAACGGGTTAAATGACTTGCCCAGACTTACACTGCTGGCAAATGTCTGAGGCCAGATTTGAACTCAGGTCTTCCTACCTGGAGGCCCTATGCTCTAACCACTACACCACCTAGCTGCAGCAGAACTGGCTTAGTAAATGCCACATATATTTTTTCGCTGCCATTAGAATACTGATGCATAAGAACAAAACAGCTCAAACATGAAATAGCCTAGCTTCTTACTATATGTATGTATCTATGTATGTATGTATGTATGTATGTATGTATGTATGCAGAGCAGCTATGTATAAAGCATAGTACTAGGTGCTAGAAATGCCAAAATTAAAAAAAAATTACACAGTCTCCACCCTCCTGGAGTTTGCCATTCTCTTGGGGGAGGGGACAAGATTTAACAGGTACTCATATAAGCATAATACCATAAGGGATATGACAGAATCAAAGGCGAAATCTCGATAAAGTGCTTTAGGATGGGAATAAGCATTTATATAGTACCTTCTATGTGTCAGGCACCATGCTTAGTGTTTTGCGAATATCTTATTTGATCCTCACAACAATCCTGTAAGGTAGGTGCTATTATTACCCCCCTTTTACAGTTGAGAAAACCAAGGCAAACAAAACTGAAGTGATTTGCCCAGGGTCACATAACCACCAAGAATCTGAGGTAGAATTTGAACTTAGGTTTTCTTGGCTCCAGGCCTAGTGCTCCTCCTAGCTTCAATGAGGAATACTGGAGGCAAGAGAGGGCACTCGCAGCTGCAAGGATGAGAACAAGCTTTTCAGGCAAGAGCATGTCTGAGCTGAGCCTCTACAGAAGAGAAGGATTCTAAAGGTAGATATGAAAAGGGAATATATTTCCAGCATGAAGGAGAGTGGATGCCTACGTGCAGAGGCAAACAGACATCATGTGGAGTTCAGGAAGTTCACATTGTCCATGAAGAAGAGAAATGTGAAAGGTTGGTTGCAGCCAGAGTGCAGAAGGTCTTAAATGCTGGGCCAGGGTGTTTAGGCAACAAGGAGACAGGGAAGGTTTTTAAGCAGGGTAATTCTCGTCATACAGGTTTATCATTTGCTCCTGAGAAGGCAAACTGGATTCATAGAACATGAGTTCTTGGACAACTCCCCATTCTCCCTTCAAAATAACAAGTATTATGAGTTCCTCAGTGATGCCAAGAACTCAGAGCTTGGGGCTACTAATGTACCAGAGGGAAACATTCACTCATTTGTTCATTCAACAATGAACTCCATCCCCCTCCTTCTTTGTTCTGTCTTCCGCCATTAGTAGGTAAGCTCCTTGAAGTTAGGGACGTTGCATCTCCAGTACTTAGAACAGTGCCTGGCAAATAGTAAGCACTTAATAAATGCTCCTTTCCCTCCTTCTTTCAACAAGCATTTATTAAGTACAGAGTATGTGTCAGGTACCCTGCTAGATATAGTAGATAAAGGTATGAACAATTTAGTAATTTTTCTTCCGAAATGCCATCATTTTAATTAAGCTTTATATTCACAATTTTGAACTATTATTTCAAATTTACAGAAAATAGAGAATCGATTCATTTTATGTACCCAGAACTCCAAGCTTATGGATTTTTCAAGTTGTCTAGTGACACGTATTAGCTCATAACACATATTTCAGAAAGCACTTAGTTGCCCTCAAGGAATAGCATCAGGTTGACTCTCCCCAAGGTCCTGAAAGGATTGGTAGATATGATTATTAAGTTACTGTCAGTAAACTTGTAAAACAGTGGAGAACCTGGAAAAGTCAGAAGGACTGAAGAAAAGCAAATGTCTTGATTTTCAAAAAGGAAAGAGATTGAGGTTTGGGAGTTGTAGGCCAATAAGCCTGATTTCAATTCCTGGCAAAAATTAGAAAACATGGTTTTAAAGGGATATGGTTAGTGAACCGGAAGAAAAGGAGGAGGCAGTATGGTTAAATCAAACACAGGTCATAGTAGATGAATCTCACTTCAGCTTGTGACAGGGTTACTTGGCTAATAGATTAAAAGGATGATAAGCAAATAGCTTATCTAGATTTTATCTGAGTATTCTACGAAGTCTCTTATGCTGTTCTTATGAATAAGGTAGAAAGATGTGAGCAAGACAATAGTCCTGTCAGATGGATTTGAAACTGTCTGAAGTCCAGACCCAAAAAGTATTATTAATAAATAAACTTGGAAGGGAATCTTAAGAGGTGTATCCCAGGGATCTATGTTTGAAAATGACTTGGATAAAGGCATATCTGCTAATATTTATCATATCTGGAAATGACACAAACTTAGGAGTGATATCAAACCCACTGGGTGCCAGAGTTAAGATCCCAAAGCTCAGGACAAGCCAGGGTGTTGTAGCTAATAAAATTTCATTGAGATGGAAGGATAGAGACTGCGCCTGTGATTTCATTGGTATAAGGATGGAACTTTAGTAAAGCAGGTCAGCATCTTTTGTGTAACTTAGAGTTTTAAAGAGTCTTCTCAAGCACTAAAAGCCTGAGTGATTTGCCCAGGGTCATAGGTCAGTTATGTGCCAGAAGCAGAACTTGAAATCAGGACTTTTTTTTATTTTTGGGAGGGGTGAGGCAATCAAGGTTAAGTGACTTGCTCAGGGTCACATAGCTAGTGAGTATCATATGTCTGAGGCTGCATTTGAACTCAGGTCATCCTGACTTCAGGGCCAGTGCTCTATCCATTGTACTAGCTGCCCCAAAATCACTACGTTCTGGCCTTGAGATAGGCTCTCTATTCCTTATGCCATGTTATTTCTGTAAGATTAAATTTAATAGATTTGGTTGCTGTTCAGTTGTTTTCCATCACATTGGACTTTTCATAAATGCTCCATTTGGAATTTTCTTGGCAAAGATATGGGAGTGGTTTGCCATTACCTTCTCCAGCTCATTTGACAGATTAGGAAACTGAGGCAAACAGGGTCAAGTGACTTGCCCAGGGTCATACAGCTAGTAAGTGTCTGGGGCCTGATTTAAACTCAGGTCTTCCTGACTCATACAGCCCAGTGCTCTATCCACTGCACTGCCTAGCTGCCTTAAAAATTAATAGATCAATGTCAAATCTTAGTATTTTTTTTTGGTGAGGCGATTGGGGTTAAGTGACTTACCCAAGGTCACACAGCTAGTAAGGGTTAAGTGTCTGAGGCTGTATTTGAACTCAGGTCCTCCTGACTCCAAGGCCAGCGATCTATTCACATTGCCACCTAACTGCCCCCAATGTCAAACCTTATAGTGAGGCTTGAAAATCAAAGTCAAATGTATAAGATTGGGTATACTTGGCTGATGGTGTAGTGGTCTACAAACTGGGTATAAATCAGCTATGTGATATGGGCATCAAAAAAGTTAGTTCAATTTTATGTTTCATTAAATGAAGTGTATTATCTAGGAATAAGAAGGCAAAAGTTCTGCCATACTATGCTCTGGTCAGACTACCTCCAGAGGATTATATTATATTCAGTTCTGTCCACCATGTTTTAGTAAAGAATACCAAATATAGTAAGTGACAAAGTGATAGGCTGGAAACTGCCAGGAGTGGGGGCAACCAGGATGGTAAAAGGCATTAAGATCAGGCCATATGAGCATCATTGGAAAGAGCCAAGGGTGTGAAACCTAAAGAAACAATTTTTATGGGATGTGGGGAGGACAGATGTGACTCTACTGTCCTTGATAGTGAAAACATTTTTTTCCTGCATGTTTCTTCTTCTTTGGAATCCTTCACCAGTAGACCTGTCGGAAGGTAAAGGAGACCGCCTTGGGAGTTAGCAGAGTCCACATTACTGGAGATCTTTAAGCAAAGACTGGAAGACCATTTGTTAGAGATCTTGTGGAAGTAATTATTGTTTAGGTATGGTCTCTGGGGTCCATTCCTCTGATATTCTGAGATTCTGTGTTTCTGATTTTGTAATGGGAAACAGCAGGAAAATAGGACTCTTCTTCAGCGAAATTCACTTTTTATAGTGAATTTGGACAGAACTAATCCATTCCATACCTGTCTTTTTTCTACTGTATGTTTAAAGGGGAGGCTAAGCTTTTCACTAGGACCTCAATCAATAGAAAGTGAAACCAAATCCTCTTCCTTGATTTTAAAAATACCTTTTTAAACTATCCCTTGTCATTAGACAAATATGTGTCCAGTCCAGTGGACACAGGAGTTATATAATTGAAGACCATGGCTAATCAAAAATTATCCATTGTATGATGATGCATTTTTTAACCAACAATGACTAAAAACAAACAATGAAATAAGCGGTCAAGACTTCCTGCCCCAAAATTCTGTTGTTTCTCATCTACAGGCATTCTCCCACCTGAGCAGAAAAAAATAACTGCATCCATTTAGTCACTTTACTATCCTGGCAGAAAACTCCTAACAGCTGAAGTGCCAGACCACAACACTGTCTTCTAAGAAATGATGCACTGTTTCTAGACTACGTGACATCTTTGGGGGTTGGATATTTCACAAGGATGGAAATTACTTCTTTGCCAGAACTGATAGAAAATGTAAACCAAAGTGCCATTCTGCTCTTAAGTTGAGAGCCACATAATACAGCACAGGGCTCAGATTTTTTCTCCCCTTTCTTCTTTGGAGATAGAAGAAATAACAAGCCTATGCTCTTTTCTTATGGTGTAAGTTCTGCCTTACTGGTCCTTTTCAAAGTGCCAAAGACAATATTTCTGCAGTCCTACCTGAGGCATGAAAAGGAGAAAACAGAAACCAGTGGAGTTTTTTTTCCCCCATATATTTTCCAGTCTGTCCTGACCTGGCATTTACTGGCATAGAGGAACTTAGAGCTTCCATGCCTGAGGGCTAACCCTTAACTAAAATCTGGGTCTGGTTATATCAATGAGTCAGCTTCTTCCACACAGGCCACTCTGGAATCATGGAATTCTTAAACAGGGGTGTCTTCATCAGTGAGACCCTGACTGGCATTGGCTTCTGAGAACCCAAGTAGTCAAGTGTATCTAATCACAAACTTTGATAGGCAGACCTTAGGGCAACATTGGCTTAATGAAAGAATTTTATATGTAAGCCCTCAAAAGGGGTGAAACCTTAACAAATTCTGCTCTCTCCCCATCTTGGGATTTTCTATAAAAGTGTCGCTGTCTTAAAATTTTGCTGGATTGTGTCAAAATCATTCATTTGCTTACTCATATATACTCTGTTCTCAAACAAATGAAATACGGTAGGCCAGGGAGCAATGTATACTTCTGCCTTTTAAATTTGCCAGAAGTAAGGAACTAAGTACAAATCCTGCCTCTTGTTCAGCTTCTCAGAGTTCTGGAAATTGGTCATAGGTCAAGGAGGCTTGTGCCTTCATTCCAAATTGTATTATGATTGTAAGGATGTGCTTAGTTTACCAAATTCTCTAAGATGAACAGCTTACAACAATTTCGTGGACCCTATTTAAAAATATGTTCCCCATAACAGTCTGAAAACTTCAAGTGCTATTCATAGAATAGACCGGAAGAAGAAAAATCACTGGCCCTTCTTCTAAGAAATCTTGCAAAGCAAGACTTGCTTATTTTCACGTAGTCTGGAGTTCAGGACAATTGGCCTTTGTGCACCCTTGGGTTTTGGGATGCCTCTCTTCTTTTGTAACTGTCCCATTTCTCTTCCCCCACCCAATCAAATGAAATCATCTGATTAGAAGCACTGGAGCCAGGGCCATAGTGTTCTAGTAATCTTCTGTATCTGTAGTCATAGGCTGGTGACATACTGGGCTTTTGTTTTGTTGGGGTTTTTTTGGCCTTGGGCAGTCTCAGTCTGGGAAGGACATGTGGATGCTCCTACACAGCCTTCTTACCAGGAAGTGCTCAAGGATGGTACTGTGACCTGAATGCCATGACAGTCATTCTTGGCTCAACAACACATTTCACAGACATTTATTAAGCCTCTCTCTACAGCATACAAACCACAGGGGCACTTGGGAGGGGTGGTACAGATTACAAAGCTTAGCTAAGACACAGTTCCTGCCCTCATGGTGTATATCGTCTAGGGTGGGAATAAGATATCAAAACATGGAACTATAATTCATAATATTATATGAAGAGTAGAGCCAGGTTATTCCCACATCTTGCCACATATTTGGCTTGCTTTCTAGGCATGATGACATCTTTTATATGGCTTCTCTTGCACAATATTTGGTTGATGATGCATTGTATCCACTACTAATACTTAGCACATTCATCTCTGTTGTCCTTTAAGGGAACTGTAACTTTAATTCTTTGTGGACTGGTATTCCATCACTCACAACCACGTAGGATCAACAAAAGAGTGTTGTTATAAAGAAAATGGACCTTTATTTCAGGGAGGAGTGTGGGATTACTGTTTTCTAAAGGGAGTCTGACCCATTCTCTTCTTCCTATTCATTGTTCATGTGCAATAACTGTCTGTGATATATGTACTGATGAACCAATTGTATTGTCCATTCACCAACATGGTAGACAAATGCTATCCACACAATTTCAAGAGAACCAGAGAAAGAGCTTTGTGTTGGACAGATTTCCAATACAGAATGTATGGGAGGACATGGACAAGAGTGACATAGGATGCAAGCATATGTATGGATCTTCGTCACTGGAGGCAATACCCACATAATTGAGATTTCAGAGCCATTGTAATATCTCAGTAATTGATAAGTACACTAGAAAGTTCCAAGACAAAGTCCAATGTTAAATTCAGTGGGGGACATCAAACACAGGAATGCTTTGGGGAAAGTATGTAAGATAGGCTGTGAATGGTCCATAAGAATTCACTGGGCAAAGATGAAAAGGAAGAAGGCACAGGCTCAGTGCATGGTAAGCGGATAAAGAACAGTTCAGTTTGACTGAAGTATAGGATAAGTGGAAGGGAGTAATATGAGATAAGGCTTAAAAGTAGAGTGGAGTCATATTACATAAGGCTTTGAATTCAAGGCAAAAGGGTTTGGACTTGACTTGGTAGTCAAGAGGGAACCATTAAAGTTTTTTGAGCAGAAGAATGACATGACAAGAACTGTGTATAAGAAGAGAAACACTGGGTAAGAAGCCAGCAACACCTGGGTTCAAGTGCTAACTCTGATAGATACTGGTTGTATGACTGTTGGAGGTCATGACTTTTCAGAGCTCTAGGCAACTCCCTAAGTTGCAAAGAAGGTGGTGACCATCATTGGTAGAGGGAATTTCCTCATTTGAGAGTTCAGCATACCAAGAAAATTATACATCTAATCCCTTTCCTTACATATGAAAGGACAAGAGGGGGCAGAAAGTGCAGGACAGAAGTCCTTTAAGAAGACTATTGGAACAGTCAAAGTAGGGGTAATGGGGTCTCTCCCACAGCTGTGCCAGAGAGGGTCAGATGGGAGCCAGAGGTGTTGTAGTTCTGGAATCAAAAGTATGTGGTAACTCATTAAATTTGAGAAGTGAGGGAAAGGAAAGAGTCAAAGATAACTCCATGCATTCACATTTGGGAAACAGGATTGGTGGTACCACATACAGAAACAGTCAAGTCAGATGGAAATATATAGGGGAAAAATAAAACTCAGTTTTAGACGTGTTGCTTTTGAAGTATCGCTAGACATCCAGGGAGACTTTTGGAATAAGAAATCGAAGACCTTAAAGGGTACAGGTGATATTTTCATTACTATTGCTGACCTATAGTAGGTGTTTAAGAATAGGTGTGCATGATAAGGGAAGTAAACAGCTGGCTAAGAAGATTGTGTCTAATTGGGTTTTGGGACTAAGGTTTAAAATGTAAAAAAATGATGGGTTCTTGGCAAGGGATGAAATAAATTTAACAAGGGTCAGTAAAAGCACATTTTTCTAGAGTTGTGTGAATTTAATCAAGGATTTAATCTGAAAAGTGATGGAAAGACAGAAAATTAATGACATCGATTTGTCAAATCTGATAAGATAGCATCAGAAGAAGAAGAACAGCAGGACAGTAATTTACTAGTGAAAATATCCATGAAGAGAGCCAGTAATAAAATCCCATGAATTTAGATTTCTATGTGCAAATGCAATGTATGGTAATAAAATTATAAGGTCACAGAACCACAGATTTAGAGTTTTAGGGACACCTGGAAGTCATCTGATCCAATCCCCTCATTTATGGATGAAGAAAGCAGGGACTCAAGAAGTGAAATGACTTACTCAGGGTCACATAGGTAGTAAACAGCGGAGAAGGGATTCAAACCTAGGTCATGTGCCTCCAGATTCATCCCTAGACAGCATGAGGTGACCAGAAATGTTAACACAAGGAGGAATATTTGACAACTCTCCCCTTTAACTCATACATATTCCAAATAACCCTATTTTTGTCAGAAGGAACTATCACTTTTCCTATCATCCTCATCTTTTCATTCTCCCTTAACCCCCTCTTCACCATATCTGGTCAGTTGCTAAGTTTCGTTAGTTCTACTTTCCCAATAATATCTCTCATATCTATCATCATTCCCTTCATGACCAACACCCTAGTTCAGGCCCTTATTACCTCTCCCCTGGATGATTTGGAATAGCCTCCTAATTGGTCTCCCTGCTTCCAGTTTCTCCCCTATCCAATCCATCCTGTATTCAGCTGCCGAAATAGTCTTCTTAAAGCAAAGTTCCGGCTATGTTGCTTCCTATTGTCTCTAGGAAGAAAATCTAAACTTTTTGGTTTGGCTTTTAAAGTCCTTTATAACCTGCCTCCAGCTTTACCTTAAAAAAAAACTACCCCAAAACTTTTTTTACTGTGAACTTTTATACCCAATAAGGGAAGGGGGAGGTATTTCCATAAACATAGCATAAATATCAAAAGAGGATTCTATGTAAATCTGTGAATCTTGATTTCACATTACTGTCTTGAAAAAAAGGTATATAATAAATTCTATCCATTTCTTCCAAAACTGTCTGGCTTGTCTGTTGTTCCTTCTAAGCTTCCTTATATACATTAAAGAAAAAAATTTTTTGGGGGGGACATCACTACTGCTAACCCTACTTCCCTACTCCTCCCCTCCTTGCATTTACTCTCCCTAATCAACCAAGAAAACAGAAAAAAAAATATTGTGACAAGTAAGTCTCTACCTCTATCTTTCCAAATTATTATATGTTACTCCCCTTCATGCTAGCCAAAGTGACTTATGTGCTGCTCTGTGAACCCACCATTCCATCTCTTAGCTCAGGGTTATCATAGGATGTCCCCCATGCTTGTCTTGCAAACCTTTTATACCTTCATGTCCAAAAATCCTTAGATTTCCTCAAGGCTCAACTAAGGTCTCAAACAAAGTTTTCCTGATGCCCCTGACTTGTTAAAGTTCTCTCCTCATATTATCTTTTATTTCCTTATCTGTGCAAATGTTAATTCTTCCCAGTAGAAAGTAAGCTCGGAGGCAGCAGTGACAGTTTTGGTTTTGGAGGGTTTGTCTTTGTTTCCTCAGAACTTAGAGTGATATTTTGCATATGCAAAGCACTTATGTATTTGCTATATTGAACTGACCTTACAGGCAGGAGTGTACTGGTAAAAGGTAACCATCCAGCTCTCTGGAAAAAAAGTTTTTCATGCAAGACACACTTTTAGGTTTAATGTGCATTTTCCCCATTACTTTCTTAAGTCTAAATAATCAATAAAACAAATCAAACCCTGGTTTTTGGCATTTTCTTATTTCTGAGATATAAAAGCTCAAACAGAACGTTTAACAATTGGCTGTCTCAAGCTAGCTCCAGCATACCCCAGCTTATAGGTATTATGGAGACTTGGTAGGATGGGATTCATGATTAGAATATGACTCTGACTATAATTTATTCAAAAGGATCAGAAAAAGCATAAGAAGTGGCAGAGTAGCATTATACATTTGGACTATATATTCATGTGAGGAAATTCAGAAAGCTAAAGGGAGAGTATTTGGTTTGGGAAGAGGCAATGTAGAAAAATAAACAATATTGTTGTAAGGATATTGTTTTAGGCCAGGTTCATACTAGTACCAATTTCAGGGTCAAGATCTCAAGAGATTGTTGAACCAATGAGACTTATAAAAATAATAATTTTAAAGTTCTTTTTTTAACTAAATGTAAACATACACTCAGGAAAGATATAAAGATGTTAAGACAGATCTGAAAAATCAGGCCACTTTTTTTGAAGTTGATTTATACAGGATGTACCTGAAAGTACACCTTAGTGTATTTAGCCTGTTCTGAGTTTCCATGACTCAGGGTTATGCATGCACTTTCAGTCATGAGTAGCACATAACCTAGTCAGCCACTTAGGTCCCAAGGACTAGATAGTGCTAGCAAGACAGGTGTTCTGTAGACTACCTGCATACGAGGAGAAATTAGATGAAGAGTTTGGGAAATAGACCACCAACATGCTCAGAAACATGATACTCAACTATTTGGCCATCTGCAAGTATTCTGTCTCTGCCAAAAGCAGAGCAAGAGCTAACTCTGTGGCTTTTCTTAATGATAATTTCATCATTCGAAAGGTCAAGGAAGTGACAAAGGAAACTGCTATTCTGGACCTGATCCTGACCAACTTAAAGTTACTGGTTGCTAATACAGAAATGGCAGGAATCTGGGGGGCAAGTGTTTACTCCATCATAGAGTTCATGATTTAAAAAAATGAGAAGAGCTGGACATAGTCTAGTGTGTAGCCTAGATTTTAGAAGAGCAGGTCTCAAAGGATTCAGAGAAAGCATATATAGGCCTAACATTTTTCAAGGAAAATCAATTCTGTATTTTTAAAGAATTTAATTCTTAAGACATAAAAATAAATTATTCTGATGAGGAAAAAAGAGGGAATTATATAATGAGATCTTTGGATACACAGGGAACTCATCAATAAACTAAAATTTTTTAAGGCCATGTGTATAATATGAAAGCAAGGATGTATAACTGAGAATGAATGCAAAAGAGTAGGAGTCCTATAAGTAGAGTATCAAAAGTACTAAAGCTCAGGAGAAGTTGATAATGAATACTGAGGCAATAAAAAGGATACTTTGGACTTTTTTTTTAGGCAATTGGGGTTAAATGACTTGCCCAGGGACACACAGCTAATAAGTGTCAAGTGTTTGTTCTGAGGCCGGATTTGAACTCAGGTCCTCCTGACTTCAGGGCCAGTGCACCTTCTAGTTGCCCCGATACTTTGGACTTTCAAAAACTATGTTGGGGAAAGAGGCATATCAAAGAAGGGCCAGAATTATTCCTCAGGGTGGGGGAGCTAATGATAGTGGATGACAATGAGAAGGTTAGACTACCAAGCTCTAATTTTATTTCTGTTTTCTCTTCCAAGGAGAATGACCTTTGGGCAGAGAAGGATAGAACAAAAATAGTCATCAGAAATATAAATCCAAGATAATTAAAAAGATGGTTAGGTAGCACCTTTGTTGTTGTTTAGTTGCTTTTCAGTCACATCTGACTCTTCATGACCCCATTTGGGGTTTTCTTGGTAAAGATCCTGGAGTGGTTTCCTTCTCTAGCTCATTTTACAGATGAGGTAGTGACTTGCACAAGGTCACACAGTTAGGAGATGGCTGAGGCCAGATTTGAACTTTAGGAAGATGAGTCTTCCTGATTCCAGGCCCAGAGCTTTATCTACTGTGCCACCTATTTGTCCTTAAGTAGCACCTAGCTGTCATCAATGAATTTAAGTCATTAGGCCCTGACAAACTTTATCCTAGAATGTAAAAAGAATTGGTAGATGTGATTGTTGAGCCACTGTTGCTGATGTCTGAAAGCTTTTGAAGAAGAGGAAAGGTGCTGCAAATGTTCCAGTTTTCAAAAAGGAAGTGAGTAGAGCCTGAGAATTATAGACCAGTGAACTCGACTTCTATTCCTGGCAAATTTCTAGAACTCATTTTAATGGCATGATTTGTGAGCACTTAGAAAGGGAAGTAGTTATCACTAAAAGTCAGCAAGGCCTCCTTAAGAATGGGTCATACCACACTAATTTCATTTCCTTTTTTTGATAGGGTAAAGGGTTTCCTCTTATGAGAGATCAACAAGCAGAGATTCAGGAGCCTCTTGCTGGGTATGCTGTAGTGTTGTTCATGTTTAGGAAGAAGCAGAACCTAATCTAAGGTGCCTTCCAACCCTAACATTCTGTGAGTCAGAATCAGACTGGGAGATCAGGGGAATATTAATATACTTGGTATACTTAGGTTTCAGCTAAGAATTTGATAGTCCCTCACTGCAATGTTTATGAATAAGACAGAGAAATGTGGGACAGATGATGCTACAGTTAGATGGATTCTGAACTGGTTGAATGACTGGATCCAAAGAACCATGAATAAGATAACATCATCTTGGAGGGATGTGTCTAGTGCTGGGTTTGGCAAAGTATGGCTCAAATCTGGCCTGTCCCATGTTTTTATATGGCTAGCCCTTGAACTAAAACGTTTTTATTGTATTTAAAAATGGCAGAGGGCTGGATTTTGCCTTCTGTCTATAGTTTGCTGACCCCTGCTCTACTGGAATGCTCCAAGAATATCTTCATGGCCCTCTGCTGTTTGATGAGCTTATCAGTTGCCTGAAGACCTATGTGTTTGTTAAATGTGTAGATGACATGAACCTTAAAGATATATGTAATATGATGACTGAATCAGGTTGCAGAAAAGTCTAGAAAAGTGGGCTGTATCAAAACAGATGAAATTTGATAGTAATTAATATAAATTTCTACAAAAATTAAACCATAATTATAATGTGGAAGAGACATGGCTAGACAACAAATTCTGGGGGGAAAAACATGCCTGGGAGTTTTAGTGGACTGTAAGCTCAACATGAATCAACAGTATTGTGAAAAACACTAAACAATTAATCATAGTCATCTGAACAAATACACAAGTTAAAGTCATGGAAGTGAATGAAATTGCCATAGAAGAGAGTATAAATAGATGAACCCAGACTTTCAGGTGTCAGCAAGAGAAAAAGAAATCAGCAAAGAAACAATGAAGCAGATGGACAGGTAAGACGAGATCTAGGACAGGGCAGTGCTTCTAAAGTCAAGGAACGGGACAGCATCTAGGGGTTAGTGAACAGTGCCAAAAATTCCCTAGTATGAGGGAAGATGACTTTAAAAAGGCCTTTGGATTTGGTGATTTGGGCATCATTGCTGACCTTAGACGGAGCAATCATTTTAGCCTGGTGAGGGTGGAAGCCAGGAGTTTTCAGGGTGTTAATGAGAGACTAGGATATGACAAAGTAGAGGCATCAGGTGTAGACAACTTTAAAAGAAAGCAATGAAGGGAACAGATATCTGGGGGAGATATCTGAATATAGTACAAGGGTCAAGGGAAAGGTTTTTTGGATTGGAGAGACCTTTTAGGGAAGGAGACTGTTGATAATAAGAACCTGAAGATGAAGAAACCATGGATTCATGTCCAGAGGAGGCAGGAAAGAATTAGATCAAGGGCATGGTTAGGATTAAACTTAATGAAAGGTAATAAGAGTAAGGTTAGGATTATACTCAATGAAGAGTAAGGATTCTATGAGCAGAGAGAGGAGGGTGGTGAGGGCTGAAGGAAGGGAGTAAATGGAGTTCACATCAGATAACTTTAATCCCCTGAGAATAATAGAATTGGCTATCTATTCTAAGCGTGGGGGCTTCATGTAGAAATTCCCTAGGTGCAGAAGCTGTTTTCTCTAGGAACTTGGAAAGCATAAGCATACATTTAAAATTATGCTGGGGAAGAGAGAAATGCAAAATGGGAAGGTATTCGTGTAAGGAATGGGTGGAATGTTTGTTTTGTTTCCTTTTTTGTTCTCTCCTATCTTCTCTCCTGAACTGGGTCTCCCTACCCCAAATGGGATCATGAAGAGTTGGACACAAGTGAACAACAACCATAAAAATTTCACCCAGTTTGGAAGCACAGGTCCCACTCTCACCTGTTATATTTCTGACCTGGGCTGGTTTGCCCCTCGTTGGGCAATCTGGTGGTCTCCTTTTCCCACTCTCTTCCAGGAATTCATCCTATTAATGCAAATCTTAATGTGGACAACTGACTAGTAGCCCACTACAACTCAGAACTCTTCTGCTCAGCCTCCCCAGGAATGAGAAATTGCAAGCTGTGAATCACCATGGCCAGACATTTCAAGTTAAATGTTTTTACTGGTTCTATACCATTGCCCTTGAGGGCAGAGGCTACTTAAGTTTGGCTTTGTATTCCCAGTGCTTAGTACTATGCCTGGCATGTAATGGGTGCTTAATAAATGCTTGTTAATTGACTGATTATTTACCTGCGTTTCTATTAGCTGTCCATGACTTTGACTTCAGAATTGACTTTAAAAGTTTCTAGTCTCTGGTTCAGCAGTTACAAAGGTGGGTGAGTTACTAGAGAATTTCCCAACAAATATGAACCCAAGTCCACAAACAGCTAATGCTGGGCACACAGCTGGCATTACACTAATAGTGACTCCAATGTCAGGACATGTGAGGAAAGCATCTGGAAGCTCCTTTGCGTCTTAAATTTTCTTATGGCTTTAGTGAAGCTTGTAGGCTGCATATAGTCTGAGAAGCATGAAGTATCACCCTGTAATCAGTTTGAATTCATCAGAATGGCATGCTTGGGGGGCATGAGTGGTAAGAGAACTTTAAGAAATACATATGTTCTTTAGTTCTCTCTCCTGGGAACTAAGAACCCTCTTTGTTATTTTGTGAATGATATCTAGGGCTGGTGCCTCTTCATGTATGTAAGCATTATTCCAATATAATTAACAGTCTACCTTGTGGGAAGAGTCTCAAACATGAGTTGTTTTTTCTTTTCAGCCTATCTCCCTTATTCCTCTACTTGCCTATCCTTAGGTCTCTGGTTTTAATTACAGAAGTTTTGTTTTGCTTTTCCAACATGGAAGGATCACTGAAGTCTACTTGCCTCATTGTTTTTGTAATATCCTACTAGGAATTTAGAGGGAACATTTGTTTCCCAATGAATTTTATCCTTCTGGATTTGCCAAGTACTGAAAAATGGCAAAGTTTCAGGCTCTAAATCAGGAGGAATGTAGTCTATACCATTCTGGAAATAGTATGCTCATTATCGGCTTGCTGGGACACAGCAGAAAGAGCTCAGGCACCTTTTCTTTTTGGATCATTTGAAAATGGGATACCCAGATAAAGGTTTAACATGTTAGGACTGCACAGTTAGTAATCCTGCCATTACTCTAGGCACATCTCAAATTCCTACCAGAGGGATATGTCTGGCCTCTACCAACTGAAAGATGTAGAGATCATGGAAATCGTTCAGAGAAGGGTTGGAGTTAGCACTTTATATGTGACAGGATCTTAGTTTAAAAAAAGAAGTTGGGGGGGGAGGGTAGACAGAGCATAGAGCTTTCTTGTTCCATCTGTTTTTCTGAAAGTTCCATGAAGGAAGGGGCCTGTGTCTTATCTAAACTTTCTATCTCTCCCAGAAACTCCTGGGAAGCTGTGAACTCGGCAGGGCACTTAGTAAATGTTTGCTGAATTGAATTTTCCTCTGTTATTTGTAATAATTTTTTTTAAATCTGAGAAAATCTCAAAAGGATTGTATGTGTATCATCTGTTCTGCAGCACTTTAGAGAAGAGGCATTCCTGGTCAGAAGCAACAGGTGGTAACCCTGGAAAGGAGAGCAAGTCCGACTTACAAGCAAACAAAAAACTCTGACACAACACCTGCCTGTAAGCATGTGCACCCACAAGTCAACAAGTAAGGTAAATTTTCATTTACATTTCATACAATTATAACTGCATCCTTTTACTGGTTACTATATGTGAGCATGTAGTACACACAGTTTTTGCATTATAAAATTAGCAACATTATTGTTCATAAGTCTAAAGTTCTTTGAAGATCCACTTATATTCACTTTAGCTGCTATTCCTTTCTGTGTATGTTTATTTATTGGGAAGCATCCCTCTTCCTCTTCAGCTATTTCCTCTCAGAGTCCAAGCTCAAGCCCTAATAGGGAGTGACAGAGGAGTCCACCTCTTGGCCAGGTGGGAAGAAAGAAGACGGACATTTGAAAATACAGGGGACAGGCAAAGCAAGATAGCAAGAGAGATCTAATTTCTTTTCATAGCTGATCTGGCCCTGCCTACACCCCACTGTTCCAGTACCAATGAACTAGGGGGAAGGAATGGTTGAAGCTATCCCAATCAGAGAACAGTAAGGCAAAAGTAATCTGGGGATGGGATTGAAGGCTGTTACCCACCACAACACAGGGAGCAGACAAGGGGCAGTATCAAGAGTCGTTCCAAGTTCCCAAGCTTCTTTCCTCTGCCTACTCCCAATCCAGATATTGACCACTCCCTCTTCTGCTCCCCAGGCCTTGAATTAAATGGCTTTTAGAAATTCCATTGTGTTTTTCCTATGTTTCTTTGCCTGCTCTCAGAAGTAGCCATTGTGAGGCTCCATCTAAACTGTCTTTTCTAGGACTCCTGGGTTCAGAGTATGAATCGGGTGTGGCCTGGGACTCAGAAAAGCTGCAGATACACAGTTATTCAGTATATGCCTGTTTCTTGTTGTTCAGTCATTTCAGTCATGTCTGACTCTTCGTAACCCCATTTGGGGTTTTCTTGGCAAAGACAGTGGAGTGTTTTGCCATTTCCTTCTTTAGCTCATGTTACAGAGGAGGAAAGTGAGGCGCACAGAGTGAAATGACTTGCTCAGGGTCACACAGCTAGTTAAGTGAGGCCAGATCTGAACTTAAGAAAATGAGTCTCACTGACTCCAGTCCTTACATTCTATCCACTGCATTACCTAGCAGCCCATATATGCTCTATTAGATATTGCCTTGTTCCTTTGGGGGGAAACTCAAATAGTCAAAATGATTAAATGGATCTGTGATCTCCTTGATTCTGGAATTCCCTCCAATGATGCAAACTGAAACCAATTCATGCCAATAAACCCATGCAACTCTTGTCCATGTCCTCTCAAACATTTACCACTGGAGTTTATCCAATAAGCCTTCCTCATCTCCCAACAATCTAACTACCAGGAGGGCACTCTGATTGTCCACCTATCATCTCTCACTCTTACCACATGACTGACCCATCTTCTCATCCAATCATTCAGTTCCTTGATTATATTCTTTACTCTTCTTCAGAGTTCCTCACATGTTTCAATTTGCTCAAACATACCCCAAGTTCCTCTCTATTAACATCTGTGTGATACTCATATTTAGTTCTTCTCTTGTCTTGCTGCCATATAAAAACACTGGTAAACTGTTAGTAATGAAAAGATGAGCCGTTGCTTTCATGAGAAACTTGGGTTAGTAAAACAGTTTTGTATTTTCCCTAAAACAACCAAGCTTACTCTACTCCTCCCGCTCAACTCAGGGCCCAACTCATGATCCATCTATACTACCTGTTTGAGAATACATACATGCATGCATGCATACATACATACATACATACATATACATATTTACATGTATATTTGTATGTGTCCATATGTGTGTGTATATACACATATCTATATATAAATTTTGAAAGCCCTATAGGGAATTTTTCTAAATACCCGTGAAAATCTGTAAAATGGGCAAGAGAAATTCTTCATCCACTTGGTCTTTCCTATATAGATGGAAAAGCTAAACATCTTTGAGTGATTATAGAACTCTTCCAGGAGACTCTGCAATGTCTTTGCACTTGATGGAACCAGTACAATGTTAGCCACAAATAGGAGGATGAAGGACCACATTGCCCAAAGGGAATTTCTTTTTGACTTGGACACTTAACTGGATCTCCTCCATTGTTGTGATGAATAACTTTGGCAGGCATGCATCTCTCTGTTTTATAGCTGATGTTTCTTATGAGAAACTCATTAAGCAGGGTTATTTCTGTTTTATCTTTCAAGGACTACTGAATGATCTTTTTGTATGGATAGAAGAAATTTTGTAAAGAACCTTTACAGCAGCTTTTTTTTCAATTGAATCAAATGCTTTCAAATAAATCAGTAAATGATAAATATAATTGGATCTTAAATTTTTTACATATTTCAATTAATTATGAAATGGTAAAAATGTGGGGCATCTAGGTGGTACAGTACATAAAGCACTGGGTCTGGAGTCAGGAAAAACTGAGTTCAAATCCTACTCCAGATACTTACTAGCTATGGGCCTCTGGGCAAATCACTTATCCTCTGTCTGCCTCAGTTTCCTCACCTGTAAGAAGAGGATAAAAATAACACCTTCCTCCCAGGGTTGTTGTGAGGATCAAATGAGATAATATTTGTAAAGCACTCAGCTTGTGTCTGACACATGGTAGATGTTTAATAAATGTTTATTGACTATTGAAGCAAACACACAAATACTCAAAAATATAACCACAGAGATCATCTAATAGAATTCCATCTCATTGAACATATGGAACTGTGTCCCAGGGAGGGAACTGAGTCCCAGAGAGGTTAATTGATTTGCCTAAAGTCTCATAGTTAAATGATAGGGCCAAAAACAGAAGCCTCTCAATAACTAGTCCAGTGTTAATCTCATTAATTTGGACACAATATAATAATATTAGCATTTTAACACATTTCTGCATGAATTACTAATGTACTAAGGAAACTTTCCCCAGGGAGGATAAGCAAATTTAAAATGCTTGTTTTGTATTATTTACTTTTTAATTCTATAATAAATAGTTGATGGAAAAAAAACTGGGCATAAGAGTGTTGGGAAAAGGGAATTATATCTAATTCATAGAGTTGTTCTTCTTGGCCCCACATGGTAGAATTAGGAACAATGAGTAGAAATTGCAGAGTCAGATTTCAGCTCAACATCAGCACACATTTTCTAATGATTAGAGTTACCTTAATGTGTGATGGGGTGGCTTGATGTGCAGTATGACCCTTGTTGTTGGAAGTATTCAAGCAGAGATTGTGTGAATACTTGTTGGAAATATTGTGGAAGGGATTCTTGCTTCAGATATGGTTGTACCACATGATATTTTGGGACCTATTGAGATTCTGTGAATTATCTTAGACAATTAAAGCCAGAAGAGATCTTAGAAATCACTTTGTCTAGCATCCTCAATAGGGAGGGAGGGAGGGAGGGAGGGAGGGAGGGAGGGAGGAGAGAGAGAGAGAGAGAGAGAGAGAGAGAGAGAGAGAGAAGAGAGAGGAGAGAGAGAGAGAGAGAGAGAGAGAGAGAGAGAAAACCTAATGATTAAGTGGCAGAGATGGGACTTAAACCCAGGTGTACTGATTTCAAATGCAGGCACATTCAATGATATATAATTCTTATGATTTCATGAGTGGTGCTTTTGTTGTAATATTAGTTGTAATTTAGTTGTAATATTAGTCTGAGGCGAGACTTTGAGCCAGGTTTGCCCAGTGATTCCTAGAGGGGGAATGTAATATAAGAGTCCTGCAAAGGTAGCATTCTTATCAAGTGGGAAAAGAGAAAATAATGACTGCATCTTTGGAGTAGCTGAGCAAGTGTGTGGAGGATGTTATACATAAATGACTGATGTTTTTATCAGGATTCAAAATTTTCTTACGAAAAGAAGTACAGAAACAAACTGTCCCAGAGTCTGGTGTCTCATATGAAGGAAAGCCTCCTGATTTCTGACACTGATTCTAACACTGCCAATAAAGTCTTGCTTTTCCTCTGGCCTGCTTTCTGAATCCATGGAATGTTTATTCAGCTGAATGGATATTTTTCTAAGACATAAACTCTTTAAGTGCCTTCCTTTGTAATGGCCCAAATATCCGATAAGATTTTTATTATTTAATAAACACTAGACCTCAATGCTTTGGAGGATAGGTGTGGTATAACCCTACGGGAATAACAACAAGTAGCAAGATGAGTGTGCCCCATATCTTATATAACCTAGAAAAAGAAGCTCATCCCTGCTGTCAGGCAGTTTATAAAACAAGATAAACAACTACACCTACAGAAGAGGAGGAAAGTGTTCTGTCAAGCAGGTTGGGAAAATGCATCATGTGAAAAGACAGACTGCTTTGTTTCTGTAACCCTAGCAGTGAGATGCGGCAATCTGTGGAGTCACCCGGCAGGATTTCATTTTTGTTTTCTGTTAATAGAACATCTAAAAAATGACAGTAAAGGACCGGTGCCTTTCCAAAATCAGAGGCCCCTTTAGTTCTAATACTGGTATGCCCCCTATTGATTCTCTCCCTTGTACTCCCCAGGCCTCCCAGGGAGAAATACCCTATACAGGACAGAGCCAAGCCAGGGAATAAATCCTGTTTCCAGCTCAATTCTGTGAATATATCTTAGGTCATTTTCTGGAATACTTCCATCAAGAAAACTTACAAGAACCAAAGCAACTTTTTCAAAGAAGAACAAAATAAACATTTGTTACATGACTTACTGAATCTGGCACTTGGAAAATATGCACTTCCAGTAAACTTAGTGAGCTCAGTGAGGCACAATCTAAGCCTTCCTATTACTCAAGGGCACTAGACTAGTCTGGGACGCTGACCTGTGCTGCATGTACTCTTGACCTCACTGCTAAGGCTATTATTCTGAGAACACTTTGGCTACCTTAGTCTTGCTAAGGGCAGTTAATGAACTTAGCTGTCACTGAATATTTCAGAGATGTTGGAGAATTAATGTTTTAAAAGCATATTTACTTTAGTTGTACTGTAAAACTGAGAAGCTGCATAGCTTAGGGGGGGTTAGATAATGGGCCTGTTTCAAATCTCACCTCTCACACCCAATCTCTATGTGACCCTGGGCAAGTCTCAAGGCTCTAGGTAACTCTAAGACTACAAGTTGTCCTTACCCACATTGGTAGAGGGAGTTTCCTCATCCAGGAGAACGATATACCAATGAAATCAAAGGCCCAGGCCCTATCCTTCTACATTGGAAAAATTAAGAACTCTATGAATAAAATGAAAATGGAGCTTCAGAATGAGGTTTGGTGTCAAAACTCACCCATCATTACAGCCAGCTATTCTGTCTTTGTATGAATGCAGTGACAAAGAGGGGGAAAATGCTAACCAGGAGATTAAATTCAACAACTGCCAACTGAACATCACCTGTGCACTTGAGTTATACCCAAAACTATGAAGCACACAGGCTCAGAATCTTAGAAGGAGAAAGCACCCCAGAAGTCATTCAATCTAATCCATATCTGACCAAACTGCCATGTCCTCTTTGTGGCATTGTTAACAAAAGGTCTCCAGCATTCATCTGAAGCTTTTCTGTGAGGAAGAGCCAACTCCGCTTCTGAGGCAGCCCATTCCACTTTTGGGACACTTCCAATTGATGAGTTTTTCCTCAAATCAAAAGTAAATCTGACCTGCTGCTTCCATCTATTACTCCAAGTTCTTGACTACTGGGACCAAACAGAATTAGTCTGATTGCTCTCCCACATGCAGGTGGCCTTCCCCCCCAAAGTCCTCCCTTCTCTAGGCCAAACATTCCCAGTTTTTTCCACTGATCTTCATAAGGAAGCATCTCCAGTGCTTTTGTCCTCTGGTTACAGTGTCCTGGATGCATTCCAACTTGTCAATGTCTTTACTGAAATGCTGAAACTCATACTTCACAGAGTACTTGCTACATGGTATGATGAGGACAAGCTGACAGTGGATTGATCACTTCTCTTCATAAAATCTAAGATCCCAAGAGTGTTTGGGGCTGTTATGTCACACTGTGGACTGGGATTGAACCTGTAGTACTCTAAGCCTCCTGACCTTTTTCACATGAACCACTGTCTAGCTCTACATCCATCATTCTGTCCTGCAGAAGTACATTAGAGGATACAAGAGGATCCCTTGGGATGTGTGTAATCTAGCTGGGGAGATGAGACATGCTATGTCAGTGCTGTCAAACTCACATAAAAAGGGGTTGCTAATTCACACACAGGGATCCCTGTAGGCCACATATTGACTTTTTTTAAAAAATGTAATGCTAGCTACATCTTATTGTATTTTTATTTACTTTGTTACACATTTCCCAATTACATTTTAATCTGGTTTGGAGACATGAGGGCTACTTGTAGGTCACACGTAGAGGGGCTATGTGATTGACACCTCTGTGCCAGGTGTCAAAGTGCGCTTTCTTTCCCTATGTTTTGCATTCAGAATCTTCTCTTTATGTAATCATATAATTTAGATCTGGAAGGGACCTTCAATATCATTTAGTTCAATCCCTTTATTTTAAAGAGGAAAAAAAGGACTGAAAAAAAGCAAGGAAGTGACTTGGCCAAGATCACACATGTAAGTAACAGATTCAGGAAGGTCACCTATGTAAGTAGCAGATTCAGAATTGGAACTCGGGTCTTTTAACTGATCTTTTAGACACCTTTATTCTTTGCACCTCAAATCCTTAAATTCATCTCTGATTTTCAGTAGATAACCTGCTCTCCTATTTTACTAGCAAGACTGAAACCATCCAACACAAGCTCCCTTCATCCCTCAACTACTCTACATGTTATCAGCCATATTGTCCACTTTCCCTCTTGTGTCAGAGGACAAGGTTGTCCTGACTCTTATCAAGGCTAAACCCTTCCACTTGTGTCTTTGATTATGGCTACTCCTCTCATCTCCTCAATGACCTTACTTCCTAATTATTTCCATTATCTCTAGCATTTTCAATCTCACTCAACAAACTTGCTTAGATTTTTGCCTGTCCTAAAAAAAAGCTTCCCTTGATCTTGATATCTTTTTCAAGCTGTCTTTCTCTTTTATCACCAATGTTCTTCAAGGTTATCTATTCTATACTGCTTCTTCTCTTTCCTCCACATTTCCTCCCTCTGAAATGCTCTGCAATCTGGTTTCTATCCATACCATTCTACTGAAACTAACCTAAGGTCAATAATGACCTCTTCATTGACAATACTTTGATGCCTTTATTTTAGTCCTCCATCCTTTAACTCTCTATAACATTTGACCCTGTTGATCACCTCCTCCCTTTGGATACACTATCCTTTCTTTGCTTCTATGATTTTGCTCTCTTCTGATTCTCATCTTACTTCCCTGACCAGTTGTCAGCCTTTTTTTTTTTTTTTGCTAGTCCCTCTTCCTCCTTCTACCCACTAAGTGTGTGTGTCCCACAGTTCCATCCTTGGTCCTCTTTGCTCCCCTCCTTATCACTTCTGTACAGATAATTATCAATTCTCTATCTCCAGAGTCAAACTGATTAATTACAAAATCAGGAGAAACCATAAAAGTCTCAGAGAACGTGTAATACATCTTCCTCTGTGGCTACTTTTGAAGATTTAAATCAACAACAAGTTAATGGTGCAAGTCTGAGGTTTTACTGTATTAAACTGAATTTAAACAGAACACCTCATTTATATTTACGATACTACCATCTTCCCAGTCTCCCAGGCTTCAAGCCTCAGAGCCACCCTTTACTTTTCCTTCTCTCAAGCCCTCTATCTAATCAGTTGCCAAGTCCTATTAATTAGAACATATGGACTCACCTTTCATTTTACAAGGGGGGATACTGATGCACAGAAGGTGATTTACTAACATTACACAGGAAGTAAGTGGTGGAGCCCAGATTTGAATCCATGTCCTCTGACTTTAGATTCAACATTCTCTAATATGCTTTTACCTCCGCCATGAAGTTTCCCAGTCTCCCCAGGGACAAGTTATACTTCCCTCTTCAAATCTCTTATCTCTTTTTGCCAAATTGTTCCTATGCTCTTTTGCTCTAGTTATTTCTAGACATGTCTTCTCTTCCATTAGTTTGTAAGATCCTGGAGGACAGAGACTATGACAGTTTTTTGATTTTTGTAAAGATTTTGGGATCACATGCCTAGAACTGGAAGGGATCTCAGAGGCTATATATAGCCCAATTTACAGATGAGGAAATTGAAGCCCAGGGTGATTAAGGGCCTTGTCCAAGGTCACACATGTAGTAAGCCTCAGACATTGGATTTGAACCCAGGTCCTCTGATTCCAGATTCTTTCCATTGGCCCACACTGTTGTTTCTTTTTAAAACACCTGGCATAATCAATACTTAAGGTACTGATCACAGTAAATACTTAAAGGAGCTGTCTGTGTGGGTACTTCTTATACCAACACAAATGAGACCCTCTTTGTCATTTAGCGGACAGTCTTCCAAAGTCAGCCTGGCCAAATGATTCATGACTCTGAAGCCAATATAAGGTGAAGCTTCTCTGAACTTAACTGGTCTGGTCTTTGGACTATGTAGTCTATCCTTAGCCCCACATTGCCATTTGTTTTCATTCAGTTGTTTTTCATTCTTGTCTGACTTTTCTTGACTCCAGTTGTGGTTTTCTTGGCAAAGGTACTAGAGTGGTTTGCCATTTCCTTCTCCAGCTCATTTGACAAATGAGGAAACAGGCAAACAGGGTTCAATGACTTGCCCAGGATTACTCAGCTAGGGTCTGATAGCCGATTTGAACCCAGGTCTACTCTATCCACTGCACTACCTAGCTGCCCCATATTGGCCACGGTAAACACTTAAATGTTTATTGAATTAATGACCAAGAGATTCATTCCAGTGGGGATTTATACTAGTATGTGATTAAATAATGACAAGGCCAAATTAATCTAAAATAATAAATAGGAATACTTATGATGATCATTGTCATATTTCCTTAAATTTATTTACTGCTTCTCTTCTAGTCAGGATAAAACATTACATCTGTACCATCAAATTTATCATTAACTGTAAAAATAACTAACTTCCTGCCTGGTAGAACAAGTTCTAGTATACCATTTGTTAACTGCCACTGTGAAATGTGTTCATTAGGAAATTTTTTCCACAGCTCTGCTATACTCAAGTATGTCTGACAGAAGAAACGCATGAGGGAAAAATTAAGAGAGTCCCTGACCAGCACTCTGCATTACACTGAACATATACAATTCCATACACATACACAGTAACCATAGAGAACAGTCCTGTCAAAACGAATTTTCTCCTGGTTAGTTTTCACAGGCAGCACAGAGCAAAGAAAAGAAACCTGAGGGGGTGGCTCTGATTGTGATCTAGTCTTTTCTGTTTCGGTGTCACTGAAACTTTCCTGTACTTAGCCTTCCAAGGAGATAAAATGCTTTTGAAGCTTTAAATCAATAATAAACTAATGGTGCAAATCTAGGTGTTGTTTTTTCCCCTCCTTAAACCAGATTGACCTTTGTCAAGGCGAAAGCACAGCATCTGACATTTCACTGAAAATAAAGAAACACAATTTAGCAATTTTCAACCAATTGTGGTTAGCTCCAACTTCAAACTTGCTCAACTCTTTCCAGACACAAATGGCTTACAGGCATCACATTCTTTAAAAACACATACATACACACACACACACACACACACACACACACACACAGAGAAAACAAAAGCAAAAAGTTTCCTAAGGTAGAGTTTTTTTTCTTTTTTTTTTTTACTAAATGGGTCTGGCAGCTCATATTTAACTGATGTCATCTTCTCCTCCCTGGGGGAAAAAAAAAAGAATCCATAAACTTAAGAAAAAAACCAAACCCTTTCTGCAATAGGAATACAAGATACAGATGGCATGGGACACGCAGGGCTCTCCTATGTCCCAAATGAATTGCAGATTTCTGAGCTATAGTTGGGAAGAAACCAACAAGTCACGTCTTGGCTCAGCTAGGTCAGACGTTCCTACTTAACTCTTGTGCCTTAAAGAATAAGTACATCCACAATGCCCTCGTCTGACATTTCTTCTAATGTGCCTCTTACTTCATTCAGGCTGCTCATTCGACTTATACCAACATTTGGAATGAAAATAGTTGTTTGTCCCCATCACAGCAACCAGATCATTCATTGGTCCTTAATTTGGTTCTGGTAAAGATTTTCTTTGTTTAGGCCTAGTCATTAACCTCATATATGACTGGTTATCTTCTTAGGTTTTAAATTGGAAGAGCTCTCCTAGAATTTTGCATTATATAAATTTTGTTTTTGATAACCTTAGTTTAGTGAAGAGCATGCTCTCCCTCTTACATTTTGTGGTTGTTTCTTGTGTCCTTTCATTCTTCTTCCAACATCTCATTCTTACACTGTCTAACAATAGTGCCAGATACCATCAGGCAGATCGATAGTAGAGGTAATGATTTCCTGCATGCCCCCTGTATCTCATCTATTAGGTTTACTTGGATTCATGCCAATCCTGGAATGAACCTTGGGGAGTGTATTCTGGAAAGGCCCCAGAAATGTAATCCCGCCATGTCCCAGAGGTCTTTGTAGAATGCACTAGCTCTGAGGTCACCCTGAGAGTTTCAGTCATTTTTAGAGTAGGCCCAGGAAAGAGGTCCGAGAATTCTTGGTCATATAGGATTGCTCTAAAGCAGATCTAAAACAGATCTGAAGTCAACACTGGCCTTCTGTGAGTTGACTGAAGCAGATCTTCTAGACCTACCATGGGCCATTTCTGTATCGCAACAGACCTAGTGTCTGAGAGTGAGGATTAATCTTCAAACAAGCACGTGCCAAGGACCAAGAACTTGAAGAGAATAATAAGAGGGGGACAGCCAACGTTTCTGCCAGTAATTCACAGTATCACGTTTCAGAGATGGGAGGTCCCCCAGAGATTGGACAGACAAGAAAACTGAGGCACTGACAGATAAACTGATCGGCCCAAATTCCCATAGGTAGTAAAACCTCAGAATATGAATCCAACTTCTCTGCCTCCAAATCCAGGGCTCCTTTCTTCATGCCATCCCTGGCAGCATTTGGCTGAACCTTGACTGACATTGTTCACTCCTGTTTTCTCACCTTTCCACCTTTCCACAGGCCTCTGAATCCCATCTTTTTCTAGGATCACGCCTGAGGCTGCTGAGGCCGTGGTGAGAGCCCTCACTGCCCATGCCAAAAAGTGCATAGAAGGGTAAAAATAACTGCTACAGCTCCCTGATGTCCACATGTCTTTGAATCCATTCACTGCTTTGGCTAGGAATCCTGCTTACGAGAGAGGAAGATATATTTTTCAGCAAAGTCTTTGCCAACATAAAGATGCAGAGTTATGCCATCCAAGCGTTAGAGGGCTAGGGCCAAAGGAAAAGTATGATGAAGGAAGGAGAAGGCTCAAGAAACACGCACCCGGGAGAACAGCTTGAAGAGTCTACAATAACAACTATGGACATTTTCTTTGCTTTATCCAGAGACGATGGAGATCTCAGCTCCATCTCTAGGAGAGCTGCCAACTCTCTCCTGTGCAAGGGTAGACACAGCGGGACAGCCACTCCAGTGCTTCAGACTGGGGCCAGTAGATATGTTGGTACCACAGAGGCAAAAGTCAGGCAGGATAAATTGTCAAAGAGCTCCTCTGGGGTGCAGCCATAAGGCTCCTGTTGACTTTCACAGCAGGGATCTATACTCCTCTACCCTACTCCTATAGCTCTTAAAACCTAAGCAAACTCTTGCCAGGCTGCAAGGGTCCATGAATATCTGATAGCATACAGCTCCTCAACCCAGCCACTTCTAGGAGTTCTGCCTGATATTCTGAAGTAGTGTAAAACTTATTATTTCTGCACAATCTTTTAGGATTAGATAATTTACTTGTTCTTCCTAAGATCCCCTTCCTCGCCTCAGAACTCGCCATAATAATAATAGCTAGCATTTATATAGCGCTTTAAGTATATTGTCTCATTTGAGCCTCACAACAACGCCATGAGGTAGCTGCTATCATCACCCTCACTTTACAGATGAGGACACTAAGGCAGATAGCGAGTTGCTGAGAGTCATACAGCCAGTGTGTGAGGCTGGATTTGAACTCAGGTTTTCTTGACTCTAAATCCCATGCCACTTAGATGCTGAGAATAGCTCCATGCCAGCACTCTATGAACAGCTAAAATAAGAGAAGAAACCAGTTTGAACCATATCACATTTTGCCAAAGGAAAAGGCATCAGTGAAATAACAAATTACCATAAAAATCACTAGGGTTATTAATAAATAAGGGTGGAGGAGGAAGTGAGAGGAAAGATAAAGTAGATGGATTAAGAAAAAGAATAAAGGGCTGAGATGGAAAACAGATGGTTAAGGAAAAATACAAAAAAGAAATTTTATATGATGATATAGGAACCAAGGTAAAAAAGGAAATTAGAGCCCTCTTTGATGTAAGATTGATACAAGAAACATCAGTCGGCTAATGCAATATGCAGAGACTCCTTGTGCAAGCCAGGTGCTGAGCATTTCTCCAATACAGATGTAGACCAGCAAGTCATACGGATCGCATACGATCTATGTGTTTGGTTACTATATGCCACCCTGCTAAGTGATGCCGTGTTTTAGACATTATGTAAGACCTATGTGTTTGGTCTAGAGCATGAGATGTTATGGATGTGCTATTGTTTTATGTATTATGTATTCTGTGTCTGTGTATGGTAATTAGTTTGCTGATGTCATTCTAAAGTTCATGATAGGTTACGTGCATACCTATTGAGTTTTGAAGATCATCATTTGTCTGTAGTATATGTAATTTATGACCTTTTATGATATGTACTTTAAAACTGTACCTGTGTAGCAGGTATGATTTCTGATTCTTTACTGAGGAGAAAGATCTGGGAGTAATTTTGTTGCTGGCAAGAGTGCATGACAAAGGTCACAATGCAGAAGGAAGGTCACCAGCCTCACCTGGCCTTTTTCAATCTTGCAATCAATCAACTGATCTGTAGGGCAACCTGGTACATGATTGTGTTGAAAGGAGTCCCTTTACTACATTTCCAGTCAGAGCCTTTTTTAGTTTTACTATGATGAGTTCTCAGGATCTTTTGATGGGGACCCAAAATAGTGACCTAGAAATATTATATGAGTTTAAATGAATTTGGTACTATAATTCACATAAGGATTTTGGCAAAAGTATGCCCAAGAAGCAACAGAAGATAAGAAGCTCCAAAGACAGATTTAATTTAAAAATGCCCGAGGACTTCTCCAGCTCGTTGACTAGCTGGGGAAGGTGTTTCACAAAAAAAGCTAATGGTGGCTATTAGGTCAAGAATTGTTGAGTCTTCTCCTGAAGCCACACACTAACTAAAGACCATCAGATGGGAGAAGAGAGAGAACAGCACCACTGATAGAAAATAGCCACAGAATATGCAAACTCTAATAGAGAAAACATATCACCTGATGACACTTCCAGAGGTCATTATTGGTTCTACAGCTTCAAAGGTATGAACTACTCTGGGTACATGTGTTCCCCAGCAAGTTCCCTTACTTTTGTATAAAATCATGTATATTTAGTGATCATGTATATTCCTTGTGTGTCCCTTTCCCTATCAGTGTGATGATTTGTGAGATAGTCTATCCCTGTGTATATGGGGGAAATCTGTGCTTAATTATAATGATCTTTCCACAGACAGCTAGGTAGCAGAGTACACAGAGTACCAGGCCTGAAGCCAGGAAGACTCCTCTTCCTGAGTTCAAATCTGGCCTCAGACACTTACTAGTTCTGTGACCCTGGGCAAGTCACTTCACCCTGTTTGCCTCAGTTTCCTCATCTGTAAAATGAGCTGGAGAAAGAAATGGCAAACTACTCCAGTATCTTTGCTAAGAATACCCCAGAAGGGGTCACAGAAGAGCTAGACACCACTGAAATACCTGAACAACAACAACATTCTCATCCATCCTCCATATGGTTGCCAGTCATTTTCCTGAATCATGCATCTGACCTTCATTCCCCTCCTCAATAAATTCCAGGAGTTCCCTGTGCAGAATCAGATTCAAACTCCTCTGTTTAGCCTTTCACAACCTGGCTCCAACCTACTTTTCCAGCCTTTCACCCACAATACAGTCAAGCAAAAGTATTCTTGTTCTCCTTCACACATGACATGCCATCTCTCATCTCTATGTCTATGCTCAGGCTGTAACCTATGCCTGGAATGCACCCCTTTCGCCTCTGTCTCTTATAATCTCAGTTTCCAGAAGGCATAGCATGAGTGCCACCTTCAAAGGAAGCCTTTTCTGGTACACCCAGTTGCTAGTGCCTTCTCCCAATTATATTGTATCCATGTTGTATATCTATCTATCTGTCTATCTATCTATCTATCTATCTGTCTATCTAGACATACATACATATGTTTCTTCTGATAAAATGTAAGCTTCTTAAGGGCAAAGACTGCTTTATTTCTGTCTTTATATCCTTAGTGCCTAGCACAGTGCTAGACTTAATAAATGTTTGTTGATTGACCAATTTTGGGTCCAGAGAAGAGATGAAGAATTGGAACTCCCTCCTTTCAAAGGAGAAATGTAGGACTAGATATAGGGAATACTGCACAAGCTGTTAGATGCTCTCAATCTGTCAACTGTTTTTATTTACTTTCTTGTTTCTTTGTCATAAGGGAAGACTGACTTAGAGTGGGATGGTATGTCTGGGAATGATTGTGATATAAAAAACAAAAAGTAGAAATGACTTTTTTTTTTACTAGAGAGAATAAGACATCATATAACTTATAAAAACAAAACTAGACTAGATGATCCTTCAGTAGACTACAATAATAACAACACTGATGATGATGATAACTAGCATTTATATAGTAATTAAAGGTTTGTAAAGCAAATTATAAATATAATCTCATTTGATCTTCACAATAACCATGGAAAATTGATTCTATTCTTATCCTCATTTTACAGATGAGAAAATGGAGGCACATAGAGGTTAAGTGACTTTCCTAAGCTCACAAAACTAATAACTGCCTGAGGTAGGATTCAAACTCAGGTCTTCATTGCTCTATGTCTATCACTCTGTCCACTGTGCCATCCTTATAAGCTCCTGGAGGGCAGGAGTAATTTTTCACAGCCCCCTTCCACTCTCCTCCAAGGCCAGCTACTTAATCAATGCTTATTAAATTGAATCTTTTCTAACTTTGACATCCTATTTTATAGTCTATCATTTTACACATGAGGGAACTTAGTGAGGCCCAGAGAATTGAAGCCTAAAGTCACAGAGCTAATTAGCAACAAAGCCAGGACTCAACTGTGGGACTCAACTTCCAGTATAATATTCCCTGTAGGACATCTTACCACCTTGTAAAGAACTCATAAGAACACATAATTTTAATAATATTTCCATCCAACTTATGTAATTGAGTCATGTAGTAATAATATTTTGATTCTTTTGGTATCATAGTAGGGTTAAAATAATTTTGGGACTTGTCACATTTGGTAGATATGTTCTACAGATATATACTCATCTAGTAGGGCTGCATCTCTACGAAGTATCCATCCAGTTGCACATAGTAAGCACTTGATAAGTGTTCAATTTACTTGAACTGAACAAAATGGTAGTAGAGTAAGGATACAGAAGAAGAGAGGAGATCTTGAACAAGTTACTCTACCACTCCAGTCCTCAATTTCTGCAATCTGTAAAATGAGGAGGCTGTATTCAATGACCTCTAATGTCCATTCCAGCTCTAATAATTTATGAATCTTTAAAAATCTGGAAAAATGATAAACAATCTTCTGGCATATCCAGAATAAGAAACAGAATAATCGAAGTTGTAATAGAGGGAAATTCTACAGAAATCTATAGTACCTTATAGGAGAGAAGAATATGGAGAGAAGAGGTTGAGATATCAGTAGCTGAAGGCCGAATGTTCTTTAGGGGAGCTGGGAGTTAGAGAATGAGAATTAAGAGGTCAATGGAAAACACAGATGAATAAAAGGATAGGGACATTAGTCTTGGCTCTGCTACTAATTTGTTGTGTGACTTTGCATGAGTTATTTCCATTCTCTAGGTTTCAGTTTCCTAAATCTATAAAATGATGAGCTTTGATGACACAGTGTTTATGATGGCAATAGCAAACTGGGGAAATTATCTATGGTGAACAGAGGAGAGGACTAGAGAAGGACAACGGCTATAAAAAGGAATTAATGGCTTTTTTGGGAGGTGCTTAATATTCCACATCTGCATTACTCTCCGATTCTCTGGGCTAGGGAGGTTGAACAGCTTAGGGAGGGATGAGGTAGCAATAGCTCAAGATGCTGTCCTGGCAGTAATTACTAGTCTCGAGTGCATGTTGCCTGACTGAAGCAGAACTAAAGAACTTACTAAATTGGTAGATCCAGTTCAGACCTTTCCCTAAATTTAGCTTTGCTATTCTAGGCTTTGAAAAACTTATTTTCATTTTACATTAATTTTCACCATTTTACAATGGTCATTTGGTGCTACATAAAAGAGAGGGTATTACAGTGCTCAAATGACCATGAAGCATTTTGTAAATATTAAAAGCTCTTGAAATGTGTTTTAGTTTTGGTAGAGATGACCTCTTCATTTTGATGACTCTATTTCTTTCAATAAAATGTTTGATTTATGCTACTTAATGGCATTTATAAAAGCAAATACCATGCAGTCTGTCTAAAGAATAAAGCAGTAAATCTTACTGTACTCATAGAAACTTACAAGTTGCTAAACACTGTGGCTTCCATCATCTATATTTAAATAACAACACACTGAATTTGGCAGCTTTGTGAGTTCATCTTATTAAAAGTAAAGCCACCTTACGTGATAAGCATAAGGAGCAAAGAAGACTTGAAACAACAAATTCAGGAACTTGTTAAACACAAGAAAACTCTCCAACAGTGTGTATATCCTATTTGTTTATACGTCTCCTCTTCCCCTCTCTGATAATAAGCCTTAACACATGTCATTATTATTATTTTATTTTATTAAATATTTATTTTTGTTATATATTTATTATATAATTACTTATTATAATTCTTATTATTAGTTCTATTGTTTATTATAATTCTGATTTTCTGGATTTTGCATCATGATTCAATTGCCTTCTCATTCTAGAACTTCCCTCAATACCTGGGGTTTCATCACTCTGGAACATTCCACTAACATTCTGGCCCCCTTCTCCCTGGGGTGAGTTCTCCCCAGGGCTTCCATTTTGGGGAGCTGTCCAGAGTAAGCATGCCTCATTTCCCTCCTGGTTGGGTTTCGGACTCTCTAGACTTTGCCAACATGCCCTCCCCACAACCAGGAACCCTCTCCCCCCCCTTCCCTACACCCCTTGCTTTTCAGCTCCATTTTATGTTTTGTCTTTCCCCATTAGAATGTAAGTGTCTAGAAGGTAGGAACTGTTTCTCTTTTGTTTTGTTTTTGCTTGCATTTGTATGCCTAGCACTAGTCACAGTGCCTGGCACACATTAACTTAGTTGGTGCTTTTTGCTTTGCCTGCCTTGAATCCTAACCTACATTTAACAAGAGAAGAAAAGGAGATGTGATTTAGGTTTATAGAGACAATCAGGATTCACTGTTCCCAACAGATTCTTGGCATCTTTGATATTATCATCCCACTTCCCACTCGGGGGACACTGAAAGTGATGATGCTTGGGAAAAGGAGGAGTGAGATTTCTGGATAGTGGGGAAGCAATGTCAATAACTGATGACAGAGAAGGCAGAGCAGTTTATATCTTATTTTGATTTCAGTTTTCTCTGTTAATGGAAAGGACAGAGAAATTATGGATTATAGAAAGTTGCTATCCAAGATTAATATTAATAATAGCAGGAGAGCACTTCCTTTGATAAGTTCAAATCACCAGGCAGAGATGAACCACATCCATGAATACTGGAAAAATGGGACTGGTAAGCTATTGTTAGTAATTTTTGGAAGACTGTGGAGACTGGGAAAGGTACCAATGATTTTTTTAAAAAGGCAATTTTCAACAAAAGGAAGAGACTGGAGAGAGGAAAACTATATGTCAGTTACCCTGACTTTGATTACCCTGAACAGATGACAAGAAGTGGGCTAGATAATACGATAATTACATACTTTAGAAACTGGTTAAACAGCTGAACCCAAAGAGCAATCACTATTCTAGACTATACTGTAGTGAGAGACTAGCACAGGCCCAAACCTGACACTAGAGAGCTGCTTCTGAAAGCTGGAGGACCAGGGTATGCATGGACATTCTGAATTGGCCTATCACATAATTGGAGAAGTCTTTTTCCATTGGTTATGTAGCTGGAACTATCCAAGTCTACAGAGAAACTGAGTCAGCACTAGGTATAGCTTTTGTTACATTTGTGTTGGTGGGAGGAAATGACCCCCTCGTGGCTATTGTGAACTTGCCCTTCGAAGATGCTAACAGTTCCAGCTGCTTAGCCAATGGAGAAAGGCTCTTCCCAACCACACAGTAGGTCAGTGCAGAATGCCCATGCAAATTCCACTCCTCCAGTCTCCTAGAAGCAGCTACCTAGCATCTTCCTTGTAGATGACACTGTCTTAGGTGGCCTGGAAATGTGCTAGATCCACATTACAATATTATTAAAGGAATCGTTAGTAGATGGTTAGAAAAGGAAACAGGGATCACCAAGAGCTAACATCACTTCATCTAGAATAAGTCATGCCAGACTGACCTTATTTCCTTTATTGTCATGGTTATTAATCTGGCAGTTCTGGGGAATTCTATAACTGCAGTTTATTTACATTTTAGCAAATCATTTGATGAAATCTCTCATTCTGTCTTTACAGAACAGATGACAAGAAGTGGGCTAGATAATACGATAATTACATACTTTAGAAACTGGTTAAACAGCTGAACCCAAAGAGCAATCACTAAAGTTCAAGGTAGACTTCAAAGAACTCTCCAGTGGAATCCTCCAATGACCTGTGATTGACACCTGTTTCAGCAGTTTATTATATGACTTGGTTTAAGGCATAAATGGCATGCTTATTAAATATGATCTTGATAGGCTATAACATTAGTACAAAACAAATAAAATGAAGCTGGATTGGGATCAATGTATATTTCTACACTTTAATTAAACAAAATGATTCCCAAGTATAAGAAGGGGGAGGCATAGCTAGGTAGCAATTTGTTTGAAAAATATGTGGGGGTTAATATCAGCTAATAGTGTGATATAGCAGCCCAAAAAAAACAATGAAATCCTAAGCTACTTTTAAAAATTTTAATTAAAAACACATTAAAAATAAAGAATAATTTTTACTGTCCCAGAATAAGGCAGTGATGATACCTATCTGAGTTCAGTTTCTGCCTCTGAGACATACTGATTATATAGCTATGGACAAATCATTTAAGTTTTTAGTGTCCCCGAGCAACTAAGATAATGTTTCAAAGCAATTGCCATAATCTGCATAGACAGAAAGTATTTCCATGCCAGGAATTACCTATGACCATGAAATAACAGGTTCAGACCTCCTCCCACCACTTCCTACCCACTGGCCCCCCCAAAAAAAAAGGTCTATTGTACTCTGCCCTTGAGCCACACATGGAACAATGTTTTCACTTCTGAGAATCAAATTTTAGCAAAGATATTAAACTGGAAAGAATGCAAGAGGGCAACCAGGATGGTTAAAAGACCTGAGTTCATATCCTGTGGGGATCAGTTGAAGGAACTGGACATGTTTAGTCTAGAGAAGAGAAGAGAAGAGAAGACTTGGAGAGGGGGAAGGGAAGACTGAAAACAAGTTGTGATCAACTTTTCAAAGGAAGATTGTTGGGACTTTCAAAAAGTTGGGAGAAACATTTTTCTTGATTGTTTCCTCAAAATGGTGAGGAAAAGAAGAAAAGGTAAGAGGAGAAAATGAAAGCAAATATGGTATTATTCTGAAGGAGGTTTTGCCTTTTTTGTGTTAATGGATCTAAACTTCTATTAAAACAGGAAAAAAGAAGCAGAGCTTGACTATAGTCACTGAATAAAACAGCAGCAAAGGATAGATTATAGAAATTGTCTCAAATATATCTCACAAAACTCTCCTTGGTATTATTAATTTGAAAATATCTGTTTAGAGTGTTTTTGTTTTCTAAAGACCTCTGGGAAATATATAACATTAGAAAATATGTTATTAGAGTAGACATCATAGAAAATTACTAATAGAAGCAGGAAGAGGAAAAAAAGTCTGAAATAGGAAAAAAACAACAACTATAACTTAAAGATCCAGGGAAAGTAAATTTTGAGGTATTATGTATGCTTACAGTTATAATTTAAGGCCCCAAATTTCTGGGCCTACATGAATAGGTGTAATTGGGGGGCACCCCAAAGTCATATCTCTCTTTGTCTCATTTCATCCCCACACAGAGTTGTCTCTGAAAAATTTCATAATACAGCTTGAACATAGCTCATGTTTTCTCTCCATAAATGTAGGATCCTATACATGCCCTAAAAGGAACAATCTGTATGGGATAGGCCTTTATCTACACTGTAGAAAAACAGGAAATCCATAAAAGACACAAAGTAGCCAATAAACAATTTACACAATTTTTCTCTCTCTCCAGTGAGTCCCATCTTTCATCAGGTTCCTAGAGCCTTCTAGGAACAATGGACCACTATTTTAGACTCCCCTTGGAAGGGAATTAAACTTGGGGCAATCCCATCAAAGTTCTGGTGAGCCTCATGTTCACCCATGCAGGCACCTAGCCTTTTGGAAATACCCTGAGGACTTTACTCCCCTGGAAGGAAAATGTACTTGGGGCTGCTAGACAAAAACAAACAAACAAACAAACAAAACCAAAACTCATCCTATCAAATCTACACTGTGTGAACAACTCAGGATAACAAAGATAATACCATTTGGGAAAGTTCAGTCCTTTAGTCTCCAATACTACTGTTTAGACTCTCCTGTGTATCCTCTAGCTTAAGGAATGCTATGTGTCCTCTCTTCTTTCCCAGAGGCCAATGCTACCTAGGAATCCCCTTTCTCTCTGGAAGGTTAAGTCTCAGAACTCTCAGTGATGGAGTTTCTAGTAAAATATCCCAAAGGCTTGTGCTGCCCAAGAAATGTACCTTCTTCTACTAGAAGGCTGCATCCCAGAACTGTGCTTTCTAGGAACTCTCCCTATTTTTATCCAGAAAACTAGGGCTCAGGAACTCTTGACATTACTTCAGAAAGCTAGGCTTAAAAACTGATCATTCAAACTATGTGGTTCCCTCTCCCTAGCTGCTCTCCTCTGTCTCTCCAAGGCTGAGGCCTGGAATTCTCCCTTGGAGCCATGTGAGCAAGAAAGAACATATGCAATTCCCATATGACTCTGCTCTAAGGCAGAAATTAACAGCATCTAGGAAGAAGATGGGGGATGGAGAATTCTGCAACTCTCCCCTGCAACCTTCCCAACCTTGGCCCTGAACTCAAATCCACTCTTAGGTGCTATACTCCATTCTATCTTCTGAAGAGGGAAACAAAGACTGGGGATGTGACTTAAGACTCTCTTTTATAAGCCAGCATAAAAGGGTAGGTCTTCCAAAAACTCTATTCAACAATAGTCCAGGTTAACCAGTTCCTTCCCAATCACAGACTCATCTTTTATGAGGCACCAAAGGGCATGCACATGCCCTCCACAGGAAGATGCAGTCAAAAAACCCAAACAAAGGTTGACCACACTGTAAGCTCACCTAGTTGATCAGGGAACACCCATGATCAATCTTGTATGCATATTAAATTCTCTGTGTACACATATGTATACATATGACCCTGAGAGGGTCCATGATACTACTTTGACATGGACCCTGAGAGGGGTCCACCTTGGCATCACACTCAAATAGATTGGGAGCTACTAATCTGTATTTAAAGATCCTTGTGAACCATGGATTGACAGTTTTAAAATGTAACATTATCTATATCTTATTGTATTTTTATTTATTTTGTTAACATTTTACATTTTAATTACATTTTAATCTGGTTCAATCCATACTCAAGAGTATTAGGAATAGCATGTGACTCACGTGCCATGTATCTGATACCTCTGATATATACCAGTACTACCCACTTTTCATTTTTACCCTGAATCTCTGGAATAAGTGAACCCATCCAAAAGCATATCATTTGTGATTGAAAAGCTCGCTTCAGATACAGGAAAGAAAAATCCTTGTAGTAAATACACACAGTCAAAAAAAACCCAAATTCCAACATCGATCATATTATCTAAAAATGTGTGTCTCATTTTCCATATGTAGTCAATCATCTCTCTGTCGGTAGGTAGGTGGCATTTTTCACCATTGGTACTCTGGAATCATGATTGATCACTTTGCTGATAAGTTATTGCGTCTTTCAAAGCTGTTTGTTTTTTCAATGTTGTTGTTCATGTATAAATTGCTGTCCTGGTTCTGCTAACTTAGGTCTGCGTCAGTTCATACAAGTCTTCTCAGGTTTCTCTTAAACCTTTCCCCTTGTCCTTTCTTATAGCACAATAATATTCTGTTACATTAATTTATTCAGTTTATTCAGCCTTTCCCCAAATGATGGGTATCTTCTTAGTTTTCAGTTCTTTGCCATCACAAAAAGAGGTGCTCTAAATAGTTTTGTACATATAGTTCTTTTTTCTCTTTGTTTTATCTCTTTGGGAGTATATGCCTGGTAGTGGTATTTTTGTGGTTAAAAGGGATTCACAATTTAATAATATTTTGGGCATTGTTACAAATTGATTTCCAAAATTCCTGGACCAGTTTACACCTTTACTAATTAATTTGCCCCTGACTTTTCAGCCTCAGTTAACTGGGAGGTGTTAGAATTGCATAAGAAGTGAAGCCTATGACCCTGGTTACTTACATATAAGTGTAAGCTTGAAGAAGGAGGCAGGACTGAAGATGGTCATGGCTGAAGAACCACTGCAGCAGGCTCATCAGCCAAATAGGAGGTGGGACAGACACCAAATGAAAGAGATACAAGGAGGAAAAAGGGAAGCGGGAGAAGGGAAAAGGGACTTCTTCACCATTCCTTTTTCTCATTATAGTTTCTCATTTCCTGAGGTCAGGGAATATTATAAACAACTGTTCCCAGGATTAAACTATCATTAACTAATCCAGGATCTCTTGCTTCTTCTTTGCAATCTCATCACAAAAGCTGGCAAGTCTGAGTCCCAGCGAGCCGCTGACTTTATGATGTGGCTTTGCATTCACCAATAAACATCAATCACAGGAGTAAAAATCAACCAGTGAATTCTAGCAATCTGGATAACACTTTAAAAATATGGTTCATTTCTTCATCAATTAGCTCACATAAAAATTGTCACATATGTTAAACGTACCACCAAATACCAGAGCAGAAATGATTGATGGTATATGAAATCCTTTTTGTTTCTTTATTCTGTCACCCGTTTCCTGCCTTTAGACTTAATGTTAGGGTCAGGCTCTCAGCATTTCTGAAGGGAAGATCCGGGGTGATCCCATTGCTGTTTCTTGGGGTAGTGAGTGTTATGCTATTCCAGATTCTCAGGGACATCTCAAGCTGGGTACCTGCAAGCTTTCAGTGTTGCAAGTGAACAACAGAAGACTGCTTCTGGACTCAGTCACCATCAGCCAGCTGGGAGGCCCTGCTGGTGCAGAGGGACAGAGCTGTCCACTTCTCTTTGGCCTGGGATTCCTGCCCTGGTTATTCTTTTGCAGAAAGCTGGACTAGAAGACAGAATTGAGATTCCTTGTTGCTCCTGGGGTGCAACCCACACTACTGATGCTTGCTTCAGAGCTTGTTCTTCTCTTAGTACATGGTCTAGGGCCTATGACTATTCCTTATCCCCAGAACAGCACCGCTGGGCACACAGGTGCCCTCCTTTGGCCTTGGATCTGTGGCCTAGAATCTGTGGTTTTTGCCCCTATCTTCTTCCCTGGAGATTTGATACTAAGAACACAATTCTCTCCCACACATACAAAAGCTTAAATGTCCCTTTCCTGAAGCCTATGAATAGTCTGAATAGCCCAAGTTAGCCAATCAACAGGAGAGTGAGGAGGCAAGTGTTAGTCATTGTTTTTCACAGTCAAACACAGTCAGAAGCCGAGGCTTTTCACGTGGTAACATAGAGATGTTTCAGGGGCCTAAATTCTATAGAAACAAAATTAAGGATGTGGAACAGTGAAGTCTGAGCTGGTAAAACAAAGTCTAAGTAAGATAACTTTCCCTTTCTCCCTGTTTTAGTTTAAATAGGTTTATTTTGTAAAAATAAATAAATAAATCTAATCTGCATCCATAAAGGCTGAAATGGGATGTGAGGCAATTGAAACCACTCATACTTCATTGGTTTCCCTGAATCTCACTCTACAAGAAACTTGAATCATTTTTTCCCCCTGAACTTGGCTTAGTTCTAGGGTAATTCTATGCTACAGCCCCAACACCCCCTGGCTTTTCTATGCTTATCCCAGGACTTACTGGGAAAATCTCCTTCCTTTCCACTGCTCATGAATAGTTCATATGCTAGTTTCCAATGGAAACCACTGATATTTCTTATTACTGTTAGCTGTTGGAAAGTAATTGCAAAGGAAGTGAATAGAAACAATTTGTCCTCTGTAACTGATTATTTGTACAATGTGTGTTTCCCAAGAGCTGTTTATCCTCGAAAGGAAGCAGCCAAGACTAAAAGCAAACAGTATCTAACCAAACACCTGCACTGATCCCTTTCTGGATGCTTACTGTGAATTCTTACAGAATAATTTATTTGAAGACAAAATTTGTTAATTTGCTCCTGTGCTCCATTTGAATCTGACTCTGCATATCTTCATTAGCAGCAAAATGTATCCCATTTCTCATGAGCCTCAAGGAACTTTTCACTGGGGAAAAAACACTTAATAAATAGTGGCTTCAGTGTGAAAGCTGAAACAAGACATACACCAACTACACAACTGAACTAATTTTTTTTAAAAAAGCCTTTTGCCTTAAAAAGAAAAGGCTTCACTGTGTACAGAGCACTGTACTAGGCACTGTAGAGGGATACAAAAGGAAGAAAGGATACAGATCAGTCAGTGCCTTTGAGGAGCTAATTTCCCAGGAATATAGTTGCTTAAGATGTGAGGCTGGGAACAATCATGATTTTAACCAATGCATGCTAATGCTGTCCTCTCAGTTTGAAAACAAGCAATATATTTTTAGCTCCAATTTCCATGTTGTGATTCCCTTCCTGAAATAGAGAATGAATTTAAAACTGTCATGGAACATCCTGAGACCAGATGTTTGTCTAAATTGTCAATTGTGTGTCAGCCTTTTGGAGGAGAATGTGCAACTAGTATCCTGCAAGCTGAAGTCCTGTTAACTGACTGCGGGAGAAGCATCCATCTCTAAGACTACATGCAATATAATCTCTCACAAGTTTATCCATATTGATGCTATTCTTTACTTTTCAAGAGAAATGCAGTCTAATTCTGGAAAAAAAATTCCTGTGTCCTCCTTACAAAATATTTCTGTCATTGCCACCGAATAAATTAGTACCTGTTATCTATCACCTTTACTTATTTGTTTGTTTTTTTAGAAGAGCAGAGAGCTATACTGAATGACTGATATTCTCATGCCCAATATTGGCAGCAAAGTACAGTGGGAAAAACATTGGACTTCTAATGGGCAAAGGGAAGGGGAAGGGATTAAGCACTGATGTACTGTCTACATGTTCCAAGCACTATGCTAACTAAGCATTTTACAAATATTATCTCATTTGATCCTTAAAACAACCCTGAAAAGTAGATGCTGGTATTATACTCATTTTATAGCTGAGGAAACTGAGACAAACTGAGAATTAAGTGACTTGCTTGAGGTACCAGCTAGTAAAGTGTCTGAGGTTGGATTTGACCTTGGGTCTTCCTGAGGGAAAAAAAAAAGAAGAGAAAAAAAGGAGAAGAGATCTGAATCCAAAGCTTGTGTAATCATGGTAAAGTCATGTAACTTCTCTGAGTTTTAGCTGCCTCTTCTATAAAATGGAGAACATAACACCTATATTGTGGGGTAAAAGCAATGATTAAATCTTAAAGTACTTCAGAAAAATAAGGCATTTTTATTGATTACCAGGAAGGTTAGGGTCTCCTTGGTTAACCCTCCTTTTACTCTAAAGACTCCAAGAATTGGCCTTTCTGCCTCTCTTTTCCCTGTTGAAATAGCATACTCATCTATCTCCCCACTAAGACCCCAGCTTTCTCTTTTTTCCCTTAGACTATGTGGAGAAAGTTGCCCCAGGGTTCTCAGGGGGGTCTTTGCATGTTCACCGAATCAGCATCTGATTTACCACCTATATTTTAGTAGCAGTTTTCAAACTTTCGGTTTTAGAACCCCTTTATATCCTTAAAAATTATTAAGAACACCATTTGTTTATGTGGTTTTATCTATCAATATTTTATGTGGTTTTATATGTTTTATGTGGTTTTATCTATCAATATTTACTATATTAGAAATTAATACTGATAAAATTCTAAAATATTTATTAGTTTATTAAAATAGCAATAAGAAACCCATTACATGCCAACATAAACACCATATTTTTATGAAAATAACTATATTTTCCAAAACAAAAACAATTTGGTGAAAAGAATGGCACTGTTTTACAATATTTCAAAAAAACTTTTAATATCTGTTTAATAAAAGACAGTTGGACTATATCTACTTTGCATTCAATGTAATGCAGTGCAGTTTTGGTTGAAGTATTTGAAGAAACTCTAGCCTCACATATATGTAGTTGGAAAAGGGAGTATTTTAATAAACAAGTAACATCTTAGTGTTATTGAGAAAATAATTTGAACTTTGTGAACTCCCTGAAAGGGTCTCAGAAACCCCCACTGGTCCTTAGACCACACTTTGAGGACTGTTGTTTTAAAGAAAAACCTCCTCAGGGCATTTTAGGACAGGAATTGGGTGGAATGTCTGATTGGTATGAAGATGAGAAGTTAGGTCCAGGGGCTAGGGCAATGTGAGAGGAGAGTGTGATTATGTTTGGAGGGACAGTAATTTGAAGGGAAGTAGCTTTAGGAGGTTCACTGTCCCCTTCTCCTTTGGGGTAACTAGTTCTCCTACCTCAGACTCTGACCTTGTGGGAGACTGAGAATTCAGGATGGGAGAAGGCTGTCCTAGGCAACAACAGATCATGAAAGGAAGGGGAAAATGGAGAAGAACCTGAAAGTGAACAGTGCCTAAGGGGACAAGTGTTACTATGGTAAGTAGGTCATGGTGGCAGTCATGTAGTACCTCCCAAGCCATTCTCTCCTTTTCTTAAACACTTGGCATCTTCCTTTCCTCTCCAACTACTGCCCTTAAACTAGGGAGACCTTTAACATAAATACTGATGTGCTCTCAAACTTCTTAACCTAATTCCTTAGTTTCCTTAAATCCCATTACCTACTCCTGCACTCTACCACAGCCACACACAGGGATGGTCACACACTGGGTCTCACTATTACCCACAAGTGTTACACTTCCCTACTTAGAAATGCTAAAAATCCCCTATCTGAGCATAACCTCCTATCATTCCATCTTTCCCTATGCTTTACCTCTCCTAAACCTAGTTTTTGTCCTTATCTAGAACTTGAAACCTTTTACTCCTCAGTACTTTCTCAGACCATTACCCCTGCATTGACTATATTTTCTTCCCTTTCCAATATCCACCTCACAGCCAGCCAATTCAAGTGTACACTGTCTTCTACTCTCAAATCCCTTGCACTCTTGTTCTATCCCTTCTAAACGTAAGTCTGAGATGACTTCCACAGTATGCCTCCTCTGTTCCTATTCACATGACACTGAATGGAACTGGAGAAAGTTGCCCAGTGTGCTTCCTGGGGACATTATGAATTCATGTTATCCAACTTCAGCTTGACCTATACTACAATAAGGCAATTCACTTACTCCTTATTGATTCCCTCTCTTTTTCTCCATGGAAGCTATTCCCTTTCAAGCTTTCTACATTTCTTCTTCCCCCTCACCTGAAAATATTTCCTCTTGCCCCCCTGTTTTTGAGGCAATTGGGGTTAAGTGACTTTCCCAGGGTCACACAGCTAGTAAGTGTCGATGCCAGATTTGAACTCAGATCCTCCTGACTCCAGGGCCAGGGCTCTATCCACTGTGCCACCCAGCTTCCCTTCCTCTTCTTTTAAGGAGAACTCCGAGATCACTGAATGGGAACTCCATCTTCTTCCATTCTCTATTTCAAAACCCCTTGCCATCATCCCCTTCACTCTCCTTTTTATCAATCTCTAACAATGAAGCAACCCTTCTTGCCAAGGCCAACCACTCCACGTACATTCCTGATACTGCTCTCTCTCTTCTTCTAAAGAGAAGATTTTGACACCAACTACTCCTAATTATCACTTCTACCCCTCTATTGCTTCCTTCACTACTGCCTTCAAATATACCCAGCCCCACCAGTCCCATCCCTCACAAACCTTCACTAGACCCTACTACCCCTCAAGCTATTATACCTTCTCTCTCCCCTCTCTCAGCCAAATTTCTAAGAAAAGTTATCTATGCTTGTTGCCTCTATTTCCTTTTCTCTCAACCCTTTGTGATCTTACTTCTGACTTTGTCATTCAAGTGAAATTACTTTCTCCAAAGGTACCAATAATCCCTTAATTTCCAAATCTGATAGTCTTTTCTCAGGCTTATCCTTCTTGACTTATCTGCTGTGTTAACACTGTTGACCACCCTGTTGATACTCTCTCTTTTCTGTTTTTTTTTTTTTGGTGACATTACTCTCTTCTGGTTCTTCTCCTAACTAACTGCTCCTTCTCAGTCTTCTGTGTTGGCTCAACCTTCCTCCTTACTATGGCCTTTAACTTGGGATCTCTCCTAAGGTTCTGTTCTGGGACCCCTTCTCTTCTCTCTATATACCCTCTCTCTCATTAGCTCCCATAGGTTTAATGATCATTTCTAATCCAATGATTCCCAGATCTATAATTTAGCATCAGTCTGACCCTTGAGCTACAGTGCCACATCACCACCAGCCTATTTATCATTTCCACCTGGATATTTGGAAGTTATATTATACTCCACATGCCCAAAACAGAATTCATTATGTCTCCCCTCACATTCATTCTCTTCAAAACTTCCTTCTTTCTGTTGAAGGCACCACAATTCTTCTAGTTTCCCTAGTTCATAATTTTACACTTGTCAGATCCTAGCATTTCTACTTCTTGCATCTGTACCTTTCTTTTCTACTTACACAGCCATCACTTTAGCTTAGGTCTTCATCACCTAGATCGTTGCAATGGCCTTCTTATTTGTTTACCTACCTCCAATCTTTCTATGCTCTAGACTAGGGGTGGGGAATCTGCAGCCTTGAGGTCACATGTGGTCTTCTAGGTCCTTGGGTATGGCCTTTTGACTGAGTCCAAGTTTTACAGAACAAATCATTTTATTAAGGGGATTTGTTTTGTGAAGTTTGGATTGTCAAAGAGCCACACTTGTTCATTACTTCCCTTCCTTGTATTTTCAATTTAGCCAAACTGGCTCCATTGTCCTTCACACAAACCACTTCACCTTCCATTTCTATGTCTTTACATTGCCCATTCCTGTTACCTGGAATGTACTCTTTCTTTACTTCTGGTAACATGCAGCTCAAGCACCACTTTCTATATGCAGCTCTCTCTGGTTCTACCAGCTGCTAGTGCCCTCCTTCCTGAACTACTTTATTAACTACCTTGTATTTGTTCTCTTTATATTTATTGTGCATATATTATTTATGATATATAGCATATTTTATATATATTATCCTTGGCTTCTCCATTAGAATGTAAACTCCTTGGGTATAGGGATTATTTCCTTATTTATATTTGTATGCCAATGCCTAGTATAGAGCCTGAGCCATAGCAGGTACTTAAGATGCATAATAATTTATTATTACTAAATTATTAAGATCAATTGGTTGACAGATTGAGTGGATCACCCACTGAGATGGCTGTCTCATAGCAGCTGCTTACATGTAAGGAACTTTTGTAAATCAGAGACTCCCTTCCACATACTCAATACTTCAGCCATACTAAGTGGCTTTTCATTCATTCTACAGGCCTCATGACTTTGCTGACTCTAATTTTTGTTTTGTCCATTCCCTATCCTGGAATGCCATCCTTTATATTTCTGCCTTCTGAAATCCTACTGAGCTTACCCAGCTTGGTGCCACCTCTTCCATGGAGCCTTCCCTGATCTTTTACTCAGAAATGATCTTTCTTTCCTGGGACCTCATCTTATTCTTTGTTCTCATCTTTTTTATTTGCTTATTTTCTATTTCTATTGTACCTGTTTCTGCATTATACTCTTCTACCAGAATGTAAGCTCCATAATGACAGGAATTTTGTTTTATTTAATCTTTGGAGCCTCAGCACATGGTAAATGCTTTAAAAGTGTTGAATCAAACTGCTGAATTTATGTAAATAAGGAGCTGTTGAGAGCTAGCAAGCTAGACTGATAAATAGCAGTGATTCCCAAATTGTTTACTGCTGCAAAAACTTATCTATTTTTAAAGTTTTATTTTTTATCATGAACTTAACCAAGAAACACAAACTTTTGAAGGAAAGGAGATTTGTACAAGACACCATGAATTTCTTTTATATACAGTTAAAAAAAAGAAATGCATATGTTGTTTAACGAAGTAATAACAAAAGTGCTCCGTTCATTTTTCTTTATACATTTCTTTTTCCTTCTTTGTATGCTGCTTCACCCCCATCTATCACTATCCACTAACTCCGTTTCCTCTTTCCTCCAGGTGGAAACTCCTTTAAGTGTAAGTGCAATCAAACAAAACAAATCAACACACTAAGGCTATGTCTGAGAATGCATGTCCAATTCTTCATCTCCAGTCCATCACCTTTCTGTTAAGAGGTGGGAAGCATGTTTCATCATCAGTCTTCTAAATCCATGATTGATCTTTGCTTTGATCCAAGTTGTAAGGTCTTTCAAACTTATTTATTCTCACATTATTAATGTGGCTATTTCATAAGTTGGTCTCTTTGTTCTACTCATTTCACTCTGCATTCTTTCATACATGTTTTTCCATATTTCATTGAATCTATGATATTTGCCATTCTTTTCTTTTAAAATTACCTTTTTATTGTAATGAACTTGAAAAACATTCACAAACTATTATTTCCATATACAAAGAAAAATGAAAAAAAAAGTTTTGTCCATGAAACCACAAACTTCCATCACATACAGCTCGACTTAAAACCCCCCCCAACAACAAATTATAACAAGTTCTACATGCTAGTTCCAAAACTATCTTGCTTGACTTTGTCTCTCTCTGAACCTCTTTTTCTTCTATTCTATGTATTTTTCAAATGTTTCACTGACTTTTTTGTTCCTTGTCTTGGGAATCATTGTTACTACTCCCCCTCTCTCCTGTCCCCTCTCATAAAACTCCTCCCCTATCTCACACACACACACACACACACACACACACACACACACACACACACACAACGTCTTCCAACAAATAAACACAATCAAGAAAAATAAATCCATATATTATCGACTGTGTTTAAAAATTTTTGTCTCATTCTGCATCTCCAATCCATCTGTTGTTGGCCAAGACATGAGGTGGGTGGGTAGGTGGGAAGATGCTTCGCCTTTGTTCTTTTGGGATTGTGTTTGATCACTGCATTGATCAGAGTTCTTAAGTCTTTCAGAGTTACAATGTTGTAATCATTGTCTAAATCAGGGATGGGGAACCTGCAGCCTCAAGGCCACATGTGGTCCTCTAGGTCCTCAAGTGTGGTCCTTTGACTGAATCCAAACTTCACAGAAGAAATCCTCTCAGTAGAAGGATTTGTTCTGTAAAACTTGGACTTGGTCAAAAGGCCATACCCAAGGACCTAGAAGACTACATGTGACCTTGAGGCTGCAGGTTCCCCACCTCTGGAAATTGTTCTCTTATTCCTGTTCATTCTAATCTGATTCAATTGATACAAGTCTTCCCAGGTTTCTCTGAAAATGTCTCTTTCCTAATTTCTTACAGAGCAGTGATATGCCATTATGTTCATATCCTATAATTTGTTCTGACATTCCCCAACTGATGGGTATCCACTTTTCTCCCAGTTGTTTGTTAATAGAAAAAAGTTGCTAAAATTATTTTTGAACACTGGGCTTCTCTTTTCCTTTCATTTCTTTGGGGATATAAACCTAATACTGGTATCACTGGATCAAAATGAAATAATAAAAGAACCAGAGAAAGGCCTCTAGTACAATAGGTCTAAGTGGACTGTTTATGGAATATTTTGGGAAAAAAAATCATGGATTATAGAGGTAGTGGATAGGTTATAATCCGCACTGGTCAAGGAAGTGTCCAAGTATCCATTGCAATAAGATAGCATTCCCTGAAGTCTCTATGTTTAAGTCTATAGCTACCCTCCATTAAAGTCCTATTCTGATGCCACATCACTGGTGTGGTAGCTTAGCCATAACTCGAAGTTAAGAGGTGACCAGGGCTTTTCCCCAGTTACACAGAAAATTTAGATGGGTTTGTCTTAAGCATTTTTGAGGCAGAGCTGACCCTGGCTTCTAGAAAGCTGTGTTAGCAGAGCACAATCTCTCTCAAGTCCTACCAAAGTAGAAAGGCTTTGAGTCTAGGCACAAGGACAGATTGTATGATTGTCATCTGAAGACAAGCCTGGCTAAATTCAGAAAGGCTCCTCAGCTGGAGCCAATAAATTATTTTGGGCACAGCAATTAAAGAAGTCTAACTTTTTCAGTATGGAGAAGCTGTAGTATGTATGTGTGAAAGGAATGATGAGAAAGAGAATCACTGAGTTTGTGAAGTACAGTGCTGTCACATTCGACTATTGGACTATAAGATCTATGATGGCAGTTCCCATATACTTAATAAACTTAGCCCCATAAACCTAAACTTTGTACTTCTCCCAACACATACCTAGCATAGTATCAAATTAAAAATATTTGTTTCATTGAACTGGTGACAGGAGAGAGTATCCTAAGGAATGAAATTATAGTTCCCTAAGGAAATGGCACACGTATGCTATAGCTTAAGACAAAGTCAGATTTTAAGCTCCTTGAAAATAGTTTGTATTATATTTATCTTTGCATTCCCAACACTTAGCACAGATTTTTGCACATAGTAAATGATAAATAAATATTTGCTAAATTGGAATTGTTGAATTCTCCTGGACAAACAGAAGTAAAACACTTAGTGCTTTCTTCCAATAAGACATCTGTGCCAGAAAATAAAGGGTTAACATTGCAGCAAGTTCTACAAAGCTAACAGCATTGCTTTAAGTTCAAATAAAAAAATTGCTAATCTCTTCTGTAGTGAGAGGAACACTCTTTGCATTTTATATTTCATGGCTGGAAATACTCCAGGCCTACACGTTTTTATTAGACATGTAAAGCTGGGGAAACAATGTTTACTTAACATTTGAAGTGAGGAATTACATTCAATCTAGAATCAAACTAAAAAAAAAACCCTTCTGAGGTTTCAGGGGTGTGCATTAGGCCTGAAATAAAGCAGAAAATAAAGTCCTTTGAGGCACCATTTATTCAAGATTTCTCTTACCTTGTGCCAGATTGTTATTTACCCAAACTGGAAGCTACTAGCTTTGAGGCCTGTTTTGGGTATCACCCTTAAAATCCCAAGCTGTCTGTCATTTGGACAGCTTTCCTAGTATACAAATTAGGGCAAAGAGTTCAAGAAAAAAGAAACTACAGCACAGGAAATGTAGCTTTTGGGGGAGAAAATGGTACCTAGGATAACCTGATGGGAATAATACTTAAATTGTTCATGGTGAAGATAGTAGCTGGACTTTGGAAATAAGAAGGTGTACTTCAAAAGTAACCAGGATCATAGGCCCATAGTTTTACAGCTGGTAGGGACCTTAAAGGTCATCTACTATAAGCCTTTCCTTTTAGAAATTAGGAAACTTATACCCAGGAAGGTGGAATAACTTATCCGTCCAAGGTCAGCTATTATGTGGGCACTTAGAATGTTTCCTTTAATGAGAAGCATTCCAGGCTTTAACGATGATCTGAAAGGAAATTGTTGTTGAATTGTTACAGTCCTTCCATTCTCCTTCCTGACTTTTCATGCTACTTTGACACTGAGTATACATTTTTATCCAGTTAAACTGACTAGTTTGGAATGCAAATGTTTTTGATACATGTTACATTACATGTGGAGCAAGAAAGGACAATTAGTATATCTGTTTATACTTGAATTGCCAAGTTATAATCATTTGTTAGTTTACCATCACTATAAGCTACTAAATCAATCAATAAGAATTTAGTGAATATACTGCTTTAAAACACTGTGGAAAGAGATGGGGATACAAGGAAAGAAAAAACAACTCCTTCCTTCAAAGATCTTGGTGGTAAGTGAATTGTCTGGGACAAACAATCCCATTTCTATGCATATGTTTCTACTGATACTAGGTTGACTCAGATTGTCTGACCTTGACCAGATGAATGGGATTGAACTGTTTACTCTAATTTTAGTAAGTTCTCTATTAGATAAGTGCTGAATTTTATGCCATACATATGTTTCACTTTTTTGTTATATTTTTAATTTTGTGTTTTTCCCACTTCTAAGAGAGCAGAGCCCAACTCTAACATAAAGTTCAAAGTCAAGAAATAGGCTGGAAAAATAAGCAAACAATAACAAAAAATAAAATGCTACTATGGTGGCATGGAAGATCAAGACATAAACTCAGAAGACAACAATGTGAAAACAGCAACCAACAAAGCTTCAAAGGAAAATGCTAATTGGACCCAAGCCCAACAAGAATTCCTGGAAGAGTTAAAAAGATGAGTGGTAGAGGAAAAATTGGGAAAAGAAATGAGAATGATGCAAAAAAAGTTGTGAAAAGAGAATTAACAGCTTGGTGAAAGAGGCATAAAAAATACTAAAGAAAATAACACCTTAAAAACAGAATTGGCCAAATAGTAAAAGAGGCACAAAAATTTACTGAAAGAAAAAAAAGAACTCCTTAAAAAGCATAATATGCCAAATGCAAATGGAGGTACAAAAATTCACTGGAAAAGAACTCTTTAAAAAACATAATTGGCCAAATGAAAAAAGAGGTACAAAATCTCACTGAAGAAAATAATTCCTTAAAAATTAGAATTGGGCAAGCAGAAGCTAATGACTCCATGAGATATCAAGAAACAAAATGAAGCCAAAAGAATGAAAAATAGTAGAAAATGTGAATTATCTCATTTAAAAAGCAACTGACCTGAAAGATAAATCAAGAAGAGCTAATTTAAGAATTATTGGACTATCTGATGGTCATGATCAAAGAAAGAGCCTAGACATCATATTTCAAAACATTATCAAGGAAAACTGCTCTGATATCTTAGATCCAGAGGCTAAAATATATATGGAAAGAATCCACTAATCCAAAATGAAAACTCCCAGGAATGTAGCCAATCTCAGAGCTCCCAAGTCAAAGAGAAAAAGATAATTCAAGCAGCCAGAAAGAAACAATTCAAATACTTTGAAGTCACAGTCAGGATCGTGCAGGATTTAGCAGCTTCCACATTAAAAGATCAAGGGGCTTGGAATACGATATTCCAGAAGGCAAAGGAGCTAGTATTACAAAGGAGCTAGAATAAACTACCCAGCGAAACTGAGTGTAATCCTTCAGGGGGAAAAAAATGGATATTTAATGAAATGGAGGACTTTCAAGCATTCCTAATGAAAAGACCAGACCTGAATAGAAAATCTGACATTCAAACAGAAGACTTAAGAGAAGCATAAAAAAATAAACTTGAAAGAATAATCACTAAGGGTCTCAATAAAGTTAAACCCTTTACATTTCTATATGGGAAGATGATACATGTACCTCCTAAGACTTTTATCATTATTAGGGCAGTTAAAAGGAGTTTATATAGATAGAGGGCACAGATGTGAGTTAATTATCTTGGTATGATCTCCAAAACAATTAAAGGGAGAGAAAGAGAGATGCAGGGGGTAAAGGGGGGAGGGAGAGGTAGAATGGGGAAAATTTTCTTACATAAAAGAGGCATGCAAGGAAATGCTTTTATAGCAGAAAGGAAAATGGGGGATGGTGGTAGGCAATGCTTGAACCTTACTCTCATTGGGGAGAAAAAAATCTATATATACATATATGTATGTATACATACATGTATGTATACATACACATATACTCAGTTGTATATAGAAATGTAACTTGCTCAGTAGCGAAATAAGGGGAGAAAGGGATAAGAAAAAGATGGGGGGATGATAAAAAGGAGGACATATTAAGAAATGCAGTAGAAGCAAAATAGACTTTTGAGGAGGGACAGGACAAAAAGAGAGAGAAGAAAAATGAAAGAAGAAAACTGGATGGAAGAAAATACACAGTAATCATAACTGTGAATGTGAAAGGGATGAGCTCACACATAAAATGGAAGCAGATAGCAGAATGGATTAGGAATAAGAATCCAACAGTATGTTGTTTACAAGAGACATACTTGAAACAGAAAGACACACACAGAATTAAAATAAAGAACTGGAGCAGAATCTAATAGGCTCCAGCTAATCTAAAATAAGGCAGAAGTAGCCATCATGATCTCACTCAAAGCAAAAGTAAAAATAGACCAAATTAAAAGGGATAATCAGGGAAACTACATTTTGCTAAAAGGTATCATATAGATAATGAAGTAATATTTTTTTACAGCAAGTTTCTCTGATAAAGGCTTCATTTCTCAAACATATATTGAGTACAGAACTGAGTCAAATTAATAGAAATGGGAGCCATTCCCTAAATGATAAATGGTCAAAGGATATAAACAGGCAGTTTTCAGAAAAAGAAATCAAAGCTATCTATAGTCATATAAAAATGGTCTAAATCCCTATTGATTAGAGAAACCAAAATTAAAACAACTCTGTGGTAGCATCAGAACCTATCACCTATCAGAAATGACAAATGCTAGAGGGATATAAGAAAATAGGCACAGTAATGCACTATTGGTAGAGTTGTAAACTGGTCCAATCATTCTGGAGAACAATTTGGGTCTTTGACTAAAGGGCTATAAAACCCAGCATCACCACTACTAGGTTTGTACTTCAAAGAGATCAAAGAAAAAGGAGAGGGATCTATATGCTCAAAATATTTATAGTAGCTCTTTTTGGGGTGGCAAAGAATTGGAATTTGAGGGGATGCTTGTTAATTGGAGAATGGTTGAACAAGCTGTGGCATATGATTGTGATGGAGAACTATTTTGCTGTGGGAAATTATAAGGCATTGGTTTCAGAAAAACATGGCAAGACCTATGTGTACTGATGCAAAGTGAAGTGAGAACTGAGAGTTCATTGTGCACAATAATAGCAATGTTGTAATGATGATCAACTATGATTAAAAAAAAATGCTATCCACCTCAAGAGAGAGAACTGATGAACTCTGAGTGCAAACTGAATTATAATTTTCTCACTTTCTTTATTTTTCTTGCTTTTGAAAAAAAGCGGCTGATAAAGGAATATATTCAGCATGATTTCACATGTATAATTGCTATCAATATTGCTTGCCTTTTCAGTGGGTGGAGGAGGGTGTTAGGAGGGAGGGAGAGAATTTGGAACTCAAAATTTAAAAAGAAAATAACGCTTAAAAATAAATAATAAATTTTTAAAAATTAAAAAAAAGAAGTCCCCCCCTCAAAAAAGAAAAAAAAAATCAGTAAATCATTTGATTGATTAAAGCCTTATGCTATGACTACAGGCTACTAAAACACCAGAAAGTTACTAAAACTCTCAATAAAGAAGAATTCAACACAGAACACAACCGCAGAAGCAGAATTAGACTTATAATTCATTCATTAGAGAAGTGGGATGGCATATTTCCCTAAGCGCTTGTGGTCTTTTTACCCTGAAACATCCCTTTGCCACAGTGGCCCCCTTTGTCCACTGGTGAGTCCTTCTGGAGTCCTCCATTTTGTGGATGTGCCCAGATTAATCATGCTTCATTCCCTTCTTACTTTCTACATGACTAAGCTGCATGGTTACCCTTAACTCTCCTTAGCACTTGAGGTTTTCTCACCTTGGAACATTCTTCTGTCAAACTCACTCCTTCTCCCATTGGTGAGTTCCTTTCAGGGCCTCTATTAATGGGGATGGGCCCACTCTAGCTATGCTTCATTCACCATCTGGCTGTGCTTCCAAATCTCTGGACTTTACTACCATGTCTTCACTGGGGTTCCTTCTCCCCATCCCTCAACCCCTTCACTTTTCAGCTCCCTTTTATGTGTTGCTTTCCCCCATTAGAATGTAAGCTCCTTGAGGGCAGGGATTATCTTATTTTTCTGCTTATATTTGTATCCCTGATGCTTATCACAGTGCCTGGAAAAGATTAAGGGCCAAATTGTTGCCTGCTTGCTTACTGTAAAGAGTGCTGGACTCAAAATCCAAACACCTCTACTAGAATCTTTTTTCTACTATTAGAATCCTGAGCAATCTTGGGAAAGTTAAATAATCTTTCTTGATCTCAATTTTCTCATTTGTAAAATGAGGAGGTTGAATTAGATGATTCCTAAGATACCTTGTAACTTTAAATCTATGATCCTAATATGATCACAGTTAGGAAGACTGTAGTGTCTTCTCTGGTAATAAGGAAGTTTTGAAGACAGGGCTTGGGTTGGGGGTGCAGGAAGACAATGAGTTCTGTTTTAGACATGTGCTTGAGATATCCACTAGAAATCCAGTTTGAAATGTCTAATATGCAGCTGGTGATGTGGGACTGGAGACAAGGAGAGAAATTAGGACTGGATATATAAATTTGGGAATCATTTGCAGAGAGATAACTGAACCTATGGGAGCTGTTGAACTCACCAAGTAAGAGAGAGCAGAAAGAAAAGAGAAGCGACACCAAGAAAGAGCTTTGAGCACTGTCAAAAATATGGCTGTACTTCAGCCCACCATATACTTTTTATTATTCTGCAAAATTATTTGTATGACTCATTTAAGAAGTTCCAATAACTTTAGACAACATTAGGTAACATAATTTACACTATGAAGCCTAAAGACTAGAACAGCAGAATCTAAGATTTGGAAAGGACCTTAGAATTCATGCAGTCTAACTCTCCACCCAATGTAGGAATCTCTTCTATAGCAACCCAGAAAAATAGTTATTCAAGCTCTATAGCAATTCAGACACAAAACACATTCTGGCTATCACACATAAGACAGATGTTCCATCCACAAATGTACTTTTTCAGAATTATTTACAGAGTTATGAAATCTAGCACCTTAAATATTCATAGACAGTGATGAAGGGAAGTCAAAACTCAATTATGTATCTATGAGCACTTCAACACAGGCCCAGGGAGGTTTGCAGAGTTCTATGGTACTTCCTTTCCTTTTTGTTGAAGAATATATGTATAGGTATATATATACATATACATATACATATATATACATATACATATATATACACATACACATATATATACATACACATACATACATACACACACATATATATATACATACACATACATACATACACACACATATATATATACATACACATACATACATACATACATACATACACACACATATATATATATACACAAGTGCACATAAACATAATACGCTTTTAATGACAGGTTTTTTTTTAAAAGACTGGTAGGACTAGAGAAAGTCCTTTTTATGTTAATAAGTTCATATAAGCTACTTGTAGTCTATTTAAAAGTCTCTGAAAAGTAGTTTGCAGTTCTACTTCTCAGGTTCACAAATGGCACATAAATTAAGCTGCTTGTAACTGTATTTGACAAAAGTATTGTCAGCAAACTTAAGGCACCACCAGTTTATAGTTTATGTCACCTTTGCCCCAAAGGATCAGGATTTTCATACTGTTGAAAATACCAGAAACTCAAGCTTTAATTCACTTGATTCTCTCCTACAAGGTGTGTCACATATCACAATGAATACCATGCAAACGTCTCTGCTTCTGTCTTCCCAACTGCCTGCTTGAATCATTACGTAGATGTAATTTAAACAACCAGCAGATTGCTGAGACACAGCCAGCAGGCAGCGTACGTGTGGCTACCAGCCATGGGATCAGTGTCTGTATCTTTCAAAGACACGTTCCAAAGCCACACTGCAGCAAGCTGGGAGCTGCTGTTCATTATCTGGGAAAATGATAGGGACGTCAGAATAACAACTGCTCTAGTCTCCTACTGAGAGGTAGGACATGAGGAAGGAAGGTCAAGGCTGCCATGGGACCTTTCCCCTTCTGCCTGCTTCCACCTCAGAAATCCATAGAAAACTTCCTTCTTCCCACAGGTTGCATAAACATAGTGTGCTGACTATAGGTTTAGGAAACTGGGCCCATTATGTTAGGGATATAATGTGTTACCAACATATCATCTCAATTGTATTTTAGTTTTCAGTTATTTGATGTTACTCTGCATTAAGTAATTTTTCTTAAGTCAAAGTTCATTTATTCTTACTTACCATAATATAGATTTATGTAAATTATTGAATATAAAACATGAAAAATGAATCCATCAACCAACAAATTATTTATTAATTGCCTTCTGTGTCCGGCACTGGGTTAAGCTCTAGGGGTATAAATACAAGGAATGAAATAATCTCTACTTGCAAGGATCTGTGCTCCCAGAGAGCAACAGATCTTCTCTATACAGTGCTATATCATCAATACAGATTATGATTCTAATGACTTCACATATACAATGAATTCTTAATAAATGGCAGTTAATGACAATTGTTGCTAATTTTCTTTCTTAAATAATCAAGTGGATCTGTGTTCTCACTGATTTAAGAGTTCCCTTTACCCTAATGATACAGAGCCTGCCCACCTTGCGTGAATCTCGTCTGTATCTTTCTACAAATTAACCACAAGGGTTCCCCTCCAACCTACTGGACTTTTTTACTTTTCCCCCAATATTTTGAGGATGAGTGGACTACTTTGGTTTGTCAACCCTAGCCCATCTTCTCTTCCTATTATAAAATTCCTTAATATATCTTTTACTCACTCATTTCTGTGCCGCCTCAGTTTTATGTTTCACCCTGCTGTCACCCACATTTGTCTTTCCACTGTATTCTAGGTATTGTTCATCTTGAATTTTCAGAAGCAGTGCTCTTCCTGGTCCTGCTACTAGGCAGCAACACTAGTAAAATGTATTGAGAAAATTGGCCTTCGTAGTAACTTTGAGAGAAACTTAGGATCAGTAAAAGAAACTTGAACATTTCCAAAAGCAACCCAAGCTGCTCTTTTCCTATTCAACTCTCCTATGTTCTAGCTCTGCATACTGTTGGACAAGCTCTACTGGAATAAATTCAGATTCAGGCTGAAATAGGACAATTTGAAAAATAGACACTTTTCATCAGCTTGGTCTTTCATGTATGGATAGATAGGCTCAGGGGTTGTGCCGGAGCCAGCCTGAACTGGTTCATAGAAATTAATTGTTACATTTTCAGCATAAACATTTATACCTTAGAATCAACAAATGTTACAAATAACAGCTTGATTTATTGTTTTTTATTGTTTAGACTTAAGAAAATAATAGAGAAAATGTTAATAACTCGGATTAAATTTAAAGCTTACCACTTTTTTTTTTCCTGGAGAGATAACTGTTAAACATTTGCCAGCATACCCCTGGATAGGCCAAATTACTTTGAATGATTACAGATCTATAATAGGAGGCTCTACTGTGCCTTGGGCTTGATAAAATTGACACAATGTCCTCCACAAATAGGAGGTCCTTACCATCCACAGAGTATCTTTTCTCGGACTTTGAGGTAAATCTCCATTCAGTGGCAATGATTTTAGCAGGCATACATCTCCCTGTTTCATGCTTCTTCTATGTTTATTATAGGAAGGTCACTGAATAAGGGTTATTTCTGTTGCTACATCTTCTAAGGAATCCTGAATGATCTTGATATATGGATGGGAGATATGTTGTAATAAAAGAGTCTGTAAGGCACTGTTTTGTTCTAACAAGTCAGATGATTTTTAGCATTCAACAAAAATAAGTACATCTCATTAATAGATCTTATTTTTTTTTACATCTTTCAGTCAATTGTGAGATGGTAAAGATGTGGTCCATTGTTGCATATTTTTTGCAAAAGCCTCAATATTCCCTACCAGTGCCCTCCATGAAGATGTCTTCAATTCACACAGTTAGCTCTTAAAGATTTTATATAGTTGGGAGAATAGATATATATTTCTGTAGTTGCTTGATATTCTTGTGCTCACTTTTTCTGGAATCAATAAGTTATGAAATTTTTTTCCCATGCCTTTGGTATCTTCCTGTCCCTTTAGAACATTTGTAGCTCAGTCCATAATATCTCCACAACTATCATCTCTAATACAGGTCTACTTTGTTTATTCTTGATCCAATACATTTACTTTTCCCAGCTTTGTTCTCTTTAGTGCCATTTCTATTTCCTTTGTAAAGACCTCAGGTCCTGTGATGTTAGGGTCCAAGGATAGTGGGTCAATTATTCTTTAGAGAAAAAAGTTTGTTGTAGTAATTTTTGCAAATCTTTTCCATTTTCTCTCTCTTTTTGTAGTCCTCTTCTGCTTTTATCCTTGAATCTCCTTGGGATGACTTTGCTTACTTGGCTATCATATCATTTCTTTTTTTTTTTAGTAGTTGGAAGCTTTATTTAACACAAACAAAAATATACGAAGTATTTTACTCATTTTCTTCACTCCTCAGTCTAGCATTTGGATTGGTGATGTTGATGGCTAGCTGAGTTGCTCTCAATGACTTTCTGATTCTTAGAGGACACATTGTGAGCAATCTCGGCACAGTAAGATTTGTTGCACATCAGAAGAACTTCTAGCTCTTCGACACTATGTACCAAACACTTCCTGAATCCACTTGGTAACGTATTTTATTTTCTTATTGCTTCCATAACCAATATTGCACATCAAGGTGTGGCCCTTGAATCGTCTTTGCACACTGTTGTCAATGCCTCTTGGTTTAACGCCAATTTCTCTGGATCTTGACATATCTGTTGGACTGGTGTCAGATGAACTTATTGGTCCTTTTATTGATGATTTTAGGTTTTATGAGAGGTCTGAGGGCCGGCATAGTGCTGGCGGAGAGATAGCGCCCTTCCACGGGAAGCACTGACAGAAAGAAAAAGGATGTCATGATTTCTTTAGACTGGTTTTATTCTCCATTGTTTTTGTCAGCTTTATGAGATGATACTGCTCATAATCATCTTTTATCCTCTTCAGAAGATTTTATAGAGTCGTTTACATTCTGAATTGGTGTTGCCTTTGGCAGCCATCTCTCGCCATTTGGCTAGTATGACAAATGTTTGTTAAGGTGTTTTCTGAGTCTTCCTGCAATGGGAATTAATTTTCATTGGTTTAACTTACGCATGTTAAGGTAATTTCTATTGTCTATCTCCCATGTTTTATTTTCAATAGGTTGCTTAAGTAATTCAAGGTTAAATCTTTTAAATTGTACACCATATCTTTTTCTCATAACAATTTTTTTGTTTATTATAAATTCTGATGTTAGCTCTGATGAGTTTACAGTCTGATTATGCACACAAAGCTATCCAGTGACAACTCCCATGTCCATAATGATTCTTTTCCTGTTTGTTAACTCCCAGTTATTACATTCTTTGTGATGTTATTTGGTAACTTACCATGTTTGAGACGTACTAATTCTTTCCTTAGAAGAAAATGTTTATGACATAGAGATGTGAAACTTCTATATAATCTAGGGTCTTTATCCTCTCTTTTGTTTGACCTATATTTTCTTATACGTTCCTCCTTATTCTCACCTTTTCCACTGTTGTAGTGAAGTCATAAAATATCCAATACATATGTTGATTTGACTGGAAGGTCTTATCATATTCTTCATAGAACTTCTCTACCATTTAAGACTCAGTAAATAATGTCATTGCATAAGTTGAAATTTTTAGGTGGTCTTTTTGCAAATGCTTATTCCTAGCACTAAAATATATGATATCTAACCATTCCATGAGATAATATTTCTTGTAGCTTTGGGGTGTATGATAAAACCCACCCTGACAACTCTTCCTTGTCTCTCCAAGGAGCACCTGTGAATCATCCTTCCATTTAGCTAAAGCTTCTTTCTTCTGGTTTTATTTTTAATCAGAATGTCAAGATGATTTAGCTCTTCCAGCAGTAGGCTTTCTTGTTAGTTATAGGACAAGCACTGCACATTTAGAATACAAATAGTCAAATTAATGTTTGTGGACAGTTTATAAACTGTTTAATTCTTAGTACCCTCGGATCTCTTCCTTCTCTACTACTGTCACTGCAGAAGCAGAAAAGGGCTACTTGGAATTGAAGGCCATTTTGATTTGTTTGTTTCATGGGTTGTCATTGCCAGAAAAGTTCCATTACCAGATGGCCAGCCTATTGATAAAATCCTTTTCCATGATTAATTATGCTGGTCCTGGGAAAACAGACTTAGTCTTTTCAAGTGCCACACTCAAAACTTTGCTAATATAGCAGGACCTGTCAGAGTTTGAATTCTACCGGCACAGCCTTTGAGAATACAAAATCACTTCCATCTTACAATAAAGCAACAGAATAGGACTTTGGTAGCAGGCTATTTTTATAAACAAAGAATATAGAAAGCAGGTGGTGATGTACAGGGAGCTACCTAGCAGTGGCAGTACAATATTGAGGAAGCAATTGTTCCTGAATCAATGAACAGATCTTTACTGAATTTCCCTTAGGTACTGAGCATTGTGTTGGGTACTGGGGGAGGTGGTGGTGGTAGAGTGCACATGTAGTACAAGATTATCCTTGCCTTTGAGGGGTATCCAATATAGCAGAGAACAACTATCATACAACAGTATAAGACAACATGTGATCAAATAATAAATCCTTTGATGTAGATTGTAAAAAACTCTTAAATGTTTAGAGGAAAGGGAGATCAATAAAGACTAGAGTTATAGGGGAATGCTAGTTGGAGTGGGTAGAATCATGGGCAGGATTTTGAATTTGATAGGGATAGGAGAGAAAAATACAACCCATGTGAAGGGAAGCTTAGGGAAGATATAGAAGAAAGAATGAAGATATGTTCCCAATTGTTATGTACCACATGGGTGCATCCATTAACATGCGCTCCAAGGGAAGAGAAACATACTCTGCCTTAGTTTTGAAAAACTCATGTTTTGGGATGATGCAGAAATCCCATACTAATCCCTTAGTCACTGTGAAGATGGAAAGGGGATACTGTGCCAGAGAATTGATGACTAAAAGCCTACTCAGTAGACTTTAAAGGGAGTGGGTGATTCCCACCACACCCCTCTTCTCCTTCTCATTAGTGCAAGTTTCTTGGGCCTCAGGCAGCATCTCACTTAGACTATCAGTGAGGGAGAAGGGGAATCCCCAGCCCAAGTAGCAATGATGACAGCATGCACATGGTAAAATCACTTGTACTTATATCCAAATGATTATCCAGTAAGTCCTACCTTAAAATGTCCCTCAATTTTTCCTTCCCCACCAATTTCACACATTCTAGCCCAAGAGTCCCAGGATACTGAAATAGCCTTTTAACTGCTCTCCTTTGCCTAAGTTTCTTCCCACTTCAAGCCAACTTGTACACCATTGTTACACTAATCTTTATAAAAAAAATACAAAGTTTTCCAATTACTTATTGGTTCAAGTCTTTTGAGACCCTAGACCTGTCACTGCTTCAGCTTCTTCATCTGTGAAATGAAGAACAGAGACAGAAAACATGTGAATAAAGACCAGTGGAAGCAGAAACAGAAATGACAAATGTAATGGGAGCAACAGATCACTAGGAAAGAAAAGATTTCTAAGGTTCCTTCTCAATATAAAATTCTGTTATAGTCTAATCTGATATTTAAAGCTAGATTCCAACCCTTCTCTACCTCCAATTAATCAAATACCTAGTAAATACCTACTAAAAGCCTGTTCATTTCTAATACAGGCTGGACTTTTCAGTGACCCCTTAACAACATGCTGACTCTGGCTTCCAAGTCTTTGTTGTTTCACTCTTACTTAATGTTTTTTCTTCTTCTGTCAGTCAGAGGAAGCTAAAATCACAGCCACCTTTCCTGTACAAAACCTTCATCAAATTCTCTCATACACAGAATTCTGTCCTTTGTCTGACTGCATATGCTGCTTGGGGCACAATGGATAGAGTGCTGGGCCTGAAGTAGGAAGACCCATCTACCTGAATTAAAATCTGGCCTCAGACACTTACCAGCTGTGTGACCCTGGGCAAGTCACTTAACCCTGTTTGCCTCAGTTCAGTTTCCTCATCTGTAAAATGAACTGGAGAAGGAAATAGTAAACCACTTCATCATCTTTGCCAAGAAAACCCCAAATGGTGTCATGAAGACTTGATCCGACCTGACTGAAATGACTGAACAATACCAAAATGTTATATCAACATGAACTATTAACCACAATTATTGTAGGACAATGGAGACTCATTCTCAAGATCTTTCACAGAGAGTATATTCTGAATAATAGTTTTCTTCATCATCACATATTTTTTGAGTGTCTACTATTCATAACAAAGGGATTATGGGAGTTGTGGTATATAGACACGTGAGGTAAGTGAGCCAAAAGTCAAAAGTTCTTTAAAACAACACAGATCTACCAATCCAAAGAGTTTTAACTGGGCTAGTCCATTAGGCAAACACATAACTGTAATCATTAGATAGTCTAAACTTCCTGCAGGAAAGTGATCAAGAAGAATCTGAGAGCAGCTAGGTGATGCATTGGATAGAATGTTGCACTTGGAGATGGAAAGACCTGAATTCAAATTCTGCTCCAAATACTTACTAGCTGTGTGACCCAGTATAAGTCACTTCCTTTCATTCTGCCTTAGTTTCCTCACATGTAAAATGGGGATAATAATAGCACCTACTCTCAAGTTGTTGTGAAGATAAAATGAGATAATATTTGCAAAGTGCTTTTCAAACCTTAAAGCACTACATAAATGCTAGTTACTAAGATTATAATTATTAATAATAATGTTATTGAGAACTTTTCAAGGGAATGGCCCTTCCTCATGTGTCATCCTTACAAAAACACATGCCCAAGTACCTCAGGACACTTATGATACCAGAGTTCCTCACAGGGGCTCTGTATTGTGAAAAATATACATGTATGGTAGGGAAGACTGAGGCAAGGGTAGATTAAATGGTGTACACAATGATGACATAAAAATTGATGAAGAACCCAGGAAAATAATTTATACTCTTTGAGAAGCACTACTATCATTAAGTTCCTTTCCACTGATCAATTTTTAAAAGTATTTCACTATAACAGCATGTTTAGGAAATGACTAAGTTTCTTGTCTCTTCTTATTTTAAATCAAATAATTTCTCAGTTTTTCTTTTTCACCAAAATAAGAATTTTTTAAAAAAAAGTATCGCTTTTTAGGTTGCATTCTTAATCACCGAGCACTCTGAAAGGGCCCAATGTTGAGCTTATATTGAAGTCAAATATATGAATATTTATTGATTATATTAAATGCAAAGTTTACTATGCCTGAAAATGCTCACCCAACTTTGATTATGCTATTAATCTTTATGTATACAATATTTACTCACACAGTTTGTAACATATTTTAATTTGTACACATGTACTTATGTATTCACTGGTGTCCTGGATTTTGGCTAGGGTGGTTGTATTTCTACACATTTTAATTATAAGGTCCCCAAAGGAGAGAGTTTGTTTTCTATTTTAATATCCCATAATTTTTTAGAGCTGAAAGAGAACTTAGAAATCATTTAGTCTAAACGCCACATTTTCCAGAAGACCCTGAGAGATGGAGTGATTTATGCAATGCCAAACAGTTAATTAGAATCCAGTCAGTATTGGAACCCAAGGCTCCTGACCCAAAGGTAAGTCCTGCTTTTACTAAATCATGCTTCTTCTCTTTATACAGTCTAGCCCAGAACTGTATACATAGATAACCAATAAACATTGCTACATCTGACCTATGTAACTAATAAATATTGGTATATTTGATCTATATAACCAACTAATGTTGGTATATCTGATCTACATATAATCTCAACAGCCCTTCAAGGATGTTTGGCCAGAAACCAATTTTATCTTTTCTAAACTTGTTAACCTATTTGCAATCCTTCCTCTTCCTGATTTCATGTTATGCTATATTTGGGCTACTTTATGTAAGCCAATAAAATGAACCACACAATCGAGAGTTGGTATGGAACAGTGAGAAGAACAAGGGGTTTGGAATCTTAGGGCTGGGGTATCAATCCTGGATCTGGCACTTACTGCCTGTGTGACACTGGATAAGTCACCTTTCTGGGCCTCAGAATCTTCATTAATAAAATAAGAAAGTTAGACAAATTAATCTCTAATTATCCTTCCAGTTCTAAATCTATGATCTCAATTCTGCACTTGAAAATCAGTCTCAAGCCTGGGTTCAAGTCATACTATAACCCTAAGTGCTTACTATGGTGCTTTAGGTACAAGTATGATAACTACATTTTGCAATATCAGACCCTTCCAAAGATGCTACAGTAAATTCAAGGAATTACAACCTAGGACAGATTTTTCCACTTAATAAATCTAAGAAAAATGCCTTCATTTGTTCCATTTGTTCATTTCAGTACATAATTTGTTTTCCATTTAGCAAGAGTAACAAAAAAGGATAGCTTTAATTCCTGCTATGGTTATATAATTTCTAGTTATACTCTCCAAGCATAGTCATGAGACTAATTTAAGTCCCTGAGTTGTGGTGTTACAGAAAGTGAGGGATGTCAATCATTTTCCACATTGGCCCAAAAGAATTTCATGGCATTCACACTGTCAGGTTTTGAAAGAGACTGCCTTAAATAGTATGGGCATTTTTCATTATTCAACATATTTATGTTCTTGGGTATTAAGGGCAGAATCTCAATCCTGAGATGAAAGTATATGCACAAGATTTATAGTGTTGCCTTCACTAAGTTCTGCAAACATAAAATTAGGTCGTCTATTGTGAGCTGGATTGAATTGAAAAAGAACCTATGAAAACAGTATAGATTTCTATTGTAGTTTTGAGGGGAGGATACCAAAATGCAGTATATTTCCCCACGTAAAGAACAGTTTGGGTTTCAATCTACATTTCAAATACTGAAGATTTTGCTCCCAGTGGGGCTCTTGCATGACATCATGCTAGTACAAACTCACCTACATCTTTCACTTGACACATTTAAATGAAACTATCAAGTCTCAAGTTCATTATCTAGTCACAGGTGAATATGTTTTCTGGAACAGGACAAATATTGAGTCTTACCTGCAGGCTGTTAAAAATGACGAAGAGGACCAGCATCCAGAGGTGTCTATAAGCCATGTGTAGTCCTCCCCAAAGCCATGTAATGGAGATCAGAGCAAACAGGTATAAAACCAGTGGGATTTCTAGAAATAAGAAAAACAGTTTCAAAATATTGACTATCTACAGAGATTCTTTGTTGGTCTCTTTCTTGTGACACTGTGGAAATGTATCGAGAATAATAATGGAAGAGAAATATTGAAATTCCCATTCCTGTGCCCAGTGGTGATAAGATGCATTGCTACATTGACACTCTTTCTTCTTTGCACATGGGTGTGTGAGTAGGTGAGTAGGATGTAGAATGATAGGAGCTGTTCCTCTCCTAGACTACCACCTGCTGGACTATTCACAAAATACCATCAGCATTTGACTACAATGAAAATACATTCCAACCCAACTGTAACATTGATAGTCCCACAGACTCAGAAACCAGACAGGTGAGAGGGAACCAGATGCAAGGCCCTCTCCCACTTGTCAGGGCTGTGTGCTGAGAATAGAAATAAAAATGAGATAAAAGATTTGCTTCTATTAGTAAAAAATAATACCAAACATATCATCTACTTTTCTATTTAAGGAGAACTGAAGCTGGGAATAAAGCTAAGCACAGGAAGTGGAAATTATTTGAACACATTGCCCTAGATATTTATCAATATGTCTCAAGTATCCTTCATTTCAGCATATTTTTAGTTCAAATTTCTCCTTTTTTCTTTTCTTTTCCTTTCTCTTCTTTATGGGTGTTTTAAGCTTAAAAGGGGGATTTTAATATTCATTTGGTAGATCATGTAAGACTCAGAAAAAGTAGCAGATCTCTGTAAAATGAGGGGATTGAATTAAGTGATATCTCTGAACCTTTCTGATTTTAAATCTATACCCCTATGACCCTAGACACTGATGAACAAAAGTTCTTTCCTGCAGTAAAATGTCAGCTGAATGGACTCTGAAACTAGAAACTCTCTGGACAGACCTCAAAGTCCACATCTACCCATATCTTTGAGTCCAACCTAGAGCCATATGTGCTACTATTGATGCAGCTTTAGGATATTTGAGAAGTAGAGGGATTTATAGGAAAAGGAGACTAAGTGAGACAGCATTTCTTTCTTGGAATCACCGATGTTGCTTTTCTGGTTTGTGATTCTCATTGTAAAAATAAGATAAGAATCACATAAGCAAAACCTAGTATAATTACAGGAGCGCATGGTCATGGCTCCCTTATAGAAGGGCTACAAAAAAGATACCTAGAGATAGCTAATTTTCATGTAGATTTGTTCTTAGTACAAATAGATATTATTCAATAAAAGGACTATATACATCTGCTTTTACTTACAGCAAAATACCCAAAGTCTGGAAAAATGCCTGAACCATGGTCAAATAATTTGCCAGAGTTGGTCCACAATTTGTGCATTGAATTTGTAGATTGCAAACTTTGTACCCACTATACACACACAAAATTCTATTTATGTCTCTGTACACAGTACAAAGGGACACGTACATTATTGTGTGAACAAACAGGGCAGCTATCTTTGAAAATCTGGTCCCTTTGCTTCTATGAATGCCTAGAGCAAAGTACAAGGAAATCAGGTGCTGGGAAAGTCCTGCTGGGTAAGACAGCATCATGGAATGGCACTTATTAGCAACACCCATTTTATTTTGGAGTTCTACCACAGTAATGACTCTTCATTTTTCATTCACTGGAATGAGGAAAAGTGAAACAGACATCTAGGTTTCCCACCATAAACAGCTCAATATATCAAAGTACAGTGCCAAAACTAGCTCTTCGAGGGAGAAAAATAAATAATTAAGAGCTGGTTGACTTCAAGGGGGATCTGTTTGTATCTTCTTAACCTCTGTAGAATAAAACAAACCTGACTTGATTTCAAAGGCCTTTGAAAGTAAGAAAAGCAATAAGTGAGAGTAAAGTGAGTTTGGAGAGTAGATAGTGTATTCACTTAATGAAAATGATCAAATTTTATTATTATTAGGATTACTAGAGCTAGAAGGGACCTTGGAGAGCATCTTGTTCAATTCTAATCCATACTTTTATGTGTTCTTAGCCTCTCCCTTGATAGAATGTAAGTTCCCTGAGGGCAGGAGTGGCTTCATTTCTGTCTTTGTATCTCCAGCACCCAGCATAGCCCCCGGTATATACCAGGTGCTTGATAAATCCTGACAGAATTGTTGACAGGAACCTGAGGCCCAGAGAACTTAAGTAAATCTCTCACATTCTCAAAAGTAGCAGACTGAGTATTTGGCCCCATGTTCAGTGTCCTTTCTACTACCTCCATTAAAGCAAGCATTTCAAAATAACTGAACTACTAATAAGTTCCCTATTAGGTTTAAACTTTAGCTTTCAGCAATTTGAGTCTTCATAGTCTGGCAAAGTTAGAAATGATATTGTAAAATGCTGTGAGTTTTTTTAAAATGTATCAATCTAGAGTGTATCAGCAAATTAGATCACTAAGTAGCAAAACCTCAAATTAATCTAATAATGATCATTTAAAATAGGAAAGAATAATATATTTTTTTGAGATATGGTAGTGAGAAGGCTAGGAAATAAGGCTGCCTATATAACAACCATGTCAAGAAAGCCCAATTTGGGTCTTTTTTAGGAAGGTCATATTTTCAAAATCCAGTGATGAAATTAAACAAAGAAAAATGTTGTATTGGACAGAAAAACTGGTTTTAAAAGGTGGTAGCAAAAACAATTAACTTCTTAAAACCTGCAAAGAAATTCTAACTTCTCATGAAATTTATATGTTAAACTTATGTGGAAGAAAGAAAAACTGAATTGATATCATTTATTTCTACTGTTTACTGTATCTAACAGAGGGAATAGAGGTACTTTTGAGTTGGAAAATAGGGATAGAATTGTGTTCGTCGCATTTTTAAAGAGTCTAGTGCAGCTCTGTAGGCCTGTTGTATTATTTTATACCACTGATAGTAGTATGGGGATGACACCCTATAGAAGTGAGCATGAAGTTCAGCTTGTGTTTACCATCCTTTCTGAAACTTGTTTAAATTTTATCCCTTTGGCCTTTTTTTTTCAAACAATTGGAGAGATGTAGAAACACACTCTTCAAAGTAAAATAAGAGAACCCAATCTGAGTCCCTGAGGACACAAGATGGAGGATTTCAAGATAAGGAGTGGGAATGAGTGTGGAGGGGTGCGGACTGTGGCTCCTTCATTTTGAAATTAATAGCATTTAGCAACAGGGTAGTTTCAGGGTGCTGAGATTTCTTGATAGGAAAGTACTTAGGGTGTTTCTGGGCTAGCAAGCTTTCTTGACAAGAGTTAAGTATTTAATCAAGTTCTGAATAAACAAGGTGTAGTCACCGACTTGTGTACACAAGTCAATAGAATATCAAGACCCAGATTTCAGAGAAGTACCAAACCAGCATCAGGATGGTGGGAGCAGGACAGGTTAACACAACAAAGGTAATACAGGGGAATGATGGTCCCTGCAAACTATTCCAAGGAAAACCCAAAGGCCCAATTTCAAGAGTCATGAGATCCAGCCAAGATTTCCTAAGCTAGTTCAAATTTCAAGAATTTTTCTTTTCATTGTCACATTCCTCTAATTAGAGTCTTTGCAAGTGTGTGTTAAGGGGCTGCAGGTTACTCTGCTTACTCTCATCTCCATCAATAATCCCAATGAGTTGTCTCAACAACTTCTATCTTCACAATATTACATCTCACAATCTTTTGCAAGGGCTCATCTATTCCTATACCACTTTAGGTCTGTTTTGGGAAGAACTCCTGTTTCTAATGTCCTAATGTTATCTTCACCCTAATGAAAACTTGAGTTCCCCAGTTGGAGGAATTCTGAGCATTAGTACTTCAACACTAAAGGAAAGGTAGTTTAGGTGGAAGATAGTTTGGCTTACACTGTATAATTTTCATTATGAAAGGTCTATTTCTGGTTCAAACCCAAACTGTCAGAGCATAAGCCCTTACTTAAACTGCCTAAGAGGGTCCGCTGAAGCAAAGAATGAAACTAGCATATCTAGCAGGAGGTAGCTAGGTGGCACAATGAATAGAGCACTAGGCCTGGAGTCAAGGAGAACTGAATTCAAATATGACTTCAGACATTTACTAGCTATATGTGACCCTGGGCAAATCACTTAACCTCTGCTTTAATCCATGGAAGAAGGAAATGGCAAACCACTTCAGTATCTTTGCCAAAAAAAGTCCATGGACAATACGGCCCATAGGGTCATGAAGAGTCAGACACAGCTGAATGACTGCATAACAGCAGTATATCTAGTCTTAAACAAAAGCATCCAACTTATCTAAAGTTTCCAGTGGTATTAGTTTGAAACTTGTACCATTTTGAGGATTCAAATCTCTTCTAAAATAGGATCAGAATAACCCCAAGGAGCCTAATCTCAGGGGCAGATATTGGAAACTCTTACTCAAAAACAGGTCCCAAGGATCCCAAATACTATAGAGGCACAATGACCCAGGGGAAACCCAGAGCTCACCTTGCCCTAGGGGTGATTCAGGAACAGGCTCAAAGACCTAGGGGAAACCCAGAGCTAACTTGGCTCTAAGGATGATTCAGGAACAGGCTGGATTTCCCAGGGTAGGTTACATGCTAAAAAGATGCAGATAGGTCTCTTTCATGTCTGAATTTGCAGGCCAAGAAGCAAGCCAGCACTGGCACAGGCCGGGTACGGTTTCCGTGGGCGAAGGGTAGGGAATGTAGGGCAAATTCTCAGTGCAGTCACTCAATCCACTGAAAACATAAATAGCCATATGACTTGCCATGGACTCACAGTGGTTCCATTGCATGGTGTAAGAAACGCTTGTGTGGATGTTTTATCTGACTGTGACTTATTAGAATGAAACGTCAGATTAATATGGTGCAAGCCTAGGATTATGGTCTCATCTCGAAATGGCTAGATGTAATTTTCAATTTACAAGCTATAATTTTGTGTCTAAGGAGGATAACTGAGTTAGCTGAGACATAACCACGTGGATCTTCCATTAACTGTTATTAGAGCAACTCTATTTGAACCACATACTTTACGGCTGCCAGCTAATATTTTCTGGAGGGGGCCAAGGAAATCTGTAGCTCTCAAGAAAAGTCAAGTGTTTTGTTTTCTTCAAGTGGGAGAAAATATACCATAAAGGTGGGAAAAAATGATCTTCCTTCATTTTCATAGCCAATCTTCAGGATATCAGGTTTCATATAATGTCATTATGAGGAGAGTTGTCAGAAAAACCTGGGTTTTTAAAGGCAAAGATGAAGTCAACTAACACTAAGCACTGGTTTTTGCTCAGATTGCTGGCTACTCAGAAGTTGGAGGGCTGAGCACTCATCTGCATACAGACATGCTCAGACACTGAACTGGGCCAGTTTTCAGCACACTACATGGTTTTGTAATACAGGGAAAATTCAGAACGCATCTTTCAACATGCCTACAGCCATATTTAGAATCCCTCTTGGATGTCCTAATCAGAAAGTCTGAAAATGAGGCTTTCTCCACATCTGACCAGAGATTAATCAGTGAGTTATGCTTAAGAAGCAATTTTCATAAAAGTATCACACAGCACTTTGCAGTCATTGAAATGAAAGGACTTCTCAATAAAAGTCCAAGTTAATAATGCTGAATGAATCAAATTAAATTTGACAAAAATCTTAGAAAAATTAACATAGAAAAAAATTAAGAATTCTAGAGGCAATTACTTTTAAGTTAGTAAGTTAAGAGAGGTCTGAGGACTGATCTCTGGGGAAACTCCATCTTAACCATGCTTCTCTAGGAATCCTCTCCTGTCCAGTGATTAGCCTTCCAAACATTATAAAACATTTTCCCCAGTGAGACAGAAGCTCAATTTTTTGTTTTTATTGTTGTTGTCGTCTCTGCAGTCATTGCTAACAGCATTTGCATTATTGAAAACTTTGCAAAGTTTAAATAAATGATGCCCTTTTGATAGACACAATGCTAGCATATCATTGAAGCAAGGTTTGAAAATCATGTTACCACTCCCCTAACAGGAAACAGGCTAATGACTCAACCTTTCTGTTGCTTAATATCTATACTTGTAAATTGGGAAAAACAATACCTCACACCATTGTGCTCACAATTACCTAACTTAAGTGATCACAGAGTACTTGGAAATCAACAATATTGTATAAATGAATAGTACCCTGTACATTTAATATATGGCATGGTACCCAAGGATATGGTGTAGAAATTTAGATATATATGTGAGTGAACTAATTACTCCTTCTTAGTGACAATTTTGGGTATTCTCTTCACTATAAGAAAAGAGGAGGAATCTAAATACGATAGGGTTTAAAAAAAAAACCCTCAAACTTAAAAAAAAAAGGTAGGTGTGGTAGAATCCCCAGACTGAAGCAGGAAATTATTGTGTAGGAATTTACATCTGAGATGGGGAACTGAGAGGAAGAGATATAGCCCCAAAGTATATTTAACTTTTTAAATAATATTTATGTATTTGTGGTGAAAATAATTACATCAATGACTCCAATTTTCTGGGTGTATATGTGTGTATGTGTTCAATGCATGAACAAATTTATAGCTTAAAATTTCCTGAGCCCATTAATTTGGGGGTTTTCCTCTTCTCACTTATGTGAGGAATGTAAATTGTTACTGTTTATGTTGGTTCACAGGTGTTGTAAGATTAGCAAATATAAAATAGTTTCTATAGCTTATATATGCCCAAGGCTTCAAAACTGTATGTTGCTACATGTTTTTCAAATGATGGAGGTCATGCAATTATAGTTTTATAAAGTACACCATCAGAACAACATATCTTAAAAACAGTAATAGCTGGATTTGTGAATAATCTGGCATTAGGGAGGAGGGGAAAAATAACCCAAACTACTAACCGGATTTATAAATTAGTGAATTTGAGAATCAGATATATTTTCTTTTCAATTACCTGTTGAACTTCAGCCTCAATGATTTACCCTGAATCTTTATAGGAATGTATAACACTGTTTTAAATTACCACTAATCACCTCTAGGCTTCCTTATGATCTAATATCTACTTTCTTTAGAAGGCAACATATCCTAATTATAAAATCACAATATTTGCTCTCTTGAGGGTTATTTATTTACACTGCACTTTTCATTTGGCTTCTGTCAAAACTCATTAAAAAAAAAGATTTGTTTAAATATGACCTCTCACAGTCAATAGAAACATTTATACTGAGGGTAAGCAAACAGGTTTGAAGAAAAAAAAATCAGAATCCGGCCAATCTTTGTTCTTACTGTCAGACCAAACAAAATTCACCTTTTAAATGACTTAAATTCATTCAGAAAAGAAATGGTATAAAAATTCTATTTCTACCACTGAACTTTGAAAACGTATATACTACACAGACCATTATAGACTACCAATAATCTAGGCAGCTAGGTGGCGTGCTGGGTAGAACTTTGGGCCTAGAATCAGGAAGACTTGAATTCAAATACTGCCTCAGACACTTACTAGCTCTGTGACTCTGGACAAATAATTTAGCCTCTGTGTGCCTTAGTTTCTTCAACTGTAAAATGGGGATAATAATAGCATCTACTTCACAGGGTTGTTGTAAGAATCAATTTAATATTTGTAAATCACTTAGCATAGTGCTTAGTGTATAGTAAGTGTGTGTTCTCTTTCCCTTCTCCAAAATGGTCCTAGATAGTGAGCAAATTCAAGATTTCTAAAGGGATTTGTTATTAAATCTATAATATCTTCTGGGCAGCTAGATGGCACAGTGGATAGAGCATTGGGCTTGGAATCAAGAAGATCCTTCCAGAGTTCAAATCTGGTCTCAGACATTAACTAGCTGTGTGATTCTGGGCAAGTCACTTCACCCTGTTTGCCTCAGTTTCCTCATCTGTAAAATGAGCTGGAGAAGGAAATGGCGAACCACTTCAGTCTCTTTGCCAAGAAAAACCTCAGTCACAAAGATTCAGACACAATTGAAAAATGACTGAATGAATTACATAATGTCTTGTATTATTAATTCCTATTATATATTTTCAGAATATTGGACAACTCTATTGTCCCAAATCTGGATCTTCTTTTAACTGCAAGTTGCTACAGTGTGGGGAAAATGGTCCTTAGAGGCATGTAGGCCTGAATATAAGTATGGACTCTGCCATATCCTAGCTCTGTCACCCTGGGTAAATGACTTTGATTTCCTAGGCTTGAGGTTTTTCATCTGTGAGATGAAGGGGATCAAATGATCTGTAAGATTCTTTCTATCTCTAACAGTACAAGTCTAAACAATATCATCTAAAGAAATCCATGACTTTGCCAAATGCTCTATTTCATAAAAGTGTCATACTATGACCTATAATTTGTGATTATACACACTTTGAAATGCTTCTCTGAGGTAATAAAGTGTTGCTACAGGCACTAAAGCCAAAATCAGCAGAGAATCCAAACTTGGAAGATGGGCAATGAAAAATATGCAGTAGTCTTTCAAAATAAAAATTTTATTCAAACAGTGGAGTTTAAAATTTGGAAGATTAAATACTATTGTTACAGCCTGCTATTATAATGTGATCCCCATCCTGTCACCAGAGCATAAGAGTCAATCTCTCAGGAAAAAAAAAAGCCAACACAGAGCTTTTTATGGTAATTCCACAAAGAATTTTAGAGATAAAAGAGGCATCATAATCTGCTCTCTCTCCTAGCTTGTGTTGTTCTGCAAAATGTTAAGTAACAAAACAAAACAAAACAAAAAACCCAAATCCTCAGGTACCTGATTCTCTATTTTGTGATTTGGATATATGTACATTAGTAGGAATAGATGACTTTAGTCACCTGTAAAAAAAAGGTACAGCTGGGTGGAAGAAACAAACACAAATAACCACTTTAAGTAGCTTTTATAGGGATATAAAGTAATGGTTTATCTTGCAGTCTGTTCAAGGGTGAATAAAGAAAAATGTGAGTTCTTAAATCAACATGGAGTTTAAAAGTGAGACATAGCACAAAATTTCAAATTTAGATTCTCAGTGGAACTCCTTTCATAAGAGCTGAAGAAAGAGAGTTAATAGCCCAGAAACCTTACTATTACTTAGGATAAGAATAGCGTTTCTTTCTTCAGTCTTGCAGATGGTAGAATTATTTGCCTAGCTAATTTCAATAGTGAATGAGACTTTTACCACGCTAGCTGTGTGGTACAGTGGGAAAGGTGCTATGTGGAGTCAAAAAGACCTGGGTTCAGTCCTTGTTTGAGTCCCACTAATGGTGGGATAACTTTGGGTGAGTCACTAAATTCCTGAGAGCTTTGATTTCCTCACATGTAAATTGAGGTAACTGAACTAGATGATCTCTGATGTACCTTCCTGCTCTGGGTCTGCAGTCTGATGGTCCTGTGCCTTGCCTGAGTTGTTGTTTGTCCTTCATTTTTGAAGAGGACCAGTGACATCAGGGGTGATGTCTTGACACTTGTGTGAATTGGATTTAAGTGAGGCAGAATTGTAGAAAGTCTTGAGACTCGCCTTCTCTTCCAGAATCCTCAAAGTCCAGTCACAAGACATTAATCAAGATGACTGGTGATAGCCCAGGATGAAGAGGATGACCTTGGTGACTTCAACATCTGACCAATCTCTAAGTGCTCCATAGAGCCTGCTTCAGCTGCCTTTTTGGCCATTGGAATAAATTGCTCTCATCTGCCCATTCCACTGGGGCGAAGTCTTCACATGCTTGGGATAGACAACCCCTTAACTCACTGATGGGTTCAAGACTTATCAGTTACCCTCAACCTGGTTTAGTCTGTCTGCTGAGACAGTTTACTGGGGTGTGGCTGCTGCACACACTTCTTGGAGCCACTGGTGAAAATTGGGTGCAGGTGGACACCAAAGGTAGGTGTATAGCCCTGAAAAGGGCTCAGCCAGCCTTCACACCAGAGATGCTAGTCCTTCCTGAACACCCCATATAGCCTACCTTAGTTATCCAGACCACTGAAGATCCATACTTCTGAGACTTGAGAAAATCAATCCATTCTTCCTTAGAACTTCCACTTTAAAGCCCAAGAGTTGATTGGTGACTTAGTACATAAAAACTAATGTACTTAGTTCAATATATCTACTAGTTAACCCTAGACATTGGTCCACGTTGCAACTTCACATCCCATCGATCCACCCATCTAAATATCTGTCCATCTCCCTGAATACCTTACCCCCTAACTCCCTTCATCTTCTCCAGAATGATTCTCCTTTCCTTGGTTCACTCCCCTATTGGTATTGTCTTCCTTTAGCAAATGTTAAGTCCGTTGAGGATAGAAACTGTCTCTCACTTTTGATTTTAATATTAGGACCTTGAAAGTTTAATCAAATTGGCCAATAAACATTTTTAAGCACCTACTACCAATGAACATATTTTAAGTACCAGGAACTGTATGTAATAAGGTCTGGGAATACTAGGAAAGACAGCCCCTGTCTCAAGGAGCTCACAGTCTACTGGGGAGACAACAAGCAATTGTGTACAAACAAGTTACATACAGGATAAATTGCAAATAAGCAACAGAGGAAAGGCACTAGAATTAAGGGGGATCAGGAAAGACTTCACATAGAAGGTGGGATTTTAGTTGAGATTTGAAAGAAGTCATGAAAGCCAGGAGGTGGAGATGAGAAGGGAGAGCTTTCCAGGAATGGGACATAGACACTGAAATGCCAAAAGATGGAATGTCTTGATCAAGGAACAGCAAGGAGGTCAATATCACTGGATCAAGGAGTAGAGTGAGAAAAATAGGGTGTAAAAATATCCAAAAGTGAGGGGAGAAGGATATGAAGGGCTTTGAACACCCAACAGTATATTTTATGTTTGATTCTGGAAGTTATAGGGAGCCACTAGAGATTATTAAGGGGGGTATTATGATTAGAACTGTGCTTTAGGAAGGTTACTTTGACAGCTGAGTGGAGGATGGACTAGAGTGGGGAGAGACTTGTGGCAGGCAGAACAACCAGTGGGCTATTTTAATAGCCCAGGCATGAGGTGATGGAGGCCTGCAGTAGGGTGGTGGCAGTGTGAGAGGAAAGAAGACAGCACATATTAGAGACGTTACAAAGGTAAAATTGACAGGTGTTGGCAACAGATTTGATATGGAGGGTGAGAGAGGGAGGAATTAAGGGTGGCATCTAGGTTGTGAGCCTAGCAGACCTGGATGATGGTCCATTCAACAGTAATCAGGAAGTTAGGTAGAGAGGAGGGTTTGAGGGGAAAGATAATGAGTTCTGCTTTGGATATATTGAATTTAAAATGTCTACCAAACATCCAATTTGAGTTGTCTAATAGGCAGTTAGAGATGAGAGACTCGAAGCTAAAAGAGAGGCTAGTGCTGGATAAATAGATTTAAGAACCATCAGCATAAAGATTATAATCAAATCCAAGGGAGCTGATGAGATTGACAAGTGAAGCAGTATAGAGGGAGAAGAGAAGAGGACCTAGGACAGAGTCCTTTGGAACATCCACATTTAGCAGGCATGACTTTGATGAAGAGCCAGCAAAGGAGAGTGAGAAGAAGTGGGCAGATAGGTTGAAAGAGAGGCTAGTATCATGAAAACTTAGACTATCAAGGAGAAGAGGGTGGCCAATAGTGTCAAAGGCTTGCAGAGGTCAAGAAGAATAAATATCCGGCACATAGTAATTACTTAATGAATTCTCATTCATTCATTCAGTGTGCCCACATTTTTAAAAGAAAGTTAAATTAAATTCATTCATCCAAAATAATACAACAATTGTCCTAGGATGCCTGTAGCTGTCCAGGGTGGGGTTTGTGCTATGGTGACAGGCTCAGGGTTTCCTTACCTGATATTATCACAGTCAAATAATTCATTTAACTTCATTTGTGATGGAGATTTTTTTTTTCAATTGGAACTATGATAGTAGTATTGAGAACAACCAGTAAGGATACTTTCTTTAGCAAGACTGGTGATACACTGCTCTGTGACTTGCACAAGCAATAAGAGGGACTTGTTCAGGGTTAAAAAGTGAGTACATGTCTGTGGCAGGACTTGAAATCAGGTCTTTCTGATTCCAGAATTAGCTCTCTATCTACTAGAAAAGGCTGCCTCTCATGATAGAGATGAGAAGTTAAAATGATTCCCCAGGAATTAAGAATTTGTAGTGAAGTAAAGTTCCCAACTATGGTCCTGCCAGAGCATTAGGAACCAGTACTGCTTCACTAAGAACAAGTCATGTCAAAATAACCTCATTTTCTTTTGTGGGCAAATTTTCTAGCTTGGTAGATCAGGCAAAAGCCATGGACAAAATGTATCTGGACTTCAGGAAGATATTCAAACAAATCTTTCATGATATACTGTGGTTAACTGTCAAAACATTTGCTGAAGATTAGTTCATTAGTGAAATTATACAGCTGGTTGAACAGTCATGTCCATAGAGTATTGAATCAATTTCAATGAGGAAGGAAGGCTCTTTTGATGTTATATAGGGAATGTGAATTTTTATCAGCGATTTAGATGAGGATAAAGGATAAATATAACTATTATGAAATGTATCTCCACTGAGGACAGTTAGGTCAATTTGACAAATGTTGATTAAGTATATACAATGTGCAGAAAGCACAGTGCTAGGAACTGAGGGAGACACAAAGTGGGATCTATTATATATCTTCTCTAGGAAGACTATACTTTGTAGGAAATGAAGTTATTGAAAAAGTGAAAAGAATTTAAAAGGCCATTGCAATTATCAGAATGGGTTCTTTTTTCACTTAAAGAAAATCTTTATTTGATCTTTTATATAAAATATTACTTTTAATCTGTAAAAATTACATATGGAAGATATGATTGGAAACCAGTTTTGGAGCAGCCAGTGAGTATCTCATTTAGGTTAGAATCACAGAATCCTAGAATTGGAAAAGTCCCTTGGAAGTCATGGAATATAATTTCTTGCCTAATGAATAAATCCCTCTTTAATATCCTTGAGACATGGTAAATTGTCTTCCAGTTGAATACCTCCCGAAATGAAGAATATGAAACTCATGAAGTGGCCCACTCCTTTCCCGACAGCTTTAACTGGTAATAAGTCCTTCCTTGGACCAATAATTGTCTCACTTATATTTTGTGGGAAAAATGAATTTTAGGTAGTGGGGCTGCCATCCCACTATTGATACTGTGGGCTGGCAGTTCAACTCACAAAAGGAGTCATTAAAATTAAGGATCCCCTTTTAAACCAACCAAATATTAACCACTAGATCCATGATTACTAGTTCTTTCTTGACTAAGCACTTGGTCTCTCACCATCAAGTGAGACTATGTAACTTGCAATGGATTCTGTGGATCATTTTCCATAGTTCCAAGCCTGGAAGAGTTTGAAGCTGGTCAAAATTCATTGCACATAAGTGTGTGTGCTTAAGCACCCACAGGCTGAGACTAGAGGTAGACCCAAATAGCAGCTTATTAATAGAAAGGGGATGGTAATACCCTGCTCACTCTGAAAACAACCTTTTATTTAAGTAATTTATTAGCAAAATATTTGCTAGATCTCATACTGAAAAATCTTATCATCTCAAACACATTCTGTGCATAGAAAAGTATATCTTAGTAATATGGTGATCAGGCTATAATTGTGTAATGAATGCTGCAATTATTAAAGCCAAACCAAGCTAAAAATGGATTTATTTTAAATGTTGAAAATAAGATGGGTAAGAATAGCAGGACCTGTTGTTGGGCTACCCATATTATCTGGATAATGATGCATCAACAAAGCAAAGGCTGAAAGGAGTGAAGGGAGGTGGAGAGGAAAGACAAAGGAGGGAAGCTTTTTGAAGGATGTATCTAAAGGGGAGCCACCAAGTAAACTTAAGACACAGTATTTTCTCCGCAGTTTCAGAATGGGTTCTTAAGAGAGGTTGTTAGAGGCAGTGGCGCAGTGGATAGAGCACCGGCCCTGGATTCAAGAGGACCTGAGTTCAAATCCAGCCTCAGACACGTAACACTTACTAGCTGTGTGACTCTGGCCAAGTCACTTAACCCCATTGCCTAACTAAGAGAGACAGAGAGAGAGAGAGAGAGAGAGAGAGAGAGAGAGAGAGAGAGAGAGAGAGAGAGAGATTGTTAAGGGAAGACTATATGATATTTCTAGGCCTCTTCAAGACCTTGGAGTCTCTAATTGTCCTAATTCAGACTTAAACATTTTGTATCATGGACTCTTTTGGCAGTCTGGTGAAGTCTATCGAAACCTTTTCAGAATAATGTTTCTACATGCATAAAATAAAATACATTTGAGTATAAAGGAAACTAATTATACTGAAACACAGAGTTCAAAATAATTTTTAAGAGTTCACAGACCCTCAGTTAGGAAGCCCTGCCCTAACTTGTAGCAGAAGGCTTTATGTTATAAATAAGGAAATATTTTCTACCTATTAGTACTGAATCATTATAGAAGATTGAGAATGGCCAGTCTCAAATAGAGCATGAGCTCACTTCCTAGGGTACAATAGGCACAGTCCTTCCAGAGAGCTGGATTATGAAAGGAAAGATCCCTATAGAGCCTTCCCATTTTTGTAATTTTATAAATTGTAGGTGGACATATCAAATTCATCTTGGAAACAGTGACATTTAATTCCATAAAAGAGCTCTCTCCAACCTCTGAATGCTATTATCAATAATCTTCTTCCTCTTCCTCTTCTTTTTTTCCTCTTCCCCTTCTTTTCTTCTTCCTCCTCCTTATTTTTCTCCTTCTCCCTCTTCATTTTTGGAGAATGGCTCTTCCTATCTCATCTAGGCTAGAGGTGAAACAATCACTCATGAGCCGAATCCCACTACTGACTGTCATAGGAGATTTGACCGGCTCTTTTTCTGACCGGGCCAGTTTGTCTTCTTTAGGCAGCCTGGTTATGCTACTTTCTGCTCCCTGGGAGCTTATCATATTGGTGCTGGACTAAGTTCATATATCTAATTGACTTTAGTCCTACTGCAGCTAAGAATTCCAGAGCTCAGGTGATCATCAGTCTCAGTCTCCCCCCACTGGCAGGGATTACAGGGATACATCACCATGGCTGGCTGCCTGAATTACTTCTGAGGATCCTTTAGGTTTCATATGTTATGGAGTTAATAAGCTAGGAGTAGTAAAAATTGGTAATCTTATTATAATAACTATTCTAGGTTTATAAATTCCTTATTTCAATCACTGCTGTTTTCAGAAACACTAAATATTTGAAAAACCTATGAATACTTGGTATTATGAAGTTTTCAAATTCAAAAGTTTGAGAAAGAATGCTCAAAAAAAATTATGTCACAGTTGGTAATCATATTATAACTTCAAGATTTTAGGGTTTGGGGGAGGTGGTGACATTACCAGAAAACAATGGGAAGCTGACCCATACTTGTGTATATAATATTGTTTCAACCTCAAATAGAAAAGATTTCTCTTTGTGTCATGGGGCTTTCACAAAATCTGTTTTTGCTGTTCAGTCATTTTCAGTCATGTTGAACTCTTCATGACCCCATTTGGGGTTTTCTTGGCAAAGACACTGGAGTGGTTTGCCATTTTCTTCTCCACTTGATTTTACAGATAAGGAGGCAAACAGGGTTAAGTGACTTGCCTAGGGTCACACAACTACTAAGTGTCTGAGGCCAGATGTTAACTCAGGTCTTCCTAACTTCAGGCCTGCTCTATCCCCTGCACCATCTAGATGCTCCATTAAATCTGTAAACATTGTTTTTGTTTTATTTTCAGCAATGGAAACATGTGAGTAGACTGCAAACAAGGAAATTCCTGCCAAGGACACGTGAAACCTGTTACGTTGGTCACTCTGGATCTTATTCAAGCATTTACTGTTACTAGGTAAGATGACATTCAGTTAGTTTCACCTAATCTTCTGCCTTATTTGGACGAGGAAAATCATATTAACTGTCTGAACATTTTTCTTTAGAAAATAAACATGTTTTTATCAAGTGAATAAAAATAAAAAAGGATTTCAGAACCCAAGTGACATCCATTTCTTAGTTGTCCATTCTTTTATTGTTTTGAATTTCTGAGTTGTTTTGTATTCTGTTTGATGGAAAGAAATGTCAGTAGAGATATGGTCAGCCTAATCAAAATTAGAAACAAAGATTAATATTTTGTTGTATTTATCATAAGTATTTAAGATATTTTCATTAATTTTGACAACACCAAAACAAACTAGGTGTTATTCATCTTTAATGATGACAAAATGGAGACTCTTTAAAAATGGAGCTATTTTTTTCCCTAGATATGTCATGATTCCTATTCTAGGAATGGCTGGAAATAGAAACTGCAAATGTTGGCTGATACTAAAGAGTCCTACTAGTAGATTCTGTTGTAACCACTCCATGGTTCATTTTAAGACATATCCAAAATTCATGTTGAACATTTGTAGGTGGATCAAAGTCCCCTTAAACTTATATTAAGCAGATAAGAATTTATGTGTAGGATTTTTAACATGAAAAAGATTCAGTCATCTACTTCCACTTTTTATTCAGATGAATTTTGTTTCTCTGATTCATGAATCATTCTTCACGTAAGAAAGGGCTTATGAATCAGAAAGGAGCCAGTAAATTCTAATGAGCCTAAATGTAGAGACAGGCTTATCACTGCCAGAGATCAAAACTAAACCCTAAAATTATAGGCTTCATTCAAAATTCCATTTGAGACTTTGAAATTTAGCTCAGGGAACATACCTTTATTATGAATCATTCACATTGAACATCCAGTTCATCGAACTGAGGAAGAAATCAACCTATCTTATTAGAAGTAAGAGGACTTCAGAGACGAAGATCTTAACATGTGAGAGCAAATAATTCTATGAAGCCAGAGTACAAATCTCTATTAGGGAAGGCAGGTGGCACAGTGGATATACTGCCAGGCCTAGAGTCAAGAAGATTCATCTTCCTGAGTTCAAATCTGGCTTCAGATACTTCCTAGCTGTGTGACCCTGGGTAAGTCACTTCACCCTCTTTGCCTCAGTTTCTTCATCTATAAAATGAGCTGGAGAAGAAAGTGGTAAACCACTCTAGTTTTCTTGGCAAAGACCCCAAATAGGGTCACAAAGAGTCAGATACGACTTTAAAATGACTGAATAATACTACCAATCTTTATCATGGTACCAGGGGTCAGCTGTAGAGATCTCAAAGGAATTTTTAGTCTTAAAACTGTATTTTTTTTGTGATGATCATAATTATATGGAGAAAAGCTCTACTTGGAGAAAAACTTATTCAGAAATAATGAAACATTCCTGATTTGTTATCAGTGAGTGCTGGGAGCCCTCAAATAGTGTCTCTGTGTGAGTACAGGTTGTAGATAATTACCTCTCTGCATGTAGCATTATTAGTAAATGAGTCATTATCATTGGAAATGAACAGTTTAGCTATAGCAATGGTGACCTATAATTTCATTGGTGCAGGGAATTTCTTGTTTGGATGCTCCCTCTACATATGCAGGTCAATAATTCATCTGCAATTTATGGCATTATAGAGTTAGAAGAGTCAATAAGAGGTTAGGTGACTTGCCCAGGGATACATAGGTAGAGTGTGTATCTGAGTCAGGGCTTGAATTCAGGTATTCTTGACTTTAAAGCCAGCCATCTATCTATTATGCCATGTAATGTCTCAGCTATATGACTATCCTGACATTAGCTGACCTTTTCTTCCCAATATATTTTGCTGTAGACAAAATGATTCAAAATATGAAAAAAACCACTCTCAACATAGTTTAATTTAAAATGTTTAGGAAACACACATTATTCCCTCATTTCAGAATCGGAAGAGAACTTAAGAGTTCAACCCATTCCTGAACAAGAATCTGCTCTGTGACATTTGGCCTTTGCTTGAAGACTTCCAGAGATGGAATCCTGCTACCTTCCAAGGCAGGGCAGTCCATTCCACTCTTCAATGTCTCTTAATGGTTTGGAAGTTTTTCCTTACACCAAACTGAAATGTGTCTCTTTTCAACTCCCATGCAATGTTCCAAATTCTGCTCTTTGAGGCCAAGCAGATATCTAATCATTCCTCTTGATGAGAGCTGTTCAAGTTTTAAAAATAGTTATCACTTCTACTTTCCTCTAACCTAAATATTCCCATTTCCTTCAACTGATCCAAGACCCTTTGACATACCATCCACCTTTCTCAGGTCAACTCTCCAGTGTATCAGTGTCCTTTTTAAATATGGTGACTCTAAATGAACTCAATATTCCAGAGACTGGCTAAACAGAGCTGATTATAGAAGAACTGTCATTTCCTCAGTCCAGGACATTATGCTTCTCATAATGCAGTGTCCCTTCCAACAAAGAGATTCAGAGTGTACAAAGAAACTACATGATTTAATTCTACAATAATAACCTTCCAAATAGGTAACCACAACTTAAGGTCAAGACTCACAACCATTTAACTGAAATTTTATGGAAGGGGTAGATTCCCATTTGGATGTTAAATGTTATGTTGAACTCAAGAACTTGTTCATATGGACAGCTGGCCATATACTGTTGTAATGATTAATAAGCATGCATAAAATTCAGTTAAACCTAGATTTGCATAGCACTGTAGAGTAATGCCTCCATTATCAATGAAAATGGATTGTAAGAATATACTTCTTCAACAGAATTTACATGTTACATTAGAGACATAGGGATGCTTCCAAGGAAATTGGGGAAAGGGAGTAATTTTTAAAAAAATGAAATATTACATAATTTCATGTGTGTCCAGAAAATTTAACATTTGCATTCAAAATTCTTAAGGAAGACGCAGGAGAGGGTTAAAAATAGTGGGGAAAAAAGGGTCCTGATCTGAATTCGAGCAGAAAAGGAAACAGAAGGGAAGAAGGCAGTGCCTGAAGAGAGGGAACCTGCCACATAGACCTGTTCTAAAGCATAAAGGATTCCAGGTCCTGGAAAATAGAGGGATGTTTCCTGCCCTCTACCTCCCAGCCACAAGCAGATAAAGTGCTGGGCCTGAAGTCAGGAAGACACAAGTTCAAATCTGGTTTCGGACATCTACCAGCTGTATGATCATGGGCAAGTCACTTAACCTCATTTTGCTTCAGTCTCTTCTGCTGTAAAATGGGGATAATAATAGTACCTGCTTCCTAAGGAGGATCAAATGGGATTATATGTGTAAAGTGCTCAGCACAGTGTCTGGCATATAGTAGGTACTTAATAAATGCTTGTTCTCCTTTTTGTTCTTTCTTTCCTTTCTACCTGACTTCCTTTAATCCATTCTCCAATCCTTCTTCTACTTCCTGTAGCAACTCAGCATAGGCATAGCATGCCTCCTGGTTCATCTTCCCTAGAGGAGTACAGGTGCCTTTGGATGGGAAGAGACTGTCCATTCTGATTCATATGATAAGGAAAAATGGATGATATTAGATCCTTTCTTGCTTTAAAAGGGGGGAAAGTATTGAAGATCAGGTGGATATTGATCACCAAAAAGGCAGGGAAGCTGGGAAAGGGTGAGAAAAGGAAGCTGGGAATGCCAAAGATAAACTGTGCCATTCTTTTTGCCTAGGGCTAGCTCTGTTTACTTTCAGCCCAAAGTGGACAAATAGAAGCTGAGCACAAGGTATTTTTGTTCTGCACAGTTAGGCACACCTATCTACAGCTTAGTGCCAAGGAACAATGCCTCTGCTTTATGCCAACACTGCTCTGCAAGATTTATGGGAATTTTATTTTTTCCCTATAGCTAATCTTATTATAAAGAAACTTCATTCTTGGAAGGTCGTTAACTGAGGTATCACAGCCCTTGGCTGTACTTTATGTCTTGGTAATAAATCAGGTGCTTGGAGGTTGTATGGTGTAGTACGTAGAGTGCTGAGCTTAGAGTCAACAAGCCAGGCCTGGGTTCCAGTCCCACCTCTGGCACTTATTAGCTATGTGAACATGGGCAGATTGCTTAACTTTTATCTCAGTGGTTCTTAATCTTTTTTCTGGTATATGGCACAGTGTTAATTATCATGAGAAAATTTTTTAAAAAAAATTAAAAATACTGAAAATTGAATTTGGCAACAAAGAAGGGTTCTTGGGCAGTTGGGCTTCTAGACCTGTTATGTTGATTTTGGGGTTCTTCTATTTCTCCTTCTAATTCCCAACCTCTTTGGCTTAATCCCCCTTAAATATTTCCCCAGGACTTGCAGTAGCAGATGCTGCTACTATGACCTCCCCAATGTCAAGCCAGGAAAACGGATGGAAAACCACAGCTGGTGGCAGGAGCTAGAGAATGGAGATATCTCCTGTCATGCTTATTCAAAACTAGTGACGCACTCTTCTAGAACCACCACTTTGGGTGTTGGAACTTCTACTAAGTCATAGACGAGTTATAAGATATTGCTCCACACTGATGAAATTACAGATTCCTCATATATTTGTATACGTAATTGTTTGGGGAGCTCCATCTTTCAGATCAATTTTGTATTATTAGGTAAATATTTATTAAATATCAAAACTACTTGTAAAGCACTCTGCTAGCATAGCCGTTGACTGGTATGTAGTCAGGAAAATACAAAAATGAGGAACCGTCCCTGACCCCAAGGAGATTATAATTAGGGAGGGTAGTTAAAATATATACCATTACAAAACAAACTGTGAGTATCATGGTTTGGTAGGTAAAAGAGTAGGATGAGCAAAATTATTTGAGACTTCCATGGGGGAAATAGCTTATTGATGACTGGGTATACACATGAAGGGAATAGCATTTGTACTGGACATTATGGGATAGGGAGACTTGCAAAAGGAGGAAATGACCAGGAAAGGGCATTTCAAGTATAAGGAATACTGTCATCAAAAAACTGGCAGCAGAAGAGAGTAGAACAGGCAAACAGAAGAGATTTCACTCTGACTGGTGTGCATTGTAGGTAAAAGTGAATAATTTGAAATATAGTTGCAAAGATTGAAAGTTGGAAAGCCTTTGATGGCAGTCTTAGGAGTCTGAACTTTATTTGGAAAGCAATAATAAGTCATTAAAGGATTTTGAGTAGGAGTGTGACAGATAAAATCTGCACATATGGAGATTAGAATTACAGTGCATATGAAATGAAATTGAGAATGGGGATAGATAAGCCTGAAGGTAGGAGAAAGTTATTGGAACGGTTCAAATGAGAAGCAATGAGGGTTTACTCTATTTGTTGTTGCTGACTCATTTTTCAGTCATGTCTGACTCTTTGTGACCCCATTTCTTCACAAAGATACTAGAGTGGTTTGCCACGTCCTTATTCAGGTCATTTTACAGATGAGGAAATTAAGGCAAAGAGGGTGAAGTGACTTGCCCAGGGTCACACAGCTAGGAAGTATCGAGGCCAGATCTGAAGTCAGGAAAATGAGTCTTCCTGACTCCAGGTCCAGCACTCTCTATCCACTGAGCCACCTAGCTGCCCCTAGATGAGTTGTCTAGAATATTGATATTTATTGCTACTAGATTAGCTGTCTAATCTATTGGTATTTAATAAATGTTTGCTTAATCTTAATTCATTGCAAATTCTGATTTTAAGGACAGTGCTCTTTTCACTAGGCCACTCTGTTTCTATCTTATTTGTAAAAATTATCCCATAACCCCAAAAAGCCCTTTCTTAAGGTGTATCCTATTTTCTACCCACATGAAGTCACTTAATTAGTCAATAAACATTTATTAAATGCCTACTATGTGCCAGGCACAGTGCTAAGCTCTGAGGATACAAAGAAAGGCATGAGACAGTTCTGGTCTTTTGAGTTTTAAAAATCAATCAGAATGCCATTGGAACCTCCTTTAACAGATGGCCATGGGGCCATAGAGCACCAGCCCTGGAATCAGGAGGACCTGAGTTCAAATTCGGCCTCAGACACTTGACACTTACTAGCTGTGTGACCCTGGGCAAGTCACTTAAACCCGACTGCCTCCCAAAATAAAATAAAATAAAAGAGACGGCCATGAAGAACAAAATTTTAAGGGTCCCCAAATAACCTATCTTTCCTCTCTTTGTTAGGGGGAACTTATTCCTCTGTTTTTTTCTCTGTCCTTTCTGGGTTCTAAGGCTGGCTCTCAGTCAAAAGATTAGTAAAGGAAGATAGTGAAGTATACCTTCCAAAGAATCAAAGAATTTGGGAGCTGGAAGGCCATCTAATTCAATCCATACATGAAAGGAGTTGCCACTAAAATCCCCGTGACAAGTGGCCATCCAATCCATGCCTGAAGACCTCTTGGTGGGGGCAGCTCGGCACCTGGAGAGGCAGGACTTTGTGCTGATGGACAGCTCTCAACGTGAGGACATTTTCTCTGACATCTAAATTGGCTTCCTTGCAGCTTCCATCCTTTGCTCCTGCTCCCGTCCTCTGGGACCAAACAGAACATGTCTCATCTCTCTTCCATATGACAGCTCTTCAAATACGTTAAGACAGCTATCACGTCCCCCCAAGCCTTTTTTTCTACAGGCTAAAAACACCCAGCTCCTTCCTCTGATCCTTACATGTCCCTTCTCCTTTCATGCTCTATCTGCCACAATAAACAAGCATTTATAAAGTGCCCACTATGTGTCAAACACCTTTCTAGGCACTGGATACATAAAAAATAAAAATAAAAAATCCTTGTCCTCAAGGAAGTTGCATTCTATATGCTGAAACAATACACACATACATATGTGAGAGAGAGAATATAGAAAAATAAGTACATTCCACGATCTTTACAAGTACAAAATAATTGGAATGATGGAGTGCTTGAAATTTCTGACATCCTTCCCCACTGTCCTTTGGGCATTCACATCAAGAGTCTAAAGATTTTCCCTGCCTGTCCAGCCAACCACTGCCCTACCCTTCTCTGAGCTATTTTTAAGTGTGTAGGTGTATGCTGTTATTGCTGTGCCTGGCTGAGAGCATCCAAAGGGAGTCTAATCTAACCAAAAATGAATCAGATCATAAAAAACCTGTGCTAAGTATGATTCAGCAAGGAAAAAATGAACTGAAATGAATGCCAATTTAGGCTGGAAAAACTTGAGTTCTTAAGCATCCAGACATGTGTGGTCACTTATGAAACTGTCTGATTACATATGTTTTTGCACATCTGTCAGCAAAATCAGCTCTCCAAATGCAAAAGATACCACTCAAGGACATTTTGGGAGTATATCTGACTCTAAAGAAGATTTTGAAACCTGAGAGGAATGAAGATATTTCACAAATCATGGAAGAGTTGCTGTGTTTGACTATAAGGAGCTCCAATATATAACACCCATTCCTTAAGCATCCATTCTTTGGCAGTTTACTTAACCATTGATACCTGAAACATTGTCTGAATGATATAGTCTAAGAACACTATGGAAAAGAAACCAGCAAGAAACCAAAAGAAACCTACTTGCAATGGAAATGCCAAGGAAGTACTTCCATAGAAAGTCCAGAGAGAAAGGAGTTAGGAAGTCTCAAATGTTATCTTCTGAGACACAGATATGGTAGACACAGCATCCTCTGGCTGGCTGTTCTGCTGTACTGATCAAAGGCCAGGACCTGCCCATATGGCAGAGGCCTCTAAATAACTAGTGAGGGGGTCTCCTCAGGACTGAGTATCGCATCCTTGAAAATCTGAAACTTGGCACACTATATCCACTGCCTGAACAAACAGCTATTCTGACATCTCACCTACTTGCAAGCTTAGGGAATTAAGAAGGGACTCCTGCAACTTTGAGGAGGAAGGAAAATCAGAAACCTGTTTCTTGGCCTATGATTTCAGCCTATCATTCACTTTAATGTTTAGTGCCTGAGCTAGATAATAGGACTAATGGGTAATATTACAGTTCCTGTTATAATGAAAATGGGTCAACAATGTGTTCTAGCATTCTTTCTGATTTTTAAGAATTGCCCCAATTTTATCATCTCATACCTGCAGCATTTGTTCGTCCTCTGAAGACATCATCATAAGCTTTCCACTGAGGCTTCACTTGGTAGGCATGGATGAAGACCACAAATACCACCACAAGACACATCAAGGGAATGAGAGCAGCAGTGAAGAGAGCTGCATAGACATTTGGGATAAAACATCTGAAAGAGAGAGGATTGGAGACATTTTCTTTACTTCAGCGCTTAGAAAACTAGTACTCGAATACAAATGTGGCATATCCTTCAAAATAATGCACTAATGATCTACCTTCTATTTAATTTGGGAGTCTTACATAGGCAGATTTCCCTACCTGAATTGGAGCTTGGCTTGAGTAAAGATCTTTGGTGAAAGATTTAGAAACATCTTTCACGTTTTAAGGTTTTTATAACTTCATGCAGTAAAACAATGGATTTGCCATTCTAAGATGGTACATCCCTGTTTGCCACTTTCATCTCTTAAGTAAAGGTGTTTTTTTAATCAGTTTTTTAAATCCACACTGCACACACACACAGCACACATATACACTAACTAGAAAATAACCTAGTTTAGGAATAGATGAAGTCTGATCAGTGTTAGACCAATCCAATGTTAGTTTTGTAATTTTCAATCACTTGGAAACTTTTTGAAATTCTAATAAAATATTTCAAAGATAAAGCTGACTTCCTCTTTGTCTGAATAATGTGCTCTAAGGACACTATGGAAATATTCAAAGGCAATTGAATTCCACCCTTAGAATGTTACATCCTCCTGGAATATACCAAAATCCTTCCATCAAAGGCTGAAAATGGTCTTAATATTTACATATATTCAGCATCTAAGCAGCTACATGCATAAATGTATTATAATACATTCCTCTTCCCAAGGAAGTTATATAACTTCTTTTAAAAAAGTTACTATAAGGTTTTCACAGGCATATAGCATCACCAGGAAATTTTTGTTGTTAAAGGGATAGACTTTTGCAATGATAAGCAGTTTGGAGATCCGTGACTATTTCTATTTGCACGGTTTGCATGGCTCTGGTCAATTGTAGCTCTTATCTCATTCAAAGAGATATCTAAGCTCTAAGATCTTCATCTTTAAAGAGATGGTCCATAGACAAATATCTTACGTTTGAGGACTGAATTTGGTGGCTCTGTGCCTAAAGCTCCCTCCTATTCATCAATATGTTTAGGACCTGGGATTTCTAGTTAATGGGCCCCAAATTCAATACAACAGGCAAACATGAATGCCCTTGAACCTAGACATCACAGTACTAAAAATAGAGGTAACTTTGATCACCTGTGTATGTGTATATTGCCTTTAACAGGCTCTGTTATTTGAATCTGCAATCTGAGACCACTGTGAGGGAACAACAGGAAAAGTGACGTAGTCCCTGCTCTTGAAAATCTTGCAAGACATTCCAATTCCGATGATGACACAGGCATACAGACACCAAGTAATCACCAGAGGAAGAATTGCATTGGCTGAATTTTTAAAAAGTTCAACCAAAGTATCCTGTCTTGGCAAGATCAAATGCTACATAATCAAACAATAGCTACCAAACAGTTATGGCTCATCCTTAAACCACAGTAAGGCTTAAAATTTAAGCTATAACATATTTAAATATAATATGATATGATAAATATTATATAATGTAATATAATTTATAATATATAATTTAAATATAAACTATAAGAGGAGTAGAGGAAATTTTTTTCAGTTCAATTAAAAATTTGAATGCACAAACATTTGTTAAGCATTTATAGTGTGTTGAATACTGCATTAGGTTTTTGGGGAGAGAAAGCCCTCATAGAGCTCACAGTCTGCTAGTGTGTTATTCCTTGAAAGGGGCTGAACAAATAAGAGCAATCACCAGGCTGGAAGAGCCACAGGTACAGTGTCTAAATCAAGGTCCAAATATGTATAAACCGAAGGCCAGATTGTTTTGAAGCTGAAATGAACAGGAGGCCAAGATTGGAGGGTCAATCCTGGAAAGTCAGTCCTGGGGCAGGAGGCAGGATATAGGGAGTGTTGGTGACCTGACCTCTGTTGCACTTAACCAGTCTCCCCAAAACTTTGGACTTTTTGACAGTGGTGAGTTCCCAGGCCCAAAAAAACCCCCAGTTATGGCTCCATTATCTCCACTCTAAATCTCCCATTCTTCTAAGCCAGGCAAATATTTTCAATCACAATAAATGAACAACTGAAGAAATTTAAATCTTATTCAGAAGGTATAGAATTAGCCCATATTAGTAATTCACATTAACTTCAAATTTCAAAGTGAAACCTCAGTAGTGAATCCCTACCTTTTGTCCACATTTCATTGAAATAAACAAGATCACAAGTCTCCTCTGATGCTGCAAATTTCTCTGTCTTTAAAGTGGAAATGTTTGAAGGCATTGGGATATTCAATCTATCCCTTTTTATTGGCTCTCCCTCATCTACCTACAAATACAATTCCTTTAAAAGCCTTCTCACAATCTTTATATTCTGCCCATTTAGTTTCCTTGTCTCTTTCTATTTTTTTTCTCACCACTAAAGTTGAAAAAGATGTGTTGACCCAATGCCTCCACTTAACTACCTTCCTGATGTCATGGTCCTCTTCAAGAACGAAGGATAAACAACAACCTGTGAGTAGCAGTACCTATCCCACTGGGGACCCAAAGGCCTATTCCATTTGGGCAACACAGCTCTTACCTTCCTTCTTTCTTTCCTTCTTTCCTTCCCTTCCTCCTTCTCTCCCTTCCTCCTCTCCCTCTGTCTACATAGGGTATCATACCCTTACCTGTGGGTACTCTGCCCAAAGGAATATAAATTTTGATCACTGAAATTTCATAAGATATCTTGGGATTTACAGGCTAGATTTCTTTCTTAAGGACCATGCCTTAAACCCAAATCACTGTGGCTCTCATTGATTGGCCAACAATAGGTCCCAGCCCAAGCCTCATTTGGTCATAGACAATGCGTTATCTTAAAGTTGTACATCCTTCAGTGCCTAGCACAGTGCTCTGTACACAACAGGTGTTTAATGAACAAATAGCCTCAATACCACTGTCAGGAGATTGGGACCTTTGGGGGCTTGGAAAGGAGAAGAGATGAAGGTGATGTTATTTGAGCAGGTGGCACAATAGATAGAGTTCTGGGCCTGGATTCAGGAAGACCTCAGTTCAAATCTGGCCTCAGACACTTATTAGCTATAGACCCTGAGAAACTCATTTAACTCCTAGTTGTCTCTGTTACCTCATCTTTAAGGTAGGAATAAGAATAGCACCTCCCTCCTAGGGTTGTTGTGAGGATGAAATGAGATAATATTTGCCAGTGCTTGGCACATGGTAAGTGCTACATAGATGTTAGCTGTTATGGATTTCATACTTCATTGGCTAGTCAGGGATGTCAAGAAGTAGGCAGAGTTCTGGTGCATGCAGCATTGGGGCTGGCCTGAGCGTTGTAAGTGTAGAAGTACAGATAAAGAGGCACAGGCACTAATTAGATGTATTTCAGGTATGTGGTTTGGTGTGAGAGCAGAGAATGAGGGGAGCAAAGCATGAAGGCCAGAAGTTCTTAATGGTATGGTGCCAAAGGGTGAGAACTGGTGAACTGAGGCAGAAGACAGAATGGAATATGGGCAACTGAGGCTGGGAATCCCCAGAACCTCAGTTCTTTCCATTGAAATCCTGAGAATGGTCACTATGATGAGTGTGTAGGGGATGGAAGAACAAAGCAGAAGGGTTTCAGGCCTGACAGCTGGTTCCTCCCTCACAACAAAATTCCATATGGAATGAACAATGATAAGAAGTCCAACATTGGAATCTATTTAGTACAGACTATATTAATTGAGGGTAAAAGTGAACTAACCTCTGGCTTTCTATTTTCATAGAAGAGAACCTGGGTGACATGAGGCAATCTAACAATATATCCCCACTCTACTCAAAGGGACAGAAACAGAAATTTCTCGTGCCTTACTCTTCCAAAAGGCACATGGTAGGGACCCATCCAAATAAAGGAATCTGTCCTGATGGTCAAATGGCAGATGGCTAAAAAGATCATTTGCAGGTGACAATCTTACTACCTTTCTAAATAGCCCTGATATCTTTGTAGTCAAATCCATCACAGACTCTTAACCTGCGGGAATTTCATTTCATGGCACACCAATGAGGGGTGGGGTAGGGGAGGAATTTTGAAAAAGGCCAAGTTTTTCAGCACCCTTTTAATCATACCACATCAGCTGAAAGAATTATTTGAAAACTTCCTACTTTGACCATCTCTTCAGGGATAAGTTACCTTTCTGAATTTCTGACCAACAACATTTGAATAGGCCTTCCAACAGGATTCATCAAAAGCACACATCTAAACAGAAGTTAACTATGATAACAGCTATGGACTGTGTCCCAAGGGAGAGAAGAAGCAGCCTCAGCAATGAATCTAATATACCTTGGTTGGGTAAAATGATAGTATAGCAATAATTTGAGAAATGAGTATATGTCAGAGGTCTAGAGTTAGGAAATGTTGAACACATTTAGGAAATGTCAGAACAGGTTTTGAAATGGGGCCGGGAACAGAACTCTTGGAAAAACTGAATATAATGTTAAGAAATGAGAAGACCAAATACTACGCACAGAAGAGTGCTAAGGGCGTAGTCAAAATTAACCCACTGGCAGTATTTCTTAAGAAGAGACCAGATACCATAAGAACAGAGAAAGGCCATGTGGAATTGATTTTTCAAAGGGAAAAAAATATAGTGTGGTACTAGTAATTACCAGTCCATCTAGTTTCAAAGCATCTACAGTAGTTTCCAGTTATTGTTTTGTTTCCCTGCTAAATAAACACTCTTTTTGGCTCTTTTCTTGAACATGACTAACTTTTGCTCTTTTCCTCTTCTTCGTGTGTAAGTTTTCCCTTCATTAATAGTCTCTAACCTTTGCTAGTTTCTCTTCAGAACATCTCCAGAACTTCTACACTGAATCACAGACAGACATTGTTATTTTTCTTTTGATTTTTATTTTTTCTCCTACCTTCTTTCCAATCACTAGTGATCCCCGACCTCACACTTTAGAGCACTGAGTATGTTTTGTTCCAAATTAATTAATGGGAAATAAATTAATTTTAGTTAGTCGACAGCATTTGTTAAGCACCTACTATGAGCCAGATGCTGTACAAAGTGCCGGGGATACAAAGAAAGGCAAAAATATAGTCCCTCCTCTCAAGAAGGTCACAGCCTAACAGAGAAGATTATAAGAGGATGTAGTTTGGCTTCCTACCTCATTTTAACTGAAACTAATTTTACTGAATTAATTGACTGAAATTTAACTGAAACTAATCTGGCCAGTTACCAATGATGTCTTAATTGCTAAATCTAATTATCTTTTCTCAGTCCTTATCCTCGAGCTCTCTGCAGCCTTTGACACTGTCATCCTCTTCTCTTGATACTCCTTCCTCCCCTGGTTTTTGTGACACTGTTCTCCTTTCTGACTACTTCTTCTCAGTCTCTTTGCTGGAACCTCTTCCAGATCACACCTGCTAACTGCAGATTTTGTCCTGAGTCTTCTTTTCTCCCTCTACTTCATTTGGTGAGCTCATTAGCACCCATGGATTTGATGACCATTTCTATGCAGATCAATTTGTCAAGTGCTAACCTCTCTCCTGACCTCCAGTCTTACAACTCCAACTGCCTACTGAACATTTCTAATTATAATTTTATAGATATCTTTAATTCAACATATCCAAAACAGATCTCATTATCTCTATAACTCCCCCACCCCCCAATCTCTTCCTTGCTCTTAATTTCCCTATTACCGGCTAGGACAGAAGTGTCCCACACTACTCCTGACACTGGCCCAAACCAGATTAAAATGCAATTGGGAAACATTTAACAAATAAATAAAAATACAATAAAACGGACAATATAATATTTTTAAAATTAAGACAAAATGATGCCTCTCGGAATCCTTATGTATGGATTAGTAGATCACTTTTCTATTTGAGTTTGACACCACTGGTCTAGGGTACTACCAACCTCTTAGTAACCCAGGCTCACAATCTAGGTGGTATTACTATATCCAATTTACAGATGAGGAAACTGAGGTTAAGAGTGCTCAAGTGACTTACTCAGGGTCTTACAACTAGGTAGAGTCTAAGGCAATTTGAACTCATGTCTTCCAGACTCAAAGTCCAAGACTCCCTTCACTGTACTATTGGCCTCCTGTTTCATAGACACATCCCATGCTTTAGTGATCTATCATCTTATGAAATTTTCTATGCCTACCTACTGAAATCTTGCTATTCCTACAGGACCTACAACAAATGAGAAGCTCCATCAAGCTGGCCTGATCCCCAGACTAGGAAGTAATCTTCATCTCTTCAGAATTTTCATAGTCCTTTCCATTTTGCATTATATTCATTTTTATTTGTGTATGCTTATATATTGTGTATACTTAACACAGTGCATTATATTTATTTGTGTATGCTTCCCAAGAGCTTGCAATAATGAGGTTTTTTTTTTATTAGATTGTGTCTAGAAGACAGCTTCCTGTATTTCCTAGCATAGCGCTTGGTACATAATAGGAACCCAACAAATGCTTCTTTAGTCTGACTTACCCTCCTAACACTCCCTTAAGGTTGGGCAGAGCAGGCATTATAATTCTATAACTTAATAAATGGGGGCAAAGGAGGCTCAGAGAGTTCTAGTTGCTAGCCCAGGATCATCTAGTTTGTTGGGGACAAAGCCAGTATTAAAACTATAACTACTAACTTCCTAGTTCAATATCCATATAAAGAAGTACCTGACATATATTTTGGGGAAATGTAATTGATGAAGATAAGCTTCTGTTCTATGGCCTTTTTTTTTAAAGGAGTCACAGAATCACAGACTTTAGGAGTGCAAAGGGATTTCAGGAGCTACCTCATTCCAACCTAGATCCAAAAGGAATTTCCAAGACACACACACATTTAGAAGTGGTCTTCTGAATTAACATGGGATATGGTCTGGATTATGTTTCCTTCATGCTACTTCAACTAGGGATGCTTTGTGAAGAATTATTTTTTGTTTCAAGTGTACTTAAATATAATTTCCTCTTTACTTGGATACTTCGGCAATACTGTTTGATCTGGATGATTTTTTTTAAAAAAAGTTGACTGCTCATTTTTATTATCAAGTTTATCCTGTAACCAGAAGATAACTAGTTATCACTGATGGAAATTTGTGCAAATGGGAACTGACTGTATGTCTTAATATTGACCATGGTGGTTGGAGAATACAGCTGTTATTCATTATGGAGATGCTTGTCAGGTATAAATAAAACTCAATAGAATACTTGTGGTTTTAATATTCCTTTTATGCCCAATTCATTTTTATTCCCAAAGATGATGATCTTATTGAACTTACTTGGGAATGCAGGAATACCATTCACCTAAGTAATAGTGACTGCTGCAGGGCCCTCTTGGTGCTTTTTCCTTGTTGTGTTCATATACAGATATTTTGTTTTTAAAATCCTATTTTCACTGATATCTTTATTTTAGCCACACTCACATCTCAGTTTATTCTCCCACCCCACCCCCATCCAGTACGTCTTCTTTTCCAACAAAAATTACAGAATTTAAAAAAGCACCTGATGAAAACCAACCAACACAGTGACCTTGTGAAATGTGGCGGTGTGTGCTCTGTCCTATGCAGTCATCTCCCACATCTGAATATTTTCTCACCTCTTCCCCTTGAGGGTCAACCTTGGTCATTATAATTACACAGAGCTCAGTTCTGTGCTGTGGTCATCGTACATATTGTTTCCCTTGTTCTATTTACTTTACCGCACCAGTTCATATAAATCTTCTCATAATTCTTTGAAGTCTTCATATCTGAGAGTGGGAAAGGACTTCAATTTGTCATTTCTTATGGCACAATAATATTCCATTACATTCATGTACTGTAATGTTTTTAAGCCATTCCCCAGGTAATGGACATCTAATTTGTTTTCAGCTGAGCAGTGCAATAGATAGAGCCCTGGGTTCAAATCCAGCCTCAGACACTTGCTAGCTGTTTGAACCTGGGCAAACCACTTAACCTCAGTTTGCCTCAGATTCCTCATCTGTAGAATGAGGATAATAATAGCATCTACCTCCTACTGTTGTTGTACAGATCCAATGAGATAATAATTGTAAAGAGCCAAGCACAGGGTCTGACACATAGTAAACACTACATAAATGTTAGCTACTATTATTATAGCCATAAAATTGTACATGTGTTCTTTAAATAGGTAAAAAAAGTTTCCTTTTAGATAGAATCTATTTAGATCATAGGGTCATGGATTTAGGATCGGAAGGGACCTCAGAGACCATAAAGTCATTGTACACATGAGGAAACTAAGGCCCAGAGTTATATTACTATTGTCTGAGGTAGGATTCGAGCTTAAGTCTTCCTTACTCCAGGTCCAGAGTCTTATGCACTAGGTCATGAAATCTCTTTTCTGTATGTTAGAATTTTGGGATATTAGAAACAGAATGGATTATGGAGATTACCTGGTGTACCTTCCTCATTTTACAGATGAGGACACTTTAGCCCTAAAAAGCGAAGTCACTTGGGCAAACTATTTAGTGGTGGAGCTGGGATGGGGGGATCAGCTTTCCTGACACCTAGTCTATTGTTCTCTTCACAGCATCAGTTTGCCTTAGAACAATGACCTATTGAGGTAGTGGATCTAGCTGTACGCTTCAGAAAATGAACTGGAGAGATAAGAAAACATGTGGTGATTCAGGAAAAAAAGGGGGGAGGAAACAGATCTCTTTCTGACTTGAATTACACTGATAAATATGACTACATTGGTTTAAAAATCCAAGCAGTCTTCTGTTTCATATTAGTATAGATTACCTAGGGAAAGACACTAAGTTTCTTTCCCACCACTGCTTCTAGAATTTTAAAATTACTCCCATAATTTATGCAGAGATCTATCCAAAGGTATTTTTGCATGGTTGGAGCTTATTTTTGAAAAGTGTCCTCCAAAAAAAAAAAAAGAATCCACTGTTTCATATTTATTTCAGATCAATCAATCAACAAACATAGAATTCAAAGTACTATGCTAGGCTACATGGGGAATAAGAAAAAATCTCCATTTTTCTGAAGCTCTAAAGTTTACAAGGTCACTGTCAATAAGAAACTGGGACTATGAGGCAAAATTTCACCTATCTGTACATAGACCTCCGAGAGTCCAGAGGCATCTGGACTAGCTCATGAACCCAGAAGTGACTAATAACAACAGCCACGTTATGGCAACTTCTTTGGTAGCAAAGAAGGGGCCCTATTCATTTCAGGGCCTAAAATTTTATAAGAGTAATTATTAATTTAAGAATAATTCTAATGACTCATATAAGGGATTCCGATGAGGAAGAGAAGGGGAAATTGCTTACAAAATCAATATACATGCATTGGGAATTAACTGATCAACTGAGATTCTAAAAAGACATGTAAAGAAGATGGAAGCTGGAGCATTGAAAATCAAAACAAAAGTATCTGCTGATCCAGTAGACTAGTGTCAGCAATGCTAAAGATTAAGTTTAGCTGGGGTTGGTGATGAACCTTCTAGGAACAACACAAAGGGCTTTCTTATCTATGTTGGGGTGAGAGGAAGACCAGTGACTGGCCCAAATGGCTGCTAGGGGCTGACAGGATAATAGTTTGACAGGAAGGAGGATGAATTACTAACCTTTTATTTTATTTGTTTTCTCTACCAGGGAGAACTGTCTTTAGGTTAAGAAGGAAAACAAAAAAATAGAATACTAAAATAAATCCATGCAAAAGAAAAGAAAAATTGAAACTCAAGATTGGTGAGAAAACACTAAAAGAACACTGAGCAGTCTTCATTGAGTTAATAATGATAGCTAAGATTTTAGTTTGTGAAAAACTTTGCATATATTATTATCTCATTTGACCCTTGCAACAAACCAGAGATAGATGTTATTATTTTATAGATGAAAAAACTGTTAAGTTACTTGCATAAGGTCACAAAGCTAGCAAATAGCTGAGGTCACATTTGAAGTCAGGTTTTCCTGATTCTAGGTCCAGTATTCTATCGATTGCACCATACAGTGGAAAAAGTTGTGGACTCAAGTTCTGAAAATCTGTGTTTGAATACTGCTTCAGACATTTACTAGCACTGTGCTCCTAGGCAAATCACTTAATCTCCACAGGCCTGAGTTTGCTTTTATATAAAATGGGAATAATAATAGTACCGCCTTCTAAGGGTTGTTTTAAGACTCAAATAAGATAATGTATGTAAAGTGCTTTGCAAAACTTAAAGCACTTTATAAATGTAAGTTTTATTAATATCTACTTTTTCTCATCTATTTTGATGGAGGCACAGGTAGAATCTGTCCTGGGATAAGTCCTAATATTATCCTTTTATACATAATATTTTATGGATTATTATTGAACAGGTCACTAAAATAACTGCTATTCATTATTGAATATAAGTATTATGATGTAAATGCATCCTTTGCAGGTTCTTTAGAAGCATAATTGGTACAACTCTAGTAAGAGAGTATATGGACCTCATCCAATGCCCCCAGGATTTTGATTTCCTTTGATGTATCTTTATATTTTGAAGGATTTTTTTGTCCCATATAGCTTGGAGATTAAGAGTATTTGGTATGGTATCATATGTTAACGCATTCTTAATTTTTTTATGGATAGATGTCATGTCCAGGTTTGACGGTGGTCATTTTCCATGACAGTTTATAGATGGAATTCTCCTGGACATTTTGGAGTCCTGTATTCCCAGTAAGCTTTTGGTGTACAATTCTTGCCACCAGGTCATCTCTTGCTAGGTATTTTATAGGTGCTAAAATTTGAAAATCTGCATTAACGTGTTGCACAGTTTCTACCATTTCCTTGCACAACCTACATTTGTCACAAAGTTTAGACTCTTAAAGGATAATCCCTACGTAATTTCTAGTGAAGATGACCCAGTTCTGAATCACCAACATAAACCACAAATACTCATGACTCAGCCCTTTGTATGTAGCTTTTTTTTTTTGGTCACTGTATTGTTGGCTAAGTTCATGTGGATTTTACCCATGGAGGGCTTTTATGATTTGATTCTTGGACCTTTTCCCTTTCCTTCCTTCCTTCTTTCTTTTCCTTTTTCCTTTCTCCTTTTCTCTCTCCCACCGTCCCTTCTTTCTTTCTTTCACCATTTCACAAGACATATCATCTTTCCTGATAAAGAATGTATAGGTCTTAGAGGAAGCCTTTCCCCAAATGCCACAGCAGAAATTCTTGAAATGATGAGAGTTCCTTTTTCACATGTGATGAACATACTTTGTGCAAATGTTTTGATAAGTTTAGATAACATTATTTTGTGTGTGTGTGTGTGTGTGTGTGTGTGTGTGTGTGTGTGTGTGTGTGGCAATTGGGGTTAAGTGACTTGCCCAGAGTCACACAGTTAAGAAGTATTATGTGTCTGAGGCCAAATCTGAACTCAGGTCCTCCTGACTCCAGGGCCGGTGCTCTATCCACTGCGCCACTTAGCTGCCCCCAACAGATAATATTTTGAATGAGGATTAAAAAGACAAAGAGCACTGAGAGGCACAGTGTAGACTGTTAAGTGATTTTTTTCCTCCTTTGGGGACAAGAAAATCATTTTGGATGTGGCTGTTTGATCTTTTGATTCATTAATTAATTCAGCAAGGAGGTAGTCATGTTACTACTACTAAGAAGGCCATAGAGCTGTACATACTTCAGGACACCTTTATGAAAAAGAAGCAAAATCCCATCTGACATTTCTTTTTCATGAAAACAAGTTCTAGGACCACTGAACTTTATGTTCCATACTATCCATAAGTACACATATATAACGACTCATACTCATAATCACAATTGCTTCATTAAAACAAGTTTAAATTATATTCTATATCCCTGTTAAGAAGGCGTTTTAGTAGTAGTACATTTTAGAGAGATTACTTTCAGAAATAATTAAATTTTTTAAAAGTCATATAAAAGATCTAGACTTTTGGAAAATTAACAATTCAGCAATAAAATTCCAACTACCTACCACCCTTAGGGAAAACATTTTTCTAGGTTGTTAAATTTTCCAAATAGCAGAATCCCTGTATTAAGTATATAAAACTACTATTATCTTAGGACGTATATGTATATGTGTATGTGTGTGTGTGTATATATATATATATACATATATATATATATATATATATATATATATATATATATATATATATATATATAATATTATATACATATATACACACACGTATATATATACATACACAAAATATGATTATTATATTATATTATACACATAATATAAATTATTATATATTAAATTGTAATAATGAGATATCTGCAAGATTATATAGTCTATTCTGCTCCCAATATACTGATTTGTTTATTGAACAAACATTAAACATTATTAGTCCTCAATGAGAAGAGTTAGCAAAACAAAATAGCATCTAAAATTTTATCAGTTCAAAGGTTCATATTGTAACAATGGAAATTATTACTTATTTCAATTCAAAAAACATTTCTTATCTAAAGATTAATTATATTCATATGTATATCTCAATTCAGAGGGTCAAGGAAAAGAACATTAGCCATATGAGTTCAGAGAACAAAGACAATTTGAGGTGGAGTGGAAAGCTTCATAGAAGAATTGTGATTTGAGGCTGGGTAGGACTTTCTACCTGTCTTACTTTATTGATACTTATTTTTTAAAATTAGAACTATGATTCCACCTGTGGACAGATCTCCAGGGAAAGAACATCCTCTGTCAGTGCAGATCAGCACCTGCCCTATGACTTACAGTCTTAGAGTTGCCTAGGGCAGTGAGAAGTTAAGTGACTTACCCAGGATCACACTGCCAAGAAGCAGGACTTGAATCTGGGTCTTTCTGACTCAGAGATCACTTCTCAATCTACTACTTCACAGTTGCCTCTCTATATTGGTATTAGTTGATGTTAATAATGTTTCATGATGGAAAAAACCATATTGGGGGCAGGAGAATAGCTCTCTCTCTCTCTCTGTTCTTTTCACACGGTATCCACAAATGCTTGGAGAACATAAGTTGGTACAGTCTGAAACACCAGTTTAGTTCTAGATTATTCCTGAGGATGCAGGTCCTGATCACAAGACCAAGGAGTTTACTCACATTTGTATTGCCCCACAGAAATCTTGGATAGCCAAAGACATCACCTTTGGACCAAAGTCCCTAACTAGTTTGAGAGCCTCTCTAGGGAAAACCACTGCCTTTAGATACCTCCCCCTCCTCTTGTGCTTATAAGAAAGGGAATCAAGGTGTGTCATATCAGTAATTTCAATTCACTGTAAGTTTCCCAGAACCTTTCTTCAGAAGTGGAGGAAGGAAGGGAGGAAGAGAAGAAGGAAAAGAAGGGGAGTAAAGGAAGAGAGAAAGCGAGAGCAGAGAGGAAGAGAGACACACACAAAGACAGAGAGATAGAGACAGGACAGGCAGAGATTGCTATCACTCTCCATAATAATAATATGAAATATGAACTTCCAGATCATTCTGTTGAAGCCCCATATTTTACAGATGGACAAATTAAGGTTGGCTTTCTGTTTTCCTAATCTGAGCTATGGTACTTTAAATTCATGCTACCTAATCTTATCAGGTCCACTACTGTTGGTAACAATCCCCTTATTCATGTTTACCCATTCCTTTTCACTTTCCCCACAAGGCCCCATTGAAAAGTCTCATCTACTTTTTTGTCCCTCCACTGGGACACAATAGGTGATCTCACCTCCCTGCCTTCTTTTGAAAGTTTTATTTATCTTTACATATCCCTCAGCCTCCAACACAGTACCTTCACACACTAAGTTCGGTAGCAAATGTTTGGTGAATGTTGACAAGTGACTTGGCTGAGATTATGTCCCTGGTTAGTAGCAAAACTGAGACTAGAATCCACATATCAATTGATTTCTGGTCCAGTGTTTTAATGAGGTGTTGGCTTCCAACTGGGGAAATGTATACACATTTTGGAAGTCCAAATTCTGCCAATAAGTCCCAGTCTTATTCTCAGGATGTGTTTTTTCATTCTTTGTTCTGCATTTTATAGGAAGTCCATGTAGCAAAATTGGTTATTGAATGATAGCACCATAGATCAGAGAACCAAGGCCTGGTAAGTCTTTGAAGATCATACCTGGAACTGCACCATCCCAAGAAAGTAAAGCAATACTTATTCCAGTAAAGGATCAGTTTGTCAAAGTACCAAATAGCTTGAGAGCTAGCATGGTGAGAGACTTGGCTTTGGAGTTAGAGACACCTGGGTTCAAGTACATACTAGCTGTGTGAGCCTGAGTCAAGGGCCCAGGCAACTCTGACCATGAGTCCTACGCTTGTCTGCACTCTTAGAAGGCGCTTCCTGACCAGGAGTTCCCTAAGCCAGGGATTCTCAACCTTTTTTGTGCCATGGATCCCTCTGGCAGTCTGGTGGTCCTTAGATCCTTTCACAGTATAATTCCTATTGCCTACATTCATAACTGAAGGAAATACTAAATTTCAGTTCGAGGTTAGTGAAAATAAACATGTCATTTTTCTTTCCCTATCCAAGTTTACGTCCCCCCTGAAATCTATCTTTAGGTCTGTGAACTCCAGGTTAAGAACATCTGCCCTATACAGGGAGTCTTGGCCAGGTCCAGGCCCAAAAAGGCCAAAGAACAAGCAAACAAATTAAAAACATGCAAATAAAAAATTCTAAATTACTGATATATGTATATGTGTATATTTATGTATATGTGTGTATACACACACACACACACAAGAAGAAATTGCATTTTTTAGAATGCGATGTTCCTGGGCCTCAGTTTCCTTACTTGTGAAACAAGGAGGCTAGACCAGAAGGTCCCAAAGGTTCCAGCTCTAGATTTATGATCTTTTGATAAATATGCCTAAAAATATGCTGTTGCCGTCATACTAGCAATGAACCTTAAAACACACACAATCACTTGCCATTCCCCAACAAATCAAGCACCACTCCTCCTTCCCTCCACCACCTCCCTTCCCACACATGCATTGGCTTCACTTGCATCAATATTTTACCTTAAGGAATTTATTTTTGTCAACAGGATGTTCCTGTTATTTTCAGGTCCTGTAATCTCAACAACAGGATCTCAAGGCAACCAAATGAAATAGGAACAGCATAGTGTTCTTCATTCCCTAGGGATACTTCTGAATGTGTGAAAAATTCCAAATAACCCAATAATTTTATTAAAAAAATAAGAATAAAAATATTGGCATCTTCATTCATTATTTGAACAGTTTTACTTCTTCACTTGCCTGCATTCATTGGAGATTTGTAACTGAATTATTGTGACTGACAGGATTTTGTAAACTTTCTCTTTATCATATATGATTCTCTCATGATTTAAATTTTTTTTATTATTTTATTATTTTTAGGAAAACTATAAGTACCACAAAGTGAGAAGTTTCTTCTAGAGAAAATGTCTAGCTATTATTGAGAACAGTATGCTCCTAGGCAGGCAGGGTTTGGGATCCCCTCATATTTCTAGGGAAAGATTTACTAGATGCTGGAATCAATGTGTCATGAAACTATACGATGATCTTCATTTGCATTTAAGCCAATCCAGTTACTGTTTTTAAAGTACAAACCCGAATTTGTTCCCTTCAACTTTTAGCAAGGTGATTTGCTATGCCAGTATTGAATTTTAGGCCATTCTCACTGCTCTGTTACACTTATTTCAATACCTCAAATGATTGTATCTTATCCCTCTATTGTCTTATCCCTCTATTGGTCCATTTAACGACTCAATTTTTTTCATCCTATATAATTCCTACCCATGTCCTTCTGTAAAGCCTTCAAAGCAGACCTACCTAATGGTTAGAACCCATATTTTAATCTCCTTTGATGTTAGTGCAATAATTGAGCTATCCATCTATTAGCCTTCATTCTCACTGGATGACCAACCCAAATCCTCTACTAGCCATAAAGGTCCTCCATGATATTCTGCGTGCAACTTCTTATAAGCAAGTCATTATTGGGACAGCTCAGTGGATTTTGAGTCAGGAAGATCTGAGTTCAATTCCTGTCTCAGACACTTCCTAGCCATGGGTCATGGATGGGGCCCAGCTCACTAGTAGTTTAAGTCTGACATCTGAACAAAATTATATATTTGTAAGTTATTCAACAGTTATCAAAAGAAGGTTTGCTTAGCTATTGCAGAAGAAGGATATTCAGCACGGAGATTAAGTTAGTGTACCACACTGATTTGTCTGACCACAGTTTCCCAGTGTTGACCATGTTGTTTGTCCTTGGTCAGAAACCTGAGGAGTTTGAATTTCTTGTGGCCTTTTGTATTCAAGTGGAAAAATTAGAAAGCCATGCATCGACCTGAGCCAGTCGTCTTCAGAGGTGTCAAACCTGCCTACCCCTAGCCACTTTTGGACAAAGTTCTAGAGTACAGGCCAAAATCAGATTAAATGTAATTGGGAAATGTTAAGCAAAGTAAATAAAAATACAATAGAACATAGATAACGTTAATTTTTGGCTTTCTAAGTTAACATGCAGAGATCCATTTTTATTTGAGTTGGAAACCACTGCTTCAGACAATCAAATCACATGGTGAATTTCAATACCTCCATGTCTTCAATATCTTCACATTCCTTCAGTTAGGAAAAGGCCATCTAGCCCTTAGTTATTGAAACATCACCCTCGTGATGTTCTTGGTGCTCTTGAAGAATGAAGAATGAACAACAACAATAGTCAGGCTCACATGGAAAAAATCACTCTTCCCACACTGTATAAACCTGGGCAAGTCATTTGTTAAGAGGATTGAATAAGGTAATAAATATAATGGGATTTGAAAATCTCCAAGTACTATATAAATATTAATTATTGTTATTACTTGTCTTCCTGTATCTTTCTGTGGTCTTTCTATAGGTCACTTGCAATTTTATGTTCCACGAACTGAAACTATGTAGCACCATTAAGAAAAGCACTTTAAAGTCTCAATGCTTCGGTGGTCTTACTGGTATTCCCTCCTACAGTTCAGACTGCAACCCATCCACATTAACAATTAAAAATCTTTTTCATGTCCTCCTGTAAATTCACCACTGGGAGTGTTCACAATATGCTGGAGGTATTTCTGGCATTCTCTTCATTCACATTGCCTGAATACCAATGGAGCATACAGCTTATCCAGTTATTCCTCTTTACTATATGGCTGATCCAACATTTTTTTCTAATCCTACATTTGTTTGATGACATTCTTGACATCACTCCTGAATATTATCTTCTTCTTCTTCTTCTTAATGCTTTGTGGCCTCCTCATATGAACCAATGGCCTCTCTATCACGTTCTGAATAATTTACTGCAAGTCTTTAGAGGCTGCAGATATCCCATGATTCGCAGTCATCAAAGGTGGGCTTTTGTTCCATAAAGAAGTTCTCGAGTCATTAAAATAACTTTGTACTTCCCCACAGGCAATTCAGTTCACTTATAGATTAAAAAAAAGTCATCTAACCGACTGTACATCACAGGTGGGACAAAACACATTTTGTTCATTTCTTCATTCACTTGCTTTTTCCTGTGTGGACAGTTAGGCTAATCTCTTTATCATGATAGTGGATGTTACTTAAGAGGCTCAGCAATGTTCTTGGACTTGACAGAATGAACAGTCACATTGGTTGTTGTGTTTTATTCTGGAAGAAGATCAAAATGACATCACTATGCCCGGATCAAGGCACAGCATGTCCGACTACAGCTGATTAGACCAACACGAACTTTGAAGGCTCTACTACAGGTCAGGCACAAATAGTCCACATGAACATTTGTAGTGGACATGTATCTAAATTTGTGTGTCTCATGTTTCTTTTGAGCTACTACAATTCTGTTTTGCTCATAGAGCTCAGGGCCTTCTTTCATGTGGGCACACCATGCTGGGCAGTCCTGTGCCATCTCCCACATCTCACAATCAATTCCAAAGTTCTTCAGAGAGACCTTGAGAGGGTCCTTGTATCACTTCTTCTGACCTCTGTGTGAGTACTTGCCTCATATGAGCTCTCCATAAAACAGTCTTTTAGGCAAACATACATTTGGCATCCAAGTAACACGGACAGCCCACTGGAGTTGCACTCTGCAGTAGAATTTTCATGCTTGGCAGTTCGGCTTGAGAAAGGACCTCAGTGTCTGATACTTTATCTTACAAGATAATCTTCAGAAACTTCCTAAAACAATTCAAATCTAAGTGATTCAGTCTTCTGGGCTGGCACTGGTATTCTATCCTGGTTTCACAGGCATACAACAAAGAGGTCGCACAATGGCTCCACAGATCCTCAGTTTAGTATGCAGTCTAATACCTCTTCTCTCCCATACTTTCCTTTGGATCCTCCCAAACACTCTGGCCAGCTCTGGCAATGTGTGCATTAACCTCATTGTCTATGTGTACATCCCTGGAAAGTATACTGCCAAGGTAAGTGAATTTATTGATAGCATTCAAAATTTCTCCATTTGCTATAACCAATGGTTCCATATATGGATGGTACAGAGCAGGTTGGTGGAGAACCTCCTTTTTCTTGCTGTTAATTGTCAGGCCAAAATTAGCACAAGCAGCAGAGAACTGATCCATACTCTGTTGTATCTCAGCCTCAGGGGCTTCATTGAATGCACTCCTTGCTTGTATTGTATGAATTTTTGATTCTTTGTTATTATTTGGGTTCAGCATGGCTACCTTTAATTGTGAGAGAAGCGACAGAAAAACTGAGGCTTTCTTTATGGTATATTGAGCCAGCTGAGACCCCCAATTATTCTTTAATTTATGTAAGAAACTGGATGGGGGTGAAGAATTTATGATACCCACTTGGTGATTGTAAATCCCATATGACTTCCTTCTTTGTGTTTACTGAAAAATCTGCAACCAGCTCTAACTTGGAATTCTCTTTTTTAGTTTTAGGGTGTAAACCTCCTTCCTCTCAATTAGTGCAATACAAACTTTCCAAGTCTATCCTTGAAATGTAAATCTTACAAATGTATTTACCAAAGGTACACCTTTATTTTTCCTTTAAGGCAGTTCTGAATTCTTGTCCTTTCTGGTGACTATAAATCCAAAAATTCTATTCTTTTCCTTGTCTCTCTGATGTAATTGGAAACTATATAAGCTTTAGGAAATCTCTGTTCCTGACTCAGAGTTAATTAAGAACTATGGGCCTATGGTAAAGCATATATTATAATAAATCTTAGTTTTGCCTTCTAGATCTCTGTGTATTGATAGTTTCGATGGGCAGTAGCAATACCCATCAAAAAATCCATAGATATTTCTGTAACACTTTATATTAACTATCAGACAGATACCGGACAAAATTATTTGTGTTGCTAACATCTTTCAACGTATTTTATATGATTCTAATGTATTTATCAGAGACATTGTTGTAGGAAAGTTTTTGAGGAGACATTTTGTCTTATCAACTAAATTTTATAATAGTAACAATAAGTACAGTGGGATCTCATATTCTACTCACTTAAGCCAATTGTACAGTGAAAAAAATGTGGTCTTGTGTGGAATATGCTTGGAAAAGGGGAAGAAAAGGGAGGAAGGGAATAAGTAATTTATACAGCACCTAGTATGTGTCAGGCACTGTGTTAAATGATTTACAAATATTATATCATTTGATTCTCGCAACAACGTTGCAAGGTAAGTGTTATTATGATCCCCATTTTACGGATGAGGAAACTGAGGCAGAAATTAAGTGACTTGCCCAAGGTCACACAGCTAATGTCTGAACCCTGATTTAAACTCAGGTTTTCCTGGCTATAGGCCCAGTACCCTAGGCAACCTGATTGTTTCCTTCTAATTTCCTCATTAAGATGTCTTTAATATAAACAGATTATTCCTAAAAAAAATGAGTATAGATGGGTAAATATAAATATGCATCAGCAGTTGCTGATATTCTTTTTATTTCATTTTATTTGGTAATAAGGTTCAGGATTTTTTTTTCATGCCCATGATATTTTCCCTATTTTCATATTTCAATTCAATTCAATTAAATAAACATTAATTAAATGGCTACTAAGTGCTAGGAACTACGGTAAGTGTTGGGGATGCAAATAAGAAAAAGAATGGGGCAGTTAGGTGGTGCAGTGGATAGAACCCTATAGTCAGGAGGACCTGAGTTCAAATCTGGTTGCAGACACTTGACACTTACTAGCTGCGTGACCCTGGGCAAGTCACTTAATCCTATTGCCTAGCCAAAAAAAAAAAAGAAAAAGAAAAAGAAAGACAATGGTTGCCCTCAAGGAGCTAACAACTGAATGGGGGAAACATTACACAAAAGAAAGCTGAAAAGGGAGGGAAAAACCAGGGGACAACCAACATGGAGGCATGATGTTTGGGAGTCCAAACAAGCAGAACTGCTGATGGAAAATGGAGGTTTCTGAAAACTTTCAAGCCCTTTTTATAAAAGGAAGACTTTGAGAAGAGTGTATTGCTTTGCCCTCCATCCCTCCAGTATGAGGGAGAGGCAACTGAGAGAGCTGGGAAGGCACTGAGTATCAAGAAGAGTCTGCAGGCTCGTGAGACTTTGGGGGATGAGCTTATTCTGGGGGCAGCATGATGTTCATTGAGTCTAAACTAAGCAGAGGTGCTGATAGAAAATAGCGAGAGATTCTTTTGAGATTCAGCCCCTCAGTTCTTTTGTGTCCCTTCAAGCACAGATCTCTTCCATGTATACTTGGCTTGGTCCAGTTGCTGTCCCCAATTTCGCTCCATTCAGTCCCATTTTCAATTCCTTCAGCAACCAATCTAGGACGCTAGGTAAGAGAAGTCTAAATGTGGTCGTTTCACTTTCCTGGATGGTGAAAAAACAATTAGTCATAAAAATATTTCCAGGTCTTTTCATTTTCCGTCTCTTTGTGGTCCTCCTTCCAATCTCATCCTTAAATGTTCTTGGGATCACTCTTCTTAGTTGGCTCTTTCACCAACTTAAAACAAAACAAAACACTTGTTTTTTTTTCCTTTACTGCTTTTGAGTATTTTAAGAGATGATAATATTCCTACTTTTCTGTCAGCCTTTTCCCTAAGATTTTTACAAATGAGTTTGTATTCTAAATGGGTATTGAACTTCATTGCCATATCTCTCTATTTGGCAAAAAGATTGAAAATTTCCTAGCTAAGACGCTTTCTAGGCAAAGTTGGTATCCTCACTGGGGCTATTGATTTACATCTCTTAAACGTTCAAATACAATTATTATAATTGTCATAATGTCCTGGAAAATAACGGTATTAAATCATAGGCTTTTGTTCCAATCCAGTTCCTTTCTATTTAATTCTGTATAGTACCTGCCAATTCATCATTCAACCAATCAATTAATCAACAAGCATTTATTAAGTGCTTGTTATGTGGCAGGATTTGTTGTACAATAACCCATGTCCTAAAGCTCATTGGTATGGGACTCTCCCCCTATGGGTGAAGATAAAGATTCTGCCCTCAATTGAGGAGATAGGGGTAGTTTGTGAGAGGCAAGAGAGCTTTAGCCTTTGCCAGTCCCTCTATCAGACTTTTTAGGCTAGTCCCCCTTCATGACTCTTCAGGGACTTTTTAGGGCTGGTCAAACTTCAAATCTTTGAGCATCAAGTTACTTCAGGAGCTTCTAGTTTCCAGTTTCAAGAGAAAAGATGGAAAAGGCCTCCCCTCTGATTTATATCCAATTTATTCTGTCTTTTTCTTGTTTGTATAAGGTTGTCTTCATGTTGTCTCTCCCATTAGGTTTTGAATTCCTTGACAGCATGGTTTTTGTTTCTTTCTTCAGTTTCATTTTCTTTCCTTTGTACCCTCCTCAGTGCCTAACACAGTGCTGGCACACAGTAGATACTTAATGCTTGTTGACCTGATGTGAAAGAAAAATTTCTCGATACATAAATGTGAGACTTTTAAATAACCTTCAACCCTTTTGCTTTCATTTCTTGATCTGAAGCCACATTTTCCACCATTTTCAGGGAACCATACTTCCTTGTGCCCCCCTTTATAATTAATACACTGAGTACTAAGCTATATATTGATTAGATTTGGAGGATTCTGTCATGTTCTCCATAATATTTCTCTATTTCTTTCTCAGAAATATATGCTAACAGACAAGCTGCAATGATCTTCATAGTTGTCTTTCTGTTTATACTTAGCCTGAGTGCTGCCAGTTGAGATGACAGTGTCCCATGCAATGATGCCCTTGTGTCTTTGGGATGATGCTGAGATTCACTCTCTTTGATGTTTTTATGTACCGCTCTTAAAAGAAGCTGTGAGCCTTCATTTTATTCAGCTTGAGCTACTTTATGTCTTCTGAGTACATTTTTTTTTCTAAAAATGTTGATAGGCATGTGGTTTAGTTCTCTAAGCACTGAATCAACTTCTTGGTCATGAGACAAAGCTTACATATTAAAAAGAATCGATAGATAAATTAATGCTTGGAGACGGTCTTAGACAAAAGTTCTTAACCTGCCACAGACTCCCAAGGGCCCTGCAGATATATTTCAAGAGGTCTATGAATTTTTTTTTCTAAAAAAATTCTAACTGAATTGGTTTCCTTGGTATTACTATATATTTTATTGTATGCATTTAAAAACATTGTGAGATGGGATCCATAGACTACCAAAAGGATCCATGACTCAAAAAAAAAGGGTTAAAACCCACTGATCTAAAAATCATACAAGTTTTGATCCTACAGGCCCCCTTTCTGCCACTCTGTTACTATCATTGCAGAAAAGGGGGGAGGTGATATACCAAACTGAATGCTGTTTTATATTATTATATGTTTCAAGGGTCACTACAGCCAAAATGCCAATCATTTTCTGTTGGCAAAACTTTCTGTAGTTAGCTAAGTTGGTCCTTGATCAACAGACAGTCTTTTGCCAAGATCTTATGCTAACCCTTTCCAGCCTACACTCAGATGGAAGTTTCTAAGAACCCAGGGTCCTCCTTTATGCTGAGATGAGGCATCATTCATTATGATGAGGCATCATTCATTAGTGTTCATAGCAACTGGTGAGGGGCATCCTCTACCATCACAAATTGGCATCTTCCTAGCTGATCTTCAAATCTTTGAGAGTTTCTTGGAACACTAAGAGGTTAAGTGACTTGCCCAGAATTACATAGCACAGTTTAGAGCCAAGATTATACCCAGAATATCTGAAGCCAACTCCCTATCCACTCCATAACGTGGCCTGAAAAATCTTCTGAAAATACATGGTCCCAGGCACTGTACTTAAGGGGAAATGGACACACCAGCTGAATTTCTGGAGAACAACACATCATGCCTTTTTGTGATATATAGGTAATAAAAATAATAATGAATGGGTGTAATAGAAAGCATAAATAGGAATATGAGAAATCACTATAGGATATACACCCTAAGTCAATCCGTACTCATTTGAGGATTTTGTACTGTACTCTCAACTCTGATGGAGACTGATATATAGCTAAGGAAACAGAAATTCAGAGATTTCCAGAGACTTATCCTGCATCACCCATTTACTCAATGTCAAAACTGGAGTTTGAATCCAAGTCCTCAAACTTTCTGTTCAATGTACTGTACCACATAGAATCACAATGACCTCTTTTTTCTTGTCTTGTTTAAGAATAAACAACAAGTATGACCCATCTTTATTTATTTGGGGGTTTTTTTGTACTTACTATAAGTCTTATTTAGGGTTATAGGATCATTAATTTGGGGTGGAAAAGATCCTGAGAGATCACTTAGTTCAACTCCAATATTTCATAGTTGGAGAAATCAAGATCCATAGGATGAAATAATTTGCACAAGGTCATAAAGGCAGTTAATTAACAGGCTGGGATTTGAATCCAGGTCTTCTGGCTTCAAATCCAGTGCTTTCCCCCTGTACAATTTGTATAATTAAATGAATTTAACTCAATTTGATTCTACAAATGAGAATTAAGTATCTATTACATGGAAAGTACTGTGGTAGGGTCTGAAGATATTAAAAATGCCACAGTCTATGCCTTTAATCTAATGAGACATGTACCTAATTTGAGGGACCTTAAAATATGTAATGTGGATTGTTTACTAGGAAAGCTGAAACCATCTAAAGGCAGAGGGATGGGTTTAATCATCTTGGCAGGATATTTTTGGCCCTCGGATATCAAAATTATAGAATCTCAGATCCAGAAAGGACTTTAGACAAAGTCTAGTTGAACTTCATTTTAGAAGGAAAATGAGATCTAATAAAGGAAACAGATTTGCCCACTGTCACATAGCAATGGCAGGGCTAAGACTTGGACCCCATCTCCTGATTCTGGTCCAACAAACTTTCCACTATACCAGGGCTTCTTTACCTGGGATTGGGGCATTGGTGGATAGATTTTAGGGGATCCATGAACTTGGATGGGAAAATTATTGCTTCTTAATTTTGTCTAACCTTTCCTTTGTAAACCTATATATTTTATTTTATACCTTTTACAGCATCATTCTGTGAAAGGGTCCTTGGGTTCACTAGATTGCCAAAGAGTTCCACGACACAAAAAAAAGGTTAAGAACCCCTAGTCTACACCATTTGTTACAAGATTCTCTTCCCCAGATGTTAATACAAGTGCACAAATGTAACTTACACACAGGGAAAGTGATTCACAGCAGTATAAAGACAGAGATTTAAATATCTGTCTAGATGTTGGGCATAATGCAGATGTAGAAGTTACATTAGTTTGGAAAAGAATGTGAAATATCTTCTAAATTTGTAATTTAAGATAAAATCAAATTGGAGAAGGAAATGGCCCAGGGTGGGGAACCTGTGGCCTTGAGGACACATATGGCCTTTAGGTCCTTGGGTGCAGCCTTTTGACTGAGTCCAAGTTTAACAGAATAAATCCTTTCATTAAGGGGATTTGTTTTGTAAAGTTTGGATTCAGTCAAAGGGCCGCACTTGAAGACACAGAGGGCACCTGTGGCCTCGAGGCAGCAGGATCCCCACCCCGGTCAAACCATTCTAGTTATTTTTGCCAAGAAAACACCAAATGGGGTAACAAAGAGTTGGACATGACTCAAAAATGATTGAACAACAACAACAAAAGAAAGTAAGGTAAAATTTACATAAAATTAGATTGAAATTAAATTTCAGTAAAATTTAAGGTGATACTTGTCCTGTAAATAGCTCCAATTAAAAATGAACTAGATAGACTGAGGCGAGCCAAGATCCCTTTCCTGTACAATGCCAAAGAAAGTACAACACTCAAAAAGTTCTCAGCTTCATTTCCTGTTCGTCAAATGAAAAGGAATCATCTGTGCCTTCACAAAGGGAGGCAGAATCTGAGATTTCCAGCAAGATAGCATAGCCATGATTAATGTCTTTACCATTGGGGCCATAAAATATTCAAGGCCAAAAGTTTTGTGTGCATGCAACAGTTTGCATACTTCTGCAGAAGAAATTGGGCAGATGCACAGTAAATATCCTTATGAAATACAGGTATAGAATGTATTAGCTGAAAGGTTTAAGACTTTTTTTTGTCAGTCACTCTTATGCTCTAGGTGCCCTATTCTCTTCACTACCCCATACCCCACTCTGGACATATTGTTTTCTCATATGAAGGCTATAGGAAGCTAAAAAAAAAAATCACCATCATCATGGCATGCCAGTTCTCTTGCCTAAGACTTTATACTGGTTGTGTCCCATGCCTGTAATGTTCTTCCTCTTTACTTATCCTTCCTAGAATCCTTGGCTTCCCTAAAGAGTCAGCTCAAATTCTCTCTCCTACAAGAAATCTTTCCTGGTCTTTCCAGCTGCTACTGCCCTCTGTTTCCACACTACTTTGTATTAATTTTATGTATATTCTGTATAGATTTATATGCATATAAGTTGGCTCTGCTACTGGAGTGGAATCTTCCTGAGGGCAAGGATTGTTTGACTTTTAACTTGGTATAGTACCCGTTTGCTGATTTACTGAATGATTCAGTTACTGTACAAACCCAGACTTCCCATCACAGCTCCTTAATGACTATTATGTATGACTTCGTGTCGAGGGGAGGAAAAGTAGGATTCAGAACACAGCGTGGCCTCTCTTCCCTAGATGACTCCCCAGCTTGGCGTCCTGCCCCTATAGCATCCAGCTGGCATCCAGCTGGCACTATAGAGTCCAACTTCTGGGGCTTTCAGACTCCTGCCACCCCGTCCCCTCTCCCCATGCACACACATACCAGACTGATTCTCATTCACACTGCTGTTCTCTCTCTTCTATCACTACTGATCTCTGTATTGATTCAATCACTTGGACCTCTCAATATATATATGCTTCTTCCTTGACTACATGCAAGGGCTTGCTTCTTCCATCATGCTTTTAACAACAATATCAAGGATACTTTTAACAGCAGTCTCAAAAGTACAACCTCTTTTTAAATAGGTCTAGAACATAAATGGCAATTGCAAGCAGCTGTGGAGTCCCTACTGCCTCAGACATCAAGTTCTAACCTTTCTTTTTCCTGGCTTTCTCAGTCTCTAAGAAATATATATGATGTAGTCAAAAGACCTAGATTTCAGCTTGGTTCTTCCATTTTAAAAACAATCAATCACCACCACAATAATGTTGTATATGTTGTTCAGTCATATCTGACTGTTTGTAAATCAACGAGCAAAGCATACCAGACCCTTCCACCCACTCCTATCTCTTAAAGTCTGTCCAAGTTCATGTTTGTTGATCCCATGATACTATCTATCCATCTCATCCTCTGCCATCCCCTTTACTTTTTGCCTTCTATCTTTTTTTTTTAGGTAATTGGGGTTAAGTGACTTGCCCAGGGTCACACAGCTAGTAAGTGTCAAGTGTTTGGTCTGAGGTAGGATTTGAACTCAGGTGCTCCTGACTTCAGGGCCAGTGCTCTATCCACTGCGCCAACTAGCTGCCCCTTGCCTTCTATCTTGTATATAATGCTTCGCAATTTGCAAATATTTCATCTGATTTTTTAAAAATTCCCAATATAGCCCTCCTCTTGCACACCAAGAGAGCCATCTCTTATAACAAAGAATTAAAGAAAGAAAGAAAAGCAGTTTGGCAAAACTAGCGAGCATCAATAAGTGACAAGCCCCACTTCTGCAAAGGGAAGGAGGTACATTCTCATATCTCTTCTTTGGAGTCAAGCTTGATCATCATAATTCCAAAGAATACAGTTCTAGTTTCGGCATTGTTGATAGTATTCTTTTTGCTTGTTGTGTATTTTATTTTCCTGGTTCTGGTTATTTCACTTAGCATCAGTTCACATGTCTCCCCAAGTCTCCCTGTATTTTCCACAGTGCAATATCATTCTACCACATCCAAGTGCCACATTGTATTTGATTTTTCACAGCAACAAAAATTGTAATCACCCTCATTTTTACTGAGTTACTAAAGCTAGGAGAGATGACTCCCAGGACTTGAACCCTGGTTTTCTGGCTATAAGTCCAATCTTTCAACAATGCTGTGGTGCTGCTCTCACTCACTGTACGACATAAAATAACTTACTTTACCTCCTTAAGTCTTAGTTCTCTCATCTGAAAAATCAGGGTAATAATCCTTAACCTCACTGGGTTATTGGGAAGGTCAGATGAGATCATGTATATAAAACCCTTGGTAAACCATAAAACACTATAGAAAAGCCTGCTATTATATTGTATTAGACTCAAAAGAATGGTTTGTCACAATATAACATGAAGATGTATCATTTGGTGAATGCAAGATAAATCTAAAATATTAAACTACCAAAAAAAATCTCAGGCTCAGAAATTAGAGAGATACTAAACAAATTTGGATTGGTAACATAATAAAGCAAATAGAACCAAAGACTTGAAATCAGAAAGATCTGGGTTTGAATTCCAACTCAGATGCTTTCTAGCTGTGTGACAGTAGGTAAGTCATTTAACCCTTATGAGCCTCTATTTTCTCATATGCAAAACAGAACAATGTAACTGTAAGTTATTATCATTGTTAGTGAATTTTGAATTAGAAATGGAGTTCTAACCCAAACTCCTTTCCCACAATCCTTCAACCCAAGGAAAAGGACAAAGTGAATTGTAAGACAAACTGAAGGGTTCCTGGGAGGGGACGAAGATCCCTTTCAAAGAAAAAAACCCCACTCCTTTATTTGTCTATCACTAATCAGACAAAGGAAACTGGAAATGACCAGACTGGAGGTCAAAAGGTCAGTTTTAAACTGGGCTGCTGAAAGGGGGGTTTCAGAACAAAAAAAAAGAGTAGGAAAAAACTTGATATTTTATCATTTTAAATAAACACAGAGCTTTTAAGATAAGTCAGCAAAAGCCACTGTTAGATTATTGGTATACATGCATATAACTGAGTTGCTGGCAATCAGAACAAGAAGTCTCTGCTACATTCCTATTTCTGGTTGTGTTCTTTGGTTGACTGCTCAACATAAATAATGTTATTACAAAAATGTGACTGTCTACATGTAACTGTCACAATGAAGAAGTAAAGCATTTTTTTATTGCTACAATAAAATCATATCACTGCATGTTTAGGAAATCACAATCCATTATCAGTTTCAGAAAGCTAATTAACTTTCTTTAGCATACTTTTTTAGAAGTCAGATTCAGGAAAATACACTGGCCCATCAGGTCAACCAAGGTAGATGCCTTGAACACTAATTCTGCTTTAAGTATCCTATTCCCCTCCCCTCCATCCCAACCACTTACAAACGCATGCTACTAATGTTAGGATGGATGTATGTTTGAACAAACTTCCAAATGGGGCATTATCTCAATCCCTTCCTTAGATGGTCAAGAAAGAAGCTAGAAAGTTTCATAGTCTGGGTGTAGACATTATAAAGTAAAAAATGCTAATAAACTGTCCAAATAAGGTCAGTAGTGCCTCATTAATTTAAGTTTCTGCATCCACTTTATATTCAACAAATTGCCCAAGGTAACAAAAGATAGGAATAGTAAATGTTGGGGAAAGAGGGATAGGGAAAGAGAGGAATATTAATACATTGTTTTTTGAGCTAGGAATTGACTCAAACATCCTGGAAAGCAATTTGGAATTATGTTAAGAAAGTAATTTAAATGACTGTATCCTTTTAAAGCACCTACTACTTGGAATATACTCAAAGGTCCAATATACACCAAAATATTCATAGCAGCATTTTTCTTTTAAGCAAAGAGATGCAAACAATGTAGATGATCATCAGTTGAGAAACTGGTAAACAAATTGCATATGAATATCATGGAATGCTAGAGCATAGTAAGAAATGATGTATACAAAGAATTTAGAGAAGTATGAGTAGACTTATGTGAACTGACACAAAAAGAAGTAAGCAGAACCAGGAAAATCATATACACAATGAAAACAATGTAACGGAAAGCCCTAAAACAACAAAACTGAACCTTGTGTAATTTTAATGACCAAGCTTGGCCTAGAAGAAGAGATAAGAAAATATATCTCCCTCCTTCTTCTAAAGAGGTGGGGGACTATGAGTATGCATCAATATATATGCTGTCAGATTCAGTTAATGAGTTGGTTGGTTTTGTTGAATTTCTTTCTTTACTCTTTGTAACACGGTTCTCTGAGTAAGGAAGAAGAGATATGTTTAAAAATAAAGGTGATGTAAGAACAAAAGTTATCAATTAAAATTTAAAAATGATTGTTATTACTACCCAAAAACTTGAAAGTAGCTTTTATATTATGAAAATAGGATATGATCACTAGAATAAATAACATGAAGCATAATAATATTCCTATGGGTTTAAAAAAAAAGGTTCAATTTCTACAGAGTTGAAGGATGATATTCTTAAAAGCATCCATTTAGAGTAGGATGTGTCCTTGTGTTGCTTCTTCTGACCATTCTGTGAGTGCTTGCTTTGTATGTTTTCCATAAAAGTCTCTTAGGCAAGTGAATGTTTAGCATTAGAACAATGTGGTCAGCCCATGGTAGTTGTGCTCTCTGCAGTTGTTTGTAAGCTTGGTGGTTTAGTTTGAGAATGGACCTCAGTGTCTGATACTTTAAAGTCCTGCCAGGTGATCTTCAGAATCTTCCTCAGAAAATTCAAATGTTAAGTGATTCAGTTTCCTGACATAGTACTGGCATACTGTCCAAGTTTCACAGGAATACAACAATGAGGTCAACACAACGGCTCTGTAGACCTTTAATTCAATAGCCAGTCTAATACCTTTTCTCTCCCACACTTTCCTTTGGAGCCTCCCAAACACTAAACCAGCTCTGGCAACATGTGCATCAACTTTCAAGGACTCTCTGAAGAGCTTTGGAATTGATTGCATGACATGGGAGATGCTGGCAAGGGACTGCCCAGAATGGGATACCTGCATCAAAGAAGGTGCTGTGCTTTATAAGCAAAGCAGAATTGAGGTAGCTCAAAGGAAACACGAAATGAACAAATTTAGAGTCCACCCCACCCAAAAGTTCACATGGACTATTTCTGCTCAACCTGTGGTAGCGCATTCCATGCTTGTATCGTATCTGATCAGCCAAAGATGGACATACTATAACTTGACTTTAACATAGTGATGTCATTTTGGTCCTCTCTGAAAATGAAGAGAGGCAGCTAGGTGGAGCAATGGATAGAGCTCCAGCCTTGGAGTCATGAGGACCTGAGTTCAAATCTGGCCTCAGACATTTGACACTTACTAGCTGTGAGACTCTGAGCAAGTCACTTAACCCCAATTGCCTCACCAAAAAGCAAAAACAAAAACAAAAACAAAAAGAAGAAAAGAAAAGAAAATGAAGAACAACCAAGCAAGGATGTGTTGAATTATATTCTCTCAGTTTATAACTAGGAGTTCATAAACTATTTGAGCTTTTTTAGATCAGCAGGATCCCACTTAGAAACTGAGTGCTAGAGTATTCTTTACTGTTATCTTCTTGTCTCAAACAGGTTAGACTGACTTTCAAAATGGCTTAACAACTCTACAAGAATCACTGCAAAAACCTAATTTTGTTTTTTGAAGCCTATAGAAAATGCCTGTCACTATTTGAACCAAACTTTTGATTTGGTAAATATTGTGGTGATTAACCTTTACAGTCTTTTTTCTTTTATTCTGAAATGCTAACAAACATCTCCAAAAAGAACATTTCCACATAAGCTTTCCTACTTGTCTGTTTCCTTCTGAACTTTCTTCTTTGTGTTTTGAAAAAATGCTTCAATGATCCTCTTTTCTTTCCTTCCCAGTCTTTTGATACAGACTAATTCTCCTTTCTTGAAAACAAGGAGGCTTGTCTATGACTCATATCTGAGCCACTACTGTACTGGGATATCTGATGATGTTAGAGAATTTGATGAGGTGTCTTGAACAAGAAATATTCAGGAGGCACTGTTCACACACGAATCAGAACCCAGTAAATGATGACTTTTATAATGCAGCATATTTCTTTATGTTAGGATGATACTTCTAATGCTATCTGACTAGAGCCTGCTAACACATTTTGTTATTGGATTGGCAAGGAGACCCACAGTTTCCTTTTGCTATATCTATCTATCTATCTATCTATCTATCTATCTATCTATCTATCTATCTATAGATATAGATATAGATATATATAGATATATATAGATCTATATATACTGTGTCTTTGTAGTAATGACAATAATAGGCATTGCAGGTCATGGAAATCAATCATCCTGGCTAGATAGTCAGTCCCCAAAAGTTCATTAAGCTCTTACTATGTGCCAGGAACTGGGTTAAGCATTTATGATACAAAGATAAGGGGAAAATCCTTTCATGTCTGCCCTCAAGAAACCTCCCATTTGTAAATAATCAGATATATATGTGTATCTATACACATATATACAAATATGTGAATATATATATACACACATATGGATAGATAGATACAGATATGCTTGTATCTATCTATATGAAATGGAAGACAATTTCAGAGGGGAAGGCACTAGCATCTTGGGGGGGGCTGGGAACAGTCCTTTCACTAAATTAAGCCATAAGGTATAGATTTATGCTAGAAATACATTCTTTAAAAATCACACCATAACAACTTCGATGTGCACATATTAATTTGGTACAGCATTTAATGATATATTTACAGTTTATACTTTGCTTGTTTCCTTAAGGTCTTAAATGGCTAGTTTCACATTTGTTCATATAATAAATCATAGCAAGGGAATATGTTACTGTATAAGTGTTACATTGTACATTGTTCACTGAAAAGTGAAAGAGTGAGTGATTTTACCCTTCTAATCCCTCCCTCCTCCCATCAAACTCTTCCAATGAATTACAGAGGTTTGCAAATTTCTGGACTTCCTTGTCCAGTAAAGCTATAATACAAATAAAATTCAAAACACCATTGAAATGACTAAGCATGTTAAAAGAACATTTGTTTTGGTCTGGACTTGTGGTTTAAATTGGTGTACAGATCTCCTAGTGAATAAGTTTCTTGTTCCGATGCATATAAGCAACTGTTCTGTAGTTTGGGGTCTTAGATGTCTATTGCAGTGAGAAGTTAAGTAACTCTGTCTAGGGTCACGTGGCCAATATGTGTCAGAGAAAGGTCCTTCATCCTGATTCTGAGGCAACCTTCTATCTGCTATGCAACATTGCTTCTCAAAATAGAAAGAAAGAAAAAAGAACAAAGAAAGAACAAAAAGGTAGTCTAAACTGATGCAAGTCAATAAGCAAACAAAATCAAGCCCTTATTATGTTTAGTGATATTCCTGACAGGATACAAGGGATTCTACATTCATAGCAGAGGCAACTTGGTGACAGAGTAGAGACACTTTTGGATTTGGAGTCAGGAAGATCAGAGTCCAAACCTGGCACTTGACACTCACTAGCAGAGTCACCCTAGAAAAGTCACTTAACCGCTGTCTGCCTCAGTTTCTTCATCTGTAAAATGAGGATAATGATAGTACTTGCCTCTCAAGGTGGTTGTCAGGATAAAAGAAGATAACATCTATAAAGTGCTTCACAAACTTTAAAGTGCTACATAAATGCTAGCTATTCTTATTTAGTTGTGAGGAACTTTAGAAATCATTGAGTTTAACACATTTATTTCATAGATGAGGAAACTGGGGTCAGAGAAGAAAATATCGTGCCTCAAAGTCACACAGGTAACATGTGTCAGAGCTAAGATTTGAATACAAGTTTTCTAACTTCACAATCCATCACTCTTTTCACTCTTTAAAGTTGATATAACAATATTTACATCTATCTCTTCTAACCTGTTCTTATCTGGAACAGTGGAATAATTCATACTGAGGCTGCTTGAATATTTAAATATTAGGTCTGCAAGGATTCTTGGTGAAATGGGCCTTGACTATGTGACAATATTTTAATGTCTAAATTCTTTTAAAAATTATATGAATTTTTTAATTATAAGTATTTTAATATATACTTGAATATCATTCTATGTAAAAGATGATTGGGAAAAATATACACTGATGAAGATCAACTGAAGCAAAGTAAAAGCCAAGGAGCACATCTCTAGAGTAGGACTGGAAGTTATTGGGAAGATACGGTTCAATATCCAGAAAGATGTGAACCATGGGATGTTTATGGGATAAGAAACGTAGCTTTTCAGAATCTATCAAAAGCAGAAAGCAAGCTCGTGCTCTTTTAGTGTAAGTACTATTGTTTTATCTTAACAGAGTGATGTCTCTTGCTCTTATGATTCCAGTTTAGAGTCAACTCGCATAATCAACTGTGCAGGACAGTGTATTTTTTACCCAATTGATGCTATACAGGTGAAATGGAAATTCAGGCTTGCTGAGTGACAAAACTGTCATGAAAAACACAGCGGAGTAATTACTGTATACCCTAATTTGTGTATTTTATTTTAATGTATCTTTTCAAAGTTAAATTCATCAAGGAAAAAAAACACCCAGATATGGCATTCTTTGAAGAGAATTCATATGAGAGGCCAGGCTATAATTAAAACAAAAGCATCTGTATGATAATACCACACCTTTTAAAAATATATATTTTGATGGAAAGAGAGGGGTGTGCTAAGTTGAGCAACTTAGAGGTTGGCTGCCAGGAAATTATTTCCTTATGATTAGAAGAAAACTCTCAAGGAGGATTCATAATCCCTGTGTGCACATAGAGGGTGGTTTTAAACTCTTTTCTGTATTTTGCCAAGGTGCCTGAGGCAGAAAGGCAGTTTGCAATAGTAAAAAGAAACAGAGAGAGAATGAGTAGATAGACTGGGGAAAACAGTCATAGAATTTAAGAAATCACCATGATACCCTCTCTCTAAAAACTGTAAGCAGGTAGTAGTTAAAGGATTTTCCTTTAAAGAAAAGGCTAGAGGAAACTCTACTTGGGCCTATGCAAAATAAACCAACAGTAGATTAAGTACTAATTTTCAAAGGGTTAATGAAAAGATTACCAGATTGTACTCACATGTTTTTCTAAACATAAAATTCTTTAAAATTTTTTCATAATAACAGTAATCACCTGGATTAGTTCAAGTTCATGCTTTATTACTTTAATGATTTATTTTTATAGAAAAAGTGAAACTTACTGTAACTGTATACCATAATCTGAAGGCTGACAGGCAATATGGAGCAGCAGGTAGACAACTGGTCTCAGAATCAGAGAAACAGAAGTTCAAGTTATACCTGTGATACATATTGGCACTCTAACCCTTGACAAGTCACTTAGCTGCTGAATGCCACCACGCTACTCTCTAAGACACACATTGAAGAAAAGATATCAGTAGAAGTTCCTTAGCAGCAGCTCCTGACACTCATGGAATTCTAGGTCCAGTTAAAAAACAACAAAAAAAGCAACAACCTGAGAGTTGGATAAAAATACCTATGTGAAATCTAACTATTTGGATCACAGCCCAACTGCTTGGTTAAAAAAAAGAAATCTGAATTGTAGACATAGAGTCCATAAGGAAAAAAAAATAAACTTCATATGTAGAACAATAACTTTAATGTTGCAATTAATGTTGCTGATCAAAGCAAACAATACAAATTATTTTTTACTTTTACTTCACCTGAACTAACATTTTCTTCCATTGCTATAACTCACAATAACATGGGTTGACTATGCTACTGTAAAATGGGTAAAAGACATGGTCACTGTCACTACTGGTCAAAATAATCAGTAAAGCCTGAGTGAAGTGAGCAGAACCAGGAGAACAATGTACACAGTAACAGCCACATTGTGCAATGACTAACTTTGATAGACTTATCTCTTCTTAGCAATGCAAGGATCTAAGACCTCTCCAAAACTCATGATGGAAAATGCTGTCTGCATCCAGAGAAAGAACTATGGCATCTGAATGCAGATTGAAGCATATTATTTGCTCTCTCTCTTTTTTTCTTTTTTGTTTCTTCTTTCTTGTGCTTTCCCCCGTGGTTCTAATTCTTCTTTACAACATGACTAATGTGAAAATAGGTTTGATATGAATGTATATGTAGAGCCTAAATCAGATTGCAATGCTGTCTTGGAGCGGTGGGAAGGGAGAGAAGGGAAGAAAATTTTGAACTCAAAATCTTGTGGAAGTGAATGTTGAAAACTAAAAATAAATCAATAAATAATTTTTAAAAAGCAGCAAAGTGTATCATAATGTTCTTTACACATTGGAGCCTCAATATAATGCTGTAATAGGGTTTCATTATTATGGCTACTTTTAGAGGTAAGACTGTCTTCAGAGTTCCTTATGCTACTTAACAATTACAAAAAGGAAGCATAATAGAAAGAACATGAGATCTTGACTGCAAGAATCTGGGTTTGACTCTTGGGCCCATGCCTTAGCCAAGCTGCTTCTCCTTCCTAAGCCTCAATTTTCTTTTCTTTAGAATGGCTTGGAGTTGAGATCTACAAGATTATCTACAAGGCCTCTTCCAGCTCTAAATCCTGTGAATTTAAAACAAATATCCTTCAATAGGGTTGAAGGTCTCTACTCTTCTTTCTTCCTCTTTCTATTGGAAAAGGAGAAGTCTTAGTGAGATAATGAGAGAATTTGATATGTTAGTGGGATGAATGCTAATTGGAACAGTCAAAAGGAGACTGGATAAAAGGGAAACTGAACTGAGCTACTATTCCCCTAGTCTCTGTGAGGAAGGAGAAAAATCTGTAGGAACTGCATTATGTGGTAGACTTTTCCAGAGAGCAAATAACATTAGGGCAAAGTTTATAGTAATATATGATAATGAGTTTCAATACTCTTTGGCATTAGCCACTTTTTTGTTTTCTTCTTTTTTTCTTTTGCTCTTGTAGGGAGTATTTGCCTTTCTCACTATGAATCACAGAGTCTGTACTGGGAGCAGTCACCAGTAATTGTTGGTTCTATCTCTTTCTCCCTACCCCCACTCCCTTCCAGGGAATGGCAGTGGGTAATCTGTATCTTAGCCCATTTGCTCCAGAGAAAGATGGAAGACATACTGACAAGTGGAAAGAGAGAAAGGTTGGGTTTTTTTTTTAATGCTTAGTGGAAAGGACTGAAGCAAGTATTGAAAGAAGGGATGAGGTAAATGAAAATTCACTCACCATGAGCTGATGAAGAATGGAACAGAGTCCTTTGAGTGATCAAGAAAGAAACATTCATATAACCACCTGACAAGACCCTTTGTGTGGACAGCAGTTCTGTGGGGTGTTGGTATTAAAAAGCAGAAGATTTAAATAGATTGTAGACAAAATACTCTGGAGGTATGAAAGAGCAATAACGGTGTCAGCTGAAGTTTTAATAACTAAAGAAGTATGTACGAAGCATTAAAGCAGAGTTGAATGAAGCAAGAACAATGAAAACGAGTCACCATTTCTGACTTAAGCAGAACTCAATGACATAAGTGTGAAGGACCCCATACTAACATTTGGAAAAGAACTATGGCAGAGATGTAGAATACTGAAGAGATGAGAATTCTTGAAACCCCCCTCCAAAAAAAAAGTAATAGGCAATAGAGCAAGTATATGGAAAAGTGAATCTTGTGGGAGAGGGGGAGGTAGGCAGTGAATACAGCACCAGCCCTAGAGTCAGGAGGACCTGAGTTCAAACCTGATCTCAAACACTTGATACTTAACTAGCTGTGTGACCCTGGGCAAGTCATTTAACCCCACTGCCTAGCCCAAAACAAAACAAAAACAAAAAAAAACAGTGAATCTTGGCCTTCCCCCTTAGGGCTCCACCCAGGGTAATACTGTAAGTCATGGGTATTATATAGAACTATCCAGTATAGGGTGGCTTATTGAAGAGGAGATGTTAGTTTTCTGTGGCCTCACACCAAGTAGTTTATGGGTAAATAAAACTATGCTATCTTTTGAAGTTTTATGACTTCAGTGTCAGTTCATGGCTACTCTTAGGGAAGCTCCAGATGCTGAAATTCAGGCCTGAATGAGGAAAAAAGAACCTGAGAAGCGGAAGATTCCTATAGTACAGCCAAGGTCCTTACTAACAGAAGGAAATCTTAACAAGGGTTAATTCTCTCTCTCTCTCTCTCTGTCTCTCTCTCTCTCTCTCTCTCTGTCTCTCTCTCTCTCACACACACACACACACACACACACACACACACACACACACACACACACACACACACACACACACCCCAACCCATTAGTCTTTGTCTTCTTTCTTCATAGATACTTTGTGACTTTAGCTAGTCACCTCTAGGCAAGGAGGCGCTGCTACAGTGTAACGACCAATGGAAGGAGGCAGTGTTTCAGAGTGGATAAAATGTTGCTCTGGAGTCAGGAAAGCCTGGTTACAAATATGATACTTTGTTACATGTGTAATTATGGGAAGGTCACTTTAGAGATCTGAGTCTCAGATTATTCCTCTGTAAAATGGAGATAATGGCACTTTTTGCACCTACCTTTTAGGGTTGCTGTGATACATCAATGAGATTATGCATGTAAAGTGTTTCACAAACTTAAAAGCAGCACATGAAGTTAGTTATTTTTAGCTACAGTTTTGCAGCCTCTCTGTAATAGTTTTCATCTTCATTAATATTATTTCATGATAATATGCGTGCTATTAGACAGACTGAGTTAAGACTTTTGCTCCAGATGCTGCAAATCCAAAATGAAATGTCGGGTTTGATGATTATTTGTTGAAAAACTAGGTTGATCAAGTGAGCTAAGGAATAGCGAGGTGTCAATCATGAGAAGATAGACATACTGTAAAAAGGCAAAGAGCCAGGGATTTGTCACTGGCAGAAAGGAGGCTATCCAGAGAGGGCTATAGTCTAGAACATCAATTTTCAATGGACAGGAGGCCAGAAGAAATTGTAGAGGGAGCACAAAGAGCCAGCACCACTTCTTCCATGAAACCTTCCCTGATTACTCCTCCTCAAAGTGATCTTTTACTTCTCTGAATTCCTCTAGCACTAATTATATTCTGATCCAACCCACTGTCTCATTATCTATCCCTAAGCAAATCATTGTGGGCAGCTGTGTGGCACAGTGGATAGAGCCCAAAGCCTAAAGCCTGGAATACTTATCTTCATGAGTTCAATTCTGATCTCAGACACTTACTAGCTATGTGACCCTGAGCAAGTCACTATTTGCCTCAGTTCCTCATCTGTAAAATGAGCTGGAGAAGAAAATGGCAAACCACTCCAGTATTTTTGCCAAGAAAACTCTGGAAGGGGTCATGAAGAGTCAGACACAAATGAAATGACTGAACAATAAAATAAATTCTTAAAAGAAGGTACTGGCTTATCCCTGTCACCACAGGAAGAAACACAGAAACACAAAATAAATTCTCAGGAAACATTTATTGATTGCTGCCATGACTACCAGAAAAATTTGCACTGAAGGAGAGCTTTTGAAGGCAAAAATAAATTTTCATTTTCATTTGCAAATGATGAAAACAAGATATCAAAACAAGTGCATGTTGATTTTGGTTTATGTAGCCTCTGTCCCTCAGACAGCCACACTTAAGTGTAACCTGTCTGGGTTTGGAGCTTGGATCATTTTGTTCCAGAAATATGGACAAAGATAGGAAAGCTCATTTATGGTGATGGTTCCTTGTTTAATTATATGTAGTAGAAACCTGGAAATGTTTCCAGTAGCAATAGCAGATACAAATTTACCAGGATGGTGCTATTATAGTTCCAAAGACAGAGAAAGAACTCACAGTATATTATGTACAACATGGTCATCTCTGTATACAAGTGGTAAATGTGGAAAGATTCTAGATTTCCTTACCAACACACCATTTGAATAGTGCTAGTAAAACATACATGAGGCAGTGTGGTATAGCGATTATACAGCCAGTCTTTGAGTTAGGAAGACCTGAGTTCAACTTTTGCCTCTTATCCATAATAACGATGTGATCATATATATGTCATTTAACTTCTTAGTACCCAAATGGACCCTTCTAAGAATTTCTTACACATGAGTTTAGTTGTATGGGGGAAGGAGATCTCCATACTGATTATGTTGTAGGTCTGGATCAAAAGAGAATCCTCCCGCCTCCAAATATACATTTTGAATTTTTAAAATGAAACTGCTTCAAGAAAACAATCTAAAATACATCAATTAGTATGTTGCAGTCATATTCTGAATTACCATAATTTTTCTTCATTATCAGTTAAATAATTGCTTAGCTCATTAACTTTAGTACATAGCTAATGAAAATATAACGCAAGATTCAAGCATATTGTTTTTCACTTTTTCTTGCATTTTTTTTGTGAAATATGTCTAATACGGACATATGTTTCCCATGACTTCACATGTGTAATATTTGTTTTCTCAATGAGTGGGGAAGGGAGAGAATTTGGAACTCAATTTTTAAAAAAAGAATATTTTAAAAATAATTTAAAAATAAAGAAAAAAAGAAAATATAATGCATGACTTTTACGATCTCAGAGTGAAGTAATTGTGATTATTTGTTGATTTGATGCATTTTTCATAAGAGCAACTATTTGTTAGCATTGGATATAATCCTATAATATAATCCCTTCTACCTCCTAGGAAGTTTTGCCATGGACTTCTATAGCCTGAAAGAAAGCTCTCTAGATAGGAGAATGTTATTTCAACTCAAACATAACTTTATGGAAATGTGTGAGGTCACAAGAAGAGGCAGCTGGGTAGCTCAGTCTCTGAAGTCAGGAAGATCTGAGTTCACATTTAGCTTCAGACACTGAAGACAGTATTAGAGTGCTGTGGTCCATGAGGTCATCAATAGTAAGACACAACTTACTATTTGTAACAACAACGAGTCATCAAAGGCTTTATTTCTAACAAAAATTGGACTGCACTTCAACAAGGCCCTCTTAGGGAGGAAAGAAATAATATATTTATTTCCTAGATCTGGGGATTGCTGCCCAGGTCAAAAGAATGCTGAATTCTCCACTTGTCACAGCATAATACCTGACAGAGGGAAATCCTACATGCATCAAGCACGTCACCTGTGTGACCCTGGGCAAGTCATGTGATTGCCCTGTACCTCAGTTCCTCATCCGTAAAATGAGAGAGTTGGACTGGATGGCCTCTGACATCCTTCCTAGCTCTGGATTTTTGATCTAACTCTAGATTTAGAATTGAAGATCAGTGAGCCATATTTTGGAACAACAATGAACACAAACAACTGCAGGCAGGTAGGTGGCACAGCAGAGACAGCATTGGGCTTGGCATCTGGAAGACTTATCTTTGTGAGTTCAAATCTGTCACTTCACCCTGTTTGCCTCAGTTCCCTCATCTGTAAAATGAGCTGGAGAAGGAAATAGCAAACCACTCCAGTATCTTTATCAAGAAAACCCCAAATAGGGTCACAAAGTTGGACAACAACATAAACAATTGAAAATAATGCCATGTTATCACCAAAAACACAGCCCTTGGTTCAATGGCAAACTATGAAAATTTACATTTGAAATGCTGGAGTAACAATGCTGAACGTCAGCACCTCATCATAAGAGCTGCCTCTGGCTTTCCCAGATGGTGAATAAGAAATCAGAGATACATACTAGACTGTGTGCAAAATAGCCATGCCAAGTATTTCTATTGGCTTCTAGGGGCTTGGGCTGTTGTTGAGCAAATATTAATGAAAATGGTGGGGGTTACCACTGGAACAAACTATGACTTATTTGTTCTGTAAGGAAGGGGGATTTTTTAAAAAAAAACATTAAGGCAGTTTTAAGAATCCAAATAAAGAACTATAGCAAAACAGAAATCCTTTTGAGTGTTCTGTGAATCATAGGTAAAGCATTCATGGGAGCTGATTTCCAGGGTCCATTTCATTTTTCAAAAATGCTTTAGTCAAAGCTACAAACTGTACTTCATTAAAGCCAACTTATCCCAAATATTAAAATGGCACAAAAGAAACAAGTAAGACATTGTTTACTGAAGTGTAGATTTTTGAAAGGGTTCTGTTTTCTTATTTATGGAAGCCTGGCATTCTCAGTAGAATAAATCATTCTGAGCTGTTGCATACACAGACAGAGGTCTTACATTTTATTGGTTGAGAGCCCAAATGCATTATGCTTAAGTATGTAGCACTAATATCTAGGTACAAAGCAGTTGGCCCAAAAGTGATTAGTTCTGGTCTAAATTTGGCACTATTGCTAAACAGAAAATGTTTATCTTTGAAAAGGTAAGAAAGGTCTTATTTTTGGATTAGCTAACTGTAATTTGACTTTTCTTGAGAGTATCTGGTAAGTCATTTCCCCTCCTGTTGTACTCTGTTGTCTCATTATGTTGTAAGATTACCCCGGCTTCTCAAAGACTGTCAATGTATGCAAGCTTAAAAAAAACCAAAACAAAACAAACAAGAAAACCCAACAGAAAACCTAACCCAAAACCCATGTAGGAGCCCAGTGAATGTTTCTTTCATTTTAGAAAAAGCCTAGCTTATTTCAGAGAGATTCATTACCAGAAGGTTGGTAGACAGGTGATGGCGGGTTTTTTTTGGGGGGGGGGCAGAGCATGGTAACTCAAGAAAACTCTCTACGAAGGTAAAGAAGGGTTGCAAACTTCACCAGTGGATGTAGTAGTCACACTGAGAAAATCAGATCTTTGCAGTATTAAGATATTCTGGAATTCCATCACTTAGTCTTTTAACCAAAATAAAAGATTTTACGTAGATGTTACTCTTTACTTTCTTCACAATGAAGTACTTGTCTCAGTTGCTTGTCTGGGCAGCAAGGTGGTGCAGTGGATTAGAGCACCAGGCCTGGAGTTAGGAGTACAAATCCTGCTTCAGACACTAGCTGTGAGACCCTGGGCAAGTCACTTAATCCCTATTTGCCTTGGTTTCCCCCTCTATAAAATAGGGATAATAACAGCACATATCTCGCACGATTGTTGTAAAGAGCCAATGAGATAATAATTGGAAAGTACTTAATAGACTGTCTAGCACAGAATGGGCATCATAGCCACATTAGTTACTAATTGTTGCTGTTGTTATCATTTCTGCAGGGTGAATACAGCCATGGCACAGAGCTTCTCTTTTCACAACTAGAGCTACATAGATCAAAGTAAGCAGCCATCATAATCAAGTTTAAAACTCAGGTGAAAGAATTTGATCACTTCTTGGTTTCTGCAACTCTACTTTTGCTTCCTAGCAGAAAGTTTATTTCAATTCCATTACCTAGTTCTCCTCAAATCAAGAAGCTTTTCATGAAGAAAAAAGAGCACCCAAGGCTTTTTACTTTACATGCTTTTTATTTGAATTTGCTAGCTGGCTGTATTTTTTTAACTGAACTATGAAGCAGGCAGCTGAGAATCTTAGCATCAGAAACAACCTCAGAGGTTCTAGTGCCATGTGCATCAAGTTGGAAAGGCCTGGTAGATTGTGTGGTACAGACAGTGGGAACGCGATCTAGTGAAAAGATATAGTGTCTCTGGAGGCAGAAGACTTGGGTTCAAAACCTGACTCTGCTGTTTACTATCTGCATGTTACTTAAACTCTTTGGGCCTCCATTTCCACAGTTATGAAAAGAAAAAAGGAGGGGGGTAGATTGGATGATCCCTTAAGTTCCATAATCTATGATACTATGAGGATCAAATGATATTTAATCAGAAGTGTCCTAAAACCAAATCAGACAGTAACAGCCATCCTTACAGGTTTTGAGTTGGAAAGCACTTTTATTCCAGTTCTTTAAGGATCCCTAAGGGTGTGGAGTGACTTCTCCCTTCGTTGATGAACACTGACTGTTCTGTGACTTAACATGATCTTCAAGAATCGCTGTGGCTGAAAAACTCACCCCCCTGGAGCCCAACTGATAGTGCATCACTCCAATCTTCAGGCCACTGATATACAGTTTTGATCAAAACTCTGCACCCAGTCTGGCTGATGATGGACAAATCACTGACCATCTCTGGGTTTTTGGTGCTTTATCTATAAATTAAAAGGGGGCATGCTAGCTGATCACCAAAGCCTTTTTCAGATCTAAAACTCCACAATTTCATTTACATATAGATTTAAATGCAGAGATTGAGTATGTTTATATAGGTACTGTGATCAGTTGCTTTTATTCTCTTTAGAATTACAATATTTATTAACTCTAGTTTTTTTCTTCATTGCTGTGTGATCATAGCTCTGAGCTCTAAAATAATTTCAAGGATCCATGTTTTTGTTGGTAAATACACTCCATCAACACAGATCATTGCTCTCTTACAACTTGGTTGATCTTTTCTGAAACATGCTAAATGTGTTTTCACCCTATGGCTAAACTGGTGGCTTTCCAAGCTCATTTAGGCTGGTCTTCACATGACACACAGAGTTTGTGTGCTGGGGCCATATTTAAAGCCTTTCAAGTTTGTGCTCTATGAATAGAACCTTCAAGAACTCCAGGGTCATTCTCACACATTGATGGGTACCAATAAAATTTCAGTGGAAAAGTTCTCTGTTATCCATGCTGACACTACAGCAGGCACATGGTTAAATAATGTCTAAATAAGGGATAACCACATGACCTTGGCAAGTCACTTCACCCTGTTTGCCTCAGTTTCTCATCTACAAAATGAGCTGGAGAAGGAAATGGCAAACCACTCAATGTCTTTGCCAAGAAAACCCCAAATTGGGTCATGAAGAGTAGGACATGACTGAAAAATGACTGAACAACAACAAACAGTCATAAGTTTGGGGAATGTATAAGATATGATATTTGCTTTTTAAAAATTAAATTTTATTTTTTCAATTAACAGGATTTTTTTTTCTTTGTGTCTTCCTACTCCTTGGGGGAGAAAAAGAAAAACAAAACTTTTAGCTTTATGTAAATGCTATTTACCATTAATAAAATATCCTCAAAAAATATCTGATTTCCAGAATGGCCATTTATTTAGGCTAATATTACAATTAATTTCATTTTTAAATTACATTTTTAATGTAATTCCCTCCTTTATCAAGAAAAGAAGAAAAACAACCTCCCTGTTACAAACATGTATGGTTAAGCAAAATGAATTTCCTCATTGGCCATGTTTTAAAAAAAAATCTCAATCTACACTCTGAATCCATCACCTCTCTCTCTGGAAGTGGATCTTTCATCATGAATCCTCTGGTTACTGTATTGATCAGAGTTCTAATGTCTTTCAAAGTTGTTTGTCTTTAAAATAATGTTGTTATCACAGAAATTATTCTCTTGATTCTGCTCACTTCATTCAGCTTACTTCATATAATTCTTCCATCCCCTTAATCATTTATGACTTATATATCATATTTCATCCATTCCCCAATTGATGGGTATTCCTTCAGTTTCCAATTCTTTGCCACCAAAAAAAGAGCTGACATAAGTATTTTTGTACATATGGATCCTTCTCCACTTTCTTTTATATATGTACTCTTTGGGAGCATTGGTATTACTAGGTAGAAAGGAATGTATAGTTAAATAACATTTTGGGCATAGTTCTACACTTCCAAAATGGTTGAGCCATGTAATTATATTGATTTGCTCAACACACACTGTGCAACATAGGAGCACGGTGGAGGGCAGATAGAAACCAGCTCAAAACTGAAAATTTGCCAAGTCTAAAAACTACAAACCAGCATTGGAGGTTTGATTTTTTAATTTGAATCACTGAATATTTATGAAATGCCAGTACAGATGAGGCACTAAGGTTTCAAAGATTAATTAAAATATAATCCTACCCTCACAGAGGTCACAGGGGGATAGCCTGATGTAATGGTGGAGTCATCAATGTGGGCTCAGAGGACCTGGATTTTGAATATCAGGATACAGTGCTAGGCCTGGTGTCCAGAAGACTGAGCTCAAATCTGACCTTAGACACCTACTAGGTATAAGACCTTGGGCAAGTCACTTAACCTGTTTGCTTAAATTTCCTCAAGTGTAAAATGGGGGTGATAACAGCACCTGTGTCCCAATGTTCTTTTGAGGATGAGATGATATTTGCAAAGCAATTAGCACACGAGATAGGTGCTTCATTTCACTCCACATCCACACTCAGCCTCAGTTTCAGCAACAATTAAATGACCTTCCTCTGTGATCTTGGGCAAGTTACTTCTACCTCAGGACTCAGTTTCCTCTCATATCACATCAAGGAATCCCTAAGAAGGGCCCTTCTAACTCTACCATGATACTCTGAGTAATTTGTGGACTTTGATCTCCCCTTCTAAAAAAATCATTCTTCTTGAATGTGAAGTAGAAAAAAAATTAGCGCCTAGTTATCAATAATCCTTAGTTTAAAATAGGAAGCTATCAAATGGCTCTCTGGGTGGAGGGGCTAGGGATTAGTCTACTTCATAGTGGCTCATATTATCCCAGGGTCTCTGGTTCCAATCATGGTGTGGTGTCCCCACTTCCCCCAACTTAGGGCTCCTTTAGTGTCACTTATCCTGGCACAATTTGCGGAGCTCCTTTCAGGTACAAACATTTTCAGTGGATGTCTCTGGGACCCAGATGAGGTTAGCTAATATATATTTGTATTGGATCCAGTCAGTAGGGTTGTGGACCTGCCTCCATAACAGTAAACAGCACATAAACAGTAAACAACAGGGACAGAGAAGGTGAATGGTGAAAGTAACCCAGGATCAGGTTTTGATAAGACAGAGGCAGTGGTTGAATGGGGGAGAGTGGACACGTAAGCAGAGGATGTTGTATAGCTGGACTGTTTAACGGGGTCAAGACGTAAAAGGAGCAAAATGAAATCAGCAGGAGTGATAGATGGGAAGACAAGGGAGAAAAAAGGAAGGGGGGAGAAGGGGAAGGGGAGTGGAATGGAAGGGAAATGCATAGTGACTAAAGGTCAGGAGTAACATAGGTTTAAAAAGAGTGACTTTAGCAGAGGGAGAGAAGGAAGGATAGAAAATTATAACCAAAGAGAACAATGCCAAAGTTCTAGATCATGTAAGTGTTTTAACATATGCTTAAATAGTATGATTATCCCTATGTATGGCTCAGCTACAAAAAAAGATGGATAGAAAGAGATGATGGGAATTGAGGGGGTCGATCGACTGGGACTTCACGGAACTTAAGGGGACATCGATGTGCATAGCAAAATCCCCAAGCGGGAGATTTCAGTGGAAAGGAATATTATAAACCAGTTATTTTTTTTTTCAATTTTTAGACATTTTTATTTAAAGTTTTTAGTTCCAAATTCTATCCCTCTTTTCTTCCCTCCCAATCAGATATAGGTTATACATGTTCAGTTATGTAAAACATTTCCATATTAGTCATCTTACACAAGAAGACTTGAACAAAAGGAAAAAAAAAGAAAGTGAAAAATAGCATGCTTCAATCTGTATTCAAACAGTATTAGTTCTTTCTCTGGAGGAAGATAGTATGCTCCGTTATTAGTCCTTTGAGATTATCTTAGATCACTGTATTGTTGAGAATAACTAAGTCATTCACAGTTCTTCACTGAACAATATTGCTGTTACTGTACACAATGTTCTCCTGGTTCTGTTCAATTCACTATGCACAGCTACTAAGTGTCTGAGGCCAGATTTCTGACTCCCAGATTGTATTCTAACCACTGCACCACTCATCTGCCCCATAGCAGGTATAGCTAGATAGTAATTTATCTGAAAAAAGATCTGAGGTTGAGTGGAATAAAAATTCAGTGTAAGTCAACAGTGTGATATGGTAGCCCCAAAATTTAATTCAATGTTGGAACACATTAAAAGAGATGGAGCTTCAAAAGAATAATGAGGCAGTAGTCCTTCTGTACTCTTGTAGGGTCAGAATACATCTGGAATAATGTGTTCAGTCCTGGCACCACATTTTAGGAAGGAAATTGATAAGCTGGAAGCTGTCCAAAGGAGAACAACCAGAATGGTGAAGGCCTTAGGTCAATGCCATATTTGAAGAGTTTAGAGGAACTGGGGATGCTTAGCCAGAAGAAGAAAGGACTCAGGGGAGACATGACAGCTGCTTTTAAATATCTGAAGTCCTGTCACATGGAAGAAGAAGTAGATTGTTGTTTGGTCCCAGAGGAAGGAACTGGTAGCAACTGATGGAAATTTCAAAGAGGCAGATTTAGGCTTAATGTTCTGAAAAAAAACTTCCTAGCAATTAGAGCTATCCAAAAGTGGAATGGAGTGTTTCAGGAGGTAGTGAGTTCTCCCTCATTGGAGCTGTTTACCTGTTGTGCATGTTGTAATGAGGACTCTTTTTCCTGTATGGATTAGTAGAGAGCTGCTTGAGGTCCCTTACAATTTTAAATTCTGTGATTTTTTTTTCAAATTAGATTATTTTTAACTTTTTTTTTTCTTTTCCAAGTCAGTCATGCTGCTCTTGTCCTTAATAAAGTTGATTCTGTTTGCTTCTTACCATATGCTCAATTTCCCAAGGTCTTAAGCCTATCTTTTAAATGAATGATTACTTTACTGTGATCTCTTATACAATACTGTGGAATGTATGGGTTCTATGATAGTTGTTTCTTCAATTCTGGGCAAGGCTAGGTGCTACATAGCAACTCAATCTCTGGCCTGAAAGACTTTACAATCTCGTGTGTGTGTGTGTGTGTGTGTGTGTGTGTGTGTGTGTGTGTGTGTGTGTGAATTGGAGCTCTGTGGAGATGGAGATAAGTGCAGAAATATCTATCACGCAAGTAAAGACTGAAAGCATATAACAGAGGTGTCTAGGAAGATGGTGGCACCCCTGATCAGTAGCAGCAGGGAAATTAGGAAGAGGTGAGGGTTTGGGGGAAAAGATAGTGAGTTTGGTTTTGGACATATTGAATGTAAGATGTCTAGAAGACATCCTTCAAGATGTTCGATGGGCAGTTGAAGATGTGAGACAAGAAGTCAACTGAAAAGTTAGGACTAGATAAGCAGATCTGAGACTCATCAGCATAGACATTAAATCAATGAGAGCTGAGGTGATCACCAAATGAAATGCTATAGAGAGAGAGGAGAAGGCCCAGTTCAGAACCTTGGGGGACAACTACATTTTACAGCTGTGACCTGGATGAAAATCCAGCAAAGGAACTTGAGAAGGAGTGCTCTGACAGGTAGGAGGAGAACCAGGAGAGAGTATTGCACAGAAGTCTAGAGAGAAGAGAGCATCAAAGAGAAGATGGTGAAAGTGTCAAAGGTTACAAAGACTTCAAGAATGAGGATTCAGAAATAACCATTAGATTTGGAAATAAAGAGCTCATTGGTAAATTTGGAGAAAGCAATTTTGCCTGACTAATGAGGTCAAAAGCCAGACTGTAAAGACTTAAGAAGAGAGTGAGAGGAAATGTAGTGAAGGCACATGCAGTCCCAAGGAGTTTATCCACAAAAGGGAGGAGAGACATGGGATGGATAGTGAGAGGGGATGAATAGATCCAGAGATGGTTGTTTGAAGATATGCAAGACATAGATATGTTTGTAGGCATTAGGGAAGCAGCCAGTAGATTGCAAATAAGTGAAAGAGCAGATATGAGAGGGGACAATTTGCTGGTAGAGATGGGATAAGTGGAATCACTTAAGCATGAAATTTTGTACATCATTGTAGGGAATTCCCAGTGAGAAAACTCCATCACAGAATGCAGTCACACATGATAAAGTTTTAATGTGTTAGCAAAGTACACCTTGTGATTCCTTTATTAGGTCTGAACACCTCTCTGATGGAGTTAAGAAGGGAACAATGAGATTGGCTAGCAAACAAATTAGTCATGCCCCTGGGAGCTTTAAATACCTAAGCCTTGGATGACTTTCAACAGTTTAAGAATAGGACAAATTCCAGGCTTGGGAACACCTTGTGGAGGAGACCCCTGGGGAAGGATTTTCTCCTCCTCATATCCTATCCCCATCGACCAAAGCATATGGTGTCTAGCCACAGAAGTACTCTCCCCTACCTCTGCCAAAAATAAAAATAAAAATAAAATAAACAAAGTTTGTCAGTTTTTAAAATTTCAAAAAACAATTGAGGAAACAGACACATTTTCCATACAGACACAGATATAGCGAAACAATCAGTCATCCGAGGGAAGAAGGAGGGGCCTGGCTTTTAGATTCCCATCTTCAAGTTTCAAGTAAGACTACTGAATCATGGAATCTCAGAGATGGAAGGGTCCTCCGAAGCCTTCTGGTCCAACTCCCATCTGACCAATGATCCCATCTAGAACATCCCTTCCAAAGTCATCACTCAGCTTTCACTTCCTCTATTGGAGAGGAAACCACCACCTTCCCATTCTTCTTTGAGACAACTCTATTTAGGAGGAAGTTTCTTCCCTTAGATTAAGCTGAAATATGCCTTTCTTCACCTCACACTCAGTTTGCCCTCACAGGTCAAACAGAACAAAAGAAATCTCTCTACTGGATGACAGCCCTTTAAATGCTTGAAGATGGATATCATGTCTCCCCTCAGTTTTCTCTTCTCCAGACTAAACATCCCCTATTGCTTCAACTGTTCCTCCAAGGGTATAGATGGTCTCTAGGGTCCTTCACCATCCTGGCTGCCTTCCTTTGATGTTCTTCAGATTATTTATAGCCTCCCTGAGACTCGGTGCCCAGAACAGAACACAATGCTCCAGATGTAGTTTGAGTAGGGCATGGAGCAGCAGGATTATCACTTTCCTCATCCCCAGTGCTGTGTCTCTCTCTAGTGTTAGCTGTTCTCACTGTGTCTGTAAGAGCCACCTACCTTTGCAGCAAGCTCAACCTCTCCTTGTCTGCCTCTTGGGGATCTGGAAAAGGCAGACTTTGTGCCCGAGCTTTTTCTCTGGGAGGGAATACTAGTGTTTCTGTATGTGGATGGGAGCATATCCCCAACTCCTTTGATTTAGGAAGTTTCTCTCCTTTAGATACTCAGCTCCCCTCTGTGGTAGAGTATGAGCAGGGACCTAAAAATACACTCTGCAATTCTATTATTTTTCCTATTTACTTGTGTAAGAAACAAAAGATTGATAAAAGTTAAATCTTTGCATGAAGAAAAGTAGACGAAAGCAGTGTCTAAGCTGTAAGTGGCTTCTCCCCTGCTCTTCAGGAGACAAAGCCTTCTATTTAAACATTGCTGTCTTAGAAAACAAACACAGTTAGAAACAAAAGAAAGGATGCTGGTTTGGAAGAGCTAAGAAACCAACAGGCTCTTCAAAAAGTTCATCATCAGATTCAGTATTTGCACAACCCACAATATTGTCAATAAACTAGACTTACTATTGTACAACACAGGAAAAAGCAATGTTCCTTGTTTATCCTGGGCTGCTGTTTCCTTTTAGCTTTGCTGTGGGAAAAAGAACTCAAACAATACCAAGCCTTTCCTTAATGAGATCCTGATTACATGGCTCCTAGATTAGATTTTACAGGCACACAGACTTCTCGAGGTCCCCTTTGGCAACCCTGACAAACTGACAAAGTGAGTCTTCTGCACTGTTCTTAGCTCCCAGATCCTCTTCTCCAAGCACACTTGCTTTCCCAGGTGCTCACCTGACACGCTCACCACCTGAGAACAGTCACCAAACATCAGAGCTGGGTGGGAAGCTGGAAACCAGAGGACCACATAGACCTAGAGCTTGAAGGAGCCCAAGAGACTTCCTAACCCAGCTCTCCTCGTTCTACAGATGACAGAACTGAGGGACAGGGGAGGTAAACCCAAGGGCAGGCTGATAAAAATGTGAACGCCTAAAGCCTTGCAAATCTCTTCATTAAACTGGAAGGAAAGGGAGAGGAAAAAACTACCAATGCACATTTATCCAGTTTGCTACCACAGAGAGTAGCTACAATTTGGGAACAAGAATAGCAGTAGAGACCAAGTACATATAATTCACAGAACAAAATTAACCAAAAGAGCTAGCAACAAAACTCATGGACCCAGATTTCTATATGACATGTCAATAACAAGCCACTAGACTAGGGATCCTAAAAAAAAGTTATTAAATTTGGCCTCACAGGCATATGCCTAGGACTTGATTGAATGCGCACTGGCATATGACTCTAAACCAGGGGTCCTTAAATTGGGGACCAGGAAGTTAGCTTTATTTTAAAAATTTGTCAGTGTATTTCAATCGGTTTCTTTTGTAATTCTAGGTATTTTGTTACATGAATTTAAAAATGTTTTTATGAGAAAGGATCCAGAGACTTTGTCGGACTCCCAAAGGGGTCTATGCCACAAAAAAGGCTAAGACCCCATACTGTAAGGCCAAATCTTACTCAAATGTAACAAAACAGGTAAGATGGCAGTGGGAGGAGAATAATACTGTATATTAAGAAAATATACTCATGTGTAGATAGCCTGGAGTAGTAGACAGAATCAAGAAGACTTGGATTCATCATCCTTCTTTATTAGATTTTACAAATGAGTTTATATTTTAATCTGGTCTTTTGGCAACCATATCACTCCATTTTGCCCATAAGTCAAATATTTGCTGAATAAGGTGTTTTCTGGGCTCTCTTGGTCTCTTCTTTGTGGTAGCAGTTAATTTACATTGATTTAACTTCTGGGGAAATTATTATAGAAAAAAATTCCATTTAAATGGAGGTGACTGTATCTATACAGAAGTGCCATCATTTATCTATATTTTTTACAGATAGGGTAACTAAGGCCCAGAGAAATTAAATTACGTCTTCAGGATGATCCAATCAGAAAGTGACAAAACCAGGAATGAAGGACTCATGACTCCCTAGCTCCGTGTTCTTTTTTACAAAAACAGCTGCCTCTCATCTAGTGAACTTGATAAATCAATTCTTGGTAACAAGATCTGCAGTCACAGATCTGCATTTTAACCTGGGTCCTCTAGGCAGGGCCTGCCATCCGTTCTTGTAATCTAGGAGGCCTCTGAGCACTTTTCCCAGCTTTGTGGCCACCTCTACAGTCTGGAACCCTAGAATTCTCAATGACTGTTTTCAAACTTAAGAAGATTCCAGTCCACATTTACTATTATTTTCCTGTTTAGTTGTGTGCCTTTATTTCCATATCTCCAGAAGCAAGCACTGACTTAATAATTGTGTCCTCAATTGGGAAAAATTCCTCCATTCAATGCCCATGGGCAGAATATACATAACTGAATAGAATCAAGGCAGAAAAATTCATTATTTTAAATTAGATCCAATAATTTTTAATTATTTTGTTAATATTTACAGAGCAACAATGGCAGTAAAATGTTTTTCTTTTGAGTGTTTGTTTTTGACAATAGCTGAAATCATTTAGTGACCAGAGATCTTTCAACATAATTACTGTCCAAACAAGATATATTACACCTTAATCACAAATATTAGCCAGTCCCTCTTAAAGTGACTATTAGGGGGCAGTTAGGTGGTGTAGTAGATAGAGCACTGGCCCTGGATTCAGGAGGACCTGAGTTCAAATCCAGCCTCAAACACACAACATTTACTAGCTATGTGACCCTGGGCAAGTTACTTAACCCCACTGCCTAGCCAAAAAAATAAAATAAAATAAAGTGACTATTAGCTGTAAATCTTCTTTTAAAGTATCAGAAAGATCAGAGTCTAGTTATTCAGTTCTTAACATATTACCTAATTAAGGTAAAAGAAAATAGATGGAATTCCCTCCTTTATTCATCAATGTGTGGTACAGCAATCTTTAACCTTTTGCTTAGAGACAGCTCAGAAGCAAAAGTCTCACTTGCAGCCGCTAGACTGGATCCAGTCTCCCAAGTTATCCTCTTCATTACTTCCTGGCTAAATCCATGGTGTATCTCTGAGGCACAGTTGGACACTATTCCATAGCAGCTGTGGTTCAGTGTTATGGTCGAGCTATCAACTGAGTGAACCCAAAGTTATTGATTTGGTATGGCAGAAGTCAGGGAAATGAGAAATTGCAATTATTTACTTTATATTTTATTTATAATTTACTTCATATTTTATTAAATGTTAGTTAAGGATGGTGATTCCAATTTTCCTACAGTGTCTCCAAGACTAGGAAAGTCTTACAGACTCTAGGATTCAAGGAGCTACTGCTCCTCATCTCTAAATGCCTCCTCCCCTCATTCATTCACAAAGCTTTGTTCACTTTTACCCCATGCTTTGTTCTTCTGGGAGCTTATAAGTGGATTTTTTGATTATTTATATTAAAAATGCTTGGGGTTTCTCATTCATCTGCCTGGGAAGAAATAAGGAACACTGGCTGACCTAAAAAAAAAAAAGGAGAGCAGTGTCAGGATGAAGAGGGGAGAGGGGAGCAAAGTCACTCTGGGATGCTAGAGGAGACAAAGGAAAAACTCTCTGATGCTGCTCTATGTAAGAGACAACAAACATAATACAGCAGAGAGTGTGCTAGATTTTCTGAGTTCTAACACTGCCTCTTACACTTAATACTTGTGTGACCTTGGGCAAGCCACAACCTCTCAGGGCCCTTCTTCATCTGTAAAATAAGGGGGTTGAATGAGATGACCTCTGAGGTCCCTTCTGGATCTACATCTATGATCTTATGATCCAATCTAGCCAATGCAGCCATTGTTTGGGGAAGCAGCTTCTGTGGAGAAGGAGCCAGCCATCCTCACCAAAGCTTGCAAGGCACCCTGAGAGACTGAAAGAAAGCAGTATGTGTTAATCTACCACCACCAATACCATTTTGACCACCATCTCCCCTCACATCCTGATGGAGACAACCTAAGACTCTGAACTCCCAAACCTTGGGAGTACCACTGCTTCTAGCCCTGTGCCCTCAGCCTTCTATCAATCAACCCCTGCAGAGATGCAGCCTGCTAACTACTCCTTCAGGGCTACAGCCACAGCTACTAAAGACCCAGAAAGGAAAGTTCCTGCCAGAAAGTCCTTGGCCCTGTCAAATGGTTCAATGTCAGAAACTGATAGGATTTTTATCAGTGGAAAGGCCATGAAAGAAAAGGCATTACCATTTGCTGTGCCACTGTACCTTCAGGATCATCGGATCTTTCCATATAACCTGTAGCAGAAACCTTCCATCTGTGTTGCTTCCCCCATTGAATGGGGGCATCTTGTAAGTAGTGACTCTTGTATTTTCTATTTGTATCCCTAGGGTTTTCATAAATGCTTTTCTTTCTTCCTTCCTTCCTTTTCTTCCTTCCTTTTTCTTTCTTTCATCCAGTTGACATGTGTGAGTGCATTCAGTCTTACTAGGTTTCCTAAGGTCCAATCCTATATCAATATGTGCTTGTTAGACCACTCCACCTTGATTTCCCATAATCATCTCAAGCTTAATACAATCAAAATGAATTGTCTCCCTTGGAAAACAATAGCAACAACAACAACAACAATCTCCAACAGTTCTTATAGCTTAGCCTAGCTTCACAAATTTTTGAACCATTTAAAAAAATTCTTCCTTTTCCCTAATCCTCCATACCCAATCAACTTCCAGAACTAGTCAATTCTATTTCTAAAACATCAATCTCCTTTGATTCATTGTGCTATCATCCTTAATTCAAGACTTCTAGCTGGACTACTGCAACACTCTTCATTGTTTCCCAGAATCTAGTCTTTCCTCTCTCCAATCCATTCTCCATCCTGTTGTCAAAATAATCTTCCTAAAGCACAAGTCTCATCCCATCACTCTCTTGTTCAAGAATCTGAAGTGGCTCCCCACTACCTTTCAGATAAACTCCTAATTTGTACTTAAAACTTTTTTTTTTTTGGCAAGGCAATCAGGGTTAAGTGACCTGCTTAGGGTCACACAGCTAGTAAGTGTCAAGTATCGGAGTCCCCAGTCCCCCCCCCCCCAGCAGAATGTATGTTACTTCAGGGCAGGAACTGTTTTTCTTTTGTCTTTGTATCCCAGTATCTAGCAAAATGCCTTTTATATAGCAAGAACTTCATAAATGCTTTTAGTGGCATTAGATTGTGTTGGTGGAGAAATCTGTAAGCAACTGAGGCCTAATGATGATACTAAAATCTGGAGCTTAAGATTCAGGAGCAGCTATGGAAACTATGAAAGCATTCTACCTGGGCAAAATTCCCAATGAAGTCAATGGGGGTACTCTTTGGACAGGAAAACAATTCCTTGCAATTTGAAGCTTTTTAGTAGAATTTGATTGCCAAAGACATTACTTTAAGTCTTTGAAAACTTAATAGAGATTAAGTTGTCCCATTTATTGCCCAACCTGGAAAGGAATTTAAAGGATATTCCTCCAAGAGGGAATTTTTAACATTTTATCAACTGTGCATTCTAAATATAACAACAAATCTTTTATGCTATAGTTTGTGTACATGGGAACAAATGGCCACCCTTACCCCCAAAAGGGAAAAATGAACAATCTTCCTGAAAACACTTTTTAAATTCTTAAAAAATAATTCTGAGATATTTTTAACTCAAGATTTTGGAATGAATGGGTAGCCTTTCTCTACCTTCACACCTTTTAAAGTTGATCTAATTTTTAAAACATTTTAAAAATAATTTAAAAAAAACTATTTTCAGTACCAAATTCTTTCCATTCCTTCCCCCTCCAACCTCTATCCATTGAGAAGGCAAGAAGTAAGAGACCTATCATACATATGAAGTCAAGTAAAACATATTTCCACATTAGACATGTTGCAAAAAAAAGCAAGAAAAATAAAGAGAAAAAATGCATCAGTCTGCCTTTCTGAATTCATCAGTTCTCTATCTTGGGGTGCATAGCATTTTTCATTATGAGTCCTTTGAAATTGTTATAGGTCATTGTATTGATTAGAGTGGCTGTCTTTCACAGTTGATTATCATTACAATAGTAATGTTATTGTGTACAATGTTCTCTTCATTCTAATCACTTCACTTTGCATCAGTTCCTATAGATCTTCTCAGGTTTTTCTGAAACTATCCTGTTTAGCATTCCTTACAGTACAATAGTATCCCATCACAATTATATATCATAACTTGTTCAGCTACTCCTCAATTGATGGAAATCCCCTCAGTTTCCAATTCTTTGCCATAATAAAAAGAGTTGCTATAAATATTTTTGTACATATGAGTCTTTTTTCCTGTTTCTTTGATCTCTTTGAGATACAGACCTAGTTTCAGGATTACTGGGTCAAAGCATATGCACAGTTTTATAAGACCTTTGGTTATAGTTCCAAATTGTTCCCCTGAATGGCTGGACCAGTTCACAGTTCCACCAACAATGCTATCTATTTTTCCACATGCTCTCTAGCATTTGTCATTTTCTTTTCCTATCATCTTAGCCAATTTGATAGGTGTGAGGTGGTATCTCAGAGTTCTTTTAATTTGCATTTCTCTAATTATTAGTGATTTAGAGCATTTTTTCATATTAGTATAGATATTTTTGATTTTTTCTTTTGATAAATGCCTGTTCATATTCTTTGACCATTTGTCAAATGGGGAATGGTTCTTATTTTCACAAATTTGGTGTTGAACTGTTTACTAATATGTGTGTCAGCAAACAGGAGCATCCAGAGGACCTTGCTCTCTCTGGGGAATACTTCCATTTGAACTGAGATGGACATCTGTGACAAGGGCAAACACTTTTGTCAAACTCATATTTACCTATTTTGTGCCCCATTTAATAATAGTTATCTGAAGATCATTGCACAAAGTTATCCTTGTTTTTATACCTTTAAAGGACTCCTGTATGATTATGATATATGCATGGGTGAAACTGCATTTTAGGAGAGACTTTAAAGTGGACTTTGCTGCCCTTTTTTCCATTTGTTGTATAGCTGGAATTGTTTGTGATGATAGTCTGAAAATAAAGGACTCTACTCACAGCAAGTGATACTATGGTAATGGGGAGAGCCTAAAGGGGGCTACTACCCCACTTTTAGTCCATGTGGCCCTGAGAAATGGCCCCAAGGATTTTTTATTTGTTCTTTCAGTTCTGAGTGAGCTCTGATTTGGGAGCTCAAGCCATGGGGATTTGAGAGTCCAGGAATCCAGACTGGGTGTTACAGCCAGATAGTCGTGGAAGCCCCAAAGAGCAAGAGTTTAGGATGGTACCCCAGTGAGACACTGAACTTGAATTTGGTGGAACTAAAGCTAGGTGGGAACTAAGTAAAGCTCTTAGCCTAATTCCCCTGCCCTCCCCAGAATCCAAGGTGGTACAAGGAGGATTAGGATCTGAGATATTGGGGGAAAGGTTTGTATGTTTCTTCTTGCCATATCTTTGAAATAAATATTCTTTTGTAAAAAGTTAACCTGATGTTGAGTGGTTAAATGAAACTGTGGTGCTGGTCATTGGGTCCCTAAAATTTAGGGAAAATAATTAGCGGGCACTTGAGCCAATGGCAGAAAACAGATACTCTCCCGTCCTCCTCAGTGTAGCAGAGAACCCTTGTGGAGAGATAAAAGGTAACAGAATTTATCTTCAGTGGAGTCAAATTCATTTAACATTTAAAAAAACACACCCATATTTTGGAAACACTTTGATTCTTATTAGTCATTCTGCAAGACCTTGTTTTGTTTATGTTATGACTTTCATTTTTCATATAAGAAAGTCCTAAAGGTTCCTGATTAGTTGAGGAACTCTGAGTATTAGAGTTCCTGACTTGGTACTGGGTTGAATTTCATTTGAGCATTTGACACAGGACCACAGACTCTTGTATTTTTCTTACTAGCTATCACTCAATCAATAAATATTTATTAAGCTCCTACTATGAGTATTAAATGGATTTGACTCATCTGAGGGTAAAGTCTGTTACCTTTTACCTCTCCCCAAGCGGTCTCTGCTATGGTGAGAAGGTTGGGAGAGTCTCTGTTCTCTGCCATTGGCTTAAGCCCCAACTACTTATTTTCCCCAAATTTTAAGAACCCAATGATGTGCACTGGGGATAAAAAGAAAGGCAAAATCCAGTCCCTGCTCTCTAAGTACTCACAACTATGTGTGGCTTGGAATTTTTTGATGTCTCAAGACACTGTAAGTTGAATAATCAGCTAAAATCGCAAATAAGATAGCAGAAGACATCTTCCACTGACTTTCACTCTATTTCTGGTGACAATTTAAAATTACAGTGATACAAGCTGCTTTTGTGCTATATTCATTTCCAAATAAAAGTTTTCTCCCTTTTCCCTAGGTAGCCAGCTTTCTCTTGTAATAAAGATATGCAACTTTTAATACTAACAGACCTTCACATCTTCAATGAAAGGAGGTAGGTAGGTACATTTTAAAAATTCTTCCTTGAAGTCAAGTTTTTCATGATGTATATACAATATGTACATACATATATACAATATATACATATATATATAAATATAATGTTCAATTTTGTTTCATTGTTCTTTCCATTTATATTGTCACATTTATTTTGTTTTCTTCTTATTTTCAATCACCAATTCATAAGAATATCCACAAATTTCTCTGATTTCTTAACAGAAATTTCTTAAGAGGCAATAATGTTTCATTACATTCATATACTACATTTTGTTTAACCAGTCCCCAATTGATGGAAAACTACTCAGAGTTTAGGATCCAGCCACCACAAAAGTGCTGCTATTATTTTAGCATATATGTGAGAACTTCATGGGGAAAAATAGTTTCTTAAAATAATTTTTGCAAATCTATTCTCTTTCCCTGAAAACTTTTTTCCCCTCCCCTGAAGCAGTGGGGCCACCACATTTGGACTCTGACATATTCCTAAAAGTGATTTAAGGAGAGGCAGAAATGACCCTAAAGTAAACAAAGATGGGGAAAAACAAAGATTGGATAAAGTATATAAAGTATATAAAGAATTCAATGATGAAGGTGACACAATTGTGAGGGCTTTGAGAGAATAACACACAAGGTGTAAGAAGGAGAGAAAGATACCAAAAAGGTAGGGAAAAAATCTAAGACCTTATTAATACCCACCCAAAGTAACTAAGAGTACATCAATAATTACTGGCCTATATGCCTACTCCCATCTCTCATCCATATAAAATCTTTATGAAAATTCTCTGTGTGCGAAACAAAGCTATCCTTGAAGGGTATTAGTAGGGAATAATAAAGCTTTCATAAGTGATTTTCAACAAGTGCCACATCTTCACCACCTCATAATTAGCTGAAAGTTGTCATGAATATAAAATCCCATTTTGCTTTTTGCTTATTGATTACAAGAAAACATTTAATTTGGTAGAACAAAACACTGCCTTACAGGCTCTTTTATAACAAAGTGTCTCCCATTCATGCATCAAAATCATGTAGGATTCTTTGAAATATGTAGCAACAGAAATGTGCCTACTCAATGACCTTCTGACAATAAATATCAGGAGAGGCATAAAAGAGGAAGACGCATGAATGCTAAACATATTGGCTGTTGAAATGGAGGAGATCAGGTGAAAAGTCCAAGTACGGGAAAGACTCCTTGTGGATGCTGAGGTCCTCTAGACAGCCCTGTTTGAGGACTTCATTGTGCTGATCGCATCAAGTGCCAGGACATCACAAAACCTCCTCACAGATATCTGTAATCCCTCAAAGAAGTTTGGTCTGTCTATCCATGCAGGAAAAGTTCAACTGGTGAAAATATCGCACAAATTTTAACATATATTTGGATTATTTAACAGGATATATATCTGCTGCACGTAATAGAGATGGACTACAATCTGGGGCCAGAGGTATATGGGAAGAGCAGAATGTGATAGATTGCTCTGGGGAAATTTCAAAGCTCTTTTACTGACTCCAAGCTTCCCACGATGAAAAAGGCTGATCTTTTCAATACTGACATTTACCAGCGTTGCTTTATGACAGTAGATATTGAATACCACTGCCTCTGAAGAATTAAAATTATAAAACACAGAGAGCAATGGAGAAGTTTATGATGTATTTGAGCAGGCTGAAACACATAATCAATGAGGAATTCTGAGGAATATGAGCAAATGACATCAACAAGAGATGGTACAGCAGGAAAAGCCTGTGAGCAAATGTTTTTGCATGAGTGACAATCTAAGTATTCTGGTGGTATTTCATAAAGTTGAGAGAAAGCCTCCCTCCACCATGTTGTGTGGATGGCCTGTGGCAAACTTTTGGGGGAACATGGGCAAGGATTACAATAGATAGATGGGAATGGATATGCTGTGATGCACACCATTAGATAGAACTCCTGAGCTGATGAGATAAATCTATCTATCTGAGTATCTGAGGATATGATGAGTCCTTTCTTTCTGTTACTGACTTTCATTGAAATATTATCTACTTAGAAGGAGGATCTCTGTGTGAAACAGTCATTTTTAAAACTTAATTCCAAATTTTTTTCCAATACAGTTGGACCACTTCACAGTTCCACTATCAGTGTATCAGTTAAAAACTGAATGCAGATCAAAGTATAATTTTTTCACTTTATTTTTCTTGCTTTTTTGTAACATGGCTAATATGGAAATATGTTTTGCATTATTTCATATGTATAATTGGTATCATTGCTTGCCTTCTTAATGGGGAGGGGAAGGACTGGAGTGAGAGAATTCAAAACTCTAAATTGAAAAAAAAAGAATTTTTAAAATAAATAATAATTTTTTAAAAAAAGAAAAAAGTATATTAGTATATCTGTATTCCCACAGACCCGCCCAATAGTTAGCCATAGATTATTTCCATCTTTTGTCACCACTGTCAGTTTTCAGAGTATAAAATGAAGATTCAGAGTTATTTTAATTTTAATTTATCTGTTAAACATTTGGAGCTATCTTCCATATGGTTGCTAAAAATGTGCAAATCTTCTTTTGAGAACTGTTTGTTCTTAGGTCCTTGTTCTTTTATATTTGTATTAATTTCTTACATATCTTAAACATTGGGTCCTTATCAAACATATTTGATAACAATTTTCCCAATAGTTTTCCTTCTTGTCTTCTACATTCCAGTCACCCTCTTCTACATGCTCCAGCTTGTCAATCAACACCCATCTGAAAATGTGGTATCCAGAACTGAGTGCAATATTCCATGTGTGGCCTGACTACATTATTCCCTCTCATTGTTCATTCCTCAATTGCCTGTTATTTCCCTTTCTGATTCTTTCCTTTTCCAAGTCTCCAAGTCTCCAATTTCAAACTCAGGCAAGGGGTGATGTTAAAAAAAAAAAGAGTCACTACAAAATGCACCAGATCTACTCCTTGGTGTCAACATTTTGAGTCACAGAGCTGTTATTTGTATGGAATTTGTATGAAATCACTTCACCCTCATTTACTGATGTTCCTGATAATTAGAGGGATTTTTCTTAGTGGGTTTTTGTTTTGTTTTGTTTTGTTTGCCATAGAGGCTAGTTGGGTGTGTGTGTCAGTATGCAATTCAATGGCTCCTTAGGGAAAGCTGGACAATGTTATATTCAGGGTTAATGGGGCAAATTCATCTCTGACCCCTTTTCAGGCATAAAGATTATTACTCTACAGGCATGCGAATAGGGCTGGTTCGTGATCATTACAACAGAATCAGTGTGGCTGTTAATACGCATTATTTCTTCACAATGAACCATTCTTCACATTCTTTATTAAAAACAGGAATCATTGGGTTATCACCCATATTATACCATTCATCCTAAGGGACAAAACAGACGTTCAAGCTTCCTAAGTGATTTCCCTGCACCCAGCCTCTCCTTCTCTAATCCAACTTCCATACAACTGTCAAAATGATATTTCTAAAGTGCAGGGCTAGTTGTATCACTCTTCTGCTCAAGAAACTTCAGTGTACAGACTCCCTGTACACTCTTCTCTTTCAATTTTAAAGCCCTTTAGAAATTCACTTCAACCAGCCTTTCCAGAATGAGTCTACATTACTCCTCATAAGTCTTTGTATGCTCTGGTCTACTTACTGTTTCTCATGCATTCTGTGTGCTGTCTCCTTACTTTGGCACAGTCTAGTACCCATGGCTAGAATATTCTGCCTTCTCATTTCCATCTCTCGGATGCTCCTCTGGAGCTAAAGGTTTAGCTCAAATAAAATCTTCATGATACTCTCAGTTGTTAGGGCCACCACCACCATCATCATCATTTTGTATTTATCTTATACTTACTTATATATGAACATTTCTCTTCCTGGTGGAATGCAAGCTTTTTGAGAGCAGGGATGGTCTAACTTTTGTTTTTTGTACCACTAGGGCCTAGCACAGTGCCTAGCACCTGGTAAATATTCAATAAATGTTTGATTTATTGATGAGCTTTGTTGAATTAATGTTGGCAATTAGGCTCAGCTTTGCAGGATATCTAATTTTGTATTGTAGTTTCATTTAAAAAATATCATTCTATCCTTTTCTTTGGTTGCCTATAGCTATGGAATAATCCTGTTATTAAAACTGATGTTACTACATATTTGAAGGCCATTCTCCTATCTGCTTCAAAATTTTGTTGTTTAGTATTCAAATTATGAGATTTAATCACTACATGCCTTGGAGTTTTAAGGGTGGGTGTTTTTGTCTGAGATGAGGGGTAGTTTAATTGGAATCACTGTGATAGGGAAACACAATCTTGAAACAGTAGCTTTCAAGGCTGTTTGCCCTGGTTGTGCCTAGTACCAAGCCTGGGCTGGTGGTGGGAGTGCTAAGTAGGAACTCTAAGTGTATCAGTTGTCCAATATTGTTTCATGAGGCTTTTTACCTTCTGTAGTGTTCCTGTCTTCTTACTTTGCAGCTTCAAATTTAATTACTCTAGATCTGGCATATTTTTTTTCTTCAGAATTGTGAGGTTGGAGGGACACGTGGTGACAAGCCACAATTCTCACATTTTTTTCCATTTCTATTTCAGATCTTTACACCCCATGGCTATACAATTGCTCAAGAACCTAACTTGCTTCCTGCTTCCCAATCTTTCTCCTTTCCAACTTGTTCTCTACACTGAAGTTAAATTAGCCTTTCTAAAATAATTTGCATCATGGCATTTCCCTGCTCAAAACTCCTCAATAGCTTTCCATTGTCTAGAGGATAAAGTCCAAACTCTTTACCTGTGTCCATTCTTTGGTCCCTAACTATATTTATATGTCTATCTCCCATTACTTCTCAATGTTATACAGCCACACTGGTATCTATTTACTGTCTCCCAATCATGCCATTTGCTTTTCCTTCTCTGTACCTTTGTTAATGGTTTCCACTCTATCTGGAATATCTGCCTCCCCTCCCCTAATCTATATCCAAATTCTATAGATTCTTCAAAAGTTAGCTCAGAATTTAACTGCTCCTTGAAGTCTTTCTTGACTACTCCAAAGTTATCTCACTTACTTTTGAATTATTATAGGGCATATTGTCTTACTTCTTTGTTACTCATCTTCTTTATCTTTAATACACATATATGTTGTTTTCTGAGCTTGAAAATAAATTACTCAGGCAATCTGATTCTTTTTCGTAGTCCTCTCAATGCTAGCCATAAGGCCATGCATAAAATAGGTGAACTCCACAAATACTGACTGACAGACAAGTGTTATGGTATGTGCTTTTCTGCAATTGGCCCCTATGAAAACATATCTCTTCTTCTCAGATGGTATTATTTTAGTTTAAGCATTAATTCTCTATATTAAGCACTAAACACTTCTTAACATCACCTTCATGATCTGCAATAGGAAAAAAAAAACCTTTCCATTTTAAGCTATATAAAGCAGAGAAAAGTAGTGGTAAGCAGTAGAGTAGTAGAAAGCATAAACCATTGGAAATATCACACTCCTAATATTTCCTTTTCCAGGCCCCCAAACTACCCCTTAATTCAGTTATCTTTATCTACTTTCTTTCCTTTAAATTTGATAGGTTTATACCAACTTAATATTTCTGGCTAAAACCATAATGCTTAAGTGAAACTTCCTTGATTAAATTCAGTGTTCCCTATAAGAAACACTAAAGGACTGTACTATTTTAACAAAAGAATCCTCCCCTCCCATGAATACCTTTCCCAAAGTAATTAAGCTTATCTGTGACTCAGTTCTATTCCATTATAAGTAGGGGCAGGGTTTTATAAATCCACATACCAGGAACACTTGAAGGATTTATGTGTCCAGAGATGTGTGCCAGCTGATTTTAGGAAGACAACATCTAAGCCAAAATAACTAGCTGTTTGTATTTCCTTTAGATGACAAAGTTTATACAAATAAGTGTACAAATGTGATCAGTGCTTCCAAGATCACAAAGACACTGCTACTTTCCACAAATCTCAATACATAGAGGGAGAAGATATCTTATACAAGATTACTAAATCAAATGTTTTGGTCAAAATTCCCTTCTCCTATCTCTCCATCCCACTCTGGAACACAAAATGTTTTGGAGAACAAAAGGATAGTTTTTAGGTTTATCTCTTCTTCAGGCTACATATAGTTAATTTAGAATCACAGATAGAGAGTTAACAGCAACTGCAGTGACTATCTAGTTCAACTCTTTCATTTTATAGATGAGGGAAGTGGGCTCTGAGATTAAGTGACCTGACTACTTGGGAAGTAAGCTTCCCAGAGGTATACTCAGAGATATAATTTGAATTCAGGTCTCTGACACACTTTCCTACCTTCTCAGTCTCCTTTGCTGGATCTTCGTCCAGGTCACACTTACAAACCAAAGGTATTCTCCAAGGCTCTTTCCTGGATCCTCTTCTATTCTCCTTCTATACAATTTCACTTGGTAATCTCATTAGCTTTCATGAATTTAATTATCTCTATGCAGATGATTCTCAGATCCATCTGTCTAGTTATAACTTTTCTCTTGAGCTTAACTTTCACATCTTCAACTGCTTATGGGGAATCTTGAACGAAATGTCCCACAGACATCTTAAACTCAATATGTCCAAAACATATTATCTTTCCCACCAAACCCTCCCTTCTTAACTTCCTTCTTATTGTTAAGGGTACTGCCAGGATCACAATCTCACTGTCATCTTCAAATAGTTATTCTCTTTCTGCTCCCATATCCAATTAGTTGTCCAGTCTTGTTTCTACCTTCTCTAACTCTCTAACATCTATCATCTCTAATTTTCTAACATCTCTCATATACACTCTGTTCTTTCCTCTGACACTGCCACCACCTTGGTATAGGCCTAAATTTCATGCTTAGATTATAATAGCTTGTTGGTTGGTGTCCCTGCCTTGTCTTTCCCCATTCCATCCATCCTCCACTCAGCCATCAAAATGGTCTTTCTAAAGAACGAATCTGACCATGTCAACTATTCAGGCAACTCCAGTGGCTTCCTACTACTTCCAAAAACAAATATAAAATCTTCTATAATAGCTTTAAGATCCTTCATGACCTGGCTTTTTTCTAACTTTGTAGTCTTCCTACTTTTCCAGTCTTTTTACACATGCTCCTCTACCTACTGCATGATCAAGTGCCACTGGACTCCTTGCTAATTTTCCCCATGTCACCCCATCTCCTGACTCCATGAGCTTTCACTGGCTGTCACTCATATCTCCTCATCTCTTTCTCCTGGAAGGTCTCAGCTGAAGTCTTACTTTATGCAAGAAACCTCTACCAGTCCTCCTTAATCTTTGTGCCTTTATCATGTACATATCTTGTTCCTACCAAGTTGTTCACACATTGTCTCCCCTACCATACTATGAGAGAAGGGACTCTCTTTTGCCTTTCTTTGTATCCCAGGTGCTTAGCATGTTTGTTGTTCCGTTGTTTCAGTTGTGTCTGACTCTTTGTGACCCATTTGGTGTTTTCTTGGCAAAGATACTGGAGTGGTTTGCCATTTATTTCTCCAGGTTATTTTGCAGATGAGGAAACTGAGGCAAACAGGATTAAGTGACTTGTCCAGAGACACATAGCTAAGAAGTGTCTGAGGCCAGATTTGAACTCACAAAGATGAGTCTTCCTGACTCCAAGCCTGGTATTCTATCCACTATGCTACCTTGCTGTCCCTGATTAGTACATAGTAGCCACTTTAAAAAATGCTTTATAGGGACAGCTAGGTGGCACAGTAGATACAGCACCAGCCCTGAAGTCAGGAGGACCTGAGTTCAAATTTGACCTCAAACCAAACACTTGACACTTACTAGCTGTGTGACCCTGGGCAAGTCCTTTAACACCAATTTCCTAAAAAAACAAACAAACAAACAAACAAACAAAAAAAGCTTATTAACTGACTGACTCTTTCCATTATACCATGCATGGTCTTTCTATACCTGGTCTGTTTGCCTCAGTTTCCTCATCTGCAAAACAGAACCATCTAGAATTTAAATTATAAACTTAAATCCAGTCCTTAGAAATTCAAACTATAGTCCTCAGCTATCAATCCTATTTACAATTATCTTTATTGGTGGAGTTTGTATTGTTACACATGAAAGTTCTGCTTAGGAGTAGGTTACGCATTAAAGGTTGAATGGGGGGGAGTGGCTATAAACAAGGAAAAGGAAAGATTTATGAATCTAAATGACAAGTGAATCATCAAGTCAACCATTTTTTCCTATTTTCAAATTATTTTGGAGCTCTGTCTTACAGGAATATCTATGCTTTTCTTACCTCTACCACTAAATTCCATGAGGACAAGGATTATCTCATCTATCTTTGTGTCTCACTTTACCTAGGAGTCTACCTATAACATATTAATTAATCAATCAACAAGCATGTATTCTTGTTACACAACTGGTGCTTAATAAATATTTGGACAACCAGTAATAATAATAACTAGTATTAATATAATGCTCTAAGGTTTGCAAAGCATTTTATAAATATTATTTCACTTTATTCTCACAACAATCCTTGGAGGTAGGTGCTATCATTATCCCCATTTTACAGATGGTTGAACTAAGACAGAAGTTATGTGACTTGTCCAGTATATACAGCTATTAAGTGCTTGAGCCTAGATTTGAACTCAACTCTTCCTGACTCCAGGCCAATCCTCTGTGTACTATGGTACCATCTAGCAACCAATGAATACATGGAATAGGCTGTGACTAAAATACTCATGACCCAAAAGTATAACAGTATCCTTAGATTCTTTGCACATCTTCCTAACTTCATGTTTATTACTGAGAGAAGAAATTTTAAGAGCACTAAAATATATGGTGTATTAGACTATATCTGCTACTGATGGTAGTACCAAAGGTAATTTTGTGAGAATGTGTAACCTTGCTTCCCTCTATATTAACTTTAAAAATTTAGAGATTAATCAAGCAATTAACAACCATTTATTAAGTACCTATTATGTGCCAGGCACTGTACTAAGCACTAGAGATACAAATATTGGCAAAAGAAAATCCCTACTCCAAATGAAGATAACTTTCTCTTAATAACCTGATCTGGATCCACCCTCCATTAATTTCTTGAAATTCTTCTTAAATCTATTTTTACTGTTAGTCTGTATAAATTTTCCAGGAAAAAGTCTTATGTTTATGATTTACTGTGTACTTCTTTTCGTTATCTTCAAGGGCATTCTAATAGCTCTAATATGCCAGGATATGAATTTTATACGTGATTCATGCCCTTGATTTTAAAAGATTGATGATTCTTATTTTATGTTTGCTCTTCCATTCCTATGGGATCATTCCATTCTTTGGGTGTTTTCTAGCTCTAGTCTATCTCTTTGGAGAAGCAGCAAGCAGCACTTTACATCCTCTTCTAGGTCCGGTACAAACTGACCAAGGAGGACTTTCTTCACCCAAAAAAGGAGGTTGCTTAAACAAGGTAATCTGAAGTCCTCTACAGCTCTAAAACCTATGATTTTATAATCTTATTTAAGACTGTTGATTCTGTCATGAAGCCACACTTTTAGAAGCCAAGCTCCCCCAGAATTTAGATTTCCTTTGGTGCTTTCCCACAAAACAATGACAGGGATATTTATGGAGATGTGGTGGTCATCACTGACAATTTTTTGAGATTGACTTCAAACGAAGTGCAATATTAATGCCTGCTGCCATTACATGAGGCTGTCATTTACTATGGGATTAAAAAAACTATGATTTTATTGGTATATTCGGAATTTCCAATAAGAAAGTCCCTTCTACCAATGTTAAGCTGCAGCTGCTCTGTAATATATAGTCTTAGAGAATTATCTCCATTACTGACAAGTGAAGTGTCTTGCTCAGCATCACTGATTCAGCAGTATGTGACAAAGGTGAGATTACAACCCAGGATTTCCTGGCTGTCAGGCTAGGTCTCTGTTATACCACTTCTCACTTCTCACCATCTACTTGTCATGCTCATATCTGTCAATTGCCCTATAGATGCTATAGATGCTATAGATGAATGGTGAGAGTCAGGGAACTTGGCTGATTAAAAGGGGAAATGTGGGATGATGGAGAATCTCTAGCCTCATAGTGAGTGTGAAGACACACACTATTTAAGTTATTAGGCTTAAAACTGCTAAAATTTTGGGGATACTCTACATAATAAAAATAGCTAATATTTATGTAGTACTTTAAGACATGTAAAACACTTTGATATGTCATCTCATTTGAATCTCATGACCTGGTTATATACTATAAATACTACAGATATTATTATCCCCACTTTCTAGGCAAGGAAACTGAGGTCTAAAGAGGTTAAGTGACTTTCTTAGGATTCAATTCAACTCAAACATTTACTGAGTGCCTACTGTGATGAATCATATGAATAATAAGCTTTTTGAGACAAGATTCAATGCCAGATCTTACTCTCTCTACGAGGCCGTGATGCTGTGTTTGGATAATTGTCCCAGCATGAATATGTATTTGTGGAAACTAATGTTTACATCTGGAAAGGATGCTAGAAATGATTTGATCAAACATCATTTTGCAGATGAGAAAACTGAACTAAAGTGAAGGAACCTGCCTATACATTAAAATCATGGAAGAGACAGGACTTAAATCCCCTAACTTCCAGTTCAGTACTCTTTCCCTTGTAGCACCCACAGGGCTATCATTCTTTCTTGGTCAAAGAACAGAACTCTCAGATCTGAGATTTGCCTTAGTAAACACAATTCCAAGAAGTCATCTGATTGGTTTCCAGGTACTCAAATGTGGATTATCTTTTCTTTGCTTTATAAATACAATTTTAAAAGAAAATCGAGAGAAATAATATCATCAAGAGAAAAGATACAGCACACTTCTGTCAGAATTTGAGTACACTCTACCACAATAATGAATGGAACCACCATCTTTATTCTTCTCACATTAAAGCCCTTCAAACATATCAGTTTTGACAGTTATTATTGACATTTTAAAAAGTGATCCATGCTTAAAATGAATAAAACGTACTCATTTCTTTCTCTTTTGTATTTCAACTGACTTAAAAAAAGTATTGAGCAGAATAAACTGCTGAAATGTATCTATTTCTTATATAGGCATATTTGCTTAAAATTAACATTAACATATAAAAATATGCCCTGAAAAGGACCTAAAAAGAAAAAAAAATCTTGTTTATGGAAATATACTTGCAAAATGGGCATAGATTATACAGATCAAATTTAGAAGTTAAATATTTTATTTCAGATTTAGCAATAAAGAAGAGAATATTTTCTCTCAGTGAAGAGATAGTAGTTCTGCACTAATCTTTGTCCAAAGCCACTGTCACCAAATACACTGGAAACATAGTTAACAATGCCAAATGATTTGTGACCCACACATTTACTTTAGTTTTTCCTTCTGGCTCTTTCTTCTTCCCAATGTCACACTTTCTGCCATTCAACACCTGCCAGACCCTCCTAGTTAAATTCTTCTATAATTCCAAACCCTGTGGGCCACCATGATGAGTATGTGGACCGGAACTGGGTATTTTCACACGTGTAATTTACAGACCCTACAGTGCCAGAGTGGATTCCAGGCCATCATCAGGGAAGTGTTAAGTTCCTTTTTCCTTGGTCAGCTGATTGAGGGGAGCAGGCCAGTGAAAATGCCAAAAAACCAAGCCAGCACCGAGAGAACCGTGTGTCTTAAAGGAATCATTCTGGAATCTTCTTTCTTTCCTTGGGTTCACTGCCAATTTTAAAAAAGGTACTTGCTGATGACAACCTACTATGAGCAATTTCTGAGGCCTACCCCAAAAAACATAAATCAGGCAACAGTGTGAGAACACGTTATTTTAACTACTGAAATTTATGCAAAAAAATCAGAGAAAAAATATCACCTTGTCATATCACATAAATATCACATATTACAAAAATGACCAACATTCCTCAAAGCTCTCTTTAAGGTCAGTCCTCTTCTTTCATGAAAGCCTAAAAAGCCTCAAGGACTTGGGACAGCATTTTAGATTACCAGCTGCTCAATTGTCACTCGGAAAAGGGAGGAACAAATAAAGAGGTTTTTAAAAAAAAAAAAGTTGAGAAGACAGGAAGTTAGGTGGCACAGTGGATAGAGCACTGGCCCTGAAGTCAGGAGGATCTGAGTTCAAATCTGAACTCAGAACAAACACTTGACAGTTACTAGCTATGTGACCCTGGGCAAGTGACTTAACCTCAATTGCCTTAAAAAAAAAAAGCTGAGAAGAGCAAATGGGGAGATGAACAAAAAGTTTTTTATAAAATAAGAAATGGGGGAGGGGAAAGGAAGTATAATTCAATTTTCTATATATGTACATTTAAAATCTATGTACACATGTACTGGCTTTTGCTATCCTTTTTAAAAATTAACTATATAATTGCAAATAATTTTTCAAATGTTCATTTTTTTAAATGGAGTCACCTGTGTCATGTCTGGATCACAGTGGATCCATTAATAGAAATTTTATTTGAATAATACCTATTTCTGAGCTCATTGTAGAAAAATAATAATAATAATTGTAATTATTATTATTATTATTATTATTATTGCTATTTACCAATAATGAATTATGATGATTCCTGCCATATTATCAACACCAGAGATCATGCCCTGGAGAAATTTCTGCTCATGGGTGCCACTCTCTGACTTGTGATTGTCTCTTGGAATATTATTTCAGGAAGGTTCCAGCCATGCTTTATATCACCCTCCTCTCTAGCCACCTTCTCCATAGTCTGCCCAGCAACCACTTGGGTGGTGATTGCAATCTTTCAAATCCCTCTTGCATCCCCTCTGGAGCTAGAATCCACTATGGAATCATGAACCATGATTAAACAACTCTGCCATTGTTCTGGATGGGTTTTGTCAATTTACTCCCATATGACTTCACTCTTACCATTCCTGCAATTTTTAGGACCAAAGTATTCTGCCCTGGTTACCAATCCTCTATTTGAATTGTTTCTCCATTAAGTTGTCAGCCTCTTAAGAGCTGAGACTGTCTTTATTTTCATATTTATATCCCTCACACATAAATACTTTTCATTAATTCACTAATTAATTGGAACAACTAATATCATAGCTGTTTTTCTTCTATAGATAGGAAGTGGCCTGAGCAAACAGACGCTATGTTTTCATAATGTTACAGGAAAGAAAAGGTAAGGAAAACTTTCCTAGCCAGTTATTATTCTCCATAACTGTTCTTTGAGGAAAAGATCTAGGAAAAAAGCATTATATTTGGAGTTTGATAATTGAAATTTAACCTTCTGTTTAATACTAGTTTAACACTAGGTGTGTGACCTTGTACCTCTGTTTCTTTATTTGTTAAAAAAAATGGGGATAATAATAGTTACACTACCTGCTTCACAAGGTTATTATAAAGAAAATTATTTGTAGACTGTAAAGTGCTTTGTAAATGTGATATATTTTCTATACCAGCACCTAGGACTGTTTTAGGCTTCTAAACAAATAAAGAAGTCAGAAGAAGGATCTTGGAGTATATATAAATAATGAAGTCTGGTTTTTTAAATGGCTATGTGTTATTTTTTGTTTTCTTTTATAAATTGTTATTTTAAATGCAACACAAAAGCTTGCTAGTTAAAGAACCAGTTTGGTGAATTATCTTTAAAAGAAGAAGAGTCCTTTAAAGAAAATAATCATCCCTTGATTTATTTATTCCTGTGAATTTACCTTTTTTTCCCCTTATTCATTTTGTTTAAAGTAAGACTACAATAAAAAAAAATAATGGGAGGTTTTCTTCTTTAAATTGTAATAAGACAGTTTCCTTTCCAGCTGGGTGGCTATACTAAATGTAGTCAAGGTCAAACTCCATGTAACATAAATCTCAACTATTCTTTCAACACCTCCCTTGAGGTATCCTGCTAAGACCCAGGCCTACTACCCTGCTATGCAAATCTGCCATATCCAATTTGGGAATGGCATCTCCCATGGAATCTCTGGCCATTTCATAGGACAGAACAGGGAACTGTTCTCTGAACTCCGTCAGCCACCAGCGCTGTCTGTATCCAGTTAACTTCTGGCATTTGAAAACTGTAAGAGTTGGCAGACTCTTGATAGAACTCCACTTCAGGAAGACCACCTGGCTATAGAAATATGTGCAGGACATCCTGCTCTCATAACAGAGAAACAAGGTCAGAGAAAGGAAAGAGGTTATCAGAGCCCTCCAGAAAAAGGTCTAAAGTTTCTTTCAGGATCAAGTCCCTTAATTTTTTTTTTCTTAGAGAATGTTTAAGACCATGGAGCAATCGAAAGAAAATGTTATTTCATTAGGGTAGTTCATGTAATGATGGAAATTATCTTTCCATCATTATATTTGTCTATTTTTAAATATAATAAAAACATATTTTGTACATGTCAAGTTTATCTTCTTCCTCTTCCCTTCTATTCATCTTGGCAAGAATTATTTTAATAAAATCTTTTTGCTTTAAGGTATATGTGTCTCCCCCCTCCCCTGCCCCCCCAAACAAGTCACAAGTGCATATATTATACACATATAAGCACACCCATCTCCCATGATCTACATAGTATTCAATCAACAAACACTTATTAGGTACCTACTATGTCTGGCACAGTGCTATGCTTGGAGGATATAAATACAAAGAAGGCACACCTCTCCCTCACTTAAATCCAATTCATTTGCAAGTCATGGCTTGGTGCTCTTCAAAAACTAAGGTCAAACAAGAACAACAAAGAATGAAACAATTCCATGGATAAAGCACTGTGTCTAGAGTCTGGAAGACTCCAGTTCAAGTTCATCCTCAAACCCTAAATACCTGTGTGATATGAGGTAAACCTTAACCTCTGTTTACCTTAATTTCCTCAACTGTAAAATGAGAATAATAATAGCACTTATCTTGCAACACTGTTGTGAGATCAAATGAAATATTTGTAAAAAAATAGCCCTTAGCACAGTGCCTCACCTCCTGCCCCTCCCTTTTTTCTCCCCTGTCTTTCCCCCCTCTTCTTAAGGAACTTATACTCTACGTACCCAGCTTCTGACATCATCATTTCAATGAAAATATTAACTTAAATCTTAATCCTCAAATTTACAGTCACAAAGCCATAAAAATATTTAATGTTCTTCAAATAAGTTGTTTCATAGGAAATTAAGTTTTGTGTCCATACCATTAAAGGATAAAGTGACCCTGACTGGCAAGTTATATGGGTTTTTTCCCCCTTAGGTACAGTAAAAACAAAAACCAAAATATAAAACTTTTTATACCTTTCTTCAGATAGTAAGCATAACACAGATTTTTTTTTTTGCTACATAATAAATGAAGGGACTTTCTAATTTGAGAATTTTTTAGTTGTTTTTAGTTGTGAATGACTCTTCATGACCCCTTTTGGGGTCTTCTTATCAAAGATACTAGAGTGGTTTGACATTTTTTTCCCTAGCTGATTTTACAGATGAGGAAACTGAGGCAAACAGGTTTAGGTAACTTGCCTGGGTCACACAGCTAGTAAATGATTGGATCTGAACTCAGTCAGGTATTCCTGATTCTAGGCCCAGCACTCTATCTACTTTGCTATCTAGCTGTCACCAATTTGAGAATTTTGGTTATATTTATTTTACCTAATTAATTTTACTTAGTTTTACTTATTAAAAATAATCCTAAAGTACTTCTCTCCAAATAGCATAGTCTCAGAATTTTTTTTGGATAAATTTCCTGCAGGCATTTTGACAATTAACATAGTATTATAGAATGCTAGGACATCTTATCTCTTTCAGCTGTAGTCATCCTTGACACCACAGCAAGAGGAATCAACAGAAACTTAATAATATATGCTTTTTATGTTCAATATAGCCATGGTCATGAAATTACCTTCATTTTCTATCTATCTATCTATCTATCTATCTATCTATCTATCTATCTATCTATCTATCTACCTATCTATCTATCTATCTATCTATCTACTTATCTCTCTGTCTCTGTCAGTAGATCTGTCTGTGTCTATCTATCTCTGCCTGTCTGTTGATTTATCTATCTTTGTATTTGTGCATAAACTTAAGCCTTTGTGTTTGCATAAACAGTCTTCTATGTACCAAGGACAAAGACAAAAAAATTTAAAACAGTCCTGGCTCTTGGGAACTGTTCATTCACTCCACCCTTCTTGTTTAGAATCCTTAGTGGCTCTCCATGGCTTACTTAATAAAGTCCCTTAGCCTAGCATTTAAACTCTTTGTAGTATGGTTCTAATTTACCTGTTTAGCTTTATTTCAAAATAGTCTCCTTCACAACTCTAAATCTCATGAAAGGTCTATGAGAGATTACTTGGCAAGCTTCCGATTCTCAATCTAATGAGCAGACACATTAATCATAGGATTTGGAGCTAGGTCAGCTACTTTATGATCAATAAATCCCAATCTTATCATTTTACAGGCAGGGAAACTGAGACTACAAAAATACAGACTGCCTCTAAGGAAATATGTTAAGATTAATGAGATAAAGGGCCAAAGCCAACTGCAAAAAAGGTAGTTTAGACAGAAAAAAAAATTTTTTTTGTCAGATTAATTGCTTTAATGTTTTTGAGAGGACAATTGCATATGAATTACCACAAATGCAATTCACAAATTTTGAGAGCAATCAGACCAATGTGACAGTCATTCAGTCTTTATGATAATTCCTTTATGATCAATTAAGCTAATCCCACCATTTTACAGATATGAGGAAAAGAAGTTAAGTGATTGGCCTAAAATCACACAGAAAGTTAACAGCAAAACCAGGATTCAAACTCAGGTCTTCTATCTCCAAGTCCAGTATTCTTCCCAATATACAGGACTATCTGTATTTATCTAAAAATAATTAAGAGTAGAAGGGTGACATAAAATTGTCAATGATGACAAAGGAAGGGAATAATAATCAACTTAGGTGGGGGTTCAGAAAGAAATGCAGACATAGACACTACAGACAGAACTTTGAACTGGTTCAACCACTCTGGAAAGCAATTTGAAATTATGCCAAAAAGGGGGGAAAAATATCCACATCCTTTGACCCAGGGATTCCACTGCTAGGCATACACCCCCCGAAAGGTCTCATATACATCAAAATATTTATAACAGAATTTGTTATAAATGCAAAGTCTGAAAACAAAATAGACACCCACTAACTGGGGAATGGTTAAACAAATTGTGATACATGAATGTGATGGAATTTTGCAGCATCAAAGAAAATACTGAATATTAAAAATAGAAAAAGTCATAGAAAGACTTATCTGAACTGACACAAAATTAGCAGAACCAGAAAAATGAGATAAATATGCTAATGTAAATGAAAAAAACCCAACAAAATGAAATTGAACCCTTTAATGATAAAACTTGGCCCCTCCCCACCCCAAAATAAGAAAATGTACTTCTCTCACTTTGCAGTGGTGGGAGGCCATAGACGTAGCCTACCATTCCTAATGTAGGACACCCAATGTGCTGGTTAGTTTTGCTGAATTGTTTTTTTTTTCTCTTTCTTTTTCATTCTTTCAGGTAAAGGATGAGGAAGGAATTTATATAGAAGTAAAGGTGCTATGAAATAAAAGATATTAATTTTTTTTTAAATAAAAGGAAGGAAAAACTGGGTAACTATTTTGAGGTCCAAAAACCTGGTTCAGTGTTAGTTTCTACCACCTATTAATATTGTTAAGTTTGTTATGGAACCTACACCTGCATAGACAGTGGCAGAAACCAGGAAATTTGTTCATAGGGAGACTTACTAAAAAACAAAATTGTACATGAGTAACCAGAAGTTGATTGTAAATGACTTCCTTAACATTTTTATTTTAAAAAGGAATCCAACTCTGTTGTTTTTGTCAGAAAATTAAATACCAGTGTGTGCAGTTTAGTGGAGAAAACATGAAATCAGGGCGAGAAGAGTTAGACATTTTCTATGTAGTTTGGCAAATTGCTTAACTTTTTTAGGCCTCCTTATCCCAGCTGCAAAAATACAGCAGCCTCTAAGGAAATGTGTTAAGATTAATGAGATAAAGGGCTGAAGCCAAATGGGCAAAGAGTGGTTTAGATAGATTAAAAATATTTAGATTCATTAATGTTTTTGAAAAGACAATAGCTTCTGAATTAACTCCAAATGGTATCTACAAATTTTGAGAAAAGTTTAGGCCAAGCTGACATTCATTCTCGCTTTCCAATGGCTGTGACCTTTAGAAAAAAATTAATGTCCTGTCTGACGTCTTTCATGTTTATTTTTGGCTCATCACAGTCAATCTTGGTAATATGTGAACTCTGATTTCCCCATTCTCAAATACTTAGGAACTCACAGTGAAATTGAACTTTCACTTAAAATTCACAAATATGTTTCTACATGCCAAACAAAAGTCAATGAAAAGCTAGACAAAGATCATTTGATCATTGAGAACAAGGCTCAAGTTCTAACTAAGCCTTTGTGTGCATTTAAGCATTTCCCCTTCTCTACATGATGGGTAGATCTGCTCTCATTTTTAGGTGGTTCTTTTGATCCACCCTAGGAACTTCGTATGAAATCTTTGTTTCTCAGAAACGATGAATGTAGTCATTATTCATTAGTTAGGAAGTGTGTGTCATGTTGTAGCTTGCTTTCATGCATCTCCATTGAGTTTGTTTCCCTACTAACATCTACTTCCTAATCCACCCTTCTGTCAGTAAATCCAATTAAGAGGACATTTTGTATGTGGCCTAATTCGGTCATTTGATTTTCATGAATATGAGAGGCTATGTTGTCACAGTGTTACCTAGGTGCAAATGAAATGAGAAATGTTCATTACTTAAAAAAAACAAAAAACAAACCCAAGGTATCTTAGCAAATTTGGGGAAGTTAAGGTGATTTTTAGTGCTTCAAGATCATAAGGAATAAATGCTTTCAATTACTGTAAAAACTTTCATTCTGATATTTTAACTAATTTTCTTAATGTTTGGTTGCTCCTGAATTATCTCTATCAACTTGTTTGATGGACTGAAGAATTAAAAATGAGTATCACCTAGAGGACCAACGGGGCTGTAAGCAGTCCACAAGATGTAACAAATGAGAAAATGAGAATGTCAAAGCACAGGTGTAAAAGATGATATTCTTTAAAGGCATATATGTGGTGCAATAAATTGAGTGCTGGACCTGGAGTCAGGAAGGTCTCAGTTCATATCTGGCCTCTGATATTTAGTAGCCGTTTGATTCTAGGCAAATTATCTCTCTTTATCTCTCTCAGTTTCCTCATCTGTAAAATGAGAATAATAATACCACCTACCTCTTTGGGTTGTTGTAATGATAAAATAAGATAATATTTTAAAACACTTTTCAAACCTCAGAATGCTATATAAAAAAATAATAGTGATGATGATGATGAAATGTATGCTAGAACAAAGAAGACAGTCTGGTCACATGTCAATGATTAGAGTGGTCAGCCCCATAGGCTGCTCAACTGTTAGTCTCCCAATGTCAGGAAACATTGAGGAAGGCCTGCAGGACACTGGGTGAAATATCTGTAATGACTTATGGGAGGATATGGACAGGAATCCCAAAGGATGGGCATCTATGGATGGGTTACAGTCTACCTCTCTGGAAGGAACAGAAAAATTGATAAGGTAATATCCATTTGATAATTTAAAGATTGTAAATTACTAGAAAATAGTTATAGCATGTTTTAATATAGAACCTAGCTCAGGTACATGTTTGAAGAACTCTTTAATAAATGCTTTGTGTTGATGAAGATAACTGTTCAAGTTCACAATTTTTTAAAAAATGCAAATGTGTAGTAATAATCCATTTACTAGAGGAGATACCAAAAAGCTGTATCTGCAAAAGAAAAGCATTTCCTAGTCATTATGTATTGTTTGGCAAAAAACATTGCTGTGACCACACATGGTCCTTATTTACATGTCAAGCAAAAAAGCAGAGCTGGGAATATTTGGAAAAAAATAATACAGTCTATTCTGCAAATACCCAGGAGTAGTTTGTTTGATGTCAAGACAAAATCAGTGAAAGTCAGTTCTGGGACATCACAGAATTGTATTTTCGTACCTACGCCATTTTCTTTTTTGGTCAGATTAAGGAACTTTTTTTTTAATTTCTCAGCTTCAGGATCCTAAGTCATGCCAGTGTCCCTAGGGTGCCTGTGGTTTGACTGTACCACAGGACAGAGATGCAAAATGAAGCCAGAGATTGCATAGAAATAGCAATTCTGTTCTATCCACAAAACAGACTAGATATATTTCTTTAAAAAATAAACTGCTATTTTCATCTCACCCTCTAAGAGTCTTCCTTTCTTTCTTTCTTCCTTCCTTCCTTCCTTCCTTTCCTTCTTTCCTTCTTTGTCTAGGATATCATCTCTGCTGCTGGGCCAATGCAAATATTTCAACTTGTCCTATTTGTCTTTAGGGACTCTACAGGTTAGAGGGGATAGAGAGTCATATCCTAACAGTACAGGTATTCTAAGAACTGAAAACCATCTTCAGAACTCTGAAGGCCAATTCTGGGGATATATATGGGCATTCCTATTACACTAACAGACTTATACTACACCCTGTGGAGAGGTGACCTGACCAAAATCACTACCAGAAATGGTTGGTTAAATCAAGTCAAGTCAGCAAGTATTTGTTAACTGCCTACTCTGTGCCAGGCACAGGGCACTGTTGCTAACCCTAGGAATCTTCTGAGTTGAACTCTAAAATTCCCAGGGTCTGTGCAGATTCTCCTTCATTATATTCCGTTGTATCTGGGTGTGCCCAGCTCCCTGGCTGTAATGGCAGATATTAGATTTTGTTCTGTTTGACAGACCAAGCCAAGTCACCAAGCACTTAGTAAACACTACTATGTACCAACCCCATGTACCTGATGGAGACACAAAGGCAAAAATAGCCCCAGCTCCAAGTGTGATGGGGAAGACATTGTACAAACAACTATATAACACAGGATCTTTTACAGGATAGGTGGATGGTAATCTCAGGAAGGGCACTAACATTAGGATCATTTTGTTCATCTTCATGATTGAACCTGAAACGTGTTTATAGCAGGAATTTCCTCTCCATTCAACAGACTACACTAGCTTGAAAACAATTTTCATATATTATAGAATCCTAGCATGTCGGAGCTCGAAGGAACCCCAGAGATCATTTCATCCAACCACTTTGTTTTGGAAATGAGAAAACTGAAGTCCAGAAGTTGTAACAAAAGCAATAAACTTTTCTGTGTCATAATTTCTCCATTTATAAAATGGAGGTGCCAATTTAAAAAAAAATTCCTTCAAGGATTAGCTGAGAGACATAAAATATTTAAATATTTATCAAACCTATGCAAACAACTCGCTCATCTCTCTGTTGAACTCCAGTCTAACATCACCCACTGTCTGCTGCACATTTCTATGTGGATATTCTACAGGCACCTCAAATTCAATGTGCCACAATGTTGGGGTCGTCCTTGATTCTTCCTTCTCCCTTAACTCTCCTCCCCCCATATCTAACGATTAGCCAAGATTTGCGGATTCCAACTCCATGACATCTCTGCCATTTGTTCTCTTCTCTGTACCCACATAGCATCTACCTTCATTTGGACACTCATCTACTCTTTCTCAACTTTGTAATAATTTGTCTTCCTGAGTCCAGAGTCACAAAAACAGATCTGACCTTGTCAGCCCCCTACTCAAAAATCTTCTGCAGCTTCTCTTTTAACTTCCAGGACAGAAAATTTTCATAATGGAATTTAAAGCCCACCACAAGTTAGCTCTCATCTATTTGTACAGTCTTATTTCACATTTCTCTTCTTTTACTTTCTATTCTAAGTCAAACTAGTCTACTAAGTGCTCCCTATCCACATTGTTCTATGCTTTAACACATGTGGTTCCCCAGGGCTAGACTGTACTCCATCTTTGCCTCCATCTTAAAGAATCTCTTGCTTCTTTCAAAACACAATTCAGATATTACTCCCTAAATGAGGCCTTTCTTCAACCCTCACTGCTGTTAGCATCCCCCCTGTCCCTAACCAAAAAAAATAACTTTGTATTTTGTATATATTTACTTGTGTACATATTATATACCCAACCCAGTGGACTGTAAGCTCCTAGAGGGCAGGGACTGTTTCATTTGTTTGTCTTTGCATCACCAGGGCCTAGCAACTGTCTTTCACAAAATAGATGATTAATAAATATTTGTTTCATTGAATCAAAGTATGTGTAAATTGGTACTTTAATACTAAGGCAATCTGTGCTTTCCTTAAATATGGTTGTCTTCCCTGATGCAAATCACCTCTCTCAACATTGAGTTGCTATGGTTAAAAAAAATAGACCTCTATGCATTGTATTACTATTGAAATTAACCCAAAATATCTGGCATTCAATTTCTTCCAATATAATTTGAAGAACCTTAGTTCCATGTGACTACTCTTTAGGATGTCATTACTTAATTGGTATTATGCACACACACACACACACACACACTCTATCATATATTTTAACATTTTGGTCATTAAAATTCTAGCACCTGCATTTGCCCAACAGGTATGCTCCTTCCTTGTGTAGAGAGGAAATCCAACCTATTCCTTATGTAAGGGAACAGGTTCTTTTCTCTTTGCTCCCCCCAATTCAATTACCCAATCTAAGAGAATAGTTAGGCTTTAGATATACATATAATATTATTTACTCTGTTTGGTCCCTTTCAAATGTGGGAACCTCCTTGATCAAGAAGGAGAAACTGGGACTGGCTAACCAAGAATGCTAACTACCCAGCTGAGGTGGTTGAATGGCCACAGAAATGTCAGAAGTAAACCAGGCCAGCCAGGAAGCTCAGGAGCAACTTGAGGAGGCAGATCCTTTTACCCTGGGGGTAGGGAGAGTGAGCTCAGAGGGAATATTACACCATCCTTGCCCCCTAGCCATTTTATCAGAGACTAGACCACTACCAGATAATGCATTAGGAGGATACACTAAGGACATACAAAAACATAGACATAGATTAATATAGGAAAATAGCATTCTGAGGAAGGAAATAGCTTCAGTAAGCAGATCTCTTATACCAGAAAAGAATGTTTAGAAGAATTTTTAAAATTCATACTCCCTGTGATCTCAGGTATGGATTCAGGAGAGGATTTCCAGTAATCAAGATTCGTTCTTTGTTCACACATTTATTCTTTGTTCTGCATGTATGCATCTTTCCCATTGCTCTCTAAGTTTGAGCCCAATTTTCCCATGGACCTATGGTGTGCATTTTTTGAAAAGTTTATCCCAGATATTTAGGAGTATTTTATATTTTACTATATCACCTCAGAAGACACCCTGTCTAGAAGTTAACGGAGTTGGGCTAACTAATTATAAATAGGAAGTATAACAGTGACAGTACTTACAGACCCTCAGAGTGACTCCCAGAACCCAGAGGATTGTCCTAGTGGCTGTATTCTGAACACCTTGCCCATCAATGGGAGTGGGAAGTGGGGGAGTAGCCCTGGAGAGACTAATCCAAAACAAGACATGCATAATGAGATAAGAATGCCATATCAGTTGTAAGATTATATTTTATATTTCTGTAGTAATAATTTATTTCTATTCTCATTTATTTGATTCTCATAATTATTAATAGGGGCAATAAGGCAGAGTGGATAACAAGCTGATCTTAGAGTCAAGAAAGTTTAAGTCCTGCATCTGATACATACTGGCTGTATGAGCCTGGGCACATATCACTTCCTTTCTCAGTGCCCCAGGTCTGCAAGACCATAGGTTTCAATGTAGAAAGAACTACATTAATAAAAAGACTTGGTATTCCCTCTACCCATGAAAAAACATCAGTCTGGTCCAAAAAGAATGCATTGGAATACAACGGCATTATAAGTAATTAAGAATATGAAGAATTCACAAAAACATGGGAAGACTTGTTTAAAGGGCTAAAGAATAAAGAAAGTGGTGCCACAAGAACAAAATTCATAATGATAACAACAACATAAATAAGTATAACACTTAAAGGCAAAATAACTCAGATCAAAGGCAATATAACTCAGATCAAAGACAATGGACAAAGTTCTGAAAGATTAAAATCAAAGCACATGACTTTTGGGTCATATGACTAACAAAATGAAGGGCTATATTTTTTTCCTATCCTCATGACTTCTCCAATCTTTCCAAAGTGGGAATTATGCACAAAAGAAACCAAATTTAACTGTCTGCACCATCTAAGACACCGAGAACTCAAAATGAGATTAAAATCCAATGAACCAGTAGTGAGAAGGCTAATCTCTAACCGGTAAGGCACTCAGCACTCTCTTCCCAACTTCACACCATACGCGCAGGACTGCACAAGCCATTCCACAGGCTAGCAACAGGATTAAACTCTACCCATCCCTTCTCTGGTGCCACAGAAAAGCAAAAGGCAGAAGCTTGTTTTGGCTGAGATAGCAACATGGCACTGCTCTGTACTGCAGCAGAGCTCAGCCAGAGAGAACTGAGGAACAGAAGGAACCAGGGCAAGACACTCCACTAAGCCTTGCAAAGAGCTCAGCACTCAGCTACTTCTGCCCTCTAGAAGTTACTTAGGCAGAAACTAAGGGTAGTGAACTATATAGATCGTCAGAAGAGAAGGAGCCCGATACAGCTTTGACGTTTAACTGCAAAGGAGTAAGAAAGTGAACAATAGCAGAAAATAATGAAAAAAGATAGAAATTACCAAAAATCTTTTGAGGAAGAAAGCCTAGTTAAAGACTTTCAATGTAAAGAAATAAAGCCATAAGGGAATATATAAATAACAAAATGGAATGTGGGCCCCATATCAACTAAAGAGTCCAGATATCTATGAATAAAGTAAATAAAGCAAGATAAAACAAAATGAATCAATACCTGACAAAGCAAAGAACCCTGTGGTCTCTCAAAAGACCCTGAGATGACAGCAGAGTGTTCCCAGTGGTTTAAAGAAGATAGAACTGTGAAATCAGAATTTATAGCCCGCCCAGAAAAAATAATTAGCAGAATAGGAAAACAATAACAACAACAACAAAACTTGGTGATGAGTCTCACCAAAGAAACAAAATAGAGAATGACAGATTGGGAATACAAATATACAAAAGTAAAGGATAATCTGAAAGATAAGCAAAAGGAATTATATTAAAAGAAAACAGATATCATATAAGTAAAACATTGATCTCAAAGACAGGATGCATGGAGACAATTTAGGATTATAGGTCTCCCAAAAGAACATGACGTGGCAAACGAGTCAAAAAACCTGAACACCATAATGTTAAAAGAAAAAAAAATACAAGAAAACTTCCCAGAATTTCTGAATATAGAAAACAAAGTGACAACTAAAAGAATCCACATACTGCAGGGATTATTCTATTAGGCAATCTTCTTTGACTGTTGGGAGGGGATTTTATTGGGGTGAGGATGTTGTTTGTCTATTGGGAAGTCTCCCTTATACCAAAATAAAATGTAACCTTCTAAAACCTCAAACAGATTAAAATTTAGAATAATGGAATTTTAGGTTGGGAAGGACCTTTAGAGATCAACAACCCTATTTCTCTCAAGGGTACCGTATCATTCTTTTAGTTGCCCAGGTTTGAATTATCTACATTATCCTTGAATTCTCACTTTCTGTCCTGTGCATATTTAATTGGTTGATAAATATTGCAACTTTTACTTCTACAGAGGTGTCAAACTCTGCCTGCTGGCTTCAAGAGATCCTTAAAATGCCCAAGTTTGGTGGAAACCAAATTAAAATGTAATTGGGTAAAGTTTAACAAAATAAATAAAAATATAACACAATACAGATAACGTTAATTTGTAGTTTTCTAATCCAACATGCAGCCAACAGGGATCCCCTTCTATTTGATTTTGATACTGCTGCAATACCTTTTCGCTATCCCCATAGCTACCTGAGGTTCAGGCCATCACAGTCTTTCACCTGGAAGCCTCATTGGTCTCCTTGCCTTAGGTCTCTCTCCTTACTCCAATCTATCCTAATATTGTCACCAAAGTGCTTTTTTTTACTTAGACACAGATCTGACCATGTCAATCCTCTACTCAAAAATCTCTAATGACTTGAAAAACTCTACTGCCTTTAAGATAAAATAAAAGTCTCTATATTTAACTTTTAAAACCCTTTACACCTGACCCCAAACTCTCTTTCCTGCCTCACTGCACATTACACACAATCTCACATACCATACTCCAATTTCCCATCTCTCTCGCCCTTGTACTGGCCATTGCTCAAGTCTGGAATGCACGCTTGTCTCACTTCTGCCTCATGCACTACTGATCTTCCTTGACCCCAAGTACCATGTACTATATCTTTCAGAGAGTAATCATAAGGAAAATACTTTGTAAACCACAAAACACTAAAGTTAGCCTCTATTAATAAATATGATGAAATACTTATAGTTTTACTTGATTTATGCTGTTTTCCAAATACTAGAGTCACATCCAAGTGACTCTGCCATAGGTAGGGAATGGATCACTTTGAGTAGCCAAATAGAAAGTATCCTTTTTGGAGTTAGGAAGACTTGGGTTTTAATCCCTCCTTAAGTACTTATTAGCTATGTTACTCTGGCAAAATCACTTCACCTCTCTGAACCTTAGGCTTCTCAATTGTAAAATGAAAGGTTTGTATTTTATGACCTCTAAGATTCCCAAATCTCTGATCCTATGAATATTTTATAACAGGGACCCCTAAAACAGTCTTTCTCCTCTGTAATAAAGTTATCAAGAGAATCAGGGAAGTAAGTAATTTTCTCCTAATTTTAATAGGTAACTAGGTAAGCACTGAAAATAGAGGCATATAAAGCATAAGGAAATAAGTGGGAAGCAACAGAAAATAGTCTGAACAGTAAAGACAGATGTTTCTGGTACCCCATTTCATCTTGCTTCTCTCATTAGTCTCTTTCAAAAGAAAAGTGGTACATGCTTGCTCAACACTTATTTTTAGAGGTTTTCTATTACAGAATATTTTGTAATTTGACAACTCTCATTTTGAAAGCCATGACAGGTTATAAAACCACAAACTGCCAAATAGATTAGGACAGGAAAGAAAACAGTTATTTATAGAGGAAATCCTGTTGAAGGAATTTCTAATGTAAAAGGACATGACGATAAATATAAACAGTTCATCAAACAGGAAACAAAGCACCACTTAGGTCCTTCTGTGTCCCAGAAAGACTTTGTGGCAGGTTGTCCATGTCAGTTGTCATTCCTACTTCATATGTGCTCTAGTGGCAAGGATTTGCTTTCTTTTTCTTTTTTAGCTCCACACAGTTCAGTTTAATATGCACTAAAAAATGTTGTTGACTGGATCTTTATAAGCAGTAATGCTGAAATATGGAAAAAATAAATCAGGGAGATAGGAAACCTGAGTTGTAATTCTTGCTCTGCCACTAATTAGTATCAGTTTTTTCATCAATAAAAGGAATGAGGGAGGAGCAGCTTAGATATGTCTCTCAATCAAACAACAATGGTTCTACCATTTGGCAATCACTGGGCTAAACAGTAAGGATACAAATATGGTGAAAGAATCCTTATTTGTAACAGCTTACTATAAGAAGGGAGACAAGTACATACAGAATAAATAGCAATGAATACAAAATAGTACTAGGGAGATGAGAAAAGGCTGTGTGATTGATCACAGCAGCTCCAATACAAGATAGTAGTATAAATTCATGATTGCAACATGTAATTTTCTCTATGAATTTCAGAGTACAGTGAGGGGGCGGCATGGTGTAGTGGACAGATAGAGAGTTGGCCTTTCTTTAAGTTCCACGTCTGACATATTAGCTGCCTAACCATAGGTAAGTCACTGAACCTCTTGGTGCCCCAAGCAACTATTTAAAATAAGATGCAAAGAAACTGCATTGATAGAAAGGGGTTCCTCATCTGGTCATTTCCTCTATCAATGAAACGACAGGTCCAGTTCCTCAACTGGTGGCAGCTAGATGACTCAGTGGATAAAATGTTGAATTTGGAGTCAGGAAGACAAATTCAATGCTAGCACTTCCCTCTGAGATTACTGCCAATCAATCCTGTATACAACTTTTTTTTGCAAGTGGTCATTTGTATGATGTTTCTTCCACTAGACTGTGAGGTCCTTGAGAGCTGGGACTATTTTTGCTTTTCAGTTTATTCTTAGTACTTTGCATAGCATCTGACACATGACAGTGACTAATAAATACTTGTTGACTTACTTTGAAGCAATCAAGGGACTCTTCTTAGACGGACTTTCAAAGGACTTTCCTCAATTGCCAAAAGCTATAAAACAGTAGGAAAAGAAGCTTTCCCAGATTCGATCATTTTAACACCAGCATAACCAAGATTCCTTTAGGAAATCGATCTGAAGTTTCAGTACTGCTGGTCATCCATTGCAATCTTCTCTTTGAGGGCTGGGGAATTCCACCAACCACATTTATAGATAGATTGGTCTGACCCAGGGATACTTCTTTTATATTAATGCTGGAATAGTAAGTAAAGTGTAGGAGGTTTTTAGTTCAAATTCTACCTCAGCTATATTAGCTGGGTGACCCTGGGCAAGTCACATTCTCTCAGCCTCAGTTTCCTCATCTATAAAAAGGTGATAATAATAGCACCAGCTCATAGCATTGTTCTGAGGACCAAATGAGCAAAAATGTGCAAAATGCTTTGCAAACTATAAAATTCTACACAACGCTAACTATGATGATGATATAAGTAATTTTCACTGTGTAAACACATGAAAGACACTGAAAGCATCATCTTCTCATTGGTTCAGGGAACATATTATTGCCCTCATTTCCAACAGGGAAAATAATCACTATTCTTTTCCCATTCCTTTTTATTTAAAAAAGGAACTTTTTTTTTTGCTTCTAGATTTGATAAAAATCAAGTCATTTGCAAAATTAAGTCATGAGCTTCACAGGGTTAACTTTCTCCCACAGGCATCCTAATACAGGTCGGATTTGTTCTCTACATCAATGACAATTATCCTAACACAGTTAGCAAAATTAGGTTATTTTCAGATGATTGGGCAATTTCCATAGTGGTTAATTCAGTCCAGGATCAGAATTCTATAAACGAATTATAATTAACATCTGCCAAAGGTGTTCAAAGTAAAACATGATGCTGAAGTACCAAACAATTAGAAATAGAATAACCAGTTTTTTTCATCAATTACCTAAACATTTCATCATTAACAGACTAATTCTTGCCTTCAATAATTTGACAATAGTATAATCAATTACCCACTATCAAACATCTACACATACACTGTTAAAATAATGTTCATAAATTGTTTTTAGTGCAATCCATCCCCAGAGAAAAAAACTTATGGTGTTTGAATGCAGATTGAAGCATACTTATTTTTTACTTTATTTCTCTTGAGGTTTTTTTCGTCTGTTTTCTTTCACAATATGATTATTATGGAAATGATTTGCATGACCACACATGTATAACCTATATCAAATTGCTTGCCTTCTCAATGGGGTGAGGGGTGGGAAGGGAGGAAGAGAGAAAATTTAGAACTCAAAAGTTTTAAAATTGAATGTTGAAAATTGTTATTATATGTAAAAGGGGAAAATAAAATGCTAAATAAACAAAAATTGTTTTTTTAATTGGTAAGTAAACTTTCTCTTAAATCTCAGAATATAGATGCTTTAAAATATTTTAGAAAATATTTTCTCTCATTTGAATTAGATATTAAATACTATTTTCTGCCAAATGTGGCGTCCACATGTAAACTTCTCTACCTGGTATTCAAGGTCCTATCCTACCTTTTTAATATAATCTACCCCTTTCCACAATAACTCCCTGGTCCAGGAAAATTGTTTTACTCAAAATCCCTAAAATATTGTTTGTACTTACTTGACTTTACACTTTTGTTTATATTAGTCCATCAATCTGGAATAGCCTATCCATTTCTCTCTGACTGTCCAAATCATACCATTCCTTCAAGATTCAGTTCAAAGGCCAGCTCCTCTATGACTTCTTGGACCATCCCCAGGTTAAAGCATTCTTTCCCTCATCGAAACTCCTGTATAATTCACTGGGCAATTAGGCATGAGCTGCCTTGTAAATTCTCTAGTGTCTCTGCCTAGGATTGTTCTTTAAATATCCTTATGGTTAATTTCTCCCAAGGTTATTGTAATGTCTCCAAAGAAAGTGTAAACTGCTTTACCATAGGAGTAATAGCCAAAGTTTTTTGCTTTGTACCTGTTAGTGAACTGAGTACATGTTCAATAAATATTTATTTATCTGATCTTTGGGTGAATTTAGCATAAGGAGACAAACAGGTATCTTGGAAATCTTTGTAAAATTACATTTTTCCAGTCTCCATATTTGAGAATATGCCATCATGTGAACAGAATGGAAGGTCTTATAGTTCTATGATGGAGAGAGAAGTACTGACCATGGGATAGGGAGAAGCCATCACCAACTAATTCAATCCATTAACTCCATCCAAAAATAGTTTTATACACATGTAAGGTATTTTGCTAAGCACTGAGACAAGACAGACAAAAATAACATACCTACTTTCTAGAAGCTTATGTTCTACCGAGAGGAAGATACAATATGTAAATAGATCATTAAATAAAAGAAAGAAAAACAAGCCTAAAAAAATGGTGGCAATCAGCAGGGTCATTAGGAGGTGGAATCAGACCTGAGGCTTAAGGGAAGCTAAGGATTCCAAGAGATGGAATTGCAAAGGAAGCTCATCTCAGGAAGACAGCTTATGCAAAAACATGGGAAGAAGGGGTGGAATGTTGAGTTTGGGAAATAGCTTATGGTCCAGTTGGCCTGGAGTGTGTAGTGTGGGAAGTGGATAAGTATGAAATAAGGTTGGAAAGGTAATAGTGGAGCCAGATTGCAGAGTGTTACAAAAGGGACCAGTATGAGAGACGTTGTGGCAGTAGAATCAACAGTATGGGACAGTCTGCTGGATATGGGGGTGGTGGAATGGCAGAGGGAAGGGTCTAGGATAACTCTGAGGTGATGAACCTGGGTGACAGAGATGATGATTGTTATCCCTTACACCTGAAACACAATCTCACAAAGCACATGACTTAGCCTGGTATGTGGTCTTATCCTAGAGATTCGCTTTACCTGCATCCTGCTTTGGGATACTTCTCCATGCCAACTGAGTCCCCTAGGTACATTCAGGGCTACTGACCCAAATCATCCATCATTCATTCTAAGACAGATGGCTCTTGAGTATCCTCTTGAACCTCTTTATTCCTTATCAATGAATCAAGATAGGAGGGAAGAATGGTAGACCTTCCAGACCAACCCTTTTACATGAATCAACTTTTACATAGTGTTGACCTATTGCTGAGATATCAAAGTGTTTATACATAAATTAGAGACCAAGCAGTCCAACCTCTTATTTATACAGATGAGGAAATGGAGATCCAGAGAGATGAAGTGATATCTCAGGTCACCTAGATAGTAAGTAGTAGAGACAGGATTTAAACCCAGATCCTTTGACTCAAAATCTATCTCTCTTATATTGACGTCAGCATTGATTTTCCAGGAAGTGTCATGATAGTGCATTCGAAGACAGTGGAAAAGCTTTCTCAGCCTTTACCTAGAATCAATCTTTGCTCTGAGGACTGCTTTGGGAGTAACTACAGACTATAGTTTCAATTACCCACATGGTTAATATTTTACGCCTTCTAACACATCATATAAATCCCATCCCCTTAAGTCAGAAGACACCAGTGTATTGGAATACAGAATATTTCTTCCAATGTCATCTTATTCCAAGGTCTCTTCTTCCAATGCCACCTACTGCTGTTATTCTCACACTGTTACCTTCCCCGGGGGGCTAGGCTATTTCTGAGTAAATCTCAAAGGCTCTTACTCTTTTACTCATCCATTCAATCTAGTCACAATGGGGCACAGAAATGAGAGAAAGGCGTTAGGCTCCCTTTCTGCATTTTTTTCCTCCAACCTACTCAAATGACGCTGACTTTTGCCCAAGGAAAGCCAGGGAAGGATAAAGAGGTCAACTTTGCAAACTAAGCCTGTTTCACTCCTCAGAAAGAGCAATTTGGTGGTTTGTGGGACTCCTCCACTTTCATAGCTGAGTTTGGTATCTTGCAGCCCATTGGAGGTGTTCACAGTGACAGGTTTCAGATTTTGATACTTTGAAGTTTGACTTTATAGCATAGGCAATAAATTAAACCATTTACTTTATCAAGACTCTGGCCTTTATTTAAGCAGAGCAGTGTCCATTTACAAGATAAAAGGCATAATCTTTGAAAGACTGTCTAATGTTAGCCTGAAATGCCCATGAGAACTATATCTTTCTTATCTTTTGATGAATTAAAACCCTTTCCATACTAACTTAAAGTATAATGTTCCAGCACAGAGATGCTTTGAGTCCATTTGGCTGAGTGACAATAAAGCAATAACAAATCTATATCATGCTTTTTTTTTCCTTTTCAGAGGGGAAAAAAAGAAAAATAGATTCAATTTTAGGTGCTCTTGGGGGCCATTCTCCTTATCATGGCATAAGGCTTCAATCTCAAGTTTAAAATCCACTAAGATATCGGTAATTTTGATTTTAGTCATATATTCATTTAAGAGGCTACCATTGTATAGGAGAGAACTGGCTCTAGTGTCAGGAAGACCTGGGTTCAAATCCTGCCTTGGACATACAATGGCTGCATAACCTATTAACCTCTTAGGACCTCAGGCAACTTTCTGAGATCATATACAAAAGTTTTGGAGCAGATGTCAATGGGCATTTTGTTTGTACCCAAGACCATATTACACCAATAAAATCACAGGTCCTGTCCCCCCCGGCTTTCCCCCCTCAAAAAAATCCAATTAGAAGGGATGTGAAGTTTCCTTCTTACTGGATATCTAAGTATTTAATAAATACAGTGAAGTTTCCTTGGTCAGCACAAAGTTGTTGTTGTTCTTGTTGTTGTTCGTCCTTTGCTCTAGAAGAAGACAGGGAGGTGATGCCATCACTTGCTGCTGAATTGGATTTAAGTGAGGCAGGGCTTTGCAAAGTCACCAGCCTTACTCTCTGTCCAGAGCTATCTGGGTCCAGTGGCCAGATACAGATCAGGACAACTGGAGATGTCCCTGGATGCAGTGGGAGACCTTGGTCTTTTCAAGCTGAGGCTTGACTGAGGCAACAACCATTCAGTGATTAAGGCTAGGTAAGAAATGAGGCAAAGAATGGCCTCTTTTACCCAGTCAAAAAAAAAATTAATCTGGGAGAAGAAGACCCTCAGGATTTCTGGCCAAAATCAAAATAATTACTACTCACATTCACTCTGACTGAATGTAATTAGGAACCAAACAGTGATCAAGTGGGCTTGGCTTGGGACCTATTGTTGGACAATCTATGAGAGACCCAGTGATTTGGGTTTAATGTGTGGTCCTTAAGGAAAAAAAAATTTCAGCAATCAAAATTTGCAATCCTTTGGGCAGAGCACCAATGGTAGGGGTATGATACCCTATGTGGATACATTTCCACATTAGTCATGTTATGAAAGAAGAATCAGAAGAAAAGGAAAAAAATTATGAGAAAGAAAAAGCAAAAAAAAAACCCAAAAATGAAAATAGTATGTTTTGATGTACATTCAGACTCCATAGTTCTTTCTCTAGATATGGTTAGTATTTTCCATCACAGGTCAGCACAAAGTTAGAAGAGCTAGCAGAAGGCCTCCAGAACACTGAACAGATCCCCTGTGGAGAAGACAAAGAAAGCCATGGACAAGAATTTCGCAGGATAAGAACAGGATGTTAGATGCAGAGCTGTTATCACTTTACAGATGAGGAAACTGAGGCCCAAGGAGGCTGAAAGATTTGCCCAGATTCACACAGCTAGAAAGTATCTGTGTTGGACTTTAAACTCAGGTCTTCCTGACTCCAAATTCAGAGCCTCATCCACTACTCAACCCTTCCTCAAGGTAGGACTCAGAGATTTATACCACTGGAGAAAGCACCAACATGGATAAAAACAAATCCATGGACATACTGAAGTCTGTCTGTGTAAGTCAGTGTTTTGTTTTAACCTTCCCAATTAAAATTTGACATTCCATTAAAGCCAAGCTCAAGTATTGTATCTCTTACCAATTAACAAGTAAATCGAGGAGTATTTATTAGGTATTTACCATATACAAGATATTGGGCTCGACTCTTCTATGAAAACTTGCTTATAATCCAAAGTAATCTTTCCCTTCTCTAAGCTATTACAGCATGTATAAGCTATACCACTCAACCTAGTACTTAATTATATACTCATTCTTATGCTTCCTGTCACCCGAGCTACACTCTAGAGGGAGAAGATCTTCACCATACTTTTATTAATCCTTACTTTATTTATAACTTTATCTTTTATTTATACCATATCAAACACTTCAAGCATCCCTCTCCCACTACATAAACGTACTTAATCCACCCCCCCACCTGAACATAATGCACAGAAGACCCAAGATCTCTGAGGGAGAATGGAGGAAGGTATGCTTTTCTGGCTCTCCCCCTGGGTTTAGAGCACTTTTCGTTTCCTGATTAACTACAGAGTAAGCACCAGATCTTGAAGACTGGGTATGTGATACCTAGCAATGTATTCATTAGAACCAAATGTCAACTCCAGAATATGATTGGAGAGTTTACTGTAATAGAATTATATCTATGAAAAACAATGCAAAATGACATTTGAATGAGGTATCTCAGCAATTTGAAGGGATTGGCCTAATTAGCCTGTGTGGTAAAGGTAAATGTGAGTTACTTATAAAGTCCAGATATTAGGTACACGGCACACCTTCATAGGACCTATCACAATGCTCTTTGCACATAACAGGTGCTCAAAAAATAGTTGTCGTTTGACTGACTAACTAGAGAAAGACAATGTGAAAAATAACTGAGCCCAGATGGATGATTGATGTCAGAATGACTTTTTGTTACTCCCCCTCGTACACTTTAGGTTCTAAACATTGTTCTCCTTGATGGTCCCCTTCGCATTCCAGCACCTAGTACAGTGCCCTGTAAATTATAAGTAACAACACAATTTCCAGAAATGTTGGTGCTTGAAGCAAGGGGTTGGGGGGTAGGGCAGGCAGGGCTGAGGAAAGACCTTGGTGCACAAGCCCCAGCATGGGAGAGGCTTTTGGACACTGTCTAGTGACAAAGAGGCAAAATCCCAGGCTGTGATGTACGGGTGGAGGCAGCCCCTAGGGAGGAAGCTAGGTGAGCTGCTAGGGAAGAGAGCAAAGCAGGGCTAAACCAAGAAAGTTCACCTGGGGTGTGGGAAGGCCTTGGGATCTCACCTTAGCCAGGGTGCATCAATATTATTACTGCTGACCTCAGGCATCACCATGAAAAGAATGGGCAGTGTTCAAGCTCCAAAATACAAAGTGAGAGTCGGAGGATAAGGTACCTTGTTCAGGTACAGTCACTTTGGAAGGTGAGGTCTGTTTTCCACAGAGTCTACTTTGAGGAGGCACAGTGAGGTAGGAGCTAGTCAGGGAACATGGCAGTAAGATACTGCAGGTACTAGGAAAAACAGCAATGGGACCCTGACCATAATAAACTGGGACAGAATGAGGCAGTAGGAACAACATCATGGCCTCGTGCAGGGACACAGGAAGACTACAGGAACTGGGTTAGAGAATAATATAGCAGCCAGAGGGAGGAAACATCCCCAGGACGTCAGTAATCCGGACAAGTCTCTATCACCCCACCCTAGCTACAACTCTGACAGAAGTTAATAAATGTTTGTTGAATTGTATTAGACAGTAATAGCCTTGTCTCTACTTTTTTTGTATTATCCACAATGAATGGAGCAATGTTTATTACTCAGCAGTTGCTTAATATATAATTATTGGTAATTTTTAGAAGCTTATGCCTCTTACCAAAGAAAGCTACCAATCTGGCCAGAATATAGTTTGCCTCTTCACCCATCACTACTACTATTATTTACCTGTAAAGCATAGGATCTTTCAAAAATCACCCCAGGTGGCATGAAGATTAAAACTGATTTTTTTTAACACTACTCACAAAAGTACAGATGGATTTGTCTATGTTCTTAAAATCTTTTAAAACATGGAGCCTACGTTTTTAAAAAAAAGAAGCCCAGTAATTTATTATTTAAAAATAATATTTCAAATGATTAATTTCCTAGGATCTAAATTCTTTTCCTATGCTGTGGTAATTTGGAAGGTATATGGACAACTTCATACCAAGAAGGTAACACTTGGCATGTTGGGGTATTATTAATATTGATATAAGTGCTCACCAAGTACACCCTTCTCCCTGTCTACTAGTTATTGGATCTGAATTTCCCAGAGGCTGATAAAATTTGTCTAAATCAACCATAGGATTTGGAAACCAATCTATTTTTTTTCTGTATATTTATTTTTTTGGTGCCATTCTTTCCTGAATACATTCCTTCCTCATCCCCTAGCCTGGGAGCGGTCATTCCTTGTAACAAAACAAAACAAAACAAACAAATAAAAAAAAACCAAAAGAAAAAATTCAGTTCATCAAAACCAACCAGGTTCAATGACTATGAGTGAAAGGCAACAGAATATTCCATGTCCATAGAAAAATTTCACTACTGTTGAAAAGAAGGAAGGAAGGTCCTTTTCTCAATTTGTTTCAAGATCCAAACTTGGACGTTAAAATTACATAATTCTGTGTTTCATTGTATTGTTCTTTCTGTTTACAGTGATGTAGCCATTGTACCTGTCATTTTGCAGGTGCTGAACTGACTTTGAAGTTACCAGAGAATCAAAATAAAGGTCAGTGAAAGTGTGGGTTATTGTTTCTTTTTTTAAATTTTTATTAATATGAGGAATTCCTAATAAGGAAACACCTTCTACAATGCCAATCAATGTCAGTTCTATGATTTAGCCTTATAGATTGTCTGCAGCACTGAAATGTTAAGTGATTTGTCTGGGGTCATTCATACAGTCAGTATAGATCAGAGGTAGCCCTTAAACAGGCATTTCAAATTCTAAGACATGTTCTTTCTCCATTACATGCTATGCTGTCTATCAATGTAGTACAGTGGGAAAAGCACCAGATTTGGAATTAGAGGACCTGGGTTTAAACCTCAGTTCTGTCACCTGGGTGACCTAGAGAGACTCATTTAACCACTCTGTATATTAGTTTCTCATCTGCAAAATAAGGGGAATGGCTGGATGACCTCTTTTCCAGCTCTAAAGCTATGATTCTATTATCTAAATATGTTAAAAAATGAAAGTGCTGCTACCAAAGAACATATGCAGGAATTTAAGAATCTAGCTAGAGTGAGAAGAGAATAAAAAGTGAGGCCTTCTTTGCCCTAATGAGCTTGTTTGTTTTAAAAATGAAACAAGAGGAGATGAGAGTTGCTTATCTTGGTAAGGTTATCTAACCTATTTTTCAATGCACATTATTTTTGTATGAAAACAGGCAGCCAAAATAGATATCTCAGAAATTCAGGTTGTAATGGACATTTTCTGAGTTATACTGGTAATTTTCCATTTTCTCCCCTTCAACTATGAAGACTAGCCTCTATATGCTCATAGGTTCTTAAGTTAAGTAACTTCCATTCATATACATATACATATACATATACATATACATATACATATACATATACATATACATATACATATACATATACATATACATATACATATACATATACATATACATATACATATACATATACATATACATATACATATACATACACATATACATATACACATACATACACATACACATATACATATACATATACATACACATACACATACACATATACATATACACACATAAATATAATTTTATTATCTGGACCTATAGGTAGAATGAAAAGGTGGGCAGAGGTATACAGAGGCAAGACTGCATACTCGTTTGAACTTTACTGCTGAAATAAATGTAAACTTTACCACTTTCTATTTTAATGAAAAATGTTTCTGCAGAGGAAGCTATTAGCAAAAATAAATAAGTAAAAATGTAAAAAAAAAGCAATAATGGAATCCATGATTCAGAAAGAATGCTGATTTTGAGTCAGAGAACCCAAGTTAAAATTCTAGACCTTCTATTTAATTTTTTGACCTTGAATGAGTTATTTAACTTTACCAGGCCTTAAAGAACATGTTTAAAATAAAGAGGTTGGATAAGATGACCTCTAAAACCCTTTCTAGTTCTAAATCTATCATCCAACAATCCTGTGAAATAAAGATATTACTGATGTTCTAACTCCCTCCTCCCTCCCCCCTCCACTTCTCCCTCCCAACTTGGATAATTTTCTTGGTGAAATGAAATTAAATGGGTAGTCAATATAAACATTTTTTCAAAAACCGTCATGCAATTTTTTTTATCTTGGCTTATACCTACACATCTGTTACTCTGAATAATTTTTTTTCATGAGAATATCTTAGGTGTTCCCTCCCTGGAAGCAGGAGAAGAGGTAACTGACCAATAAAGTTTGGCCTCTTTTGATTTGATAATTCTATGACATCAAATTTTGCAAAGATAATTATGAATGTATTTGGTACTTTAGTAATTGTAATTTAGCCCTAAGCTTAGATTCTCCTGTTAAAAACATAAGAAATATAAGAATCTTAAGAGTAAGGTATTAAAATATATTTTTTTCTTTATTTAATGATACTTAAATACTCTGAAGAATCTAACTACACATTATTTTGGTGGTTTTTTTAAAGCCTTTTTAGTATCATCTAGAGACACAATTTAATACAAGTAACATCATCATTTACTCATTCTTATTCAGTGGCCAGTGAACACATTCCTAGACTTAAATACCAGCCATGTAGTCTATAAATTTTTGGGAATTATTCTCCTCTCTACCTTTTTTCCTCTCCACTCTCCTCACACCAAAAAAGGAGAAAAATCTCCTTCTCTTAGATACTGTTGTCTGCTTGTTTTTGTATGTATGAAAATGAAACAGGGTACTTTTTGAGATTTGGCTTGGCAACCCAGAAACTTAGAATGCAATGCTAAAAGAGTATAATTGTTATATTCTAGGAAATAAGCATATAAATAAATGATATATACACTAAAACTTTCTTAAATACCATTTATTAGGAATAGGGACTGTATCTTTTATTGCACCAATACTGGAAACTCCCAGATGATGAAATTCACTCTACCAATGAAGGCTGATACCTTTCAAACAATTTATGGTCCTAAACAGTTGCTTAGAGCATTGAGAAATTGTGACTTGCCCAGGGTCACACAGACAGTATGTGTCAGTGGCAGAACTTGAACCCAGATTCTCCTGGCTCTGAGACCAGCTCTCTATTCACAGTACACACTATCTCTCAATAGTATTCACAACAGGGCAGAGTTATCTATAAAGTCACTTCTTGGACTCCACCAAAATAAATGTAGCTACCTGAGTGGCAAAAACACCATCTGGGAGGTATATTTCTTCCTAATTGGTCTGCTTGCTTCCAATCTCTCTCTTCTCCATTTTATCCTCCACTCAGGTACCAAAATAATCTCCTTAACCCCACAGCCTGACCACGTGGTGGCAATATGTTTTAGTGGAAAGGTACTGGATTTGAAAAGGCAGTACTTAGGTTATAATTTTGGCTCTATTACATACTACTTGTGTGACTTTAGTCAATCACTTAACTTCTGTGGGACTAAGTTTCCTCAGCTGTAAAAATGAATGGATGACTTCTAGGATACGATGTCAATTAATCAATCTTCTGCTCAAGAATTTTCAGTGGCTCTCTATTGTTTCTAGGATGTGTGTGTGTGTGTGTGTGTGTGTGTGTGTGTTCCTCCTTCACAGCTTGGCCATAGCCTACCTTTTCAGATTTATTTCACATTCCTCCCCTTCAAGCACTCTATGTTCTAGCCAAACAGGCCTATCTGCTGTTCCCAGAACTTGGCATTTCACCCCCTGCCATCTTTGCGTGAGTTGACCCCAATGTCTGGAATTTCCTCCCTCTTCATCTCTACTTCTTCCAAACTTGAGCTTCCTCTAAGTTCCAGCTCAGGTGCCACCTCTTACTGGAAGCCTTTGTTGATCTTCCTAGTTGCTAGAGTTTCATTCCTTTCCTCAGTTACAGTCTATTTATATATATATCTGTTTACATGTTATATCCTATTGTGACGGAATGTGAGCTTCTTGTGGGCAGAGACCACTTTTCTTTTCCATTGTATACAAAGGTCTTGGCAAAATGCTTTAAAAACAATAGTTGATTAATAAGTTCTTATTAAGTTGAACTGAATCATAGGATTTAGAGACAGAGGAAACCCTTGGGATCATCCAGTTGAGAGGTATCAAATATGTAGCCTGCAGTGGCACTGAAGCCCTCCACATTCCCTGAGTGAAGCTCAAACCTGATTAAAATGTAATGGGGAACTAGTTAACAAAATAAAATGATAAACTAGAACAAAAGCAATGTTAATATAAGGTTTTCTAAGTCAATGTGTGGCCAGCTGTCATTGTGTATGGTGTCATGGCCCCCTGTTTCTATTTGAGTTTGATACCTCTGGTCTAGTCTGACCTCCTCATTACCCAGATAAGGAAACTGAGGTCTACAAGGGTACAGTGACTTTCCCAAAGTAACCTGTGGCAACAGAGGCAGCATTTGAATTCAAGTCCTGATTCTAAATGTACTATGCTATATATATAACAAGACTCCAACATTTAGAAGAAAATTTTAGATCTAGCCCTAAAAATTGTCTTCTCCAAACTCTTGATTTTATAGATGAGGAAAGTAGGGATCCAAGAGCTTAAATGACTGATCCAGTCACACAGCTCATTAATGGCAGAATTTCTTGATTCTTATGCCAGTATTATTTCTACTATCCTACATACACACACACACACACACACACAGTGTGTGTGTGTGTGTGTGTGTGTGTGTGTGTGTGTATTTTTGCCAGGACAATATACTTTTATTTTTGTACCTAGGTTGAATAGCATGGGACAGAGGATGTGGTGGAGGGGAAAGAAATATCTAGGATGGAGCTTAGAAGCCTGCCTAGGAGACCTAGCAGTCTACAGGTTACAGAAGCGGGAGGACACATGTTTGGAAACAAGGAAGCAGAGGAAACACACTCTGGGACAGTTTTGGAACCAGGACGTGCTTGTAAATGTTTAATAACTGATTCTGTGGGTAAGAAGGGATATATCTAGGAAATACTTTTAAGTTTAATCTTCACTATTAACACTTTCTTAAGTCTAGACAATTAAGAAACAATAAATCAAGCCCTGATTTGTAGCATTTGACAATTTCCAAGGGGGTAAATGACCACACTGAGAATTTAACAATCAGCTGGTATGAGCCAGCTCTAGCATACCAGAATTGAAACCTTCTAAATTGTCTACCATGTTAGGTAAAAGTCCTGATGGTCCTATCCCAGTTATGGGATCTGGTGCTTACTTACAGCAATCCAGCACCTAACATTTTCTGGAGCCTAGATTAGATGTATTATACAGGGTGTTCCTAAAAGTCTCAGTGAAGTTTTAAGCAACAAAGCTTAGAAATAGCATATAATAATACCTTGAACTTATGCACTGCTTTTAGTTAGAGCTTTTTCACATCTTTTAACTGATATTATTCTCATGATAACCCAGTGGTTAACAGTTTTGATTTTGAAGGGCTTCTTTGTGAGTGGAGTTTAACAAAGCTATAATTAAGAAGATCCAGGGCCTTAAAAAATACTCTTGAAAGTAGAGTTGTCATGTATAAGTCATAAGCGTGATAATCTATTCAGATATATTTAACTTAGTGGCTGTTTCAAAGTTCCTACAGTCTGGGTTACATCTGGAATATTGTGTTCAGTTCTGCAGATAGGAAAAAACACAGAAAAGTCCAGGGTGTCCAGAGAAAGGCATCCAGGATGCTTAAAAGGCTGGAGAGCCCAACCAACCCACTTGAAGAGAGCTGAAGGAATTGGGGGCATTACAGCCTGGAGAACTATTGTCTTAGGGGTAAAGTGACATAGCTCCTTTGGAGTTTCTGAAGGGGCATCACAATGGGAAGTTATTAAACTTGTTCTGCCTGGACCTAAAGGGAAAAATCTGCAAAGGTGGATTTAGGCTTGATGTTAGGAAAAACTTCCCATCAGAGCTTTCTAAAAGTAGAATGGAAGGTTTCAGGAGGTAGTGTGTTCCCTTTCACTAGAGGTCTTCAAGTAGAAACCAAGTGATAACTTAGTAAGTATGCACAGAAAGGATTCTTAGACTGGTACAGTTTGAACTAGACAGCCTCTGAAGTTCTTTGTAGCTTGGAGATTCTGTGATTCAGTGATAAGGTCCTGTGTATGGATCTGTAAAATCTCTATCTCTCTGATATCTTGAAATAATCTGTCAGTGACAGAATACATAAATAAATAAATATATATATGTATGTATATCTGTGTGTGTATACATACATACATATGGAGAGAGAAAAAAAAATATATATATACATACACATAATTAGTAAGTACTATAGTCAATCCTCAACTTTCATGGAGGTAATGTTCCTAGAAAATGGTATTAAGTCAGAAATGCAAATGTTGATACACTGAACCTATGGGAAACAGGTTAGGTTCCAACAACCACCAAAAGTGTAAAATTTCACCAGAGATTGCTAAAAATACATTTTATGCATATAATTCTTCATAACAAAATATTTAATTCTGTTAATATGCACAGTAACCATGAAGTAACTCATAAGATGAAGCATGCAAAATAAAATTGGTGACATACAGAACATTTTTTTCTCTCTAGCATCCCCCTAGAATTCTGTGAACTTTTATGTTGACAACTCAATAAAAAAATAACATTGATTTCAGACAATACTTACTTTTCACAACATATTAAATCTACAGCACCATAAATAGTATACAGCATTAACCTGAATCTTACTTTCCATTGTGTCAGATGGTGGGGTGAGGATGTTGTATTTTATACTATGCTGCTATAAACCTCTCTACCTTGGTTGCCCACTGAAAACCAAGAAGGCTGCTGGGGCTTTAGTAGCTGCTGTCGTGCGATGCCAAGACTGGCAAAGTATCAACCTCACCTCTGACACGGTCTTTCATGGCTGGTGGATGGCATTAGAGATCGTGAAGGACTTACTAGATTAAAATAATCTGTCGGTGATGTCTACTTCCTTCTGTTTGAGATCCTTCTGGGTCTCCAGGCCACGGTGGCTACAGACGTTCTGGTAAAAAGTTTATCTCACATCTTTATTTTCTCACTAAGCCACATCACTGACCTTGGGCTTAGAGCCCAGAGGATCTGCACTACACTCTGGGGGTATAATTACAACACAAAACTTTTTAAAGAGTTTTAAAAACAAACAATGAAAATGTGCAACAAATGCTCTTTACAAAGGCGGCGTGAACAAGACCTGTGAAGAGCCTCATAGGATACCACTCACTTCACAAACTTGTGTGTATTATTTTTTCTATTGCACATAGCTGAAAATATATGCAACTGCCAACAGAAAAATGAAAAGGAGTTTACTAATAAAATCATATGAATGTTTGAAGTCACAAAAGTTAAACATTTCAATGTTGAGGATTGACGTTATGCATGTGTGTGTATTCCAGTATATATTAGTATGTATTACATATATAGCATATGTTATACATAGTGTATTATATATTTTATACATATATTATAATAGATACTATGTATTATTTATAGTATGTAGTATGTATGTGTACATATGTAAATATATATATTCCAGTATGTGTTATATAAAAATGTTACATATGTATATCTATATGATGAATACATGTATATTATAGACATAGACTGAGCAATATGTGCATATACATATAGAAGAATATGCCACATATGTATTCATACTGAATATCTGTACATGTATATATGTGTGTATATGTGTGTATACGCATCCATGTATATATTAAACAGGACTAGTCCTTTGCCACACTGGAGGTAGGCCATTTTTATCTTTGATATTCTCCCATATTTTTTCTTTGCTTTCTCTCTTTATCCTCCCAAAACCTGCATAGCCCCTCCGGCCCAGTGCACTAATGTCCTCACTGATATCCTACTAAAAGCCTGTCCTATGCTCCAAAAGCATTTTGTTGTCTTTTGGGGGCAAAACTTTTTCATCCAAGCATCTCAATCCCAGCTAATTGCCATTGCTCCTCTCCATCTGATAAACACATTTACACTAAGGTAACTGTAACCTACAATTGAATTTGCTACTCCTGCCCCAACCATTAGTATATTTGAATGGTAACGTAGGGAGGCAATGTTTCAGCAGAAAAGAATGAATCTCCAAATAGTAGAATTTGCCATCCCGTGGCAGGCAGGCAAGTCCTCTTTTGAGGCAGGAAGGACAGGGCATCCTCAAATTTCACCATCGAGGCAGCAATTAAGCCATGAGTGCAGGAAACACCCCCACCCCACCCTCTTTCAGTGAATAACCATTCAATAACTCAAACAAATTTCATTTAGAAGTACTTACAGGTCACCGTGGATGAGGCCATAGATCTGGGATATGCTCTGGTGATAGATTCCTCGCAGGACAATTAAGAGTAAAATCACCACAAAAGCTGGAAGCCCCCAACTCAGAATGAAAAACAGGAGATAGCGTCGCTCTGTGTGCTCATCGTTCATGACGAGGACGTACCAAAAGTTCACAGACTAGAGAGGGAAACAGACAACACATTGACTTTTGTACTGACAGGGAGCACACCCCTTCCAGGCTTCACTGTAAATAGCGACCTGCTAGAGAAATAGGGTACTGTGTGTGTGTACTAAATTCTATTTTAACAGGCATTTCATGGGATTACATTTTGTAAAACTTCATCCATCTACTTCGTATTTTGCTAGGGCAAGTGGTTGAAACAAAGATATAAAAAGATAAGGTCAGAAAAAAAGAGGTTCAGAAAGGGACACAAACAGTGATTTTGTTACAACTGTTTTAGTCATATGTCATCCTCTTTGTTCTGTCCTTTGAATACAGAAATTTTCATGTTTGTTGATTACTTAAGTTCATAATAACAAAGAAAATTTAAATTAAAAAAAAGATACAGTATCCATCTTTTTTTTTTCTAAAAATGCCCTGTCATCCATGGTCTTACTTTTATACCTCTCTAATATTCTAAAGGCTTTAAGAGACTTTCAACGTATGTAAGGAAAGCCCGGAGTCAGAGGCATAAGGAAGACATCACATCACACTTTGCTTTGTGACTCTCCCATGGGCTTATCACATATTGTTGTATAGTGTACAAAATAGCTAGCCTTTGCCTTCCACAATTCTCTGTACACATTAAATGCCTAAGAAATACTCCTTATTGTTATTCTAAGAGCTAAATTGTGCAAGAGTACAGCCAGACATCATAAAATATTTTAGGTTTGCTGAACCGTTATTCCTGACCTACTCTGAAGTACCAGCTGAAGTGAATTAAATTGAGTTGAACTGAATCAAGAAAGAGTTCCCTTTCATCACCATTCCCTAAGGCTTCATATTACTTTCTGGTGATTCCTTCTTCCTTTTAACGTCACCCTTAATGTTCATTTTAACCTGATTTTACCTATATAAAAATGTAAGTTTTTGAAATTTTTATATAGGTGTTTCAGTAGGCCTTGACTTTTCAGTATGTCTTCCCCAAGGTATAAAGAGCTGGAACAGAGCAGAAACTTGGGCCATAGGATCGACTTGGTAGACAACTGGGCATAACCTGCCAGAGTGAAGTATTATAGAGGGCTCAGATATTTCTTTATTTTTTCTACTCACTTTGGGGGGTGGGGAAGGAAGAAGTTAAGGGAAAGATAAATTATGATTTGCCTTGGCTCTGTCAGTAGTTAGCAAAGTAGCAGCCTGGGACAAATCCTGTCTGCTGCCAGGGGTGCCTCAAAACTTGCATTTTACATTTTAAAATAAAGTTTTGTTGTATTTAAAAATGCAAAAACCATTCTTAGTTTGGGGGCTGTACAAAAGCAGGCCACAGCCCAGATTTGGTCCTCAGGACTGCAGTTTGCTGGCCCTTGCTCTATACTCTCCTAAAAATGACTCTGGTCTTCTCAGTTAAGAACACCCCAAATTGATATAACACTTTAAATTTTACAAAGTACTTTTTTCATAGCATCTTCATAAGGTAAATAGTGCCAGTATTATCTCCACTTAACACAGGGAAAAACTGATTTGGGTTGTTCATCACTTAGCTAGTAAGAATCAGTATCAGGATTTCTGCTAGATATAGGAAAAAAAGAAGCTGGTTAAACTAATCTAATCCATGCGAAAATGGAAATGACTATCTCTTCCTATCCTTAACCCAAATATCCCTTGGGTCTCTTTATTATTCACTGAGATGATCAGACAGTAGCAGTTTGGAGACCCCGTTAGGTAGTTGGATTCTTCAAAGTCCAACCCTCATGCTTCTGCTGCTATGGGTAATATTAGCTAAGGGAGTGGAGAGAATAGAGTTAAGTTCTCCACAGTGCTTCATCCTGGCTAGTCGTGCCCTGTCCTGAGCCAAACTGATCCTGCAGCCTAAGTTTCTGCACTGTCCTAGCTCTTCACACCTTGTGGAAGACATCTTGAAAAAGTCTAGTTCTAGTTAACTAACCTGTTAACTGAATTGACCTGAATCAGCATTTATTATATGTCTACTATATTATAAGCCTTTTTTTAGGTGCTGGGGGTACAGAAACCAAAATTCAAAAATTTCTTGGCCTCAAGGAGTTCCCCTAACAAGGGAAAACAGGTAAGTAAGTACCAAGGTAAAGTGGAATGAGTACTGACTTTGGAGTCAGAGTACCTGGGTTCAAATCCCACCCAGGATGCTTGCTATCCATGTGATCTTGGGCAAGTGGCTTAATCTCCATAAGCTTCAGCTTCTCCATTTGAAAAATGAGCAGGGTTAGGCTTAGATGGCCTCTGAGATCTCTCTAGGTCTAGAAGCTATGATCCTGTGACAGAAGAACCACAGTGCTGGAGATCAGAAAAGATCCTGGGAGAGTGATACTTGAACTGAGCCAGGGAATCCAAGAGGAAGAGGTGAGGAAGGAAAGCACATCAGGCAGGGGATGGGTTGTGGAAAAACAGGATAATAAGAGAAGAATGCCATGCATGGGGCAGGGCAAAGCAAAGAGGCCCGTTTGGTTTTTAACGTAAACTGAGGGCAGATATGAACTCAATCCCGGTTAGCAGCAGATTGTGAACATATACTAATCAATAAAGACAAAAATGAAACAGTTTCCGTCCTCAAGAAGATTACCTTCCAAAGGAGGAGACACATGTATAAGGACATGGGCAATACATGTGCAATGAAAACAGGCTAACTTTGGGAGGGAGGGAACCAACTGTCTAAATTCAGAGCTTTTCCTACTGAAGGCCTCCATTTTCTCATTTTTACAGATCAGGTAATTAAGGCCCAGAGAAGTAAAATAATTTGCTCAAAGTAATACAGCTAGTAAGTAGCAAGTTTGGATTTGAACCCAAGTCACATGATTCCAAATACAGTGTTCTTTCAACATACCGTAATGTCTCTAAGGAAAGTGTGTTATAAGGGGCAGCCGGCCCTGAAGTCAGGAGAACCTGAGTTCAAATCTGATCTGGGACCAAACACTTGACACCTACTAGCTGTGTGACCCTGGGCAAGTCACTTAACCCCAATTGCTACAAATTAAAAAAAAAATTAAGGGAGTGTTATAGATACTTAGAGCTTTGAAAATAACTTTATCATCATATTTTATTATATGTTATTATGATTATTTTAATAAAGCCCATATTCCTCTAGTCCTCCCACACAACAACCCCATGAAGCAGGTAGATTTATGTTGAGATTTTTCTTTAACCTACAGCTATGACTTTAGTGGATTAGGAGGCTCCTGTTAGGGAATTTCCTACCAGTGAAGATGAGCTTCACCTCTACAACTTATAATTTTAAGAACTGCTTGGAGACACAGAGGTGAAGTGACTTAATGAAGGCCATGCAGCCACTATGTCTCAGAGGGAAGACTTGAACTCAGCTCTTTCTGACTCTGAGGCCAGATCTCTACACTATGCTACCAGTATTATCATTCCCACTTTACATAACAGAAAATGGAATCTCAGAGAGAATAAATTACTTCCTCATAGTGATGCAGATAAGCTTCATTGCCAGGCTCAGAACTGCGGTCTCCTATTTCTCAGCACAGTGCTCTATTTCTTACATCATACTGCCTCATTCCACTGTCTGTTCACATCTTGCCTACAGGCACCACTTAAATATGACTGAGTTTCATTATGAAACGAAACATCACTGGCATTAACTTGTTTGCATTGAAATTTTCATCTTCCGTTAAATTAGAAAACTCATCAAAATTGCCCTCTGATTATACCCCTTGGCATTCACATCTTGTGCCTCAGTCTCTTCAGTTGCCTAATCTGTGAGAAATCAAATCTTCCTGTCATGAAGGCCAGCTGTTGCTGAAGCCCAGCAATAGGAGGATGATGGCTAAAATTAGCTCACTCCCCAACCTTCTTCACTGATTTAATTCAGGAACAAGAAAGGTTTTAAGAGCAACAGGCTGGTAATTATCCTGATAAAAAAGACACACACACAAGAAATATTGGACTCTTAAAGCCTCCAAAAACTTTGAAAAGGTCAACAAATACCCCATGCAAAAAAACTGTGACGAAAGAGGTACTTCCCTGAATGGACAGAAAACAAGAGCAAGGCCACACAGTTATACTCCTGAGCCTCAGCTGAGCTGAGCGACGAAGATCAGTCCCTGTCACAAACACAATTTTTAGCATCAGTCCTCTAAACATGGTGATGCCAATAAGGTCAAGTTCCAGTGACATCATTTATAATTAACTCTTAAAGCATGGCTTGCAGATGACCACTATCCAACACAACCTAAAGATTTCCAGAGCCAAAACAGGCATTCATGACTTCTTGAAAAAATTTGCCCCCCACAGATTAACAAATATAACAATATGCTTAAGAGTGAACTTATGTGTGTGTGTGTGTGTGTGTGTGTGTGTGTGTGTGTGTGTGTGTGTGTGTGTGTGTGTGTAAACTAGTGAAAACTGATTTAACAGGAAACATGCTTATGGTGATGTTTATGGACTTCATGAAACCATTTAGATGAATATATGATGGTATGGATTTTCCTATAAGAATGTGTGGTTTTTGTTTTTTGTTTTTGTTGTTGTTGCTGTTGTTGTTTTGTGAGGGCAACTGAGGCTAAGTGACTTTTCCAGAGTCACACAGCTAGCAAGTGTTATGTGTCTGAGGCTGGATTTAAACTCAGTCCTCCTGACTCCAAGGCCAGAGCTGCCCCAAGAATATGTGGATAATGGTAGTCAAAACAAATGTTATAAAGAGCGTATAGTATCAGCATGCCTTTTGGAGAATAAGTAAATATATTTACACATGAGAATAATGTTGTTCACTTGTCCATACTTGAATTAATTTGTATCTCTTGGGTTTTTCTATTTAATCAAGTCCTCACATAATTGTATCTATAATTTGTAAGGTACCCCCTTTAGTAGGAAGTTTATACACAGGAAATTAAATAAAATTACAAATGTAGATTAAAATCTGTACCCTTTTTGAAGAACCCTTAAAAGGAATTTTGAATTTTGTTACATTTATTCTTCAAGTGTAATAGAAACATCCTATTAATGATCTTGCTTACAGTCATCCATAATTTTCAAAGAGAATTTCCCTTAAATGAGTGCTACTTTGGGGTGAACATTTCTCTACAGAACAAATAATATACCCATGCTCATCTTGCTAATCCCCTTCTCTGTTGTTTACTGACTTACTCATTCTGGCTCTTATGCTCAGCTGGAGGAGACAGTGCGACATCTGCGTGGAAATCCAAACACTTGCCAATTCCTGTATACTCTATCTCCACAACATCTCTTGTGTCCACCTAGTTCTGGCTCTTATCACTGGCCTACACCCTGCAAGAGCCTATTAATCGGTATCCCTGTCTGCTTTTCCCTTCTCCAGTACATTTTGCTCACAAATGCCAAACTGATATTCCTAAAGTCCATCTGACCAGGTCACTGCCTTCTTTAGGAAGTCCCAGTGGGTCCTCATTTCCCCCAGGATAAAATATGAACTTCTCATCTCCACATGTTAAGACTTTCATTACCTCTCTAATCAAAAGCTCCATTCTACATTTTCAAACTTTTTGCAAATTACTCTTTTTAATGTATTATATGTGCCAGCCAAATTGGCCTACTTGCCATTCCTGGTTGAAAACTTTCCATCTTCCTTCTCCGCCCCATTCCCATACTGGGCCCCAAGCACAAGTGTGCTTGAGTCAGCCTATACAGGGATTGTTAAATTTTCAGTGTGAGGTAGGGGTGGGGAACCTGTGGCCTTTTAGGTCCTTGGGTGCAGCCTTTTGACTGAGTTAAGGGGATCTGTTGTGTGAAGTCTGGATTCAATCAAAGGACTGCAACTTGAGGACCTAGAGGGCCACATGTGGCCTCAAGGCTGCAGGTTTCCCACCCCTAGTGTGAAGTTTTATATCCCTGAAATCAGTAAATTTAGCAAATCAGGGCTTTATTTTCATTGTCAACTCAAGAAAGTGTGGAAAAAATGTCAATGATACAAATTAAGCTTAAAAGTGTGCCTTGAGTACTTGTTTTTTAACAAACAAACATTTACCAGCACAGCCTTGCCCCCTAGCCTGAGCTGCATCCCTTCTCACTTTCTACTTCTTAGAATTCTTCCTTTAAGGCTAAATTCAAGTTTCTCTACTACCAATTAAGCCTGTCATGATCTTCCAGTTGCTAGGGCCCTCTCCTCAACCCTACCATAAATTATTTTGTTTTTACTATGCAGTGGTAGCAAAGTTCCCCATGACTACCCTCTACTCTACTCTTAAACCTAGCCCAGAGACTTCAGTTTGAGACTGCAATGAAGGTAGAAAGGAATTTGGGAGCAGGACCAGATTTCACTCAGTGTGAAAACTCAGTTTAATTAGCATCTCTACACAGCTGACTCAAAGACCTTTACATCCAACCCCACTTTCCCCTGAGCTTTCATCTAGAATCACCAACAGCCTGGTGAACATTTCAAATTGGATGCCCCAAAGATCTCTCAAACTCAATATGTCCAAAAGAAGAATTATTATCTTTCCTTCCCAACTCATTCCTCTTCCAAATTGCCCAATGTCTAGTCTCAGGTTTGTAACTTTAAGTTAAGCTTTGTAGAATCGTCTGAGATCTAGTACTGCTAGGCCATGTTTTTTCCCATTGTTTTTTCCTTTGATTTCCATGATATTATTTAACTTTTGTTCCTCCAGTTGCATTTTGTTACAATTTTTGCTAGCTCTACAAAGCAATTCTTTTGTAGTTTGATCCACATGACATTGAAGAAGTAAATTAATTTAGATAGCATTGTAATTTTTATTATGTGGCTTGACCTATTTATGAGCAATTAATATTTCTTCAGTTATTCAGATATGTATTTATTTGTGTAAAGCATTTGCAATTTGTATTCATATAGTGCCTAGATGTGTTTTGGCATACAGACTTTTAAGTATTTTAGACTGTTTGTAGTTATTTTAAATTAATATTCTCTTTCTATCTCCTCCTGCTGAATTTGGTGGTAATATACAGAAATACTGATAATTTGTATGTGTTTAATTTTATATCCTGCAACTTTGGTAAAGTTGTTAAGTGTTCTGATTAGTTTTTTAGATGACTTTCTAGGACATTTCAAGAAAACTATCTTGTCATCTGCCAAAAGTGCTAATTTTGCATTCCCATTGTCTATGCTTATCCCTTCAATTTCTTTTTCTTGCCTTATTGTTATAGCTCGCAATTTTAGTTCAATATTGAATATTATTGGTGATAATGGGTATCCTTGCTTTATCCCTGATACTAATGGAAAAGCATCTAGTTCATCCCCATTATAAATAATGCTGGCTCTTGGTTTTAGATACTCTTTATCATTTTAAGGAAAGAACCATTTACCCCTGGACTTTTTTTTTTAATATTAATGAATGTTATATTTTGTCAAAAACTTTTTCTGCATCTATTGAAATAATTGCATGGTTTCTGTAATTAATATGGTAAGTTAGGTTTAGCTCATAATTTTTTTCATATTGAACCAGTGCTGAATTCCTGGCATAAATCTAGCCTGGTCATAGTGCATGGTTTTTATAACATACTGCTACAATCTCCTTGCTAATGTTTTACTTAAAAAATTTTGCACCAATATTCATTAGAGAAAATGGTCAATAGTTTTCTTTTTTCTGTTTTGACTCTCCCTGGAACAGGTATCGAGATCAAGTTTGTGTAATAAAAGGAATTTGGTAGGACTCCTTTACTTACTTTTTCAGTTTCTGTTGTACTGGAATTAATTGTTTAAATGTTTGAATTCACTTGTAAATTCATCTGGTCCTGGGCTTTTTTTCCCCATGAAGTTCATTTCTCGTTCAAATTCTTTTACTAGAATAGGATTACTTAAATATTCTATTTCCTGTTCTGTTAATCTGGGTAATTTATATTTTTGTAAATATCTATTCATTTCATTTAGATTGTCTTTATGGCATATAGTTGGGAAAAATAGTTTCTAATAATTGCTTTTATTTCATCTTTGTTGGTTGAATTCAACTTTTTTCATTTTTGATATTGGAAATTTTCTTTTTTTAAATAAAATTAGCTAATGGTGTATTTTATTGGTTTTTTTTAAACAGGTCCTAGTTTTATTGTTCAATGGATTTTTACTTTCAATTTTGTTAATCTCTTTGATTTTCAAAATTTCTGCTTTGATATTTAGTTGTAAGGGTTTAATTTTTAGTTTTAAATTTTTTAATTGCATGCCGAATTCATTGATCTGCTGTTTCTCTCTTTTATTTATATCAGCATTTAGATATATAAATTTCCTCCTAAATACTACTTTGGCTGTATCCCACAAATTTTGGTATGTTGTCTCACTGCTGTGGTAGGGATTGTTTTATGTGTTATCTTTGTATTCTCAGTACCTAGCACAGAGCCCCAACACAGTAAATGCTTAGTAACTTACTTTATTGAGTGATTAATGACCATTAAAGAATAAAATATCTAAGCACGATGAATGAGCTTTATTTATCATGAATGAGAAGGGGAGACTCCAAAAGTATGGACAGAGGCATATAATGGAGATCCAATATTTTCCTATTTTGGTGATTTTTGAGTAGGTTCCAAGTCATGCTTCTAGATCTATCTATATACAACTGAGGGCCATCACTGCCTATGAGCTTGTGAGAGTTCTATTTGGTGAGAAGATGGATAAATGATCTGCTCATGTGTAGTCTGAGCACTTTCTGGTGAGCAGTCAGAAAAACCTGCAGCACTAGGGAAAGCACAAACATGCCAGCTATGTATATGCACTAAGTACCCCTTAGACACAGCCACTGAGTTAATGGTATGAAGGCAGCATTATCTGGTAGCCAAAATTTATACTATATTCCCAAGCTGTTTTATAATTAGCTATTGACAGATTGCTTTTCTATAGGGTATAGAGAATAAGAGAATGAGCCAGGTTTTTGAACCATCAAGTATACTCTAGCATACGTATTATCTGTCATCTATCCATTCATTTCTCTCTCTCACTTTCTCTCTCTCCCCCCACACACATTTCATTACATTTTAAACATATATGTATATATATATATATGTGTGTATTGTGTACACAAACACACAAATGCGCCCGCGCACACACACACACACACACACACACACATATACACACACACACACACACACACCCCCTTATCTAGGTACTTCTTGTTTTTACCCAATAAAATGTAAGCTCTTTGAAGTCAGGGACTGTTTCTGTTTTGTTTTTGTATCCCAAGCCCCTGATTCTGTGACTTCAAGTAAGTAAAAATCAACTCTATTGCCTTAATTTTGCTCATTTATTAAATGAGGATTGGACTTTCATAATTTCTAAGAACTTTTCCAGTTCTAACACTCTTTGAGTCTAGTACATTTTATACATGGTGAACAAATATTTCACATCTACAATGTATCTGCCAATATAAAAATGTCAACATCCTACTGCTTATAATTGATTTTTTTCTGGTTTAAAATTATTTTTCAAAGTAGCAACAATGACTTGGGAAGAGAAGTTGTTCATGGACAAAGAACCTACTCAATAACATTTTTTTTCCTACTAGCGATTTCAAGCTCACCACACTTCAATGCAGCCATTTATGATACTCATAATTACACGAAAAGTAGAAATGAGGTAGTAAAATTCAACTTCACTTTTACAAAAATGAAAGGTTATTTAATTATGTAGACTTCGTGTTCCATAGCCAAAGGAAACTATATTAATTCAACAGATTTAGTGTCTCCAGTTAATCAATTACAAAGCATTTATTAAGTTCCTAATCTGTGCATCTCAGCTAAAATTCCCCCATCTACAGGATATTCTTTCCTGATTCCTCTTAATTCTAGTGCCTTCCCTCTGTTGATTATTTCCAATTTACCTTGTATATAGTTCATAGTTATTTGCATTAGATTATAAACTCCTGGAGGGCGAGGACAGTCTTGCTTTTCTTTGTATCCCCAGCACTTAGAATGGTGTCTGGCCCATGGTAGGTGCTTTATAAATGTTTATTGGACTTACTAACACACTATTAGGTGCTGGAGATACAAAGACAAAAAAAAAAAAGAAACAGTTCTTGCAAAGAGCTTACACTTCTATTGGGGGAAATTAATGTGCACCACAGGTATACTTATGAGTATTCCTCTTTACAATGATAGGATTCTTTGCCCCACCCAAGAATTTTAACCAGGAATAGAGAAAGAGACTTCAAGGCATTTGGAAATTATTTAGCCTAAGAATACTTAATCAAACCAGTCCCTCAAGCTCTACCAAGCAAGGGTATTACAAAAAACCTAATAAATGAATATGCTTTATTTCAATCTTCCTGAGCCTGTGGCAAAGGGCTAGAAGGTTCCTACCTTTGAATGAGGCTAGTTACTGAATTAATTTCACTTTGGGCAAAAAGCTGACTTTTAGGAGATGATCTGATCTTTGTCATGGATTAATTACTTTGGAGGTCATTTGTCAATCCCTCTTCTTGGTTTTGCTACTTTCTACTTCCCCTCTATATTTCTGTCCTGATCTGAATAGAGGCTTCACATTATCCCCAAATCTGGTCTGTATAAAACCCGAGTGGGGCCTATAGTTCTCTTCTTAATACATATTGTGGGAATATGGGTGGGGTGTGTTCAAGGAGAAGAATGACAACAAAAGTATTTTAGAAAAACAAACAATGATTAAAAATCAATAAAATATCTTTACTTGAATAGAAGGTAATGCAAAAACACCTTCCAAACATTTTACAGTAAATGTGTTCTTATATGGTAATTTTGCTCATTTGTATGTTTCTTTCATTTCAAAAATACTCTATTTTAGGGATATGGCCCGTATACATGGCATCCTATATTTGGACCCATATGTCACTAGACTAAGAGAATACCAACATCTGTGTGCAACAGACACTGAATTTCCTGACCAGCACTGGTCCTCTGCCATAAAGACCAAGCAGAAAGATAATAGAATTCAATTTAATTAAACAAACATTTATTAAGTACCTTACTTGCCTACAATCCATCCTTCATACAACAGCTAGATGACTTTTCCATCTACTCTGTATCTACCCAATATGAACTGATTATTGTATATGCTGTGGCCCCATGAGAACACAAGTTTCTAGCAAATAGGAACTGTTCTTTTTTTTTGGGAGGGGGGATATCTCCAGGATTTAGCACAGTGCCTGGGACATAGTAAGTTTTTAATAAATGCTTGTTGACTGAATGATTGATGTACAGATCTGATCATGTCACTCTTTGACTTAAAAACTTTTAATTGTTCCTAATGAAAAATGAAGTCCAAATTCATTAGTTTGCCATTCAAAGCCCTCCATAATTTGATTCCAATGTAGCTCCTCAGCCTCATCTCATACTACTCTCCAACCAAACTGGACAATTTGTCGTCCTCTATTCATAGGTCCCTGCTTTTCCTGTCTCTGCCTTTGATCATTCTATTTCCTATATCTGGTTGCCTTTTTGACAACTGCAATCTTTTCCATGCTTCAAGATTCAGTTCAAATATTAATTTCTCCATAAAACTTTTACTGATGCCACAAAAAATATTTTTCCTCTCTTCAACCCGATTGTTTCTATCTTTTGTATGCATTTAATTGTGCTCTGTTACATTACAGTTGTTTGGGCACGTGTTGAAACTTTCTACTAGCCTGAAAACTCCATGAGAGGAGGGACACTTATGGTCTTATTCATTCATTCATTCATCCATCTATCCATTCATCAATTAATTTGTTTGCTTGTCTTTTTCCATAACTAATAAAGACTCTGGATGAAGCAAACACTAAATGTTTTTTGGATTGAACTAAATAAATATGGAGATAAGGAAGTTAACTTCACTTTTAAAATGTTCTAGTTCATTCAATTCATTTGCATTTCTTCTATACAGGATATTAAGAGGAAATATAAATTCCTATTTTACATGTGGCAAAACACAAATTGAGTAAGTAACCTAACCCTGACCACACATTAACTCACTGGGAGTAAAAGACCTAGAATTCACAACCTCCTGGACTACCATTCCTGTGGTCAGACCACAAACCATGAAACATATGTGGCATTCCATCTGAAATACATTGAACTTATTCAGTATTTCAAAGTTTTCAAAAATCTTTATGCCACGCAAATTGTACTTAGCCTACCAAGTATGAACTAGCCATAACCGCACTAATTTCTATTACGCTCTCAAATCCTAATATCAATTTCCTTTTTGTGTGTCTGTTCTCCAATCCCTTCTCATAAGTCCATCACAGAAGCATGTAATCTGAAGGGACCTTAAAGGTCTTTCAGTCTGACCTCCTTAATGGTGTAGGAATCTCTTCTGTGTTATCCCTGCCAGGCAGTTACCCAATCTTTAACTGTTTTCAGTGATGGGGAACTCATGGTGTTTTGATACAGCCCTTCTATTGCTTAGCAGCTCAAATTGTTTGAAAAATCTTCCCTCCCATTGAGTCAAATTCTTCCCTTCTGGCCACCCACTGGTGCTTCTTCTGCCATTTGGAGCTATTTATAATAGGTTTTTCTCTCTCTCCCATGATAGCCTTTAAAATATTTAAAGAGAGTCATCATGACCCAATGCTCTTTTCTCAAGGAAAATATCCTCCAATTCTTGAAACTTTTCTTCATATGACACGATCTCCAGATCTCTCCACACCCTAGCTACTCTTTCCCAAAGGTCTTCTAGTTTGTCAGTATCTCTCAAAAAATGATGCTGAGGACTGAACAAAGCATTTCAGAAGTGTTCAGACTATCAAAGAGTGTGACAGTGCTATTACCTCCTTAATTAAGGGCAGCATACTTCAAATAACAAAGCTGAAGAATGCATTGACTTTTTAACATCTAAGTCACACTGCAGGCTCATATCAGGTCAGGTCTAAACTAAAATCTCCAGGGTTTTTTGTTTTTCCTTTGAAAAAAAACTAATTGCTGGGGCAGCTAGGTGGCACAGTGGATAAGGCACCAGCCCCCTGAGTTCAAATGCGGACTCAGACCAAACACTTGACACTTACTACTAGCTGTGTGATGCTGGGCAAGCCACTTAACCCCAATTGCCTAAAAAATAAAAAATAAATTAAAAAAATTTAAAAAAAAACTAATTGCTACCATGCATATATCTTATAAAAGAAAAACTCTTGTTATTGGTAACAACAATAATAATAATAAGTAATGTTAATATAGCACTTTAAGGTTTGCAAAATGCTTTAATCATATTATCTGATTTAATCCTCAGAACAATTAGGTGGCACGGATCCTATTACTAATCTCATTTTACAGATGAGGAAACTAAGGCTCAGAGTAGTTAAGGAAACCAAAGCTGAGAGTGGTTAAATGCTTTGTCCAGCATCATAGAGCTAGTGTCTGAGGTAGAATTTTGGCCTATCCATGTGGTTGCTATAAAAAAAAAAGTATTTTCTATGGTACAATTGTAATGATAGGACTTGGAAAGGGCACCTTCCTCTGGGACACATCTAACAGGATGCATCATCAAAGATAACCTACAAAAGGCATGATCATTCATTGGGTTCAGGATGTATTAGTCATTTCTCTCTGTAAAGGATCTGAGAGCTGGATGTAATCCTCAAGTCCAAAATAAGAATTCATTGAGTGGTCCAATGGGATCACAGACTTTGAGAGAGGTACAGAAGGCAGTCTTCTGCAGGCTTTAGGAAGGAGCTGCTGTAATCTAGTGGCACAAGGAACTAATAGCATTTACTATAGCAATATAAGGCACCTGCTTCTAGGGACACCAGGGAAATCTAGAACAGAAGGTAAAAGTTCAGAGCTTCACTATGAAGGTAGAACTAGACAGCAAATTTGATTCCAACAGAAGAGACCAAAGATAAGGAGGGCCTTGGAGGGTCCAGAGCTATCAAGATCTCCAAAGGAGTAAAGGAGATAACTCAGGCATAATCTGAATCCCAGGAATAGAGGGCTCCAGACTACAGAAAGGACTAATAAGAAGGTTCTTGAAAGTCCTAGGAATCCCAGGAAACTTGCAAGATGAATTAGGGGAAAAGTCTTAGATTCTGATTTTTGTTGTTGCTTGGTTGCTTCAGTTGTGGCTGACTCTTCTTGACCCCATTTGGGGTTTTCTTGTCAAAGATACTGGAGGGATTTGCCATTTTCTTCTCCAGCTTGTTTTACATATGAGGAAACATAGGTAAAAAGATTTAAGTGACTTGCCCACTGTTTGAGGCCAGATTTGAACTCAGGAAGATGAATCTTCCTGATTCCAGGCCTGACACTCTATCCACTGAACCACCTAGCTGCTCCAGATTTTGACTTAGTCTCCAACCTAGGTTCTGGGTTGAATCTAGAAATGGAACCTTCTCTTGCCTGCAATACAGATTAAAAATAAATAAATGTATAAAAAGTTTTTTAATCTTTTTTTTACATGAGTTACTTCCCAAAATATACCTCTGCTGTGACAGAACTTTCCTTTATAAAAAAGAAAAAGTTAAGTAAAACCAACTTAGCAGGCAGCAACAGTTGAGAGTTTGAGTGTAACTTTCCCCTTGCTCCTCCAACCCCTCCCTCAATGGGTCATGCTCAGCCAGCATCATCCAGGCCAGTATATGGAAGCTTGGGGTGGGCTTGGTTTGGGGTTTGTGAGATGGAGGGTTATTTCTCCCTCTCTCCCACTTAAGAGCATGTGCGATGATCCCTGCCTGACTTCAAGCTAACATGAGGAGGCTTGAGGAACTTTCCTCCTGCCATGAGTGACTGGCATTGTGGAGTGATAAAGAACCTTCTCAGCCTGAGTATGTATTCAGAAGGTAAGTGTAGATAATCTCTTGTTCTTTATCCTGGTTGTTGTTTGTCCTTGTTCTGGAAGAGGACCAATGACAGGAAGGTGATGCCTTGACTTGCGAGTGAATTGGATTTAAGTGACACAAAGCTGTGCAAAGTCACCAGCCTCACTCTCTCTTCCACAGCCATCTGGGTCCAGAGGCAAAACAGCGCAGGATGACTAGAGATGGCCCCTATGCAGTGAGAGACCTAGCCTTTTTTTAAAATAAGGTCTTTCCCAGGTCTCAATTTGTCTGAGGCAACACCAATTCAGTAATTAAGGCTAGGTAAGAAATGAGGTGTCGGGGGTGGGGGGGAAGTACTCTTTTACCTACTCAAAAAAAAATCTATCTGGGAGAGGAAAACCTTCAGGGTTTCTGGCCAGAACAGAAACAATTGCTATTTACATTTACTCTGAGCCATCAAAACCCAAACAATGACCAAGTGAGTCTCGGGCTGGCACCTATTGTTGGCCAATTAGTGAAAGCCAGAGTGAATTGAGTTTAAGGTATATATGGTCAAGTAGCCCCAATGGACTTTATCAAAGCTATAAAACTTTCATGAAATCATGAGGAAGGTACTAGTTACTATTGTCCCAGTTTCATTTAACCACTAAACGTCAATTAATCTTCACAAAGGGACATTTACTTTGAAGATATAGCAAAAACAAACATACAAATGTTTCTTCCAACACCTCAAGGATACCAGCTTTGCTCAATTCCTATATAACGCTGGTTCCACCAAATTCATGTCCAAAGCTCCTGTCTTTCTCTTGCTAGGCCCAGTGCTGATTCTTTAAATGGAGCACTTTGCTGCATTAGGTTTCCCCCCCCCAACATCAAATAAAACCATGAAAGGGGATGTTTTGGGGAGATAGGGTGTTGCCTGTGAGTTATGATTTGCTTTATTCACTTCCCAGAACCTAGTTTGTAGACATATCAGTAGCTATCACTACTACATGCCAAATTCCAGGGGTGATGAATCATGAGATTCATGGGAAAGAGAAAATAGAATGAGGTTCCTACCTGAATAAGCATCCAGTTAAATTGGCAAAGGTAGAGGTAATGCATGATAGCAGCAAGGGCTGAGCAGCTCTCTTCTGTCAGTTGCCTGCTTGCATATGCAGAAGCCAGAAATGCAATCTATAAGAAAGAATCAATCAATTAATCCATAAACATTTAGCACCTACTATGTGCCAGGCACTAGTGCTGTTAGAAAGAATTATGTTTGTTAAAAAGTCAACTTCGTAGGAATGTCTGAGCCCCTCTTTCCTCATCTGTCAACTGAACAGTTTAGACAAAATGACCTGTTTGGTCCCTTTCAGTTCAACTGTTACCAAGTTTCTATGATTCCAAAGAAAACCTGATTTTTCTCTAAAAAACTGATATAGTCTATAAATCCATTCAAAAAATGGTAATGAATTGGTTTGCATGTCTCCACAAAAAAAGTTCGAAAATCATATTATAGTGTGTCCTGTGCTCGTAGGAGGAAAATCCTCAAAGGTAACTTGTCATTATTATGGACAAAAAAAATGAGATGCATTCATCCTAGAAATATCATCTAATCAGAAATGTAAAAAATTCCTTAATTCTAAAATGGGGCTGAAATACCAAAGCTTTGCTGAAATCAAAGACAAGTCTTTGGCCTGTTGTATGTACATTTTTGCACCCTTTACTCTGTCTTGTTAGGCAACAGCTTACATTATAAAACAACAGTTCCAACCAGTGTGATTTCATAAATCCTTATGATTACACTTGACTAAAAAAATTTTACAAGTAAAAGAAACTGTTAAAAAACACCACCAGTAAATTCTTGTATCTAACATCCTATGTTTTTGCTTTCTATTACATAAATGCTAACATTTTTATTACTATCATGGGGTCTTTTTAGCTTTAACTATGTAAGAAAAAATATTTTCCCCAAAATATCACATATATTTTATATATATACACACACATATATGTACACATGTATGTGTGTATGTATACAAAAGAATTTCTGATTTGATCATAAAAGGAATTAATTTTCACATAACATTCTGAAAATGCTCAAATCTAACCGTTTCATTAATACAAGAATGGCTAGATTAAGATCTCTCACCAAGTGTTCAGAGACCGTCTTTTGTGTTCAGAGCACTCCCTGTACTAGCACAAGATGAAGTACTGATTCAAGTGCTGAGTTTTAGCTCTATTTTTTTCTCAACGTTAAATATATTCCTGAGCATGTGCATTATGTACAGGTTGACTCAAAAGCCCTTACCTATAAAGAGACAAACGGTTAACACTAAATATAAACCAGAATTTTATGACTGATTATGTCCTAATCAGCCAAATAGTTTTACTGAAAAAAAAATGCGCAGATTTAAATATTGGCTTTCTAAAAACCTACAGGTACCTTCTGAAAAAATGTAAATGGTTACTATAGATTATTTCTGTAAACCATGGGGAAAGGGCTACACTTCTGATAAGAGTCTGTCACCACTGAATCTTAGTTGCCACTCATCTTGGAGGCAGACTATCTCATTGGGGACCAATCAGAAGACTTCTCTATGGCCAGGGAGAAGGGCACAATCTACCTCCACAGGAAGTGTACTTCTCAGGAAGGTTTGTACATTATAATTACAATTTGATTGGGGAATTCATTTCATTGATCATTCATTCTAATTGAGGGATTCATTCTAATGATCATTCTATTGTCCCTGAGGTCAGCTCATTGACTGGTGAGTCCTTGCCTGGAGTCCATATTTTGAGAAAGCCCACTAATTGTAGGTATCTTTTCTATTTTTAGTCTTCTTCTCTTCTTTCTCTATACTATTTCACTTGGTAATGTTATCGACTTCTATTCATTCAATTATCATCTCTATAAAGATGATTCTTATTTCTATTTGTGCAATCCTAAGCTCTCTCCTGACATTCAGTCTCACATCTCTTACTGCTTATTGGACATCTCAAATTGGAATTCTCATAGATATCTTAACCTCAACATGTACAAAACCAAACCCATCTTTTCCCCTAAACCCTCCCCTCTTCCTAACTTCCCTATTACTGTTGTGAATATCACCATCCTCCCAGGCTCCCAGTCAAGGTGTTATCCTTGACTCCTCATTCTCTCTCACAAGACACCCAACCCCATATCCAATCTGTTGTTAAGTCCTGTTGATTCTACCTCCTCAACATCTCTCATACTTAACCCCTTCTCTCTTCTGACACTGCCAGAACCGTGGTGTAATCAGTCCCCCATTATCTCACACTTGGATTACTACAACACCCTTCTATTTAGCCTCTCTGCCTCAAGCCTTCACTCCAATCTACTCTCCAACTAGCTGGCAAATTGATCTTCTTAGTGTACAGATCTGACCATGCCATTTCCTAGTCAATCCACTCTAGTGCTTCCTTATTCCTCTAGGATCAAATACAAAATTCTGTTTTGCTTTTAAAGCCCTTCTAACCTCCCCTGCCCACATTTTTCAGTCTTTTTGTACCTTGCTCCCCTCCACCTGAGCCATAATCAAATGATGCTGTTCCTTCCTGTTTTATACACAAGGCATTTCATCTTCTGCCTGCCAGAGGAGTGTATTTGTTTAGTATGCCATTTGAAATAAGCCATTCAATCAAAAGTTAACAGGTAACATGAAGAATGTAATTCAAGGCCAGTCTCTATCCATCTGACATTTCTCCTGGATGATTTTGGTAAGGTGGAGTGGCTGGATTGGCTCTGTGCCTCCACTAGATAATGACCTCTGAAACAGGGATCCTTTTGGAGAGGGAAATTTGACCAACCAAACACTAAGTAAGAAGGGCTTTTTTTCTTTAATATACCTGACTATCCTCCAATATGTAATGCTCTCCCTTCCCATCTCTGCCTCCTGGCTTCTCTGGCTTCCTTCAAGTCTCACTTAAAATCCCACCTTCTGCAAGAAGCCATTGCCAGTCCCCTTAAGGTCAATGCCTTCCCTCTGAGTTTATCTCTGGTTTATCCTTTGCATATCTTCTTTGTATCTAATTGTCTGATTCCATCTCCCTCATTAGATTATAAGTTCCTTGAGGGCAGAAACTGTTTTTGCCTTTTTTTTTTTTGGTATACTCAACAATTAGAACCATGCCTAGCACAGTTTGTTGTTGTTCAGTTGTTTGAGTCATATCTGACTCTATGTGACCCCATTTGGGGTTTTCTTGGCAAAAATATTGGAGTGGCTTGCCATTTCCTCCTCCAGCTCATTTTATAGATGAGGAAACTGAGGCAAACAGGGTTAAGTGACTTGCCCAGAGTCATACAACTATTAAGTGTGTGAGGCCATATTTGAACTCAAGAAGACAAGTTTTCCTGACTCCAGGCCCAGGGCTCTGTCCACTGTGCCACCTAGCTGCCCTGCCTAGCACAGAGTAGGTCCTTAATAATTGTTGACTTGAATTGAACACTTACTAGTTGTGTGAACTTTGGCAAGTCACTTATCCTTTCAGGATCAGTTTCCTCATCTGTAAAATGGGAATTAAAAATAGCACCTATCTCACAGATTTGCTGTTGGGTAACACATATACGTTAAATGCTTTGCAAACCTCAAAACTCTATCATATCAATATAATCTTTTTTGTTTGAGAGTTGACTGAATAAAAGGATGATAATGATGATTTTTTTTTAACTGATCAACGAAACCTGTCATCAACAAGGGTCTTAGTACTCTGGAGGGGACATCACACTAAAATTTTCTCTAAGATCAATGTGCTGAAAACTGTAGGTGATTAAAAAATGCTGAAGGGGAAAAAAAGAATGAAAAGGATTAAGAGAAAAAAAGAGGAAGAAACAAATAATTGTCCAATACCAATAATATGTCCTTCATACTTTTCCCTGACTTTTCTTTTTTTTTTAATTAATTCAATAATTTCCACCAGTCCCACTGAATTTTTTTTTTCCTGTCAAACCCTGGCTACTGGCATTCCCAAGCTACCCCATAGTTATGCTGGGGCCACCTTGACATGGCATGAATCTCTGTTCCCTAAACACAGAACTCTTTGCATCACACTATTTCCTAAATTGGCTATTTTTCTTTTCCTCTCATTTCATATACATCTCTAACCTTTTGTGCTACACTGGGTATTCTATGATGCAAACTATTTTCCACTGATCGTCTTGAAAGAGCCAGGTACACATTATATGTAACCCCCAGTGAATGTCAGCTTCTGGTCTGCATAGGCTCCAATGCCCACTATTTTAAGTTGCCTTGGGGGTAAAATGTAGTCAAAAAACCAATTGATGTTTTTAACAAGTTTGAAATGCTACATGCAGAACAAGAATGTCCTTAGGATATCCTTGTTCCTGTTGCCCCAAAGAGCACACACCCTAAGGTTCTTATGTGAACTAAGTAGAATTGTCAGAACAAAAGTCTGGGTCCTTATTTTCTCATTACTTTTCACAATTAAAAGTAACTGTGAAATTGCTTTTGTAATTTCACTCACCCTAGACCAGATTAATCATTATCTACTGCTCAGAGCTAGACTAAGGAGGAAGAAAGGAAGAAAATAAGCTATGCATCCTGCCAGAGGAGTGTATTTGTTTAGTATGCCATTTGAAATAAGCCATTCAATCAAAAGTTAACAGGTAACATGAAGAATGTAATTCAAGGCCAGTCTCTATCCATCTGACATTTCTCCTGGATGATTTTGGTAAGGTGGAGTGGCTGGATTGGCTCTGTGCCTCCACTAGATAATGACCTCTGAAACAGGGATCCTTTTGGAGAGGGAAATTTGACCAACCAAACACTAAGTAAGAAGGGCTTTTTTTCTTTAATATACCTCCTTCTATGTGGCAAATAAATGCTTTATGTATAGTTTCATTATTCAGTATATAGCCAACAAATACCAATTTATCTTATCCTTGAAATTGAATAAGATATCTCCAAATGGATGGCTTATGCTACACTGAAAGTTGTTAAGAGTTCTTAACACTTGTGTGAGATATCCTAGAGAAGATACATTTATTTTTTTCATCTAACAAAATAGAAAATAATTGCAGGCAATGTTTCTGTCTGCGATAATGGTCCCAGGTCCAGAGCAGCTTATTTGTTGAATTCTCAAGGATATCTTGAAGTGTGTATTTGTAACATGGGATCTGCCTTCTTTTTAGGTTACAAAAGCTAGAAAGTTTTGGATATAAATTCAAGACAATAGTGGTACATTGCTGTACATTTGGTTAAAGGTTCATAGTCTGCAGTTATGCATTGTGTAGTTTCTACTCTTTCCCTGAATAGTCTGAATTGATAAATAAGACCAGGTTCCTCAAGGATAATCCATCTCTAATTTCTAGTGGATGATGACCTGGTCCTGAATTGTCATCATACTACCTCTCTGTTTCTATTTTTAAAGAAATCAAAATGATTCAGCAATTGGTATGATACCTCTTGATTAACATAGTATTTGTTGATTTTATATGGATATTGCCCATGGTGGGCCTTTAAATTTCATCCTTGGATCTTTACTGTTTCACAGGATCCATCTGGAAGTAAACCATTTTCACTTTCATTCAACAAACTCAGTAGCATGTACGTATTGTCAGTTGTTTGGTGAAGTGATATTTCCTTGTTCCAAAAGTACATCTGTAAGTTTTTAACTTATGTGCTCTGAGAATATATTATTATGATTGTGACAATCTAAATAAAAACCAGCAAGAAACAAAGTGGTAGCTAGAACTACACCTTCAGTAGATGACAACCTTAATCATACTGCCTCCTACCCTTCTTAAATCTTCAACCACTATCTACTGGCTCCTTCTCTGCTGACTTCAAACATGCTTAAGTCTCTCCATCCTAAAAAAAAAAAAAACAAACCCAAAGAAAATAAACAAAAAACTTTTGCTAGACTCTATCTTCTCAAGCAATCATCTTATATCTCTCCTCTTTCTCAGCCAAACTCCTAGGAAAAGTTGTCTATACTCATTTCTTTGATTTCCTTTTCTCTTACACTTCAATCTTTCACAATTTAACTTTCAATCTCCTTACTTAACTGAAACAGCTCTGTACAAAGTTACTAATCATAAGTTAGTTAGTTACTAACTGATCTTTTTTTCAGTCCATATTCTCTGCCGATCTGCAACATTTGACACTACTGACTACCTTGCTTTAAATACTCTCCTCTCAGGGTTTCTGTGACAGTACTCAGCTCTGGTTCTTCTCTTCACTGTCTAAGGCTTTTTCCTCTCCTTTCCTGGCTTACTGTCCATGTCATGCTTCCTAACTCTGGACATCAAAGTTTGATCCTAGGTCCTTTTCTCTTTCCTCTCTACATTGTCTCTTAGACACATCATTAGCTCTTATCCTTTGCAAAAGACTCAGAGACCATATATCCAGCTTCAGTCTGTCCTCTGGGCTTCAGTTCCATGATGCCGATTGCTTGTTTGATGTTTTAAACTGGATGTTCCAATGACATCTTAAACTTGACTTGTCCTGAGCCAAACCTAGTTATTTTTTCTCTAAATCCTGTCTTCTCCCAAACATCCCTATTTTTGTGGAAGGCATCACCATTCTTCCAGTCTCCCAGGTTCACAACCTCAGCACTATCCTTGACTCCTCACTCTTATTCATCCTACATATCTAGTCAATGGGCCAAATTTTGCCATTCCTACCTTCATCACATCTCTTGAATCTGACACATTCTCTCTATTCACAAAACTACCACTTTAATTGAGGCCTTAATGAACTCTCTCCTAAATTATTGCAACAACCTCCAAATTGGTTCTCTCTCCCCACTTCATTATGTCCTCCACACGGCTAATTGTAATTTCCCTTAAACAAAGATCTGACCTCATCACTTCCATATTTAATAAACTCCAATGGCTCCCTATTACCTCTAATATAAAATATTGATTCCTCTGTTTAGTTTTTAAAGCTCTTATCCTGGCCCTAACTGATCTTTCCATTCTCACTGGTCATTATTTCCCTTCCCCACATTCCGTGATGCCACCAAACTGAGCTTCTCTCATTTATTCCACTCCCCATATTCATGCTTTTTACTCCTCTTATTTATGCCTTCATACTGCTGGTCTTCTGTGTCTGGAATGCACTCCTCAGCATTGCCTAATAGTATCTCTTTCTTTTCAACATGCAGATCAAGAACCACCTTCTACATGAAAGCTTTTTAGGTCCCCTCAACTATTAGTACTCTTCTTCCCAAACTATCTTTTATTAACTTTGTATTTATATTCTGTTATTATCATGTATATTCTCATATACCTACATACATACATATATACTCATCCATTAAACTGTAACCTCCTTGCAAGTAGGAATTGTTTTATTCTCTGTAGCTGTTATCACCTGCATAGTACCTGGAACATAACAGTTGTTGTTCAATTGATTTCAATCATGTTTGATTCTCCATGACCCCATTTGGGGTTTTCTTGGCAAAGATACTACAATGGTTTGCCATTTCCTTCTCCGCTTGATTTTATAGATAAGGAAACTGAGGCAAACTGGACTAAGTGACTTTCCTAGGATTACAAAGCTAGTAATAGGCTGAGGTCAGATTTGAACTCAGAAAGATGAGTCTTTTGGACTTCAGGCCTGGCACTCTAACCACTATGTCATCTAGCTGCCCAAACATAATAGTCTTTAACAAACTCTTGTTTATTAATTGACTGACAGAAGGCTCACTAGCTTTAATAAACTAAGATACAACAATTCCTATTCCCCAAGTCTAGACCTCAAAATATTCTTGAGAATTCATTAAATAAACTATACTAGAACTGGACCATAATCATAGACACAACTTTCCAGAATAGTCATACTGAATTCTTAACCAACATACTATATGGAATGAAAAGTTTTCAAAATATAGAGACAGAACAGGAAATCAAAACTATGTGGGAACAGAGTAAATTACTTAACATCACTGTTGTCCTGTCTGATACTGCAATTACCCCAACATGCTTTCAGTGAGCCTGTATAAAAGAAGCTTATATTTCAATACTCTTATTCATTTACAAAAAAGCAGCCATTTTACCCCCCCCCATACAATTATCTGAACGGTAAACATAAAAGAGTAATAGCAGAGGAGCAACTTGTTCCTGAACATTTCTATCTTAACTCCATCTAACGAGATGTAAAGAATGAGAGAACAATAACAATAACAGACAAATGTTATCTATGGGAATAGTAACATCAGTTTAATTTCTTGAAAGTTGATTCAAAAGGAAAGAATATTTTATTTTATAGACTTGGCATTTCAAAGCCAAAATTCTTGTTTCCCTGATGACAGAGATGAAGAGTCCTAGGAAAGCAGAAAAATCTGGAGGGGGAATTTCTTTGTAGGGACCAAGGACAATGAACCTTGTCTTCCCACTCCTTCCATGAAAAAAAAAAAAGGCCACTAAATAGACTTGTCTAAATAGACAACTCAAAGGAAAGCTGGATTTTTCTCCTGAAATTTTCTTTCAATTTTCCACTTTATTTTGGTAGTGGAGACTTGACCAGAAGTTTGCATTTGATCAACACAAGGCTGACCATGAATTCTGCTCCACCTATACAATGGAATGACCATTGATCAAGTCTAGTTGCTTTTGAACAGTATGTTGTTGTTGTGCAGTCATTTCGGTCATGTCTGACACTTCATGACCCCATTTGGGGTTTTCTTGGCAAAGATATGGGAGTCATTTGCCATTTCCTTCTCCAGCTCAATAACAGACAAGGAAACTGAGGCAAACAGGGTTAAGTGACTTGCTAGTAAGTGTCTCCATGTTTGAACTCAGGTCTTCCTGACTTCAGGCCTGGTGCTTTATCCACTGTGCCATCCAGATGCCCATCTGAAGTAAATGACCAGTCACAAATTCACTTTAAAGAGGGTGAAATGTATTTTTTAGCTTCCTAAGTGATCGTCAGCTGAAAAAAAATTCCACTTCTAGTATTATTCCTTGCAGACTGAAAATAAGCATGAATTTAAGTTGAAAGGAAAACTTTTTCACTAAATAGAACAAGACTAATAAAAGTTTGTGTGTATCCATAACTGAAGTGTTAATTAACTCAAAGGCTAGAATCTAGCCCCATTGTGCATGATTTCACAGGTGTTTCATTTGTTCTCAGAAGCAATATGATTGTCAATGTGCTCATTTGATATAAAGTACTATTAAAATTTTCTAATAATCCAACAAAACTATTATTTCTTTATATTTTACTTGAGATGTTTATTTCTTGGCCCTATATTATGGAGGTAGTTTTGTCGTATGCATTCTTTCTTACATTTCTTACTTTTTCTTATTGTAATAACAACAATAGTAATAGCTAGCATTTATATTGTACCTTAAGGTTTGCAAAGTGCCTTACAAATATTATCTCATTTTATTCCCACAACAACCCTAGGAGGTGGGTACTATTATTATTATCCCCATTTTTTACAGATAAGGAAACTGAGGTAGACAGAGGTTAAGTGACTTGCCCACTGTCACTTAGGTACTAAGTATCTAGAGCTAGATTTGAGCTCAGGAATTCCTGACTTTGAGTCTAACTCTCTGTCCACTATACTGCCACTGAACACAATGCAGAGTCAATGGAGAAAATAACACACAACGTTGCAACAATTCCTTTTGTTGCAATGTTCTATAAAGTATAAAAATGCAGTAGCTGATCTATAAAAATATCAAAAATGAAAAAAATGTCCTGTTTGATGGAAAAGCTCTTTCTCCTCTGAATCAACTTCTGACTATTTTAACAGAAATACCTCTTGGAACACACTTTATGATCCTAAAGCAGTTTATGTGACTCATACATCGTGTGTGTGTGTGTGTGTGTGTGTGTGTGTGTCTGGTTCTATGAGTCAATTTAGGCCTGTTTCAAAAAATGTGCTTTGTTAGTGTTTGATGCTGAAAGCCAACATACATTTTTTAAACGAGCAGATTAAAACACCCAGAAAGAACATTTTAATATTTTTATATATGCTTTTATGCATATTTTATGTATACATATATGTATGCATATAGCTAGACAGATAACTACATTTCTATATAATTAGTTTCCTTTATAATCCTAGGCATATTAAAACATTATGCTGAGAAGAGGTCCATAGGCTTCACCAGACCATGAAAAAGGCCTATTGTACAAAAAGAACAAGAACCCCTGTTCTAGAGAAAAGGATGTCTCTGGGTCTATGGACTGGATTTTCAATCCAACCATCTGTGCTACACAAACACCAGTGTCCTCAGATCATTTCATGAGACAGGGCAACAAAAAAAATGGCTTCCCAGGCTTCCCTTTATACACAGAAAACATTATGTCACTGGTGTTGCCTAGTGATGCCTCCTAAGTTTACGTGCTTCTAAGGGATTCTAATGTTTGTTCTCTTCATTCCCAAACCTATTCTTTGGGATATTTGAGCATTATATTTGGATGGAAGGATGAAGAAAAAGAAAAGATGGGGGGCAAGGAGAGACAGGGAAAGGGTAGAAGGGTGGTAAGGGAAGGAGTCTGGTTCATTCCAAAGCCCTGGGCTTAAGTCTGAGAGACATTCTTATCTGAACATTTTCAGAAGAGTAGTAAGTAGCAACAAAGTGGTCCTTAAATTGTTTCATGGCCTGAATATTAGGTTTAACTCAATTCTTCCAAGTCAGTCTCCAAACTTCAGAGCATGCTACAGCCTAGTATGAGGTAGTTGGATGGCTCAGTGGATAAAGCACCGGGCCTGATGTCAGGAAGACCTGAGTTCACATCCAGCCTCAGACACTAGCTGTGTGATCCTGGATAAGTCACTCAATCTCTATTTGCCTTAATCCACTGGAGAAGAAAATGGTAAACCACTCTACTACCTTTGCCAAGAAAACCCCATGTACAGTATGGTTCATGGGATCATGAAGAGTCAGGCACAACTGAATGACTAAACAACAAGAACACACCTATAGTAAGCAGTGAAATAATAGTAACTTGGTAAAATAGATGTCCATTTGTATATTATACAGCTTGTCTCAAAAGTTGTCTGGAAAACCTCAAATAGCTTATGACTTTCGGGATACCCCGCACAGTGCAATGTCTCAATATGCTTAAGACAGATCAACAGGCAAGCACAGGGGGCCAAAAATGACACTAGTAAGAGTTGCAAAGCCTCAGGACTTTTCAGGGAACCAGAGTTGGTAACCCTATCATTTCTGATGTGAAGACCAAGTCCAAGTGGATAGGTAAGGTATGAAATATTTCAGCAATGAGGTGCTATCTTCATAATGAATATCTATGAATTTCATCATCAAGGTGGGGTTAACTCAAAGGTATTTCTGATAAGGTAATTTTTTAGTTTGTCAAAGAGAAATAATGAAGACTAGTTGTGTCTCATTCTAGGTTGGGAAGAACCTCAACCAGCTGTGGAACATCTGTAGAGGACAATACGCTGGTGAGACTCAAAATATCACATGAGGATTGATTAAAGAAACTGGAGAATAGTTTAGAGAAGAGTAGATTTAGGGGTAGGAGCATGAAAATCATCTTCAAATATTTTAACTGGGTTAATAGATTTGGGGGGGGTTAAGGTTTATAAAGTGTTTTATGTACAATATCTCATCTGATCTTCACAACAACCCTGTGAGGCAAAAACTACATGATTTTACTATCCCCAAGTTTCTAGATGTGTCATGGTCAGCTAAAATGCCACATTTCATGTTATGATACCTGGTTTGTGGCTGCTATGACTCTTCAAATAATATGGCGGTATTTTGCTATTTAGAATTTTTGCCACTGCAAGTGCTTTCCTTCCTTTGTGAATGGAAATGAATTGTCATGGCTTGCTAGAAAATGCAGACATGCACAAACGTGTACACATGCACATACACACACATGTTTGTAATTGTCTGCTGGCTTATCTCAGAGACAGAACATAGGCCAATGTGTTAAAGTATTGAAGAAAAGGTCCAAAGTCAATGTTAGCATGTTTGATGCCCCTGTAACATGGTGTAGTCTAAAGACCAGCTCAGGAGAGTTGTATTATACCAGAAATTTTGGTCACAAGCAAACATTGGTACCTTTGTTTTTTTGTTTTGCCAGGCAGCCCTGCCAAAGCACATGACTAGCTTTTTGGAGGAGTGGGCCATGAGTTCTGAGACAGTTTTTCAAAGCCCCCTCAAGGCTATCAGAACAAGCCTCTATCTCCATGAGAATATAACTAAAGCCAGCCATAGGGATGAATCAGACTCACTACCTCATCCACATCCTTCTCTTTTTCCTTTGCCCTCTCAACCAATTATGACACTCAATGATAACAAAGGGTAGCCATGGAAGGTAAGACAAAGCACTTTATTTCTCCACCAATCACAGCTCTAAAGGCCTGGGAAGTGAGGGAAAATGGCAAAACACCAATGAAACATACCAGAGATAGGTCCTTTACTGCATAAAAAGGGAAAGCTGGGAAGCTGTCTTTATTGCTAAGCTGTCCCTCCTCCACGCAAGCCAAACTGATGCTATAGTTAAGTAATGAAATCTCTCCTTGAAACACAAACCCTTAAACTTGCCTCCCTTGTCTCCAGCTCTCCTGAACTGTAAGAATAACCTTCAATGAATTACATTTAGAAATACGAGTTTTGCATTTTTGCTCTTTCTTTGGTTTTCATAAAGCAATTCTTTGATGTCAAGGTTCTAAGGTGTCTTCTTAATTTCAAAGGTCATAGGAAGTCAGAGACTCTGTCCTCAGGGAATGAGGACAACAATTGCCCAAGGGCACTGGAATTTCTCCTGGTCTCCATCTGACTATTCCTTCAGCTCAAGAAGGATATGATTAGTGGAATTCCAGAAGCCCAATCTCTCACAGGAAGAGAAATATGAGATCTATCCACCCCCAAAGGAAACTCCTAGAGAGCTACAGACACTCATGCATGGATGGATATCCAGGACTTCTTGATACCACCATAGCCAAAGCAACATGCCAAGTCAAAGCTAGCAACCTGACATTTGTAAAACTGAACCTCAGCAAGATGCTGGTACACCAGTTTTCGAAACCCAAAATTGTTATCAGTCTAGAATCTTTGTTAAATACACTAAGTGCCATTACCACTTATGTCCTGGGTAGAATTCCCAGCAAGCTGTTCTTCTCTGGATTCATCACTGGCAAACTTCTCCTTCCCTTTCCTATAAATACTAGGGGTATGCCCCCACTGCTTCCCTGCATGCTGTTAGACCCTGAAATATATCTTCTCTTGTTAACATGTATAAATCCATTCATCCATGTACATATGTATGTATGTATATCACTATTTGTTTAGATGGACACATCACTGACTTAGTGCAAGTTCACTTAAGTAATTAGTTTATTTCTTATCTAGTGCAGGAATCCCCCCTACAACATCCCTGACAGGGGTAGCCTAGCCTCTGTTTGGTGTCTGTCTCACAAAGCATTTGACTTCTTGTCTAAACAACTTCAATTATTGGAACATTCTTCCTTAGATTAGGGTGAAATCTGCCTCCCTAGACCTCTTGCTCATTGCTCCTATTTTTGCCCTCTGGAGCTAATGTTCAAGTATTGTTAAATGTTGTAAATATTCACCAAGCACCCCACAAAGTTTTATAACTTGGATTCTCGGCATGAAGGCAGATCACTTTGTCAATGTCCCTCTTCAAATGTGCTTGTCAGACTTGAAAACAAAATTCTACAAATAGTCCTGGGTTTATTGAATTTCTCAGATACCACTCAAAAAGAAGTTCATTTGGGCAGCATAACTCCATTAGAACTATAAAATTAGTTTTCTTTAAAAAAAACTAAACACGTTATGCAAAAAATATTTTTAAAGAATATTGAGGGAAGTTAGATTTATGAAGGACATAAAGCATTAGGTAACAATGTTACTAATTGTTTTCCAAGAAATGTATAAAGATTTCAACTCATCTACAATTTAGCAGATACGCGTAATCTATAGGCCAACATCTAAACCCCCAAATTTATATAAAAACAGCTAATGTTAAAGGTGTTCCTCACCAACCCAATCACTTTTTTTTTGACTCCTTGCCTCAACCAAGAATTGTCTCAAGGAAATCTCAGAGACAGCTTAACTATAACTTGGGTCTAGGTCTCCATAGCCATATGCACATATTGGTTACAGGACAGTCTTTGTTCCACCCCCAGCCCCCCGAAAATACTGAAAACACATAAAGGATTAATGGGTGGCCACAAAGAATTGATCATATTATCCCTCTCCAACTAGCTCCACCTTTCCTAGAGTCCTAATGACTGCTAAACTTGGAGTTCCCCCATAGCTTGGGACTTCCTCAGAAGGAAATAAACCTGGGTTGCTAATAAGGTAAGCCCATTCATGTTTCAATGAGTCCCACTTTAGCTCAGAGATCAAACCTTAAGACACTATACTGGGGTTTGGACTCCCTCCAGACTGAAATTAACTTGGACTTAATAAGAAGCAACCTCTTTCCCACTGGATCTTTCTATTTGAGTAACTCATGGTAATAATGGAGTAAAAGAATAAAAGTCTTTTCTTTCATGTTCTGGCTTTAGTCTTTTGCTGGAAGAACTACATCATCTCCCTCTAGACCAAGAATTCTTAACTTTTTTTTGGCACAGACCCTTCTGGCAATCTGGTGAATCTTATGGATGCCTTTTTAGAATATTATTTTTTAATAATTGGAGGGAAGTCTAAATTTCAATTAGAGGTTAGCACAAATAAAGATGTAATCCTAGTTCATGGACCTCATGAAACTTGCAGGAAGGTAGTCTGTGGACTCCAGGTTTTCTGCTCTAGAGGAAGACTGGCTATTTTTTAGAAGTTTATCTTTCTAAAAGACTGAATTCTTAACTCTTAAACTTGGAGTTACTATTGAGGCAACTCTAAGTCTGAACATCCCCTTCTATGTCTAGAAGGCTGAATTATGGGATCACATTCCTTATGAAACTCCCCTTCCTTTATTTAGCTAAGTAGGGTTCAGGAATTCTTGCCATTTGATTGCATAGTTCTCCTAATATCTTCTGGGTTGAGAGGTTACACTGCTGTCTTTCCCAGGCTTAGGTGAAGAATCTAGCCTTTTTTAGGTCAATGCTGGCAACTGAAGATACAGATACCCTTTTTATAAACTAGCACAAAGAATTGGCTCCATACCACTGCAGTCTGAGTCAGCCAGTTCTTCTAGAATCAATGAGACCTATCATGTGGGAGGCATTCAGAGACATGAACAAATCTCCATAGGAATATACAATCAAAAGTCTCAAACAAATGTTCACTGCACTTTAGTTTCTCCTGATCCACCCCTATCTAAGTTTTAGAAAGTTGTCTGAGGTTTCTGTTTAAGAAGGCTTCCTTAATGGAGGTAGACAAACTAGGTCTCTAATCTAGGGGGGAAAAAAAACCTGGAATTTCTACCAGAGTGAATAATGAAGAAATTCAATGAGAAACTACAGTTAATAACAACACACTGCAGAACTGCACAAAAGGAAAGCCAGAAGCCAACAGAAAAAGCAACTTATACTTAACTTTGCTTATTTGTTACAAGTTTTTTGTTTTTCTTTTTCATCTCTTGGTTTTAATTGGGAGGATTAGGAAAACCAAGAGGATTAGTAATAGTGATGCCAAAAAAAAATAAATTGAAACTTTTAATTCATAGAAGATAATGAGGAAGTTCAGAAGGAAGCATAGATAAGCAGCATAATTTTGAAAGTTACCTTATATTGTACTATATTATATTATGTTGTGTTATATAAAGTTGTATATATATGCTTAGTATATTATATTGGAATTTATGACATACTTTTTAAAAAATCAAGCACTATAGATGATTCATGGTTTTATATAAAATTCTCTTGTGTTCTGCTGGGTATATGGAAACACCATTTTTTTGGTGTGTAAGTTCAGGAAAAAATAAAATTAAAAAAAAGTTGTCTGAGGTTTAGAAAGGTTAAGATAACATGTACAAGGTCACATACTAAGTTAACAAGTGTCAAAGGTCCAATTTGAACACAGATCTTGCTAACTGCAAGTCTAACCTATTATCTACTAGACCATATTTCCTCTCTTACCTAAAGGAACCAGTCAACATAAAAATGTTTATGTACAGTTCCTCCACTAATATCTTAATCTGAGCCTCTAAGAGGTTGATCACCAGGAAGGTAGATACCAGATGATAACTTTTTTTTCAAAACCACTGGAACTGATAATGCCTGTTGACTCAGTCTAGTTAAGTCATGGATCTTTTGAACTACTGACATAAGTATTTAATGTCAGGTTGATATATTTGGTCACATTAATGTGAAAGAAAATTAGGAGGTAGTTCTTTCCTGACTCTCATTTTACTGTAACCTTAACGTTATTATCCACAATACTGGTAAGATTTAATACAAATTTTCCATTTCTATAAACTTCTTTTTCCTTGTCAAGAATAGAAGCATTTTTTAAAGTTAAATTAATTGATTTTAAACTTAAATGAAAAAATTTAAGTATACATTAAGAAAAGAAAAGGAAACATAATAAATTTAAATATTGAAACAATACAAAATAAGAGAAATTTTAAAAAAGCACTGCCATGTGTACAGCAGAATGTAAGAAAGGAATCAAAATATACAGCAATAAATTTCCATTTCAAGAAAACCTATATAAAAGTACTACATATTGTGTTCAGAGCTGTCCATCTTTTCTTTGCTTCCTTGTAAGTTTTCTTTTGTTCTCTGCTATGTGATTTTCACTTTTTTCTTTTCTCCCCCTTTCCTCTCCCACCTTCCCCCAAGAAGGTACAATTAAGCATGACTATATATACATACATACATGTACGCATACACACACATACACAAAGCTATATACATGCATATAGACATGCATGCATATACTTACATACGCATACATATACCCAAATATCTATAGTCATACTCATATATAGACATATACATTCACATTCATTTATGTAAGACCATACTATACTTATTTGTCCTCTGTTTCTCTGAGGGTGGATAACCACTTCCTTCGTAAGTCCCGGTCTTTCTATGTTTTTCTGAGTCCACCAACTCATCATTCCCTATACCACAGCAATATTCCAACGTTATGCAGTCTTGCTATTTTAGTCTAAACCCATATTGATTAATATGGCTGACATATAGTATATTTCCCTATTTTTCTCTTATGATTAAATCTATTTTAGCTTTAACTTTGAGATCACGATTACTACCCCTGCTTTTTCTTCCCTAATAAATTCTACTCCTGATCTTTATTTTATGTTTGTGTGTATCTCTTATTTCCTATCCCTCTTGACTCTTCTACTTTACTTCTACCCGCTCCCTTTCCCTCTTATTACTTGACCTATGCCCCCTCCAAGGACCCTTCCCTCATCCTCCCATTCCAGTTAATCTAAACACCCTTCTATTACCCTGCCTCTTATCCTATTTCCTCACCCTCCCTCTAAAAATTCCTCTCTTATCTTCTCTCCCCCCCATCCCCTTAGCCTTTTATTTTTTCTGAATTTAGAAGACTTACATATATATGTATATATATGTGTGTGTATATATGTATATATACATATATGTATATATGTATACATATACACACATACATATGCACATATGGACATATGTATGTGTGTATATGTTTTATTTTTTTTTAATCATATCATACTCAGTTCTACCCCAGTCTTTCTTGTGAACTACCCAATCACTAATAACAACCTTAGGCATAATTTTTACATTTCCTCATATAAAAAGTACAGAGTCTGTCCTTATTGAGTCCCTTGCAATTAGTCTTTGATATGTACCTTATAGTTCTCTTGGATCTCATATGTCATATCATCTATTAAGTTCAGGGTTTTTTTTAAAGCAAAATCCTGAAAGTCTGACAGTTCATTAAATGTCCAGAATAGATCACTCCCACTCTATATACTTCATGATAACTTAGTCATTTGGTGTGCTTTAGCCTCAAAGATACTAATCCCATATGATTTGCAACATTACAATGAAATGAATGTGACCAGTTAAATAAAGAGAGCTCACAACAGAGTGTGTATTCAAAACTGAATCTTCCACAAAAAAAAGTATTTCAAGGAAATTACATATGATATGGGTAGGAAAAGATATTTTTACACATGTAAATTCCTAAATTTAAAAATTTCTCTCAATGACATTAAGTGAAAGTAGTAAGAACTAAATGTTCATTAATTTCAATGGGATTTTGTCTACAAGCATTTTCACAATAAATGCTTACTAGGAAACCATAATAAAGTAAAATCATATTTTTAAAAAAAATTTATATAGTATCTATCATTGAAATCCTAACATATATTGAAAAGAATGTCGTTTTTACTTCAGAATTTTATAAGAAGAATCATTGAGGAAAAAAGTGAAATTACATAATATGTACAGAGTTTCACAGAGTCTTAGGTGGCAGAATTTTATCATTTTTATTATAAGAACCCTATATATAGTCCACTATTCTTTTTCTGATAAGAACAGCCTCTCATAATTCATTCTCATGGGGCACAAATGAGCTGAGATCTCAGAGAATCTCTGGTTTGGCAACTCATAAATGAGCATGATGGAAATTGAACTCTAGCATTTGTGAATATTGTAAGGACATGTTTTTATAGGCATTTCAATTGCAGTCCTCACTAGTCAATAATTTTTTTAAAGAGAGAAGTCAGCTCTTTTTTTATTATTAATACTAATGGTTTGAAAAGCCCACATATGGTATTACAATGGCATAAGAACATAAATTTTATTCATGCTTTGCAAGAACAAAATAAACAATAAATGGATAATGTCCTACCAAAATAAAAATAAAGATTTAAAAATCACAGTAATACATGACATTTACATAATGCTTTCTGTTTACCAATCACTCTACATACATTATCTCATTTGATCCTCATTAAAAATCCTGCAAGGTTGGCATGGCAAATTTTATTATCCCGATCTCACAGATGAAGAACATGAGGCATGGATAAGTTAAGTGAGTTGATTAAGGTCATGTAGTTTATGGGTGGTACAACTGGAACTAGGCCCCAGGTCTTTAGATGTTGTCCATAATATATGCTGCCTCCCTTATAAGAAAATATAATATTTTCTTTCTTTAAAATTTTAATAGCTTAATTTATATTCTTAAGGAATAATGAATAATCTGATGGAAATGTTTACCAAAATAGTGCTACAGTGTTTCTTTCTTACCTTATCCTTAGGGCTGGTGACATAACATTGCAATAAATTTAATATTACAATGAAATTCTAAATTTTTAACAACAATTACTAAGTTTTAGATTTACCACACAATAGTATTAACTTTTCAGTTTCCCCATCAGTAACAAATGGAGTTTGGACTGAAGCCTCTTCCAGCTCTAAATCTATGATCTTGAGATCCCAATACTAAGTAGCTCATGTTCATATGGTGTTTTAATCCCTACAAAGTGCCTCTGCACCACTCCCCTCTGAGGTAAATGAGCAAAAATACCACGTGTCCCAGTTTTACAGTTAAGGGTTTTTGTTCTTGTTGAGTCGTTTCAGTCATGTCTGACTCTTCGTGACTCCATTTGGGATTTTGTTAGCAAAGACTGGAGTAGTTTGGCATTTCCTTTCCAGCTCATTTTACAGATGAGGAACCTGAGGCAAACAGGGTTAAGTGACTTGTCCATAGTCAAACAGCTACTGTCTGAGGGCAGATGTAAGCTCAGGAAGATGAGTCTTCTTGACTCCAGGCCCAGAGCTCTGCACACTATGGCTGCCTAGCTACCCTTACGATGAGGGAACTAGAAAGCCCACTTTCACACGGCCAGTGCTCTAAGTGTCAGGGATAGAACTCAAGCCAGATCCTTTGACTGACGGCTATAGTGGAGAATAATGACTCTGGGATTAGAAGACCTCAATTTAAATCTCACCTGTAAGGTTTATTATTTGTGTGACCTTTGCCAAGTGACTACCTCTGGCTGCCTCAGTTTCCTTATCTGTGAATGGCGATGATAATAACAACTACCTTCTAGGGTTGCCATGAGGACAAAAGGAGATAATACTTGTAAAATGTTTTGAAAACCTCAAAGTACTATATAAATGCTAGTTGTTATTACTGTGATCCTATGACTCCAAGCAGAGTATTTTTCCACTATGCCATGATGTCTTCAGGAAAAATGGTGCTTTGTAATGAATGACTAGGTAAACTGCATTGCTCTATTGTATTTCTTCTAAACCTCCTAAAAGATATTCACTATGAGGAGAAAATGACTTAGCACCATGTCCATGCTACTAGGATTTATCACATTTGTGATTGATTCAGCTCATTGATCCTGGTTTTTTTGCAAAGGTCACTGAAAAAAATGAACTGTACAGTGGCTAATTCAATAACTACCTTTAAACATAGCCCAAGGTACTCAAAGTTAATTGGAAAGCCAAAATTATCTAATGGATCTGACCTGTGTCCCCAGATGACATAATTCAGTACCAAAGGATTCTAGGATCACATGACATTTGCCAGGTCTTTTTTATGACTAAATATTATAAAAATAAGGAGATTTGAAAATTATCTGTGAAATATCACACACATAAAGAGAAAGACAGAAAGACAGAGAGTATCCAAATAATACAAACACCAAAGTAGACATTGTTAGCCAAGATTACAAAACCCAGCTTTTCATTGCAATCCAGTTATAGCTGACCTCACCTTTCTCTTTATGTAGCTTAAACAAAGCCTTGTAATAGTTTTGTTATGGACCAGATTTTATATTTGCATAAGCTAATGACTTAAGTAAGGCTATCACCTCTGGAAAAAGCACTGACTTTCATGGAATCTCCTCTTATCTAGGGAGCAACTTGCCAGAATCCTCAAGCATTCAGGGCTTTGGCCCTGAAGCAGGTCAAAGAAATGAAAAAAAGTCTTCCATTGCAGATGCTGGACACTAGAGCAGCTATGAAAATAACAATGAAGAAGGAAAAAACTGAAGATTTAGATAATACTCAATCTCCCATGCTTGAACATCTCACCGACTGAAAGAAAATAAGCATTTTGACAGGCTGTTCCCTATCTATACAAAGTCAGACTGATCTTCAGCAAACTATGAAAGTCAGAAGTGATAGACGATCTAAGCAAAAATAAATAAATAAAATAAAATAAAAGTAGAGTGACGAAGGTAATAGAGATTAGAGGCAATGGCAATGATTAGAAGATGCAACAGGAACAGCAAGCATCAGCCTCTGTGATCTCCTTGGAGATGTGCCAAAACTTGAATATCTCTTCATATGGCCATTTACATCACTCTGGCCCTGGACAGCAGAGCTGTATGATGCATCCATATAGTTAAAAACATCCATACAGTTAAAAATAAGTTCCTTCGTAAATTATTATTTTTTTCAATCAGATCTATGATTTCATTCTGTGTAGGGAACTCCCAGTGAGGAAAGTCCCTCTTCTAATTGTTGCATTGCCTCTACACCTTTCAGTTTTAGGAAATTATCTGGGGGCACTGAGAGGTTAAGTGTTATGTCCAGGACCACACAGTCAATATGTATCAGACACAGAATATGAACAAGGGTCTTTTCCATTTCAAGGCCAGCTCTTTACCTACAATGTCTTAGTTGTCTTTCAGCATGTCATATTATAGGAGTGTATTTATTATGTATGTATGTATAAAAATACATATATAATATATATATAACATGTTAATTAGCCTTAATTTCAATCATTCTGGTAAATTTTGGGAAAATCATAATGCTCACATTTTTATAGCATTTTAAACCTTTAGTGATATATAGCAGTATATGTATGTATATGTACATGTATATACATGTGTATATATGTACAGATATGCATGTGTGCATATCTATACATAGAGATCTATCATCTCTCTATTATCTATCTATCTATCTATCTATCTATCTATCTATCTACATATCTATCTACTCTTTGGTGTCAAGATAGCTGTGGTATGAATGTACTAAATGGCATTTGAGCCTGAAAGAATTAACACACCTTGAACAAAGCAAAAAGAACCAAAAGAATATCCAGTGACCACAATAATGCAAAGGAAATCAGCACTAAAAGACATCAGAATTCACATCAGTGCAAAACCAATCCAAACCCCAAAGGGCTGATGATGAAACATACTGCCCTCCCTCTCGGAAGGGAATCAGCAATTCTTGAAGGAGAAGGAGACATGGGTCATAAAACCTGTTAAATGTGTTGTTTTTATTTTCTTTCCCTCTACTTATTTTCAACAAGAAAGAGTTCCAGGGGGAGAGGAGAGGTAATGGGAAGTGACAAGGAAAGTAAAAAACAAAGGAGGCAGTGTTGGCATAGGGAATAGAGTACTTTTCTTGGAGTCAGGAGAACTCTGGTTCAAATCCTACCTTTAATACTCACTGTTCCACCTTAGGCAGGTAACTTCTGAGAACCTCAGTTTCCTTGTGGATAAAATGGTCACCCACTTTGCAAGGTTGTTATGAGAATCAAAGAAAATATAAATGTGATCATCATTATTTTTAAAAAAGCAGAATACATAAAACATTACCAGAATTTTTTTTTACTTTTGTGGAAGTTTACATACTAGAAAAAATTCTGCTTTAGTAAACTTGTGATTAAAAAGGTTAGTGTCAATGAGGCTTGCATGCTCATTATTATTTTTAATAAGAACTTATATCAGAAGGATCTTTTAATGTTTGAGTCATCTGTTCCACTATCTAGAATATTCTAAACTAAATGTTCATAACCTGGAGTCCACTGACCTCCCAAAGGGTCCATAGAAAGAGTTCAGGGGGTCCATAATTTTTTTTTTATATTTTGATGATGTATTTCAAGATAACTGATTTCCTTCATGATTCCATGTATTTTATTTTATGCTGGTAATAACTTAATCTGAGAAGAGGCCCATAGGCTTTATCAGACAGCCACAGGAGTCCATGACACAAAAAGGTTAAGACCCTCTGTTCTAAATAAATGTCTGCAGGTGAGGTAGGCGTAGCATGATTCAATGTCCATTACATTTGTCTTTTTGGGATTGTAGAGTATTTGGAGTCTTTGTATACTGATATTGATAAAGCAATTGGAGGGACTGAATAAGAGAAACTATGGCTGGTGTTGATGTGTGATGATCTTAATAAACCATGAATTGCTTACTTAGTAAATGAGGTACATACTGATTTAATTACCACCTCTCTCAGGCAAATGGTATATAGTTCTCAGAAATTTCATTTTCTTCTGCTGTGCTACTGGCCACATACTGTACTGTGCCCCACTGCCTTTTAATTATTCTCAGAAAAATCTGAGGACTTACGTTAGCAGGCACCAGCATGATAAATGACATATCTGGTTCTGTTCACTTTAAAGTTCACAATTAAGCTTTTACTTTTTTTTTCCCCATTGTGTATTAAATTTGTGCTTAATCCACAGAAACTTAATTAGGACCGAGTTAAAATAGTGATATATGTTTCAACATCCTCTAAACTGAGCTTAGCATATCCCAGTAAAATTTCCACTAAAAATAATACCTGACATTTGTATAACTGTCGCACTTTTCAACTTTCAAACTAGCTTCATATGTATTATCTTGGAGACAGTGGGCCATAGTGAAAAGAATATTCTTAGTTGAGTGGCTCTTTCTATTAAACCATACTACCCTTTTTTCCTCATAAAGCTATGATTTCACAGGTTGAGAAAAAGATCCTTGAATTTTAGGAGCGTGACCACTGTTAAAATAAACAAATAAAAAAGATAAGTTAACTTTAGTAGCTCATGAGAGATACACTGGAACTCCCTAAGTAGTTAAAGGTGTTAGGATGATAAAAGAAAGGAACAGAAGTAGCATTTCAGGAGCTGCCCTGGAAATGAAATGAACATGGATAAGGAGGGAGCTGAAAGGGGCATTATATTAGAAATGCTGAGAAAGGTTAACTCAGCAATTTGTACCAAGTTGCCTTGGTTTATATCTCATATATTCTGGGTTATGGACTATATTAATCACTTTTTTAAAAATCCCACTTACATTACACAGTTCACCCTCTGAAACTGTATTAAGTAAATAATGACTTTGCAATTCCTTTTGGGGAACATGAGCACAACCAAATATTTCCTACCATCAACTGAGAATCTGTAACACCTTAAGGCAATGTTTTGCTCCTGTACTCCTCTCAAAAAATTCTTCAGCACTGACTTACTATGTTTACTTTTTTATATATACATGTACTAATGTACTAATAATTCTAATATACAGCAAAACTTACACAAAAATAGAACTTTTAAAAATATGCAATAAATATCAAAAATATTTTGTCCTAGAATCAACAGGGAACCCCTGGAGTAGGGGAATGACATGGTTGGTTTAGCACAGGCCCTGCATAACAAGAGGCCCCCACCAAAGGATTTCAGGAGGCCCTTGAAAAAATGTAGAGGATATAAAAGAAAGTAAAGATGTAATGAGTGCTTTGTCTGTGCCCCGCTTAACCCACCTTACACTCACTACTCATTAACGTGCCCTTCATGTAACTTGGCAGGTGGGTTACCATTGCGCACTCCCTCCTGTTTGTCATGTGACCCACAGCAACCAACCATAGTGTGTCTGTCTCTAGTCTGAGAGGGGTGAGGTATCTTTTCTCTGTGTTTTCGGTTGTTAATGGCATTAAACAGGCAAAGTGAGTCGCTAAAAGCCTATCTGCAGCCCGAAAAAGTCTAGCCTATTTTAATTTTGGCCCCTACCTACTGCCAAGTTGTGCAGTCTGGCTCAGCAGCTGAGTAGTGGATGGATTAGAGATAGGACAGTCTTGAGGCAATAAGATCAATTAGGAAGCTATTGAAATAGTTCAGGTGAAAGTTGATGAGGACTTGGGGGAAGGTGGTAGATGTGTGTGAAGGATTGGGGGTGGGAGGAAAGAAGGGGATGGATATGAGAGATGCTGTGGAAATAGAACTGACAAGCCTAAACAACTGATCTAATATATGGAGTGAAGGAGAGCACAGACTTGAGGATCAATCAATTAATCAACAAGCATTTCATTAAGTACCTAGTAGGCCTTGCAACTGTCAGGCTCTGGGGATGCTGAAGTCACAGACTAAGGGAGAAGAAATGAGGACTGTTGGGCAATAAGGGGTGAAGATGGTGGGATGTGACTCATATTCCTACCCTATGTTTGGATACACCTTAAAGTCATGCCACAGTCCCCTTGGGAGTCATGGCATGTTCCAGTGGGAGGGGGGCTGCCGCTTTGATGACAGCCTACTCTAAGGAAAACAAAGTAGAATCCAGTTCAGAGCAATTAAGAAATAGGTTTTCCTTTCATATTTCCCTATAACTAATTAGATACCCTTGAGATGTTAGTATGTCAAAGTAACAACAAATAACCTTACTGGCTACAGAAGCCTAAGGTAATGGAAAGATCACTAGTCTTGATTCATCTGAAAAATGGGGAAAACAATACTTCCAAAACCTGTCTTATAGGGTTGTTGTAGGGAAAGTACTTTATAAACCTTAAAGTACTATAGAAATTTAAAATGTTACTGTTATTATTGTTGGGACTTTGTCTTCCCAGGCTAGAAACCAACTCAGTAAATATGCTCTTAAATGATCTCTTCAAACCTCCATGTTATAAGCACAAAGGCCTGTGAGCATGTGAATATATATATATATATATATACATATATATATTTTTTTTTAAATAGAGAATTATGATTTCATCAGTCTAGGGAAATTGCTTCCAAGGAAACTTCCTCCTCCAGTATAGATCAGCAGGTGCTCTGCCATTTAAAGTCTTAGACAGTTTGCATGGAATACTGAGGGTTAAGCCAACACGTGTCAGAGTTGGGATGTGAACCCTAGTTGACCAGACTCTGAGGCTGGCTCTCTATCCACTTTCCCACACTGCCTTGTATCTTAAAAATAAGAAATTCAGACTTACATATTCACATTGAACAAAGCTATTCTTAAAGATGCCTCATCATTTCTACGTGTAACCACTATCTATTTCCAAACCTACACCATTGTTTGTATGGAAATATTACCAGGAAGATTAAAGTATTTCCTTCTAATGACAGACTTGGATAGAAAAGTTTCCCTGAAAAACCCACACAGCATGTTTCTTGAGTAACGATCATCATGGAACTCTCAAAGCTTTGTTATGTCAGCTGGCCTTGAAACTGTAAATCTCAGCAAATTTAGCTAAGTTACTACATTTAACACGTCCATAAAGGTTGCTGCATGCTGATCACAGTTTAAGATCTAAGAGCTAAGAGGAGCCTCAGAGGCCATACAGTCCAATCCCATCATTGGAGGAAACTGAGGTGCAAGAGGTTAAGTGACTTGCCCAAAGTCACATAGAAAGTAAGCATCAGAGGGTGGTGTAAACAGAGTTAAGCTGGTAAATGTTTAACAATTGGCTGTCTAGGGGGAAAAAAAAGTAGGCATGACAATTTTTAAAGTTTTAATTTGCATTATTAGTATTTTCTATCTTTCTTAATTCTAGATAACTAACAAAACAATACATTAAGCTCTAATTTGTAGTGTGAATCAATTTTCAAGGTATAAATGCCCACAATGAAAATTGAACAATCAGATCTCTCATGCAGGTTCATTCTGCCTCCAGCACGCCGCTGGATGTCAGTGCCGTTTTTACTATACCACATGTCTATCATGTAGATTAGCTACTGGACAAAAATGATCAATCCCTGTCCTGAAGGAGTGCATTTTCTACTCAGGATTATGCAATGCATGCTAATCACAGCCACTATACTATCTTACTTCTGAAATGAATATATAGTCAAGTCAAACAACAAGCATTTATTAAGTAAACATCTATACACCTGGTACTACCTATTATTAGAAGTCTTCCATAATTTGACTTCATTTTACTTTTTCAACCTTACCACATGCAAATTCCCTCCACATAAACTGTACTCCAGTCAAACTGGACTACTTAAAGCATATGGATATGACTAGATGGACACCTTATGTCTCCGCGTCCACAGCCCTAAATGCCTTTGGTAACTTTATGTCCTTCCTTGCCTCTGCTTTATTGAATTCCTAACCTCCTTTAAAGCCCAGCCAAAGCTACCTCATCCATTCATTAAACCTTCCTTCAAGCACATAGCTACCTATCTGCACCTGATACCCTCTGTCACACTCTCTTTGTTCAGCTGGCTGGAAGACGCTGCTGTCCAAGCAGCCCTTCAGTGCTTAGGGACCATGAAAGGATGTGTTTTCCTCAGAATGTCTTGTAAGCACATAGGGAAAGGAGAAAGGTTATTCTACGATGTGCACTGGAAACCCACAATTCAAATTTTTGCCACTGTTTACACACACAGGCTATCTATTTTATGAAATAATGAGGACTCAAGAGGAATTACCTCTGGGTATTTTTCAAGCAAAACAAGAATTTCATAATGTAAGCCAGTTGTGTTTTGAAAGCCAGAAATTATGCAAAATGTACCTGAAATCAGGTTTTATGATCTTGTCTTCTCTATCTCAAGTCTCCCAGGGAATGTGGCAATGAGCTTAACAGAAGGCAGTATCACAACCAGAATAATTATACCTAAAGCAAGCTTTTAAATATTTAAATAATGCCTTCTCATGAGTTCCATCCTTGCATTGTCCAGTGGTTGATCAAGCTCAGTACTTTCCTGTTAATATTTGTTCCCTCTTGATCAGAGCATGACCCCCCTTTTCAAGAGGGACATTTTTCACCTCATATGTCTCCGGGTAGGTGTGATTAACTGTTGATCTATGTCTATCTGTTCATGGCAAGAGGAAGTCAGGGAACGTGTATGAGTTGGTCACATGGCCAGAAACAGTAGCTCATCCTTAAATAGCTAACAAGAACAACCAGAGAACAGATTTCATCCTCACAAGATGTCTAAGAGGGGTAGGCAATACTTGTATAGATCTTCACAGGAAATGAACAATACCCCTCTACCTGTTGAATATGAATGAATCTTGAATACATATAAAGTTATAATAATTCACAATTATGTAATGTGCTATAGACATAAAACATTTTTCATACATTATTTCATTTGATCTCATAGGAATATAGATTAAAAGCTAGGTCATCTAGTCTCAACCTCTTCATTTTACAAATGAGAAAACTAAAGCCAAAAAAGGAAAAATAATTTGCTCATGGTCACACAAGAATTAAGTTGCAGAGTAGAGATTTGAACTTATGTCCTCTGACCCCAAATCCAATACATGTTCCATCATACCATCCACAATTAACCACTGAGATAAATCATACACGAATTATTATCATCCTTATTCTACTTATGGAAAACTGCAGCTGAGAAATATTAAGTACCATAACCAAGATTATACAGCTAATGGGAAGGGACAGACCTAAAGCAGAACTTTAGTCTCTGATTCCAAATTATACCTGATTATATTAATACACAGATTGTTGCTGGGAGTAACAATCATACAGTTCTACTGCAAAGATGAGTTTTGTTGAATCAACCCAACTACCTTTCATAGCCTCAATCTAATTCCTTTGCTACTTATAAATATTTAAATGGAAATAATACTGTAGATTAAAACATTTCCTAAATTGTTCTTAATGAATGTATTTCCTCTCTCCTTCCCCAGAGGTCAAGACTTCTATGCCCTTCCCCTTCCCCTTGTACCCACCCACACCCACCCATGCTCCCATTGAACTGCCCCCACATACCACCCAATATGCTTCACATATAACATACTTGTAGAAAATAAACTTTTATGAAATAACCCTGAGAAAACCAATGTTCACAAATCAAACCATTCTATATGGAATAAAATAATAATGCATGTATAAATCAGGTTATGTTTTGAAGATTTAATGAAGACTCAGTCACATGTTTTTGCCTTTTTAAAGCTTTGATACTGATAATTCTAGATAGTGATATTTATTTTATAGAAAGAGACAAGACCAAATACTTTTTATTACATAATTATTATCATTATGATCTCAAATATGATACAGGAAACTAAGCTTTATGGGAAGCAAAAAATATCTCTTTAAAACCAGATTGGTTCAATTGATCCAAAATCAAAATTTTAATTCAGATAATATCAGATTTTAAAGTTTGTTTACCACTGGGTTTTCAAATAATTTTAAAGTTCTTTATAAATGTGTACATAGACTGAATTGACCTACAGGGATCAAAAACTTCTGGGTACTCCAGGGACACAGTATCTTAGTTATGGGGCACATTAGACACAATGAGCTTCCTGGTTTCTTCTGGTCATATGGTGGTTCAGCAGTGAAGGACCTGGACTCTGCAATGAAAAATCAATCCCCTTATTGGCTGTTAGCTAGCAGTAAGGGACAGACCTAAAGTAGAACTTGAGTGTCTGACTCCAAATTCAATGCTCTTTCTATTACACTTGTGTGTATTAATATACAAACAGACACATTGCTGCTACGTGTAACAATCATACAGTTCTAACACAAATATGAGTTTTGTTGAATCAGCCCAACTAGCTTTTACAGCCTCAGTCGACTTCCTTCGCTTCTTGTAAATATTTAAATGGAGATAGCACTTGAGACTAAAAGATTTCCTAATCCATGGAACTTTAAAAAAGAGGGACAGTATTCTGTCTTGCTTTGACTCTCACACATAGTGTACTCAGTATGCTCTGCCTCTAGGCTCCCCATGAAGAGGTGGGGAGATGAATAGTGCTCTCACATGGAACATGCTCTGCACCAAGAGATCTTGTGCCCACGTCTTTGAGGGCCTTTTCTGCTTTGTGTTTCCTTTCTTGTAGCTAAGTTATTGAATCTTGTGTAAATCTTACTCTCAGTAAATGCTTGTAAGAGTTTTTGTGTTTTAAAATTTCTTCTGTGAGTATGAAATAAAAGCCTCTTATATTTTATTGTAAGGTCTACACAGTTCAGATTATGTATTAAATACTTTTCTACTCTCCCTTTTGAGGAAACCCTAGACTTGAGACTAAATCTAAGCTTAAAAAAATAACTTGTCTCTGGAGTACCAGTGTAATCAGTGGGAGTACGAGAAAAAGGAAGCCTAGATCCCTTCTCACCACAGGCCAAGAACTTGGATGGCTGAATCCTGTCAGACCTCCAGACAAGCTCTAGAGCAGAGCTTCACCTTAGTGGTGAAGATGCTGAATTCAGTAGCCCAGCCTATGTGGACTCAGCAACAGTTCCTCAACGCAAGAACCAAAAAGAGGTAGCCATGGGATAACAAACAGAAAACCGACCCAAGAGCTGAGAAGACAAGGGTTTGAGTCCAATCTCAGACACATATTGGCTATGTGACCAGGGACAAATCACTTAACCTTTTTAGGATCATTAAGTCTTATAGAAGTTTCTGACCTACATTCGTAAAGAGAATTTCCTATTTAGGAGTTCACTATATGAGTGAGATCATAGGCCTGATCCCTAGCCCTCTCCTACCTCTCCTGCTGAAAGAGAGGCTGAAAAGGGTAGGTTCGCTTATTACCCAGTTACAGAGGGAAAGGTGTAGCAACTTGTTCAGGGTAATGAAGCAGGTCTTTCTGAAACAGAAAGAAACTGAATTCAAGATTTCTGATTACTAATCACTAGCCTTACCATGAGATTATTTTTTCCTCCATAACACTATATTCTCTAGAAAAAAAATCCCCACATTTTCCAAATATTTTACCATTCTTTGTCAGATTCTTTGCACATTAAAACCATAATCTACTATACAAATGTAAGTTATTATTAACATAATTATTACTATTATTACCAATGATGATGATAGATAACTATTAAAAGTTAGCTATTCATAATACATTCTTAGAAAGCAATTTGGAATGCTCCGTTGATGTACTGGTTATTTTTTTTTCTCTTTATCCTTTATTACAAGGGATGGTTTATTGGGAAGGGGTAGTAATATTCCTGTTTTACCATTCAAGTTACTAATGAAAATGTGAGTGAGGCTATGGTCAGATGAGATAGCAGCACTACAGCTAGATAAAACCATAAGAAAGTAAAATATTTGGGGAAATGCTTTTTTGGGGGGAACAGTGCTGTTGGAAGGGAAGCACTTTCTAAGTCTACATTACTAGCACCATCAAATAATCTGTCTCCTATAAGCTGTAGAGAGAGATACTAAAAGAGTAGGTTCTCTTGATACTAATTTGCAGATGGGAAATGTGTAGCGACCTGTTCAGGGTAATGAAGCAAGTTTGTCTGAAACAGAAAGAAACTGAATTCAAGATTTCTGATTACTAATCACTAGTTTAACCATGAACTCTTTTTTGCTCCCTTAACACTAGATTCTCCAGAAACACACACACACACACACACACACACACACACACACACTCACCCACAAACATTCCTTTTCTGAACATTTCTATCATTATCAAATTCTTTGCACTATTTTAAAACAATAATGTCATTTGTAAATGTGAGATACTATAAATAATAACATCATAATTAAAAGTCAAAAAAGCCTAGGACAAGTCCCATCACTTAAAAAATGAAATAGCAGAGGATCCATATATAGAACTATGAAAACACAAATATTCCTGATGGTGACAAGAGCTGGTATGGTTATGACCTACCTATACAATTAAACTTTAATCTTTTATTAGGAATTCTGTTTAGTCCTACAATATATAGGAAATATTCACTTGTATTGACAAAATGTATTATGGAACTAGATTCAAATGACCTCTAACATCACTTCCAGTTCTAAATCTATGACTATAGGGATCCCTCCTTGTTTACAAGCTATGTAACAAAAGGAAAATCATCTATCTTCATAGTCTGAAATTACCTCTTGTTAAAATTTACCTCACAGGGCTGTTGTGAGGAAATCACTTCACAAACTTGAGCAATTTATTTATTAAAATATTTGTTTTTTAAAAGCTACTTGTGAAATGAAGCATATATTTATCATTAATAACATTCATTGATAAACACAATCTCAGTGAATGAGAATGCTTTATCTTTGAGTCTTGATCTCAAATTGAGTCTTGATCTTAATTTTTAGGTCTCTCTTTTCCCTAAGTAATTAGTACATGAATATGTTAATCAATCCTTAAATAAACTAGTAGAGCTATTTAGAGGAGTCTCTATAGTAAATTATTTTACAAAGTATAGAATATTTGTACATTGAACAATTATCCCTGAATTGTTACACAGACAGCTAAAAAGATAGAATATTTATTAAGCCTTTACTATGTGCTAGGCATTGAATACACAAAAATAAGACCGTCTCTGCCCTCAAGGAGCTTACCTTCTAATGAAGGAGTGTTAGAAGGCGGTAGGGGGAAAAGGGCAGTAACATGTTGAAGAGTGAGCCCTAGAAGTGATGTGAAGGCCTGTGACCTGGCAAGATAAAGTTTACTTATACAAGCCATATGATCCAGAGAAAGAATCCAGGGTTCTGATAGTAGAGAAATGAAGATAATGGGCCTAGAAGAGAAGGCACGATGTGGAAGGAGATTTTATTTTTGCATATTGGGTCATTTTAGGGGCAACTTATGTTGTATATACTCAGATGTTTAATAAATATTTTGGTTAATGGTGTTACTAACTTTGGTTAAGGTTGTTGTTAACTATGAGTATGCAGAAGGAAAGACTGGGCCTAATCTAAAATCAGTAAATGCAGCATTATCTCCTTTGAAGCAGCTGGTGACCTGATGTCAGGAGAAAAGGAAGACTTGAATTCAAATCTGATCTTGGTCTCTTACTTGCTGTGTAACTATGGGCAAATCACTTAACCTATGTTTGCCTCAGTTTCCACAGCTGTAAAATGGGCATAATAATAGCACCATCTCTCAGGGTTGCTGTAAGGTTCAAATGAGATATTATTTGTAAAAAGTGCTTAGCACAATATCTGACACATAGTAAATGATATATAAACGATTCTCCCCCTTCTTCCCTTTCCTTCCTTTCCCTTCCCTTTTTGTTCCAAAAATTCTTGCCAGTGGATTACAAAGCTGTAATCAAAGGGATGTCTTTTTAAAGCTTTTTTTTCCCCTTTGGTTTGCAGGAGATGCACCAGTCATAGGTTCTTACAAAAATTTTGAAGTATAAGAATATCATAATACATGTTTGAGTCCCTGGCTGACAGAGAATATAAAAGGAGGCAACAGTAACATTGCCACCACTCTGCCTTGTATTAGATAGGCCTTGTGATTTCTAGTTGTAGGAAATGGTCCAGGAAAGTCATCAACCTTAACTTGACTTTCTATCTCCATAAACAATTACTTTCCCCATTTACAAAATTAGCATGGATACTTGCAGAAAGACAGGTATTTATAAAAATAAGAATGAGCCAAGTGTCATTGACAAGAAAAGACAATCTGGTTCCTGAAGGTCATAAAAAGAATAGAGTAAATTGGGCCCAGTAAGTTGTTTTTGAGAAAAGTCAGGAATGTTAAAAAAAAAAGCAAATGACTGTAAAAATCATCTGTTTTGTATAATCTTTACAGAATAATAGCTTTTCCTTTTCTTTTGTTTTTTATGCTCTCAGAGAGAGCATTTTCCATGATGAGAGGATCCTGGTTTCTTAAAATCTGACTCCTCTTAATAAGCTAGAAAGGCTTTAATGTAATTGATTGTGAGCCTGTTGTCCAAGGAGGAAACTCACTATGTATGAAAGGCTCATTAGCTTGCCCACATAATGATGAATTTTTCAGAAATAGTAAACCATGAAACATGAATGAACTGTGTGCTGTGATAGTAGAGAGAACGTGAAGAACAGTGTTATAGTGATTAGAGCAGTGGGTGTGGAATCCACAAAGACATGGGTTTGATTCTCACATTATTAATGAGTCACCCAACCTCTTTGAACCTCAGTGTTCTTATCCAGAAAAATGGGGAGATAATATCTATAGAACTTGCCTTACACAGCTATGATCATTAAATGAGACTGTAGGTAACATACTTTAAAAACCTACATATGTGAGTATTATCTTACATGTGAGTGTGTTGCCCCTACTGTTATTACCCATGATGATGATATTCTGAATATGTCAAAGTATCAAAGTCCATATTTTTAAAAAGATGAATTATTAACATAAATAAATAGTATGGACATTTTTGGAAGTTCTCTGTAACAGAGAAGGAAGCGAAGAGTGAATTGGAAAGGGCTCAGCGGGAATGTTGTTTATATCTTTCCCTCTGAACTATTGGTTCTATACATAGGCCTTTAAGAGTTATATAAATAGAAAATGAAATCTTTGGGATGTGAACAAAATTCTAATTAAAGACTAACTATTTTGACAGTATGGGAATCTGAAGAACTTTTATTTACAACAATTTTTAAAAGGCTATGGATAGCTCTTTCCCTTCTTTCAAAATGGAACACAAAAATGGCCAAAAGGGGGAAAAAAGGTCAAAAAAGAAACAAAGAACAAAAAGGGAAATGTGATGGAAAATGTGGTCAAAAAGACCAGGAAGCACTGCAGTCGGATCCTTGTTCTAGCTGTAGTGATTGGTAGATATTCCTGATCAGAAATGTATTCCTGGTAAGCCATGTACAAATGCACGTATGCTACACCTAGAACCCAGCATAAAAGGAAAAACAGAAAGAAGGTATCTGATACTATCTGAAAGCAGTAGGTGTTGATAAGAATGAAGATACTCAGGTGGTAAAGATTCACAAAATGCCTGGATATTAACCTATGAAGGACCTGTCTAGAAAGTTGGGGAGTTTTGTTGGTGTTCAGTTGTTTTTCAGTAGTGTCCAACTCTTTGTGATCCCATTTGGGGTTTTCTTGGCAGAGAGGTTGGAGTGTTTTGTCATTTCCTTCTCCAGCTCATTTGACAGATGAGGAAACTGAGGCAAACAGGATTAAATGACTTGCCCAGAATCATAGAGCTAGATTTGAACTCAGAAAGTTGAATCTTCATGACTCTAGGCCCAGCACTCTATCTACTGGGCCACCTAGCTGCTCCCAGAAAGCTGTCATGGCAAAAAGCCCTACAGCCAGCATATAAGGAGATTTGAAACTAGCATCACCCTTGGCACAATTTTAATCATGCTTACTTGCTACACAGGGCCAACCAAAGAGTTTTCCTAAAGCAACTTGTTAATGGATTGCTATTGCTACCTGGACCTCTGACCTTCAATTGTATTCCTTTGCAGAGGCCCCACCAGAGATTTGTTATTGCCACCTCTACCAAGGTGAACCTTTTGGATGTAAAAATTTCAAATCATCTTACTGATAACTTTCCTACTTCAACAGAGTTTATCTTCACAAAATTGTGTTTTAAATGCTTCGCAAAGAATTCTTATTAAAATATTTGGAACACTAAGTAAACAAACAAACAAAAGGCCATCGATAGAATGGTATTTTAAAAATTAATATGGTAATGTCAGTCTTGGATGTTGAGAAATTCCTGTCACTTTTCTTATTTAGATAACTAAAATTAATATACATATTAACATTGGTAAGAAAAAAAAGTTTCCTAAAAAAAAAAAAACGGGGCAGCTAAATGGCGCAGTGGATAGAGTACCAGCCCTGAAGTCAGGAGAAGGTGAGCTCGAAACAGGCCTCAGATACATAACATTCACTAGCTGTGTGACTCTGGGCAAGTCATTTAAGCCCAACTGCCTCACAAAAAACAAATAAACACACAAACAACTGCTTCATATTACCTTAAATTTAAAAGAATTATGCTGGTATTGAAATCTCATAAAAATGTTGCTTTCCATATAAAGAAGGAAAGGGTTCCATTTAACTTACTTAGAAAACTATGCAGAAAAATACATAAAAAGCAAAAAGAACTTGTAATATAGTTTGGGTTGCTAGTCTAATTTTCATAACTTCTGGCATATTTACAATATGACCTACAACAAACATGTAAGCACTAAAAATGGAAGCAGGATTTCTGAATTATATCACTTCCAAGATATTTATTTATCATTGGAAAAATCCCTTAAATTCTCAGGAAAAAAAAAGAAAAATGTCTGCCTTCTTAACTTTTCTTCCGCCCACAAACACCAATCTCCCGACCAAACACTAAAAGTAGAGTGGGGAACGTCGCAATGCTTTTGACTTTAAGAGCAGAGTTGCAGAGAAGGTTTGCTTCAGGATCAGCATCTCTTCTTCCCCACAGCTCTCCTGAGGGGAGTGACACTCTTAAGACTCACCTGCTCTGCAGAGGTGGTCATTGCAATCATTTTCTTCCTTTTGGAGCTTTTGCAGAGTTTGGAGGCATTCATTTACCTTAGTCCAAGGAGGACAGGGAAGGGTCAGGAAGGGGAGGAGAGAAAAGGAGAGGAGAGAGGGTCCTGGAAAACCATAAAATCGTAAATTTTCAGTAGTACCTAACTGAGGCAGAGGCATCTAGGTGGTGTAGTGATTACAGTGCCAGGTCTTGAATTAGCAAGACCTGAGTTCAAAACCAGTTTGGACACTTAGGAGCTGTATAACCCTGGACAAGTCACTTACCCGCCATTTGTCTGTTTTCTCATCTGTAAAAAAGGGATAATAAGAGTACCCACTTTCCAGGATCTTTGTGAGAATGAAATAAGATAATATTTATCAAGGGATTAGCAGAGTGCCTGGAGCATAGTAGGTACTATATAAATATTAGCTATTATTAATATTATTATTTTGCAACTAAAACAATTGGAAATTGTTGGTCTACAGGATATCTCCACTTAGATACTGCATTGCAAAAAATTCAGCTTGTTCAAAATCAAATACATCATCTCTCTATCCCACCTGACTCCATCAATGTTGTCAACATTCTCTTAATTAAACTTGGGTTAGAATTTTCACATTTTTAAAAACCCTTCCTTTTCAGCTTCCTACATCCATCCAAACAAATGAATGAAAAAACAGCATTTATAAAGTGATTTAAGGTTTCTAAAATGTTTTATAAATATTACTTCATTTTATCCTCACAACAGGTCTGGGAAAACTGAGAAAGATTAAATGCCTTGGCCAGAGTCACACAGCAAGTAAATGTCAGAGGCCAAATTTGAACTCAGGTTCTCCTAAATCCACATCTCGTTCTATATTCATTGGTCACCCTATTTGTCAAAGTCACACAGTTCTTCAAAAGGTCCAGAATATCAAGGGAATTAATAAAAAGAAATGCAAGGGAAGATGGCCTAGCCATACCAGATCTTAAATTGTATTATAAAACAGCAATCATCAAAACTATTTTGTACTGGCTAAGAAATAGAGTGGTAGATCAGAGGAATAGGTTAGGCACACAAGACACAGTAGTCAATGACTATAATAATCTACTGGTTGATAAACCCAAAGACTCCAGCTCCTGGGATAAGAACTCATTATTTGACAAAAACTGCTGGGAAAACTGGAAAATGGTACGGCAGAAACTAGGCACAGACCAACAGCTTACACCATATACCAAAATAAAATCAAAATGAGTAAACAATTTAGATATAAAGGCTGATATCATAAGCAAACTGAGAGAGGAAGCCAGGGAAGTCAGCGGGAAGAGGGGAAAGGGACAGCATGGAGGAGAGGGTGATAAAATGGAAGAATCTGGAAGTGGAGGATCTTGTGTGCGGAACTACAGGAAGACCATGGTCACTAGATCCACAGAGAAATAAATGATCTTCAGACTAAGAAATTTTTTAAAATGGCATTTATTAAAATTCAGTGTCTAATACAAATAAAAAGATAAACAAAGAGATGGCAAGGAAGTGAGTTCAGATCACCAGGACAAAATTAACTCCTATGGTATTTAAAAGACTTGTGGCTATGAGTGTTGAGCTGCTGTCTATCTATGAAAAATCATGGAGAATAAGGATGGTGCCAAGGATGGGCTAAGATGGGCTCAGTTTTCAAAAGAGAGAACAAGGTGGGTTCTTTAAGGTAAGGACCAGGGAATCTGGTTTCACTCCCTGGCAAAATTCTAGAATTCTCTGATGGACTCAGTGGTACTTCTGCAGAGCTGTTTCCTCTACGTGAGGATCCAAGTCAACACCATCATTTTTTTCTTCTTCCACCACCCTTGAGAGTTGTGCAGGATGACCACCACAGAGGGGACAATGGTGGGCCAGGGGCAGTCACTATATACTGACAGCCACAAGGGCAAGGACCAGCTAACTATGTGAGGGAGACTTTGGGGCTTTTATGAGGTGAGAGGACATCGAGGACTAATGTCATACCTGTTGCCACTGTTTTGATAGCCACAACCTCGAAGCCTATTGAAACTTCTGGAGACATGAATCGCAGAGGCAATCCAGATCAATCCCGAATCTCAAGATTAACAGCTATTATGACTCCTGCCATGCTGCTGAGATGAAGAGGAAGGCTGATGCTTCTTTCATGACTCATCTTCTGATGTCCCCTATATAACCCTGCAATGGAGTCTGGCTTTGCAATAAGGTAACCATAGAGATGCAGACACTCTTCCAGAATTCCACTGACCACTAAGGTTTTGAAATGGGTGGAGGTGTCTGTGATTGTTACAGGAGAGTGAGGAGGAGGCAGAGTTTGGTATGTGGAAGCAGGCGTCCTCCATGTTGGGAACATATGGGGAAAGGCACCCGGTTCTTTCATTCAAAGAAACTGATGAAGAGCTGATTGGTCGTAGAGGACGAGGTGCTGTGATGCTGTATGGATCTGGTTTGGTGAGATTCACCCCCTGAGAATCTTCTAACTCTCCACCTCCCATTCTCACTCCCTGAGACTGTGATCTCAAGAAGAAAGCTGCTTTGGCAACTGCCCCTCTCCAGTGTCTAAGCAGAAAAAAAAAAGCCATTTCCTGCCCTCGCAGTCAGAAAAGCTTAAAACTGGCAGCTGTATTTCTAACCAACTGTGCTGGCCAGTACTTCCCTTCCCCCTCCCCTTCTTGCTTTCTGTCCTCTCTTTTTTATTAGCAGATATTACACTGCCAGATGTAAAAAACAACAAGTAACAACTACAACAGCAGTGCACCAAACCTTTGTGTGTTTTCACTTCAGTGATAGCAGTTGGGGAACAAAAGGTATGTTTGTATAAAGCTAGAGACTCATTGAGTGTCCTCTGTGGAAGCAGGCACCAGGAGGCAAGCAGCTCACAAATGACTTTCTTTGGGAATATACAAACTGAGTGGTGCTGCCTGTGACAGCCTTCTAGGCCAATCTAAGGTGAGAAGCCAGGGAAAGAAAAGCAGAGAGCTTTACATACTGAAACCTAGACTAGTATTATTAGCAAGCTGGAATTCTGGCATGAAGCAGAAGAGGGGAGGGGCTGGCAGTGTGGGGCTCTTTCGGTTCTGTTATCTCCTTTTTCTCTGCTCATTGCCACACATGAATTACCCTACCATAGGATCTATGTTAGACCTGACGCAGTCCATGATCCAGAGCCGGGACCCAGATATACAGTCTCACCCTCTCCCCGATTCCTTCTGCATGATGTGCAGGCTGTGGTTTGGGAGTTCCCCTGGCCATACCTGGAGAACTGTGAGATCAAGAAGGAGAAGGGTTGGGGAGATGGCCGGAAACAAACAGTCCTTTGTGGGACCCTTACATTTTTTCCTTTTCCAGAAATAATACCCTCAGTCCCTGGAACAGTTAATCCATTCAGCTTTGAAACTCTAGCCCTGGGGCTGAGTTGTCTTGATTGGTGAGTGAATGAATGCAAACTCACCTAGCTTACTATATATAGCTGGCTTAGTCCCTACCTCTCATATGATTCAAACACCCCACCCCTCCACATATACTTTCTACTTACTGCTCGGGGCAATTACTACCCAGGTGTCTGGAAAGAGAATGTCAATTGTTTGTCCAACTGATCAACTCACTATCCCTGTGACTCTTCAGAGTCACTCTGAAGAGACAATTCTCTTTTCTGATCATCCCTCCTATGTGTTTCCCATCCCTGTCTCCAACCTCAACTACAATATAAGCTCCTCAAGGAAAAGAAATGTAACATTATTGTATCTGTATTCTCAGTACCTAACAGTGTCTGACACTTAGTGAATGCTTAACAGATACCTTTTCATTCTTTTCTTCCATTTTTATGTTCAATCAATTATGTGAAATATATGAGCTATGAGGTGGAAGATTAAGATGAACAAAAAGAAGGAAGCTCAGTGAAAGGCTCAAGGATTTAGAGCTACAGCTTTTTTTATTTTTGAAATAGAGTATTATTCTATATCATCCCCTAGCTAATGCTGAACTAGGTGTTTAGCAATGGGAAGTAGCCAAGATGCTGCCAGACTGGGCACCCTATTGTGGCTAGTGGGGATACTGTACCATTTAGAAAGGCTTTACCACATATACACCAGAATGGAACAGAAGTAGCCATTGGCCTGATTGCTCAAAGAAAATGCCACTTGGTGGGCAACTAGAATATTTTATTCCCCACTGGATAATAAATAATTATGACATATAGTCTCACTATAGACTTATGGAAAGCAGCACACAACCTGATGTGGGCTGCTGACGCAGCAGAATGCGCACTACTGTACTGCCCCAAGAGTCACATAAGGGACACCTACATGTTACACACATTATTCTAAGTAAAGCATATGAACACTTAGAAAGATGATAATCACAGCAGAGGAATGCGACATTTCTATAAAACAAATTAAAAAAAAGTATTTCATTATATCCTGTGGATATAATAGAGAGATACAGGCTGAATGATAAGGTGAGAGAGGCAATTAATCTTGGTCTCTGTGTCCTCTATCTCTGTCACCCACCATTACCACAAGAAGACTTTGACTTCAGAGAGTAGAAAATTTTTGCTATCAACATCCTAGCTCTGGAACAGCTAATGCAGTGTCTACATCAGGAGCCAAGGGCAAACTGGACATAGGGAGAAAAGGAAGCTTCAGAATTGAGCAAGAAGCCTAGAAGAAAAGCTAAACCATACTTACAAGAAATTCATAAGGACCCCACAAAGGGGAGAAAAAGACTTAAAGCAACCAGTAGCTCTGAATAACTCCTCAGCCACATGTGTTCTCTTATCTTGAGCTCACATTCTTCTGGGCCCTGTATGTACTGATGAAAAAGTGTGTCACAGACGTTGAGGGTGGGAGGAAGTTTTGTACCAATTCTTATTATATGATCTTAGTAAATTCCGCTTTCTCAAAGTTAATTAAGTTTGACTAATTGATATCAACAGATAATCAAAAGAGAGATTACAACCACTGGGGGCTTGTGAACTATTGCATTTGATAAATACATTCCAAATCTCTCAGAGGTACGCCTAGAATCCTGAGAGGACACAAAGGATCTACCATCTGGGGACCTAACTTGCAGTACAACCTGAAGTTGGGAGAGTAAATCCAGAGCATATGCTACATGTAGAAAAAAAACTGGATTTGTTTTACTTGGCTCCAGAGGACAGAAAACTAGGAGTAAATGGGTAGAACTTTTAGAGAGGCAAATTTTGGCTCAATTTAGGAAGAAAAATATTGAACAGTCTTACTCAGGAGATAGTGAGTTACCTATCATTGCAGATTTTCATACAGAGGCTAGACAGCTACTTTTTGTTTATTTTTAGGCAATGGGCTGATCTAGATAGATTCCAAGGAAATACTAATATATGAACTACATACCTTACAAATTTATTTCCAGGATCAAATGAGAAGATGCATATAAAGCACTTTGCAGACCTTAAAACACTATATAAATTTAACATAATTATTCTGTAAAGTGTTATACAGATTACAATTAGTTTTTAATGTCTTCCTCAGCACTTACCTCATCGCTACATTTAAGTTTGATATTTAATAAATCCTAGTTTAATATATGATTGAATATTACATGTCAGTGAGCCCTGTCCAAAGAAAGGTCAGCTTTTAAAAACTTACAGTGTGAACTTTGGGACTGACTTCTTTCTGTTATTCCCCCTTCACACATTTCACCACTTATTAGAATATTGACCAGAAGGTGAGTAGGAGCAACATGAATATGTGGAAGTCTGGCCAGTCCAACTTCCTTGTTAGCTGTTTTGGTTCGGGGGATTGGGATATGGGAGAGACTGCTAGGGGATGTGAGTAAGAGAGGTGAAATAATTGATTTCAACAATGTTATTGGATCATCCATCCTTTTTTTGGTACCAACTACCATGAATAATCATGTGCTAATTCTATAACATTCTGAGTTCCCAAACAATGAAAACAGAGTGACAGCACTGACTTGGCTTCTCTAGGACCAAATGCTATAAGACAATAATAACCTACCTAAATGTTTGTTTTTCCTAAGGCCAGAATTCATCCTTTCCCTTCAATGAATGAATGAAATGAATGAAAAAATACTATTAAGCATTTACTATGTGCCAGACACTGTGTTAAGTGCCAGGGAAATGAATACAAAAAAGCAAGCTACTTCCTGCCCTCAAGGAGATTACATTCTAACAAGCACAGATAACACATATAGGGGAGATCCCAGAGAGGGATATTTTGGTCAGGAAAGTCACAGGAATGGTGAATGGAGTGGTAGTGCAACTTTAGCAAGTCGATTAATATTACTGTTCAGTAGCTCTCAAAAGCTGAACTTATTATACAGTCAGACTGAAAGACATGGAATTCGGTAGAATCTCTATTTTTCTCAAAATTCCAACTAAATTCCAAGGTTCTTCTCAGCAAATGAATGCCTTTCCTATATTCTAAGTGATCACAGACATGTTTAATCTTATGTAGTGATTTCATCTTCCTTTGGACCTGAAGATAAGAGTCAAATCTTGTGGTCAGTCCCCACCTACACAATAATTCATGTAGGCCCTGCCCTGCCATATCATTTCCTTAAAGAGCTAAATGGTTGGGAGTCCTCTGATTATCCTTTATAGAAAATGTGTAAAACTCTAACTGGACAATACCTTAAGAGAGTATGTGTAATATGGTTTGTAACCTCAAAAGAAGAGAACCATTAAAAACAACAACAATGACAACTTAGCTTGAATTCTTTATGGTTAGGGGTAGAGTTTTTAAAAATGTCTCAAAACAAATGAACTTCTATTATCAGCTCTAACAGGCCATGACTCGGTCAAAAAATAAAGTTTAAAAAATCAGCAAAAGAATTACAGAGAACCATGTTGTAATATAATGCACACTGCTATTTCTGAATCTTTCTCTGAGCAGCAAGATTGTGGGAGGGTTTTGCCCATAACCACACATTCAAATCAGATTGTCTAATGTGGCTGAAACAGTGAATCACAGAGGAGGGAGATTCTGCTGGAATGTGATGCTTTTTTTTCCTCTGAGGGCTCCTCCTCTCCCCTTATCCCACCTCTTCTTTCCCTGTCATTACTAACTGGTGCTGGTTCAAACTGGCTAGCTCCAGCCTTCGCAGCATCCCCTCTGTGTTTCTCAGCTTTTGTTCTCAGTTAGAACAGAGCACTACTTCTTGCTTCTTAGGCAGCTTGTGTAATTAGCCTGCAAGCTGCCAAATATTGCAGCACATCCTTTGATAACCTATTAATGGCATGGGTAACTAAAAAGGATTTTTTTTAATTCCCAGAGCAAATACAATTGTATTTTAACAATTTCACTTCAGGTACAAGGATATTTTACTTATTCTTCTGGCATTGATGGCCAAAACAACAAAATTCCTCTGCTTATTTTTATACAATTTTATATAAGTCTCCCTCAGGAGTGGCTACAGGGATATTTATATCAACAGAGAGAGATAAACCAAGGAAATCTGGAACACTCACAAATCATTAAGTTTTCTTTTCTTCTATAGGCAAGGTAGGGAGAGTAAGGAGTACTTATTGCTCCAAAATCATTCAAATATGGCCCAGTGGGAGCTAGAAAATGTCACTGAAACCCCTATTTCTTTCATGAATTGTTTTAAGTCCCAAATGCATTTTTATCTGTCTCAAAAGATCAGAGATTTAGGGGTAGAAAAACACCTTAGATGTTACCAAGTCCAAACCTCTTATTTTTACAGAGGATAAAACTGAAGCCCAGAGAGGTTCATACCCCAAGGTCACACTGGCAGAAAGTGGCAAGGACAGGTTTCAAACCCAGCTCCTTCGACTCCAGAACCAACTTGAAAGAGAAAGGCATTTCTTAACTAATAATTTTTTTTCAAAATAGCAAATAAGTTTGCAGAAATCCAAGAGGAGGGAGGGCAATGTGAAAGTAGGCTATTACTAGCATTGTAGCTACCTTCCCATCCCTGTTTTCTGAGGAATGATAGACTAATTTGTTGTAGGGTTACATCAGGATTCTCTGAGCCCACAATTCATCACTTCACTTTCTTTTCCAGACTACAGGCCTATGCAGCAATCTCTAGGCTTTCCTGCCTAGGTGTGATTCTTAAGCCTATCTCTATTTTTTTATTTTTTCCTTAGAGGAGAGAGGAGATGGGGACATGGCATGGGAAAGGGGAAGCCAAGAGGTGGGCATAGTTTTTTCAGACTAAGAATGCTTTGAGGCATCCCTATCTACTATCTCAGATATAACTGGCTAGTCTGGTGAATATATACATAGAAATATGTGCATATGTATGCATATACACACATATACACAACACATCTTTCTACGTATACATATGTACACATACATGTAAATACACATATACATATGTGTATATACACCACATATGCATGCATGTGTACACACACACTCACACAAACACACTCCTAAAACTAATTAGTTGAGAGAGTGGTGGTGCCAAACCCCAAGCCTATCCCAATTACTCTAACACTAGCCCTGCTGTACCTTCTTCTAACTGTGTACCTGGAGATATTTTCTTTCGCTAACAGATGTCAGAAAGAGATTTCCCACGGCCAGAGAGGTGGCAGACAACTGGGAGGTGTATGAAACACCTGTCTCCATACTCTGTTCATATTTACATTCAAGTATAGAACAATTTGGAACTGTGCCATTGTGTTTGTATGGGTCCATGTGCAGATAGTGGTCTAGCTTAGAATGAATCCTGTAGCTTCATAAAAACCACAGAGGAACCACTGAGTCATCATGAATGTCCTTCTCTTAGACTTCTGATTTTCTCTACAGAAAGATCTGGACAATTTTACAGACATATTTATTTCTTGGCGAAATTGCTTTTAGCCGGAACGTGTTCCTGTCTGTCATAGTATATAGTCGGGATCATTTTCCAGATACGGACAGAGGCAAACACTGCCTGGCATGGGACCCAAGTTCTTAAAAAAGAGACAGTGTAGGCTGATGAATTCTCAGCCTGTTTACATTCCTTCCCTGAAGTGATTGCAGTTCTTTGCAGTTCTGCTGTTCTGCAATACTAGGAGCTGTTTACATTGAATAGGCCCTAAAGGAGGAGAGATTCCTATGGAGCTTCTAAGGTGAAATTTAGAAGACTGAATGAAAATAGGAACATGAAGCAGTTAATCTGGGGAACTTGTCATTTTTGTGCTGTGTAAGGAGGTTAGACTCAGAAGGATAGGATCACATACCTGCATGGTCCAGTATTAATAGGTATCAGCTCTGAAGAAGGGAGATAAGAGCCTTCTTCCCTATCTTTTTAAGCTCTCAAGAAAAAGGATATTAACTTCTTTTCTTGAGCTCCCCCATATATTACCTACCTCACAGGGCTGTTGTAAGGATCAACTGAGATAATAATGCTTGTGAAAGCACATTGAAAACTGGAGAGCAAAGAGGAGAGGTACCATTATTTTTTAATTCAGTTAACGTAAAAGTAATGCCCCTCTTTTGGCTCAATATTCCTATAAGCTAAACTTTAGTGAAAAACTGGTTATAGATTTTAAGGCTAATACTTCTTTTTTTTAAACTATAAATCATTACTTTTATCCTTATTGTTTATAGCACATTACACCTACTCAGTTGAGTACTTTATAGATAAAAGCATGAGTCCCCAATCTCTCCTTGTTTCAGAAGGCAAATTTAAATTACAATCACTGTGCAATGGGTTCAGAATGGCATTCAAGTTTTCTCCCTTTTTCTAGGGCTCTGTTCTGAAGGTTGCATTATACAAATAATGCACTGAAATTAACATAATTTTCATAGCCCACTCATCACAATAACACATCTAAGGGAAAGAAAACAAATGCCTTAAAAGTGATGAGTTTCATAAATTCATTTAATTGAGAGATACTAAAATGCATAATCTGCACCTAATTAAAAATGAATCTCTGTTGGTCACTATTTTTAAAATACATTTTGAGGCTTCAACTGATAACATGCTTTTTATATCTAGTTCCCTATTCTATTTTCCAAGCTAGAAAGAGGTGAATTATGATTTTCTGAAAACTCACCCATATGTTTTCTAGTTCAATAAAACACCTTACTAGTTCTTTTTATTTTCTTTTATTTTTAATTCTATACCTACATGGTAAAAATGGTTACCACTGATATGAAAGAAGAAGTCACTTGCCCCAAATTCCAATGGCTCCTAGCTTTGGGACTAGATACTCAATCTTATTATTCCAATTCTAGGGCTCTATCCTCAACTTCAAGGGACAGATAGTGTGTTCCATGTTTTGTGATTTATTAAGTTTCCTCATTTGCAAAATGAGGTGGTTGGACTAGATTTCTAAGGTCTCTTTTAGCTCTAAATGTCATGATCTTACATTATCTCCCATTCACTGAGATTCTCTTCAGTGCCACAGAAGATCTCACATGTAAAGTCTCAGTCAAATGATTTCTTATTGATTAGATCCTCCAAATGTTTCTAATCTAAGACCAGATAGATTCTGATTCCACAATTATGTGACTGTACTATTTGTACTGAGTCCAGGAACACTACAAAGACTTCTCAAAGAGATCTACATTAGTAGGAAAAAAAAAAGACAGTTTTCATTGTCTATATGGGTAAAAAATCAAGTATATGATCAATACCTGTTATCAGGAATGTGGCATACACCTATTGTACAGACAGGAAGCCCACTGAATTAGGTCATCTTGTGTATCTTTGACAGCACTACAGATAGACAATGAGCTAGGCCTAGAAATTGGTATATAAAGACATTGGGATGGATTTCACTTGGGAAATGGTGCAACGCTTTCTAAAATTCCACACTGGCTGCTCCTACAAAAGTCCGCCTCTTTAACATGGATATTCTCCTTATGGTTGCCAATTATGAAACACTACAATCTTGGAAGAATTAGAATTACAAATAATCCAAAGGACAAAGGAAAGATACATGGTAAACATCAGCAGACTGTAGCATATTATTGATGATGAGTTGAATGTGAGAAATGGTGTAAAAAACCCATTTCTAATGCTAAGTAAAGATTTAGGATTAGAAAGGAAAGTGGGCTGGTCACTTAGCAAAAATGAGAGATCACAGATAAGTGGCACATAGGTAGTTCTACCCCAAATGATAAAATAATAAAGTAAGATTCTCCAGGGTATTGGGGGAGTATCAGTAAGTCAATAAGCATTTACTAAGCACTTACTATGTGTCAATCAGTCAATCGGTATTTATTAACTGCCTACTATGTGCTGGACACTGTGCTAAGTGCTGGGGGTAGAAAGAGATTGGCAAAAGACAGTTCTTGCTTTTGATGAGCTCACAGAGGGAGATAACATGTAAAAATACACAAACTAGCTATGTGCAGGATAAATAGGAAATAATCAACAGAGGGAAAGCACAACTACTAAGTGCTGGGGATAGAAAGAAAGACAAAAAACAAAAACCCAGCCCCTGACATCAAGAAGCATACATAATAATGATGGAGACAGCCAATAAATAATGAGGTAGAAACAATATATGAGAAAGTGGTTGAAGGTAAGCTGTCAGGGGAAGGCATAAAAAGCTTCCTCAAAAAGCTCAAGGGTGGAGAAGCCCTTCATCAAAGCACAGAACGTTAGTGCTAGACAGAGAGTGACAAGCGCAAGATCACATCCAAGTCATTACAGTCCTAAAGAAATGTTATGTGCAGCATATGGTAAGTGAGCTTAATAAATAGTTGATAGATTAATGAACCATGAACTTTCTGACACTTTTCAAGTTTATTTCTGTCCATTTTCTCTACAGCAGGATTCATTCTAGTGTATAAAGACTATATTGCACTACTCTAGGAAATCAACTTGCCAATTAGAAGCCACAATCAGTATAAATCTTCCAAAGAATAGCACTAAGTGACTTGAGGTGGCTTTGCAGGACTGCCAGTAGTGCTAGGGAAGGACTGCCAGGAAATATGAGGTCATTTGTGTCCCAATCAACATCAGAGGAGCCTTTGGAATGATGGCTCCTCCAATTGCTCCTTTTTCTCATCCAGGAAAAAGTGACTCTTTGCCGGAGTCCCTTTGGCCTGTTTAAAGAGGCTGTTTCAAGAGGAGTGCATCAGTAGCAGGACCACTCTCTTTCAATCACCCACTAGAGAAATAAGATTTTTTTAATAATTGGACACATATGAGAGCACTGCACACTTTCTTAATCTCCCAGCTCAGACCTGGGACTGAACAAACACAACACTGGTAGATGGCATCAAATAAAGGGAAGCATCCACTCCCTATAACTTGGGCAAAGGCACTACTAATTCTGGGGTTACTGTTAGGTCTATATGGTTAGAAGCCTGGTTCCTTGATACTTAACATCTTCAAAGAAAGACAAGTTGGAAAACCACAAGCACATTTTCTCAGATCCTTCTTGCTGAGAAGGCAGAACATGATTCTCCCTCATTAATTTCTGCTTAGGCAAATACCACAGTTGGGGGGAGAAAACCTTACTCTCCTTTTAGTTTGGGACCTTGTCAGTTGTTGATGGAATCTTTCTTTTTGCAAGTGTTCCTATGAAATCAAAAGCATGTTTTTGTCCAGGTGAACATGACTTTTAACCTAGAAACTTTCCCTCTGAATCAACTGTGTGCAGCCATAGGACTAATATTATGAAAAGAGCCTCCAGTTTCAATCTGAAATATTTTGATGGTTCATGGAGTATCCCAGAGATCAGACATTTAAAACTATCTACAAAAATGAATGAGGAATCTTTTCTACTACCTTGCTAAATGTAAAAACACTATGTAAATATAAGAAATTCTTCATGGAAACATCATTAATAGTAGTAATTATATTGAATACATATAATTAGGTATGTGAAAATTGTGTGTGTGTATATCTATAGTCTTTCTATGAAGTAATGAGACAGCTTTTGAAGCGCCACAGGGAAAACCAGTCTCATTCTTCATAGATGTGCTGTCTGCACAATTCCTGCCCCCCAACACACACACCGACACTTCCATTTTTCTGATAATTTAAAAATTCAAGTTGTGTTCATGAAATTACTCCTGGGTTTCCTTTTTAATTGGTTTTCCTTCTTTTGTGCTTAGATTTCATATACTGAGATGTAATTTATACCTCCTTTTTTGAGGCAGGGGAAGGGAGGACAACCTCACTTAAATCTAATTCACCACAACTCAAGACATAGCCTCATGATGTTATTGATGAACAACTAGAATCTATCTATCTATGACAGAATTATTTTTCAAGCATAATTAGAATTCTTTCATTACTCTTGGCAACCATGTGGTTGAGTTCTAAAATGTTAAACTTACATGTTTGTAATTACATACACATATAATATACATGGGTCAAGAAGACATCCTTCTGAGGTTCAAATCCAGCCTTAGACATTTACTAGGCAAGTCACTTAACCCTGTTTGCCTCAGTTACTCATCTGTAAAATGAGCTGGAGAAGAAAATGGCAAATTGCTCTAGTATCTTTGTCAAGAAAACTCCAAATGAGGTGACAAAGATTCAAAAACCACTGAAAAAAGACTGAATTGAATAATATATACACATGAGCAAGAATCACACCAGTCTAATATTTGTATGCACATTTTGTTATTTCTATTAATAATTATAGCTATTATAAAGCCAAGGTGAAGACAGGAATGATTAAGGGGAGGGGGAGCACCATGTTACTAAACCAAACCAAAAAGAAACAAACAAACAAAGCCAAGCAAGAATGTGGAGCTGATTCTGGGATTTTCTCAAACTTTTGAAGGAACATAGTGTGGAAAGAGTGCCCCTTAGTGGACGGATGCACTCAATACAAAAGTAAAGGTGATGGAAAAGTATATTTTAAAGTAAAAGTTAAAATGAGGATTATTCAAATCTTAACACTAAGAAGAACCATCATTCTATGGTTTATAAATGTTTTTCTCAGGACTCCCCTATATATGATCATCATCTTCCCCACAAAACTGATTCTATTTATCTTAGAAATCTGTCCCAGAGAAAATTAAGCTAAATTCCGTGACAATTTCTAAAACCATAATTGAGTACAATAATGAAAAAAAAAATTCTAAAAACCTTAGCAGAATAAAACTAATTTTAAGAGCTAAGTATAAAATATAGAGAGAGTACACCTCTGCTCTAGTCTAGAAGTTCAGTGCTGCATGAATACAAATTGTTCTGTCCAAACTCCATGCCTTTGTTCATATTTTCGCTACTTGAAATGCATGCTTCTCCCTACCTTAACTAAATCTTATCCATCCTTCAAGGGTCTGCTCAAGTTCAGGGACACAGAGAAAGCTTCCCTGGCAACTTTTACCCATTCTTCATAACTTTTTTTTTTTTTGGAGAGGCAATCAGGGTTAAGTGACTTGTCCAGGGTGACACAGCTAGTAAGTGTCAAATGTCTGAGGTCAAATTTAAACTCAGGTCCTCCTGACTCCAAGCCTGCGCTCTATCCACTGTGCCACCTAGCTGCCCCTATAACTTTCTAGGGCAAATAATTTATACCACATAATTTAGCAATTATGTACAATCTTTGATTGTTCATTGATTTTTTCATGTGACTTCAGTTTTCTTTTCCCAACATGACATTTAGATCTTTGAGTTAAGGAGTATTAGACCAGAAGGCTCTTAAGACTCTTAGAGCCCTGGGTCTGTGATCGGGAGAGGGCAAATATCATGTTATGTACTTGTTGGATGGATGAACTGGGGGTAGCAAGGAGGGTAGCCTCATACAAGCATTCTCTCTTCCCAACCCCCAACCCCATGCCCAGCATTCTTTCTCTGAACAAATAGCCTCACCTCTTAAAATCAGGGCCATGTGAAATCATCTTCCTCAAATCCCTTTCTACCTCTTTCTTTTGTTCTCAGAGGATGAGCTTCTCCTAATAATTAATTCCTTTGCTCTTCTTCCCTCTTCTCTTTTCTTGGGCCCTCCTTCCATTACTTATTACCACAATTATTCCTACTCTCTCTTGCATTTCCAACTCTGCCCTTTTTTGGGATTTCTTGTCCTCTATCTCTAAATATGTTTAAATCTCCCCTATTCTATTTGTCACTTTCTTTTCACTCTGATTTCAACAGTCTAATTCAAGCCCAGCTTTACCATACTGCAACATCGGATTTCCAGTGGCTTCTCACTGAACATGTGTATAGAAAAGGGCTCTTTTTCACTTTAGGAAGGTGTTCTAATAATTTCTTTTTTTTTTAGTTTTAGGAGACTATCATAATTGTGAGATTTTACTATTATATGTCAATAATGGTTAAGGAATTTGGTGTGTCTTCATTTTGGAAACTGGAAAGGCCCATAAGCATAGAAGAAAAATTATCAAATTACTTACCTAGTTTCTTATTTACAATTCAGCTAGGTGGCGCAGTAGATAGAGTGCTGGGCCTGGTGTCAGGAAGACTCATCTTCCTGAGTTCAAATCTGGCCTCAGAAACTTACTACCTGTGTAAGCCCAGGCAAGTCATTTCACTTTGCCTCAGTTTTTTCATCTGTAAAATGAGCTGGTGAAGGAAATGGCAAGCTACTCCAGTATCTCTACCAAGAAAATCCCAGATAGGGTCACAGAGAGTCAGAGATGACTGAAAAAATACTTAATAACTTAATTATAATTTTTTGTTTCTGGTGTTATTGTACATCTTTACCTTCCTTCCCCTTATCTCTAACTCACAATTTCACCATTCTAGCTTGGCCTCCATTACCTTTTGGGTGGACACTTCTACCCCTTATGCCCAGAACACACCTCCTCTTATTTCTGCCTTTCAGAGTCCTTTCAGGTGGCTCATCAGGTGCCACCTCCTCTGGGAAATAAGACTTGCTCTCTCCCTGCTTAAATATTCCTAGAACACTAAAAGTCTGGATCTCTCCTCTGCCTTGCCTCTATTGCTCCCTATCTACTGTACATTATCATATGTATCCCATTACTGTGTTTACCATGTTACATGATGAGAAGTGTGCTCATTGTTTTAGGTAGCAATTTTCATCTAAGGGTTTCAAAAATGCATACAGAACAACATGTCAGCAAACTAATTAAAAAACATTCAACAAATATTTATTTAAGGACCTATTATATGCCATACAAACACAAAATAAAACACAGTAGTTTTGTGAGCAAAGTCTTGACTATATAACAAAACTTTGAGATCCTAAATCTGGAAATTATTTACAAAGGATTTAATTTTTTGTTTAATTTGGTTGTTTGGGTTCAGAGTTAAACCTTAACCTACCACTAACATTTTTACTACTTTGACAGTGGTTAAAAAAAAAGATGGCATAGTTCCACTGCCAATAAACCATACATAAATTGCTAGTCTTCTGAAAAGTTATGTAAAGGGCCACCCTGACAAAAAAGAAACACTGATGCTTGGTCATTATGAATTTGAGAGGAGGAATCTGCAATAATATTCCTGGTCTGTTTAAATGTAAGATACACATAATTTAAAATAATTAGCATTCATATTCACCATGTTTATTGTTTTCTGTTCAGTATTTGCAAAATAAACCTATCACATGTCTTTGGTAACACATTAGCTTTGTTAGACTAACACTGAGAACAAATAATACTGCTTTGAACCTTCCAATGGGAAAGCCTTGCTTCTGACCCATAGCCCAGGAAGGTGTTGCATCAGAGTCACACCATGAATTTGTACTTAAAATAGCACTGTTTAAGGAAGCTACTACTTTGCCAACTTTTTTTTCCAGACTAACTAGATACTTAAAAGAGAGACAGAGAAAGACACAGAGACAGAAAGACAGAGAGAGATCGAGATCTTTTAACAAAATGGGGTCACTTGTTACTAGCCTAGGATACTCAATGCCTACAGCTGAGATAAATAAATTCTAAACAAAGATCAATGGCAAACTATTCATCTTCTTTTTAAAATGATCTTGGCTTTGCTCTTTGTCCATTGCTATATGCCAGTCTTTCTTAACCCTAGGAGGTGGGGAAAATCTGTCAGTTCACTGTTTAAAATTAAAAATTTGCTTCATGTCTACACTTGACTAATTATAGATATAAACTATAGAAAACAAATGAAATATTAACAGAGAATGGATTGCTGATTGCTATGCCTACATTTTAATCACTGCTATGCTTTATGCCACCTTCCCTCTAGATTATGCTTATTTTCACATTCTTTTGGGATGATGTGATGCCTCCTGGGGATGCAATGAAAAAGTGTGAAACTTTAAATAGAACTTTAATGTGTTTATTAATAATAATTAAAAAAATCCCTATGTCTAGAGACTTACAAATTTTAATGGTTTTCCATTTTTTTCTAAGTAAATTTGTCTGGAAGAATATAAAATTCCATAATATTGCATAAGATGTCACATTTGCTTATTATAATCTTTATGACAATATCTCTTTGGCAATGGTTCCTATGTACCACTGTTACATAAAAGAGAACCATCACCATTCCAACTCACATCACTCACACATGATGCTAACAAGTTAGGAGCATCACTGAAAGAAGGTGGATTGGGGAAAAGAATGACAAAAATTATACTATTTCTGAAGGAGATCAATAATTGGCTTATTTCAATGCCTGAACTATCCACACAGCCAAAAATGCTCCAAAAAGAAACCTTGAGATTCTATTGTGCACGTACAGAAGACATAATTCCTTAAAATTTCCTTTAAAAGTTGGCAGACATCCAGTTTTTTAAAAGGTATAACTCCATTTGAACATTTTAATCACTCAACCATAAGAGCTTCTCTTAGGGTTACCTCTTCTGTTACCTCTCTTTACATAGAATTATGTAATTACTTTGTATATTCAAAAGAAAATTCCCTTAGATATTTTTGATGTTGTAGACTAAAATACTGATGAGGTTTTCACATGTAAATTCTTTGAATATTATTGTAAGAATAGATTCCAAGATATTAAGTGATTTATCACTAACCTATAATATAAAAAATATTTAAAATCTGATAACATTAAGTAATTTTTATAACTGTGCCTGACACTAGCATACTATTCTTGTTTTAAAAAAATGAAGTAGTCTCTTTGTGAAAACAACAACATAAATTGTATTAGCAAAAGGTTTTTTAAATATTGTAGGCTTTCTTTTGTACTTCAATTATCTTGATATTTTAATCAATGAGAATCATACCAGCACACCCCCCCCCAACTGATCATAGGCTCTGTTGTTTCTGCTCCCCTTAAAACCAAAGGAAAAGTTCTACTTCCTGTGGAAAGTAGATTGGAGCTTCAGAATATATTTTTAATGGTTTACACTTCCTTAATTAGTTGCTCTACACTCTTAAGGCTTATCTACATGGTGACCTAAAACAAAGCAAAATATGAACTCTAGTTCATTTTTAGCACCAAACAGATTACTTGAGGAAGAACTTTCATGATTCATTCAAGTTTTCCCATGGCTGGGGGTGGGGAGAGAATTTTTTTTGTGTGTGATTTGAGAGTTCCTTTTTAAAGCACAGTTGGTTCTTTTACATAGGTATAGGTCAAATCTTATTTTAGCAAGCACCTTTCTGCACTTATGTCTCTATAAAATACAATGGTTTTCCAAGCCCCAGTTATTCTCTTCTTGGCAACTATTCAATCTAGAAACTCTAGTACAAAAAAAAATGTGAACAGTTCCTTTGAGTTTGACCCATATCAACCACATTTCAGAGTTTCATTTTGCTTTAAAACTGAATTCTGAGATGAATTATAAGTGCCACTCCTTAATTTATTATCATATAAGTTACGAGTGTGCACCCTCCTCTAGAGTACCACACTAGAACTTGCAACTGTCTACAGGGTGACTGGGTAGCACATCAAACTCAACATGTCCAAAACCAACCTTATTTTCTTTCTTCCAAAACATGAGCTTCCTTTTGCTAAATGTATTTTTTAATAAATATAGAAAAATCAATTTCTGATGAATATAAATTTATTCCAGAAAGTATAGGCTCAACAAGCTATTATTACCAAAACAGCCAATCAAATGTTGGGTGTCACCAAATTCAGGTACCAAAAGCCAAAGAAAAAACAAGCTCTTGTGCTTGTACAAAACCTCAGCATAGGTACAACTTCAAGAGTTCAAATAAAATAAATGAGGGAACTAAATAGATGATATTTGAGGACTGGCTAACAAAGTAAGAATTCTTCAATATAAAAAAAGGAAAGATTTGGGGTTATACAAAGTCCATAAAAACACAATTATAGATAGAGCATACATGGAATTGTTCCATATCCAGATATAAACCTCTGAGACACATAAAAATGAGACCAGCCTTAGAAACCCCATTCTTTGGGACACTTTCAGTTTGTAGAGGTGGTAAGTGGAGACAGATGTTCCCACTTATTTTCAAATATGATTCAGGAACTTGGTGATTTTCTTTAAACATTTTAAAGATCTGGTAATTGATCAATTAATAATATATTTTCCACAGTCAAACAATCATGACAAACATAGGACTTGTTAGTTTCAAATATAAAGATTTAAGGAAATAAGTTTCTTAGCAGCAGGGCTTCCCGCTTTGGAAGTATTTCCTGCTGCAGCAGCTTTCCAGATCCTGAGTGGAGTGAAGTTTCACACATGAAACAAGCCATATTTGACTTTCTGATTTGGAACTGTTGCATTCTCCTTTGTTTAGCGCTAATATTCTCACCACCAGCTCATTGTTGGCAGAGGCAGTGGTAGCTTATCCCCCTCCCTTCCCCTCAATCTGGATAGTTATATGCGATTTGCATTTTCTTTCTGATTACAGGAAAATGACTTATCCAGCCAAGTATGTGCTAGAATAAACTAGCTGTCACTGATGCCACCACAGACACAGCAGCTGCCACTATATACCATATGCCGGGCTCATGTTTTATTCTGAATTTGTATTGGTACTATTTGTAAATGCAAATATTTGTGATATCTATGTTTTTTGCTCAGTTTTGAAAGCTTCATGCAACTAGAGGGATTGGGGGAATCCTAGAACCAAACTGTTTTCTGAACTTCCAGAATACTAGAATGACCCTAAATCTAGGTAGGCCTTCTTACCACAGCTAAAGACCAGATGAGGTTCTGTACCCAAGTGACAATCCAAACTTATAATCCTAGAGAAGGTTTGAGGATCTCACTGAGAGCTTGAGAACATGGGCAAATTGGTAGTGCATAGTCTATCAACAAGTCAGCTCATTTGCACAAGAAGATGCTCTCCAATTGTTGTACGGTATGACATCCTTGAGCAAAGTATTCTGCTCTGAATGCCTGGTGGCACAACTTCTCAGGCCTCTGCTCCTGTGGGGGAAGGGAACTAAAGATGGTCCCACTGAGCCAAAGACCTGACCTACTAACTCGCAACATATCCATAGCAATGTTTGATTTTAGAACTTGAAGGGCATTTTTTTCTTTCTCTCTCTCACCACCACCATTTTCCCTACCTTTCTCACAGTCGATCTTAAACTTAATTTTTGTCATGTATATTTTTGGCTCAAAGAGAGAGAGATCTACAAACATAGAGAAAACAAATAAACAAGGTCATGGTACTTGTCATGCTCCATTCATGTGCCTGCTCCTCAGACCTCTGACCAAAGGCCACTCTGATTAATAAGTAATTCTAAAATCACAGAGATTAAACAACAATCTAATTCTCTGGCCAAAATAGACTCACATGTCCATAATACACATTCATTTCTCCCTGAACCAATTCTTCTATCACTTTCTTCCGGGATATTTTTAGAATGTTGCCCTGAAGTATTAATATTCCCTAGACCTTATTTAGTTACCATCATCTATAAACAAATATCATAACTAATTCAATTCTATTGAAAAATCATAGTCTGCTTTTGTCATCCTGTAAATCATGCATATCCATTTATGGGATTCCAATAATTATGTTGGCTGAGAGACCTTAATTGAATTTAAAATATATACAGGTGACTCCTGTTTTTGGGGAAGACAATATATAAACTTATAAAACAGATAAATCATTTGGCAATTATCAAATTCAGAAATATTTCTTCACAAAATGTCATGGTTTTTCTAATGTATTTAAATGCATTCTTAAATATTATTAACCATTTGCAGAGGAAATTGTTAACATTTTAAAGTACTAAATTTTAAATTACTAACATTTTAAAGACCACTACCAAGTGAATGGGTCCATTTCTACCAGTGTGTGTGTGTGTATGTGTGTGTGTGTATACATACTTGTGAGTACGGGTGTGTATGTGCGTACTTTAGATAGATACTTCAAATGGACAACAAGGTGGGCTTAAAATTGAACAAGTGGAAGACAGTATGGTGGATAACTTTGGGGAAATTGTACAGTTCTGATGCCCAACAGGCTATAAAACTGCACATAAACTTTGATCCAATAATATCACTACTCAGTTTGTATCTCAAAGATCAAAGAAAAGAGAAAAGGACCTATTTGTACAAAAACAACTATAGCAACTCTTTTTGTGGTGTCAAAGAATTGGAAATAGAGGGAATGTCTATCAGTTGGGGAATGGCTAAACAAGTTGTGGTATTTGATTGTTATGGAATACTATTGTTCTATATGAAATGAGACAGAAAAACCTTGTAAGACTTTTATAAACTGATGCAAAGTGAAGTGAACAGAACCAGAAGACAGTTGTACACAGTAACAGCAATATTGTAAGCATGATCAACTATGAAAGACTTAGCTCCTCTCATCAAGACAATAATTCAAGAAAGTTCCAAAGGACCCATGATAAAAAATGCTATCCACCTCTAGAGAGAACCAATGAAATCTGAATGCAGACTGAAGTATGCTTTTCAAACTTTCTTTATTTTTTGTTGTTGTGTGTGTTTGCTTTTGTAACATGCCTAGTGTGGAAATGTTCTACAGACTTCATATATATAATCAATAGTATATTACTTGCCTTCAATATCATATTACTTGGAGGAGGAGCTGGAAGGAGGGAGAGAATTTGAAACTCAATTTTAAAAAAAATGAATATTAAAAAATTTTACATGTAATTAAGAAATATTTAATAAAATATATTTTAAAAGAAATTGCAAAGTTCTTTTAACTGAACTTTCCACTGAAACAATCATTTTTTAATATTAAAATTCTTCCCAATAATTAGAAGTATCTCATAGAGGAATGGTCTGCTTTGAGAGTTGGCAGATTCCTCTGCCTTAGATGTCTTCAAGGAGAGGCTGATTTAATGTACGGGTTGGACAAGATTGCTGCTGAGGTCCCTTCCAAGTTGCAACTTTTCCAAGGTCACATGGCAAAGTTGGGACTAGAACTCAAGTCCTTTGACTTCCAATCCAGCACCCTTTCCACTATACTTTGTTGCATCTCTCTGGTCCTTAAGGGGAAAATAAAGGCAATTTTTTTCATAGTAGTTTCTTATTCCTTATTATAAGTATGGCAATTATGCTTCCTAGAAGTAGGTTTTAGGATTTAGAGCTAGAAGAGAACCTTAGTGATAATCTAATTCAGTCCCTGAATTTTTAGATCAGAACAATGAGGCTCAGAGAGGTAACCAGCCTCCTAAGCCCACATACAACCCTAAGCCCAACACAACTGAGATTTGAATTATGTTCTTCTAACCCATTCCAGGTTCTACCCGATATACTATGCTTTCTCTACTAGTGTTTTCAATAGCAGAATTAAATACAAATGGAATTTATAATTGGAGATAGAACTTATATTTGGAGAACCAACACTGACAAAAATGGTTAGTAGAAGATAGAAATAAAGTTCACCACTATTTATTTTTAGATTGCAGCTTATGGGAAATGTGTACACTGGGAGAAAAAAAAAAGAAATAAAGCATCAATAAAGATTTCTGAGACTCCTTATTTAATTTACTTATGAGAGCTCTGGACTATGAATTCTTCTTTCCCACATTTATTTCAGAGTCTCTGGAAAAAAAAGGAAAATGTCTGGAAGGCATTTCTTAACATTAAATCCTAAACTTATTTTTACTAAAGACATGTCATGATGGTAAATGTATTTAAAAAATCAAATCTGAAAAAATAATTCATTTGATCACTCTTTTCTCCTTCAAGTCACTAAGTTAATAGGCTAGAAAGTTGTGTTAATTTTTATTTTAAAACTTCAAAGTTTCATGATTTTCTTGGTGTGGGAATCTCCACCACAAATATTTATTGCATCTTCTCTACATCTTGGAAAATACTCTTTGTGAGCTGTTGGGGCCAAAATATCTATCATCCTACAGCCAACTCAGTAAGGAACATCTCTGAACTTAATTAGTTGGTCCTCAGACTACAGACATAGGGTCTGTCACTAAACTCACAGAGCTCAATCAGTCAACAAGCATAAATTAGTGACTAAAATGTGCCAAGTATTCTGTTAGGCACTGGAAATGAAAATATTGGATGCCCTCAAGCAACTTCCAGTTGAACTTGAGGAGTCACATACATTACATGCATAAGGCCATTAAAAAGAGAAAAAGTAATTTTGGTGGGAAGGCACCAGAGGCTATGGGGATCAGGAAATGTTTTACACAGAAAGTGGTTTTTCAGTGGAGCCTTGAAGGAAATTCTAAGAGGAGACAATGAGCAGGAGTACATTTGAGGCTGAGCTTATGCAAGAGTATAGAGACAAAAGAGTCTTTTCTATGTGGAATAGAAAAGAAAGACAAAGGCAGTCTGGTGGTACAGCAGATAGAGCACTCAGCTTGGAATGAGGAAGCCTTATCTTTATGAATTCAAATCTGGTCTCAGATACTTACTAGCTATGTGACCCTGGGTAAGTCACTTCACCTTATTTGTCTCCGTTTCCTCATCTGTAAAATGAGCTGGAGATTGAAATGGCAATCCCCCCAATATCTCTGCCAAGAAAACCCCACATGAGGTCACAGAGAGTTGTATATGACTGAAATGACTCAACAATAATAACAAAGAAAGAGAGCTTAGATAAAAAATAATGTGAGTGAAGGGAGTGATATGTGATGAAGCTTGAAAGGAAAGGTTGAAACCAAGTTGTGAAGGGCTTTAAATGCCATACAGAAGTGATCCTAGAGGTAACAGGTATCCACTGGGGTATGAGTAGGAGAGTGACGTGGTCAGGTCTGCATTTTAACTTGGGCAACTGTACAGAGAATGAGTTGGTGTCAGGGGAAAATTGAAATAGAAAGGGATCAATTAATATTTCTTCTATTAAATTTAATTGAATCAATGTAAATATTGGAATCTAGGTGGCACAGAGCACAGAGGGCAGAAACTGGACTCAGAAAGATTTGATTCAAAGCTGGCCTCAAATACTTACTAGTTGTATGACCTTGGACAAGTCATTAAACCTTTGTCTTCTTCAGTTTTACTGTCTGTAAAATGGGGATAATAATAACACTTACCTCCTAGGGTTGTTGTGAGGATAAAATGAGATAATATTGTGTAAAGCACTTTGCAAACCTTAAAGCACAATGTAAGTTCTAGGTATTCTTGTTGTTGTTATATAGTGATTTATTGATATAAATATGCTTTAAAGTAATTTTAAAGTCAACTTTTTATTTTGATAAATATTAAATTACTCTAGTTTTTCTTTTTCTTATTGCTAAAAAGTTAATATCAGCTAAAATCCAAGCTGTATACCCCATCTTAGTAAGATATTGTTATCTATCACATGAAATAATATCATGGAACAGCTATATTTCCTTGGAAACATTAAGAAAATGAATGCAAATCAGACCTTGACATGAACTCCAGAAAAACACAGAGGTAAAAGAGTTCACGAATTCAGCACACGTGGAATTTATGAGAAAGCCTAGGTTAGGCAACACATCGTTACTTCCCAGTGTTTACAGAGCGTGGAAAAGAGTTCAGAAGAAAATACATACGTAACTACCTACCTACTTTAAAGGACTTATCAAAGTTGGTAACTCAAAACAAAGAATGACCTAAGTCAAAAATAGAATTCTAATTATACCATCTCCCTTTTCCCGAAGAACAGGTCTCAAAATTAGGGCCATTGCAATCTTTTAATTCATAATTAAACTTCCTGGCAACCCAATCAAATTAATTGAAGGTGTTACAATTCTCTGTGAAAAAATCACACTGCTCATTCTTTTACTAAATTCATTCACAACGTAGACAGGAAAGACAGACCGGCCTTGGAATTTATCCATATATTATCCATCCAAAATAACAAAGGTATACAGTAAACTCTATATAAATATAATCTATTAAAATTATTATTGTTATTAGATATACACACAAAAAAATAGATAATTGCATTAGTGTCCTATTGGTATATTCTCTTCAAATGCAAAGCAAACCCAATTTTAGTCTAGAAGTTTTAAATTTGTCCTTTTAGTTCTACCAGCATGTACTGAATTAATCTTTCAAATTTACAGTAAGTTTGTCATAACTTTTATAATCTCTCATATAAATTATAGGCATAAACAAGAAAGCAAACCATATTTAAGTATGTTTTATTTATTTTTGGAAGATGATTATTTAGCTAATTCACAAAGTATCCATAAAAGATGGATCAATTTCATTACATTTATTTTACAGATAAAGGATGGAGATTGGATTTTCCACAGCAGTTAGCCATAAGAGGTAAAAATATGTAACCCAACCTCAAGTCTGGAGCACTTGCATAAAAATCTGATTGTGGAGGGAACGATGCTGGCATGAAGGGCAGAGTTTGCGCAAGAGCTTGGAAGAGGAAGAACCTTCATGTTCCTTCTTGTTTTGAGAGAGGACACATAATGGTTCCAGAATCTCTTTGAGGATAGACTCTGTGTAGAAAGGGAAAGGTTTTTGCTAAAATGGCAGACAAGCAGGGGAAAGCCAGTCCTTCAAATGTTCTTGATTTCCAGTACGCCTCCCTAGAGACTTCAGGGAATTTCCCTTTGGGTAATATTGAAGACACTATCTTTGTTGCTCTGTGATACCTCACTCCTAGTCAGAAAGTTCATTCACTCTATTTTCTGGTATATCTGCAAACCTTTGGTTTCTGTTTGTTATAAATTGGATAAATGTATTTACTTGCTATTCACTAATTTGTGATGGTCTTTTGAGTAACTAGCATTTGGTGGGAAGAGGTCAACCCTTTATATAAGCCTGAGGTACCCCCATCCTCTAAGGGATAGTGACTAAAGAAGTGGTTTGAACCTGAGAAAAAAATCATTCCCATACAGTAGCAATATTTGGAGGGGCAAATAGATACAATACTCCCACTCTGAAGAAAGCAGAACGGCTAGCCTTCTGTTCCACTTTTCTGTTGTTCTCCAGGAAGAAATCAAAGTTTCCCTTGGATAAAAGTGGGCAGGATTCCCAAGATATCCATTCATGCCTCCCCATTAGCTGAATTTAGGCATATACCTACATATAACCTATGTGGGCAACCCATACATGTTCTATACACACATACTTTACAAATAAAAACAAAAGAAAGCCAAAGTCTGAGGATCTTACTGCCAGCAAGCATGGAAGAAAAGAAAAATAATTGGTTTTTGTCCCATGCTATCTATGCTCAAAAACTCTTAAAGTGGTGATTGCTAACAGATTTGTCTGTTATAGGAGAGGAAAGATACTGTGCTAGAACAGTATAGTTCCTCCAGAGTCTTCAGTCAGAACTTGGCATGGCATACCCATGTTCTGATTGGTCAGTTTTTAGAATTCTGTTTGCCTTCATTTGGGGGGAGTTATTGTAATTAGATGTGTACTAAACAGCCCAGTGCAATTATCCAGCAACACGTGCAAACTAAGTACTACCTCCAAGTATAGCCAATCTTGTGGAATAGTCTATCTGCACTCCATTGTGGAGGGCCAACCAGTTCTACCATGACCGGTAAGAGGGTGGCCAAATTCCTACTTCCCATCCACTCCTAGACAACTGCATTGTGTCTTCTAACATTTTAATAGTAACTCAATGGATATGTCATCTCAAACGTCCCAGCGTATAAACTCTCCCGTGACAGAGATCACAACTTAGCCATGCCTTCTTATCCTGTGCAATCATGATATAACATCTCTCCTAAGTCTTCCACAGAGGATCCATCAAGACAAGCTAGCTAGAAGCCTCCCTCTAGACGAAGGATTCTTAAAAACTAAGTAAACAAATTACATCTATGAATAGATTTCAGGAAGGTCCATGAACTTAGGTAGGAAAAAAAATACCTCTATTCTCAATAACTTTTGATTTCCTTTCTAAACTTAGGTATTTTATTTCATTAACTTAGGGTCCATTTGCTTCACCAGACCAAGTGTCCGTGACACAAAAAAGGTTAAAGAATCCCTTGTCTAGATCTTTTAACATTAAAGCATGTGAACTGTCCATAGTTAAACCTGGATCACAAATTTAGAGCTGAAATGTATCTTAGAACTCACCTACACCAAACCCCTCATTTTACATATGTGGATCTTGTGACCCAGGGAAATGAAGTAACTTGGCCAAGGTGGTAAGGGGCAGAGTAGGGATTTGAACTCAAGCTCTCTAACTCCAAACCCAGCACTCTTCTTTCCATATGCTTATTCCTTTCTAGTCAGACATCTCTCTGATGATATTCTTTATTTCTGTGCAATTCCTCACTGGCAGTGTGTTGCACTACTCACATCCAGCATGTGACATGGTGGATCGCCACTCTCCGTTGTTCTTTGGGTGACTTTCTATTTTAGTTTTTCAGAGATTAGCATTACATGATTTGCCACCATAAATCACCACCTGAAGAACATTGCTATGAAAAAAAGTTTGGCCTCTGTTTCATGGAGAAGTTTTGGGTCAATAAAAGCATTGTATGATTTCCCAAAGGCAAACCAGCCCCCTCTCCTATTCCTATCTGGGTTTAGCTCACCATCCATACACACTGACCAGTCAAGATATGTGTACAATGGACCATTTCTATAAGCTGTCCATCCAACTACAAATTATAGTCTGAACAGTAGTTACTCTTCATCTACATGTTTTTTATTGTGTGGATAGTTAGGTCAAATTCTTTTGAATAGCTATCAATCATTTTTAGTAACTCTAAGATTATAAAAATCAATGTAAATAGTACAATCTTATCTAAAAACACAGGTAAACTCACCATCTATTGGGAATCCCTCTTCCATTTGAATTCTGTGCTGAACATTCTCCATGACTATAACCCCTTTGACAAGTATATTTTTCCTATCTTTAAGTCTCACTAAATTTAATAATCAAGGCCTAAATAAGTTATCTTCATTTGTTATTATCTTTCAAGAAGTCATGTATGATTTTGACATACACATGGTAGGCACCTTTTCAAAAAAAAACCCTTTAAAGTGGTGTTTTACTCTTCTGAATCATATAGTGCTATCAACAATAAATATAATGCTATCTTATATTATCTACGCCTTTCTATACCTATTAACACATGATCTTCTGTAAAATTCTATTTTTAAAGCCTACTATTACCTTCTGATAACATTATCAAGCATGGCCTCAGTGTCTATGAAAATTATTATCCTGAAAGTATTTGTAGAGATAGGAAAGTAGGTATATAGATTGCTAGTTATTAATATATTATGCAACCTATTTTTGGTAATAACACACCTGAGCTTTTTTCCCTGAGGCTTTGCTATTTTCTCTCTTTCTGATATCTTGAGAATCTGTCCTTTGAAACCCTCACACTAATGTTGCCTCTACATGGACTTCCTCTGTGTATACTGATCTAATAAAGGCATTCCTCCCATATTTTTTTCTTTAGTAGATATTTCTATTTCCTAATGTAGCATTTCTAGACTGTGATATTACATTCCAAATAGGGTGACTTCACTGCCATTTATGAAGAAAAGAGTTTATTATAAAAATTTCACAAATATTTTCAACTATTCAGTGCCTGCCTTCCAGATCCTTAAGTCCCCTCAGAATGATTTTGTCTAGTTGGGTTTCTCAACAATCTTTCTAAAAATATATTTTCCCTCTACAGTTCCTTACTGTTTGATGAAATAATACTGCTTGTAACTTCTACCATCCCCCTACAAGATTTGACAAATGAGTTTACGTCCTAAATTGTTGCTGCCTTTGGCTATCACTTCTTTCCACTTGGAAAGAATATCAAGGGTTTAATGACAGAGGCAATTTACAGGCTTTTTTGTCCTCCTTGTTGAGGATTTATGTAGGCTAGTGGATGGAGTGTTGAACCCAGAGTAAGGATGACCTGAATTCAAATCTGGCCTCAGACCCTTATTAGCTGTGTGTCCCTGGGCAAGTCACTTACCCCTGTTTGCCTCTGTTTCCTTATCTGTAAAATGAGCTGGAGAAGAAAATTACAACCACTCCAGTATCTTTGCCAAGAAAAATCCAACTGGGATCACAAAGAGTTGAACACAACTGAAATGACTGAACAACAACAACAATAACAAATGTCTTTAGGAAATAGTGATAGTCTTTTTTTTTTCATCTATAGCTTGTATAAATAAGTCCGTTTGAAGTTTTCACTGTTGGGTACTATATTTTTCCTTATTTTTTATCATATCATATAATTTGGAATTTATTTCAATCTTTGCTCTAACAAACTAATGGGCTAAATATAAGCAAATATTTTTATTTAAAATTACTTCCATACGAATAACTGGTCATTTACTCTATTAAAATATAATGAATTTCATTACCGGATATGTTTGGTGCTTGCCATGTTTAGCAACCCCCAACTCTCTTCCTGAAGAATGTATTCATGACATATTATGTATGAGCCTTCTGCATCATTTATAAGCCTTGACTCCTTCACCCCTCTTGTTTCTTATTCCTGAACTCTATTTTCATATATGTGCTTTGCTACCCTCCTGTTTGGCTCATCTTTGTCACCTAGTTTATTTCCAATAACTCAAGGGTCTTGATAGCACTTTAGGGTCAGATAGCACTTAACCTGTAATCATCTTCATGGGGTCTTTTTGCAAATGCTTATCATGAGAGGTGCTCAAATATCCCAAGAAGCAATGTTTCTTATCATCTTTGGACTCAACAAAACTGACTCCTTTATTTGCCCTTTGAAGAAGAATCTTTAGTTGTAACTTCCTTTATATTGAGATTATCATGATTAAAATAATTCATTTCTTCTAGTAGCTTGTCACTTTTTGGTCACTAGACAAGAATCTCATATTTCAAAGGTGAACAGCTAGGTTGATGTTTATAGATAGCTTAAATATTATGTTATTCTCAGCATATTATTCTCTGATGTCTTTTCACTTTGATGAGTCAACATGTTTTCTGTGTAATCTATACTAACTCATCCACCTTCTCTGACTCTGAGTAGTGGTAGGATTATTTTTTTTTTGTCTCTAACTTCACTATAATAGCTAACATTTATGTAGCATTTTAAGGTTTGCAAAGTTCTTTAAATATATGACCTCACTGGATCCTCACAACCCTGTAAGTTGGTCACCATTATTATCCTGATTTTATAGGTAAAGAAACTGAGGATGAGAGACTTTGGGTGAACTTCCGAGGGTCACATAGCTAACTAAGTATTTAAGGCAAAAATTAAAATCAGATCTTCCTATCTCCAGGTCCCACTATTTCAAAGAGAGGATTCAATCTGGATAGTGGTAGACATTTTACTCACTTGTCCCCTATGCTAAAACTCCTATTGAATCCAAAGCCATCCAACTGTCCCTGACAGAAATTTTCTGGTTTCATGATTTTCCCTCTAATCAGGGCTCCCAATTCATCTGGGCCCTGTGTTGTTCAACATGTTTATTCATAAATCAAATAGAAGATGTGGAATATTCTCAACTAGATGACTAATAGTATGGATGGAAAAACAGAGATCCAAAGTGATCTCAACAGACTAGAATTACGGACAAATTCTAGCACAGTAAAGCTTATGAGCATGATTAGATCACAGGAACTACGACCCTGGAGTTCAAAAAAGCAAATGTATGAGTACAGGATGAGAGATGTATCAACAACAGTTCTTTTTTTGGGGGGAGGGGTTGGGCAATGGGGGTTAAGTGACTGGCCCAGGGTCACACAGCCAGTGTTATGTGTCTGAGGCCAGTTTTGAACTCAGGCCCTCCTGAATCCAAGACCAGTGGCGGTGGATACACTGTACCAACTAGCTGCCCCTGTATCAACAACAGTTGATGTTAAAAATGACCTGGTGTTTTTAGCGTGCAGCCAAATCAACAGGATGCAATGATGTGACATAACAGTCAAAACACCCATTTTGATTTTAGGCTATTATTATGATAAGAACAACAAGGACTTGGGTTCAAATCCTACACCTGATGCTTCCTATCAGTGTCACTCTAGGGCAAGTCACTTAACTCACCTTTGGGCTTTATTTTTCTCAGTTATAAAGGGCCTGTAAGGTCCCTTCCAGCTCTAGATGTGTGATCCTAAGTTATAATTCGGACTTTACAAATCACCACTTTATGTACGTTATCCTGTTTTGTCCTCACAATCACCCTAGATGTAGGTGCTTAGCATTCCCATTTTATAGATGAGGAAACTGAGGCTCAGGGAGATTAACTAGTCTGAGCAAGGTCTCACAGCTAATAAAGGTCAGAGGTATGTTTAACAGAAATATGGAACTAGAAAGAAGAAGGGCCAAGTTCCATTGGCTTTAGCCAGACCTATCGGGAATACTTAATTCAGTTTGGGGTACCATATCTTACTTAGAAGGGACATTGATAAGCTGGAGCGTAACTAGAGAAGAGATCATAGGGGACTGAGACCACGGTACTTAAGAAATGGATAAAGAAGTTTTAGATGATCTGTCTAGAAAAGAGACAATATAGTTTGAAGACAATGATAGTGCTCTTCAAACATATTAAGGATGGCAAATGGAAAGGAGATTATACTTGTTTTCTTTGGCCTCAAAGGAAAGAATTAACAGCAGCAGGTGAAAGTTGTAAAGAGTCTGATTCTGGCTCAAGATAAGGAAACAGGGGGTGGAGAATTGGGGGGGTGGAGCCAAGATGGCAGAATAAAGGCATGAACTCACTTGAGCTCTTCCCCAACCTCTCTAAATACCTTTAAAAATGACTTCAAATAAATTCTTCAGCAGCAGAACAAAAATAAGACAGAGTGAAACAAATTTCCAGCCTAAGACAACCATTAAGGTCGACAGGAAAGGTCTGTTGTGTATCATACCAACTTGGAAGAACTGAAAATTTCCAGGTCCCTAGAAGTATCTCTGAAAAAAGATACACAAAACACCCGAAGCTTGGGACAGTACATTCTCCACACTGGAAGAAGAACTCTATCTTAATAAAGAGTTTATAACTCAACTAATTGGCTGGGATCAGGACTAAACCTTGCAAAAAAAAGTCAGACCATAGAATCTTTCTTTGGTAACAAAGAAGATCAAAACTTACAACCAGAAGAAGACATCAAAGCTCCTACATCCAAAGCCTCCAAGAAAAATATGAATCAGTCCCAGGCCATGGAAGAGCTCAAAAATGATTTGGAGAAACAAGTAACAGAAGCAGAGGAAAAATTGGGAAGAGAAATGAGAGTGATGCAAGAAAATCATGAAAAACAAGTCAACAGCTTGCTAAAGGAGACCCAAAAAAATACTGAAAAAAATAATACCTTAAAAAATAGCCTAACCCAAATGGCAAAAGTGGTCCAAAAAGCCAATGAGGAGAATGACTTAAAAAGCAAAATTGGCCAAGTAGAAAAGGAAGTCCAAAAGCTTACTGAAGAAAATACTTTCTTAAAAATTAGGATAGAGCAATTGGAAGCTAGTGACTTTATGAGAAATCAAGACATTGTAAAACAAATACAAAAGAATGAAAAAATAGAAGACAAAGTGAATTATCTCACTGGAAAAACAACTGACCTGGAAAATAGATCCAGGAGAGAGTATTTAAAAATTATTGGACTATCTGAAAGCCATGATCAAAAAAAGAGTCTAGACATCATCTTTCAAGAAATTGTCAAGGAAAACTGCCCTGATATTTTAGAACCAGAGGGCAAAATAGAAGTTGAAAGAATCTACTGATCACCTCCTGAAAGAGATCCCCAAAGGAAAACTCCCAGGAATATTGTAGCCAAATTCCAGAGTTCCCAGGTCAAGGAGAAAATACTACAAGCAGCCAGAAAGAAATAATTAAAGTATTGTGGAAACACAATTAGAATTGCACAGGACAGCAGCTTGTACCTTAAGGGACCGCAGGACAGGGAATATAATATTCCAGAGGACAAAAGAGATAGGATTACAACCAAGAATCACCTACTCAGCAAAACTGAGTATAATCCTTCAGGGGGGAAAATGGACATTCAGTGAAATAGAGAAATTCAAGCATTCTTGATGAAAAGACCAGAGCTGAGTAAAAAATCTGACTTTCAAATACAAGACTCAAGAGAAACATGAAAAGGTAAACAGGAAAGAGAAATCATAAGAGATTTATTAAACTGTTTACATTCCTACATGGAAAGATGATATTTGTAACTTATAAGACCTTTCTCATTATTAGGGTAGCTAGAAGGAGTATATATAGACATAGGACACAGGCATGAGTTGAACATGAAAGGAAGATATCTAAAAAATAAAATCAAGAGGTGAGAGAAGAATGTATTGGGAGAAAGAGAAAGGGAGAGGGAGAATGGGGTAAATTATCTCACATAAAAAAGGCAAGAAAAAACTTTTACAGTGGAGGAGAAGAGGGGGGAGGTGAGAGGGAATGAGTGAACCTTATCTCATCAGAATTAGCTTAAAGAGGGAATAACATACACACTCAACTGAGTATAGAAATCTATCTTACCCTACAGGAAAGTGGGGAGGAAATGGATAAGAGAAGGGAGAGGTGATAGAAGGGAGGGCAGACTGGGGGAGGCGGTAATCAGAAGCAAACACTTTTGAGGAGGGGCAGGGTAAAGGGACGGGGGTTGGGACAGGATGGAGGGAAATATAGTTAGTATTTCACAACATGACTTTCATGGAAGTGTTTTATATAACTACACATGTATAAGCTATATCAAGTTGCTTGCCTTCTTAATGAGAGTGGGTGGGGAGGGAGGAAGGGAGACAATTTGGAATTCAAGCATTTTTAAAACAAATGTCAAAAATTGGTTTTTTACATGTAACTGGGGAAAAAATAAAACACAAATAAGGTAAGGAAATATGATTTAAGAATTAGGGCTATTTAAAAGTGGAATGGTTTGCTTCTGGAGAAAGGAAGATTCTCATCTGGGGACTTGATGTCTTCAAGCTGAGGTGAGATGAATACCAGTCAGGCAGGATGCATTTGGAATTCCTGCTCAGATATGGATTAGACTTGTTGACCTCTGACCTCCCTTCTAAAATTTGGAATCTTGGACTGAAGTTTTAGACTGAAGAGAGTTTCACACGAATTAGGTTCTGCATAAATAGTTACTGACTGACTAAATGAATCTTGTGTTTTAAAGAAAACACCTCAATTTCAAAATCGTCAAGCAAAAGAAAATACCATGAGAAGATAAATCTAGATATCCTTTACTGATGTTACCTTTGTAAGTTAACAACAAAGTCTGTGGTGGTCTAATTACCCTCTGAAAAAAGATAATGATTTAGATTTTTTGAGCACATTTATAAGAAAATTTTTAAATGACCATTAGTATTTATTACAAAAACAGAAAGAAAATGTCACATAATTTTTGTCTAGCAAAAATCACAAAATGCACTGCAATAATTGCAATATCATGGAAATATTTTGGAGTGATGAGTTTTAGATAAATACAGGAAGGACATTATTACAAACAAGAAAGCATTAGGAAATATACTGTACAAAATAATCTGGCTGTGGCAAGGAAACAAGTTCTGTGATCTAACAGGATTTTTCCATTCTTAACTTGGTTGATCTCAGATACAGAGCAAACAAACTACCATGTTCTTGGTTTCTAAAAGCCTATTTTGATTTTCAAAAGACATTCTTGTCCTTTGACAAATATTGCTCAAGAAAACTAATTATTTTAAGAAAAACAAAATTGAGGTTTCTAGTTTATTAACATAATGGAGTAAAATACAACCAAAACTTATTTTCTCCCAAATAGTTTCTCTTTCTGTTCTCCTGTCCTTTGAATCAATCAACATTTATGAAGCACCTTCTACATGCCAGGTCCTGTGCCAAGCACTGAGGATACAAAAAGATAGTCCCTGTCCTCAAGGAACTTACAATCTAATGCCCTAGCACTAAATCTAGCCCCCAAAACAGTAAAAATCAGAAGTTGGAAGGTAAAAAAAAAAAAGAGAAAGAAATGAAAAGTATCTGACCCATATGGAAGGGTCCAGAACTGATTTTTCAAAGATGGCTAATGTTTCTGTGTTGAGAAGAGAGTGGCACTAGAGAATATACATTAATAAGAGAAAGTATATGAAAGTAAAGAAGTGCAGGGTGTTAGAAGAGTTGGCGCTAAAGCCGTTATCATCTAGTTGCAGGGCCTGGGTAATAGACATATTACTACTCTGTTATGGATTGGGTTTGTCCCACACAAGTTTCTGAACATTCCATTGTCTCCTGTTGGATCAATTGGTACTTCCTCTCTCCTACGACTAGCAAACTATTATATCCAGCTCCCAGGATCAATCAATCAACAAACACTTATTAAGCACCTACTGTGCACTAGGCACTGCACAGAAAAATCCAAAAGAGAGACAATCCCCAACATCAAGGAATTTGCATTCTACTAGGGTGATAGAATACATTCAGAGATAAGTAAACACAGGATACATAAAAATAGCGTGATTTTTAATGAGGTAACACAACTGGAAAGAGCAGAAAAAGCTTCTTGAAGGAGGTGCCACTTCATCAGAGCCTTAGAGGGAGCAAGTGTTTCCTACAGGCAACGGTAAGTGGGAAAAGTATTCCAGGAATTGGGAACAGCCTGTGCAAAAGCTTGTAAATGGGAGAGAGAATGCTAGGTAAGGGAAACAGCAAACTGTGCAGTTTATTTGGAATATAGTGCATGAAAGGGAACATTATGTTATCAGTCAAGACTGATAACCTGTAGCCAGATAATGGATAGATTTAAATGCAAACAGTGGAGTTTGTATTTTATCTTAGAAGCTATGGGAAACCATTGAACTTCTTGACCAAAGGAGAGACATAATGAGACCTACACTGGAGAAATATTGATTTGGAAGATGAATTGGAGAGAAAAACTAAATGAAAAACCAAAGAGGGGAAATTAAAGATCAGGGATGAAGTTTAGGTGATGGGGGTCCTAGGGCATGGTGAAGTATCTAGGGTCAGAAACTATGGGGAAGGAGTCATTGGAAATCTATCCTCTCCATTGCTGCCCACAATCTTCATCTATGCAGTTACTATCCTTCCCACACTCCTTGGATGCCTCTCAATCACCTTCCTAGAGCCCTGGAGGTAGGAAAGGGAAAATATCACCAGTGTTTTCAAGTATCTTCTAACTTCTATTTAAAGAACATATTTTCACATAAAAACCATGTTCAAAACAATGGTTTTTTACAAAAATGTGTCTGGGTTTTCTTATCTTGCTCAGGCTAGAAGTATAGCAGACATTCATGAACCTGATCTCAATGCATCAGTACAGACATTTTGAAATGCTCTTTTTCCAACCTAGGTGGCTTTGCCTCTTATTGTGAATCCTGGTGGCCCTTCACTCCCAGGGACTCACTGTATTAGTGCCAGACTTACTATGCACACCCAATGAGCTCTGATCCTACTATAGATCGGCACCCCTGAAATCATGGGATCCACCAGCCTTGGCCTCACAAGGATTATATACATCACCATGCCCAGCTATAAGGTTTTAAATAGTTGCTACACAGAATAAAAAACTAATATATGACAAATCAAAAATAATGTATTGATGGAAAAAATTTTGTTGAGACAGTTATCAGTCTAGAGCTGTATCACTGTAGTTAAAACACGTGCTGGTCAAAAAATTAGATATTTTATAAGCCTATGAGAAAAAAGACTTGGGGAAAAATAGAATAGCATGTTATCTAATCTCTGGATGGAAGAACAATTTCTGATTTCTGAAGAGAAAAATAGTTTCATCAAAACCAAGACAGATTCAACATATATGTGTGTGTGTGTATATACTTTTGCATGAATAAATATAACAACCATTTTCAAAGAAAAGCAAAAGAAAGGAATATATATCCATGTATATGTACATATGACATGCAACTCATACAATTCTAAAATATAAAATGAATTTATATTAGTATGTAAGCTCAATATCCATATTTTATATGATCAATAAGATGGATAGTTTTCACCTGAGTGTAGTCAGTAAAGTACAGAATTTAAAAATGCATTGTGACCTCACTAGTGATTCAAAACTACACACTAAAGCAACTTTAAGATGTCATCAAATGTCATTAAAATAAAATAATCATGATAAAATTCTACATCAATAGGGATTGCTGATCACTGCAATGAAATGAAAAAAAAAAGTATTGGATTTAATATTAGAAAGCCCCTTATTTGGAAGCCCTGATTTCGCAATTCTTCTAGTTACTACCTATGACACTTTGGGTAAGCCACTTTATTTCCTTTATCCTCAGTTTCCTCATCTGTGGAATTAGGATAATAATATCTGTCCCACTCACATCCCGGAGTTTTACAATAAGAATGAAATTATTTACATAAAATAGTTTGAAAACTTCCACATAATAATGGCTATTATAATCTGTGGCCTAACACAGTGTTTTTGCACATCATTTGTATTTAATAAATGTTTATCTAACTGAATTGAAGGCTCAATAAATTGGCTTACTCTTTGTAATAACCGATCTGGTCATATATAACAGGAGTTTGTAGTGACACTGATGACAAAAAAGAAAAATAAAGAAATAATCCAAATATCCAATGATGAAACAAGAAAATTGAAATATATTAAGATGAATGCTACCTTAAAAGGCAAGGATTCTGATACATGAAAATCTTATGGAAAATAATTCCAAGTTTAAAAACTCCATGAAGTAGAATGTACACATGAATTACAACTATGAAACAACATATGCACATGAGATAACACGTCACATAGCAGAAAGATTGCTAGATTGAAATTTGAAAAATGTGAGCACACACCCTACCTCAGACACTTACTAGTTGTGTGAACATGGATCAAAGGATCACAGAATTAGAGCTAAAAGGGACCTCAAGTCCAACTGCTTCATTTTACAAAGAAACTGAAGCCCAAAGAGGTTAAATGACTTGACAAGGATTACATAGAAAGCAACTGTCTTGAGGCAAGATTCAAACTCAACTCTTCATGTCAAGTCTGGCACTCTTTGCATGGAGCAATAGACTTAATCTACCTACCTGATAGGGTTGTTAATAAAAGGTCTTTCAAAAATTAAAGTAATATATAATGTGAATGTGTATTAATGAAAAATATAGAAGAGAATTTGTAAAAGTGCAGTTTCATGATGGTTACTTTTTTTTTTTGGAAAATTGCTTAAGTTTATAGTTTAAGAGAACAGTAGGTAGGTTTCCAATCTGTTAGAAACTTAAGTAGTAAAAACTTTCACAATTATATTAATATTTTTCCACTATTATTCAATTCAATTGAACGATATTCTAGCTACATCATAAATAAAATAGCCTCTCGTGGACTAGCTGCCTTGGCAGCACTGCTTTGATTTCCAAACAACAGACCTACAAATGTGATTTTGAAATGGAAATCATTTGTAAGTGGGAAACCACTGTATTGCAAATAACAAAAGTGGAAGTGAAAAGGGATTCATTGTAAAGGTGATGTGTGGTAGAGACACAATGAGGTAGCAATGCAACGCAATGGAGCTAGGGAAATTGTTGATGACAAACTTGTGGTTTAGATGACTTCCTGTTTATACCCTCCCCTATTTCTCTTTCCTTTACTCTCTTAAATTATCTCTGGACCTATTTTAAAGGACAAAAAACATACAACAACTCATTATAACTGAATTAGAATTAGAATCACTATTATAATTCAATTAAACAAATATTTCTAAGACATAAAACACACTTTTAAAAAAAATACTGGCTTAGGCCCTTGGGATACTAGGCTGAAAAATTATTCAGTCTCTGCCCTCAAAGATCTTACAGTATAATAGTGGGGGGAGAGGTTGGGATATACATACATAAACTCGATTCAAAAGAGAAAGAGTGATAAGGACAAAAGAAAGATCCAGGCAACATACTGGAAGAAAATGTGAGGAGAGCTCATTTCCAGATGGAGACATCAGGGAAGTCTTCATTGAGGAGGTGAAAGGAGGGCATTTTATTAAGCAAAGATGTGAAGAGAGGAGATTTCTAGTATAATGGAGGGTTTAACATATGACCAGATCAACTAAGATGGCAAGTGGAAGATGCTGCTTGAAGACTTGCTTCTGGGAGACTAGAGGACCAGACATGTATGGACATTCTGTGTTAGCCTATGACATGGCTAGGGAACAGCCTTTTCCCACTGTATCATAATCTTTAAAACTGCCTGTCTGAATACTGTGAGGCCTTTTTTCTGCATTCACATCTAAGAGGAAAGACTCCTTCACTGATAACCAGTGATACCATGTGGTAAAGGGAGAAAGCCCTAGGGATTCTTTCCTTCCTCCTCCAATTAGGCCAAAGGGCACCTGGAGTTCTGACCTTTTCCTTCTCCTTCTACAAAGGATCTCTGACAGAGGACCCAGAGCCATGGGAACTGGGGAGTCCAGGAATCTAGGCCCAATGTTGTAGCAAGTCCAGCAATGAAGCCCCAGTGAGCAAGGGAACTTGCTGGGAACTAGCCCAGTAGGACTTTGTACTTGAACTTGGAAGAACTAGTGCTATGTAGGAATTGAGCTAAGCTCTGACTCTAATTCCTCTCCCCTTCCCAGAGACTGAGGTGTATGTATGGGGGCAGGGAAGAGGAGGGAGGAAGGATTCTGTCTCCCTGAGGTGTTGGGGAGAAACATCTGTATGTTTGTTTTAACTATATCTTTGAAGAATACACACATACATAATACACATATATAGAAAAAGATAATCTGACATTAAGTGGATAAGTGGAACTAGGGCCTAAAAATGAAGAAGGAACACCATCAGTGAGGGTTCCAGTCAACAGCAGAGTAAAAATAAATACCAACCCTCTTTGGGTATTGGATAACCCTGTGGAGGGATAAAATGGAACAACTCAATGCTCAGACAATGAAGGCACAGCATATACCATATTATATTAGGCACTGGGGAATGACCTCTACTATTCACAGAGGCAGGGTCACAGCAGAGCAAAGCTAGCCTTTCAATTTGGCTGGAAGTTGTGAAATAGAGTAGTCCGAATTGACTAGAAAAATAGATTGGAGCCAGACTGCAGGGGACTTTAAATGCCTGGCTAAAGACTCTGCATTTGTTCCTATGAGAAGAAGGAGTCAATGAAAGTTTTAATGAAGAGAGTGACATGCCCTGATCTATACATTATATAGAAAGATCATTTTTCAACTGTTGGAAGGATGGAAAGAAAAGCGGAGAGATTGGAGAGAGTGAGATCAGGTAGGAAGCCACTGTACATAGTTTAGGTCATAGCTGGTGGAGACCCAAACTAGGACAATGGCTACATGCTGGAGAGAAGTCCTAGGGATGTAGAATTTAAAGGGACATGGCATCTGATGGGATGAGAGAGAGGTAAGATTCAGATACTGCTCAAAAGTTTCAAGGCTGGGAGGATAGTGGCACCAAGAACATAGAGAAATAGGGAGCTGGAGAACTCTGAGGAAGTCAGGAATCACAAGAATAATAATTCATTTTTGTGCAGCACTTTAATGTTCACAGTAATAGCTAACATTTACATAGCACCTACTATGTGCCAGGTACTATGCTAAGTGCTTTACAAAGTTTATTTCATTTCATTCCCACCATGAACCTAGGAGGGAGGCACTATTATTATTCTCATTTTACACAGTGGAGGAAACTGAGGCAAACAGAAGTTGTTACTTGTTCAAGGTCACACAGCTACTACGTGTCCAAGGTCATATTTGAACTCGAGTCTTCCTGACCCCAAGCGCAGTGCTCTATCCACCAAGCTGCCCACCTGCTCCCTATCCTGCAGAACACTTTCCTCACCATAGCTTGGTAAGGTGGGTGGTTCCAGTGTTATCCCCTTTTTCTCAATGAAGAAACGGAGACACAGGGAATTTCATTTCTTGCCCAGCATGAAAAGCCATGACCACTATGGTGAGTGTGATAGGAAGACAAATAGAAATGAATGAAGGAAATGTCATGTATTGTTTATAGACTACTAAGAATTTAAATCAAGGACCAACAGAATCACAGGGAAATTCTGTGAGACTAAAGTCCCAGTTAGGTTAAAGGACCCAGGATGTCACCTTTGCCCTGCTCCCTTAATTGTGTCAACGATTAAGAACAGGGCTCCAGGCAAGAGGGCCACAGAACCAGCAATTCTTTTTTTCAACTCTGGGCCATCCTATTGCCACATATGCCTCCATTAGATTAAATAATGGCATCCTTAGTGTCTCCAAGGCTCTCTTCAATTATACATGGACTAAGTTGTACAAGCACCCCCATTTCGCATCTACCTCTTTTCTTTATCAAGGAGTTCAAAAGAACTTCTGAGTATGGATACTCATCTTCACGGAAAATAGAGGGAGATATTCAGGGCCTGTCAACATGTCCTAAGTAGAAGGCCCTCTACTGAAAAGGCAACCTCCCTTTCACATGTGTTTTGTTTGCTTTGTAAACACTATGTGATCATGGAACTATTTAAATAAAGAGTAAAAAAAAAAGAAGTATTGCTGAAGCTAGGTAATTTTTTTTCTTTGAAATTTGTGGCCATTTGGACTTTATTGTTTATGGAAAGGAAAAAAAGACAGGCAGCAGCAGATTTTGTTTTAAACTTTAACTCTATCTTCATTCCAAGAAACAGCAAAATGCATCCTGAGCACCTCTGGGTCAATTAAAGTCAACCAATTATCAGTTCTTGTAAATGTTCAAGCATGCCTGAAACCCAGATATGTTTAACAGACTTCAACCTAGGGGGGAAAAAAAGCATGAAAATGCACTCACTTGGAAATTCTTTTATTCAAAAGGAAGGGATACTTGTTAAATTATGAAAGATAATGACTTTCTGTGAGTGGGGAAAAAAAAAAAGACCAAAGACTGAAGTCTAACTGTAAGAAAAATATTTCCATGTATCTAGGAATCAATTTTTAATAAAGTTTTTGAAAGTTTTTTATGACAGTTCAAAAGTAAAAGATGAACTAAAATAAATCAGCTTCTTAAGAACCTAAACGAACACTGAAAATAAATAATATGTAGATTTGAAAAAGAAAATGCTTAGGCTGGTACTACTGTGCTTGATTCAGGGCTTTTTTTTTTTTATCCCAGCAAAACAGTAAAGACGGTTCAGAAGTTCCATGTGAAGAGTCCTTAGTTTGAACTTTTGAAATCTTTGTGAGGGGGCATGCCAAACATGCCTGACTTACCAGGAAACTTCCATTAGGTTTAAAAGGCCCTCCTGGGACCTGAAGAAAGCCAAGGCCAAGGAGAGCTGAGCAAAAATAAGATCAGTGGAGCTCTGGAAATGCTAAGGATGGGGTTAGCATAGTTGGAGGAAACAGACTAACATCCTTCTACCTGACATGAATACCACTTTCACAGAATTTGTTTTAAGTATGAGTATAGCATAATATGGTATAACAACATATAAAGATGACTTGGTCATCCATTATACCTTTATGGAAAAAAAGGTAGTACTGCTTAACCCCCTCTTAAAAATGGATATAAATCGGGGCAGCTAAGTGGTATAGTGCATAGAGCACCAGCTCTTAAGTCAGGAGGACCTAAGTTCAAATCTGGCCTCAGACCAAACACTTGATACTTACTAGCTGTGTGATCCTGAGCAAGTCACTTAACCCCAACTGCCTGAAAAATAAAGATATAAATGATTCACATCTACACAGATGAGATGGGCCAGTGGAGAGGGGTTCAAGACTCCAAATCAAGGGGGTAGCCAAGAATGTATATTGTGGCCATAAGTTTGTTAAGTTTTTGGGGGGTATAGCAGGAGCACTTCTCCTGTGTAGCTCCTGTGCCCAGTTGTGACATAAAAGGGGGAAAATATATGTACCTATTCACATATTTCCGCCTTCCCCCATACCTACCTCCATGCAACTAATTGTCTATGGAAGCTTCTTTCTTCCAAATCTGACACAGTCCTGACTTAAGGACAGCCCAACTCACTCCTCTATAATACCACTACCCTCCTGTGCATAAGAAGGAAATACATGGGCTATTAATAATTTAAATAAGACTTTACATAAGGCATATCATTCATACACTAAAAAATCAAGTCATATTATCCTTCTAAGATATAAATATGATAGTTTTTATCATTCTTATTTTACAGTCGAAGAAATGGACCAAAGGATTATTCTGTGCAGAGCTGGAGACAAAATGCAGGACTCCTGAATCCCATCTCAGTGCTGCATTGCATGCTAAGTGCATGCAGACACAAATTTTCATTTAAATGGATAACATTGTTCAAAACTCAAACTTTTAAATCTAGTAAAAATTTTTGAGGATATGGTCAACTTGGGTTGGAAAAGTGACCCTTTGGGTTCAATTCTTCACTTTTCTACATTGATACAGTTTCCTTTCTTTGTAATTTTTTTTTAAATCAGAAAGACATCTATATAAGAAGTAGCATTTTTTCTAAATAGCTATTCTAGAAATAAATAAAACTTGCAAATCAATTCTCTACAATGAACAAATGCTCAAATTTCATATTATTAAGTAATTTGTAGGACTAACTGGTAAAGAGGCCACATTTAAACCACATGCTGGATGAAGCATTTTTGACTAGTCTTGGCCTGTTCTTATATCAAGGTTTTATACTGTTTTGTGTTAGTTGAACAGACAGGAGTTCACTGTCAGGTTATACTTTTTTCCCTTGAGAAATCACAGTTGTTATTGTTTAAATATTTAAACATTTTTTGCTAGATTCATTTTAATTAAATATATACTTAATGCATGAGAAAACATTACATGTAAACCATTTAAAATTCAACTAGGTAATTTGGTAGAGGAAAAAGTGAAATCCTTATAATAATAAATTTTAAGTTTACTATAAAATTATTTTTTATTATTTTGAATTATAATAATACAAGTGGTTTGGTTTCCAAGGGAAGAATGGCTTTTTAAAAACTCTTTGAATACTCTCTCCCTGGTCCCCAACCAAAAACCCTTTTTCTATTTAATAATTGTCATTTAAATACTATAGATTCATTTTGCAAAACTGTAATTTGTTTTTTATCTCCTTTTAGATTTTGGAATTATTGAGGAAAGAGAAAGACTTCAGGTAGTAGTAGTGCTATTTAAGATAGGAGATACGAGTCATGTAAACCAATGGAGTAGCCACCACACTGGAAGCATAGCACTGAGACATAAAGTGCCCAGGACAGGGAGACAAGGAGTTTCCTTGTTTATAAAATAGGAATTATCCTTATACTACCTACACCACAAGGTTGTTGTAAGGAAAGCTTTACATATTTCTTCAAGTGTTATATAAACACAAACTCTTATTATTCTCAGAAATAGTAGGAGGCAAGTTCATCTTTTGGAAGTAAAGTTGGAGAACTGAAGAGAAGGCTTAGAAAAACTACTGCAAGGAGTATAATAGGCTACCAGAGAAAAATGAATAAAAGGATTGTTTTCAACCAGTGGAGGGTCCAGTTGGGATTCTACAGCATGAATTTGTAGGGGAGTCACTAAGTCGAATTTCCTGACTTGTTCCAGCAACATTCAATTACTTAGGAGTAGCCCCAACAACTGGTGTAATCTGACAAAGATTTCTGGGAAAACTACACAGAAATCAGACTGAGACCAATACCTCATATCATCTACCAAGATCTATCAAATAATCTAGACATAAAAAGTCATATCAAAAACACATTAGAGGAACAAGGGGAAAATTACCTTTCAAAGCTATGGATAGGAGAAGCCGCCATGATCAAACAAAGGATAGAGACAAAAGACATGATTTGGTTCATATAAAAAAAATTAAAAGGCTTTTTTTTTTCAAAAACAATGCAACTAACATCAAAAGGGAAGCAGGTAAATGGAGAAAAAACTTTGTAGCAAAGGTTTTCTTATAAAGGTCTCATTTTAAAGATATATATATATATGTATATATATATATCTTTAAAATGAGACATATATATACATACATGTCTTTAAAATGAGACATATGTACATATATATGTGTGTATATATATATATATATATATATGCATATACATGGAACTGATTAAAATTCACAAGAATAAGAACCATTTCTCAATTGACAAATGGCCAAAGGAACAGATCATTCTCAAGGACAGAATTTTAAGCTATGCGAAAAATGCTCCAAATCATCAATAATAAAAGAAATTCAAATTAGAGCAACTCAACTTGAGTCAGTAATATAATATGGCAGCCAAGAAAGTCTATTCCAACTTGGAATGCATTAAAAGAGGCAAAATGTCGAGGAATAAACAGGTAATTGCACCATTCTACCCTGCGCTGGTCAAACCACATCTGAAATAATTTGTTTGGTTTTGGGGCATCACAGATTCAGATACACATTTATACACCAGATTATTGAGAAGAATGTGTGTGAAGGGCCTTGAGTTCATGTCACATGAGGAAAGGTTGAAGAAACTGGGAATATTTAGTATGGAGAAGAGAAGATTTGAGGTATGTATGTGTGTATGGAAAGTTATTCATAACTATCTTCAAGTATGTGATGGGTTGACATGTAAAAGGGGTAATAGACTTATCCTAATGCTCCCAGAGAAAAGAAAATAGGAATAAGAGGTGGAAGCTTTTTTAGCATTCATATGAAAACAATTTCCTATCAGTCAGAGCTTTCCAAAAGTGAAATAGGCTGCCCCCAGGTTGAGTTTCTTTCAACAAAGGCTGGATGGCCACTTAGTGATATACTGCAGAAGGAATTCTTTCCAGGTATGGGTTGGGATAGAAGGCCACTGAGAATGCTTCTAAATCTGAAATTCTGTGATTCTATAATTTTCCTGATCCATCCTGTTGTTAGATACACACACAAAAGAATGATAATACTATACAGAAAATTCTGAATGTTTAGGGAGGTCTGAACAAAGCACGAATCAACTAGCTTCTCTATTGATATACTTCAAATTTTTAAAAAAGTTCATATGTGATGCATATGTCTAAATAGAAATAAACTTGCTGATATAATCAACAGAAATTTTAACTTTACTTAAAGAGGGAGGAAAAGAAATTCTTAGACATAATTATTAAAGCAAAACATGGAAGGCAGTAGTTATGGCACAGAAAAAAAAGGCTAACAGTGAAGAAATTGCCCAGTAGTCCATAGAAGTGAATAAGTGAGAAGGGCAAGAACAATATATTTGCTGTTCAATATGTATATACCAATTGTGCAGAGCAGATGGCAAGCAGAGTGAACTTGAGATTTTATCACTCGGAAGAAAATATGACCTCCTAGGTACAATTAGTACTTGTTAGGATGACTCACTACTGGAAAATGTCTTTGCATGTCTTGCAAAAACCAAAAAAATAACAACCCTTCCTCCTCCTACCCTCCCCCATACAAAGATGCATTCTAGTAGTATTCTGTTTTGTTTTGTTGCTGTTATTGCTTTAAATTTTTTTTTTTAAAGAGCAGCATGCCTCAAATGGAAATCCACACACCTGATGGAGGAACTATAGTAGAGCACACTCAGGTGAGTAGAAAGCATAAGTAACTACTGTGCAAGTATTTATCATATGATCAAAGATTTCTAACTGGAAGAGCTATCAAGTCCAACCACTCCATTTTACAGATGAGGAAACTATGCCACACTGCCTCTTAGTAGGTAGAGCTCAAAAGGGTAAAGAAAATATTGGATACATTCCTGATACACATACCAAAATTGGAAGAGGCAAACTATAGTAGTGATGGGGATTTCAGCTCCTGAGATATTTCCTGGGAAGATATTTCCTCAATCCATTGAAAACAGAGGATCTGGTGAATTCTTAACTGGCTCTACTGAAAATTTCCTCTTTTAGAAAGCACTAAAAGTAGAAAGAAGAAGTAGTTGGTAAATCTTGGAGGAAAAAAGTGACCTTTACTGAATCCAAGGAGTCAAATGTTGGTCAAAGCCAAATGTGTAGCAGGAAATTGTTTCAAAATGTTCACTGAAAAGATATACACACACACACACATACATACACATTTGTAATCTTGTAACTAAAGAAGGAAATATGATTCAAGGAAAATGAATCAGGGCTTCAGAAATTTAGAACTGGAAAATTACATTTAGCCAAGCCCTCACATTTTACAAATAAGAAAACAGACCTGTGGAAGTTCTGGCCTTGGTCATAAGTGTCAGAGACTCTAAAAAATCCTATTGTGCACATGAAATATTAAAAAATGCTAAAGAGGAAGGAAAAAGAATATATTTTAAAAGAACTAAGTAAGTTTATAAGGGGGTTTGTCAATTGACATGGACTTTAAAAGGACATGAATAAAAACCATTAGTTTTTAAGTTATCTCAAAGACAGAAAGATCCTAAAGGAATAAAAATTATCATGGGTTATATTATTACCATAAAATGGCAGCCATGAAAACTTGAGGTACTCAAGAAGCACTGATTTTGCACGTACTGTGTGCCATACACATTATAATAACAACTATGAACATGTATGCCCACTTTTCTATATAAATGTTCTATGCATAAATTGAAATATGAAAATATGAAAAAAGAACATGCATTATATTTGGGAAATAGCATAGTATTTTCAAGGATTCAAAGTTATTCCCTGGTTCAAAAGTCCATCATTTTTATATCAATATTCTTCTAGTATTATTATATGGTTGCAAATGGTAGAACACTCAATCTCAAAAAAAAATCACAGGTTACCCAGAATGCAATAGGAAATATATGGTAAGTGACATCAGGGTATAGCATTTTATCAACAATAACTTTGTGCAGGAGAAGTGATTTGAAATCCATTGTCATGGACATGAATGACAAGAAAATGAGCATGATTGCTCACTATGTGGCAAGAATGAATGAAAAAGTTGGGCCAGTTTTTCTCATATTATTGATGAAACATTAAGAGACTTAGAGAAAGCCTCCAGTATACTCAGTAGATATTCTATGAAGTATTTAGGGAAGGATACAGACAAGAATCTATACCCACTGGAAGAAGTGCCAACATCAATGAGATCATTGCTCTCTCAAAGAAGCAAAGAAGTATTAAATACAAAAGATATAAGCAGGGTTATAGAGCCAAAGTTGAACACAAGACAGTGGCATGGACCTGTAAGAATACTAGCATGCGGGTTAATAACCAGAAAGAAGGGAGACTTGAAAAAAACGCTGAGCAACACAGCTTTTTAATTCTTTAGGATCAAGAAAAACACACAAGGGAAGTGATAAGCTGATGGGTGCCACAGCCAGAAAAACTGACAGAAAGCCCAATAACTTGACTCCTATTTTATTTTCACTATCTGAATCAAGGTTAATGGTCTTCACACATAAAAGTATAGGGGGGGAAAGGGCTACAAATGAACTGAACCCCCAAGGAGGTGAGGAGAAAAGAGAACACCCCCTTATTCTCAATGAGTTAATTTCCTGAACTAAATAAATTATATCTCAGTGTACTAAAAGAACCTAGAGCATGTTGCTTTTTTCCTTTCCTTATCCCCATTCAAAAACAATTATTTTATGAAATGAGCAGAATTAGAACAATTTATATAATAAGAACAAAACTATAAAATTGAACAACTTTGAATGCTCTAAGTACTATGATCAAAACAATGACAATTCATTATTCCAGAAGACCAATGATGAAACATGCTAATCCATGATGTAAAACAAGATAGTCGATTCTTGTCATAAGCGGGAGTTATGGTCTATAAAGTCTCTGTGAACACTGAATTAACAAATACTGAACCATTGCTCCTGGGGGAAATACAGGGTTATGTTCCTGTGAGCCTCTGGTCACAACATTTTTTGTCGACTGATCAACAGATAACCTTGTTTCATGTATCTTCCTGTTTAAAGACATCTTAGTTAACTTATGCCTGAACAGAGCTTATCTAACACATTTATTTTCTCCATAAGGGATATCACAGTCTTCTTGTGCTTAGATAGCACTTCAGCACTACATCTGGTGGCCATTTTAAACAGGGAAATCACCAACCAAAAGCAAAAAATGTAAAAAAACAAGATATTAAATGGACTGCGAAAAGGACATTTGTGTACAGTATGAGAGCTGAAACAAGAAGGCAGAGAATCACTTTTTTTCAACCTCAGCTAAGGGTACATGTGTCGAGCAACTCAAATTTTTAATCACTCTGTGCATGTCCAGGAGTGACCATGAAAGCACTGCGAGTATTGATTTTGGAGTTACAAATAGATTTTAGTGAGTAAATGCTTTTGCAAATATAGAATCCACAAATGATGAGGATCAACTGTGTATATGTATAGATATAGATATAGATATAGATATAGATATAGATAGATAGAGATAGAGATATAGATATAGATATATAGATATATAGATATATGTAGTCATTGAGGGGATTTGTTTTGTGTGACTGCATATTTCCTACAAAAGCATTAATTTTTCTTTTCTTTATTTTGAGGTAACAATATAGATTTCTGCTATTTTTTTTACAGATAGGTCGTGAATTCTACAGATGTAGAATGTTGCATATTCTTTCAGATTAAGTCAGTCCATTATTTTTACTTTATTGTTTTACTACATTAAAAGAGACTTTTCATGGAATGCTGCTTAATCTATACATGTCTGTAATGTAAAAACAAAATATGTCAATAGAATTTTAGCCAAAAAAAGAAGGAAAAGAAAAGAAAAGAAAAGAAAGAAAAGAAAAGAAAAGAAAGAAAAGAAAAGAAAAGAAAAGAAAAGAAAAGAAAAGAAAAGAAAAGAAAAGAAAAGAAAAAGAAAAGAAAAGAATGCAATTCTTGTGTTTTCAATGTGCAAAGCAATGGCTTAAGTGGCACGACCAGAGAAACAAAAAATTGTTCCTACCTTCAAGGAACTTGGGACAGTAGGAGTGAGAAATCACAATATTTACATTATACATATTTGTGTATATGTTTGATTCCCCTAATAGATTAGAATCTACTTAAATCTTTTTATCCATAGCATCTACCACAATGCCATGATACAGAAGCTAGTTTCAAGTCAAGTAAATAGTTCATCAAACATATATCAATTTGACAATGATCCCCAAGTAAATTCCAGAAAAGCTTATTAAATGGGTATTTAATGAGTATGTAGGGAAGTGATAAGCACTAGGAGCCAGCATAAACTCACAAAAAAAAAGCCATAACAAATTAATCTAGATTCCCTTTTTGACAAAGTTATAAGACTAGTAGTAGTTCCAGGGTATATTGTGGAAGTCATAAACCTTCATTAGAGAGAAGCATTTAATAAATTTTTTCACAATATCGTTGTGAATAAGATGGAGAAATGTAAACTACATATATAGTAGGTAGATTTTGATCTAGTTGAACTTTGTAACCCCAAAGTGATCAACCCAGAGTCAATTCCTTAGTGGTTAGGTCATGGATTTTTATTTGAAATGTCTTCCTCTATTTGACATTTTTGCCAATGATTTGAATGAAGACATGAATATCAAAGTGATGTAAAACATAAAGCTGGGAGGGATATCTAATCTGTTACACTGTATAATAAAACCAATATCCAAGATTTAACTCCATAAAGAACTTTTAAGACTACATGGGAGTCATTGTGATGGCCACTGAGAATAGAAAGAGGAAAAATTACTTAGTCCTTGACCTCAAAGCATTTATAGTATAATGTAGGGGGTGGACTATGAAGAAAGAAAGATACAACAGACACAGAATTGTGTTGTTGTTGTTTGTCCTTCATTCTAGAAGAGGACCAGTGAAATGAGGAGGGTGATGTATTGACTTGCAAGTACAAAATTAAGTATAATATATGGTAGAAGGTACTAAAGGCAAAGGAAGGATTCAGAAAAATTGACCTTAAGAAAAAGAGGATCAGGAAGATCAGGAAAGAGTTCAGCAGAGAGGGAGATATTTGAGTTATGGAAGAAGAAAAGGATTTCAATAGGGAGAGATGTTAAGGGAGCACATTTCAATCATAGGAGAAAGGCACACAGAAATGCACATTGGTGATATAATGCAGGGCAACAATGGGGAATAGCTTGTCTTCCCATTTGATTAGAAGTTAAACTATGTGAATGAATCAGTCAATCAATCAATAAGCACTTATTAAATACCCACTAGGTACCAGCCACTGTGCTAGGCACTGGAGATATAAAGAAAAAAAATGAAAGTCCCTTTCTCAAGGATCTTACTTCTACTGGGTGACAATCTCTCTCTCTCTCTCTCTCTCTCTCTCTCTCTCTCTCTCTCTCTCTCTCACACACACACACACACACACACACACACACCCTATATACGTACTTTTCTATCTATCTCTCTACTGTCCGTCAGCTATCTACCCCCTAGCTACATTCCTTGTATTCAACTCCACCATGATAGCCACATCTGACACGGCCTCATAGACTTCTTCAGCAAGCTTTCCATTCATATTGCTACTAGAAGGCTTTTTGGTTGTTTAAAATGAATGTGAAAAACTTGAGGTAAAGTGAGACTTCAAATTTCCTCAAATAGTTAAAACTACAAATAATAATGTCAAGACGCTAATTGTGAAATAGCCTATAAATTTTATCTAAGTATCACATAGGCTGGGATCTCCTGCTTTTTAAGCTTGGAATAAAATTTTTTCACATTTGCATCTCAATATGTTGGTCAAATTTTTAATAATACTTCTTTGAACCCCTGGGTACTAGGAAATTTTTGGGTTTTTTTATTGAAATGATGATTTGTTAAAAATGCAATTTTCATTTCAAGACTTATCTTTTTTTTATGACCTAATAATACCACACTGTTTTAGAGTGGAAATGTATGACTTTCCTTTTTTTTGGGGGTGGGAATTATATACATGAAAACAATGTGTTTATTTTATTAATACTATTTTATTGGGTTTTTTTTTTAGGCATTTGGGGTTAAGTGACTTGCCCAGGGCCTCACAGCTAGTAAGTGTCAAGTGTTTGGTCTGAGGTAGGATTTGAATTCAGATACTCCTGCCTTCAAGGCCTGCGCTCTATGCACTGCACCACCTACCTACCCCTATTTTATTGATTTTTAAGAGCATTCTAAGAAAAACTGACATTCCACCTTCTAAAATGAGAAGAAAAGCCAAGCAACTATGTTAAGAGTGGAAACATGAAGTGTTTTACCACCCACAGTTTCAGTTTTTTTGTTTTTCTCCCATGTACTTGTCTTAGGTCCAGGTCCCACGAGATTCTTTCTTTTTTCACATTAATACTGGTTAGGATAAAAAGAAGCTGGAAAGGTAATTGAGAGAGTAAAGAAGGCCAACAAAATCCCACAAGAGCTAATTCAGTGTCAATGCATATGCAAAAATCACATTAGGTTTAAAAAAAATGAGAAAATCTCCTTTAAATTTTAGAATGCAATCATTACAGTATATTACTGAATACAAAACCCTTAAATTAAGTTTTATAGCAAGAGTATGATCTTCCCCAAAGAGTCTAACTACTAAAAAGACTAGAAAAATGTTGGTTTCAGCTATTGAAACTTGGCTCCTCTTGTCTATCCAAGTATCTTGGCCAACACTAGCTACTTTGGGTACTCTTCAGTAATGACTGTCCATGGTATCACTGTGTAATGGTCCAAGGAGATAGTTTTCTGACTATTCACACATACCTTTACCCTGTCCCTTCTAGGCAAATGTAGGCTTGAGGAAAGAAGATCAAGCTAGCTAATTGTCCCTAGATCTTACACACACACACACACACACACACACACACACACACACACACACACATGCATTTTAAGTGAGAAAACACCAAGGCAGAACAAAATTAATTGACAGGCCGAAGCACAAATGACCACACTGGATGACAGGAACCACAGAAACTTTCACTCTTGCCATTTCCTCTCTGGCTCATACCCAACTCTAATTCTACAAGGACAATCATGCCCTCAACTCTGTCTTTTACCCAGAATGCCAAAGAATTACTTAGTCATAGTGTTCTTGGCTATAACTTTGGCTATTCTATAATCTACACTTAAAATTATAGTACAAAATCAATGTAATACAAATGACAGCATAGATGTGAGGCTTGGGAAGGAAGAGTGTAAGGAGAAGAACATACTATAGGCAAAATTCCTTTATTCATTGGTTAAAGTGTCACTGGTAACATTATTTCTCAAATCTCCATTCTTCCCACTTCCCCATTACCTATATCCAATCTGTCACCAAGTCTTTATTGAATTTTCTCTTAGATTCAGCCCTTTCTCTAGCCTTCATCATGTCATACTTCAATCATTTCAAGAGGTGTCTGACTCTAGTCTCTGCACTCGAATCCATCCTGCACAGTGCTTGCCAGACTAATCTTCCTAAAACGCCCATCTCATTAAAGCTCTCCCCAGCTCAAGAGAGCTCCCTATTGCTTTGTGAATCAAGTCTCTACTGCTTTCAAGACCCTCCCTCTATAATCAGACCAATTTTATATAAGTACCCACCTTTTCCCCATTCTTCTTCAACATGAACCCTTTGCTCTCCTTGATTAGGTCTCTTGACTGTTGTCATTAAATGTTGTGTTCATTCCTACTTTCATGATTCTATCTATGTTGTTTCTCTCATTTCCATATACTCCCCTGGCCCTTGCCTCCTTCTCTATTCAAATTCTATCTATTCTTCAAGGGTGAGTTCCAGATCTACCTTTTCCATGATGCTTTTGATCTCCAACACATTTATCTATTCACTGTCTGATGTCCTATTGCATTGCCATACTGTTCAAAGTACTGTGATACTTCTAAAAGGAAATTATTTTGAAGATTTTTACGGTAGGATTATAATTCTATTATAATCAGTACCACATTGGTTATTTTCTTGACATTCCATGGCTAGAGTGTGACATTCTGAATGGCAAAGACCACATGTTGTGCTCTTTGTTTTGCATCACAATCACTAGTTCAATGCCCAATAATACAGTAGGCCAGAGTTCCCCAAGACTTTGTAAAGGAGCTACTACTATCCACTGACTTGAAACTTTGAGATCATTTTTTAAAATATAAATTTATTTATTTTTAGTTTTCAGCATTCACTTCCACAAGTTTTTGAGTTCCAAATTTTCGCCCCATCTCACCCCCCACCCCAAGATGGCATGCATTCTGAATACCCCTTCCCCTAGTCTGTCCTCTCCTCTATCTCTTCCCCCTTCTCTTATCCCCTTCCCCTCTATTTTCCTGTAGAGCAGGATAGACTTCTATACCCCATCTCCTGTATTTCTTATTTCCCAGTAGGATGTGAAAACATTTTTTTTAAACATATGTTGTAAAAACTTTAGATTTCAAATTTTCTCTCTTCCTCCCTCCCCATCCACCCTCATTGAAAAGGCAAACAACTCAATATAGGTTATACATGTGCACTTATGCAAAACACTTCCTTAGTAGACATGTTGTGAAAAACTAACTCTATTTCCCTTAATCCTATCCTGCCCCCCCCATTTATTCTATTCTTTCTTTTGGCCCTGTCCCTCCTCAGAAGTATTTCCTTCTGATTACCCCTTTCCCAATCTGCCCTCCTCTCTATCACCCCCTGCTCTCTTGTCCCTTCTCCCCCTATTTTCCTGTAGGGTAAGAAAGATTTCCATACCCAATTGAATGTGTATGTTATTCCCTCCTTAAGCCAAATCCTTTGAGAATAAGATTCACTCATTCCCTCTCACCTTCCCTTACTTCCCCTCCACTGTAAGAGACTTTTCTTTTCTGTTTTTTTTGTGAGATAATTTACCCCATTCTACCTCTCCCTTTCTTCTTCTCCAAGTATCATCCTCTCTCATCCCTTAATTTTATTCTCCAGATATGACCCCTTAATCTTCAACTCACCCTGTGCCCTCTATCTATCTATCTATCTATATATACATGTACATAATTTTTTTCCTTCAACTACCCTAATACTGACAAAGTCTCATGAGTTATAAATATCATCTTTCCATGCAGGAATGTAAACAGTTCAATCTTAATAAGTCTCTTATGATTTCTCTTTCCTGTTTACCTCTTCATGTTCCACTGGAGTCCTGTATTTGAAAGTCAAATTTTCTGTTTAGCTCTGGTCTTTTCATCAGGAATGCTTGAAAGTCCTCTATTTCACTGAATGACCATTTTTTCCCCTGAAGGATTATACTCAGTTTTGCTGGGTAGGTGATCCTTTGCCCTCTGGAATATTCTATTCCATGCCCTGCAGTCCTTTAATGTTGAAGCTTCTAAATCTTGTGTTATCCTGGTTGTGTTTCCACAGTACTTGAATTGTTTCCTTCTGGCAGCTTGTAATATTTTCTCCTTGACCTGGGAACTCTGGAATTTGGCTATAATATTCCTAGGAGTTTTCCTTTGGGGATCTCTTTCAGGAGGAGATCAGTGGATTCTTTCAATTCTATTTTGCCCTCTGGTTCTATATATCAGGGCAGTTTTCCTTGATAATTTCTTGAAAGATGATGTCTAGGCTCTTCTTTTGATCATGGCTTTCAGATAGTCCAATAATTTTTAAATTCTCTCTCCTGGATCTATTTTCCAGGTCAGTTGTTTTTCCAATGAGATATTTCACATTGTTTTCTAATTTTTCATTCTTTTGGATTTGTTTTACAGTGTCTTGATTTCTCATAAAGTCACTAGCTTCCAATTGCTCTATTCTAATTTTTAAGGAAGTATTTTCTTCAGTAATCTTTTGGACTTCCTTTTCCATTTGGCCAATTTTTCTTTTTAGGGCATTTTTCTCCTCATTGGCTTTTTGGACCTCTTTTGCCATTTGGGTTAGGCTATTTTTTAAGGTGTTATTTTCTTCAGTATTTTTTGGGTCTCCTTTAGCAAGCTGTTGACTTGTTTTTCATGATTTTCTTGCATCACTCTCATTTCTCTTCCCAGTGTTTCCTCTACTTCTCTTATTTGCTTCTCACAATCCCTGTGTGCTCTTCCAAGGCCTGAGACTGATTCATATTTTTCTTGGAGGCTTTGGATGTAGGAGCTTTGACTTTGTTGTCTTCTTCTGGTTGTATATTTTGATCTTCTTTTTCACCAAAGTAAGATAATATAGTCTGACTCTTTTTGCACTGCTTGCTCATGATCCAGCCAATTACTTGAGTTTTAAACTCTTTGTTAAGGTAAGAGTCTGCTTCCAATGTGGAGAGTGTACTGTCCCAAGCTTCAGGGTTTGTACAGCTGTTTTCAGAATACTTGTAGGGATGTAAATTTTCTCTTCCAAGGTGTATGATAAGGGTGAGGTGTTTACTCCTTTCCTGGCCTGTGAGCACAAGTACTCCTTTCTGTCCTGTAACTGTGAGGAGGGGTTCCTCTCACAGCCACTACAAGCTCCACCACGCCAGCGCTCTTCCTCACCCCAGCACCGCTGCCCAGAACTATGACCCAGATCCAAACATGGGCAAAGCAAGAGATTCCTGCCTCAGCACTGGCAAAGAGATCCCTGCAGTCCCTCTCTGATCAGCCACTGGATTCCCCCTCAGTCTGTGGGCTGGAAGCTCGGGAAGCAGCTGCCCCCCCCAGGGCCAGGCTCTTGGGGAATGGAGCTGAAACCCCGCCTTCCTCTCTGAGCACCGCAGAAACAGACTTTTCCCACTGATCTGCTAAGTTGTCTTTGGCATTCGTGGATTGAGGAGTCTGGAAACTGCCACAGCTGCCCACGATTCAGTCCTCTGAGGCCTGCTCCAGGATTACCGCTGCCTGCATGCCCATGCCGCGGTGCGCTGCGCTCCCAGCCCAGTTTGATTCACCTTTCTGATCAATCATCCAGGTTGTCTTGGGCTAGAAATTTGTTTCACTCTGTCTTTTTGTGGGTTCTGCTGCTTCAGAATTTGTTTAAAGCCATTTTTTATGAGTATTTGGAGAGGTTTGGGGGAGAGCTCAAGCAAGTCACTGCTTTCACTCTGCCATCTTGGCTCCGCCCTCAAGATCATTTTAAAAGACAAGTGAGGTAGAGCGAGGACAGGGAGAGAGGTGCTGACCATTAAGTCCTTGAATGGAAATTCTGGGAGGAAAGTACTTGCTGCCAATGACTGAATTCCCCTTTTGGCTAATAATCCCAGCAAACCTCTGAGCATGGGGTATAGTGGCAGCAATTCAAAATCAAACAAAAGATAAGATCCTCAGTAGAATTTAAGTGTTTCCCCTCTCTTTTTTTGTATTTTCTCACATTACCATAACTTCTTCAAATACAAAACTACTTAGTACCCCTTCCTCCTCTGCTTTTTTTAACCTATCTTGCTCTTTTTGAATAAAGTATATTTGTCCTAAGTCATATTTTATAGATCCAATCCCTCTATTTATCAGCGATACCTCATGAAGATAAATTTGGCCCCTCCGTTAGGTTTTCTAATTTATCCTGCCTCTCACCCATATTTGGTACATTTTTACAGCTGTAATTAGTCAGGGCAACCATGGCTTTTTCCCAAGGTGATGCATTTAAAAGGCACTGATAACCCTTTTAATCTTTCAGCGGCTTAGAAATAGAGCTTAGCACATAGTTAGCAAGAATTATTAGTTAAAACTGGAAGGTACAAGGCAGCATATGCCTCCTTTTCTTAGATAATCACCTCCCCAATCTGGATTGACAGTATACCTCTCCCCTACCCCCATCCCATGGCCTCCTCAGAGTGTCTTTTTCATGCTGCTTGCTTCAGGAATGTCTTTTGATACTTGCCTAGAGCAGAAAAATTGCTAGTTATAACTTCATTTATGTACAGACATAACAGATTACAGGATTTATCACTGGTTACTCTCTTAAATTTCGTCTTCTGTGAATTTTTAGGCATCTCTGTTGCTATATATGTATATAAACATATATTTTTATGGAAAATATTATTCCATTTTCTCAATCCTCCTTTTCAGTTTAAAGGGCTTCTGATTTCAATATGCCCTGCAATTGTTTTTTAACTGCCTTTCACAAGTGTATTCCATTCATGATCAGAAGCCTATATAGCTATATACCTCTATATTTACATATAGATATACAGGCTTCTGATCATGAATGGAATACATATTTAGATACGCCTATATGCATGTGTATGCTGTGGTCTAGAAAGCCAAACCCATCCTGAGACATCTTCTTAATGAACTTCACTCTCATACAATACCCCTTGTAGCCCTATGAATGAAAGCATTAAATAATACAGGTGCAGGACTGCCTTTTCATTTGAATTTTATTTGAAAGATGCAAGAAGCCTTCATTTCACTGGCGGCATCTTTGGTAAATTTATCCTTTTTTGTTTTATATCTCATTTGGTATTGGTACTTAATGGATTACTGAACAGTTACCTCTATGTCCAAATCTGTCATGGAACTGTGAATGATCTTGTTGAGTTGAAACTTTGTGGTTGTTAATATAGCTAGTCTAAGGCTACATTGGCTCTACTGAACCATTTTTAAGAAATCAACAAGTAACAGACATGGTGGTGGTTTATGGAAACAGGATTCTTAACTGAATCCAATACAAGTGGTGGCAGAGAGAATGTAAGTAGCAAAAAGCTATTGTGAATGAATAAGACATATGCTTGTAAGATGCGGGAGAATAGACTTATATACCTAAAAAGTCCTTGGGTGTTCAAAGTTTGAGTCTATGGGGACAGTTGTACCAAAGAAGCCTGAACAGAATGGAGGCCCTTTGGTATAACACACTCACTGTAATTCCATGGGCAGCTGTTAACAAATTGGTCCCCTGAGAAAGGGAATGAACACCATCTGCTGGTGGCTAAGAACAACATAACTACAGAAGGAAGCAGTAACAGAGAGGGGAACAAATGTGGCTTGTGATGGATTTCACCTACTGGGATCTCAGTAGAACTACAAGAAGTGGAAGTGAGAATGAGAAATTGCAATTTCACAATAGGGGGATAGTGCTGAGAAACAACAATATGGAGGAAAAAACTCTCACTGCACCTCCTTCTGGGTCTTACCAGCTGAAACTCCAAAAATCATTGGAAGGACAGTTGCTCACTGGTTATGTATCATTACTTGCTTTGGACTAATTAGACTTTGTCTCAAAGATTCGAGGTTTTTTGGTTGTTATTGTTGTTGCTGTTTTTTACTGGATTTGGGATTTCATCTTTCTTTAGGAAAACTCCTTTTACCGATGCAGATTCATACCTACTCTGAAATCTATAATCTTAGAGAGCCATCTAGGGACACTGAGAGGTTAAATAATTTCCTCAGGGTGACACAGTCAGAGGTGGGACTTGAACCCAGGTTTTTCAGATTTCAAGGCCTGTTCTCCATCTACTATGTCATATGACTCAAATTATATCAAGTTTAATTAAGTTCCTGGCATTATGTCTGTTGCCAGAATACCTCAACTGCTAAATCACACGGCAACAGGTTGGATAAATAAATGTGGGCACACTATAGGTTCATTACTATTAATCTTGGTGGTTTGAAAATGCTTTAGGTCTGGGTGTGGCAACTTCTTTTGAAAAGACTTATTGGCACTAGTACAGTGGGCCTTGTTATGATCCCTTTTCTACAACGGACACACCTTGTACAAAAGACAAATGATTCATGGGATGGGATAATCAGAGATGTAGTGTTCAGCATGTAGCTAGTAGTAAGTTTAGCTGATTCATGACTTTAATTAGGAGCAAAATATCATACTAACACAGTAAGAACCATGATTTTCAAATTTAAGCAGCATGCATTTTGAAAGCATATTAGATAGGTGAGTTATAGGGGTTCACATAAGGTAAAGGAGCCAAATGTTACAGAGCGGTTGTAAAAATTGTGCCAATATCAATATGTTACTCAATATTTGTACTGATAAACAAAAAATGAGATATTTTAAAAAGTGAAAATGGAAGAAGTACAAAAAGTTAACAATTAAGGCAAAAAGTTGACAAAGAATATCTATATATGTTATAGAAAATGCATATAATCCAACATGAGTAAACTCATTTTTTTTAACCCAAAGTGTTATTTCATTGGTTGGTATAAGGAACACCCAAAGAAAAAACTCCCTATACCAAAGCAGATTAAACTGCAATTTAGAGTCTTACAGAGCTGCCTGGAGTGGTGACAGGTTAAGTGACTTGCTTAGAGTCACACAGCCAATATATGTCAGAGGCATGACTTGAATGCACTATCTTCCTAATTCTGAGGCCAGCTCTCTATATACTGTGATACTGCCTGTTCTCACATATATCTTACTCACTCACTATTCATTAGAAAATGATTTGTTTAAATAATTGCTTTCAAAAGACCTAGTGCAAACTTATACAAGTTTTAATATGTTTTAAAATATTTCATGCCATTCTTGTTGATTTCCAATTGTGAAAAAGTTATATACAATTTTAATCCTAATAAAGTACTGTAAGATATTCCCTGATTTTCCCTTTCCCTAATATTTTTAAAAGGCAAGTACAATTTCCTGAAGTTCCTTAGTACTTTCCCAAGTGCTAAATGAAATATAAATGGTGTTACTCTGGGAATATAAATTATTCTGCTCTAGCTAACCTGACCTCAAAATACACAAGTTTTAAAGTAACAGATATCCTCACTAGAGGCATACCAAAATTTACAGTCATCAGTGGCAAAGGTGTCTGCCTTCCACTTCAACAAAATTTCTCTAAATTGAATTACCACTGTGTGCATATAGTATCCTCAGTTCCCTGGGAAAGAAACTAGCTGAAGAGTGGAAAAAATGTGCCCTCAAGGCCTCAGATGTTCCACCCCTCTGTATTAGTTCTGTATCCCAGCACAACAAAACCCAAGCTAGAAAAGTTAAGACATAAATTCAAAGTAACATGGAGATAGATGCAATGGGTAAATGTGAGCCCCTCCTATGCTTTTTCCCCCTCCAACTTGTAGATACAGTTCACATACAGGTATTTAATGTCCAAGATAATGTTAATATAGTGGCTAGAAGGCTAGACTTAGAATCAGGAAGACCCAGGTTCAAATCCCACCTGTGATACAAATTGGCTGTAAGACCCTGGAAAAGTCATTTAATGTTTCAGTGCCCTTCCAAACTCTTCCAAAACTTCCCTGCAGAAGAGGAGTTTCTGGGAGATAACACCTTAATGCAAAGGAATGACTCCAATGGCACCATGAAAAGTCCATAGTGGAAATTATTGGAATCAAGAGAGTCTTTCAGTACCTTTCAAACATACCATATTGATAGCGATCAACTTCACCAGCATGTAGAGCTGATGGTTCACACCCAAAGCCTTTGAATCAGTTACCTGAAAATTAGTGCATACAAATCACTATATTCTCAAAGTGTATATGCTATACTACTGACAAGATGACGTATGGGTTGTTTTGCAAAACCAATAAAGTATTCATTGGTAGTTGGAAGACTGTGAAATAATGGGAATGAGGACTGGATTTGAATTCCAGTTCTGCTGCTTACAACCTGAACTGGAACAAGTCACAGTCTCTCTGGTCTTCTGTTTCCTTCTCTGCAAACAGAAGTATTTGCCCCAGACGATCTCAAACATCCCTTTTGATTAAAATTCGTGTCTTATAATTTTAAGAATTTAGAATAAGTATGAAAAAAACTTTATATTAAACTGAACCACATATTAAACTGAACAACAGAGTTGGCAGCTGATGCTGAGCCCTGCTCTAGGAGCAGCACAGAGAACAAAATGTGAATGCCAAATTAAAAAAAAAAAAAGGTAACAACATAGCTGCCATTGCATCCTTTGTAATTTTCAGAGGAAGAGTTTGATGACAACATGGCATCAATTTCTAGGGAAATGGAGTAGATTTAAGACAAGTTACCAGGCAAGCACTAAGGCTTGGTCAAAGTAAATACCAATGACAGTATCTTTAAAGAGGCTACAAATGACAAACCAGAGGAGATTCTTACATAGAGTATTTAGCCCCTATTATGTGCCAGGCATTGTGTCAAGTACTAGAGCACAACTGATTATGCCTTTTCAACCACATCCATACAAATGATATTATATAGCAATGCTACCTATCAGCTAAATTCAATGAATGGCATGAGTTTCTCAATAATATATAGGGGCTAAGGAAGTAATTTTGTTAACCAGTCATGTTCAAAGTATCAAAATACAAACTGGACAGTCTTTTAATGCATGATTTTGAGAAAAGATTTTTTTCTACAATAAAGTTTATAAAGAAATGCATTTTCTTAGAAAAAGATCAAAGAAAATATCAACAGGAATTGGACCTTTGGGAAAAAATAACTTTCTTCTACCAAATTTCATTATACAATTTAGTTTTGATGTAGACTATATGTGGTTTATAAAATTAAGAAATGATACTATCAGTGTAGCTTTTAAGTTGACAGGAGACATGAGAGAATAATATTTATTAAGAACCTATTCCTATTCTATTCATAGCTTTGTGTTAAGCAGTAGGGGAGATGATACAGTTTTGCCTTCATAGAACTCAAAACCATATTGCACAAAAATTATAAATCTAAGTCATTATATGATCTTTATCCTGGTTCTCAAAAACAAAAGTTTTTTTAAACATGCTATGTCTACAACTGAAGACATACTAATATTTACTTGGATATTTCTCACAAAGAACATAAAATTGTTTATATTTGTTTCTACTGAAGAAGTAAATAAACCCAATGATCTTCAGACATGGTCAAAGTCACTACTATCTTATGGAAAAGCCATTAGGATAGAGGTTCTAAAGCCTCTAATGTTCAAAATGGTGATCAGATTTGATTTCTTCATGAACTGCTGCTTTAACGGAAATAGAACAACTAAAATACTATCATAATTTTAAAACATGGTAGTTCTAATTGTAAGAAGACAGTTTATTATTTAAAAAACCTACAGACCATTTCATAAAGTGAGAATTTTAATTATAATTACCTTAATGTCATTAGAATAATTTCCAAAATCACCAACATTCTATGGCTTCAGAGTAAAATATTTTAATATATTATATACTATTTAGTATGTATTGGATTCTTGTTAATCATGGCAAAAGAACTTTGCATCTCTCTAGGGTTTATGGTTTTTCATCTGCCAAGACCTTAATCACCACCCTTTAGTTCTTTTAGAAAAATAAAAATATGAAAAACAAAGTGCATGTTTCTCTCCAGATATCAAGGTTCCAACATGGCAAGGATATTTTGCATGCCTAAGCAGGTAAATATTGAATTCAGAGTTCCTTCTGGACAACCGCACAGAATACCCATTCTACAGAGTTTCCATCTTTAAAAGTTTATTTAAAAAAAAAACAAACAAGATGAAGTCCAATTACCAGAAGTCTATATTTAAAGAATGCACCAAGATGTAAAGTTTTGGAAAAATTATTCTTGATAAAGAGAAAAATCTTTCTCTTATATGATAATCATAACAGTAACATAATTATAATAACGATTACAGATACAAATCTAATAAAAGATAGGAATGTAGAAAATAGTTGAGTGATGTTCCAAAGAGCACATTAAAGCCTCAACTTCCTTGGGTATTTAATATATTTTCCCCATTTTGTTTAATGCTTGGATTTCAGAAGTTCTAATGGTTTCATGTTTTGCTACTAATTTCAAAAATGGAATCAGGAAAATTCCCCATTTTTCCTACAGAGTTCCTTTTACCCCTCTATCTTATGTCACAGTGCTCATTAACATAGCCCTCTTAGAGGGGCTGTGTAATGCCATTTGGGCCCTATTTCCAAATTCTAAGCATGCTTTTTCCGTATAATTTACTCCATCTCCAGCCCCTGCAGTGAATTGCTATCCAAAGTCCACTAGTCTTGAAAAGTTTCCCAATTGTTAAGACAATGGGCAATGTGACCGGATGGGCATGTATGGAAAAGTACAAGATTACAAAAATTAAAACCCCACAGTATGATTCCTAATGGAAGTTTACAAGTGACACTAACCCATTAAGTGATGGCACACTTAATGAGTGCTTAACCAATATCATTATTAATGAAATAATTGGGCCTATTTACCACAAGAAAGTCGATTTAGCATGGTTATCATTTCCGGCCATGTAGGTCATTGGTGTTTCTTCTTAGTTGGTATTTTTCCCCAATTGAATAAGCCAGAAATAATGAGCAAGTACAAATCTTCCTGGAACCTCAGCTCAGGCATTTAATTTTTTTTCCTAATAAAATATCAGTGCCCATGTTTAATTAAGCCTGGTGGAAATATCAAATTACTATTGGCCTGGTGGTTATCTGGCAACTTTTTACAACTGTTTTTTTTTTGGGGGGGTGACAGTTAGCTGAGGTAGGATCTAAGTAACATACAAAGTTCTATCAATCCTCAACTATTGGATCGTTTCTATAAAGGGCTCTTCTATTTTTTATTGTTAAAACATAATGTGAAGTACTGTCCACCTATTAAAAGTGAGATGGCTTCAAGAAGTAGCCACTAAATACAGTGATAATAGCCTCACCCAAAGTTCACATACAGAGCTCAATATTTCAAATCCTATTGTGAGGATCAAAGCCAACAAAACTGTCGAACTTCTAAAGGAATTACTGGTAATTGAGTGGGGCAATTTATAAATGTCACCATTAAATCTGTTCCTTCAAAAGGCAATCACAAAATCAATTAAGTTGATCTGGAAGACAATTTCCAGAGAGGAAAAGACTCCTTAGGGCTGAGTAACCTGAGGTTTGTTAGTATTTTCTTTATGCTACTGGTACAATGAGGTAGCTATTGCTACTACTATTTGTAAAGTGCTTTTATTTGTATACTGAAACTGACCTAACTCTGGTCTATTTATTATATAAAATCTATAAGTGTTTTGTTTAGTGGTGGCCCTAGGAAGAGCAGAAGGCAGTTATTGTTAGTCTACCAAGTAAAGCAGAAAAAAAATTTTTAAGGTTACTGCTTACATTCACAGCATCCCAAATTTGCTTCTTTATCCCAAAAGTTCCAAAAGTTTAATTATTTTCTGCCTTTCTTTTGCCAAAATCTGGACCTAGCACTCTACCTCAACTATTCTTCCTCATTTCTTACAACTGTCCCAAACTCTCATTCACAGTTCTGCCATCCAAGTCAATTGAACAGACCTTTTTTAAGCCCCTCTATCAAGAGAGGGAATTTGGAGACCATATAGAGAGGCAGAGTAAATGAAAGGAGGCTAGATTCTAGGACAGTGGTGACCATTTTCTGAACTAGGCCATCAGAACTATCAATGCCTGCTCATCTAGGTAGTGACACTAGGTAGAAAACTCAATAGGCCAGTGGAACTCCTTTCTTTATAATGACTGCTTGCAGGCAAACCTGACTCTCTGGGTTATCTACCATGGAATGGTCTACACAAAAGGATCATCCTGATTAGGCCAATTGAAGTTTCTCTGAGACCTAGTCAGTGATGCCAGAAGATTCTTCTATAGGTCACCATTTTTTCGGTATTCTCTATCATGGTTTCCACATCCATTCTGACCATGCCAAGTTGCTGAAAACCTGAGCTTAGTCTCATTCAATAAAAGTTCTTTTTGCTACCATGTTAAGGTCCTCTGTCCTGGTGCTTCCATCATTCAAACCCAGGTTCCCTGCAGGCAAAAGTATTTGCTATGTTCAAGTCCAAGGAAATATGTTAGGTTTGGGTACAGAAAGATAAATGTCATGTCATTGTCCTTCCTAGGCCCTTGCTTACAATCTATTGAGGACACTATGACAGCTATACAAATAAGTGTAAAATAATGCAGTTAGTGACAGGGGCAAGAAAGAGATGCAAGTTAAAAAAAAAAACCTCAAGGAAAAATTCCATTTTTACAAGCCAAACTTTTCAAGTGGTGGAAATTTGTGTGATTTATGCAGGTTTCATATTGATTCTAATTAGCTTAATCTCTATCTACATACTTATAGCCTGCACCACACAATTGAGGATTTGAGCACATAATGTCTTTCCAGGGTCTTGTTTCCCTCATTTGGATTAGAATGTCCTTGAAGCTAAGGATGATTATCTTTATTTCACCTATTACATGCTGCGGATACAAGAATGAAATATAACATAGTCTCTTCCCTCAAGACCTTTACTATCTAATGGGAAACAAGGGTATGGACATATGTATGTGTGTATATATGTGTATGTATATGGATATATATCTACAGATATTCATAAATATCTACATTTATAACTATCTATAAGAAGGAGAGAGTAGGAAAGTCAAACTCCTTATCTATCACTTCTCAGTCTAGTTAGATGAATAGGTAGATAGATACAGATATCTCTCATGAACAAAATACTATGAAAACTTAGAATTGGAAGATATCAAGCTGATCTAGGGGAATGAGAGAATGTGTCATGGAAGACACTACATGTGAATTGGGATTTGAAGGAAAGGAGTGATGTTCATTCCAGGCAGGGATAACGTGTGTGGATAGTGAGTAGCACAGTCTTCCTGAAAAAATATATAAAACAGAGCAGTGTAAGATAACATGTCTGGTTCTTTGGAGGAAGATTTTAGTGAGCTTTGAATGGTAGGATAAAGATTTTGGTGATAATATGTAGCCACTGAAAGTTTTGGTGTGAAGGAATGATGTGATCAGAGCTACATCTTAGGACGATAACACAGTCACTGATATGAAGGATGTATTTGTGAGGGAATAGACTACAGGCAAGAAGAGTTAGAAGATGATGAAGGCTTGAACTTTTAAAAGTGGAAAAAGGAAAGGAAGGAATGCGTACAACAGGTAATGCAGAAGTAGAATATGGTAGGACAACAATTGGATGCATGGAGTAAGCCATGAGAATCAAAGATGGCTCTGAAGTTTTAATCCTGGGTGATCGTGGTCATCATGAACAGAAATAATGAAATTGGCATAAGGATATTGGGGAGGATGGGAAATGATGAAATTATTTTTGGAAATACTGAGTTTAAAATGCTTGATGGACAGAGGCATCCAGGACAGTTAGAAACACAGGACCACATTTCTAGAAAGAGATTGGGGCTGAAGGCAAAGATTTGGAAATTGATGAGACTATGACTGAAACCACAAAAATAAATAGAGAGAAAAGAAAAGCATCAATGAAAAAGTTGTAAAAGATGCCCGAGTTTAAGGGGATGGGAGAAGAATGAGTAGAATATAAATTCCTTGAGGTCAAGGATTATTTCATTTTTGTCTTTGTATCCCAGTACTTAACAGAGCTAACATTCAACAAACATGTATCAAGTCCTTGCTATGTTCCAGGCACAAAGAAAGGGAGATATTATTTCCTGTCCTCAAGAAGACTATATTCTAATGATCATGGGTTCTTAGTACATAGTTCAATGCTTAAATGCTTGCTGAATTGAATCAGAGTGAAGAAACTGTGGAGATGTAAAGGAGTAATAGAGAAGCAGGGCAGCTAGGTAGTGCAGTGCCTGAAGTCAGGAAGACCTGAGTTCAAATCTGACCTCAGATACTTATGAGCAATGTGACCCTGGGCAAGTCACTTAACCATGTTTGTGTCAATTTCCTCATCTTTAAAACAGGCTAGACAAGGAAATGGCAAACCACTTTTGTATCTTTGCCAAGAAAACCTCAAATATTTGGGTGATGAAGAGTCAGACATAACGGAAATGACTAAACAAGAGAGAAGCAGAACCATGAATTTTTAGTATGAAATGAAGAGAAAGAATAAAGAAACAAGAAATGATCAATAGTATTGACTACTGTAGATCCTCAAATCTATACAAAGCCCTGCCTAATCCCTTTCCTGACCTTCAGTTATACGTTTGTTTTTTCAACTGGATGTTATAAAGATTGCTTAACACATCATGTCCAAAACATAACTCAATGTCTTCTCCCCTAAACTTGTCCGTCTTCAAAACTTTCCTATTTCTGTTCAAGACATCCCTATCCTTCCAGCCCTGCAGATTCCTAACCTCAGAGTCATTTTTGACTCTCCAGTCTCCCTTAACAACTCTCCTCTAATTTTAATTAGTTGTTGAGTTTTATATATTGTATCTCCACAATATCTTTTGACTCCATCTCCTTCTCATCATTCACATGGTCAACACCCTAGTTAAGACTATCTTCACTTCTTGCCTAGGCTATTGTGAAAGCCTCCTGATTGGTGTCTCACCTGCCCATCTCTCTTTTCTCCAATATAGCTCTGACATAGCTGCCAAAAGCAAATTCTTAAATCATAAGTGTGACCCTGTTCAAGAATCTTTTGCTGCACTAGACATATACCTCAAGAAGTAAAAGACAGAGGTAAGGTACCATATATACACATTTTTTTTTTGTGAGGCAATTGGGGTTAAGTGACTTGCCCAAGGACACACAGCTAGTAAGTGTCAAGTGTCTGAGGTTGGATTTGAACTCAGGTCCTCCTGACTCCAGGGCCACTGCTCTATACACTATACTACATAGCTGCTCCCACAAACATTTTTAGAACCAATTTTTGGAGTAGCAAAGAACTGGATGGAAAGGGAGTACCCAATGATTGTGGAATGGCTGCACAATTATAGTCTATGAATGTAACTGGATATTATTTTCACTGTAAGAGATGAAAAAATAAAGAATTCAAAGAAACTTTTGCCTCTTGGCAAAACCAGTAGAAGAGTTTATATGATCACAAATACATAAAGGAAAATAACATTTAAAGATATCAGAACTCTGATTAATGCAGTAATTAATTGTGACTTCAGAAGAATAACTGTGAAGCATGCCTCTAGCCTCTGGGAAGAGCAGAGGTAGGACAGTGGTGCAGAATGAGGCATCCATTGCTTCATGACAATACATTGATTTGTTCTGCTTAACTGTATATCTTTGTTACAAGGGAAGATTCCTACAGATAGGGAGAAAAAAAGGATTTAGGGAAGTGAATAAGATATAAAAAGACTTTAAGAAAAGATTTAAAAACAAACAAAAGACTTTTGGTGGCTGCCTATTGCCTTTGGGATAAAATGTCAACTCCTTTGAATGTCACCTCACAGTCTGATTCCAGTCTACCTTTCCAGACATTTTATATTTCTCTTCTTCAGAATATCTACATTCCAACCAAACTATCCTCCTTACTTCCTCTCCAAACTTGACATCCCCTCTACTGCCACTTCATCTTTGCACAGGCTGTCCCACACTCATGCAATGCATTACCTCCTCACCATCCCCTCTTAGATTGCTTAACTTTCTTCAAGAGTCAACTCAGGTACTATCTCTGAGAAGAAGCCTTTCAGGCACCTATAGTTGTTAGGGCTCTCTCCTTCATGAAGTTATATTCTATTTACTTATCTAGTTTGACTACTGACAGTAAAATAAGTGATTCTTAAATGGCATAGACCATTTTGTTTTGGTCTTTGCAGTCCCAGTAGCTAAGCGGAGTGCTATGCACAGTGGATGAAATTATTTTTACAAGTCTTGACAATAATAAAGAGGAAAGATAGGATGAAGTCTTGAGGAACTATTAGGAGTAAGGAAAGGTATTTTTTCCTCCTAGGATGGGGAACCATTGAGAGGACAAGAATGATCAATGGCTTGAGGCCAAAGAGAAGACAAAGGAGACTGGATCAAAGGTACAGGACAAGGGTTTTGCCTTCACAAAAGGGGATGAGTGTGCACAAAAGGGGTTTAGAGATGCGGAAAAGAATTTCATCTTCCTGAAGTCTTCTCCCAAGTATCCATTCTCTAGGCACTGGAAAATATAGAACGAGTCTAGCTGATACAATTCTGATAGGTGATTCAAAGCTAAATTTTATCACAGTTTTCATCACTGCTGACCCCAATTCTAATGCATTTATGGGCTCCACAGCAGCATAAGCAAGGAACCTAGATGGACATAGACACCAATGACACCAGTGAACATCCTCATTTGCCACAATGACAATACAAAGGAAGAAAGACAAAGGGCCACACATGGTGAGTACTACAGACTGTTCCACTATTCCTACTCTTAGACTGATACACACATGGACTAACTCTTACCATGCCATCCATTCACTACAATGTACAGACTGGCCTGACTTAGGGAATACTAGACCTTTCTCACTATCGTGCAGAAGTGGCGCTACTATGGCACCAATTTTAAGCTATTTCCTGTTGCCCCAGAGCCATAAGAACATCCCAGGGAAATTTCCCTCATGTTATTCAAGTTGTCAGGTTCAATATCTTCTACCTTAACATCTCACAGTGACCTATTCTATGAAATACTGATGATGCAGCATTCATAGGATCACAGAATTTAGTAAAAAACCTCTCTTGCAGATGAGTAAACTACAGTCAAGAGAGAAGTTACTTTTTCAAAGTCACATAGGTAGCAGCATCAGGATTCAAACCCAAATCTCTGGACTCCAAGTATAATGCTTTCCCCAACCCCATACTACCTCCATTCACATCAGACATTACCAATCATACCCCATAAATTTTCAATAGTCCACTAATTCCCACTGTGATACAGAATTATAGGAAAAAAATTCAGTTATTCCTCCCACAGATGTAACATAGAGCATTGTACAAAGAAAGACAAAATTCAACTCAATAAAAGTTCCTACTTTATATAGATCACTGTGTGCAAAACACTATATGCAGAGCACTATGCTCAGTATGGAATACAGGAAACAACACAGAGACAACTATGACACAATACATCAATAACTATCTATACAAAACAAAACTTGGCAAAGATATTAGAGAACAAATAAGTTTTAGGAGGGGCTTTAGGAGGTCTCACAAAAAAATCCAAGTCATTATTGATGGAGTGGGAACAAGGGAATGCTTCACAAAGCAAATAATACTTGAGTTAAGCTTCCCCAAATTCATAGCATCTCAGAGGAGTAATGGAAAGAGGCCGGATCCATATTATGACTTTGAAGGGAGTAGTGTGATGCTTTCCCACCTCAAAAGCAAAAGCAGAGAAACAGTCTGAAAAGTAACTAGAATTACAGAATCATAAAACTTGAACAATGGCAGAGTCCAACCCCATAACTGTGCAGATAAGAAAACAAGCACAGAGTGGTTTGCATAACATCACACAGCAATGCCAGAGAAATAACATAGGATTCCTGACTCTTGGCTCAGTGCTTTTTTCATTAGAGAAGAACATTTTATTATGTAAAACTGCATTCCCATATCATTCTATACTGCTTACTTCAGTCTTACTTGTCTTTTAATTTCCCTGACATTTTTTCCCCTTGACTTGCCTCCTTTGCTATGGCCATTACTGATACATAATGAAACTAGAAAAGAAATCTCTCAGGATTTAGGCCTTAGACATAACTTGGCAGCCACTTGTAAACTACTAAAGTGTAAATCAAACAGCAGTGACTGATGAGGAGGCTGAATTACTTCCTCTTGTAGAGTTTCCCACAAGTCTGTTTGCATTCAACTTCCCTCCTCTCTGTAACACAGTATGGCTCACTTCTGATTGGCTTTCCCTCTCTCAGACTAGCTTTTATTTGATGAAATCATTTCGGGTTCTATTTGTAGCTGGGGAAAAAAAACGCATTAAAAATCATGAGGTTTTTTTTTTATTAAAAGCTATTTGCACATCTTTTGAAAAATTGTTTACTAGGTCCTATAATTCTGTATTTCCCTCAAAGTATAATTCTACAGTCTTAAGTAAACATAGAGGCACTGCAATCTAGTGAAGAGAATGTTGGAGGCAGGAAATTTGGTGTTAAAGGGTGCTGCCTCAGATGCATACACAGGGGCTACACGACCCAGGGTACGTCACTTATTCTCTCCATGGCCCTGACGACTCTATTTATCTCTAAGTTACAGAGAAGTGACTGATATGCTTTGATGAAGGGAGTTTCTACACTGGCAGTTCCTTGTAGAAATGAAATCACAAGCATGGTTGTTACTCTCTGTCCTCCTCCCTCCCAAAAAAAAGATCTTAAAATAAAATTACGGACAAATGGACCATGCAACAAGATAAGCTTTATCCTATAACTGATGTATTTGAATATGCACTCAAATGTTGTTTTCTGAATTATGTCCCTAACTTATCTACAGAGCACATAGAAATTAGAATATGAAGCATAGCAATGAGCAAATATTTCTGATACACATTTAGATCCACATGTAAGTATATGTGGATCTAATTGTATGCACACATATACATACATACATGCATGCATATGTAAATACAAACATATATATCCTAGGGGTATATTTTTCTCTGCCTTTGAAACTCCCCCCCCACCCCCATTTACTATGTGGAAGGGGAAGCAGTCCCATTTAAAAAAAAAAAAAGGAAAAACAAATCAATCTATACTTCACAAAAAATAATAATAACCACCTAAATTTATATACCACTTGCAAAGCGCTTTCCTACCAAAACCCTGTGAAACACATTTTAAGCTTCTGAGGTGAATGATTTTGCTTCTTAGCCTACATTCCTGTTTCCAGAGGTCTGAGGGACGGAGTTATAAAATATAAGAGCTAGAAGGGCAGTTGGAGGCTATTTAGTACAACCTACTGGAAGTACATAATAAATCGTGCAGAACCAAATCCTCTTACCGGTAGAACCAGTAAGAAAACTAAGAAACTTAGTACTGAATTGCTATAGCTGCCCCTAAACACTTAATTACACTCAAATCATCATAAATAATTCATTGTCATTTCCCTACTCCAATGTATCTCAAGTCTTCCTGCCTCATCTCCCCTCAATTCAATCCATCCCCCACACAAGTTTTAAAAATCAAGTTTCCTGAGGCACAGGGACAATGTGGTCTCCCACCCTCCTCCCCAGTAAATTCCAGTGGCTTCCTATTACCTTCAAGATCAAGTATATTCTGTTGGCTTTTAAAGTCCTTCACAATCTGGTACCTTTCTAGTCTTTTATATTTTACTCCCTTTCACAACAATCCAGCAATTGCTGGATTTTTGCTCTCCCACACAGGACACACCATCTTCTGACTCTATTCCTGGCTGCTCCTCATGCCTGGAATTCGAGCTCTCCTTACCTCGACCTCCTGGCTTTACTAGCTTCCTTTAAGACTCAGCTGTGCCTGCTAGCGCCTTCCCTCTCAGATAACTTCCCATTAGCCCGTATGTATTTTGTATGTGCATTGTAGTTGTTGTTGTCGAGTCATTTCAGTCGTGTTTGCCTCTCTGTGAGCCCCCTCCCCCCTTGGGGTTTTCTTGGCAGATACTGGAGTGGTTTGCCAGATCATTTTACTGATGAGGAAACTGAGGCAAACAGGGTTAAGCGATTTTCCCAGGGTCACACAGCTAATAAGGGTCTGAGGTCGTATTTGAACTCAGGAAGATGAGTCCTGCCAACTGCAGGCCTGGCCTCTGTCCCCTGTCGCACCTACCTGCCCCACGTGCATCATCATTTGCATTGTTTCCCCCATTAAGAATGTGAGCGAGCTCCTTGAGGGCAAGGACTTTGTTTTTGCCTTTCTTTGCCTCCCTAGTACTTAGCACAGTGCCTGGCACATTGTAGGCACTTAATAAATGCTTCTTGAATGACTGACTTGTGCATGATACAACTTCTCATAGTCATAGAATAATATAATCTAATTCCTCTATTTATTTCTACAGGTTTATTTCATGTAAAGAAAGCCTGGGTACTGAATAGAAGGTTAGATTTGGAGTTAGAAAGATCTCGATTAAAATCCTGCCTCTGGTAAATTTACTAGTTGTATGACCCTGAACAAGTCAATTTCTATGTCTTATTCAGGGGTGTGCTCATAAATTTTTAACAACTAGCTGCAGGAGGCTGGGGGAGGCTGAGGGAGGAGAAGGAGAGAAAATGTACACATTTTAAAGTTTATTATTTACATTTTGTTCATCGCTTAAGTCTAGACAATCAACAAAATGATAAATCACGTCCTGATTTGTTGCTTGCCAAGGTGTAAATGCTCACACTGAAAATTTAACTGCACCCCCCCCCAGGCCCTCAGGCAACTCCTAAGGACTTAGTTGTTAAGTCATAGATAGGCTGTGGTCTGTGTAGGTGGAGAAGCTTCCCAGTAGGTTGTTTCCTATACAAGAAAATTGCAGATCCTACACATTTTTTCTATGTAGAAGTTCTTGGGACGTGAACAGTCTGAACCTGCAAGAAAAAGTTTAGAAGAGTCGCCTTTGCCTTCTGTTCAATAACTATATGAGGCACCTAGGTGGTGCAGTAGAGCAGTGGGGACTGGAGTCAGGAAAACCTGAATTTATATCTAGCATCACACACTTACTAGCTGTGTGACCCTGGGCAAGTCACTTGACCTGTCTGACTCAGTTTCCTCAACTGTAAAATGAGAGTAAAAATAGTACCTATCCTGAAAAGTTATTGTGAGGATCAGATGAAATAATATTTATAAGGCTCTTAATATGGTACCTGGCACATAGTAGGTTTTACATAAATGTTTATTCTCTTTCCCCTGTTTGGTAATAGACAAAAAAGAAAACAGCTAGAACCCTGTTGGCTTCCAATTATTTTTCATTTTCTCTATTCCAATAAGACTTATTGCGCAGAAGGAAATGGCCAACCACTCCAGCATCTTTGCCAAGAAAACTTCAAATGGGGTCATGAAGAGTTGGGCATGACTAAAATGACTGGACAACAACAACAATATGATCTATCAACAATTCACCCTAAAGAAGATATAATTCCTATCATCTTAAAGGGTTTAGCATGCAAATGAAATTTTTTTCCAATTAATATATTTGAATTGAATATTTTATCAATATCTAGTTTTTTTTTTTTTTACTGTAAACAGTCTTTACTAAAATGGCAGAACTATTTATACCATGGTCTGGTATCTGCGATTTACCGGTTAGGTTCTCAGAGCCTTTTCAGCTTTTTGGACCCCTTATTACTTGTAAAACATGTTTAGTTAGTAGCTTACATACATGAATATATTTATGAATTTACATTTATAAAATGTATTTATGAATTTGCATATAAGATACAAACAAATACACCATAAGAGGCACTGGTCAGCATCCAACCATCTCGTATCATCTGCTTCCAAAAAGACATATGCATACATGATGAAATCTCTGCCTGAGACCAGTGAAAGAGCTCTAGTTCCAGATGTCTCAGCAGGGCAGATCTTTATGAGGAAACAAGCCTTGGTAATTGCAATAGTTAGTTGGTTTTGTTTTGTTTTGGTGTGGATTGGGGTTTGAAGGTGAGGGGGGAAATCAGGCCAGGAATGTGGATTAGATATAAATAAGAGGCTGAACAGTCACCCAAAGGGACCATTATCTGGGAATAGGTGGGTGGTATCGATAAGAGGACAACTGGACTCTTATCCTCTAAACTAATACTTAGTTCTTGGAAAAAGGAAGAGGTCTATGAAGATAGCAATAGAATAAAAGAAGATAATGGAAACCAGAAATTCTGTAACCAGGTACTCTATGCCCAGTGTTTTGTTCTTATCAAGTCTGCTAACATAAAATGAGATAAAAGAGTAGTTTCCTGGGAATAAATTAAGCATTTTAGAAAGGAATATAAAATATTTTCAGGTCTCCAAGCAAAGCATGTAATTTGCTCCTATAATCTGGTTAAATTATATAAATAGGACATTATATTTTCCTCATATTATATAAAGAATACTGAGATCAGGAATTACCCAGCCTGTGACAGTATTCATAATAGAAAAGTTAATACCACACAGTAAATTCTATAAAGTACAAACTATAAATCAAATCCCAACTGGGCAAAATGACAATGCTCCAGACCTTAGAAATTAAAATGTGCCCCTACAGCTGGAATTATAGCTAGAAGAAAAATAAAACAATAAGTAGAATGATTGAATATTATATTCTGGACTGTTAGTGAGAACTTGAGACAAAACGCAACAAAAACAACCAGGCTGAAATCCCAAAGCATTAAGACACTTTGTTTCCAAAATCCACTTCCTAATCAGAGACCTGTAAAGTCTGCCCTCTAAATCGCTAGCATCTGATTTACTAAACAGTGCTTCTTATTTTCAGGACTAATGCCATATATCAACCAGTCTAAAATTTTGTGGAACAGTGTCAGTACAGCATATTGTAAATGGACGCCTTTTTCCCACAGTAAAGCAGAGATTCGGGTCTTTACTCAGACATTACCTGTCACTGGCTCCTGGTTACTTCAGAATTTCTTGACTTGAGGTAATATAGACCTAAATTCCTGAGTCAGCTGAGCTTCAAAATCCAAGTGAATCAAATTATTTAATCTTTTGATGGTGAAAACTCTACTTGAATCAACTCAAGAAGGGACTATTATTTTTCTCTACCACCTCTTGGGGTTAGTTTGACCCAATTTCTGAGAACAACAGAGCTTTATGAGCATTAGGAATAAAAAAAAAAGTAGGCCTTATCAAGGATATTTCTATTCTGCTATCTCAAAGCACAGTGACTGTAACCAGTAGACCTAGGCCCCAGGAATATGTTTTAACCTTCATGTCTCAAGAATAAGTTTCAACACGATTTTGAAGCAGCGAGTTGGATATGATTGTGCTTTGGGGATCAGTTTTGAAGGTTCATGTAATTAGAGCTTATTAAAAGTAGAGTTAGGCATCATGCACAATGACATACTTAAAGTTACTTCACCATAACATTGTATTCACCATAACATCATTATAGATCACTCATAATGTGGAGATTTACCAGAATGGAGCATGATACTCAATCTCTGCCTTGGCTCCAGATCACCACTGCTACCCTCCACTGCTGTTTATAAAAATGAACAGTGGCTCAACTTACATCTAACCAATACTTGGTTAACAATTCTACTCAGTAAATTCCCTAAAAATTTCTCCACAGACTAGGATTTCCCTGAAAATCAGACAAAAGTGAATAGAAAGATGAGACGGTCTATTAGCAACGAGCATAACTTACATATATGCATGCGTATGTGTATATGTACATGTGATAGGTCACTACCACTGTGTCTTCATCTCACTGCTAGAAGAGACATAACTATCGCTACTTAAGTGAACTGATAACCAAAGTCTTTGACCTGACCTCTGCAATACTCCTCTACCCCAATGGAACTCACTAGCACTAGAAGGCCACTCCCTTACCTCCATGTGAACCCCAATATGTGCTGCCAGAGGACCCCTCAACACAGATGCACACACAGTTCCTCATTTAGCTCCTCATTCACCTTTCAGAGCCTCAGCCAAGCTCTCTGCATCCTGTTCAGCTGTCAGAACCCTCATTCCTTATAACATGTGAGACATCTCCTCCAAGTCTCATCCATACTCCTCTGCCAGGGAACTCCCAGAATCAGAATAACCCTCCTACCCAGTTAGAAACCCATGCAGGAAGCAGATGGTAAAACAATAGGGAAAAATCCCCACAGAAGGAATTGAACGAAGGGGATGTATCACTGGGATTGGAGTTGTACAAGATGTACTCCTGGCATCTCCAGTAGGAACCTGGTATGCAGTTTCCATTATGATACATGACCATGATATTCTATAACACTCATGGTGGAGTGGAAGGAGCATGGGAGAACTCAATTCTAGTCTAAACTCTTTGTAGTTGTGAACAAATCACCTCCCTGAACCTCAGTTTTGTAGTCTGTGAAATGGGGACAATGCTATTTGAACTTTCTCCGCAGTAGATTGTTGTGAGGAAATTAACTTTGTAAACTGTGAAACACAATGTAAATGTGAGCCATTATCACCACTCTTCAGTTATACTGTAGGTTAAATTGTTGTCTTTGAGATGACCTGGAAACCTAGCGAGATTTTTATTTCTCTGGGAACATGCATACGTAGTTTCAAATAACTAAGTTACATATCTACTCTTGGAGCACAACCTATTTTTAATATGCCCATATATTTTAAATTTCTTCTAGTTAATGATTCCTCCCCTGCCACCAACAAACATGTCGCTTTCATCCAAAAGCAAACTTATTAGATTCAATATCCCTGCTAACTATTGTCCTGTATTCCCAGCCCACTCTGAAAAAACTTCTCTCACTTCTTTCACTCTCTTTTATATCCTTTGCAATATAATTTCCAATCTTACCACTCAAATTGTTATCTCTAAATTTACGAATGATTTTCTTAATTGCCATATTTAATGGCCTTTTCTCAAGCCCTCAGACTTCTTGATCTCTCTGTAGCATCTGGCACTACTGACCACCTTTCTTCCCATATGTTTTCTCTCTGAATTTTCATGACATTGTTCTATCTCAGTTCTCCTTCCTGTCTCATCATTTCTTTTCAGGCTTCCTTGCTGATTCATCACCCATGGAACACTTCTTGTCTGTGGATGTATCCCAAAGCCTGCTTCTGTCCTGTTTTTTTTTTCTTTCTACATTCTCATAATTAGCTCTCATAGGTTCAATTACCATCTCTATGCAGACAACTTCCAGATCTCTAGATTCAGCCCTATTCTCTCCTGTAAGTTCTAGTTCTGTATCAAAAATTATATACTGTACATTCCTGACTAGATGTCCCATAGATATCTTCAACCTGACATGTTCAAAATAGAACTCATTATCTTTCCCCAAAAATTGTTCCTTCTGAATTTTCCCGTCAATGTCATCATTTCTCTAGTCACACAAGGTTTCAATCTTGGTGTTATCCTCAACTGCTCACCCTCCCTCACACTAACCCCACGAATCCAATAAGTTGACAAATTTTGTTGTTTCTATCTTTTACATATATCCCATTCTCTTTCTTCAGGCCTTCAGCACTCCCCACTGCTATAGTCTTGTATTTGACCTCCCACTTCAAGTCTCTCCCCAGAGCCAAGACAGTATAACTGATAGTGTGGGTCATTCTCACCTCCTTCAATAAACTCTAGTGCCTCTCCATTTCTTCTAGGATCAAATATGATTTCTAATTGACATTTAATTCCATTCAGAACCTGGCCCCCTCTACCTTTCCAGTCTTCCTATACAACACCCTCTCTGGAAACACTGCAACACAACCCTTCTGGCCTTCTCATGGCCCTACACATCATCTCCACGCCTTTAGACTAGCTGTCCCCCATATCTGAAATGTCTTTCCTCTTTATCTGAGCCTCTCAGAATCTCTAATTTCCTTGAAGACTCAGCTCAAGTCCCATTTTCTTTCTGAAGCCTTTCCTGATCCTTCAAGCTGTGTACACATATTCAAAATTTACATATGTGAATGCATATATTTTGTGCATGTATGTATGTGTATATACACACATATATACACATGTGTTGTCTCCTTTGTCAGAATGTAAGTTCCTGGAGGTCAAAGATTCTTTTATTCTCGTCCTCAATGCTTAACATACTTACTGATTGATTGAATGATTCTAGCATTAAAGAAGACAGCATGTAAAAAGGCCTAGATTCAGAGACAAAGGATATAGGTTTAAGTCCTGATTTGGACACTTACTAGCTGTGGAATCTTGGGCAAGTGAGTTCATTTTTCTGAGACTTAATTTCCTTATCTGTGAATTGGGGATAATGGTTATCTACCTTACAGGGTTGTTGTGAGGATCAAATAAAATAGTGCTATAAATCTAAAAATGCTACAAAAAGTCAGCTTCTGTTGTCTTCATCATCATCATCATCGTTTATAGCAGTAGTATCACACTCAAATAGAAACAGAGCCCTCTAATCCATATAAAGGGATACTTGTGGGCTGCATATAGATTCCATTTTAAAATGTAATGTTACCTAAGTTGAATTGTATTGCTATTTATTTTGATATTTCCCAACTATATTTTAATCTGGTTCAAGCTGCTGTCAGAGTGTTGCTGGCTTATACTACATGCAGGCTAGGTATTTAAAACCTCTGATTTAGATGACTTTTATATGTCAGCCCACTCAAGTTATCTTTGGTTTTGCCTTGATTTCTTTCAGAACATTACTACATGGAGAAATTATTATTTTCATGATGCTCTTAATGGAGGAAATGATGCTTGATCATTTTTAGATTTACTGAGCAGTGTTCTTTGGGTACAAACCTTCTATTTCTTGACAATCATAAGCCTAACTCAGGGAAATCAAAACACAATGGTTTCCAATATGAGTCTCTTTTGTTTGAAAACTGTTTTTTGTTTGCTTATTTGTTTTAAGAAAAAAGAATTTGATAAACTTTTACCAGAGGATAAACTTGCTGTTTCTAACTACAAAGGGTCATCTCTGAAGTTTGAAAGCCATGGATGGAATGAAGGGAAAAAATACTAAACACTGAATATTTGAGGGAGAAGAGAGTACTAAAATTTTTCTTACAGATCCTAGGCCAAATTCAAGGAAAGAAGATTGGTATGTGGCATATTCTACAGATGGATTGGCTGTGATATGCACACAATTGTTTATATCTGACATGTAAATGTTTCATTTTGGCAATAACAATCTCCCTTCCACTCAAAACAGGCATGGTACTTTGAAACAAAGTTCCTCCCCACACCCCCTCTCTACCCTGGCAGAACATAAAGTATATGTTCTTATTAGATGGCATCCAAATATAGCACTGCCAATATAAGAGTGAAAAATTCACCCAACTGACAGGTCTATAGATGAGGCAACGGCTTGCTTCATTTTTATTGCTATGTTATTTTTGTCCTATCCCTTATCTGTTAGTGTCATACCAGGTAGGAAAAAAGAATCCATTGTTTCTTTGGGGCCTTACAATCAAGGCAAGGTCAGCAGACAATTATGATATAAAATATACCATTAATTGAGAAAGCAGTTAAATATGCAAGACATTAAATTTCTTGATATTGAAACATATACCATTTGTTTAAAATACCATTTTCTAAGGGTCAATCATGGAAAAGCTTCACAGGGAGAAGAAGCAAATTTGTAGGAGTTTGAATAAAGAGTCAGAATCAGAAACCTTGAATTCCTATGTAGGTATTCACAGGCTTATGACTTTATTGCTGACAGGGACCTTCGAGGCCATATGTCTCATGTCACAAATGAGGAAGCTGAGGTTTAGGGGGTTTGAGTGTTTTGCCCAATCACACAGGTATAAATGGCAGAAGTAGCATCTGAATCTTCAGTTGGAAAGCTAATGCCTTCTGTTAAAAAAAAAACCCTCATCTTTATGGGACACTTTACTTGAAAGTTTATAGGGCACTTTTCTTGAAACACCTTTAAAGTAAGTCATACAGATATTATCATCCCCATTTATAGGTGAAGAAAGTGAGGTTCAGAAAATTTAAGTCACTTGCCTACACCCCACAGCCTAGCATTGGCTGACGCCAGGAGTCTAATCAAGACGTCCTGGCTCCAAGGCCAGTGCTTTTTCCAGCAGTACAGTTAGTCCAAGAGTAGAATTTAAGAGTTGTGTGTGTAATTGAACAGGATTAATTCTAGTTCTAGATGTTCACAATAGTCTTTTTTTCTTCCTAAATGGTTTACATACCAGTTCACTTATATTACTCATCTGCAAAGCCAGAGAGTGTCCCTAAAAGCAAATGATGGTTTCTGTTTCAGTCTTGGGTGGTGTGATCTAAATGGGTGTTTTCCAGGACAGTAGGAATTCACCTCACACACTATCCTAGTAACTAATGCTGTGTTCCAAACATCAGAATGTCACTGTAGCCTCATTCAGAATATTACTCAGTCTTTCTGTAGTTCTGCTGCTTCAGCACTTAGGGGAAAGTTTTCATTTCCCAGTAGTGACCATGATACTATTTTTGATTCTTAAGCTTCTCCTTATTTCCAACTCTATGAGAAAGTCAGCAGGATAGTCTGGGAGCTAGCACTTAAGAATCTGGTCAAAATGGTTTGCCCAATTGAATTAGGTAGGGGGAAAATGTCAATAATTATCAATTTGATATTGCAAAAGAAATACAAGCTAAAATCTGAAGAAAAACTGGGGAACCAAGATGACATTGCTCATGTTCTGACATAAAGGGATATTCATCTTCTGGAACTGCACTGTTGAGTCAAGGCTTCAGATTCCAATACACTTCAAATATCCAAAGCTCTTCAGCTTCTGAAAGTTCATAGCTGGTCTAGGACAATGATGGATTTTTGGTTGTAGAAGTAAATTATTAAAGATTTTCATAAGTAGCAGTTATATAAACCTTCTGTGTCTTTTTTCCAAATCTGGAAGCAATTCAGTATTACTAAATCTGTAAGGCTAGCAAACAGATCTGAATTAGAGGGGGAAAGCTTAGACCAGAATTGCATTCTACAGTGATAGAATCCACTTAATCATATACTGTCTTGAATTGTTATGAAAAATTTTATGCACAGACACCTTATTTCTTCAGGTAGAATGTGAATTCTCAGAAATCAACTTATGGGCCAAAAAGAAATATAGTAAGGTCTATTTAATTTTTTGTTATGCATTACATTTTTATAGGAATTTGTGGTTTGGGGCATGCTGCTTAAATGTTTAATTAGAATGGAGTACATAGTCTCTTAGCTTACTGACAAAGAAGCTATAATAACTGACATAGAACTGGTAAATACAAAAGAACTGTTGAAAATGCACATAAAAATGGGTTGAACCCTGTCCTGTTAATCACTGTAACTACTACCCTTGTCCTCCTTCTTCCTTTGTTACTCAACTTTTCCAACATGTGAGCTACACTTCCTCACCATCTGTTCCCTCTCTAGCCTGTTACACACCTGGCTCTTGCCCCAAATCCTTTAATGAAACTGTTTTCTTGGAGATCACCAAAGACCTTCCTTCTTGCTGTAATCTAGGCCTCATTCTTCTTGACCTCTCTACAGCATCTGTCACTATTTCTCTCTCCCCCCTCCTTGTGTTTTGTTTAAAAAACACATTTTATAGAATTTTTAGTAATTTTAATTAGTACACTTAAAACAAGATGCAATTTTAAAAATCCCCAAGTTCATTATGAATTCTTGCTAATTCTTGCCTGTTTGAAAAAATAATTCTGTTTATCACAATGACTCATCAATCAACAAGAATTTATTAAGTGTCTACTATATGCTATAGGCACTAGGGGCTAAAAAAAATAAAACTATTCCTATTTGTGAGGATCTGACATTCTAATGGAGGAAGATAACAAGTTCACATTCAGTATACACTGAATAAAAATAAAAAGGACAGAATATAATACAAATAGTTAAATATAAAGACACTAGTAGTTGGGGGATCTGGAAAAGCTTTCTGTAGGAAGTGGATCTTTAGCTGCATCTTAAAGGAAAACAGGGAGTCTATGAGGTGAATAACGAGGAAGGTATATGTTCCAGGCATAGGAGAAGGCCAGTACAAAAGTATGAAGTCGAGTGATGGAATGCCTGGAACATAGTACATATTTGGAAAGGAATAGCTCGAAGGCTAATGAAGCTTTATTGCAAAGTTCAGGAGGAAGAGTAAAGTATAAGTTGGAAAGAAACGTTGAGACAGAAGGGTAAAGGCTTTAAAATCTAAACAGAGGACTATTTTTTTTTCCTCAGAGGCAATAGGGAGCAACTGCAGTTAATTGAGTTGCAGGGGGCGGGGGGTGGGGCGGGGAGGAGACAGAATCAGACATATCCTTTAGGAAAATCACTTTGGTAGCTGTATGTAGCAGAGAATAGAATGGGAAGAGATTTGAGGAAGTGAGACAAATTAGGTTTATACACTGTTTTGAAGGCAGAAAATATTAGATAAAAAGTCTATGAATTCTTTTTAGTTATCTTGTTTTACATTTGCCAATAAGTATTTTTGGAGTTCCTCTGAAATAGGTGTTATGAAAGAAGCCTGAAAAAGAAAACATGGCCTTCAACGTTACTAGTAAGTTTATGTGTCCAATAAACTTTTCTTTCTTCTTATGAAAGCCAGAAAGAAGAAAAAATAGCTTTGTCTTTAGAAAATGGTAAAGGAAAAGGATTGTGGGTAATTACAAAGAACAGTCAATTAGGGCCTTTGTTTAACTAGAATTTTTGCTACAGTCCATTTTCATTAGAAAGAAGCAAAAACATCAATAATAGGGATTTAAAATGGAGTTTACTTTAGAGTTTTTATATTCTTAAACCAGCCTCCTAAAATTTCTATCTGAAGTACCATGTATAATCATATCTGGTGTTCTATGTCTCAGAGGTACTGCAAGGCTTCCAAATCATCAAAGAAATATTTGATTATGTCCCCTTGATTATTGCCCCTTCCCCCCAAAAAATAAAATGGACTAATAATTTTGGGGGAAAAAATTCTACAAGAGTATAAACAAGAGTTAAAACTGAAAGTTTTCTAGTCAATGGAAATTAAATTTCTATATTTTAACAGATGTTTTTCTATATATCCTCACTACTTTGTTTAAATCTGTAAAAAAAAAGTTAGATTTTTCAAATATGCTTATTAGAAAAAAACTTTCCAGTCCAGAACCACTAAATAGTTTCTTAACAAATCTCTTGAACAAAAATGCTTACTGATAGGGAACCAAATGATAGCTTCATGCTTCCTAGCAGCATTTCTGCTATGTGGCTGTCAGCCCCAATTCTGGCCACATACCATACCCTTTCAGTGGTATGTGGTCAGTGTGGCTCAGAAACTCAAAAAGATATGTGACCTCATCTATGTGGACAGTTCATCCAATGATGCACATCATCACCCATCCAGACCTGCCCATCCTGTGGGATCCTTATCTATATCCTCCTATAGGATCAACAAAGGACCTCCTCCACTCAACCTTCACTAAAAGTAATAGGGGCTTTCCTCAATTTTTCTCTAGGAATGTGTTCCTACAAACGACCAGCAATGGAATACCGAGGGGAGAAGAGAACAGAAGCAGAGATGTTCTCTTACACAAGTATTGCTAAATCATAGAGGGTTTTCTTCCCACAGTTTTAGAATAATTCATTTGCCCCATCCCAAGTAGAGAGCCTGGGACACTAGTAAGCTACAAAGTAAACTCCATCTGTGGTCAAATATAGTTTATTTATGATAACAAAAACATTTTTAATGCCCAAACAGTAGATACACGTGCACACACTGGCACATGCTCCTCACCCCTTACACACACACACACACACACACAGACTTGCTTTGAAAAACCAAAGTCAATGCTTTCTCATTTTTAAATATTATTAAACAGATGAATTGGATTACTTTACTATCCTGTGTTCTTTAAGAATTTTTTAATTTTGTTTAAATTTACAGAGTTTCTTTTTTTTCTGACAATCGCCAGAACTGGTACTGGTATAATACAAACTTGTCCTTTGTCCCAACTATTTACCAGCCTTATCAAGGCACACAGGGGTCAGCAGTGTGATTTCTAAATAAAAATTCCAATGATATAATTAGGCTTTTTCATAAGAATATCTTTCACTCACATCAAGATTTTTTCCTCAGGTATACTTGAGGTGAATGACCTGATAATTGTGTATTTCCAGTGAATTCATTTTAATCACATACACATTCACATAAAGATAAGTGACTACTGAGGTAAGCCTACTATGGGTAAGGTACTTAAAGGCAAAGCTTTGAAAAGAGAAGGTGATTAATAATTGAATTTAATTGATAAATGAAAAAGCATCAACCTGGCAAAAAACAAACACACACATTTTTACCAAGTCCTCCAGAAAGCACTCAAATAGAGCATATGAAAGACTCTAAATGAGAATACTTACAAAACTTGGTTTCAATGAAAAATTTTATAAATTTAATTTTATTAAATGTATGCAAGATTTGTACTTGGCAAATCCATCTCTGTGATCAGCAAAAATACTTCTCATAGATTTAAAAAAAAACACCTATTAGTATAAACTACTTTTAAATTTTTTGCTAAGTTATTCTTAAATTTCTGAAACAAAAAAAAGTTGATCTTATTACAATTACAATGAGTAAAGCCTGTATATGCAGATCTGTTGATTTTGCCTTTCAGATTAATTTAGCTTAGTTTTGAAGGAAAGGTTAAATTCTTTTTTTTAAATGAAAGAATTAAAATTTATATTTTGCAAACAGAGTGATAAACTTGTCCTTGCCTAGGTGAAGTAGTCTACTAAAAGTTAATTTAGTTTTCTGTTGGAATCCATCTATGCTCAAAAAAAAGTATCAGCTTTCTTTAGCAAACAGCTTCATGTCAGTTAATTAGGATCAAGGGCATAGATAGGCCTTAAGAAGAACACTGAATTTCTAAACAATCTAAGACTCTAAAATTCTACTTTTCCCATCACTTATCTCATTTGTCATAAAATTTTCTCGAGAATACTGAGAAAGAAAATAGTGTATGATGATTCTGAATTTACTTTCTAGAATGTAAAGTAATCCAACAGAAACTGGACTGATACTACGAGATGGATCGCATGACCAGTCACAGTTTCCTGAATGGGGGTCAGACCTGTACTTTAGGAAAATTACTTTGACAGCTGAGTGAAGGATGAACTGGAGTGAGAAGTAAGGCAAGCAGCCCAATCAGCAAGCTATTGCAATAATCTAGATGCTAGTCGATGAGGGCCTGCTCTAGATGATGGCAGTGTCAAAGGAAAGAAGGGGTGTAAGTGAGAGATTTTACAAAGGTAAAATTGACAGGCCTTGGTAAGTGATTAGATACAGGGGTAAGAAAGAATGAAGAGTTAAGGATGTCATCTAGGTTGCAAAACTGGGTGACTGAGAGTATGGTGGTACCCTCAACAGTAATAGGAAAGTTAGAAAGAGGTAAGGGAGAAAGATAATGAATTCAGTTTGGAATATGTTGAATTTAAGATGTCTATGGGACATTCAGTCCTAGATGTCCCATAGGGAGCTGAATACCTAAAAGACTAGAGGTCAGAAGAAAGGTTAATGCTAGATAAGCAAATTTGAGAATCATCGTCATAGAGATGATAATTGAATCCATGGGAGCTGATGAGATCACCAAGTGAAACAGTAGAGAGGAAAAAGAGAAGAGGCCCCAGGACAGAGATGGTTTGGGGCATAATCTGATTGAAGATCCAGCAAAGGAGACACAGAAGGAGCAGTCAGATAGGTAGGAGGAGAATCAAGAGAGAGTGATGTCCCAAAAATCTAAAGAGAAGAGATTATCAAGGAGGAGAGAGTGACCAGCAGTGTCTAAGGCTGCAGAGAGGTCAAGGTGAATGAGTGTTGAGAAAAAGCCACTGGATTTGGCAACTAAGACATCATTCAATATCTATGCCTCATCCATTCTCTTTTTTTTTTTAAAGACCTGTGATTTCATTGGTATAGAGAACTCCTAAATATGGACATTCTCTCTACCAGTGCAGGTCAGCACCTTCTCTGCAACTTATAGGCTTAGAGAGTAACCTAGGGCACTGAGAGGTTTTGTGCATTGTCCATGGTCACAGAGTCAGTATATGTTAGAAACATGACTTGAATATAGGTCATCTTGGCTTTGCTATGGCTGCCTCTCATTTTCTTCCAAAGATGAAACACAGTCTGCTCTGCTAGAATTCCATAGTAAGGCCATACTGGCTGATGAGTATGAGTATCTGATTTTTAAAGGAATTTTAAGTCAAATTTATCAAAGTATAAATAATGTTACAAAAGCATTACTCAGGATAAAAAAAAAAGTTACATCCTCAACTGCCCTGCACTTCCTCTCTCCCTGCCTCTGTGTGTTTGAGCGTGTGTATGTGTATGTGTGTGTTTCTCTTTCTCTCTTTCTCTTTCTCTTTCTGTCTCTCTCAGCCTCTTCTGGTCCGTGGAGTGCCTATTAGCGCAGGCAGAGGTATAAAGACGGCTAAGTCTAAGAACCATACCATCCACAAGCAATCACGCAAATGGCAAAGAAATGGTATCGAGAAACCTCAGTCACAGAGATACAAGTCTCTGAAAGGGATTGACCCCAAGTTTCTGAGAAATACAGGCTTTGCAAAGAAGCAAAAGAAGATAGAATTAAATAAGATACAAGCCAACCACATCAAAACTATCAAGGCCCTATCTGAGGCCATCCGGGGCTTGAGCATCAAGGTCTCCATGTCTGAGCTACTCAAACGCATGAGCACCAAATGCACAGATGCAAATGCTAATACCAGGAGTACTGGCCTCCAAATTGCCACCAAATGTCCAGGTACCATGGTCAGCACTAAATACCCATGCCCCAAGATCACCAAGTGTAACTCTAAGGTTGCCAAAACCACTCGACCAATGGTTGCCAAGCCCACTGATCTCAAGTTTACTGACCCAACGGCCACCAGGTCTGACCCCAAGCACATCAAATGTGGCCTGAGGGCCACCAAGACTGTTGCCAAGGCCACCAGATCTGATCCTAAGGCAATCAAGTCTGAAACCAAGGTCACCAAATCTGGTTCCAAGGCAATCAAGTCTGACACCAAGGTCTCCAAGGCCACCAAGTCTTGCACCAAGGTCACCAAGTCTAATCCCAAAGCAAACAAGTCTGAAACCAAGGTCAGCAAATCTGAATCCCAAATCACCAAGTCTGACTCCAAGGCTAACAAATCTGAACCCAAGGCCACCAAGTATGACATTATGGTCACCAAGTATAATCACAAAACAAGCAAGTCTGAGGCCAAGGTCATCAAATCTGAAGCCCAAATTACCAAGTCTAACCCCAAGACCACCAAATTTGGTTCCAAGGCCAACAAGTCTGACACCAAGGTCAACAAGTTTGATCCCAAAGCACCCAAATCCAAAGTAAAAGTCACCAAGTCTGAGCCCAAGGCCACCAAAAGTGGTCTCAGGGCCACCAAGGCTAACACCAAGGTCTCCAAGGCCACCAAGTCTGATTCCAAAGTCTCCAAAACCACCAAGTCTGACACTAAAATCACCAAGTCTAATCCCAAAGCAAACAAGTCTGAAACCAAGGTCACCAAATCTGAAGCACAAATTACCAAGTCTAAACCCAAGACCACCAAGTCTGAAGTCAAGGTCACCAAATCTGAAGTCCAAATGACCAAGTCAGACCCCAAGACCACCAAGTCTGACATCAGAGTCACCAAGTCTAATCCTAAGGCAACCAAGTCCAAAGCCAAGGTCCCCAAATCTGAAGTTCAAATAACCAAGCCAGACCCCAAAACCACCAAATCTGACCCCAAGGCCACTAAGTCTGACACCAAGGCTACCAAGTCTGATTTCAAGGCAACCAAGTCCAAAGCCAGAGTCACCCAGTCCGAAGTCCAAATCACCAAGTCTGACCCCAAAGCCACCAAAACTGGTCTCAGTGTCATCAAGGGTAACACCAAAGTCTCCAAGGCCACAAAGTCTGATACCGAGATCACCAAGTGTTATCCCAAGGTAACCATATCCAAAGCTAAAGTCACCAAGTCTCAAGTCAAACTCACCAAGTTTGACCCCAAGGCCACTAAATCTGGCCCCAAGGCTATCAGGTCCAACTTCAAGTTCTCCAAGATTGAAGCCAAGGTAACCAAGTCTGATTCTAAGGTCATAAAGCACAGTGATTCCAAGGCTTCCAAGCTCATTGACTCCAAGGCTGCTAGGTCTACTGAGCCCATTAAACCTAAGGCAGGCAAATTCAAGGATACTGAGGATAATGCTACTAGTTCCATGTCTTCAAAGTATGCTTCAAGACAGAAGGACATGTTTAAATCTTAAACCACTGTTTTTTGTTTTTTCTCAGCCCGGTATAATTATTCATTATTTTGTACAAATACAAGAAATTAATCATAATAAAACAAAAAAATGTTATATCTTCTTTCTAAGTATTTTATTCCTTGGCACGGCTACACACACACACACACACACACACACACACACACACACACACAATGTATGTATACATGCATATATGTGTGTATATATACATATGTGTGTATGCATACATATACACGTATGTGCATATATGTAAAACAAATATACATGCAGATGCTTCAAATGTAATTTAAATAAACTGTCAATTTGGCAAAAAGGCTCTACTGCCATCTGCAGGTTTCTTACAGGAACTGATTTTCAAAGTTAAAAAAAAAGATGCTATTAAGTCAGGAAAAACGCAAACAAAAAACAAAATAGTTTTTTAGAGTTAGAAAGGGCCCTATGAAACAATTTAGTCCCACCTCTTCATTTTGTACATGAACTAATTGAAACTAGACATTAAGTGACATAGCTATTTGTTGGTTAACCAAGGAGTCCATCTGACCTGTACTCAGTGCTTTTTTTCTACTAACTGGGCAGAGCTGACCTCATCTACTTCTTCCCAAAGGCCATCACAGCTTGGTCCTAGATCATAGATTCTTTACTTCTAAATAGAGACATTTTTATTCTTTTATTTTCAGTTTCAAATCCTTTGCCTTCTCTTATCTCCTCCCTTATTCCATGAGATGACAAGAAAAATAAAACCTATAAAAATATACATAGTTATGCAAAACAGATTTCCACATTAGCCATGTTCCCAAATAAGGGCAAGAAAAAGAAAGAAAGAAAAATATGGTTCAATCAGCAATCTCTGTCCAACAACTCTCTATTTGGCAGTATATAGCCCGTTTCATCATGAGTCCTCTGGAATTTATGGTGGGTCATAGTGTTGATCAGTGTTACTACATCATTCAAAGTTGACTGCAACCAAACTATATAGCTTGTTCTCTGGGTACTGATCATTTTACTATCATTTGATACAGGTCTTTCCAGGTTTTTCTGAAACCATACACTTTATCATTTCTCATAGCACAACAGTATTCTATTACATTCACATACCATAATTCATTCAGCCATTCCCCAAAGATGGGCATCCCCTCAATTTCCAATTCTTTGCCACCACAAAAATAATTGCTATAGATATTTTTTACATATAAGCCCTTTTCATATTTCTTTGACCCCTTTGGGGTATACTCCTAATGGTAGTATTGCTGGTTTTCAAAGGGTATACACAGTTTAATAGCCTTTTGGGGCATAGTTCCAACTTGCTTTACAGAATGGCTGAATTAGTTCACATCTGTACCAACAGTGCATTAGTGTACCTGTTTTCCTATGGCCCCTCCTGTATTTGTTATTTTCCTTCTTTGTCATCTTAGTCAATCTGATGAGGGTGAGGCAGGAGCTCAGAGTTGTGTTCATTTGCATTTCTCTAATTATTAGTGATCCAAAGTAATTTTTCATTTGGTTATTGATAGCTTGAATTTCATCCACAGAAAACAATCTATTCATATCTTTTCACCATTTATCAATTGGAGTAATGGCTCTTATTCTTGTAAATTTCACTCAGTTCCTTATATATTTTAGAAGTGAGGTTTATCAGATTCCTCTACCCCCAGTTTCATATTTTCTTCTAATTTTAGCTGCATTGGTTTTGTTTGTGTGAAAACTTTTAATTTTATATAATCAAAATTATTCATTTTATTTCTGTGAATGTCTTTCTTGTTTAATCATCATGAACTCTTCCCTTATCCACAAATCTGATAGTCAATTTCTTTCCTGCTCCAATAATTTGTTTGTGATATCACTCTGTACATCTAAATGATGCATCCATTTTGCACTGATCTTGGTATATGGTGTGAGATTTTAGTCTATGCCTAGTTTCTGCCAGACTACTTTCTAGTTTTCCCAAGAGTTTTTGTCAAACAGTGAGTTCTTGCCCCAAGAGCTGAGATCTTTGGGTTTATCAAACACTAGGTTACAGTACTGATTTGCTTCCATATATTGTGTACCTAATATGTTCCAATTTCCATCCTCTATTTCTTACTCAGTCCCAAACAGTTTTAATGATTAGACCTTTGTAGAATTGTCTGAAATTTAGTACTGCTAAGCCACCCACAAAAAACCAAAGTGAAACAAATTTCCAGCCCAAGATAACCTGGATGGTTGATCAGGAAGGTATATCACACCAGGTGGGGAGAGGAGCACAGTTTGGTGTGGGCATGAAGGCAAAACAGGCCTCAGTGAACCTGAAGCAGGCCTTAGAGGGATGAATCACGGACAGCTGTGGTGGTTTCCAGACCTCTCAACCCATGAATGCCAAAGACAACTTAGAAAGTCCGTGGGAAAAGTCTGTGACTGAGGTGAGAGAGAGAAGCTTGGTCCTAGCTCCAGTCCCAGAGTGTGGCCCCGGGGGGCAGCTGCCTCCGGAGCTTCTGGCTACATACTGAGGGGGAATTGTGTGGCTGATCAGAGGGGAACTGCAGGGATCTCTTTTCCAGTGCTGAGGCAGGAATCTCTTGCTTTGCCTGTACTTGGATCTGGGTCACAGTTCTGGGTGGCGGTCCTGGGGCAAGGAGTGCTGGCATGGTGACAAATAGCAAAAGAGGTCCAAAAACCCAATGAGGAGAAAAATGCCTTAAAAAGCAAAATTGGCCAAATGGAAAAGGAAGTCCAAAAGATTACTGAAGAAAATACTTCCTTAAAAATTAGAATAGAGCAATTGGAAGATAGTGACTTTATAAGAAATCAAGACATTGTAAAACAAATCCAAAAGAATGAAAAATAGAAGACAATGTGAAATATCTCACTGGAAGAACAATGGACCTGGAAAATAGATCCAGGAGAGAGAATTTAAAAATTATTTGACTATCTGAAAGCCATGATCAAAAAAAGAGCCTAGACATCATCTTTCAAGAAATTATCAAGGAAAAGCAGATGGCAAAATAGAAATTGAAAGAAGCCACTGATCACCTCCTGAAAGAGATCCCCAAAGGAAAACTCCTAGGAATATTGTAGCCAAATTCCAGAGTTCCCAGGTCAAGGAGAAAACATTGCAAGCAGCCAGAAAGAAACAATTCAAGTATGGTGGAAACACAATCAGGATAGCACAAGATTTAGCAGCTTCTACATAAAGGGACCACAGGGCATGGAATACAATATTCCAGAGGGCAAAGGAGATAGGATTACAACCAAGAATCACCTACTCAGCAAAACTGAGTATAATCCTTCAGGGAAAAAAATAATCATTCAGTGAAATAGAGGACTTTCAAGCATTCTTGATGGAAAGACTAGAGCTGAATAAAAAATCTGACTTTCAAATACAAGACTCAGGTGAAATATGAAGATGTAAACAGGAAAGAGAAATCATAAGGGACTTATTAAGGATGAATTGTTTACATTCCTGCATGGAAAGATAATATTTGTAACTCATAAGACTTCTGTCAGTATTAGGGTAGTTGGAGGTAAAAAATTATATGTGTGTATATAGATAGATAGATGGATAGATGGATAGATAGATAGATAGATAGATAGATAGATAGATAGATAGATAGATAGATAGATAGATATAGGGCACAGGGTGAGTTGAAGATGAAGGGGTGATATCTGGAGAATAAAATTAAGGGGTGAGAGAGGATTATACTAGGAGAAGAAGAAAGGGAGAGGTAGAATGGGGTAAATTATCTTACATAAAAGAGACAAGAAAAGGCTTTTACAATGGAGGGGAAGTGGAGGAAGGTGAGAGGGAATGAGTGAATCATATTCTCATTAGGTTTGGCTTAAGAAGGGAATAACATACACACTCAATTGGGTATGGAAATCTATCTTACCCTACAGGAAAATAGGAGGGGGGGAAATGACAAGAGAGTAGGGGGATGATAGAGGGGAGGGCAGATTAGGAGAGGGAGTAATCAGAAGCAAACACTTCTGAGGAGAGACAGGGTCAAAAGAGAGAATAAAATAAATGGAGGGTGGGATAGAATTAAAGGAAATATAGTTAGTTTTTCACAACATGACTACTATTGAAGTGTTTTGCATAACTACATATGTATAACCTGGATCAAGTTGCTTGCCTTTTCAATGATGGTGGGTGGGGAGGCAGGAAGGGAGAAATTTGGAACTCAAAGTTTTAAAAATACATGTTAAAAAAATTGTTTTCACATGCAACTAGGAAATAAGAAATACAGGAAATGGAGTATAGAAATCTATCCTGCCCTACAGGAAAATAGAAGGAGAAGGGGATGAGAGTGGGGGAGATAGAAGGGAGGGCAGATTAGGGGAAGGGGTATTCAGAATGCATGCCATCTTGGGGTAGGAGGAGGGGTGAGTTGGGAGAAAATTTGGAACTCAAAATCTTGTGAAAGTGAATGTTGAAAACTGAAAAACAAGAAAGAAAAAAAAAGAAAAGGCAAGCAAAATAATTATTATCTCATTTGATCCTAACAACCCTGAAAGGGAAGTACTACTATGATTCACATTATACAATTAAAAAAAAAAACTAAGGCAGACAGAGGTTGAATGCCTTGCTTCAGGGTCACACATCTAAGAAGTATCTGAAGCTGGATATTAACTCAGGTTTTCCTGACTTCAGAACCATCGTTCCATCCACTGTACCATCATGCTGCCTCAAGGGGTCCCCCAGGCCACCCATTCAAGTTTGGGGTAGCTTTGTTTATCAAGAAATCACTCCTGATATCATGGCTTTCATTCACACCTCCTAGATCTGACCCTTGGATGATTAGAGCTGTCTAATAACAGAATATATTGCCTTGAAAAGTGAATAAATAGCTCCCATTTCTGTAGCAAAAAAAAAAGAATATTTTGTAATTGTGTTCATATAGTTCCTGTGTGTATCTTGATAGGTAGACTCCTAAGTATTTTAGACTGTCTGTAGTTATTTTAAATGTAATTTCTCTTTCTGTCTTCTCCTGCTGGGTTTTTATTGGTAATATACAGAAATGCTGATGATTTTTGTAGATTTATTTTAAATTTTGAAACTGCTGAAGTTGTTAATTATTTCAATTAGTTTTTTAGTTAACAATCTAGTGTTCTCCAGTTAAACCATTTTACCATCTGTAAAGAGTAACAGTTTTGTTTCCTAATTTGTTTATGTTCATTTCTTCAATTTCTTTTTCTTGTCATATACCTATAGCTAGCATTTCTAGTATAATACTGCAGAAAGTAATGGTGACAATGGATGTCTTTGCTTTACTCCTGATCTTATTGGAAATGCTTCCTGCTTATTATCCCCATTACAGATAACACTTGTTCTTGATTTTAATTAGATTAATACTTAACATTTTAAGGAAAGTTCCACTTATTCCTACGCTTTCTAGTGTTCTTTTTTTAAACATGAATGGTTATCATATTTTGTCAAATGCTTTTTCTGCATCATAGACATAATCATGTGATTTTTATTATTTTTATTACTGTTACGGTCAATTATAGTTTTCTAATATTGAACTAGCCATGCATTCCTGGCAGAAATGCAAATTGGTCATTGTATATGATCTTTGTGATACATTGCTGTAATCTCCTCAGTTGAATTTTATTTAAAAATTTCTGCATCATTATTCATTAGAAAATTGATTTATAGTTTTGTTTCTCTGTTTTGATTCTCTTTGGTTTAGGTATCAAACCCACATTTTATGTCATAAAAGGAATTATGTAGGACTTCTTTACCTATTTTTTCAAACAGTTTATGTAGCATTAGAATTGATTGTTCTTTAATGTTTGATAGAATTTGCTTGTAAATCCATCTGGCCTTGGGGATTTTTTCTTAGAGAGCTCATTTATGGCTTGTTTTTTTCCTTTTTTCTAAAATAGAGATACTTAAGTATTTCTTGTTCTGTTCTTCTGGGCAAGTTATATTTTTGTAAATATTAATCCATTTCATTTAGATTGTCAGTTTTATTGACATATAGTTGGGCAAAATAGCTCCTAATAATTGCTTTTATTTCCTCTTCATTGGCTGTGAAGTCATCTTTCTCATTTTTTGATACTGGTAATTTGATTTTCTTTTTAGATCACTGGTTCTTAAACTACAGTACATGGGCCTTTATTTCAGGGGGTTTGTGAACCTGAAAAAGGGAAAATGTGTGTGTGTGTGTGTGTGTCTTTATTTTCTCTAACCTCTAACTGAAATTTAGCATTTCTTTTGATTATTTAAAAATACTTAGCTAAAGACTTCACTAGATGGCCAAAGAGATCCAGGGCACAAAAAAAGATTTAAGAATTCTTTGTCCAGATAACAGTATAGATCCCAAATAGGGAGGTTTCGTTAGATTCATTCATTACTAGAGTCTCTCCAGGACTAGAATGATGCTAAGTCTTTCATGGGGTTTTCTCTTAGGTCAGTGTTCCTCTAGGATGGGGACCAGGCATTCCAAACAACCTAGGTTCCTGTACCCTCCCTACAACAAATCAATGATCTGATGGAGAACTTAGAACTATCCTAACATCTCTGGGATTCCTCAAACAAGAGTTGACCCTAAAGTGAGATTCAGAGCAAATTCCAAAGATACTTCAATCAGGTGTCATGACATCTAGAAAGCTTGTTTTTATGTTAGATACCACCGAAAGTGGCATTACGTATCGTGGATTGAAAAATAAGAGAGGTTAGGCAGTCACTTCAGACTAATTTGCTGATTTTTTTAAGAGGTCTGATTATGGGAGACAATAATAAGCTAGCATTTTTATATAATGCTTTAAGGTTTGCAAAGCATTTTACAAACACCATCTAACAACAATCCTGAGAAGTAGGTGCTATTTTTATTGCCAATTTACAGCTAAGAAAACTGAGGCAGTCAAAGGTTAAGTGATTTGCTTAGGGTCACAAAACCATTAAGTGTCTGAGGCCATATTCATGTGATAGTATCCAAAGAATGATTTTTTAAGTATCAGAATACATTTTGGATGCCAATAATCCACCAATGAAAAAACATAGATAAAATCACCTCCCCTCCCCCAAACTAGTGTTAAAGAAAACCTGCATTAGAAAAAAATAGTACAACAACTATTTTATGATTTTTATCAACAGCAGAACAATTTATAATTTTGCTGGTCATTCTAAATGGATCTCATTTAACAATTTTTCAAAAGAGCACTTCTGGATTCCAAAATACAGAGTATTTGATTCTGGTATTTTGCTGTGAGCACAAGTGATGCAAATCCTAGGTATCCCTTGCACATCCCTAGACATGAGCAAATTTGTCTGCTAGGACTTTTGAGTAGTTGCCTGTAATCCTACGGTGCTATAATTAAGCCTAGTACCAATACCACTGCCAAAAATCACCAGAGTGGGCGATGAACACAGCCAAGTAAACTAATTATGGAAGGCAAGTTTCTGAGATGCTACATGCAAGGGACATACGCAAGATCAGACAGCTTAGACAGGTTACCAAGCCAATATAAATAACCTTGTCAAATTCAGGTCAAGTCACTTTTTGGACAACAGCTGCCACTTTATTTCTTTCACAGGTACTCTTAAAACATAATCTGGAGCACTTGGCTTGGAATTCAGCACTTAACTTGTTCCCTAAAAAATAAAATGCAGTTATGAAACCTGCACTATGCCATTCCCACTGCTAGAATAAGAAGAGAAACCTGAATCAAATCTCCTGTTATTTTTATGTCTCAATATCTATTTTATATCCCAATTTCTCCATTCAATGTTCACTCATTCATTCCATAGTTATTCAGCAACTAATAACATTTAAGAAAATAATACTTCTCAATAAGGTATATTTTTGTCATCTTAAAAATATAATGTCAACATGAGGGAACGAAATCATCTTATAAAAAAACTTAGAAAAGCTTCTAAACATGTAATTTGAAGTAAAAGGATTATGGTCATGTCCTGTCCACTATAATAGGCACAAAAACAAAGAAGGCAATTTGAAATACATACGGATATATTAAACCTTGTAACATGAGATGAAAGTAGACAGTTGGTAGATAATTCCTATGTTTTATTATTTATAGGATTTTTAAACACCTGTATAACAAGGTAAATTTATAGCAGGGCATCTAAGTTAATAGTTTATTCAACAAGATAAAATAAAATGTGTTAGTATTAGTAAAAATTGGCCCAGGAAGAAAAGTTCAAAGGACTTTCCATCCACTTTTTCTTCTGTGAGGTTCAAGTCTTTCTCAGTGTAACAAGAATCAAAGAAAATTTTGCACATTTTTACTTCCTGACTTCTCTGTCCCCTACAAAAAGAAAGAAAGCTGTCTCTCTACTAGGATTAGGTTACATTCTAACTGAACATCCAAATCACATGACCAGTGGAAGAACTTTATGGATCACCATGGAAAACAAACTGATCATCTTGCTGAAACCTCTGAAAGATCTAGTCGGCTTACCTGAGTACCTAAAGAGGCCGCCATCATGTGAGTCAGAAGCTTAGCAGCAAACATAGAATACCTGGCACAGAAGACATGGGAAAGAATAGCCAGGCCAAGACCTGTGGGAACAGAAAGAAAACAGCGCTGCTTTAAAATCCATGAGCAAACAGCTAGTGTTACTGAGAAAAGCACTAGGGCCATAAAAGAAGGAAGACTGATTAGCTTCTAGTGCTCAGTATTGAGAAATATTTAATTTCACCAATCTTATGTTGGGCCATTTGGCATACTTTATGAAGCCATCATATTAACTAAGCAAAAACGGTAGCTTTCTCAATCAAAAGTTTGTGTTCATCTTTAATTTCTGTATTAAGTAAATGGATTATTTTTTGCTTGACATTATTTTCATTATTTGGACCAACTGGTATCTCCTTTGTAAGAGAAAAATCATACTGACATCTCTTATTGTCAGAAAACCAGGTGGCTTCGTTAAATAGAGACATTCAGGGATAGAGATGGTATTTTGCAAGTATAAAAATGGTAAATCGTGCTACAAAAACTTACCTATGCTAATTATTCTTTTTATCTGCAGGTAACAGTTATGTAATTACGACAGTGATAATTATGAGTTTTAAAGGCAACTTCATTCAACTGGGTGCCAACACTAAGGATAAAATCCCAATCACTCAGAATTCATTGGCTCTCAGCAAAAAAAGTCCTAAATTTTTAAATGGTTTAAAAGAAATTAAATTAATCACTGTCTTTGAATCGACTTTGCACTCATCTATTTACACTTCAAAAACCAGGGAATGTGGAAGACCTACTCCATTATTTCTTTATCTTGAAACTCCAATTTTAAGGCCATGATTTGATTAATCTAAGAATGTTTTTAATGCTAATATTAAGATGTAAATGTCTGTCCCACCCATGCAAAAGCAGGATGCGTACAGCTTTATAAAACAGTATTCTAGTATTTTCTCTCTCGGTGGTTCTGCTCTGCCCTTTTTGTCCAGATCTGTGATTTCATATGTATAAGGAGTTCCTGCTGTGGCATCTTCCTGCCTAATTCAGAGGGGAAGCTAGTCATTAATTCATAGTCTTAGACATTAAGTGACTTACCCATGGTTACATAATTACAGTGCGTCGGAAACAGGATTTGAAGCAGGGTTTTCTTAACTCAAAGGCCAGTTCTCTAACCTCTTTGCTACACTGCCTCTCTACTATGTTAAACTTTAAAAACTATAAAAAGGCTTTGATGATATGCAAATGAAAATAATATTGGTTTTCTGCCACCATCAATATTCTTTAAGACATAAATAGGGTTTTTAATTAGTTTGTTTGCTTGTTTTTTGTTTTGTTTTAAAGGAAGCTAAGGATTGGTACAATTCAAATAGACATCTGAAAGGTTCTTATGACTCATTTTCCTGGTATAGATGTGCCTGCAGTAAGCCTTTGGGAACTTATTTAAATAGCAGTCCCTTGTTTTAATATAGTAGAAAGGACACTACTTGGTGAGGCAGATTTTGCATAATCCAAGGCTAGAAGGTTGGCCGAGAAATCTGGAGCAATTCTTTTTTGGGAAGGCTGCCATGGGATTTTATGTGTTCCCACAGAGTAGACAGGTGTGCAGGGCCTAGGGCTTCATCCAAAAGATACCCACCTAGGGACACAATGTACCTAAGGAGTCACAAGAACTAAGGTGACCCTGCTAAGATTTGCACCTTTACTGACAAACACTAGATGTTCTAGCATTAATGTTCTGAACACATTACCATCCATTTTGCATTTAGTCAAAATATAATTATTAATAATGGTGACATTGAAGAGTTGAAGATACATGTAAAGAGGATACTGGCTAATATAAATAAATAGCATTGAAGTACCAGAATAATAGAGTCTATTAAAGGATTTACATAGTAATTTCTTTTTGAAATTCTCCTTATGAAAATTTTAAATGGTCTAAATATGATAATAATAATTTGCATTTAAACAATCTTCTGAGTTTTACAAAGCACTTCATATATATTATCTCACTTGGTCCTCATCAAAATTCTGTGAGCTATGTATTATCATTATTATTATATTCATTTTTAAAGATGAGGAAATTTAAGCGAGGAATATAATGATTGACTAATAGTTACAAAGCTATTGATAGAGGTAGAATTTGAATCCAGGTCTCTTGACTACCGTTCTTTCAACCATATTATGCTACCTCAAAGCCTACAAAAATCTGTTTATGATTTACTTATATTCATAATCAGTAACAATCTACAAAATTTAAAATCACAAATAAGGTCTCTATTAAGACATCTGTACATTTTTCTTTGCTTTTGTTTCTGAAAATGAAATATAATATTATAGTCTATGTAATCTATCCTCTTCTTTCTATCCTCTCTCTACTGGTGACCATTTCAGTTCCCATAGGCTTAATTATTATCTCCATTCAAATGAATACCTGATGTATATATCCAACCCTAGCCTCTTTCTTGAGCATCAGCTTCACATGATCAGCTGCCTTGTGGACCTGCTCAGTGACATAATACATAGACTGCTAGACCTCCAGTCAGAAAGACTTGAATTCAAATACTTTCTGAGACACTGACTCTGTGACCCTGGATAAATCATTTAACCTTTCTCAGACTCAAGTTTCTTCATCTACAGGATGGAGATAATAATAGCATCTACATGACAGGGTTGTTGGGAGGACCAAATGAGATAACATTTAAAAAGTTCTTTTGTGGGGCGGAGCCAAGATGGCGGAGTGAAAGCAGTGACTTGCTTGAGCTCTCCCCCAAACCCCTCCAAATACTCATAAAAAAATGGCTCTAAACAAATTCTGAAGCAGCAGAACCCAATAAAAGACAGGGTGAAACAAATTTCCAGCCCACGACAACCAGGACGATTGATCAGAAAGGTGTATCGCGCCACGCCGGGAGCGCAGCACAGCACAGCGTGAGCGCACAGGACGTAGCAAACCTGGAGCAGGCCTCAGAGGACTGAATCGTGGGCAGCTGTGGCAGTTTCCAGACTCTTCAATCCACGAATGCCAAAGACAACTTAGCAGGTCAGTGGGAAAAGTCTGTGTCTGTCGGTGGTCAGAGAGGAAGGCGAGGTTTCAGCTCCATTCCCCAAGAGCCTGGCCCTGGGGGGGGGGTGGGGGCCGCTGCTTCCCGAGCTTCCGGCCCACAGACTGAGGAGGAATCCAGTGGCTAATCAGAGAGGGACTGCAGGGATCTCTTTGCCAGTGCTGAGGCAGGAATCTCTTGCTTTGTCGTTTTTGGATCTGGGTCACGGTTCTGGGCAGCAGTGCTGGGGTGAGGAGGAGCACTGGCGTGGTGGAGCTTGTAGTGGCTGTGGAGAGGAACCCCTCCTCACAGTTACAGGACAGAAAGGAATACTTGTGGTCACAGGCCAGGAAAGGAGTAAACACCTCACCCCTTATCATACCACCTTGGAAGAACTGAAAATTTACAGGTCCCTACAAGTATCTCTGAAAACAGCTACACAAACCCCTGAAGCTTGGGACAGTACACTCTCCACATTGGAAGCAGACTCTTACCTTAACAAAGAGTTTAAAACTCAAGTAATTGGCTGGGATCATGAGCAAGCAGCGCAAAAAGAGTCAGACTATATTATCTTATTTTGGTGAAAAAGAAGATCAAAATATACAACCAGAAGAAGACAACAAAGTCAAAGCTCCTACATCCAAAGCCTCCAAGAAAAATATGAATCAGTCCAGGCCTTGGAAGAGCTCAAAAGGGATTTTGAGAAGCAAGTAAGGGAAGTAGAGGAAAACTGGGAAGAAAATGAGAGTGATGCAAGAAAATCATGAAAAACAAGTCAACAGCTTGCTAAAGGAGACCCAAAAAAATACTGAAGAAAATAACACCTTAAAAAAGCCTAACCCAAATGGCAAAAGAGGTCCAAAAAGCCAATGAGGAGAAATGCCCTAAAAAGAAAAATTGGCCAAATGGAAAAGGAAGTCCAAAAGATTACTGAAGAAAATACTTCCTTAAAAATTAGAATAGAGCAATTGGAAGCTAGTGACTTTATGAGAAATCAAGACACTGTAAAACAAATCCAAAAGAATGAAAAATTAGAAAACAATGTGAAATATCTCATTGGAAAAACAACTGACCTGGAAAATAGATCCAGGAGAGAGAATTTAAAAATTATTGGACTATCTGAAAGCCATGATCAAAAAAGAGCCTAGACATCATCTTTCAAGAAATTATCAAGGAAAACTGCCCTGATATTTAGAACCAGAGGGCAAAATAGAAATTGAAAGAATCCACAGATCTCCTCCTGAAAGAGATCCCCAAAGGAAAACTCCTAGGAATATTATAGCCAAATTCCAGAGTTCCCAGGTCAAGGAGAAAATATTACAAGCTGCCAGAAGGAAACAATTCAAGTACTGTGGAAACACAATCAGGATAACACAAGATTTAACAGCTTCTACATTAAAGGACTGCAGGGCATGGAATAGAATATTCCAGAGGGCAAAGGAGATGGGATTACAACCAAGAATCACCTACCCAGCAAAACTGAGTATAATCCTTCAGGGGAAAAAATGGTCATTCAGTGAAATAGAGGACTTTCAAGCATTCCTGATGAAAAGACCAGAGCTAAACAGAAAATTTGACTTTCAAATACAGGACTCCAGTGGAACATGAAGAGGTAAACAGGAAAGAGAAATCATAAGAGACTTATTAAGATTGAACTGTTTACATTCCTGCATGGAAAGATGATATTTGTAACTCATGAGAACTTTGTCAGTATTAGGGTAGTTGAAGGAAAAAAAATTGTATGTAGTATATATATATATAGATAAAGGGCACAGGGTGAGTTGAAGATTAAGGGGTCATATCTGGAGAATAAAATTAAGGGATGAGAGAGAATGATACTCGTAGAAGAAAGGGAGAGGTAGAATGGGGTAAATTATCTCACAAAAAAAAACAGAAAAGAAAAGTCTTCACAGTGGAGGGGAAACAGGGAAGGTGAGAGGGAATGAGGAATCTTATTCTCATAGGATTTGGCTTAAGGAGAGAATAACATACACATTCAATTGGGTATGGAAATCTGTCTTACCCTACAGGAAAATAGGGGGAGAAGGGGACAAGAGAGCAGGGGGTGATAGAGAGGAGGGCAGATTGGGAAAGAGGGTAATCAGAAGCAAATACTTCTGAGGAGGGACAGGGTCAAAAGAAGGAATAGAATAAATGGGGGGGGCAGGATAGGATTAAGGGAAATAGAGTTAGTTTTTCACATGTGTACTAAGGAAGTGTTTTGCATAACTGCACATGTACAACCTATATTGAGTTGCTTGCCTTTTCAATGAGGGTGGGTGGGGAGGGAGGAAGGGAGAAAATTTGGAACTCAAAGTTTTAAAAACACATGTTTTTAAAAAAATGTTTTCACATGCAACTGGGAAATAAGAAATATAGGAAATGGGGACAGAAGTCTATCCTGCTCTACAGGAAAATAGAAGGGGAAGGGGATAAGAGAAGGGAGGGGGGAGATAGAAGAGAAGGCAGACCAGGGAAGGGTATTCAGAATGCATGCCATCTTGGGGTGGGGGGAAGGGTGAGAAATTTGGAACTCAAAAATTTGTGGAAGTGAATATTGAAAACTAAAAATAAATAAATTTATTTTAAAAAAAGTTCTTTTGAAGCCTTAAAATCTTTTGTCAATGTGAGCTGTTCTTTTTTTGTTGTTGTTATTGTTATTATTTTCAACTGGATGTCACATTGGCCCCTCAAACTCAATATGATTAAAAAAGAAATCATAACTTTTCTCCCAAACCTTCCATCCCTCTCCCTAACTTTCTTATTTCTGTTGAGGGTACCATCACCCTTTTAGTCAATCAAGTTTATAACCCTTAGTCAATCAAGCTTGACTCTACATTCTTCTTCCTCCCCTCTATCAAATCAGTTGCTGAGTTTTGTTGATTCTACATCGACAACATCTGTCAAGTTCATACCCTTCTCTTGACTCACATGGCCACTACAGAGATTAAGTATTTATTGTGCCTCACCCCAGATTATTACATTTGTCTCCTAATTGGTCTTTGTGCCTCTAGTTTCTCCATGCTCCAATTCAACACTCAAATTTATACTTCTGAAGCATGCTACTCCTCTGCTCAAGAAGTTCCACGGGTTCCCTATTGCCACGAAGATAAAATACAAACACCTCTGTCTGGCATTTAAAACACTTCACAAACTGGCTCCAGTCCATCTTTCCAGGATTATTGCTCATTAATCTCCTTTATGACCTCTCTGTTACAATCAAATGAGCCTTTTTGGCGTACCTTGTACTTGGTATTCTATCTCCTGTCTTCACACTTTTGCACACATCTCACTTGAATGGAATGAACCCCCTCTTTACTTGCATCTTATTTTGTACTTCCTTATCTGTGTGCATTGCCTTCTTCCCATCCACATAGAATATCAGCTTCTTCAGGGCAGGAACTATTTTTTCAATTTTGCCTTTTTTTACCCAGTGCCTAGCTAAACATTGTTCATGGCATAGAGTAGATCCTTAAGACATTCTTGTTGAAAAATATTCATAGCAGCTCTTTTTGTGGTGGAAATTGAGAGGATGCCCATCAACTGGAGAATGGCTGAACAAGTTGTGGTAGATGAATGTAATGGAAAACTTTTGTGCTATAAGAAATGATAAGCAGGCAGAGTTCAGAAAGATCTGGAAAGACTTGTATGATCTGATGTTGAGTGAAGTGAGCAAGCAGAACCAGGAGAATGTTGTACACAGTAACAGCCATGTTATGCGATGACTAATATTGACAGACTTAACCCTTCTCAGCAATGCAAGGATCTAAGACATCTCCAAAGGCTTCATGATGGAAAATGCTATCCACATCCAAAGAAAGAACTATGGAGCTTGAATGTAGATCGAAGTATACTATTTGCTATTTTTTTCTTCTGTTGTGTTTTGTTTCCTCTTTCTGGTGGTTCCTCCTATTGGTTCTAATTCTTACAACATCACTAATGTGACAATATGTTTAATAGAAATGTATATGTATAGCCTATATCAGATTGCAAGGGAGGTGGGGAGGGAGGGGGAGAAAAATTTAAAACTCAAAAGCTTATGGATTGATTGTTGATAAATCAAAATAAAATAATAAAGTTTAAAAAAAAGAGAGGAGACAGACACAATAGATGTTATGGAGCAGAATCAGTAAAACTTGGCTACTGCTTATATGCGAAGTGGGGAAAATGAGGGAGAATAAAAAACCATTTGTTTTATAGAATTTTTATTGAATTTAAAAAAAACAACTCATCATAAAAAAGAAATTCTTATTGAATGCATAGATGAATTTAATCAAGACTTCAGTGCAAGAGATCTCAAATTTTTTTGGTCTTAGGATCTTTTACACTCTTAAAATTATTGAGGACCTCAAACAGCTTTTGTTTATGTGATTATATTTTTTGATAGTCACTATATTAGAAATTAAAATGTCTTAGTATTGTTATGAAAATGGTTTTGATGTCCTGGTCCCCCTGAAAAGGCCTTGCAGACTTTTGGAAGCTTCTATACCATACTGTCAGCTCGGCTGCCTTAGTGGATTTATGACTTCATGTGTACAGTGGCTCCCTGCAGAGTCACAGAATAACCCACTCGTGCCTTCTGAATCTAGAATAGGATTTTATACATCCTTCACAGATAATCTCCAAGGTGATGAAAGCTTTTGTTTAGCATTTTTAACTCTTTCTGGGTATCAGTGAAACATCTAGGCTGTCTGTCTCATGTATCTTCACTTCATGACCAGCCTTATTTTCCATTTGTACATTTTCTAATTGATATCTTTTTATGCCAGTTCTTGCAAATGAGACATCATCACTGGTTTATTTATTCATGATAAATGAAGTCTTTTTTTGTTTTTTTGGGTTTTTTTGGTGAGGCAATCGGGGTTCAGTGACTTGCTCAGGGTCACACAGCTGGTGAGTGTTATGTGTCTGAGGCTGGATTTGAACTTGGGTCCTCCTGACTCCAAGGCTGGAGCTCTGTGCACTGTACCACCTAGCTACCCCACTGGGACTTATCTTTTAAGTCACAAATAGACTTCATTCTGCTTTGGTGGAGGGAGTTACACCACAAGGAACTCTAAGTATGATGGCACCAATCTTTCCTGTATTCATGCATTTTAGAGCTGGATAGACATGGTCTAATTTAGTGCAGAACATAATATACTATTGATAGATGAATGACACTTTTAGTACTACCAGACTGAAAGGAAAGGACTAAATCAATTTAACTTGTCTTTACAAAAAGTTACACAAATGACCTTAAATTTAGGAGAAAAAATTATTGCCACTAACTGCAAAGTCTTTTGCTATTGTCAGCCCTAATTATGAAATCAGAAATGAATGAATGAAAGTCTGTATATCTATATACATGTACGTATGTATATACACACAGTTATCCCTCATTTATCTCACATCTCAAAAGACATGAGTTGTTTTACATAACAGGTTTTCACATCTCTGTAACTAAAGCTTATCTTTTTTATTTAAAAATTTTTTTAAAAAATATTTTGATGACTCTTTCTAAAATGTACCATACAGTGAACTGTCTTAAAAGCAATATGCTGGACATAATCTAACTTTTTCATGATGACTCAGGGCCATCAGGATGAGAGTCCTTATCAACTGGTGCAGTACAGTTCAGAGTTTGTTTTTTTACTGTAGCTTTTCTGTTTCCTCGTGTTGCCTCAGCCATCCCTGCTCCTGTTGTCATTACGTCTGCCCCTAACAACCTTCTGCACGACTATAACCATTACCAAGCACAATGCCATTTTAGTTGCTGCCTCTAATCTACTATGGGCTGGGAAACCAGATAACTAAGCTGGCTAGACCTCATCTATTAGATAAGAACCAGTAAGGCCACACTGAGGCTCAGAAAAGTAAAGTTCAGGGATTCAATACAAAGGTATTTGTGTCCATCCAGATCTCAGCACACCACACTACAGGGCATATCATAGCATATAGTTAACTGTACTCCCTGCCTCTGGAAATCCCATTTCCTTCAAGACTCAGCCTCAAGCATCACTTACTGTAGAAGGCCTTTCCTAGACCCTCCCACCCCGCATCCCCTCCCCTGCAGCTGTCAGTGCCTTCCCCTTCCTCAAGGTTTGCTTGTATTTGATTTGTATGTGATTTTGTATAAACCTACGTAGCTGCATGTTATCTTCCCACCAAAAATGTGAGCTCCCTGAAGAAAGTGGTGTATCTTTGTTTTCTTACTTTTTTGGTTTAAAGTGCTAGTCAGAAAGACATGGGTTCAGATTCCAAGATAGATACTAACTGGCTCTGTACCCTGGGCAAGTCTTAACCTTTAAGACACATCTATAAAATAGGATTACTAACAGCATTTATGTCAAAAAGTTCTGTGAGGATGAAATGAGATAATTCTATGAAGTGTTTTGCTAACCTTCAAATACTATGTAAATATGAGCTATTATTATACTCCTTCTTCTTCTCTGCCTCTGGTCTCCTCAGCTTCCTTCAGACTCAACTAAGGTACTACAACCTATAAAAAGCCTTACGTGATCATTCTGGTCAATAATGGTTTCTCCCTCCTCAAATTAGCTTGTACTTTCTTATTCAACTATTATAAACTCCTCAGTAGTATGTAAGTTCCTTAAAGGAAGAAATCAATTTTCACTTTGTATTTGTATCCCCAATGTAAAGGCATTTAGTAGGCAATTATCAAATGCTTACTGAATTGAATACCAATTTCCCCTATTAACTTATATGATTAAGTACCATGAATCTATAATTCATAGATTTATCTGAATCTTTTTAAAGTTGTACTTATAGTTTTAGTTTTTATCATCCTGGGAGTGATGATGTCCCTACTCTTACTACTTCTTATACAGAAAAACTGGGGCAACTAGGAGGCTCAGTTGGATAGAGTGCTGTGCCTAAAGGAAGACTCATCTTCACGAGTTCAAATCTAGCCCCAGACACTTACTAGCTATGTGACCTTGGGCAAGTCACTTAACTTTTTTGCCTCAGTTCTTCATCTGTAAAATGAGCTGGACAAGGAAATGGCAAACCACTCCAGTATTTTTGCCAAGAAAACCTCAAATAGGGTCACGAAGAGTTGGACACAACTGAAACCAATGAACAACAATATAGAGAAATTAACCCTTTTCCCTTTATACATTCATTTTGCCTCTTCAAAGTTTTGATAGGTACTCTTTATTTCTGTTATATAAATATTATTTAATTAAAGAGTTCAAGATTTTAGAGTCTATTTATATTTTTCCAGTCTTTATCTTTCTTAACAGAAAATTTCTCATATAGCAAACTTTTTCTCCCTTTAGTTGTATTAGTTTATCTTTTCCAGCAATGTACTTCTTACATAAATGGTGACCACAACTCTGCACAGTATTCCCAATACAGAGGTGCATCATCTAGGTAGGCCTGATGATGTTTGTTTTGTTTTCATACCCTTCTCAAAGGTATCTCTCTCTCTCTTTCTCTGTCTCTCCTCTTTTCTCATTCCTCTCTCCCTCTTATCTTTTTCATCTCTCCTTTTTATCTTTTTCCTCTCTCTTATTTTTCTCTCTTTTCCTCTCTCTCATCCCTCTTTATCTCCTTACCCTTTCCCTCCTTTCCTCTCTGTCTCTCTTTCTCACTCAAGCCATCTACCTTTAATCCATCATCCTATATACTTCCCCCCATGCTATCAAAATGTACTATCATGAAAGCAAAATGTCACAGAATCAAAGTAACATATTACTGAGGGAAAGGCCGACAATATTTGTTATTGGATTTAAATATAGATTTAGAAATAAGATGTTGTAACATTTTATTAAGTAAAATGTAACTACTTATAAAGTAGATTTTAATGATATTATGGCAAAAGATAGTAAATTAATCGTGTTTTGTGCCCAGAAAAATACATAGCAGGCAGGTGATATATGTAAGCATGTGTTCATGTATATGTGATCAAGCACTAAATATTGTTACATATTTAATAATAGAAGGTGAATATTAATTAGAAGGTGAAATGTAAAGATCCTTAGAACAGAATCTCAAAAACTTCTGAAGCACCAAGTAAGACCATGGTCCAGTGTTTGGCAGAACACACTGAATCACTAGTGAGAAGTGTATTCAAGGCTAAATTGGCTTACAGGAGCCACTTCAGGGACCATGAGTTCTGCTGAAAACTCATGGAAATTCTAAGCACATAATAACATTGCTTGGGCCCTGAAGAAGAAATGAACTTCCTGGATGTTTCCTGCCATGTGATGGACCAGAATTGAAGGGATTTGGCATTTTAGTATGACAGTCAACCCTGAGTTATCCTTAGGTCCTCCCTCTGTCCCAGGACAAGTAGCATGAACTAGGGGTGTGGATGGGGTTAGGATACTCTGTCTTTTAAAAGAAGAGAAAGCTTCTGGCTGGTCCTCTTATTTGTGACTTCTGTGTGGTCCTCTCTGTAACAGAGAGGAGCAAGTAGGAGGAATGGGCAGACTCAACCAAGCAAGCTTGCACCTGGGCCCCTGTCTGTCTTTCCTGCTTTGTGTTTCCTTTCCTGAGTAAACGAACAAACAGTTCTCAAGTTGGACATGTCCAGGCTTTCAGGCCACCTTTTGATTTCAAAAGGTACTTAGTTACTGGGTCCAATGACAGGAGCAGCTATTTGCAAAAACAGGACCAAATGGTTTGAGATCAAAGATAATAGGAGGCTCGGGTCTGGAGTAGAGTTGGCTGTGTAGAGGCAAGGTGAAATTGTAAAATAATCAATCAGCAATGCCACAATTTGTGTTCTGATGAAGTCTGAGCATCTGACTCTAAAAGACTGTAACAGTAGATGAGTTACTGAATCCTGTTTTAAGTGTGTTTGTTTGTCGTCAAATGCATGTTTAGGCATGTTCTGTGTTTAGTGGTACCTGGCCTTATTCATATTTTGTATTGAGTACCTTTTTACTCCTCCTTTTTTTCAGTGGGGAGAGGGAAAGCCTCAGATATGAGCCAGAAATAAAATCATCTCTATGGCACTGGTATATGTGAAGAGTGTGAAAAAAGAAAGCCTCCTCTCATTAGAGGCAGGATTCCCTAAGTCTGATCCAAGTCCAATCATGTGGCTGGGTACTGAACAATGAGTCTGCAGAGTACCTCAACCCTATGGGCCCAGGTGGACAGTCTCTCAATAAAGCTAGATCAGAATAACAGATAACAGATCTCATAAAACTTGATGTGTGACTACTGCTTTCTGACAAAATTCAGAAGTACACAGGAGTACCTCTAATTCTAAGCCTATGTCTATAATCACTAATAGGATAAGTAAAAAAGTGAGATGCAGAAGACTATTGTCATTTTCTTAACTAAATAATATCAATAACTGAACAATGACTTTGCTCCTGAGTAGTGAAATACTTGTGCTACATACAGAGCCAAAGTGCTCTGTGTAAAGGGCTTTACATCTAGTAAATTGAATGACTTCAATACTTAGTGGTGTTGACTATGAATGAGGAAATATTTTCTCTATCTGCCATAATATGGTAAGCCTAATCATGCTTTCTTATAGATGCATATTTTTATTTCTTTTACATTTATTCACAGTTCCACCCCCTCAACACTGAACTTCAATGACTTTGGAGGACAATACAGATTACATTTGTAGCATGCAGGTCCTCAAACAGAGAGGGTGGCTGTCGTCAACAACTCAAGGCAGGTAATGGGTACTTGCAGGTATGGGGCACTAGGCTCTGGGAGTACTAAGACTACAAGTTTTTGTTTTTAAGGGGACTATAATCTAGTTAGGGAGACCAAAAATACACAAAAAGACAAATAATAAAAACTGCTATTTGCTCACAATACATCAGAAATCAGTGAAAAAGCTAATAAGAGTCACAGAAATCATTGGCTAGGACAGTGAAAGGCTTCAGGGAAAAGATGAGACTTTGACTTGAGCCTTGAAAGCTTGGTTAGACATAGACAAATGGTGAGGATGCATTGAGGTATTCTAGGTAGAGTTAATTATGCGAACAAAAGCAGAAAGGTAGAATGCATGTGGAATATCAAGGGAAAGTTGTGTGGAGTACAAGGTTCATGAATTTCTTTATCTTCCACAACAGAGGTGGGCCAGGTCCCTTAATTCAGTCCTTGGCTTAATTAGTTTTATCTGACCTGAAGACAAGTATCAGGAGGCAGTTTTTATATATATACATATACAATGCATGCATGCACATATGCATATATATACATATAGGTATATATGTGTGCACATGTATGAATTCATATTTATTTATTTATTTATTTATATGTATGCATAGACAAGTACACACAAAACCATATCTCACATGCAGACATATTTTCTCATACATATATATTTGAATTTTATATATATGTACATATGTGGAAATGCAAAATTATAACAGTCTTACATGAGCTTTCCTAAAAGCTGATAAATAATTCTGGGGACAGCTAGGTGATGCAGTAGATAGAGCACTAGCCCTGAATTCAGGAGGACCTGAGTTCAAATGTGGCCTCAGACACATAACATTTACTAGCTGTGTGACCCTGGGCAAGTCACTTAACCCCATTGCCTAGGCAAAAGAAAAAAAATGATAACAATTCTATAAAAGTCTATTTCTATACAAGTCTAGTCAATAGTGTCATGTGTGTTTGACTGCATGTGAGCTTCCATGTTCCCTTTTCTATATCTGTGTGTGTATGTGTGTGTGTCTGTTTGTCAGTCTGTATATTTGTCCTTCTGGGGCTAGGTGGCTCTCTCTGTGGCTTTCTGCATCTTTTTCTATGTGTGTATTGTTCCATGCATTTCTTCTTGTGCTATTTTTGTGTCTGTCTTTCCATATTTCTGTCTCTCTCTTCTTTGTACTTTCTGTTTCTGTGTCTATTTTTCTATGTCTCTATCTCTCCATCTCTCTCCTTATACTCCCAGACCATCATAGCTATTCCTCTTCTCCTTAATCCTTGTTTCCCTTCCTTCTTTTTCTCTCCTTTTTAGGAATAAAAGTTAATTATGACATACTAAAGATTCATATTTTTAAAAATATGTATTGTATTTATTAAGCAAAATTTTGTTTCTTGTTCCTAATTTAAAATGTAGATTAATAGAATATTCATACTTCTCTCTAAAAATACCTTTATGAAATTAATTTATATAAAAAGTATATTTTTTGAAGAAAATGGTTTTCAATGGGAAAAAAGCTTTCTAATTTCTGACTTTTAATTTTCTCTTTGGGACTTATTTTTTCTATTACTTTTTTCTTCTTAAAAAAACAAAAATATTTTTGGTTTTCTTTCTGTTTCAAAACGAACTAATATTTTTAAGATGTTCACTCTCTTTGCTGTGAAATTTGTTTTGTGGTTCCAATATATTGCTAGTGTCTTCCATTCACAGGACCAACAAAATGTGTTAAGTCAGGTTTTCTTCATTTTGGCTGCAGGCAACAAATTAAAATAATCATCAGGTCTTAATAAGACCCTTTTCTTTGAAAAAATATCCCTTTAGGACCCCATGTCTAGGATGTCAGGTAAAATGTTTAAACATAAAATGAAGATGGTTTCCTTTAAAAGCAACTAATAATTGGTTTTCAAAACCTTACATAGTATTTTGTTTTGTACTTTTCCAGCACTGATCATATTCCAATAAAAACTTATAGCATGAGAAGTATTCATTAATAGTTAACAGTTAATGTTCTTTATCACATATGTACAATTTTAAAATAGGTGATACTTTTACTTTTCTTACCATGATTAACCTTAAGAACCAATCAACTGACCTGAGATGCAAATAAATCCAGAAGAGAAAAAAGCCTCATTGTATGAGGACAAGCTATCTGTCTGGGCGTAGACGGCATATGTCGACATGTGTGAACAGGCACATTCCACATAGTCTGAAGTGACATCAACCACTTTGCAAAACTGACTATCGGACAACCAGCTAGAACAAAAACAACAATGAAAATTACCATTTTTGTTTCATTGGTGCACTTAAGGAATTGAGAAGAATTGCAGAGTAAAACTATTTGTCGAACTTTTGTTCTTTAGTCAATCCTTAAGTAAACCTCATGGTTAAGAAGAATAGCTTGTACAGGACAAGAAGCAAATACCTGCCTGAGTGTGAACTATACAATTAGCCTGGAAAAGTGGCCTGTGAGGCTAACCAAACCTAAAGGAGTACTGTGCATTTTACAGGAGAATTTCTATAATCACACTTTTTGAAAGACAATCAAAATAAAAGTACAATCAACATTTAACATTAATAGTAAGATACACCAGCTTTACCTGTGTAAAATAAACAAGCCTACACAGCAATCATAGTTGTAGTTGTATTAGTTGTAGTTGTAGAGGGCTGTATTAATCACCCCGCCACTAGGGGAAAAATAGAAAAAAAACTACACCTCATATATTTATTTTTGAACCATGAATCTCTTCAAGTTCTTCCCAGGGCTTATGTCTTTTACGTGGTCTGATCTATGAGCTAAATACATTTCACCAAGATTATAGCCAATACAGCCCATCAAAGAAGTATAGCCACTTTTTTTGAGCAGTCTTATGTAATGCCATTGGCCAGTCTCTTTTCAGTGTTTTGTGTTTTCCATTCTTTCTTTTATTTTTAAAAAGTTTTTTGTTTGTTTAGTGTATTGTAATAATCACAGAGGAAATTTTTTGAGCAGTCTTATGTAATGTCATTGGCCAGTCTCTTTTCAGTGTTTTGTGTTTTCCATTCTTTCTTTTATTTTTAAAAAGTTTTTTGTTTGTTTAGTGTATTGTAATAATCACAGAGGAAATCACTAACATAACAGTAGCAAGGCTCTATTGACATGAGGCAGGATTCCATTCGTGGCCCTGATTTATTCAAAATTCACTAGTTTTGAACATTCAATAGTGTCAACAATGAATTAGATGAAAGAAAGCATAATTGTCAAATTAGTGGAGAGGGATGGAGAGAGGGCTAAGAAGGAGGAGAGAGATATGAGAAATATATATAGATAGGAAAGAGAAAAGTTTGAGGAAAGGAACAAGCATTTATTAAATGCCTACTATGTACAGACACTGTGCTAAACATTTTACTTAGAAATGACTTCAGAATTGAAAATATTCTGAGAGTAAAGAAGCCTGGAATCTATTTCATGTTTCCCCCTAATTTCTAAGAAAAAAATCTCCAAGGGCAGAAGATTCTTAACCTCTAATTTCAAAGACAAACTTGAGATACTGATTAAAGTCAGAACATCAAGCAACACTACTGAGATCAAAAATTATAAATCATGAACCTCAATTCAACCATCCAACCATGAGAAGCCAATAATATTAGAACTATGGAAGGTCAATCTACTTCACAGTTCCAAAGTTCCAGCTACCTACTCCTGAATTTCTTTATCAATTACTTAACCACTTTAATATTACATCATAATCTCACATTCAGATTTAAGGACAGACTGCAACTAATACTTTGACCTGAACACTCACATTTAATGTTACCATGATCATGTCATTTCACTTCTGGGGCCTCAGTTTCCTCATTTGTTAAATGAGAAGGTTGAACTAAATGACTTCTAAGTTCCCTAGTCTATGATCCTATGAATGCAATAATTTCAGCATTTTTAACTCACTTTTCAATCCAATCTAATAAGTACTTATTAAGTGACATATTAATGCACTAAATTTCTGTACCAATATTGGAACAGAAACTTGAGGCCCTTCCCTAGACTAAATAAGGATTCAGTCTTGAGATTTTATACCAGGTTATTAAGGGACTGGAAATATAAGAATAGTTAAAACCTTTTGATAGAGCTTTTGGTCTTCACAATAACCCTGTATAGTAGACAATGGAAGCAGCCTCATTTTACAGACAAGGACTCAAGCAAAGAGAAACCAAGTAGCTTGCCCAAGCTGACATAACAAACAAACAGCACAGTCAAGACCTGAACAGTGGATATTCTTTCTTCTTGCCACAAGTGACTCTATCAGAGGGCTTTCCATAGTTGGCCACAAAGCAGTAGTGGGTCCTATGGCCAGACTGGAAGGCAGAGAAAGAAGGAATCCTTTTCCAACTTTGCAGATCAGGTCATAATGTGATTAAGGTGGATTCTACCAACCTAGGTTGTTGACTTTCTAAAATTTCATGAGGGAGGGAGAGAGGAAGGAAGGAAGGAAAGAAGGAAGAAAGGAATGGAGAAAGGAAAGAAGGAAGGAAGGGGAAAAGTAAGGAGGAGAGGGAGAGAGAAAGAGAGGAAAGAAAGGAGGGAAGGAGGAGTGAAGAAAGAAAGGAAGGGAATGAGAAAGGGAGGGAGGGAGGAGGAGAAGAAGGAAGGAAGGGAGGGAAGAAAAGAATGAGAAAGCAAAGGAGAAGAGAGAGGAAAGAAGGAAGGGATGTAGGAAAAGAGGAGAGAGGGAGGGAAGAAGGAAGGAAGAAGGAAAGGAGAGAGGAAGGTAAAAGGGAAGAAAGGGAGAAAGGGAAGAAAGAAGGAAGGATGGAAAGAAGGAAGTAGGGAAGGAAAAGGAATATCAGCCATATTATTTAATGACTTTGTGACTGCATGTGCCTTCCCATCTAACATCACAGCATTCTCTACCTGTTCACACTCACCCATCCATAGAGTTAACCAGAAGTAACAGAAAATTATATTCAAATCTAGCTCAAGTAATGATGGTCCCCTAGAAAACAAAAGCCACAATCACACAAAAGTACCTTGCAGCAGCCTGATTCCAAAGGAGGCACAAGGACTTTTGGGGAACAAGCCGGTGTTCTGTAGCATAAATCCGATAAAGGACCTCATTGTTGTCTGTCAGTGGATATGAACTCTGACCCTTCACACTCAAAGATAAAACCTGTAACAGTAAAAAATATTTTTAATAAAAAAATTTCAAAAATAATCATGGTAAAACTTCACTGAAGTTTTCCAGTTAAAATTATCACCAAAATTGCCCCCCCCATCCTCAGTTCAGATCATTGCTTCATTTTTATCATTTTCCCCTATTCAATTATTCTTAGGCCTCTTACAAATAAAATGCCCCTACCTGCTTCTCACTTATTGCTACATAACTCCATTTTATTTCATATTAATACATGAGATCAAGGACTGCTCAAAATTCCACTCATCTGGGCCCTCTTTCTTTGGATTTTACTTACTGGCTTCACTGTCTTTTGGCATTAAGCACTTGGGATTGCCTGAAATTCAGTTACTTTCTTTTATCATCACTTACTAGAATTCCAATTTTCAAAAGCTCAAGCAAATATTTTACATATGTCTGAACTTATTTCAACTGTAAAATCTTGAATATTATCTACAGAAAGAGGACATTCTTAATAAGTAGATCATGATGCTTGGTATTTCCGTGAGGACCAGAGACTTCAGGACATACATCACAGTGGTGAAAAAAATAAGTCAGCTGAGGTTACCGAGGTTAACAGAGGAACAAACATGGATGCCATGAGAACAAGAAATTACTTTGAAATGAAAAACTACCTTGTTGTTTAGGGCCAGAACACTGTTACCAGTTATAAACCACTGTTGGCTGCTATATTCTGTAAACTGAACTAATTTGCATTTTTTTTCACCAGCCATAAGACTTGCATCTGGGACATCCAATAATCGTTCAGGAACTTGTATATAATCCCCCTCTTTTCCTTCAAACTTGTGTCCATTGATTTGCTGTGGATACCAGTGAAGGGCCAATATTGACAAATATGGACATTTGTCAAGAATGGTTTTGCTTCTGTTGAAATAGAAAAAAAAAAGATTTCTTTTGAAATAGCATACAAATAGAAATATACCTAATCATGTTTAAATACATGTGTGCAGCCCTCTGTACATTAAGGTGACATTAATAACCAAGCATCAATAGGGCATCTATTTTAAGCTGGTTTTTGAGTAGTGGTGATAGGTTTGAATGAAGTCTTTTCTCTTTATATATATATTTTTTGGCTCTCTTTGTAATCCACGACATGAATTTTTGAGTCACCTGTGACTTAAGGCAGGATATGTGACTGTGAAAACAGAGTTCCCATAATGATATCCATCTGACTTGATATAATGTTGCTCCGCTGATCAAAAACTTTCAGGGACCTAAAAAAACCCCTGTTGCCTCTAGAATAAAATAAATCCTCCTCAGCCAAGCATTAAGACCTTTATAATACAGTTTCAGGCTATATATCCAGCCTTATTTTACCTTGAAATCTGTGATGCCTTCATCTTCCTTTCTATTTTATTTGGGTCAGTTAATTTTATAAAAATACATGCTTATATCTAAATATACATGAAAAAATCTTTCTTTTTGTATGTAAGACTTTAAAGTGGATAACATTAATACTAAATAGTGATAAGCAAAGTGCTAATCATCTTTACATACATTTTCAATTTTTTTTTTTTGCTTACGCTGTCAGGTATCACAAAATATCCCCTTACAGTGATTTTAATTATGTTTTGTAGCATTGAGTATATCTCTGAATTTCAATGGAATAGCACAACTGTACCTTCATGAGAAGACACGCTTTAATGATTGTTAGTAAAACTAATAGCAGATATATGCCAAACTTTGTAGAGTTAATTTAAATCTTCCTAATAAGCTACTTCTCATTAAGCAAAATGCCCTTGCTTTCAAATAATCATTAATGCATGAGAATGGGGAGGAAGGGTGAAAATACCACTATAATGCTGGTACAATGCCATCAAACAATCATTTTATTGGGAAATGAAATTGAAATTTTTAAAATTATTTTTCTTAGTCTTTGAAGCATGGGTAAACTCACAAACTTATGATATTTGGCGCACTGATACACTGTAAAAATGGAAAGAAAATAAAATGTTTATTGAAAGGTGGATCATAGTTATCAATTCCTCACCTATATCATAAAGATATTAAACTGAGTATAGGCATAATTCTTACATTATAAATGGTTATGCCTTGAAATATTTGTCATTATGTTCAAGGATTCACCACTTTTAATAAGTGTTCTTTCTTTAAAAAGGCGTCCCACAGGTCTTAATGAAGTTTTAAGCTACTAGCCAATAGCTTAAACTATCAAGTTTTCAAACTGCAATATACTTTGAGACACACTATATAAGATTGAGGTTCATCAGTCAGTTTTGTAAAGTCAAAGTAAATAAACATTACTTACTTAGATGACAAGATTCATAAGATTATTGATTTAGAGATGGAAGCGACCTTAGTGGCCATCTATACTAACTGACATTTCACAGAGGAGGTGAAGTGGCTCGTCTAGGGTCATGCCACTAGACCACACTCTCAAGCCTCATAACCTCATCTCACTGTCCTAACACAAAATAGGATGAAATTAGGCCCCAAGATGAGAATGATATTAGCAAGCCTTTTTGTTTTACTGCCTCTACCACTATGTGACCTGCTATGCGGCCTTCTGTGATGCCCACTCTTGCTTCTTCTGAAGTAAATGTTCTAGAGAACAAGGCCAGCATTTATTGAACAGGCATTGAGTACCTCCTGTGTGTTCAACACTATACCAGCTTTACTGAGGGAGTAGAAAAGGAGAAGAAGAAAGATTCCTGCCCTCAAGGAGCCTGTATGTACACAAAAACAAAGAAGGTCAACTAAGAAGCACCATATGAATAAAGGGAATAAAAAAGTATTTGTCACAGGAAAAAAAAGAATGCCAGCTACTGAAAATAGCAGGCATAGCAATGATTAGATTCATTAACATTGCTTATGTTTACCATTTAATTCTCAATGCAAATAGCTATTAAATTAAAAATTATTACTTACCAAAAAAAAAATTTTAAAAGGAAACTTTTTCATTTCACAAGTAGGTCAAAATGCATAGGCATTACACAGAAAATAAAGAAACCAGGGTTCATATGAGTAAAAACTGATTATGGCAAAAGACTGACTAATTCATTCATTCATTTTGGGAATAGATCGATGCATAAAAGGGAAATTAGTGAATTTGCTCATTGTCTTCATGATATGAGCAAAAACTACATGTCTTAAATCATGCTTCTCTCTGATGATGATGATGATGATGTAGAATAAAGGAGTAATTAGAGAAAGCTAATAGGGTAGGTTATAGAGTACCATTTAGCTCAATTGGTTTAAAACATAATGCTACCATGAATAATGTCAGAAGTCCCATCGCTATACATGTTCTTTGTCATTTTTTCCATCCTACAGTTATAATCCTCTTCCTTCCCACCTTCCACTTTCCAAACAAATGTCATTAGACAAAAAGGATATTCAGTCAACACAAATTCATTACAGTTATTGAATAAAGGGGAAAAATCAACTTGAAACACATGGGAGCACAGGATTTAGAATCTGAAGACAGTTCCAATTCTGTTTCTGCTGCTACCTGCGTGGTCTTAGACAAGGCATGTATCTCTCCTGGGTCTAACTTTCCTTCGACAAGATGAACTTCGATGTCCCTTCAACTCTAAACCTTCAAGCTTAAAAACTATTGTATGTGAACTAAGCACAAAGGCATCTTTGGAGAAGTTTTTGGTAAAAGATGAGTTTTAAGCAAGGGCTTAAAGAAAGTGATGGACATAGGTTAATAGCGAAGAAAGGGAAATTTTCCAGTCAATGGAAGAAGGATAACTATGAAGTCTGATAGGCAGGAATATAGTAGAAAGTTAGAAGGCTGACATTGCTGGAACAGTAAGGGGAAGTGGCCTTGTTGGGAGCAAAATAAGCTTGGAAATAAAAGAAAAATCTCAGTGATTTACCTGGAGAATAAGTTTTACAAATTTGTAAAAAATCTTGAATTTTCATTCAGCCTAATACTTCATTCTGATAAAGCAAAGTCTAGTTTGGTGTAAAAACATATAGGAATGCATTCTGTAATCTCTAATTTTCCTCTAAAGAAATAGCGAATTGAGTGTTTTCTCCTCTCTGAAATTCTATAGGACACACTGTTGGGACCTGCAGAAATGAAAGAGGGCTTCTCAAAAATACTCAAATGAAGCTTATAAAAAAATAGAAGACTAATTGAGGTATCTTTTTTTTTTAACACAAAGAAGACAATAGAAGGAAAACCAGAAAGAAACAGGGAAGCTTTGAAAAGCTACAGGTTGAACGTATATACTTTAATAGAAAACTAAGTAGTATATAATAGAGATTGTAATATTACACACAGTTCTCTTTTTCTCTTCTATTGTGTATATGAAAACGATCATTTTGTTTGATGTTTGTCAGGCTCAGAATAAAAAAAATAAAGACAACTTCCTTTTTCCTACTACACAAATATAGCTGTTACATGTTTGGTTTTTATAATAACAATAGATAATATTTATATAGCTTTTTGTGGTTTACAAAGTATTTTACATGTGTAAAATATTGATCCTTCAAGGTTTGTTGCCGAATTAAGACCGCTCAGAATTCTAAGAGAAATCTTGAGAGAGCTGGGGGTTTAGTCTGATCCAAGGTTCTGACATGGCTATTGCTGCTGAATTTTAAACATAAGCTATACTAACTGGGAAGATATATAGATGTTAGTACTGTTGTATGATTTGAGAATATGATTACTCATCGTAAGCTAAGGTGGAAGGTCTGTCTCAGAAGGGATCCAGAATTAGACCCAGAAAGATAAGAACAAGAGATGCAAAAGAGTAATTTCACAACTGCTTCACCAAAACTTGAAACTGGAAGTGACATATACTCTAGTTGCTATTAAGGAATAAGTCTACCTGAGCAGAAGAACAGATTAAAAGCAGAAAATCAAAAAAGTCATTCAGTGGATCCACTAGTTTAGTTAAGAAGTTATGCCCAGTGAGGTGTTGGTCAAGCACAGCATAGATCAACTCAGCTTAACAAAAGAAGCGTGCATTTAACCCAGAAGGTACATTCACTTAGGAACTTTTGACAGTTCCTGAAACAGAAAGAAGAATCAGAGGTGAATTAGCCTAAGCATATGGGTTTCCTTCACTCATGCATCTCATTGGTGGGTTTCTGTAAGCATATGCCAACAGACTGAAGATACATTGGTGGAAGTGCAACCCAGATTTACATGTGGTTTATAATACAATTATTATTTTGCATTTACTTTGATACATGGGATGTTATTTCTTTTAGTTTACTGTTAAATAGGTGGTTGTGTTTAAGATCTGAAAATGTCATTGTAAGTATGCTGGTTGTGTAAAGAGAAATGCAAAAGTGGGGGCTCAACAGCTAAAGTGGTGAGTGGGGGAAGTATATTCCCTCAAAGCAAGGTTATGCTTAGGACTGTGACAGAATCTGAGTGTGATCCTATGACAGCCGTCCTTCTCTAGGGCCTAAATCTGCCAATTCAAAGACAGGTTGGAGTAATTAAGCTGGCCCAAAGAGTGACAGTATATGCCCTCATGCCCTGTGTGAGAGGTGTGAGGGGCTACCGTGTGGTGGCTATCCCATGCAACAATTATAAATATATTACCTCATTTAATATTCACAACAACCCTTTAAGGAAGATGCTACTATACTGAGGCTGAGAGAGGTTAAATGACTTGCCTAAGATCTCTAGCTAGGAAGTACCCCAGGCAGGCTTTGAACTCAAGTAATTAAGACTTTATACACTATGCTACCTAGATACCTAAATGAACCTAAAGTTTCACATTCAAGCATTCTATCACTCTGCAAGAAATTTCAGTGAAATTATTAGTATTTCTCTAGACTTTTTTCTCTTGTCAAGTCCCTACTATGAACTTAAATGTTATTTTCAAGGTTGAGCATCAGCTCCAGGAGGTAGCTTGGGCACAGCTAGAACATATTTAATTCACTTTTGACACTCAGCAATAGTTCCATTGGGAAAAACATATCAGCAGTACAAAGCAACACTACTGATCACTGCTAAACTTTGGAGCTGAGTTATTTTCACTTGTTTTCTATGCAGGATTTCACTTTCATCTATTGTAAGGTCTAGTGGGAGTTAACATAAAGATTTTATTTTTAAAGAAACTTTGAAGCATTGAGAAAGGCAAGAGTAGTAATTTGTATATATATATATATATATATATATATATATTATATACACATGCATACACATAATTACATTATATATTACACTATTATAGATACCATAAAACAGATATAGGAAATACTTAAGTAATTTTATCACGTAATTGTATTCAATGGCAAAAGATAATCACTTTTCACCAGGAGATCCACAGGTAACATCAGTCAGAAGAGAAAAGGCAAACTTCTCAGTCACTTCACAAAATGGCTGAAGCCCCTAGTATCTTCACGTCGTGGGTTTATCAGAGTACAAAGAATGTCATAAAAAAGATTTCTGCTTCTAACATTGAACACTTGCTTTTTGCCTTCAACTGTTATCTGGGAAAGACAAAAATAGGATACCACATTAGATTCATAAAATGTATTCTTTCTATTCATGTATATATATATATATATATGTGTGTGTGTGTGTGTGTGTGTGTGTGTGTGTGTGTGTGTGTGTGTGTGTATAAACATAAACATATTTTTTTGAGAGACATGCTGTCATGGTAGAAAAGGAGCTGACCTCAGAGCCAGGAAGCCCTGGGTTCAAGTTATGCCTTTGACACATCCAAGTAATTTAATCCTTCAGTGACCCAGACTCAATGCGAATATAAATAGTAAAACAGGCTCTAATACTTATTGGTATAAGGAATTTCCTCATTGGATTTCCCTATGCCAACAAAATCAAATGCTCAAGCTAAAAATAATGTGTGTGTGTTTTTTAAACAGTCATATTGGGTATTTAACCACAATGAGATGAATAATTTTTATTTTTAAAATTATCCATAAATTATGCTAGGAAAGTAACTAAAATGTCTATAGCCTTTCACCCAGAAATCCTGTTGTTAGGTATATACCCTCAAGAAGGGTAATGAAGAAAAAGAAAGGTCCTATTTTTAACAAAATATTTATTGCCACACTTTTGTACTCAAAAAAGAACTAGAAACAAGGTACAGTAGATGTCTGTCAGCTGGAGAATGAGTAAAAGAAATTGTGGTACACTGATACAGTTCAATATTATAATATTGATTTCCTATAAAAAAGGATGAATATGATGCTATAAAAGACATATGAACTGATACAAACCGAAGAAGGCAGCACCAGAAAAACAATATTCACAACTATAACAAAATAAATGGAACAAAAAACCAAAGCAAGTGGAACTGAATACTATAAAACTGTAATGACCAAGTCTGGCTCCAAGGAATAAATATGAAAATGAACTTCCCTCCCTTCTTTGTAAAGGTGGAGGACTATGGGTGTGCAATATATAATGTTGGACTTGCTTGTTGCATCGATTAGTTTTGCTGAATTGTTTTTATTTCTTTTTTGCATTCTTTGGTATAAAGGATGATTCTCTAGCAGGAGGAAGGAAAAGTATATATTGGGAAAGGTAGGAGATATAAAAAAAATTATGTTACCTATGACAAATGAATTAATGAGAACTCATCATAATGGTTTCTCAACTCAACTGTATGCAATTTTATTCAAAAATGTCAGAGTAAATGATCAACACTATGAAGGGATTAGGACAGAGATAGAGACTAGATTTTTAATTTCATCAGTTTGGGAGCTCCTGGTGAGGTCAGCACCTTCTCTGCAACTTAACATTCTTAGAGGGTTGCCTAAGCATTGAAGGATTAAGTGACTTGTCCAGGATAACACAAGCAGCATGTGTCAGAGAACAGACTTGAACTCAGGTCTTCTTGACTCCAAGTACCTCCCTCTATCCAGCATTTCACCCTGCCTGTCATGCGGTGTTTCTTTTTAATGTTTTGGAGGTCTTTTTTGCCATTCCATACTATTTTTTTCAATTTTTTAATATTTTTATTTAAAGTTTTGAGTTCCAAATTCTATCCCTCCTTCTAATCTCCTCCCTAAGATCGTAAGCATTCAGATATATGTCATTCCTGTGCAATCAAGTAAAGCACTTCCATATTAGTCATCTTGTACAAGAAGACTCAAATAAAAGAAAAAAAATGAAAGAAAGTGAAAAATAGCATGCTTCAGTCTATATTCAAACAATATCAATTCTTTCTCTGGAGGGAGACAATATGTTTCATTATTAGTCCTTTGGGATTGTCTTGGATCACTGTATTGCTGAGAATAACGAAGTCATTCATAGTAATTCATTGAGCAACACTGCTCTTACTATGTACAATGTTCTCCTGGTTCTGTTCACTTCACTATGCATCAGTTCATGCAGGTCTTTCCATGTTTTTCTGAAATCATCCTGCTTGTCATTTTTTATAGCAAAATAATACTCCATTACAATCATATACCACAGCTTGTTTAGCTGTTCCCCAAATGATGGGCATTTTTTTGATTTCCAATTCTTAGCCACCACAAAAAGAGCTGTTATAAATATTTTTGTACAAATAACAACAAATGCTGTCCTTTTCTCTCTTTTTTTGGATGTCTTTGGGATATAGACCTAGTATAGACCTGGTAATGCTGGACCAAAGGATATGAACAGTTTTACAGCTCTTTGGGCACAGTTCCAAACTGTTCTCCAAAATGGTTGCATCAGTTCACAACCATGAGGTGATTCTAATGAAGGTGCTGCCAATTAAAAATTACTACCATTTTATGCATTAGGCAAAACCTAATAATACTACAATTTATAAAACACATTTAAAATAAATCGGGCTTTTCACCAGATACACCTGGTGCAAGCAAGGCTAGCAAGATTGTATTTCACAAATAGCAAACATTTTAAGAGGTTGAAAAGTTGACCATCAATTGTTTCACCTAAGTATCCTAGTCAATGATTCTTACATTTCCATCTCAGAATTCCCTAAATCATTTTGCCCATTTCTGTCTTTTGTTCCAATCCTACTCTACTCAATATTATTTGTGTGGATCCCTTATTACCCCTAATAGAATAAAAGCTCCTTAAGGGCAAGAATTGTATCTTTTTTTTTTTAATCTTTGTATTCCCTAGCACTGTGTTACCTAGTGACTGGCACATCATAAGTCCTTATTAAACATTTGTTTCAGCCAAAAGAGGAAAAAATTTATGGAAGACATCAATCAAGTCAGTAAAGGAATAGGGAATCTTCCATTCTTCACACACCACAACTCTCTTTCTGCTGGCCCATGATAAGAAACTCTTACCCAACCACAGTGACCATAAGCCCTCCGATGCCTTTCAATACCTATCCTAATAAGCTACAAACTGCACCTGTATGGAACAAGGATCCCCTATTCTGCAGAATCTTAACACCCTGAAAACTGAGATGAGTGATAGAGATTTGGGTAGAAGGCATAAAAAGGGGGCAGTCATCACTGTTTAAATATAATTATTACTGTTTAAATGATTATTTATCTCCAAAATGATATAAACTAAAACAATTACTTAGCAGAGCTTAGAGTATGAAGCCTTTTGCTCATTTCCTTATAATCAATGTTGATTTTGTGAAGAATAAGAAGAGCAAAAATAATACAAAAAACATTGTATGGGGAAAAGAATTATATAAAAATAACCAGAGACAAAGGAGATAGAGGGATATTCATTCCTGTCTCCTCTCACTCTCTATACTTCTTCACCTCTACCTTTTCTCTATGGTACCTTTCCCCCATTCCTCCTTATTCTCTCCTCTTCTTTTCAGATACAAAATGAGTGGGTTGAATAGGGTTGTCTCTAAAGCTACTTCTAGTTCTAAATATTAAATTCTGTGGTACCATTAAACTGGTTTGAAGAATCACATTTGTAATATGCATAAGCTAGAAAACATGAAGTTAACAGTGGGAATTTTTGGAGGGTGGATATGAGGACACCAAGGAGGTAAACTCAGCAATATTCTATGATGTACTACATGTGTGGGGAGAAAATATTAGAAGAAAATTCATATTTAATGCTTAGGATATATGTAAGATGGAATTTCACCTCACAGCATCATGACAGTTGGAAGGAAAGAAAGTGTTCAGTAATGAGCGGATGCTAACATTCTTTATAACACATCAATCTGTAAGGAAGCATCTACTATGGGCTTGGTATTGTGCTAAGCATTGATACAAATACTAAGAACCAAACAACCCCTGTGTGTAAGCACCTTACATTATAATGGGGAAGATGATCAAGTCTATAAATGCATCCAGAACAAATATAAATAAATACAAAGTAGGTAAATCTAAGGTAGTTTGGGAAGTAAAGTACTAACAATTGGAGAACCAGAAAAGGTTTCAAGCAGTAGATGGTGATTGAGCTACATCTTCAAAAGGAAGATTGGGATTCTCTAAGAGGGTGCTGATGAGGAAGTATATTCCAGACTTGGGGAACAGCCAGTGAAAAGCCACTGAGAAGGGAAATAGAGTGCCATGGATGAGGAATAGAGAGGAGAGTTTTACTGGATAGCAGAGTGCAGGAAGGAGAAGAACATCTAACAAGACTGGAAAGACAGGCTACAGTCAGACTGTGAAGGGCTTTCGAAGTTCAACAGAGGAGTGTGTATTTTATTCTAGAGGCTACAGGAAGCCACTGAAGTTGACTGAGCACCACAGTCAGAGTTGCAACCAAAGAAAACCACTTTGTTGCAGACTGGAGTAGGAAGAGACACAAGGCAGTAAGACTAATTAGAAGGCTGTTGCAATAATGTAAATAGGAAGTAAGGAGTCCAGAAGGAAGGTGGTAGCCATGTGAGAGACAGAAGGGGCTTGATGTAAGACATACTGTAGAGATGGAAACAAGAAAATTTGGCAACTGATTGGATATGTGAGGCAAGGGAGAGTGGAGAAGTCAAACAGTGTATCAAGATTACAAACCTGAGAGATTGGAAGGATGGTAGTACCTTGACAGAAATAGGATATTTGGAAGAGGGAAGGGTTCGAGAAAGATAATGAGTTCAATTTAAGACATGCTGAGTCTGAGAGATCTCTGGGACATCCAGTTTGAAATATCCAATAGACAAATGGCAATGTGACACTAAAGCTCAGGGGAGAAACTGGTACATGTATGTGTATATGCATGTGTATATACATACATGTATCATCTTTAGAGGACACATATATATGGGTATAAGGATATATATGTCATCTAAACGATGACATGGAGGTTAATATGAATTATATATCTGACATATATGGGTATATTAAAAAAAATTCCACATATTTAAGTGCCCATTTTGTCACAGGGAGTTTTACCCAGAAGTAATTGTGGCACAGCAGACACAAAAATGACCTCAAAGATCAAAAGGCCTGTGTTCAAGACCTACCTCAGACTCATACTGGCTAATCAATCTATTTAACTTAATGCCCCAAACAAGTCTCAAGACTATAATTTGAATAAAATTACATTTTATTCTGGTCTGCACCAATGGGTGGAATTTCCTCCCCAGGAGTTGCTCACATGGATGAAATCACAGATTTGGTTAAAAAAAAATCTGTACTATCTATAGCCATATATGTATACATATATAGTATATATAAATACACATATACACATGTATCTATACGTACACATATACCCAAACATATATATAGTTTGCTATTATGAATACACAGACATAGTAAGAGAAGAAGTATGAGTAGTTAATAATTATATTTAATAAACAAGTGAGACCCCAAATTCCAGTGTGACTGAAACAGAGAAAAGGTATTTAAGAAACATTAGTCCATGGAATGTTTCACATATGTGTTAGTTCTATAAAAATACTTGATATCAGAACTGACCTTGTTTGAAATAGTTATATATTTTCCACTGAAGCTCAACATACTTCAGCTGGTACATAGTAAGAACAGCCTTTCTTTTAAAACACAGTCACATTTTTCTATTCTGGTTTTTTAAAATACCTTTCCTCTAATATTTTTGGATTTTCATTTCATGCAAATTGTTACCTTACTATGGAGAAAATTACATTGGCTGATAAGTGTTAGGAAGAAACAAAGCTAATTAGATTTTCTCATCTTGGGCATCTCTGGTAATTGAGTTTTGTGATTCATGCCTTTGAAATCTGGATGTCTTAATCTATTTGTAATTGTTTACTTCCTGTTTCCTTTTACCCAGTGAATCCATAAACAGCAATCAAGAATGTCTACATAACTTCATGTAAACAAGTTTCAGATGTCTGTCAGCAATACATGGCTCTCATATAACTTTCTAAAATGGAAACTTCAATAGACTTTGTTACATACATCTTTTAAAATCAATATTTAAAATCAGTTTAGAACTGTTTTTCCTTATAGAACCAAATTATACTTTTACTTTCTATACCACCTTCTAAATTATCATAATCACAAGAGGTCTTATCACTAGGAAATAAGTAGGAACATTTCCCTTAGAAAAGCTTTATCTCTCTAACTCACTCCTCCTAATCTGACACAAGCCACTCCAGCTGGTTCTTAGAGCTATTTGGCAAGGATCGACCTTTGTGGGGTACTTCATTCTTTTTTCCACCTATCTCTTCTATAGAGAGTTTAAAATGTTTAGCTTTTGCCTACAGTAGTTTCTTAGCTGAGAAAATGATAGGGTACAGACATGAAAAGGATGGTTATAAAGCAATGTTATAATATCATGTAATCAAATAAAGCAAACAAAGCGATTTGTTCATGTATTTCTGTAAAACCAGAAGTTGTTCACACGATTTCCTTTGGATTTGCTGGCTAATCACTGCTAGTTCTGTGTACTCTCCTAGGAGAAAAGGACTCAGAGTGGGCCTTTCCAGGAAATGAGACTTGTTTAGAAGGGACTGAGGAATTTGTCAGGCATCTTGATGACAGCAAGTGTCCCTATGTGACCTATAATTTCCCTTTCCACATCTAAAAAGCTAGTTAGGGAGGCTTTTGCTCTTCATTCTTTTAACATGTTTTTCTGGGGAGACACAAATGTTGAAGAAATGGAAGACTCCATAGCAACAGAGTATTCTTAGGCCCTGAACATATATTAATATTTTTTGTACCCATTTGGTACAAAATACCTCTTCTAATCAACTGAAAATATAAGGTGTCAAGAATGTAAAATGAAAGCATATAGCTAAAAAAAAATTAAGCAAAGAAAAAAATATAGTAATTATGTTACTCAGATTATGTAATAATAATATTAGTGTCTTATGGGCCAATGTCAGAGATCTGGAACTGAAAGAAGTCTCAGAGTACACCTAGTCCAACTCCTTCACTTCACAGATGTTACAGGAAAAAGAGCCTAGAGGAGTTAACAAATTTACATGCAGATGTAACAAAACATCTGTCATATATATATATATAATATATATATATATATATACATATACATATATATATGTATATGTATATATATGTATATAAAATTATCATTTTTGCTCTAGACTTTGCTTAATTCTAGATTATTTTCCATGCTGTACCTCCCACATTTTCACCTTATAGTAACTAAAGAAATAAAACAGAATTAAGTAATAGAGAATTAATTATATTTGTTTTGGCAAGAGTCCATGTGGGACTTTCTCTACTGGACCTTATTCTTACAGACTGATATTTCACCAAATGCCTTCACCTTGGGCTTGTCTCAGTTAACTAAATTCACAACAACCACTCTTTTCCTTTCTTCTCCTCTATTTTCCTCTCCTCTCCTCTCCCCCACCCCTAAATATGCCTCTATACTGATTATCCGATAACAGATTCTGCTCCCTGGTCTGCAACCCATATCTCACACTATTGGGCTTTTCCACTACAGCTAAACTTCTCCTTGTACTATATTTCGGATCTTAGTCAAGCGTAATGACAGCAAATGTTCAACAGAGGTCCTTTATCTTTAGTCCATCAGAAGGATCTTATACTAAAAAAATCAGAGGTGCTTCAAGACCACAAAAAGGCTTAGGGTACAAGAATCTTAAATAACTCTAGGGTATTCCATTTTTGCTGATTTTCCCTTCATCCAAGAAACACAGTGAGAGACAAGAAATAAAGAACTGTTATTGCTAGACTTTATCTTGTTATCTTTTGTCATTTCATTTCATTTTTTGAGACAAGGTCTCCCTATCTTGCCCTGGCTAGAAGTGCATTAACCTCTCATGGGCTCAATCCCAATGCTGATTGATACAAAAACTTTACTTATCCTGTTCTGTTTTTCCAACCTGGCCAGTTTGCCCCTCCTTGGGCAACCTGGTGGCCCTCTTCTCCTAGGAGGCTCACCATATAACTGTGGGACATACTGCAGACCTTTAATTGCATTTAGCCCTAGTTTAGCAAAGAGGGATCCCCTTCCCCCAGTAGCAGAGGATTACAGGAGTACACCACCACTCCTGGCTGCTGTTGTATTTTAGAAATAGGAAAGAATCATAGGATTTAGAGTAGAAAAGTGCTTTGAAGAGCATCAAATGTAGCTCCCTCACTTTACTGATGAGGAAACTGAGGCCCAGAGAGGTAAAATGATTTCCCCAAGGTGATACAGCTTGTGAAGTTCTAGGGCTAAAAACTAGGGCTTCCAAGTCCCAGCCTAAATGTCCTTTCCACCATGCCATGATGTAGTGATAACATTACTCCAACTTACTCTTAGCTCCATACCAGTCAAGGTTACCCTGAAGTGAGAAGATAGATACAATCCTAGCACACAGAGTCATATTTGATATGGGCCATTATATTCAGAAGCAATTTCATGGAGGCCACTAATTATTTGTTAGAAATGCTTACCTTATCTATTAGATACATGACAGCACTAAGTTGTTCATCTGTGTTTTCAGTGGCTACTTTGACATTTAGGTTGTGGAGCACTCTGATCAAAATATCTTCATCCAGTGGCTGGTGTAGCTGATCAGCTAGCCCCCAAAAGGACTGGGAATCAGTATCAGACACAATGGTGACATTGGCAGTGCCATACACTTTGTCTATTCTGGCCCCACCTATTGGGTCAGAAAGCACAACCTGAAAACGCTTAGGATATGGATTTAAAGATTCTGTCTCTGGAGTTAAGATGACATCTAATACAGCATTTCTCTGGCCAGGTTCAAAAATTAATGTGCCTTCAGACTTGACAAAATCTTTCCCTGAAATGGCTGGAGATATGAGAGTACGGCCCACTGTTTCAGCAATCCTCAGCTCCTAGAATTGCAACAGAATAATTTCAGTGACATAATTGTGCTTCTAATTTTATAAAAACTGATTTCCCTTAAACAAAAGATCTTAAATAGACAACAACAACCTTAATTTGTTAGAGAAACATACAAGGGGAGATCCCTGGTAGCCTACAGGACAAACCATGAATTACTCCAACTCCAAACATGGATGGATAGTCTCAGGCAATACAAACTCCAAACCTACAATGACATCTGATCTTATTGAATCAAAGATTTCCATGATACAATTTGCAGGATACACGTATGTAATTTAGGTACAAAATTCTTGCAAGAGGCACTGTTCTTTCCATATTACATTACATTATGGGTGGAAGCGTAATGAGAAGACTGGTCCTTCATTGGCCCATTTCAATTCCACGAGTAAGGCTCAGTGCCAGCCAGGAAATATCTGCATATGCTCTCTATAATCTACCAGGAAAGGCAAATGCATGCATATCCTAAGGACTAGGTCCCACTGGCCAGTTTTCCCATTACAAAAAAGATGAATAGATATTGTATGGCAGTGACAATGTTATCTCTCAATTGTTGTATGAATGAATGAAACATTTATTAAGCACTTAAAACTGCTAACTCATTTTAAAGTTATATTTTACCTTACTTACTAATAAATGTATTTTTTAAATCTACTGACTTGTTTTTCTGATCACACAAAATGAGGAACCTCAATTCATTCTAGAAAACTAAATTGATTAGGTGGGGAAAACGTAGATTCCACAGCTCTTTCCAAAAGGCCAATAAATGAACTACATACAGTGCTATGTAGACCGATGGAAGAAGCAGCCAGAGGGCTCTTAAAGCAAAGTCATCATACCCATGGTGATGCATTTGTGGTGGCAAGGATTACCCATATCTATTATACATATAACATAATTCTAATTATGATTCCCTGTCATCTTCAAAGGTGCTTACATTACAAAATGGAGGCAATAATATTTTTAAAAGGGAACAAATTATTACTTTAAAAAATTCTCTAACTAGTTTTTTATCCTTTTGACAGAAGTGCAGAAGGAGAAAGAATTGGAGGTATTAAGAATGAAAACCTTAGTTTAGTCTCATGTTGACATATAAGTATTCTTAATAGTAATCATGTTCTAGGCTAATATACCATGCTAAAATTCTTGAGATACCTATTTTCCAAAAGTCATAAAAAGTGGAAGGTATAACAGATCATCAAACAACAATTAAAGGAATACACAGGCATGTATATGTATATGCATCAACTCTAAAATAAACAGCAAATTGTAGGAAGCTTAAAATAAATACTAAGAAAGAGTTTTTGAATATACTAAAGCACCAAAACAATAAGGCAGAAGAAATGCCTTTTTTTTATTATTGGATGAGAAGGACTGGTGAAAATTTTGTGGGCTAGCAAACATTTCTTTGGGGCTAGAATTCTGAATCAATGTGCAAGATGAATTTGGATAAGAGCCCTAATTAAATGCAAGGAAATGAACTAACTGACCACTCAGAATCCTAAATGGTAATGCTTTAATATTAATGGACCTGTGCTGTCATCTGAGGCTGCTAGCTGGTAAATACAGAGGATACAGTGGTGAACCAGGAGTCAAGAAGACCTCTGTTCAAAGACAGCCTCAGGCACTACTTATTCACTATGTGACTCTGTTTGCTTCAATTTCCTCATTTGTAAAATGGGAATGATTACTGCACTTACCTTGAAGGGTTGTTGTGAAGATCAAATGAGATAATATTTGCAAATAGCTTAGCACAGTGCCTGGCACATAGCAGGTGTTGTATAATTTTGATGTTCCCTTCCCTTTCCCCCTAAGTGGGTATATACCACAACACTACAGATCAAGTCATCCACACCTTCTCATCCTTTGTGATTCTTGTCCATGTCTCAACAAAGAATCCACCCCAGGTATCCCTGGTCTTCTTGCTTCAGGTCTTTTCACATGACTTCCATTGTAGACTGTAAGATTTCTTTCTTTCTCTCACCACCTGTCCAGTTCACCTCCTTTCCCAACAATATTTTCTTAAGGTAATGACAGAGTAGCAGCACAAGAAGACCTGATTTCAAGTCCTCCCCCGCCCCTTCCCTGCCTTTGTCCCTCCCAAACAAGTCATTTCTCAAAGCTCTAGACAACTTTTTAAGATTATATGTTCCAGAGAAAGTGCCTATTTGGATTTGTAATAATAATAGTGATAACAATAACAGCTAACATTTATCTAGTGCTTTGAGGTTTACAAAAACTTTACACATATGATCTTACTGTATCCTCATGATGTAGGTGTTATCATTATCCCCTTTTTAGGATATGAAAAAATTGAGGTACCCTGGCCTTGATTTATATATGGAATATACAATGTAATATTTCCATGTACCACCCAGATTTAAAGCCAGAATTGTCCACCAGTTACATATCATAGCATCATAGATTTAGAGCTGGAAGGGACTGCAGAGACCATCAGGTTCAATTCCCCTCACTTTACAGTCAAGAAACTGAGCCACAGAGAGGTCAAGGGATTTGCTCAGGGTTATACAGCTAGTATATGTCTGAGGTAGAATTTGAACTTGAATGTTCCTGACTCCAAGTCCAACATTTAAATTAGTAAAGAATGTTCTCTTGGTCAACTTTTTGAAACAATCATACAATTTATGACTTTCCCCCATCTTTTTGTTCTCTCTGTCACCCTGAAATATAAATCTAATACTTTGAAGGCTGCCTTCCCTCCTAGATGAATTCCTTTGGTATACACATGATTTTCTTCAGTTATTCTTCCCAGTTTCATTTACTTAAGGGTTATTTCTATTTTTTTCATGTATTATATTGGGAACTATGGTGTTAGGGCCCAAATATTATAGTTTCTCTGTCACTAACGATGAAAACCAATTGTTAGACCTGTTAAGAAATTTGTTCCATCTCCTTGTTAACCCCCTGCCAGTTTCATCTATGAATGCTCTCATGATGATAGTGGTTTTTATTACAACAAGATTTTCATAGACTTATATTGCTTTCACTACCTCTTTGGTAGTTTATGAAGTGACACTGGTCTTGTCATTTTGTATTATCTCAAAAGTGTTTTTACAAATTAGTTTATATTCTACCTACTTTTGCCATAGGATAGCTTGTCTTTGTCTTTGGCAAACAAAAAGAAAAACCAAATTTTTGCTGACTAAGGACACATCTGGGCCTGGCCTCCTTGATATGCCAATTGTTTTATACTTTTATAGCTTTTATAGGAAATGGTGATAACAGTACTGACAAATCAAATGGTTAGAATTAAAACTGCCTTCTGGAATAATAAGAAGAAGAACTAACATTATACAGATTTTATTATGTGCCAGGCACTGGGCTAAGCACTTTACAATTATTAGCTCATTTGATCCTCACAACCACCCTAGGAGGGAGGTACTATTACTCCTTCAATTTCACAGGTAAAGAAACTGAGGCAAACAAAGGACTTGCCTTGGGTCACACAATCAGTAAGTGTCTAAGGCTGGATCTGAACTCAGGTCTTCCTGACTTCAGGCCCAGTTCTCCATTTATCAATGTTTTTTGTTTGTTTGTTTGTTTAAAATAAAAAGAAATATATATTAGAGAGGAGCAGTTCTTTTCATAGACTACGAAATTTGGTTTACTAAAGGGTACTTACCTATATGTCTACTGCTTATTTACTAATAAAATGAAAGCCAATATTGTTATAAAAATTAAGTTTGTACCTTTTCCAATTACAGAAAGGGAAGTGTTAGTACTTTCCATTCATATGTCCAGGAGGAGGAGGAAGGAAAGAGAAACATCAGGGTTATTAAAATGAAGCTAAGGCTACAAAATGAGACTGTAGAAATGGCATGAAGTTGATATTTTCATTAGATTCTTCAGGACCTCTTCTTTCCCTTCAAGTTTCAAAAATGGTCTTCAGACTTGGGCACTCTGCCATCAAAAGTTTTAATTACAGTAAAGAAAGGTAACTTAGAAATTCAGGGAAATTCATTGTCACTCCCATAAACCAAACACCTTGGGGCATTCCAGGCAAGGTATGTGGTATGTATGAGACACTGCCCTCGAAGATTCCCAGGAAGGTTTAGCCAGAACAGAATAAAACAAGAGATGACAGACTTGATGTAGAGAGAATCCATAGGAAGTAGCATTCTAATCCTGTTGATGACTCAAATTCTAATTATTCTTTTACTACTGAAAAAACACAACATTCTCTGGAGAGTCTATAATATCACCTCCTCCTACTTTCCTTTACTGTTTCCAATCCTTCCCTGTAAAGAGAATCAGTGGGACTGTATAGTTGAAGGAGGGAGGGGTATTATGATTCTACTCTCCTAACCCCCAACCTCAAACCTTGTCTATGTCTTGTTCATATATAGTTGTTCATGTTGTCTTACCCATTATGCTGTGAGCTCCCTGAGAAACTGAGGCCAGATTTGAACTCAGGAAGATGAGTTTTCCTGACTCCAGGCCCAGTGTTCTATATCCACTGTGCCACCTAGGGACTGTTTTTTGCCTTTCTTTGTATTCTTAGTGCTTAGCACAGTACCTGACATACAACAGGCATCTGAATGCTCCTTGACTTAACTTGCATGCGGACATAGCATATGGTACTTCCTCCCATAAGAAGCAGGGTACTCCATTTTGCTCAATATCTTGGCCTACCATCTCTTCATCACTCTTTAGGCATCCAGACTAAGGTCTGGACTATAATTGGACAGGAAACTTTTCATGGGACCCTAGGGCACAAAGTGCTTTAACACCTTGGAAGCTTAACCACCTCTTCACTGTCCCACAAAGTATCAGTCATCAGCTCTGCCTTTCTTCCTACCTCCTAGCCCAAGTTCCTACTTATTCTTCCATAACGATATGGAGATATGGAGCTCTTCCCTAACTCTGCCCTGGCTTGAACACTCCTACACACTCTTTTGGCCATCCCTGGCCTTTCTCTCCTTAATTTATATGTGGAATGCAAAACCTAACATTTCCCTGTACCATACAGATTTAAAGTCAGAACTGTCCACCAGGTGCATATCATCACATCATAGATTTAGAGCTGGAAGGGACTTTAGAGACCATCAAGTTCAACTCCTCTCATTTTACAGGCAAGGAAACTGAGCCACAGGGGAGTCAAGGGATTTGTCCAGGGTCAGTCTCATAGCTAGGAAGCTTCTGAATGGGTATTTTTCCTTAAACCAAGTCCCACACTCTTTCCATTATGTAATGCTGCCTCTTATCATTAACAATATAGTAATATCAACAAGATATGAGATCCTGAAGGTCTGTACCCAGGGTAATGTAGCATCCAGGAGCACAGATTGAGTTGTCCAATGGCTACCATGCAAATGAAGGGCCTGTCATGCTAGGCTATGAAGTGAACCTACAATCTGGCTAGCTAATGCTCTTTGCCATTACTTCCCATGAGAGATCCCCAAAAATTAGGATCATAAGGACTTACAGCAAGAAGGAAGTCCACTTTACAGATTGAGGCCCATAGAGTGATACTGGCAGTGTCAGAACAAAAGAAGGTCCAAACACAGACCTTCTGAAATCAAGTTCTGTGTTTATTCTACATTATATGTTGAAGTGGTGCCAACCTTTTCCACTATCAACTGCAACAGCAGTCCAAGGGCATCCTAGAGTAGTTCACAGAATGGAATGGAGGGAGAAGGAACTGATACCATCAAGACACTGAATGTTACAGACTGGTTAGTGCTTAGAAATTTTATTGATGATTTCATTGGTAAATGGATAATCAGTTCAAATTTAAAGAGCAGCACACTCAGTATACCTACCACCTCTAATGCAGTGTCCCATTCTGTACTCACCAAAACTTTCTAATTATTTTCAAGAACAGACTTATACAAAAATATTGCAAGGGATAATCTGCTTGGGAAAGAAAAAGGGGGAAAACAAAAATCTGCATTTTAAGAGTCAACATGTTATTGTGGAAATGAAAAATGAAATAGTTATAAGGAAGAGTATAAAAAATTAAAAGTAACCTGAATACTATTATCTTCTTTTATGAAATAAAATACGTACACTGTTACCTAACTGCATTAAAATTGTTATAGATAGATTAGAAAATCTCACATATGTATGCGTATCACCATTCTTACCTGTGTAGTGAAGTTAACACACACCATTAGTGCTAAACTAAAATCTCGAGCCACCTGCAAACTGATTAAAGTGGCCTTCTTATTAGCTACTGCCAGCCGAGACCCCACTGAAAAATAGATGAGGCTATGAGGTCCATCGCTTTTCAGTATTTTTATCTGGGCAAATCTGGCACTGCTGTTTATTGCTGCTCCCATGCTTGCTTCATAGAGCTCCACAAAAAAATACATTTCAGACTGAGATTTCTGCCAAGAAATAAGGAAAAAAAGTATCTTTTGATATTATTTCATTTTTCTTTATCTCATAAATCTGGTCTTAACAAATTATAGCAATATGGTTGTTGGCTTTACATATTATCATCAATTATTAAGATGCCATGTTATTCCTAGCTATGCGATCATTATCCAGAAACAGCATTTTTTAAATCTATATCAATAAATAAGAAAATAACAACTCTCTAGGTCCTGGAATATAGAACCAATCATATATATAACTGGTTTTTCTTTGATGTGTTTACATTTCCACATGCTTCCTACCCATCGATCAAAAACATATTTCTTTTTCTCTTGAAATGTTTCTCCTCTGAAGTAAAGTCATATCAGTAAGTATCATAATTTTGCCAACCAACTTCTAAACACAGACTATCTACAGTCCTGATGAGAATTTGTCCCATCTATTATTATATTTCCCTCCAAATCATCTTGTGAAGTCATTTTCCAAAAGATGACTAAATGCATAATATAGTGTTGACTCATTTCTTACTTCATGATTGAAAATTACCATTTAATTCAAAATGTTAGCATCATTGTTGGGCCCATTGATTTAACCCATAGTAACCAAGTTAGTCCAGCTTCCAAGGGCAACTTCTATTGTCTAATTATCCATTACATAGGACAGTTCAGCATCATATAACACAGGCATTAGGGGATATCAGAAACCCCCAAACTATGTTTACCTTTGGGAGGAGGGGAGTGAGATCTAAACCACAGGATTTCTATGAACCTGGAAAAGACTATATAGACTTCTGTGGGATAAACATTTTACTGGAATGTCAAGGTGTTTCTTGACAACAACCCCAAGTCAAGTCAACAAGCATTTATTAAGCACTTACTATGTGCCAGGCATTGCTCAATCCTCTTCGCAAAGAGGGTGCAGAGAGGCAATTTGTGTGCTCTTTGAATGCTCCATGTGTTTCTGTTTCTGTTCATGTGCTCCTATGAATCTATCCTCTTTTGAAACACAACAAAAAATTCTGCAGCCTCACTAAAAAGCATGCTTCCTCTCAGCCACTGGGCAGATAAACGTTAATCTGCAGTTGAGGTAGAACTGTCTAAAGGAATATTATGTAGCAGTTGTCCTTTTTAAAAATTTTGTACTTGCTGTTCAGTTGCCTGCTAATGTTTTGTTTTGTTCCTCCAGCTGTTAAAGATCTCAGTTCCTCTTGTAGATAAAACAGAAGCACTGGGAAAGGAGAGTATTATTAACTAATGCCTATGGGTCTTCCAGGCACTCCCCATCTTTGTTTAAATAAGGATTTCTGTCTCCATTATAGTCTTGTGTTTTTGTTCTCCAGGAAAATGTTGCTCATTGCAACGTGATTATACAGTTACTTTACGTCATTCACAAACCCTCACTTCAAAGGAAGATGTTATAATCTAGGTGAAGAACTCTCAGAAGAGAACAATGTACCACTGAATGGCAACATTCAATTAGGAAAAGAAACCGGAGAAATCTTCCAGTCTTACAAACTGTTAGGGGCATAAAATAAACGTGAAGTGTGATAGGGAAACACCACTACCCAAGTCATAATGTGAACCTCTCTCAACTCCTAAATGTGACTGAAACACTTTATGAGAGGCAGGCATATTATGTAATTTCCAGGATTTCCCTTTCCCAGTTAGGCCATAGACACTACAGGCTGATTATTTCCCTCTACACAGTTTAAACTTGCGTCTGGGTAAAAATAATGAAAATTACTATATAAGACACTGTATGACTTTTTTCTTTCATTTTTTTTTAAAGATTAAAATCTAAATTTCTCCTTTAACAGTTTTTGAGGTTTAGGGATAAGGGGAGATTTCAGACTTAAGATAAAGAGATGAAAGGAAGGACAATTCAAAAATCTCCTGTAGTCAGTCAAGGATTTGGGGAAAAGGAATCAAGAGAAACTTTGCCTGAGGTAAATCTGAGGGGATCTTCTTCCCTCTGACAACTAGCCTAAGGCTAGAAGGCATGTCAAAAAATATCTAGAAGCAGATAAAGGAAAAGTCTAACTTAAATACACATATGAAAGAATATATGACAAATTCTAAATCTGAAGTCTTCAGAAAAGCAAAATGATTTAGGCTCTATTGCTGTAGTTGGAACATGGACCTCTTCTCCTTCCCCCTTATCTCCAGGAGGTAGCTGGGAGGTACAGTCCACTGTGATTGAAGACTAGACCTGGAGTCAGGAAGATTTGAGTTCAAATCAGGCTTCAGACACTTAAAAGCTATGTGACTCTACCCAAATTACTTCAGTTCTGTTTGCCTCAGTTTCCTCAATGCAAAGTGAGAATAATAATAGCACCTACCTTGCAGGGTTATTGTAAGGATCAAAGAAATGAGATTTTATTTTAAAAATGCTTAGCACAGTGACTGGCACATAACATTACATAAATGCTTATTCCCTGCCTTCCCCAAATACAAACTCCTTTGTTCGACATTTCAAGCCTTTCACAATCTGGCTCCAACCAACATTTCAAGGCTTATCATTAGCACTCCACTTCATGTACTCTTTAAAGGGTCAATGAAATTGGATGTCTTGATGCTTCCCACTCACATTTCATCTTCCATCTCTGTATCTTTGCATGTGCTGCCCTCCTGACTGGACTTAATCCCTCCTCACTTCTCAATGTGCCAACATTTAAACTTCCTAGTTTCCTTTACAGCTCTATTAACACACTGCTTCTACTCAAGGACTTTGGGGATTTTCTCAGCTGCTAGCTTGCCCCTCAAACTATACTTTGCATATATGTTGTACATATTTATATGTCTCCATCTTGTCCCCTTCTATATCAGGTAAGATACTTGAAGGAAAGGATTCTCTGAAGTTTGTCTTTGTGTGCCCAGTCCCTATAACACAGAAGATACTTTATAAATGCTTGTTGATTGAGCACATTTGCTTCAAACAAAAAGACTTTATCTCATTCTTTGTAAAGGAATATCATCAACAGTAGAGTATATTTGATTTTGTTCTTACCTTATCAGGCTGGAGTTCAATGGAGATCAGGCACTTTGCCTGGCCTGCCATACAAGTTGTGGTCCCTGACACAGACAGCAGTATATCACGTAAGTCTACTCCTGCTCTCTCAAGTACAACAGCTGTTTTGTTAAGTGTGACTCGCCAGAAGATCTTGACATCTTCAAAAACTCTGTGAATAAAGTCAAACCATTTAAATTACAGTAACGTACAAAAATTATGATGCCTAATTATATCCCATTTTCATTCTCAAAATATACCACTACATTGCTCATAAGACTAATATAATACTGGAAAGCAAATTATAATAAAGATGATGCCAGAATATATCAACAATTACAATTTATACAGAATACATCTGCTTTATAATTTACAAAATTGTTCAGCATACTTTATCTCATGATCCTCATTACCCTGTGAAAAAGTAAGAGAGTTATACCCATTTCACAGACAAAAAAACCTGAGACTTGAGGACATTAGGTGATTTACATAATGTCTTATAGTTAGCTGATAAGAGAACTAGGATTAGAGTACAAGTTTTCCGGTTGTCTGTTTTAACTCATTCCAGTGTTTTTTCTGCTACACTATGATTTTTTTTAGCATAGAAGTTACCTTCAACATTACCTCACTCAGCTTCATCCTTTTATACATGAAAAATTAAAACCCAGAGAAAAAGTGATCTGTCCAAGGTCAAGGTCACAATGCTAGTTTAATACAGAGCTGGAAATAAAATACAGATACATAGAAATGCTTTCAAAAGAAAATAAAAAGAGCTAATTAAATTATATATCATTAAATTATACATACATAAATTATATACTATATTATATATGTTCTATAAATTCTATAAGTTCTAAATAAATATGTTTTATATATGTGTAGCTAGATAGACAGATAGATAGATATGACCATTCTGGGCATTGTATTTGAGAAAGCACATAGACAAGAGGAAGTTTGCTTAGAAGAGGATAACCATAATGATGTAATGACTGTAAAACATCTCATAACAGGGTAGACTGAACAAAATGGGGATATTCAGTTAGTTAACTAGAATTTATCAAGTGTCTATGATGTTCTAGACACGGTGTTAAGCACTAGGGATACAAGAGGAGAAAAAGGTAAAAAAAAAACCAGTTCCTGTTCTCAAGGAGCTCACAGTCAATGTTCAGGCTAGAGACGAGCAGATGAAGAAATTGAAATGTTCACCATATATTAGTATAACAATGTAGAGGACAGATGTCTCCTTGGCCCCAGAGAGCAGGAGGAGTAATGGGTAGAAGTTGCTGAGGGACTGATTTCAACTTGGTATGAAGACGCATGGGGACATTTAACCTGACATAGGGAAAAATCTAATTATTTTTTGGTTTAGTTATTTATAGTCATGTCTGACTTTTGATGACCCCTTCTGGGGTTTTCTTGGCAAAGGTACTGGACTGGTTTGCCATTTCTTTCTCTAGCTCATTTTACACATGAGGAAATGGAAGCAAACAGGGTTAAGTGACTTGCCCAGGGCCACACAAGTGATCTGAGGCTGGATTTGAACTCAAGTCTTCCTGACCCCAGATCCAGCACTCTCTTCACCATGATTCCTAGCTGTCCTATCTAATTATTAGAGCTGTCCAAAAGAGGAATGGACTATCTCAGCAGGAAATGAATTCATCATCACTTGAAAACATCAAGCATAGTTAAGTGTTGGTGATGCTGTAGAATAATGATGTCAAACTACTGACATAGTTTTAAAATGTATATTATCTGTTTTATTGTATATTTGTTTATTGTGTTAAATATTTCCCAATTACATTTTAATTTGGTTTGGGCTGAAGGCAGGAATGTTCTGGGCCACATGCAATGTGCAGGCTGAATGTCCGACACCTCTGCTGTATTGGAAACTCCTGATCAGGTATGAATTGGACTAGATGACATGTGAGATTACTTCTAATTCTAAGACTCTAGAATTCTATTTCATTCAGAGAATCAGGTAAAAATGGATCCAATGACAGCAATTAAAATCCAAACCATAATACTGCTCAGAAAACAAGCATCCATTTCAAAATTAAAGGTCCATTTTTTTATCTCATTCTCCCTTGGAACACAGCGACAACTTATGAATTTAGTTTCATATGAAACATATTAAGACAGGTACAAGGGAGAGACTGTCCTAATAAAAGTGCCCTAAAGTTCAAAGATGCTGTTGACAAGAAACATAGAATGCTACGTACACCAAAATAATGAAGAAAACTTTATTTCTCACAGAGAAGAAACAAATTAGATCTTTGGTTTGCCTGGTTCTATCAAGGTATTGACCAAGTTAATCCTACTTAAAATGTATAAAGTAATGCAAAGATGTTAAATTACATAAAAGAAACAGCACATGAATGTTTGGGGCATTATGAGATGAGATGACAATCTCTCCTCTAATATTTTATTCTGTCTCTTCTATTTTAATCAAAATGTACTAGAGCCTGAATGGGGAAACAAGATGTTATAGCCTCCCAATATACATCTGTACCTGTTTGGTTGCCTTATGACAGCGAGGCAGACATTTCTTTTATCAGAGTTTACATCCAGGTCCAATCACTTTGTGAATCCTCATTGAATCCTACAACGCCATTCTGAAGATCACTCCCTGAAAGTAAATCATACATTGTAATGATATGTGTGTATTCAGGAGACATGTTCAATCCAGCACTCATCCACTCAATGTGGGTAATGAAATCAGCGACACAAGTCACTGTGTAGAGGGGGCAGCCTATTCAAAGGGCTTGGAACTTAAATCAAGGAGATCATGGAAAGAGGGATCACATGGAGATGGAGTTGATTCTGCTTTCTTCTTGCAATGTCTAATTGGTTTGATGGGCAGAGAAGCAAAACAAATGGTACAAATGTTAATCTGTGGGCCAATCATAACTCATTTCATTCGCTAACAAGATAATAAGTATCACTGAGCCAATGGGCATAGAACACAGTGAAAATGTTACAGAACAGAATTTGAACTAAATAAATTGGACAAATGATCGATTAAAAAAATGTAATTAATTCCTGTAAGGATAAGTGTGGCATAACAAATTTATGCAGCAGAAAAGTAAACGGTAGAGATAAAAATCACAGCACATGACCTGGGGTTCTGAAAGGCTTTGTCAGTAGAACACAATCACGCTAATAGATTTTACCAAGCTGGGAAAATTTCTACACAATTAGGTTATTTACACCAAGAAACAAGAAATTATAGAGTAGACAATAACAGCTGTCACTCCCACCACTTCCATTATCATCTCTATGCACATAATTTCAGATTTCTGTTTCTAGCCCTAAGCTCTGTACTGAACACCAGTCTCATATTCTCTGTATCCTGTCATCGCCTCACACTCAACATGCACAAAACAGAACTCATCATTCTCTACCTAAATCCTATTCTTCTTCCCTGCTTCCTATTTCTCCTAAGAGTATGTATGTTACCCAGTCAGGGTCATCTTTGACTCTTGCTACCCACCCCATCCCACCCAAAGTTTACAAGTTAAGTCCCAATATTTCTATCTCCCCAACATCTCTTCCTTCCCACCCTTCTCCTTTCCATTCCCTCTACTTCTCTCCTATATTGGGCCCTCATTACATCTCTCTTGGACTACTGTAATAAATACCCTTCTTGGGGCAGCTAGGTGGCAGTGGATAGAGCTCTGGCCTTGGAGTCAGGAGGACCTGAGTTCAAATCCTGCCTCAGACACTTGACACTTACTAGCTATGTGACCCTGGGCAAGTCACTTTACCCCAATTGCTTCACCAAAAAGCATTCATAAATAAATAAATACCCTTCTTCCAATGGATCTCCCTAACTCCATTCTTATTCTTCTGCAATCCTGCCTTTTCATCACTGCCAAACTGGTCTTCCCAAAAGCACATGTCTGACCATGTCCCAAACATGCTCAAAAACTGTCAGTGGTTCTTCACCGCCTGTAGCATAAAAAACAAACTGTTTAGCCTAGCATTCAAAGCCCTGCACAGACTGGGTTCACTCTCTCTTCCCTTCCTACCTTCTTGATCCCAGGCAGACTGGGCTGCTCACAATTACTTGACCCTATTTTTCCTTTCCTGGTATCATTACTGTATATATTATACTTCCCATACCTGAACTGCTGTCCCCTACATCTGCCCCTGGTGCAGTCTTTCCCTTTTTAAGAACTAGCCTGTTCTTCCATGAATAAATATATCCCTACCTTTTCCTGGTATAAATGATCTCTTTCTCCTCCAATGTTTGGACCTCTCCTGGATTCCTCATTATCTCTCACTCCTCACATACAAGCTGTTGCCAAGGTCTATTGATTTCATTTTTGCAACATCTCTTGAACACACCGCCTTCTTTCCTCTGACTTCGCCACCTTTCCAGTAGAGGCACTCATTACCTCATAAGTCTCTCCCCACTCTAATCCATCCTCTTTCAGTCACTAAAGTGATTGTCATAAAGCTCAGTTCCAACTATGTCATTCCCCTGCTCAATAAACTCTAGTGGCTTCCAACTTTATTGCCTCCAGGAGCAAATATAAAATGTTCTTCTTGACATTCAAAGACCTTCATATCCTAGCCCTCCTCCTACCTTTCCAGTCTTCTTACACCTTCCTCCCCAACACATACTCTCTGATCCAATGACACTAGATTCCTGGCTTTTTCACAAACTCTCGGCTCCAGGCATTCTCTAACTGTACCCCATGCCTTGAATGCTCTCCTTCCTCTACTGAAGTCCTTGGCTTCCTTTAAGTCCTAACTAAGTCCCACCTTTGTGTAGGAAGACTTCTCTGACCCTCTTAATTCCAGTGCCTCCCTTTTAATTATTTCCCATTTTTCCTGTATATAGCTCACTCTGTATATATTTGTTTGCATGTTGTCTCTCCCTTTAGATTATAAATTCCTGAAGGTCAGAGACTATCTTTGGACTCTTTTTGTATTACTAATGCTTAGCACAGTGCTTGGAACATAATAGGTACTTAATAAATGTTTAATGATAATTGATTGGTTGGGCTTATTGCACTAAAATGTGTTCAGGGGTGTTCTGGAGCCAAGTTTAACTGTCTTGAGAGCTGATTGTTAAATTTTCAGTGTAAGCACTTTCACTTCAGAAATAAGCAATGACTACAAATCAGGGCTTGATTTGTTATTCTGTTGATCGTCTAGACTTAAGAAAGTTAATAATGCAAATTAGACTTAAAAGTTTGCATGCATACTTTTTTTTCCCTCAGAGAGTCTAGTTGTTAAATATTTATCTATATGTATTATATTAAACATTTAGCATGATAGAGAATTGGGTACTTTTGATTTCATTAACATAGGAAACTCCCAGACAAATAAACTTCTTGATCAACATAACTTGATACTTTATTATATAGTTGTAGAGAGCTGCCTGGGACACCAAGAGGTTAAATGACTTGGTTAGGATAACACAGCTAGTATATGTAAGATGCCAAACTTACTTGGTCTTTCTGACATCAAGACCAGCTCTCTATGCACTATCCTACTATGCTCTAACACATCAATCTAATAATCATCTAATAATTAATTATACTAATTAATTAATAAGCATCTAATAATCACAGCATGTGATTGATACATACATACATGTGTGTGGGGTATGTGTGTGCATATACACACATATAAAAGAAAGATTTTTTAATAGGGTTCATATCATACCATATAATTTTTTATCTGTACCTATGATTTCCACGGTGTAAGAGTCTCCTCATGAAAAAACATCATCACTATAAATGTAGGCTACTTACTTCTCTAAAACTAATAGTCTTAAAGAACCAAGAGAACTTGGAGACTATCATCTCAAAGTGTATTACGGTTATCAGAATATTCTTCTTATCTTCCACCCTCCACTGTAAGCTCCTTGAGGACAAGAGAGGGAATCTTATTAGATTTTTGCATCCCTAGCACCTCCCACAGTACACTGAACACATAGCATGCTTAATTAATCCAAAATAATATTATCACAAATAACATAAATTGGAGGAAGTAATTTCAGACATGATTTTACATTCATTATGAATCCCATAAGGATTTATGTAAAAAAAAGATTTCCTGACAGTAACTAATAACAGTTAGCTTTGGAATGGGATGCTGAGAAAGCATGTCAGTTTTAGTTCTCTTTGGAGGGTGTCAAGTAGAAAGAAGAAGGAAGAAGGAATCATTAAAACAAGATAGGTTACCTGAAATTGTTTGAGTCCATCTAGAAGGAAGGAGGTAAACAAGTAATACAAGATTTTGTCGAGATCTATTATTTATATGTCATAGGGTATGCGAATGACTCTGGGATTAGTGTACACATTAAATATTCCCCTGGAGCTGTACTTAAGGATATGAATATTCATGTTATTGGTGAAAAACTGCTTTAGTGAAGTTATCTGGGCACCTCAAGTGGTTTCCCTCAGAGAGAGCTTAAAGTAGACTTTTTTTGTACCAAATTCTATACTAGCACAGCTCATTCTTTCACCATCACCTATCAAACAACAACGACAAAAATACCTTTAATAATTATGGTCGCAAAAGCTGCAAATCCAATGTCATCCCTTCCTTTTATAATTTGGGCCCCACCCTGAGGGTTGGTGAGAAAAACATAAAAGACTTCTTGTCCTTCTGGCTCATCATCATCCAAGATTTGAACATATACTTTATTTTCTCTTTCTCTATCCAGAAATGTAAGAACGAAAGAATGCTCTATAAAATCTTCTCCTTCGTTGGCCCATGTAAGGTTAGAAATTCCATGGGCATCTTGAAAAGGAAATTCACCAGTTTGTCTCTGAGCACTTATTCCCCCATAGGTTTTAATGGCTACACTGACATTGCCAGTGAACCCACTTGTCCTTCTAACAAGAATTTCTACAGTAGCAAGTGTGTCACCCTTCATATCTTCTTCAACATAAATGATGGGTGGCCCAAGACTAAATATTCCTTTCATGGAAGCATCAGTTACAGTGACGATATCAGGTTTCTCAGGCACAATTGCTCCATTCGTGAGAATGACAATGCCAGTTGCTTCAGGAACAAAGGTAACAATTTCAGTTGTCTGGGGAATGGCAGTAGTCTTGATGGTTTCAGGGGGAGTGACAACTGTCTGAGATGCAACAACAGCATCAGTGGTGTTAGGGAAAGCAGTAGTTGTTACAGGGACAGCAGCATCAATCACACTTAGGTCATCATTGTCCAATATGGTAATAACTGCAACACTGAAATCTGGATTTAAGCGTGGTTTCCAATTATCATCAAGCTGTTGCAAGCCTTTAATTTCAACAGAAGTCAGATTGACATAAAAAACTTTTGCCATCTCAGGAAGCTGATTGTCAATGATAGTGATTTCAAAATCAATATCAGTCTGTAATTTTTTAAATATCAGTTCTCCATTCTGAACAGGTCCAAAATTTTCCAGAGGTTTTGCACTTCCTGCTGTAGTCTGATAGGTCACTTTAGCAGAGTCACCATGGAAACCAAACAATCTCTGTACATTCAATCTGACCATTTGTGCATCTTCTGATATTATGATATCTCTTGAGATGAGGGAAAACTGAAAGATTCCCATCGGTTCGATTTCAGCCACAGTCAGTCCTGGTCTGAAAAGGAATAACACCGCCCCCATCAAAGGTTGCATTAGTTAAGAAGTAGTAACTCTTCAGAAAAGATTAACCTTGCATGCATACGTTTCTTAAAATTGACATGATCTCTTCAAAACAGTAAAAACCCTACATACAGGTTGATGAGGCTAATCCCCTTAACAGTCTAGAACGAAGAGTATGCATTGATTTTCCAGAACATGAGTGACTTTGGTTGGAATGGAGGACAATAAGGCCTTAGCTGAAAGGATAATTGATATGATACCCATCAGGAAGGCTGCATTCACACGTGCTTTTTGAGAATCTAGATGTAAACAGGCAAAATGTACTATAAAACACAAAGTTAGCATCATCTCTTCCCTGTCCCTTTGGATTCTATGTCCAGAAGAGTCATGTATGTTTCAGGCAAATGAAGAACCACAGCACACATACAATATGAAACCGTATTCTCTCTACTTATCCCCTTGTCTATAAATATGCTTGGTATGCCAAGCATACCAACTGTGTGGTGCAGTGGATAAGTGCCAGGCCTAGAATAGGGAAGACTCATCTTCTTGAGACACTTACTAGCAGTGGGACCCTGGGCAAGTCTCTTAACCTTGTTTGCCTCAGTTCTTCATCTGTAAAACGAGCTAGAGAAGGAAATGGCAAACCACTTCAGTATCTTTGCCAAGAAAACTTCATAAGGGGTCACAAAGTGTCAAACTAAATAACAAAAATGCCCGAGTACATTTACTTATGCCCACTGTCACCCTCCTGGGATGAGAAAAAGGAAGGCAATCAGGTTCAACTATATTTTTAAAAATTTATATACACTTTTCATATTTTTATCATTTTTTATCAAAACAAAGCACTTTGAAAATGAAATATTAAAAAAAGAAAATGAAATATTAAATAATGTAAATTCACTAAAATATAAATAGTGCAACTCACAATAGATAGTAATGAAACAATCTAGGTAACTGTGGCTTCCTAATAGGATCCCATAAAGAATGAGCCCCTTACTGTGTATTTTTACTTTGTAATGTGTATAAACTATACACAAGTTATGCTCTATAGGTAAATACTGTAAAGAGGTTTACAGAGTCACAGTATCATAGGCTTTAGAGCAAAAAAACCCCCTTAGATTGTCCTTGTCCAAATTCATAAAATGTTTAGTGTCATTAAAAATTATTAGATTGTTGGCAGTGAATACCAATTGGCTATTTCCCTACCTTTCTAATTTGTGGAAATCATGCTACCAAAGTCTGAATGTCTCACAATTCCCTTTAAATGGGTTTCAATGTTCCTTTGATTGTGCTCATCATCAAGTAGAGATAACATAATGTTTTGGTTTCTCTTAGACCTTTTTCATAGTGTGTTTACATTCCTTTGTTATTGTCATTTAGTCATTTTAGACTCTTTCTAACCTCATTTGAGGTTTTCTTGGCAAAGGTACTGGGGTGGTTTGCCATTTTCTAATCTAGCTCTTTTTACAGATAAGGAAACTGAGGCAAATAGAATTAATTCATGGGCCCAGGGTTACATGGCTAATGTCTGAGGCCAGATTTGAACTTAGGTATTCCTGACCGCAAGCCCAGCACTCTAATCACTGTACCACCTAGCTTCTTCTAGGTTGTGGCCTATTTGTGAATGGACCGGTTTCCTCATTTCAGCCAGACTATACTTCAAAAGGAATGCCAATTCATACAACTGTAGGTTCAATCTATTATTAGGCTCTAATAAACCATCTTCATGAGTGACTATAGCTCCAAAACAAAAATCACTTGTTCTAGCCTCCCCAAATTTAAGTAATGTTGGTCATGGGATAACAAATAGTAGACACTTTTCAGCTCAGTAGAGACTATAGACAACTGACTAATAGTCACTTTAGTCATTTATTACAAGTAAAGATATAGCAGAGAAGCCAGAGTTACATACATGCTACAATGAAGTATTAGAGGAGGACTTTCATGGAGGTGGCATTCATATGTAGTGACTTTATTTTAAAAATAAAATTATAAGCCAGCAAGATTAATAGGTTTTAAAATCCATTTTTGGTGCTCACAAGGCTGCCAAGGACTCAAAGGTGTCAATATTTTCAAATTAATTCACCACTATGGCTCATTTCTGATTTCAACAAATTGTCTCAAGAGAAATATTTCAGTCTCCAACTTCTTTTTACATCAGAAGTTGGCAATCATTCAAAAGTGGCATGCCAAGTTGGCAACTTCTAGACTCTAGTATGGTGGGGATGGGGGAGGAAGGTGTGACCTCAGGCCAATTCTCTCAGCTTGAGAAGGAGCAGAACAGTGCTGTCTTTGATCACTTGTCAACCCTCTCACTGGGGGTTGGAAAAGGCACCTAGTATAGACCCTTGGAACCAGAGGATTGAGAACTTCACAAGTAGCAGAGTGGATGATGTAGAAGAGACAACTAAGCTGCATGCTACAGAATCTCAGGTAACATGCCATCTTTAGGACACCGTACGTTAAAACTGAGAGATGCGTTTCTGAATCGAGGAAAGCTAACCCCTAACTTTTTCCATCTTGAAAAAAATAGATTCAAATTAAATATGTCATCAGATTTTTTTTTATTCCTGATATCCATCTATAATGACCTATTAAAATTGTTTATATGTGTCTTAATTTTATTTACCTCAGTCGAGCTCCTCCAGGTGTACTGCTGTGTACCACTGATAAATGAATAATAAATGCCTCTGGCCGACCAGCTCTAGGAAGAATAGCTAATGAAACTTCCTTACTTTTCTCACTATGAGAAAATGTAAGAATACCTGGAACAAAATATGAAAAAGAAGACAGGTGGATAGTCAGTTCTTAATTAAAAATTTAATTCTTATTAACAAGTATGAAGAGACACATCAAAAAAATGTAAAACTGAGAAAGCAGATAGGCCAGCCATACAACAAGAATTAAAGGCAATAGGTGGACAGCCAAAGTGATACTCTGATATGCTCAAGACACCAAAAAACCAAAAACAAACCAGTAATTCCCTCCAATCCATTTGGCAGAGGTATTATAGAGATTTACAGATGACAAAAACAAACAAAAGGCATGGAGAAAAATAACAAAAAATATATAAAGGACACATCTTCATCATTAACATTTTCTCTATAACTTTAAGTCTAGACAATCAACAAAACAATACTCAAACTCTGATTTACAGCATTTGCCAATTTCCAAGGTATAAACGCCCACACTGAAAATTTAACAATCAGCTTAAAGGCTCTTAACTGGAACCTGCTCTGGCTCCCCAAATGAGGGAGGCAGCCAGTGGCTAGTAGATAGAGCACTAATCCTGGAATCAGGAACAACCGAGTTCAAATCCAGCCTCAGACACTTCCTAGCTAAGTGACACTAGGCAAGTCACTTAATTTCTGCCTGACAAAATGGATCCTCTAGGGAAGGAAATGGCAAACCATTTCAGTATCTTTCCCAAGAAAACTCCAAATGGGTCATTAAGGGTTAATTGTGACTGAACAACACTCTGATGAGGCTCTTTGAAACCTCTTTCTGCATGCATTCAGTGATGTCAGATTTCCCTATTGGCTGCTCCTTCACAAGCATCCTCCACTGCTATAATGTGAGCTTATCACCATTAAATAAAAATGTGATTTTTATTACCACTTGATTTGAACCAAGCACCTCTGTAAGCAATGAGATTGGAGTGGGGTAGGGAGGGGAGAGAGGAATAAAAGGCTTCATTTTGAACATGTGGAGTTTGAGATGCTGCCAGGACATTCAAATAGAAATATCCAGCAGGCAGTTAAAAGTCATAGGACTTGGGGCAGTTAGGTAGCGCAGTGGATAGAGCACCGGCCTTGGAGTAAGGAGTACCAAAGTTCAAATCTGGCCTCAGACACTTGACACTTACTAGCTGTGTGACCCTGGGCAAGTCACTTAGCCCCTAGCCAAAAACCTGCCTAGCCAAAAAAAAAATCATAGGACTTAAATTAAGGAGAGTGATTAGGGATGGTAAGGCAGGCTGAAGGAGAACTCAGAGAAAGGGAAGTATCAGGGGAGTTAAGGAAGAGGAGAGTATCCAGGAGGAAGAAGTAGACAAAAAATGGCACAGTGGATACAGTCCTGGGTCTGGAGTCAGGAAGACCCAATCTCAAATACAGCCTCAGAGACTTATTAGCTGTCATTCTGGGTAAGTCACATAACCTCTATTTGCCTAAGTGTCCTCATACATAAAATGGAAAAAATAATCACACAACTCCCAGGGTTGTTGAGAGGATCAAACGAGATAATAATTGTAAAGCTCTTACGAGAGAGCCTAGCACATAATAGGTACTATATAAATATTAGCTAAGAGAAGGTCATTGGATTTATTGGTTAAGAGATCACTAGTGATCATGAAATCATTGGTAACTTCAGTAAAATAGTAGGATGAGAAACCAGAAAATGAGTGCATTTTGAAGAAGTGTCACTGGTGAGGACAGACAACTTTTTGGGAGCCTGGCAGGGAAAGGAAGAAGAGATGGACTTAGAGAGCATAGCAAGATTGAAAGTTTTGTTTTGTCCTGATACGAATAGGTGAGACAGCAGCACATCACAGGAGCCAGTAGATATGGATAAATAAAAAATGATAGATGGTTGGAATGATAACTGGAGAATGCTTCTAAAAGATAGACTCATGAACACAAATAGAGGGATCCACAGAAAGTAGGAGGGATATCCTTCCTCAACGATTGTATCAAAGGCACAGAGAATGGAAAACTATTTAGAGTAGTTCTGAGGCAGGGAATAGGGGAGAAGAGTGAGTTGAGTATGGATGGCCTTTACTTTCTCAATAAAGTAGTGAAAAAGCGCAACTGCTGAAAGACAGAATTGTACTAGGGTTACTAGGGATTAAGAAAAAAAGTTTGTGGAATACTATTGTGGCATAAGAAATGATGAACAGGCTGACTTCAGAAAAACCTGAAAAAACTTGTTGTCTGATGTTGAGTGAAGTGAGCAGAACCAGGAGAACGTTGTACACAATAATAGCCATGTTGTGAGATGACTATATTGATAAACAACCCTTCTCAGCAATACAAGGATCTAAGACATCTCCAAAGGCCTCATGATGGAAAATGCTATCTACAAAGAAGAAAGAACTATGGAGTTTGAATGCAGATCGAAGCATACTATTTGCTATTTTATCTTCTTCTGTTGTGTTTTGTTTCCTCTTTCTAGTGGTCCCTCCTATTGGTTCTAATTCTTACTTACAACATCACTAATGTGAAAACATGTTTAATAGGAATGTGTATGTATAGCCTATATCAGATTGCATGCTGTCTTAGGGAGGCAGGTAGGGAAGGAAGGGGAGAAAAATTTTAAACTCAGAAGCTTATGGAAGTGATTATTGATAATTCAAAATAAACTAATTAAAAAAAAAAGAAAAAGGTTTGGAACATCCTTTATAGGTATCATGACAGAGAATCAATTAGGAAGAACAAAAGGTCCTAAAATAGCATCTAGGCAGAATGGGCCTAAACCACAGCAAGACACATGGCCAAACAATTTCTACAGAAGGAGGGACCTATATTAGCAAAAGGGCTGTGACAGTATATAAGAAAGATTATATGCAATAACAAGGTTGGACTATACCAGGAATGCAGGGTTGGATAAACATAAGGAAGGCTATAAATATAATAAACTATATAAATAATTTTAAAAACCACATACTATATGAATAGATGCTGAAAAGTCTTTTGACAAAAATCTAACATTTATTTTTTGTTTAAAAATGCTAGAAAACATAGCAATAAGTGGACCATTCCTCAATATAGTAAATAATACCAAGAACAAACATTATAAGTAATGGAGAAAAGTTAGAGGCCTTCCCAATAAGATCAGAGATAAAGAAAGGGTGCCCATTATCACCACTATTTAACACAGACCTAGAAATGCTAACTGGAGTAATAAAACAAGAAAGAGAAATAGAGGAAATAATCACACGCAAAAAGGAAACAAAATTATCATCTTTTTGCAGGTAATATAATGGGGTATGTAGAGCTCAAAGAGACAACTAAAAATTAACTGAAACAATAAACAATAAAATCAGCAGAGTTTCACTATACAAAATGAATCAATATAAATTATCAGCATTCTTGTATATTAAAATAAAATCCAGCAGGAAGAGCTAAAAAGAAAACTTTTATCCCAAATAACTACAGAGTTATAAAAGAATTGGGATCCTATCTACTAATACACATCCAATAACTATTTGAATCCAATTGTGAAACAACAATTAGAGAAATAATAATCACTCTTAAATAATTGGAGAGAGATTAATGGATAATGGATAGGTAAAGCCAATATCATAGGTATAACATTATTACCTTAATAAACTTACTTATTCAGTGTGATATCAATAAAACTACCAAAGGATTATTTTATAGAGCTAGTAAAAATTAATAAGAAAATTCATCTGGAAGAAACAAAGATCAAGGATCTCAAGAGTAATAATGAGAAAAAAATGAGAAGGAAGAAGGCCCATCAATACCATATATTTGCCTATTCTATAAAGATGTAATCATTAAAACATTTGGTAGTGCCTAAAAATAGAGAGGTTGACCAGTGGGATAGATTAAGTATACAACATACGGAAGTAAACACAATTGCAAATGTTTGATAAACACAAAGACCTGAGTTTCTTGGCTAAGGATTAATTTCTCTGACAAAAACTGCTTGGAAAACTGGGAAGCAGTTTGGCAGAAATTAGGTATAGAAAAGTATCTTATACTGTATACCAGTATAAACTCCAAATTGATACATGACTTAAGACATAAAAGATGACATCATAAGCAAATTAGATTAGCAAGGAATTAATTACCTTTCAGTTCTACAGATAAGGGAAGTGTGAGTAACCAAACAAGGGAGAAAGGGGAACAACAGAATAAAAAGTGGACAATTTTGATTACATAAAATTAAAAGGTTTTACCCAAAACTAATGAAGTTAAAATTAAAATGGAAACAAGCAATTGGGAAAAGAGCTTTACAGCAAATTTCAGTTACGAAGGTCTCATATCAAAGATTTATAAAGTAGTGATTCAAATTTATAAGACAAAAAGCTATTCCTTGACTGTTAAATGGTCAAACTATTTGAACAAGTGGTTTTTGAAGAAAGAAATCCAATCTATCAATAATCATATGAAAAAGAAATGCTCCAAACTGCTATGAATCAGAGAAATGCAAATTAAAGAAATTCTGATATTCTACCACACACACACAAAATTGGCAAAGTTGACAAAATAAGAAAATGACAAATGTCAGAGGGGCTATGGAAAACAGGCACATTAGTGCACGATTCATGAAACTGAGTTGGTCCCGCCATTCTGGAAAGCAATTTGGAATTTTCCCTGCAATGTCCCTGAACTCTGCATAACCTTTGACTAAGTAGGCCACAACTAGGTCTATATTCCAAAGAGATCAAAGAAAGAAGAAAATAACATTTTACATATGTGCGTATATGTATGTATATATGAGCTCTTATAGTAGTTTAGTTGATCAACTGGGCAATGGCTGAACAAGTTGTAGTATATAATTGTGATGGAATACTACTATGCTATAAGAAGTGATAACCTCATTGATTTTGGAAAAACATGAATAGACTTGGATGAAATAATGAAGACCTAAATGAGCAGAACCAAGACAATGTTGCATACAGTAACAACAATATTGTTTAAGAACAACTTTGAGTGAATAAGTCATTTTGACTAGTATAAATACCCAAATTAACTACAAAGGATATATGAATGAAGACACTATCTGCATCCAGAGAAAGAATTGATAAACAGAAGTATATATAGATTGATTTTACAAATACATATATACATATATATATATATATATATATATATATATATATATACACATGCACACACATACACACACACATACACACATATACATATTTGTGTCTAATGGTAGCCGTCTCTAGGGTAGGGAGGGGGGAGAAGAAAAAAAAGGAAAAAAAGAAATGTACATGATAACTCTACTGTATATTTAAAAGGAATAGCAAGTTGTCCATAACAGATTTCTAGTTTCATGTGCAATCATCTTTTTTATTACATTATGTTATGGAAATGTTTGTTTTATTCCATAAATTAAAAACTTAATAAATAAAAATTTAAAAAACCCTAAAAACTAAGAGAGTGCTCCTTCATTAGGAAACAGCTATGATAAATGACTCTAATGGAATACTCTTAGGAAGGGATGAAAGGAATGACTTCAGAGAAACCTGGGAAAACTTGTATGAACTAATACAGAGTAAAATAAGCAGAACTAGGAGAATAATTTATAAAATGACATTATAAATAAAAACAACTTCAAAGACTTTATTAATTAATACAGTGATAAACCATGAGTCCATGGTGTTGAAGATGAAATATACTACCCACCTTTGGCTAAAGAAATAAGGACTTACAATATAGAATGACACCTACATTTTGGCTAATGTGGGAACTTGTTTTGATGGATGATGTACATTTGTTATAAAGGCTTTGTTTTTATTTCTTTTTTAAAAATTGTTCGATGAGCAGGAAGTAGAGGGAGAGATTATAAATGTATATTAAACAAATGAATGGACAGATATATGATAAATAAATGGAAGGAGGGGAGAACAGCCCAGCTGAGATCAGAAAACATGAATTTGCAGTGGACACAATCATCAGGGTCATGTGACTTCCTATAGCAGTGTTTACCAGTTTGGGAAAGCATATGGTAAGGTAATTTAGGCTTGATGACTTAAAGGATATGAATGGTGGAATCATAAAGGGGCTAGGGATTCTAGGGTGAAGGGCAGTTAATTACAAGATGAACTAAGAAGGGAAAGGAGGGAGGCCATAGCAGTGGGAATACAAGGAGGGACAGAATAACTAGAGGTCATAATGAAAATGAAGAATAGTTTTAGAATGACCACAATAATTTTAAGGAAAATGACAACAAAAAATAGTAGAATTCAGATCAATGCTATGACTAGTCTTGCCCTGCAGAGAAGTAATAATGAAGCACACCTTCCTCCTCACTCCCCTACAGTTTTGATATCACTGGGGAGTTAAGAGTGAAATTTTAAGACATGAAGACAATGAAGTGCTTTAGTGAATCTCCTTTATGGCTTGGAATCCCAGAAAATGATAGTTGGGGAGAAATAGGAAAGTAATACCGACAAATGTTCTCCCAAATAATGTCAAAGCTTTAAAAAAATTAATTGTAGTATATGTTAAAACATCTGCCATATTATCATCATTTAAAAGTATGTCACTATTCATATATATTTTTTAAATGGATATATATACATATATGTATGTCACTTCTATGTACTATATAGAATTCTATACTCAATTAGAATTCTATTAAAAAAACTTTAAGGGCTCACTAGGAATTAGAGCGCATCTTGTAATAGTGGAGAAGCCCTAGTTATTGACTTAAAAAAATTTATTTTCTCTATGAAGAAATTATTTGATTAGTTTTTTATCTTTTTTAAATATTGTGTTATCCTGACTGTGTCTCCACAATACTTGAATTGTTTCTTTCTGGCTGCTTGCAATATTTTCTCCTAGACCCAGGACAGCTGGAATTTGGCCATAATATTCATAGGAGTTTTCCTTTGGGGACCTCTTTCAGGAGGTGATTGGTGCATTCTTTCAATTTCTATTTTGCCTTCTGGTTCTAGAATACCAGGGCAGTTTTCCTTGATCATTTCTTGAAAGATGATGTCTAGGCTCTTTTTTTGATCATGGTTTTCAGGTAGTCCAATAATTTCTAAATTATCTCTCCTGGATCTATTTTCCAGGTCAGTTGTTTTTCCAATGAGATATTTCACATTGTCTTCTATTTTTTCATTCTTTTGATTTTGTTTTACATTGTCTTGATTTCTCATAAAGTCACTAGCTTCCATTTGCTTTATTCTAATTTTTAAGGAAGTATTTTCTTCAGTGAGCTTTTGAATTTCCTTTTCCATTTGGCCAGTTCTACTTTTTAAGGCATTCATCTTCTCATTGGTTTTTTGGACTTCTTTTACCATTTGGGTTAGTCTATTTTTTAAGGTGTTATTTTCTTCAGTATTTTTTTGGGGTCTCCTTTAGCAAACTATTGAATTGTTTTTCATGATTTTCTTGAATCACTCTCATTTCTCTTCACAGTTTTTCTTCTACTTCTCTTACTTGCTTCTCAAAATCCTTTTTGAGCTCTTCCATGGCATAGGACTGGTTCATATTTTTCTTGGAGGCTTTGGATATAGGAGTTTTGACTTTGTTGTCTTCTGGTTGTATGTTTTGATCTTCTTTGTCATCAAAGAAAGATTCTATAGTCTGACAATTTTTTTTCTGCGAAGTTTGCTCATGATCCCAGCCAATTTCTTGAGTTTTAAACTCTTTGTTAAGGTAGAAGTCTGCTTCCAGTGTGGAGAATGTACTGTCTCAAGCTTCAGGGGTTTTGTGCAGCTGTTTTCAGAGATACTTCTAGGGACCTGTAAATTTTCAGTTCTTCTAAGGTAGTATGATCAAAGGCAAGGTGTTTACTCCTTTCCTGGCCTGTGTTCTGGTCTATGATTGACCACAAGCACTCTTTTCACCTTGGAACTGTGAGAAGGATTCTGTCTTCACTACCACCATGAGCTCACCATACCAGTGCTCCTCCTCACTCCAGGACGGCCACCCAGAACAGCAACCCAGATCCAAGCACAGGCAAAGCAAGAGAATCCTGCCTCGGTGCTCAATCTTCCCTTCATCTGTGGGAGAGCTCCAGAAGCAGCTGACACCCTGGGGCTGCACCAGGACTGGGGGCGCCAGGACTGGGGCTAGGACCAAGCTTCTCTGTCACCATGGTCATAGACTTTTCCTACTGACCTTCTAAGTCGTCTTTGGCATTTGTGGGTTGAGAAGTCTAGAAACCACCACAGCTGCCAATGATTCAACCCCGTGAGGCCTATTCCAGGTTCACTGAGGCCTGTTTTTCACCTGCATGCCCACGCTGAATTACATTCCTCTCCCAGCCTGGTGCAATAGACCTTTCCAATCAACTATCCAGGTTGTCTTGGGCTGGAAATTTGTTTCACTCTGTTCCCTTGTGGGTTCCGTTGCTGTAGAATTTGTTTAGAGCCATTTTTTACAGGTATTTGGAGGGTTTGAGGAGAGCTAAAGCAAGTCTTGCTTTCACTCCACCATCTTGATTCCACCTCCTATTTTATTTTTTGAAAATAAAAAAAGCATGTTTTAGTTTACACTCAGAGTTCATCAGTTTTCTCTGGAGGTAGATAGCATTTTAAGACTGATATTTTAAAATATTTATTAATTCATTTAAAATAACAAGCTCATTACATGTAACATAACCTTTTAAAATGAAAAAAAAAACCCTACATTTTCCAAAATGAAAAATATTTAACAAGAAGATGGTTTTACCTATTTTTACAAATCTTTTTAGTCTCTTTAATGTCTGACATAATAGAAGTCAGCTGAATTCTCATATCTGTTTCCGCATTTGATCTATTGTGATATATTGTTTAAATATCCAGCTTGTCTTGGGCTAGAAATTTGTTTCACTGTCTTTTTGTGGGTTCTGCTGCTCTAGAATTTGTTTAGAGTCATTTTTTACTGGTATTTGGAGAGGTTTGGGGGAGAGCTCAAGCAAGGCACTACTTTTACTGCCATCTTGGCTCTACCGTATTTGATTAGTTTTTAAATGGCTACCTCTTGAATTGGTCACCTCCTGTCAACTTGCATTCTAGTTCCAAAGCCACTCTAACTCACCACTCCAAGCTGTCTTCACTAATCTCCAGATCATTTGGCTAAGGTCCCTCTTCAATTACCCAGCACATTCCCAGAGTTGCTATCAGGTGTATTTCTACCATATGTCCTCTCACCCTACTCCTGAATTGACTTCCCACCCTACTACTACCAGCTGACATGTGAATTGCTGTTTTCTGGGGCCCTGCTGCTTCTTTTTATTATGCAAATAGCTAAGACACTAAGAATCCACCATTTGAGAATGAAGCACCTTGAGAAATAGGTTTTCTGTTGCAACAGCTCTAGTGTAGATATCAAAACAGATATATTTCTGGACAGCACTCCTGGAGAAGTCCAGGCAAACTTTTCCAACTACAGTAAAAGGGAGCTCATCATTGCATTAAGCAGTCTGGTGTACTTCTGAGCCTCAACAGGTTATCTAACACGACATCAGAATGTAACCTGGACTGGAAGTAGCCCCTCAAAATTCAAACACCTAAAGTTCCATAGATTTGAATATTTTAAAAATACACTTACCAAATTTTGGTGTAATGTCACCTATGTCAACAAACTGAGGAATTACTAAATTGGAAGGATAGCCAGAGCTCCAGGTAACAGTAACAGAACCATAGGTACCTCTCCTGGATATAATAGCTAAGCTTGTGCCACTATCGATGTGGGTAAGTTGAAAGGCAGTAGACTCAAACCCAACCTAGAGTAGGAAGAGAAAAAAAGATGAATAATATATCCTACCTTTGTAAATTGGAACAGTTACATATTTCCTAAAGGAAGAAAAGGTTGCATGTAGGTGCTTTATTTAAACAACATCCATCTTGGTGGAAAAGTCTACCAAATGACCTTTTACCTCTTGGAATTCTCTCTCTCCCATCCCCCATATGTAAGAACATACACATATATTTGTATACATGTATGTATAATTTTGTGATTTGAATTAAGGATTTCAGGTTTTTTTAAATAAAAATTTTAATCATTCATAATTTATTATCTACATAATGGAGGGCTGAACAAGTAGTGACATTCTAACAAGGCAGATTCAGGAGTTAACTAGAATAAAGATAATACATGAAGCCAAAGAATACTAGTATAATATAAAGACTCCAATTCTTCCATTTCGACATAGAAGTCACGAGCAGCCTCCTTTCTTAAGCAAGCAAGTGAAAACACACACATACACACACACACACACACACACAAAAACTTATCCTAAACTAAACTTGAACTTTGTTTAAATTTAAGAGTAAATTTTGTGCATAATTGTAATGTGTACATTTTAAAGAAATTTTGTAAACAAATAATTTTGCCAAAGTATCCTTTTATGCAAAGTAAAAGGATTAGACAACATTATTTCAAAGATCTTTTTCAGCTTTCATTTAGTCAAAATTTATTAAGCATCTATTACATGCTAAGCACCATGGTAGACACCAGGAATATAAAGAAAAAAAATTCTTATCCTCAAGGAACTTATTATTGGGGAGATGGTGGGGAGGGGTGGCCAGGAACAAAATATCCAAAGAAAAATGCAAAGTAGATACACTATAATGTCCAGTAAGGAGGGCATAGCAGCTGCAGGATTCAGGATTGGTTCCATCTAGAAGATGGCACTTGAGTGTAATTTTGAAGGAAACTAGGGATTCTACAAAGCAGAGGTGAAAAGGAAGCAAATTCCAGGCACAGGGGACAAACCTGTGAGAAGGCAAGGACAAATAAAATGGCAGAGTATGTATTGGGAACTGCAAAAAAAAAAATCTAATTTGGCTGGAACAAAGCAAGCTAGAAAGGTGAAAGGCTTTAAAAGCCAAACCAATGAATTTGTATTTTATCTTCCAGCTTCCTGGACTGGGAAACCACATGAACAGAACAGAACAGTGCCTTAGGAATATCAATTCAAAAGAAGAGAGAATGGATGCAAGGAGAACAATTAAGAGACTAATGTAATTCTCCAGCTGAGAGGTGATGAGAGCCTGAACTACAGTGGTGGCCCTAGAGTGGAGAGGAGACAGAGGGGAGACTTACTGAACTAGTAAAGTTGACAAGACTTGGCAACTGATGGGATATGAAAGGTGCCTCTGAGGCTGTGAACCTGGGTGATTCCATGATTCTCTTCAGTATCTTCTTTTCAAGGAGATCAGAGAGATCAGAGATCAAGGAGATCAGAATGTGGCAAAGATATCCCTGGGGCATACAAATCTTTATCCTATAAAAATAAACTCTACATCCTGATCAAAGCAAGCACTTCCCTATGATACTAGCTGGAGATAACATCCCAAATGAGGCAACAACATAGGCTGTGCTTCAGTTTCTGTAAAATCACAGGTTACATGAAGTGGTTATTAATGATCTAAGCATGTATCTTTTTATGGACTGGATGCATGATTTCATAGGCATGGAGCACTCCTCATTAGGAAACCCCTTCAACTAATGCAGATCAGTGCTTGCCCTAAAATTTATAATCTTAAGAGGGCTGCCCCGGAACTGAAAAGGAAGCTAGGTGGTACAGTGGATAGAATGAAAACCTGGGGTCAGAAAGACCTGGGTTCAAATCCTGCCTCAGACATTTATTAGCCATGTGGCCCTAGGCAAATCACTTGACTTCTGTCTCCAGTTACTCTTCTGTAAAATGGTGATAGTAATAGCACCTACTTCCCAGGGTTATTATAAAGATAAAATGAGATGACATTCATAAAATATCTTAAAAACCTTAAAATGCTATAAAGATATTATTATTATTAGTTGTTGTTTTTGTTACTGAATAGTTAAATGACTTATCCAGGGTGACAGATACACTGAGTAGTCATCAGAGGCAAGACTTGAACTGAGAGCTTCCTAATTTTGAACCCACCTTTCAGTATGCTCCACGATGCTGACTATTGGACAGATACACTGTCTATATCAATGCCCCCTCTCCTAACTCAGGATAACAGGAGGTAAAAGAAAAAAGACAGGTTCTTATAATGCAATCAGTTGTTCAATAAGTATTTATGAAGCACCTACTATGTGCCAGGCACTGTGCTAAGCACTAGGGATACAACGAAGGTTATAATACAGAGGCTGCTCCCAGTCAAATACATATCACAAGATCACAGATGGGGAAAGACCCATGGTGGGCTCTCCATCACAAGCAGACTAGCACTCCACAACAGCCAAAAGCTTTGCTCTACTTCAGTCAGTCATCACTTCACACTGTGCTCCCTGCTCTGCATTTCCAAAGATAACAGGTTTAATGAAAAGAACCTGGCATGCTTGTGCACAGACAGTGCCTAACTAATGATATATAAATGAGCCTGGTGACTCATTCCCTGACCTGCACCTGGCTGGAGGTTTTTCCCACTACATACAGACACATGACAGTGCCATGGCGTAATGAGTGGGCTAAGCCAAGATGTAGGGCCATCCCAGGGAGAGGGACTGGGCTTGGTGAAATATTCCTACATTGGGCCAATTAAATAAAGGTAGTGGGCACTCAAAGTACAACAATGTCATGTAATATGAAGAAAATTATTTTCCTCTTTGATCTTGTTAGGTCAAAAGTAATATTCTCTCTCAGGCCAAGAAGGGAGAAAATTCTTTTCCCTACTACTTGAATATTCTCTTTAAGCTGGTTGGTCCAACACTGGGAAGCAAAGTAGTCCCTGCCCATTATAGAATGGTTGGACTTGGCAAGAAGAGGGTGATCCCACTGGGGATGATACCAAGTGCTTTTAGTTTTGAGATAAAGAGAAGAGTAAAAAGAAGGAGCAAATGATAAGTGCCCTCAATTTTTCCAGTAAAGTAAGAGGCAAGGTCCTGAGTTGAGAGAGTGGGGGAGGGTGATATGATGAGAGATTTAAGGAGAAAGGAAAAGGATATTTAGAACAATGAACTATATCAGATTGCGTGCCATCTTGGGGAAGGAGGAAGGGAGGGGGAGAAAAATTTAGAACTCAAAAGCCATGGAAGTGATTGTTGATAAATCAAAAAAAATTAATAAAAAATAAAAAAAGATGAGCAAAATTATTATTTGAGCAGTTACTATCAACATTATATTAAGTTTTTGTTATATAAATTATCTCTTCTACTCAAATAGCCAATATACAGCCTCTAACTTACCTCTAAAAGATCTGTTATTTCTGTTCATGCTAAAGGTAAAAATCCATTTTAATACAATTTATTCATAGATTTCTATATTATACTTTAAATGTATATTGATCAAAAATTAACATGTAGAAGAAGGAATTTAGTTGGTACAGCAGATAGAGGTGTTGGGCCTGGAGTCAGGAAAACCTGAGTTCAAATCTGGCCTCAGACACTAGTTAGTGTGACCCTGGGCAAGTCATTTGACCTCTATTTGCCTCAGTTTCTTCATCTATAGAATGGGAGTAATCAATAACACCTACTTTTCAAGGTTGTTGTGCGGAGCAAATAAGATAATAATTGTATAGTTCTTAGTATAGTGCCTGGCACATAGTAAGCACTATATAAATGTTAGTTATCATCAGCATCAGCATCAGCATCATTATTATTATTATTATTACTAAAATATCCATGTAAGTTCTACAAGTCTTTTCTTATGCAAGCTAGGTCACTTCAATACATACACACATACACACACACATATATACACAAAGACAATATATCTCTGAACATGTATTCCTAGGGACAGCTGCATTTTTATGTATGAACATATACATATAAATGTATAAATATGTATATGCATATGTGCACATATACACACACATAAAAATTAAATAAATATACATACGCCTCTTCGGAGGAACACAGGTTCAGATTCTTCAAGAAGAAAAAAGGCTCCATATTGCCCCCTTGTGTTTACCTTAGCACTAAAGGCAAGTCCCATTACCTCAGAATTGGCAGCTTCTTCAGGGATAGCAATAAGAGTTGACTTTGCCTCTTCTAGTATTTTTGGCATTCCATAGAACTGTCCACCAATATGGATTACGCTTAACAGTTCCACAGTGAAATTCAAATCCAGGAGTAGAAACATCTTTAAAAGAACAATTTTTATTTGAAATAGTTTTGTTTAAAATTTCCAAAGTAACTGGTATAATATTAGTTTTACTACCAGGCTTTATTCTAAAAAACACTTCTATTGAACATATATTTCCTTTCTGTTTTTCTGGTTTTGTCTGTCTGAGCTATGGAACACTAGAGCATCTGATGACTTGAAGGTGAAGATCACTTAAAGGTCAATGGAGAGGTGCATGGTGTACATGATTAGATTGCAATACATTACAAATCAGGAAGAGAAGCTATGAAAATGTTGTCATCAAAGAGACATATGATCCAAAAGATGGATCAGCCACATAGGAGAATGAGGGATAATCAATGACCAACCTTGCCACCTCCCTTGTTATCCTTTCAACCAGTGGTTTCAAATTCAAATAGAAACTGGATCTTAGCAAACCACAAATTAACATTATTTATGCAATACTGTATTTTAATTTATTTTGTTAAGCATTTCCCAATTACATTTTAGTCAGGTGTAAGCAGCCCTTTAGCTGAGATTTTCATACCTCTTCTCTAGACATTAAGACTAGTCAAAGAATAATATTAAAAACACTGTTCTGAAAAAGGGTCCATAGGCTTTACCAGACTGCAAAATGGGCCTAAAACATGCAAAAAAGTTAAGAATCCCTATTTTATACCCTTGTATCACTTCTTAATGACTTGACAGCCACATTCAACTTCCTTTCCTTTACCTCAAAAGTAACTAGACAATCACAACCAATTTCCTTTCCCTTTTCAGACAAAATTTTACCTTTTCTTACTTAGCCTTCCTTACCAATTACTTTCTCCTTTGGTCCTTCTTGTCAGTCCTCTTTTCTCATTCTTTCTCCTTTTCTCCTTCAGTTCAATTTTTCATTTTCTAAATTTCTTCTCACAAAATTCAATATCTGAACCTTTTTCACTAATCCAAAGTTCTCCAAATAACCTTCATAATTTCCTTTTCCCTTGTATTCAGCTTTTCACACTCTGTCACTTCTCCAGCTCCACGTCTCATAACTTTCTCCCAGAGGACCAACCCTCTCTTTTTAGAAAACAGAAACCTAGAAAGGTAAACTGACCTCCCCAAAATCAATATAGGCAATGCCTGAGGCTGGGCTTCAACCCTAGGTTTTCTGACTTCCAATCCAGAGTGCTTTCCATTATACCATATATCAGGTTCTCTAAGGTCTCTCTCTCCTCTACCTCTGTGACTTTATGACTGTAGACCAGTTCCTACCCACATAGCTTCAGAAATGTCTAAAAGGGCTAAAAACAACAACAAAAAAAGATGGAGTTTTGTAGTAAGGTTTGATGATGTATGAAAATCATGGGATTCTATGAATTCTCTGTAATTCTGGGCCAAAAAGCCATGAACCGAGTTCCCCTCTCAAAACAGATTTTGAGAACTCAAGAAAGGTTATTCTAAAAAGCCAAGGCCCCAGTATTCAAGCTCTATGAATCTGCTTTAGCAATGCATCAATTATTATTTAAGATTGGTCTACCTGCTCAAGTAATATGTGGAAACCTCTACTGAAGAAAAATAACACTCAAAAGTGTCTCCTCTCAAGAAGACTCAGCACACATTCAAACACATAATAAGGAAATGTGAATAAGACAATTACCAGAGAGATAAGCAGGTAATACAGCTTATTGCATCCAAAATCATACACACAATGAAAAGGAGAGTGGCTTCTCTGGTACAGACTACTTAAATTCTATTTGTTCACCTTTTTTATGCTATAAGAGATCAATGCTGTATCTAACTACAAAACTGTGTAAGAAAGATATTAAGTATTTTATAGTGATTATTAGTATTATTTTTGTTGATGCCATTTGTTTTCTAAAAACATATCCCTAAAAATATGATAGGTATTAATGGAAAAGAAAATTTCTATGGTCCTTCTCAGGGGCTCAAGGTAAATGAAGGACAAATAAAGGAAGAAAGAGTGAAAAACATTGAAGGATATGTAGCTTACCAATCAAAATGAAACCCTGGGCAGTGAGTTCTTTAGTCCCTAAAGTTTACTGTTACTTGTTGCCATTATGGTCTTTCTACATAATTTTTGCATAAGCTTTTCAGCCACAAGTTATGTAAAACTGATAAAGAAAAAGCATTTTTTTAAAGAGGTGACCAAAATATGGTTACAAATATATTGTGAAGACTCATATGCAAACTTAATTACAAACAGCTTACTGACCTCTACCTTTAAAAGAATTTGTTCTGAATTATCTCACTAAAAAAAAGTCAAATTCAATAATAAAAGAAATCTATAGATCCTGACTGTAAAAAAGAGGATCATTCCATTTTAAAACTGCTGAAAAAAATACAGTGTTACAATTTATCAATACAATTAATTAATTTTACATGGTGTTCTACATAATTAAATCTGTCCCTTCGGAAATTACAGTAAGCCAATCATTAGCTGGGTAAGGCGACAGAACTCTAGGAATCAAAAGAATCAGAGGAGTATGCTACAAACCTGATTAATTATTGGCACTGTGTCCACTTTATAATTGGTACCATCTTTGATAATCAGATGCCCTTCTGTTCTTTCAGTCACAATTGCCTGGTCTCGAGAGCTGGGCAATATTCGGTATCCCACAGCTACATCTCCAAATGTTCCAGCAAGTCGAGTTACATTAATTCGGATATATCTACTGAGGCTTTGCTCAACCACTACAGATTGCTGATGGGCATACAAAGCAAACACTCCATGAGGGTCATCATTTGCAGGGACAGAGAAGCTCGTAAAGCTTTTTTCCTTATCCAGTTCAGCTCCTCCATCCACAGAAACCAGCTGTATTACACAATCCTCATCTATTTCAGGAATATCATCTGGCAGCAACTGAATATCAAAGTTGGCCTCAGTCTCCCCATCAGCAATCATGAAAAATCCCCTTGTGGCAAGGAAATCACCAATGATATCAAATTCACTGCTTAGTTCCCAATAAACCTAAAACAAGGACAACAAAAATGTTTAATGAAATAGCCAGTCAAAAACCTTACCATTAGATGTTCCCCTACAGTGTACAAAGAATGTTACAGATAGTCGATTGTCCTTAAAAAAGAAAAATCAGAATTTGATCACAAAAGAGGAAGAGTTAATTCCTTTTTCCCCTGCCTTAAGAATTCTGTGAGTTCACATTACTGATTTATCTGGACACACTGTGGGATATTTTAAATAGAAGTCGGATTCTGCCACTACAGTTATTCTTCTTGGTTGTGTATTTTTTGCTGCTAGACTTGCTGACTGTGTGGCCAATGACACAATTTCACCACTCTGAGCCTCTGTTTCCTAATCTGCGAAACAGATAACATAGTATTTTACTTCCCTCACGAGGTTGTTGTAGATAATGTCCTTTCTCACAAGGAGGTCGCATTTTATAAGTATAAACTATTATCATTAATATATTTTGCCAATCAATTAACAACTAGTTATTTATGAATCAGGCATGGTACTATTGCTGGAGATAAGAAAAACAGGAAAACAAAACAAAACAAAACAAGGTCTTTGCCTTTAAGGAGTTCACATTCCAATGGGAGAGACAACCTGCAAAAGAATTGTGCATAAAAGACATAGGCAGTGTAAAAGGAAGGTAATCTCAGAGGAAAGGCATTAGCAGTGAGGATGGGGGAGCAAAAAGGGCCTCCTGCAAAAGGTGGGATTTGAGCCAGGAACAAGCTGGCATAGCAGGAGGGCTACTAAGTTTTTCTGACCAACTAGCTGTCTAATTTATATACCTAGAATTCTATATTCTTTCACCTGGTTGTTAAATAAAAACTCAAATTTGATGATGTAAGAAAGTAGAAACATAACAATTTTAAAATGTCAACTTAGAAACGTCATTAATAGATCAAAACGATATATGTACCTAGGAGGTGCTTACACAGTAGGGAATCAAAATATTTGGAAAATTTTGGCTAGTACTCTCTGAATTGTTATGGTAAACAATCACTGGAAAATTTATATAATAGGGAATACTACAATCAGAATTTTGTCTTTGAATATTTAAAATTCAACTTAAGTATGCTAGTTAATCTCAACTCTACAAAAAATAAGAAAGTTGTTTTTTCCATGGTGTGGTACATGACTGCACCATAAGCCACATGAGTTTTTTGATACTGAAACCCAACATCCTAAATCTAATTGAAACACTCTAGAAAAACCAATGAATTATAAAACTTGTTAGGATCTGTTTTGCTAAACAAAAAAGTTGACTATTCTGCTAGATCAGAGCTCCTTAAAATGTGGTCCAGGGACTCTGGAGACCCTTTCAGGAAGTCCATGAAGTCAAAACCATTTTCATCATAACACTAAAATGTTTTGATTTCTAATACAGTAAATATCAATAGATGTAATCCACATAAAAGACAGTTCTTTCGGGGATTCCTCAATCATTTTTAAGCATATAAAGGGGTCCTGAGACCAAAAATGTTGGAGAACTACTGTTCTAGATAAAATATCCATAGGCACTGAAGAGGCATGTGCAACTTTTTTATCATGTCACACACTATTCTAACCACTTCAAAAGCAGGTATTTAGTGGAAAATGCTTGGTGGAAAATGGAGAGACTCAGGCTTGCATAAGCCACCTTCCTGTGGCTTCCCAAAGTCATTGTCACTGAGTAAAGTCAATTAACTAGCATAAAGTAATACCCCAATCATCTCAGAAAGAAAAAGTAGTTCAATCATCCTTGGGGCCTAAAAATCTGTCCTGAATGACTAATTAGGTCAAAAGGGTCTTACAGGAATCTCTCAGTGCCCCAGGCAACTCACTAAGACTATCAATTTCAGAACTGAAGAGATGTGCATTGGTATAGGAAGTTTCCTCCCTGGGATAGTTTCTACAACATAGAAATCACAGGTCTGGACCCTTCTCCCCAATTTTTTCTCTCTTAAAATTTAGGCCAGGGGGGCATCTAGGTGGCACAGTAGATAGAGCACTGGCCCTGGAGTCAGGAAGACCTGAGTTCAAATCTAGCCTCAGATACTTGACACTTACTAGCTATGTGACCCTTGGCAAGTCAGTTAACCTCACTGCTTAGCAAAAACAAACAAACAAACAAAAATATATTTTGGTTTGTATTTTTTTTTATTTACAGAAACACCACCATTAAGCAACCAGCATCAAACCCCCAGAGTGCCTCTACTCAAAAGACCTAAAATCGTGTATTTAAATGCCCTCAAATGATGAAAAAGAATTTCAATAAGTCATGCCAACCATGTAACTTTAAAAGACTTCAAATATTTTAAAAGGGTCAGAAATGTGGCAGAACAGAATTGGGAAATATACTAAACCTCAGATTACTACTTTCATCTCAAGGTTATTCCTGCCACTTCAGTTTCGCTGAAAAATGGGATCCTGTACAGTTAATAAATATATCTTATTCTTTTACTAGGATGCTTAATTAGAAGTGTTACTGTATTTAGCAAAACTCAACATGAGAGTAATGATACCGTAATATTCCCTGTAACCCCTTGGACTCGCTTGACAAAAAATGTAATACTGAGTGGTCCTTCCAAAGCTGATGGTTCTATATAATTCTTCTTGGATAAAGATTCAGAAGCAAATTGAACAATTCCATTTGGATCACCAAACTTTTGTATCTAGAAAATATCAAACAAAACAGAGTAGATTTGTACAGCTTACATAATAATTATAGTAATGAAACAATATCAACAAGTAAAGGAACTCAGCATTCATTCATTCAAAATCTATCTCAGGAAAGAGATGGTGGGGGAAGCGGGAGAGTATTCTGCTCAAAGGACCTCAAGACATATTTGTTATGTTGTCTGTCCTCTGCAACTGGCAGGCTCTATAGCCCACAGATAACAGGGGTGAAAATTCAGGATTCTATGAATTATAACCAAAATGCCTAATTTGTGTTTTCTCTATGCCATATTTACTCCAGACAGAGCATCTGCTTCAAAAGCCAACCACAACTCTGCTGCCTCTCATGACATGAGAGAAGTAATGCCCTCCATTGCCAAAGAGTGGTTTCCAAACCTGAAGTTCATGGAACACTTCTATATAATTTTTCATCTACAGAAACCTATACTCCACAGCCTCTGATGAACATCACAAAGAATAAACTTAATATGTATCTAATGTATCACCGCTTCCATGATGTTGATGGTTCATACTAGAAATACCAATCAATTGTTCTTCCAAAAAAGCAACTTATGATTGGTTTATATAGATGAAAGAAAGTTGGTCTTGACCATCCTTCCAGCCCAGAAAGCTTAAGAATGTATTAACAAGGTGTTAAACTAAGCAGTAAGAAAGGGACCTGGCCCAGTGATCCTTTTATGAATACCATAAACTGAATTACAAAGGGGGCTGGGGGAAAATGGGCCATGACCCTGAAGGCCTTTAAATAGCTAAGCCTCCCAGCGCTGGAGTCATTTGGTATTGTTATACCTTTGAATCAGTCCAAGCTAGAGGCAGCCTTGTGTATGACACCCCAGAGCCTATACCAGAGAACAGCAGCAGGGAAGAGGACATTTTTTTCTCCATCCTCCCTTTTACTATCCCCCAATCCCATGGCAGAGCTACTGGCCAAGGAGAAGACACTATCTCTAGCAAGGAGTTGACACAAACCCTCTAGAATGCCATTGTCAAGAGAGAGACAGGCAATTGAGAGTTTCAACAGCATGACTCCTGGCAAGAGGGAGAAGAGCTGGCTGTGGATGCAAAGGACAACTTGCCCTAGCCAATGAGCATCAAGAAGCTCATTGGGGGGAGCTCTGCTTAGCAATTATCCCAATAGAGACCCCACGCCCAGGGAAGGAGCAGCATAAGGGTTCTATGAGGAGAGAAAGTACAGCAAGCTCTGTCGTACCAGAGGTATGAGTTGCTTCACCCTCAGAGTATCCTCAAAACCTATGTGAGCAGCAGCCACCTATCATTTGGAGACCCTGCCCACGAATACAAGTGCAACTTGAAAGAGTAGACAAGGCAGGTGCTCATGGGCATTAATTATGGAAATACATTAACCAAACTTTCAGGATAATTTAAAAATAATTCCCCTCAAATACTACATGTATACAATTTAACTCAATAAGTATTAAATTTAATTTAAAATGTATTCAATTTAATTCAATTTATTGAGCACATCCAATATAAAAGGCATGTGCTAGGCACAGAGGGAACATTCAAAGATAAATAAGATATAGTAGCTCAGATACCACATTTTCTGGAAGCTTTTAAAAGTGGTATTCAATGGCACTGTATTTAGTGGCATATATATCCTGACAGACAAGATCTAACATGAATTACTCACCAGACTCTACCCAAAAGAAAGATTAACAATGTCATTTTTTTAAAAAACTTACACTAACTTCCATCGTATAATATTTCACTAACTTTTCTAATAAACACACTACAGCATGGTGTAGTGAAAAGTACACTTGATTTGGAGAAGACCTAGCTCTGTTCCTTATTTACCACCTGGGTAAATATGGTCCAACTCATGTCACCTCTAATTTTCATCAGCTCTAAAATGAGGAAGTTGATCCAGATTGTAACAATCTGTGGTCCCACGAAACCAGAATTTTACAGAAGAAACCACAAAAGACAAACTTACTATTAGGGAGACACTTCTAGCCCTTCGGTCTAATTCAGCTTCTCCTTTCACAATGTGAAGCTCTACAATGAAGATTTCTTGGACTTCAACATCTCCATGGGGCAAGATGGTTAAAGTTATGGTTCTCAATCCACCTTCTCCATTGCCAAAAGAGAATGATCCACTCACAGGTTCACCAATGTCACTGTTCAGTGGTGGTAAAACTTCTTCTGAATTAGGTCCTAATATGACCCAATCAACCTGCAGGATTACCAAATTACAAATTAATAAAAAGGCAATGGAAACTTCTATAGTGGCAATGGTTCAAAACATGTTAATATTGATAACTTAGACACAAGAAATAGCATAAGAAACCAAAGAAGGGATAACATATAACCAGGCACAGAGTCATATAGGGAGACTGAGAAGCAATGAATGGACAAATGAACAGCATATTGCAGGGGTGGAGAACCTCACAAAGAGTTATCAAAAGAATCAAAGTAATCTGTGAGATTTTTATTCACTGAGCTATCAGTTTTAAAGGCAGGCTATAGAAGTACACTAATTCCACCATCCACCCCTTTCCTCTCTTTAGGCTAAATATTACAAGTTAATATTAGGACAGTACTTGTCCTAGGTCCTAGGTCCCCCTGAACAGGAAACTCTGTCAATACTCTGTCAGTGTCCTTTAAGATCCTTTTCAAATCCTAACTCATTTCTATAATTGAGATTAGAGAGAAACTCTGCTCTCCCTGAGGATGGAATAAGGGTGGTGACTCAAGATTGTGTGAGGGAGACACCTTTGATTTTTCCACTTAATACCAATAATCTATTGGCGCATTCTCTGATTAAGGCAATGGTCTTATCAAGGGAAGGAAGATATATGTTTGTTTAATTCAAAGTAATTGAAGTATCTCCTGACTTCACCTTTGATCTGGGAAAAAATAATTTAGAGGGACAGGTTCAAAAGGGTTTAAGAAAGTATTTCTCCTAGATGTGCAAAAAGTTGAGACCATTGTTCTGTGTGAATCAAACTGTTACTTGAAATTTGACACTATGTTTTATCTTACTGTGAAATTTTGTATTTTGTTTGGGACAACTACAAATTGTGACTGGAAATGCCTTGCAGATGAGAGAGATTTCTCAAAGGCAGTATGCATTTCTGTCCCTTTGGATTTTTTATCTAAGCAGAGATCCTTAGAATTAGAATAACTTAAATAGTAAATCTGTTTTGAAAGGTTTATGTGCAAAATACAGAGTACTGATTTTCCCCCCCACAAGGCAATTTTAAAAAAGAAAGAGACATTATCTTAGGAATAGTCTCCTAAGAAATTTCTACTTCTTTAATTTTAAAATATTTTAAAATATTCATATTTATATTTTTGTCTAAAATCACAATGAAAATTGCTCACATAAATCATGTAATTACAGAATGTTCATTTCCTACCATTAAAACATATTTTTCAGAGATAAAGAAAAATGTTGATAAAGATTTTCATAATTAAAAACAAACTTGCATAAAACATAAAATTAAATATTTTTCCTATATTGATATATCAAAATTGTGGGCTAATGTTTATACAAAATATTGTAGCATAACAGATAAAGATTGGCCAATGACTAGGTAGGACCTTTATTCAAAACCTGCCTCTAACAAATGTAGGCTGTGTAATACTGGGCTTGCTATGATCTTGCTATGACCCACAAGTGTTACACTTCCATGGTCATGAATTCTGAAATTCCTTTATCTGATCATAATCGATATCATTCCACCTCTCCCTGTGCATTGAAACCCCTAATCCTGTTCTTCATCATCCCCATGACCTCTAATCTCTCCACTCTTCAGTACTTTCCCAGGTTACTGCCTGTTCACTGGCTACATTCTCCTCCCTTGCCAATCTTGATTGCTTGGTGAATCAGTTCAGTTCTACACTGTCCTCTTCTCCTGTGTCCCTTGCCCCCTTATCCGATTAATAATCTTGCCCTGTGAAGGCTCAGACTTTGATTTTTCCCACCATCCAAAGCCTTCATCCTTACTCACATGCAGCTAAATTGAGCTGGACAAAGTAACAAAATTGGACTGATTGGGTCAAATACAAATTATAATTTCAACTGGGCCCTCAATGCAGAAAGGCAATCTTTTTACATGTTTCTAAATGATTTACCATCCCATTCATAGTGGCTTTTCCAAACATTTTCATCCTTTCTCAAACCTCTCATGGCTGCCTCTACCCCAATCTTCTCAGCTAATAACCTCACATTTCATTGAAAAAAATGAGTTTAGGAGGAGGCAGAGCCAAGATGGCGGTATGAAAGCAGTGACTTGCTTGAGCTCTCTCCCAAACCCCTCCAAATACCCATTAAAAAATGGCTCTGAACAAATTCTAAAGCAGCAGAACCCACAAAAAGATAGAGTAAAATAAATTTCCAGCCCAGGACAGCCTGGATGGTTGAACAGAAAGGCATATTACGATGGACAGGAAGAGGAGCGCAGTTCGGCATGGGCATGCAGGCCGCAGCAAACCTGGAGCAGGCCTCAGAGGACTGAATCCCGGGAAGCTGTGGTGGCTTCCAGACTCCTAAATCCACGATCACCAAAAACACCTTGTAAGGTGAGTGGGAAAAGTCTGTTTTTTCAGGGAGAGAAAGAAGAGCTAGGTCAGAGCCAACTCCAGAGCACAGAGCGCAGAGCATGGGCACCAGGGCAATGGCTGTGTCCTGAGCTTCCGGCCCACAGACTGAGGGGGAATCAAGTGGCTGATCAGAGGGGGACTGCAGGGATGGTGGAGCTTGTAGTGGCAGTAGAGAGGAAACCCTCCTCACAGTTCCAAGAGAGAAGAGACTGCTTGTGGCTGATCTCTCAAAGACCAGAGCACAGGCCAGGAAAAAAGTAAACACCTCGACCCTTATCATACCACCTTGGAAGAATTAAAAATTTACAGGTCCCTAGGAGTATCTCTGAAAACAGCTATACAAACCCCTGAAGCTTGGGACAGTACATTCTCCACATTGGAAGCAGACCTTAACAAAGAGTTTAAAACTCAAGTAGTTGGCTGGGATCATGAGTAAACCTCACAAAAAGAGCCAGACTATATTCTGACTTTGGTGACAAAGAAGATCAAAACATACAACCAGAAGAAGACAACAAAGTGAAAGCTCCCACATCCAAAGCCTCCAAGAAAAATAGGAACCAATTTCAGGCCTTGGAAGATCTCAAAAAGGATTTTGAGAAGCAAGTAAGAGAAGCAGAGGAAAAACTGGGAAGAGAAATGAAAGTGATGCAAGAAAATCATGAAAAACAAGTCAACAGCTTGCTAAAGGAGACCCAAAAAATACTGAAGAAAATAACACCTTAAAAAATAGCCTAACCAAATGGCAAAAGAGGTCCAAAAAGCCAATGAGGAGAAGAATGCCCTAAAAAGAAAAATTGGCCAAATGGAAAAGGAAGTCCAAAAGATTACTGAAGAAAATACTTCCTTAAAAATTAGAATAGAGCAATTGGAAGATAGTGACTTTATGAGAAATCAAGACACTGTAAAACAAATCCAAAAGAATGAAAAATTAGAAAACAATGTGAAATATCTCATTGGAAAAACAACTGACCTGGAAAATAGATCCAGGAGAGAGAATTTAAAAATTATTGGACTATCTGAAAGCCATGATCAAAAAAAGAGCCTAGACATCATCTTTCAAGAAATTATCAAGGAAAACTGCCCTGATATTTTAGAACCAGAGGGCAAAATAGAAATTGAAAGAATCCACAGATCTCCTCCTGAAAGAGATCCCCAAAGGAAAACTCCTAGGAATATTGTAGCCAAATTCCAGAGTTCCCAGGTCAAGGAGAAAATATTGCAAGCAGCCAGAAAGAAACAATTCAAGTATGGTGGAAACACAATCAGGATAACACAAGATTTAGCAGCTTCTACATTAAGGGACTGGAGGGCATGGAATATAATATTCCAGAGGGCAAAGGAGATAGGATTACAACCAAGAATCACCTACCCAGCAAAACTGAGTATAATCCTTCAGGGAAAAAATGGTCATTCAGTGAAATAGAGGACTTTCAAGCATTCTTGATGAAAAGACCAGAGCTGAATAGAAAATTTGACTTTCAAATATAAGACTCAAGTAGAACATGAAGACGTAAACAGGAAAGAGAAATCATAAGAGACTTACTAAGGCTGAACTGTTTACATTCCTGCATGGAAAGATGATATTTAAAACTCATGAGACCTTTGTCAGTATTAGTGTAGTGGGAGGAGGAAAATTATATGTATGTATGTATAGATAGATAGATAGATAGATAGATAGATAGATAGATAGATAGATAGATAGATGGCACAGGATGAGTTAAAGATGAAGGGGTGATATCTGGAGAATAAAATTAAGGGTGAGAGAGGATTATACTAGGAGGAGAAAGGGAGAGGTAGAATGGGGTGCATTATCTTGCACAAAACAGACAAGAAAAGGTTCTTACAGTGGAGGGGAAACAGGGTAAGGTGAGAGGAATGAGGGAATCTTATTCTCATAGGATTTGACTTAAGGAGGGAATAACATACACACTCAATTGGGTATGGAAATCTGTCTTACCCTAGAAGAATAGGGGGAGAGGGGGACAAGAGAGCAGGGGGATGATAGAGAGAAGGGCAGATTGGGAAAGGGGTAATCAGAAGGAAGTACTTCTGAGGAAGGACAGAGTCAAAAGAAAGAATAGAATAAATGGTGGGGGGGCAGGATAGGATTAAGGGAAATAGAGTTAGTTTTTCACAACATGTCTACTATGGAAGTGTTTTGCATAACTGCACACGTATGGCTTTTTTGACTTGCTTGGCTTTTCAATGAGGGTGGTTGGGTGGGGTGGGAGGAAGGGAGAAAATATGGAACCCAAAGCTTTAAAAACACATGATTTAAGAAAAATGTTTCCGCATGCAACTAGGAAATAAGAAATACAGGAAATGAGGTACAGAAATCTATCCTGCCCTACAGGAAAATAGAAGGGGAAGGGGATAAGAGAAGAGGGAGAGAGATAGAAGTGAGGGCAGACTAGGGGAAAGGGTATTCAGAATGCATGCTATCTTGGGGTAGGGGTAGGGGCAAGATGGGGTGAAAATTTGGAATTCAAAATCTTGTGGAAGTAAATGTTGAAAACTAAAAATAAATAAATTTATATATAAAAAGTAAAAAGTAAAAAGATCTGAAATTTAAAATAAAAAGAAAAAAAAGAAATAACTGAGTTTACTCACTAAGACCTCCCTCATCTCCTTTCCTCAATTTATAACACTCAGATTCCTTTCACCACTATCTCCTCCTTTACCTCTCCTTGCCGCAGAAAACATTTGATATGCACAAGTGATCCTATTCCATACTGTTTTCTGTAGTAGGTTGTCCCCTTTATCATCCCTAATGTCTCATCAATTTTCAATCTGTCCCTGTCTACTGGCTGCTTCCCTAGTGGCTATAACATACTCTTGCCTCCTCCATCTTCACAAAACTCTCACTTGATTTGTCCATGCTAACCAGTTATTATCCTACATCCATTCTTCCTTTCATGACTATATTCCTTGAGAAGGGTGTTTGTAATAAGTGCCTCTACTTCCATGCCTCTCCCTTTTTTCTGAACTGTAGAATCTGGTTTCATTCAACTAAAACAGCTCTCTCTAAAGTTACTAATGATCTCTTAATTGCAAATCTAATGGCCTTTTCTCAGTTCTCACCCCTTTTTTTAAATCTCTTTATAGCCTTTGACACTGTTAATCTTTATTTTCTCACTGATAATCTTAATAGTATAACAATAACTAGCACTTATATAGCACTCCAAGGTAAGCAAAGTACTTTACATATGCTATCTCATTTTATTCTCACAACCACCCTGGAGGTAGGTTCTGTTATTATATCAATTTTACACATAGGCAAATAATGACTGAGTAAGGTTAAATGTTTTGCCCAAGGTCACACAGGTAATTCTCTGATGTCAGATTTGAGCCCTTGTCATTTGGATTCCAAGTCCAATGCTCTAACCACTATACTTTCTGCTTTCTTTCTGCTACTTCTCTCTAGGTTTTTGTGACACTGTTCTCTCCTGCTTCTCCTACTTGTATGATCTCTCTTTCTCTGTTTCCTTTACTGGATCTTCATCTAGGTCATGCCCAGTAATTGTGAATATCTTCCAAGGCTCTATCCTGGGCCTTCTTCTCCTGCTATAGTATTTTGCTTGGTGATCTTATTAGTTGCCCTGGATTCAATTATCATCTCCTATGAAGACGTTTCTCAGATCTATTTATCCAGCCTAACCTCTCTCCTGAATTCAAATCTTGAATCTCCAACTGCCTATAGGACAACTTAAATTAGATATCTCATTGGTATCTTAAACTCAACATGTCCAAAACAGAACTCATTCTTTTTCCTCTCTAAACCCTCCTCTCCTCCTAACTTCCCTACTGTCAGGAGCACCACCATTCTCCCAGTCACCAAGGCTCAGTCTGTCATCTTTGGCTCTTTCCTCTCTCTCACCCCCTCATATGCAATCAGTGGTAAAGTCCTTTGCTTTTTACTTTTGTAACATCTCACCTATACACTCCTTCTCTCCTCTAACACTGGAATTACTTGGTGCAGGCCCTCATTATCCCATGCCTACATTATTGCAACAGCCTGGTCTCCCAACCTCAAGTTTTCCCACAATCCAGTCCATCCTCCACTTAGCTCTAATTTATCTTCCTAAAACTGCAATGTCATCTCCATTTGCTAAATTCCAGTACTCCCTACTACTCCAGGATCAAATATAAAACCCTGCTTTTGTCCTTACCAACCTAGTCCCTTCCTACCTTTCTAGTCTTCTTATACCTTTCTCCGCTCTGCATAACTATGCTCTAATGGTACTGGCCTCCTGTGGTTCCTCAAACAAGGCATGATGTCTCCAGACTTTGAACATTTTCACTGGATGTCCCCCATGCATGTCCTCCCTTCTCAACCCCATCTACTGGCTTCCCTCCCACCTTCCTTTCTGCCCCCTCCCCCGCCACAACTTTTTCTTTGTTCATTATCTCCATATAACTTGTTTGTAAATAGTTGTTTATATTTCATCTTCCCCATTAGACAGAGCTTCTTGAAATCAAGGACTGATGGGTTTTTTTTCTTTCTTTGTATCCCCAATTCACAGAACAGTGCCTGGTATGCAGTAGGTGCTATTAAACTCTTTTCATTGAGTTGACATAAACTCTTGGTTTCCTAACTAACTTTCTAAGTTTCTAAGGGCAGTTCTGCCTATCTGTATTGGAACCCCTCACCAGGAACTCTGTATTTCAGTGAAATCATATCTAACCCAAAAAACATAAAACATATTGTTCATTAGGTCATTAAAGGGGAAGAAATGAGAAATTCAGAAGACAGTAATAACATCAAAACACACAACAAAAATACTTCACAATTTTTAAAGATCTACCAAGCAAGGCAGTAACACTGCATATACATTTCTCACCTTTGAACCATCTTATTCTATAAGATAACCAAATTGTCCTTCCTTCTGAAGATCCTTAAGGAAACATAATATAAAATGAACTTAGCTTACCAAGTGCTATTTATGGGAAATAATCCTTGACTTCATCACAATCTGTACAGAGCTGTCAAAACTCCCTAAAATATAATCTTTTCAATCATCTTAACAAGCAAAAATCCCCACATGAGTTCATTTTCTCTTTTGCGCCTCCACCTCTAGGTTTTGGAAGGGAAAACTCTACCTTAATCTCTCCTAAGAGTCCTCCAGTCCTCTGCAGCATCAAGGACAAAATCAGGGTGGCACTGGGGTTAGCAATAGTAATTTTGCTTTGGTTGAGAAATCGCACAAGTCCATAGGGTGCATCACTCTGAGCAATAGTGATTCGGCTCAGTAGGTGGCGCCCAAGCACTGCTCCTCCAGTAGCTCTCGTCAGCAGGATTTCAAACTGCTCCTCAAATTCACTGTATGGCAAGAAGGAGCAATTCTCTGAGTCTAAACATATTAAAATGCTGCTAAAATCCAAATAACTAGTCATTTTCCAAATTGGTCATACATATTCAATGCACAGCACACACACCAAGTAGTAAAAAGAGGGTGCTCATCTAAAAGCAAGAGTTATCAACATCAACATTAATGCCTAGGAATCGTTATTAGTGTTTTCCTCCTCTGTTTTTAATTGCTTGGTGCATTAAGACAGTGAATTGGAAGGGGTTGTTTCCATATTCTGATCAGACTTCTAAAAGTCTGAAAGAAAAAAAAGCACACATACATAGTGATTTCCTCTAATTCTAGGAAAGTGATACATGCATCTTTTTCAACTCGATTTAAGTGACATTTTCCATTTACCAGCATGTAACAAATTGTTCTCCAACAGTGAATGTGTTTCCTACAATTTTTTTTTAAAACAAGGGGCTCATTTAACATACATTCCTCTCTGATGAAGAAGTAGTTTGGGGGGATGTGATACCTATCATCAAAAAGGATTAAGCAGAATGAGGAACAATGGGTAGAAATTACAAAGACAAAATTTAGGTTTGAGATTAGGACAAACCACCTAAATAATTAGAGCTCTCCAAAGGTGAAATGGACTGCTTCAAGAAGTCGTGGATTCTTCCACATTGTAAGTCTTGAAACAAAGGCTTCTGCAAGAAGCCTATCTGGATCCCCCTTAATGCAAGTGCCTTCCCTTCATCAGCTATTTCCAATTTATCCCGTACAGATCTTGTTTTTTACATACCCTCCACATGCTGTTTCCTCCATTAGGGCATGAATTCCTTGAAAGCAAGGACTCTTTCTATCACCAGAGCTTAGCACAGTGGCTGGTACACAGTAGTCAATAAATGATTCCTGGCAACTTGGTATTTTGTGGAGGAGACTTTTGTCAGATATTAGTTGGACAAGATGAACACTAAGACCTTTTCCAACTCTAAAATTCAGTGAGTTTCTGTGCTAGACATGACACAGGATTCTCATATATTCATGATTAAATATCTGATTATCTAACTAACGAAATCATCAACTCTATTACCTTTCGTCATCATCTATGATAGAGACATTTATAAAACTTAGGTTCTCTCCATGGCGAAAGATGACCAAGTTACCATGAACACTGTAATCCACACCAGGAAGGGCAGAAATGCTTTGGGAGACAAAATCAGCTGTCACATTGCCATATGTTCCATGCAGCCTCACTACTGGAATCATGATCATCCCAATGTCTTCTTCCACTATAACAAGAATTCAGAGTTAGTAGCAAACATACTTTATCAGAAGCCACCCAAAGGGAAATCATGAATTTCTTCTTTTTGCAATTAAGGAAGGTAAAGATGAGGATTTAACTGAAGGTTTGAATTATTCTAATAACTATATGCCACAGAATCTACATTAAACTTCAATTATCTAGTACTTGAATTATTAATGTGAAGAAAGATGTCAATGTATAAGAGAAGAAATCACATATGATTTACATTTTTAGTTGAAAAAAATATAACTTGGCTGAAATAGTGTTCAACAGCAATTGCCTAAGAGTCCACAAGATAGTGATGTTTTCCCATAAAATGATCAAAAGGTCATAAATTTAGAGTTTGAAAAGTCTTCAGAGACCACCTAATTACTTCTTCATTTTACAGATGAGGAAACTAAGGTCTAGAGAGGTTAAATGACTGGTCTGAGAAGGCAATATTTGAATCCTGGTCCTCTGACTCCAGTGAGAATGCTCTATCTACAATACCACCACTACTTTCTATAAGCTAATGCAAGTGACTTAAAGTATTCTGAGGTGATTGTTTGGGGTTTTGGATTTTTGTTGTTTTGGTTTGGCTTATTCTACCCTGTGGTTTCATATAGAGAGAGAGACCTAAGCAATGTGGAATTCCTTCTACTAAGCAGATCAGCACTTACTATGAAAGTCTTAGAAAGTTGCTTAGAGCAATAAGAAAGCAAATGACTTGCCCAGGCTCACACTGCCAGTATGTATCATAAGCAGGACTTAAATCCAGGTCATCTTGACTTCAGTGCTGATTCTATATACTAATATTACAATGATTCTCATTAAAATGGTTAACAATACAGAAATGAAATGTTGCTTTGAATGTTCCCAAAAATCAATATGAAATGAAGCCAATGCAAATTGCTTTTTTATTGATAGTAAGAAAAAAATGAGAGGCAGTCTGTCCTTGTGGACAGAGACAGCTCTCCGGGCTTAGAGTCAGTAAGACCTGGGTTTATGTCCCATCTCTAACACACACTAGTTGTGTGACCTTGGACAAGTCACTTAACTGCACAATTTCCCCAGCAATTCTCCAAGATTAGCACTTCTAATAAAGAAAGTAAAGAAGGTGGGGGGGGGGGACGGAATCCAGCATGGAAAAGGCTTCTGCTGTCTTTGAATTTACTTCAATAATCAATAGATCTATGATCTTAATTCCAATACACCTTCATCGGGCACAGATCACAACAGACTCTTGCCTTCCTTCTCATACTTGTATGATTCTTATCCACGTCCTCCTAGAATCCCCCACAGAGGAAGGATCCACCCCACGTGCTAGAGGCCTTTCATCTGGTATCCCTCAGTCTTACTATCTGACTGGCCTCCTCTCTCACTGGCCTCATGTGCCATTGATACATTTTATGCTTCTTCTGACAGACAACAGCACTGGCAAGACGCTGTGTCTACTTATACACACCACACTCTTTGTCTTGCCTTCTCGGTCACCTGCAAGTTTGATTCTCCTGAGATCATAGTACTCCATTATTTACAACCGTATAGCACCATCATAGAGGTCGCATGTGGCTTAGTGGATGTAGAGCCAGCTGCAAAGCTTCCCAAGAAGATGTGGGTCCAAGTTCTTTCTTTGGCCATGTCCTGACCACGTGATGCTGGGGAGCCACACAGCCTCTCAATGCTCTCGGCAGTTCTTTAAGATTGAGGTTTCAGAGACAGCTAGAAACTGCATTGGTAAAGGTAGTTCCCTCACTGGAGAATTCCCTATACCAAAGAAAACCCAGGTCCAGAACCTATTCCTATAGCATCATTAGAAGACTACTCATATTTTACAAAGGATTTGGGGTAGAAAAGACCTGGCTTTCACTGAAAGAGCTATGCTATTGCTAAATGTGATCTCAATTCACATTGAGATGGTAGTATAGTGGAAAGATGTGGAATGAGAAAGAACCAAGTTCAAATCCTGCCCGACTTTGTGACCCTGGGGAAAGTCACTTAGCCCTCTCTCAGCCTCAATTTCCTCATCTGTAAAATGGATATGATAAAAGCACCTAGCCCATAGCATTGTTGTGAAGTTCAAATGAGATGACGTGTAAAGTGCTTTGCAAACCTTAAAATACTATATAAATACTAGCTATTATTGTTATTATCATTTCTATGATCATTCACTCTTTTCCTTATATCCAATGCCCTCTAATTGTTCATCCATAGTATCTGCCCAAGATATATACAGTAATAGGTTAATTCAATGAGTTTCTCACTTGGGCACGTAGGCCCAGACAATATGTACTCTTCACCCTATTTGTTTTTCCTGTGTGGATTGCCAAACTAATTTCCCATGAGTGGCCTTAGATTTCATTGACAAGGTCCCATAATATTCTAATATACTATATAATATATATATACTATATAATAATATAATATATAATATAATAATCACAATCTCATTAAGAACAAAATCAAACAGGAACACTTGGAAAACCTCTTATCCACAAGGAAACTTTCTTACATTTAAACTTTGTGCAAAAGATCCTTATAGCACTGACGAATAAAACACCTCTGATGAGTACCTCTTTGCTTAGCTTTTCATTTCACTTGGTTTTTATTTACTCAGAGGACCACTGAGCAAAGTTACCACTGTGGTTTTATCTGTCAGATATTTATAAATACACGTAGAGAACAATCTTTAATCCTATTTTTTCCTATCAAGATAAAAGCAATTTTGTGATTTAAAAAATAAAATAATGAAAATGTATATCCTCCTTATGTTTCAGTGAAATGTAAAGTGATTATGAAGATGTGTTCAATTATAGACTATCATCTCTGAAAGATGGCCTGATGTTTTAATTTCCATCCAGAGTATTCTGAATACATTTATACAGTGATAATAAATAATATGTACACACACATTTTAGGCAGCTAGGTAGCTCCATAGTGCACAGAGTGGTAATGCCTAGAGTCAGGAAGACCTGAGTTCAAATCCAGTCTCAGACACTTACTAGCTGTGTGCCTGAGTTTTTTCATTTGTAAAACGGGGATAATAATATAACCTAACTCCCAGGGTTGTTGTAAGGCTCAAATGAGATAATAATTGTAAAGCACATAGCACAGTGCCTGGCACATTGCAAGTACTATATAAATATTGGATCCTATCATCCTCATCATTAATAATAATTAAAATCAATATATTAAAAACAATTTAATAAATATAATAATCAACCATGATAATATAATTAATGCTAATGACTAATAATTATTATATTTGTTTTGAAGATCAACTCTTTTATGCTTCACAATAATCCTGTGAAGTCAGTATCTCCATTGTACAGATGAAAAAACTGAAGCTGAGAAAGCTTAAGTAACTTAAGTAATTTCTTTCTGACTCTGCAATTTTATAGAGATGAGAAGGGAGGTAAATGGTTTGGCATTTTGATGGGGTGGCTGGAAAGAGGTAATAATGTTAATAATAATCTTTTCCATCATTTTAGAATCTTCCTCTCTGAAATAAACTTAAAAAATCAAAGTGCCTTTAAAATAATTTTGTTTCCAGAGCATATTTCTTCTGTGTGTGTTTAAGCAAGTCTGGTTACACCACCCAATTTCATCTTCTTTAGTGTCATTTCTATTTCTTCACATTTAGCACACTAAATACTGGGATACTAGAATCCAAGGGAGTGGTTCCATTGTCATCAACTATGAAAATTTATAGAATATATAAATGGTGGCAAATTATCTCTGTTTTTTTTTGTCTTCCTTTCAGCTTCTATAAATGTTGTTTGAAGAATCTGAGTTTTATGCCAAGTCTTCTTCATGCTTCTTTTCCCTTCCATAGCATTTCACTGTTTTCTGAGATGCTACTATTTATTATCTTCAGTCATCTTTCTTAGTAAACCTTTACAAATGAACTTTAATTCTAAATTGGTGCTTCCCTTTGCCTACTATGTCTTTCTACTTGACAAAGAGTTAATGCATTTACCAGCTAAGGGTTTCTGGACTCTTGTCTTCATTTTGTGGTAGCTATTTGGGTCAGTTAAATTTCTCTAAGAAATGTTTATAATGAAGAGGTGATGTTATTTCAATCCATACTGAATTTTGCAGAGTCAACATTTTAAATAAGTTGGGTTGGAGATATTTTAATTACTTTAATTTAATTATTTTAGTTCCATGCAGAGTTCAAATATTTATCCTTTCTTCCATTTTGGTTTTGATTTTGATGTTGATCTTTGTACTAACCAGTCAATAGTCTGCCTGTTTACTCACAGCTGATTCTGAAATGACTCACATACTATTAACCACTTGTTTCTCATATATTGACTGAGTCAGGAGTATTTTGTTTGTTTGTTTGTTTGTGATACTATTCTCTTTATCCAGCACTTCCCAACTCTTCTTGGAAAAAGTACTCCTCATATGCAGACTTGTGACATATGTTTAGCCTCTTTTATTTGTGGTTAATTACAAATTACACACGTCAGTATATCTTCTATCAGTCAGGAAGACCTAAATTCAAATCCAGCCTCAGACACTTACTAGCTATGTAACCCTGAGCAAGTCATTTAACCCTGTTTGCTTTAGTTTCCTCCTTATTCGTAAAGTGAACTGGAGAAGAAAATGGAAAACCACTTCAGAATCTTTACCAAAAAAAAAAAAGCCACCCCAAAAGGGGTCATGAAGAGTTGGACACAAATAAAAATGACTAAACAACAAATACCTTTTGCCATCTTTTCCTGTACTCACTTTTACTCCGAAGTCAACAAGCTTCAAAACATACACTAATATCTTTGAAAGGTCTTATGGGGGCAGCTAGGTGGCGCAGTGGATAGAGCACCGGCCCTGGATTCAGGAGGACCTGAGTTCAAATCCGGCCTCAGACACATAACACTTACTAGCTGTGTGACCTTGGCAAGTCACTTAACCCCATTGCCTAAAAAAAACCAACAAAAATAAAAACAAAAACAAAAAAGAAAGGTCTTATGGAGTTCTTCAGAGAATTTTTCTACTTGTTCACCCACTGCAACTAATGTTGGTACATAAAACTGAAACTTGGTTTCATGATGGCTTATTTACTTGTGGTCACCATAAATATTATATCATGATAATGTGGCTCATTTTTTTGTTGTTGCTTGGGCACACAATGAAACCAATTCCATTAACTCATTTACTCATCTCTCTGAAGACTACATATGAGTCATGCTTTCATTTAGCTATAATTTCCGTTTGTCTTATGGTTTCGTTAGGGTGCTGATGCCAATATGGGTGTGGTTTTGGTGACCTCCAGTAGTATAAAAACTCATTAGTCACTGGATAAGAATTCATTTAGAGTACATTCATTTAAAGTAAACAGTTAAATTCATGTTTATAAGCAAAATTGTAGTTCTTACACATTTGGCCCCCTTTTCTCATCATGTGGCAGCCATCATGAAGGAAGCAGTACTACAAACAATACTACTATGAACTACTAGTGTACAATTTTATACAGCGTGTCCTAAAAATATTCACAATTTTAAGCCTGTATTTTTATCTGTTTCTTTGTACATCAATGACCTCAAAACTCGTCCCCTGGTGGCCAATTTGCTGTCAATAACCCTTTCCTTACTTGGCTAAGATAATCCTTACAGAGATGGCATAATTTTGTAGCCAAAATAGTTTGAAAGGAATATTAAATTTACAAAAAAAGCCATATTAATTTGTCCAGGAAATTATACAGCTGAAATTCCACATTCTGCTTTTATGGAGGAAAGGTGATGCAAATCCAATCTGATATGATAGCCTTATTGAGAAAATACTAAGCCCTAGGATCAGTAGTGGCTCATATCAAGGTCCCAAATGAATGAGATCTATTCTAGTATAGTATAATAATGAATCATAATGATGAATTAACAAGAAAGGGCAAAATTATATATAACATACTTGTCACTAAGGTAGGCCAGCATGTAAAATGCTTTAGAAAGATTACTTTTAAAAATAATTTTAAAATATTTGGGTACTTTGAAGTTTAAAGACTAAACTCTCAGTCATTAAGAAAAAGTCGTTCATCAGTCAAGTAGGTATAAGAAAGTAAGTATATTTTCTGTTCTCTCCAAGGTAAGCTTCTTACCAAAAGTCCTCCGACTTTTTCTAGTCCTCATCATAGTTGAGCCCTCAGTAGCATTTGGTACTGCTGACCACCTCTTTCTCTAGAATGTTCTCTCTTCCTTTAGCTTCTGTAACACTGTTCTCTCTTGGTTCTCCAACTTATTCAGGTAACCATCCCTCCTCAGTCTCCTTTTCTGCTTCATATGTCATCTGCTGCCATCTAACTGTGGGTATTATTCAAGGTCAAACATTTTTTCCATATATACCTGCTTCCTCTTTGAAATCTCATCAACTTTTTCCAGTTCCCACCTCTACGCAGATGATTCACAAACAGATGCAGCAGCAGCCCCTCCCCAGAAGTAAAGTATCTTATTCTCAAATAATTACCTGATACCTGTAGCTGGATGCCATAGACAACTAGAACTCACTACATCCAAAGCTGAATGCAACATCATCATATAAAGGCATACCATTTCCCTGATTTCTCTCTGTCTTTTAATAGTGCCACCATTTGCCCAATGACCCCGACTTAACTGAATGTTTTAGTCTTCCCACTCCCTCATTCTTCCACAGCCAATCAGTTTTAAAATCTTACTGACTTTGTCTCTCAAACCTCCCCTCCTCTTGTTCATTTCCATTCCCATAGATACCTTCCTACTTCAGGCCTTTATCACTTCTCACTTGGAAAACTATAAAAACCTCCTAACTAGTTTCTCTCTCTACAGATTCTGTTATCTTCAATACATTCTTTAAACTTATGTATTCTTTCTAATTACTGTGATCAAGTCACCCATTCCCTATAATCACTGACTACAAGCATAAAACCCTCATGCAATTGTTGGCCTACACAGTCTGATTTGAACCTATAATGTAGCATTCTCTCACATTCTCCTTTTATGAAATTCAACTCCACTCAGTTCAACAAATGTTGATTTAGTAGCTGCTACATCTAAGATACTATGTATCCAGGCATCCTGTCAAAGTGAAGTGTTCTTCCGTGTTCTTATTCTTCCCTCTCCAGTCTTCTTGCCTTTTTGTTCATGTTAGATTCCATCCAAGAAATTGACTCTCCCCCTCTTTTATACTGAAATCCTTCCATTTATTTAAGGCCCAATTCAAGAGCCACCACCCTACACGAGGCTTTCCCTGAGCTCCCTGGTAAAAAGTGATTTCTCAGAGTATCTTGAAGCTATCCTTTGCTCTAATCCTATTTTACTCTGAATCAGTCATTGGTATGAAGTGCTGGGATTGCAGTCATGAAGACCTATGATGAAATATGGCCTTAGATGACAACATTTACTAGCAAGATGTAAAAATGGGGATATAAAAGTACCTACCTAATAGGGCTGTTATGAGGAACAAATGAGATAATATTTGTAAAGGACTTTGCAAACCTTAAAAGAACTATATAAATCCTAGTTATTATCATGCCTTTTAAATTTTTGCCTCCATAAAGACAAAGTCTTTACCTTATGTCATTTTGCATCTCCAAAATGCTATTATGTACCTAACAAACAATAAATCAATCGACAAGCATTTACTAAGTGTCAGGCACTGGGCTAGGTACTGCAGATATAAATACAAATATTGAAACCATTTCTACTTACAAAGGGTTTACATTCTAATGGGAGAGAGAAGTTTATATGTACATACGGTATAAAAATAAAATTAATAAATACAGATACATACAGAGTAGTTAAATACAAGGTTGTTTGGGATGGAGGGCCCTGGAAGCTGGGTAATTGTGAAAGGCTTCATGCAGAACAATAGTGTCAAACACAAACAGAAATGGAGGCCATTAATCCATATATAAGGATCTCTGCAGATCACACACTGACTTAGTTTTAAAATGCAATATTAAATACTAAAATCTATATTTTATTGCACTTTTATTCTTTTTGTTAAATATATCCCAATTACATTTTAATCTGGTTTGGCGGCACTTGGGAGTGTTGCTGATACAGAAGATGGTGCTTGAGCTCCACCTAGGGAAGAGAGGGACCTATAGGGAGGTAGGAAAGAAGAGAGACCATTCCAAACATGTAGGCTGGATAGGATAGGCAGTGGAGGCAATGAGTGTAGCTGCTTTAAGGAGTTTCGCTAAGAAAAGAAGGAAAGATACAAGATGATAGGATGAGAGGATGAGATGGTTAAATGAACATTTCTTAAAGATGTGGAAGATAGGTGGGGTGGGAAGAGGCCAAAAGAGAGGGGAGAGCACCTCATCAAGAAGGATCAATTCTTTGAGCCTGGGGGAAAGGTGGAAAAAGTAGGAGGTGATGTCAAAGAGCGAAGTGAACTGAAGGTTAAGCATAGCTTGATGATTCTTTCAAAGATATACATATGTGTATGTATTACATATTCAATGTCCACTTGGATCTAGGATGTAATTGATATAGCTGAAATTTATATAGATATTCCCTCAAAACATGCAGAAACGATACATCCAAATACATCCATGCCTGCCCATCCTATGTACCACTGGTCCATATCCTCCCATACATTTATCAACCTGTTAGGGGTTTTCCTCACTTTCAGTCTTGTCAAACCAAGTATCTCAGCCCATATTATTTTTTCATTCATACATTTCCTTAATGATAACCTTTGTACCACTTTTATGTATAATTCTTTGTAAAGTCTCTCACAGTCTGGCTCCATTTTCCTTCCAGGCTACGTTATAACCTGCTCATAACTACTATATGCCCTAACACTGCCTTTTGGCTGACTTTCATTTTTCTTCAGAGGCTTTGGAGTTCGATGACTAGCAGCCACACAACATCACCAGAAGGATACTGGTGTGTGTGTGTGTGTGTGTGTGTGTGTGTGTGTGTGTGTGTGTGTGTATATGTGTATGTATACATACATCTATATATATATGTGTGTGTGTGTGTGTGCGCGCATCTGTGTGTATATATTATTATTGTTGTTTAATCACTCAGTCATGTCTGACTCTACATGACCCCATTTGGGGTTTTCTTGGCAAGATCCATTTCCTTTTCTAGTGTGTCTCCATTTTGCAGATGAGCAACTGAGGCAAATAGAAATTAAGTGAATTGCCCAGAGTCACAGAGCTGGTAAGTGTCTAAGGCCAGATTTGAATTCAGATCATGGCTCCAAGCCCAGGGCTCTATCCACTGCACTGCCTAGCTGCCCCCTGAATATATGTATATACACATATAAATATATGATAAATAGATAAATATGGTTTGAGAGAGTGACAAAGACAGGGAGAGAGAAAGAGACAGAGACAGAGACAGAGTCAGAGAGACAGAGACAGAGAGACCTTTGCTTCAAGAATAATCTTTGGGGTAATTAAAAAGAACTATGCAATCCAGCATACATTTATGCATATACCAAAGCTACTGGAAATTTTCCGTATGGAATTTCAAGTTGACTAATAAACTACTATACTAATATTTCATACTAATATACCACTATAACTAAGAAAAGTGTGATATAAACAAAAAGCCAATAGTAAATGAACCTACCTGTAAAAGCAGAATATCTTGGATCAAATTCAATGATTCCTTCTGCATTGTCATTTTTCATTATTATTATTAGAATTGCAGAGATATTTCCAATTTCTGGAGGTTGATCCACCTGAAGTCCATTTTCTCTAACAGTAAAATCATACCCTCTTGGAAGATAATAGAAAGAAAAATAAACAAATCAAAGCATTATAGGATGGAATAATAAGAATTAGTTAAAATGAGCTGGTAACACTTACTAGCTTCTATATCCCATGATCCTGTATCTGATCAAGTGTATCCCTGATCAACTGAGTCTTTCCCCAAATAAAATACACTTGATGAAATTATAAGGTGTAAGGGGCAGAAAAGTGAGATGATAGATATTAGGATTTTTGCCCCTTTAAGACTGAGTCTCACTCACTGCTGATAAAGATACAAAACCTTGACTGGCTCACAACCTGAATGACCAATTCTCAGATTAGTAAGACAGTGACCCATTCCCACCTTATAAAGGGGTTCAACTTTTTCAGACTTTTGAATGGACAGCATAAAAACAAAGAAGTATTTCTACTTGGGGAGACAAGCCCTGGGAGACTCAGGAGGGATGTCTCAAAGGAGGTAATCCTTGAGCTGAGCCTTGACAGGAGCGAGGGAATCTAAGGGGCAGAAGTGAAGAGGAAGATTACTTCAGGGACGAATGCAACCTGGGCAAAGGCGTGGAGAGGGAAATAGAATGTCATGCACAGGGAATTCTGCTATAGCGTACATTTTGTGAGAGGACATTATGCACAACCAGCTTAAAAATACAAGTTGGAACCAAACTGTAATGGGATTTAAAAGACAAACAGAAATGTTGTATTTTATCCTAAGGACAGCTGGCCCTTAGGACATGCAGTTTATCAATAGTCAGTTAGTCAACAAATATTTTTTAAGTGCCCACTACATCAGGCACTCCGTTAAGCACTGAAGATTCAAAAAAAGGTAAAAGACAGTCCCTGTGAACTCTCAAGGAGGAGCTCACAGTCCCATGGGGGAGACAATATCCGAACAGCAAGGTACAAACAAACCATATAAAGGATAAATTTGAAATAATCACTCAACAAAGGGAAAGCACTAGAATTAAGGGGGATCAGGGAAAGCTTCCTGCAGAAGGTAGGAGCCATGTAATATCTGTAGTACCTGACTCACAGAGTTGTCAGGAAGCTGAAATCTGAGAAGGTATGTAAAGTTCTTTCCAAATTTTAAAATACTAAGCTTTGTCCTCTTCCTATTTTATTTTGCATCATAGTTTTTGGAAAGTACGGCCAATTTTTGGCATATGGTACCACATTTTAAAACTTGACAAGTAGTGCCATTTTTAAGTTGTCATTCTATAATGATGCAGTATTGTATTACAGTTGTATTTCAAAGCATTATAAATTGCTATTATCCCCAGCAAGTCCTAGGACTTATTAAGAAACACTTTGTGAGCGTTTAGAATGGGAAGTGGCCATTACTTACAGCTAGTATAGTTTCATAAAAAGCAGGTAATGCTTTTATTGACAGTTACTATATTGGCAAATGAGAGGAATGCTATAGATATAATATTCTAAGATTTGAGTAAAACATTTAACAAAACTTTTCATGCTGTTTTTGGGGAGACTGATATAGAGATAGTTGGGCTAAATGACAGTATGATTAAGGAGATTCAGAAAAGCTTGAATAACCAGACCAAAGAGTTAATGTGTTGGTATCAACTTAGAGAGAAATCTTTAATGGAGTAGCTCAAAAATCTGTCCTAGATCCTGAAATGTTTAAGTTTGGTTTTTGTTTGTTTCTTAGTCTAAGACTTCAATAAAAGCATCAGGAATGCTTATCACATTTGAAGATGACACAAAGCTGAGAGGAAAAGCTGTGGTGTTCCATGGTTAGAAACCAAAAGAGATCTCAATAGGCTAGAAGTACAGTCTTGGATTTAATAAGATAACATTTAACAGGAGTAAATGTAAACTTCTACAACTGGGCTAAGAAACACAAATCCTGAAGTATAACATGGAGGAGTAATGGATAGAAGATGACAGTTTCAATTTTTTAAAAAAAGATACTGGTTTTAATGTTTTGCATGCTGAATGAGTCAATAGCGCAGGCAGTCAAAACTAAACTAATGTGCCATTAAGTAATATAGGCATAATGTCCATAAACTAACAAAATTATAGTCCTGACTACTCTGCTCTGATTATACCATATCTGAAATGTTGTATTCCATTCATGGTACCCCATTTTACACAAGTCAATGACAAGCTGGAACATCACAAGAAAAGGGCAACTGGGGACTAGATATCATGTCATATAACAGCCACTTGAAGGATTTGGAACATTTTAGTCTAGGAAAAAGAAGATTTTGGGGAGACAACTAACTTGCTATCAAGTATCTTGAAGATTATCATGTGGAAGAAGATTTATACCCGTTCTGTATAGCCAGAAAGTAAAAGTAATGAGCCAAACTAGTAGAAATGGATAAAAGCAGCAAAGGGTAGATTAAGACTCAACATAAAGAAAAGCTTTTTGACAATTACTGCTATTCAAAAGTAGAATGAATTTCCTCAATAATTAATGGGTTTCTCTTCACTGAAAATCTTCAAATGAATACCAGATGACTTATTTTTCAAGGATATTTTAAAGAATAGTTCTGTTCAGATATGTATTGTAACTAAGTAGCCTCTAAATAACCTTCTCACTCTGAGATTCTGTGATTTATATATTATATATGTACATATATACTATATGGATTTATATATATACACATATACAATCATCTATCTGAGTGAAAATATAACATATTAATGAGTCTAGGAATAATACCATGTTGACAGGATATACTAGTGAACACATACCATATTAATAAGTCTAGAAATCAGAAGAAATTGGTGAAGTGTCAAAAGGGCTATTACAGGATGTTCTAAATTCAAAGTTAATAAATATGTGAAGATATTAAAAAGCAATGTTAAGCACCATACACTGGTTTATATTTGAAATTTAAAACAGGTGGCAAGTACAAAACTATAAAAGGAAAGTCAGGAAATAGGTGAAAAATACTTTATTCTTTGAGAAAATAAAGGAAGAATGGCTCTTCTTTTTTGGTTTTAATAACAGTAATTCTGCAAAGTTATTTCATATGCTAATACTCCAATCAAACAATCTTTATGATAGCTAGAAATTATGTCTATTTATCTCATTGTTGAAGGCAAAAATGTAACAGCCCTGCCCCTACTACCACAGTGCTAGGTATTTACTTGGTATTTATAGCCTATTTTATTCCAAAAGACCCTAAGGAGGATTATGAGAGTGAATTAATACAATGCAAAATAGGGTAAGTAGGAATAAAAACAAAATGATAATACAAAAAAGAGAGAGAACAGATGGTAAAATGTATCTAGGATGAGTTTCCCAATCTCTTGGGTAGAATTTGCCACACCTATCAGTTAGTTCCAGTCACATGCAACTTAGACAGAAGACAGGACACCAGAATATAAAAATATCAGATCTGTTTGTTATGCTTTCCTGCCCATCTCCACCCATTGGCTTCCCTGGTTTCCTTCAAGGCTCAGATTAAATATTACCTTCTCAAGATTTTCCTGGGCACTGCTAGTGCCTTTCCTCTGAGATTACTTTCAATTTACACAGTATAGATCTTGTATGCACACAGTTATCTGCATGTTGTCTCCTCTACTAGAACATGTGCTTCTTGAGAGCAGAGACTGTATTTCTGCTTTTCTTTTTAACTGTAGCAATTATTAGTGCATTGCTTGGCAGATAATAAGCACTTAATAAATGCTTGCTGACTGACAACAAATAAAATGAACTGAACAGTTCCAAATATCCATAAAATATATTTTTTAAATTTGCAAAAATAATGTTTAGTCGTGATTACAATTTTTATTCTACCTTTGCTCTGACATTCCATAAGAAATAAGAACGGGGGCTAGAAAGAAGCTACACCCTAGTTAGGCAAAACTGTCTATAGTTTTATGATTTTTTTTTTACTTTACCTTCCTTGTAGTTCCACTTTTGTAATTGCAAGAGAAAATTCCTCAGGACCTTCAGGAAGGTCATCATCAACAATTTCAATATCGATACTTTTAGCCTTCTCCCTTGGTTCAAAGAAAAGTTCCCCTATTGCAGGAATAAAATCTAAGCCTGCTTCTGCTGTTCCACTTACAGTCTCATACCAGAGTTTCACTTGGCCCAAATGTCCACCCGAACGAATAACTGTGATGTTAACCTAAAAAAGAAGCATTTTTATACTTTATTTCAATTTTGAACTTAATTGAGTTTCACTTTTCCTGCTTTGAGTTAAATATTTCATTGGTCGTTGAGATGATGTTAAAATCATGTGTTGGTAAAAAATGAATTACGTTAGAAAGAAAACTTAAAGGTTCATGAATGTGAGTGGATATATATCACTAGGAATAAGTGGGCCACTGCATATTCACAATTATTCTCAACATTCCTTTTCCAATGTGAACGACCAATTTGAAACAAGCATCATTAATATTTGAAGCACCTGGTACTGTACCTTCTGTCCTTCTTCTGACACTTGGAGGAGCTTAGGTGACAAAATAAACCAGCCATATGGAAAGTCACTAGCAACCATTGTAACATTGGCTGTTCTACTAGACTCACTTAAACTTCCTCCCTCACTGATTCCAGTGAGCTGAAACTCATAGAAACACTTTTCCTCAGGAATGCTATCATCTAAAGCCTATAGGACACAACAAGAAAAAAAAACACAAATTAATCTGCAGAATCTTCAGAAAAGGATCTGTCAGGCCAAACTCTATAAGATTATATCAAACAAATATGACATGGCAGAATGAGTCAGGCTGCCAAGTATTAATACCTGTATGACCACAATGGCACAGACTGTCCATCTCGCATGGTTAATTTTCCTGATGTTTCTGCAAATTCCTCTACCAAAGGGGGAAATATACTCCAGTATATGTGACTTCTCCAAATGTTCCCAGGCCACGAACCAGGCTATAGATAAGAACACAAAAATATACACTCATTAAAATTTTAAAAACTTTAAGGTAGGGGGAGCTTTCTTAAAGTTTTAGTACTTCATGGTTTTAAAAAAACAGTTGCATGGAGCTATGTTTAGGAATATGATGAGCAAACCCAAAGGAATAGGAATGATAGTCTAATCTGAATGGATCAGAGAGTTCCCGGTGGAAAGAGTTATAAGGTAAGGCTGGAAAGATAATGTGATGCCAAATTATAAGAGATGTGGAATGCCAAATGATGTGGAGTGCCAGGAGGTTGAAATTTACTCAGTAGTCCAGAGTTACCAAACACACACCCAAAGCAGATTAAAACGCAATTGGGAAATATCTAACAAAATAAATAAAAATAGAACAGAACAAAATAAAGTTAATGTGGTTTTCTAAATCAATATTTGACCCATTAGAATCCTTATACATGGTTTAATGGCTCCCATCTGTATGAGTTTTTCACTGCAGCAATAGATACCAGAGAACCACTGATGGATTTTGAGCAAAAAAAGTGATATGACCAGATCCATACATAAGGACATTGAAGACACAGATCTGGATCTTGTAATAGGAGTCAGGGATGGAGATCCAAATTTTTGGAGTTAACTACATAGTGGCTGAAGTAATTATATTTAAAATATTTTCAAAGGAAAAAGAGAAACAAAACTGAAAGAGATATAAAAGCCCAAATCACTTATTTTATAGGTGAAGAAACTAAATAAGAGGTGAAATCAATGAATGAAGGTCACATTTCTTGTTGTTTTGACTGGTTGGTTGGATGGAGAGTGATTTCACTGACATAGGGAATTCCCAGTGAGGAAGTTCCATCTACCCATGTATATCCAAAATCGTTTCACAATTTAGAGTTTTAGAGAGTAGCCTGTAGCACTAAGAGGTAAAGTGACCTGCCTAGGGTTACTTAGTGCATGTGTCAGAGGTTGGACTTCCAGGTTGTCCCAATGCAAGTCAACTTTTTATCCACTGTGCCATGCTACTTTTTCAGAAAGTCACATGGTTAATTTCAGAGTCTGGATTTGAACACAGTGATTCCTAGGCACTGCTGTTGCCACTATATCATGTTGTCCAAATTGAGCTAAGTTTGCATTGCCAATTTAGCTAATACCTTTGCAATATTACCTTGCTAACAATTCTTTATAACATCAAGATAACACAGACAAGTCATTAGATCAAGTCACTTAAAATACAAAGATGACAACAAGGAAATAATCTCTCCAGGCATTAAACCAACCAAAAAACAGTTAGGTAGACATGATTTGGGCAGAGGAAAATCATGAAAGCACTCACCTAATTAGAGCAGTGCCATTATATTTTGCTGAGGGCTCCCCAATGAGAATATTCCTAGATGATGGGGCAATCCCAACCTCTCCAGATGCACCTTTTTCTCCCTGTATGACAATTACTGCTCTACCTAGGGGAAAACAAGTTTTCAGTACAACTCTTTCCAAGAAGGATGTCTACACAATGTCTCCTCAGTACTCTATCTTATATTCCATGAAATATAGCATTAGATTACCAGACTTTTCAGCTGAAAATAAGTGCTCAAATTGAGTGCTATTGTTTACATGCAAAAATGAAGCTACTAACTCACAATTCATGGAGTGCTGTATGTAGTCTACATGGTTTTTATAAAACTGATGATAGATTTGATTCATCTTTACCTCTCATGACTAGTGCCGTACAGTTAAGAAATGGTGAGCTAGAAGTACAAGTACAGTCTGGAGCCAAGGAAGAAAGTGAAAACACCTACAATCCATAGATTTGAACCTCTGACTTTAATCTCATGAGTATAATATTTAAGAGAACTGGGCTAAATGACCATATACTATGCAAGAATACAGTTCTCAGACAAGCCTACAGAGTGAAAGAGACTATCTCCCCCTGCCCATGTAGATGAACAAAGCAATGATATTCTCTGTTTTCAGTGCAACAGTCTCTTCACTGAATACTCTCAAGGTCATAAGGCCTTGTGAGGGAAAGTAGAGATGGGTAGTAAATCACAGGATAGAAACAGCACAGTCAGCTACACATCTTGCCTGGCATCATCTTTCCAGATGTCTTAACGAGGATTATCATTGCCTGCATACCAAAATTTCTATGACTACTTTTAAAGCATGATTGAATAGTTTCAGAACCATTTCCTGGATGAGCTGTTGAATGTTTCTGCCTAGAATTCATGTTCAGTTTAGCAAGAATCAGGATTGAGTAGGAGAGAAGTGTTTGAACTTTTATTTTGTTTACTCTTTACAGATCCATAGATTATATGTTCATAGAAGAAGGGGGGAAGCCAGAAGTACACATTTCTGAAAAGTAAAAACACCAAGGCAACTACATTCATATGACATTAAACAACAAATTGGTCAAAGAATATTTTTCAAGGAATGAAATGTGCACAACCTAGGGTTTTTTACATTTGTTAACCATTGAGTATGCAATTATAATTTTTAGGGAGTTGATGTAAGTTGTAAGTGGGAAAAACAGGAGAGTTCTGCTTACCATTTACTGGTGATATTTCTGCATCATCAAGGGAAAGCAACTGAATGATGAAGCTCTTATCACCTTCCAAAAAAGTATCTTGAAGTACATGTAAAACAATACTCTTCTGAGACTCATTCTATATCAAACCACAGAATTAGGAAATATATTCATGATTGATCCAAAGACAATCAAAACATTTCTCATCAGTAAAACAATTCTATTCATGCCTCCTTTAACCAAAAGAAAAAATTCTACCTTTATATTTTTCTGTGAATCCAGAATTGCTTTTAAAGAGAGGTACTGAACTAAAAACATAGCTCTCCAGTTCCCTTTTTGGGGAAAAATAAAAATTAAAACTAAAAAGAAGACAATGCGCATCTTGATTTATCAAGGAACCTCCACCATTGGCTCTTCATTAGGTTGGGAGCTTCTTGAGAGCAGGAGCTGTTTATTGTTTGCCTTTCCCTTTGTATCACCAGCACAGGGCCTGGCATGTAATCTGAACGGCAAAAATGCTACTTGACTGCCTGTTCTTTAAAAAATACCTATTTGGTCAACATATGGTACTAGTAAAGTCCGTGGGTTTAACCCTTGCCCAGAGCAGTTGGCTTCACCTAGGTGAAAGGAAAGCAAGGTTCCAGAATCAAACGTTCAGTTCTTGAAAAGGCATGTTTTTATTCTCAATACATAAACTGCTTACTATAAAACCATTACTAACACCAGAAAAAAAATTCAAAGCATACTGACAATAGCCTAACAGAATCAACTTCATATATGAGAAATAGTTGCAAAAACTTCATTTAAAAGATACAATTAATAAGAAATTTTATTTGCAAGTAGAAATGTTCTTAGCATTTGAATTAGTTTTTTTAACAAAAGTAACAAGTCCTTAACTTAAGAAAATAACTATTAACTCAGTCATTCATATTTAGATACTTTATTCCTTTTAAATGTATACCAAATAGATTTCCATATTTAACATTCTTGAATTTATATATATATATATATATATATATATATATATATATACATACATACACACACACACACACACACACACATATATATATATACACACACACACACACACATATATATATATATACACACATATATACACATATTTCTCTCCATGGTGTGTATATATGTGTGTGTGTGTATGTACATATATGTGTGTGTGTGTGTGTGTATACACACACATATATACACACCATAGAGAAATTTCTTATAAGCATGAATCAGGAATGAAGATTTATCTTCCCAATTTAAATTTCTCTGGGAAAGAATAGGACAAGAGAAACCACAAAAGGGCATATCTATCTGAAACAAGAACCCAGTGGCCCATAATCCTCTGATGATAGATATCTCATAATTATAAAAACTGACCAAAATTTGCTCTAAATTATTTTATCATTGATAAGAAATATTGCATCAGAAATTTCAATGTGTAAGTCATCAAGTACAAAGACTACTGTTATTAATATTTTTGGTCATGGAGCTGACTTCCTTAATGGAAGAACGTTGGCTATAAAAATGACCAGTTAAGGAGAGGGGAATACTCTGAATCCTTCGAAGAATTTTGTTCTGCATACCAGGAAAATGCAGAGATATTCCAGAGATAACACTGTGATGACCATTCCCAAAAATATAACTGAGAAAGCTAGCTGTTAATGATTTTGCTCTGCACTGCTGACAAACTAATAGAATCCTTTTAAGAAAGTTTCTATATAACATGTCAGTCACATGCTCCTCTAACACGACATTATAATCTCAAAAAGAATAAAACCAACATAAACTCCATTCAATACAAATGAGAGGATTCATACTACATAAGCCTATATGAGACAGAGTGTATACCCTGGGTGGAGGTTGGACTAGATGGCCTCTGAGTCTTCCAACTCTGCAACTCTACTATTTTAGAATTCTATAATATGCTCAGCACATAACCTCTACCCTGCATATAATGAAATTGTGCAATGCTTTTAATAGCGCTTGGCCCTGAAAGTTACAAGGCAAAATTGACTTTTCTAAGATGTTCAAGGTGTTTGTACCTCATCTGGTTATTTGGCTGCAAAAATCACCTCTCAGGTCAAAACGCTTGGCTTCTTTTGTTTCCAACATCAAAATCAAACTATTTGTATTTTGATTCAAGGTCCACCATATTACTCATGTTATTTTCCAAAAAACTCTGCTTGACCCATTTGGTCCCATCACTGCCTTTCCCCTTCTATTCTTATCATGTTCAAATTTCTGAACCTTCTTAAGTTTCTTTTCACAAGTTAAAAAACAAAACTGCTTCTACCAACTATAGTTGTTCCAAAGGTACATCTTCTAAGAGAGGGCTTCTTAAAGTTTTTCCACTCTCGACCCCTTTTCGAGTTTCACCAGCATTCATTGGCATTGCAAGACCTAAGAGTTACGTGTAGTGCAAAGTGAGCACGCTTTGTGTTCAGAACCCAGGCTGCAGTGAAGGTAAGGATGCAACATGGGCAAGTGCTGCCAGAAACACCTCAGATTCATTACACGTTTGATTTTTAATTAATTTTTGGTCATTGTACGTTCAGAAACCTTTTACTGGTGCCAAATTTTTTGCAACCTCATATGCGATCACAACCCACAGTTTAAGAAGCGCTGCTCTAGGAGATACTTTTGCAACCTCATACAGCTAATTATACAAGCCACAGAAGTGCATGAATACACATACCAAATAAAAAGCAAACTATCCAATAAAAATACCTATTCTTCCCACAGAGATATGCCAATATCAATATATACTTTTCAGTATACTTTTGAATTTGATAATCAAATTTACTAATTTACTAAACAATATGTATTTGAAAATTGTTCACCCCCTATTCTCCCATCTTTCCTCTTAATAATACATTTTCTTTACTAAAAAGTCAGGGTTACATAAAATTCTAGTTATACTGTGGTTAATTGATGTGATTACCACACCAAATTATATTGCTACTTTGGAAAGTGAAACCAATCTAAATCTGTAAAGAATGCACACACACACACACACACACACACACACACACACACACACAGAGGACTGTTCCTTACTATACCTCTTCAAAATGAAGTGTTCCATTCAAAGGACTTAGGTCACCTCTAGCTGCTTCCTCCAGAACCCACAAAAGTTGGACCACTCCTTTTCCTCCTTGGGTTCGGGTAACTGTCAATGTTATGTATGAAGAAGGATCATCAGCTGTTACAGCTTCTGGAACTGTTACCTGGAAGCAGGAATTACACAAAATTAGATGATGGATTAAAAAAAAAAAGAGAAGGGAAAAGGAATATAAGAACCTCCATATTCAAATTTGGAAGATAATTACATAAAATGGAAGTATTCTTGATCATAATTGCTACTTACCCCAATCAATGCCCATGGATTTTAGGGGATCCTAATTTTCAAAGTTTTCATTGATATTTCTGAAATTAATCTCCCAGTTTAACTACTATTCTTTAAATTGATTTAATCCTAAATTAGACAGCATCACCACTTAGATGTCTATCAAGAAGTACTTTCTCGATTCCAGTATGAAATGTACAAATTCTCTCTCACCCTACTGACAGCAATAAATTTTCCTGCCCACTGTTTGTTGTAGCTATAAGACAGGTTAAAAAGCCACATTATCTGCTATTCATATGTTACAGAAAACATACTTAGAACAACAAAAAAAGAATCTAGCAGTACATTGGACACAAAGAATGGGAAGCTGAAGACAAATTCAAGGGACAGTATTTCTAAGTTGATTTTTTAGTAAAATAATCAAACAGGGGATTTTGAGGCTGTGACCATAAGATATGTTACCCCATCCAGAAATAAATATCAGAGATTATAACAGTAGTTAAGTCAAATAAGTATATAACCATTACTTTTGAAGATTATAGGCATGTGAAATTATCAGCTAATTTTAAAGTAATGAGCTAGAATTTGCATAGTGCTTTAAGGTTTGCAAAGCACTTTACATATTAACTCATTTGATGCTCACAACAACTCCATGAGGTACTTGCTATTATTATCCCCATTTTATAGATTAGGAAACTGACACCCAGAGAGGTTAAGAGATTTGCCCACAGTCACACAGCCAGTAAATGTCTATGGCAGGATTCAAACTCAGGTCATCCGGATTCCAACTCCTGAATTCTATGTGCCATAGGAAATTTATATTATAAAAACCAAGACTAGAGATGTGATAAAGACAGAAGTATTACGGCTGGTATAGGATTCCCTGTGATTCAAGGCTTGAACAATGACTTTTGGTCCAACCTCAAAAGTCAATGGCAACTTACAAAAATAAAGACATCCGACCAAGGTAGAGCATATAAAACTACACAAAAAAAGGTAATAATGCCTCTATTCCTCTACTGGTGGTGACAGCAGATTCAAGCAGATTAGTTTGTACAGATTTATGAAAGTAGGGCAACCCCAGTTATGTTTTGTGGATATTTTGATCAATAAAATCCTAAGATTCCCTATTCTATTCCTCAGAGTTAGGTAATTTTCACCCTGAGAAACACTGAACTGCTTTTGAGGTAAAATGCAGCCATAATTACACTTATCTAGTATGTTTGCATTCCTATAATACTTTCAACCTGCTTGGAAGATTCTGATAGTTGAATAATGAGATTTGACTAGCAAATAATTTATTTAATAGCTCTATTTTTTCCTAGTCCTAATCTAATCCTCAATTTTTTTAAGGCTTCAGGTCCTTTAAATTTAATGAATATAAATGAAAATATCACTAAAAGGAAGCCAAGCTAAGTAAGTAAAAGGAAAAACAAATCAAATTTGCAGGAACAAGTCAAGAAAGTGTTGACACATTTAATAAGAATTAAATTTGGAAAAAGGTCATGAGGAAAGGATACTCCTATTTACATCAGACTTACAGTCCTTTCTTCAAATCCAAATACTCCCAATGGAGAGTCATTTGGTGGAATAGTGATGGTCACTTCAGTATCAGCACCAAGCCTAGCACCTCCAGTCACGCTGATTAAGGAAATGTTGAAAGTTTCCAAGACTCTGCTTCAGCATCATCAATTATGGCAATTTCCAGTACTGCAGTCACCTGGCAAAAGAACAAACACAAAACAACATGAACAATCTTCTGTGTATTTCAGTTGAACTCTGAGACTTTGAATCACACTGGCTTTAGTTCTTTTAGCTATGATTTTCATTCATAGCTTTTAAAAGGAAGTAGCACATTTTCTTGGACATAAATAAAAAATCTTTTGACATAGTATTTGTATCAATGTAAGAAATAAAATGGCTATTCCAAGTCAGAAGACTGTTGTTATTTTCAACTCTATTGATTTACCTGGTGACCTCTAAAATAAAGGGGATAAAATAATATAATCTGTGAAATCCCTTCTTCAGCTCTAGCATTCTACAAATTCTGATCTAAATCAGCCTTTGAATGCCTTGCTACACACAGTGAAAAACAGTTTACCTAAAAGTCATTATGACACTATGACCAGACCTTGAACCACAATCAAGGGAGATACTTATGGAAATGACAAAGGGGCCATTTTTCAGTATCATAGCAAGGCAAGAGTCAACTTTTGAATAAAAATCCAAACAAACGTCTTTGGCTTCATATCTTTGCTAATTGAGCTTTCTGGGTAAAGAATTATGAGAGAAAAATCCTTAATCATTTTTTAAGCAAATAGCCCCCAACAAAAATCATCTGAAACAGATGTTACAAAAGCTGGAGACTAATTTAGCCAAAGTCAAATTGTGTGTCAAAGGCAGTAACAAGGATTAAGCTGTGGTATTCAGATTATCAGTTTTAAGAGCTATATCAAATGTTTCTCAATGCTAAATGTCATTTCTCAAAATATTAAATGCTTAAATTTTAGTGTGCTGGGCTTTAATATTCAAGATTCAATGATATAAAGCAATGGAATATGTGACCAGTATAATAATTATCATCTTTCCTGGAACAGAAAATTAAATTTATGTTCTAAAACCATGAATTTTAAAAACACACCATTGAAAATCTCTCCTATCTGTATCTGGGCTAAATACTGTGCAATGTATAAACAAATAACACTTTGTCCAATTTGGGATATAAATACTTGTCATAAAAATGTCCTGTATGTCATAAAAATGTGTCCTCAATTAGAAACTTTTTATGTTCTTGAAGAAAGTTTTGGCACTCAATTTAGCATACACGTTTAAAAAGGAGCTGTTTTCTTTCTTAAACCAATTTATATTATTTTATTCCATAATAGGCAAACTTCAGAATTTTAAATGCGTGACATTCCAAAACTCAAACTCGATTAGAGAGTCATAAACCCAAGAAAGCTTAAACACTGGGAAAGAAACTCACTAAACCATATTTAACTCAAATTATCTAAGAGCTTTTCACAGTGGACAAAGAATGTCTTCTGTATATGATGTTAGATATAAGAATGAACACGGAATGGAATAAATCATTGATTTTTAATACATTACCATATTTCTTTCTAACAGAATCTAAATCTTACATATTGACAAGCATGATTAACATTAGAACATCACTTAAGATTGCCACTTTAAGAAAACAACATAGCATTAGCCTAAACTTGTATTAGAAAATAGAATCTATACCCTTTTCTATAAAGTTTTATTTTTCAAAATACTAGTAACTGAAAATGTACATACTATAGACATCCACAAATAAGGAACCATTTTGATTGCTTGGGAAAATGCCCATCAGTCTTCTCACTTTTGGCAGAAACTACTGTTTTCCTAAATAATACAACAAATCAAAGCATATTATATAAATGTATCTGTGCAAATCCCAGAGCAGTAGATTGGATTTTTGTAACCCTGGTGTTGCAAATAACTGAAATACTATCAACTGCCTACATGTTTTTATAGTTGCAATTTACACCCTTTTGATTCATTAAATGGAAGAACTTAGTAACTACCTTCAGGTTTTACATACTCTAAAATGTCCAGTTTTTAAAGGCCATAATTCTTAGAAAATACCTTTAATTTTTAAAAATTATTTGTTCAGATTTAGATGGTCAAGGAACATAAGGGCAGGAACTGCTGTAATTTCATCTTTGTATCCTCAATGCCTAGTCCAGTGCCTGGCACACAGAGGTTGTTAATAAATGTTCTTGATTGACTAGCTGATTATATCCTTGTGCTTGGAATAACATGACATTAGGAGATTTGTTAGAGATTACTTAAGTGACACATACTGCTTTCATGGACAGAATTTAACAACAGTGGCCTCAGATACCCATGAAATGCTTATGTTTTCATACTTGTCCATTTTCAAATGTGAGGATCCCATATGATGGAGTAAAGTCTTCTAAGCTTGCACCGTCAGGTATTGCTTTCCAATAAACATTTACGAATCCAAAGCTTCCAGACAATCGAACAACTGTCAGCTCAAGCACATTCAATGGTGGTGTTACTTCATGGAAATAATAACTTCACTCATATCCTAGAAATGAAGAATATGTTCAACAGCAAGGTGATTATTAATTTTTAATGAACAAAACATTCAGCCCTCTCAAAGTGAACTATTTTTTGCATCTTGTCTTATTTATCTTTTGAAATGTTTTAAATTATTCAATTATAATTTAATACTAACATTAAGATTGAATTATTAATTGATATAAAGTATCTTCATAGTTCCAGACTTTCAAAATAGTACCTACTATTGGAAAGAAATTCCCAAATTTACTTGTCTGGAACCTGCACTAAGAATTTAACCAATTGATAAGTCAAGTTTGATCATTTTCCATGGACTCAGATTTTGGAGCTATAACACATTTTATATATTGGCTAATCCAATTCCCTAAACTTATAGATATGAACATTAAGGCACTCAGAGATGAAGTGATGTGTCCAAGGTCATACATCTAGCTAGTGGAAGAACTGGGAATTGAACCCAGGTATCTTAACTTCTGTGTGTTTTCCACTATACCAAGTATTATAAATATTTTGCAAATAAGAAAGTTCAACAAACAATATTCACCAGAAGAATTCTCCTACCATTTTAAATATTTTAAGGTCTTTCTTACCCTGTCAATGCTGAACTGAAACACTCCTCTTGGATCATCATTTTCTGCAATCATTATCTCAGCTATTTCTACCCCAGATCTCTTTATAATTGGTTGCCCTCCGGTGAAGTCTGAGTTCACTAAATGGACATCAGTAATATTGATGATAAACCCTTCCTCTAACTCTGGAACATCATCCTAAATAAAAGAAAAAGTTCTGATTTTCATTTATTTGTTCTTAAAATACATTCAGTTTGAGAACCTGAAAAAAGATCATGAAAGGATGACTGGATAACTTTGCATACAGATGTGGCTCCTTAAATAATCATGGAGGTAATCATGGAGGTCAAGATTTCTAAGCCATTTTCATATGCCAAAATCCCACTACCTAAAAATACTAATTTAATTTTTTTTAAAACATACTCCCTACTCCCTAATGGACTCATCCAAATCTCAATATCTCATTGAATCATCAGTTCAGTTGGTGTCATTTCAAAGCAGCCATGACAGAGTATGCCAGAAAATAGTTTGGAAATCTCATAACAAACTATCATAACATGACATAACAAAACATAACATAATGCAACACAATGCAAGACAATATAACAATAACAAAACATAATATAAAATTTATGCTATTCTTATTTTGAGAAATTTCTCAAAAAAAGATTTTTAAAACAACATATGCAATTTGAGCTGTATTTCAGGAGTTAAAATTTTATACATCCATTAACCCAGAGATTAAAGAAAAATATGTACAAAACATGTATAGCAACTTTTTTTGTATTAAAGAACTAGAAAGAAAGAGAAGAGTGTCCATTCATTGGTGAGTGGCTGAGCAAATTTTGGTATATGAATGTAATGAAATATTATTATGCAATAAGAAATGACAAAAGGGATAATTAAGCAGAACCAGGGAAGACCTGTATAAAGTTAACAGAATCAAAGGAATAATTTATATAACAAAAAACAATAATTGCAAAGAAAAATATCTTCAAAAGACTGAAGAACTCTGATCGATAAAATGACCAATAATGACTACCAATGATTGATGATCAAGTATGTCACCTACTTCCTCACAGAGAAGTTATGGACTAGCAGTGAAGAATGAGACGTGTATTTTCAAATTTGTTCAATGTGTGGAATTTTCTTTTTTCTTACTTGACTCTGCACATTTATGAATTTTTTTATTTTTTTAATGAGAATAGTGTGGGAGAGAGGGAGAATTAATGATAATGATGCAAAACAATGAAAAAAGATCATCATAACATTTTTAAATGTATAGAAGAAAACAGAAGGAAGTTCTGAAGGAAACAGAAAAGCAGGACAGCTTTGAAAGTAACATGCTGAATTTAGTACATACTTTTTAAAAAAAGTAATCTGTACATAAAAGAGATTAACAGCTTCACATATGTCACTCTGTTCTAATTTGTATATAGAAATGTTCATATTTTTGTGTTAGTTAAATTTGGAATTTAAAAAAGTACAAAATATATCTGTAGACTCCACTTTACAGGGCTGTTGTTAGGGTCAAATAAAAAGTACACTCTTTAAACAAGTACCTTTTTGATTTTGACAACTTTGTTTTTTTTTTACAGTCTTATTCATTTAAAGAGGCAGCCATGCACAAGTAGATAGAGAGCTGAGCTTTGAGTCAAGGAAGAACTAGGTTGAAGTCCTACCTCTGGCTATATGAACCCCGACAAGTCTCTCTTAGTGCTCTAAACCACCCTCTAAGATTACAAATCACAAAGAAGGCTCCAAGCAGCACTGATAGAGTCTCTTCAACCTAGATGAACTTACCAGTCCAGTCCCCATCCCTAGCTAAGGTATGTACAGATTGATGACAGAATACAAAGTGAATCCCTTCCAAGTTAAAGGCCAAAATAACCAATTAATTCTAGTCACTAGATTTAAGTAATGAATCAATTACCAAGATAACTAGTTCAATTGAGCCACAGACCTAATCTAAAAGCCAAAATGCAAATATATGAAATGTTTGTAACAATCACAAGGCAAACAGCAAATATTCAATTACATAGTGCCAAAACTATAAATTTTCTACATAAAATAAAATTAACTTTTGCCTTTAGGGGTTAAAAAAAAGAAAATCGAATACCCTTCTATAACAACAACAACAATAATAACAGTAACAATCATTTTGGATTTTGTCTGTGATTTCATCAGCATATAGGGGACTCTAAATGATGAAAGCCACTCTACCAGTGTAGAACCCCAACAACAAGAGCTGTTTTTTCTATAGCACTTTAAAGTTTGTAAAGTTTCTTGCACACAATTTCATTTCAGCCTTCCAACAATCCTGAGAGGTAGGTGCTCTGTTAATATCAATCACCATTTTGCTGGTGAGAAAACTGAGGCTCAGTAAGGTTAAATGACTTATTAAGCTGAGCAGCTGCGTGGTGCAGTCGATAGGAATAGTGGGCCTGTACTTCAGATACGGCCTCAGACATTTCCTAGATGCATGATGCCGAGCAAGTCCCTTGATCTCTGTCTGCTTCAGTACCCTCAACTATAAAATGGGGATAATAATAGCATCTACCTCTCAGAATTACTGTGAGGATCAAATGACATAATACTTGTAAATGTCTTAGCAAAGTGTCCAGTACATATTAGGTGTTTAATAAATGCTTTATCTCTCCCACCTCATCTAATTATTGAGTGTCTAAGATGGGATTTAAATTCAGGTTTTTCTGAATCCAAATCCAGTGCTCTATCTACTATGCCATACTGTCCCAACAGTAATAATAATAACACCATCATACAGCAGTTTAGTTTAAAGCACTTAAATCATTTTCATGACAACAATTCTGTGAAGTCAGTAGTGCAAGTATTATTTCCCCCACTTTATAGATGAGAAAATTGAGGATCAGAGATCAGTCACTTGGGCTTGGCCACACAGCTACTACGTGTAAGAACCAGGACTTACCTTGAGGCCTCTTGCCACCAGATCTAGCTCCTTTCATTACATTGTTTTATATTATGTGCATCCTGATATCTAAAACTTCATACCCCAATAACTCACCGGCAGAATTGTGACTTTAGCATAAACAATCTCTTCGTTTTCTCGCATAATCATCATTTTTTCTTGCAGCATATAATCCGCATTCTCAACAGCTTGATTATCAGGATGAAGTGACAAATTGGGTTCAGCTACCAAGTGAAGAGCAATGTTGCCAAGTAATCCTTGGTCTCGAAAAATTTTTAAATGAACAATTGTGGCATTCTCTGTCAAATAACAAGAAATAACATTCAAAGTGAGTCAGTTTTTCTTTTTCTCATCAACATTATGCCAAGTGATTCTAGTATTTACAAAAACTCTGAGACCCTGGGACCAAACTTTCTAAAACAATTCTTTGGGTGATAGCCAGTAGGAAGTGGGAGGAAGAATAATCATATTCCTATCAAGATTCATTCCTTCAACATTCAGCGAAGATTCATCAAGGACATGCTATAGGCAAGGTATTATGAGGTAATGGAGGGAAGGAAGGAGAAGGGAATAAGCATTTATATAGTTCCTGCCATTTGCCAAGCACTGTACTAAGCACTTTACAAACATATCTCATTTGATCCTCACAACAACTTTGCGAGGCAGGTGCCATTCTTATCACCACATTATTAAAATGAGATATGAAGACAAAACAGAAAACAAACTTTGCCATTAATAATCTCAACATCTACTACAATAACACTAATTTGCTCTTAATAAGCAAGAACAAGATAATCAGAAGATGGAGATACCACCAAAGTCTAAGACAGTGGCTCTCAAACTTGTCCCTGGTAGAGTATTATTCTTTATGTGGAAATAAGGCATGCTAATGGAGAGTTGCAAGACTTGCACATACATGTGAGCTTATAAGTTTAAACTCCATATAATGTGTTTCACACTAATGGGAACTTAATAAACATCCTTTGGGAACCATTGGTCTAGAAAGACTAGGACTGCCTGACTGATTACCTAATGTCAACAATTCCTAATAGATATTTCCTGGTTCCCCTCAGGAAAGTGTCACTCAGAAACTGTTAAAGATGATATTAGCCTATATGCCATACCCCATTTCTATGTCTTTTTCCCCAACCCAACCCTTACCCTCCACAGTTATGTTCCTCTATAGGGCATTCTCCTGTAGTTATATCTAATCAGCTAATCTTTTGAATATTTTTTTTTACTTTACAAATGTACATATAAATATCGAATAAATTGCAGGATATCTTAGGAAAGTACTTAGTTAAGCTGATTCAGCAAACATTTGCTATGTATAATGTGTAAGACACTGGGGGGGAATACAAAAATAATTAAGTCAGGGTTCCTCACCCCAATAATGCAAGTAACAATTACAAGTGCTTAAAAGATTTTCAAAATTTAAAAAAATTCTAGGTAAATTAAATGGTTAAATGTAAATGGTTAAATTAAATCCAATGTTTCAACAAGATTTTTTAAACTATTAAAAGTATCTATTTGCAGAGTACTGTAAGCCCTGGGGGAAATTTAGAGTTCAGATAAGTCACAATCCTTTCTGGTATGTGACTTGTAGTTGAGTATAACCTATGAACATAATGACTGAAACTTGCCAATGAATATCATGTTATCTGTATCTTACTAAAACTACTACTTATTGATTCTGTTCACTTAGATAAGCATATAAATACAGATGGGAGAGGGTGGCACACATGTAATTTTCCATTACACATTAAAGTATAAGTTCTTCCTGAAAGTGGGTTTTTCTCTTATGAGAAAAACTTTGGAAACAATAAACAACATGTCATTGTGTTAGGTAAATTTTATGTAGCAGTTATCCAAATAATTCAAAGCCTTTTTTACCCATGCTAACCTATTTATCCTCACAGTATGTTAGTAAAACCACCATGAGTGAGTCAGTTCCAAATACAAAGAAAAGATGGGCTGACCCAACCTTGACTAAGGAGATGAGTAAATAATTTTTGGAATACTGATGCTTTGGATCTGATTAGAACAATATTAGATATAGATGCCATAACCATTTGGAAGACTGTGATGACTATGGCCTGAAAATTATCACTGGGGAAAAAACTCTCAATGTGGAATGTTAGGAGGGGCAGCTAGGTGGTGTAGTGTGTAGAGCACTAGCCCTAAACTCAGGAGGACCTGAATTCATATCTGACCTCAGATACTTACTAGCTGTGTGATCCTAGGCAAGTTACTTATCCCCAATTGCCTCAAAAAAATCCTAAACAAAGGAGAAAAAACAAAGGAGAAATCCAAACATTTTGGGGCAGCTAGGTGGCACAGTGGATAAAGCACTGGCCTTGGAGTCAGGAGGACCTGAATTCAAATTCCGCCTCAGACACTTGACACTTACTAGCTGTGCGACCCTGAACAAGTCACTTAACCCCAATTACCTCCCTAAAAAGCAAAAAAAAAAAAAAGTAGAATGTTAGGGGGAGGAGAAGGAGAGAAAGAGGATCAGATTAAGAATTCAAATTGTCTCTCTCAAAAACTAATTTTTTAAAAAACTGTCAGCTAGAACATTTACCATTTCTCTCTGCAGTCAACTTATTTAATTGAGCAGTACTACTAACATGACCAGTGAATTAAGTGGACATTAAAATACGTTGACTAATGAAAGTAATATTAAACTGATATAGGGTATCAAACAGAAAAAAACACATAAAATGGGAACAGGAATTACATTACATAAAGTGTGCTGAATTAAATTACCATAACAATGCTTCTTATTTAAAATACTGCCAGGTTTATAAGATTCACCTTCAGGCTCTGATACTGTAACAAAGAGAGAATCAGCATGCCAGCCAACCACACCATATGGACAGTCATTTGGGAGGGTAGTTATTACAGCCTTGTTCCTTCTGGGATCAATGGTAGCTCCTCTTATAGGGTCTTGAATCCCTTCTGTGGTGACATGGATTAATGTTATAACAATAACCTCAGATAATTCTGGGATGTCATCAGCAAGAACTGACAGGGTGATGGTCAACAGTGCCTGGCCTTCAGAAAATGAAATCTAAAAATTTAGAGAAAGGTATGTCATTGATACTGTTACTACAATTGATTCTACTGAGATATTATTCATACCATTCAATAGGAACACCAATAAGAATGCTTTATTGAAATCTCTCACTGGCCACATATCACAGTAATTATGCATACAATGAAGCAGAATGTAATTTCAGAAACTATTCAGATTCTCTTTTTACTGAAAGTTAGAGGAAAACCTGGTTAGGAACAGAAATCCATTTCTAACACTTAAGACAGTAAACTATACTGAGTCAAAATGCCATATGCTGCTTTATGTCTTTTATTAAAGTAAATACTCTTCTTGGGAATACAGGTCCCAAATTACAGCCTTATTTGTTAATGGTAATGCAGGACAGGGAAATCATAAATAAATAACACCCACAAATTATCCAAAAATGTCATTGCAGCCTAATAGCTTCAACCATTTCCCCGCAAAACCTTTTGCCAGAATTGTTACTCATTTCTCTTTATTTCCCTTGTGCACATTCCCATTGGATGTGTTATTTAGCAGTGAAATAAGCAAAAGGGATGAGGAAGAGAATCAGCTTGCTGGATAATCCACAAACTCAATATGCATTTAGTGACTGAGCCAAGAGAGAGTTTTAATATCAAAATGGAAAACAATTTATAGTCTAGATCTAGAATACTTTTCAGGAACTAACAATATTGTGGAATTAAAATAAAAATAAATGAAATCAAGTTCACGTAGTTTTAAAAAAACACTAACATATTAAACTGTTACCAGAGTTTTGTGTATCGTGAACATTGCATCACAACAGAACATTAACGTGGCATATCAACATAGATGTGAATATATTATAGCCCTTGCTAATTACACTGGAGCTCTTGTTATAAGAATCATTGAAATGTGACTGCGTTAGATGTCAGAAAACTTTACAAAGTCGCCCTATTTATCAGGACCCAGAAGGTGAGTGGGAAGGCAGGCCACACAGGCTGACATTTTTGCTTCCCTTTCACCCAAACTTCTCTTTGCCTCATTTTCCTCAACCATAAAATGAGAATCATAATAACACCTACCTCCCAGGGTTGTTGTGAGGATCAAATGAGATATTTGTAAAGTGCTTAACATAGTGCTTGGCACAGATTAAGAGCTATATAAATATTAGCCATTAAAAATGATAATAATAACAATTATTATTATTGTTATTATTTACTCCAGATAGTTTATCTTCCTGTGTCCATCCCAGAATCACAACCTGACCTTTCTATCTTCTGATTATTTCCTTGCTTGATACAGGCAAGTCACTTAGCCCCTCTGGGTTTTAATTTCCTCATATGTAAAATGATGGGGTTAAACTAGATACCCTCTAAGGTCCTTTCCAATTCTGAATCTAGGATCTCTGTTTGAGTATTGGCAGTCCTGACCTTAAACTGTTCCTAACTAAGCTGTAGTGGTTCAGAATGAATGATGACCTGAGCTCTTTCATGGGATACTTGTGATGAAGAAATGTGAATTGGTTAGCTATTCTCAGCAATATAATGATCCAAGACAATCCTAGAAGACTTCTGATGAAGTATACTGTCCATGTCCAGAGAAAGAACTGATCATTGGAGTACAGGATGAAGCATGCTATTTTTCACTTTTTTCTTTCTTTTTTTTTTTAAATTGTGACTTCTTGTACAAAATGATTAATATGGAAATGTTTTACATCACAAATGTTTATCAGATTGCTCACCATCTCAGGGAGGAGAAAGAGTAAGGAAGGGAAAGAGGGATAGAATATAAAACTCAAAAATTCTTTTAAAATATTAAAACTTGCTTTCACACATAATTGGAGGAAAAGGAAAGATTATTTAAGGTAACTTAAGAATTATTGAACTACCTCAAAGTCAGGATAAAAAAAAGAGTCTAGGCATTATATTTAAATAACTTACATTAAAAAAAACTGCACTGATATTTATATCTCTTGAATAAGCATAGCATAGCAAAGTAGGAAGGGTCAGGAAATACGAGTAACCCAGTTCTCCCATTATCTTGCTATGTAGCCTTGGGCAAGGTACTTGGCTTCTCTGTTTCTTCACCTCCTAAATTTAGGGGGTTGGGATAAATTACCTCTGACATCACTTCCAGCACTAACATTTTATGATGTATTTCAGGTTAATCCATGTAGTTAACTCACCCATTCCTCTACAGGTTACTGATTTCATTTCATCCACACACATTTATTAAAGGCCAGCTATGCACAATCCACTTAGGTCTCTGTCAAGGACTTAATATTCTACTAGCATATACATATGTATTTGTAAGATAAGTAAACACAAGATAAATCAATAAAAGATAATTTGGGGAGGGAGAGAACACTAACACATGGAGGGTATCTGAGAAGACTTCATGGAATCTGAACTGAGTCTTGGAGGAGGAGTCTTGTGGTGGATGCAAGGGATACATGCATTCTAAGCATGGGGAATGACTCCTCTGAAGTCACAGAAACAGGAGATGGATCATCAAGAACAGGGAACAGAGAGTTGCTCAATTTGGTTAGAACAGGAAACTGGTTTGAGTACAGGAAAGGGAGGGAATAATGTAAAATAATTAGACCAAGGAAGGTTGGAACCAAATTGTGGAAGATATTTAGTGACACTCAGAAGAATCTGTATTTTATTCATAAGACAACAAGGAGCCACTAATGATTTCTGAGTAGGTGACAGGGTTCTAGAGTTGAATGTAACCTCCTTGAGGGCAGAATTTTTTTTCATTGTTTATTTTTACTTTTTAAACTCCTAATAAATGACATACTTAAGTCACTTATTTATGTATGTATCCCACATGTTAGGCACGTGGGAAACATATACAAAAATGAAATAATTCCTGCCCTTTGACAGCTTATTTTCAACATTGGAACCAGTGGCTCCTTATTGCCTCATGAATAAAATACAAACCCTTCTGAGTGTTACTTAATGGCTTCCACAAGTTGGTTCCAAACTATCTTTGCCAACTTATCCACATCACTATTTCCCTTTGACATGAATAAAACTCTATTTTTAAAAATTCTCTTTCATTGATTGATTAGGTTGTCTCAACTTGCCAACGACCTTTATTGTTAGTCTACAATATATTTCAGAAAAGATCCCAGGAACTGTACTATATTCAAATCTGAGCTGCTCCCCTGGACCCTTCAACGAGTAGGCCCCCTTCATCTAAGAAAGTCTGACTTCATGCTGAATTCCATGTTTCAGTGATTGACATTAGAGTCACACTCCAAAAAGCATACAGCAAAAGTCTAATAGAAGGTGTTTAGCATCTCACAATACCAATCATCATCATATGAGAATTTCATTATAATTTCATAAATTACATACCACCCCTGATGTGGGAAATATGTCACTAACACTTCCAGTAGCTACCCATTCTACTGTTATCCGACCATATGTTCCTTTTAAACGTTCAACATTCAAGGTTATCAAGTTATCCTGTTCCATTTCTTCCACTTGTTTATATAAAGAATTCTGAAAATGCAGAACAATAACAAACATATTAGTCATTTGAAACTGTCTAGGCAGAATTATTATTATTTAATATTATTAGACTTTCACAAAATTACAAGTATAAGGTATAATATATAAAATGATACTATCTATAGTGGGACAAAGCACCAGTTTGAAAGAGTTAGATGTGGATTCTAGTCCACTAAAATTCTCTGGGTTTTAGTGTCCTCTTCTATAAGTAACAGCTAAGTAGTACAATGAATAGAATGCTGGGCCTAGAGTCATGGAGACTCAAGTTCAAATCAAGCCTTAGAACTTACTAGCTGTGTGACTCTGGGTAAGTCACTAAGCCTCTGTCTGCCTCATTTTCCTCAATTATATTATAAGGATGCTAACAGCATCTACTTCCCAGGTTTGCCATCAGTTAGTCAGTCAATAAACATTTATAAATCACCTATTATATGCCAGGAACTGTGTGAAGGGCTGAGGATATAAGGAGTGGTCCTGTGCTCAAGGAACTCACAATCTAATGGAGGAGACAACAAGTAAACACATATGTACACATAAGCTATATGCAAGAAAAATAGAAAATATAAGTTAAAAGAGGGAAGGTAACAAAATTAACAGTTGTTGAGAAAGGTTTCCTATAGAAGATGAGATTATATATGCAGTTTTTTGTGAGGATCAAGTGACACAATATTTGTAAAGCACTTAATACAGTTCCTTGCACACAGTAGGAATTTAATGTTTATTTGTTTCCTTCCTGCCCATAATGGGCTTCAACTGAATAATGAATAATAACCAAAATAACTCACATTCTAGTTCTATGAATCCCATTGATGGAAGTTCCCATTCTCTTTTTTTCTGTAACCTTTAGAACCAAAATTAAAGAAATCCTGCTGATTTTCCTTCCCTTCTCTGTCAATTTCAGATGTTTTATGTTTTGTTTATAAGACTTTAATTTCATTTTCCCTACCAGCAGTCTTTCTCTCTTGGTAGCTTTCTCATTTTCTTCATGTTCACAATCATACTCTCTAGGCGCTTTCTCTAATTCCATTCCCATTTTCAACTCTGTACATTCTTAATGTGCCTTGCTTGATACCTGTAAACATCTCTTCTCAAATGCTTGCACTTCTTCCCTCCAAAATCATTGAAGGGAGATGTAATACAGAACACACAGTTTTTCAGGGCAGGCTCACCTCATCATCTTCTGGTAACATTATATTCCAACTCTATTTAAAATGCTAAATCCTTGAAAAAGGATCATATCTAGCTATATTTTATACAACATTTTAATATCATGTTACAGATGTTTGATAGCAATAAAATCATGCCCAAAGCAATCAAACATTCCCTGAGAAACTGTCACCATTTCTAAAATGTGCACATCATTTATTCACAAGGGACCACATAGCTCTTAGAAAGCCTTGCTTCCCTGACTCTGTGCATTCAATTAATGAGGTTAGTCAATGAGGATTTGATGAAACCAGAAAACACATGTGCAACTCTCATTAGTTACTTTCCTTAATCAAATGTGCTGTTGCCAGATTGTCCAGATTCCATGAGGCCTTCATTAACTAATTCCAATTAGCAGATTTAAAATAAAGTCAGATCCATTACAGAGAGTTAGCTTAAGTCTCCTGAATATTTGGAAATAAGAAACTAACAAGAGTTTATTAAAGAGAACCTAGAATACCTAAGTGACCAACAAGTAACACACTTTCCTTCACATACAAAGATGATACAGATTCATAGTCAACAAAACATACTTTGAGGCTGATTTTGTTGTTTTGTTTTTTTTTCCCCTAGGACAGCTATAAGGTCCTAAGGAGAAGAAAGGGTTGTTTGTGTTTTTTGGTTGTTTCTTTAACTCTATCTCCAGTAACTAACAGTGCTTTTCACAGAGCAAGACCACTAGGTGTTCGTTGAATTGAAATTTATGTTTTACTCTCTATTATGCAGCCTCCTCATTATCAGTGGATACTAAGCATTTATAAGAAAACTGGTGAGATTTTGGGGTGCCATCTGCAGCCACAGAACATGATTTTTCTAAAAACTAACTTATTAGAAAGTTGCCTAACATAGAGATGGAACCTACTATTATATGTGCCTCATTAGCACTGTATTCCAGAGGGTCCTAATGTGGTATCTCTAAACTTTTTTTTTTTACTATTTTGATGCTTTCAATATAACTGACTTCCTCTGTATTACTATGTATTTTATTTTATGCAAATGAAAATATTCTGAAAAGAGGTCAAAACAAAAATATTAAGAATCCTTGGTCTGGGGAAAGTACAATGAGAAAGCAAACAATATCCCCATGGAAAATCTCAGGGATCAGCCTAAGATGAGAGAATAAATGATACCACTTGGGTGTTCAGTACACTAGAATCACAACAAAAGGCAATGCTTTTGATAAGATCATCAGTATTTTTTAAAAATACTAGTAATTTGTAAACAAAATGAATTAAGTAAAAAATATACATTCATCAGACCTCTTACATGATATCAATGATTTCATTACTCACTTTAGGCACACCCAAAGCAGTCCAAGGTAAATGAAAACTGGACAGCCCATCACAAAGTATATCTATATACCTCTTTAAAAATATGAGTATCAACAGAGTAAATTTAGTTTTTTTGTTTCTTTTTTTAAAAATTTTATTAATTTATTTTGATTTATCAACAATCACTTCCATATGCTTTTGAGTTGAAAATTTTTCTCCCCCTTCCTCCCCCACCTCCCCAAGATGGCACACAATATGATATAGGCTATACATTTACATTCCTATTAAACATATTTTCACATTAGTGAAGTTGTAAGTAAAAATTAAAACCAATAGGAGGAACCATCAGAAAGATGAAACAAAACTCAACAGAAGGTAAAAATAAGTGATAGCGATTCGACTTCCATAGTTCTTTCTTTGATTGTGGATAGCATTTTCCATCTCGAGGCCTCTGGAGATGTCTTAGATCCTTGTAATGCTGAGAAGGGTTCAGTTTAACAATATTAGTCATCACATAACGTGGCTGTTATTGTGTACAAAGTCCTCTTGGTTCTGCTCACTTCACTCAGCATCAGACCATATAAGTCTTTCCAGGTTTTTCTGAAGTCTGCCTGCTCATTATTTCTTATAGGACAAGAGTATTTCATTATATTCATATACCACAATTTGTTCAGCCATTCCCCAATTGATGGGCATCCTCTCAATTTCCAATTCTTTGCCACCACAAAAAGAGCTGCTATGAATATTTTTGTACATGTGGGTCCTTTTCCCATTTGTTTGATCTCTTTGGGATATAGCCCTAGAAGTGCTATTGCTGGATCAAAGGGTATGCACATTTTTGTAGCCCTTTGGGCATAGTTCCAAATTGTTCTCCAAAATGGTTGATCATTTCACCACTCCACCAACAATGTATTAGTGTTCCAATTTTCCCACATCTTCTCCAACATTTATCATTTTCCTGTTTTGTCATGTTGGCCAATCTGATAGGTGTGATGTGGTACCTCAGAGTTGTTTTGGTTTGCATTTCTCTAATCAATAACGATTTAGAGCATTTTTTCATATGACTATAGATGGCTTTCATTTCTTCATCTGAGAACTGTCTGTTCATATCCTTTGACCATTTATCAATTGGGGAATGGCTTGTGTTCTTATAAATTTGTCTTAATTCTCTATATTTTAGAAATGAGGCCTTTATCAGAGAGATTGGTTGTAAAAATTCTTTCCCAATTTTCTACCTTCATTCTAATCTTAGTTGCATTGGCTTTGTTTGTGCAAAAAACTTTTCAATTTAACGTAATCAAAATTATCCATTTTGCTTTTCATAATGTTCTCTACCTCCTGTTTGGTCATGAATTCTTCTGTTCTCCATAGATCTGATAGATAAACTATTCCTTGTTCTCCCAGTTTACTTATGGTATCAGCCTTTATATCTAAGTCATGAACCCATTTTGACTTTATTTTGGTATGTGGTGTGAGATTTGGGTCTATGCCTAGTTTGTGCCATACTGTTTTCCAGTTTTCCCAGCAGTTTTTTTCAAAGAGTGGGTTCTTATCCTGGAAGCTGGGGTCTTTGTGTTTATCAAATAATACATTACTATAGTCATTGACTACTGTGTCTTGCATATGTAACCTATTCCACTGATCCACCTGCCTATTTCTTAGCCAGTACCAAGCAGTTTTGATGATTGCTGCTTTATAATACAATTTAAGATCTGGAATTGCTAGGCCACCTTCCCCTGCATTTCTTTTCATTAGTTCCTTTGATATTCTGGACCTTTTGTTTTTCCAAATGAATCTTGTTATTATTTTTTCTAACTCTATAAAATAATTTTTTGGTAGTTTGATTGGCATGGCACTGAATAAGTAAATTAGCTTAGGTAGGATTGTCATTTTTATTATATTAGCTCGGCCTACCCATGAGCAACTGATGTTTTTCCAATTATTTAGATCTGATTTTATTTGTGTGAAAAGTGTTTTGCAATTGTGTTCATAGAGTCCCTGGGTTTGTTTTGGGAGGTAGACTCCTAAATATTTTATAATGTCTACAGCAAGTTTAAATGGGATTTTTCTTTCTATCTCTTGCTGTTGGGCTATGTTGGTAATATATAGAAATGCTGATGATTTATGTGGGTTTATTTTATAGCCTGCAACTTTGCTAAAGTTGTTTATTATTTCAAGTAGTTTTTTATTTGATTCTCTAGGATTCTCTAAGTACATCATCATGTCATCTGCAAAGAGTGATAGCTTTGTTTCTTCTTTGCCTATTCTAATGTCTTCAATTTCTTTTTTTTCTCTTATTGCTAAAGCTAACATTTCCAGGACAATATTGAAATGGACATCCTTGTTTCACCCCTGACCTTATTGGAAACGCTTCTAGCCTTTCCATGGTTTTTTGTTTCTTAACAAAGCAAAATTGCTGATACAACACAATGTAATTGTCTTCTGCCTGTCTGTAGCACCAAGAATTGAGAGTTGATATCAGGACTTAGAGGCTCAGGACCTATCTGAGTATACTGGCTGGAGAGGAATATTGACTCTCAAATGCAAATCCCTGAAATTGCCTTGTTTCTCAAAGGCATCCTGGGCTATGATCAACTACTCCTACTCCTACCTCAATGATCCCTGAAAAGATTTTAGGTCTAGAAGTATGAGGTGAGCACCCAAAGTTCCTCCATAACGGCAAATAAAGAACCTCCATGAATTGGTCACATTATTTGAATCTGCACTGCTTATATATCCGTTGGGCTGGAACCAATTACCATATTTTACATAATAATAAATTTGAAGAGCATGAATTCAAACACATGGGAATCTAGCTATGGGATGTTACTTTTCTGATTCCATCCACAGAATTCACATAACTAAAAAGAGGTATATAAAATATTCCTGAATGTGCAAAAATGCTGTAGAAATGCAATAAATTATCCCAACTTCTAAGAACAGGATTTTTATACTAGTACCTGAGCAAATGCAATGACTCCATAGGCATCATCGTTAGATGGAATAACTATTTTCACATAATTATTAATGCCAATCTGTGCCCCGCCTTTGGCATTTTTAAGCTGAACTCTGAAAGATTCTTCTTCCTCTGGTATTATGTCATCAAGAATATTGACTGTAATTATAGCTTCCTTGGTTCCAGGTGTGAATATCAATTCACCTGAGCTGGCATGAGAAACATATATATACAAACACACACACACACACACACGCATACATACATATATGTGTATATATACATATATATGTATGCATACATATATATGTAAAATGAGTACAAAAAATAAGGAACAAACAGGACAGATTGGTTATAAAAATCTCAAAATGCTAATAAATGTCAACAATTGGAAAAACAAAAGTACTTCCTCAAAATAAAAATGTTCAAATTGATGATATTTTTGGCTAAATATAGTATAGGGACCATAGGGATATATTTGGGGTATATCAATATGCTATCTCTTGATTCCTATGCATTTAAATTTTAAGTCACCAAAGAAATTTTGGTCCCAGATATGTGAGCTCCAAAAGAGGAAAGAGTCTAAACTAATGCAGAGCAGCACATGCTCCATAAGCCATAGTTCTGGAGAACTATCTGGTAGCACTAAGAGGTTACATGACTTGCACAAAGTCATGCAACCAGGATGTGTCAAAGTCAGGACTTAGACCTAGTTCCTTCTGACCCCAAGGCCAGCTGTCTATCCTGTGATACCCACCAAAATGGTACTTATCAAAAATATAGAATGTAGAATATAAAGTATATTAAGATGCTCAGTATAAAATATGAAACCTACCTGGGAATAAAATCAGATTGGTCTGAGATATAAGACAACTCATACATCTGTGAATGATGGACTCCTGCTAAAACAACGAGGTTTTTGCTTGAATTCAGTGACCTCACAGTAACAGAAACTGCATCATTAGCAGAAGGTGCTCCCAAAACAAAAGCGAACTGATTTAACTCTGAATTCCAGCAATACAGAGCAGATTCAACTTTACCAACAAGGAGTATGTGGACTGTAAGGAGTTAAGGAAAAGAAAAAAGAAAAATGACAAAAGGAATGAGTGACCTTTAAAAATGCTATGAAAAAATGACAGTACTGTGTATGACTATATGACCACTGTCCATTTGAAATGTTTCCTAAATCACAGGTCTGTCCATGTCACCTCCCCCGACTCAATAATCTCAATTGGCCCCCCATCACCTCCAATATCAAATATAAAATCCTCTCTCTGGCATTCAATAACCTCTCCTCTCCCCTTTCCAGTCTTCTTACACTTCACACTCCATTCCACCCCACTCCCTGTAAATCCATAGCCACAATAGCAGAACTGTGATTTGCTGTATGGCAAACTCCCAATGAGGTAATGTAGTCTACCAGTGCTGAACTTTGAGCCTTAGGGCACTGGCAGGGGCACTAAAAGGTTGTACCATGTATAACACTGGACAACAACTTGTCCAGTTACATAACAAGTATATATCAGATGCAAGACTTGAACCCAGACCTTCCTGACTGCAAGATCACTAGTTCTCTATCCACTACACAACACTGCCTCTCATTTCCTGTAGTAACTTTTCACAAACCCTCAGTTCCTGCTCAACTGGTCTATTTAAGTCTTCTTAGCATTTCATCTCTGCTATTCATTTGGCAAATTATCATAACTTCTGTATTTTATTCATTTTACATGCATTTATTATCTGTCCCAGACTTTCCCTTCCCTTCTTGCAATAAACTGAAAAATTAAATTAAATTAAATAAACCCCAATAACAAACTCTAGCAAAATAAATGACCAGCCTGATCATACCCCAAAATGTATGTTTCATTCCATACTTTAAGTCATCTCTCTGGAAGGAGATGAGTAGTAAGTTTTATTTTAGGACAACTGGAATCATGGTTCATTATTTCATGGATCAAGTTTCCAAAGTCCTTCAAAATTGTTTTTCATTATATAGTTCTTGTCATCATATAAATTATCCTCATTAGTTTAAAGAAGTCTTTCCAGTTTCCTCTGAAAATATCCAATTTATCATTTAAGTGGCACAATAATATTTATTACATTCATATAACATTATTTATTTAACCATTCTTCAACAGGTGAGTACTCCCCTAGTTTCCAGTTTGGGATTACTATGAAAAGAGCAGCTATAAATTATTTTTGTACATATAGTCCTTTTCTTCTTCTTTTGATTTCTTTTGGGTATTGACCTATAAGTTTTACTGGATGAAAGGATATACACAGCTTGATGAGACTTTGGGGCATAGTTCCAAATTGCTTACCAGAATGGTTGGACCACTTCTCATCTCCACCAACAATACATCAACATGTCTGTTTCCAACCCACCCCAATATCTCTCATATTCTTCCTTTGGCATTTTGCCAACCTATTGGGTGTGAGGTAGAACCTCAAAATTGTTTTGATTTGCATTTATCTAATTATTAATGATTTGAAGCATTTTCCATATAATTATTGATAGCTTGAATTCCTTTGAAAACTGACTATTCATATTCTTTAACCATTTATAAATTGGGGAATGACTCTTAGTCTTAAAAATTTGAATCAGCTCCTTACAAATCTTTTAAATTAAACGTCTATCAGAGAAACTTGCTGCAAAGCTATTTCCCCAGTTACCTGTTCCCATCCTAATTTTAGGATTATATTAATTTTATTTGTGTAAATACTTTTCGATCTTACATAATTAGAGCAGTCCATTTTATCTTCTGTGATCCTAACTATTCCTTGTTTGAATTCTTCTTTTACCCATAGATTTAAAAAGTTATTTCTTCTTGCTACTCTAATTGTTACTATATTCCATTTTTTAAATTATATTTTTTAATATAAATGTTGTTTCTCAAACCAGATTCTAGTCACAGGGACCTCTTTGTAGCATCAGCTGCTAGAATGGTGAATTACACATGGAAGAAATTTAATAAATGTCTGTTGCTCTATTGACATAGGAGGTATCTGAAGCCATGGTAAAGATGAAATTGCCTAGTTCCAAATTTGTGAGGGATAAAGAAGAGAACAAAGGATGGATTTCTGGGGGAGCCTCACAATAGACTGGCTTATAAGATCCAAACTAAAGGCATCAGATTGTAAATAAACATTTTTTTCTAATTCTATACTTACCAGAGATTAGAAGCATCAATTTTCTACCTCTCTTATAATTTCACAATACATAAAGGTCAAGTAATGTCATGCCTCAGTATCTCAAAGCTAGAGACATGAAAAACAGCTTTAACTTTAAAGTTAGAGAGTTGGGATTCAATTTCTGGCCCTGCTATTTCTGTCGATGTCATCTTAAGGCCCTCTGGGCTTTAATTTCCTCAGGGTTGAATTAGAAGACCTTGAAGATTCCTTCCAGTTCTACATCTATGTTACATCTCTGACTTTTCCCTTTAACAACTTTTTCCATTTGTTTAATTCTTTTTATTGCATTTCAAGATGGTACATGTGAACCTAAAGAGAAGACTAAAAACTAAAGTTGGTGTTCCATTAAGTATAAGGATTCTCCAATCCTAGGAAGGGCAGGAATAGTTTTTAATCAAAAATCCCAATTAAAGTCCATGTCAATTACTCTGTAGCCTATTAAATCTAATTTGGATATCTTTATTCTCACAATGCTGTACCTATAGAAATGAATTAAAACTTACTGTAATTAAAACTAAGTTTATTATTATTATCTGAAAGTACTGGTTACAATTAGAATAAGTCCACAAACATTAATCCATACCTATCCCTGAGGTAGGTGTGAAGGAGTGGATCCTGTTTACAGCACCAAAATCTAAGGATTGAAAATATCGTAAAGAAGATTGCCCTGTCTCCCAAATGAAAATGTCAGTTGAACTCCTGTCTCCTACAAGAAAAGAATAAAAGTAGTCTGAGGCAAAAATTAGAGAACAAATAATAAGATTACCCTGGAAAACACATAATAAAGGAATGTTAAATTTTGGAAAGAAAATATAATTAAAGTGGAAGTAGATCATCCTTTCTTTTACACTGTAGAAAATTGCATATATGGTTAACCACTTAAAATTAATAGATGGTAAACAGGAACACAGAGGTAAAACAACGTTTGACTGTGTTAAAGGAATAGTTGATTTTTCCCTTTGAAAGTATAGTATAAACTGGAAGAATCATCTTTCAAATGCAGAGAAAATTTCAAAAACAACTTTACTACTTGAAGTCCCTAGACATTCTATATCACTGACACCTATTAACCATAGCGCAATTTAGATGCATCAGAAGTTGCTTAGGGTTACATATCTAAGATTTTATCGTGATAAGTATCATCAGTATAAAACTACCAAGGTCAAGTTTATTTTCAGTTCTACCCAAGGACACACTAGTGGCTCAAAAACCTAATAATGGACAAAAAAACTTTAAAAATGTGTTTCCAATTCTTTTATTACTTCACACTATGACACAGCTTAAGTCATATAGTTCTGTGTCTATTTCTATCTTCATCCATAACACCACATGTCATCCATCTATCTCATAGAAATATTTTTATGGATTAACTAAAAAATTATTGTCAAGCAATTTTCTCATATAAAGTACCATATGAATACTAGATGACTTCAATAATATCTATACGTGCATCTGCCAAGCCTGTATTTTATTACCTAGAAATATTCCTTTGGCAAAAATTACATAGATGTCATCTCCTGAAGTCAAAGCCTCCACATGCACTGTTCCAACGATGGACACTTCTTGAAAGTGACTAAACTCATTGCCTGACCATCTGAACAAAATGGAATTTAGTCCAGGTTCAGATGGGGAGATAGCTAGGAACACGGTCCCTCCTCTGGAAAACAAAGTCATGCTCACAACTCCATGAACGGAAAGTTTTTGATGCGGCACGAAGCTTCCACTAACCCATCTGAAGACCTGTAGGAGATGTTCAAAAGCAAAGTCAGCTTATACTGGGATCTTAGAGTTTTTGATAACATAATATATCAAATAGTGCTTCTATGAGGGCTCCTTTTATTTCACCTGAAGCTCAAGAACAATTTCATAAGCCAAACACACTTTTTTTTTTCAAAAATGAGAGGAAATAAACCTCTTAGGCAGGGAGAAAAAATGAGCCTCAGATGGGTACTGATGCAAAATTGCTTCTTTTCCTGTTTGTTTAGTGGGCTATTTGGAACTGAATCAATTCCTAAAATTGTTAGACTTACAGAATCTTAGCGTTCACAGTAACCTTATTTTTATGTGAATTTTTTTTAAAAGCGAATTAAGGCACTGAAAAAATCTCACTATGACCAATAGTAATTGGTAATATAATATTATAGCCCATTATAGGAAACAAAATAAGATGCAAGAAAATACCCAGTCTTTGAGAAGGTGTCATCCAGGCTCAAATATAATCTAAATAATGACAGTGCATGTAGTCTTTGGGGAAAGGAAGGCTGCCAGTGCTTGTCTTAAGATGAACAGTGACCCAGTCTACTTAATTTCCCAGGTATTCAACCAAGTCATTTTTCAGGAAAACAATAAATTAATTTTATAAAAGAAACAGAACATTTAATCAGTCTGTAATAAATCAATGACTAAGCTCCATTTTCTTATTTGCCATTTAAGTATGACTATGCATTAATTCTGAGCTCTAAGCTATGGTAAAAAAAAATCTACATTTCTTTTCAAACATAGAAAAAGATCAAACCTGAGTCAATTCAGAATCATCCCTCTGACTTGCAACAATCAAATAATGTTGATTGGTTGAAGTAAAATGTTTCACTTGACTACTTTCTGGAACTACAATTGTCTGTTCCTATAAGGAAGGCATAATAATACAATTAAAATTAAGAAAAGAGAACTGAGTTATGAAAACCATGATCAACATTACTTGTTAATTTTTCAAGTAACACAACTTAGGGAATTTTGAGTTCTAGATTTACATTGGTTTTTTATAGGTATTTGAAGGAAGATATGAAAAGTATTGTCCTGGATTACAGATCTATGATTCTGTGATCTAACTAAAGAAATATATGAAGAATTGATTAGAAAGACACATCGCTAAGGGGGTGGGGGGAGAGGAAGGCAGGGGGAGGAAATGAGAGGATTCCCATGATCAATTTGATGAATTCTCCCAATCACCTTGATGAGCTCACAAGATGTGAGTCTTTGTCTGGGGTCAGGTAAGCTCCATCCCCTGGAGAGTGTGCACTTGTAGGAGAATGTGGACTCTAATAAATAGAAGTATGTACAGAATGATTTTACACACACACATATTTGTGTCTAATGGACTGCTGTCAGAGGATCTACCCTTTGAAACAACCTATAGAAGTTAGACAATCACACCGTTCGGCTCTTTTTTCCTTTTTTTTTTAACTTTTTCCCTAGACTACATTACAACAAAGCAAATCTGTGTTTTGGAAGGGAGATTTCAATTTCTTATGAAATATGATCACCAAATCAAGTCTGTTAGCCAGAAAAAGAAAATGTAATTTCCAGAGCAACTCTGGCCCAAGAGTAAACCCAACTTTAAGACTGAAGACAGCCTTTAAAAGAGAATGAGAGAGGGGCAGCTAGGTGGCATAGTGGATAGAGCTCCAGCCCTGGAGTCCGGATGACCTGAGTTCAAATCTGGCCTCAGACACCTGGCACTTAATAGCTATATGACCCTGGACAAGTCACTTAACCCCAATTGCCAAAGAAAAAGAAAAAAAAAAAAGAATGAGGCTTGAGATTTTCTTTTGGGGCAGCTAGGTGGCGCAGTGGATAGAGCACCGGCCCTGGATTCAGGAGAACTTAATTCAAATTCGTCCTCAGACACAACACTCACTAGCTGTGTGACCTGGGTAAGCCACTTAACTCCATTGCCTAGCTGAGAGAAAGAGAGAGAGAGAGTCCCTGACCAGCATCTCTCTAGGAAAAAGATCACCAATGCAGCTCCTGTATCTAGAAGAGCCAGAAAAATTAAAGCCACATTGTGATGGAACAAAAGTTGGAAGTCTGCCAACTTTAACTATTACAATGAGTAAGACCATTTTGATGGAAAAGAAAATTGCTGTCTAGGAGCTTCAAACGATGTGATGTTTCCCTTCTGCAGGAGTCTGAGACCTCATAGTATCACAAGGCCATAATGAGTCTCTGGGGAAGTGAAATAGAATGACTCACTAGACTATCAGGGTGTTGCTTGTTTAGCAGTTCCCAAAATCTGTTTGCCTCCTGGGAGACAAACCATAGGTAAAACTATGAATTTTGAGGGACTGTGTAGGACCTATTGGGAAATCTAAGGATCCACCAGAAAGTCAATGTGTTGTCCCTGTGGCATGCCCAAATTCAGTTCCTTCCAAAGGGAACAATTCTGAATGTTCCATGTTTTATACTTATTTATGGGCTATTGTGAGTCCTCTGAATAACCTTGTGTTTCTATAGTCATTTATGGACTCCTATGCTGCCTTTGAAGCTTCTAAGGGGTGATATCAAGCCTGTCCTCTCTACCCATATGTACCTTGCATACTTACACAGGAACTAGGAGAGCTTAGCATTTGTGACACTCATTATCTTAGGGGGTCCTGGGCCATAAGTTACACACCTTGTAAGAGAAAATTTCTTTCCAACTAAAGTTAGAGTATATATGGTGTAATACTTCAACAAAATTATAAAAATACATTCTCTTAAGAAATGTTATATGAAAAAACATTATTTTTTTTACCAGGAATAATTTGAACTCAGATGTGATAGTATATATGCTGTTCTTAGAGGGTTTCTCTCCATCTTTTTCTCCATGAGTGATCACAATATAGGGGGAACCATTGATATAAAATGTCTCACAGCTTTTAGGATTTTGTATATTAATATCCTAAGAAGTAAGCAATAAGAAAAATAGTGAGAATTATACAAATACATGTTGGCTAATTTATCTAAAAGTAAAAGAATCAAGATTTACCTCAACTGGAATAAAAATTCCTTGCCATCGGTAGAGAGAAGAAAATTGTTGGGAGGATATTCTTAACATTATACCATATATTGATTCTCCTAATTCAAAGAAACACCAACTAGAGGCTGGATCAAAACTTTGAAAGACAGAGAGTACACTGTTCATTCCCCCTGAAACAGAGGAAAAAAATATTTATGACTAGAAAAATCTTTTGGCATCTTAAAATCTTTCCTAATTTTTATACAGGATACTTTTGGATTTGGAGATCAATGAGTGACTATATTTCTGAGATTACTATTAGTTCAGTTGTAGATTTTGCCCAGGCCAAAAAAATTAAATTAAAAGTATTCTTAACAATTAATTTCAAATTCTAACATTTTAAAAAGTTGTCCTTTTAAGGAAGTTATTTGACAGGGCATTCTACCCTCATACCTCCATATAATAAACCAAAAAAAACCCATGAAACACTAAGTTTGCATCATAAAATCTTACAAATGAATAACTGCATGTGAATTGCATATGAAAAACTGATGAAGATATGCTAAATACCCTAAAATTGCCATCATCCAACTATACACATAAATAACTAAGAAAAAATCTTTAAAATTATCTGTATGTATCAATATGACATGTGGAATATTAATCAAAACAAAATACCCAAACAATCTATATGTATGTGTGCATTCTCTGCCATGGGAATACAGTTGAATTTTAGTAACTTAAATGACTGTATGATGTAACTTCATATACATGTGTGCATACAGTATATATATATATTTATTTATTTAATAAAGCTATGGTTATTTCATTTTTGTCATATGAAGTGCCCTGAACATAGTAAGTAATTAAAAATGCTTGTTGAATCAAAAAAGGAAGAAAGAAAAGAAAGAAAATTAATAATTAAAAGACTTCTTAAAAAGGCACATACCATTATGCAGCATGTTTCAGGTATTATTTCAGGAAATAAGGACTATGCTGTTCATCCCATAACAGTCTGTTCAGTTCACTATTGTAACATACTGAAAAAAAATCTAAAACAATATCTAACAGGCATCATAAGAGCCTTATCTTCTTTAACTGGCCCTAACAGTCAGAGTTTTCATGTAAAAACTTGATCTATCCAGAAAAATTCTACAGTGTACAAGAGAGAACTCTATATTGAATGATACTTGAAATTTTCATATTTCTCAATTATTATATTTATTTTACAATTAAAAGTAAATGTCCATCAGATTTTGACTTCTCTAATGAAATCGAGTAAAAAAAAAGTTGGAAATTTTCACATTATGGACCCTCCACCTTTGGAGATGCCCATGGAAAAGATACTAATCACATCAGTTAGGAGATAGTAAGCAATAGACCATATAAATGTTGAAACTAAACTTTATTTGTAGATCAGTAGCTATGCTGACTATGCCTAAGTACTTCATCAAGCATCCATACTCTTAAAAGCCTTTAACACTTTCCCTTTCTTAAAAATTAACTTGTAAAGTCTTCATCTTCACACAAAATTAGACATTTTGGAAGTCTGCCATTGTTTTTCATAAAAAGGCTGAATGGTCTTGCCTAGCCAGACAAGAAGGTAATATGTCTATGATTAAAGAATAGAGCTGATTCTTAAATTTAAAAGTCTCCAGATAAAATAGAGTTATATCTTACATTAGTATTTAGTGTATAAAATCGGCAAACAAGGTGAACATCATGTACAAGCAATATCATCCTTAAAAATCTCTTAAAAACTATCCAGAGTGTAACATATTATCTTTAAACAATTGTAAAGTACTAGGGTTCCTTTAAAAGGCATTGTTCTATATCTGAGAATTCAAGGACATTAAATACTTGTTTTAGAAACAATTGAAAGCAAATTTTTTTTAATAGCACATAGAAAAGGAGAGAAACAGGGTATTCAAAAAGAAGAAAATAAAAACAGGTAAAAAGTTGGCCATCTGGAAGACTGACAATTAGAAGGAAAAATATTTTTGAAAGTGATTCACCCAAAAGAGTAATTATTTTACACATAATCTTCTTCCTGCTTCACCCAGAGATAACAGCGGGCACAAGGAATTCAAAGGGAACATAGCAGGGGACTTCTAACTGAGCAGAAAGAACTAGGAAGTTCTATGGCTTTTCCTTTCATTAGCTTTCCCAGACCAAGCAGAATAAAAAGATTTACAGTGTGATGAAAAGGAGATATCTAGAACCAACCTGCACAGGAAAATGTTCACACTGGGGCAAGAGTAAACTCAGGTCTCCCACTTATTACTCAACTGGGGCAACTGCTCATAAAATAGACAAATAATTCTCTCTGTCCTTTCCTCCATATTTCCCTCCCTCCCTCTTTACCTCTCTGCTTCTGTCTCATTCAATCTCTGTCCCTCCCTCTCCTCCTCTTTGGTCTACATGTGTATAGTTGAATTCTCAAAAGTTAAGTGTCATGAAGCTATTGCAATGCTTTCTAAAAGAAAATGAGTCCTGGAAACCCGAGACTATGAAAAGCAACAGGAAGAACTCCAAAGTAAAAATTATTTTGTATAATAAACATTTAAAGCTACTTTATTAATTGTTTTTTCCTCAAATTTTAACAAAATGATAAACAGTTGAAGCAAAAAAAAATTTACAGGCATTTGGGAGCTTTGAGGTTTGTTTTCATAAGGAACTGAACTTACTCATGCCAAAGGCAGTTTCAGAAACTGTCTCCCACTCCACACTCACAGTTAAATTAAGCCCATTACTCCGGGACACATTTAAATAAACAGTCCTGTTGGTTTCTTCAATGGTGATAGTTGTGGCTCTAAAAGTAATAAGGAGAATTATAGACAATGAGGAAACAATCTCATTTTCATATCCAATTCATACTCAGTCATTATTCCACAGGTGTGGAATAAATAATGAAGCATAAGTGATGGTAAACAAACGCTCTTTTAGGGAAGCATACTATCACTTGAATATCTATAAAATACGTACAGGGAACTGCACACTCCAAGAACTCAATAGAGGCTCATTCGGGTAATAGAGACCTAGTCGACTGAGGAAGACTTCAAGTAAGGAAGACCTTCCTTCAAGCTCTGCCTCTGACACATACTGGCTGTGTGACCCTAGCTACACACCTGAATTGACAGAAGGAGTTTCCTTATTTGGAGTCCCAATACCAATGAAATAATGGGTCAGGACCACCTTCCCTACACCTACAAAAGAACTTAATAAATATAAATGAATTATGGTATAAAAAACATAATGCTAAGATGTTTTCATGACATAAGGACAAGACTAAAAGTAAATCAGTGACTACATTTGTCTAAAACGAAGGAAGTATATCTTATTTAAGTAGTATGCTTCTCAACAATTATCACAATGTCCTACATAGAGAAGATGCATGATAATGTTTATTGAATTTACTGAATTATATAAAACAAGCAAGTTGAAAAATGTTAAAGACTAGATCTATAATGAGTTAGTGGATATGGTATAAAGAATCCTGAGCCTAAAGTCAGGAGACTAGAATTAAGTCTGAATTTGTCACTTTCTAGCCATGGGACTTTGGGATTAACAAAGATTCAGTTTTGTCACAGATAATAATAATACCTCTCTTATATACATAACCATATTGCATAATGGAGAGAGAGGTGGCCTTGGAAATAGCGAGATGAGTACATCTCTTCTATATAATGACTGCATGACCCTTTGGGCACTTGGCATCTCAGGGCTGTAGACAACTCTCTAAGACTAAAAGCTACAGAGAAGGTGACAACTTGCATTGATAGAGATAGTTTCCTTATTGCCATTGAAATCACAGATCCAATCTCTATCCATCCTTACAGTGAAAATTAAATGAGAAAGCATTTCATAAACTGCAAAGTGCTATATAAAATGTTATATAAATATAAGATGTTACTAATGAAACAGCTTATTTTCAAGAAATCAAATGCAGAAAAACTCAACAACCAATGGAAATGTTTAAAATATATTAAAGTTAAATATATAACTAAACTATTCAGATTAGCTAAATAGTCTCAATCTTTTATTATATTTTCTCAGTACTGTAAAATACTAAAAGGTCATATTTTTAGTGAAAACATAAGAATTGCATTAATGCCATTAGTACTGAATGTCTTCAGGTTACTAATATCTTGTGCTCTCAGAGAAATTGGCACTCTGCATTTTCTTCACTTCAGGGGAATACTTCCTACTGAATATCAGAAGCTATAGTCTTCATATAAATAAACTATACCTATTTTCAACTGCCCAAATACTGAACAAACCCAGTGGAGCTTGGTTCTGCAAAACAGTTATAAGAGTTTGAATAGGTGTCCCTAGTCTCGCTCCTCCAGTTGGGTTGAACAAGGTACAAACAAAATGTTCATCCATCTCTGGTTCTGCATCTAATATGGCAGATATGTGGAGCGTCTGCAAATAAATCAGGAAGATGAAGTCATTAACATACAACTCCAACACAGCACACACAAAGAGGTGAGACATAAATTTTTGACAATAAAATACTCCAGTCCATGGAGTGTCTTATTACTTTTTTCAGATTCTCATAATGTGGTAGCATATTTATGTAGCTGAAAGTTTTTATTGTCAGAATTTCTCAGTTCTTCCATGTATATAAGTGACAACTAAATACAGCTAGCTGTTTCTTGTTCTTAAAAGATCAGGTCAAGGGGCAGCTAGGTGGCACAGTGGATAGAGCACCGGCTCTGGATTCAGGGGAACCTGAGTTCAAATCCGGCCTCAGACACATAACACTTACTAGCTGTGTGACCCTGGGCAAGTCACTTAACCCCACTGCCCTACCAAAAAAAAAAAAAGACTCAGCTTAAAAGATCAGGTCAAAGTCCCAAAACTATAATTATCTCTTCATTGCAGTCAGCACAATTTGACTCGCAATTTAGAGCACATCATGAAGCCAACTCTATCCCAACTTTATTCTTGAATATACCTCATCATGGTGTCAAGGTGACCCTGGAAGGGAGGTCAGAAGAACAGAAGCCCTGGAACATTCTACCAATACATCATGGTCATTTGATTATGAACTATTTGACCATGGCAACTCACGAAACAAAGCCACATATAAACTAGCCCTATGTGGCTTCCTTTTCATTTCTGAAATAATAGTGGCAGATCAGTGGGAAAATGGAGCAGAGTATTACTGAAAACACAAAGGTCCTCCTTGGGGAAGAAAATAAAGTCAATGACAGTGCTGTTTTTCATAATGTACCAAGAAGCACCCCCTCATGAAATTCTCGTTCGCTCATCTTGCACAAGGATGAGCACTAGAAAAAGGCCACCATGAATATAATGGCAGTTTATATGCCAACATTTGCTACAAAAGGTGAAGTGGAGGAATTACCTCAACAAGGTCCAAAACCAAGCCAACACATACAGTCACTTGGTAACTTCACAATCACAGTGGAAATTGGAAAGAATGATGGAAAATATTGGGAAAATGTTCAGAGTAAAGAAACAAAAGAGACCAGATTCTTATAGACTATTCTATCAGAGAAGCAGCTTTAAGTTACAGGAAAACCTGAGTTCAAATGCTACTTCAGAATGTGTGTTCCTGGACAAGTCACTAAACTGAGGCAGATTTATCTCAATTTCCCCATCTGTAAAGTGGGACTAATAATAGCTAATAATAGCACCTATATCTCAGGGTTGTTGTGAGGATCAAATGAGATAATTGTAAAGTGTTTAGCATAGCTCCTGGTACATAGTCAGTGCTATATTTATAAAGTGTTTTGTAAATCTTAATATACTATATATACTAGCTATTATTATTTTTTATTATCATTATTATTCAGTAGCCACATGCCTATATATTATGAATACTTTCTAAAGGAAGAGTGTTGTAAGATACAAGACATGGCTAACACCATATATGTGCATTTGTGAATAGGTTATGATGCAATTTCAGTGAGAAAACATCATAAAACATTTCATTCAAATTCTTCCCATCATTTTCCAAGCAGCTACTGTTGTGTGCATACATGATATTGACTCTGATACACATTCCAAAACAAGTCATATTCCACTTAACTGGAGTCTTGCCAAAAATGCATGGATAACTAAGACATCATGGTAGGGGTAGGTAGTTTGGTTTCAAAATGACATAATATATTAAATGATATATAAAATAGTGCTTGAAGATGTGGGATGTCTAGGTACAGTAGCCTAAGTCTCTAAAAACAAAAACATAACCCTACTGCATCATTTAAATAATCTCCTTCATTGGATAGTTTATATTTACAAGTAGGTAGAAACAGGAAAATATTTAAACAAATACAATAAATGTGGTTTCTTTATTTAAATGTTGACAGTTTATACCCCATCTTATTTCCAACAGGACTTTAGGCAGCTATTAAAAGTGGTATTTTATTTTTTGCTACCTGCAAGTATCCTACCTTAAATCGAACTCCTTCTTCCAAAACAACATATCCTTTTGAAGGGGTCAGATCTCCAGAAAGTTTTGAAGAATTTACTTCAGTTACAACAAATTGGATGGTCACTGTTCCAAACAGTCCTTGGGCAGGTTCTCGAACAATGTATAACACTGCAATGCTTTCCTGGATATAGAGGGCTGTTGGTTCTCTTAGGAAAAAGTGTTCACTATTGTTAAAGGACAGAACTCCAGGGCCATCATCATTAGCAAGTATGGTAATTAAAGCTGTCAAAATGAAAACAATAAAATGTATGGAATCAATATATGGAAAGCTCTAAATGCTGAGCACTTAGAGGCCACTCAGTGAATACTTATTAAATTGAAATAAACACTTCTTTTCCTAATGAAGGAGGCAGAGGGAGAAGTAGAGAAGGGAAGAAAGGGAAGAGAAAGGAGTAAAAAGGAGAGGAGAGGGAAGAAGAGAAAGGAGAGAATGAATGAAAAAAGTATTTATTAAGTGTTACAAAGCTTACAAACATGTGGACTAAGCACTAAGGATAAAAATAAAAAAGATGGAAAGGCCCAGTGTTCCTTAGGGTACTACAGCAAAGCAAATGATAATGTATCTTCTTTAGAGTCATTTCCTATGATTAAAAACTGTTTCTATTTCTGACTTTGAGCCATCTGACAGTGTCAAGGACTTTGGTGGTTAAAACCAAACTGAGGAAGAAAGAGAAGGGGGTAGGGGTGGGAGGAAGACAGTGAGGGAAGACAAGAGGAGGGAGAGGATATAAAGGAGAAAAGTGTACAATAAATAATCTAGTATAAACACAATGAAGAATACGTAAAGTGAGAACAGTAAAGAGGTGGAATGAGTTAACAAGAAAGACTACAAACTAAACTCTTGGGAAATCTTCTTCAAAAGTAAGTTAGACTGTCATCTATGTGGTCCCACATAGAGGCCTAAAGCACCATACTGCCTAGTCTAGAAACCCAGAACATCAGAGGCAGAAGAGCAGAAGAGACTACAGATATAACCTAGCCTAACCTCCTTGTCTTGCAGATGGAGGGCACTGATCATTAAGTGGTTGCTTTAAACTACAGAGCCCAGAACTTGAACACAGCCAGATCCCAAGTCTAGCAGTCATTCCACACATCACTTCAGGCCTGTGCTTCTGCCTTCCACTGAAAACAACAAAGAAAAGCTCTAAAGAGACTAAGAATGACATAATCCACTACTTGGGCAGCTAGATGGTATAGAGCACCTGGCCTGCAGTCAGGAAGACTCTTCTTCCCAAGTTCAAATCTGGCCTCAGACACTTATTAGCCATGTGACCTGGGCAAATCACTTAACCCTGTTTGCTTCAGTTTCCTCATCTATAAAAGGAGCTGGAGAAGGAAATGGCAAGAAAACCCAATTGGGGTCATGAAGACCTGGACAAGACTGAAAAACAACTAAACAACAACAATCCAGTATTTTTTTTAAAAAGAATAATAATACTTAGCATTTATGTAGCATTTTAAGGTTTGTGAAGTTCTTTATAACTATCATCTCATTTGATCTTCACAGTACTCCATCCACTGTGCACCTAGATAGTTGCCCCCAAATATTTTTTATTTAGATATTAGCCACTTAACTAAAAACTAACAAAGTGTCCCATCCATGGTATTACTGATGTGTAGAATCTTAAGATAAGAAAGTTACAAAAACAAAGGGTGTCAGGAAGATGAAGGAACTGTATGTATGTGTATATACACACATATTTGTAAGTGTATGTATGTATATGTGTGTTTTTCCTCCTCCTATATATTACATGGCTCTCCCATCCCCCTATCTTATTCATCCCAATAATTTTTAAAAAGACATTTTTCTCTGCATAATTTTCCTGAGAAATTTTCTTCCAGCTTTGAAATAGCCATCTTAAAACCAGAAGCAATAATACATGAAAAGCAAGAAATCATGTAACTTAAAATTCTTTACATTTTTCACTCTACCTGAAGACTCTTTTCTACATAAAGCCATACGCATTTTGTATGTGCATTATGAAAAAAGAGAAGGTAAAGGTTAAATGAAAGGACCAACAAGGAACCCAAAGGCACTAGCTAGAGTATTGGCCTCCCATACAACTTCTTCATTTGCGCTTTTCTTTACCAACTTCTTACTGTCCACAAGTCAGCAAATAATAATGGTTCTCAATTTTTTTTTTAGCTCACAGTTATGCCATGAGGAATCATGGCACACTGAATGTCTCAGGGTGACAACACTATAGGAAAGTTGGGAGTTTCATACTTGAGTAGTTTTATGTGAGTTCAAGGTCTGATGTGTTTTAAAGTTAGTATCTGAGTCATAGTCAAGTTTTGTTTATTTTGCAAACAAGATATTTATCATTCTATGTATGCTACATAAGTAAGAGCAAACAGGATTATGTTTACAAATTTTCTTTTATTTGCAATAATACAACAGCCAAAATTTTATGGTAATCTCTCAGCGCCATGCCATGTCTTTGGAGAAACACTAGCATAGAGCCTGGCCAGCAGTAAACTAATGGTTCTATTTGCTGTTTTTATTCATTGTATTTAACTGTCTTGTATTTATCATGTATTGAGTTTTACTGCATCTTTGAATAGATGTTGACTTGTTTCAGGGGTAAGCATTATGCAGTCTTTGAAACAATCTTCATACAGATTGCCAAAGCTGTTGGGTTATATGGCTAATTCTACTGTGCTGTTATAAATGTCTTTCTTGTATCAAATATTAACCGAAATAAAAGTTAAATATCTGTTGCCACTCAATAGATTCAAACAGAGGATGAAGTGAAATATAATGACTTAGGTATCTGTTGAAGATTCCATTGCACTTTCAACCCCATAATATAGCTAAGAAGATGATACTGAAGTAAACTGCTAGTTGTTTTTCCCCCAGGCTAAGCAATTATCAATGGAAATGACATTAAAGACATTCATTACCAACTGCTTTGCCACTGCACCTTAAGGACATTTAGGCTTTTCCGACTTACAGCCCAAACCTCATAGATGCATTCCCTTCCCCACTAGCATGGGAGCTCCCAGAGAGAAGGAACTGTCTTTTTTTTCTATTTGGATCCCCAGGTTTTATATACAGTAAGCTCTTAGTAAATGTTCATTCATTCAAACAACTAACACAATAAATGAAACTTGAAAGTAAGGGAAATTCTAAATGTAATCACTACTTTCTAATCATTTTTCAATTTTTTCTACTCTTCTCTCCCTATTCCATCAAGTACAATTAGCATACAAACAATGATACAAGTACAAGAGCATACATTTTCCATTGTGATGCAATACCTAAGCATTTTTCACTCTAGACAAGAGTACAAAAGCAAACCAAATCCTCTGCTATTGCCTAATCTTTCTCACTGCTCCAGCTTACTCTGATTTAGAGTAATTTTTAAAAATTAGAGAAGAAATGAAGGGAAACTTTATGAGAAAATATGATTTCATCACCTGTTGTATTTTCCCCCAGCTCAAGTCCAGGAGAGGGATTAGTTAAAATCACCAGAAAATTCTCATCTCCTTCAGGAATTTCATCATCAAGAATTGTGACCTCAACATTTTTATGCTTTTCTCCATCAGCAAAATGAAGAACCTGGTCATAAAAATATAGGCAGTATTAAAATGAAAAGAACCAATATTTAATATACAATGCTTGTTTAGAAAAAAAATATAGGATAATGGCTTGCATTGGTACTCTGTGGTTTATTTCATGATTCTGGCACTTCATGGCAAGGTCTTATGCTACACGTAATACCTGGTTCAGACCGAGTCTTCTTTTTAAGACACAGCATCCTACCATACCCTTACCTCCTGTAGTCCCCAAATAATTTCTTTGGTCAAATCCCAATTTCTAATCCAACCTAAGACACATACTAGCTATGGGATCCTGAGTAAGTCACTTAAATGCTCTTTGCCTCAGTTTACTTATCTGTAAAATGGGAATAATAATAACACCTACCTCCCAGGGCTGTTTCGAGGATCAAATGAGATGTTATTTTGAAAGTGCTTAAAATCCTTAAAAGTGCTATATAAATGCTAGCTATTATTATTATTGTCAATATTTTTAAACCGAACTTCAAAGGCAGTGTAATTGAGAAAGGTATAACCAACTTTTGATAGATAATAAGCTTCCTCTACTGAGATTAACATCTCTTCTTATAAATTTTATTTTAATATTAATTTTAATATCACATCTTGGTTGAAAGTATTTATGTAACACATTTCTTACAAGTCCACATGAAAATCCTGCACTAAAATTATCTGTTGAAAAAATTGGAATCTTTATACTTTTTCTTTTTTCTCTGATTCAGCAGCTACTCAATGTGGTTCAAGGTATTAAAATGATAAATAAGATGCTATGCCTGACCTCATGCAATTTACAATCTAACAGAGCTTCTACAATACAAAGTTGAGTTTGTTAAGTCCATAAGAAGTACAATGTACTATGAGATCAGATGGTAAATAAGTTGAGATGGCCACTGATGATGTCATCTGCTTAGAGAAGACCACAGAGAATAGCATCAGTTACCCTCAAAAACATCCAGTTCCTTTGGTAGCCTCTACAGCCTAAGCCCAAAATGTGAGCAGAAGTAGAGGTTCAACTAGTGTAGAAACTCCAAGGTTAATGTCATTTCATGGGTAAATTACTTCATTCATATAGTGGGTTATAGTTAAGAGGTCTGGAAAAAATACTTGGAAAGATCTTTTCTTCTTTCTGTGACCCCTTTGGAGTACAGACGCAGTAGTGGTACTACTGGATCAAAGGGCATGAACAATTTAGTAATGTCAGGGAGATAATTTCAAATTGTTTCTCAAAATGGCGGAACAAGCTTATAACTCTTTCAACAGTGTATCAATGTGCCTGTTTTACTGCAACCTCTACAATAGCTGTCATTATCTTTTGCTTTTTGGTCAGTTTTGCCTATCTAAAGGTAGAAGAGAAGGACATTTTTTAAAAATCTACTTTAGAATTTACAACCCTCAGGCACTTTAAAAAATAAAGCATGATTAATTTTTGGTAAAAATTTCATATTCCTTGAAAATAAGGAATATTTTCTGAAGTCACAAATATCACAACTCTCACTGTGTCTTCCTCTCTATTAAAATGTACACTTGCTATAGTTCAGGGTCTCAATAATTCTCACCTAATATGATACAGCTTTCTAACTAGGCTCCTTGTCTCTAGTGTCTCCCCTCTCAAATCCATTCTTTACTCATAATCTTTTAATGAAAGATCTAAAAATGTTACTCCCATGGCCCTCCAAATTTTCAACTACTCTCCAGTACTTTAAAGATAAAATATAGACTCCTTAACCACACTGAGGGCCCTCTTCAATGTGACTCAAAACCTTACCTCTCGAGGGGCAGCTAGGTGGTGCAGTGGATAGAGCACCGGCCCTGGATTCAAGAGGACCTGAGTTCAAATCCAGTCTCAGACGCATAACACTTACTAGCTGTGTGACCCTGGACAAGTCACTTAACCCCAACTTCCTAGCCCCCAAAAAAAATGCTTTTGGGGCAGATAGGTGGCGCAGTGGATAGAGCACCGGCCCTGAAGTCAGGAGGACCTGAGTTCAAATCCAGCCTCAGACCAAACACTTGACACTTACTAGCTGTGTGACCGTGGGCAAGTCACTTAACCCCAACTGCCTAAAAAAAAAAAACCACCTCTCCAGCGTTATTTCACACTACTTCTGTTTATATATCCTATAGTTCAGTCAATATTCCCCAGCTTTACCCAATCACATCCAGCGTCTGTGCACTAACACAGGACTCGAAGTCTAGCTGGTCCAGCCCACATATAGAGTACAATCAGTCTTTGCCTGCTGATTTCTAATGAAGGGAAACCTACTATCTCTATGTGTAACCAATTCCATTTCTATATAGCTCTGATTATTAGGAAAGTTTTCCTTACATACAGTAAAGACCTGCCTTTCTGGAGCTTCTACCCATCACTCTAGTCTTACTAGGCTATAAGGTCCCCACAGCTCCTACCACTGGGAAACTTTGTTGAAGGAAAAAAAATCTACTCACATGTACTGAGTGTGGTGGTGAAATGGAAATGTTGGAGATATGTTTGGGAGGGTGAAAGGGAAGAGATCAAAGAATTCAGATGACGTTCTTCACTGTAGCACTCTATCTTATCATGAAAAAGCAGTTTTTGACTGATAAGTAAATTGCGTTTAGGATAAATAATAAATAACCAGATTCAAAACAAAACTTTTAAAAAATAGAATTGTGGGGGCAGCTAGGTTGCAATGAATAGAGCACTAGCCCTGGAGTCAGGAGGACCTGAGTTTAAATCCAGCCTCAGACACATAACACTTATTAGCTGTGTGACTCTGGGCAAGTCATTTAACCCCAACTGCTTCACCAAAAAAAGAAAAAAAATAGAATTGCATTGAGCTCATTGTATAAGCCCAATTGTAAGTCCCATTAAAATTAATTATTTATTAATTAAACAATAATTATAATTAATTAGTGATTAATTATATTAATACTCAAATTTGATTGAATTGCATATACATTTTCCATCTCCACTAGGCTTACGCTGTCATGACCTTAGTATAATCTTCAAAAGTAAATCATGAATGATCTTGATTCCTACCGTTGCAGTAAAGTGAAAATCCATCCCTAGTTGTGCTTCCAAATTCTGTGCATACACAAACAAGGACACATGGCCAAGTGACCTGCTACTCCTGTGAGCCAGCAACGTTAAACTTCCTTGTGATTCATGCACTTCAAACCTAAAACAAAAATAAGAAAACATCCACTTTCTTTCAAGTGTGCTGTTGGTAGTAAAGTTGAGAAGTTAAACTTATTTTACAAAATCACATATATTCACAAAACGAATTCATGTAATTGCTTTAATTCAGTTACAGGAACTACCTGGTATTATGCCATTCAATCTTTCCTCTGGCTCCATCATTAGCATCAATAATAATTTGTGCCGTTAAGCCTTCTGAATCTAAAAAGCAAAACAAATACTAGTAGTATGATGATGATAATAATTTTTATTATTGTTGGTCAGTTATTTCAGTCATGTCCAACTCTCTGTGACTCCATTTGGGGTTTTCTTGGCAAAGATACTGGAGTGGTTTGCCATTTCCTTTTCCAGCTTATTTTACAGATGAGGAAACCGAGACAAAGAGGACTTAAATGACTTATTCAGGATCACATATCTAGTATGTGTCTGAGGTTGGATTTGAATTGAGAGAGAGAACTAACTCTTGGCCCAGCATTTTATCCTCTGCACCACCTAGCTGCTCTAGGGATAATAATAATAATAACTAACATTTACATTGTTCTTTATAAGTTTACAAAGCATACACATACATCTCATTTAATCCTCATAGCAACCTTGTCAGGCAGATACTATTATTACCTCATTTTACAAATTAAGAAATTTAAGGTGAGTGCCTTTCCCAGGATCACACAAATAAATTTAAGGGTGGGATTCAAACTCAAATCTTCCTGACTCCAAGTCTAATGTTTTATCCATCTCACAACAAATCCATATTTGTTCATTATGCTTGGACAATACAAGATTCTGATTTCTACAGCCTTAAGGTGATACACAAAATTAGATAGTTGTTTCAAGCAGACTACGTAGAACTTAAAATACAAATACTGACATCTGTCAGCATGGTGTCATGAGCACACTGGATCTGGAATTTGAATCCCAACCCTGAAAACTGTGTGACCTTAGGGAAGCCACTGAGACACAAAGGAAGGAGCACTGACTCAAGAGTCAGAGAACATGGGGTAAATCCTGTCTCTGATGCTTACTACCTGTGTGGCCTTAGACAAGTCACTTAATTGACTGGGTCTCACTTAATTTGACTGGGTCTCAGATGCCTCTTTTATAAAATAAGGAGGTTGTACTAGATCGCCTTTCGAATCCCTTCCAGTTTCACTACGATCTTTCTGAGCTTTCCATTTCCTTATCTATGAAATGAGGAATCTGGACTAAATCTGCTTTAAGTTCACTTTCAGCTCCAAGTGCTATGATTCCATGAAAAATTAAGAGTAGAATGTATATAATAATGAAGAGTTGGGGAGCCTTTATTTTTTCTATAACAATTTGAGAACCACATGGAAGAAAAAAAAGCAACACAGTTTAGTTTGGTTTGATGCTTTGTCTTGTTTTGTTTAGTGAGAAAGATTAAAAAAAGAAACTCATCTGACTTTTCAACTAAGAATAGGTAATACAACTCTGTTTTATGAAATATATATATATAGTAATCTTACCTACCCAAAATGTTGCTAAGAATCAAGGAATATAAAAATCCACTTAGAAGCTAAAATTTATGTCATAATGGCAATGTGCTAACATTTATTTTATTTATAGGAGAATCTCTCTCTCAGAGCCTCTTAACTCTAACTTTACCCATCACACTTCTAACATCCTTGGTTATCTAGCTTCCAAACCCATGGGCAGACTACAAACAGGAAATTACAAAGGCAGAATGCCAGAAAAGAATGTGAAAGGAAGAAATAAGAAAACTCCAAAAAGCATATATATGAACATAAAAAGCATAATAATCTGAATCCATCCAATATGGGGATGAACAACATCATATTGACAGGCCCTGCCTATAGGCTGCATTCTATTAAGCAACAGATACAACCATATGATCTTCATAATAATTTTTCATCTTTAGTTTACTTTGTTAAAGAAGGAAGCGAGACGTATAACACATTTAAGAAACATCCACTCCCATATGGTTAAAATGACATTTTCATTCATAATTGGATAGAAACGCAAGTGTTGGGAAAATTTGGCTATCCAGAACAATTCATTCACCAAAGGTTTCTAATTATTAAGCTTTTATTGTAATTTATATCACTGCCAGCTAAGGGGAAGGGAGACTAGGAGGAAGAACAAGAGTGATTTAGGTCATATGGCATGGTAAAAAAGGTTATGGACTTGGAGTCATAAAATCTAGGTGCAAATACTAGTTGCAGCACTAGGTATGTGACCAGAGGCATATCACTTAAACTCTCAGGGCCTCAGTTTTCTTATCTGCTAAATGGAGAGAGTAATATTTGTCTGTACTGCCTTATGAGATTGCTGTGGAGAAAGTACTTTGTGAACATTAAAATATTTTATAAATGTGATTAACTTTGAAATTTTAATTATCTGAAGTCCTTTAATTACTCTTAAGTCCTCAACTGCTTAAAGAGTTTAAACTTCAAGAATTTCCTTAAACTTCCCAGAGACCCATAGTAGACTGATTCAAGAAATAATATTCTCTGGGCTGCAACTTCAGTGACCACTACAGTATTACCTTTTTGGATGAATGAAATTAAGTCCACAGACAGATTAGGCCCCTTAGCTGGAGATTCTCCATCTTTGGAATAAGTATGAAATCCAATGAAAATAGCTATTAGCTAGAATTAGCAAAAATAATTCAAAACGGAATTTGATGCAAATAATTGAGTAGAACGGGATGGTTTGGAGGAGAGGTAATACCTTTCCTTTCGTGAAAGTAATATTAGATCTTTATAGCCATTACCTACAATAAGCTGAAAATAATTTATTTACAAATAAATACTGAAGCTTCCCAGAAATTGTACCTCAGATCAAGAATGAGTCATTTCTCTTTTGTAAGTGCTTATTTTGCTATCCTTTGTATCCTGTTTCTTTCTTTCTCTGCTAAAGTAGTCCTATCTTCTCTTCGCCTATCATGTCTTCTAGCCAAGGACAGAAGAGTGGACGTGGCTGGGGGTTCCCTCGGGGCTCTGTCTACTTTTACACTTAATATTTGTAGTAGTTGTGCTTGCTTCCTGACTCTACTGTGTCTTCAGAAGAGTGGCAATTCAAAGAATTCTTGTTAATTAAACTGACTACAGTTGCATGTTCTTCAATTTTCCAAATATTTAGCAAGAATTTATCCTGTATGTTGTTATATTTGTTATATATTCTAAACAGAGCTTAATCTTTATAAATGCATATAAAGATTTACCTTTCAGTCTGTAATGAATTAACTGAATGATTTCTAAAGGCATGCAAAGGAAAGATAAGGGAGAAAAGTTAAAAAAAGAAAAAAGAAGCAGAGATTACAATAAGATCATTATTTAACCAAAAAAAGATAGCAAATTATGATCAATTGCTATTTAAGATCTAAAAAGAAAATGAACTAACTGAACTTAAACTAGAAATAGGACATCAACTGCCATATACAAATCAAAGCACTGACTATTGTTTGAGAGAAAAAACAAATTTACATTGGTAGACAGACAAATATGAAAATTACACATAAAATAATTATGACAGGTCAAAAACTTCATAAAATTTAAATGTTTATTCTATTACCCACCATTGAAAAATCATAAAATTAAAGAGAAAAATAAATGATTGAAGCCTAAAGTAAATATTTCTTTTTTTGTTTGTTCTTGATATTACATGAAACATTAGAATAAAATCATTGACCAACACAAAATAAATTAATTCATATGATGCTAACTGAAGAGTAAGAAAATTATACCTAGTCTAGGAGGGAACGAAGTCAGAGGAGCCATGATAAGTTCAACTGATGTTAAATTGACCAGAAAGTATTCTTCTAGTTCGGGTATGTCATCCTGAAAAAGCATATGGATTAGTCTTCTCATTATACTCTCAAAGTAGTTTTGCCTGTCATAGACTGTTTTATAAATTGTCTGGTTGATGTTCATATTAAAATGGTCTTAAGGGAAATCTAAAGTTACAAGCATGAGATGGAAAAGACATTTGCTTCATTCTTATGTCCAAAAGTATTCATAGTAATGCTAGTTGATAGATGCCAATCAGGCCAAATAAGTATTATCAAAACTTTCTCTAAGATAGAATGTTCATAAAAAGTTTTAATGGGGATGAAAGACTGGAAAATCACATCATTCAAAATATCTACTATGAACCAGTGCCACACTAAATATCCACCATGTATTTCTGATGGAAATAAGTTTGGTTCCACATAGAAGGGAAATAGGAGAGATAAGGTCAGGTCCAATTAAAATCAAGCAAGTGAACTAAAAAGTAAAAATGTACTCCTTTTGCTTGGTTTTTACTCAATTTAATTCAATCATTTATTAATTGCTTACTATTGGTAGAACACAGTGCTAGACTGGGCAAACAAAGACAAAAATGAATATATCAATAGGGAAAAGGCTAAGAATTTAAATACTCTCTACTCTCTCTTGACAATCCTATGGACAAAGATAAGTTGCATATTAGATGATAACAAAATAAATAGTTCCTTCATCTCGCCTACTAATTGCTTTTTAATCACAAGACTTTTAGGTTTTAATCAGTAATGTGGGAAGCAAAAAAAAAAAGTAGAAACAATTCAGAGGGATAGAGTAATGAAAGCAGATGCATTTTTCCAAGAAATGGGCCTTTGGAAGCAAAGGAAGAAGCTCAGACTCAAACTGCAGAAACGATTAATACAAAAAGACTTGTCAGACAATCTACAAACCTTACAAAATATCATTTCACATGAAGAAAAAGAATACCAAAATGTTATATCAAATATATGACAATAACACCATGTTAAGTTAAAATGTTAACTCAACAAAAGAATTATCGGTGACTTCAGGTATTTGATCTTTTTTCGTTCATCTGTAATTTTATAAACTGAATGTTCTCAAATATAATATCAATAATATGTCACTAAATTTTATAAGCATTTTATAGATGTCAAACTCATTTGATTAATGTAATATTTGATTTGATAACATAATCATGATTTTTAAATACAATGCTGAAATAGTCTATGATTATAAAAAAGATAATTTTCAGTCTATTTTTTTTCCAAAAATGAACTCAGTGACAGATTATAACTTCCAAGGGTTAGAATTCCCTTTACACACACAGAGAATAAGAAACCAGCTTAATATGCTCCACCATGCAACATGGATCAAGCACTATATGTATTTAACAAGCTTCTAACAATACTCTCTCTACCCTAACCATACACTCTTTCCCCTAATCTATAAAGTTTTCTAATGAATTCTTGGGACATGAAATGGGGTTCCTCAGAATCCAAATGGGCCACTTCTTTTCAAAAGCCACTGCCTACTTCTTGTGGAAGAGTTTAGTAATCAAACTAAAAATGAACTAAACAAAGAAACTTAATCAGTAACCAATTTAACAAGGTCTCTGTAATTGATATTGGCACTGCATTAGTATAGGTTTGAAATTTTACATGAGAGCAAAGATATGGAAAAAGAAAGCATGGGAGAAGAGGAAAGTTAGATGTATATACAATTATGATCTTCTGAAAGAATAAACATGCCAACAATACAGGTAGAATATTCCATAAATTTCAGTATTCTATGTTGTTTATTAAGCTATAGCATTATAAAAAAGAATTTTACCTCTAGGATAGTAATATTGATGGCAGTGGATGTCTCCCCTTCCCTTAATAACAGGGAACCAACTACCGATACAAAATCAACTCCAGATTTTGCTAAATTTCCATCTGTCCGATTCTTTAGACTAAGCATCCCAGGAACTGTAGCATAGGTGACATTAATAATGCCTAGTTGTATTGGTGGAGAAAAGAAACTTTCATTATTTAAGATTTTAAATTATTATCATATGATCTTTTTTGCCCTAGTAAGTAGACACCTATATGCTTTCACCTTGAGTTTTAATTTGGTCAAATTCTATGTATTTTAAGTATGTATAAATACTAGAGTTTAATTGTGACACAGCGTGACACAGAGAACAAGTCTGCGGCTCAGTCCCACCTCTAGCACCTACTGGCTGAGTGACCCTGGGCACAGATTACTTAACTTCAGTCCATTAAGCAACCCTAGGAGACTGTAAGTTGCAAAACAGATGAAAGAAGGAATTTCTTCTCCAGAAGTTCTCAACACCAATGAAATCACAGGGCTAGACCAAACAAAGAAACAAACAAAAAACCTAACACAAGTGCTTGTACCCAGAAGGCATTAAGTGAACTTATTCATAGGGCCATCATTCTAGAATTGGAAGGGATTTCAGAGGACACTGATCTCACATTCTCCTGGTTCTCTTTTTGCCTTTCTGACATCTCCTTTCTCCTTTTTATTTCCTCTCACCCTCTCCCTTTTAACAGAGCAATACCCCTCCCCTCAAAGCTCTCTCCTTAGCCCTCTTCATTCATCTGTTTTTATATCCTCTTTCTTGGTGATCCATGCACTCCTCTAGTGCATAACTATAAAAATCCCCCACCAATTTCTTTCCTGAATTCATAATTATCCTCTTCAAATGCCTAATGGAAATCTCCAGCAGGATGCCCTATCTGGATGAGAAGATCCGACTGAAATAACTCATCATCTTCCCTCCATGTTCCTAATTCCCTCCTTTCCCAATCTATCCTTCTTCCCTTGTATCTTCAAATACATGGAATAGATTATTTTGCTATTCTCTGAGTATAACCCTTTTACAGGAAAGTATTCTTGTAACTTCAAGTGCTGCTTCCAATATTTCTTCCTTAATTCCCAACAGATGAAAATTATTTCTCACTCACTGATCTTCAGTCCTTGTCTGTCATTTCATTGGTGTAGGGAATTAAAGTTTGCTTAGCTATTCCCCAGTAAATGGACATCTATTTTGTCTCTAATTTTTCGCTATCACAAAAATGCTGCTATAAATATTTATACATTTTCCTGGTGACGAAACTCCTTTTGCCAGTAAAAAAAAAAGACAACTACTCGGCTTGGTGCTGTGTAATGCTAGGCTACATCCAGGGCATCTTTGCCCCAAATGGATAAAATCTTAACTGGGAGAAGAAAGTAATTGAATATTTTAAAGAAAGTAATTCTACTCAATGAAAATAAGTGGCTATCCCAGAGTCATACAGCCAGTATGTGATAGAGGCAGTACTTGAATTCAGGACTTCCTGACTCCAAAGTTGGCTTTCTCTATAATACAACCTTCCATGGCCACATATGATATTATCAAACTTTCTATTCTTCTCATGCACTTGGCTCATTTCAGTTTTTGTTTTATTATATTTACCTATTTATATATCTTATCATTCCATGATATTGTAAATTCCTTAAGGGTAGAGATCAAGTCTTAATTATCTCTGTACTTCTCCTAGTACTTAGATTTTCACTTAATAAATTCACATTTCACTTAATAAATATTCAAATGAATGCTGAATTAAATATTATAAGCAGGTCATTTTTTTTGAAGTAACACAAACCTAGGGATCCAAATTCTCTGTTGATGAAAAGCTGGATGGTTATGTTTGCTTCCTGGACCAAAACAAATCTTGAGGAAGGAGCAAAATTCAAAACCCCATGTGGTTCATCACTCGCCTCCACTGTCAGTACAGCTTCATATCCTTGGCTCTCAATTACAGCCATTCCAGTTGAGGAAACTCCTGGAAAAGTCAACAGATCACATAAGAAGTTTTGCTAATAATCTAATTCATTTCCTAAATTCTTAATATCTTTCTTTCATTCTGTCCTTTATGCTTAGGTTGCTAGAAATTATCCCAAAAAAGAGAAAAAGAAAAAAGAAAAAAGAATATTTTCTATTTTCTACTTTTCTACATTCAACATTCTACATTCCCATCCTGAGAATTCTATGGATTAGTCAATGGAAGCTCTCTCTTATTTGTATTTCCCTAACAGTTAAACATTAACTTATTCACTAGATCTTGCTGTTATCATTACTTGCAATGCTGGTGTAGGCTATACAACAGAACTCAAGAAGAAAACAGAGGCAATCAAGTTAAGTGGACTAATACGGAAGCAATTTCATAAAGAATTTTATGGCCTAATTAATAGGAATGGGACTGCTTCACTTACAAAGAAACCATTAATACTAAGCTTTTGTGAATACGGGATTGGCAAATATTTTCAAGCTGTTCTAGATTTTTTTGTACCAAAAAGTTCCATGCCTCCTTCTAATCTATAAAAACAGAAAGTTTAAAAGAATAACCTGGGAGCGCTAGGTGGTACAGTGGATAGAAAGTACTGGCCTTGGAGTCAGGAGGACTTGAGTTCAAATTCAACCTCAGATACTTACTGTGTGACCCTGGGCAAGTCACTTAACCCCAACTACTTCATAAATAAATAATGAAAAATAAAAGAATAATCTAAACATCATGATGATGACACATGTTTTATAGATGAGGATGATGGCATTGCCAATTTTCTCTTTCATAAGACAGTACTAAATTACAGAAATCATCATTTAATTGGAGTCTAGATTACCTTGTGTCCTGACATTGTACAAAATCACTTGGTATTCTTCCTTTTCCTCAGGAATATCATCATCCAACAAATGCACCAAAAATGTTTGATTTAGTGATCCCTATTCCATACAAAGAGAAGATCAATAAATTCTCATCAGCATTGAAAACTGACCCCATATCTAGAATGTAGACAGTCTACTCAGTGCTAAGTTCTGGAAATACAAAGACATAATACTTGCCTTCTTGGAGGCTAAAATCTGACTGGGAAGATGCAACAGGTGAAGCCACAATGCTGTTCTTCCCTTGGGCTCCTACTGTTCTAATTAGTGATTACCTCAGCCACCCACCATATCTAGGACCAACCCTAATCATGCTCCATTTCAGCCAGCCACCATCTTCTCACTAGTAGCCTTGCCATGATGTTCAAGTACTCTCTGTGATACCCCTTCCTTAACCCCTAAAGGATCTCCCTTAAGGATCCAGTTCTAGATCCCTAATCAAATCAACTCTGTCATAGTTTCTGGCAAAGGTGTGTTAATCTAATCCCCTAAAGCTCCACAAACCATCCCTGTGATTTCCTTTTTTTTAAACAAAAAATATGTTTTTGTTGATGTCTTCTATTTCTTGAATGATCATAGCTGTCTCAAATATTCCTCCTACTTCCCTTCTCAGAGAGCCATCCAATATAACAAATATTATTTTTTAGAGGGGAAAAAATCAACACAACTTATTGACACATTGAAAAAGTCTGAAAAACATCTGCAATGTGTAATACCTATGGACTTCCCACCACCATGAAAGATGGTTCTGCTTGATCTTTATAATTTTGTTACATCTATTTTTATTTTTTGGCGTATAGTTGTTCTTTCCATTTGCATTGTTGTAATTACTTGGCTCTGCTTACTTTACTCTGCATCAGTATATATAGCTCTTTCCACACTTCTCTGTATTCACTACACATTACAGTCATGCATCATAATTTGTTTAGCCATTCCCCAATCAATGGGCATCTAGTTTGTTTACAATTCTTTGTGATCACAAAAACTCTGATATAAATATTTTGGTGTATATAGGGACTTTCCTCTTATCTATGGCTTCCTGGGCAATATAAGTCCAGTAATGGAGTCTCTGGGTCAAAGAGTATGGAAATTTTTAGTAACTTTATTTGCATAATTACTGCTTTCCAAAATGGTTGTACCATTTCAAAGTATTACCAACAATATATTAGCATGTCTATCATTCTGCAACCCTTCCAGCATTGACTATTGCCATTTTTTGTCATTTTTGCCAAAATCTGATAAAATCTTGACAGCTACCCTTGTTCAAATCACTAAGGTTAGACTGTGGGGCAATGTTAAGGCCTGCTGTGTCACCTGTGAGAGAACGACCCACATAAAGGAGCTCTAGAAGTCCTTTCTCAAAGGAGTCTCCCCCATGGTATCAAAAATGTAATCATCAGATTTCTTTCCCTTTGTTCTGACCATACATATTTGGAGGGAGGAGAGAAGCCCATGATTTTCCCTAAACATTCATGTCAATTTTATATGAAGTTACCTCAAGAAAGAAGATTTCTCCACTAAAGTTAGCAAAATTATGCTCAAGAAGTTGACCAATAATCTTCCAGTTAACAGAAACATTTCCTCGACCAGGGGGTGTTCTTATGACATGGAATTCCAAATTTTCTCCTAAAAATGACAGGAACAGAATTACGTTTTCTTAATGGAAAATCACCTTCATATTTATACTCAACATAACCAAAAGGTCTAGGTACCCATTAAGAGATTCTATCATCATTCTCCTGAATATTATATAAATGTTTTGTCATAATTTGCTAAACTTAAAAAAATGCTCATTCTACTCAGTAACAAAAACGGTATTCCTCAATTCTTGATGCTTCCAGTTATTTCTACTTCAGGAATAGTAATACTGTAAAGCTATAAAGAACATGCCCACATACACACTGATACATTACCTCTACAGTAACATTCCAAATGCTAAATTGGATAATACTCAAGGCAAAATGCTATTTATAACACTAAGCCAATTCTCTCTTTACCCATCACAAATTCCTAACATTGAAATGCAATGATATTTTAGACAATACATACACGAAAATGCTTGCAAACACCTGAAAGACACATCTCTTTGGAATTTAGCTCATGCAATAACATTATTTGCATTTTAAATGTAAAAGAAAAGTATTAATATCCTCAGGAAAACTGATACAATTGATCAATTTATTTGTATGTTTTTTGTATGTCTGTAACAGTCAAGCACTGTTCTGTAGTGTTAGAAAGAACATGAGCTAAAAGCAAGCCTCTGGAGATCAAAGAGAGTTTTTCTAGAGAATAGCACTTCTAGGGAACAGTCCTATGACATCAGGAAATGTCTGCTTCATAAATGTTAAATAATGATGACATTAATCATATGCTAATGAATAATTGTGTTTAAAATGAAATTTCATTTTTAAAACATGAAAAGCTAATCTGAATGATTAGTATCTAATGAAGGAGTTATATAGTCTCATTTAACTGTAACAGTATATAAAATATACATATGTATATATTATGTATATGTACATATATATGTGCCTGTTTATATAAGCACACTATCACTTTTTATTCATATAAATTGCATATGTTTACAAACACTGTCTTTTTTCAAATACCTCTAGGAAACAATGAATGTTACTGTTCAATTACCTTATGATAAAGAGCATTAACAAGCCAATGGTTTTTCAGTGTGGTAAAATTAGAATCATATTTCTATTATCAGGGACAAAATTTCTTAAATATTAATGTACTAGGGAAAATATTTCATTAATTTAGACAGTCAATAAACACTTATTAAGTGTCTACTATATGTTGGGCACTGTGCCAAGCATTGCAAATTCAAAAAGAGACAAAAGACATTCCCTACCCTCAAGGAGCTCACTAATGGAATAAACAATAAGCAAACCAATTTGTACAAACTACATACAGGATAAGAGAGAAATAATAAAAAGAGAAAAGCCACCAGAATTAACTTTTAGAAATGCTTCCTGGAGAAGGGGGGATTTTAGCGGGAACTTGAAGGAAGTCTGGGAACCTAGGAGGCAGAGATGAGGAAGTGCATTCCAGGCATAGGGGACAGCCAGAGAAAATGCCCAGATAATAAACTGAGAGTAATCTTTCTTACTTTCAATTATGAGAAATAAATGAAATAAAAAGCATCATTAAAAATAATTGTGAGCAAGAGAGTAGAACAAGACAAAAACATCAAGAAGCTTTATAACAACTGCATATAACAACTAGAATTCACTTAATTCAATTCAACAAAAATTGAGTATGTGTGGGCAATGCATGAGACTTAACACTATTAAAAAGATATGTAAGCTACTGTTTCTGCTTTTGAAGAGCTTATAATTCTTTAGGGAGAATTTAAAAAGTATAAAAGTATCTATGATATAAATCAATCAGTAAACATTTATTGTCTTCTATGTGCTAGTCACTATGCTAAGCACTTTAAAAATATTACCTCATTTAATCATCATAACAATCCTATTGTCTAAACTAGGGCAAACAGTAAGTGACTTGCCCAAGGTCACACAGCTAGTACATGTCAGAGGCCACATATGAACTCAGGTCTTCCTGACTCCAGGCCTAGCAATCTATCACTGTGCCACTTAACTTTACAGCAGTTTAAAGATTAGAAAATATTTTACTTCCATTATGTCATTTGAGCCTTTCAAAAACCCTGTAAGATAATACAAATTGTATTTTGCTTATTTTACAGATAAAGAAACAAAGGCTAATCACAAAGATGGTATATATCAGAGGTAAGATTTGAACCTGGGTCCTCCTAGCTCACACTTAGCAATCTAGCCACTTTGCCTATCACAGCTGTGATTGAATGGAAGTTGTACAGGGTTACAAAAATAACATCCACAGAAATCAAACAGCACTTGAAAAAGCTGGAAAAAATTTAAAGGAAAGGGCAGAGAAATGACTTCTCTTTTCTAACGAAAGGGACAGTTTTCATACAAGATGCTCTATTTTCTGAGACCATAAAATCTCCACTTAGAAAAATCTTCAGGTTTATGAAATAAACTAGCAGACATTCCAATAATCTGCATTTGAATGCAGATTATCTGTTTATTCCAAATATCAAAATACAAAGTGTCAAAAGGAAAAGAAAAAAACTAGTATCACTATACTTCTCAGGGGAAAAAAATGACAAGAGATCTAAACTGACAGGAGGAGACTTTCAATTAAATATATATATTCTTCATCTCCCACCCCATCCCAGTTGGTTCTCCTCTATAAAAAAAAATGAAAATGATAGATTAATATTTTAGAAACAATTATAGGTATATAAATAATTCGAAAAGAAATTGTCCATATGAACAGTAAAGATTGAAAAGTTAAGGTTGTTTCCAGTCTTGAAGTACTGAAAGTGAGTTTAAGGAATCACATTTCAAATGTCAAGGGAAATGTGCTGGTGTGCAAATCTGTGCCTGAAGTTGATTCATGCTGTCTCTAAGAGAAGTGAAAATTTAAAATCTATCGAATATGACATGATGATTATGATCCCGCAGAGCCCAGTAACTGAGTTGAATTCCTAAGCCTGATTTATAATGAAACCCATTATATATTGTTTAAAACTATACTGAAATTCATTCTACCACATTTCTAAATTTCATACATTAAGTTTGAAAGAAAGTAATATTCACCACTGTGCATCACATCGATTGCTTTTGTACAAAACGCAGAAATAAGATTCAACATGATTCAATACTATGTTATACAATAAAACAATTCCGTCTCATAAATCAAAATTTCAAGCTGAAGTTGAATGTGCACTGTAGCCCAAGTATTAAATCTAACCACATAAATAAAAGACCAATGTGAAGAACAGAAGCAATGTTATCAATGTGAGTGGCCCCATGACTTAAATTTCTGCCCAATTTGATCTACAGTTATCTCAGTAGAATCACCATGAATACATTTCTGTCTCTAAAAAGAGTTCGATACTTCTGTACTTGTAAACTCACAATAGGTACATTTCTCTATTATACGTGGTACAGTTGAATTATACATACAAAATGTTCAGTGTGGTATTACATTTTTAGAAAGCAGAATACAGCAGTATTTAAAGCACAGACAAGAATGTATGAAAATAAAATAATAAAGTATAGCCATATCAAGACTTTACATTTAGAAATTATACAAAATTTAGGGAGAACTAAGTTGAATTAAATTAGACATGTTTACTTTACTCATGCCATTCTTCATATACTTTTAGCACAGGTCAACACACTGAAAGGTAAACCTAGAGTCAAAATTTTCAATTTCTATTAATTTATACACTTAAACATGTTATGCTCTTTGCATAGACTATTTGGTGAATACTATATAAGCCATGATATGAGAGGCAGCTAGGTGATACAGTGAGTAGGATGCTGGACCTAGGGTCAGGAAAACCTGAGTTCAAATGCAGCCTCAGACATTTATTAGCTGTGTGACCCTGGGTGAGTCACTTAACCACTCAGCCTGTTTTCTTCTCGGTAAAACAAGAATAATAATAGTACCTACTTCCAAGGTTGTGAGGATGAAATGAAATAATATTTTAAAAATTCTTTATAAACCTTAAGTGCTATATAAATGCAGTTATTATTATGTTATAAAATATAATATAGGCAGTATATGGCTTATGGATTTCAAAGTGATAAAGAGTATAACAACAAAAGGGCTCCTACCATAACACCATACTAACAAATTAGTGTCATCAAGGTCATAAGACCCACCCAACTTTTATTTCTTCCCATCTCCTAAGAGATCTGCTCCCAAACCCATAATTATAATCATAGAGCATTGATGGAAGAAGTATCCATGCCAGAGAAATCACAGATTCTTAAAGTATTAAATGACTGGTGCATTAAAAGGAGAGAATTACATATGAGAGCCAATACTACTTATGGATTAAATAAAATTATATTCTGCATAGAAAAAAAAGGGAAAATACACACTTTCTACATAAATCTGCAAGACTAACTTAGCACATTATTGCCCATGAACAGATAGCTGATTCTTAAATCATTACTTGATACTAAAAAAAATACAATGCAGTTTTTGCTATTCTTCCCATTTTTGCAATGAAATTTCCAAATATCAAGATGCAAGTTGATTTAATTTGGAGTAAGCCTTTTCTACTTCATCTTCTGCCATGTATGTTTGTTGTATATGATGTAATGAGCTTTGACTTTGCTTATTTACATTATGAACCCTGGAATGTGAGGAAACTAATGCCCCAAGTAATACAACAGGTAGGCACCATTTACTTTGCAAACTGAAATTGCCATATATATCCAAGTGGAAATTTACTTATAGGAAGCCAAGTATTCCAATGATCCAAACAAGCTTTATTCATACCTGATATTAAGCTTGCCAAAACCATGAAATGAACAAACACCAGAAGCTTTCATAGACTGTATGAATGAATGATGTCCATAAAAAAACAGAATGAATGTAGTAAACAGAAAAAAAAAAAAAAGAACTTACCTTCATGACCAATAATAGACCTGGAGCCTGTGTGAAAGCTAACAATTCCTGCAACATGGTCATTGGCCAAAATGTTCACTGTAACAGTGTCAGAACTGGGCAAAATACGACTCCCACCTTCAGTGTAAACCAAAATGACTATAATGTTTTCATCATCCTCAGGCTCAGAATCATCTAAAATGGTCAAAGTCACAGTCTTTTTGGTTTCACCTAAAGTAAAGAAATGAACAAGAACAATATAATCACTGAATTCAAGATCAACTCCAATTCAGTATTTTCAGAAGTACTAGGGAGGGTCAACTCTGCCATACCAGTATTCATACTTGAAGTAATTTTCCTTAGGCACAGATCTATGTCATTGTCATAATCAATAAACCCCAGTGTCTCTCTGTTATCTCTAGGATAAAATAAAAAGGCAGGAACTGTTTTTGCCTTTATATTCCTAATGCTCAGTACAGTGTCTGGCACACAGTAAGCATTTAATAAATGCCTGTTAAGTGGCTTATAGCATATACATACATTACACATACAATACATAGCATATATAGTATATTGTATGCTGTCACATATTATTGTACATACAAATACATACACTATAAAATATACTATGCATTGTAATATTTATGATATATGCTATATGCTATATTACATGGAATATATACTGTATGTTACGTACTATACAGTATACACACATTATATAATATAATCTCAAATGTACATATGTGTTGCATATAGTACATATTTTATATGTAACATATCACGTATACCATACTATAAAATACACTATGTGGTATTATATAATATGTATTATAGTATATTTAATATAATAAATATAAAAAATATGATATAATTATAATTAAACATAATATTTTATAGTACATACTATACTGTAAAATATGTTATGCTATATGACATAATATAGTATAGTATGTTTTTGTATGGTATATACAATATATGTATATGAATCAATATACTATATATACTACAATAAGTAGTACATGAAACCTGTATGTGTACATTATATCATGTGTATATAATGTATGTGCAGTACATACATTATATAATATATGTATAGACATATTATTTGTTGTATAATATATAGTATATAATACGCTATACTATACATTGTATAGTATAGTATGGTATATACAATATACTGCATATTCAATAAGTAGTATATACAACATATAGTACACACTATATAGTATACAATATACTATACAATAAGTGGTCTATGATATAATACATATTATGTACGCTATGTTACATATGCCACGTACTGTATATACAATATATTATAGATAGTATACTATAAAATATAGCATATGTACTATATACAGTAACTCTTCTAATTCCTTTATATACAATGTACCATATATACTACATATATTGCATACTGTATGTTGTGTATACTTTATAGTGTATAGACCTTATGTATGTGTGGATATGTGCATGTGTACATGCACATGTGTATATAGAAAATGTTATTTATGGTCACAAAGACATTCCAATTCTTTCTAAAAATATGAACATAACAAATATTAACATTCACATAATACTACAGCTCACCTTCAGCAAAAGTCAGAATATCTCCTTCACCTACAAAGTCTACACCTTCAATAGCTGTTCCACCAACAACACGCCACTCCACTGTGACCTGGCCTAAGCTGCCCCCTATCCTCTCAATCGACAGGTGTACCATGGTTTGCGGTTGCTCTTGAACTTCCACATATAGGCCATCCTCTGATGTATTGGGACTGATACTTGAAATTTTGAATACCCCAAAAGCATCACCATTCAACATTATGACAACTGTAGAAGTATTTGGCTGTCCAATGGTTGGCTGGTTTTGGGGGCTGGCTGAGATGTTCATCAGTTCAACTTCCAGAAGGGAAATAGTGAAACTCTCATCCATCTCAGGGAAATCATCAGGAAGGATTGAAACTGTGAGGTTTGCAAATTCATCACCCTCCAACATTATAGCCCACTGCCTTATCACAGGTTCATAATCACTCCCAGCCACAGCCTGTTGGCTAAAAAGGGTAGCTACCCTTGTCATGTTTTTCCAAAAGGTCCAGAATTCGGAGCTGTTGCTATTCAGGCTACTCCATATGGTCATCCAAAAACACTGGGGAATCTCAGAAGAAACAGAAACAGAAAAGGCTAAACATGCTTGTTCTTTAAGGCACAGAGTGGCACATGCATGCTGAGGTTCCACCATTGCAGAGACATTCACCCAAGTTCTTCCAAGTTGGTCTGGAACTCCCTGAGCTGGTGATTCATAAAATGACAGGACATCTTGACCTTCCTCCATCGCAAGAGCCACAACATCAATATCTGATGTGCTATAGTAGAGCAACAGCTGGCCAAATCGCCCTCTGCTAAAAAGTGCAGTGATAATTGAGAACCAAGTTAGTTCATCAGAATAATTTTAATTAAATTCTCTTGAATTCTACATGAAGAAGAAAGAAATATTAAAGAAGACCAGGTGGCTGTTTTTCACATTTCTCAAGCATGTTAAACAACCAAAAAAAAATTATCTAATCTCTAAAAGTTATCATGATGAGTAATTAAGAGACTTAGGTTCAAGATATTAATTATAAGTCAGTTCACTTCTTTTTTCTTAAATGAAAATTGAAGGAGTTAGACTAGATTTTCTCTAAGGGTCCAACATTCCTCAGACGCTTACTACTTGTGTGACCTTGGGCAAGTCACTCAATTTTCTTAGGCCTCAGTTTTCTCATCTGAGGAAAATGAAGAGATTAGCCTCTAAGAAGCATTCCAGTTCTAAATCTGTAATTCTATAATCTAAATTATATTGTGTCCTTTTCATTGGAAACAAATGTTGGGAAATTGATTTTTCAGAAAAATTTATTATTTACCTGTCTTAAGTGACATCATGCAAGGCACTGGAATTGCTTCTCAAATTTATTTTTATGTTATAAATTATATAATACATATATTTTATATTTTATTTCATATATTATATATTATATATTTCATATATTATATAAGTTATATATTATATTTTTATATATTTTATATAATATAATATATAGTGCATTATATTATATATTTTAGTAGTGCCTCCCCTTTTATTACTGCATTACAATGAAACCACAAGGAAAGTAATGTGAGTAAATTTTGAGGAGGAATGGATTTTTAAAAAATTTGGCTTCTGACCACAAGTATTTGGATAGATCACATTCTCAGTTCTAAAGCATCTCAGGGGTAGCTTAGAGTTTCACTAAAGAACTGAAAGAAAAAAGAAAGTTTATAAATCTTAAACTACTTTGGGTTTTCTTTAATTTAGAAACGCGTCCATTTCATTCCCAGTTATGTCCACTAGAAGGAAATGTAGGTTCAATGCCATGAAAAAAACTTCCTAACAATTAAAGCTATCCAAAAGTTGAATGGGCAGGCAGAAAGATGCTATGTTCCCCCTCCCTGAAATCTCCAAGCAAAGGGTATACAACTACTTAACACTTATGTGGTCATAGAGATGCCTTGGACTACATGGCCATTGAGGTCCCTCTCAATTCTCAAATTCTGACTCTGGAAATTATTGACTAAACTAAAGGCTTTAAAATTATATGATAAATAAGCAATCAATGTATTATATTTCACCAAAAAAAGGTGTGATAGGACTTCCATGTTAATAGTACTAAATTTAATCAACAATTGTGTACCTTGTAAAATATTTTGGAAATTAGAATCACTAAAATTAAGTCATTCCAATTATTCGAGAAATTTCCACTAAAATCAGAATGTTTTTTCTACAAACCTCCTCTTGACAGTAATGTTGACACAAGAACTTTTCTCCAGAGGCTCCTGGACATGGTAAACAGATTGAAAAAAGGCTACTGTACCATAGGGATTATCATTGGCAGGTACAATAATATTTGCCACGCAGTCTAACCCAATTGTACCTCCACCAGAGGCTTGAGTTAGTTGTACTTGGATAACCTAATAAGAAAGAGTGAAAAACTTTCTTAATAGTATCCCAGTTCTGAGATTAGAGTAAGAATGATAACAGAAATACTTCAAAATAACCTAACAGTCCTGACACACTTGGTTCAAAAAAATAATGTTCTATGAGACACATGAAAAACCCAACCTAAAAGTAAATTAATTGCCTTCTGCCCCAACTTCTTGATAACAAACATAACCATTAATGGAGAGCTAGGTGGCACAGATGGGCCTGGAGTCAGGATGACCTGAGTTCAAATGTGGCCTCAGACATTTATTAGCTGTGCAACCTTAGTCAAGTTACTTAACCTCTGTCTGTCTCTGTTTCCTCAACTGTAAAATGATCATAGCTCACTTACCTCACAAGGTTGTCATGGGGATCAAATGAGATAATATTTGTAAAGTGCTTAGCGCAGTGCTTAGCACAAATATAGTAGATGTATATTAAATGCTTATTCCCTCCCTTTCCCTCCTCCTTTGAGTCTATCCAGAGACTAGCACAATGCTTGGCACACAGAAGATTCTTAACAAATGCTTGCTGATTGACTGATTGATTATTGGCTGAAAGGTTAAGTGACTTGCCTATGGTCATGCCTTGTACTTTCTCATGGGAAAAATATCTATTCAAATATATTATTTAGAAAGAAGTATATAGTCTATTAATTTTCTGCATCAGCTAAAGCATTCTTCTATTTCTTGTCACATAAACTCTATTATAGCTTATTTTTACAACAATATAAGAAGGAAGCTTTCTGATAAAATAAAATATATGTTTAATACTTTCAAAGTTGATGCACGTGATTTTTTAAAAAATTTTATATCTATTGGCCAATCTCTAAACTGCAAGCATTTTTTTTACTGGTACATGGAAAAACAATTCACACTTGAAAGAAATTCCATGGGCTTCACTCTGACACCTACTACTGACAGCACCATCATTCTATCATTCTAAACTGATAAAAGAAAAATAATATTTAGAAACATATTTCTAAGGAAATCATTATAGGCTCAGATTTTAATGCTGCTTGTGTTTCAGAAAAAAAAAAAAACTTGTATTCTCATCCAGTAATACAATTAGGAATAATTTATATTCACAGTAAGTCTAAATTTTTTATTTGTCAGCATGCCTCTTCATCATAAAGAAATCAAGATTGGGAAGGTGCTTAATATGGGTTACAATCTTCCTTTAATTTAAACTGATTGGCTCCCACTAAAGCCAAAAGGAAGTACAGATTCAATCAAATTAAAATTTAATAAGTCACAAATGGAATAGAAAGAAAAAAAGCATGGCTCAGATATTCTAAATACTTAACTACAATGATCATAGTCCATATATACCTTACAGAAGCTCTATGAACATACAAATTAGTAAATTGTTGATAACACTGTACAATCCCTTGAGGAGTTATATTTTTATTTTTTCAATGAGGCTTAGGACTTCATACTCCATTACTGTATTTAAAATATCCTTTTATAAAATGATACATCAAACACCCTTATTCAAATATAACAGCACCAGGTTTACTACACTTGTACACTAAGAATCATAAGACAAGGTAACAGAAGTTGATTTACAGTGTCATTCTAGACTAGCTCTTCCTCTCACCTCTTCAATTTCCGGAACGTCGTCAGCCAGGACCTCTAACAACAAGGTTTGAATGGTTTCCCCAGGGGCAAAGGTCACATTACCTGAGACAACTCGCAGGTCGCCAGTGGCAAGTTCTCCATTCATGGTGGCAACCCATTGAACAGTGACATTGCCAAGTGTCCCAGAATTGCGAATTATTGGCAGGTTTACCTTCACAGAATTGACCTCAGGCTCCTCTACTATAAGTTTAGTAGTCTGAAAAACTGAAGTGTGAGGCATAGTTAGTTTGAAACACATGATGAAGCCAAGTCTGTAATAAGGATTTGACCATCTTCTGGTCTTTTCATATTTGGGATTTCTCTGATACTTAGGATATTTAGGGCAGTCTTGATAGCTAAACACTGCACAAAAGGGAATGTTGTCAGCTACCAAATAAACCATTCTGTGGTTTCTTTTCTTCTTGTGAGAGAAGACTTTGTAAGCATAAGCTAATCTTGTTCACTACTTATGGCAATCAAGGCAGGACTGCACCATACCTGTTTCAGCAGGTAGGCAATAAGCCCCCAGAATGGTCTCCCAGCTGCTTATCAAGGACACTTAAACTGCACTTAAAATATCAATAGAAAAGTGAAACATTTAGTTCTTTGATTCCATGAAAATGAAGGGAAATCTGTCATATGGACATTTCATCTCATCAATTCCCAAAGCAAACAGAGTCTAAAGAGAGAAACAAAGTGATCAAGTTTACCAAATAATCCATAAGGATCGTCAGAGGCCTCAATAATGATGATTGCCTCTGTTAATGCCCCAAGTTTGGCTCCTCCAGTTGTTTTGTTCAGCAGCTGCACTACAAAAGATTCTTCCAGCTCAGGGTATATATCATTAATGATATATATTGGCACAGCTTTGTTGGTTTCACCTTCTAGCAAGACCACATCTGATGAGGCTATACTGTAGTCTTCACCTATCAAGTCAAAAATCAATATACTTACTTTTAAAATCTTTTGAACCAAAACAAAAAGAAGTTAAATATCTTGAGAAAATTTATCTATGAATTTACAAAACTTTTAGACGTAGGATCATAGATCTAAAGTTGGAAGGAACCTCAGAGGTCATCACCTATAACTTCCTCAACTTACAGATAAGAAAATTAAAGTCCAGAAAGTTTAAGCAGGAGTTCTTAACAAGGTGTCATGGTCTCCTCTGAATGTCTAGGGAAGCCTATGGAGCCCTTCTCAGAATCATGTTTTTAAATACATAAAATAAAATGTATAAGCCTACAAAGGAAGCCAATTATACTGAAATACAGTTGTCAAAATGTAATTTTTTAAAGTTCACAGACCCCCAAGTTAAGAACCAATGGGTTAAGTCATTTGTCCAGGCTCCCATTGCTAGTAAATGTATGAGGAAGTATTTGAACCCAAGTTTTCCTGACTCCAAATCTTGGCCTCTATCTATTACACTAAGCTACCCTACAAATAGGCTTTGTCTAACAGACTCCAGAAATTTTTTTTAAAAAGCCCTAATGATCAGATCTTATAAAAGTCTAGTGAATTTTTCTATCTTCAAAAAGACAGAACCATTTCGAACTCTTTAATATGACCATTACTTACTATTCAGATTTCTATTTCTTTATCAAACTGGATATGATATAAAAAAGTACAGAAACAAAATTCTGATCATACTAGAAAGATTAAATAGTCCATGATTTCTCAATATTTTTTAATGTGGGGGAACCCTAAACTTTAAACCAAATTAATTCTTAGAGTAAAATCTTTTAAACTGGTTTTTAAATGCCTAATAGGAATAATAATTCCATACAGTATATGCCTGATTTAAAAGAAAAAAGGAATATTTTTATTTTAAGAACAATTTTACTCCAGATTCAAAAATATTATAACAACTTATTAAATGAGAAGGATATAACTGCTATTATTTGGTGCAATGGTCTCCAATTTTTTATTGCATATCCTATCAGTAAAAGATTTTTGAGCTTGTATCCCTAACAAATGTATATGGATTTATTCATAAATTATGTTTGTGTACTACTATGTTACTTAGTCTGTGCACGTCAAAACAAATATGGCTATGGAGGAGTGTTTTACTCAACAATAGTTGCCCTTGCTTTAAAGTCTGACCTCCAAATAGATGCCTACTACAGCTACAAGATGACTTAAGAGATGAGGGATGGACATGCTGGGGGTGGAGGAAGAAATTCTCCCACTGGCCTCTGTACTATTGCCGCTTGGTCTCTGTTAGGTTACATCTTTCTTCAGGGGCTACCAGTCAAGTAAGAAAGGCAGTGGGATTGACAGCTGCTTCAGGAGGCAGACATAGAGTGGAAGACAATTGAAGGATAATGGATGAAGGGTTCATGTACTTACATTGGAGACAAATCCCACAACTGGCTAATGCAGGTAGGGTGGGATGTGACCTATCTTCCCATCCTCGGATTGGCTGAGCACACCTTTTTGGAGACATTCCATGGTTCTATTTCACCATCCCCACTCCGCAGAACACTGACTCAGTATTTTATAACTGAGAACAATATTCCCCAAACTTCCCAAGTTCACCTTGAAGAGGGCTCCACAAAAAAAGATGCATTCTCCTATTACTTAAACAAGTCTATATTCTGGAGAAAGCTTCTGATTTACCACCTTGTTTCATTTAAAATTCTTTTCATTTTACTCCAAAATCTGCTGTGCTTTGTACCCTAACACATTTTTAATTCTGTCAGAACCTTTAAAAAAATACGTTGTGCATCAGGATCAATAGAAATTAACCTATATTAACATAATTGAATTTCTCCTATACTTAGGTGGGTATTTGTTTCATCTTGATTGTGAAGACTGTGGCCTTCTCTCTGCAAACTTCCCAATTTTATATAACTATTGATATGAAAAATAGTACACTTTCACGTAAATGAAATATAATTATATGTACTGATATTAAAATTATAAATAAAGATTAGGAGCATGATAGAGCTGGAAAGGACTTCAGTGGCCATCTAGTTTAATTATGTGCCTTTGTTTGAACATCTCCAATGGGAAGTAGGGGTGGCACTGAAGAAAGAGGTAAGTTCTTCTTCTAAAAGTATTCCATTCTAACTTTGGTATGGCTTTAATTACTACCCAGGGTTGTCAATTCGGCCCACTGAGACCAAGCTGAACAACAGGAATACTACTTTCATTTGACAGCCTTTCAAATACTTGAACTCTCAATCCAAAGATCTCCAACTTCTTCAAACAATCTTTTAGACATCATAAACTCAAGACTCTTCATCATCTTGATTATTTTTTTCTGTACAATTTCAATTTCTCAATGTTTTGCCTGAAAGTTGACACCCAGAACTAAACACAGAATACAACAAATCTAATACCTTCTCATTCTCAGGAACCATGCTGTATAAATGTACACCAATGATTTTACACACATTCTTCCCATGCACTAGCAGGTATAATCGATGATTGATTCCAGACCAATAAACGGCCAATTTTTTCAGCAATGTGATTGATTTCATCCAATCTCTAAGAGACCTTTGCATTAAATGACTGTGTGAACTCTGAACAGTTCATATAGGCAGGTAGAAATAATGAAACCCCTTTTCAAAGCTGGAACAAGAAGACTCCCCGCCTGGGACATCCACATACTCCTGTGGATTGGGCACAGGGTGTAAAATCAAAAGGCCTGTGTTTGAACCTGAACTTCATCACTAAGTAGTCATATATATGAACATAAGTAAGTTGTTTAACCCTTTCCAAGCTTCAATTTCCTTATTTATAAAATGGGATCAGTAAAACTTGAACCATCTCCCTCATAAAGATGTAAGGAAAACACTTTCTAAACTGTAAAAGGGTGTGTGCATGTGTGTGTGTGTGTGTGTGTGTGTGTAGCAAGGTTATTATTATTGTTTTTATTATCATTATTATTATTATCAATATTATTATATAGGTAGTGGTAGCAGCCTTAATTTTGTTAAAATAGTAAAGACCAGCAGGGGGTAAAGGCAGATTGCTCCTGGGAATCTGGGGACTGATCATCTGGAAATTTAGTATGTACAAAAACAACATATAATATTAGCAAAATACTATGAGGATAGGGGCTGAAGGCCCTGACTCTGGCTTTTTCTACCCCTCAGGCTTACTTAATGCTTGGTTAGTTCAGCTAATTCTTAACCAATGAGTGTCATGACCACTTGATTACTTTTTTGTTTTCTAGATTTTTAAAAATTCATTGCACCAGGTTGATCCTTCACTTTCAGACAGACAGACAGATAGATAGATAGATAGACAGACAGACAGACAGACAGATAGACAGATAGATAGATATCTTTGAAAGTGCCAAACCAAGATTTTTCAGTCCTTTGAATACACATTAGCAGGAGTCTCATCAGTGCAGAAAACAAGTTTAGGCAGGAATCTCTTTCAAAGGTTGCAAATGTGTTGCTGGGGAAAAGGAAGTAACTAGTTCCCTAAGATTAGATTAGAAAGGAAAAATCTGGTCCATGTGAATTAAAGAGCTAACACAGACTACTGTCTGTATTCATGGTCTCTGCTTATAGACATGAAGAATAAAAAAGCAAAGAAAGCAAGCCCGTTGCCAAGCATTAAGATCCCACCACAGTGGTGCTTTTTTTTCTGTTCTTCGATAGTCATTTTCACATGAATCTCACCTCAAAGATGACCACAAAGAGGACACAAGACAATCCTACATACACTTTTGATCATCGTATAAAATACTTGTGTTCAAAAATGACTTCTCTAGTAATTCTTACTAATTTTATGGGCATTTATTGTCACAAATATACAATGCAAGATACTTATTTTCAATGACTGAATGTACAAGAATACATTTTGCATTATTGTAATTGACTTTTCTGACTACTGCATGTGTTATTTGTATGGCTGCATTTAACAGAAGTAACTACAAACTGTGATAGCAGTCTATCACCATGTAGGGGTTTTAGAATTTCTCTTCTCTCACCAGCTACTGCAGTTATTGGCACAGCTTTAAACTTCACAGAAACATCTGCAAAAACTCCTCCTGTTCTCGTCACATTGATAATTGGTCCAATGTGATTTTCTGCAACTCGAACAACTGGCGCTGAGAGTTGCAGGGTTCCAAATGCATCATCATTGGCAAGGATAATTAAATGAGCAATGGTGTCTACCTTGGATCCTAGACGTGGAGAATTTGGAACTGAAAAGTAAAGAGGAAACAATAAAAGTCCAATACAGACTCTTAACCCAAGTATTCCATTCCTTATGTGCTAGTAATGCTGGAAATAATCACTGCAACATCCATGATGGCATGAAAATCATGTAATATCCTTTCTCATCTTGTTCCAGGGTCAGCAACTTTGGAAAGCTAAAAGCAGTACCCATAGCACTGATCACAAAGCACAACACAGCCCGATCTTTGTTAAGCACTTCCTTGTGCACAGCGTAGCATTAAGCACTGGAACACTTAGAAAATTTAGCTAAGACAGAGTCCTCTGCCCTCAGTCTACTAGGGAGATGAGAAACCAAAACAGAAAGCTGAGCTACACAGGTTTGTTTTGTTTGTTTTTGGTTTGGGCCTGGGATTTTATTGTTACAGGGAACTTGCAGGGAGAAAATTCTCTCTACTAATACATATCAATATCTGTGATTATTGTCTTAAAGACCACGCAGCTAATATGTGTCAAATGAAAGATTTGAAACTGAAGTCTTTCTAAATCCGAGGCTGGCTATACCGTATGTCATCATTCCTTTATTACAAAATTACATGATAATTTCATTATACATCTACAAAACATAATTCTTTGAGGCAGATTGGTAAGACCAAACTCTGGGCCATTTCTCCCAGGGAACCTTTCTTAATCCCCCTTTCTAGGGGTGATCTGTTGATTAATTTTGCTAAGCTGCTTTTTTTCCTCTGTTTTTAAAAATCTTTTGCTATATGGGATGGCTTCATGGGTAGGGTAGAGGGAGGCATCAAATGTAACACAAAAACAAAAGACAAAAATAAAATCAAATTTAAAAATAAAAAAAGCATTAGTGTTCAGTTATAATTAACATATGAGACAATTCATATGTGTTTTAAATAGAATAGCAGTAATACAGAAGTGTGTTAGGGTCTGTCTATTGTCTTGCTTCTTCTCCATGTTTCCTCATTATGCCTGATGATAGCCCTGTCTTCTGACACTGCTCATCCTGCCCTGCTCCCTGGACCAGATATAAATCAATTAGTCTTCCAGCTTGATTTCATTTATGAACTCTGGTGATTGGCCAGTGCTTTCACACCCAAAAAAAAAAAAAGCAAGGAGCCTGAAATGTCCCTTTATCTCTCCCTCCCTTGAACTCTTTCTGTTCTTATGGACCAGTATTACACAATTTAGGTCTTAATGAACAATCCCTGGTTGTTTCAGAGATAATAGTTTTGGAGTTTTTGTTTTCCCTTCAGCTAAACACTGCCCCCAAGGAAGCAAGGATTATGTCTTACACTGGGAGCATGAATATACAGGCACATTCCCCATAGAACAATGCATGTGTTCTGTTCTCTTTCAGTAGAATACACATGCCTTGGCCCATTGCTAAGAGAGAGCCACCCTCAGAAATCTCTGACTGATCCATTTGTTCCCATAATTGGGGAACTACATCAAAGACATTTGGCCACATAGTCTAGAGGAACTTCCCCCCTGAGTAAGTTATAAAAGCTGTAGAAGGGTTCCCCCTGGCTCTCTTTTAGACAGCCTGAAGCTAGCAGAATTCCAAAGAGAGAAGGATGGAGTGTTTCTATTACTCTTACAGTCTATTGGGGGTTCAGAGGAAGAACGTTCCTCCTTACTCTGTAACAAATCATCTTTGATGCAATCTCCTCTTTCAAGGAGATCAATGGACTAATCAGGGATTGCTGGGATGCCCACATCCTTTGGCAAGGGACCCACATGCATGCCTAGATTTCTAATACTCTATACCCCAAATACACAATTTACTAAAGTTATATATTAGGCTCCTTGAGATTAGGAACTATATCTTATTTACTATTATATCCCCTCAGCTCCTGCCTAGCACACAGTTTTGCAGATAGGTACTCAAAGAATGTTTAACTGAATAGTAAATGCTTAAACAAAGACTTGCATATTCCAGTCTGGTTAATTTCATACTACCTGATTTCTCAAGTACAACCTGAATCCTTAACTTTTCTCTAGGAAAATTTTCTAGAGATTTTATTTTACCTTTATGGCGAACATTTTATCAATACTCAATCACAAAGATCATTATTTTTAGTCATAAAATAAAACAAAAAAGCCTTAAAAAACCTAAATTTTAAAAATTAACAAATAAGGTTTAGATAAACTTTTATTAATTGAAAAGTAAACTTCGAAAATACAGTTTGAATAATGAAACATAAAATACTGATTTTTTTTCTTTTTTTCGAAACATTAGGCGGTACTCACACCCAGCACATCTTGTACCCATGTCTACGTAGATGCACTTGTGTTTTGGTATATCTCTATATGCGTATATGCTGTTGCCTCTCCTCCCACCCCCCACCCCTCACCCCCCACCAATGAATGTAGTAGGTTCCTTAAATGCAGGAACTATTTGAGTTTTACCTTTGTACCCCTGCACCTAGCACAATGCCTGGAAAGTGATAAATACACAGTGATTGACTAATTAAAGTATTTTAAAATGTATTTCCAGGAGGAAAAAAAGCCGCTGCTACAAGAATAATTGCACTCCTTTATTTCAGTTTCTTTGTAATTACAAATTCACCCCAAGATCCCTGAACTAAAAAATACCTCAAGGATTCATATATTCAATTTAGGTGGGCTTTGTGCACATACCAGTTTGACCTATATTACCCTAAAGCAACCAGACTTTACAGTAGTTGGAGACTGGTATTACTTCCTGTTCCACAAATGCATTTATATACATAAATTACTTAATCAATATTTGCAGAATAAATGGCTGAAAACATAATAAAGATTCAGCTACATTCTGGGTAAAATAAACATTTGGTGGTCTGGAACTTAACCATCTTAAACAAAATAGTTTCTATGGAAAAATGCATTTTGAGCTGCAAACTGACTGAAAATTGAACTTCTGAACATTATCCATTAAAAGGTGAGGGCTATATCTATCACCAGTTTTATGAAAATTTTCTACTCTCCTATTTATTTAGGATTTTCTAGATCTCTATCTAAAAGCAGCTCAAGGAGGAACTGGGGGAAAAGCAGAAAGATTCATACGAACTGATGCCTAATAAAATGAACAAAACCAGAACAGGAGATACAAAGATAAAAAATGAAAAAATCATGAAAAGGAAACATATTCCCTGAGTAACTGAAAAATCAGTAACAGTCCAGAAAACAGATAATGAAAAATGCCTCCCTCTGCCAGAGAAGTGAGACTAAAGGAGTACTGCCAGATACAGTCATTATAGTTGTTTTTATTTGAGTTGGGGTTTTTTAATGTATTAAAGGGCAGGCTCAATCTGACGAGGCTGAGAAGAAAAATTTATTTTTTCCCCAAAAGATGGCTATAACATAAAGACCAAAGGCATCAATATAACACATTTAAGTTATTTTGAACTTGTTAGGGTTGAACCACAATGGAAAGTAAAGCAAAAGTCTATACTTACTTGGTCGATCCTGTACTCTTTCTATCAATGTAACGTTGATCAGCTCAATAAACACAGATTCTGACCTTTCTGGTTCATCATCATCCAAAATTGGAATAATAACTGTTGCCTCATTCATGTTAGCTCTAAAAGTAGCAAACCCAGAAACAGGTATATAGTCTCTTCCTCGAGTTGCTCTGGCTAAATTAGGTGGAAAAAAAGGTGGTTTTTCCATATCATCCATTGTTGCATATGTGACCATGACTGTTCCTATAAGACCTTTTAATCGTATTATGGTGAGAGTAACATTCTGGCTTGCTTCTTCAACTCTGATTGGTCTGTTTTCCTCAGAAAAGATGAATATTCCATAAGGGTCATCACTGGCCAAAACTGTTAATGTAGCATTTGTGTGGACTCCCAGGCAGCCATTGGAAACATTTATGATTAAAATGGAAAATGTTTTATCCAGCTCTGGAATTTCATCAGGCAGTATTTCCACAGTTATATTGGCACTTGTCTGCCCTATCTCAAAAGTGACATTGCCGGAAGTGAAGGCAAGGTCTCCAGATACATCAGAGGGAATGTTCCAATGCAAAGTTACTTGAGACAAAGCCCCATGGCTTCTCACAACCTAAAGAATATATAAAAAAAAACCTTCTTATCAAAATGTATATCATAATATGAGTTGCAAAATACAAGTCTTAGAATGATGAAAGTTTTTTCTAATATCAATGTAATGGCAACAAAATAGCAAATTTGAGCTTTCAAATCAAATGTTCTAATTTTTAATTAAGTTAAAGCTTGATATTTTCTTCAATTCTAATACACATTAGAAACAGACTAAATATGGTTAACTCAAGTTACATTTATGATTATCATGGCATCTTTCTTGTCTTATTAATAGATTTTATTTTATTCTGAACTTAACATATACATAAACAAGGACATTTCCACGTATAAAATAAAGCAAACTAAAGAGGATTACACAAAGATTCTTTTTAGAAAAGTATATAATCAAGTCAACATGTTACTTTCAAAGCTGTCCTGTTTTTCTTTCTAAACATTCTTCTGTCTATTTTGTGAATTCTTTCTAGAAAACTGCTTTAATGACACTCTGAGGCAATCATACTTCTAATATTTATTGTATCATATAGCTGTACTTCACTTTAAACAATAAACATAGTCCTGAAAAGTTAGCTTTAAAAAAAATTTCTGTAAATCAAATCATATATCACCTGCCTTCAATTATAAAGTTATAAATATATTTCCAAAGAAACTTGAGGAATAATTAACCTCATTCTTAAGAATGAAATATTTTTTAAGTTACCCATTAAAAGGAACAAAATTGTTTTCATCAAACAAATTAATGCTATTACTACTCAATAGAATACCCAAATACAAACATTTTACAGAAACTTTAACCATGATACTAAAAACTACATTCTCTTTGATAAGCTATAAGGAGATATACAAAATAATAACATACACACAGCACTGTAAGGTTTATACAACACTTTCCCAGTAAGAAGGTACTATATTGCCCAGTTTGCAGATGAGGAAGCTACTACATGGGGAGGTTAGGCTACTTGCATGGAATAACATAGCTAGTAAATGTCACAGCTAAACTCAGGCCATCTGATTCTGCAATATCATGCTCCCTTCTAGGTCTCTTTGGGTATCTGGTCCTTAAAATTTAGTCTATGATTTTATCTGTCCTTTCTTTTGCCATGTACTACACTGGGATATTTATTATGAGTGACCACTTCTAATGAGGTATATGGATATAACAGCTAAGAACACATGGCAATGATTTTGGCTCCTCCTGTGTCATATATAAGCAGAATGGCTTCATTAGACTGTCTAGAGCCATGTTTGTTTAGAGAATAGCAAGACTCCTTTGCATTTATTGCTAAGCACAAAAACAGATGCCAAAGTCCACTAGTGATGATTTTTAAATTATTAATTTGGATCTATAGTGCTACTGTTTTCCAATAGCACCATTAATGAAAACAAATTTGAGAACCAAATATTGTCTAAAATATTACAAAATAAAATGGAATGAAATTTACTTGCCTTTAATGTAACTGAGCTCTGTCCATCTTCGGGTTCAGTTCCACTGACATAAAATGACTCTGGGCTGAACTCAAAAACACCATGAGCATCATCTGAAGCCTCAATGGTTACTATAATTTGGGAGGCTATTCCTAAACTGGCTACATGTACCAGTTTAAAAAAAAAAGTATAATGCTAATTAGCATTTTAGTAATAATGCTAGTATTTTACTTTTATAAAATACTTCAAGCATGTTCCTTATATTACCTTGTTTGATCTTCACAATAACCCTTTCAGGTTCAAGCATCCCCATTTTATAGATGAGGAAACAGACTCAGAAAAATTAAGTGATTTGCCTAAGGTTACATAGCTAGTAAGAGGTGAATGAACAATTTTTAAAAGCTTCACTTTATTTATGCATCTAGTTCTCATTTGCTTGTAAAGAAATGCAAACATGGGGCAGCTAGGTGGCACAGTGGATGCAGCACCAGTCCTGGAGTCAGGAGGACCTGAGTTCAAATCTAGCTCAGACACATAACATTCACCAAATAAAAATAAATAAATGTAAACATGTCATTTTATAACCTTTGCAATATCCATTTTGCAAAAAGGAAGATACAAAGTACATGAAAACATAAAAATAAATATGTAAAATTTTGAGTTTTTTGCTTCATGAAAAAGAAAATTTCTCAGCAGAGAGAATGTGGAAAAGGTCAGACACAATGACTATACTGAGAACATGTATCAATCAAATAGACAAATTCCAAAACAAGATCATCCCTAACTTTTTTCCAATCTAGATGAAGCACTTTCATTATCATCTTCGCAATAATTATATCCTACCATACTAATATTATTATACTATAACACTATATATCTTCTTTCACATTTTCAAATATTTCAGGCCAAAATACCTACTACTTCCCAAAAAATTGCACTCAATTTTTGAGTGGTGTTCAAATAGTTAGCCAGATAAGAGGCATACATGAAAAGGTGACATAGTAAAGATATTGTGTAAAGAACTGCAGGAAGTTGGAAATGTTAAGGAAAAATATGACATATGACTAGAATATACTCCATTATATGAAAAAGGGTCCAGAGTTGTATGGGGTCAGCAAAAATGCTATATGAAAACCCTACATTTGGAAAAAAAACAGGTTTCTAAGGAATAGAAAGTTTTCTCTTTAAAAGAAGAAGCAGAATGAGGATTTTCTCTCACATGATGGAAATATTTTAAATAGAAATCAACCAATCTGTAAGCATTTATTAAGTTTCTACTACATACTAGGCACTGTGCCGGGTTCTAGAAAGAAAACAGAAGTGCTATTCTGAAACAGCTTCAATTTTTAAAATTTATTTTTTAAGAGCAATGATCAACTTAGTAATATATTCTCTTGACTAGGTTCTTTTTAATTTATTTCTTTCACTCATATTGACTATTAATGAAAAACAATGTTTCTCTATGTACAGAAATTATAACAGAGCCCTTAAATTATAAAACATGTTCTCATTTTTATTCACCTTTTCAGGTATCAACATCATACAAAATTATACAGATTTCAAAATTATTTTTTGAATGAAACTTAATTCTAAAGGCCATGTTTCTTATTCTGAGTCATTTATAAACAAATGTAAAATTGAATTCTGAAAATATGAAGGAAAGAAATGATGACAATGGTAATCATTTGTCATGAGCCAATTAAAGTTAGACTCATCAGATTTCAGAACCATACTATTTGGAAGCAGAATTTTACATAGAAAATTATAGCAATAAAGGGGAGAGGATAGACTAAAATGCTTACCACGCTTGTGGATAGTTGGAAGGAAGAACTCCTGGTCCCCATCACCACTCCCACTCCCATCAGTCCTAAAGAGTTCAGCAACTTCAAGAAGAGAGGCACAGAATTGTGCAATTCACATATACATATTTATAGAACAGAGAAGAGATGGAAAGCATTTACTACATGTTCAGTCAAGAGGAGAAGATAGCAATATTCATGAAAAGGCCCCAAACTCTTCATTGAAAGAATAGCTTTATTACAAAGGAAGAACATAATATGCCATTTACAATCCCATAACAGAGGGTGGGGAGGTGGGGGTGGAGGAGTTGCAGCACAAATTTGGTGTCAGGTATGGATGCTGTGGCCAATTCTGCAAACCTTCCTAATTTAAAAAAAAAATTCTTATTTATAGCAAGATAAAAAAGCCCTATCTGATGCAAATTCAATTCTTTTCAGAGAATTCTATATTAGAATTCCCCAGTCACAGGTAAGGAAAGACACTCATACAGTTCCTTAGATGCACAGATTCCATATTTTATACATCACTGACTTGGTCCCTATAGACCAGCACAAAGTGGGGTACTAGCTAGATCTAGAAGATCCACAGCAGAAAGACTGGGGTTATGCAGTTATCCCTTCAACACTGCAACTTTCTGCTTTGTGGTTTCAATATATCATGGGTTGGCATAAGAAATTAAATGGTAATTTTGGGGGACTTTTGTGGAAGCTGCAGACGACACAGAAAGGCCAGCAGACGACACAGAAAAAGTTCTGAAATTCAGAAATGCATAAAATATACATATAGTATTGTATGTCAACCCAAATTTTACAATAAGGTACTGTGAACACCCCATAAAAGAAAAAAGAAAAAATTCAAACTTCTCTGGTACAAAGGGAGGGTCAAAAAAGTTTTTCCAGATCACAGAGGTGCCACACCCCTAAAGGGATAACTGTACTTTCTAATATCTACTCAGCTTATACTCCTGACATTATCCTGTAAAATGCAGACAAAGTACCAGGATCTCCAGAATCTCCCAACTCTTCCACCTCTGCCTCAGTATCACTTCTGCCAGTGACTTGGCCTCGCCTGAAGCTCTTCCTCCAATTGCTGAGTTCCTCCCAAGAACCTCCACTTGTGGAAGTATCTATTCCAGCCCTGCTCTTTTCTAACTTGGCTCAGTTCCTGACTCTTTGAACTCTTTCAGTTTGCTTCTGTCTGGGGACACCCCACTCCCTGCTTTTCATCTTCCTTTTATGGGTTATCTTCCCCCCTCTCCCTGTCAGAAGGTAAACTCTAACCCTAATTTTGAAATTTTCTTTTTTCTTCTATTTATATTCTTAGCAATTAGCACAGTGACTGACACATAGAAAGCACTTAATAAATGCTTTACTTAATCCAATCCAACCAAGGACAGGCAAGGCATGACAGTGGTAGGGGAGGAGGTTAGGTGTGAGCAGGAATATTTCAGTGCACAAAAACCTCTGGTACACGCTAAAAATTTTATAGTGACACATAGATTTGAAGATGGAAGAGACCTCAGAAGTCATAAAGTCCAATTCTCTCATTTTACAATTAAAGAAGCAAAGACTTAGGAGGTTAAGTGACTTTCTCAAGACCATGCAGGTAAACATCAGAAGCAGGATTTGAACCCTGGTCTTCTGATTTCAAAGTAAGAGTTCATTCTTCTCTACCACAAAGAGGTTATAAAATCTGTGACATCCATTTCCTTCTTCCTGATAATGCATTAGACAACAGAAGAAGTAATGTAACTTCACATCCTAGAGTTTGCTTTCTCTCAGGATCCAAAAAAGGGAAATGGCTTACCAGGTAATAGTCCACATAGCTCTTTATTCTCAATTTCATCTGAAGCCAAGACAGCAAATAGTGAACCCTAAGACACCAGTTATCTAACACACTGGAATCTGATTATGAAATAGCCTGCAAGGAGGCAGAATATAGCTTGACAGACTGATCCACAAGGAGCCCTAAGTTCCTTAACAACCAAACAGACCACTCTGTAAGGTAATCTTACTTATAAAGTGGTCCCACTTAATGTCCTATGCAATATATACGTGTGTGTGTGTGTGTGTGTGTATATGCAATTGCAAAGATATGTCAATTGCAAAGATATTTTTTCTTCAAATTCAATCATAATTGCATTACCGAAGATAAAAAAGCTTTGTTATTGTTGCCCCATTCACCCTTGTACAAAGCCATAAGCCTCTTCTTATATGCAAGTTCTTATACTGAAAAGGTAGTTTTTTGTTTGTCTAAATGCTCACAGAGATAGTAAATAGGGTACTTTTACTATATGTTATCATGCTTTGAATTTTTTAAAGAGGTAGATAAACCAAAGGTGCTGTCAGTATCATTATTACAAATAGACAACGTTCTTTTTTCTGGCTTTATTATGTAAGAGTTTAAGTGCTTTGGGTTATTAATAGGAGATAATTTAACAAATACCATAGCAAGTACTAGCCTGGCAATCATCTGTATTTCTTACTATCTTAGAACCAGCTTAAGTATAGAAATATTCATCACCAGAAAGGTGACCTATGGGTGACGCTTCTTTTTTTTCAACCACAGTAAATTCATGCAGACTATCCACAAAGGCAGAGAGAGGCTGCAATTTAATTCAGTAGAGAGTGTATCATGGATTCCTGAATTAAGCATAGTACATCCACTACCCTTAAATGTCTTTTTTTAAATGAAAACTTTACCAGAAAAATAACCAAATGAAATAGTGAAAAAGAACCACTTGAACAAAGGCAATGTAGATCTTTTACATATTGCTCGTTAGAGCCATAACTAGCAATTTTTGTGGCCACGTAAATGCCGCTAAAAGTTCCCAAAAGAAGAATTTAAGGTGTGGGGGGTAAACACTATCTGAGCTTCTTATTTTAACTAACTATTCTTGCTAAGCAGATGCTAATCTTAGTTACTGCTTGGCTGCTGCAGTAATTTCTTGCAGTATCCTCTAAATATTTGTTCCTTGAGGCAAAGTCCCATTTGCCCTTTCCTAGTTGCGGCTCTTCTGCTTTTCAGACTGGCCACCTGTCATTTATTTACTGTATACAAACTACTCAGAATTGCTGCTGCCATTCCCCTTACTTTTAATTGTTGCTATGTCTTCCTTCCCTTACAGGGCATCAGGAATACTACGAGGAAATTCTCCTTAAGGAAAGAACAGTATATTTTCCCCCACTTTCCTGCTTTTTTATGAGTACAAACTCATGAACATGTTTTTATCTTCCCAACATGCTGCTTTTACTTGAAATGAGGTCAACTATAATATTAATCTTATTTTCTGTTTAGGCGATTTTTCTACCATGACCTAATTTTCAACAAAATCATAATTTCACCACTTCCATATATACACATGTCTGAGGAGAAAGGCAAACAAAAGTTGCTACCCAGTAGCATCTTTTAAGTGTGTATATGGACATAGGCTGTGCTATTCCACAAATCATGCAAGGAGTTATTGTGAAAGTGACAATAAAATTCGGAAGTTCTAATGTCATCAAGAAACTGCTTGTGAATTTGGGCATCTCCTTGTGCATATTTCTAGTCCTGTTCCCTAGTAGGATGAATGATGTGGTGACCAGGTGAAAAAAAGTTTGTAAGCTAGGTTTGAAGCTGATGTTATGAATTATATCCAGAATCTGCTGTCTCTTAGTGACATTACACTTTTACATTCTAGAAAGACATTTTCCTCAGGTCAGCAGTGACATAAAAGTAGCTAGAACAATAGCTAATGGACTCCTAGTATAATGTATTCAAAAAAGATTTTTCAACCCGAAGCATTCTATTTTCTCAACACAAATATAAACATCATAAACAATGATTGGTCCATTTGTTAATATACAACAATGTTTAAAAGTAGTTTTTAATTCTAAATTTAGAATTTAGATAGCTAGATGGTTTTAGGTAGCAAGATAAATTATACAATAGATATTTTAATCCAAATTTCTTAAATCATTCTTCAGTAAATCCAGGATCTAGACTTTTTTCAAAGACAAATGAATTCACCAAAGATTCTTAAAGAAATATATCTGTGTTTAATTTAAAATAATTAACCACTTTAATAAGATTTACATATTACCTTTATGGCCTGAGGATAAATGTTAAAAAAAACTTTTGATGTCTAATCCTTACCTCCTCCCTCTGAGTTTAACAACTCAACTTTAAAAGATTTCTCCAATTCAGGAATAGAATTATCCATGAGGTTAACAGTAATGTATTTGTATCTTTCCCCTAGCTGAAATTCTAAGGTGCCTGCGGTATCCTGAAATAAAAACGTAAAAGCAAAAAACGTACATAAATATCCTTTGGCTTATATTCATTTCCTTTATGTTTTTGAACAAAGGAGAAATTTTGCTATTCCTAAAATTACTATTGATGCTGCAACATATGTACTTAAAATGTGAGAAGTAAAATGGAAGGTGTATAAAATAAGGATAACTAGAGCTCAGCACAAATTTTAAATGAATGTCCTCTGGCCAAGTCAGGGTGTTCTCTTATGTTCTCTTATCTACAAGAGAATGTTCAAAATCACAAAGGAATATCCAACAAGAGACTTCCATAAGCCGCTAAATAATTAAAGTTATGGACTACAAGACATTCTCTTCACCAAAGATATCTGGAAATAAGGCATTTAGAAACACATTCACTCAGCATTTGGTTATATTATTAATGACATTTTTATTGTGTGAATCTTTTCAAGAAAAAAAGAGCAATATATTTTGTTTGTAATCATCCCATGACTCCATCTACCATGGATATTCATTTATAGAAGGGGTTACTATACTTCAGAGTATTATACTCATTATGAGCAAAATAGGGAAGAACGCTAAATCTCTGTTCAAAAATCTTAATGATACAGTTTGGACTTGACCCTTTCTTAATCAGCTAATTGACTCAGCTCACTCCACTCTGTATCTGCTGCTCTGCCTGGTTTCAATTCCATGGAACAAGATGCCCCCTGATGTCCCATTTCCCTCATCTTCTGCCTTCTTTTGTATGTTATCTCTCCCATTAGATTGTAAGCATTGAGGGTGGGGACTGTCTTTTTATTAATTGTATCCCCAGTGCTTAGCACAGTGCCTGGTACATAGTAGGCACTAATTAATGTTGATTGGATTAGATTGTAAATAACAAAGTAAAAGATTATTTAAGGAGCAAATAGCCATGTTATTATTTCTTTTTCTCCTAGTATCAAGTTTAAAGATCACTTACAAATAATTCAAGGTTAACAAAATGGGATTCTGGAACTAACAGTATAAAAACTAATAGTATGAAATTAAGGAGCACATTATTGACATATGATATATAATTACACAAAGCTACATATAATAAGTGATTTGAAATCACTGAAATAGTTCATGATCATGGTAACAGCTAACAAATGCATGCTGAGGATCAACATGAAAGGCTAGGCAACATTTTTTTCATGTTGTGCCAGTTTTTGAAGAAGCAGTGGTATAACACATAGAAATGGAAGGCCACATATTGCTTAGAAAATCACAAACTAAACTTAAATAAAATGAAAAGGTTAAAATAAATGACCAACAAAACAAAACAAGTAAAGCTATCAATGACTTTTGAAAAAGCAAAAGAAAACAGTTAAAGTTATAGGCCATTAATATTATTTAACACTAATTACAAGATTTTGCAGAAGTCTTCTTGTAAGTCCTAGAAGAATAGCATAGGAAATGATATACAATCAATCAATGAACAAGCATTTATTAAGTACATTTTATATTCCAGGTACTATACTAAGCAAGGTACTATCCTAAGAAAGGAAGAAATACAAAATAATCCTTGGCCTCAAGAAGCTTAATGGAGGAAACAACAATGTGTAAATAAATCCAGATGGACAAGAAATACCAAGTAAAAAGAAGATAGGGGTAGACTCAAATGGACGAGGGACTGATAAAAGCTTCCAAAGAAGGTGGTATTTGAACTGAGTCTTGAACAAAGTCAAGGATTCAAAGAGGCAGAGAATGAAGAGGAAGAGAAGGAAATATAAGAACATTAAAGATGTCACATTAATAGACAAGACAATGAGAAATCTAGGCATTTACTTTGGAGGGAAGAAAATTTTACAATACTTCAAAATTAGAACAAAGTTATAAAGAAATTAAATATGTAAAAGAATTCAGGATTACTAAGAAACAGGGTTAAGATTGATCAAGCAGTTACTATTGCCAGTTTTCTTATACTTTAATTAGTCTGCATTAGCAAGGTGTGTGTAGTTAGCTGATGGGAGCTGCTGTCATGACCTTTTGAAACAACAGGATACACAGAATAAGAAGGCAGCTCTGTCAGTGGAGCAAAGAGGCCTAGGCATGATCAGTGTATAATAGTTTTATATTAATATTTTCCTATTTCCTTTTTAGTAAGGGCCAAAGTGATGACAACTGAGAAGCAGCTTCAAATTTCTCCTCCCCAAGTAAAATAAATGGTGTCAAGGAAGTGCTTTGTTGAAGAAAAAAAAAATTCAAAAGGACAGGGTGGTTAGTCTTTGTGTTAATCAAGGTTCTAAAGCCTTTCCAAGTTGTTTGTCTTTATAATGTCCTTATAGTATAATTGTTCTCCTGGTTCTGCTCACTTCATTCTGAGTTGGGTTCATGAGTGTTCCTAGCTACCAATGATGAAGCATGCTACGCACCTCCTGACAGAGAGGTGATGGGAGCCAGGGCATAGAACTGGACATGGTCGATGTGGGAACTTGTTTTACCTGACAATGCATGTTTGCTTCAGGGTGTTGTTGTTACATTGCTGCTGCTACTGTTGCTGCTGTTGTTTTTTTATAATGAGAATGGGGTAAATGGGAGAGAAAATAAATTATAGTTTATTGAAAATCATTATATTAATTTTAAAAATAAAGGAGAGGTGGAGAAGATGATCGAGTAGGGCACAAAGATCAAAGAACTAAAAAGAAAACCTGGGAAGAATAATAAAGTAGATAACATATAAATTGATGGTTTTAAAAAAGGAGAACTTTAAGAAAATATTGAAGAGGCTCCAGGAAATAAAGAAATTGGAAGAAAAGATAAATGTCACTTAGAATATCTCCCACAATAAATTGTTGTTTCAACCACCTTGAGTTCCTGGGTTGGAGAGAACACCTAACCAAAAGAAGGATGTGGGGAAGTGAAGACAAAGAAAGTTTCTGAATGTTCAACAGCAAAAGATTTGGAACCAGTTATACACAATTCCAAGAAAAAACAGACAAGCAAAATGTATAAAGAAAGATCTTTTGGGGTCTCAACAGAAGAAGAAAAAAAAAGAAAACTATGACTGACACTTGTATAGTCTTATGACTTACAAAGCATTCTCCATACACTGTCTCATTTGATCCTCACAACAACCCTGTGAAGAATGTAGTATTAGAAGTATTTTCCTCTTTTCAGAGATGAGGAAACTGATGCTCAGAAAGTGATTTGCCCAGGAACACACAGCTAATAAATTGTTAGAAATATGATTAAAACAAGGATCCTTCTTGGTTCCAAGCCTGAGTGCTCTTTCCACAAAATATCTGAAGAAACTACTGGATGGAGGAGAGAAGAGGAAAAAGATAGTGACACAACGCTGTGGCTAATGATATCTCCCACATACTTGTTTTGCAGGGCCAGTAAGTAGGGTTAGTATACTCCTTGCTCTCCACTACCACCAATTCAGTGCTTGGCCATCCTAAACTTTTCCTCCCCCACAGTTTATATACTCTTTTTGTTCCAGCTCTCTCCAATCCTTGATGCTATCACCCACCAAGTTCCCTAACTTCCCCAAAGATTTTAAGACCTGATTCATGGTCTTCATCACCCACTTTCTTGCTGTCACCTTTGTCAGTTTCAGTACTCATGTTACAACTTCTCTAGCATCCTGACCACAGAACCTCCTCAAACCAACTACTTCCTTCTCCATTCTTAATTCAGCAACACAGTGGTAGATTCAAAATTCACCTTTACCCATGACATAAAACTATACCAACTCCAAAATCCCAAACTTAGAAATTCATGTCTCACACAATTTTTTATGCTTTCAAATCTTCAACTCCTCCACTCACACTAAAACTGCTTTTGTCTCATCATTTTTCTGCTACTTATTTGGACTAATACTTATTTTTCCCAATTCTTCTCCCCAACTTAATTAGAACGAACTAACTCTTTAATGATTCACTAATCGACATGCAAAAGTCCCTATACCTTCCCACTATCTCCTCCACGTTCCAACATTCTTGACTATGTGTGTAGAATTTTGTAAAATTAATGTTATTAGTTGGTTTTGCTGAACTGCTTCTACCTACCAGTTTCTTTTAAAACAAAGGAAAGATTTTTAGGTAGAAGAGGGGGAAGGATATATTTGAAATGAATGTGATGTCAAAACTAAAGGCAGTAATAAATGTTTTTAAAGAAGAAATATCAAAAATGCTAAGCATAAAAATGTGCAATGAAGCAAAATTAACAGGCTAGAAGGAATAAATATATTACAGAAAAGAAGGAAAAATAATTTCAGGAAAGTCAATGAAAAGTACAAAGTACTAGATTTATCAGAAATTAATATAAAATTTGTGGGTGTTAATGTTGCAGATTTTGTTTGGTGGTCGGGAACAAATTATTAATATGTATCCTATGAAAACACCTTTTATGACTATATCACAGTAACTTAAATGAGAATGTAAATGCAAGTACCTTTATAAACATAAAGCACTTTGTCTTTATAATGTAGTTGTTATAGTATAATTGTTTTCTAGCTCAATGCTTCTCACTTCATTTTGTATCAGCTCATATGTGTGCTCCTCATTCCTCGCTACCAATGTTTTAAAGAATATTTAGTTAAATTTCATTATTTTAGTATTATTTAATATTATTTTTATTAATTGACATTATTTAAGTGGCATTTTGTACACTGTTATTCAAAAGTACTTTAATCTACCCCCCCAAAAAAAAAAAGAAACAAAAACAAGCACAAGGCTGAGGGTGCTTTGCGTTCTATTTGACATCCCCATCTACTTACCTGATAATCGTCGGGACTAAATGCTGTCAATGAAACTGTTCTGTATTCCACCATCACCTTTCCCAGAAGACCTTGTGCACGAACTACCAACAAATTAACTTCTCCATCTTCCTCCTTCACGGTCATGTGTGGGATACTAGTTGCAGGCAGAGTCATCTTATCATCAGGCTGAGGAGGCATTCCCACAGAGAACTGAAGTAAGCCTAACAAATACAAAAACACCATCACTTACAGCCTCACAAATGTCACATTACATAAATTTCATTATTCATTTTAAATGAATACCTGTGTTTTCATCCATTAGCTAAATGAAAAGTGTTTGGAGCAGGTAAATGGTACAATGGTTAGAGCATTGGATCAGGAGTCAGGAAGACTTCAATTCAAATCTTCAGACACTTACTAGTTGTATGACTCACAGCAAGTCGCTTAACTGCTTCTAGCCTCAGTTTCCCTATCTATAAAATAAAGATAATAATAGCACTACCTTACAGCATTGTTATGGGGATAAAATGAGATATTTGTAAGGTGCTTTAAAAACATTAAAGCACTATATAAATGTTAGCTACTACTACTACCAGCACCACTACCACAACCACTACTACTACTACTACTACTTCTACTTCTATCACCATAACCACCACTACTACCATCACCATACTATTATTATTATTACTACTCCTACTACTACAACCACTATTATTACCATTACTACTATTATTATTATTACTAAACGATGAGGGCAGCTGGGTGGCACAGTGGATAGAACGCTAGTCCTAGAGTCAGAAGACCTGAGTTCAAATCTGGCCTCAGACACTTACTAGCTAGCTGTGTGACCCTGGTCAAGTCACTTAACCCTGTTTACCTCAGTTCCTGATCTGTAAAAAGAGCAGGAGAAGGAAATGGCAAACCACTCCAGTATCTTTGCTAAGAAAACTCCAAATAGAGTCACAAAGAGTTGGACATGACTGAAAAATGACTGAACAAAACAACAACAGCAACAACTACTACTACTACCACAACCACTACTACTTTTTAGTCATTTTTCAGTCACATCAGACTCTTTGTGACCCCATTTGGGGTTTTCTTGGCAAAGATACTAGAGTGGTTTTCCATTTCCTTCTCCAGCTCATTTTACAGATGAGGAAACTGAGGCAAATGGGATTAAGTGACTTGCCCAGGGTCACACAGCTAGTGTCTGACACCAGATTTGAACTCAGGAAGATGAGTCTTCCTAACTCCAGAACGAATTCTCTATCCAGTGGGTCACCTATGTGCCCCACTACTACTACTACCAGTACTATCAGTACTACTACCATCACTACTCTACCACCACTACTATTTCTACCACCACCACTACTACTTACTACTACTACCACTACCACTACCACCACTACTACTAGTACTAGTACCATTACTATACTACTACTACTACTACTACTACTACTACTACTACTACTACTACTACTACTACTACTACTACTACTACTACTACTGTTACAACTATCATTAAAAGGCTATCTCATACAAGAAGAATTAGACTTGTTTTACTTGACCCCAGAGGGCAGAACCAGGAGCAATGAGTAAAAGTTTCAAAGAAGAAAATTTAGCTTTCATATGAAGTCAAATTCCTAATAAACACAGCTATCTACCAGTGGAATGGGCTGCCTCAGGAAGTAATGTGATCCTCTTTACTTGAGGTCTTTAAGCAAAGGCTGAATACACATGCTTAGGTATGTTGTAGGCAGGGATGTGCTGGAGCCAGCTCAATGAGGCTTAGTGAAACAACTGTTAAATTTTCAATGTGAGCATTTATACCTTGGAAATCAACATATGCCACAAATTGGGGCTCAATTTATTGTTTTGTTAATTGTCTATACAATGTGATGCAAAAATTGTTAATAATGCAGATTAAACTTTAAAAAGTGCTGTGCCTACATTTTTTTTTGGAGAGCCCTAGCCAGGATGGTCCTCAAACAACAGATATACAGTGAAAACCTTTCCATTTTCATAGGACTCCCTGGAGCTTACTCACTTCTGGTATAGCCTTTGATGACCCAGGGTCATTTCTCCATCACGATGACATATTGGTGGAGGGTATTAGTGGAGTTTCATTTTAAGTAACATATATAATTAACATGCAATATGAATAATAGGAAGAGATACCTTCCAGATATGCTGTTTCTCCCTTAGAATGTGAGTTTCTGGACAGCAGGGACTGACTGACTTTTCCATTTATATCTCTAGCACTAAGTATAGTGTTTTGCATAAAGTGCTTCATTCACTCATTCATTTTGTGGTCTTTTCTCCAAACAGCAAAATTCAATTAATTCAAATTTAAATCTGTTTGAAAACAAGAATGTCTGAACTTAAGTCAGATGGATGTTTGCTTAATTTTACAACCATAATCAACATCTGACTATCTAAAATCAAATTACTCAAATCTAAAAAATTCAAATAATCAAAAGTATTTGGAATTTGTTTTTAGCTCTAGTTTTATGAGAAGTGGCAATACACCTTGTTTTAAAGAGCTCACTATAAAGAGTTGGGAGTGGAAAGCCATCCAGCTTTCTTATTTGGCTCTCAAATACAGAATCACTCAATAATAGAGCTAGAACCTTAGAAATCACCTAGCATAAGGACCTTATTTGACACATGAATAAACTGAGGCTTAGAGAGTTTAAGTGACTTACTGGTTGATTAAAGAACTGAACTTAAAGCTCTTAACTCCTAATCCAGTGCCCATTTCACTAAACTAGGACATTCCTTTATACTACTGCCACCCCACCCCCTGACCCCAATCTTCTTTCTTGCTGCTGTTGTCCATGACCAGGTTAACAGGCTTTCACAGGGATGACACAGGAAATTTCTCTAGTTACTGAAAAGCTATAATAAGAGACTCCTTGGGTCTCTAAAAAAACCTTCACTTCTAGTTCCTGCTGGATTTTAGGCTACACACAAAAGAAAGGATACTAAAAAGAAGCAGAAAGGAAAGTAATATCTATAGATAATCTAATTTTTAAAAATTCAGTTTTTAAAAGCTTAAATACAATAAAGTACAATTTTATATAAAAGCACTATTCGTATGTGTTTATATGCATGTCACATATTTATATAACTCAGGGATGTAGCTTTATAGTTGTTCATGTAAAAGATGGCATTCAAATTAGACACTTAAGTGCTAAGTGTCCAAACCAGAACTTTTCAAAACCTTATTTTCCATATTTGACAAATCTGAAGCCCAAACACAGAACAAAGGGTGATTTCTGAAAAAGATACTACCATATGGATGGTCACTGGCTTTGATGGTGATATCTGTCGTTTCCTTTTCGACATCTATGCTTGCTCCACTGGTTGGAGTGGAACCTATTTTCCCATCTCCAGGAATTGCAGAGACCAGTGTTACCCTGAAATACTCATTAAGCTCTGGGATGTCATCATCAATAATATACAGATTCAAGACCTAGAATTATAAAAAGTCAGAGATGTTAGGTTGGGAAACATGGATATTACTCCCCAAAGAAAAAGCAGCGATCTTTAAACTACACTTAATTTTCTTAGTTACTTATCATAGCAACTCATTTCTACCCCAAAATGTTTGTATTCAGTGTTTAAATACATGTGCAACCTTGGTCTCCTAATTAAATACCTCAAATAACTACGTGGGGCAAAGTATAATCGGTCTAAAAATGTTAGATTGCTCAGAATGTGTTACCAAACTGGGTGCCACTGGGTGCCACTAGGTACCACAGTGCAGAGAACATGGGACTTGCTTTCAACCAGAATGCAGTCTTCCCTTAGACATTGAAGGAAATGTGCCCCTCTAAGCACGTCACTTAACTCACGTCTACCTTAGTTTCCTCAACTGTAAAACGAGCATAATAATAGCACCTCCTTCACAGGATTGTTGTATCAATTGAGATAACAGTATTTGTAAAGAACTTTGCAAACCTTAAAGCACTATGTAAATTCTAGTTATTATTATTTGTATCATCATCATCTCTAGTATTATTAGTACAGGGTACAAATCTAAGAACTCTGAAATAGTTTTCTTCTAGGCAAACCTGCAAAGAATGAGAGCAGGTCCAAAGAAGACATGAACACAAAGGTGCGAAGGCAACACTGAAGTTTTTATGTTTCGGGGGAATATCAGAGAGTGGACATTTATTACAGTGGATCATACACAGCAGGCATGTAATATGTTAGTAGAATCAGACTGAAGCCAGATAGAGAAAATTCCTCTTAAAGCTATAAACTAATTTGAATTTTTTTTTTATTTTTAGGCAGTTGGGGTTAAGTGACTTGCCCAGGGTCACACAGCTAGTAAGTGTCAAGTGTTTGGTCTGAAGCCAGATTTGAACTCAGGTCCTCCTGACTCCAGGGTCAGTGGTCTATACATTGTGCCACCTAGCTGCCCTCTAATTTGAAAATTTGATGTTAATTCTGAATATACATTTCATAAATGTTTAGGTCCTCTGCAATTGCCTTTTGTGAGAATTAATTATGTAGCTGTATATGATAATATAAAATTGTATTGTTTAAAGTATTGGTAAACCTTGTTGGCTTCTCTAGGTAGTTTTCTTAAAGTTTTAATTTACTGTTTCATGTACTGTCTCAACGTATTCACAGTTACAAACCTGGTGGGTGCTTCATACGATTTTAGAGTTAGAAAGGGCCATGGGTGGCTAATGTGAGAATTTGTCATGGTGGACTATATAGGTATGTTTTAAGATTTTTTTTATATGCTTAATTGAGGGATGAATGAGTGTAGTAAGAGGGACAGATTAATTTTAAAGGAGGGTAATTAATACATTTATTATTGAAAATAATAATAAACCCTGTGTTATTTGTATGAAATAAAGTATCATTTAATCTGAATTTGAGGTTCACTTCTTCCAACGTTTCATCTGTTAATTCTGAACTATAACTCTCAGACTTGGTTTTCTTATCTGTAAAATGGTTATCATAACACATGTTATACTTACCTTATGGAATTACTATGAGGATGAAAATAACATAACATGCTTTTAAAACCTCAACTTGCAATATTTAGGAAAGAGCAGTTATTTTTTTTATTACATTGGCTAATTTTCCCTGGAACAATTTGCTTGTATTCCTATCCTGTTCTATATGACCAAATTTGTACCTCCACCAGGGTGAAAATTCTATGAACTATTTCAACTGTAGACTTGTTCTCTTTATTTTAAATGTACTTTTTTGGCTCCTAATCTTTTAAGAAAGATGATTAGGAAAGAGTTGGAGCTTACATGTAATTCTGGCTGTTTGCTTTGTCCACAGTGCTTGGCATAGTTTCTTACAAAGAAAAGGCACTCAATGAATATCTGTTGCTCATGATAAGCTATGATTATTTATTTAAGATTATTATAACATAAAAAGTGACCTTCACTTTAGAATCAGGTAATACTGCTGGTGGTGGTAGTGATTCGTGGCCACCATGTGGCCAAAAAGAGTAACTGCTTTCAGTGAGACTGAGGCCAACAGCTGTAGGCATAATGATACAACAAATAACATATAGAAAAATAAATTTAAAAACTATTTAAATACATGAGGGACAAAACTTCAGGCAGTCTATTTTTCCCAAACGAAACTCAGTTTTGGCCCATTCTGGGAAGAAAAAAAACTTCCACAAATATCTTTTTCTAATACCTCATCATGGGATGCCAGCAGAACAAGCTCTAGTAACTTCTACTGTAACATTCCATCACAGTAATTGGCTAGGAAAAATATAATTATCCACCACTCCATGGGGTACCCTCACCTGCTGCTTTAGGGAGTTTATATTAAATGAAAAGTTAGGAATGTAATCATTACTCCTCCAAAACCCTAGTTAGGAAAATTCCTTATATTTAGGGAGAGATTTGGTTCTTTTCCTTAATTTACATTTATATTTATCTCTTATTAATCCTTGGTATCTTTGTGGCCAAATCAAAATACAGGGTACCAAAAACATTTGGGTAAAGGAGGAGCAGAGTATAGTATAGCATCTGTTAACAGTAAGGGACCAGGAGGAGAAGTTAGGGAAACAGCAGACATTTTCTTAGAAATTCCCTTAGTCTTTGAGGAGGGGGATACCACTTCAAGTAGAAGCCCAAGTCTTCTCCTCTCGTTTACAGAAGTGGCCAGATGTCCTTCGATCATCACTGTGGCTCCTTTGAACTTGAATTGTTTCTTTCTGGAAGCTTGCAGTATTTTTCCTTAGACTTGGGAGCTATGGATTTGGGTTATAACATTCCCAGGACTCTTCCTTTTGGGATTTCTCTCAGGAGGTGAAGTCTTTCTATATTTTGCCCTGTAGTCCTAATACGTGTGAGTATTTACATACACAGTCATAATCATTTACATAATCATGCATACCTATATATACTGACTTTAGTGACTTCTGAAATACGGTGTTTAGGTTGTTTTTTTTTAATCATGGTTTCCAGGGTGTGCAATTTATTAAATTATCTCTTCTCAATCTTGTTTCCAAGGCAGTTGTTTTTTAAATGACACCTTACATTTTCTTCTATTTTTTCCAACTTTTGATCTTATTTTAATAATCCTTATTCTCTCATGGAGTCATTGATTTTTGTTTGGTCTATTCTAGTTTTCAGGGAGCCCATTTCTTGGACAAGATTTACCACTTTCTCTTCTAAACTTTATTTCAATTTCCTTCTAATTTCCAATTTCCTCCAGAGTTTGTATTTGATTTTATAAAAAACTCTTGCTTCACATCTTCTGGGTATTCATGTAGTGATTGTGGGAAATCTATTTTTTATACATAAAAACAATTTTTGACATTATTTTTTTAAAGTTTTGAGTTCCAAATTTTATCCCTCCCTCCCCTCCTCTCTCCCTGGTAGGGCAAACAATCTGATATAGGTTATGCATGTGCAATCACATAAAATATATTCTCACATGAGTCATTTTGTGGGAGACAAAACAGAAAGAAAAAACTCGCATGCTTTGGCCTGTTTTTTTCTGAAATTATCCTGTTCCTCATTTCTTATAGCACAATAATATTCCTTCAAAATCATGTACCGGGGGCAGCTAGGTGGCACAGTAGATAGAGCACCAGTCCTGAAGTCAGGATGACCTGAGTTCAGATCCAGCCTAAGACCAAACACTTGACACTTAGTAGCTGTGTGACCTTGAGCAAGTCACTTAACCCCAATTGGCTAAAAATAAATAAATAAAATCACATACCACAACTTGTTTAGCTATTCCCCAATTGATGGGCCTCTTCTCAGTTTCTAATTCTTTACCACACAAAAAGAGCTGCTATAAATATTTTTCTTCAAATAGATCCATTTCCCTCTTTTTTTATTTAAATCTCTGAGCAGACTCATTTTACAAATGAGGAGACTGAGTGTCAGAGAAGTAAAATGATTTTTCCAAGGTCATGTAAGTAGCAGCATAGCTGGTAACAGGCTAGGTGGGATTTACACCCATGGGTCATAGTATTATAGATTTAGGACCAGAAGGAACTTCAGGGATCATCTAGTCCAAACACCATAGATGAGGAAACTGGGGCCCAGAGAGGAAAGTTCTTTGCCCTTTTTAGCTTTTCACAACCTGGGCTCCTTTTTTTTTTTTCAGTTTTTCACAAGGGATATGGTTCCATGTTGCTTTATGTGACCAAATGACATATAAGATTTTAAGCCTTCACGTAAGGTATCTTAAGCTCTCCAAATAAACTTCTTCCTACTTCTCCAGAAGATATTCCACCATGGCACCTACACCAGACCTCAGACACCAGCCCTTCCTCAGGACATGCAGTCTCTCTGGGTCAGCCCCATCCTGCAAGTGTGCAAACCACTTATTGTATTTCTTCCTCCAATTTCGGAACCAGTTATGAACCTGGCTAGCAGAGAGGCCCAGCTGAGCGGCCAGGGCTTTCACATCATTGAATGTGGAGTTTCTATTCACTTTGAAATGATCCACCAAGGCCTGACATTAGTAAGGAGAAAAGCATGCCCATTCTCTCCTCTTAATCTTGTAAAGGCCAACAGCATCCCTTCTCTCTTCCACCTCTTCCTCAACTGCAGGCAGGGAAGCAGGCAACACGTCAGGTTCGGCGATGTGAGAAGTCAGTATCTCTAATGTTGCCAAAGTTGTGCCTTGCTTCACTGAGGCAGGATAGTCATATCTGCAGGGCCTTTCCTGCTGGGGCTGCATCCCTCCTGAGCATGCTGAGAGCTCATCCGGCAGTGAAAAAAACTCTTCAGAAGGTAAAGGACAAACAGCTTCCACTGGAGGGTGGGTTGCTGAAGTCTCAATGGATGCTTCTTTGGGTCCTGTGACATTCTCCTTCCTTTCTAAGTTGGAACTTTGAGAACTGGCGCACAGCTCAACAAATTCTTCCACAAAGTCTGGGAAGGAGTTGTTGAGAGACAGGGCTATGTCTCTGGGCTCCATATGGATGAAAATAAAAGGCAAAAGAAAGTTAAAAGCCTTTGCTTCTGTACAACAAGGCAGCTTGAAGCATTGAGTGGGTCTGGAAATCTATTTTTTTCTTTGCAATATAGATTCATTCACTTCTTTTTTTGTGGGGCAGGGAGAAGGATCTCTAGAGCTACAATAATTTTACCACTGGTTGGTATTTTCTTTGGTTTACTCATTTCTTTAACTTTATTTCCCAAACTAGTGCTTACGGCCAGGACCAGACTCTAACCTCTGCTATACTTCTGGGAGCAGTGATCAGTCCTACACTGGCTCTCCCTGGGTCGGTTCCTCTACTGACCCCTACCTCCTGAGATTAGGACTCTCTACCCTGGAGCTTTACTATTCAGGGTGCTAGATCTTCAGAGACTTCTATAACATCTCAGTATCGAAGGTTAAGGATTTAGGAGTCCCAGGCACTGGTATGTTTCTGTCGGAGTACGCTGCACTGCTTTGGTTATAGCCACTTTCTGGAGCCTGTGAAAATCCCATCCTGGGGCCTTCCAACCATCCTGGGATTTTCTGAGTGGGGGTGGGAGGGCCTTCCACTTTTAGTGCCTCTGGGCACAGAAGTTTATAGGCCATATGTGTCTGCTGGGAGGCTGTGGACTTGTTTGCCTGTGCCTACAATGGCTTTGATGACAGCTCTGGTTCCTACTGCTCTATTGCCATGGGCTTCTGGCTGGGTTTTCTGAGTGCTTCTGTGGTAGGAGAAGTCACTCTTCAGAGATTTTGCTCTAAATGGGGGCTTTTATTGAAGTAGTTTACTTGGCAAGAATTTTTCCCCCAACTTAGTAGCTGCCAGTGATCCCTGTCACCAAAGTAACATCACTATATAAATTCCCACCTTTTCTATGTCCCCAGCACTTCCTATTTTAGCAAGGAAAACATCTAAAAGAGATGGAAATATATTAATAAATATGCTATTTAGAAATAATTCTTTGAAATATTAGTCCATTCAATAGCATACCCTAAACATTGAACCTTAGTTTTAAACAAAAAGGAAAGATGATAATATTGAAAAGTTTGATGTGGAAATATAAATATCAGATTATAAGTATATTTTCTATTCTCAACTCATGAATATCAGAAGTCAAATTTTAAGAAAAGAGAAACAGCTGTGCACCCAACAATAAAATATCTTTGAAAATTGTATGACATGTAGTTGTACTGGTACTCAATAAGTTTGAAGGTTTGCAAAGCACTTTACATCTGCTAACTCATTTGGTTTGAATAAGAAGAAATGGGAAATAATAGACCCAAATAAATTTCATAGCCCTACCCTTTTCTTTCATATGAAAGTCCAAAAAGGACTGTGTGTGGGTTTCCATACCCCTTGTGTCTCCCCTTGAACATACACATGAACATAAAGAAAAACCCACATTATTTTAAATCATATTCATATTGTTAAGTCCTTAAGTTCTGAAATAATAAGCCATGGAATTACATTAAAGAATATGTACACCAGAAAATTACATTCCAGGAGACTTTCAATGAAACAAATAATTAACATTAATAAGAGAAGGTAGGGTTTACCTCTGATCTCTGCCAAGGGAGGAATGTGATAGTTCCACTGGCATTAGCAAAATCATCAATGATGTAATTAATGCCAGTGGAATCGATCTGTGAAACAGTGTAAAAAACATGCACATAATCCAGGGCTCCCCGGGTTCTCTCAATGACACAGGATATGGTGGACCCCTCCTCTGCTATCTGAAATTAAATGAAAATTATTTTTAGATAAATGCTAATCCCAATAACTCAGTAAAGGAGATTGCATGTAAGAAAATCAGAAAATTGTCATAAAATCTCCACCTTCTTATCAAAATTCAGCGATTTCCTGTTACCTATTTAGAAAATGGTGCATAGACATATATATTCTGTGACAGAAATGGTGTACTCTGGATAGAATCTATTTTTACAGATGCTTTACGTGCTGATTCATGTGATAATTTATACAGATTCATGTAAACCCACCCATAGTGAATTTTTTTTTTGATGGAACCTGAGATTTCATCATTGTAGGGAGCTCTTAATGAAAATTTTCCTCTACCAACATACACCAGCATCTTCTTATGCAGTTTATGTCTTCTCTTGAGAAAAGAAAGTTGTCTGGGGATACTGTGTGCCTAAGGTCACATAGAAAGTATGTGCCAAAGATGAGGCTTTAACCCAGATCTTAATGATTCCAAGGACAACAGTCCATTCAAAAAGCTACAGTGTCCCTCTGCCTTAGTAAACACTATTATTATACAATGATAGCTTAACGTTTATAGAGTACTTACAGGTACTGTGCTAAGTGCTTTACAATTATTAACTCATTTTATCCTCATAACAGCCCTGGGAGGTAGAAGTTATTATTATCCCTATTTTACATATGAGGAACTGAGGAAAACAGAGGTTAAATGACTTGCTCATGGCCTGTGTGATAAGCATAGTAAGCTAGAAAGTATCTGAGGCCAGATTTGAACTTGGATCTTCCTGACTCCAGGTCCAACACTCCATCCACTCCTCTGCCTTGCTGTCTATTTAGAATATGTAGGGGAGAAGGTAACAGGAGGAAAATCATAAATATCTAGATGCTAACAGAAGATATGGCCTCTGAAGAGTATTGCTATAATATCTAGATTTCATTATAATTGGTTAAAGTGTTTAAAAAATTAATTTTACTGTCTTATACAGTCACTTGTTAAGCTATTATTTAACTTTTCAAGTATTTCTGCCTTGTAGGAGATTGTAAGTACAATACCTTATTCCCCTTTTTATCCTTTACACTGCCTAGAACAAAACCTTGTGTATAGTAGGCACTTAATAAACATTTAACTGCCCTCTATTTAAACTATAAGTTAAGATTTCTTGTATTTTAAATCTAATACTTTGGTTTGTATAGCTGAAATGTGTAAGCCTCATTTTTGAACAATTTTAGAGACTGATTTAAATCTTAGATATACCCTATTATAAATCATTAAAATGATTACTCCAAGATGGATTCTATTCTACAAAATGATCAAACTAGAAAGCTGAACAGCTCTTCCACAAACAGTAGGCTAACTGGTTCCACCAATTTTAACCTGAAAAAATTATACCAAAAGGAGAGTCAAGTGCTTCTGAAACCCAACCCTCATGCCAAACTTCACATGAAAATGTTCAACAACAGAAAAAAGGAGGTAATCAATCAGGTGAGGGGAAATAGGTGAAATATATTCACTACACCCAGAACACAAATATTGTATCTTTAATTTTATATTCCTTAACTTTCCCTAATTTTCATATTCTTGAATGAACAGAGAGCTGTGCTGACCTTGATTCAGGAAGAGTTGTGTTCAAGGCTTGCCTCTGCTACAGACTGCTTGTGTGATCCTGAGAAGGTCACTTAACTTTCCAATGCTGGACATATCTCTCTCTAAAATTTACAAAACAGCTGCTAATCTGCATTGGTAAACAGAGTCTGGTCTTCCCTCACTGCACAGATCTTGACAAAATAAAACACCAAATGCTACAGAATCTCACCCATTTCCTACCTTTTTTTCTTCCCTCTATTTCCAGAACAGAGGGAAGAAGAATAGAACTAAATTACCATCCTTTCTACACAGACCCATTCCCCTGGTACTAATCCACTATGTTCTGCTTCTACAACTATCCCAACCTAAACTAACTAAAAAAAAAACCAATCTAAAAGTAAGTTTTTCTGGAGTACTCCCAAAACTCCCATCACAAGGTCAGGCTACGCAGTATCCATATGCTCAAATGGTATCAGTAGGAATTAATAGAGACCAAAAAATGATGTTGGTCAAAAGATAATGCTGTAAGGGAGCCTGAGATATTCTGAAATCTATACATTTTTATTAAACAACTTTCAGAATAAAGGAACATGTTGTCTTAAACCTTGTGAATCCATTATATATATTACAAAAGTTCGGTGGGTCTGTGAACTTAAATCCTGTTATAAAAAATGTTTTATAATCCAGATTTTCAAGAAGTAGTAACATTTCTCATTAAATAAATAAATGAGCAGCAATCCACATATGATTCACCAGCTCTGACACTTTTCAATACCAAAGACACATACTATAAGAACACAAATAATAATAACAGTCCACATTTCTATAGCATTTAAAGGTTACTAAGCATATTTCTTTCCTCTAAAATATGTTGTGTGAAAATCAGCCTTATTTTATAGATGAGAAACCTGAGGCTTGGAGTAATTGAATGACATGTGCCCATGGTCACATGGCTAAAACTTGTCAGAGGAGGGATTAGAACCCATTTTCTGACTGAAGCCAGGGCTCTTTCTTTTATACCATGCTATGCTATACCACAGAGCTAACAAGGAATAAAAATGAAATTATATGCATACACAGGACAGCTGTGAAATTTTTCTTTGGGTACAGTAGAAGGTAAGCTCCTTAAGGGCCAGAGACCATCTCACTTTATATTTGCATCCTCAGTACCTTGCACAATGCTTTGCACACAATAGGCACCAAATAAATGCTTGTTGATTAAATGACAGGCCCCAGAATTGGGGTTTTGTCATTTTCATATGGGGAAAATTTTTCTAACCCGAAGTTTACTATCGAAAGATTATATTAAAAGTTAAAACCATCCTTAATAAACAATTAACAGGCTCATTCATGTGTGTATTGTATATCAAGATTCCAAAGGCAACTGAAAAGTAAGCTTTAGAAGAATTCAGGAGAGTTCAGTTCCTGGAGAAAAGGCCATAGGGAATATCTCTTTATCAAATAAAAGTATGAAACAGAAAATGGAATATCAAATTTTTCCCTACTGTTAGGATGTAATTTAGTTTTAAGATGTGGTACAGATGAACATTTAGGCCATTTGATATAAAGGAATATTAATACCCAATAGTGCAGTACAATAGAAATAGAACTTCGCCTCAAGTCAAAGGGCCTGGGTTTGAGTCCTGACTCAGCTACTTATATCTACATGAATAACCTACTCCAGGCTTCAGTCTCTTTATGTGTAAAAAACACTATTTCTAACATTTTTTTCAACTGTAATCCTACATAACAAGTTGTAGAATCATAATCATTCAAATTCTCAAAGAAATGAATGATACACAGTCCTGGTGCCTCTTGGGATTTCAGCATTTGCAAGGCCCTGTCTAAATCAGCAGGGATACAAAAGGAAGGATGAACATGGATAAAAATTATTAGAACCTTTTTTTCTAGAAAAAAATTAACTATTCTTATCTGTGAATAATCTTTCCTTGCTGAAATAGAAGATGAATGCTGAAAAATTAGCATATCCCATGAATTTTTAATTTAGTTTCATGCTTGGGTGATGGTCTGTAATATCAGATTGTATCAACAGCACTTGTATAGAAAAGAATCTATTAACATAACATATGGTAGGCACTTAAAAACAATTGCAGTTCAAGCTGAAATAAAGTCCTCATTCTCATAAGGATATTCTCAAAATGCATCTCTAAAACTTTGTTAATTTTTTTTTAAATCATGAATTTACATACTTAAATTCTTTAGACCAGTGTCACTAAAAAAGACTGAAACTGATGCAATAAGCAATAAACCTTATTCATTTAGAGGCACTCAAATACATAGGTGTACTTCAATAAAATAAGTATATTAAAGTAGAAAGTTTAGGTTCTGAAATATGACAGAGAAAATATAGCAGAGTAGAAAATGGCAATAGGAGAAAAGGTCTTTCAGCCAAATAGCCAATTAACTGGAGGAGGCCAGTGGTGGTAGAAAGGACTTTACAATGAAGGGAGGCTTTTCATTTTTCAGTTGTTTCAGTTGTTTCCAAATATTCATGACCCCATTTGGGGTCTCCTTGGAAAAGATACTGGAGTGGTTTGCCATTTCCTTCTCCAGCTCATTTTATAGATGAGGAAACTGAGGCAAACAGGGTTAAATGACTTGCCCAGGGGTCACATAACTAATAAGTGTTTGAACTCAGGTCTTTCTGACTCCAGGGCTGGCATGGGAGTTTAAAATTACAAAAGGATTTCCACACACGTGCACATATACATCATACTAAAGCATAATGTGCTAAATATTCAAAATAATGCAATTATTTAATAAAAATATTTTATTTTTAACCTAGACTAACTGGCAGCTTAGATCATGTCAAATGACTACAAGCGGAAGTTTATAAACACAGGTCATCACCGTGAGACAATCTGTGAGAGACCTTTAGAGCTAAGAGGGGGAAGGACACATTTTCAGAAAAGTACCATTTCTCACATTGACAAAATTGTAGCCTCTTTAAAAATCCATAAGACTGGCATTGTTTTTTCTCTGAACATGATACAAAAATATCATAGCATGACATGCCTTTAGATAAGATAAAAAGGAGTTGCTAACCCTTTTCTTAACATTTCCAGGAATAAGAATTCCACAAATTACTCCCCACTGTCATCCAGTTCCAGCATTCAATTTCTTTCTCTCAGTAAGTTCTTCCACAGCTCAGAATTAGAATGAAAGCACTAATGGGGACCATAAAGAGCATCCGGCTCAACTCCCACATTTGAAGGCAGCTGAGGCCAAAGAGATTAAAGATGTCCGGCATTATGAAGTTAGCTGGGAGAAGAGCCAGGCCAGGATTTCGTACCCAAAATTCCTGCCTCACGCACACAATGAGCTGACCACAGGATCACAGACTTAGGGCTAGAAAGAAACTTCAAGGTCTTCCACTCCGGCCTCTTCATTTTATAGATGGGAAAACTGAGTCCCAAAGACCACATTTGAGGACCTAGAGGGCCACATGTAGCCTTGAGGCTGCAGACTGCCCACCCTAGGCAAGACTATGGCACAAGCTTAGGGTTGCATTCAGAATACCTAGTTCCAGGAGGCTCTACTTATTTACTGTGTAACTCTGAACACATCGCAATTTCACTAAGCATCAATTTGTAAAATCATTTGTAAAATGGGGACAATTAAGTCTGCCCTTTCTACCTCACATGGCTATTGTAAGGATTAATTAAAAATGCACGTGAAAGTGTTCTGACACCTTTAAAATGCCAGCCAAATAAAAGGTACTATCATTAGAGCTTTCTTTTTAAATGTACATCAGAGTCACTGGTAATGTGATAATCCAAATCCTGACCAAAAGTCCATACCACACTTTATCCAGAGAAGGAGAAGTCTCCAGAGCACTCATTATTCTGGAGGAGCCCGTTACCCAGGCTTGCAACCTAGGTGGTTTCCGTGACTCCTCACTTTCTCTCACCTTGTGTATCCAATCTGTTGCCAAGGCCTGATCATTTTACCTCCCTAAGATCTTGCATATGCCTCCTTTTCTCCTCTGACATCGCCAGGCAGACCTCTATCACCTCATGCTTGGACTACTGCAACAGCCAACTCTACCTGCAGCGAATCTCTCCTCACTCCAAGTCCCCGTCCTCCACTTAGCTGTCATAGTAATCTGCCTAAAGTTCAGGGCTGACGATATCACACTTCTACTCAATAAACTCCAGGGCTGTCACTATCAGGATCAAATATAACATAATCAAATATAAAATGCTTTGTTTGGCATTCAAAATCCTTCATTACCTTACACACACACACACACACACACACACACACACACACACACACACACATTTTCAATCTCCTTATACTTCACACCCTCAGCCCAACCCCCCACATACTATTCAACCCCAGATGTTCATCTCCTGATTCTGGGCATTTTCTCTGGCAGTCCTCAATACCCCAAATTCTCTCACTCCTCATCTCTTCCTCCTGGCTTCCCTGGCCTCCTTAAAATCCCTGCTAAAACATCTTCTACAGGACTAATCCCCCTTCATTCTAGTGCCTTCCTTCTGTCGATGATCTCCATCCAGTAGATAGTTTATTTGTACATAGTTGTCTGTGTGTTGTCTCCCGCATTAAGACCATCAGCTCCTTGAGAGCAAGGACTGTCTTCCTGCCTTTCGCTGAATCCCCAGTGCCTAGCACAGAGTCTGCCACATAGCAGGCACTTAGTCAATGTTTACTGACTGACTAGAATTGTAGTCCCACACTTCAGGGATTGTGGAGATTTCTCACTTCCTTCCCTTATAAATAGATCAGGAAGGTCAGTGTACACTTTATACTGATACTTGTTTCCCCCATTTGTAGCAGAATGGGGCATATGATCTATAAAATTTAAATTTTGACTTTGTCTTTTAATCTTAATCATTTTATCTTTTGATCATATAATTAAAGGAAACATGCTGGAATCGAATTGCTAAGGCAGAGTCAGAACTCTCATCAGGTCCTTGGAGTTCCCACAGGCCTTTGCTGCCACATGTAACACCTGGGAGACTGCTTCAAAGGGTCTCATGTTCCTGAACAGGAAACCAACAAGATTACAGTGAGGCCCTGAAGACTTAGAAAGGACAGATAAGAAGAGCAGCAAAGGGCCCTGTAAATTCGCACCAGCCAAGAAGGCTGATAAGAACGGCATTTACTATGCCTACAGAAGCTTATTAGCTAGCCCTTGAGTAAGTAGTTTTATCTGAATATTTGATAATATTTGATAATAAATATCTGATATTTATCTCAGATAAATATCAATAAGTTTTACATCCCTTTTGCATATATTAGTAGTAAGTGCAACAAATAAATATCATCCCATTTTCACATCAACTCTCAACATATAAATCATTTATAAATAGTTCATTCTCATAAAAGCCCATGAAGTCAGTAGAAATTAAGTGGTGTCTTGAAGATAATTTCGATCTGTGAGATGCATTTATTCTCAGGCCTGACTCTAAAAGATCATTTGTTCAATAATGTGAATACATTAATTCATATTCAGGAAATGAGGCATAAAGGATATAGAGTTATCGGAGGCAGGGAGGCCTGGGTTCAAGTCCCACATCTGACACATGCCTGACACAAGATTGCATGGCTCTGGGCATGCCCTAGGCAACTACCAGTTAGTCTGTCAATTGGCATTTATTAAGCATTTACTATTTACTGAAGATACAAAGAAAGGCAATAAACAGTCCCTTCTCTCAAGAAGCTCACAATCTAATGAGGGAAACAACATGCAAACTACTATGTACAAACAAGATACAGAAAGGATAACTTGTAGAGATAACTTGTAACAGAGGGAAGGAACTAGAGTTCAGGGAGAGCAGGAAAGACTTCCTACAGAAAGGGAGCCAGGGAAGCTGGAGGCAGAAATGAGGAGAGAACGAGGGCCAGGCACGGTGGAGAGCCAGTGAAAATTCCTAGAGTAGGGACATCGGGTGTTTCAGGCAAGAAGGCCATGGCCACTGGATCACAGGGTACACGGGGTAGGGAGGGCATAAGGTGTAAGACTAGAAAAGTAGGAAGGGGCTGGAAAAGCCAAACAGAAGCTAAGATTAAGTCGCTGATAAGGTGGAAATATACACTGGTAGAGGAAGTTCCTTTTTGGGAGATCTCTACAGCCATGAAATCACAAGTTAAGTACCAAAAAAAAAAACACCGAGTCCCCAATCTAATTGGTTCTTAACTTTCTTTCTTAAAGCAAAGATACCTTAATGTGGGGGGAGCTCTATTTCTTTAGGGCTGAAAGAAATCTCAAGAGCATTCCCTATCAGCTATGGTCACTGTCATGGAGTATTCCACGTTTGGCATCTTACCTCTGGGATACAGGCTCCTGTGAAACCAAACAATCCATTGGCATTGTCACTTTTTTGTATTGTTAATCTTGCTGTGATGTTTTCTTGGGAAATACGAGCTCCACCATGTACAGAAACCAGCTTAAGTATAAATAATTCTTCTCCTTCTTCTTCATTGTCGTCTTTTGCTGAAACAATGAATGATTTATTGGTTTCCCCTTGTCTGTACTCTAGGTACCCAGAAATAGGGTGCAAATCATTCTTTGCTGGAGTAGCATGAAGTTCATAGATTTCTTCTGGGGTCAATTTTCGCTCATACAACCTCACATCTTGCATCAATCCTGTAAATCTGTCATTGCCATTCATCCCTGCACCAATTCTCATTATCCCGGGACCTGAAATTAGACATTAGTGTTAATATTTAATTTTAAAATAGAAATGTAGCATAATACAAACCAGCTATATCTTCTTAAATAGCTTCCTAAATCACAAGACAGATTTATGAAATAGAACCACTGCATTTAAAGATAACATGGCATAAGCCATATCTTTTATATAGCCAAAACTGCTGTATTAACTAAACTTCTTCCATACTTCAAAGTTCTATAAAGGATATAATATGTGTTGACTAAATTTTTAATTATATTAAGATGTTTTAAATATATTACTTTTCTGTGAAAGAACTGGCTAAGAAAAGTAGAAAGTGTGCTGGATTCAAGATCAGAATCTAAGTTTCAATCCTGTGTCTTGACAGAGTTGGAGAAATAATCTCTCATGACCCTTCTAGCTCTAAATTCTATGATCCTATTTAAGATAAAAATTGCTGAAGGCATCCTTATCCTTCCCCTTTCCCCCACACACTAAACCCAACTCTACCTATCCTATTTCAACCCAATAAGGTCCAATGTAAAGATCATTTTTTTCTATGAAACCTTATCTATTTCCTCTCAGAAGAAGTATTATTTTCTTCCTCAAAATTCACAGGGCACTCTCTTAGTATGTATCACCACATTTTCCCACTCTGCCTGATGTTCTGATTCTGGGTATGTTTCTTACTAGATTTTAAGGCAAAGGCAGACCACCCTTTATCAATCTTTGTATTTCCTTCAGCCCCTAATTCAATGCTTCATACATAGGAAGCACCCAATAAATAGCAACATTTATGGTTGGAAAATAATTTTAAATGTAAATTACAAAAATTGGGGGGGGGAAATGGAATGAAATATTTTTCTCAATTATATATTTTTCTTAATAACATTTCTCAAAAACTTTCTCAATTATGACCTTTTTGTATCGAAAAGAGAAGGAATTGTTAGGTAAAAGATAGATGTACTTCATGGCATAATTTTTTTAATTCTGTGCAACAAAGGTGGATAGAAATAAGGGACTGGACTTTGATTTCATTAATACAAAGAACTCCTGGATGAGGACATTCCCTCTATTAATGTAGGTAGCCATCTTCTCTACAACTTTGAGTCTTAAGAGAGTTGTCTAGAGTGTTGAGGTTAAATGACATGCTCAGGGTCATACATCCACGAAATGTCAGAGAAAGAACTTGAACCCAGGTCTTCCTAGCTTGTGCTTTCCCATTTTGAGCTACAAAAAGCAACATAATTCATAGAAAAAGAAATGTAACAGACTCAGAAAATATTTACTTTCAAATATAACTGATAAAATTTTCATAACTAAACAATACATGGAACTACTAAAAAGCCACAGTGATAATTCTCAATCTGTAACCAATATGAAAAAAGAAACACACTTTATTAGTAATTACTTTAACAGATATTCAACCTCACTGATCATCAAAGAGATACAAACTAAAACAACTTTAAGGTACCAGCTCACATTCATCAAATGAGGAAATAATAAGAGTAATAGTCTCCAGGGGAGAAAGCAAGGCTGACTTTGCTCAGCTCTGCCTCATTCAAATCCAATTCATGTGCAAGTCAAGACATCATGTTCCTGATGTCATTGGTTCTCTTCGAGAACACAGGACAAACAACAAGAACAGTAATAATAAAGTTAACAATTATACAGTGCTGCTATGTGCCTGAAACTGTGCTAAACAATTTACAATTATCTCATTTAATCCTCACTACAACCCTGGGGAGTAAGCATTATTATGGTCTCCATTTTACAGATGAGGAAATTGAGGCAAATAGAGGTTATGTGAACTGCCCAAGATCACACAGCTAGTCAATAAATATAATTTGCTAGGTGGCATTGAGGATAAAGTGTTGAACTTGGCATCAGGAAGACCTGAGTTTTAATCCTGACTCAGACACTCAATAACAATGTGACCCTGGATATGTCATCTAACCTGTTCTCATCCTCAGCCTCCTCCTCTATAAAATAGAGATAATGGTTCAACTAAACTATATTTATACTAGGGAACCTCTGAGGTGAATTTCCAAGTCAATAAGTAAAACTGTCCCAGTGATAACATTTTTTATAAACCATCACTAAGTTTCCTCCTTTTAAGTAGACACATTAATCTGGAAATTTATAAACATAGCTGGCCACATGCCCACAGCTATGGCTATGGACTAAGCAAGTCAACATCATTTTGTCAGTGCACCAGGAGCATAATTCCCACTCAGTTAATTCATCTGGCTCCAAAATAAAGGTTTTCTTATAATGTAAGTTCTATTCATTTTCCTATGGCATTTGAGAATGAAAAGCCATTACCAGTTCATCAGACAGCCTAAGTGAACAATATTGCCATAAAATTTAGTTGTGTCCCTTTTCCTTCCTTCTTTCCTGGTTCTGTAGATAACTCCCTGGCCTGGATGTTATCCTACAATAACTTTTTTGGGGATATAAATGTATAAGCTATGGCTCCTTCCATCACTACATTTAAAATCTATTTTGAGGAGACAGAACATACATACATTAATATGTATATATGTACACATATACATATACATGTATGCACGTGCACACACATACACACTCTAACAAGACTTTCTTGAATAATATAATGATCTATAATTTCCCATTGTTGTAGTAAATGGTCTTGTGCATTTGTGGTGGTCCCTCCAAAAAAAGTTATCACCAGGTAGTCAATCTAATAATGAGCCTCTCCAAATTTATCAAGGCTCTCCTTGGCTAAAAGATAAACCATTATCAGACCTTAACCTTTTCCAATTTGATAAAAGTATTAATAGCTACCATTTGTATTGGAAAAACCTGCTTCTCTTTACCCTCTCAACCCCACAATGAGGCACCAGAAGAACGTTTTCATGGAGGTGATATCTTTTTTTGCACACCCGTAAGTTCACTGGTATATGAAAGCTCCTTCTACCAATGTAGATTAGCACCTGCTGTGCAATTTCAGCCTTATAATTTAGCTGGGGGTACTAAGAGATTAAATGGTTTGTCCAAGGTCATATAACTAGTATATGTCAAGGGCAGGATTTGAACCATTCTTGACTCTGAGACTAGTGTTTCTCCTGAGTAACACTGTCTCCTGAAAAATGTTTACTGACTGACTAAATAACAATATAAAGAGATAAATGTTACTGACCCAATGAGTAGTAAAGATACTTCATTGTACTCTTGTTTGAATCTATAATTTAATTTGCATAGCCAACATCCAAGTGTGAAAACTCTTTTGACTGATGCAAATCATACCTTTGTTGGCAATTTATGTCTTAGTTTCCTAGGACACTCAGAAATTAAACAACTTGCCTATGGCCACAGTATGTTAAAGGCAAAATTCAAATCCTAGCCTTCCTAACTCCAAGTCTGGTCCTCTAACCACTGTACCACTCTGACTTCACTCTATAGGTAGTAGCATTTAATAAATATTTGTTGAAATGTATTAAATTGAACCTAAAGAATTTCAGAGGAGGAAAAGTTCAGTTTAGGTTGCAATGCTTAGTACTGGAGGCCATAACTAAGAATCAGTGCAGGCACTCCCTCCTCCAGTGCAGACCACAAGCCTCTGCCAAGGCCCATCAAGGGCATTAGGAAATTTGCTGCACATATTCTAAACAGGTATACATTGAGTACTTCAATATCAAAAATGGGAAAGAAAATCGATTAAGGTCATATGAAGAACGTGCTGAGAAAGAATGTAACCTCAATACATTTTTCTTTATTTATTGTTCAAAATAATACATATATATGGACAAATATTTATCTACTCATCCTATCTAACTGTTCATTTACCAGAAAAGCCATAATGAACATACCAAATCACTAGAGTAAAGAAGACCTGAGCTCAATTACCCTCCAACCCATATTGGCTATGAGACCCTGGCAAGTCATTTAACCCTGTTTGCTTCAGCTTCCTCAGTAGGAGAAGGAAACGTCAAACCACTCCATTAACTTTGCCAAGAAAACTCCAAATGAGGTCAAGAAGAACCAGATACGACTGAAATGGGTGAACAACAAGTATGTACATGTGTGTGTGTGAAGGGTTGGGAACAGCAATGAATTTTTGAACCTGGGTACCTGGACATAAGGTGGTGCCTTTGACAAAAATAGGAAATTTCAGAATAAGGGTGGGTTTAGAAAGAAAGATGATGAGTTTTGCTTTGGACACACTGAGTTTGGAAGACCTATACGACACCCACTTAGAAACAGTTAATCAGCACTTAGTGATGACCGACGGGAGCTCAGGAAAGAGACTGGGGTTGGTGATTTAGATTTAGGAGTCAACCGAACAAAAATAATAATTAAAACCATGGGATCTTATGAGGTCACCAAGTGAGAATATACAGACACAAATGCTCCTCAAAACAACACTTAATCCAGTTTAAACATAAGAATGCTTCTTCAAAGTAGCCCACACAGTTCAGCTACGTGAACTCTTATCCATGTTTAGTAGTTTTTCCTAAACCTGCAACTTTAAAAAAAAAAAAGTGATTCATTTTTAATGAACACTTGCTTTTCCTCATACCTTCCAACTTAGGATAACTCCAAATCTAATACACTGGCTGTGAAGACTTCACTCACCATCAGCTATTGCTTCACTTTTCAAGCTCTTTAATCCTCGGGGCATTGGATTTCCATCAAGGTAGAATTCAATTATGCTATCATCCAGGATAATCAGAAGATGAAGCCAAATGTTTTCTTCCAAGTATTTCACGGCTGTTGTTTTGGCAACATAAGTAACATTGGAACCCAGGGTAGTGTAATGAAGCATAAGTGTTACATAGGAAGTGTTTGTTTGAATCCTCACACCATAGTACATGGTTCCATTGCCATCATCTTTTTCTACTATAAATCCATTTGTATTGGCATTAGGGATCACCCAAGCTGAAAATGTAAAGTTGGCAATTGTGTTATTCCTGGTAGTATGGTACTTTGAACTAATGGTTCCAAATGCATCCTCCATTCCACTGAAGTACAAAGCATCTGTTCCACTGTGATGGCGTCTCCTATGTGGCTGTGATTGTACTGAGCTGGGAAAAATTCCAATTAATAAAATATCTATCATTGCAGGTAATCCAGTAGTGAACTCACTGGACAGTATTTCCCAGCCTACTCGTACATCTCCAAAGGTCCCTTGTTGCCTCAAAACAGTGAAGTTTGTAATATAGGACATATCATCTTCTGAAAGGACATCTTCCGCTACTTCCCGTTCCTGACAATCTGGGTCCAAGATAAAAACTCCAAAGGGGTCGTCATTGAATGGAATCATTACTATGACATGTAGGTTGGTTTCTGCTAGATGCCCACCAGGACCTGGGGATCCACCTGTGTTTGGAGAATACAAAATGAGTAAGAACCAGAATCTGAAACCAGTATATTGAAGACTTTGAGTTTATTTAAAAAAATAATTTTTAACATTAAAAACAAATGCATATTTAACAAGGCTAATATCACCTATAAATGAAATGCCATAGGAAGGGGGAAACCAAAAAAAGTCAAATGGAGAGAGAAGGGAAATGTTTTTGTGAATTTCCAAAAGACAATGGAAAGGGCAAATTGAGAGGGAATAGGATAATAGAACAGGTTGACCCCATGAACTGAAACTCTACCTCTTTCCCCTATTCTTTACTCAATCACCACCACAGCTCAGATCCTTATCAACTCTCAGCTCAACTCTTATAGCAGCCTCCTGATTAGACTTCCAACTTCCAGTCTCTCCTGCCTCCTCTCTTCCACATGGAAATAAAAATAATCTTTCTAAACCACAGTTGCGATGATGTCATTTTCCCTGCTCAAGAAACTTCAGTGGCTACCTATGGCCTCTAACATAAAATATGAACTTCTCAGCTTAGCTTTTCATCCAGGCTTCCTTTCTCCTTTTCTGGAATAATTGTACAATATTACCCGAATGACTGCCTCTGTGGCCAAGTTGCTATTCCCTGAAGAAAGTATTTAATTTCCTGAATCCATACCTTTGTACATGTTATTTTTCATGTCTGAAATGCCATCCTGCCTGACCTCCACTTTTTAGAATCCTTATCTTTCTTCCACGCTTCATTCATATGCCACCTTTTATTGGAAGTCTCTCCTAATACCCCTAGTTGTTAGTGCTGTGTTCTCCCTCAAATCATCATCTATATACTTATGTGTTTATATCTCTCCAGTAAAATGTAAGGTTCTAGAGAGCAACAACTATTTGCCTAACTTTTTGCATCCCAATGCTAGGACAGAACCTTGCACATAGCAGGTGCTTAATAACTGTTTGCTGGATTGATTTGGATTAGGATAAAAGTCTGTGAACAACATTGCCTTGCAAAACATCAAAAACTAGTGTCAGAGAAAATGAGTCTGCAGAGAGATTGGCATGCATCCCAGCAGATGAAACTAGAAGAAGGACAATAAACAGATATGAAATGTAACCAATGTGCCAAAGTAGTTATATCTTCTCATCATCAGAGATAATAGAACCACCACAATTGGGCTCTGCCACCTCAGGATCCAAAGTTCTATGTGAGGAAATGGGTAATTAAACATAAAGAAATTAAGTCAAGGAGAACAGTTGGGCTGCTACAAAGGAGATACTAAGGAGATACAAAGGAGAACTAAGACGACTGGCTAACACACAAGATGAATGAGTCAGAATTCAAAAATATCTTCACAAATCAGAACTTTGGTCTGAATCAAGAGGAAATTTAATAGGGACAAAAATAAGGTCTTACACTTAGGTTCAAAATATAGGGATAAAAACAAGGCCTTACACCACGACTTCACAAATGCAAGATGAGGGCTGCACAGTTAGATAATAGTTTTTCTGAAAAAGATATAGGAGCTTTAGTGGACATGCAGATGTAATTCTTAGGAGAGAAAGCACAAAAACATAGTGATCTGCACTAATGGAAGGAATAACCACTTGGACCAATCACAGATCCGCCCACATATTTAAGTAATGTGGAAAATTATTTTTAAACTCAATGCTTTGTCTTTAAGAAACTTTGCAATTTGGCCAGAACCATAGAACACCACCATTTAGCCAGTCTCCAATCTTCACAACCTTGTTATGTTTAACCCTAACCTGATCCCTCCTCCCTCATATCCAATCAATTACCAATCTATCTCTTCAACATCTCTCACATACATCTGTTCCTTTCCATTTCCACTACCACAACATTGGCACAGGCCCTTGTAACCCAATTCTCAGGCCACTGCCATAACTCCAAACAAGAAGACGTCTCGTCTCTATCCTCTCCTCCCACCATTTAATCCATCATAATTTACCTCATGCATGGCACTCCTCTCAAATCTAAAACATCCAAGTTCTACAATGAGTAAAGTACAAAATCCTTTTTGTCTAGCATTCAAAATCCTCCACAACTAGGGGCTACCCACTTTTCTAGCCTTATCTCATATAATATGTGTGGAAACACACTCTAGAACCAAATAAATTGGACAGTTTCTGCCCCTCAGCATAATCTGAGCTGCCTAGCCTTAATACAGTTGCTCCTGCTGTTCCCTGTGTGCACAATGTCCTCACTCCCCATCTTTGTTAAACTCCTACCCATCTTTTAAATGCTACCTTCTCCATTCAGCTATCCATTATCCCTTTGATCAATAATATATCCCCCCCTTTAGACTTCACATAGCACTTTATTTTAAACATGAATTCAAATCCTGCCTCTTACACTTACTAGTGGAATGACCATGGGAAGTAATTTAGCCTTCTCTGAGTCTCAGTTTCCTCATTAAAATATGGGGGCATATACCTGTTGTAATTATCTCAAATAGATCATCCATGTAAAGCATTTTACAGACCTTAAAGCACCACAAAAATTTCAAAGATTATAACTATTATTGATGTTAACATGTAACATAGTTATATGTATTTTTGTCTTAGCACCCTAGCAGAATATACATTGAGAATAAGGACCACATATGATATAAGCTCTGTATCTCCCTTGGCACTAAACAGTGCTCTACACACAGTAGGCACTTAATGTTTGTCCCAATTCTTCCTTCTCATTATTGCAATATGGGAAGACTTGAAAGAAATGTGCTCTATACACACTCTGAAACAAACTGTGATCCCAAAATTAAATATGAAAATATAACTTCTAAGGAGAGATTAGGGTAATGATAAAGTATTCTCTCCTATATAAGTACCTTCTACATGAAGGCTCTCCTTTTGAGTTTACATCCTATTTACACTGTCTATATCTTGTATGTGCATCAGTTTTTACATGTTATCTTACTCATTAGAATGTGAGTGCCTAGAGGGCAATAACTATATTTTTACCTTTCTCTGCACTCCCAGTGCTTAATACAGTGCTTGGCATATAGTAAGGGCTGATATATGCTTGTTGTTGATGATGATGATGGTGGTAGCAGTAACAAGATGTTTCCCCTTGGAACTCCTATAGCTTTTTGCTTTGCACATTCCTAATGATGTGCATCATGGTATATTTTAGCTGTCTGTATCCCATACCTTAGCTCAACTAAAACTCCTGGAAGACAGAGGCCCTGTCTTATCTAAATTTAGTATCTATTTCAACACCTATAACAGTGATACACACACACACACACACACACACACATATGCACACATACATGCACATGCACACACAGAATGGAATACTCTTAACATCAATAACAAAATCAACAAAATCTAATTTTCTAGGGGTATCTGTTTAAGTATAAGCTATAGCACCCTGGTGTTAATAGTAAGAAAAGTCTAGAGAGAAGTTATACCTGAAATGTTCACAAGGTTTAGAATATAAAATTCATTGAACTCAGGGATTTTATCTGGAATAGCATGGAGATTTATTGGCTTGGATACTTCTCCATCCATGAACATAACCATCCCTGAAGTTTCATAGAACTCTTGTCCAGGCTGTAGAGCAGAATCATTGTCAAACAACTGCCACATCAATGACACATTGCCAAAGTGTCCTCTGTGCCTCAAAATCCTGGGAAATTAATCATACCAAATAAGATTCATTTGTAATAGGTTCATAAGTAATGGATCATAAATTGAGTAAGAAAGCCAGACATAGATTTCCTCTGTAATCTTCAAATAGACATTTTTCTATTTTCCTATTTTCCTATTCACCATCCATCTTTCAGAGTTTTCCAGCCAACCATGAAAAAGGTTCACCTAATTTGTCAGGGGTATGCCATGTCATGTCATGTCATGTCATGCAAAAACAGCAGAATGAGGTAAGATATCTTAGCTGTATGTTATAAAGTAAAATATTTTTACTAGTCATCATACTCAAAATCTTGAATGGCAGGAAAGTCTGAGACAGACCAAAATGTACATGTTTTAGATTTTAAAATATCAAAATGAGAATAAAAATAGAATTAATATTTGCTTACCAAAATACATTGGTTTTTCCTTCTTCTACAACTTTGTCCACAGGCTCCAAAGAAAAAATACCATTGGGATCATCATTAGCTTCAATAATAACAGTGGCTATCCCATATTTATATACTACTGTGTCACCTAGTTTAAAATACAAAAAGGAAGAGTTTCAAGTAACCATACCAGAAGTTCATTTTCTGTTACATTCAAATCTTATCATATTTACTTATTTTATCTCAATACATCATTTGTATAAATTTAAATCTATTTGCAAGAATGAAACCATTTTCGACAAGTGCCAGAAGACAAATTAGTAATGCTACATTTTTTCCCCTGAGAAATTAATTTTTAATTGAATTCATTATCTCCCACCCACCCCTCTTCTTAACTTACCTATTGTTGTCAAGAATACCATCCTCCCAGTCCTCCAATCTGGATGTCATCCTTGACTCTTCATTCTCACCCCCCACATCTAATCAGTTACCAAGTCCTGTAACATCTCTACCTTATGTCCTCTTCTCTTCTCTGAAATCGCCACCACTCTAGTGCAGGCCCTCATCAACTGAAGCCCACACTATTGCAACAGCCTTCTGGTATGATGTCCTTGCCTCATACCTCTCCCCCTCCAGTTCATCCTCCACTCAACTATCAAAGTGATCTTCCCAAAGCCAAGTCAAACACATTATACAGAACTCCCACAAGTGAATAAACTTCAGTGGCTGCCTATCACAGCTAAGATGAACTACAAAATCCTCTTGTTTGGCTTTTAAACTCCTTTATGAAGGGTGCCTTTTCACCTTTTCAGTCTTCTTAAACCTTACTTCCTTCCACATAATGGACAATCCAGAAACATTGGCCTCCTTGCTGCTTCTCTCATAAGACATTCCAGACTTCATGCATTTTTCCTGGCTGTCTCCCATGCCTGGAATTCTCTCCTTTCTAGTATCTGCCTCCTGGCTTCCCTGGCTTCAAGTCTCAACTAAAATCCCATTTTCTATAACAAGATTCTCCCAGTCCCCTTTAATGCTAGTGTCTTCTCTCTGGGATTAATTCCAATTTGTATCTGTTTGTTTTTACATAGTTGTTTGAATGTTGTCTCTCTCCTATGAGATTGTAAACTCCCAGAGTGCAGGGATTGTTTATTGCTTTTCTTTTGTGAATTCTAGAAATTCACACAGTGGCTGGTACATAGTAAGTGCTCATTAAAGGCTTTTTAATGTAACTTGATTTGCCTAAATAACCATATAATACCAAACATCCAACATTCATTAATAGCCTACTAAGAGAAAGGCACATGCTAGAAGACAGGACAATAAAGCCAAAACAAAAAACTATCCCTGCCCTAAGGGAGCTAGCATATGACTGGGAGGATAAAACATATGAACCAGCAAGATCTTTAGCTCATGGCCTCTTTGCCTTTCACTACTCTAATGGTCTTACTCTGACTCCCATATTCTAGTCTCTCCCTTTTCCAAGTTATCTTGGCTCAGGTAAAGATCTAACCATGTTTCTCTGATGTTAGAAAATCTTCAGCCACTCCCTATTGTTTCTGGGATTAAACAACAACAACAACAACAACAACTCTGCCACAGGGCGTTTAAGGCTCTCCACAATCTATCAACAACTTGGTTACTCAGACTGTCATCTTACTCCCCTTCATGCATTCTCCATTCCAGCTAAACTAGACTGCTAGCTATTCCCTGAGGTCAACTTCATCTTCTTGCATGTGCCTAAATAGTTCCCCTACCTGTAATGTCCTCCTCCAAATCTTTCCTCAGAATCCTTATCTTCCTTCAAGACCAAGTTCAGGTCAGGGCAGCTAGGCAGTGAAATGGATAGAACACCTGCCCTGGAGTCAGGAGGACCTGAATTCAAATCCAGTCTCAGACCACACACTAAACACTAGCTGTGGACCCTGGGCAAGTCACTTAACCCCAACCACCTCAAAAAAAAAAAGACCTAGTTCAGGCACTACATACTCCACAAAGCCTTCTCTGATCCCTTGACTTGTTAATGCTCTTTCCTTCTCCAAACTTACTTATATGCAAATATATTATATCCCCCCAATTCCCTTTGATTGCATGGGCTTTCATTTTTGTCTATTATTTCCTGTGCTTAGCACAATGCCTATCACAGTAGATCCTTAATTAGTATTTGTTGACTTGACATTAGTTTTATTTCTCTTAGATATAGTTTCTACATCTTAGTTTTCTATCATCTAGTAAGGAACAGTGGATAGATAGAACATTGGCCCCTGAGTCAGGAAAATGAGTTCAAATCCAGCCTCAGATGATACTTACTAATTTTATATGACCCTGGGCAAGTCAGTAAAAACCTGTATACCTCCATTTCCCCAAATGTAAAATGAGGATGACAATAATAACATCTACCTCCCAAGGTTGTTATGAAGATCAACTGAGAAAATATTTGTAAAGCATTTTGTAAACCTTAAAGCACTGTATAACTGCCAGTTATTATCTTTAAAATCATAAGATTGAATCAAATCATTTATAAGTCCTCTTCCAGTTCTAAAATTCTGTGATTATGACTTGGAGCATAATTTAACTAGTTTAAATTATTAGAAAGGCATATAGCTGTTTTATATTTGTTTCTATGGCACACATATAGTCACAGATATGATTTGATTAATGCTAGATCCTTTGCTGGTGATATCTAACTCCCAACTGTAATAACTTTCCTGTGGGAAAATACAGTGTGCTTTGTGACAATCTGTTTTATAATGAGTTTCTAAGAATACATTGTGGCAAAAATCAAATACTCCCTGTATAAATCTGATTTCTGAAATCATGCATGTATTTCCCTGAGGATATGCTTCACAACAAAAATGGACTGCTTCAAGAGATACAAGTTCTTCACTTCAGGTAGAAGATACTAATTCCAAAGCTTGGCTGGGGGCAGGAAAAAGTACATCAGGGCAGAGGAGAAAAGAAAAATCCTCCCTCTTCCCCTTCTAAAATTAGATATTGATTAAAGAAAAGCAAATTAAAACAACCTTGAGATATCATTTTATGCCTATCACACTGGTTAAAATGACTGAAAAGGAAAGTAACAAATGTTGGAGGGGATGTGGAAAAATTGGAACACTAATTCACTGTTGGAACTGTGAATCTATCCAACCATTTTGGAGAGCAATCTAGAATTACGCCCAAAGGGTTATTGCCTATACCCTTTGACTCAGCAATACCACTGCTAAGTCTATTTCCAAAGATGACTTGAGAAAAAGGAAAAGAACCTATATGTTCTAAAATATTTATAGCAGCAAATGTAAGTATGCTAGGTCCCTCTATATAAATATAAATATAGGCAGCAAAGAACTGGAAATTACAGGGAAGCTCATCAATCAGGGAATGGCTGAAAAAGTTGTGGCATACGATCATGATGGAATACTACTGCGCTATAAGAAATGATGAGCTCAATGATCTTAGAAAAATATGGACAGACTTGCACACAATCATGAGTGAAATGAGCAGAACCATGACAACACTGTATACAGTTAACAGCAATACTGTTTGAAGAACATCTCTGAATGAATAAGTCATTTTGACTACTATAAATACCCAAATTAACTACAAAGGACATATGAAGGAAGACACTATTTGCATCCAAAGAAACAACTGATAAATAGGAGTATGTATAGAATTATTTTACATATGTGTGAGTGTCACACGCACACATATACATATTTGTATCTAATAGTAGCCATCTCTAGGGTGCAGGGGAGGGAAAGAAAAAAATATAGTTGCATGGTAACATATATTTAAAAGAAATAGCAAGTTGTACATAATAGATTTGCAGCTTTATGTGCAATCATCTTTTTTTCTATTCTACTATGTTATGGAAATATTTGTTTTATTCAAATTCAGAATAAAATAAATAAAACTGAAGAAAGATATAAAAAAGTAAAATTAGCATTCATAGATCTGGACCACACTAGAAAATGACCCAAGGCTGCCAGACTCCAACGGAGTTGGACCATGAAGGGGAGTATATAATAATGATAATAATAGAGTAATTAATATTGCTCATGTTCATCAGCTACTTTAAGGTATACAGAGTATTTTTCACATAGCAATCCTTTGAGGTTTTAGAAATAAAAATATCTTCATTTTAAGAGCTGAGATAACTGACTCTTCTATTGTCACACAGCTAGGGCATGACACATATGATATTTAACATGCTTCCCCACTAGGAAGCCTGAGGACATTTAAACAGTATTTTTATAGAGCTATGTGATCCCCTTACATATTAGGATATGAACTCTTTAAGAGCAAGGACTGTGTTTTGTTTTCTCTTCTTCTTGGCATCCCCAGCATATAGCCCAGGGCTTAGTATATGACATGTATTTAATAAATGCATGTTGACTGATTGGCTCCTGTCTCACTTTGTCCCATACCCTACCTAGTAGCTGGGTATTCTGTTTTCTTAATGAGCAAAGTGGCCACGTACACTCACCAGTGCACAAATTGGGAATAATTATTCCTTCTTCACCTCATCCCGTCCCCAACATAATTTAAGCCTGGCTGTCCAGCTAAGTGTTTTCATAGAAAAAGATAGTAGAAGGAATGTTGGCTTAGTCCAAACTTGGCCATACTGCACTACAGAGCAATTCCTTCATTTAGCAATTATTTGTTAAGCAAATTCACAAAGCTAGGTGCCAGGGGAGAAACAAAGATGAAGCTTAAAGAATATTTCCCTTCAAGGAGTTTCATCTGCAGTAAGAAAGGATATGCCCAAGTAACTACAGTACAACTTAAAATGTAAGTGTGAATCACATGGTGCTACAGAATTCAAAACTGGAAAGGAGGAAACTGAGGTGAGTTAGTTAACAAACAGCAGAGGTGGGATTAAAAACCCAGAGCAATATGACTCAATCCAATGCTCCTTCCGCTATGCCATGCTGTCTCTCACAAAAAAGTGTGAGGGTTAAGGAGAAAGACACCATCTTTAAATGAGAGGGAAGGGAAAGGATTGGCCAGAGGGGAGAGAAATCATGGAAGGCTTCATGGAGGAGCTGGCATCTGAACTGGGTCATAAATTTAGAGGATTTTGACAGCTAGAAATAGGATGGGAGCCTAGTTCATGAGTAAGAAATGGAATGATCAAAGTCACAGAAGTGGGGGATAACAAGTAACAGTGAAGAATTGTTTCACTAGAATGTAAAGACCTTGATGTTGGGAAAGATTGAAGGCAAAAGGAAAAGAGAACAGCAGAGAATGAGATGAATACATAGTGTCATGGAAGCAACAAACATGAGCTTGGACCAACTTTGAGAGATGGTAGAGGACAGAGGGGCCTAGCATGCTATGGTCCATGGGGTTCCAAAGAGTTGGACATGACTGAACAACTGAACAATAACAAGAACATAAAGTGCATAAAAGGGAATATGTGAATAAGACTGGAAAGGTAAACTGGCTCATTTTCATAGGAATAGGGTTAGGCCCCATGATTTCATTGGTACAGGTAACTCCTACCACCTCTTGACATCTTTGCAATGTAAAGACAGAGGGAATTGTCTTCTAGAGCAATGAGAGGTTATCACTCACCCAGGGTCACAGAGCCAATATGAGTCAGTAGCAAAATTTGAACCCAGGTCTTCCTGGTTTTAAGGCCAACTCTCTATTCACCATGCTGCCTCTCTTCAAAATACAATTAAAGGCAAGTGAACTGCTACACAACTAATTTTCTAACCTGTTGAATTAAAGAGGATGACATAAAAGGGCTCATCTGTTTCAGGAATGTCATCTTCATTAACAAATATGGATATACTCTGTTCTCTTCTCCCAACTTCAAAAAATAGTGTTTCTCCCTTTTCAATAGGAACAAAGTCTCCTTCTTCTGCAGTTGCTCTTCCATCCCTGGTAGCATATTGGACAGTGCAGGCAAAATCAAGGGAGCCATTTCTGAGAACCATAAAGTTAGCAACCCCACCTTCCTTAATCCATACCACACGAGGTTCTGAAATATACAGAAGAAAAAAAGACATACCAAATTCCTTGATTCTTTATATTGGTTAGTTTAGACTCAAATTCACCTGCAGGTCTTTACTGCCTCCATACCTTCACTGTTATTTCCCTCATGTAGAATTTGCCCCATTGCCTGTTCAAATTCTATTTATCCTTTGCAGTCTAGTTAAGGACCCATCTCCACCATAAAGTCTTCTCTGACCCTCCACCTCTCAGAGAACTCCCTTTTCTCTGCACTCAGACAGTTTGTTGAGTCTGGAGCATACAATTTAGCCTTAATTATGCAGTCTTGTATTATCTGTGAATACTGTAGGTGAATTATTTTTGTCTCCCCAATCAGAGTGCAAAGTCTGTGAAGGAATACCTCACTTCTTACTTCTGTATCCCCCAAAGCACATTGCTAAACATTGAGTATGCACACAAAAAAATACCTTCTGATTGATTACTATTAATATGCATCAACCAACATTGATTCAAAAAGTTCCTGCCATGGGAGAATTGATAATACCCAATGCAACAAAACTGTATAAAAGGATGAAGAAAAAGGTTCTAAAGAAATAGAATTAAAACAAAAATATTCACCAGCAACTAATAATATATTTAAAATATTCAAATGTTTAACAGCATGTAACGCCATTTAATGCAACTTTTTATTCAAGCCTTTGGGAGGGAAAGAATTAACTTTATGGTAATCATGCAGAAGGCAGTCAGGCCAACCAGACACTGAACCAGCTGGACTGTAGATTCTAAAAGAAGACAAAAGGGAGATTCTTTTCTCCTCTACCAAAAGAAAAGCAAATAACAAGTGCTTTTGGGGCTTAAAAGGGAGAATTAGCCCAACAGTACTAGAATTTATTTTATTTCTTTCATCTTTCAGAAGACTTTAAAAATATTTGTTAAGATTTGCAGCTGATTAGACAAGTTTCATCCTACCAAACTATATTTAAACAAGTATTGCATTAGGCATAAGAAAATTTCATTAAAAAAAAACTCTTTGCTAGAAATTTACATAAATTATTCAAAAAGACAGGCATGCCACCTGCAAAATAAATTGGATCATCATTTCTTCTGATCTGCAGGGTTGCAGTAGTTATATTTCCCACTTTGGCTCCACCAGTGGCATTAAAAAGGGTGACTGTGAATACTTCCATTTCCTCAGGTATCTGTTAAAAAATAGATGATAAGAAAGGCCTTCAAAAACTGTATGATTAGGGCAAATAGATACATTTCATACTGGTAATTCTAAGAAATAAAAAAAATGATCCATGGTGAATAAAGTATCTGTTCACTGTGAATATTCTATTACTGTTTTAGAGACAGAATAATGATCTTAGAAGCAATCTATAGGAATCACCAAATTCGTAAAAGGTCATAGGATCTAGTGTAGTGAAGGGATCTTAGCAATCATTGAATACAACTCCCTCATTTTACAGATGAAGGAACAGTGATACAGAGAAGTGATTTGTCCCGAGGCCACACAAAAAGCAGCAGTTAGGATTCAAACCCAGGTTCCCTGACTCAAAATTGGATTCTCTGTCTCTTACACATTCTTCTTCCATTATCCAAGGGAAAAAATATGCTTAAACCACCTGAAATACATTCAGTGTCAAATTAGGATTTAAGGAGGGAGGAAGAAAATGAAATAATCACAACAAAAAATAATAATAATTGTCTAAAAACCTAACCACTTACTCAGTTTTGCTTAAAATATACTTAATAAGAAGTATTGACTTGTGTCATTTAAAAATGAGAATCACATATACTTTTGATATAATTTCTGAAAAGAAACAAAAAGCTCTGAAATGAACTGAAAAATGTGGTGCCCAAATTAAAAAATGAATTGCTAAATAGAGAAAAATTTCTCTGGAGACTAGGATAATGAAAGAATTTGAAACAGTGACTGAGATTTGGCAGCTTTTAAAGGACTATAAAAATTCTATGCCAGTGTTTCACAACAAGTTCATAAAAATATCAATATTATGTCCCAGGTTTCCTGCAGCTCTGTTTCTGTTGGCATGACCCATCCTGTGCATCCATTTCTTTTATCTGTTCCTGTTCTTCCTCTCACTCTTAAGAATTAGAATACACCTGGAGCATAAGGGATTAGGGTGTATAGTTCCTAATATAAGCACTCTCTTCACTTCCTTCATAATAGCTTAAATGCCATGACTTCTGGACTTCCTTATCATGCATGTACCCTTCTTTGTTCTCATTATTAAACATAAGAAATGCCACACTGGCTCATGCTATTGCTTTATTTAGTTCATATCTGTCTCTGAAGATGGTATCAAAGGGTACTGGTCAGTGATCTCAGTAGTCATTCTCTGATACCACCCTCTTATTCACTCTTACTCTTATTCACCTCTTTTCATTCTTCTCTAGTATCTGCTTATCTATGATACTAGGTGCCTGCTCCTTTATATAATGGAGAAAGTATGTCAAGTGATCCTATACTCAGTGAGCACCAGTCAACAATTTCTTAAATTTCTCTGAAAGACACTTAGGAGACAGTGACTGCAAGAAACAAGTGGCAAGAGCATTACCTGGAGGGTAGTGGGATATTCAATCAGTCAGTTAGTCAATAAGCATTTATCAAATATCTACTATGTGCCAGGCACTGTGCTAATGCTAGAATACAAAGAAAGGCAAAAGACAGTCCCTGCCCTTGCTAACCATGTCTGCATTCTGTCTTCACATGAGATCATATCCCGGAACTTATGATCCCATCTTATACTTCAAAATAGTAAATAATACCAGTGAAAGAACATTTATTGCTTTTTTTCAGATTATAATCAGATGTTAGATATACTTGAACTACAAAATAATTACTCTTTTTCATATGCCTTATTTTTTTAAATTAACAGATATACTTGCCTGCTAACTATACGCAAGACCTGGTATACAATATTTACCTCATCTGGTAGTGAATAAATGGTGATATTTTTGGAAAATTCTTGATCTCCAAAGAAAATGGTCTCTTGAACTGGGAACACATCTTCTGTAGAGTTTGGACTGATTACCCAAGATACACTAACATTGCCAAAGTTGCCTCGTTTTCTTATTATTTCATAAACAGCTATGAAATATAAACAAGTATAATACAAATTTCATTTATATTTATGTATATCTCATACATAATAACAAATGTACAAACTATGAACAGTAAGAATCCAACTAAACAAAATTAAAATTTAAACATAATACTTGATTGTTAATATATTCAATTTTTATCAATCAATACATATTAGGCATCTGCAATAAAATTATGGCTACTATGGGTACAAATAAAAAGATGAAACAAATGGGAATAGTTGGGGATATGAAAGCAAAAAATGAAATTATCCCTATTCTCAATGAGATTATGCTTAGCATAATCTTAAGATACATACCAAAAATAGACCAGACCAGCCTTCCTTTAAAGGGCACAATTTGTTTTGTTATCATGAATAAAAAGTTCTTTGTGATAAAGCAGTGAATAAGTAGTTATTTACAAAGATGCCAATCATGCAAATTCCCAAAAGGTGGACAAGAAGAAGCCTTGCTATAATGAGAGAACTGTCCTATTCTCAAGATTTGTGATTTCTTCCACCCAGCCTGACACAATGCTGGGAAGAATATACATCTACTCAAGGTGACACATCTTCTCCCCAGACTCTTGCTTCCATAGAGCAGCTCTATGGCATCTGGCTTTTCTCTCTTTTAAGTCATGCACAATCTTGACATGAAAAGCTTCTGAAAAACCCTTCCTCCTCTGATTTATCCTTTATGTCACTGCCAGACTAAACATATATCTGTCCATGTTGTATCTCTGCTTAGAATTCTTCCATGGCTCTCGACTGACCAACAAAAATAGAATTTACACCAATTTTGCCTGGAATTCAAAACTCTCCACAAACTGGAGCCACCTTACCAGCCTTTTCAACCTTACCTCATATTTTGCACCTCCATAATTCTAGGATCCAACAAAAGATTCACTATTCCCAGAACATATCCTATCCTTCTCCATCTCTGTGCCTTTCTTTGCTTTATGCTGTTTCCTATATATAAATCCTACCAATAGTTTAAGGAACAGTTCAGATTCCACTCCCTTCATTATACCTTTCCTAATTCCCTTCTAAGTAACAAACTCCCCCATCTATCTTTTAACATTGAATATTCCTGTTATCTGTGTTTATATCTTATCCCTCTACAAGAATGTGAGCTCCATCAAGTCCAGGACTACATTGTATATAAATTTTATATTATTCCAGCACATTACTCCATATATATTCCCAGAAGCACAGAATCTCAGGATTGGAATGGATCTCAGTGACCATGTAGTCTAACTCAAGCATAAAAAATTATTATACATACAAAATATGTGACAAATGTATGTGACTATAACATTTCCTCAAAGTCCTCCAATGAAAAGTCTCTTAAGACAACCCATTCCACTTCAGGATATTTCTAATTGTTGGGAGATTTTTTTTTTACACCATGCTTAAATTTGCCTACTTTCAGGGCCAAACTGAATGTCTAATCCTCTTCCCACAAGAGCCCTTCAAATACTTGACAACAACTAGCATGTCCCTTTTAAATCTTCTCTAGGCTAAATACACCAAGTTCTCTCAACCAATCTTTATATACATCATGAGCCCAAAATCATTCACCATCCTGGTTGGCTTTCTCCAAACTCTCTCCAACTTATCAATATCCCACCTACTCTGTGGCACCAGAATAGTAACAATATAATACTGCAGATGTTCTTAGTTTAGAGCACAGTACAGTGGGACTCTTACCTCTTTATTTATAGAAGTTAGTACTTTCTAAATGTAGCCTATATGGCTAGTGTGGGCAGAACAATGCAACAGGTACCTAGTATAAATATTTGTTGAATTGAATTGATGGAGGATAGCCCTAATTGAATCCAGTAGGCAGATGACTGGTCAAAAAGCAACTGAAATCACCAACAGAAAGGAAGTGAGATAACACAGCTCTACTTTTATGATAGTTTCTGCAATACATTATTAATAACTCGATGTAAAATTGATAGTGAAAGTAACAAGAATTATAACAGCTATTGTGTTATAAAACAAATACAAAAAAAATGAAAGGAATGAATTCAAAGAAACCTGGAAAGACTTGTATAAACTGATACAGAGTGAAGTAAACTAAACCAGGTGAGAAATTTATACAATAACAACAACATTGTAAAGACAAACAGATTTGAAAGACTTCAGATTTCTGACTGATGCAATGACCCATCATGATTTTAGAAAATTGATGATCATTTACACTATGCACCTCCTGACAAAAAGGTGATAAATTCAAGAAGCAGAATGAGACATATTTTTGGACACTGACAATGTGGAGATCTGCTTTGCTTGACTGCATATTTGTTACAAGAAATTTGGGTTTTTTTCCAATGAGACAATTGGGAGGGAAAAAAATAGATTTTTGTTAATTGAAAGAAAGAAAATATAACTTAAAATTACATTCCCAGCTAAGAGCACCTTTATGAGTTGAAATATAATAGAAGTAATTACCAGAAAATACGTCTTCCCCTTTACTTTCATTGATTGTGAGAATTAGTCCATCAGAAACAAATTCTATAATTCCATGAGGATCATCATTTTTTAGAATAGTGATGTTGACCACTGTGACACTTCCCAATTTGCTCTCCCGTTCACCATGACTGCTGAGAATCACAGAGTAGTGTTCATCCAACTAAAATGAAGATGTTAAATTATTAAAATACACAGCTTGACCCTTCTGAAGGAAGGAGAATATATTATTTTTGCATTTCTTAAGAGATGAGTGACAAATATTTGCCAGTCTTGGAGCAACAAATGGCTGATGTGAAGGAAACCCCCCCCCCAAGGCTTTCGCTGCTTCCTTATAGTCATCACCTCTGAGCAGAAGCTGCTCTGCTTGTCTGGGGGGCTCTGGTTTCTGGAGCATCAGTGTTGCAAAAAGAGTTGGTGAAGTACTGAGGATTTTACCCCCATGGATGTGACAGCCCCAAAGCACCACTTCCCAGGCTGTACCCCACTGCCACGGACATTTTTTGTGTTTTTTGAATAGGCAAAAAACTATGAAATTGTGTCTGTATTCAGCATTTATTTCCCACAATTTTTTTCTTTCTGAAAATGGTCTTAATCCTCTCTTTTTTGTTTCCACACACCTTCAACCCTCTTTAATCTAAATGATGGTTCATACCCTACTGGGCCAGCATTTCTGGGTTCCTTCACTATATTTCAAATTCTCATGTGATTGGTTATGTGATTGTGGACATTCCTTCTTTATGGCATTTAGATTAGTGGGCAAATCTAGGAATTTACTCATTAAACTACCCTGAAAAATGCTTGTTCTGAGTTCAGTGGGGGGGGGATGGAAGGATGAGTAATATATAACCGCTGCTCTATGGAATCCCAGTAAAAGGGAGAAGATCCTTTTGAACTGAGGGCAGCAGAGTCTACTGCATGGAGCAGGTGGCCTGTAGGTTAAGAGGGAGCAAGGAAGGTAATTGGCTCTAGCTGTGTAGCTTGATATAGTGTGGACCTACAGTCCTACAGGACCTACATTCACTCCCTAATGTGGACACTTTCTTAATGTGTTATGGGACCCTGGACACACTGCTTTCCCCCATGGGGTCCTAGGATTTATCTACTAAATCACTGACCAGCCAGCTGTGGTCTCTGACATGGTGCAGGGGCTCCCTCCCTGGTGAAATACCCAATCCTTCACTTGGGACTGCCTTGTAGTACAGTCCTGGGATGGATGAAGGGCCCTACAAGTGTTCATCTTTGGGTTTACTGGTCCTTATTGGATCTGGAGGCCTTTTTAGCTCTTTGCTGGAGTCTGTAACAGTGAGCTTGGTTCTTCTAGGGCCCTTCATACTTCTAGTTTAACCAGGAACCTATTGGGGATTCTTTGTTTATAATCTCAGTATTAGAAGACCTGAGTTTGAGGCCTGGTCTTGACAATTCTTGGTATCATGATACCAAGCAAATAATTTCACTGTTTCCTCATATATAAAATGGAGAGATTGGGCTTGTACTATTTCTCATAGGATTTTGTCAGGAAAACACTTTGCAAGCCTTACACTTTCATGGAGATGGGAATCTCTATGATGATTGTAGTTTCATGCTATGGAGAAGGATGGAAAGACTGATCATCAAGGTGTGTAGCCATTATCCCTCCTCCTCTTCCTCATCAGCAAGACCTCCATGAAGCTCTTTACATCCATGGTATCTCATTTGAGTCATGGCCCTCCTTGCAGGCATTAACTTAATAAAGGATAATTCAGAGAGGAGGATAGCAGAGGGATTTGCTGTGGGTCCCCCACTGGTACATAGGTGTCCAAGGGGAATCTGGACTCTGAGTCTAGCACATCCCCCATCATGCCATGCTAGGTGACAACATATGCATACAAATGTGGTATGGGATAACCAAAGAGCAGAGAGGGAAAGCTACCTTCTCACTTGGGGAGAAGAAGAAAGTCATCATGGTTTTTTAAAGTGGTCTGAGTTTGATAGTTGGACATTGCTTGGCAGGCTGTCCACCAGTCAGCATTTATTAAGTAGCTGCTAAGTGCCATTGCCCTACACTGGGTGCTAAGGATACAGATAGGAAGCTTGAAAACATTCTTCAGTGGTAGAGGCAGCCAGTACAAGGATAAGTAGGTGCAGAATAAAGATGAAGCAGTGGGGAAAGAATTCACATGAAATGATGGTGCCTAAGCTTGAAGGGAGAGATTGAGTAGGCAGGACTAAGGAGGAATGCATTCCAGGTGTGGGGATGCTCAGTACAGAACCTTGGAGAGGGAAGGCCAGTTCAAGGAGGGGAAAAAAATGTAAGTGAGACTGGAAAGATAGTGGGGTCCAGGTTGTGAAAGTTTAGAATGCTAATCTCAGGGGTTTCTAGTTTAGCCTAGGGGCATTAGGCAACAGGGAGCCCTGAAGGTAATTGAGTAGGAAAGTCACACCTGGGCTTAAAGACTATAGCAACAGCAGCATGTGGAATGAGGACCTAAGCTAAGGCCAGAGCTGTGTGAAGAGACATGAGAGCTAGGAAGCACAAGATCTGGTCTCTTAGCGGATACATCTGGGGAAAAGCAGTGATGACTTGAGGATGACTCTCAAGTTGGAACTTTTGGGATACTGGAAGGATAGCAGAGTCTCTGACTGAACCGAGAAGTTTGGAAGAGGAAGGTTTTTTGGTTTGTTTTTTTCCCTGTGTGGGGTAGGTTTTATTTATTTAAGTATGTACTACATAGGCTTTCTTGAAATGAAAATTTATTGCCATAATAAAATAAATAAAAATAACATAAAATAAAATAAAATACAAAGCCTGAAATTATGAGTGGCCATGCATTCACTAAAGACTAAATAATACTTGGGGCAGGTAGGTGGAACAATGGATAGAGCACCTGCCTTGGAGTCAGGAGGACCTGAGTTCAAATCTGTCCTCAGACATATAACACTTACTAGCTGTGTGACCCTGGGAAAGTCACTTAACCTCATTGCCTAGCCAAAAAAAAAAAAGACTAAATAACACTTGGAAAACTTAATTTACAATATTTTTCAAATATGGTAAACTGGACTGAGAGTTGATCATGGAGTAGGGAAATAAAACTTGGATTAAAGCTATGCCTCTCACACTTCTTGTCTGTATCACTGCAGCCCAGACAACCCTTTGAGACCATAGGAGACAGAGCAGGTGTCAAGCTGTAATGGTGGAATTTTCCTACTTAGAAGTTTCCCTATACCAGGGGTTCTTAGCCTAGGGTTCAGTTTCAGGGGAAATTGTGTATTCAGATGGTATCTGTGTGTATATACATACATACATACATACATACATACATACATACACACACACACTTTAACACCATCATTTTGAGGAGTCAATAGATTTCACCAGATTGTCAAAAGGGTCCCTAACACACATAAAAAGGTTTTAAACCCCTGCTCTATACCAATGAAATCACATTTACAATAAAAACATTTCCAGAAATGTTTTCGTATATCATCAAAGAAGAGACAAGTAAAGATTCTTCTAAACACCTTTCAAAATATTTCTTCATGACTTGGAGGAAGGAAGCAAAAGAGTTAATATTGCCCAATTCAACAGTTAGGCCTATATTTATATACTTTAAAATTATATAAGATATATATAATTATATATAAAATTATATATAAGATATATAAGATTTTTCTTGATACCTTTGTCATTAAAACTATACCAGAAAAAGCTAAATAAAATTAACTTAAAATCACATGGATTCTGGCTTTATAGTGTAGGGGCAAAGATCCATGGAGTGGAGTGGAAAAAGTAAAAGAAAGAAAAAAAAGGAGTCAGGGACCCAGGTTCCAATCCCTGCTCTGCCATCGTCTTTCCTTAGCAGGTCAGACCTGATGCTGTTTCCTCCTCCACAGCACTGCAATAATACTATCTGCCCTGCATAGCAGCTGGGGCTGTTGTGAGGATTAACTATGATACTGTGCTTCAAAGATGTAATGTGCTCTATAAATGTAAAGTATTAAGACCAGATGGTTGCACTGAATGGGCACCAATTTGGCACCTTAGGTTTATTTCCTTTAAATAAAAAAGTACTCAAAAATGTTCTCAGTTTAATATTAGATCATTATCCTATTACCCATTTTCAGTCACTAAAGATTACTTAACAACCAAGCAGAACTGAATGAAAATGAAAAAATTAATCTGAGCTAAAATTGAAAATTCCCATCAGTTTCTATCTGTAGAGCTCTTCTCATAAAATAGAAGTCGGCCACTACTCATGGAAACATCACATTGTTGATTTGGTATTGTATGTGTGCACGTGCACATGTGTATTCATGTGTGTGCATTTACCTGAAAAAAAGCACAGCACGTTACAGGGGAGAGGGAATCTTACAAAACACATGTTCAACTTTCTCATTCCGTAGATGAGAAAAACTGAATACCTATGACGACCTCTTAGCAAGTTGATTTCCTCTTTTCCATTCCAACTATACATGACATTCCCATGTCCAAATTTTTTATGCCATCTAACTTCAGGAGAGGAATTAAGTATAATAAAACGCCATACCTCTGGAATTCCATCTAATCTTGACAGCAGGGTAATTACAATTTCCCTTTCACCAGGCTTAAATTCTAGGACCCCCGTATTTCCATAGAACTCATTGCTGTCTCTTGGCTCCACTCTATAGTGAAGAAATTGCTTGACAAGGGCTCCCCTAGAGCGGATAATGTGGAGCTCAACAGATTCTCCTTCCTTAAAAAGAAAAGAAGCCCATAAGCCTAATATAGGAATCCCATACAACATTATTCCTTTAAAGCTGTGCTCTCAAATGAATAAAACAAGCTTCTTTTCCACTCACGTTTATAATATGGGGTCCTCTGGAAGCAGAAGAAAACTGAAACACTCCTCCAGGGTCATCATTTTCCAAAATGATTAAATCACGGCTGGTATACCCAGATTTCAGGACCTGATTTTCCACACTGGCCCTGGGAAAGTTACAAATGAACAATTCACAGGCTGCAAAAAGTTCTACTCCTGAAAAGTAAAATTAATCTGCAATAATGCTTACAGGAAATCAGAGCCATGGAACACTGTTTTATATCTGAACCTAAAATGTAGTTTATTATAAAAATTGGCCCAGCCATTCACTTAAAACCTTAAATGAAATTTAAATGTAACAAACAATGAAAATAAGATAATTTTTTGGCTCCAGTTATGTGATGACTGTAATTTGTTTCACTGTCACACACATGCATATGCAAACCTAACACACAATAAGCCTGACCTATAAGTGCTGATCCTCTGATACGCTGTGCTGTGCTTTGTTCAAGTGCAAAAAAATAGTCTATTGCTCAGCTATTCCTACAATTCTAGAGAATTATAGTTAGGTTTAGTTAAAAGAAAGTGTTTTTAAATTGCAATAGCTTGCTGCTTTTAAAAGAAATTTTTCAAGCATTTTATACCATTATATAGACACTATGAATAAAAAAATATTGGATGTTACCCTAAAGATATGTGGGATAAACCAAGCTAATAAATGGGTCAAAAGATACAAACATCTTTTTTAACATATATAACATATATAACACACACACACACACACATACATATATATTACAGCAAATAATTACTATTATCTAATTTTCATTACTACCTAAAAATTCCTTAATAGCTTTTCATTCACCAAGATTTGGATAAAATAATGTTACTTTTCTATAGGATAACAAAGAGAATCAGATGAATTAGAGAGCAAGATATTTCATATAAAATTCTGAAGAGTTTTTTAAATAAGCACTTATTAAGCACCTACTATGTGCCAGGCATTGTGCTAAGAGCTTCAAATATTATCTCATTTGAACTCACAACAACCTGAGGGTAAGTGCTATTATTATCTCCATTTTACAGATGAGGAAATTGAGGCAATTAAATGACTTGTCCAGGATCACAAAGCTAGCAAGTGTCTAGGGCCAAATTTGAACTCAGTTCTTCCTGACTCTAAGTCCAGGGCTTTTTCCACTGTATCACCTAGCTGACCCTCCAAAGCATTTTACTCTAAAGTTTCTTATTCTTAATTTTAACTCCTATTCCTATACGTGACATGGTGATCAAAGGACATAAAAAAAATTGTACATGGCTTTTGGTATTAAAAAACAACTAACACACTCCTTCCAAATATGTGAACTGTTTTATTCTTGACCATCAATGCTATTAGGAAAATGGTGGCCAGAGCTTAGACTGTGAACTCCTTGAAGGTAAGGACTATCTTTTGCCTCTTTTTTCTTATCCACAGTGCTTTAGCACAGTTCCTGGAACACAACAGGCACCTAATAAATATTTATTGACCAACTGACTCTAAGGTAAATGAAATAACTTTAGTTATGTGCAGTAGTACACATGGGGCATGAGAGGTCAGGGTCTGACCCCCATCCCTGAACATGCCCAAATGAGACTTCCTGGAAAACAAAAGGGAGTATTTAAACACATACTCAAATGCTGTAACACCCATCATGACAGCTCAACATACTTCAAGGTGGTATGGTGAAGGAATAAGCTTAACATCTCCACATCAAGTGGACTAGCCATCCCTTGGTGTTAAAAGTAACAAAACCACCTTTTATCATAGTACAAAGAATCAAGGCAAAAGAAAATACATAGTCATTTGACAAGCTTAATATATCTGTGTCAATTTTTTTAACAAATTTACCTTCCTAATTATGCTTCATTTGAGCATTAAAATTAGTTCAAATTCACTTAGCATATGCTACCCTGAAAAATAAGTGGAAATGGTAAAGAGGAGAAACCGGGCCAGAAATTTAAATGTAAATACCAGTCCAAAGAGTCAAGAGACTAGAGAGCTCATATGCTGATTATCAAGAGGTTGCCTACACTTATTTACTAGCATTTATTCAACCCTGCATATTCTGACCAGTGTTACCTAATCATTTACTAGTATGCACAGGAACCGAGAAGTCTAATGACTTCCTCTCTACCTTGAAAAGAATGCAAAATGGTAAAGTGTAGCTACAGAGTCCCATTAGTAAATCTGCTCAGTCACACAGAGAATAGGAGGGAGAGAAGGGATAAGAAATTATTCCCAATCCTCTGCCAACTTAAAAAAATTATTTTGTACATATATGAGCTTTATCCACAAAAATATATATCTGTCTACAAATTTTCTCTTCATGTGTAAACTACGGTTCAAAATTGTAAATTAAGTTTAGAAGCACCAACAGCTCAAACATCAAATACTACATACTACAAGTCAGATCTCCTATACAAAAAAAAAATGTCTAATGTCAGCACCCCATGTCATTCATAATTGAAACTGCACACAAAGCATGCACAGGCTGATGGGAAAGGAAAAAAAAAACAGTTACTTGCAAAACAAAATGTTGATTCACCAAAAACAAAGACATCACTTTGTGCACTTACCCAAAATACACGACAAACCTTTCAGTTTCTACCCTGTCAACAGAAAGAAGTAGGGAAGGGGAAGCCAATAAAAAAAATTGCCATTTGCCAGAATCTTAAGAACACTGTACCAAACTTAGAAGGATGAAAATAAAGAAAGTCTTTTCCCCCATCTTTCCAATAGCTAATAATGTTCACTTTATGAGAACCCTGCTCACTGGGTGCTTTTAGTATTGACAATTGCTAGCAAGAGGTTGGGCAGTTCCCACTTGTGTGAGATGACCCCATGACCAATCAGCATGTCAAGACCCATTCAAGACATTCCTTCAACAGCCCTCCTCCAAGAAAGTAGATGCTTGCCAAGCACTGTACATGCTCACAGACTGCAGCAGCTGAGCAAATTTTATTCAAGCCATTTATAATTACTTAGTGCTTTTAATTAGGTTTTTTTTAAGAAACTTAATTCTCAGTATCTAAAGCCTATTGTCCTTTGATTGGGAGGGAAGGGTGTAGAAACCATGTAAGCTGAGAAATACAGATTTATTTTAAACATATGCTTGAGGACAAACCCAAGAATTCACAAAATTTTATTATTATAGGTTTTAATCATTGCAAGTAATAGACTACTACATTTATAGACATAAAATGAACCATAAACATCAGTCTCTCATCCTCAATTAGTTGATTCAAATATATTTAGAAAGTCCATTGACCTAAAGACACCTCACCCTTTATGCTTTGCTATGGCATGCTTACAGGTTGATGCCTAGTTAGTAGGTTTCTAAACACTGAAAAATGAAAAATTTTCTACCCTAAGATTACCATGATGAGACTGTTTCTGATTTTCAGAAAATGAAATAGAAGCTATATATTTTGCTTAAAATTAGCAAATAAAAGTATGAATTTTTAAAATAAAGGTCTTCAACTGAGGCAAAGTTTAATTATATGAATATGAAATTCGGAGATCAATAGCCTGAATTGGGCTTTTTCTAAAGTTTTCCTAAAAATCATGGCAAATTGATCCATTAAATTCTCTTTTCAGGAATATTACTGAAAATGATTATAATCTACTTTGATTAGCTAATAACTGGTAGTTTTATTCTAGGTTACCAAGGAGGCAGGAACAAAAAATAACAGTGAGCATTTGATCTTTTTAAATCATACTGTCTTCTTGGAATTAATTTTTGTGTGAATAATACACATTCAAACATTAAACAAAGGATTATTAAAAGAATGTAAGACCCACATTTTAAAAAAAAGCATTCCTTCTTAGTCACAAACAACTTAGATGGCAGAAGTATGTTGCAGTTATGAACTGATGCATACTAATAAAAGGTGACTATATTAAACTATGAGCTAATTTCCTTTAAAATGAAAAAGAAGCCAATTAACTTTTACAGTCCTGTGGTACATAATTTTCTGGGGTGTCATTTGTGCTTACAGGAAGGAAAGAATAAAAAGAAATGAAAAAGGTTTAACAAGCCTGGTATTGACACATTATTGTACATAATATATTTTTTAATTTCTTTTAAAATGAGATTAGGAAGTTAACACGGCTGAAGTTCAAAAATTAGTGCTCTGGAAGACCCACTAAGATACAGAACAATGTAAATTTGCATTATGATTATGAAAATCTTGCCTCTTTAAACATATTTAGCTCAGAGCTCAAAGTTACTGTGAAATACAGTCTGATTGCTCTACTGCCAAGGTTTGTATTCACTGTTCATCTCCCTTTAATTTTTGCAGGATTATACACTGATTTAATTAGTGCCAGGAACTAACTTGAAGGGGGAGAAAAGAATTAATGAAGAAGGATTTTCTAGGATAGATTTCACAGAGTTTCATAAGATATTCTTCTCCCTAGGGTTTAATCCAAAATGTATTTGATCCTACAAGGCATTTTACTTTTGGGGATAAACCAACAGAATTGGCTCCAACAGTTTTTTTCCTTTCACTTAATAAAGGAATTCTCACAAAATTTCCAAAGGCACATTTTCTCTAATTTAAAAAATGGAAGAAAGATACAACTAAAACCTAAACTTTTTTTAAAAAAATTATTACATCCATTAAAAAAAATGCTAAGTGAGACCATCTATTACATAAAACTAAGGAAAACTGTTGCTACTTCCTCCCTAAATAATGTAGTAAGGCACAGCATCTCTTGAAGTCACTTCTGTTTTATTTTCTTGTCAAAACATCCACATTACCATAGTTAATTAAGCTTTCTTCAATCAGCTTCAACTTGGTCTACACTAGTTGTCTCACCCTAACCTGAAGCAAACTGGCCTGCAATAATTACCCATCATAGGAGGGAAAAAAACAAGACAGCAATTAGCATCAGTTTTATTGTCAAATACTAAAAATCTTGAAGTCTTCTTCCTTTCTTTTATTTCTGATGAAAAAATAGATCTTATCTCAACTGTAAAGTATCTGTCTCTTGGGGATTGTAATACTGTTTTAATATAAGTTATAGACTGGGGAATTTTATGCTAAACCTCATATTCATCTGTAAGTATCTTATAATTTTGTATCTGTACCTGCTTACTTTATTGTTACATTAACACATTTGTTAATATTCAAAAGATGAATCTGATGCCTCAAATAAACTCTAATAAGCAAACTTTCTCCCAGGATTTAGTATGAAATTCATCAGTCTGTAACTTATGTTAGATGATTCTGCAGAGTCTGAAAGATTTTACTTTCATAGTTAGATCAGAAATAAAAGAAAGGATCAAGTCCTTGAGTGTTTTAGTGTTTAAACCAGAATCCAACGTGCAAATTCATAATGCTTTCATCCTCACACTCTCTTGTTACGTGAATTAATTTCTTACTGTCCAATCCAAAGGACAGAATAAGGACAAAAAGTAAAAATATTCAACTAGATTCATATCAATATTACATAAGATATAAAGAATTTTTACCTGTCCAGAGATAGTGTTACTGTTTCATTCATTTCTGGTATATCATCCGCTTTGACAGTAATATTAATCATTGTATCACTTTGCCCAGATAAAAATACAACAGAACCATTAAAAGGGCCTATGTCATCTAGTGTCACTGATTTTGAATTAAACCCAGAGGGCTTCAAACTCCAAAATACAGTGGCCTGGCCATCAGTTCCATCTCGATGTAAGGGAATAGAAACCTGACAGATAAAATAGAACAAATCCCTATGAAATGATGGAGATTAATTATACAGACATTGCCTAGTGAATGCACATTTTGCTAAGTACTTTTAAAATAGCAACACAGTGAAGTAATGTTAAATAAAATAAAAATCTCAACTGTGCAACCAAACACTTGTGGATCTTTCTTTCTCTTCCAAAAGTAAAGATAAATCTTAGAAATTACTGGCTTTTTTGTTTGGTTTCATGTTAACGTTTCTAAATAGTTTGTCTTAATTGGAAAAATGTACAATTCTAGGAAAGTCAACTCCCATGAATAAGGTTATAATCTGTGGAAATTCCTCAAATATAAAAATTAAGCAACTTAAAAACTGTGAAAACTCTATTGCAAAATTTACCAGTACTAAATTAGTAAATGCATATACTAACCTCAAAAAACTAGAATCCCCCTCCTAAAAGCCACAATTGGAAAAATGCTTCAAACTACAAAAATCATCACTGGTGAGAAACATTCTACTTACCACTTCAGCATGGGAATCTTCTGGCTCACGAAGAATAATTGGAAGATTGCTGATAAAGCCAATCTCTCCATTTGCAATATCTGGAGTTACTCTTAGAGAAATGTTTTGGATGTCGCCAAATCTAGGACTCAGAGGTGGGACTGGAGGAATTATGTTCACTAGCTCCACAGTTTCCAACTATAATATGTAAATCAAATAGCAATAAAAGCAATTACAACCAAGATGTACTTCAGTTGGACAAGTAACACAGGACGACAACCAGTTGTTAGAAAGTAAATGTATAATACTGTAGAAAGAAGATTGGATTTGGAGTCAATGGACCTGAATTTGAGTCCTGGCTCTTCCACCTATGTGACTTTGGGCAAGTCCACTTACTTCCTTGGGTCTCAGTTGCCTCATAGTAAAATAAGAGATGACACTAAATGCTTTCTAAGATTCCCTCAAGCTTCAACACTATGATCCAATGAACCAACCCCATTATTTGAGATACTGATAGTAGTAATGATGGTATTAAAGATTTCCAAGCAAAGGAATAACATTGTGAAATGGGACATTTGAGGAAGATTAGGATGAATTGTATCAGAGAGATCCTAGAGGCAGGGAAACAAAGGAAGAAGCTATTGTAATAATCCCATTTCATGTTGAGAAAAGTCTAGATAAGGTGATATGCTAGAAAGGGCAACTCTGATGCTGTGGAGAAAAACAGCCTGACTTAATAATGAATTAAATTCTGAATAAGACACAATCCCTGACTTCAATAAACTTACAATCTAGGTGGCCAGGATTCCAAAGCTTGCGCACAGCCAAGATCTAACCTAAAAGATAAGGAAGTTTCACTCTAGTTTTCACTAGACTGAATTTTATTATTGAATTGACGCTCAAAACTCTAAATCCTAACTATAAAAGATGCTGACAGACCAGAAACTTTTACAAAATGACAAATATTCCTAAAATTCATCAGCAGAGCCATGAGTATATACCCCATCTCTCATGGTGATTCCCTCACCTAGAATATCCTCCCTTCTTCCTCTCTGTCTGCAAATCCTGCATATCCTTCAAAGTCCATCTCAAATCCCATATGTTTCATGAAACCTTCCTAACTACTGATTACACTGGTGTTCCTCCCATGTGAATGCCTACAGCTTGGTAATTATAGGGTGGTTTGTATTGCTTGTTGTTGAATAATGTCTTCAAGCATTATCTCCTCAATTAGATTGTAAACTCCTTGAGAAGGACCATGCCTTTTACATTTTATATGGCCTTTCCTCCTGTTATGCCCTCGTACTGACAGCACAGCACTAAACACAGAAAAGTTATTTATAAATGTGTGTTGCTTGAGTGATAACCTCTGCTTTAAATTCAATTAATTTGACAAATATTTATTAAGCACCTACAATTGTTCAGGACACTAAACCAAGCACCAGAACTATAAAAATGGAGAACACCATAGTCCTTGCCCCCAAGAAGCTTACATCTTGCTAAAAGTATTGAGACAGAAAAGCAAGTATCCACAAGAAAAGCTAGGGTATGAGTAAATATGTAGAAGTCAAACAAAACACTATTAGGAAATCACTAATCCAGTACAACTGGAGTAAAGAGTATGTAAAAGGAATTAGTATGAAATAAGACTGGAAGATGAGTCAGAATCAGTTTGTGGAGGAACATGAAAGCCAGCGTAGCACTCCCTTGGAGATATGATGCAGAAGAGGTCTTCCTCCTCTTCCCACTTCAGAGAAGGCTCAAGCCTACTCTCTGACTGCTTCCAGTCAGACAGACTGTCATTTAAGCTTTACCCTTTGGCATCAAATGGTCACTTTGTGTTACAGCATCTTGTTCCTCATTTATGACCTAAACTGTGGAGATTTTTAAAGAGCCATCTGGGACCATACGTCTTACCACTTATTTTTTTCCTCAGATTCTTATCTCTTGTGATTTTCTGGATGTCTCAGTGGTTATTCTTCCTTTTGTGGCTACTCTCTATAATATCCAACTTGGGGGGTAGACATCAATAGTGTCCTCCTTCATTTATCCTTTTTTAGTTTTAAACCCTTTTGATTAGGTTTGCAAACCTTGTCAAATGCATTCTTACTAGTTTTTGTTAGATATATTCCATCTTTAGCTATGAATCTGTTATCAATTTTTTGTAAGCTATGATACAGAAATCCAAATCCCGTTCTCTGATACTACCCTGCTAATCAGCTGTTCACTTCCCAAAATAATTTTTTGCCCCTAGTCTTCCATTCCCTACCCAAAATTTTAAAAACACTGGTGATACTTTTTAGGTTCCTTCTGGCACTGTCTCTTGTGTCCACAGTCACAATCTTGGTGATTCTTATGAACCACCAAAAGTGGGTTGTCATCTATTTTGATAAGTCTTGGGAGGTTTTCAGTGATGTCTATTATATATGCCACAGGAAGAAGAGAGTTCTCTCATTATCAGGTTGAAAGGCTGCTACCTCAATACCCTTTAGCAGGGATTGTTAATACATTTGTCCTTCCTCCGCCCTTGACTTGATGAACTCTGATCTGATATTTTCGGGTGGCTCTACTATCATTGTAGGCAGAGCAAACAACCTCTTCTTCCTCAGAACATCCAGCTCTCTCTTCCTCAGTAGCCTCAATTTGTTTTTTGAGCACTAATTGTGCCGGTCTTTCACCTTCTTTTTTTCTACTCTGTTTGACACTTTTCCATGGTCCAAAAGTCAGGCCTCCCCTTCTCCAACTCAGATTTCTCCCCCCTCTTTTAATATTTAAGACTCTCCTTGTTTCATTTAGGAACCCCTCCCCATTCTCCCTATCAGTTTGGAGAACAGAGAGGCATTCTTTGAATACCTTCACCTTCCCCTCCAGAAGGGCAATCAGCCTACATTTGGAACATAGATAACAGTCATTACTCTGTGGCAGAAAGACAAAAATATCATACTCAGTGCAAGTAACTGCACAATTTCCCTTATTGTCCATACTGGTTGAGATTTTTGGTACTGTTTCTTGAAACCACTTGCAGGTGGTTTCAATTTCCTAATTTCCTGGTTGAAATTTTTTTCATCCAATTATCATTTCTTAATAACTTGACAATGCCATTCAAATTCTTTTCCTCTGTCTCAACAACTCCACAGTCATAGCAATAACTACCTCCCCTTCAGCCTACCAATCGGTTTCACTAATTTGTCCCACCTACTAACCCATCCTAGTAATTTGTCTAAACTTCTAATTTTCCCACTCCCCTTTTCTTACTTCGTTTTTTATTGCCAGCTACCATTCTCCTTATCTTTCTTGAGTCTACCTTCAAGTTCACTTCCTAATCCTTCTTATTCCTCCTTAATCCTTTTATAGCCTCTCTAATTGTCCTTGATCTAAGCTTCACTTACTTACTCTTCTGGATGAAGAATACAGACCAATATCTAGGTCTAGAAATTGTCCTTCAAGTTTTTCTCAATTACTCTCAAATTTTGCCAAATGTCTCCTCAACAAATTTGGCCTTTTACCACTTAGTCTAAACTCCTTTAAAGGCTGGACATACTGATTTGGGAGCCAACTATTTGGAATAGATGTTTGAAGTCATGGAAAGATAAATATTGCCAAGGGAAGGAGACAGTGAGAGAAGAAAGGAACATTAAGGTCAGAGAAGAGGAAGACCCTCAAAGTTAGGCATCTAAAAGGAAATAATAAACAAAGGAAAAGAAATGATCAGAGGAGAACTAAAAGGAACCAGTATCATGAAGAACAGAGACAGCAGAGGGGCGGGGCCAAGATGGCAGAGTGAAAGCAGTGACTTGCTTGAGCTCTCCCCCAAACCCCTCCAAATACTCATAAAAAATGGCTCTAAACAAATTCTGAAGCAGCAGAACCCACAAAAAGACAGAGTAAAACAAATTTCCAGCCCAAGACAACCTGGATGATTGATAAGAAAGGTGTATCGTACCGGGCTGGGAGCGCAGCGCAGCCCGGCGTGGGCGTGCAGGCCACAGCAAACCTGGAGCAGGCCTCAGAGGACTGAATCGGGCAGCTGTGGAGGTTTCCAGACTCCTCAATCCACGAATGCCAAAGACAACTTAGAAGGTCAGTGGGAAAAGTCTGTGTCTGTCAGTGGTCAGAGAGGAAGGCGGGGTCTCAGCTCCATTCCCCAAGAGCTTGGTCCGGGATGGGGGCAGCTGCTTCCTGAGCTTCTGGCCCACAGACTGAGGGGGAATCCAGTGGCTGATCAGAGAGGGACTGCAGGGATCTCTTTGCCAGTGCTGGGGCAGGAATCTTTTGCTTTGCCCGTGTGTGGATCTGGGTCACAGTTCTGGGCGGCAGTGCTGGGGTGAGGAGAGCGCTGGGTGGTGGAGCTTGTAGTGGCTGTGGAGAGGAACCCTCCTCACAGTTACAGGACAGAAAGGAATACTTGTGTCACAGGCCAGGAAAGGAGTAAACACCTCAGCCTTATCATACCACCTTGGAAGAACTGAAAATTTACAGGTCCCTACAAGTATCTCTGAAAACAGCTACACAAACCCCTGAACCTTGGGACAGTACACTCTCCACATTGGAAGCAGACTCTTACCTTAACAAAGAGTTTAAAACTCAAGTAATTCACTGGGATCATGAGCAAGCAGTGCAAAAAGAGTCAGACTATATTATCTTACTTTGGTGAAAAAGAAGATCAAAATATACAACCAGAAGAAGACAACAAAATCAAAGCTCCTACATCCAAAGCCTCCAAGAAAAATATGAATCAGTCCAGGCCTTGGAAGAGCTCAAAAGGGATTTTGAGAAGCAAGTAAGGGAAGTAGAGGAAAAACTGGGAAGAGAAATGAAAGTGATGCAAGAAAATCATGAAAAACAAGTCAACAGCTTGCTAAAGGAGACCCAAAAAAATACTGAAAAAAATAACACCTTAAAAAACAGCCTAACCCAAATGGCAAAAGAGGTCCAAAAAGCCAATGAGGAGAAAAATGCCCTAAAAAGAAAAATTGGCCAAATGGAAAAGGAAGTCCAAAAGATTACTGAAGAAAATACTTCCTTAAAAATTAGAATAGAGCAATTGGAAGAGTGACTTTATGAGAAATCAAGACACTGTAAAACAAATCCAAAAGAATGAAAAATTAGAAAACGATGTGAAATATCTCATGAGAAAAACAACTGACCTGGAAAATAGATCCAGGAGAGAGAATTTAAAAATTATTGGACTATCTGAAAGCCATGATCAAAAAAAGAGCCTAGACATCATCTTTCAAGAAATTATCAAGGAAAACTGCCCTGATATTTAGAACCAGAGGGCAAAATAGAAATTGAAAGAATCCACGATCTCCTCCTGAAAGAGATCCCCAAAGGAAAACTCCTAGGAATATTGTAGCCAAATTCCAGAGTTCCCAGGTCAAGGAGAAAATATTACAAGCTGCCAGAAGGAAACAATTCAAGTACTGTGGAAACACAATCAGGATAACACAAGATTTAGCAGCTTCTACATTAAAGGACGCAGGGCATGGAATATAATATTCTGGAGGGCAAAGGAGATAGGATTACAACCAAGAATCACCTACCAGCAAAACTGAGTATAATCCTTCAGGGGAAAAATGGTCATTCAGTGAAATAGAGGACTTTCAAGCATTCCTGATGAAAAGACCAGAGCTAAACAGAAAATTTGACTTTCAAATACAGGACTCAGTGGAACATGAAGAGGTAAACAGGAAAGAGAAATCATAAGAGACTTATTAAGATTGAACTGTTTACATTCCTGCATGGAAAGATGATATTTGTAACTCATGAGAACTTTGTCAGTATTAGGGTAGTTGAAGGAAAAAAATTGTATGTATGATATATAGATAGATAGAGGGCACAGGGTGAGTTGAAGATTAAGGGGTCATATCTGGAGAATAAAATTAAGGGATGAGAGAGGATGATACTGGAGAAGAAAGGGAGAGGTAGAATGGGGTAAATTATCTCAAAAAAAAACAGAAAAGTCTCTCACAGTGGAGGGGAAACAGGGGAAGGTGAGAGGGAATGAGGGAATCTTATTCTCATAGGATTTGGCTTAAGGAGAGAATAACATACACATTCAATTGGGTATGGAAATCTGTCTTACCCTACAGGAAAATAGGGGGAGAAGGGGACAAGAGAGCAGGGGGTGATAGAGAGGAGGGCAGATTGGGAAAGGGTAATCAGAAGCAAATACTTCTGAGGAGGGACAGGGTCAAAAGAAAGAATAGAATAAATGGGAGGGCAGGATAGGATTAAGGGAAATAGAGTTAGTTTTTCAACATGTCTACTAAGAAGTGTTTTGCATAACTGCACATGTACAACCTATATTGAGTTGCTTGCCTTTTCAATGAGGATGGGTGGGGGAGGGAGGAAGGGAGAAAATTTGGAACTCAAAGTTTTAAAAACACATGTTTTAAAAAAAATGTTTTCACATGCAACTGGGAAATAAGAAATACAGGAAATGGGGTACAGAAGTCTATCCTGCTCTACAGGAAAATAGAAGGGGAAGGGGATAAGAGAAGGGAGGGGGGAGAGATAGAAGAGAAGGCAGACCAGGGGAAGGGGTATTCAGAATGCATGCCATCTTGGGGTAGGGGTAGGGGTGAGAAATTTGGAACTCAAAAACTTGTGGAAGTGAATATTGAAAACTAAAAATAAATAAATTCATATTAAGAAATAAAAATAAAATAAAATAAAAAAACAGAGACAGCAATAGCATTCAATGTTGCAGAGACGTCAAAGAAGATGAGGACTCATGACAGGCCAGTGAGAAGACTGGGCAATTAAGAAGTCAGTGGTAACTCTAGAAGAGAGTAATTTTAGTAGAGTGGTGGTATGGAAACCAGACTGCAAAGAGTTGAACTGTATTCAGACAGCAGGCAGTGGAGTCAGCAAGGGTTTTCTAAAAGAAAAAGATAAGACAAAAGCTGGAGGGAGGAGGGCTAATATTTTTCCAATAATGCCATATGGCTACAAATCATGGCAAAATGACAAAAGCAAAGCTAAAACCCAGGTGTTCTGACTTACTTGCCATGGTCCTTTCTAATGTAACACTTTGGTGCTCTTAGTGACTTTCATAGATATCCCAGCCTTTAGAGCACTGTGCTATTCTTTATACATACGACAATAGCACTGGCAAGACACTACTAAGGTGGCTTACACTTGGAGTTGTTTCCCTAGTAACAATGATAGATTAGCACTGGTCTATCATCCTATCCCTTGACTACTCCCTCGTCCCTTTGTATCCAACAACATATATTTCTATGGGGCCGTCTAAGAGTTAACGCTGACTAAAGATTTTCTAAATATCATACTTTGCTATGAAAATCTTAGCCCTTTAAGTAAAAGATGGAAAGGTATTATGAGAGGATAGGGTTGCCAAATACTAAAGACCATTCAAAGTATTGTCAAACATGCCACGATGCCTTAGACTGAATAATTCAGACACCTCCCCACAAAAGAAAAGAAAAAAAGAAAAGTGCTTTCAGTTAAAAAGTTAAAAGAATAACCAGCTACAACAGTTCCTTCCACTGGAGAAACAGAATGAAAGTATAGGAATTTCATTTATTATCTCCTCTATCTTTTAGTTAGTAGAGAGAGCTAAATATTCAAATAGATTATATTAGAATTAGAAATAAAATAAGAATATTAGAATAAAAAGTAGCGAACACTCCACTTTCCAAATTTAAAGAGCATATAAACTTAGATGTATGGAGGGGAAAGGTGATAGAAACATATTGTGGTTATTCATTTATGATTTTTGAAATATGAAACTCAAGCCTGAGAATTTTTACCCTAACAAGGGCAAGGAAAAAAAGGAAGACCTAGGCTCTGCTTTACTTTTAGATAAGGACAGTAATCTTGGGATTTTCAAGACATAATTAATTCTAAGAATTATTCTTGAATAAGATAAGGAAAGAAGGTTTAGGAGGATACAGGACACACTGATAGAAAGGAAAATGCTAATTTCCCATGGCTGGTTTTCTTGTCTGTAAGCCTCTTTTTCCTGTGTTCCTTAAGCATTTGCTAAATCACACTGATCCATTCATTAAGATCTGTTCCTTGCTTTTAGATCATTTGCAACTGGGACAGCACATTAGTAATCCTATACATGCCAAAAGTCGTATCTCAGGCTAACGTCTTTAACTAAGAAGGTTGCTGAAGAATGAGTAGCTCATGTCTCTGATTCTCCATTCTTTAGTTTCATTCAAGTTTCCATGCTGAATCTGCCTCCTCCATTCTTAGGTTGCTCATCCATTATGCACTGTACAAGCTATACAACCTTCTAATTCTAACCATGTCCCCTGAGCTTAAAGCCTATTTTGAACTTCAAGGAATTGTGTCAGTGACAAACAGTACTGCTTTCCAAATGAGTACTTTAATTAATTATCTGCAATAAAGCCTCCTTTCCTACTCCCTCCCCTTTTTTTGTTTAACTGAACATGCAGATCTCTAGGACTCATGGTGAAAAAAGGGGCTTGAGTGTTACATCAGTGCCTTTAAAAACAATGTCACTGACCAACATGCCCAAATCCTCTGCCTCTACAGTTTCATCTTGGTTTTTATTTTACAAAGTAGGTACTTTGTTACAGGACAGTCAGAGTGTTTTTGGAGGCCTTGTGCAAAGAAATATCCCAATATGTAAAATATTTAGTTCAAAGATTTATAAGACTAGTTGAAATAATAACTTAAGGCTGAAACAAACAAACAAACAAAAGCAGAACTGAGAAGGCGATATGTTCAGGAGATAATCAAGCACTGAGTTTGTGGTCAGAACTGAGTTTGAATCCCAGCTCTGAAGCATTACGTGTACAATCTTCAACAAATCATTTAAACCCCCTGCACCTATCTCCTCATCTGTTAAAATAAGTGATATGAAATAAATATCCTCTATGTCTGAGCTCCTATGATCTTATGAAATAGGAAGATATTCTGTACTGCTGAAAGCCACATTTCCTGTAATAATATTTCCCCAAACCACATTGCAAACACCCCAAAAGCAAAAAAAAAGGTCAAGATTACTTTGTTATTTAGGAGTAAAAAGCAAACCAGTACATTAATAGCTTTGCTTTCTGTCATAAATAATTAGGTTCTCACCAGAGTTTTCTACCTGAGTTTGATGAGGGGCCTCATGAGGCAAACCAGGTAATAGACAGTAGCTAGAAAAAAGAATGGCAGTGTCATTAGTCCTAGGGAGAACATAAAGCCAAAACTAGCTTTTAGATCACCAGTCTCTAGGCCCTTTTAGAAATCTTCTTCATGGCTCACTCTGAGGAAAATTAGCCTAATGGGAATTAAAGGTATTCAGTGTACTCTACCCATTTATAATCTCCAACAATCCAAAAGGCAGTGTAGTTTAGTGGGCAGAGAACTGGCCCTTGAGTCAGGAAGACTTGAGGCCCCTCACTCATACTTAAATGTGTGACCATGGATAGTCACTGTACATCTCTGCCCCCAAACAGCTCTCTTAGATTCTGATTGATTAAAAAAAAAAGTTGTTCATTTACAGTGGTATAGGGAGTCTCCACGATAAAATCTTAGGTCCAGACTAACTACCTACCTAAATACATATACACATACATACATACATACATACATACATACATACATACACACAACACATAGTCCTGGCTAGGAACTTTAATTTTCTTTTTGTTTGCTTTGGTTTTAATGTAAATAGTATTTTATTTTTTCCAATTACATGTATAGATAATTTTCAACATTCATTTTCATAAGATTTTGAGTCCCAAATTTTTCTCCCTCTCTCTGTTTTTTCCCTCCCCAAGATGGCAAGTAATATGATACAGGTTATACTTGTACAGTCATGTAAACATATTTCCGCTGTGAAAGAAGAAACAGTACAAAAGAAACAGACACACACACAAAACAAAGAAAGTGAAAGGTATCCTTTGATCTGCATTCAGACTCCATCGGTTCTTTCTCTGTATGTGGATAGCATTTTTCAACATGAGTCTTTCAGAATTGTCCTGGATCATTGTATTGCTGAGAAGAGCTAAGTCTATCATAGTTGATCATCCCACAATGTTGCCATTATTGTGTACAATGTTTTCCTGGTTCTACTCACTTCACTCAGCATCAATTCATGTAAGGAACTATACATTTTGAACTAATTTTGTACATTTCCAAGCACGGTGCCTATATAAGTCTAAGAAATCCTTTAGATAACACAATTAGATACTGAACCTAGCAAGAACAAATGTATTCTGCCATTTACTTATTTAATGTTACTTATTTAATTAAGTCACTAAATGAAGCCAAGGATATACTGATGGGCACTCATAATTAGCTTCTTCACTCTATTTAAAAGCCAGAGGTCAGGGCAGCTAGGTGGTGCAATGGATAGAGTACTGGCCCTGAAGTTTCCATTTTCAGTATGAAAAACACAGTCTTAAGAGTAGCTGGGGATTGTGCCCATTGGATTTGAGGTGGGTTTGGAAAAGAGCTGCCTCAATCAATGAAAAGAAAGGGCTTACAAACAGACCCTTTGGTAACATTAGCTATGGTGCTCTGCAGTGGAGAAAACATGTCATAAGTAATAGGGGCCTGAGGGAGGATGAAATGAGGAATTCGGAGTTCCTTAATTAAAAGCCTTTTGTATAAAGCTTTGGCTCCTTGGAGGAGCTGATGTTAAGAGGGCAGACAATATAGAACAAAACATTATGGGAAGGAAACTGACAAATGAGCACATTGTTTGCAATGTATTTGAAGTCTTTTTAAAGGACCTTAGTTCAAAAGGACCTGAGTTCAAATCCAGCCTCAGATCAAACACTTGACACTTACTCACTGTGTGACCCTGGGCAAGTCCCTTAATCCCAATTGCCTTTAAAAAAAAAAGCCAAAGGTCCATCCTAGTCCTGGCTCACCATCTTAGAAGAGCCTAAAGAAATCAGTGCATATACTTCTATCACCACTACTAGAAAAACAACCCAACACAAATGCTCTAACAATGAGACATCTTTCAGTAATTGTAGGCACTTAATAACTTGTGTACCAGGACTTCTGGGTCACATAAGCAGCAAGATGGAGGACTAGATATTTTCTCTGGTCCCTATAAGCTCTTAAACCTTCCCAAAACAGAAATTATACACCAAAGATAAAGCAACTTCAGCTGTCTCCATGGATCTAAAACAGGGCTTCTTAAACTTTTTCCATTTAAGATCCCTTCAGCACTTCTTAAACTGTGGGTCACACCCCATGTGGGGTTTAGGAAGTGTTGCTCACTCTAGAACATTCAAAATCCAAAAGAAGGTATTTTAAAAAATGAATTGACCTTCACCAACCCTGAGTTCACTCCATACCTCTCCCCAATATCCCACACTAGAGGAAGCAAAGCTGTACTAGTAGACTCAAGGACCAAAGGGCCTGCAACACAACACAACCCCACACCAGTCCCCCTCTGGAGATATGGAGACAGACAACAGAAGTATATTCTGCAATAGCCCAAGCCAACACAGACCTTCAGGAAGACAAATGAGCTTGGACAGGGCCACAACAGCCAGCAATGCTCTGGCAGGCCACCCCTTGGCACCAGCAATGCAAAGACCTGAAATGCCCAGATGGATAATAACAACATGGCAGCTCTCTGAAAAGCCAGAGAACTGAATAAAAGAGGGAGTGAGGCAGGACCGCAGGGTCCAGTTCTGTCCAAAAGTCACTTGGGGCAGAGACCTAGGCTAGTGAACCATGAATTACTTGGCATGGGAGGAGGCTGAGATGCTTTCAAATCCAGCCCCCAAAGAAACCACCATCAGAGGGGACAGAATCAGAAAGTGTGCAATAGGGGAAAATCAAGGAGAAAAAAAAAAGACTAATACCAAAGATCTCACAAAGAAGAGAACTCTAAGAACTTGAGCATAAGCAGATAAATCAACAGGGAAAGCTTTAACAAAAGAAGTAAATACAGCCTCCAGATCTAGTAAATGAGTTCAGGCATCTATGAATACATGCTTCAAAACAAAGGAAAATGATCCAACACTGATAAGATAGAGGATCTTGTGAAATGTGAGAATACTGAAACAGAACACACTTGTTCTTGAGTGTTTCAAAAGAGAAATGAGAATTACGAGAGCAGAATTTATGGCCTGCACAGAAAAAATAAAGATCAGAATAGAAAAACTGGAATCTGCAATGACAAGCCTCACCAGAAACAAACAAACAAAAAAAGAGAGTACAATAAATAGGAACTAAAAATACAAAATCAGAAGTGAAGAATAATCCAGGAGAAGCAAAATACAGTAACATTAAAGATATGTTCGTTATATATACAAGCAAAACATGATTGTCTTTAAAAAAAGGATACACAGAGACAACCTAAGGATCTTAAACCATAATGCAGGAAATCATAAAAGATAACTACCCAGAACTTCTGAACGCAGAAAATAAAATACCAATTAAAAGAATTCAGAGATCATCTCCAGAAAAAAAAAAAACCAAAGCTGCAAAGTTCCTTGATACACAATAGTTAAATTTAACAATTCAGAAACAAGTTCTGCAAGAGATCAGAAGACCTTCAAATACAAAGGAAAGGAAATTTGAATAGTGAAAGACTATTCTGCAACCACCATAAAACAAAGGAGGGAATGGAATAATGTGTTCTGAAAAGCAATGGAGCTCAGGAGGAAGCCCAGGGTAACCAAACCTGGAAATCTGAACTTAACCATAAATGAAAAAAAGATAGATATTCAATAATAAAGAGGCATGTAAAATATTTTTAGAAAGAGGAAGAAATTATTTGCTTCTCAAATAACCCAAATAACTGAAAGGCAGGAGGAATGAATAAATGTACCTTCCAGGATAGCAAAAGCAAAAAAAAGTAATAGTAGAGAGACCAGTAAGAGACTGCTTTACAGAAGGTGACAGGGGTAAAGGCAGAAGCCTAGTGGAAATAATAGTAAAGATGTGGGCCTGGGGCATTATGGATAGAACCTGGTGATACACTGCCTACCAGTGAATAATTGCTTTTTGTGGGATTACATTTCAAGACAGAAGGTTATATGACAGGGATAGGACCCGCAGGGTCAAATTAAGAAGAAAGTGTCCCCTCTGGTTTCAGAAAGAAAAAAGACTTCAGCGGAATAGGTAAGGAGGAAGGGGGAAGGAAGGAGGTCTTTTTGTTGAGTGGGAAGGATTCCACTGATGAATACTCCTATAGTTGAAGAGATGTTTTGTGAAGGGAGATTAGAATCTCACGGTGGGTATAGTCTGAGGGATTTGGTGCTTGAAAAGTCCCCTCAGCCTACCTCAGGAGAGAGGGACAACTGGTACCTAGGGGAGTGGAAAAGCATGAACCCAAAAAGGAGATTTCAAGGCAAATGGGGAAAAAAGATAACAAGAAGGGGATACAGTGGTGGGCTGTATAATCAGGAACATACATAGTAACGGACTCTGATGGAGCAGTGCCCCCTCTGCAACCTACAATAATTGACATTGTTCTGGGAATGATGCACAATGGAAAAGGGGAATCCTAGGAGCAAGCAGATCAAAGAACAATAAGTTCCCTTACTTCAAAAATTATTCTCAAAATCTGAGAAAGAAGGCACCCTACAAGAATACTTCCTGAGGAAAAAATACACTCCTAATAGCTAAACCAGGAAAAGATGAAACACAAAAAGAAAACAATAGGTCAGGGGCAGCTAGGTGATGCCGTGGAAAGAGCACTGGCCCTGGAGTCAGGAGGACCTGAGTTCAAATCTGGCCTTATACATATAACACTTACTAGCTGCATGACCCTGGGCAAGTCACTTAACCCCAATTGCCTAACCAATAAAAAAAAAAAACAGGTCAATATCATCAATGAACACTGACTCAAAAATTTTAAACAAAATCCTGTCAAACAGACCGTACCAATTTATCCATGAAATCCTTCATTATGACCAAGTGGGACTTATACCATGGATACAAGGATGGTTCAATATAAGGAAAACAATCAACCCACAGTCTACCCCTTCATAAAAATGAGAGGTTCAAAGGTCCAGACACATTGTACATTTTTTCAGACTTTTTGACCACTTGTACCATTTTTTTTCCTCTTTCTAAAAAAAAAATACTCCTTGTTATATGGGATGGTACTCTGGAAGTGGGAAGAGGTGGTTAAAAATTTATTTTAAGAAGTAATTGATTGGGGCAGCTAGGTGACGCAGTGGATAGAGCACTGGCTCTGGAGTCAGGAAGGCCTGAGTTCAAATCCAGCCTCAGATACTCAATCACTTGATACTTACTAGCTGTGTGACTCTGAGCAAGTCACTTAACCCCATCTGCCTCGGGGGAAAAAATTATTGATGTACTAAATAGATATATGTCATATCAAAGCTCTTCATCCTCCACAGTAAGGAAATCTACAATCCTTTGTCCTCTTTCCTTCCTTGCTTCTCAGGTTGTCTGTTTTGAACTTCAAAGAATTCCCTCTGTCTCTGTTTCTCTCTGTCTCCCTCTTTCTCTCTCTGTCAAATATCTCTCCCCTCCCTTGAACTCACTGTCTCTGACACTTAATTGATAATAAATCATGTAAGACCTTATAACAACATCCATATCATTATTTTTAATTGCTATTTAATTTAAAGTCTTGTCTAGACTGCACAATCCTTGATGGTAAGGGTCATGTTGCCCTTTAATTTCCTTGTATCTCCCTGTCTGCCTACCTAAGCGCTTACAAACAGAAAGCACTTAGTAAATATTGCCTTTCCTAAGAAAAAAAAAACTCCTACTTTCTTTTCCTTGGGTTTTAGTTAGTCGTCTATGAAAGATGCATTAACTTTTATAGGCCACTTGGTGAAAAATACTGTCAAAATACTGCAAAATAATATTGTAAAAAAAATAAGTAGCATTTCTTATTATTACTTCACCCAAGAGATCTGACTGAGTTAATGCAGCTGCCAAAGATATCTACCTTAAAAATTACAAAATACCATAGGAACTGGGAGAAGCTTTTCATTTAGTCATAATCTCTTTAGAATAAACAAGCCTTCAAACAGCAAACCTTAACCAATGGCTCTCTGGATGACAGGGCAGTGCAATATTGAAGCTGAAAGCATAACTAAAATAGGGCAAACCAGTACAACTCTATCCTCTAGACCAGACTTCTGGTGCCTAAAACACAACATATTCCAGCCCAGGAATATGTACAATGTACATAAAAACTTACTGGCTGTTTCTGAAGGCTTTTTTCAGGAGGTGCTGAAGTGGCCAAGGACTCATAAACACCCTTAATAACAGCAAGGACCAAATACTTTGTTATTTAATGTTCCATGTGAGCATATCTTCATTAACAAAGCCCAGATGAAAGGTGTCGTGACAATGAAGAGAACAGGAATAGGATGAATGTACATGTGATTGTGAGAAACTATGGTAACAGCATAATGTAATCTCATAATATAAATTCATAAGGTACTACAAAATATTCAGTTAACTTGCTGTAATCATGCAAACACCTTACTGAGGTGCCTTTAACCTGAAGTCTGGACTATTTTGCTTATCTTGTTGAGTATTTGTTTTGTTTTGTTTTGAGATTGGTTCTAATTCCCATGGGCTAGAAGTACAACAGCCACTCATGAGTACTGATCAGCAGAAAGCCTTGACCTGTGTCCAACCTAGAGAGGTTTGCCCTTCCACAGACAGAAAAACTTAAAAAAAGCAACCCTAATAACTCAGTCAAGCTCAGGATATGAGAGGTTTTTTTTTTTAAACCATTGTCTCTTCTGAGAAACAGAATGCAAAGAGAAAAAGAGGCCACTGGATAAAGTTCGGAATTTGTTACAGGAGCAAAGAACATAAAATGATGAAAAGCAAAAAATTGTCACTAATCCAGATACAATTCATAAAACAAATTTAAATTCACTTCTTTTCAAAATGCCTGCTGTGCCCTACATCTTTTAAAGTCACAGCCATACTCTTTCTATAACCCTTTAAGCTATAGTTTCAAAAATAAAAATCTCATCCCTCCCTGGTAAATGACAACTTGGATGTCCAGAATATTCAGGGAAAAGGAAGGGTCTGATTAATCAAACTTCCTGGGTAGTCAGAAGACACTTTCTCAAAGCATCATAGAATTTTAGAGCTGGAAAAGATAGATCACTTATATTAGAGGACTGAGGACAACAGAGTAGAACTGATTTACTTGCTAGTTAGTGGCAGATGCAGGATTACATTCATATCTTCTGACTCCAATCTCATATTCTTTCTACCACATAATGCTACCTTTCTTTTTTCCATCATATTGTTGTCTTTATAGATTCATCAGCCCACTCTCTTAATAATAAGCTGGTTTTCCTGCCATTTACTAAAAGTAGATAGAGTGCAAGGGGAAAATTCCATTTAATTGAAGTTTTTTGAACTGACGTTTTAATGTAGTAAAACAGAGATACATATTACTTTTCAAGAGCTCTAAGATCAGTACACATACTCTTGGGCCCAGATGTGGTAAGTAATCTAGTAAGGTAGAGGTACATTTACTCTTCAAGGTCTTTGAGGGTTCAGTACATATATTCTTGGTCCTAATACATATACTCTGGTTACCCTTTCATAACCAATTATAGCAATATGGCATAACAAATGACTCTAAAGTAAAAGAGGCACTTAACATCTTATTTTTTATTACCTAAGTGGACTGGTATGTGAAAAGTAGTCTGTAAATGGGACTATACTACATAAATGTGATTTTATTATTATTATTATTATTATTATTATTATTATTACTGAGTTAAGAATAGTGTAAACCAAGGCCCAGTGATACTCATTTCATATACAGCAAGAAGCTAATAATGTAATTTTTAACCAGATTATAGAACTAACAAAATACCTGCACTAGGAAATGGGCCCCATTTTGAAGGAATGCATCATTTCTTATGGGTAATTTCATAGTGACTTGAGTTTTCCACTCTGGAAAGATGAGACTATTTCTTCTAGACACATTTAAGATGCCATCTTTTGCTCGCAAAGGGTCCACAACTCCAGCAGGAATATAAAATGTGGAAAAAAACATCTTCACGTCGCCTTTAGTTCCTCCTTGTCTTGCAAAATTCAAGGATAGGAATCTTTCACCTGGGCTGCTTTCAATCTTCTGATCTTCCAAAGAATAAAACTTTATTAAACCATAAACATCATCACTGTCTTGGATGTAGAACAAAAGCTGCCACAAGAAAAAGAATTTAGACAATGCACAGAAATTAACAAATTATTCACATGCTAACATTACTCAAATTTTTACCACAAATTTGTACATATAGATCTAAGGATGTACATTTCTTAGTTATGCAAAAAAAGATTCCAGAATGAACTTTATATTTTGTATTAAACAACAGAAATAGAGAGGCAGTATGATGCAGAAGACAAAGAGTCCACTTTGGCATTAGGAAAGCATGAGTTTCAAGTCCTGTCTCTGACAAATACAGGTCTTATGAAACTGAGCTGATCACTTAAATTCCTAGGTGCTACAGGTTACTTTTTTTTGTGTGTGGTTCTGTTTTGTTTTGTTTTGTTTTTTGCTTAGGCAATCAGGGTTAAGTGATTTGCCCAAGGTCACACAGCTAGTAAGTGTTAAGTGTCTGAGGCTGGATTTGAACTCAGGTCCTCCTGACTCCAAGGCCAGAGCTCTATTCACTGCGCCACCTAGCTGCCCCAGGCAACTTTTTTAAGATTAGTAACTACAGGGGCAGCTAGGCAGCACAGTGGATATAGCACCGGCCCTGGATTCAGGAGGACGTGAGTTCAAATCCGGCCTCAAATACAGAACACTTACTAGCTATGTGACCCTGGACAAGTCACTTAACCCCATTGCCTAGCCAAAAAAAAAAAAAAGCATTAGGAATTACAGAGAAGAAGGTGACTTCACTGGTAGAGGGAATTTCCTTAACAAGAATTCCCTCTACCAACAAAATCACTAGTGCAGCTAAAAATAAACAATAGAAAAAAGAAAATGAATAGCAAAAACCTTCAACTTACAAAGAAAAAGCCTCAAATGAAAACAAGGTAGAGAGGGAGAGAAAAAGAGAAATAGAGGAAGGGAGGGAAGGAAGAAGGGAACAAAAGAAGGAAGGAACAAAGGAAGAAGGAAGAAAACACATTTGCTCAATTTGTTTTCTCTCGGCATGAAACCTGTAACTTAAATTTTACCTTCCCATGCAAAAATTTCAGCTTCCTTGCATCACACACAAAAAACATTGGAACAAAAGCCAAGAGCCTTACCTCTTCTGGCTCACTCACTTCTGCACCTCCTTGTACTGTATGAGGTAGAATTTGAAGTAGATAAGCTTCTGCCTCTTCAGGGAGATCATCATTAACAATAGTTAGAGGAATGGACGCAATCATCTGCCCTTGAGCAAAATGCAGAACACCTGAACTTGGCATGATGTCTGCTGTCACTGGAGCAGGATCGCTGCTATTCCGTGTCATGACCCAACTCACTGAAATGTCCCCATGAGTGCCACCATTCCTCACCACTGTGATTTCTTCAAACCTATAATTTTTAAAAAGAAAAATACATGCAGATGTACATATGTAAGATAATAGATTTATTATCATATTTATTATGTTATATTTACAGTATAGTTTATATTGATAAATATTATTGTAAACATAATTCTTATATCATAAATATTATTATGTGCTGTCTTCCCCCATAAGAATGTAAGCTCCTCAAGGGCAGGAACTGCCTTTCTTTTTTGCTTGTATTTAAATCATTTGGCATATAGTAAGAGCTTAATAAATTCTTGTTACCTAGTTGTATATACTTAGTTGTGCTATAACATATACAATAATTTTTTTCTCTTGGATATATGTGCCTTATGTGAATATGAACTTGTGAGAGAAAAAAAATTTAATATCAACAAAAATTGTTAACTCTCAGTAATAGAAATATACCTCAGACTTTCTAGTTAGCAACTTTCCTAAATCATACACCATAATTCCATCCTAATTTTTAAGTTGAAATAAAAGTAACTTCTCAACTGTGTAAGAAGGAAGACTTTCTCTATTTTATATATTGCTCAGTTTATTAGACAAACCACTAAATGAATTTTAATACCAATATACTAAGATGATAACCTAGGTAACAACAGGCATTTATCATAGCAACAGGGCAAAACTGACCCCTACCTTGAGACTCGGTCTTCATCATGATGACTGTCTGTTCAAACAAGATACTATTGAAAGATAGCACTCCATAAGGTTTGTCATTTGCCTTAATGGTGACTTGAACTGTGGAAGGGCTTAATAACACGGCATCTCCCTGTAAAGTGTCCTTAAGTAGGACGATAAGGAAGGATTCGGCAATCTCTGGTATGGCATCATCAATGATTTGAAATTTCAAATAGGATTCATGAACAAAAGGTGGGAAAAAAATAGTCATGTTTGGCTGAAGATCAATAAAATCTACATTTTGCTCTGCATGGGCTGTTGAATTCCCAGTCACAACAGCATAACTGATTGAAACTTGATGATCATCAGATCCAATCAAATTTCCACTCTCATTCTTACCACGAACCACTGGAATTGTTAGTATGTCTGCTTCCTCAGGCACCAAATAACTACTCTGGGTGAAGCGTATTGGACTGTCATTTTTCCGAATAACAACCTCAACCGAGTTTCTTGTAGTGTTGATCTCAGCCCCTCCCTCCACGCTTTTCAGCTGAACCAAAAACAGTTCATCATTTTCTGGTATCTGCCAAAGCAAAAATGAACACTAATGAAAAGAATAGCTCTGACAACACTAGCAAATCAAACTGCATATAAAGTCATTATTTTTTCCAATATGATTATGAATAAACCAAAACTATCTACCTAGAAATAGCAAATGGGAGCAATCAAAATCCCTTGACTGGAAGAAAATTAGTAAAACAATAAATAGCAAATATGAATCACGTAAAGGATATATGTTACAACTTAACTTACTAGCCCACTAGCGACTCTAAAGAATGTGTATTAAACCGCTATTTTTCTATGTCACTTTACACCAATTTCAGCAGGTTGCTGGTAACAGAAGCTGCAATCAGTGTCTATGACCATCTTGGAAACAAGGAGTACGTCCTGTCAGGTTCATTTTAGCATTCCAGTGATGTGCTTTGGCACTCAACAGTCACAAAAATCTCTGTCTTCTTCTGGTTTCTAATCCAACCATAGTCTGGCTCAGGCAAGGCGGCCATGATGTGCTTCAGGAAACAGTGGAAAACCACCAGAATCTGTGAAACATTTCTTCGGCATTTGTGACATTTTCATACAATTCCACAGAGTCATTTCCCTTTGGTGACCATTTGTTGACTGAATAAGTCATGTCAGAGCTGTGGTAGTTATACAGTAAAGTTGTTTGGGGTTTTTTCTCCATTTTTTTACTACTTCATATTGATTTTTTTTCTTTTATAAGTTGATGATCTGACTTCATAAGTAGCTAATTCTAAAATGACTCCTATGTGGGTAGTCATTTTCTGTCCTTTCAAATATATTCAATTTAATTTTTATGGCATTATCTGGTGTTTGCCAGGTCCAGTAGCCTCCACATCTTTCCTTTATTTCCACTGTTTATTTGGTTTTTTAATGTTTTTGTTTTCACATTACAGACACTCACAAATCACTCCCACTTGAAGTTTCATGAGGAAAAGTAAGAGAAAGGGGAAAAAAATATTCCTGTCCTCAAGGAGCACATAATCTAATGGAGGAGGCAAAACATACACACAAGTGACATACAGAGTAAATGTAGGTAACATGACAGGTTACCATCTCAGAAGACTAGGAAAGGTACCTACAGAAGATTTGATTTGCCTGTAGTCTTGACAGAAGCTAGGAAAACCAAGAAGCAAAGGAAAGGGGACAGAGCATTCTAGGCATGAGTCTTTTATTCTGATTCTTCTTCTCAGTTACTTATTTATTTTGCATTGCAGCTTGTTCTCACCTATCCTGTGATTGTACAAAGCCACAGTGATATCTACAGTGATACTCATTTTTAATTCCTCCGAACTGTAGTGTTCCATGACTTGTGTAGGGATGTGCTGATAATTGCTTAACAACTGGTTCTCCATCTCAAAAAAAAAATGTATATGCAACACACTTTTAAGTTCAATTTGCATTTTTAACATTTTTCCATTACTTTAGTAAGTCTAGACAATCAACAAAACAATAAAGCAAGCTCTGATTTGTAGTATTTATTGGCTTCCAAGGTGTAAATGCTCACACTAAAAATTTAGTTATTGACTCTCTTAAGGTGTCTAACTAAGTACTTAGCTGGTTCTATATAAATCCTGAAGGCATTATTCATTGTGATACAGTTGGGTTTCAATTACTTTCATTAAAAGATTCTATTTTTTCCAACCACATGAAAAGCTAAATTTATTAGCTCACCAAATAAGTTCCAAAATTTTATTTGATATTTTAGAATACAATTTACATATAGTATCACAAATAAATGAACTTGACATAAATTACTTAGCACAATAAATTGCTGTCAACTTATCTCAAGATAGTACAAGCTATCTCCAGAACACTCCTGCTTATGAGTCACCACTAGTAGAATTTCTAGGAGAAATTTAGGGTCATTAAAGAAGTTCTGCAATTTCCCAAAGGCAATTCAAATCATTTTAGTTCTAGGCCCAGCTCAGTTTCAATTTGAAAGATATTCAGGAGAAGAAAATGGTCAACAGTGTCAAATGCAGTAGAGAAGTCAACAAGGATGAGGCCTGAGAAAAGACCACCAGATATGGCAATTAAATGACCTGGCTAACTTGGAGGGAGCAGCTTCAGACAGGACATAGGAAGACACATTACAACAGGTTGAGAAAGTGAGTGAAAGAAGAAACAATGAAGACAATGAGTACTGACAGCTTTTATTAAGAATATGGCTATGAAAGGGAGGAAAGAAAAAGGACAATAGCTTGAGGGATTAACAGAGTCTATTGAGGACTTTTTCAGGATAAGGAGAGACTTGGGCATACTGGTAGGCAAGAGGAAAGGAATCGGCAGTTACAAGAGACTGAAGATTAGAGGAATGTAGATAATTATCAGGGAAATCTAATAGTAAAGACAGAGGGGAAGAGGATCAAGGGCACATGTAGAAAGGTTGGCCTTAACGAAAAGGAACAATCACAAAACACTAACCTCAGGAGTATCAAATGCAGATAAACTAAGAAGCAACAAAAAGACACATGGTAGTTGGATAGCTATCAAAATAAAAAAGCATACTTAACTATTGTACTTTCTGATTTAGTTATGCAAAGGCCTATTAAGGGGTCCCCTGAACTTGTCTTTTTGAGTTGCCGTATTTTCCAGAAAGATTGGACCTAGAGCATGCAGGAGGCCCTGAATGTGTCAGGGACATAATTTGTTGTTTGCATCCCAAATCAGACTTCCTGTGTGTCCTTGGGAGTCAAGACAGGCACCAGTCTGCACTAGGCTAAGAAAGTGCTTGTACAGCTGGGACCTATGTAGATGAGCAAACCATCCTATCTTCATAGTCTAACAATTCTTAAGGGGAAAAAAATGTGGTTTTTGCCATTGGCCTGCTCCTCCTCTTGGGAAGGGGTTTTGTCTTTTTCCCATCTTTACTGAAACTTTCCCCACCTTTACTGAGCCTTTCTCCCTCCCTTGCCATGCCCTCTTGGGTAAAGATTTTTGGTTATCTTCTCCTTCCTTTGTCCTGTTGTTATAAAAATGTAAACTTCTGTATGGATTGTGAATTCTTTGGGTTCCATACCTTTTTTCATTTCTTTTGTGATAACCTAGTTTTCACGTAAGCTTCCTGAAGTTGTGATTGCCTGTTGACAGGTATTCCCTGAATTGTGGTTTTACATGAATCCTCAAGGCATTATTCATTGTGATACAATAGGTCTTCAATTACTTTCAAACATGTTATTATTAGAAATTAAAAGATTCTGTTTTTACACGAAAAGCTAAACTTATTACCCCATCAAATAAATTCCAAAATTTTGGAATACAATTTACATATTGTATCACAAATAAATTAACTTAAAATAAATCACTTAAAATGAATCAGTATTCATTTGCAACAAAACACAAAAAAAATTAATTACAATTCTTCAAAAGATCCATGATTTTATCAATATGGGTACTGCTCCTTCTGCCCTTAGATAAAATTAGACAATTAGATAAAATTGATAAGTTGTCATGGCCCAAAAAATTCGTTGCCTAAAATCCAACCTTCTAGGAAGGAAACTCTCTCTCCAGATAGCACAACCTATCTATACCTTCAATTGAAGATTTAAAGGCCATTTTAATCTACTACATAATGAAACAGTGGACTAAGACTTTTGAGGAGGCTTTTTGAATAAATTTAAAAATTTTTAATAAACAATTTTTATGTAATATATATCCTGTGGTATGTCTGATTTCTTTTAATTTCTTTCATTTTTTTTGGTAAAGCAATCAGGGTTAAGTGACTTGCCCAGGGTCACACAGCTAGTAAGTGTCAAGCATCTGAGGCCAAATCTGAACTCAGTTACTCCTGACTCCAATGCTGGAACTCTATTCACTACACAACCTAGCTTCTCCTATTTCATTTTTAAAAAAATGAAGTGACTTTTTTTTCTTTCATACTCACCTGCTAATCAGTCATTGCTAGATCATTTTCTTGAGCCATGGGAATATATATGAAATTTTTTATAGTACCCAAGCCATTTTTTTTCTTGTTTGGCTAGTATGAATTATACTTACATGCTAATGTTACTCTGTTCCCTTCACTAAAGAAATCACAGGTCCTAACATACATGAGTGTATGTAAATATGTCTATGTATGTGTGTGTGTGTATATATGTATATATATATACATATATATGTGTATGTATATACACATATATATACATATATGCTTGATTATACACATATATGACATATGACAACGGATTTGGAATAGCTGTATATCCATGTGCAATCTGAGAACATCACTAAATTACTAACATTACTAAAAATAATCAATGTAATTTTAAATGTGTTTATTATATGCATATTAGAGACTACTAGTATTAAAACCACTATCTTATATTTGTACAGCTTTTTACTTTTCCAGTTCGGCATAGCAACAAACTCTAAAAATGAAATTAAAAAATCTGTAAATTTCTTAGCACAGTGACTGACAATAAATGTTTGTTTCTTTCATTTCTCCCCAGTAAGTTAAATAAATCAAGTATTTATGTAATGGAGTAGTTAGACAGCACAGTGGATAGAGCTCCAGGTCTGTAGTCAGAAGGACCTAAGTTCAAATTTGGTCTCAAACACTTACTAGCTGTGTGACCCTGGGCAAGTCACTTAACCCTGTTTGCCTCAGTTTTGCCATTTTAAAAATGATTATGGAGAAGGAAATGGCAAATCACTCCAGTATCTTTGTCAAGAAAACCCTAAAACGGATCACAAAAAGTCAGACATGGCTAAAAGAGCTGAAAAACAACAACAATTTATGTAGTACAAGCAAAAAGTGGGAAAACAGTTTTGCCCTCTTACCCTCACTTACCATCATTACTGGCCATAGTTCATAGTTTTATTTAGGATTTTGAAAGTCTTTGCTTCAAGGTCAACTGTACAAGCATGACACAATTTAATATATGATTTTAAAAAAAGGTAGTTTATCTTAATTTCTGATGCACAAATACAATATTCTGTACATCAAAGTACTTAATTTTTTCTCACCTCATCATCCAGTACCGTCAAGTTATAAACCACTATTGCTCTACCAGGAGGGAAGGTGATAGTTCCCTTAACTGGACTTAAATCTTCTTCAGGTGGGTTTGGACCACCCTCTACCTGCAAAAAAATTATAAGATATTACTAAATAAATGCAAATTAATTTGCAGCATCTAAAAAATGTATAGCATTAGTAGCACTCTAGTGGTAGTAATTTATAGGATTCCAGAGACTACTGAAAGATTCTCTGCACAATCAATTATACTTAGTAACAGCCTCTCAAGATGTTATGAAGTTTAGCCTTCAAGATGCTAATACTAAGGTTACCATAAGTATATAAGTAAGCTCAAAGGTTCTAGGTTATCAGCATCTTTTTTTCAGCTATTTAATCAAAGGTAAAAGGTACTTCCATGAACATCAATTGCATTAGTGGAAAATTATTATCTTTTCCAGAAATAAAATTTTTTTAAGGAAAGAATAATGACTTCATATTTTAATCTTTTCAAGTAGCATATAATCACATGATAGGTAACTTCATAAAGTACCAAAATTAGTTAAATATTTATGTATGAATTTTAAAGGTTATAAAAATACTATGTTTTTACTCACGCATTAAATAGAAAATTAAATAATCTAACATGATAATTCTACCCATGTGTATGCCTGAGGAAGAAACTCAGCTTCATATCCACTATGAAAATTCTTATGTCTAGACGATTTAAAATATTCCAACTGACATTTCATATGTTGAATTTCAATGATTTATTACCCAAATTTATTTATTACCTCAAATTCAGAGTAAGACCACTAATGAACATCTGTCATAAAAACATTGCATTGCAGTATTTATATCAAGGTTATAAAAACATTCCTATATTAAATCAGTTTCATGTTTATGATCAAAACTATGACTTTTTCAATGTAAGCTATCTACTAAATCTAAGAGGTATAAATTTAAAGCTATTTTTAAACAAACTTACCTCAAAATTCACAGTTACACTCCCATAGGTTCCTTTTTCTCTAATCAGAATGAGAGGTACAGATTCATTCCTGCCCCTGGGCTCGTTCACTGTGATTAAGGAATGCTAATGGGAAAAGCGGAGACAGGTAATCAGGTGCTAAACAAATGTCATAGTAAAAAAAAAAAGTCATAGCAGAAAGGGGTTTAAAAAACCATTACCATAGAAATATTAAATGCTCACAGGCAAGTTAATAGAGCCTGTAAAATGTCCACTAAGAATAGTGTATTGCCTAACAATGAACTAGCTCTGAGAACAATAGCACTTAAAGACTACAAGTAAAAATAATCCAGTTACCAAATCCAAGGCAACAGAGTATAGTACAAAGAGTCTTGGAGTAGGGGTTAAAAGATCTGGGTTCTAGTCCTGACTCTTCTCCCTACCAATAAAACTGAACTTCTTTGTGGCCCAGTTTCTTAATCTGTACTCAATGAGTCCCAAACAGTTCCAAATTTTGTATTATCTACTTTTATTTCCCATAATGATGCTCAATAAAATTGTAACTTTTAGTGATCTATATTTCTTCATCATGTAAGAAATCATCACAAGTAGTTTTCCTTTTTAGGTCCAAGAAACTACCCTCCTAAAAGATCCTTCTACCAATTGGTGATTCAAGAAATGTACAGTCAATATCCTCTGGCCTCCAGATCAGGGGTTCTTAACCTGGGGTCCATAGATCAGTAAGAGGTCTAGATTTCAAGGAGTCTGGAAACTTGGATGAGAAAAAATGCTTTCGCTAACCTCATACTGTAATTTAGAATTTCCTTCAGTCATGAATTTTTGGAAAAACAAACACTATTTTGAGAAGAAGTTCTTAAGCTTTACCAAACTGCCAAAGGGGTCAACGACTCAAAAAAGATTAAAAACCCCTAAACAGTCTAAATTGTGTATATTAAAAATAAGGACTAATGCCACTTGCCATATACCACTATCTTAGGTTGAATCAGTACTTGTGAAATTATGTTCCTATTAACTCATTGAGAAACACCATGGTGGGTGTAGTTGATTAAAGAGTTCATCTCTATACACATGAGAAAGACCAGGATTCAAGCCTCACCTCTGAGGCAAAATGTGTGATCCTGGGCAAGTCACTCAACCTCTCATTGCTTCAGGCAACCGTCTAATAACACTAAAAATTATAAAGCAGGTGCTGATTTGTACTGGTGGACATTTTCCTCCCTAGCATCTCCAAAGCAATGAAACTGCAGGTCCAATTTAAAAAAAAACCCAAAACATATATATGCTATAACCTTATTCTACATTGGCACTTAGAGTTTATAAATACTTCCACATACATTATCTTATTTGATCTTCACAATAACCCTGTGGGATAGAGAGGACAAGTCCCATCTTACAGATGAAAAAATTAAGGCTCAGATACCACAGCTAACAACTAGAATCAAGGTCTTCCTATTCCTAATTTTATGCACTTTTACATTACAGTATGAAGCCTCCCAAGATTCAAGCAAGTATAATGAGAATATATTTATTCTTCATTCTCATCAACAGTCTAGATTGTCTTAGCATCTTTTTGTGGGTTTCTTCCTGGAGTAGTCCAGCACAACTGACAGACTAAAACTTGGTTGCAGTATCATTCATAATTACTAATGCATCCTTACGTCAAGGGGAGCTTGTCAGAGTGCCTATCATTCAGCTCATTTTTCATGTTTTTCCCTCTTACCTATCCACTGCCCCAGATAGAGAAACAAATCAGTTGCTGATAGCTTTTTCTGGTAGGGTCAAGTCAGGAGAGGGAAAAAAACAATAGGCAGTAAAGCCAAGAAGCAAGGAGAGATGAGTGCATAACAAAAGAGGAGACCATGGGGCAGTGATCACTGCAATAAGTTGTGAAGAATGAATGGGTAGTGAAACAATAGCATCTAATCAGTGTTAGAGGCAAGACCAAGATTCAACATTTGATTGAATTTGTAATGATATGATTTAAGTGGAGAGGGCTTGTTGCTGAACAAGCTCCTGAGAGGTCATTTCTACCAAGAGCTAGAACCTACTCCCAGAAGCTAGAGCTGTATCGTAGTCCTCAACTTCATTCCTTTTCCCCAAAATGCCTGCAGGAGATTAGAGGCATGGACAGATTGGAAATGGTAAAGAGAAGAGGAAGAAGGATGAAGAAACACTTGAGTTGCTTTCCTCCTATCTTAGCATTTAGGTGGTGCAGTGGATAGCGCACCACTGGACCTGAAGTAAGGAAGATCTGAATTTAAATTTGGCCTCAGATGTTGACTAACTGTGACTCAGACAAGTCACTTAAACCTATGTTTGCCTCAGTTTCTTCATTTATAAAATAGGGCTGATAATAGCCTCTCAGCATTGTTGTGAAGATCAAATGAAATAATATTTGTAAAGTGCCTGGCACACAGTAGGTGCTATAGAGATGTTAGCTATTATTATTCTTTTCCTGCACTTCAAGTAATAAATATGTCAGTAATGCTTTTAAAAGACTATACATAATGATGTCTGAACAAACTATCTCTATATTCAAAATGTTAACAGACCAACTAAATTAAAAGATAAAAAAATCCAGCATACTAAGTAATTACTATGTAATTCCCACAGACTATTCCATGATCAAACAATCACTTTGGGCAATTGAAACAGGAAAATTTAACTTAGATTGCATGTACCTCCTTCCACTAAAGTCCTATGCCAAGGATAAACAATGGCATGGAGGCTACTCTGAGTCATCAATGGCTGTGCTAACAGAGCTAAGCCTGAGGACACTATGCCAGGTTGAAATATTTCAAGTAACTGGTTACATGCTTCACAAAGAGACAGATTCGGTCATATGCCAAAACAGAATGGTGTCTATATACAAATATAGTGCTATAAATTGAAGTAAATCAACTACTAAATTTAAATTACAAAGATTAAGTTATGTAGGATCAATCATACCATATCGAATGAAATAACTCCAAAGGCATTGTCATTTGATAGTATGGTCACAGTCACAGACCTTGGCCAACCAAGCTTTATCTTTGATGATGGTTTCTAAAATGAATAACACATAAATAAGAAAAGAATGAAAAAAAAGTTCATTTTCAGTAGGATTTTTTTTCAGACTCTAAATTGAAATGTAAGTAAATTTTTAATGCATACTTTGAGGAAAAAGTCAAATAAATTCAAAAACTGAAAAAAAAATTCCCAACTAAACAACAAAGTCCTCAAAACAGGTTTTGAAAACCATAAATCACAATCTGACAAATAAGGAACCAAGTATGGAGTGCATAATTCTGTAAGAAAAATTTTACCAGTAGAAACTGCAGAAACTAAGAAAATAATTTTTCTCCTATGAATTAAAAGCCTATAGGTCAAAGTAAACATTATTTTATAATAGTGAGAAAATTTCTCTATGAAATGTCTACTAATATTCATTAGTGGCACAAAATGACCTAAAGGAAAAAGTAAATTGAAAGGCAAAAGACATTTATTATTTGAAACAACAGGTGACTCTATAAATGAAGTGATACACTAAAAATATGTGACAATGAAAACAGAAATATCATATTAGTAATAATTTCAAAACTATTTTTAAAAATTAACTAGAAAAATTTGAGATTATTTGCATCATTCTCATAGAGCAAGAAGTAGAGAGTGATTAACTCTCATCCTATTCAAGTATTTTTCTCAGGGATGTTGCAAATTCCTGAGGGACTGGGAACTTCCCATTTCCTCACCAAGTGGTCTCTCCTCCTTTTTGTACCCTTCCCCTTTGAAGTCAGGAGGCATGACCATTCTTTGTGTTTATATGTGTATGAGTGGGTGTGTATATATGGTTGGGAGGGAGGGTGAGAGAAGGGAGAGAAAGTGAGCCTAGGAAGAAGACAATACTTGTTTCAGTATTCATGAAAGAAATTCTTAAGTAAGCTGAGTGGACCAGAAAACTACATTGTAAAATGCATCTTTAGAGCAGGAGGAACAATCCATCTGTGTCTGCAGAACAGGAGCTCAAGTAGCTTTCACTAAAGTCCAGAGCACTAACCATTCAACAGGGCTAGCTATAACCCAAATATCTAAGGTTTTAAAGTAAACTAAGGTGTTATGCATTATTAGCAAGAATAATAATATCCATTAACAACTATATAATACAAGATTGATCTCAATGTATACTTGAAGCAGTAATATGGATGGTATATTTAGAAAGTACCCAATATCAGAGTTTACACCATCTTGAGGAAGAGAAGAAAATTTAGAACTCAAAATCTTATAGAAGTGAATGTTGAAAATTAAAAATAAATAAATGATTTTTTTAAAAAAAGAAAGTATCTAAACAAAAATTCATATAATTTTAATAAAATGAAGGGTCCCCAAGACAGCTATAGAAAGCTTAATACTTCCATATCCAACAGGAAAAAAAAGATTCATAGATGTTCTCAGAGAGCATGATTAATAAGTTTAAAACTTACAGAAAAAATTTCTGGAACCGACTCCACAGCTGCTAAAAAGACTTATTGTCACCAGAATTATCTAATGTGACCAAAAATGGTTTACCTCCAGATGGAGCCTATGAAACAGCTAAGATCCCAGATAGGAATCAAAAGGCCACCCCAAGGGCAACATCAACGTGAACTCAACCAACAATGTCTATGTCAAACAAGTGACTTATGTAGATATGTTAACTGAAACAGAGGGATTCATAATAATGATATGATACCAATATATTGCCACCAGAAGTTACAGAAAGTAGAAATGCTGTGCAACATATCACTACAGGTTATAAAAACTTACCATCTACCAAATACCTAGAAGGAAAAGAACTCGTGGCCAGAATTATGCATGAGAAACTTGCTATTCATAAATTAACAGATGATAAATATCCATACTACAAATACAGACTCTAAAATAGCTTTGATAAATCAAAAAATTGTACTGAAACTGGAACATTATCACAGACAAAACTGTGCCTGTAATCACCTAGGTATGATTTGATTGCTAAACATTTAAGAACAATGTTTTTAAGAGATGTCCTAATCTCCAAACTACATGGAAAGAAAAACTTTCAAAAAACACAGATCTAGAAGAAGAAATTAAACTCAAGTGGTAACATGATGAAGTCCATATCATCCCTATCATTCTGTCTGCTACTGAAGTTGTCTCAAGGAAACCTGTAGAAGATGAAATTAAAGCCCAACACTTTTATTCATTTAAAAAAGCAGGAATCTTATTACCACCGAAACAGTTCTCAAAATATTAAATATTAGAGAATGAGAGCAGAATAGGACCGATTCTATCAGAATGTCATCAAACAATATGAGAATGAGATAACAACATCAGTAAAACTATAACTCTAGTACCTACCTGTAATGTCAAGTAAAAGATGAATGTTTCATCAGGCTCTGGGATGTCATCATCACAGACTGCTATATACACAGTTCTATTGGTTTCTGAAGCAGGTATAAAAGTTGCAGCATATGTGTCAACAAAGTCACCTGTATCTTCTCCATAAAGCTATAAGATACGAAGGTAAAGGCTGTTTAACCAAGGGTCCATGCAAACTTCTAACACTACAACTTGAAAGAGCATTCACAAGGAAGATAATGGAACTTCCAATTAATTGTGATATTTCTATTCAAACAAAGAAACAATAACTGCAGCCTGTGCTCACAGAAAGAGTGGCTAAGTGGTACAGTGAATAGAGTGCCAGGCCTGGAATAAGGAAGATTCATCTTCCTGAGTTCAAATATAGCCTCAGACACTTACTAGCTGTGTGACCCTAGGCAAATCACTTAAACCAGTCCATCACAGTTTCTTCATCTGTAAAATGAGCTGGAGAAGAAAATGGCAAACTACTCCAGTGTCTCTGCCAAAAACACCAAAAGGGGTCAACTCACAAGGAATCAGAGGCAAATGAAAAGACTAAAACAACAAGTGCTCACAGAGTTAGCATTTCAAAGACAAACAACTAATACCAATATCCTTAGGCATTTGCTAAGCTATAGAAAGCAAGTCACATGGAGCCAAAGCAAAGTAACAGATTTTTTTCTTCTTCTCTAGTATGACAAAATCTGATCTGGAGAGGGCTAACCTAAACCAAAAATTAACCATAGTTTAACAAGACTGAGGGAATAAATCTGCTCAAGGATTTCATGATAATCCATCACATTCCTTGTCAACTGCAAAAAGAGAATGCACTCTGAATTCAGGAATAATTCTTATTCTCTCCCCCAAGAAAAGTGCCATAGTCTGTCAATATCCCTACATCCTTAATGATTTAACAAAAAATAAAAAAAAATTAAAAACTTGTTTATTTCTTCAAGACCCCATTAAATAAAAGGAGAGAATTCATATCCCACCTACACCAGGCACTAGCTATCAGATCATAGGCACAGCACTTAACCCAAGTCTCAGTTTTCCCATCTATGAAATTTGGATAATGATTCTTATGTTGTTATTTAGTTGTTCCTCAGTAGTGTCTGACTTTTCTTGACCCCTTTTGGGGTCTAGCTTGTTTCATAGATGAGGAAACTGAAGCAAACAGGGTTAACTGACTTGCCCAGGGTCACATAGCTAGTAATTATCTGAGGGCAGATTTGAATTCAGTGAAAGGTCTTCCCAACTCCGGGCCTGGCACTCTATCTGCTGTACCACCTAGCTGCCTGATAATTCTTCTGCCAACTTATTTATATAGATGTTGTAAACAAAGTTAAACAAAAATGTCATTTATTATTATTACTTCAGAAGATTATGAGAACAGAATAAAATAATTCTACCTTAAAGTTTAACTTTAAAGCACTAAACACATTGTCTATTGTTGTAACCATTAGGAAACTTGATACAGAAAACATTTGTGTCTAAAAATAGTGCCCTCCTACCCACCTCCATCTCATCTTACTCAAAAGTTCAAGTATTTGAAGATCCATCATATAGAGGAGGATTAACCTTGCTCTACTTGACCCCAGAAGGCAAGAATCAGAACAAGGAATGGGAATTGCAGAGAAATAGATTTATGCTTCATGGAAGGAAAAGCTTCATAACAATGAGAACTATCTTAAAAATGAAATGGGCTGCCTCTGGAGGACATCAAACAAAGGCTAGATGACCAGGAGAAGTTAGAGAGAAGATTCTTGCTCAGGTATAAGGTTGGAATTTATGGCCTCTGGTATCCCTTCCAATTCAGATTGTGATTCTATACAGTGAAAACTCTTCCATCACCATAAAAGAAGTAAAATTAATCATACTTCCAAAAAATAGGCCCATAATCCATGATCCTGGGCATGTACATATATGACAAATAAAGCTAAACACTTTTTAAATTAGGGTGAAATGTTAGATACAGAGAAAATCCAAACACTTTAGACTTTCAATGTTATTCTCAGAGTCTGTGCATACGGCTGCATTATTGGAATATATGTTTTTACATAGAGTTTTCACAGGGTCCATTAATCATTTTATTAAGCCCAAAAAAGAGATTCAAGTTGCACCAAACAGTACCACAGTGCTTTTCAACTGCCACACAAGAAGGCATTTTGTAGAGCTCATTTTCTTAGCTGTTATTCCTCTTCTATTCTCTTGCATAGACATCACCTACCTCTTAAGTTTTTCTTAAAATTTGGAAACTCACAAACATATTCATGTTTAGGCTGGTTATTCTCAGTTTCAGATTTTTCAAAGGCTTTCTCTTTAATGCATTTGTAACTCTAAAAGCTTCAGAATCCATAAAGCTGAGCTGAGGCAGCAAGAATCTAAAACTAATTTGTATGAACTGCATTCAAGGACCTCAGTACCATTACATAATTTCTTATTTAAGTAAAAAAATGAATAGGAAACAAACGCAAATAGATAAAATGTCTAATTTTGATTACATGAAAATTGAAAAGCTTTGACCCGAACAAAATTAACACAACTAGAAAAAGAAAGGAAAGAGTTGACTGAGGAAAATTTCTGTATCAAAGACCTCTAAATAGGAGTCTGATAATCAAGATATATAGATAACTTAGAGAAATTTATGTTAAAATTGTGTCTTGTTCTGGTCCCCTTGACTACCTCTTCGCTTCTTTTTTTTTTAAACTTAAATATTTTAATAAAACCAATGAAGACCAAATTAGAAGAGAAAACATACATGCAGAATATACAAATATTACATAATAAATGACCCCCAAAAGTCATTTATTTTCATGATAGGAGAGAACTGACATCCACGTATACCAAGGAACCATTGTCAATAGATGAGTGTCAGGGACAGCAGATTCTGGACATTCTCCAGCATGACCTCCTTGTACAGCTCTTTCTGAGAATGGTCCAAGAGGCCCCACTCCTCTGGGCTGAAGCCCACCACCACATCCTTGAATGTCACCAACTCCTGGGATGAGGGGCTCTGGGTCCCAGGGGCCATGGTCTCTGGTTCTAGGCTCTCTCCTATGAATAGGCTTTGGTCATCTGCAAGCTGACCTGGCACGTGCATGTACAGAACTCCTGGCCTTCCAGCTCTCCCTGCTACACTCGTCTTCTTCCTCACTATCTCTTCACTTCTAGTCAGCATAGTAAGTTTATAAGTAGCCAGTATAAAGTAGCAATACCAGGAAGTAAGATTCCAAAGGGGAACCTAGAAATCATGTGCAAACTGTCCAAAAGGCCAAAAAAGCATAATTTACAAATTCTATCATATATTAACCAAAAATCACATTATGTGCTGGATCAAGGAAAGCCATCTAGGCCTTACAATCAGAGCCTTCTAGTCCTATGATATGTAAATCTTAGATAACCTTCAGACATCCACAGTAAGACCAGCAAATCATCAAATGAGGTTGATAACTTTGAAACAACATAGATGTTAAATTTAAAGTTTTACTGACAACTTTGAGATGATTGGATATATGAATGAACTAAACCCAAAGTGGCATAGATAAGAGTTAGTCTCTTCCTCCCTGAAAAAACCTATAAAGGACCTCAAAATCCTGCTCTCCTCTCCCCTCCCCCAGCATTCTTCCACATCCATGGGGTTCATGCTGCCAAGTGATCCCAACTCTAATCCATGGCAGGGGTGGGGACTGTGGCCTCAAGGCCACATGTGGCCTTCTAGGTCCTTGGGTGCAGCCTTTTGACTGAGTCCAAGTTTTACAGAACAAATCCTTTTATTAAGGAATTTGTCCAGTGAGGTTTGGATTCAGTCAAAGGGCTGTACTTGAGGACCTAGAGAGTCACAGGTGGCCATAAGACTGCAGGTTCCCCATCCCTGGTTAAGGGAATGACACTCTCTGCCTTTTCTCCCTCCATCCACTGCTGTTCTCCTCCCTTCATCACACCATCCCCTTCCCCACACTGTCTTCCTCTGTCTCTCTTTTCATAGCTTGTCTCTGTATTTTCTGCATCTATTTGCCCCTATACCTTCTGGGCCTTATTAAAGTGTAATTGCAGCCTCGCTTCCCACTGCCATTGTGGTCTTTCCTGCCGAGTTTTTTAAGAACCAGGCATGCCCACACAATTTCATAATTTCACAAAATAATGATCAGTTCAATTATATAAGAATGAAAGTCACTTCCCAATAGGTAAATGATCAAAGAATATGAACAAACAGTTCTCAAAAAAACTGCAAATTAGAATTAATCATATGAAACAATGCCCCAAATTCCTAATAATAAAAAAAATCAAATTCTGAAGTTTCACCTCACACTGAGAAAATTATCAAATATAACAAAAGATGGGAACAGTTAATGTTGGAGGGGCAGGGGTATGGAAAGAAAAGCTCACTAATACATTACTGGGGGAGCTTTGAATTTATTTGACCATTACCAAAAGCATTTAGGAATCATGCAAAGAAAGTACTTAGAACGTCCATACCTTTTCAACCAGAGATTCCATTACTAGTCATATATTCCCAAGGAAGTCAACGATAAGAAGAAAATCCCCATTTACATTAAAATATTTATAGCAACACTTTTTTGTGGTAGCAAGAGACTAGAAACAAAGTATGTGCCCATCAATTAGGGATTTTAAGTAAACTGTGGTACATAAATTTAATAGAATATTACTCTGTTGTAAGAAATTAATAAAATGAAGCACAGGAAGACATATGAACTGAGGTAAAGTGAAGTAGAACCAGGAAAATAGTACACTCAGTTAGCACAATGTAAATGGACCAGAACAACAATAATAAAACAATTGAAACTGAACACTATGAAATTATGATCACCAAACTTATTCCCAAAAAAGAATTAGGAGATACCTCCTTCTGATGCTCTGTAGACAATGAGTATCAAACATTGCATACTGTCTAACTATTATAATATGATGGTTAGGTTTGATGAATTTTTTCCCCCTCTGATTCTTCATTATAAAGACCAGATCTCTGAAGGGAAGAGGATACAGTGGGAAATGGGGGTTATATAAAGCCAAAATAAAAATAATTAATTATAAGCAGATAGAAATCCAAGAAAATAAAACCAGCCTAAGTATAATCAATATATCCTTGATTAGATCATTTATTAAATGTTGCTATGTACTACTATCTGTGAAACACCTACATCACATCACTTTAGAATGTAAATTTCTATATATACATATGTATATCTGCATAACACATCATAATTTGGGAGCTCAAAAATATCAAATTGAAAAAGAAATTAACTCCTAAAAACCTTGTTATTAAACATTCCACCAAGACAATCTCAAAGGTCTAATGATGAAGCATACTATCTATCTCCAGAGAAAGGACTGATATTGTTTAAAGACATACTGAAGCATGCTATTTTTCACTTTCTTTCTTTTATTCTTTTTCTTTTATTCAAGTCTTCTTGTACAAAATGACTAATATGGAAACATTTTACATGACTGTACATATGAATGTACATATCTGACTGCTTACCATCTCAGGGAGGGGGAAAGGTAAGTAAAAAGGGAAGGATAGAATTTGGAACTCAAAACTTTTAAAAAATGTTTAAAAATTATTTTAACATGTAGTTGGGGGGAAAACAAAATATATTTTAAAAAAGACTTTATATGTCTGATCAAATAAAAGCATTTACTAAAACATTTCCTTACCGATACAATTGCAGTGATGTTAGCCGGCTCTCCTAGTCTTTCAATCACAAGCCGTATAACTGTTGTAGCTGTTTCATTAACAAGGAATTCTGTTTGTCCAGAAAATCTTACTTCTGTTTCTCCAAACACAAAACTGATGAGTAATGCTGAAAGATTAACTAATAAAGAAGCAGAGGGCATCCCTACGGGTGGAGGAAAAAAAGCAAAAAAGGATGAGATGTAAAAGACAGATTTTTGTTCTTTAAAACAAATGTAACATTTTTCTATTGGTTCACATTGACCAGGGATAGGAGTACCAAGCTAGGAGTCACAAAATAAACACATAATCATGAATAGATAGATAAGATAGATAGATAGATAGATAGATAGATAGATAGATAGATAGATAGATAGATGTATATACACTACTAAAAACTACTTCAGATAATTATTATCCTGAAATCAAGCCCAAAATCACAATTTTTATTATAATAATTTCTTACTAGCTGACAACTACTATTTGTTCTCCAGCTGCTACAGTCTTCAAATAACCCTACCTGGTCTTAAACTTATTCATGAAATTCAGTTCACCCACAATTTATTAAGCATGTCTTTATTCTAAAAAAAAAAAATCTAAAGAATAGCATTGAAAATCAACTCAGCCTTCATCCAAGCGAAGCAGTAGAACATCAGACAGGGCTGAAAAAGGAAAACTCAAATGGAATATAGCCAACATTGATTGAATTCTTTCTTCATTTATTCAATAAGCACGTATTGACTGCCTACTCACTGCTGGGTGTGGAATGTGAACATAGAAGCCTTATGAAACCACTGAAGAGAGAATCTGAGCAGTAATTTTTCATTTTCTGATTGTGTATATATATATATATATACATATATATATATGTATATATATATAATTATTATCTTTAAGTTTTTTTGGTTTGTATTTTTTTCACTTTTTGTAGCTATTACACAGCTATTTGAGGCAAAATATTTAATACAAGGAAAACCTCTAGGATCTAAATTTTCTTCCATTTTACTGAGTAACTCAATCACATTGGAGAGAATTTATATTACCTTTTTTTTAAAAAAGCACAATTGACAATGCATGTGTTCTCTACTTGCGATTAAACCCAACAAAAATTCACTTTTCTGAATCATCAATATTGTTCTTTTTCATGGAACTATTCATGATTTGAGGGCTTTCCAAAGTACATCAGTGCACTGTGCTTTTAAAGCACCACTTTTTTTGTAATGTAGATGTACCTTTAATAATGAGAACAACTTATCTCATGGATCATTAAGATTCTTTTAGATCTATGTGATCAGCCATGTGAGCATAATAAGCTAGCTCATATTTTTGTTTTTGTTTTTTAAGAGAAAGTTGTCATTATTTATTGTATTATCTAACATGCTCCCCTAATCTTTACCTTGTCAGAGTAATAATGGAACTTCTATATACATTATTTGCTCCCACTTACTACCTATCCTATATTTTTATGTAGAGAGGTCACTGAGTACATAGATTATTAGTATCTTTCAAGATGTACACAACTTTCTTGGGCAAATATATTTGATTAACTCTTCTTGAGACAGCTCAATACAGCCTAACTTCTAATAATCTAATCTAATAACAAGCTCTGTATCCCAGTGGGAATAAAGGGAAAAGAGATGAAGGGAATGGAAATGGTGGCAAAGATTTCTAGAGACAAGGAGCACTACTATTCTGGAGCTAATATTGACCAATAAGGGAGAATTGGATGGTAAAGGAATGATGGAAACCTTCAGAGGCAAAGACTGTGTTATCTTGGAGTTCATAACAAAAAAACAGGTAACGCTAGGCAGAGTTTGATGTATATCTTTCAGAGAATGTTTTTCAAAAAAATTCTTGAGATCCTATGGTTTGATATTCTAAACATGAAGTCAAATACAAAGGAATAAGAGACTTTCAGGAATGAAACTTTAATGACGCAATAATAATTGATTCTGATGAGAAAGAAAAGATGAATTAACTCCATGGGATCAAAAATTCATATTTTAAATTATATATAAGAGATGAAAGTGAAGGCAGATGGCAGGATATAGATATATAGACATATAGATAGAGAGGTAAATAGATATAAAAACATATTTGTGTGTGTATGTATATATATATATATATGTGTGTGTGTGTATATATATATATATATATATATATATATATATATATATATATATTCATGGCAAGTCAAACAAAAAATGGCATACTAGTCATATATTCAAGGAAGTCAAAAAATGGCAGCTAGTTAGCACAGTAGAGTGCCAGGCCTGGATTCAGGAAGACTCATCTTCCTGAGTTCAAATCTGGACTCAGATACTTACTAACCGTGTGACCCTGGGCAAGTCACTTAACCCCATTGCCTAGCCCCCCTGCCAAAAAAAAGATCTATCAATTCAACCTCCATAATAACTCTTAGACTGACTTACGCTTTCCATAATCACTAAAAAATGTTCATTCTTTCTTGCCCTGGACTATTAGAACAGCCTCCTAAACTGCTGCAGTAAATCTTCTTTTCATCTTGTCTTTCTCACTATTGCCAGAGAAGTCATCTTAATTCATGCCTCTGACAACACCCATCCTTTATTCCCAAGCTTCTAGTGGTTCTTATCTCCTGGGGGAAAAAATCACTTCCACAAGCACCTATTACATGCAGAGCACTGTGACAAGGTGCTAGTGAAAAATAAAACTTAAATAGTCTCTGCTGTTAAAGAATCATCAACTAGGAGAAAACAACAGATAGGCAGATAAGCTATGTGATTGGGAGTACTAACTCAGGGATCAGGATGGGCCTTCTTGGCTGTGGAGCTGAGCCCTGAATGGAGCCCTGAATTCCAGTGGGTAGAGGTGAGGTGGGAATGCATTCCAGGCTTGGCAGACAGCCCACGCAAAGGTTTTGAGAAGGGAAATAGAACATCATGTATTGGGAATAGCAAACAAGCCAGCCTGGCTGGAACATGATGTGTATAGAGGAGGATAACATGAAAGTAGGTGCCCGATTATGAAGGGTTTTATACACTAAACAGTTTTTATTTTATCTTAAAGGCATGAAGGAAATACTCAAGATGAGTGACATGGTCAAACTTACCCTTTGTGAATATCATTTTGACAGCTGCTTAGAGTACTATTTGAAAAAAGGAAAGACTTGAAGAAGGGAAATCAATTTGAGGCCACTGCCAATAGTACAAAGAAGGTCTATCCTCATAGGTGGCCACGTGGTAGAAAACATTGAGGAGATAAAAATCTCCAAGACTTGGAAACTGATTGGATATGTTTGGGGGAAGAGGAGATGAAAGAAAAGGAAGGGTCAAGAATGAAGCTAGAAGTTAGACCTAAGTTCAGACACTCAGTCATTTACTAGCTATATAACCCCAGGCAAGTCATTTTACTTCTGTTTGCTTCAGGTTTCTCAACTGTAAAATGGCATAATAATAGCATCTACTTCATAGGTTTTGTGAGGATCAAATATTTGTGAGGAACAGATAAAATTTATAAGGATATTTATTTTAAAAGTGCCAAGCACAGGCCTGTACCATATAAATGCTTATTTCCCTAACCTTCCTGTTACACCTCCTCTCTTCCTTCAGTATCCAACTCTGTATTTAACTCCTCCTTAAAGTTTTCCTTGATCCTCCCCTTCTCAACCAAAAGTGAGAAGAACAGTTCATCACTGAGCCCCAACTGTCCACCAACCTAGAATACTCAGTCCTATCCAAATGGCAAAGTCTGTCTATGTAACTTTGGCATTTTGGAATGAAAGATAAAGGAAGACCAAAAGGAAACAAAGAATGGAAAACAATGAAAACTCAGGAGTAAAGCTTGCATACACATTGAAGTTAGGGATCTAAAACAAAGTCAGGAAAAGAATCAATCAAATCAATGAAAAGCATTTATTAAGTGACTACAACATGCTAAGCATTGTACAAAGCATTGGGAATACAAAAACAAAAAAAAAGAATCCATCTCTGTTCTCAAGGAAACTACACCCTATTGGAGGACACAACATGGACATACTCATGTAAGTAGACAAAAATAAATCTATGCAGAAGGGCTATAAAATAAATACAAGATGGTAAAGGATGCTAGCAGTTGGGAGATCATGGAGAGCTTCATACAGACGGTAGACTCTGAGCTATGTCTTAAAGAAAGGGAAGGATTCCTTGTGACAGAGGTCAGGAGAGAGGGCATGCCATCACTGAGGATGGCCAGTGCAAAAGTACAGAGACGGGAGATGGAGTGTCATGTGCAAGAAACAGAGAGAACAGCCTGAATAGACAGGAAAGTATGGAAAGCAGAGTAAAGTAATATGAAGCTGAAAAGGTAGATTGGGGCTGGGTTGTGATGAGCTTTAAAGGATAAATGGAAGTGTTCATATTTTGTCCTAGAGGCAATGAGGAGCCAATAAAATTTAGTGAGAAGGTGAATGAATGACATAGTCAGATCTGTACCTAAAGAAAATCATTTTGGCAACAGTGTGGGAGATGGGTTGAAGTGTGGACAGACACTGGGTGGAGAAGCCATTGCAACAGCCCAAGCAAGAAATGATGAGAGCCTGGAAAGAGAGACAGAAATGCTAATTCTCAAACCTGGAGCATAGGGGTCCAGTCAGAAAGTGATTTAATATACCACTTGCCATCATGGAAAGGTAAGGATCAGGGATTTTAAGGTCAAAAGTGGAAGATTTAGAAATGACAGGCAAACTGCAGCTCCCAGTGGCTTTCCTAGCAAACAAAATAACATAGAGGTAAAGTAATTTTTTTTAAATCTATGAATAAGAGGGATGGAACTAAACAAATAAGAGGAGACCTGAGGCTGATGTGGATGGAGGGGATTTTCCTAAGATGGGACCAGGAAAAAGACTTATGGGTAATAGGATCACACATCTAGAAAAAAAGAAAGATGAGAACAAGCATTTGTTAAATGCATACTTCAATAATAATAAGTAAATAACAACAATAATACAATATAACAAAATAAGAATAATGTAAATTTTATAAATAATAATATAAACCAAGCACTGAGATAATTGCTTTACATCTGATCTGATGCTCACAACAACCCTTTGAGAGAGGTACTATTATTATCCCCATTTTAGAGATGAGGAAACTGAGGCAGACAGAGATAACTTGAACTCAAGTTATCCTGACCCCCAGCTCAGCATTACATATCCACTACCTCACCTAGAAGGTACCCAAAGCCATCTTAGTCTGACACTTCATTTTAGAGAGAAAGATAATGAGCAACTATGGAACAGTATTCTGTGTCACTGAATCTTTCAAAGATACACAAATGAAGTTTGAAAAAACTTTTGAATGTTTATTTTCCTTTTTATTTATGTTTTCTGATGGTTTTATAAGATCATATGCCCTCTCTAAGAAACAAAATTTCAGATTTTAGTTTCCCTAAGAAAAAAAGGGCATCAATTTCTTTTTTCTTTTTCTTTTTTCACTTCCACAAGTTTTTGAGTTCCAAATTTCTCACCCCTACCCCTACCCCAAGATGGCATGCATTCTGAATACCCCTTCCCCTGGTCTGCCTTCTCTTCTATCTCTCCCCCCTCCCTTCTCTTATCCCCTTCCCCTTCTATTTTCCTGTAGAGCAGGATAGACTTCTGAACCCCATTTCCTGTATTTCTTATTTCCCAGTTGCATGTGAAAACATTTTTTTTAAACATGTGTTTTTAAAACTTTGAGTTCCAAATTTTCTCCCTTCCTCCCTCCCCACCCACCCTCATTGAAAAGGCAAGCAACTCAATATAGGTTGTACATGTGCAGTTATGCAAAACACTTCTTAGTAGACATGTTGTAAAAACTAACTCTATTTCCCTTAATCCTATCCTGCCCTCCCATTTATTCTATTCTTTTCTTTTGACCCTGTCCTCCTCAGAAGTATTTACTTCTGATTACCCCCTTTCCCAATCTGCCCTCCTCTCTATCACCCCCTGCTCTCTTGTCCCCTTCTCCCCCTATTTTCCTGTAGGGTAAGACAGATTTCCATACCCAATTGAATGTGTATGTTATTCTCTCCTTAAGCCAAATCCTATGAGAATAAGATTCCCTCATTCCCTCTCACCTTCCCCTGTTTCCCCTCCACTGTGAGAGACTTTTCTTTTCTGTTTTTTTTGTGAGATAATTTACCCCATTCTACCTCTCCCTTTCTTCTCCAGTATCATCCTCTCTCATCCCTTAATTTTATTCTCCAGATATGACCCTTAATCTTCAACTCACCCTGTGCCCTCTATCTATCTATATATACATACATTTTTTTTCCTTCAACTACCCTAATACTGACAAAGTTCTCATGAGTTAACAAATATCATCTTTCCATGCAGGAATGTAAACAGTTCAATCTTAATAAGTCTCTTATGATTTCTCTTTCCTGTTTACCTCTTCATGTTCCACTGAGTCCTGTATTTGAAAGTCAAATTTTCTTTAGCTCTGGTCTTTTCATCAGAATGCTTGAAAGTCCTCTATTTCACTGAATGACCATTTTTTCCCCTGAAGGATTATACTCAGTTTTGCTGGTAGGTGATTCTTGGTTGTAATCCTATCTCCTTTGCCCTCCGGAATATTATATTCCATGCCCTGCAGTCCTTTAATGTAGAAGCTGCTAAATCTTGTGTTATCCTGATTGTGTTTCCACAGTACTTGAATTGTTTCCTTCTGGCAGCTTGTAATATTTTCTCCTTGACCTGGGAACTCTGGAATTTGGCTACAATATTCCTAGGAGTTTTCCTTTGGGGATCTCTTTCAGGAGGAGATGGTGGATTCTTTCAATTTCTATTTTGCCCTCTGGTTCTAAATATCAGGGCAGTTTTCCTTGATAATTTCTTGAAAGATGATGTCTAGGCTCTTTTTTTGATCATGGCTTTCAGATAGTCCAATAATTTTTAAATTCTCTCTCCTGGATCTATTTTCCAGGTCAGTTGTTTTTCCAATGAGATATTTCACATTGTTTTCTAATTTTTCATTCTTTTGGATTTGTTTTACAGTGTCTTGATTTCTCATAAAGTCACTCTTCCAATTGCTCTATTCTAATTTTTAAGGAAGTATTTTCTTCAGTAATCTTTTGGACTTCCTTTTCCATTTGGCCAATTTTCTTTTTAGGGCATTTTTCTCCTCATTGGCTTTTTGGACCTCTTTTGCCATTTGGGTTAGGCTGTTTTTTAAGGTGTTATTTTCTTCAGTATTTTTTTGGGTCTCCTTTAGCAAGCTGTTGACTTGTTTTTCATGATTTTCTTGCATCACTCTCATTTCTCTTCCCAGTTTTTCCTCTACTTCCCTTACTTGCTTCTCAAAATCCCTTTTGAGCTCTTCCAAGGCCTGGGACTGATTCATATTTTTCTTGGAGGCTTTGGATGTAGGAGCTTTGACTTTGTTGTCTTCTTCTGGTTGTATATTTTGATCTTCTTTTTCACCAAAGTAAGATAATATAGTCTGACTCTTTTTGCCTGCTTGCTCATGATCCCGCCAATTACTTGAGTTTTAAACTCTTTGTTAAGGTAAGAGTCTGCTTCCAATGTGGAGAGTGTACTGTCCCAAGCTTCAGGGGTTTGTGTAGCTGTTTTCAGAGATACTTGTAGGGACCTGTAAATTTTCAGTTCTTCCAAGGTGGTATGATAAGGGCTGAGGTGTTTACTCCTTTCCTGGCCTGTGAGCACAGGTATTCCTTTCTGTCCTGTAACTGTGGGGAGGGGTTCCTCTCCACAGCCACTACAAGCTCCACCACGCCAGCGCTCTTCCTCACCCCAGCACTGCCGCCCAGAACTGTGACCCAGATCCACACACGGGCAAAGCAAAAGATTCCTGCCCAGCACTGGCAAAGAGATCCCTGCAGTCCCTCTCTGATCAGCCACTGGATTCCCCCTCAGTCTGTGGGCCAGAAGCTCAGGAAGCAGCTGCCCCCATCCCGGACCAGGCTCTTGGGGAATGGAGCTGAGACCCCGCCTTCCTCTCTGACCACTGACAGACACAGACTTTTCCCACTGACCTTCTAAGTTGTCTTTGACATTCGTGGATTAAGGAGTCTGGGAACGTCCACAGCTGCCCGGGATTCAGTCCTCTGAGGCCTGCTCCAGGTTTGCTGTGGCCTGCACGCCCACGCCGGGCTGCGCTGCGCTCCCAGCCCGGTACGATACACCTTTCTTATCAATCATCCAGGTTGTCTTGGGCTGGAAATTTGTTTTACTCTGTCTTTTTGTGGGTTCTGCTGCTTCAGAATTTGTTTAGAGCCATTTTTTATGAGTATTTGGAGGGGTTTGGGGGAGAGCTCAAGCAAGTCACTGCTTTCACTCTGCCATCTTGGCTCCGCCCCCCAAAAGGGCATCAATTTCAAAGATTAACTATGTAATCCTATAATTAATACTTCCAACTCTTTCAAAATGTAATCTATAATGTATACATTAAAAAGGAAGTTTTTTATTGAACAATTTCAAATCTCTTAGGAACCATAATACAAAGACAAGATATTCAGTAGCATCAAAAACAAACACTTTTGATTGATTCTAAAGCATACATGTTATTATTTTACTAAGTACTACATGTTCTAGAAAAACTCAATGTTGGTATATGTTTTAAATACTTCAGTAGCACCTTCTAAAGTTGGAAACTTCAAAGCTGAAAGCTGTTGATGAATTCATTCAGTTTCCCAGGCAATTAGGGTTCCCAAGTTTTGTGCTTAAATCTTGGTAAAGTAAATTCGTTTTAAATTGGACCCATCAAAGACTTCTATAGCCACTGCAAGTAAATGAACAAACAAGAATTGGAAATTACTCAAATTCTGTGACATCATTTAATAATTGAGTCTTTCTCACTTTCATCTTTTCACTATTATAAGAAAAGTTTTTGGGGCAAAGTGGATGATCAACATAAAGTGAGAGAAGAAAGGAATGGTGCATGTGAAGCTCACATAAAAAGTTAGCTCCAATTAGATTGCAAAGCAAGGAACAGTTACTCATGCTTAGACAACAGAGGAACTGTTTCCTTTGTAATGTAAGTGGAAGAGTTTAGCCTTAAAGACAACATGCCAAAAGCTAGTCACTTAAAGATTCTTTATTAAACTTTGAAGATGATATACAGAAAGTGAAAGCATAATTATGTCTTTAAAATGTCTGACAGGCTGCCTTTTTTTATAAATTTAAATTTTATATTTTATGTTCCTCATATGTCTTTAACTTTTAGTCACTCTGTAACGTGAGTTAAAATTGTTTTGAATAATATTTTACTATAAGATAAAATCCTTATTTTTTCTAAGTCATATTCTGTTAAACTGTGAAAATATTGTCGTGATTTATTTCTAATTCCTTCTTCTCTAACATATCCTCGAGTAATATCTTTCCTTGGATGCTCCATCATATGATATTCAAATATCACAAATCTTCTCTCCACCTTTCCTGCTCAAGTAAAGTAAGCTTCAATGGAAACTAAAACTGCTTCTGAATAGAATCTCTTTTCTTTTAAGGCAAATTTGTCATTTAGAAAACTTTCTATTCTGTTACTTAAAGGAATATTTTGATAGATTCCTCCTCCCAAATGGACCCAAAGAATCAGTTCCTTGGATCCTAAGAATCTATTATTTATCAAGCTACATAAAATTTCAAAAATTTTGGACAGCACTTTTAGAAGAAATTAGTCCCTGCAACCCTTCTTAGAACCAATAGTCTATGTTACTGATCTCCCAGAGAAGTATTTGCCAACAACTTTCAGTCTGGGAACTCATATCAAGCCATTCTAAGGGGAAAGGGATTCTTCCCCATATTCAGCCATCCACTGGGCCAGTCATCTATCCTTCTATACCTCCTTTTTCACACAAAACATTTTACTTCACACACACACACACACACACACACACACACACACACACACTCATCCTCCCTGTTCTCATCACCATGATGACCACCACCTTCATCTCTCATCTAGTTTCTCTTCCTACTGCTTCCTACTTTCTTCAAAAATCAGCAAAAGAGTATGAGAAAATACAGAATATCCCAAGAATGTCCACCGAACTATTGAACAATAATTAGGAAACAGTACACTAAACTCAATACCCAGAAAAGGCTGGCATATATTCCAACTAACAAGGGTCTCAACATCACTCTTACCTATTAACAGCCACTATGTTATTGATGCACATTTAAGTTGCAGCCTACTATAATTTCTAGCTTTTTTTTAATTAGAAAAGTGAATAGACAATCCTTACCTTACTTTTTATTAAAAATATGGACCTATGATTTTACTGATGTAGGGAAATCTTGGTAAAGAAACTCCCTCTACTCAGTTGTCTGAGGCACTGAGAAGTAAAGCAACTTATCCAAGGTCCCATAAGTAGAATGGGCCAGAAGCAGGCCTTGAATTCATGTCTTCTTAACTGTGAGGCAGGCTTGCTCTTCACTGGGCCATGCTGCCTATTTTTTATTAATTCAGTTCCCTGTATTTGTTCATATTCAGCTCCAACATGTGTAACATTTCAACTTTTCCTAAATACACATTCATCTGAATTGCCATGGGAGATCTAGCTTTCTTGGGAGTTATCTTCCTTCCACCCCTCCTCTGACCTCCTGTCCTTATTAGTTGGCTCATAAATTTAACAAGTAAATTCAAAATAGCCTGTGGCAACACATCATTTAAAAATTCTGAACAGCAGCTGATTAAGACCATTTTTTGTCATTCTTTATTTTTTTTCAGTTTTATAGTAAAATTTTCAATTACCCAAAAGTCAAATAAGTGAGAATCAGGACTAGATACAGAAAAATACTAAGAATTCAATTGAGTGCATCACTGATTCTCTGAGAGTAGTCTGTTTCCTTTGGGAAAAATTCTTTCTTTCTAAAAGTCACTGTGTTTTTCTAAGCTTCAAGATAAATAGTTGTGTAACCTCTCTGAGCTCTGAGACAAGGATGTACAAAGGTAAACCTGGTTTGTGTGTAAAATAGAAAGGGTCTGGTGACCTTTTAGCTTCTGCTATTCCCTTGTCAATGACTTAGCTAGGATCTTCCCATGGTGTGAACATCAGGTAAATAATACTAAAAATATGATCCTTATGGAGCAAGGTTTTAGAGTTTAGAATTACCTTAATTCTATTACATCTCCTAAAGGGCATGCTAAAACTATAGAATTACTCCAGTGGAACCAGAGAGGTTTCATCATCAAGTTATCAATTATTCAGTCTGTAAGAATTCTTGTTCTTTGTAGTATCTACACTATGATTTACTAGCATGAACTATCAAAAACTGTCCTTTTCATTACCAACATTAATTTTGAATATAGCAACTCTTTCAAAGGAAAACAAAGTAGTCAAGCTGTAAAAACCAGTAGCCTAAGTAGCAGGCATGTCAAATATTAACAAAAAGATTAAAAATGTAGATATTCTATTATAGTTGGTTTTACTATACATAATCCATTTTCCTGGGGAAATAAATGTTACATACTTTAATTCAATATGCCGTAATACAAGAGGTAAAATCTATATTTCCTCCTCCTAATCCATTTTACAATTACAATAACAATAAAAATCCATAAGGACAAACTAGCAAACTCTGTGAGGCTAGGAAGTTTATTTCCTACTCTTATTTTCAATCTCCTTCACACTTACTCCTAGCTGCTTTTCCCACCAACAAATCTCCAACACCCTTTTGTCAGCTATAAATGATGTTTTGACTCTATGATGATACCATTAATAATGATACTACTGTTTCTTAGAAGAAACTATTAACTCACAAGAGTAAGGTAAATAACTTCCCCAGGTACCCAGATGTCAGCTTAACAGGACTTTTTCAAGGACACAGATAGAACCCTGAGGCCCTGGAAGAATTAATTAATTGTCGATTCACATACAAAAAGTGATTTAGCCTCAGCCTAACTAGGCAAGGATGTAGGGTCCAAAGTAAAGCTAAACAATGACATATAAGCTCAATGGCAATCTTTCATGAAATGAAAATAAGGGTGGCTCAGTTTCATTAATCCAGGTAGGTAGTCCCTGAAAAGAACAGGTGTTAGGTAAGAATTCCAGTAAACCCAGATGATGTGTTAATTAACAGCAATGCTAGGTCCGAAACAGTTGCATTTGGATAATACATAATTCAACAGCTCCATATATACTGAAGGAAACAAGGGCAGGCAGACTACTCTGACATTCAATGGATTTGGAGACATACCTTCATTCTCAGAGCATAGTTCACTTTCAGAGTAACACTGGCATAACACATACATCCATTTGGATTGAAACAGGCACTAAGAGATGAAAGAGGAAGGGAGGGAGAATTTAATAAGCAATTACTACTTGCCAGGCACTGGGTTAAGTGCTTTACAAATATCTCAATTGATAACAACTACCCTGGGAGGTAAGTGCTATTATTAGCCCCTAAGACAAACAAGGGTTAAATGACTTGCTAAGGGTCACAAAGCTATTCAGATCTTCCAGACTCTAGACTCTAGGACTGATCTTCTGTCCAATTTGTCACAATATGGTCACAAAAACAAAAAACTAGTCCCTGTCCTCAAGGAGCTTACATTCTATTGGGGGCGGGGGAAGGGGTGGTCGAGTGAAGAAGAACATCAGAAAAGAGAACAACACATACAGAAATAAGCAAATACCAAATAAATATAAACATTGGATGTGGGGAAGAGGCAAATATGCAACAATCTTCTCATCTACAAAATAAAGGGGTTGGGCTTGATGATTACTAAGGTCACTTCCAATGATAAATCTATTCTCCTATGATCCTCTTCAACATAGCCCATTCTCAGTCCTCCCCCTCTTTCCAGTCTCAGCCGACCCCAAGACAACCTTTAAGACTGACAACAATGAGGAAATCTCCTGTAATTTAAGAATTACTGAAGACAAAGCTCCCCCTGCGGCAAGAATCCAGTACAGGTAGTTAGCAGCCTTGAGAAATCTGAATAATCTCACACAATTCTTGTGGGAGGGTAAACTGTGGAGCAAGTAAGGGGTCCTATTATCCTCTGTACCACTCTAGATTCTCTTAGGTAAGGGATGCCAATTCAAAACATAAGAAATAGAAATGAAATTAGGGGGATCGGGTTGCCTCAATAGCACAATGTCTACTACTGGAGCTGGATCTGAACCCTAAGGAAAAACTGCAAGTATGGAAGGTGAATCACTCCTCAAAGGTGAGATTGATAACTTCATTCTTTGTTGAGAATGCAGTAATTGGGAATCCCTACAGCTAAGACCACAAACTCTGCAGACAAAATCTATCAGTCAGATGAGAAGAACCCTTTAGACTCACCCTGGTACCTATGATAACCACAGAGTTATGGCTTCCTATCGTCACTAGCAAATGCCAAAAGATAATATATACAAGAGGACACTTGTGAGAGGACAAGCAAGAGAACACTCCAGGCAGTGGATGAAAAAGATGCAGCTGAGGCCAATGTAGAGAGTTTTGCAGAGGACTTGCATGCTTAAAAAAGATGGCCCTCAGTTGAGGACCTTGCTTCATACTGCAACAAAACAAGTGAGCTCCCTCTTCTTCCCTCTTCCTTATCTCAAATGTCTTCTATTATCCCCTACTTTACCCCTGTCTCACATGAAGAGGTTGCTCTTGATTTTTTCCAAGATAAACTATTCTATATACATGTGACTCCCACTTTATCCCATATTCTCCATCAGATTGTCCTCTTCCTCAACCCGAATATATCACTAACCTTCAATCTCTCCCTGCCTATGAACTACTTCCCTTATGCCTACAAATATTCTCCTGTTTCTATCATCCTTAGGAAAGTGTCATTTGATACAACCATTCCTGTGATCATTCTATATATGTTCTCCATTTTGTGGATAAACTCCTTGAGAAAGCAATCTGTACAATGTGCTACCATCTACTGTCTTCTAACCTTCTGCAGTCTGGATTCTGATCTCTTCATTCAACAAAAACTGCTCTCTCCAAAATTATTAATGATTTCTTAATTGCCAAATCTAATGTCCATTTTTCAATCCTTATTCTTCTGGGCCTCTCTGCAGCCTTTGACAATGTTGATCACTCTCTTCTCTGGAATTCACTCTCCTTTCTAAGTTTTCATGACATTGTTCTCTCCTGGTTCTCCTATTTGTCTTATTGTTCCTCAATCTCCTTTGAGCTTCATCTAGACTAGGTCATGGGTGTGTCACAGAGCTCTCTCATGGGTCTATTTCTCATTTCCTTCTATACAATCTTACTCAGTGATCTCACCAGATTGAAGTTTATTGAAGAGGAAGATGACATGATCAGATCTGAACTGTAAGATTACTTTGGCAGTTGAGTAGAGAATGGACTAGAGTAGGGACCAACCAGAAGGCCATTATGCTTGTCCAGATGTGGAGTGATGAGGGTCTGTACCAGGGTAGTGGCTTTATAACTGGAGAGAAAGGAACATATACAAAAGATGTGGTAAAGGTAGAAATGCCAAGACTTGGTAGCATGATATGTGGGGTGAATATGTAAAAAGAAATGAGGATGACACTTAGTTTGTGGGCTTGGGTGAGTGGGAGGAAGGTGGTATCCTCAATGGTAACAGAGAAATTTGGAAAGGTGGGGGAGGTTTTGGAGAAAAGATAATGAGTTCTGTTTTAGATATGCTGAATTTTGAGATATCTACAGGATATCCAGAAACCATCAGCTCTTCTCCATATTACCACCAAAGTCCATCAGGAAGGAAAAAAAGAAACTCTATTCAAAATAACTACAAAATATATAAAATATTTGGAGGTATACTTATGAAGACAAACAGAACTTATGTGAAAACAACTACAAAGTTTAGAATACATTCTTTACAGAAATAAAAGACAAATGATTGTCAAAATATTAATTGTTCATGATTAGACTATGATAATGCAATAAAAGATAACGTTGCTAAAATTTATTTATTCAGTGCCATACTTACTCAAACTACTGAAATAGAACTTGAAAGAATAATAAAATTCTGATGCTTAGGGATACCCTGTAGAGGGCCGATCTTAAGAATCTGATAAGGGTTTAAGATCCAAGGCAGAGTTTGACCTCTGCCCAGGCTTTTACCCAAAAGGGCTCAATGATTAAGAGGTACGGCTCTCCAATCTCTCCCTGTTAGGAGGTTCCTGAAATATTCCTTCGCAATCTTTGAACCTTATATTTACACATCCACTCCTCTATGCAGGTGGTGCCAAGGCGCCTGGGAAAACCTTGGAAAATACAAACCAATCTAGGAACCCTGATAACGAGGAAATGTATGTTGTCACGTCCTCAGCAGATGTTTTGGGGAGGACTCTTTGAAGTTAGGCTAGATTTTCTCTCTACATCCTGTACCTTCAGATGAATAAACTGAGTCAGTTCTGCTGCTCTGCATGGCCCATGTCTCAAGTTTATTTCGCGCTGTTCCGTTCGGTGCACTATTTGATTGCTGGCAACAATACCCTGAAAACTGAAATTGAGCTGGCTGGGAGTAGAGGTAGCCAACTTGGATATAAAGGTCTGCAAACATAAGTCACTTCCTGGAGAGAGTTCTTATTAATGGATTCTACCACCATTATAAATGTTCTTCCTTGCTCCCTCTAGGGCAGGTATGGCAAAGATTGAAACTTTGTGGGCCACAGACCACAGTCATAAAGCAAATGGACAAAAGTATTGCATAGGTCATACAGAACAAGGAGTCAGTTACTACAGACATCCATCAGTGTTAAGCAAAGGTGCTGAAGGGACAGGCTAGGGTCTAGATCAAAAAGAGGATGCCAGTGTGCCACCAAAGAAATTTGGTTCCATTTAAGTGGAAGGAAAATGAGGAGGGTTCAAGCACAATCATCTGATGCAATTTATCATAATCACTACTTTGTGGGTATATGCAAATTTTTGTGCCTGGGTTTAGGAGTGTCACTTGACCTCCTATCTTTTCCAGAATAAGCTTCAACTGGACAGTTCCTCACTATCACCATCTTCTCAAAAGAAACCGCAATTATGAATTGGTCTAGAGTAGCATTCCTTCCTCAGAAGTTCTAGTAGAGCTTTCATTAATTCAGAGGTATAAAATAGAAGGCTGATTGCAAGGTTCTTTCCTCTAGGTTGGATAGTTAATCACTAAGTGCTAAAGATGTCCTAGTACCTAGTAGAGGTGAAGATCTCCTTTATAAGGAACTCAGCCTGTCCCTTCTTGGCCTAGGCTAGTGAAACACTGAGAATACATGAAGTAGGCTGGAGGTTATAGTCAAGAGCCCAGAAGGTTTGCTATCTGGACAACGGAGAAGGTTTATATTTTAATCTGTTGAGAGTTGTTCCATGCTTACTGCATACGTTCAAGGAACTCCTCTCATGCTTTGATATTTTGCTACGTAAAATAATTTTTCTGCACTATCTATGGCAGGTCAGATTAATTATCTACCACTGTCAGAGCAAAATGTGTATGTGTATGACAGAGAAAGACAAAGACAGAAAGACAGAGAGAGACAGGAGAAGAAAGGAGAAGAGAGGAGAGGCAGAAGAAAAAGTAGGCAGTGAAAACAATAGTGAGTGTTCAGTATTGAAGAATAAATGGCATTATTTTAAAAGAACATTGCGATGTGGAGGCCCATCCTCCTGGTAATAAGAGGTATAGCCTCATCTGTTTCTCTACTGAATTTAACATCTACACCAAACTTTTTGTGTGTGTTCAATCTTCCCTTGCTTGGTTCAGATAAGAGTAGAGTTCACAAGATACCCACTCTCCCAAGCCCTCTTCTGTGTCTACATACTCTTCTGGGACACTACAATTACAAGAAACAATAAGTTACTCCCCCTTCTTCCTCATTTCTCCCCTAAAGCATTCCTTTTTTTCTTCCGGATCTTTCTTGTCTTAAACAAAACAGAACAAAAAATATCCCAAGTCCTATATTTGTCTTTGTTCACTTGATTACGTGAAGATAGTTAGATTCTGAAGGAACACTAGGTTTTTTGTCTATTTGAATGTAAGAACTTCATTATAATTTAGACCCTTCCATTTGCTCATATTTAGTTAACTTTGTATGTTTCTCATATCCTACATTTATATTTTTTAAATTCTACCCAGTACTAGTTTTCATCAAGAATACTTTAAAGTCCTCTACTCTATAAAAATTCTGTTTTTTTCTCTGTAGTGTTATACTCAGTTTTGTGGAATAAGTTCTTCTCAATTTAAGACTTTTGCTTTTTGGATTGTCATATTCCAGGATTTCCTCTCTTTTATCTAATTGCAGCATAGTCTTATGTGATCTCAACTGTGTTTCCCTAGTATTGAACTCTTTCTTTCTGGCTGCTTTCAATATTTTCTTTTTGACTTGGAACTTTTGTTTTGGGACTATTATATTCATAGTAATTTCAGTTTGTGATTGTTTTCAAGTGGTGACAGGTAAAATCTTTTTTTCACTTAGTTCTCTAGTTCTTATATATCTCAACAATTTTGTTTTATGATTTCTTAAAATATGTTGTTAATGTTTTATGTTTCATCAAGTTTTCAAGAAGGCAAATGGTTTTTAAATTATCATTCTTCCACCCACTTTCTAAGGTACTTGTTTCTCATAGTAAGTAATACTTTTTAAGTTCTTGCAATTTTTCTTCTGACTTTATTCTAATATTTCTGTTATCATATGGAACCATAAAGTTCTGGTTTTTTTCCATTCTATTTACCAGGAAGTCCACTAATTGGATAAGGTTTACTACTTTCTATTTTAAGCCACTCGTTCAACTTCCATTATTTTCCCCAAAAGCTTTAAATTCATTTTAAAATTCTTACTTCATTTCTTCCAGCCAATCTTGGAATCTCTGTGACTGACTCATTCTTTTCTTTAAAGGTGCTTTGTGGCAGAGTGGATAAAGCACTGAGCCTGGAGTCAGGAAGACCAGAGATCAATTCTGGCCTCAGAAAGTTACAAGCTGTGTGACCCTGAATGAGTCATTTAACATGTTTGCCTCAGTTTCCTTGTCTGTAAAATGGAGATAAGAACAGCAGCTACTTTCCAGGGTTGTTGTAAAGATCAAATGAGATAATACTTGTAAAAAAGTGCTTAGCATAGTGCCTAGAACATAGTAGATACTATACAAATGCTTATTCCCTTTCTTTCCCCACCTTTTTTCTGAAGCTTTACTTGTACTAATTATGACTTTACTCTCTTCTGGTTTTGCCTTTTTGGCAAATTGGTATTTCTTCATCTTATTCAGTTTTTTTCTATTTACTCACATCTTCAGACTCAGTCCTGGGTTGGGACTTCATGCCAGGGTCACCTTCTGTTCCTTTCTGCCCTCTTGGCTGGGTTGTGCAATCCCCATTTTGTAGTTTGGACGCTTCTACAGATCTGAGTGATGTGGCTGGGACAGTACCCCCCTACCACTCCTTCTACTACAATCCCTGGTTCTTACTTCTGCTTCCTAGTAGTCAAATGTAACGTGCTGGCCTCAACCCCATCTCTGTCTCTTTCTCCTTAAACAAGTTCCCAACCAGGAGAAAGGAAACATGCATTTACTGGAGATAAATACAAGCAAAAATAAAGATAGTCTCTACAATCTAGAAGTTTACATTCTAAAGGAGGAAGATAATACACAAAAGGGAACTAAAAATGGAGGAGGGGGAGAAATGAAGATACTTTTGCACAAAGGCATGGTTTTAAAAGTGCAAGAGTCAGGAAAGAGACAGGAGAAGAATAAAGACTGACTTGACAATGCCACTCCACAAAATGGAGGCCCCAGGATGAACTCACCAACAGCAGAAATGGGGCCAGCCTCATAAAGTAGACTCTGTTCCCTTCCTAAGCTATGACAGACCCCAGAGATATAGCCAGATATAGGAGACTGTGCTGTTCTCAGGCATCCTGGAGGGGCCCTGGCAGATAAAATCTCTGGACTCTGTCCTGGCCCTATCTCCTGCTATAGCTCTAGCAAGAGCACTAGCTTTAATGATCTTGGAATGCCTCCAGCTGTGTACATACTTTCCAGGCCTATCCTCCCACGCAGTGACTTACTAGGGATTGAGTTTGTGTCCAATGGGGCTACAACTTGCCAGGGCCAATAAAGATTCTGCTGGATCCCACACTGAGTACTCACATACATCTGGCCATCTCCTTGTGCAGTCCTGAAGTGGATGAAGAAGCTTACAAGTATTTCTCTTATATTTTCTTGTTCATTGCTTACATGGTGCTCCACTAAATATTTGCTGGGATTGCAGTTAGGAGAGCTAGGCTTCTCTAGGCCCTTTCATACTACAATCTGCATGGCCCACCTGTGCCACTTTGTCTTCCTAGCACCTAGCACAATGACTTGTCCATAGTGGTGTTTTAAATAATGCTTATTGATTTGAGTATAACACTCGAGAAATGAAAATATATTTACATTTTGCAACTGCTTACACAAGTATTATACTTAAGTCAGTCAATACATGCTCATGTTCTAACAATGAATCAAGATATAAAGCTTTACTTAAAATAAGTTGCTGCTTTGATAACAGAAAATTAAGTAAAAATATAATTCTGAGCATACTAATTGGAGCTTCTTTAATGATAACACTAGTCTACAATAGGTCTTTAGCCAAAGCAAATACATTTATATGTACATGTGAACATATGTATATGTATATATGTATGTATACATATATCTATATATATGTACACATGTGTCTATGTGTGTAACACCTTACTGGTTCTTGGACATGACCAATTTTTGCTGATTTTTTCCTTGCCCATTCATGCTACTACAAAACATTTTGATACCAAAATATTTGTCCTAGGAGAGTTAGGAGTATCAATTAATGCTCTTTTTCTGGATAATGAGGCAGGAGGAAAGAAGCAGACAGACTTATCTTTTTTTTCATGGGTTCTAGACCAGTAAAATATTTCTAGTTCTAAGTTTCTACTACATAATCCCAACTCTTTATATAAAGTTCAAGTCTCTAAAAGTCCATTTCCTACACACATATATTTGCATATTTGTTCCCCTCCTGGCCCCTGTACCTAATTAAGCAAACTCTGTGCTCAGCCAAGACTGAAACATGTTTTTGATTCTTTGCCATTTGGTCTGGCATTTACATTAATAGAGCAGGACATGGATCAATGTACTGTGTCATGTGTATCCATAGGATTGCAGGCTGAAGCTTTTTGCTCTGCTTGTGTTCTCAGAGAGATGCCATGTCACTTGGCAGCTCAGTTGATGCTACTACATTAAGCTTGTCAACAGCCCTCAAAAACATCCTTCAGGTCCCAACCATCCCTCTAGACAGGAAGAGTTCTACTCACAAATTTTGGTGACTGACTAACCTAATGGTTTTTTAAGACTAGAACTAATAGAGAATGACTTGTAGTCACACTATGGTTTTAACACAGTGGACATGAATCATATAATTCAACATTCAACAAATATTTATTAAATATTTATTCAAAGCATTGCATCAGGCACTGGAATAGACAGTTCAGATGAGATCTAAAATCTAGAACTAGAAGGGACCTTACAAGTCCTCTAATCTCCTTTTATAGGTGAGCAAAATGAGGTTCAATCAAGGTAACCAAGGTAACTGGGCTAGTAAGTGAGAGAATTTGAATCCAAACATAAGTTCTCTGACATTAAGTCAAGTGCTCCATGCTACACCACACTGACTTCCATTATAGTGTCTCTATTCTTATGGAGTTTACTGTTGAATAAAGGGAAGAGACAAAAATAAAGATAACTATTATATAGTTAGTATCATAGAGAAACAAAAGAAAAAGAATAAAGTAAAATCTTCTAAGATAAAGTAGCTGTGAAAATAAAATGAAACAAGATTTTTCCAGGACCATGTTTGTTAGGCATACTGCTACTAACAAAACATCCCTCCAAAATGAAGGTATGCATATAGCCTGAACATTTATGCAGCTTCTAAAGGTGCCTAACTCTAAGAGAACAATATTTGTTGTCATTCACTCTTGTCCAATTCTTCGTGACCCTGTGAACCATAGCCCACCACTGCTGTCCACAGAATTTTCTTGGCAAAGATACAGATTTGCCATTTTCTTCTTCAGTGGATTAAGGCAAACAGAGGTTAAATGACTTGCTCAGGGTCACAAAGCTACTAAGCCTCTGGGACCGGATTTGAACTCAAGTCTTCCCAACTCCAAGCCCAACACTCTATCCACTATGCCACCTAGCTGCCTCAAAAAGACAAACATATACAACATAAAAAAATCAAATAAAGTTAAATTCTCCCCATAATGAGGAAGAAGTATGTAAAATAAACCCAACCATCACCTGACAGAGAGGTGATGGACTCAGATAGGAGACAAAAATATGTTTTCTGGACATGGAATATATTGGAATTTATTTTGTTTGTCTAGGCTTATTTTTTCAATGGGAAAGAGGGGAAAATGTGAGGGAGAGAAAATAAATTTATGTTTACTTAAAAAAAATGAAGAAATTTTTAGAAATAATTAAAAGACCAACAAAAATTATCATTCTCTGTATACTAACAGCAAAACCCAATAGGAAGACATAAAGATAAATTCAATTCAAACTTACCAAAGACTACAAAGAATATTTTGGGTTTTACCTACAAAGACACAGAAACTATATGAATATAATTACAAAATACATTTTTATAGAAATAAACAGACCTAAATAATTAGATAAATACTAATTGCCTATGGTTGGGCTGTCCAAATATGATAAAAATGGCAATGCAATCTAAATTAATTTACACAGTATAATAACAAACTACCAAAAGGGTTAATTTTATAAAGCTAGAAAAAAAATAACAAAAATTCATGTAAATGAACAAAATATCCATCAAGGAAATCTCAAGAGAAATGATGAAAAAAAGTGTGAATGAGAAAGGTCTACCAGTACCAGTTTTCAAACTACACTCCAAAGCCTTAAGCATCAAAACCATTTGGTACTGGTTAAAGAAACAGAAAAAGTTGATCAGTGGAAGAGATTAGGTACATAAGATCCAGAAGCAAATGAAGATAGTAGCAGAGGGTAACTATTGGTGTAAAGACTCCTTATTTAACAAAAACTTCTGTGAAAACTAAAAAGCAGATTGGCAGAAATTGCATTTAGCCCATCATTTCATACCACATAGCATAATTAGCTTTAAATGGATACCTGACCTAGAAATAAAAGGTCACATCATAAACAAAGTTAAGTACAGAGAAGGAGGTACTTTTCACAATTATGAAAAGGAAGAGTTCTTGTCTAAATAAAAGATGGAGAAGATCCCAGAAGATAAAACAGACAATTTTGATAACATAAAATTGAAAAAAATTTACACAAAGAAGACAATATAATTAAAATTAGAAAGGAAACAGTTAATTGTAGAAAAAAAAACCTTTGATACATAGAGAACACAAACAAATATATAAAAACAAGAGCCATTCCCCAAAAGATAAATAATCCAAGGATTCGAACAGATAGTTTTCAAAAGAGGAAATGGAAGCTATTAATAACCACATGTCCCATATTAGGAATAATAAGATAAATGCACATCAAAAGACCTCTGAGGTTCTATCTCACACTCATCAGATTGGTAAAGATGACCAAAAAGGGAAAATGACAACTATTGCCAGTGTTAGAGGGAATAGTCACAATAATACACTATTAGGTGGCACTGTGAATTATTTGTCCACTCATTCAGGAAAGCAATTTGGAATTTATATCCAAAAGTTCACTGAACTCTATTTAACCTTTACCCCAATGACACCACTATAAGACAATGAGATCAAAGAAAGAAGGAAAGGAGTCATGTATCCAACATTATTCAGTTCAGTATTTTTTGTTATTGCAAAGAACTGGAAACTAAACCAATGGCCATCAATTTAATTTATTCTACTCTACTTTATTTTCAGTACCAAATTCTCTCCCTCCACCCCTCTCCAATCCATTGAGAAGGCAAGAAATACAATACCCATTATATTATGAAGTCATGAAAAACATATTTCCACACTAGGGGAAATGCCTAGTGATTCCCATACTAGTGATTAAATGCCCACCAATTTGTTCAGCCATTTTCCATTTATGATATAGAGTACTGGAACACTATTTTGTGCAATAAAAATATAGAAAGGAACACATTCAGGAAAACATGGGGAAAATAGTGATATAAAATGAAGTGACAAGAACTCTGAGAAAACCAATCAGTGCTTCTATTTTCTCTTCTCACTCACTTCTAAATCCTCTGCACTCTGGATTCTGACCTCTTCATTCAATGATCTTCCCATTCTAATGGCTTTTTCTCAAGCCTTATTCTTTTAGACCTTTCTGCAAGCCCTGACACTGCTAACCACTCTCTCCTGCAGACTCTCTTCCCTCTAGGTTTCTATGATACTACTCCCTCCTGGTTCTCTTCCTATCTGTCTGTTTACTCCTTATTCTCCCCTGCTGAGTTTTAATTCAAGTCAAGACCACTATAACAATAACAACAGTAATAATAGCTAATATTTATGTAGCACTGACTGTGTACTAGGAACTATGCTAAGCACTTTACACTTATCTCATTTGATCCTCAAACAATCCTGTGAGGTAGGTGTTATTATCATCCCTATTTTACAGATGAGGAAAGTGAGGCAGAACAGAGGTTAAGTGACTAGACCAGTTCCACAGCTATAAATGTCTGAGATCACATTTGAACTCAGGTCATCCTGACTCCAAGCCCAGTGCTCTAAAAACTGGTCCACTGTAGCTTCCTACTAACCATGGGTATAGTAGGGCAGTGAATAAAGGTCCAATCTGGAATCAGGAAGACTCATCTTTCTGAGTTCAAATATGGCCTCAGATACTTACTAGCTGTGTGACCTGGCCAAGTTGCTTAATCTTGTTTGCCTCAGTTTCCTCATCTGTAAAATTATTTGGAGAAGGAAATGGAAAACTACTCTATTATCCTTGCCAAGAAAAACCCCAAATGGGATCACAGAGAGTTGGACAGCATGACTGGGAAAAAAAACAGCTCTGGGTGTGTCTCAAAGTTCTGTCCTGAGCTCTCTACTCATTTCCCTCTATACTATCTAGGTCAGTAGTTTCACCAGATCCAAGGGTTCAATTAACATTTCTATGAAGATTATTTTAAGATCTTTTTATCCATCTCTCCTGACTTCTATACCTGTATCAGCAACTGCCTAGTGGATATCTGAAGCTGGATGTCCAGGAGATACCTCAAAACTCAATATGTCCAAAACAGAACTCATTAACTTCCACAAAAAAAAACTTCCCCTCTTCCAAACTACGTTATTACTGTAGAGGAAATAACCATCCTTCCAGGCACCAAGGCTCACAACCTAGGCATCATCCTCTATTCCTCATTCACATTCACCCCACACATACAATCTGTTGTCAAATCTTGATATTTCTACCTCCAGAAGATCTATCAGACATGCTCCCACTCACACTGCCACCACTGGTGCAGGGTTTTACTACCTCCCATCTGAGCTACTCTCTCCCTCTTCATCTTTACGTCTTGGAGTCCCTGGCTTCCTGGAGGAATCTCAGCTCAAATCCTATCTTCTTCAAAGACTTTCCCAGTCCCCCTCAATGCTAGTGCCTTCCTTCTGTGATTATCCCCAATTTATTCTGTATCTTGTTGTACACAGTCGTTTGATGTCTCCTCCACTAAGATTGTGAGATCTTGACAGTTAAGACTGCTTTTGCCTTTCTTTGTAACCCTTGTACTTAGCACAGTGCCTGTTGGCACCTGAGAAATAAATCTTGTTGGCTTGACTTGATTACCTCAAGTCTCTCTCCCCTATGGTCTATCCTCCAATAAGTTTGTCAAAGTGAATTTTCTGAAGTCCAGATCTACCATGTCTCCCTGCTACTCAATTTAACTCCAGGAGCTTTCTATTACTGCCAGCATCAAACATAAAATCCTCTCAGGCTTCCGAAGTCCTTCACAGACTGGCTAACTTGCCAGTCTTCTCATGCTTTATCTCCCCTACATGTACTGAAGCACCTAGTCACACTGGGCTACTGGCTGCTTCTCACAGACAGCAGCCTTCTCCTGATTCTCTGCCTTCTTTCTGACTTTCACCATTCCTAGAATGTTATTCTTGCTCATTTTCACCTGCCGGCTTCCTTGGCTTTCTTCTTCTTCTCTAAATTTCATCTTATTTTCAGTTCCAAATTCTCTCCTCCCATTTCCCCACCCACTGAGAAGGCAAGAAAAATAAAACCCATTACAAATAGGTATAGGCATGCAAAAAAAAAATTCACATTAGCATAATGGGCCCCCCCCCCAAACAAGGCGAAAAGAAAAAAGAAAAATATTAAATGCTTCATGAATTTTCATGTCATCCTTGCACAGGGACCATGTTAATCTTCTCTGGACCATTCCAATTTTAATATATGTGCTGCCCAAGTGAGCACTCTGCCTTCCTTCTAGACTCAGCTCAAATCCAACATTTTGCAAGAAGTCTTTACTGGTCTCACTTACTACCCCAACTCCTAACTGTGCCTTTTCTATAAGACCACCTCCCAGTCACACTATATGTATCTTATATGTACACAGTTGTTTGCATATTGTCTCCTACATTATTATGTGAACTTCTTGAGGCAGGGACTATGGTTTTTGCCTTTCTTCATATCCTTGGCACTTAGTACAATACCTGGCATATATTAAGGAAGTGCTTGATAAGTGTTTGTTGATTGGGCACTAACATTCTCCACAATGACTAGAACATTGTAAAGAAAAGCAAATTTAAAAGACGTAAGAACTTTGGTCAATTTGATGATAAGCCATGACTCCACAGGACCCATGATAAAAGTAGTGCACCCCACCTCTTAACAGAGAAGTGATGGACTACAGGTACAGAAACAAACATACATTATTTTAGGGTTAATTTTTTTTTTAATTTTGAGTTCCAAATTATCTCATTCCCTCCAGCCCCTCCTCTACCCAATGAGAAAACAAGTAATATGATACCTATTATATATGTAAGTCATGCAAAACATATTTCTTAAACAAACAAAACCAAGAAAAATATAGAAAATGAAAAACAATATTCTTCAATCTTCACTCAAGAGTTCATCAGTTCTCTCTGGAAGTGGATTTTTCATCACAACTCCTTTGGAATTGTCTTGGATGACTGTCTTGATCAGAGTAGTTACATCTTTCACAGTTGATCATTGTTACAAGAATGCTGTAACAGCATACAATATTCTCCTAGTTTCGCTCACTTCACTTTGCATGAGTTCATATAAGTCTTTCCAGGTTTTACTGAAACAATTACCCTCATCATTTCTCCTAGCACAATAATATTCCATCACAATCATATACCACAACTTATTCAGCCATTCCCCAACTAAAATAACAGACACACATTCTTAGACATAGCCAATTTGTGGATTTGTTTTGCTTAACGAAGCTTATTACAAAGAATAGCTTTTTTTAGTGGGGAGGGTAAAAATTGGCGCACACACACACACAAAATAAGGTCATGAAAGTGATTTAAAAAAAGAAAAAGAAATCAATGAAGCACCTTTTTTAATGTGCAGAAGAGAACAAAAGTCAATGCAGAGGGATCACAATTAAGACAACTGTGCAACTAACGTGTGTGTGTGTGTGTGTACACTCCCCAAGCTAGTTCTTTATATGTGAAAATTCATATATGAAAATTTGTTGATGTTTGTTGAGTTCAGAATAACAAAAAATTAAAATTCTGAAAAAGGAGAGTGAGGAAATATCCCATAGAGAATTCTAAACATTTACTATACTGGAATTTTGTTATGTAAAATACTGCTTAAGTAACTGGACCATTCAAAAGCTATGAACAGGTTGTTTTCAGGTCAGGTAATTAAAGCTACATATAGTCATATGAAAAAATGCTCTACAAAAAAAAAATGAAAGAAAAAATACTCTAAATCACCATTGATTACAGAAATGCAAATTAAAAGAACTCACATCAGATTGGCAAAAATGAAAGAAATAGAAAATTATAAATGTTGGAGGGGATGTGGGAAAATTAGGACATTGTTGGTGGAGTTGTGAACTGATCCAACCATTTTAGAAAACAATTTGGAACTATGCCCAGTGTGCTATAAACTGTTCATACCCTTTAGATCCAAAATACCACTACTAGGTCTGTATCCTAAAGAGATTTAAACTTTTTAAAAAATGATCTATTTGTACAAAAACATTTATGGCAGCTCATTTTGTGGTAACAATGAATTGGAAATTGAAGGGATTTCAATCAATTGGGGAATGGCTAAAGAAGCTGTAGTATATGATTGTGATGGAATACCATTGTGCTATAAGAAATGAATAGAAATGCTTTCAGAAAAACATGGAAAGACTTACATAAAGTGATGCAAAGTGAAGTGATTAGAACAGGGAGAACATTATACATAGTAACAACAATATTGTACGATGAGAAATTGTGAATGACTTAGCTGTTCTCAACACAATGATTCAAGACAATTCCAAAAGATGTATGATGAAAAATACTATCCATTTCCAGAGAAAGAACTGATGGCGTCTATAGGCAAATCGAAACATACTATTTTTTACTTTACTTTTTTTCATTTTTTGTCTGTTTTCTTTCACTACATGAAAAAACATAAGGAAATATATTTTCCATGGTTGCATATGTATAATTATATCAAACTGCTTACACTCTCAGGGAAGGGGGAAGGAATGGAGGAAGGGAGAGGATTTGGAACTCAAAAATGTAATAAATTAATGTTTAAATTGTTTTTATAAATTAGGAAAAAATAAAATATTATTTAAAAAAATAACTGGACAATTGACTGGAAGTTGGAAGTGCTGTGGTTAAGGTAAGATTCACTACCAAGAGACCTGATATGGATTTTTTAAAGAAATATTTCAGATAAGATTTAAAAGTATTGATATATACTTTTTAAGTTAGGCAAAATATCTTCATTAAAAGTCAAATAACAATTTATACAATAACAACAATAATACTGTAAAGACAACCACCTACTTTAGAACTGTCATAAACACAGTAACCAACCATTATTCCAGAGGACTCAAGATGAAACATTCTACCTAACACCTGATAGTTGATGGACTCAGAGGTACAGATGGAGATATTTTAGGGTTGTTGGGTTTTTGTTTGTTTTGGTTTTTTGCCAGTGCAGCAATTTGTTTTTCTTGACTACATATGTTTGGAAAAATAAAATTTAATTAAAAATATATAAAATAAAAAGAGCATAAAGTAAATGATAGCAATGTTTTCAAGTAGTTTAAATTGGTTCAAGTGTGCAAAAGTTTTAGAATCAGACTTTTTCTCCCATTGTGAATGTTGATCAAATTGAAGTCCTTTCAAAAATGGAAATCTAAAAATTTGGAACTCAAAATCTTGTAAAAATGAATGCTAAGAATTTTCATGACATGTAACCAGGGGAAAAAATAAAATACTATTTAAAGAAAAAAACAGAAATCTGAAACTGCCTAGATGGGTTAAAATTATTTGCAGTGGCGAAATTTTCCTATTTTATTGGTCAACTATTAAGTGCAAATATGGAAATTATTCTCTTTAGATAATTTAAGGATTCACATGCCAGGACAGAAAAATATAGACACTGCTAGATGACATCACTGTATCAGATAATTTTCCTTAGCTGTTACTCCTTGTCACAAGGAGAATCTAATCTGCAGGGTGGAGCAGAATAGTTGTTTTTTTTTCTTTCACAGAAATAATTTTGATATACAAACAAAATGTATCACTAAAACATTTTGGTTTTTGTTTTTTTTTTTTAAGACTCAGGTAAATTACTAAAGACAAAACAGGACTAATACCCATTAACTAGTCTGTTTTTACTAGCAACTTGCAGATTAGTGGATTATTGACACTGGTCTATTATATTATGCTTAGTAAGGTTTCTTAGAATAGCAAAAATAACATTTTTTTTAATCCAATATGCAGTCTTGGAGACAAAAAAAAATACAATATATCATTCTGTCTGAGAACAAATACTGCTTTGATGTGCTATGAGTCTCTAATGAAGGCAGGAGGGAGTTCAGGTAATATCTAATCTTTACCACAAACTAACATACTACAACAATGTAGCAGTAACTTGATATTCACAACATATTTTTGGATATGAGGATTCTATTTATTACTTATTCCCTGTCCAGCATGCTGACCTATTGAAATAAGATTCTTTTTTATTCTTTCCATGTTTCAGGTACATTTAACTATATATTTATTCATATTTATGCTTTCTGAACATAAGTTTAGATCTCAGCAGCAACAGCAAAGTGGTTGGGCTGCTAGATGAAGCCTAGGGGGAAAGAAAGGAATTCAAGACATCAACTAAGGGCTCTGATGAAAGAATATAACTATAATCCCATCACAGACAATTAAGTTTCCCCTACAAGAGTGAATATGAACAAAAACAGAAGAAAGTAGAGGTATATATGAGCTTCATATATTTAAGTCTCTAAATAATAATTTTGATAAATAATTTAAGTAAATATTGGTAAATAATTTGAATAAGCTCTGGTAGTTCAGGAAAAAATTTCAGAGACTGACATGGGTCAAGAGATCTCCCAATTGTGAATATTGCTATTATTTTTTAACTTTTATTTTACTTTTTTTCATTAACAAGCATTTATTTTCTTTCCCTCTGACTCCTCCAATTAGGGGAGGAAAAAAAAAGAAAAAAGAAAACTCTTGGAAGAAATATGCATAACCACGCCAAACAAGTTCCCATATTGGGAATGTATGAATTGTAACTATTATTTATAGGAATGGGGACTGGAACCAAATGCTGGGAATTCAGGTGGATAAGGAAGGTGGAATGAAGAATAACAAGGACCATGAAACCACTTTGCCTGCATCATACATGCTTCTATAGTTGATAGGAAACTATCTGCCTCCTAGATTTAGAGGATACTACATATGAAATACAAACAGAATAAATATGCCTAACATACATAATAGGGCAAGGCCTAGGATCAGAGTGCATTTATTCTAGCATATACATACATAAAACTAAATATATGTTTTATACATATTCATATCACAATCCTTCATATTTGTAAATTACTACTGCAAGTGACCACTACCAATCTGTAGGTTTAAATATAAACACATAAATGCACAGCAGTTCTCTACTGCACACAAAAAAATTGTTCTTTGTTTTGCATCTGTGTTCATTATTCTGAGAACATACAAAGTCCTCTGTCTGGCATTTAAAGTCCTTCATAATCTAGCTTCAGACTATCTTTTCAGGCTACTGACACATTACTTCCCCTCAAACAATCTCCAGTCCAGCCAAACAGCTTACATACTCTTCTTTGCCTCTGTGACTTTTCAGTCTGTTTCCTAAACAAACACACAACTCCATACCTGGAATGTTCTACTTCTCACCTTGGAACTGTTAGTTCCTTCAAGACTCAGCTCAAATGCAATTTCCCTGAGGGGCTTTTTCCTGATTTCCCCAGGTAGGTTCCTTCTCCAAAAAAATTTACTTCGTATTTATTTTTCCAAGATCATGTTGTGTCCCTCTAGTAGTATATAAAAGCTCCTTAGAGCAGGGATTGTTTCTACTTTTTTTGTATTGCTTGACACTCAAAAGTTCGATAACTGCTTTTTGACTGATTTGTCAATCTGCCTCTAGACTCTGCCTTACTTCTGAGTCTTGCATGCTAAATTAGTCTCTGTGACTATTATTTTCCAAATGTCTACTGCAAAGTTATTAGCATATAAGTATATGCACAGGATATCTGTAACTAAAGTACTGTCACTCTGCAAGTCACCCAAATCTAAACTTCAGAATTATTTTTACTCATGCCTCTCATTTACCCTCCAAATCCAGCCACCAAATCCTAATGATTTTTTTTCTGTAACGTCTCTCATTCATTCATTCACTTCCATTACCAATTTTGTACTATCATAACATTCTTTTTAATTATCTTCCCCATTTCAATCTATCTTTCACATATCTACCAGATTAGTCTTACTAAAACACCATTTCTAAATCATTCTCAAACTTCCCTAGTCACTACAAGATAAAGTCCAAATTCCTTTACCTGGCAATCAAGGACCATCCAAATTAGTCCCAATTTAACATTCCAAACTTATCTTACACTATTCCTCAACTTAAATCTCTGCTGTAAACAACCTGGTTTATTCATTGTTAACTTGCCCATTCCTGCCTTCATGGCTTTTTTTTTGTTATTTCCCAAACTTATAATACAATATACCCTACTGTCTACCTTTCCAAATCCTATCCATCTTTCAAGGTTCAGATCAAGTCCTATCCCTTTCATGGCACCTGTTACACATTGAAATCACTCATATCAACAAAAGACAATCTAACCTTCCTCCTTCAATTTTCCAATTTTCTGATTAATCCTTGTCATTGGCTAGTTGGCTGCCTAGTTGACTGCTCAATGAGTTTCAGTAATTTATTAATTAATCCAAAATTTTCACTATGTATTTGGCTTCTCTTGAAAGTCACAAACAATATACATACACATACATATACATATGTATGTGCATGTGTATATACGTATGTGTGTATATACATATACATATACATATACATATACATATACATATACATATACATATACATATACATATACATATACATATACATATACATATACATATACATATACATATACATATACATATACATATACATATACATATACATATACATATACATATACATATACATATACACACATGCATATATCAGATGGTTAGATTCACAGATATACCGGTAAATGTTGAACACTAGCTCTCCAGAAAGAAAAATGCATTATCACATACATTTCAGTATAATCTTCCTTACTGACATTTTCTCTATGCCATTCTTAAGTCCAAACAATCAACAAGACAATAAATTGAATCCTGATTTGTAGAGTTTGCTGATTTCCAAAGTGTGAATGCTCACAGAGTTCTCGTGACCTGGTTCCAGCTGGCTCCAGCACACCCCTCGTTAGATTACTTCAGATATGTCCTCAAAGTTATATGTGTCACTTAAAGAATACATATATCTAAAATAATTCTTCCTTCTGTTTTCACTGCTTCCGTCCATGTTAAAAATTCTTTGAAAAATGAGAATTTATTATTTTTTCGAATCATTGTATAATTGGTTCTTCTCCCAGAGAATACTGATTTACAAGGTGAACTGAACTGAAATATTGTCCTGTGATATGGATTAAAGGATATTATCACTTCAATTATACTGATGAAAGGATTATCATAGCATATTCCTTACACATGAATACAGGCATGCATTATGAAAAATGGATGTTACCTAATTACCAGAATACATTATTAAAGAAGGTGCTAACAAAATTCACATTTTAAAATGATCATGCAGATACCAAAGTAACCTATGCCTCTGCACTCGGAGTATACATAGTTAATTTGTTATCACAAACCAAATGCCTTTGTACTTGGATTAGACATAGTTGATTCATTATCACATTCGAGCAGAGAATTGATTTTTACATTTATATTTTACACATACTCCCTATAGGATTCTTTTTCTTGGAAAGAAAAAAACAATCTGAATAACTTAAGACTGTCTTTTTAAAACTGTTGAGGTTTCTATGTTCCACTAATTTATTCCCATATTTGTGCTCCCTATTTATTGACTTACAAAGTACAAACAGAAATAAACTATTCAACAGTTTCTCACAATACTCTCCTTTCTCTCCCTTAGAACTGCATTTTATTTGAAGCTATTCTGAATCTTTCAACCTGTGCCGCATTTCAATAACGACTATTTAATAATTACAATCATTCCCTTATTAGCCTGGCATTTCATTTTCCTTGGTCTATGGCACCCTATAGTTCAAGACAAGGAAATCTCTTTGTTGATTAGTTATTTAAGACCAGCAACAATAACCATGCTGGAAAGAAAGGTACTTTGAGAGGATTACATAAGAGCTAGTTCTTAACAGCACCAAACTGAGAGCAGCAAATTACAAACCCAAGTACTTCGTAGCAAGTAACCAAATTGGCTAGTTGAAATGCTAATTGCCATTCAGAAAGGCTAAAGACAGACAGGGGACCTTGTGCTTCATAGAATGACATGCATTTTTACTCCAGTTCTGTACCATTGTCTTGCTGAGAATCATTTGAAATCTATTCAGAAAGGTAGCTCTTTCCCTAACCTTTAAAAATGTGGGAAATTTCTTTGGCTCTAGCATTGCAGATTTGCTGATGTGCCAAAAAACCTGAACAGATGGCTGGATTAAGGCCATGTTAAACCCCTAATAAAGTAGCCACTAATAAAGCATGAAAGAGTTCAAAGCTCAAATATATAGGATCAATTCAGGAAATGAGTTTGGGGAAAAGTTTTTCATATCCCAGATGAGCTACTGAGCAACAGCATAATCAGCTACTTCAATTTTTAAAACATGTACACCATATATTCTATTGATGTGAAATGTTCAAAATGTTCACAAGAAATAGAAGACATTATTGAAGCAAAAACTGCCCTACCCAAATATACCAAAAATATGCAAACCCTAAAAAGGACTATTAGCATAAATTTAAAGCTAATTTGTTGAAAATATGCCAAGAGCTCTGAGCCCAATTCAGTTTTCTCCTTCATACAAAAGGGTGGCATTTCTGTTTGTACTTTATACAAACTGAGCATTTAATAAATGCCTGTTGAATGAATGAATAAGAAAGTCTCCCTCCAGCTCCTTTCCTAGATTTTCAAGTATAGACAATTTTATATCTGATTGTAATAGAAAAGCAAAATGGCTCTGAGAGTTACCTGTTTAGTAGGCAGAGAAATGTATTGCTTGCATATAGTTTTAAGAATACAGTACACCACAAAGGCTCTGGGAAAGTTAAAGTAGATAACTCCCCTACTCCATCCTCCTCCTCCTCTGCCACACTCCTTGTCAGGATGGCATGGACAGGGGTATAGTCAGGTGTTATGGCTCCATGTGTGGCCCAATACCCAGACATGATGGGAAGCACAGGATTATGTGAAAAGATGCCTTCCTAGCCTGACAGTGAAGGGACAAAACTAGACATACATACCATATGCAGAAAAAGCCATTTGCCTTACTTTGTTCTGAACAAATTGTTCAAAAAAAAGGTCTAGCTAATTCATTAACATTTTCACTTTTCTTCTGCATGAAATATTTCATTTTAGTAACACATAAATATTTAAATGTTAGGGTGAGAAACTAATCAATTTAAACAATAATTCAATTTAAAACATAATTTCAAGTAATGACAAACTTTAAAAAGTAGCTTTCATCCTTGTTTTCCAACAACTGATAGGTGACATAGGGTTAATTTTGCAGGCAATTGAAGCATATGATTTTTCACCATAAACATCAGAATAAAAATATTTTTATATGGCACATTTCTATCAAGGTGATTCTAGAGGAATTATTTTATAAATAAAATATATACTTAAAATATAAAGGCAATTTTTATCTGAAGAGCTCAATATGCTTGAAATTATATACAAGGAGAGAACATCCCTGAAAAATCTACATAAAGAAAGAACAAGAGAAAAGTGAGCATTTCAACTTACAGATTTAGAGATAAGGCCCAGGATAAGTGAGTTGTCCCAGATAAACTGATAAGAGAGTAATTAATTCATTCAATAAATATTTTACTGCCTACTGTGAACACATATAAAAGACAGACAGACAGATAGATAGATAGATAGATAGATAGATAGATAGATAGATAGATAGATAGACAGACAGAGAGACTGATGGACAGACAAGGCTTGAAAACAGCAACTACTGCCCATAATTCAGTTTTCTTATCTCTATAAGATTAAAGAGACAACAGCAGATTAATGCATACAGGGCTGCCCACAAAGTCAGGAAGATCTGTGTTCAAGTTCAGGCTTTGATGCATATTAGCTGTGTGATACTTAACCTCTCAGTGCTCCCTAAAATACCCTCTGAGATAGTAAAATGCAAAACAGTTGTTGGTGTACAACACTGGTAGAGTTACCTACACTTTACACAACCCTTACACAGATGAAGTCACAGGTCCACAACTACCTACCCTGATCCTGGTGAATTTTTGAAAAATCTTTAGAGAAAGGTTTTATGGTAAGCTAGGACTCAGGAAGATCTGGGTTCAAATCCTGACCCTGACACTTTCTAGACCACAAGCTCTTTGTGAGTAGGCACTTTTTTCTTCTTTTTTTCATTGTATCCTCAGTACTTATAGCACAGTACCTGGCACACAGGAGGTGCTTAATTAATGTATGCTGAGTTACTAACTGATTAGTTGTGTTATTCTAAGCAAGTCACCTAACTTCCAGGTGCCTCAGGTAAATTTCCTAGGACTTATCTACTAACAGCTGAGGCCTCCCACAAACAAAGTAATTCCAGATACTTCCCATATCCCCATTTTAAAAATATACATATATGAAAATGGACTATGTGTACATAGAAGGTATCTTTGATCAAAACATAAAAAAGGAACAAGTAGATTTCATTTAGTATATTATATATTGTATTCTATTATTATAATAATATATGATATTAACATATAAATATAAAACATAATATATGTTCATTTCACATAGTAGAAAAAATTAAGTAACATAACTGACAGAAAGAATATAAGATCCTGCTGTGTACATTATTTATGATTTTAAGACAGCATTTTACTTGACAAATCAAAACATAGCATTAAAGGATATCCTCCAAAAAAAAGGCATCACACACATACATCAAAATCATGCAAAACCCTATGAAAGATATATTACAGAAATAAGTTTGTTCATCAATTGCCTGAATCTTGATATCAATCAAGGTGTTAAATGGGGAGCTCACCAAAGGTTTTCACCAGTAGATGGAAGATACCCTGCATAAGGTCTTAACAAAGGGATAGGGGCCAGACCTATGATTTTCATTGGCAATGGAAACTCAGAGGTGAAGAAACCCCCTTTATCATGGCAGGACAGCACCTTCTCTACAACAGGTAGTCTTAAAGAGCTGCCAAGTGTCCTGACGTTGTATCATGCCCAGTCACATAGGCGATATGTATCAGAAGCAGATTTAAACCCAGGTCTTCCTGGCTTCAGTGATGGCTCTCTAGGGACATTGTCTCCTAACAAATATGTTACAAGATGGATTTTCTGTTGATGGTAAGAGTCTCAAAACATACAAGTTACACTATGCTCCAGAAAACTACAAAGCCTTCTCTTCAATGAAGTCTAAAGTATCCCCAAAGAGATCTGTTTAATCACCAATACTGGAAAAATAAAGTAAATGAAAAATGCATATTGCCCAGACTATGACATGAAACATCTATTAGTATGTGTTTCTTGGTGCTGCACATGGATGAGTTAGATGGAGACCTAAGTAGTATAAAGACACAAGGTTGGATTGTGGTTGTATTTGAGAAACTGCAAATTGTTCAATGATCCTCAACTGCTTGCTGTCACAAAAACTCACCTCTTTCAAACTCCATAATAACAAAGCACACTATGGTCTTTGGAAAATCGAAATGACAAGTAATTTTTCAAATGAACATTGGAAAGTTGCTTGGTGGGCATGAAGAAGTTATAGCATATTACCAAAAGTCTCATGCATGTAAGATATGGCATAGGAATTCTACCTAGTTGTAAAAACTTATTAGGAAGACCTACATACATGAAAACAAAAGATCTTATAATATTAGCATTTATATAGTATTTTAAGGTTTGCAAAGTACTTTACAAATATTATCTCACCTTATAGGATGTCACAAGCATATAGCTAAGTGTGCAATAAGTATAGAAAATAATTTTTTTTAAAAACTTAGAACTTGGCTAGCCTATGGTGCTGCTTTTTATTTAATCTTACAAGGTAATACAGAGTATTTTCTTTCATTCAGTTAAACAGTGGGCTCACTACCAGGAAAATAGCAAGATGCATAACCTTTATTGAGCAAGGTATCTCACCTCTCTAGGTATATTTCTTCAACTATAACATGAGTGATATTAAATTAAACGCTCAGAAATTCCACATTCTGTTAATAACTGGACCCCCTTGTCTTTCTGAATCAATGAAAGATTACACAAGATGTCTCAAAAGTCTTCATACAGCCTTAAGTTTTAATAGCTAATCCACAAGATATATATACTATATATATCTATATATATAAATGTGTATATATATGCCCACACTATATATGTGTCATATATGTGTGTGTACGTATGTATTCTTGTAGGTACTCTGTATATAGATCTTCCTGCAGTCTCATGAGAAGATTTCCTTCTTTCTAATTGCAGACACATTCTTTTGAACAATAAAGGTTCAACGGCAACTCAAATTGGCCACATTTTTGCCTGGTACCCTTTTTCTCTACACTGACTAAACCATTAGCCATTAAAATGTCATATGCAAGCCAAATTGTATCTTACTTGCCATACTCATGAAACTAATGCTATTAAATGAATACTGAAGCTGTTTGCTGAAGCTGAACCAGGTATTATTTGTTGTTTAAAACACAAAAACATGGTGTCCCCAGAGTCTCCTTGCAGTTTTAAGGTTTGAAACTGCATCAAGACTTTCGAAACTCACTGTATAATGAATATATCTCAGTTCTATCTCACCAGGTCAGGAGCTAATACTTTTATAGAATTTACATTTATTCCTTAGAGGTGAAGACAACTTTTGATTCAGTCAGTTTCTGAATCATTCATCAAAGCTCTATGAATCATGGAAACCTGCTCTGACCATCAATTTTTCAACTTCAGTGTGTCCCAAAAGTGCTTAGTAGAGTTTCAAGTTTTTGAAACACACTATTCATTTTGATTATCCTTAAAAATTACCATATTTTAAAATTAGGTATTTTTGTTATATTTCACTAAGTTTACCTCTTAGTGGTTCAAACTTTTAGTAGCCTCTACAGACTACATTTTACACAAAGTTAATACTTGCCATTTAATCCAGCAAATTAGTGCCCCAAAATATGACTTAGTGTTACTTTCTACTTTATTTTTTAAAAAAAAATTAAAGTTTCCATTTCTCTTCCATTCTGATAAAGGTTTGACAGAGTAAATACATTTCTTCTGTATTCTAAGGTAGCAATCACAAAAACTAATAGGCATATAGATTTAAAGTAATGTTCTGTTAGTCACAAGTTTTAATTTTATCTGCCTTTATTCCAGCACCGGCGAATTAGTTGCACCTTTAAGATCTAGCATCAAGCAATAAATTCATTGTTCATGGAGGCCACTTTTAGCTAACCTAATTAAGTACATGTTTAAGGCCAAGTATTTTGTAAATTGTAAACTCTACATTTAGTAAAATTTTAAAATATCCTCATAAATAAAAAAATGCTAAGCTTGATTTTTAAAGCATGTTTTCAGGCAGGTGAAAGTTGAATAGATTTCATATTTTCAAAGATTTTCATTTCTCAACATTAATTTAAAATACAATCATTTTAAAAGATTGTTTGGCAGTTCCAAGAACTACTTCCAAACAATTTTCAATTTGAAATCATATTTAGACACCTCTCCAGAACAGAATCTACATATTTACTCTATATAATGAGTTTTGATGTAGAACCTATTTAGAACTCATTGTAAACTACTTTCTTAGAACATCTCGATCCTTTCATTATTATTAAAAATCTACGGCGTGATGCTCACAAACACTTAATTTTAAACTTCGCTTTTTAAAATTTAAGCTATGGTTAAGGTTACATGGGGGAGGGGGGCAGGAAAGAAAGAAAGAAAGAAAGAAAGAAAGAAAGAAAGAAAGAAAGAAAGAAAGAAAGAAAGAAAGAAAGAAAGAAAGAAAGAAAGAAAGAAAGAAAGAAAGAAAACTCCACATGTAGTTATTTCGTTTTCACCTTCTTTTATATCAACTAACTTTTCAAAGGAATATAAAGGCTCGAACATTTGGAAATGGAAAGGGCAGCAGGTTGCCGGCTGAGGCTGATTCAGCCTGCGGTCAGCTCCCCGACGCTCTCCCGCCCGCTAGATGGGGGCCACGACCTGAATTCAGGGCGTTCAGCTCAGCTCAGCCCAGCCGCAGGACGGACCAGACAGAGCCGCTGCCGTCGCCGCCAGCATCCCCCCGCCCCCCAGCACTGCCACTTACCTCCCGCCCTCTTACAACAGGTGCTGCGGAGCCTCAAAATCTCCCTGTCCGGGGAGCGCGCTGGCTAGAAGGGGATGTTCCCCGAACTGCACCCTCCCCGCCTGCCAAAGACGCCTACCTGGACCCGAGGACAAGGACATCCGTGTCCTCCGGACAAAGCAGTTTGGAAACACAGGCTCCACTGCCACTAGCCTCCTTTCCCAGTTTGCCTTCTCCCGGCTCCTGACTCTCTCCCGCTATCTGGATGGTCAGGAAAACTCGGTTCTCTTCCCCCCTCCCTCTCTTCCTCCAGCTCCAATAGAACTAGCGGCTCCTGGGGCCCCGCGCACCTGACCAGAAGAGCAGGGGTGGACGGCCGCAGCAACGCGAGCTCCGCTGCGCAGCGGGGACCAGGAGGCTTTTACTCCGCGGTCCGAAACACCCTGCTTCGGCCATCCCTAATGGTCTCTTCCAGCAGAGAGGCGCCCGGCTGGCCCGCGTGGGCTCGTGGCGAAGGCTCTCCCCGGCCTCTGGGCTGCTGGGGGCCAGCGTGCATCCCACGGCGCGCGGCGGGGCTGACATCCCCGGGCTTCGGGCGCTGCCACTTATCTGGGGAGCCTGCAGCTCCTCCCTCTGGCGCTCTCCCCCACCTCACCCCCATCGCAGCCTAGGGGCTCGGGATAAGTCCAGTTAGCTCACCTACAGGAGAAATGGCAGCAGGTGGCGAGCTCACCTCGAAGAGCTGTCACACTTTTTCTAGCCTAAAACTCTACCCACGCTGTATCTGAAAAACTGATGGTCAGAACAAGTTTCCATGATTCATAAAACTTAGATGAAGAAAGCTGGCTACAGAAATACTGCCCGACTTGATTTTAGTCTGCAGCAGCTGCACTGGTCACCTTTACTGGCACTTTCCGTCCTCTATGGCACAGCCCCAACAAAGTGGACAAATCTCAGGCCCTTACTTCTATAAGCTCATATGCCAGGAGTAGGGAACCTGCAGCCGGCCTCGAGGCCACATGTGGCCCTTTAGATCCTCAAGTGCAGCCCTTTGAGTCCAAGCTTTACAGAATAAATCCTTTTAGAAGGGGATTTGTTCTGTGAACTTTGGGCCACACTTGAGGTCCCAGACGGCCATGTGTGTCCTCGAGGCCGCAGGTTCCCCACTCCTGTTCTATGCTCTTCAAGTTGCAAGTGGCCTACATAGCATTTTCATAGCACATATGGACTTCTTTAATTCAGAGAATTTTCTAGCTGGAAGGACACTTGGGGATGATCTAATCCAATCTTCTGGGGAATCTGTTGAGAGGGCCACAACGGATAGTGACTTCTCTGAAGTCACATAATCTAATGGCAGAGCTGGCCAAGAAAATAGGTCTCCTCAACTCTCAACTCAATGCTTACACCTTCTACGATCTTTGAAGTATTGGATATTGCCAGGAAAGGAATTTTTGACTTGTCCCTGCAGCATCGTAGTGAAAACCAAGAGACTCAAGAAAGGGGAACAGAAAACCAACAGAACCGAACTATGCGGTTCGCGCAGGGGCTGCTGGGATCTCAGAGGCCCCACCCAGGGCTGGCGCTGTGGTCCCTACTTCCGCCGCGGCTCCTACTTCTTCTGGCAGCGGCATGGTCGCCGCCATTTCCAAGATGGCGCTGTCTCTGCGCTCTAACGCCTACGACTGGTAGAAGTGGGGGGGGGACACGGACTTCTCTATTACACGTCAGATGTGCCTTGAAGAAAATCCCTACATCCCGAAGACTAAAGAAGAGTGTGGAAAAGAATGCGATGTTTGTTCTGGGCCGTTCACAGTGTTCTGCTGGTGCCCCGGTTTTCACTGCGACTTAGGAAGACAAGTGTGTGGCAAATTTGCCACGAGATTTTAAAAAAAGTTTGTCAGGCCTGCCTTTTGGACCTAGAATATGGCTTATCTATTCAGGTCTGAGATGCAGGACTGTCATCCTTTAAGGATGACATACTGAGGTAAACAAGGAATACTACATCCAGAATGTTGAGTGAGAGATTTCCAAGACCTCTGATGGAGCTCAGCCAGTTGGCCTTGGGAAGACTATAACCACCAGTAACATGCCGCTCAGATTGGCTTAGACCACCCCTTACTACAAATGGAACTGTCCACACATTTGTTCCTTCTGGGTGAAAAGAAAATGTAAAAGAGGAGAAGAGTACACAGACATGAGAAGCCTATAGACCCTGATGATCCTCTTGCTGATCAGAACATCAAAGATCACTATTATGGTATTAATGATCCTGTGACAGAAAAGCTTCAAAAGGGGACTTCAACAATGCCTTGTCTGTACCCGTTAGATGATAAGACCATTACCACACTAGAGGTTGGTGGCCTGGGAGTCAGTGAGACTGATGTCAGAAATCACTTTTATCAGTTTGGTGAGATCCAAAAGATAACAGTTGCTCAGAGAGGCAGTGTCCTTTCATCCAGTTAGTTACAAGCCAAGCTGCATAGATTGCTGCTGAAGGCCTTCAAGAAACTGATTGTAGATGGCCACAGGCTTAATGTGAAATGGGGAAGATCCCAGGCAGCCAGAGGGGTAAGAAAAGGAAAAAGAAGGAACCAAAGATTCTGGAATTAAGTTGGAGCCTGTTCCAGGACTTCCTAGAACTCTTTTCCTCCTCCTACAGCTGAAAAAAGAAGCCTCTGCCAATTACTTTAATCTCTGTAGCAGTGGTTAATATTTCTCTGCCCCCTCTTCCTGGAATTGCACCTATACCCCTGCTAAGTTTTGAACTACATGTGTTTCACCCAATAGGCCCACCACTTCACTTCATTCAAGCTCCAGGATCCATCCACTGTCCTTCCCAGGATCCCCAGAGGATGGGGGCTCATGCAAGAAAGCACAGCAGTCTGTAACATCCTGCTACAGTAGTTGGGTTCTGAGGAGGAAATGGCACTTTAGAAATATAATTTTAAAATCTTGGAGTAAAAAAAGAAAAAAGCAACAAAATAACTTACATTGAAATAGAATTTTTGTGGACTACAAAGTGCTTTTTCTCTCAACAATCCTCTGAAGTTAGTAATGCAAGTATTAATACTCCCATTTTATAAATTGATGAATGGATGATCAATGTTCAATTCAACAAGCATATATTAAGATCCTAAAGGGCTAAGGACTATTCTAGAAGTTGGGGATAAAACAAAAATAGTCCCTGCCCTCAAGGAGCTTACATTCTTGAGGATGGGAGCAAGGCTATGGTATAACATTACACAGAAAAACAAAAGGTAATTTGATAAAGGAGAGAGCACTAGCAAGCAGGAGATCAAGAAAGGCTTCTGGTAGGAGGGCATACCAAGTTTGCCCTTGAAAGAAGCTAAGGATTCTAACAGACTGGAGTAGAGAGAAAGTACAGTTTAGGCACTAGAAGATATTGCCATGCAAAAGCAAAGATGGGAGTATTAATTATTCAGTGTCTAGGGAACAGCAAATAGACATGTTTGGCTGCAATGGAGAGTTTATAAAGGAGAGTAGTGGGAAATAAATATCTGGGGGGTTGAGTGACTAGATTAAATTATTTGCCCACAATTTCACAGTCAATATTTCAGCCTGGCCTAAAACTTATCTTCTTTTGGCAATAAATCCATTGCTTCATTTTGTTTTTCCCTATTTATCTTACCCTTGTACAGAACCATTTTGAACTATCACCTAGAGTACCATACATTTCTAGATGCTACACTTCAAGAATGATACAGAATTTAGAAAATATTTAGAGAGGTAAAACTGAAATGACTAAATGAATTAAATAATGCTAATCCAAGAACAAATAAAAAATTAGAACTCTTCTACCTGGAAAGATGAAAACTTAAAACTACAAATTGTTAAAGCTGGAAAGGACCTTAGACACAATCTAGAACAACCCTCTCATCTTACGGATGAAGAAATTGATAAATAAAGTTATGTGTGCAAGGTCATCCAGCAAGTTGATAACTGATCCAGAAATAGAATCTAGGTGTCTACTCATAGGCTGTGACTAGTTGATTTGATCAAAACTGCCGAATCAATTATTCATATGGACACAGTTTGAAACAGAGGACAAGATACTGAGGGAAAAATTGTCTATATCAATTATATTTTAAACTCGATGTTCTATTATGTCGCTATTGGGCATACTGATTTGTGTCTTGGCTAAAGTTGTTTCTTAGTCAAATTCAATGGAGCGCTGACAAAACTAATGTTTCAAAACTATTCCTTGTTTTGTTGAATTCCAAAATTCAGAAAATGTCAGGATGTTATCTGCTAGAAGGTACAGCTTTTCCACCCTCAGCTGGTCAAGGCCCCTGAAGGGAAAATCTCTGATAAAAGGAGATAAAAGATTCAGCTACAGAACTTGGGTTACTAAAATTGACCCAGCTAGATTCTCAGATGATATGGACCTATCTACAAAGTCTTAAAATTGTCCTCAGGGACACAATCCTTCTATCATTCATAGATACTGAATATTGAACTATTACAATATCCCCCTTCCCCAAAAGAGATCAGACATCACATTAACCAGTGAGGATCTCTTTATGCTGAGTTTTATTCTAACAAGCAGATGATAAATTTGGCCTGCCTACAGATAAGTGGCCTCAAGAAGTCCTGAGACTTTTTTCAAAGTAATAGCTCACAAGGAATTATCCTTGGAATTATAATCACCTCTATTTTTCTTTATAATGATGTATTGACTTTGCTGACCACAGACTTCTTGATTCTGTCATTTGCTTGATTCTTTGCTACTACTTGAAATTCTATTGACTTAAGACTGGAAGATTTTGCTTAGCTTAATCTCTTGCTACTGCAATAAACCCTGATGATTTCAGACTCTGACCTTTGCACTGCTTAATTGATTTATGTCCTGCCCACCTTCACGAATGAAACACCTGTCATTTCATCTGTCATAAAGTCCAGTTCCTGTACTTGCTCCCAATTAGCTCTTCCCACATGCATTGGTCTAGGCTGGTGATTCTGTGATTGGTTCCTGCCTCAACAGGAACCAAATAAAAGTCCTAGACATGAGGAAAGAGGTGTCACATTCACCAAGATCCTGCCTTTCTTTAATTTATTATTCTAGTCTATTTCATTACTTGCCAGTAATTTGGTTCAGCCGCATTGCTCTCCCTTTTGGTTTGTGTGTTCCAGGTTCTTACCCAACTTTCTGTCTGAAACATTTCTGTACAGTGGTCATGGAAACATCTATCCAGAAATGTTTCAGACAGAAAGTTGGGTAAGAACCTGGAACATCTTATTCTATCTTATTCTAGCTGTCTCACTGAATTCTGACCTCATACTTGCTCTGACATATCATTCTCAACTGACCTTTTCCACTTCTGGCTCATAACCCAGTGAAAGAATTTCACAGAACTTAGTTTAGCATATTATTTCCCTTCATAATTGAGTCCTAGATTACCTTTTCTGCATTATTTCCTTCCTCTTGCCCCTCCCCCCAACCTTTGTGCCTACCCGGCCGCTCTAGTGAGTGTCATGATCTTCAAAAACTCATAATTCTGCAAGATGACATCAGTTCTAAAATTCACACTTCCTCAGTACCCCACTACACCCACCCCCACCCCTCCCTTTCTCTGATTGCAAGAGGTGAGGGGATGGACATCCAAGAGCTCCTCCCAGATCCTCCACCATTTAAGGAGGGAGCCCAGGGCAGTGATGTCATCATTTCTCTATCCCAGCTACAGGCCTTTATCATGCCTTCTGTAGTCAGTACCCTCTCCCCACACTTTTCAGATTATTTTTATATGTTGTTTTTTCCCATCAGATTGTGAGCTCCTTGAGAGCAAACTATCTTTTGCCTTTCTTTGTATCCCTAGTGCTTAGCATAGTGCCTAGCACAAAGTAGGCATTTAAATGTTTATTGACAAGTGACAAGTTTATTAACTTGTCATGCCAGCAGATTTTCTCGGTGCCTTAGGATATTCTCCCCACTTGAAATGCCTTCCTTTCCTCTTCCCACATACTGAAATCTCATAGCATGGGTAAAATCTCACTTTTTTCCCTATGCTTCCCTGACTACCCAAACTTGAATTGTACTCCCTTTCCTCTGATTTCCTATAGGGCATAATGTCTGGAATACTTACTTACACTTAAACTAATACTTAATCAGAATCACATAATCTCAGAGCTGAAGGGACATCAGACACCATATAGCCTAAGCTTTACCTGAACAAAAATCGCCCCCTAAACCATCTCTGGCAAATACGCATCCAGCTTTTGCCTGAAGAGCTCAGGTGAGTGAGAGCTCAAGATCTCCTGAGACAGCTCCTTCCAATTTGAGATGGTTCTAATCATTAAGAAGTTTTTCCTTACATCAAGCTTAAATGTTGCAGATGGAAAATACTTAAGAGATCATCTATGCCAATATCCTCATTCAGGTAAAGAGACTGAGGATTAGAGAAGTAACTTGAATACCATAACCAGTGGCTGAGCTAAGACTAGAACCCACATGATATCCTAAGTATCACAGCACAGTATCCTAAGGCTCTCTTTTGCTTAGTCCCTGCAAAGGAAAAAGTTGGGGGAAAAAATCTCATGACAACTAGCAGCTGTACAGTTCTGAGACAGAGGTTAGTGTATGAGCAAAAGACGATGTAGAAATATGTGAAACTGCACCTGAAAACACAGGCTGATCCTCCAGGCCTGAAACTCTCTCCCTCCCCATCTAGACCTCCTAGCTTCCTTCAAGTCTCAGCTTAAGTCCCACATTCTGCAGGAATCTTCCAACTCCTCCTTAATCTTAGGGCCTTCCCTCAGAGATTATCTCCAATTTATCCTGTGTGTATATGTATATGGGGGGGGGGGCCTGTGTGTGTCTGTGTGTGGGTGTTGCGCACACTAGATATAGATATAGATATCTTGTTTGTATATAGTTTGCATGTTATTGCCCCCATTAGAATACGAATTCCTTGAGAACAGGTGTTATTTTTGCCATTCTTTGCACCACTAGTTTCTGGCACACAGGAGGCACTTGATAAATGCTTCTTGAGGTGACTCCACAACACCCAAGAGGGAGGCGGCTGAACCATAGTAGCATCTAAAATAGTGCTTAGGTAATGATGGATAGTTTAGTTAGTTTAGTTTAGACTCCCCACCCTGTGGCCTTAAGGCCACATCTGGTCTTGAAGCTGCAGGTTCCCCACCCCTGATTTAGTTTAAAGACATCTTGACCTAAGAATTATGATCTCCAATTTAAGAAACAGTGCCCTAGGAGAGCCCCAAATCCCTGTATCAACCTGAAACTTGGCATTCTTCCTTTAGGTCATTGTTTCTTAACCTGGAGTCCATGAACTTTTCAAAAAAAATTATTTTCAATTCTGAATTCTCTCCTTCCATCCCCTCACCCACCTATGAGAAGGCAAAAAATACAATACCCATTATACATATGAAGTCATGCAAAACATATTTCCACATTAACCATGTTGCAAAGGACAAAAAAATAATAAAGTAAAACATGACCCCTACTGTCTTTTCCAGCTCTAAGTTTATGATCCTGTATTAACTAGACATGCAAGCAGAAATATGATTAATAAAGTTGTTCTTCTTGAAAAAAAGTAAAAGAAAATATGCTTTTATCTGCACTCATAGTTCATCAGTTCTTTCTCTAGAGGTGGCTAGCATTTTTCATCATTAGTCTTTTGGAATTGTCTCCGATCACTGTATTGATCAGAGTAGCTAAGTCTTTTAGAATTGACTCATTACAATATTGCTGTTACTCATAGTTCTGCTTACCTCACTTTACATCGGTTCGTATAAGTCTTCCCAGCTTTTTCTGAAAGTATCCACTTCGTTTCTTTCAGCACAATAGTATTCTATCACAATCATGTGTCACAACTTGTTTAGCCATTCCCCAATTGATGAGCATCTTCTCAGTTTCCAATTCTTTGCCACCACACAAAGGCCTGTTATAAATATTTTTGTATGTATGGGTCTTTTTGCTTTTTTTTAAATCTCTCTGGGGTACAGAGTGCATGAACTTTAAAAAATATTTTATAGCTAAATTTCAGTATAATTTGTTCCCTTTGTATTTTATCTTATGCATCTGAAAATATTATTCTGAGTAGTGGTACATAAGCTTCACCAGACTTCCAAAGGGGTCTATGACAAAAAAAAAGATTAAGAACCTCTGCTTTAAATTACCAGCAATTACACTTCAGCAGAAAGATGTCCTATTATAATTGCTCTAGACCTTTGGATGCTCTTGCCAGTTTTGGCCCTCAATCCTAGTCCAAAACTAGCCCAGATTAAAACTAGAGCTATATAACACATTTCTACAAGTCAGTTGTCCAAGGTATGTTCTTAAGATATAGAATCACAATTCCTAAGTACTCAGTTTCATATCTATGGGAATGAATTAGGTAACAAGATACATTGACCCTATTTAGAATTTAGAATTACCCTAAATAGCCAATATAAAAAAGTTAAATAAGCCTATTGCTGCAAAAATTCTTGATGTTAGTAAGGTGGCAAATGTATTTCTTTTTTTTTTAATTTTTCGGCAATTGGGGTTAAGTGACTTGCCTAGGGTCACACAGCTAGTAAGTGTCAAGTGTTTGGTCTGAGTCCAGATTTGAACTTAGGTTCTCCTGACTTCAGGGCCAGTGCTCTATCCACTATGCCACAAATGTTTTTTTTCCACAATCAGTACAATGTACAACCCAATTGTAACAGAGTGTCAGAGAGTTTCCTAATGATCAGAGAGGTTAATAATTTGCCCAAGGTCACACAGTTTTGAAATGTGTCCAAGCCAGGATTTGAACTTTAACCTTTCAGATCTAGTACAGAATCAACTATATGACTCCACTTTGTCTTGGAGACAAATTAGAAGATTTGTTAGACTTTCAGGTTTTTTTCATGTCATCTTCCCAATCAGTAATACAACCACAATGAGACAAAATTCCTATCCTTTACTATTAGCCTAGCATAAAGTGTTGCTGGTGCTTGAACAAGAAGGCAAGTGACTCTCTGAAAGGTTGGTTGATCATGTTATTTTACTGGAATGCCAAGATGTTATTGCCACTTCTGGGTATAAAATTGTTTTTCCTTAATTAAAGCCTTCCATTCCTTTGACTAACTACTAGTGCTTCTAACCCTCTGTAGATCATACTAAATGAGAAGTTGAAAGGTTGTTTTTCAGATATTAAGTTAGAATTTGACCCCAAAGTACCTCTTATTTCACAACTCTTGCTTCTTTGTTAAATTTTGAAAAAGTTTTTTTGCCATGATTTTTCATGTTGTTTTCATTCTAAAATTCATAACTAAAACTCAGTAACAAAAACAAAACATAAAAGATTAAAACCAAACATATTAAAATTAAAATATATACAAGAATGACATTAAACATTAGATCTCATTTAAATGCTTCTAAAAAACTTCTATATTCTAAGTTAATCCTTTCACCTGTGAAAACTTGATATTATCAGTTCTAAATTAGATGAATTTAGCAAGTTTTTGTAACCAAAGTATCTTTAAAAAAGCAGAGTTGTTATAAAACAACTTATTTAAAATAATACTCTTGAATTATTTTTTGTTTATAATAGGATATGGATATGAAAATTAAGAAAAAGGCACACATAGAATTGTTAAGCAGCTCCACGAAACATTTGCTTAAAATCAAATTAAAATAAATAGATTCATTGCTCTCCAGCAAATCGATCTCTTTATAAATCTAAAAAAAATTACTAAATAATCGCCATCATGAGTTTATGACTCATCTTGTGGACAGGAAATAGGTTTTCTCGTATGTTAGATACTGCAGTTTCACTGTATGTTGGTAGAGGATGACCAAAGTTCAAAGGGAAAAAAAAATCTTTACTTCCCGTGATACCTAAGGTTCTATTCAGATAAGCAATAAAGTTTCCATTCCTGAACAGAGTATCTTATGATCATTTTCCTTCTATTTTAGAGGGGATTTTTAAAAAGAAATCATGTAAGACCAGCTCATTCAATCTTTTTTCAAGTCACTCCTAGTTCATACCCACCATGTGTGGTGCTTCCCTGTGGTTTGTTATTTTATTTCAATGGCAGGGGGAGGAAACCAACAAAGCTCGGCAGCCACACTGCATATCACAATGTAACCATGGAAGCATTTGTCTACTTGTCAGAGTCGCTTGAGAATGATTCAGCCTTTCATTTCATTGAATCAATATTGAAGCTTTTAAGATTTATGGCTTTAGGTTTGGGAGAAAACTAATAACACAATTTGTTCCTTTCTTAGCATACAGTTCTTGTTGGGAGAAGATTACTAGAATTTTTTTTACCACATTTTATTGATGGGAATGGGTTCTAGGATTGTGTGTTCCTATGTATAGAAGAATTACTTAATAGTATATTTGCACTAACATGTAGTGAAAAAGAACTTTACATTTTTCAAAGGCACTTTATGTATAATAGCATCAGCAGAAAGACAAGAAACATAAATGGTGATCAAAGATGAAGTACACATTATGATCTCTTACATTGTGCTTCATTTAAAATAACTTACAAGATAATGACTATTTAAATGAGCATGATATACTATAATGGGGCAGAGAAGTAGTCTTTTGGTGTAAAGTATTTAAAATTTCTCTTTGATAACATTCTGCCTTGGGGGGGGGAAAGTGTTGTCGACAAATCTTTACAATTCAATTGTCTGCAATTTCTTATTAATTAAAAGAATAAATATCTAAAACAAAGTTTTTAAATTAAAATATTGGGTTTTTAAAAAATGCATGTTTACAATTACAAATGTTTCTAATGGGTTGGATTGCACAGAATTAAGTTCACGTTCTGAATTTCTAAATTCAATATATACCTTTTCTAGCAGAAATAATTTGCTATACTTAAGTAACATTGTGGATAACTATAATCCTATTTGGTGTGCCCTATCCACACCAATTTTGGAGCGGCCCCTTTAAATTTAAGTAAAAATTGAGAAAAAGGCAAGTGTATCTTTGTTGTTCCCCATATTTATCTTAGGCACCCCTTGTCCCCTTCAGTCCTTATTTACCACTCCACATTCTCACACAACCCATCCAGTGCTTAATTACTAGAACTAGCTAATGTACTCAATAAACCTGTGCTTATTGGAAAAAACTGGTTCATCCTCCTCCCATTCTTATCCGTTGCCCCATCAACCAATCAACAAGCATTTATTAAGGCCCTACTATATGCCAACCACTGTGCTAGGCAGTGGGAATATAAAAACATAATTGAAACTGTCCCTGAATATTCTGTAAAGAACTTTACTTTTTTAAAAAAGATATTTCAACATGAGTCACCTGGGGGAAAAAAAACCCTTCATTTTCATTATCTAACCCACAAAATGTCTAATAATGAGTGATCCAAATGTCAAGCCAAAATAATAAGAGAGGGCTGTGTCAAACTAAGCTTAGAAAGAACAGGACCTTTCAATGTCCCCCCAAGTCTTACCTAAATGGCCTCCTACCTTACCTATGTATATAGCCACATCTAAAGCTGAAAGGAAACTTGGGATCCAGGGAACAGGGAATTTGGAGCCTTACTTTTGCAGGCAACTGGGTGCTCTGTGGTCCTAGTTGGTAGTATCAATTTGATATTTCATCAAATGAGTTTATATAATAAATCACGCCAGAAAATTTAAAGGTGTCATCCCTAAAAATTTAAAGAAACTTCCTTTTATGTAATATTATCTCCCTTGATAGTTATTTAGTGTTTCACATATACAATGTTTGAAGGGTCAGTTTAGGGAATTTAAACTGATTTTCTGACTTCTGAGTAGCTTTGTTCACATTTCTTCTTTGAGGTTTTTTTTGTTGTTTGTTTAAAGGAAAGGGTTTTGAGTTTGTGTCTGAATGAGTAAATTACAGACAAAAATGCCTTTGACAGTGTATTTTTTTAATGTTCAAAACAAAATGCCAACCTCCTTACCATCCCTTAGTTGAAGACAACTTGTGTTGGTCAATTTCTGATAATTGTGAAATCAAAGATTTCACAGAAAATCATCCACAAATGAAATATTATTATCTTAATCTTTAACTGTATCAACTACTATGTGCCAGCTATTGTGTAAATGTTGAATATACAAATACAAATAAAACAGAAGATCTCTGCCTGCTGTCAAGGAGCTTACAATCTAATGGGGGAAGATAACCCATAAAAAGAAGGTAGAAAGGGTCAGGAGGAGATATCTGACATGTAATGTACACTGGCAAAGTGTACAAGAGAATGTAAATACTGAAATTTTAAGATACTGAAAATATTCAACTTTTTGTAGTTGTTCTCTCACTATAAAGAAAGAATATTCCAAAGTACTGGAAACATGTTGTTGTTCAGTTGTTTCAATTGTGTCTCACTCTTCATGACTCCACTTGGGGTTTTATTGGCAAAGACACTGGAGTAATTTGTCATTTCCTTCTTCAGCTCATTTTACAGGTGAGGAAACTGAGGCAAACAGGGTTAAGTGACTTGCCCGGGATCACATAGCTAATAAGAATAGGAGGCTGGATTTGAACTCAGATCTTCTTGACTCCAGGCACTCTATCCACTGTACCACCTAGCTTCCCTACTGGAAACATACAACTTCAGAATATGACAAGACAAATAATAATTAGATTTTATTCAGAATATTGTAATTGATAACACCAGACCCTCTATTACTGATAGGTATAGGAATAGGTGCTATTGGTAATAATGGAAGCTAAATGAATACTTAAGATATGCATAGGCTATAAACAAATAGTTCTCAAAAGAGGAATTACAAACTAATAACAACCACATGAAAGAATGATTCAAATAACTAATAATTAGAAAAACTCTGAGGTTTTACCTTTCGTCAAATGAGCAAAGATGAAAAAAGATGGGAATAGTCAAAGTTCAAGGAGTGGTAGAGAGACAGACACATTAATTCATTGTTCGTAAAGCTGTGAATTGTTACAACCCTTCTGGAAAGCAATTTGGAAATATTCATAGAAAGTGACTAAAATGTCCACAGTCTTTGGATCCAGAGATCCTACTGCTAAGCATATGCTTTAAGGAGGTTATTGACAAAAATAAAGGCTCCCTAGATGTAAAAATATTTCTAGCAGTGCTTTTTGTGGTTACAAAGAATTGAAAACAAAGTAGATGCCCTTGTGGGAACTGCTGGAGAAATTGTGGTACATGACTGTAATGGAATATTATTGTACTATGAGAAACAATGAACAATATGAATACAAAGAAGCATGAAGACTCATATAAACTTAGGTGAACTAACATGAACAGAAAAAATATATATATTAATGACTGCAACTGTATAAATGGAAAGAACAACTACCACAGAATAATCAAAACAATACTACAAAATGATAAAGAACAAGGTTGGGCTCTAGAAAGAGCTAAAAAATAGTTTCTCTAACTACTTTGTCCAGGCTGGGATCCATGAGAGTGGAACACTTCATAGGATGTCAGATTTTGTCAACGTGTTGACCAATGGTACTTATTTTTTTCTATTCTTCCTCTTTTTCTTTATTTTTAAAAGAATCTTTGTTGTAAGGGATGGCTCCCTGGAAGAGAGAAGGAAAGAATGGGGGAGAAGGTAAAGGGAGGAGAAGCTAGGTAATATAAATATGAAAGATATCAGTAAAAATCTAGGTGGATTGAGCACAACTCTGATGGGCTGGCCATGTTGTTTGACCTTTCTTAGAGGCAATAATTACTAGAGCAAATCTAGCTTAGTTTAGAATACTAGAAAAGGGGGTCCTAAGGACTGACCCATGTAATTGAATGAAGTATATAAGGTACGAGCAAAACATACTCTTGCCAAAAAGACTATTTTATGGAGAACTCATGCAAGTAAGGTGCTCACATGGTGGTCAGAAGAAGCAATACCAGGGCACTCTTAAGGTCTCTCTGAAGAACTTAGGAATTTATTTCGTGACATGGAAGACACTGGCAAAGGACCACCCAACGTGTCATGTCTGCAAGGCACTGTGCTCTAAGAACAAAGCAGAATTGCAGTAGCTCAAAAGAAACATGAGGTGAGCAATTTAGAGATATCTCTACTCCAAATGTTCATATGAAATATTGTATCTGACCTGTGGTAGAGCATTCCAAGCTCGTATTGGTTTGATCAGCCACAGTAGAATATACTGTAACTTGACTCTAACAATGATGTCATTTTGGTCCTCTTTGAGAAGGAAGGACAACAACCATGTGCCAGGCACTGTGCTAAGGCTAGGAATACAATTACAAAGGCGGATTGAGCTTCTACTGTCAAGATTACATTCTAAGCGGGGAGATAACACATAAAGGAGGGTTGTGTCCAGAAGAGTCATGTCCAAAAGGGTATTTTGGTTTAGAAAGCCTTTCTATATAAGTTCTTCTCAGAGATTCCTCCTTAGATTCTCCTTAGATTCCTCCCAATGTACTAAAGTCTTCCATAATCTCTTGACATCATGAGGATACCAATGGAGTAGAAATGCTTTCTATCAATTATCCCTTGCTCTTTATAAACCATAAAAAATAAACTATTAATAATAATAATAAGTAGAAGCAGCAGCAGTAGTAATACTAGTGGTGGTAGTAGTAGTAGTAGTAGTAGTAGTAGTAGTAGTAGTAGTAGTAGTAGTAGTAGTAGTAGTGATGACAGGCAGCTTAAAAGGATGGATAAATAGCCATCCTTGGAGTCAGGAAGCACTGAATTCAAGCCCTGCATCTGATACATATTGGTTATAAGACCATAGGCAGGTCACTTAACTGGTCAGTGCCCCAAGCAAATGATGATCTGCATTGGTAGAGTAAATTCTCTCACAGGTGCTCCCTACACAAATGGAATCACATGACCAAAAAAATAACAGTAAAGGCAGAAGTGTGCATCTATATTGATTAGTTATAGTTTTTTTTTAAAAGAAAAGACTGTGTAAAGGATTTATCTTTCACAAAGCCAGTGCTACTATCACTAATACTGAATGAATCTTAGGAGAATCTGGGAGGCCTAATATTTTGGTCTTTCCATTAAATGATATATGATCACAGGAGCAAAATTTTTAAATCCTCATAAATCAGAGATGATATATATGGAAATACATGCATTTGGTGAAAGTTCTAATGAGCTCTTATAGGTATTTCAATGATATGACAGATTAGCTAAATTTTATTTAAGAGTAATTTACTTTCCTAAAAAATATCCTTTTTAGACTGAAAACTGAAAGTTACTTGATATGGGCAGAAATTCTTTCTCAGGATTTCAATACATCAAGCAAAAGGAAAAAAGTACTTGCAGTATGATTTTCTTAAACTGTTCAGTGATCAGCATATGTGAGAACCAAAGACACTAGTATGAATGGAAACTGGCTCTTGGAAAAGGAGGCTCCACTCTTCTTGCTATATATCCCACAGAGTTGATCTGAGTGTGAAACCCCCTTTGAAGTCAGCAGGAATTCTGAGCTTCAAATAATTCTGGAAAGAGGCAAAGCCATGCAGGATTAAAGTTTGGGGGCCTTGGATGAAAATAACATACGGCCAGGACATAGAAGGGACCCTTCTTAGAGGCAATAGTTACTAGAGCAAGTCTAGTTTAGTTTAGAATACTAGAAAAGGGGGTCCTAAGGACTGATCCATGTAATCAAATGAAGTATATAAGGTATGAACAAATTATGTTGAATAAAAAATTGAGTAATTACAGAATCTAAATAAATCATGCTAAATTGGAAGTAGCTTGATACAGGGTAAAATGTGCTGACTTGAATTAGAGGAAGTAGGTGCAAGTCCTTTCTCTGATGTTCACTACCTATGTGACCCTGAGCAAATCACTTAAGTTCCCTGGGTCTCTGAGGTCTCTTCCTGCTCTAGGTCTATAACCATAGCCCCTTTTTGGTGATTAGCTTCTCTTTCATTCCTCTTTTGGCTCCGTTCCTGACTCTAGATTTCTCCATCATGTCACAGCAGTGCCACGTCACGCTGGAAACTCCCTCAGCCTCTGTGGTTCCTTTCTCTGATTGGCAAACTCCTCCTCAGAACCTCCCCTTAAGGAAGTGCCCAAGCCACCCATGCTCATTCCTTCACTCCTGTCCTATCAATACTTCTCCACCTTGCTCCCTCCTTCCACCCCCCAGCCCCAACATTCAGCTTCCTTTTATGTCTTGTCTTCCCAAATTAGAATGTAGGCTCTTTGAGAGGACAAATTGTCTTTCCTTTTGCTTGTATCATCATTCCCACTGTTTAGTACAATGCTTAATAAATGTTTTAGCTAAGATATTTCAACTATCAAAACATAAGAAAAGATTAAAATTTATTTATCTGAAAAAGCCATTCAACAATAAATGATCTGTACATACACGTCATGTTTCCCACAATCTCAAAGTAGGGAGGGACCTCAGCAGTCCAATTCATATCCAAAGGAATTCTCATTATTATATATACCTGACAGGTATATGGTACAGTAGCAACAACACTGGCTCTGAAGTCAGAGGACTTGGGTTCAAATCCTGCCTCTTAATGCCTAGAAAACTGTGGGCAAATCACATAATTTCCCTGGGCCCTAGTTTCTCCAGATGTAAAATGAGGACGTCGAACTGGATGGCATCTGAAGTTCCTCCCAGCTCTGGTGCTATGATATGCTGGCCATCCAGCCTCTGCTTGAAGAAGGCCACAGTGGGGAAACCTACTACCTCCTGAAGTGAGTCATTCCACTTTTGGACAGCAATAATTGTTAGGAAGATTTTCCTGACAAGAAGCCTAAATTTGCCTCTTTGTAGTCCCCCATTGCTCCTACTTCTAGTCTTTGGAGCCAAAATGGGCAACTTCAATCCAAATTCTTTATGAAAACCTTTAAAATATTTACAGAGCACTATAGTGTTCATACTGAGCCTTCTCTTTTCCAAGCCAAGTATACCTGACTCCTTCAAAGAGTATTCATATAGCATGGACTTAATGCCCTTCATCATTATGGCTGTCCTCTTCTCAACACTCTCTAGATATCCACAGCCTGATTAAACCACAGTACCTAAAAGTGAACACAATACTCTTAACATGGCATGACCGTGACAGATTACTGAATGACTTCTCTTAATGTATCTCAGGATTGCATTAAAATTTATAGCTGCTATCTCACACTGCTGGATCATGTTGAGCTTATTATTTACTAAAAACTTCAGATCTTTTTAAACAAACTGCTATCTAACCATACCTCTCCCATATTGTACTTGTAAAGTTGATTTTTCAAACACAAGTGTTAAGACGTGACATTTGGCCTTAATGAATTTCATCACATTAGATTCAGCCAAATTTTCCACCTCTCAAGAATTATTTGGATTCTAGCTCTGTTATTTAGCACTTTAAGTTACACCTCTCAGCTTTCTGTCATCTGCAAGTTTGATAAGAATGCCATATATACCTTTATCTAAGTCACTGAAAAAAATGTTCATTAGCACAGAACATAGACCCATGGTGCATTCTATTGGAGACCTCCTCCCCCACCGACAATGAACCACTAACTAGACTTCTTAAGACTAGCTACCCAACCAGCTCTGAATCCATCTAAATATATTATTTTCTCATCTATATCTCTTCCTGTTCTCCACAATAATAGTAGGAGATATTTCATCAAATTTCATTCTAAGTCTAGGTAAACCACATCTATAGCATTCTCCTGATCTATCAGGCTTTTTTTTTTTTAAAAAAAGAAATGAGATCGGTCTGCTATCACCTTATCTTGATGAAATCAAGCTGGCAATTTGTAATCAAGGCATCTTTTTCTAGAGGCCCATTAACTAGCTCTTTAATGACTTGTTCTGGAATGTCCTCAGTAACTAAAATCAAATTCAGCTAGAGTTCGAAGACCTATTTAGTTCCTTTCAAAAAAATAATCGGAGCATTTGCCTTCCTCCAATCTTGCAGCCTCTCTCCTGTCTTCCCCAAACTTTCAAATATCACCGACAATGGTGTTTTACTGGAGTAGGGGCATCCCTGTTGGAGAAACTCCCCCCACAAATGAGCATATATAACTTTGTTAAGAGACATGCTCAGGGTCACACAAATAGTATGTGGCTCATAGGCAGGACGTGAGTACATGTCTCCCTGACTTCAAAGTCAGCCTTCTAAGCCACTGAGACACGCTGCCTCTTTTTGTATTTTTTATTTGAAAAAGGGTGATCTTTACTTTTAAGTGTGTACCTCACTAGTTTTTTGTTCTTTTTATAAACATGGAAAATCTAAATTTATTTTTTACATCGAATTTTGCCTCCACTTTCAAAAAGCAGTAGTGAACCTAAAAGATTCTTCTTGTCCCTTTAGCTTTAGTGTAATGACAGATCCTTTTTTCTTTTCATGGGCATTTTATCATTTGTCAATTACTCAGGCCCATGCCCTCCCCTTACTTATTTGCAGTTCCAGTTCATTCTATCAATTCTAAAATTCTCCCTGGAATAATTTCAGCTTCTAGGAACCTTGTGGATAATTTTAGGTCAAACTTGTAGGGCAGGAATGGAGGGCCACTTATTCCCTATAACCTTTCTGAACCTTAAGTTTTCTCATCTATAAAATGGTGAGGTTAAGTTAGATATCTAAGGCCCCCTTCCAATTTAAAATATGAGATTCTGTAAAATTTTTAAAGCTATCCAGAGAAAGAAACTCCATAATGCTTAAAATTCAGATATAAAGAAAATTTTATTGGGTTGCAGCTAAAAAAGCAACTGTAAATTGGGCTAAGATGTTTCTGTTTGTGATCAATGTTTGGTTGTTGTCCTTTGTTCTCAAAGAGGGCCAAAATGACACCACTACGTTAGAGTCAAGCTATAATGCATCTGACCAATCAGAACAATATGAGCTCAGAATGCTCTACCACAGGTCAGGTACAAATAGTCTGTCTATGTGCACACTTGGGGTGGATTCTCTAAATTTGCACATCTCAGATTTCTTTTGAACTGCTTTAATCCTGCTTTGTTCATACAGCACAGCACCGATTCTGATGAGGGCATGCCATGCTGAGCAGTCCTGTGCCAGTGTCTCCCACGTTACATAATCAATGCCAAAGTTCTTAAGAGAGACCTTGAGTATGTCCTTGTATCACTTCTTCTGACCACCATGTGAGCACTTGCCCTGTGTGAATTCTCTATAAAAGATTTTTGGGTAAGTCTATGTTTGGCATTGAAACTACGTAGCCAGCACATTTTAGTTTCACTCTGTTTAAGTAAGATATTAAAATAAGTATGCTCCCTTCCCCCTACAGATGCTAGTACTAAGTATATACCCTAAAGAGGTCAATAAAAAAAGAAAGATTTATACAAACCAAAATATTCATAGCACCATTTTCTGTGATAGCAAAGCACTGGAAACAAAGTAGAGGTGACCAATTAACTGGGAAACAGCAAACAAATTATGAGACTTATATGAACTGACACAGAGTGAAGTAAGCAAAAAGAGGAAGATGATATACAACTGAGGGAAGAGGAGAAAAAGGAAAAGGAGGAAGAGAAAGAGTAGAAGAAAAAGAAAAAGGAAGAGAAAGAGAAAGATAGGAGGAGAAGAAGAAAAAGAAGAAATGTTGTACAAAACTTGGTCTTGGAGAAAAGTTGAAAAAATTCACGTCCCTCCCTTTGCTCTGGAGATGAAATATTGGACATACTGTCAGCTAATTGAGTAAACTCATTTGAGATGACTGAGAGAATCATGACTGCTAAAGACCTGAGCTACACCCTTTCTTGCTGTCTCCCTGTTTTAAGATGATTCATGCCTAAGACATGTGCATGGAGCCAGAAGCAATAGCCACTGGGAACCTGAGAATCCCCTCCCAGGGTCTTTAGGAGGTTAGGCAGGTGAGGAGACAGGGCAGGCACACCTGAGAAAACAGTTGACTGGTTGCATCTCCATAGGAGTTGCCTTGGACTCTGCTGAGTCACCATGACTCAGATGCCTTTTTACCCTTTAACTTCTCTTGACTATGTCAGGGTAGCATTTTAGGGAAGGACCTAGGCCAGCCATCCTTCGTCCCTTTTACAGCTGTCCTTAAGATTTTCTGAATTTTACCACCATCTGCCTCCCTCCCTGTCAGTACCTTTCCCCACCTCCTCTTTCCCAGCTCCCTTTTAATTGTTTTCTTCCCCCATAAGAATATGAGCTCCATGAGGGCAGGCACTGTCTTTCTTTCTGCTTGTATTTGTATCCTCATGCTTAGCAAAGTGCCTGGCACATAGGAAGTGCTTAACAAATAGTTACTGTCAGCCTTCCTGAATGCCTGCCCCCTTGCATTTATCCTTCCAAAGGGACCCGACACAAAAACATGCAGATAGGAGAACTATATACAGAGAACTGTGTGTTCCTAGTAAGTGGGATCTTCTCTTGCTGTGGTCCCCCTCCCTTGCCACCCTCTCCCAACAGACAGCCTCTCTAGTCTGGTCTCTGTCTATGGGAATCTTGCCTTCTTCTATTACTATTTACAGGGCCTTGGTCAAATTCACTTAACATCTAATTCTGTTTCCTCATCTGTAAAAGGATTCCATTCCTCATAGGAGTGTTGGAAAAATTATATGAAGTTCTCACAAATAAAGTATATCCTAAATATTATCTATTATAATTCTGCCCGTTTCCCTTTCCAGAGTACCCTTTGTCACACAGTCATACAAAAACAGGATCCTAGTCTGGTTCTCTCTAGACTCCAACTCTCAACTCTTTCCACCACAGCACCGAATACCTCATGAGTTGTTGGGATGAAAAAGGTACTTTATAAATCATAAAACCCCATTATATAAATGTAAGCTGTTATTATAGTGTATAGTTATAATTGTTGGCCTATGATAAATGCTTTCTTCATACTCAGTTTTTCTTGTTTTATACTTATTTGTGTATGTGTTATAGCCACCTACCCCTTCTCTTCCCAGAGGAATAAAAACTCCTTGAGGGCACGGACTAGCTCCTTTAAGTCTTTAAGCATTTATGCTAATAAGTGTTTCTGATTGAAGGAAGGAAGGAAGAAAGGAAGGAAGGAAGGAAGGAAGGAAGGAAGGAAGGAAGGGAGAAAAGACAGAGAATTGGCAGATTCAGGAATGTTTAAGAGACAGCACTGACAACTGTGAGGACAATGCACATTTTATACACAAATTGAACCATTTTCAGTGATAATATTTTTTAAAACTATTTTCCAAATTAGATTGTGAATTTTGGGTTTTGTGCTATTATTAAGAACAGAATTCTTATGCTTTTTCAATTCTTAAATCTTTATAAAATAAAGAACACTTAAGAACATTGCCAGAAATTACAAATCCTTCCATATATAGTGCCTTTAAAAATATCAGGAACAACATAATATTTTCATAGAATTCACATTTTCATTTCTGTAGAAATTTCAATGTATAACTATAATGTTTCAGATTGGACCTCAAAAAACTAAAATCCTGTTTTTCTGAGATCTGAGGATACCCTCTTTTTTTGTAAGAGAAAGCACTTGTTCCTACTGGTCCAATTTCTGGAACTTGGCCAAAATTCATGGATAACTGAGTTCTTTGTATATTCCAACAACCAAATGTAACAGTATACTCGAGACCTAATGAAAGTTCAATAACTGTAGCTTCTTTAAATATGAATTATAATGATTTAATAATATACACACATTATCAAGAAAGTTTCATATAAAAGAAAACAGTTGCATTCCTGTGGCAATGCTTCAAATTCTATCACTTCGACTCTAACAGGGGCCCTGCTGCTCACTGACATTAAAATAAGGCAAGTAACCTATATGCAGAATGAAGGTTGTATCCCCATTAGCATTCATGAGAGTTCTACAGCTAAAGCCCTACACATCAAGTTGGGAATATACCCTTTGTCTATTGATGAGAAAATGTCTCTGTGATAAATGGTTACAGACAGGGGTGTCATAAGGGCAAGAGCACAGCTCAAGAAGGACTATTTTTTTAAACTGCTGCTCTAGCATTTCTTTTTTAACCTAATGGGGCATAGCTCACGTCCACTTAAAGAAAAATATTACAATGTGGATCTAATTGTCCCGACTTTTCCTGCATCATTTACTTTTAGAAATAACAAGTCCCCTAAAAATAAGCTAAAATGATGCCAAAATAGCTTTGAAAGTCTTTAGTCAATTGAATTTTTTTTAAATCATCTGGATGTTTTGACTTAAAGTATATAATTCTCACAGCATCATGTTTATATTTATTGTGGGAAGACAGAAGATTTGGCCAAAAACCATCCATCTCTCCACTGACTTTTCAGAGATCAAACACTTTGCCATAAGTATATGGCAAATTTGATAAAATGGCTCAAAATCACAAAGCACATCCATTACTAGACTTGGGGACAAAGCAAGGAAAGAAAACTGTAGACTAATATTCCTATTAAGCATCAATAAAAATATTAAATAAATTATTCAAGAAGAGACTATAGAAACATAGTAAAGAGATTATACAATATAACAAAGTTGGATTTATATCAGGAATGAAGGGTTGGTTCAATATTAACAAAAATATAATAGACTAATAGACTATCTTAATAACAAAAATAACAAAAGCCACATGAATATCAATAGAACATACTTTTGAAAAATACCACAGCTATATATTTTTAAAACATTAAAAAACATAAGAATATGGAACTTTCCTCAGTGTTATAAAATATTTATATAAAACTAAGAGCCAGTATTATCTAAAATGGAGAAACATTGGAGGTCCTTCCAATAAGAACAGGTATAAAGCAAGGACGTTCATTATCACCACTATATTTTATATAGATCTAGAAATGTTAGCCATAGTATTAAAAGAGAAAAAGAACTAGAAGAAATAAGCACAGGCAAACAGAAAACAAAATTGTACCTTTTTGCATATGATATGATAGTCTACTTAGAGAACCTTAGAGATTCAACTAAAAAATGTAAAGTAATGAATACCATTAGCAAACTAGTGGGATTAATCCACACAAGCCATTAACCTTTGTTGATAATATATAGTCAACAAACCCAACAGGAAGAGAAATTACATTCAAAATAATAACAAAATAACAAAAAACATTCCAAAATCCACTTATTTGAATGAAACTACAAAACACTTCTTATAGAAATAGACAGTTATTTGGATATAGAGGGGTTTTTTTTAGGCAATTGGGGTTAAGTGACCTGCCCAGGGTCACACAGCTAGTAAGCGTCAAGTGTTTGGTCTGAGGCTGGATTTGAACTCAGGTCCTCCCGACTTCAGGGCTGCTGCTCTATCCACTATGCCACCTAGCTGCCCCTGGATATAGAGTATTATTCATGATTGGGGCATGCCAATTTAATAACAATATTACCTAAATGTATTTACTCAATCAGTGCTACATAAAACTACCAAAGAGTTACTTTACAGAACAGCAAGATAATAGCAAAACTCATCTGGAAGAATAAAAGTCAAGAATCTCAAAGGAAATGATAAGAAAAATGGAAAGGAAAAGGGCCTAGCAGTACTTGATCTCAAACTACATTACAAACCTATAATCATCAAAAACTATCTAGTACTGGTTAAAAAATAGAAATGCTGATCAGTGGAACAGATTAGGTATACATTATCCAGAAAACTGGCATATAAGCACAGTATGCAAAACCCCAACAATTTCACAAAAACTACTGGGAAAATTGGAAAGCAAGGTTAGCCTAAAATTTCAAACCATTTCCACAATAAGCTCTACCCACGACCTAAATATAAAAGGTGACATCAAAAACAAATTAGAGGATAAAGGAAGGTGATACCTCTTACATCTCTAGTTAGGGAAAGAATTCTTTACTACCTGGGTGGCACAGTGAACAGAGTGCTGGAGTCAGGAATAGGTGAGTTCAAATCTAGCCTTGGATACTTAACTAGCTGGATAAGTCACTTAACTTGTTTGCTTGGTTTCCTCAACTGTAAGACAGGGATAATTATAGCTCACGCCTATCCCCCAGGGTTGTTGTGAGGATTAAATGAGATAATATATATAAAGATATAGATATATAGATATACACATACATGTATATCTTTGAGATATATGTATAAAGATATATATATAGAGAGAGTTTAACACAATGTCTTGCACATAGCACATGCTTAATAAATGCTTGTTTCCTTCATTCCAAATATGAGCAGAGGATCAAAAGAGATAATGGTCAATTGTGATTACCTTTTTTTTAAAAAAAAAATATAAAATTGACAAGTTTTTGCCCAACCAAAATCAATGCAGTTAAAATTAGCAAAAGTTAACTGGTAAAAAATTTCTTGCAGTTGTTTCTCTGGTAAAAGTGTGATACCTAGGATATATAAGGAACCAACTGATTCAAATATATAAGCATTTGAGTAGAGATAGAGATTATTTCACTCATTCTTCTTCTACTTCCAGTGCCTAGCAAAATGCCTAGCAAATGGCAGTGCTCGATGAAAGCCTGTTGACTGTTTCCTAACAGATAACTGGATAAAGCATATTAACACACAATTCTCAGGAAATATGTAAAAAATGGTCCAAATCAGTAGTAATGAGAGAAATACAAATTAAGACAACTCTTGACGTTTTACCTCATATTCATCAGATGAGCAAAGAACAAAAAATGGAAAATCACAGTTATTGGAAGGACATGAAGAAGTCAGGAAGAACTGAGTTCAAGTCTAGCCAGACACATATTAGCTGGGCAAGTCACTTAACCTCTGTCTACCTCAGTTGCCTCAACTCTAAAATGGAGATAATTATAGCTTGAATCTATTTCCCAGGGCTATTGTGAGAATTAAACGGGACATTTTTTAGCACTTTGCAAATTTTAAAACCTGTATAAATGCTAGCTAGTTATTCATGAATTACAGATGCAGAATGGGATCCATGCCCCTTGTGTAGATAGATTTGTTTTGCTTGACTTCTTACTTGATACAAGGGAGGGCATAGGGTGATGGGGAGGGAGTAGTGATAGCAGTACTGAAAAAGACAGAAGAGAAAAGAAAAAATTCAATAAAAACACTTAAAATGCACAGAAGAGAACAAGAGGAAGGCCAGAAGGTGTAGGGTGAGGAAGACCTGACTTCAACTATGACTTCAGACATGTACTAGCTTTGTAACCTTGGGCAAGTCACTTAACCTGGGTTTGCCACAGTTTCCTCAGCTGTAAATGGGGCTTATAATAGCTCCTACCTCCTAGGGTTGTTGTGAGAATCAAATGAGATAATGATTTTAAAAGCACTTAGTTTAGTGCCTAGCACATAGTAAGTGCTATGTAAATGTTAGCTATTATTGGAGGTGTTATTAGGGAGACATAGGACAGTTTTGGAATTAATGTATTGAACTGATTATATACTTTAGAAAACCCAATGTAATGGAAAATCTCGGCAACTATACTTTTTTTTTAAAGGAGCAATGACTTGCTTGCAAAATTCCAGTAAACTGTCATATTTCAAGTCCTGCACACCTGGGCTATGTCCAAGCACTGGAACATGGCACCAAGCAACAGGACTGCTGTTATCTATTTTCTGTCCCTGACCTAACAGCGAATCCTGCCCAGGCCAGTTGAACACATTTCCCTGTGTGGGCTCTTGGTGGCTCACTTTCCCCACCAATAATCCTGGGGGCTACTACCCGGTGGGCGGGTTTGCCTCGCGCAGGTGGCTAAAGTTTGACTGGACAAGACCCAGGCAGCATGCATATTAATATCAAAAGGAGGCAATTCCAACAGCCGCACGCACGCATTCACAGCAATGGGCAGGCAGAAGCACCATCCTCTTCCCTGCACTGCCAATGCGCGCGAACTCCAGACCCGGCCTCGCCATCCCAGGGGCTCAGAGGCTAACGAGCAAACCTCCAGGTCTGGGAAGTTTCCTTTCTGCGCGCTGTAAGTAGGCAGGCTCCAGGCGCCAACATTGCGCGTGCGCACCAGAGGGCCCCCGCGCTTCTCCCACCCCATCTCTCTTATCCCCCGCCCCACCCCCACCCCCACCCCCGGCTCACTCCTCCCGCCCTCTCCACCCCCTCGTTTTCCTTCCCCGCCCCCTTCCCACCTCCGCGGGTTCGACGTAATGACGTACAGCAGGTTTGCGGACGTGGCGGCGGCGGAGGCAGCTGGGCAGGTCCGTGCGGGGAGGGGGAAGGTCGCCGCCGGTGGTGTCGGAAGCGGGGGAGGAGGAAGGAGGAGGAGAAAACGGCGGTCCTGGGCAGCCTTGGCCATGAACTTCGTGGGATCCGCCACGGGCTCAGCACTCGCCATCCCCCATGCTGGAGGGGAAGGTAAAGATGGCGGTGGGGGCGGTGGAGAAGAGAGAAACGTCCCCCTCCCTATCCCGAGCCGAGCTGCCTCTGCAGCTTCTGAGGAGCTGCTGTCCCCAGGGGACCCCTCCACGGTCCTCGCTACAGGTGTACGGGCGTGTCCTTGGGGCGGGGGTGGCTAGCAGATCCCTGTATCCCCCAACTCTGGCTCCCCGGGAATGAGGGTGGCTGCATTTTGTGGGCATGAAATAAATTATTTGCCGTATTTCTCATCCCGCCACCTGTTCAAGCCAACCCGTGAGACGTTTAAAAATCGCGAGCAGTTCTTAGACACTGACGGGCAGGTGTGGATGGACTGCGATCTGCCTCGTTGGAGGGACCATCCACATAGATGAGACCGGAAGCCCTTTGGAGTGGATGAACTCATACCCCAGACTAAGTCCCAGCAGGTGAACGGGAGGTAACAAAACCAAGGGGAATGGGCAGGAGGGGGCGAGCACGAGACGGACCAAAGCACTGACCCAACCCCGGGGAGCAAGCCTAGTGTTCCAGCCCTGGTACCTTGGGGCTTGTGCCCTGGTTCCCCTTTGATTGAACCCTTGTTAAGCAGGGTCAGATGGAAGCACCCACGGTTCTTGCGAAGTACAAGGGCATTTTGGAAATTAATATTGACAGCAGGCCAATGTTAAGTGAGTACATGGCTTCCTAACTCCACCAGGTACAGTCACCTGTAGCCCATCTACAAAGTCTCACTGGAGTGTAGGGTTTTCCTAAAAGATCGAAAAAATGCTCTGTGGGCAGTGGAGATTTTGTAAAGAAAAGAGATGGGATTTTTCTTTTTTTTTTTTTAATTCTGTTCTTTGACCAGATGACTTGTTACCAGGCTGCACACATTTGTTTTAAATAGTTGGCTCAGTAAATAATCTACAAAGGCCAGATTCTAGAATTTCATTTTCAACTAGATACACTGTCAACTCCAGGTAATTTGATATGGTTTTATCTCTGTTTACAATGGTGACTATAGGATAGTAAGGTTTAGTTGTTGTGGTAAGGATTTGACCATATAGTACATAAACAGTACTTGAATTTAACAAAACAGTGTGTTATTAGTTCATCCTTGTTATTCAGCTAGGTGCTCTTAAAATTTGATCAAGGAATGACTTTCAGATTACTTGGGCAATTTTTCTTTATAAACTTCTGTTTATAAAGTGGGAGTGTTCTATAGAGCCAGGGAAATAGTGGGCCAATTTTAATAACACTTAACTAAATACTTTTCCATCTTAAGGAAAATTTATGTCTTTGGGTCAAATAAATGTAAACTCAGCTAACCTTAGACTTTCAGAAGTACATATCCGTTCTCAAATACATTAGGGAACTAATTATATACATCATTCTCCTCAGTTGAAAGGCGAACCTAAAGCAACAACAACAACAAAACATAGCACAGAGATGTGTGTATGCTGTTTGTTTAGCTGCACTGTGAGCATTTTATCTACTGCTTTATTTTTAGTAGTATCTTATGTACTGTGTGATTCATAATATGTGACTCATGGTTATTTTTTAGTAAATAATAAGAGCACTGACCAGACCAAAATTTTATCTTAAGGTTTCTTTCAATTCAGTTATAAAAGTGTATTAATTTTCTTTTGAAGGGAGTAACTGAGTAGTTAAAGAACAAGTTCGTCATGTGAAACATTTAATAAAGAACTTAGATTGCAATACAGAATGTTAATACCTGGTAGGACTTCCTTTTTTTCCAATGTGTATAACCCAAATTTAGAGAGTTGTTTTATTATTATTAGCTGACATTCTGGAAGTAAAAGTCACATTAGTTTTTGTCTGAGATCAGGTATCAGTCAATGATATTGGACATACGTACACTGAATGTTGTTGATTTTGAGCCACTGGAATACTGGTGCAGAAGAAGCACACTAGTTGTTCTAGTGTAAAAAAAAACCCCCAACATATTTGATTAGAGTTTATCATACAAGTTGAAGAGGGAAAGGTAAGAACCCTTAAAAATATGGTGACAAATAGAATAATGTTCTGATTCAGAAAAAGGCTATTATTGTACATTAAGATCTATTGTGAGAAGAAAATTTAAATATTTGAAAGATGCTTTTCACATACCGAGGAACTTGGATGTGGTAGTACCAGAAGTCTAGGTCACAGGCAATAGAGTGTATATTTAAAATACTTCACACTGCTAGAACTGTTTTATCACCATCAGCACTTCATTTCTTTAGATATAGTGCCAACACAGACACCTAATTATCTGGTACCGAGGGCAAACTCCTCACAACGTCTCAGGGGAAGGTTCTTTAAAATTATTCCTTAGGGATTTGTCCTTGTTTAAACATTTTTCCCCCAAGCACACTACAGTTGATGGATGATTAAGACTGGGGAAGCGTTCTTATTCTCCAAATTTCTGAAATATATTTTTAAGACTTAGAAAATCTATGTCTATATGTAGATTATATACATATATATATACATATACACATATGTATACACATGTGTATACACATGTATAATATATATAATAAAAATATTTTTAACTGTTTTGAAAATAAGCTGCAAGTAGAAAAACTGACAGGTTTTTGCTTTAAGTTTTGACTCAAACCATTTTTTCACAAGGTTTCTCTTTTCTTCTGTAGAGTTTGAGGTTATGGCAGGGAGGAATCAGACTCGCAATTTTCAATTTCCAATAACTCAGTCTGTGGTGAGCAGCCAAATATATTCATTTGGAAATAATACAGACACTGATGTCTTTGAAGAGGATGCTGAAGTGTATGAACTTCGACCAAGAGGAAGAGAGAAAGTCAGAAGAAGCACATCAAGAGATAGACTGGATGATATCGTATTACTAACAAAAGATATACAGGAAGGCGATACTTTGAATGCAATAGCCCTTCAGTATTGTTGTTCAGTAAGTCCTTTTTCTTTGGTTGTCCAAAAAAAAAATTATATACAATCCAAAGTGAAATTCCATTTACCTTGTTCCTCCTTTCTCCTGTATTTCCCATCTTCTCTTTGTAGTGGAAAAAAAACCATACATACATATATGTGTGTGTGTATGTATATGTATATACACACATATGTATATATGTAAAATTCTCAGAAAGCTTCCATATATAGACTTATAAAGATTATAGACTTTATTTAAAATTTCCAGTATTGATGGCTAAATATGTGCCTGTTAGAATACTAAAACCCTTTTTATATCTGTAAATGTGTCTGTCTTAGATAACAAATAGAAAATGTCTCTGATTATCTCTCCCAAGTGCTTAGAACAGTGTGTATAATTAAATTGTCTTTTTGACGGTGCTGATGTATATAATGACCATTATGATTCCACATAACAAATTTTACCAGATAAAGCCTAAACAGTATCATTACAAAGATATTACAAAGTTCAGCTATAAATACCAAAAAAGTGTATCTAAGATAGGAAAATATGTGATCCTAATATACATTATCACGAAGAAAATGAGCTCCCACTTAGATGATGCCAGACCCAGGCTTTAAAAGTTAGGTATTTCCTCTAGCAATTAATGTGATGCTCTGCATAGAATAGGAACTCGATAAATAAATCTTCTTTTCAATGAGTAATGTTCCTTCAAAACTACTATTTTTAGGAATTGGACTAAATGACCTCTGTGGTCCCTTCTAGCTCTAGATCTATAATTTTATAAGCATGTGTGCCTAGGAGTTAGACTTTTTCAAGATAATAATCATATGAGGAAGGTGGAATATAGTCTATTATTATCAAAAGTTTTTTCAATAACTGTAGGAAGAATTTTATGAATCTGTTTCTTAAGCCAAGTTTGTACTCATAACAAAAGCACATGGAAATAGCATGATGGAAACATTTAAACAATAAAAATCTACGGTAATATGAAATTTGCAGTTATTAAAGTAATCTGTTCATACTTTGAACCTTTTATGTTGTTTTTACTTTTAAAAGCTAATTGGTTATAATTTTATTGCTGGTCATTAATGACTGTTAATACTTGAAACTGTGTTTGTCTAAGTAAATTTGAGATTTACTCTTTCCTTATTTAATACCAGGAAGCATCAAAGTCTGGTTTAATTTAACTTTTGAAAAAATAGTATAAACAAAAGGATAATTTTTTATTTGTTCATTTGTCCTTCCTACAAAATTAGTTGGGTTGGTCTTTTTTAAAAAATTTGCTTCCTGTACAAGCCAAGGACAAGCATCTTTCTAGGGAATGAGGAATAAAAGTAAATATATAATTGGGATAGAAGTCAGGTAGTCAAATTTAATAGCTTTGTTAGAGAAGACTGTCAGCTATTCTTTGGTTACCTCAGAACAGTTTCATGGAGGAGGGGATACTTTAGGAGGGTTTTGAATTACTGAGAGATAATATGGTGGACTGGGAAAGTATGAGTATTTCAGGCATATGGCATTGCTTTGGAGAAAGTTTCAAAGTGGGAATAGGATAAGCAGACAAGTTAGTGTTTATGAGATGAGTAAAACGAAAATTTTCAATTATAGGAGATGGGGGAAGATTTGTCCTGATGATGGGCTTTTTGAAAAAGGTGAAAATTTCAATTCATTCGGAAATCATAGGACTTTAACAAGAGGTATAGAATGAAGTATAGGTGAGAGGTGTGTTGAAGTCAGGGAGTCCAGCATCCACTTTTGAAGCATTTCAGATGAGGAGTAACTAGTACCTAAAGTATAGAATTAAGGACAAATGTGGGAGATCTATCTAGGTAAACATGGTAATGTATGAACTGATTCAGTATTCAAATGGATAGGATTGACTGCATATTCTTGTATGTAGATGTCAGAGAAATGATACTATCATCCATTGGGATGGCATAATATGACATGAAACCATCTTTAGAAAAGTAGAGCCTCTCTCGCTTTGTCACATGTAGTCTACGTGATTTGTCTAGCCTGAGAGTTTTGTGTGTCAGTGCTCATGGAGGCCATTTTATATGAGTTCCCTCTTTTCCTTGTTCCTTTCTTAAATCCTCTTGATGTCATTTCTCATTTTCTCCTTTCTCACACAAGGTAGCCCTTGTCCTTTCCTAGTCCAATCCCTCTTAATATGCATTTGATCCCATTCCCTCCCATCTTCTCCAGCAGATGACATCGTTAATTACCCCCTCTCCAGAATCTTCAACCTCTCCCCATCTACTGGTTCCTTCACTACTACCTTCAAATGTGCTCAAGTCTTACTCATCCTGTAAAAAACTTCCCTAGACCTTACTTTCTCCTTAAACCATCTTCCTCTCTCTCTCCTGCTCTTCTCAGCCAAATTCCTTGAACAACTTTCTCTGTTCCATTCCTCCACTTACTGTCCTCTCACTATCCTTAACCTTTTGCAGTTTTGGCTGCTGACCTCATCACTGAATCAGAATTGCTCTCTAAAAAGTTACCACTGATCTAATAATTGTCAAATATGTTGGCCTCTTCTTAGTTCTCATCGTTTTGATTCATCAGCTGTATTTGACATTATTGATCCACTATCTCCTCCTAAATATTTTCTCCTCTTAGGGCTTTTATGATATTATTTTATCCTGGTTTCACTAAGTGTCAGATTGTTTTCAGTCTACTTTGCTGGCTCTTTATCCAATCATGACCTCTACCAGTGTCTCCAATTGTCCAAGGCTTCTCCCTGTATACTTTTTCTTAATAAACTCATCAGCTCCAGTTGGCTTAATTATCATCCTTATGCAGATGACTCTTGTCCATTTTCTCTCCTGAGCTTTATTCCTGGATCACCAAATTGGCTATTGGAATTTCAAATTGGATATCTCAAAGACATCTCAAACTCAGTATGTCCAAACAGAACTGATTATCTTTCCCTGACAGCCTCCCATCTTTCAGACTTCCCTATTTCTTTCGAAGGCACCACCATCCTTCCAGTCTTCCAGGTTCATTATCCTTGACTGCTCATTCTCCTTCACCCCACATATCCAGTCATTTGCCAAGTCTTGCTATTTTTGCCTCCAGTCTCTTACATCTGAACCCTTCTCATGATTCATATAGCACTCCCTTGGTTTAGTTGCTTATCAAGTCTCCCCTAGCCTATTTCAGTGGCTTCTGAATTAGGCTTCCTTGTCCAACCCATCCTACACACTTTACAAAATGATGCTTCTGGAAATACAGACCTGACCATGTGACTGTCCTACTTAATCCACTCTAGGGATTCTGTTGCCTCTAGGATAAAACTCATAATGTTGCACTAGTCTTTCTTTTCAACCTTATTGAATATTACTTTGAACCCTGTGATCAGCCAAACTAGTCTTCTCTCTGTTCGTCATGTGCAACACTCTTATCTCTCATCTCTGTGCCTTTGTACTGGCCATCCCATGGACCTGGAATACACTCCCTCCCCATGGCCACCTTATGGAATCCCTCTCTTTAAGATGGGCTCATCACCATATTCTGCATGAAGGCTTTCCTGATCCCCCACAACTGCTAATGTCATCCATCCCAAACTAACTTATATTTTAACTACTTTTCATTTACTTGTAGGGGTGTGTGTGTGTGTGTGTGTGTGTAGGTATATATATCTCCCATTTGGATGTAAGTTCCTTGTAAGTAGGATTCTTAGTTCATCCTTTGTACTACACTCTCCACACAACCCCTAGCCTTTCTGTACACCAAAGCCAGTGCTCTTTCCATGATACCAGACTTTCCCTTGAGATATACGGACCACAAAGCCTAGGCCCCAGGATGAAGAAGTTTTCATATAAGACTGACTTTTAGTTCATTTAGCAAATGTTTATTAAGTGGCTCTCATTTTTAAAGCACTGTACCTTGGTGATGGGAAGACAAGGACAAAAAAGGACAGATGCTGCTCTCAAGAAGCTTACGGTCCAAATGGATCAGGGAAAGGACATGTACAAGGCTCTGGGAGAAATAAAAAGAAAGTGAGGCAAAATGCTTTGAGAAATTGGAGGAACAACTTTGACTTCTCTTTGTTTTCAGTAGAAAGTTTGAGAAATGATGAAGGTCACTGTTTGAAACTTTTTCCTCTCTTCTGATTTTGAATTCCACTGACTCTTGCTTTAACAATTTTTTTTAACAGGTAGCAGATATCAAGAGGGTTAATAATCTCATCAGTGATCAAGACTTTTTTGCACTTAGGTCTGTTAAAATTCCAGTAAAAAGGTTTAGTGTATTGACTGAAACACATTACTCTCCCAAAGGACGACAGACTTCACGTCCTTCAGCTGCCCAGTGTACTCCAGAACTGCAAGAGATATTTCCTAATTCAGATCTTCTGGTTTCGAACGAGACTGCTGGGAATTTCTTAAAAGAAGTGGACAAAGACATAGAACAAATAGTAAAATGTACAGACACAAAGAGAGAGAACCTCAATGAAGTGGTTTCTGCTTTAGCAAAACAAGAACAACTGTGTTTTGAACCTGAGAATAAAAGCATTAGACGTAAGGATCCCTATTATGGAGCAGACTGGGGAATAGGCTGGTGGACGGCTGTGGTGATCATGTTGATAGTAGGCATAATAACGCCAGTATTTTACTTACTGTATTATGAAGTTTTAGTTAAAGTAGATGTTAGTCATCATTCCACAGTGGACTCCTCACATCTGCATTCAGGAGTCACTGCTCCATCACAACAGAGAGACATAGAGAATGGAATAATTCCAACAAAAGGAACAAATGTGGGACAACAAGATGATTATAAACTTCATAAACAGAATTCTCAGTCACCTACACAGCATATAAAATAACATTCAGTTTTAGATTATAATATTTATAACTATAAATGTATCTGGAATGCAGAGAATCATTTATATTCTTTATTTACCACTCACGGGCAGTATTTTGGTTTATTGAAAATGCTTTTATTTCTTCGACTTTTTTGTTTTTGAACCATTTGCAAGTCAATTCTGTATGAACCTTAGGCTTACTACCTGTTCTATGTTTTGAGTGGCTTAAGTCAAAGTTTCTGTTGTGGCATTGCAGAAGTGAATATAACTACACGTAGAAATTTTTCTGTAGAAAATTTTGCACCCATTTATTTAAACATAGCCTTGAAGTTATTTTTTTAATAATTTTTTTTTGTTTAAGGCATTGATGTTAAAGTTATTAAGCAGTATGAATGGTAGCACTTAGATGTATGCAACTGAAGAAAATCCTTTTGTTAACTACCAGATAAACATATTATGTCTTAGCTCAAAATGTTTGGCTGAGCAACAGTTATTTGATTCTGAAAGTATTTGTGATAGCACATTGTGTACATGATGCTACCTATTTCAATCTGTTGATTGATTTTTATATCACATATAATATGGCATAAAACGAAAAGTCAAATCGAAAGTAAAAAAATCAGAAAGGAAGGTGTAATTTTGGCAAGAGGAGCTAGGACTTTCAAATTCATATTATAACCTGAGAATTAAATAGAGAAGTGGCATCATTGAATAATTAGAATATAGAAGTGAATCGGAGGATATGAAGTGTTTAATCTGTTTCTCAATGTTTTGGACATGTCTTTTAGCTATTATGCCTATGTTTTGTTTTGTCTGCAGTAAAATAAGTATACTTGGACTTCTATACTTTTGTAGTTCTTTGAAGAAACGTGCTATACACATGCATTATTTGGGAAAAATTCTTCATGCCCTACGATGAACTGTTGCAGTTCTGTACGTACAACAACATGCCTTAATTAAATTGAACGCCTTAATTAAATGTTAATGTTACTATGAGAGTTGATATACTTTTTAGAATCAAACTTACATTTCGTTGTCCTAGACTTCCCTTTCAATAGAATTAATGCCTGTGATGTATGTGTAGTGTAAAGTGATCTTAGCTTTCAGTTAATCAAGCACAATGTAATGGGCAACACAGATGTGTCTGTTGTCTTTTTCATCTAATGTGAATTGCCAAAAATGTTTCATTAAGAAAAAATTATAAGCAGGGTCATTTGCATTGGTAGGCAAAATAGGTACAGCTCATTTCTTGATCCCTTACCTTGCTGTCTTCCATAGGGATGACCATCTAAAGTAGAAAGTGAGTGACACAGGATTGTTTTCTTTCTAAACTGCAGTATATTATGAAGACAAAAGGAGGTGAATTAGCAAGGGATCTTTTGCTAGGGCTGTGTGAAAATATATCTCTCTTCCGAGGGAGATCAGGTCAGGGTACCTGTCATGCCTTAAGTTCGTAGTAATCTGGCTAAACAAGCATTTGCCTACTGACTCATTATCTTTTTAAAAAAACAAAAGTGGTGCTGCCATAGAAGATGTTTAATGGAGTCTGACTTGTCTTTCTTAAATGTGTAATTAAAATTTTTTGTGTGTTTTAGGTATATGATACTGCCTCATTTTCCTGGCATTATATCCTAGTGTCTGATGTTGGAACTTGGGGAACAATCATTTTGTATCTAAGCCCTATCCAGTGAGTAGTGTGGCAGATGAGTAACCTAGACCCAGAAGAGAGTCCTGTTCTTTTAGAAGCAAAGCATCATAAAGATGAAAAGAAAACAACACTGAGCTCTTTCATATATTAGATATTTACCAAAAAGTGTTACTAGTAAATACATCTATCTACTCATTCATATAAAAACAGTCTGAAAAATAAGCAAATTCATGAAGACACCTAATTATGTGTGAACATCCTTTCTCAAAAAAAAAATCTTAATTTTCTTTGCTGTATTGAAGAGAGGAGTGCTGTCTTTTTCTAATCATTAGTGTTAACTTTAGCTTGCTTTCTAGTAAGCCCACTGAAAAATTGTAAATTTTGAGGGGAATAAAAGTTACAACTAGTAAAACTCAGTTATGTGAAGAACTTATAGTGTAATTCAGATTGGTAAGCTAAAGGATATCAATGGCTGCCTTCTACTGGTGCTACTTTGAAATTGTAACAGTAGTCTAAAAAAGTAAATAGGTTAATAAAAGTATATTGCTTTTATTTTAAATACGAACCTGCCTAGACATAGGAACCACTTCTGCCCTGTAGAATATCACTTTTGGTGATAAATGGGAACGTAAAATATATCCTCTTGATTGCTGGGCTGAGCAGTTCCCCTTATTTACCTATTATATGGTTCTGGAATTACAAATTCTAATATTTCAATGCAACATCCAAGAGACAATATGGTTAAACCTAGCAAAGAAGTACAATTTTAGTAGTTAATAATCATTATAAAAATAAAATTTCAGTTTGTTAATGTGCTGATGAGCCCCATGACAGTGGTATATGAAAGTTGCTTTATGTAATTTTCTTGAGGACATTTTTTTTTCTAATTGTAGACTTTGGAAATGGGCTTTAAGGTTAAATGTATATTGGAGTCTTATCCTGATAAGTGTTTAGATTTAACTGGCATACTTTATATTAGCATGTGTCAAACTGGCAAAGATATAATTGGAAAAATAATCTTGGTTCCCTTGGAAATGTTTGGTTATAAATAAAAATATTTTGTGTGTGTTCAAAGATGTAATTCAATTTTAACACCTCCAAGGTAAAAAACATGAGCCTCATTTTTTTTTAAAAATATGTATTTTCATACATAATGTATTAGTAAATTATAAAGTCTCTGCCTTCTATATGAATAAGATACATTTGTTTTGAATATTTAATTTCTCTAGGTAACTTGTTTTTAGAATCTGCTTGATAAGGCAGACTGGAGTTATTTAAATGACTCACTAAACAATAATTTAGTCCTTTTACTGATACTTCTGAAAGTTGCTACCTTTGTAATTGGGAATTGGAAAGAAATTTAATTGGGAAATAAGATAACGCAAATATAGTGAGAATTTTGCAAATGTAATGAAAAAAGAATACAGTACAAATAAATGTTAAAAGAGTGAAGCCAAGAGTTCAAGAAAATGTATTTAAATGGTGCACTATGCTGAGAATCATGCTTTATGTTTTGACTTAGAACACTTGCTCAGGAAATCATTATCTTTCTTCCAAGTATGTGCATATTGCACTGTTAGATCATAAATAGAAATACCTGAATGCTTTGAGTATTTTTATGCACACTAATGCTTTATAAATCTCGTATAAAATATATTTTATATAAATGCAAGATGTTATAATTGTAGAACCATGTGTTAGCATGTCTTTAAAATGGTGGCTTTAAAATTTTTGCCACTTTTCATATCTTCAGATGTCTGAGTAAAACATAATAAAGTTTCTATTTTATTATCCAATCTAAAATGGAAGCTGGTTTAATTGAAGAAAACCAAACTCTACTCTCCATATTTAAACAATAGTTCTAATTTGCACACTTGAATTTTTGTTAGATTCAAGCTAAGAGTTTGAGAAGCAAACCAATTCAGACATATTTTGTTTCAAGTGAGTTATTAAACCCAAACATTGTATCATTTGTAGGAAATAAATTGAACCAGAAACGGGCATCTAGAACCTAGGTAGCTATAATTCTTCTCTGGGTGCACTGCTGCAGGGGACAACTGACTGCTAAATGTTCACTTGGAAAGGGTGTTAAAAGGTCATTTTGACTCATTTTACATTAAACCAGAGAAAAAGTGACTTGCCAACATTGTGCAAGCATTAAGTAACAAAGGCCAGAACATGAACTTGACCTCTGATTAAATGCTTAGTATCACACAGCCTTTTAAGTTCCCCTGAGATACTGACTTTAGTACGATGATACTTTGGACAAGATGAAGTTGCTCAGTGTCTTCATGTTTCATCACTTTAAAACTGAGTTTTGACCAGCAGTGTCAAATGATGTTAACATTTTCAAGTCCTGGTCATAGTCAATGTCAAAATAATTTTGGTAAACAAAATGCCTCTGATGTTTTCTTTTTTCTCACAACTCAAATACACCAGTGATTCTGAGCTTATGTATTCCCTCCAATGATATAGAGGACATCCATCCATGCCCACCTGTCTTGTATGATTTGCCCATACCCTCTGTAGGGATTACCCAACATCCTGGGGGGCTTCATTGATTTCTGTTGACCTCTCACTGCATGATTAGCCCATCTTTTTGCTCATATGTTTCTTTGATGACTTTTTCACAGCTCCTTCCAATAAAATAAGCTCCACCTAACTGTTAAACATACAGCAGGAACATAATTTTTGCAATCACTTTTTTATGATATGTTATAGTCTGCTCACATTGTATGCTTCTCCATTGCCCTTTGACCAATCTTCAATTTCAATTCTAGAGACTACAGTGTCCCCTGATTTGTAGAAATATATGACAATACCTGAAGAATGTTGGTTTTTTTAAAAATGTGCCTTTGTTTCTGGTGGACATGGATAACCTAGAAGTGTACAGTAAACATTCTTCATTTACTCAGTTTTTCTTCAGTGGGAGTTCATGCCAAACTCAGGGATTATGAATCTTATTTCAGAGCCTTTGTAGTGTTCCTGAGCTTGATGCAATCAACAATTTTTTCGGCACTCTTTTCTGGAGGACCATACCACCACTAGGGAGTGCCTGTTCAGCTCGGCCAATGAGCTGACCCCTCTGTAACAATGGTGAAGAGTTATGAGTGAATATACATCCCTGTTTTATGCTTTACAATATTAATGATCACAAGGCTGCTTCGTATCTTTCAAGAAATCTTACAAAATACCTTGAGAGTCACTTCTATCTTGTACCAACTCCAATTTCATTCAATTATATAATAGCAAAAATGTGGTCTACTGTATAACATGGGTGGCAAAATCTTTCCTGTTTCATTCTAATGTCCTTACAAGGAGTCCCTGATATGTCTAGATACATCTCAAACATTTTTATAAACATGGGAAAGCAGATGTATGCATTGTAGCTACTGATTTCTCTCCCTTGCCCCCCCCTTGTGGTGTGGTGGTGGTGGGTTAATAATATCAGGAATTTTTTTGTTTTTTTTTCTTTGAATACTTTAGATCTAAAAGAATTACGTACCCACTTACATGTAGCACCATACAGACAAATCACAAGACATTTTAAAGGGTTCCCAACTTTTTCAAAATTGCTGTAACCCTTTTCAAATTTGACTTTATATCTTCCTTCCTGCTAAAAAATGTTGTTTGGCACATATTTCTTTGTCAACTGTGCTTCTGGAGTTGGAGGGAGTAGGTGGATTAAAATATTTTTGAGGATTTTAGTGATATCTTTTGAGATAACTTGAGTGTCCAAAAATCACTGCTCTGTCTTGTTGAATCAAAATGATATATTCTTCTCAGTATGGTACCCCAAACTTGATAATTGCTTCCTATATACCAAAAAACAAAAAAAAAAGCCAAAGGTGTCATAAAGACAATTGTGTTATTATTTGAGGTGCCAATTCAATCTAGAAAATTTTTTCTTTAACTATATATATATACATATATATGTGTATATATATATATACACACATATATATGTGCATCCATATAGATGAAAATCAGAAAAGCGTCTCTTATTAAGAATAGCTTAAAAAATGTTATTTAAAAAAGAAAGCTGCATAACATGAGGCTATCTTACCATTAATATGATCTTCAATTTTCCCATCTGAAAAATTATGAGAAGTCTTGAGATTTTTGGATATCGTTACATTTAAGATTTGCATTAGTCACATGTAAATGACAACATCTGATTTAAAATTACTTTAAAATAAAACCATGAATTTTGATTAATACCAAGTCATGACTTATTTTACATAACTTTTAAAGGTGAGTCAATATTTTTGAGTTTGAGTAATAATTCTGGTACCAAAAATTAGACACATACTTAAACACTGTGTGACGTAAGCTCTTGAAGGCAAAGAATGTTCCATATTTATCTTTGTACACCCAGCGAGTAGCAGAACATCTGCTACATAGTAGGCACTTAAAATAAATGCTTGCTGAATTAATAGGTTCATAGATTTAGAATTTGTTTTTACTACTCCAAATTCAGTGAACTGTAACATTTTACTCCCTGCTCTTGGGAGAAAGGGTGGAGGGTGGACACAGGAGAGCTCTTCTCAGATCCTCCATTTACAAAGGGTGTTACAGGGCCATCATCTCTTCATATCCCACATAGGACTTCATCATGCCCCACCCCCTTTTCAGCTTCTTTTTAATGTATGATCTTCCCCCATTAGAATGTGAGCTTTTCAGGGCAGGGACTCTTTTTGGCTTTCTATATATCCCCCTCCCCCCCAGCACTTTAGTTCAGTGCCTTTGGTACAAAGTAGCAGCCTAATAAATGTTTACTAACATAGTCTTTATCCTCTATAAGTAACTATGTAAACAAGTACTGTATGCTGTTGAAACATTGTTTGCCTTATTTAACAATGAGGAAACAAATGGTCAGAAAAAAATATTAAACTTGCTATAAAGAATTTGATGGCATTGTTCTATAGTTAGGAGATCCTGGATTCAAGTATCACCTCTGCATTTACTACTTACATGTTGTTGGCTAAATCTGGGCTTCAATTTGATTGTGTACAAAATAAGAGGTAGGATTGTCCAGATGGCTACCGAAGTGCCTTGTCTTTCTAGCTCCATGATCTTCTGATCTAGAATCCCATAACAGTATTAACTACTTGAGTCCAATTATTTAGCCAGGTACAAACCTACCCAACTGGACATGACTAGACCCACAGAGGATGGGAGACTGCTAAAATCTAGGCAAACTATGTCATCCATAGCCATTCCCCTGGTTTACCAGCCTGATAATTGTAAAAAAAAAAAAAGATATGGAGTTAATATGGAATAACTTGTTCTTGAAGCCCAGGTTCTCTGTGATCTCCAATTTCTTTTCTTGAATTATTTATCTTTTTAATAAAAATTCAAGAATTTTGTCAGGAATCTAAGTCAGTCTACTATATGGCAAAGGTTCTTAACCTGGGGTCCAGGTTAGACTCGTGAACTTTTTTTTTTCCTTTTAACATTTTGATAACTATATTTCATCATAACTGGTTTCCTTTATAGTCCTCTGAATTTTATTACATACACTTAAAAATATTTTGAAAAGGGGTTCATAGACTTTATCAGACTGCCAAAGAGGTTCATGACCAAAAAAAAAAGTTTAGAAGCCCTGTTCTAGACAATTAGATTCCAATCCTGTTTTTTTGTATAGACAGTCCTTTTCCTTGAATCCTTAATATCTTTATTTTCTTGCCTGTCTCATTTGTTCTCCAATTCCTTTCCTCTATGGGCTTCAACACTGACAGATACTGACTCCAGTGAAAATGGTAGGGTAGGGGCTTGGTGCACAGATAAGGGGGGGAAAGCTTAAACAAACAAACCCGATACACTTGTAAAAAGAATCAAAAATTTTATTTAAAATTTTTGGATAGTAATCATTCAAAGCACATTAGATTTCTTCACTTCTCCCTGGCAAGTATATCTATCTTCTCTTACATTTGTTTTCTTTTGCCTTTCTAATAAGAATTGGTGTGATTGATAATTGAATCTGAAGACCAGAATTCATTTTGTTAAGTTTCTTATTTAATATTTACAATAAAAAATTAATTATAAGTTTATAAATATACAAAAATATGTAAAATTATAAAGTACACAATTTTAAAAATTATAGTAATATAAATGTATCATCTTTGTATTCTTATATATTTTATATCTTGAAGGACATTTCTTGGATTTTAAGAGACTATCATATACAACACAACATACATTCATTAGTATATCTAAAAGGAATTATTAAATCTTCCTTTCAAAATTTAATATATATACATTGCTACCCAGACATGCCCTTCACCAAAGTATCCCCTACATTTGTGGTCTTCAAAGTAGGGTACATATGACAATCTATTGGTATGCAGAAAGAAAATAGGTTTAAGGAGGACAACATAGATGTTCAGCGTTGTAACTGCTCCCTGTGTCTGCAGCCTGTGTTCCCAAGACAGGTAGTCATCGCACACCTGTTCCCCTCCTGCACACCCCTGGTTTTCCCCCTTCCCCAACTCTACAGCAACAGCAGTGCAAACTCCTTGCTTATTCCTCCCCACCTTTTTCTCCTTGCCCCTAGAAAAACAAAGTAGGGCTCTTGTCTTCTGACTTGAGGCAAGTTGCAGCAGCTAGCTGGATGCAAAGAGTGGCCATGGTGGCTTCTAGTAGGCTTAGCCAATCAATCATATAACTCCCTCCAATTTAAAATCCTGCTCCTAATATTTACCCTACCTGAAACCTCCAGTCAGAATGGAAGCAAATAAAGGCCATTCACCACTAGGAAGCTAGGACTTATCCTGGCGTCTTGTCATCATTTACTTTCAACTGCTCCCTTCTCAAACCCCTTCTCTGCCACCCGCTGGCCATGAGACCTGATGCCCAAAGACCAGTCTTTCCCCCATGACCCTTGCCCAAGCCTTTTAAAGGAAAAGTGGAAATTGACTAGTTAGATGTCAATAAAAATCTTTGAATAATTAATGGATGGTATTGAAAAATGAAGACCATGATTTAGTAAGTACAGTCCTTTCCTTTGGATCTTACACTTCAGTGTGAGGTATCTTCTCCAGCTATAAAGCCATTAAAACTTAAGTCCTGAAAAAAAAACTTAAGATTTTCAAAAATAATGAATCCTATTGTTCTCATTAGGAAGTGATATGAATCATTTTTGTACCTTTGCTATTCTCTGGCTTTTCAAAGCCCTTCATAATCTGCCACCTTCCTACCTTTCCAGTCTTTTTACACCTTATTCAGCCCTCTGGACTCTACAGTCTGTGACACTGGCCTCCTGCCAATGATGCTCCATCTTCTGACTCCACACATTTTCGATGGCAATTCCTCATGCCTGAAATTCTCTCCACCCTCACCTCTGCTTCTTACTTCCTTCAAGTCTCAGATAAAATTCTACCCTCTGCAAGCCTTTTCTATCACCCTTATTCCTAATGCTTTCCCTCTCAGCTTATCTCCAATTTATCCTGTATAGTTTGTGTATACATAGTTGTCTGCATGTTGTCTTCCCCCATTTGATCTTGAGCTCCTAGGAAACAGACTGGTTTTTGCCCTTACTTGTATTCCCAGCACATCATGAGTACTGAATGAATGCTTGTTGATTTGATTTGACTTTAAATAACATTTTTACAAATTATTTTTAAATAGTTTATTTCATCTTTAATTCATCCTTTTTTTAATTTTTGCATCTCTTTACAATGTATATTAATGGATTTGTACAGTAGCAAAAGTCCTACTCAAAACAGTTTTTGATGAGAGGACTAGAAAATTATCTTTTAAAAAACCCACACACACACAACAAAACACAAGAAAGCGCACAGGATGAGTCAGGAGACTGGCTGTTCCACCAGTTATTAGCTATGTGGTCTCGGGGAAATGATTTTACCTCTCTGAGCTTTAGCTTTCTATACAGCAAAATGAAAATAATCCTTGCCCTGCCGACCTCACATAGATATGTTGAGGATCAAATGAGTCACTGCATGTAAAAGTCCTGTTCAAAGCCTTAAAATACCATATGAATAATTATTAGAGAGAAGGGGCTAGAGAATTAGAAAGCTGGGGTTCAAATCCTGCCTCAGACACTTATAATAGTCATCCATCCTGGGCACTTCACTTAATCTTTCTAAGATCTGGTTTCCTCATATGTAAAAGATAATAGCACCTACCTCACAGGGTTATTGTGAGGATCATCAAATGAGATATAATGAAAGTGACTTATAAACCTCAAATCACTATAAAAACAGGAGTTGTTATTAATAAATACTGTTTCTGCTCTATAAAGACCTAAACCATTCTATTACACTGAGTACATTTATTTTTTTCCTTCCAAAAATACAGTAACCATTTCAGTGTGGATAAAGCATTCAGTCATTTTGCTTCTAAGAAAATTTAATTTTTAGACAAAAAAATTGCAAGAATTTCCTTAATTTGTAAAAATGAGCATTTACAGCAAGAGTAAATTTAGCCTTTAAGTTTTTTTTCCAAATGAAGACTATCATTAAACCAATTTTTTAATCTTTCAATTAGAAATGATTTCATATTCTCTTAAACAAAATATTTTACTCAAACTAGAAAACCAAGAGCAAAAATAATAAAGCACCCATGTAGCTGAAAAAGCTTTGCTGCCTCCTTTTCTTATGTTAGCAGCCTCCATGAGGAGTTAATAAGAAAAGTGGCAACACAGAATAGTTGGTAGACCCAAGCTCAAGAATCAGGAAGAACAGGCTTCACTTCCCATCTCTCAATACATACTATCAATTACAGAATGGCTACTGATCTGCATATTATGGAGGGTTTCCTCATAGGGAGTTCCCTATACAAATGAATTTGCTGGTCCAAATTAAAAAAAAAAAGATTTTTTTCACTGGGGAAAGGCAGAAGAGTAATATATTGAAGTTATTCCTAAGTAATTCCTTGACCATAAAGTTAACTTAATCACCTAAAGGGTTAAAACAGGAAGAAAGAGAGCTAGGAAAGTGATATCCAATTCAAAGGCTTACTTGTGCCAGGCCAGTAGTTTTCTAGGGATTAAACTATTTTACTACAGAGAATCTTGGAGCAACAACAACAAAAAAGTAATATTTGTTGGTCCACATATCTTATCCATCCAGGAACAAGATTTAATTGTATATTCTACTCACTACAGGCCAGCTAGGTGGCAAAGTGGTGCCAGGCCTAAAGTCAGGAAGACTCATCTTCCCAAATTCAAATCCAGCCTCAGACACTTCCTAGCTGTGTGACCCTGAGCAAATCACTTAACCTTGTTGGCCTCAGTTTCCTCATCTGTAAAATGAACTGGAGAAAGAAATAGCAACCACTTCACTATCACTGCCATGAAAAGCCCAAATGGAGTTAAGAAGAGTTGGACATGACTGAAAAATAAATTAACAACAACCACCTACTCCACTACTAAGTGTGCACAGTAGGACATATAATAACATCATTGTGACCCAGGACAAATCACTTAAACCTCTCAGTGCTCTAGGCAACTAAAATTAAGAACTTCTTCACCCAAGAGTTCCTTGCACTAATGAAATCACAACTTAAGCCTCTATCCCTTCCTATTAGAAATCACAGAATCTCAGAGTTGGAAGGGACCTCAGAAACCGTCTAACCCAACTGAGACCTGAACAAATCTCCCCTTTACAACAGACTCAGCAAGTGGTCATCTAGTCTCTTCTAGAGGACCTCTAGTTGGGACAGTCTGTTCTTTGGAGACAGCCAATTTTTTTTGGATAGTACAAATCATTACTAAGATTTTCTATTTACTGCTCCTCTGCCACCTGGGGCCAAGAACAAGTCTAATCTCTCTTAGAGGGACACCCCTTCCAAGGCTCACTTAAGTTTTCTCTTAGTTGTTAAACATCTCCAGTTTCTTCAATCATCACATAGTTTTAACTCAGGCCTTAAAAACAAGGTTTAATGGCTTTACAGGAATGGTCCAATTTCAAAAGCAGAGTCGCAGCTAGCAGAAAGACTTTCTACACAGAAAAAAAAGGGTGATTTGAATTTGAAATAATTATTTTCCATTTCCATAAAATCCTTTAAACTTGAAGGGATTAGCTGGTAATCACATTTTCTTATTAACAATGGCCATCATTTCCACATCAAAAGATACTACCCAGGGGTAACTAGCATTCTATTTCCTGAGGAAGTGACTTCTAAGTCTTCAGAAAAATCCAGGTAGACTTGTCTCTAAATTTCCTCAATCAGAAAAAAGGGAAAATCTTAGAATCAAAACACATTGTATTTTCAAGGAGGAAAACATCCTATTTTTTTTTCAAATACATCATTTGACCTTTAAAACATAGAAAAAGAAAAAGATTTATTTCCTACAGGATTCTACTTTTTTTAGTGCAGGTTTTAAAACTGTGATTTAGAAAAAGATCTCTAAAAGATACTTGGTGCAGTGGAATGAGAGTTCTAGGGTCAAAGGACTTTCAATCAAATCCCATCTGCTTTGTTTATAGCTCATGGGGACCTCGGGCAAAGTCGCTCAGCTCCCCGGGAAGGAATTTCCTTATCTGTAAAATGAGGGGAGTGAACTGGATGCATGACCTCCAAATTCCTTTCTAGCTCTAATTCTATGATCCTATGACTTGAGTGGAACCTTGCATAAAGAATGTGAGGGCAGGAAATTTTTGTCTTAGTGTGATTTAGCACCTGGTACAAAGCAGGTACTTAATACATGTTTGTTAATCGATTGATTGATTCCTAGGAATTTTTTCCTATTTTATGAATGCACATACTAAGGCAGAAAAAAATATAACTGAACTCCCCAGTATATCTGAGTGGATCAAATATAGTTCAGGTAGAACTGGAACTCAGGTCTTCAGACTCCTAGACTAGTCAGTGTTGTTGGTAGTAATGACACAGATGGGGAGTGGTGGATGGGGGTAGAGGAGAAGAGAAGACCCAGGTTTTTTGTTTTTATTTTTAAAGAGAAAGACTATAGTCTTTGGGAATGAAGGTCTCAATTTTTAAAAGCTGTAGCTGGACTCAGACATTAGCATTCCCGAGAATGTGTATAGTTGTGAGTGGAGACGATTTCTACAACAGGCTTTTAAAAACAGACTTGAGGTGTCACCAAATCTGGTCAGAGAGACAGCCTCTTTAAAATCCCTTCTTTTATCTGTCCAATAACAGTTTTCACAGATTATTCTGAAGGTGTGAAAACCACCACTAAACAGGATATTACTGTCCTCAGAGGACAATAACATCTTCAGATTCTGGAGGTTTCAAAGAAATTTCCATAAAACTTGGTTTAAAAAAATGCAGAAGGGGTAGCTTTTGCTATTCTACTAAAAAAAAGTTAGGTTTTATTTTCAAGATATCCTGAGATTTATTCAATATCATTATGTAAACAAATAGGATTAATTCTATAGCTTCTATGTTCTATACAGTACTCAAGAGACCTTACTATACCTCAAAGAATAAACACTTGCATGAGGTTTTACCCATCCACACTAGGGTGCATTACTATATATGAATAAAGCTTATGGAGTTACCCTCTCATATTCCTACATATTATAATACTAAATATTCTTTCTTAAAATAACCTGATCCCCCCCCTCAATCCAACTGTTCATGGATGAGGATTATAAAATGACTATTAGACTCAGACATCTCCTGCAGTATCATGCAGAAAGCAGTTCACTGGTATCTTTATGCCATTCAGGGTTCTTTCATTTCATCTGAAAGCCACCTTATACTGAATGAGGTTGGGAATTTTAAAAATTCAATCTTTCACTTGCTTCCTTGTACAAAATTCACTCTAACTTTAAAACTAACTCGGAAGATGTCCTGAAGGGTACAAAGTCATCAGTCTAAACACAGAAAGGTCAAAAAATACCAATTACTTTCAAGTTTCTTTGTTTTTAAAGTGCTCCATGTGCAATGTAAGATCAGTTTCCAGGATAAAGAAATCCATTATGAAGATCAATAAACTCTTCAAAAGATCAGCAGTTAAAAACAAGAGCAGCTTGGTTCAAGTATTAATTTGTATGTTTTAGGCACATTCAAATCAAAATAGCAATTGCAAAATTCATTTGAATATGGTTGAGGCAAAGGCATTTACAGGAAAACCCTGCAAACAAACATGTAAACTGTAACAAATCTATAAACTCAAAGCGACTTTGGAATTTTTAAGTGATAAATGCTCACAGGATAGTGAACAAGAATACAATACTTACTCATTTCTCATCAGAAACAAAAGAAGTAATAAGTTTGCTTAAGTATTCAGAGGCCATATAATAAACAAATACAATCTGAACAATTATCACTAATATGTTGCTTCATCCATGTTGTCATCACTTTCTGCACCAAAATCATCTCCATTGTCAAAGTAAGAATTGATGTAATCATTTTCCTAAATAATGGGAAAACAGCAACATTAAAACATAATTAGACATTTTTGGTTACTGAGAGAGACCAATGACCATCAGTTTATTATCAGCTAGCCTAATTAATAAATTGATTATTAATTCCCCAGTGGAAAAAAAAACATAATTAGAACGTTAAGTTACTCTCTTAATCTGTTCTTCTACTTAAGTGGGAAAAAAATGCCAAATTACCAAATCAGAAATAGTATCACCCCTAAAACCAAAAAAAAGTGGGATGGGGAAAGACCTCACAATTTTTTTGTTTGCTTTAGAAAAGGCTTCACTGACTCCACTCACATTTTTTTTCCTTCTCTTCCAAATAAAGACCTCTAGTTCCCACTGCTCCATAGACAAGAGTCAACCTCTCATCTGAGGGATGCCAATATTTCTACAAATTATTCATTTGATTAATTAGCTTCATCTATCCTTCAAAATAAAACACCTCTTTCGTTCTCATGCATTGAGGAGATGTCACAAAATAGTGAGTGTTAAGAGAAACCTTTAAGGCTTCAAATTCATCAAGTCTTTGTAAGCATTTCTTCTCCTCTCATCCTCCCTCCTCACCTAACGCGTACCTCAGCCCCGTATTATACTGGAGGATGGAGGGGGGGAAATGTGAAATACAGCTATGTATGCACACTGACTGATAGGGTTTAGTACTCCACTAAGGACTGATACATAGTTCACCCCAGAAGTGAAGAAGCCTAGAATCCTGCTGTTACTGTGCTCAGCAGGGGAGCTCCTAATTTGCCTTTTAGCATTGGCTGAGCCATGACTCAATAAGAGAACAACTCTAAAAATGCAGAATTCCAAAAACCAGCCATGTCCAGAAACCAACAGGAATTTTTAAGCAAATCTCCCTGGTTTTGGGCAGGACTGAAAGAATATTTTTCCAGGCTAGTGTTTTAGGAACCTACCAATCTACCAAGTTAAAAGGTATTCTGAAGAAATACTTAGTAGTCATAAGCAGAAAGAAATAGGGGACATTAAGGCTGATGTGACTGACCCCAACCCAAACCCTGGGGTAACCCCTCCCTGAGCAGCTCTAACCTTGGTTGTCCATAGTCCAAAAAAATGGGTAATCAAAAGGGTAAAATATCACCTCTCCTCCCCTGAATCTAGGTAGCATCTACAGTCATCTTGAAGATGGGGGTAGCTATAGAGATCATGGACTTGGAACTAAGTATCTGCCACACTTGAAATTCATAAAATTTCTACAAGTTGGAAAATTTAAAAAAAATATCCAGAGGGCATATAATGCTAATGGCTGGCCGGAATCTATGTTCAGTCAGTTCAAATCGTCACTCGATATAGCTAGATTATTAAGGTATTATTAGTGGGATAAATATAAACCGATGCTCGCCCAAAATCAGACATAGACTTATATATAATGGGGGAGTGCTGGAGCCAGCTTATATGAGCTCAGGAGAAACAACTGTTAAATTTTAGTGTAAGCATTTACTCTTCAGTTATTGGCAAAGGCTACAAATCAGAGCTTGATTTATTGTTTTGTTGACTGTCCAAATTTAAGAAAGTGATGAAGAAAATGTTAACAATGTAGATTAAAATTAAAAGTGTATTGTGCATAATTCCCCCCAGCCCAGAGCCAGTCCTTAAACATTTACCAGAACATCCCTGCTGTATGCATGTATATATGGCAATGAATGAAACTGTAGCATGCCCCTCAAGAAAAATGCATTTCACTTTATTGTTACTCAAATATACAAAAGTCTTTGTTTTATTGTAAATATAAAGGACCTTCCAGTGGTTACAGGAATTCCTGTTAAATGATCACCAAGCTCCATTTCTAAGGTACTGTGCATCAGTTGAGAATTTGATCCTATGATGAAAGGAAGGGGCAAGGGACCCCAGTATATCTCTTAGAGACTCTGACACACTTAAATTGAGGACAAAGGCAGGAATGCTCCCCATAAATCTATCGCCCAAACTAAGTAGTCATAAGACTTTTATATTACCAGGCACAGGAGGCCTCCTAAATTGAGTCTGCATCTATCACGCCTGTGTCAACTAATCAAATCTATAGGCTACCTCCTCTCATAATTTAACCTATTCCTAAATTCCTGATTTAGGAAACTCGCATGATTGTATCTGAAAAAAAATTACTCCTTTAAACAAGACGAGTGAGAGCTGCCAATCCACTATTATAAAGCTGCCTACCAATCAAGTGCTTTTTCCTGAACCTATATTCACTAAAGCCTATAATTTCAGTGCCATGATGGTGCAACTGATTTCAATGTTCTTTATAAACACTGGCAAATAACCAGGTTCCTGTTAACCAATTGTTTTAAAAAACCATATGCCCATTCATTATTATTGCTATCTCCAACCTTGTTATTATTCATAAAGGGGCATATTATTATATATTATGTCATTATTTAAAAATGGTACCTCTTCCTGCTCTTCTTCATCATACTCTTCTTGTTCATCAGCTGCTTCATCATCTTCATCATCATCATCATCTTTCCTTTTCCCTTTGCCTCCTTCTTTCTCATCAGTTTCTTCATCTGATTTTTCTTCATCACCTTTCTTTTCCAAGTCCTGGCATAAGTTAGATTCATTAACCAATTTGTAGTAACAGCTTGGCCACAACCACTCACTCCAATATCATTTATAAGACAAGACAATCGTAGTAACAGCTTCCCAGTTTTCTTCAAAAGAATTGGTATTGTAACTTGTGGGTGAAAGATTTGGTCCTTATCATCATGTCAATTTCTTTAAATGTGTTAATGACAATATTGAGATTTGAGGCAATGCTTCATTTAGGTGAGTGTTTACATGATAGATCTTTCGAAAAGAAAAAGGGGAAGTCAACACCTAAATTTTCAGTCTGGCCATATTTCTACATCTCACTTAAATCATCATGCCAGCTTGTATCTGCAGAAGTTTACTTTGATTACATATAGACACATCTCCAATTTAGTAACTGGGGAAGTGAGGAGCCTCATTTTTATTTCTCTGGTTGGTGTCAATCATTTGTTCAAACCAAGGTCACCAGTAACAGAGCAGAAGAAAGAAAGCTAGGTTTGGAGCTGAAAGCCCTGGGTTCAAATCACAGCTCTGACATGTTTAAATAGTTGTATTATCTCTGTCCCAAGGATTATTCATGGCGGCTGTGAGGAGCAAATTAGACAATGTGTGCAGAGACATGCATACAAACATAAACTATTATAATTACTGTTGTTCATCACAGCCACTAAACCTGAAGTCAGTGAATAAATGATGTATTTGAATTTCTGCAAATGTGTTAAAACATCAAATTAAGTAACACATACAATGCACTTTGTAATTATTATTAGTATCATCATTATTATTATTAGAATTTTACAGATTTCCAGAAACATGGCCCAACAACTTTTGCAATCGGCAATATAACTAAGGCATTAAGACAAGGCTCCACTAAAAAAAAAAGCATCATTCTTCACAATTAACAGAATTCTAATTAAAATTTTACTAGAAGATCTCCCATGTTACAGAACATCATCTCTGTTCAATTACATCTCTATATGTGGATTATGGAATTGCTTTTTGTATCTCTCTCCAGCTTGATCAGAACTTTCCAGAAACAGAGATAGGAAACATATTTGAATGGCCTTGAATACCAGAGCACAAGTCAAGATCTATCTTTTTGAAATGTTCACCCTATAAGGAAAGACTCAATGATGCTAACTAAAAAACAAAGGAAAAGATTTTTTTGGGACCTTCAACTGAATCTGACAATGACTTCCTATGTGGCCTTAGATAAATTTCTCATTCTCTCTGCCTCTAGTTTTTCAATCTGTAAAACAGTCCCTGCCCACATCTACATACGTTAAATGATAAATGAAATGCTTATGTAGCTTTCTATTCAATAAGTGCATAAGATGCTTCAATACATTGCAAATAAAGAATTCTGCAGAAATCCTATAAAAGATACTATCAGAGATGTATAAGTAGGGGGAAAAAAGAGGCCAGTCCTGCAGCAAGAGTAGAGATAACTGATAGGCAAATGGTACAATCTATTGATAGATATACAACATCAAGATCACTGGAGAAAGCCCTCCAACAAAATAAGTGAACCTTCCCAGAGGACTTTTTACAGGGCATGTATAAGAGCTGAATAAAATAGGTATGGATGGATTTCAAACTATATCCCTTGAAGGAAGAATTCTTCTTCTTCTTCTTCTTCTTCTCTTCTTCTTCTTCTTCTTCTTCTTAATAACTAGCATTTAAAGCACTTGAAAATTTGCAAAGTACTTTACACGTTATCTCATTTGATCTTCCTAACAACCCTGTTAGGTGCTATTATTATGCCATTTTACAGAATAGGAAACTGAGCCTGAGGTTAAATGATTTTTCCAGAGTCACACAGGTTTTACAGGTTTAAGGCAAAATTTGAATTTTTAGCTCTTTATGACTCCACGTGTAGTCAAATAGTATTTTTTCATTTTCCTTTAAGAGGCAACATTACCTACCACTATTAGATCTGTATTCCAAAAGAGATTAAAAAAAAAAGAAAGAAAGAAAATGTTTATAGCAGCTCTTTTCTGGTGGCAAAGAATTGGAAATTGAGGGGATACCCATCAATTAGGGAATGGCAGAACAAATTGTATACCATTGTGCTATAAGAAATGATGAGCAAGATGCTCTCAGAAAAACCTGGAAAGACCTATATGAACTAATGCAAAGTAAAATAAGTAGAACCAGGATAATATTGTACAGAGTTAACAGTAATACTATAAGACGATGAAATGTGAATGACTTAGCTAAGATATTCTCAGTAATACAATGATCCAAGACAACTGGAAAGGACTTATAATGAAAAATGCTATTCATCCCTAGAGAAAGAACTGATGGAGTCTGAATACAGATAGAAGCATACTTTTTTTTTCTTTTTTTTTTCAGGGGGGAGGGGGGAGGTTTGGTCTGTTTTTTTTTTCAACAACACGACTAACATGGAAATATGTTTTGCATTATTATACATGTATAACCATATTATATTGCTTGCCTTCTCAATGACAGAGGTGGTGAGGAAGGGACAGAATCTGGAACTCAAAATTTTATTTATTTATTTATTTATTTGGCTAGGCAATGGGGTTAAGTGACTTGCCCAGGGCCATACAGCTAGTAAGTATTATGTGTCTGAGGCCAGATTTGAACTCAGGTCCTCCTGAATTCAGGGCCGGTGCTCTATCCACTGCATTACCTAGCTGCCCTGGAACTCAAATTTTTAAAAACAAATGGTAAAAATTGTTTTTACATGTTATTGAGGAAAAACACTAAACATTTTTTTTGGTAAATAGTATTTTATTTTTCCCAATTACATGTAAAAATAGTTTTCAACATTCATTTTTTAGTAAGATTTTTGAGTCCCAAATTTCTTTTCCTCCTTCCCTTCCCTCTCCTCTCCTTCCCTTCCCAAGACAACAAGCAATAGGGTATAGGTTATACATATGCAATCATGTTAAACATATATATTTTTTGATATACATTTATTTATTTTTAGTTTTCAACATTTACTTCCACAAGATTTTGAGTTCCAAATTTTCACCCCATCTCTCCCCTACCCCAAGACAGCATGCATTCTGAATACACCTTCCCCTAGTCTGCCCTCTCTTCTATCTCTCCCCCGCTTCTCTTATCCCCTTCCCCTTCTATTTTCCTGTAGGGCAGGATAGACTTCTGTACCCCATTTCCTGTACTTCCTATTTCCCAGTTGCATGTGAAAACATTTTTTTAAACATGTGTTTTTAAAACTTTGGGTTCCAAATTTTCTCCCTTCCTCCCTTCCCACCCACCCTCATTGAAAAGGCAAGCAACTCAATATAGGTTATACATGTGCAGTTATGCAAAACACTTCCATAGTACACATGTTGTGAAAAACTATTTCCCTTAATCCTATCCTGCCCCCCCATTTATTCTATTCTTTCTTTTGACCCTGTTCCTCCTCAGAAGTATTTGCTTCTGATTGCCCTCTTTCCCAATCTGCCCTCCTCTCTATCATCCCCCTGCTCTCTTGTCCCTTTCCCCCCCCCATTTTCCTGTAGGATAAGACAGATTTCCATATCCAATTGAATGTGTATGTTATTCCCTCCTTAAGCCAAATCCTATGAGAATAAGATTAAACATATTTCCACATCAGTCATGTTGTGAAAGAAAAATCAGAACATAAGGGAAATAATGTTTTTTTTTAAAGAAAGAGCAACATTGCCCTCCTCCCTCTCCCCCCCAAAATTACACATCTCAGGTTAAGCTTGGGGTTAAATTCATCTAACTTTGAGCAAGTAACAATATTTCCATCAAGTTGGAATTTTAACCACTAACTGTTACACAGAATTACCAAATACAGTAGTGGCACCACTAACTGTTACATAGGATTACCAAATACAGGAGTGGCAGAGGAGGAGGAGGAAAGAAGTGAAATACATATTTTTATATTAATAGGTTTGTGGCCTTGTACCTATTGTGTCTGATTCATTTTCTAAAACCTAGGAAATTAAGACTGAAAATTCTTAGTGCCCCTGAGCCAAATTTTTTGAGTTTCAGTAGAACACAGATCCTAGAACTGATTAAAATTCAAGTATCTGTTGAATGCTATTTAGGACCGGAATGTGTTATTTCCCTCTGAATATATATACATTTTATATTAAAGACCCAAACACTTCCCCCCTGAAATAATGATGTGGTCATTTGAATTCTGATTGTATTCTATTAAAACTGATAACTTTGACAGAAATTTCAGGTTGCATAGGTCAAATATGACTTCGCCCACATTCAAGCTAGTATGAGCCCTTCTACCTGAATGAATGAAGAGCCACTCTTTGTCCTGAAGATGAGCCACATTTGGAGCTTCAGATCAATCTTCCTCAGAATACATGTCTCCTTAATACTCTTTCTACCGCTGAACTCCACAGCTGGCCAGAACCTAACCAGTTTCAATCAATATAAGATGGCTACAGCTTGATACCTTAAGCTATGTCTGCAACCTTATCCATCATCCCACCAAATTTAAGCTTGGTATATTTGATTATTGTTCCTTCATCAATCCTTACAACCTCTAGGAAGTTCACAGTGGTACAGAGTATCTAAACAAAGATACGTAGAAATAAAATGCTATGTGGACATGGTAGGGACAAAAGGGGGAAAAAAATCATGAAAGCAGAAACTAAATATTACAAAGAAAAAGGATATCTACAACAAAAGAAATAAGAGCTATTTAAACATATAAATTTAAATGCATAAATTTCATACACTTAGTCCTCTTTCTTTTCCCCTAATTCCTTTATTTTGTTTTTATCATTCCTGGGTAGGAAGACATTGAACCTCTAGAGGAAAAAGGCAAAGGGGTAGAGAAGAAAGTATTTAAAGAGATGTTTACAAATGAGAAAGGAAAAGATGGTGAAGGCTGAGAAAACTGTGGAGAAGACACCTGACGATATCTAAGGTCTCTGTCAACTCTAACATTGTCTGACTCTGCATGAAACTGATGAGACAAATTATGCCACTTTCCAGCTAATGCACTGGCTTACCTAGAGATTTCCTGTTATTTTCTGCAAACTGTTTTCTTCTGCCAAATAGGTGATATCAAAGGATAGTGCTGAACAACAGGAGGAGATGAGTAAGCTCTTTCAGAAATATAGTTCCCACCCCATCCCTCCTTTAGTACAACACAACATTGAGACTGCTTCACAAGTAGCTGAAGCTTACCTCAATTTTTTTCAATACATCCACAGTACTCATGACCTTAGCAACTTTGGCTGTACCTTTTGTCTTCTGGTGTTTGGGTCCTGCTAAGGTAAAACAGCTAGTTAGTACAATTTTTCTAGAACAGTAAAGAAAGCTGAGCATGTCTCTTATTACTGCTTTGCGTTTCATGGAAAGAATAATGATGACACTTCTCATTTTTCTCCTCTACAGCATTTCAGTTTACTAAGCACTTTTAAGTACATTCATCCACTCCTTAACTGTGTGAGGTAGTTAAGGCAAGTGTTGTTGTCCCTATTTTAAAGGTAAGGAAACTGATGATGAAGAGACTTACTTCACCAAAGTTCCAGAGCGTACACCCTACCCAGACAGAACCAAACTCAGGCCTTCCGACTCTCTAAGCTAGTAAGCTATTTCACTGGTTGTACCCAAACCTAGTATCTACATTCAAATTGACAAACATTTATTAAGTATTTAAGCAAAGCCATACAAGCATATTTACTAAATAACTATAACATAAACAAAAGACCACTATTCACATTAGCAAGTATATTAAATAAAACTCTGTCAAATCTCATGAAAGAGGGGCAACTAGGTAGCACAGTAGATACAGCTCTGGTCTTGGAGTCAGGAGAAGCCGAGTTCAAATCTAACCTCAGACACTTAACATTCAATAGCTGAGTGACCCTGGGCAAGGCACTTAACCCCAATTGCCTCACAAAAAGCAAAAATAAAAAAATCTCACAAAAGGGTTAAGTGAATTTAGCATAATATTATAAAATATCTTAGTGCTACTGTATTTTGGGGGGAAGGAGAGAGGAAGGGATTGGTGTGGGGAACAGGTTAAAATTAATATTTGATTTAACAGCTGGAAATGCTGACCAAATCTCCAAGCATGAATCTTCCTGGCAGATCACCATCCCATATACCTGGAATTTAAGAGATATCATTTCACTATGTTTGAGAAATAAAAATGTAGGATTGATCTCTTCATGAATACAATCAGCATCTAATCAATGGAGAAAGGGATAAGAATTCAATTATTTGAATGTCATTACCGGAACAAAGATAAAATAGTTCAACTGAACACTAATAATTAAAAATACCATAACATTTTATGCCTAAATATATGAATTTAGTTCTCTAACACAATGAGAAATAAAAGTGAGTTCCTTTTTTTCAGCCCATTTAACATCTTCTATACTAAAGTGGCTCTATAGGCTTACTCAATAAACTGCTCAATGATTAGTATTAAATTCAATGTTATTTCAAACTGACACATCGACTTCTCTTCAGACTCACCATGGTTAGCTACAAAATGGTACATTAGTCTTCCATGCTCTGAAAATGTTTAATGATCCTCCCCTTCCCTCAAAACTCAACTTAATAATGGGATGAAATAAGCAGAAAGGAATACCTGGTTAAATTAAGACTTTTTTTCATACTTTTTTGATTTATTAGTCAATTTTGCTGATTTTTTTTCCCTCTCATCTTCCTGTTTTTTTTTCTTTAAAAATATTTGTTATAGGGATGGCTCTCTGGGAAGAAGAAGGAAAGAATACAGGTAGCAATTCTAGAGATTTTTTTTAAAGGGCATCAACAAAAGTTTTTTTTAAAAAAGAAGTCAATTAATAAGCATTCATTAGAATGTAAACTCATTATGAGTAGGGATCATTTCATTTCTTGTACTTGTAGCCCCACCACCTAGCACAGTGCCTGGCTCATAGGTGCTTAGTAAATAACTGCTGATTAACCACTTACTATATGCCAGGCACTATACTAAGCACTGGGGATACAAAGAAAATGCAAAATGTCAAAACGATGGAGAGAAAAGGATCGCAGTGGATTGTATTTGGTTAACCATAACTGATGGGAATGCAATTTTCTATCATTTGCACTAAATTATTATTCATTTGACAAATAGGCCCATGGCCACAAATTTTTGATGAAATTTTACTCAACTAAAAGTAACTTTGTTGGACTTGCTCAATACCCCTAACCTTCTACTGTCTTAGAATGCTCTAAGCAGCAAGAGAACAAGGACATTGTTTAATCTGCTTTGTGGAGCAGTAAACATAGTCAAGGTTGGGAAAATCCCCAATAAATTCTGCAGCCCAAAGTCAATGCTGCTAGAGCACAAAAAGCCAGAGGTACAACATTATGTGCTATTGTGTTTTTCTCTAAGGAGGTTTTATCAACAGTATCTCATTTCATAAGACACAAATCCCTCTAACCCATGTACCAAAGATTTCAAAAGAGGAAATTAACTTCATGAAGAGGCCAGCTATATCGAATATGTCCCCAGAATGTCAGTGACAGAATTAGAGCTGCTGTATGTTCTTAACACCTACTTGCTAAGATTTTGCACAATTATTGCTAAAATGGATCTTTTCCCATTCATGGGGCATCAAATCGTTAAAATCTGTTTTCAAGTTTTTGATTTAAAACTGTTTTCATGAAAGTATGGATTGTCAGTTTAAGGTAGTCAATACCCTTGCAAACAGTGTTTGACAAAGAAACTTACTCATCCATATTTGTTAGGTTTCAGTGGTGGAGAGGGCTAGAAATATCTGTCAGGGACTTAATCTACAGGAGACCAACAATTCTGATGTTTGCTAGCCTTTCCTTCCCTTGACCCCCATTGTTTTATGTTATCTGTCTTTATAACTCAGGAGAGAATACTGAAGGTAAGGCAGAGTCTGAACAATCTCATTGACAAGTAATCAGGAGATGAAAAGCAGATATTTATCAAGTACTTTAAAGGTTTCCAAAGCACTCTACATACAATATCTCATCTGATCCTCACATGAACTCTGGGAAATAACTACTGCAAGTATTATCATCCCCATTTCCGCACGAGGATTTCAGCTCAGGGAGGCTAAGTGACTTACCAAAATACAAAACATAGATCAAGGACATCAGGAAAGTTTAAGGCAATATAGAAAATGACAGCTTTTGACAGTTATGAATTTAGCAACAAGGAAGATCTAAGCAACAAAAGATATTTTTAAATTTACTTTTTAAAAATAAATTACTTCTGCAAGTTAGAATCTGGAGATGAAGGACGTGATCTCAAAGCATTTTAAAACTCACTAATGTTTCAGCTTCCCAATACCGAAGATGATCTTAAAGTACTCTCAAACTTTCAGTCTACTTTGCATCTATAGATTTGCTAGGTCATTGGAGACAGTTAGCCTCCCAGTGACATGCCAACACAGAGACACATACAGCCCAGATAGTCTCTATTCCACCATGATTAGTATGGTTTCTGCCATGCCAGCTAAAAACACTAATATGAGTAAGTGAGGAAAGCCATGATGCTGTAATTAGTCAAAATCCCAGTGTCTCAATGCCCTGAATTGGAAAGAATATGTATGATTTTCTATAAGGATAGACAAGGTGTTAGTGACTAAAACAAAAATAATTAGTAGTATGTGGTGAGCACCATGTTATTGGTGTTTTAGTGAAAAATTTATGTTTAAAACTTTAAGGTGAGAGGGAGCACGATCTAACGCACAGAATTATTCCGAATATGGAAGACCTGAGTTCAAGTTATGCCCATGATACATATTGGCTGTGAGACTCTGGATAAGTCACTTCACCCTCTAGCTCTATAAACCCTCACGTTGCCAAACATCGGCTGATTTGCATGGGGAGAAATAGTCTACTCATTAGCAATTCCCTACACCAATGTGAAAGGCAATACAAAAAAGCCTGAAGTATTAATAAACAAAGTAAATCAATTCACACATCAGAGACTGAAATCAAAGTCACTGTTCTTAGAATATTTTATTTAAAACATCATAATGCCCACAAAATAAAATGGTAAATACATATTGGAATATCTATAATACTTGGAAAAGGAAATTTCACAGTATGAAGCTAAATGAAAACTGTTGCAGTCCTACTAACACTATCAATCACTCTCTCCTCCTAGATACTTTCTTCTAATTTTTTTTTAAACATATCTCTCTCCTGGTTTGCTTAGGTGACAGCTCCCCATTCTCCATTATTTTCATTCAGATCATACCCTTATCCCTGAGGGTCTCCCAAAGCTCTACCCCAGACCCTTTTTCCTTTTCCCTCAATACTACTGCACCTCATGATCTCCTTTGCTCTCATGAGTTTAACTATTATCTTTACGCAGATAATTATCAGACCCTAATGAAGATAGCCCAAAACCCAGAACTCAAGAGCCTTAGGAATAGCAATGCATCCAGCTTAACCTTCATAGCTGCCATCCTGGGAAGCAATCCTTGTGGAGATGCAGCCTGGCAACTGCTCCTGCAGCTGCTACAGCCACAGCTACTGAAGACCCAGAAAGCACAGTTCTTGCCAACAAAGTCTTTGGCACTGTCAAATGGTTCAACCTCAGAAACAACAACGATTTTATTAGGAGAAATGCCATGAAAAGGAAATATTGCCATCTGATTTGTTGCTGTGCCCTAAAGAGCAGCTAGGAGGTGCACCTGACAGAGTGCTGGGCCTGAAGTCAGGAAGACCTGAGTTCAAATCCAGCCTTAGATACAAACACTAAAAATCTCCCTTTCATATCGGTCAGTCAATAAGCAAATATCATATAAATTCTCTTATAGCACTAATACTCTACTATTCTTAAGTTTAAGCTTTTGAGTTAAAAAGTGTTGTCCCCCCAAATAGAATTATTTGGCAAGAGACAAAGTAGAGGAGACAGAGCATAGTGGTAATGGCGGCACAAGAGAAGCAACACTGAGTCAGGGATTTCTATTTGCAGTCTTAATCCCCTCCACCCTTTGCTGTGTGGGACACAGAGACTTCTTTGAGCTTCCATTCTTCATGCATCATTAAGCACTTTACAGCCGAGGTGCCAAACATAAGCATGGGGCCCACAACACTGCCAGATGTGACCCAGATGAGATTAAAATGCAATCGGTAAATATTTAACAAAATTTTAAAATGCCAAAAAATATAATGTTAGATTGTGATTTTCTAAGTCATCATGCAGCTAAATGGATTCTTTTGTATGGTTTAGTGGCCCCTGTTCTATTTGAGTTTAACGCCACTGCTTTAAGGTATAGAGTACATCTGGGGGCAGCTGGGTGGCGCAGTGGGTAGAGCTCTGGCCTTGGAGTCAGGAGGACCTGAGTTCAAATCCAGCCTCTGACACTTGTTAGCTGTGTGACCCTGGGCAAGTCACTTAACCACAACTGCCTCAGAAAAAATAAAATTTAAAAAATTAGCAATTGTAAAGTATAGAGTACATCTGCCCTGCCTACCTCTTACAAAGTTATTGTGAGAATCAGATAAAATAATAGAAGTGGAAAATGTATTATTACTTATTCATTCATACATCCATTTGTTCATCTATTTATTATTACACAAATCTTCATATCTGTCTGCTAAGCTCATATTCTTTTCCTGATAATCTGACTCCAAACATGCAAGGATTCTTTTCTCCAAGTAATTAAAGAAACTGTACCCTCTGGTCTTTCCACTTCTTTGCATGTTTCCTATAATGCCCCTGGTCCTTCTTTCTCTGGTTTCTTTCTCAGTCTCCTCACTTTCACATCCATCCCCACTTAAAAATAACTCATTTTCTACTCCTTTTTGTGTCCCCCCCCCCCCCCGCTCTGGCCATAGCAACAGGGTAGGTGGGCTTATATTATTAAAGCCAAATAAAGTCTGAAAAGCAAAAAAAAATTCTTTTCATTTTAAAATGTATCCAATTTCTCAACCTATCTTTCTATTACCAAAGTAAACAGCCTAGGTGGGGAGGAGAATGACCCATGAAAAAAAAAAGGCACAAAAAACATCTCTGTAAGATGGCACAAAGAAACAGCTACTATGAATGCCCAGAATGCTCTCCTGTCTCTTCTCTCTACCTACGTTTTATGCCTGTCACTTCTTTAGTTCAAGGATAAAGGTGAATGAGGAAAATTGAGCATAAAAGGCAGTAGTCATGGAGATCGGTTCAGCTTTATCTATTCCTTTCAGAAACACCATAGGGAAGCAGGACATTAAAGGTGAACAGGAAAGGTTTTATGGAAAATTAAAGTCCTGTTGCAACCTCTAAAGAAAAAAGAAAGAAAGTACAAAGTTGCTTGGAAATACTGCTAATGACTGAGAACAGGTTCCATCTTTCTCTACTGCAGTAGTTATACAGCATTAAATATTTCAATTTTTTTAAATAACACATATAGGACTAGATGAGAGTAGATTTTAAGCATGGAAGAAGAACACATGCTATCAATTTCAAGGAATGAAAATCAGATTTGAAAGTAACAAGTATAAAACAGTAAAAAGGGGGGTGGGGTGGGGAGGAGTAGAGCAGAATGAGCAGAGGCTTTCAATAGCCACCATGGACAACAAAAGGCCTTTTTTGTCTTGTGTTAAAGCTCTGTTGGAAGCAAAAAGATCAAAAAGGACCACACGTGAAGCAAAGGAAACTCTGATAATATACAGAGGGAAGGCAACAGAAGCCCATTCCTGTTTTATTTCAGTTTTCTCTACTAAGTAGAATGGCATTCAGGACTGGAAGCTCTAGAAATAGAAGTGGTTTGTGGGGAATTGGAACATAAGTGATAAGATGATGAAAGAATATCCCTCAAGTGAGTTCAAATCATCAGTCTAGGATGAACATCATCTCAGGGTCCTGACAGAACTCACGGTCATGACTGATAAATTTTTAAAAAAACAAAACTGATTGACTTAAAAAAAAAAAAGACTGGGTCTCCTTAGCTCACCCAGGCTAGAAGTACAGTTGTCCACTCATGGGCCTGATCCCAGTGCTGATAAACACGGAAGTTTTGACCTGTTTCATTTCTGACCTGGGATCCTCTTTGGCAGTCTAGCAGCTCCTTGATTCTTTGGGCTCTCCATATAAGTGCCAGACTTAGTATGGACACTTAGCTTAGCCTACTGCGGCTCAGAAATCCAGAGCTCAAGAGATCCAGAAGCCTCTGCCTTCCCAGTAGCAGGGATTACAGGATAAGCTGATTTACTCTTAAACTGTATTGACAGAGGTTGGTGTCCAGAATAAGGGAATTTAACCACACCTAAAACATTGTTTTCTGTTCTACATACTACACTTTAGGAAGGATACTGATACATTTTATCTCTGGAGTAAGGCCAGAATGGTGAAGGCAGCTAGGTGGTGCCAAGATGCACAGAGCTCTGGGCCTGGAGTCAGGAAGACTCATCTTCCTAAGTCCAAATCTGGCCTCAGACACTTAGTAGCTGTGGGACCCTGGGCAAGTCACTTAACCCTGTTTGCCTCAGTTATTCATCTGTAAAAGGAGCTGGAGAAAGAAATGACAAACCACTTGAGTGTTCTTTGCCAAGAAAAACCACAAATGGAGTCATGAAGAGCCAGATATGACCAAAAAATGACTGAACAACAGAATGGTGAGAAGACCAAAAACTCTTAGTACTAGGCTTGGTTAAAAAAATGGGGAATTTCAGCCTAAAAATAAGGGAAGACTTTGGTTTTATCATAATGGCTATCTTCAAGTATTTAAAGTATCATGCAGATTATTACCTCATCATCGGGCAATTATCAGGCACAGTGGATAGATAAAAGGACCTGGAGTCAGGAAGACCTAAATTCAGACACTTACTAGTTGGAGAACTTGGGCAAATCATTTCACAACTATTTACCTCCGTTTCCTCATCTATAAAGTGGAGATGACACTAGCACCCCCCTCCTAGGGATCAAAAGAGAAAATATATGTAAAGCACAGTGCCTGGCACACAGTAGTTGCTAAATAAATGCTAGTTATGATGATGAGGAGGATGATTATATGAATATGGAATAACACCTATTTTGCTTGCCTCCAGAGACCAGAATCAGGAGGAATGGCTGGAAATTCCTTGGAGGCATAGTTAGGATCAATATAAAGAATAAACTTCCAAAAGTCCTCTGAAAATGAAACAATCTGACTCAGAAGACAAAGCCCCATCATTAGAGTGTTTCAAGTGCAGACCAGATGACCATTTGTCAGAGCCGGTGAAAAGGAGATTTGGTTTGCTCACAGCAGCAAGACGACACTGCAAGCCACAGCTTAGGCTCAGTTTCCCCTCAGCACCTCAAATGTATAAAAAGGACTCTCAACAATGCAATATTACCAGCAACAACAGGAGGAGAAATTAAATAGGTCATCACAAGTTTATCGTCTTACGGAAAAAAATATAACAAGAGAACTAGCCCCACATTCCTCAGGCTCCCCATTCACAGCCCATCATGAACCCCATGTGGCTGCTGCAGACTTGGATGCCGGCTCTAAAATAAACCCCTTGGCAGTTTCCCAGCAACAGCCTCCAATCTCTTAGTGCGTTGAAGCTCTGAAAACCCACCAACCCCAGGGATCAGAAAAAAGAAACCTAGGTAGGGGATGTCTAGATGGAGCCAAGATGGTACAGTAAAACCAGAGACTCACTTGAGCTCTCCCCCAAACCCTCCGAATCAAATACCTGTAGGAAATGACTCTAAACAAATTCTAGAGCAGCAGAACTTACAAAAAGACAGAGGGAAACAAATTTCCAGCCCAAGACAACATGAAGGTCACAGGAAAGGTCTGTTGCACAGGGCTGGGAGAGAAGCGCAGTCCAGTGTGGCTGTACCAGCACAGACCAAGCCCCAGCAAACCCAGAGCAGGCCTCAGGGGATTGAATCACAGGCAGCTGTGGCAGTTTCCAGACTTCTCAACCCACAAATGCCAAAGACACTTAGGTCAGAAGGAAAAGTCTGTGGGACTTGGGTGAGAGAAGAGCACATTCCAGCCTGGCCCCAGCACAGCTCTGGAGTGGTGGCTGTGGCAGCGGCGGTGGTGGCAGCAGCAGTAGCAGCAGCAGCAGCTGTTTCCAGAGATCTCAGCCCATAGACAGTAAGAGGATTGAACAAATGATCAAATGGAGATTACAGGGGTCTTTTTGCTAGCACTGAGGAAGGACTGTTGCTTTGCCCATACTTGGATCTGGTTCAGAGTCCTGATTCGAAGTGCTGGGGCAAGGAGGAGCACTGGTACAACAGAACTTGTGGCAGCAGTAGAGAGGGAATCCTCCTCACAGTTCCAGGGCAGAAAAGAGTGCTTGTGGTCACTCACAGACCAGAGCACAGGCCAGGAGAGGAGTAAACATCTCTCCTTAGATCATACCACCTTAGTAAAACTGAAAATTCACAGGTCCCTACAAATATCTCTGAAAACTGCTGCACAAACCCCCTAAAGCTTAGGACAGTATGCCCTCCACACTGGAAGCAGAGCTCTACCTTAACAAAGAGTTAAAAAGTCAAATAATTGGCTGGGAAAATGAGGAAAAAACAGAAAAAAACACAGACTATAGTAACTCACTTTGGCAACAAGGAAGATCAAAACATACAACCAGAAGAAGACAACAAAGTCAAAGCTCCTACATCCAAAGCCTCCAAGAAAAATATGAATTGGTCCTAGGCCACGGAGGAGCTCAACAAGGATTTTGAAAAGCAAGTAAGAGAAATAGAGGAAAAATTGGGAAGATAAATGACAGTGATGCAAGAAAATCATGAAAAACAAGTCAACAGCTTGCTAAAGGAGATCCAAAAAAATACTGAAGAAAATAACACCTTAAAAATAGATTAACCAAATGGCAAAAGATGTCCAAAAAGCCAATGAGGAGAAGGGCTTAAAAAGCAGAATTGGCCAAATGGAAAAGGAAGTCCAAAAGCTCACTGAAGAAAATAATTCCTTAAAAATTAGAATGGAGCAATTGGAAGACAGTGACTATATGAGAAATCAAGACACTGTAAAACAAATCTAAAAGAATGAAAAAATAGAAGACAATGGGAAATATTTCACTGGAAAAACAAATGACCTGGACAACAGATCCAGAAGAGATAATTTTAAAATTATTGGACTACCTGAAAGACATGATCAAAAAAAAGAGTCTAGACATTATCTTTCAAGAAATTATCAAGGAAAACGGCCCTGATGTTCTACAACCAGAGGGCATAAGAAACATTGAAAGAATCCATCAATCAACTCCTGAAAGAGATCCCCAAAGGAAAATTCCCAGGAATATTAGAGCCAAATTCCAGAGTTCCCAGGTCAAGGAGAAAATATTGCAAGCAGCCAGAAAGAAACAATTCAAGTATTGCAGGAACACAATCGGGACAAACACAAAATTTAGCAGCTTCTACATTAAGGAATCAGAAGGCTTGGAATATGATATTCTGGAGGTCAAAGGAGCTAGGATTAAAACCAAGAATCACCTACCCAGCAAAACTGAGTGCAATCAATGAGGGGGAAAATTTTACTTTCATTCATGTAGAGGAATTTAATGCAATCTTGAGAAAAAAAACAGAGCTAAATAGAAAAATTTACTTTAAAATACAAGACTTAACAGAAGCATGAAAAGGTAAACAGGAAAGCGAAATCATAAGGGACTTATTAAAGTTGAACTATTTACATTCCTACATGGAAAGATGTTATTTGTAACTCATGAGACCTTTGTCAATATTAGGATAGTTGGAGGGAACATGTATAGATAGAGGGCACAGGGTGAGTTGAATATGAAAGGATGACATCTAAAAAATCAAATTAAGGGTTGAGAGAGGAATGTCCTGGAAGAAGGAGAAAGGAGTAAATTATATCACACAAAAGAGGCAAGAAAAATCTTTCACAGTGGAGGGGAAGAGGCAGGAGGTGAGAGGGAATGAATGAACCCTTACTCTCATTGGATTTTGCTTAAGGAGGGAATAACATACACACTCAATTGGGTATGGAAATCTATCTTATCCTACAGGAAGGTAGTAGGGAAGGGGATGGGGGGGTTGATGAAGGGAGGACAGATTGAGGGAGGGACAAACACTTTTGAGGAGGGACAGGGTCAAAGGAAAGAACAGAATAAATGGAAGGCAGGATAGGATGGAGGGAAATATAGTTAGTCTTTCACAACATGATTATAATGGAAGTGTTTTGCATGACTATACATGTATAATCTATATTGAATTGCTTGCTTTCTCAATGAGGGTGGGTAGGGAGAGGAGGAGAGAGAATTTGAAACTTAAAGTTTTAAAAACGAATGCTAAAAAATTGTTTTTAGGGGGCAGCTAGGTGGCGCAGTAGAGCGAGCACTGGCCCTGAAGTCAGGAGGACCTGAGTTCAAATACGACCTCAGACCAAACACTTGACACTTACTAGCTGTGTGACCCTAGGCAAGTCACTTAACCTCAACTGCCCTAAAAAATTTGTTTTTGTTTTTACATGCAACTTGGAAATAAGAAACACAGACAATGGGGTATAGAAATCTATCTTACCCTACAGGAAAATAAAAGGGGAAGGAGATAAGAGAAGGGGAAGGGGGAGTGATAGAAGAGAAGGCAGATTGGGGAATGGGGTAATAAGAATACATGCCATCTTGGGATAAGGGGAGAGGAGGGATGGGGAGAAAATGTGAAACTCAAAATCTTGTGGAAGTGAATGTTGAAAACTAAAAATAAATAAATTTTTTAAAAAAAGAAAGAAAAAAGAAATCTATGAAAGAAGGAGAAGCTCAGAAGTGTCTTAGCATATCCAGTGCAGTACAAGAGGATACAAGTTAATTAACCAACAGGTTAATTTGCCTTTCTCTTTTTTTTGTGGAATATTAAAAATTGTAAATTGGTATAATCTAGGTGTAATATTTCCTTCATTTCTGAATACTCTCTTCCCTCCTCTATCCACTGAAATGTAACAAAGAATAAAAAAGAAAGTGAAAAAAGAGAGGTCCAGCAAAACCAAACACATCACATATCTGGCAATACATGCAGCATTCCTCACACAAAGTTTCCCACCTCCACAAAGAGAACATGAGGTATGTTTTTTAACTTTTCGTCAATGTCAAGCTCAGTCATTATAACTACACACACAACATTCAGTTTGATACTGTTCATCTCCATCTGCCTATGTACTCTCACCTCACCTTACCATTTGGGAATTCCTCATTTTCTTCATCACTCTGCTGAAGCAACCCCTATATGAAGCCTCTCAAGATTCTCCATAAGCTGCCTGTACACACCCCCACAGACACACACACAAAATATTGCATTTATTTTCTACATTCCTATTTATGTTCATTGTATCTCTCCCAATAGAATGTATGCTCTTTGAAGGCAGGGACTATTTTGTTTTTGTCTTTGTATCTCCCTCTTCCCCTACACCTTACATGCTTGGCACATGGTAGGTACCTAAAAAAAATTATTATCGATTGGCTGATTTTTCCACTCACATTGTCATAGTCACTGCATACAGGGTTTTCCTGGTTCTGCTTAGTTCCTTTTGCATTAGTTCAAATAAGCCTTCATATGCTGCTCTGAATTCTTTATATTCATTTTTTATAGCAGAGTAATATGGCATTATTCTTCATCAGTCTGTTTAGCTATTTCTCAGCCAATGGGCATCTTCTTTGTTTCACATTCTTTGCTACTACACAAAATGCTGCTATGAGTTTTCTGGTGTATATGGGTCCTTTCTGTTTTTGACCTCATTTTGATTAAGATGCCTAGCCATGGGACCTCTGTGACAAAGGGTCTAAATGTTTTAGTCAGAGGGGGCATAATTCCAAATTCCAGCCCCACAATTTCACTCTATATCTTTAGTGTATTTCTCATATGCAATAAACTGTTAGGTTTTATTATCCATTCATCTCATTCTATCTTTATTGGGAACTGATGAACTCTTGACTGCAAACTAAAGTATAATTTTCTCACTTTATTTTTCTTGCTTTTTTTGGGATATGGCTAATATAGAAATATGTTTTGCATGATTTCACATGTGTAATTGATCATACTGCTTGCCTTCTCAGTGACTCTACAGGAGGGGCGGGCGAGAGGTAGAGAATTTGCAGCTCAAAATGTCTTTCAAAATGCTAAAAATAAAGAAATAAAATTTTATAAAGGGAAAAAACTTGTCTTCCATTAACCTCTTTTGTGTTGCATTTTCCAGCACTGTCTTCTTATTTAATTCAGCACTTATTCTCTGTGGTTTGTGCCCCTCAATTAGTAAATAGCTGAACAAATTGTAGTATAAGAATAAAAGAGGGGGCAGCTAGATGGCACAGTAGATAGAGCACCGGCCCTGGAGCCAGGAGGACCTGAGTTCAAATCCGACCTCAGACATTTGACACTTACTAGCTGTGTGACCCTGGGCAAGTCACTTTGCCCCATTGCCTCATAAAATAAAAAAAAGAATAAAAGAGAATATTATTGAGCCAGAAGAAGCAACAACTAGGAATAATTCAGAAAAAAAATATGGGAATACTTGCATAAACTAATGTATAAGCATATATAATGAAAACAGCAACAGAAATGAAAAGAACATGAAAAGGAAGCCAAGCTCTGAGTAATCATAATGACTAATCTTGGTCTTGGAAAACAGTCCGTCAGTCATTTATGAAATGCTTACTATATGTCAGATAATGTACCAAGTGCCAGGAAGACAAATAAAAGCAAAAACAATACACACAAAAAAACCAACCAGATAATTGGAGGAGTAAAGAGCTATGAGTATGCAACACTTCCCAAACCTAGGCGTCTTTTTTTGTGACAGTTCATTGTGAGAGGGGTAGGGTGGGGGGAGGATAATGGCTGAAAATAACTCTGATGTGAAACAAAAAGACATGAATAAAATTTTTTTTAGAGAGAGAGGATTCATGCTTAATTATGAGTTGAATTAGATGACTCTTCCAATTCTGGAAATTAATGGTTCTTTGAAATTTTCATATTTAAAATAAAAAACCCTGACCATTTTAAATAGCGTGATAGATGAATCCTATGAAACAAAATAGTACAATACTTTTTTAAGACAGTTTTTTCTTCAAGAAATTTTCCACAGATAATAGCAATATGCATTGCCTTTTTAAAAGGTTGTATATTGATAAAGTAATTGATATCATGTTTATAAAATATATTCAACAATATCTTATACCGGGGAGAAAAAGCAGTAAGTATGTAAATCCCAATACAGTTTATTATTTTATTGAAAAGGACAATAACTGAGCATCACTTAAGACTAAAAAACAAAAGGGAAAACTGTATTCTAATTAAATAATTTCCTAATCATTCTTCCTTATCAATTATCTAAGCTAAAAGAATGCCTTACAATAATCCATACTTTCAAATCGTAAGTAAACAACAGAAAAGGCCTTGAGAAGGCCAGGTAAAGCTATTCTAGCAGCTATATTATTATGTAAGAGATTTTGAGAACTTGATGATGTACACAAAAACGTTATAGGCTCTCCCCACGCCCCCAAATAAAAAGTCCTTTTTAATCTCTAGAAGCCTACTATTACTAAAAAAGAGTTGTTTTTCAGTTCATACCCAACTCTTCACGACCCTATTTGGGGTTTTCTTGGCAAAGATAATGGTGGTTTGCCATTTTCTTCTCCAGCTCAGTTTTTTTTTTTTACAGATGAGGAAACTGAAGCAAACAGGGTTCAGTGACTTGCCCAGGGTCACATAGCCAGTAAGTGTCTGAGGACAGATTTGAAGTCTGATCTTCCAAACTCCAGGACAGTGCTGTGCCACCTAGCTGCCTGCTAAAAAGAGACGCATTGTAAATACAGGACCTAGCAAACTGTCCTGGCTTTTTTAAATGTGGCAACATGATGGAACAGCAAGAACACTGGCCCTGGAATCAGAAAAGACTCTGTACAAATGCAACTCCTCCAGCTATTCCTGGCTGTGTGGTCCTGGGCAAGTCTCCTCAGCTTTCTAAACCTTGTTTCCTTATCTACATAATAGGGCTACTAAAACCTGCGTCAACCACTTCAGCAAATTTCTTCAAGGATCAAACAAGGTCACTTATGTAAAATGCTTTATAAATTTTGAAGCACTACCTAAATATCAGATACTGTTATGCATAATATTAAAGCTCTAATTGTTTCCTAAACTTAAATAAATATCTTAATGAAATACTTCCGACTCATGCAAAATTGAAAAGCCATTGCTAGCACATCAAGAAATCACAGAAACTTAAAGAAGCCTTAGGCCACTAAGTTTCATAAATTACCATCTGCACAAGACAGGTAAGTGTGGGGTAATGAATCGAAAGCTGATCTATGAATCAGGAAGACCTGGCTTCAAGTCTTCCTTCTTACACAAGCTGGCTGTGTGACCTTGTATAGGTCATTTAATCTCTTAATGGCTCAAGCATCTCTTTCAGATTACAGGTTGAAGAAATGCATTGATAGGAATTGCCCCTACCAAGTGTTCCCAGAACACCAATGAAATCACAGGTCTAGATTCTATACCCCAACCTGAAAAAAAAATTGAACAATGAAGTTTTGAAGCAAAAGTATAAAATTTAGATGAAGCCCATGTCAAGTAGTAATTTAACAATCTTCCTATACCTGAAAGGCTACTGTAGACTGAACTACCTTTTTATAGTATCCTACCTTTTGTTAGTTTTTTCCTTGGCATCATCTCCCTTGGAAGTCTTCTCCAATCTGGGGTGGGGAGAAAGAGAGACAGATATAGGTAGGTTACCAGTGACTCTGATTGGGGAGACCTAGTCTCTGGGTTCAATGTATAATCCAGACCAAAACTTTCTCTGGCAGAGATGCAAGAGGGTCAAGGGCTTTGTTCAGATAACTGTAGACTATACTATAAATCAATTCAAAACATTAAGTCTCAGGATAACCACATTGCTGCTGAAGGACAATAAGGAACTGACAGTTCTCTACATTATCCTAGCAAAATTTCAGATAGTTGAGAGAAAAGCAAACTATTTCAGTCCAAAAGGCAGCTTCTGCTTTCAGTCACCTTTACAACTACTGCTATTTTCCATGTTCCTTTAACTGTGTACATATGGTACCAAGCATGAAAATGAAGCATCGTTACAACAACACATCCAAAAACATTGCCAACCCACAAAGAAAGCTCATTAAATTTGTGGCAGAAAATATTTAAATTTCAAGTTCACATGGCATTCCTCAGCTAATGGTTTCTACATTGAACATATTTACATTTAACAGAAAAAATGTTTCACAGAAAATCAAGCTAAAGTATGAAGAGGTAATGGTTTACGACTAGTGAGGGATGAAGCAGAAAAAAAATAAGAGACATTTGGGACTGTTTCCATGGGAACTTATGTCCTCATCAACAATAAGTACTGACTGACTATGTGCACACTATAATACATGAAAGAGGTAAAGCTCTCTTAAGCCCCTTTTGAAAGATCAAGTGCATGAAAACATTGAAAATATTGATTAAAACATGAGATGGGCAGTACATAGAAAACAGCCCTAGCTTGAGAGAAAAGAGACATGGGTCCTGCCCCTGGTATTTCCACTAATTCAATTAGCCACTGTGGTCTCAATTTGCTCATCTGTTTGTAAAATGTGAGAGATGAATTAGATGAGGGGCTCCTAACCTGGGGTCTGTGGGGAAAAAGAACCAATCTTTTTTAAAGATTTGAAAAATGATATTTCTCTTCTAATCTTATGTGTTTTATTTTTAGACATTTAAAAACATTACTCTGAGAAAGGGTCCATCTGCTTCACCAGACTCCTAAGGGGGTCCATGATACACAAAAAAAGTTTAAGAACCTTTGGGTTAGATGATCTTTAAAAGTTTCATTCAGCTCTAATTCTATATCAAAGGTAAAACTTGTGGCTCTTCTGATTACAAAGCAACTGAAGTAGATTCTCTTAGAAAAGGTACCCAAACAAGTAAAAATAAATTAGGTATGCTAAAGGAAAGAAAGATAAACTGTTGAGACTAGTGTAGGAAAAATAACAACACATCTTAAAACTAGAGTTTTCAGAGTATAAACTCTCTCAAAAGGAGGGGCAAACCATCACTGATTTTACAATAGTGTTAAAAGTGTATGTGAAATAGGCAAGTGGTATTAACATGGAAACACAATGCTTTTGAGACTGGTAGTCTCTACAAAAAGAAACATCTTTTGCTGACAACTTTAAACTAGTTGTTACAGCTTGTCCCTGTTTTCCAGTTCTTCCGTATTTTTAAATGTGAAAGAGTCTCTTTTCATGCCAGCTCTTAGACTTAGAATATTCACTTATGAGGTCATGACAAGGCAGGGAACAAGGCCCATCTCTAGTGTTTAGCAACATATTAGGAACATAGTAAATATTTCTTGAATTGAACTACTGAAGCCCTAACAACATATTACTAACTCAGATTATAAAAGAGAAGGCTTACAATTTTGAGTGTGGGAAGAATGCTCTTACCTCTAAGGCCCAAAAATAATATAGAGATGCTAATGTTATTTTCTGTATTTCTCAATAAATAGAAAATCTGTTACATAAAAGGAGACCTTAAAATAACTTTTAGCTACAAATCTTATATTTACCTGGTACCCATTCCAAATCATCTTCTTTGTAACTTTTCAAATATCTTTTACTATATCTTTCAATTTCTAGAAACAAGATAGAAAATATCCATTAGCACAAGACAATTTAATAAGAATAATGCATTTCACAAACCTGACTTCAGTTCAAATTTATTCTAATTAACAATTAGGCACTGAATATCCCTTTTCATTTCACAGATTTTTTTTCCCAGTATATTAAGTACATATTTCTAAGTGTACACAGAAGCAAAAGGTTTTATTCCTGGCTCTGCCATAATGATATTAAAAATTTTTTTAATTTTAGAGTTCAAAGGAACTTCAGATATCCCCTAATTTTACACATTGTAAAACTGAAGCCCACAGAATATACAATACCTGCTCAGGGTCAAAAAAGTGATTAATGTTGGAATGAAGAACAGAACTCACAGATCTAGATTTCCAAATTCAGGAGTCTTTTCTCTACTTGATGCTTCCATGCTTCTAAATTAACTTATTTCAATTAACAAAAATGAATTTTCTCTTCCTTCTACCTACCCTCAATGTTGAAAAAGAAAAAAAAAGCAAAACCCTTTTTAACAAATACACAGTCAAGCAAAATAATTTCCAACACTGAATATGTGCAAAAAATATGTCTCATTCTATACCCTCAGTAATTCTGTACCCTCTCTCTGTCAGGAAGTGGGAAGCATGCTTTGTTATCAGTTCTCTGGAATTATGATTGGTAGTTCCACTGGATCAGAATTCTTAAGTTTTTAAAGTTATTTGTTTTTACAGTGTTGTTACTGTATAAATTATCTCCCTGGTTCTGCTCATTTCACTGCATTGATTCATATAAGTCTTCCCAGGGTTTCTCTGACATTGTCCTTTACACAATTTTTTTTACAGTACAAAAGTATTCCATTACATTTATATACCATAATTTGTTCAGTTATTCTCCAATGGATGGGCACCTTCTTTAGTTACCATATGTACATATGGGTCCTTTCCTGCTTTCTTGTTCTTTTTTTTTTTAATATAGATTACTATTTTATTCTGTTTCCATTCAGTCAATACTTAGTAGGTACGTAATAGGTAAAGACCGTAGGCTAAGTGCCAGAGATACAAAGATGAATAAAAGTATGCCCCTACCTTCCAGACACTTAGTAGCAAACCTGGGTTTCCAGCTTTCTTTCATTTCTTTTGGACATGGACCCAGTAGTGTTATCCTTGGGTTAATCCAATATATGTCCAATATGGTAATTTTTGAGGCATAGTCACAAATTGCTTTCTCAAATGGCTGTTTAATTCATAGCTCCACTGAGAATGCATTTATGTGCCTCCTTTCCTGTAGCTCCTCCAGTATTTGCCATTTTCCTTCTTTATCAACTTTACCAATCTGATGGGTGTGAGGTAGAACCTCAGAATTGGTTTAATTTACATTTCTTAAATGCCAAGTGATTTGGAATTTTTCACATATGGCTGTTGATAGCTTGGATTTCTACCTTTCAAAACTGTCCATTCATATCCCCTGAACATTTGGCAGTTAAGGAATAGCTCTTATTCTTACTACTTTGAGATACTTATCAGCAAAACTTACCATAAAGGTTTTCCCCTCCTCCAAGATTCCATATATTCTGTCACCATCCCATACATTTGAATTGTTTATAAAGTTTAATTAACAGCCAACTTAATTTAGTTAACAGCCAACTTTGTCATAAATTGAGCTTCATTTCCAAAGACTTTATTAATCAAATTATCACTGTACCTTTCTTTAGATAGATGAAAAGCCCAAAATAACTCTAATAATGATCTGTTTGGAATTTCACTGATCCAGATGAAGGAAGATCCAGAAAATCAGAACAGAGATAAACACTGAAAATATGTTGCAAAAAACCAGGGATACCAAGACCTAGTGAGACAAATAGCCTCTTTGAGAATCCAGAGTCATCTATACTCCTGGAATCCCCTTGCTTCATAAACCCTGAGTATCCTCAGTTTCTCCCCCAATCACCCAACATCCACTCAATTCCAGAGTTCTGTCAATGTGACTTCAGCAAAGTCTGTAGAATTTATCTCTTCCTTTCCAAATCCATGGATACTACCCTAGTTCTGGACCCCATTACAGTCTTTCACACACATCATGGTAAAAACTAGCTTCCTCATCTCCAATCTCTCCATTCTTCCCATCCATTGTACACATCCTGGGCATTAGGGTCCCAGACCAAATGTCCTATTATAGGAACCCTGGCTCTGTGGGATTACAGAGCAATGACCTTGTGATTTTAGGGGATTGTTTATCCAGATCTCAGGAGTCACCTTCTACCCCAATGACAAAATATTTCCTCCTTAGTCAAACTTAAAGAGCTTGTGGGCTAAAGGAAACAAAACCTCTAACAAACCTTTATCATCTCTCACTTCCTTTAAGTATGGGCATAGCTTGATCTGGGAAAGAGCTGCCCCAGAAGATCCCAGTCTCTCTATTAGAAAGGGCAACTGGAAGCAAGTTTAAGTAAGCAAACCTCAGTTCTTTGGGAGCAATCCTAGCCATTGCCCCCATACAGCATGTGTCACCTATCCTTTCTGATACCCTCCTTCTGTTTTTTTATTTGGTTTTTTTTTAAGCAATTGGGGTTAAGTGACTTGCCCAAGGTCACACAGCTAGTAAATGTCAAGTGTCTGAGGCCAGATTTGAACTCAGGTCCTCCTGACTCCAAGGCTGAAGGCATCCACTGAGCCACTTCACTGCCCCTAATTCTAAGCTTCTTGAAGTCACGGATCATACCTCTTGGATCTCTGTAGCCTCCTCATAGAATCACTTTCTAATGGTGTTTTAATATTGTACTCGACATTAGCTGAATACATGAGATCAACACAAAAGTGGAGTCATGTTTTGTTTTGCTTTGAACTATAAACATTTATTAGGAATCAAGCCATGATAATGAACTTCAAACAGCTATGTTTTAAAAAATTAAACATGCTGGCTATAATGTTTCCCATGATTACGAAGTGCATGTAACATTAAGATGTATTACTTTCTCCTTCATTCCTTAGCTTTTCTAAGCCTTTCTGATGGAAGAAAAAGAAAAGCATACGCATTTTTAATACTAATGGAATAGGATATTTCTATGTGCCTTCATCATCATGTTTTAATGATGGTATGTTTGAAAATACAAGGATGATATTGATTCGTCTAACTATTACAATGAAAGAAAAAACTAAGATCAATACACTATGACTAAACTAGCTGTTCAGAAGCCTTTAGGTATTTATGAAGGCACTCATAGCTCCCCTTTAATTATCACTGGAAGAATAAAGTGCTTATCACAGTCAATAACCACAAATGATGGTCAATTGAAGATCTGCAGAAACCGAAGAGTTTGTTTCTGTGGCCTTAAATCCAAGCTATAGTTCATACATTCAAATAGTTACTGAATGCCTATTTTCAAGAAAGACTTTGACAGTGCTAGGTACTTAGAGGGATATAAGAATAAGACAGAATTCCTGACCATGGAGAAGCTTAAAGCTCGATAGAAGACATAGATCTCAAATAAGCCTAATGGACACACCAAAAAGAAATACATTTACCCAACAAGTAGAGACAAAATTCCTTCAGTAATTGATAGAAATAATTATACTGTAACCATTCAAGTTTCAACCTACAAGTTATAAAAACCTGAGAGATGTTTTATTGCAAAAGCAATCAGCACTTCTCACAAGAAGATATGCTAAACTAAAAATAGGAAAAGAAAAAAAAAAGAAAAAAGTTATAAACTAACAAGAATGATCTTTTTCTGAATTTTTTGTATCAAGGCCCAGAATAAAAAAATTTCATCAATATTCAAGTGATAATTACCCAAGATAGGGATCCTTCAATTTTTCCTAGTAAGGAATGATCATTGATGTACCTGTAGAATTATATCTGCACCCATAAAGACTCCATTTTAAAATGATAAACGTAAATGGAACTTATAATTAATCATAAATCTGGCACTCAATGTTCACAGCCAGTGGTAACAACAAATCTCATGTAGTTACTAAAGAAGAGAGAAATGAAAATAGATACAGCAGCACAGACTTGGAATAGGAAGACAGGGTAGATGGAAAGGGGAAAGGAGAAGAAGAGAAAGAATAGTGTAGAGGACAGAAGTTAAAGGACAGGAAAGAAGGGCTGTCACCCTTCCATTTAGATGAGGCAAGTTCTAGGACAACACAACATGTTTTTTTACCTGTCTCAGAAATGAGAGGTTTAGGAAATTGAGAGGGAGACAAATATGTCCCTCATTTTCTCTTTTCTGGGCCAAGTGCGCTGTAGTTCACCAAACCTCATAGACATCTCTACTTACGAGACTATTTCTCATACTTCTACGGCAGATGGTCTGGTAGAAGAAAGATGACACCTGTAGACTATAAGGTTCTATGAACAGAAATAGTAAGAGTAGAAGGCCCCAAGTGGTTATAAATTCACAGTGGAGAACCTAAAAGGTCTAAGGAAAAGGAACAACCTCTGCTGATCTAAGCAACCAGTGCAAGTGTGGCATAGATTCGATTATCCCAGGTCTCTGGGGTCTCTAGAATTCTGTCCTGAGATACTGTAGAAGGCCATGAAGACCAAGTATTCACAATCTGAGTTTGAGTTCCAGGGGGGAACCTAGGCCTGGGAAATGATGCCAGTGAAGGAGCACAAGCTGCAAGACCAAGGAGCACCTACCAAAAAAGCAGCAGACAGCAGACCTGGCATAAAGCTCCACTCCAAACTAGAGAGATGAGCAAACTAAAGAAAACACTGATCAAGATTTAAAAAAAAAAATTCACTGCAGATCTAGAGATCCATCCACCTTCCCCCCCAAATAAGGAGATAGTAATTACATAAAAAGTCCAATCAGAAAATCAAAGGAAAAAATAGATTTGTCATAAGAAATAGCTAGAAGAAATGAAGCAACAAAATGGAATAAAAGCTCTGGAGGAGAGAACTAGAATGGGAATAAACAGCTTAGAAGAGAAAGTGGCAAACTTTACCCAAGTAATGGACTCCCTGAAAACTAGACATCAATCAATTAAAAAGAAATCAATAAGTTCATGAGATGGTAAGAAAGAATCCTTTAGTCACATCCTGAGAGAAAAGCAGAAGTCCCAGGAATGTCATAGCAAAATCTAGAGCACCAGTTTCAAAGAAAAAAATTATTATAGATAGCACTCAGAAAGCAGCAGTTCAAGTAACAAGGAACCACAGACAGGATCACACAAAACCCGGCAGATTCTAGGGAAAGAAAGGAGAAGGAGTAATGCCAAGCACTATACTAAGTGATTTACAAATATTATCCCTTTGATCTTTTAAAAAAAACCCTATAACATAAGTTCCATTATTATCTCCAGTATGTATTCAAGGAAACTGAGGCAAAAAGAAGTTAAGTTACACAGCTATTAAGTGTCTGAGGCTTTATTTGAAATCAGTTCTTCCTGACTCCAGGCCAGGCATTCAATCTACTGTCCTATTAGTTACCTCAGGTCCTACTAAAAATAAGGGGAGATTTTGGAATGCTATGCTTCAAAAGATGAAAAATATAGGCTTACAATCAACAGTAAGTTATTCTGCAAAGCTGAGTATAATCCTATAATGGAAAAAATGAATTTTTTATGGAATAGAGGTCATTCAAACCTTTGTGATGAAAAGACTAGAGCTGAATAGGAATTCTAAAAGACAAATACAAGAGTCTAGACTCTAGAGAAATCTAGAAAAACAAATTTGAGCAGTTGGAAGGGGCTGCATGGTGACATATGTTAATAGTCTAATGGGGAGAAAAAACAACTATGCATTTAGAATTTTAATGTTTTAAAAGGGTATTGAGACAATTAAATCAGAAAAACAGAGGTCCTGGGACTGTATTCCTTCTCAGGGTTTGAAGAGGGTAAAGAGAAGGAAGGGGTAAAAGGAATACACTTGTGTGGAAAGAAAGAAGAAAAGGACGAGACTTGCTGTTTTTCATAACTGGAATGGATGAGAAATGTATGCAAAAACCTGGAGGAATGGATGGAAAGAGTGGATTTCAAATGAACATTACTCTTTATTTGAAACAGGCAAAGGAGGGTTGAACACAAACACACTCACATTCATAGAGTTTGGGGAAGAAATACACTTAACTCAAAAAGTAAACAAGAAAAGTTGGGAAGAAGATTAAGAGGGAGGATAGTACTAAGGAGGGAATTTGTTGTAGTTCGGTTGTGTCTAAATCTTCGTGACCCCCACTGGGGCTTTTCTTAGCAAAGATACTGGAGTAGTTTGCCATTTCCTTCTCCAGATCACTTTAGAGACAAGGAAAATGAGGCAAACAGGGTTAAGTGACTTGCCCAGGGTCACACAGCTAGTAAGTGTCTGAGGCCAGATTTGAACTCCAGTATTCCTAATGACTCTAGGCCCGGCACTCCATCTACTGCACCACCTAGCTACCCCTATGAGGACAGAATACCAGGAAAAAAAAACCACAAAAAACTTCCTAATCTTGAAGAGGGTGCTGGATTAAAAGGGGAACAAGAAAAAAGAAAAGAACTCATCCCTTAGATGGGAGTGGCTCATCAGTTGTGGAATGACTGAAGAAACTATGGCATGTGAATGTAATAGAATAATTAGTGTGCTGTAAGAAATTACTAAAGAGATGAATGCTGAAAATCCCAAATAGTACTTATTATGATACAGTAAAGTGCACAGAACTGGGAGAACAGTTTATACAAGGACAACAACACTGTCAAGAAATATAAGTTTGAAAGACACAAGAACTCTGATCAATTCAATAACCAACTATGTCTCCAGAGCAGCTATGACAAAGCAGGTTACCCACACCTCCTGATGGAGAGGTGATGGATTCAAGGAGAAGAAAGAGATGATATATTCTTGGACATGACCCTGTCTGGATTAGTTTTGCTTGGCTATGAGTATTTGTTAAAAGGGTATTTTTTTCCTTTCCTTTTTTTTATTTATTTGGGGAAATGTGGATAGGAAGAAGGTGGGTAATTAGCAAGAGTGATGCCAAAAAAAAATCCCAAGAGGATCACTGAAAAATTTTAAAAGGCACCGAAAAGAATAAAAGGAAGTTAAGAGGGAGACACAGACAAGCAGGACCATTTTGACAATAACATGTAGAATTTACCATATAATTTTTAAAAAGCAGTATGAAACTGAGATTCATGGCTTATTCATAATTCTTCTTCATCCTGCTGTGTATATGGAAATGCTCTCTTTTCATAAAAAAAAAAGGTTGGTTTTTTTTTAAAGATAAGATAGGGAAGGAAATCATGGAGGTCACTTGAAAAAGATCACATTAGTAAAGTAGTTCATAGGTGGAATTTAAGGAGAAATTTGGCAAAATTTGGGAGAAACTCAGGAAAATTTAACCACCACTTTGAAGTTTTGATACTGCTCCAGATTCTATTTCTGGCATGAAAAAAGAACTAGGCCTCCATTTCTATATCTTTAAGATGAAGGAGTAGTACTAGATGTTCTCTGACATCCTTTCCAATGCTATATCTATAATCTTCATATCCTATCATAAATAAGGAAGACATAAAAAGATGAAGAATCAAGTAGGATTAGGCATTTGAACCTGAAGAAGAAAACACAAGAAAAAGGAGGCATTTACAAAACCAGGTAAGTAAGAAAAGCTCATTGAAAGTATAGCAAGATTGATAAAGTGTATTGGTGGGTAGACAAATTGGTTGAAACAGGTTGGGGTAAATACGAGGCTAAAGGGGAAGGAAATATGGCTGTGGAGCTGTTGAAACTAAGGAAAGGAAGTTGAATGGGACTGTCAAATCATTAAGAGCTGATCTTTGGCTATAAAAGTTTTAACCAGGCACTTAGAGTTGTGATATCAACACTGACAAATAGTTGCATGTTTTTTAAACGATGAAAATCTCAACCATTATGGAAAGCAGAGAAAATTTTACAATGACTTGTATCAAGAGAGCTGTATACATTTCCGCCACAGTTGACTGACTATCCTTTATGTTCCAAATGTAGGCTAATCTTCTTCCTTCCTGGAGAAAGTTAAATGTATCTGAAGAATGTTTCACCATAATTCAGATTGTTAGGGATAATGAAGTGTTTCTAAATGAACTCAAAGGGGGTAAAAGAGGCATCCAAGGCACAGAGCAGGAGATTTGATCTTTGTCAGAACACTGCAAAGTTGAAGTACTCTCTAAAGAGAAGGGAATGGGAAGAAGACAGCTGTAACAAAATTAGAGCTTAAAAAAAGATTTGGGACTCTTCTGAAGAGGAGGGAGATAAATGGTCTAAGAAGAAAGAATCCTTCAAATAATTATACAGTAGAACCAAAGAAGCTATCTAGTAAGGAAAGTAAGGAAAATATCTAGTAAGGGCCAAAGGAAGAAGAGAACAATAGTCATTGGTGATTCCCTGCTCAAGGACACTGAAGCAATGATTTGTCAACCTAACAACAAGAGCGAGATTAGTTGCCTTCCCAGGGCATGTATCCAAGCAATTACAGAGAATGACCAGATTCATCAAAATGGATGACAACTACCCACTACTGGTGATTCACACTGGCACAAATGACATTGCCAGAAGGAACCTAAAAAGTTCTGCCAACAATCATAAAATCTTGGTGGGGGGGAAGAAAACAAAAAAACTGAAGACCACTGCAATGCAAGATATATTTTTCTCATTGTTGCCCACTGAAGTAAAGGGATACAAAAAAGGAAAAACTAATTTGGAAAATGAACAACTGGCTAAGAAAGCGGTAGCTGAGACTGGAATTTGGAGTTCCAGATCACAGCTTAAAATTCAGAGATAACAGATTCCTGGCCTTGGATTCAGGAACAAAGGATAATCAGAATGTTCTAGGTGTCCTTGCAAATTCAATTCAATTCAATAAAAATTTATTAACTAACTACTACGTGCCAGGTACTCTGCTAACTGCTGGGAACACAAATAAGAAAAAAGAAGAGAGTCTCTGCCCTCAAAGAGATTACAATGTAACGGAGGAAGACAAATCAAAAAAGGAAGATCTGCTAGGTGGTACCCAGCACTGGAACAATGTTTCATGGAGTCAAAACAAGCAGAGCTGCTGATAGACAATGCTTTTGAACTAGTTTATTGTTCTACCCTCCATTCTTTCAATCAGAGAGGGAAGAGGCAACTGAGGGAGCTGAGAGAGTGTTGAGGATCAAAAACTGAGACAACTTGCCCAATGATGAGATTTCAGGTGATCAGCTTATCCTGGAGGAGGAATGATGTTCCATGGAGTCAAAACCAAATAGAGTCACTGATGGAAAAGGATGAATTTAATCAAAAGGGCTTTAAACCAAAAATGGACAAGGAGACAGAAAGAGAAGGCTGCCTCTGAAAATCCCTCAAGTTATCCCAAATCAATATCTACCAAAAAGGAGCGGAATACCTATTGAAATATCTAGAAATTCTTGAACAGAATCCAAGAAAGAAGTAGTAGTAAAACCCATGGCCTATGCACACATTAGCAAAAAGAATTAGACGCAAGGAGGTAAATTTGACCTCAGAGGTATTAATGAGACTTTACAGATTAAAGTTTATGACAGGGACCATAGGCCCTGAATGGACACAGTCAAAAATATTCAAAAGAAAAAAGATAAGATAAAGATGGAGAGATGCATATTAAGAGAATATGCTTACGTGGGGAAATCCAGAACTAGATGGAGGAAGCATGATGGAAATTATTTCAGTGAAGGTCAAAAGAAGAAAAAAATAAATTTTATCACTGAAGTATGCTACAGTTTGGGCAGCCAGCTAACACAGTGGATAGAGTGCCATGCCTAGAGTCAGGAAGATCTGAATTAAAATCCAGCCTCAAGCACCTACTACCTGTGTCACCTTGGGCAAGTCACTTAACCCTGTTTACCTCAGTTTCCTTATCTGAAAAATGAGCTGGCGGAGGAAATGGCAAACCACTCCAGTATCTTACCCAAGAAAACCCCAAACAGGATCATTTCAGTCAGTCACGACTGAAGGGACTCAACAACAACATTCTATAGACCACTGAGGGGAAAGGGAACTAGATGAAGAGTTTGGCAACTCGATCTCAAGCCTGGCACAAAAGAATGATACAGCAGAATCAGGAGACTTTAATTATCCAGACCTTTCCTAAAGCGCTCTCTCTCTCTCTGCCAAAAGCATAGTGATAACGTTTTCACTTAGTGATAAGTTCATCCTTTTTAATAATGGAAGAAACAAAAAGAAGGAATTCTGTATCGGATCTGATTCTCACTAACCAGAAGGAACTTGGTGCTGGGGTGGGAATGATGTAAACCTCAGGAAGAAGTGGCCATCCCTCCTAGAGTTTATGAGTGAAAGGAAATCTGGGGACAATCTGAGATGCACTCCAGATGTTGAAAAAATAATTTTAAAAGCTCTGGAGGAAAGAAGTAGGATCCCATGGATTAAGATGTCACCAGGGAAGAATTCATCCCAGAAGGATAAGAGATGCTCAAGACACAAAGGGAAACAATTCCAAAAATGAGAAGGAAATAAGTGTTTTCTCAAGATCGCTATGAATACACAAGGAACTCACCTACCAACTTAGATTTTAAAAGAACTATACAGAAGATTGAAGCAAGGGCACGTAACAGAGGATGAATGTAAAAGTGTGGTGGAACGGTGTTTGAAATTATAAAGCTCAAAATGAGCTAAAGCTGGCAATTAAAAAGGTATTTAAAATAGCTATAGTGGAGGGAGAAAAGGAATAAAAAAAAAGAGATACAGACTTTGTTTGGGAAGGTTGGCACTACAAAAGCAGAGCTCAATTGTTACTTTGCTTTTTTTGTCTACCAAGAAGAATGACCTTGAGAGTGGAAATCACAGAATAAAATAAAGAGGAACTGAAACACAAAATGAATGAGGAGTAAGACAGCACCTACAATGCCCTTGATGAATTCAAGTCATCTGGCCCAGATGAACTCAAGTAATGAAAGAACCAGCTGATGTGACTGATGAGATTTCCAAAACTAAAGAAAGGTACCCCAATATTGGGAAAGGGAAAATAACCTGGACTTTGAAAATGGGAAGAGAATAGAGACTACAAACTATAAGCCCTGAGCTTGACTACTTTGAGAAAAGTCATTAAAAAGATAGTGTCGGGGGCAGCTAGGTGGCGCAGTGGATAGAGTACCGGCCTTGGAGTCGGGAGGACCTGAGTTCAAATCCTCTAAGTGTCAAACACTTGACACTTACTAGCTCTGTGACCCTGGGCAAGTCACTTAACCCCAATTGCCTAAAAAAAAAATTAAAAAAGATAGGGTCTAAAATCCAAAAAAAGAAAGTAGTGATGACAAAGAACCAACATGGCTTCACTGAGATCAAATCACTAAACTAATCAATGAAGGGAAGGCTAAGGATACATTTTACCTTGATTTTTGCCAAGCTTTTGATAAAGTAGAGGCAGTGTGTCCCAGTAGGTAAGAGAGCTGGCCTTGGGGCCAAACAGACCTCTATTTAAGTCCTGCCTCCAACAAATAGATCTAGTGATCCCTGACAAGTCACTCAATCGCTCAGTACCCTTAGGAACCCTCTCTCTTAAACTGTAAATTGCAGGAAAGGTGCCACTGACTTATAATAAAGGGAGTCTCTTCACCTGGGAATTTCCAATAGCAGTGGAATCACAGGTCCAGTGCTTATTCTTTTAATAAAGTATCTCTTAATATTTTTGTGGAGAAGGTAGAATAATCATATAATTAACTATATTCAGAATAGGTTAAATGGTCAGACTTAAAGAAGAATTTTTAATGAATTGTCAATGTGGCAATAATAATGGTTCCTCCAGAAATCTGTTCTTTGCCCTATGGCAGTTAACATTTTTATAAATGACTTGCATAAAGGAATAAATAGCACACTCATCAAACTGGCAGAAGACACAGTTTGTAAAGATAACTAACACAATGGATGACAGAGTTGGGATCCAAAAGAATCCTGACAGACCAAAACACTTGCTAAATCTAATAAGATGAAATTCAACATGAATAAATGTAAAGTCTTACATGTACATACAAGAAAAAAATATCAATTTCATAAGTATAAGAGAGTAAGGTACAGTTAGACCATATATTGTCTGAAAAAGATCTGGAGTTTTAGGTGAACTACAATTTTAATATGAGTTGGCAACACAATGTACAACCAAAAAGTTAATGTGATCCTAGATGCCAATGATGGACAAAACTCTAGGAATAGGGATATAAGGGTCCCACTGTATTCTGCCCACATCAGACTTTGCCTGCAGTGAACCCAATTCTGGGTGCCATGGTTGAAGGAGGATACTGACAAACAGGAGGGTTTTCAGAAAAGAGCAACTAGCATAGTGAACAGCCTCCAGTTCATATCATATGAAAACCAGTTGAAGGAACGGGGCATGTACAACTTGGAGAAGAGAAGACTCTGGGAGAACATGATAGCTAGTTTCAAGTGTCTGAAGGACCACCATGGATGTGGAGGAGGAATCTGATTGTTGTGTTGCCAGAGCAAAAAACCAGGAACAATGGACAGGAGCTGAAAAAAATGCATATTCAGGCTTGATGTCAGGAAAAAAATCTTATTAATTAGGACTGTTCAGGAGTGGCATGAGCAATCTCAAGAGGTGGGGGGTCTTTAAGAAAAGGTCAGATTGGGAATTGAGAATTCCTTTTGCAGATGGCTGATGAAGACCCCTCCAACTATCAAATCCTATGATTCTGTAAGTTTTGCCTTTCCTGGAGCTAGGATCTGTTATACTGTGAACATGGAGATCAATTAGTATCTTGCAGAACCCCTGGATCTACAAAGTTCACCGCTAAGAAGATCAATAAATAAGATGTTTAATTTTGTTTTCTATAAAACAAACATTTTAAAACAAACTAGAATTTTATAATTGAAACATACAGGTATGCATTATTATCTCCAGTATTATGACTTCTTAAAGCTATCTAACGTGTATTGGTGGCCTTGCATATAACCGGTTATCTTCCCTTCTAGGCCAACAAATTAAAGCTACAATGGTATATATGAGAAGATATCTCAGATGACTCTTCTGCAGTGGCTCAGGGTTCCTACTTAACTAGTATTTGTTAACATTCTGAGGACTTTTTGACATATGAGGATTATGAAAATCAATTAAAATGTATTAAGGCAGCAGTTATACATGACTATGTGATAAACGCTACTCATGGAGACTACAAAAACAGAGTCCTTACATCCAAAGAAATTACTCTCAAGTTAATAGTCCTGTGAATGTACATGTAAAGAGCATTAATTGATGTTGACGATGCTTTTCATAAATAAAGATAATCCTGATTTGTTATAAGTAAGCTATGTACTTTTCAACAAATGTACAATTCAACAAATATTTACTCATTATATCATTTCCCCTGGCTCTGTCACAACCTCTCTGGGTCTTAGCTTCCTCATCTGTAAAACAAGATGATTTCCAAAATCCCTTATAGTTCCAACGTGCTATGATTGTAAGCTACTTTTATCAAATATTTCATCTTACTGAAGTAACAGAGCAATCAGGGACAGTGTCAAAAATGCTATTCTAGTGACCTGCACTATTGAAAGTTTAAACACCACCTATCCAGGTAAATCAGAGCAAGAGAAAAGTAAGCTTCAGAGGCAGCTAGGTGGTGCAGTGGATAGAGCACCAGTCCTGGAGTCAGGAGGACCTGAGTTCAAATCCAGCCTCAGACACATAACACTCACTAGCTGTGTGACTCTGGGCAAGTCATTTAATCCCAACTGCCTCACCCCCCATCCTCCCCACCCCCCCAAAAAAAAGTAAGCTTAAAAAAACCAGCCAACATTATCTTCTCTGGAGATACAGAAAAAAATGTGCTATTTCTATAGATTTACATTTGAATTCTATCCAATGTGCATTAATTGAGCACCATCTTTGTACTTTAGCACTGTTACATCAATAAACACAAAAAATCATCACAAACACACACACACCTTGTTTTTCTTCCTCTGTGTCCATAAAATAAGGTGTTCTTTTCATGGTTGCTCTGAACTCCTGTTTTAGGGCCAACATGTACTCTTCTGCTTCTCCAGCTTTCAGAGGCACTGGCTTATAATCTGTGTCCTATGTCATTAAAAAGGGAGAGAGCAAAAGTATTTTTTAAAAGAACATACACATGTGTATACACATATATACAACACACACACATACAGTCATTTTTTATTCCATTAAGTCTCCTTTTCATTTCAACAGAGGAAACTAGATGGCACACTGGACAAAGCTCTGGTGCTAGAGCCAGGAAGACCTGATTTCAAATCCAGCCTCAAATACTTATTACTTGTGTGACCCTGAGCAAGTCAGTTAACCTCTGCCTGCCTCAGTTTCCCCATCTGTAAAATGGGGATAATAATAGCACCTATCTTCCAGGGCTGTTGTGAGGACCAAATAAGATAACATAAGATGCTGTGCAAAACATAAACCTTCATATAAATGTTAGCTATTTTCAAGCTTTGGGCATGCTCATTAATTTGGTGGGAGAAGTAATTCATTTGGACCCCTACTCTATTTTACGCATTATTAATCAGTTTGCTATGATTCCATAGGGGTAGTGATTATAAGTTTGGTATATTGGGTCCAAGAGCTGTGAACTGCCGATTGTAAGTTCACTTGCTTAATCATAGAAAGCTAACTAGAGGCCCTCCACCCTTGTTTTTCCTTGTTATGATGACCAAGCCCAACATGGCCGAGGTGTCTCAACTACATGGAAAGTCCCTCAACTTATTTTTGTACCTCCAGACCATTCTCTCTTGTCCAGTACGAGCAGATAGGCCATCTTATGACCACTCAGTCAATGGTGATGCCCCGTGCTTCACCCAACCTGAGACCCCTCTCCTTTGCCCCCCACTAACAGACCATTTCAAGCTGATGCATCATTTTTTGGCCTGCAAAGCAAGATCTATCAACCAAAGGGATCCTGTACTTTGTATAGCCTCTTAAGAATGTTTAGGCACCAAATCTGGTAACAAGCCTTACAAAAATAAAGCCCTAGAAGAAGGGGGTATCTCAGATCATGAGGAAGATCTGAGGTCCACTTCATTAGTCCAATTGGCTCAGAGCTCTGCCTCAGTCTCTTTTATTGTAGGTTGGACAATTATAATTCCAACATTGTGATACCACGCTAACTTGCAAAAGAAAATAAATTAGATAATTAGTTAAACTAGTATATTTAGGAACAAAAATAAAATTTTATATATACAAGATAGAGTATATAAGTAAAAGTACAGCTCTCCTCCCCCCTGCCCCCCAAAAAAACATGGTTGTCATATATAACAATTTGAATGCAACTTGACAAGCAGAACTATAAAATTGATTATGATTTGGAAATACTTGTATTAGCAAAGAGTAAAACATGTAGACGTGTAAAGGATACAATCCTTATATTTCAGTACTATTTGGATCCTTAATTGAATCCTCTACCAACCTTCCCCACATATTTAAAAATAATGCATTTTAAGAAAGGCAGTGTGGCATAGTAGATGGAGGAATAGGTCTTTTAGTTAGCAAGACTTGGGTTTGTCCTCTGCCACCTTCTACCTTGTTACCACAGACAAGTCAACTAACCTCCTAGAGTCCCAGTTAACTCTCAAGACTATAAAATTATAGACAAGTTGCTCATCTGCACTGGTGGAGGTAGTTTCTATACCAGTAATTCCCCAAGTAATGAAATCATATTTCTAGACCAAAAGAAGGCTGTCTAGAAACTGAAATCGGTTGAGAGGGAACAAATGAACTAATTCAACAAAAGTAAGAAAGCTAAACTGGAATCTCTTCCAATATTATATGAGTTCTAACTTGGGAGTCCACGAACTTAAAAAAAAATTAATAAGCGCATTTCAAATATGAATGATTCCCTTTGCAATCCTATGCATTTTGTTTTATGGTAAAGAACACGTGCATAAGGAGAATGGAAATAATCAGTATTAATAAATTATCTATGAATATTGAACCTTAGGAAGGTCTGAAACCTGATCCAAAAGAGTAGAATGGCATGCTGGGATACTTACAGGATATAGTGGTGGAGGTTTCAATACCACATCAGGTAACTTTTCACCTCTAGCAAAACCAATAGCCTCAATGTTAAAGGTAAAAGAAGCACGTCCTCGTCCTTTGTTTCCAGCCATTAGAATTCTTACACTATAAAAAACAGACAGCCAAATCCCAAAGGACAGTATGTTAGGAATAAAAAATAAAATGACACCCTTTAATTTGAAAAAGATTCATATCCCCCTTATTCAATTATAAATGTGTCACTTGAGTCAGGGACTATCTCTTCAAAAAAGATTTACTGAAGCACCTACCATGTTCAAGTCACTGAGTTAGACATTAGAGGTTACCAAAAAGACATTACTGCCCTAAAATAGCATGCTTTAGGGAGAGGAGAAGGCAGGGAAGGAGAGGTGAACAGATATGAAAATCAGGTCTCTTAACCATGAAAACAACATATACAATGACTACAACCCTGTAAATGAAAAAGAAAAACAAAACAACAACTACAAAAGAAGCTAAACACTTGATAATTAAAATCATTTAACTTGGTCCTGGAGAGGAGTTAAGAAAGTTTGCCTTTTTCCCTTGCAGAGGCAGGGGACTACAAGTGTAGGATTTTTTTTAGTAGAATAGAAAAAAAAAAGACTGCACACTAAACCGCAAATCTCTTATGAACAACTTGCTTTTTCCTTTTTAATATATAATAAAATTATCATGTAAATTTTTCCCTCCTCCCCAACCTAGAGATGGCTACCACTAGACACAAATACGTCTATGTATGTAAAAACTTTGTACATATACTTATGTATATGTATACTTCTACTTATCAGTTTTTTTTTCAGGATGCAGATAGCATCTTCCTTCATAGGTCCTTTGTAGTTAGTTTGGGCATTTATAATAGCCAAAATGACTTGGTTGCTCCAAATTGTTCTTAAAACAATATTGCTGCTAAATGTATACAATGTTCTCTTGGTTCTGCTCATTTCGCTCTTCATTATTTCATGCAAGTCTTTCCATGTTTTTCTAAGATCATCGAACTCATAATATCTTATATCAGAGTAGTATTCCATCACAATCATTATACCACAACCTTTTCAGCCATTCCCCAAATGATAGGCATTTTCACAATTTCTGGTTCTTTGCCACCACAAAGAGAACTGCTATAGTATTTTAGAAAATATAGGTTCTTTTCCTTTCTCCCTAATCATATTGGGACATGCACTTAATAGCAGTATTGCTGGGTCAAAGGGTATAGACAGTTTAATAACTCTTTGGGCATAATTCCAGATTGCTCTCTGAAATAGTTGAATCACTTCACAGTTCCACCAACAGTGAATCAGTGTCCCAATTTTTCCATATCCCTTCCAATATTTGTCACTTTCCCCCATCATTTTAGTCAATCTGATACATGTAAAATGATATTTCAAAGTTGTTTTAATTTGTATTTCTCTAATCAATAATGATTTAGAGCATATTTCATATGACCATAAATTGTTTTGATTTCTTTTTCAAAAAACTGCCTGTTTATATCCTTTCACCATTTATCAATTGGGGAATGACTTGTATTCTTATGGATTTTATAAAGTTCTATATATATTGGAGATATGAGACCTTTATCTGAGAAACTGTCCAAAAATTGTTTCCCAAATTTCTGCTTTCCTTCTGATCTTGGTTACACTGGCTTTATTTGTACAAAACCTTTTTAATTAAATGTAATCAAAATTATGCACTTTATATCTCCCAATACTCTATCTCTTGTTTATTCATACATTTTTTACCTATCCATAAGTCTGATAAGTATTATGTTCCATGTTCTTCAAATTTTCTTGTATTTTGTATCCAGGTGTTGTACACATTTTGACCTAATCTTGGTAAATGGTGTAAGATATTGGTCTATGCGCAATTTCTACCAAACTGCTTTCCAGCTTTCCCAACAATTTTTACCAAATAATGAATTATTATCCCCAAAACTTTACACTTCTCAAACACAAGGTTTCAATAGTCATTTGCTGCTGTAAAATTGTATGTCTACTCTGATCCACTAATCTACCTTTCTATTCCTTAGCCAGTACCAAAGTTTTGATAATCAAAACTGCTTTATAATATAGTTTTAGATGTAATACTGCTAAACCTCCTGCCTTTACATTTTTTTATTAGCTCCTTTGACATTCTTGACCTTTTGTTCTTCCAGATGAATTTTGTTCATTTTTTTTTGTAATTTAATCGGGATAGCATTGAATATATAGAATAATTTAGGCAAAATTGTCATTTTTACTATATCAGCCCTGCCTACCTAGGAACAATTAATATTTCTCTGATTATTTAAATCTGATTTTATTTTTATGAGAAGTTTTTATAATTTGGTTCATATTGTTCCTGAGTTTGTTTTGGCAGATGCACTCCCAGGTATTTTATACTGTCTACAGTTATTTTAAATGGGGTATCTCTTACTATTTCTCCCTGCAGGATTTTATCAGTGATATATAGGAATGCTGATGATTTATGTGGGTTTACTTTATATCCTGCCACTTTGCTAAAATTATTGTTTCAACTAACTTTTTAGTTGAGTCTTTAGGATTTTCCAAGTATATCATCATACTGTCTGCGAAAAGAGAGTTTTATTACCTCATTGCTCATTCTGATGCCTTTCATTTCATTTTCTTCTCTTATTGCTATTGCTAGGATTTCCAATAGAATATTGGATAATATTGGTGACAGTGGGCATCCTAGTTTCATACCAGTTCTTACTGGGAAGGCTTATAGCTTATCCCCATTACAAATTATACTTGCTGATGGTTTTAGGTAAATGCTTCTTATCAATTTAAGAAAAAAAATCTATTTATATCTATGCTTTTTCAATAGACATGTTTTTAATAGACGAGTGTTGTATTTTATCAAAATCTTTTTCTGTAGCTACTGATATAATCATATGATTATTGTTACTTTTATTATTGATATAATCAATTAATAGTTTTCCTTATGTTAAACCATCCCTGCATTCCCCTGGTCACAATGTACAATCTGTTGTAATCTCCTAACTAGAATTTTATTTACAATTTTTACATTCATATTCATTAATGAAATTGGTCTATAATTTTCTTTCTCTTTTTTACTCTTCCTGGTCAATATCATACATGTCTCTCTTTGCCTATTATTCCAGATAATTAATTTAACACTAGAATTAGTTGGTCTTTAAATGTTTGGTGGAAAGTCATTTGTAAATCCATCTGGTGCTGATCTTCTTTCTCAGGAAGCTCACTTATGGTATGTTCAATTTCTTTTTCTAAAATAGGTCTATCTAGATATTCTAGTTCCTCTTCTGCTAATCTAGGCAGTTTACATTTTTGTATATATTCTTCCATTTCACTTAGATTGTTGAGTTTGTTAGCATATAACTGGGCAAAACAATTCCTCATAATTGCTTTGATTTCATCTTTGTTAGTGGTATATTCACCTTTTCATTTTTAATATTAATGATTTGGTTTTCTCTTTTTAAAAATCATATTATTAACCAATGCCTTATCTATTTTATTGTTTTTTCCCCTCACAAAACCAATTCCTAGTTGTATTAATTCAATGGTTTTCTTATATTCAATTTTATTAATCTCACCTTTAATTTTTAGGATTTCCAATTTAGTGTTTTAATTGGGGATTTTTAGGTTGCTTTTTAAAGTTTTTTTAAAATCACATATCCAATTAATTGGTCTGTTCTTTCTCTATTTTGTTGATTTAGAGATATGAATTTTCCTTTGATTACTGCTTTTGCTTTAACCTCTTAGTGAACAGTAGTAACATCAAGGCCTTTCAGTTTTAAAGCTTCACCACTTTAAATTTAGTAGTCACACTTCTTCAGGGATCTCATAACTCCTATAGTATCAAATTCAACATTCTTCTATCCTGAAATCATTGGTTACGCTGTTCAACACAGAATCAGTTGGAATTTTCTTGTCTGTTCATAAGAACTATGTGAAGAAACAAATATTCAATTGGATATTTCACACGATGTTTATTAAAGTTAGAGAATCATCTAACTTTTAAAAAAATTAGTAAGCCTTATTTTTTAGACTCTAGGGATGCAAATACTGAAATGAAAAAAAAAACCCAACCCATTATCAATGACCCTACACTCTACTAAGTAAACCCCTCATGTGCCTACATCCCAATATTCTGATAGTTTTCCTTTGCTTGTTTTTTTTAAAATATAACTCAAAATTAGCTAATTATGTTAATTATCTTCCATTTTAAAAAAATTTCCCCTTCTGTCAGCCCAGACATTTTGTGATTTTCTACCTTTTTACTACAAAACCAAACCATTCTCCCAACGGTTTTTTAATGTCTAAGTTACTGGAATATATACTGGGTCTATCAAGGCAAGTTTTTAAAGTACTGGGTAACATACTAAGGAATATGGCAGACTAAACACTTTTCCTAATCCCCACTGACTCTCAAAAAAAATACAAAAAGTAAATTATATGCCAATATTATAGTAATTAAAGTTGAATCGTGGGGGGGGCCGCAAAAGAAAGAAGCCTTCAGGAATTAACATACAAGAAAGCTAATCTTTAAAGGTCTTCCTTCTCCCCTCTATAAGCCACAAGGCTCCTGGTACTGAGGTACAAATCAACTGGAAAGCCTGGCTCTGGGAACTATGCTGAGATCCCTCCTTATATCATTTCACCTCACACTTTATCACACTGTTCCCCTCCCCCTGCCCCAATTAAGGCTATAGAGGCTGGGCAGATCCTTATTAGGGTCAACCAATGAAAGAAAGTACAAAAATGAAGGGAGGATCTGGGGCAAGGAAGCAATATGAGTTGGGTAGCACTGAGTCTGAAAAGGAAACTAAAATTTAGCTAGGGCTACTCTAGTTGCCCCCTCCTCCTGCCCCAAAAGCTATTTGAGGCAGAGACTCAAGTCAGTATACACTTAATCCCCTGTGTGGCAGGAGGCTGAGATAGTTTTTCCGCCTGGCCCCACCGTACCTATAGGCAAAGAGGGAGGAGTCACAAATTAAGTGACAGGAATGGGGGGGAGGGAAGAAAAAGCACAGGCAAATAAAACAACAGAGAAGATAATAAAACTAAAAGGAAAAGTACTAAATGGATGACAAAGTTCTTTTAATAAATATTATAGAACAAAGGAAAGTGAATTAAAGCCTAATGAGACAGAATCCTGTGGAATCGCAATAAAGTCTGAAACAAAAAGAAATTCCAGAATGGGTCAAAAGATGAAGAGACAGGTTTAAGGCATTCCTGGAAAGAAAAAAAAAAGTGAGTATAATATTAGATTTGCAAGTATCTCAAACAACAAATAAATATAATTACCAAGGAAAGAAAAAAAGTAATGAAATAAATTTCACTGCATTTAGAGGCTTGGGTCTTTTTTTTTTAAGAGAAAGCTCAACCTAGACAGTTAAAAAAAAATTAAGGCGAATCATGAAGAGACAAAAAGCACATAAGGGAATAAAGTAGAATTTAAAGAAATAGGAGACATGAAGGTACAGGAGCAGAAGCTCCAAATCCCATAATCCCACTAGTGATGAATCAATGTATTTTGTGGGACAAAACAACAGAATGGAAGAGGTTCATACTGGAAAGAAGGGAGGACAGAGAGCAATGGAGAATATACCATTAAAGTCCATGAGGACTTCTACAGTCTCTCAGCAAAAAGCTGGGCTACAGGGGAATGGGAGAGAGGTGGCAGAAAAGAGGAATCAAAGCCAGGAAGTAAAAGGGAGGGGTTTTTAACCCAATGGAGAAAGAGAACGGGGTCCAACAAAAGAACACTAACTATGGGGGAAGAAGAGATATATGCCAGTGATGGGAAATGGTGACTTATGATGGGTTTAACCTAGGGGAAGTTAGTACATGGAAGACCACCTTCTCTAAGATTACATTGGACAACATCACGTGTCAAGAAGGAAATTTGAGGGCTAGGGGCAGCTGGCTTCTTACAGGAGTTAGGATGGATTAAAAAATAAGATGGCTTAACAAATGAGAAAATGGTACCTGGAAGAACAGGATGCAGAACTGGACAATTTGGGACACTAATTCCTACAATTAGATGGCTTCTATCGATATTACTTGCCTAATGAATTTCTAAGAATAAGGTACAAAAAGAGAAAAGAGATGTTTTGGCAGAATCTATAAAGGCAAAATTTGTTTGAATAGGGAACTCCAATACTTTAAAAGCTTTAACTCCATGACAAACACAAAGAAATCAAAGAATAAAAAAATAAAGATGTAGAACAAGAATCAGAATAAAACTTCAGAAAAGGAAAGGAAGAGAATTAATGAGAGAAATAAAGTGAAGAAGTTCTTTTTAGAAAAACATGCAAAAAACCCCCAAATATGTTGTTGTAGGAGAGGGCAAGAAGGAAATTTTTTAAACTAACCACTTAATTGGAAGTAGGGCAGTTAGGTAGCTCTGTGGATAGAGCAATGGCCCTGGAGTCAGGAGGATATGAGTTCAAATCTGGCCTCAGACATATAATACTCACCAGCTCTGTAACTCTGTGCAAGTCACTAATCCCAATTGCCTCACCAAAACAAAAAAATCCCAAATGGGGTCAAAAAAAGTTGGATATGACTGAACAACAACAAATAACTGAGGTGGGAAGGATGAGAGGAAGAAATAGATAATCAAATAAATTACTTAAATAAAATTTAAGTACCCCTCCAAAAAAACTAGCAAAGAAGTTGACAAATTTGGAGGTGGGTTTAAAAAAAACTTTTAAAAAATGTAATATTAGATCTACAAGTGAAGGAAAACAAACATAATTGTCACAACCCTAAATGTCAATAGATAAATAATCCAATAAAATAAAAGAGTGCCAGAATAGATAAGAAACTAATCATTCAAGAAAGACAAAAATTAAAGATGGACTAAAACAGAAAAGCTGGTACAAAATTTGCTCTGGAACAGATATATCCAAAAAAAGCAGGTGTTAAAGTCATGCTATCAGACAAAGGAAAAATAAAAATTCACAATATCAGTAGAGATAAACAAGGAAATTACACTATGCTTAAAGGAACCATTGGGGCAGCTACATGTTGCAGTGGATAGAGCACCTCGATTCAGGAGGACCTGAGTTCAAATGTGACCTCAGACACATAACACTTACTAGCTGTGTGACTTTGGGCAAGTCACTTAACCCCATTGCCCAGCCAAAAAAAAAAAAAAAGAGAAAAAAATCACATTAAAGGAAACCATAGACAATGAGCCAATAATAATATTGTGTTTACGTTGAATGGCATAACACTTATATTCATAAAAGAAAAATTGTTTTAATTGCAAAAAGTTTTACAGATTAACACAATCAGAGTAGAAGTACTGAATGTTCCTCTCTCAGAGCTGAACCAATCTAACAGAAAGATAAAAGGGAAAATACAGAACTGACAAAACTGTTGAAGAATTTAAATTGAAAAGATTTATTGCACCTTTTGAATGGGACCACTAAAGACTGTATATATTCTGCAGCAACACATGGCATTTTCACAAAACAGACTATGTTAAATGTAAAAAAATACCCAAAACATCCTTTACAAGCCATAACACAATAGAAAACAGCAATCAATTTAGAGAACATGAGCACATACCTAAATTAAGATTCAACAATGAAATCCTAAATAATGAGTGGATCAAAGAACAAATAATAGAAACTATTGCGTGGAAGATAAAGATAATGATAAGACAATATACCAAAGTTTCTCCTCTGCAACTACAGCAACCCTGGGGGAAGGGAATTATATAACTAAAACATACCTTAACAAAGTAGAAAAAAAAGAAAGCCAACAAAAACTCCAAATAAGCAAATGTTGAAATCTGTGTAAAATTAGAGAAGCAGACAAACTAGAAACCAAAAGACTATAAAACTAACAATCAAAAGTAAAAGCTAGTTCTTTGAAGAGAGTAATATGCTTGATAAGCCTTTAGCCAACCTGATGAAAAAGAGTTAAATCAACAAAATGAAAAAATGAACAATGTGAAATCACAACAAACCCTTAGAAATAAAATTATTAGAACCTACTATATGTGGTTCTATGCTAACAAAACTGAGAATTTAAAGATACAGAGAATTAGCTACAAAAATATAACACACCTAAATTAATAGTACACCAAACAGATCTTAAATAATTCAATTTGAGAAAAAGAAATAGAAATAGCTTTAAAGGAACTACGAAGGTGTGGAGGTGGGGGACAAGACCCTGGTTTAAATGTATTTACAGAAGAGTTCAACTAAACTTTTAAAGAATAATTAATGCCATATATAAGGAGCCAATTAAAATATATAAGAATACGAGACATTCCCCAATGATAAATGGTCACTTAGGCATGTGAATGGGCAGTTTTCTAAGGAAGAAATCAATAGCCATATGAAATAATGTTCCAAATCACTAATCATTAGAGAAAGGCAAATTAAACCAACTCTGAGGTACTGTGACATACCCATAGGATTGGCAAAGTTGACAAAAAAGGGAAAGGATAAATGTTGGGGAGGCTGTGAGAAAACAAGCACATTGATGCACTACAGATGGAGCTATGAACGGGCAGTTATTCTGGAAAGCAATTTGGAACTATGCCCCCAAACTTATTAAATTAATGACTCAGCAATGCCACTTCTAGACATATACTCCAAAGGGATCAAAGATAGAGAAGAGCCTAAATGTACAGAAATGTTTATAGAAGCTCTTTTCGTAGAGGCAAAGATCTAGAAACTAAAAAGATGCCCATAAACTGCAAAATAGCTGACCTCCCTGGTTTCCTTTAAGTCCCAACTAAAAAGCTACCTTCTACAGAAGTCTTTCCAGCCTCTCTTAATTGCAGTCCCTTCCCTATTTAAATTACTTTCTACTTATCTACTTATATAGCTTATTTTGTACATATTTGTTTACATGTTGTCTCTGGGATTAGATTGTAAACTCCTTGAGGGCAGGGGCTTTTTTTTGCCTCTTTAGGTATCCCCAGCACTCAAGCAATGTCTGGCACATAGTAGGTATTTAATCAATGTTTACTGATTAGTTGATTATACAAATGTAATAGAATACTATAGTGCCATAAGAAATGATGAATGGGATAGCTTCAGAAAAACCTGTGAAGAAATGTCTGAATTAATGCCAAGTAAAGTAGACAGAAGCAGAACAATTTTATACTCTGACAAGAGCAACTCGAAAGACTTCAGAATTCTTATCAATGTAATATCAGACCATGATTCCAGAGCATAGATGATAAAACATAATCCCCACCTCCTGACAGAAAGATGATAGATGAGACATGCATAATGACAGATTTTTTTTTGTTATAACCGATGTGTAATTTCTTCCACTTGACTATACATTATTTGTTACAAGGATTTTATTTTTTTTTCTTCTCCCCCAATGGTGAAAGGAAATGTGGCAGGGAGAAAAAAACAAATATTTACTATTTTTTTTTAAAAGAAGTTTAAAAAAAGTATATCCATTTATAAAAAATGTTTAAAGGAGAGAGCTACGGACTGGCCCTGGAGTCAAGAGACCCTGAGTTCAAATCTGGTCTCAGACAAGACGCTTGACACTTATTAATTAGCTGTATGACCCTGGGAAAGTCACTTTAACTCCAACTGCCTAAAAAGAAAAAAAAATCAATGCAGGAAAGAAGAGAGCTATAGACCAATATAATTACTGAATATCAATTCAAAAATGCTAAATAAAATCCTGGCAAAAAGGCAAGGCAAAAAGCTGGCAAGAAGATGAAAGCAATTTTTCCAAAAAGCCATTCATCCTGATTAAGATGGATCTAAAACAAAGATTCAAGGATAGAGCAACAATAGCAAAATAATTAATATAATTAATCATATTAAGGGAAAAAAATTTAAAACCTCATCATTATATCAATACTCAAGTGGATCTGTGACCTCATTGATTTTGGGGTTCCCTCCAACAATGCATATTACAATGCAGTCTTACCTGCCCATCCTGCTGTTGAGACTCAACTATGTTTACCCAGAATTTCACCACATAAGAGTCCATCTCAACATTCTGGGTGGATGGATACATACAGAGATAGATATAGAAAGAAAAAACATTTATTAATTACTATAAGCCAAGCACAGTGCTAAGAGCTGGGATTACAAATACATGAGAAAAGAAAGGCAGTCCCTACCCTCAAAGAGCTTACATTCTAATTAAGGAAGACAACAAATAAAAGAACCGCAAAGCAGGTGGAGGGTCGTGGGAGAAGTTAGAAAAGTAGTCCAGAAAATTTAAGCCTGGTTAGAAATGCCCACAGCTGGCATGGGGATCTCCTCTCATGGAAGTCTGGGAGAAGGAACTCAGTATTTTGAGAAGACCATAGGGGTGGAGGTATTATTTACTAGCATAAGAAGGCTGCTGGGACAGAGGCTGAGAAGTGGTCTGGTGAGTGGCTGAGCAAAGTCTGAAGCAAGCATGCTGCTGGAATCCTTTCTTGTTCTCTCCTGATTTTGCAAGGGAATCAACAGAGTTCTCTGACCATCCACCTGTCATCCTTCATTCTTGGCACATGTCCAGCCCTTCTTCTATTCCTGTCATACAATTCCTTGATAATCCTTTACTCTTGTTCTTTGGAGTTCTTCATTCCTTGTGTATTACAACCTTTTCAAGCCCTCCATAAGACTGTCCATTTTTGGCCAGGGCAACCCATTATTATATCAACAAATGAATAAGCCCTTGTTAGAGTCCAATGCTCATTTATGCTTTTAAAAAGAGAAACCCTACAAATAAGAGCATAGAATGATCTTTTATTAATAAGATATAAATTATCTAATCTAAAACCATGAGCTAAAATTATTTGCAAAAGGAAAACAGGACAAGCTTTCCCAAATAAACAGCAGAGTAAAGCAAGGATGCCACCTTTTCTCAAATGTTCTAGAAATGGAAACAATAGCAATAAGTTATAGAAATTAAAAGTATAAACATGAGAAAAGTAACCAAAGTTATCCCCATTGGCTGATTATGTAATGTTTTATTTAGAAAATCTTAGTAATCAGCAAAGAAACTAACTGAGAAGTTCACAGCTTCACTGAAGTTGCAGGCTACAAAATAACCCTCAAAAATCAACATTTTTACAGAGTGATGACAAAATCAAGGCAGTTAATGATAGAAAGGGGAGTCCCACTCAAAATAACTAAAAAATGCATAAACTATTTGGGAATCAACCTACCAAAACACATTCAATACCTACATCAATACAATTACAAAAAAGAAATAATAAACAATTTAAATAAGTGAAGAATAATTAGTGTCATGGCTAGGCCATGCCATGCCAATACAATAAAAATGACAATACCGTGAATTTAATTTACAGATACAGTGTTATGCCAAACTATGTAAGGGATACTTGACAGAGCTATACAAAATGGAATTCATTTAGAAGAACAAAAGATCTAGAACATAAAAAATGATAATGAAAGAATGTAAAGATGAAACAGGAATATCCCTTTCAGAACTCAAATTATAATACAAAGCAGTAATTAAAATGATTTAATACCGGTTAAAAATATAAAAGTAGATGAGTAGAACAGACTAAACAAGGAAGAATCAGAATAACTGAATACATTGGTGATCCATCAATCCTTCTATTTGACAAGAACTGCAGGAAAAGCAGAAAGCAGCTTTGCAGAAATTAGAATTAAACTAGAGTTTCATGGATCCCTTTGCCAATATAGTGAAATCTACAGACCACTTCTCAGAATAATTTTTAGATGTACATAGTAAAATACATGGGATTGCCAAAGGAATCAATTGTATTGAAATAATTCTTTGAAAAAAAAGTGTGTGTGTGTGTGTGTGTGTGTGTGTGTGTGTGTACCTCCTGGTTTAAATCAATTATCTCACACCATCTTCGACAATAAATAACAAATATAAATAAATAAAATAAAAATGTAGGTGTATCCTGAATATTAAAGCCATACAAAATATTATTTTGAATATTAAATATTAAAGCACATTAAAAGATCACAAAAATATTAAAAGATCATTTTTTAAAATTACAAGAGAAGCAGATCATGTCTTTCACAGCTCTGTGAAGAGGTTGAATTCTTAATCAAACAAGGAATAGAGGCAATTACAACTGAAAAAATTTGTGTATAAGCAAAAGGAATGCTTGTTGTTTGTCCTTCATTCTCAAAGAAGACCAATGATATCAGGAGGGTGACATCCCCACTTGCATTTAAATGAGGCAGGGCTGTGCAAAGTCATCAGTCTCACTCTCTCCATAGTTATCTGAGTCTGGTGGGAAGACATAGGTCAAGGAAGACCAGAGATGCAGTGGGAGACCTTGGCCTTTTTAAGCTAAGTTGTTTCCCAAGTCTTAGTTTGTCTGAGGCAATAACCCTTTGGTGATTTAAGGCAAGGTAAGAAATGAGGCAAAAGATGGCCTAGTTTCCCTCTCAAAGGAAAAAGAATCAAACTTGGAGGGGAATACTCTCAGAGTTTCTGGCCAGAACAGAAACAATTGTTATTTACGCTCCCTCTGAGCCATCAAAACCCAAACAAGGGCCAGGTGAGGCTTGGGATGGGACATATTATTGGCCAATCAGCAAGAGCCAGAGCGATCTGGGTTTAAGGCATGGTCAAGTAACTCCATTTGAATCCTAAAGAGCTTTACCAAAGCTTGGTTTTCCAGAGTTCTATTTCAAGAAATTGAAAAGGTTTTATATAAGCAAAATAAATGTAACTAGGATAAGAAGGGAAGTTGTCAACTAGGGGAAAAAATTTGTACCAAATATTTGATAGGGGATTGATATCCAAGATAAAGAGCAAAGTAAAAAATAAATAACCAAAAAGCCATTTTCTCATGGAAAAAAAATCTTTGCTTCAACTGTCTTTGCTTTAAAACCCTAAAACTTAGCCTAGATCTTGGTACATAGTAAAGGCTTAATAAATGGCTTTTCAAGAATTCATTCATTTGTCAAAGGATAGACAGTTTTCAAAAAGAACCACCACATGAAAGAATGCTCCAAATTACTAATAAGAGAAATAAAACATTAACAACCCAGAAGTCTCATATTACAAGTAGCAAAATGGCAAAGATGACAAAAATTGGGAATGATCAACATTCAAGGGATTGTGTGAAAGACTGGGCACACTTAGTGCTGTGAATCAGTCTAACCATTCTGAAAAGCAACTTGCAATTGTGCAAAGAAAGTGAATAAAATATTTATATTTTTTGACCTAGAGAGTCCCACTGCTATGCATATACCTCAGGGAAGTTAATGACAAAAGGCCCCACATATACTAAAATATTTTCATCATTAATTTTTATGGGGCAGCTAGGTGGCACAGTGAATAGAGAGAGCAGTGGGCTTGGAATCAGGAAGATTCATTTTCACGAGCTCAAATCCAGCCTTGGATGCTTACTAGCTGGGTGACTCTGGGTGAGTCACTTAACCCTGTTTGCTTCAGTTTCCTTGTCTATAAAATGAGCTGGAGAAGAAATGGAAAACCACTCCAGTATCTTTGCCAAAAAAAAACCCCAAATGAAGGACAGTTAGGTGGCACAGTAGATAGAGCTCCAGCCTTGGAGTCAGAGGACTTGAGTTCAAACCCAGCCTCAGACACTTGAAACTTACCAGCTTTGTGACCCTGGGCAAGTCACTTCATCCCAATTGCCGCACAAAAAACCAAAACACAACACCCAAATGGGGTCATGGGGATCAGACATGACTAACAACACAACAAAAAGGACAACAAAGACAAAAGGCTAAAGACAAGTGACATTATAAGTGGGGAAGAGCTAAACACATTATGGCATAAGACAGTTATGGAATATTACTAAGAGAAGATGTAAGAAACTATGCATATGACAAATATGGATAAGCATGAAAGAACTTACGAACAGATGTAGAGAGAGGAAGGCAAGACCAGGAAAATCATATACAGAAATACTCTAACAATCTAAATAGAAAAAAACAACAAAGCAATTGAAAACTAAATGCTGCAGAATTGTAATAATCAAGCAGGGGTAATATATCACTGACATTGAACTTTTTATATAACGGAAGACTTATTCAATGGTTTGGCGAGTTTTGCTGATTTTTTTCACCTAATTATATGCATGTCTTGAACCGAGTAATAGATTGGGAAATTGAAGTAAAAACAAAAGATATCAATAAAAATTTGTTTAAAAAAAATAGGGAATAAGACAAGGCAAGAAAAGTAGCAATATAAAACATGTGGACAATCAACAATTTAGACTACAACAATCAACATCAACAATTTAGACTCACGGTATGAAGTTTGTCTAAATTTGTAAAAACTCAGAATTATACAATCTTCTCAAAGAAATTATTTTATTTTTTCAAACACTGTATATGTGACACAATATAATGAATTTAAGAAGATTTACCAAAAAAAGGTTTATCTGACAGACTTTAATGTAGACAAAAGAATCATTTGTAACTAGCATATTGTTTATAAATCAGAAAACAAGTCAACAAACATTTATTAAGGACCTACTGTGTGACAATCACTAGGCAAAAGATGGTCCCTGCACACAAGACAATAACCAAAAATCTTTGTACAAAACAAAATACAGAATAAATTGGACATAATTTCATAGATCCTTAAATAGAAGACCTCAGGGCCCTATTTCTACCTTGTATTCTATTCTCATATTCCCTATTCTAGCCTCAAAAAACTCAAAAAGTATTTTTTTCCTATAGTCATCTTCTCTTCATTCCCTCCTAGCACAGAGGAAGAAGTATCCTTCCCCCCTCCACCATTAAGCCCTCCCACATATGCCATGTCTCCTATCCCCTCCAGTTGAGACCTCTGTTCCTCAATCATTCTTCCCTACCAAACATCACTTTTTCACCTCCTTCCCTGAAGTTCTCCCTATCTGGTAAAACAAACAAAAAACCATGTTTGCTTGATCTACCCTAAAAACTAATGCCCTTCCTTTTATTGACAAATTTCTCAAACCAGTCGACTCCATCGGAACTAGACACTACAATCTGACATCAGTACCAAACCTTTCTACTGAAACTTGTTCTCAAAGTTCTCTACTGGCCTAATCCTAGAACTTTATCTCAAATCCTCATTCTTCTTGTTATCTCAGAAGCACACACCATCTACCACGTTCCTGCTTCAATTCCAACAAATATTTATTAAAAGAGCCAACAATTCACAAAGCACAAAATTGTCACTCTCTCCAAAGAACATATATTGTCTTGGGGGCATAAGGACGGGAAAGGGAAATATGTGCAAAACAGGGAGTGACCGGGAGAGATCTAAAGTGTTGAAGGAATATTTGGTGAGCAAGAAAATGATTTCAGCTGTTAGGATCAGGTAAGGCTGTGTTACAGTGGTAGTACTTGGACCAAGGCCTTGAAAGTAAAGAAGCTAGAATGTGAAGATCAAGTCTATTCTAGGCAAGAGACACTAATTATGAAATTCTCCATTTTAAGACATTGTCCTCTCTGGACTTCAGCATCGATCTTAGCACTATTTTAGTCCTACCCTTTCTACCTATTCCACTGGCTCCTCTTCTTCCTCTCTTGCTTCTTAAACACATAAGAAGCACTTCCCCACTCCCCCAACCTCTATGGTTCCTTCCATTGGTAATCTCAACCACTTTAGTTGACTCAAGGCTCACTTCAATATAGGTGGCATTGTGTTATAATTCAAAAAGCTCGCTGGCTTTGGAGACAGTTCAAATCCTGCCTCTCACCTATGCTACCTAGAGAAAGTGACTTTCGATGGCCTCTAAGGTACTTTCTAGCTTTAAACTAATGACTGGCAAATCTCTAGCTCTACTAGAGCTGAAAACTTTTCAGTTCTACTTCTCAGTCAACAAGCATTTATGAAGTATATACTACATGCCAGGCAAAAAGCTAAATGTTGGGAATACCAGGAAAGGTGAAGATATTCCTTATACTCAAGAAGCCCACATTCTAATATTGGAAACAATACACGTACCTACTATATAGCAACATACTCAATATACAGAGAGTAGTTGAAAGGTTAATTCCCAAGAGGGGAAGCATTAGCAGCCAAGGTGGACTGGGTAAGGCCTTGTAGAAGGTGGAATTTGAATTGAATAACTCAAAATATCCAACTAAAATAAATATCTTTTCCCCAAATAGTGATCATTGAGCACTGGACTGGAGTCAGAGAAATTCAGTTCAAATCCTATCCTGGACAAGTCATTTCAACTTTCAAGAGGCCCACTTTCTTCAGCAGTAAAGTGAGTGAGCTTGGATGAGATGATCTCTTAGAAAGTCCCACCCAGTTTTAATCTAAGATCCTGATTTCCTTTCATGTCAAAGTTATGACAGAATTATTTTAATTTTTTCAAACACTGTATATGTGACACAATATAATGAATTTAAGACTTACAAAAAAGGTTCAAACATATAACTCATCTCTGACTTCTTTCTTTTCATATACCTCCATCTCAATTCTTATTCTCCTCAACTTCTGGCAGCCTTTGACACTGTTAATTACCCTCTTCCTAGACAGACTTTTCCTCCTCCTTTTTTTCCAGACACCACTCTCTCCTGGTTCTCCTCCTGCCTATTGGACTGCTGCTCCTGTCTCCTTTGCTGGATCCTCTTACAGGTCACATCCTCTAACCGTAGATGTCTCTTAGGGTCCTATCCTGGGCCCCCTTCTCTTCTTCCTCCATACTACTTCCCTTGGTAAAAACATCAGCTCTCACATATGCTGATCATTTTCAAATGCTGCGCTAACCTCTTTGCTGACCTCCAATCTCTCATCTCCCAACTGCCTTTCAGAGCTCTTAAACTAAACATGTCCAAAACACATCAATATCTTTCCTCCTAAATTCTTTTCTCCCACCTTCCCTATTATTGTAGAGGGCAACACCATGGTCCCAGTCCCTCACTCACACCCTAGGAGGCATACTGGACTCCTCAGTATCTATCACCCTCTCTATTCAATCTGTTGCCAAGGCCTGTTGATTATACCTTTGCAATATCTCCTGAATGTTCCTTTCCCTCTTCCAACAACCCAAGTTTCCTCCTAGTCAATAAGCTCCAGTGGCTCTCTATTACCTCCAGGATCAAAGAAAAAAATCCTGTTCGAAGCTCTTCATAACCCACCCCCTTCCTACCTTTCCAGGGTTCTCACACCTTGTTCTCCACCATGTACTTACTTTTGGATCTGGCGACACTGGTCTCCCTGAGGTTCCACAAACAAGATTCTCCATCTCTTGGCTGTGGGCATTTTCTCTGGCTGTCCCTCATACCTGGAATGCTCTTCCTCCTCATCTCCACCTATTGGCTTCCTTTATGTGCCAGATAAAATTCTACAGGAAGCCTTTCCCAACCCCTCTTAATTCTACCCATCTTCCCTCTTTTAATTAATTCCTAATTATCCTGTATATAACTAGTTTGTACATATTTATTTGCTTGTCACCCCAATTAGATTGAGAGCCCCTTGAGGGCAAGGATGGTCTTTCACCTCTTTTTTGCATCCCCAGCACTTAGCAGAGTGCCTGGAACATAGGAGGTGCTTAATAAATGTTTACTTACTAAACACTATGCCTATTGAATTCTTCTTTTGAAATGTTTCTTATATTTTTCTCCTTCTTTTCATCCCTAATCCAGGGCCTTATTATCTCAAGCCAGAACTGTATTAGGTTCATAACTAGTCCCCACCCCCTCCTCCCCACCTCCAAACCATTTGCAAATTGTTGCCTAAAATACTTACTTCTTCAATAACATTCAATGGTTTCCCACTTCCTAAAGACTAAATCTTCAGACCCAGAAAAAAGTCTAGCTAGCTGTAAATGGCAGGAAAAGAAACTAATAATTTTCCTAGTGGATTCCAAATTAAGGACACTATCCTCTTCTAAGCTTTCAGTAAAATACTAGTATAGAAAAATGGAGCTAAAAGGCCTCAGCAAAGCCACCTTCCTATTTAGGGGGTGGGGGTGGGGGGAAGAATGGTCTAACCATAGCTGCTGAATTCTGTTATATCAGTTCTTCTTATCCTTCTCCTTGCCTCAGCTTTTCTTAATTACAGGCTTAATCCTTATAAAATCCAGTTCCAACACTGCCTCCCAATCTTCCAGAACCAAAACTTCAGAATAAACTCTTTTTTATTCCCCAGATCCAATAGGTTGCCATCCTAATGATTCTTCCAGCTGCCTTTTTAGTCTGTCTTCTAAACATTTTTTTACCACACCACCTAATTCCTCCAATTATCCCTTCACATTTGGATTATAGCAGCCCTCAACTCACCAAGCCATCTACTTAGTCTTCAAACCACTGATGAATCTCTTGGGTTCTGTACCCCTCTTTTTCAACCCAGTAACTCCCCGAATTCCCTGTATTTCAGCCAAGTTTCTCTTCACTGTTCCCTCTCTAGTTCAAGCTTTTGCTTGGGATGATCCCTTTTCCTCTACCCCAGTCTCCCCTCTCCAATCCCCCTAATAAGTCATAGGGAAGTGCCAAGGAATTCCCTTCACTAATGCTAGCTGTCACCTTCTCTGCAACTTAAGGTCTTAAGAGAGTTGCCAAGAGCGCTTGAGAAGCGAAGTGATGAGTCCCTCATCCCAGTAAGTATGTATCTGAGCAAAACTTGAACCCCGATCCACCTGGCAGGTTTCCACTACACCCCACTGCTTCTTAAAAGCCCAACTCAAAAGTCACCTTCTTGTAACATAACTTACCTTCTGTGATACCTTCTGTAATCACTTTCCTGTTAGAATCTCTAATTTGGCCTCATAATTGTAGGTGTTTTTTCCTAAAGCTCCCCTAAGTGTAAACTCACCAAGTGAAGGATATCTCATACAGTCTGCAGCCTTAATAGTGCCTTTTAAAAGTGTACTTATTGAGCATTAATAAATGCTTGTTGGATACCTTTTCCTACATCTTTACAGCTGCTTAAAAATGTGAGCATGTAAACAGTGACAGTGGGAAGAAACTACAGATATTGTACAGTGCTATAAGGCCTATTTAATTAGCAACACATTTGTAGGTCATGAAATGTGAGGGGGAAATTAATCCATTATTACCTGATCATAAAAATGCATTTTATGCACTTTTGAGAAATTTAGGACAAAAGCTTCCCACGTGTTTTAAGAACTAAGCCACGATCCTCAATGAACCAAAGAAAGAGGCTGCCACCTAAGCAGGATGAGGTTATAATGCTTATGTATCTCTTAGACGACTGTAGCAAAGTCCTTGGAAACACAACAGTGTTCTGGTTTCATATAATCTGGCTTTCAAACTTATTCCACTGAAATTGTTCTCTCCAAAGTTACTAATGATTTCTTAGTTGCCAAATCCGGTGGCCTTTTTCCCATCCTCATTCTCCTTGAATTCTCTTCAGCCTTTGACACTGCTGATCACACTATCCTTGATACCTTTCTTCTTCCCCGGGTTCTGGTTCACCCCTCCCTCTGAGTTCTCCTCCTACCTATCTGTCCACTCCTTCTGTCTCCTTTGCTGGATCCTCTCACAAATCAGCCTTCTAACTTTCTGCATCCCTTCAGTGTTTGGTCTTGGACCCTCTTCTCATCTCCGTCTATTCTACCTCACTTGACTATCTCATCAGCTTCCAAGTATTCTATGCTAATGACTCTCAAACCTACCTATCCCAGACTGAGCTCCCACGCTCTCTGCTTACCTCCAATCTTGAATCTCCTAAGGCCTTTCAGACATCTAGAATTGGTTGTCCAGTAGATATCTTAAACTAAACATGCTCAAAACTGAACTCATTAACTTTCTCCCTAAACCCTCCCCCACCCCTCACCTTCCCTATCACAGTGGAGGGCAACATCATCCTTCCAGTCCCTCAAGCTCACAACCTAGGTGTCATCTTCACTCATATACCCTGCTGGCAAACCCTGTCAATTTCACCTTTGCAATATCTCTTGAATGCAGCCCCTTCTCACCATGACATTGCCACTACTAAAGTACAGGCCCTCATCACCTCAGGTCTGGATCATTTTAACAGCCTGCTGGTGGGTTTACCTGCCTCTAGTCTCTTCCTCTCTCCTATCCATCCTCCCATTCAGACACTAAAGTGATTTTCCTAGAGTGCAGGTCCAACCATGTCACCTTGCTACTCAAAACAAACAAACAAACAAACAAAAACTCCAGTGGCTCCCTGTTGCTTCTGGGATCACATATAAAATGCTGTTTGGCATTCAAAGACCTTCATAACCTAACCCCTCCTACCTTTTCAGTCTTCTTATATCTTATTCCCCAACAAATACTTTGATTAAATGGCACTGTCCTCCAGGCTGTTCCATGAACAATACAGTTCATTTCTTGGCTTTGGGCATTTTCTCTGGCTGTCCCTAATACCTGGAACACTCTCCTCCTCATTTCCCACTATTGACCTTTCTAGCTTACTTTAAGTTCCAATTAAAATTCCTTCTTTTACTGGAAGCCTTCCGAACCCCTCTTAATTCTAGTGGCTTTCCTCTTAACAACTTTCTACCATACCACATGCTTACTTTTTATATATTTGCATTTTGTCTCTCCCCCATTAGACTGTAAGCTTCTAGAAGGCAAGGACTCTGCCTCAATTCGTATCCCCGGTGCTCAGCACAGTATCTGGTACATACTTGGGGCTCAATAAAGGTTTACTGATTGATTGATACTAATTACCTATTATGTATAAAGCAGGCCAAAAGAGAAAGGAATGAGGCCCTGCTCCCAAATCCATTCAGTATCTCACTAATTAGGGTGGATTTTCTAAACCTTTTCATCCTTCCTCAAGCCTCTCTTGGTCTCCCTAGGTCCTCTACCTCAGCTGAGAACCTAGCCTCATATTCACTGAAAAAAATCCAGGCCATCATCTGAGAACATTCAGATGTCCTCTGCCGTATTCTCCATCACACAGTGAGCTGCTGGAGAGCAGGGATTGGGTTTTTTGCCTTTTATTTTGTATCCACTCAGCACAAGGCATGCATATAGTAAGTGCTTAATAAATGCTTGTTGACTTTCTAAAGGCCTATGTCAAACATGAACAGAAAGGTAAATACAAAATTTCCAGGCAACACCTCCACCATGAGTAAAGTCATCTTAAGCAATTCATAGCCTAATAGTATACTCTCCCTCAAACAGCAAGGCATGTTAGTATTTGCCTCCATAATATATAATTGTATAACTATCTTTTATGAATTCACATTGCAGACTTCAAGAAACTCTCAATCTTGGAAGGCCTAAGAATTCTGTGTGGATAGAGCAGCTTTACTGACCAAAGTCAGCCTGAGGCAACAATCCAGGGAAATTTTCTAAATCTTGGTGGGTGTAGTCAACATATGGGTGGGGAGGAGGGGGAGGAGGGCAGGTTAAAAGGAAAACTCTTTTAGGTGGCTAACTGGGCCACACCCACCTCTTCCAGTCTTCCCCAATTCATCTTTTGCCAGCTACCTCCTCTTAGCTCAGCCTCTTTCAATTCCCATCCCCCTAACCTTGCTTTATTCCAACCATGAAAAAAGTGTAAAAAAATAGATCTTATTTTGTTTTAAAGCTTGGCAGCCCTCCTCACCTCATGACACGGTTTGATATGCTGGCAGGTAAGTAAAAAGATACTAAGTGTTCTGCCCTTTGCTGCAAGCCTGCTGCAATGACCAAATACCTAGGGGGGAAACCCTTCCACTACAGAAGGTTGTGTGCACATAACGTGGTTAATGGCCCACAAAGTCCTTAGTAATGAGCAAATTACTTTCTAATCTCATTGCAGTCAGCCCCAGCAAGGTGACTAGGTTACAATCAGATAAAAACCATTACAGGACCTTTGGGGTTTAATGGGAGCAGAAAGAGACAGCCCTGTCCAAACTTCTTCTCTGGCCAGGGGCTATATTTCCAATTAACTTCTCCAAACCAAGAGCCCTTTCCTTAGGCTCCACATTAACTCCCCTTTCCCCTCAAGGTCCCCATCGCCTACCTCTCCTCCCTGGCCGGACTTGGCTGGGGCTGCTTATGTTCTCAAACTCACAAGTGTGCCCTCGAAGGCTGGCAGGGAAAGGGTGCTGGGTTACCTGTGCAGCCTCTCCCCGTCGCAGGGTTCCACCTCCAAGGAAACTGAACCCCTCCCTTCTCCTTTCCCCCTCCAGAACAGCATTCAAATTCCAGCCGGCAGAGGCCTCTTAGCCCCGCCCCCAAGGCCCGCCCCCTGCACTGCAAGCTTTTTCAGCCCTGGGCAGGCGCCCTAACTGCTGCCTGACCAGCCTCGCCCCCACCCTTTCCTGGCCGGTTTGGAAGGCGCGCTTGGGCCCCGCGAGCTTCGGGCACGCGCGCTCACCCTCGTTCGCGCGGAACCTGTGGCTTTGCAGACGTCGCTCTCTCTGCCTCCCCCCCTCCCTGCCGTTGCTGCAGTTTGATCCACCCCGGGGTGAGGAGGGTGGAGCGAGAAGGTGCCGCTTTCCGCGCTCTCTCTCCCTGCTGCGGTGGGCTCTGCACTGCAATTGGAAGGCGCTGCCCCGCGACGCCCATTCGCGGGAGTTCAGTCGAGGCTGCTCTTGCTACTGCGTCCTTTCCCCTCCCCCACCGCCCGCCCCTCCTCTTGGCCCTCGGCAGCGCAGCCTCTCCCGCGCCCAGCCCCCCTGGACTGAGCCCCCAGCCGAGCCCTCCTCCTCTCCAGACGGCGCCGACAGCCTGTGGGAGCTGTAGCTGTATCACCAGCCGGGAGAGAGAGAGAGAGAGAGAGGCCCTGCCGCACTGCTATCTGCTCGCACCCCTGCACCCACACCCCCTCCGCTCACATCCCCGTCCCTTAGCTCCCTCCCCGTCCCCGGAATGTCGGCTCTGGAGTGGTACGCGCACAAGTCCCTGGGCGACGGCATCTTCTGGATCCAGGAGCGCTTCTTCGAGTCCGGCAACCGCGCCAACATCTGGCTGGTGCGCGGCACGGAGCAGGACGTGGTGATCGACACCGGGCTGGGGCTTCGAAGCCTGCCCGAGTACCTGTACTCGGCCGGCCTACTGCAGGACCCGGACAAAGGGGAGGACTTGGTGCGGCGGCCGCTGCTGGCCGTGGCCACCCATGTCCACTTTGACCACGCCGGCGGGCTCTACCAGTTTGACCAGGTAGCGGTGCACCGGGCCGAGGCGGACGCCCTGGCCCGCGGGGACAACTTTGAGACTGCGACCTGGCTGTCGGAGAGCGAGGTGGTGCGGGCTCCGAGCCCCGGCTGGAACGCCAGGCAGTTTCGAGTGCAGGCGGTGCAGCCCACCCACATCCTGCAGGAGGGTAATGGAGCGCTGGCCCCTCCGTGGGGAGAGGGGCGCGAAGGGTGGGGGAGGGTGCATGCAGCCTGGAAGAGCAGCTAGTGATCTTAGCTAAGGGCGGGGGGAGAGGGAAGAGGGTGAAAGGGACGGAGATGCTTTGCCAAGTCACCAAAATGACACCTGTCTCCATTCCTTCCCTTGGAAGGAAAAAAGATGCCTGGAGAGGCCCCTTGGGTTCCCGGGGCCCTGCAGATGGGAGAGGAAAGCGCTCTGCTACAGTAGAGAGATACAATGTACTACAAGTGGAGTAGAAGATGGCCCCGCCCCCTAATTAATTTCGGGAGCCTGGTGCAGTGGGAATGCCACAGGCTGTGAGACTTGATTTCCTGAAAGATTTCCACCCACTTATTCCCATTCTGAGCACCTGTTTGACATTTCCAGTCACTTATGGGAAAAAAAATTTTTTTTTTCGCCTCAGCCGCTTCACAATATAGACCTTCCTCCTCCTTCAGACCCTACCTTGGAACGAAGAAAAATAGTTAAATAAAACAAAAAGACAGCAACCTTTTGCCGCGTTCCCCGCCCTTGGTTTCCATTGCTATTCAAAGGGGAAATGTTTTATTTGTATTTTAAGACCAATACTAGTTAACTGCTTTTTTAATCGGAGTTCAGATGCTTTTTAGTGTTGTTTATTCTCGTTACTGTCGTCGTTGGATGTATTTCCTTGGTCCTGCTATCTCCATTCTGCCTCAGTGAATAACAAGTCTTCCCAAATGACATCCGATTCTGACCCCATATACCTTATGTTTGTTGACAGCAGCCTGGATAGCTATCTAGAAAGCACCAGCTCTGAAGTGAGAGGGCCTGGGTTAAAATTCCACTTCACACTGCGTGTGTGACCTTGGGACGAATTAGAACTCTCTGAGCCTAAATGTTTTCGTATGGGCTGTAGATGCCATCTAAGGTGACTTCCAGTCGGGAGAAAATCATCCTTATTTCAATATATTTGGTTTCTTTTGTAATCTTATATTTTAATGCCTTTAAAAATATTCTGAGAAAAAGGTCATAGATTTTGCCAGACTGCCAAGGGAGAATACATCCACAAAACCCTTGCTTGCAAGTCTAGGCTGGTGAGAATCGTAAGATTCTCATTTTTCTTCTGTCTGGGCCTGTGATTTCCTTTGGGTATTATTCCCTCCACCTCATATTTGGCTCTGCTTCTTTTTTGTAACTTAGTGTTTTCAGAGTTGCCAGGTACATTGAAAGGTTGAGTGACTTCCTTACTGGCCCAGAGGCAGGATTTGAACTGAAGTCTCTCCGCAAAGCCAGATCTCTGGTAATTATACCAGAACAATATTCCATTACATTCATATGCCACAGTTTGTTGGGTTATTCTCCAATCTTTGGGCAGGCACTGGTTTTTAAAAAAAAAAATTTTTTTTGAGGCAATCTCTGTCAAGTGACTTGCCCAAAGTCACCCAAAGTGACTTGCCCAAGGTCTGAGGTCTCATTTGAACTCGGGTCTTCCAGGCTCCAGGGCCAGTGCTTGGTCCACTGTGCCACCTAGCTGCCCCTCAGGACACTGTTTTTAAATGAAATTTTGTTTTGTTTTTAGATCTATATTCTCTCCCTGCCAGCTTCCTCCACCCACAAATTCAGAAAGCAAGAGAAATAAAACTTAGTTACAAAAAGCGCTGTGCAGTCAAGTAAAACAAATTACTAAGTTGGCCATGTTCCCCCCCACAAAAAAAAAGTCTCCAAAATATGTATATCACATATTTCATCTTGAATCCTCTGGAATTGTAGTTGGTCTTATGTTAATCATAGTTCTTAAGTCTTTTAAAATTATCATCATATCGCTTTTACTGTATAAATTGTTTTCCTGGTTCAGTTCACTTAGAATCAATTCATTTGATTTTCCATGTTTCTCTGAAACCATCCCCTTAATCTTTTATTATTGCATAATAGTATTTCGTCACATATATTTACCCTTATTTCATTAGCCATTACCCAGTTGATGGGTACTCCCTCAGTTTCGAATTCTTTGCTACCACAAAAAGAGCCGATATAAATATTTTTGTGCCTGTGGGTATTTTTCCTCCCTCTAATCTCTTTGGGGGTATAGAGCTTGTAGTGGTTTTGTTGGGCTAAAAGGCATGGATGGTTTAATAATTTGGGGGGCATATTTCCAAATTGCTTTTGAATATGACTGGATTTCCCATAAACCCTCTAGCATTTGTCATTTAGCTTTTTTGTCAACTGTGTCAATATTATGGGAGTGTGGTGGAATCTCAGTTATTTTGTATTTTTCTAATTATTAGTGATTTAAAGGATTTTTTCATATGACTATTGATATCTCGGATTTCTTACTTTAAAAACTGCCTAGTGATATCCTTTGACCATTTATCATTCAGGGAATAGCTTAGTCTTATAAATTTAAGAAAATTCCCTATATGTTTTAGAAATGAAGTCTTTATCAGAGAGACTTACTACCCATTTATCTGCTTCTATTCTAAATGTGGCTGCATTGGTTTTATTGGTGCAAAATCTTTTAAAATTTTATGTAATTAAAATTATCCATTTATCTTGTGACCGTCTTTATCTCTAATTTGGTCATGAACTCTTTCCTTATCGGTACATGTAACAGATAATTTCTTCTTTGCACCCCTAGTTTAGTTATGATATGATCCTTTGTCCAGCAAGAACTTTTAAATAAAAAAGATAATCCATGACTTACATCAAATTGAGCAACCTTAATGCCAAGTTATTATTTTTTTTTTCCTGAGAATTTGTCCCATCATCAACTCAGTCCATGGAATTATTAATTCCAATGTAGCTTTAGAGAATTGTTCTAGAGAGCAATGATTGGAAACTATTTATACATTTATTTTATTTTTTTTAATTAATTTTATTTTTAGTTTTCAACAATCACTTCCATAAGCTTTTGAGTTTAAAATTTTCTCCACCTCCCTTCCCAAGATGACATGCGATATGATATAGGCTCTACATATACATTCCTATTAAACATATTTTCACATTAGTCATGTAAAAAAGAATTAGAACCAATAGGAGGGACCACAAGAAAGAAGAAACAAAACAAGAAAAAAAAGGAGTGAATAGTATACTTCAGTCTGTATTCAAACTCCATAGTTCTTTTTCTGATGTGAATAGCATTTTCCGTCATGAGACTTTTGGATATGTTTTAGATCGTGACATTGCTGAGAAGAGCTAAGTCTATCAAAGTTGGTCATAGCACAATGTGGCTGTTACTGTGTACAACTTTCTCCTGGTTCTTTTCACTTCACTCAGCATCAATCCATATAAGCCTTTCCAGGTTTTTCTGAAGTCGGCCTGCTCATCATTTCTTATAGCACAGTAGTATTCCGTTACATTCATATACCACAACTTGTTCAGCCATTCCCCAATTGATGGGCATACCCTCAATTTGCAGTTCTTTGCCACCATAAAAAGAGCTGCTATAAATATTTTTGTACAGGAGGGTCCTTTTCCCATTTTTTTGATCTCTTTCTAGGTCAAAGGGTATGCACATTTTTGTGGCCCTTTGGGCATCCTTCCAAATTTCTCTCCATAATGGTTGGATCAGTTCACAACTCCACCAACAATGCATTAATGTTCCAATTTTCCCACATCTTCTCCAATATTTTTATACATCTATTTTCTAAAAGGATTTTTGCCTTCCTTGTTGACTCAAAGAATTCCTTTGATTGTGAGAATAGAAAACCAATAGAGTAGGCATCGCATGAACATTTAACCTACCCAAATTCAGCTCCACAGTTCCACTAGATACACTAGCCAAAAAATAGGAAAAATTACAATTTAAATAATGCTATTTCTGGCCACTACTAAATGCAAATAGCCTATACCCAGGAATGCATGTTAGATGGGGAGAACAATCTGCTAATCCTTAAACTGCTCTAACATGTGGAAACACTGAGTGTGATTCTAGAACCTTCTCTTCACCGTGCCTACAAAATGGTAGAGCTAACAGCAGGTAGCCTTGGTTGGCTTTTCTAGCTTTCTCTGTTCATCTGAAAGGTCACTGCTGTGTACCTTTTTACTTTATCGTATCTCCTCTTGACTCAAGGTGAAGCAGAAGTGAAAAACCATTTTCATTCTAATTTTTTTTGGTGAAGCCCTTTCAAGGATATTTTTTTCCTTCATTATCAGTTTTCCAACCAACTAAGAGTCCACCTGTTTTGTTGTCTTCCTTTGAATGGAAGTTGTGACTACCTACTTCTCTTGATTAATAATTTAACTAATGAATTATGAAAAATAAAATTTGCATCCAGTTGTTTCCGTAGCAACCATCTCAAGTCTCACTTGCTGTGATAATACCCACTACCTTCTTTTAATAAGACCTGTCTCCTTTCTAGCTGTAACTTTTTAAAGATACTGTACCATATTTTGTGTGTGGCTTTAAGATTTTCCAGGGTACCATGTCATCACCTTACACACAAAGTTTGGAGTATTACAGTCCCCCCCCCCACACACACACACTCCTGCCCTCCTTATAAGATGCTATTTCACTGTAGGTTATTGAACGGTTTCTACATTTCTGCTATAACATACATTTTCCACCTGTGAACAAGGCCTGCTTTAAAAGGGCCTGCTGATGGATGTCTTCTTTTATATGAAGATGTGAGTACTGAGTAAGGTGTGCATTTTGAGTAATGAAGTAGTTGTTTCTGCAAATGTGAATGGTTTTGAACTAATTTACCTAGATTTCTTCCCCCCCCCCCCATCTGCACTTTGTTGTTGTTAACAATATGTGTTTTAAAAAGGACATTTGAGCTTAGGGCCCTGTTAGAAGCTGTGCCCATAAAGGTAAACCATGTCAGAAGAGAGCCTGTTATATTCACTTAATTCCAAAACTAAGTGAGCTAATTGGTTACAACAGCAGTGCACATCTGAGGTATGGATAGATGTTATTTCCAGTTAATAGGTAGGGAAATTGAAGCCTAATTAAGAAAAACTAGGCCCTTTTGCCCTATAATGTCTTCCACTCTAAGCTATCCTCCACTCAATTGCCAGTGATTTTCTTAAAACTCTGGTCTGGATGATGTCATCCCCCTACTTAGTAGAAGAATAAGAAGGAAATAAGCATTTTTGTAGTGCCTCCTATGTGCTAGGCACTGTGCCAAGTGCTTTATCAGTATCTCATTTGAGACTAACAACAAGCCTGTTAGGTGCTATTATTACTCCCATTTTACAATTAAGGAAATGGAGGCAAACAAGTTAAGTGACTTGCCCAGAGTCACACTGCTGTTGTCTGAGGTCAGGTTTCAAGTTGGGTCTTCCCAGTTGTAGACCTAATTGTCTATCCACTGTCCCACCCTAGCCACCTCCAATAGCTTCCCATCTCCTCCAGGATCAAACATAAAATCCTTTTTTGGTGTTCAGAGCTCTTCATAACCTGCCCAACCCTTACCTTTCCAGTTTTCTTTCACACTACCTCTATCTTCTTCTCCCACCTCTCCACTCCCTACCTGACTTGTAATTCTGCAATCCAGTGATACTGGCCTCCTTGCTATTCCATCTCCAAACTATAGACATTTCCCTTCAAGTCCTAGCTAAGTCCCATCTTCTACGGGAAGCCTTTCCCATCCTCCATTAATATTAGTGCCTTCCATCTTTTGATTATTTCCAGTTTATCCTGTATATAGATTATTTATACACAAGTGTTTGTATGTTGTTTCCTCCATCAGACTATGAGCTCTTTGCGAGCAAGTGATTCTCTTGACTTGAACAAGTCTTTTGACTTAACTTTTTGCTAGAATTGGCTGTGTGGTCTTTGTATGATGGTGGAACCAAGAAAATAAACTTACATTTATTGTTAACAGTTATTGTAATTATTACATTTGTTGCAGATGTTTTATAAGAATAAAATCAAGCATTTTTTAAAAGCAACATTTTGAGCAGTTTCTAGTTATAGCTGTCCACAAATTTGGAAATGAATAAAATGTTTGGAGCACTTTGTATTTTAATGGTATAAAGAGTAGCTTTTAGAAAAGGCAAGAGAGATTCACAGAATTTGGGGGAACTTAGGCATTCTTAAGTCCATTTTTCATGGCTGTATCTATGTGGTTTTCTAAGTTTTAAGGTGTGAAGAGAAAGCTTAGTGTTTACGGAAACACTTGGAAAATTGGTAATACTGACAAACAGCTTCTACTAACACATCAGGAGCTGTAAATTTCAACTTTTTAGGTAATATCTACTTTCCTCCTTACCTGGAAATGTAAATTTCCTATCTCTGAAAAATATGTCCTATTAACTTTCTGGCAGAGTAGCTAGAAGAAGATCTGGAAATAGCCAGATTTTAAAAATAGTGATGTGGAATAATATACCTTTTTTTCTCCCAGAACTTAGTGCTAGAGAGGTAAAAAGTCATATCCACTTCATTTAGTGACCAGTTAGGTTAGTTATTTTACCTGTGTCCAACAGTTATTGGATTGTATCACTAGCTACACAGCTAATAAATTATGCACAAGAAAAGAGTAGCTAAATCATCACACTTGTCAGTAACAGAAAATAATTCCTTTCCATTAATGGTATTGTAATTAGAGCTTCATTTACGTTCAGTGTCTTTTGAGTGGGTATTATTATTTTATAGAGTGCATAATTACTTGAACTCATTGAACCCAAATAATTCTCAGACTGATTGTGCTACCTGGTGACAGAGCTTGAGGCTTTGGATGTTTTCAATTTGGGGTAGAATTCCACCTACCTCCAACATCCTTTAGGTAACCCAAGGCCAGAAGTAGACTACTAGGGAATGCTGAGTCCTAATGGAAAATTAACACTGTTTTAAAGGAAATATGCCCAAAGAGTCTGTACAAAAAAGAGGTGTCGTCCAGATTCAGAGAGATAATCTGTACTCACTGTACCCAGCTTTCATCAAACCATATGTTTTGTTTTGGGTGTGACATTTTAGAAAGGGTACTATCAAGCTGGAATGAGTCCAAAAGTACATGACGAAGTAACTCAAAACTATGTCAAGTAAAGTTTGTACAGACGGAGTGAAGAAGGAGACTTATCCTAGGGAAGAAGAGATTTAGGGAATGTTGCATCAGTGTATTCAAAAGGTTCTCAAGTGGAAGAAAGGTTGGACTTACTCTGTAGGACTTCAGAGGGCAGAGCTAGTTAGGGTCAATGATTGGAAGGCTAATTTTTGCTCATTATCAAGATAAAATATCTAAAAATTTAAATAAATTCAGAAACGAAATGGCCTAATGCAGTAGCAAGTTTTTCATTATAAACGGTGCTGAGGCAGAGCCTTAGGGCTTGTGAGTGACGTAGAGGATTCTAATGCATTGGGTGAGAGGTTGGACTAGAAGCAATTCTTGCTTGCTTAGTTTGTAGTTTAGCTCATTTGGAGTCCTAAAGTTCACACACACACACACACACACACACACACACACACACACACACAAAGAATTAACTCATAGCACAACAACTAAAATGAAAACAGAATGGTGTCTCTTCCAGGATCAGCTAAAAATATTAGAACTTTTTTGCCTGGAAAGATAAAGTCAAGAGACTGAAATTCCCTTCATAAATATTGATTGATTGATTAACAGAAGTCTTTAAAATCCTATAATGCTAAAACCAGGAGGCTTCAGTTTTCCAACCAGCAAAATGAGAGAGTTATTCTAGATCTCTAGGATATTGTTCTTTGATTCTGCAGACAGGAAAGTGGAGCAGTTTGGGATACATCCTTAATCCTTTGAATTTGTTTTTGTGGTGGGCAACTTCCATTCTTGATCATGAAAGTATTTTGGTACCTTTGACAAGCTATGTTATTTTGAACAATTGGGTTTGAAACTCCAGCGCTTTAGGTGTATTTCCTTTTAAGTATTTTGCCTTTAATTAGAGTGTGCTCCTCTACCCTTTGATCCGGAGGTGTCTGGATTGCTTCCCATTTGGTTGAGAACAGGATTGTCATGTTTTTTTCTATCTTTTTAACCCATTCTTTTCCACCCCCCCAAAAAAACTCCACCCTCTATTAAAATAATTAAGCATAAATAATAACAACAAAGTAAGTTATTAAAGAATGCAAAGTTAAAAGTTGCTACCTAACTTTCCTACCATTTACTGCAGCATTGCTTTTCAACCAATATTTAAGTAGATTTAGATTGCTTTTACTCTGGGGTCAAAACCTCCCCAGGGTATGTGCCTCTCATAGTCAAAAGCTTGTGCCCTGCTAACGTGATGTAACTTAATAGACAATGGTTTTGCCATTACCACTCCTCTTCCTGGCTTTTTTGCTTCTTCAATTGCAGAAAGAGCAGTTTGGTATTTCACCCTTTTAAATAGCTGCATACAGGAAACTAGTTTGCTAGATGGGAGGGGGCAGGGTTGGATTAGGTTCCTTTTAGCACCAGATAAGTTGAGGTCCTGACTTGGCAGTATGTTATTGGGAGGAAATATTCAAAGTTTAATTATAATGGTCCTTACCTTGTACTGAATAAAGGAAAGTAATTTCTTTTTTAAATTGTTTTTGTATTTTAAAGTAACAATTATTTTTTATTAATCTGTCCCCCTTGTCTCTTCCATTGAATAAAAAAAAATCCCTCAATATGTCTCACATAATCTAGTAAAACAAATCCCTGTGTCTAAAAGTTCTTGTCTTTTTCTGCATCTGAAGTTTATCACCTTTCTGTCAGATGGGTAGTGGTGTGTTTCACCTTCATTCTTTTGACTTTGTGGTTTATCATGGCATTGATCAGAATTCTAAAGTTTTAAGGGTAATTTCTCACATGAAAATCCATTAAACGTTCTCCTCAGAGAAGCTTGATGACCTTTACATCTTTGCCTTTTTAACGTTGGTCATTTGCTTCTTCCCAGCCTCATCCATACCTCTTTTATGAACATTTCCTTTGAAACTTCTTGGGCATCTTTGACAGCTTATGTTTAGAAGAAATGTTCCCAGAACAGAGGGGCTCGTCTCTTCAGAACAAATTCTGTTTTATCCTAGAATATAACTTTTTAAGCTCATCTAAGTAGAGCTAGTCAAGATTTTTAAACAGAGCTATAAAATAGTTTCACTACATTGCCTATGTTAGAATAAAAGACTGGAGAAACCATTGCTCTGATATAGTATGGCATTTTTGATGTTATAATACTCTCATGTGTAATATGGTATGAACATTAGTAGGTTATTTCAAAGATCAAATGACATTATGTATGCATGCTTTGACACAAAGGCCATGTGAGAGTGAAGAACTATTAGTTATCGCTTAACTTGACCTTACTTAAAAGGGTTGGCCCTATAAGGAAAAGCTTGTGAAAGTAAACTGATCCATTCTAAGCACTTTGCTTACTAAGTGAATGATTGTTGGTAGGTACCTTTCAGTGGGCCTATATATACCTGACCATTGTTAGGCTCTCCCCAGCCACAGATAACTCAAAGATTACCCACATAAACATATTTCCTACAAAAATGCAACTCTTTAAGCCATTTGTATTTTGCTTAATATATACTTTATACTAAAATGTATCACATACAAGTTAGTGAAAAGTTCAAAGCAATATAATCCCTAAGTACAAGGTAAGTACTATTATAATTAAACTTTTAAAATTTTCTTCCTTAAAAACATACTACCAGGGAAGCTAGCTAGGTAGCGAAGTGGGTAGAGTTCAAATCTGGCTTCATACATTTAATATTTACTAGCTTTGTGACCCTGGGCAAGTCACTTAACCCCCATTTGAAGTAAACATATACATATATATATATATATATACACACACACATATAATATACATATATACATATATATGTTTAATATGAATGTATATGTAGAGCCTGTATTAGACTGCACACCATCTTGGGGAAGGGGAGAAAGTTTAAAACTCAAGTCTTATGGAAGTGAATGTTGAAAATTAAAAATAAATACATTTTTAAAAGCATACTACCAAGTCACAAACTCACAGGATCTAAAGCTAAAAAATGCTGGTTCCGAGAGCTTGTAAGTTGCCTATGGTTACATAGATAGTAATTAATGGAGCTGGGATATGAACCTAGGTTAAATACTGTGTTTCTCCCACACTAACTTCGATTACTAGTCAACTGTAAAAATGTTGCCTACAAGACTGTTAGGCTTTATTCTCAGCACCTGGTTGAAAATTACCACCTATTCTAGCCTGTTAACATTTGCATAGGGGATAGTTCTTTCCAGGATTTCTTAAAAGGTGCTCCATAAAAACCATTTGACATAACTGAGCAGTTTTTTTTTGTTTGTTTGTTTTTGGGTTTTTTTTGGGGGGGGGTTAAGTGACTTGCCCAGGATCACACAGCTAGTAAGTGTTATGTGTCTGAGGATGGATTTGAACTCAGGTACTCCTGAGTCCAGGGCCAGTACTCTATCCACTGCACCACCTAGCTGCCCCACTGAGCAGTTTTTTTACCAAAGTTAATAAGAGTTTCTTCCCCCCCCCACATATTGAGGGTTAAATAAAATAAGAGTGGTTTGTAGGTTTTCCAAAGGTACTGTATTCTTTACTTGCAAGAGAATTCTAATCCCAAAGCATTATTTCAAAGAGGATCTTCTAATGTCTCATTCCATTTGCACTGGTACCAGTTTGAGACCTAGCACCAGGAGCAGGATAATGACAGTGTGAAAACAGACATTTGTTTGGACATTGGGCCAGAGAACTTAGTCATAAGCCTTTACCTAGTCCTTTTATGTGATCTTTTTTTTTAAGGCAGTTGGGGTTTAAGTGACTTGCCCAGGGTCACACAGCTAGTAAGTGTCAAGTATTTGGTCTGAGACCAGATTTGAACTCAGGTTCTCCTGAGTTTAGGGCCTGTGCTCTATCCACTGTGCCACCTAGGTGCCCCCGTATGATCATCTTCTAAAGCAAATTTCAGCCACTCAGCTCAGAGAAATAGTGTTTTCCATTTGGTTCTCTGCTGGAAGATCAGGAGTATCAATTCAAAACTAAATTTCCTATGGGGTGGCTAGATGGTTCAGTGGATAGAGTACCAGGCCTGGAGTCGGGAAGATGAGTTTTCCCGAGTTCAAGTCTGGCCTCAGACCCTTACTAGTTGTGACCCTGAGTAAGCCACAGCCCTGTTTGTCTTAGTTTTCTCATCTATAAAATGAACTAGAGAAGGAAATGGCAAATCATTCCGATATCTGTGCCAAGAAAACCCCAAATGGGGTCATAAAGAGTCAGACGTGACTGAACAACAATGACATTCCCCTACGGGTACCAATTTGAACAGCTAGGAGCTCAGGGTATTTTGTATCTCATGTCACAATCCTCCCAGCTCAAAAAGAGTCTGTCAGGCAAATGGGCCCTAGCTATTGTTGAGTGCTTTATCTTTCAGGAAAGTATCCCTTTGCCACCTTAGTAAGCTCTCTTCTTTGAGACTCTTGAAACCCCACCTCCACTGTAAAAGCTTTTGCTGCTGCTTTGAAATGGAGAAATTCTCATCCGTTGTTCTTCTATCATTTACCTTCTCACTAATCCTGCTGCCTTTTTTCAGTCTTTCTGAATGTATATTGCATTATATTTTGCTCTGGGTCTTCATTATATGCCCCCCCAAACATTTTTTATGCTAATGTTTGCGCAAATAATTTTATTAAATGTTTTAATGTAAATATATTACCTTAACCTGAAGACAAGTCTTCTGAAAAATCTGGAACTATCCCTTTTGGTCAATTACCATCTTAAATGAAGATAGAACATAGAAAATTATCCAGATTTAACAGTATGATGGAACTAGAGAAGTGGAGGGGAATATATGACTAGCCCATTTATAAACTAACTTATCACTACAAAGATGACCTATGAAGCAGAACTCCTCTGTGGTTTAAACAGGGCTTCTTAAACTTTTTCCACTCATGACCCCTTTTTGAATTCCGGCAGCATTCATGTGCAGTGCAAAGTGTGAATGCTTTGTGTTCAGAACCACAGCTGCAGTGAAGTTGTACATGCAACACAGGCAAGTGCTGCCAGAAACACCTTGGTTTCATTACAAATTTGATTTTTAATTAATTTTTGGTCATTTCGCGTTCAGAAATTGTTTATTGTTGCCAAATATTTTGCTATCCCATATGGGATCTCAACCCACAATTTAAGAAGCGCTGTTTAATAGAAGGTCTTTAAGAATTTCTGTGTCCAAAAATTTGCTCCCCTGCAACCAGTCTGGCAATGAGCATCTCTGAACTTAAAGGCCTTAGACAAGGTATGCATTCAGTCACCAGGCCCACACTTGAAGTCCAGCCCAAGTTCTAACACTTATTTCACTCTTAAAACTCACTTGGGGAAGTAATTCATTTGTGAAACAAGGTTTGAAATGCAAATTAACTTATCTCCACCTTCTATTGTCTCTCTCAAACCATTTAACTTTGTATCCTTGTGCATCCATCTTTGTGACAAGGTTTGTAATGGGATTTTTATCTTTAAAATCTCTTCTCATTTCTAGGGGATGTGATCAGCCTTGGTGACAGACAGCTGACTGTTATGCACATGCCTGGTCACTCCAGGGGAAGCATCTGCTTACTCGACAAAGATCGGAAGATTCTGTTCAGTGGAGATGTTGTATATGATGGAGCAATGATTGACTGGCTTCCATACAGCCGAATCAGTGATTATGTTGTTACCTGTGAGCGTCTGATAGAATTGGTGGACAGTGGTGTGGTAGAGAAGGTGCTTCCTGGGCACTTCAACACCTTTGGAGCTGAAAGGCTGTATCGCTTGGCTTCCAACTATATTTCAAAAGCTGGCTTGTGTCACAAAGTTTCAACCTGTGCCATGAGATCTCTTGCAAGTTTAGCTCTGCGTTTAACCACCTCTAGGACCCCATCCTAGTTTGTATGTATTGGTTTATCATGTAATTGATACTTTTAAAACCAAGCAGTTTTGTGGTTAATATAATTGATTGTGATCATTTCAAGAAGTGCTTTCTCAATATTAAGGGGGAGGGGGGACAGATTTGAGAAGGAATAAGCCAAAAGAGGGAGATTTCTTATTTTAACTTATTTACTTTCCACCAAATAATTATAATAAGCCTCTGAAAGAAGCTAATAGCTTGCCAAAGCTGTTGCCTTTTAAATGTTTGTGGGTTTTTGTTTTGTTTTGTTTTTGGTCATTGAAACTGTGGGATGGTTGCATGGGGAAGGCATTTTGGAGAAAAGGAGAGTTATCCATACCTGCTTTTGGAAACTCTCATTTTATTTCTTATGTGCATTAAAGTAAGTTTTGTTTTGGGTTTGTTTTTTTTTGTGCCCCAACCCTGACATCTTCAGTATTATATTTAAATTGAAAGATGAAACTTCTTCAGTTTAAAATCCATTTGAACTCAATGTGAAACATATAATATATCTATCTATATGAAACTGAAACATTTCACTACTGTAGGGGCTGGATTCGTGTGTGCCATGATTTATTTATTCTTTGTGCAACTTATTAATGAAATAGTCACTGTCTGTGGTGTGTTTATTTTATTTATTTAAAAATAGCAAAGTGCATTTGGGTTTGATGCAAGGCTTTTATAAAACAAATGCTTCATTAAAAAGGCTGAAAACATTGTTACAGTGGAGGTGTTGTATTTTCCAAATAATGAAGTTTTAAAGTGTGCATATTTAACTGCAAATGTTTAGATTTCTTGAAAGGACACCGTCAGGTATACTTAAAAGTATATATGATTTGAAATGTGTTCCTTCTGGTCTGGAAGGAAAAGTGAAAACAGGTCTCTAGAGCATGTCTTTGGGCAACACTTCATATGAAATCAACTTTGTGACTCTTAAAAAATTTGTATAATCTTGAAACAAACAGATATTTTACTTGGTCCTTTGTCTTATGTTACATTAAAGTGCTTACCAAATTAATTTCAAGGTGTACGTTAGATAGTACTCTTTCCCTGATTCACAGAACTGATTCTTGTCCGATGGATTTTGAACCACCTATAACCTTTGGCTGAAATGGAAAGATCCCATTTTCACCATCTACTCTAAACAAAAGCTGGACTAGTATTTACTGATGAATATTGGTTTAGCATACGGGGAGCATGTGTGTGTGTCTGGAGAAATTTAAAAGAATTTTTGTGAACTGTTATTACTGCCTTTCTAGTCCTCGCATTTCTGAATTCAAACTGAGACAGTAAGATGAAACTCAGTTTTAGGAGTGCTGGAGGAGAGTTTCTGAAACAGTGTAAAACTTTCTCCTTCCCTAGAAATTCTCCATATTCATGCATTTAAACAGAATTTAAGCATCTACCATAAGCACAGCATATGTGTGCCAGGCAACATGGAGAAATGTAATGGGAGTTCAAGATGGGGTTCCTGCCCTCACAGAACTCATAACTGAGTTAGAGCAAACATACAACAGAGAGTAGGATAGCAATGCAAAGGTAAGGATAACAATTAGTATACATAAATACTGAGAAACAGAACAAGCAAGTAATGTTTATAGGGTGAGGTTAGCCAGATCTGGAAAGCTTATGAGGAGAGATGAATAATGAGCCAGATTTTGAAGGAAGGGATGGTTGTAGTTTGGTAAATTACTTTACATCAGACATCCCCTATTAAACAGGTGTAATAGAAAATTTTCGGTATATTCAATATTCCTGATTATTGGGGGAGTAATAAGAGGCAGTAATACTGCTTTATGGAAGAGCCTATAAAATGAATTTTTTTCTGCCCTGTTTTCCTGTAGCCATATGAATAATTAAAGGCAAGGAAATTAGAGGGTTCAAGGCTATATACAACTCTTATTGTGGTTTCCATGTTCTCACTAACCACCCACACAGAGCAATAATGCTCATAATCTGGAATCAAAGAAACCAGACAGTTGTGTGAGTACGTACAAATAAAGATTCTGTCTGTACTGTGGGATCTCTTCCAAGCTCAGCTCTTTGTGTAAGAAGGATCAAGTCCAAATCTAAATTGACCTTTCTTGCAATTGACTCTACAAATTAAAACTAAGTAATTTTGTAGTCTTTAAAAATAACTCAGTGTCATCAAAAAAATTTTAATATAAAAAAGTGAAGATATCATTGGACCTTTGTCCGAGTGATCGGTTTTTAAGACAGCTTTTCTGTTAGATTGGACTTTGAAGCTTATATATGAATATTAAAAATCTCAACATTGTATTAAGAATTATTGTGGTATTATTGGAGGCATCATGAACAAAATTATTAGATAGCTTTAGAGAGAGCTGATATTTTTACATTGGTCATAAAAATAGTAAACTCCAAACTCTTAAATTACTTAAGACCCTATTAGCTAATAGGGTCTGAAATAATGTATTATTTTCCCTTGAAGAATTAGAGGTTTTAGGTTTACACTTATTTGTAATGGGAATGTCCAATATTCTTTAGGGAGTGAGGGTGCTTATTTGGTAGAAGAATATAGTTTGAAAACATTTAAATTGATGTATTTTAAGCAACATTACTCAAGATTGTATTACTCTACTGCTGTTGAAACTTGTGAAAAGTCTGGCTAATGGCCAGCTCTGTGGAACAAACTTGACAGTGTATTTTTACTCTCCTTGATATGGAATGTGCCAAGAGTAAAACAGATGAAGAAACCCAAAGCATTTTCCTAATTTTTATTACTTTTTAATATGTATATTTTTCACCCTGACAGTGACCCTTTAATGTTGACATAATTTAATACTTTAAAAAAATGTTGAATTGTAAGTTGTAAAAATTGAAAATAATTAGAAATCACTCTACTCTTTAAATTGGTAGTGCTGTGTCTTTGGTAATCCAGTTTCTTTACTTTTTTTTCCATGTTAAAAAAAAAGCTAAAGAAACTTTGATCTCTTTTTTCCATCAACTGTAAACTATACATAATTGATGTTAAAGTAAAAGTGTTAATCATCTTTGTTCTTGGATGTAATCTGAATGTAATATTCTCAGACTGTCTGCTTGTAGTTTTCAGATGAGTGTAATTTAAAGCATATAATAAATATTTAAAGGGATATAGTATTTCCTTGAAATTCAGTGAGTGATTCTATGCTTGATATTTTAAAAATACACCTAGGTTTAACATTTCTTTGTATCAATATTTTTTTGAATTTTACCTTTTTTAATATTCAAGCAATATTTTTTAAAAAACCTGATGATAAAGTTGATAACCTTAAAAGGTATTCTTAAGCCTACTTAAAAGTTTATTCTGAACTTATAGGGGAAAAATAACATTTTTATAAATAATCAGGTTATATAATAAAAATAAGCCTTCAAGATGAATGACCATAACACATTCTAAATACTTTTGTTTGTAAAACCCTATCTTGGGTATTCTCTCAGTTTACAACTATAGGCTAGGTCCCCAGAGAGGCCACTAGTAACATCACAGGGCTAACATGGGTGCCTGCTCCTGCTGGTATGCTTCCCATTAGCAGCGGAGGTGCACCAACATATCCAAGTAGTGCCCAACTACCTTTTCCATATGCCTTTGACAGGAGGTATTCATGCCTCTAAGATGTCTTGAGGCATAAAATCAAACTGGTAAAATCAAGCTGAGACAACGAAAGCTATCTTTGTCTTATTTTGCTATTGGATCCAGTAGCAACTTCTGTTTAAATCCAAAACTGAGGATCACTGACTGACTTGTAGGCAGTCCAGCACATCTGGAACTCTTGGCATGGTGTACCGGTCCACTTAAATTCTCTTGTTCAAAATCTGGTTGGCCATGCACTTTGAATCTTCCCAGTCTTATTTTGTACCAGTGATACAATTACTGCATACAGATTGCTGTATTCTCTGATGATACTATTGTGCAGTTCCTTCAGATGGTTTCTGAGATCTTTCACATATAGGGAATCTCTTGGAGTTAGTAAATTGGATTTTCTTACATCCCACTCTTGCTGCAAGAACACCTTTGTCTTCCAATTAACTTTTCCTTCTACTGGGCCTTGTATTCTTCAGACACTGGTGAGTCACCAAAATAAAATTTCTCTGGATTTGTCCCTGAGTTTAATAAAACTACCTTGATGGTGTTTACTGCCACCACCTAGTACTATTTTCCTGTATGATTCTGCATTGAGTTGTATGGGGTGCTCAGGGAGGACTAGCACCCCTGGTATGAGAGATTACCAAGCCCTTTCTGGGGCTGCTCATCCATCTTTGGTGTTCATCTGTCACTCAGATCCCAAAGTGGCTTCAAAAAGCTGTAGCAGGCACAGCAGCCGCACCCCAGTAAAACTGTTTTAGCCAAGCTAAATCAGGCTGAGGATAACAAATAGGCCTCAGTAGGCCTCAGACCCATCAGTGAGGTAGGGGAGATGTCTACTCCAAGCATGTGAAGACTTCCCCAGTGAGAATGGCTGGATGAGAACAGTTTGTTTCAATGGCCATGAAGGTAGCTGAAGCAGGCACTGTGTAGTGCTTAGACATTGTTCAGACATTGAAGATGCCATACCAGGCTATTGCCAGTCATCTTGATTTTTGTCTTGCCACTGAACTTTGATGACTTTGTGCAACTCTGCCTAACTTAAATCCAATTCACACATAAGTGAAGACATCACCTGTGATGTCATTGGTCCTCTTAGAAAGTAAAGGGTGAACAACATGATACTGCATAAGCTGAATGAATGTCCAAAATATTTACTGAGTTCCGGCTTGTTGATCACAATATGCTGCTAGGATCTTGAATAGACTAAAGTTTATCTTACTCAAAACTAACATTCTTGAGCTTTCTCTGAGTTTAGATATATCAAAGCCAAGGTATCCACTTCACTGTCTTCCTCGACTTAATTAGCAGGTTTTAATCTAACTATAATGTAGAGCCAAAGGTTACCAAAGTGAGTGATACCAACCACCTGGAGAGCGCTAGACCAATCCAAGGGGATGGTAGTAGCCTTGGGTGCAGTTGGGAGGCGCTGAATAAAAATAAGGGGGTGGTGGAAGTATAAGGAAAGAAGAGTAGATAAAATTTTGAAAAACAGTTTGTACATATTTCATCTGTAGTGTAACAGAGTTAAGGTCATAGTGATTACATTATTTTCTAAATAAACACACAAAATGCAAGTTATAATTGATCAGTGGTTAAGTCTGCCAACAGGTCTTAACAAGCAAATGTAGGCAGGTGAGTTGTGTCGAGCTTTGTTGGAAATAACAGCATGCATCAGCAGAAATACGTGCATGTAATGACTTGTTTACAATACAATACTATATGGTTACATGACACAATATTGCATCATCAATTTCAATGCAACAAAAAACCCACATATTTACAATAATTAAATTTAAGATGAGTCATTATTAAAAATACATATTTTTGAAATGATGCAAATTTTTTAATAAAAAGGTTAAGGAAAGTAGATTTCCAAGGGGGCACTGAGTAATTTTTTAAAAAGGGGATGGTAGGCCAAGTAAGTTTGGAAACCTCTTAGTTAGGCCAAGTATGGATAGGCTTTTATCACTAAATCTCTTGAATCCTTTAAGTTCTAACCCTTTTGTAGGCTGCAATGGATTTTTCCTCATGTATCCCTTGTAGAAAGATGGGGGGTACAGTGTTCCCCTGGATCCACTGCCCAGTACAGTAGTGTATTTCACATAATCTTTACTGTCACTTCTATGTGGGGTTCTATAAGTTCAAGTGGATGGACTGACACTTGACTTGCTGATGAAGTGACCTCAATCTCCAGCCGAATGTCAGTGCTGGTTCCGTAATTCAGCCTTGTGAACATCAATTCTGCATTCTTGGGAGCACACAGCTCTCATGTCTATCGAATTCAAAATGTTGCAGAAGATAGCTCTATGGTGTCCTTGTATCAGATGTAGTTATAACCTTTGGTCCTTTTACCTCTAAGTTCTTCCAATGGAACAATGCTCTCTGTGGTTCCACCTTTTGGCAGACTTTCTAAAGGATCTTGACCTTGAAGATGAGTCATCAGAGTTGTTCTCTTGCCTGGTTTCTATGGCCCACACATAGAAAAATGTTCTGGATCTATATTGAGTTTTCACAATTTGGATCATACCTTGCCACTTGGAAACCGTACTCAAACTGAATTACTGTTTCCAGCAGCTGATTGAAATCTGGTGCCTGGTTGTTTGCACTAAAAACTAATTACCTTTTAGGGGCATACCATACGTCCATGTACTTTCTTAGTCTAGCCTCATCTGCTTCAGATTTTATTACTCCTCTATTAATCTCTGTAGTTTACTGTCTACCTGAATTAACAAATTCAAAGGACTTTCCCCTTGCCTCTGCATGGCAAACTTAATGAACTTAAGCATGTGCTTACTATAGTATATCACCACCACCAAATTGTCTTTTTAGTGTCTGCAAGCATCCCTGCTATGCAACTTCAGAATTTATATTTTTATACTGTTCACAATTTTACAAGCAGTGCATTTGATTTGCTAGCAGTCTAACTTTTATTTTTCTCATTTCAAGTATGTGCTAGTGTTGTAGTGCTTTGGTTCTGTTTTTGAACCAGATATCCCGTATTTTTTCCCCAGGGAAAGGAACCTGGGTCCTTTCCTGGGAAGAGCCTTAACTTGGGCCTGTGGTTCCACTGTGATGCAATACCATCAATGGCTGCCCCTGGCCCTTCAAATGAATGTGTTTTCCCCCCCTTCCAGGTATCCATAATTGATCTCCAGATATTTCTTTATTAGCAGTGTTTTAACCCTATACAGTATCCTTTCATCCTCAATAAGAGGCCAATTTCCAAGTCCTTTTCTGGAACTCGTAACAGGAATTTAGGAGGGTCTACATTCTCAGGCAACTTAGAAAACAGACTGCTTTCTCATATCACTTTCTCCTTAAGTGATTTTATGAGATGCTTTTGATACTTTGAGAAGTTATGCTATGTTCATATAGGACAACCTACAGATGTAAGTATATATTCATGTAGCACAACTCCTCAAAATATCAAAAGCATTTCACCAGATGTTTTTCAGTGTCCTTATCTTTTAAGTCATTCAACACACCTTTAACTAGGAATCCTCTGTCTGGATGTAAGTACATTGCTAATCAGTGGTCTAGGAATGCTATATCCACATTGCTCACAATAAACTCCATATATATGCAATGGATGCAGTAATATAATAGATATTGGTACTTAAGTATTAAAACAAGAAAGAGTTAAAAGGAATTGGTCAGACTTAAGAGGAAACATGGGAAAATTGATTGTCTAATCACATTATAAAATAAAAGAAAAAAAATTAGTGGATTCCTGCCAAACCAGGACATCCAAGAAGGAAAGTCCTAGGTGAAGAATCTCTCCAGTGGTTCCCTACAAATGTAAAGGACACCCAAATATATTCCAGACTGTCTTCATAGTGTAACCCCTCTCTGCATCTACTTCCTAAACTTATATTTGCAGTTTGGGTACCCAAAGGCTATTGACGACTTCATTGATTTCTAGGAGTAAGCCAGTGGCTGGCTACTCCTAACATGGTGGCTTCTGAGACCCCACTGGTATGCTTCTTATTAACAATCAGTCAGGTGGCTAAATTAGCTTTTAGCAAAGGCCTTCACTAAAATGGTATAGTATAGTATAGTATAGTATAGTATAGTATAGTATAGTATAGTATAGTATAGTATAGTATAGTATAGTATAGTATTCTCTCTCTGTAAGCCCTGGATACATATCACAAATTCCATATCCATAGAAAGAATAGGCTCAAACAGTACAATGGTAATCTTTTACCATGGTAAAGAGTAACTTAGAACTTCTGGCTCTTCAGGGCCTAAAAGTCCTTTCTTCATAAAATTCTCATGCAACTTACATCTTGGAATGGTGTCAGTGCTGAGTGATTTTTTTTTTCCACTGCTAGGTTAGGCTGTCTTCTCACAGCAATTCCCTTGGTTTCCCTCCCAATAGACACCTGCAGCTTTGGGCTCAGCTGCATTCCTTGGCTGGGGTATTTCAAAAAGAACTGAGATTCAGCCTAGAATAGGCAGAAAGAAGCCTCTTGAGTTCTACTCCCTAAGGCCTTGGCTTTGAGGCTTGCCATATTCCAGGAAATAGGTGGGAGAACAGATTTGTTCCATCTTTTTTTTAATAGGTTTTTGTTAATATCTTTTGTTTTTACATCTGCTAAATTTCTCCCTGTATTCTTCTCCTTCTTCTCTCCCAGATAGCTATCCCATATGTCAGAGGATTATTTTTGTAGAAAAAAGAGAAAGAAAAATAAGCATAACTAATCAACACATTTTTTAAAAATCTAAAAATATTAACAACGTTGCACACTCATAGGTTTCTCATCTCTAAAGAAGAATGTGAAGGAAATGTCTTCATAGCTCTTCTTTGGGATTATGTTTGTGTTTTGTAATTCTGCAACATTTCATCTTCAATTATTTTGTGTATATTCATGGTTTATTTTACTTTATAATATTTTTTATAAGTCTTTCCATGCTTCTCTGCGTTCATCATATCCACTGTTTCTTCCCACACAGTAGAAGATCATGCAACTGTTTTGACTGGGTCCACTACAAATTTATTTTGTCTAACCTCAGCTGAGTCCTCACTGCTGCTCCTTTATCAACTCATTATCCCACTCTCCACAGTGTCTCTTACAAACCTTTATATCCCTCCTTAGACCTCCAATGGCTCGGCTTCCCTCATCTCAGCTGAGTACCTTGCCTCATATCTTAATTGAGGCTATTCACTATGAACTCTCTCTTCTTCCTTCTTGCTGATACCTACTGCCACTTTCTCCTCCCTCCATTCCTGTCTCACATTATGAGGTGGTCTTACTCATTACCAAGGTTAACCCTTTTGCTTGTTCAAGTGATCTCATTCCAACCATTCTCTTTCAATAGATGGCCTCCTCAGTCATCCTCACTCTTTCACTTATTTTCTCCCTGTCTATTGGTTCATTTCCTACTGCTTAAAAATATGTCCATATCTACTCCATCCTGAAAAAAAAAACTTCACTTAATCCTTCCATCCCTGCTAACTGTCATCCTATACTTCTGCTATTTACAGCTAAACTCCTCAAAAAGGCCCATCTATATTAGGTGCCTTTACTTTCTCTCCTTTCACTCTCTTCTTAATCCTTTACAATTTTGCTTCTGACTTTATCATTCCACCAAAATTTTTCTGTCCAAAGTTACTGATGATCTTAGTTACCCAATCCACTGGCCTTTCCTCAATCCTCATTCTCCTTGACCGCTCTGCAGCCTTTGACACTGTTGATCACTCTCTCCATCTTGATTTGGGACACCATTCTCTCTGGTTCTCTCCCTGTATACGTGACTGCTCCTTGCTCTTCTATCTACATCCTCTTCCACACCATAGGGATCCCTTTGCATTCTGTCCTGGGCCCTCTTCTCTTCTTCCTCTATGCTACTTCACTTGGTGATCTCATCAGCTCCCATGAATTTAATTGCCATCCTCTTTGCTGATGATTCTCAAGTCTACCTCCCCTATCCCAAGCTCTCTGCTGACCTCCAGTCTCACACAGCCAACTACCTTTCAGACATCTCAAATGGGATATTCAATAGACATCAATATGTCCAAAACAGAGCTTGTTATTTCCTACCCCCTAAACTCTCCCTACTATTGCCTTCCCTCTCATGGTAGAGAGCAGCAGCATCCTCCCAGTCCTTCAGGCTCTCAACCTAAGAGTCATTCTGAAATCCTCACTTGTTACCCCCCATATCCAACCTGTTGCCAAGACCTGTTGATCTCACCCTTGTACCATCTTGGATACACCCCTTCCCCTGTCTGATGCTGCTACCACTGGAATCCAGGCCCTTGTTGCCTTCTGCGTAGATTACTATGACAGCCTGCCGGTAGGTCTACCTGCCTTGAGTCTTTCCTCATTCTAGTCCATCCTCTATTCAGAAAGTAAAGTAATTTTCCTAAAGTACAATTCTATTCATGTCATGCCTCTCCTCTACTCAATAAACTCCACTGGTTCCCTCTTGCCTCCACGATCAAACACAAAATACTCTGTTTGGCATTCAAAGCCCTTCATAATCTAGCCGCCTCCTATCTTTTTGGTCTTCTTACACCTTACTCCCCAATATGTACTCTTCAGTCCAGTAGCACTGGCCTACTTTTCCACAAACAAGACACTCATCTCTCAGCTCTAGGTATTTTCTCTGTCTGGAAACACTCTTATTCTTCCACTTCAACCACTGACCTCCTTGGCTTCCTTGAAGTTCCAGCTAAAATCCCACCTTCTACAGGAGATCTTTACCAACCCCTCTTAATTCCAATGTCTTGCCTCTGTTAATTATCTCCCATTTATCCTGTATATGGCTTGCTTTGTATGTATTTGTTTGCGTGTTGTCTACCCCATTAGATTGAAAGCTCTTTGAAGGCAGAGACTGTCTTTTCCTCTTTTTGTATCTCCAGTGTTTAGCGTAGGGCCTGGTACATAGTAGGTGCTTAATAAATGTTTATTGACTTATTAAGATTCTATTACATTCCTTCACTACAATTTGTTTAGCAATACCCCAACAATGGGTATCTACCTTGCTTGTAGTTCTTTGCTACTACAAGTGCTGATATAAATATTTTGCTCTATATAGGGACCTCCTTCTCCTCTTTCTCCTCCTCCTCCTCCTTTTCTTCCTCCTCCTTCTCCTAAATTAAAATTCTCCTGGAGGTATGTCTGGTAGTATAGTCTCTGGGTCAAAAGATACAGACATTTTAGTTTCCCAATTTTTAAAACTCTGACCTGTTGGTCTATGCAAGTGAGTGGCTCAAAAAAAGTTATGGAGGAAGTCTATGCCTTTGAGGCAAATTCGTTATGGCTTCTTAGCTGCTTTCCTTATTTTGTCTGATGCAAAAAAAGTTACTCAATACTCTACATCAGGGCTAGGGACAACTCCCCTTAATAAAAGGAAAAGGATTTGTTTTGTGAAGTTTGGATTCAGTCAAAGGGATGCACTTGAGAACATAGAGGACCCCATGTGGCCTTGAGGCAGTAACATCCTTAACAAGTTGCAGAATGATCCAATCACATTCAAAAAGGCTTCATCCTCTGCTAGGTGAAAATGAAATCTGAGGGATATAAAAGAATGAGTTGAAGGATGAACCCCTTATATATGAAAGAGAGTTATCCTTTCGTCTCATTGTCTCTATCCCAAATTTGCCCAAGTCTGAGTGGGGGCATACCATTCTATATTATAAAATTCAGTCTCCCACTTCTCCATCTACTAGAAAATCATGGCCTTTATCCCTTTAATTTTTTTTCTGAGCCCTCATATTGAATGCCAGTCTCTTAGCTATGCTGAGTAATATTTCCTATAAATAAGATAATTTTCTATAATAATAGACAACTACAAAATAAAGACATGATAATACTCTGATTACCAGATCTTTTGGGAATGAAGTTCTTTGATATTGTTGCCAAGATTTAAAACAAAAAACTTAACAAATAAGGACAGCTACCAGACTGTATTGGATGAAATCTCATGGACAGGATAAAAAAAAAATCCCATAGTCAAGGGAGTTTAAATTAGTTCAGAGAGAGTCACATCAGAATTAACCATTAGTATCTGGTGTATAGGTATGGGATGGCCTCTTTTTTTTGTTTGTTTTGTTTTTTTTTTTTTTGGCTAGGCAATGGGATTAAGTGACTTGCCCAAGGTCACACAGCTAGTAAGTGTTATGTATCTGAGGCTGGATTTGAACTCAGGTCCTCCTGAATCCAGGGCTGGTGCTCTATCCACTGTACCACCTAGCTGTCCCAGGGATGCCCTCTTTTTTTTTTCCTTTCTTTTTTTTTTTAATTTAAATTTTTTATTTTTTCCATATGCTTTTGAGTTGAAAATTTTTCTCCCTTTTCCTCCACCCCACCCTCCCCAAGACGGTGCACAATCTGACATAGGCTTTACATTTACATACCCACTAAACATATTTTCACATTAGTGAAGTTGTAAGTGAAAATTAAAACCAATACGAGGAACCATTAGAAAGAGGAAACAAAACTGAACAGAAGGTAAAAATAAGTGATAGCGATTTGACTTCCATAGTTCTTTCTTTGAATATGAACAGCATTATCCATCCCGAGGCCTCTGGAAATGACTTAGATCCTCATAATGCTGAGAAAAGTTCAGTTTAACAATATTAGTCATTGCATAACATGGCTGTTATTGTGTACAAAGTCCTCTTGGTTCTGCTTACTTCATTCAGCATCAGACCATATAAGTCTTTCCAGGTTTTTCTGAAGTCAGCCTGTTCATCATTTCTTACAGCACAATAGTATTCCATTACATTCATATACCACAACTTGCTCAGCCATTCCCCAATTGATGGGCATCCTCTCAATTTCCAATTCTTTGCCACCACAAAAAGATCTGCTATGTATATTTTTGTACATATGGGTCCTTTTCCCATTTGTTTGATCTCTTTAGGATACAGCCCTAGAAGTGCTATTGCTGGATCAAACGGTATGCACATTTTTGTGGCCCTTTGGGCATAGTTCCAAATTGTTCTCCAAAATGGTTGAATCATTTCACAACTCCACCAACAATGTATTAGCATTCCAATTTTCCCACAAGGGATGCCCTCTTTTTAATGGACTGTAGTATTCCTGCTAGCTGCCATAAGGTGCTCAAGCCTGCAAATCTCTGCTTTGCTTTCCTACCCTCCATCACGTGCAGAAGGGTTGGTTCACATACCAACGTTTCTAAAAGTCCTTGTTGATTTGGTTCCAGTTTAGTCTAGGAAATAAAATATTGATCAAATATTAAAATATGAAATTTATTTGTGAACTACTCGTAGTCCCCACCTGCTTAAGGTATTCTGCTCCTTCAGGTCACTTCCCATAGAAGTCAGATTCAGACTTTTAGCCTATTGGGATCATTGTAGTTTTTAATAACATAGAATTAAATGCAAATGAAATAAATTCTTACCACTATTCCTTTACCTCCATGGTCTTCACCCATAGATCTTTAGCGCATATGGAAAAAATCATTAGCCCGCACACCCATAGCTCATCAGAAGGGAATGGCAGGAAGAACATTTACTTTCCCTTCTCAGCTTTATGGATTTAAGAGAAAGCTGAGAAGACAGTGTTTTCCCCCAGCACACCTGCAGCTGACAAAGACTTCAATTAATTCTAGTCAATGATATTGGTTGGTCCTGAGTAGTACTGTATCTTAGTTGAGCATGCTGCTATTTGTCAGTACTACTTGTACTATTTGTCAGAGGAAGGTGGAAATAAGTGTCACTGGCTTCTGTACCTATTAGAAAGAAGAAGAAAAAAAGAAGAAAAGCTATTCACATGGAGAAAGAGTATTCTCTTTGCTGTGCCAGGACCTAAGAAATTGATCTGCCAAGCTTTCTGTGAATTATATTTCCTGGTCCAAAGTAAAATAATGACTCAAAAAGATAAAAGGGCAATGCAAATCTCTCCCTGGGAACACATGTATTCTCTATCTCTTTTTTTCTTTTAAATAAAATTTTATTTTCCCCAATTACATGTAAAAACAATTTTAACATTCACTTTTTTAAAATAAAATTATGAGTTCCAAACTTTCCCCCTCACTTGCTCCTTAATATGGTAAGCAATTTGATATAGGTTACATATGGAACATACGTATTCTCATTGAAGCCTCCTAAGAGTTCTGTGATATAGGATGCTATCACTCTCTTCATTTTACAGAAGAAATTTTAAATGGAGTACTATTGTGCTATAAGAAATGATGAACAGGCTGACTTCAGAAAAACCTGGAAAGACTTGTATGGTCTGATGCTGAGTGAAGTGAGCAGAACCAGGAGAACATTGTACACAATAACAGCCACATTGGGCAATGACTAATATGATAAATTTAACTTTTCCCAGCAATACAAGGATCTAAGATATCTCCAAAGGCTTTGTGTTGGAAAATGCTATCCACATCCAAAGAAAGAACTATGGAGTTTGAATACAGATCGAAGCATACTATTTGCTATTTTTTTTCTTCTGTTGAGTTTTGTTTCCTCTTTCCGGTGGTTCCTCCAATTGGTTCTAATTCTTACAACATGACTAATGTGAAAATATGTTTAACAGGAATGTATATGTATAGCCTATAACAGATTGTGCACTATCTTGAGAAGGAGTGGGGAGGGAGGGGGAGAAAAATTTGGAAATATGGAAGTGATTGTTGATAAATCAAAATAAATCAATTTAAAAAAGAAGAAGAAACTTAAGATTCAGTGAAGTTAAATGACTTACCCAATTTCACATATCTAGATAGTGTCAGAGACAAGATTTCAAATCCAGGTCTTTTTTTATTCCAAGTCTAATCCCAAGTCATTACACCATGCTTACCTTGGAAGGCAGTGATATCAAGTTATTGATATCAGCTGTTTGTTTACAAAGTCTAAAGGAATTTAATACATTATCTCAACCTATAATCTTTAAATATTAAATTAAAGAATTTGTCTTCCATTAAAGAACTGAGACATCCACAAGCAGGAGAGATATTTGAGGGAATGAGAAAGTGAGAGAGAATGCTCCTGCTACTATTGCTGTTTTAGGTAGGAATTACAAGTATGTTTTGTTGTTGTTGTTGTTGTCATTATGGAACCCGAACACCAAAAAAGAAAAGAGTACATATTTCCAAATATACAGCAGACTACAAAAAGAGGATTGTTTATGAAATGGAGAATCTCCATTTCATATTGCTTTGTAAAGAAGAATTTAGTAGATTACTCACATTATTTTCAAATTGTCCGCTTATCTGTGTTTCCTTCTGTACTTCCTTTAGTTCTGTGCATTTTTGAAAAAATGTTACAATGTCTCTCTTTTTATTATATCACTATTTCTCCCCATGCCTCCCAACTGTTCTCACCAATAAACAGAGAGAAAGGAAAGAAAAAAACACCTTTGTAACAAATAAGTATTGTCAAGCAAAATGAATCCACACAGTGGCCATGTTAAAAAAATATACACATACATGTGTGTATACACACACACACACACACACACGCACATATATACATACACATGTGCATGTATGTTGTTTTCTGTACCTTGAATCTGTCATCTCTCTGTCAGGAAGTAACATGCTTCCTCACAGGTTCTGTGGAGACTTGGTTAGTCATTGTACTGCTCAGAGTCCTTAAGTCTTTCAAAGTTGTTTTTCTTTATAATGTTACTGTCCTTGTATACATTGTTCTCCTGATTCTACTCACTTCATTCTGTATCAGTTCAGTCTACCAAGGTGTTTGTATGTTTGTTTGTTTTTTAATCTTTTTTGTTATTTTTTACAGTACGATGATATTCTGTTGTATTCATATATTGTAATTTGTATAGCCATTTCCTGGTTCTCTAAGAGGCAATCTAAGACATCCCTTAGATTCTAGTTCTTTTCTTTTCTTTTTTTCCTTCCTAATCTTCCCTTCAGGATCAGGAAGTTTATTTTCTTTGCATCTATTCCCTCCTCAGGATTATCCTCTTCCTTAACCTCAACTCTTTGTTGCTTTGTCTCTCTGTTGAATTTGTAGTGTTTTTATACCATACTGTTTCTATGAATTCAACCTTCCATTGTCCCTTTCGGATAAGAGTGATTCATTGGATGCTTACTTCCTCACCCTTTTCTCCATTTTATTATACTCTTCTTCTCACTCACCCCAATTATGAGAAATACCTTCTTCCTCACTTCTACACCAAATGTATTCCTTTTTATCCTCACTTTTCCTTCCTCTTTTCAAGCCCTCAAAACACATCCAATCCACCTCCAAGCCCTCCGTTTTTCTTATTTAATGCCTTCAATACACTTTGAAGCCATCTGAAGATATTCTTGTTTCTTTCCCCCTCATAGTTAGCACTATGCTCAAATAAATTTACCTTTCTAGGTTACTATTGACTTTTGTTTTTTGTATTCAGAGTTCATACTTGGGTCTGCTCTTTTCATCAGATATACTTCAAAGTGTACTGCTGCATTAAAGATTCTCTTTTTCTCTGCAGAATTGTATTTAGCTTTGCAGGCTAAGTTATTCCTGGTAAACCTGTATCTTTTGCCTTTTGGAATATTGTATTCTAAAATTTCTCATTTTTAGTAGAACCTGCTAGGTCTGGTGTGATCCTTATGGTCTTGTGGTTTTTTGGTACCTGGACTGCTCCTTTTGGTTGCTTTCATGTTTTTTCTTTTTTTATAAGTAGGAGCACTGAATTTTGGCTATGAGATTCCTGAGACTTTTCCTTTTGGAAGTTCTTTCAGATGATTGGTGAATACTTTCTGTCTTCACTTTGCTCTAAGGTTCTAAGAGATGTGGGCAGTTTTCAGTTGTCTTCTTAAAATATAGTGTCGGGGGCAGCTAGGTCTCGCAGTGGATAGAGCACCAGCCCTGGAGTCAGGAGGACCTGAGTTTAAATGTGGCTTCCTAGCTGTGTGACTCTCGGCAAGTCACTTAACCCCAATTGCCTCACAAAAAAATAAAATAAAATAAAATAAAACATAGTGTCCAAGCTTTTTTCTTTTAATCATAGTTTTCATCGAGTCCAATAATGCTTGAATTCTGTTTTCTAAGTCAATTGTTTTTGTATCAAATATCTCACATTTTCTTTTTTTTTTAAATCTTTTGATTTTGTTCTAATATTTATTGCTGTCTTAAGGAGTCATTGATTTCTATTTGGTCCATTCTAGTATTCAAGGGGTTCATTTCTTGCATTTTGTTTTATCAGTTTCTCCTCCAAGCTACTTATTCCCCTAATACTCTTCTTCAGACCTTTTTATTTCCTTTTTTTATTTCTTCTAGGCATTCATGTAGTCCACATGGAAAAATCCATCTTTCCCCTTTGTGATTCTGCCTATAGTTATCATGGAATTATTCTATCCTTTTTGGGGAAATGTGTGTTTGCAATAATTTTGGTATTGTGATTTGATTTACTTGTATCCCCAACTTTAGTTCCTCAAGTAAGGCTTTGTGCTAGAGTCATATTCTTCCCTTGGCTGTGACTTTAGGTAGGCTGGTCAAACTAGTTGATGCATTCTGGGGCCCCAGATATGGATTTCAACCACCATAGGTCTTTCTTAGGAGATCTTTCTGCTGTTACTGCCTCGGGGCATAGAGTCTTGCAGACTGCATGTGTCTCTGGATTGAGGGCTTACTTATCTGAAGGCTGGCACAGGTGTTTTGGTAGTACACTTTCCTACTGCCCATGTGCTGCTGGCTGACTTTTCATGCAGCCTTGGGATGGAAGAAGTCATTGGAGTTTCTTACTGGATTTTAAAAACCATTATTTGGTTGGGTGCAAAATTGAGGTTTTTGCTAGAATTTATATGAGGGAATTGGGCAGCCTGCCTCCATTCAGGCAGCCATCTTGATTGAAAGTTCATGGTTATGTACTTCTAGTATATACTCAAAATGTGTAGTAAGAATATAGCTAAGTGAAGATGGGAAAGTGCCTTCTTTTCTTTTGTGACTACCTCAGTGAACTAAACACAGTATCTCCTACTTTAAATTTTCTTATAGTAATTTGACTTTCTCCTCTTACATTTACCATGTATCATACTTATTTACATCCAGGTTTTCCCAGTGTATCATCTCTCACCCTTCCCCCCATTGGAATGTAAGCTCCTTGAGTGCAGGGACTCTCTGTTATTGTTTTTTTTCTTAATTTTTTGCATCTCCAGGTCTAGCATAATGCCTTCCATACAACTAACATTTAATAATTATTTGTTGAATTGAATAAAAAACACTAAAGAATTTAGTAGGTATAGCTGGTAACCTATCCCTGGGTGAAACCTCTAGAGAGAGAGGAATCTGTTTTCTTTGTCCCTGAGTTGTTCCACAGAAGAACATTGCACTAGGCATAGAGAGACTCCAGTAGAATCCTTTTTCCTTGTTCTTTATCTGAATATCAGACCAGGGCCCAATCCCTCTACTTCCTGTTTCTCTAGATTCTAGATAGGAATATTTAATTTTTTTTTCAGCATATTTGATTTTGATTTTTAACTTGCCTTTGTTCTTTTTTGTTTCATTTTGCTGAGTCAGTCAAGGTTAAGTGACTTGCCCAGAGTCACACAGCTGGTAAGTATCAAGTGTCTGAGGCCAGATTTGAACTCAGGTCCTCCTGACTCTACGGCCCGAGCTCTATCCACTGTGCCACCTAGCTGCCCCATTAACTTGCCTTTATTGAAATACAACTCTTTGACTACGATATAATTTCTACTTCTGTTAATGAAGTTTTTTTGAGGAGTGTATCATTGGAATGCATCCTTTTCTTTTATATATATATTTTTTAAAATTTTAAACTTAAATACAAAATAAGAAAAAAAGCACAGCAGAATGTAAGATAGGATTCAAAATATACAGCAATAAATTTCCATTTCAAGAAAACATATAATAAATACTACACATTGTGTTTAGAGCTGTTCATCCTTTCTTTGCTTCCTTGTAAGTTTTCTTTTGTTCTCTGCTGTATACTTTCCTTTTTTTAAAAATTAATTTATTTTGATTTATCAATGATCACTTACATAAACTTTTGAGTTTTAAATTTTTCTCTCCCTCCCTCCCTCCCTCCCCAAGATGGATCGCAATCTGATATAGGCTATACATATACATTCCTATTAAACATATTTTCATATTAGTGATGTTGTAAGGAAGAATTAGAACCAATAGGAGGAACCACAAGAAAAAGGAAACAAAACACAACAGAAGAAAAAAATAGCAAATAGTATGATATATATATATATATATGTATATATATATATATATATATATATAGTATGATATATATGAAGCTGCAAATCTCTATTATATATAGCTTACTTTTCTTTTTAGGTATATGATATATTTGACCTCTAGTTTTCAAAGCTGCCCTGCTTATCTGTGCTTCTTTCAGGTATTCTTTCTATTCTCTGCATTTAAAAAAAAAAGATGCCTGAATAACCCTCATTTTTTTTCCTTTTCCTTGATTATTTTTTGTACAGTTTTTTGGGGGGCAAGGCAATTGGGGTTAAGTGACTTGACCAGGGTCGCACAGCTAGTTAAGTGTCAAGTATCTGAGACAGGGGTTTGAACGCAGGTCCTCCTGACTCCAGGGCCAGTACTCTATCCATTGTGCCACCTAGCTGCCCCTCTTGATTCTTTTTTGGCTATCCTATCTTCATCCCCCCTCACCACGCCACCTTCAAGCCCTATTTTTATATTTAGATACCTTCACCTAAACACACACACACACAATCTTACTTTTAATTTTTTTTTAATAAGCTTTCATGACAGTGTAGTATAGTGAGAATAAAGAGCTGGCCTCAGAGTCAGTCTCTGACACATCCCGGCCCTATGACCCTGGGCAAATCACATAACCCCTGGATGTCTTAGGTTACTCTCTAAGACTTCAAATTGAAAAGAAGTTACTGACTTTCATTGATAGAAGGAACTTCCTCATCATCATTTCCACACACAAATGAAATCATTTGGCCAATCTCTATGCCCTTTTTACAATTAACAGACAATAAGCACGTGAAATTTAATATTCTCTGCATACTCTTTCTATAAACATATTTTTTCTTTCACTGTGGCCTTGCTACATTATGAAATAATAATCTCATAATTATCTTCGCTTCATAATCTCCCACTGTCCTCCTCTGCAAGATTTTTCAAATAAGTTAATATTTTAAACTATGATTGGCCTTGGCTACCAAATCATGGTGCAACTTGACAAAAAAGATCAAATGTTTGCTGGCCAAGGAGGATTCTTATGTTTGTTTTTTAAAAAATTAATTTGCAGTTTTACATCACCTACATTACTCAATGTATTCTTCTCATTACTCCTCTCATAGAGTTATCAGTTATAGTAAAGAATGAAAAATAGAAAAATCATATTCATCATCTAAGCAATATGTTGAAAAATTCTGATATTATAACATTCAGTGTTCTACACCCATAAACCCCTGCCTGTGCAAAGAAGCAGTGAGAAGTGGGCTAAGGTACTTTAAAAGCCTTTTTTGACATCCTTGTTGAAGTCATTGCTTTTCATCAGTTAGACTTCTATAGAAAATGTTGTCTGTGTCTTTATCCATTGTCCATTTTTCTGTTTCCATATATCTTAAATGAATTGTTTAAATTTAAATACTTATTTTGATTAGATCCCATATCTTTTCATTTCTATCCCTCTTTTTGCAGGTATTGACTTTGACCCAACAAGAAGATGATTTGGAAAGCTCCTACATTATTAACCAGTTGTTTCTTGTTAAAATATAATCAATTAAAAAAAAAGACTGTCCTTTTCATTTTTTAATATACATGATATCATAGATTTAGAACTTAAAAGACTTTAGAGGTCATCTAATCCAACCCCATCATTTTCAGATGAAGGAACTGACAGCCAGAGACTTACCCAACGTCACATCGGTAGTAATTGTCAGAAAGAACATTTGAACTAGATTCTTTGACTGCAAATCCAGTACTTTTTCCACAGAATGATGCTTCTTTGCTTATTTGGTGCAGCAATTCCCTATTCTCTTCTTGAAGAAAGCATTCATAATATATAAGCCTAAAGGTTCTGTGTATTCTACAGTGCTTTTACTTTCTTATTTCTTACTCCTTACCCAATATATTTGTTGCTAACAATTCCTTTTTTATTTTACTGAGAATTAAAGTATGTATTTACTTAATTTGAAGATTATCAACTTTATAGATCTCTACCTCCTCCTGGAAGAGCTGAGGGGGATGGGAATCAGACACCCACCCCCCAGTGTCTGAAAAAGTGACATAGTCCCAGGCCAAGTCTCTGCCCAATACTAAGAGGGACAAGAAAGAATGGGAGGACTTTTCAGTCAAGGGTTTGGCCAACGTCGCTTGTTTTCAAAACACTTGCAGTCATGACCTGTGAGGGTTCATAGGCATTGTAGGGGGTGGCTGAGATTGGCTTAAGTCTCAGACTCTGTCCAGGGCTTCTAGAACTACAAGGACAGTTCAGATAATCAGAGCAACAAATGTTAGCTTATGAACAACACTTATTTTCATGGTAGTCTATGTGGTGAGACAAGATGACCAAGTGTCTCATGTAATTATTTTTGTTTTATGGGGCAGCTAGGTGGCGCAGTGGATAGAGTGACAGGCCTGGAATTAGGAAGACCTGAATTCAAATTTGGCCTCAGATACTGACTAGTTGTATAATCTTGGGTAAATCACTTTACCTCTGTTTAAGTCAGTTTCTTTTCCTTCCTTCCTTCTTTCTTTCCTTCCTTCTTTCTTTCTTTCTTTCTTTCCTTCTTTCTTTCTCTTTCTCTTCTTTCTTTCTTTCTTTCTTTCTTTCTTTCTTTCTTTCTTTCTTTCTTTCTTTCTTTCTTTCTTTCTTTCTTTCTTTCTTTCTTTCTTTCTTCGGCAACTAGGATTAAGTGGCTTGCCCAGAGTCACACAACTAGTAAGTGTCTGAGGCTGAATTTGAACTCAGGTCATCCTGACTCCGAGGCCAATTCTTTATCGACTGTGCCACCTAATTGCCCCTTGTGTCAATTTCTTTATCTGTAAAATGGGGATAAAAATAGCTTCTGCGTGTTAAAGTTGTTGTGAAGATTGAATGAGATAATATTTGAAAGCACTTAGCACAATGCCTGACATATAATATAAACACTATATAAATGTTAGCTATTATTATTATCATTATTACTTTTCAATACATAAAAAAACCCCAATTCTTCCAACTTCTTTATTTGCCTCTTTTAGGAATCTCTTTCCATTTAGCTGCAACTTCCTTTGGATTCTGGTTTTACTTGGAGTGAGATTGTTTAGACTAATAAGATTCAATGCCTGTAGTAGCAGGTCCATTTGCTAGTCAATGGACAAGAATCACACTTAGAGCACCAACAGCAAAATTAATGTTTATAGAGGGGGGCAAATTTGTATTTTACCATGTTGATGAGTTGCCATGGCCAAAGTATGGAGCATGAGCCATATTTAGCAAGGCTGTGTTTGATAGAACCCATCTGGTAACACCAATGCTAAGTGAGTGATTCCTTTGCCTCCAAAACTACCTGTGTGTTGTCTTGTAAGATTTGGAACCACAAACTCACAGCTTGAATCAACCAACTATAATTGTCCCACCTTCAGCAAGCAACTGTCCTAATCTTATAAATACAACCCTTCATTTATTGTCATGTTGAAGAAAAAGAGAAACAAAAACACTTGACACTTTGATATTTAAAACTTAACAAAGTCCTGATCACCTCACTACCCAAATTATCCCTGTCTACCAATCACACTGAAATGTCTCTGACCACATCCTTCTGGATTTTCTGGCAATGTTGCCAAAAGGCTGGATTGATAGTTTACCCAGTTGAATGGCCAAATGCTGCGGTGGCCTCTGAAGGAATGATTTACCAGATTAGGTAGACAGTGCTGTTTTTAGCAGTAACTCCCAGTACCTGGCTGCTCTGATTAATGATCATATCAGCCTTTGTTAGCATACAAATAAGCATTAAAATAGGTATCCTGGAGCTCTATTGCCTAAATTATCTATCTTGGCAACCTAAGTAGTCAACTGTTCACTCAGAGTAAATGGCTATCAATTGAACTACACATCTAAGCACTAGAACATTTTTATGAGCTAGGTATTGGCAGATTCTGGATTAACTTTGGGGTTGAAATTGAGCCTATCTACAGGTGAATGTTCACTTTGGTACTTGTCTTCATGTCTGTACATTTCTGTGGCTGCCTCTGAGTTCTACATGGTAAACTCTACTTTCTGATTATCTGAACTGTCCTTGTAGCTCCAGAAGCCCTGGACAGAGTCTGGGACTTAAGCCAATCATCCACCCCGGACAATGCCTACGAATCCTCACAGGTCATGACTGCAAGTATTTTGATAACAAGGGACGTTGGCCAAACTCTTGACTGAAAAATCCTCCCATTCTTTCTTCTCCCTCTCAGTATTGGGCAGAGACTTGGCCTGGGACTGTTACCTTTTCAGACACCAGGGGTCTGATTCACCCCCCTCAGCTCTTCTAGGTGACCCTATAAATGCCAACTATAATCAGCAACTCTCCTATTTCCCTACACCATTTGTTGATGACTTGTTATCATGTTTAAGGAGAGAAAAACTAGTCAGCCTGTCTATTCTGAAGTAGACAAAGTGCTGCCTATACTCTATTCTTAGTCCCTTACAGTTCTGCTTCTGCTTTTATTATTCCACCAACACTGCTCTATCCAAAGTTACTAATGGTGGCAGCTAGGTGGCACAGTGGATAGAGCTATGGCTTTTGAGTCAGGAGGACCTGAGTTCAAATCTGTCCTCAGATCCTTGCTAGCTGTGTAACCCCAGACAAGTCACTTAACCCCGATTGCTTCACCAAAAAAAGCAAAAACAAAGCAAAACAAAGTTACTGATGATCTTAGTTGCAAAATCCAGTTTCCTTTTCTCAACCCTCTCTTCTTTTTTTTTTAAATTTTTAAAAATTTAAAAATTTTATTAATTTATTTTGATTTATCAACAATCACTTCCATATGCTAACCCTCATTCTTCTTGACCTCACTGCAGCCTTTGACACTCTTCATCACTCTCTTCTCCTTGACATTCTCTTCTCTCTAGGTTTTTGGAACACCCTCCCATCTATCTGACTCCTCCTTCTCTGTCTCCTTTGCTGGATTCTCTTCCAAATCATACCCTTTAATTACAAGTGTCCCTCAGGGTTCTGTCCTGCACACTCTTCTCTCTATATACTACTTCACTCGGGCATCTCATCAGCTCCCTTGGATTGAATTACCACGTCTATATTCATGATTCTCAAATCTACCTAACCTATCCCAAATTCCCTGCCAACTTCCAATCTCACATCTGTAACTATCTTTCAGACATCTCTAACTGAATGTCCCATAAATATCTCAAACTCAAGATTTTAAAAACTGAACTCATTATTTCCCCCCTTAAATTCTTCCCCCTTCCAAATTTCCCTATCACTATAGAGGCCAACACCATCTTCCCAATCCCTGAGGCTCTAAACTCAGGAGTCAATCCGAAATCCTCACTGTTTCTCACCCCCTGTATCCAATTTGCTCCTAAGGCCTGTTGATTTCACCTGTGCAATATCTGTCTCTCCTCTGTTGTTTCCACCATTTTTGTGCAGGCCTTCATCACCTCATGCTTTATTATTGCAATAGCCTGCTGGTGAGTCTGCCTGTCTCAAGTCTCTCTTCTCTCCAATCCATCTTCTATTTCACTCACTAAAGTAACTTTCCTACAGTGCATATCCAACCATGTCAGCCCTCTACCTAATAAACTCCACTGGCTCCATGTTGCCTCCAGGATAAAATACAAAATGCTCTACTTGACATTAAAAGCCAATATATCTCTTCTTTCACCCATCTCACATGACTCTGGAAGAGGGAATGAAGAGGATGACTTTGTGCAACTCTGCCTCATTTAAATCCAATTCATTTACAAGTCAAGATATCAGCCTGTGATATCATTGGCCCGCTTAGAAAAGGAAGGATGAACAACACTTTCTATTTATCCTATATAGAGTTTGCTTTGTGTGTATTTGTTCACATGTTTTCTCCCTCATTAGACTGCAAACTCCTTGAGGGCAGAGACAGTCCTTTGCCTCTTTTTGTAACCCCAGCATGTAGTAGGCACTTAAAAATGTCGATTGATTGTTTGAGTGATCTCTTTAGTGGGCTATTGGGCAGTTTGCAAGTTTGATAAAAAATCTAAAAGTTAAAGATAACGGTCTTGGGTGGCTTCTACTACATTGCTAAGAAGTTTTAAGAAAGGACAATGTTGGTTGAGAACAAGGTGTTTCATAATTAACTAAGGGTGTTACAATAAGCACTGAAAACTGAATTATCCAGAGAAATGGAAGCCAAAATCAAGCTTGCAATCCAAGTGAGTTAGGAACTCAAAATGAGCCTCAGAGGATCATCATGGCCAAAGTCTAAGCCATCTCCCAGAACCCAGGAAGCTTAAATGAGTGGACAGGAATAGGGGAAGATAGCTCTAGATCCTATCGCTATTAACTACAAATTCTATAATTCAAACCCCTTGGTAGTAGAGTAGGAAAAAATGCCAGGTTTGTGGTAAGACAACCTGAAATGTGGTAAGATGACTAATTGTACCTCTGCTGCTTTCGACCTCATAATCTTGGGAAACTTAATCTCTCTGGACTTGATTTTCCTCATCTGTAAGAAGAGGGGCCACTATATTATCTCCAAGATCATTTTTAGCCCTAAATCTATGTTTCTAAGTCTTTGATAGAAGGTTATGATTATGCTTCTGTGAATAAAATCATTGTGATGATCCTCCTGAAAACATAATGGTAGCTGAAAAGTCACCAGTGAAAGTCAAATATTCACTTCATTGGAACTAGTGGGAACTAGCAGAGATTTTACCCAGGAGGCCACCAAGACATTATGTCTATACCTATTTGTAGTGGCTTTTATTTTTCTTGCCTTTTCAGTGGGTGGAGGAGGGATGAGAAGAGAGAATTTAGAACTGAAAATAAAATAAAGATGTTATTAAAAATAGAAATAAAAGCTAAACAAAGGCACTTATACTTAGCTTATTGAGTAAGGGAGCGACATGGTCAGTCATTCTGTGAAGAAGTATTTATTAAGCACTTACTATGAATCAGGCATTGTAATAAGTGCTGGGAATAAAAAAAAAAGGCAAAATCATGGTGCCTACCCTCAAGAAGCTCATAAACCAGTGGGGAGACAACATGCAAATACGAAAAAGTGGGAAGGCACTAGTAATAAGGAGGCAAAGGCCTCCTGAAGAAGGTGTGATTTGAGCTGAGTCTTGAAGGATTCCAAGGACACCAAAGCAAAGGTGAGGAGAAAAGCATTCCATACACGGGGAACAGCCATTGTGAAGGCAAGAACCAAGGAGTATCATTTGTGAAGAACAAGACAGTATTGATGGATCATATATTTCATGGAAGGAAGTAAAGAGTAAGAAGATTGGGAGGGGCAGCTAGGTGGCACAGTAGATAGAGCACTGGCCCTGAAGTCAGGAGGACCTGAGTTCAAATCTGATCTCAGATCAAATACTTAACACTTATTAGCTGTGTGACCCTGGGCAAGTCACTTAACCCCAATTCCCCCCCCCAAAAAAAAAACTAGGCAGGAAGGGGCTAAGTTTTGAAGGCCTTTAAAAGTCAAACAGAAAATTTTTATACCTGAACCTGGAGGTAATAAGGAGTCGCTGGAATTTATTGATTGGAGGTCTGGTGGGGTATATTAGGGCATGATCAGGTCTTTGCTTTAGGAAAATCACTTTGGCAGATTAGTGGAGGTTGGACTGGAGTGAGGAGAGAGTTGCACTTTAGAATAATCACTTTGTGCAGTGATGTGAAAGAACTGGAGAGAAGTGAGGAAGGCAAGAAGACCAAGTAGGAGGCTATAACTGGGATAGTCCACATGGGAGGTGATGAGGACCTAAACTTGGATGGTGGCAGTATGGGTAGGAGGGGACAGCTGTAAGAGATTTTGTGGAGGTAGAAATACCAAGGTTTGGCAAATGATAGGCTACACGGGGTGAGAGAGTGAGGAGTCAAGGATAATGCAGAGGTTGTGAACCTGGGTGACAGGAGAAGTGGTGGTGCCCTTGATAGAAATAGGAAAGTTTGGAGGAGAATTAGGTTTGAGAGTAAAGAAAATGATTTACATGTGTTGAATTTGAGCTGCCTACAGAATACCCAGTTTTAAATAACCAATAAACAGCTGGAGATGTGCCACTGGAGTTCAAATTCCATTCTGGTGGGTCAGGACCAATTTTCCCATATTGAGTTTCTGCCCCCTCTAAAGTTATATGGGTTTGCTAATATCAAGAGGTTTCTTCAGTCTTCTGTGACCTAGAGGAAGTAGAAATCCTGGTCTCCTACTCCTTGAGTCCTTTCAATTTTCTTATGTGAATCAAAGCTAGATGTCTGCTATGCAGAATGATGATTGATTTATGGGGAATGCAACAGAGTACTCTCACACCTGTTCTCCTTGTCATCCTCAGAAACGATCCTATTGCTGGCTAATATAGCTGGGGCACCTAGGGAGAGGGTCAGTGTTTGAGGCAGCAGAAATGCCTCCTTTTCTGTGCCTGTCCACCCTGATCACCGAGACCAATTTCCCTTTACCTGGGAGGGACACACAATATGTTCATTGTCCTGTTGAAAACCTTAAGTTCTCCCACTAGTGCTTACAGTTTAATTCAGGCTGATATTTCCTATCCTCTGAGGTCATCCTATATTAATAGAATACTAGTGAAGTATGGTCTATGGAAGAAATGATTCAGTCTGTCTTCAGGGATAATCAGAAGGGTTTCATAAATGAAGGAAGACGCCAATTCCCTCCAAAACATAGCAGTAGCTGGTCAAGTACTTTGAAGTTCTTCAGTATAGGTCTTCTTCCCGCCCTGCTCCCCAACTGTCCCATTACATTTTATGTAAATAGTATTTTATTTTTTTCCAATTACATGTAAAGACAATTTTCAACATTCATTTTTTATAAGATTTTGAGTCTAAATTTTTCTCCCTCCCTCCTCTTCTCCCTCCTCAAAATGGCAAGCAATCTGATATAGATAATACATGTAAAACATTTCTACACTAGTCATGTTGTAAAAGAAGAAACAGAGCAATATGAAAAAAAAACACAAAAAAGCCACAAAGTAAAAATAGTATGCTTTGATCTCCATTCATACTTCATGAGTTCTTTCTCTGAATGTGGACAGAATTTTCCATCATGAGTCTTTTGGAATTGTCTTGGATCATTGTATTGCTGAGAAGAGTTGTTAGTCATAGTTGTTCAGTGCACAATGTTGCTGTTACCTGTGTATAATGTTCTCTGGAAAACAAATACCTTTCCCCCTCTCAGTTTCTTCATCTTTATTTTTTTAAATTTTTAAAAAATTTTCTTTAGTATTTTATTCCTCCCCAATTACATGTAGAAAATTTTTTTTGATGTTTGTTTTTAAATTTTTGAGTTCCAAATTCTCTCCTTTCCTTCCTCCCCACCTCCCTCATTGAGAAGGCAAGCAATTCTATATAGGTTATACATGTGTAGTCTTGCGAAACATATTTCATATTAGTCATGTTGTGAAAGAAAACACAGATAAAAAAACAACCCAAGAAAAACAAAGAAAGTAAAAAAAGAAGTATGCTTCAATCTGTATTCAGAGATCTTTACCTAGCCATGGATAGCATTTTTCATGAGTCCTTCAGAGTTGTCTTAGATCATTGTGTTGCTGAGAATAGCTAAATCATTCATGCTCCCCATCCTTTACTCACTCAATTAACAGGCTTTTATTGAGTACTTACTATGTTCCAAGTACTTGCTAGGTCACATGAGCAAAGCAGCTGCCTAAGGAGAGACTATCTCTTTGCCTGTGTCTTTGACCACCATCTTCCGTTGACCTTCTCCAGAAATATTCACTACAAGAGACAACTGCCTTTCTGTCAATTATATGTTTGGCCTTACCAACCCCATATGGCTCTCTGTCTTGAGAATCTGTCCCCAGGCTTTCTGGCAAATAGACTATATTAAGCCCCTCCCCTATTCAGAGGGTGCCTGTTTTTCTCTCATCACTATTGACCTTTGCTTATACAAGGTAAGGAATCTGCGGCCTTGAGGCCACATGTGGCCCTCTAGGTCCTCAAGGGTGGCCCTTACTCCCCTTAATAAAAGGATTTGTTCTGTGAAGTTTGGATTCAGTCAAAGGGCCACCCTTGAGGGCCTAGAGGGCCACATGTGGCCTCAAGGGCACAGGATTCCCACCCCTAGCTTAGGATTTTGCCTCTAGATGACTGGTGGCCTTGATATAATCATGTGATTTGTCTGAGCCTTGAGAAATTCTTATTAGTGTGCTATGGCAAGCCTCTTGAAAGTTCTTCTCTTAAAGGCATGATGGCATCATTTACTGTCGTAGCAGTCCAGCACTATCTTGTGCGTTAACAACTGAAGCCACTGGCACTGTGGAATGGTGGATCAGGAACCAGGATGTTTAAAGCTCATATTCAGAAGCATAGGGATAGGTTTCAGGGTTTGACCCGGTCATTAGTCTCCAACCTTTAAGAACTGAATTCTTACTCCACTGCCTATATACCTGTTGACTTGCCATTTCTGAGACCAGGGAGGAATTGAGCTTCAGGAGAGTGAGTGGAGAAGGCCAGTGGTGGGAGTGATCCAAAGTTGAAAGTTGGCAGGGTGGGTATGTGACAGTGCATGACCAGCAGGGACAGAGGAACAGGAAAATCAAGGCTGGAAGATAATATATGGATGAACAGATAAACTATAAAATAAAGGCTTATCTTTTAAGAGAGGAAAGCAAAATAAAAGCAAAGGGTGATAGCCTAGAATAGTACTTCTGAAAATGTGGGTCTTAACTCCATATGGGATCACAAAAAATGTGTCAACAGTAGAAGGTTTCTGAATGCACAACGACCAAAATTAATTAAAAATCAAATGTGTAATGAATCTGAGGTGTTTCTGGCACTATTTGCCTGTGTTGCATTGGGCCACTTCACTGTAGCCTTGGTTCTGAACACAAAGCATGCTCAATTTATACTGTGCATGCCCTCAGGCTGTGCAATGCCAAGGAAGCTGCCAAAGCACAAAAAGAGGTCACAAATGGAAAAAATTTAAGAAGCCCTGGCCTAGAAAAACTGAGAGAATGAAAAGACTGGAGGTTATGGTCAGGTTGAAAGACAGGTTTTAGAGGAGTGAGACAGAAATTAATACTGAAGGACAAGAGATTATTTTTCACAATTTTAGTTAGCCATTTTGGTTTCCACATACCAACACTGTAAATTTTAAATATGTAAAATTCATAAAATGTTTTGCTTTAGGTAATATTAACTGCTAAGAATATTTTTCCTATTCTTTAAGATAAAAAGTTAATAATGAAATGAATATTAAATAGCATGCAGTTTGTAAGGAAAATAATCTTTTGACTATTACAATAAAGTTAATTATTCAAAATAGGATTTGCTTAATTGTAACTTGTATTATTACTTTTCTTTTCATGTATGGTCATTTTGTATGACATTTGTCTTTTCCATTTCAGTATATAATCGCTATGTTTTATTTTTGAGCAATAAGTAATCCGTCACGGGGATCCAGGGATATTTCCCTCCCCCCATCGCCATCTCTCACCTGCATCCTTCCAGGCAGGCTGAGGGCCCAACAGAAACAGGACATGAGAAGAGCTTCCTCTCTCTTGCTCCCATTGCCAAGGTCTCATTGTGCAGTGGGTGCTTCCTCTCCCTGTTTCCCTGCCAGTCTCCGAACTGGAAGGTGGAGGCCCACTCCCATCTTCCCAACAGTTGTTGACAAACAGAGAGGCATGTGGATGAACAGAGTCATCAACAACAATGCTTACAGTAAGATAGAGGACCACTAGGCCTTACCATCTACCCTGCCATTGCCCCCTGAGGTCCCCTTGGCCTTACCTTATGCCCTGCACCTGAACCCTTCTATGTGTGTTGTTTCCCTTAATTAAAATGTGAGCCCTTTAAGAGCAGGGACTGTCTCCATTTTCTATCCCTAGTGCCTAGAACATGGTAAATGCTTAATAAATGTTTTTCCATACTCTCCCACAGTAGACTTTTTTGTATATATCAATTTCATCTGGAGGCTTTGATCTATACCTTTGATTTATATGTTAATTATGATTAAATCAGCATCTGACCCATAGCTAGGGCTTTCCATCTTGCTCAGTAATCCATGTAGCCAGATCAAATATGGCAGAGGAGATCACAACAATTTTTGGACGTTTAGGCTCTAGCCCAAGAACTTATGGATGAAAATAATGAACAATGGAGTAGGTGTGCTCTGTAGGTCTTATTCTTCTCTCCAACTCTCTTCCATTTCCACTTCTTACTGGCTACAGAAAACTAGGGATTTGTGTTAGTGCCTATAGGTAAGCCTAGTAGCAGTTAGACTAAAAACGGCTGTAGGTAGAATTTATACAGATCCAATTGTATTCTCTTTAAGCATCTGTGACAACTCTGTATCTAGAGATTTTGAGACAGTGGGAGTCCAAACTGGTTTTACTTTTGGTCATTTCCTTCCTATAAATGCTCTTATTGAGTAACAATAAGCAGTGGTGCTTTTATGAAATTGAGCAATAGGTAGGGATTCATCTTCTCTCATTCCAAAAGGAAAGAATCATTGCTTAGATCCGTAGAATCCCAGAATGTGAGAGTTGGCAGGTACTAGAGTTAATTTATTTGATAGATGAACAAACTGAAAAAAGGTGAAGGAATTCCCAGGTAATATTTCCTTGACTTTATATTTAATGAAACATGTCTGGGAGACTTTATCTTTGCAGATGACTTTTATAAGAAAACATTTTTACAAGTACCTATAACTATAATTTTAAGTAGGTTATACTATGTTATCTGTTTTATGGAGAGCTCAGAGTACTTTCAAAGACATTTCCCACTAATATTCATTGTGGTCCTATGTTGAGGAGTTAGTGTCATGTAACTGATAATGTCACCTGTCTTGATAAGATTAAAATAGAGTCAAGCACTTTATAAAAACTGAACCTAGTAGATTTTTTTTCCCCTAAATTTGCTGAGTTTGCTTTAGAACATAGATTTGATTTCAAGAACAGCTAATGAGAATAGAGAAAAGCTAATAAATACAGAGGCTAGAGGAGAAAAAGTGAAGTGTCCATTTAATTTCAACATCTATAGGACTAGGAAAAAGCTTTTAAAGGTGAGTTATGAAGCAATGGCAGAGGATTTATGTATTAAGAACTAAATTTTTTAATTAATTAGTTTATTTTTAGTTTCCAACAATCACTTCCATAAGCTTTTGAGTTTTAAATTGTCTAAGAACTAACTTTTAACCTAACAATATTAGGGGAATGAATTAGGAGAAAAAAGAAACAAGATTTTGAAGAAAAAAGTTTGAGCACAAAAGAAAAGAGAAAAAATATGAAAAGGAGAAAAATGGAACTATAAGAATAAACCAAAGTTCTGAAAACCAGGTATCTCTACCCCTACTCCCTGCAATCTTCCTGCTATGATCCCCAGGAGGTACTGTGAGGCACTATCCTAATCTTATTCTATAAGGAAGGATTTAAAGCAGTGTGTTCCCATACTTTGCCTGGCACTGCCCATGTACCCTGCTTGGCAGAAGTTCTGCGCAAGTGCCAATCTCTCTGGGGTTCTCAGATAACAGATAGTCTATTCTTCTGCTGAATATTTATCCATATCTCACCTCCTAATTGTGGCTATACCACAAGGTTCTGTCCTGGGCCCTCTTCTCTCTCTACATTATCTTTCCTGATGACCTTATTGGCTCCCATGGGTTAAATTATCATCTCAATGTATTTTATACCTGGTAGAATGCAAGCTTCTTGAGGGAAGGGACTTCCCAGTGATTAGTACAGTGCATGCATTTATTGTTGAGTTTCAGTCCTGCTCGACTTTTCGTGGCCCAATTTGGGGTTTTCTTGGCAAAGATACTGGAGTAGCTTGCCATTTCCTTTTCTAGCTCATTTTACAGATAAGGAACTGAGGCAGACAGGGTTAAGTGACTTGTCAAGGATCACACAGCTAGTGAGTATCTTAGACTGGATTTGAGTTCAGGGAGATGAGTCTTCCTACTCCGGGCTTTCTCTCCACTTTGCCACTTAGCTTGGCATAGTAGGTGCTTAAAAAATGCTTGTTGATTGATTCTTTTTGTTGTTGTGAGGCAATGGGGTTAAGTGACTTGGCCAGGGTCACACAGCTATTAAGTGTCAAATGTCTAAGGCCAGATTTGAACTTAGGTCCTTCTGACTCCAGGGCCAGTACTCTATCCACTGCACCACCTAGCTGCAATTAAATATAGTAAGACCTCACTTATTCAGAGCTCAGCTACGCAACAAATTAAACAGTCCAGGACACAGTCAAAAAAAGCAAAAAGCAAAAAGCAAATGCTTTTGAGAAGTCAAAATCTACGCAATTTATTTATAAGGGAACTCTTCTAGACACTCCAAGAGGTCAGAGTTAATCTCTTAGCTATAATTTGTTGTTTTTCCCAGCTTTTAGCCCAGTAATCCATGGACACTTAGAAAACTTTTGCTCAGTGAATGAATAATTCTAAAACAATTTTAAGAATTTAGCAATGTAACTCACCCATACATTATGATCTTAGAGCTGCCTAAGTTTTGGGAAAGTAAGTGGCTTGCCCATAATCACACACCTCTTATTTGTTAGAGGAAGGACTTGAACACAAGCCTTCCCAACTGACTGGTGCCAGATTCCTTATGCCACACATAACCTCTCAATTCTTCATGCAAAGCTCTAAAAACTAAGTTACACTTATGATATGTGCTGGAGGGAATTTTTTCACCTTGAGTTCTTTACATTGATGAAAGAACATATTCCAAGCCCTGACCCCAAACCACTGCTTAAGAAGGCAAGAAGTATATTATGCCTTTATAAACTTACCATCCAAAATAGTTTAAAAAAGATTTTGACTCATTCATTCCTTGAATGGCTGGTTCTGGATGGCTCAGGTTTTACTGTCCTATAGCTGCAGCTGTTGAGAGTGCTGGTTCAGTTAACCCCTTCACTGCTGACTCAAATTTTGTTTCTATTCTTTTTCAAAATACTAGGAATTGTTTGGATCCTAGGTTCATAAATTTATTGCTAGAAGGAACTTTAGAGGTCATCTAGTTCAAATTTTTCACTCTATAGGTAAAGAAATTGAGATCCACAGAGATTAAGTAATTTGGCCAAGGTCAAAAGTGGCATAGCTAGGAACTGATCCCAGGCCCTCTGACTAAATTCATCACTGTTTCTACTTGACCATACTGCTTTCTAAAATTGTTGGGATTTTAACCTTTTTAGAAAGTTGAATTACATATTACAATATGACACATGATTAAGCTTTTACCAGCGTCTGTTCAGCCAACTCCACATTACCTGAGAGGTGATTAAAATCTTGTCTAGCTTGCATCTCTGATATAAATCCCACTTGATCTTAATGAATGATTTCTTGGATAAGTCTTGTCTCAATTTCTATTCTTATTGCATTATGGTCTGTAAAGGGTGAATTGACTAGTTCTACCTTTTTATATTTGTCTGCAGTATCTCTGTGCCCTAGAACATGATCAATTTTTAAAAAGTTCCATGAGGTATAAACCCAAAGACCCACACAAATTCACTATTTGACAAAAACTGCTGAGAAGACTGGAAAACAGTATGTCAGAAACTAGGTCTAGATAAACATCTTAGGAGCAGCTAGGTGCCACAGTGGATAGAACACCGACCTTGGAGTCAAGAGGACCTGAGTTCAAAACCAATTTCAGACCAGACACTTGACACTTTCCAGCTGTGTGGCCCTAGGCAGGTCACTTAACCCCAATTGCCCCCCCAAAAAAGATAAACATCTTACAACTTATAGCAAGATAAGATCAAAATAAGTACATGATTTGAACATAAAGGGTGGTATCATAAGCAAATTAAGTGAGCATGGAGTAGTTTACCTGTCAGATCTATGGATAAGGGACAAATTTAAGATGAAATGAGATAGAGAGCATTTCATGATGTAAAATGGATAATTTTGATGATATTAAATTGAAAAGGTTTTGCATAAACAAAACCAATGCAGCTAAGATTAAAAGGAAAGCAGAATGCTGGGGGAAAATTGGCAGATAAAGGTCTCATTTTTCAAATATATAGAAAACTAAGTCAAATTTATAAGACTACAAGTCATTTCTCAATTGATAAAGATATGAATAATCAGTTTTCAGGTGAAGAAATCAAAGCTATCTATAATCATATGAAAAAATGTTCCAAATCATTGATTGAATATTGATTAGAGAAATACAAATTAAAACAACTCTGAAGTACCACCTCACACCTATTGGATTGGCTAATATGACAGAAAAGGAAAATGAGAAATGTTGGAGGGGATGTGGGAAAATTGAGACACTAATGTGCTGTTGTGAATGGATCTAACCATTCTGGAGAACAATTTGGAACTACGTTCATAAAACTGTGCATACCCTTTGATCCAGCAGTACCACTACTAGGTCTGTATCCCAAAGAGATTATAAAAAAGGGAAAAGGACTTATTTGTACAAAAAATATTTGTAGTAACTCTTTTTGTGGTGGCAAAGAATTGGAAATTGAGGGGATGTCCATCAATTGGGCAATGGCTGAACAAGATGTGATATATGAATGCAATGGAATGCTATTGTGCTATAAGAAATGATGAACAGGATGATTTCAGAAAAACCTGGAAAGACTTACATATACACAATGCAAAGTGAAATGAGCAGAACCAGGAGAAAATTGTACACAGTAACAGCAATATTGTATGACAAACAATTGTGAATGACTTAGCTCTTCTCAACAATACAATGATCCAAAACAATTCCAAAGGACTTATGATGAAAAATGCTATCCATCTCTAAAGAAAGAACTGATGGAATCTGAATGTAGATTGAAGCATACTATTTTTCACTTTCTTTTTTGTGTGTTTTTTTTTTGGTCTTTGTTTTCTTTCACAGTGCAACTAACATAGAAATAAGTTTTACATGATTGCATGGGGATGGGAAGAATGGAGAAAATTTGGAACTCAAAATTTTTAAAAACAAATGCTAAAAATTATTTTTACATGTAATTGGGAAAAATAAAATATTCAAATTTTTAAAAATTCCATGTGATACAGAGAAAAATGTATATTCTTTTGCTGTCCATTTAGAAGACACAAGTCTTTTGATTCTAGTTTCTCCAGAAATTTGTTCAGTTTTATATTTTATCTTTTGCTTATTTTCCTGTTAGACTTCTCCAAAATGGATAGCAGGATACTGAAAATTCCCGTCAATATTGTGTTACTGTTTGTGTCTTAGCATTGTTTTGTATCTTAGCATTTGGATGTTAAGGCATTTGGAGCATATAAGTTTGTTACTGATACTGGTTTGTTGTCTTTGGTACCTTTCAGCATACTAAATTTTGTTTATCCCCTTTCCTTTCTTATTTTTTTGAATGTTTGTTTTGCTTTGTCTGATAGCATGATGGCAATTCCTGCTTTTTTAGATTCACTTGACGTATAGTAAAAAAAATTTTTTCCTTATCCCCTCAGTTTTATTTTGCCTATGTCTTTTTTAAAAATGTTTTTCTTTTAAGCAACAGATTGTAGGGTTTTGTTTTCTTATCCAATCTGTCACTCTTTTTTATTTTATTGGATTATTTAATCCATTCACATTTAGAGTTATGAGTTAAGTTTGTATTTTATTCCATCTGTCTCTTTAATTGGTTGCTTTTTCAAGTTATGATTTTTTCCCTCTTCTATTATAAATACAGAATTATGTTCCTTGAGTTACTTTAATCTTTTTTTTTTATTGTAGTCTTCCTTCCCATTGACTATTTTCTTCTCATTCTTGATCCCCTCTTCTTATTTGTTACCCTTTTCCCTTTTGGGTGCTGCTTATTAGTGTCTCTCTTCTGCTTTTATCTATTTATATACTTCTTCCCAGTACTGCTTTTCTCACCTTTGTATTGACTATGAGGCTGCTCCATATCTTCTACAGGATTGTTGCCCACAGTAGTTTATGTATGATCACCTGAATTAAATTCATGAGGATGAGAAAAGCATTACTTGGGTATAATCTCAAAAATGACAGAATGGTATCTATTTGAATCCAAGGCAAATCATTCAACATCACACTAATACAAGTCTATACTACAACCACTGATGCCAAAGAGGCTGAAGTTGATCAGTTCTATGAAGACCCACAACATGTCCTAGAAATAACACTGCACAAAAGATCTCACATTCATCATAGGAGATTGGAATGCTAAAGTAGGAAATTAAAAGACAATTGTAATAAAAGGCAAATCTGGCCTTGGAGTACAAAATGAAGCAGGGTAGAGACTAAGAGAGTTTTGTCAAGATAACTCACTAGTCATAACAAACACTCTTTTTCAACAACTCAAAAGAGGACTCTTCACATGGACATCACCAGATGGTCAACAAAGAAATCAGGTTGATTATGTACTTCACAGCCAAAGGTGGAAAAGCTTTATACAGTCAGTTAAAATAAGACTTGGAGCTGACTGGCTCTGATTGTGAGTCCTTATTGTAAAATTTAGACTTAAATTGAAAAAAAGTAGGGAAAATCATCAGACCATATAGATATGATCTCCATAGTATCTTTTATGAACATGGAATGAAAGTGATGAATAGACTTAGGGGATTAGATCTGATAGACACTGTGCCTGAAGAACTGTAGGAAGAGGTTTACAATATTGTACAGGAGATAGCAACAAAAAACATTCCAAAGAAAAAGAACAAGAAAGCAAAACAGTATGATGAGGCTTTACAAATATCTGAGGAAGGAAAAGGAAAAAGGGAAAGACATACCCAACTGAATATAGAATTCCAAAGAATAGCAAGGAGAGATAAGGTTTTCTTAAATGAACAATGCACAGAAATTAAAGAAAACAATAGAATGGGAAAAAACAGGAGAACTCTTGAAGAAAATTAGGGATATCAAGTGAATGTTTCATGCAAAAAATGGGCATGATAAAAAACAAAATTGGTAGGGACTTAACAGAAGCAAAAGAGATTAAGAAGAGATGGTAAGAATGCACAAAAGAGGGGCAGCTAGGTGGTGCAGTGGATAGAGCATGGCCCTGGAGTCAGGAGGACCTGAGTTCAAGACACTTGACACTAGCTGTGTGACCCTGGACAAGTCAACTAACCCCATTGCTTAGCCAAAAAAAGAAAAAAGAAAAGAAAGAATATACAAAAGAAATATACATGAAAGATCTTAACTTCACTGATAGCTACAATGGCGTGGTTACTGATCTAGAGCCAGACATCCTGGAGAATGATGTCAAGTGGGCCTTAGGAAGCATTGCTAACAATAAGGCTAGTGGAGGTGAGGGAATTCCAGCTGAGCTATTTAAAACCCTAAAAGATGATGCTGTTAAAGTATAGCACTCAATATGCCAACAAATTTGGAAAACACAACAGTGGCCACTGCATTGGAAAAGATGAGTTTACACCCCAGTCCTAAAGAAGAGTAATGCCAAGGAATGTTCAAATTATCAAACAGTTGCACTCATTTAACACACGAGCAAGGTTAAACTTAAGATTCTACAAGCTAGGCTTCAGCAATTACCAGAAGAATAGGTTGGTTTTTGAAGAAGCAGAGGAACTAGAGATCCAACATTTGCTGGATTATGGAGAAAGCAAGGGAGTTCCAGAAAAACATCAACTGTTGCTTCATTGACTACACCAAAGCCTTTGACTGTGTGGATCACAACAAAATGTGGCAAGTCCTCAAAGAGATGGGAGTGCCAGATCATGTTACTTGCCTCTGGAGGAACCTGTATGCAGTTGAAAAAGCAACTGTTAGAACTACCAAACATGGAACAACTGATTGGTTTAAGATTGGAAAAGGAGTATGGCAAGGACATATATTGTCATATTATTTATTTAATTTATATGCAGCGTAAATCATGTAAAATGCTATATTGGATGACTCAAAAGCTGGAATTAAGGTTGCTGAGAGAAATATCAACAATCTCAGATATGCAGATGATACCACTCTGATGCCAGAAAGTTAAGAAAAATTAAGAAGCCTCTTGATGAGGGTGAAAGAGAAGAGTGTAAAAGTTGGCTTGAAGCTTAACATAAAAAAAAACCAAAATGAAACCAAAAAATCTAAGATCTTGACAACTGGTCCCATCAGTTTCTGGAAAATAGAGGAAGAAGAAATGGAAGCAGTCTCCAATTTCATATTCTTGAGTTCAAAGATCACTGTAGCCATGAAACTAAAAGATGCTTACTCCTTGGAAGGAAAGCTATGGAAAATTTGGACGACGTAGTAAAAAGCAGTCATCACCTTACCAACAGAGGTTCATATAGTCAAAGCTGTGGTTTTTCCAATAGCAATGTATGATTGTGAGAGTTGGACAAAAGTTGAATGTCACAGAATCAATGCTTTTGAATTATGGTGCTGAAGAAGACTTCTGAGAATCCCTTGGAAGCAAGGAGGTCAAATCAGTCAATACTTAAAGAAATTAATTCAGTCTGCTCACTGGAAGGCCAAAAACTGAAGCTGAAGCTTAAATACTTTGGCCACATAATGAGAAGACTCATTGGAAAAGACCCTGATATTGGGAGAGATTAGAGACAAAAGGAAAAATGGACAGCAGAGGATGAAATGAATAGATAATGTCATAGAAACAGTGAACGTAAACTTGGACAGACTTTGAGAGGTAGTGGAGAATAGAAGGGCCTGGCTCTCTGTGGTCCATGGAGTCACCAAAAAATGGGACACAACTGAGTGACTCAACAGCAACAAGAAATACTTCTTCCTTCTCTTTTTCCTCTCATTTGAGTAGATTCCTCCTTCCTCTCCTCCTCTTCAGCTAGTCTTGTTCGTTAATTTTATAATTTCATTTTTTGGTGTCTCTTTCCAAAAAGGATTTCTCTCACTCTCTTCTTTATCCATCTTCTCTTTTTGTTTACTCTAGACCCTCATTCTCTGAGGGTCTAAACACAAAGTCTGTAATCATCTGGTCTCCCTCTTTTTCTTGTATTCTTCAGTTAAAGCTTCCAAAATATCAATGCTAGGCTCTTCCCTCTGTACTTTCTGCCATTGCCTTATAGAGATTACCCTATGAATTCCTCTTTTCCATTTTGCCTGGCATTCAGAAACATGACAATTAATGCAGGTGTCAGAGAGGACACTGACCTATGGTAGGGCTACTTCCTCTCCCCTTCCCCTACTGACCAATATCTTCTCTTGTAGGCCTTCTCCCCTACATTTTCCTGGAAATATCCTCCTTGTACCCATGCTTTCCCCCTCCGGGTACTAATTGCCCGCAAGGGTTCCAACTTCCTCTTCCCAGGACATGTATACTTTTCAGACACCAAATCCCCCAGGCCTCATCCAGTGAAAGGTCTTCATCTCCATTCACCCATAGGAACATTCATCAGAGGCATTCCCATCCACCCACAAATTTAAAAGCCTTCTTCCTTTCACCCCTTTTCCAGGAAATATGACCTTCAGATCTTATAAATAAGTTCAGGCATCTATAAATAAATACTGTAAAATGAAGCAAAATGATCCAAGACTTGATGATACAGAGGACCCTGTGGAATTTGAGGAGAACATAGGACTGCAACATGCTGTTCCTGAGTGGCTTAAAGAAGAAGTACATCTTGCATAGTAAAAATAATAAGCAGAATTTTTAAAAAAACATTTCAATTTCACCAAAGAAACAAAAGAGAGAACATAAGAGAATACATGGCAGAGGGGGTGGAGTGTGGAGCAGGAGGATGGAGAGGAATGAGTGATGTGCTGGTGTGAAATCAAGGGCTAGCAATGAGGGGAAGGTGACCTCTGTGGTCTCAGAAAGAGAAGAGGCTACCCTCATTCTCTGATGGTCTAAACACAAAGCCTATAATCATCTAGCCTCCCTCTTTTCCTCGTATTCTTCAATCAAAGCTTCCAAAATATCAATGCTAGGCTCTTCCCTCTGTACTTTCTGTCACTGCCTTATAGAGCTTACCCTATGGATTCCGCTTTTCCATTTTGCCTGGCATTCAAAAAAATGACAATTAATGCAGTTCTCAAAAGAAGAAATCCAAGTAATTGACAGCCATATAAAAATATTCCAAAGAACATATAATTAAATAATTACAAATTAAAGGCATTAAGTTTCCACCTCACACCTGTTAAATAAAGATGATAAAACCAGAAAAGTACAATTGTTGGAGAAACTACACAAAGGCATATTGATGTTGGTCTAACTAACTGTGAACTGGTCTGATTATTATGGAAAGTAATTTGGAATTGTGTCCCCCAAACCACTGAACTGTGCATACCCTTTAACCAACTACCAGTACTAGGCCTCTACCCCAAAGAGAATAAAGAAAGAGGAAGAAGATACATATTTCCAAAAATACAGCAGCTCTTTTTCTGTTAGAAATGAACTGGAAGCAAAGTAGATGCTCATGAATTGTTGGATTACTGAACGAATTGTGATATAAGAATGTAATGGAATATTATAGTGCCATAAGAATTGATAAAAGCAATAGAGTCAGAGAAACATGGGAAGACTTAGAAGCTAATGTAGAGTGATGTAAGTAGAACCAGTGGAACAATTTATAGAGTAACAACATCATTGTAAAGAAACAACTTTGAGAACAACTAAAAACTCTGATTAATGTAGTGACAAACCATGACTCCAGAGAACTCATGAGGAAGCATGAGATCCACCACCTAATAGAACTGTGATGAACTCAACGTGCAGGATCAATCATGCATTTTTGCACATGGATGGCAAGGGTGTGGATTTATTTTGTTTGACTTTACTTTTTTGTTACAAAGATTGTACTTTTCTTTTTTTTGAGGGGGCAGATTTGAGGAAGGGAAAGGGCTGGAAATGGAGTTGCTGAAGGAGGAGAGGAAGGAAAGAAAGAAAAAAGAAGAAGAAGGAGGAGGAGGAGGAGGAGAAGAAGAAGAAAGAGGAGGGGGGGAGGTCTCTGAAACATTTCTTTTAAACTCACAGAAGAAAAAAGAAGGAAGTTCAGATGGAAACAGACAGTGGGACAGCTTTGCTGAATTTATTATGTACTTTTAAAAATTTAAATTTCTTATGTACTTTTAAAAAGATAACAACTCATAATAGAGATTTGTGTTTCATTTATATTTATACATACACATATCTATATCACTGTATACAGATTATAGATATTGATATATGGAATTATTGTTGCAAAAGGTGGATAGGATAGCCAGCTTGGTGCCTCCTGGTAAAGTTTCCAAAGAATTTTTCTCCCTTATTCACTACCTATAACCTTTTCTTAAGTTAAGCCTTCTTGATATCCTAATCTTTTAGGGCCATTTTCTACAGAAATAATCAAGTCTTCTAGAGCTGAAAGTAGGATCTCATGGCCAACTTCTCTTTTTATGGATTGCAGGAACAGAGGCAGGATGTGAATATCCAAGGGGAGCATATCTCACTTTGTATCTTCAGCACTAGTATTCCTATCCATTACTGTAAATAACTGAATTGATTCTTAACTCCTCTGCTTCCTGCCTAAGACTAATGGGCCTACTATTCTTTTAGTTCTATATTGAAAATTGCGGGTACAGTGGAATCTCATTTAGACTCACCAATTTGGGTTGTATGATGACTCAGACATCCATCTCTCACCTTTTGTTTTTATGATAAATTGACTCTGTGTGTGTTTTCAGCCTCCCCACTGTTTCATTGGGAGTTACTGAAACTGAAACTTGCAGTCTTGCTTAATTTAGTGAATTGATCATCGTTGTAGCAGCTGCATCCTCTGCCCATTTCCCTCATGCTTTATTTTTTTTCACAGTTTTTTTTTTCCCAGAGGAAAATAAACTATGCTCCTCTTAGGTCACCCATGATGCCCTATTGCCAGAACCAATGATCTGGTCTCAGTCATCACTTTTTCTTTTAGAATATCATTTGACACTATTGGCCAGTCTTTCCTTTAGAATGTTTTTTTCCCCCTTGACTTTCATGACTCTATACCCTCCTGGTTTTTGTCCTACTGTCTCAGAATTCTCTTATTTGTTCCCTTCATTGGTTTCTCTCCCTTTGCCTTTCTGCTGACTTCTACAAGGTCAATTCTAGCATCTCTGTCTATATCCCTTGAGACAATTCACCACCTTTTTTTTTTTGCTTTTGCTTTTACAAAGGGGTAATTACTGAGAAGATGCAGTAAGAATATTCTCCTTTACCCCAACACCTTGAGGCACTTTCCCCTATACCACCTTGGTCCTAGAGGGCAGTGAGCTCAAGTTAAAAGCAGTTTCAACAAAACATTTGTGCCACCAAGTTCATTTTTTATTTTGGCCCAGCTTTAGGGTCAATTTACCACTGGGTTGGGTCCCAGAAGTAGCTACTTGGGGTTGCCCTGGAGGACTGCAAACTTTGGCTTGGATTCAGTCTCCCAGATCTCTGGTGGCTCTTTCTCTCAATTTTTTGGACATCCCAAGGTGGTAGCCTAGTCTGTTCTATCTCCAGTACTCCTCTACCTAAGGAAGTAAAGGAGAAACAGAACAAGAACAGAAGAAATAACAGCAGATACATGTACTTGTGGCTTCAAGTCAACTTCAGTGGAGAGAAAGAGAACCTGGTTGAGAACAGTCTACTGGCCGTTGTTGTCTCTCCCTGCCCCGAGGCCTGTAGCTGTTCCTACCTCTAGACAAGCAGGCAAGTAAATTCACCCACTCTTACAGCTTCAAATATTCTATGCAGATACTCATAGATCGTCAGGAGTGACTTTTCTCCTAAGCATTAATCATGCATTTCCAACTGCTGTTCCATTTTGGAATTACTTCTGTTGCCTCAAAATAAGCACAGAATCCTCCTTCTAGAAGTTGTTCTTGTTCCTTACTTTTCTGTTTCTGTTAATGGTTTTTGTTGCAGTTGAGTTATTTCAGTCATGTCCTATTCTTCGCCACCCATTTGGGGTTTTCTTGGCATAGATAACAGAGTAGTTTGCCATCTCCTTCTCCAGCTCATTTTACAGATGAGGAAACTGAGGCAAACAGGGTTAAGTGACTTTCCCAGGGTTACACAGCTAGTAAGTGTCCGAAGCTGGATTTGAATTCAGGTTCTCCTGACTCCAGGGCCAGCACTCTATCTACTAAACCATATAACTACCCTTCTGTTAATGGTACCACCCAGTTATCCAATGATAACATAGTTATCATTGATTCTTTCTTCTTTCCAGCCTTTCACATCCAATTAGACACCAAATCCTGTTCAATCTTCCTTTCTTTATAGTGTCTGTCATATCCATTTCTTTCTTTATCTTTTCCCTGCTTGCACCCTAGTTTAGGCTCTCATTGTGCCTTGACTGTTATAAGCACCAACTAAGTCATCCTCTAGTCTCTCTCCACTCCAATTCATGCAGTATAACTTTAGATTATACTTTTTGCTTTCATCATGTTGCTCCCATGGATCAAAAGCTGATAGCTTTGCCCCTTTAAGAAGCAGAAAAGAAGATGATGAGCTTAATAAAAACAGAAGTGCAGCCTGCTTCTCCCCTCCTAGACCCCAATGAAAAGATGCTATTCTAGAGCCTATTATGAATATGTATTCAGGGGATATTTTTGCTCCTATATTGATTTTAATTTTCTAATTTTTTTCTCATGACCTCTTCCAAAGTTTATCTTAACCTTTCATCTTCATTAAAGTGGAATGGTGATATCAGAACTGTCCTACTCCATTTTAACCTTGATACCTTAACGGGGTGAGAATACATCTCAATCAATCACTCATAGGCCTTAGCCATAGGTCTCCAAAGTGGGTGATACTGCCCCCTGGGGGTAGGGTGCTGGAATGATGGGGGGGCAATAGTAGCCTTGGGTGCAATTGGGAGGCATTGAATAAAAAATAAGTTGGAGGTGGAAGCATAAAAAAGAAGAGAAGAGAAGAGAAAAAAATTTTGAAAAACCATTCATACATGTTTCATCTATTGTGTAATAGAGTTAAAATAATGATTACATTATTTTCCAAATAAACATACAAAATGCAAGTTATAACTGATCAGTGGTCAAATCTGCTGACAGGTCTTGACAAGCAAGTGTTGGCAGGCAAATGTGTTGTGCATTGTTGGGAAGTGCAACATGCATCAGTAGGAATATGTGTGTGTAATGACTTGTTTACAATATACTATACAGTTACATGATGAAATATTGCATCATCAAAATTTCATTGCAGTAAAAATGCCACAAATTTACAATAAATCATTAAATTTCAGATGTGTCATTTAAAAATATTTTATATTTTTTTGAAATGATGCGAATTTTTAAAAAAATGGTTAAAGGGTTAAAGAAAGTAGATTTCCAGGAGGGTGCTGAGTATTTTTTTTAAAAGGGGGTGGTAAGCCAAAAAAGTTTGGGAACCTCTGCTTAGACTAAGTGCTAAAAGGCCTTCTAATAGGATGTTTGCACAAGAATCATGTTTGGATGGGCTTAGGAAACTTGGTCTATAAATGGTAAAAGGAGTTGAGAAGAGATAGAATTCTAGAAATTAGAGTGAGTATGGCATTCTAAATGAACTCCTGAGAAGGAACTTCCTTTCTTCTTAAGAAAGTGATGTATCAAACTCAGCTTTAGTCATGCCTTCTTTCTCCCTCACCCTTGGCTAGAAGAAGACCCTGCAAACGTCAAAGAGTCTGGAAGATTTGGGCCTTCCCATATTTCTATCAGTATCCTACAGGTGTTCCTGGATCAGCTAGCAACAGTATCTACAGCCGCGGATGGATGGAAGCGAATTCACCATTTCTTAAAGGGAACTTCTCGGGCACCCATGAATGGAAGAAAAAGACTTCCAACAACGAGGAATTACTCTCTTACTATATGTTATCTTATTATTATTATTATTGTTGTTATTTTGCTTATTGGTGAGGTAATTGGGGTTAAGTGAGTTGCCCAGGGTCACACAGCTAGTAAGTGTCAAGTGTCTGAGGTCAGATTTGAACTCAGGTCTGCCTGACTCCAAGGCAGAGCTTTATCTGCCCCTATCTTATTATTTTTTAAAATTTTATTTATTTTGCTTTTAATTTATGAAATAAAATAAGCATTTCCATAAAACAGAATTTTAAAAATTGCACATGAACCTGAAAATCTATTATATACAACTTGCAATTCTTTTAAATATATAATAAAGTTATTATATAACTTTTTTCTTTTTTTTTCCTTCCCCACCCCCACCTCTGCCTAAAGTTTGAACTCATATTCCCTAGAACTGTATATATGTATTTGTGAGTGAGTACATCCCAGATATTTGGGGGATGTTTGGTGCCACTGCTCTGAGCACACTGCCTTAGTAAGTATTTCTTTCCAAAAGTTACATATGTCTACTGACTAAATTGATGCTCAACTGATAATATTGGGGGGAAGCACACTTATGAGGACTGAAATTTATAGCATTAAAGATTTCTCTCTAACTCGTCAGGAATGCTAGAGGTATTATCCCAGTTCTAGGAACCCAAATTGTCTGTGAAAATGAAAGTTGTGATAAGGATCCTCAGAGCTTACCTTTTTGGGGCTATCTGTATATTTCTGTGTATTCAATTAAGCACCAAGTCTCCTGTTCCTGCTTCTATTGTCTGTGGTTCCTTTTAGCAACTTTGCTCCAGGCCTCCAATTTGGCCTTGTTCCAATTTTTGACAAGAATTTCATTACCTCATCTCCAGGTCACCACGTCTAATCCCTTGAGAAGGAGAGTGGTGAAGTGTATAGGGCACTGAACTTAAGGTTAGTAAGATCCAGATGTTTTTTTCACATTCTGCCTTAGAAACATTAGCTGTGAAATGCTGGGCAAACCACTTAACTTGTTGATGCCTTAGTTACCTAATCTAAAAAATGAAGGGCCTGGATTATGAACTCTATAGTCCTTCCAGTTCTAGATCTATAATCCTATGACCTTCTCCTATGTGATGACCATTGCCCTTGTCAGTTTCTAGACCAAGCTCTTTTTTCTTTCTTTCTTTCTTTCTTTCTTTCTTTCTTTCTTTCTTTCTTTCTTTCTTTCTTTCTTTCTTTCTTTCTTTCTTTCTTTCTTTCTTTCTTTCTTTCTTTCTTTCTTTCTTTCTTTCTTTCTTTCTTTCTCTTTCTTTCCTTCCTTCCTTCCTTCCTCTCTCTCTCTCTCTCTCTCTCTCTCTCTCCTTCTTTCCTTCCTTCTCTCTCTTTCTTTTTTTCTTTCTTCCTTCCTTGAAGCAGGGAAAAGATAGAGGAAGGAATGGGTATGATATTTATCCAAGCAAGTAGTAAAAACAGAAACTATAAATTGCAGAATAGTTGTTAATCTGCTTTGGTAGATGAATTTTCTTTATTTAGCAGTTCTCTACATCAATAAAATCTCAAGTATAGACCTCCAAAAATCAATATATCACAATTTAGTTGGTCATTCTCCAATAGTTTGAACAATAGGCTGGATCCTGTTTCGTTTTTGGTTTTGTTTAATATTTCAAATAGAGTAGGTATCAATATTTTTTAGAGATAAGTCATTTTTTCTTTTATGACTATTTTGGAATACAGTCCTAGCAATAGAAGCACTAGGCTGAAGGGCATGAAAATGGCTCTGGTGGCATATTGTCAATAGTTGATAAACATTTATGAAAGACTTAGTATATGTCAAGCACTATGCTAAGTTCTGCGGGTAGAAATATATTTTTTTAAAAAACCAGTCCCTGCCCTCATGGAGCTTACAATCTAGTAAGAGAAGGCAATACATAAAAGAAAGCTGAAAAGCTATGGGTGGGGGTAGGATGTACCTGACTTGGGGTAAGCTCGTGGCCAGGTGGGAAACAGATGTCTAAAGAGATGTCTGCCTGGTTCCTTCTCTTAAATGGAGGAGTTTATGGCTCCACTCTCTAATTAATGGGGCCAAGGGTACTGATCAGGAGTGAGTAAGGAGGCTGATTGGATCTTGCAAGATGATGTAGTTCAGTCCTTCAACTGTGTCCAACTCTTTGTTACCCCTTTAACCTCTACTCAGTTCCTACTAAAGAAATCATCTCTGCATTCAGGAGAGGAACATAAGTTGTAGAAAAAATGATACTTGACAATGCAGGAAAAATAACTTATTTTGACTCTGAGATTCTGTTTCATTTCTTTAAATGCATTTTAATTTAGCCTTCACTACAGTACTCATCAGAACCATTTGAGATTCTGCTACAAGAATCACCACAGAGACCTCAAAAAACACAGCTGAAATCAGAAAAATGAAGTTTCTGCCTCTCCATGGAGCTGAAATTTTCCTCCAAACAACATGAGAAATGTTTTGCTATATCCAGAAGAAAGAACTGATGATTCATGACCCAGGTTATCTGCTTTAGGAGAACCTGTCCAGCAGATTGAGCTCCAGTGGGAGAACTCAAGCCTTTTGCTTTCTTTGCTTTACCTCTTTCTAAGGTTTGTGGAGATTCCCAGGAGGGAAGGAGGGTCAGCTGGCCCAAGGAGGTGACCGTCGGCACTTCTCCACCCTTATGAATATTTGGAGTGGAGTTGTCTCTAAATTTGTGCATCTCATGTTTCTTTTGGGCTATTGCAATTCTGCTTTGCTCATAAAGCACACCACTTTCTTTGATGTGGGCACACCATGCTGGGTGGTCTGGTGCCAGCATCTCGCATGTCTCATAATTGATACCAAAGTTCTTCAGAGAGACCTCGAGAGTGTCCTTGCATCACTTATTCTGGCCACCATATGAATGCTTGCCTTGTGTAAGTTTTCTGTAAAATAGTCTTTTAGGTAAATGTGTGGTTGGCATTTAGACTATGTAGTTGGCCTATTGGAATTACAGTCTGCAGTAGAGTTTGAATGCTTGGCGATTCAGCTCAAGAAAGGATCTCAGTGTCCACTACCTTATCTTGCCAGGTAGTCTTCAGAATTTTCCTAAGACAATTCAAATGGAAATGGTTCAATTTTCTGGCATGGCCCTGGTATACTGTCCAGGTTTCACAGGCATACAATAATGAGGTCAGCATAAAGGCTCTGCAGATCTTCAGTTTGGTAAGCAGTCTAATTCCTTTTCTCTCCTACACTTTCCTTTGGAGCCTCCCAAACACTGAGTATAGCCCTGGCAATACGTGAGTCAACTTCATCATCTATGTGTACATCCCAGGAAGGTATACTGCCAAGGTAAGTGAACTTATACGCAGGATTCAAAATTTCTCCATTTGCTGTAACTGATGGTTCCCTGTATGGATGATGTGTTACTGGCTGGTGAAGAACCTCCGTTTTCTTGGTGTTAATTGTCAGGCCAAAATTAGCACGAGCAGCAGAGAATCAATCCATACTTTGTTGCATCTCAGCCTCAGAGGCTGCATTGAGTGCACAATCATCTGTGAACAAAAAGTCACATACCAACTCTCTTGACTTTAGTCTTGGCTTATAGCTTTTTCAAGTCAAATAGTTTACCATTAGTTCAGTAGCTGACCTTGATACTATTTTAGGAAACATCATGCAAAAAAGCATGGGAGCAAGCACACAGCCTTGTTTCACTCCATTGGTGACTGGGAAAGTGTGACAGCACTGCCCTTTATTCAGAATCCATGCAAGCATGCCATCATGAAACTGGCATAAAAATACTGATGAACTTCTCCAGGCAACCAGATTTCACCATGATCTTCTACAAGTCCTCATGACCAACCATATCAGAAGCCTTGGTTAGGTCAACAAATGTCGTGTACAGACCTCTGATCTGCTCCTGGCATTTCTCCTGAAGTTGTAGGGCAGCAAATACCATGTCAACCGTTCCTCGACCCTTCCTGAAGCCACACTGGCTCTCTGGTAGATAACCATCTTCCTGGTGAAGGATCAGCTGCTTAAGAAAGACTCTGGCAAGAATCTTGCCAGCAATGACTAAGAGAGAGACACCCGCCCGTAATTGTCACAGGACAACCTGTTTCCTTTTCCTTTATAGAGCTGGACAGTTGGAGGCATCCTGGATCTCCTGGTGGATAATGTCCTTTTGCCATGTAACCCAGAAGATTTCAGTCAACTTTTTTTTTTTATGAGCAGTGGACTTCCTGCCTTGTAGATCTCTGCTGGAATGGAATCAACACCAAGCACTTTGCCACATGAGAGGAGCCTAATGCTATTCAATACCTCCTCTTCAGTTGGAAGTTCAGCTAGAGAGGGATTGACTTCAACCTAAGGTAAGTGGTCAATGGCTTCAGCAGTGTTTGATGACAGTTTGTTGAGAATACTATGGAAGTGTTAAGCCCATCCCTCCAGGATTATGTTTTTATCACTGTTCAGTGTGGCTCCATCAGTGCAGAGTAGTTTAGACGCACCAGAGGTCTTTGGCCCATACTCATCAGGGCATCATAGAAGTGCTTTGGATTGTTGCTATTGGTATAAAACTGAGCCTCATCTGCCTTCCTATAGAGCCAAGAATCCTGCATCCCTCTAAGCTTCGCTTGCATTTTACTTTTGTTGACATTAAATGCTACCTTCTTAGAGATGGACAAACTGCCCTGCTGGTAAACCCTATGGAGGTTTCATTTTTTTTTTCCTTAGTAGCTTCTGAATTTCCCCATCATGTTCTTCAAACCAATCCTGATGTTTGTGAGAATTCTGGCCCAGATGAGCAAATGAGATGCTGTACACCAAATCTCTGAAAGCTTCCCACTCCTTTTCTGCTCCATTGCTGCTAACTGTGTGTTGATTCAGCATTCCTCTAGGTCAGCAATAATCTGTTCATGCACAGAGTTGCCTTGGGGCTGTCACTTTTGTTGAATGTGAATGTTTATTGGTCCAGCAGTCTGAACCACATATTGCCTTTGTCACTTTCACACCCTGTCTGTCTCTTCTCCTTACAATGACATAGTCCATTAAAAGCCAGTGCTTACTTGGAGGGTACATCCACAACAATTTTGTGTGTGCACATGTGTGTGTGTGTTGTGTGTGTGTGTATTTAGATAAATCAATGATAGTGATAATGTTGGTGATGAGAAGGTAGCAAGGCGTACAAGTCTTCGGTAGTAAGTGACATTTCTTCTTGCTGTTTCTGATTCCATTCCTCCCAAGGACTCCCTGTCATGTGTGATAGTCTGTGTCTCCTCTGGTGTCAAAGTCACCCAGAATCACAAGCTTGTTTTTTTAATTCAGGCAATTGGGGTTAAGTGACTTGTTCAGGATCACACAGCTTGGAAGCGTCAAGTGTTTGGTCTGAGGCCGCATTTGAACTCAGGTCCTCTTGACTTCAGGGCTGGTGCTCTATCTGCTGTGACACCTAGCTGCCCAGAGGCTTGTTCTCTTTCAGCACATTATTGATGAAGATCTCCAGGTCTTTGGAATGTTTTCTTTAATCTTATTAGGTCTCATCATCATGGAAGCATGTGCACTAATGATAGTGCCATAGTGCTTTCCTGCAAGTGGCAATCCCATTATCACAAGCTTGCCTTTCACTCCTTTTGGGGGGCATACAAGCTTGCTGACTAAATTAGATTTCACTTCAAAACCTATGCCAGCTTCACAGTGTTCCTCGCCATAGTGGCCACTCCAGAAAAATGTGTATCTGACTTTGGTGAGTTGCACTTCGTTCGCCAACCTTGTTTTACTCAGAGCTGCTATTTGGATGTGGCACTAGCTGAATTCTCTCACAACAAAAGTTATTTATCTTTCAGGTCCGCTGGATTTTGTGTGTCCATGAGTGTGCACACATTCCATGTAGCAATGGTGAGTGAAATCATATTCATAAAAGTTTTTGTGCATTTTTTTGTATTTCAACTGCAGGGTGAGATTCCTACCTGATATAGTAAACAGGCCAGGGTTGGGTGAGATAGACAATTTTGGGGTACCTTTTCTAGCTCTTTCCTCATGCCAGGAGGTGAGAAGTATAGTCCTTAAAAAAAAAAAGCTGCTCAAATACCTAGGTGGCTGCTGAATCCTTTTGCTGCTTCAGTCCAGCGAGAAGACCACCCTATGGCCTGGGCTGCCCACATGCAGGGTTGTGACTACAGCTCCCAGTGTATCTACACCTGCTGCTTTGTCATTTACTCATCACCATAGGACTTCAAAGTAGGTAAAATAGTAAAATTATAACATAGTAAAATAGTATGAGTGATATCTGGACTCATGTAAATTGGATTTAAGTGAGGCAGAGTTGTGCAAAGTTGTCAGCCTCTTTCTTTCACAGTCATCAAAGTCCAGTGTCAAGGCAAAAGTCTGGATGATTCTCAGTGGCCTGGGATGCAGAGGATGACCTTGGTATCTTCAATGTCTGAACAAGTTCTAAGTGCTCCACAGCACCTGCTTCAGCCAACTTCATGGTCCTTTGGAACAAGTTGCTCTCATCCACCCATTTTGCTGGGGGAAGTCTTTACGTGCTTGGAATAGACACCCCCCCCCCCGGAAATCCCGAACAGGTCCAAGGCCATTGGTTACCCTCAACTTGGTTTAGCCCATCTGCTAAGATGATTTTACTGGTGTGTGGCTGCTGCACATGTTTCTTGGAGTCACAGGTGGGAGTGACAAATGAACCCCAAAGGTAGATGAGCAGCCCTGAAAAGGGCTTGGCAAGCCCTTGCCCCAGAGGTGCTAGACCTCCCTGAATACCCCATGCCCCCCAGGAGACTACTAAATAGTGCTTTAAGGTACCCAAAGTGTTTTTCTCACAACCACCTTGTTAAGTGGTCTCCCATTACCTTCATACTCCCTGGGAACACATATTCACATCTTCACAGTGGCAATTTTCTGCCCTATCACTGTAGGTTTTCCTTTTCCTCTCCCTAGCCCCCACTTTCTAAATCTTGCTCTAAGAAATATAAACATCTATACTACCATTGCCTTTGGAAAAAGAGTGTCAATGGACTACTTTGTTTTTCTACTCACCATCTTTTGACTTCCTAGGCCCCTTCCCTGGATACTATTCCTCTCAATATGTTGTCTCTCATATTAGAATATAAATTCTTTGAGGGCAGGGATTGTCTTGTAATTGGGTTTGTATCCACAGAGCTTAGCACAGTACATGGTACATAGTACACATTTAATAAATGTTTTTCATTCATTCATTTTACTTTGGAGGAAACTAAAGATCAAAGAGGTGACAAGAATTGTCCAAAGTCATAAAACCAATAAGTTTCAGTGATAGATTTAAAACCCAGATCACCTGGTTCCAAGTTAATTGTTTTTTTTCCCCCATTATTGCATTCTGCCTCTAAATTCAGAGGTTAGATTATTTATACTTCTATGTCTAGACTGCACAGAGGCCACAAAAGTTTGTTGAGCCCTTGGCCTTGATGGAGTCATCTCTTGATGCTAAAAAAGCATACTTAAAAGTATCCTTGTTATGTGGGGTGGGGCAGCGAGGTGGCACAGTGGATAGAGTGCTAGCCCTGGAGTCAGGATGACCTGAGTTCAAATCCAGCCTCAGACACATAACACTAGCTGTGTGACTCTGGGCAAGTCACTTAACCCCAATTGCCTCACCAAAAGAAAAAGGAAAAAAAAAAGAAAAAAGGTATCCTTGCTATGTAGAATTGATAAATGGAAGGAGACAACACCAAATAGAACACTAGACCAGGGGTGGGGAACTTGCAACCTCAAGGCCACATGTGGCCCTCTAGGTCCTCAAGTGAGGCCCTTTGACTGAATCCAAACTTCTTTGTTCTGTGAACAAAGGCCACATGTGGACCTGAGGCCACAGGCTTTGTTCTGTGAAGTTTAGATTCAGTCAAAGGGTTACTTTGACCTAGAAGGTCACATCTGGCCTCCAGGGTGCAGATTCCCCATCCCTGTCCTAAACCTACACTCCCAGCCAGTGTATAGGTTCACTCCAAGCAGAGGGGATTTAGAAAAACCACAGTTTGGGTTGTTTTGTTTCCACTGGTTGCTTCAGTTGGTGAACAAAGGGATTCGTGCAATAAAATATGGTTCCTAAATGCTATCCAACTCCGGCGCAGGGTCTGAAGGATTTCAGGAGGAGGGAGTAAATTCAGGAGCCAAAGTTAGTTGTCAATAGCACTGCTTTTCTGCTCACATTCCTGTTTAGTAATTGAGCTGTGTAGGGCTCTGACCATTTTTCTTTTAACCAGTTTGTTCATCATGAATAAAATGGTGTGGTATAGGTAAGGGCAGGTAAGATGTGGATCAAGAATCTCTCCAACCCACCACCACTTTGATTTCTCAGCTTTTAATTTGAAACCCCAACAGCCCTCTTGGCTACCCTACTTGCCTCATTTCCACTCCACAATTAGTGTTTTTTTTTTTCATGGAATCACATATAAGCTTCATGTGCATACCTACCCTCAGGAAATTTATAAGCTAAGGTTCAGTTTGAGACATGGAGCCTGACTCTTAGATGAGACCTAGATAGTTATTACATACACATGGCACTAATCCACATATTAGTTCTTTTTTTTTTTTTTCTAAGCACATTCCATTTAATAGCAAGGCTATTGTTCAGTTGTGTCCAACTCTTTGTGACCCCATTTGGGGTTTTCTTGGCAGCACATATTAGTTCTGAAAGACTTTATAAGAGTAATCAATTTATAAGTGTTCTTTAATCAGTCCTTAAAAGAGCATTCAATAATCACCTTTTGTTACACTTTAAAAAAAAAGTCTCAGTTTCAGAAATCAGTTATGTCAACTAAAAGGTTCTCAGAAAAAAACTGAGACATGCATTATGCTCTTCTTTCTGGTTCTCCTTTTAAAAGGAACATATATCTCTGAGTCGCAATGACATGTGTTTCTGAATATTTAGTTTCCTTATGTAGTGGAATCATTCTTCTCGGGAGGAAAGATGAGAACCTGCTTGGAGCACAAGGCTATTAGGGCACTCTAAAAATGCTATGCCTTCTGTGGGGGTGTCAGCTGTTCCCTGAGCTCACTTATTTTGTTTTTAAATGTTGATGGAAGAGAACTCTTGCTGCTATTAATCTTCTAATAGAAAAATGACTTCATGTGTGGGACTGTAGTGTTGATATGTGACCAATAAATGTACTGCACTGTTCAGTCAGTACTTGTCTTGATGACTAATAAAGATTGTAGAATGTTATAGTGGAAAGGATATTGTATTTAGATTCAGAGGACCATAGTCTGGATCGCATCTCTGCCACTAGCTGTGTGAGCCAGGGGTATGGGGGGTGGGAAATGTTTAATAACCACCTCTCTGGGAGGAGAGCTGGTTATATATATATATCTGTATCTATATATTATATATAATTTATGCATATATATCTGAGACACAGTTTTAAGTTTAATCTGCAAGATTAACTTTTTCTCCATCACTTTCTTAAGTCTAGACAATCAACAAAACAGTTAATCAAGCCTCATTTGTAGTGTTGGCTGATTCTGGGGGTATAAATGTTCATAATGGCTCCCACACCCCTCTGTGTGACCCTCAGTTAAGTCGTATAAACTTTCTGAGCCTTAGCAAATTCATCTATAAAATTAGCAGAATATTTGTAATACATATCTTAAAGGATCACCATAAGGAAAGCACTTTCATCCCATCTGGAGTGGCTGGGCTGCGAGAGCTACCAACTGGCTTCTTTCCTTTCCTTTCAGTCATCCTCTGAGCCCTGAGCTGCCCAGGCCATCTGCAGTAACAAGTGGGAAGAAAAACGCGGCTCCTCACATTGCTTGTGTAACACTGACTACCTAGGCCCCCACTGCTTGAAGGGCAGGTATATTACATACCTCCTTCAGTGATCTCTGATATGAGGGCTTGGGGTATGTAGGCTCTGCCTGTGGATGTAGTCGCCGTTGATCGTGTTCCTCCAAATTTAGAGGGGTCCCCTGCATCCCAGTTCCATTTAGTCACTAACAGTCAAATTATTTTTTAAAAAAATATTTACTTCAAAAGATATAATTACAAACATACAAACTTCCCCTTTTCCCCATCTCCTCTCTCCCTGCCCCACCTCCCAGTCTCTGGGAAGAGGAAGGGTTTTAGATTCACAGCTTAGCTTAGTTCCTATGTGGTACAGTCCCAGTTTCAAGTCCAAAACCTCCCTAGGACTGGAGTCCCAGGTACTGTGTCTTTTCCCACCTCCTATGCTGGGCTGTCTGCACCATCCTGCCTGGAATCTTGGCCTCAAGGTCACTATGGCTGAACTTCTCCATTCAGAGGAGATTACCACCTGCACCTAGACACTGAGTAGGACAAATGAAAACAGAAACACCCCAAGCTACAGGGGCCTAAAAGGAAAGGAGGAGGGAAGGTGTCCCCACTCCTCCTTTCTAGTCCAGTTCATGAGACCCATGCTGCGGGTAAATTTTGTACTATCTTTTCCCTCTGGATGAAGCAAGGAAGAGCGCACTGGGAAGAGAGTGATTCAGCTCCAGTTTGGCAGTTTTAAAGATTCAACCTGTTTTGGCTATGTGGTCAATCTAAGGGGGCTTCTCTAACCTACATTATAGAACACAAGATGTCTCTTCTCATAAGCAGAGTGCCTCCATGTTAGGAGGTCTGAGCATGTGCAAAGCAAGCTTCTGTTATACTAGGAGTCTCCAGCTATAATCTTCTGGTGATATGGAAGAATACTAAGCCTTAATATCCATTATACTGCTGTGTCCTAAGGTTCTCCAACTCTTAACATCTGACACCTCAACCACTATGCCTTGCAGACCTATGCCATTTGACCTGCTGATGTACATAAGAATCCTTGGACCTTGTCATCTACCTCACTAGTGACCCCTTTGGATTTTCAGACATTACCATCTGCCCTTCAGCTAAACTGTCTTACATGTGTTTTCACTTCCAATTACATTGTGTGTTCCTTGAGAGTAGGAACTATTTGTATTTGCAGAACTTAGTACTGTGCTTGACACACAGTGGTTGATGAATAAATGTTTCTTTTCTTCAGATAAGCTCTTGTGAAAATATGAATTATTACTAGAGTACAATAAAACGTTGATTACCTGTCATTGAGAAATCTAGGACACAAAGGCATCCAGTAATATATGAGCAACCAACTGAATTTGCAATATCTCTTATTTGCCTGTTTTGTGAAAATGCATGATTCCAATGTTCTTAAATGATGACAATTTAAGAATCCACAAGGTGTCAGTGTTCTGCCTTTGATATGAGGTAGAAAGTGGATTGAAGGTAACAAGTAAGTTAAACTAATTATCACTGTATTTGTTTATATATTCAACAAACTTTTATTAAGGGTATGGGTGAATGAGTGTTCAAGGAAGACCAGCACCTCTGGAGTGAGGGCTGGCCAAGCCCTTTTCAGGGCCGTGACTCCACCTTTGGTGTTGGTCCATCTGTCACCCATCTTTCACCCATGGCCCCAAGAAGCTGTAGCATGCACAGCTGCCACACCCTGGTAAACTCTGCTAAATGAGGTTGAAGGTAACTGACAGGCCACAAACCCACTGGTGAGTTAAGGGGGTGTCTACTCCAAATATGTGAAGGCTTTCCCTGGTGGAATAAGTGGATGAGAACAATTTGTTCCAACAGCCATGAGGGCAGCCAAAGCAGGCACTGTGGACAGCTTAGAGTTTGGTCAGATGCCGAAGACACCAAGGTCATCCACCGCATCCCAGGCATCACCGGTCGTCATGATTTTCATCTTGCCACTAGACTTCAGTAACTCTGGAAGAGAGAGTGAGGGTGAGGACTTTGTGTAATTCTGCCTCACTTAAATCCAATTCATGCAGTCATGACATCACCCCGAGATGTCATTGGTCCTCTTCAAAAATGGACAAAACAACATTAAGTGCCTATTTTGCACAATGTACTATGTAAGGGAAACATAGAGACATGATTCCTCCCCTCAAGAACTTACAAACTAGTAAGGAAATCCAGAAATCATAGGATGTTTTGAATGTTGATAAACATCAAAGGCTCTGGGTTAAATAGAGGATTACTTTAATAAGTAATATGAAACAATTTAAGAGAATTATTTTCATTATTTTCTCCCACAATATTACAAAATAAAGTTATGTTAAAAAGAAGAAAACAATTTTCTTCCCATTTTCATTAAGCTGATTGTAATTCTTCCCGTCTCCTTGATTTTTTGTTCCCCTATGTATTTTGTTGTTGTTGTTATTGTTTAGTCATTTTTCAGTTGTATCTGACTCTTCATTTGGGGTTTTCTTGGCATAGATACTGGAGTGGTTTGCCATTTCCTTCTCCAGCTTGTTTTATAGATGAGGAAACAGAGGCAAACAGGTTCAAGTGACTTGCCCAGGGTCACACAGCTTGATTTAAACTCAGGAAGATGAGTCTTCGTGACTCCAGGCCTGGTGCTCTGTGCACTATGGCGCCACCTAGCTGCTCCCTTCCTATGTATCCTGGGCTCTTATCCCAACAATTTTTTCCCCCTTTTTCATACAACCCTTTCTCTTCCTATTGGCAGGAATTTTTGACACGTGAAAAACAAAAGGAGAAAAAGAAAAGCATATGAAGAATTTTTAAAGAGCTCTGGCTTTGAAATCACAGGACCTGGCTTCAAGTCCCACCTCTTTGATTTAGTAACAGTGTGACATCGGGCCACAATTTTCTAATCTGTAAAACAAGAGAGTCTTAGCCTTTTAAGACCATCTGAATTGGACCACCAAGGGACTAGACATCCCAGGGAGCCCTAAGATGCTAAAAGAGCCTATTGATCCCAGTGGCCGCAGTGGGAGCAATTTTGTTTATTGCCTCTGTCTTCAGGCAAGCTGTTAATCTAACTTGGCTTTTTCTTATAATTCTGCCAAAGTTCTTGCTTATTACCTCCATCATCATATTCTCATTAAGAGGTAGCTATCCTGAATACAATTTTATGAAAGTTAGATATGATATATCTCTAGTAATTACTGAATGAGACATAAGATATACACAATTTTCTCAGCTGAGCATGGCACCTTTACAAAAATTGACCATGGGTTAGGATATCAAAATCTCATAAACAGTTGCAGTAAAGCAGAATAGTAAATTTATCATCTATTGACTTTGACACAATTAAAATTATGATCAATAAAGGGCATTTGAATAAAGGTCTCATACTAAAGAATTGGTCAAAGAACAAATCATATAACCAGTAGATAATTTCATCAAAGAAAAAAACAATGAGATGCCATACCCAAACTTTTGGAATACATGTATTTCTAAACACTTTTGCCAACAAAAGAAAAAGTAGAACAATGAATTAGATATGCAAAAAGGGCAACAAAAACTAGAAAAGTAAAAACTATTTAAAAACACCAAACTACATACCAAAACAGAAATTCTGAAAATCAAAGAGATTAAGAAAAGCAAAAAAACCCCATTAAATTGATAAAACTTTTTGGAAAAACACCCAACAACCTAGTAAATCAGAGAAACTATTAACTTTTTTAAATGCAAGGAAAGCCAGATTGCTAGTATCAAAAAAGTGAGAGAAATTATTATTTCTCTCATATTAATAACCATTTACTATTGAGGAGATCTAGGATTTTTTTCCCTCTCTATTTCCTCAATCAGAAGTCAGCCCCTGGAAGCTATTCTGACAGCCTTTGAAGTGAGGGCTGATAATGAGATGAAATCTTGGGCAAAATTGGGAAAACTTAGATCTGATCAAAAGGTAAAGAATTTTTAGTTTAGGTGAATTTCTAGATTCTGGCCCATTGTGTTTAAGTCAGACAGGTCTGCGTAGAAGTGGATTCCCCTCTTGTCTAGATTACCTTAAAGAGGGCATATGGGTATAGGTAAATATTTTTGACTAAGACTGAGTGATCAGTCAAGTCCCCCAGACCCTCATTAGAATATACCCACCTCTCATCATAATATTCATTCTCTCATTACTTGTTAACCAATCGGAGTTGATTTCCATTCTCAGGAATACCCACACTTCCAAGGGCATATAAGCACTGAGTGGGTTCAATGAGGGGTCTTTTGCATTCCAGAATGCCACTGACCCTTTTTTTTTTATTAATTATCTGCTAGCATAATTAATAAAATGATTAATTATCCAGAAACTGTCTCTTGAACCTTTTACATGTCACAAATGAAAAAAGAGAACTCATAACAAATTAATAATAAAATAAATAACTGAAAACTATTTTGCCTCCCAATTATGTGCCTCCCAAAAGTAATATGGAATGGATGAATATTTACGAAATACCAAATACTTAGATTGGCAGAACAAGAAACTGAGAATTTAAATAACTCCTTCTCAGAAAAAAAAAGTGTCAGTGTTGACATGCTAGTCCAGCTAACTAGACTTTTCTCCATAGTTGTCTAGGGTGTCTCAATCTCAGCCCCATGTCTACTGTATATGTACACTCTCTAAAACTTGAAGACACAGATTTTCCCCCCAGTCACCTACTTTTATTAGCTTGATCTAGCATTGGCTCACCTGACCTACACTTTGACCTAATTTCTAACAATTCCCTATGAGACTTAGTCTAGCTGTAGCCTGCAGGAACTCTAGACCTCATTTTGGGAATTGTTTGAGTTAATCCTCACTACCCTTCCCTATAATAACATAACAGCTAATAGAGGCTTTGCATTTTACAAAGGGCATTTAACATCCTTTTGCTCATGTGTTCTTCCTAACATTCCATTAAAGTACAAAGCAGGAATTTTTAGCATGACTGTTAGTTAGGATCAGTTTAAAGCACAATTGTGAATTACACCCCCTTGGGTCTAGGCCAGGCCCCCCTGGAGGGAGGAAGTGCTCAGTTCAAATTCTGCTTTAGACATTACTAGGTATGTGACCCTCGGCAAATTATTTAGCTTCTCTTAGCCTCAGTTTCTTCATCGTAAACTGAGGGGTTGGAACCAATAGCTTCTCAGGCCCCTTCCAGCTCTACATCTAAATGTCAAGATAGGCCCACTTGCCACTTTGGTGTCTATATAGTGTCCCATTTCCCGCCAAGGATTATCTCAATAAAAGAAGCTGTGCTAAGATTTTAAAGAGGGCAACTATGTGAAACAGTGGATAGAGTTCTGGGCCTGAAGTCAGGAAGACATCTTCCTAAGTTCAAATCTGGCTTCAGACACATTCTAGCTGTTTGACTATGGGAAGTCACTTAACCCTGTTTGCCTCAGTTTCTTCATCTGTAAAAGGAGCTGGAGAAGGAAATGGCAAATCACTTCACTCTCATGGCCATGAAAACCCCAAATGGGGTCAAGAAGAATCAGACACAAATGAACAACAAAGGTTTTGGCTGATAAATGTTTCCTTCCTCCCAGAAACATTAGAAATTTAATCTCAAAGATGTGGACACTGTGGTATCCAAAGGAATAACTCATAGCTTGAGAGCTAGGGATTTTAGACTTCATCTAGTCCAGTCACCTTACTTTATAAGTGCAGAGGAACTGTGACTTGCCCAAGTCTGCATAAATGCTTTGTAGCAACGTCAGAATTCAACCTCAGTTCCTCTGGCTTTGGTACATTATGCCATGCTTCCTTCTGAATCTCTAATAGTGGAATTTCAGGCATCTATGATAGGTTCAAAGGAGATATTTTGTATGAGGGGGGAATTTCTTGGTTTCTACTTCATATATGCTTGTCTTCTCTGTTTATCATTTATCCAGACCCATTAGTGAAAAAAAAAACAACTACTGGTGTGGTCCAAGTCTCTTTAGATATTAAGAGTACATTTATTTGCTAACTTCATAAAATATAACACAAATAGAAATAGAAACCTCAAAAATGTCATATCTTTTTATTAGTTTTGTTTTTTCTCAATCATAGAATAATGACTTATTAACTGTGGCCATGGATACAGTCAATTCAACAAAAAGCACTTTTTAAACCTTCCTTTGACTAGTTAATTAACAGTTAAAGACAGTGCCATCTGGTGGTTTAATTGAGAACATCATTGTCAACGACGGTTATTTCTCCCCAAAAAGTCCTTTTAAGTTTATTTGAACTTGAATACAAATCTTGCCCCCCCTTAAAAAAATGCTCCATAAGTAATCATTCCCAGTTAAGTGTTTCTCACTGTGTTACTATCCCTCTCCTTTCCAGGTTTTTTTTTCTTTTCGGTATTCTCTGTAGCATGTAAATTAGGACAGTCAACAATCTCTTCATAACTGAAGAAAAGATTAATAAAAAATGAAGCTTCTCTAAGCAAAATACCAAATATCCTAATAGCCTAAATGAAATACTATAATCAAAATTGATGGTCAAATAATGATAGATTTTAACAAAGTTATGTATAGCTTACAACAAAGGGAAATTTATGTAATAAATAGATGTGCTTACTTTATGAGTAGTACATCAGGGTTTTCTAAAACATATTTGGGCTGTAGACTACCAGTATTTCTTGCCTCATGAAAAAGTCTATTAACCAGGAACCGGGAAAACATATGCATAATAAAAACATCAATATGTACATACATATAAACACATACACACTATTTAATAAATACAAGGATACCAGATAGCTTGGGAAAGAGGACAAACAGCAGCTGAGGAGATCAGGAAAGGCGTCAGGTAGAGGACGAGGCCTGTGGGCAATCTTGCCTACCTTATTCTTATCATGAAATGTTCCATACCTATAGTTTTCTCCTTCTTAAAGAGGGGAGTGAAATACATTTTCTTATCTTTTTTTCAAAGGTCATTACCTAGGATGACTTGACCTGGTCACCCTATCTTGCAGTAAGTATCAGAGGCAGCTCTTGAACTCAGGTCTTCCTGACTCGCTATCTGCTCTATTATGCAACTTATCTAAGGAAGAGATTGATTAAAGAAAAAAAGGAAAGATGTACTCATGATACTGAGTGCACAACAGATGTGATCACTCCAATTCTATGTCTTGCAGCTATCCAGTCTATGGGATGTAGTTCAAAATGATATTATTTATGCTTCGATTTTGGTGTACTTTATGTTTTGTACCCTAGTGCATAGAATCATAGTGCTGGAGGCGCTCAGAGGCCATATGGTCCACTTTACAGATGCTGAAACTGAGGCCTAGGGAGGTAAAATGACTTGCCTAAAGCCACAGGTAGTCAGAGCCAGGATTTGAATCAGGTTTTTTGACTCTAGAGACAATACGCTTTTCTCTGTATCATATTGCTTCCCTAAGGGTTTTTTTTCCCCCCACAGTGGGGAGCCAATGCATATACTATGAATGTTTACCAATGTTTACTTAATAGAGGTAACTATGACAAAAGAAGTTTCCATTGTATTTGTACACAACCAGGCATGTGTATACACTTCCACAAAATGACAACATTTTATTTGCTCTGTGTCCCATTCTAATATCTTTTCCGGTTGGCTATGCATAAAGTTTCAATTCTACCCTCAGTTCATTCATCAGATCCCTGCAAAGAGCTTTGTAAGAGGCTCCAACACAGTAACACAAAGAGTTTCTTTAAGTCTTTTAAAGGAAGGAAAGCAGGGGCTAAAGAAGCAGTGGGAGCCCCTCTGTGATCACGGTGCAGAGACTGTTCAGGGATGGAAAGGAGACTGCAGAAAGGCTTAATAAAATTTCTCCTGGGCTTCACCAAGGAAGATGTTGCAGATTCTTATTCCCAGCCTGTCTTTTGAAGCAGGCTTTCAAAAGCAGCAGCTCAGGCCCCTCTTGCTAAGCCGCAAGATCTGAGTTAATCATAGTTGGGCGCAGTGCAAGGTCAAGGATGCTCACACTAGACGATTAAGAGAAGAGCCTTCAGGATTATCTGTATCTGAGGTGAAGCACAGGCATCAGACCAGAAACACAGCCGGTAAAACAGGAGGCTTGAGTCAGGCTGCCAAGGTAAGGTCAGGAACACAGGATGGTAATAATAATGACTGCTCCCGTTTCTAGAGAGCTTAGGGGCTTACAGAGTCCTTTCCTTACAATGGCCCGCTTGAGGTAGGGAGCACAGGTATTAGGATCATAAGGTGATAGCTATATCTATAGCTAGACGGGCCTTTGGGATTTTCTAGTTCAACCCCCTTACTTTACAATTGAGGAAACTGAAGCCCAGAGAGGTTCAGTAACTTGCCAAAGGTCACACAGGTAGTGAATGGTAGAGCCAGGATTCTGATTCTGGGCAACCAGGTGGCACAGTAGGGAGTCAAGAAGACTCATTCTTCCTGAGTTCAAATCCAGTCTCAGACACCTACTAGCTGTGAGACCCTGGGCAAGTCACTTAACCCTTTTTGCTTCAATTCCTTCTCCTAGAGAAGGAAATGGTAAACCACTCCAGTATCTGTGCTCCCCAAAACCCCAAATGGGGTCACAAAGAGTCAGACACAATTGAAAAACAACTAAACAACAACCTCTGATGCTAAATCGGGCATTCTTTCCCATTTTAGGGATGAATAAACTGAAGTCTGAAAAGGCCAACTATTTATTTGTCCATAAATATATAGCTAGAGTTAGAGCTTCAATGCAAACTGAGGCCTAGTTACCTCAGGCCTAGTACTCTTTCCACTACACAACAGTTCCATGAAGAGTCAGGAGGGCTTAGAAAAACACCACAGTTCATACTTAGAAAGCAGAAGGAAATAGGGCCTGAAATCCAAGGAGAGGACTTAGATACCAGGCTATATTAGATACTGATGCTTCCAATCAATCGGTCAATAAGCATGTATTACGTACTTACTGTGTGCCAGGCATTGGCATAAGGATTAACTCCTGCATGCCATTCCCCCTGAGTTTCTATAGGATCCTGATAGGATCAGATATCAGCTAAAATAGTGGTAAGTCCATAGCACATTCAATGTAATTAAAAACACACATCACTGGAATATATGAAACTCAAATATTTTGAAGTAACTTAAAGGTGAAATTTTGACTTAGATATGTGTCATCACAAGTGACTGTTGTGCTGCTCATACATAAGATTGTCAATGTGACACATTTCTGTAAGAGGATTTACAGATGAAAGGTTTTCTTCTAGTGATTATTACTTTTGAATCAGGCAAACTGGTGAAATCTATATGTAACCCCATCTCAGAGGCTCTTTCTCACATGAAGGGTCTGGCTATATCTGCTTCACGGATTTCTGCTTCTCTGGATCATTACTCCTACCCAGCAGTGCACTAGGAATGGTGATATGTGGCACTCCCTTCTCCCTAGGATTAGCTATAGTTTCCCTAAGCATGTAAGCTTAAAAAGCTCACAATAATAATATGAACAACCAGCATTTATATAACAACTTAAAGTTTGCAAAGCACTTTACAAATTTTATCACATTTGATCCTCCCAACAAACCTTTGTAATTGGTGCATTTTTTGGGGGGGTGAGGCAACAGTATAATTTTTTTATTCCCATTTTATAGATGAGGAAACTGAGGTAGGTAGCCATTAAGTGATTTGCTCTGTGTGAACTCCAGTCTTCCTAACTACCAGTCTAGCATTCTATCTACTACATTACCTAGCAGGCTCAAATATAGTTACCTCAGAACATTACAGTTTTAGTTATAAATTAAGGAATATAGGATGTATTTTAACTTGATTCTGCAATATCAAAAACATTCCTTTTATTAGAAAGCTAACACTTCCCTCAGTTCAGTATTCCCTTTTTTTTTTTTTTTTTTTTGCTTTTTGGTGAGGCATGGGGTTAAGTGACCTAGCCAGGATCACACAGCTAGTAAATATCAAGTGTCTCACCTCAGGTCCTCCTGACTGCAAGGCCAGAGCTCTATCTACTGTACCACCTAGCTGCCCCTAGCATTCTTGATTTAGAGAACTGCCCTTGATTTATAGGGCTCCTGCAAAATAGTAGGCCATGATTTGCTTCTCCCCTTTGCTTTCTTGTCTTGGCCTCCCGGGACTCTCTTTAGCTCCCAGCATCGCTGTCCTTTGTCTTCCTCAGTTCTTTTTGCTGCTTTTCCAATTCTGCTTTGTCTCCAGCAGACGCTGCTCATTACCTCGCACACACGAAGCTCACTGTCTAGCAGCTGGCTCCGTGCAGAGCCTACTGCAGGGCTTGGTATCAACCAAGTCAGAACTAGGCCTCTAGACAAGACTGCCTTTATTCTTTTGACATTTCCCCTCAGCTTTCCACTACACTCAGGGGGTCCCTTCAGCAGCTGAAGAAAGGACTCCTGTGCATTACCTGAATCCATATGTTTTGTATTCCTAGTGAGCCATTTGTTTCTCTCCTCCCCCAGAATAGATAGTGCTCCTCCAGCTTATGGTAAAACTCCTATTAAATCTTGAGATTTAAAAGGGTATTCTCCCTTCTACCCGCTTGTCTTTCCACTTTCTGTGAACTTCTTTCATCTTTGAGGTCTATAGATGTGTGTGTATTTTTTATGTATATATGTGTATGTGTATACCTCCATAGGATACGTCCCTTATACTCTGTAAAAGCCCCTGAAAGATGGTTACCCCAGGTTCAAGGTACTCTGTGGGTCAGTACCTCTCTAAAACTCTGTACCTCCCTGGTTGGCTCACATTTGAAGGGATTATTTTATCAAAGAATTGTAGACATAAATTTAGAGCCAGGCCTTATCTAATGCCATCATTTCACAAATGAGACAACTAAGTCTGAGAGAAGTGACTCGCTCTGGGTCACCAGGCTAATTCCTCAAGCTGACCTCAGTGGGTCCAGTTTTCTTTTTAAAGGCCACAAAAGGCAAGGTTCATCATCTTTCAGTCAGTTACTGGAAGTTCCCTGTTTCCCATAATTTGTCTTCATTTAATGTCCAAAGTCGTCTTATATTATTGAGTTGTCTAGGCACCTGCTTTGCAGGCTGTTACTGACTTTAGAAAAACTCTCTAATTTGATGAGGAGTTGTACTCATCCACCACCTTTACATATTAAAAGGAAAGATCACTGAATCATTAAGGAAACATAACATTTTGGGACAAAAATTTCTAGGGGAAACTATGCCCAATTATTTTGAATTCTTTGAGGGGGTAGAGAAACATGTGAACAAGCAGGAACTTATGGATATAATTAATTGAGGTAGGAATAGGTGAGAAGAGTGGCTGGTAATTGAATATAAATGCTTGAAATCATTCAGGGACCCCAGAAGGTACCTTCCCCTTTGCTTGGTGTTTGGCCTAGAGGCTGCAGCATCCTTTGTTTTTTGAGGATAGCCATACATTTCAGTGAATTCTCTTTCAAAAGATGTTGGTAATTTCCTAGCAAATTGTTGTCTTTCTCCATTAATGGAATAATGTAATGCAATTCAGTACTCCTAGGTAAAGGTGTGGAGCATAGTTCTAAATGCAGGATTATAGCATCTGTAAAATGCCAGAATCACATCCTGCTTTTCCAGGAAAATAGGTGAACATATGCATTGGGGTGATAGGAACCAAGGGAAGTAGGCAACATGACCATGCAATTTTATTGCTCCAAAAGTTTGGTCATATTTGGAGCTCTGGTCCTGATGCTCTCTGCTGCCCTTGCCATCCCATTCAGAGGAACAGTGGTAAAGGGGGGATGCTGGTGGTGTTGCCTGGATAGTAGTGATAATGTTATTATCAGGGAGTCTCTAATATAGTCAACAATGCTCCTCTCACTCATGCCCATGTCCTACATTACACTCACACTGTTTCTTCTATAAATTCCTGGGACTCCTAAGTCCCAAATAATCTTATTTGTAAAATGGGGATAACAGCACCTACCTTAGGGTTGTTGTGAGCATCAAATGAGATAATAATTGGAAAGCACTTAGCACAGTGCCTGGCACATAGTAAATAAAATGCCTCTCTCTCTCTCTCACTCACTCATTTTTTTACTCTTTCTTTCCTTTTCATGAGCACATGCTATTTCTTGAACCTTCTTCTTCACATCTGGGTCTAGTTTCTACCCCCATGCCTCCTTTGAATACCAAAGACAAGAATAGCTCCTGTCACTTCTTAAATAACTGGCAACTAAGAACAGCTGTGTTCCTCTGCCAGCTCTTAAGAAGAGTTTTTTCCACAGCACCCCCCCACCCCAATGTTCAGTTAGATTTTATTCAACAAGCACTAGCTATGTGCCAAGCACAATGATAGGTATTGGCTATACAAAGACAAAAAGAAAACAATCCTTGACCTCAAGGAATTTTCATTCTATTTGAGTGAGTGGAAAGGTGGTACTAGATAAGTTAACCAAAAAATAAGAACAAAGTAATTGTGGGGAGGGAGGGATGGCTAAGAACTGGAGGAATCATGAAGAAAAGCAATCAGTCAACAAGTATTTATTAATAGCACCAGGCACTATATATACCAGGTGTTGAGGATATAAGTATAAAGAATGAAATAATCTTTATTCTTAAGGAGCTTATATTTGAATGGAGGAGACAAGTACATATAAAAATAAATGAAGCATAAATATAAAGTCAATAAAAGTAAACATACACATTTAAATACAAGGCAAGTTTGGGAGAGACAACATTAGTAGTTGGGGAGATCACGAAAGGCTTTGTGTAGAAGGTTGTACTTGAACTGCTTCTAAAGGAAAAGAGGGACTCTGTGAGGAAGAAATAAGGAGGAAGTGCATGCTAGGTATGTGGAACAAGCCCATGTAAAGGCATGAACGTGGTAGATGGAATGTCATTTGTGAAAAATAGACACCCAATTTTGCTGAATGCTACGTAGAATCTACACTGTGTGGGAAGAATGTCCAGTAAGGCTAAAAAGGTAGGTTGTAGGGGCAGTTAGGTGGCGCAGTGGATATAGAGCACCGGCCCTGAAGTCAGGAGGACCTGAGTTCAAATCCAGCCTCAGACCAAACACTTGACACTTACTAGCTGTGTGACCCCCTGGGCAAGTGACCCCCAACTGCCTGAAAAAAAGGTAGGTTGTAACCATGTTGTGAAAGTCTTTACAAGCTAAACAGAGGAATTTATATTTTATCCTAGAAGCACAGACAGCTACCAGAGTTGGTTGAGTATGGGAGTCACAAGGTCAGATCTGCACTTAAAAAATTATTTTGGCAGCAAATGGACTGGATGACGATGGACTGGAGAGGTAAAAGATTTGAGGCAGGGAGACCAATCAGCAGGCTGTAGGAATAATCTAGGTGAGAAGAGATGAAGGTTTGAATTAAAGTGGGTGGATGTGTGAATGAAGGTAGAAACAGCCAAGTTTGGCAACTGATTGAATATGTGAGAAGGGAGAGAGTGAGGAGTCCAGGATAATGATGAAATTACAAACATGAGACAGTGGAAAGATGGTGGGGCCTTTTACATTTGAATGGCATCTGAACTAAGCTTTCAAGAGTTAAATGTTCCAAGAAGTGGAAGAGGAAGGAGGGACAGTATTACAGAATAAGGGAAAGTCTGTGCAGATACAAAGAGATAGGAGTCATGTATGGAGAACAGCAAGTAGACCTGTTCAGCTGGCATGTAGAGGGCATGAGAGGTAGTAATTTGTAATGAATTTGGGGTTGTGGGTTGGTTCCAAACTAGGAAGGGCTTTAAGTGCCAAAGAGAAGAGTTTTATTTTAGAGCCAATAAGAATACACTGAAGCACCTTGAAGCAGGAAGTGACTTTTTTTTACTTTAGGAATAGTAAGTTGGGGTCTGTTGGGAAGATTGGCTGGGGATGGGAGAGGCTAGATACAAAATGTACAAATCAAGACTCTTTTGCAATGGTCCAGGCTAGAGGCAATAAAAGTGTGAATTAGGATGGTTGTCATATGAGAGAAATGTCCAGGGCAATTTTTTTCATTAGCCAGTACTTTATTTTGACAGTTAGGACCTAACTTAAAGCTTGAGTTACTACTGGTTTAAGATTTAAGACTAAGTGATGCATCAAGCCATTATCATCATCATGGCATCATTTATATAGCACTTTAAGGTTTGCAAAGCACTTTATAACTACCATCTCATTTTATCCCCCTAACAATCCTGAGGAAGATGTTATTATTCCTGTTTTACTAACGAGGAAATCGAAGTAGAAGGTGCTTAAGTAATTTGCCCAGGATGGTACAACTAGTATCGGAGAGCAGATTTGAACTCAGGTCTTCCTGACACCAGGTCTAGCATGTTATCTACTATGTCACCTATTGTTGTTCTTGATTATTACTTATTGCAAACTGAAACTGCAAATACAACTTCCACTTTGGCAGACTCCTTTCCCAAACAGATGAAGCATATGTATTACGTATGATTTATTGCAATCCTTTTTGCATGAATAATAATAGTTTTCTTTAATGCTTAGCTGCTTATAAAGTCAAAGTTCTCCCTCCCCCCCCCCTTTGGACTTTTATAAAAGCCTTTGTTCCTGTTTATCCCATAAGAGAATGACATCTCCCAGGTCTCTCTTTCTCTGGACTTCCTTTGTCAGACCCTCTTATTCAGCCTCTTGTGCCCTCCAGCACTTAGCATACTGCCTCACACAGAGGAGCTTAATATTTATTGACTAATTAACTCTAGTTCAATGGATAGATCCTCACTCCATTGGTCAAGCACTTACATACATGGCTCTGTTCCAGTTCGTACTTTTGAGTCAACAGCTCTCTATTTGAAGGTGTATAGCATAATTTTTCATGAGTCCTTTGGAATTGTGGTTGGTTATTGGGTTGATCATAGTTACCAAGTTTTCAGAGTTGATTATCTTTGAAATAAATAATGCTGGTTACTGTATACACTGCTCCACTTGAGTCACTAGGCATGAGTTCATATAAGTCTACTTAAACCATTCCTTTCATCATTTTTTATAGCATAATAGTATTCTCTTGCATTCATACACTATAACTTGTTCAGCAATTCCCCAGTTGTTTGATACTCCCTCAGTTTCCAATTCTTTATCACTATATAAAGATCTGCTATAAACATTTTCGTACATATAGGCCCTTTTCCTCTTTCTCTTTGGGAGTATAGACCTAGTGGTGGTATTGGGCCAAAGGGTATGCAAAGTTTTATAGCTTTTTGGGCATAGTTCCAAATTGCTTTCCTCAACAGTTGGACTAGTTCACAGATTAACCAACAGTGCATTAATGTACCTATTTTCTCATTTTCCTTTTTTGTTTTCTTAGCCAATCTGATTAGTATGAGGTGGTACCTCAGACATTTAATGTAGCAATTTTAAAATATTTTCAAAATGGACAAAAATTTTTGTAGATGTCATTATGTATATTTGTTTCCTGTAACAATACTTTCTTTTCTTTCTTTCTTTTTTTTGGTGAGGCAATCGGGGTTAAGTGACTTGCCCTGGGTCACATAGCTAAGTGTCAAGTGTCTGAGGTCAGACAATACTTTATTTTCCAGTGAGTTTTCTAAGCTATGTCCAATTATAACTTCAATAAACAATTTATTAAATATTTATTAAACCCTTATTATATGCCAGACACTTCAGAAGCACTAAGGTTATAGAGACAAAAAAGTTAGTGCCCTCTAGGAACTGACATTCTATTAGGGCAGGGGTTCTTCACCTTTTTTGTGTAATGGATCCTTTTAGTAGTTTGGTGACATTTATGTACCCCTTCTCAGAATAATGAATTTTAAAAATAAAACAAAATACATAGGACTATAAAGGAAACACTCTGTGTGTGTGTGTGTGTGTGTGTGTGTGTGTGTGTGTGTGTGTGTGTGTGTAAACCTAAGTTCATAGACCCCAGTTTAACAACTCCTGTACTAAAGGTACTAGTCTAGTGTGGTAGATAGGACTTGGAGTCAGGAAGACGTATTCAAATCTATCTTCAAATACTTACTAGCTGTCTGATCCTGGGCATCATTTAATTTCAGCTTGCCTCAGTTTCCTCAATTGTAAAATGGAGATAGTAATAGCTTTTACCTCTCAGGGTTGTTGTGAGATTCAAATGAGATACTTGTAAAATGCTTAGCACAGTACTTAGAACATATCAGGCACTTAATATTTCTTTCCCTTTCTCCCTTTCTTCTTTCCCTTTTCTTTTCTTTTCTTCCTCCCTTCCTTCCTTGTTAAAACTTGGATACCAATGTATAGACAATTTGAGGAGGGGTGAGAGCATTCACAACTGGGCAAGGCTTCATTGAGGAGGCAGTATCTGAGCTGATCCTTGAAAGAAGATAAGGATTCTGGAAGGCAGTGATGAACAGAGAGTGCATTCCAAGTGTGGGGGATAGTTTGTGTAACTACACAGAGATAGAAGATGACATGTTGAATAAAGGGAAGAGCTACTATTTCAGTCTGGCCTAAGTATAGATTGTGTAAAGAGAATCATATGAAACAATGGTAAAAAAGAAGTCTTGAACCAGACTATGGAGAGCCTCATTCCTTAGGCAGAAGAGTTTGTATTTTATTCTAGATGCTTCAGGGAACTACTGATGGTTTTTAAAGAATGGAATGCCATGATCAGACCTATGTCATAATTTTATTTGGCTGCTAGTGTATGAAAAGTAAATGTACAAAAACCACATGTAAAACAAATGGACAAATTCTATCAAATTTTCTAAATCAAACTCTTTTCTCCATCAATAGCAGTGAAGCCACCACATTGAGACACTATGGTCCCCAGTGTACAAATACAAAATCATTTTCTGGTTTGTCTGGTAAAAGAAGTTCCATGGGAATTCACTTCTGAGAGGATGCTGACCCAAAGCATGCCTTGAACTTTGGGTAGCAGTGTGTTCATACATGTTGGGGGGAAGAGAAGAAGAGCTAAGCTATAAATTCATTTTGCTCCTTATTTTATATTTTCTGTCTTTGGTATTTAAGATTATACTTTCCTTCTAATCTTTTCTATTTTATGGTCTCCTTTTTCTTTTTTTAACTTTCCTTTTCATGCCTAAGCTGTTGTAATAGTAATCATTTTAGATAATTAGAGACCCAATTTTGGCAGGAGTAAGAAGATTTTTAAGTACATTATGATTTATTAAACTAAAAGAATCATTATTTCTCTCCTGCTCTTGATTTTGACTGCCTATAGTATGTGGGTGGTTACTAAAAATAACCTGATTAAAATTCACTTCTATATTGTATTCACTAGCATGTTTAGTGCCTCATTACTAATAAGAATTCATCAAAAAATAATAAAAAAAAATTTCCATTCTTGATTGTTGGTAGAAGAAACACTTTATAATTTCAAGAAGATGCTGTGAAGCTGTTTTGGGACCTGACATAATAGTTACAAAATTTGTTTGACCTTCATAAATTATAAAACCAGGTAAGATGGGAAGGTTACAATATTTATTTTCCTGTACTCTTTAAGACTAGGATTAACTAAGCACCAATCAAACATCAATAATGACAGTTATAAGATTACCATCAGCTAATAAATATTTTCACCAAAGTTTTCTTTAAGCTTTATAATTTAACATTAAATGTACTACTGGATCAGAGTTTCATGAAGTTCATTTTTTTTTAATATTGGAGAAAATGTGCACTGAAACCTCTTGGCCATAACAGTACATATTGCAGAGAACCAAACAGCTCTTCTTTTTTAGAACTCCCATTAAAGATTCCTTTTTAGGAATTGATTTATTTTTTATTAATGTCAACTTATGCTAAACTACGGTTGCCTTCCCAAATCTCTCTCCTTCCCCATAGCCAAGAGAACATGGCTGAATCTATTAAGATGAAATTCAATAGGGGATAAATGTAAAGTCTTATACTTTGGTACAAAAAATCAACTCCACCAGTATAAGAAGGGAAAGATACAATCAGACAGTAGTTCTGAAAAAGATCTGGGTTTTAGTGTACTGAAAGCTCAATATATTCAGCATTGAGATGTGACAGCCCAAAAAACTTATGTAGGCTTGGGCTACATTAAGAAAGACATACTTTCCAAGAATAGGGAGGTGAGAGTCCCACTGTACTCCTTCCTGACACACATTATTTGGAATATCAGGTTAAATTCTGATCTCCACAATTTAAGAAGGACATTGATAAGTTGGAGAGGATAGTGAAAGTCTTTAAGTCTATGGCCTATAGTCATTTAATAAGTGCCTACTATGTGCTAGATTAGAGCACTTTTCTGAATGGGAACAGCTTGTTGCTAACTTGGAGGGAAAGTTGAGCCAACACATAGTTGGCAATAGTAGAGCAGAAAAGGAGCGGGCAACTTTCAGAGATTTGGTGTACAGCACTGCATTCACTCATCTGGGTCAGAACACTCACAAACACCAAGACTGGTTTGACTAAAATGAAGGAAGAAATTCAGAAGCTGCTAAATGAAAAAAAAAAAAGAGAATTCCACAGGGTTTACCAGCAGGATGGTTCATTCATCTCTAAGAAGGCAACATTTAACTCTATCAAAAGAAAAGCACAAGAGCAGCTTAGAGAGATACAGGAAGGATTCTTGGCTCAATAAGGCGGCAAATGAAATTCAGTTTTACACTGATAGTAACAATCCAAAGCACTTTTGTGATGCCTGGAAGGCTATTTATGGGCCAAAAACATCTCAACTACTCGGTGCTGATGGAGCCACATTCTCAACAGATCATCATCAATCAATGGTGAAGCCATTGACCATGTACCTCAGGTTGAAGTCAATGTCTCTAGGCAAATTTCCAACTGAAGAAGACATTTTGAATGCCATTAGGTTCCTCTTCTGTGGCAAAGCACCTGGTGCTGATTTTATTCTGTGATTTACAAGGTGAGGGATCCACTGGGTATACAAAACCTGACTCACATTTTCCGTGTTGCACAAGGAGGTTATCCCCCCAGGAGTTCAAAGATGCCTCCATTGTCCATCTCTATAAAGGTAAAGGAAATAGATTGTCCTGTGACAATCACAAGGGGGATCTCAGATCTCTTAGTAATTGCTTTCAAGATTCTTGCCAGAGTCCTCCTTAACAGACTGATCCTTTACTTGGAAGACGGTTATCTACCTGAGAGCCACTGTAGCTTCAGAAAGGGCTGGGGAATGGTTTAAATAGTGTTTGCTGCCCAATAACTCTAGGAGAAATACCAGAAGCAGATCTGTACACAATGTTCATCAGTTTGATCTGACCAAGGCCTTTGATACTGTCAGTCATGAAGGTTTATGGAAAATTATGTCAAAATTTGGTTGCCCAGAGAAGTTCATCAGTATTGTACATCAGTTTCATGATTGCATACTTGCATGGGGTTCTGGATAATGGACAATGCTCCCATCCTTTCTCAGTCACCAATGGAGTGAAACAAGACTGTGTGCTTACTGCCATGCTTTTTAGTGATGTTGTTAAACGTGTTCAATAAAGACGAACATGGCATCAAGGTCAGCCACTGAATGATGGTAAATTATTCAACTTGAAAAGGCTACAAGCCAAGATAAAAATGGAGGCAGAGTTGGTGCATGATTTTTGTTTGCAGATGATTGTGCACTCAATGCAACCTCTGAAGCTGAGATACAACAAAGTATGGATCAATTCTCTGCTGCTTGTGCTAATTTTGGCCTAACAATTAACATCAAGAAAACACACCAGCACCACACCTTCCATATGTGGAACCATCAGTTACAGCAAACGGAGAAGTTTTGAATGGATAAGTTCACTTACTTTGGCAGTGTACTTCCCAGGGATGTACACAATGATAATGAGGCTGACATGTGTATTGTCAGAACTAGCTCAGTGTTTGGGAGGCTCCAAAGGAAAGTGTGGGAGAGAATAAGTATTAGACTGCCTACCAAACTGAAGATCTGCAGTGCCTCATTGTTGTATGACTGTGAAACCTGGAGAGTATACTAGTGCCATGCTAGGAAACTGAATTGCTTCCATATGAATTGTCTTAGGAAGATTCTGAAGATCATTTGGCAGGATAAGGTACTAGACACTGAGGTCCTTTTTCAAACTAAACCACAAAGCATTCAAATTCTACTGCAGAGAGCTCAACTCCAATGGACTGACCACTTTGAATGTCAAACACATGCTTGCCAAAAAGACTGCTTTATGGAGAAATCACACAGGGTAAGCCCTCACATGGTGGCCAGAAGTTATTCAAGGTCGCTTTCAAGAGGCTCTCTGAAGATCTTTGGAATTGAGACACGGAAGACACTGGCATAGGACTGCCCAGCATGGCCTGCCCTCATCAAAGAAGGTGCTACGCTCTATGAGCAAAGCAGAATTGAAGTAGCTCAAAAGAAACATGAGATGCTTAAGCTTAGAGAATCCATCCCAAATGTTCACATGGACTATTTGTGCCTGACCTGTGGTAGAGCATTCTGAGTTTGTACTGGCCTGATCTGACACAGTCGTACACACTGTAACTTGATGTCATTTCGGTCCTCTTCCAGCATAAAGGATAACAATCAACCAACTATGGGCTAGAAACTGGTAAGTGATGTCGACAAATACGAAAAAGAAAGACAGGAGGTCTAATCTTTCCTACACATGATAGCTCTTCAAATATTTTAAGGCAGTTATTTTATCACTCTTGAGTTTTTTCTTATTCAGGCTAAATGTGATTAGTTCCTTCAGTCAATTCTTTAGTCTTGTCCTACTTCCAAATCTCTCATTTCCACACCTTCTCTCTGATGTCACCACTCTAGTTAGACCCTCAGCACTTTTTGCCTGGACTATTGCAAGAGCCTTTTTTTTTTTGTTTTTTTGGCTAGGCAATCAGGGTTAAGTGACTTGCTTGGGGTCACACAGCTAGGAAGTGTCAAGTGTCTGAGGCCGGATTTGAACTCAGGTCCTCCTGACTTCACTGCTGGTGCTCTATCCACTGTTCCACTTAGCTGCCCAGTCTTCTAATTTTTTTCCCCTGCGTTAGGTCTGGCCTCACTCCACCTTCCTTACAGCTGCCAATGCTTTCCCTAAAGTTCATATCACTTCTCTACTCAATAAGCTACAGTGGCTTTCTAATGAGTCTAGGACAGGGGTGGGGAACCTGAGGCTTCAAGGCCACATGTGGCCCTCTAGGTCCTCAACTGCAGCCCTTTGACTGAATCCAAACTTCACAGAACAAATTCCCTTAATAAAAAGGATTTGTTCTGTAAAACTTGGACTCAGTCAAAAGGCTGCACCCAAAGACCTAGAAGGCCATGAAGGTTCCCCTCCCCTGCTCTGGGATCATCTTTATCTTATCCTCTAAACTTTTATTTCTAAGTTTTATATTACATACAATTATTAGTACAGTAGCATTTATATGTAATTCATAAGCAAATCTATCTACTGGGAAATACCTCTTTTTTTTTTTTAATCAGCTTAAGTATGCAATCATAAAAGGTAAGCACAGACTGTATTCTGTCTTTTCCAATGCCCAGAGCTTAATGCTTATTTGATTGAGACTATGCTCTGTATACTTCTCCATGCAGTCTGGCTACAGTAGAGACTTAAATCTTGTCAAACTGCACTGAACTGAAGCCCCCTTCAGGATCCGGCCATGAACTATGTCATTTGGAAGGCAGCTCGGGGATCACAGCACTGGGCCTAGAGTCGGGAAGACCTAAGTTCAAATCCAGCCTCCGCCACTGCCTGTTTCACCCTGGGTAAGTTACTTAACCTCTGACTGCCATCCAAAATATATCTATAAGGAGTGGTTGCCACTCCACTATCTTTGCCAAGAACCCAAATGGGGTCAGGATGAGTCGGACACGACTGAAAATGACTCAATAAACGTCACTGGGCAAAGGTTTGCGAAGCCAAGACACCGGAGGCCTTCTGCTGAATGGCCTCCTCGAGGAGATGCCTTCGGTGACGGCATCCTCTTCTACGCCCTCGTCTCCTCCGCCGCGGCCTTAGGTAGGCGGCCCCATTTCACTGGGGGCTGAATGCTAACGAATGCGGACACCGTCCAGGGCCTCTCCCTTTCTCCCTCCTCTTTCCTAGTCTGCAGGTCGGCGAATCACCGGGCACGTTCCGCGCCTCGCGCGTCCTCCGTGGGGTGGTCCAGAGCAGCGCGCCCCATCCCGCGCACCTTCCCGCTCCCAACCGTCACTACTTCCCGCCCCCACCTCCCCGTTCGGAGCGCCCCCGCAAAGAGTTTTGGGAAAACACATCCGCCCTGTGAGCCAGCCAATCTAAGAGGGGAGGGAGGCGGGTGCGGACAGGAAAGCAGGGAACTCCTCAGGATTGACACACGACCCTGCCCAATGAAAACCAGAGTTTAGCTTGAATCTCGCCCAAATAGACCTGAGAGAAAGGGACTTCAACCAATCGAGGTTGGGGGCGGTGTTTGTGGTGACCTCCCGGAGGCTGTGGCGTTTCGAGGAGGGCGCTTGGTGTTGTGTGGAAGGGCAGGACGAAGCGGCACGGCCTGGGGCGGGGGGTGCTTTCGTCCGTGGCAAAAGCCTCTGTCCGAGGAGAAAATGAGTTTAGCTCTGAGGTCGGTAAAGAGGGGGCGGCCTTGCTCCACCCCTTCTCCCTCACGCCCCGGAGCCGGGGTTCCAGCGGCGGGAGGGGGCGGGGGGAGGTGGGGAGCCCGAGGAAGCCGAGAAACCTGCGGCCAGGCGACCACCCTTCTCCCCGGGCCGGGTGAGGAGAAGCCGCAGGCGGTGCAGGAGCCCGTCGGCTTTTGGGCGAAGCGCCCGGGACCGAGGTCATGACTCCGAACGGCGGAGGGCAGCGAAGTCTCGCGAGAACTCGCAGCCCCGGGCGGTTAAATGCGGCGGCCTTCCCCTCTGCAGTCCACGTTACCGACCTTCCTCTTCCGCCGGCCCCCTTCACTATGTCCACTTGCCTTTAAGAATGAAGCAAAACAAACCCGCCCTTGCCTCGGGCGGAGCTGACGTCGTCCCGGCGTCTCCATCTTGGTTTTTCCCATGACAGTTTGGTCTTTGTTTTTATTTTTGGCCTCCTCTCACTCCCTCCTTCCCCATTCAGTTAATAGGATTATAAATGATAATTTTAAAAGTAGAAGGATCGAACTGGGAAAAATGCTTCATAAACTTGACATGTTACATACATGTTAGATGTTAAAGCCGAGGTTCTTATTAGCCCATTTTTCGGAGGGGTATGTACCCAGAGGGTAATCTGGTGAAGCCTGTGGACCCCTTCAGAATAATGTTTGTAAAGTCATAAAATAAAGGATATAAGATCTGCAAAGGAAACCAATAATATCGAAATAGATACAGAAATGTCAGCTAATTCGTTCTTTCTCCCCGCCACTCCCAGGTTAAGAATGCTTTTGTTAAAAGGGATGTTAGAAATCACCTAGTTTATCCTTTTAATTCTGAAGATGAAAAACAAGTTCAGAGGGGGAAGTGATTTCACTCATGCTTTAGTACCAAGGAAATTTTAAACTTGGGTCCTTTTATTAAAAATCCAGGGTTCTTGGCAGTTTCTACCTTTCACCTTCTATAGGCAAGGCACTAACTAGAGTTACGAAGGCTATTTTAAGTGGCAGAGCCCCTTAACATTTACTCCACAAATTTGATTTATTTTGTTAAAACGAATGTCTCCCCAAATATCCTCACTTTGATCTCCCATCTATCTTTGCCTTTTTCTGTCTCTTTCAGCCCCCTTCACACATCATTTCTCTCCCCCCCCATCAAAGATTTCTATGGATTTTATCAACTTCTGCAGAGCAATGCTCAGAAGCCCTTTGATATGGGGTATTGGTAGTCAAACAGAACTATGGCCTTGACCTCTTAAGTCAAGAAGAAATTTTACAGGCCCTAATTTTGAAGGTAACACTATCCTCAGATCCATAAAAGTAACTGTGATTGATTTTCCTGGAAGATCTCACTGCAGCCACACCTACATTGTAGAAGTCATAACAATATTATCTGTACTATAGGATTAGGAGCTGTACTAATTTAGCTATCGTAGGTAGAGTTTTTATTGAAAATTCTTTACCCTTTAAAAACTTGCTTGTTATAATCATGCCACATTCTAATTTCTTTGGAATTTTAGAGGTTGTAAATGACAGTTTTAAAAGTCAGTTTAGGCTTTTTGATACTTCATTTCTATAACAAGATAAATTCAATTTCCTTTTTATCATATCAGCCTTTCCAGAAGAAGATACTGTCCTTTAATTGAATATCATAGGTTTTATTTATATTTTGTACATATAACATATGGACTCATGTTTAAGATTAATACAATTTCAATTGATTTTTGTTATTCAAGGAAAAACATGTTTAAGACGTATAACTAACTTTGTAGGCTAGTATGCCAAAATATTTGGTGTTAGTTGATTTCATGGATTCCTTTAGCTTATTTTATGTTGCTTAGGTAAAAATTAGGTAGAAATTAATTTTAGCCACAAGCAAAAGTGAGTCAATATCTAAGTTACTTTTGACTATCCTTAGAATTAGTTTTATACTGTCATAAATGCTGTAGAAGGCTGTAATGAAAGTTTAAGTTTGGACAATTTTTTTACATGGCTTCAGAAAAGCTACTGTATCATGTGAGCTCTTAGGCATTGCTTTATTTGCAACAGTGTTAAAGGAAAGAAGGAAAATGACATATTTTCTCTTAGTGTGGTATCTCTGTGAGCTACAGTTTTCTTGGCTCTTTAGGAGACCAAGTTAGTTGATGGAGGGATGTGAAAGGGTATGAGAAGGCAATTAAGTCATGAAAAGGCAATTTGTTCTATCTTTGTTCCCTCAAAATAGTTGTAAAAATTTGGAAAATCATCTTGATATTTACTTGGTTACTTTTTCTCCCCAATCATATTCTGATTATTCATGAATGCAAAGAAAAATTGAAAGTGGACTATGTAAGATTTTCTGTTTCCTCTTTTTCATGTCGTAGAAATGAGCTTGTAGTAGACAAGACAAAAAGGAAAAAAAGACGAGAACTGTCTGAAGAACAGAAGCAGGAAATAAAAGATGCTTTTGAATTATTTGATACAGACAAAGATGAAGCCATAGACTATCATGAATTAAAGGTAAAAGTAATTTTTTTAAAGTTGGTTTGTATCTGTTGGCAGCGACCTGAAGATTGCTTTCTGACTAATTTTATACTTACCTGTTTTTAGAACTCAACCATTATGATATAGCTTTTGCAGTATTGTGCCACATTGTTATTTAATGGTATCCTAACACCTCTTTTGTTTTTTAGGAGATAATTTTTATATAGTGAGACAGTCATTCAGCAGGCATTTAGTATTACACCTGCTGTGTACGAGGCAATATGCTAGGCCTTAGGGAAATACAAATTAACAACATTTTAAATTATAAAAGATCATTACTATGAAAGGTACATACTTTTCAGTAATAATATTAGAGGATTTTAAACTATTAATCTGCAAGCATTTATTTAGCACTTAAGTATTCTATTTGGAGGTTAAAGAGTTTTTGCTTTCAAAGTCTCTGCTCTTAATTAGGGCCAAACTCTTGTATATTCTGCCTTTGAAGCATGAAAGTGATCTCATACACACACACACACACACACACACACACACACACACACACACGCGCAAGTGTACACAGGCAGGAACATGGTATCTCGTATGTATTGGATTCCAAAAGTCTGACCTTTGGGATACTGTACTCTTGTGCATATACACATGTATTGTGTGTGCAAGAGTATGCACATGCAGGTTTATGGTTTCAACATCACACTCTTCTAGTAAAGAATAAAGAACATATGTGATATCTGACTAATATTATTGGTGCTTATGGAAAGAAATGTCTAAATGTGAATTGATAATAGCATTTTTATAGCACTGTAAGGTTGTAAAGCATTTTATATACATTATCTTATTTGATCTTCACAACAATCTTGTGGATCAGGGGCTATTATTGTGCCCATTTGACAGGCTAAGAGTTTTGCCTAGGATCACACAGCTAGTAAGATTCTGAGGCACCATTTAAGTTCATGTCTTCCTGAATCTAAGTCCAGCATTATCCACTATGCCACCTAGCAGCCCTCAGTTAAATTATTAGTTTAATTTACAAATATGAAGGGAATGTGGAATTGTGTGTGTGTGTGTGTGTGGTGGGGGAGGATCTTGTGCTTGAAAAGATCGGAAAAAATGGCATTTTTTTTTGTTGTTGGATACTTATATTGTTATAGCCTAATGGGAAAAGGAAAATAAAAATGTGTACAAATATTTAGATGTGATTGCTATAATCACTTTAAATTGCAACTAATTGCAAAAACATTTTTAGGACAGTTACCTTTTGACTAAATTAAGGGGCTTTTCGTATTCTCAGTGGGAAAAGTTATAACATTTGGAATGAAATGTGGGTGAATATTGAGTTGAGTGCTAGTGCACCTCAGTTCTAGTCCTGGCTGTGATGCTGTGACCTTTGGCAAGCCCACCCTTAACCTTTTTGGGCTTCAGTTTGAAGAGATTGCCTTAATAAAGAGGAGGATGCTTTAATAATGACATCTCCTTTATAATCTGCCCTGTTTACTACCATCAGGTTGGTCTTTCTGAAATGCTATACATTTAGTCATAAAACTAGTCGCTCAGAAATCTTCAGGGAGTCCCAGTGGATTGTAAACTAACTCTTTGGTCCTGCATTCAAAATCTTTAATTTTGTAGTTCCAGCTTCCTTTCCCAGCTTTTTCCCCCATGGATCCCCAATGCAAACTCTTCCTGTTTATGCATATTTATCTTTCCATTTCTTAAATAAGCCTTGTGCTTTTCTGTCCATTTACCTTTGCTTGTTCCTCTTCTCCTCACCTCAGATGCCCTCAAAATCCCTCCCTATCCCACTCTTGCTCAACTAAGATCCTTCTGTCCTCTACCTAAACTTTATGAAATATATCCTGGCTCTTAAGCTCACTAGACAAATTACCTAGTCTTTGTAAACCTCAGTGTCACCTTCAAAACGGGGACAGTAATATTTGTAAGGAAAGTTCTCTTTAAATGATTAAATAGCATGTACCTATGTTGTTACTTACTTTTTATACTTAATTTTCAATTTGTCATGTTTGCCTCTGTTTTGTGAGCTCTCAAGGTGGATATATGTGTAGCAAAGTGTTTTGAACATGGTATAGGGCAGTAAGTATTTGTTGATTGGGTTATAGAGACTTATTTAGCATGAGATGTCATTTGGCTTCACTAGTGGAAGCAACTCTTAAAAATTTTATTAGTTGAGTTTTTGAAATTGAAGGTATGTTCTATTTTCTGTTTTACGGATATGATGGTCATCTGTGTGCTGTATTTGTCTTTTAAAATTAAAAATCTTTATTTTTTTAAGGAGAGGAGAAGAAAAAATGTATGGCTCTTTCATTTTGGCAGCTTGTAGTTTGTATTTCTGTTTTATTCCAAAAGGTGGCAATGAGAGCCTTGGGGTTTGATGTGAAAAAAGCAGATGTACTAAAGATTCTTAAAGATTATGACCGAGAATCCACAGGCAAAATCACCTTTGAAGATTTTAATGAAGTTGGTATGTATTTTAATATATTCCTTGTACTCAGAAATGATTGAGAAATTAGCCTGCTTTGGAACTTTACAGGAAAAGGGAACTGTTGTTATTTTTCTGGTTTCTGATACTTTTTTTTTGTTGTTACAAAATACTGCAATATTTTTTTAATTTCAGTAGTTTCATGGAAGAATGAAGTGATTTTATCATTTTTTTCCTATGAGAAAGTGCAGTTTTGTTGTGGGTCATATTTATTTTTCATTTTTTTGGTCTGTTTTGTTCTGAAGACTCTGAATTGTAATAAAATTAATATACAGAGGAACCTCAAAATGCGTAGGAACAAATCCTTTTTTATAGGGTATTTTTTCTGTGCAATTATGTAACACACATATTAAACAGTTATCCTTTGCTTTTGGAGTTAGCACTTTAAATTTTAAAAATATTTAAAAATGGAAATGTCTGATCCCCCCCGCCTTGATGTTTTGTTACATTTTAATTGCTATTAAAATCTAGGGATCTTTTCTAGTCTCTTCTATTAAAGAGGCAGTGTTAATATTTGGCTTGAGGAAAAGCCCACTGTTGATTTTTGAGTAAAGTATTAGGTATGGTAGAAAAATCAACAATGCTTAAAAATAGTCTAGGTATAGTATAACTCAGTGAGAAGAAGAAAGAAATTTTTTTCAAAAAATTTTTCAAAACTTTTTTCAAAAGTTGCATAATGGATAATTTCATATGCCAGATGAGGCTCAGGAAAGACAGTTACTTGATTTTAAAAATTGTTCCAGATGGTTTGGTGGCTAGTTATTGACACTCGGTACTTTTTGACACCTAGAAGCAATAATTGGTATTAGGCCTGTGACAGTAACTTCTTTAAAAACTCTTAGAGGAGCAACTAGGTGGCACAGTGTATAGAGCTCTGGTCTGGGAGTCAAGAGGACCTGAGTTCAAATGTGACTTTAGGCACTTGACACTTACTAGCTGTGTGACCCTGGGCAGGTCACTTAACCCCAATTGCCTCACCAAAAAGCAAAAAAAAACCCCAAACCCCAAAAAACTCTTAGGATAAAACATTTAATCTGTTTACTTTGATTCTGGTTATGGAATCTCAAAATTGTTGGAAATAATTTTTTTTTTTTTACAAAATGAAATGCTAGTTTACTTTGTACTATTAACTGCCTTGAAGTTTTGTTAGCAATTGCTTTTTTCATTCCTTCCCAACAAGCTAAAAACCCCAAAAAAGGTGGGTTATGTGCCCTATTCTAGTAGGTGCTCAATATGTGCATTATGATATGGAATATAGTACTAATCATTGTATTAGTCAACCAGTGTTTGTATCCACTACTGGTATAACACACTGCTGAAGTCCTGTAGGAGATTAAAGAAATAGTATTAACTACAAACATACTTGTTAAAGAACTTATAATTAGTTAGATAAGACTTATGCCCACTAAATAGTTCAGTAATAGTACAAGATCGAATATGATTACATGCTGAAGTAAGTGTTATAGGTAAATCATTAAGCTATAGAACTTCTAAAGGGAAAGGTTATCTTGGTCTGGTTTAACTAATGAGAGTTTATAGATGAACTGAGATATAAAATGCTAGCTGATTAGTGAATATTTGGCTAGGTAGAGGGAAGTTTGGAAAGTATGCAAGAAGCATGTACCTACTATGTATACGGCACTGTTCCAGATGCTGGGGATACAAAGACGAAAACAAAATTGTCATTCCCTCGATTAGTTTATATTCTACTAGGAGGGGGATGCAACATTTACACAGTTAAATAAATATATGATAATTTGAGGATTGATCAAACTGACCAAACTGATAGCTAGGGGTGAAGGGGATTAAGTAAGGTTTCTCACCAGAGGTAGCATGCAAGCTGCCTTGAAGAACACCAGGATTTTAAGAGCAGAAGGGAGGAGGGAATGTATTCTAGCCAGCAAAAGCCAAGAAGTGACAAATGGCATGTCAAGCAAGACATCAGGCTATTTTCGCTGGAATGTAGAGTAGGTAAACAGAATCAATTTGAAATCACTCTTTGAAAGGTAGGTGGAGCTAGATGATTGTTGTTGTCAAGTTGTTTCTTAGTAGGGTATAATTTGTGACCACATTGTGGTTTTCTAGGCAAAGATTCTGGAGTGGTTTGCTATTTCCTTCTCCAGGGTCTCCATTTGACATTTGAGGCAACTGAGGCAAATGGAGGTTAAATGACTTGCCCAGGTCACACAGTTAGTAAGTGTCGGTCCCTGACTCCAGGCCCAGCACTCTGTCCACTTTCATTAGCTGCTTGGAGCTAATCATAAAGTGCTTTAAATGCCTAAAGTCTTTTCTCTTAGAGGAAATAAGGAGCCACTGAACTCTTCATTTTTGATAAAATAATTCTTTCCTCTCCCTCCCACTGAGTTATACTACACCTAAATTACTTTTAAGCATTGTTTTTTCTACCACACTTAATACTTTACCCATAGGAGTAAGCAAGGGAGTGGCGTGGGTAGATATGTATTTTTGATGGTAAACAATAATATTCAAATAGTAATAATATCTAGCATTTATATAACACTTAAGATTTGCATAGTGCTTTACATATATTATCTTGTTTGATCCTCATTACACTTTGAGAGGTAGGTACTATACATATATATGTATATATGTATTTTTTTAATAAATTTTACAAAATTTATAAATTTTTACAAATTAATTTACAAATTATTGGAAACTGAGACTGACAGGTTAAGTGACTTGCTCAGGATTATACAGTAAGTGTCTGAGGTAGGATTTGAATTCAGGTCTTTATCTAGGGCTGGAACCCCATCTGCTCTGCCACCTAATTAGGCAACTTTATGGAGGATGAATTGGAGAGGAGAGACACTGGAAACAGGGATGCCTAAGCTTTTGTAGTCCAGTTGGGAGATGATGAAGGAATGACTTAGGGTGGCAAATGAATAGAAAAAAGAGGATAGTTGTAAGAGATATTGTAAAGGTAAAATCAACAAACGTGACACAAGAACTGATTGGACATAGAGGAACGTGTGAAGAGTTATGGGGATGACTCCAGGGTTATGAACCTTTTGACTGGAAGAAGAATGCTTCTTTCAACAGAAATAGGGATTGTCATATGACTAGCTCAGCTCACCACAAGAGCAAGGATCCTATACTAACTCTGAAGGGATAAGGCCAGCTTAACCTTCTATCTCGAATGCACATTGATGAGGCAGGAGACAAGATGGAAGCAACTCCATTTAATTTTACAAAGCATTCACTTAAGTAGTAAAGTAACAGGAACTTCTTCTCAAGTTATGATGACGTAGAGCTCATGCTGTGCTAAGGACAGTGCATGCACATCCTGTGCACTTATCTGACTCCAATCCCAGATAAACTGCTAATGATCATACAATAACTAGGGGAGTTAAAGATTGTTAAAGATCCATAGAATGGAGCATCGAACCAGGCGACCTTTGCTCATAGATCAGTCACCCGAGAGGGGCCTTTGCCCATCAGTGAGACCTCATGAACAGCCTGTGGTCCTCTCCATCCTTACAGATCCCCAACAAGGGATGTTAAGAAGGGTGGTTTAGAGGGAGAGAGAAGTTCTGTTTTGGATTTGTAGAATTTTAGATGCCAGTGGCACATCTAGGAAATGATGTCTAGCAGGCAGTTGCTAATTCGGGACCGGAATTCAGGAGAGAAATTAGAACTGGATTTATAACAATTAGACTTCTGCATAGAGATGATAAAGCTGAAAGGAGAGAGAACATACCAAGAGAGAGAGTATATGGACAGAAGAGGTCCTGGTTCATAGTGAGGACCCCCAAATTTATCAGCCAGGAGGTGTAGAAGGAACAATCAGACAGTAACAGAACCAGGAGATGATAGTAATGTCATGAAAACCAAAGAAGGGAGAAGGTAGTTTACTGTCAAAAGATTCAAAGAGGTCAGCTAGGATAAGGAATGAGAAAGGGCCATAAAGCAATTGAGTGAAGAGAGATTTGGAACCCTTAGAAAAAAGAATATGAGAATTTTTGTTTTTGGTGATTAAGTTCACAATAATGAAGAAAATTTAATTTAAAGATGAGAAAAAAGTAGTGGAGTAATGGGGTTGGATGCTAGATTGGACAGCTTAATTAGGGGCTAAGAAGCTGGTTGGCAGTGAGGTCTAGAAGCAAAGAGTGTAGATGGTTCTTGAGGAGTTTAGTTGTTGAAGTGAGATGAAATAGATAAATATAGGATGATACCTTAAGATTGGCAGGACTAAGAAAAGGCTTTTTTAGGGTAGGAGAGACCTAGGCATGTATTTAAGTAGCATGGAAGAGGGAGTTAAAGAATAAAAGAGAGATTGAGGATGGAATGGAATTATGTGGGATGGAATAGGATCCAGGGCAGAAGTAGAATGTTTAACTTTTGCAAAGAGAATAACATTCTTCAAAGATGAGAGTGTGAGGGATGATAATGGGGTTGAAAGATACGATCAAAGAGAGGAATTTCAGAGTTCAAGATCATGAACGTAACAAGGTCTAGATGTTGATGTGACACTGTAGATGCTACCGTGCCTGTGAAGGGCTAAATATAGAGCAACTCATGGGAGTTGTTGATGAACTGAGAGGCTAGAGTATTTCCAAGGAAAGAGCAGCGCATGAACCATGGAGAAGAGTGTAGATTAAAAATGATGTGGTTAGAAAATTCCAAATGAGGAAAAAAGTAGCTGGAGTAGAAGGTTCCTAATAGGGAGTACTGGGTGGTAAAGTTGGAAAGGTAGCTGACCTTGAAAACCAAACTGAGGAGTTTGAACTTTGTCTCACAGGTGTCAGGATTCCATGACCTCTGATATACAGGTGTGTCTGTGTGAATAAGGAAGGACTTGGAAAATGTTAAAGATGTGACTGATGTTTGTGACGCAGTAGTGTCACTGCCCACCTCTGTGGTATATGCTATGTCTTAGTACTTTTAGCAACTTACAGTACAGCTCACTGTCTCCAGGGTAACCTATAACACAAGGAAATACAAATATAGACACCCTAGAAAGCCATATAGGTAATCAGACACTACAGAGCTAAACTGTTTAGCTGTAAAGGTCCCATCTGACTGCCTTGTTCTCCTGTCAGCAGTCAGCTTTGCTGTATAAGAGCCATTTTAGGAGACCTGAGTTCAGAAGCCTGAGCTATTACCTTTGTTTTTATCAGCTAGCTATAGGTAACCTCAGAAAGGGAGAAAGGCTGACACCTTTTTCAGTCCTTTTGACGGCAAGATGTTAACCTTTCTGCCTCACAGGAAATTGTTCTTCCTTGCTGATTGTAGTGTATGATAGGCATATGTGAGCTATTGAAAATTTTTGAGGAGTAGAGTGAATCCTAAAAATGGCATAGGTATGATTGGTGAGGAAAATACTGGGGGCAAGGAGACCAATTAAGTGGTTATTCTAAAAATCCAAATATGGAGGAATAAAGGCCCAACCAAACTAGAGTGATCCTAATGTGAGTAGAGAAGAAAAGTTGAATAAGAGATACTTTGAAAGAAGACTTGACACTTCTACATGGCTGACTGACAGCTTCATAGGAGATGAAGGAGAAGCAGAAGTTAAAATCAAATCAATCAGTAAACATTTAAGAGTCTACTATGTGCCAGGCATTGTGCCTGGGGGTACAAAAAGAGGCAAAAAGCAGTCCCTGTCCTCAAGGAGCTTACAGTCTATTGGTAGAGACAACATGCAAACAAAGCAAGCTATATACAGAGTAAATAGGAAACAATTAAAAGAAGGAAAGCACTGGATTTAAGAGGGGTTCGAGAAGGCTTCTTGTACAGGGTGGGATTTTAGTTAGGATTTAAAGGAAGTAAGGGAGGTTATGAGGTAGAGTATTCCAGAATGCTTTGAGCTTAGAGATGGAATATTTTGTTCATGGAATAGTCAGGAGGCCAGTGTCACTAGATCGAAGAGTCCATGTTGGGGAGTAAGGTATAAAATGACAAGAAAGGAGAGGACTGGGTTGTGAAGGACTTTGAATGCCAAACAGCATTTTATGTTTGCAGTATTTTATATTGTTGGAGGAAGTTTGAAGCCACTGAAGTTTATTGAGTAGGGGGGTGACATGATCAGACCTGTGTTTTAGAAAAATCACTTTAGTGGATTGGAGTTGGGGAGAACCTTGAGGCAGGCAGCCCTGCCATTGTCTATTGTCGTAATTAAGGTACGAGTTGAGGAGGGCCTGTGCTAGAGTGGTGGCAGTGTCAGAGGACAGAAGTGGATATATTGGGTTCAAAGGTGAAATTGACAGGCCTTGGCAACAGATTGGATATGGTGGGATGAAAGATAGTGAGGAATCCAGGTTGACTCCTAGGCTGAGAGCCTGAAGGACTGGGAGGATGGTAGTGCCCTTTATGGTAATAAGGAAGGTGGTTGGGGGAGGGTTTAGGGGAAGGGATAATTGAGTTCTGTCTTTGATATATTGAGTTTAAGATGTCTATTGGACATACAGTTCAAGATGTCTGAAAGGCAATTGGAAATGCAAAATTGGAGGCCAGCAGAGAGACTGGAGCAGGAAAGGTAGATTTGAAATTAATTAAATCCATGGGAGCTGATGAGATCACCAAGTGAAGTAGTAGGGAGGCAGTAGAAAAGAAGACCCTGGACAGAACCCTGAGGGACACTTTTGGTTAGAGGTGTGATTGAGATGAGGATCTAGCAGAGCAAGCAGTCTGATGGGTAGAAGGAGAACTAGGTGTCCCAGAAACCTAGAGAGAAGAGAGGGTCAAGGAGAGGAGACTGATCAACAATGTCAAAGGCTGCAGAGAGGTCAAGGAGAATGAGAATTGAGAAACAGCCATTGGATTTGGCAGCTAAGATATTAGTTACTTTGAAGAGCGCAGTTTTGGTGGAAGGGGTTAAGAAGAGAGTGAGGGGGCAGATAGGTGGTACAGTGGATAGAGTAGGGCCCTGGAATTAGGAGCACTTTAGTTCAAATTGGGCCTCAGACACTTGACACTGATTGCCTCATCAAAAAAAAAAAAAGAAAGAAAGTGGAAGCACTTATTGTAAATGACCTTTTTGAGGGATTTAGCTACAAAGAGCAGAAGAGATAAAAGATGATAGGTAGTAGGGATGGAAGGATCAGATGAGAGTTTTTTAAGGATGGGGGCACAAAAACATGTGTAGGCAATAGGAAATGAGCCAGTAGAGAGAGAGAATAAAAATAAGTGAAAGTGGGGATGGCAGAGGGAACAGTCTTTTGGAAGAGAAGGGATAGAAGGAAATCATTTGAACAAGTAGAGGGATTGGTGTTGATAAAGAATCAGGCCACTCTATTATGTGAAACAGGTATAGTAGGAAAAAGTGGCAAAAGACACCTGAATGATAGAAGATGAGAAAGAAGTGAGAAAAGGGAGATCATGGCAAATGGCCACCTGAATAATAGGTAGGTAGGATAGTATCATTAACAGAGATAGTAAGTTTGGGGGATATTCTGGGCTAAGCCTGATTCAGCTAATATAGTAATTTGCGATCTGGGTTCAAAGGCATTAAGACATTTAGTGAACCATAAAATGTACTAAAAATGACCTAACTCAAAATAAAAGAGTTGGAAAGGATATAGTTCCTAATGTTAAAAAGAAAGCAATTCAGGTTAGATGGCTTATTTTTTCTTGGCTCTGCATTTACAATGGTATACTAGGACAGAAAGAAGTCCCTTGTAAAAGTAGGAATTTTGCTAAAACAGCACTGAGACTAAGTTGGACACTTAACTCTAAAGGCTGGGCCTTTTGTGCCTCAGATAACAAGGAAGGCAAAAATAGCCTCTCAGCTCTCTAAAATGGCAAAAAGACCAGTCTCACCTACATAAAACAAGTTCTGCTGTTCGTACCTGAGTTTGTCTTAGGATTTGTTGAATTTGAGAGAGATCAGTGGGCTGTGAAGCAGAAAATTGTCCAGAATGAAAATGGTGATAGAAAACTAGAGAAAAATATTCAAGATTACCTACGCAGAAGAAGATTGGGGAATGGGAGTAGTCAAAACATATAAACTCTGATCATAAAAATGGGAAAAGGACTCACATGTACAAAAATATTTATAGCAACTCTTTCTGTGGTGGCAAAGAATTGGAAATTGAGGGGATGCCCATCAACTGGGGAATGGCTGAACAAGTTGTGGTATATGAATGTAATGGAATTCTATTGTGCTATAAGAAATGATGAGCAGGTGAACTTCAGAAAAACCTGGAAAGACTTGTATGAACTGATGCTGAGTGAAGTGAACAGAACCAGGAGAACATTGTAAACAGTAACAGCCACGTTGTGGGATGACTAACTTTGATAGACTTGGCTCTTCTCAGCAATGCAAGGATCTAAGACATCTCCAAAAGTCTCATGATGGAAAATGCTGTCTACATCCAGAGAAAGAACTGTGGAGTCTGAATACAGATAAAAGCATACTATTTGCTCTTTTTTTTTCCTGTTTTGTTTCTTCTTTTTTTTTATTTAGGCAGTTGGGGTTAAGAGACTTGCCCAGGGTCACACAGCTAGTAAGTGACAAGTGTTTGATCTGAGGCTGGATTTGAACTCAGGTTCTCCTGACTTCAGGGCCAGTGCTCTATCCGCTGTGCCACCTAGCTGCCCCTTGTTTCTTCTTTCTTGTGGTTCCTTCTGTTGGTTCTAATTATTCCTTAAAACATGACTAATATGTAAATATGTTTAATAGGAATGTATATGTAGAGCCTCTGTCAGATTGCCCACTGTCTTGGAGAGGAGGTGAAGAGGGATGGAGAGAAAATTTAAAACTCAGAAGCTTATGGAACTGAATGTTGAAAACTACAAATAAATTAATTAATTTAAAAAAATGAGCCTTAGATTTGACCTAAATCCAGCTCAAGAAGACCCATTGTTATGGTTTGGGAAGAGGAAGAGAAGTTAGGAAAGGAGAGAGAAGTTCTTAACTTTGTTTTTTGTTATAGGCTTCTTTGTGTCACGGACCTTTTGGAAGGCTGTTGAAGCTTATGGACTTCTTCTCAGAATAATATTTTTAAATATAAAAGTCTAGGTAACAAGCCTTTTTTAAGTACTTTGTGTCAGGTACTGTGGTCAACACTGGAGACAGTATATTAAGCATAGGATATATAGGTTTACAAAGCAAGCCGATTACTGAAATATTGTTATCAAAATATTAAAAAAAAGCTTACAGACCATAGGTTATGAACCCCTATTATGGAAGATATTATAGTTTTGTAGATTATAGTGGTGGAAAGGGTATTTTATTTGCATTGTAACTTTAAATTCGCATTTGTGCGTAGATACAGTTATATTTACATTGTACACAGACTGTTGACTAAATTAAAGATGGGTAAATGACTTAGAAATAATGTTTACATTTCCATCCTACCTTCATGACTTAGAGCTATGCTTGCTAAACTGATTTGACCATGACATATTTCTGAACTTGAAATGTTTTAACAGAACTCATAGCTGCTGTTCCAGGGAGTTGTGCTACTGTGGATTATCCTCTCTCCCCTGAGGATAAAGGAAGGTTGAGGAAATTTTGTCATGAGACAAAAAAAGTTAACCTTATTTTCATAAAGAAAAATTTAGGCATGTAAATAATATTATCTATGTATTTTCTTAATATTTTAGTGTAAAAGTTTTAGTGATGCTTTTTTTTAAACGTCACTTCCCACACTTTATGTTGCTTTCCGTAGATTCTGTTTTGTAAGAAATAAAATTTAGCAAAACAAATCAATAAACATTGATCATATCTGAAAACACATACTTTATTTCTCACTTCCAGGCTACTACCTCTCCTGAGGGCTGGGGGATATGCTTTTTGAAGTTGTGGAAGTTATGTTTGGTCACTGCATTGATTAGAGTTCTGAAATCTTTCAGTGTTTTCTTTTACATCATTGTGGTCATCGTGTAAATTCTTCTCTTGGTTCTGTTTACTTCATCCTGGAGCAGCTCATACAAGTTTTCCCACAAATTGTAGAAAGGAAAAATATTGTCAACATTGAAATTCTCACAGAATCTTCGTTTATATCATGTGGAACACTAATGTTTTATGCAACTTAGTTTGGGAAATCTTAATCTAGAAGCTGGTCGTCCCTTTCATTTTGAGATCAAGGAGGAGGAAAATTTTACTCCTTACGTTTTTTTCATTTAACTCTCCGCATTTTTCAAAATTGTGTCTTAACCATCCATTTTACTATGCTTAATTAAAACCAATGAATCCAATGATCTGTGTACCCAAAAGAGAATTCCATCAGTAGGACAAGAGTCTTACCCTATACAAGAGCATCTTCTTCACCCCTCATCTTGAGAATATACTCTGGAAGAACAGACGCTACACAGATTGCCAGAAATAAATTCCTACCAAGGTGGTTTTAATGGAAGGAAAAGGATATTGGTTTTGGTATCTTTGGCAATGAGCTCTAGACCTTTTAGTTATAGTGGGATATGTGGTGAATGGCTTTTCTCTAGTTGAGATGAGAAGTTTTTCTGTTGAGAATGGCAGATAGTGTCCGAGGAAGGGAAAAGTTTGTAACTTCTAAGGAGTGCACTAGGCAGTGTGGTTTTATACGTTTTAATTTAAGTGTTGGGCATGTGCTGCATATGGATGATGAGCCTAGCCTAGCCTAGCTTTGAATAAAAGATTGAATGGGATCAAATTTGGGAAAATTCATAGAGCTTTCAATGATCCTGGCTTACTTGCTGTTACAAAGCCCATATTTTTAGCACTAATATGCTCTGTGAATTATGGCTGAACAATGACTTTGTAAGAATCAAAATTGCACATGACCCAAAGGTCAATGGAAGGTTGCACAATGAGATATAAGTAGGCTTCAGTGTATTAACAACAATGAAATGCCTAAAATAGTGCAAAAGATATTAAGAATGTACGTGGGGAGAAAAGGAGAAATTCCTATAGAGTATCTAGAGTGAGCAATAAGAGATGGCTTTCGTGCTACTCTGGTTCTTACAAAACATTAAATGGACTTCATTTTATCTTTTATTTCCAGGACTTAGCACAGTGTCTTACACAGAAACAGGTGCAATGGAATCCTAGTGCTTTGGGTAGGTTTTCTGTGAAGTTTTTTTGAAATGTCATAAATAAGAATAGTGCAAGTGTGAAAAAGAGGGACTGCAACATTAGAGTCCTCCTTCATATTAGATTGCTCCCTTCAAGTAATGAACTATTTGTAATTCACATAGCAGGCTGGTTTTTTATTGTTTTGTTTGTTTTGGGGTAGCTAGGTAACACAGTGGATAGAGTGCTAGGCCTGGTGTAAGGAGGACTCATCTTCCCAAGTTCAAATCTGGCCTCAGACACTTAACTAGCTGTGTGACCCTAGGCAAGTCACTCAACCCTGTTTGCTCAGTTTCCCCATCTGTAAAATGAGCTGGAGAAGGAGACGGCAAACCATTCCAGTATCTTTGCTAAGAAAACCCCAGATGGGGTTGGGAGGAGTTGGGACATGACTGAAACGACTGAACAGCAGCAACAACAACAAAAGTAGACTGTTTAGCATATGTGTCAATATCAGCATTGATTTTTGGGAGTGCAGAGATTATACGCTCTTTGCATTGTGGATACTTCATATAAACACTTTTATTCAGATTAAATTGATCATTTTCTAAACTGACTGCAAACCACTACAGATGTCTCATGCTTTAAGCATATTCATTTAGTCATTTTTGGATTTACACGTTTTCTAAAGTAGGGAACAAATTTGTTGTATATGCAGGCATCCCTTGTTTTAAGCATATTCAGTAAGTAAGAGGCAGAACAGTGAGAGGTTGAAAAAAGAGAAAATGGTATGTGAGAAATAGAAATTAAATCTTGTGGAAAAGAGCAGATGTTTGAGTCACACTAAGGATGAAGTTATTTTAGAGGGAATAAGAGAAAATCTTGCAGAGAAATGAGTCTCCAAATTAGGAAAACTTGATTCTCCCTAGTTATTTCCTGTCTTCTACTCAGAATTTACTTTATGTTTTTGTGTAAAATGTCTTTTACCTGTTTTTTCTCTTCTTTGAATGTCCATTTTTGTTTTTGTATTCCTTTACACAGTTCCTGGTCCATTGATTAATGCTTATGGAGTTGAATTGAGATTACAAAGGACACAAATCTTGAGAGTGTCTGGAGCTGGGAGGTGGGGTAAAGGAGAGTCCCTTTCCCCTTTGACAACTTCCTTTTTGTGCCTCAATTAAAAAAAACCCCAACAAACTAAGGCTGTGATTGATGTAGTAGAGTCAACTTCTCTTATGTAGATTTATGTTACTGGAGTATATGTGCATGGACACAAAGTTGTCATGCCTTTGTTTCCTCACCACGATATTGTTTGTTCAGTCTCTTACTGTCTGATTTCTGTCCCTATTATTTTAAAGAAAATGTTCTTTTAGCTGTAATTGTCTTTGAATTCAGTACCATTTTCTCCTCCCTTATGTGTTTCAGAAGCATACTGCCTTGTTATTTCTTCCCCTCTTTTTCTGTCTCCTCCATTGGTTCCTATGAGGTTTACCATGTTTTTCTTGGCTTCTCTTCTTTGTCTTTTTTTCTCTGAACTCTTCCTCTTGCCAATTCCATCTATTTCTCTGGCTTCAACTATTATATCTAGGCTGATGATTCCCCTGTCTTTATCTCTAGTCCTGATCTCTCTCCCAGGCTACACATCCCCAACTACAGTAGTCTTACTTAACCTTTCTAATCTCTTTACTTCTCTGTAAAATGGAGAAAATAATAACTATTTTTAAAAAACTCATACTTGTGAGGCTTAAATGAGATAGTGTCTGTAAAGGTCTTTGTAGATTTTAAAACACCATGTAAAATCCCATGTATCATCATCATCATTGGCCATCTTTACTTATCTTTATTATCTCTATGATTTATCAGTGCTTCAAACTTAAATTGTCCCCGGCTGAGCTTATCATATTTTTCTCAAACCCAGTTTCTTCTACCTTCACTATTTCTGTCACTCATTTAGTCCTTACTGTTATTAATCTTTGAATCTTCTTTCTAGTCTCTGTTAACCATTCATTGACTGTTGCCATGTGGCCCAGTGGATAAAGTGCTGAACTTAAAGTCATGAGTCTTGGCTTCAAGTACCACCTCAGTCACTTACAGCTTTGGGACCCTTGAGAAGTAATGTAACCTTGCTTAGCATTGATTTTTTAAATGGGAATAATAACATTTACATTACTTATTTCATAAATTTGTGGTGAGAAAAGTACTTTGAAAAACATAATTCTTCTTTACATATTATTATTACTGTTATTACTATAGCATAGGCCTTCATTATTTTATTCTGCCAGTGTTGCAAGTAGCCTTCTAATAGGTTTTTTGATCTCTGCTCTCAATTCATTGATTCTGTTCTTGTTCCTGACTTTGCTGCCAGACATCTTTCTCATGCATAGATTATATATTATTCCTCTCTTCAAAAATTTTTCGGGAGTATAGACACTGAGGGCAGCTAGGTGGCGCAGTGGCTAGAGCTCCGGCCTTGGAGTCAGGAGGACCTAAGTTCAAATCCGGCCTCAGACACTTGACACTTACTAGCTGTGTGACCATGAGCAAGTTACTTCACCTCAATTGCCTCACCAAAAAACAAAAAAAACCCCCAAAAAACAAAAACCCAAAAAAACAAAACAAAAGAAGAATATAGACACTGGAAGGGTTCTTAGAGAAAGTCCAGTCCTCTAATTTCACAGACGTTAGTTGACTTGCTGGTTAAGTCATACACCAAGAAAGTTTCAGATCCAGGATTTGGATCCACTTTTTCTAAACCCAGTGCTCTTTCCATTTATACCACATTACTTGTGTTTCTTATATTGTTCTTCAATTCCATCCTTACTGCTCTTTTCTTATGTACTTAAGTGCTAGAAAAAATTGTACTGTTCGTTGTTCTCTATACTTAGCATACATTTAGCCACCTCTATACCTTAAAATATAAACAGAGCACTATTTGAGGTTGGAAAGGAAAGCAAAAGCTTCTTGGAATTCCAAAGTGGTACTTTAGTTGGACTTTTCAGTTCAGTCATTTTTTAGTCATGTCCAACTGTTTATGATTCTGTGGTTTTCTTGGCAAAGGTATTGGAGTTGTTTGCCATTTCCTTCTCCGGATTATTTTATAGATGAGGAAACTGAGGCAAACAGGATTAAGTGACTTGTCCAGGATCACACAGCTAGTGAGTGTCTTAGGGAAAGATTTGAACTCTGGAAAAATAGTTTTCCTGACTCAGGCCCTGCATTCTATCCACTGCACCATTTGGACTTTAAAGGATAGCAATTTAACAAGTCAGGTGGGTGAACATTTTAGAATAAGGAAAAGCCTGACCTCCAATGTATAGATTTAAATTTTTGTTTAAATTTTTGTCTGTCGTCTTATTCACTTAGCGCAAATGTCAGGGGCCTTCTTTGTGTTTTCCTGACATTACATAGATACAGCATGTGGGCTGTCCAGTAGTCATCTCTCACTCTAGTTATGTGATCTACCTATTTTTTTTTCCTGGCTATGCTGGTGGTCCATTAAATAGATAACTTAGGAGTAAGGAATTGAGTTTGAATCTTACCTGAGATATTACTGGCTGTGTGGCCCTGGATAAGTCACTTAATCTCTTTCAGCCTCAGTTTTCCCATCTGTAAAATTGTATAATAATAGCACCTACCTCACAGGGTTGTTAGGAGAATCAAATGAGGTAAAATTTGTAAAGAACTTTGTGACCTTTAAAGTACCATATAAATGTTACCTGTTATTATTCTCTGACTTCCCTTACATGGCTTTTGCATCATGTCACATGCTGCGGTCTACTGACACCCACTGTGTATGTATCTGTTGCTCTTTGAGTGAACCTTACTTTCATTTCTTTGGACAGTGTAATTTATCATGATTCACAGCCGTATTATCACCAAAATATTGGTGTTCAAAAAAATTGACCTTTGTTTCAGAGAGAAGCATAGGGGTAATTAAAATTGTGCAATTCCCCAATGGAAATCTAGCCCATTCTTTTCCTCTAGTCTAATTCTGGGTTGTTCATTGTACATTTGAACTGTCTTTCCAAGATGTATGTATTGATGGATGAGTTCTATTGTCCTTCCAGCTATATATTATAATCTGGACAGCAGGTAGATTTTTCTGCTTGTTTCTTCATTAACAGGGAATTCCCTTTTCTATTTAGGTTCAGGGTGGCATTACCATCCATGGCAGTGACAAACGTGAGACTAATAATAATAATCATAATAGGCTATAAGCCCCATTAGGGAAAAGGAATGGAGTCTGTTTTTGTGTCGCCAAGTATCTAAGTCCTCTTCAGACAGGCAGTCAATAAATAGTTGCTGAATTGAATACCTTAAAAAAGTCTGGACTGTTTTTCCATCGAATTGTTTTCTAGATTATTGCCATATATTATATCATTTTCTATTTTTGGTTTTGAAAAAATTCTTATGTCATGATGATGAAGTTATATTAGCCCATAGGGGAGTAGTCTCTTTTACTTCAACAAATATTTAGTCAGTTCTTCGTAGTAATTTTCTTATTTTCATTGATAAGCATAATATCGTTCTAATTAAGATCTTACTTAGTGGTAGAAGAAGCCGAGCTATAAATCAGTTAAACACCTAGGATCATGCACCTAAAAATCTTAACTATGTAAAATAAACATATATGCTTAGGTATCAATTCCTAGTTAATCAAGTATGACCACACTTCAAACAGAACATTTGTAAAAGGATTACATGGATATAGAAGACTGAAATAATTTACAGTCACACCATTAAAACTCCATTGGGATAAGAATTTATACATCTTGGATTCCCATCTGTTCCCAAAATCACCCTGTTGCTTCTTTAAGTACATTACTACTTTTGGCAAGCTGCTTTTTTGATTCACCTGTCATGTAAATTATTTAATTGGGCAAGAACATTCCTTTTCTTCCTGTTCTGCTTTTTGTTGAAATTTTTTTTAAAGTTGAGTATGTGCCACATAGTTAAATGTGTAATTTTATTTTAGTGTTCTAGTTGTATACATGCCAACTTCTTTTTGATTGAATATTTATGAGCTTTGCTGTTCTGCATATTTATAGTAATATACTTCAATTAGTTTTTTGGAAGGCGTATTGGACAAAAGATTTTAAATTGATGGAAGAAGAAAACTTTAATAAATGCTTAAGTGATAAGATGTTAACATGAATAGGTATTTTTTTTAAAAAAAGCTTATCCAACTAAATAAGGATAGAAATTATCAATAAAACAGTAATAAGCATGTGGGGCACTCAAATTTTAATTTTTTCTTGTTCACTAAGCATCACAGTATTTTCCTTATATAATAACACATTCTTATTGGTTCTGTAAATTCCCTCAGGAGTGAGTGATTTTTAATGTGCACAATGAAAGTCCAAAATACCTAGCCATATATAGTGTGTAGACTAATAGGTAGAAATCAGAGATGTTTGTTTTGATAATTTCAAAATTTTGTGTATGAAGTAAAATATTTTCACACCACAAATTTATCTCAGTTCTGATTAGTGTGTTTAATGACAGATGTGAAAAATAAAACAACCAATAAAATGTAGACTTTGTTTTAAGTTTTCATACTGGACACGACTGAAGCAATTCAAACAAAATACTTTTTGAAAGCTACAGCTGAAATTCATGTTTAAATTTTGTAGTAATATAATTTGGCATGAGCAACAGTGGGGTGTAGTAGAGAGAGGGCCCAGGTCAGGAAGACCTGGGTTCATGACACATAGTGAGTAAGCCGCTTTAAGGTGGCAATGTGCTAGATAACTGTCTGAAGATAGTAAGTTGCAGACACCTACCATTGTGCCTTGGTAGGATTTCTTTTTTGGGAATTCCTATACCAATGAAATCCTAGGTCCAGTTCAAAAAATAATAATGATTTGGCAGTTATCAAAATGCTTAAAACTTCATAAAATTCATATACTTATTTTTAGTCAGATTCCTGAGTTACTATCTTGTTAATTAGAATGAGCTACTAATCCAGTTTTACAAATACTTTTAGAATTTATGAACTTAGATGTTTTACATATGCATAAATTAGTAGAGCCTCCTTCCTGAGCAACTTGGGTGTGCTATAGACATATTTTCTATTTTCTCAGCTTCCTGCAAATCTTTGCCATAACTGTATTCCTCATTTTGGATTCAGAGTCACATTTTCTATTAAGTGGGGGAGGAGAGGAAAGTCGTTTCCTATTTCTTAGGAGTATGTGGCTCTTGTAAGCACAGTGACATGAACAGGATGAAGTCATCTGTTGTTGCTTACCTCAAGCTGTATGTATATGTATCTAATCTACTGACACTGGTTGATTCTTTCAATGCAAAGAACTTGTTAAAGTGAAGAAATAGCAGTAGCCTAAATGAAAAAAGATTAGCCAAACTAGTTACTCTAATTAGATAAATGTGACTTTTAATAATGAAAATGTTGAGATATAATAATAGTTTTAGCTAACAAAATAGCTTTCTATTTAACTTTTTTGAATTGTTTTGTGGTCGTTCTACTAAAACTAGAGTGTAAACTCCTTCAGGGCAGGGCAGGAAGCATGTCTTATGTTTTTAAATTCATTGTATTGATTATCAGGGTTGATGAATAATCAGGTCTCAATAAATACTACTCCTTCCCACCTCCCATCCCTTAGAGCAACTATATAGTTTAATTTTGTAATAGGATCTTTTATAAAAAATATACATATATTATAGAACTCTAAAATTAGCTATCTAAATTTTAGTTCTCCAACTATAGATAGGGAATGATCATAGTTGATCTTACTGATTTGTATGGAGAACAAAGAAAACAAATGTAAAATTTGATATATAACTATAGTAGAATATCTTCGTTCTAAAAGTTTTAAAAATTAAAAATTTTTTTTTTAAACTTTAGTGACGGACTGGATTTTGGACAGAGATCCACAGGAAGAAATACTGAAAGCATTTAAGTTATTTGATGATGATGATTCAGGCAAAATAAGCTTGAGAAACTTGCGCCGGGTTGCTCGAGAGTTGGGTGAAAACATGAGTGATGAAGAGCTTCGAGCCATGATAGAAGAATTTGATAAAGATGGTGATGGAGAAAGTAAGTTTGGAGCAAAACCTGTTGTCAGATTTTATCTTAGTAGTATTGCTGATAATTTTATATGTGGCTTTTTGTCCAACTGTCCTTAGTTGTTATTTTTGGTACAAGAGCTGGCTCTTGGCAAAATTATGAATTTAACTAAATTTATCTTTATCCTCCCAAAGCCTTTCCTTTGCATATCTTTTCCTCCTGTAGTATTGCTCCTTTTTCCTGTAGCAATCTAGTGCCTTCTTATTAAGGCTCTCTCTTCTCCAGAGGATCTTATATGTCCTCCTTGAGTGAATTTTAGTTATTATTTTCCCTCTCTGAGAATATTTCAAATTTTATCTCATTGTGAAGTAGGAGACTCTGTAGCTTGTCTATCTGAATTTTAGGCATTGTGCAGTAAGTGAGGCATTGTGGCATAGTGGGGGATCGAGTACTAGTCTTAACAATGTAAGGAAGAAACTGGGAAGCCTTTCTGGGCAAAGAAACCAATCTTTATTAAGAGGAAACCAGGTGGAGTCTACAGTCGTCCCGGTATGGCCTGACCCCAAGATAAAAAATTCAGTTATTTATAGTATTCAGTATGTATGGTGAAAATGGCCTTGCTATTGTGCAAATCAGTGCCCTTTTACTAAAGCAGGCTCTTGTGAAAAACAGGACTCTTTTACATCAGAACCTCAGGGCAAATGACTACATTTTAATAAAAGATTAATATATAGGTATGATTATTATGCTAACACACTTAAGATACACACTTTATAATGATTTATTTACACTTCTAAGGTTAATTAACACAGGAATCACTCAGGAACCACATCATAGTTTGGTTACACACAGGCTTTTATTTGTGTCTATATTCTTCCTATAAATCATACAGTTACTTCTTATTCTATCAGGATAATTACAGCTAATAAATGATTATAAAACCAAATAGTCAAGGCATTGATTATTGATCTTTCCCTTTTCAACAGTCAGACCTGAGTTTGAATCCTGCCTCAGACCCTTACACCTGTTTGACCCTCAGCCAATCAATTAACTTCTCAGTGCCTCATTTTCCTCACCTGTAAAATGGAAATGACTCTCACAAGGTTGGGAGAATAAGCATGATACTGCAATGTAAAATACTTTTCATACCTGAAAGTACTATATAAGTGTGAACTATTAATATGTGAATAATAGGTGGAGGGGATATAGCTTAGTGGGGTCTGAGACTGTCCATAGTTAGCTTAAAAAAATTATGCCATAGAAAGAGAAGTAGTATGGTACAGCAGAAAGAGCACTGGACTTGGAATCAGAAGGTCTGGGTTCTAGGTAGCTTTGTGATCTTGACCAAATCACTTAATCCTGCTGGGCTTCAATTTCCTCATCTATACAATAACAAGATTTTCATGAAGGCCCCTTTCAAGTTTTGAAATTCTATGAATATTCTATGAAAAGCCAAGATTTTAGGAGAAGAATATTTTGACTCTTCATTTGGTATAATTTTATTATTTTTCATTACAAATGGTTTTGATTAGATAAAATTTTTAATCTAGGACAAAGCTAACCATTGAAAACCTATGGAATATACATGTTTGTTCTTATTGTATTTTGTGTACAGTAATTCAGAGCCCCCAGTCTTTTTTTTTTTCTTAAATAACTACTTTTTTATTCTTCTTGTCACTGGGCCAAGAGGTATGATGATAGTGACATCCTCAAACATCTCCAGAGGCAATGCTTCCAACTGGTGGCTGAAAAGATAAATGTGTAACAAACAGTCCTTTACACATTAGGAACACTTGAAGTATAATTTTTGCTTGGTAGCTCCTTTTGCTGTTTGAAGAACCTGATGATTGGGAGACTACCTCTTAGACTTCAAGTTGATCCGAAGCCTTTGCTTAAGAAAAGCAACTTCTTTCATTATATATCATAACTGCATTCTAGGCCTCTCAGTCACTGTCTCCTACTCTTGTTTCACAGTAGGTCGCAGCTATGCTCCTTTGCTTAAAGCTCAGTTTCAGTACTTCCTTGAAGCATTTCTTTTGCCGTCACTGCTTGTGATTATTGTATTTCAGCTCACTGTGGAACAGCTGCTTGGGTATCCTGCTGTCATCCCTTCTTTGCTTAGGTCCAACCCAACTGAGATATTATGAGAAGCATTGCTTTATTGCTTGAAGTTGGTGTATTTTGTCAGTGATCAAGCCTTTGCTGCTTAATGTTCAGTAGGGTTATTTTGTAATCCATCTGTAATGGCCATCATGGAAAAAAAAATCAGAAATTTAGTCTACCACATCATTGCCTTATTCTGAAATCCCTGTGTTTTTTATTTTTTCATATACATGCCTTAAAGGCTTCAAAAGGCTTGGGAGATTAGACATGCCACTGTCTTCTGAAAGTATATCTGTCCTGAGCATATAGGCCTTAGGGCTTTGTTTTTTTCCTCCATGGAAATAAAACGCAATTCTTGTAATTATTAACGGAATTAAAAAACTTAAATTTTAAATAAAAAAGTAGTGACTTAGGGCTCAAGTATAATGATGTTGACTCACTTTAAATTCTAAAACTAGCCATGTTTAGTGGATATAATTTCATAAACTTAATTTAGAACTTTTTTCCTACATAACTATATGTTCCCTGACTTATTTGAGACCATATCATACAAAGATTAGTGGAAGGAACTCTGAGTCTCTTTAACCTGGAGAAGACTCGGTTGAGGTGTGGGGAGTTAAGAGCTGTATTTAATTGTATTTAATCTGTATGTAATGTGTGTGTGTGTAATTGTATTTAATTGGATTAAATACAGATTAAATACAATTACATACACACACATGCACGTGTATACACACATATACATATACGTGTGTGTGTGTGTGTGTGTGTGTGTGTGTGTGTATTGCCTCGTAGATTGATTCTTATGTCTTTACTGTCCTTATAAACTGTAATGGTCTAGGCCTTTCTTCTTGTATGTGGGCCTGAACCCAGATTTAAGTGGATGGCTGTACTTATATGGATGCTTGCTTGTTCTCAAAAATCTTCAGAGAAAGAAATTCCATAATGACTTAGGAATCTGATTCAATGTCAAGTTTTAATATCTAATATAAATTTTTCTTACTGTATGTTTAGTGCATCTTTTTCTGTAGATGGAGATCTAGACATTATCTTTTTTATAACAATGCTTCCTATACATAAAGTTGATAAAGTTAATTTTTAGCAAATGAAATCCTAGGTTTTTTTTGAACTTTTCCTTATACATTCTGTTTTCTAATCCTCAAACCAGTTGTTGTTGGTTTTTCTATATATTCTACCAATTTCCTCTATCCTTAAAAAAAATTTCTTAAAATATAGAACATATTGGGAAATTTAAAAATAGTGGGTTTTTTTTCCTATTTTGTCTTGTAGGGTGTTAAAAACGTAGTGAATGAGGAGTTAAGTGAAGTAAAGCAAAAAAATCTGTTTTTAGTACATAGTAACAAGTTATAATTATAAAATATATGCTATTGACACAAAATCTTTCTCAAACCCCCAGTTACATAAAATAAAAAAGGTCATTCTTTTTTAAATTTTATTTTTAAATATTTTGAATTTAACAACACACGCCAAAAATCATTTCCATATGCAGAATAGTATAGAGGATTATTTGTGAAAACACCAGCCTCTATTATTCAAGCTTGCTGTTAAAATATATAATGAATGCAGTATGTTATTTTCAAACCTGTCTTTGCCTGTATTTCCTTCTGAACTTCCTTCCTTTCTCTTCTATGCATTAAAAAAAAATTCTTCAATGATCATCTTTTCTTCTTTTTGAGGGAGGCAACTCTCTCCCGCCAAATAGAAAAAAAACCACACCTATTGTAATGAATAAGCATAGTCAAGCAAAACAAATCCACACATTTGCCAAGTCCAAAAATATGTTTAATTCTGCATCTTGAGTCCGTCATCCACCTTTCTGTTAGGAGAGTAAGTAGCATGCTTCTGCACCATTCCCATTAAAGAGAATTTAATCTTTTGAAAATTAAAGCAACAGAAAAAAAAAGCTGAAACGAAGTGGTTATCTTGTGGTGTAAAATGATTAACTATTTGTTGGGTACTATTTGTTTGAACTTTACATTGTAGCTTAATAAAATATCTTTATCTGTAAAATGAAAGGGTTGGGCTAGATGAACCTTAAGGTCCTGTCCAACTCTAAAATTCTAAGATTCTGTGACTCAGTTACAGTCCATTGAACTGTTATGGATTTCTTCATTATAAAATAGAGAAAATATTTTTTCTATTTATGGTTGTGAAGATCAAATGAGAATATATGTAAAGCTTTGGGTTACTGAAAAATGGTGTATAAATAAGTTATTATTAAGTTAACAACTGGTGAAATGACTTAATTTATAAAATTTTGTGAAGGAAGAAGAAAAGGAAAACTGGCATATTAGCAGTAGGAAGAAGATTTGAAAATACAAGCAATTTTCACCTAAAAATGGTATAAAATCAAATGTGCAAAGAAACCATGGGTGATTCTGGTAGTATTCAAATTGTAAATCAAAATTGTAAAAAGTATTCATATATTTTTTGAGTTACTTTTCCCTAATATCTCCTTTTTTGAAATAAGTATATTTTCTCATTGAGGGATGAAAATCACTAAATATACCTAGCTATTAATATATAAATATAGTTAAATATAGGTCTTTAAGTTTTTCAGACTTTACACTTATCTTTATATAAACCTCAAAATAACCCTTTGAGGGGTAGCTAGGTGGTGCAATAGATAGAACTCCGGGCTTGGAGTCAGGAGGACCCGAGTTCAAATTTGGCCTCAGATAACGTGACATTTACTAGCTGTGTGACCCTGGGCAAATTACTTAACCCCAATTGCCTCACCAAAAAGAAAAAAAAATAACTCTTTGAAGTAGGTGCTGTTGTTATCCTAATTTAATACATGAGGAAAGTGAGGCAGACAGGTTTAGTAATTAGCCCAAGGTCATGCAGCTCATAAGTGTCTGACATAAGATTCAAGTCTTGAATCAAAAGCTCTAACATGATACTGCCTTGCTGCCTGTGTTCACTTAATACATTAAAATGTTTTAAATGCACTTTAAAAATATATATGAAACACATTATAAAATGTCATTTTATTTTTTTATTTTTATTTTATTTTTAACATTTTGTTTTAGTTTTAAACATTCACTTCCACAAAATTTTGAGTTCCAGATTTTCTCCCCATCCCTCCCTTCCCTCTACCCCATGACAGCCTGCATTCTGATTACCCCTTCCCCAATCTGCCCTCTCTTCTATCACCCCCCTGCCCAACCTTCCTTCTCTTATCCCCTTCCCTTTCTGTTTTCCTGTGGAGTAAGATAGATTTCTATAACCCATAGCCTGTGTATCTTATTTCCCAGTTGCATGTAAAAACAATTAACATTTGTTTTAAAACTTTGAGTTCCAAATTCTCTCCCTTCCTCCCTCCCCACCCACCTTCATTGAGAAGGCAAGCAATTTGATACAGGTTATACATGTGTAGTCATGCAAAGCACTTCCATAATAGTCATGTTGTGAAAGACTAACTATATTTCCTTCCATCCTGTCCTGCCCCCTCATTTATTCTACTCTCTCCTTTGACCCTGTCCCTCCTTGAAAGTGTTTGCCTCTGATTATCCCCTCCCTTCTATTACTCCGCCCCTCCATTCCCTTCCCCCTTACTTTCCTGTAGGGTAAGATAGATTTCCATACTCAATTGAGTATGTGTGTTGTTCCCTCCTTAAGCCAAATCGGATGAGAATAAGATTTACTCATTCCCTCTCACCCTCCCCACTTCCCCTCCACTGTAAAACCCTTTTTTTGTCTGTTTTATGTGAGGTAATTTACCCCATTCTACCTCTCCCTTTCTCCTTCTCCCAGTATAATCTTCTCTCACCCCTTAATTTTGTTCTCCAGTTATCACCCCTTCATCTTCAACCTACCCTGTGCCTTCCCTCTGTCTAACAATCTGTCTATCTACATACATACGATTTTTCCCCTCCAACTACCCTAATACTGACAAAGATCTCATGAGTTACAAATATCATCTTTCTGTGCAGGAATATAAACAATTCAGCCTTAATAAGTTCCTTATGATTTCTTTTTCCTGTTTACCTCTTCATGCTTCTCTTGAGTCTTGTATTTGAAAGTAAAATTTTCCATTCAGCACAAGTCTTTTCATCAAGAATGCTTGAAAGTCCTCTGTTTCACGGAATGTCCATTTTCCCCTCTCATTGATTACACACAGTTTTGCTGGATAGGTGATTCTTGGTTTTACTCTTATCTCCTTTGAGCTCTGGAATATCATGTTCCAAGCCCTCCGGTCCCTTAATGTAGAAGCTGCCAAACATTGTGTTATCCTGACTATGTTTCCACAATATTTGAATTGTTTCTTTCTAGTTGCTTACAATATTTTTCTTTGGCCTGGGAACTCAGGAATTTGGCTACAATATCCCTAGGAGTTTTCCTTTGGGGATCTCTTTTAGTGGTAGATTCTTTCCATTCTTATTTTGCCCTCTGATTCTAAAATAACGGCAGTTTTCCTTGATAATTTCTTGAAAGATGATATCTAGAATTATCTCTTCTAGATATATTTTCCAGGTCAGTTGCTTTTCCAGTGAGATATTTCACATTGTCTTCTATTTCTTCATTCTTTTAGTTTTGTTTTATAATTTTTTGATTTTTCATAGAGTCATTAGCTTCCATTTGCTTCATTCTACTTTTTAAGGGATTATTTTCTTTGGTAAGCTTTTGGACCTGCTTTTCCATTTGTCCAGTTCTGCTTTTTTTAGGGCCTTCTCCTTATTGGATTTTGGGACCTCTTTTGCCATTTGGGTTAGTCTATTTTTCAAGGTGTTATTTTCTTCAGTATTTTTTTGGGTCTTCTTTAGCAAGCTGTCGACTTGTTTTTCATGATCTTCTTGCATCAGTCTCATTTCTCTTCCCAATTTTTCCTCTATTTCTTTTGCTTGCTTTTCAAAATCCTTTTTCAAAATCCTTGTTGAGCTCCTCCGTGGCCTGAGACCAATTCATATTTTTCTTGGAGGCTTTGGATATAGAAGCTTTGACTTTGTTGTCTTCTTGTTATGTATTGATCTCCCTTATCACCAAAGTGAGATTCTATAGTCTGAAAATTTTTCCACTGTTTCCTCATTTTCCCAACCAATTACTTGACTTTTTAACTCTTTCTTAAGGTAAGTCTCTGTTTCTAGTGTGGAGGGTGCACTGTCCCAAGCAGGAGTTTTGTGTAGGTGTTTTCAGAGATACTTCTAGGGACCTGTTAAGTTTTCAGTTGTTTCAAGGTGGTATGATCTAAGGAGAGGTGTTTATTCCTCTCATGGCCTGTGTTGTGGTCATTGAGTGACCACAGGCACTCTTTTCTGCTCTGGAATTTTGAGGAGGATTCTCTCTTTACTGCTGCCACAAGCTCTGCTATGCCAGTGCTGCTCCTCATCCAAGTACTGCGACCCAGATTCAAATATGGGCAAAGCAACAGAATCCTGACTCAGTGCCAACACAGAGATCCCTGTAATCTCCTTCTGGTCAGTTGTTCGATCCCCATACCATCTGGGCTGAGAGCTCAGAAGCAGCCACTGCAGCCACAGCCACTGCTGCAGCCACCGCAGCTGCCCCAGGGCTGTGCTGGGGCCAGGGCTGGAATGTACTCCCCTCTCATCCAGGTCTGATAGAGTTTTCCTACTGACCTTCTGAGTTGTCTTTGGCGTTTGTGGGTTGAGAAGTCTGGAAACCGCTACAGCTGTGAGCAATTCAGTCCTCTGAGTACTACTCCGGGTTTACTGGGGCCTGGTCTGTGCTGGTGCTGCCACACTGGACTGTGCTTCTCTCCCAGCCCGGTGCAACAGATCTTTCCTGTTGACCATCCAGGTTGGATGGAAATTTGTTTCAATCTGTCTTTTTGTGGGTTCTGTTGCTGTAGAATTTGTTTAGAGTCATTTTTTACAGGTATTGAGAGGGGTTTGGGAGAGAGCCCAAGTGCATCCCTGCTTTCACTCCGCCGTCTTGGCTCCTTCCCCCTGAAAATGTCATTTTAGAACTTCCCCTGTCAAATCTGATTTAAAATCCAAATATTGAAGATTTCTCAATTATAGAAGATTGAAAGAAGTTGATTTTTGAGTAAGAAGGGATTTGTGCTTTGCTTTTTATTTGCTGAACAAATTATTCATAAATCTGTTTGATGTATAAAACAATACTTTAATCATGCTCTTCACCAAATTAAAAGTCTGTTGTTCCACCCTATTTAAATTTATACCACTTAGGCTGGCATCTACTAGGTTGTAAGCTCCTTAAGTCAGGGATGATGTCTTATAGATGTTTTTACTTCTCTCCCTAATCCTGGGATTAGGACTGGGATCTCTTAGCTCTGGTCTTGTATTCTTTCTACTATACCATAGTTACTGTGAATAATTTGTGATGTGGTAAGCTATGACTAAAAGACTAAATCTTGTTTTTTAGGGTCCATTAAATACCAAGTATTTTAACAATAGGGAATATACTACTTAATTTAGTTGCCATTTTACTCTCATGGGCTTCCTTTTTTTTTTTTTAATAGAGAGACAGTAGTGTATTGGAAATAATACTGGTCTTAAAGAGGACTTGGGTTCTGTTCCTGGCTCTACCAGTGTTCTAATTTGATTTTGAGCAAGTCACTTTACTAGTCAGACTCAGTTTCTTTATCTGTAAAATGAGGAAGTTGGACGAAGATAATTTCTAAGTCCGTTCCAGCTCTGACATCCTGTGAAGTTGGTTGTTACTGAATTTTTCTTTAAATAGTAGATATTTTGGTTAAACTAGTAAGACTGTTATCACCTTATTCCTAAATTGCTGTCATGTTCTTATTTACAAATAGGTTCACTTATATGTGCCTTTGATTAATAATTTTCATATTACCTTTGCAGTGATCATTAATTTTTAAAGTTTATTGATGTGCCTTTTTTTAGATCACTGTCACTGCCCTTTAACCCTCTCCAAATAGCACCCTTCTGTGTAACAAATAAATTTGGCCAAAGTCAGTAATGCATTGGCCATGTCTGAAAATATGTACTTCATTCCTTACTTCCATTCTGCCTCCTCTTTGCAAGAGTTGGGAGGCTTTCTTAACTCTGATGTTAATGGCTGCTTACTGCATTGATCAGAGTTCTGAAGTCTTTCCAGATTTTGTCATCAAGTAAAATGTGGGTTGTGATTAGTTATTCAGGAAACCTTATAATTATTTTCCCTATTCAATTTTAGATTATAGTAACTTAGTTTTTAACTAAAAGTTTGAGTTGTTTTAACGAAAACACTAGTTTCTGTTGCTGTCAAATAGTAATACCCTGATCCAGTTTTACGAAGTGAAATAAAATCTCATTAATTTTTTTTGTTGTTATTCAGTTGTGTTCAACTCTTTGTGACCCCATGGGGCCATAGCACTCCAGACCCCTGGGCCCTTCTTCTCTCCTCCACTGTCTCACGAAGTCTGTTCCAGCTCATGTTCATTGCTTCCATGACGCTATCTGTCCATCCCATCCTCTTCCATCTCCTTTCCTTTTGCCTTTAATCTTTCTCAACATCAGGGTCTTTTCCATTGAGACCTATCTTGCCATTATGTGGCCAAAATATTTAAGCTTCAGTTGATGAATTTGACTTCCCAGTGAATAGTTTGAATTAATATAACTGTTGACCGATTTGATCTCCTTGCTGTCCAAGGGACTCTCAGAAGTCTTATCCAGCTCCACAATTCTAAAAGCATTTGATTCTGTGGCATTCAGCCTTCCTTATAGTCCAACTCTCATAGTCATACATTGCTACTGGAAAAACCATAGCTTGACTATAGGGACCTTTGTTGTCAGGGTGATGTCTCTGCTTTTTAGCATGCCGTTCAGATTTGTTACAGTTTTCCTTCCAAGAAACAAGCATTCTTTAATTTCATGGCTGCAGTTGCTGTCTGCAGTCATTTTTGAGCCCAAGAATATAAAATCTGACACTGCTTCCATTTCTTTTCCCTCCATTTGCCAGGAAGTGATGGGACCAGTTGCCAAGATCTTAGTTTTTTTTTTTTGGTTTAAGCTTCAAGCCAGCTTTTACATTCTTCATTTTCACTCTCATTAAGAGGTTTCTTAATTCTTTTTTTACTTCTGCCATCAGAACTGTTGTCTGAGGTTGTTGACATTTTTCCCAGCAACCTTAATTCCGACTTTTAATTCATTCAGCTTAGTATTTTGCATGATTTACTCTGCATATAAGTTAAACAAAGTGACAACAGAAAGCCTTGTCATATTTCTTTTCTAGTCTTAAATCAATCAGTTATTCCATGTTTGGTTCTAACTGTTGATTCTTGGTCTGCATATAGGTTCCTTAGGAGACAAGTAAGATGATCTGGTACTCCCATGCGTCTTTGAGGACTCGCCACTTTTTGTTGTGATTTATACAGTCAAAGTCTTTATTGTAGTCAGTGACGCAGAAGTATATATTTTTCTGGAACTTTGCTTTCTGCATAATCCAGTTAATGTTGGCAGTTTGTTTTCTAGTTTCTCTGTGTCTTCAAAAACCAGCCTACTTTTCTGATAATTCTTGGTTCTCATATTGCTGAAGCCCGCCTTGCAGAGTTGCATAACCTTGCTGGCGTGTGAAATGAGCACAATTGTTTGGTAATTTGAACAGTCTTTGGTATTGCCCTTTTTTAGCATTGGGACATAAACTGATCTTTCCAAGACTAGTGGTCACTGTTGTGTTTTCCAAATTTTCCGGCATATTGAGTGTAGCATTTTAACAGCATCATCTTTTAGGATTTTAAATAGCTCAGCTGGGATTGTGTCACCTCCACTAGCCTTATTGTTAGCACTGTGCTTCCTAAGGCCCACTTGCCTTCATTATCCAGGATGTTTGGCTCTAGATCAGTAACCACACCAACATGATTATCAGTGATGTTAAGATCTTTCTTGTATAGTTCTTTTGTATATTCTTGCCACCTCTTCTTAATTTCTTCTGCTTCTGTTAAGTCCATACCAATTTCGTTTTTTATCATGACCATTTTGGCATGAAACATTCCCTTGAATTTTCTTGAAGAGATTTCATCTTTCTCATTCTGTTGTTTTCTTTTATTTCTTTGCATTGCTTATTTAAGAAAACCTTATCTCTCCTTGCTATTCTCTGGAATTCTGTATTCAGTTGGGTATATCTTTCCCTTTCTCCATTACCTTTCACTTTTGTTCTTTCCTCAGATATTTGTAAAGCCTCATCAGATAGCTGTTTGCTTTTTTGCTTTTTTTTTTTTTTTGGCTAGGCAGTGGGGTTAAGTGACTTGCCCAGGGTCACACAGCTAGTAGGTGTTATGTGTCTGAGGCTGGATTTGAACTCAGGGCCTCCTGACTCCAGGCCCAGTGCTCTATCCAGTGCACCACCTAGCTGCCCTTGCTTTTCTTTTTCTTTGGAATGTTTTTTGTTGCTGCTTCCTGTACAATATTGCAAACTGCTTTCTGTAGTTCTTCAGGTACAGTCTCTACCAGATTTAATCCCTTAAGTCTGTTCATCACTTTCACTTCATGTTCATAAGGGACTCTATTTTAGATCATACTTATATGGTCTGATGGTTTTTCCTACTTTTTTTGATTTAAGTCTGGATTTTGTAGTAAGAATCTCGTGATCTGAGCCACACTCAGCTCCAAGTCTTATTTTAGCTGACTGTATAGAGCTTTTTCACCTTTAGCTGTGAAGTATATAATCAGTCTGATTTCTTTATTGACCATCTGGCGATGTTCATGTGTAGAGCTGTCTTTTGGGTTGTTGAAAAAGAGTGTTTGTTGTGGCCAGTGAGTTATCTTGACAGAACTTTCTTAGTCAGTACCCTGCTTCATTTTGTACTCCAAGACAAAATTTGCCTTTTATTCCAATTATCTTTTAATTTCCTACTTCGACATTCCAATCCCCTATGATGAATGTGAGATCATTTTGGGGGTGTTATTTCTAGAAGATGTTGTAGGTCTTCGTAGGACTCATCTTTGGCCTCTTTGGTGTCAGTGGTTGGAGCATAGACTTGTATTACTGTGATGTTGATGATTTGCCTTGGATTCGAACAGATACCCTTCAGTCAGTTTTGAGATTATATGCAAGTACTGCTTTTCTCACTCTTTTATTGACTACAAGGCCCATAGTAATATATGTAATAATTACCTCAATTAAATTCACCCATTCCCATCCTAAGTTCACTGACACTCGAGATGTTGATGTTTAATCTTTTCATCTCCTTTTTGATCACAGCCAGCCTATGTTGGTTCATAGATCTTATATTCCATATTGATCTTCATATCATTGGACTTCCCTTTCATCATCAGGCACATCAACAACTGAGCTTCCTTTTGGCTTTGGCCTAGTTGTTTCATTAGTACTGGAGCTGCTTGTAGTTATCCTCTGTTCTTCCTAAGTAATGTGTTGGACACCTTTTGACCTGAGGGGATGACTCATCTCCTGGTAGCGTTATCTTTCGTCATTTTAGTACTGTTAATTTGTTTTTCTTGGCAAAGGTACTGGAGTGGTTTGCCATTTCCTTTTCTAGTAGATCACTTTTTGTCAGAACTCTTTACTATGGCCTGTCCATCTTGAGTATTGCACAGCATAGCGCAGAGTTTCATTGAGTTAAACGAGCCCCTGCCATGAGAAGGCAGTGATCCAGGAGGAGAAAATCTCATTAATTAGGACCTCACTAATCTAGATAACATGGTAGGTTCAAATATAACTTTGAAGAATTTACTGAACACATTTGATAATTCATAAATTGTAAGTTGGATGATTAAGCTTCCTTAAGAAACCAGACTTTTCTAACACTTTTAGTGGCACACACACACATATATATATATATATATATATATATATATATATATATATATATATATATATATATATGTATATTATATGTTGATTAAAAGTGAATTCTTACCTAGTTATTAAACCCAGTATATTTTTTTTCCAACTGGTAGCAAAGCATGGTTTAGTAGAAAGAGTACTAGTTCATGTCCTAGTACTCCCACTTACTAACTTTGGAATAAATCACTTCTCTTAATTTTTGTTCTCTCATCTATTAAATTGGGTCCTCATTTTAAAATAGCTGTGCATCCTGTTTCATAGGATGGCAGTGAGAATGAGGGATTAAGGAAATGGCTGAAAATTACACGTGTAGGCAGTTTTCATTTTAACAAATCTTAGTTTAAGCATTTAGTATGTGTCCAAGTACAGTGATGGAAAGTAAGTAGATAAGGAAGAATAAAAAATAATTGAACGTAATGACATAGTGTTCGTTAAACCCCAAAACAAATCACTTGGAGAAGAACCTAATATTTGACAGGAATTGCTGGGAAAACTGAAAAACAGTTCAAATGAAATTAGGTTTAGACCAGTGTATTATACTATATGCCACAAGGATATGTGACCTCTGAACAGTAAGCTATATCATTAAAAACAATAACAAGGACAATAATAACGCTAAAAGAGAACCAGAGAACCTTTTTTTTTTTTAACTTCGGCTAGGATATGACTTTTATTTTTATTTTTTGCTCTTCTCTTACTTAATTGTTCATTTAGCATTTGATTACTCCCCCCAATTACATGTAAATTTTTTTTAATATTTGTTTTTAAAATTTTAGGTTCCAAATTCTCTCACCTCCTCCCCATCTTCCTCATTGAGAAGGCAAGCAATTTAATATAGATTATACATGTGTAGTCTTGCAAAACATATTTCCGTATTAGTCATGTTGTAAAAGAAAACAGGCCAAAAAAAAATCCAAGAAAAGTAAAGAAAGTAAAAAAAAATGCTTTGATTTGTATTCCAACTCTATCAGTTCTCTTGCATTACTGTATTGTTGAGAATAGCCCAGTTTCACTTATTTCGCTTTGCATCAGTTCATGTAAGTCTTTCCAGGTTTTTTTGAGAGCATCCTGCTCATTATTTCTTATAGCACGATAGTATTCCATTATAATAACAATTCCATTACAATCTACAACTTGTTCAGCCATTTCCAATTGATGGACATCCCATCAAGTTACAATTCTTTGCCACCAGAAAAGAGCTGCTATACATATTTTTGTACATACAGGTGCTTTTTTTTTTTTTTAATCTCTCTTGGGATGTGGACCTACTAGTGGTATTGGTGGGTCAAAGAGTTTGCATGGTTTTATAGCCCTTTGGGCATAGTTCCAAATTGCTCTACATAATGGTTGAATGAGTTCAGAACTCCACCAATAGTGAATTAGTGTCACAATTTTCCTACATCCCCTCCAACATTTGTCATTTTCTTTTTCTGGCCTATTAGCTAATCTAATAGGTTTGAGGTAGTACCTCATAATTGTTTTAATTTTCATTTCTCCAGTTAGTAGTGATTTAGAGCATTTTTTCATATGGCTATAGATAGCTGTGATTACTTCATTTGAAAACTGATCATTTTGATTTTTGATCATTTATCAGTTGGGGAATGGCTCTTATTTTTATAAGTTTGACTCAGTTTTCTATGTATTTGAGAAATGAGGTGTTTATCAGAGAAACTTTCTTCAAAAATTTTTTCACAGTTATGATTGCTAATTGTATTTCCCTTTATCCTTTCCCTCTACACTGTTTATTCTATTCTCTCTCCTTTCACCCTTTCCCTCCTCAAGAGTGTTTTGCTTCTGACTACTGCCTCCCCCAATCTGCCCTCCCTTCTATCAGCTCCAAATCATCCCCCTCTTTTTTATCCCCCTCCCCTCCTACTTTCCTGTAGGTAAGATAGATTTGTATACCCAACTGAGTGTGTGTTATTCCTTCTTTGAGCCAATTCTGATGAGAGTAAGGTTCAAGTGTTCCCTACCATCTCTCCTATCTTCCCTTCCACTGTGAAAGCCCTTTTCTTGCCTCTTTTATGTGAGATAATTTACCCCATTCTACCTCTCCCTTTCCCTCTATCCCAGTGCATTTCTCTTCCTCACCCCTTAATTTTACGTTTTTAGATATCATCCCATCATATTCAACTCGTATCTGTGCCCTCTGTCTATATATACTCCTTCTTACTGCCCTGATATGATAATGAGAACATTCTTAGGAGTTGCAAGTATCATCTTCCCATGTAGGAATGTGAACAGTAGGATGTGACTTCTTAACCAAATAGGAATAGATGATCATAAAGTACATAACATATAATTTTGATCATAAGAAATTGAAAAACTTTTTCATGAACACAGTTAATAAGATAAAGAAGGTGAGTAAAATTAATAAAGATAAGAAGGAAAACAGTGAATTTGGGGGAAAACCTTGGTATTGGATATCTCTGACAAGAGTCTGAAAACTCATATATATAGGTTACCAACAGAAATATCTAAGAACAAAAACAATTTTCTAATAGGTAAGTGGTTGAAGGATATGAATGAACAGTTGTCTTCTGTAAGCTTTTGAGTTTTAAATTTTCTCCCCCGCCTCCCCAAGATGGCATGCAATCTGATATAGGCTCTACATATACATTCCTATTAAACATATTTTCACATTAGTCATGTTGTAAAGAAGAATTAGAACCAATAGGAGGAACCACAAGAAAGAAGGAAACAAAACAAAACAAAAGGAAATAAAAAAGCAAATAGTATGCTTCAATCTGTATTCAAACTCCATAGTTTTTTCTCTGGATGTGGATAGCATTTTCCATCATCAGACTTTTGGAGATGTCTTAGATCGTTGCATTGCTGAGAAGAGCTAAGTCTATCAAAGTTAGTCACCACACAACATGGCTGTTACTGTGTACAACATTCTCCTGGTTCTACTCACTTCACTCAGCATCAGTCCATACAAGTCTTTCCAGGTTTTTCTGAAGTCCACCTGCTCATCATTCTTATAGCACAGTAGTATTCCAGTACATTCATATACCACAACTTGTTCAGCCATTCCCCAATTGATGGGCATCCCCTCAATTTCTGATTCTTTGCCACCATTTGCAGAGCTGCTATAAATATTTCTGTGGGTCCTTTTCCTATTTTTATGATCTCTTTCAGATATATAGCCCTAGGAGTGCTGGGTCAAAGGGTATGCACATTTTTATAGTCCTTTGGGCATAATTCCAAATTGCTCTCCAAAATGGTTGTTATCAGTTCACAACTCCATCAATAATGCATTGGTTTTCCAGTTTTCCCACATCTTCAACATTTATCATTTTCCTGTTTTGTCATGTTAGCCAATCTGATAGGTGTGATATGGTACCTCAGAGTTGTTTTGCTTGCATTTCTCTAATCAATCTCTAATTAATAGTGATTTTTTCATATGACTATAAATAACTTTAATTTCTTTCTCTGAAAACTGCCTGTTCATATCCTTTGACCATTTATCAATTGGGGAATGGCTTGTATTCTTATAAATTTGACTTAGTTCTCTTTATATTTTAGAAATGAGGCCCTTATCAGAGACACTGGTTGTAAAAATTCTTTCACAGTTTTCTGCTAACTTCCTAATCTTGGTTGCATTGGTTTGTTTGTGCAAAAACTTTTCAGTGTAATGCAATCAAAATTATCCATTTTGCATTTCATAATGTTCTCTATCTCATGAATTCTTCTGTTCTCCATAAATCTGACAGGTAAACTATTCCTTGCTCTCCCAGTTTGCTTATAGTATCAGCCTTTATATCTAACTCTTGTACCCATTTTAAACTTTATTTTGTTATATGGTGTAAGATTTTGGTCTACTCCTAGTTTCTGCCATACTTTTTTTCCAGTTTTCCCAGCAGTTTTTGTCAAATAGTGAGTTCTTATCCCAGAAGCTGGGGTCTTTGGGTTTATCAAACAGTAGATTACTGTAGTCATTGACTACTGTGTCTCACATACCTATTTGCTGATCCACCACTCTGTTTCTTAGCCAGTACCAAGTAGTTTTGATGATTGCTGCTTGATAATACGATTTAAGATCTGGAATGGCTAGGCCTCCTTCCCTAGCATTTCTTTTCATCAATTCCCTTGATATTCTGGACCTTTTGTTGTTCCAAATGAATCTTATTATCATTTTTTCTAGTTCTATAAAGTGATTTTTTTTGTAGTTTGATTGGTATGGCACTGAATAAGTAAATTAACTTAGGTAGAATTGTCATTTTTATTATATTAGCTTGGCCTACTCATGAGCAACTGATATTTTTCCAATCATTTAGGTCTGACCTTATTTACGTGAGAAGTGTTTTGTAATTGTGTTCATATAGTTCCTGGGTTTGCTTCGGTAGGTAGACTCCTAAATATTTTATTATGTCTACAGTAACATTAAAGTGGAATTTCTCTTTCTGTCTCTTGCTGTTGGGCTTTGTTGGTAATATATAGAAGTACTGATGATTTTTGTGGGTTTATTTTATAACCTGCAGCTTTGCTAAAGTTGTTTGTTATTTCAAGTAGTTTTTTTACTTGATTCTCTAACTATATCATCATATCATCTGCAAAGAGTGATAGCTTGTTTACCTATTCTAATACCTTCAATTTCTTTTTCTTCTCTTATTCCTAAAGCTAACATTTCTGGTACCATACTGAACAACAGTGGTGATAATGGACATGTGTGTTTCACCCCTGATCTTACTGGAAATCGTTCTAGCTTATCCCCATTAGATATAATGCTTTCTGAAGGTTTTAGGTAGATGCTACTTATCATTTTAAGGAAGACTCCATTTTGAATGAACAGTTCTCAAAAGAAGAATTGGAAACCAGTAACCATATGAATTAATTCTCCAATTTTCCTTTCAATATTTTCTCAATTATTTCTCAATAAGAGAAATGAAAAAAACGAATTTGAGGTCTTACCTAACAACTCAACAAACTGGAAAAGATAAAAGACTGGGGGAATAGTGTTGGAGGTATTGTGAAAAGATGGTCACAGTAATACACTGTTCATTGATTGTGAATTGGATCAGTTGTTTTAGAAGGCAATCTGGAATTCTGTGAAAAGCATAGATAAAATATTCCTTTCCTTTGATCCGGGAGATCCTGTTGCCTGAGATTCACCTTAAAAGACGGTCAGTGATAAAAAAAAAAAAGGTACCATACATACCAGTATATTGATAGCAGTACTGTACTACTTTTTATAGTAGCAAATAACTAGAAACAGTGTATGCCTGTCGATTGGGCAATGACTTAACAAATTGTGGTACATGAATGTAATGGTATTTTACTGTGCTGTAAAAAAATGATGAATATTATGAGTACAGAAAATCATCAAAAGACTTATGTACTGATGCAAGAGTGAAGTGAGTACAACTAGGAAAATACACACACAATGATGTACAACCATGTAAATGGAAAGAACAGCCACCAACAAAACTATCAAAACTGAATGCAGTGAAATTATAATGACCAAACAATCCTAAAGAAGAGATATGAGAAAGTACCTCCTCCTCTCCCACCTTTGTTGTTGCAGAGGTTGGGGGCTATGGGTGTGGAACACTGCATATACTGAATGGTCACATTGGTTGGTTTTGGGTTTTTTTTCCCTTTGTTATAGAGGATGCCTAGGGGGATACATTGGTAAATGTAGATGATATAAAAAACAAAAGATACCAATACAATTTTATTTTCAAAAGTTACAAGTAGGTAAATTTCATTTCAGCAAACTTATTAAGCACCTACTGTGTGCAAAGGTACTGTATGCCAGGAATTAGAAATACAAAGGTGAAAAATTACCTTATCCCTGACTTCAAGGAGTTTTACAATGTAATAGTTTTATAATCTAATTTCTCTCTGTATAAGGAAAAAATTCCTAGCAATTCTAGATGCCAAAAATGGGATGAACTGAATTATGAGTTAGAGAGTTCCCTGTCACCATTGGAGGTATTGAAGTAGAAGCTAGATGGTCACTTGTCAGGGACTCAGGGATATTGTAAAGAGAAAAGGAAGGGAGCAAACATTTATTAAGTACTTACTCTGTGCCAGGCACTGTGCAGTATTATCTCAACACTGAGAAGTAGGTGCTATTGTTATCCCCATTTTACAGATGAGGAAACTAAGGCTAAAAGAGGTTTAAGTGATGTGCCAAGGGTCATTCAAGCCAGATTGGAACTCAGGTCTTTCTGATTCTGGACTCAATTCTTTATTTACCGCACTATGTAACTACCTAAAGCAAATTCATGTTTTAGATGACTGCTAAGATTGGGTCCGACTCTGATCAGTGATTCTCTGAGATTATATATATGAAAGTGCCTTGTAAATTGCAAAGCCTTGTATAGAGGTAAGTTATTGAACATTTGTTTAATTCTTGTGTGTATTTTATTGCTTTAATTTAATTTATTTTCTTAATAGCTTGTCATTCAGCCTTTTTACAAATTGTCCCCAGTTAAATTGAATAAATGTAATACTTGCTATCATACAGGGCATATCTAGTGAGGTTTTGTTGTGTATCTATTCTACTCAAAATTTTTGTTTGAGTTTTACACTCAGATTTTTTTTTGTAATAGGCATGTTTGACTTGCTAACTGAGTAATAAAAAGGCTATGTCTCTTTATTTTTAATTTACATATTACATAGCTTTTTTATTTACCTGTGTGATATTATTCTTAGCCTGTTAAAAAATCATAAGTTAATCATTTTTCTGACTGTTGTGTTGTCTTTCACAGTAAATCAAGAGGAGTTCATTGCTATTATGACAGGAGACATTTAAAGAATTGCAAGAAAGGAGTGAACTTAAAAACAGGCTCAATGGCTGTACATGTTGGAGTTATCACCTTGCAGTCTGTTTCACACCTGGAGCCATGCAAAAAAACCAACGCCAAGTTAGTTTTTCCAAAAGGACCAAAATAAATACTTTATTGTAATGAAATTTCATTATTTTGTATGTCCTTAAGTTTCTTAGATGACAAAAATGTTAAGTTATTAAAATGTTTGAGTACCAGTCCATTTGTATTATAACTTTATATACAGTTTTAAAATTAAATCATGTTATGGGAATTCTTTTGAAGTTGTTTATTTTAGTTGTGACTTTAGTTTTAATGTAAAAAGTTTTTGACTTTCATTTTAATAAAAGATTTATTTTATTAGTATTTATAACTTGTTTTGATTTGTGTTTAAGACTCAAGTATAGTTTTTAAAAAATTATGTTTGAACTTATGTTTTTATCCATGTATCCTTCATCAGAATGATTAAATTTTAAATCCTTTGTTGATGATTGGCTATTAGCTTCTAGTACATTGTGGGCATACTATTAAATGTTTGTTGCTAACAGATTATCTTTAAACTAAAACATCTCATATCCATATGAATCTACAATTTAAAATGTGTGGTAGAGTTTTATTTTTATATCCAGTTGATGTAATTTCTTTCTCAATCTCACCTTTTTGCTTGGAAATCAATCCCTGAACAACTCACAGTTGTGTTACCTCTAGCAAGGAAAAGGACTTTACCCTGTGTACTCTTGTTCTAGTCCAGCTTATTTTCCCATCTTTGTTCTCTTTAGTGCCATTACTACTTTTATAAGCACATCAAGGACTGATGTTAGAATCTAAGCACAGTGGTTTCATTGTTGTTACTGCGGAAAACTTTGTTATTTAAAAAAACAAACCACCTTTTATAGAACTTCCCCATATTTCATCTTTTTGTTGTCTTTACAGTTTCATCCTTAAATGCCCTTAGGATGACTTTGCTTAGTTGGTTCTTAAACCAAACTTTCTGGTTTTTCCCTCCTTTGCTTTCACTATTTCATGAGGTGATACTACTTAAAATTTTTCACTATCTTTCTCCATTAGACTTTACAAACAAGCTTTTATTCTAAACTTATATTGTTCTTGGATGTCATATTTCTCTACTTGGAAAGTGAATTAAGTGTTTGCTGACTAAGGGAGAACTCAGGTCACCTTTTCTGTGGCTGCTGATTTACATTGGTTAAGGTTCTGTATGGAATTATTTTAATCACTGTTAATGTCCTTTTTCTCATTCACTTTCCATTTTTAGTGTCAATAACTTGATTAAATAGATTAGCTTGGAATTAGTTTATTTACATGTCATATTTTTTATTTCATTTTTATCATAGCATTTGTGATAATTTTGAAGTGCACTTTAACTAGTCAGTGGTTACTTTTATATCAATATTGATTTGTTTCTCTGTTAAAAATAATTTCATTTTGTTGTTTTTTTTTTATGTTCTTCATGTACAATGTCTTTTGAGTCGTCAACAAAAGATGGTATTCACAACAAGAGGTTTTAACCTATGTAGTCTACAAGTCTTTGGACTATCTTATTCCTTGTTCCTGAGCCATATTTCCAGTATAATTCATCCTCATTAATTTCTAACATTGCATTTAAGGCACAGAGTAGTACACATATCTATATCTATAGGTACAGTTAGAATATATGTATGTATATGTATACATGTAATTTAGAGTCTCTTACTGAATTCTAAAGAGATTTCTCTATCAATTCATAAGCTTGCAATTAACATTAAAAAACCTTATATGCACTATCTTATTCCAGTTTGGCTCTTTTTTAAAAAAAATTAATTTTTAGTTTTCAACATTCACTTCCACAAGATTTTGAGTTCCAAATTTTTTCTCCATCTCTCCCCTCCTCCCACCCCAAGGTGGTGTACATTCTGAATTCCGCTTCCCACAATGTACCCTCCCTTCTGTTCCCCCCCTCCCCTTCTCATATCCCCTTCCCTTTCTGTTTTCTTGTAGGGTAAGATTTCTATGTCCCATTGCCTGTATATCTTATTTCCCAGTTACATGTAAAAACAACTTTTAACATTTGTTTTGAAAATTTTGAATTCCAAATTCCCTCCATTCTTCCCTCCCCATCACCCTTATTGAGAAGGCCAGCAATTTGATATAGGTTATACATGTGTAGTCATGCAAAACACTTCCATAATAGTCATGTTGTGAAAGACTAACTACATTTCCCTTCCATCCTATCCCACCCCCCATTTATTCTGTTCTCTCCTTTGACCCCGTCCCTCCTCAAAAGTATTTGCTTCTGATTACTCCCTCCTCCAATCTGCCCTCCCTTCTATCACCGCCCCCCCATCCCCTTCCTCCCTACTTTCCTGTAGGGTAAGATAGATTTCCATATCCAATTGAGTGTGTATGTTATTCCCTCCTTAAGCCAAATATGATGAGAGTAAAGTTCACTCATTGCCTCTCACCTTCCCCTCTTCCCCTCCACTGTAAAAACTTTTTCTTGTCATTTTTATGTGAGATAATTTCTTCCATTCTACCTCTCCCTTTCTCCTTCTCCCAGTACATTCCTCTCTCACCTCTTAATTTTATTTTTTAGATATCATCCCTTCATATTCAACTCAACCTGTGCCCTCTGACTCCTCTCTCTCTCTCTCTCTCTCTCTCTCTGTATATGTATATGCACATACATATATATGTATATATATTCATTCCAACAACCCTAATGAGAAAGGTCTCATGAGTTACAAATATCATCTTTTCATGTAGGAATGTAAACAGTTCAATTTTAATAAGTCCCTTATGATTTCTTTTTCCTATTTACTTCTTCATGCTTCTCTTGAATCCTGTATTTGAAAGTCAAATTTTCTCTTTAGCTCTGTTTTTTTCTCAAGAATGCATTACATACCATCGTTGAAAGTCAAATTTTTCCCCTCATTAATTACGCTCAGTTTTGCTGGATAGGTGGTTTTAATTCTACCTCCTTTGACCTCTGGAACATCATGTTCTAAGCCTTCTGATCCCTTAATGTAGAAACTGCTAAATCTTGTGTTATCCTGATTGTGTTTCCACAGTACTTGAATTGTTTCTTTCTGGCTGCTTACAATGTTTTCTCCTTGACTGGGAGCTCTGGAATTTGTCTACAATATTCCTGGGAGTTTTCCTTTGGGGATCTCTTCTAGGGAGTGATCAGTGGGTTCTTTCCATTTCTGTTTTACTTTCTGGTTCTAGAATATCAGGGCAGTTTTCCTTGATAATATCTTCAAAGATGATGTCTAGGCTTTTTTTCATTATGGCTTTCAGGTAGCCCTATAATTTTTAAATTGTCTCTTCTGGATCTATTTTCCAGGTCAGTTGTTTTTCCAGTGAGATATTTCACATTGTCTTCTATTTTTCATTCTTTTAGTTTTATTTTATAATTTTTTGATTTCTTATAGAATCATTAGCTTCCATATGCTCCATTCTAATTTTTAAGGTCTTATTTTCTTCAGTGAGCTTTTGGACCTCCTTTTCCATTTGTCCAGTTCTGCTTTTTAAGGCCTTCTCCTCATTGGCTTTTTGGACCTCTTTTGCCCTTTGGTCTAGTCTATTTTTCAAGGTATTATTTTCTTCAGTATTTTTTCTTGGGGGGTCTCCTTTAGCAAGCTGTCGTCTTGTTTTTCATGATTTTCTTGCATCACTGTCATTTATCTTCCCAGTTTTTCCTCTACTTCTCTTATTTGATTTTCAAAATCCTTGTTGAGCTCCTCCATCTATAGCCTGAGACCATCCAGTATGGCTCTTTAAGGGGCAGGGACTGTTTGATTTTTGCTTTTGTATTCCCACCACCCAACACAGTGACTGACACATAGTAAGAATTTTATATTTTTTAAATGCATCTGTAACCTGCCCCTCTCACAGCTCATTCCTCCCTCCATTGAACAACAACAAAAGAAATAAACATACAAAGTCCAATAAGACAAATTCTTTCCACATTGACCATGCCCCAAAATTTATGTTTCTATTTTTAAGTTTTTCACCAGTTAGGAGATGAGCGGCATGTTTCATCTTACGTCTGTTCCCATGGTTTATCATTGCATTAATCAGAGTTCTAAAGTCTTTAAATGCTGTTTATCTTTATAATGTCATTATATAAACTATTCTGTTTCTATTCATTTGCTCTGTATCAGTTCTTAGAATCTTCCCAGTTTCCTCTGAAACTGGCCCTTTCATCATCTCTTATGGAAAAGTCATTTCATTTGAAGTACTGTACATTACAAAATCAGATGTATTCATATGCAAAGATAAAAATTAGCTTTAAATCAGAGAATGTTAGAATTGGAAGGAACCTCACATCTTGTCCAATTTCCTCCTCGTTTTCCCCCATCTTAAAGATAATGAATCTTAGGCCCAAGTAGTGAAGAGATTTGCTCAAAACAGTAGTTATTATCTTTTTGCAAATACTTACCGTGAGCACTGTAATTTGAGCTGACTGAATACCCTGTGAAGTGGTATTTCTTGTAGCCTTTGGACTCACTGATTCCTTTGCCATTCCAAGAAAAACTTGTCAGCTACAGTTTCCTTCTATCTTATGGCTTCATTTAGAGTGAGAATATAAAGGTTGACGTGATTCAGTTCTAGAACTATGTCTATGTCCTTGTTTATTGAGTTCATTGGATGAGAATCTTACATTCATACACACACACACACACACACACACACACACACACATATATATATATATATATATATATATATATATATATATATATGTATGTATTTCAAGATATATTTTTTTTTAATGGAGGAGAAGGCACTAGCAACTGGAGGGATCAGGAAAGACCTGATAACCTGATATAGGAACTTTGTGAAACACACATCCAATCTCTATCCCTATACACTTGTCTCTATATACATACACTCAGACACATATATCTAATACAAAAGACTTTCTAACTAAATACATTTCATTTACAGAGTAGAAAATTCAGAAGTTCATTAGTACAGATCTTTTCAAGGAACTGGTTCACCGATTTGAGTGACCTGTACCAAAACATTCTTTTAAGCAGAAGATGCTTATGGGTTTTCTGCTATACTTTAGTTTGTCAGAAAAAGCATAGAAGGATTTCCCTCAAGGATGTCCCAAAAGAGAAAGCACAAAAATTCTTACATATATATATATATATGTTCATCTCAGGGAAGGAGGCTCTCTCCTGAATGGAGGCTTACAGTGGCCTTTCCCAAAGGGAGTGAAGAAGAAAAACAAATTTAAGGTAATATGCACACATACATAGAACAAGTCAGCATAATGAATCACAGTTTTTGTTGCTGGGCAGTTTTGTTTTTTTCCAAGGAACTGTCTCAGAAGGGAGGAAAAAGAAGGAAAATGATGACAACTGAGAGTTTAATAAGCCAAAAAAAAGGGTCTAGGATACCTGTTTATCCAAATGTTGTATATTTAATTGGAAGACAACATGGGGGCATGGGAACAGGGATGACTGTAAATTTGGAAGTTATCTCCTTTATGTGAAAGCTGCTCTAGGAGAAGTTAGTACAATTTTCTGGGATATTTACTCTCCTGGTGCTGTTGGGACTTTTGCTTAAAACTCTAGCAGTTCCTAAAAGTCAGCAAAAATGTAGGGTAAGGACCAATTGAAATTGCAATGTGAAAAAGGGGAAAGGAGAGAAAAGTTGGTTGAATTCCTGGCTGACCTTGTAAAATAGGGATGCGGGCCTGCTCCTCTGGTTTTATAGATGGCTTATCTATACCCATAAACTTTTGGAATGAAAGACTTCGGCAATGAGGTCACTCATAGGTCAGGAATGTAAGGTGTAAGCAGATAGTAAGTAAAAAATTAAGGTGCCATTTATTCTATCCATGGTCTAAGTGACCAGTTACTAACCTAAAGTCATCTGCCTCCAGACATTCAAAGCATCTTCCTTAGGTAACCCATACCTTGTTATTTCCTTGTTCCCACACCAGAACTTTGGAGCCTTGGTAAAGTATCCATTACAAATTTATACCACACGACATTAGCTGGGCCCTTTTGTTGATTCTCAAGTGATTTTCCTTCTATTTGTGTTAGCTCCCTAGATCAGATCACTCCTGACAGTGCTTGTTTAAACCTTTTGGCTTTTCCCCAGCTGCACTGTTCTCCATCCCCAAACTTACAAGAGTTTAGTCTCTAATTTCACTAAGAAGGTTGAGGTCACCAATATTTGTGAGCTTCCTTTGCTCCCCTTCTTTATTCCTCATACCTTCCCAGCATCATTACCTCAATCTCTCTTTTTCTGTGGTCGTAGCAGTATTTTTCCTTGCTAATGCCCGAGGCAGGCACCTCTTTTGCAGTTTCCCCAGTTCAGCCATTTTATAGGATATTTCACCCTCCTTTCTAGGTATGTTACCTTTGTTTTTGAAAAAAGAGCTCCCAGTTTGCTTTAAAACGTGTTTTGAATTGAAGAGGCAGATAGATCTCTAGACTTGAAGTTAGGAAGTCCTGGGTTTGAATCCTGCCTCAGACACTTAATAGCTTTGTTACTCTGGGCAAGTGACAATCTCACAAGGTCTTAGTTCCTCATCTGTAAAATGACGAGGTTTTGGACTAGATGACTTCTAGGGTCCCTTCCAGCTCTAACTATGATTCTATCCTTTTCCTCATCCACTATTTGATGTAGTTTACTAAGCAGGGGCAGATTTCCTGGAAGCAAGAATTGGGATGTGTACTCAGATAAGGCAGATAAGAATCCTTATCTCCCATCTGTCTTTCCTTAAGGACAGAAATTCTTCTCTGAGAGAAGAATAAGAGGAAAATAATGGGGTAGCTAACCAAATTGTATGGGTCTTTTTATGCCCTTAGATGAATTGGAAGTGAAATCAATACGGCCTGAGCATACCAGAAAGCTGCTAATAGTCAGACATTTTGAATCAGACTTCTGGGGTACTGGGGGATAGCTTCCTTGGATATTAGGAAAACAACTTAGCCTAACCTCCGTGATAAAGGGGGAATTCTGGCCTATCACATTAATTATTGTTGATAATTTTTGTGCAGTCAGTTACACCCATTATGAGCTGTGTGGGTGACCTGTAATTTTTATTTTTTTTGAGGTCCTGGGAAAAAAGTGGTGCTGTGAAGATAACCTTTTTTTTTTTTTTTGGCCTAGTACCTCAAGCGCAGTTTGACTGATGTTATCAGATTCAGTCTCTTCCATTCAGTTCAGATTCCTGACCTTGGTTAAATTTCACTAAACCACAACTTTTTCTTCTGTAAAATGAGGGGATTCTAGCCTTTTATATGTCATGGACCCTTTCTCTGAGTGATATTTTTAAATGCATACAATACATAAGGAAACCAATTATATTGAAATGTAGTTATCAGAATATTAAAAAAGCAAGTTTGTAGATCGCAGGTTTAAGAACCCTTGTACTAGATGCTTTTTTTCCCCGAATCACTTGCAAGTAAATTATAGGAAAAAAAAGCCAGGGGCGTTTTTTGTTTGATGTTTATTTGGCTTCTCATCAGATTATTTATTTACTTCATATTTTGCCAGCAAGTAGACTGTGAGGAGATAAATGATGGTGCCTTCTGTATGGCATAAGCTGAGAGAGAGAATTTAGCATGCTTTTCTACCTAATTATATATTTTTAAAATTTAAAAATAATTAAGCATAAATATTAGCTAATATTAACATAAACATGTTTAAATAAGATATACAATTGGAGGGTGATTAAAAGAAATACAGCTCCTTGTCACCTTTCTCACTAATTTTCAACTGTTGAAAATGACTTGTTGTGTTGCCACAGGAGCAATACTCTTTAGCCCAGAACTCTGTTTTCTTCTAGGTTTTAGCTTATTGGTGTGTCTCAGCTGATCATTATAGCTGTCACCATTTATTTCTACTAGCTTTCTGGGATTTTCTGAACCCTAGACAGCCTCCACAGGAAAGGCCATGAGGGTTTCTCTGTCTTAGCTTCTACTTTTATCTCTTTCCAATAACAGAACATGATTAAAAAGAGGACTTACTAAAAGTCTTATAAAAAAGAACGCCATATCTGACATTTATATAGAGCTTTAAATTTAGAAAATCACCTTACATATGTTATCTCATTTGATTCTTACCACAGCTATGTGAGGCAGGTACTACAGGTTTGGTGGCAGCAGCAGTGGCAGTGAGTGTTATAAGAACAAATACTGTTTCATAGATTACAAAGATTCTTAATAGTCAATCCTTTTCCTCAGTATCAACTCCAAGATGTTTATCTTAGTGAACTTCTGTACTCTACTTAGTTCACTCCTACTCACTTTCTTTTTCCTGGTCTTAGCTTTGTTACTAACTTGGTTCTTTTCCCCTTGCAACCTTCTTGGCTGGCCAAGGCTGCTGTTCTCAGCCCTCTATAATTTGCTGCTCTACCTTTCAATTATAGGGTGTGGCAGAGCTTAGGCAAGAACTTTCTTCCTATAATCACCCAGCTTAGGATACCTCACCCCAACCCACTTGATATGGCTTGGGAAAGACTATCCTGTTTTCCCAAAGTGCCAACAAGTAAGGACTCTTCCCTTTTTAGCCCTCAAAACTTTCATGCCGACTGAAACTACCCTCAGTCTTACCCAGAAACCTTTACTCCCTCAATCCTCTGTGAAATTCTTGCCTTCAGTGATCTCTGAGCTAGTAGCCTCAAGTATATTCTGCTAGTTGGATCTGTTTGGCTGGTTCTGCTCTTGGTGGTTCAGTTTTACATCTATAAATGCCATAAGGGCCTAGAGACCTACGTCCTTCACAGCATACATCTCCAGACTCATTGACTCTAATTAAGAATTTGTGTTCCCAGCTGGGTCTGTTTCTTGTTCCTATTAGCCAAGTTATTTTGGCAAACACTTTGAAGGACCAATGATAACATACACCTTTTTTCTGCCTCCTAGATAGGGGTCCACTTATTTCCCCACCTCTGGATAAGTGGTCCCTCCTCTTAGGGGTAGAACTTACAGAATATATTATCTTATAGAATCCCAGTGACATAAAAGTGCATGGCTAGATATATAGTACCTACCCTCCCCCCCCCCATCAGGTAAAGCCATTTCACTACCCAGTGCAATTTAGCACTAGTTCTTCCTTTTATTCTCGATGAAAGAGAATCAACTTTCTTGAATTTAACTGCTGGCTTTATTACTGATGTTAAAACATTGATAAAATTTACTTGCCAGCCATTATATTCCCAAGATTAGATATATACTTTCTTACTGTTAGGACCTAGGCTCACTTTCATATTTACTGGACTGAAACCTTTAAATACCTTTAGTAGAGCATATTGTTTAAAAAGAGGTACATAAAACAAAATCTAAAATGAAATAATTATTTAATAACCCTGTGGCCCTGAACATTTCTTTGGGTACATATGCCAAGTGTTTTAATTCCTAAAATGAAGGAGTTGGATTTCTAAGGTCACTTCCAGTCAAAAAAAAAAGTTAATCTTATTTAGTTAAGCATCCATTTATCTTATCTACTTATACCTCCATTAAAATCCTAGTCTAATGTCACATCCTGTTGTGAGGGTGACCCTGGCACTCCAAAGGCTCTGCTAGTCTCATGGGCTAGAAAAGTTTCGAGTACATCTCCAAATAATCTTAATTCTCTTTCATGTTTAATTAACTTGAGTATTATTCATTTCAGTAAATCTCAACATGAAATATGTGAATAATGACAGACGTATAGAATTTACCACAAGTCAAGTCTTCTTAGTTTTCTTTCTGTACACAGTAGTAGTAATATTAAATAGTTATATGATTTTATAAGGAAATAAAATAATCACTGAATTTCCAAGTATCTTAGACAACCAGAGGATATTAGAGCTAGATGTAGAGGTGATCTAATCTGACCCCTTTTTCTTTTACATGTGAAGAAACTAAGGCAAAGACATGTTGTATGACTTGCATACGATCACATGGCTAGTATCAGAGCTAGTTCTAGAACCCAGGTCACAGAATTTTCAAGCTAGAAGGGATCTTAGGGATCATCTAGTCCATTTCTCTTATGGATAAGTATTCTGAGGTCCAGAGGGAGTGAGGTGACTTGTCTGAAGTCACACAGCTAGTTGGCAGCTAGGTGGTGCAGTAGATAGAATGATGGACCTGGGATCAGAAAGACCTGCATTCAAATTCAGACTCAGGTGCTCAGGTGCCCAGGATCAGGTGTGATCCTGGGCAAGTCACTTAGCGTCTGCCCGCATCAGTTTCCTGAACTGTTACGTGGGGGAAAAATAGCACCTGTCTCCCAGGGTTGTTGTGAGGATTGTTGTTGTTGTTTGTCCATTCTCAAAGAGGACCATGACATCAGGGAGGTGATGCCATGACATGGAATTGAATTGAATTGAAATGAGGAGGGCTGTGCAGTCATCTGTGCTAATAACACACCCCTCCTACCTTCTGTGGGACCACACTTATTCTGTATTACTGAAATGACCAATGGCTTCCCCTCCCTCGCTCCCAGCTCTTCCAGTTTTCTGTAACTGTTCTTTTAAGTACTTGAAGTACTTTTCATGTTTGGAAATGAATTTTTGACAAATTAGAAAAACCAAGCAACTTTTTAGGGGTCTTTGTCTCTGTCTCTTTAACAACTTGACCATATCCTATTCCTATCAACTGACCAAAAGAAAAATCTCTGAGGAATTCGGCTGCATCAGGATATTGGCCAGGAAATGCTGCTTCTTTAGGTTCTTCAGCTATTGTTCCCCTTTGAAATAAGTTATTCTCCCTGACCCCACAGATACTTCTCATACCCTTCCCTGTTCGCTTCCCTGCCTATTAAAGGCATGGTTACTGTAGGGTGACTGACTGGTAATGGGGTGAATTGGTGTTTATATGATACATTGTTCAGTGAAAACTATTTTGCTTAAACAAAGAAGATACAATCCTTTCTGATCAATACGCCTTCTAAAAAGTCTCAAATCCAAAGCTGCGGAGGGTTATACTCGTAATTAAAGTTCCTTTTTGTTTTGAAGTGTCTTGCTTGGCCCCTCTCTTCTTGGAGAGGTAAGTGATAGGCTATCATCTTTTTGTACATTTGAATAGTGAGTTTTGCATGGGGATTTGGGGAAGGTACTGCTTTTTCTCCACGTCAGTGCCCATGCTAGACTTGCTTTTCTCTTTTCTTCATTATGCCCTTCAACCTGATGCATTATCTTTGCCTCCTCCTCCATATCCTAAAGGCTCCTCAGTTTGGTGAATTACCACCTCTCTCATGCCCCTCGTCAAAAATCTACCACTCTGTTCAGATGCACAGTAAATTTGACACATCATCTATTGGGTAAAGAAAAGATATGAAAACACCTTCCTATTCAGTTGCTGGGACTTCTTTTGACTGTTTTCTTGCATGTTGCCTGATCCTAAGAGCCCACCAGCTTCCTCCTTTAAACTTGCTATTGAAATGCACAGTAGGTGGGACTTACGACCTAAGGAATGGGGAAAAAGTTTTAAACACCTCAGCTCTGCTCTGTGTGAAGTGACTGAATCCCTTGCTTTCCTTGCCTCGCCACTTTTTTCCTTTTCTCTCTGAAATGACCATGGTATTCTGATAAAATTGTCAGCAGAGAAGAACAGGGATCTATTAGGCATGTGGACAAGAAACTGAATTTTAAGAAATAAGACTGAGCAGATTTTCTAGAAATGAAAATGTTACATATTTTTGTAAGTTGTCATTTTTAAGAAGCTCAAGAGAAAAAAAAGAATTCAAAAGTGAGACTAGATCTTTCTTTAGAGTTTTTTTTATGTTGCATATTTAGGGTTAGAAGCTTTTTGGAAATGGTACAGTATTAACCAGTCTTTTATGTTTTACGCACACACACACACACACACACACACACATATCATTCTGGCTCTCATTGATTGGCCAACAGTAGATCCCAGGCCAAGCCCTACTTGGTCATTGTTCGGGCCCCGATTGGCTCAGAATATTGTGAGGATAAAATAACATAATATTTGTAAAGAGCTTTGCAAACCATAAAGCACTATAAAAATGTAGCTGCAGAACAAGGGCTAAGTTCAGTCCTCCTGATTCTCAGTCTCTTGCTATTTGCCCTATACCACACTTCCTCTCACCTATAAATTTCACTTTTATGCCTGCTTCATTTTCAAATGTTCACTTTTTTTTTAAGGAATAAACTTGTATTAAGGGATTGATAAGGACTACAAAGCAATGGATAGGATCTAAAAGCAATTGTTTCTTTTCCCCTTGAAGATCAAAAGGAAGTATTTAAAATTCTTAGAATATTCCCAACTCATATGAAAGGAAAATCTTCAGCAGCCCAATTGGTTAGTTTTGCTACAATGCCAAAGATAAATAAGAAGTAATAGAAATGTTCAAAGATTCAGAAACATAAATGCCAGTGGTTCATTGCTGAGGGAGAAAAATCAAAGTCAAGTGATATCAGCAATTGGTTAATTATAGAAAGAAAATCCTTCAAAATGAATAACACATGATTTCTAGAGAATTCACAAGTAGACTTTCCTAGTTTAATAATTTATTTACTCCCCAAAACAGGAATAACTAAGTAAAAATTAAAAAACACAATTGATATGTCATGTGCTTCCTATTTGATAGCTCATCCTCATTTCATTGAAATAGAGATTTTGAGCTCAACCCTACCAAATGTTTCCAGAACAGACTCTTCAAGTATTTTGTATCTTAAGAGTATGCTTAGACACAGCTATATCTGAAATGGAAGCCCTTCATATTTCCAGACAATTTTGCCTATTCTTACCAGTGCCTAATTAACCAAAACCAAACAGAAAACCCAATGATAGCCACTCTTCTGATCGTATTCAAACAGAAGGATCAGGTTCTGGGCAAGTCGCAAATCTGTCCCTTGGTCCTCAGAGTGGACAGCTCCCTATGTCTCAGCTGTATCACTTATTTTTGTTGGCTACACTGTTTCATCAGTTTAGGTGGTGTAATTGGTAGGGATTTACTCAAGCAGAATTAGCTCTGAGCCCCCAGCTGTGGCAATCCTGCCTCTTCTCTGAACTTGCTATATTTCTATGAGCCTTGACTTGTAGTGATGTCATTCTATACAACACATGCAATATATACCCATATGTATACACGTATGTATAGATGAAACATTCATACATATATACATATATGTGTATACCTGTGCATTTATACACTATACATATGTATTTCTTCAAATGGAAGGATGACTTTTTCTATTCAGTGAAGGATTAGAAAAATATGTTATTGTAGGAGTCTAATATTTTTAGACCGGAATGGCTTACAATTTGTTCTTTATTTTATATTCCTGGAGAATGTTTTTGATGGCCACAATTAAGAGGTTTTTTTCCTGGTTCACTGAGGTTATTATCTTAGTATGAAAATCTTCATAGGAAATTACAGATTGTGACGGTTTATCCATTGAGTACATGCTCCTGCACTCCGAGGAAACTTGCCTTCTTAGTAATAAGGTCTTTCTTCTGGGTCATATTGGGGACAATTCCACTGTTAAAAAACCCAACTTTTTTTTTTTTTTTTTGTAATTGACTAGTTTCTCTCTTAGCAGCATAAACTTTCTTTTCCAATCCTTCATGTTAGGAATAGTATTTTTTTTTATGTAATGTGATAATTGTTTTCTTATAGGCATCTTCCCAAAACATCTCTTTCATCTGCTCTTTTCTCTCCACTCACCCAGCCACCACACCAGTTCAGATCTTCATCATCTCTCTTCTAGACCATTGCAATAGCCTCCTAGGTGGTCTCTCTGACTCCAGTCTTTCTCTTTGCCAGTCCATCTTCCACATAATAGTCAAATAGTAATTCCTAATTTGTTTTGTTTTGTTTTTGTTTTTTAGGCAATTGGGTTTAAGTGACTTGCCCAGGGTCACACAGCTAGTAAGTGTCAAGTGTTTGGTCTGAGGCCGGATTTGAACTCAGGTCCTCCTGACTTCAGGGCTGGTGTTCTATCCACTGTACCACCTAGCTGCCCCCAAATAGTAATTCCTAAAGCACATTTCTGAGCTCCTAACTCCTTTTCCGACACACTTTTTTTTCTTCTGTTGGAAAAAAAAAATACCAACTTCTCTGACATTTAAAGCCCTCCACAGTATGGCTCTAGCCTAACTTGTGCATTACACAATTAAACTCTTACTGCCTGTTGTGTGTCACCCAGTACTTCTCTCCACATACTCTGCATCCTGACCCTCCTGGCCTCCATGTTGTTCCTCCTACCTGATATTCTACCTCCTATCTCCTATGCCTTTGGATAGGCTGTCTCCTAATCCTTCAGCTTTGCTTCGTGGAATCCCTAGATTCCTTCAATCTCAAACTCAATCTCAAGTGCCACCTCCAACACAATGACTTTCCTGATCCTCTCAAATGTTAGTGACTCTTTGCAATTTGCATTTTAACAATATTTATTTTAATGGAAAGAAGGAAGAAAGGAAGGTTAACAGGCATTTATTAAGCACCTGCTGTATACTAGGAACTGTGCTGAGTACCTTACAAATATCATCTCATTTGATCCTCGCAGCAATCCTAGAGGGTGGGTGCTATTGTTACTCCCATTTTAAAGCTGAGGAAACGGAGGCATGCAGAGGTAAGTGACTTGCCAGGGTAATGCTGTTAGCGTATGGGTTCTGGATTTGAGCTCAGGTCTTCCTGACTCCAGGCCTAGCACTCTAATCTGTTCATCTAGCTGTGTACATGTGTATGTGTTGTATGTGTTTCTTCTCCCTTTTGCCAAATAGAATTTAAGTTCTCTTTTGGTGAAGACTGTTATGTTTTTATTTTTTAAAATTTATTTTTGGCTAGGCAGTGGGGTTAAGTGACTTGCCCAGGGTCACACAGCTAGTAAGTGTTATGTGTCTGAGGCTGGATTTGAACTCAGGTCCTCTTGAATCCAGGGCCGGTGCTCTATCCACTGCGCCACCTAGCTGCCCCTGTTGTGTTTTTCTTTGTTTTCATATCTATACCTAGCATAGTGCCTGGCACATAATAGGCACTTAAAAATACTTGCTGATTGATTAACCATCATCTTTCTACATTAGATAAAAATTAGATATAATTCATAGCATTTGGTGCTCATGATGTACTCAGCACTGAATTTTCTGCTTTCTGAATCACAGCTAGAGAAGCATATTAGTACTTTGTAGAATAGGCAGGTCACCATTCACAGCTACCATATGGGCTCCAAATGCTTTGTTTCTGGTTATTGTTTTCACAAGACCTATATTCAGGTAACACATAAAGGTAACGTGTAGATCATGGATGTCTTCCATGTTGTAGTCATTGCCAAGCACTTCTACCTGTCCTTTGCAGAACCTGGCCCTATTTGATAAATTAAGATGGAACAGCAGCGGGCCAATATCATATCAGCAGCATAATTTATTAGACCCACCTTCATGTTATAGTTTGTGAATTTATGAACATAAACTACATAGACAATCATAGCTCTTTCTCTAAGGTCATAAAAATAATTTGAGAGATATCTTCCTTGGTGACATGGACCATCATCTTGTATTTTGTTGTGTTGTATATTTGTTTAACCCTGAATTGCCAAGCATTAACATGAATGAAAGGTCCTTCTCTGGACCTTCATTTAATACCCTGTAATATAGACCTTATTTCTGACAACTCTGACAAATCCTGTCCTGTTGGATGGAAACCCACACCTGAGGTTTCAGATAGGCCAGAAGATCCTACAGAACTATGGAAATTATGAGTTTCTTAAAAACAAGTTCTCTTGTAAATAAAAGAGTCAACCCATAAGTGTTCTAACCTTATTACTTAATCAGCCAACTCATCTTTTAAACTTCTGACTCTCTTCATTTGTGTCAAGGAGAATGTGTTTAATCTGACAGTTCAAAATGGTATTGTAGGTTAGAAAGAAGAAATAGAAAAATAGGACAAAATACACTTTAGATCTCCACAAGGGGGCCCTCTTGCTGTGATTTTTAAAAAATCTGAGTCTGATTTAGAAATGAAGGAATTTCATATTACTAAATTAGATGGATTTTTCTTATGTCTTTTAGTTTTTAACAGCATGTACACCTCTTAAAAGTGCTGCCTTTAAAATCTATATAATAGTAATTTTAAAGCTATGATTTTACTTTTGTATATTATAAATATTAATTAAATATTTGAAATAGGATAATCAAGTATGAGATCTATTTGACTTCTGCTAAGTTAAATGGACTTTTAAAAAGTACTGTGCAATAGAAATATAAAGAAAATATAAGTACAATTTTTTTAGTGGATAATTTATTTTTAAAATATCTAATAGCATTTGTATTAATACATAATACTATTTTTTCCCTTTATTTTCCATTGGGTAGAGGATTTTAAATTGTGTTAATATAGTACGTACTAGTCCAGTGTCATTTCTGTCTCCGCCTCACTTCCCAATATAAGGTTCAAAGGTTTATAGTATTGATCTCCACTAAGGTCTGCAAAGTCTTTGAGAATTGGCCAGTAATATTGAGAGAAACCTACTGCCTAGCTATGAATTCAGCTCAAGAGTTTGGATGTATTTCTGTTTTCCAAGCACCAGCTTAGTTAAATTTGGAGGCTCATCACCAGAAGCTGGTCACTAAAAAAGGCAGAGAAGGGCCAAAGATAGTAGTGCAGGGGTTCTTAATATGGCATGGGTCCATGACACCAGGGGGCCCATGTATAGATTTTATGGAGTCTGTGAACTTGGATGGGAAAAAAATTACATTTTTATTTTCATTAACCCTTAACTGAAGTGAAAGTATTTCCTTCAATTCTGAATCTAGGCATATTATTCTGAGAAGGGGTCCTAGGCTTCACCATCTGGTCAAAGAGCTCTGGTGACACCAAGAATGTTTAGAAGGCCTGCAGTAGAGGAAGTACCCACCCTGAAGAAATCACAGATACTCTAAATATTTACAAACTACATTTCAGACATCCCACATTGCCGTAAGGTTTATTGACACCACAGGCTCTTTGTCTCATGTTGTTCTGTCTTTTCCTGATTACCTCACCCTCTCTTGGATCTCTCAGCTCTCCATGAAAACCTTTCCCAGAACTTATGGTGATTTTTTTAGGGCCTTACCTTAGATATTTAGGACTGCCTTTATGATTGTAAACATCGCCAGGAGTCAACCAATTATCTTTCTAAACAAAACTCCTCAGACTAAACTAGGTTGACATAGTTAGGAAGGTGGCCCTTCTCTGTTTGTACGGTCTTTCATAAGTATCAAGTTTTGTTTTGCTATAGATAAGCCAGTATAGGGATAGAGATTAGACCTGGGATTTCATTGGTATAAGGAGCTCCCAGGTGGGTAAACTTCTCCTACCAATGCAGGTTGGCATTTCATTTACTACTTACCTTCTTAGAAAATTGCCTAGATTACTGAAATGTTACATGACTTGCCCAGTGTCACATAGCCAATGTATGTCAAAGGCAGGACTTGAACTCAAATTCTCCTGGCTTTGAGGCTGGCTCTTTATCCACTATACTACTCTGCCTCTCTTTATGTAGATACGACTTTAAAAAAAAATCCAATATCCTAAACAAATATAAAATGTGTATTTTAAAAATATTCCAGAAAACTTTTTGAAAAAACTGTAATTTTTGTCAAATCTCCAGCTAAACATCTTTAAATTATGACACACAAACAATTATTTCAGTTAAAAAAAAGTGCCTTTGGATGATAACTGAAATTTAGATTGATGAAAGTAAATGATATCTTGGTCACATGCTTTAAATTACTATATACTCTGGGTAGAGCAACATGATTCCCTGGCTACCTGATATGGATATAAGGAGAGTAGGTGGTGAACAGGGATAGGAGGGATCAGAACTTTTATCATCCATTGTTCCTGTGTGGCACTGTTTACTCTTTAGATGGCTTGATATCCACCACTGTCCAAGAAGGTCAAAGGGACCCTGTCTGTCCTTGGGCAGGAACTAAATGTAACCCTTATACAGTGGCTGCCTTTTGACCTGGAGGGCTCAAGTAAAACTTGGGAGGTCTCATTTATATAGCGTGTTGCTCCTACTCAGGTGGAACCTGGGAGGTTCAGAATCTGGCACTATCCCAAGGAATAGCTTCCTCCCAAGAAAGAGAATGCCAGTCCCTCCTTACATTCTTTCCCTAAACATTTTTTAATCTCTGCATATGGGCACATATGTACAGTTTATGAGTCATACGCAATCATATCCATGTACAACAAGCCAGCCTGACTGAAGCAGCAGGGAACCTGAGAGAGCAGCATGTGACAGGCAAGTCAATCTGCCACCACCACTACCACTATCTCCCCTTGAACTCTGATGAAGATAGCCTAGGACCCTGAACCCAAGAGCCTTGGGAATAGCAGTATCTCTCAAACCACTGGTTTTGTACCTGTGGCCAGCATTAAGAGGAGAAATGATTGTGGAAATGATAATCTCCCCTTATCACCACCAGCAATAGCTGCTGACCAACCATCACCAACAGTCAGAGAGGCACAAGAATCCCAGGATGGGGAGCATACCCTCTAAAACCCTGATCTATCTTCCAGCCCAGCCCTTGAAGCCCTCACCATGGGAGGAGGTTTTTATGGCAAAGGGTCTAGCCATCCTCACCAGCTGTCAACCAACTGCCACTTACAAGGCAGGCAAGCCAACCTAGCCAAAGCATCAGGGCACCTTGAGGTGAAGACAGGATGCAGCATGTGCCATGTAAGTCAAGCCACTACTAATACTCTATGACTGAAATCTTCGCTGAAACCTTACAGACCTAGAACCCAAGAGTCTTGGGTATACTAATGCTGCCAGCCCAGTGTCCGTAGCTACAGCTACATATATTAAAGACCCTGGGAAGAAAGTTCTTGTCACCAAAGTCCTTGAAATCATCAAATGATTCAACATCAGAAATTGATGTGATTTTATCAGTGGAAATGACATTCAAGAAGAAGCATCATGATCTACTTTGCTGCTGCACCCAAAGGACCATGGGAACTTTCTATCTGACTTGCAGCTGAAAATTCCACATGTGTACCTTCCCCATTAGAATGTGAGCTCCCTGAGAGCCAAGGTTATCTTACTTTCCTGTTTGTATCCCAATGCTTATCCTTTGGCCCCAGGAAGCACAATAAATGCTTTATTCCTTCATTCATGTACCATATCCATGTACAAAAAATTCAAATATAGTAGATCTTACCTGTGTTTTTTATATGTGTGACATCTTCCCAGAATCCAGTAAGCCTAAGCCATGGTTGATATATTCACCTGTTGTTGTTAACTAGTTTCGTCATTATCTGGATAGTCCAAATGCCTCTGCTGTAAATTACTGCCACTTCTAAATGCCTGATTCTGTTCTCCCTACAACCCAAATTTTTTTTTCAGTAGAGCAGCTCACCATGGTTTCACTGGCCTCAATTTTGGGCTCCTGGGTGACCTAGGATGAATGGGGCTATATCTCCTAGGGGTTAGGGTCCATAGGAAGCCTTTGAGACCTCCAAAGACGAAGTAGCAGACAGGTCACTCCCTCTTAATTCGGCCCCTCTTCCTAACCCAGAAAATAATGAGCTAATAGATTGGATCAGCCCTAGAAGCCTTCTGCATTCTCCATTGGTATGTCTCAATTCAGTGTCTCATGAGGGTTGGGAGATCCCCCTTTGGCATCCATTTCTTGCTTTAGATTGTTACTCTGTGGCTCATCTTGTGGATAGAACTGTCCAGCTGAAACTATTTTAGGAAGACTTTGTGAGACTCATTCCCACAAATCTCCTATTTTCCTGACCATCTATTTATTCACCAGGGAGTCTGACTAGGGCAGCTAGGTGGCAAAATGGATGGCTAGGTGGCACTGGGCCTGCAGTAAGGAAGGCCTGACATCAGACACTTACTAGCTGTGTGACCCTGGGCAAGACATTTACCCTGTTTGCCTCAGTTTCCTCATCTGTAAAATGAGCTGGAGAAGAAAATGGCAAACCACTCCAGTATCTTTGCCAAGAAAACCCCTTCATGGGGTCATGAAGGGTCAAACATGACTGAAAAATGACTGAACAACCAAACTTAACTAGTCCCTTATTGGCAACAAGTATTTGTAATATATTTTCTTTGAAGGTCACCAGCCATTTTCTGGAGTTATCTTGTAGTGATAAACTACCCAGTCCCCCAACTTCTTGACATGGGATGGTTATCCATTGGTGTGTACACTTGTGTTTTCTAGGAACACCAAGATTTCATAGCAGGACTCTATATTTTGGCTGGATGGCCAATAGTGAATTAGAGCTTTATATTAATGCTTGTTCCTCTTTTGGGTTGAGACTATAATTATGAGGTAGGTTTCTCAACTGAGTGGTATTTTGGGCTCTTACTATCTTCTATCCTCTAAAACTCCAAAGCACAAGTCAATAGGTAGCCGTAACTCTTGCCCAAATATCAACATTTTTAGAGTATAGCCTCAAGCAAAATTTCTTGTGGATTGTGAGTACATATTAATTGGAAATTCCACATGCTGATTTCACTGAGCTTTCTACTTAGGCTCTAGCACCCCTACCATTTTTTGTTTTTAGTAGGATGTGATTAAAATTTTCTGGCTGTGAGTCTCCTTGAAGGAAGTGTGTCATAGTTCTAGATTTTAATTCCTTCTAGATTGAGCTCCAACTTGAGTTACTTTTTCTCAAACTCTCAACACTACTCTTCAGCATAAATAAATCTTGGCAGGAAGACTATATGCAAAGAAACACTTCTCCCATAACTCTTTGGTCATTATAGAAGCCTGCTCTTATAATTTGTTGAGCTCCTAGTTAACCAAATGATCACTCAGAAAGCTTCTAGGGAAGTTCACTATAGCTTTGGGATGCACTGTACTTCTGTGTATGGAAACTGGATATGATATTAAAGGTAAGGATACAGCTGCCATTGTCTTCCTCCTCTTTTGTTTTTCCTGTCTCACATTATTTCCTTCCCACTTCTCCAATTTTATATCTTGACCATTACAAGACTTCTGGTCCAGCTACTTGCATCAAAAAAGTATCCCTCATTAAATATTGGCTTTCATGATGCCTCATTATGGCTTGGTGGTGATCTTGGGTTTTCAAAGGCTATACTACCATCTCAGCTAAGTGAAATCATGTTCATCACTTAGTCTGGTAGCCATGAGGTGATGACTTTTTTTTCTTCCTCTGCTCACAAAGACCATCTTTAAGGGGAAGAGAGGTCATGATCTGTGTTGATGGAGGACATACCCACCAATGGAATAATTGCATTTTGAAGCAAATAATAGTAAGATATTTATATAAACCCCAAACTCAGAGAAGCAAGCTTCCAGGTTACCCATATTGATTTTGTTTGAATGTTTTTGCTTTATTGCATATGTTTAACCAGGTGGAAAACAACCGAAAATCTCCATATTTTAAACAAATATAACCTGGTCAGGAACTGAATTTACAATCTAATTACATCATAATAAATCAGGAATGTTTGTGATGGCACCCAGCATACAGTTCAAACCTACCACATGTATAACAATAATAATAAGAAAATTTGTTGGCCAAATGTTGTAATAACAACTAAAAATACATGAATAAATTTTAATATTGAGGCAGGAACAAGCAGACATACAGTGTGTATTTGAGGCACATGTATCATTTGAGCAGGAGCCAGAGTTATAGAGCTAAAGATTAAAGTGTGATTTATAGATATATTCTAGTCTTCATGCACGTGCATCTCTTCCATTAGCATTAATAGAATTTGCATGCGCACAGTCAGAGAAAGGAACAGAAATTTGTTGAGAGGAAAAGAGGAATGATTTTAAACTTTGCCTATAATTCCCTGAGCGTGGGACTGTATTATTAAAAGCTTTGTGAAAGGCCTTGATTTGGGGACTGAGATATAGAAGTTCTGTATCAAACTACTACATGTATACTTCATTTATATTATTAGAGAAAGCATAGTCAGGCAAACTGAAAGCTTTGCTTTTTAAAGATTGGGCTTTGAGCTCATGATGATTCTGTAGCAGTGAGGAGGGCAAAATACATGTGTTGTGTATTTTGTAACCTCATTGGTATTGCTCCTGAAGTGCTGATATTTTAAAGTCATTGTTTCCGCTATTGGTCCAAAAAAACCAGTTGCATAGATCTTAGGAGACAGAACATTAAAAATATGCTCCCTTATCCAGGTTTCACAATATTAGTGCTATTTTGGAGCCATTTAAAAAGTACAGGGCAGGGGCAGCTAGGTGGCACAGCGGATAGAGCACCGGCCCTGAAGTCAGGAGTAACTGAGTTCAAATCTGGCCTCAGACCAGACACTTGACACTTACTAGCTGTGTGACCCTGGGCAAGTCACTTAACCCCAATTGCCTAAAAGCAAAAAGAAAGTACAGGACAATTGAATCTAGTTTCTAGACTTATAGACTAGAAAACTAGGTTCATATCATCCCAAGATAAGCAATTATAGAATTGGCCAAGGGGATGGCAGTTGGGGGAAGGCAGAATAAATTTGCTCCAGCACTCTTTTCCTATCTCCTTTTGTCAGGCATCCATTGCCATCATACTGTACTCTCTTTAGACTTTGATAACTCATCCAGGCTTTCCTTTCCTTTAAATGCTTCATATCTGAAATTACCCTTTTTCAAATTGAATCAAAACCACCCATTTCTGCATTGAAATGTTAAAAAGATCAAAGGATATGAATAGACAGTTTTTTGATGAAGAAATCAAAACTACAAATAGTGATATGGAAAAAATGCTCTAAATCATTATTAGAGAAATGTAAATTAAAACAACTTCGAGATACCATCTCATACCTATGAGATTGACTAAGACAATAGAAGGGGAAAATGACAATTCTTGGAGGAGATATGGAAAAATTTGGACATTAATCCATTGTTGGTGGAACTGTGGACTGACCAAACCATTTTGGATAGTGATCTGGAATTATGCCCTAAGAGTTATAAAATTGTGTATACCCTTTGACCCAGCAATACCACTATTAGGTCTATTTCCTAAGATGATTAGGGAAAAGAGGAAAAAAACCCTTATATGTTCTAAAATATTTATAGCAGCTCTCTTTGTGGTGGCAAAGAACTGGAAATTGAGGGGATACCCATCTCTTGGGGAATGGTGAACAAGTTGTGGTATATGATTGTAATGGAATACTACTGTTATGAGAAATGATGAGCTGGTTGATTTTAGAAAAACATGGAAAGACTTGCATGAAATAACAAAAAATGAAATGAGCAGAACTGAGAATGTTGTGTATAATAACAGTAATATTGTTTGAAGAATAATTGTGAACAACTAAGTTACTCTGAGTATTATAAATACTAAAATCAATTATAGAGGACCTATGAAGGAAGATTCTATCTACCTCCAGAGAAAGAACTAATAAATAGAAGTATGCATAGTATGGTTTGACATATGTTTATAAATCTGTCTCAAATGGTGACCTTCTCTAGAGTGGAGTGGGAAGAGAGGGAGGAAGGGAGACAGTTTGGAACTTAAAATGTAACAAAAATAAAGTAAAATTTAAAAATGTTAAAAAGAAAATAAGCTAGTCAAAGTATTTCATACTAATATATGAATGCCTCAGGGGTACTTGATTTTAAAAGAGAAGTTTATTCACCAAACGAATCTCCAGTTGATGGAAGACAACATCTCTTTGAGCTAGAGAAGTTTTGCCTACAGTGATGTGGTCACCTTTCCACACAGCAGAAAAAGAGGGGTTGACAACTTAGTAGACTATTTCTGAAAAAGCAACCACTCCTGAGGTAAACTTCTGTGATATAAGAAAAAAGATGGGTGTAGATGTACTTAGCTAAGTATCAGCTATTATTATTATTACCTTTCTACCAGGTCATTCCCTCAGGCTGATGGCCAAGTCATGGAAAGAACCAAACACACTAGAGCAGCACTTCTGTTGTGAATTCTGGATAATGGGTTTGCCTCTGGAAACCTAGCTTATCATTGTTATTTACAAACTGTGGCTCCCACAGCTGAACACAATGTTCCAGATGAGGGTCTTAGCCTTATGTAGCACTGACTGCTGGAAAATCAGGTGGATTTGCATCTTGTTAGGGAACTTTATTCAAAAGACCACTGAAATTATGCCTTGTCCTTCTGTTGGAAGAGGCTGATGTGCCAGTCATCCAAATCCTGTGACGATGGGCTGCTACTGGCCTTCCTGGATGATGGCCATACCTAGTTGCTGGTTTGTCAAGAGTCTGATGATAGAAGTATTTTTATAACTTTGGTGATTTCCGAAGTCATTTGTAGGCCTTCCTGGGCAGGCTTCCAGCTTTTCTTGGGATTACTGCTGGGATGGTGATATGAATTGTAAAGGATACAAAGAAAAAGTGATGCAGTCTATGTATTTATTATTAAATTGAATTAAAAAAATTAACAAGCATTTTCTACCTTTAGAAAAAAAAAGAAAAAGGAAAACAAAACCCTTGTAACAAATATTCATTGTCAAGCAAAAGGAAATTCCTAGAATCAGCTTTGCCATCAGTCCTCTGTAATCTTGCATGGTCTTTGCATTGATCAGAGTTCTTCACTGCATAAATTGTTCTTCTGATTCTGCTTACTTTACTCTGCATCTGATCATACAAATGTTCCCAGTTTCTCTGAAATCTTCCCCTTTATCATTTCGTATGGCACAATAGTATTCCAAATACATTTGTATATCAAATTTTATTCAGCCATTCTGCCACTTGATGGGTGCTTCCTTAGTTCCAGTTCTTTGCTACCACAAAAAAGGAGCTGCTGTAAATATTTTTTGTGCATGTAGGTCTTTTTCCTCTTCCTTTGATCTCTTTGAAGTATAGACCTAGTAGTTGTATCTCTGGGTCAAAGTTTATGCATATTTTAATAACTTTTTGAGCATAGTTAAATATTGCTTTCTAGAATGGCTGCATCAATTCACTGCTCACTGAAAGTGCATTAATGTGCCTGTTTTCCTGTAGCCACTCCAACATTTGTCATTTCTCTTTTTTGTAAATGTTGCTAGTTGTATGGGAGTGAGGTAGAACCTAAGAGTTGCTTTAATTTTCATTTATTTTATTTATTGATGATTTGGAGCATTTAAAAAAATATGGCTATTGATAGTTTGAATTTCTTCATTTGGGAACATAGCATAGTGGCACAGTGGATAAAATGCTGGGCTTGGAGTCAAGAAGACCTGAGTTCAAATCCCACCTCAGACAGTTATTGGCTGTGTGATCCTGGGCAAGCCACTTAACTGCTGTTTGTCTCATGGGGGTAATATATCACACCTGCTTAGGGCTGTTGCAAGGGTCAAATGAGATAATAATTGTAAAGCACTTAGCTCAGTGCCTGGTACATAGTAGGCATCATATAAATGTTAGCTGTCATTATTATTACATATGTTATCTTATTTGATTCTAACAACCCACCTTGTAATGTAGATATTATTTCAATTTTACAGCCAAGGTAACTGAAGCTCAGAAGGTCCATAATCACCCAGCTAGTCAGTGATGGAAGTAGAATTAGAATCCTCTTCTTCCTGATTCTAGATCCGTTATCATTTTTCATCTTTCTATTATGCCATGATGCTTGGCATGTAATGTGGAAAGGATGATGAAGCCTTCCCTAATTCCTTGGTCAGTAGTTACCTTACTGTAATCCAGAGTCCATTATGTCCCTAGAAAACTTTTTATCCAGGAAGGCCACTTCAGCCCTGGAATTCACACCTTGTAGGTACCCTCAGAACCTATGGCCCTTCACAGAAGCTCAATTTAGAGAGGCCAGCCCTCTCTTCATTTCTTACCAGGCCACAATGCAGAATCTTCTATCATGCCCCATTCCAGTTAGTCATGGTAATCTTTCTGAGGTCAGGGCTGTGAGAATGACAAACTGGGCTTGGCAGAGTGATCCCGAAATCAACAGTTAATGTGGAGATTCCACTTATAAGAGTAAATTTGGCTGTGGCCTTCTTGAATACACCCATAATCATGTCCATAAGTCTCTTGACAAATTAATCCATTAGAAATACATGTTCCAAGCTAAGCACTGATTTACTGTATGGGAAGTGTTGGAGGAATGAATCCTACCATTGTCTAAGATTCCACATCTGTCCTTTGGCAGTCTTAGCCTGAGCCCAGCCACTACAGATTTCCCTTAATTACAAAAACAAAATTCTCAAATGCATCCAGCAGGGGGCTCTCTCTTATTACCATTGGCATCCATTGTGGGTTAGATCTTGATTGGTAAGAGTTTATCAGGATTACTTCAGATTACTTATGGGGGAATTCAACAGGGACAGAGCTGGAAGCAGTTTGACTTTGGCAAAGAGCCCAGGCAATTCTTCCTATTGGTCAGAAAATCTTTCTGGTGGCCAGAACCACTTGCCTGAGGTTGGAAAGCATGTTCCAACAGTAGTTGGAACCAGTCTTTTTTTTCCTTGGGGGTCTGCCAGTTGCAGGCAGAGGTTGGTGGCATCCATTAGGAGACATTTCATCCTGGCTTAGAGCCCAGCATTTTGTTACTGCAATGCTTCAGGGAGAGACTCCCTTAGGAGCTCTCTAGAGAATGTGGTCTTAGGAACTGTAGTGTTTGGTAGGGCTGAAAGGAGGGAAGCATGTAAGCTCTTGTTGAGGACCAGGGGTGATAATACAGTTCAATAAGGGAGATGTCATGCCAGCTATCATATATACCAAGGACAGCTGTCTGGAGGGGAAACAGGTCATGTGCAGGGTTTTCCAATGACAGAATTCCAGGAAATAAGACAAGAAATGGGAGGAAGGTAAAAGCAGGAGGCATAAATGTTTTGGGATGCCCAGGGATCAGTGGTCTACAGGTAGCTCTCATATGGACTTTGCCCACCTGTGCCTTTGCTAATCCTCTGCATCTGTGCTGATTGCTCTTCAGACATTTTGGTTCTATGATAGTTAGTTGAATTAAATTGAACTGAAGAATGACAAATGCCTGGGGTTCATGGGGAGAAAAATCAGAAGATATTTTAAAAATTAATAACTTTCATCTCTTAGGTGCTTGAACACCTCAGAATTTAATCTATGTTATACACTGATAGTCTTTGAATTAACTTGATTTGATGATCACTGAGAATCCAAAGTAGCAATGTAGACAGGAAGAGACTGGGTATCTTCAGTATTACATTGGAGCCACAATTAGGTTCTCAAACAGACCTCAGGTTATATACTGGATCACCCCTCATTTCAAAGGCAAGCTTTAGCTACAAGTTTTAACTTTAGCTTTTCCTGTGGGTAACACAGGTCCTGTGTAATCAAAGAGAGATAAAGAGGACTGGGAAGCTGCTTCCACTGGAGATCATGAGCTATAACCATAGAGCCCCAAAAGAATCATGAGGGAGTAGTCTTGAATATTCTTTGATTAGGCTTTGAAAGCCACCTGCCAATAGTGACAGTTCTTTAGATGTGTGTGCAAATAGGAACTTTGAAACTTTGACTTGGGAGTTATTTTTCTTTCTTTCTTTTTAATGTAGAAGAGATACAGATCACCTGCCACATTGTGACCCCTTTAATGTGTGTGTGTGGGAATGTTAGGCAACAAAGATGAAGGCATAAAGCTTCATTGACCAAAAGGGGCAGCAAACATAAAGAAAAACCATGTTTTACCAAAATAAAAAAGGATTTCTGGAGCCCTCTTTTCAAATTATGCGCATTTCCCTGAACAGAAAAGTAGGCACTATTCAGTCCCTGCATCTGCTACCCAAAGGTCTCTACTTAGATACCTCTAGATACAAATTTTATATGACTTTTGTGCAGAGATTCCCAGCCTTGATTTTGGGAGCCTTCAGGGTATCTCCAATTATCTTATGGAATGTTGTGAAATTCTCAAAAGATTCAGAAAACAAAATTAATTTTAATTCTTTTTGATTTTTTTATGTCATACAGCCATATGTGTAGTGCTGCTATATTCTACAGCTTGGGGGTTCAGAGGCTAAAAGGACCCCAAGAGACAAACTTGGAAGTCACATTTTCAGGGCAGCAGTGTAACTCCCTACCTAATAGAAGCTTCTGGTATTTTAACAAGAGAGATTAGCAGAAAGATATCAGAGACAGCTAAGGACTGAGAAAATGCTGCATTTATGTACAATACCATAGCCATAACTAGAACAAGGCCAGTAGGGCTTTGTCCAAGGCTTCTGGCGTCTGAGGGTAGAGTTCTTCCTACCCATGGTGGTCAATAGCCTCATACCTTGCTTCATAGTTCCACGTGCTGCACCTCTCATAGGACTGTCCTCTGCATTGCTGCATTTATTTATCATTTCCCTACCACCTCAGCTGAATTGTGCCCTCGGCACAGTTTCAGAAAGTTATTATGTACAATATCCACTTCAGCTAATCCTTTTAAACTTCAGAAAATGGCCATTTTCTGAAGTTGAGTTGTTCAGTTTTGGGTATTATAAATCATAAGACTTAGGGCTGAAAGGGACGTTAGAGAACATATACATACAATTAAGGAAACTGACACTAAGAGAATTCAAACTACACAGGAGGTAAGTAGCAGAAGGGCTGAGATTTGCCCTCACATCTTTCGATTACAAAGCTAGTGCTCTTTTTTCTATACCTTCTTGTTCACTGAGTAGTAGTTCCAGGCTATCAGGATGCCTGCCATTACTAACAGATATACTGTTATTCTTGGAAACCATGGTTGCAAAACTGTAATACGTTGTAGATTCAATATAGTGTCTTTCAGATGATCAGGCTACTGGGTTCAGTAATGGGACAAGCTGAAAAGACCTTTTTACTCTCCCATATGTTACTGCATGGCAGGGAATAATAGCAAGAGAATAGATTTGCAAATCTGTTTTTCTTGTTCGACTCGCTTACAGTAACAGGTTGATATGTTTTTTCATGAAGCAGAGCTGAGAGGAGTCACAACCAATACTCTGTGGAAGATTGGGAAGTTGTAGTTTGGGAAATGGGTGGTGAGACTGCCACTTGATTATCAGAACTTCTTAATGTGTCCAATTTTAAGTAAATGTCCTGCATGGCTATGCGATCACATAATTACTTCTATTTGTACAAGGGACATTTAAAGGAAAAAAAAATTAAGTAGTAGTTGACTAGATTCTGCATCTGAACAGGTTGTATAGGAGCTTGAATGTGGCAGAGGTTCCTAAATACACAAGAAAGTAAATACAAGTGTAATAGGGGTTTAAGAATGAACTGGCATCCTGGGATTTGTAGCTCAGAAAGACAAACATTCCCTCTCAGCTCTAAAAGTGATTTGGGATTTTTGAGAGTTTTGAGCAGGTAGCCAGGCTTGAGCCTTATGTGGGAATTCTTCCCCCCATCTTGCCCCCAATCCTACTTTCCTACCCCCATTTGAAAAACCCTCATAACAAATATTCATAGTCAAGCAAAACGAATTCCCACATTGGCCATGTCCAAAAATGTATATGCCTCATTTTGCATCTTGAGTTCATCCCCTTTCTGTTAGGAGATGCTCATCTGGGCACTGTTAAAGGGAATTACACAGTCTGTAACAAAAGAGTTACAGAAAGTATCAAGGACTTATAAGAGCTCAGGAATGGCAAGAGCCGTGGAGATACTCCCCTGCCTTGACCTGAACTTGACAAGCTGATATGGAAAGAATCAGAAGCAGAGAGGAAGGTGCAGCTATGGCAGAGAAGGAAGACATCTAAGTAGACTATTGGACCCTGAAAACATCTCTTAACAGATGACTGAGAATGAAACTGTTAGTTATGCCCACTGCTTCAAGAACTTAGGGAAGGTCCTCCCAAAAGATCTGCTCTTTCCCTAACTTCCTCTCCCATGACTGTCCAGTAATAGATACTGTAATGTGTTCTACTCATTTTTTTCTTTTCTAAACATTTCCTTTATCTTCATTTTTTGCCTCAAAGGTAAAGAGACCAGGGGTTAGCTAGAGTCAAATAAAAACTGAAATTTGTGCAGCCAGCTAAACCTGTATGAATGTTAGGAATTTTCGTTAACTGGGGGTTCTGAGCTATTGATTGTCCTAATAACTTTTTGTCTGCTGTAAACTATAAAATACAGATAGAGATCACGTAGACCTGAGGGCCATTATATTGCTCATTAGCAGAAAAGATAGCTAAATGTTTTATCAGGCTGTGGCTAATTAAGTCTTCAGAAAGAAGGAGGATAGAGATGAAAGGACAGTGGCAAAGTTTCATATATAGCATGGAGAAGCAAAGTGCCTGACTTTGTAGAGGCTTAAGCACAACTGCTTCTGAATGGTCACTGAGATGCAGCTTCAGGTGCAGTCTGTCATTTGGACATGAACATTGCCTGAAGTGGCATGGAGATTATACATGGATATGATAACTCTCAAAAGCTGTCATTATCAAAGGGCATTGTTTTACATATTTTTGCAAATCTTTTTAATGCCTGGCTTAATAGAAGACGGTTGAATTCTCATATCTGTTTCTGCATTCAATCTGTTGAGATGGGTTATTTTTGTTGAAGTATCTAAAGAAAATCCAGCCTCACACAGATATGTAGCTGGAAAAAGGAGAAGTATTTTAATAGGTAAAAAAAGGCCTTAGTTTTATTATGAAAAAAAGTTTTCACTTTGTGGACCCCCAGGACTACATGGACCCACTTTGAGAAGTACTAGATTAGATCATCTCCAAGGCCCCCTTATACCTCTATATTTCTATGATTCTCTGATAACTGACATGTCCGAGGACCAATGGACATGTAGAACATTTCCCTGAGCAAGCTGCCTACTCCACTCATTTCCCAGTATTCTCCCGTTAATGAATCATTTCTTGTTCCTTCTTCCCAGGAGAGTGCTTTAATAGAATTCCCCTCCAATGCAGTTTTATAATAGAAAATCCCTTCCATATACAGTAATTAATAAAAGACAATCTATCCTCTCTCTCCCTAGCTCCCATCCCAAAAGGACGGGGTCCTGGTACCACAGGCTGTTAAACCAGTTTAAAATATTTCTGCACTTCAGGTACGACAGTTCTCTTACTTAGGCTCACAGACTTAGAGCTGAAAGGGAGGTCTTCTAGAAACCAAGATTTGCCAAAGATCAAGCAGTGAGGGAGTGGTAGAACAGGCATTCAACCCTAGGCCCTCTGACCGAAAATCCAGTGATCTTCTACTAGGCCTTTGCTACCTCACATTGCTGCTCCTACAGGAGCAATAACAAAGTAAAGGCAAGGTCACATAGCCTGCTGGGACTTGGGCCAATTGTTTGGACCGTAGAGTTAGGAAGACCGGTTCAAGTCCTGCCTCTGACACTCCTTAGTATTCTGACCCTGGGTAGGCCATTTTCAGTGCTCCGGGAAACTTTCTAAGATTGTAAGTTGCAGAGTAGATGCATTGGTAGGAGGGAAACTGATTTCCAGGGGGTTCCCTATACTAGGAAAATTACAGGTCTAGTCTCTGTTCCTTACGATATAACATTAATTTTGTTGATCATAACCAAAATACAAACTGGATACAAATTGGAAAGAAATAAGATGATCTAAGTAACTTCAGTTTTATGGAATCATACAATGTTAATGATGAAAGAGATCTTTGATATCATTCTACATATATTAAATTATGGAATATATAGTATAATATTTAAGCATATATTATAGTATATATCTGTATATAACATATACAGATATAGTATATTATATATTATATTATGTTTATAACAAACCCTCTGATATAAATAGTACATATGCTACTAATCCTTTTTTTACTGATGGAGAAACCAAAGCTATGAGAGGTTAGCTAACTATACAGGGGTGTGTACACACACGCACACACACACACACACACATACATGCACACATGTATATATATGTATAAAATAAAACTGAGAAGTTAAATATATTATTCCATTCTATAATTATTATTTATTAGAGTAAATGATATACATTAATACTATAGTATTTATAATACTATATTAATACTTAATAATAATGATGATAGCATTATACTGTATTAATAATATGGATGTGTACATTTCTATATATAGTTTATGTATATATAATATATGCTAGAGTATATATACACATAGCATATATCCATATTTAGTATATGTCTATATAGTATATTTGTATACTATAGTTTGCACTGTATATGTATAGCATATGTATACTATAGATGTGGTATAGACATATATTATAGACATACACATATACCATATATAGTATCCATTCTATTATTAATATTCCATTATTATTATCATTATTATTTACTTAAGCTCTATACTATCTATATCCTATTTCTCTCTCTCTCTCTCTCTCTCTCTCTCTCTCTCTCTCTCTCTCTCTCTTTCTCTCTCTCTCTCTCTCTAATACTGTTCCATTCTCTTATTATTTACTTGTGTTCCTCCATAGAATTTGAATTCCATCTATAAGGATGGCTATTTTCCCTGTTGATAGAGAACACAATTCTCTGACTTTTCACCTTATGTTATTCTTATACCATTGACTCTACTTCTTAATCCACTTTCAATACTATACTATATTATGCTGATATAAAAACTGAAGCAACAGCCAAAGTGTCCATCGATTTCAAACTTTTTTTTTTGCAAAGTTGAATGGAAATGCTGTTTAAACAGGAACTACCAATTGGACAATAGCATAATGCTCTAGCTGTGTTAAATTAATAAACATTGAGGATGCAAATGAGAGAATGACAATTCATTTAACAGACTTTTAAATTTGAGGAATTCGAGAGTCAAATAACATCCATTCTAAAGAACAGCACACACCCAGTTTACAAACTTTGGGCCTGATTCTCCTGTTACCATTTTTATGCCTTTTGCCTTGTCCCAGATGCTTAAGTCAGAGAGTCCTCCTAATGTATGTTACAGCTAACATTTAGCAACTAATGTCAGGAAAATAACAGCACTTTTCCAGGCTCAACAAAAGATGTTTTGATATTTTAACATCTCCAATAAGGAGATAAAAATACATAAACATAAAACACAGAAGTTAAAAGTTATTTATTCATTCAATCATAGTAAATGTTGAATTGAATGTTTAATGAATTCAACAAACATTTTAAGATGTCTACTCTATCCTCAGCCAATGAGTAGCCTGGTATGTATGTATTGGCCTCCGGGTCAGGAGGACCTGAGTTCAAGTTTGGCCTTGGACATACTTGTTCTATAATCCTAGGCAAGTCACTTAACCTTTTAATACCCTAGACATCTCTCTAAAACTTTAAATTGCACAATATTTGGTGGTAGAAAAAGTTTTATCACTAGGAATTCCATACAACAATGAAATCACAGATTTGGTTAAAAAAAAATTAGAGCACTGTACTAAGTGTTAGGGAAGATATAATGATTAGATAAGACATGGCTCCTGCCTGCATGTACCCAATAGCCTAGTAGAGGGATATGGCACACACAAAAATTTTATCAGCATGGGTACTCACATCTCAATCCCTTTACATTTTAGAGTATCCTCAGGAATTACTTGTGGCTGCATAAAACTTAATCAACTGGTGGCCAAGCTCTTGGTGATCAGTCTCTCAAAACTTTACTAGGTAAGTTCTCAGATGACAGACATGATTCTGGATTTGTATTTGAAGCCTTTCCCAACTAATAAATCCTGCCACAGCTTGTGTCCTACTGGCAGTGCCTTTAAGAGCTCAGTCATCACCATGAAGTGCTGGAGTGAAAATGGAGGGTACAAGTAATTATAATGCAGTATAATGCAAAATACTGGGATCTAATACAATATGCTAATTTAGTGAACACACTTGGATCTCAGTTCATCATCAGACAGCCCAGTGAATTAGCAGTCATTGGAGTGAGCCTATATTGCTAAGTAAGGATCCAAAATTTGAATTGTTTCTTTAGGCCAAAAACTGTGTCTTAGCTTAGCATTTCAATTAAATTAAAAACTAAATGTTTATTATGAGATAGGCACTGCACACTGTAGGTCTTCTACTATTATTTATACAATTGATTTTAATACTCAACTGCCTTTTGAGAATCAACAAAGTTTTTTTCAGTATGTATTATATACAGCATGACAGTGGATAAAGAGCTAGTCTCACAATCAGGAAGACCTAGGTTCATGTCCAACCTCTGACTCATACTGACTGTGCCACCCTGGGCAAGTCTCCTAACTTTCAGGGCCCTAGTCAGCTCTTTAGGGCTATAAATTACAGAGTAATTTCTGATTTGCCTTGGTAGAGGGAGTTTCTTCACTAGGAGTTCCTGACATTGATTAAAATCAAGTCTCTGATCATATGTGTGTGTGTGTATACATGCATGTATGTGTGCATATGAATACATATGTTTGATATATGTACACACATGCATGCGTGTATCCATGTGTATATGTACATATAAGACATTGTTTACTCTGGCCTCACTCTCTCAGACCTAGCTTGTTACATTTTACTACCATAGGATTCTTTAATATGTTGAGTGGTTTGAAGAGTCTCTTTTCTCTGCCTCTGGCTAAGGTCCTCCCAGTGGTGTTCATCTGATCTTAGGGGCTTAGTGACTAAGCTCTTCAGTTTCATTTAACCAATTAACATTGGATTATATCTTACAAAGAGATATTTGCTTCAAAGATATATCAAGAACAAACAGAGAAATCCCTCAAATTTCCATCCCATACCCTTTTAGTCTGAGGAGTTTAGCTCACAATTTAGCTCAGTTCCTGCACAGCATTAGTTCTGTCAATTTCATGTCCAAAGCCAGTGGTGGGTGCTAACTTCTGCTGGGCTGGCGCACTAGGAACTCTTGTTCCTCAGCACATTGCTGCTGGACTGGCTGCAAAATCTGGCCTGGATTCCTGGGTGCTTAGATCCTTATGGCTTGAACTTTAGGCCAGAGTGGAGACTCTACTTCCTTTACCCAGAATAGAAAAGAACAAACAAAAAGGCCAAGTATCTAGGCTCACTAGAGGCCACATGTCCTTGGGGGTATAGGGGAAGTATGCCTTCATGCCCTCCTCCCTTACCCTATGGTCTTACTGACTATGAATGGAATCCCTTTCTCCCTCAGACGTCAATGCAATAAAAGCCATAGCTGTTGCTGAGTCAGGTGTTTTTAAAGATGTTGCCAGTTACAACTATGTAGCAGATGGAAAAAAGTGGTCCTAACTTATGGCGACTAAGGCAGAACATCCACACATGGTCCAATCTTCCAGTTTCCTGAAAGCAATCTTTCACATGAGTGATGCTGTCTCAAGTGATCTGAACTTGCTCTTAGAGGCCATGTAGAAGACTGCTATATACATGTGTAGTCCTATATACGTGTATGTATACCTGTAAAATATTTCCCAAGAATATCTTATACATTCAGGTTTAAGGTTCACGAAGAAAACAATAATATTATTTGCTCTGAGGATGAAAGATCTAAATTTGGGATTAAGACCATAGCTGAAGTACCTGACATAAGTGCATTCTACTATAGATTGGTAGAATCTGTTAGTGTAATTTCTAATAATCAGTTCATGCCATCTATTTGGATTCATTACATTCAAGGCTAGATTGTTTAACTGACCATCAGAAAACTATTTTAGCCAGTTCTTTGGGGTCACAATTCACGTGCTTTGATTACTTAATCATGGGTATGATGAACCATGCCATACTTTTAATAATGGTGTGTAGGAGAGTAAGATGATCAGTGAGATTTAAATAATTTTTTAGCATTCATAGATTCATCCATGGTAGAGTGAAAAGAGTATGGATTTGGAGTTAAAGGACTTGTGGTCAAATCCCAGATCAGCTACTTGCATAATTTTGGGCAAGCCACTGGATCTCTATGGGTCTCAGTTACTTCCTTAAAAGGCACCAGCTCTAAATCTATGATTCTTCCCATTATGACCTCTAATTCTAACAATTTTAACTATTATTCCATGTTCTATTTAATGTAACATTTAATTCAGCTTTAGGCAGAATCCTCTGATCCTGGGTGAAATTCCTAGCCTTTTGGAAAAAAAATCTGAGAAAGTTCAGCTTATTAAAAGCTAACCAATGAGACCATTTTTTAATCACTGAGATTTTCCTCTGATTTGAAATTGGGGCAAAATGGCAAGAAAATAAACTGATAGTGACTTAGATGATAAAAGTAAAATTTTAGGGTTTGCCAATTTTTTGGTACAGTACTTTCAATATCTAACTTCATAGTACTAGATCATGAAAACTTATGGTCAGAATGATGACTCTGAGATATTATGATATTCTTCCAAATTCAGGCCTGCTTAATACTCGTTATTTAAGGAGGTCTTACTAATTAATACATTTTGGAAAATTTTTTCACAAGGGCTACAAGAAAGTGCTTTCTGTTAATGCTCCATTAACCCATGTTATATTAATGAAAACACATTGTTTCCTAATACTTTTGTTAATTAAAATTTTATTCTATTACTGTTGACTAATTGATCTTATTATTTGTTTCTCTATGTTTTAAGTGGTCTTTAATTGGGAGGGTAAACAACAAGATAATGTCACTTTCCTTTCCCTCTACCTCTCTTCCCCACTCCCCCCCCTCCCCAATCGCACTCATCAATAGGCTTGGTTATACTTCTTGGAAGCCCAAAGGTCTAGTCAGTCAATTATAATGCTACAAATGCATTAAAATACCCATCTCTTTTGCCTTGTTTAATAAATGCTACTTCCTCATTGACCAGTAGGTGTCATATATGTTCTCATCCTGGATAATTGGAAAAATTTTCAGTTTTTTAATCATAAACACAGAATCCTGAAATTGTAAGACTGGACAATACCTTAAAGATCATCCAGTTTAAACCCCTGATTTTATAGATAAGGAAACTTGCAAAAAGTTGTTAATTGACTTACCCAAGTTAGAGATAGCACTAGGAGCATCCACAATGGTAGATCTAAACAGAACCCTAAAGATCAGCTCAGTATTTCTTGAACTGTTTCATGGATCTTTAATATTCTTCTCCAACATGAATAGAAGGTTCTATAAGAAAATTTCAATGCTGGTAAACATTGTCACGTCATAGGAAGCATTCCCCACCTCACCCCCCATCTCAAGAAATGAGGGAAAAGGAGAAGCAGGGTAGTTATGAAAGGATGAAGTTTAGAAGTAGAAGAGACCTTAAAGATCATCTAGTTCAAGCCTTTCATCTTATGAATAAGGAAACTGAGTCCCAAAGAGGTTAAGTGACTTACCCAGGGTCACACAATTACTAAGTGTCTGAGGCAGGATTCATACTCAGCTCTTCCTAGATCCATGTTTAGCTCTTGATTTTCTACTCTAGATGGCTTGGGTTGAGGACTGTAGCAGATATATAGCAAAGGGAAAAGAATTGTCATTTTTCAAAAGATAACAGTGTGGATTTTAGCAAGGATTGCAGAAGGACTCCAGCACCAAGGTGATAGAGTAATATGATGACCAAACTCCCTCCTTCCCACCCACTCCCACACAAATGAGGCAAATGTTGACTCAGAGATGTTTCTGAACTTTGAGATAATAGGAATATAGATCTAGAGCTTGAATAGACCTTAGAGGCCATTTAGTCCCACCTCCTCATTTTACAGATGAAGAAACTGAGGCTCAGATAGCTTAAGTGCCATGTCTAAGATCACATCTGTACTAAGTGTAGCAGGGATTAGGCATATGTGGCCTGGGTGGGAGGGTGTGGTTGTGGTGTGAGCTTACTAGCCAACAGCTATAGCAACCATCTTTTCTAATCCTCTCCCTCTCCTCCCCAACCCGCCCCACTGCTACTGACTCATTTCCTAATTAATTCTCATCCCAGGTTCAAAGGCAATCAAAGGATATGTTCTGATATCCCTCACAAATTAATAGAAATGCACAGTCTCTCTCATTAATTAATCACTTAGCTTTGAGTCCTCACCAGTTTATAAATAAGACAGAGAAATCTCTTTTCCTATAATCTTTTGCTCTTTGCCTTTTCTCAATTTCATAAAATAAGACCCGCCTTACTGTTCATACAATTTATTACAATGTCAAATAAGAAAATAAAGACATAATTACAATGTATCACAGTGAATACAGTTCACAGCCAGAGTCACCACTGTGTGCTTTAAACTTAAGGGAAAGAAATGTGGAATAAAGACTCTCCTCACTGCTGCTACATCCACCTCTTCAACTTTAGAAACGCAGTTGTCTCAGGATGGCCATTCAAATCTCTCAGGAATTTTCTTCATAATGTCTCTTCGCAAATTGAGAGTTAAATGCAGTTCTCTCAAAATGACTCTTTTTACTTGACAGTTACTTCACTTAGTTGCTTAGGAAAGAAGTTCTTACTCATTTTTTCTCTGTGCCTCACATAGTCTGTCTCACCATGACAGCTTTAGCTCTCACTCTGATTCTATTCTGTCTCTTAAAAATACAGTAAATGTAGAGTCTCTGTTGGGGTGGCTAATGTAGCACATATTGAAGAAACATCAGAGATGGGTTTTAAAACCCAGATCCATTGAATCTAAGATAACTGAGAATCTCTGATAATCAGAGAACTGAGTTGACAGGGGAGACCGCAGACTCTGAGAATGACAGGAGACCTGCATAGCTGGGGAAAAGAGAAAAATGTATATCATTGAATTATAGAGTAAAAGCAGTTAGGTATTGGGTCTGGAGTCAGGAAGACCTGAGTTCAAATCTAATCTCAGACACTTACTAGCTATGTGATCCCGGGCAAGTCACTTAATCTCTGTTTGCCTTAATCCACTGAAGAAGGAAATGACAAACCACTCTAGTATCTCTGCTAAGAAAACACCATGAAGTCATGAAGAGTTAGACATGACCAAACAACAAAAAAGTATACGGCATTGTTTGAGCTGAATTGCTGCTTGTAGCAGACCTACAGACTTTATGAAGACAAAGGGTTAGACCTCCCTGAACTACAGCAGCCCAAAGCTTTTGTGGCTTAGGCAGCAGACAGGCTAGGAAAGGACTTGTTTTCTATGTACAGGGTTTTTGGGAAGAAGGCCAGCCACAGATGGGTAGGGGTTTTTGATGGATCATGGCATTGATTAGGTATGTGGGACTGATTCAACAAGATGAACAAGTTGTATCCCATTTCTGTTGATTTAATGCTTTTGAGTAAATTTTCTTTACATTCAAGAGTTTACTAGGATCTTGTTGCTTGCAAGGGATGGGGAAGAGAGGGGAGATTAGCTGAATGGAAAAACTACAAATGAGCTAAATTCAGATGTTCATAGAGAGACTTCTGGGCGTGGATAAATATTATCTATTGATTTAACAACTAGGGGTCCTTAGTAGTTACTAGCCTGATCTTGCTCACCACAGGAACCTGGCACTGGGCAGTCCTATTCACTCTGGCAATTGTGAATTTCACTCAACGTCAAAGGAAGCTTTAGGAAAGTGCCAAGCACTTTATGGTTCCTAGAGACTTTCCCCTGTCTTGCTCCAACCTGCCAACCACAGGACTGACAACTGGGACTAACCATCTCCTCCAGCCATATGAATGGAAACCAGAGACCTTCTACTCCTTGCCCCAACTTCTCAGTGGGTGGCAGGAAAACAGACCAGCGGAGCCTCTGCCACCAAGAAGAGCCACATATTTCTCCCATCCCTAAGCAATCCTCAATCCCCCATCAGTCACTTTTGATCAGGTGCAGGGTATCTACTTTCAGCTAGATGCTGATACCACAGATCCCTACCTGTTCTGGTGATATCCTAGAACACCAGTCCACGTTAAACCTTGAATTCATTTTTCTCTTTGTAGGCAACTATCTTCTCTGCCATTACTCCCTAAGATCCTTTGTTGTTGTTGTTTAATCATTTCAGTTATGTCCAACTCTTCATTATCCCTTTTGGGGTTTTCTTGGCAAAGATACTGACTGGAGTCATTTACCATTTCCTTCTCTAGCTCATTTTACAGACAAGGAAACTGAGGCAGAGTTAAGTGTCTTGCATCGGGTCACACAACTAGTAGATGTCTGAGGCCAGATTTGAATTCAGAGACTTGAATCTTCCTGACTCCAGGCCTGGCATTGTATCTACTACACCACCTAGCTGCCTCCCATCTTGCCTTTTTTTTTTTTGTGATATCTTAAAGTGGGCTCTGGATCCACCCTCCATTCCCCCCTCTCCGAATACTTTCTGCTTGCTGCTGAAATGGGGCCATGCCTACAGCCTCTTCTGTCTCACCATTTGCCTCATGAACCAACTGCTCCCAAAGACACTATGGTCTTATAATGAGAATAGCACTAGTGTTATGACCAGAGCAGTGTATCTTGTCTTCTTTCTCTTCCTCTGTATACAAATTTGTGCAGTGGCCAAGGGCTCTATCACTTCCCTTTTCTCTGAATCTCCCTGGACCTTAGCCTACCCATCCTCTATGTCTGCCCTCATAGTAATGGCAAGAGGAAGGGTACAGTGAGGACGTTACGTTGAGAAGCTTTCAAGACTGCACTTGGGTCTGAGTCCAGACCTGGTTCTTGGAGATGATATTCAGTCATTTGCATGAAAATTACTTATGAGGTGGGGCATTTTTTAAAATACAAAGAGAAGCTTAATTTCCTTTATTTTGTTTTAAAATTTACTGAGTTCTTTTATCTTGAGGGTATTTGTGAATGAGAATTCATGAAATTTCAGTGTCCCCCCCAAAATTTGTTCTATGGCCAAATTAATTTGAGAAATCTTGACAATCCAACTTTTAAATTAAAAAAATGAGGAAACTGAGGCCCAGAGAAGTTAAATACCTTGCCCAGGGTAACAACGCTAGTTAACAGCAGAGCCAAGATTCAAACACAGGTTGACATACCTGAGGCTCCATTAGACATTCCTTCTGGGTGGCAGAGGGTCAGTCAATCAGTTAATAAAACTTTGTTAAGCCCATAGTAAGTGTCAGGCACTATGCTAAGTTCTGGGGATACAAAAAAATGGCAGAAGACACTCCATACCTTAAAGGACCTCACAGTTTAATGAGAGAGACAAAAGGCAGACAAATGTGTACAAAAAAGCCACATACAGGTTAAATTGGAAATGATTAAGTTAGGGAAGGCACTAGAACAAGAAGAAATTGGGAAAGGCTTCCTATAGAAGGTGGGATTTTAGTTGAGACTTAAAGGAAGCCAGGGGAACCAGGAGATGGAGATGAGGAAGGAGATCATTCCAGATATGGGGGATAGGCAGAGAAAACACCTGGAGCCAAGAGATGGGGGGTCTTGTTTGAGGCTGCTGTTATTAGATTGAAGTAAGGTATAAGAAGCCTGGAAAGATGTGTGTGTGTGAGATAAAGGGATTTGAACACCAAATAGAAGATTTTGTATTTGACCTTGGAAGTCATAGAGAGCTACTAGAGTTTATTGCATAGGAGGGTGATGTGACTGGACTGTGTTTTAGGGAAATCACTTTGGCAACTAAATGTAAAATGGGTTGGAGTTGGGAGAGGCCTGAGGCAGGCAGACTCACCAGCCAGCTATTGTAATAGTCCAAACATAAGATGATGAGGGCTTGCAGTAGGGTGGTAGCAGTATCAGAGGTGGGTATATCACAGAGGTGTTGCAAAGGTGAAATTGACAGGTGTTGGCAATAGATTAGACATGGTCAATGAGAGATAGTGAGGAGTCAAGGATGACACCTAGGTTGCAAATCTGAGGGAGAGAAAGGACGGTGTTGCCCTTCACAGTAATAGCTTGGAAGGGTTGAAGATTTATGGGGAAAGATGAGTTCTGTTTTGCACATGTTGAATTTAAGATGTCAATGGGACAGCCAGTTGGAGATGTCCAATAAGCAGATAGAGATGTGATACTGGAGATAAGGAGAGAGTTAAGGACTTGATGAGTAAATTTGAGAATCATCAGCATAAAGATGACAATTAAATTCTTGGGAGCTAATGAGATCATTAAGGGAACTATTATAGATAGAGGGGAGTAGAGGGCCCAGGATAGAACCCTGTTGGGACACCCACGGTTAGAAGGCAGGACCTGGATGAGGATCCAGGAAAAGAGACTAAGAAGGAGCAGTATGATAGGCAGAAGGAGAATCAAGAGAGAGCAAGGTCATGAAAACCTAGAAAGAGGAGAGTATCAAGAAGTGGATAGTTGACAATGTCAAAGGCTGCAGAGGTCAAGAAGAAGAACTAAGAAAAGACCATTGGATTTGGTGAGTAAGAGATCATTGGTAACTTTGGAGAGAAGTTTCAGTGAAATGATGAGGTCAGAAGCTGGATTGTAAGGGGTTAAAAAAAGATTGAGAGGAGAGAAAGTGGGGGCATCTATTGAAGATGACCTCTTCAAAGAGTTTAGTCCCAAAGGACTGAAGAGATATAGGAGGATAGTGTAGATGGAAGGATCAAGCGAGGTTTTTTTTTTTTTTTTTGAGGATTGGGAAGACATGGGCATGTTTGTACAAATGAGGAGCCAGTAGACAGGGAGAGAGTAAAAATAAGTTATAGAGTGGGGATGGTAGAGGTGACAATCTGTTGGAGGGGACAATGGAATGGGGTCACTTATGTAAGTAGAGGAGTTTGGCTTGGTAACATTACTTCATGTAAGACAAGGGTAAAGGAGAAGATCAAAGCAGAAGGCATCTGAGTGATATGAGATGAGGAAGAGGGGAGAAGGGGGAACTTGTGATTAATGGCCTCAATTTTTTCTGTAAAATATAAGGCAAGGTTCTCAGCTGAAGTAGTGTGGAGAGGGGAAGCCTTGGGAAGTTTAAGGGGGGATGAAAACGTTTGGAAAAACCACTGTTAAGAATGGGATAGTGAATTGATAAAGTAAGGGTAGAGGTGCTTAGCAGCAGTGAGGGCCCAGTTGAGGTTGCATAACATGAATTTGTACTAGATTCTGTCAGAATGCTGGTGTGATTTTCTATACCTTTGTTCAGCAGCATGTGTATAGCAGTGAAGGCAGCAGATGATGAGAGTTATCCAAAGCTGAGCCTTGGCAGGGTAAAATTAGTGATATGATAAGGTGGCCAGGACTCAAGAGAAGGAAACAGTGTAGAATTGAATTGATTCACAAAGAAGTCAGGATGGAGAAAAGAGGAGAAAATGGCTAGTGCTGATTAGGGGAGATGGTCTGGGAGAGAACTGAGTGCTTAAGGGTTTGGAAGTTATGGTTGGACAAAGAGTAAGGAGAGATGGAGAGATGGAAAATCAATAGATTATGTTCAGATAAGAGGGTTTCAGAATTCTTGAACATGGAGATGATGGATTTGTGGCTGATAGCAAAATCAAGGTTGTGATCATCTTGTACTGGATTGGGTGGAAGAGTAGGTCATGGGAAGTGAGTAGATTGGTTGAATTTAGGGCTGAGGTTAGGGTGTTTGAAGGAGAGTCCACATATATGTTGAAGTCCTCTAGTATGAGGGCAGGAGATGGAGAGGAGATAAAAATCACAAGCCAGGTACTGAATTCGTTGAGGAAGGAAGGGGGCGTGACCTGGAAGTCTGTCTACAACAGCTACCAGAAATTTGTTTGGATGATATATATGAATTGCATGAATGTCAAAGGAAGAGAATCATTGCAGAATGATGGAGGTAGGGGAAGAAACTGGAAGTGACAGTGGGGAGCAAGGGGTATTTTAACTCCCTCACCCCAACAAGTGAGCTAAGGGGAATGAATGAAGGTGCAGCCAGTACTGGAAAGGATGGCCAAGGAGGCTGTGTCATCAGGGGAAAGTGAGATTTCAGTGATTTCTAGATGATGGATGGAATAGGAGAGGAAAACATTTAGGATGACTGGAAGTTTGTTGCTTATTCCAGAGGGCACCGTAGAAGGGGTAGGTAATATTTAGTTGGGGGTTTGGAGTGGAAGGGTTCAGGGAGATGAGAATAAAGGAATCAGTTGTTGGAGATTGGGAAATGGAGTTTGGATGATGACCTATAGGGGTTCAGAATGACTTGAATGTGTAGAGTATGACCAGGTGTGAGTGTTTATCATTGATTGGATGGTGCCATTTGTTTTCCCAGGGGAGGCTGAAGGTCAGGCAGGAGACAAGTGCAGAATGAGATGAAAGAAACAAGGTCAGATGGTCAGATGGTCAGGTGGTTGATCCTGTTTCATTATTCCTCCTCCCTATAAAGGCTGGAGATTAGGTAGGGGACTGAGTAGCAAGAGATAGTCAAACCCACACAGCAAGCGAAGGAAGTCTTGCAACTCACTGACTTTCCTTTTCCTCTTTCCTCAGAGGCCAGACACAACAGGAGATGGAAAAATTGAGGTCAGAGGGAAGCTTGCTCCTCTTCATACTGTGGAGCTCTCCACTTTGTAGGTGGGATTCAAGTTGGCGGCAGGAGTCACCTTGGGCAGGAGCAGACTGAAGTCACCCCTCCAGCCTGCCCTCAGGGGATAGGCATAGCAGGAGGTGGAAGTCCCAACCCAATTCAGTGGGGTGCTGGGTGGTAGGAACAAGGACAAAATTCTTGCTCAGATATGAAGCCTTTCAGTGAGTGTGAATTGCAAATGTCATAACAGAATAGCCACAGAGTTGGGTGGTTAACCCAGTCTATGTGCTTTTAAGTGTAGTCACAGTACATGAGATACCCAACTTTGGATACACTGACACAATTACTTTTCAGTGGGTTTCTTTGCAGTAGGTTACAAAGTGATAGAGCATATTCAACTTAAGGTATAAAGAGAAAGATCCCAAATCCCTCAGACAATTGTAAAGACACATTTTTCACTATACAGTCTAGTCTTGCCTGGATCTGCTTCTTGCTCAGGCTTCTGGGGCCAATCTAAATGCACCTGCAAATGTAATTACTCCTTCCTCTCCTATGGTAGCTGAATGTTGCTGCAGTACATTAGGAGTGACCATTCAATCATGCGCTGTGGTTCTACTTATTCCCTTCTGCCTCTGAAGTGTTTCTGGGTTGCCTAATTTAACAACATTAATCCTGCTTTCCTGGTTCTTAGTCTATCACTCCTGTTGATTCTATTTTTTTAGGGTTTGTTGATTATTCCCAATTTATCCTACACATATCTTGTTTGCACATAGTTTTTTGGATGTCATTTTCCCCATTAGACTCTGAATGTCTTGAGGGCAAAGATTGTCTTTTGACTTTCTTTGTATCCCCAGCGCTCAGCACAGTGCCTTGCACACAGCAGGCACTTAATAAATGTTTATTGACTGGCTCATGGAGATAGAAAGTAGTAGAATCTCATTCTGGGAACTAATGAAATTAAAAACACCTTTCACTTTTTTGTTATAAATATTTTGTTGATTTTTTGGACACTTTTCTCCTTTTGATTCTTTCATTTTTACATAGGAAATATTGCCAGTCTTGGACTGAATTGTTCAACATAATTTCTTTTGACCAAAGACAATTTACTATTTTCAAATTTCTATGTCTTTATTTTTATCATAAGTATGTAGCTTTACACACACACACATATATATACACACAGACAGACATATATGAAGCTATACACACACACACACACACACACATATCCTGAAGACAAGAGCTATTTCATTTTTTTTTTGTATCCCTGATGACTAGTATATAATAAGTACTCATTAAGTGCTTGTTGGTTGATGACAAAGAAATCATATCAAACTGGCTTCCTCCTCAACTCAATAAACTTCATCAGTTCCCCATTGCCTCCAGGAATAAATACAAAATGCTCTGTTTGGCGTTCAAAACCTTTCATAACTTAGTGCCCTTCTACCTTTTCAGTCTTCTTACACTTTGCTCTCTACCATGTACTCCAATCCAGTGGCACTCGCCTCCTAACTATTCCACAAACAAGGCTTCCATCTCTCTACTCCAAGCATTCTCTCTGACTGTCCCACATGCCTGAAGTACTCTACCTCCTCTGCTAGGAGTAGTGACCTCCCTGGCTTCCTTTAAGTCCCAGTTAAAATTCCACCTTCTGCAGGAAGCCTTCCCCAGTCCTTCTTAATCCTAGTACCTTCCTTCTGTTAATTATTTCCTTTATGCCCTGTATATAGCTTGCTTTGTGTATATGTGTGTGTGTGTATCCATATCTACATAGATATAGATACATATGTCTGTCTATCTATATCTATCTATCTATCTATCTATCTATCTATCTATCTATCTATCTATCTATCTATCTGTCTGTCTATCTATCTGTGTTTTACATTAGATTGAGGGCAGGGACTATCTTTTGCCTTTTTTTTCCTTATCCCTTGAGCTTAGCACAGTATTTTGCACATATTGATTGAAATTTTCTGGGTTACTCTATCAACAAGGTTAGTTAATTTCTTCAGGTTAGTAGCATTTGAGCTATCCAGAATATGTAACTGTAATTTTTTAGCTCATAAAATGTAGTTCTCCTTGGGAAGAGACCATGCTTCAAAATTTCAAGCCAAGAAAAGCATTCTCAGTCAAATGAAATTAAATAATCAAATGAATACTATTTATTAAGCACTTCCTAGGTAAAAGACACTGTTAGGTTATGTGCTATGGAGGTACAAAGGAGTGAAGTGTAAGTCTTGGTTCTTATCCTCAAGAAGTTGTTAATCTACCCGAAGAGATAGCTAGAAGCAAGCAAAAAAGTGAAATCAGAATAAATGAACAGTTTAAGACAGCAGTGGAAGCTCTATCAAGGAGGCAGCTCATGATTATCAAATGAATTATACACACATGATAGCTGGTATCAATAACATACTATTTCAAGTCTCCACAGAGTTGTCACAAATAAGGAAAAAGCTCTGGACTACAAAGGTATTCAAAACCTAAGGGGTAGATTTAATTTGTATGTAATGGTGGGGAACCAGGACCAAAATATTCGTTTTGTTAGTTTGTTAGCTTTTCCTGATTCCTGGCAACCCAGGAAAGGGCAAAGGATTCCTGTCCACGATTTTTAAAAATTCTTTTTTTCTGCAGAAAGACTTCATGTTAAAGAAGATAGGAAGAAGCATCTTTTTCATCCTTAACTTCTAAGTCATTTTTAGGTTAGGGTTGTAGCAAATCTTTTAAAAATTATTTGTAATGCTGATAATAGGCAAACTAAAGATGGATTAAAATGGTTCTATTATTCTGCACTGACTGGCAAACAGATGGAATGTTTTGTTTATCCCATTTACAGTATGAGAGCACACTCTTTAAAATGATCTGTGATGTCTTGATTTTCTCTGTAAGAACACTGGGGTGAGGGAAGAGGCTGCGTTGACATAGGAAAAGTGAAGTGAAAAGTTGAAGAATTATTTAATGAAGACAAGCAAAGTTGACACCTACTCTGAATTCATTGAAATACCTCACCAACAATATATTTTTTGGCCTTGTATTATCTAGATAATTGCCTTAGTCTTTTTATTCCATGACTGTGTAACCATTGGCATAAAGTCATTTGGGTATAGCTTTAGTTGTTGATTCAGTGAGTGAAGAAAGCATTTCAAAGATTGCAAATTCAGACCTGTTATGTGAAGTCTTCCCTGACTTTTCCCAGTGTTTTCATCCTTCAATCCTTTGTAGCACCATGCTTGGCTTATGAACATATGTACTTCCCTTGGTATCTATTATTAAGGTAGAGGCTGTGTTGTTTTTTATCTTTATTTTTTCCAGTGTGAGAACATTGTACTTTTTGTGTGCATTCCTTTTTTAAAAAATATTTTATTTCCCCCCAATTACACATAAAAACAAATTTTAACATTCATTAAAAAAAATTGAGCTCCAAATTCCCTCTCTCCATCCTTCCCATCAACCCTCCTTGAGACTGTATTAATCTGATATAGATTATACATGTGTAATCATATAAAACATATTTCCATATTAGTCAATTTGTAGAAGAAAACTTAAACCAAGAAAGAGAGAAGGAAAGAAAGGAAGGAAGGAAGAAAGAAGGGAAGAAAGTGAAAAATAGCATGCTTCTGTCTGTACTCAGACTCCATCAGCTCTTTCTCTAGAGGTAGATAGCATTTTGCATCCATGGGATTGACTTAGATCATTGTATTGCTGAGAATAACTAAGCCATTCACAGTTGTTCATCATTCAGTATTGCTGCTACTGTATACAATGTTCTTGTTCTGCTCACTTCACTCTGCATCAGTTCATGTAAGTATTTCCAGGTTTTTCTGAAATCATCCTGTTTATCATTTCTTGTAGCACAATAGCATTCCGTTATCTTCATATGTCACAACTTGTTCAGCCATTCCCTAATTGATGAGCATCCCCTCAATGTCAATTCTTTGCCACCACAGAAAAGCTTCTATAATACCACTGCACAAATAGGTCCTTCCCCCTCCTCCGCCTTTTTTTTTAATCTTTTTGGGATACAGACCTAGTAATGTTATTGCTGGATCAAAGGGTATGCACAGTTTGGTTGCCCTTTGGGCATAGTTCCAAATTGCTCTCCAGAATGTGTTAGTTCACAACTCTACCTGTTTTTTTAATCTTTATATTCAGTAGCTAGCACATAGTAGGAGCTTATGATCTACTACTATTACATTGCCATCGAACTGAATTGATTTGTGGTTGAATTGAATTAGTTATTACAGCTTCATATGTGTCTCCCAAACTTTTCTGATGCTGGACACATACATGCAAGGGACTGGGGTGAAGAAACATAGATTTAGAATTAGAAGGAACATAGAGGCTCTGTAGTCCAACCTCCTCCTCCTCTCCCCAAGTGACTTGCCCTGGGCCACATAGCAAGTAAATATTGTAGGTGGCATTTGAACCAAATCTAGCACTGGAAACGGAAGGGAAAGGAAGGGAAGGAAAGAGGAGTCCTTGTACATAAGAAACATTATATAAGACACTGTTGAGGACATGTGTGAGTAGAGAAGGCATGCCAGACAGGTAGCAAAAGGAAGGAAGAACAGATTATATAGCCTGAGTGTTATATTAGTATCCATAAAATATTAAAAGAACCAGTGGAAAGATTCCAGCATACTGGTAGATCATCTTGTATGGAGGATTCAGTTTAATTCAATTCAATTCAATAATTCAATTTATCTTTATTAGATTTAGCTGTCGTTTAGTAAGTGCCTACTATGTGCTGGACATTATACTAGTTGCTAGGGGTATAAAGACAAAATGTGGAAAGAATTATAAGAATTGCGCAGAATAAACATATATGAATCTATACCTTCCAGTTTGAAATATGATTGCCTATATGTAACCATAATGCTTCCAAGAGAATTTGAGTAATTTACTAGGTCCTTGAATCAAGTTTTTAAAAATTAGAATGTCAAGTTGGAAAAAGATTTGTTCAAAATTAAATTCAACTATTTCTAAGCTTTTACAATTTACTGTAAAATATTGCCTTGGAGATTTTACATGAGGACATAATTTTAATGTGTTAATCTATATCAGATGATAACAAAAAGGGTCCAAATATATGTGTGTGTGTGTGTGTGTGTGTGTGTGTGTGTGTATACTTTACTCACAACAAACTTGTGAAGTAGGAAGTACATGCATAATTATTCCCATTTTATAGATGAGAAACTAAGGCCCAGAGTGGTAAGTAACTTGACCATGGCCAAATGGCTAGTGAGTGTCAGAGATGGGGCTCAAATTTAATTTGCGCAAGCCTGGGTTTAAAGCTATCAATTAAACAGGAAAGGCCTCAGAGAATGAGTTGTGCCTGAAAGGAAATTCAGAATTCTTAGAGGCAGAGTTAAGCCGTTCATTGCCAGGCAGAGGGAACTGCTAAGGACAAAGTATAGAGGTAGGAAATTTGTTGTTGAATTGTTTTTCAGTCACATCTGATTTTTCATGAATCCATTTGGAGTTTTCTTGGCAAAGATACTAGAGTGGTTTACCATTTCCTTCTTCAGCTCATCTTAGAGATGAGGAAACTGAGGCAAACAGGGTTAAGTGATTTGCCCAGGGCCAATAGCTAGTAAGTGTCATAAGCTGAATTTGAACTTATGCCTTCTTGACTTCAGGCCTGGCACTCTATCCACTGTGTCATCCAGCTGTCTAGTCACCGAGGTAGGAGATAGAATGTTCTGTATGGGAAACACTGTTTGCTTGACCCATAGTGTGTGTGAAAGGGAATGCCATTTGATAAGGCTGGAAGGGTGTGTTGGGGTCAGATTATGGAGGGCCCTAACTGTTAAATAAAGAGGTTTGTATTTAATTCCAGAGATCATATAATAAGAAACCATTACAATTTTTTTTGGAGCAGGGGAGTGGCATGGTGAAACTTACATTTAGGCAAATAATACCACCAAAAGCTCATCAGTAAGGAATCTACTTTGAGAAGACTGAACGACCCTGCCTGAGTCCTTTAAAGGTAACGTGTACATCCTGCATATATCTTATTTATACATAGTTATTTGCACGTTGTCTCCCCCATTTGACTGTTAGCTTCTTGATTTCAGGGACTGGTGTTTTTTATTCCATTCTTTGTATTCACATCTCTTAGAATAGTGCCTAGCATGCAGAGAGTGCCAAATTAACAGTTTTTGATTTGCCTTCGTTTGATTTGATGTACAGTGTTGTACAATGTTGTCCAGTGGGATGCATTGTTCAATTTTGATATTTTCTTTCTGGCCTAATCCTCTCTTATGATTTCATATAGAAGTAGGGAATTCTCAGTATGGAAACTGCCTCCACCAATACAGATTGCCAACTTATCTGTAACATAGGCTTAGGGAGTTGCCATCCTTAGTTCCTACGAATCAACTACTTAATATAATCTTCCCAGCATAAAAAGGTGCCTTGTACCCATCTAGGCTGGGCTTTTGGTCTCATACCTTCCAAGAACCCTCCTGAAGTTGTGGATGTACCAAGAAATAGGGGTGGACATGACATTGGTAATATTGCAGTAATCTAGACACTAAAAAAATCCTATTTCTATCTTATCTCATTTTTCTAGGCCTCCCTGAGAATGTATTGCTGGTGGTACTATTATCTACCCTTCCTTGTTAATGTTCAATACCAGTCTCATGTACATTACCTGAGATTTTTATTTGGAAACGGCAAAAAAAAATACTTATGCCTTTGTAGCACAGTTGAATTTGGTGCATCAATCATACAGAACAAAAAAATCCTTCCCAATATATATTTATAGAACACTCACTCAAGAGAGTGCCTACTATGTGCAGTGCACAGTGATAGACACTGGGGACAATAGCAAGAAAAGTAAGGCAAGGCCTCATTTCTCAAGGAGCTTGCAAATGACATTTAAGAAATAAACTTCCGTGGCAGCTAGGTGGCGCAGTGGATAGAGCACCGGCCCTGAAGTCAGGAGGACCTGAGTTCAAATCTGACCTTAGACACATAATACTCACTAGCTGTGTGACCCTGGGCAAGTCACTTAACCCCAATTGCCTCACCAAAAAAAAAAAAAAGGAATAAACTTCCCCCAGCCTCTGGTCACATTAAGAAAATCGTTCCTCAGACCTTCTATTGGCAGAGAAACTGCTCAGTTCTGTCACCAAAAAAACCAGGAGAGCTATCGCCTTCCTAGGAGCTTGTGGTAACGTCCCAGAAAATAGCCCACAGTCTTGCTTCCACAAAGTTACTGTCTTTCTCCCAGTTTGGAAAAAAAGACATTTTATAGCCAGAGAGCTTTCTGCGGAATGTCATGAGTCATTCAGTCAAAATGATTATTATTCCTCTATCCAATTAGGGAAACTGGAAATGTGTTCTGCATTTCAGGACTTCTAAAGTGAACAATGTATTCCAGCCAACCACCATGTATCAACTAAGAAATATATTTGAAAATGGTATATAGGTTTTATGTAAATTTGGTATTTATGAGCACAAAACTTTTAGCACTGACATCTGCCTGAGAAGAAACTTCATTTAAGGCCGTGGCAGAACTGAAGTTCACTGTGAACTAGTTTTGGAGACCATCTGCTTTAACGTGCTAAAGAGGGAAAAAAAGAGCCATTTTCAAAACAGATTTCTATTGCTCTCACCATGGATGATGTTGCATGACAACACAGTGACATCATTCCTTACCACGGTTCATCTCGCTATTGCACCAATATGATACATGAGACCATAACAGTACCTTGGATTTATCGCACCTTCCTTCTGTGGAGCTCAGAGCACTTTGCAGACATTATCTTTCTAACCCTCACAACATCTCTCTAAGGTATTGCCAAACTGGTGACAAATTTCACAGTTTAATCATGTGGAATACATTGGTAAATATAGATGTGCCTTTTCGAAAGTCACTTCCAAGTGTGTTTTACAATTCACAAGATGGTTCTCAGGGTGTAAACCAGTGGTGTATTGCAAAGCCCTCCCCCATCCGAGTGGGGGAGGCGAGGCATTTTTGGCACCGTGCTTGGAGTGGAGTGGTGGGAATGGAGCAAAGTGAAGAACTGGCAAGCTGGGTGTTTTGGCACTCGTCTCTTCCTAGGAAGCATGCTGCGCGTGATAACTTCTCATCCTCTTCTTCCTCATCACCAGCAAGGACTTGTTGGCAGGCCTACCTTGGACTCATAAGCAGAGTCCAAAGCACAAATGGTTTATGATCTCAAAGTCAATTTGTGAGTTGGTTATTTGGAACTCAGAACCCATTTTCTCACAGAGACAAAAGTTTAAAATGATTGCAAATGTGGTTAGGCCCAGGTGAAGTCACAAAAACCTACACATTTAAAAAGCAGACCTGAAATTTTATCCATATAGAGAACTGATGAGGCAACTCCGTCTACCAGTGCAAGTTGGCACCTAAGTGACTTGCCCAGGGTCATACAGCTTGTGTGGATCAAAGGCAGAACTTGAATATAGTTCTTTCTGACTCCCAGCCCAGCTATCTGTTATACCGTGCACCTGCTATTTGACTCGTTATAGTAGCTGGAACTGTACTAGCAAAACTATTAGTGGATTATCCTGGGAGTTTAACCACTCTTTACAACACCGTTTCTCTGGGATGCCATTCTGGTGTTTATTACCCTGTTGTCAGTCATGGAGTCCAGTTAAAACCACCGAGACAGCTGGGAAAGGAAGTAGTCTCTCTAAGCTCTCCCACTTTGATTCCAAAGGACAGCCATTGCTACTAATTTTCTAATCCTCAGTGTTCCTTGCAACTCAGTTTTCTCCGTGGCCTCTAGTGATTCGAAGTTAGTTATTGGTAATTATATCTCTTCAGACACTGCAAAGTGAGGAATGGAAAGTCTTTTCTTGAGTATCTCTAGAAATCTTTTTGTATTTAGGCACTTGGGCTCAGGGTCCACACAGGTTTACTCATTTATGTAAGTTGAAAAAAATATATATATATTCAGAGCTTTTTATGAAGCTCTGAAAAATGAAGAGAATTAAGTTATTTCTAAAAAGCCAAAGCAGGCTGCCATCTCTTTTTCTTTCTGGGCTGTGGTCCAATTTGCACAGCAGTTGCAAAGAAAAAGCAAACGCATCACTAGATTCAGCGAGAAATATTGTAACAGTATGTAATCTCTGTCAAGATAAAATTGCTTTGTGATTTACATTACAATAAATCCTGACCTTTAAGTGCTGCAGACTAAGCTAATCTGTGAAGTACTTTATTCCACCATGGAATCAGGGAGTGAGGCTCCCCCAAAGTGACTGTATTAGTCTCACTATGGTGTGGTTGAAGAGTATACACACACACACACACACACACACACACACACACACACACACACACACATACATCAAGACCGATTATGCAGCATTGTTCTATGTGTACTATAATAAGTGGAATAATTGAAATATTCAACATGTTCTGCCATTGTGGAATCATAGAATTATTTTAACATTTCTTTTGTTTCCTTATTATGGGAAATTCCAAATAGGTACATTTTAATATCATTAGGGTCTGATTTAAGTTGATGAAAGCCAGAAAATTGAGAGTTAAAGCTACAAATCTGCACTGACATTCCAACCCTAATTCTCACTTTGGGGTCTTTTATTCCTCCTTCCTCTCGATCCTCAATTCCTTTCCTTTCCTTTCCTTTCCTTTTTTTTTCCCGTAAAATAGTTAAAATGTCAGCCTAGATTTTTAAGCTTTAGCTTTAAATTGCCTGGCTTTTTTTGTCTGCTTCAGTCAAGTCATAGCCTTGTGCAACATTTGGTAGTAGAATTTTCTCAGAGGTTTTATGTGTCTATTTTTTTAAACAAGTTTTTAGAATGTACATTAAAATTCCTTAATTAACTATTTACTCAGCAGTTCTTACCAGCACACATTTTCTGGAGAGGGCAAGAGTGTAATCAAGGGATTATTAAAACACAGATGCTGGACACAATCGACTGTAACAATTGTTGATGCTTATTGCAACAAGGCTTTCTGGAGCATTTGGGCTTATATGTTTATACTGTCTGCTCCAAAGAATGGAATGATTACAAAGCACTTAGAGCTACCCGACAAATCAGCCCTTCAGAATCAATGTTCAAAGCCCTCTGCACTGCCAGAGACAGATGCTTTTTCTGTGTGTGCCAACTGCTCTGACCAGAGTTCTCTTCGATTGTTTTCCTGGAACTGTTGCGCCGTTCTATTTTAAAGTTACTTTGAGAGAAAGCAACATTCTTAATTTGAACAAAACAAACTTTTTGGTTATTTCTTAGTTTTTTATTTTAGATTTTTATAATAAATTTATAGGGTGCCTTGAGGGCAGCTCCATTTGCATTATGGGGTGTCTCCAAAGAAACTCATCTGGGACAGACCTTTCAGCTTTGCCTTGGAGCCCTATAGCCTGCAACCAGAATTGTTCATGAGATACCCCATATTATAAATAGAGACATCCTCAGGGCACCATATCAATATATACTGGAGCATCTCCTCATGCATTTTGAGGGTAAAACAGAGCAGTTCAGATAGCCTCAAGATGAGAGATTACACATTCCCAGCATTTTACATGTATACTTAAGCACTGAACAGAAGCATTAGTATTTTAAACAAAGACAATTTCATATTTCATGGGAAAAAAACATTTTTCATTGTTAAAATATTGTGACTTTCCAATGTCTTTTAGCAGCGTTTTTTCCAGGGCCAGCAAAAAGTTTACAAAATTTAAGATAATAAAACCCAAACCCAGCCTTAAGATAAAGAAAAATTGTTTTCTTCCTTTAGGGGTCTGTCCTAAACTAAATAAATATTATTAGCAGTTTAGAAAGGCAACTTCTTGATAGGCAATCAATATCCTAATAACTTATACTGTTGAGGCAATGATTGATTGATCATATTCTTTCTTCTGGTCCTCCACATAGGTAACTTGGAATACATTGAGTTCTTTAGTGATTTCATGTTTAAACCAAATTATGTCTGGAAAACCAATATCAGGGGAAACCAGGCCAAAGTCAGTTAACACATGAATAATAATTTTTATTAAAAATTCATTTGGAGAAATTTGTGCTTGAAGATAAGTAAAGAATTGTTATTCAGTCATTTCGACTATGTCTAATTCATCATGACCCTTTTTGGCATTTTTCTTGACAAAGGTACTGGAGTGGTTTGCCATTTCTTTTTCCAGCTCATTTTATAGATGGGGAAACTGAGGTTAACAGGGTTAAGTGACTTGCCCAGGGTCACATAGGCAGTAAGCATCTGAGGCCAGAGTTGAACTCAAGGAGGCTTCCTGACTTCAGGACCAGTGCTCTATCCACTGGAGCCACCTAGCTTCCTGATTTCACAAGTATGTAACGCTATCTTATTTGTCATTTTACAATTTAGTCACAGTTTTAAATTTCTGTATCACCCTCGTTTCTGGATATATCCTTACTCCCCTTGTAATAAGCCATCTCTTGGAACAAAAGTTTAAAAAGAGAGAGAGAGAAAAAACAGTTCTGAAAAACTGAACAGGACATGGTCTGTGCAAGCCTTCTCTTCTGCAAAAAAGTGATGGTGGCAAATTTTCTCAACTATCCTCTGGGGCAAATTCAATTTCTTTTTTTTTTTTGTTCTTTGTATGTGTTGTCTTTCTGTTTCTTCATTCTATCTCAATTCATATAGCTTCCTATGTTTTTCTAAATTCTTAACATCTATTGTTTCTTAAGGCACAGTAATGTGCCTTTGTGTACTACACAAATTTTATGTACTTTGTGTACTATACAAAATTTGTTTAGCCGTTCCCCAATTGTGGAATAATGCTTATCTAGGATATGAACATATCTACATGTAACATAAGTTTGTTATATGTATTTTGCAGATCCAAGAGTAGGGAGACCATAACAAAGAAAGTTGAATAAGTTTCTAAAGGTCAAACAGCAAATACCATACAATCCAAAATAAATTATTACCTCTTTTTGTTGTCATTCAATTGCTTCAGTCATGTCTGACTTTTTGTGATCCCATTTGGGATTTTCTTGGCAAAGATACTAAAGTGGTTTGCCATTTTATTCTCCAGCTCATTTTACAGATGAGAAAATTGAGGCCAATAAGGTTAAGTGACTTGCCCAGGGTCACATAGTAAGTGTCTGAGGCTGGATTTGAATTCATATCTTTCTGACTCTAAGCCTAGTGCTCTATCCACTACATTACCTAGTTGTTCCCCCCAAATTACCTTACTCTTGTCCAGTGAAATGATCATCAGGCCTGTTCTAACTGCAACTATGTTTTAGGTGATCCCTTAGTGACATGGGATGGGATAAGGTGGGTTGGAATGGTACAAATATGTATATTTAGAAATATAAGAGTCAGGAATTTGTTTTCTAAAACAGTTCAGGCATGAAGGAGGCACAGAAGTAGAATATTTCCCTTTTTTCCTCCATGCTCACTCAGTTGTTCTTAAGCAGGGATTAGTTGTTGGAATTTAGAGCCAAAACAGAACTTACTATGAAATAGAGTCAATATAATCCCATAGGACAGCTTTATGGCACTGGTTTTGAATGTGGGATAGTGGGAAGAGCATTGGTCTGGGACAGGGTTGGGAAACCTGCCACCTCATGGCCACATGAGGAAAGGTCCTCAAGTGTGGCCCTTTAACTGAACCCAAACTTCACAGAGCAAATCTTAGATTCAGTCAAAGGGCCACATTTGAGGACCTAGAGTGCCACATGTGGCCTAGAGGCTATAGGTTCCCCACCCCTGGTCTGGGACATAAGAGGCCTGGCTTCTAGGCCTCTTGTTATTTACTATCTTTGTGAACTGATGCGTGGTACTTTGCTTCTCTGGCTCTTAGTGTCCTCATGTGTAAAATGGCAGGGAGAGTAGATTAGGGAACCCCTAAGGTCTCTTCCATGTCTCATATTCTATGATTTTTTGAGAATCTCTTTCCAATTCAGTTTAATTCAATAAATAAAGCCTACATGGAAGGTTGTTTTAGGTGTTGGGGATTTAAAAAGATGAAATGGGGGCAGCTAGGTGACACAGTGGATAGAGCACCGGCCCTGTAGTCAGGAAGACCTAAGTTCAAATCCAGCCTCAGACCAAATACTTGACATTTACTAGCTGTGTGACCCTGGGCAAGTCACTTAACCCCAATTTCCTTAAAAAAAATAAAAAGATGAAAAAATGACACAATACCTAGTCCAATGGAGCTTATAATCTATTAGGTTAGATATGATATCTGTGTAATAAGTATAATATGAGGTAGGATGCTATGGAGGGCAGCTAGGTAGTGCTATAGTGCACAGAGTACCTGGCCTTTAGTCAGGAAGACCCATCTCCCTGAATTCAAATCTGGTCTCAGACACTTACTAGCTGTGTGACCCTGGGCAAGTCAGTTCACCCTGTTTTCCTTAGTTTCCTCATCTGTAAAATGAGCTGGAGAAGAAAATGGCAAACCATTACAGTATCTTTGCCGAGAATACCCCCCAAATGGGGTCACAAAGAGTCAGACATAACTGAAATGACTGAACAACAACAAAAGATGTGATGGGGCAAAGGAGAGGAGGCAGAGTGTTCTAGTAACATCTAAGGAAAGGATCACTGTGGATGAGGAATGGGGAGAGAATCAGGTAAAGGCTTCATGGAAAAATTGATCCTGAGATGGGCTTTGGAGAAGATTTCGGTAGTCAGAGATGAGATGATGTATTATTCCAGGCATGGGTCCTGCCTGCATGTAATTAGAAAATAGTTACAATAGTAGTACAATTTGGCTAGAATGTAGGATATGTGGAGGAGAATGGTATATAAAGTAAAGCTGGAAGATAAGGCTTGATTAGAGTTAGATTTTGGAAAGGCTTATGACTTTGGCCAAGGAGTTTGTGTGATATTTTAGTCTAGAGGCAATGGGAAGGCACTGAAGACATTTGACCAGAGAAGCGACACGGTCAGACCTGTGTATTTGGGACATTAACTGGGCACCTATATGAAGATTGTACTGAACAGCAGAGATACTGGAAGTAGTGAGACCAGTTAGAAGACTCTTATGATAGTATAAGCAAGAGGTAATAAGGGCATGAAATAAAGAGGGTAATAGAGCAAGCAGAAAGGAAGGGATGGGAGTGAGAATAAAGAGGACTTGGAAGTGCATTGGATTTGGGAACTGACACAGAAGAAAAAGCAAAATATTTGTAACCCTTGTGGCTTTCTTGGGGATATAAAGGGCGATGGTGCAGTGCTTGCTCTTTTGGTTCTCAGCCTCCCACCCAGCAAACCTGGGGGTAGTGGTAGTTATGAGGATCAGTGAGTTGACACTCATCAGTGAGAAAGTTCACACACTTGAGCTGGCCTCCTCCACTATTTTTTCTAAAAGATGGCAGGGAATCTCTCAACAGACGATCTGACACTTCTCTTCCCCCTAAGAAAGAGTACCAGAGACATCATAGCAGCAGACCCAAATCCATCAGCAAAGACAAGACAATGGCCCACTGATTAAGAATGGAGGTACAGAGACAAGACCAACTACATTCTTTGCAGAGAGAGGTCCGTCCATCCACCTGGCACACTCAAAGGAGGAGCTGAGACCTGGCAGAAGAGTAACCAGGACCCATCCTTTCAGTTACTGGGAATTACGTGGACTGCATATGTCCCTGAGAGGGCTGGAAACACTAAAAGACAGGAGTTGTACTCGATTGCTTAATGGGCTTGAGCATGATTCCTTTCTATTTCCTGTTGGGCTAAATAAAAACTGTCCTATATTTGATATCTCCTTCGCTTGAGTACTTGAGAGGCCCTGGTCATTTTGGTGGTGGTGGGAGACCTAGACATGATTCATATTCTGATGACCCACCAAGGAGAATCCCTAGGTGGCGCCATAGAGTCATGTAGTCGGAAGCTTTCAAAGCTGTATCTAGCCTATGTGATTCCATGTCTCATAGATAAAGGGAAAGTAAAAATCATATAACTCCTTGTACTCAGGCCAAAGCCTGCTTCCTCTCCTTTATGTATCTCAGATATTGCAACAATGACTTTTTAAAAATATTCAGTCATTTTAGTTATATCTGACTCTTTGTGACCCCATTTGGGGTTTTCTTGGTGAGGACACTGGAGTGGTTTGCCATTTCCTTTTTCAGTTCATTTTACAGATGAGGAAACTGAGGCAAAGAGGGTTAACTGACTTGACCAGGGTCATACAGCTAGTGATCTAAGGCCAGATTTGAGCTCATGAAGATGACTCTTCCTGATTCAAAACTCAGTGCTCTATCCACTGCACCACCTAGCTGTCCTATTTTAAAAATTTTTTTAAAAACATATTTTAAGTGTACTTTACTATTTACAAAGCCCTCACATGAATTATCGTATTTTATCCTAAAAGCAATCCTGTGAGGTTGCAAGGGCAGGTTTTATGTCTATTTTATCATTGAGGAAAATGATGGTCAGAAGGATGAGGCTACCCTACCAAGTTCATACACTTTCAACTTCAAAGGAAAATTTGAATACAATAGAAATCTCCACTAATTTGAAAATTTTGAAACATGGTAGCTATGATCCTTTCTTAACAAGCTAAAATTATGTTCTGTTTTTCTCTGCCAAGTTTTAGGTTTTACTCACAGGTAAGGGACTCATTTGATTTTTCACAGCAGGGTGCTTAGAAAATTAAGAAATTCCTCAATGTGCCTTCAACTTCTTAGTCCAAAAATTAATTATTCTCTGTGTTGGATGCTTTGCTATGCTATGTAGGCTAGGTGTCAATTGTCATTTTTGTTACCGTAGCTTATTCCTTATTGTCCTATATCTAAATTTAGTTTATAACATAAACAGTGCTAGAAAATAATAAAACTTGATTCCCTTGAAAATATCCTTTAATTCAGACTGCAAACTAAGTCAGTTCCATGATTCTAACTGTGCTGGCCTTCCCCCCATTATTGCCCTCACAGAGGCTTTGCTCCAGCTGAGCTAATCTACTGGCTGTCCTCTGCAAACAATTTGTTCATTTCCACACCAATGCTTTTACATCTTCCATTTCCTACACCTGGATTGCCCTCTTCCCTCCTCTCAGCTAATCCTTGTCTCTCATCTCTTTCAAAATTCAAGCCTTGTGGGGAATATTTCCAGCTTAACCCCAGAACCACTCATTACGCCACATGCCCTCCGACCTGACTTTATATCAGATTCATTGCTATTTGTTTATAGAAGACTTTGTGGGTGTTCTTGAGCTGTTTCCAATGTGCGAGTCCTGTCTATCTCAACCAGCTTGTAACTTCCTCACAGTCATGAAAACAACCTAGCAAAAAGAAACTATATTTCTCAGATCTTTGAAGGAAAGCCAGTGTTGGTTAAGGTAGGCACTCTTCTTTTTGAAGTTCCAGTGTGACTGCTACAGAAAAGGACACAAATTAAAGAATTAAGAGGGAATGACTTTAAAGTACCCAAGTAAGATATAAGCTGAAAAAGAAACCATTTGGCAGAAAGAGGCATGAAAATTTAAGGAAAAAAAAGCTTAGGAAAATTTTGTTATTATGTATGTATGTATGTATGTAACCTAGAGGGAGAATCCAGACATTGTGGATGCATGCACAGGTAAATAAATATATGATAAATCAGGGTTACCTTTCCTGGAAGACAGGAGAATTTCTGAGAGGAAACCTTTGGGAGGAATTAGAAAATTACTTAGAAACCCACATGTCGAGAAATAAAAGAGGAAGGAAGGATATGCTCAAAGCTGTCTCATTTCGAGATTTTTTTTCATGGAAATCAAAATGTAGCAAAAATGAATAAATCTCTTGGGGAAGGAAGGTGTAGGTCAGAATTAAAACCACAAATGTTTTACAGAAAATTACAATTTAATGATGCAGTTTCTTCCCAGTAGAAGAGTGAAGGGGGGGCATTGGTTATTTTGAAGGGCTAGGAAGGCCTCTTCCTGGCTAAAAAGCCCTTTTCTTCTTTTCTACTAGATATAAAATCAGTTTTACAGACTCTGCCCTGCATGTTGTCGAATCTTTTCTAAAAAGGCTTTTATCCTAAGTTTCCTGTAAGATCAGTGGAAATGGCTTTGTTTTGTTAGAAGCAGAGGCAGGATGCCCAGGCTGCTGAAAGGCACATGAGAAATGTTTGTTAGTGTTAGTCTGAGGCATGAGGAGTCGGAGTCAAAAATAAGAGTCTACAGTTGAGAAATGGAGATCAGAAGAGAGGAGAATGAAACCTGGGAAATGATGAGCAAGGAGCTGATTGAGAATGATGTACACAATTGGTACTCAGTAAATATTTGATTTATGGATGAATGAATAATTCCTGGTCACTGAAGCCACTGAAGTGAATCTGAAGTACATCTTTGCCCAAGTCCCACTACAATAGTCAAGAGTAGTCCTTTTCCCTCTTGTAATATGCATGAACAAATAGGTAGGTGGAGAAGTGGATAGAAGTATGAACTTAGAATCAGGAAGACCCAAACTGAAATCCTGCCTCAGACACTTACTAGCTATGACCTTGGGCAAGTCACTTATCTTGCCTCAGTTTCCTCACCTCTAAAAAAGGGATGGACTGAATGACCTCCAAGCTCCTTCTAGCTCCAAATCTGTTATTCTGTGGCATTATCCCTTTTCTGAACTCAGAGCGTTTGTTGGGTAGGCTAAATTCTGAACTGTGGAAGGTAGTATTTGTAGATTTTTTTAAAAAGCATTTTTTTTCCATCCAGAAAGAGCAGTGGATGAGATTAAACAAAGACAAGGTATAGGAGATACTACAAATGTATTTCTCTTATATTCCATTGCAATAAAATGTAAAGACAATTTGAATATTGACAAGACATTTGCAAATATAGATGAAATGACATAATTGTGAAGAAAGTAGTTGGTGTTAGTTATGTCATATGAGCTTAAAATTTACAGTACTCGGATAACTACATGATCTCACTGGTATTGGTGCTCCTTCAACTCGTATAGATTACAACCCCTTGAACTCTTCTCTTCATATGCAATTTTTATCCATGTCTTTCCAAAAATCTATCTGCCCAATGCCTTCCACTGGTTCTTTTAATATTATGGGGGAATCAGTGTGTTATTCAGGGTGTTGATCTATTAATCTCATTCTTGCTACATATTCAACTCATCTACTTTTCTTAGTCATACAGGTCCTTTAGGGATTCTTTTATGCCACTTTTTTTGCACACAAGTCATTGGTGGTAGTATGATACAGCCCATCATGGGGAGAATACCAGTGTTAAAAAGATGGTCTTTTAATTTTCAAAAAGCAACTCAGGATTCTTGAAAGTCCTGCACAATTTCTCAAATGTGGTACAGCCCAATTTTTCCATCTATTCAATTCTACATCTCGCCTAGTGTCCATCTGTACCATCTTCAGATTCTGGTTCTAGACTATTCTTTTTCTAGGCTCACTACACCTTATTTTCCCTCATACACATGTTCTATGTTCCAACCATAAAGACCTGCTTGCTGTTCCCCAAACACAATAGTTCATCTCCTGGCTTTCTGCTTTTGCATAGGTTGTCTCTCACGTACAGAATACTCTCTCTCCTCCCCTCTGCCTCTTGAAAACCACAGCTGCCTTCAAGTCTCAGCTCCAATTCAATCTTCTTTAAGAAGTCTTCCTGGTTCCTCCTAACTATTAATGCCCCTCAACCTGCCCCCAAACCCTGGAAATGGCAGTATTTATTTTTTTTTATATAGCCTTGTATTGCTGGGACCAAGGATCATTTCGACCTTTAAGGACTTTCTGGAGAGAATAGAAAATCCTAGCTCTGAATGGTTTTCAGATTTTTCAGGAGATCTGTTTATTGTGAGGTTCCAGTGCTCTTGAGAAAAGGCTACAGAATTTGAGGGTTCCAGATAGGGGAGATGGAAAGGCATGAACAATATATGAGGGGATAAATAGGAAGGCTACAGGGGGAGTGGAGAGAGGACTGAAGTAAAGGAGGACTAGACTGGGACCTGAGACAATACCAAACTGGCATTTAGTGAAAGTAATATCCAGTCAGTAGCCTTTTTTCTCCTTACTTCCTCCAGCATGATTTTGGAGAAATTTCTGCCCTGAGTTTAAATTTTCACCTCTTTCTTCTGAAGCCCTTCTCAAATTGGTTGGGAATAGGATGGGGTAGGGGAAAGAGGTGGCTTTAGCTCTAAGTTGCATCTCAGCCTTTTATCTTGTGGGTATGTTTATCTGAGTTTAATGTTATTTGATAGTTTTATTAAATTATATGTTCATTAATGGTGATTTGTCTAAGCTTATAAAGCTGAAGAAATTGAGAGGGGACAATAGTCCATGGAAGAAGAGTTTTGGGATTTTTTTTTTGTTTACTCTTGTATAGAGCTGATCTGATCAAATGGAGCATCTACAATTTTGGTAACTTCTAAGAATATCACAGAGCATATACACTAATCTACATTTGAATGCAGGGAGAAAGAGAATAGGGACAGGAGCCAGAAGCAAAGAGTGGTTTTCCTTGAGTGGAATGTGCCTGAAAAGCACTGCATCACATCCCTATGCCCTCATTTGTTTATCATCTATCCATCCACCTCTCTCTCTCTCTCTCTCTGTCTCTCTCTATCTACTTAGCATTTATCTGTCAACATTACCCCCCCCCAAAAAAAATTGTAAGCTCCTTGAGCCTAGGGATTGTCTCACTTTTGTACTTGTATCCTCAACACTTGGCATAGCATAGCACACAACATGAAGACGACACTTAATAAATGCTTCTTGACTGATTGACTTGTCTGATATCTGTGCAGTACAAGCTCTGCAGTTACTATCCTAAATCCCCATTTGTATTGGCAAGGTGGATTGCTGAAGAGTATCTGGCCTCTTGTCCCCTCAGGGCCCTAGAGATAACTCTGAGGGACTGGAGTTTTTCTCTAGTACTGTGGTTCACAAGTCTCCACTGGTTTGCTGCCCCAATGATTATTGAACTGAATTCTGTATATACTTGTCAGACAGCACGTGATTGTAGTGGGTGGGGGTATTTTGTACCAACTGTCCTCATAACACCTTAGAAAATGTGCATTTACAAAAGCTACTTAGGCTGGTTGATTAATTGATATTAATGAAAGTATCTCCTGAGTTTTAGTTCCACCTCTCCAATTGCCTGTTTGACGTCTCTTGGGTGTCTCACAGGCATTGCAAACTCAAGATGTCCAAAACAGAACCTATTATCTTTCTACCTAAATCTACTCTTCTTCATAACTTTCCTATCTTCATTGAACACATCACCATTTTTCCAGTCTCCCAAGTGTGCAACTGTGGTAGGTGAATTATCTTCTATGGAACTTACCACATAGACTGGATTAGTTTCCCCCTAAAAAGCAGGTAAATTGTCCCTGAGACTTGATTGTCCAGGTGCTAGGACTTAGGCCATTAATGCAGCTTCCCAGTCACCTAGGCCATAAAGGAGTCAGTCCACAAAACAGTCTTGTCCCTTATGCTTTTGACCAGATGCATCTCCATTTTTCTGTGTGGAGATGAGGGACCTTGCATTTACGAGAACCAATGCTGTACTCTTTCTTAGTATCTTTTTTATGTTATTGCTAGGAGGACTTAGTTTTGTTAAGTGGGGGATGAGTGTTTAATTGTGTTCCATTCCTAAACCTGAATTTCTCTAACTAAATGAGTCAAACCTAGCTTACAACAGCAACCTAGGAGTCATCCTTGACTCCTAATTCTTACTCCCCTTCTTCCCTCCCTCCAATAAGTTGCCAGGTCCTACTAATTCTGTCTCCACAATATCTGCTGCATCTCTTGTCTTTGCTCTCATATTAAACATCCTCCATCAGGCCCATATCATTTCTTGCCTGGAATATTACAATAGCTTTTAATTGTTCTTCCTGACTCAAGCCATTTCCTTCTCTAATCCATCCTCCACATACCTGACAAATTGATATTCCTGAAGTGTGGGTCTAATGAGTCACTCCTCTGCTCAGAAAGTAGCAGTGCTCAATATGATAAAATACAGACCCCTCTGTTCAGGATTTAAAGCTTTTCATAGTCTGGTTCCAGAATCTCTTTTTAGGGCTATTGCATATTATTCCCAATTGTGCGCTTTTTATTTCAGCCAGATTTGTTTGCTTGCTATTCCCTGTACACACTTTCATCTCTCACTTTCATGCCTTTGTATAGGCTGTCCACTATGACCAAAAGGCTCTTTTTCTCCTTACCTTTGCCTCTTGGAAGCCCTAGTTCCCTTCAAGGTTCAACTCAAGTGTCACCTCTTTTAAGAGGCCCTACTTGATTCTGGAAATTGTTAGTAATTTCCCAACACTTCCTGGCAAATCGTTGTGTATATATTTTGTACATACCCTGTATTTACTCACCCATGAACATATAACTTCTTAGTAGATTGCAAGCTCCTAGAAGGCAGGCACTACTTTTATTTGTTGCTTTATATTCCCAACACTTTGCACAGTACCTAGTGAATCATAGTTACTTAATAAATGCTTGTTGACCAATTGATTGATGTGGTAATATTTCTATACTGATCTTTTCTTATCAGCAACAATCCTATAATTACCACATTTGGATTCTATCACCTCAGGAACTGGTTGTGTGAGGAACCATAAATGACACCTAAAAAGTTGGGTCTAGCTGGTCTCTCTGGTTTTGTCTGACTTAGTTGAGTTGTCTTCTGAGTTCTTTGCTCCAATTTGCTTTTTTGCTATTTTATGAGGCTATATATCTCATGATCTATCCTCCTCCTCCTTAATATCTCATAAATAAGGGTATAGTTTAAACTGTTTTGCGTTTTCCTCTCATATCTTTGCTTTGGCAAAGTGATCACGTATTAAGTAACACAGTTTCTGGGCCATCAGTATCTTTGTTATGGGTACTATTTTACATCAACAAAATTTCCCTAAGATGTATCAATTTCTTTACTTTTGCCTATTTCCGAGAGCTATTTTTTTTTAACTTGACAGCCTGTTTACATAGGTTGGGTTATATAACTGCTGCAAGAGCATTCAACATTTTCTTATCTTTAACTTTTCCTCTTATTTATTATTTATTTTTTACCTTTGTTCTAAGCTGTTGATGGTTGACAGAGACTGTAGCTGACATGACTACATGGTAACTAGTCATTTTCTATATGTTTAGGGTATTATATTCAATATCCTGAAAAAATGTTGTATGATGCTTGCTATGCCCATTGTCTTCCAACTTTTAAAATAAAGTATGCCATCTAATGAGGTATAGCCCTGAGTACTCTACAGACTTTTGGCCGCTTCATTTCTTGATCCCACATTGTATTTTCCAACATAATTCTCAGTCTGAGTCTACGTTTACACTAATAGACTTCATTTAAGGGATCTTGTCAAGGGATCTTAACAGAATTTTTCTACTTTTTAATTTTCTGTGATTAATGTTAGTATATAAAAGACATTTGTAATAGGATTCTATTTGTTTATGTTCAAATAAAGTAACATGACCTCTGTGGTTCTATAAGGTAAAGTGAATAAGCTTCCCAAGAGATGATGTCTCAGAGCCCTGAGACTCCCTTGCCAGTGGTCTTGGGCCTTCTTGGTTACTAGAGTAATGAATAGATTTGAACTTCCAATGAAGTATGGCTCAGTAATACTTCAGGATTAGGTTATTCACTTACATCAACTTTATTTAGTTCCTCAAAGACTCTTAAAAACTCTGTGCCTCCCTCATTCACCAACAAAAAGGTATGGAACAATAATTTATAACAAATCCATAATAGTAAAGGTCTCTGAAGTCCCTGCTTGCTCACACATAATAATCAAATAGAAGCCATTACACGAGGTTTTCTCTCCATTGTCAATCATGTCATCCCTTGTGTTCTTCATCTTCTCAACAAATGGTTCTTTCTTCTGTGCTCCTTTTGACCTCTAGTTTCCTGAAGCCTTAACACTGTGAAGCTTATTAAACTAATTAAGCATTTTAGCACCATATAACTTATTAGCCTATGTCAATTATGTAAACTTTGAACACTAATTTCACCATAATTAATTGCAACCTAATTATCACAGCTTAATAATGTCCTTTCATTGTTAACCCATTAGCCCTCCATGATCTCTATGCCAATAATTTCATGTCGCTTTTGTGTACACTATGAAACCAATGCTGCTAAATCTTTTATTTCAATCCAGTTCCACACATTCAGCCCAATAAATCTTTATCAAATAATTACTGTAAGGTACTAAAGATACAAAGACAAAAAAAAGATACAGTTTCTACTCTCAAGGAGTTCACATTCTCTGAATGGGTAGGGGTAATATACGCACGCACACATATGTGTGTACATGTATGCATACACTTATATGTACATGTATATGTGTATCCATGTACACAATACACATATATGTGTATCTATATATGTGCACATACATATATGTGTAAAGGTAGAATGTCACAATGGATGTGGTTCACTTCCTCCAGGAGTGTGTCAAGTTGTTGGGCATTAGGCAAAGGTTACACACTAACTGTGAACAATTTATGTTTTTAGATAGACCAATTGTTGTATGACCTTAGTATTTCATAGAAGTTCTACTTGAATAACTCAGTATGATGTTGGAAATGACTCTGGGCTCTGAAAATAAGCCGTGGTAGCTTTTACCAAATGGGCTTCAAATAAGGGCTTTGTGTCAGAGACATATCAACAGGAGGTTGGTTAATTGTTGATGACTCTTTTGCCCAATTAGTCACATGAAAGAGAAAAATACCAAATAGTCCTCAGTGCTATGTGACCCCTTTCTATTTTCATTTCAAAAAAGAGTGGCAGAAAAATGTCAGACAGTGAGCAGAAAAGCTAAAATTAATGATGGTGGAATAGTCAAACAATGTAGATGGAACTTAGAATAGTATTAGAAATGAAAAGTATAGTTGCTCGCCATCTTGCGGACCCATAAACCCTGTTCCCTGGCAGCCTATGGCTGGCGGATCCTTTGAGCTACAGTGGGCTAAGCCAATTGTGCTTCTGTACTACATCTGGCAAGAAGGTGGCTCAGCAGATAGGAGCGCTGGGGCTAGAGTCAGGAAGACCTGAGTTCAAATCTAGCCTCAGACACTTACTAGTTGTGTGACCACGGCAAATCACTTAGCCTGTTTGCCTTAATCCACTGGAGAAAGAAATGCAAATCACTGCAGTGTCTTTGCCAAGAAAACCCTATGGACAGTATGGTCCACAGGGTCGTGAAGAGCCAGACATAACTGAATGACTGAACAGCAGCAACTACATCTGGCACCAAAAGGGTGAGCCTTCAGGAGAGGGGTGGGGTAGGAGTGGTGTCACTGGACTGCTTAAGGAGGGGTGTGAAGCCCATGAACCCCAATTTGAAACAGTCTGTTCTAAAAAAGAGATAAATGAAATTAGGGCACATGTGTCCATGGTTTGATTTCTCTCAAGCTGGCTTGACATGCATTGCATGGGAGTTCAGTCCAAAACTGCCCCCCCCCAAAGGGGGCCAGTTCAGAACTGGCTCAATTTAGAATTTTGGGGTATAGTGTTATATGCCCTTTGAAGAGTAGGTGTTCCCAAGGGTTGCCAATCAACCGTGATTGGTCAATATACAACAACTATATTAAAATGAAGTCTTCAGTATGTGACTTAGATCGCTTGGTCCACAGGGGCCAATATCGCCTGCCATCAAAGGAAATACCACCCCCAGTCTGGGGAATCAGTCTGAACCCAAACCAGAGCAGGATAAAATCAATTCAGGCCTGGGTTGGAGTTTGACCAAGATAAGAGTCAATGCAATTTCATCATCTGTAATGTCCTTCTGAAGAACTTTGGACATAAGGCGGGTGGGGGGGAAGCTCTGAATCTCTAAGACACAGATTACCAAGAGAAATCATTTTTCACAGGGGCAAACTGGAAATGGAGCAGGTCAGAGCTCCCATGACTGTCGGTGGAATAGTGGCCTGTGAGTGGCCTCTACATTTTCTACTTGGGTGAGATATGGAGAACCAGTCTCCAATAAAAAAAAAAGTAAAATAAAAGATTTGCAAAGTTATTATAGACATGAAGCCAGAAGAGAACCACCAGGACATATACCCACTTCAAAGTTACGTTGTAAATATGAAGCTGAGACTTTCTGGACAGTCATTTGCTTGGAATACAACTAGCACAAAGAGAAATGTAGGAATGTGGACAGATGGGTCTTATGGGGCTTGTAGTATTTTGCTCTCAAAAAATGCATGCAAGAGGCTGAATGCTGGCTCTTTGAGAAAGGTGCAATAAAAATCTAATAATATTCATTATATTGGTGACTAAATGTACATTTGTTTTATTGAAAAACTATTATGTGTACCATTTCTTCATTACCTCATGGCATCTTTCTGCCTATATTAGCCTAAAAAAAATCTTGTTTTTTTCTGTAATGGCAAAGAAAAGCTTCCCTCTGTCAGTGTGTGGTTAGATCATTTGGCCATGGTGTTTTATTATTAAAACCAGGATCTTATTTTTAATCCCCATGTGGACTAGTTAAGTTTTGCTGTATTCTAGCCACAGACTGTGCCCTAGTCTGCTGTCTTGTGAATGTACATCTAGCTGTAAGGGATGACTGAATGAACGTTGTTGGATCGGCACCAATCCATCATTGCTCTTCAAAAAATAGATCAAAGGGAAGCACATGGATAGTGGTATAATCTTATGCTTTAAAGTAGAGCATGTTACTATCATTATGTTCCACAGCATTTTTTTAGCCATCTGTCCTTGCTTTTTGGCTTTATGCAATCTATCTACATGTTGTTGTCTCTTCAGTTCCTCATATATCTGCCTATTTCTTGTAACTGGTTCATTTATATTTCCTTACAGGAGGTAGCAAAAGGGTAGTGGTTAGACCACTGCATTTTAAGTCAGGAAGACATCATCATCATCATCATCATCATCATCATCATCTTCATCATCATCATCATCACAATTATGAATTATGGAGTGCTTTAAGATTTGTCAAGTGCTTTGCACACATTATCTCACTTCATTCTCACAACAACCCTGGGAGTTAGGTGTTATTATTATCCCCATTTCACAGATGAGGAAGCTGAAACTAAGAGACTTACCAAGGATAAATAAATCCATCAACAAACATTCATTAAGCACCTGTTGTATGCCAGGCACTATGCTAAGCACTGGGCCACACAGCAGTTAAGCAATTGAATCAGGATTTGCATTCAGTTCTTCCTGACTGCAAATCCAACACTCTGGTTCACCATGCCACCTACTTATCTTTGGCTTGAAATTCTACCTCAGACAGTTTTTAGTTGTGTGACCCTGGGCAAGTCACTTGAACCATATGCACCGCAGTTTCTTTATGCATAAAATGGTACATGCCTCAGAAGGCTGCTGTAAAAACCAAATGAAGTTATGCAAAGCACTTTTTGAATTATAAAGCACGATAGAAAGTCCAGCTATTTTTATTCTTCTTCTTTTGTTTTTATTATAAACTAGATTCAATAAAAATGACCAACATCGATTATCCTTAAAATGCCCCCTTGGTAAGTGCGGAAAGAAATATAACCTTAGGTTTTTGAAGTATTGAATTATAGCGGCACTATTTTTAGTATCATCTCCCCAAATCCTTGGGTGAACACTACTATGAAAATGTGAAGAGTTATTTCTACAATCTATAGTAACAAACTACCTGAAGATAGGTATAATCAAAAGGAAAATTCTTATAACTGCACTCATATTCAAAGATCCTGTGACATGAGCCAACCCCTGTGGGGGTATTATTTTCAAACATCACAGGCTGACATTATATAATTACACACTGCTGGATACTGAAATATCAAAAAAAGTTCTGTAGTGAAATAACAGCACACTATTATGGGTATTCACATTCATCTACACATCTTTAGAGAATTATTTCCAGTAACATATTACAGACTGTAGCAAAAGGATTAGTGATTTATTTAATATCAATATTGGGTTTTGGCATTAAGGTCTTGGCAGGTTTAAGTAGGCATGGCCCCAAGATTACTTTTCACTTTAAAAAAAGGGACCCCAAGGTGACCCTGCTTTTTTATATTTATTCTTGATTCAGGTTGTTAATAGGCTGAACATGGGTACTCCTTCTACTAAAAGTCAGTGCTTGAATAAAAATATTTAAAGCCCCACACTTCCATCCCTGTAAAGTAGCCACACTTGATTTGTTTAATTGTTTCCTTGCTACCACTTTGGGTAACATCTCTTTATAGGATTTGGCCTTCTTTCACCCTCTGCCCCCTTTCCTGTTTGATGAATGGTGTAGCAGCATTGAAAGAATACTGGATCAGGAGTGAGAAGACAAGTCAATAAGCATTTATTAAGCTCTTACTTTGTGATACTGTGTGAAGTCTCGGGAATACAAATACAAGCAAAAAGATAGTTCGTATCCTCAATGAATTTACATTCTAATAAGGGAAGGTGACACATAGAAGGGAACTGAAAAGCAGAGGAGTTGAAGGGGGTGGAAGGAAGGGACCTGTCCAGTAGCAGAGCTGGGAAAGGAATGAATGCAGGCTGGTTGGCCTGGGTCTTTCCTCAAAATGCCTTACAAATGGCAAAAGGAGGTTGTAGGGGTGAAGAGATGGTCTAGGGTGAAAAGGTCATAGAAGCTAAGGGAACTTCCAGAGTGAGAAGGCAATTGTAGAATGGTGGCTAATTCTGGAAAGTAGGAAACAGAACTGGGAAAGGAATGAGAAGATCCAGGTTCCAGGGGTGACTGCCATTTTCCAGATTGTAGCTTTCATTAAGTCACTCAATTTCTTTGATCCTAAGTTTTGTCAAAGGTAAAGTAGAAATAAAAATAGTTATGTGTTATTGGATGATGTGTATAAAGCACTTTATCACTGTAAAGTGCCATTCAGAAATGACTTATGCAACCATAGAATGAAATTTATGTTATGATCCTGTTTGAAGTACCATAATAATTTCTAAAATGAAATGCTATTAGAGATATCCATAGTAGGATTATGGCTATTCCTTTATTGACAGGCCACATGGGCTATATTCATTCCTAATCTAGGTAACTTTCTGGAACTGATTCTGAATAGATCTTTCTTTTCCACTCTTTTCCATATAACATTTCCCTGTTTGGGACATGTAACTTCTCTATGTCTACACAGTGCAAGATAAGTTGAAGATCTGGAGATCACCTATCTGACTTGACTAGTATAGTATAGGAAGAATGTAAATTTAAGGAAAAAATGATTCTGAAATCACTAGATGTAGTCATCACTGACTACCTGGTTAATTTCCAAATCTTTTCTTCACATTGTATTGTAGTTATAGTAGCCTATCTAATTATAATCCAATTTTACTACTACTTAGATAATAGTCCAAATAATACTCCTTTGATACTCCAAAAACAAAATAAAGGGGTGAGAAAGAAAACTGCACTGGAAGAAGAAGGAAAGGGGAGATTGAATGGGGTAAATTATCCCACATAAAAGAGGCATGAAAGAGCTATTATAATAGAGGGTAATATGGGGTTGGTCATGGCAGGCAAAGCTTAAACCTTACTCTCATCAAATGTAAGATAGATGGAAATCTATCTTACCCTCTAAAGAAGTAAAAAAAGGGACAGGGATAATAGATAGGGGAGAGGAGACTGATGAAAGAGAGGGTATAAATTGTGGAAGGCATATATTGTGAGGAGGGAAAGGGTGGGGTATAAGAGAGAGAGGGATAAACAAGCAAAAAATAGCAGGAGGGAAATACACAGTTATTATAACTATAAAAATGGAAGCAGATAGCAGACTGGCTTTAAAACCAGAATCTTATGATATGTTGTTTAAAAAAAACACATTTGAAGCAGGGAGATACACACAAGGTAAAGGTAAGGGGCTGGAGCAGAGTCTATCATGCTTCAGCTCAAGAAAAGAAAGCAGGGGTAGCAGTCATGATCTCAAACACAGCAAAAATAGATCTAACTAAAAGAGATAAAGGAGGAAACTGTATCTTGCAGAAAGGTACCATAGACAATGAAATCATATCAATATTAAATGGATGTGTACTAAATGATATAGTATCTAAATTTTTGAAGAAGTAGAATGAGTTGCAAGAGGAAATAGGTGACAAAACTATACTAGTGGGAGATCTCAGCTTTCCCCTCTCAGAACCTGATAAAATCTAACCACAAAATAAATAAGAAAGAAGTTCTGGAAAAGTTAAATATGATAGATCTATGGAGAAAATTGAATGGGAATAGGAAGGAATATACCTTTTCCTCAGAAGTACATGGCACTTACACAAAAATTGACCATGTTAGGACATAAAACACTTACAACCAATTTCAAAAAAGCAGAAATTGTAAATGTATGTTTTTCAGATCATAATGCAATAAAAATTACATACCATAATGGACAATTGAAAAAGAGATTAAAAATCAAATTAAAAATTTATTTAATTACAGTTAAAATTAATTGGAAATTAAATAATCTAATCCTAAAAAACAAGTAGGTTGAAGAACAAATCATAGAAACAATTGATAATTTCATTAAAGAAAATGACAACAATGAGACAGTCTACCAAAACTTATGGGATGCAGTCAAAGCAGTACTTAGGGGAAAATGTATATCTCTAATTACTTACATCAACAGAGAAAAAGCAGATAAATGAATTGGGCATGCAACTAAAAAAAACTAGAGAAAGGACAAATTAAAAATCCTCAAATAAACACCAAATTGGAAATCCTGAAAAAATCAAAGGAGAGATTAATAAAATTGAAAGTAAGAAAACCATTGAGCTAATAAATAAAACTACAAACTGGTTTTATGAAAAAAAACAATAAAATAGATAAAGCATTGATTAATTTGATTAAAAAAAAGGAAAAATAAAACCAAATTACTAGGATCAAAAATGAGGTGAATTTACCACCCATGCAGAGGAAATTAAGACAATTGTTAGGAACTATTTTTCCCAATTATAGACCAATAAGTTTGACAGTCTAAGTGAAATGGATGAATACCTACAAAAATATAAATTACCCAGATCAACAGAAGAAATAAAATACTTAAATAACCCAATCTTAGAAAAAAAAATTGAACAAGCCCTCAATGAACTTTCCAAGGAAAAATCCCCAGGACCAGATGGATTTACAAGCAAATTCTACCAATCATTTAAAGAACAATTAATCCCAATGCTATAAAACTATTCAGAAAAATTGGCAAAGGAGTCCTATGAAATTCCTTTTATGATGCAGATATGGTGCTGATACCCAAACCAGGAAGAGCCAAAACAGAGGAAGAAAATTATAGACCAATTTCTTTAATGAATATGTATGTGTGTGTGTGCGTGTACATAATGTATATATGTGTATATATATTATGTACATTTTATATATATATATTTGCTTTTTGGTGAGGCGATTGGGGTTAAGAGACTTGCCTAGGATCACACAGCTAGTAAGTGTTAAGTATCTGACACTGGATTTGAACTGAAGGCCAGAGCTCTATTCACTGCACCACCTAGCTGCCTCTCTTTAATGAATATTGATGCAAAAATTTTAAATAAAATACTAGCAAAGAGATTACAGCAATGTACCTCAAGGATCATGTACTATGACCAGGTAGGACTTATACCAGGAATGTAAGTTTGGTTCAATATTAGGAGAACTATCAGCATAATTGACCATATCAATAAGAAAACCAACAAAAATCATATGATTATCTCAATAGATGTGAAAAAAGCCTTTGATAAAATATAGCACACTTTCCTGTTAAAAACACTAGAGGACATAGGAATAAATTGAGCTTATCTTAAAATGATATGTGATATTTATCTAAAACCATCAGCAAGCATTATCTGTAATGGAGATAAGTTAGAAGTCTTCCCAATACAATCAGGAGTGAAGCAAAAATTCCCATTATCACCTTTATTATTTAATGTTGTACTAGAAATGTTAGCTTTAGCAATAAGAGAAGAAAAAGAAATTAAAGGAATTAGAATAGGTAATGAGGAAACAAAATAATCACTTTGCAGATGATATGATGTTATACTTGGAAAATCCTAGAGAATCAGCTAAAAAACTACTTGAAATTATTAACAACCTTAGCAAAGTTGTAATATGCAAAATAAACCCACATAAATCACCAGCATTTCTGCATATTACCAACAAAGTTCAGCAGCAAGAGATACAAAGAGAAATTCCATTTAAAATAACTGTGACAACATAAAATACTTGGAAGTCTACCTGCCAAGACAAACCCAGGAACTATATGAACACAACTATAAGACACTTTTCACACAAATAAAGTCAGATCTAAACAATTAGGAAAATATTGAGCCAATATAATAAAAATGACAATTCTACCTAATTTAATATATTCAATGCCATACCAATCAAACTATCAAAAACTTATTTGATAGAGCTATAAAAAACAATAACAAAATTTATCTGGAAGAATAAAAGCTCAAGGATATCCAGGGAATCAATGAAAAAAATGTGAAAGAAGGTGGTCTAGCTGTACCAGATCTCAAACTGTATTATAAAGTGGTAATTATGAAAACAATCTGGTACTGGCTAAGAAATAGAGTGGTGGATCAGTGGAATAGATTAGGTACAAATTATATTACAGTAAATGACCATAGTAATCTAGTAACCCAAAGATCCAAGCTTTTGAAACAAAAATTCAGTCTTTGACAAAAGTAGTACAGCAGAAAACCAACGTCTCACACTGTATATTACAATAAGGTCAAAATGTATACATGATTTACACATAAAGGGTGATACCATAAACAAATTAAGAGAGCACGGAATAGTCTATCTGTCAGATTTATGGATAAGGTAAGAATTTAGGACCAAAGAAGACATAGAGAGCATTACAAAATATAAAATAGAAAATTTTGATTATCTAAAATTAAAAAGTTTTTGCACAAACAAAACCAATGCAACCAAAATTATGAGGAAAGCAGAAAACTGGGAAAAAATTTTTGCAACAAGTATCTCCGATAAAGGCCTCATTTCTCAAATATGTATAGAGAACTGAGTCAAATTTATAAGAATCCAAATAATTTCCCAATTGACAAATGGTAAAAGGATATTAATAGGCAGTTTTCAGACACAGAAATCAAAGCTATCCTTAGTTATATGAAAAAAATGCTCTAAGTCACTATTGATTAGAGAAATGCAAATTAAAGCAACTCTGAAGTACCACCATGCACCTATCAGATTGACCAATATGACAAAAAAGGAAAATGTTGGAGGGGATGTAGGAAAACTGGGACACTAATGTGTTGGTGGTGGAGTTGTGAACTGATCCAGCCATTCTGGAGAGCAATTTGTAACTATGCCCAAAAGGCTATAAAGCTGTGCATACCCTGTGATCCAGGAATACCACTATTAGGTCTATATCCCAAAGACATAAAAAAGGGGGGCAAAGGACCTATTTGTACAAAAATATTTATAGCAGCTCTTTTTGTGGTGGCTAAGAATTGGAAATCAAAGGGATGCCCATCAAATGGATAATGGCTAAACAAGCTGTGGTATATGATTGTAATGGAATATTATTGTGCTACAGGAAATGACAAGCAGGATGATTTTAGGAAAACTTGGGCTTACATGAACTGATACATAGTGACGTGAACAGAACCAGGAAAATGTACACAGTGACAGCAATGTTGTTTGATGAAGAATTGTGAATGACTTAGCTATTCTCAGCAATACAATGATCTACGATAATCCCAAAGGACTGATGATGAAGCACACTGTCCTCCTCCAGAGAAAGAACTGATATTGATTGGATACATACTGAAGCATGCTATTTTTAAATTTTCTTTCATTTTTTTCTTTTATCTGAGTCTTCTTATACAAAATGACTAATATGGAAATGTTGTACATAATTGCACATGTATAATCTATATCTGATTGCTTACCATCTCAGGGATGGGGAAGAGGAAGGATAGAAGGAGAGTATAGAATTTGGATTTAAAAACTTTAAATAAAAATGTCAAAAAATTGGAAAAATAATCTTTATTTAATCAGGGTAGAGCATGGAATATTTTCTATTCTTAGCATTTCGTTTAAAGTGACATATACATGGAAATAATAAGAAGCATCAAACAGACAAGAATGTCAGTGGCGGGGGGAATGGGGGACAATGGGATAAGCCAGTTGCAACATACAACCGATGAGGAACTCTGCAGATGAGGAGTAAAGGATGGCGTCAAGGAATTGTGTGACAGAAAGAGAAGATGATGCCAATAGTTTTGCCTGCAGGGAGGTATCAGAAGCATAGTATGATAAACTGTGGTTGCTACTGTTGATATATTGGGGACTGAGTTGAAGGAACAGAGCCTAAAAGTGATATCTGGATCAGGATACCTTGAAATGGGATCAGCACCAGGATTAAAATAAACAGTGTGGATGAGGTAAGCTAGGAGATATCTAGGGTCAAGCTTCAGGTTTGTTACTGAGATGGTAAAAGGAATCTGAATTCTACCTAAAGATCCTTAATGTAGGGCATTTAGCTCTCTTTGGATGCATGTATTTTTTTTCCTGCTTGATTGGATAAGCTACCTTGCAGAGTGTATAGAAGGCTACCCTTTGGCTTACTCAAAGCCAATAGTTGTTTAGCTACCTAGAGAGGACAGGAAGGGGGCATAGTAGGTAATGGCAGTGAGAGACTGCAGATCATGGGAATAATCAAAAAGAAAACACCTCTTTGAAATACTTTTTAAATCATTGCTGTTAGAAAGTGCCCACCACCATTTCTAGCAGTCTATATGGAAATAGCCGTCTCTAGGTAGCAGGGGACATCTCTATAAAAATGTGCCATGATCCTTCCAGGGTTGTTCCTTCAGAGTCTACTCCCGAGAGTATTTCTGTGCTTAAGGAAAATTATTTCAGCAACAGAATATAGGAGTGGTGACAGATTGGAGACAGGAAGACCAATTAATTAGAAGGCTGTTGCAATGCTGTAGGTGAGAGGTGATGAAGGCCTAAACTAAGATGGTAGTAATGTGAGTGGAGGGAGTAAAATTGGATATGAGAGAAGTTATGGAGGTAGAAATGGCAAGATTTAGCAATTGATTAGATATGTGGGATGAGACAAAGTGAGGAGTCAGGGAGAATGCAGAGGCTAAAAACCTGAGAGACTAGAAGGGTGATTGTGCCTTTGATAAAATAAGGAAAATTTGGAAGAGTAAAGGTTTTATGAGGACAAATAATAAACTTAATTTTGGATATGTTGAGTTTGAGATGTCTCCGGGGAATCTGGTTTGAAATATCCACTAGGAAATTGGTGACGTGAAACTTAAGCTCAGGGAACAGAATTGTGTTGCATATACATCTAAAGCTATGAATCATCTCCATAGAAATGATAGTTATGGGAATTGAAGGGATTACCAAGAGAAATATTGTGGAGAAGAGGGAGAAAAGGGTCTAGGGGATTCTCTTGGAGAAAAGAAAAACCTTGAGGGATACTCACAGTAGTGAGGCAAAACATGGATAATGACCTACTAAAGGAGACTGAATAGAAGTGGTCAGAAATGGTAGGAGAACCAGGAGAGAGGGAATGCCATTAAAAGTCAGAGAGGATAAAGTATAAAAGAGGGTGGTTGATAGTGTCAAGTGAAGCAGATAAATACAGTTGTTTAAGGACTGAGAAAAGAGCATTGAATTTAAGATCACTTGGTAATTTGGGAAAGAGAAGTGTCAGTTGAGTGATGAAGTTGGAAGTCAGCTTACAAAGAACTGAGGAGTGAATTAGAAGTAGGAGAGTAAGTGAAGACAGTGAGTATAAGACAAATTTTTCGAGGAGTTTGGCTGAGAAATAGCAGAATAGCTAAAAGGGATGGCAGAATCTACTAAAGGTTTTTTTTTTATGGATTGGAGCATCTTAGGCATGTTTGAAGGCAATAGGGAAGAAACTTGTGGTTAGGCATCTGTTGAATATATTAGGAGAATAATTGGCAATGCAATTTGCTGGAGAAGATGAAGGGGATGGGATTGAAGTATAGAGAGACTGGCTTTGGCATGGAGAAGGGCCATGGCTTTGTCAACAATTGGTGAAAAGAGATGATGTTAAAGGGTTTTGAGATGAAGAGAATGGGAGAAGAGGGAAGCCATGTTGAATTTTTTTTTTTAGTAAACTAAGAGGCACCAGACCCATAGTCAGGAGGACTAGAGTTTAAATCTGGCCTCAGACACTTAGCATGACATGATTTGGTAATGTCAGCAGGGCTGTAAAATTTTCTTCTGCTACGTTTAGCAGTTTGTGACTAAAAGTGGAGGATGAGGATGGTGGGAGTTGTTTGGAACTGAGATTTGGTAAGAGATGAATGGTAATAGGAAATGGAGATTCCAGAGCAGAAGACAATGTAGAGTTGAAATGGTTAACTGTTGGGTTGAGATTGGAGAGGAAGAAAGTGAAGTCATAACAATGGGGTAATGGCCTGAGAAAAGACCAAAGAGTGGAGGGATTCAAGGTTTCAGAGGGATGAGGAATAAGGAAAGGTGAAATGATAGGAAAAGTTGTGATCAGAAAAGGGAATGGTGGAATTTTTTTTATTAGGAAAGTGGTTAATGATGTGATCTAGTGTGTGACCATCCCTGTGTGTGGTTTTCCATAAACTTCTGGGAAATGGAAGATTACTAGGCTGTGAATGCCTTCTAAATTGACATAGGTACTATTCTAAGGGACTCAGATGACATAATTTATCTTTTTTCTCATGATATATACTATGTTATCTATTCTACATCGTTAATTAAAAAATACATCAGGGAACATGCATGGAATAGGGTCAAACCTAATGAATGCCTCTTTAAATGATATGTGGGATGTCTGGTTGTTAGGTGTTTACTTTAAAAATTAATTTTTGTTTTCCTAAAATCATTTTTTTGAAAAATATATTCCTCTAACCTCTTTGCCTTCCCCTTCTTTCCATTAAACCTTCTCTTATAAGAAACATAGCTAATCTTTAGCAGAATCTAAGATAGAAAACATGACTGGTCATTTGCTAGAAAATTATGAGCGAATGCAAACAGGTATAAAATAAAAGCCATCCAAATACTTGACATTTTGGGGGAGAATGTTTTGCTTTATCTCAAAGGCACTAAAGATGTCTGATAACAAGTCAAATTCAGCTGTTGTGGTCACATTACTAATGGCACCCATGAAAAGCTAGTGTGGTTCCACGCTCCAGGACAATTCTTTTGCTCACCTTGAAGTAGCAGGTTGTTCACAAACAGTTTCTGTTAGCCATTTGCCATACTTTGAGCCCTGCAGCTCAGCCAGCAGGGATGCAAATGCAGAAGATATCCTTGAGGAAATGCATACAGAACATGTCCTTCTGGACCCTCTCAACATTGTGCCTGGGCAATGCATAGCATAGACACAAAAGCAAAGAACTTTAGAAATCTCTAGTCTATCTACTTTGACCCCATTTTCTTGTTTTGTTGAGGACTTACCCATTTTACTTTTAAGAAACTACTCACTCTGTTACAGTAGCAGAATTATGAGGGCTAGTCTCAGGATCAAAGGATCAACAACTACTAATTTGCAATGTAAGTGTTCCAGCTGATTACAACTACAGCCAAAGTGGAAGCTCCAGTGAACTTACTGCCTCCACTGCAAGTGATACTTACCACCTTTCTGTTCCATTGGCAACTATTCTCCACCATTACAAAGATTTCCCGGTCCCAGCTAACACCCTCTCCTCCTTTTGCAAGCAATATTTAGTACATCAAAATTATAATGCTAGGAAATAACTTGAACAGTCCCATAGGCTTAATTGCAAAGATACTTGGACCATAAATTACATGATTATCTTAGGGATGAAAGGATCCTTGAGAGAGCATCTAGTCTGCTTAGTAATGTATGCATCCAAAGCCAGATTAGATGGAAGAAAGAACAAAGGTGAAGTGTGTGAATGCTTTAGGTATACTTTGAAAAGTGTACTCTCTCCCAGACCCTCCATTTGTCCTCTGGAGACTTTAAGACTTTATTTTAGTCCAGTCAGTCAGCAAGCATTTATTAAGCACCTACTATGTGGCAAGAACGGTGCTAAGCACTGGGGTTGCCAAAATTCCGTCCTTGCTCTCAAGAAACTCGCAGTAACTTGTTATTATAAGATAAATGCCTATATGCCATAGGGAGTGGAATTTTTCTGGCATATAAAAATAACATTACAAAATGTTCTTCATTGTGCCTTCTCTTTTCAACTTCTTCCCTCTCCTCCTGGAATGTTATACCCTAGGTTGTCACCTTGCCTATGTCTAGCACCAGCTTAGGTGGCAGGTGTACAAGATTTTCAGTCATATTTTCAGAAGTGCAAATGCGCATAGCTCCCAAATCCATTGCCAAACTTATCATTAGTTGAATTCTGGGGAAGGTAGAATGAGTACTAGAACTGGGTGATTATAAATAATCTCTATTTCAGGTCCTCCATCTAAATTTATCCTTAGCAGTGTTGTAAAATTTAATTGGAATATATCTGCATATTTTGTTATTCAGTCATTTTTCAGCCATGTTGAACTCTTTGTGACCCTATTTGGGGTTTTCTTGGCAAAGATGCTGGAGTAGTTTGCCATTTCCTTCTCCAGCTCATTTTGCAGATGAAGAAAGTGAGGCAAAGAGGGTTAAGTGACTTGCCAAGGGTCATGCAACTAGTAAGTATTGGAGGCCAGATTTGAATTCAGAAAGATGAATCTTCCTAACTCCAAGCCTGGCACTCTATCCACTTTGTCACCTAGTTGCCCCATATGCATATGATATATCACTAAATAACTTTGTTAAAGTAAAGTTTTCATATGTGGTTAATGAGTTCTTAATTCATATATAATCCCCAGTACCCTTGCTGCAGTGGATCTGTGCAAATTGTAACTAATTAATGTCTCCTCATTCTATGTGACTGTTGTCCATGTCATCCCATCAACCCACCAAAAGCAATACACTCACCTCTGTGTGTGTGTGTGTGTGTGTGTGTGTGTGTGTGCGCGTGTGTGTGCTTGCTTTTCATATCAATGAAACTCATGGGATGCTCGTCAAATATCCCTTGCTCATATATTTCTCTGATGACATCTTTTCCTCTTTAGAGATTATAAAGAATCATTAGAAATAAATATCTTCGTTTTAACATTGGGACAGTAGTAAAAGATACATTACAAATGAAAGAAATCTTTTATTTTTGTCCATTTCCTTATCCTGACAAGATAGCTCCAACATTCTATAATTCTGTGATTAATGATCTATGGATTTTGATGTAATTTTTTGACATTGAACTACAGAATGTTTTCCCTTCCTAAACCTCTCCCACCCCCTGTTCTGCCCTTCCCTTCCCTTTTTTTTTTGATTGGGTTTCTCTATCTCATCTAGGCTTGAAGTATAGAGACCAAACACTGGCGTGACCTCTGTCTGATATTCAGGAAAACCTTGACCTTATCTATTGTTTCTATTCTAAACTAGTTTGTCCTGCCTTGGCCACCAATACCAGGAGGCTCATTACAGTGGTGCCAGGTATGGTACTTGATAGGCTTTAGCTGTTCTATAACATAGGATATCCGAGCTCAAGTGACTTGCCAGCCTTGACCTACCCAGCAGTAGGGACTACAGGCACACTGGGCCCAGAATATATTCTCTAAGACTTGTGTTCTTGCTGTTCTTTATGAGACTGGCCTCAAGAAGGTGATAAATATCAGACACTGAAATTTGCTAGAGAGTTATTGGTGTGCTTTTTGTCATGCAATTAGATCTCATCAGGAATTATATTAAAAAAAAAGCCTCTAAGAGTTGATTAGGGAAGGGTATTGTGTTATCTCTTCTTGAGCACATGGTGGAAAGAAAAATGCTAAAAAGTGAGAAGCATTTATTTCTTGGTCAATACATAGTATACAAACTTAAATAAATGAGCTTGTCTCTACTGGGCTGACAGGTTTACTCCTTGATAAACTGAACAGAATAAATAGACAGAAAGGCTAAATGCAGCTGCACCTTTTATCTAGTTGGTCGCCCATCCTTCCTTTATGTTTTGTTTAATAATATTGGAAAATAGTATTGTGTGAGAGAAAAATCCTCCTTCATCATGAGTTCATGAGCACAAAGAGAACATGTTTTGGTATGATTTCAATCTCTGCAAAGCCATTGTGGGTTGTTAACTGAAGGACAGTCAAGTAACTATAGAGTATAGGAGAATGCGGTCCTATCCTTCCTATCCATAACTTCCTGAATGATACTCTAGAAGAATTTTTACATTGGTTTTTGTGGTCTCTATATCCCATAGAATGGAAAGAAATTGCAGGCATTTCTTTAGCTGTAAGTATTTTTAGATATGTTGTAGGCTGTGGATCAATTACTTTATAGCATAGAGTTAGTAAGGAATGCACAAGACATATTTTGATAATATTTTAAGAGCTTTTGATTATGGCATAGGCTGTATAATTCATAGGGATGCAGGTTATATTATTAAAAGACAAAATATGAGAAAATCTACACCCCTCCCACCCAAGTCCTCTTTGAAGGGTGACTGAGGCATCTACCCTTAGAGGAAAAATGAATATTGATGGCCGATGTTTCTTTGTTTCCTTCCAAGTACTGTTTTGTGACTTCTCATCCTGACAAAGAGATGACTGAGTCAGAATTGAATGTCAATGGACAAATTGACCCTTATTTTTAATTCAATATTATTCTTTCCCTCTGGCAACATGGGGAACAAGGATGTGCTTGCCAGAGGCTGGAGAGAGAAAAGCACCTTTCTCCCCTGAAAGAACGACAGGCAGAGGGAAGAATTCTTCCATCTTCTTATGAACTCACAGAAAAGGTTTCCTCTTGCAGGGTTATGATCAGCTAAACTTTGACTTGCTTATTGGAGGATCACATTGACACATATCAAGTAATAATTATTTATAGATAATTATTTACATATTAGCATAAATACAATAAATGCTTATAAGCTTACAAAATACCTCATAAAACAATAATAGCTTATATTTTCGTAGTGCATTATGCTTTCCAAAGGGCTTTTACAGATGTAATCTAATTTGGTGCAGCAAAAGGGTTTGATATAGTAGAAGTTGTTGTTTGTCCTTTGTTTTTGAAGGGGACCATGATATCAGGAAGATGATGCCATGATGTCATGACTTGCAAGTGAATTGGATTTAAGTGAGGGAGGGCTGTTCAAAGTCACCAGCCTCACTTTCTCCTCTGGAGCCATTTGGTTCCAGTGGCCAGATCAGGATGACTGCAGATGGCCTTGATACAGTGAGAGACCTTGGCCCTTTCAAGCTAAGGTCTTTAACAAGTCTCAGTTTGACTGAGGCAATGCCCATTCAGTGAGTAAGGCTTAATAAGCAGAGAATGGCTTCTTTACCTAGTAAAAAAAATAAGTTAAAAAAAATTGATCTGGGAGGGAAGAATCCTCAGCGTTTCTAGCCAAAACAGACACAATTGCTATTTACATTTATTCTGAGTCAATCAGGGCCAAAACGCTGCATCCTGGGCCATTTCCAGTTGTCCTGACTGGACTCAGGATGTCTCTAGAAGAGAAAATGAGTCTGGAGAATTTGCACAACCCTCCCTCACTTAAATCTAATTCACTTGCATATCATAGCAACACCTTCCTGATGTTATGGTCCTCTTCCAGAACAAAGGACAAATGACTTCTGTGAATAGAAAAGGAGATACCCACTGGGGACCAAACTGGAACTGGCCAATTGGGCAACATGGCTTCCCTCCCTCCTTCCTTCCTTCCTTCCTTCCTTCCTTCCTTCCTTCCTTCCTTCCTTCCTTCCTTCCTTCCTTCCTTCCTTCCTTCCTTCCTTCCTTCTCCTTCCTTCCTTCCCTCCTCCCCTCCTTCCTCCCTCCCTCCTTCCTCCTCCTCCTCCTTCCCTCCCTCCTCTTCCCTCCCTCCCCCTCCCTCCTCCTCCTCCTCCCTTCCTCCCTCCCTCCTTCCCTCCTTCCTCCTTCCCTCCTTCCTCCTTCCTTCTTTCCTTCTTCTTCCCTCCTTCCTCCTTCCCTCCTTCCCTCCTTCCCTCCTTCCCTCCTTCCCTCCTTCCCTCCTTCCCTCCCTCCTTCCTTCCTTCCTTCCTTCCTTCCTTCCTTCCTTCCTTCCTTCCTTCCTTCCTTCCTTCCTTCCTTCCTTCCTTTTTTCGTTTCCTCTGTCCACATAGGGTATCACACACCTGAAAATATGCTGTCCAAAGGGAATGCAAATTTTAATCTCTGAAACTTTTTTTTTCTTTCTTAAAGACCAGCCTTAACCCCAAATCACTCTGGATCTCATTGATTGGCCAATGATACGTCCCAGGCCAAGCCCTACTTGGACGAAATAGAAAGGATTTAGTCTAAAGACCAGAGTTCAAATATCACCTCTTCCACTTCCACTCTGTATGACCTTGGGCAAATTGTTTAACTTTTCTGGGATTCAGTTTTCTAATTTTTAAAAATGAAAGGGTTAGACAAGGTAGTTTCTTCTGTCTCTAAATCTACAATTCTATTAATCTGGTTCAATGAGGTAGAGAGATAATTCTTTTGCCAGTAAAGAAACTGAGATAAAGAGATGTTGAATGACTTGTCCAATATTACATAGAACATCAGTGATGAAGTAGGACCTAGAATACATATCTTTCTTTCTTTTTGTTTTTTTTAAGGCAATTGGGGTTAAGTGACTTGCCCAGGGTCACACAGCTAGTAAGTGTCAAGTATTTGGTCTGAGACTGGATTTGAACTCAGGTCCTCCAGACTTCAGGGGCCAATGCTCTATTCACTGAGCCACCTAGCTGCCTCTTAGAATACATATCTTTTGACTTCAAGCCCAGTGTTTTTTTTTATAATACAATTTAAAAAATTGAGTTTCAAATTCATTATGTTCCAGTGACAAAAAAAAAACCCAAAGAAACAAATTATCTCCATTGATTTCTTTTGTATGGCTTTAAAAAAAATCCTCTTCCTCTTTTAAGTTAGTATATTATCCAGTGATTAGTTCTGCTTATATTATTTTGATAATAATTTATTGCCACGTATTTCATCCATCCCCCTTTGTTCCTACTCTATCCTAAAATCTTGAAATTCACTTAAGTTGTTAACATCAATTTTTAAATTTATTTAGTTATTGGTTTATTCCTCTATTTCAATCCTTATTTTTCCCTACTCAATTAAGCCAGTACTGTAGCTTGAAAATCTCTACCTGTCTCCTATTCAAGCGCTTATTTTGGTAACTTTACTAAAGTGCCCTTTTCCAAGAAGCTTTCCTTTGTTTTGTCTTCCTCATGATTTCTCTTTCCTTCCATTTTATTCTGAATATAATTTTCTGGTTCATGGACTGTAACCTTACTTATTCCTTTAGAAATAAAAAAAAATTAAAAAAAGGTGGAGCAAATAGAAACATAAACTACTTGGAAAATTAACATTGGTTTTACAATAATTTATATTCATGTGATGAAATTAATTAATGTATCACAAAAGGTCATTTTGGTCAAATATCTCTTTCAATTTTAAGCTAATAAAAAACTTTAAAAGTTTTAACATTAGTACATTTTTCTTACTAACAATCAAAGTCAGCTTGAGGAATTATTGTTCCAAAGTTGAAATTTGCTTTTGATGTCTTTAGCCTTCCCATTCTATATCCTTTCTCTGCTTTGATGGCATATCCCTTTTTTCCTCCTCCTGCCTCCTCCCCTAGATCCTCAAGGGCAGTACTTTTTTTCAGACTTTCTCCTATCAAAATCTGTCAAAAGAACTTACATACCTTTAGCAGTAAGGTATAGAGAACTCGTGGCTAAAAGTGCTATCCCTCCTACGGGGACTTGGATTTCAACAACCTAGAGAAAGTTTAATTGAAAGGAATTATTATTGCCTGTGGAATTAATTTCAGAACAGTCAGAGGGGAAGAGAGGTGTTGATTGGTCAGTGAGACCTTTCTAATATGTCTGAAATCTTACTATGGGTGTGAGTGCCTGTTCCCAAGAATGGTTCTAGGCAAAAATTATGAGGTAGGCCTAGAGCAAAAGTATTATTGTTTTTATTTTATAGATGAAGAAACTGAGGCACAAGAAAGTTAAATAACTTACCCAAGTTGAATAAATTGACTCTGGGCAATGCTGATGCAAGCTTTGATAGTCATTTTCAGTTATACCAATTGATGGATTGATTGATGTTTGAAAAAAAACTTTTGTGCTTTCAAAGTACTTGGGTATATTTGAAGAGGGTGTGTTATTTTATTTGAGAATTAATAGACAATTTAAGAAACATTTTAATAATATTGAAACTATAAAAGCAGGAATAAAAATGCCAAATAGGCCATACATACTGCTGCCATTGGCCAGTTGATGAATTTCAATAAATGTGTATGAAATCACTGAAACAATACCCTGGAGTGCCTAGAAAGCAAGTGTGTGGGTGTGAACATAATTCCTATGTTTTCAGGATCATAGTCAGTGGACAAAAATCAGAGCCACTAAGAATGAAGGTTCAGTGACAGTATCCCATATTTCTTAGACAGCATCTTCAACTTATATAAGTGACAACACTCGAAAAGTATCCATATCTCTGATTCTAGTAAGTGGCAAGAAATATAAAAACCACCTGTACTGGAAAAGTCACTGGAAAAGTTAAGTGATTTGCTCAGTGTCCTGGCTTCAGAAATAGAAGCTGTATCCATACAAGGCAATTATACTGTGTCATTTGCCCCCAAGCAGTCTTTTTCTAGCTTTGTATAAATTATCTACCTGGCAAAAACAACAGAGACTGGAAGCAAAAATACCCTTCTGTGGGTGTAATTGTATTCATGGCCAGTTGGGTTTGGACTTTTTCCATTAGCAAGAACACCCTGGTGGTAGCACTAACTTTAAATCCCAATTTTGTCAACATGCAGAAGGGGTAGAAGGGAGGGGACAAAAGAGGAGGCACAGAAGACAGGAAGGAATGAAGGAATTATACAAATATATAGCGGAGTGCAGAGCCTGAACTTTGGAAGATCCAGGACTGAAATGGATTTATATCGATGATTCATTTCCTTATTGTTCTCCCCTGTTACACTTTTCCTCTCTTGTCCCACTTTCTACTCTTTAGTGCAGAGGAGTGAAACCTGAAGCTAGAGCTAGGAATGCAGTGTAGAGTTTTGGATCTAGATTTAGAATATTTGGTTCAAATCTTGGGGTTGCTTCTAATATTCTGTGTAGACTTGGAAAGCAGAGTTAGCCTATCTGACCCTCAGTTTCTTACCTGTGAAATACGATTTTGGACCCTTCAGTTCCTATTTAGTTCAAAATGTATAATCCTAAGCTAAGACAGGTTTTTACTGTAAGGAGTGGCAACTCCAATGACTATTCTCATTTTTTCTGAGACTGAACACTTCATTGTATTGCCTTATTGAACCACTGATTTAAAGTACTACCAATATCCCAAAAAAGTTAAGTACAAAATTATGTCTCCCTGAAGTTACTTGCTGACCTGACATAGAACTGACAAAAAGACATAGCATCTTGAAATGTATGCATTGTTTTCTGTTGATTAATTATTCTAAAAAAAGTTGAAATACATTTAAAAAAAGTTAGACATTTATTTCATCACAGTTCTATTCAGCATTTAAGAATTCAAGTCTACTTGAATGTAGAGACTTCTTTCTTGGAGACTTTGAGTCACACCTCAGGGGAGGGAAAACTCTCACCAGGAGAGTTTTCTTCAATTTTTTTTCCTATAGGTTCAGACCTTTCTATATTTGTTAATAAACAAACTTGTTTTTGGTTAATGCCTTTGTTTGCCTGAGTGTTTGCAGAGGAGATAAGAGCTTTTTGTTAGATATAAGCCTGATTCTGATGTTTCTAGGAGAGACTGTGGTTGAGGATTTACATTATAAAGATTATTTATCAGAGATAGGTCCAAATATGAGAAATAATAAGTTCCTCCATCTCTATTTTTTGTCCTTATGTATTCCTTTTTGCTCTTACTTTTATTTAGTGAGATAAAACTGAACAAAATCATATCCAGGCCTTATACTTATTTTTCTTTGCCTCTGTCTTTGCCTCTTGAAAACAGGGGGATTCTGGGAGGACAATGGTCTCTTTTCCCCCTATTTGGATATTAGCATTTGATTATCATTTAGCCCCCTCAAATCATTTAAATGTATTTAACTTTCTAAGGTTTCTTTTGTCTTCTGTGCTTATATTTCAATGATTCTATCTGCTTTTGGATTTCTCAATAATTGAAAGTTATTTATTCTAGTAAAGATCCATTTCCCCCCCTTCGGATTATAATCAGTTTTGCAGGATAAGTTATTCTTGGTTGTAGCCTTTGTTCTTTTGCCTCTTGTTATATTGTAATTAAAGCTTTTCCCTAATATAGATTAATTGCTACATAATCTCATGTGATCCTGACTATGGTTGTTTGGATTGGATAGAGTAGCTCACTGATGTTTCTCTTTGCTTGTGTTGAATCTTTATTTATTCTTCCACGGTGATCCTTAGGGCTAATTGGCTTAACTGAGATCTTTCACATTAATATCTTTGTTAAAAGACCTCCAATTCAATTGTCATCTATATATATAGTTAGAAATATATACATAGTTAGATATCTACTTTTGTTCTTAGGTCTTTTCATTCTTTCTGGACACAATGCCTGGCATATAGTAGGCACTTAATAAATGTTTATTGGATTGAATTATTGAATATTGAAGTAAATTTCCCTAGGGACTGACATCTTCAAACAGAAATGGGTTTGAGAGATACTGTGGTAAAAGACACTGTTTTAACCTCATATCAGGCAAAAAAGGCTGCTGAACTCTGCCCCAATTATCGCCTAGCAACAGATCTATCACAGCCTGATCTCTCTGACCTCTCTACACATCAAAAAGGGTCAGACATTTTTATTTTACCCTTTCTTAATGTTCCACATCACACATTTGCCAACTTAAGCCCAATACCCGATAACCATTGTAGGTTTACAAATAAATGTGTTGACCTTTAAATTATGTACAAAGGACCTATGAATGAAGATGCTGTCTGTATTTAGAGAAACAACTGATAAATAGAAGTATGTATAGAATGCTTTTATACATACACATGTATTTGTGTCTAATGGTAGCCATTTCTAGGGTGGGGGGAGGAGGGAAGAGAAAAAAAAAGAAATGTACATGATAACCTTTTTATTTATTTAAAAGGAATAGCAAGTTGTACATAATAGATTTTCAGTTTCAAGTGCAATCATCTTTTTTTTTGTTGTTCTGCTGTGTTATGGAAATGCTTGTTTTATTTGATAAATTAAAAATAAATAAAATTTAAACAAAAGAATGACTACTATATAAGCAAGAAGGAAAAAAAAAACAGTGTGGTATATTGGAAAGTATAAGCGGTCAGGAAACGTGGGCCCAGGCCTTGCCACTAACTTGCAGTGTGAACTTGTATAAGTCTCTTAATCTCCTCTGTAAGATGAGGGGATACTAAGTACCCTTCTAGATCTAAATCATATAATTCTATGATCATTTCCAGCTCCAACATTCAATGATATAATTATTTTTAAAGAAGTAATGAATTTCAAGTTCTTTCAGAGCTGTTTTTCTGTCTTATTGCTATTTATATTTCCCACAATACCTAGCCAGCTCCGTACCCCATACATAGGAGGCCCATCAACAATATTTGATGAAGGAGTAAATGAAAAATTAACACTTTTTTCCAATTCAAAGTGAGTTGCTGAAATTTCTCATAAATTAGATGAAAGTTTAAAGGCTAGCAAACTGCTGGCTATTTTTTTTTGTCAGTAGCTACAGAAATGTTGAAGAACCACTGAAAGTGATAAGTTTTTGTGTGAGGATGTGAGTTTGCAGTCATAAAAGCTTTTTTTGTATGATTTTGTGAAGCCTAATTATTTTCATCAAAGCAACTATACTTCAAGGTTCTCTGAACAAAATGTTCACAAGTGTTCTAGTACTCTGTGAAAAAAAATCAGCTTTCTTGAGGTTGTCTGTTTTTCAGAAAGATTGACACAGCAGGAGTTTGGTGTCAAGCACATGCATTTCCAAAATGACTTCTACCTCCACCAATTGTTGTTTTGCTTAGGCAATAATGATTACTAAATGCACTAATTTCTACTCGTTATACATTAGACAGTTCTAGAGCAAACAAGTCTTGCACAGTCTCTAGAGGAAGCATATGTGGGGAAATAGAGAAGGTCTTTGGACCTCAGTTTCCTCATCTTTTAAATGGCAGATTAGACTGGATAGCTAGAGATCCTTCTCCCCTCTAAATCTGTGATCCTAAATATGCCAACCTATGATCCTATATAGTTTTGCCTTTAGAGATTATCTTCTGTCACATTCAATTTGAAACCTTAATTTAAATATTAGAAATAAATGAGTGGATTCTATTTAAAATATGAACCACATCTCCCCTGCTCCATTTCTATGGGCTTGAAGTTTGTAAAGCTTCTCTTCCTAATTTAATTTTCTTTTCATTCTTTGAATGCCCCATATGTCAAAGTGGTATTAGTTTGTTTGGAATATATGAAAGAAATACCCTAGATTATATATGTAATGTCCCTTACTCCTTAACTACAAGATATATAACAAGTATGATATATAAACTCCCTGAGGGAAGGGACTCTTATCTTATTTAAACTTTTTTACCTACTCTAAGATCTTTCATAGTGCTTTGTCCCAGAATAACTGTTGGGGACTAAACCTTAATAAAGGCATTTGCAGCATGTGCTCTGGATCTACTCTCCTAAACCCCCATTCACATTTGCAGACTGGGGACCCAGAGGGTGGCTGACTATTTGTACCTTCAGCATCTACTAGTAGCTGAGAGTTGTCTTTCTAATGCTGTAGCCCTCACTGGTATGCTTCCCCCCATGAATACTGGTTGATTTCAACTAGTCAGCCCAACTTCATTAGCTTTTAGAAAGGAGTGTTTATGAAGTAGTGAAGACAGTTGGTACAAAACAGTCTGCTGTAAAGCCTTGGCATATTCTGTCACAAGTATACATAGAGTCCAGGGAAAAGAGGGTTCAAGTTTACAGCTTATGAAACCAAAACTACAAATCCTTTCGTTGGGGTTCCCAATATGTTCTCATTAAGTTGGGTATAGTTATTCGACTTTTCTCCTCTAGTGCAGTCATTCCTAAGCTCCTGATACAGACACTGGTATTGACTATTCTGGGGATACTGCTGTGATGCTGATAGGAAAATGTTAAATCTAAATTCCTTCAGAACCTTTGAACCTTGCCACGTTACTCTCTGGTTAAGTGAGATGGTAGGAGGAGGCCAAGGCTGAGCCACTCTGCCTCCCTGTCCCGACCATATCTCTAGTGGTTCCTTTTTAGGGGGTTAGTTGGGATTGTCTCTTATGGCTCACCCATTATTTGAAACTCTAGAGTCCCGACTGGCTCAATATTTTGTAGATGAAACACAGTGTGACCACAATTTCCTTGGACAATCTGAACATCACTTCTTTTGAAACAGGACTTTACCCACTCAGTTTAAAAGCTATTACTGATTGATTCAATAGAGAAGTGTTCTCATCATGACACTTACTTTAAATAGGCAAAATTATTGGTTTACTCAATTGACCCCCATCCTTAAACATTGCAACCATTTTAGCAACCAAATTTCTTTAATATCAAAAGCAGTTTCATGATGAAGCAGCAATCAATGTTAGCCTTTCAGTTTGTAAATACAGTACAACATAGAAAAGTCCAAAGATGCATAAATTGGTAATGTAAAAAATCTGCAGAAAGGGATGCAGTCTAGTTACCAGTCTTCCAGAAAATACTTATTTTTCAAGAGCAATGATATTCTTTCATGATTTAAAAAAAAATTCCCTATAGCCTGGAGTAGAGGATTTTTTTTTAAGACCATATTTGTGAAAGCTGATCTGATTCCTCCAAGATGCTGCACCTAGTATCCAGATTCTTTTTGTCTCTGAATATTCTACAATTTGCTGAGTCTTCAGTCAACGACTGTTTGTGTGGTTCTGGGAGTTCGCAGAATTTTTATTTTTCTAGAAGTCTCTTCATCTGAAGTATTATGTCAAAGTGCATACAGAAATGATTTAAATGCGTACTTGAAACAGAAATGACTTCCTTATGATGAGCTGTGTTTGTGCCCCATGGGAGAATTTGTCTGATGTTGAAGCCATTTTTCTTGAAAAAGGCATTTTTATGGAACTGCAGAAATGACCTGCACCATTCTTGTAACTGTAATTCCAGGCTGCCAAATGCTCGAATTCTGATGGTTCCTCACAGCCAGCTCGACAAACGATCGTGATGCGAGACCACAGGCAAGGCTTTTGGGAGGCTGAAGTGTATGTGCCTCATCTCATGCTATTGAAAAGGAAAATCTGTTTTGGAGTAAGTTGTTTAATTCCAGCCCAGGACCTTTGTGAAAATATTCTTAGGCTTGAGAACTATTGCCCTTACCCTTCTGTTTTTATTTCCCTCATATTACCATTTCCTTTCTAATTAGGTCCCTTCCCAAACTAATTTTCAGCACTGGCACTATCATAACCCTAACAAAGTGATCCAAATTCTGTTAATTTTTTTAAGCCAAAGCCAATTTAGCATAATTCCTATTGCACCAACAAAAAGGTGTTTTTGCTATTAGCCTCTGTTTCCTTTTGCCTGATAACAAAATTCATGCAGGCAGTCTTCAGCTCGCACAGAGTATGCTCATGGAAGTTTATTGCTAAGTTAGATGTTTCAAACTTGGAATCCATTTTCCTAAAGAATCAAAGCAATTGTGGTACCTATTGTCTACCAATCTCCAGGACAATTCCCTTTTTAACTCAGTGAGTTCAGTGCTTGGCTCACAATCTTTCTCTCCTCCCCAACTCCTGCCCTCATACAAAGGGACTTCAATATATGGTGATACTCCCTCACCCACCCCAACTTCACAGTTCCTCTACTTACTCATTTCATATGACCTATTTCTCCACCCTATCTCATCCACATACAAACATGGTCATAGCCTTGATATTGCCATCACCTACAAATGCACTACTTCCACATTCATGAACTCTGAAATTCCCTTTTCTGATTACAACCTATGGTCATTCCACCTCTCCTCCTGCCTTCCATCCCCCAAATCCTGTTCTTTGTCCACACCAAGCACTTCAAATCCCTTGACTCCTCAGTTATCTTCCAGGCTCTTTCTCTTGCATTAACTACACTTTCTTTTCCCCATCTTGACTTCTTATTGAACTGGTTCTCTTCTTTGAGTCCCTTGTCCTCTAATTCTATTGCCAATTTTGCCTTGCAAAGTCTTAGCCTTGGATTACTACTACTGTATACTTCCTTTGCTCCTACACATGTGCTGCTGAATGAAGGTGGAGAAAATCTTGAAACTATGCTAATTTGGTCCATCAAAAATGTGTGTTATGGTACCTCAACTGGGCCTTCACTGCTGCAAGGTAATCCCTTTACGATCTCCTTAATTAACTCATTATCTTATTTACTACAGGAGCTCTTCCAAACCTTTTCATTCCTCCTAGAACCTCTCACTGGTCCCCCTCCTACCACTCTTTCAGTTGAGAACCTCACCTCATATTTTACTGAAAAAAATTGAGGGCATTTGCTGAGATGTTCCACTTCTCCTCTCCTCATCTCACATTGCCCAAGTGCCCTTTACCAGTATCTCCTCCTTCAACCTGGTCTCATATGAAGAGGTAGCCTTTCTCCTTGCCAAGGTCAACACCTTTACCTGTACAAGTGATCCCATTTTATCTCACCTTCTCCAACAGATTGTGCCCTCTCTCATCCTCTACAGACTCTTTTCTTACTACCTACAGACAGGCCCATATCTCTCTAATCCTGACAAAACCTTGCTTGATCTATCCATCTCCCAAAGCTAATATCCCATTATCTCTTCTCTTCTGCCTTTTGTGGCTAACCTCCTTGAGATGGCCTTTTACAATAAGCACCATTATTTCCTTTCCTCTCAATCTCTTCTTAACTCCTTATGATCTGACTTCTGACCTTATCACTGCACCAAAATTGCTCTCTCCAAAGTTACCAATGATCTCTTAATTGCAAAGTATAATGACCTTTTCTTAATTATCATCCTTCTTGACCTCTCTTCAGCATTTGATACCATTGACCACTCTCTTCTGCTTGATATTATCTTCTCTCTACATTGTTATGGCACTGTTTTCTCCTGGTTCTTCTCCTACCTGTCTGCCCACTCCTTCTCAGTCTTTGATGAATTTTCATCCAGGTAAGATCCGTTAATCATAGATGCCCCTAAGGGCTCTCTCTTGGGTACTTTTCTTTTTTCTCTCTATACTATTTCATTTGGAGAACTCATTAGCTCCCGTGGATTCAGTAATCACCTCTAATGCTGATGATTCTTAAATTTATTTATCCAGTCCTAACCTCTAACTTGGCCTCCAATCTCACATATCCAGTTACCTAATTCATATCTTGAATGGATTTCCCATAGATATCTTAAGTTTGACATGTCCAGAACTGAACTTATCTTTCCTCCCAAACCCTCCTCTTATTACTGTTGAGTATCACCATACTCCCAGTCAACCAAGTTCATTTCTTACTCTATCTGATCCCCTATATTCATTCTGTTTCCAAGGCCCATTGATTTTATCTTTATAACATCTTTCTTCTTTTACTGTCATCATCCTGCCAGGCTTTCATTACCTGATGCCTGGACTATTGCAATAGCCTGCTGGCTGGTCTGCCTACTATATGTCTCACCCCACTCCAATTCATTCTCAACTCAGCTGTCAATTTGATCTTCTTAAAAGAAAGGCTTGATCATCTAACCAACTCCCTAGTCAATAAATTCCAGAGGCTCCTTATAGCCTTCAGGGTTAAATGTGAAATCCTCTGTTTGGCATTCTGAACCTTTCATAACCTGTCTCCCCTCCTCCCGCTCCAACATTTGAAGTCTTCTTATACTTTAAATGGCACCTCTTCACACACACATAAATACTCTGACATCTGGCTTCTTTGCTATTCCTGTTACTAGATACTTCATTCAAGACTTTGGGCATTTTCACTGGCTACCCTCCATGCATGGAATTCTCTCCCTCCTCATCCTTATCTCTTGACTTCACTGGCTTCTTTCAAGTCCCAGCTAAAATCCTTTCCCTAACCTTTTTAATTCTAGTGCTTTCTATCTCTTGATTATTTCAAATTTCCCTCTCTCATCTCTCTCTCTTTTACACATATACCTTGTTTGTACATAGTTATTTGCATATTGTCTACTTGTTACATTGGGAGCTCCCTGAGAGCACTGGCTCTTTTTTACCTTTTGTTGTATCTCCAGAAATTAGCACAGTGCCTGACATATAGCAGATGCCTAATAAATATTTATAGACTAGCTGACATTTATTTTTGTTCATTTCTTTCTCATACTTTGGTTATTATTATTTGTGTTAAAATTGTATCTTGTTCTCATCCCCCTGACTATCCCCTCATATGTAGCCGGTATCAAGTGGCAATAGCAGGAAGTAAGATCGCAAAGGTGAACCTAAAAGTCACATACAAACCATCGCAAAGATCAAAGGAGCATATTTACAAATTTTATCATATATTAACTAAAAATAACATTCTGGTAATATGTGTGGAATCAGGGGAAAATATCTAAACACTGCTGTCAAGGTTTTTGATCCTGTGATATGTAAATCATATGTAAAACAAGTTTCAGACATCTGCAGTAAGACCAGCAGGAACCAAAAGGAGCTGATAATTTTGAGGTGATGGGGGACATATGAACTTTAAAGTTTTACTGACAGCTTTGAGATGATTTGGATATGATAATGAAGCAACTCAAGGTGGCACAGATAAGTTAGTCTGTTCCCCCCCAAACTGAGACCCGAAACTCCAGCTCCCCCTTTCCCCTAAGCACTCTTTTGTCTCCATTAGGTCCTTGCTGCCTAGTGCTTCCAACTCTAACCAATGGTTACGTGAGTGATACTCTATGTCAGTCACTCTCTGACTCTCCTCCTCCCCATCTTCTTCCTTATTGCTTCCTGTCTTCCTGCCCTCTTTCACCATCCCACCCCTTGTCCCCACACTGTCTGTGTTTGATAAAGTGTGATTGCAGCTCTACTTCCTCCTATTATCATGGTCTTTCCCAATGAGTACCTAAGAACCAAGTGCACCTGCCCCCATTTCATAATTTCACAAATTATCAAATCATCATTATTAATAATAACTTACATTTATATAGTGCTCTAAAGTTTTTAAAGGAGGTTGCATTGCAATAATAATAATAGTAATAACTCATGTTGGCTAGATTTTCAGGCCATAAAACTATTTAACCAATATTGTACATTTCATTTCCTTTTTTTAAAAATAATTTTTATTGATGTATTTTTTTACATCAACAAAATTTCCCCAGTATCCCTCCTTCCTTCAAGAAAGCCATTTCATGTGATGAATAATATTTTTAAATATTAAAAAGAGAAGAGAATAAAACCCAGAAAAACTGATTAATACATTGAAAAAGTCTGAAAATTTGTGTAATGTACCACATTCATGAACACCTCCCATTCTGCAAATCAGTGGGGTACATTTTGAATAACAAACTAAAAAAAAAAAGAAGAATCCAAATATACTTGCTAAGTAGCTGTTTCAATGATTATAAAATATTTCAGTGTAACAAAACATTAAAACACCAGACAGGCCAACAAAACCTTAAGGAATGACTTGCCTGCCTTGACTCTTGATCTTTATGTGGAGTTCTCCCCCCAACTCCTCTCTTGATCCCCTCTTTGTTCCCACAGCTGCTACTAGTCTTCTTACTGAGGGTAACCAACAGGCCTCAAACCTGTGGATGAGTTAGGAGGGTGTCTACCCCAAGCATGTGAAGACTTCCCCTGGTAGAATGGACAGATGAGGACAATTTGTTCCAACAACCATGGTGGTGATTGAAGCGGGTGCTGTGATGCAGTTAGAGCTTGGTCAGATATCAAAGATGCCATGGTCATCTACTACATCCTGGGCCATCACCAATTGTCTTGACTTGTGTCTTGCTTCTGGACTTTGATGACTCTGGAAGAAAGAGTGAGGCTGATGATTTTATGCAGCTCTGCCTCACAAATCCAATTAACAAGCAAGTCAAGACCACCCCATGATGTCATAGGTCCTCTTAGAAAATGAAGGACAAATAACTAGACTTCCTTCCCTTTCTTCTGCTTTCCTGGACATATTTGAGTTCTCTGCCAGTCCCCTCCCACAGGAATCTTGTACTTTGCTCCTGGGGCCAGGGTTCTGATAGGTGAACTTTTGCCTCATCTTGCTTGGAGGGATACCTTAATACAATTTTTGTGACTACACTTCTCATAGTTACAACCAACTCCCTACTCCCAGCTCCCTTTTATGTACAACTTCCTTCATTAGAATGTAAGCTCCTTTCTTATTCACTTTCAGTGAAGATGATTCCAGCCCCAGCCCAGCTACTTCCACCCTCTCCATTCCTGGGATGAAAGGGGCAGCAACATGATTCTCCAGAGAGTAGCAATGGTAGAACTTACACATATGGTTCAAGACCACAAAACCATGTCTCTTCTTCCTCCCCCAAATTTTTGAGTCTAGATTCTTCCCAGTCCCATCCCCTGCTCCTTTCTCATTCTCATTCCCTTTCCACTGAAATTGGAAATGGTTTTTATTAGATTTTCTGCTTCTTCTTTTGAAAGCAAAGTGATTTCATTGATATTTGAAGCCCTAAAAATATCAGCTCAAATGAATGACTTTGAATGTCTAAATCTACCCTGTCATGGTGTCATTCAATTATAAACCTGATTACTTTGAGATTCTGAGACTGATGGATCTCTTGAGCTTGGGAATCCTGAGTTGTAGTAGGATATACCAACTGAGTGTCCACACTAAGTTTGAGGTATGATGATCCTCTGGAAAAGGAGAACTATTAGGTTGACTTAAGAGGGGTAAACTGGCCCATATCAGAAAAAGGAGACCAAAGTAGCAGGATCAGGCCCAGGAACAGTGCCTGTACTTCCAGCCTGGGTGAGATAGTCTTATAAAAAAAGATTACTAAAAGGAAGTTTAAGGTCATGTATATATGATGCTCTTGGGATATTTTTTTTTGGAAGAAATAAAGTGGTACATACAAGTGTGGGTAGTTGAGCTAGCACACAAATGAATCTACCTAACAAAATGTTTTACCAAAATAACCTGGCATGTAGGGTGGGTGATTCTTATTCTTGTCTGCATTTGTGACATTTGCTGTTTCCAAAAGACTTCTTGGAACTTCATGAGAATAATTTCTTAATGATGCCAAAAATCTGTATGAAAAGTGAAAAAAAAAATCCCCCAAACTTAATGGTCTACTTTTTACAAGTTGAGAAGACTAGAGATGAGGAAATATCTTGATTTCCAAAAAGGGGGAAAGATACATTCTTAAAATTATAGGCTGTAAACATAATGCTAAACATCAACATTCTTGAAGAGCTTATTATAGTCATTGGATAATAAAATCATGGGTTGATAGAGTTGCAAAGGATCTTAGAATTCATCTCAGACAACGTCATTATTTTACATGGGGAAACTGAGAGGTTAAATGACTTGCCTAAATAACAAAAAGATGGCCTTTAATATGCTGGATGGCATTTTTATAGAAAATCAAAGGGAAAACATGGACAAGAATGGAATGGAAAACATGGCATAGGATGGAAAATCATGGAGGGGCTTTCAATTACATCTATTTAATTTTACCTATAATTATGAAATCTTGAATCTACCAAAGTACTAGGATATTAAACAAATTATTTGTGAGCAAAGAAAGAAGTGATTACTGTGAGCTAATATGGATCCATTAAAAATAAATTGTGTTAAAATAGTTATAGAATGGTGCAGTATAGTGGTGTTATACTCAAATAGAAATGGATCCCTACCAATTTTTATATTGACTCGGAAAACCACAAATTAACATTATTTATATTGTATATTTACATCTGTAGATTAGTGACCATACAGTTATATAGATTCATAGTTGGTTGAATAACCACATCCAAGTAGTGCTGATTAACAGATTGTCATCAGCTTGGAGGAAGATCTCTTGTGGCATGTCTCAGTCCTCTGTCCTTGGTCCTTAAGGACTTCGCTGGAAGCATAAATGTCATGTCTATTTAACCTGTGCATTATAGGAGACTGAGAGAGATACGTTGAATAAAAGATGAAGGCAAAGGTCTAGTTACTGCAACTATGACAAAACCAGGTTTTATCTATAAATTTGTATATATTTATATAAGCCTGGTTCATGAAACCAGGAATAGGGCTGAGTTCCTGAAGGGCTATCTGAATTATAACTATAAGAGATTCTCCCTTTTAAGGGTCAGATTGGTTCCAGAGACTGGGCTATAGCTAAAACTCCAGTGAGGGTAAGTGACTCAACTCTGGGGACTGGAAATTATAATACAGAGGAAGGAGGTCATTTCTCTTCATAATATTCCTTCCCCTAAGAGTGGGGCATCGTCAGGTATCAGGATGACAGAAAACTGGCCTTTTTAGTTAGGATAGTCAGTCAGTCAATTTAAAACCATATTTTAAGTGGTTATTATGTTAGGTACTATTAGGTGTTAGGTACTGTGATAAGTGCTAGGGATATAAATGAATACATTCCCTGCTTGAAAGGAGCTCACAGTCTAACGGGGAAGATAGCATTCAAATAACTATGTACATAGAAGATATGTACCATTTGAATGGAAATTAATCTCAAGGAAAGGTCCTGGTATAGAGGAACGTTAAGGAAAGGAGAGGTTTGGGACTTGGAAAAGCCTCTTGTGGAAGGTTGATTTTGTGCTGAGTCTTGAAAGAAGCTCAGGAAGTCAGGAGGCAGAAGTGAAGAGGGAGAGCCTTCCAGGAATGGGAATAAGAACAGTTGGAGGATCTTGGATGCACAACAGCAAATAGGCCAATAGCTGTTCTTCTAACTCCAAATCAGCTTTCTTTTTGTTTCACCATTCTTAGGGGTGAAGGATCATGAAGCTGAGTTTGACTCCAAAGTTGCTAATCTAGGTAGATAGAAATATTTAGGGAGGCCTCAATAGAAAGAGAGAAGTGCATGGTTGTCCTTAGTTCTTGAAGAGGACCAAAATGACACCACTATATTAGAATCAAATTACAGTGTGTCCGACTGTGTCTGATCAGACCAATGTGAGTTTGGAATGCTCTACCACAGGTTGGACACAAATAGTCCACATGAACATTTGAGGTGGATTCTCTAAATTTGCACATCTTGTGTTTATTTTGAGCTACTTCAATTCTGCTTTGCAGAATTTACAGAATTAGGGAGGCCTCAATAGAAAGAGAGAAGTTAGCATCTTTATTATAACCATGGGGATTAATTCTATGCCTCAGTTGAATTTGCTGAAGCAAATTTCTAACTCTAATACTAATTCTAATAGAGAGACTATTATGTTAGGTCAATGGCCATGGTGTTCTTTTTCTTAGATATGCCATATTGTATTTTTTTCTTGCTTTGTGTCAGTATCTAATACAGCATCTTAAACATAGTAGGTGCTTAATAGGTGTTCATTGAATTGAGTTCGATGTTGGTGATCATTGTTTCCATTCTTACTGTTGTTTCTTTTTGATTAAGGTGGGTGAAATACTAAGGAGGAGTTCAAGTGGGTTGGGCTTTAATTCTATTATTGACTCTAGAGAATTGAGGAGACATGCAGACTTTCCTTCTCCCATACGACTTCAGGTCAAGCAGGTATGGTATAACCTGGCCAAGTCTAGTTGGTAACTAAGTTTACTGGTTTCAGTTCTATATAGATCTGGATCTGGGTGAAGGAACAAGGTAGCAATGTAAGAGTCCAATCAAATTATTTTCCTAAGCTACAAAAGGGATGAAATACTGGGGCCTTTGATTGGGTCACCTGGAAATATGATATTTGGAGACTCAGAAGATCCTGTAGAATTTAAGGGTGTGAATTGCTTTTGGACCTTTTTAATAAAGAGCATGGGAGAGTAAATAGAAGTAATACTTTTATAAGTAGAAATAACAGTGGATTAAAACTAGAAAACCTGAATTTGAACTCTGCCTCTGCCATTTATTGGATAAATACCTTAAATGCTCTGTTTCTTATCTGTCAAATGAGGTTAGATTGGATGGTCTCTAAGACCCCTTCCGTCTCAAAAATCCTGTAATAGTGAAGGGAATGGTAGAGCCTGGTCAGGGAGGCTATGGAGGCATGGAAAATGGAAACTGACCAGTTTGATGAAATCTTATAGAGGTGAGGAGTTGCTGCCTAAGGAAGTACTGATGAAATTCAAAGCTGTTAGAGGGATGGCATGGAATTTATGTGGGAACTCACCAGTCTGGTTCACTGGCTGGATGCAACATGACAAAACCCTTAGACACATCCAGGGGAGTTATAGGGGAAGGGTTTGGATTATTAGGTCTTCATATTGAGAGCTGGAAGTAATCTTAGGGATCATCTAGTTCAACCCCTTCATTTTACATATGAAGGATCTGACACCCAGCAAGGTGAGGTGACTTGTCCAGAGTCATACAGGTAATAAGTGTCAAAGCTGGGTTGCCAGCACTTCTAGACCAAGTTCAATATTCATTCCATTGTGTTATCCTGTCTAATAGTGGCTCAAGTAGAGAGAGCATAGACATCTTTTACTATTGTTTGGTGAATATTTCCCTCTGTAGAATAGCCAGAAGCTAATGGAAACAGGCCATTGGAGTTCCCACTTGGGTCTTGAGAAGGCTGTGGTCTGGAGTTAGACAAATCCATTAGGATAGTACAGACAATCAGGACAGCAGGCAATAACATGGAATTCCAAATATAATTAAGCGCTTAGGCAAGGGTAAGCACATAGGCAAAAAAGGATGAGATCACCTGTAGATGTCTTCAGTAGCTCCCCATTGCCAACATAATAAAGTGGAAGCTTGGCATTTATAGCTGTCCACAATGTGGCTCTAACTTGCCAATTCTGCTTTATTTCATACCAAGTGCTTTGCATTCCAGTCAATTTGGACTACTTTCCATTCCCTATTCTTTTTATGCTCACTCTCCTTCCCTTTGCTAATGTTATTTTCCATAACTGGAATGGACTCTCTATCTTGTGAATACTTTCTCTTCTCCATTTCTTTCCTTCAAGACTTAGATCAGATGCCATCCCCTCCATGAAGTCTTCCCTGATGCCTTTAGGTCAGGGATTCCCAATCTATAAGTCCTTCTGAGGAGTGGTATGAGAAGGTTGCCAAGGGGTACAGGGAATAACTGGTAAATAACTGTATTGTCCCAGTGAAATAAATGTTTGTTTTTATTTCTTATGTGCATATTCATGGGAAATTCTTACATATATCTCCTTCCATAATGAAGAGGGTGTATAGGGAGGTTTATTGAAAGCAAGGGATACGGGGACAACAAAAAGATTGAGAATCCCTGCCCTTGGTGAAAGTATTCTATCCTTCCTCAAGCTTGACATAGTAACTTAACTGAATTTCTTCATTTATCTTATTCTCTTGTTTGTATATTTATCTTTAGCCTTATTTGATTACAAGCTACTTGAGAACAAGGGCTATGTTGTTTTTGTTATTATATCCCTGGCACGTAGCCATAATGTTTTGTGATTGTGTAGGTACTTATTGGATTGCATTGAATTGAATAGGGAAGTCTTGATTGAGAAGGTGGTGCCTAAGCTGGGTCTTGAAGGAAGGGAAGGAGTTTAGCTGGTAGAGATGGGGAACACAAGGTAGAAGGTAGCTTGTGCAAACAGAGTTAGACAGGTGAGGGCAGAGAGAGACTGAGGAATAATGAGAATGCCATATTGGCTGGAATGTTGAGTTAGTGAAGAGGAGTGGTATAAAATAAGTCAAGGAAGATAGGTTGGGGTCGGAGAGAAAAACCTTAATTGTTAGGATAAGAAATTTGCGTTGTACTTGGCAGATAATACGTAGCCACATGATCAGACTTAAACATAAGGAAGATTACATTAGCATTAGAATGAATAATGGATTACAGAAGGGGAGGAATGGGAAGTAAAGAAACCATTTGGGAGAGGGATTGAATTTAGGGTAGTAGCAATGGGAATAGAAAGGAAGGGACATCTGCAAGAAATGTTATGGAGAAAGAATTGATAAAATCTAGCAAATGATTACATACATACACATGTATAAACATACATAAATATATACATATAAACATATATATATGAGAAAAGTTATAGAGATGGAATTGATAAAACCCAGCAAATGATTATATCTCTCTTGAAGGAGAGGGAAGAAAAACTTTCAAGTTTTGAGCCTGGATGATTAGTGCAATCAACAGAAATAGAGAAGCTAAGGGAAGCAGGATTTGAAGAGGAGTTCATATTTAGACTTGTTGAATTTGAGGTTCCAATAAAACAGATGGCAACATCTTGCAAGCATTTGAAAATGGGGGACTAGAGTTCAGAGGAGAGATAAGGGTTGAAGATTTGCATTTATGAGTCATACATACATAATGGTAATTAAACTCATGGAGATAGATGAAATCACCAAATGATATGACATACATAGAAGCTAAGAGGTCTGTAGGCAAAACTTTGGGGACATTCGATTTGAAAAACATTTATTAAGCACCTGCTATGTACAAGGCACTCTGATAAGTGTTAAGCACAGGGGCTACAAAAACGGAAGTGAAAAATAGTCACTGAGTTTAAGGAGTTTCTAGTCAATAGGAGGGTATAACACATAAACAGACAAATATAATTTGGGAGGGAAATAGAACTAATAAGTATCAGGAAAGGAAAGACTACTCATAAGAGATGGTACCTGAGCTGAGCCTTGAAAAATTTTCAGTGTTGGAAGGGGGAAGAATGGAAGACAGGCTATGAAAGGGTGTGGAGTTAGGGATAACAAGTAGGACAGTGTGGTTGAAACACAGAGTACTTAAAGGCAAGTAACATACAATAAGTCTGGAAATGTAGGGTAGTACCTGACTGCAAATGGTTTTCAATGCCAATTTGAGAATTTCATATTTTATCTGGGAAATGATAGGGATGTCTGAAGATTCTTAAATAGGAGGGTAGCATGATTAGACCTGTATTTGAAGATTACTTTGGTAGCTGTATGGAACCATATTTAGGGTGAAAGAAAGATCAATAAGCAAAAGAGATGAAGGAACAGTTTGAGGTAGGAAGAGAACCAGCAATGAGCAAATGCTAGTTCAAAGTCAAAGTCAAAGTCAAAGGAGGAAGTCAAAGGAAGAGAGGATATTAAGAAGTATGGGTTGGTCAGAAGTATCTAATACCAAAAGAAAGTTCAAGGAGAATGAGAATTTAGGAGAGTTAATTGGAAACCTTTGGGAGACCAGTTTCAGTAGAGTGGTGGGGAACAACACCACATAGACTGCAACATAACTAGGGAAAGGTCACTAGGATTATGAGATATAAAAAGCCATGTGATATGAGGTATAACTGAGGAAACTTGGAGAAGAAAAGATGCCCTTCTTACTCAAAGATTAAATAGACTTACTTTGTATTGCTCTGGAGCACAGAATGAAAACCAATGGGTAGAAGTTACAGGAGGTCAGATTTTGCCACAACATAAGGAAACATTGAGAGAGAGTGTAGAATAAAGAGAACTTGCCATGAAATCAGGAAGATGTAGCTTCTGATCCTGCCTCTGACACATACTGCCTATGTGATCTTGGCCTAATCACTTAAGCCCTCAATACTTTAATGAACTCTCTAAGACTGTAAGTTTCAGAGAAGGTGATCATCTGCTTTGTTTGAGGGAGTTTCTTTGCGTGAAAGTACCCTATGCCACTGAAATCACAAATATAGTTCCTATTCCTATATGTAAACATTATTTAAAAAACAAACAAACAATTCCTTCAACAATGCAACAGATAGCCTTGTGATATAAATGAGGTCCCTGTTACTATAAATGTTCCAGCAGAGAATGGACAAGCCTATTGTAGAAAGCATGTTACTAATGGGAATAAGTTTAGACTAGTTGATTAATAAGATTTTTTGCTATTTGGACACCTGGTGACTTACAGTTAAGTTAGTTGATTTTTTTTTCATTTTTCATTGAATGATTTGGTATTAAATCAAAAATGTTAAAAATGGGGTGATTTTTAAAAAAAGACCTCTCACACTCATATTGATATGAATTTCTGGGAAGTTAGCTGAATGGAATGTTGTCATCTATACAGTGTCTAGCTTATTACAACTTCACTGAAATAAAACAAATGTTAAAAGCTATATATGGATTTGAAATATCTTGTAATAATTGCTTATTTAGGTGACTTCTCCTTTGCTACCACTTTATTTTCTTGTACATCTAACCAAAAAAAAATTACTACAAATGATAACCAAATTATTTACCCACTTTCCTGCTTCTGGGGGTGATTTTAATCTCCACTTTTAAAGTCTATTTTTGCTATATAAAAAAATTGAAAGAATTTTATGTTGAGCTCAATGAGGAATCATTTATCACCACAAGAAAACATTGCCTCTACATTATATTGATTTACATTTACAATTAACATTTATTTACTAATGTAATTGCGTATGTAATAATATTAGCAAATTTATCATTTATATTCATTGCAAATATTTTATTGCCTTGGTATTATTGGCTTATTTCTCATTTAATGAACAGCCTAAAACCAGTAGCCATTTTCTTGACTTTAAAAAAAAATCCTAATAAGAAACAGAAAAGGATTCAATAAAGAAGAGTGACAATGTAAGACAGTAACAGTGTTTGCATGTCAGTCTAATGCTTTTTCTGTATTTTTTCTGGGAAGGAAGATTCCCTCAAACCCTGGTGGAGAAAAAGACACATTGGTCATTGTTTCCTGTGATTCAATTAGCTTCTGATTTTTAAATCCCAGTAGTTCTAGCAGATAAAGACCCAGCAAAGAATTTTAGGAATTAGGTATAAAATTTTTCCTTTGGCTTTCAGGCCTCTGTACTTGTGAGTGGGTCACAACAATTTATTTTAACCAGGGGCAGTAGATAAAGTTACTCTTTATCCCCCACTTCCATTTTATGTGGTGATAACTTCTCTTGCAAGGCCATCTCTCTGTGTCATAAATATAAGAGCTATTGACATAAATGGTGTGGAGCGTGTAAGTTAGTACTCAGTGTTGATGATCTTATAATGTTTGTCACACCTCAGACTTCCTGCTACAGTCTTGATGGATACAGTTGAAGGATTTAGCATCTATGGTACTAGAAAAAAAGACAATTTTAAAAATGGAAGGTATTCCCTCGTGTATTTAATTCTACCTCTGAGGTTATATCCTTTCATTTAGTATTAGCAAATCCCCATCTCAAATATTTATATATGCTGGTATGAGTAGTCTAGGAAAACATCAACTATGTGCTCCACTCAAATGTTTTTCACTTTTTTCTAATACTTATTTAGGATGTGGACAGATGCCATTTTGTGCCTGTTACAAAGCTTGGGAGCAGAGCTTTTTAAAAATCATCTTAAGAATGAGCAACTTTGACTTTCAAGTTGGAATCCAACAGTTTTCTTTGAGGGTTCAGCAGATTGATCAATTGCTTATAATTGAGATTTTGAATAGATACAGAGTATTATACCAATTCCTCATGGTCTACCCTGGATTGAATTTTGAATCAAGAATGTTAGATCTGGAAGGAGCATACCAGGGTTGTACTGGTAAATGTTTTAACAACCAGCTTTCCAAAAAATGTACATACAATACACTTTTAAATTTAATCTCCATTATAAACATCTCCTCCATTATTCTCTTAAGTCTAGACAATCAATAAAATAATAAATGAAGCCAATTTTGGAGATGTAAATGTTTACACTGAAAATCTAACAATTGAGCATTTTCAGAGCCTGTTTGATGTAGTTCTAGCCCTGCTGGTCCAATTATTCATTTTACTTATGAGGAAACCAAGATCAAAAACAACATAATGACCTTCCCAAGGCTACATAGGTAGGAAGTAGAAGAAAAGATATTTGAATCCAGGTCTTCTGACTCCAAATCAAAATTCCAACTGTGTTTTGCCTTTCTTTGTATCCCTAGTGCATATTAGCATAGTGTCAGGCACATATAGTAAGTGCATAATAAATGTTTGCTGACTGACAGACAAAGCCAGTATTTTTTCTACTCTATTGCTAATTTCTTTGATCTTGGAAGGTCCTGAAGAGGATAGTTCTACCAGATCAGAGAAGTTCATGTCTTCCCATGAACACTTCCTCCCCTTTTTCTAACTGCTTAGTTTAATTTTATAACTATTTTTTTCTACACAATTATAATTGTGTCCACTCCATTATACATACTGAAAAACAGCATTTATAGCCACTGTCCCACAGAGTTTCTATGTGCTACAGAAGCATCTTCCTTTTTGTGAAAACCATTGTGTCCAGCTGGCTCCTTGCTGCAACATGGCCCGCTAGAAACAAGTTTCAATGGCAGAAGTACAGGATGCTTTTAAGCAGGGGAGGAGGAAAAGTTCTTCCTTTTTAGAAGGAAAAAAAACCCCTAAATTGGTCAGCCAAAGAACAGCTTTTTGTGAATAAAAGATATTCCCATTTTAGCAATTGCAGGAGAATTTCTATTCCCTCCAGTCCAATGCAAAATGTTGTTGTTCCTTAAAATGCTCTGAGTGCTCTGTTCAGAATATAGCACAGAGCCCAGTCTCCCTCGTCACTCAGAATGTTTACAGCCTAAAAATGAGAACAGTGAGAAGGTTGAAAGGCAGCTGGGACCAGGAACAGATAGGTACATATGCCCCCTCTCTTTAGCAGCTGCAGCCCGGTAGATGGCTCAACAGCTAATGTCGATCCCCCCCCCCCCCAGTTTGGTAAGTGACTCTGCCATATACCGCCAAAAGACTTGAAATGTGAGGATGTTAAGTAATGTCTTTTTGCTGTGCCCTGCTGTTCAAATGTTCTCAGCTTTGACAAGTCATCTCTCTGGAAAATGTCTTCAGAATGTCAGTCACTCCGGCTTCCATGCTTGCCATTTGCATGTTGTGCACCTGCTGGTATCTTTGGTTGAAATGTATTGTTTTTATTTGTTATCCTCCCTCCATACCCACTCCTCATCAGTGCCCAGCAAAAGTTAGATTACAGGTTTTGTTTTTCTTTTGTGTATGGTTTGGAAATGTTTCATCTGAATCTATAAATTTTTCCTTGAGTTGTCAATGTGCAATATCCAAATTATAACAATATATAATTTCCTAAGTATTTAAAGCACAGTGCTATACCAGAGACTTGGGTAGATAATAGGAGGCTAATCAAAAGATATTGATTCTTTTATTCAATGAGTCTATATTTACTTTCTTTATATTTTCTTGTTGCTTATGTGTATGTATTATTTTGAATTTCATTATCGTGTGTACATGTTCTACAGAATAGGTAATAAAATGGTATTTTCAAGTCAAAGTAACTTAATGCTTTAAAATCCTGTGATTGCTTAGTTAAATCTCTTGGCTTTGAAAAAGTTAAGGAGTTATTGGACAGAAAGGGAGCTATAATCTCCCTCTCAACAAAGAGGTATAACTAATAATGATAATGCTTTTCCCTAAAGGACAGTGACTGCACTGTGACTGGAAAGAATATAAAGCCTTCGGGTGCCTCCCCAAGGATTTAAGCTCCTTGATGTCAAGGACCATTTCCCTTTTTGTCTTTGTATCCCTAGAACCAAACCTAGAACCAACAGTGCCTGGAACATAGTTGTTGTCCGTTGTTCTCAAAGAGGACCAAGATGGCATCACTATGTTAGAGTCCAGTTACAGTGTGTCTGACTGTGGCTGATCAGACCAGTGACAGCTTGGCATGCTCTACCACAGGTCGGGCACAAATAGTCCGTGTGAATATTTGGGGTGGATTCTCTAAATCTGTGCATCTTGTGTTTCTTTTGAGCTACTTCAATTCTGCTTTGTTCATAGAACACAACAACTTCTCTGATGAGGGCACACCATGCTGGGTGTGCCAGTGTCTCTGATGACATACAAGAACATAGTAGATACTTAGTAAAGGCATTTGAATTTATTTGAAATCCTGATTTTGTGCAAAGCACTGTTATCTTCTATGTATAATGTGAAGGTGAATAAAACATAATCTTTGCCTTCACAGTGAGATAAATGAAAAGCCTGAGAGACAGAGTTTCTGGGTAGTTAATAATCAATTTATTAATTAGGCTAGCAAATAATTAATAAATTGATGATCAGTGATCTCTTTCAGTAACCAAAGACCATGAAAATCATTGAATGCTTAAATATCTTTGGAAAAGTGGGTGCCCCTAATAGGTCAAGATCAACCCTGATTGGTAAACAATCAGTGAGGAGGCAGACTTTCAAATGAGGTCGACTGAAAGCCTTCAGCTATGCCTGTTGAGAATGCGGCTTGATAATGAGTTTTCAAGGCTGTGTCTAATGAGGTAAGGGCTGGAATTCACCTAGATTAGATTCTATTTACATTTTAATCATAAGTAAATTTTACTACTTGGGTGGGGTCCCACCCAAGATTGAAGAGAATGTTCCAGGAGGATTAGGCCAATCTCTTCATCAGTCCTGTCCTTCAGAGATTGACTGATTTACACCCTCCTGAGGTCTTTGAGAAAGAAGGACTAATAATAAACAATTGACCTACAAGGACTGGTGTTTGAACGAGGAAGCAAAAAGAGAAAAACCCCTGGATCCCATTACTAATAATTAGTTATTAATAAAATAGAAAAATAATCACTTCTTTCAACAGTGTACACACTCTACTATGAAATTTTTCTTGCCTCTTCAGGACTATCAACGCATACTACCACCTTTGCATAAAACAAGAGGAAAACATGAAAGAAAAGAGAAAACACATTATACAAATAAAAAACTCAGCAATATGATCTAAATGTAAGGGTTGGTGTGTGATGTTTTGCTCACGTAGATTATATGAAACCATATAGTTCTGTCCAGTTGTGGCTTTCAGGGAGGTATAAATAAATATCTCTAATGTCTTCTCCCCCTACCCTTTTCCTAGGGACAGTGATTCCTGCTGGGAGGATAAGCTCTTCAGAGCAACAGGCTAGAATGATGTTTCTCTGCTTTCCTAAATATTGAAAATCTAGGGAAAATACTTCCTTGGTTGCAATTGAGCTCCTCATTGCTATCTTTTAATGGTGAAGGAGTGCCTCAAGCTATATATCCAAAACTTGGCTCCCTTCCCACCCAATGCCAGCTCCACAGTGAACACACATAGCAAATAGAAAATAAGCCAATTTATTCAAGTTGATAGAAAAACAAATCAGAGAACATATATATATATATATATATATATATATATATATAAGAATATACCAGACAATAAGGAGTGAATGAACTTTCTTACTAGGAGTGATATGTCTTAGCACAATGAAGAGAGTCCCAGATCTTCTCTCTTTGAACCAATTCAGATGACAATGAGGTTCAAGCATTACTTGCCCTTCCCCATTTTCCATTTTGCTCTAATAGCTCTTCCTTGCACACTTCTTTTATGTAGGATAATTTTTTCCCCATTCTTCTCCTTTCCCCTGTCTCCCAATGCATCCCTTTTCTCAACTATCCTTTTATTCTCTGAACATAATGGATTTACACCTAGAATCCTTCTAACTGCCCTAATGATAAAATTCTTGATGCACACACAAAAGTGTGTGTGTATGTGTGTGTGTGTGTGTGTGTGTGTGTGTGTGTGTGTGTGTGTGTGTATATATATATATATATATATATATATATATATATATATATATATTCCCACATAGGAATGTCAACAGTTTAACCTTATTGAGTCTTTTATGATTACTCTTTCATGTTTACTTTTTTAATACTTCTCTTGAGTCTTGTATTTGAATGTCAAAATTTCTATTCAGCTCTGGTCTTTTTATCAGGAATACTTGAAAGTGTTCTATTTCATTAAATATCCTTCTCCCCACCCCCCACCCTGACTTTCACTCACTTTTGTTGAGTAAAGGATTCTTGGTTGTGATCCTAGCTTTTTTGCCTTCTGGAATATAATATTCTGAGCCATCCACTTCTTTAAAATGGAAGCTGCTAAATTCTGTGTGGTCCTTACTGTGATTCCATTATATTTGAATTTTTTTTTTTGATGAGTGCTTGCAACATTTTCTTCTTTGACTTGAGAGCTCTGAAATTTGGCTATACTATTTCTGGAAGTTTTCATTTTGGCATCTCTTTGAAAAGGTGATTGGTAGATTTTTTCATTTTCTATTTTGCCTGCTGGTTTTAGGATACTGGGGCAGTTTTCCTTGATAATTTCTTGAAGCAAAATGTTTAGGCTTTTTCTTTTATTATGAATTTTAAGTAATCTAATAATTCTTAAATTATCTCTCCTTGATCTATTTTCTAGGTCATTTGTTTTTCCAAGGAAATATTTCACATTTTCTTCTATTTTTTTTCATTCTTTTGACTTTGTTTTTTTTTTTCTTGTTGTCTCATGGAGTCATTAGTTTCCACTTGCACAATTCTAATTTTTAAGAAATTTATTTTTTTCAGTGAACTTTTGTACCTCTTTTTTTTTATGATTTTGCCTTTAAAGGAGTTATTTTTATCAGTGAATTTTTGTTCTTCTTTTACCATTTGGCCAATTCTGTTTTTTAAAATATTATTTTCTTCAGTATTTTTTGTGCCTCTTTTGCCAAGCTATTGTCTTTTCATAATTTTCTTGCATCTCTCTCATTTCTTTCCCTAATTTTTCTTCTATCTCTCTTTGTTTGATTCTTAAAATCAATTTTTAGCTTATCCAGGAATTGTTGTTGGGCTTATGTTCAATTTACATTTCTTCTAGCAATTTTGACATCATTGTTTTCTGAGTTTGAGTCACCATTGTAGTTTTTGTGGACAGGTTCATTTTTTTGTTGTTGTTGTATGCTCATTTTTTCACCCTATTTCTTTATTTTAAGTTGGGCTCTGTTCTTGGGCTGTGTTTGTGGCAAGTGGGGTACTGTTCCAAGCTTTTGGCTTTTTTGCACTGTTATTTTCAGAGCTAGTTCTGTTTTTTTTTAAAGTTTTCAGTACTTTCAAGGTGGGGAGAGGCATTGTCACTACTATCTTGTTCTACACTCTGATTCTCATGAAGAAAAGGTGCTTGATCCATTGAAGCTACAATACTCTTCAGGGACCATGCTCCTTTGGGACCAAAAACAATACTGGTTTGCAGAGCCCCTGACCCCTTGGGATTTCAAGTGCTCCTCCCATTCATGGAACTGTAACCTGAAAGTAAGTACGGGCAATGGAGTTGCTAAACAGCACTCAGTCCATGCCCAGTGCTGGTACAGGGGTCTCCTCTAATCTCTTTCTGACCAGTTGCCAGATCCCCTTACCATCTCTTGCTTGAGAGCTTCCACAGCTGCTGTGGATAACTCTAAGCCCGACAGCTGGTGTTGACACCATGTGAGCTTTGGACTAGCCACTACCCTAGTGTTACAAATCTCTCCTTCTGATCTCCTAAGTTGTGTTGGGCTGGAAAAAATTTTGACCTTTTGTTAGCTCAGCTGTTCAGTAATTTAATTACAGGCATTATTTTAAAGTTGTTTGGAGGTTAATGTTGAGAGAACTTGGCTGCTTTCTGTATTCTGCCATGTTGGCTTCACCCCTAGGGTTCCCCTTTATTAAGGCTTAAGGGGCAATTTCTTTTATGTCACTTCTTACACTAAAGTTATCACTGATAACCTGTTGTAGCTTACTGACACCTATAATGTATATCTTTACTACCCTTTGTGTCATTAGAAATATTATGTTGAATGTAACAAGTCCCAGAATATTACAAGTCCTCCTCTATGAGATTCATTACCATCTAAGACATTGTTATAACAAATCATGAAGGAAAAAGAAATGAATGAAGAATGTACAATGCCTAGATTGTAACATGCATCCCATGAAGTTATTCTATCAACATGTACTATATATCTTGGAAAGGCATTGCAAATGGACAATGAGTTGGGTCCAGCATTGAGTAAGAGGAAGAGAACAAGCTAGATTTTATTTGCAACGTTGTGCAGTGTATAATCTCTCACTTTTCCCTGAAACCCAAGCTCATCATTTTCATTCTAAAGTTCTTCTCATGATGCTCTGGCTGTAAATCATGGAATAACATGCCCTCTGAACAAATTTTTAAAAATCAAGTAAAATTTACATTTAAAAGTGGTGGAAGGCAGTATATATTTATATATGTTCATCTATCCATCCATCCATCTTTCTATCTAAAAAGGCTTTATCCATTAAAACTATCTACTTATAATGGCTATATCTTTGTTTTCAAGGCAGAAATAAAATGAAGGAAAATCTCTTTACCCAAACCAAACATATTTCTATTGTTGCCTACTGCCTTCTGCTTCTCATTATTTACCCTTTCCCAAATGTATTTTGCCCTACTCTGTTGCTACCCTTAGTTTACTGCCCCCAACTATCCCTAGAACTTGATAACTTCTTCCATATCATTTTACCTAATATTACCCTCTCTGTCACAGTCCTCAGTGCTGGCCATTTCCCCCAAAACCTGCCAGCTCTTATGATTGTCACTGTCTCCTCTGCTTAGAGCTGGAATACTGAGTAAATACACAAGACATGTGCCTCAGGACCCCTCAGGTAGGTTTCAAACCATTTGTTTACATGCTACCTCCAGCTTGTATATCATTTAAGCCCTGTTATATATTTGATAACACTATAAATATTTCCTTGTCTTTTGTCTTTCTTAGAGAGTGAGTATGACTTTGTATGTAACGAAAAGAACCCTAGACTTGGATTCAGAAGATCTGGATAAAAATTCTGGCCCTGCCACTTATCAACTAAGCAAATCACTTAACCTTTCTGGGTCTCAGTTTTCTCAATTTAAAAAAAAAATAGAGAATTACCTTTAATGATCCCTAAGGTCTCTAAATTCTGTGATCTTCATTTTGATGTATCCTTCAGTGCTGCAGGCCCAGAAACCCCCCCTGATAATACAGAAGTTGCAGATGCAACCAAACTATGATGTAGTCCTAGGGAAATTCCTGTGTTAGTTGACCTAAGGAGTGTAACTATAATCATTATAAAGTGTGTAACCATATTAATCATCTTTACATTATGATATATTGAACTGCCTTGAGCTAATGATGTAAAAGGGCCCTGTTGAACCAAAAACCTGCTTCAGTAAAAGGGCACTGACCATTTACAACATAATTAGCTTGTTTGCACCATACATGAATCAAGAGAACTACAAAAAACTGTGAATCTCCTATCTCAGGGTCTCAGACCATATTGGGTGGGCTGCAGACTACACCCTTTCTCTTAATAAAGGTTGGTTTCTTTGCCCAGAAAGGCTTCCCAGTTTCTTTTTGGCAGCTGACAATGGTTTTGTTTCTCAAACCTCCCTTGAAATGTTAACTCTTCAATTTATTTTGCAGGGCCTCATTTTGTGAAGGACTAGAATGTGTTGATTTTGATTCTGATTTAGTAAGGGCAGATTTTGGTCCTTACAAACAATTCTGACAATTAATAAGAACACAACAATCTTGTGAGGTAGGTAGTAAAATTATTACCATCTTCATTGTGCAGATGAATAAACTGAGGTTCTGAAAGTTTCAATGACTTATATTCTAGTTAGTGCTATAGCTGGGACTAAAACCCAGATCATTATATTTTTTTTGTATTGAAATCATCTTTTCATTTCCATATTGCCTATTGCAAAAGTAAAAAAGATAAAGAGATATTTATAGTGTTAAAAGGCTTTTTTTTAGTTTGAAATTTAAACAGATAATATAAAGCAGTTTTTATAGGCATCTAAATTATGATTTTTCAGATTTTGACACATGTATAATTTGATAGCAAATAAATTGGATACAATAATTTTATAAAATATCATATACTAACAAAACAATTATTTTCTATTCTATTCATTTCCCCCCTTGATTTATTACTCCCCTTTTATTTTGTCATTACAGGTAATATGTAAAACTATTGTTATTATTCTTGTGTTATTTGGGGGAAATGTATTATTTTTGCAGAATGCTTTATTTCATTCAATGACTGTCATCTCCCCCATTAGAATATGAACTCCTTTAGTCAAAGACTGTCTTTTGCCTCTTGTAACTCCAGTGCTTGGCACAGTGCCTGACACAGAGTAAGTGCTTAATAAATGTTTATTGATTTGATTGTCAATTTTTCTCTAGTTCCTTTTGTTTGATTTTTATGTTTGCTTTAGTTTCATTGCATCACAAGTCTTAATCTAATACTTTATCATGACATGGAGGTGACATTGGATTCTTGAAGGGTGTGGGTGTGCCACAAGGGAATAAACTTTGGCATGTTCTGCCCTTCTGGAAAGTCCCAGAAACCAATCTTGTCCTCTGCCACCAGAAGGTGGCAAGCTTGCTCTTTGCTCCCAACTGCCATTTCCAGACCCCTCTGGGCTGCCATCATTTAGCAACTTCTTGTCCTTTGAGGTTTCCTCCGCCTATCTATAGTGCTTTCTCCAGAAATGTGTTGCTTCCATTTATCAGCCTCTAGTTCACTTTCCTTTTTTCTCAAGGTATCCAGTATTTGATCTTCCTCTTAATTCCAGCCTCTTCCTTCATAATCAATTAATCAATCAACCAAGAAGCATTTATTAAGTGCCTACAATGTTTTAGGCACTATTCTAGGTACAGATGATACAAAGACGAAAAAATGAAACCACATCTGCTCTCAAGGAACTTACGTTATATTAAACCATTTCTATATTCACACTGATGTTCCTTTAATCTAATCCAAGTTACATATTAAGCATTTACTTTGTGTAAGTCAGAATGCAAGGAGTACAAAGATAAAATAAAAATCGCTCAACAAACTTAAATTTCATCCTGAAGCTGTGGGGGTGTGGGGAGGACAAGTCAACAAGATAAATACACATATGATAATTTGAGGAGGGAAAGGACATTAACAATTAAGGGAGCCAGGATAGTATTTCTGTATGGGAAGGTACATGACCTTAGCCTTGAAGAAAGCTATAGATTCTAAGAGGGGGAGGAGAGGTTTGAGTGCTTTCTAAGCATGAGGAATATCTTATGAGAAAAGCATGGAGGTGAGAAATGGAGTGTTGAGTTTAAGAAACAGTGAGGAAACAAGTTTGAATAGAATCATAATGAAAATGCCTATGAACATTATTTTATATTTTCTTCTTAAATTTTAAACATAGCAAAACCTTTTAATACTACAAATTTCTCTGTAACTTTTGACTTGCTTGATAGATGGAGTGGAAAAATAAATGGAAAGAACCATGATTTGAGGCAGAAGGAGTGATGGTGAACAGTCTGGAAACTGGAAACCAGGTTGTGAAGGATCACCTTCACCACATACCTTCTTTGGACCTACTCCCAAACTATTGAATCATGCTAGAGGAAATCAGAAAGCCATGCTGACTGGATCCATAACAAATACACATTATTTAATAATTGTTGCCTAAAAATCCTTCTTCTCTTCCTTGAATGACTCTAAATCACCCTTTCTCTTTTTAAACTCTCTGTCCCTAAGTAAACAACTTTCCTCTTCACTGAAAATATCAAAGTCATTCCCTCACGCCTCCATACCCCCGAAATCCTTGACATCTTCATTCATCCTCTTCTTCATTGCTCCAATCTTTAAATAAGATTGTCTTTCTTGCCATTGCTTACTCCTCTTTTTGTACTTCATTCTATCCTTTCCATCTTTTCTGGGAGCTTGGTTTATAAATTATACCTCCTCTACCTCTCATCTTCAATCTCTCCATGTTTATTGGTATCTTCTTTGCTACACACAAATATAGTGAAGGTTTCTCCTTCTTAAAAACAAAATGAAACAAAACCCCAAACCAAAAAGCTTCAATTGACCCTGCCATCCTCTTAAGTTATCATCCTATAGCTCTTTTTCCTTCACAGATTATGTCTAGAAAGATGTGTCTACATTTATTGGCCTATTGCTTTACCTCCCACTCACTTTTTCTTTTTTTCTAGAATAATTTTTTCATTGATATTTTCTGTTTCTTATATCATTATAATATCCCATGTATCCCTTTTCCTTCCCCTCCCTAAGAGCCATAGCATATGACCAATAGTATTTTTTGGAGAGGAAAAAGAGGGGAAAAAAAGTCAGCTAAACTGATACATTGAAAAAGTAAAAAACACGTTCAATGTGTTATACCTGTGGACCTCCATGGAGGGGTATGTTAAGGGTGTCTTTTTTTGAAGAAGACTTCATTTGACTCCCACTTGATCATCTTAATTTTGTTACATTTACTTTTGATTTTTTTGGGTGTTGTTCTTTTTATTCACATTGTTATAGTTACTGTGTATGTTGTTTTCTTGACTTTACTTCATTCTGTCCTAGTTGATATATATCTTTCCATGTTTTTATATATTCATCACACACATCATTTCTTATAGCGCAGTAATATTCTATTACATTCATGTACCAGAATATATTTAGCCATTCCCCAATTGATGGGCATCTACTTTATTTCTAATTTTCAGTTGTTACAAAAAGTGTGGCTACACATATTTTGTAGTAAATGGGGATTCCCCCCTCTCCTCCCACCAGTGGCTTACATACCACACTAATAGAGCCTGGTTCAAAGTGAATGGACATTTTAATAATGTTATTTGCATAATTTTAATTGCTTTCTAAAACAGTTGTATTATTTTACAATTCCACAAAAAGTATATTAATGTGCCCATCCTTCCACAACCCCTCTGACAATAAGCATTGCCATTTTTTGGTTATCTTTGCTAATTTGTCAGTTATGAGATGAAGTGTTCTGAGTTGTTTTTATTTGCATTTCTCTTATGATTACCATTTTTTTTCACGTGGTTGTAATACTTTGCAGTTCTTTTGAGAACTGTTTGTTCATATCCTTTGACCATTTATCTTTTGGGGAATGGCTATTAGTCTTATATAGGTTTATTAATTGCTTATATATCTTAGATACTAAGCCCTTATCAGAGAAATTTGATGCAAAGATATTTTTCCCCATTTGATCACTTCCCTTCTTGTCCTATCAGGGGTGGAGAACCTGCAATCTCCAGGGATTTGTTCTGTGAAGTTTGGATTCAGTCAAAGGGCCACACTTAGGACCTAGAGGGCCACATGTGGCCTCAAGGCCGCAGATTCCTCACCGCTGTCCTAGATACATTAATGTTGTCTATGCAGAAGCTTTTCAGTTTCAAGTTCCCTCTTCCGCCGTAAACACTGTATTATGTTCCTTCAGTTACTTTACTTTAACCTTTGTTCCAGGGTGACCCTGTTCCCACTGGTTCTCTTCCCATCACCCGTGATCCCTCATCATTTGATATTCCCCCTTGCTCTCCTCCCCTTCAGCTGTCCTATTCTTTAGTTTTTAAATTTCATTTTTGGTGCCCCTTTCCAAAAAGAATTTATCTCATTCTCTTCATTAGCTATTTTCTCTTTCTGTTTATTCTATTCTCCAATACATGACTCCTATCATTGTCTGGTCTCTCTCTTTTCTCTGCATTCTTCATGCTATCAAAGCTTCCAAGGAATCCATTTTAGGAATCCATCTTCCCTCCAGCTTCTTTCTGCCACTGCCTTGCAGAGGTCACCCCATGGATTCCCCTTTTCCATTGTTCCTCATTTGAGAGCAATGCCAAATAATGTTAGTAATAGCACTAGTGGTGATGGTGGTGGTGGTGGTAGTAATGGTGGTGGTAGTAGTAGTAGTAGCAGTAGAGCTCACATTTATATAGCACTTACTGTGCGCCAGGCACTGTGCCATGCACTTTATAGTTATCTCATTTTATCCTCACCACCACCCTGGGAGGTAGGTGTTATTATTATCCCCATTTTACAGATGAGGAAACAGAGGCAGTAAACATCAGAGTCCAGATTTGAACTCAGGTCTTCTTGATTCTAAGCTCAGAGTTCCATCTATTGTGCCACCTAGGACTGCACTGCCACATCCCTGAATAAGCAGCCCACTGCTGACCTCTCTTGTTGACCTTTTTCTTTTTCCCAACATTTGCCTGGGAATCTCCTCCCTGTGCCTATGATCTCCCACTCCTCCAGGTGTCAGTTGCCCCCAGAGGTTCCAATTCCGCTGGACTCCTCCCAAGAGGAGTAGACTTTTCATGCACCGAATCACCCAGACCTCATCTAGTTTAAACTCCCCATTTCCCTTCACCCATCTCTCCTCACTCACAGGAACACTGGGCAGTGGTACCCCCTTCCCACCTCCAAAGTAAGGCCACCTTCCTTTCCTCTTCTCCTCATCCACTACTTGTAGACTCCTCTTTATGAGACCACAGAGGTCACCTTCCCCTCATTGCTAGCTCTTGATTTGACTCCAGCATCACTCATTTCTCTCTATCTTCTCCCCCTTTTTTAAATGCCCTCTCAGGTTGTAATGTAGTCCCACAAAAGAAGCATTCACCGGTAGGCAGGGTGTTGCCAGGTTCTGTCCATAATACTTACTCTCTGCCTATCACTGTCATTTCTACCAGATTTCTGCCTTCACCTCTGTCTCCTTGTGTACATTTAGAAAGAAGTCTGTTGTCTCTATTGTCACTCTGTTGCTGTTGCTGTGTTTACCTGCTGCATTTATTTACTCTTCCTGAGCAGGCAAATACTCTCTTCAGTTCTGATTTTCTTCCTAAAAAATGTTTTGAATTCTTTTTTATTGAATAACTATTTTTTCTTTTGTCCCATATGGTGAAGCTCAGATTTGCAGGATAAGTCACCTGGGGCTGCATCCTGAGCTCTACAGCTCTTTGGAACACATTCCATTCCTTCCTGCTTTTTTCAGTGGGTGAGGAATACTCTTGCATTATTTGAATGTCCTTTCCTTTGTGTTTGAAAGTCTTTCTCCTGTTGGCTTACAGAATTTATTCTGAATTGAGTTGTTAAATTTAAGCACTATGTTTCTTAGTGTTTGCAGCTTTGGGTTTTTGTTGTTATTTTTTTCTTGAGGTGATCTTTTTTTTTAATTAATAGTATTTTATTTTTTTCCAATTACATGTAAAGACAATTTTCAACATTCATTTTTGTAAGATTTTGAGTTCCAAATTTTTCTTCCTCCCTTCTCCCCCTCCCTAAGACGTTACACATGTGTAATTATGTAAAACATGTTTCTACATTAGTAATGTTATAAAAGAAGAAACAGAACAAGAGGAAAAAATGAAAAAAACAACAACAAAAAAGTGAAAATAGTATGCTTTGGTCTGCATTCAGACTCTATAGTTCTTTCTCTTGATGTGGATAGCATTTTCTGTCATGAGTCTTTTGGAATTGTCTTGGATCACTGTAATGCCGAGAATAGTTAAGTCTGTCATAGTTGATCACTGCACAATGTTACTATCAGTGTGTACAACATTCTCTTGGTTCTGCTCACTTGTGAATTCTTTCAATTGGAATTTCATTTTCTGTGTTTAGAAGTTCTAGATAGTTCTCTTTTGTTATTTCCTTCATTATTGTGTTAAGATTTTTTGTCCTGTGTATTCTGGGAGACCTATGATCCTTAATTTATCTCTGTGTATTCCGTCTTCAAGTTTGGTATGTTTTGTTCTCATAATTACCATATTTTCTTTTAATGTTATTGTTTTTGTTTCTCTTCTTCTAAAGTGTCCTTCACTTCTGTGTATTTGCATTCTTAATCTGTTGTTCTTTTTTGTTTCTTTGGTGAGGCTTGCCATTGAAGATTCAAGTTCTAATGTGTTCATTATTTTTGCTGTGCAGGACATTAAATTCTGCTCTCATAATTCTCATTTCTTTTTTAAACCATTCAGGAACATTCATGGTTCTGTGTTCTTTCAAATTCCTCAGGTTCCTCTGTCTCATCAAAATCATTTCCCTTTATTTTGCAGTATTTATTCGTAGGGCAGATAGTGGGACAGTAGATAGAGTGCCAGGCCTAGAGTCAGGAAGATTCATCTTGTGTTCAAATCTGGCCTTAGACACTTACTAGCTGTGTGACCATGGGCAAGTCACTTAACCTTGTTTGCCTCAGTTTCCTCACCTATAAAATGAGCTGGAGAAGGAAATGGTAAACCACTGCAGTATTTTTGCCCAAACAACCTCAAATGGGGTCATAAAAAGTTGGGCATGATTGAAAATGGATGAACAAAACCAAATTTATTCATAGATGCCAGAACTCATATATTAGATATGGAGAAAAAAAGATATGGAGGTCATATTTCCTTTTGTTGTTACTGCTTTTCCTCTTGATTTATCTGTTTATGTTGAAGGTCTTTCAATTTTTGTCTTCCTGAAAGTTTTGGTACTTTCAGTCTTTTTTTATCCCTTGTTTTCTTGTCACTTGCTTTCTGACTCCTTCCCCTCTGACTATGGTTTCTTTAGGGGTTGGATCTCAAAGTGTCTCAGCCTTCTCCCATGATAAGCAATTCATGGTTCACCAGCCTCAGTCTCTGCCTCAAATGACTTTTGGGTGGTTAGAACTAGTCCCACCTGGATGCTATGCCCATTCCCTTGGGCTTGGTGGAGTATTTCATGGCTCCCCCGCATTGAGTGTCCTGTCCTGGTGATCTGTCCCACTCCCTCTGTTCCTTAGCTCTATAGCCTAGCACCAGCTATTCAGAACTTGCTTTCTCCAGCATTGGTGCTTCCAGGTTGCAGCCCTTCAGTAGGCTTTTGCTCCTGAAGGACTATGGCCAAGCTGGCTGATGAGTCCTGAGCAAACTTCCAGTCTGGAACTGGGGTCACTACAGCACTGGAAATAGGAAAGGGGGGGGATCAGGGTGCGGGAATGGGTTTTAATGTAAACCTGTTTCAGGTCGTTGGGTCTGCTAGGGCAACCTTGCTACCAATAGCGTGAGAGGAGCCAAGCAAGCTCAGAATCAGTGAGTGTCAGTTGCTGGGTTTTGGGGAATTAAAAAAAAAACAAACTTCTTTTAGATTCTAAATGTCCTAGACCATGGAAACAGCTGAAGTGACTTTATCTTTGGCACATCATTTCTGTTCTGGAGATAGGTCTTGAGGATCAGAGAAAATTTCTAATTTTCCATCTTGTTCATATAATCCTTACCACTTACTTTTCAAGCACTTGTAAGCTGACCTCTGACCAGTCTCAACTGCAAATGCTCTCATAAGGCTTACTAATGATCTCTTAATTTTTAAATGCGATGGTATTTTCCTTCTTGTATTTTTCTGACACTTGATCAGCTATTGCTTTTGGATATTCTCTCTGCCTTCTGTGAACTTTTTCCTGTTCTCTTTCTATCTGTCTGACTTACCCTTCTTATTTTCCTTTATTTAATTGATCTCCTGATCACTAAATATAAATGTCCTTCAATGCCCTGAAGTAAGAGTGGGACATATCAGATGGACAGCCCAAGTGTTGCAGTGGTACCTATCAAATGTTAAATAAAAACCTGGGAAGGCCTCTGAAGCATGACTATCATTGTTGGAAGATCCATGAGAGGACTTGGATGAGAAATGCATAGAATTTAAAGACTGAATGGAATGCAATGTGTATCATTGGAGGGGTGATACTTGTATCAGTAAGATTATAATTCCATTGAAGCATTGAAATATATTGGATTATATATGTGAATGTATCCTTTTTATAATGCCCTTTGTGATTATTGCCTGTATTACTCAATTCTTACTTTATTACGCCAGCATCTAATGGTTCTAGTTTAAGGAGCCTTGAAAAAGTATACCCAGAGTACAAATATGAATCAGCTTTTGAACAGACAGTAGTACATAGCTGAATCTAGAATCATGGAGTCCTTAGTTCAATTCTAGCCTCAGACACTTACACTAGCTGTGTGACTCTGGTAAGTCACTTAACATCTGTTTGCCTTAATTTCCTCAATTGCTGTGCATACAATTCATCTTCTCAATTTGTAAGTTTCTATTGATAAGATACCTTATCATTAAAAAAAATATTCTTCCGCATTGCTTAGTTCAGTACTAGGCAACTTGAGAACAATTAAATTCAGTTAAAAAATTTGTTTAATTGATTCTTTGTGTTTGTAGGTACATTTATATAGCCCTTTAAGGTTTGCAAAGAACTTAATACAAATTATCTCCATTGGTCCTTATGATAATCCCTTGAGGTAAATATTACAGGCATTTTTGTCTTCATTTTACAGATGAGGAAACCGAGGCACAGAGAGGTTAAGTGACTTGCCCAGGGTCACACAGCTAGTAAGTTACTAAAGCAGAATTTGAATTAAGATCTTCCTGACTCCAAATCCTTTATTCTATCCACTATACCAGGTCTTCCTGGCTTCAAGGCTAGCTAGGTATCTTCTATGCCACATATATATGTATATATATGTATATTTACAATGACCTGGTGCTAGTTTATTGTTTGTTCACCAAAACCATGACTCTTAAGAAATCAGCTCGAGAGTATAGGACTTTCAGTCTTGTGGGAAGGATAAATATCTCAAGGTATCACCAATTTGGTGATTTCAAGAGGCAAGGTGCTTGTTTTATCCGTCTTCTTCCCTCCTTCCTTCCCTCCTCTCTCTCTCTCTCTCTCTCTCTCTCTCTCTCTCTCTCTCTCTCTCTCTCTCTCTCTCTCTCTCATCTATCTGGTTGGAAGAAATATTCTGTCACATTAAAGAAAACTTTAGTGTTGGGAAGTTTTAGAGTGATGGGAGTATATCCCTATTTGCTCCCCTTGGGTATCCCCAGTGTGTAGTGAGAAAATGAATCAGGGCTGTGTATGATCTTGGTTGTCATGTCACATGTGGGATCCCTGTGCATCATGTCGGCTATGAACCAGAATCATATTTGGAAAGCAAGTGTTTCCATGTCACTTTGAACTAGTGTGTACTCTAGGTACTTCTGTTCTACCACCCCAGCTTCCTCAGCCATAACTAATACATTCTTTACACTGAGACAAGCTTTACTAAGTACTGGCCTGGGTAGAGAAGTGTTCCTGGAGTGAAGGCATTTGAAAGACATTTTAATACGGTGGCACCATGCAGAGGACATTAATCTTTCTTGTGATTTCCTTTTATTGTAACAATGAAAAGACTTCTAATGTGCAAACCTCGTTAAATCAATCATCCCTGGGAATTTAGATGCACAGTATGATAAAGGCAACAACTCTCTGTACCTTGAGGCAATTTTCCATATGCTTTGAATGTTGGGATTTTGGAAAAATAAGCATTTTGATGGATTTGTGATAACGTTTAAAAAATCTAATGTTCGAGTTGGACTTTATTATCCAAAAGAGATACATACACAGTCCTAAATTATTAATGGTTTAGGTTTTAGTGGTGATTAATATTTGTTTTCTTTGATGTTTGGAATCTATTCTTTTTCCTCTTTCAACCTGTTCTTCCTTGGGTTTTTTACTGTGGGGGTAGGGGGGTGCTTTGCTCCTCAGTATGGGAAGTAGGTTCCCAATGTTTTAATTCCACTTCTTACCTCAGTTTCTTAAGCAACAATTTATGTTTGGCTTTAGTTCTAAAGGGCCATGAAAAAGTGTACCCAGAATACAAATATGAATTAGGTATTGAACAGACAATACAACACAGCTGAATTTAGAGTCATGAAGACCATACTTCAGATCTGGCCTCGATCACCTACATTAACTATGTGACCTAATGGACAAGTCATTTAACATATTAGCCTTAATTTCCTCAGCTGTAAAATGAAGGATAAGGGGATGAGGTGAATAGAATTCTGGGCCTGGAGTCAGGAAGACCTGAGTTCAAATCCAGCCTCAGACACTTACTAGCTGTATGACTCTGAGCAAGTCACTTAACCTTGTTTGCCTCAGCTTCCTCATCTGTAAAATAAGCTGGAGAAGGAAATGGCAAATCGCTCTAGTATCTTTGCCAAGAAAACCCCAAATGGGGTCATGAGGAGCTGGACATGGCTGAACAACAACATAACACCTATCTACCACTCAGAGTTGTCATAAGGATAAAATGAGATAATATTTGTAGAGTACTTTGCAAACTTTAAGGAGCTCTATAAATGCTGGCTACTATTGTTATTCCCACACAGAAAGGGGGATTGCTATATAAAAGAATCACAGAATGGTTATTATTATTTGAGAGGCTAGCGTTCAAGCCTCACTGAGATATTAGCAACAGGGCTACTCGTTAGCTATTTTGCATTTCACCTCTTCTGAGTACATACAGCTCCATCAGTGCCAAGTGAGCTCTTTCATTCCCTATTGTCAGCTAATTTGCCTCTCCCACTGTTTCTGCTGCAACTACTTTGGTAGCTGATTGCCTGCCCCTGCTCAGGTGCCTAGGAAAGGAGGAAGACAACAGATGCCTTTTGAGATCTCACATGGCCCTCTACCAAAGGAAAGAACCCATGAACAGGAGCAGCCCTGTCCCAGACACAATTTTGCCTCAGAGCCATGAGCTTATGGCTGTTAGCCCATTGGGGAGATACCCTTCTCTCTCAAATGACTTTTGGGACCTCAGGTCAAGGCCTGTAGAAAGAAGGGATGTGAAGGTTGCCCTTTTGGTATAAATATGGAGTTCTGACTCAGTAGCCAATTAAGAGTTCTCACAGTAGACAGGAAGTCAGAGATATCCATACCTGCTGTGATGTATAGGTCCCCTCCCCCAATCCAACAAGAATCCCCAAGGTGTTGCTACATCCACGTTGTTGAGAGGCAGCATGGAGTAATGGATAGAGGGCCAGCTTCATTTTCAGCATGATTTGGGTTCAAATCCTACTTTTGACACTGATAGGCTCTGTGACCTTGAGAAATTCCTTTAACTTTTCAGTGCCCCAGGCAATTCTCTCAAGCCTATAAATTGCAGAATTGGTCATGACCTACATTTATAGTGGGAATTTCCTTACCAGGAGATCCCCATACAGATAAAAATCATAGGTCCAGATTCCAGAATCTACCCTTTCCCCAGTTTCATGGCTCACTCTCCTCCCCATAATCTATTGCTACTCTTTGAAGGAAATGGTGGTTCAGAAAGAATGGAAATGACAGGGAAAGTCCTACATAGAGTTAGTCTCTTAAGATGGTGTGCTTAATAAATGCTTTTCTTTCAAGATAAAATATCCTCAGGGGTGCATTCAGCCAGATTCTGTCCATACATAACTTCTCTCTGGTTTTAAGTAAGATATTTTGGGAAGCTATAATAAGTCCAAGATTCTGTTGAATTACCTCTTATGTCCGCATTGGGCCATGTCTACAACAGTAGCAACATAATTTTGGGTAGGAATAAACCAGAGTGTGTATAGTTGTGAGCTCTGGAGTTTTAATGTTAGAATCAGAGAAAATATTTAATACAAACATTTCAGTCAATTGCTTCATTTTATTCCTTTGAGGAAAGTAATTCACCCAACATATTTTTTGTTGCTGGGCTTTCTCTAGGGTAATAACACACACTCAATAACTTTACTGCTCTCTGCCACACTGCGGTCATTTTTTTTTATATACAGCACGCACCAGTGTGGTGAGCTTTGTGGGACATCCATGAACAAAAAATGAGGAGCCCTTTGCCATGTTTTTCACAACCTTAGGTTCTTAATCTATCCCAGGTCATCTTGGTTGAGTCAGAGACCAAGCACAAGGATGAAGAGGCATCAATGTGTACTTCCCGTACTCAGCAGGAGGAGCTACTAGAATACCTGCACTGAAATCAAGATGGAGTGAGGACCCTGACCTTGGAACTGACCCCAGGTATCCCATGAATTAATAGCACCTGGAGAACTAGATTTTCCTAATATATAAACTTCTCTTGATTACAAACTTGGCATCTAGGGAAGCTATATTAACTCTTTCAGGACAGAAACGTAAATTTATGTCACCTTTTGTGAGGCCAGAACATTTCCTATTGTGTATGACATTATCTCTCTCTGCTTTGCTTTGAACCTCCCTCGTGTGACACTGAGTTATTAAAAGCAGAGCCAAAATGTGGAGAAATCATGTTCTTAAAAAATGGTGCATGTTTAATTTTATGAAACTTTAAAAATCAAGGATCTCTTGTATAAAGAGACACCATTTTATGAGATATTTATAGAATGGAAACATTTTGCAAAACGGAGATTACATTCTACACTCTGAAAAATAGGAGAGAGCAGCCATTTTAAAGAAGTCAAAGATCGTGCTGTTTTGCATCACAAAGAGATGGCTGACTCAGTAATCCCACAAGCATTTGTCAAACACAGGCTTCCCTTGGGAGAATGTTTTTACTAAGCACCACAGCCTTGAAAGAGGAGTAGGACATTTGATGTATTTACGCATGGATAACAGCATTACATGACATCTTAGTAAACTTACACTATCTGTTAATTGAGAGTTCAGATCTCCCTGGCTCAGGGGAAAGTGACTATGTGAACAAAGTAAACCATTCATTTATTGGGTTATAGCCATTGAGGTAAATGATTCAACTAGTCACTCAACATATATATTATATACATACATATGTATATATTTATATATGGTAACTTTTCACCCTTTTTTTAATTCTGAAAAGATCCTTAGAGGTAGCTCGTATCATACTTTTCTCAACATCACCTTGATGATGATGCATTCTTTTATGAAAAATGTTTGGTAAACCCTAAAGCACTACATAAATATGTTTTGATTATTTATTGATATTATATTTTGGAAATTAGAATAATTATTTACAATTATAATAATTAGCACAACAAATACAATATTTATACATTGTATATAATATTTATATATTATATATAATAAAATTTTATATATTATGTATAATAACAATAATGATCATAATAGACTCCTGTGGTGCTTTGTTAAGCATTGCAGACTGAGTTAAACAGATCTGATTCCTGTTTTAGGAGTGTAGAACTTGAGTTCATCCAATAGCCCAACTTAATTCACTTTAGTTCATCTAAATCATTTCAGACAGAGGAGATTTCAATCTGTCCTTAAAGATGTTTAAAGAATGCATTAACAGGGCTTGTCCTAGTGACCAAATTTTTCTTTTTATCTAAATGAAATTGATTGTATGGCAGTGCTGGGCCATTTCCTCTTGACCTGCTTCTCTGGGGAGATGGAGGAAGAAGAGGCTGCCATCCTCTGTGTAATAGCCCTTTGTATAATTTTAGATTTCAAAACTCACATTGGCTGGTAGGGTGCACTGTTTCATTGAGCTGATGCTTAGCTGGTCACATGCGAGGACGGTTCTGCAGAATCTTTTTCTATTGAGCTTAGAAGGTTTATATGTCAAACGCTTCGTGTGACCTTACTTTTACCTTCTACTAATTGCTCTGTATCTGACTCCTTTCCAAACCTGCTAGCTCTAGAAGCAGCAGCAGCAAGATCGGCAAGAGCAACCGCCATAGAGAAAGAAGGGGCAATTATGTAACTGTCTTGGAAGGAAGGAAGCTCAGTAGGTAAAGATCCTCTTTAGGAATATGGAGATCTGGATTCCAGGACACTCTATACCATTTACTACCTAGGCAAATCACTTAACCTTTCTTAGTCCTTGTAGGATTTAAGAGATTTAGGCTTGGAAAAGAGATAATTTAGTCCAATATTTCAGCTAAAAAACTATGTTCCACAGATGTTAAGTGAGTGGCCCAGTTAGTGGCAAAGGCAGTTCTAGAGCCTGAGTCAAAAGTGTACCTATTTATGGTTCATTTTAAATAGGTCCTAAATCCCCTCCCCTTAATGGAATAGTAATGCCCTTACACCACATTATATGTAAATATGGTAGAACCGTGGTACAACATTCTTCCTTTTGCAGTGGCTTCAGATAGGATGCACATACTTCAAAATCTGCCACCAAATGGCTTCTCTGGATTATTCTGCTTCCCTGCTCCACTTCTGATTGCCTGGGCTTTTCTACGTCTTCACCAGCAGCTCAACCTCCTTTCTCCAATCTACTAGCATCCTTTTATGTATTGTCTCTCTCATTACAAAACTCCTTAAGGGTAGGGACTGTCTTTTTTGGCTTGTGTTTATATTCCAACAATTAGCACAGTGCTTGGCCATCAGCCAGGTGATGCAGCTGGACCTGGAGTCAGGACAATTTGCTAGTTGTGTTGCCCTAGGCTAGTCATTTAACCTCTGTTAGCCTCAGTTTCCTTATCTGTAAAATGGAGTTGATAGTAGCACCTTCCTCCCAGGGTTGTTTTGAGCATCAATTGAGATAATATTTGTAAAGCATTTAACACAGTGCCTGGCACATAATTGATGCTAAATAAATCCTTCCTCTTTCTCTCCCTTCCTTCCTTCCTTCTTTCCTTCCTTCTCTTCTTCCTCCCTCCCTCCTTCCTTCCTTCCTTCTCTTCCTTCCTTCCTTACACAGTAAATACTTAATTGAGTGCTCTATTATCTATCTATCTATCCTTGGTTTAAAATCCAGGTAGAATTCCTTAAGAATTCGAGAAGCAGAGGGCAACACAGAGGTCACCAGAAAGTCCTCCATAGCAATCTGAGGTATGGTCTGGCAAGAAAATCCAGGTGTTCTCCAGGACATTTGGCCTTAATAATGCCTGTTCTTTGGACTGCCGAGGATTGTGAGGGTTGAAGGATATACAATATGTCCTGATACTTTACAAACTGCTAATTTCTCTATAAATGTAAGGTGCCATTGTCATTTGAAAACATTTGCAGGAGGACAACAAACAAGTCATGTTTTAGCAAGGAAGGTTCGTGCCCTATTCATATAATTTTGGGTTAAAATAAACAAAACCCAGAACAAAGTGTGTGAGAGAATCTGTGTAAATCCATGAGAATGGAATTCTTAAAGCTTGATTTTTTTTTTCCGTAAGGGAGAGCACAGACTGTTAGTCATGTGGCCCCATTTCCTCTTTTCTACTCCTTATGGCTGAATGATTCTGTTTATAAGGGCAAAGTCCTTGAACTTGGCTCTGCTTCTTGTCCCATTCATCCTACCCTTGTCATCCCAGGGCTCTTTTGGCTGCCTCTTGCACATGCATATATTCCTCCATATAAGGAAAGGAATCCAGTAGTTACCATTGTCATTTATTTGCCATCTCACCCATAGTGTCTATATTCTTCTTTCTGTGGCTGCCCTGCTCAGATGGTCTATGCCCGGTGAATGACTTACGTAGCCTCTCCACCCATTTTTGGATCTGTCACTCTACTTACGCAGATAATGATGTGCTCATTTTTGTACTCAAATATTTCTTTGGTTGCTTTCCTATGTCTGAATTTCATATCTTATTCTGGACCAAATAATTTCTATTGGGATTTTAAGCCTATGAGAAGAGGAACCTAAGCAGAGTCAGAAGCCTCTTTTGGGCCAAAATCTGTTGACTTCATTCTATCTACTTTCGCTCTATGGTTTATGAGATTATAGATTCAACCTATGTACTCAGATTGTATCCTGACAGCCCCTGATTTATGAATTGGTGGTACTAGCAAAGTTTGTTAGCTATTTGGGACTTGGAACATTTTCCCATAGAAGTAAAGTCATAGGTAAATAATATTTATATTGCATGTCATAGGGTGAGGGGGGAAAGAAAACAAAGGGAAAAAATTACATGATAACTTTAATATATATTTAAGAGGAATAGCAAGTTATACATAACAGATTTGAAGTTTCTTGTGCAATCTTTTTTTTTGTATTCTACTATGTTATGGAAATGCTTGTTTTATTTCTTAAGTTCAGAATAAAATAAATTAAAAAACCCTACCACTACACACATACACCTACACCTCCCCCCCCCACCCACACCCAAATTACTTTCCTTATAACCATCTTTGGGAAGGGAGTGGAGAGATAGGATGTTAATTTTCCCCATTTTACAGATGATAAATCTGAGGCTCACAGGGTTTAAGTGGTTTTCCTTTAGACCCATAGCAAGTGGCAGAATGTGGACTTGAACTCGAGGTCTTCTGATTCTAAGTCACATGCTCTTTTTATTCTATCACACAGTTGCCAGAATGATTGAAACAATGTTTCTAAAACCAGGAAAGAAGACTGATTGATCCCACTAGCCCTAAAGAAGTGACTAGCCTCTCTGTTGCTCTTGAGGAGGTCTATAAGCATCATAGATAGGTATGAAGAAATTGAATCTTTGGGCTGGTATTAGTTTGGACAGTCATACTGTAGTAGAGGGAGAGAGTCAAACGAAACCTGACTGGGTGAGATGCAGTGCAATTCTTAGGAGTTGAGTTAGCTGGGGTGGGACTTCGCTCTGCTGGCCTTTGTATTTCATAACTTGTGTGTCCTCCCTAGGGGAAAAAGTCTTGTGTTCTAAAATGTTTGAAATTTTAGGCACAGAATTCCTCAAAGGGCTTGATAGTCATGACTGCCCAGTCTATCCCAGTCCGTCACTGATAGTGGCATCCTGAATACTACCTTCTATAACCTAGCCTGTTCTGTCAGGTTTGTTTGTGTTGGAGACTGGGAGCCCCTGATATGCCAGAATATTTGACCCTCCTTCAAATGTCATCTAATGATAGGGTTACCCTTCATATCTTGGGTCTGAGGACTGATTTAATTGCTCCACTAAGAATATCTGGGATTCTAACCCTGTTGGGAAAGTATTGATCACTCTTCTAGTGGACTGATGAAAAAGAAACCTATGTGTGCCCTCTCTTGGGAAGTGGATGAGTAAATAAGGCAGACTACTTTCTCCCCTTTAGAATGATAATCACTGAATGTGGTCAGGTAGAAGGAAAGGGGACCATTTGGAGTGTTCTTGGCAGGGAGCCCTTCCGTCATCATCATCATCATCATCAAGATACTTGTAAAATGCTTAGTATGGTGCCTGACACATAATCAGTTTCTACATAAATGTTTATTTCCTTCCCTTCTCTCCCCTTCCCCCCCAAGGACAACTAACACTTATATAGTGCTTTAAGGTTTACAAAGTCTTCACAGTAACCTTGTGAGATAGGGGCTCTTATATCCTCATTTTTACAGATGAGGAAACTGGGCCTTAGAGAGATTCTGTAACTCATCCAGGGTTATACAGAAAGTACCCAGGGCAGGATTTGAAATCAGATCTTTCCTACTCCAAATCTAATATTATTTCCCACTGACCCACCCGATGCCTCAGTTTTAGACTTTGTTTTTTCGCTTTCCCAATAATACTGGCATCCTTGGGATTAATGGCCCTGGTGAACCACTGTTAAAGTCCTTGTATAATGCCTTACAGATAGTAGTCTAAAGCCCTTAGTAAATGTTTGCTGAATGAAATGTATCAGTAGAGGGCCCTACATGTTTAGTGAGGCTCTATGTGCAGAAAGGCCATGCTGTGTTGTGAGGGCCTCTCTTCTCATGGTTCAAAGGGAGGCAGAATAGACATCTTTAGCTTCTTATCTGCCTACCCTTCTTTAAGGGAGTTTTTAATTCCTGCTAGGAGGGGAAGAAGGAAGTTGGGGCTAGAGGCCAATACTCAGTTCCCTCAGAGAAAAGGTGTACTCTGCTTCCCTAAATATTGTTCATCTAGGGGATAGGATTGAATTCTACTTAAATTTTGATTGTTTTGTCATTTTGGGAGAAAGAGGGACCCCAAGCTCCATATCCAAGGCTTGGCCCCTTTCCCACCAAATAACATTTCCACAATTAACATACACAGAGGATATCAAAGAAATCCATTAATCCAAATTGTAGTAAACCAGAAATCAGAGACAATACAGATTGAAGGAGCTCTTCTACTGGGAGCAAGATACCTCAACTCAAGCAAGAGAGAGTGTTCTAGATCTCAAACAAGGGGAAATTCTCCATAGACTTTAGAATAGCAAACTGAGAATACTGATATGATGGAGACTGCCCTTTCCTTTTATGTCTTCCTAGAGTCTTTTCCTTCTGCAAACAGAAATGAGTTTAGCTTCTTCCTTTTCTCAAGAGGCTGAAAGCCAGGAGCACTTGAATGATGAGTTCTCAAAGGAGGTGACTGAGAAGTGAAGCTCTTGCTTCTTGCCAACTCCATCTGCTCCTCATGAAGGGCAGGGCCTTCATCACCAATGGGAAAGTGTACATTAACAAAAAGGAGTGTGTCCCAAACCAATGGGCTTTGGGACAAGGGTTCCAGAAATGAAATAGAACCCATCAGCTGCTCTAAAGGGGTACTCCTGCTCTTCCTTGGAAACTTTCTTCTGAGTACTGCCTCAAGTGTTTTTGGGCTGTTAGCTAACCTTGTTCTCTTCCACATGTAGCTCCTGATGTCCTAAGCCAGCCAGTTGTTTTCTGTAGGGGCTCCCAAGATGCCTCCACCATGCACAGCTTGCAGCTTCTTCTCATCATCTCCAGAGAACAGCCAGTAGCAAAAGTCACTGTCTGTCTCTTTAATGGCAACTGTGAAGTCACATAGCTTTAAAAAATGGCTATAAAGATGTTTTAAATTCCATTCCACAGGCATTTACATTTTACTGTTATAAACCCAGTGATTCAGGACAGCTGACTTTAAATTCGTATGTGCATGCTTAAAAAAGTGAGTTAGGCACTGATAAGGAAACAGAGCAGGAAGAGAGCTAATGTAGTAGCTGGAAGTGTCTAAACTACTGCGTGTCCTACTTAGAGCAAGAGGAATAGAACAAGAGGAGCTTTGGTCAGACAGAGCCTGGATGCTGGAAAAGTTTGATTCTAGTATTGTTTGTGAAAATACTGTGACAGTTTTTCAGATCCACGTAAATTCCATTTATATGCACTCACAGTTCTTTTGTGTGCTTTCAGAGTGAGAGCTTTTAGTGTAAACTTTGTTGTATTCACTGCAATTGTAGTGTGAATTTGATGTTTCCTTTGTGTATCTGGAGACTCTACAGGTAATGATCTCTTACCAGGCTGTATTGTGACTGAAGGGTGATTCTCTTGCACATTCGGAATTCAGTGTGTGTGACATTCCTGAGGGTAATCTGTCTTCTGTAGTTCCATCCCAGATTTCTCATAGGATTTAATCATAGCTACTTGTATGCAACTTGTATTTTCCAATTCATTTTCTAGAATAGTAAAAACCATTCTAGACTGTGGGAGGGGACTTACATAAATAGGTAGATAGATAAAGCATGTATTAAAGGCTTACCATGTGATAGGCATTGAGAGAAAAGCTTGCTAATTACTTTGGGTATGATTGGAAGTATTCTCAGATTGAGAATTCCATGGTATGAAAGATCTGCCAACAGGAGAGGGATTAATAATGGCCCATTAAAAGACCCTAATGTAAGTGGAAGTGGCATGAATTTGTTGATAGGTGAGCAAGGACAAAGTATGGTTGAGCCACGTGATTGGGTGAAGTCTTAAATTTCAATGGGGAAGGTAAGCTTCCAGTCAACAGTTGCTGATCTTCACTTATCCACTGTGATAACAACTTGTTCCATTTGAATTTCATTAAAAAGATCTTCTAGCATCTAATAGAATTTATTATGTAACATGTTTGTCTTTAAAGAAATGATGCTATATTTATTTTTCGTCTTCTGCTTGATGTGATTAGATGGTTCTGACACTGAGACAGGTTCCATTTTCTCTTGCTTAACACTGCCTAGGTCAAACATTAGCATTCTTTTAGTTAGCTGTCAAAAATGACATAATTTCATTTCTAACAAGTTTTTTCTTTAAAAATTAAGTGCTTTGGGTGACATAATACTGAATATAGCAGCCAAGAAATACATTTCTCTGCTCTCCCAAATGCAATAGTTTTTAGCGGAAAAGTTCTAGGACAGTACAAAGTCATGATGGTGGCAAGGAGAAAGTTGGGAAGAAGGAAGAAAGGGGTCAAGAAAGAGTGTGGTCATTATTGTCCTCTTTTCTGGAGTCACTAGAGGATAGGCTATATGTCAATGTGTGTGTGTGTGTGTGTGTGTGTGTGTGGTATGCAGGGACACCCTCCCCACCAACTCATGGATTGGGTCCTCTGACAAGGTGCTATACCAACATATCCTAGAAGTACGTTTCATGATCCATATTCAGAAAAAAAATGCAGCCACATTATTTCTGTCTTCATCTTTAACAACTCTATTGAGTGTCTTTGGAGGCAAACTCAACCAACACGTATTTCTCATGGCCTGTTTTATCTTCAGTCTATGGAATTTGAAGAAGTAGAAGAATCTTATTGGAGAGATAGCAATAGCCCACTCAAAATAACAGTAAACAAGACTCATATCTATCCAATTTAGGGCTAAGTGAATAGAAGAGTCCAGAGTGCTGCAGTAATTCAGGGAGATGAGAATAAACAAAGGCAAGAGAGTATAGGAGAGGCTTCATCAAGAGGATGGAACTTGAGTTACATCTTGAAATAGGGATACTATTTGATTAAGGGGAAAAGAGGGAATTTTGGATGGACAAAACAATACAAAGGCACAAGAATTAGTTTGGTGTGCCTGTGAGTCAGCAAGAATAATGAAAACAAATGAAAAGGCATTTATTAAATACTTGCTATGTGCCAAACCACAGGGCTGAGTGCCAGAGATACAAGAAGAAAAATCAAGACAGTTCCTGCCCTTAGTAACAGTCAAACAAGTCTGGAGGATGCATCTTTGGTCAATGTGTCAAAAAGCCTGTTATTTGTTGGACTTTCTCTGTATTCCCAATGCTTAGCACTGTGCTGGCACATAGTAAAGACTTAATAAAATCTAGATGATTGACTAATTTTATCAATGTGGAAATTCCCTCTACTGATTCAGATTACAACCTAACTATAATGTATAGTCTTAGAGAGTTGCTTAAGACTCTGGGCAGTTAAGGGATTTATCTGTAATCATAGAATTAATAAGTGTCAGGGGAAGGATTTAAACTGAACTCTTCCTGACTCCAGGTATAGGATTCTATCTATTGTTTCATATTGCCTTTCCCCTGGAGTTAGTGGGCAATAAGATTGTATTAGGCAGGTTAGGGCTAAATTATACAAGGCCTTGAAAGCCAGGAAAAAAAGCTTAAATTTTATACAGTAAGAAATGAAGAGCCATGGAAAGTCTTTGAATAAGAAAGTAGGAACATGATGGAAGCGATAATTTTGGAAGATTACTTTGGTAGATCTTTGCAGCATCAAATGGGGAGGACAGTGTCTGCAGTTTAGAGGGTAGGAGACCAGCTCATAGACGGGTATGAGGTGGTAGAAATGGGAGTAGAGAAAAGAATAAAGAGGCACTTTAAGGGAAAAATTCATAGGATTTGGTTGCTATCTATGGGACATGAGGAAGAAGGATGGATAAAAATGATAATCTCTAGGTTTCAAGACTTTGTAATGGGGAGGAAGGAACTAATATGCTTTCTTTTATTTCTTTGACCATTTAAATTATACAGACTCTGTTGATATAATACCTTAAATAAACTTTTCAGGGAAGGTAGATTCTTCTCTGATATGATGGGAATGTATTTGTTCTCACACACTAAAACAAAAAACATTAAAGAAATCTCTTTTGTCTTTCTCTCTTTTCCTTTTCTTCCTTTATTGCCTTCCAAGTTTCTTTTGCCTTTACAATATGCTATAGTATTGAATAATGTAAGGATACTGTTCATGTGGTAATTGAATCTCATTTTTCATGGAGTAGTTATGAATTTGACGAGTCATGTTATATGCATGTGTGACCATAGCAAACCTAATTAGGCCAGTAAAATAAAATAATAATAGCTACCACTTGTGTAGTACTTTGAGGTTTGTAAAGTATCTTTATGTATATATTCTTATCTGATCCTCATAACAACACTGTGAAGTAGGTGCTATTTTTATCATCACTATTTTACAGATGGGGAAACTGAGGCTGTAGATTGATGTAAATTGTATAGCTGAAAACTAGGTAGCCAGGAACAGAGAGCTCTGGATTCCTGATCCTCATGAGGGAAGAGGGACCACAATGAATTATATTTTATACTCATGTGCTCAGTTCACATACAGTACTGGCTTGCTTCTATAACATAAAGGAAATAGTAATTATCAATTTTGTTTGCTTGATTTTTAGAATTTGATTCAAATGATTGGCACAAAATGTGCAATATTCATCTTCTTGAAATGCCTGAGTAATTATTATCTATGCTCAAACTGTAAGTTGGTCTTCCTCCTAGAAGTGGTAAAGGAGTTTGGAGAATGTCCTAAAGTTATCAGGGAGAATGAAGTATTCCTTAAAAATACACCCTGCCCCAGCCCAAAACAACAACAACAACAACAACAACTAAACAAATGTGGTGAGGGCTGTCCCCTATATGTAGCATGGGGGGTGTCATTATATGACTCAAAGGGAGGTAGAATAAACATCTCTAGCCTCTTCTCCCCATCTCCTTCTCCAAGGGAGACTTTAATTCCTCCCAGGAGGGGTAGCAGGAGGTTGGGGCTTGAGGCCACTCTGCTCTCCTCAGAGAAATGTAGTGCTAGGCTAGAATGATATCCATCTGCTCTTTTAAATATTGTTAATCTAGGGGCTTCCGACTAACTTCTGATTGTTGTTACATTAATAGGGGGAGAAGCACCAGGATCCCAAGTGTTGTATCTAAGGATTGACTCCATTTCCACGAAATGGTTCTAAAATGAACAATTGTGATAGCAATTATCAAATGATAATAATAATCAAAGAAATTTATCCAATTTGCTAGCAAGCATAAATTAGAGAAAATATCATAGGAGAATACATACCAGCCAATACAGGCATACCTCAGAGATATTGTGTGTTTGGTTCTAGACTACTGTAATAAAGTGAATATTGAAATAAAGCAAGTCACATGGATTTTTAGGTTTCCTAGTGCATATAAAAGTTATGCTTATACTATACTATAGTCTATTAAGTGTGCAATAATGTATGTCTAAAAAAACAAGGTATGTACCTTAATTTAAAAGTACTTTTTATATTTTGCATTGTATGAGGCAGGTTAGGGCTGGATTATACAAGTCCTTGAAAACCAGAAAAAAGAGCTTAAATTTTATGCAGTAAGAAATGAAGAGTCGTGGAAAGTTTTTGAATGAGGAAGTAGGAACATGATGGAAGTTATGTTAATCATCATCTGAGCCTTCAGCTAGCTAGTTGTATTCATTTTGCTGGTGGAAGGTCTTACCTTGACGTTGGTGGTTACTGACTGATCAAGGTGGTGGTTGCAGAAGGTTGGGGTGCCTGTGACAATTTCTTAAAATAAGTTAACAATGAAATTTATCACATTGACTCTTCCTTTCACTTAAACAGGTAGAGGAAATTATAGGTTTATTAATTGGCCTAATTTCAATATTGTTGTATTTCAAGGAATAGGGAGGCCTGAGTGAGGGAGAGAGACTGGGGAACAGCTGGTCAGTGGAGCAGTTGGGACACACACAAAATTTATTAATTAAGTTTGTGTCTTATGTGGCTCATGGTGCCACCAAACAATTGTAATAGTAATATGAAAGATCACTGACCACAGATCACCATAACAGATATAATAATAATGAAAAAGTTTGAAATCTTGTGAGAATTATCAAAATGTAACACAGAGACACAATATGAACATGTGCTGTTAGAAAAATGATGCTGGTATACTTTCTTGATGCAGGGTTGTCATAAACCTTCAATTTGAAAAAAAAAGCAATATTTGCAAAGTACAATAAAGTAAAGCACAATAAAATGAGGTATGCCTGTATAGAATGAAGACATTTTCCCATTAGAAGGAAGATAGCTCAACTAAGACAGTTCTAGATCTCATCCAAGGGGAAGTTCCTAGAAGTCTCTAGTGTAGGAAGCTAGGGATAGGGACATGATGGATGCCAGTTCCTTTTATGTTGGCTTCTTCCCTGAATCAGCAACCTGAAGTGGAGTTGGCCTGTTTCATTTCCTTTCTTGAATCTGGAAGCCAGAAACTCTGGAAGCTGGAAGAGATGGAAGAGACCTGAAGAGACCATGCAGTACCAAGAGAACTGATGAAACTGAAGACCTCTCTTCTTTCCCACTCTCATCAATCCTTCTCCCCTTCCCTCACAGGCCTGGGTGCACTGATCTCCATAAATAAAGAGAGAGTCTCATAGCCACGGGCTTTAGGATTGGTGTTACACAAACATAAATCACAAGAATTTCGATATTAAAACAAAGAAGAAAAAGTATATGGAGCAGAGAGAACTCTGAGCTGTGTTATGGGATTGAAAGATGGAAGAGAAAAGGAAGAGGAAACCTTGAAAACTCAGACCTAAATGGTAAATACGAAGTCTTTCTCACAGAGGAGGGAGCTGAATCTTCTGAGGAATGAGGGTGTGGAGCCTCACATTTGTCAGGTGAACAATTAATCTCTAAGGGTCAAAGGTAGAAGAGGGGGTTAGCTGGGTATAGTAGATAAAGTATTGGGCTTGGATTGAGGAAGACCTAGCCTCAGATAGCATTTTAGATACCACTTACTACTCGTGTAATATTAGGGAAGTCATTGCACCTCTGTTTTATCTATAGAACGGGGGAGTTGGACTAGGTACCCTTTAAGGTTCATTCCTTCCAGCTGTAGTTCCTTGGTCCTTTTGTATGACAAGTAATGGTGGCTGATGGCTCCTTGTTGAAATGTACTAAACCAGCCATTGTCAAACTGACAACATCAAGGAGGTCAGTTGTCTCCCTGTGGCATAGGATCCAGGATGTGGCAGAGAAGATTTGTCAAAATGGATGGCTGCTACCTCCTTCTGGTAATTCACAAGGGCACAAATGATACTGTCAGAAGGAATCTAGAAAGAATTACTCAGGATTATGATGATTTAGGTAAGAAACTGAAGACCCTTGGAGCACAAGTGGTATTTTAACCGTTGCTCCTGATCAAGGGTAAGGGCTTTTGAAAAAAAGGCAGATATGGGAATTGAACAGCTGGTAAAGATGATTGTGTATCAGAATGGGATATGGATTTCTGACCCACATACTCCTAGCCAAAGATGTAGAATACCTACCAAGGGTTACTGGTTAGAACATATTTGACTGGAATGATGCAAAACCAATCAAAAGGGCTTTAAAAGGAAGGAGAAAAGGAAGGAGAGAAAACATTGCTGAAATATACTTTAGCATAAAGAGTAGTACAATGTAAGAAAAAGAAGTGTGGGTACCTGGAAATTCAAAGAAGAAAAAAATCAAGCAAGGATATAGCATTAAAAATCATGGCTTCAGATATCTAGTGATACTAATGCAGTTATGCAAAGTTGATCTCACAATCACTGAGATTTGGTGGGATAAGTTTCATGACTAGCCTATGAGCATGGATGAGAATAACTTTATTCAAAAGGGATAAGAAAAGATACTTTCTGTATCTGTAATTTCACCCAAGTATGATATTCTCAATGAGAGAACTCCCTCCATAGATGTAGGTGAATGACTCTTCTGAAACATAAAGTTTTGGTTAGTTGCCTGTGACTTTACCCTAGAGGTTAAATAATTTTGTCCATGGTCATACTGAGCTGTCAGAGGCAGGCCTTGAACTCATGTTCTTGATTCCATGATCAGCCCTCAATCCACTACACCACATTGCCTCTCCAAAGAATAAGTCATGAGTATTTATAGGGGGATTATATTAAGGAGGGCTTGGTGTTGAGTATCCTGAACAAGATGGTAGTGAAATTTTTGTTTGGTTATAGCATCCCTGCTGAAATGAAGTTATGGATGATGCTTTCTTAATACAGTCCACAAAACTGGACCCCAGATGTGATTTAGTAATGATGTGAAACATAATCATGAATTATCCAGGCATTCAATTGAATCCAACAAGAATTTATCAGCACTTACTATGGGCAGGGCACTGCTAGGGATACAAAGACAAAATCAACAACAATCCCACCCTGAAGGAATTTACATGCTATTGGAGGAAAACAACATGTGCTTAGACAGATAAATACAGATCATTTGAGGAAAGAAAGAGAGAGCTAAAAATTAGTGGAATCAGGAAAGGTTTCCTATAAGAGGTGGCATATGAATTTAAGGAATTTAAAGATTCTAAGAGGCGGAATTGAGGAGGAAGTGAATTTTGGGTATGAGGTTCAGCCGATGCAAAGGCATGAAGGAAGGAGACGGAACATTGACTTTGGGGAAGAGAAAGTAGGTCAGTTTGACTGAAACAGAATGCATAAAGGGAAGTAATGTGAAAATAAGTCTGGAGATGAAAGTTATAGGCAGACTGTTAAGCACTTTAAATACCAAGTTGAAAAGTTTACATATAACTTCATTTCCAAAGCCTATTGGTATGGGACTCTTTTCTTACTGATGGAGATAAATATCCTATATCTATTTGGGAGACTGGCTGGAGTTGTCAAGAGAGGGGAGCTCTTCAGTCTCTTCACATCTTTTGACTTGATTTGAGACTTTCCAATACTTTTTGAATTGTCTTTGAGTTGCTGAGTCTCTTTGGACATTTCTGGCTTTCAAAAGGAAGATGGAAGATGCCAACTCCACTCTAGGTTGTTGAAGGAAAAGACTGGGAAAACATGAGAAAAGCTGGCAGTCTGTATCATGTCCCTTACTCCAACTTGCTACTCTAGAGACTTCAGAAAATTTCTCCTTCGGTGAGAGGTGGTTTCTCTGCCTCTGTCTCTCTGTCTCTGCCTCTCTCTCTGTCTCTCTGTTTCTCTCTGTCTCTCTCTCTCTGTCTCTCTCTCTCTGTCTCTCTCTCCCGGGAGATTTCCTTCTCTCTGTATTGGCTGGCATATATTTTCAAATGTTTACTTTGTCTGACTTCTATTTTTCTATTGATTTGGATAAATGGGTCTCTTGGCTAAGTGTTATGTGTGCTCATTGTGGAACTGGTATTTGGTGGGAAAAAAGTCAAGCCTTGATTATATAGCTTAGGGTCCTCCTTTTCCCCAATAATAGCCATCAGAAGCTAGCTTGAACTTGAAACTCACAAGACTAACCTAGACTTACAAAACCCTAGACTAACAATATTTAAGGGAGCAGATAGATATAATTTTAGCCTAATGGCCTCCCCCTGTTCTTGTAGAAAGCAGAGTAGCCAAGTCTCTGCTTCTGCTCTTGGCAGAAATTAAATTCTCCTTTGGATAAGGGTGGGGAGAGAAGCTAGAGATGTCTATTCTGCCTCCTTGGAGTCAAATAGTGACACCCTCATGTTACACGTAGAGGACAGCCCTTGCAACAGGTGGGGCTTCACTGTGTATATTATATCTAAGAGACAATAGGGAGCCATTGAAGATTTTCCAATTAAAAAATCAATAAACATTTTTAAGTGCCTATTCTGCACAAAGCACTGTGTAACTTGCTACACCTAACACAAATGTAAGGGTGATGGTATGAAAGTGAGAATCTCTGCCCTCAATAAACTTATATTCTCCTGGGGGAGTTATAGCATGTTCTTAGGCAAGTACATCTCTCACTCTCTCTCTCTCTCTCTCTCTCTCTCTCTCTCTCTCTCTCTCTCTCTCTCCTCTCTCTCTCTCTCCCCCTCACACACACACACACACACACACACACACACACACACACACACAGAATAAATAAATAGGGATTTGTGGTGAGTAGTGGCTTGAGTGTGGTGGAATCTGGAAATGTTTCTTGAAGGAGGTGGTACTAGAGGTGACTCTGTAAGAAACTAGAGCTTTCAAGAGGTAGAGGTGATTACAGGGAACATTCTCAGCATAGAGAACAACTTGTATAAAGGTATGAATGTGGAAGATGGAATGTCACATAGAAAGAATAACAGTCAGGCTAGCTTGGCTAGAACATAGAACGCATGAGATGCAGCCTGGAAAGATAGGTTGGAGTCAGCTTGGAAAGGTTTTAAATCTTCTATGTAATCAAACCTGTCCATTTCATCTTGTGTGATCCTCTCTATCCTTTGTTTAGTCATGAACTCTTCCCCTATCCATAGATCTAAAAGGTAATTTCTTTCTTACTCTTTAAGTTTGTTTATGATATGGCGTTTTATAGCTAGGTCATGTGTCTGTTTAGAGATTATCTTGGGTAAATGGTGTGAAGCATTAGTAATCAGGTAAATCTTATATTTTGACAGACTACTGTCTAATTTTCCCAACAGTTTTGTTAGATAGTGAATCTCTCCCTAGTGACTGGGGTATTTAAATTTATCAGACACTAAACTACTATGGTTTTTGTTTGTTTCTGTATAATGTAGACCTAATGCATTCCATTGATCTCCCTCTTCTTTTTAAACTAGTACCAAATGATTTTTTCTCTTTTTTATATTCTTAGTTTTATTTTGTTAAATATTTCCCAGTTACATATAATTTTTAACATTAATTTTTAAGAATTTTGAGTTCTGAATTTTCTCCCCATCACACCTTGAGGAGTCAAGCAATATGATATTGGTTATACATATGAAGTCATGCAAAATATCTTTCCGTATTAGCCTTGTTGCAAAAGAAAACACACACCAAAAAAAAAACCCAAGAAAAATGAAGAAAATAAAAAAGTATGCTTTAATTTGCACTCAGAGTTCATCAGTTCTCTCTCTGGAGATGCATAGCATTTTCCATCATGGGTCTTTTGGAATTACCTTGGATCTCTGTCTTGGTCAGAGTAGCTAAATCTTTCACACTTGATCATTCTTACAATATTGCTGCAACTGTGTACAATGTTCTCTTCAGTTACTAATAGACATCCTTCCAACTTTTTTTATTATTACTTTTGAGATTTTTCAACTTTTGTTCCTTTGTATGACTTTGTTATTTATCACAAATCTATAAACTATTCTTTTGAAAGTTTGGTATGAAACTGAATAAGTAAGTGAATTTAGATTGTATTCTTATTTTTATCATATAAGCTCAACCTAACTGTGAGCAATTAATATTTTCCACTTATTTAGGTCCCTCCCAGCCCTATTCATAACTTTCTCTGGATTTGGAACCCAGGGCCCCCAGACTATTTATTCACACTTTCCTCAGAGCTTGGGGCCTCCTTGCCCTGGAGCAGCCTGCTCATCCTGGTAGATTGCTCTAAGAAGCCTGCTTCCTTTCTTCTCTTGGTGAGTTCCTCCTAGAGCCTCCTTTTTGTGGAAAGGCCCAGGCTAGCCTGACTTTATTCCCTTCTTGGCCCTTTCCTGACTTTCTCAGGACTATAGAACCATGCCCCTGTGGTGATACCTTCATTTTCCCCTACCTCCCCTGCAAATCCCAGCTTTTCAGCTTCCTTTTGCAGATTGTCTTTCTGCATTAGAATGTAAGCTTCTTGAGGTCAGGGACTGTCTTTTTATTTATACTTGAATCCCTAATGCTTAGCCCAGTACCTGACAGACTAACAAAATCTCTATTTCCTTTCTTCCTTGTCTTCATAAAAAGAGTGTTGTATAATTAGGTCCATATAATCTTTGGGAGAATTTTAGTAGATTCCTTCCCAAGTATTTTGTAGTTTCTGTAGTCATTTTGAATGGGATTTCTCTTTCTAGCTCTTCTTGTTGAACTTTGTTGGTTATATATAGGAATGCTGATGATTTATGTGGCTTTATCTTGTATTGGGTAATGTTTCTGGTTATTAATTATTTCAATTATTTTTTAGCTGACTCTCTAGGGTTCTCTAAGTACACCATCATATCAGAGATAATTTTGTTTTCTTTGCTGAGGCTTACTCTTTCAATTTCTTTTTCTTGTCTTAATGCTATAGCTAGCAATCTGCTCAACAAAGGAGATTGTATTTTATCCTAGAAGCAATAGGGAGCCACTAAATTTTTGCCCACATATGAAATATTGTGTTAAGTTCTAGGTGCTCCATTACAGGAAAGAAATTATTAAGTTGGAGGATTTCCAGGGGAGAGCAACCAAGATGGTTAAAAAAAAAATAAGGATCATTTAGAGGAAGGGGAGATATTTGACTGGAGAAGAGAAAGCATGGGGGAAATGACAGATGTCTTTAAATATGTGAAGGGCTATGAGGTAGAAGATGAGTTAGACTTATTTGACTTAGACCCAGAGGGCAGAAGAAAGCACAAAGGAGTAGAAGCTGTAAAGAGAAAAATTTGATTTTAATATGATGTATTTTTTTAAATGACTAGATTTTCCAAAAGTGGGATAGGCTGCCTGGGGGAGGTGATGGCTTCTCCCCACTGGGGGTCTTTACACATAGGCTGGATGGCTACCTGTCAGGTTTATTGTGGGAGGAAGCCTTGTACACATATGGATTGGACTAATCTGAAGTCCCTTCTGACTCTTTTTTGCAATTCATCTGGAATTTGCTAATTGAATACTATGTGAAGCAAGTGCAGTGGGGAATTGTCCATTAAGGAATACTTGGGTTCGTATTCCACTTTTGATACTTACTATGGGGCCTTGGACACTGAATCTTTTGACTGAGGCAACATACCAGGACTTACTAAGTCACAGATGAACTGCAATCTTCATTGGTGAATGGAGTTTCTACTCTGGAAAGGAAAGAAAGGGAAAAGAACAAGCATTTATATAGCACCTACTTTGTGCCAGGCACTGGGCTAAGTACTTTACAAATACTGTATTGTTTCATTCTTACAACCGCCCTGTGATTTAGGTGATATATTATCCATATTTTACAGTTGAAGAAACAGAGGTTAAGTGACTTGCCCAGTGTCATGCAGCTAATCTAAGGGTCTGAGGCTGGGTTAGAATTTAGGTCTTCCTGATGCCAGGCACAGCATTTACACCACCTAGATGCTGCTTCTATGGATAGAATGAAGTAATTGATGAAATGATATATTCATTGCATATTTGTTTATGTGCTTGTTGGTAAATGAAAAATACAAAGATAAAGCAGTGTATCTGCTTTAGTGAGGGAAGATGAGGTACATACATAGATAAGTATAATGCAAATTAAATATAAATATAAGAAATAAGAGGAGTCCAAAATGTTATGAGATCACATAAGGAGAAAAAAAATCACCATGACTAGACAATTCTTTCAATTAAGACCTCAAAAGCTGCTATTTTGGCTTGTATTATTTGATATGAAATTTTACATTACAATCTATGTTAACTTTCTACTTTGTTGAAGACTACTTCACTTTCCTGATAGTATTTCTTATTTATAAAGAGAAGGAAAGTCTCAGGGTAATAGTCTTAGCGATGTGCTGAGATAGCAGAGTATAGAGCAAGACCATCCAAGCCTAATTCCTCTTGTAATTTGTCTAGGGAAGGCCATGCCTTGGCTCACTCCTGGTACTTACAGGCACAAAAAAGACGAAAGCATCTGTTGCCATCTGAGTTCAATTTTGAAGACAGGAATCCCTAGGGAGATACACTGACACACATAAGGGAGGGAAGGTATGGGAATTCAGTGCTGCTATGAGTTCAGGAGTTTTCTAGATTCTTAAAACCCTGTCCCAATTTATTGAGTATCTAATATACCTCACTGGATCTTCAAACTTGCTCTGAATTGGGTCGAACAAGATGACTGGTCTCAAGAATGCTGGCATCCATGAACATTCAGATGCTGTTAGTCTGTTTTCAATCAATGCCCCTGGATCTGAAGCAGGTGTCCTGGGGCTGCTGCTTGAATTGCTGTTCTCCCTGGGCATCTTCTTCCTGTGTCAGCTGGTCCTTATCCTTGGACCTAAGTGGGAACTTAGACATCCCTGACTTCCTCAGAATGTAGACTTTCAGAGTGGGAAACAACCTCCGAAGCCATCTAGTCCAATCTATGCCTGTATAAAAACCTCTCTAGAATTCCACCAATAAATGCTTATCTAGCCTTTGCTTGAAGACTTCCATTTAGGGGTGAGGGTCTACTTCAGTACTTATACCTTCGGAGAGATCAAATTCTTAGGAAATTTTTCCTTACATAGAGCCTCAACTTGCAGTTGAGATACTACTACCCTTCTGCTCTACGTCAGAATGGAAGCACAGCAACATCCTCTATCCTCAATTATTCCCTGTGACCGAATTCTAGTTGGCCAAATGTTATGTCTGTTGCTGGAGTAAAATACAGGGATGCATTCTCCTGAATTTTGTGGCTGCTTTGCCTGAAACTACTAATACCTTTCACTTCATGGCAAGGAAAATCAGCCCCTATCATGCCCAAGTGCAATATTTAGGTTAAAGCCATGAAACCAAAAAGCAACCTTGTCTGGCAGAGCTCCATTCATAATGGAGCTCTCATTGAAAAGTGGAGGTACTGTTTTCATAGAATTATTGAATTGAAGAGACTGAAGGGACTTCAGATCACCTAGGATAATCCTTTCCTTTTACAGATGAGGGAGGTGAGGAACAAAGAGGTTAAGAGAGTTGCCTAATGTCACACAGTTAATTGTTTGCTGAACTGAAACTAGATCTCAAGTTCCCCATTACTTGGTTTAGGTTTGCAGCTTTCTTGATGTTAAAAAAGCCTTGATGAACTGGACATGTCACACTTTATGGCTTCGTAGTTTGGGATTACATCAGACTCAAAGTGTTTCCGCCCTTCCCTCATCTTTATCAGTGTTTGTGATGGTTGTCACTGGTATCATTGCCTTTTCTCAGTATTGGCTTGTTGTATCTGGCATCTGTGAGCTATTGAAACCATCAGATGGAAGGACAAGATCACCATCCACAAAGGCTTAGAACACAGCCAGTCTGCAAGACCTGAAGCCATGCCCATCCAGGTGAACACACCTGGCATGAACAGTACCTAGCCTACCCCAGAAGTTATCATATAGTGAGCATTTGAAAGGAGAGACAAAGAGAGGGAAAAAATGCTTTAATAATAGCCTCAGGCAGTGTAGAATAATATCTACCTAAACATTTGTACTTAGTTGGTCCTTAATAAAGTCTCAACATGAATTGAGTTCAGCTGTGGAGAACAGAAAACCAGAATAGCCACAGCCACAGATGAAAGGAAATGTGATATAATGGATAGTGGTGGACTTGTAGTTAAGAAGACCAGGGTTCAAATCCTACCTCAGATACTTATTGGCTGGTTAACCATTCTAAGTCTCAGTTTCCTCATCTGTAAAATTGGGGGGATAGCCTTGATGACTTCCAAGGCCCCTTTCAATTCTAATTCTGTGATCTTATCACTAGCCTATTTACTACTGGATCATAAAGTATGTTTTTTTTGTTTTTTTAGGCAATTGGGGTTAAATGACTTGCCCAAGGTCACACAGCTAGTTAAGTGTCAAGTGTTTGGTCTGAGGCTGGATTTGAAACTCAGGTACTCCTGACTTCAGGGCTGGTGCTCTATCCACCCACCTAGCTGCCCCCATAAAGTGTGTTTTTTTTTAAAGGAAAGCTTTCAGACCAAATTCAAATCTACCAGTCAGGGTTGCAAATGGTTGTAGAGTTTTTTGATATTACCTATAGACTCCAATTGAAGGACAAACATGTATGCATAGTCTGGAAATGGCCTTTGGTCCTGCCTTGCTCTTCTCAGTCACACATGAGAACTCGATGTACTCCATGCAATACATAAAGTAATTCTCTTCAGGAGTGTCATCTTCAAAACTGAAACAAAACAGTGCATCTGTCTCTAGCTCATCTTGCATACATATATACGTACATACATACAAACATACACACACAAATGCACACATATGCACATTTGTACACATACATGCTATGTATCCGCTAAAAAACTGCTCATTCAGATTTAGGCAAGCTTAACTGCAGATTGATGTCCAGATAGTTTCTTGCCTGTCAAAGCGTCAAAACACTCAGCAAGCTATGAGGAATACAAGTGTCCTCAACTTTGATTTGAATTAAGCAGAATAAAATCACAAGTACTTGTGAGGCTTTGGGAATGTTGTTGATATTGAATGAAGAAGAACAGCAGCTGAGCTAATTCCTATTGAGACAGACGTTTGTTTATTTTATTTAGTTTGGCAAATCTCTAATGGTTTTTACTATTTGGCCCTAAATGAATCTTCCAGCTTGTGCATGACCTAGATGGTCATCTATGTACTTACAAATATGAAAATTTCTGCATATTGATGTGTAGAGGGCTCTATCCAGTTCTGGGATTTTATGACTCTAGGCATGTATACATAATAATATCACTAACAGTTAATATTTATATAACCCTTTAGATGCTTTGCATATATTACCTCATTTGAGTCTTGCAACAATCCTTTGAGGTAAAGGCAATTATCAGTTTCATTTTACAGATGAGGAAACTGAGGCTGAGAAGTTAAATTGCTAATATAAGGGTCACATAGATAATAAGTGCCTGAGACAGATTTCAAACTCAGGTCTCTCTGACTCATCTAGTGCTCTGTTGTGTGTGTATACTTGTGTGTCTCTCTGTGTGTGTGTGTGTGTGTGTGTATATGTGTATATCACTGTGGAAATGGGTGGAGAGGAATACTTTTACAGATTAGAGAAGAAATTTATTTCAGTCTTAGTCTCAGTCTCACACTCATGTTTCTCCCAACATACTCTCCTACATTCTCCATGCATTTAGGCAGTCTCTGCCAGTGCCTCTGCTTTACTGTAGGGCAGAGGATCTTAATGTGGGGTCAATAAACTTGTTTGTTTTTTAAAATTGATAATCGTATTTCAAAGTAATAATTTGTAACCGTATGTATTTTATGCATTTAAAAAACTTTGTTCTGAGAAGAAATTTATAGGCTTCACCAGATTTCTATGAGGCAGATAGGGTTAAGAAACCTTTCTCCAGAGGACAGTGTGGATAGCTACCCTGGTGTGGGTTAACTAACTATGCCCAGGCTTTACTCACTTCCTTGCCCTTCCTAGAGTACTCTGAACACTCTATGAGTCTCTATAGATAGATTTTGCATTACATATACATATATTAAAACATGTGCCTTTTTGCATATGTATATATGTTATACTTAAGCTAATAAACTGGCTAAAAATGAAGCTTTGACTATTCATAGCCCATAAAAACAGAATAATGATTAGCAAGTTCACTAATTTTGCCCATTTTACACAGAGAGACACATTTAGTATCACACAATTATAAATGGAATTCTACTCCTCACCTAACTAGCTCATTTCTATTTATTAAGGGTCCCACATTTTTTGCCTGATGCAGATACATAGTAGTTTCCTCCAAGACTCCTGCTCTTTGTGCTTCTGCAGACTTTCATCCCCAGTGGCCACCTGGTTTATCTTCCTTTTGTTCAGGCTCCAGCTCCCATCTCACTTGGTTATGAATGGTTTTGCACAGATCAGCGTATTCTATTTCTTGCTGAATGCTTCCCTTTTTCTGTGTTACATTTTGTTGTTTTTGTGATCTCATTTATCTTTTTTCTTTCTTCTCTTCCAATTAACTCCATTGCCTCTTTCATTATGCTTGCAATGAGGTCACTGAGGTGTCCCATCACTGCCTAGTCCTTGCCCTATTGTGATTGCTGCTGGTCTCTCAGGACACTTGAAGATTCTTTCTAGTAAAGTTCACTTGAACTCTGCTTAAAAAAAAGAATTCAAGGATGACACTTTCTCTACTATGGATTTTAGGTTCTTCTTGCTCGTTTGAGGCCAAGAGAATGCATAAGGCAATCTTCATCTGTAAAATAGGACTTCCAGAATGGAAAAGGAATCCTAGCACAGAAGCTATAGGACTAGAACTATGTAAGTGTACCTATCTTATGAAAGAGAATGAAGGGTGAGTGCGTAGTACAAGGGAAAAGTGAGGAATTACAGGCAGAAAGACATTTTCATTCATTATCGGATTTGAAGGTCGTGTGCCCTTAGTTTTAAGTGTTTTCCGGTGTGCCATCTTTTCTATAGGGATCTGTTTTTATATTGTCCAAGGTATCCCAGGGTAGGATGAGGAAGTGAGTGAAGCCTGGGTAGTCGGTTTACTTGAGCCTGCACTCCTGGCATCTAGACTGTCTTCTAAAGTAAGACAGAGGGAAATAGAATCTCTGACAGAAATTATCTTCTGATTGCCTTTGAGATAATCACTTGGGTAGCCATGGCTCCTTTCAAGATGAAACTTGTACCAAACTATAAACAGATCACCATTTTATTCTAAAAGCCTCATGGCTGATTTAATTCTCCAAGTGAACCCACCTCAGGGAGAGGAAAAAGTACAAGAAATTGGATGTCCCTAACATGAAGAGGCTAGTCTAGTGGTCGGGAACCCAGCCTTGAGGCTACATGTGGCCTTCTAGGTCCTTGGGTGTGGCCTTTTGACTGAGTCCAAGTTTTACAGAACAAATCCTTTTATTAAGGGGATTTGTTCTGTGAAGTTTGGATCCAGTCTTAGGGCTGCACTTGAGGATCTAGAGGGCCACATGTGGTTTCGAGGCTGCAGGTTCCCCACCCCTGGGCTAGGTAGCCAAAGACTGGGCTATTTACTCACAACCATCCCACAGATTTATAAGTAGTGACAGACACCAAGTATAGAGAGAGGGCAAGGCCTGCCTTTGTGTGACTTGAAGGGAGGCAGAATCGACATCTTTAGCCTCTTCTTCTTCCACCCAGGCGGTACTGGGCCTGAAGCATATCTCTCTGCTCACTTAAATATTGTTAGTCTGGGGGATATGATCAGTTACCTCCTAACTTCTGATTGCTTTGTAAAATTTTTGGGGAAAAGGGACCCCAAGCTCTACATCCAAGATTTGACCCCTTTCCCACCAAATAGAAGATACACAATTAACATGTATAGTGAGTAAAAAAGAAACCAACTTATCATAGTAACGTGGAAATCATAGGAGAATATATACTAGCCAACACAGAATGAAGGAGCTCTCCCATTGGAAGTGAGATAACTCAGCTTGACTAAGAGAGAGTGTCCTTGATCTGGCCCAAGGGGAATCTCCTTGAAGTTTCTAGAATAGCAGTCCAGGAAAAGGGATGTGAAGGAGACTGCCAGCTCCTGTCATGTTTTCCCAGAGTCTTTCCCTTTAGTAACCTGAATTGGGATTGGCCTCTTCCATTTTCTGTCTAGAAGCTGGAAGTTGGAAGTACCTGAAGTGACGATGCTTGAAGAGGTGTGAGGACTTGCAGATGGGGACTGAAGAAGGTTGGAACTCACTCTGTTGTAGTCAACTGGGCTCACACAGGGCAGGGCATTTGTCTCTACCAATAAGGAAAGAGTCCCATAACAATGGGCTTTGGGGCAGGGATTATATTCACAATGCTTGAAGGTTTATAAAGTGCTTTCTGTACATCAACATAAATATGTAGAGGTAGTGTGAATATTATTATTCTCATTTGACTAGATGAAGAAATGGAAGCTTGGAGATTAAGTAACTCACATAGGATCAGATAGTGATAAGATGTCAGAGCTAGGATGTGAATTACAGTATCTTGATTCTAAACCCAATACCCCTTCCACTATTCTATAGTGATTTTTATGACAATTCCCTTGATCACTTGCTTTCAATACCTCCCCTCTCTAATCTATACTCGAGCTGCCAAGATAAATTTCCTAAGACACATGTTTGGCTTCAGTCACTCCTGTGCTGAAAAACCTTCAGTGGCTCCCTATTGCCCATATGACACAGTATATATTTCCCAGCCTGGCATTTCCCACCATCTAGCTCCAAATTACCTTTTCAGCCTTATTTCATATTACTTCCCTTCATGCATTTTATGTGCTAGGCATACATACTGGATTACAAATTTGTTCTCCATCATCGATGTGCCACTTCCCACTTCTTCCTCCCAACAGTTGGAATATATTACCTTTTCACCTTCACCTTTCAAAAATCTTCTTTTCTGTCAGGTCTTAGATCAGGCACTGCCTCCTCTGTGAAGTCTTCCCTGATCCCTTTACCTGAAAATAGGCGTTCTTTTCTCAAATTTTCCTTGAACAATTTGTCTGAATATCAACTTTTCCACTATCTCACTCTAGCTTTATATTATAGTTAACATTATATAAATCATGAGAAAAGTGCTTGACTTACAGTCAGGATGATCTTGATTCAAATCCTGTCTCTAATACTAGCTTTGTAACCAGGGACAAATCTCTTAAACTCTCTGAACTTCAGTTTCCTTATCTGTGAAATGACTGAATGGACTCTGAGGTCCCTCCCATCTCTAAATCTATGAACCAATGATTCTGTCCTCCGAAAAAGTGTAATGTTTTTGAGGTCAGGGTCTGCATTCGGACTCCATCAGTTCTTTCTCTGGAGGTGGATAATGTTTTTCATCATAAGGCTTTTGGATTTGTCTTAGAAAACTGTATTGCTGAGAATAAGTCATTCATTGCTAATCATATAATATTTCTGTTACTGTGTACACTCTTCTGGTTCTGCTCACTTCATTTTGTCAGTTCATGTAAGTCTTTCCAAGTTTTTCTGAAATCATTTTGCTCATCATTTCTTACAGCACAATAATATTCCAATACAATTATATGCCACAACTTGTTTAGCCATTCTCCAATTGATGGACATCACCTCAATTTCCAATTGTTTGCTACCACAAAAAGAGTTTCTAGAAATATTTTTGCACAAATAGTCCCTTTCCCTCCCTTTTTTTTTTTTTGGCGGGGGAGAATCTCTTTGGAATATAGATGTAGTAATGATATTGCTGAATCAAAAGGCATGCACGACTTGGTTGTCCTTTGGGCATCGTTCTCCCAAATGGTTGGATCAGTGTAGTGAAAGATTCTTGATTCTTTCATCTAATTCATAAGCAATGCCAGGCAAGCTATAGACTGAGACTTTTTCTGGGGAGGTCAAACTTTAACTGAACATTGCTTATTTAGCTACTGTGTTTCAATGTATTCTGAGGGTAAAGGGAATAATCTTGGCATGGTGGATGGATCCATTGACAAAGGAAGCCACATAGCAGTATCACTTCACACTGAACTCTTTTGGAATTTTATTAAAGAATGACCTAAATGTTCAGTCTTGGGATTCACGGTCCTTTTCTTTGAGAGTCTTCTATTTAAGACTTAACTGTAATATTCAAATTCCTCCATAGTTGTGAAACTGGAAAGGATAACGAGCAATAGAGCAATAAAGCTATATCAAAGTTCCATTTATTATATAACAAGATGCTTTCCAGGTTTTAAAAATGGATTATAGGTACTTGTCACCCCTCCTACCCCAGTACCTACATGGTTATCCATTGTTACTATCCTTGAACTTCCTGATTTATTGTTAGAAAACGAGACAGGAATTATGAAGAAGTAACATAGGAGACATACGGGACATGATGATACTCAAATAAACAAAGATCTATGATTTTATCAATGTAAATATTCTCCGCAATAATATAGATTTCAGTTGATCCATACTTGCCCATCCTGCGCTACTCTCATCCTCCCATAAATTCACCCTATGGTGTCCCTTCAATGTGCTGGCAGTCTTCCTTGAGCTCCCCTGACATTATAATGGAGAACACCAATGTCCATAATTTATTTCTCAGCCCTGTTATGTGATAGGCATATCTTTTTGATCATATATTTCTCAGTGTCTCTTGTTTAATTCTTTGTTTGTAATATGTTTCAAACTGTTCATATCTCCATTACTCTTTGGGTGATCTCCAACTTCAGGCTTTTCAAAGACTGTAGCATTCTAGGATTTACATTCATAAAACATCACCAGGAGAATATTTTCATTAAAAACATGTTTCAGGGAGCTCAGGGCCATGAAAAAACTTCGCTATTTTCCCAAAACAGTCTAGCCTGCCTTCTTCCTCCTGTTCAATTATGAGACTAGCTTATTTTCTATTTATAGTGCCTGTCCAAGATAATATGTATATATGTATACATATAGGTATGCTGTATATATTCTTTATAGATTGTCCATCTAATTGCATGTTATTATCTGAACAACAGATTCATATCCTTAATTTTCTTTATATCCTTAATTTTCATTGTATGGATAATTCAAATTCTTTTTTATAGTTGTGGGCCTCATTTAGGAGGCTCTTGCTATGTTCTAGGGCTTGATCTAATTAGCTCAATGTAATTTACAAACAGAAACATCTTGAGGCCCTCACCAGCTTCAAGGAATCCCTTTTCAACTTACGTGCTATGCTCCATGACAAAAGACTTCCTCCATGACAAGGAATGAGACATGGCTGACTTGGATACCCCCCTTAAGTGCAGGTTATAAGATAACCTATCCAATCAGGGGGATAATTCCCCTTTGATGGTAGTTTCCCTGGAAGGCTGAGCCTTAAATCTGTCATGGTGTCCTCCCATCCTGGGCAATTCACATTTCACAGTCCCAAGGGACTTGTAGGGGAACAGAAATGACCTCACCTGGATCTCGTCTCCTTTGCTTCAGGCCTGATGGAGACACCCACATACATACACATACATACCCACCCCCATATACCCCCCTCCCCAAAACATACACACACATGTGTTGGGACCCAATTCACTCTGTTCCTTAGTTTTCTGGCTGAATAATGTTGCAGCATTTGGCTTTTGGTTTTCTTTACATGGGGCCAGGGATGTTTAATCTCTGTTGCCAGGCTGTGGATTGGTTTGTACAGCCCTATCAAAGCGTGCTGCCTGATAGCGGAGTGGAGAGTGTTAAGTGAACTTGTCAGGGATTAGTCTTCTCTGTTGTTAGATCATCAAGTTATTACCTTGTTAGCAATCTTGGTGAAGAGGGAACTGAAATTACTTGTGTATAATTTCCACTTGGGAGAAGTTTGAGAGGTCATGAGGATTACAGAAAATGTCTATTCCTCCATCAGGAGCTTATATACTAATGGGGTAATGTAACACAAAAGGGAGCTGAAAAATGTTTTAGGGGTGATGGAGGGAGAGGTATCCATGAATTGTCAAATCCTGAGAGTCAGAAGTAGAGCTTAGAGGAAAAGAAAGCATGATCATCTTGACCTGTGCCCAAAATAGAGTTTCTGGGAGTAACTTGTCAATGGGACACAAAAATAATGGTCACTTATCTATACCGTGTTTGTTTTTCAAGATTTCATTGATTACTATTACCTGTGGAGATGTTTGATTTGCTTGACAATTTTTCTTGTCTATGGAACCAAAAAGGTGTGCATCTTTTTGTACTGTCAAGGTCTATATGTTTCCCTTCTCATTCTGTTATTTCCATTCTTCTGTTCCCTTATGCCTTCACCTTCTAAAATAATGCTTTAATGGAATTATAAAGGTTTAAAGATAGTTCATACAAGTAATCTTTAAAAAAATTGTTCTGGTCTTCTTTGTCCAAGATACTCCAATGTGTAGGTGTCACATATGACCTTCTTAGACTTTGGTCATTGGAGCAAAATCCCTAACATTTCTGCTAAGGTAAAAGTACAATTTTCCTATAGTTTAGCTTGGTTGAATAAATTATTAACCAAACAAATAAATAAATCAGTAAATGAACAAATAAATGAATGGATGGATGTCTGAATAAATGATGAGTGAATGAACAAATAAAGAAATAATTTAATAAATCAATAAATGCCATTTTTGTTTCTATCCAAGAGAGTCTTCTGGGGTCTGCTAACTTGGTTCTATCTTAGGGTTTTTCAGTGACTTCTTGAACAAGAAGAAAAGCTAAACAATGGCTGTTAAGCCTGATACCCCATTAATTTAATTCTAAGTTGATCAAATGTGCTCATTTTTTTTCAATAAGGTCTGGTTTTATGAGTAGGGGGCATAGGTGGCCACTTAAATCTAACAATTTGGGAGGGGGTCCCTGTATAGGATTTCCTGCCCTTAAATTTCTTGCCAACTAATTTGTTGACTTAAATTCTGGGCTTAGGGATTCATTCCTTTTAATATTGTTGATTCAGTATCTTCCCCATACAATCAATTCTTTCCATCAACACTGCTACAATATGATAATTGCTGTATGTCTGTATCTATGTGTCTGAACCCTTTTAGGGTAGCATATGTTTATTTTTGATTTTATTAATGACATTTATCATTGAAATATAGCTCTTAGCATATATGCTTCATGGAGAACTGTCCAGTTAATGTTCATTCAACAAACATTACTTGAGCATCTCTGATACGTAAGATACTGTCCTGAGTGATAAATGTCACTCAGATTTTCACTTCTTGTAGAAACCTCTTTGCAGTCTATGTTACAAAAAACAATGGAGCTGTAAAGCTTTATCCCCTGCTGGTTAGCATTTGTTTCCAAGGAAAGGACTTTCAAATGCATGTATGTTTTTGTACTGTAAAAAAAAAAAGCTTTCAAAATCACACTTTCATTTCAGCATGAATTGTGTGCTTTGAAACAAAGCTTTAGGGGAGTATAAACATGAAACGAAAATGTTTTCTTGGATATTGGTTTGTATTGAAGAAAAAGACGGAGAACAAAATCTTCATTCACTTTTCTTTTTCTATCACAGTTTGCAAAGAGGTCTGATATTATGATCAGGGGAATAGGTGACTTCCTAAATTTGACGGTTTTGGGGGTCCCTGCATAGGATTCCCTACCCTTACTGGGGCTGTCCCAGTCGTCTTGACCTAGCCTTGCCACTTGACTCCAATGATCCTGGAGGAGAGGGTGAGGCTGATGACTTTGCATAACTCTGCTTTGCTTAAATCCAATTCACTTGCAAGTCAAGACATCACCCTCCTGATGTCATTCATTCTCTTTGAGAATGAAGAATGGACAACAAACAATCTACGCTTAATTTCTTGCCAGCTAAGTTGTCCCAGTGATCTGAATTCTGGATTTAGGGGTTCATTCCTTTTATTCCTGTTGATTCACATCTTTCACATGCAATCAATACTTTCCACAACACTGCTACAATCTTAGTTCAGGCACTTATTACTTCTCACATAGGCTTCTCTCCCTTCCCCAATTTGCCTTTCACATAGATACCAAATTAATTTTCCCAAAAAACTCTGCTCATTTCATTTCTCTGCTCAAAGGTTTTTATTCATTGCCCATTGTCTATTAAATGAAATGTAAACTACCAGTCTCCAATCCACCTTTCTAGCTCTGTTTCACAATGCTCCCTTCATGCACTCAGCATTCCAGGCAACCTGAGTTTCTTCTAGTTCCTGGATCCCGTCTTGCCTTTGAATATCTGTACAGGTCAACCAACTATTCCTAGAATAGACTCCTCAATCTCACTTCCATCTGTTGAAAGCCACTTTCTTCAAGGCCCACCTCAAAGCTTACTTCCTTCAGAAGACTTCTTTTTCCTCCTCAAGTACCTATCTCCTCTCCCACCTCTGTCTCTCTCAGCAAATGTTATCTTCTGCTTTATCCTGGATGAAAATAGATGCTATATGCCATAAGTTCCTTCTTCCATCTTCTCTATCTCATAACTTTCCTACCTCTTCCCTTATTCTCACATCCTCTACTTCTGGCTCTTAGGAAATAGTAGCTTTTATTGCCAAGGGCAAGCACTTTCCATGTACACTATATCTTTGTCTCTTCCATATCCTCCACGGACTTGCTCCATCAATCATATTCACTCTCTCTCATGTTTTCCCTTCTATCTCTGTTTGTCAATTTGCTCTTTCTTCATTGCTGATAAATAAACTCAGGCATACTCCAACCTTACAAAACCTTCAATTGACACTTCCTTCAAGCTATCATGAATTAATGAATGAGAAAACATTTATTAAGTGATTATCATGTGCCAAGTATTATGGTAAGTACTGGATAACAATAGAAAAATCAAGGAGCTCGCATTTTAATTGGGAGATGTAGAACATAAAAGAGAGTTCAGCTGCAGGACAGATAGGCCTAGAAGCCTCAAGGGTAGTGTCATAGGGTGGAAGGCAAGGTCAATTTCTTACACCTTTTTCCTCCTTCACAGACTCCTAGAAAGTTATGTAAATTTATGACTTTTATTTTCTTACTTCACACTGATTTTCAATCCCTTGAAATCTATCAACTGACCTCACCACTCCATTGAAACTACTCACCAAAGTTAATAATAATCTCTTAGTTACTAAATCCCATAGCTTTTTCTCAGCAGAAGCAGTGCTGACAAGGTGAACTGGGAGATCCACAGTCTAAGATTAGAAAAGATGTGAGTTTGATTTCATCTTTTATCCTATACTAGTTCAATGGCCTTTGACAAGAAAGTCAGTGGAGCTTCTTGTCATTATCATGGAGGTCTCATAGTGAAGGAGAATGAGAACTGAATTTGGGTTTAGGAGTTGAGTTTGAATCCTTGCTGTCAACCATGTGGTCTTGGGTAAGTCACCTAAGCTCCTTGGGCTTCATTTTCCTGCCTGTAAAATGAGAGGGTTGGAATAAATGACTTCGAAGCTCTCTCTTCTTAATCCCTTGTAATCTGGCTTCTCACTTCACCATTCACCTGAAACTGTTCTCTCCAAAATTACCAATGAGCTCTTACTTGACAATGGCCTTTTCTTAATCCTCAACCATATTGACCCTCCTCAAACTATAGCATTTGTCAACTATTCTCCCCTTCTGGATATTCTCTCCTCTCTCAGAGCTTCTTAAACTGTGGGTCATGACCCCATATGCGGTCATGAAAAAACTTGGCAACAGTAATGCTCAATGACCAAAAATTAATTAAAAATCAAATACATAATGAATCTGAGATGTTTGTGGCAGCGCTTGCCTGTGTTGCATCCCCCAACTTCATTGTAGTGTTGGTTCAAAGTATGCCCGTGTTGCACTGTGCATGCCCTCAGGCCACACAACTGAACCAAACTTGAAAAGGGCTTACAAGTGTAAAAAGTTTAAGAAGCCTTGCCTAGATATTCTGGTTCACCTGTCTGATACCTGTCTGATCTGTCTTTAATCCTTTTCACTGATTGCTTACCATGTCATTGCCACTTACTGTGGATATATCCTCCAGTTCAGTCTAAGGCGACTTTCTCTTTCCCCTCTATGTACTCTCTCTCTCCCTCCTATCCTCCTCCTTAGCTACACTGGATTCGATTACCATCCCTATGCAGATGTCTCCCAGATCTATATATAATCCTGGTCTCTTTCCTGAGCTCAAGTCCTGCTTTACAAACTGCCTATTAACATTTTGAATTTAAACATAGGCATATCTGAGTCAACATGCCCAAAGCAGCATTCCTCTTCTGCAAAACCTGCTTCTCTTCTGAACTTCCCTGTTTTGGTTGAGGACACTGCTCTTCCTTCAGTCACCCAAGTTCTCAACATCGTTCACTATACATATCCAAGCAGGAAGTCAGCAAGCATTTTAAACATGCTTATTATGTTCCAGGCAAAACTGTGCTAATTCCTAGACACAAATACAAGTAGAAAGAAAGACATTCCCTTCCCTCAAGGAGCTTATATCCAAATGGGGGAAGATAATACATAAAAGGGACTTGAAAAGCTGGGGGGAAGGGTGTGTGTGTGTATGTGTGTCTGAAGATACCTGTGAGAGAGCATTGTATCAAAATCTAGAAAGAAATAAGCAGAGCTGAGAGGGGAATGGAGGTTGGCTGACTTGGGTCCCTCCCCAAAATGGAGGTCCTGGTGATCTCTTATGAATAGGAGTAGGACGCTAACATGGTGGATACATGTTCCAGGATAAGGAGACCCCAAGGACAGATGGATATTCCAGGGTGAGATAGATGAAGCATGGTGTTAGAGTTCAAAAAGTCAGAAGCAAAGCCAAGATGATTTGCAGATCGTTATTTTTATCTCCATAATATCTCAACTTCCACTGTCACTATCTGAATGTAGGCTCTCATTACCTCTCACCTGAACTATTACAATGATCTTTTTTTTTTTATGATATTCTTGCTTTAATCCCCTCCACACTCATCTACCTTCCACTCAATTGCTGGAGAGATTTACCTAAACCCCATGTTTGATCATGTCATCCCTTCCCTTGCTCAGTAACTTTTGGGGTTTTTCTTTTATCTCTAGAATCAAGTATAAATTCTTCTGACATATAAATTTCTTCAAAACCTGGCCCCTTCATACCTTTCCAGTTTTCTTAAATATTGCTCTTTTTTTTCTTTTTGCGTATTGCAATCCACCCACACTGTTTCTTACACACAACACTCCATCTCCTATCTCAATGATTTGCACCCATTATTTCCCATGTCTAGAATGCACCCTCTCCTCACCTCTACCTTTTATAATCTCAGGTTTTCTTTAAAACAAATCAAAACCAAAAATTAAACCATCTCAACTCTCCCACTCAGGGATACAACATACATACAAATAATTACAAAATAAGGGAAACTGATATAAATCACTTTCAACCCACACTGGGGCATTTTGCATGCAACTAGGTATGCAGAAGTATACATGACTCCTGATTAGAGGAGACAGTACTGAGGTGAGTCTGAATACCTGCCTAAGGGGATGATTTTGGTGCAAGAGCTCCTGGGTGAGAGACGTGTGGTTCCAGAGACTCTCCTAGACAGACACAATGTGAAGAGAGAAGCTGAAACCACTTAGGGGAAGCTGGTTCCTCAAATGTCCATGATTTCCAGTTTGCCTCCCTAAAGACTACCAAAGGGACTTTCTTAGATCCAATAAAGGTTGGCCTGTATCTCTTAGTTTGAGACCATCCTCCTACTTATCCAAATTTATAATGCCTATAGGCACCCTTGACTCTTTTCTCTCTTTGATATGTCATATCCAATGAGTCAGAAAGTCTTTTCAATGTTACCTCCACAGCATCTCTCTTATTCATTCCTTCGTTTCCTCTTGCACAGTCACTCACTCTACCTATCCTAATTTAAGGTCTCATTGTCTCTCTCCTCTTAGTTGGTTTCCCTGTTTCCAGGCTTTCTCCATTTGAACATCCCTCTGCATACCTACCATAATAATCTTCCTAAAGAACATCCTCTTGTTCAAAAACCTTCAGTGGTTCCCCATCTTCTATGGTATAAGCTACTGATGCTTTGATCTGACTTTTAAAGACCCTCCAAAATCTGACTATCACCTTACTTTACAGCCATATTAATTTACTACATTTAAGCCAGACTTGACCACAAGCTATTTCTTGAATTCTATGCTCTGTCTTGCATCTCTTTATATTTGCACAAGCCAACCTCCATGCCTAGAACATTCCTTCTTTCCTCATTTCCAGTTCTTAGATGTTGTATACAGTAACAGCAATACTATGTTAAGAACAACTTTGAATGACTAAGTCATTTTGACTATCATTAATACCCAAATTAACTACAAAGGACATATTAAGGAAGACATTATCTGCATCCAGAGAAAAAACTAATAGAAGTATATATGGAATGATTATATATGTATTATACACATTTGTATCTAATGGTAGCCATCTCTATGGCGGGGGGAGGGAAGAAAAAAAGGGAAAGAAGAAATTTACATGACATTATAAAATGATTAATATTAGTATTATATATGATTAATATATGATTATATATTTATTATATACATGATATATGTGTATTTAAAAGAAATAGCAAGTTATATAAAATAGATTTGCAGTTTCATGTGCAATCATCTTTTTTATTTTATTACATTACGGAAATGCTTGTTTTATTCCATAAATAAAAATAAATAAATAAAGTAAAATCACAGAGTGATGCCCTAAAAAAAATCCTATTTGGTACAACCCACCAGGAAGGGCAAACATGAGTGCCTTAATAGGCCAATTCCTTTATTATATTTGTCTTCCTTTGAAGGTTACCTCTGTTGCCCCATTATCCATAATGCCTTTCCTGCTCTCCTGTAATTGTTAGTACTTTCTTTCTTTTAAGTACAGTATACTTATGTAAGATTGTTGGTCTGCATGGATTCTCTAAATGTATAGAGATTCTCACAAGTGGCATGGCTAGATATTTTTGGAATCTGGCCCACTCTCTTCAAGGGAGACAGCAATTTCTATCCTGAGGGATGCAGGACAAGAACATGTTTAGGTACATGCTGCTTCTTCAACTATCTCTAAGAGGGCCATTGGACTAGAATGATATCTATGTCTCAAATATTTGTGTTCAAGTCTAGGGCTACAAATGTGGTTCAGAAAGAAAGCTGCTTTCCTTAAGGAAAAGGATAGACATTACCTTGCACTCACCAGCTTAGTGCATTTTCACCAAAGACTGGCTACATAAAAGACCATCACAAATAGCACCTAGCAAGTAAATCACTTTATCCAATCAAACAGCAAAGACATTATAGAGATTATAATATACCAAAGTATATACAAGAGTGAATGAGCTCTTGAACTAGCAGTGAGATAAGATCCCATCTCAAACTAAGAGATACAGGCCAACCTTTATTGGATCTAAGAAAGTCCCTTTGGTAGTCTTTAGGGAGGCAAACTGGAAATCATGGACATTTGAGGAACCGGCTTCCCCTAAGTGGTTTCAGCTTCTCCCTTCACATTGTGTCTGTCTAGGAGAGTCTCCGGAACCACACGTCTCTCACCCAGGAGCTCTTGCACCAAAATCATCCCCTTAGGCAGGTATTCAGACTCACCTCAGTACTGTCTCCTCTAATCAGGAGTCATGTATACTTCTGCATACCTAGTTGCATGCAAAATGCCCCAGTGTGGGTTGAAAAGTGATTTATATCAGTTTCCCTTATTTTGTAATTATTTGTATGTATGTTGTATCCCTGAGTGGGAGAGTTGAGATGGTTTAATTTTTGGTTTTGATTTGTCAGAATCTGGCACAATGCCTAGCACATATCAAAGACTTAAACAATATTTGTGGAATTTCTTTGAACATTGCCATCAAGTATTTATCCATCCTCTGCTTGAAAACTGTTGTTTGGGGAAGCCCTCTGCCTTCTGAGACAATCCATTTTTACTTTTGGGTAGCTCTAATCGTCAGAAAGTTTTTCTTTATATATTTCCTAAATCTGCTTCTTTGCAATTTCCCCCCATGACTGCAAGTCATACCCTCTGGGGCCAAGAGGACAAGCCAAATAGCTCTTCCATCTGATAGACCTTCGAATATATGATGATAGATCTCATGTTACTCCTCAGTCTTCTCCAGGTTAAGATTCCCAATTCTTTCAACTGGTCCTCATAGGGAAGTCAAATCTTATTTCTCTCTTCTCATGCTTCTTTGACATGTCAGCAAGTCAGAGAACCAAATCCATAGTGGAATGGATTCTATTTGGGCTCTACTTTATTTTGTTTGGGCTACTAATAGAATGATAAAAGAATATGAAATATTTGAATTTGAGTGATACCATCAGGTCACTTTTTATTTTATTTGAAATACATCTTCAATCTTTTTATAATCTTAGGTAAAAAAATAAGTATAAGACAGTTATCAGAAGAGTCTTCTTTATTGCTATTGGCTTAATAGTCCTATGCTTTGTCTCAAAGCCAATTAGTAGGGGAGAAGGGTGTCCATGTAGTTGCAAAAAATGTCTGAGGCTTCCAAATCCAATCCGCTCTCCAAACACACACAATCAATATATAACATGCCCTTCCTACCTGATACAACTGAGACAAGGTCTCTTCTCTCTTCTCCTCCAGCCTTTTTTAACCTGTTACAGTTATTTCTTTATTTAAGTTTTATTGTTGTGCTTTGTTTTTACACTACATGTTTATAGATTATTCTCATTTCATGAAAAGTCTCTTGCAACATTTAAATTTTAAAATTAAGTTAAATTAATAATAGAGTGACCTCACATACAACATTCCATATCTATAAGCACTCCCACCTCTCTACTAAAAAACACCGAAGTTTATTTTGTTTCCCTCCCTCGACCTCATTAAAAAAAGAAAAATAAATTTCTTATGACAAATACATATAGTCAAACAAATAAATTTCCTTAAGAATCTATACAAATGTAAATACATTTGTGTGTGTCTCATTCTGCACCTTAAATCCACCACTCTCTGTAAAAGATTGAATGTTTCATTATGAGTCTTCTGGAATTTTGAGCAGTCATTGTGTTAATTATATGTCTGATAGCTTTCCAAATTGTTCGTTTTACATTCCTCCCCAAAGATTTAACTTCTGTACCTTCCTTTTCTCCCTGGTGTATAGTTTAATTGAGAACGAAGGACAAACAACCTCTGTGAGTAGTAGTAGGAGCTTCCCCACTGGGGACCCAAACTGGAGCTTGGGCAACACAGTGCTCACTCTCTCTCTCTCTCTCTCTCTCTCTCTCTCTCTCTCTCTCTCTCTCTCTCTCTCCTCTCTTTCTCTCTCTCTCTCTTTCTCTCTCTTTCTTCCTCTCTTCCTCCCTTCCCCCCTCCCATCTCCTCGTCTCCTCTCCACTTCCCTTCCCTATCATACCTTTACCTGCAAATATAAATTTTGATCATTGAAACCTCGCAAGATATCTTGGACTTTACAAGCTATATTTCTTTCTTAAGGACCATGCCTTAAATCCAAATCACTCTGGCTCTCATTGATAGGCCAACAGTAGGTCTCAGGCCAAGCCCCATGTGGTAATTGTTCCCTGATTGGCTCAGAGTAAATGTAATCAGCAATAGTTTCTGTTTTGGTCAGGAAACCTGAAGGTCTTCCCCTCCCAGGTTGATTTTTTTTTTTTTGGACTAGGTAAAAGAGGCCATTCTCTGCCTCATTTCTTACCTGGCCTTGATCACTGAATGGGCATTGCCTCAGTCAAACTGAGACCTGTTAAAGGCCTTAGCTTAAAAAGGCCAAGGTCTCCCACTGCATCCAGGGCCATTTCTAGTCATCCTGATCTATACCTTGCCACTGGACTCAAATGGGTCTGGAGGAGAAAATGAGGCTGGTGACTTTGCACAGCCTTTCACTTGCAAGTCCTCCATGCATCACCTACCTGATGTCGTGGTCCTCTTAGAGAACAAAGCACAAACAACAACAATAACAACAACAAGAAGCCTGTCCATGGTGCATAGTTTAACCTGATTTCACTGGGATAAAAATAACTCAGGCCATCATGGTATAGTGGATTGAGAGCCAGCTTCAAAACCAGGAAGAGTTGGTTCAAGGCCCACTTCTGACCCATACTGGCCAACCTCTCAGTGTTCTAGGCTACTCTCTTAAGACTATAAATTGCAGAGTAGTTGCTAATCTGCATCAATAAGAGGGAGTTTCCAATGAAATCACTGGTCCTGTCCCTGGCCCTAAAAGTATTACTGGTAGACAGTGGATCCATGTGGCATACAGTGTGATTTGCCAGGTTAGAGTGATTCTGGGATGTACATTAGCCTTAGTCACCAGAATTCACAATTTGCCCAATTAAGATAATCACCAATACCAATATTCAGGTTATTTCCCCAAATACTCTATTAAGCATGTACAGTGTACAATGCTCTGTGATAGGCTCTGAGGATATGGACACGAAAAACAACCAAAACATCCACACTTTCAAGGGGTTACCTTCTAAAGGGATTGTAAATAGAGAAGTAAATACAAGCTAATGGGGGCAGTTCACTGGGAAGTCCTAACATGAGGATCTGGAAGGTCTTCCCATCTAAGGTTATACCTGAATTAAGCCTTGAAAAAACACTAAGGATTCTAAGAGGTAGTGGTGAGTGGGGAGGACATTCAAGCATGGGGAGAGCTCAGCAGATATGCATCCAATAGCATAACATTTTCTCTTTGTACTGAATGCCTTGAAAATAAACCCATTTTTTTTTGCCTTTTTGATATCAAACTGCAAACATAATATTAGCTCACATTTATATATTGCTCTTAAGATTTAACTGCACACAATCAAATTGAAAAAAAGCATCATTTAGCCTTGATTTTTCTTTCTCTTGCTGTGAATTGTATTTTCATATTTATAGAAACAATTTCTTTATTTTCTCTGAAATAGTTTATTTGCTGGAAATAAACCCCCCCTCTACCTCCCTCTCTTTCTCCCCCCTTTGGAACAATGGAGTTGCATGACTTTGGAAATAAAGTAGTTATGAGTCTATGTTTCTATGTTTTAACAAGATTGCTCTTGAAGTTTACGAAGAAGGTGGACTAGACTCAAAATTAGGACTAATGTTGTTTGCTCTGCACTGCTCTTTCTTTGGTGGAAGGCTCCAAACCAAATGGACTCTAGGCTTAGGTGAATTCTGTTAAAGAAGGAGCCCAAGGTAGCTGTCAAGTTACTTGAGGATACTTAAGGATTGAGGCCTGACACAGACTTCAGATCAGTGTCTTAACTGTTTCCCAACAGACTCATGATAGTGACAGAAAAGAAAGGTCATATCCATATGTAAAAGTTTCTCAGCTCATTTTTCAGCCATAGTTGGAATTGCTTAACTTTTCTATGTTATAAAACTTAGATTTAGAGTAAAGAACACCTGGGCTTAAGTCCTACCTTGTACACATACTGTCTGTGTGACCCTGAGCAAGTCATAACTCCTCAGTACCTCAGCAAACTTTCTGAGACTATAAGTTTCCTACCTGCAATGAAATCGCAGGTCAGGTACCAAACTCCAATAAAAATGAAAATAAAACTCAGAACTGTGCACAGCTTTACAATATTGTTTCCTCTGCTAAAATCCTATGTGTAAGGATGTTGGGGTAGAAAGTTGACTCTGGGTTCTTGGCTGTGCCAGTGGTAATATGGGTTGAAAGGTTATAGTAAGCCACAGAGGCTTTTAGTATGGTCTCAGTGATGGACTGTCTCTTTTGTCCAGAGTCCAGTCTACTTAAGTTCAGAGGAGCTCATCAAGAGAGGGCTGGCCACCAAGTGATGAATTTTTTGGCTGTGACAATCCAGAAGACTGTCTAGTAGGACACAGAAGGGTTTCTATTTGCATCAGTGGACAGAGGATTGGGTAAAGTCACAGATCCCTGAAATATTGACTTCAGTTGCAAAATGCTCATGCTATTTCCAGTAATAAGAACACTTGTGGAATAGCTAGCTGGCATAATGGAAGTGCAAATCCAGCTTTTGAAACTTAATAACAATGTTAGTGACAAGTCACTTAACATCCCTTGTCTATAAAAATGGAGATAACAATAGCAACTACCTCACAGAGTTTTTGTGAGGATCAAAAGAAGTAACGTATAATGTTTTGCAAACCATAAACTATTATGTGAATGCTACTGCTTCTTCTTTATTCTTATTCTTATTTATCTGACATGATAGGTCTTTATTCTGTATAATATTAGAAGTGCTTTAATATTTTGTTCTTTCCATTTTTGTGAAATTTATTTTAGAGAACAAAATTACTTCCCATTCATTTTCCCAGGTGTTGTACTTTTATTGATTAAAGAAGACGATTACAATTTTGCTGTATTAAATTTCAAATGTTTTCGGGGGTGTAAAATTCAGGAGAATTTACAAACAACAATAAGAAGGTCAATAATAGAAAACATAATTAATAAAGTGATTAGATCTGATGAAAACAAAATATGACCTTGTGAGAGAGGCTATGGATGGGAAGACTTTGTAGAGAAAGGGAAATATGCACTTAGAAAGTGAAAAATGTTTCACAGAAATTTTGGGCCATGCTTTCCCATGGTTTGCTTTGATTGTTGCAGATATTCCAGGTGGACAGATTCTTCCTGATGTTCATATGAAGAGAATTTCCTGGTTATACTTAATTAACAGCAATTCAGAGACTCCCCATTGGTTCCTGTCTTTTGACAAAGTCTTATCCAAACCCTAAGGCAAGAACGACGCAGTTAGAATTTTTAAGGTTGGCTCATAGTACTTTGGTTTGCAGAGAAGGAAAGGGGGTGGTTAGCAAAGGAAACCATCCTGGTGGTATCAGGTTCAGGCTTCTCCTCTGACTGGGTGAGAAATAAAAATAGCAAGGGACAACAACAGAGGCCAAACATGTTTTCTTTTCTTTTCTTTTTTTTAGGAATCACAGCTCACTGACCCATTTGTTAAATATCCAACATGTCTAAGTTTGACTTCTGTGAAGCTGGATTTAACCCTATATGGGCTTGCTAGTGTACATGTCTGTGCGTGTGCACATAAAAGGGTTTCATATGACATCGTTCATGAGGATGTCCACTATAGCCATTATAAAATTTCCGGCAAAAAAAAAATGTATTTTCAAGCTTCTAGGAGTATACACATTGCAAACACCATGAAGTAAAAATACTCTCTTCACACTTTCCCACTGGCTGTTTGTCAACTTGTTCCCTTCCCACATTTGTACATGAAGTGTCCCTTCATAGCCAGAAATCCTGTGGTGTTTTTGGCTCTTGTTTGGACAGTAACTCGCTTATTTTCATAGCTAACAGCACAAGCAAAGAAAAATGTAGTTCACTATCGTGCTACGTTATGTAAAGAAAACAAGATTGCTAAATGCTGCTGCCCAGTTTAGTAGCCAAGCATTTGTTTAAGCTTTCTCCTTTCAAATCAAACATTCTATCGAACCACGTAGGATATTAGAGTTGAAAGAATTAAAGATGCACTGTGTGTTTGGGGGGTGGATTTTGTTTTTATCTCTCTTTAAAGCCTAGTCTTTAAGTAAGCTAAGCCCCAAGAAAGCATATCTATATCTATCTATATACATCTATATCTATCTATCTATCTATCTATCTATCTATCTATCTATCTATCTATCTATCTATCTATCTATCATCTATCTATCTATCTATATGCCATAATAGCAACAGCAAATACTGACTATTGACTTGCCCATTTCCGGTTTCTCTTATGGGGGTGGGGGGGGAGTGAAAATATGAAATTTCATTCTACCCATTGTGGGATGTATGTGTGTGAATTGTAGGCATATGGGTATGAATCACAATGACAATGAAAGACTGAATCACTGAGTAAAATGTGTTGTTGGATTCAAAACTGTATGTGATCCAGACATTTAGCATGCCATACAGCAGGTGCAAGTCTTACACTTGGTTAGTAAGGTGAGATCAACAGGAACTACCATGAAGGAAAGGAGATGGTCTCAGAATGCTGGTTTTGCCTTGTGACAAAGCTCAGTTCAGGGCAATGGATCATCACCACTGACCTCTTTTCTGTTGATGTCCTTCATGGTGGTATGTCAGGATTGTAGGCATACTCGATGGACGCAGTAGGATACACACAAAGCACCCTGCTGGTTGCCCTCTCTTCCTACTGGTAAGGTACAAAGATGGGTGCAAAAGAAAATCTACCTATTGTCCCCAACTCTATGCTACTATTTAATGCTGCTGAATATATTTCCCTACTCCTTTTGTTTCCTTCCTTGTACTTGCTTGCTCCAATGCTTTAGGACTAGGGAGGCTGATTTAGAAATCAAACACCAGTACTGCCCATTTTCCCCAGTGGCTTATGCAACCACCACTAAAATTATGCTTCCCAATGCAATGTTCATAGCTGCTTCCTCTCACCCCTGTACTCTGGATATTTTGCATTCCTTGTGGTGCTAACAGAAATGTTGGTGCCATGTAAGTCTTTATTTTGATTAATACCTGTTGTTGCCAGGTTCTCTGGTAGACTTCAGAAAGGTGGATTAGCTTTAGAAATAAAGCATTCTGATTTCTATTCCAGCAGTGAATCGTGTGTTAGGCCAAGTAGGGAGTAGAATTTATTAATGATTTTCAGGTCAGCATTGTTATTTTTTTTTTCTTCTGTTTAGAGAGTTTGGCCAATGTAAGTTGAATCACATAATTTTGAAATGCTAGAATTAGAAGGTCACCTAGTCCTGTCTTCTAAGAGTGAAGGAACAGCAGATTTAGGATTTAGAGCCTGACTTTTCCACTTACTGTGTGATCTTGGGCAAGGCATTTCATCTTTGGACCTCACTTTCCTCATCTAAGGCTCCATGCTTGAAAATCCTTATACTAAACTAATGCAAGATAGTTGCTTATTCTATACTATACTACATTCCTGATTGAATGGAAGCTCCTTTAGGCCGGGGACTATATTTTCCTCTCTTCTTTTATTTCTCCTCCATAGCACAGTTACTGGGGCATAGTAGATACTTAAATGCTTCTCGATCAAATGTTTATTAATCTTCAATGTTGAGAAGTATTTCCTTATTTTAGCAGATCTCAAAGGAATTTAAATCCATTTTCCTTAGCTTTGCTCTTAGATTAAAAGGGAAGAAACTTCAAAAATTCCCCTAAATATATAAAACAACATGACCTGGCCATAGATTGCTGGGAATCAATCACTTGTGAGTAGACCCACTTTACTTGCAGGAACCAGAATGGGATGATTTTTTTGGGGGACAAAGTTGAAGAGGCAAAGTCTCTTTAACAATACCAGATTTTGTAAATAATGAAAGCAGTCACAAACTTTATAAGTCATAAGGCAGTCTTTGAATATAAGAAATGTGCAGTGGATTGAGCATTATGTCCTGATCTCTTATACTTTCCCACACAGTAGCTACCTTCAGCAATGGCTTTTTTCTTAAGCCAAGAGGCAAGATTGTAATATTATTAATGGAAAGAAAATGTTGCATAATAGCAAGCAAGAACATTGAGTATGGGATAGAGGAAACCTGGGTTCTAATCCCAGTTCTGCTGTTTTGTCGTGTTAGCCAATCTGATAGGTGTGATGTGGTACCTCAGAGTCATTTTGATTTGCATTTCTTTAATCAATAGTGATTTAGAGCATTTTTTCATATGACTATAGATAACTTTAATTTTTTCATCTGAAAACTGCCTGTTTATATCCTTTTATCATTTATCAATTGGAGAATGACTTGTATTCTTTAAATTTGACTTAGTTCTCTTTATATTTTAGAAATGAGGCCCTCATCAGAAACACTGGTTGTAAAAATTCTTTCCCAGTTTTCTGCTTCCCTCCTAATCTTTGTTGCATTGACTTTGTGTAAAAACGTTTCAATTTAATGTAGTCAAAATATTCATTTTGCATTTCATAATGTCCTTTTTCTCGTTTGGTCATAAATTCTTTTGTTCTCCGTAAATCTGGCAGGTGAACTATTCCTTGCTCTTCCAGTTTGCTTATAGTATCAGCCTTTATATCTAAATTGTGTACCCAGATAACTATATTTCAATATAATTGTTCCCTTTTTAATCCTATGCATTTTACTTTACACATTTAAAAACATTATTCTGTGAAAGGCTTCACCAGATTGTCAGAGGATTCCATGACACAAAATAGTTAAGAATGATTGACATTGGTTAATGGTTAATTAATAGTTAATTAATGGTTGAGAAAGAGTGACACACACACTCTTTACCTTCAAGGAATTTATAGTTGTGTGTGTGTGTGTGTGTGTGTGTGTGAAACAGGGAGAAGATATGTATATACACGAATAGATTCAATGAATTAAAATGGGGTAAATGCACAGGAGAGGTCAAACAGAATGGCCTGGGAGATTCAAGGGGAGAGGGATCACGCTGCATGCAGGGGCTTAGGAGAGACTTCATAGGTTCTACCTGAGTTGAGCCTGTAAGGAAGAGAGGAATTTTAACAGTTGGTGATACTTGTTTGGATGGAGATGTAGCTAGGTGCAGAGAATCATGTATGAAAATGCATGGAGGTGGAAATGCCATGATGCTATGAGGGAGGTTAATGGAAAAAAGCAGAAGCTACTCCAGAAGTACTTGATTGATTGATTGGAAAACATCAAGTGCTTTTGTTTTCTTGCAGGTCAACTTTCCTTGATTATGTTTACTTAGGCCAGGAGTGGGGAACCTGAGTCCTAGAGTCCATGTGTGGCCTTCTAGGTCCTTGGGTGGGGCTTTTTGACTGAATCCGAGTTTTACAGAACAAATCCTTTTGTTAAGGGGATTTGTTCTGTGAACTTTGGATTCACTCAAAGGGCTGCACTTGAGGACCTAGAAGGCCACATATAGCTTTGAGGAAGCAGGTTGACCAAACCTGGCTTAGGCTAATGTTAACATTTTCTTTTTCTATCCCGACAACTGAAATGAAAGTGGGAGAATTGACCCAGAAAAGTAACGAGTGGGATAGACAAAGGAGGTAACTAGCTTAAGAGTAAAATTCTCCTATTAGATCAATAACACATGGATAACATAGAGTTGACTATCTATCCATTATACAAAAGTTAGAATATGATTAAGGGCATAGGAAAAATCAGAGAAGCTAGAGAGATTTCACACAATTTAGGGGAATTTTGGATCAGATAGTATTCTATTAACAAATTAGCAAAACCATGGATGGATTTTCCACGTAGGGATAAAATTCTCTTGGTAACCTTTTCTTTTCTTTCTTCTTTTTTTTTAGCAGTCAGGATCACACAGTTAGCTAGTAACTGTCAAGTGTCTGAGGTCACATTTGAACTCAGGTCCTCCTGACTCCAGGGACTGTGCTCTTATCTCCTGCCCCACCTAGCTTCCCTTCTGGTAACCTTTTCTAAAGCATTAATTAGATTCTATATTGCTGATTGAAGCTGAGTTCATTTGGAGATTGGCACCCTTTCTGAACCAGACTTTGGTTCACTTTCAAGGTTTCCTTTTTTTTTTTTGGTGTGATTAATATTGTTAAGTGACATTAAATCATGTCACGCAATCTCTCTGGGTCTCAGTTTCCTCATCTATACAATGAAGGAGATGGACTAGATGATCTCTAAGATCTCTTTCAGTTTTAAGTCTATGATTCTCTGATCGATATCAGGTCCTGTTGCTTTGTTCAAGACATATTTGCTAAATTGAATATCAGGACCTAGCCTGTATGAGCACTCCTAGGCTTGGGTAATATGATACAGGTTAATCAATCAAGAAATATTGATTAAGCACCCACTATGTGCCTAGCATCCCTGAACATGGAATGACATGCTGCTTTGTAGGATTTGCATAAATAATTATATGGTGAGTTTGATTATGTAAAAATTATTTTTTTTCTGCTTAAAAGCATGATTTAAATTATTTCTTTCGATTTTCTATTCTTAAAATCTTGACCTTATTGGCAAAGGGAAGTACCCAATTTTCTGCAAGTCTGAATTTACACCAAATCAGAAGTGTCAACCATCACAAGCTGTGATATTAATTTAGCCACATCATAATATCAGCAGGCAATTACTTCTTCCTTTGGAAAAAAAATACAATTAAAAATCATATCACTACAACATTTTCATGAAAAAACAAAAGGCCACCCATTTATTTTCCATACTTAAATAATTTAACACTGAATTATTCATACCAATTTTGAAATGCCAACATAATATCCCTCAACTAATTGACCTTGCTGGTGAAGAGCAGCCCCATACCCATTGTAAATAACTCACCACTGGAAACACAAACATGTTCTTCATTGGAAGGATATTATCATCAAGGCAGGCTTGCTAGCTTTACTGCCCCTCCCCTTTAGCTCTACTTTGCTGTCTAGAGTTTGCTTGAGTGGTAATTAACGCTCTCAGATCACAAGTCTGATAAGGTTGCCACCTCCCCTTCTAGCTACATTCTCTGGGCCATTGTTTTTACTTATAGGTAGTAATCCTCTTGTAAGATTTAAGCACTAATCTAGTATTCCCTTTGTGCAACCCCCAGTCCATTTTCGTTTGGCTTTTCCCCCCACAATTCTTTAGTTCTGCCACAATAAGCTATAACGTGTGTCTTGCTGAAAAGCTGCTAAAACCAAGAGACAGGAAGAAGTGACTGCTAGTTGGTAATGACACATTCTTGTCCTTTATATTTCCATGAGTTAGGCTTTTCAGCAGGTTTAGGGAGCACATTGCCATCTGTGTTGGAGGAAGCACCCACACCCCAAAATCACAGATGCCTTGAAGTACAGAACTATTAATGAAGTGAACTTCTCAGGTCAGTGATGCTTCCCCACCAGTGGTTTAGTATCAGTCAGGTACTTGCATTCAACGTTTCCCAGTGAAATACATTTGGTCTTTGAGAAAATGATAAATAAGTCATCTTAAATGTGAAGGATAGAGGTGGATTCATTATAAACATTTCACTTTGTAATTGAATGAAAATTATTATTACTTGTAATTTAATGTTATTTGGTTTGAATGAATTAAATGTCAAGTCAAATACTATGTAATTCAGGGTGAACTATGACTGCTTATTCTCCATTGTGAAGTCATGTGCTAAATAAGTATTTCTTTCTATGGCTTTACTTTTAAGTTTTTGGTAATAATGAGTTGTCTGAATTTATTTGCCACATTTTTTTATTCCGTAGCCAACAGTCTAAGTACCTGAAGAGCACTGCACGATGGAAGAGATTTCAGAATTTCCATTCTTGGAGTCCAAATGAGCATTTAAAAATAAAGAGAACAATCTCATTCTGCTACCTCCCCCCCCAAAAAAAAAACCCCAGAAAAAACTTGTATATCTTTAAATTTAAAATAGAGATAAATTGCCTGTTCTAAATTGGTCTCACACTTCTTGTGGTAATTTTGGCATAATGCCCATCCTAACTTATAATTTGACAGTGCATTCACACTGTACTTTTTAGAATCAGAAGTGGACAGTGGGTCCAGTTGGAGATTTGGATTAGGTGGTAGGTATAGTGCACTGCCTAGACCATCTATTACTGGATTTGCCTTTGACACAGAGTCATTAATGTGATTGAGATAATTTTTTCTTTAAAAAAATATAAACAAATTAGAATCTTTCTCTTTTCCTTTTGTACTCCTCTCCTCCCACCAAAAAAAAAATCCTAAAATACAGATAGACTAACCTACCAACCATTTGTCTGTAATATGGGAGCACCTGCATTACTAAATCTTCCCCAGGGAGCCTCATTATTAAGCTTCCAAATATAAGATCTTACTATAAATGTCAGCTAGAAACTTGTACTCTATTTGCAAAATATGCACTAGACTGATTTCTAATCAAAATCAGATTTACAGATTAGGTCACAAAGTAGATTATAGTTGCCTATACGGTTCCATGTGTAGACAGAGTACATAGAACTGTACAGACAGGATTCATGTAAAACGTAAGATAGATTCTACCATAAGACAATGCTCTCCTTTTTATGCCCTTTGCATTTCTAGAATCTGTGTAAGATAACTGTCTTAAAAAAATCAGAGAGAAGACATTAGAAACAGGTTAAATGGATAGGCTTAATATACCAAAAAGACTCAGGATGGCGTTTTTCCCCCTTCAGTGATAAAAATAGAATATGCGCATGTATTTTGAAATGAAGAGATATAAATATAAATGCAAGCAAAGAGAGGGTAACCTGAATTAATAAGGACTAGTATTGATCTTACTTAAATTTATCTGCTTTAAATTTATTGTTCACAAGAGCTGTTATACTCAAATATACTTTTCAGCCTCAAACTATCCAAATGCTAAGGAATTGGGGGTCCTTTGTGATGGGCACATGTTTATTTTAAAGAAACACCACAGTCTATGGGCCTTTGGAGAAAGCAGGCATTCTGTTGCCCTGCAGACAAAAGTGCAGAAAACCCGAGATATATTTCTATTGCATTTGTTTTTGTAAAATTCCTAAACTGTTCATCTTTTCTTCTTATGCATAATATTTTTGGAAGGATAACTAAAATACTAAAACAGTTTAGGCAAAGCATACAAAATTGGTATCTGGATCTTTCAAGACCAGGATGCTGGAAGATATAGGGCATTTTCTGTCTGAATCTGAGGAAAAGTTGGAAGAAAGAGGCAAAAACCTGAAATGGAGGAATTGTGAGGCTTTTCTCAAAATTTTGATATTTCATGGAAAGCTTAATAAAAATAGACCTGAGCTCTAAGGGAAGAAAAGTGACTGATTTGCCTGGGATCCAGAAACAGGCTTAGGTTTCTTTACCTGCAAAATAAGGGTGGTAATGTCAAATTTGCAAATGTGGTCATTGGATTTTGTTTTGGATAAACTAGGTCTTTCTCTAGGGCTCTTTTTCTGTAGAAGTTTGGGTAATATCCTCAAAGTGCAGTAACTTACTGAAGTTGTAAAGAACAATGGAAACCAGAGGGTAACATAATTGCAATGATAAATTTTGTTTGGCACTCCCTCTATTATATGGTAAAATGCTGTTTTTAATGGAATTTCTTGGCACCAAGGTCATTCTGTAGAAATGGATTTTTCTTTGGACAAAGGAAAATTGACAATTCAATTTAAGTATTTGATTGAAAGATGTTATTTTATTTGAACAATGGGAGATAAATCGTACCAACATACTTTGTTTTCCTATCTGTCAATGAATTGGGTGCCCCAAAACAAAACAGAACAACCCAGGAACAATTGCATGTAAGAGTCACAAGTAGAACATAGCCTTTTTAAAAGTAGTAGTCATTCAGTTTTTATTTTGTATTATAATATTTTGTTTAATTTAAAAAATAAGATTTTATTGCATTTTTATAGGGTTTGATTATGCCAGTCTCAAATATTCAGAAACAACATAATGTTTAAATAGAAGAATAAGGAAGATATTCTTCATTATTACTAAAGTAGTGACCTTATTTTAGGAAGGGCATTGGCAAGATGGAGCACATTCAGAGAAAAGCCCCCAGGAGGATGGGGGGACTGAACTGGAAATGATGCTACGAAAGGATCTGTTGGAGAAACTGGGTCTGTTCAGCGTGGAGAAGACTTGAGATAGTGGTAGGGTAGGTAGGGTGGGGATGGGTGAAAAAAGGATCATAATAACTGTTTTCAAGCATTTGAGGGGATATTATGTTAAAGAGGGAGTAGGCTTGGGTTTTTTTGGCCCCAGAAGGAATAATGGGTGGAAGTGGCAGAGAAACAAATTTTAGCGTAATATAAAGAAAGCCTCTCTAAAAATTATAGCTATCCAAAAGGAGAATGGACTGCTGAAGGAGGTATTGAGTTCCTCATCACAGCAGGGGCTGGGTAAACACTTGTCAGGGATGTTATAGAGGGGTTTCCTGTTTAGGTATGGGTTGGCTTTGATGACTTCTGAGGTCTCTTTTGTCCCTGAAATTCTACGATTTCAAGTTTTGTATGACTGGTTGGAGACCTGGCAGTTCTCAAGCCTTTAAAAAAATGTTTTGCTATGCAGTCAAACTGACCCCCCATGCACTTGGGTAATTTTACTACCTAAATTCCAAAAATAAAAAAGCCTATTTCTGATTCTTATGGTCTGAACATGAGGTTCTCTCTTTACACAAATTATGTAGAGCCAGGCGTTGTGACATACTCCTATAATCCCTGCTTCTGGAGAGCCGGAGGCTAGGGGGTTTCTTGAGCTCAGGAATTCTGAGGCTCAGTAGGACTAAACTGATCAGGTATTCTCGCTAAGTCAGGGGCCAATCTGCTGAACTCCCAGACAGGTGGGCAGCTAGCTGCCTAAGAAAGGACAAACCTGCTCAGGCGAGAAGCAGAGCAGTTTTTGAACTGCTCATGGATCAGTTAATTATGAGATTGAATGGCTGCTATAATTCTAGCCTGGACAAGAAAGGGAGACCCAGTTTCAAATAAAACAGCAGCAAAATGTGAATATCATGTAGAGAATAAGTTGTGTTTTGATTCCTTCGTGATTCCAGTCCTATTTTATTTAGGGCATTCAGCAGGAACTAATAGCTTGTGTGGATCTGAGTATCAGTTGCTAGTCAGTGCTTGTAGCTGAGAATCAGGTTGGGTTGGTTGAAGTTAAGAACTAACTAGAAGTATCCTTTGCTAAATTTGAAAATCTAAATTTCCAGTGTGATATTGTCTTCAGGTAGAACTAGGGATATGCTGGAGCCAGCTTTAACCTGCTTGAGAGCCCACTGTGAAATTTTCAGTGTGAGCATTTACATCTCAGAAATCATGTATATGGTTATGTTACAAATCTGGTCTTAATTGGTTGTTTTGTTGATTGTCTCGACTTAGTAAAGGGCAGCTAGGTGGCATGGTGGATAGAGTGCTAGGCCTGGAGTCAGGGACACCTGAGTTCAACTCCAGTCTCAGACACTTACTAGCTGCGTGACCCTGGGCAAGTCACTTTTTAACCTCAATTTCCTCATCTGTAAAATGACCTGGAGAAGGAAATGTCAAACCACTCCAATATCTTTGCCAAGGAAACCCCAAATGGAGTTATGAAGAATCTGACATGACTGAAACAACTGAAAGACAACAAAGAAATTGCTAACAATGAAGATTAAACTTAAAATGTGTGTGCATACTCTCCACCCCCTCCCAAAAGCAAGTTGTTGAATATTTACCAGCCCAGCCCTGTATTGCTCTTTAAATACTGCTTAAACTTTGCAAGAGGCAGTAGAAGACTCCAGGAATGAAGTCATCACTATATTTGAGGCTAATAATGTTATTAATTTGCATTTACATACTGTTTTAAGGTTTGCAAAGTGTTTTATATCCGTTATCTCATTTGAACCTCACAACACCTCTGGGTAGAACAGAAACATATTGAGGGTGATGAAGGCCAAAGAAATAAGGCAAAGCTAAAGGGGATGTAGAAGCAGAAGAGGGCTTTTTCTTATGCCCTCATTGTTTATCACATTAGACGGAATCTTAACTTACAAATGGGCAGAGAGATTGTGCATTGTAATTAGCATAGACAGTAGGAGGGTTCTGCTTCATAGTTTCCCCCTCCCATCTTCTTAGAAAGGTACAGGCCCTGCGGGGCGAGGTGAAAGAGGCGCTTCAGAATCACAAGAGTGGGAGTTTGATTCTGACTCTGCTCCTTACTTCCAGTGTGACTTTGGGCAATTTACTTAAGCTCTCTGGGTCTCTGTTTTCTCATCTATAAAATGAGGGGTCAAAAGAGATGATCTCTAAGGCATCTTCCAGCACAAAACAGGGAGACATGAACTGATGAATTTTTAGGATTACAAGGCAGAGAATGATAACAGTTTAATCATGGCAAAATGTATAAACAACTTTGATTCTTAATGGAAGAAAAACTGAAAAACCAGGAAACCTGGGTTTAAATCCTGTCACTAACTAGCTGTTTGATCTTGGGCAAATCATCCAAATTCTGTACAGATTAGGAAACTGACATCCAAAGTGAGAGAATGTATCAGATGAGAAAACATATGTAAAGTGTTTTGTAAACCTTAAAATGCTACAGAAGTGCAAGTAACAGTATCATCCACATCATCGTCAAAACAGTAATTGGAATAGATGGCATCAATCCATGTATCCTTCCATTCTTAGAATTTTGTGATTTTAATTACCTGGGAAAAGGGAAGGTATTAAGGGCATGATCTGGAAGTCTATGAGCAGTGATGTCTGTTCTTGGCTTATGCTGTGTGTCTATCTTTACTTCACTTAGGGCATCTCGATGCTGTATTGTATTACTCATCCTCCTGTCTCATTAGCTTCATGCCTCTCTCATGGAAGCTGCTGTCAATAAAATGTGGCTGTGAAGTGACTCCAGACCAACTCCAATACGAACAGAACATCTCACTTGTGCCATTCCTCTCCGCCCATTAAAAGTGACACCAAACTGAAAATGCCACCATAGAATACATTGCCAAGGCTTGACTTGTCCCAGCAAAAGGACTTTCCTAGTGGTCTAATATTTTGGGTGAGAAAGCACAATAAAATACTAAAAACTAAAAGAGTTGTCATCCTTTCAAATGATTTCATTGGTAGAAAGTAAGCTCCTAGAGGGTAGCAGATGTTTTATTTCTATAGCATCTAGCAAAGTTCCTGGCCAGGGGAGAAACTTCATGCCTGCTTGTTGATTGAATCAGAGGTATGCATGACACATGCCATGCTATGGGGTAACTGAAAAATGCTATAGATTTCTTTGTGGTATTTTTCTGTGTGTGTATGTTTGGACACCTGGGATATGTCTAATAATAATAGTATATATTTTCATGCTGCTTTATGGCTGTAAAGTGCTTTGTATATACATACTATATAAAATATAGTATATATCATAAATACATTTATAAATTTAATATATAAAATAATAACAAACAAGGTACTGGGGGAATCAGAACTTGTGTATATATATATATATATATATATACATATACGTACATACATACACTATATATGTATATGTATATATACATATATGTATATATACAGAGTTAAAAATCTCTGAATTACATGTATAATTAATATGTTTAGTTTGGCTTACCACCATCTTCTGGTACATCATGTTCTGGTGGAACATGGAAATTTAAGTCCTTGCTATACTTGTTAGCTGTGGGATCTTGGTATGTATTTGTGTGCATATGTGTGTTTGTGCATGAATAATTTTCAGTATTTTCTATATATGTATAATATATATGTCCCTGATATATATATTCTTATATGTCTATAGAGTGCATGGGGTACATAGGAGGACTAGAACCTCTGATATGAGGGCTTGCTGAGTCCTTTTCAGGGCTGCTCATCCCCCTTTGGTGTCTGTCTGTCTGTCACCCAACTCTCACCTGTGGCTTCAAGAAGCTGTAGCATGTACATTGGCCACACTGTCTCAGCAGATAGACTAAACTAGGTTGAGAGTAACCTATGGGTGAATTAGGGGGGTGTCTACCTGAGGCACGTGAAGGGGTAGATGAGGATAATTTGTTTTAACAGCTATGAAGGCGGCTAAAGCAGGTGCTGTGGAGTGCTTAGAGCTTGGTCAGACATTGAAGATGCCAAGGGCATCCATTGCATCCCAGACCATTGCCAGTTATGCTGACTTTTGTCTTGCCACTGGACTTCAGTGACTCAGGAAGAGAGAATGAGGCTGATGACTTTGTGCAATTCTGCCTCACTTAAATCCAAATCACGCACGAGTCAAGATATCACCCCCTGATGCCATTGCTCCTCTTTGAAAACAAAAGACAAAACAACTCATATATGTAGAGTGTATATCCATCCATCACACACACACACACACACACACACACACACACACACACACACACACACACACACACACACACACACACTTTGATTCCCCCAGCACCCTGCTTATCATTTCCCCCTTTTAACAGATATGTAAACTGAGGTCAGAGAATTTAAGTAATTTGCCCAAGATCCCACAGCTAACAAGTATAGCCAAGACTCAAATCTTGTTTTTTAGACTCTTTTCACCATAACATGACATATCAGAGGATGGTGGTAAACCAACTAAATATATAAACTACACATGTGATTCAGAGAGATTTTGACGCTGTGTATAGTGAAGAGCATATGCTGGCACATTAACCTTTTGGCTGTTTAAATGCTGTAGTTGGGTGAATTTCTTCATTCTTTTAATAGTACTACTCTGAGTCATTTGCAATATATATATGTGACCCACTGAATTAAAAAAAAATTCAGTGATAATCCTGAATTGCTGCATAGTTGACAGTTCATGTTGAAAAAACTGTTAAACAAATGAGCACACACATCTGAATGTGTAGACATATTTGTCAAAGGTATGGTCAAAAGATCTTCACCCGGCTCTGTTGTTAGAAGTGTACAACCAAGTTGTAAACGATGTATGTTATGTTGCCTTCCAAAGAGGGCCAGATCTGTGTGCCTAGGTTTTCTTTATTCCTATAAACAATAGAGTAGAGTGCCAATAATAATCCAAGCACCATATATTTAAATTAGGGTATGTAACTATAAGCTTGATTACAGTACAGGGGAAGAGAATTGTGGCCTGTTATATTCAATATGAAAAATTCAATAATTTTTTGAGTCTGTTCTTGGTATGTATAAATAAAGCAATTACTCAAATAAGATGCTTATAATTGGGGTCTTTTAGATCCTTCACCCAGAGTTATGGAGGACCTTCCTCATTTGGGGATTCATAGGAAGTCATCAATCAGCCTCATTTATAATGAATGATCCCAGCTTTTTTTTTTTTTAATTTCAGCTCTAGGTGAAAACAGAATATCTTTGACTCAAAACCCATGGCTAAGAATATAAAACAGAAAGTAAATGGCCTGATTTTCTTCTAAATGAAAGTGGGAATAGGAAAAAAAAACTGTCCAGAAGGGGGAACTCTCAGCCTGCATGCAGTCGGGCTGAGCAGACAGTCTAGTATCTTATCTGCTGCTTGGAAATTGTCTGACAGGAAAATATCAACACAAACCATGCGATTTGCTACTGGAGCACGCTGGACCTCATCTGCTTAAAAAGATGCACAGATATAGTCATCACAGTTCATAATTTAATAAACTGCTAAAAAAACCCCACACATTTTCATTTTAGCGACTTTGGTCTCACAACTAAATTCACATTGCTACAAAGACATTTGAATTTTGCACTAATATGTCATGAGCACTGCACCCATTGCAAATTAATGAGTCTCTGAATAGCACTGTGCATTTGTCATTTGAATTTATGCTAATGCAATGAGGTCTCCTGGTGATGTTGTCGGTCCATAGCAGCTGCTCGAACCACAGAATACACAGGCATTTTTCCCCTCTCCCCTCCCTTTTTATTATTACCTCTTTCCTTGGATTTTCTGGCCTGTCACTTAGGCTGCAATCCTGCAGCTGGTTATTGATAGGGCTGCTAATTATCTTTGACTTTACACTGCACGCCTGACCCCCAACACTGAACAGAAGCAGTGGATCAGTGTTGAGAGAATTATGTACATCACACAGTGACAACCTCAGACCAGGGGGTCAGGAGCAGTTCATTGAGAACCAATGGTATTTACAAATGAGGTTGGCATGGTAACAGGTAACATTTTTTCCCCCCAAGCACATCATACTAATATAATTTATATCAATAAGTCGATCTAAGACTCATGTAAAGTGTGCATTATGACTGTAGTCTTGTCCACACACTCTGAGTGTGTAGTAAGAAAAACAACAGCAACAGAAGAGAAAACCACAGAGCAGGGACAGCTTTTCCCCCGTCAACACACAGAATAACTATAATAAGATGATTGTTGACTAAGAATATTGGGCTCCCAGGGCTTCCCAGGGCATCCCTTCATCACTAGTGCCTGGGGGTAGTAGCTGGTAATGAGGAGAGATGACATAACCCAGTCTGGTTAAGGCATGGTTACAGGCACAAAGAAATGAGAAAGGAACGTTAGTGACAAAGGGCTCTAACTATGTGATCACTCAGAAACGTAGCTTATTCTTTTGGTTTTTATCTCTAAAGCTATGATTTTCCCAGGCCAACCCTTCCCCCTGAGCTGTCTCTATTATAAGGCATGAAAAATATAGGAGACCCCTTCCTCTCCAATATATCCAGGTAACAATGTTTTTTTCTTCTGCTCCAGAGATACCTTCTCCGTGAAGCCTTCCCTGATTACCCAAGCTGCCAGTGCTTCTTTCTCCTCTCAGCTCAATTATCCTGCATTTATTTTGCATGTACCTATATGTGTACATGTTGTCTCCCTTTTTAGAATATAAACTCCTTAAAGGTAGGGACTTTTCTACTTTCATCTTTACATCCCTAATAGCTACAGCACCTTGCTTATTGACTGATTAAACACTTCAAAATGACTTTAAAAAGTTAAGCAGTTACTTGAACTAAACAAAAGAAAACAGTTCTGTTGTTAGAAGATAGACTTTGTGAAAGAGCTTTCCCAATTTTGCAATCTTTTCTTTTTCTTGGGGCAAGGGGAAAGAGGATAATTTTTTTTGCCTCAATTTTACTTAGAAATTTCAGATAAATAGTTCTTGTTGACTAGATTGTAGCTTTGTTTGTCCTTATTTTCTGGAATGTAAATGAAACTAACTGGTGAGAGAGAAGACTCCTGAATTGCACCAAAGAAATCAAGGTAGCAAAATGGATGTGCATAATCGTTCATTAAATATTCTCAGAATGGAAGGGAAAGTGATCTGTTACTCTCAAACAGTTCTCCAAAGCTAGGAAGTTCCTGAAATAAACAATAGAGAGCATAAAAGAAAGTGATTTTTATTTTGCCTGGGCAGCCTGGTCGCTTCTGGGAGCACTGATCTCAGGAGACATTCTGCATCTGTGTCTGTTGGTACCCACTGGCCTCAGTGGAAAGGTAAAAGGGTCACTGGAAAGGACGGGCCTTGACTGTGAGGGCAGTCAAAAAGCTTCTTTAATCCGGGCTCTGCAGTTTTCCATCAAGGAGGGGAGACATTTTCACTATTCTTGGAAAAACTTTGAAATGTAAACTGTTTCGATTGATGGCTCCTTCTGGTCCTGGCAAGTTTTTTTGGTAGCTGGTGCTCTTTCTGCAATACTTGTTAAAAACGTCTCTTAGCAAAGATGTTGTTTTTTATGTGATTTTTTTTTAAAGTCAGTGCATGTGTGAGTAGAGACAGGCATTCGTTCATCTTGCACGTAGCGGACTGGCAGGTGAACACCTAGTTTCCTTGCCCTTATTCATTTGTTATACTTTATAAGATTAGTCTCTCTGAAAGCTGTTTTCAGTCTAAACCCTCAATCCTCTTTGAATTCAGCCACTCACACAGTAATGATTTCTCTGAGCTTCTGCAATGGCAGTGTCCCCAAAATCCCTCTCTTACTCTTAGAATATCAAGGTCAATCGACGTGATAGCAGTGTCTCAGGTAACCCACCTCTAAGTCCAAGGACACCAGAGATGTCTGGAGGGAAATGAATATAGCTTGAAGAACTAGGACAAAAATCTAAGAAGTAAAACTTTACAACTTCCCTGCAGCTATTATAGAAAAGATTCAGAACCAACTCTGTGACAAAGAGACCTTTTCATTCTCGTGACTACAATTTTATTTAAAGTCAATCAGCTATTAAGTGGTTTCATTTGCTTCCACATTTTAATTTTCATAACTCTGGATCTTTGTAGAGAAAGCTTGTAATCACCTAGGTAATTTGGGCTGAGGAAATAAATAATTTCAGCCTGAGTAATTCAATTTGAGAAATCCATGTATGGGCTTGAATTATATGGATTAACTATATTGATCAAATAAATTGTAATTGCTGAATCCTCCCACCCCCCTTTCCTTTTGTGTTGTAGGGACTCAAAGCTTTTGTTTGTTAGGATTTGTCTCTTTTGTTCATATTTATTCTGTCACATTACCTCCATCTATTTTACTAGCCACAGACTGATTAAACTCGTGCCCAGATAAATCAGGAACGGAGGAAGACCCCAGCAGCCTATTGCTTGGTGAAATTAACTCTTACTTTTAAGGGTTTCCTGGCCATGAACTATCAAACTTGCCAGTCACTGACTACAAACAGCCCAATTCAAAGTTTGGCAACTGTAAATTAATTGATTTTTGATGTCATTGAATCTGTCAGATCAGGCTCTTTTGAAGTGTTTAAGCTTGAAAGCAGAGATCTTTTCAAACCATGGTCCTCTTTGGCAGAGTGGCCCCAAAGGTGTTCATACTGGGCTCCTCTTTTTTTTTTTTTAATCAATCTCCAACTAAAATTGGTATTGTGTTCTTCTGCCCTGCTAGCATTTCAGGTGAAGAAGATTCATTTTACATAACGAAGAAAAAAACAACCAGATCCCTAAAAATGAATTACACAGAACTTACCAAAGCCCTGGTGAATTTTAATCTCCCCAAGTCAGTGTGCTACTTCAAATTTCTTTGTTATTGCGTTTGACATCTAGGTGTGGACTGATAGTGAAAATTATTCTTTTGTTAGGAAGTGTCCTACAGTTTTAAACTTAAGCAATATTATTATAACTTCACAGTTATAACTTGTATATTGCCTGTGTTATGGGTGGTTAGCGCTTTACTTGTTGCTGGAAGTCTCTCCCTCCCGCCGTTAGTAGTGGTCTGTATTCACTTGGTTCATCTCCTTTGCAGCCCTTTCTGGCAGGGCCACTAGGGGGCACTCTGAATTGCCTAGGGACCACAGAATCCCAGTTTAGAGCTGAAGGGAATCTTAGAGATTATGCTAGATTGAACGCTTATTTTTACAGATGAGGAACCTGAAGTCTCAAGAATGACTTGCTCAAAAAATTGTAGAAATTGAGTAGAAGTTAAGTAAAATTCCCACCTTATCTTAAGGTTTCCTTCATTGGACCTGGTGATGTTTTTCAGCAATCACTCATTTTCTAACTAAATTATTATCATGGTCTTCCCCTTTTATCAACTATTTCTAAATTCCAGACTTACTGAGAGACCCTAATTCATGTGCTTGGAGACTCAAGCTATTTTACATTGGCTTCCAAGACCTATATCTTCTAGTTCATTATTTACTCATAAAAATAAAATTTGTTGAGAGTTTTTTTTTTTAAGAGAAAGATATGGAAAAAAGAGTAGTTTTTGTTTTATATATGATCTTGTTCTATTATTCAAAGCTGCATATTAAGATAGAGCCAGAGGATTAGAAAGAGCCATCTCTTGTTCAGTATTTCTTACCAGATTCAACGGATGTCTGCTCTTCTTTGTTTTCTCCTTTTCTGGCAGTTTCACCTTTCTAACTGTCCCTTGCACCAGTTACCACTGTGAAATAAAAAAAAAAACTCCTGAATTTCTAGGGTACATCAAAAGAACACATTCTGAGTATGTAGAATGTATGGGGGCTGGAAATGTTTTAGGCTGTTATATGAGATGCATTTTTAAGTGGGAAATTGCTACATAAGAAAACATAGTTTCTTTGAAGAGGCTTCAGAAAGTTCCACAAATCATATATGAAAAAGCAAAACATGCAAAACTCAAGAATAGTATATAAATACTACCAATATAAATTACTGGTAACATGCATATGAACAGGGTCTCTTACCCTTTGCTTTTCTAAGTATCAGCAATTTCTGACTTTGAAGACTTGGTTTGGATTTGGGTGGGGCACCATAGAGTGTTGGAAAAAAAAGCAACTGGAAATAAAGTGGATGCCCGTTGACGGCAGAATGGGCAAACAGACTGGGCCACAGTTAATAAATAACAGACTATTATTGTCCATTACATATGAAATGAATATATGGAATTTAGAGAAAAATGGGAAGACTAACATAAACAGATTTGGGATGTGAATGCAAACAGAAGAACATACGCAGTGACTAATAATATAAATGATAAGAATACTAAAAGGAGGCTGAATTGTAAAGACTAATCTTGGTGCTGGAAAACATTTAATCAAGTATACCTTACTCTTTCCCACAGAGAAGTGGGGGACTACAGGGGTGGAATATTACACACACTGTCAGAGATGGTCAATGCGTTGGTTATTTTTGCTGAACTTTTTTTTTGTCACAGAGGATTGGTTAATAATGGGGATAGCAGGCTAGAAATAACTATGTTATAAAACTAAAAGAAGCCAATAATAGTTTTTTTTGAAGATATTATCTGTCACATAAAAGTACAGACAAGGAAATGTTCCTGATCCTGATGACTTCTTACCCTCAACTCTTAATAAAGTGTCTAACATACCGATAGAGGCAAGGACCATAGCAGGACATTCCTTGTGTACGTCTCTCATGCTGTGTTTACAGTAGACACTTAATAAATGCTTACTAAGTGGCTATTTTGCTCCAATGTGCTAATTGTCTTGATGGAAGTGGATAATTTTTTTTAAATCATCGCTCCCTTTTGGGAGGTAAGCTTTCAGCTTTTCTGAATCTTTCAAAGAGGGCTTCAGAAAAATATGAGGATCTTTCTAGCACTATGAAACACTCTCCAAAAGAACACATTCTTTATCTCTTGGTTTTGCAGCCCTCCACCCCGCCCCTTCCCCTTCAACTTATAGCAACTGAATAAAAACTTTTGTAAATCGAAAAGAATGATGAAATTGTTAACTTGATCCTTGTCATGCTTGTGAATATGGACTTGCAACATAGTTGAGAGGTTAATGAATTCAATACATTGTCAGAATATCTGATTTCAGATATGGGAGAATTTATGTTTCATTTTTAGAATGCTCAGCTTGTCTGTGACAATGTTTGGTATGGAAATAGGGAATTGCCCTCTTGCTCACCTCCACACCTTGCAACCTGCCCTCCTGCCCTCCTCTGCTTCCTACTAGAATTCGGGTTCCTGCCCCTGGGTCCCTGGGCTCTGATAGATGAACTTTCATCTTATCTTCCCCAGAACCAGGGCACTATGCCACTTTTTTTTTGTTTGTTTTTGCTAGGCAGTGGGGTTAAGTGACTTGCCCACGGTCACACAGCTAGTAAGTGTCAAGTGTCTGAGGTCAGATTTGAACTCAGGTCCTTCTGACTCCAAGGCCAGTGCTCTATCCACTGCGTCACCTAGCTGCCCCTACTATGCCACTTCTTCACCAGTTTTAAAACATGCCCTTTCCCTTTTTAAATATACTTTCCATTCCCTTTTTGGAATATAAGCTCTACTAGGGCAGGAATTGTCCCACTTTTGTATATGCATCCCTTCTGGCACTTAGCATGGTGCTTGGCTCATAGTACTTAATAAATATTTTTTCATTCATGATTGGACTATTTACTGGTCACGCTGGTGAGTCATCATAAATTGGGCAGAGTTGATGGTTGCCCAGGAAGTTTAGAATGTACTGTGTACAGAAGAAAGAACCCCAGATTTGGGGTGCCAGGTCTGGAGTTCGAAATATGACTGCAATTTACTACATGTGAAAACTCAGGGAAGTCAAACAACCTCTCTGAGCTTCAGTTTCCTCATCTGTATAATGAAGAGTTAGACTAGATGACACGCAAGTTCTTTTCCATCTATAGATCCGCGATCCTGTGATCCTTTAAGGCCACTAGGAAAGTTACCTGGGGCCATGCCCCAGCCCCAGCGTTTGAATGCTACTAATAGCTGGAAAGAAAGACAACGTGGAGAAGTGGAGAGAGTGTCAGACTTTGGGTCAGAAGGCCTGGGTTTGAATACCAGGCTTAATTCTTTCTAGCCAGGGGACTAGCAAGTCATTGAACCTCTTTGACCCACAGTATTCCTCTCTAAAAGATTAAGATAATAATATTGTATAGTATACTGAACAGGATTATTGTGGGATACTGTGCTTTAGTGGAGACTGGGTTAACCTGAATTCAGATATTGGCTCTGTTACTCCCTTTGTGACTTTGGGCAAGTCACTTAATTCTCTGGGCCTCACTTGCCTGGTCTATAAAATGAGGAGGTTTGATTTCAGGGGTGGGAAACCTGCAGCCTTAAGGCCACATGTGGCCCTCTAGGTCCTCAAGTTTGGCCCTTTGATAGAATCCAAACTTGGACTCAATCAAAAGGCCACACCCAAGGATTTATAAGACTACACGTGGCCTCTAGGCCTCAGGTTCCCCACCCCTGGATTAGATGACCTTTAAACTCCCTTCTAGCTCTGTAACTGCGACCCTATGAGGCAAGTCTTTGCAAATCTCAGTGACCTATATGAATATTTGTTATTCATGCCTTTGTATTACATGTCCCCTATCCAGGTAGCTTCATTCAGACTGTAAATACTCTTGTGTAAGGTAACACATATATTACTCTAACACTTGAGTCAGTGACTGAGGACTCTTTTGGGCAGGTGAAAACTCTGGAGTGCCTGGCATGTGAGGAGAGTTTCTGAATGGACAAAAGCTGGCTCAAAAATGGGGGGAAGGATCAGGCATGGAAGATATGTTTTTCCTATGTAACAATTTTACTGGGAGAGGTCATGGGAAACAAAGTTAGCCCCTCCTTCTCCACCCTTCCTCACATGAGGGGAAGAGCAGCTCTGTCCTGGGAAACTTTCTTCTTGAATGGCCCCAAACTGGGAGCTCTGAAAAACAGTGGCCCATGAATACCAGAAATTAACTAGCAGTCTCTGGCCAGCAGTTAAAGGCAGCTAGATGGCACAGTGGATAGAGTAGTGGGTCAGAGTCAGGAAGACCTGAGTTCAAATCTGGTCTCAGACACTTACTGGCTGTGTGCCCCTGGAAAGTAACTCAGTTGTCTGCCTCAGTTTCCCCAGCTATTAAATTGGGGATAATAATAACTAGAACCTACCTTGCAGGGTTGTTATGAAGAGGAAATGAGATAATATTTGTAAAGTACTTAGCACAGTGCCTGACAAATTAATTGCTCAATGAATGTGATTTCCTTCCTTCCAACATTGATTCTCTCACTTTGTTCTGAGTGCCCTTTTAGACTTGGAAGGGAGAATCAGAAGGGATCATGGCCTTCCTATGCCTGGTACTCTACTTCATGGGAAGCAAAAAGAATGACCACTTTATTCTCTAGGAGATTATAAAAGACACAAAATATCCTGAAATTCTCATTTAAAAACCTACTTGTAATTTACAGCAATGAATTTTTTTTAGGGCAATTGGAGTTAAGTGACTTGCCCAAGGTCACACAGCTAGTAAGTATCAAGTGTTTGGTCTGAGGCCAGATTTGAACTCAGGTCCTCCTGACTTCAGAGCCAGTGCTTTATCCACTGTGCCACCTAGTTGCCCCGTAGCAGTGAAGTTTTGACACTTGCTTTGGATCCATTTCCTTTAGTCTCATTAATTGGTCCATGAGCATTAGTTAAGTGCATATTAAGTGCCAAGCTCTGTGCTGTGTTATGAAAAAAAAAATGAACAGTCCCTGCCCTCAAGGAGTTTACATTCTATGGGGAAGGAAGGAGGAAACAATATGTACAATATTTTTATTGTTCAGTCTTTCAGTCCTGTCTGATTCTTCTTGCTGCCATGGACCATAGCAGGGCTGGCTTTTCTGTCCTCCACAGTCTCTTGAAGTCCGTGCAAGTTCACGTTCATTGTTTCTATGACACTATCTATCCATTTCACCCTCTGCTATCACCTTTTCCTTTTGCCTTCGATCTTTCCCAACATCAGAGTTTTTTCCAATGAGCCCATTCTCATTGTGTGGCCATAGTATTTAAGCTTCATATTCAGTAATTGACCTTCCAGTGAATAGCCTGAACAGTCAATACTGTTCTGATCTCCTTGCTATTCATACACATATATTAAAAATACACAGAAAGCATTTGGCAGAGTGCATTTAGCACAGGAACATTTTTTGGGTCATGACCCCTTTGATAGTCTGGTGAAACCACATCTTTTCATAATAATGTTTTTAAATGCATAAAATAGAATACGTAGTATTACAAAGAAAGCTAATTATATAGAAATGCAGTTATAACATTTATTTTTTAAAAGCAACATTAGCTGGGGGAAACAGGAAAGTTCTCATAGAAAAAGTGGCTTTTGCACTGAGTCTTGAGGGTAACTGGATTCTGAGAAATGAGAATGAGTAGGGAGAACTTTCTAGTCCTGAAGGAAAATGTCAGGCACAATTTATATGGAACATAAGTAGGAAACATCCTAGATGTTATAATGTCCAACTGTTTGTGCACCGCCAGGAAAAGATAGTGGGCCTTTTAGTTTAACATTAAAGTTTCTGTTCACACTTAAGGCATTTCTGAGTAAGACGCTAATGGAGCAAATATTTATGAATGGCACAAAAGAAATTTCTTCTCAGGAGTTGTTTTTTGAGATGCCCAGTGTTAGCTAATGTTTCTACTACATGAGAAGTTGCACAGAATGCATTCCCAATTAGACTCTTCCTATGTATAGTTTGCTATTTATTTTTTCCGTATGAATACAACTGCTCTGTGTAGGTTTGAAGGCTGTCTCTCCTTTTTTTAACTCCATATGTGAAATGAATGTTTATTAACATATTGAATTGGATAAGATTGTAGTTCATTGGGAGAAAATAGATTTGCAAATGAATATATTTGAAACCAAGTGTTTTTCATCTACAAAAGTGTTCAGAAACATCCTATACTGTCAGTCCTTGGTAAGGCGTATTAATGGCAAGGAGAGGAGGGAAATGGGGGTATGGATAATCAGAAAATTGTTTCTCTCTGGATATGGAATGTATTTTGGCCCTCGCATCTAGATGTGGATTTGCAAATATTTGGGAAATCATGATACTTCAAACAAAAATAATGATGCCATAGAAGGAACCAAAGTCATTGCCGGCTTCCCTTAATTTTCTTCCCTTTTTGCTTAGAAATCTCTTGCCCTTCTTATTGGTGCTAGAAAAACCATTGCCTTCCATCCCTTCCACAGCAAAGCACTAGTATAAGCTGAGTTTTTGTATTGTGAGTTCACATTTATAGAGGTAATTAAGCATTCTGGCTTAATTCAAGGACCTCCTGATGAACTTTAGGCTGTTTGAGGTGAATAAAAGTCAGCAAGAGGCAGTGAACTGTTTTAACTAGACCTTTGTTAACTCTGCTTGATTTTGATAATAAAAGCTCTGAAGTTTGCGGATGGTGCCATCAGTATAGGCACTCACAAATTTAGAAAATGGATTCTGTTCTGAGGATTCATTGGTAAATTTGGTTATTTGGAGCTTTCCCCATAGAAACCAATCTCTTGGGCCAGCCCACAAAAGCGAATTTTACTCAAAATTTACCTGAAATATAGAATTGTATTAACTGCACATGTAGTGATGGACCTATGCATTCTAGTGTTTTGACTCAGTATGCTAGGATTACATCTTTCACCTTTGGAGTGGTGGGGATTTCTCTTGCCCTCCCCCTCTAGCTTCTATAAATCAGGAACAGTAGTCATCCCCACCCCAAGTCCCTGGTTGCAGTTTAGATGGCTGCTGCAGCTGAGGAGCTTGAAGGGTGAACAAGAGGCTCCGGGGGTGAGGGGTAAGAAGCTGTGGGGAATCTCAGCCTTTTGCCAGTGTAAACCCATGAGGACATTCCTTGGTTCCAGCTGTCTGCACAGTCACCCACTTTCTTTTCTTCTTTGGGCATGCTTCCCTTTCCATGGCTGCCACCTGTTACTTCTGTCCTTTTCTAGATAACACACATATTCACTACACCCTTTTTCTAACCACAAAAAGGGAAACAAACAATAAATGTATTTCTCTGGTTCCACCTCTTTCATTCTCTCTTCCTCTTCTCTCTTTTTTCTCTTACTGCTTCTCTCTTTCTTTTCTCCTCCTTTTCTTCTTTTCCCTCTTCAATTTTTTTTTACACAGAATTAATAAAGAGTTACTAGACTGAAGACCAAATCTATACTATTGAGGCCATAACCACCAATTCTCCATCCTAATTGCAACTTAGCTCTTCCCTCTCTCGTAGTCTTGAAGGGAAGTGTGATGTATGATTCTGGGACCTATAGCATAATGACTGAAATGATTTAAAAAGCATTCATTATTGCTTTGATTTTTAATGTTGAGAGAAAGAATATCAGCTAGTGTTCTGCTGTGAAAAATAAGTGGTTTCTGATACAAGGAAGCATTCTCAGTGGAAGGAAGATGTCAACACTTATAGAACAGGCAGAAGATGAGGGTAGGGAAGGGTTTTGAGGAATTTAGCCCTCCAAAGCTAAAGCTTAAGAGTGATGATTGGGTCATTGAACTAAGTGAATCAAATTGAGTTTACTTTTGGATGAGGTCAATGACATTTTGAACATTTGATTTCTTAGATACTTATCTGATCTTTAATCTGATTTGAATTCCTGTATTCCTAAATTTATGACCCTCATTTCTGGACCTTCGCTCCTTTTCTTTGTTGCTTCTTAGTGATGATTGCCTTGGGTAGAACTGAGGGGAATAGTAAGCAGATTATTCCTTAATTTTAGAAAACTTATCAGGGGTCAGATGAAACAATGGTGGATCCAATCCATAGTCAAGAGGTTTTTTATCTCTGGTCTAGTATAGGCCAAGTTAGCAGATAAGGGCTGGATTGGCCACCACACTGACATTTTTTAACCTTGATAAGACCTTAAACTAATGTTGTCAGCTTCTCTGTACTTTAAATCCCACACTTGCCCCCAGGTATCAATCCTTGAGTCACATATACTGTTGATCTCTATTTTTCCCCTCTAAAATTTATTCTCAACTTAATAAATACTAAATATTACTTATCTCCAACTCTGTCTGTCTGTCCGTCTATCCATCTGTCTATCCACTCATATGCAAAAAAGGAGATTCTAAGTTAAACTGCTGATCTCTGTTATATGTGGTTTATTTTTCTAAGTATATAATAAATTTAATCTTCAATCAGAGCTAACCTGTTTTTTCTGTGCTACTGATGTCCTTTCCCCAAAGTTTACCTATGACCCAAGAACATATATTCTACCATTCTAATCTCTGGAATATATATATACACACGTATGCTTGTCACACACATATATAAACATATACACACATATACTTGCTATATATATCTAATATATAAAAAACATGTATGCATATTGTATATATGTGTGTATACATACATACATATGTGTGTGTGTGTGTATGTGTGTGTGTGTGTGTGTGTGTGTGTGTGTGTGTGTATGTGTGTGTGTGTGTGTGTGTATGTTGCCATTCAGTTGTTTCTGTAAAATCTTTTCATTACCCCATTTGGGATTTTCTTGGCAAACATACTGGAGTTGTTTGACATTTCCTTATCCAACTTATTCTACAGATGAGGAAACTGAGGCAAACAAGATGAAGTAATTTGCCCAGGATCACACAGCCGGTTAAATGTCTGAAGCCACATTTGAACTCAGGTCTCCAGGCCCAGAGTGCTATCCACTGGGTCAGCTAGCTGCCCTGTATATTTATTTCTATGTAGCACTATATCTTTACAGCACTGTGTACACACACACACACACACACACACACACACACACACACACACACACACACTTGCTGACTCAGTAGATATGCTAATTGTGGGAAGTTGCCCAAACTGACCGTTCTAATGGTTGAGGTGATTGTTATTATTTTACTTGTATAAGATGTTTTAAAGTAGTCCATCTGAAATATACTTGCAGAAAAGAACGCCCCTCCAGGGTGTGCAGGCAGCTATGCGGCAGAGTGGATAGAGTGCTAGGCTTGGAGTCAGGAAGACTGAGTTCAAATCCAGCCTCAGACACTCAGCAGCTGTGTGACCCTGGGCAAGCCACTTAACCTCCATTTGCCTCAGTTACCTCATCTGTAAAATGAGCAGAGAAAGAAATGCCAAACCACTCCAATATCTCTGTCAAGAAAACCCCAAATGGGGTCATGAAGAGTCAGACACAACTTCAATGACTGAACGATAGACTGAAACCAGGGTATTGGGGGAGATCTAAAGACTGAACCATCCAAGAATAACAGAAGGATGGCACAGGGAACTCACATGCTAACTTAGATTTTTTTCTTTTTCTTTTTCTTTTTTTTTTAAACAAGGGGAGGTAACAGGATGAATATAAGAGTATAGTAAGCACTGTTGTGTGACTAGTAGAAACACTGGTCAAGCTCAGAATGAGCTTGGGCTGGTCAGGGAAGCAAAGGATGAGAAAACTGAGAATCTCTGGGGCCAAGAGAGGGAAATATCAGAGCAGCTAGCTGGTACAATGGATAGAGCACCAGCCCTGGAGTCAGGAGGTCCTGAGTTCAAATGAGGCCTCAGACACTTACTAGCTGTAGAACTCTGGGCAAGTCACTTAACCACAATTGCCTCCTCCTCTGTCCCAAAAAAGAGGGAAGTATCTTCAACATAGGATAGAGAATGAGGCTATTTTTCCCCTAATTGCTGTAGGGAACTCCCTTTATGAATGCAGGTCAGCATCTTCTCTGCAATTTGTAGCCTTAGAAAATTGCTTAGAGCGCTGCAAAGGTCACATGCCCAGTATATTTCAGAGGCAGGACTTGGACTCAGGTCCTCCTAACTTCAAGGGTGGTTCTCTATCTGGTCTGTGATGCTGCTTTTCTTCTTCCTAGGAAGCATATGGTAAAGGAGGCTGAGAATATGTGCAGCCTTGCCAATCCAGAGCCTGGCAACGTGGATTCCTATTTAAGCCAGATGAGAATAAGACCGGCAGACTCTGGAGAGAAGAAGAAGAATGAGTCAGTGAATGAGAGGAAGTGAAAAAGATCAAGGCCTAGATCCATTTACACTGAAGAGAAGGTTGTCTATTCATAAATTTCTAAGCGTGATAACTTTGGAGCATTTTCCTTTTGTTTATAATTTTAAATGCTTCTAGAGTTTCCTGAGCTATAAGAGGATACCTCATTAAAAAACCCAGGCAAGGGCTGTATGCTCATTTCAAAACTATCAAGGGAAGGATAGAAACCTGTGTCATTTTCTGGGTGAGAACCTAGGACAAGAGTGAGGGTACCTATAGTGACTTCTGAAGATAGGCCAAGCTTAAGAAAAGAAAGAGGAAAGAGAGCTAGTCTGTGATTGGGAAATGTCTTTAGGTCTTTAATAACTGTCTGGGGACTGTCAATGGACATCAAGGATCAAGGAGGGACCTTTTTAGGAATATTGGGGCAAGAAGATCAAGACTGGAAAAGTCACCGTTCAGAAAGGATGAGACAATGATAATGGATGACACAGGAAAGACAGAGCTGATCAACTTTTATTTTACTTCTGTTTCCTCTGCTGAGGAGAATGATCTTTGGTTTGGGAGGGCTAGATAGAAAATGGTTAACAGGTTTTTAAAACAAATGGGGAGATAGTAAAAAGAATGCCAACCAGCCCTCAATGAATTCAGGTCACCATGGACAGATCACCTATATCCTAGAGTTTTGAAAGAACTGGTGGAACTGATTGCAGAGAGACGTAGCCAATGTGGTGATTTATTTTGTTTGACTCTATTAGTTACAAGGAATAGTTCTATTTGTGGGTGAAGGAAGAGGGGAAAGATTAAAGTGACAAATCCAAGTCATGATGCAAAAAGAGAAAAGATCAGTAAAACATTTAAAAAGAGAAAAAATATTTGCTGAATCACTGTTGGTGGTCTTTGAAAGACCATGGAAAATGGAAGAGGTGACACAGGATTGGAGAAAGGCAAATGTCTCCATTTTGTAAAAGGTGAAAAGGGTGGGTTTTGTAAACTAGGAGATTGGCTTCAATTCCTGGACAAACTCCAGAACCATTTTTTTTTTTTTGCTTGTTGATAAGGCAATCGGGGTTAAGTGACTTGCCCAGGGTCACACAGCTAGTAAGTGTCAAATGTCTGAGGCTGGATTTGAACTCAGGTCCTCCTGACTCCAAGGCCAGAGCTTTATCCACTGTGCCACCTAGCTGCCCCCCTTCAGAACCAATTATTAAAGGGGTAGTTTGTAAGTATACCAAAAGGGAAGTTGCTATTGCTAAAAGCTAGCAGGACTGTGTCAGGAACAGGTGATGCTAAATTCACCCCTACTTTCTTTTTTTAGGTCACCAGACAATGGAATGACAAAGACACAGTCTACCTGAATTTTAGCAAGGCATTTGACATAGACTCTACTGCTATATTTGTGGACAAATTGAAGTGATGTGAATGAGATGAAAATACGTTCAGGAGGATTTAGACCTAATCGGCTGACTGGGCCCAAAGAGTTGTCATGATAGGTCCATGTCAGTCTGGAGGGTTTTTAGTGATGTAGCCCAAGACTTAGACTTCGACACTGCAGTGGGTCAACATGTTTAATAATGGCAGGGATGACAGCACAGATGATATATTTATCAAATTTAGAGATGATGTGGGAAAAATGGCTCCAACTGGAGGACAGTCATATCCCAAATGATCTCAAAAAGTAAGATGATTTGCTAGATCTAATAAGATGAAATTTAATAAAAATAAATTTAAAGTCTCACATCTGGGTTTAATGAGATGTTTCTTGCTACTAATCTTTTGATACCAAAAGGGAAAGTGAGTATCAAATGTAGTCCCTACATTTCTGCTTTTTCATCTTTGACATCATTATCATCAGCATAGCTTATATTTACATAGTTCTTTAAGATTTGCCAAGTACTACATATGTGTCACATATCTTATTTCACAATCATCTTGAGATTCTATTATTTTTTTCATTTTACAAATGAAGAAACTGAGGATGAGAGAGATTAAGTGGCTAGACCAGGGTCATACATGTAAGTGTCTGAGGTGGGATTTGAATTTAGGTATTTTTTTTATTCCAAGTCCGTTGGAATTTGTTATGTAGAAAACATACGATGAATATGTAGTAAGGAAATAATTGCATGGTATACAGCTCCCTTATCCACCCAAAATACATTCCAAGCATGTTTTTTCATGCAAACAGAATTAATAAAGAGTAACAGACAGGATTAAAATAACTCAGCAACACCAGTGACAACAACTGGGCTAAAGACCAACCCCCCCCTTCCCCCTCAAAAAAGCCAAGAACAAACCAAACCCAAATCTCTTATTTGTTCATAAACTATTTTTTTAGCTGTCCAGCACAGAGATATTTCTCCTGCTCTTCCTCCTTCTTGTTTTTCTTTTTGTTCTTGCTCTCATTCTAGTTCTTGTTCTACTTCCTCTTCTTGTTGTTGCTCTTGCTCTTCTTGTTCTAGTTCTTGTTCTTGTTCTACTTCCTCTTGTTGTTGTTCTTGCTCTTCTTGTTCTAGTTCTAGTTCTTATTCTACTTCCTCTTCTTGTTGTTCTTGCTCTTCTTGTTCTACTTCTAGTTCTTGTTCTACTTCCTCTTCTTGTTGTTGTTCTTGCTCTTCTTGTTCTAGTTCTTGTTCTACTTCCTCTTCTTGTTGTTGTTCTTGCTCTTCTTGTTCTACTTCCTCTTCTTGTTGTTGTTCTTCCTCTTCCTGTTCTAGTTCTTGTTCTATTTCCTCTTGTTGTTGTTCTTGCTCTACTTGTTCTAGTTCTAGTTCTTGTTCTACTTCCTCTTGTTGTTGTTGATCTGCTATTCTTGTTCTTTTCCTTCTCTTACATTTTCCTCATCTTTCATTTTTATCTTTCTTAATCCTTCTTCTTCCTCCTCCTTTCCCATTTAACCAGCTGCCATGTCTTGTTAATTTTGTTCTACAAAACCCCTTGAAACACACTTTACATTGTCTCTGGTCACACAGTCACCACCCTGTTTTGTGCCCCTACCATGTCTTGCCTAGATAATAGTACGAGCTTCCTAACTGGTCTTCTTACCTCAAGGATCTCCCCTTTTCCAATCTATACATCTGGCAAAATATCTAAAGCATAGTCTTGACTATGTTACTACATTTCTGAAAACATTTCAGTACTACTCTAGCCCTTCTAGGACAGAACTTATTTTTAAAAATATTTTCATTTATTATTTATTTTTAATATTCTTTGAAAAAAAATTTAGTTCTAAATTCTCTCCCTCCCTCTTATCCCTACCATACCCACTAAGAAGGCAAGCAACATATCAGTTATATTTGTGAAATTATGCAAAACATATTTCCATATTAGCCATATCACAAAAGAACAAGAAAAATAAAGTGAGATACTTCAATTTACACTTAGTGTCCATCAATTTTCTCTTTGGAGGTGAACATCAATTTTTTTCATCATGAATCCTTTGGAATTGTCTTGGATCATTATATTGATCAGAATAGCTAAGTCTTTCACAGTTGATCATCATTACAATATTGCTATTAGTATGTATAGTGATCTCCTGGTTCTACTCACTTCCCTTTACATCAGTTCATGTTGTTCTTCCCATGTTTTTCTGAAACCATCTGACTTATTATTTTTTTATAGCACAATAGTATTCCATGAACATCCCCTCAATTTCCAATTCTTTGCTACCACAAAAAGAACTGCTATAAATATTTTTTATACATATAAGTCCTTTTCCTTTTTCTTTGATCTTTTTGAGGTACAGACTTGGTAGTGATATTGCTAGGTTAAAGGGTATGTACAATTGTATAGTCCTTTGGGCATAGTTTCAAATTGTTCTCCTGAGTGGTTGGACCAATTCACAACTATATTATCAGTTCGTTAGTGTACGTATTTTTCCTTATTTCCTTAAGCATTTGTCATTTCTGATAGGTGTGAAGTGGTACCTCAGAGTTGTTTCAATTTGCCTTTCTCTGGTCAATGGTGATTTAGAGCATTTTCATATGAGTATAGAAGCTTTGATTTCTTCTAAGAAATGCTTGTTCATATTGTTTGACCATTTATCAATTGGGGAATGGCTCTTATTTTTATAGATTTGACTCAGTTCCCTATATATTTGAGAAATGAGGCCTTTATCAGAGAAACTTGCGGTAAAATTTTTGGATAGTACTTCATTATCTATGGTATATTTTAGCAAAATGTAGTCTCCCTGATTATTTTTTTGAATTAGGTCAATTTTTGCTTTTGTTTTATTTGAGAGCATGATTGCCACCCCTGCCTTTTTTATTTCAGTGAAATAAAATAGATTCTGCTCTGGACTCTTGTGTTAACTCTGTGTATATCTTCCTGTTTTAAGTGTGTCTCTTGTAAACAACATATTTTTGGATTTCAGTTTCCAATCCATTCTGCTATCTGGTTCCCTTTTATGGGTGAGCTCATCTTATTCATATTTACAGTTATGATTATTGGGTATTTCCCTCCATCACATTTTTCTGTTTATCTCTCTCTCTCTTTATATCCTGTACCTGCTCAAAAGTTTGTTTTCCTTCTGTTCATTCCCTCTCTTAATCTACCCTTCTTTTAACCATTCCTTCCCCCTTTCTGTTATTCCCTTTCCCTCCTATCTCTGTATTCGGTAAGACAGATTTCTATACCCAACTGAGTCTGTGTGTGTGTATACATACATACATTCATACATACATATGTGTATGCATGTGTGTATAAACACACACATATTCCATTTTTCAACCAATTTTAATGAGAGTAGTGTTCAAGCACTGCCACTTTCCTCTCCATTCTAAAAGCTCTTCCTCGTGTACCTCTTTTATGTGAGAAAAATGTCCATATTCTACCTTTCCCTTCTCCCAAGGTATCCCTTTCCCTCACATTTTCATCTTTTTTTTTGAGATCTTCCCAACATATTTGACTTATACCCATGCCCTTTGTCTATGTAGATGCTTTCTAGTTGGCCTAATAATGATGAAATTCTTAGGAGTTACATGTATCATTTTCCCATATAGAAATGTAAAAATTTAACTTTATTAAGTCCCATATGATTTCTCTTTTGCTCTCTTTTTATGCTTCTCTTGAGTCTTGTGTTAGAATGTCAAAATTTCAATTCAGGTCTTGCCTATTCATCAAGAATACTTGAAAGTCTTTTATTGCATTAAATATTCATTATTTCCCCTGAAGGATTAGACTTATTTTAGTTTGGATAGATTATTCTTGGTAGTAATACTAGATCTTTTGCCTTCTGGAATTTGGCTATAATACTTCTGGGAGTTTTCATTTTGGGATGTCTTTCAGGAGGTGAAAGTCTTTAAAGATAAAAGTCTTGAAAGATAGAGTCTTTCAATTTCTATTTTACCCTTTGATCTAAGATGTTGGGACAGTTTTCCTTTATAATTTATTGAAATATGATGCTAAGGTTTTTTTTTTAAATCATGACTTTTGGGTAGTATAATAGTTCTTAAATTTTCTCTCCTTAAGCTAGTTTCCAGGTCAGTGAGATAGTTCACATTTTCTTCTATTTTTTCATTCTTTTGACTTTTTAAAATTGTTTCTTGAAGTCTCATGGAGTCATTAACTTCCACTTGCCCAATTCTAATTTTTAAGGAATTATTTTCCTCAGTGAGTTTTGCACTTCTTTTTCCATTTGACCAGTTCTTTTTTTTTAAAAGGAGCTCCTTTCTTCAGTTAATTTTTGTGCCTCTTTTACATTAGACCAATTCTGTTTTTTAAGGTGTTATTTTCTTCAGCATTTTTGTACCTCTTTTACCAAGCTGTTGATTCTTTTTCATAGTTTTCTTACATCACTCTCATTTCTTTCTCCAATTTTCCTTCCACTACTCTTATCCCTTTTTTAATTCTTCTAGGAATTCTTGTTAGGCTTATGTTTAATTAGCAGTTTTCTTTGAGGCTTCACATAGTTGTCTTCTTTTAAGTTTATGTCTTTGTCTTTCTTGCAGTGGCACTGCAAGAAAGACAAAGACATAAACTTAAAAGAAGACAACTTTTTATGGTAGCTTTTTATGGTCAAGGTTTTTTTTTTTTTACTCACTTTCTCAGCCTATTTCTTGACTTTGAATTTTGTGTTAAATTTGGGCTCTTCTCACCTAGGCTAAAGAAGCACTCTCCCATGCTTTAGACTTTTTTATTTTTTTTGCTGCTGTTTTTGGAGCTAGTTCTGGGAGATTTGTAAGTTTTTGGTGCTTTCAAGGTGGTGTTATCCGGGGAGAAGTGTCACCACTGCTTTCCTTGTTTGCACTCTGGTCTTTACCGAGGAAGGACCTCTGTTCTCCTGCAGCTGCAAGCACTGAAATTTCTTTTGGCCCTGGAACTGTGACCAGGTCCTCTGCTCTCTTGCAGCCACAAGTGCTAGTGCCCTTCTCTGCCCTGAAATTGTGATCAAGGCCTTTGCTCCCCTGTGATGAACAACAAGTGCTTCTCTTTGCCCTAGAGCTGTGACCTGGACTTGCTTATGGGCAGCAAAGTTTCCAAGCAGTACCAGCTGCATCCAATGTCAGCAAAGGGTCCCCTATAATCTCTTCTTGGCCAGTTGTATGACCTTTTTTTTTTTAACCATCTCTGGGCTGAGAGCTCCTAAAGCTCTTGCTCCTGCTTTCACATGACTCTCATGGCTGTTGCTTTTGCTGCCCCTCATGAAGGTCCTTCTCACCTCAATCCTGTGTCACAGACCTCTCCTGCTGACCTCTTAAGTTGTTTTAGGCTAGAAAAATGTCTCTCCCTGACCTTTTGCTGGCTCTGCTGCTCCAAAAATCTGATGTGAGGTGTTATTTTAAAGTTGTTTGGAGGAGAATTTTGGGAGGCTTCAGCTGGGTTGCTGCCTCTCATCTGCTGTCTTGGCTCTGCCTCCAACAGAAGTTTTTGTGACATAGACCCCTTTGGCAATCTGGTATAACCTACGGACCCTATCTCAGACTAATGCTTTTAAATTCATATACGAGGATCAGAGAGATAAGGCCAGTTTGGTTGGACCATAGGGTGTAGAAGGGAGTATAATATCCATTCAAAGTAGAAAGCTATATGGGGGTCAAATTGGGAAGGGCTTTAAAAACTAAACAGAGGAGATTTTGTTTTATCTTAGCATTCATAGGGAGTCACCAGAGTTTATTGAGTAGGGGAGTAACATGATCAGGTCTGTGCTTAAGGAAAGCCACTTTAGTAGCATCTTAGAATGGTTTAGATGTGGGAGAAATTTAAAGTAAGGAGGCCATTTAGAAAGCTGTTGTAACAATCTAAGTTAAAGGTGATAAGGGCCTGAATTAAGATGGTAACTATTAGAGTGAAGAAGTCAGATACGAAAGGTGTTTGGAGATAGAAACAGCAAGACTGAGTAACTGATTAAATACATGAGATGAGGAGGAGCCAAGAACCCAGAGTCACCCCCATGGCGCCATGAAGAGTCAAAGAAGCAGGATTTTAGTAGAGGTACACAGATAGTATGATAAAAGGATTGTAGATTGAGAGCTGGAAGCGACCTTAAGAGATTATCTTGTACAATCCCCTCATTTTCTAAATAAGGAAACTGAGTTTAACCAACTTGTCCAACATCACAAAGATAATAAATGGTAAAAATAAATGGTAAAAATGGTAAAAAAAATGGTTCTCTAATTTCATTTTTAACACTCGATAGGGGCAGCTAGGTGGCACAGTGGATAGAGCACCAGCCCTGAAGTCAGGAGGACCTGAGTTCAAATCCAGCCTCAGACCAAACACTTGACACTTACTAGCTGTGTGACCCTGGGTAAGTCACTTAACCCCAATTGCCTAAAAATAAAAACAAAAAACACTCGATATACATATAAAAAATTAATATATAATTATAGATATATATTTTGGATGTACAAATAGACATTATGGACAAACACTGTAATGCTTGTGTATATAGACTTCCTTAATATTAAGGCATATGCTGGAAATTAGTTTAACATTTTTAACTTTTATTTGATTAAAAATTAGTCATGTCTTTTCCAGTATTACCTCAGGACACAAACATAGGATTAAACCATTTATTATAACCAGAAACAATTTCAGCAGTGATTGAAACAGAGGCAGAATAGATATGGAAAATAAACATATTGACAAAATTAGATTTGTGATAGCACCCTGTCAGGAATGACTAATTTTCTTTCTTTTTTTCCCCTTTATTTTATTTATTTATTTATTTAAATTAATTTATTTTGAATTATCAACAATCACTTCCATAAGCTTTTGAGTTTTAAATATTTCTCCCTCTCCCTCCTTCCCCAAGATAGCGCGCAATCTGATATAGGCTGTACATATATAAGGAATGACTAATTTTCAAGGATGAATCTCACTTTAGTTCCTGGAAAGGAATAGTTTATTGAGAAGGAAGGCCTTCCATGAAAAAAAAAAAACACTCATCTGTCAGTCACTGTAGATTGATTTGAAGTCTCCTTATTCCAAGAATTCTTCCTTGACTAACCTTATATTATTCTCATGACTTGTCAATGCAATTTTAACTTGAACAACTAGGTACTCAGGTTTCCTATGGTAAACAGGAAAATTCTAAAACCTGATGTTATTGTTGTTCCCTTAAAGTACTGTATTCTTTGGAGGTACATTGCAATTCACCACTAATATAGGGACATGATTGTAATTAAATTTTTATGAGTGTCTATTTATGCCTGCTACTGGGGATCAAAAGAATTTTGAGGGGTTTTTGAATATTAAATGGATTTTCATGATGTATTTAGAGAATGACACTCTACAAAGGACCTAAAGTGTTATACAGAGTACTTAAGGTATTGTATACCCCTATTTAAAAAAAAATCATGTTATCCAAGAATCTTAGAAATTATTTCTGGATGACTCCTAAATATTGGAACTGGTACTTGTCTTCTGATTACAATAGTTTTTCTTCACCTAGACAGGGGTGGGGAACCTATGGCCTTCTAGGTCCTTGGGTGTGGCCTTTTGGCTGAGTCCAAGTTTTACAGAACAAATCCTTTTATTAAGGGGATTTGTTCTGTGAAATTTAGATTCAGTCAAAGGGCTGCTCTTGAGGATCTAGGGGACCACATGTGACCTTGAGGCCACAGGTTCTCCACCCCTGCAAGTATAGAACAACTATGAGAATCTTATTGATGGTTGCTTGACAAAGTTCAAAATGATGTTTTTTTTTCTATTTCCATCAATTTTTTACTTTGGATCTTTTGAAACATTTACTTTCAGTCCCAAGAAAAGCCTAAAATATTGGCTTTTATTATTTTTACATATACTGTTAATTCCACGTATACAAAACTACCTTTTTTGCATTTTATGTGTAATCCATCATCCTCTAGTAAACTTTACCTCCCATGGAAACCATTGTACTCTGTTTTTGAGGCTCCTTAAGAGAGGAAACATATTTGGGTTTCCTAGGAAGCCAACCCCCTTGTCATCAGACTTGCATGGTCCACAGAACTCATGGTAGCAGGGGAAGGAAAAGTCCAGATTTGCTCTCCCACATAGGGACATTACAGCAGCTCCTCCAACTCTGGGGTCACATGGTCACTCCTATTCTCTATGGGCGTCTTGGTTCAGGAACTCAGGTAGATTCAAGAACTCCTAACTCCTTGCCCTCTCTCTAAGAGGCTGGATCCAGAAGCTGTTTTTTTTTTTTTTAACCATTGCAGTACTCTTCTTCCTCTCCTGTCTCCTAGCTGATTCCATTTCTTGGGCCATATGGTTCCTTCCTCTCCTGGGACTACATAGGACTTAGCATTTCTATCTTTGCCTTTCCAAGACTGCTATTTCTGGGATTGAAGGGATCTTTGGATTAGCAAGCTTCCTTTCCCTAGGGATTCAAGTCTAACATGTATAGCCTTTCCCTAATTGCTTATCTCTATATTAAATTCAGTTTATCTCTTTCTGCTCCCTTTTATAGGCCAAGTTCAAATGTATGCCACAGATCCACAATAACCATGACCTAATCAACCTTCTTCAAAGGCCACAACTTAATCCGTCATTCTCAATGGGCCAAGAAGTAAGTAAGACTAGAATATGCTTGCATATCCAACCTAGTCTAAGTTCTAAACATGGTGAAAATCATCAGTGTGCATTGATTGTGTTCTGGGTAGGCTGGAATACCATGGTGGAGCATTGCCATTGACTCTTCCCTTTTCTCTCAGAGAATCAAATTAAAAAGAGCTGAGGATCTTAGAGGGCCTCAAATCCTTCCTCCCTTTCAGGGTAAGTGCCAATTGTAGTGTTCTACCAGGGTATGCTGGCACACTCTGCCCACATTCTATGCACGCCTATGATAGCAGTAAAGATGCCTTGCTCATTCCAAAGGGAAATATCTTTGGAGTCATAACAAAGGCCTCATCCTTTAATCCTTTAACCTTATTAAGCTTAAGATGCCACTTCTAATACCCCCATATGCTGATATGTACCAGTGAAAAAAACAATCAAGTATAGTTGGCAATAGCATTTTTAAAAATTGGCCTAATTTATGGGTCCATCCCTAATCTATTCATGCCTGTAGAGATTTTTATATGTCACTACACCTTCTTTCCTCATGTCCTTTCTTCAACATGCATTCCTAGTATTTGGTACTGTAATTAGATGTTTTACCATCCTTCTCTCATAGCTAGGGAAACTTGAGTTTAAGGTCTCCTCTTGGCTTTTGTGTTTGAATTATCTTTGAGAAAAAGTAGTGTAAGTAATTCTACTCCATTAACACACTGACTCATTATTAAATCAGTTTTGGTATTGATCTCTTTCTAAATTTGTAACCCCATTTCCCCTACAACTGAACTCCTATCTTGTTCCATTGTAATAAAGTCCTTGTGTAGTTTACCAGTCTCCATAGGGATTGGATTTCTTGTCCCTGAAGTCCGGGATCTCTATGACTGCGTCCTTACTATTTGTTGCCAGAGATGCCTACCCTTAACCATCTCCCTATTAGGAATTACATTAATTGTTTTCCTCATCCCTCTTTGCATACACATTCTGGATCTTGACTTCAGATTTGGATTAGGAGACTGACGAAAATCAAGGTTAGAGGTGATAAAGACCTAAACCAGGGGTGGGGAACCTGTGGCCTTGAGGCCACATGTGGCCCTCTAGGTCCTCAAGTGTGGCCCTTTGACTGAATTAAAACTTCAAACTTCACAGAATAAATCCCCTTAATAAAAGGATTTGTTCTATAAAACTTGGACTCAGTCAAAAGGCCACATGTGATCTGGAGGCATCAGGTTCCCCATCCCTGACCTAACCTAAGGTGGTAGCTGGATTCAGATTTTTTTGTAAATGGCATTTAATTTATTTTCTTTGATAGATTAATCTTTTGATTTGGGGCCCATCTTCAGACTTGCATTCTTATGTTTGTCATTCAAAGTCTAACTTTACTTCCATGTTCCTACTCAGCACGTGGCTTTTAGATCTTGTAGTACAACTTGGGCTCCGACTCCTAGCTTCCCCTCCTCTCAGTGACCCCAGGGTCACTAAAACCTCAATTCTAACAAATAGAATGACATCACATCAATGGGACTAAGGAGGAATGCTACTGAAATTCTTAAGGACTCTCTCCATTGCTATAAACCCTTATTTTTCTCAGTTCAAGTTCTTGAGTCAAATGCCTTCGGCTTATTCGAAACAACAAACAAGCTGAACAGTTATTCCCAACCTCCAATAAACACTACTCCAATGTGTTATGGAATTTGTCTTGCATTCTTGAAGGCTCTACCAAGACAGCCCAGGCTTTAGTGGGGCCTACCATGGGGGAAAGGCTTGAAATCTGAGGCCAGTGATGAACTGTATGTCCATTATATAAGTCGCAACCTAGCTAAGTTCTAAGGGACTCATTGATAAAAGACTGGTCACTAAGTGATGATTTAAAAAAAATTCGTATCTCCTGAAGCTGGGCTGCTAAGGAGGGAGAAATCATCGGGGGAGGGGGAAACATAGATTTTTTTTTTTTTAGTATTGAAATAAATACTCTTAAATGAATAAAAATTTTGCTATTATAGAAGAAAAGCAATTGGAAAATATGAACCTGGTTAATTTAAAGTTCATTTTCTTCCAGTATCTTATGTGTCAGTTGAGCAAGATTTCATTTTTCCTCAATATTGGAACCATCTCAATCAACCTGATCAATGGGACAGTGGAGGAAACATCCTTCCTCACCTGTCAAAAAAGACAGTTTCCAGATCTTACATTCTATGATTATTCCTCTTCTATCCACCCTCTTTTTCTGTTTCCATTTACTATAAATTCATGAACTGCTGGCTTTATTATTATTATTATTGTTATTTTCGCAGGGGAGATCAGGTGATGGTGATGTCACTCTTTGAGTAAATGGAAACCTGAAGTTCAGAGAGTACTTGGACCTGTGGTCTCTCTGGCTTAAAAAAACAAAAACAAAAAAAACCAAAAAACAAAACACTCAAACATTTTTCTCGATGTCTTTTATTTTTTATCATATTCATTTCTGAATATATTCCTCCCCTCACCCACTTAGCAAGACATCCTTTATAGCAAAGATTTAAAAAAAGAGAAGGAAAAGCACTTAGCATAACTAATATATTAACCAAGTCTTACAAAATATTCAATATTCAACAGCCATAGTCTCCCACTTCTCTACAGTAGGGAGAGGTTTATCTCAAATCTTTCTCATAGAGTAGGTCCTTTCTCTTGACAGGGTCTTTAAGAATTCAACGTGAGCTCCATTCCACATTAGAGTAATGTTTATTGGAGGTGGGCTTGGTCAATAAAATTACAATGCATAAAATTTTTTTTTACTTTTGGTTATTTTTTTTTCTGCTTACATGGTAAGAATTGTTTTCCTAGTTCTACTTATTTCACTCTGTATCAATTGATATAAGTCCTCAAGTTTCTCTGAATTCTTCATTTTTTATCATTTTTATATATATATTTTAAATTTAAATTGTATGTAACCATTTTTACCATTTCACATAATACGGCAAAACACTATTATATTCAATTATCACAATTTGTTCAGCTATTCCCTTGTTGATGGGCACCTACTTTGTTCTTTGCTACCACACACAAAAAGAGCAATCAGGAATGTTTGGGTATATATGAGACCTTTCTGTCTGTGTAGAGGTATCTCTTACTTATTTGCATGCCTGCTTTGCACAGGGGCTTAGTCAGCTCCCTATCCTGAGTAAGCAGCATTAGAAATACTTCTGCATTTCAAGTGAAATATTTGAGTTATTTTCAGATACTGAAAACATTACTTTTTTTGGCCACATCCTTTCTGACTCTCTTCCCACTCTGAACATAAAACAGGTGCATTAGGGACCACAGGCACATGGTGAAAAAGTTGTGTGCGGAAGACAGATCATTGCTTGCAGTTCACTTTATCTTAGTCATCAATGTTGATTCAGAGATATTAAGTAGTGTGGTAATAACTTGAAGCCAAGTTTGTCAAGATTTGGCCAGCACTAACCAGGGTTTGCTTTAGCTGTAGGAGGAACTTGCAAAAGGCAATATTGATTATGTCTGGGATATGCCAATTATAATTTGACATTCTGATTTCTGCTTTTTGTTTAACTTAAAACCAGATTCTGCTTTTGCTCTATTTGTGAAAGGCAGCTGGATGGATGAACATTACCAGTTGTAATGAGCCTGGCAATTTTTTAAAAAACAATTTGGAAGCAAAGAAAAAAGAAAAGCTACTCTTTGCTCATTTTCAGTATCTCAAGGCAGTCAACTCCATTGTAGACTGAAGCAGGGATTACAAATGAACAATGCTTATTAGGCAAAAGGGGAAAAGAGATGACAGAAATAACTGGGATCTAATCAAAGTAAGAAGAGGGAGACTTGAGATGTCTAAAATATTTCCTCTCTCATGCAATCAGGTGAATAGTCAGAAAGAACTAAAATATGGACCACTTGTTGCAATTTAAAAGGTAAAGCAGTTATGTCACCACTATAGAATTATGGGTTGGAAGGTATATAAGATTAGTTGAAACATAGAAAATGGGAGTCATGAGATTTTAGAGAACTGTCTCCTATATCTTTTGAGAAAATGGGTCCTAAAAAGTAAAATGACTTGCCTAATTTCACATAGGTTGTAGGGGGAGTGGAAAGGGATCAAGCATTTATTAAGTGCCTATTGTATGCTGGGGGACTTTGAAAATATTATTTTATTTTATTTTATTTTATCCTCACAACCACTATTTTACAGTTAAAGAAACTGAGGCAGACAGATATTAAATGACTTACACAGGGTTATATAGCTCATAAGTATCTGAAGCCAGATTTGAACTTAAGTCTGGGTCAAGTGCTCTAGCCACTATACTGCCTAGCTGCTTCCAAACAAGAATTTGAAACCGAATCTTCTAATTTTAGAACCTGAGCATTTTCCACTATACTAACTCCATTTGACAGAAACCTCTCCCACTATGGAAGGGGGCGGATGGCAGTCATCTGAATTAGTGATGATATTCTGTCCTGGAAAGGTGTCACAAGTCACTGAGAGAGATGCAAGAAATTCAGATATGGTTCCCTACCCTCAAGGAGTTTATAATCAACCAACTAACCTCTTAGTGGGCATTTATCAAGCACCTACTATATTGTACACTCTGAGCTAGGTGCTGGAAGGTACAAAGGGAAAAAAAATGAGATAGCCCTCTATAATCTAATTGATATAGATAAAACCTATTCACATAAAAGGATAGAAATACCAAATGGCTGCAGAAGCTCAGAGGAGACAGCAATCATTCACGTGGCCTGGAGTGTTCAGTGAAAGTTTCATGGAGAAGGTGGGCGTTGACAAATGAGTATTCTGGGAGGTAGAGAGGAGGGGCAGGGTTTACAAGAAGGGAAATAAGCAAAGGGGAGCAAAGCATCTTCAAGAAAAAAGTCTAACAGTCCCTGGTCTCAAGAAACTTACATTTTTTTCTCTTTTAATTGACTTATTATTATTACTTATTTATTTTAAAATTGTTTTCTTTTCAACTTTTGAATTCTTGATTTTCTCCCTCTCTTCCCACTCCCCTACCTATTGAGAAAGCAAACAACACTATCAATTATACATGTGAAATCATGCACAACATATTTCCATACGCTATATTGCAAAAAGTGAGAAAATTATACTTCACTTTGCACTCATCGTTCATCAGTTCTCTCTTTGGAGGTGGATAGCATTTTTTCATCATGAGTCCTTTGGCTCACTCTGTCGATTAGAGCAGCAAAGTCTTTCCCAGTTGATCATCATTACAATGTTGCTGTTACTGTGTACAATGATCTTCTGGTTCTTCTCACTTCCTTTTGCATCAGTTTATATAGGACTTGCCATGGTTTGTTTTTGTTTTTCTGAACCCACCCTATCATCATTTCTTATAGCACAATAATACTCCATCACAATCATATGCCATAACTTGTTCAGCCATTCCTTAATTGATGAGCATCCCCTCAGTTTCCAATTCTTTGCCGCCTCAAGAGCTGCTACAAATATTTTTGTACATTTATGTCCTTTTTTCTTTGATCTCTTTGGGGTATAGACATAGTAGTTGCATTGCTGGGTCAACAAGTATGCACAGTTTTATAGCCCTTTGGGCATAATTCCAGGTTTTTCTCCAGAATGGTTGGACCAGTTCATTACTCTACCAACAATTCATTAGTATTCCTGTTTTTCCTAATTTCCTCCAGCATTTGTTATTTCTAATAGGTGTGAAATGATACCTCAGAGTTATTTTAGTGTGCCTTTCTCTAATTAATAGTGATTTAGAGCATTTTTTCCATATGACTAGAGATAGATTTGATTTCTTCTTCTGAAAATTGCCTGTTCATATCATTTGGCCCTTTATTAATTGGGGAATGGCTCTTATTTTTATAAATTTTTATGAGTTTGACTAATTTCCCTATGTATTTGATAAATGAGGCCTTTATCAGAGAAACTTATTGAAAATTTTTTTGATAGTACTTCATTTTCTATGGTACATTTTAGCAAAATGCAATTTTTCTGATTATCTCTTTTAATTAGGTCTATTTTTGCTTTTGTTTTATTTGAGATCATGATTGCCACCACTACTCTCTTCACTTCAACTGAAGCATAATAAACTCAACTCCAGCCCTTCATTTCAACTCTGTGTGTGTATTTATGTTTCAGATGTGTCCTTGTACACAATATATTCTTGGATTCTAGTTTCCAATCCATTCTGCTATGTGTTTTTGTTCTATGGATTAGCCCATTCACATTCATAGTTATGATCATTAACTGTTCATTTCCCTCCACCCAATTTTTCTCTGTTTGTCTTTTTCTCTTTCTTTATATCCTGTACCTGCTTGAAAGTCTGTTTTGCTTCCAACTACTGCCTTCCCCAATCTGCCCTCCATCTTAGCATCCTCCACCCATATGTCTTAGCTGCTTTCCTTACTATTTCCTTATTGGATAGATTTCAATACCCAAATGAGTATATGTATATGTATCTAAATCTATATCTATATCTATATCTATATCTATATCTATATCTATATCTATATCTATATCTATATCTATATCTATATCTATATCTATATCTATATCTATATCTATATCTATCTATCTATCTATCTATCTATCTATCTATCTATCTATCTATCTATCTATACACACACACACACACACACACACACATATATATATGTATGTTTTTCCCTTTTTGAACCAGTTCCAATGAGAGTAAGGTTCAAACATTGCCTCATCCCACTCCCATGTTCCTCTCCAATATAAAAGGTCTTCCTTCCACATCTCCTTCAAGTGAAGAAAATTTCCCCATTCTCTCTCTCCCTTTCTCCTTTTCCCAGGACATCTCTCCTCATTCCTACATTCTTTCTTTTTTTGGAGATCATCCCAATGTAATTGACTCACACTCATACCCTCTGTCTATGTAGACTACTTCTAACTGCCCTAATAATGGTAAAATTCTTAGGAGTTATGTGTATCATCTTTCCATATAGGAATGTAGATAGTTTAACTCCTTTGAGTCACTTGTGATTACTCTTTTATGTTTACTTTTTATGCTTCTTTTGAGTCTTGTCCTTGAATGTTGAATTTTCTATTCGGCTCTGGTCTTTTCATCAGGAATGCCTGAAAGTGCTCTATTTTATTAAACATCCATTATTTCCCCTGAAGGATTATACTCAGTTTTGCTGGATGGGTTACTCTTGGTTGTAATCCTAGCTTCTTTGCCTTCCAGAATATATTCTGCTCCTTTAATGTGGAAGCTACTAAATCTTGTGTGATCCTGACTAATCATAACATACTCTAAGTTATTTGAATTGTTTCTTTCTGGCTACTTGCAATATTTTCTCATTGAGCTGGGAGCTCTGAAATTTGCCTATAATGTGCTTGGGATTTTTTGTTTTGAAATCTCCTTCAGTAGGCAATGAGTAGATTCTTCCAATTTTTATATTATGCTCTGGATCTAAGATATTGGGGGCAGCTTTCCTTTATAATTTCTTGAAATATGATGTCGGCTTTTTTTTTTTTTGATCATGGCTTTCAGGTAGTCATATAATTCTCAAGTTATCTCTCTTCAATCTATTTTCTAGGTCAGTTGTTTTTCCAGTGATGTATTTCATATTTTTTTCAATTCTTTTGACTTTGTTTTATTGTTTCTTGAAGTCTCATGGAGTCATTAGTTTCCATTTGCTCAATTCCAATTTTCAAGGAATTATTTTCTTCAGTGACCTTTTGCATCTCTTCTTCCATTTGGCCAATTCTTTTTTTTTAAAGGAGTTTTTTTCTTCAGTGAATTTTTGTCCCTCTTTTACCAATAGGCCAATTCTATCTTTTAAGGTATTTTCCAGTATTTTTTGACTCCTTTACCAAGCTATTAATTCTCTTTTCATAATTTTCTTGCATCACTTTCACTTCTTTTCCCAATTTTTCCTCTACCATTTTTATTTTTTTCTTCAACTCTTCCAGGAATTCTTGTTGGCCTCGGGTCCAATTAGCATTTTCCTTTGAGGTTTAGCTTATAGCTGTTTTCACATTGTTGTCTTCTTCTAAATTTATGTCTTGGTCTTCCTTCCCACTATAGTAGCTTTTTATGGCCAAGTTCTTTTTTTCCCCTCATTTTCCCAGTTTTTGAACTTCATGTTGAAGTTGGCCTGTGCTCACCTTTGAGTTGGGAGGCACTATCCCAAGCTTCGAACTTTTTCATGTTGCTGTTTTCAGAGTGTTTCTGAGGTGGTATGATTGAGGGAGAGGTATAGTGGTTGCACTCATGGTCTGTTGTCTGGTCTTTATGCTGCTCTCTGACAGCCACAAGTTTTAGTGTTCCTCTTGGCCCTGGACTGTGACCGGGGCTCCTGGTCCTTTGTGAACAATCATAAATACTCCTGTCCTTCTTGAAAGCACAACCCAGAGCTGCTTATGGGCAACAGAGTTGCCAATCAGCACCAGCTGCATTGAGTGCCAAGGCTTTCTGACTAGCTGTCTGACCCCTCTGGGCTGACAGCTTTTGAAGCTGCTGCTGTTGCTGGGGTCACTGCTGCCGACAAGACTCACCGCTAGTGTTCTTGCCCCATTCCAGGCCTGTACCCACCCTAGTATTACAGACTTCTCTGCAGACCTCTTCAGTTATCTTAGGCTTAAAAATTGTCTCCCTCTGGCCTTTTGTTGGCTCTGCCACTCCAAAACTTGATTTGAAGTCTTATTTTAAAATTGTTTGGAGGGGAATGTTGGGAGAGTTCTTCTGGGTCCTGGCCTGTGTTCTGTCATCTTGGCTCCACCCCTCAGGAACTGTATTTTTATGGAGGGGAGGCAAAATATAAACATATGAGCATATTCAGAATATATACCAATGAATAAATATGTGCTTTAGGAAGATTATTTGGGGGCAATAACAGATTGGTGAAGAAAGAGATTGGAAGCAGGGAGTTTAATTAGAAGGTTTTTTGCAATAGTCCAGCTGATGAAGGCCTGAACCAGGTGGAATGAATGTGTTTGTGGAGAGACTGGGTGACTGGAAGGATGGTAGCACCCTCAATAGATATTGAGAAATTTGGAGGAGAGAAGAATTTGATGGGGGAAGAGAGTGAGTTCTGTTTTGGACATGTTGAATTTGAGGTATCAATGAGACTTTCAGGTAACAATTTCCAGTGAGAAGTTGGTGTAGTGGGAATGAAGCTTTGGATGTAGATTAGAACCAGGATATGTGGATTTGGGAATCATATAGAGGGAGATTATAATTGGATTCATGGAAGTTAATGACATCTCACTTACAGACATCTACCTTAAATCTTTCTCCTTTGGCAGAACGTCTGACAAATGCTGGACCGATTGATAATTCCGTCTTTCAGAGGGCAGAGAGAATGAGGAGGCCTGCTATTTTGGACTGAATTATGACCAATAAGAAAGAATTGGTTGGTAACGTAGAAGAAATAAGCACCTTGGAGAAATATGGTCATGTCATCTGATTGTTCATAAGATTCAAGGGAGGGGAATAAAGGACAGACGCAGATATATATACCCTAGATTTTAGGACAATAGATGTTTTAGATTTCAAAGAAAAGAAAAATATCCACCCGTGACCAGATACTTGAAAATGAAAAATATTTCAAGAGAGATTGACAGGAAGGGGTGGAACTATTTCTGGAAACTATCATGACCTTTGGGCTCCAATTAAATTTTCTCTACAAAATGTCACTTCTTTGGCAGTTTTGTGATCCGTAGTAGGAAAGCCTGATCTTTCTTTTATTTGACCAGGAAATCTATAGAATCTGAAAAATTCCAACCATACAGTAACAAATGATCCTGAAGAAGAATTAAAAAGGGAAACATTTAGCTTTCTAGGGAGAGTCTGAGGCAGCAAGGTGGTCTAGTGAGTGGAATGCTGGACTTTGAGTCAGAAAGACTTGGGTTCAATCACTTACTAGCTGTGTGACCCTAGGCAAGTTACTTAACCTTTCTGTCCTTAGTTTCTTTATCTGTACAATGAGGAAGTGTTATTTAATGGCCAGTGAGGTCCTTTCTACCTCCACCTCTGTTATCCTATAATCTTATGTTCTAAGGAAACAAATATTGTCACACAAGCAGCACTTTGAAATCATAATTAAAAAATGGAAGGTGGCAGAAATAACCAAGGACCAATATGTGCAACTGTAACAACAGTGTCTTGAAGGTTAACGCCAGGAAGGAGCTAAGTCCTGTGAAGGATGCTAAGGACAATAAAAAGGACTTCTTTTTAAAGCTATGTTCAGAGTTGGAAGAACAAAGAAAGGATAGGCCTTCTGCTTTGGGCAGATGGTGTAATGTTAACAGATGACAGAGTGAAAGCAGGAAATACTCCACTATTTTACTTCTGTCTTCTCTATCAAGAAGAATAATCTTAAAACTGGAAAGGGTAAAAGAGACAGAGTTAAGAAGGAAATAAAAACTCTAAGGAGTTAAGGAGATTTTAAGAGAGTTGTTGTTCAGTTGTTTCAGTCATGTCCAACTCTTTGTGACCTCTTTTGAGGTTTTCTTGGCAAAAATACTAGAGGATTTACCATTTCCATTATCAGCTCATTTTCCAGATGAGGAAACTGCGCAAACAGGGTTGAGTGACTTGCCCAGGGTCACACAGCTAATAAGTGTCTGAGGCCAGATTTGAACTCAGGAAGATGGGTCTTCCTGATTCCAGGCCTGGCATTCTATCCATTGTACCACCTGGCTGCCCAGTTAAAACTAGTTCAAATCTCTAGGCCCAGATGAAAAACATGCCAGGGTCCTGGAAGAACTTGCAGATATGATAGCAAGATTGCTGTTAGCAATATTTAAGGAATCATTTTTTAGGAGAGATGACACAAAGCTGGAGATGGTTAAATGTTGTCTCTATTTTTAAAAAGATGGGAAAAGTTTGGACTTAAAGTATGCGCTGATGAGTTTGGTGTTCATTGAGAATCTTCTATAGAATGAATGAATCAAAGGACCCAGGATCTAGATTTGAAGGGATCTTGGAGGCTAACCAAGCCAACCCTTATTTTAGCCTTTTTTTTTTTTTGGTGAGGCACTTGAGGTTAAGTGACTTGCCCAGGGTCATACAGCTAGTAAGTGTCAATTGTCTGAGGTGGGACTTGAACTCATGTCATCCTGACTCCAAGGCCAGAGTTCTATCCACTGTGCCACCTAGCTGCCCCCCAAGACATTTTACAGAAAAGTAATCTGAGGCTTAGACAAGGTTACTAGCTTTCCCAAAGCTATACAGTTGGCAAGTAGCAGGGTGATGATTTGACCTAGGATTATTAACAGTTTATGAAATGGTTAGTTTATGAGCATTTAGAAAGGGAATCAGTAATTATTAGGTGCTAGCAGAGGTCAATAAGAACAAGTCATGCCAAACTAAGCTTGTGTCCTTTTTGATGAGGTTAGTAGAGTGGTAAATCAGGTAAATGCCATTGACATAGTTTGTTGAGACTTAGCCAAGGAATTTGAACATACCTCTAAATATATTTTCACCTCATCAAATTCTCATTTTACAGATGAAAAAAAAACTGGAGTCAGAGAGGTTAAAGGACTTATATAACTATAAATAACCCCCTTTCCACATAGGATCATAGTTCTAGAACTAGAAGGGACCTCAGAGAAGTCATCTAGTACAATCTTCACATTTTGCAGATGAGGAAACTGAGACCTAGTTTAGAGAGGCAGATAAGTGTCAGTGGTAGGTTTTGAACTCAGACCCACTGATTCCATAGCCATTGCTTTTTCCACTACACCATGTTGCCTCAGTATCTTGAGAAAATTTTATGTTGTAGCTATCCAGCTACCAGTAGTAGAGCTAGGTCTAGATTCCAGATTGCTTGCCACAGTTTAGTGATGCCATGCTCTTTTCTCTTTATACAACAAGATAAACAGATGGACTTTATGACAGTAATTATAATAATGGCTGACATTTTGTACAGTATTTTACCTTATTTGATCCTCATAACAACATTGTGAAGTAACTACAAAAGGCAATATTACCCCCAATTTACAGATTAAGAAACGGAGGCACAGAGAGGTTAAAGTTTTTGAATATGCCCATAAAATTAGTACATGTGAGAAGTAGGATTCAAGCCTTGATTTCTCTTTCTAGTTGTCTTTCCATTGTACTATATTGCCTCTTACAGGATAGTTGGGTGACTTTATGCCTGGTTGAATGATAATAACAATCAGTCTTGCTTAATAGATTGATGACAACTTGAAGGCCCGTCTCAAATGATGTACATCTTGAGTCTGTCTTTATCACTGTCCTCAACTAATCAGTCAATAAACATTTATTAAGTGCCTTTTATGTGCCAGGCATTGTGCTAAGTGCAGGGTATAAAAATACAAAAAAAAAAAATGGGAAAGACAGACCATTCCCTCAAAGAGATTACAGTTCAATGGGGGAAGACAGGACACAAAAGGAAGGTGAAAAGTAGGGGAGGGCATAGGGAAAGTACTCTTTTAGGGGGCATGATGGAAAAGTCAGAGAATTCCCAAAGTAGTGAAGCCAGGGGAGAAATGATGAGATGTCTTGATCCTTAAATGGAAGTTTTGGAGTTCATGAATATACCCTCTAATTAGGGGGTCTAGAGGGTGATGATGAGGTGTAGTGTCGAGGCTGAGGGGGTCTTACAGGATGATGAGATTTTTCCCATTAATGAACTTCGTGTGACATGGTGGAGATCAGAGAAGTACCCAAAGTAGTAAGTATAGCTAATTGAGAATCTTACTATATCTTTAGGTGACTCCAAACTGGGAGGACTAGTCCATTCAATTAAACATTTCTTAAGCGCTCAGGGTGTGCAAGGCATTTTGTTGGGCATTGGGAATATAAAGGTAGATACAACAAAGATCCTGCTCTCAAGCAGATTATGTTCCAACTATCGAATTATGTCAGATCAGTATTTACAATGTTCTTGCCAAGCTAGTGTAGCAGCTCTGGCCTAAAAAATTAAATTCTATATCAATGACCAGGACATCCAGCAGTTAGGTTTAAAAAATTCAAAAACAACTACCCAATAAAAGTGACAGATTTGCATAGTACTTTCCTCACAACCACTTTCTGATGTGGGCAAAGCGAAATCATTTTACGTTGCAGAATTTCAGGACTGAATAGTTGAAATTACTCTAAATCATGTCGCTTGTAAGTGTCAGCTAGAATTCAAACACAGACCACCTAAGTCTTATTTTCAATGCTGTTTCCAAAACATTGAACAGCCTATCTGAAATATAGAATGAAGGAGACCTGGATTACATTATGTGAAAAAACATGCAAAGATTTGATATGACTACAGGCTTTATATAAATCAATAGTGTGATGTGATAGTCAAACACCACCACCTCCTCCTCTCCCCACCTCAACCCAACCCATACACAAAAAACTTCCCCCAAAGACAAAACTTGTCTAGTGTAACATTAACTAATGTTAAAAAGAACCTTAGCAAATATCTAAGAATACATCATGTCCAGGATAAGAGAGGAATTTGTCTTTAGCTATATTGCTATAGCTATAGCTGTAACTAGATCTGGGGTAGTGTTCCAAGAACCAAAATTTAAAGCTCATGTAGACAAACTAGATGTCCAGAGGAGGGGAGGGGTAAGATGGTGAGGAACAGCTAAAAAATATGATTATTTGATCTGGATAAGAGAAAATGTAAAGGGGATTCAATAGCTGTCTTGATAATTTATAAGGTTGTCACATAGAAGTAGTGGCATTCTGTGTAGCTTCAACAAGTAGAACAATGGAAGCATGTCTTGGTTAGTAGAAGGGAGGATTTCCTAGCAACTGGAGCTGTCCAGCAATGGATCTGAGCAGCCTTATTAGAAGGTAATTTGCAAGTTGTGAATTTCCCATAACTAAAAGTGCTCAAGCAGTATGAATAGACAGGAGGGTTTGGTAGAAGGGATTTCTGCATGAGGCGGTAACTCGAACTAAATTTCCCCCAAAATATTTTGGGAAGAGCAATCATAGTTTTGTATAGTCAGAATGACTCACCTTTTTGGAAGCAGAATGACTCACCTTTTTTTCCCTAGAGCAATAGTGTAGGTAGACATGGTGTGTCCCTAGGAGAGTGCTTCAAGAACTTCATTCATTTGGTTCTGAGGATGCCCCACTGCTTAGTTGGCCCTATTTGGGATAGAAAATGCTTATAGGCCCTACACAAAGCTGATTTAGGTATGTTGATGTTTGTTCCAGGAAAAGATGCAAAGTTATCCTATAGAAAACTATTTCCAGAACTGTTCTTCTTCCATAGACACTCCCCATGGACCCTCCCCATGCTCTCTTCCAAAATACACAACTAAAAACAAACACCCAAACCAAAGCAAACCTGACCTTAAAAAATTGTTCTTCAAAATCCATAGCCATTTCCATACCTCTGAGTCTACACTGATGGTGGATGAAGTCATTAATCATTCAGAAAAGGAACAGACTACTGACAAATCAAAAAAATGTCTCACACCAAGGCCTGTCTTAGGCTTGAGCACTCTTTTGATTCTTTTCTACTCTTTCCCATGGTGTACTGAGAAACCTTTATGGAAGGTCATTCTGTTTCATTTTTTCCATTTCTTTAGTTTTGTCATCCTAGTTGGGATCAAACCAACCTTGGTCTTGCTTAGCCACTTAATGAGTTAATGGTTTTCTCACATGATTAGTTTTGTAGCTATCACATCTTCACAGAGCTCCAGCTTTCATTTTTCTTGTGCATTCGAAATGTTTTTGATGAGATAACACCTACTAGCTAGGCCACTGTTTTGTTTGGGACATCACTTTTATGAGCTGTGAAGATGATAAACAGCTGTACGCAGCTTGTTTCCCTTGATATGAAAAAGAACCTATTGAGACATCAACACATCTGGGCAAAACATGTTTTTAATATTTGGGTTATTATTATTCACTTTAAATAAAGAACTATCAAACTTGACATCTGTATCTTTATAAAGGAAAATGATGCCTTGTTGGCAATAGTAAATCCAAATCTAAGCAGCAAGCAAATCGGGTATAGACCCTAAAGGTTTTTTTTTTTTATATGCTCCGTCTTATCTCATGAAAGGACATTTGAGGATACTACAGTTTGCCTCTTTTCTGTTAGCCTCAGAAAAGTTATGACTCCTGTTAAACTCAAGTAGTTTTGTTTTTCTCTTTAGTTCTGCTGGTTTAATCAGCAGTTTGTTGGAGAAAAAAATCCCCAGGACATGAGATAAAACAAATGCCATGCTCTGGTGACTGGCATATACCAACTCGAGGCATATTCACATGAGAAAACTGCTTGACAAATATTTCATCTAAGATGTTTTCCAGCTGAGTTGCCTTCCCATTCTGTTCCCACCACATTCTCTGAATTGCACAGTGGAAAAGCAGAGACATTTAACTTTTGCTCTACACAGGACTGGGAACTAAGACTTAGAAAAATCAAGTAATTTTTTTTTTCTTCATTGCTGTCTTTTAGCAGGGACTCTAACTTCATTTCAGTATGTTTATATAAGTGCAGGACATAGTCTGCCAGAGTTTGCTATGCTTCAAAAGCCATTGACTATCACAGTTATAGATTCCCATGCTGTATGACAATGTGCCTTGTTATTATTGACAAATTACAGAGAGTAAACGATAATAGCCTTTGTAGCCCTAATTTGGGTTTTACAAGTTGCAAGTGTAACAAAACAGGAAGCACAATGTTGGAAAGAAGAAAACATTTATTAATAGCTGGTGGGCTGAATTAACAGAGACAAATGTATTTTATTGAGACCACATTGTCAAAACTTTTACTGTTATTAATATTTATTATTTGTTTCAAGCCAACAGTGCATTCAGTGCTCTATGGTACATAGAAAGATATAGTTTCTCCCCTTAGGGCTCACCCTCAAAATTTCAAAGATAATGTAGTTCACAGAGGCAATTCAGGCATGAAACAAACAGGGTCCTAGACCTCCTCAGTGTTTATGTTCTCTCTTCCTTTCTAATTTAGCTTATAGACCTGTGGCAAGAACTAGGTTCTCTGATCAGTGCTTGGAGTATGATTGGTGCTAACTATGGCTATTATGGATGTAGATTTTCTTGTACTTGTAATGTGGCAATGCGGATGTGGGGAGTTATTCTTGAAAATGATGATATGAAATGGACATTTTAGGAGGGAATCAAATTGGGGGGATGACCATCAAAATGGAATGGAAAAACATGGTGCTGTTGGTGTTGTATTGTTTCAGACTCATTTCGTGATGCCATTTGGGGTTTTCTTGGCAGAGATACTGGAGTGGTTTGCCATTTCCTTCTCCAGCTCACTTTACAGATGAGGAGCTTAGGCAAACAGGGTTAAATGACTTGCTCAGGGTCACACAGCTAGTAAGTGTCTTTATCCACTGTGCCTCCTAGCTGCCTCAGGAAAAATGTTTGTTGAAAGCTTATTACAGCACTGTGCTCAGCACTGAGGATACAAATAAAAAAGCTGGACACTTCCTGCTCTCATATTCTAATTATGGGAGACATAAAGGAGGGTAAATCTGGGGGCATATGGGAAGGTCCTGGAGTCCAGAGGGCAAATTTGCAGGGAAAATAATAAAGCCTGCTTGATCTTAGGGAGAAATTGAAGGGCAGATGGTCCCAGGAAATGGGTTGAGGGCCCCACAGTCGGAATGGAAAGGGGTCAGAAAAGTGTGGGGAAGGAAAAGTCAGCATCCAGCCAGGAAGGGATGCCTAGTACCTCTTGGGATATGTGCTATTGGGGTTAAGGTAGGAAATTGGAGGAGAAGGGGTTTAAACAGCTTGTTCCTACTGGTACATCTGATGCCCATTGGCATCTGGGCAATAGGCAGGCTAGGTGAGAGGAGAGAAAGATCCCAACAGATGTACAAAGGAAGAAGAAATAGAGCATGGTAATAATCACTCATATTTTTGTAGTGCTTTATGTTGTTACCAGGAGAAAGCTAGGTGGTTCAGTGGATATAGTGCTGGACCTGGAGTCAGAAACACCGAAGTTTAAAGCTGGCCTAAGACACTTATTAGCTGTGTGAATCTGGGCAAGTCATTTAATCTCTGTTTGCCTAATTCCACTGGAGATGGAAATGGCAAATCAGTCCAGTATTCTTGCCAAGAAGACCCCATGGACATCCACAGGGCCATGAAGAGTTGGATATGACTGAACAACATATGGTTAGCAAGGGCCTTACATTTGATCCATAGGGACAAAGGATAGACATTATCTTCATCTTTTTCACAGATGAAGTAAATAGAACTCAAAGAAATCAAATGACTTGCACAGGATCATCTGACTAATAGTCAGTAAAGACTGGAAGCCAGGGTATCTTGGCTACAAGCCCACTGTCCTTCCTTTTTTTTCTTCTTATCCTTTAGCCTCTTAGGAGAAAAGAAATAAAGAGAAAATCTCATTGTTACTGAGAAGAGTTAAAATGTTTACTTTCACCCAATTTTTTGAAGGGAGGTATTATGGTATAGTGACTAGAGAGCTAATTGCAGAATTAGACAAACTTGGGTTCAAGGTTTAGTGCTTCTGACATACACTAGTTGTGTGACCCTGGGCAAAGTGTTCCCCATTTCTTAGTGACTGAGGCAACTCTCCAAGATTGTGATTTGCAAAACACCTGCTGTCTGAATTGGTAGAAGGAGTTTCTTCCAAGGAGTTCTCTGAATTAATGACATTTCAGGTCCTGTTTAAATCTTTTTGTTTTTTGAAGAGAGGCAGTGTTAATTGACTTTGAAGTTGGGAAGACCTGGGTTCAAGTAGTACCTCTGACCCATGCTTGGTATATAACTTTAGGTAGGTCACTTAATCAGCCAGCTCTAGGCAAGTCTCTAAGACTGTAAAATTGCAGAGAAGGTGTTTGTCTGTATTGGTAGGGTACATTCTTCGGGGCTACTTAAACAAATGAAATCACAGTTCTGGGTTAAAAAAAGTTTTGAAAGGTACCTCTTCCCTGTTTTCTGTTTTATAGACTAGCTAATCTCTTAGATCTATTGTGGCTCAGATGTTTTATAATTTAGTTATATGCCTTTGCTTTTTTGTGGACAGAGTTCAGAAAAGGAACCGAATGCTTTGTAATCTTTTAGAGCTCAATGCTAGATGTTACATTTCAATTTTTTTCCTGTTTGCCACTAGGAATGGGAAAGGGATTTGTGATAAACACCCAAGGATGTGTAGCCTTTGCATAAGAACCCCTATGTTTTGGATATCACATTAGAAATCTTGTGAGATTGGCATTCCCAGGAGATTTCTGGTATTTCCTTGATTAGCCAGCTCAGAAATAACACAGGAATAACCATTTTCATTGTATTTTTTTTTCGACATTTCCATATCTCTTTCTCAGTAAAACCTGGCAATGAAAGGTACTTGGTTTGCTTTTGATATTTAAATGACCTTTTTGAACTTTGCAAATTGTTTGCATCTGCTCAGGTCGCAGGAACAGTTTGGATTTGTTTTTGATTAAGCCAAAATAAGAAGCCAGGGCAGTGAAAACCAGTGTAGCTTATTTTGGTTCACATCATGAATCATTCCAGTGCTTGGGTGGGCGGGTGGTCACATCGTCATCTGATACCAGTCTATGGGAACAGTTACATAGGATGAGTTCAGTCTAGAGGGAGAGTTCCCATGGAACTTAGTCAGATGAGAATTTGGTCTTGTATTTATTCCATGGAGATAAATGATTGTCATTGTGAATTTCTGATATAAATGAGGGGTAAGGCTTAAATGGTTACATGAAAAGGAGATAAAATGAACATATTTAATTAGCATGGCTTCATTATTACTTGTGGTTAATTAGATACTATATTTTACTTCATCATTTTTCATATTTTTGTTAAGTATCTATTGAGAAGGGGTAGTCTGTGATAGTGACTATTATAGTCAGATTTGGAGTTAGGAAGACCCAGGTTCAAATGCTGTCTCTAAACAGGAGTTCTTAATCTGTGATCCATGAACATGATTTAAAAAAATACCTTGACAATTGAATTTCAATGTCATTTGTAATCCTATGTATTTTAATTTATGCATTTCAAAATCATATTCTGAGAAGAGGTCCATAGGTTTCACCAAACTGCCAAAGGAAATCGGGACATAAAAAATGTTAAGAACCCTTCTTAAAAAACTTACTAGCTGTGTGACAGTTTTAAAATTCCTTAACTTCTCAGGGCCCAGACACAAAAAGCTATAAAGTTATTCAAACTATCAATTGCTTTAAAACTATAGGTTATAGTAGTTGGAGTGATTCTTGAGTTTTCACATCAGGAATTCCTTATTTTAATGAAATCATAGGTTTAAGTCAAAATATAAAATCTATTGTTCTACACTTACTACTAACTACTTGTCTAGTGCATAGAGAGTTCAGCAAAGAATTGTAGGCATTTCCATAGCACCCCTCTCACTCAGTCCTACTTTCCCCTTTCTCTGTGGAACAGTGAGACTTTGGCCACCTAATGGGGGAGTAAGAGAAGATAAGCCAACAGAAGGGACAAGGTAAAGCAGAAGGGGGAGGCTCTGCTGACATGGTGACTAGACTGAGACTGAGAGGGAATGGGATGTAATCCTAAACCCCCAGACTCTTGAACTAATGGCCTCAAAATCAGAGGGCGGAATGGCTTCTTTCCAGGGTTGGGCTGCTTGCCAGCAGGTTATTTCACTGTCTACTTCCTCAGCTCTGCTTCACAAGGATGAATTAGCCATTTCAAGAAGCCAAAGTTGTTGACAGTGAATGAACTGAACTGAAAAGCCCTGGCCATCAGGAATTTGAGGTCACTCTAGATGCCTAGTCCATACTCAATGCCATGAGTTCTAGGTCCTAAGTTTCTGAATTTTCATGTAAAGACTGGATCTACTGGAAGCATGAATTGAACATTAAGTAGAAAAAAGTATTGGATTGTCTACACTCCTTTGCCCCCTTGCAGGAACAGCAGGTGTTTGGGGGTTACATTGCAGGGAGGGAGGTGTTAGGCAAATTAACAGGACTTTCTAGACTTTTGGTCTGGAGCAGCAAACAGTAGATGTTTGATTACGTATTGTTTTATTGTTTCTATGCTGCATGTATCACACTGTAAATAGTATCCCAGCCTACCTATCCCTTCACGTAGGGCATTGACTACATTATGCTGAGACCATTTGACTAGGGCTGGGCAAAATATAGCAAATTCAGGGAAGGGGCAAGGCCTTGATGGAAGATGGGGGTTGAGAACTGATTCTGTTTGAGTAAATCTCTATTAACCATACCCCTTAGACTGTGAATTGGCGCATAACCAGAGAGAGAGAGATGGCATACTGGGCGAGTAGTTCCACTCTTTGAGAAGCATTAACATTGCACTTCCTTGGCACATTCTTAGTGGGATGAAATGACATAGCCTTAGGGTAATCTTGAGACTCTCATCTCCTAATTCTTCCACTTGAACGTGGTTCAGTGCATAGTTGCATTAGCTAGTGGTAAAATTTGATTCCTGGGTCAATCAATCTACCTTATTAAAGTGGTAAATATCTTGCCCAGGCCAAGAAGTAGACTTTCATTTCTGGGATGCCAATGGGTTTTAATGGTACCTGCAGCCCCACGTAAATTGTGTCCTGCAGGTATCTATTTTGTTCATCTGAATGCAAAGAAGACTTTGGAGTGAAAGCATTATGTAGCATTGGTGGCTTTATGAAGCTTCACTTACTGTTGTTTTAATGTAGTACTTGGTAAGGCAAGGCTTTGAGCAAACTCTGTTCAGGCTATAACTGTCTACTATTCATTTTATATGAGGATAAGTGAGGGGACTCCAGTTTCTGCTACTGTGGGTTACTTAATCTTTACAGGCACAAAAAAAGTCATTCAAAAATGGTGAGCTCATGCTGGTTCCCTGACAGTGTTGGGCCCCCATTCTTGTCCTTTAGGGAGCTGAGGCAAATTGAATATAAATCCCTGTAGTTAGGCACATATAGCCAAAGCAATAGCATTTGTGTCTAAGCAGTAACTGAATCTGCAGCTTTGTTCATTGTATAACAGACCTCGTGGCAGAATTGTGAATAGAATCTTGGTCTGCGATCTACAAAGGAAATTCAAATACTTGGACCACGGTACCCAGGTTTGAAGCAAAGGCTGGATACTTTCTTCTTTTGGAATGTAGATGAAAAGCCATCATTAGGCCAAGAATATGAAATAAAGATCTGTTTTCTTCCCCTAGCAGTGAGGCAAATTCTCCTGCACGAATATGTGTTGCGCTATGGGCTAAATCTTCTCCTGCTTCCTCATGAACCAGTGCCAATACCATACCCAACCCTCTGAGGGAGATTTGGAGTCACCACTCAGTCTCTGCTGTAATGAAGTATTTACAAAGGATCTGGGAAAGTAAATTAACGAACATTGTGGTATTTTTTTCCAGACAGAGATTCTTTGTAATCTTCCTCAAGAATGTGAGCATTTCCTATCATTTAGAGCTGGAAGAGATCTTAGAGTTCATCTAGTCTAACCTCTTTATTTTATAGACAAGAAAGCAGAGGCCCAGAAAAGTTGAACAACATGTAATAAATAGGACAGTTGGGATTTGAATCTATACTCTGTCATACCAGTTACAGTTTGATTTCTACTACACTATACTGCTTTTTAAAGCAGAACTGTTCATAAAATGGATGGTGCCAAGAATTCTACAACTTTTGGCTGATTTCCATTAAAATATGAAAGGTAACACAGCATACTAGATTAATTGGAAAGGGACATTTGGAAGGTGGACATACCATAATTCCTCCTTGACTACATTTAGGATATGTCTGTTTGATGCTAAACATTTGGTTGGAAACGAAAAAAAAACACAGTTGGCATTATATAGTCAGAATATCTGAAAAAGGAAAACATGTATTTAAATTTTATAGTATAATAACTCCATTGTTATCAAATAACAACAAAATAAGGATTCTTTACTGATAACAATAGCAGCTCACATTTATATATCAATTTAATGTTTGCCAAGTGCTGTTCCACAGTCTTTATTGGTTTATGTTCTCTTTCTGCTTGCCTAAGTGTGGGTTTCCCATAAGGCTCTGTCCTTGGTTCTATGCACTTCTCTTTATAGTTTCTCCTTTGGCATCATTCTAACTTCATGCAGGTGATTCCCAAGCCTGTATCTATATATCTAAACCTGGTTTCTCCCCTGAAGTCCCTATCCATGTCTCACCTGCCTACTGAACAGCTCCACCTGGCGTCTCAAATGACACAGTGGGTAGAGTACTAGGCTAGAGTCAGGAAGATCTGAGTTCAAGTTTGGCCTCAGTCACTTACTAGCAGCGTGGTCTTGTGTAAGTCACATAACCTCTGTCTGCCTAAGTTCACTTCTCTGTAAAATAGGATCCTAACAGCACCTACCAGGGTTGTTGTGGCAATCAAATGAGATAATATTGGTAAAAAGTTCTTAGTGCAGTGCCTGGGACATAGTAGTAGAAAATAATACACGTTTTCTTCCTTTATCCACCCACCAAACCTTTCCCTTCTCCCAACTTTTCTGTTTCTGTTGATGACCTCCAAATCATTCAGGCTCAAAATTGTATAAAATTATCATTGAGCCTTTGTCTTATTTCCCCTATCCACCCCTAACTAGTTGCCAAGCCCTGTTGATTCTACTTTCATATTTTTTTGCCCATCTCTACTGTTTTCCCCATTCACATTGTCACCACCCCATTTCTATCTAGCCTTCATCACCTCTCTCCTAGGCTAACATACAGTATCATAACTGACCTTCTTGCCTCTAGATTTTCCCCTGCTCCTCCTTTACTCAAATGTAATAATAACTTGTTAAATCATAGGTCTGACCTTGACTTTGTATTGCTCCAAAACCTTCAGTAGCTCCCCATTATCTAGGCAATATCATAAAACTCAGTTGGTTATTTATGGCCCTTTACAATCCAGGTCCAACTTACCTTTCTAGATTTATTTCATTTTGCTCCCCTCATTTCACTCCACAATCTAACCAGCCAGTCTGTCAGTCAGCTAGTGTTTATTTAGTGCCTGATATGTGCCCAGTACTATGCTAAGGCCTGGTGATGCAGAGAAAACAGTTTCTGCTCTTCATGAGCTCACAGTCTAATAGGGGAGAGAGCATGAAAACTACTATGTATGACCAAGATCTTGCAGTTTCTGTCTCTGTCTTGGTCTCTTTCTTTCTCTCTCTCTGTCTCTGCCTCTGTTTCTGTCTCTTTCTCTTTTTCTCTCTCTCTTTCTCTGTCTATCTCTCTGTCTGTCTCTGTCTCTGTCTCTCTCTCACTAAAGGACATTAGGAAAGGCTACTTGGAGAAGTCAAGACTTCAGCTGAGACGTGAAGGAAGACAGGGAATCCAGAAAGAGGAGATGAGGAGGAAGTGTTCCTTCCTCAACCATACTGTGCTACTAACTTCTCCCCAAACTCATCTTGCTCCCTTTCATCTCAATGCATTTATACAAGTTATTTCCTCCTGCCAAGAATTCACTTGGCCACTCAATCACCAGGCATTTTCTAATCACCCGTGATATGCCAGGCTCTGCCCTAGGCCATAGGGATAATTAGGGATAATAATAAAAGTCCTTGCACTTTATGTTCTATCAGGAGAAAACAATATTTGTACAGAGAGTTTACATTGTATCAAAAGGATTCAAATGTATGAATATAAGTAAATGCAAAATAGAGAAAAAATAATGTCATTTTGTTGGAGAGGCATTAATAGCTAGGGGTGAAGTTCAGGAAAGGCCTTGTGTAGGAAGTAGCTTGGAGAGGTGAGGCATAACCAGAGAAAAGGAAGGAAGTTACATGAGATGTCATGCATAAGGAATAGCAAGACAATGAATTTGGTTGGATTATAGAGTTCATGAAAGGGAGTATTATCTAATAAAACTGGAATGGGAGGTGGGACCTAGGTTGTGATGGGCTTTAAAAACCAAATAGAAGAGTTTGTATTTTATCTAAGAAGCAATAGTCACTCAGAGTTCATTGGGCAGGGGAGTCACATGGCCAGATCTGTGATTTAAGAGTGTCACTTTGACAGCTGCACAGAGGATGGGTTGGAGAGGGGAGAGACTTGAGGCAGGGAGACAAATTAGCTTAGAGATGGTGGTCTGAACTAGGGTTATGACTATGTGAGTGGAGAGAAGGGGAGACACCAAAGATGTGGAGGTAGAATCAACAAGGGTTGGCAGCTCCTTGCAAAATCATCACCTATTGACAGACTTTTCTTTGTCCAAGGCTTAGTTCAGCTACCTCCTCCCATCCTTCTTTGTCCTCCTCTTTCTCCTCCTCCTTCAAGAAACTTCCTTGATTGTCACAGCTAGAAGCATTTTTTTTTCAATATTCATATTTGTTAGGAACAGGGACTTAGGGACAACATGTCATAGTATATAGAGAACTTGTTTCAAAACCAAGAAGACCTGGATTCAGGTCCTATTTCTGACATATACTACTATGTGTTTTTTTGGGTAAGTTTTAAAAACTTGAAAACTTAAGTAAGTTTTCAGTACCTCAAGTAATTCTCTACCAATATAAGTCAAAAAGGAAGTGCTGACTTGCATGAAAAAGGGGGTTTCTTTGAATGGGAGGTCACTATAACAATGAAATCACACTTTCAAGCCCTATCCCTTATTTGTTAGAGCATTTTTTCTATACCCCTCATTTGCCCGTCTTGTATTCTTCCTTGTATAAGATTTGCACAAATTTTACTCCTCTCACCCCCAATTGGGTCATAAGCCCCTAAAGGAAGAGATTGTATTTTTCATCTTTGTGTCTCTAATGTCTACCTATAGTAGTCTATTAATAAATGTTTATTGAATTCAGTACCTGTAGAATGCTTAGGGACAATAGTAATGGATTTCAGAACACAATGTCACTTTTTAATAATACATAAAATGAAACAGGTTATCCCAATAGTGTTCTAATCATTTGGTTCCATCTATTCTTGATTCAGATTCTTAAGGAATGTTCACCACCTGCATCTTGTCTTATCTTCATTTCCTGATGGGACTTAGAAACTATGATAGCAAGACCCATCTACTTGTTTTCTGTTATCAGTTTTAAAACTGAATGACTAGACTGTTCAGTTGTGTCTGACTCTTTGTGACCCCATTTATGGTTTTCTTGACATAGATACTAGAGTGGTTTGTCATTTCCTTTTCCAGCTCATTTTATAGATGAGGAAACTGAGGCAAACAGGATTAAGGGAACTTCAGTTATTTGAATATCTATTTGAAGTTTCCTTCTGTTTAAAGCCTAGTATATGCTGCATTATTTTATTTTCCCAACAATTTTACTTCTCAGAGAGTTAAGGATACAATGAATAAAACTGCTGATCTAGACTTAATTCTGACTAGCAAAGAAAAACTGACTGGTGAAGTGAAAGTGATTGGAAACATTGGGAAAAAGTACCTTCCTAGGTTTTAGTTTCATCATGATGCTGCCTATAAAACAAAAGGGAAGTCTTGGCTATTTTGTTCCCAATTTTCCATGTGTAGCCACTGATTATTCTCTAACTTGTCTTTACTGTGATTTACTGTACTTCTTGTATTTTCTTATATTTCTTACTTCTTGACCCCTGGCCGATCCATCCTCCTTGCCTATCCTAATTCTCTCAATGTCTTGTCTTGTTTGATTCATCTTTTGTTTGGATTCTGCAGCTATGGCTTCCTATAAAGACACGATGATACTTGAAAGCCAGGATCACATGATCTCTGGTACAGGGACACTGGTGAGAATGAGAAAAAGGTTAAGGAAATACTGTCAAAGATGTAACTGTCACTGACCTCATGATGCTGCATCATCACTACCACAGTCTTTTGATTTATTATGTGCCTGAGACCTTGGGCAGAGCTCAAAGTATGAAACTCCACATAGGAATGAGCACAAAGTGGCAGAACAGAAATATAGATGCACAGAAAGCCACTTATATAACCAGCTTCCCCAGACCTGCGTTGCTTTGCCATAAGGCACCTTGGTGGTGCAGAGGATAGAGCACCAGGCTTGGAGGGAGTTCATATCTGGCCTCATACACTTATTAGCTTTGTGACCCTGGGCAAGTCACTTAACCTCTGTTTGCCTCAGTTTCCTTATCTGTGGGATTGGAATAATAATAGCACTTACTCCCTATGTTTGTTGTGAGGATCAAATAAGATCGTAATTGTAAAAGTGCTTACTATAGTGCTTGGCACATAGGACACTCTACACAAATATTAGCTGTTATTAATTATTATTATTATTATGGCAAGGCCTCACTTGGCTCTCTTAGTTTCTTTCCATTAGCACACTCAGCTCTACATCATGGAGACTAGTTTAAAAACATTGTCTCTGCCACTAGGTTACCTTTAATTTTATAAACTCCCTCCAGGAAGCCTGGCAGTGAGAGAAATTTGGCTGATGTCCTCATTAAAACTATTGGCAGCAGTTGTCACCTTCCTGCCCCACAAATTGATTACTCTCCTCTCCAGATTGTGGAGAGTAGAAAGTGTGGAGACTCTAAAATGGAAGATGGTTCAAGAAGGATGGGAGGTGTAAAAATAAAATTCTGACGGTATTACAAATGAACTCACTGAGGAAGGAAAAAAAGGAAAGCTTCTAAAGAAATCAAAATTGTTGCACAAGGAATTCTCTTGCTCAGAATTAAAGTGAACATATAAAAAATGGAAGGAAAAGCGCAGAATAATAAAGCACAATTTGCATCACATTTTTAACATTGTGTCAGAAAACTTAAAACAGGATAAGATGAGGCATGTAAGGAAAATTAAAGAAAAAAGTCTGTTTATTAATTTGTTTGTATATGGATACATACGTATGTGTATGCGTGTATGTGTTTGTGAAGCAGTTCAGAGTCAGAAAGAATTGGGAGAAATAGATCTATTGCTTTGGGCAGATGATGTAATGTTATGTGATGATAGAGAGAGACAAGCAGTCTTACTGAATCCCTAATTCCAGTCCATTTTCTCTAACAATGAGAGTGATTTTCAAACTGCAAATAGTAGAGAACAGATATAGTTAGAAGAGTGCTGAAACTCAAGCTAGATAAAAAGATAGTAAGAGACGACTTACTGATTTTGAATTAATTCAAATCTCTAGTTCTTATAAAATTTTATCCCAGTGACTTGAATGAACTTGTGTCCTAAGTGACCTTTTTTCCTTAGCCTTTACTTTATTTTGACTGTTGTGACTTCACAGTTTGAGATGCTATGGACATATAAATTTCTACTTGTATATGCAAGGCTAAGTGATGGATCAAGCCAGTATTGTTATTGCCCTTATTGTTAGAATACTTATGGTATAATGAAACTAAAAATGCAGTCTAAGGGACTCCTTTCCTAAGTAGCAGAAATATTTGTATTAAATATGGTTTATTTTAATCCTTTTTGCTTCTATGTGGAGTTAATAATTTCTTTTGAAATATAGCTGTTTATATAGCATCATAAGATTGAGTGTCAGAAGTGCCATGTTCTTTTTTCTTCTAATTTAGGCAAAAGATTATCCATCTCTCCTCACAGCCTCCATCCTAGATAACAGTGGCTTTTATCAAGGTCATTCTCAGATTATTTATTACTATTCAATGTTAGCATACTACCCATTTGAGATGAACACTATGGCAACAAGTGCCTCCAACTAAAGCCAATGGAGGTCTGGAATATGTCTTAAGGATGGCTTAGCTCAATCACCAATCATAAGTATGGAAAAGATTCTCTGTGAGCTAAGATCATATGCTCTGGCCAATTGCTGTCCAGAAACTAGGCAGGAGCTACCTCACTAGCCATCTTAAACCTTCAAGGGCATATGAAGAGCAGGGGACTTACTGATAAAGACTAATGTAAGAATCAGTGATTTTTCTCCATATAAGCAGAAGCAAACAATACTAAAATTTCCTTACTTCCATTGACTCACACTATGACCCTCCAATAAGTATTGGTAAGTCCTTCGTCTGGAAGATCTAAAGAAGGTCATGGTCAGCATTCACATTCCTTGTACAATGTATCCATCTGGTCTTTGGCCAGATGTAATTCAACTCTAGGCCACTAGGTGGCAAAGTGGATAGAACACCAGACTTGGAATCAGGAAGACCCATCTTCATGAGTTCAAATTTGGCCTCCACACATTCTAGCTGTGTGACCTTGGGCAAATCATTTGATCCTGTTTGCCTCGGTGTTCTTCTCTGTAAAATGAGCTGGAGAAGGAAATGGCAAACTGTTCTAATGTCTTTGTCAGGAAAACTCCAAATGGAAAGAGTTGGACACCACTGAAATGACTCAACAACAAAATTTAACACTGTAACAAATAATATTTTTCAATAAATCTCACCAGGATATATGTAATTGTGCACTGGGTTTTGTGTTTATCTTTTAGTAGTATGGATGTAATATTTACCACGTAACTATTTGTTTAATGAGCATTCACTGAAAGATATTGAGAGACTAGGCAGGAAGGAGAATCCAGTCACCTTTGTAACATTGGAACTAGCCCCACGAATCTAGAAATCATTACAAGTGGGATTGTAGAACCACTGGTCATAATCTTTAAAGAATCATGGAGATGAGGAGAGAGATTCCAAAGGGATGAATATAGGAAAATGTCCTCATTATCCAAGAAGGGAAAGGGTAGCTTCTAGAACCCACAGAATGACAGAGTTGACATCAAACCCTTGAAAAATCCATAATGAATAATTAAGTAGATGTCTTGTGATCATGAGGAATTAATATGGGCTCACATAGTAATATTAGTAGTGGTAGTAGAGGCAGTAATAGCAGCAGCAGCAGCAGCAACAGTAGTAGTAGTAGTAGTAGTAGTAATAGTGGAGGAGGAGGAGAAGGAGGAAGAGGAGGTAACATTTATGTATTGCTTACTATGTGCTAAGCACTTTACAAATATTATCTCATTTGATCCTCTCAACATCCCTGGGAAGGAGACATAATATACCAAATTAATCTTATTTCACTTCCTTATATGTTTACTAGACTTAGGAGATGCTTTTGAGCTAATATATCTGCATTTCAGTGAGATATTTCATAAAGTTGTTTTTAAAATCCTTGTAGACAAGACAGAAGCATGGTTTAAAATTTAAAAAAATTACCAGACAAGTGAAAAAGCTTTGCAACATACCATCAGAGACCTTCCTCCAAGTTAGCATTCTTTTATTAGCCAACACTTTTTGGCTATAGTTGTTTGATCTGTTACAAATTCACTTAACCATGCTCTTATTTAGACCATGGCTTAAAAATTACTTGGATCAAGACATAAAAGACTTGCTGAGCTAGGACAGATCACTAATATGTTGAATGACTCAAGACTCAAGATTCAAAAAGATGTTAACAGGATAAGTGATGCACCAAAATTTACAAGGTGAAATTCAAGATATAAATCATTATTATCTAGTATTTAGGTTAAAAAAGTTAGCTGCATAAGCACCAGATTGGGATAAAGATTTGATTTGAAAACACTTCCTGTGTTAAAAGGGCTATTAGTATTTCAGTTATCTGAAAACTTAATATGAACCAAAGGTGTGACATGCTAGTCCAAAAAACAAATACATCCTTGATTGCATAAATAAAATTTTAATATCTTAAACAAGGGAAGATATAGTTTCATTGTACTCCTCTGTGCTTGTATAACAGAGTATTATGCTCTGTGTGAGGTACTGCAATTTAGATGGCATGCTGACAAAATGAAGTCATTTCCTAAAAAGGCAATCAGCATTGTGAAGGGTCTAGAAACCATATTATATAAGGAGGAGTATTAGCAATTATAATAATGTTTAGCCTTGAAGAGAGAAGTCTTAAAAAGAGATTGATAGCTGTCTTCCAAGTTTGAAATACAGTCATGTGGAACAATGGTTAGATTTAAGTTTGTAGTTTTGTAGCTCCAGGGAGAAGGATTAGTACCAAGGAATAGAAGTTGCAAGGAGCTTGATTTTCATAGATTTAGCATTAGGAAAGACTTTAAAGGTAATTTAGCCCAAATTCCTTATTTTAGAAATGAGGAAATTGAGGCTCAGAAACATGTGTTGATTTACCTACAGTCAATAGTTAGCAGGTCCAGGATTTAAAGTCAAGTCCAAATCCAAGGAAGCTGAATGAAATATCAGAATCCAAACAATCTCTTTTATTTAAAATTCTTCCTTAACAACTAGATTTTTCCAAAACATGTTAAGTTGTCTCAAAAAGTAGTGACTTTTTTTAATCTTGGGAAGGCATTAGATCTTACAGTGCTAGAGCAGAAAGTGCTTTATTGATCATCTCATGGATTATTGTTGTTGATGTCATTCCAAGAGGCCAATGACATCAGAAGGCAATGTCTTGACTTGCCAGTGGATTGGATTTTAGTGAGGCAGAGCTGTGCAGTCAGCCTCATTCTCTCCTACTGAATCATTGGAATCCATTGCTTCTCCTTATCTTCTTTGAAAATCTGTCCTGGTCTCAGCCCCACTTAATAACCATTTGTATTTTTAGTCAGTTGAATAGAATTATCAAGAATACCTGACATTGTGCTAAGTGCTAAGAATTCGAAGAAAGGCAAATAACAAAAATAAAAACCAGTTCTTGCTCTTGAGGAGCTTATAGTCTAATGGGGGAGAACACATAAACAACACTGTGCAAACAAAACATATACAGAATAAATTGAGAATAAGCTCAGAGGGAAGGCACTAATATTAAAGATGATTGAACAAGGCATCTTATAGAAGGTAAGACTTTGGAGGGACTTGAAGAAAGCCTAGAAAGCTAAGAAGTGAAAATGAGGAGGAAGAACCTTCTGTGCATGGGTGATAGCCAGTGAAAATGCTCAAAGTCAGGAGATGGAGTTTCATGTTGAGAAACAGCAAGAAGTTCAGTGTCATTGTATCAAAGAGCATGTGTAAAGCATAAGAAGACTTCTCTGATAGGAAGGGGCCAGGTTATGAGGAGTTTCAAAACCCAGACAGAGTATTTTACATTCAATCCTGGAGGTAATAGAGAGCCACTTGAGTTTTTTTGAATAGAAGAGCAATATGGCTACATCTGCATTTTAGGAAGATCAGTTAAAGGGTTGAGTTGAGGATAGATTGGAGTGGGGAGAGACTTCAGGTAGGGAGACCAACCAGCAGGTTGCTTGCTATATGGAGATGATAAAAGCTGTCACCAGGGTGGTGGCAGTGTCAGAAGTGAAGGGGGCATACACGAAAGATGTCATGAAGGTGGTAATGACAAGACTTGACCACTGATGGAATATGGAGTGTGAGAAAGAGTGAAGAGTTGAGATTGACACCTGGGTTTCAAGGCTGGATAACTGGCAGATGTTGGTATTCTCAAGAGTAATAGGGAAGTTTAGAAGGGAGAAGAAGTTGGGAAGAAAGATAATGAGTTCAGCTTTGGATATGTTGAATTTAAGATATCTATGGGATATCCAATTCAAGATGTCTCAAAGGCACTAGAAGATGTAAGACTGGAGATTGAGAGAGGGGTTAGATCTGGATAAGTAGATTTGAGAGTCATCTGTATAGGAATGATAACTGAAGCCAAGGGGGCTGAGATCACCAAGTGCAATAGTATAGAGGGAGAAGAGAAGAAAGTTGAAGAGAGAGCCTTGGTGGATCCACACTGTTAGTGGGCACAGCATGACTGAAGATCCAGCTAAGGAGAAAGGAGATGTCAGATGAGTAGAAAAAAATGAAGAGAAGGAAAAGACTCATAATGACAATATTACACTGTTATCTCCAATTTTTGACATTCTTGATAAAATTATTAACAAAACCTCATTTTAGTTTAAAATGATATACATGTGACAGTTCATATTACGTAGAGACTAGTTACCTCTTCAGTGATGTGGGATTTTACAATTATGTAATGATGGGGTTATTAAATTAGGTTAGATCCATTGATCTCAAGATCAGTTTGTGTGGTTTTTTTTTTGGCTTTTAGGCAATTGGGGTTAAGTGACTTGCCCAAGGTCACACAGCTAGTAAGTGTCAAGTGTTGGGTCTGAGGCTGGATTTGAACTCAGGTCCTCCTGACTTCAGGGCCGGTGCTCTATCCACTGCACCACCTAGCTGCCCCCTGTATGTTTGTTTTATATTTGTAACATTCATTTATTTGGTATACTACTCTCTCATTTTTTTCAAATACTTATTCATCCAATTCCATGTTCAATACAAAAAAGTTTATGATATACCTTGGGGACTAATGTATAGATTCATTCCAGGAGTATATAAATGACATAACAGAGATAAAATACTTCTACACTCAAATATATTTTCCTTCAAAATATAATGTTCAATCAAAATACTGTATATAATTTAAATACTAGTTACCATTTTTTCAATGTTAAGAGAAAAATTGAAACAAGAGTGAAAGAAATAGAAGCATCTAGGCACAAATGAGTATCTTCTGACTAATTTAAAATGTGTATAATCACTGCTTAACTTAATCTAACCCTGGTATCCATCCAGCTTAATTAAAACTCATACTATAGCTTTCAGGCATTGTGAAAACTTCAGGTTTGGTCCTTTGCATAGTGATCACATTTATTTTGCTTGATTTTTTCTGGCTCTGGAGCTGAACTTGGCGATGCTTTCATTTTAGTTACTGCTCTTAGCTAGGACCTACTGATTGCCCCTTAAATTTGATTTAGGCTAATGAAGTAGGAGTAGCATAGGAAGAATCCAACTGGCAGGAATGTGAAGAAGTCCACCACTCCATAGATTCCATGAGGCTAATAAAATGAGTAGGTATATGAAGAGTCCTCCAGTTGAGGGAGACTTGAGATAATGGGGCCAGCTGGCCTAGGGCCAAGCTTAAAATCCATTAAAGCCATACTGCCTTTTAATGAAATGAATTAAACTCAGGTCCATTGTCTAGGTTGACCCTCATCTATTTTTGGTGACAAATGCTTGTAATCTGAAATCTGTATCTTTTCTCCTGCCATCCATCTTTTCTGATCTTATGAATTTAAAATTTTGTTCTTGCTTCCTTCTATGACATTTTGTTTAGTCATTTTCAGTCACATCTGACTCTTTGTGACCCCTTTTGGTGTTTTCTTAGCAAAGATGAGGTAGTAATTTGCCATTTCCTTCTCCAGCTCATTTTATAGATGAGGAAACTGAGGCAGAGTTAAGTAATTTGCCCAGGGTCACATAGTTAGTGTCCAAGTTCAGATTTGAACTCAGGAAGATGACTGTTCCTGATTCCAGGCCTGGTACTTTATCCACTGTGCCACCAAGCTGCCCATTGCCTCCCACTTTTGTTTTGACTGCCACATAAAAATTGTTTAAACTTTGAATTTACACATTTCACATCAAAAAGTGAAACACAATGGCACAACTTCTGGCACTATGTAGAGAGCAGATATTGGAACCAGGAAGACCTGATTTGAAGTTGCGACACTGATATATAAGGGTTGTGTGAACCTGGTCAAATCCCTTAACTTCTCAATGGTCTAAGCAAATTCTATAAGATTTTAAATTACAGATGGCGATGACGATGATGATACTTAATATTTACATTTTAGCCTTATATTATGTAGGTTTATGTATTAGGCTTATTTTTATACTTTCAGGCTTGCAAAATGCTTTACAAATTCTATTTCATTTTATCCTCACAACAGCCCTGGGAGGAAGGTACTATTATTATCCACATTTTACAGATGAGGAAACAAAGAAAGACAGACATTCACTGACTTGCCAAGGACCATGCAGCTAGTGGGAGGAACCCAATACAATAAAAAGTAATAGTGAAAAGAATAGGACATGTCCTGAACTTGGGTTTGAAAAATTGACTCTATAAGTAAAAGCAAGGAAGCTGTGGCTAGACCAGAGTTCATTTGAAAAGTATGGGGGGATGATTTAGTGGATTGTAAAGTTAGTATAAGTCAATAGTCTGACACAAGACAAAAAAGCTAATACGACCTTTGACAGAATTAATACAATACCAATGCTGTTCTCTGCTCTGGTCAGAACACTATAGGGAACACTGTGTTCAGTTCTGGATATCATATTTTAAGAAACAAGTTGATAAATCTGAACACATCCAAAGGAAGGTGACTAGGGTGGGAGGGGACTGGAAACCATCCTGGACAAAGATAGCTTGAAATGCTTAGACTGCAGAGGTTAAGGAAGACATGATACCTATCTTCAAGCTATCAAAAGATTGACATGTGGGTGTGGAAGAAGGATTAGTCTCAAGATGAATTCCTTAGGCTCACTTGTATTATTCAGAGGGTAGCACTCGTAGCCAATGAAGAGAGGAGGATTTCAGGGCTATGTAGGAAAAAGCTTCATAGTAATTACAGTTGTTCAAAAATTGAAAGGGTCACACTGTTAGGTCAGAATTTTCTAAGCTGTGGCATGTGTGTGTATGTGTGTGTGTGTGTGTTGTGTGTGTGTGTGTGTATTGGATGTTGACTCTAAATAATGGCCGAAATTATTGGATGTAATTGAGTAAATACCCTTATGCATCTTTTTTTTTCCAGTGAAAATAAAATTAAACCAAAATCAACAAAAGAAGTCAATACAGTGAATTAGCTCCAATTGACAGTGAATGTAGCATAGAGATGATCTAAAATGATATATGTAATGGAGGTCAAATTTAAGTTAATGTGTCTGGAATCTTGACATGGGTATGATCTTCTACTGTCACTGTCAGCATAGAATCATGACACAGATAAGTTGTGCCATTGTACCAATTGCTGCTTTGTAATGTAAAGTGTGTCAGCTTGAAGTTAAACAATTTTTGTGTGGGAGTCAAAAGCATCAAAATACCTGTTTTGTTGTTGTTAGGGTTTTTTTTTTGACATTATTCATTTTCATAAGTACTAAATATAAACTGGTTTCTGGAACATTGTAATTTTTTAAAAAATTGAAGTAAACCAAGAATTGTTATAGATAATTATTTAAATTTAAGAAATTTAAATGTAATTGTTTTAAATTTTTATTAGCTATTTTTTATAGTGTAACAATATCCCCTTGTCATACTTAAAATATATAACCAGTTGAATTACATAACCAGCTACTCTAGAAAATCCACTGACGTAGCCAAAACCAACAAAAGCCAAGATAAGAGAGATAGTTTAATATCTATATATGCTACTTTTTAAAAAATTATTTTTATTTATAGCATATAAAATTATATGTACATATAGAATAAGTATACATATACTTATGGTATATATAGAGTATATGTAAAGTATTAAAAATTTGTAAAATAAATTTATAATTAACTCACATTTGTCTTATAAGTAAATACATATATATGTGTGTGTGTGTGTGTGTGTGTGTATATACACACACACACACACACACACACACACACACACATGCATACATATATGGCCACAAAGGCTAAAAGTCCAAGGTAAAAAAATTGAATTAGTTGTATTTATCATTAGAATTCACAAGTACTGTTATTGGTGCATAGGAAATACTGCTTAATTTGATTTATATGAAAACTTTAACTAAAGATAGCATGAAACCTAAGAAATTACAACATCTTAAAAGTGTACGTGGAGAATATATTAACAAGACAAGGAAGTTTTCCCAGAGAAAATGAGATACTTTTAATAAACAAAAATACTTTTAAAAAAGCCCTGTCTATGACATCAAAGGTTTGCTTGCATCACAAAAGGAGTATTTTTTTTTTTTGCAAACTTGCTAAGTGTAAAGAGCCTTATTCTAAAGATGTAACCTGCTACCTATGGCTGTAGATGTGGTTGAAACAATGTTTAGTGAATCATATGACAAGTAGCTTCAAATTACTCTACTTGCAGATAATTTTGTGGGAGGGAGAATTATCCATATCTGAAAACTTTTGTGATCAATTAATTAAGAAACTAAGACCTTCTTACTCTGCACTATAAGTAGATGGAACAATAAATGTAGTTCAAATATTATATAATATTTTGTTGATATCAATATTAGGAAAGACTTGTATCTTTGCAACTCTTGAGGCTCATGCTACATTGAAATAATTTCAATATAACTGGCCAATTCAAAAATGAACTCTACTCAGAAGAATTCTACTCTAGTTTTTACTGATGTAGCTCTATTAATATCAGGACAAAATGCAAGTCTACAAATACTAATGAAAATATGTGTCACCTCATGGAATTTGAACACATTGAATGTTGCAAAGACAATCACTTGTACTAACAAATGTGAGTGAGGAGCTAGCTATGTACAGTTTTTCAAATTGTTATGAGAATAATCAACTTCATAAAAAACAGACCATTAAAAGAAAGTCTTTTTGCAAAACTGTGTGATGCTATGGTGGCAGAGAATTGGCACTCCTATAGTATTTTAAAATATCCTGGTTTTGAATTTCAAAGGTTATTTGAGCTAAAAGAAGAAATGGTTACTTTCCTAGTGATAGTCAAGATGGAACAGTCATTTTAAAACTAAAATTTCTCTCTGATATTTGCATGTTTGCTGAACATTTTTTGAAAAACAAGAATCTAAATAAATCAATGCAGGATTCTTAAATTCACACTTAGGTACAGAAAGCTAAAATGACTAAATTTTAAAATATAAATGGTAATGAAACCATTTGACATGGATAAATATGACATATTCAGTCTTACTCCATTTGAACAAGAATGCCTAATATGTTGAAACAAGGGTTCAAAACCAAAAAAAAAATATGTTTTGGCTATAGGTGAGTAGAGAATCCTCTGATTTATTAAAAAGCAATAAAATGTTACTTATATTTGAATCATTTATTTGTGTGACATGATGCTTTCTGCTATACTTCTTATGAAGAAGAAAATGTCAATCTTGATTAGTGGATGAAAAAGAATTACAAGCAGCAATATCACCAGTGTCACCATATTTTGAGAAACTTTATATTGGACAATAAGCCCACCCATTATATTACAAATTTTGCTATCACATGGTGTCTGTAACAATTGGAATGTATAAAGTAAAGAGAAAAGTGAACTATTCTCCCATTGGTGGCCCCCACCCTCACAATGTGAATGTCTCCAGTATTTTCCACCCACTCCCCTTTACCTTCCCACTAGGCAGGATCCGCTGTCTACTTATCATGCACCCCCATAATTCCATAATTCAGAAGGAACGTCTATTCTCTCTGTCTCTGTATCTCTGTCTCTGTTTCATTCTTATTGATATCTTCAAGATTCTCATCCTGATCTAAATTCTGTCATCCTATGAACTATCTCATTTGGCAAATGAAGAAACTGAGATCAAGAGAGGGTAGCTTTCCTAAGGTCACACAATATTAAATGATGAAGCTTCGATTCAAATGCAGGTCTTTAGAAGCCAAATTCATGCTTTTTCCTGAATAGATGATATCTGAGCTTCTTTCTAATTCTGAAATATGCTTCTTTTCATCATTCCAAACCAACCTGTTGTTTTTGTGCTGACTTACATGACTATGTTATCCTTAAAGAGTTTTGGCCATTCTTTGTTGGCTTTTATTTTTATTTTTTTCCATTTTAAAATTTAAAAACATACTTTGACCAGCCCATTTATTTCCTCAGAATAACAACTCGTTTTAAGATTTAGAAAGCATTTTGCTCAAAATAACCTTCTGAGGTAGTTAGTATTTAACTATCATTATTACTTTCTACAGAGAAGGAAACTGAGTCAAGTGACTTGCCTGTTGTCACTCAGTTGGTGGCAGAACTGGAATTCAAAGGCAAGCTGGCTAACCCCAGGCTCTTGCTCTTAGCCACACTCACTATCTTTAATCAGGAGAGAGGGGTGGGGAGGAAGGAGAAGGATAAGATGGTTCAGAGTAGTACAGTTGCACAGAGTAGTACTTCAGAGTAGTTCAGTTGATAGAACTCAGAACCTGGAGGCAGAAAGACCTAAGTTCAAATTCAGTCTCAGACACTAGCTTTATGACCCTGGGTAAGTTATTTAACCTCTGTATGCCTCAGCTTATTCATCTGTAAAATGGCAACAATAATAATAATATCTACCTTCCAGGGTTATTGTGAGGATCAAATGATATTTGTAAAGTACTTTGTAAACCTTAACTATAAATGCTAGCTATAACAATAATTATTATTAGTAGTAGTAGTATCTGTAAATATATTGGTATGAGGACCCCCTCACTGATGCAGATCACACTTTTATGTGACTTAGCTTTCTTAATGAATTTCTGGGTAGGAAAAATTCTCCAGCCTGCAGCCAATCTGGTAAAAAGCCTTCTGAAAGGATTTAAGCTTATCATCAGATAACAGACACAAAAGTTACCCTGGACCTTTGACTTGGATTCCTTCTACCTTTGTAGAACCCTTCTGAGCTTAGCTCTGCTGCCGTAGCCTCTGTGACCTTTTTAGTTCCCTTCTGTGCCTGAATGAGGCATGGGAGTAGGACTTTCCAGAAGGGTTATATCACGGGATGACAGAAACAAATGCCCCAACTCCAGAAACACCTTGAAGTCACTGATCTTTGTATGAAGGAATAGGCATGGTTGCTCCATGCCCTTGACCAGAGATGGGGAACCTAGAGCCTTGAGGCCACAGGTTTCTTGCCCCTGCCCTTGACCTAAGGACGGGTATGGAGCAGAAGTGCCTGCTCTTTTGTCATTCTGTCAGCCTCATGGCTCCTGCTTTCACAGATGGGCATGTGGCATTTATATTTTTCCTTCCCATACATACATATCAGGAATAGTAAAATGTTCAAAGGTTCTGACACACACTTTTAAAATTTATAGCACACGTGTACTTGTTCTCCTGAAATACATTGACTCTCAGTACTAGGAAGAGGAGAAAACTTGCAATGGAAAATATACAAGGCAAGATCTGTAAAGAAACTTTACTGTAAAGACAAGCATTTGCATTTGCCAGTGATTGATAAAATAATATTATATCTGCTATGCAGAGTAAGGTAGTATGGGGGCCCTGCCTAGGTTCTGCTTGCATGGCCAGTGAAGTGCATGCATTAAATGGAGGATGACTGCTGTCAATTGGCTGGAAATTGAGCATGTGCCGTCCCTTATAGTCTCCTCCCTGTGTCATTTGCTTTTGCAGGGACTCTAATAGTAGGCCAGGGCCACCTTTATCTTTGGAGAAGCCTGAGAGATTTTGTTCCAGAACTAAAGACACAGATTTATCTGAAGAAGCCTGCTAAGACTGGGTGCAGAAGCTAAAGTTATTCTTCTTGCTCAAGCTTTACTGCCTTTGGGAGAGACTCCTGAGGACTCCACATTTCCTGTATTTTGTGGACAAAATATCTAATTTTGGACTTCTCAGGTGTGTGTTTTGAAAACAAAAACAAAAGTTCTTTTAATCAGCTCCCAAAGCAACCAAGAGCTGAATCCCAGGGCTGGAAGAGAAGAGATAGAAAGAAAGATTTCATCCATAGAAGGGGTTCACTGTTTTCACAGGGTACAAGACTATATAGTCTATATCTACATTACATGTTACCTCTCTCTTTGTTTTATCTTTGATTGTATCAGATTAAATGTCTCTTATAATATATCCTACAGTGAGAGGTAAAGCAGTAAGCACAAAGTACAGGGAATAATAAGAGGAGTTCCTGGAGGGCGGGGATTGTCTTTTGCCCCTTTTCGTATCCCTGGCATTTAGCACAGTGCCAGGCACATAGTCGGTGCTTAATAAATGTTTATTGATTGATTATGGTACTGGGCCCGAGTCAAGAATCTGATTGGACAAATTTGGTGCAAATAAGCAAATAACCATAAGACTAAGGGAGTAGATGTTGTCACCCACAAAGGAGATGGGACTAAGGCAAAGGAGGCAGTCAGCTCTCTGAGAGTCAGAGAGAGTTTGGCAGAACCAACATTCAGGCATTGGATGGTTCTTGCAGCAGTGACAGATGAGCGTTTGGTTTGCAGTGCTGAGTCTGTCCTTTTGACTATAGTCTGGCACATGGTCACGGTGTCCCCTGGAGATGACATTAAGATTAGTCATTTACATAGAATAATGCTCTTTGTTTACAGTATTTTCCTATATGAATCTGCAGAGTCAAAGGGTGGTTCCATCAAGGTCATACTCTCTGCTTGCTATCTAAAAAAAATCAACAACACACCATATCAAAATGAGTTTTCAATACTCCTTGGGAAAGAAACAGGAGTTAGCAGCTGGATCAATTTTAGTCTTTCTCCCACCCCCACCCCAACCCAAATAGTTCACTCTCTGTACAGTAGAATAAAATTTTGAGGCAGTTATAAGGACAAGCGCAGGAGACTTGCAGGACCAGGTTGTTTGGTGAGAAAGGCATAGCTTGGGTTCAGTGTTTGGCCTCAGGCCAAAGGCTGCAACTAACAGGAAAGTGTCACCATCTCAATATAATTGCATGTCCTGGAGTCTATTATTGCACTAATAAAAATGCTTTTCTATAAATCTCAGAAAGGAAGGGAAAAACACCAGGAAGAAAGGAATTGCTTGAAATATTTTATTATATTTAATAAAATTCTCATTTATAGAAAAAGCAGCTTTCTCTAAATAAATGTACTTTAATTTTATTTTCTGATTAATTTGATTTGGGATAAGTGCAATTAATACTTTCAATGTGCTTCTTAAATGAAGAGTAAAAGCCAAAGTTATCATTTTAGGTTAATGTTTTTTGAAGGCAAGGAAGGAAGCAGGAGGAAGGGACTGGAAGTCTTGGATTTTGCTATTAATTATGTCACTTATGCATTAAGTGACCTTGGGCAAATGATTTAACCTCTCTACTCACATATATAGTTAAAATGATGCTTCATGCTTGCAAAAATCTTTGAAATAACAAAAATGTCAATGGTTTTTAAGTGCATATTATCTATGGCAGCTTCATAATCAAAAGCATATACAACCACTGATAGCCTACATTAATCAAATATTATACTCATGAAATAATGATTTTCTTTATAAAAATAGTTTCTCATGTCAATAATGAAGGGATGGAATAGGGAGGGTAGTTGTAGTGTTAGAAGACATCTAAGTACAGAAGACAAAAATCAGTCATGATTTATTCAACAAATACATATTGCTTCTTCATAATAAACATTTACTTATTGCCTACTATCCAAGATATATTCCATTTGAAATCCTATATTCCCAGCAATCCCAGCTACACTGTGCCTCCCTCTCAGTTGTCATCTTATACCTGTTTCAATATCTCCAGCCTCACTACCTACTGCAGTGATTTCCAGACTTTACATAAGTGATGTCTCCCTTTTTTAGAAGCAAAATTATTGCGTCTTTCCCACATTTTTCATAAAACAATCTATACAAATAATTTTCTTAGTTTGCAGTCAATTCAAATAAAATTAAGAATGTGCTGCAGTTTTCTAACAACACAGAACAAATCCTAAATGAATAATAAAATACTGTGATATACATGGATATTTCTTGATTAAGTCCTTTATAATTCACAAATTTATAACTTATGTAAATAGAAACTATAATGGTAGCATAGAGGGACATTTGGAGACCAGTTTCTGTGGGCAGAAGTAAGGTCTTTAGCACCTACCTCTATGAACCTCTGGAAGTGGTAAAGTAGAACTTTACATTTTTGTCTATTCAATTTCATCTTATTACATTTTGTCCCATCACTCTATCTTCTTTGGATCCTGATTTTGCTATCTATTATGTTATCTATCATTGCCATCTATCATACTCCTATCCTGCTAGCTATCCTTTCCCTCTTCATGTCATTTGAAGATTTGATAAGCATGTCATCTATGGCTTCATCCAAATCACTGATAAAAAAAATTTAAAGACATATGAAAATGGAGATGGTCCTGGAGACTGGAAATCCCATTTACCTGACTCTTCTCTAATTCTATAGCAGGCCAATTCCCACTCCTTCCTCTCTTGACCTCTATGATTTAAAGTTGTCATTTCCTGAGGCGAAAGCTTTCCTTTCCTACTGTTACTCCTTACTCATTCAGCCTCAGTATGACACTTTCCCTTTCCCTCTCTGGCTACTCTAAAACCTTTGTCTATTGTTAATTAACTTCCCTTCCTGAAAACGGGGTCGCCTCTGGGAGATACTGTTTCCTTGGTCTATCACTTCTGTATGGGGTTTCTTCTCTTATACCTTATCCCCTCATCTCCCTAGGTCAGGTAGTAAGTGGACACCTTGCTTCTAACTACCACTTCCAGAATATCCATTTCCACCATTACTCCACAAAATCTTTAAAGTTCAATCCGTCTATCTATAGCAGGCAATGAAGTTTCTTGCTATTATTTACCAGTCTCCAGATTATTCATCTTTTCTCAAAGAGGTCAATATTTGGCTTAGAGAACTTCCTCTACAACCTTATTCCTACCTTTTGAATGAGGGACTTCAGTGTATGTGTTGATGTCCCTTAGAAAACCCTGGCCAGTAAGTTTATCAGCTTCCTAAACTCCAAATATCTACATCTTCACATCATAGTTATTCAGAGATAGTCATGCCTTAGTCTTGCTGCAACTCAAAACATTCTGCCCAGAGGTGTGCTGGTAAATACTTGACAACTACTCTCTGAAAAAAATGTATTCATGACACTCTTTTCCAATTAATATATGTTACTAAAATTTTCTCCATTACTTTCTTAAGTCTACCACGGGTGGGGAAGCTGTGGCCTCGAGGCCATATGTGGCCCTCTAGGTCCTCAAGTGTGGCCCTTTGACTAAATCCAAACTTCACAGAACAAATCCCCTTAATAAAAGGATTGTCTAGCCTAGACAATCAACAACAAATAAATCAAGCCTTAATTTGTAATATTTGAAAATTTCCTATTATGACTCAAGGATAGTAAGTATACTCACAAGTATGAACACAAGTTGGGGGGGATGCTTAGAGAGGATAGTACGTATACAACCATCTTAGCCCTACATCTGTCAGGGTATCCACATCTACTCAGTAGGTGCAGAGCTATGGCATCTTCCCTGATGTTGCTTTGCAAATGGACATTATCTCTATCCCATTAACTCTTTTGGAGAGGGATCTTGGACATGCAAGGGGGGAGTTTCTTACACAGCTCAGAAATGTAAGGGACAACAAAAGAAAAAGATGCTGATAAACATTTGATAGGTAGATACCTACATATCTTTGCACCTGTGTAGCTCTATCTCTGTGCATATGGGATTTCTAATACAAACATATTTATTTTGAAATCTTCTTATACAAGGGGTATATTTCTCTGTTTACATCACATACATCTTACAATATGGTGCCTGATACAAGAGTTTTAGTTTACAAAATAGTTGATATCCCTGCAGAATTCTTTTATCTGCCTTCTTTATATAAGAGTGTAGTTTCTAGGAAAGCAAACTTAGCAATTACAAAGAATTACAAGCACTTTGTTTATGTCTAACAGGGAAGTGAACAAGAGGGGAAACTGGGGACTTTTGAGCAGGAGAATTACAATATTCCTTTTCCCATTTTGGGCTTCCCAAGTGGAGATCCCATTGTTGGTTACAGGATGTAGTGAATACCTCTCAAAGGATCTTGATCAAGCATTTAATTCAGCTTCTTACATGTAGGAGGAGGTTTTATTCCTGAAAAACAAACAAGATACCTTCCTTCTGACAGTACGTATGTGGAGATGGCTGGGAGGCTCCAGGGTGAAGGGCAATCACCCTACACATTCTCTCAGTGGCACAGTGGATAGAGTGCTGGGCCTGGAGTCAGGAAGAACTGAATTCAAATCTGGCCTCAGACATTAGTTGTATGACCTTGGCAAGTCACTTAATCTCTGTTTGCCTCAGTTTCCTCAGCTGTAAAATAAGAGTCATAAAAGCACCTACTTCTTGTTGTGAGGATCAAATGATCCCTTCCACATTGTAGGGATTGGGGATGTGGCACCCCCACCATCTGGAAAGTCTGCACAAAATGTTTTGGCCCTTGCTTTATACCGGAGAAGAAGTCTGAATTTTTCCTTTTTCATTTATAGGATGTTTGCAGTACTTTATTGTAAAATTTGGGTTAAGTATTTGGTCATAGACTCTTTGTCAACTGTTGGCCTTTGTGTGTTGTCTATGGCTTCAGTAAAATTCCCCCAAAATTTCTGCTGACCCGTGATTATATTGAAACCACAAAGGGGGAAGTTTTGTTGTGGAAGGGATAACTATAAACTGATTAACACAGTTCCTAGCACATAGTAGGTACTACATAAATAATTATTTCCTCTCCCCTTCATCCTGCTGGAGTAAATAGAACTCACTTGCAGTTAATTTTAGTAAGTCACAATTATATGCATCAAATACCCTCCCAACAACACCGTTTCAGAGCCAACTTATTTATATTCATTACCTCCATTTCCTTTTCTCTTGTTTACTTCTCAACTACTTGCAATGTGGCTTCCAATCCTACCACTCAATTTTTCAAAAAGGATGATGACTACCCTCTTCTGGCTATTCACATGGGCACAAATGATATTAGCAGAAGGAACTCAGGAGAGAAGGGATGCTACCAGAAGGAACCTAGATATATTTGTCAGGGATGACCAAACTTGGGCGAGGGACTAGAGACTATGGGGCACAGGTTGCAATTTCTGCACTGCTGCCCATGGAGAACAAGGGATCCGTAAGGGAAAGATTGATTTGAAAAGTGAATGATTGGCTAAAAAGGTAGTGTCCAAAAATGGAATTTGGATTTCCAGACAATACATTAAAACGTGGAGATGACAAACTCTTGGCCAGGGATAGAGGACATGTAAACAAAGACTAGCAAGCAAGTATTGAACATGTAATCAAAAAAGCTTTAAAATAAAAAAGGACAGAGAAGAATACTATCAATGTATATTCATCAAGCTAGATATCATAAAAAGGTAGCTGTAGTGAAGGAAGAATAAGATACTCTTCCTGTTCAACATCACTTCCAACTCATCCAATAGCTTGTCAGAGATATCTAAAATGATCAAGCCTTTTCATATGTAATTGCAATTTGAGTGGTTTATTTAGTTGATTGGATTCAATAGAATTGCATTCCTACCTGGTTAAGGAACCAGGGGGTAGCATTTTATCAGTTACTTTAGATGGAAGGGGCGGTTAATTTGATTGATTTACTCAATCAACCCATATCTTCATGAATGTATGGCACACTTTCATTTTGAAAATATGAGGAAATATGGTATATATGATAGTAAGTTGGATTTGGACCTGGATCCGTGGTTGGCCTCAAAGAGAAGTCATAAAGAGTTGATGTCAATATGCCAGCAGATATCCAGTTGAGTGCTCAGGGATCTGTGCATGAACTTCTATTCCTCAACATTTTTAACATTAGTTTAGGACATAGATGGTAGGCTTACCAGGTTTGCAGATGATACAAAGCTGTGATGTGTAGCTAGCACCCTGGATGACAGAGCCAGGCTTCAAAATAATTTTAACTGACTAGAACAGTGGTTTGAACTGGATTAGATAAAATTCAGTAGGGATAAATGTAAAGTCTTACATGGGTTCAAAGAATCAACTTCATAAGTATAAGGTGAAGAAGTCATGGCTAGACACAAGATTTTTTTGGAAATAAATCTAGAGATTTTAATGGACTGCAAGCTCAATATGAATCAGTAGTGTGGCATGGCATTAAAAAAAAAAAAAACAACTAATGGTGTATTGAGCTCCATTAAGAGAATCAGAGTTTCCAAGAATGAGCAGGTGTTTGTCCCTCTGTTCTTTGCCTTAGTCAAGCCACAGTTCAGTTCTGAGCATCTCAGATTTGGGAAAAACATTGATAATCTGGAGATTATGTAGAAGATAAGTAGGAAGTAAAGGTTCTTGAGTCCAAGTCATATGAGCATCAAAGTGAAGGGGAATGTGTATTCCTAGAGAATAGATGACTTAGGAAAGACATGAAAGATATGTTTAGGATTTGAAGAGCTACCATGTGAAAGAGCAATTAGACTTGTTTTGTTGGCCCCAGAAGACAGAACAAGGAACAAAGGATAGAAATCACAAAGAGGAAAATTTAGGCCTCGTGTCAGGAAAAACTTCCCAACAATTAGAGTAGCTCTAACATGCAATGACTTTTTTTAAGAGGTAGTAGTTACTCCCATTCATTGGAGGTCTTTAAGAGGAGAGTGAATGACTATTTATCGACTAAGTTTTAACAGGGACTCCTTTTGTATAGAGGTTGGACTATGTATCCATTGAGGTCCATCACCATTCTAAAATTCTGTTAACATGTGTAACTGTTCTCTTTAAGGTTACTAATAACCTTTTAATTGCTAAATCAAAGTCCTTTTCTCAATTCTCATTCTCTTGAACCTCAATGCTATATTTGATGCTAAATGGTTACATTTGCTCTTGGACATTTTCTCCTGTCCGGGATTTCATGACTGTTTTCTTCTGATTCTTTTTTTATCTGCCTGGGTGAATTTTCTCAGTTCCCCATCCCCTTCCCTTGCGTTCATTATTCCTTTCTTTTCACTGTACACACTTCCTCTTTTGTGACCTCATTCTCTCCCATGGGTTCAATGCTTATCTGTATACAAACCTAATCTATAGCAAACCTAATATTTCTTCTGACCTGTATTCTTCTTACACTACCACTTGCCTGCTAGATAACTAAAAGTCATCATGCCTAAAATAGAACTTATCTTCCCCTACTGAACCTACCCATCCTTCAACCATCCATATTTCTGCTGAAGGTACCACCATCTGTTTAGTCTCTCAGTGTCTAAGCCTTGAATGTTAATTCCTTCTCGCACCACTCTTTTCTCAACCCTCAAATTCAACTCATTGCCAGGTCTTGTTAATTCTACATTCGCAATATTTCTTACATCTATTGCCTCCCCAAATCCTAATCTCCCACTCATACAACTTCTTCCCTAGTTCAGACCCTTCTAATCCCTCCCCTAGAGAATAGTAATAGTCACTTAATTGTCCATTAGTCAAGAAACATTTATTAAGCTCTTATTATGTGCCAGGTACTATTCTAAGCACAGGAGATACACAAAAAGGTAAAAAGAAAGCCCTTGCCCTCAAAGAACTCATATTCTAGTGGAGAAGTTCATTCTAATGGCTTCTTGCTGCTAATCATTCCCTTCTCTCATTCATCCTCCACAAAGCTGCAAAATCAATATTTATGAAACATGGGCCTAACCCACAGTATTCCCTTACTGAAAGACCTTTGGTGGCTCTCTGTTGCCCCTTGGATAAATGCAAACTCTTCAGGGTGGCATTTAAAACCATCTACAAATTGGCTCCTACCTACCTTTCCACATATTTCATATTATCTCCTTTCACATACTCTCTGTTCCAGCCAAACTGGATTAATAGCTGTTCCTTGAGCTTAACATTCCATCTCCTGCCTCCCTTCTTCTACATAAGTTCCCCAACCTCTACTTAAGATGCCCTTTATTCTTACATCTACCTCTTAAAAATCCCTTCAAATAGCTTCCATTATAGGTGGCCTAGCCATACCAGATCTGTAACTATATTATAAAGTGGCAGTCACGAAAATTGTTTGGTACTGGCTAAGAAGTAAAGTGGTGGATCAGTGGAATAGGTTAGATACACAAGACACAGTAGTCAATAACTATAGTAATCTATTGTTTGATAAACCCAAGGACCCCAGCTTCTGGGATAAGAACTCATTATTTGACAAAAATTGCTGGGAAAACTGGAAAATAGTATAGTAGAAACAGGCACAGAGCAGCATCTCATACTCTATACCAAAATAAGGTCAAAATGGGTACATGATTTAGACATAAAAGATGATACTATAAGCATATTGGCACATTGCTACTATGCCATGCTGCCTACTGCAGGTGCTTAATGTTTGTATTCAACTAGAACTAAGTGTTTTCTTTTTCAGCCTTACTGGGTATGAGGTCATGGTCCATACTTAGGGAGATCCATAACCTACACACCAGTCATTTCACTCTTCCTAAGCTTGGGTCAGCTCTCCTGGTAGTGTGTACCTGCTACAACTTTCTTTCCCTTTATGGAGTTCTTTAAACCCTAGCTCACCTTCAATATATTTCAACACACATTTATAAAGTGACTATTATGTTCAAGACCTTGCATTTGGTGCTGGGAACAAAATTAAAATAAGGCAATATCTTTCTGTCAAGGAGCTAGAGTTCTTTTTTGAGAAGAGACAGAACCCCCTGCTTCTATTTCCTGAAAGCAACATATTCCTTGGTATTTTAAAAAGGTTTTTCTTATTACATTGTACTACAAGGAAGCACATGGAAAGTGTGTTGGGTTGCATGCAAAAACAAAGACAAGGCTAACAACTTTCCCAAGGCATAATTCTAGTTATTTACTGTCTTCATAGAGCTAAAGCCTGAAGCTTGAAATGTGCTTTGAGGTTCCCTGCCGATAGCTGCAATAGAGATATGTAGCATGATTAATATCCAGAATTAAGATTATGGTTGACTCTCCAGAACTGACTTGATTTCTTTTATAATGAGCCTGCATTCTTATTCAATACCTTTTGTTTAAGAATTTCCCCATTCTTCATAAAGTTTTTTTTTTTAACCAGGTAACAATATTTTATGTTCCTTTTGAGGTGGAAGGTTTGAAGCCCTGGGAAGTTCAGAAAGGCTGCACAGTAAGTGTCCTAGCCTTTCATTTTTTATGCCCCAAAGGCAGCAAATATTTCAATGTACAGCCTATATATAAATGTGCATGCCATGACTGAAAAGGGTGGATTTGACTCTGTAGTGATCAATAATGCAAACAAGAAAGGCAAAGCGTCTGCTTGCTCCTTTTCACGTAACTAAGCTAATTGAGAGCAGATTTCAGGGTCAGTAGATGCAACACCTGGCAGTAAGTGGAAAATCATTTTTTATATCTTTCAGCCCCTTAGCGTGCCTTCCTTCATACATCCTGTGAAGGTATATTAGAATGGGCCCATGTTTTATCAATGCTCCCAAGCTTTTGATTTGCAAACTGCAGTGCTATCAATAGTAAAACCAAGGCATAAACAGAGGTATAATATTATTCCTGGTGGGAAAAAAAGGAACTAAAATGATTCTCTTCTCCTTCCTGGCCCCACCCAGCCTGGGACTGAATGGTTTTTTTTTTTTCCCTGCTGCCCAACTCTTAACCCTGGCCAGAAAAACTCATGAATTACAGAAACAGATCCAATATTTCTTGCTCAGTAGCCATATGAAAATAAAGTCGTAGGGGAGGGAACAGGGGAAGATAATAATAAAAACAAGAACAATAATATTTATATAATGTTTTAAAAGTTCCAAAAATACTTCAAATGTATTATCTCATTTGATTTTCACAACAACCCTCTGAGGTAGGTTCTATTATAAATCCTATTTTTATAGAAGAAAGTAAGACCAAAAGAGGTTAAGTGACTTATCTAGGGTAATTCAATTAATGATTTAGGAAGGGTTTGAATTCAGGTTTTCCTGACTTGAACTCCAGCAATCTATGTATTATGCCACCTAATGCTCCAGACAGATTTTTCACTCCCTTAGACATGTTGGTCGTTATTTTTCAGTTATGTCCAACTCAGTGTTGGGTTTTTTTTTTTTTGGCAAAGCTACTGAAGTAGTTTTCCATTTCCATTTCTAGCTTGTTTTACATATAAGGAAACTGGAGCAAACAGGGTTAAGTGACTTGCTCAGGGTCACATCCTGAGGCCAGATTTGAACTCATGAAGACCAGTCTTCCTGCCTGTAGACCTGGTGCTCTATGCACTTTACCACTTAGCTGCCCATCCTGAAACAGAATTAAAGCCCCACCCAATCATTGTAACCCTAATTTCTGAAGTTACCTTTCCCCTCTTCTTCTTTCCCCTCTTCTTTTCCCTCTTCCTTCTGTTCATATCTCTCCTTATGCATATATTGCCACCCTTACCTACAATCTCTAGAGCTGATTTAAATGATAAAGATGGTGGATGGGGAATGTTTCAGCAATCATATACCAGCCACACATAATTTTGATGTGCTAAAAGCCCCTACTGAGAACACCAGCCATTAATTAAATGAACAACTATTAAATTAAGAACAGAATTGTCAGGAAAGCCACAATCTACTAATTTTCTCACAGTTATTGGACATTAGCCAGTTGTCTGACAATTTCACATTTCGGCAGACATTGTGAGGCTCCATGTGTATGTGAAAGTTTGTTGAAAACTCTAGTATATGGTATTAAAGTAAGATAATCTTCTTTTAATAAATGATTGTGTATTTTAGTCTTTATCTTTATGCACTATCCTTTCCTCTCCTAGTGTTTTATTATATTTACTACAATGTTATAATAAATTACATAGTTTTAATTTTATACAAAGGTTTAGAAAGAGGCAAATTAGTTAAAAATGTAGGTAAGTACAAAAACAAAATCTTCACTAAATGTAAAATTTGAAGTTAGTTAATTGACTAATGTTAGTTAACTGATATGAGTTAATAAAGCTTGTGAAATTCTTTCATTTTTGTTGATTTTGTGAGCACCAAGTAGAATTGGGGAGAGGGTATCAGGATTTCTGATCCCACATATTTTTGCTTTCGGTATTTTTCAGGGGATATTTTATTTTTGATGGTGCTATTATTCATAGTTGGACTCATTTCTTAATCTTTGATCAGATAATTATTACATTTCATTTAAATATACAATTTTTAAAAGTTAACTGCATTCTTACATGTCAAAGTATTTTTTTTTTCAGAATACATCTTTGATTTTTTGTTGGAACTCAATGGAAAAATGGGATTCCCTTAGCAGAAAATCACTTTATATAAAAATTGTGCCAAAATTGCATCAAGTAAGTGAGCTTTTCGATATTCATATAAGTGAAACATAGAGGTCTCCATTTTCTACTTTTTTTGAACCAATAATTGTTATACAGGTATTTTTTAAAAAAACTTTTTAAAAGTAAATTAATTTGAATTCTACCCTGGCTTCACCCACATTTAGGCACATGGCCAGCATATGACTCAGTACAGTGGCAGGAGCAATATAATAGCTTCACCCTTGGAGATTTCATGGGGCAGAATGGTAACCACAGGGGCAAAGGGGCACTTCTTTACAACAGTGCCTTTCATTGGTGCAGACGGTCAACTAGAGGACAACACACAATGTTACAGGCTAGATATATATTTCTAATGTCTCAGATATTTGGCAAGAAGAAGCATATACAAAAAAATGGACTTTGAAAAAGTTGTGGAGTCCAAAATAAAATGATCCATGTTGCTACAAGGCTCTATATTCAATTATTAAATGGAATTCCCTGGATAGAATGAAACAAAAGAGTCCAAACATAGACTGCAAGTGAAAAACACCACCAAAGAATGTTTAGCTGATAGGTCTTCTAAGATTTTTCCACTGTGTCTATTGGTGCTTTTTTTTTTTAAATGTTACTTCCTTCATTTTATGTCAATGTATTTTATACCATTCATCTCTGCTTACTCCTTTCCCATTTCTAACACAATTCTAATTCTATTTTGGGAAAATTGTAAATTCAGGACCACATATTAAGCTAACTTCCAGGGCTGGTTCTAATGCTTCACTAAATCAAAAATTTAGAGATACTAACCTTACTTCTTACAGAGAGAAAAAGGTAGTTATTCATTTTTTAAAAAATTGGTGAATAAAGTAAGGAAATTTACTAAATGGCTTCTTAGTAAGGGAAAATTCCCTTTCATCAAATTGGTGTTTCATATATGAATCAATTAGATTCAAAAGCTCATTAACTCCTATAAGACTTTAGTTAGGTCTTGATGTATAGAGGAAATTGGCACAGGGCTGTTACCTTATACAGAGAAAAAGACTCACAACAGCATTAATTGTAGTTGAGAATGGGGACCATATGCCTTTATTCTGTGCCTAATGTTGGAGCTATCAGAACACATCCAGGTGCAATAAAGAACTATTACAAATATCTACATTAAACAATAATAGTAATAAAATAATTCACATTTTCCTTTGGTTTCTGAGGCCCGTCATGTCACTTTGTATTCCTCATGCAGACTATACTTCCCTTTCCCTTGCATCATCTTATTTTACTCTCCTCAATTTTCTGCCCTTATTTATGCTGTATTATTTCTTCCAGATTCTATAGTATTGACTCCCCAGCTATTATAAAGACTAATATTTGCATGAAGTTTAATTACTTAGAAACTTTTTACTTTGGGAAAACCATAATATTCAACTGATGCATAAATGTTAGATGACTGTAAATATACCTACCTGGAAATAATTTGTGATATCACTTTGATACTTAGATAATTTGACAGATCTTTGACCATATTGCTGTGGGAACTCCCTTTCAATGACTTAGATTTCAGGTTGTTCATGCTTTTAAATCCTGTTGTTGGAGGTGGCTCTAATGCTAGCACTCTTTAGTTCAAGTTTGATGTTGGGGCAAAAGGAGCTTGAAAGTTCTGGAACGACAGTTAACCAAAGAAGGTTTGTTTTGTCTCGGCTCAGTAAGAATATGCAACAAGGATCCAAGTGGCAGTTGGCTTCTCTGGATGTGTGATGTGTCTGGTCATTAGGGCATTTGGTGAAGGGCATGGGGACTCAGAAGACTTCAAAAAATACCAACGGATTTAGATTCCATGTGGCTCGGACTTTATTATGCCCTTAGGTGACAAGGAAGTTTTGTTAGGGAAACTAGGGCCAATCAAGTCCTGGGGCAGATTTGTCTACCCTTAAGGAAAACTTATCCCTGTCAGCAGCCGGAAGGAGAAAGGGGACTCTGCCTACCGCATGTTAGAAGTATGTGTGTGTGTTTGGTGTGGGGAAGGATGATAATAGATATTAATCCTAGCACGCCTGTATTACTCTTCAATAAATCCTATATCAGGGATTCACCTGATGTGTTGGAAGACTTTATCTAGATCTCTTTGACATTGTGTGGTTGCTCATGGTACCTTTAGGCTGTCCATCATTTAAGCTTGATTTTTGCCATGTGAAACACTCATCTTCCATTTTATATGTTTTGCTCTGTTATTCTACTTTTGGTAGGAATACAGAGCATGTAATTTCTTCTTTTCTGTTGAACAAGGTAAACAATGGCACTTAGAAATAGGCTTAGCTTATCTTTGGAAGAAGAATGTCCAAGTGGTCTTTAAAACAAATTCAAGAGTAACATTCCTGGACCTTGAAAAAGTAGAGAAAATATTTGAGATTTTTTCAGGAATAATCATACTGATATAATAAGTTCACGTAGCTCCTAATGGTTTCAAAAGTATTTTCCCCCCAAAACCCTGTGAAGCAGTTAGTGCAAGTGTTTTAATATCATTTTACAGATGAAGAAACTGAGACTCAGATTAAGTAACTTACTATGGTCTTATAGTTAGTAAGTTTAGGAGCTAGAATTTTCACAACTTCCTAATATGAACAGAATGTTTACTATTTAGATAATGATTACAGGGTGATTAGTATTTAGTAGTAGACAGTTTCCTCCTGTGGCAGAAGACAAAGATGCGAATGGGGATTTTAGAGTTGTATCATTCCCATGTAAAAGATGAGAAATTGCTCCTTCTTCAGGCTCCTAAGTCCTTGATCATTTTTTTCCTTAATGGGAGCTCAGTGGGGCTAATTCTGTTTGTTTAAGGGGGAGCAACTTCTGCGTCTCCAAAGGTGATAGTTGTGTTAGATCAGGAGATTTAAGGGTTGCTGAAACTCCGGTTCTTGATAATTCTGACTCTCAGAAACTTGCTAGGTATGAAATCTTTGGATTTTAGCAGGGTGGCCTCTTTTTAGTTCAACCCCAAGAGAAATGGAAAATGTGAGTCATCCCTCCTCTCCATCCCTCTACCCTCACTCCCTGGCCTTGGCCAAAGCAGTACAGGCTTCCTTTTACACTTTGTTTTAGAAAGTTCCTTTGAGTTTTCATTTTAAGAGGTTAAGCGTTTTCCTTATTCTTGCCTCTCCACAAGAGTCAGACACAGACTAAAAAGGGAAGAAGAAAAGAATAATTTACCATCTAACCCAATATATTTATTGGACTTGGAGAGAACACCCTTCTTTGGCCTTCTTACCTTCCAAGATACCCATCCACTGAGGTGTTCTCTAAATACATTCTTCTGAGGGACTTAGTCCTGCTAGATAGGGTCAATTCAAATGTGAGTCCTTTCTGTTTGCCACCTGGGAAAAGAATGCAATGTTTATCTAGGAAAAACAGTGATGCTGCACATTTTCAAATCAGATACAGTTTTTAAAAGTAATCATTTATATTGGGACTTAACTATTGTTCATTTGTACTTAGTTACACTGTAAATAGAAATCCTCTGGCAAGCCCCCCCCCAAAAAAAAGCTCATGTGTAGGAAAATCTTTGCATACTGTCTATTTGTGAGTGGGGAAAAGAGAGAGGTGACCACTTTTCCACACCCCTCATAAAAAGCAATGAATATATTTGAAAACCTCTCAGTGTTTTCCTCCTTTTATTAGTAGCTGAAAGGAATCTCAAGGAAAGGTAGATACTTTCAAAAGAAAAGGAGCAACATGAAGAGGTGCTCATCTTTCTGAAGCCTCTATTGTTCAGCGATGCCACATGGTAGACGTTAAAGGTTTGAACACTCATCATCATATCTTATTGAAGTTGGTAATAATTTACTGATTATTTGCAATGGGTTTCTGAAAAATATTTCTCTTTCCATTAAGGATTTCATTTTCAGCATTTGCTTGTCAGTTAAATCCTCGCATCATTAATGTAACTTCTCATCATAGGCAGAATTGAATATTCATGTCTAGCTCAAATCACTGTTATTTTGGCCTCTTACTTTTCTTCCCCCTGATCATGTAGATTGTTAACCCATCACTTTACAGCAGTTATTGAATTCACAGAGCCTTCTGATGACTTCAAGTGTACAATAGACATTGTTCTTTTTCTCTTAGCCAGTTCTTTTTCTTTCCATCCTTTCCCTCTCCCTACACCCCTTTCTCTTTCCTCACTCCCCTGCTCAGCACACACACACACACACACACACACACACACACACACACACGTCAGGTCCTGTCAGACAAGTAAGCCTTCTAAGCTCTATATAAGAGATATTAACTCTTTCAATTTGTGGATTTCCATCCCCAAGGGCAGTCGTTTGCTAGTACTGAATACAGCACTATGTACCCTGTGGGCACAAAATAAAAAAACAAACAAACTGATGAATGATTGTCCCACTTTACCATACCTGCCTCACTCTCAGGGAATACTTTCCTCACCTGAGAGATTTCTGGAAATATTTTCAATTTTGACTCTTTAAGCAGAGCTTAAGGCTACAGAGTGTCAGCCCAGGCTTTAGACAGAATGACCTCCAAAAACTCTCCCAGCTCTCAGATGGTTTGATTCTATGATTTTATTTGTCTTATGCTTTTTTATGTGTATCTCACTAAGATGGATCACACTAATGTTGCTGGACTTGGACTGTATATTCCTTGAGGGCTATATATCTATTTTGTTATATTAATGCTATCTTGTAATCTTTTTATGATGTGGCCTAGTAATAAAAAGATGGCCTTAGAGTCACAAAGTACTGGGTTTAAGATCAGCTTCTGAGAAATATAATGTCTTTATGACCCTGGACAATTGTCAGTGACCCTAGTCAACTCTAAGATTATTAGCTGCAGAAGAGTTGCCAGTCTTCACGGCCTACCTCCTTCATTGCCAACTCCTTCTATGGAATTCCTTCACTACTGGTTTCCTAAACCAATGAAATCATGTCTGGATAAAAAAATGATCTATATGCCAATGTGAAATTTTTATGTGTCATGGAGTACCTTGCCTTGATTATAAACTCCTAGAGGGCAGGTATTGTACATGTTCTGTATGGTGCCCGTGGGACTCAAGGAATCAAAATTTTCCCTCATTTAAATTACTCCTTGATAGCACATTAAATGTTTCAGGCCACTATGAACCATTTAGTGCCTAATTTACTACTTGGACAATTACTTAGCCACTGGGGAGAATAGAGTCCAATTACTATTAAACACCACCAACAAATTGGTCTTAGTGTTCTTAAAGTACCTAGTTAAAAAATATAGGAAGCAGTGGGTTCTCAATATGAATTAATGATGGCTTTTCGTGTCCATGGTCGGAACCATCACAAGCTGCCTAGTGGGCAGCTTCTTTTGCAAATTGTTTTTGATACAGTCAAACAATTCATTTTCACTTCACTAATCTGCAGATACAATAATTCTCACACAAAACCCAGCAATCTCACTCTGCTCTCAGTAAAGATTATTAATAGTAGAGAGCTGTCATGAGATCTCATATTAAAAAGACTTCATTACTTTTACAAAAGATACTGTAGTACATTTACTGGTCTATTACCAAATAATCTCATAAATAATTAAAACTCAAGTCCATTTATCAGGGAGAAAGAACAGAGTACTTTTGGGACTGTGACATCATGGCTGTTCATCCTGATTTTCACTTTCATATTCATCCCGCTTGAGAATTCGCAGTCGTCTTCATTATAGTTCTGAATTAGCATGGTATTACTGTATTAAAAGACAGCTTAAAAGAAGAAATGGTCTTGTGGCATGCCTGGGGACATCTTGAGAAAAAAAAGAAATATCCCACAGAAAAGTTGAACAGGTGTCTGGCTGTGTTTAAAGAAGAAAAGATAATCACTTATGTTTCCAATTTGTGTGTCCCCCTCCCTTCAAATTAAGTCCTATACTACAATTGCAGTTCAATTAACAGAACAGACTGAGAATGAGTCTATAAATGGCAAACTGTTATAAATTTGCCATACAAATGATGGGTTAACAATCTATCTGGGGGGAAAAAAAAGCAACAGGCCAAAATAACAGTGATTTGATCTAGGCATGAATATTCAGTTCTGCCAATGATGAGAAGTTACATTAATGATGTGAGGATTTAACTGACAAGCAAATGCTGGGAATCAAATTCTTAATGGAAAGGGAAATATTGTTCAGGAGCCCATTGTGGATAATAAGTAAATTATCACCAACTTCAGCAACACATGATGATCAGCCTAACTCATCATGCACACTTAAGCAGTAAATTTGATGTTTCCGTTTATGACCTATGCACCCTGCAGACAAATACACTAGTTGAAATTTAGGAATTACCTCATTAGCCCAGCAACCTACCTTCAGATTCTGGGATCTAGAATTTCTTAGAGGTTCAAGATCATTGGATTTAGAGGTAGAAGACTTGGGTTTGAATGCCAGCTGTATTGACAGTGTGACCTTGGACAAGAGGTGTCTTTCTTTCTTCTCTGTTACTCAGTCCCCTCTTCTATGATATGGGCTAGATCACTGGATCTCAAAGTTTAAAGGGACCACAAAAGCCATCTTGTCCAATCCATACCTGGCCAAGAATCTCCTCTACAAGGAAATTGACAAGTCGTCATCTACCCTGTGTTCAAATAAGGAAGAATCCATTTCCTCCAGAGGCCACTGTTAGCGGTACTGCTATTTTTTAAACTACTTGAACTCAAAATATTAGAGTTACATTTGCCTCTTCCTTCTTCTTTGCCTCTCACTTTCAAACAGTTGCTAGGCTTGTCCATTCTTCCTTCCCAATCATTCTTAAAAAAATTTCCTATGACTCTACTTCTACTAACATCACTATTGTGGTCAGACTCTTCCAATTTCATCACTGGACTGTTTTACAGCAGCCTCCTGATTGGTCTGCTCGACTGCAGTTTATCTTCCCTCTAATCCATCACATAGATCCCAGAGTAATCTTCATATTCGACCACTTCCTAAACGAGCACAGCACTTGGCACATAGCAGATCCTTGTTAAATACTTGTTGTTTGATTCGTTGGTTATGGTGGCTTTCTGTTTAAACCCTCCTAGAGATGCCCCATTGTCTACTGAACAAATTCCAAATTCCGTAGCTTGGTATTCAAATGCCTCCACAGTGTTATCCTGGTGAATGTTTCCAATTTCATCTCCCATTTTGCTTCCTACACAAACCCTAAACTACCACCAAAAAATTCTACTTGGACATTCATTCTGCTTTCCTGTCTCTGTGAATTTCCTTCTGTTCTTTTCTGTCTGGATTATCTTTCCCTAGGACACTGTCGCAAAATTTCACCCATTCTCTTAGGCTCAGGCCACATTCCACTTCCATGGTGACTTCAACAACCACCTTGGTTCAAAGTGAGGCCTCCCTCTTTCTGTCATCCTAAAACACTAAGTTGGTATTTGCCCACATGACATTGATTAAGCCTTGTAATTGTGTGCATATAGGCCTTCTCTTCCCTGGAACCACACACACACACACACACACACACACACACACACACAAGTTTATATATACCACAGTACTTAGGATAATGACTTTCCCATATTAGATGATGCATAAAAATTTGCTCAATGAATGAACTCTTGTCCCTACAGAGCAGCCATATAATGAAACTTTGTAGCAGGTAAAATCACAGACTTAGAACCAGAAGCAACCTTAGAGAACAAATCTCTCATTTTACAGATAAGAAACTGAGGCACAAAGGGGTTAAGTGACTTGCTCAGAGTCACAGAACTAGGAAGTGTCTGAGGCCGGATTTGAGTTCAGATCATCCTGTCTACAAACCCAATCTTCTATTCAGAATGCTAACAGAGCCACTTTAGCCTTGGTGGGTTGGGTGGAGACTTGCTATAGCTCTTTTATGAAGACTTGTCCTTGTCTTAGGAATCTTTGAATGAAATTCTCTGAGCTATATTTTCCCACTGAATAGAGTGTGTTTCTGAAAAAAAAAGTGCACTTATATTTTTCTTAAATGCTTTGGCTGAGGGACATCATGTCCTTTAGGGTGTTTCCTGGACTTCAGTTTCTGATGTGGCAATTCAATGTGGTAAGATGACTAAAGATTTTCTTAAATGTACAAAGCCTGAAAAACTAATTAGAGCAATGGATTAGGGGGAAAAAACTATTTTTGTCTAAATGGCTTAGAAACAATTTTCCAAATTCCAATCTGAATGAGTTGAAATGATTGATGTAGAAAAGCTGTCATTGACATTCTTACGGCATGGAGTAGGCGCAGCTTTCCAAGAAGAGGTCATAGGATCATAGATGTAAAGCCAGCAGGGAGCTTGGAGGCTACTTAGTCCACTTCCTTCATTTTACACATGATAGAGGGGCTGACTAATGGTCGAATCCTGAGAGCACATGTAGAATGGTAAGGCTGTTTCCAGAAACAGGTTCTTATTGGATGGTTCCCCATTATATACAAATTAGTAAGCTAAGACACAGAGAGTATAAGTGACTTGCCTGAGGTCGAACAGGTAGTTAAATGATGAAAAAATGATTTAGATCCTATGGAACCAGAGACATTGCACTTTCTACTGTATCCCCATAAGCCCTATCAAAGTGAAATATTTTGATGAAATGAACACGGATTTATCCATCCATCCATCCATCCATCCATCCATCCATCAAGGCACCAAAGATTTGATGTATTCATTCTATACTTGTGCTTAATCAAAGTTGATTAAGACATGATTCCTGTCCTCAAGACATTTATAATCTAATGGAGGAGATGAGACATGTACAGACAACTAAAATATCAGATTAAGTGACAATACCATAAGAAAGGTCCCAACAAATTGCTATGGGAGCTCAGAGAAAGGATGTCACTTTTACCTGATAGTATGTGCATGCATGCATGCATGTGTGTGTGTGTATGTGTGTGTGTGTGTGTGTGTGTGCTTTGCGCACATGTATGTGTGAAGATGGGAGTGGAAGGAGCAAATAATGCTTCAAAGAGGTAATGTCATTTTAACTAGGCTTGGAAGGATGGGCAGAGATCTGGCAAGTGAGCATGAGGGGATAGAGCATGGATCTGAACTTATTCTTTTTCTCTTTCATTTTTCCACCGCTTCAACCAAGTGCTTCGAGTGGTAGAGGAAGATATCAAAATGAGTCCACTAAATACTTAGTTTTTCAACTAAAATTTTCTAAGTTGACAGGATAAAACTGTTGGAAATTAGATTTAAAAAAAAACCAAGTAAACCGTATACAATAATCCTGTAGAGTGTTTTTTTCCCCTCAAACCTTTTACTAATTCCTGATTCATCCTGGTCTCATATATTTTTTGACATAGATTCTTTGCATCTATGTCACTTTTCAATAATATTTTTCCTTTGCAATGCAGCCTAGAATTTAAACTTTAACCTTTTGTGAGATCTATGAGTGTGTATTAGCTGCCCTAGAAAACAAATATGGATCTAAGATTTTCAAGAAATTTCATTCTATGCATCTTACTACAGTGATAATTCTAGGAGGTTCTATTCTTTTCATTAGTAATGAAAAAAAAGAGTTTTTCCAGAGGATTGAGTATCAGAAGACCTATGGTTTAGTACAAGTTCTTTCTCTAATTTGTTTTATGAACCGTGGCAAGTCACTAACTGTACCTCTCTGCATCTCTGGTTATTCACCAATAAAACAAATTTCTTCCAATTCTGTGGTTCTATAATTTAGCTTTAGTATTTAAACAGCTCAAAGGGTTTTTCAGGGTTTCACAGCTGTTGCTTCTGCAATCCCAGGAGGGCTCTTGCCCATCACAGAGTAGAAACCAGGAAGATGGGCCTTGGAAGGAGCTTAATCTGTTTAGAGACTCCAGCAGGTTCTGTTCCTGGGGGCTCCAGATAGCTTCTGAGAGTCTCTGCTCACTTTCAAACCTGATAACATAGATCATGACACTTCATTCCATAGTCAGCAATCCCAGGGGGGCTCTATCTGACAGGAGCTCAGGCCTTGGGGGTCTAAGCTATTCTGATGATTTCCAAAATGCCAAACTTTAGGACAAGCAGGGTGTGTCTTTCCATTTAATGAATTTTGTTCTGGAACTCATAGGGAATGGAAATCACCAGTCCATTAAATATGCCAATGTATTAGCTTACTATTCTCTTGAAGGTGTTAGGGTACAAGAGAATTTCCTGGCAGTGGGTATTATTACACACTGGAATAGGTTACTGAGAAAAAATTGTAGAATGTTTTTCCATGGAGCACTATAAAATAGCAGAAAATAGCCCTCTCCCCACCCCCCTCACCAGAATGGCTTAAGTGTAGTTCCATCTAGAAAAGAGGAATTGATTAACCAACCTTAGGTCAACCAAGGTTTGTTTAAGATAGAGATGTAGAAGGATGGTATGGCTTTTGGAGATGTCTAGGATTTGTAGTCAAGTTATAGCAAGGTAGAATATCTGAAAACATTCCTCGGAGGACAGCTGAAACTTTGTTGGAGTTACTCTAATACTGATCCAATGGTGTGTTCCTGGGGCAAGGAGGAAGGAGTGTAGGGGCACTCTGGCATAATATTATTGAATATATGCTGGGGGGGGTGTAGCAGTGCCAAATGGTCATAACATTCACACTAGTGGAGTGCGAATGTTGAGAAGCAGTGCAGTATAATGGGTAGAATCAGGAGAATCTGAGTTTGATTTCTTTCCACCTTTGAAACATACAAGCTGTGACATATGAGGTCACAAGTATGACCTTGGGCTAGTCCCTTAATTTCTCTGAGTCCAATTCATGTCGTGATTCCCTAAGTTGTCAGGACACCCCGTGCTGCAGTTACTGAGTATATACAGCTAGGTCCTGAGGAGTAGGAATGAATTATGGATTTCCCCTGAAAATGGCTGCATGTATTCGAATTCACACTATTCGAAGTTATAATTATGTAAAATATGGTAATTGGTTACAGCCCAATGGAAATATGCAGTGTGAATTTAAATAATGCAACCACTTCAGGGGATTCATTACTTGCCCTAATCAAGACCTATTGTATTTTGTATTTATTTCTGTGTATGTGTTCCTCTCTGCCAACTCGCCCCCCCCAACCCTCCCCTTAATAAAATGTTAGCTTCTTGAGAGAAGAGGTATGTTGTTCCCCACAAGTAGCAGGTGAGCTCAAGAGAAGAGACTATTTTGTTTTTGTGATTATAGCTCAAGTTTTTAGCATGGTATCTGCCACAGAGAAGATGTTTGCTTGTTGAACAGGTCTTAATTTTCTCATCTATAAAATGGGGAAAACAGTAATACTTTCCTTTGCAGCATTGTTCTGAGGATAAAATGAGATATGTTAAGCACTTTGCAAGCCCTAATATGCTGCATAAAATGTGAGTCATTATTGTTGTTGTTTTTATCATGCGGTACCCCATTTTGTGGAATGGTCCTCGTAAGCAGATGTTGGCAGATTAGGAGTAAGAATGAGGGGGAAGTGAGAGTAACACATGAGGCACTTAACTTTCAGCCTGTGCCAGTCAATTCACCCTAAGGGTGAAACATTTCAAAATCTGACCTTTTTCTTTTCTTATGGAACAATCTGCAGCCTTAAGGAGAGAAATGGGAAGGGCAACAGGGCCCTTTGTCTTCAGTAACTTTATGAAGTAGGCACTTAAGCTGGGTTATCTGTCACCCAGTCAGTGGTCACTGTATTCTACTTCTTCTCTCCTTGGTTTCTTTTTGCTTTTTTCTTGTTTACCTGTCTTGCTTATTGCATTTATTATTCTTCTGATCATAAATGAGTAGAAATTTTTATGGCTGAAAGATTGGCCTAACTAGAGAAAGCCCAGCATAGTGCTTAATACTTCATAATATTAAACAATCCCCACCAGGAAACAAACAAAAGGCATTTGTGTAATTTCATTAGATATCAAAAGAGCCCTTAGAAGGCTAAATTGGAGATGCAATGCTGCCTCTCCTTATATACAATGACAAAGAGCCAATTCAGCTACTTGAACAGAAACTCAGATAATCACGGCCCTTTCAGAAAGGCTTTATATTCAATGTAAAGGAAATTTTGTCTTCAAATATTACCAGCTCAGCTTCCAGTGGTTTCAATGGGAGCTGGACATGCAGAGCCAAGGGCTAATTTTGACCCATGCATTTCCCCAGTACACCCTCTTGGGTGATCATTCTAGCTTTACCAAAGTGTTTCCTCTAGCTACGAGAGTCACTGTTGGAAAGTTTAGAGCACTGAGGAGAAACTAAAATCCAAATCAATATGCCTTAGAACAAATAAAGCAAAAGAAGATTTAGATAGGAATAGTCTTCTTTCTAGGTCCCTGGAGGACAGATGGAAGCTATCTTGATAATTTTTTTTAAAGCCAAAGGCCTATTTTTTTTTTAAAGGTTTCTTCCTCCCTCAGTTAGAAAGGTTCTGAGATGAAGACAGCAGGGTCATGTAGTACTATTATATATTTTGGAGTGAGAGATTAAAGATAGAGAGGATACTGCTCAATAGACTAGTTTATTTCATTCCTCAAATGTTGGTTGTTGTAATAAATTATTTGCAGTGAATTGGTTTTGCTTTCAGGTATGTTACATTTTGTACAGAAAGATAGATTATATTCTAGGGAACTACCTAATCGAGTTGCAATGCTTTCTATTATTTCCCCCAAGCAATAGTTTTACAGATAGAACATTTGAAGGGAGAGCTTCTTGCCTGCAGATCTACAGGGCTCAGAAGATTACTCATTGTCCTTTGACCTTTGAGAGCACTGACTCTAGCTCAAACTGATGACTGGGAGGAAACACTGAATTGAAAGAATATCCAAAAGCAAATTCAGTGTAACTGCAATAAATGTTCGTTTACTACTCTGTAAGAGAAATATTAGAAGTCAAGGTGGAAACTTGTAGAAACATACTGGAAACTTGCTGGTCATGAAAGAACTAAATTTGATATAAGGCAGAGTGCCATCTTGGATACAATCCAGGGGAAGGTTTAGTTCTTGGCATACTAAAAGGACTTTATTACAAGGCATTTGTACTTAGGAAACAGTACAGTGGCATAGACCTCTATGCCAGCGTTAGAACAGGATTGCAAATGCTTTCCAAGGTACATTCTTGATCAGTAAGTAAAGGATTTTTGAAGAAACTCAAAGGATGGAAAAGGGAACAACCAGAAAGAAAAAAGGGAGCCTCAATTGCACAACATACACACTCATATGATGGAGTCATTTCACTGGGGAAAGCAGAGGTTAGCTGTTCAATGCCATTGTATTGTGCCTACTAAGGAAAGAAGCCTACTGGGATGAACAAAGATCTTTGACATTTTTGGAGGGATTATGACTCTACTTCTCTATCCCATTCTATTCCACAACCTCTGTTATTATGAGATTTCACATGGGCCATGTGGGAGCTACCAGATTCTCTGGACCTTGCTTTGAGCAAAATACTCATGTTAACAAGACATCTTGGCCCATAAAATACTTAATGCCTTCACTCATTTTTAACTGTTTCCTTTGTTGTGTGCTTTATTTTTTAATGTGTTGCCAATGTGATCTTTAAAACTATCACCAACAAAGATTTATTGAATGGTAAGGAGGGACCTAGCACATTTTCAAATTCCATCAGTTTGCTGAAGATGGGGTCATCCACGTGGAAGACCCTGGGGAGCTGTTTGTGGGAAAATCATGAGGAATGGAGCATGCATACATATTCTGGAGCAGTTTCTTGTTGGTTGCCTACCATTTGGCTTGGAGGAGTGTTTTTCCATTATCTGAATGGCCAGAAATGTCAATGTTTTGGGAAGGGTAGAAATCAGAATCTGACATGACTTTTGCTGCATTTGGGGTTGAGTTGGCAAGGTGGCTTTTGATGAGAGAGCCATGCTATAGGGGGAAGGGTTTTATTCTCTTTGTTTGTTTATCTGTTCTAGGTGAAGGGAGTGAAATGGGGTCCAGGAGAATGGGGTTAAGAGGGTGAGCTGAAGATTTTGGGATTCTAAGAATCCAGGCCGGGTCTTGCAGCAAGCCCAACAGCAATGCCTGGAGAGGCAAAAGTCCTGGTTTCCAACTCAGCAGAAACTCACAGTGATGCTGCCAGCTTTGGCTATAAACTTGGTGGAAACAATGCTAGGTAGTACCGAGTGAGGCTGTGAGACTTTCCAACCCCTAAGAATTAGGTGGTGCATGTTAGTGCTCTGCCAGATAGTGAAGATGTATAATACATGCAATCCCTTCAATGAATTTACTGTCGTACTGAAAAGACGAGGCATACTAGTACAGAATTTTTAAAATAATATAAAGCAATAGCAAGTTAAGGGTCAGATCTCTGGAAACTTACAATAAATGCTATTGAAGTTTACAAATAGGGGCTTACAGTGGTCTAGAAATAAGAAAGAAGGCTTCATGGAGGAAGAGAGATGGCATGGGTAGGTGGAGAAGAGAAAGAGTGGAAAGGATAATCTAAGAGTGAAAAATGAGAGAGGCTAAATAATGAAATCAGCATTATAGTTTAGGGATGATTACACTTATTTATCTGAATTGGAGAGTTTGTTGAGAAACAGTGGGACAGAAGGTTAAATAGGTTAGGGCCAGACTACATAGGGTTTTAAATGTTAGATTAAAGAGTTTAGATTTTTTATTATAAGTAATGGAGAACTAAGGAGCTTTTTTTTTTAAAATTTGTTTCCTTTAGAGAAGAGAAGTAATATGATGCAAGTGGAATTTTGCAAATATGAATGTGGCAGAACTGTCCAGGATGAATTGAGGAAGCAAACCTGACTCAGAGAAGACAGAAAGCTACTGTTACAGTGTGATCATGAGCAATAAAGGCCAGGCCTCATTTCAGGTATGTTCCCTCAACATATATCCCACAATATACACCGAATAGTCCCTTCATCTCAATGGTATAAGAAAACATGAGACATCTCAAATTCATTTAGGGACTGTACCTTAATTGAAAACCATTCAATTTGACAAAAATATAAGAGGGCCTAATTTAAGCAGAGAAAGGGATAGAAGAGATTATGAAGAACAGATGCTCAGTTTTCTTAATCCTTTAAAGTAGAAAGTAAAAACAACTCGCTCATTTAGGCCTTAATTAAAGAGAAGAAATTTATAATTTGGAGTTGCAAAGATGGATAAGACCTGTATTTTTTTAGGTTGTTACTACTTTTTCTTAGTGTCTTGGCTAATCACGAGGTTGTATGGAGCTCATATCCCACTGCATTACTTCTCTTGACCATTTGCCATTGGATTAAGGCTCCATGTTGCCTTTCCTGAGAAAACAGAGGTGGGGCAGGCGGCCTGTTAATGTTCCTGGCTTACCACTTAGCTAGCTGGCAGCACTTTGCTACTGTTTACATTTCTACTGCTGGCTTTCCAAAAGGTTATTATAGAGCAGAGCTTTAACTAAACAAGAGTCTTGATTTCTCTAAATGCTGGTCTACAAAGTCTACTTCTGTTAGCATTTGGTTGGGTTCTTTTATGCATTTTCCTTGTTGTAGTTAGCATGTCCTTCAAAGCCCTGTCATCTGCGGTACTTTACATTTCCGAATGTCTCTTTAAGTTGAAACGTTGTCTAGGACTTGGTAGAACTGGCAGACTCCGACACTACATGTTGTATTATTCATTGTTTGGCGACTAGTCTGCATATCTGTGGTAAAAACAAACACGATGCCTCTCAGCTCATTTCAGACCGTTCATTACTTTTCTATGAATGGCTTTATGAAAATGTGAAACCCTCTTTATAGAATGTAAGAAGCAATAGAACCACAAGAATCAGTACCAGCTAAGACTTTCATGATATGAATTTCATGTTGAATCACAACTTTAGTTCAGAGAAGCTCAGTAAAGTTCTTATTTTAAATCTATACAGATTAAGAGTATTTGGGTTTGACTGCTCAATTTTCCTTTTCATTATGTAGTCTGGAGCCAGCCAGTATTCATCTTTGGCCATTAAATTTGAGCAGGAAAATCAAGTTTTCTATGGCCAATACTTCATCTCCACTCATTAAGATGGGGGAAGAGACAAATTTCTGCACATGTTGGCTTTGCTTCATAAAATGGGCCAGTGGATGCTGCTCTGTTAGTACTAATGTTGACTCCTTTGATGTGAAACAAACTGGTCTTTGTTTATGATAAGGGGGATCCCAAAACAATCCTAACTTCAACTTGTGTATTCTTTTTAAAGAGACAATACCTTTCCACTGATACTTAGGGCCTTATGTAATAACTTTGCTATCAAAATAATCTTTTAACTAAGACAGGTAGCCAATCCTGAGTTGAATCATTGGGTAATTTCTTAGCTTCATATAGACTAGGAATTAATCTTAGATTTGAGTTCTGTCAAGAAATCTTGGCCTTTGGGGTGGAGTGGGGAACCAAGCAATTCCTAATTTGTTTGAATAGAAAATAAACCACTTTTTCTTCACTCTTCTTTTCCCTCATGTGTTTATTACATCCACAGTACATATTCTTATCTTCTCAGAATCCTAAATCCACATTTTAAAAAATCTGAATGCTTCTGTGCTTGGTGTAGGCTTCCAGGCACAGATAACCTTAGAAGCATTTTCTTGCTTGTCTGACATACAAGTGGAAAGTTTGTGTGAATTTATCCAGGACCCACAGAATTTAACTCTTTACAATATACCTAAGCATTTCAAGCATGTTTACATTGGGAAATGTTTTCCTGTTCCTATGTGTAGGCAGAAACAAATGATTTCCTTGTGTTCACCTCACTGACCCTGCCGCCTGTACTAATTATTACACAGAAATAACAGACGTGGCTACTTCTGGCTTTGACTTAAATTTATTCATCAAAGACTCAAACTTTAAAGTGTGAGATACTTGTGAATTCTTTGCTTGAGGAAAGGTTTCAAAAAAAATATTTCAATACTTCAAGAGGTCTCTGATCTCTTTAATGGGAGTACTTTATCAAATGGTAGACCATACCCCTGCCACAGCTTTCGTGCCATGTACCTCTTGTCCATGTCTTATAATTCCTTCACAGAGGGGCCACCCAGCATGCCTATAGAGCTCTTCATGTTATGTGGGTACCAGTGCCATACTTGGGCTGTCCATCCATTACCCCTTTTGATGTAAGAACGGCCTATCTCCCCTTCTAGTCATTCATCTCTTTGATTATACTTTTTATGCTCTCTCTTATATGCAATTCTTCACTGGTATTAAGCTATAGGCTTTTAGGGAAGTAGTGGGTGGTTCAGTGGATGGAACATTGGGTTTGGAATTAGGAAGACTTGAGTTCAGAATTGGTCTTAGATATTTTCTAGCTATATGACCTTGGGAAAATCACTTAACCTCTGTTTGCCCCAGTTTCCTCTACTGTAAAATGGGATATTAATAGTATTCACCTCCCAGGGTTGTTATCAGTATCAAATAAGATAATATTTGTAAAACAAAAAAAGCACTTAGCAATGTGCCTAGCATATAGTAGGTGCTAACTAAATGCTTATTCCTTTTCCCTTCCTATTACTCCCACCATTTGTCTCTCCATCGCTCTTTGGGTGACCCACAATTTTGATTCTTAGCAAACTGTGACATTACTTGTTTCACACCTATGTGACATCATTCTATGAATATTGGTATTAAAATGATGGGCTTTTGTTTCAGGGAGAAGCTTGAGGTTGTGAGAATAGACAATTCCCCAAATGCATGTCCCCCTGCTCCCACTTTATTTTCTCTTATTCAGCTCAGGACAAGCTCATTGTCTAGCTACAGTATTAATCCAACATATAAGTACTGATGGGCAAATTCAGTTGATTATCTATGAAATTGTGTCTGCACAATAGGCATCCTTCATCTAGTTGTTTTTTCTTGGGTATATTTTATTCTTTTGAGTAATTATGGATCTAATTTAGGAGGTTCTATAATGATCTGTGGCTTCATACAATCAGCAGAATGCCATCTGTAAACAATAGAATCTCAGAGAACGTAAGACTGGTAGAAAATCCCCCTTCCATTTGAACTGTGAACTAAATACCCCACCCCTCACTGCCTATGATATCGGCAATTCCTTTAGGTGAGTATGTCTTCATGTTTTATGCCTCTTTTGATATTAATAATTAAAGGGCCATGAAACAAAGTTATCTCTGTTATTGCATACACCAAGGCATCTTGTTAGATTCCTTCTAAGAAGTGGAGCTTTTGAAAATTAAAAAGGTTTCCCAAATTTAGTACTCAGGTAATAAATTACGTCCTATTTTCTCACTTTGCATTTTGTGTATTTTTCTCTATTTCTTATTCTCATGTTGCTGTTGGTTCATGAAAGTCAAATACTCAAGGCTCAAATCTGCCAAAAGTACTTCCTACTGTCACAGTGGAAACTTTTCCACTTTGGGCTGAACAGCTTATGCCACAAAGTAAATCCATGCTTTGAAGAAAATAGAATAAAAATTTTGGATCATGGTGAAAGGAGAGCAGCGTGTATAGAAACAACTTGTAGAACAGACAAAGAGGACAAGGAAATTGGTGGGTGGGGGAAAAGACAAAAATGAAAATTCAGAAAGGTAATGAAGAAATTAGAAAATGTATGAAGTATATATGGAAGTGAGAAGCTGTTATCTTTTTGTTTTCATAGTTGTAGATCATAACTGCTCAATCATATGAAGCAATAACAGTTTATTGTATTTTTTAACTGGTAGGCCTAAATCTCTAGACCAAGTACATCATAGATTTTTGTATAGATTGCTCAGTGCACATTTAAAAATAAAGTTTAATAAAAACAGAGATGTGCTTCTGTTATAGGAATCTCCCAGACCTCCTTATAGAGCCAAACAATGAAATATCCTGAAGAGCAGAGGTTCAGATCAAAGTAAATACATTTAATCACTTTGTATTATTTTATAGTGAATTTTAAAATCACATGGCTTATAGTTTCTTTGATTTTTCCTCTATCCTATTCTTATTCCACTTCTCAGCTGTACTTTTTTTGGGGTGGTTTCAAATTGTATGTGAGATAACAAGGTGAGATTATGCAAAGTCATAATAAACAATATTATAATAAACAAATAAATATAATAAACAAAAAATTAAAAAAATAATCGTAATACCCTTTATCTTTCTGTAGCTTCCTATTACTCAAATATTCTGTGTGTCTTTTTCAAGCTTGTGCAGTGAGGGTGTATGAGGTGTTCAGAAGAACTAGCACCTCTGGTGTGAGGGCTTGCCAAGCCCTTTTCTTTTTTTTTTAAATTTTTAAAAAAATTTTTAGGCAGCTGGGGTTAAGTGACTTGCCCAGGGTCACACAGCTAGCAAGTGTCAAGTGTTTGGTCTGAGGCCAGATTTGAACTCAGGTCCTCCTGACTCCAGGGTCGGTGCTCTATCCATTGCACTTGCCAAGCCCTTTTCAAGACTGCTTATCCATTTTGGTGTCAACCTGTCAGCTAACTCGGCCACACCTCAGTAAAACCAACTTGGCAGATGGGCTAAACCAGGCTGAAGGTAACTGACAGACCTCTAACACATTGGTGAGTTGGGGGATGTTTACCTCAAGCATGTAAAGACTTCCCCCAGTAGAGTGGGTAGATGAGAGCAATTTTTTCCACCAGGCATGAAGGTGGCTGAAGCAGGTGCTGTGGAACACTTAGAGCTTGGTCAGACTTCAGAGATACCAAGGTCATCCACTGCATCCTGGACCATTGCTAATCGCCTTGACTTTGTCTTGCCACTGGACTTCTATGACTCTGGAAGACAAGAGTGAGAGAGTGAGGCTGACAACTTTGTACAACTCTGCCTCACTTAAATCTAATTCGCAAGCAAGTTAAGACATCACCAGTGCTGTTATTGGTCCTCTTTGAAAATGAAAGACGAACAACAGAGTCGACATATAATGATTAAGATGGGCTGGAGAAGTCTCTAATGTAATAAACATAAATTCAGTATTTTATTATTAACCCCTAATTAGTGCCATTTTTGTGCTACCCTGACACTATTTTGCATGTGTGTGTGCGTTTTCCTCCAGAAAGTTTTCTCTAGAATGTTTCTTATCTAATATGTAAGTGAAACTTTGTAAGTTTCTAGTCAAGAACCAATGATATGGTGACATATCTATGTGTGGTGAAACAAATTATGAGGTACTGCCAAGGAAACTGTTGTAGCATATTTAAATATTAACAATAGATTGAGCCAGTTTCCAGAAGCAAAAAATTAAGAAATACCTGTCTTTTTTTTTCCTGAAGAAAAGATGGAAAAGGTAGATGCTCTTTGTAATAGAATCAGTTTGCCAGAACAAATTAATAAACAGACCATAATACCAATACAAAGAACATTAGAACTGGAAGACATTGAAGAAATTGTTTAGTTCGAACAACTTTTACTTTTACGAATAAGGAAATTGAGACCTCAAAAGGTTAAATGACTTGATTGAGTTCACCAAGTTGGCATAGCTGAGAAAAATATATATAAAATTACAAAATGTGAAAGCTAGAAAGGATCTGAGAGGTCATCTAATCCAACACTTTCATTTTACATTTGAGGAAACCAAGCCAAGAAAGGTTGAAAAGGATGGGTATCCAGGCACCCTGTCCTGTGCTTTCCACTAAAATACTTGGTGAATTGAATCTAACAAGTATTTGGAAGAATATCATGTGTTTGCAAAACCATACTGCTAACACTCTGTTGGATGCTCTAAAGACATTTTAAAATGGGCCCCTTGCCTTTCAAGGGGACAGTCAAATAATAATGTAAGATAGCATTGTTATGCCAAAACAATTTGAGTATTAATCTGACAAATAAAAAAAAATAACAAGAAGTTCAGCAGGAGGTCAGAAGTGGTAGTTTAAGAAGATTTTCTGAAGAAGGTGGGGACTTGGATTGGACCTTTACAGAAAAGTTGGTAATTCTAGTGTAGAGGAGCTATTCACAAACTGCATCCTGAACCTACTTTGTTGCACTTCCTATTTAAACAAGTGAGGCATGATATAACATAATAGATTATAACATTAGTAATTAATAATTAAACATCTTCTATGAAGACTGCAAAACAAGAACAATCACAACTGTCTACCCATAAACTTGGGTTGTACTTTTCTGCCAATGCACACAGTGGGTATAATCTTATAAGAAACCTAGCTGAGAGTTACATGAATAGTTGTCTTGAACAATTCATGACTTTACACTGTAGGCTTTTACCTATGTGGTTTTCTTAGGGAACAGTCTACATCTGTTGGGAGGGACTTCTTCCCTGCTTACTTCTCCCTTACAACCATTACAACCATTCCTCATCTGGGATCTAAGGCAGTATTATCATCTTAGCAAAACCAGTTTCCTTAAACCTGGTTTCTACAGGAGCTATCCAGGTTGCTTGCTTGGTTGATTTCTGAGGGATTTCCTTCTCATTCAAATCACACATAGCAGTAAAAGGCTAGGCAAAGGAGCCTCTCTTTCCCCCAACCAGCAGAGGATTTTTCTTCCTCCAATCAGCTCCCAGCAGCAATGTTTTTGCTCTCATAAACAAAGGCCATCTTCCTCTATTTAGCTCAGCAGGGAAGTGATTTAGACTCTAAGCTATGGGTTGGCTGCTTTTTTATGACCTATCTGTTCAGTTGAACTCAGTTCTGAACCCAGTTGAACTGAACTTGGCTATGATCAGCTCCATTCAAGCAGCAGGGGTCAATCTCAGTTCTGTATCCTGTACTCAGTTGGACTTGGCTGTGCTCCAAGCAATATTTCAAGCAGCATTTTCCTTCCCTGGCTTCTTCTGCCTTCTGTGCTTCTGTGATCTCTGAATGACTTCCTCCTCAAAGTAGAGTTTCCTTGTGTGAAATGGCATACCTCAATCTTAGAGTGAGAAACCAAAATTCACTTTTTTTATCGGTTGTAGCACAAAGAGACCACGTGCAATTCATCAAATTTTCATAAAAAAGTTGTCATCGTCAAGCTTTCCTTGTTTCAGTTCAAAGTCCTCACAACTGTCGTATGTAGATTAATGGTTGGTAATCAAGACATTTCAAGATCTTCACTTTCAGTAAGTACTTTATTTCAGAAGGCTGCTTTCTCTTGGGTCCTCTATATTTCCCTCCAAGTACTTTAGTCTTAGGGGATGTTTTTTCACTGTTTCTCTCACAACTATCATTATTTTTGCCCCTTTCAATGAAAAAAAAGTATCCAAATAAGAAAGGTGTACCACCCTTTATAAAACATTTTGAAAACCTCTAAGAACTACACAAATGTGAGCTATTATTATTATTATTATTATTATTAATACAGCTAGGTATTTGAAGGCAATCTACTTGTCTAAAGTAAGCCAGGGTTCCATGAATAAACAGATGGAACAAAACCACACCCTGGCACTGCAGTCCGGCTTTCAGTGACAGGAGATGAATCAAATGAAACCAGCATTTCACAGGTGGCCACTGGGAAATAGTTTCCATATTATATGGGTTAAGGCAACAAAGCAAATATAAGTATTTAAGTATTGTTATGAGGTTAGATATGCAATTCTCTTTGGCTTTAGTCTTCTTTGCTCATATTTTACTGAAAGCTTGGTGGATTTATGGATATTTGTGGGTAGTCAACAATATTTGTTGAATTTCTCCTGTGGGCAAAATATCCATAGAAAGAAAAAGTTACAATAGTTTATTTTAATTTTTTTCTTTTTGTAGGGTTGGGCTTTGTTTGCACTCCAGGCTTTTTTCAAAACATGGCAGTTGTGAATCAATTGAATTTGGTCTTTTCCAAAAGAACCAAGTATTTGGGTCTTTGAATTTAGATATCACATAGAATAGAGCAAATAACTAAATCTCCCCAATGGGAAATTTCCTTTTCTCATAAACATACCCTTCAAAGGGAAAAAAGAGAGACATGAGATCATTTTGCTATTGGTAATTGTGAGGTAATGTAGCATAGTGGCTAACAAGCCAGCCACAAAGACTTGGGTTCAAGTTGTGCTCTAATATGTAAATACACACACATACGGTAAATTTTAACAGTGGAAGGTTGCTTAACCTTTCACTGCCTCAGGGGACTATAATTTGCAGAGTGGTTGCTGATCTGCATTGGTAGTGTTTTATTTGTTGTACGTATATCCTCAGTGCCTAACACAGAGCCTGGCACATGGAAGCAAGTCATGAAGAGAGATAAAATACTTCATTCTCATCTTTTCATCTCTTAATAGTGTGGGAATAAACTAAGATGGTCCTTCTAATCTCCACTCTACCATCACTCTCCTTCCCCACCTTCATTCTAGGCTAGATTTTCAGATGCTTCCAGGAATATAGGATAAAAATGATCCGGCTGCTAGTCATGTGCCCACCGAAGTATGTGAGTCTTGGAAACTATGTCTTGGAAAGTTATTAGAGGGGCTCAGCATCACCAGCCCTGTTGAAATGGGAAATTCTCTTTCTCAAGTGGGTCAATAATTGATGTGAATTTTCATTTTTCATAGACATTATTTATTTGTAATGGCTGCATTGCTGCATACTTTCATTGCTATGTCTGAATATGTATTACTCAGTTTCCGTAGTCTGTTTCCACAATATAAAGTTGACGAACTTTCCACTGACTCACACCAAAAGTGGTGATGAAAAAGCTAACTAATAATAATTGACATGAGAAGTAAATTAATTCAACAAAACCTTATAAATAAATACTCCTGTGGATATATCAAAATCAAATTCAGCCAACAAGTTGTTCTGCATCTTTTATACTCAGGGCACTACATTAGGGCTTGGGAGAGATTTAAGAATAATTCAGATGTGGTATTTGTCCTCCTGAAATTTATGGGTTAATATTTTGTTCTGTCTTTTATAACTGTATCCGATCCATGTATAAAAGTACTTTTGCCTTCAAAAAAACCATCTGAATGACTGTAGAGATCTCAGAGAGGTCAGAAAAAGAACAGGCCTCGGGTGCTCTAGGAGATAATTTCCTACCTGTTACCATGCCGGTCTCTGACTGTCAAGCTTTTGATCAGCACGCAGAAGACTTCAAGGTCATAAATTCTAGAGCTGGAAGGCATCTTAAGAGATCAGCTAGTTAGTGGTAAGGGGCAGCTTAGAGTGCTGTGTCTGGATTCAGGAAGACTCATCTTTCTTGAGTTCAGATCTGGCCTCAGACACTTACTAGTTGTGTGACCCTGGGCAAGTCGCTTAACCCTGTTTGCCTCAGTTTCTTCATCTGTCAAATAAGCTGGAGAAGGAAATGGCGAACCACTCCAGTATCTTTCCCAAGATAACCCTAAATGGGGTCATGAAGTTGGACTATGACTGAAAATGACTAAATAACAACAACAACAACAACCACAACAAAAGTTAATGGAAAGAGCGTCGTTTTTGGCGTGAGAGGACCTGGCTTCAAATCCTACCCCTGTCACTGCCTGTGTCACCTTAGAGAAGTCCTTTAATCTCTCTGGACTCAAATTTCCTCATTTATAAATTGAGGTGGTTCCCCTTGATAGACTTTATGGTCCCTTCTTGCCCTAAATATACAATCCTATGATCCTACAAATGAAAACACTCAGGCCCAGAGAGATGAATAAGACCCAACAGCACAAAGGGAGTAAACAGCAGAACTTTTCCTCTGCCCTTGTTTACAAATGGGAAAACTGAGGCAGAGAGACAGACCAAGTGAACTGAATACTTAATGAAAAAACTGAGCACACTGAGTAAAGATGAGAAGAATTAAATAGAGCTCGACAGAGGCATCTATTTAACACTACGGTTCTATTTGGGTGCCTGTTTGAGTTTCTACCAAGTGGCATCATCAACCAGTGTGCGTCTGTTGTCTCTGGGCAATTAAATTTATTCAGCATTAAAACACCAGCTCTGGGACCAGAGAAAGGAATCTAAGAAGCATTCACTGATAGTCTGATTCAGAACAAATGCTTTTCCCTTTGGTCTATTCATGCCTATTTCAATTGGCATTAATGTAAAGTACCATGCGGGCCCTCTTTTATATGAAATCCTTGTCTTCCACTTGGCAGCCATCCTGGCACTGGGTTCTCAATGGCCATTCGGGGATGATAAATCAGCACTACTCAGATGACGGATCTAACAATGTGGAGATTGCTGGAGGCAGGTGTTGTTGTGAGGCCTAATTCTGTTGGCATTAAGTGACAATTCATAGTTGCTGCAGGAGCACTAAATTGCACTGTTTTAAAACAGGAAGTCTGAGTTAAAAGCTGTGTAAAACCATTATACTGTATCCAGCACTCCAGGCTTTTCTAATTAGGTCATTTGGAAAAAGATGACCTTTTAGTTTCTGGGCCTCTTTGCTGGGGACACATGTTTCTAATTATCATTTTTATTCTACTTCACCAAAGCTGTTGACAAGCTGAGACTTTGTCTGTGGGGGTATGTGCGCGCTGCGCAGCCTCCCCAGAGTCAATAACGTTTTTTTGTCTTCAAACATTCAGCAAATGGGAGGAGATGGAAACAATATGTGCAGTAATTTTAATGTCAGTGCAGCCCAAATCAGATAGATGCAAACGACCAGCAAATGCGAAAGGAGGTTGCTAATGTCTGCGGGCTTTTAGGCCTGCCTGGGGTGAATCAAACTTGTCGGAAGTCACTATATCAATATTTACTCTGTCCTGAACTGCCAAGTGTGAATACGTTGTGAGATACAAAAAAGAAATGGATTTTAGGCTAGATTGTCACTAGAAAAATAATGGCTGTTCAGAATTAGAATTCTATCTATGACTTAAAGAAAAAAAAGCAGCCACTCAATAATCTTTCAAACATTCCTTTGGCATTTTGCTTACTGTTTTTGGAACACTGACAAATGCCTTTATACACTGACTTCTGATGGTCTTTCCTCCCTCAAAAGTAGGTACTAAAATATTTTAGTGATGACTTTAGATCCAATTGAGTGTAGGGATTCAAAATATAAGACGACATTAAGTCTAGCAACCCAAGAGTTCTCATTCGAAAGATTTCTTGTGGGCCTTGGAAACTTAGATTAGAGATTCTAGGAACTTCAGAAATCATCCAGTCTAATGTCCAAGTTTTGCAGATGAGGAAACTGAGGCCCCCAAGATACAAAGTAGATAATGGTATCTTAGATTTCTTGTGATATAGTCAGGTGATTTTTGCCAACATCACATGAAGTTCGTTCCTTCCTTCCTTCCTTCCTTCCTTCCTTCCTTCCTTCCTTCTTCCTTCCTTCCTTCCTCCCTTTCTCCTCTTCTCTTCTCTTCTCTTCTCTTCTCTTCTCTTCTCTTCTCTTCTCTTCTCTTCTCTTCTCTTCTCTTCTCTTCTCTTCTCTTCTCTTCTCTTCTCTTCTCTTCTTTCTCTCTCTCTCTCTCTCTCTCTCTCTCTCTCTCTCTCTCTCTCTCTCTCTCAGGAAAACTAATTCTGCTGTCAATTTCCCCTTCTGTCACTCATAGGATCATAAAACTATGCATCTGGAATGGACTTTGAAAGACCATCTAGTTCATCCCCTTGCCCCCAGGCAGTTCTGAACTTAAACTATCCTGAAATGATAATAGTCTACTCTTTCCTTTAAAGATCTCTCAGAAGACAGAGTTGACAAAGAAAAATGATTATACCTAAATATTTAATATATAAATTACACTGGTGGTTTGAGGAAAATGTATGGAAGATGATTTGAAGTTTTTTATAAAATTACTAATAATCATTAATTCAACTAAATTCTCCCCTACCAGATCTACATGGTGTGATAATGTGCTATCAGACTTTAGTACTAATCAGTTATAAGTCAGGAAGGGGGCTGGGGAGTCTGTGTAGATCAAGGATATGTGTGTCAGAGATGGCATTAGAGGTGATCATTAGCAGTACAGCAATGACTGACCTTAGGAGAAGACACAGAAATGGTGAATTTTTCTTTAGTACCTTCCAACCAATCTTATCAGTGTTCCTTTCTCCTTACTAGAGGTGCTTATCCAATCACCCACTGTTACTCTCAGCAGGCTAACAATTAGCCATTGCTAAGACATTAACTGATACATGAAATATTAGCTGATAAAGGCTTAAGGAGTGATTCCTCCTAGGGGCATTTATGGACAGGTCTATGATTTCATTGGCGTAAGTACCCCAATAGAGGGGTTGAATTTCCTAGCCTGGCCATTGCTCTTTGGTCTCTGTATCCTTGGTCATGTCTCCCCCCATTAATGGGGGATCCTTAGCAGGATCTAAACAAAAGAAAGATTTGGGCCGATATGCCTATTCATTAACATAATAACTACATCCAATCTCAGACTACTATCAGTGATTTGGGTCTGTGTTGGTAAGGGAAGGAAATGGGACTGGATTGCTTTAAACAGCACAATGACAGATTTTTAGGGCAGCCCAAGTCATCCTTTTTATCCTCTCCACTGGTTAGCAGAGAGAAATATTGTAGTGGAAGGAGGCAGCAAGTGGATAAAATTTAGGATTTGGAGTCAGGAAGACCTGAGTTCAAATTCAGTATCAGTGGGCATGTGACCCTGTGCAAGTCACTTAACCTCTGTTTGATTCAGTTTCCTTATCTATAAAATGAGGATAATAATAGTGTTTACCTCCCAGGATTCTTAGGAGGATCAAATGAGAAAATAATTGTAAAATGCTTAGCACCTGCTCTGTTGATGCTAACTATTATTGTTGTTGTTGTAACAATATAGAACGCAGGGAAAATTGAATTAGCAATAATAGTCAATGTAAATGGGAAGAGCTCACCTATAAAATGAAGGAAGGAGGCAGACTAGATTAGAGAACAAAACTCAGCAATATGCTACACAAAAGAAATATGATAAAAATAAAATTAAAACATAAAGATTACTTTGGTTGGGATCTTTTATTTCATTGGTGTTGGAAACTTCCACTGAGAAAGCTCCCTCTGCAGATGCCCCATAACTTTACTATGACCCGCTGCCTCTTTGAAGATTCATACAGAAATAAATCAGAGACTGGAGCAGAATTCACTATGCCTCAGTCTCAGATGAATAAAAAATGGAAGAGAAATAATTATGATGTCACATAAAGCAATAGTAAGATCAGACTGTTAATAGAATCAAATGAGGAAAATACTTTATGATTAAAGACACCATTATATTTACTAAATATAGGTGTATTGAATGGTGTGGCATTGAAGTGCTTGAGAGATTAATTATAGGTGGCTCCAATACACTTCTTCATGAATCCAACATAAAAATAAAAAATAAATAAATTAAATATCTGAATAGGATGTTCAAACTTTAGTGATTATTGAATGGGGAAATTAAGGATTATACCGTTTTTCATCATTGACTGTCACTGTGATAAAAATCAATTATCTATTATGAGAGCATAAAGAACTAAAAATATAGAAGGGATAGTAAGCAGTTTTTTATAGGCCATAGTACCACAAAATTACGATCTATATTTATCTATATGGATAAAAATTTAAAGAGGCTAAATAATGCTATCTTCAATATTGAGTAGATCAAAGAACAAATCATACAAAGTATAAAGAAGTATTAGGGAAAATGATAACAATGAGATGGCACACCAAGATTTGAGAGATGTAGCAAAGAATCACATGGAGAAAATTACAGATCTCTGAACACAGATTAGAAAGAGAACAATGAATTGCACATGCAAGTAAAACAAAACTTAGAAAATCAACAATGTCCTAATAAACAAAAAGAAGAAATTTTGAAAATAGAAGAGAAAACAAAAAGACAAAACAAAGAATTAGTTCTTTGAAAAGAGGGGGAGAAACAAGCATTTATTAAGTGGCAACTATGTGCTGAGCACTTTATATTAATCTCATTTGATTTTCACCATGACTCTGGGAGGTAAATGCTAAGTAACGCTACTGAGGCAGAGAAAGGCTAATTCACGTCATTAAAACAAATTGTTCTCATCCACCCATTCCACCTGAGGAAGTCTTAACATACTTGGGATAGACAGCCCCCTAAAGCACCAACAGGTTTGAGGCCTATTGGTTATCTTCCATCTGATTTCTTCAATCTATCTGCTGAGATGGTTTATTGGGATGTGCTGGGCATGCTATAGCTTGTTGGAGCCACAGGTTAGAGTTGAATGAATCAGGTGGACACCAAAGGTGGAGAAGCAGCCCTGAAAAGGGCTCAGCAAGCCCTCACACCAGAGGTGTCAGTCCTCCCTGAACACCCCACACATCCCTCTATGTGCCAAGCACTATGCTAAGCAATGGGACTGCAGGTACAAGCAGAAAGACAGACTCTCTTTGTGTCCTTTCTTGGTCTTCCCTCAGATCCCGTCACTCAGATTTGGGAGAATGAACATGTGGGCTATCATTCTCCTTCCCATTGGAATTGCCCCTCACCCTGATTGTGTAATAGTACCACCATTTCCCTCACTCTTCTCAACAATGCTACACTGCTTTGCAAGGCCAGACTAGGGTGGGTTGGCTCTGCCCCAACCATCTGAGGTGGGGAAAGCTGACCTTAAGATTCAGTCAGAACTTGATCCTAGAAGCATAGCTTTAGAGGTAGAAGAGACTTCAGAGACCACGAACCCCCTCATTTCACAGATGAGAAAACTGAAATACAGGAAGAGTGACCTCCCTAAATAATAAACCTATTAAGTATCTGGGGTGAGATTTTAACCCTTTCTGACTCCAAGTCCAGTGCCCTGGCTGCCTATGCCGTAGCTTTGGAGAGAATTCCTCCCATGTGGGGTTAAAGCCCACAGATCTGATAGTGGCCAGAATAGGAATAACAAAAAAAGGTTCTACTTAATTGCATGATAGGTGTCCTTTTTCAGATGTGGAACAATAGGAACATCTGAAACTTCTAGGTCCAGTGTGAATTTAGACCCAGCCCAACCTCTAACCATTGTCCTCTACAATCCAGCAGGATCACCACCCCCCCATCTGCCATCTCTCCACATCCCTTCCAACAGCAGCTCAGGTGAAGGAGTAGACCAAAGTCCAGCCCAGCTCTCTCTGTGACACCCTTGGATACTGAACTTCTCAATTCATCTGCTACCCACTACTCTAGTGTTTTCCTGATTTCTCTCTCTTTCTTCCTGTATTTATCAATTACCGGCTATTTAGGAGAAAATTGTTCCCAGTCCTCTCCACATGTTTTTTTATCTCTATCCCTTTTCAGTTGTACTCCAACTTATGTCCCATTTCAACTCAGGTGAAACCGAGGTAACTCTAGGCATGCCCACTAATATGGCAATTCCCATGAATGGCTTATTTGAGTTTGCCGGGTTTGCCTAACATGGAGTCCACTGAATCCCTTGCCATGTGGGTTGGATGTAGCCTTCTTTGATTGCGTGTCCTCATCTTTAAAAGTAACAAGACTGAGCCATTCACTCTCTTCCACCATCTTTTTGCCAACTGCTGCCTGCTGTGCCCAGCATGGATGCTATGAACTGAACAGTAAGATGGGAAGGATTTGTCTTCCTCTGCTACTTCTCTTTTACTCAAGCTCTGAGAAATGGGTTTGGGGGCATTTATTTCTGTTCTGTGTTGTTTGTCCTCAGATTCAAGTGCCAGAGGTGATCTTTATAGGATCTGGGAGTTCAAGCCAATGGTGACCTGGTGCCAGGATTGAAAGTGGGGTGGTGCAGTAAGCCAGCCCAAGATGGAAGCCCAAACCAGGGTGTCTAGGACTCAGGCCTGCTGGGAGTTTTGGATTTGGAACTGAGACTGTGCTCTATAGGAACTGAGCTAACTGAACCTAGCCAGCTTTCGCTCCCCAGAGACTGAGATGGTATAGGGAAGGAAGATTATATCCCCAATATGTTGGCAAAGTAAGTCTGTATATTTGGGATTATACCTTTTGAAGTAAATATTCCTTTGTAAAAGGTATTGCATTACATGACTGTGTTCTCTGGAATTCTCTTCTATAGTGAACAAATTCTCTCTCATTTTGGTGCTCTTTCTCTCATATTATTTCTGTCACATCCATTAGCCCTCAGTGAGACCTGACCCCCAGGATGATACTGCACCTCTGGCTTTCTTTTCCAACACCTGGTGTACCTTCTCTCATATCTCTCCAAAATCTCTCCGCCTTGGAGGGGGAGTTGGAATATTTCTTGATCCTTATAATTATTTCTAGAATCTCCTTTTACCTTTTCAAAGTCTACCCAATTAAAATTTTCAAACCAATTGAAATAATTTTAGTACACTGACCTGCAGAAATTCTCCCTTTTCCTCAAGTAGTTTAATACCTGAGTCACCACCTTCCTTTCCTCCCCAACACTCCTGCCCTTGTACTTGGGGACTTTAATATCCGCTTAGATGCTTCCTAAAATTTCAAGTCATCAGCTTCATTCAATCTCATGACTTACATCTTCATTCCATTTTCGCCATAGATAGAACTGGTCATACATTATACTTAAGCATTCTATTTCTCTAATTAGAAACTTACATTCCCCTACCTGACCATGATCTCTTATCATTCCACACTTTTCTATGCCTTATGTCTTCTAAGCTTGCTTTTTACTCTAAAAAAGACCTCTACTCTAATTAGGGTTAAGTGACTTGCCCAGGGTCACATAGCTAGTGAGTGTCAAGTGTTTGGTCTGAGGCCAGATTTGAACTCAGGTCCTCCTGACTTCAGGGCCAGTATTCTATCCAGTGCAACACTCAGCTGCCCCCTTAGTACAGACTCTTAAGACTGTTCTGACTTTACTTTTCTCTGAACCTTAATCCAATATTTAGCAATTTCACCTCTAAATGGTCAAAGGGAGTCACTTTTTCTATTAGATCTGGTATTTAAAGAATTCCCTTTAGTTGTTTGTATATGAGAATAATTCTGAAGATTATACCTAGGTCAAACATAACGTTTATATAGGTTTATAACATTCATATTACTTCTCTCCTTGCAATTCTGAGACCCAAGCCCATTCTGCATTATGCACACAATATGCTGACTTTCACATTGGGACAATCTTAGGAAAGGTGGATTTGGAGTCAGAAAACTTGAATTTGAATCCTGAATCTGCTCCTTATACCCATGGGACCTTCAGCCACTCTCTGGGGCCCCATTTTCCTCATTTGTAAAATGACAGAGTTAGATTAGATGATTTGCAAGTTCTCTTCCATGTTAAAAAACAAACACGAATTAGTAGTCTTTGGCTCCAATGTTCAATCTGTATAATCCTTTCTGCATCAGAGAATTTCAGAGTGGGAAGAGACCTTAGAGGTCATTGAGTCAATCCATAACCGACCAAGAATTCTCTTTTCAACATATTCAACGATATTAGTTGCAATTTAAAAAATTCTATGGGCTTGTACGTAGCAGCAGTGGATAGAGAACTGGGCCTGGAATAAGGAAGTCTTGAGCTCAAATATGGCCTAGACACTAGCTGTGTGATCTTGAGCAAGTCACTTAACCTCTGTCTGCTTTAGTTTCCTTATGTGTAAAGTGGAAATAATAATAGCATCTATCTCCCAGGGTTGTTATGAGGATTTAATGAGATAATATTTGTCAAGCATTTAACACACTGCCTGGCACATAGTAGGTACTCTATAAAAGCTTATTATTATTATTATTATTATTGTCATTCTCTTGGAGACTTCTAGTGAGGGGGTACTCACTACCTTTTAAGGCACCCCATTCCACTTTTGGATAGCTCCAATTGTTAAGAAATTTTTACTTGCATTGAGCTTCAATCTACCTTTCTGCAAATTCTAGTTTTCCTCATGACAGCCTTTGAAATAATTAAAGACAGTGATCATGTCCTCCTAAGTCCATTCAGTTAAAACTTTCCACCCAAACAGAATTATGGTGGCAGTGTAATAACAACTTCCAGGTTATTCTCTCTCTTTTCTTTCTCAAGGAACTCAGCACCTGGCCGATCATCTCCTCCCCTACCCCTGCCCTTATACCAGGGGTTTCTAATATCCTCTTAGGTGCCTCAAACTTCTGAACTCCATATTTGCTCAATCTCCTTAAGTTCTGTGACCTGTTCCTTCACTTGACCTCAGCCAAGCATAGGACTTGTGACACGCTAGTTCTTGTGATCACCCACAAATGTCCTACTCCCCTAATTAGAAATACTTGGGGGCAGCTAGGTGTCACAGTGGATAGAGCACCGGCCCTGGAGTCAGGAGGACCTGAGTTCAAATCCAGTCTCAGACCAAACACTTGACACTTACTAGCTGTATGACCCTAGGTGAGTCACTTAGCCCCAATTGCCTAAAAAAAAAATAATAGAAATGCTGACATTCAGCTTTCTGACCATAACATCCTATAATTCCTCCTGTTTTCTATGTGTCACCCCCTCCCTCCCATCTATTCCTTGCCCTCATGGAGACCTTTGATCCCTCCAGCCCTCAGTACCTTCTGGTCATTCATTACCCATGCTTTCCCCTCACTTTCCTCCCTCTCCAACCTTAACCCAATACTTAGCTATTTCAACACTATACTGTCTTTTGCTCTTGAATCCCTTGCCTACTTGCCCCATTGTTATCCTTCTCTTGCCAGACCTCAGTGCTGGAAATTATTCCCACCATCTGCATTCTCCTCTCTTACTCATAAGCTGATTGACAGAGGGAGGGAGTCACACATGCTGACTGAGTACTTAACAAATTCATATTTTTCAACCTTAACTGGGCCTTCGCATCAAGCAAGGCAGCCCTACTTGTTGATTTATTTCACTCATCATAGAAGTTATTCCAAATCTTCTTTTCTCTTCTCAAATCTCTTGCTCCCACTTCCTCCCCCATTGTGGAGCTTGCTTTTTACTTTGTTGATAACATTGAGACTATTCCATCTCCTCCCATTCTCTTCATCTTACAAGCTCTTGTGCCATTCTCTCCTCCTTTCCCTCAGTATCCGACAAAGAGGCAGCCTTTTTCATTGCCAATTGTGTGCACTTGATCACATCCCTCCCTGTCTTCTCTAGCAGGTTGAATCCCCAATCATCCCCCTTTTCTCTCAGATCTTCAACTTCTCCTCATCAACTGGTTCCTTCCCTACTGCTTTCAAAAACACTCATTGCTTAAAAAGCCTTCAGTAGAACACCATCCCCTCAAGCTGTTGTCCTATATGTCTCCTCTCTCAGCCAAACCCTTGAAAAGGTTGTCTTTATTTGCATCCTTCACTTCCTTTTTCATTTATTCAACCCTTTGCAATCTGGCTTTTGACTTCATAACTTAACTGAAACTGCTTTCTGCAAAGTTACCAATGCTGTCTTGCCAAATCTGATCTTTTTCCAAGTCAAAAACTTCCTGGCCTCTTTGTTGAATTTTATATTGTTGACTCCATTGTTCTGGATATTCTTTCCTCTCTTTATTTTTTGGACACTGCCCATTCCTGTCCAAATGCTCTTTCATTATACTTTGCTGGCTCATCGTCCATGCCATACCCTCTAATTCACCTTGCTCCCCAAAGTTCTTTCCTGGGTCATCTTCTTTTCTCTCTCTATACTCCCTTTTGATAATCTCATCTGCTCCCATAGGTTTAACCAACATTTCTATGCTGATTATTCCTAGATCTACATATCCAGCACCAGGTTTATTCCTGAACTGGAGTCCCAGTAATAGCCTATTGGACACTTCAAATTGGAGTTTCCAAAGACATCTTAACCCAAAGATATTAAAAACTGAATTCTTTACCTTTTCTCATAAGGTGTCCTCTTCTAAAATTCACTTTTTTCTGTCAAAGGTACCCTTATCCTTCTGGTCTTTCAAGTTAATAACCTTGACATTTTCCTCAACTTCTCACTCTCCCTCACCCTGCATATTCTGTTCAGTTGCCAGGTCTTGCCATTTCTATATTCACAATATCTCTTACATCCAACCCCTTCTCACAGAGCTATCACATAAGTTCAGCAGCCCCCTAGTTGGTTTCCTGGTGTCCTTCATTACTCTAATCCATCCTATTTACTGCTGGCAAAGCAATTATCCTTAAACACAGATGTAACCAAGTGTGTACTTAATCAACTCCAGTGGCTTCCTATTGTCTTTGGGTAAATTATAAAACTCCCTTGTTTAGCTTTTAAAGCCCTAAACAGTCTGGCTTCAACCTATCCAGTCTTATTGGACATTACTTCTTCTCATCCCCATACTCTGTGATCCAGCCAAAGTGATATTCTCTACGTTCTTTACGCAAGATAGTCTATCTCCCATTTCCAGGCTTTTGCGCTAGCTCTCACGTGACTAGAATGCACTGTCTCCCCCTTCTGCCTCGTAGAATCTCTCTCTTCCCATAAAGTGAGGTTCAACCATCATCTCTCTGATTGATCAGCGTACCAAACCAGGACCACTCTAACAACTGTCCCTCACATTAAATAACTTGGTACTGTCAGTCAAAACCTCCTTCTGAAATAATCTATTCTGGTGCCACCTGCTACCCTAGCAGCACAGTTTTCATAAAAAAGCTTGGAGTGTGTTAGCTATTGCTAAGGAATAGAAAAATCATCTTTCATACCAAATACCATTGCTAATCATAAAACTCCATCCACCTCTTAGTTTGCTGGGAATAAAATTTCCCACTGCACCTCTTATTTGTATGTAAAATGCCATATGTGCTGAAGAAGTGACATGCACGTGTTTGTAGGTTCCTTTTGGACCTTTCCTTTTTAATAGAGTTAAATGTTGTGTAGTAAAAATGGTAACAAAGATTGGAGAAAGAGACTCCTCATCCACTACTTAAGAGAGGCTGCTTGAGTTTCATACCATTACCAAAGAAGACAGTGGAGTGGCTGCTGTCAAAATATGGTCTGTAACTTGACCTTATTCCTTGGTAGTATGTTACACACCTCTGACACCTGGACTTGTACTTTCTCCATACTATGGGTTAAATTGGTTTTGGTAACTGAATGGATTTCTTTCTGTTTCCCAGATACAGGAGGTTTTGTGGAGGCAGAGCAGGATGTCCACATGTCTCTCTCTCTCTCTGCGTGTGTGTATATATATATATATATATATATATATATATATATATATATATATATATACACACACACACACACAACACACACACACACACACACACACATATATGTGTGTGTGTGTATTTGTATTTTCCAGGACACCCTCCTTCAGTAGTTCAACTGCCTCATCCGTGGTGTATCTATCTTGGCATCCAGTTTAAGTAGTTTCCTAATCTTGGCTCTAATGGCCCGAACTTCATGAGGAATTAGGTATGGATCCTCTCAGTTTCTTCTTCCTCACCCTCGTTACACTCTCTGACTTTATTTCCAGGCAATGTTATATTATTTCCTTTTTTTTCCTATTACCATAAGGAATAGCCAGGGGATAGTAGTATTTGCAGTGTCCCATCTCTCTTAGCCTGTCTTCTTACAAATCCCTTAGGCTATGTCTGCAGTGTCCCTGGGACACCTTTCTTGGTCCCAATGATAGGGTTTGTCCCACATGGTCCACGGTTTTTGTTCCTTTGAGAAGACGTACTCAGTGACTCCAGGTGGGGATGGCCTTTACAGAACAAACAGTTACATAAAATATGAAAAACCAGCAAAGAATAGCTAAAAGAGCTCTTTTCTACTCCTTGGGAGGAGCCTGCAACTTAGGTTGCTACTTGGTGGTTCACTTGGTGGAAAAGTTCCTTATTGGCTCTTGCCAACTGCTTCATGTTTGTTATTTAACTATGCCATAGCCTAACTCTACCCCTGGCCTTCCATAGCTACGTAAATGGTTCACAAAAACTGTGAAAGAAGAGACCTTACCAAATTCCTTGTATAATAAAAATACAGTCTTGGTAACCAAACCAGGAAGAGAAAGGAATTTATAGACTAATATAGTCTAAAGCAAAGAGTCTACAGCAATACATTGAAAAGAAAAAAAAAACAAACTACTCACTCTTATCCAGAGTTTAGACCAGAAATATAAGGAAGGTTCAGCCTTAGAAGGACTTTGTAAATATCTGCCAGCTCAGGGAATTTCCAGTGAGAGAAATACATGGAGAAGATCAAGAAAAGAAAATTATAGACATGATAAATCATATTAAACCAAAACCAAAATTATATGTTTATGTTAATATGTAAAAAAATCACTTAAAATTCTACAAAATATACTACTCATTTCTGTTGAGGCACTAAGGAATTTTTCCTTAGTGTGATAAAAAGTATTTCTCAAAGAGCAAGAGGTAGCATTATTTATAATGGAGAAAGAGCAGAAACTTTTGTAATAAAGTCAAGGCAAGGGTGTCCATTGTCTCCACTATTACTTGATATAGTGCTACAAATACTAACTGTAGCAATAAAACAAGAAAAGAAATTGAAGAAATAGTCAAAGAAACAAAGGAGGTAAAATTATCTCTATTTGCTAATAAAATCATGGATTACTTATCAAAACCTTGACAATTAATGACATAGTTAATCAAAACAATGAATAGTTTTGCTAAATTTGTGAAAATCACTAGCTTTTTTTGCCTATTAATAACAAAATATAGGAGGAGGAGAAAATTGAGATAATTACATTCATTACATATCTTGGAACTAAACTACTAAAACACATCTAGGACATACAAAAATTTTTAACAGAAAAAAAGAAAATCAAAAGGTATTTGATAATTATGGGTGGGTCATACCAAAAATGACAATTCTACCTAAATTACTCTACAGATTTTGTGCTATGTTAATCAAATGATTAATAAAAGCAAGCAATAATAAAATTAAATGACTGGAATAATGATCAAAACATCAAGGGATAGAATGGAAAAAAAGCAAATATAAAGGAGTAGAATTTTGTGCAACCAAATCCCAAACCATATTATAAAGTTGTAATTAATCAATATTATTAGATTTTGGATAAAAATATAGAAAATCAGATCTGCAACTGACTCAACAAGCAAGACCTAGAAACAATGAGGTTAATCATCTGCTATTTGATAAGCCACAGCACACAAACTCCTGGGGGAGCTGCTTTTTATTCAGCAAGAACTGGTAGGAAAAGTGGAAAGCAGTGAAGTGAAAAAAAATAGGTTTAGCTCAACATCTTATATCTCATAGTACAATAAGTCCCAAATGGATAAAAGATATGTCTATTATGTAGATCTGTATCTCTTATGTACATATATTATACTTTATGGATATGTATGCTATAAAAATTAGAGAAAATGGAAGATTATATCATTTGTAATTATGGAGAAGGTAAAAATTGTTACCAAAGGAAGAAGGAATCACGAAAGACAAAATAGATGAGTTAAATTATATAATTTTTAAAAACATATAAATAAAGTCAATGAAGCAAGAATCAGAGGAAAAGATAAGGATTTGGGAATTTTTTTGGCAATAAATATCTTTGATAAAATTTTAGAGAACTGAAACAAAATATCTTAAAAGCCATTCCTCAGTAGAGAATGGTAAGTGAATAATTACGAAAAGAGAAGATAAAATATCAATAATATCTGAAAATTGTTCAAGATCATTAACAATAAGAGGAATGAGTTAAAACACACCCCTGATTTGTCAACTCATATCCATCAAGCTGGTAAAGATGCTAAAAGTTGGGAAACTTTGGAGCCATATCAATTCACTGCTGTTTGAGCTCTGTATTGGTTTAATCATTCTGGAAAACAATGTGAAATTATGCAAGAAAAACCATTACAACTTTCATATCCTTTGAACTAGAGATTCTACTCCTGAGGCCATAGAGCCTAAGGAGGTCACTGACAGGAAGAGAAGAACTATATGTACAAAAATATTGACAGCCATACTATTTGTTATAGTTGGTAAATAAAACTAATTATTCTATATAGATTCTGTGTAGATGTGTATAGATACCACTGTGCTCTAAGGAATGGCTAATATGAAGAATTCAAAGAAACATGGGAAGATTTGCAGGAAGTGAGGCAGACTAAAGAAAGCAGGGCCAAAACAACGATTGTTGTACAAATATATCAATGTGAATAAAGTCACCTGGAAAGATGCCAAAACTCTGGTCAACTATCATGGTCTGTGTTAGCACCACATTGTCAGAGTTAAAAGATGCATTCCTTCTTTATATTATCAATTAGTAAACTAACTGTTTTTAGGAATATATTTTTGTAAAATAGTTTGGATTTTATTTTGGGGGGAAATATCCATTGTGTTAAGATAAAATATATTGATTTCTTATGTCACTATTCTTTCCTTCTGTTATCCATGAAGGAATCTTTATTCAAACTGGGGAAATAAGACACATGAAGCTGACATGGACAGTGATAGCTACAGGAATTCACATGAAGTTAAGATCAATATGGGTAGAATCAGTTAAGGAAGGGTATCAGAGGAAGTGAGATTCATGACCTGGCTCCTGAAAGACAAATTATATTTGATTTGGCACCAGCAGTTTGGAAATGGAAAGATATTTTAAATAAGCCTGATAACAGTTATTGAAAGGAGGGTTCAAATGATTCTTGCCCCATGACACAATGGCACACACAATCACTTTGCTTGAAAGTGGTGATGTGGTTAAAGTAGGGACTTTGAGCAAAGCATCATATGCTAAGAGATTTGGATTTAGATCAGGTTGGCCAAATCTTTTCACTACCCTGGAATCAGGAACTCGGTATATTCCCTGGCCCAGCTGATTTGTGCAGACCTACAGAAGTTGTGGTACCTCTTGGCCTTAGTCTTTCTACAGCAGAGGGAAGGACAATATGAGCAAACTTGGAGTTGGTAATGGGCATGGCCTATTTAATGAATAATTGGGCTGAGCTTGGCTGGATGAAAGGATTTGTGTTTGGAGTTATAGGAGATGATATTGAATAAGCAGGGTGGGGCTAAGTTGTGGCATTTCACTTGGTGGGGAACATTATTTAAATACTGTATGACTCTATATGCACACATATTTATAGAGGTTGCAGCTATAAAAGTAATACCAGAATCTTTGAAATCTGGCACAGATTGTATTTTGTTTGTTGTTCTAAAAACAAATTTCAGGTGAGGAGTGTCCTAGGAAAAATCTGTTTACCAAAAAGACAAGAGAAAAACAAAAATGCACTTAGCAAATCTTGCCCTATGGAAAGATCATAGATTCACACAAAAGAGGGAAGACTTCTTCCTTTAAGAGCAGTGTGAATAATAAATAAATGAGAGAGAGTCTGACTTAATGTAAATAGACACTGTGCTGCATGTACTCAACATATTTCAAAGCACTTTACAATGTAGGCAATACATTAGATAATGTTACTGCTGTGAATTGGCCACATTTATGTCCTCGAGAGAACTTGCATATTGAGCATTATAAACTATTGATCTTTTGTTATAATAGTCAGCTATTATAATAGCTAACATATAATGTTATAATAGTTTGAGAAAGAAGAAAGCTGTCAAGGTCCCCTAGAGTTTCAGATCTGTTTCTCTGAAATTTTTATGATGAGCCCTGGGGGATGGGAAAGTTCTTATTATAAGCCTTTTATCATTCTGGTTATTTTTCACCTCTCCTGAATCCTCCTTTTCCCTTCCTTTAAAAATGATTCAATTGAAACCCAGTTTGGTAGGAAAAACTAGTGAATCAGCAACAACATCAACAGCAAAATGCTCTCACTTCTAAGCTCAGCCAAAATTTATCTTAGGTGTTTCTGAGTTCCATTTGGTAGTGATTGGGTACTTCATTGACTCCATTAAAAGAGGCAGTTTCTCATTGTTCAGAGCTCATAGTGCCTCTTTGGTCCTAAGAGATTGTTTAGGAGTTGTATCTGTCTATATCCCATTAAATTTTAGTAGCCCTGAAAATGGAGAAGCAATTGCCTGGATTACATAGCATAGTGTAGTCCAGCCAGCTTTCAGAGGGGATGCATGTGCCAAGTCTTCACTTATATACTCCCTTTCAAGCAGATGTTAGCTGGGGGTAGGGGGTGAGGAGAGAGGAGAAATCAGAGCAAGCCAAAGGGATGTGTATATGGTAGCCACTATCTATTGCAAGCAGGAGGAGAAATGATAGTAATGTCAGCCTTTCCGATAATCCCCTCCCTCAAAAGTCACTTTAATAGGATTCAATTAATCAGCAAGCATTTGTTTTTTAATAGTATTTCCCCAATTATATGTAAAGACAATTTTTAACATTCATTTAAAAAAATTTTGAGTTCCAAATTTTCTCTCTCTCTTCCTCCCCTCTCCCCTCCCTAAGATGGTATGCAATTTGATATAGGTTATATATGTACAAACCTGTTAAACATATTTCCATATTAGTCATGCTGTGAAAGAAGAAATAAGCCAAAGGGAAAAAAAACATGAAAAAATAAAGTGAAAATAGTATGCTTCAATCTGCATTCAGACTCAGTTCTTTCTGTGGATGTGGGTAGAATTTTCTATGTGTCGTCTGGAATTGTCTTGGATCGTTGTATTGCTGAGAAGAGTTAAGTCTATCATAGGTGATCATCTCACAATGTTGCTGGTACTTTGTACAATATTCTCCGGTTCTGCTCACTTCACTTTGCATCAGTTCATGCAAATGTTTCCAGGTTTTTCTAAAATCTGCCCAGTAAGTATTTATTAAGCTCCAACTGTATGCCAAATACTGCGTTAGGAGCTAAGAATATGAATACTGAAGTAGCAAGGGAGATAAAGGAGGGTCAACACATGCCAGACAAGTCAAACTATTATCACTACCACCACCACCTTGACAACTATCTCCCTTCAGATTCCTCAGATCCATTATCCCAAGACCCTAAACCCCAAAGCCTTGGGAATAGAAATACTTCCAGCTCAGGGTCTGCAGCCATCATCCTGGGAAGCAATTGCTGGAGATGCAGCCTGGCACCTGTTCCTGCAGGTGCTACAGACATAGCTTCTGAAATCAGAGAGAGGAAAGGTCTTGCCACCAAAGTCCTTGGCATTGTTAGATGGTGCAACATCAGACATGAAATGACTAAAATGACATGAAATAAGAGGCATTTCCACTGCATCATTGTGCAGGACTGTTGGACTTTTCCATTCGATGTGCAGGTGAAACCTTCCGTTATGTGTTATCTCCCCCATTAGAATGTGGGCTACTTGAAAGCAGGGACTTTCTAACTTTTCTATCTATATCCTCAGTGCTTATCACGGTGCGTTGCCCACAACAAGCTCTTTATAAATGCTCTGTTCATTCAAATACAATTGTGAGATGGTCTTCGTTCTCAAGAAACTGACATTACATTAAGGGGACACAATCTATTCACAAATAACTAAATATAGGATACATACACAAAAGAAATGCTCAGAATTGTTGTGGAAATTGAAGGAGACAGTAACAACTAAAAGAACTAGGAAAGACCCCTTGAAGTAGGTAGCAATTGAGCTGAAACTTGAAGGAGATGATGGGTCTTAAGAGTCAGAGGAAGGGAGAGAGAGTGTTCCTGGCATGGGAGATGGTGTGTGCAAAGACTTGGAGGTCAGAGATGGAATATCATCTGTGGGGACCTGCTTGGTTCCTAAAGGAAAAGCTTCCGTCAATCTCGGACCTCTGGTATTTGGGAGTATTTGGCAGCAGATCTGAGGAGTGTTAAAGGAAGCAAGCTCAACGGCTATCCCTGGAGGTAAGTGGCTCTTCCTGGAAGTAAAGGTTGTGCAGGAAAAATAAACAAACAAAGAAACCCAAACTCAGAACAGTGGACTGGGTATGTAATGACTTGAGTTCTAATCTTTATAATACTACTAATAAGCAGAGGGACTTTGGAAGTTCATTCAACTTTTCTCATCCTTAGTTTCCTTATCTGAAAAATGAGTCTGCTGAACTATATAATATATCTTTGTAAGCACTTAGCAATGCCTGGCACATGATTGGCACTTAGTTTCCTTCTATGGCATTCTATAGTTCTGACTCCCCCTATAGGTCATTATCAGTTATCACTTTAATATCTATTGATGTGTTATCAAAGATAAGTTGACAATCAGCTAAAAGCAAGAATAGTCCATAGGAAAAGAACCTAGACATAGAAAAGAACGATTGGAGAAATCGCAGTTACCTGGAGAGAGAAGACCATTATGAAAGGTAGGAGAGAACCAAGGGTAAACAACCATTTCAGAATCTTAGAGCTGGCCTTGGCCAAGATAGCAATCAACTTAACCCTCAGGTGAAGGTCTGTGGTGTATGGAGATACAGGTGCTGGGTCAATCTTGCATTTCTTTTTTTTTTTTATCATATCAGTTATAACCAGTAAAATATATAATTTTTTCTTTTTTTCCGTCAAGAAAGAAGTGTGTATTGAGCTTTGTACCCAGCACTTTGGTAGGTGCTCTAGGGCCAGAGAAGTCATGGCACCCTATGGCAGGGTTTCTTAAACTTTTTCCACTTGCAATCCCTCAGCACTTCTTAAACTGTGGGTCGTGATCCCATATGAGATTGTGACCCACAGTTTAAGAAGCCCTGTAGGGCAGCACATGATCTACAATACTCCTAAACTGCAGCCAGAACCAGAGTAAAATGTAATTGAGAAGCCTTTAAAAAAGAAATAAAACCACAATTTTTATTGTTGAGTTGTTTAGTTGTATTCTACTCTGTGTGATCCCAGATGGGGTTTTCTTGTCAAGGATACTGGAATGGTTTACCATTTACTTCTCCAGTAGATTAAGGCAAATGGAGCTTAAGTGACTTGCCTAAGGTCACACAGCTAGTGAGTGTCTGAGGCTGGCTTTGAACTCAGGTCTTCCTGACTGCAGGCCATTGGACCACCTGGCTGCCTCAAAAACACAATATAATGTTAATATGTGGTTTTCTAAGTCAATATGTATCGACACTCTTACTTATTGTATAGTATCTTCCTTTCTTTTCAAGTTTACCACCATTGCTCTAGGACACAGAGGAGAAGGATAAGACAAAGATACTGAGCTTGAGGAGTTTATAATCCATCTGGGAAGCCAATACTAACAAACCCAAGAGCATTGGAGAACAACCAAGCTAGTGCATGGCTAAGATCTGAATTGTGAGGCACAAGGATGGGGAACCTGCAGCCTTGAAGCCACATATGGCCTTCTAGGTCCTTGGGTGCAGCCTTTTGGCTGAGTCCATGTTTTACAGAACAAATACTTTTATTAAAGGAATTTGTTGTGTAAAGTTTGGAATCAAAGGACTGCACTTGAGGACCTAGAGGGCTACATGTGGCCCTACACTCCTGCTAGGCATTTCCAGATAGGTTCACTTACAGTATCCAACAGTGTAGAGAAAAATGCAAATGAAAGGAAACAGTTTGGGTCTGCTCACTTTTCCACTTGGAGTTGAGGAAGGAGTTAACAACATTGCTTCCTGAGAGTGTATTGACCTAGCTGGAGACGATAAGAGCAGATAGTTGGACTGGTGCAGACAACCAACCATTCTGAGAGGGAGAATCAGTAACTTGGCTGAGAAGCGAGTGTAACCCTGTGCAGTGTAAAGGACAAAAGCATTGGATATTGAGTCAGAAGGCCTGAATTTGAATTCTGGTTCTGTCACTTAATACCTGTGTGACTTTAGGCAAATCTCCTTTAGTCTCTTTGGGTCTCAATTTCTTCATCCATAAAATGAAGGTGTCAGACTAGATGGGGCCTCTAGGTGGTACAGTGGATGAGCACCAGGCCAGAGTCAGGAAGATCTCAGCTCAAATATGGCCTCAGATATTAACCAGCTGTGTGACCCCGGGTAAGTCACTTCACTATCCACCAGAGAAGGAAATGGCAAACCACTCTGGTATCTTTGTCAACAAAACCCTAAATGGGGTCATGAAGATTCGGAGACAACTGAGATGACTGAACAACAACATGGACAGCTAGGTGGCACAGTGGATAGAGTGCTGGGCCTGGAGTCAGGAAGACTCATCTGAATTCAAATCTGGCCTCAGACCCTTTACTGGCTGTGTGACCTTTGGCAAGTGACTTAACCCTGTTTACCTCAGTTTCCTTATAAAATTAGTTGGAGAAGGAAATGGCAAACTAATCCAATATAAAACCACTCCCTTTTTACCAAGAAAACCCTAAATGGGGTCACAAAGAGTAGGACATGATTGAATAGTAATGGATCCACATATAAGGATCCTCGTGGGCCCCACATTAACTTAGTTTTATCTATGTTTTGTTGTATTTTGATTTTTGTTCAATATTTCTCGATTACATTTTAATTTGGTTTGGGCAGCACTTGAGAGTGTTTCTGGTTGCATGCCATCAGTGGGATGCCAGCATGTTTGACACTTCTGGACCAGATAATCTCTAAGCCCCCTTTTAGCTTGAAAATATGATAAGGCAGGGTAGGGGCCAGTCCAGCAGAAAGGCTAGAAGCTCTGCCCCAGCCATTCCCTAGGTCACCTCTCTCTGACTTCATGAGCATCATTGTATCAGCAGAGGGATGGAGATTCAGTCCCCGCATAGTGGATTTTGTTTCCTGTGTGTGTTTATAGGGGGAGGAGGAGGAAAGGTCAGATGGATAAAAATGGAGAGCAGGGAGGGTGGGGCTGGGAGAATAGATTTTTGTCTTAAGGTTTTAAGATTAAGGGCAGGGAGTTTTTATGTTCCATTTCCTTATGATTTTTCATTTGAAAAATAATTTCTAGGTTCTGGTTTTAGTTAGAAATTTCCATCGTAGAACAATAGAACCATAGTACATTTCCAATTTAAAACTTTGCATTGCTGATGAAGCCCCTTGAAAATAATAGTACCAGGCAACTCAAACATCTGCTACTTTAATTATTTTTCAGACTAGCAGCAAAATTGTGGTACTAGTCCTGGAATGTGAGCCCTGCCTCTGATCAGTATTTTGAGGAGCTCTGGTCTGCACACAAAAGGACAGATAAGACTCTATGCTTGAAATCTATAATGCATTGCAGATTGTGCTGTGGCTTTCTTAGAAATTTTGAAGTCTTGGTGGCTTATAAAATAGTTTGAAGGAGCAGCCCTTTAAATTTTTTTTTGATGTAGGGTATTTAAATTAATGTGAGTCGCAATATGAAGCACAAGTTGGCAATTTGTGGCGCCTTTTGATGACCACACATCAAACTACTTGAAACTGAGAAGGAAAGTATGTTCTTTGGGAAATAATACAGCAGTATCTCAATTAACAAATCCTCTGGGAGGAAAGCTTCTGGTAACAAAGTCAGCCCGAGCATGGAGGGAGCTGTGGAAGGTTTTAGCCACAGAGGTGACTTGGGCTTAGGGAAGAGGCTGAATAGAGAGGGGCCATAGTGCTGCCTCAAGTATAGGCCTCTCGTTGGGGAGAAGAAATCTGAGGGTGTGAGGGCAAGCTGTACTTGCAGTCACATGGGAAAAAGGTGCTATGGATCCAAGTCAAGCATTCTTAACATGGGGTTCCAGAGCTTGTTATTTTAAAAAAATAAATATTTTTACAACTATATTTCTTTAAAATTAAAAAAAATCCAATCCTTCCCAATTAAGAACAAAAGAAATAACAAAACTCCTGTATAACTATATTTTAATATGATTGTGGTTTCCTTTCTAAGTCTATGTATTTCATTTTTTGCTTTTAAAAACCTAATTTTGAGAAGTGGTCAATAGGTTTTACCACAGCGCCAAAGGGGTCCATGACAAAAACAAGGTCAAAACCCCCTGCTCTAAGCTGTAGCCAAAACTGGATAGTGTTTTGAAGAGAGAGGGAAGTGGGAGGGAGAGGAAATAAATGCTTGTTAAATGAAAAAAAAAAGAAGACAAGTTGGAGCATGCCATGTACACTGAGAAGACTGAGTTGCGATGATCAGCTTTACCTAAAAGAAAGATAAGGAGAAAAAGATGCTGAGATGCAGAGAGACCGGTGCATTAGAAAGAGCACTTAATTTGGAGTTAGGGCATTGTAGTTCAAAATGCTGTCTTCAAAGAGCAGTTCATTATAATTCTTGATTCAAAGAATTTTTAAAAAAATCCTTAAAATGGGAGCTATTAAAAAACAGATTGGGATGCCTTTGGGAGCAGTGAGTTCCCTTTTGTGGATGAAGTTCCAGAAGAGATTGGGTGTTCTTAAGGATGATTCTTCAGGTTGGGATTGGACTGGATGACCTCTAAGGTGCTTCTAAGCAGACAGAGTCCATTAAAAAGACATTTTAATATCTCATTGTAGTGGATTTTCCTTATGCTGATGATGTCTGCTATCCAATGACACCAGCTTCCTTGCTGTTCCTTTTATAAGACAATCTATCTCCCAACTTGGGGCCTTTTCACTGACTGTCCCCCATTCTTGGAATTCATCCCCTCCTCTTGTCCATCTTCTGGCCTCCATGGCTTCCTTCCAGCCCCAGCTAAAATTCTGTCTTCTGCAAAAAGTCTTTCCAGGTCCCCCTCAATGCTGGTTCCTTCTCTCTGTTGATTACTTCCAGTTTATTATGCATATATTTTGTTTGTATGTCATTGTTTTCATGTTGACTTTCCCATTGGCATGTGAGATCCTTGAAAGAAGGGACTATTTTATTTTGCTTTTCTTTGTAACCCTGATCAGCACAGCCTAGTGCATAGTAAGTGCTTGTTGTTCAATCATTTTTCAGTTGTATCTGACTCTTTGTAATCCCCTTTATAGGGTTTTCTTGGCAAAGATACTGGAGTGGATTGGCACTTCCTTCTCCAGCCCATTTTGCAGAGGAGGAAACTGAGGCAAATAGGGTTAAGTGACTTGCCCAGGGTCACACAGCTAGTTAGTGTCTGAGGCCAGATTTGAACCCAGGTCTTCCTAACTTCTGCGCTATCCACTATGCTACTTTGTTACTCTTATTTGACTGACTTAATGATTTAAGTATAGCTTCCAACTGCTGACCAGGCCAACATGTTCTTCAGTGGTAGCAAAAGGCCACTGCCAATTACAACAATATCCATCTTTACTGTTGGTATGGATGTTGAAAAATACTGTGAATTCTTCATTCACTTCAATTCAATTCAGTTCCTCCTGTCTGTGAGCTCATCCCTGTCCCATCTCTATTGATGCCCTCCTTTTCTCATTACAGGATTGCGGAGGTGGCTGGCATGCCACTTATACTATATACTTCCCCATTTTGTGAACAGTTATCTTTTGAGATATTCATTGTCTTGTTTCAGCTGAAATTTCTCCTTTAGGAAAATTTTCTTTTTCAAAAACTTTGAAGAAAAATTTGCACAGCAATTGTGGCTTAGCCGTAGGTGGAGATAACGGTAATCTTTTACACTTAAGGCAATTTAAGAATTGTTCACACATGGATGATTCTAGGGGCTTTCAAAATGAAAACTTAGAAATTTTCTATTCTTAAGATGAGAATATTTGTAAGTTAAGTTTTTACATGTGTGCATTATGAATTTTCACAGACTTTCTGTGTTCTTAAGAATGTGGTATTTTATAACATATGTATGTGTACATCATAATTAATGTTTCATGTGAATTTCTCATTTTTAATGCCACTAGCTTATGAATATTTTTATGCCTTGGGTCAAAAGAACATTTTTTTTCTTTCTGAATCTCCAAAAATACACTTAGTAGTCAGAGGGAGTTGGAAACAGCATTTTTAATTTGTGTTAGATTATCTAATACATGACATTTATGTGATAGGTAGGGAAATAGAAGGCACCAAATTAAGGGACTTGTACAGAACCACATAGCAAATTAGTATCACAGCTAGGATTAGAACTTGTTTCCCAACTTTTAGTTACTTGCTTTTGAATTTTGTTTACAGTATAGTTTTAATATCAAGTTATAAAATGAAGCAAAATTTTCTCCCCCAGTGAAGTTTAATACTGTTTCCAGCCATATAGCAATACTAGGAAGTAGGTCACTTACCTCTATAGCACATTTCACTCAGGATTATAGAACTATGAGACCATCTAATCCAACCTGTTCATTTTATAGATGAGGATATTGAGGCTTATAGAAAGTAAGTGACTTACCCAAGGTAATACCAGCAACAAATGACAGGTGAGATCTGAACCCATATCCTATAACTCTAAAGGCTATAATTGTTCCACTGTATAACATTACAATTTAAGGAGTTACCTTTTGTAAGAGGCAGGGATTTTTTTTTTTTGCAGATAGTAGAGAGAACTGCTTGTGCCAAGGAATCATAAATTAATCAATCAGCAAGCTTTTATTAAAGCACTTTCTATGTGCCAGGCACTTCTCTAGAAAGTGCAAAGAATGAATCAATTCTTGTTATAGAGTCACTCCCATTCTCATGGGGGAGAGTAAATACACTTGAGACTCAAGTTCTTGGCCCTTTGAAAATTAAAAATAATATTCATTCTTACTGGATAAAGTAAACTTTTGCCATTGAAAGGCCTCAAAAATCAGTAGAAGAAACTGGGAATGTTTATCCTAGAAAATGGAAGATAAGGTAGACATGATAGCTATTTTAAAACATCTAAGATACTGTCCTATAAAACTATTTTTGCTTGTCACTAAAGAATGGAACTAGGAGTAATAGGTAAAAGTTGAAAGGGGGAAGATTTAGGATTACTGTGAGGAAATACTTCTTCAATAATTAGTGATAGAAGTGGAAAGTGCTATCTCAGGAACTAGAGGGTTCCTCCTCACTAGAACTCTTCATGCAAAAGCTGAATGCCTGCTGGCTGGGGCTGTGGTTGGGGAAGTTTCTTGCTCCATTACAGAGAGTCCATGATGGTCTCTGAGCTTTCTTCCAACCTAGGTATTTTGTGATAAGGTTTGGTGCGAGATGTCTACTTATCTATTTTACCTATGATTTTCCTTGCAGATTTATAGAATCAGATGGACAGAGCTACATAGCAAATCAGTGTCACAGCTAGGATTAGAACTCATTTCCCTGCTTTTAGTTACATGGTTTTTAATTTTGGTTACAATATGATTTTAATATCAAATTATAAAATAAAGCAAAATTATCTCACCCAATGAATTTTAATACTTTTTCCAGCCATATAGCAACACTAAGAAGAGGGTGTATATATATATAGCACATTTCATTGAGGATTATAGAGAGAGAAAGTCATTTTAGGGTCGTTAGTTCACCTCTTTCTTGATGCATGAATTCCCACTGCAACATCCCTGAAATGCAAGCCATCTAGCTTTCGCTCGCACATCTATAGTGATGGGGAGCTCATTATCTAAGTGGCACAGTGGATAGAGTGCCAAACCTGGAATCAGGAAGAGTGGAGTTCAAATATAGCCTCAGACACTTACTAGCTGTGTGATCCTGGGCAAGTTACTTAATTTCTATTTGCCTCAGTTTCCTTAAATGTAAAATGGGGATAATAATAGCACCTACCTCCCAAGGTTGTGAGAATCAAATGAGATAATATCTGTAAAGAACTTAGCACAGTGTCTGGCAGGTAGTAAGTGGTAGATAAGTGTTACTACTGCTACTACCACTACTACTACTACTACTACTAAGTATTGCTACTACTACTACTAAGTATTACTACTACTACTATTACTCCTCCTCCTCCTCCTCCTCCTCTCCTCCTCCTCCTCCTCCTCCTATCTCATAAGGTAGATCTTTGAACTTGTGGAACTCTCCAATTGTCAGGAAGTTCTCCTTTATCACAAGATGATACTTATACTTCTTGCTCTTGGTTCTTTCTTCTGAGACCAACCAATGTAAATTTATCCCTCTTACATATGATGTTGTTGTTGTTCAGGTGTTTTCAGTTGTGTCAGACCCTTTGTGAACCCGTTTGGGGTTTTCTTGGCAAAGATACTAGAATAGTTTGCCACTTCCTTCTCTAGCTCATTTGACAGATGAGGAAATGGAGGCAAACAGGGTTAAGTGACTTGCCCAGGGTCACACAGTTAGTAAGTGTCTGAGGCCAGATCTGAACTCAGGAAGATGAGCCCTCCTGAATCCAGACGTGGCACTCTATGCATTGTACCATCTGGCTGCCTCTGTCATGTATGGCTCTTCTTCAGCTCTCTGAAGACTCTTACCACCTACTACTCCCAATGTATTCTTCTTTGCTCCGAACTAAAATTCCCAGTTCTTATACGAATCCTCATGTGGCTTGATTTTGGACCCCTTAGCCATTTAGGTCACTCATGAGGTACTTATTTTAATACTATAAATATTCTTCACATTTCTCTAAATAAACTATAAATTATGTGAATTTCAATGCACAACATAAAGATTTCAATTTAAACCTATCAGGTCAATTGAAAAAGTTTTTGCAATAGCTCTGAGGCAAAGCATCATTACTATTCTGAATGTTGAATATTTAAGAAAATATTAAACTGTGTGAAACATAGATTAGATTACTACCACATGACCCTAAAGATTTCATTCCCCCATGTACTATACATGCATCTCTATGTTTGAAATATATGGGAGAATTGCATGAATGGGTAGCTATCTAAGTATTAGAGATACATTAGTGTATTAGAAAACGACTTGAGCCTGGAGTTAGTAAAGACCTTGGTTCAAATTCTGCCTCTCCAAATTTTTAACTCTATGACCATGAATAAGCCACCTTTCTGAGCCTCAGTTTCCTCATCTGAAAAAATAAAGATAATAGTAATATTTGTAGTATCTACCTCACAAGATTGTTGTGATGGCAAAATGAAATAATGTTGATAAAGCTCTTTGCAAGCCTTAAAGTGCTATAATAATATAATTGTCAACAAACTCTTGGCAGTATGGTGTAGGATTTCCACCCACCAATCTTTGAGCTCAGGAAGATCAAGTTTTGGGCCCCACCACTGCCTGTTGAGGTCACCCTGAGTAAGTCATTTAACTTTTTGTCATAGGCAACTCTCTAAGACTGGACATTTCAGAGAAGGTACTGATTTTCATTAGTATTAGAAGTTTGGCCTGTGTTTCCTGTATCAATTAAATCATTTGTCTGATTAAAATAATAAATAAATCACTGCACTAAAATTTTTATCAGTGCTGATAGACTTTTGACCTCTTTCCTTAAGTAATCAGGGAAAAGGACCTAAAGAAGAGGATTTTAGTAGACTTCTTGCTTAATTCTATTTTCTTGAATAGAATGAAAACATCCAAATACTCCACCAATCCAACAGTAAACTCTACAAAATCCAAGAAGAGCTGATAGAAATTTAACTTCGTAAAGTCACAAAATTGAAATACTAAAATCCTCATTTAAATGGAACTTCTAAATTTTAATGTTTTGGCCTGATTTATTTGCTTGAATATTCATTCGTATATATATGTATACATACATATATGTATGTATATATGTATAAAATCTCAGATAGGTGACAGAACTGAGCCTTAGGAAAGAGTCTGCACAATGTAGGAGACCTGACAGTTGGATGAAAATCTTGGTAATTACACTTTTTTTTTGGCTCTGGTGATTTTAAGTTTACAACCATAACACTGAATTAATGGAGGTTTTAAATTTAATATTATACAATTTTAAGAACTATCATATAATTAACTGAAGTTATTAGGGGGCAGGACATAATAATTAGTTTGAGAAAATCTCAAATGAAACTAACAAAAGAGAAGAAATTGCTTTGGATTTTTGGTTGAAAGAGCAACTCTGGGAATTTTAAAACTTAAAAACTGATAAACTAGAGGATATTGGTATGTATGATCTCACTCTTTATTCAAGTTCATCCCACAGAAAGTCAATCTGAATCAATTAAAAAAAGGGGTGAACCTGGTATTGTATGAGAATGTCTGTGCTATTATTTAAGCAAATCATCTCTTTGAATTCTGCCTCCATACTTACCTTCTACCCTTAGAGAGTTGCTTTGAGGATCTTTAAGTATTTTGTAAGCTTCAAAGTGCTATAAAACCAGAGGTACCAAAAAGTATTTGAAAAGAAATTCTGTTGTGTTGCTCTTAGCAAGTATAAACAAAAAGTGGAACTAGGTTAATACAGGATTGTCTAATAAAGAGGATATGGGAACTACATTACAGAATGGGAAAGAATGATTTTAAATGAAGATATCCAGGTTTGTAAATGGAGCTTCTAAAAAACCCTTCTAAGGAGTTCATTCCTTAAGTAGGTTACTGTATTTCCAATATTTGTCTAGTGACTGTTAAAGAGGGAAAATAGTATTGTCTTGTGTGGCTTACTTCCAGCTATAATATATACATGTCATATATACATATACACACATACACACAAAATACACATATGTATTTATATATGTACACATGCATTCATACGTGCACCTGTATACACACACACAGAGACATATACATGTATGTCTATCTATCTATCTAATCCCTGTCCCAAAGCCCATTGGCACAAGAATTTCTCCTTATTGGTGGATATTAATGCCCCATGCCTGCATCAGGGGCAGAATGGAGTTGGTAAGAGTGAGAAAGGAGAGCTCTTTGGTTTTCTTAGACTTTTTTCAGATTGCTGAGTCTCTTTGAACTTTGGATGCTTCTGACTTCCAGCTTTGAGAGAGAAGATGGAAGATGCTAACTGTACTTCAGGTTGCTAAAGACTGTGGGAAGAAGCTGACATGAGGGGAGCTGGTAGTTTTCATCATAGCCCTATCCCCAGCTTGCTACAAGCTTTGGGAATTTTCCCCCTGAGTGAGATACAGAACTCTCTCTTGGACAAGCTGAGTTACCTCGCTCCCAAGGTTCTTTCACTCTGTATTGACTGGTACATATTCTCTGATGTATACTTTCTCTGATTTCTGTACTGACACCAATTTGGATAAATGGGTTTCTTGGCCAAGTGCTAAGTATGTTCATTGTGGAATTGGTATTTGGTGGGAAGGGAGTTAAGCTTTGGATATAAAGCTCTGGGTTCTGCTTCCCCCAACAATGAAACAACAGTAAGAAGTTAGACTGAACCTGAAAACTTCATCCTCTAGTCAAATAATTAAATGAGTAGATAGATATAATCTTAGCCTGGTATCCTCTCTCTCTGAGGACAGCAGAGTGGCCTCCAGTCCCAACTTCCTGCTTCCCCTATAAAAGGAATTAAAGTCTCCCTAGGATTAGGGGAGAAGAAGCTCATGACATCTCTTCTACTTTTTGAGCCATAGAATACTTGGGACCTCATTAGGTACATATGCATACATTTATGTCTCTGTGTATATATCTTTGTGTATATATGTATTATAAACATGCAGTATATGTACATACATATATGTGCACACATGTTGATATATACACACATACACACATATGTGTTTGTGTGTCTATTATACCCAAGGACAATTGATAATGAGACTCTCCTTATTGGTGGAAATGAATATCCTGCCCTGCTGAAGGACCAGGTAGAGTTTGGGAGAGCTGAACAGCCCTGGCCTTCTTCAGTTTTCTTTGGGACTCATCAGGCATTTCTGGTGCCTTTGGCTTCCATCTTCTAGAAGGAAGATGGAAGAGGCTAACCCAATTCAGGTTGCTGAAGGAGGGAAGAGTCCTTCCTCCCCAAAATGATCCTTCTTCCCCCAACAGTGATCAGAAGTTAGAATGAACCTGATCATATTCCCTAGACTAACAATATTTAAGAGAGCAGACAGATATAATTCTAGTCCTGGGAAGCCTTTTCTCTAAGGAGAGCCGAGTGGTGGCCTCAGGCTCCAACTTCCTACTTCTCCTTCTGGCAGCAATTAAAGTCTCCCTCGGAGAGGGTGTGAGGAGAAGACACAGAATTACATCCATCTGCTCCCTTAAATATTGTTAGCCAAGGGAATATGATTGGGTTCAATCTAACTTCTGATTGCTATGATATATATACACACAACTATATATATATATATATATATATATGAATTAAGCTCAGCAGCAGAAGATAATGACCTTGCTATTCTCAATTTAACTTTTGTGCTTATTCAGATTTATGTACATGGTAAAACCAAAAGGTTTTGAGGGATCCAGAAAAAAATAAAGAACACCAACAAGGTACAGTGGCTCAGGTACACAGAGTTCTATCAAGGTTTCCTTGGTAGAGAACCCTGAAATGGGTTTGGGAGCACAAGAGCCCAATAGGAGATCTAGAACTTCCTAATAACTCTAACTCAGGTGGAGGCCTAGGAAGAAGATTTTCCTAGCAAGAAGAAATAAGTTCAAAAGTGCCTTGTGTCACTCTGCCTGGTTTTGTCCTGTGGCTAGTAGGGTATGATGGCTTAGCTCTGACTAAAGAGTTGTCAGAGCATGCTTATGAGAACAAGGATTTCTAGTCACTGCACCCTAGCAGGCAGGAGCTGAGACAGCCCAGCTTGAGCCCTAATGAGATGTGGCCCAGCAGGTTATGATAGCAAAGAAAAGTTCAAAAGCAGTGGAACACAAGGCCTCACTAAGCCCATGTGCCATGGCCATATTCTTTTTAAAAACTTTTTATTTTTAATTTATGGAATAAAACAAGCATTTCCATAACATAGCATAATAAAAAAAGATGATTGCACATGGCAAATCTATTATGTACCACTTGCTATTCCTTTTAAATATTTATAAAGTTATCACGTATATTTCTTTTTTCTTTTTTTCTTCCCTCCTCCTCCCTCTGCCCTAGAGATAGCTACCATTAGACACAAATATGTATACATATACATGTAAAATTATTCTATACATGTAAAACTCTTCTATTTATCAGTTCTTTCTCCAGATACAGGTGGAATGTTTCTTCATATGTCCTTTGTAGTTAGTTTGGGTATTTATAGTAATCACAATGACAATATTTGCTAAACGTTTTTCTTAAAACAATATTGCTGTTGTGGCCATAGTCTTAGCAGAGAGTACATGGTGGTCAGACTACACACCGTGGTGGAATGTTGAAGATCAGACCCAGACAGAAGAACATAATGATGTTAGCAGGCAGTATAACCTCAGTTTGTTCTCCAACTGCAAAATGGGGATAATAATAGCGCCTACTTCCCAGGATTGTTGTGAAGATTAAATGAGTTAATGCTTGTAAATTGCTTAGCATAGTGCCTGTAGCATAGTAGGGGACATATAAATGTTATTATTACTATCATTATTGTTGTTGTTATCACAAATATGTTCTATAGTCTCACTCTTCTGTCACGAATTGAAAAGGGCATAGATTAATAGTTGGGAGGGACCTTAGAGGAAATCGAGTCAAACTTGCTCATTTTATAGAAGAGAAAACTGAAGTAGCAAAAAAGTGCCCAAGGTCACACAGCTACTAAGTGACAGAGGCAGCATTTAAACCCAGCTCCTCTAACCACAGTGTTTCTTGAGAAAAAAAGGAACAAAGACATGAATCATAATGTTGGAGGTAATATGGAAGCAAATTTAATTTCTCTTTGGGAAATGGACACTGCTGGGAATAAACAGTTCCTTGTGAGTAGAGACTGTTTGTCTGTATATTGCTAAGCACCTGCCATAGTGTCAATCATCATTGAATATCGTTATTATTGAATGAAATAGTTAATCATGTACATACTTTGGGGCATAGGCACGATATGTTGGAGCTAGCTCTTGAGAGTCCATTGTTAAGTTTTTAACGTGAGTTTTACAACTTGGAAATGGCATCACTAGGATTCAGAGCTTACTTCATTTATTTATTTATTTGTTGATTGTCCAGACTTAAGAAAGTGATGGTTTGTTCAGTAATTTTATCAGTTGTGTCCAACTCTTTGTGACTCCATTTGGGGTTTTCTTGACAGAGATACCGGAGTGGTTTGCCATTTTCTTCTCTGGCTCATTTTATAGATGAGGAAACTGAGGCAAATAGGATTAAGTGACTGCCCAGGATCACATTGCTAGTAAGAATCTGAGGCTGGATTTGAACTCAGGAAGATGACTCATCCTGATTCCAAACCCGGCATTGTATTCATTGTGCCACCTAGCTGCCCAAGAAAGTGATGGAGAAAATGTTAATAACACATGAAACTTAAAAGTACATTCTGAATAATCTCCCACCTGTAGTGCCTCTCCTGGAGGTAGACACAGCTAGACCAGATTAGCCTGGAGCTATTCACCTTTATTTATAGAAAGTAGGGGCTGGATATAGGCAATAATTTTCCATCCCAATGCCAGAACTTGTCTTTCGTATTGCTGAGACCAAGCTAACTTCTTTATCACAGAACTGCTAATATCCTACGCACTTCCCTCCTCAGCTTGACTTCTTGCCCCAGTCTATCAGTGTGGCAGTCAATCTACCTGCTCATGAGTATGTTTCTCCTAAATCTCTCTACAACTCAGTGCAGAGGGCGTTCTACATGATCACCTTAGATAAAAGTCAGGGAAAGCCTAGACAGGATGATCAGCATCTTTCAAAGCAGCTATGAACAAAATACAGCTTGGCGCTCCAGTAAATCCCTTCTATGTAGTGGTGCCTGCTGTCTTTGTCAGCTGCCGGGGATGGTGATCCATGTCAGTCACCAAAATGACACCCCATAAAGCTTGAAGTCCGCTCCCATGGTTCTTACATAGTGAACACTTTTGAGAATACATGTTAGTTAAAAGTGGCTTATGAATATAATGGTAGAAAGAGTCCTCCTTGCTTCTGGACAAAGTGCATCCTTGTGTGGGATGATAACAATCCCCAGAGAACTGCCCAGAGACTTTTCATAAACCCAACAGAATGATATCATTTCATATTTCAAAGCTATCAAACTAACAAGAGGTTAAGACTAACATTTACTTATTAAAATAATTTCCTAATCATTCTTATAAGAACTTAATGAGTGACAAACTGACGGTGGATATAAATTTATGATTTCCCAAAATAACATTTGATTGGTTTGAGTGATGTCTTACATGAAGTAATCATAGTTAATTTTTACTTCTGGAGAGATTTGACTTTACCAGTCTATCATGTCATCAGATGTATTTCAAGACTGATTTCTTTGTCTGTTGATACAGAGCTAAAGAGTTCCTATGGAGATACTTGAATCTTTAACTTTTATTTTTGTCAGTGCAGATGGGGTAAATTCAGATTCGGGGTAAGACATTAAAATCCCTAGTTGAAAGACGTAGTGTAGTGGAAAGAAAAATTGAGAAGAAATTAAGAGACCTAGGTTCTAGTCCAAATTGGTCTGGTAACTAGCTAGAAGACTTTGCACAAGTCACTGCACATCTCTGGACCTTAATTTCCTAATCTATAAAGTGAGGAGTTTGGGCTAGATTATGTCTGAATTTGCTTTTAGCCCTGGTTCTATAACCTTCTACAGTTACAGAGACACAGATCCTGCCCTGACAGCCCAGTAGATTATAATACTTCCTCTTTTGGTCATAAAGACCAAGGAAATCACTCTGTCTACATATTCTGTTGACACCGGAGATGTCAACAGCAAAAGGCAGACTGGGAGCTAAATGTTAATGGTGAGTGTCTGGGTGTCAGCCAGGTAAGTACGGAAAGTACATAAAAGCAACATGTCTCTGATTTCTCTCTTTTCCATTAGTAGAGCCACCACCCTAGTGCAAGCCCTCAGTTTGAACTATTTGTCATAGTCTCTGTATTGCTCATTGGCCTGAGACACTCCTAAGCTCAAAGACCAGGTAAGTCTCATCTGAGAAACACTTCTTGGTTCTGGTTTGACACCAATCTATTTTTGAACTCAATGTAGGGTTCTAACTCTTCTCAGTTACATACTTTCCTTTCCACTTAACAGTACTGCCTGGGATGATTCAAGCATCTGGATATTGCATCATAATAAACTAAAAGTAGAGAGCAGAAACTTCTGGTCACCTGGCACATGGTGGAAAGAATGACATGCAGAGTTTTCTGGGTTGCCATCGACAAATGAAAGGGCCCACAGAAAACACATGGACTGGAAATGTTTTACCCCTTTAGGAGATGTGGGACGGGTCACACAGCAAGAAGGATCGGCCAACTTGCATCACAAAGTTCCACAATAACACAGCTGCTGGTAAATCAATGGTCCGAACAGAACAGAACTAAAACTAGTGGACCCGGGATCCTTAGTTCTGCTGTGGTGTACCTCCGTTCTCTCCCTTTGTCACTTATCAGGAAGTATGGTACAGTGGAAAGTATATTGACTTTAGAATCAGAGAATCTAGATTTGAACCCCAACTCTGCTATTGATTACCTGAGTGGCTTTGGTCAGCTCACTTACCCTCTATGTGCCTCAGTTTCCCCATCTAAAAAATGGGAGGGCTGGACTAGGTGATTTCTGACCTCTGAGGCACCCTTCAGTTCTAAATCTATGAACCCATGAGCAATGAATCTGAAATAATAAATTTTTATCACAAATGGATATTATTTCAGCTGCATGAGGGACTTTGTGGTCGAGCTTGGGAAGATAGCTGCCCCTTCATAACCTTATTCTATGAAAGTTTTCCCAATTACAAACAGCTGACTTATGAACAAATTCTTTTTGAACGTAACCCATTTGAAAATTCGGATGCTGGTGGTACTTGATAGCAAATAAAAGGAGCTATCACAAATGCTTTTCCCGTTAAGCCAGCAGGTGTCAGAGCTGAGTAACAAGAGGAAGGCCTCCACTCCCTGTGACCTGAAATGCCCTCACTGGGTGCTAGGGCTCTGCTGTGGCTTGTCATGAGCTGACATCCAGATCTGAGACTATGTTTGACAATGTCATTTGGGTCCTCTATACTCAACTTATTAACTGGGGTATTTAAAATTGCAGAGCAAATAGTTCCACCTGCCTCATCAGGCTGTTGTGAAGATTAATGGGATAATGCTTGGAAAGTGGCTTGTATAAGAGGTTTAATATAAATGCTTTCAGAGGCGCTGTTTTTCAAACTGATGTATATACACCTAGAGTTTCTAATGTTTAGAGGTGATTATTAGGGAAAGACCCGTATTGGCAGCTGGACAAGGTGCCTGGATTCCTTTTTCTTAAGGATTCCTCTTTCCCCTCCCCCATGTTTCTCTGGTGACATGCTACCCAGGGATAAATTACATCAGGTTGTGTCAGTCACTTCATATTACAGGAAGCAAAAAAAAAAGCAGACCGACCTACTAGCCCACCAGCCCAGGAGCCGCAAGGGGCAACAGCTGGGATGGCAGCTGACTGTCTCCCCTCCGGTTCACAAGAAGAGGTCGATAGCTCTAGATGGTGAAGATTCTTTGATAATAATTCCTACATGTAGTAATGTGTTTCCTTTTCACTTTTGATTTCTGGGAACCATATGTCATGGCTCAGTTTCCTGCTGCTATGATGTATCTGCGGGTCCACAATGAATGTTCCTTGTTAATGATGAGCTGGGTCACCAGCAAGCATCATCAGTCTTGAGACCAAAGTCTGACCATTTCTGTTTCATTTCTCCTCTGTCTTACTCACAAGCCCTATGCTGATCAGCAGTGGCATAATTAGGGTATTGCTAAGGGAACAGTGTGGCAGATGTGGAAAAGCTATTCTCTGCTATTCTATTGCTGCCTGCAATTGCTTTAAAGGGTATGAGAGAGAGAAGGGAGTTTGTTTCTCTTCCCTGTCACACTGGGAAGCATGACTATGGCAACCGTATTTTCCAAAACAAAAACTGAGACAAGAAATCTGACAAGAGGTATTCTTTTGTTACTGGTTCTGCCAGTATGAGTGGGTATCTTTTCAGTAACTTATAGTCTTAGGAAGTTTCCTATAGCACCTAGAAGTTAAGTGATAGGCACAAGGGTGGGGAACTTGCCACCTCGAGGCCACATATGGCCCTCTAGGTCCTCAAGTGGGGCCCTTTGACTGAATCCAAACTTCACAGAATCCAAACAAACAAATTTGTTCTGTGAAGTTTGGATTCAGTCAAAGGGCCCCACTTGAGGACCTAGAGGGCCACATGAGACCTTGAGGCCTCATGTTCCCCACCCCTGGGTCACAGAGAAAGTCTATGTCAGAAGTAGCACTTGACTGTGGTATATGATTGTAATGGAATATTGCTGTGCTATAAGAAATGACAAACAAGATGATTTCAGAAAAAACCTGGAAAGATTTACATAAACTGATGCATAGTGTAGTAAACAGAACCAGGAGAATGTGGTACACAGTAACAGCGATATAATTGGATGAAGTGTGAATGACTTAGCCATTCCCAGCAATACCATGATCCAAGACAATCCCAAAGGACTCATGATGAAGCATCCTATCCGCCTCCAGCCAAAGAACTGATATTGATAGAATGTAGACTGAAGCATGCTATTTTTCACTTTCTTTCATTTTTTTCTTTTACTTGAATCTTCTTGTACAAAATGACTAATATGGAAATATTTTACCTAATTGCACATGTGTAGCCTATATCTTATTGCTTATCATCCCAGGGAGGGTAGAAGGGAGGGATAGAATTTGGAACTCAGAACTTTAAATAAAAATATTGAAAAAATTGAAAAAAAAAAGTGGCATGTGAACCTTGGTCTTGTCAACTCAGAGACCAGTTCTCTATCCACAACGCTATGCTGCCTCCATTTTTTCCTGCAACATCATGTTGAAAGGTCACTTTTTTCTTTCTCTTTTGAAATCAGGACTGTTTCAGAAAGCAGAGTTTCCTGGCCATTCTAAGTATGCCTGCAACTTTGTGGGAGAGTCAAAGATGGTAGAAAAAAGGAGTAGGGCCATCTTTGGGGACCACTGTGAAGTGAGTGAAGGTTATCTTCGTTCCCGTTCCCTTTTAGCTGGACTTTCTCTCCATTTCAGTATTTTTGCTTTCCAGTCCCAGAGGCTTCCCTCCTAGAACAAAGTGCCTGGTTAGAGAAGGATAACATTAATGAGCTATTCCTCTAAAACCTTTCCATTTGCATTTTAAAGGAGTATGCCTAATGAGATCAATGCTTACCCTAAAGGAAGGAATCTTTGTGAAATTTCTCACAGTAGGTAGGAAAGCTATTTGGGGGCATTAGGGCCTTCCTGGCATCCCCCAAATAATAGTGTATAGGATACTGTCACAGAAATTTTAGAGTGGGAAGAGATCTTACCTATCATTTAGACTAATGGCATTAGACTCAAATAGAAAGGGAGAGGAGGCCGCTAAACTAATGGTCCCTGTGATCTACATACTGGCTTGGAAAACCACACGTTAGCATCATCTAGGATTTGTTGTAGTTTTATTTATTTTGTTAAGTATTTCCCAATTACATTTTAATTAGGTCAGGGGAGTGCAGCAGGCCACGATGAGGTTCTTGGGCTACATGTTTGATACCTCTGATTTTGACCAACTCTATCAATTTATAGATATGAGGAAACTGAGGTCATGGGAGGTTAAGAGATTTGCCTAAGGTCACCCAGTGGCAGAGCTTAGGTTTGAACCCAGGCCTTTGGCTCCAAGTCCAGTAAGCTCTTCACTACTTCATCCTATTTCCCTATCTGCACATCTGATTGATCTTGGTAGTTACAGTCACATATTAATGAAAGAATCTTGTTATATGTTTGTAGAAGTCAAAAGTAGACTGGGAGTTGGGAGATTAGGGCCCAACAGCCAAGCCTTGCCAGAGGCCAAGAAGAGTGAGTGGAAGTCTTCTCCTTGGCCCATGCTAGCCACCTTGACCAAATCACCTAACTTCTCAATTCTGTGGGCAACTCACTAAAGACTTAGGAGAAGAGAAGTTGCTGACCTGCATTAGCAGAAGATGCTTCCTCCCCTAGAAATTCTCTGCAAAATCAGAAGTCCAGTCCTTCTCCCTATCAGATTCTTAAAATTTCTGCACCTTAAATTCCTCCACTTGCAAATCAGAGATTAATTTGCTTCAAGTCATAGTAAGGACTTACATGATTTTCACTAACTTTTTCAAAACTGATAAAAGAGGCTGTAATAACATGAAAAGAGGCAGCATCAGATGCCATTATATGCTAAAACATATAAAAAGATGGGAGTTACTCAGAAGAAAGTGAATAAGGAAAATATCAATCATTCTAAGCTTGATTTAATAGTGTGCAGATGGGTCCTAAAAATGAAAATAAGTGCAAAGGTTGAAAGTGCTAAAGGTCTCTTTGTTCCAAGTCAGTTGGATGAGTATGGTTCTTTCAGAAACAGAACAAAACCAGTACCCCCAAACCACCTTTCTTTTCTTCTGTCAGCCTACAAAGCTCTCTGCTTGCCCACAAAACCAAACCTGACAATACTCTGGCCTATAAGGACCAGGCGTACCAACTGTACTAAATCTCTGCTCAGCTATTTTAGGGAAGTCGGAGGAAAAATAGTAGGCTGCCTATGCTGCAGGAATCTGGGAACCTGCCAAGGCCATGATGTAAAGGTTTCCAAGTTAATGCTATGGCGGAATCAGTAAAAGCCTGTCAGATTCAGGCTAGGCTGTAAGATCTTGCCTTCTGAAACTCAATCCCTCATTTCATCCTGAGCGGGGGTGATATGTCACATTAGCCCTTCAGCTTTGCAGGGGAATCCAGAGTGCTACACAACTCACTCTGTTATGACTTTGTGACATTGGTAAGGAGATGCTGGTGGAGGTCCTCTCTCTGTTTCTGAGCTGCCATTTGGCTGCAAACAACCTCATCTAACCTTCTAAATGAAAGCCAATGATTCCCAATGGAGAAATAATTAAAACCACTGGTATTTTCCTAAAGCTGTTTGATTTTTAAATAGCACCAGCGAATGGTTGCACAGCAGTTTTATTCACACTACAGCTAGTACGGAAAATGTAGAGAGTTTGAAAAAATATTTTTCTTGTGTTAGGTTCTTCCCTGTTCCTTTCCTCTGGTAGCTGGGCATTTAACTTATTTTCCTTTTATCTGATGTGAATGGACTTGGTAGCAGGGTTAATTCAGAGATGTCCAATAGCATTGCTCCAAAAATTCCATTCAATCTAAAACTGAAATATAAATAAATCCCAAGGTCCTCTTTCCATCCTTTTTGTCTAAGGCCCTACCTGACAAAGTCACTTTGGGAAAAAAAAATCATTAGGGTATATCTTTGTTTTTTGTTGTTTTTTTTTTTTACAACAAGTAGCCAGATCACTTTGAGACTAGCATTTTCAAGAAATGAAATGATCATCAAAGCAATATAGCAAGATGAACATTCATGTCACCCTGTACTCAAAGTCACACTGTTTTATATATTAAAAAACATTCCAAAGGAACTCCCCCCCCCCCTTTTTATATAGTGGAGTAGAGAAGTGGAGAGGAGAATATACTCAAGGTCTGAAATAGAGCCAAATAATCTATTTTTTCCATTGAGGGTTATTATTAAGGGTAGTAATTCTATTCCACAAACATTCATGAACTAGATGTTGGGAACGCAAGCACCAAAGTGAAACTATTTTTGTCTTCAAGGAGCTTCCAGTATACAAGAAAGTAATCATGAAATGCAAAGCAGTTAAGTCAGTGCAGGCCTGCCGAACCCATGGCCCGTGGGCACGCTAAAGGATTTTGGGAGGGCCACAAAAAATGTAGAGGATGTTTGGATGTTTTCTGTTACATTTTTTGTGGGCCACACAAAATCCTTTGGCATGCCGCAGGCTGTGCAGGCCTGAGTTAGTGTAATAGGTTAGGATTTTTGATACATAAAAGGTTAAATATGCCCACATTTGAATAAACAGAAAAAAACTTCAATAAACATACAAACATTTTAACTACATGTATATGCATATATATTTAAATCTTATGTTATATTCTATTCAGTTAAGGAAGAGAATAGGAGACGGAAATGAAGAAAGTGTGAAAAGAGGAGGTGTAGAGGGGTACGGAGACAAAAGGAAGAATCTATTTCAATCTTCCAATGGATCCAGAATTTCACTGATGTAAAGATTCCCTCTAACAATGAAGATCACAACCTATGCATGCCTGCCCACCCTGTGCAACTCTCATTCATGTCCCCCCATAAACTTGTCATAGAGGGTCCATCTAATATTCTGGAGACTCCCCTTGTATTCCTCTGAATTACAGGAATAGCAGTGCAATAAGTGGGCTATTGGTTGTCCTTTGTTCTCACTCTGTGATTAGTACATATTTTTTCCACTCATACATTTCTGTGATGGCATTGTCCATAACATTTCTACTGTCTAATACCTCATCTGTCTAATACCCCCACCTATTATAGCCAGTTATGGTCTCCATTGCCTATTGACTAATCAGAGACTTGCAGCCACATGTAGCATCCTCACTCTAACCTCTCCTCTTGCCATGACAACCAAAAGGAACATTGGATTTCTCACACCTGGGCTCTTCTCACTAACAAGGGCCAGGTCACTTGGAGGAACACACTCTCATGGGTAAAATGCTCAATATCATTATCATTGGAAAAATATCAGTGCTAAAACACAGGCTTTTATTTGAAGGAAAAAACTTGGAGTCATTAAAAAGAACTGCTCAATTTCCCAAAGCCAGGCCTGCCTACTCTTAGCCTCCTATTCAATTCTGCGGCTAGCTCATCATTCATTTACAATGCCGGTCAAAGTTGTACATAATGATGGACAAATTGTATGGATTGTGTATGCAACATCATATCAGAGTTTTAAAAAAATGGTTTTTTTCATCCTCTTTGTTTTTCTTTCATGCCTAGTGAGGGAAAACTCTTTTGAATCATTATTTGTCTTTTCTATGAGGTTCTGCTATTCATCCAAGATTTACTGAATTAGCTCAATGTCATTCATAAATGGGAGTATCTGAAGACTTTATGCCACCTGTAGGAAGTGCCCTTTCAAACAAGATTGTAAGCTAGAGATCCTTCATGCCGATGGTGAACACTTTTGGTGATTATAACTCTCCTGCTTTATTATCATTTCATAAAGAAATTTAAGTAATGTAAATTAGTAGTCATAATGAGAAGACCAAAAGATCCCAGGAACCTCCTTACCCAGCAAACACTTTATCTCATTGCCAAGTACAGTGACAGGGTACCCAAGGCTAACACTAATTTAGAATATAAACTCATTTGCAACATCTCTCAGAGAGGTAGTGGATATTCGATACTAATAATCAAGTCACTGTCAAACAAAGTTATCTCTGTTGTTACATCTTGAAAGTATCTTGTATGATTTTGACATATTCATGGGAGACATCTCGTTGTAGGAGAGCCTTAGGGCATCATTTGACTGTACCAAATCAAATCATTTTTGGGAATCAAGAAACAAACACAACAGGATTTTGTAGGCTCTATACTTTTCAGTCAACTGTGTTATTGTAAATATGTGTGGTCTACTGTGGAATGTGGCTGGCAAAAGCCTGTCTGCCCTTCTAATACCCTCATTAAAGGTTCCCTTGACATAAATACACATTTTCCCATAAATATTTTGCATAGGTGGGAGAGTACACATATGAGTCTGAATCTAATTTTTGCTATTCTTCCTTTTTTTTTGGGGGGGGGGAGGGTAGTTGACAATAAAGTCAGAGGCAGTTAGGTGGTGCTGGGCTTGGAGTCAGGAGTCAGGAGTCAAATCCAGCCTCAGACATTTGTTAGCTGTGTGACTTTGGGCAAGTCACTTAACCTGTCTGCCTCAGTTTCCTCACTTGTGAAATGTGATAATAATAACACCGACCTCCCAGGGTGGTTGTGAGGCACTCTGGAAAATCTTGCTATCATTATTATAATTATTAGAGATTTCCCCCCACCCCTTTCTCATCTTCCCTTCTTTGATATAACTTGAGAAAAGTGCCTCAATAACCTCAAAATCACATCGCTTCCAAGGCAGACTTTTTCTGTGCGTCCATCTTCTTGTCTAGTTGCTTTTATTCCCTTAAGTGCTCTTTTCATTTATCCTAGAATAAACAGGACTATCATGTATGAGTCTAAGTATGGTGTTTCCAATATCTTGAGGTTGAAAAAGAGTTTGTTTTAACATCTTTGTAGACCTTTTCCATTTTTCAATTTCGTTTTCTGAGGCTATGGGACAGGTGCTTTTGTTATCGTTCAGGTGTTTTTCAGTCATGTCTGATTCTTCACTACCCCATTTGCAGTTTTCTTGACAGAGATACTGGAATGGTTTACCACTTTCTTCTCCAGCTCATTTGACAGGTGAGGAAACTGAGGCAAACAGGGTTAAGTGACTTGTTTGGGGTCACACAATTAGTGTCTGAGGAGGCCAAATCTGAACGCAGGAGTCTTCCTGACTCCAGGACCAGCACTGTATCCGCTACACCACCTACATAACTCACTTTAATTCCCAAAAGAGGATGGTACCAGGGTGTTTGTTGAAAGTTTCAGATTACTCCTTGCTTAGTGACTTGGAGTTAAGCTAGCCTTCTTTCCATCCCACTCCATCCTCCCTCATTTTCCTTCTAGCTCCTTTCTGGTGGTGGTAACATCTTTCTGGCCCTAAGTTTCTTCATCTGTAAATGAGTGGGTTATGCAATATGACTCCTGAGATCTCTTATAGCTTAATCTAGGAATTTAATGAACCCGTGATCCTGGAGGTTCTTTACCCTACCTATCTGGCCACTGGACCCAGATGGCTCTGAAAGAGAATGTGATGCTAGTGACCTTGCACAGCCCTCCCTCACTCAAATCAAAGTCGATTGCAAGTCACATCATCACCTCCCTGATGTCACAGTCCTCTTCAAGAGCAAAGGACAAACACAACAATAACTACTACAACAATTAATTTTTTTCTCTACCTCTTGGAATCTTTAGTTTCCTTCAAGAATCATTTGAAACATTACCTTCTGCAAAGTCCTTCCAGCCTTCCCATCTAAGGTTAAGTATTTGTTCTGTATGTCTTGTGTTTATTTACATGTGTATGTCTCAATTCCTCCATTAGAAAGGATGGTTCTTGAGGTTAGGTACTCTTTCTCTCATATCTTTGTATTCCTAGAATTTAAACACGGTACCTTGAATATAGTGAGCACTTCATAAATATATGTTGATTAATTTGTTGTATTGTGGCTTTTGAAACTAATCTTCTTGAGGGTAGAGGCCTCATATTATACTACTATATATGCCTTACCATTGCTGATATATTAGATGATCAATAAATGTTTGATTGGCCATCTAAGACATCTGATCACAAGAATCAGAATTCTTTATAAAATTATCAAAGTGCTTGCAAAGTGTCCTGTTCAGAAAGCCCACTGGGGGCTCTGGGCGAATTCTTTCTTTCCTTGTGCCTCTTTCAAATTTCTATATTCAGGAGAGATGGTGTCCTTTGGGATGGTTTCTTTTCCTCCCTAGAAGCAGAAAGTAGCAGAAATCATGTAAATTGGTGTGTTTTTGAGAGATTTTTAGCCCAATTGAACAAACCGTGTTGTAGGGATGAGGTTCAGATAAGTCAGACTTCTGAGATTGATCTGTTACCACTCATAGTATTCCTAATACTTTGGTTATGATTAATGTTGCTTTCTACATGTTTTCTAAGATTTATGAAAAAATACTGAGGTGATTGAAATTATGACAACAGAAAACTAGAGCTTCTTGGTTTTTTGCTCTCATTTGTCCTCCTTCCTTCTTTCCATACTCTTTGTCCTCTTGTCATCTTTTATCTCCCTGTGTTTTCCTCTTTCTGACACATTATGAATAACACTTGCTGCTGGGAATACAGCCTTGGGTCAGGGATGGAACTTGTGACTGCAGGCAGGAGAAGGGATGTAAACAGCTGAATGGAGTGGTAAACAATGAGGAATTTCCATGCATAGGGTAAGCAAAACTAAAAACCAAGTTTGGATTTTATTGCTTGCCTTCCAAGGGCCCACATTGAGGGTGCTTGTAGTTGTTACTATAAAATCTTAAATAACACTCTCTTTTCCTTTTGCCTTTTACTTTCAATTCCTTCTTCCCTTTATCACTGCCCATTCTTAAGATTGAGTATTCATATTTTTATATTATACATATATATATATATATATGTTTACATATCATGGTATATTATACATTATCTCTCTTTTTCTCTTTCTATATACTCCATATATATGTATATTTAAATGTATATGCACTCCCATATATATGGAGCTAATTAATATACCATGATACATATACATATACACACACATATATACATACACACACATATATGTATTTGTATGTGTGTGTATATATATATATATATATATATATATATACATATATATATATATATATATATATATATATATATATATATATATATACCACATACACACATGTGAAATAAGAATGTGAATATTCAATCCTAAGAATGGACAGTGATAGAGGGAGGATGGAATTGAAAGTAAAAGGTAAGAGGAGGAGAGAGTGTTTAAAAATGTATAGCAACAACTACAAAGGCAGCTAGGTGGCTAAGTGGATGGAGCATTGGGCCTGGAGTCAGGAAGACCTGAGATCAAATCTGGCCTCAGACATCTACTAGCTGTGTGACCCCGGGCAAGTCATTTCACCTCTATTTGCCTTAATATACTGGAGAAGGAAATGGCAAACCACTCCAGTATCTTTGCCAAGAAGACCCTATAGATGGTACAGACTATGGGGTCATAAAGAGTTAGACAGAACTGAAGGATTGAACAATAAGTAAAAACTTCAAGGGCTCTCAATAAATGAATGAATGAATGAATATACACATATAAGATTATATATATATATATATATATATATATATATATATATATATATACATTTGTATGTATAATATATACTTTTAGTGTTACGTCTTCACAGATTGAACAGAACCCAAATCTCTGCTCTTTTAAATTGAAAAAAAAATCACTTCTTGGTCACCTGTGATTAATTTGGACAATACTTTGGGGATGCAATTTGCATGGAAGATTCTAAACAATTTTGAATTTTGAAAGAGCAATGAAAGAAGTTGGATTTGATGGTGGTTCTATTTCACTTGACAACCATTTATCCTCATCAGTAGCATTTGTATTTCTTGCAAGGGAAAATGCTTCTTATTTTCCTCAGCCACTGTGTGTAGCCCTCTCGGGACTGATCGAATCCTCCCGGTGCTAGGATTTGTGGACTCTTCTTGTGACCCAGGGTGCCCCTGCCATGGTGCCTTTCACTGAGCCTGCTCCCTCACTCTGTACCAGGGGGCCAGGTGGCTGCCGGCACACATTCCCTGCTATTAGTATCCCATTCAATTAGAGCCATGTGACAGGCTGTGGTACTGACTTCAGCCTCACTGGGGAGTGAAAGCATAAACCTGCTTTTTGTCTGGTGACCCTATAGGGACTTCTCCATCAGGATTTGAATCTCCGGCACACACAACTTGCTGCATTTCATTTCTCTGCTCATTTGCATCTTAAGCGTAGCATCTTCCTTTCTAGTCATCCATATTTATGATATATCACAGTACATGGGTGACTCCTTTCAGGGCAATTTTCCAAATGCCATTAGTTTCTGTGTTCCAAATTAGGGCCACCCTGATAAATAGGCAAATAGTTTAGCAGACTTCAAACAAGGATTAGACAAACAAGGGTAAATAAGAATAACACAATGCTTGTAACCGAGCCAGCTAAGAGGAAGAAATAAAATAGATAGATACACTCAAGAAGCCGAAATGACATGGGCATTTTCATCATGACTGCTACTCAGAAAACTTCACCAGACTTTCCAATCTCCTGATGCTTACCCCCTGCCACCGTGATTTAGGTTCAAGAAGACTTACAGGCTGTGTGACTCAGTTACTTGTGTCTGGCTGACATGTCTTGGCATTCTCTCCCATGACCAGTCCTTTAGTGAAAGGCTGGCTCATATGCTGCCAAGTTGTGAACAGTCTACATTCCAACACAGAATCTAGGCCTGAGATTCAAAGAGACAGCTGCTTCCTGATGTCTCTGGATGAAAAGCCCAATGGAGAGTAGGATGGGAGTGCTGTCACATTGTTATAACAGTGATGGGAGCATCACAATGTGCAAATTTTGGCAAACACCACCTTGTCTTTGGGCTTTCTACTTTTAAAGGCTCGTTGCATTCTGGCCAGTTCAGGCACGGGACCAGTTTGAAGTAGGCCCAGAGTTTCTGATGTAGTCCAGAATGACCTTAAGAGATCCTAGATGGTCCTCAATCATTCCTTATTTGGAGTGTTACATTTTTTTGGGGAAAAAGGGGTGGTGGTGAGGAGAAACATTTTGCTAGATACTGCTTCTCCCTTTTAAGGAACAGAGTTTAAAATACTCATAGAAGAACTCTGTGGTAATAAAGAATTAGAAATAAAGTAGATGCCCATCATTTCGGGCATGGCTAAACAAACTGTGGTATATGAATATAATGAGATATCACTATCCCATCAGAAGGACAAGTATGAAGAATTCAGAGAAGCAAGGGAAGACATATGAATTAATGCAAAGATAAGGAAATAGAACCAGGAAAATTACATGCATGCATATATGCACACACATATACTCCATCTACACTCAAATATATACATATATTCATCATTAAGTATATTTATACTATAATGATGTAAAATGTAAGAAAAAAGGAAACTGGATATTATATAATTATAAAGACCAAGCTTAGCCCCAGAGAAAAGTGGAGAAAATGTACCTCTTCCTTTTTTTGTAAATATATAGGAGTCTCCCACCTCAGGGCCTTTGTACTAGTTGTCCCCTATGCCTGGAATGCACTCTCCCCTTACATCAGCCTCTTAGAGCACCAAGTTTCCTTGAAAGTTCAGTTTTTAGGCTCACCTCTTACATGATACCTTTCCTGTTCCACCCCTTTCCCCTCCCTCCCCCCCTTTTCTCAGATATTAGTGAATCCTTTTCCTTATAGCACCTTGTATTTATTTTATGCCTACTTATCTATGTACATGTTGTCCCCATCTCCCAATAGAATTTAAGGCCTTATTGGCAAGTACTGTGTCATCCATGCATTTTTCACCTGAAAAACAGAAGGTACTTTGTAAATGCTTGTTCATTGAGATTGATTGAAACCACCAGCCCAAGGGAATCTCCAGGCATATCACAACATCCCATTTGTACTTCCACCTCTATTCCAAGAGTGTCTCATTCTCCCTACTATCATTGCACTTCCTAGAATACGATGTTCATTTTTCTTTCCCTTAATTGGAGAAGGAGATGTAGTGTCTAAGCAAGTGACTGATTATATAGGTGGAGAGATAAGTGCTTGTCAATGACCATAGAGTTTCATAGGCTCATAGCTTTAGAGATAGAAGGGACCTTAAAGGCCCTTTTGTCTACTCCTCTCCCCCATTTTACAGTTGAAGACACTGAGGCACAGAGAATTATAATTGCCCTGAAGAATTTGGAGAATGCCTGGGTCAAAGATGCCTCTGCCCCCTTGTTACTTATATTTTTGTGCCCTCCATGATATTTCCTCGGCTTCCAGTAGTATAACTTTTGTGTATCATTATGGGGATACTGGCATCAAAACGGATCATCAATCATTCTGCAATTATGAGTCTTAGAGAGTCAGATTTCATGGTGTCTGGGGTCACACAATCAGATTCAGAACTTGATAAAGGACAGAAACAAGCATTTAAGTGCTTACTATGTCCCAGCTGATTTGATAAATGCCTAAAAATATTACCTTATTTGATCCTTCATTGAGGGCTTAAAATCCTAGCCACCTATTCATCTGCTACCAGTTGCTCTGCTGGGTTTCATCTCCATCATCATCTTCATCAAGTGCCTAGATGGAGTACCCTCTGGCACTTTCCCCTTCCCTAACCCCGCCCTTTTCAGGTTTCTCCTGTGTATTTTCTACTCCCATTAGATTGTAAGCTCCTTGAGGGAAGGGACTGTCTCTATTTTTCTTATTTAATGACATAGCATAGTACCTGGCATATAGTAAGCACTTAATAAGCATTGTCATATACCCTTACAGAAATCTGTGAGGTAGGTGCTGTTGTTACCCTCTTTTTACAGAAGAGGAAACTGAGACAGACAGAAGTTAAGTGACTTGCCTACGGTCTGATGCCAAATTTGAACTCAGGTCTTCTTGACCCCAGGTCCAGAGTCTGATTCACTGTGCCGCTAGCTGTCAGGAATCCTTTGAATTCCAAAGCCAGTTCAACATCCATTGTATTACACCTCTAAAATTATCTAAAACTGAACAGATCCTCTTTCTTTCCAGTCTTAGTGATATTCCTGATTTCCTGTTTCTGTTAATAGCAACTAAAGTTTCCAAGTCACCCTAGCTTAAAACTCATGGTCATTTTGTGCCCTTCCCACACCCCCCCCCAACTCTTTTGTGGTCCAACAAATCACTAAATCCTATTTTTTTGTATTATTTCTAATGGGTCTCCCCTAAAATAACTCTAACTTTCAAAGGCCAGTGTCTGTAGGTGCATAGCCAGAATGTGCATCATCACAATGTCAGGGGAAATTGACAAAGGCCTCCAGCACATTGAATAGTGAATTTATGGGATCATATGGATGACAGTCACACACAATGGGTTGTATTACTGTATTACTGATGAGGATTCCTAAATGGACGAAAACACAGATCCATTTGAGTATCTATGAAGGCAGCTAGGTGGCACAATGGATGCTGGGCCTGGAGTTAGAAAGACCCAAATTAAAATCTAACCTCAGACACTTACTAGCTGTGTCACCTTGGGCAAGTCACTTAACCTCAGTTTCCTCAACTGTGAAATGGGGATAATAATAGCACCTAGCTCCTGGGATTGTTGTGAGGATGAAACAAGGTAATATTTGTAGAATGCTTAGCATCGTGGCTAGCACATAGGGGGCACCTAATAAATGCTAGCTATACCCTCCTTTTAATTTCCATCACTATCATCATCCTATTTTGGACCTTTGAATTACTGTGATGATCACCTTAACCAGTCTACTGGCCTCTAGTCTCTCCTTACTCCTCCTCCCTGCAATTTATATTATACCCTTCTAGCAAGCTGTTCCTCCTGAAACATCATTCTCATTATATTACTCCCCTGTTCAAGACCCTTTATAGCTGAAAGGATGACTGAACTCCTGTGCTGGACTCAGGAATAAAGAGACCAGAGCTCAATTCTTAATTCTTCCAATAAATTAGTAGTCATACGGCTTTGGACAAATTATATTACTTCTAAGCCTCAGTTTATTTATCTGTAAAATGGGGATAATTAATGATGCTAGCTATCTCACAGGAAACGGGCTGTCATAATAACCAAATGAGAAAGTGTTTTATAAGAAATAAAGAAAAAAGTGTGGAAATATAACCTTTAATGATTAAACTTGGTATCTAAGCCCTATAAAATTTGACCTACCTTTCCTACTTTCTGTTACTGAATACTAACTTTTTTCTCCAGCAAAACTGGCCTGTACACTGTACCTCAAAGATGCATTATCCCCATCTTCATGCTTTTGCTTATATAGTTCCCAATGCTTGAGATGCCCTTCCCTCTCCTTTATGTTGATCACAAATCTGCCAATTCTTTGAATCTCTATTCAGTTCCCATTTATTCTGTGAACTCTTTGTTGGCCATCCCAGACCATAATTCTCTTTCCCTCTGCTCTACTCCTCCAAGAGGCCTAACTAACTCACTCACTTGGAACTTGGCATATGCTACCTTGTTATCTTTTTGGTATGTTTTTCCAAGCAGGTTCTGAGCAACTTCAGGCCAGGGACTGCCACCTTCTATTCCTCTGTAGAGTAACAGGCACTCTGATTTACCTAATGCTCTGAGACTTAGAAAGTGTTTTACTCATAGCAGGCATGAGAGAGGTAGACTATGAGTAATCTTATACCCATTTTACAGATGAGAAGAGGGAAGCTCAGAGAGAGGAAGGGACTTGACCACAGTTGTACAACCACTAAGTGTCAGAGGAGGGACTTGAGCCCATCTGCTGACTCCTTGTTAAGCATTGTTTCCCTTTGTAACCCACTCTTTCTCTGTCTAGTCTTCACAGTTCTGGGCACAATGTCTTGCACAGAATCAATACTTAAGAAATCATTTATAAAGTGGTTGGTGTTTTTCCAGTAAATCAGTCAGCAAGCATTTATTAAGTGTTTACTACATGCCAAACGTCGTGTTAAGTTCTGGGGATACAGAGAAAGGCAAAAACAATTCCCATGCTCAAAAAGCTTACATTCTAATGGGGAAGTCAATTTGCCTTTCTTTATACCCACAACTGCTTAGCACAATGCCTGGCACATAAAAAGCATTTAATAAATACTTGCTAGTTAACAGGATGACTGATGAATGGATGGATCTTGGGTTTTATTCCAGGGCATAATTTGTAGGGTTGATTCTTCTTCACCATGATTGTAGAACTGTGTACCTTATGAATAGAATGGAATTTACCCATTCTTCCATTTACCCCCACCATACCATACCAAAGGATAACTGGACCTCTCTGGGTAGCTCTCAATTAAATCACCCAACCTGAATTTAGCCCCTTGGCCCCATCCTAGTCTCTGGCACAGTGTCTGGGGAGCAGGGAGTCCTAATGCTTTTACTCCAGCATTTGCCACGTGACACTTGGCTCATATGGGAGCATTGGTGTAACACCAAGCAATGTAACAAGTTACACTGTATGTTGTATGTATGAGTATGTATGTATGTTACTCTTCCATGGCACATCTCAGACCCAAACCACTGTCAGGGAAACTCTGAATAGAGTATGTTAGTAAATATTTTGAAATCTGTGTCTATTATAAGCCTGTAGTGAGATGATCCATTCCGACACTATAATAGAGTTTATTTGACCTGAGATAGAGTCTTTCTTGGGCCTGATATAATAATTATGAAACCTGTCCAATTTTCAAAGGCCCCTATGAATTAAGAAATGATGTTATAGATATTAAAGGTATAGCATGCCTAGGTCTTCTTGGTCATGTTCTTTCTAATGAAATGACTTAAAAGATGCCAAGAGCATGATTCACGTTCAGGGGGAGCACTTTCTTTCAAACAATTCAGGCAGCTTCCAGTTGCTCTCAGGTTATTACAAACTATAGATGTGGCTCACAACATAATGGTTTGCAGATGAGGCAAAATCCAAGTGCCTTGACAAAATTCAGAGTCACTGGGTACTTTTGGCAAATGAGAAGGTGTTAAACCCAGCACCTTGATCACGTGAAAGTGGCCACTACGCTCTTCCTGAAATTTTTGACCTTTACTTTCTTGGAAACAGTGGAAGAGGTAGTGTGCAACAGGCTTTGCTGTATATTACCTAGATGACTTTGAGCAAGTCACCTAATGTCTTTGGCCCTCAGTGTCTTCAGGGGGTTAGCCTCTATGACCTCTAAGGTTTGTCTAGTTCAAGATCTACATGTTATATGTGATGGCTCATATTTCTATAGCATGTTGAGGTCTGCAAAAACGCTTTCTCATAAAAATACTGTAAGGCTGGTAGTGTAAGGATTTTAATTCCCATTTTTGCAGTCCAGGAGAATGAGTCCCTAAGTGACTGATCATCACACGGTGTCTGAAGTAGGAGCTGAACCCTGCTTGTCTGACTCCATGTTCAGCAATATACTACATTGTTTCTTGACTTAAGAATAGATCCCAGTTTGTCCCAGGGACCCTATGATTTACCTCTCAAACCACAGTCTGGTTTTGTCTTAGAGATGACTGAATTTGTCATACGGTTTTTGAAGTTTGCATGATTCCTTGAGATGTAGTGTGTTATATTTTGAAATTGCCAATGTAAGATGTAATATAATTATCTAAGTAAACTTCCCAACCTAGTCAAATTTTCTCAAAAGTAACTGTGTGTCAGGTTCAACGGGAGCGTGGATAATTCAATGTTTGCCATCAGTAAGTGTGATAAACACTTGCTTGTTAAGTCAATTTCATCAAGACAAAATTTGAACGTGAAGTAAGAGTGTACCACAAGTCTATGCCTAGAAATTGCGAATAGCATTCATCTGACAGATCAACTAATTTGCCACAGTGATTCCAGCAAGATTTCAAAACGAGATAGCTGGAGTTTCTGTATGAAATGTAATTTACTGCAGAAATGCCCCAAGAGAAAACTTGAAGCTTCTGCCTTGCCTGTTGATTTTTGCCAAATAGTCAACTGGGGCTCTGTTCTTAAACAATCTGTGATTATTCACACAAAAGAAATAGTTGCATGGAATAATTAGAAACAATTAAACACCCCACTTATTGGTAATACACCACTGGCTGCTAGTACATAAGATACACAGGTGCTTGCTGCAGCCCATCAGTGGTATTGGCCTAAAATACAAGTTTAATAGAAAAACTGGAGGTAGAAATAACACCATTCCCCATTGAACTGAAATTTAATGAGGATGGTGAAGGGATGTAATTGTATGTTCTACCTGACTCTACTTGTAATTTAACTGGAATGTATAATACCCTCTCTAAAGTTACTGCTACCAAGTAAAGCAAGTTACCATTCTTATGTCTGCCCATTTCCTAAGGGGAAAACAAAACCCAAACCTGATGAACCCTAATTGAACTTCCCACCCTGTTAATGATACACTCCTGTTTTTAGACAATCATATGAAAGCACGTAATTAGTATATATGCATTGGACCTTTAAGGAGTCAGTTTTGATAGACTTTCAATTATAATGAAAGGTAAATATTTCACCAGGTATTAGTAGCCAATGTCTTCCTTCATCTAGGGTTTGGTTTTTTTTTTTGTCCTAAAGACAATCAAATGCTTTGAAAGATCTGCCAATGTGTGCTCTTTCCGCTGATTCATACAACTCTAGCAATTATTTGCAATCTGTAAATTATTAATGAAAGGAATTGAAGTGTCAGAGGAAGATGAAAAACGGGTAAATTTTAGGGAATGGACTTCTGAAATAAGTTTGTTTGACATCTCAGAGTGGAGGCTTTTTTAAAACAAGTTTTTCTTGCTGCTGCCTTTTGTTGTTTACATTAGGTATCCCCAATATCCTTCCTCTTTCCCCTTCTGGGGAGTCATCCCATATGACAAATTATACATATACATATATGTATTTTTTTTTTGGCTAGGCAATGGGGTTAAGTGACTTGCCCAGGGGTCACATAGCTAGCAAGTGTTACGTGTCTGAGGCTGGATTTAAACTCAGGTCCTCCTGAATCCAGGGCCAGTGCTCAATCCACTACGCCACCTAGCTGCCCCCAAATGATATTTTTTTAAAGAAGAAACAAAAATGTAGCACAACTGATCGGTGCATTGAAAAAGTCTGAAAAAGTCTGAAAAAGTGCAGTGTGTGACACTTGTGGTCCTCCCACCTTCATGAAGGGATGGGGGGGGTGTCTTCTTACACCTTTTTGTTCCCATCATGCTTCATCATCATAATTTGTTACACTCGCTTTTTATCTTTTGGTGTGTACTTGTTTCTATTTACCTTGTTGTAGTTGTGTATAATTTTTTTTTTAGGGGGGAGCTCTGATTACTTTGCTTTGCATCAGTTCATCTAGATCTTTCCATATGTCTCTGTATTTATCACACACATCATGTCTTACAGTACAGTAATATTCCATTACATACAATTTCTTTTTTTTTAAGCATACATATTTATTTAATCTATACAGAATTGAGTAGATAAAATCAACAAGTCATTCCCCACTTGATGGGGAATTCTTTGCTATCACAAGAAGTTGCATATGGTAATTTTTTTTCTTATTGATAACTTCCTTGGGATATAAGCCCAGTAATGAAAGAGTGTAGATAGCTCAGTCACTTTATTTGAATAATTCCAATTTGCTTTCTAAAATGGTTGTACTATCTCACAGTTCTACCAACAATGTATTAGTGTGCCACTTATCCCACAACCCCTCCAACATTGAGTACTGCCATTTGTTTTGGTCATCTTTACCAGTTTATAGGGTGTGAGATGAAACTTCAGGATTATTTCGATTTGCATATATCTCTTATTGTTAGTGATTTGTAGCTGTCTTTCTTATTCCAGGGGCATTAATTTTGTCTGTGAAAAGCTTTTCAGTGTCATGCAATCAAAGTTATTTATTTTATCTTTTGTATTTGCCTCTGTCTCTTATTTGGTTAAGAATAAATCTCCTACCCATAACTGGGAGTGGTCTATGATCTGTTTCTATTCCAATTTTTTAGAGTCTGGTCATTAATATGAGGTTGAGTATGCATTTAGAATGTATTGAAGAATAGTGTGTAAGATGTTGGTCTAAGCCTAATTTCTGCCAGGTTGCTTTCCAATTTTCCCAGCAGTTTTTATCAAATAAAGAGCTTTTGCCTAAACTATTGATGTTTCCCACTTTGTCAAACACAGGATTATTGAGTTCCATTGTTTCTGATTTTCCCTTGCCTAGTCTCTTCCATTGATCTATATATTGATTTTTAACCAAAACCAGATAGTTTTAATGAATGTTGCTTTATAATATAGTTTGAGGTCTGGAAGTACTATTCTCTCTTCATCGCTATTTCTTTTCATCATTTGCCTAGATATTCTACATTTTTTATTTTTTCCCAATGAATTTTGTTATTATTTTATCAAGTTCTATAAAGTATCCCCTGAGCAATTTGATTGGTTTAGCATTAAAAGTGTAAGTTAACTTTGGAAGAATTGTCATTTTTATTATTTTGGCATGGCCTACCCATGAATAGGGAGTATTTCTCCAGCTGTTTAAGTCGGTCTTTATGTTTTTAAGCAACACTTTATAGGTTGATCTCCAGATATTTTATACATTTTGTGGTTATTAGGCGTGAGATCTCCCTTTCTATTTTTGCTTTTTGGGTTTTGTTATTATTACCTAGAAATGTTATTAATTTTTGAGGGCTAATTTTGTAGCATGCACTTTTGCTGAAGCTGTTGTCTCCATTAGTATATTTGCTGATTCTCTAGATTTCCTATTTAAGGAAGTAGAATCTAAAGAGAAGTATGACCTTAAATGTGAAGGCTGCTGGACAAATTTCAGAAAGATCCTCTATACAAACATTGACATTTCAAAAATATGGCAGTAGTTATTGAAAAACAAAGACATTTCTAGCAGAATGGATCCCCTCTATGCTTTTTATACAATATTTACAACTATGATCCAGATTTTTCCAATATTTACAACTACAATTCTAGAAGGACAAGCAGTGGCCCCTTCTACTTCTCCCGGCATCTGCCTGACCACTGGATCAATGTTTCCTTTACTGGGTCTTCCTTTCAAGTATCCCCCAGGGATCAGTTTCAGGTCTCCTCCTCTTCTCACTATGTGTTCCCATTCTTAGGCATTTTGTCCTTTATAATGTCTTCAACTACAGTTTTGATGAAGAGAGACAGCTCCAGCCTTCGCCTCTCCCCCTATCCAGTCCCACATCTCTGAGGCTCTAGCTGCATGACAACAAGCAAACATTTTGTCAGGGAATAAACACATTCACAGAGTTGTGGGTGGCAACATCTTTATATGGGAATCTGTTTCACACTGTTTTTCACATTTATGTCCACCCTTCTTTCAAAATGTTTTGTTTATTTTTTTGGTGGTGAAAGGAGTTTTCCTCTAAAAAAATGAAATCCAACTTTCATGATGGTTCTTAATAAACCAGATTCCCACTTTATTCTGTCTTTTAACACCATGTAATAATACTGAGGGGCTAGGGAAGTGAGAAATATTTTTGGCCCAAGAGTGCAATGTAGATAAATCATTAATGTTATCTTCCTTTCCTTATTTGGATGTTAATATTATCTCTTGATCCCCACCCCCATAGCCATGGTACCTCCCCTTGTAGGGATATCCCTCAGTGCTTTTCAGATTATGTCACTTCTGGCATGCATTTCCTCATTGTAAACTTGCTCTGGTCCAACTACTCTTTATGTCTTCATCTATTTAAGTATAATTTCTATTTCCATAAACATTTGCATTTGAAAATTAAGTATTAGGGCCCTAACGTTGTGGTTCCTCAGTCGCTATTGATGAAAATAGCTTATTATTGAAGATTAATACATTTGTTTCATTTTATATCCTCCTGCCATTTCATCTATGATTAATTTTGGGATTATGTAGCTAGTGGTTCTGATGTTATGCTTTCTGTTCTGTAAGGTAACACTATTCTTAATTTGATATCCATTCCATAAGGTTTTACAAATGAGATTGTGTTACTAAACCATGGTTGCACTTTGTTACCATCTCTCTTTCCTTGACAAAGAGATCAAGATTTGCTGGTTAAAGGGTTTTCTAAGCTCTTTTGGCTTATTGTGAAACAATTGTGTTATGAAAATTTTTATTGTATCATTTAAACTTTCGTTGGAAAAGGTGATTCAGTAATTCAAGATGTATTTACTAACCAACCATCATCAAAATATTGAGATGGGTATAGAAGATACAAAGGGAAAAAAATGGTCCTTGCAGACAAAGAGCTTCCAAATCTACACATTACTATATGCTACTACATGCACACAAGAGAATAAAAATGAGATATAGACAAAACAATTTCAAGAGAGAGAACTAATAACTTAGGGGATCAGGAAAAGCCTTCTGTAAGAGGTGGCACATGAACTATGCTCTGAAGGAAACTAGAGAGCCAGTGAGGTGGAGGTGAAAGAGAGAACATTCCAGTCTGGGGGGACTATTTGTGCAAAGGGACAAAGGTGAGAAGGGAAATGTTGAATACAGGGAATAGATAGCAATTTAGTTTGGCTGAAACAAAATAAATGCATGAAGGGGATTAATATGACATAGGATTGAAAATAGAGCTGGTAGCTAGACTTTGGGGTTTTTAACATGCTATGCTAAGGAGTTTGTATTTTATCTTAGAAGCAGCAGAGAGCCATTGACAATTGTTGAGCAGAGTATAGCATCAATCAATTAACGAGTATTTATTAAATACTCTGTGTCAGGCACTGTCCTACAGGCCAGGATCCGAAGACAAAAACAAACCAATAGATTTTTGCTCTCAAGGAGCTGGTGGTGTTCAACCAGGTGAAAAGTAGCACGTATACATATGGATAAATAGAAAGAATATAAAACATGGTGTCCAAGTAGTCCAAAAATTGTTAACTTTTTTCTCCTCCATTTGTTTTCCAGGTGTTTTTTATAATGAAATCCCATTTTTCCAGTCTTTTGACTTAGTTTTAATATTTCTTGTTGTTTCATGTTGTCATTGAATTCAATGATTCTACGACAATCTCTTGAGTGCTTTGGTAGGTTGATCTCTAGAAATTTTATGCATTTTGTTAGTTATTAGGAATGGAATTTCCCTTTCTATTTTTGGGTTTTTGTTATAATTATACACAAATGCTATTGATACTTGGGAGTTTATTCTGGTATCTTACAAATGTGATACAAAAGGATACAAATTGGTATCTTTCCTGATTTTCTAGGGCAAATCTATTAGTTGGTGCCTGTTCCTATCATGTTATAGAAGTATTATTCTGGGATCTCCTTTTGCCCTGGTATACAGACTCTCCCTAAGCTGAGTGCTCCATGTATTAAGCTTCTGGCCAGAATCAGTCCCCAGTGTCTGCAGACCTTAATGCCACTCTCCCTATGCTGAACAGGTTGGAAAAATGAATCTCTGTAACTTTTATTTCTCCAGCAGGATTTTGTTGGGTAAGTTTGGGTAAGATTTGTTTAAAGGAGGTGTTTTTTTTTGTTTTGTTTTGTTTTTTTTTGCGGGGAGGGAGTGGGGTCATGTGAGACTTGCTATACTTCTTTCTTCTACTTTGCTATTTTGCTTCTGCCTCTGACAAGGTGCAAGCAGCTACTTCTTGAGGCAGTCCATTGAACTTTGGAAAAACTCTAATTGTTAGGAAGTTTTTCCACATCAAGCTTAAATCTCCTTCTTAACAGATAATTACCCTTTGCTCCTAGTTCTGCCCTGGAAGACTAAGAAAAACAAATATAATCCTTTCCCCCAATGACAATCCTTCAAAGATTTGAAGGTATTACTTGTGCTTCCCTTAAATTTTCTCTTCTTTAGATAAATCATTCCTAGTTACTTCAGCTAGGTGGTGCAGTGGATAGAGCTCTGAGTCTGAAGTCAGGAAGACTGAAGTTCAAAGGCAGACACACTTACTGGAGAGAGTCAACACACAAAAAGAGGCGCGAGAAATGTATGTGTGGGGACACTCGAAGGAATTTTGTTCCATGGACTTGAAACGAGGAAGAGCAGCAGATGCAGAGTAGAGTGAGCTGAGAGTCAAATTTCTGCCTCTGTAAAGGAAGGCATTGAGAGGGGTTTGGTACTCCACCCTCCAGCCCTCCAACTGGAGGACACAGAAGCCTGAGGGAGGGTGTGGCAATCAACCCTTGAGTTGGCAACCTGGTGAAGAGATTAGAAGTAATGAGCTTAACCTGGGAGGGTCATCTTACTCTTGGGGTTTAACCAGGCAGAGTAGAGTTTATGATACTCTGAAGCTTACCATTGTCCTTTCTACAATGTGGCTGCCAGGGGGCAGCTAGGTGGCTTAGTGGATAGAGAACTGGCCTGGGAGTCAGGAGTACTTGAATTCAAATCTGGCCTCAAACACATAACACTTACTAGCTGTGTGACTCTGGGCAAGTCACTTAACCTCATTGCCTAGCCTCCCCCCCCAAAAAAAAAAAACAAAAAAAATGTGGCTGCCAAAACTGGCCCATAATACAATACTCCAGATATTGTTTGACTGGCCAAGAATACAGCCACAGAATCACCACCTTGTCCTGGATGATTATATTTCTTTTAATATTGCTGAGATTGCATGAGCTTTCTTGGCTTTCACCCCATTGGTGACTCATGCAAAGCTAGAAGTCCATCAAAACTTTCAGGTCTTTTCTAAGAACTTCAGGCTATCCATGCTGCCACCATATTGTATTTGTAAAGTTGTTTTGTTATTTTTTGAACCCAAACATCCAACATCAATTTACTCTAATGTTGTGCTCATTTAGACAAAAAAAAATCATTGATCTGGAAATAGGAGGTACCTCAGAGACCAGCTAATCCAAACCCTCATTTTACAGATGACAAAACCTAGGCTCAGGAAGATTAACTATCTTGACCAAGGTCACACAGATTGTAATCATCAGAGGTGGAATTTGGACCCTGGCGCTCTGACCACAGTGTAGCCTATGGTCTTTACGTTGTACTATACTCCTTATGTGATAATCGAGATTAACTTTTGATTTTTTTCCCCATCACTGGTTCATTTCAATAGGTCAGGTTGAAGCTGTTGCAATTGTTTGTAGTACTTTCCCATCTTGAACTTGCTATTGATTTCGACCTTTGCTTTAATTAGTCTATGATCTGATTATACATATACTGCTGATTTTGATATGATTCCTACATTAATAACTGGTTATTTCCTGTCAAGATATAGTAAATTACGTGGTTTCTTTTTAGTCTATATAAATTCAGCACTTGTAATACCTAGCACCTTCTGACTCTCTTGTGGAAGACAGTGTTCATAGTATCCATGGAAAGCAACAAGACCTAAAAAGATCTTGTGTAGGTAATTTAGGTCAATAGTGTCAAATTCAAATAGAAAGAGGGGAAACTAATTCATACATAATGATCTCTATGGGCTGCATTTTAACTTAAGTCTTCAAATGTGACATTATATAGGTTTTATTGGATTTTTATTTTGTTAAATATTTCCAAATTGCATTTTAATCTAGTTCAAGCTGCACTCTGGAATGTTGCCTGAACATACTCAGGGAAGCATGTTTGACATCTCTCATTTAAGTCAAAGCCTTACATCTTTTAGGCCAGGACTCTAGCATGTTGAGGGGATTTTCTGTGGAGGGTCTAAAGGAAAACATGGATGGGAGTTATTTAGGATAAGAAGGCACAAATGGGTTGTGAACTGTACCAGTGGAAGGAAAACCCACATTGATTAGGTAAGGGACCTTGAAGGTCATCTAATACAAACCCTTTATTTCATAAATTAGGAAAGTGAGGTGGAGAAAGGTTAAATAAATTGCCCAAGGCCACATGGGAAGTAAGTGGCAGAATCTGGATTTGATCCTGGGTCAATTCTAATGCACACTCTTACCAAAATACCATGAGCCATGCTAGTTTGGAAATACTTATTTTATGAATATGGTTCCTTAAAACAGCAGGCATTTTATTCAATTAATCTTTATTGATAATGAGAATCTAGACTGAACTTTAGGTGAAGATCTCTATTTGGCTATCTTGCTCCCATCTAATGATCATAGGATTATGGATTTAGAATTTGGAAGGATACCTAGAAGTTATCTAAGCTAATCCTCTTTCTCCCTTCTTTCTCCTCCTCTTTCTGTTAGGTGCTATTATCCTCCTCTTAAAGATGTGGAAACCAAAGCTCAAAGACGTTAGTTGAATTGCCCAAGCTCAGACAAGTAGTCAGTTGACCCAGACTTTAAATTCAAGTTGTCTATCTCCAAATTCAGCATTCTCTCCATTTTACCATATCTCCTTGTCCTTAAAAATGGTAAAAATAGAACTTTCCATCTTTCCTTTTGTTTTGTTACTTTGCCTGCTTTTTTTCATCACTGCCAATAGCACCATTCTTTTCAGCCCTTTGAGCCTGAGTGTTAGAGCCAACCTTGAGTAATCCTTCTGCTCTGTCTATTCCATTCAAACATCTACCAAGTCATGTCATGGTCTCTTATTATAAACCACAATCTGTCCTCTCATCTCTGACCCCAGTGTCCAAACCTTTATCCAGGTCCCAGCTATACTTTACCAAGATTATTTATTGTATAGTGGAAAGAACACAGGATTCGAGGGTCAAAAGATCTAGTTCTAATTCTTAGATCTACGACTATTTGTTGTTTGTTTGTCTTTGGGCTACTTATTCACTCTTTTGGGGCCTCAGTTTCTTTATTGGTAAAATGAGATTTTTGGATTAGGTGACCTCCAAGATTCCTTCCAGCTCTAAATTTATAACCCTCTACCCTAAGCAAATCCTGCACTCTAATTGGAAAAACTTCCTTGCTGTGCCCACTTCTGAACTTTTATATTATCCATGTGATTGGAATAACACTCTTATTCCATTATTCCAAATTGGCCCCCTTCCATCCTCTCAAGCACATTTTAAATCTCATTGGTGCCACTGGAACTTGTAGTACTGAACAGAAACAGACCCATATGCCCTAGAAACCTCATTAACATGATATCTTCCCCATGTCCACTTACTCTCATTTGCTTAATTGTTTTCGTGCTCATTTACCTTTTCAAGTACATGTGCATATATATGGAAATGTATCTATGTGTGTATATACATATATGTGAATATATGTGCATATGTACATGCATGTGAATGTGTATATATATATATATATATACATTGACAGGCAGACAGACAGACAGACAGATAGATAGATAGACAGACAGATAAGTAGATAAAGAGAGAGAGAGAGAGAGAGAGAGAGAGAGAGAGAGAGAGAGAGAGAGAGAGAGAGAGAGTTAGAGAAAGAATTCTAGTCAGGAAGACCCAAGTTTGTAGCCTTCCACAGAGACTTCCTAGCTATGTGACCTTGGGCAAGTCACTTAACTTCTCTCAAGCTCAGTTTTCTCACCTGTAAAATCAAAATAATAATAGCAGTTATATTCTATGTTGTTGTGAAATTCAAATAAGAATATGTGTAAAGTGCTTGGCAAACCTTAAAGTGTTATATAAATGTTAGCTATAGGATGTATGTATGAGAGCTAGGTAGCACAATAGGTAGGAGCTCTGGACTTGGAGTAGAAAGAACTGAGTTCAACTCCTAGACACTGTGTGATCCTGAGCAGGTCACAATCTCTCTCAGCTTCAGTTACCTCATCTGTAAAATGGGTGTAGTAACAGTGCAGGGTTATTGTTAGAATCAAAGAAGACAATATATGTACATTGCTTTGTAAGCCTCAAGACACTACATAAATGTTAACCATCATTATTATTGCTGGTGTTGTCATTGTTATTTCTATTCCTTGTTTGTTTACCTTAACCATTTCAGCACTTCTTTTGACTCTGAGGTCACTGAAGGTAGGAACTTTAGAAAAACTTGATACTTCTATGTCCCACTGTACACACACTGGAGTTTTATAAGCTTTTTTTTAAATCGTTATTACCTAGGGGACGAAAAAAAAACCAAACCCTAGAAGTTAGAACTGTTTCAGAATTTTAAAACTGCAAGGGTCATTAGCCCACTCTGTATGTGTAATCTACATAGATACAAGTCAGTAAAGTAAGAGTTAAGTTTTTGATTTCATCTTACTCTAGAGACAGAAGTAGAGATGATTAGGTTGAGATTCACAACCCTGATAATTAGCTTAGAGATTCTGAATCAGAAATGTGTGCTATGAAAAAAAAGTGATTTTTGGAGCAGTTAGCCCTAAGGGGCTGGATAACCAGCTGTCTCAGATTTTTATACCTGCCAACATCTGGTTTGGCAAAGTAGGTACCAGACTATGTAACAGACCAGGAGGGAGTCCCCATAACAACTTTGCCTCTGACCTCCTGAGAGCCAGAGAAATGTTTGATTCTCTATAGGGCACAATTAGAAAAAGGTAGAATTATTTAGATTGTAGAGCATTTCCAAAGTGCCTCACACACATTTAATTCAAAATGATTTCCCTGCTTTGTATTTGCAAGTGGGAGGAATTCCCAAGGGTAAGGAGAACAATAGAGAGCAGAGCTGTATCCCAAGTGCAGAACAGTGGGAGACCGAGCTCCATGTTGGAAGCATCAGGTGGAATGCCTCGGTGAGCCCGGAGGATTCCGAGAAGCCCCAGCCCTGGAGGTTCTCAGCTAGGATCAGGCAGATGTTGATCTGTGACTCCAGAAAATTGTCATTTGGTGTGCTGCTGCTGGGGGATGTCACAGGCAGCTTTTGCTTCCCCTTTCTAAGCTTGTCATAATAAAGTTGCCCCTGATAGGCTGCGATGATCCTGCTTAGGAGGGCAAAGTCGGACTGTTGCTCCATGATTCCAGGTAGAGACCTGTGGCCAGAGGCAGTCCCAAGAGTGATCTGAACCTTTTGTATCATTGGGAGTCCCTGGCACAAAACTGACAAATTTATGTAATGCTTTTACTTGTTTTTTTTCCTCTAAAGCATTTTTATATTTTATTTCACCTTATCCTCACCATAACCCTATGAGATAAGTAGGGCAGGGGGAAAAAAAATGAAAGTTTCTCTGTGCTCTGGACTTGTTTCTCCCCAGCTTTATGCTGTGTCCTTTATACCTCCTTAAGACTGCTTAAGAGTTAGAGTCTGGTCTTAGTGGTTAAGGGTTGCCCTTTTCTTTGCTGGTACCTTAAGACTGAGTAATTGAGACTCCACGCCTTGTCAACACTTTGGAGGCATTCGAGGGTGAGATTTAGAGTCATTCCTTGGAAACTTATGGAAACTGAACATATGGACATATTAAGCATGTCCCCACCCGTTACTTGCCCCTCTCCCAACATTTTTGCATTAGAAGTGCAAAATACTGCCATGTTATTGTGGTAGTGCTCTGGACCACTCCAGGAAGAATGGCTGATATTTAAGCCCTGCTTCCAAACTCTTGGAGAGTCAGGAGGAGTACTGATGTTTGGAGGAGGCTTATACAAAGCTGTATCACCTTCTGTCATCCTTCTGTTTCCTAACACATGTATGAATGTGTCCAAATATCTCCCTCACTTTCAGTTCATAATTAAAATTTGAGTCCTAATAGGGAAGGCACCATTAAAAAAAAAAAGGATGCACTTTGTATTGCCTAGTACTGTTGCCTTAATTATATACTGAGTCATCATAGAAGTATAGTAGTAATTGCTAGCATTTATATAGCATTTTAAGATTTGCAAATATATTTTTATATACACATATTTTATATATATACATACATTTCATTGTTGATTGTTTTTCAGTCTTGTCTGACTCTTTATGACCCTATTGGGGATTTTCTTGGCAAAGATACTGCAGTGGTTTGCCATTTCCCTCTCCAGTTCATTTTACAGATGAGGAAACTGAGGCAAACAGGGTTAAAGGATTTGCCCAGGGTCACATAGTTATTAACAGTTTAAGGCCAGATTTGAACTCATATATTCCTGACTCCAAGCCCCATGCTCTCTCTAGTGTACCACCTAACTGCCCATGTGCATAATACACATATATTACCTCATTTGAGCTTCACAATAACCCTGGGAGTGAGGTACTATTACTATGCCTATTTCATAAATGAGGAAATTGAGGCTGAGAGAAGTCAAATGACTTGCCCAGCCAAAATTTGAACTCAGGTCTTCCTGAGTTAGGAATTCCAAAATATACTTATCCAGCTATAAAATGTTGCTACATAGACCCATTAGTTAAGAAAAGAAGTGCATACAAATCTTCACCATTCTTTAATGGAATTTATTATAAGAGAGAGAATTAAAAACTGACAAAGAAAACTCTCACAAAAGCCTCAGGTTAGCTATCCAGAAAGAAGAAAAAAAGGTGAACATGAAAAAAGTGAGCATCAAATCTTAGAATCTCATTAGCAATGGGTCTGTTCCTAAAAGGGAGCCAAGGTGATATTCACCTTAGTGAGAGGACCTTGCCTTGTTGGGATAGTTAGGAGTTCTCACTGTCACTTTTTCTAAATCAACCTGGGTTTGGACTTTGGAGGATTTCCAGGAAAAAGTCCCCTGGATATAAAGACAGGTTGTATTTAGCTCATCTCTGTTATTCCAGTTTCTAAATGCCCTTAATTTTCCAATACTCCACATTTTAACCTAAGTTTCTGTAGACAGAATCACTTAGTTCAGCTATAAAATTAGGGGGTTCTACTCTTCTAACTGTAAATCCTATGATTCTATGGTTTGATGATAATGGAAAAGGGATGGTCAAAGGGAGAGATGTTTTTTTTCCCATATTTGGGGTTTAAAGAATTTCCTTCTGTCATTTCTGGTCTCTCAACTTTCTGAAGATTACTTAGGTATACCTAAGTCAAATATAATAGAATTTATGTATTTATGTAGGTTTATAATATTCAAATTATTTCTTTGCTTGCAGTCTCTCAGATGCAAACCCCTTCTTAACTATGCATATTGCTTTCATGCCATGACATGTGAAATGCATGTGAATTTGATGTCATGACAGTCTCAGGAAAGGTAGTTTGGGAATCAGAGGATGTAAGTCCAAATACTGGCTTGTCCTCTTCACACCAGTGCAACCTTGGACAAATCAAAACATTCCTAGGCCCCGGTTTCCTCATCTGTAATGTCAGGGGGCTTGGATAGATGACTTTTAAATTTTCTTCCAGCTCAGACACTATGATTCTATGACATAGGAAATAAATTGGTTAGTCATTGGCTTCAAGGTTTAATCTAAATAATTCTTTCATTATCACAGAATTTTAGAGTTGGAAGAGACCTAAAGTGTCGTAAAGTCAATCTATAACTGGCTGACCAAGAATTTTCTCTATAGATTCCCTCAAAAGTGACCTAACAGATTTTTCTTAATGACTTCCTATGAAGGGAAGCCTATCCCTGTTCCTGCCTTTCTTTGGACTTCAAAACCCTGCAGGGATGGAGAACCTTGGTCCTCGAGGCTGCAAGTGGCCTTCTAGGTCCTTGGATGCAGCCTTTTGACTCAGTCCCACTCAGTCAAAAAACCTCCTTGAGACTGAAGTTCCAGAAATGAATGTTTGTTGATGCTGTAGAAACAGCTTCACTTAGTCCTTTCAGTGATATGCTACGAGTCAGACTCAGTCAAAAGGCCATGCCCAAGGACCTAGAAGGCCGCATGTCGCCTCGAGGTTGCGGGTTCCTCACCCCTGGGTCTATCCCCTAAGCCCCATCCCCTGTGCTAGCACCTTTGTGCCTCTTATTTTCTAGATTTCCTTCTCCTTTTTGTGTGTTGTCTTTTTCCTTTAGAATGTAAGCCCCATGAGGTCAGGGCCTGGCACATAGTAAGCAATTAATAAATACCTTTTTCTTCCCTTTCCTCTCCTCTTCCCCTTTCTTTCCCCCCATTCCCCTCCCTTTCTCTCCTCTCCCCTCCCTGTTTCCTTTTTTTTCTTTCTTTCCTTTCTTTACATTGGATGTGTCAAAGGCACTGTCCACTGGAGCATCGCCACATGCAACACTGGGGATTAACCACCAAACAAAATTAAAATGTAATTGGAGAATATTACAATAGGACATTGATAATGTTAATATGTAGTTTTCTATGTCATATGCTACTCATAGGGATCCTTATGTACAGTTTAGTGACCCCCGTTTCTATCTGAGTTTAACAACACTGCTTTATAAGAATCATTGTGACATTAATTCAGTATCTGGAAATTAACATCAAGCATACTAAAAACCTTGAGACTAAAGTTCCAGAAATGGATGTTTGTTGATACTATGGAACCCGCTTTCGCTTAGTCATTTCGGTGATATGCTAGATGCTATCCATAGAGGAACTGATAGCCCTCAACACTCATTGACTCTCTATGAAGTGAGTCCAAGAAGTCATTGTCTATCGACTGCACAAGTTTTACTAGGTGGCTTCCGGCAGGTTCTGTTGCGTCCCTAACTGAACGTAATTTCAAGTTTTATTAGTGTTAATAAGAAAAAAAAATATTACTAAGTGCCAGCAATGACAGAAATGTTGAAATTTAAGGTGTCTCAATATTTATTTAGAGGGGATTTTTCTCTTTCAAGGTAAATTATTCTGCTTTCCTGTTACTTAGCAAGAAATGTCACAGCCTCATAGGCTGAAGGAGGAAAATGTCTGTCAGCTGTGGACGTCTGCAGGGCTACTTCTGGGGTACCTCACACATTTGGCAATCTTTAATGCTTCATTTTGGTAGATCAGATTTCTTAACTAGTGGGATTTTGGTTTTGCTTCTGTTCCTCTTTCTTCTCTAACACTGGGCTGGAGTTAGATGGGAGTGTATTGCTGAGAAAGATGATAGGATTCAGGGTATTCAGCATTGAAGTCTGGTGGGTTCTTTTCTTTTTTTCTCTTTGTGTCCACAATTCCTTTCCTCTCCTCTGGAGTCCTTTTTTTTGTTTTGTTTTGTTTTCATGTTGCAAAGTAGAAAAGATATCATTTACAACTTTGTGGGTTCTACAGGTCAAAATTTATCAGACTTTTTGAGGCCTAGCCTTTATTAATAAAAGGAAAGACTATTATAGCAAGTCTTCATATCTTTAAAAACTTGACACACTAAAAGGGGAGGGGGATTTGGAGAACCTTTTGGAATAACTTTCAGAACACTGACATAGTCATGCCCCAATATTTCTCTTCTTTGGGCCGAGATACGTTGCTTGGGTACCTGGGGCTGGTGACCTCAGAGAGCAGGTAGGTCATTCTATGACCTTGGTCAGATTTATTCACAGCAGGATTCAAAGATCATTAGTTGGATGAGCTCCAGAAGAATTCTTCCGCGGAAAAATGAATAGTTTAAAACAGGATTTAAAAAATTCATACGGATCAATTCAAATTGCTTTGTAGCCAACTTTATTGACTATATTATCTAAGAAAGGAAACTGAGTCAGGCCACACTGACTGTTGGATAGCTTACACAGGCCTTAGGCAAAACTGAGCAGCCCAACTTCCTGCTTCTACTCAACCACCTTCCTTTCAAAGATGAGAAGATTTACGTTTAGGGAAATTCATTAACTTACCCAATCCAGTCACATGGGTAACAGTGCCAGAGACAGGATTTGAACTCAGCTCCTTTAATGCCAGAGTCAGTGAACCTAACACACTGCTTCTACTTCTCATACCCTTTTCTTTCTTTTGCTGCTTTCTCTTTCCTCTCCCCACCCCTCAGGTTTGAATAGGAGACTGTTCTCTAGCTCTGTCCTATCAAAACCTGCTCCCAAGAAATGGTCTGAAACTTAATCGCACCAAGGTACATATAGTTGATAGTTTGAAATGTTAGTTTTCCCAGGGAACCCAATAAATGCTTTGCATTTTAAGTTAAAGGAAGTGTAGGCACCAATCGGCATGTTGGGGCTGATCTGGAGATAAGGAAGACTACAAAGACCCTGAAATCATGCCAGCTTGTAACTTTGCCTCTGTGGGCAGACCCTACCCTAGATCCTTTAATATAGTGTTCTGTGAGCAATAGTACTGAATTCTGTCTATTAAGTCCATTGAAGCCTGCTAATGCTAGATCTGGAGTCAGAAAGTCCCAAGTTCAAATCTGGCCTCAGACGCTTACTACCTGTGTGACCCTGGTTAGTCACTTAACCTCTAACTCAGTTTCTTTATTTATAAAATGGGAATAATAGTAGCACCTACATCCCAGGATTGTTATTCAATTCAATCAACATTTATTAAGTTTACTGTGCTATTAAGTTTACTATGTTTTGTTTATTAAATTTATATACCTTTCCCATTTTACAGTTTCTTTTTATGTGCTGTCTTCCCCCATTTGACTGTGAACTTCTTGAGGGGAAGGGTTATCTTTTGTCCTTCTTTTCATTCCCATGGCTCAGTACAGTGCTTAGTATATAGCAGGGGCTTAACTGCTTATTGATTAACTGACTTGTCATTATCTAGTTCTTATGTATCCTCTGAAATGCCTAATAAAATAATTATACAAGGAGCACACAACTTCATGAATGAATGAATGAATGAAATAAATCTGGCTCTAGACTCAGCAGAAGTTAGCAATTTTGAGACAAGTGCTATTAGCATATTTTCAGAATACTAGGCCAGTCACCCCATCTTAGTTATGGTTCAGCAGTGTGAAATTTAGATTATTGACTATGGATTGATTAATGATTAAGAGTTGTAGTTAATCAATGGAATCAATACATATGGATCAGATTTAGATTTGATTGGAAACTCCCTCTCTGAGTCAAGTCAAATGTAAGCCCCTTCTATCCTTGTGTTAGACCAATTATAGCCTTAGTTGACTTTGCCTCATTGTACTTTATGTAAAGCTGCTCTGACTGTCAGATGTATCATGGCTACTGAGGAGCTTGGGATCTCCTTTTATTGGTAATTGCTAGCCTTGCTAATGGGGCAGCTAGTCAGCACAATGGATAGAGTGCTGAGCCTGGAGTCAAGAAGATTCATCTTCCTGAGTTCAAATCTAGTCTCAGACACTTCCTACCTGTGACCCTAGGCAAGTCACTTAACCTAGTTTGCTTTAGTTTCCTTGTCTGTAAAATGAACTGGAGAAGGAAATGGCAAATGACTTCAGTATCTTTGCCAAGAAAACCCCAAATGGAGTCATGGAAAGTCAGACTCACCTGAAAAATGACTCAACAATTTTAACAAAGTTTTCTATGTGCCAGGCCATATGCTAAGGGCTGGGGATTCAAAATGCTTACAATCCAATGGGTAAGACAACACATAAAAGAAAACTGAAAAGTAGGGGGATGGGAGGGGATAGCAGAGAGTACCCAGCACCAGGCATGATGTTCTGAAGAGTCCAAACCAAGAAAACCTGTAATGGAAAGGAGAGAGTTACTTTTAAGAGGTTGCTGTGAGGAAAAATGAGATATTTGTAAAGTATTCTGGAACCTTTAAAAAACTATAAAATATTAGCTGTGATGATGATGATGATTACAATTACCAGAATACCAGAAAGAACCTTAGGACAATGGAACTGCAAGGGTTCATTGTATTATTTTTCTTTCGGTAACTTTTACTGTTTGGGGTACTTTCAGTATTACTTTTTGATTAGTGCCTAATATGAGAGTTCCCCTATACTCAGCCCTCTGATTGAGGAGGCAATATAAGAAAGAACCTTTTAATATTTAGAACTATCTAATAATGGAGATGGCTTCTTTGAAAAATAGAAAAATCCCCATCAATGGAATTATTCAAGTAGAGGTTAGATGACTAACTCTCAGTGAAGTTATAGAAAGTATTACAAAATTAGGTATAAGTTTGAACTAGACCATCAACATTAATTTCATTTCTAATTTTCTCCAACTCTATACCACTATTCATTGGTAGCTCTACATGCTACTTTCCTACATACAAAGACTATGTATTTTAGATTACAGATCAGAACTAGAACTGGAAGGGGCCTCAGAGGCCATCCACTTTAAACCTTACTTTTCATATGAGGAAACTGAGACCTATGGTGTAAGGAAACCAGTCTTCCCTCAGAAATGTATAGCTTATCATTTATAGTAGAGCAGCACAGGCCTTGGGGGTTTGGTGGGGAGATGAAGTCTGGACAATAGTCCAACCTAACTTGTTTCACATATGTGGATATTGAGGCACAGTGAAATAAAGTGAATTGCCCTAGGTCACAGAGTTGGCAGACAAAGGTGATGGGATTGAAACTCAGGTCTTTGACGTCTAAAGCCACTGATCTTTCCACTGTACCCATTGCTTCATGATCAGATTTTTTTCCAAGCCAAAAATAATAACAACATCAATCATAGCAATACTATAACAACAAAAAACAATGATAACCTAGTGAGGTGATAATAAAAGCACCATTGGACTGATTTTATAGATGAGAAAGTAGAGGCTTAAAGACAATATCATTCAGAGACAGAGATCTTCATCACTATCTTTAACAGCTCTAAGAAGCAATTTCTTCATTTTTGGGGGGCCAAGTGAATATACTTAGATATGAGTTTCTAATTGGGCTCCAAATTACCTTAACACTTTTAAAAGTATGTAGTTTTATTGGTGTGGGTATTGCCTCTGTTCACATGGATCAATTAGAAGGGAAGTGAAGGGAAAGGAAGGGAATGAGGGAAGAGAAAGAAAGAGAAGTGTAGGAGGGAAGATAAAGGAAAGGAGGAGGAGGAAAAGGAGGGGGAAAGGGAAGAAAATGCAAATGGGGAGGGAAGAGAAGGGAAAAGAAGGAGAGGGGAGAGAAAAGAAAGGGGAAAAGTGAAGGAAAAGATGAGAAAAAAAGAAATGGGAGGAAGCTTCTCTAGGCTGGACTTTAGATGACAGATCCATCACAGGATTTATAGTCTGCTGATACAATCTTGGAGGATTCAGGGTTGCTCCTGTGCCACAATGAGGCACTGCGATAGGATTTTAATGGAGGACTGATGTATTTAACTGGGAAAAATCTGCAGTGATGCCCTTTGGTTCTTTAGCTACTTAAAAAACATAACTTCTCTTTTCCATTCAAGAAGATAAAACCTTGGAGTAGACTGAATGCTTTGTTCCTAGTTTTATCTGTTTCTTTATGGAATTTCTAATCAGAATTCTATGAGGAAGATGAATGAATACTGGATTGGGACATAGAATCACAGATTTAGACCTGGAAGGGAGCCTTGTGGTCACAGAGTTGGAAGGAGCCTCAGACATCATCTAGTCCTACCAACCATTATTATAGAGCAGAGAACTGTGGACCGGGGAGGTGAAGTAGGACCCAAGGTCGCACCTGGACTAGTAGTTCTCTCCATACTCCCTTGATGAATTTGGGATCTAAATTAATGTAGATAATTCCTCTAATGATGCTGATTGTTACCCATTGATGCCTATCCATTCTGTGCAACTCCTGCCTTCCCATAGATTCATCTCAGGAGAGACATCCAATGTGCTGTGGGTCTTCTAATTCTCTCGACATAACCTTCCTCTAATTCTCTTGACATAGCCTTGATACAATGAAGGTAACATCCAAGCTTTCTGTTAACTATTTCTCTCTTTCTATAGCCATCCCGTCTGTTTTTCCTGACCATAATTCTTTGCTAAAATAATTTAGGCCATTTTTACACAAAGTTTTTAGTTTATAATATGGTATAGTCTGTTCAGTCAAAGGTGGAAAAGTAGGCATATGGGCAAATAGTTATTGATACCAAGAAAGCCTGGTAGCCTTTTTTGGGTAATAAAATCAGAGAAATTTTTCATGCGTTTACTATCTTTCCCTCCCTTGGAATCCATTGTTCAATGGTCTAAAAATTGTGATGCCTATAGTGTAGACTTCTGTATATCCTTGATCTAGTCCATGTTCTCTTTCCATCACTATTTGATTCGGTATCATCTCTACTTCTTCACATGCTACTGTGAAGAATGTTAGAGCCAAAAGTGGTGGATACATTTATAACTTAATTTTTTACTGCTTTATTCTAGTTTTTGTCTTTGTTTTTTTTTTCAAGACAGCTTATGTCAATAAACATTTATAGTTGTTGTTCAGTCTTTTCAGTTGTATCTGACTTCTCATGACACCATTTGGGATTTTCTTAGAAAAGATACTGGAGTGCTTTTCCATTTTCTTCTTCAGCTCATTTTACAGATGAGGAAACCGAGGCAAACATGGTTAAGTGACTTGCCTAGAGTCACACAGCTCAGAAGTGTCTGAGGCTGGATTTGAACTCAGAAAGATGAGTCATCCTGACTTTGACACCCAGCACTGTACCCACCGTGTCACCTAGAAGTACCTTCTATGTTCTAAACTCTGGAAGTAAAAATAAATGAAAAAAAAATCCAACTAGCTCTTGCTTTCAAGGAGCTCATATTCTAATGGAGGAGACAACATGGAAACAACTATGTACAAATAAATTATATGAAGATAAATTGGAGATGATCTCAGAGGGAAGTCACTAATAATAAGAAGGATCGAAAAGCCTGCTGGAGGAAGGTAGGATTTTTGGTGGACTTGAAGGGAGCCAGGAAGTAGAAATAAGCAGGGAGAAAATTCCAAGGTTGAGCAGCAAAAATGACAGTAGTTGAGAAATGGGGTATTTTCTTTGAGGAACAGCAAAGAGGCCATTATTACTAGATCAGAGAGGATGTGGAGGGGAGTAAAGTGTAAAGGAGACAGGAAAAGTAGGAAGGGGCCAGGTTTTAATAGCCAAACTGAGGATTTTTTTTTAGGCAATTGAGGTTAAGTAACTTGTGCAGGGTCACCCAGCTAGTAAGTGTCAAGTGTTTGGTCTGAGGCCGCATTTGAACTCAGGTCCTCCTGATTTCAGGGCTCTTTCTACTCTATCCACTGGGCCACTTAGCTGCCCCTCCAAACAGAATTTTGTATTTGATCCTGGAAGTAAGAGGCAAGCATTAGAGTTTGATAACTTGATGGAAGGTAGATTGGAGTGGGCAGAGCCTGGAGGCTGGAAGACCAACCAGAGAGCAATAGTCCAAGCATCAGGTAATGGAGGTCTATATAAAGGTGATAGCTAAACGAGAGAACAGAAGGGGGCATATATGAGAGATCTTGCAAAGGTAGGACTTGGCATTAATATGGTTATGAGGAATGAGAGAGAATGAGGAGTCAAGGGGGCTACCTAGGTTGTAAGCCTGGGTGACTTGGAGAATAATGATGCCCATAACAGGAGGAGGGAAGTTAGGAAGAGAAGAGGATTTTGGGGAAAAGATAATCATTCCATTTTGAACATTTTGAATTTAAGATGTCTATAGGACATCCAGTTTGAGATGTCTAATGGATAATTGGAGATTTGAGATTGGAAATTAGGAGAGAGGTCAGGGCTGGATAAATTGATGTGAGAATCATCTATATAAGAATGATAATCAAATCCGTGGAATCTGATGATATATGAAATAGTATAGATGTGAAAGACAAGAGGGCCTAGGATAGAGTTTTGGGGGACAACCATGGTTAGGGGGCATGACTTGGATGAAGATCCTTCTAAGTATATTGAGGAGCAATCAGACAAGTAAAGAAAAACCAGGAGAGAGAGTAGTGTCATGAGAACCTATAGCAAAGAGAGAATCAAAGAAAAGAAGGTGCTCAGTGGTATCAAAGGCTTCAGAAAGATAAAAAAAAGATGAGGTTTCAGAAAAGGCCAATCAATTTTGTGATTAAGAAATTACTGTCAACGTTAGAGACAGTAGTTTCAGTTGGCTGATGACTTTGGAAACCAGATCATGTGAAGTTCAGAAGAGAGAGAGAGGGGAAGAGAAGTAGTGATGGGGATTGTAGACAGCCTTCTCTAAGAGTCTGACCACAAAAGAAAGGAGACATACAGGACAATAGCTAGCAAGGATGAGCAGATCAAGTGAAAGTCTACCAAAGATCTGGGAGACATGGGCAAGTCTGCAGACAGTAGGGAAGATGCCAGGAGGCATGGAGAAATTGAAGCTTAGTGAAAGAGTAGGGATGATAGAGAGGGTAATCTGGAAAAGATGAGATAGGATAAGAAAAAGGGTTTTGCCTTGGCAATGGAAATGAGGCTACCTTCTCATGTGATACAGGGGTTGAGAAGATGGTCATAGGGGTGATAGAGGCATCTTGGTGATGTAAGATGAAGAAGAAGAAGAATGTGAACTCTGTGAATGGTCTCAATTTTTTCAGTGAAATATGAGGCAAGGTTCTCAGCTAAGAGAATTCAGAGAGGGTGAACCATGCCCTTGGGATGATTTTTACTTATTTGGATCTCTCACTTAGTGTTCTTTAAATTTGCTTTTTTAGCCACCATTTCTCACTATGAGGTAATGCTGCTCAAAATCTCCCACCACCTTTTTCCATAAGATTTTACAGACACATTATATTCAAAATTGTTATTACACTTGGCTGCCATGTCTTTCCACTTGGCAAGGATAGCAAGCCTCTGTTTGCAGGGAATTTACACCTAGTAGGTACATAATAAATATTGAATAAATGAATGAACGCAAGTCATGAAGGTCCTTCCCTGCAGCATCAGTGAATTACTCCCTCCCATAGCTTAGGGGTTATGAGTAAGCTATGGGCTGAGAATTCTGAAAGAGTGGCCACTTTCCCATAGAGACTCTGGGAAACTAGTGAGAACCTAGAAATTAACTGCCTAATTATTTAATAAGTCTCTGGTCCAATAAGATAGGAAGGCCCATTGCCTAGCAAGCTTCTTTAATAGGCTAAAAATGAAGGACACCTTAGTATAATCCCTAAAGAAGTTTCCTGGGCTCAATTCCATCTAAAATTAGGCTTGTGAGGAGCCTTTTTGATATTCATTTAAATTTCTCTGGTAGGCTAACTTAATACCCACTACTCAGAGGGGAAATAGAATTAAGATTCACAGCAACTGATTGGGTATTTGGGGTAACACCTGTGATATGGTACTTAATGCCTTATGAGATTCCTAGCATCCAGAAGAGACAACATGGCTGCTATCCATGAGTGGTGGCACTTCTGGGGCTTCTGGGAACATTATGGGGAGTGGAAATATAGATACTTTGGAAGTGTGGTAAATACAGTTGGATTGGATCCAGAGGGATCCAAATATCTTGTTTAAAGCAGTGCTGCCTGAGTCTTGTGTTCTATGTTGGATTTTCCACTGATAGGAAGGCTTAGGTTTAGAAAGGCAGTGTGAGTTGGGAAAGGCATTTCTGAATTGGAGTCAGAAAATATAGATTCAAGTCTCACCTTTGAAACAAGGTTTGTGACAATGGATGTCACCTAACGCCTCAGTGCCCCAGGTAAGGCTATGACTATTAGATATGTTGATCTGCATTGGTAGAGTAAATTCCCATACCAGTAATTTCCCACATTGATTAAATCACAGATCCAGAGCAATAATGATGATGATGATAGATACTACCTACAAAAATAAACTGTAATAATGATAATAAAAATATAATATTTTGTATCTTAGTATCTCATCTGATCATTATAACAATTCTGTAGGCTAGGTAATACAGTTTATATCATCCCCATTTTACAGAAGAGGAAATAGAGTCACAGAGAGAACGAGTAAATCACACAAACAAGTGACAGAAACAGAATTCAGGATTCAGGATCTTCTGACTTGTACTCACTTCAGTAGGCCAAAGATTCTTTATCTAGCTCACAAGGTTCAAATGGATATAAAATAGTAAGTAAATATAAACTATTACACGATTATTAGCGACTTGTAATCTTGTGGGAGGCAGTTGCAATAATGTTGCTCACGGTCATTTAACCATGTCACTGTGCCAGGGAGGGGCATGTCAACTGAAGAATTTATAATTCAGGCTATGGCTCCTGCTCCCTTTGAAAGGTGTGAAATCTCTCTCTGCAGGTGGTACCTGGCATGCATCAGTGTGGTGGAATGTGTTGCCCTGATAGAAGCCATGTTGCACGGTGTCATAGATGTAAGGACTCAAGCAGAAGTCAATGGTGATTAATAAAATGCCTTGGTGAAATTTGTTGGATACGTTTAACATCTTGAACACAAATTTCCAGGGGCTCTGTTTTTATTGGACCCACATTGACTTTCTCTCTTGTCTGAGATAATAAAGAATCTCAGGACCAACAATTTTGCTGTAAAATATTTGTAACAACCAAAGCTTGTTTTAAGAGAGGAAAACACAACCAACTCAAAATTGAATGCCAATAAGATAATGCATGGTTAATGATGTAATACTGCATATTAAGAATCTGTCACTTCCAAATAGTTCTTATAATCAAATTTGGTACTCCATGGATACACCCAGTTTATGAAATCTAAGTGGTTCAAAAAGTTGTCCCCCAAATTCAATAATAATTATAAACCTTAGCCAGCAAATGCTTTTCTCTCTAATTTCAGCAAAATCTGGTTGATCAATAGCTAGCATTGTTTCTGATCCACGGAAATTTGATGAACCTTGGAGAAGTCACTTTACCACTCTGGTCTTCAGTTTCTTTATCTTTAAAATGATGCCCTCTAAGATCCTTCCCAGCTCTAAATCTCTGACCCTATGATCTATGGCCCTTGGAGCATTCCTCGTATTTGAGAAAAGAAAGAGGCACCACCAAGGAGCAATAAGACTTGATCGAAAGATAGCAATTGAATCAAGATTCAGAAGGAGTGAAGAGCTTGCTCCCCAATCTTTCCACAGGCCTTGATTTTCCATTGTTATGCCTGTGGATGGCTTGCCTCCCCTCTTATCCCTACTCCTGGCCCCCCTTCCCCAGGTCTCAGTAACACGGTAGAGATGCTTTTTGACAGACAAGAGATAATCTTACACTTGACTTCCAATATCAAGGCATTTTAACTGGCACACTTTATATTGAATAATTCATGGGTATTCAAGCTTTACTTCACTCCACAAAGAAAGTGCTTTCTCTTAGGAGCCACAGTAGATATGAGCAGCTAATTCATTATTTAAAGAGATTAAGTATTAGCAACTGGTATGGGCTCTTCAGAGCTCTTTTTATTCCCTTTGCTCATGTTATCCCCTGCCTCTCAGCTGCCTAGAACAGTTTTTAGATTGATTTTACCATATTTAAGTCTTTTTTAAAAAAGATCTACCCCCAAACCTCACTATTTTCAGCCCTGCATTGTCCTATTTTAAAAACGTAAAGAAATGTGCTGTTAGAACTCCTTGAATCTCTGCAGGCCCACGGGAATACATACAATTGCAACACTTTCTGCTTTCAGTTAAGAAAATGTGGCAGGTGGGAGGAATGTAAGAAACCCAACTTCACCAGGGTTTAAAGACAACTTGCAGGAACAGGCCAAAGATGGCTTGAGTGTTTTGAAACAGGTGGTGAAAGAGGATGAAGCCTCTACTTTAAAGTGATGCTACTCTGAAAGGAAAAGTCCCCATGGGGACTCATCCTTTATTATGAGCTCAGAGAACAGGAGGGCAGGGAAGGCTGCGAGTCTTTGGCTGCCTTTTTGGAGGCAGGGGCTTGCTCAGCTTCCTACTCACTCAACTCAAACTTCTTTTTCACTTCCTGTCAAAGAGAGAGCATAAACTTTGTCAAAAAATTCTATGCTGCTTTCCCTGTTAGTGAAGCCTGGGTGCTCCCATAGGGCTGTTTGCTTTGTCTAACAGGATGCAGGTAATGAAGGTTATCTCATCTATGAGGACAATATGGGGAGAGAAATTTTCCTCTAGGCCTTTGCTGAATATTTTAAGTATTTTGCATAATGGGTTGTCTACTTCTTGGAGACTAGATTAAAAAAAAATAAAGCGAGCATACTAGTGGGCATGAAGCAGTAACATGCCCACTAGTACGCTTGCTTTATTTTTATATCTAGTCTAGTCTTGGAGAGGTTGAAATAGAGAAATCTAGAGAGATGGTTTGAGAGATGGTAGTGGGGCAGATGGCCTCAGAGATAACAAGTCTTGTGTTCAAGGCCTGCCTCTGACACATATGAGCCTGGCTAAGTCTTTTATTCTCTCCGTTCACATGGAAAATTCTCTAAGATAATATGTTTACAGTTTTTATTAGCATTGGTAGAGAGAGTGTTCCCACTCCTCATGTTTGTGGTAAGGGTTGGGGGGGAGGATCTCAACACCAATGGTATCCCAGTTCCAGAATCCCACATCAAGGAAAAAGAAAGTTGGTGATCCTTTTGCCTAATAAAACAATTTGAAAGGTATAAAATATATTATCAAATAAATATGAGACTGGAAAATGAGGTCCATCAGTCCTGAAGGTAGAGTAAGAGATAACCAATGGATAGCCCATATCTTCCATTGGTATCCATGCAATGTCAAGGGATCTAGAGCTTTGGCTCATTGGGTAGAGTATTTAAGGGAAAGACATAGATAAAGAGTCTCACAGAATGGTCAAATATAAACAGGTTATGATTTCATAGAGTTTAGCATATAGTAGAGGAATCAAGACCTGCACGCAAATCCTTTAAACAATTTCATAAGACAATTGATGAGCAAATTTTAGGTGGAGCTTCCCGGACTGATTATCATCATCATGGGCCACATTTATGCTCTGGGGGTTGGGTCTGTCACAGGTTGCTCTTCTTTATCATGCTGTTTACACATGACTAAGGCTTCTTCAGGAGAATGTGAAACAGAAAATTGACAAGTGCAAGGAAGGCTTCATTTTCTCACAAACTGGTATGACCTTAAGAAATTATTATGATAGGACATGAGGACACTTTGCTATTCCTTTCCGTACTGCTTATGCATCAGGAATCATCCTCAATTCCCCATTCCTCTCCCTCAAATTTGGACTCTAGCCCTGGTCCCCTGGCTTTGATAGGTGAACTTTCTTTATCCAGCAAAGAACCAAGTTTTTGTGTCACTTCTTGACCAACTCCATGTTATGCTGCCTGATGTAATCAGACTTTCTCTCAACATTTTTTTTTGTCTTCCTCTATAATGTCTTGCTTGCTTGTATTTATATCCCCAGCACTTAGTACAATGCCTGGCATATGGTAAACACCTAATAAATTCTCTCTGTCTCTGTCTCTGTCTGTCTCTCCTTTGAGAATCCTGAAGGACTTGCTCCTGATATTCCTGAGGATCTTTACCTATTGATTAAGAAAGTTGGTGCTGTCCTTAAATGCCTTGAGAGAAACAAAAGAGAGAAGGCTTCTCAATTCCAATAGATTCTTATTTGGACCCAAATTCACAGTGGTGGGGAAGAAGGATGGAACTTGGTATTTAAAAAACCCTAAGCAGTGCTCCCCTTCCCCAAATTGGAAATAAAAGTCTTTTGTAGCCTCTACCTTGGTTGCACATATTTTGACTTATATTAAAGCAATTAAACCATATTTAACTAAAAATGAAAGGAAATGCCTGGTGCAAATATTAAGTATAATAGGAGCTCAGAAAAATCTAGGCTGGAGTTATAAGAGAATAAGAATACTAACATTCTCTTGGCTTTTTAGCAAAGTAAAGCATTTTCCTCACAAGCTTAAGTGATGGAAGACTTCATCGAAGTGGTAAGACTTCAGCTGGGCATTGAGAGGTGAGCAAAATTTGGATATGTAGGCCAAGAAAAACAGGGAAGCATTGCAAGCAGGAAACGAAAGCAAACGCAAAAATCAAGAATGAACTTTGTGTGTTGGCAGGCCAGGGAGAAAACAAGGCTGGTTGAAACAGAGGCTTCATCTTGTAAAGGAGGGGGATAAGTCAGAAAAAGGAGGCTAGGACCAGATTGTCATAGTGGATATTGAAAATCAAAAAGACTTTATTTCTTTGTTCAATAGGCAATGAAGATCTATTGAAAGCTTTTTAGCAGGTAGGTGACATGACAGTAACGTTTAAAAGAAGACTAACCAAAAAATAGTGAATTGAAATTAGAAGGCTGCTGTAATCTGCTAGGCTAGAAGCAATGGAGGCTTGGACTGTATTTATATATGTTTTCAATGATAAAATTAATTTTGCACAAAATTAGTAATTTTATAGAATGATAGGCTCTATTTTAGCCACTTTTTCAAGCAGCGTGCCCTTTGGCAAGTAGATGGGCTAGATCCAAAAAAAGTAGCTCTGCTGTCAAAAAGATCTGCACATTTGTCAATGGATAGCTGCACATGGTGGAGATGATCCTCCCGAATGAAAGCATTCCTCCTTGGTCTCTTCAGCAGTTTTCCTGTCTCTGTGTTAAGGTAGAATTGCTTAAAAAAGGGCGGGGGGAATGTTTGCTTTGTTGAGTTTGGGGAGAGATTTATAAACTTTGGATAAAAGTTCAGTGTTGATATTTTGCTTCTTCTTTACTAGGAAGGAGGCAACAGTGGGTAGCATTCTTTCTTTGGGAAATAGTTTTGAAAATTATCTTTTTATAGGAGAAAGAAGGTTGCAGAGAATTGGAAGAAAAGAACAAGATATTTATTTATTCTGCCACTAGTAGTACTACAGGGATACTGAGTAAGACAAGTTTGGGATTCTTGGGTAGAATATATGGAATATATATATATATATATATATATATATATATATATATATATATATATATATACATATATACACACACACACATACATACACACATATATATGTGTCTATATGCATATATATGCACATATAAAATATATATATACACACATACATGCATATGCCATACACTGCATATATACATATACGTACATGTATGTGTGTGTATGTGTATATATATATTTATGTGTATGTATATACACACATATATACACATACATACATACATACACACATACATATATACATATATTCATACATATACTCTTTCTCAGGACCAAGATTTAAACTAGAAAATATCATTAGGTTCACCAAGGCTGAGTCAATTCCTTGAGTTCTGTAGAAAGAAGGCTGTGCCATTAACTTCTAGAGTTTATTCTATACTCCTTCTCCCAATGTGTTTGCCACAAAAACCCTCTTAGAAAACTCACTTTCACTGGCATCTTCTAAAAGAGTGTAACATTTTTCATAGCAGGTTCCCTCATCCCTAAGTTTTGTTAACACACTTTAAAAGATATTTATTAAGTTCTAATTAAATGTAAGGCACAGAAAGTCAATATGGTTGATAGGCATCAGACAATACATAGAGTAAGTCCTTTATCTGACACATAGACTGTGTGGCCATAGTCAAGTAGCTTAACCTTTTGGTGCCAGGTCACTATCTAAGACTAGGAGTTAAAGGTGCGGCAAGAGAATTTCTGGCTCAGGCCTCTTGCCGATGCTATGTTAAGAGAAAGACTGATGGAAAAGAGACTCTGGCTCAGGGTTCTTGCCACCACTACGTTAAAAGGACACTGCCTCTGTCTTACCAACTGCACAATCAAGGTTGGAAAGCAAAGCAGCAGCTTTTGTTCTCACTGGCAGTGGTCCTTATGTTTCCCCTTCTGTTGCATATGCCCTTATCTTCCCCTCTTGCTCTTTGTCAAATTCTACTGTAACCCAGCCTGCTCCTGTATTCACATCTACATGAGGTCTCTGAAGCTGATGCTCTGGGATCTGACTTTTTATCATACAGATGACCCTGTACTCTGAGCGTAAATAAAATCTGCAGATAGTTATCTTTGTGTCATTGATTCAGTGTTTGGCCACAACACCTAATCAGTGGACCCCTCGTAATTGTGATAATTTTATCACAAAGGTGAGTTTCCATTTATTAAGTGAGTTTTCTACACTGGCAGCCTCCATACACAGATGAAATCACAGGTTATGATCAAATACGTAAAAGGAACAAGTTCTTTCCCAGTGACTTTTTTGCCAAAGGAGAAACAAAATACGAAACTTATATCAGAAAGAATGTGAATCTTTTTAGTGTTTTATGAAGACAATAACATTGTTTTATTTCCTTTCCTTAAAAAATATTTTACAAGCAATCTCACTTTAGTATGTATTAAAATTATAATGCAGAAATGGTGGGGACAGTTGGCAGATCTTAATGGAAAAATCCAAGGGTTTGAAAAGTGTTTTTTCTTTTCATTTATTGCAGGGGTCTCTTTCTGTAAATAGTTCCTTTCCTTGAAATATATCCAGTATTATGAACATTACTGCCATCATTCATGATTCACAGGCATGTGTAGAATTTGGGTAGTTATAGACCCTTATTCTCAGATACCATGGCTGCCTTCTCCTTCCCAAACCTTTAAGAACTGACATGGTGCTTTGTTTCCTTTCCTGTGAGATTATCTGCCTCTCTAGGAATAAGTTTTAGTGACGAGAAGTCTTGCACAATTATTGACTTCTCTACTGCACAAGTGTTGTTATGATGCTAGTTCCTACCTGTCTTTTTTTGGGGGGAAGGGTGGTTGAGGAGTAGAGATGGCATGTGTTTCAATAAGGACGAGTTTATCCATCTTAGTCCTACTGATAGTTATATTGTTCAAGTTCAGTGCTGATAAAATGCTGCTGGAATGTCTACTCTAAGGAGACAAGTAGTCAGCTTGCTTTTGAAGCTGAAGAATTCCTAAGAGGGCTGAGGAAGCTGAATAAAGTGAATGTTAAAGATAAAATCACAAGCAAATCACGCTATCTTCTTTGCAAGATAGCTTTGATGTCAAAGTTGCTGGTTTTGAAAATGGAATTAAATAGCAATAAAAGAAAGCATTATGAATCATTGCAAACTGAACTATCAAGAGAATTGAAGAGTCAGGAACAGGGGAAATAAATGATTAGATTAAAAAACTTTTGAAAGATTTTTCTTAATTTACTTTACTGATTTCCCCCCTTGAGATCAAACTAATTAATAAAATAAATAAATAATCATATACTGTAGAATTCTTTTTCTTCCCTTCAAATATGCTATATTCTTTTAATTGTTTGATTTCAGCCCCTGCAATCCAGTATTGCGATGGTCTAGATTTGAAGGGTTGAACATTTGCGTTTATTGCCACAACTTTGGACAATTTGCAGAATAAACAGGATCTATTTGTCTTTCACTTTCCATGGGCTTCATCTTGGATGTAGAGGGTCAAATTATACCCTGGGGCAAATAGATCAAGGTTTTGTCTCACCTTCTTACCACCAAGGTCATGTTTTCCATTTTCTTATGTTATTCCAAATGTGCTTAAGAGTTGTCATCTTCCTAACATAAATAAACTAGAATTAAGTTAGTAGTCCATAAATTAGGTAATAGTTGGATATTGATTTGGGTTGTGATTCTGCATAGTTCCATGCTACTTTTTATAACCATCTCATAATACATAAGTTTTTATAACCTGTGAAACAGGTAGTAGACATATTATGTTCATTTTGGAGATGAAGAAACAGTATAAGAGATTAAAGTGGTTTTTCTATTATTATATGGTTATTATATCTATTATTATATGGTATTAAGTGCAGGATTTGAACCCAGGTCTAATTCAATACACTCCCCCAAAAAAAAAATGTATGTGTGGCTTTGGGATGGATTATGTACATCCATGTCGAAATTTGTATTTCCTGAAATTAGAACAGCTGGATGGTGAGGGGAACCAAGTCTAAGAATAAAAATTGCCCACATATAATTCACAAGGGGATAATGTAATTTGTACACAGATAACCTAAAGCTGACTATAACTTTTGATATTTTGTCTGGGAGAGATGGGGAAACAGGGATAAATTAATGAAGGGTTCTACACTCTGAAAGGATCTAAACCTATCCTTTAAAGCCTTGCTCAATGAATACCTAGGTGACACAGTAGATAGAGGACCAGCTCTGGAGTCAGAAAGATCTGAATTCAAATCAAGGTCTCAGACACTTGACATGTACTAGCTGTGTGACCCTGGGCAAGTCACTTAATCCTGAATGCCTAACCAAAAAAAAAATCATAAATTTTTCTTTGTTCCAAACAGCCTCATACCCCAGTTCCTAATGTATTTTGTGCTTTTCGTATACATTCATCACGTGTTATTTTGTATTATATAGAGAAAGCCATTGTGGCATAGTGGAAATAATCTTGGAACTCAAGTTAGGAAAGGTTCAATGCTGCCTCTTATTAGCTCAAATCCCACACTTAACTAGCTATGTGACTATGGACAAGTTCCTTAACCTCGCTAAGCCTCAGATAATTCGTTGAGACCAAAAGCCTTATATTGCATCTGCCTCATTGGAGGGACTTCCCACACCTGAAATTCCTATAGCAATGGAAATCATAGTTTCTAGATGTATCCATATAAGTAAAATCCCTTTACCTTTCCCTACCCCCTCCATTTTTAAGCTGCTAAATAAATATTTGTTGCACTATTGACCTGAATTGCTAGGCTCAGAACCTGCCCAGTTATTGGGATCTACATTATTGTGGAAACTATTACAGGATAGTTATCTCCCCCCCCTCCCCCTTGGCTTTTTGCTATAAGACATGGATCAATCTGGTAACAGACACAACTGCTAGAAAAATTAGCCAAAAAACAGGGTGACAGGAAACAATCTTTTAAAACTCCTTTTTTTTTGCCCTCCTTTTGATATTACCTTCTCTTCAGAAGCTTCTCAGAAAAGAACTACCTTTTGGCTTCAATTGGAATTGAATATAAAGGCATCTATGTGTATCCATGGGAAGAATTCAACAGAACTATTTGCACATAAACTTTGAATTCCTCCCCAGTCTGCACTCTTGACTCTCTATGGGATATTCTTTACCATGCCACAGAGACCTCTTTGCTCAGGAAGCTCATTTCACCCCAGGACTAACTCTCAAATTGGAAATACCACTCCCCCTGCAGGGACTCTCTCTGATTGGCTGATTACTCCCAGAACCTCCATTTTAAGGAAGAGGCCCAGGCCAACTCTATCTTCATTATTCTCCAGGCTGCATTGCTGACTGGTCTCCATAGGACTTTCTCTTTCATGCCTCCCATACCAGGCACCTTCACCTTCATTTTTTCCACTTTTTGACTCTCTTTATGTGTTATCTTTCCCCACTAGAATGTAAGTTTCTTGAGAGCAGGGACTGTCTTTCTCTTTATATTTGTATTCCCATCACTTAGCATAATACCTGGTCCCTAAGAACTTAAATGTTTGTTGATTGAACTTGGCATAAATATCCATTAAAACCTAAGTGATCTGTCTTTGAAAGTATTTCATATGTCAATTTTCCAGATAACTAAAGCTTATATCTTTATTGTTTCTACTTTAAATTAATTGTTTTGAAAAGAAGTTTTTTTTTCTCTCAATTTACACATTTCTTTCCTTTCATAGAGAGAGGATATTCAACCTAACTTCATCTCTTCTTTCTGAATTAAGGTCTCATTATGAACATCACTTATTTAGCTATGGTCTAATCTAGTGATTCTCTGAGGGATTATTGACTTACCTAGAGTGTTTGTCCTAGATTGCTGTACTTTCTGAATTTTTATGTTTTCTTTTTATTCTGTTTTGACCTCTTTCCTATTAGCTATCACTTTGTTTCTCCCCCCATTTAATTTTATTTTTCTCAAATACATATAAATAAAAAATTTTAATATTAGTTTTTTTAAAATTTTGAGTTCCAAATTCTCTCCCTTCCATGCCATCTTGTTCTTGAGAAGATAAGCAATATGATGTAGATTATACATATATAGTTATGCAAAACATATTTCCATATTGGTCATGTTGCAAAAGAAAACACAAAAAGAAAAATAAAAAAAATAATTTTAAAAGAGTAAGTTGAATCTGCATTCAGACTCCATCAGTTCTTTCTTTAGAGACGGATAGCATTTTTCATCATAATTAGATTATTGTATTGCTGACAATAGTTAAGTCAGTCACAACTGGTCATCATACAGTATTGCTGTTACTATGTACAATGTTCTTTTGGCTCTGCTCATTTCACTTTGCATCAGTCCATGTAAGTCTTTCCAGGTTTTTCTGAAAGCATTCTGCTCATTATTTCTTACAGCATAATAGTATCCCAACACAATCACATAACACAACTGTTTAGCCATTCCTGAATTGATGGGCATCCCTTGAATTTTCAATTCTTTGACACACAAAAAGAGCTATGGTCCTCACCCTTTGATCTCTTTGGGGTACAGACCTAACAGTACTATTACTGGATCAAAAGATATGCACAATTTTATAGCCCTTTGGACATAGTTCCGAACTGCTCTCCAGAATAGTTGAATCAGTTCACGACTCCACCAACAATGCATTAGTATCCCATTTTTTTTTGTTACATTAGCCAATCTTTGATAGGTGTGAGGTGGTACCTCAGAGTTGTTTTAATTTGTGTTTTTCTAATGAAGAATGATTTAGAGCATTTTTCCATGTGACTATAGCTTTGATTTCTTCTTCTGAAAACTGCCTGTTCATATCCTTTGACCATTTATCAATAGGGGAATGACTCATAATCTTATAAATTTGATTCAGTTTTCTATGTATTTGAGAACATAGGTCTTTATCTGAGAAATTTGCTGTAAATATTTTCCTCCAGTTGCCTGCTTCCCTTCTAATCTTGGCTTCATTGGTTTTGTTTGTGCAGACCCTTTTAAATTTGATGTAATCAAAATTATCCATTTTATATGCCGTAATGTTCTCTATCTCTTGTTCAGTCACAAATTCTTCCCTTAGCCATAAATCTGATAGGTAAAACATTCCATTGCTTATGATATCACCTTTCATGTCTAAATCATGTATCTATTTTGACCTTATCTTGGTATACGGTGTGAGGTGTTGGTCTATACCTAGCTTCTGCAAAATTGCTCTCAGTAATTTTGTCAAATAGTTATTTCTTATCCTAAGGTTTTAGATCTTTGTATTTATCAAACACTAGAGTGCTATGGTCATTTACTACTGTGCATTGTAGATTTAGTCTATTCCACTTATCTACCACTCGATTTCTTAGCCAGTACCAGACTTTTTAAGATTACTACTTTAAAATACAGTTTGAGATCTGGTGCTACCAAACTACCTTCCTTCACATTTTTTTTAGTCGATTCCCTAAATACTCTCGACCATTTTGTTCTTCTAAATGAATTATGTTATTATTTTTTCTAACTCTATAAAATACTTTTATGGTAATTTAATTAGTATGGCACTGAATAAGTAAATTAATTTGGGTAGACGTGTCATTTTTTATTATATTGACTTGGCCTACCAATGAGCAATTCATATATATCCAATTGTTTAGATATGACTTTAAGTGAAAAGTATTTTGTAATTGTTTTCATATCATTCTGGGTTTGTCTTGGCAGGTAGACTCCCAAATATTTTATATTCTCTGAAGTTATTTTAAAAGGAATTTCTCTTTCTATCTCCTACTGCTGGACTTCATTGGTAATATGTAGAAATGCTGATGATTTGTGTAGGTTTATTTTATATCCTTCAACTTTGCTGAAGTTGTAATTATCTAAACTAATTTTAATTGATTCTCTAAGATTCTCTAAATATACCATCATATTGTCTGCAAAGAGTGATAGTTTTATTTCCCTATTGTATATTCTAATTCCTTCAATTTATTTTTTCTTGTCCTATTGCTATAGCATTTCCAGAAAAATATTGAATAAAAGTAGTGATAATGGGCATCCTTGCTTCACCCCTGATCTTATTGGGAAGACTTCTAGCTTATCTCCATTATAGATAATGCTTGCTGATTGCTTTAGAAAGATGCTATTTATCATTTTAAGGAGAGTTCCATTTAGTTCTATGCTTTCCAGTGTTTTTAATAGAAATAAATTTTATATTTTGTCAAAACCTTTTTCTTCATCTATTAAGACAATCATATGATTTTTCTTGATTTTGTTATTGATGTGGTCAGTTATGCAGGTAGTTCTCCTCATATTGAATCAGTCCTCTATACCTGGTATAAATGCCACCTGGTCATACCATATTGATCTTTGTGATTTATTGCTATAATTTCCTTGTTAGTATTTTGTTTAAAATTTTTGCATTAATATTTCTTAAGGAAATTGTTCCATAGTTTTCTTTTTCTGTTTTTGTTCTTCCTGGTTTAAGTATCAGCACCATATTCATGTCATAAAAGGAATTGATAGGACTCCTTCTTTGCTTATTTTTCAAAATAGTTTATTTAGTATTGGAATTAATTGTTCTTTAAATATTAGGTAGAATTTACTTGTGAATCCATCTGGTCCTGGGGATTTTTTTCCTTAGAGTTAACTATCATTTCTTGCTGCTGTCAATATCAATGAAGAAATTAATCCATCAACAAGCACTTACTAAGCACCTACTATGCTCCAAGAACCATACTAGGTGCTGATGATAAAAAGAGAAAGAAGAGACAATCCTTCCCCTCAAAGACCTGATGTAATATCAAGAAAGCCTTGGGTACTCATGTAAGTAAATATAAAACATATTCAAAGTATATATAAGAAAATATTTTTAAGTTGAGTCGCTGAAAGCTGGGAGATCATGGATTGAAGTATTGGCTTCCTATCATGGACATAGGGAAGGGCTCTTTTGATTCTATATTGTGGACCCTAAGGAGAAAAATGAATTTATTTAATGGGGATCAGAATCTCTTCTAAAGTTGTCAGAGCTTTCCAATATGGATAGACACTACATCACTTCCAGGGAAATGGAGCTGAGAGTTAGTACATAACTGAGCATATGATTTGTTGACAAGAATTAGTACCAAAGCTTCTATGATGTGGGTCCTTCACCTTCTTTCTTCTAATCTCCTCTCTTGCTGGTAGCCAGCCTGCTTAGGGAGCAAGAAACTTTTGTCTCTGTTCTTGCATTCACTCTTTTCCTTGTGTACTTAAAATTGGAGTGAGAAACCAGTGGCTCTGCTCCTCTCTGACTTTGCTCCCTCTTGACCTTGCTTGATGACCTCTGAACTGGAGCAGAGGTGAGTGGTGGAAGCCTGGCTTGTCAACCCTTCTGTTCTGTATCTTTTTTGCTCTCTTTCTAGGAGACCATCATCCAAAAATACCTAACTGGGCAAGGAAAGGTATTCTAGGACCATTCTTTACATAGGAATAATAGAGTATCTTTTTTGTTTTGGATTATTGTTATGGATTATATTTTTATTACATATAACTTGGCATTGACAGATTTGCTGTTATTATTATTATTAATTAGGTTTGTTGAGCTAAGGATTCCCTGGTCATCCATGAACCAAGTGCTTGGTAGTTCAACTTACATTAGGTTGACATATTTATTACTGAGCCAAGAATTACTTCTATAATCTATATTCTGAGATACTCTTTGCATATTTCTCTTTCTAGAACAAAAATGTGTAGTTATTCTGTGGCTTCAGCTTTACTGGGATGCCCAGATCCATGCCAAAAGATCCCAGGAATCCTGGCAGCCTACTAGATTTAGGGATGTTGAAAACTGAACATCTGGTAGAAGTGGAGACAGGGGATCTTACCCATTTCTACAAGTTTATTAACAACCCTTCTACTTAGTAATCTCTGCTAGCTTCCTATCTGTTCTGAGATCAAACACAAATTCTTTTGTTTGCCATTTAAAGCCCTTAAAAATCCATCTTGAATCTATCCAGTGGGATAGTTAGGTGGCATAGTGGATAGAGTCTTAGAGTCAGGGGCTTAGAGTCAGGAAGACCTGAGTTCTTATCCAGCCTCAGACATTTTTACTAGCTGTTTGACCCTAAGCAAATAATTTAACTTCTATCTGCCTCAGTTTCCTCAACTATAAAGTGAGGATAACAATAGCACCTTCCTTGAAGAGTTATCATGAGGATCAAATGAGATAATATTTGTAAAAAGCTTTTAGCAGAGTGCCTGGAACACTTTATAAGTGCACTAGGAGGCACTTATATAAATACCTATTCCCCTCCCTTCTGCTCCCTACCTTTCCAGATTTATTTCATATTACTCCCCCTCACAAACTCTGTGATCCAGCCAAATAAGGGATAGGCTCTCTTCTGCTGAACTTCTCACCAATCAAATAGGCACATAAATAGGCATATAAATTTTGATATAAAAATCTTGTTATCATTTTCCTTTAAAATAAAAAAGTCATCCTATTTCCATTTTTTTTTTTGCTTTATGGCAACAAAAAAAAATTGTATCCATTGACACAATGTAATACTTTGAGGTACCTGTAAATCCTAGTCCTTCTAATGACATTATTATTATTATTATTATTATCATTATTGGCTTTTAGGCAATTGGGGTTAAGTGACTTGCCCAAGGTCACACAGCTAGTAAGTGTCAAGTGTTGGGTCTGAGGCCAGATTTGAACTCAGGTCCTCCTGACTTCAGGGCCGGTGCTCTATCCACTGCACCACCTAGCTGGCCCCTTCTAATGACATTATAAGGAAGAGTATAACACTGACCTGTTTAGATCTGTTCCAGTAACATCACTTTGGCAGCTGTGTGCAATGCGCTTACTTTACATAGAGCACCTATTTGCTTCCTTCCTAGCCCCTGTCCCTACTTCTTTTCTAAATTCCTGCTTTTAGTCTCCAAAGACTCAGAGCACATATGACCACATTTGTTACCTTTGTGTGTAAAGTAAGAGTATTTATGCATAGACAGGATATGAGAAACTTTCCTGGAACAATGAGCCTGGGACTTCTTGACATCCTTCTAATTCAGCTGCTTGGAGATTGTTTCTTCTTATTCCCTGGTTCTCAACTATGTTCTAGAGCATTGTGGTTGTGGGATAGCTGAGAGCTGGATGGTTGAGTTGGTTCTTCATTTGCTTTTCAGAGGATCAGTGCTGCTTTGAAATGAAACTTTGCTTCATCAGAGACTCCTGGAAGAGATGAATGTTCTTTATTATAGACCTCTAACTGCCTCTCAAGGAAAAGCTTGATCTGAAGAATGTGTTTTAGCCTTTTCAGGAAAGCGTAAGCCAAATAATGTCTCAATGAAGTTTTTGCCAAATAACTTTCTCCTTTTTATAGAAGACCCTATGAACCGAAATACCTGAGGTCACAGCTAAAACCTGATTCAGATCACTTGTTTTAATCTCCATTTAAGAGGCTCATAATTTTTTCATTAAAGGGAAAGCTATTTCCTTCCCTGCTCCCCACCCCCACTCCATTCTGCAGAATGCATTCCTTATTATGGAAATTTAGGTTCAATTTATATAGATGGAGCCAAATTGAATTGCCATTTTTGAGCCAACCTTGTGTTTGACTGGATTGAACCCTGATTACTGGAAAGAGCACAGAATGTTTAGCTCAAGCTCTATAGGTGCTTGAAGACAGAATGTCTGCGAGCAAAAAAAACAAAAAAGATTCAAAACTATTTTTACATGTAATGACTGGACTCTTATTTTTGGAACCGTTTTTGATCATAACAAAAAGAAGCAAATACATCGACGTGTGGCTTGTCGTTTTCCATGATGAAGCAAGGAAATCACTCCCATCCGCGCTCCATTAACGTCTCTAAGATGGCAGGACTTTGGCTCTGTGAAAGTGGTTCAGGGTTTCAGCTGCTGAAACTGTTGCGATCTTTCACTTAGCCTAACATGCCCTCCTGCGAGACACCCAAGTTCCTTTTTGCATTACTGCTGCTATTACTTTTTGAATTTCATGTCAGATATCCAAGGCTTTCCATTTAGCATTTACCAAATCATTTAGAGGATTTCCTTCTTGAACTAGCAGCACTCAGCCCTTGCACAGGCCTGATAAAGTTCTAACCCTGGCTGAGGATAGGGAATTAAATCTCATTGCAATCCTGATTTCTAGGGAGGCTGGATAAACAAGGTCCTAGAAACTTCTGGCCTATTGTAGTCCTTTTCAGAATTTTTCTCCCTTGCAATGCAGTTTGGAGACCAAACATCAGCTACTAGAAAGTTAGGTTGCACTAAAAATAGAGACCCCATTTTTGTGCTGCAGTGGTAGCTGGGTTTTAGCAAGTTAGATTCACCTGAAGTTAAAATTCATTTTAACTACACAATGACTAAAGAATTCCGTTTCACAATGGGATCCAATTATTTCCGTTAAACAAGAAGTAAGTAGCATCAAAAGGCAAACATATGGCTATGCTCAATGAGCATTTTCAAATACCTCTTAGCTTCAGATGATTAGTTACTATGGTCCATCTGAATGGGTGATGGGGAACTCTATCTCTTGAGACATTCAGACAGCTGGAGGATTTATTTTTTTTATTTTTTTATTTTTTTAATTCCAGAGAGGATAATTATAGAGATGTAATGACAATGCCATTTAGTTCATTCAGCAAAGGGGTCTTAGAGATCCTTTAATCCAAATTTTATAGATGAGGAAATGGAAGCCTAGGAATTAATCAATTAATAAGAATTTTGATAATTATCTATTGTATGTGAGCTAGGAGCCAGAGATACAAAGACAAAAATGAAACAGTCCCTAGTCTCAAGGAGCTTACATTCCATCAGGAAGGTAAAATGTACATGTACAAGAATATACAACATATGTGCAAATATGTGTATACATATATATGCATACAATACATATAATCTGTGCTTTCACAGTTATAAGAAACTCAATCCAGGGACTCAAACTGGTGCCTGATCTGCAACTTACTATCTTAGAGAGTTGTGTGTGTATACAAAATACATACAAAATAAACACAAGATAATTTGGGGGCTGGGCACTAGCCACTGGGTGGGAGGGAGCTTAGGAAAGGTTTCAAGTAGAAAGTGACATGAGCTGAGATTTGAAGGAAAGAGATTCTAAAAGGCAGAGATGAAGGAGTGCATTCCAAACAAAGGCAAATGCCAATGACAAGCTGCTGAGATGGGGGATGGAGCGCCATGTGTAAGGAACAGCAAGAGGACCAGAGATTCTAAGGGATAGAGATGAAGAAGGAGTGTATTCTAAACAAGGGCAACTGCCAATGAGAAGCTACAGAGATGGGGGATGGAGTGCCATGTGTAAGGAATAGCAAAAACACCAATCTGACTGGAATTTGAGAAGGGTAGTAATGCATGTAATTCCAGCACCAAAGCCCACTGGTATGGGACTGTCTCCTGATTGGTGGACGTGAATGTCCTGCATCTGCATGAGGGATGGAATTTGAGAGACTGGGAGAGAGGAGAGCCCTTTGAGCTGAGTCTTCTTGGCCACTTATGGCCAATCCCATTTCACTTTCTTGAAAGAAAAGACTCTAGGAAAGAAGCTGACAAGAGAGGAGCTGGCAGTCTTCATCATGTCAATTTCCTCCTAGAGTCTATTCTTTCAGCAACCTGAAGATGTGAGGAACATCCTCCACCTGCCCTCTCAAACATAGAAGCCAGAAGCACCCAACATTACTGCAGTGCCCGAAGATAGCTTAAAAAAAAAGGTTAAAGAAGACTGAAGAGCTCTCCTCTCTCCTAGTCTCTCAGTCTCTGCCCCATCCCTCATGCAAGAGTAGAGCATTCATCTCCACCAATCAGGAGACAGCCCCACACCAATGGACTTTGGGACTGGGGTCACATGCACAAAGAGTTTGGTAAAATAGATTGAGGTCAGGTTGTGAAGGGCTTTGAAAGTTAAGTAGGGAAGTTTATATTTGATCCTAAAATGCCATAGGGAGCGAAGCAAGCACAGAATATGGTCCCATATTCTATGCATTTATGATCAGGAACCACTGGAATTTATTGCATTATTAAGTGACATGATCAAACATGATAAAATGTAACTTTAAGGAAATCACATTGGCAGTTGTGTTTATGGTGGACTAGAGAAGGGAGAGATGAGGTGGGGAAACCAATTAGGAAGCCACTGTAATAGGCCAGGTAAGACGTGATGAGGGCCTAAACTAGGGTGGTAGCCATGGGAGTAGAGGAAAAGGGAAAGACATGAAAGATGTACAAATGACAGAATCAGAGTTAGATATATGAGGTAAGAGAGTATTGACTGGAAGGATGATGGTGAAAGTTAAGGAGAGGGATGAGTTTGGGGACAAAAATAATGAGTTCTATTTTGGACATGTTGAGCTTGAAATACCTGTGGAAATGAAACAACTTGCCTAGGATCACATAGCTAGATAGGGACAGAGCCAGAACTAGAACCTAGAACATTCCACTGTTCTTCATGAGAACACTATGAGAGAATTAGACTTTGAGGAGCATGAAACAACATCAAAAGGTTTTCTAGTTTACCCATTTTCTTCAGGAAGAGCTAAATTTTAACCACCCTAGAAAACTAGATCCACATCAGGGATCCCAAACCAGTAGAAAAAAATCTATTGATTAACAGTACCTGATAATTAAGCTGACTACTTTTTAATGTGTTCCTCCTCTGAAGTGTTTGATGAGATTGGCAGTAGGGAAGGAGCACAGTGACAGCTACACCTGTTTTGAACTGGGGCTTGGCTGTCCACCTTCCCATCCTCATAAGCCTTCTGGCAAATGAGAACTATTTTGTTGCACACAGAGCTTGGTGACCAGTGCCCCACAATCTCACGGGATGGTGAATTTCAGTTTCTTGTCATTTTTACAGTTGGTAAGTCCTTACCAATGTCTAGTTCAAATTTCTTTTGCTGCAACCCAGCCCATTGCTGCTTCTTTTATTTTTAATCCCCAGAAGAAACAGTGAAAAGCTGCTCACCATCACTTATCCAACATCTCTTCATATAATTGAAGACTTTTGGCTCATGTCTGATCTGTTATGACAGAAGCAATGTGTGAGTCATCATGTGCCTGTTCATGAGTCATCGAGTGATAAGACGAGATGCTGTATCTTGAAGAGGCTCCTCAAGGCTGACTCTTCAGCTCATCATACTGAGAGTACCAACAGTGAACAAGCAAAAGTAATTTCAGAATGTAAGTTCTAAATATTAAAGTTATCATTCATTTCAATCAGAAATCAATAATTAAAAAAACCCAGAGTATCCCATAGGAAGCCAACCATCATTTGGCTCTTGTTCCAACTTATCCTCTGATGTTAAATTGGGAATCTAGGCAGCACAAGTCTTACCCATAGGTGAAATAGCTTGTCACTTATGTGGCATGGCTGGCCAAAATGTCTTTCCCAATCTTATGCCTGAAATTCTGCCATTTTAACTTTGACTTTTGGGTTAAGGAATTATCTTATCCCTTTCCCTCTGGAGTCATGTTCAGGGATTTCAAAGCTAGATTCTGTCAGCTTTAAAGAAATTGATAATTGCATTTCAATATAATTGGTTTCCTTTGATATCATGTGTATTTTATTTTATGCATGTGAAACCATTTTTCTGAAAAGGAGTCCAGATTGACAAAGAGATCCATGGTGCACACAAAAAAGGCTGAGGCACTGCATTAAAATATCATTAACATCTTAAAGTGAGGTAGTATCAGTAAGCTGAATTGGGAAAATGGAAGTTTTGTTGAATGACTGTGTATGTGTGTTGAGAGAAAGAGAGACAGAGACACAGAGACAGAGACAGACAGAGACAGACAGAGACAGGGAGACACACACACACACACACACACACAGAGAGAGAGAGAGAGAGAGAGAGAGAGGAAACCAAAGAAAAACTTTGTCTAACAATATTGTCATGTGCTGCCATGCTTGCTTTCTAAAAGATAGTACTCATATCTTTAGCAAAAAAATAAATCTTTAAAACATTTTAAAACATCCAAATGAAACTTAAATGGCCCTGGCTCTGCTATTGACTCTCTGTGTGACATAACAACAAGTAGTGAATGAGCTCATTATCTTTCCCCTGAAATCTAGTGGTAGGTCACTTAACTTCTCTGGGCTTCCTTTTCATCACCTGAGGAATTAGGTAGTTAGGTGGTACAGTTGGTAGAAAGCTGAACCTGGAGTCAGGAAGGACTGAGTTCAAATCCAGCCTCTGGCACTTGCTAATTGTGTGACCCTAGGCGAGTCACTTAACCCTGTTTGCCTCTGTTTTCTCATCTGTAAAATGAGAATAATAATGGAACCTACCTCCTGGGATTGTTGAAAGTCTAAAATGAGATAACAGTTATAAAATGCTTTGAAAACCTTCAAGTGCTATGTAAATATTATCTATTTTTGATCAATCGATATTTATTAAGCACCCACTATGTGCCAGGCACTGTGCTAAGCACTCAGGATACAAAAAAAAAAAGGCAAAAGACGGTCCTTGCTCTCAAGGAACTTACAATCTAATGGAGGAGATAATATGCGAGCAAATATATGCAAAACAATTTATACACAGGATAAAAGGGAGACAATTAACAGAGGGAAGGCACTACATTTAAGAAGGATGGGGGAAGGCTACCAGTAAAAGATTGGATTTTAGTTGGTATTTAAAGGAAGCCAGATTGGAAGTCAGAGTGAGCAGAGGAGGGAGAGCATTCCAGGCATAGGGGACACTCAGAGAATGCCTGAAGCTCAGAGATGGAGTGTTTTTTTTCATGGAACAGTCAGGAGGCCAGTGTCACTAGAGCAAAGAGTTGATGTAGAGGAATAAGGAGTTAGCATATTGGGAAGGTAGGTGGGGGCTAGGTTATGAAGGGCTTTAAATGGCAAACAAAACATGTATTTGATCCCGAAAGTAATAAGGAACCACTGGAGTTTATCCAGTAATGAGTGATTGTGTATGTGATGTGATTATACCTGTGCTTTAAGAAAATCACTTCAGTGGCTGGAGGATGGGCTGGAAAGGGGAGAGAATTGAAGCAGGAAGACCCAGCAGAAAGCTTTCGCAATAATATAGGTGTAGGATGATGTGCCTACTTTAGAGGTGTGGCAGTGTTACAAGAGAGAAGGTGGCATATTTGAGAGATGTTGCAAAGGTGAAATCGACAGGCCATGGCAAACAAATTGGATGTGTGTGTGTTTGGGGTGAGGGGGAGAGTGTTGAGAGATAGCGAGGAGTCCAGAATAACTCCTAGATTGTGATCCTGATGGACTGGGAGGGTGGTGGTATCCTCTCCAGTAATAGGGAAGGTGGTAGGGTGGAGGTTTCACGAGAAAGATAATGAGCTCATTCATTATTTGTTATTATTATTATTAGTAGTAGTAGTAAAACTAAAGAGCAGCTTTAGGTCAGGGTTTCTTAGACTGGATTTTTTAAACTTAAAAAATATTTTTCCCAATATATTTTTATTTCATTAAATATTTTACAATTACATGTAAAAATTAATATTTGGTTTTTAAATTTTTGAGTTCCAGATTCTCTCCCTCCCTCCAGCTCCCCCTCTTTGAGAAATCAAGCAATTTGATATAGATTATACATTTGAAATCATGGAAAACATATTTACATATTAGCCATGTTGCAAAAGAAACAGACCCAAAAAAACCCCAACAAAAATAAAAAAAAGTTTAAAAAGTATGCTTCAAACTTCATTCAGACTTCATTGTTTCTTTCTCTGGAGATGGATATCGTTTTTCATCATAAGTCCTTTGACATTGTCTTGGATCATTGTATTGCTGAGGACAGCTAAGTCATTCACAGTTGATCATTGTACACTGTTGTTGTTACTGTGTGCAATGTTCTCCTAGTTCTGCTCATTTCATGTTGCATCAATTAATGTGAGTCCAGGTTTTTCTGAAAGTATCCTGCTTGTTATTTCTTGTATCACAATAGTATACAAACACAATCATATAACACAACTTGTTCAGGCATTTCCAATTAATGGGTATCTCCTCAATGTTCAATTCTTTGCCACCACAAAAAGAGCTAGTATAACTATATTGTACATATAGGTCCTTTTCTTTTTTCTTTGATCTCTTTGGGGTACAGACCAAGTAGTGGTATTGCTGGATCAAAGAGTATGCATGGTTTTATAGCCCTTTGGGCATAATTCCAAATTGCTCTCCAGAATGGTTGGATCAGTTCACAACTCTACCAACAGCGCATTAGTGTCCCAGTTTTCCCACATCCACTACTACATCTGTCATTTTCCTTCACTGCCATATTAGCTAATCTGATAGGTGAGTGGTGATACCTCAGAGTTATTTTAATTTGCATTTCTGTAATGAATAGTGACTTAGAGCATTTTTTTCATATGACTACAGGTACCTTTGATTTCTTCATCTGAAAACTGCCTGTTCATATCTTTTGAGCATTTATCAATTGGGGAATGACTCATATTCTTACCAATTTGCTGAGTTTTCTATATATTTGAGAAATAGGCCTTTATCAGAAAATTTGTTGTAAACATTTCCCCAGGTTCCTACTTTCCTTCTAATTTTTAAAATATATTTTAAAAACTATATTTCAATATAGTTAGTTTCCTTTGTAATCCCAAGTATCTTTTTTATGCATTTAAGAATGTATTTTTCCTGAGAAGGGCCAATAGGCTTCACCAGACTGTCAAAGGGGTCCTTGACCTAAAAAAGGTTTAGAACCCCAGAATAGATGATCCCAACTGTCTATTCCAGATACAAAACCTCTTATGCTTCCTGTAGACGTGTGCACAAGTGATGTTTGCTCCCTTGTCTGATGCACTTAGCTGATAATAACAATGGCATTGGAAGAAAAGAAGCCAATCATCATTTGTCTCTTGTTCTCATTCCCAGCTTCAATTACTACATCTCAGATGACTTGCATTTGCATAGTACTTAATATTTTTTTTTCAGAGTTCTTTCCCATACCCAATCTCATTTCGTACCCATAGCAACCCTGTGAAATAGATAGGGCAGATATCATGTCTACCAACTGACTGAGAAGGAAACAAAGATTTACTCAAGGTCTCACAGAATCAGTAGTAGACCTAGCTGGTCTTTTGCCGCAGTGGTCTTCCCATTACACCATTCTTTTGTAAAAAAAAGTCTGGTCCTGAGGTACAAGGAAACCAGAATCATTACATAAGATGGTACTTGGTATAGCGTCTTCCTTTTGGGTCTTGAAGAGCTTAAATTATGCATACTTGTAAATGAAGGGAGAAATATTTTCCTGTGTGCCCCCCCCATTTTTTTCCTTTTTAGTGTGCAGGAGTGACTCACCCCAGGCCTTAGCCCCATTGTCTTCAACTCGGCTCTCATCAAGGAGTGCTACAGAATCAGACAGTAGGTTAGCAGAATTGCCATAGCTGTCTTTTGCCTCAGAACACTTAATCTTCCACATACACTTTGCCTTACTAGATTGGTCTAACATTTTAAGGAACAGGAAAAGAATGTCTAGTTCAGTGGACTTGTTAATGGGGTTTGTGCCAACAAATGTAGCAATTGCTACATAAGTTACTACATCCAACATCATTTAACTTATGGGATCCCCAGGAAAGTTACTGCGAGGTCAAGGGTAGCTATTGAGCCTGCGTCCACTCAAAGCATGATACCTCATGAGTCTCTACTAGTCAGCCAGACGATGCGATCAGTTCAAAGCAAAGGCACCTAATGAAATAATATGTAAGAAAAGTGGATCTAGAACATTCCTGTCCAAATCTGTGGCACGTCTCCCACAAAAACATATACCATCAGTGGAAAGAATATAATGCATTGAGATCATATGGAAAATTTATGGCCAGACCACATTGTATAGAGGGATTTCTCATACTTTTGACACTGTTGGGTGTTGATATTTTCTTGTGATCTCATTACAGTATGTTATATTCTCTGGGCCAGCTCCCTCTAATTTCTATTTTCTATCCAGGCTATATATCTCTCTATCCATCCATCCATCCATCTATCCATCTCTCTATTTCTCTATCATCTCTCTCTCTCTCTCTTCTCTCTCTCTCCTCTCTCTCTCTCTCTCTCTCTCTCTCTCTTTCTCTCCATTTGTTGCTCCCTACTGGAAATTATGTCTCTATTCATCCCTCACTTTGTCTCCTCTGGCTTCTAGAGCCCTCGTTGAGATTGTCACACTGGTAGGTTCATGGTTACTGCTGGACTTGCTCCCTCTTGCCTTTTCCTGGGCCAAGGCTTGTCTCTTTAAGGCCACCTACCGACCCTTTTGATTCATCTGCTAGAGGGGCTACAGAAAGAGAGCCCTGGGAAGGGCTTGGGCACCATGCCCAGCTAAGGAGGCAGCTATAACAAAAGTGAGGGTGAACTGAACACCCCCAGCTGAGATCTAGTCTTTTTTTCAATTTAATTTAATCTTTCCAACTAACAAATATTTTGTTTTTAATTCCTCCACCCTCCCCATTAAACAAAAAGAGAAAAAGAACTCTCATAACAAAATATGCAATTCAGTCAACAAGCATTTATTAAATGCTTACTATTTGCCAGATACTGTGCTAAGTGCTGGGAATGCAAATTCAAGTAGAAAAGAAGACAGGTCCTGCCCAGAAGGAATTTATGATCTAATGGGAAAAAACAGCTCATAAAAGGGAGCCGAAAAGTGTCTGGGAGAGGGGATGGGGACATGGTAGAGAAAGTTCTGAGCGCAGCCTGAGAGATGGCTGACCTGGGCACCATCCCTAGATGGAAGTTCTTGGGAGCCATCCAATCAGAGAGAAAGTTGGCTGGAGTAGAAGGTATTTCCAATGTGTGAATTCTAGGGCTAGAGTGAGTGATCTTGATGAAGAAGTTTCTGGGGCATCATAGAGAAAGCCTGGCATATAGTCTGGACAGGACTATCTGATTCTGTTTTGAATCCCTCATGTCTCTGGCAGGAGGTAGTGAGAGTACATTACAAACACACATGCACACACAGGTATACACATGCACACATATATTGATAGACAGAAGGAGAGTGAGAGAGGAAGAAAAGAAGTGGAAAAGAGGGAGAGTCAGGGAGAGAGATAAGGAGACAAAGAAAGATACAAAGAGAAGCATAGAGAGAGTTAAAGATATAAGAGATAAAGAATATAGAATATAGAATATAGAGAGATAATAAAGAGAGATAAAGAATATAGAAAGAGAGAGAGATAGGGAGAAATAGAGTAGGAAAGGTAAGGAATGAGAGACAGAAAGAAGGAGAAAGAGCCAGCACTATGTATCTAACTCTAAATTTATATATACATACACATACATACATGCATACATACATACATATCTATTTTCTGCCATTTTCGGTCCCAATTAATTTGGTTCTAGTTCTGGTAGGGATGACAGCACAAAACCAGGACAGACCAGCTCTACCTAGAGCTTAATGATGTGTTGGAGTGCCCTCAAGTAGTTAGTGTGGATAAGTAGCTTTACACTCAAAAAGAAAAAAGAGAGCTGGGACTTTTTGTAAATCCACCAGTCCTGGATAAGTGGACCCCAAGCAGTTTTGCACCAACCATGAGTAGATTAGAGAAGGAAAAAACACAGGCCATGATAAAAATTCCTTTGGTGTCATGTAAAGGACCTATTACTACTCTTTCTGTTTACTGCCGTTCCTTCTTCTGGGACAAAGAGGTCTCCTCTAAACAGGCCTCATTACTTTCATTTTTGAGGCATTGTGCTTTCATACAGCCATTGTTTATGTCTGTTGAAGGTCTAGCTTATAGAAGCCATTTCTTCTCAACCTAAGCTTATTATTAAGTACCCTCATATATTAGAGGCATTGTAGAAATTAAGCTAAGAAAAGAATGATTTTTGCTTCTTAGGCATTTATATTCTGAAAATAAGAAATATAAACACAGACAGACATCCAATGAGGCATTTTTCCAAGAGGAGAAACAGACAAAATTTTTTAAAAATGTCATAATAGATCTCATCCATTATCATTAAATATAGATACTTCATATAGAATGCATTTAATGTTATTTTTGATACTTGGCAGAACTTGAAACAGGGTGGTTTGACTGACTGATGCAAGGCAACCATGCAAAAATATCATTAGGGCAGTGGAAGGAAGAACAGAAGCTGCAAACGTGACACAATTGGGCTTTTTGGGTAATCAGTTATTAACGTTGTCATTTTGTAATACATTCCCTTTATAGCTTAGCTTTCTGAATTCAAAATTTGTAAATTGAGACATGAGAAAGAAGTCTGCTCCCAGCCAGGACTCTAAAAGCCTTAAGTGGTGTTAGCTTAGTGAGTATATAGGTGTGTTTGTGAGGGATTGGGGTAAGAGACATTAAAATGGAATTATATTCTCTCATGAGTGCCTTAAACTAGTGAACCAATTAAATGATAATGGGCCTGCCTTTTTTTACCTGAACATATCCTTTCAGTTCAATTCAACAAACATTTATTAAGTGGCTACAACAAGCATTAGGTGTGGGACATCAAAGAATAAAGAAAAAAATGAAGTAATCCCTCAAAGATCTTATAGTTGACTGGTGTTGGTGGAAGGCCTACAGTTCTTTATTCATTTCCAAGAAATATTGGTACTCTGTTTAGGTTTGCTGTTGAGATGAAATGAGACTCCCATAAGTCATTTGATGATTAACAAAAGGCTGTTTGCTTAACTGGAACAAATAAAGGATATTCAACAAGAAAATGGTAGCACTTAACTTGGGTAGACAAGGTCTGCCTGGTCAGTAGGGAAGAATGTGGAAGCTTGAGTCACAGCAAGACACCTCCCAAGTCTTGGTGTATCTTCTTATATCGGTAAGTGATTTATAATCTGCATCAATCTGGCCAAAGGCCACCTGGAAGCCCCCAGGCTAACCGAGTCCCAGAGACAGCATTATCTCCTTTAAAGTGGGGTGGGGGTGGGGAGAAACTAAGCCATGGCAGGGGAAACTATAGTAGATAGTGATCCTATCACAACTAGTATGGTAGAGATTTGAGTCCCAAAGAAGCTAAGATAATTCTGGCCCTAAATCATAGCTTTAGAGAAAGAAGGAAGCTTTAAGGCCATCTGCTCCAACCCCCTCATGTTACAGTTGAGTAAACTGAGGCCTAATAAAGTTAAGTGACCAAGGTCACATAGGAAATAATCCTCAGAACTAGGATTTGAATTCAGGGTTTCCAATTCCAAATCCAGCACTCTTTCTATTTATTTCACTGTGCTATAAACTAAATGTTTGCATTTGCATTTATGTATTCTATTCTAGGACTATTCAGCATCCTTTGGTGCTCATTAAACAAAGCAGAGGAATCTGAGTGGCATATATAAAAGCTATATGTAGTCCATACATACCACATTTCTCAATTTTCTCTCCTTTTTGAAATGATCCCACCTTACAATGTTTAGTCTTTGGTACGATATCAGCTAAGATAGGGCTGAGTCTGCTTTCTGATATACCTAATGCACCTCTTCTTATTACCTCCAATAGGTGTTACCTCTATGATTCAAATCTAAGGTATAAAATCCCATTATTTGTCAAGTCACAAAATTGGTCAAGATCAGGAAATGGACTATAAATTAGCTGAATTCACTTTCTCTGATATTCTTATCGAAGAAGTACAACATCCAATAGTAATGAGTTAACTTTATTTGTATAGTGCTTACTATATGCCAGGCACTGTGCCAAGTACTTTACAGCTATTATGTCATTTGATCTTTACCACAGTCTTAGAAGGTAGGTGCTATTATTCTCCTCACTTTACAGATGAAGAAACTGAGGCAGACAGCAGTTATGTGACTTGCCCAGGGTCAGAGAGCTAGTAAGGGTCTGAGGGTGGAACTGAACTTAGGTCTTCCTAACTCCAGGCCCAGCACTCTAACCCTCTACAGACTAGCTGCTAGTCTTTTGAGGAGTAATAGTTGTTCAGTTACATGCTACTTAGAATAAACCTGTATTTTCCTTGAAAAAAAGTTTTTGTTATAATTGCCTTATTAATTATACGATCATAGTAAACGTAATATCATTTTCCATCTGCTTCTGAAATGTTCTTGGAAGCCTGGTGAATGTGGGTATTACTACTTAATACCTATATTATTGGGTAAGCCACTAACATCTCTGGATTTCTGCTTTTTAATTAGCAAAATAAGAAGATTGAATTAGATGATTTCTAAGGTCCCTTTTACGTTCTAAATCCATGATCCTCAATCTTATTTGACACACATTTATGATATGGCAACTATAGTATGTGCAAAGCAGTGTTTGGCAATGAGCACAAAAGGTGAAAAGTTCTGGCCTTCAAAAAGCTTACTTTCTAGGAGCTCTGTGTGTGTGTGTATGTGTGTGTGTGTGTGTGTGTGTGTACGCATGTGTGTATGTGACAATATATAAATAGACATGTAAATATGATCGTTTGAGAAGACAGAAAGCACTAACAACTAGAGAAATCAGAAAATGCTTCCCAGCTGAGAATCTGTCATGCCCCAAATGGCTAAGCTTTTCTCATGCCCACTCGTCCCTATGGGCGTTACTATTATTCAGATTCCTTAAGAGTCTGGCCTATATGTTTTAATCTCTAATAAACTTTTTCTCTGGCTGGAAGAAGATTTGAGTTGAATTCATTCAAGCAGGGCCCGGCGTCACAATCTTGGGGTTCCAGCACCCCCAAACCTCTAGACCTCTTCATATGGTTCCCTGTACTGGGAATAACTGCCAAATCTCAAACTCTTCTCCAGCCACGACTGGAAGGTGTGATTATCAAGGAATGCTATTGAGCGACTGATCTGTGACACCAACAATGCTGTGGGGGTCCATGAACAGCAACTATGAACTGCAGAGGATGTTCTCATGGGAAAGTTGGGAAAACGACTTCGGCATGAGCTGAGCGACCCCAGGAAATGTTCCTTTGCACCTCACGGGATGTCATATGAGATTTGCAGCCTTTAGTTCAAATGGAAAAGCTTCAATTTCCGAAAAGCTGTTTCTAGGCTTGACTACCTCATGAGCTGAAGAGTTCCAGAGTCCAGATGCTGACTGGCTGTTGAAGGTACACCACTTTTAGGAGAAGGAGATAATCCAGTAGGGTCATTCTGGAATCCCAAAGTCCAAGCCATGACCTGACCGGCCAGAAAACCTGGACTTTCAGTTGTTCAAGAGTCCTTGACTGTGGGAAGATGTAATGAAAGTGATGGGTTATTATTACCCATAATTTTGTATGTGTTTATCAGCTATTGTAAGTCCTCTGAAATAGATTATTGTGTCAGGTTTTAAGTATTTGTCAATTTGTACTTCTGAGTCTTTTGAGTTTTAATCATTCCTTTTATGGTGGAGAAAATAAATATCTACTGGTATCTAAAAAAATAAAGAAAGAAAATGCTTCCCCCATACCAAATGAAAGTATCAAATGAATGGAGCTTTGAAATGAGACTGGGAATTCTAAGAAGCATCACTAAGATGTGATTTATGTGGCATAGAGGATAACCGAGCAAAGGCACGGAAATTGGAGATGGGGTGGTGAGGTCAGACAACAGGAAGTATAGCAGTTTGACTGGAACCTCTGGTTTGTGAAAAGAAGTAATGTGAAATAAAATTTGGAAAAATAGGCTGTCACCATATAGAGAATGAAAGGAAAACTGAAGATTTTGTATTTTATCCTTGAAGAAATAGGGAGATTTTTGAGGATGGCAGTGACATGGTCAAATTAGTAGTGTAGTGGATAGAGTGTTGGACCCTGAGTCAGGGGAAACCCAAGTTCTAATCTTGCCTCAGCCACTTTTAAGCTGTGTGATCCTAGGCAAGTTATTTAACTTCTCTAAGTCTCAGTCTCTTTATCTGTTAAAAGGGTATTATAATAATAGCACCTGCCTTTTAGGATTATTGTGAGGATTAAGTGAGATATTATATGTAATGTTCTTTCAAAATCTTAAAGTGCTGTATAAATGCTAGCCATTATAAGGCTTTAGGAAGGTTATTTTGTCAGGTGTGTGAAGGATGACTTGGAGAGAGGAGAGACTGGAAGCTGGGAGACCAATTAGCAGAGTACTACCTTCCTTCAGGTGAAAGATGATGCAGGTCTGGACAAGGGTGATGACCATGTGAATAGAATCAAGGGGAAGAATTTGACAGATGTTGCTGAGGGAGAATTGATGAGACAGGGCAACTGATTGAACTGACTATGGGTACTAACTTTGTGGTCGATAGCTGTGACCATCATATTTTACAAAAGCAAACTACTGACACCCCAGGGCATGAGCCATTCTGGTGGAACTTTGTAACATGATAAGCACTATATAAATGTTTGCTATGATTGTGATAATGATTACATGGACTCATACTGCTGAATTTTTTGAGTTTTTTTTAATTGCTTTTTATATTTTTTTTCTCATCCCTCAATCTTGTTGATGTTAACTGACTGGACTTTGCTATAACTCCCCTTTCTTTTCCACTCCCTCCCCTTTTAGAGTTTGCTTTCTGCTGGATCAGCAGACAATTTGCTTGTTAGAACAGTATGTAAAATAAAAGAAAACCTCTGAGTGAGGTCATGAAGGGGTCTCCTTTGAATAAGATCTAAATCATGGACTTTCTGATAACTCTCTCTATTGGTTTCATAGGAAGCTAATTTTTGCTACTCTTTGGTTCTTGATTCCTTTGGTTCAATTGTCTGAAGATGAGTGGTTGGATAGCTGAGTTCTGGATACGTGAGGAGTCCCTTAATCAAGGTTTTCTACTTCCCCTCCTTTGTTCCTTAGCCACTGAAGCTTGGTTTATCTTATTGTAGATAACAGGGACAATTTTTCTATTTGTATCCCTAGTGCTTAACACAATGCTTTGCACATATTAAGTGATTATTAAATACTTCATTCATTGTTGCTATTTCAACTAGAATTCTATATCAATTCTGATCAGTTCCTGGAATCCAGGAGTCATGGCACCCCACATTTGCCCTTTCTAGTACTCCTCTACAATGGAGCCAACTCTTGACATTCTGTGTAGACAAAAAGAAAAAGAGAAAGTGTCCCTTGAGAAAGGGAATGATCTTCCCCGAGGAAACAGCCAAAGAAGAACAGTACATTCTGGAGATATGTCAACATTGCCTCGGGGAAGAAAAAAAGAAAACAGCTAATAATAAAAATAGCAAGCAAGCAAGACAACTCTAATTATTTAATTACACAACTCAGAGTCATACTTTAACTACATTATTCCGAGTAGCTATCAAGATAGCAGCAATTATTTAACCACAATGTCCAGAATCCTGTCATTGTATTATTTCTGCAATGTTGGAAGTTTACAAGGTGCCGTATAATAGATAAAGGAATGGAAAAGTAAATAAGACTTGCTTCCCTTAATGAGTTTGAAGGACAATTTCTATAATTTGAGAGAGAAAATACAGATGGAAGTAATTAGAAGAAACAACTTGCCTACATTATGGCCAATTCTTGATTATCTTTTGATGCTTAATAGAGCATTAACTTGGTCAATTCCACTGGGAGCTTTCTGCAGCTACTATTATGAAGGGAAATCTTGGAGAAAGAAAAAAAAAACACAGGCACAAGGAACATTTAATGGGAGCCTACAGTGTGCAGAGTACAGTGTCCATAGATAGGGGGAGTCAAAGTTTAGATTAGATGCAGTCCCTGCCCACAATGAACTTGTAGTTTAAGTGGGAAATAAGACACTAGCACATATAGCTGTGATACATAAAATCCCCTGGTAAGTGCATTTTGTTGTTATTGGTCAGTTGTGTCTGACTTCATGACCACATTTGGGGTTTTCTCAGCAAATATATTGACTTGCCATTTCCTTTTTCCAGCTCATTTTACAGATGAGGAAACTGAGGCAAACTGGGTGAAGTGACTTGCCCAGGAGCTAGCAAGTGTCTGAAGCCAGATTTGAACTCAGGAAGATGAGTCTTCCTGACTCCAGGTGCCACGTGCTATCCACTGCACCAACTAGCTACCTGAATACCTGATAAATAGGAAATAGTTAAAAGAGGGATGGTGCTAGAATTAAGATGGTAAAAAAAGACATGAATACAAGCGTTTCTGACTCCAAGGCTAGCCCTCTCCGCTATCCATAACATCTCCATTGCCTCTCCTATACTCATGCAACTGTAGAAACTAACCACCATGTAGAAATACTTCTATGAAAAAATTTGTTTGAAGTTCCAACATTGTGCCCTAACCGCCCCCCCTCCTTTCTCCCCCGTCCCTGTAGGTCGAGTAGATCATTCCATTTTTTCCCATCCTCTTGTCTGGCCAAGCTATGGGGACACCTCCATGGACAAGCTACTAGTGATGTCTCTGTGCCATTGAGATTTGAGTGTGTGGGATCTGGGATAAAAGAATAGGTCAGTGATTAGGGTGGGAGGGGGAGGAAGACATAGACTAGGGTGACAGGTGGCATAGCAACTGCTTCTGGAATCAGACAACCTCTTTTCAAATCCTGGCTCTGCTACTTATTGCCTATGCAAAGACTGGCCAATCATGTAACCACTCTGCTTCGGTTTCCTCATAAGCTCAATATTTATTGAGTATCTGCTATATGCAAGACATAGTACTGTAAAATAAGCGCATTGGACAAAAGCCTAACTAATCTAATAAGCATTTGTTAAACACTATGTGCAAGACATTATTCTAGGCCCTGGAGATACAAAGACAAAATGAGAAACAATTCTTATTCCTTGGACCACCCTCTTTACCCTCATGAGAATAGTGAGAGATAGATTGGGAACAAAGGAATTTTCTGTATGCTAGCTAGCTATAATTTTTTTTTTCTTAAGTCAATTGGGGTTAAATGACTTGCCCAAGGTCCCATAGCTAGTGTTAAGTGTTTGGTCTGAGGCCAGATTTGAAGTCAGGGCCTCTTGCCTTCAGGACTGGTGCTCTATCTACTGTGCCACCTAGCTGCCCCTAAATTTATTGTTTGTTGTTTAGTTGTTTTCGATTGTGTCTGACTTTTTGTGACCCCATTTGAGTTTTCTTGGCAAAAATACTGAGTAGTCTGCCATTTCCTCTCATTTTACAGTTGAGGAAATTGAAGCAAATAGGGTTAAGTGACTTATCCAGAGACGTATAAGCTAGTAAGCGTCTGAGGTCACATTTGAACTCAGGAAGATGAATCTTCCTGACTTCAGGCCCTGCATCCTATCCATTGAGCCACCTAGCTGTTAGTGCTGTAGAAGAATCGTAAACCACATTCCTCATAATATGTGCTTACTGTTTGTTGGATAAATATATGATTACAAATGCCTGAATATTGATGCAGGCCAGAGTGGAGATGGGGGAATAGACATGAAAAGAGTGAATTTTTCTGTTTCTTTTTTCCTTTCTCACCACTATTCCTCCCACCTCTTCAGACTGACCCTTCAGGTTGGTAAGAGAAATCTCCTGGAGTGATAGAGGGGATGGGAAATGAGTTTCTATGGGAACTAGGTCAATGGGTTGAGATGCTTCTTTTGGAGTATTTGTAGTATTTTTTAAAAGCATCAATGAGTGCTATATTTTGTCGAAGGCTTTTTCTTCATCTACTGATATAGTGGTTTTGGTTATTTTTTTAATTTGGAATGTAGTTAATTAAGCTTATTGTTTTATGAATTTTGAACCATCCTTGCATCCCTGATATCAATCAAACTTGTTCACAGTGAATAATTCTTTGTTTATGTTGCTGTAATAATTATGATGTTATTATTGAACATTTTATCAATATTCATGAGTGATAGTTGGTTAAAATTTTCTTACTCTGTTTTTATCATCCATTGGCTTATATGGTACGACCGTATTTTTCTCACAAAAAGTCTTTGGTAAATGCTTTCTCTCTTATTGAGAATGATTTTTGTATCACTGGTATTACTCGATTTTTAAACATTTAATTGAATTCACTTATAATTCTACCTAGATAGAAATTTTTTTCTTTGTTAGTTCCTTTATGTTTTGTTCAATTTTCCTGTCTGAGAATGGGTTAAGATCATTATTTCTGGTTATTTTTTAATTATGACATTTCATATTTTGTAGATAATCATCTATCTCCTTCAAATAATCAGTTGTATTAGTATATAATTATTCAGAATAATTTTTTGTCTTTCCCCTGCATTATGATTTTACTTTGTTAAGGTTTTTTGTGTTAATAGTTTGATTTTTCTGTCTCTTTTTTCTTTATCACTTTACTTGATAATGTATTGATTTTGTTAGTTTTTTCAGGTAATCAAAATTGAGCTTATCATTCCTGTAGTCATTTTCATTTCCATATTTCTCTTCTAATTTTCAAGATTTCTTTTTTATGTTTCATTTGGGTTCGTTAACTTGCTGATTTCTTTGTTTTTTTTTTCTAGAGGATACAAAATACTCAATTTGTTAATCTTCTTTTTCTGTTTTTTTTAATGTATGTTTTCAAAAATATGTATTTTCCCCTGACACCTCTTTTTAGTTGCATCCCAAAATTTTGGCATGTTGTCTCATTGTTATTCTTTTTCACACAGTTGCTAGCTCTAAGATTTGTTTTTTGATCCAATCAGAATTCAGGATGTTATTAAGTTTTGCTCTCTCTATTGTTATTTTAATTGTGCTATAGTCTGTAAAGGATGCATTTAATATTTCTTTCTTTCTTTTTTGTTAACAAATATAAGATAATTGATCTGTTCCCTAGCACATGGTTTGGTTTTATAAATGAACCATATGTTGCTGGGAAATAAGCATTTTTTAAAGTATTCCCATTCAGAAGATGCCAAAAAGTCATTCAGTTATAATTTCTCTAAAAGTCTGATCAGTTTTATATTTTCATTTTTGCCGTTTCTGCTTTCTGCTTAAATTTATGTATATTTTTAGATTTAAGTAAATCTAAAGAGAGAAAAATTAAATTCTTTTCCAACTATCACTTTTCTTGTATTTTAAAAATTGTTAGTTTTTGATTTGTGAATTTGGATGTCATGATATTTGTTGTATATATATTTAATGATTTCATTTTATTATCTAATATTCTAAGAATAATATTTCCCTATATATTTTTCTTGATATTGGGAATTTTAATATTTGTTTTGTCTTATATTGTGATTGTAAAGTAAGCCTAATGAATGGTAAATTCTCTTCAAGCCTCTTATTTTCATTCTATATGTGTCTTTATTTTTTAGACATGCTTCTCCTATGGAGCAAATTATATTTTTTTCCTTATATATTCTGCCACTGTTTTATTTTACTGCATTATTTAATAATTCTCATTTGACATTATGATTATTTGGCTTGTGTTTTCTCCTGTATACCATATATTTCCTTCATATTCATTTTATTTATTCCTTTTTTTCTTGTGATTGATTTTGCCTACACTAATTTGATGGCAGTTTTTTTTTTCTGTAAGTTTCCTACTGGTTTCATATACTTACCTATTCCAAGTTCCTTGAATTTACATAAATTATTTCCTTCCTTCCTTCCTTCCTTCCTTCCTTCCTTCCTTCCTTCCTTCCTTCCTTCCTTCGTTCCTTCCTTCCTTCCTTCCTTCCTTCCTTCCTTCCTTCCTTCTTTCCTTCCTTCCTTCCCTCCCTCCCTCCCTTCCTTCCTTCCTTCCTTCCTTCCTTCCTTCCTTTCTTTCTTCCTCCGTAATATATGCCCATAATACATGAATACACATGTGTATATATATATGGTCATTTGTACATATATACATATTTGTATATATATGTGTGTATGCATACATATATATATATACATATTTGTATATATATGTGTGTATGCATACATATATATATATATATACATATTTGTATATATATATGTGTGTATGCATACATATATATATATATATATATATATATATATATATATATATATATATATAATGTAAATACAACCAGATCAGGATATGGTTAAAAATATTCGCTCCCTCCCATGTTAAATTTAAGGGACATTCTCTTCTGGTGCTCTTTTCCAGGAAGTGTTCATTTACTGTGTTCTCTTCCTTATTTCTATCCCCTTTTAGGGTATTATGAATTCTATTCTTCCATTTATGAACTACGTGCCTTCGCATTCTTTCTTTACCTTCTCTGTGTCCTCCATGAAAGGTTGGACTTCTGGAGTAAAAAAATTTAACTTATTCCTCTATTTTGTGTCTTAGTAGATCTCTCCTTAGCCCTCTTCCCCTTTATTATTAATTTGTTGGTATGGAGGGGAATGCTGTGAACTTAATGTATACTTATTGATCTATAACTTCTCTACTATCCTTGGTGCATTTCATACGAAGTCATCTATATTCCTTTTGCTTTGGGGGGATGTAAAACTATAAAGCAAGGTCCTTCCTTGGAGAAAGTGTTATCCTAAGGTACTTATATGACCTTGACAAAATCCAGTATGAAGTCTTGGTCTGTCAAGCATTTTCCCAATGGAAACAGGCTGTAATGATACTCTTCTATTTCTTTCTTTGGTGAGACTAACCTCCTTTATGTTCCCATCCTAGCCCTTCCTGTCAAATGACTTTACTCTACTCTCCCGTACCTCAAGCTTATCAAAAGACTGCAGAAATTTCTATCCTTTTGCTGTTCTCTATTCACATCTAAACCTATGGGTGGGCATTTCTACCTCCGTTCTGTCTTTGTTTCACTTCGCCTTACTGGAGCATCTTTCCACTTTTTTATTCTCACATTTTACCCAAAAGATATTGATTCACATATAAAGGAGTGTGGTATTAATTTCACAGAATATTAAATTAGTTTTTCATTTTTCCCTTCAAGATCTCCTTAATTTAGTCGTTAAGATCTTTTTTTTTTGGTTCCTTGATGAATCTTTTTTTTTCTTTTTTTTTTACCTCAGTCCTCAATTTCTTTAAAAAATAAAGCCTAGAAACATGATTGAATTGCTTAATCCTAATTATTTTTATTGCTGAATCTTTTTTTTTATAATTGCACTTATTTTCCTTTCTACTGTTTCTATTGTCTGTAGTGTCTCTAAGTTGAATGCTCTATTCATCTTTTTCAGCAATATCCCAAATGACAGAATGAATAGGATAGTGGATTTACAGGCAGGAAGACTATGGTTCAAATTATGCCTCAGATACATCCTAGCAATGTGACCCTGAGTCACTTAATCTTTCTCTTCCTCAGTTTTCTCATCTAGAAAATGAGAGAGTTGGGCTTCATGGTTTCTAAGGTCCTCTCAAGCTTTGAATATATAATCTTTTTTTGAAGGCCCCTGTTTTTCATGATGATTAGGCTAAAGTTTTTTCAGGGTATGTTATTTTGAGTTGCATCCCAAGCTCTTTTACTTTTAGGTATAATTTTACTGTGATCTCTCACTTCAGTTCTCATGCAGGTAGAATAATTGTGAATTATTTCTTTCATAGGAAAAGGTCAGTCCCCACATTTTTAAATTGGCAGTGCAATTCTGAAATATAACTTATACAATCTTTGATTGTGTAGTGTGGTGTTTTCCATGGTGGCAGTATGTGTTGTTCCTGTTGTTGTTTGTCCTTCATTTTCTTTTTTTTTTAATGTATGATCTTTTTAAAAAATTTTACTAATTTGTTTAATCAATAATCACTTCCATATGCTTTTGAGTTTAAATTTTTTCTCCCCCTTCCTCCCCACCACCCTCCCCAAGATGGTGCACAATCTGATATAGGCTATACATTTACATTCCTATTAAGTGTATTTTCATATTGGTGTGTCCTTCATTTTCAAAGAGGACCAATGACATCACACAGTAATGTCTTGACTTGTGTGTGAGTTAGATTTAAGTCACACAGAGTTGCACAAAGTCATCAGCCTCACTCTCTTTTCCAGAGTCATCAAAGTCCAGTGGCAAGACAAACGTCAGGATGACTGGTGATGGCCCAGGATCCATTGGATGACCTTGGTTGGCATCTTTGATGTCTGACCAAACTGTAAGCACTCTACAGAGCCTGCTGCAGCCACCTTTGTGTCTGTTGGAACAAATTGTTCTCATCTGCCCATTCCTGTCGGGAGAAGTCTTCTCATGCTTGGGGTAGACATCCACCCCAACTCATCAATGGGTTTGGAGCCTATCAGTTACCCTTAACTTGGGTTAGCCCATCTGTTGAGACAGTTTTACTGGAGTGTGGCCCCTGTGCATGCTACAGATTCAATTATTCAGTAATTTGTTGCCTGTATTAAAAACTTGTGGACTGTTATTATTATTATAAGTATTAGTGGTATTATTATTAATGTTTGGGTTGTTTAATGTATTATGCTTTTCTGGAAGACCTATGACTCTGAAATTCCCTCTCTTTTTCCTGTCTTCAATGTCAGTTGTCTTGGATAGAATTCATTGTTTTTATTTTTTTTTAATATATATTTTGATTCTTTTCTACTGCATTTTCTTCAACTTCTCAGTTCTTGAGTTCTAAATAAGCCATTTTCCTTTTCAGAGCACCTCCCTGTTTCCTTGGAGAAATTCTGTGTGTTGTAAATGGCCTCTGTTATTTCTGCTCTTAGAACTCTGATTTTTGACCTAATGTTCATTCTAACACCCTCTTAAAAGTTTTTATTTTTTCCTTAAATTATTCTGATTTCTTGCTTTTTTTCCTATGATTTCTTGAAGATCCTCAAAGTTGATTATTTTAGTTTTTATTCCTTTTTATAAGCAACATGGCATAGTGGCTAAAGAGTTGACCTTGAAGCTAGTAAGACCTGCCTGAGTTTAAGGCCCATCTCTGACACACAGTAGTTACATGACTTTGGGTAAATCACTTGACCTTTCTATAGGAAATTCTTTAATTAGGCACCATAGGCCTAAGAGAACATGACCACCGGTATTAGTAAAAGGACATTAGGGCATTTCTTCAACCACAACTTCTATCTACATCAATGAAATCACAGACATAATATCTCAGGCTCTGTTCCAGTGATGACTCTGATCCATTTTCATTTAAATTATAAAATTTAATCATTGAGTTATAGTCTCTTTAAGAACTTACTCATTTTCTGTTCTATCTTTATGAGTCTTGTTGGCTTGTTTGCTTAGGATTTAGGTTTATATATGTATATATATATATATATATGTATATACATAGAGAGAGAGAGAGAGAGAGAGAGAGAGAGAGAGAGAGAGAGAGAGAGAGAGAGAAAGCCTTCTTCTCACTTCTTGCTTTTCAAACTTTTCTCTTGTTTTTCTATCTTCCTTGCTCATTGTTCGACCCTAGTCATTCCACTGGTCTGGTCCATACACATTTTCTACTGCACAGACCCCTGAGGCTGGGCTGCCTCAGCCTCCTCTATCTGACAGACTCCTTGCCCCGAGTAAGCTCTAAAGGGTGAGGATTAACCACAGCTAGGGTTCTAGTCTCCTTTCCCTTTGGTATGACAGCCCCTTCCCCTCTCATCACTACCAGTCTTCTGCTCTTGCCCTGATGTACTTGCATTTCCATTTTTGTGCATATCTATACAGAATTAATGTCTTCTGCCTCTTATGGGTTTTAGAGGATTCAGTCTGTGCATCTGAGTGATGGGACAGAATAGGGGCCACTACATCTGGGCCTTGAAACCCAAGCCTGTTTTCACAGGCTAGACCCAACGAGGCAGTATTGCCCAGGGGGAAGGTAGGATGAGTGGGACCTTTATATATTTCAACTCCCTAATGTTATTTCTTAGCCCTTTTACCTTGTGCCATATTTCTGTCTTCTTATCTTGATTTAACTTTAAGGATTATAAATTTGGCAGATTTTTTCTTCTTTAGAAGTCCTTGCCATCTTGCCAGTTATAGCACTTACAGGGTTCTTAATAAATGACATCTGGCCTTAGTCACTGAAAAAAAAAACACCATCACCTAAAAAAAGAGAAGGAGATCCAGGCAAGTAAATGAGGGAAATACCAGAGCCAGTACATGCCATTTGAGTACATTAGTTAAATTGGAAAGTTCCTCCCCTTGTGGGTTACCATTTTGTTTTTTAGTAGTTTTTTCCCCCATTCATGTCCAACTCTCTGTGACCCCTTTTGGGTCACAGAGTAAAGATACCACCCTGGTAAAGATACCAGGGTGGTTTGACATTTTTTTTCTCCAGCTCATTGTACAGGTAAGGAAACTGAGGTAAACAGGGTTAAGTGACTTGCCCAGGGTCACACAGCTACTAAATGTCTGAGGTTGGATTTAAACTCAGTTCTTCTTGACTACAGGCCCTTTACTCTCTCCACTGTGCTACCTAGCTGCCCATTACCATTATTAGGTTACCATCTACTAAAAGATCTTAGCTTTTACTGTGATACATACAATGACATCATAGGGTAAGAATACATATGTCATAAAGAATGGAATTTTCAGGCATTAAAACATGCATTTATAGAAGGAGCATAATTCTCTCATGTGACCTCTCTCCCATTCATCTCCCCCCCACCCCAAAATACATCACCACAAGTAATTCTCTGGTTAGCTATGATTTAATGAATGAAAAATCATTTATTAGGCATTTTATGTGTCAGGTACTATGCTAAGGGCCAGAGATACAAATACAAAAATCACAACCAGCCGTGGCCTCAAGTTGTTACATTCTAACAGAGAAAGACAACACATTTGTGGCAGCAGTACCCCAGGAAAAGTGCTTTCCCCCCCCAGGAAGTTACAAAGATGATGAGTAGGGCCATTGGGCAACAAAGTGGCTAACTGTTTTATCCCTCTTCAGTTTTAATTTTGTGGAAGCCATGTCTGTATGACTTCCTAATGTGTTCCCAACATAGGATATATAGTATATACACACATCTACATATATATATATATATGTATATATATGTATATACATATCTACATACATATATATGTATACATACATATATACATATCTGTCTATTTAGCTACACACATATATAACATGGGACAAGCCAGATGCTTCCTCCTGCTTGGGACCATTTCCTTGGGCAGCCCTCACATCAACAAGTCATTTTGGACTTAGGGTCTGTTTTAGCTGCTGATCCTTACTCAGTGAAGCATAGCTACCCAAACTGGTAACATGGGAGTGACCAACATGAACCTATGGTTTCCAATGTGCCCTGCTCATTTGGATTGTATAGGCAGGTTCTGATTGCTTTCCAGGTACTACATTAAAAATACTAATTCAGGCTATTCAGCCACTAGTTGGGCCACCAAAGCAGTTATGTCCATTTTTTGCCTGCATTTAACATTTTGTCTACCACTCCCAAATCAGAGCTGTAAATATTTTTTTTTTAATTGTGATGGTCAAGTTTTGATTGAAGTCTGTCAAACCTCTAGATTGTTTCTTAGTCATCTCTATAAGCACTCTGTAAAGTCCTTTTACAGTGGGGAGACAGGAAGAGACTCCTTAGCTGTCTTTTCCATACCTCTATACTTCTATTCATTTTTGAAAGAGGAAAAGATATGGAGAGGCCTAGAGGGCAAATTATTTTGAGTTCTGACTGGGTTACTGGTAGAGTAATAGTGTTGTCAGAGTATGACCCTCATTTTAACATAATGACTTGCTTTTAATATTGATAAGAGATTCAGGAAAAATTATTTGGGTGGAAAAAATTCAAAAATGAAACCCTGATCCTTTTACTGTATTTTATCTTCATCTTTGCTTAAGTAAAATACACAGAAGACAGTGTCAGTACATTAACCAAAACAGATGTTGAAACTCTATCAATCTGAAGCTTGATTAGGTTAGTACTAAAAATGTCAGTAATGACTAGCGCTCATGAATCAGGGAAACCTTATTACCCTAGAAGTTAGTAAACTGAAGCAAAGTTTTTTGCACATCAGCTCCCCAAATAGCCACAGGGAAGGAAACATACTCTTTATTGAGCATTAAACAAAGAGATGGGCCTTTCAAAGAAACTAAATGGAGTGTGTACTGATCTCCACAAATACACTGTAACAAAGCCTTTTCAGGCAAATAGCTGATAAAAGAAGTGATTATTAATGAATCCCCTTCTGTTACAAAAGATAAAATATTAATAATTTCCTAGCTTCCATTGCAGTAGATTAGATTTTTTTCTGTAAGAAAATGGATTCAAATATATTAGACTTCATATAGGAGAAACAAACTTCCAGGACACTTTCTCAGTTTCAGTCTTTTCAGCATTTTAAATTGACAGATGGAAAACTGAACTCTGTAAGATGTGTTTATAGTTCAGAATAAGGATGGATTTATTTGCTCCTCTTCCCTTTCTTGCTTCTTTTTTTAAAAAACAATTATTTAAAACTTGCTGTTGAAAATCAATGTAATCATCTTAGTAACAGTAACTGTTTAAATTAATTTCAATGCATAAAACATTGTATTAACCTCCTCTGCATATCCATTTTCCTCCCTTCTCTCTTCTCCTCCATCCCTATCTTCATTTTGTGAACGTCACCAGATCCCAGGAGACTGGAGTGTTTTTAACAGATCTGCAGGTGAAGAGAGTGACTTGCAGAGTTAAAATTAAAAGTCCTGCCTTTGCTGGAAAAGGTTGCCTACTATTTAGCTAGTGAACAAGACAGGAGCATTAAAGGAAACAGAATCTGTTTTGAACTTTTTTTACAGGGAGAACCAAAATGACATTAAATGGCTGGGTCCTCAGTGCATCAAAATCTGTAGGAAATGAAATAAAGAAGGACAACTTTTGCATCCCTTTCTTTGGAATTTCCATTATTTGATGTCACATATGCAATAGTGATTAAAGGCTAAGGTCCAGCATCTGTGTTGATGTGCTCTCTGAAGGATCAATAAAGCAAAAATACTTGTCCAAAAAGATAACTTTCAATTCATTAGTTCAAATGCATTTCATTTCATTTTAACTTGGTTCCTTCTATGTGAAGAACACTTATCCTAGCTTCTATGGAAGATACAAAGATAATTAGGGAACTGACCCCATTGAGCTTTATAATATCCTACCAATGTCAGAGGTGGTAGTCTTGGGCACATGTTCTCATGAGCATAAAACAAAATAGAATCAGAGCATAGGAAAGAAGGCAGAACGGTATAAATGAAATGAAAATCTATTTTTAAGCACTTACTACGTGCCAAGCACTGGGCTAGGTCTGGGCAAACAAAGATGAAAGAAAGTCAGTTGTGACCTTCAAGGAGCTTGTATTCTCATGGAAGGGAGAGTGGGAGCCTGGGGAAGGAGGTTTTTTGTTGGAGTTACAAGACTGGTAAGTAGAGCTAGATTGTTTAGAGGTCTTGTCCGACTCTTCATGATCCCATGGACCATAGCATGCCAAGCTCTTCTATCTCTTTTGCTGTCTCCTGAAATCTGTCCAAGCTCATGTTTGTTGCTTCCATGACACAATCTATCCTCTGCTGTCCCCTTTTCCCTTTGCCTTCAATCTTTCCCAATATCTGGGTTTATGGTCATTCCGTAGTATTCAATAGAGTGCATACATATAGAGTCTGGGGAGAATCATCTCTGCTTCTTTTCTGTTGGGAGGAGAGGAAGCCCTCCTCAGCTGGATTTTGCCTTCTAGAGCAGTGGCAACTGCTGGTTACATATGAAAGGTAGTAGAGTGAGGTAAGTGCAAACTGTGGAGTGGTGCCACAAGATGGAGGACCTTGCATACCAGGCTAATGATCTTATGACAAAACCCTGAAGATAAGACAAGAGATACTGGATATTTTTTTCCAATCACTCTTCTGTCTCAAGTTAATGAGCCATTACCCTGGCTTATCCTCACCCCTTCTCCCCAGTGTCAAACTTCAATAGAAATAGGGGCTGCTAAAAAGTACATGAGGCTCCCTGCTGGTCTATATTGACTTAGAAAACCACATATTAACATTATCTGTGTTTTCTGATTTTTATTTATTTTCGTTAAAGATTTCCCATTTACATTTTAATCTGGTCCCAGTTGCACTGTGCAGGGTGGGGGCAGTGGGTTTGGCATTTCTGCTATAGAATATGATTTTTGTTTTGTTTTGCTTTTTTAAAACCAAAATTACAAGCAAAAACAATAATTCGAGACTATACTGCAGCTGCTATCAACATATTTTTCTCCCCCCAAATAATCTGGTAGGTGAAACAACATTTCACCATATAGGTATTGACTATTTTTTTGAACTTGAAGTCTAGACTTTTAGTGAATATCTGAAACACATGTTTCCTTTTTAATATATTACTTTGGATTTTTCACAAATACTGCTGTCACAGGCATACAGAACATGGGATTGGGGTACTAACACCCAGTGCCCACCTTCTGTGCCCACGCCTTCTATTGTATTACCTTTATTTTAACCAATGGAGTTGGATCATGGCCCTAAACCTGTCCTTTCATATATTTATAGTAGCTGGAGTTGAAAATCAGTATTTAGAAAAAGATGGAACTATCCTTGCCTTATTCTTCCCTAACTCTATTTCACTGTGAAATAACCTGAATTCTCTCCTAACCTAAAGCTCCATTTTATTCCTGGTCATATAGGTTAACTTCTCTGTGATATCTCAACCTTTCTGAGACCTGTATTTCTTTTTTAAAATTATTTTTTTTAGTCATTATGCATTTCTTTTTTGTTCCCTTCCACCTCCCTCATTAGCAAAGAAAAATAACAATTCTTGTAAAACAAATACATTTTAGCCAGCAAAACAAATTCCTATATTACCCACATCCAAAAATATGTGAGACCTATATTTCTTCACTATGACCATTTTTAGTAGATGTTGGTTAAAGGCCAGGCCTTCTACTTTCAGGGATTTAATGATTTCCAGAATATTTAGGCCAGTGACGTTTTAACAATTCTTAGAGCCCTCTCCAGAGGAGGAATTGCTGAGTTGTTTTATAAGCTCCCAGAGGGACAGTGGGCCTTAAACTTCTTTCATATCCTACATGGTCCCTTTTGCTAGTGGTTGGCATTTACTGAACAGGCACTCAATACATCCTTGAAGATTGATCCACAGGGTTGGCCCAAATTGCCCCATCTGAGCCAAGGTTATACATATTACTTGATGGGACTAGAGGAACTGCAGCTTGGTCTGTGGGGGACAGGGACTATATATTAGAAGTGTTTCCACCATTTGGGGAAATAAGAGCTTTACATTTTGTTTTTAACTCTGTGTTCTTTTAAAGTAGCCTCCATAGCAACTTTTGTGGCCCTGTCTGCTTTAGGCTGTCTTATCATCATAGAATCTTGTCATTTATTCTAACCTCATACTCCAGATATCGATTTCTTCACGTCAGATAGGTGGCAGGGTGGATTGAGCCCTAGACTCTATTATGAGTTTGAATCCTACATCAGGCACTTTCTAGTTGTGTGACCCTGGGCAAGTCACTTAACCTTTCTCCTCAGTTGCCTCATTTATAAAATGGGGATAATAATAGTATGGACCTTGCAGGACTGTCATGAGGATCAAGTGAGATGACATATGTAAATAGTTAGCAAGCATTTAAGCTCTATATTAATATGTTATTATTACACTATACTATGTTATTAACAGTCTGTTATTATTGTTAATATATTTACCAATATATTAACAATATTAGTATTAACTTAGGATTAATATTAACAATGGCCTGAATCCTATCCCTTAATTTATCTATAGTTACTGGAACTGGTAAATCATATCTAGGAAAAGATGGAGCTATTTCTACACTATTCTTTCCTAACTCTGTAAGTATTAACATATAATATTAGCAATATTATTAACAAAAACAATAACATCAATTAATCAATAAACATTTGTGAAGCACTTACTATGTGCTAGGCATTATGCGAAGTAGTAAAGACTCAAAGACAAAAAGGATACAAAGTCAAAAATGAAATAGTTCCTGCCCTCAAGGAGCTTATATTTCTAAAATTGCAATGGTATTTTTATCTTCCTTGTTCTTATCCTATATTATTTATAGCTATTCTACTTATGATCAAATTTACTTTTTTGGCAATGTTTTATGTTACTGAACTCTAGTCAACTTAAAAAGGTGAAGTATTTTTTCTTCTTTGAACCTAGGTGAGTGATTTTGACTGTTGAATTTAATATTGTTACTATAAATCTATGGCCCAGAACTAAAGCTTCAAACCAAAGTTCACCTGGACAATTGCATTCTTTGGAGGCTATCCAATAATTACTTTTTGGTTCACCTTACTCCTACCCAGGGTTTCTTCTGGAATCATCAGACTGTGCCTCATGTCTAGATATCCATAAACAAAGAGAAAGGTCCTTTGGGTTGTTATGTAAGCACTTAGGCTGGGGCAGAGGGTATTTAGGGAAGGCCAGTACCTCTGGTGTGAGGGCTGAGAGCCCTTTGCAGAGCTGTTTTCCACCTTTAGTGTTCACTTGATTCACCCAACTCTCCCTTGTGGCTCCAAGAAGCTGTAATATGTGCAACAGCCACACCCTGGTAAACCTTTTTGGCAATGGGCTAAACCAGGTTGAGGGTTACTGAGGGGTCTCAAATCTCTTGGTGAGGTAGGGGGTGTGTCTGTCCCAAGCATTTGAAGATCTCCCCTTGTGGAATGGGTAGATGAAAACAGTTTGTTCCAAAGGCCATAAAGACAGCTGAAGCAGATGCTGTGGAGTGCTTAGAGCTTAGTCAGACATCAAAAATGCCAAGGTCATCCACCGCATCTTGGGTCATCACCAGTCATCTTGACTTTTGTCTTGCCATTGGACTTTGATGACTCTGAAAGAAAGTGAGGCCTACTTGCAACTCTGCAACTCTTGGAACTCACTTAAATCTAATTTATGTTCAAGTCAAAAGATATCAGTCATACCATTTTACCCTTTTTATCTACCTCAGAGTCCTGTGGCAACAGACAAGTGATGAAGTAGCAGGTACAGATACATTTGGAGCTATAGTCACAACTCTGCACGAGGCAGCCCAAGCCATGGGTTGTCTTCTCACTGAACTGAAGCAGCAGTGGCATTCAGCAGTCCCTTGGGTGTCTGAGCACCTTTTTAAGGACCACCCTGCTCACCTCCTGGTGTGAGGAGGGAGGTAGAAAAAGTGTCCTAAAATTGTCTGCTTCCTCTTCTTATGGTGGCAAAGAACTGGAAATTGAGAGGATGCCCATCAATTGGGGAATGGCTGAGCAAGTTGTGGTATATGAATGTAATGGAATACTATTGTGCTATAAGAAATGATGAGCAGGAGGACTTCTGAAAAACCTGGAAAGACTTATATGGACTGATGCTGAGTATAAGTGAGCAGAACCAGGAGAATGTTTACACAGTAATAGCCATGTTGTGCAATGAATGACATCGATAGACTTATCCTTTCTCAGAGACGCAAAGATCTAAGACATCTCCAAAGGCCTCATGATGGAAAATGCTATCCACATTCAAAGAAAGAACTATGAAGTTTGAATGCAGATCAAAGCATACTATTTGGTCTGGTTTTTTTCCTTTTGTTTGTTTTGTTTCCTTTTTCCTGTGGTTCCTCCTATTGGTTTTAATTCTTCCTTATAACATGAATAATGTGAAAATATGTTTAATAGGAATGTGTATGTAGAGCCTATATCAAATTGCATGGTCTTGGGGAGGAAGGGAGAGAGGGAAGGAGGGAGAGAAAAATTTAAAACTCAAAAGCTTATGGAAGTGATTGTTGATAAATCAAAATAAATTAATAAAAAAAAAAGAAAAAAAAGAAAAAAATCATCTGCTTCACCCAATCCTGGCCTGTTTTGTCACAGCAGGCGAAGATCCCACCCTGTGGTTAAAACATACAAAAAATGTACAAAAACTTTTGTGAAGATGATTTCCACCCACCACTGGTGTGCATGCTTATGGACAACACAAAATCCAGCAGACCTGAAAGATGAACAACTCTTGTTGTGAGAGAACTCAGCAGGTATCACATCCACATAGCAGCCCTGAGTGAAACAAGGCTGACAAATGAAAGCCAGCTTACTGAAGTCAGAACTGGATACATATTTTTGTGGAGTGGTCACAGTGGTGGGGATCACCATGAAACTGGTGTAGGTTTTGAAATCAAAACAATGCCTCCCAAAAGGAGTGAACAACAGACTCATGATAATGTGATTGCCGCTTGTAGGAAAGTGCCATACTACCATCATCAGTACATATGCTCTCATCATGATGAACCCTGATGAAGTCAAAGAAAAATTTTATGAAGACCTGGAGACCCTCATTATCAATGTGTCAAAAGAGGACAAGCTCGTAATTCTGGATGACTTTAATGCGGTAAGCATAGACTATCAGGCGTGGTAGGGAATCCTTGGGAGGCATGAGGTCAGAAACAGCAAGAGCTAAAGGTCACTTATTACTGAAGACTTAGGTGTCTTATGACTTTCTTATCACCAACATTCTTCCATTTATCTAAATGCAATAAAACTTCATGGATGCACCCTCTCAGTAAGCAATTTACTCATCTGGGCCAGAACATTTGAAAATATCAAGATTGGTCTCATGAAAATGATGGGGGAATTCAGAAGATACTAAATGAAAAAATGAGAGCTCTCCAGGTTTTGCCAGCAGGATAGTTTCTCTGTCTCTAAGAAGGCAGTGTCTAACTTTATCAAAGATAAGGTGCAAGTTAAGCTTAGACAGATGTAAAATTCTTGGCTCAGTAAGAAGATGAAATTCAGTTTTTACGCTGATAGTAACCAATCCAAAGTTCTTTTGTGATGCCCAGAAGGTTATTTGTGGGCCAAATGGTGCATCTCAACAACTCAGGGCTGATACAGCCACCTTGGTTAGTGATAAGGGCCCATTCCTCATTCCTAGAGAGAGGGCCTGAACACTTCTATAGTGTTCTCAACAGACTATTATCAATCAATGCTGAAGCCATTGACTGTGTACCTCAGGTTGAAGTCAATCTCTCTCTAGCCAAATGTCCAACTGAAAAAGGTTTTGAATGTAATTAGGTTCCTCTCATGTGGCAAAGTACATAGTGCTGATTCTATTCCAGCTGAGATTTACAAGGCAGGTTCATATAAAAGCTGACAGAAATTTTCCAGGTTATATGGCAAGAGGAATTTATCCCCAGGAGTTCAAGGATGCCTCCCTCCATTGTCCATCTCTATAAAGGAAAGGGAAATAGGTGCTGTCCTGTGACAATCAAGGAGTGAGGTGTCTCTCTCTTAGTCATTGCTGGCAAGATTCTTTCCAGAGCCCTCCTTAACAGGCCAATCCTTCACTTGGAAATTTTGAATGCTGTGGATAAGCTCACTTACCTTGGTAGTATACTTTCCAGGGATATCCACATAGGTGATGATGTTGACACACATTGCCAGAGCTAGCTTGGTGTTTGGGACACTCTAAAGGAAAGTGTGGGAGGGAAGAGGTATTAGACTGACTACCAAGCTGAAGGTCATTGTGCTGACCTCATTGTTGTATGCCTGTGAAACCTGGGAAGTATACCAGTACCATGCCAGGAAACGGAATCTCTTCTATTTGAATAGTTTTAAGAAGATTCTGAAGATCACCTGGTAAGATAAGGTACTGAACACTGAGGTCCTTTCTCAAGCTGAACTGCCAAGCATTCAAATTCTATTGCAGAGAGCATGACTCTGATGGGCTGGCCACATTGTTCGAATGCCAAACATACATTTGCCTGAAACACTATTTTATGGAGAGCTCACAAAAGGCAAGTGCTCACATGGAGGTCAGGAGAAGCAACACAAGGACATTCTCAATGTCTCTCTGAAGAACTTTGGGATAGATCATGAGACATGGGAGATACTGGTACAGGATATTCAGCATGGTGTGCCACATCAAAGAAGGTGCTGTGCTCTATAAGCAAAGCAGAATTGTAGTACTTCAAAAGAAATGTGAGCTGTGCACATTTAGAGACATCTCCACCCCAAATGTTCGTATAGGGTATTTGTGCCTGACCTGTGGTAGAGCCTTCCAAGCACATACTGGTCTGATCAGCCATAGTCGGACACACTGTACCTTGACCTCACTGTACCTTGGTCCTCTTCAGGAATGAAGGACAACAACTAACCAACCAAGCACTTAGGCTAACAACAACAAAATGAGGCTAGAGGACATGTTGGTAAAGTGTAAAACACAAAGGATTTACCCCTGAGCTCATTGGGACTCCCCTCATCTTTCTGAGGAGGACCACTTACTACCTTAGAGCTCTTACGGGAAAGCCCTGAGGAGCGTTAGCAAAACCCCCTCTGTCCTCAGATTTGCAAGGTCCCCATAATTCAGTGCCAGTCAAGGGAAAAGCTCAGGTTTGCTGGTCTGGTCCTTGCCCCTTCTGGCTCTAGCTCTCCCTTGGTCCAGGACTCTCCTATTGCCTCTACTTCTCCACGACTGCTGCTTTACATTCCTATCTTTTTTTGCCCGAGAGCTTGTCGTATGCCTGCTATGGCATCCATGTATCACATTTCTCCAATGAGACAGAGAGGTGTTGAAAATGTTGGCCCTTGAAAATTTAGAAAAGGTTGCCCCTTGAGGGAAGTGAATAAGTCTCTGTGTATGCCCCCCCATCCCCCTATCTCTCTGTCTCCATGCACTATTATCTCCCCTTTAAAGACCAAATCCAAGATGGTAACCCAGATGTGTGAAATGACCATCAATCAACCCATTACCCTTAATATACTGTCATCTTCCTGAGTTCAAATCCATCTTCAGACACTAGCTGTGTGACTCTAGGCAAGTCACTTAACTCTGTTTGCCTCAGTTTCCTCATCTGTAAAATGAGCTGGAGAAGGAAACGGCAAACCACTCTAGTGTCCTTGCTAAGAAAACCCCAAATGAGGTCAAGAAGAATCAGAAATGACTGAACAACAACAACAACAACAAAGGGGCAAAAGGTTTAATGGGTGAGTTCTATTAGTTCTATGTTGGTGAGGTAATACCTTATCAAATGCCTAAACATCTCACCTGCGTATGAGCTGTCTCTCCCAGCTCTGTGTTATCTGCAAATTGGCTAAATTTACTTTCTCTAACTTCTCTCAGGTAAATAATACAACACTGAATATATATGTGTGGGTGTGTGTATATGTGTGTTTTGTATTACATATATATGTTTTATATTACATTATATATATGTATTCAGTACAGTAGTGCAGTATACGTTCGGTATAGTGATGTAGTAGTAGAGGCAGTAGACCTCATTTGAATCCTAGCTCTCCAAGGACAACTCATTTTCTCTGTGTGCTTTGTTTTCCCTAAACCTAAAATGAGGGAATTGGAGTAGATGATCTTTAATGCCCCTTTCTGTCCTAAATCCTATGAAACCAGAATAAAGATCAAGGATCTGTGAGATAGCATAGACACCTCCCAGCTAGCTGACATCCATTAAATAATATTATCCATTAAATAACATTCCATCCAGGAATTCACCTGTTTGCACTATCATCTAGCCCAAGAAGCAGAAAAAATTTTGTCATGTATCTTGCTGAGATCCAGATATACTATCTCTAAAGTATTTTCTTCAATCAATCTATCTATAAATCCTCTCAAAAAGGGAAATAGGATTAGTGTGGTGTGGCTTATTCTTCATGAACCTATGTTGAGTCCAAGAAATCATTGCTTCCTTTTCCAAAGACTCACAAACCAATTGTTCAATAATCCATTTAAAAATTAACATCAGGTTTACCCATTGATTTTCTTCTGTCTTCCTATCTGTATTCTGTCTTTGTTTTGTTTTTTCTTTTAATTATGGAATTTGACCATCTCTAGTTTTTTTTTCCCCCTCCTTTCCCATTTACCTCAGGTTCTCAAAGGCTAATAGTTGTAAAATCAGTGGCAAAGTCTTTCAAAGTCCTGGTATTTGAGTATCTGGGCTAAGCCAATTAAAATAATTTAAAACATCTATGTGTCTCCCTTCTCCCCTACTCCCCCATACACCTTTTCCTTGGCCAAGAATGGTATCTGGAACTAAAATGTCATGGTCATGTGGTTTGGGAAATTTCTAGAATATTGTAATTAGAAACATAGGATCTTAGAAATGAAATTATCTCAGACTGAAAATGGTAAGTGATGAATTCAGTCATATGTCAAAAGCACTTTATCAAGAATAATCTAAGGAGTTATAAAGAATAGGATAGAATTGATCCCTGCTGGCAAAAAGCTTATATTCTAATTTTAGATAGAAAATAAAGGATCAACATGTAAGAAAACATGAATTTACCACAGAAATACTAAAATAATTAATTGTCTTTTAAGGAATATATAGATGAGGGGTCAATGATTACTTGACTAATAACAATAATAGGAGCTAACAAACTACTCTACTCTGTTCCTGTCCCTTATTACTAAGTCCTTTAATGCAGAAATGCCTATTGTTTCTACACTTTTGGAAGAAAATTACCTCAGATGTTTTCTGTCTATGTGACTGGGCAAATCACTTAACCTGTCTCAGCCAGTTTCATCATCCATAAAATAAGAATGGTAACACCTACCTCACAAGATGGTTGTAAGGATAAAACGAGGTACATGCCTGTAATCCCTGCCACTGGACAGTCTGAGGACAGCAGAGCTCTGCGTTTCTGGGTTGCAGTGGGCCGAGCCAATCCAGTGTCCTCACTAAGTTTGGCAATAGTAGAGTGAGTCTCTGGGTGTGAACAGGCCCAGACCTGAAAGTAGAACAGAACAGGTCAAAGCTTCCATGCCAATCAGTAGTGGAATTGGGCCTGTGATGGCCCAGTGTAGGAGAGATGAGGAGATCTAGTTTAAAAAGAAAAAGAAAAAAGAAGGATCAAATGAAATACAATTTATAAAGCACTTTGCAAATTATTAAGCAGTATGTAAATGTTACCTCTTATTACTATTGATTTCTACTTGTAATTTTTATTATTATAATTATAGTACTTACTATTAATTGAATTAATATATAGATTTCATCCAGCTGTAAATCTATTACTTAAATATGTTCATGTGTGATAAAAATATGATAAAACCACGCTAAAAGTGATGATCTATGTTGACCTATCTTTTAAAATGTATAGCTTTATTCAAATTTGGCACCCTAGGGGTGTGTTAACTCTTTCAATTCACTGTTGAATGCTCTGGTGTGGTAATTCATTTGTCTGTTTTGTAGCCTGGTGTACTCCATGTGCAGTGATAAATGGTATGGGAAAGCTCAAGAGAATACAGTTCTTTCTGTAGAGCCATAATGGCTTGTTTAAAAAAAAAACAAACCTCTGGAGACTATGCCCACAGTTTTTGCAAATAATCTACAGGGTTTCTCTTAGAGCTGTAGCAACTGCAAGCTTTTGAAATCTAGTAAAATCTCATTAATTTGATATTGGTATTTTGAAATCAGATCTAATTTGAAGTAAGTGCTATTCCCCAGATATTTAGATTAGGTTATCTGTACAAATATAAAACTAGATCCAAAATACGGCTAGGTGGAAATGTGAAGTAGAAATTTAGCCCCATAGCAATATGCCTTTAGGAGACAGTTAATTTAAGGCATGTATATTTTAAAAATATCTTATTTTTTGTCTATAGCCATAGCCCCTAGCATGGTGCCTTGCATATAGTAGGTGTTTAATGCATGTTTGTTGAATTAAATCTCTACTAGATTTTAAAGTACAAAACACACTTAAAGAGGCGACTGCTGCCCTTAGGTTAGCTAGGTGACACAGTAGATAGAGCACTAGGTTGCTTCTGCTGTCTGTCCTTCATTGTTGAAGAGGACCACGACATCAGGGAGGTGATGCCATGGCATGCAAGTGAATTGGATTTAAGTGAGGGAGGGCTGTGCAAAGTCACCAGCCTCAGTTTCTCCTCCAGAGCCATCTGGGTCCAGGGGCCAGATATAGATCCGGACAACTGGAGATGGCCCAGGATGTAGTGGGAGACCTTGGCTTTTTCAAGCTAAGGTCTGGAGTCAGGAGGACTCATCTTCCTGAGTTCAAATTTGGCCTCAAATGCTTACTAGCTGTGTAACTCACTTTACCTGTTTGCCTCAGTTTCCTCATCTGTAAAATGAGCTGGAGAAGGAAATGGCAAACCACTCCAGTCTCTTTGCCAAGAAAACCTCAAATGGGGTCACGAGGAGCCAGACACTACTGAAATGCTGAACAACAAAAACTGCCCCTCATGTTCCTTAGCTGCAAAATGGGAATGCTAATAAAAGTCCCAAGTGAAGATAAAACTACATAGTATATATGAAAGTGCATTATGAACACTAAATTATAAAGAAAAATTATTATATTCTTCTGGAAGCTTTGTGTCAGAGATTCTCATAGCATGGTTTTTTACTTCTTTAGCTCACACGTCCTCACCTAGAAATAGCTAGTAAAATCATGTTTTGACTCCTCCCAGTATGCTAGGGTTGATTCCCCCTGTAGTTATACAGTTCACAATGATGAAGGGAAGTTTTATTAAATGAATGAAAACAAAACAGAAGCAATGAATAGCCTTTCCCCCAAAGATGAAGGCATAGCCCAGTCATTTGCAGAACTGACTGCTAGGTTCTTTCACTATAGCTCCTACAACTGAAGACAAAGATCTCCCCTAGTTGCTAGCCTTGCCTAGGTAGGAGGGCACTCATGGTTGCCTGGTCCTGATGCAATAGCTCCACTTGTTGGTTCCTGTTTCTCCCAGCAGGTGACATGAAGCTTTGCTCTTCACCTTGGTTCCTTCTGATCAGCAGGGGGACCCATGTGCCACTTTCTATCACTCAGTTGGCTAGTGGCCATCTGTGTGGTCATAGCCACAAAAGTTTTGTTAAGGCAAAGCACTTTTTGGCAATAGATATAGTTGTGACTACCAAGGGGAAAGGACTCAAGAGTTCTCTCAGAATGGTGCTAAGCACAGATCTCAGTGTAGTATGTCAGAGTTCTTGGAGACTGTACCAGATTAGAGATTTCTTCTTACTGAAATTTATTCCTTTTCCCACTGTTTTTGTTAGCCACCAATCACACAAAATCTTGTTTTGGAGCAAGCTTCCATAGAGCAACTGTAACAAATCTCCAGGTTCAAATATGAGGACCACAAGAGGTTCTTGAACAAAGCTTGATGCCTTGCTCCCCCCTGTCCCCCAACGCTTGGAGGGATAGCTGCCACATGAGGGCCCCCTTCCCCACCTTTGTTCAGGAGCCACAAAGCAAGCCAAGACCCTGCCCCATTAGATCTCATAAATAGCTACATGGTATTGTTCAAATCAACCAAGGCTGAAAACAAAAACAAAAACAAAAACATGTTAGTTACTAGTTTATTTGGAAAGGCCATGAAAATCATGACTATCAGGGAAGTCCTGAAAATTCATACCCTGATCAATGGAGATTGGAGATGAGAAGATCTATTTTGCATCTAGGTAACTATGACTCATGTTGCCCCATGTTTTTTGTATAAGGACATGCAACCTGGTTGTAGCTGCAAAGCAAAGCAAAAATTCCCACCTACATCATGCCTCTTCAGACTTGACAAGTGAATTTTTTGTGTAATTTTCATAACTCTGATATTAGTTGCCAGGGCATGACAGGAGTTACAAAAAATTTTTTTTGTTATTTAGTTGTGTCTGATTCTTTGTGACCCCTTTTGGGGTTATTCTTGGTAAAGAAAACACTGGAGTGGTTTGCCATTTTTCAGACAGGAAACTGAAGCAGACTTAAATGATTTGGCCAGGGTTCCACAGCTAGTGAGTGTCTGAGGCTGGATTTGAACTCAGGAGGATGAATCTTCTTGACTATTCACTGAGCCACCTAACTACACTTTAAAAAATTTACTCAACCTAAGCATTTCCCATTGAGAGGCTGTCAAAAAGAAAAACTTGAGGAGAGGAATTTTTTTCAGTGGTGGCTGGGTATGTCTATAGGCCTGACTAACAAAAGAGCTATGATGTGCTGATTATGGGCACATTTTGACCAGGAAGAAGAAGCCCAACTAGTGGATGGCAATAGAAACTTTGTGGAGAGGTAGCCAGCAGCAGCTTCAGAAGTGGGGGAGAATAGAGTATAGGATACAGTGACAGAACCGTGAGCAGTATTCCAGTCAGGACACAAACAAGAAATGTGATTATTTCCAAAGGAGTGTTTCCTTTCTTGGTGATGGTGTGAGAATCCATGGGAAACAGTACCCACTCTGAGCACAGAGAGAGGCTCCCTTGTTATTTACTTTGTGAGCCAGTTTTAATTTAATGTCTTTTGCTCTAATTTCCTGTGTCATTTGTCTCGGTCTGGTAAAGAGTCACTGTGGGGACTCAGAGCTGTAGATTTAGAAGGATACTGATCAAAAAACAGCAAAAAGATCCTGGGAAATATCAAGGGGCTTAAGAGCCATGTGGGTACCTGTTTGAGGAAGTATGCTGCATAACATCAAGAAGATATTCCTGACATTTTAAATAACGTTAGTCATTTTAAAAAGAAAAAAAAAGGACAAATGGGCAACTCACATTATTCCCCTCCTCATTTAATCATATTACAACATAGTCCCTAGAATGTACTTTTTGGGTTATCTATATTTGGGAAAAACTATTCTTCCTTTATGAGCAGTTTTTATGGTGTTCAGTGAAATATCTGAAGTCACATAAATAATGAAATAAAGCACTGGAAAAATAAGATGTATATTATTGAACAGATAAACTATGTAATTTTAGTTATATACATATGAAATACATATATTTCAAGTATTATATATATAATACACATGTATCATATCTGTACATGTATATTCACATTTTTACTTGGTTACATTCATGAATTCTGCAAGCTCTGACTTGTGACTTAATTCTTTTTTTCCCTGAGTGTGCTTAGGTGAGTTTCCTGATTCCCTCCCCTGTTTCCCTCTCCTACCCTTTCTACCTCCCAACTCCTGCATGTAACCAAGTGGGAAAAAAAGAATAAAATACTGTTGTACTCACTGACTCCAAGAGAATGGAGCTGTTTTTGGGTGCAAGGTGAATTCAGGACATTTATAGTACAGAATCCCCCTGAAAGCTTTTGAGAAATTATTGACCTCTCTCAATATTAGTGCCTTCCTCTGTTGGTTCTTTTCGATTTATCCTGTAGATAGCTTATTTGTATGTAGTTGTTTGCATGTTGTCTTCCTCCTATTAGACTGTGAGCTTCCTGAGGGCAGGAATGTCCTTTGCTTTTATTTGTATCTTCAGCACCTAGCACAGCAATTGGCACACAGTAGGCACTTAGAAAATTGACTAACGAGACACTTGAAGGCTTTTGATGAAATTTTTTTTCATGTGGTGGGTCATGGTTTAAAAATTGCTCCCAATTTTGTTAAATAACTTGTAAATATGGATAAAGATATAATCTGTTTAATAATGTAAATAATTTGGACCTTAGGTACATGTACTCATAAGCAGTCAATCAAAAAATATTCATTAAGCATCTACCTTATGTTAAACCCTGGAGAAATAAAGACAAATGAAACAGTTCTTGCCCCTCTAGGAGCACACATTCTATCAGGAAGACAACAACTACATATATAAGTACGTACAAAGAATGCAGAAAATAAATTAAATGTAATTTGTAAGGAGCAGGCAGTGGCAGCTGGCTAGAATAGGGAGAAGGAAATCAGGAAAAGCTTTGTGAAGGAATGTACATGGACTTTAGTACTTGGAAACTCTGAAGAACAAAGCAGGACTTTTACTGCACAGTTATTGTAAGCCATCTTTAAAATTAAAGAAAGTTCACAGGGATCCAAGGTGACATCCGTCTACTAAGGACTAGCCGAATACCAGCCGCAGATGAGAGTTTGGTCTCACATTGCAGGCAAAAGAAGGGTCAGCCAAAGATTGCAATGACCCTGGCTCTGTGAAAAAGTACATGCTGTTATATTCAGGCACGTCAAAATTTTCCAGGGATGTGCCCAGTGTCTTGGAGCAACGCCGACACGATTTTTATGCCAGCTTAGTTTTGCCCCTTTATAGGCTTCTTTGCCTCATGTATTATGTAAGATACAGCTTCTTGTCCCAGCATGGTGAGACTTCTCCCTTTTCCCACACAAACTGAAACAGCGTAGCCATTTTTTTTTCAAAATCTCACCATCGTTTTATGTCTTAGAAGTATGGGGTTTAATAAAAGCCTTCAGCATATGAAAGACAGAAGTTTCTGATCATTAATGTTTATTGTTGTAAAGACCATGCACTCTGAATGTTATCATATGGGACCTATATCAGAGTTTGACCTGCTTGCTGCTTGTTGGCATCTCTGTAGTGGTGGTGGTGGTGGTATAATTTTAAATTCTATTAGAATGGAAATCCAAGCAAAAAAAGGAATTAATACTAAGTTAAAACGATTGAAGTTAAGATGCCTGCTTTTTTCTTTTCTCTTCTCTAAGTACAATGCATGGGACATTATGTGCTCATTTTTGATTTATTTTATAGTAGGGTTAAACTCAAGTGACTGGGTAGTGCAGTGGATAGAAGACTGAGTTTGGAGTCAAGAAGGTTTTAGGCTTGGTTCATCTACTGGTTTGGTGACTGGGAAAATCATTTAAACTTTCAGTCTCAGTCTATTGTTTAAAAGTGTAAGTTGCCAAACAGCTGCTGATCTGCTAATGCTAGAAGGGAGTTATCTACAAAAATTAAATCACTGTCTGGATTAAAAAAAAATTGAACTTGTGGATTTTCCTTTGATTTCAATTGATCAGTCCCATAATGAAACCACAAATGATGAAAATCTATAGGTAAAATTAACCTATTAAATTTGAATGTTAGATAACTTTTAAACATTGAAATAAGTAACAAGCATTTAGAATGTGAAATGTGGTTAGAAAAACAAAAATAAAGGATGAAAATAAAAGATAATTTGGGAAATTGGGAAATTTTAAAAATGGAAATGTTCCCCTGATAAGAAACTCATTTGGAAAAATTCTTAAATATTAGAACCAAATAATTCTTTCCTTTAAAATATAGATGGAAAAATATAGATGGAAGACAGAACTTTAAAAAATATTATGAGGCAAGAGGGTGGTGGATAATTTCTAGTTTTAGAGAAGACTTTTGTGGAACTGATAAGAGTATCTTGTTCTGTTATACTCCCTAATCTTCTGTGCTATGGTCATCTGTGTTTTCTTCTTTCTTGCTCCATGCAAGTTCACACCCATTCCTTCAAGACTGGAAGATCACCAGCATCGATAGCATTGAATTGTATTTGTCTTTGAGATCAGAGGATTGCCCTCAAACTTTCTGTCAGCTGTAGCTTTTCCTCTTTTCTGAGAAGGGGTGGGGCATTTCTAGCTATGTTACCATCCCCTCTGGGAATCCCAGCATATTGAAGAGGGTTGTTTGGCAATAAAGAATCTATAATGGTGGCAACCATCTTAGAGAGGCTACATCTTTAATGCCCAATGGTAGGTCCTGATCTGTTGGATGGGTCTCTGGCATGGATTTATGTGGGCTTGCTAAAATAAGCACATTTACTTCACTTGTAAACTAGATGTCAAATTTATAGTGCCAGGAATGGAGAAGTGAACGAGTTATCTCATTCTAGCATGTATTCCTCCCCAATTATTATTCAAGTATAATTCTCTAAGTGATTAAAGAAGTCAGATCTTTTAGCTCATGTTCTCTGAATAAAATATTTCAAGCCAGTGAGAGTTCTGCCTGTAGGAGGGACTATTATTCTGAGTTCTTTAATTAGTGGAGAACTTAGAAAATAATCTAAAGTTCTACCAGGTAACCCACATAAATCAGTTGTATTTAATAAAAGGAGGTACATATTTTGCCATAATCCAAATATTTGTATCTTTTCCCTTTATGGGAATTCATATTTCTTCAGAGGAACCAGAGGAACACAAGCTATAAAACCCCAATAATTTCCAATAGGAATGTAATCTTTTTTATAGGAAGCACTGATTTATAAAGCTAACTCCCGGAGGTACAGACAGGTTTATCATCTAGCTATAAATGTCTGAATGCATAATGGATTGCAAGGTCTAATTTCTAAAATGTGTTTGGATGATGTATTACTCATTGAGAAACACAGCTGAAGTAAAAGAAAAGAGCTCAAATACTGGTTTAAGAAAAAAAAATTGTCATGCAACGTATTATTTAAATTTCTAGAACTGGGATTGTTAACCTTGTCTGCGTCATAGGACCTTCTGGCCCTTTGGTGAAATCTATGGACTTTTTTCCCCCAGAATAATGTTGGTAAACCCCCAAACCAAAGTAAAATACATAGGATAACAAAGCAAACCAATTTTGTATTGAAATACAATTAACACATTTTTAAAAAATCATATACCCCCAAGATAAGAACCGTTGTTCTAGATAGAAAGCAAAAATACCATATAATCTAGCATTATAGTGTATGGATACTGAATATTTAATTACCTTTAAGAAAAATATAGTGGAATTCACCTTCAGTTTTTGAAAAATTACATATTTCAAAGTAAAACAGAAGGCCAGGGGCTCATATGGAATCAGTCCTTCCTGAGAAATAAGCATGATGATTAGGATACTATTATATTTTCCCTAATAACTCATGCAGACACTAGTCAGCTTTAACACAATGATAATAGAGGTCGTGCATGCCTCTTAATTGTATGCATACCTTGGAGGTTCTATTCTCCCACTGAAATGATTTGTGCAATTAAATCCTGATGATGATAGAACTCACACCCACCATTATAAACCCAGCCAGAGATATATGTATATATTTTTAAATAGCTGAATTGCTTGAGTTATTTCAAGTTAGAGTAGATATTGAACAGAAACAAAAGGATATGACTGGTTTTAATTAAAGTGCAGCTCGAATATGAAATATCACTTTGGCGTCTGACAAAGAGCAGACTAGTTGACTGCATAGATAGTACCACCTTCTATTTTGTTATCTTACATTATCACAGTACTGATTCTGCCTCTCGTGTCACATTTGCAAAGCCTTGATGACAAAAATATTCTTTATTCAGGGCCTCGGATTCAAGACAGAGGCTATTAGTTTTTCACTTTCAAGTTTTAAACAAGGTGATGTAAATCATTCTAAATACCTTTAATTTCCTCTAGGGTTCAGTTTTCTATTGGCTGTTTATGCAGGATGTGAACCATTCACTTCAATCACTGTCTTCATGATTCTTGTTACTTCTTTCTCCTTGCAGTTGTTTTTCTTATCGTCTTTGACGGCCCCGGAAGGATGAATGGCAGCTGGATTGACAGATTTACTTTGCTAGTTAAACCAATTCATATTTGAAATAAGTTTAATGTCCAGTGACTCAGAGGGTCACAGTTTGAAACTGTTAGAAGAAATTTGTTCTTGCACTCAACAAACTATACCACATTTCAGTAGTGATAGCCCTAACTGCTGAATCTGGGGAGATGAGTATCCTTTCCATTTTTTGGTATGAATTAATTAAAAGGAATATTATCTGTATTTGAATACATTTTAATGTTTGATCCTATTCATTGGTGCAACTTTTTCTAATAAACCAATTTTAAAATTATGACTTCAAACACAATCTGCTTGGCTGCCACCTGAAATGAATGGAAAAGCCTGAGTTCATATATTTCAATGGCAGTCACTTGAATATAATATGTCTTCTAAAGATTCCGAGCCTTGTGGGAATTAAAAAGAACAGTCAATGGTCTAATTTCTGAAATTCTGGCATATCAAATGGATTAATAGAGCCCCACAAAATGTGATATCTTTAAGGGCAAGAATTGTTTTCTTTTCTTTTCTTTTCTTTTTTTTTTCTTCAGGATTTTGTATCTCCTGTGCCTAATAAAGTGAATGGCACATAGGAGTCACCTTGTGGCTGTTGAATTCAATGGAATTAAATGAAAGCCCAAGGTGCTAGTCAAGACAATAGATTATCTTGTCTATTTTGTGTTGTCATGAGTATTTCTATACAGTCTTATTTTCAGCTTTATGCAGATTCAGGTCCCAGGAGCTTTTAGCATAGGGATGAAAGGAGCAATATAGAAGCACCAAATACATTTCTCTCCCCAGCTCAAAATTTTGCAGCCCCTGTAAAAATATTATTGCAAATATATATCATAGGCATCATGGTAAGCAACAACATTCAATATATTTAGGATAATTATCCCAGTATCACAGGAAATCATCCCACTGTACCACTTGCATCACATTAACATTAATATTACATACAGCAAGCCTAGTAAAATGCAAAGTGTTGAATCACTGCTTCAGTGACTAAAACGCTAACATATTATATACACTCATGGTGATAGTAGATACATACCCTTAATAAAAAGCAAATATGTAAAACAGCAGAAAATGTACCACTAATAGGAATATATAACAACAATACACACATCATTAATGAATATACAAATAATGTATATAGGTACCAAAGATGAGATCTGAAAAGACATTGCTCCCTCCCCCTTTGTAGTAGTTGAGGAGTCTGTAGGTGTGGAAAATTGCATATAATAAATTATTTGGGGGGGGGCGTGTTGATTAGTTTTGGCGATTTTTCCCTCTTCTTCTGTGTGTGTATACATGTGTGCATATACATATACATACACATATATGTGTATATACACACATAAACACACATACATACATATATACATATGTGTGTATATATATGTGTGTGTATACACATACACACACACACATATATGATTCCCTAGGAGGAAGAAGATAAAAGCAATGAGATGAGGGGGAATCTTGGTGATGTAAAAAAACCTAAGAGATATAAATTTTAAAAAAATCTACTTTTAAAGATACATGAGAAAAATGAAAATAGAAAATATGCAATAATAATTGACACATGCATGAATGTATACCAGCTGATGCTATTATAGCCAAATGAAAAATGGATGCAGAAACACCAGATGCAGTATAGACTAATATAGATAAATCTATGTCCTTATTCAGTCTGCTTCAGAATCTAAACACAAACCTAAAACTCTTGTTAAAAATACACATTTAAAAAAATGAGTACTTCACAATGTTTCTGAATCAGGTAAGACCAATCAATTGCTAATTCACTTTAAGAAATGCCTAATATTTGACAAGGAATATACTGTGTGAGATACAAGAGAAGTTTAAGGTACTAAGTCAAAAGTATTAAGATAACCATAAGATCCTGTCACAGACACATAGCACATCAAACCTCCAAGCCAGAATACATATAGGAGACACATTCACACATGTAAGTTTATACAAAACAAATAAAAAGTCATTTTGGAGGAGGGGCACTAGTGGTGGTGGGGATTAGGAAGTACCTCACATAGCAGGTAATGTTTGAGCCTAATTAGCTGTGAATGAAACGAGGGACTCAAAAAAGTGGAAGTGAAGAGGGAAAGGATTTGTGATTTCTTATGTGAGAATTCATGACATGGGAATTTCATCCACTAATGCAGATTGCAGTCTGTCTGTGACCAAACAGATAGATATTAGGGAGGTGACTGAACCAAAAAGAGGATCAGTTTCTTGCTTAGATTCACGTGGTTACTGTCAGAAGCTGAATTTGAATAAAGATAAAGGCCTTTCTGAGCTTTCTGACCTCAAGTCTTCTCTATCCACTTGATCTATTCCTATTATAATTCATTTTCCTTGATTTGACCCGTGCAGCCTGTTGGGCTTATTTTGGATTCTGTATCTATTGTTCATCAAATTAGCTATTGCTTCAGCCTTTCTGTTACCAGCAGACTTTATAAGGATGCCATATAGGCCTTCATCCAAATAATTGGTTAAAAATGAACAGTAGTTACTTCTGAGAGTAAAGGGAGACTGGGAGACTTCTGGGAGCCAAGATGGCAGAATAAGCAGTAAATCATTGTAACTCTCCCATACTCACCTCCAAACAACTGTAAAATAGAGACCACAAACAAGTCCTAGAACAGCAGAACCAGTAAAAAGATGGGATGAAACAATCTTGTAGGCCAAGAAACTTGGAAGATTGGCAAGAAAGGTTGGTCTCACTTGGGTAAAAGGGGAGTGTAGTTCAGGACAGGAAGCATACCAACTGCCAGCAGGAAGCCACACCTCAGCAAACCAGAGGGAGATCCTGAGCCTCATTGTGGTGGAGCAGGCAAACACCAACCCCAGGATCCCCAGTGTGCCTTGGCATAGCCAAGGGGACCAGCAGACCAGCTCTGAGATCTGCTATGTGCTTTGGTACAGCCCCAGGCAGACAGGCATCCTCCGAGGGCCAGACCTCCACATGTTTCAGTGTAGCTCCAGGGAAAGGCAGAAAAATCCCACCTGGCCTCAAGTACACACATATAATTACCATTAGGACCCCAGCTTAGCACCAGATAAGCTGCCAGACCCCTACAGTTTTCAGCAGCACCAGCCACCCCCACCTCACCCTTTCAACACAACACTGGGTACGAGTGTCCCCCGTGGGCCTCAGGGCTATATCAGCACAACACCAGATAGGCAGCCTAAGCCTATAGCCACTGGCACAAGAAGCTTGAGACAGCACCCTTTCCACCCTGAGAGCAGAGCTCAAATTTAAAAGAAAGGAAACAGGCCAGAAAAAAAGATGGGCAAACAACAACAACAACAAAAGAATCCGACCATAGAAAGTTATTATAGTGAAGGGAAAGACCAAGACACAACCTCAGAAGAGGACCACAATGTCAAAACACTGATGAGCAAAACCCCAAAGAAAAATGAGAAGTGGTTTCAAGATCAGAAAGAACTCATGGAAGAGCTTGAAAAGAAACTTAAAAATCATATAAGAGAGGTAGAAAAAAATTGGGAAAAGAAATGAGAGTGTTGAAAGAGAATTATGAAAAAAATGTCAACAGCTTAGAAAACTGCTTAAAATGTAGAATTGGCCAAATGGAAAAGGAGATACAAAAATCCACTGAAGAAAACAACTCCTTAAAGAAAAACCTGGAAAGACTTTATGAACTGTTGCAAAGTGAAATGAGCAGAACCAGGAAAACACTGTATACAGGATCAGCAACATTGTATGACAATCAATTATGAATAACTTGACTCTTCTTAGCAACACAGTGATCCAAGACAAGTGCAAAGGACTCACGAAGGAAAATGTTATCCACATCTAGATAAAGAACTGATGAACTTAGAATGCAGATTGAAGCATATTTTTTTCACTTACTTTAGTCTTATTCATGTAAGTACTCATTTTTAAAAAAATTTTGATGTTTCTTCTTCCACAACTGTGACAAATATGGAAATATGTCCTACATGATAGTACATGTATAAAATATATCGAACTGTCTACCATTTTCAGAAGACAGGAGGGGAAGAAGGGAGAAAAATCTGTAACTTGAAGTCTTGTAAAAATGAATGCTAAAAATTTTCTTGACATGTAATTGGGGAAAAATAAAATACTATTTATAAAAGAAAGCATTTGGCCCTTTGGAAGCTCCAACACCAGGAGCATCAAATAGATAGATAGATAGATAGATAGATAGATAGATAGATAGATAGATAGATAGATAGATAGATAAGCAAATGAATGAATGAATGGAAATGAATAGCAACAGGTTAAGGACTGGTTCTGGGGACACTTTACCCCCCCTCTAAGGTAGAGATTCTTAAGCTGGGGTCTACAAAGGGAAATATGGCTAGACTTCAGAGGATCTGTAAAACTGTTTTTAAAAAAAATATATTTTGAGGATTGTAGCAGTTTCTTTGTGAGCCTATGTATTTTACTTTATATGCTTAAAAACATTATTTTGGGAATGGGTCCATAGTTATCATCAGACTTTCAAACAGGTCCATGACATACAAAAGGTTAAGAAGAATCCCTGTCTTAGGTTGACATTGATTCACAAATTGATATCCCTCTTTGAGTTCACTCACTCAATTAGTTATGAATCCACCTATCAGTACTATTATCTAGATATCTTTATCCACAAGGAGAACATGAGAGATTTGTATCATGTCTGCAGTACTCTACTGAGAAAACTCCGCCATCTATGATTTTTCAAAGATCACGAATAGCAGCTCAGCAATTATACCAAGCTGTTCTCTCAGCATCATGCAGTGTAATTTATCCAGGTTTGGTGCTTTAAATTCACTGAGGACAGGGAGGCATGTATTTATTAACTCCTTACTGATCTTGGGTTTCAGGCATCTGTCTCTTTGAGGTCTTCATACTTTAACCCTGTTACAGGTGAAAAGGTGATCTCATTAATATGAGGGCTTCTTCCCATGATGAAAATCATAAGCCATCCAAATGTTCTTCTTATTTAAGGAGACTGTTGTCCACATCTTCATGTGAAGCCCACATAGGAGGTTCATCTAACATGCTAGGGACCTTTCTCTAGATCTTTTAACATTGTCCATATTCCAATGGAGTATGTGTATTGTCCATTGCTTATTGCTACATGACTGCCCTACCTTTGGTCATGCATCTTTTATGATCTCTTTTATGACATTGCTTATGCATAATTCTTTACTGGTAATATAGTGCTGCCTATTCATACTTATCTAGTAATGATTACCACCCCCCCCCCTTCACATTCCTAGCTGAGGCTTTTCTCTTTGGTACAGAAAAGAGAAGCAAACAATTCTTCCCCAACTTCTACATGTTGTTATAATAGCAAAAATTGCATGGAGTTCCAGGATTACAGACACAATCTCTATCCAACTCTTCCAGGCACCAAACCAGGAGAAAAAACACTTGAGATTGAATGAGTCAGTGCACCTGTTGCTTTCCCCAGGACTGTTACCACAGTGGGCACCAGCTACATCTGTGCAGTTCTATTGGGCAATATTGTTTAGTAGGACAAGGAAGCACAAAGAGATCTAATTTCCCATCACTCAGGATTCCCTAACCTTGTGAAGACAGGAGACTTGTATTGATGGTATTTTTTTTTCTAGGAAACAGAGAAAGAGCTGAAGATTGACATAAATAGGTTATTCTTTCCATCCTTCTATTTAAGAGGAGAGGTCAAACATTCACCTTGGGTGTCCATGGTCCATTGGTTGGAAGGGAAGTTGCCAAAGTTGCCAAGTCCCCTTTAAATTATAAGATGTTTTCAGAATTAAATCATCATCCACACTGTTGTATTCCAGTACCCTATTTAGACTGTGCCTACAGTATATACTTTCAGGGAAATAATAGAAAGCTAAAGGAATTTCCAATTTAATGCTCCCCAGCATAGCATTTTGTCCACAAAATTGTTTGTCATGAAGGAAGATGATCATTGCAATAGTGGCTGTGGGTAGTGTTGTTCACCCTTCTCTCTCCAAAGGGACCAATGACATCAGGAGGGTGATATCTTGACTTGCAAGTGAATTGTATTTAAGTGAAGCAGAGCTGTACAAAGTCATCAGCCTCACTATCTCCTCCAGAGTCATCAAAGTCCAGTGGCAAGACTTAGGTCAAGATAAGTAGGCTGTGGGTAGTGAAAAGAATTTGGAAGACTAGAGAGAAGACAAGAACCATGGGACCAGTACTTAACCTTAACTTTGTAATCTGGGTACTCAATTCTTGCTTGATGCTGTCTGCGAGCTAGCAGATGGTGTAGTTAGAAAGTGACAACAGTGAATAAAAGGAATATTAGATTGAAGGAAGGTGACAAGTTAAATTTTGAGGTGAGAATAAAACATGTCAGAACCGCATTCAGGTAGGCTTAGGCGTCCCTATTAGTGTTAAAAGAAAACTTCTCTTCTTAACCCTTCTAGCTTTCAATCTTTGGTTTCTTTTTTGTTTGTTTGTTTAGGAGAGGGACTTTGGGGAACTATTCTAGACCAGGTGCCCAGCACACATTAATGCTTCAGAAATGCTTGCTGATTGATTGATTGCATGAACAGTATAACTTCAATAATGAGGGCTTTCACATCAAGCCCTATGTTGATTTTCCTGGGCTAAGTTGTCAAACAAAAACATCCCCTCTCCTCATAGACCTCTAACCTCTTGTACTTGGAGTATAAGAGAAGGCCCATGGAAGCAGAAATTCCTCTCTCCTCATGCCTCAGTTTATCTTCTTTGTTTTAGTTTACTTAGTTTACTTCTGTCAAGGTTTTGCATTTGTTTTGGTCTCTGTATAGTGTAATAAAAACCAGTGACTGAAACACAAGGAAAGATATTGGCCCAAAAGAAACAAACAGCACAGAGGGAGTCTGAGGAAGAGAGAGAAGAAATGAAATCTTTGGGCTCTTTAATAGAATTTCCGCCATCACCAACATAAGTAAGAGATTATAGGGATCCTGAAAGTTTCTTCTTGGCCTCATTAAAAGTTCAATTTAGATCACTTTTCTTTTTATTTCTTGATAGAGTCCAAGCTCCTTGAGGGAAATGATTATTTTATCTTTTTCTTTTGTACTTGTAACCCCAGGGTCAAGCACAGTGCCTGCAGCACTTAATTTATGTTTATTGATTGATTTGCTACCTCATTGCTGTAATTGCTGTGATAGCTTTAGAAACACAGAGGACTTGCAGCTACAAAGAAGGGCTTGATTCTTTTTTCTTAGATCTCAGTACCACTTAGATTGGCTGCACACCATTTCTGTCTTGGAAGTCTTTGCATGAAATGGAATTATGATCCATTTCAAAGGAATGACTGGTATATCAATTCATTACACGGCTTGCTTGGATGGAGTGATCAACATCTTTGCCCAATCACTCTGCTGGCATGACCCTGCCTAATTGAAAATAAAAAGGAGCATTTGTCATTATTGGATGACAAAGGACAGATAGAAGGAAACTTGTTCAAACTGAAGCTCTGACACTTCCTTCTGCCCTGGTTCTTCAGGGTTGAGGGATAACATAGAGGAAATGGACATTCATGCAGGCATTTTGTTGAGCCTGCAGAAATCTGGCTAAAAGCTAGGGAGACCAAACTTGGGGGCTTATGTGTAGCTCTAGCCCAACTCTTTCAAATGCAAATAATTACAATTTTTAAACCCTATCTATCTTCCCTACATATGCAACTTTATCTCATCCTTCCAAATGTCTTCTTCTCTCTCTCGATATTTGTGTGTATGGTCAGGTAACATGATGGGGCTGATGACTTCTATTATCCTGAACCTTCCCCACCTCCTTCTTTCACTATTACTATATCAGGCAATCTCTTTTTAATTCTATTGCTTTCCTTTGCTTAATTATTTCCTGTTTATCTTGTATACAGCTTGCCTTTAAATATTATTTGCTTATTGTCTCCTCCACTATATTGCGAGCTCCTTGAAGGCAGATACTGGTTTTTGCCTCTTTATATTCCCCAGCCCTACCATGTGCCCAGCACACAGTAGGTACTTAATAAATTTTTTTTAATTGATTGATAATTATACTTTTGCTACAGGGTATTCTTTTTTTTTTATCATAGGATCCTCAGAGTAAAAATTTGAAGAGCCCCAATAGGCCATTTAGTCCAAACCCTTTGTTTTATAGATGAGGGAAAAAGAGACCTATAGAGATTTAAGGGATTTGCCCAAGGATTGTACAGGTAGTAAATATCAGAGGCAGGATTTGAACCCTGGTCTGCTAATTCCAAAGCCAGTGTTCTTCCCACTGTACCATGCTGCATTTCATCTTGGGGAATGTTCTTCATTGTAGACCCTTTCTAGGGCTTCCTCCCCATTTTACAAATATAATTACTATTCACTTAATGCAACAAGGGAACCTGGCCTACCCATTATTATGTCATTCAGTTTAGTTACTTAAGCAAGTGGCGCTGAGCATTCATAATCCTGTCTCCTTCTCCTGAGGACACACAGAATTCTCATACCCTATTTCCCTCTGATGCACACAGACATCATCTCATCCAATCCCTGACAATCCTAAATCTACAGAAGAAATAAGCATTGATATAGCTCCTACCATAACCCCACTATGTGCTAGGTAGTATTTCTTTGTTGTTGTTCAGTGATTTCAGTCACGTCTGACTCCTGATGACCTCATTTGGGGTCTCCATGGTAACAATACTGGAATAATTTGCCATTTTCTTCTTCAGCTCATTTTACAGATGGGCAAACTGAAGCAAATAGGGTTAAGTGACTTGCCCAGGGTCACACAGCTATTAAGTATCTGAGGGCAGATTTGAACTCAGGAAGATGTCTCCCTGATTCTAAGCCCAGAGCTTTATCCACTGTGTCACCTAGCTGTTCTTGCTAAGTACTATGCTAAGTGCCTTATAAATATCTCTTTTGATCCTCACAATAACTCTGGGAGGTAGCTGTTGCTATTATCTTCATTTTACTGTTGAGAAAACTGAGGCAAAGAGAGATTAAGTGACTTGCCCAGGGCCCCACAGCTTACAAGCATCTGAGGCCAAATTTGAACTCAGATCTTCCTTACTCCAGCTCTTACTCCACTGTGCCACTTAACTACTTCTAACATGTGCTCCATATTTGGAGCATTTCTTTCTGTTTGATTGTTTTTCAGTTATGCCCAACTCTTTGTTACCTCATTTGGAATTTTTTTTTTGACTAGGCAGTTGGAATAAGTGACCTGCCGAGGGCCACACAGCTAGTGTGTCTGAGGCCGGATTTGAACTCAGGTCCTCCTGACTCCAGTGTCTGAGTTCAGATTTGAATTCAGGTCCTCCTGACTCCAGGGCTGGTGCTCTATCCACTGTACCATTTAGCTGCCCCATTGGGATTTCTTTTTTGGCAAAGATAGTGAAGTGGTTTGCCATTTCCTTCTCCAGCTCATTTTACAGATGAGGAAATTGAGGAATGCAGATTTAAGTGATTTGCCCAGGGCCACAAAGCTAGTCAGTGTCGGAGGCCAGATTTGAATTCTGAAAGATAGCCTTCCTGTCCATTCCTACAACAATAAGGGTGCTTTATCCAGGTAGCTCTTCTTTCCACAGTAACTACTTTCTATCTAATCAAGGAAAGCTTTTGTCTTTCTACCTCATCCTTGAGATAATATGCTTGCAACAGTATATTTTAAAAATAAAGCTGACCTAGTTTTACACATACCACTGGGGGTGGTGGTGGTGGGGAAGACTTCTACATATCCCCAGGAGGTAGAAGTTTAACTCAGATAAATAGTGTTAATAAAATATTTCTACAAATTAAACCTATGATTTGAACTGAGCAAATCCATAGCTCATGGTCAATAAGACATATCAACTATTTAAAAGCTTTATCTTCACACTTGCCTGACTCAGTCATTTTGATCGACTTCATTGGGCATAATTACTGAAGAACCACAGAATCTCAGAGTGGGAAGGGACCAGAAAAGGAGTCTGCAAACTCCCACTGGTTTTCCTATGGCCTACAAGCTAAAAGTGTTTTTTTATATTTTTAAATGAAATCATTCTTAATTCTCAGGCTATATAAAAACTAGATTTAGCCCACAGGCCTTAGTTTACAGGTATACATATAGTTATTTCTATAAGTGCCCTAATTTAATTCCTCACCTCACCCACTCCTCCTGAACTACTTCCGCACCCCACCTCAGCTACACAGACATGGCCATACCCTTGCTCTCACTGTAGCCCACAGGTTTCATGCTTATGAACTCTGAAATTCCTTTATCTGACCATAGTCTCTTGGCATTCCACCTCTCCCTAGGCCTTGCTGTCCTTAACCTCATTTACTGTTCTCACTATGACTCCCAATCCCTTAGAGTTCTCACTCCTCAGTTATTCCCTAGGCCATCACACCTGCACTGGGTATGCTCTCTTCCCTTCCCCCATCTTGATCTCTTGGTGAATCAGTTCAACTCTACACTGTCCTTTTCTCTCAAGTCTTTTGCCCCCATATCCTATCAGAGATCCTGCCCTGCCATGCCTCAGCCTCGTATTACTCCAACCACCTGCTACTTTTGCTCTTAATGGCTTGCTACTGAACAAAGCCAGAGGAGACAATGAAGTGTATTGACTGAGCTGGCCACAATCATCTCAGCTGGGCCTTTACTGCACTAAGGCTCTTCCCTAATCAATTTTCAATCCTCTTACCAGCAGCTTTTCTAAAGCTTTTCTTCTGTTACTGTCTCCTCCTTCCTTTGCTGAGACAAACCCCTCAGTGTGCACAGGTGATCCCATTCTATCCCATCTACTCCTGCAGATTACTCTGTTATTCCCACTGTCTCACATGTATTCACTCTCTTTCTGCTTGTTGGCTGCTTCCCAACTTCTTGCAAACACTCCCATAGATCCAACATCTCAGATGTTGGATCCCTTGATCTGTCCATCCTTGCTGGCTGTCACCCTATGTGTCTCCTCTTTTTTGTGGCTGACCTCCTTGAGAGGGCTATGTGTAGTCATTGCCTCCACTTTTCTCTTCTTACCTCTCCGCAGTCTGGCCTCCTTCCTCATCATGCAACTGAAATTGCTCTCTCTGAAGTTATCAACGATCTCTTGGTTGCCAAATCTAATGCATTTTCTCCATTCCCCTCCTTCTTGACCTCTCTACTACCTTAGCCACTGCTAATCACCCTCTTCTCCTGCATATTCCATTCTCAGCTTTTTCTCCTGGTTCCTTTCCTACCCAGTTTCTACTTCTCAGTCTCCTTTATAGATCTTCATCTCTATCCGAAAGGAGTGTATAGTTTACGAAGAGAATTTAACTATATGCAGGTAAATAAATATGTGAGAATTGGAAGAGGAAAGAACTAACTGGTGGAGAGATCAAGAGAGGCCATGGATAAGAAGTGCCTTCTGAATGAAAGCATGAAGAGGCTAAAGATTCTAATCACTTGCTAAGACTTGTTTCTATTATCACATCTCTCATTTCCATCCCCTTCTCTCTACTCATATGGCTGAATGGGATGTCCCAGTGAAGACTTCTCAGTGTAATTAAGGTAATGAGTTCAGAAGGTAGTGTGAGAAATGAACTCTCAGAAGTGAAGGCTCCTCAAAGGGTGAAATAATTCTTGATATTATTACTTTCAAAATCCTCCCCCACTTAGACCCTGTTTTTAAGCACTTAACAGAAAGAATAAGCCCTTCCCCACCCCCAACCTGAGCTTCCAGCCTCTTTCCTTGTCTTTCAATTTCGGGCCTAGAATGTAAGCCTCACCTCCCAGTTAAGAGGATAGGAAGAAACTTTCGAGCTTAGAATGTAAGCCCACCCCCAGGTAAGGGGATAATGGATAGTGGTGGGTGGAGGCTTGTTTGCGTGGTGGGCGGAGATTTGCTTTCATAAGGCGGCCCCTGTTACTCTCTAGCGCTCTCTCTCTCCACCTGTATTGAAGGAGCAGACAGCCATCTCGCGAGATTGTAATAAAGGTAACCTTTACTTTCCACCATGAGGTCTCTGAGTTTAATTTGGGTTGGGGTCGCTGTCCCACACGTGGCCATCAGCCTAGTCCATCACTTTTTTCCAGGATGATTGCAACTGTGTCTTCACTGGATTCCCTTCCATCTACTCTTCCCTCTAATTCTTTCCTTACAGCTGCTAACTTGACTTTTATAAGGCTCAGGTTGGACCATGCCACCCACCTTGCTCAGAAAGCTTCAGTGACCTCCTCTTGTATCCAGGATAAAATACAAATCTTTCTACTCGTTATTTAAAATTCTTGGTACTCTGTATCTAACCAGTCTTTCCAGGTTTATCTCACATTATTCCCTCTCACACATGCTATGCATAGGCCAATTGACCTATTTGTTATTCTTTGTATATGACTGTGCTGTTAAAAGGCTTCTTTCCACTTCCCCCTACTCCCTACTATATGCAGACTGTTTTTACTAATTAATCTCTTCCACCTTGTATAATCCCTAGGCCTACAAGCCCTAGTTCTAGTACTATCTCATTTACAAGGCCTTTTCAGATTCTCCGCTCCACTTTAGGATTCTCTTTTCCTAGAAAATTTCCCTTGCATATATTTTGAATTTGCTTATCTGTGTGCACATTGAATTCCACCCTCCCTTTCTCCCTTTATCATACAAACTCCTTGGGGTCAAGGACAAGTTTGTTTTTGTCTTCCTGTTCCTAGTGCCTAGAACCAAGATTTCTTCCACATTTTACGTACAGCACATATTTGATGAATTGAATTGAATTGAACTGAATTAAATCAAAGCCAGAGATGAGGAAGGAGTGAATTCCAGGCATGGAGGGAAAGCTTATGCCAGGGCACAGAAATGAGAGACTGAATTTTCAGTTCAAAGAATCCCTATTAAGCTAATTTGGCTAAAATGTGAAATGTGAAGTTTCTGGGAAAACAGGTAGGAATCTAATTATGAAGGACTGACTATATCAGCCTGAGGCATTTATGTTTTATCCTAGAGACAGTGGAGATTCATGATTTTTTGACCAGGGGAACGATAGGATCTGACCTTTTTAAGGAATATATACTGGAAAGATAGGAGAGACCTGGAGTGGGAACACCAATTAAAGTCTATTTAAATAGTTAAGAGATGATAAGCAACTGAGCTATTGTAGAAGCAATGTGAGTAGAAGAGGCAGCTAGGCAGGACAGTGGGCATAGTGCTAGGCCTGGAGTAAAGAAGAGTCATCTTCTGGGTTCAAATCTGGCCTCAGACACTTACTAGCTGTGTGATCCTGGGCGAGTCACTTAACCCTGTTTGCCTCAGTTTCCTCATCTACAAAAGAGCTGGAGAAGGAACTAGCAAACCACTCTAGTATGAAAGGACTGAACAACAATATCACTTAGACCATGTACTGCACACAGTAAGCACTCAATGGATGTTGATTAAATGGCAAAGCAAATTGTGTTACCAATATAAATGGTTGTGTCTTAGTGATGCCCATTTTGTGAGATTTCTCTGTAAAGTTTAAGATGAAAAATAGTTAAACATATGAACTTGCAAAAACTCAGCTCGACCTTTGTACCTTTGATATTTAATCATTGTTAATTAAAAGTTGAACTGCGCATGAATTTGCCATTGTCAAAAAAGATGAAGAGATGAGATTTATAAGGTGGATGGCAGTGAGATAGCACTGACATTGGAAATCACAGTCACAGTCTATCAATATGTTTAAAATGTCTCAAGTGAAGTCTTGTTAGATCTTGCAGGATTTTTTTTAATGTTTTTTTTTTCAGTACATCTCAGAGCCATAGACTCCTATTTCATTTGAATAGATCTGGAATGGAAAAGAATCAGCACAAACAATTGGGAAGGACTAGTTACTTTCTCAGTTCAGCTGTCTGTTTCTTTCCCAACAGAAGACACGGGGTTGCACAGAGTTCCGGATTATCTAAGGTAACCTGAGCTGTTCAGAGGTAACCTAGGTTACCCATTGTTCAAGACTTTTAAACTAACCTAATGACGCACTAATCTTTTTTTTTTTTGAAGATAATGGCAAAATATTCATTGAGATGTAATTATATTTCAACTTCAGTGTTTTATAATGTTAGATAATGCCACACCAGCAAGAGGAAAGAGTCCCAGTTCATCTGTAGTTGGCATCTGGTATCTATGGAATATATCTATATCATCCTGTCTTCTGTCAATTTAATATTTCTCACTGCACAATTGGCCTAAAATTCTGACCGGCTGATATTGAAACAAAAATATAATATATAGTGTCCAAAATTCAGGGGAGGGTAAGTGAGAAGCAATGCTCACTAGTCCACATAGTCTGTTTATATAGCCCCAGAGATTCAGAAAAAGAAAAACAAACATAACCTTTTCAGCTGTTCCTAGCAAGGGAAAAAGAAAATTAAACATTTGATTATAATTGTTTTAATGAGCTGCGATTCAAAATGATGAAGTTGTAATGGTCTGGCTAAAAAATATTTTGATAATGAGCTTTTATTTCTATCAAAATGCACAAGATGTAAAATTCTCCAAGGATAAAGTTTAGTAGCAAAGCAATGTTTATTTTCTGAAAACTAAAAGTCCCAATATTTATCTATTTTATTTTGGACAAAAGTATATTAACTATGGTTATCACAGAAAAAAGATATATTAAAAGACTATAAACACAGTTTCACAACATAAAAAGAATTCAGTTGACATTTTCAGAATGAACTTTAATAATTTTCAATTATTTCTTGCCCCTTTCCTAAGATTCCTCTTATTATATGGATATAACTCATTTTCACAGTTATACATGTTAGTGAGGAGGCGATTCAAAACCATTCCATGTAAAATAGCAAGATTAGTGTTGAATTTTAAAGTGGAACCAGCTCTCTCACCAGGATCCACAGAAAGTGGATTCTTGCACAAGTGAATCATTTCCAGAATGTATCACAATACACATTACTTTGTAATACAACAAAATTAAATACAATATGTAGAGTACATATGATTTAATGAGTATAGGGAATTATCAGAGAGTAAACTTCCTTTACCAATTCAGGTTATACCTTCTCTGAGCCTGAGGCACTTAGAGATTAAGTGACATGGCCCGGGTCATACAGACAATATGTATCAGAAGCAGGTCTTTTTGACCTTAAGGCTGGCTTTCTATCCAGTATGTCATGCTTTTTCTTGACCTTCAATAAAATAAGATGAAATAAAATAAAAATCTAAATACATCCATTCAATTTGTCAAAAATTTCCAAATGTCTAATTAAGTCTTTGTTCTGATCAGAAGTGAAAGTTTCCAAAGTCACATGATCCCCAGCCTCTCCTCCTAGCTCAAAAACAATCTACACAGATAATGACCTTTTGCAAACAGTAAAGCCCAAAGATGACAAATTGTAGTCTATCTGTCTAGAGGCCACAAAAGAACGACACTAATTATATCCAAGCTGTAAAAACCCATCAGTTTATCCTCAGGATTGAGGAAGAATTAAGTGATAGTGTTTAAAAAGTTTAGAAGAAAGAAATACTTGATTTGCTTCCCACACACCTATTCTGGGATATGAAGTTGAGGCCACACAAAAAGAGTCTAAAAAATAAGATGGATGGCAACTCATTAAATTTGCGGTAAAGCTGAATGTAGCAAGGTTGCACTGGTTCATACTGAAAGATGAATCAGGAATTTGTTCTGCATAGGCACCCCATGTTGAAGTAGGAAACCCCCCCTCACGTCTCCAATACTTTGAAGAGCTAATGAGAGGGCTTGTTTCAGAGACTGCTGCAGAAGATTCTCAGAAAGCTGCATAGACGTCACTTGAAGATCACTGATTTATTATGGTGTCAGTCTAACAGTGAAAACACAAACCTAATGTTCATCCAGCTCAATGATGAAATAATTTTGAATTTCAAATCTTTTTATTATCAATTCAATTTAACCTCTATAGTTTCAGTTTTGCAAATGGTGATATCTCATATTTCATATCACACACATATCTTTTTTCATCTGGTTATGCAATGTGAGGTACTATAATTGAGAAACTGTCAAAAGGAAAATGAGGCCAATGGCTCAAAACTTTTCACTTTAACCCAGTTAGTTTCTTTTTTTTTCTACCACTTATATTTCAGTTTTCTAAGTTCAAGGCAGAATATTGATCTTGTAGTTAAAAATGTTTAGATATTGAAACAGTCAGTCTACTTTCAAACCTAGTATATAGCAAAGAATTTGTCTTTTCAGGCAATGTATATGAGGAAATTCTTACTATGATTCTTGTTGGCATACTTGAAAAGGCCCATTTGCAAAAAGCCAGCAAAGGAGTTGGCCCATCTGCAAACTGGCAGAGGGGTACCACATCTGTTATTCAATTTTACAGAAAAACTTAATTTCAAGGTTAAAAAAAATCAAAGAAACCAAGTATTTTGAGAATTCAAAGGTATTGAGCAGTTAACAAAACATTTTCCAAGGACATGCAAGGCACAGTATTTAAGTACTGGTGATAGAAAGATAAAAACAATTTAGGCCCTGGCTTCAAGGAGACTTTACTCCATTGGGATGGTGTTGCTGGATAAAATACACACAGATAGATTACTTACTGATGTACACATACCTGTTACTTACTGATGTACACATACCTGTTTCAGAGACAACTATTACAAATATTTCCCCTACCTGAAACAGTATAGTGTTAAGTACACCAGATTTGGAGTCAGAGGCCTGGATATGAATCCTACATGACATTTATAACCTGGGGATAGAAAATAGGGTAAAAACAGTCTCTGCCCTCAAGGAGTTTCAGCATGGCCACTTAATATCTGCATGAATTTAGGCAAGTGACTTAACTTGTCTGGGCCTCTGTTTGTTCACCTGTAAAATGAAGCTGTTGGACTCAGTAACTTCTAAAGTCCCTTTCAATGCTAAATCTATGATCCTGTAAGTCATGGCAGGGTTCTACCACCCACCTGTGGTTTTGGGCAAGTCATTTCACCCGGATGAGCTTCAGCTTCCTTAAATGGACAAGTTGGGTAAGATGATCTCTCTAAGGTAATTTCCACACAGTTATAAGTCTGACTATGTCTGCTCCAAATGCTTCTTCATTGGCTCTTCATTGCCTAGATCAGGGGTTCTTAATCTTTTTTCGAAGCACACATCCCTTTGCTAGTTTAGTGAAGTCTATTGATCACTTCTGAAAACAATGTATTTACATGCATAAAATAGAACCCATAGGATTACAAAGGAAATCAATCATATTGAAATACAGTTATCAAAATATTTTTAAGTTCGTGGAACTCCGGTTAAGAACACCTGCTAGAGAATAAAATATAAACTTCTTAAATTGATATTTTAGGTCTTACACAATATAGTTCTCACTTAACCATGTTTCTGCTGCTCTACATAAACTCTATTCCAGGGACAGCTAGGTGGTGCAGTAGATAGAGCTCCAGCCTTGGAGTCAAGAGGACCTGAGTTCAATTCTGCCTTTAGACACTTGACACACCCTGGTCAAGTCACTTAACCCCAATTGCCTCACCAAAAAAAGACCAAAAAAAAAGAAACAACAACAACAATAACCATAAACTCTACATTCCAGCCAAACTGGACCATTAGCTGTTCCCCAGATTTCTTCCCTTATTGCCCACAGATGTGAATTTGCAAAAATAACCTCTCGCCTCCCATACCTGCAATGTACACCTTCCTCATTTTTGCCTTTCTCAGTAAAGACTCAGCTCAATTGCCTCTTTCTTTCTGAAGTCCCTCATTTCTCCCATTCCTACCCCCACACCCTCACCTAAGCTAGTAGTATTCTTCCTGCCTTAATTTTCCTTGTTACAGATAAAAACAAAATAGTCTCTGTCTTCCAGGAGCTTACATTCTATGGTGGAGAAGAAGGAGGGAGGAAAAAGCATGTATAAAATGAAGTCATTTATCTACTCAGCCTGTATCTTGTATGTTGTTTTGGCGCTGTATCTTTCAAGGAACCTTGAATGAACTTAACTTGAGTTGGGGAGACAGCTTGTTGAAGAAAAGCCTATAGGGTATATTTTTCTCTTCTGATCAAATGCTATTATATAATCAACAGTGGGATCAGATATTTGTAAATACGTAATTTGCTGTAGAATATGTGAAAGCCCACCTGTTCCTTTCTCATACTTTCATCAAGGACACCCCCACTATATCTATATGTATTATTTTTAGAAAGATTTTGTAGAGATGTAAAAATAGGTATATGGGTCAGTAGTTAATAATACTTTTCAGTTACTTTTTTTTTGTAATAATAAATCTTGAGATTTCTACTCCCCAAAGGGTTTTGTATTCTCCCTCTTTCCAGATATCTTAATACTGTGTCCCACAATGCTCTAAAACTTAAGTTGTCTTCATCTTTAATGCCTTCTGTATATTATACTTGGTCTAATCTAGCTGTTCTTTCCATTTTGTTTCTTTAATGCTATTTTCATTTTCTCACATAGTACACTGGGGACTGTAATGTTAAAATTCACAATATTGCAGTTTTACTGTCATTGAAGAAAGTTTGTTATAGAAATTTTGACAGAGTTTTTCCATTTTCATTGTCCTTTCAGTTTTATTCTTATGATAAATTGACTTAATAGAATCTCTTACCAAGGTTTCAATAAACTTGTTTATTCTACTTTTTTTTTCCTTTGAGACTAAATCATTTTTTTTTTTGGTCACTGAGGCTGGAATTGTAATGGCCACTCATGGACCCAATCATAATACTTTATTGGCATGGAAGCTCTAACCCATTCTGTTTTTCCGACTGGGGTGTCTTTATTTCTTATTAGGCAGCCTGATGGCTCCATGCTCCCGGGTCTCACCGTATTTGTGCCAATCTTAATGCAGATATTCAAATTACTTTAGTCATAGTAGTGCAGAACTCTCAAACTCAAGCATTCTACCACCTTTAGCCTTCCTCAATAGCTAAGATCACAGACATGCATTACTATGCCCATTCTATTGCTTCTTGGTATTTTTTGACAGCAACCTTTTCTACTAGATTTTTATATGAATTTATAATTCAAACTACTGCTGCAGTTGTGGCTATACACATATACATACACATACTATGTATAAGCTCTATACTGATATTTTAGTTTCCTTGTCATAGTGATTGACTTAAATTTGTCAACATCTTTAGAAAATGTTGATAATCCATTAATTTTTTTGTGTGATTTTTGGGGTGCTCATCATGTCCAATGCACCTTATTTTAGACAGTGTTTTCTGTAGAAGTTCTCTGCTTCCTTATATTCTGTAACATGCTAGCACATGGATTATAGACACCTTCATGGTGATCTTTTTGCAAATATTTTTCCATGTTTCACATGAAGTGATGTTTCTTTTTGCCTTTGGACACCTGGTAAAATCAACTTCACCAACTCTTTTTAACTCTCCAAGTAGAACCTATAAGTCAGGATTCCATTCAGCTGCAACCTCTTACTATTTTATGGTTTCAGTTATAGCAAAACCATCAAGATTGATAAAATTCACTTCTTCCTGTCCACTCATTATTAGCTAAGTATCTCACAGTTGAGTGTCAATCGTTATCTTAATGTTTGAAAACTGAACACCTTTTGCTCCCCCCTTCATCATTCTTCTACCATCACTGTGGAAGCAGATGAGGGGTGCAGAGGATCAAGGTTCGTTTTGTGTTTTTCTTTGTTTCACTGAGTTGAAATAGTCAAAGACTTTACCAACAAGTGGCTAGCCTATAGTTGATGAACTTCTCTATACTTAGCTAGACTTAGCCTTAGGCTGGTCCTCAGAAAGCAATTATAGTGTTGCCACAACTGTCTGCAAAGCTTTTCCAACTTGTTAGGACTTGCCAGAGCTTGGGCTCTACTGGCAAAGCTCAGGGATCCCAGGGCTCCACAGTGAGGCCCCAGAGTAAGACTTTGGAGGCAAATAAAGTAAGGACAATAATAACAAAAGGAGAATAGACAGATGTGTCCATTTAGACAGATGCATGAATTTGCTGGTGTTTCTAAAGTAATATATTCTCATCAATAATGATAGTTGCAACTACTGTATTTGTACCCTGCCACCTCCATATCTTCTACCACTTCAACCTTCTGAGTGAGGAAGTAGAAGTTGAGATGAAATTACAAGGATAAGATGGACTTGAGCAAAAAACAAAACAAAACAACAAAATACATCCACTATGAAAGCAATTCAATTTAAAAGGCATACAGGGATTGACTTTCAATCTCCTTCAAGTACTGGGTTCAAGTTCTGCTTTTGACACATGAGCTGTGTGAACATTGGATTATCATTTTCTCTCTCAGTGCCTCAGTAAACACTGAGGCTACAAGTTATAGAGGAGTTACTTTCTTGTAACTTATACCTTAATCCTCAATTATACCTTAATATTCTGCAATCCAGTAACACAGATTTTCTTGTTGTTCCTTGCCTTATAACTTCTATATCCCCACTCAATATCTCCAATGCCTGGAATTCTCTTCCTCTTTATCTCTGTCTTTTGGTCCTTGGCTTCCTTCAAGTTCCAGCTAAAATTCCACTTTTTATAAGAAGATTTTCCCAGTCCACTTTGATATAGTGCCTTTTTTCTGTCGATGATCTTCAGTTTATCCTGTCCATATCTTCTTCAAACATAACTGTTTGTATGTTGTGTCTTCCATTAGACTGTGAGCTCCTTGAAAAGTAAGGGCTGTCTAGCAGCTCTTTTTGTGGTGGACAAGAGCTGGAAATCGAGGGGATGCCCATCAATTGGGGAATGGCTGAACAAGTTGTGGTATATGAATGTAATGGAATACTATTGTGCTATAAGAAATGGTGAGCAGGCTAAATTCAGAAAAACCTGGAAAGACTTGTATGGTCAGATGCTAAGTGAAATGAGCCAAACCAGAATAATGTTGTACACAGTAATAGCCACGTTGTATGATGACTAACTTTGATAGACTTAGCCCTTCTCAGCAATGCAAGGATCTAAGATATCTCCAAAAGTCTCATGATGGAAAATGCTATCCACATTCAGAGAAAGAACTATAGATTTTGAAAGCAGATTGAAGCATACTATTTGCCATTTTTTTCTTCTGTTGTGTTTTATTTCCTCTTTCTGATGGTTCTTCCTGTTGGTTCTAATTCTTCCTTACAACATCACTAATGTGAAAATATGTTTAATAGAAATGTATAAGCCTATATCAGGTGGCGTGCCAACTTGGGGAGAGAGGGGAAAGGGAAAGGGAGAAAAATTTTAAACTCAAAAGCTTATGGAAGTGATTGTTGATAAATCAAAATAACTTAATAAAAATTTTTTAAAAAGAAAAATAAGGGTTGTCTTTTGCCTTTTTTTAATATCCCCAGCAGTTAGCACAGTGTCTAGCACACAGTAGTGCTTAACAAATGTTTGCTGACTGATTGACCATTTTGAAGGATGCTCCCTATGCCAGTGAAATAAAATGCATGAACAAAAGAAAAATCAGGTGATGTTCTAAGAATGTATGAATCACAGAACATCATCAACCTATGACCTAAAGACACATAGTGAATGTATTCATGATGTGAGAAACTACCAATGTGAGAAGTGGTATCAGTGACATCATCAGGCACATATATGACCAGAAAATAAGAGATGTTCAGATCATGTAGCAGAAATAAGCGTAAAAGTGGGGCAGCCTTGATGGTCACAAAATATTAAAAAGAACCAGCAAAAGCCCCCAATTTGTTTGGAACATCCTCTGTGGTGTGGACAAGAATCATACCTGTGATCTATACTGGTAGAAGATATATCCATCCTGATGAAATCATAGACCTCTAGAAATACTGAAGAATAGTCAATCCCCAAATCCTGTTGATTCTTGCCTTAAAATGTCTGTTGCATGTGTTCCCTCCTTTTCATTCTTAAGATCACCACTTTAGACCAGAGACTCATTAGAACTTCTCCCAGGCACTCCCTTCTTCACTCCTCACTACATTTTGGCATCAGGTTTTTAAAATCCAATTATATCATATTATTTACCCACTCAAAACCCATCACTGGTTCTGCCCAGCCTGTAGGAAGCCTCTCTATAAACTTACCCCACTGTCTCTTTAGCTTGATAACCTACTACCCCCCACCATAAATATGCTGTTTCCCAAACATGGTGTCCTCATTCCTAGCTCCAAGTTTTTGCTCATCCTCATCCACCTTCCTCAGTGTAATCACCTTTCCCTTCTGCCTTAACCGTCCAGAACTGTAAGAAAGTTTGCAATTGAACAATTGCTCCGAATTACATTTGGGTTAGGCAGCACAAAATAAACCTTCAACTGTGAGGAAAGAGGATAAGTCACTCCCCACCCAATGGAGGGGAGAGATGCTGAGCTCTTGGGACGGTGACCCAAAGCCTTTCATAGGGAATGCACTGTTTGATCAAGGTGGGGAAGGGGAAATTGACCCTAGCTCACTGGTTATCTTGTAGCTTCCTATTTTATTTTATTTTATTTTTTTGGAGGCAATTGGGGTTAAGTGACTTGCCTTGGATCACACAGCTATTAAGAGTCAATTGTTTGGTTTGAGGCCAGATTTGAATTCAGGTCCTGCTGACTTCAGGGCCGGTGCTCTATCCACTGCACCACCTAGCTGCCCTGTAGCTTCCTATTTTAACTAGTTATCCTTGTTAACTGGTCATTAATATTCATTGTTTCTTTGTTGTTCAAGGGTTACAAGTATTGCTATTGCCCTCTAAACTTTGTACCTTGTAGAGGGACAGATTTGGGGAGTTGGAGGGCTTAGGCCAGCCCGGATCTTACCCATAGATTGTACTAAGCCCGATAGCTGTGAAACTCAGGATGTCGGCTCACCGCCCCCCTGTTCCGTCCCTTGAGAACAGGATGCAGGAAGGGAGGAAATGGATATGGTACAGGACAGGACGCAGGAAAGAAAGTAACAGACAAGGTACAAGGAAGTAAGGAAATCACTTAATTAGGTTTGTGCTTTTCATGAAAAATAATGTTACTATTCCTTGATCCAGTACTATATAAGCCTGAGCCCTCAGATCAATAAACGAAGTTTGTTCTTCACATCTTCCACCTGGCCCGTGATTCTTTCTCTCTTCACACGCTGCCAGACCATCAGACCATGGATACAGGTGCTCGCAGTGGTACCTAAGGAAAAAGCCCCAGTAATACCACCTTAGTTATGGCTCTCTACCAATTCTTCCATGCCTAATGAAGTTCCACTTCTTTTATAAGGCCTTCTACAAGTCCCACCTATATCCATCTTTTGTTGCATTACTTTTATTTTCTGTATTGCTTTTCTATGTACTGTTTTGCATTTTACTATGTCTTCATGATAAGGACTTTAAATTCTAGGAAGTCAGAGACAGTCACTTATATTTTTATTGTATTCCTTCCCCCTCCCCTTTTGCCCCAGCATTGAATTATGCACATAGTAGATGGTCAAAAATAACTTCCAAGGAGCAGCTAGGTGGCACAGTGGATACAGCACTGGCCCTGAAGTCAGGAGTACCTGAGCTCGAATCTGGCCTCTGACCAAACACTTAACACTTACTAGCTCTGTGACCCTGGGCAAGTCACTTAACCCCAATTGCCTAAAAAAAAAAAACAGAAACAAAAAAACTTCCAAATGGAAAAAAAATAGATTAAGTAATGATATATATTTTCAGTTTCTATTTCCTTTTTGACCTTTGAATACTTAGAAAAATATTGTCCTAATAACTAACATTTGGCACTTTAAGGTTCATAATTCATGCTTCCTCTCCATAACCTTGTGAGGTAGATAGCATATTATTATTGGTATACTACTAATATTATAGATTATTAAAATATCCCCATTTCACAGATGAAGAAATTGAGGCTCTTGTTAGTAGCAAAGCTGCTACTAGAACCCAGTTCTCCTGACTCAACATCTAATGATTTTTCAATGTATCATGTAGCATCTCTGAGTGTTAAAAAAAAAATCAGCTGCCAGCTTCTATGTCACTTGGTTGCTAGCTTGTGACTTTGAGGTTCCCACATGGGGAAACTAGGCTTTCTGACAGTCTACTGACTAGATTTATCTTCTCTTTAATTTTCATCTTTTTCGCAAAGTCCAGTTATTGTTTATTTCTTAGCAGAAAGAACTTTGAGTTGGTATATATATCTGCATTTCTATGTCAACTGAACCTTTTTTTTCACCCGAACACCTTGTTGAGCACTATTTAAGAGCCCAGCTTCATCCTTCCTTTACAATAAAGAACAAAATGTTCTCGGCATGATAATTCTACTTAGAAATGGATAGATTCTCACATACTTAAATTCTGAAAGGTACAAGAGATGGTCTGCTCTAAACTACAAGTTGCCATGGTTACATTCTTCTGTGGCTCAGATGGGGATAGGGGCCAATTATCAAGTTTTGTTTAGTTGATTTTAAGTAGTTTGTTACCTGGATACTCAACAAATAAGAAAACTGGAAAGGGGGTGGGAATGGGGCAGGGGGAGCTTGTTTTCTTCTTCCTTAACCAAAGAAAAGAGGAAACAGTCATACTTGAAGGGGAAAAAACACACCCTTAAATTCCAGGCTTCTGGTAAACTATTTAGTTCAGATAAAGAGTTTCTAAACTGTTGGCTTTATTTACGGCATAGGACTGGGCCTGTGAACAGAGATAGCTTTAGTACTCTGAACTGAATTCCCAGTTAAATCTGTTGATCCTATAATACCAGCCTTAACTACTTTCTCTCCCCCTTTTCAAATTTGCCAGGTGCTTTTCTGATTTTTTGCCTCTTTTTAATAGTTATGCCTCTTGTCAGTTTTGCAGTTCTGCTTTTTCGGAGGGGTGTTAATTAATGATATTCCAGAGGCGATTTCTGGAATGACTGTTGGAATACCTTTCTTAATTAACAAAAGGAGAAGCTCTTCCTGTAACGGCTCTACTGTTCATCTATGTCATTCAAATCTCTGATTTTTCAAACCTCTGCCGACGTTTTTGTGAGAGGATGTTTGGCACTTAAGTCTGGATCTTTTATCAGAGGCTCCATAACAAGTTGAAGATGGAGAAATGAAGAGTGAAAGGGAGAAGGAAAAGCTGGACCAAATTAAAATGCTAGTCTGTCATTGTAAGAGTTCATATGGGCACTGACAGAATCGCATTTTAATTTTGTCAAGTGTGTCTGCTGCTCATTTATTCCATCTCCCGCTTGTTATCGAAGTTTCAGATTAAATGTAAAGATATGAATGTATCACCATAATAAATTTATAAGTGGATATTTAAAGAGCAAAGATTTGAATGACACAAATGAACCTCAGTGTAGCAGTACCGGGAAAGGATATGCAGAAAGATGCCATAGAAGTCAGAAATGACTGCTGGAATCACCTTAATTAAAAAAAGAGAGAGAGAGAGTGAGAGAAGAAAAGTAATGCTGCAAGAAGCATAGCAGGTATCTAATATAAATTTGGGCTTAAGTTTAAATAATTCATGCCACTTTTAAAATAATCTAATAAAAGGTTTAGAAAATCAGATTAAACTTGATTATTAAGTATAAGCCAAACATTTAGGCAATGAAATGCTAAAAAAGAAAGGAAGGGAAGGAAGGAAGGAAAAAATAAAAGGAAAAATGGAAAGAAGGAAGGAAGCAAAATTTAAAAAGAAACAAAGAAAGAAAATGCTGCCAAAGCAAAATATCATACTGAAAGATTTGGATTCCTGTGTAAGATGTCTATAAAGCGCAATTCCTTTCTCTTAGTTCATAGAGTTAAAAATGATTTCCAGATAACATCAACATTGTGTTGAATAACAAACCCAACATATCATGTTTGAAACTAAGTAGATGCCATTTTAAAAGGATGACTTAACTTATTCTCCCCAAAACTCATTATTTGTTTAGGTTTCACAGGAGAGTCATATAACCTGAAACACTCCCCAGAAATAAGAATAAAATTGGCATTCATAAAAAGAGACTATTCAGGACAAGGAAGAACTCAACAACTACTCCTACGTGATACATGATGAAAAGTATGCGTGCTGGACCGAGGAGAAGCGAGGGGCAGCAAGAATGAGGACACAGGGATGAATTATTTGACGTGAGCCTGAGCAGATCTGACTTTTGTAATGACACTTACACAGAGAACCCTGAAGGGGATTCGGAATAGAAGAATAAGGTGGTCAGAAGACTGGAGCAGCCCTAGTAGATATGAAAAGAAATGTCCAAACCACTATAGAAAAACATATCTCTAGACTGTGACCACCATTTCTCTCGCCCCCCACCCCCTTCCAGCTACTGTCTATTATAAGAACAATCCACATTTGCTTGTATGATTCAGCCACGATAAAGTGGTATGGGTTGTAATGTAGATAGAACAAATATTGTACATAGGAAAAGCCATAGCAGGCCCAGAATGAAGGTATAAGAAAAACCTTGCTTGGACTGATTTTCTAATTGTAATCAGAAGATACACATCTTCCCAAGTAACTTGCAGAACTTGTAACTGCACTGACAAAATCATAGTTCTGGACTACCAGCAGAAAAAGGATAAGACCTAGAAACTATCCCTGCATTCTATAGGAAGAAGAAAAAATGTGGGGGTGTGTGTGTGTGTGTGTGTGTGTGTGTGTGTGTGTGTGTGTGCGTGCGCGCGCGTGCACATGGGTATAGAAATAGAAATAGGGGCTAGATTTGTGGTTTCATTGGGAAAGGAAGGGAAGCGAATAAGCATTTTTACAAGTTATCTGTCCATTCTGTCCTCAGAATTTAAGTCCAAGTCAGACTACATTACTTGGGATGTTATGTGTCTTCTGGTTATAGTTAAAATGTCAGTCCAAGCAAGGTTTTTTTCATACCTTCATTCTGGTGCTACTGTAGCTTTTCCTATGTATAATATTTGTTCTGTCTATGTTGCAATGCATACCACTTTATCATGGCCTACATTTCCCAACCTTAAACCATAGAAGCAAGTGTGGATTGGTGCTATAATAAACAGCCAGGAGGGAAAAAAATGGTGGTCACAGTCTAGAGACACTCTTTTCAATAGTGGTTCAGACATTTCTTTTCATATCTACAAGAACTGTTCTAGTCTTTTGATCACCTTATTCTTCTATTCTAAATCCCTTTCAAGGTTCTCTGTTGATTCAGTGTCATTACAAAAAAGGGTTAATATAGAAGTTAAGTGACTAGCCTGGGGTCACACAGCTAGTAAGTGATTAAGGGTGGATTTGAACTTAGGTATTTTCTACCCCATGTCTACCTCTCTATCTACTATACTACCTAGGTGCCTCCTTTTGGTTTATTTTAAATAGAAAGTTATTGTTTTCATAACTCCTCATAGTATAGGATTGAGATAAAGACTGAAACTGTGATTTTCTTAGTACAGGGAACCCTGGGAGAGGAAACTGCCTCTACCAATGCAGATTCAGCACCTGTTTTGCAACTTCTACCCTTAGAGAGGTTAAATGACTTGCCCAGAGTTTCATTGCTAGTATGAATCAGAGGCAAGATTTGAACTCAGGTCTTCCAGCCTTGAGGCTGTCTCTCTAGTGATATTAAAAAGCTTGGAAATTTAGCATTCATACTATAAATACTAACATGGCATCAATGCTAAATTTCTAACCTTCCATTATTTGTGTACCTGATAAATTCCCTATACTAAGTTTCGTATTCTTTAATTAGATTGAAATTTCCATGAAAAAGATGAATCCCTACAAGTTTTATGAACGTAACAAAACATTCAGATGATTCAGCAAAGTATCCGTTCAGCGTAGGAAAAAAGTAATCAGCTAAATAATTATAACTTAAATCATCATAACTATAAATCATTATACAGTTAAGGCAAAACTATAGGTTGGTTCACTGTAGTTCTTATTTTTCACCTGGTTATTTTGAGCAGCCTCTGAAGGAGTACGGTTCTCATTTAGGGGAAAATGGTGCCACTTAAATACTCCACAATTATAAAAGTAGCACCACTCTTAGCTGTACCAATGTTCAGAACACTGTTTTGGCAGAGGTATCATGAGGTAATAGTCAGGCCACTGGTCAGGGAAACCTGGGTTCAAATCCCACCTCTGACTCAATAGCTCTGTGATCTTAGGCAGATCACCTGATCTCTATGAACTTCAGTTTCCTATCAGTAAATGAAAGGGTTGACTAGATGGCCTTTGTAATCCCTTTCAAATCTAAATGTATGCTCCTACGGTCTTTAAATTTATGGCTCTAAGCCTGAACCAAGGTATTGTTGATGTCAGAAAACACGAAATTCAAAGAAAAAGACATTTAATGAAACAAAATGGTGTAATAAATTTGTTTTTGTTGTTGTCCAGTTGTTTTCAGTTGTGTCTGACCCCATTTGGAGTTTTCTTTGCAAAGATTCTGGAGTGGTTTGCTATTTCCTTCCTTAGCCCATTTTACAGATAAAGAAACTGAGGCAAAAGGGTTAAGTGACTTGCCCAAGGTCACGCAGCTGAGGCTGGATTTGAACTCACAAAGACGATTCTTTTTTACTCCAGGCTTGGCACTCTATCCAATGTTCCATCTTGCTGCCTGATAACATAAATACAAGGAATTAAATCAGTAAATGTCCTCTGTACTCTACCAAATAACTGCCACCTCCATATGTCTCTAGGTTATGCTAGCCAATGTCCCAGTTAATGCCTCAATCTGCTCAACATAGAGATCTAACGGAGTTAGATGTCTTGTGGCATTCCAGTTGAAGATTAGTTATGAAATTGCCCTCCTTAATCACTACCCTTTCAATCCTGGGATAATACTCCAGAAAGAACTACTAACTCCCCTCTGTAGTAAGAGAGGAAGCCAGGGGTGTCAGAATACCAAGCGGCAGCTAGGTGGTACAGTGGATGGGTCACTGGGCCTCTGTGAGGACAATTTGAGTTCAAATCTGGCTTCAGACATTTACTAGCTGTGTGACCCTGAGCAAGCCATTAAACTTTGATCTGCCTTAGTTTCCTCATCTGTAAAATGGAGGTGACAATGGCATCTAACTCTCAGGTCTGTGAGGGTCAAATGAATAATATTCGTAAAGCACTTAGAACAATGCCTGGCACATTTTGTTGCTGTTCAGTTGTTTCAGTCTTGTTAGATTCTTTGTGACCCCATTTGGGGCTTTCTTGGCAAAGATACTGAAGTGGTTTGCCATTTCCTTCTCTAGTTCATTTTATAGTTGAGGAACTGAGGCAAACAAGAGCAAGTGACTTGCCTGGGTCACACAGCTAGTAAGTGTCTGAGGCTAGATTTGAACTCACAAAGCTAAGTCTTCTTGACTACCCAGCCTGATGCTCTACACACTGTGCCACCTAGCTATTCTAGTAGGCACATAGTAGGGTCTTAATGAATGCTTGCTTCCCACCCCATGGCCAGATTTATGCCACCTCAGTCTTCTCCATCTCTGTCTCTGATGCCACTTCAGCCTCCTTAATGACACTCCCATGGCCTTTTAAAATTTCACACACTTTAGAGCTGGTTCCATACCAAGAAGCCAGGTAATATTACCAGGTGCTGGGCTCAAGCATGACCTTCTGGAAAATGACTTTCAGAGAATTTTTTCCACAAGGGGTGAAGCTCTCTCCTAAGAATTATGGGAAATAAAGTTCATTTACTGACATTGTCTTCTATCAAAAAAAAATGAAGTAAAGGTAACAAATTATTTGGACCACGTAAAGAAGTCTCCTTAAACTAGAGCTGTGTGACATTGGGCCAAGTCATTTAACCTTTCTGAACCTCAGTGCACTCATCTGTAAAATAAGGTTGTATCATATGATCTTCAAGGTCCTTGCCAGTTCTGGCATTCTATGAGGTAATTTATAAGCAAATAACCATACTGATAGCTATAGAATGGCACTATAGATTTTGATCAATGTTGGGGTCGAATAATGATTAGAACTTCAATGGTGTAATGTCAACTATAGTATTATCATGGATCCATGATTTCATCATAAGTTAAACGCAAACGACAAAGGAGCCACCTGGTAAGTAGGAAGAGAGAAGTGAACTTGCAATGAATAATTCTCCAATTATAGATTGAAATTCTCACAAATCAAAATAATATGCTATTATATGTGCTATAATAACATAGAATCATACTGAGCCTTAATCTCTCCCTTTAGGCAAAAGTTGTATGGGCAGGAGAGTTCAAAACCCTGCACAATCCCACAAAACCATCCTACCTTTTATTCCCTATAGCCAAGGACAAATTCTTCTTGTGTGTGGGTCTCTAAGGCTCAGGGATTTTAAAGAAATGAGGTAGACAGAGTTAATTTATGTTTGATTACAGCACTTTTGTTAGTCTAAAAATATATAGTTAATTTGTGCAAGTTTTAAAAAAAATTGAGTTCACCTTTAGAGTTTTAACAACTGAAGCCACAAGGTCAGAGAATGGTAATGAATGTCCAATACTTCAGTATTTTTTGAGCTGTAAGTGTGTGTATTTGCCTTTACCAATGAAGACTGCAACAGTTCTATAACTCAACAGATGATTTTGGAGAATTGTAACTGAACAATTCATCACCCTACAGTCAATTTGCTAATGTGCCTCTCTGAACTTCCTTAGCTTTGTCTTTGGTGAGTATTTATTGCCAGGGCCTGTACTCCCAAACACCTAAACACAAAAGAATAATCAATCAAAACATATGTACTAAATAGAAATGAGTAAATGAAAATGGATCAACTAAGCGTTTTAAACTTTTAGAGTTTAAAAAGTAGTGAGTTCTCTGTCAGACAAAGTATTTAAGCAGGGAATTAATGTACTCCTATCAGTAATATTTTATTGAATTCAGTAAGCATTTATTAATCACCAATTGTATAAGGGGGGATATTCTAGGTACTGGGGACATAAAGACATGGAATGACAAAAGTTCACTGTCCTCAAGAAGTTTATATTCTATGAACCCTTTAGACAGTTGAGAAGTTGGCCTAAGTGATCTTTAAGGTTGCTTCCAAACCTCAGATTCTGAATCCAATTTGAGACAGAGAAAGTGACATCTGATCAGTCATTGAAAACTTCAAGATTGTGAAATTCACATTAGCTTCATAATATGCTAAGGGATTCATGAAACCATTTCATTAAACTATGCTATGTTTTATTCTTTATTTGAGGGTTCTTTGGTTAAGGAAAATAAATTTCTTCGAAACTAAAAATAAGCATACATTTGTTAATTGGAAAATGATTATTAAACACTTCCTGGGTGAAGAGTACCACGCATGATTTAGTAGCCTTTGGGAAAGGTCAAAAGATAGCCACATTATTGATAATATGGGAATGACATTTATCTCATCAGCTTAAACTCCTAGAGGAATTCTTCCTAGACGACATTGTTATGTGGTGAATTTATTGCTGTAATAATATTAAGAAGAACAATGACAATTCACATTTATTCATTGCTTCAAGGGCCACAAAATGTTTTCCTTGTAACAACCTTGTAGGGTAGGTAGTGAAAGTATTACTATTCCCATGTTATAGATGAAGAAACTGAGCCTCAGAAAGCACAAATGACATATAGGGTGACAAAATTACTAAGTGTCAGTGCCTTGCCTCATATCTAGGCCTTTTTATTTCATTAGTCTTGACCAATCCTCCTTTCACTTTATCACATTACAATATAAATCACAAAAGAGGCTTATTATAGTCCTGTGGCACATTTTCCCTTGGCTTGAGCCTAGTGCTGATTTTGTCTCAGTAACCTGTCCCTGAATGAGGTCTGGGAAAACACCAAAGGAACTGGAAAGAATCTCCAAGCATTATGGCACCTGGCACCTGGACAGCACCAGGTTCTTGTGGCTGCCCTGGCACTTGTCAGCAAGGTAGAGTGATCAACAACGCATTTCTTGGTTTTGCAGCACTGTCTCAATGCCAGCAACTGCCTGAGAATTCTCCTAAGGCTCAACAAGTTTTTGGCTTGTAGACCTAATCCAGATATGGTCTTGGTCCTGGCTGAGCTCTACCTATAAACTTCCTGGCTTGGACAACTACACGTGAGAAAAAACATATGTAACTTGTCATAGCATGGAAAGTTAAGGAAGTCTGAAAATACCATAAATGATTTACTGAAATGAAATGCTTTCCAGGGTTCCCCTCCTATCTTCCTTCCTACTTCAACCCCAACTTATGCAACATTTTGAGGCTGACTCATGGAGAGCAGCCATTCCCTTTCGCTACTTTTTCTTCCTGCCTTTTTTTTTTTGAGAAAAATAAAAACTGGTCTTAAAGGATCATAGGGCTTACCTAGTATGGAAACTTAACATATATTTGTATTTCAATAGAACAGGTGTGCACACACACACACACACACACACACACACACACACACGTCCTAATCTTGAACATTAAAAAATTTATTCTAACAAAATACTTTGTATGGAGGTAGTATTTCCAGTGGGAATGAGTAGATGTTTTACATTAAAGGTAATGCTAAGAAAAGAAATGTTTTTTTCTTTTGTTAAGCGATCATATTCTTATTCAGTCAAATTCTATTGGGAAATTTTCAAAGGTGAGAATCTTACTCCAGAAGTGGAAAGAAAACCTCATTTTTGCTGTGGGGACAGTAAAAAAATTCCCCAAGAGTTTGGCCTAAGGAAAAATTTTAGAGTATATATTTAATGTATCAAATAAGTGAACCATTTTTCAATCTATCTAATTCCATGAATGATACTCAATCCTTAGTTCTAAGCAGAAAATATTCAAAATTAAAATTATTTCGAACTGAAAATAATCGTCTTTATCTTACCTTTCTGAACAGCTTTAAGACATGTCTTAACAATTAACATTGCCTTCCTCAGGACTTCAACTCTGGTCATCATCCCTGGAGATGTTAATATTCACTATGATGACCTTTCTAATAACCTGACCAACTCTTGATTTCATCAGCTCCAACAACCTTATTTTGGTCATACAGCACTATGATCATAGCTTAGACCTGACCATCTTTCAGGATTTCACCATCTTCCAAATCCAGAACTTTAAAATTCTACATTCCAACCACACACAACTTTCTGTCATCCTATCTGTACTACTCCCTCACTGACACCAGCCTTGTTCTTCACCCTCGTGATCCTATAAGACATCTAGACCCACCTCTCTTCTCCCAGTCCATCTCATCCATTCTGGCTTCATTTGCAATTATATGTAACCTTGATTCATAGTCTATCATGTTAACATTTCCATATATACCACCTAAGGTACTTTATTCTCTACTACCAATCTCCTACCATTCCTGATATGCAAATCTTGCTGTCTAGGGTCATAAATTTGGGGCTTGAAATCTCATCTCTTCTGAAATATTTAGTCCTTACTCAAGCTGGTACCTGATAGTTTAGGTTCAATGTTAGAGTGAAATAAGACACTAAGGGATCATTCAGCAATTAACATAAAGCAAGTTTACTTTGCCACAGCAAAGAAAAGCTATTCAAGTAGGATATTGCAGGACTTAAGTTGGGTAGATGTGCCCTGCTAATCCTTGCCCCTCACTTCCTCTGCCACTGTATGTAAATTTCTGGTCAGCAGTCAATAAACATTCATTAAATACCTACTGTGTGCAAAGCCGTATGTTGTCACCGGAATTAAGGATGCTGATATTGACAATATCAGGCATGCAGATGATACCACTCTAATGGCAGAAAGTGAAGAAGATTTAAGAAGATTCTTGATAAGAGTGAGAGAGAAGAGTGTAAAAGCTGGCTTGAAGCTTAACATTAAATAAACAAACAAACAACTAAGATCTTAGCATCTGGTCCCATGACTTACTGGCAAACAGGTGGAGAAGAAATGGAAGCAGTGTCAGATTTTATATGCTTGGGCTCAAAGATCACTGTGGGCAGCAATTGCCGCCATGAAATCAAAAGACACTTGCTCCTTGGAAGGAAAGCTATGGCAAATCTGGACAGCATACTAAAAACTAGAGACATCACCTTGCCGACAAAGGTCCTGTAGTCAAAGCTATGGTTTTCCAGTAGCAATGTATGACTGTGAGTTGGATTATAAAGAAGCTGAGCACTCCAGAATTGACATTTTTGAATTGTGGGACTGAAGAAGTCTTTTGAGAGTTCCTTGGACAGCAAAAAGATCATATCAGTAAATATTTAACTCTAACTATTCATTGGAAGGACAAATACTGAAGCCGAAGCTTAAATACTTTGCCTACATCATGAGAAGACACAACCCTGGAAAAGATTCTTGCTGGGGAAGATTAAAGGCAAAAGGAGAAGGAGACAGCAGTGAATGAGATGGACAGGTAATACTATGGAAACAATGAACATGAACTTGGACAGACTGTGGGAGATAGTGGAGGACAGAAGGGCCTGGTGTTCTGTAGTCTACTAAGTCACAAATAGTTGGACACAACTGAACTACTGAACAGCCTGTGCAAGGGACCGTGCTAAGCACTGGGAATGCAAAGAAAGGCAAATGATTGTCCCTACTCTTAAGGAACTCCCAGTCTAATAGACAAGTTTGGTAACTTGGGTAGTTTGGGGACATCTGCCAAGTCTGAAGGACCTTGGTCTACATGAGTGGGCCTTTTTATGCCTTTAGGAGCCCAGGGAGCCAAATAAATAATGCCATAGGCTACCAGGAAAACTGCATTAAGTCAGGCATACCTTGAGCCTCAGTCCCCTAGACTGAGCAAGTCCTGGGACAGTTTTCTCATCTTTCAGGGAAAAAAAAAACTATTATAACCCATCTTGAGGTTGGTTAAGTGGAGATAGAAATCCTGGAAGATAGTGATCTTATCAAAAATATGTTTAATTTAAAATTTTTTTAAACCAATTAAAATGATTAATTTAGCAAATGACAAATAAAATGAGTGTTTCAATATACATTGTGGAAAAGGAGAGGAATATAGATGAAACTTTAAGCTTCTATTATGTAAAGCTTATTTTTAAATATATAAGTTTGACATGTAACTTTTAAGGTTTTCCTGCTTATCTATGTTTCCTTCTGTTCTCTCCTCACTGAGAATGGAAGAAAGAACCCCTTTCTTCCTCCTACTTCCTCTATAATTGGAAAAAAAAAAGGAAAGTAAAACAAAATCCTTGTAACAAATGCATAGTCAAACAAAACAAATCCCCACAACATGTTAAAAATTTATGTCTCATTCCACATATTGATATGGAGATAGAGAGGCCTGGAGAGGTAAAGTAATTTTTCTAAGGTTATACAAGGTAATAAGTAAAAAATATGGGATTCCAACCCAGCTCCTCTAACTCTAAACCCAGAATCCCAAGCCTCCCTACTTTAATTTCTTTCTAGTATACAATTTTGTTTTCTTCTTCAGGGCCAATCAATACAGCTGAAAAAAAAAAGTCATAAAATTAAACTGATTTCATACACTACAAATTTTTGGTATACTATCTTAACTGGGTTCTTACAGCTACTTGACAATCCAAATATGCATCCCTTGTCAATTCCCTCTCTCATTCACCAAAGTTACTCAAAGATTCTTGTCCTTCCTCTCACCTTCAGCTTTGTTATAAAACTCTACCCACATAGTGATTTACATAGTCTCCTCCATCTCTGATAAGACCAAGGTCAAATAATGTGAGCTTCCTGAGTCCCCTCCCCAGTCTTTATGGTTTTGCCAAATCTTAGAGTTGGAAAGGCCCTACAGATGAATGAACAGATCAATATAGCTTTTATTAAGTGTTTACTGTACAAAGCACTGGGCTAATCACTGGAGGGTTACAAATAGAAAAGTAAGATAGTCCCTGCTCTTGGAGAGCTCCCTTTCTAATGGAGAAACAACAACATATGGATGGTTTCAGCTGCAATGCTGATGGATAGGGCCCATGGTCTTTAGGGTATAGTGACAGAGCAGATGATAATGTCTCTTTTTTAATGCCATCTAATCCAATAGTAATCCACTTGAAGACCTTTAGTGAGGACAATCCATTTTCTTCTAAGGGAACCCATTCCACTTTTGGAAGTGGAAGATTATGTGCTTTAAAAGTTTTTCCTTGTGCAGAACCTGTCTGTTCCTCTTCAATTTTTACTGACATTTGTAATTCTGCTCTCTGGACATACTGAATTTGAAATGCCTCTAGGAACTTAATTTGAAATGTCCGATAAGCAAACAGTGATGCTAGACTAAAGGCTCACTACCCTCCTCCCACCCCAAACTAACCTGCTGCTAAAGCCTGCCTGTTGATTTCACCTTTGCAATATCTCCAGGATACTACTTGGCTTCTGTGATATTATCACCACTCTGGTGTAGACCCTTAGTACCTCATGCCTGAACTATTGCAACAGCCTGCTGGTTGGCCTACCTACCGCAAGTCTCTCCCCGTTCCAGTCCATTCTTCATTCAGCCACCAAAGTGATTTTTCCAACATACAGGTCCTACCATGTCATCTCCATACTCAATAAACTCCATTGACTCCTTGAGACTTCTAGCATCAAATCTAAAATCTTCTGCTTGGTATTGAAAGTCCCTATGACCAACCTCTCCTCCCTACCTTTCTAGTCATCATACACCTTACTTACCACCCACATCTGTCCGGTGCTGCTGGCCTCCTTGCTGTTTTTTGAACAAAGTACTCCAGCTTCTGATTATGTGCATTTTCACTGACCATTTCCTACTCTTGGAACTTCCTCCCTCCTTATCTCTGCCTCTTGGCTTCTTTAGCTGCCCAGCTAAATTCCCGTTTTCTACAAGAAGCCTTTCTGGATCGTCCTTAGTGATACAGCCTTCCATCTATTGATTATCTGTAATTCATCTTGTATACAGTTTGTGTGTACATCACTGGTTGCTTGCCCCACTCCCTTTCCCCCATTAGACCACGAGCTCCTTAAGAACAGGGATTATCTTTGGCTTTTCTTCAAGTCCCAGTGTTCAGCGCAGTGTCTGCCACATAGTAGGTGCTGACTGACGTGATTCACTTTTTAAATGCTCATAGACCATTACTTTAATAATACAATCAGATTTTATTTTTTTAGGAATTGAACTCAACTAATTGCTTTATAATTTGCAGAATTTACATAAACTCTTTTACAATTATTTTATTTTTTTAGTTTATGGAATAAAACAAACATTTCCATAACATAGTACAATAAAAAAGATGATTGTATATGAACTGCAAATCTACTAAACACAACTTGTTATTCCTTTCAAATATACCACAAAATTGTCATGTAAATTTCTTTTCCCCCCTCTTTTTCTTCCCTCTTACCTCACCCTAGAGATGGCTACCATTAGACACAATTAGATATGTATGTATATATGTAAAAATATTCTATACATATTTCTATTTTTCAGTTCTTTCTCTGGATGAAGATAGCATCTTTCTTCGTATATCCCTTATAGTCAATTTGGGTATTTATAATAGACAAAATAACTTCTTTGTTCACAGTCTTTCTTAAAAATATATTGCTGTTACTGTATGTAATGTTCTTGTTACTGTTCATTTCACTCTTCATTACTTTGTGGAAGTCTTTTCATATTTATCTAAAATCTTTGAGATCATGATTTCTTATAGCACAATCATATGCCACAATTTGTTCAGCCATTCCCCAATCAATGGGCATACCTGCAATTCCTAGTTCTTTGCCACCACAAAGAGAGTTGTATGAACATTTTAGAACATATAGGTTCTCTTCCTTCTTCTCTAATCATCTTTGGAAATAGACCAAGTAGCAGTATTTCTGGGTCAAATGGTATAGGTGGTTTAATAACTCTTTGGGCATAATTCCAGATTGCTCTTCAAAATGGTTGGATCAGTTCACAATTCCACAAACAATGAATTAGTGTCCCAATTTTCCACTTCTCTTCCAACATTTGTCACATTCCCCTGCTATCATTTTAGCCAATCTGGTAGATGTAAAATAATATCTCAATGTTGTTTTAATCCGCATTTCTCTAATCAATAATGATTTAGAATATTTTTTCATGCGACTATAAATTGTTTTGATTTCTTCATTGGAAAACTTCTGTTCATATCTTTTGACCATTTATCAATTGGGGAATGACTTGTATTCTTATAAATTTGACAAAGTTCTTTATATATTTAGATATGAGACTTTTATCCAATAAACTGTCTATAAAATTCCCCTCTTAATTTTCTATTTTCCTTCTGATCTTGACTACATTTGTTTTATTTGTGCAAAAACTTTTTTTAAATAGTATTTTATTTTTTCCACAGTTACATGTCAAGAAAATTTTTAGCATTCATTTTTACAAGATTTTGAGTTCCAAATTTTTCACTCCCCTCCCCTCTTCTGAAAATGGTAAGCAATTTGATATAGTTTATACAAATACCATCATGTAAAATTATTTCCGTATTAGATTTGCTGAAGAAAAAACAAATCAAAAGGAAAACAAAAGCCATTAGAAAGGATAAAGTAAGTGAAAAAATATACTTTAATCTGCATTCAGAGTCCATCAGTTTTTTATCTGGATGTGGATAGCATTTTCCTCCATGAGTCCTTTGTACTTGTCTTGAATCATCGTTTTGCTGAGAAGAACTGAATCATTCGTTGTACAATGTTGCAGACACTGTGTACAATGTTCTCCTGACTTGGCTCATTTCACTCAGCATCAGTTCATTTAAGTCTTTCCAGGTTTTTCTGAAATCTGCCTGTTCATCATATGGTACAATAGTATTCCCATTACATTCATATAACACAACTTGTTAAGTCATTCTCCAACTGATGGGCATCCCCTCAATTTCATCTCAATTCTTTGCCAACGCAAAAAGAGCTGCTATAAATTTTTTTGTACATGGGTCCTTTTCCCATTTGTATGATCTCTTTGGGATACAGACCTAGAAGTGGTACTGCTGGGTCAAAGGGTATGCATATTTTTGTAGCCCTTTGGACATAATTACAAATTGCTCTCCAGAATGATTGTATCAGTTCACAACTCTAACAACAATGTATTCTCTACAACACTTATCATTTTCCTTTTTTGTCAGATTAACCAATCTGATAGGTAAAAGGTGGTACCCCAGAGTTATTTTAATTTGCATTTCTCTAATCAAAGTGATTTAGAGCACTTCTTCCTATGCCTATAGATAGCTTTGACTTCTTCATCAGAAAACTGCCTGTTCATATCCTTTGACTATTTATCAATTGGGAAATGGCTTGTATTCTTGTCAATTTGACTCGGCTCTCTATATATTTGTGAAATGAGGCCTTTATCAGAGATGCTTGTTATAAAGATTGTTTCTTTGCTTTCTGCTTTTCTTCTAATCTTGATTGCATTGGTTTTGTTTGTATAAAAGCTTTGTAATTTAATATAATCAAAATGATCTATTTTATATTTTGTAATGTTCTCTATCTCTTGTTTAGTCATGAACTCTTCCCCTCCCTATAGATCTTCTAATTTGCTTATGTTGTTACCCTTTATGTCTAAATCATGTCAAAGGTCTGTCATAGCTATCTTTTCTAATTACCTCCTTAGTTTCTTGTTTATTTTTTGATTGGGTTTATTGAGTTCTAGCTATGAGAGGAAAGATAGAAGAGGTTAACCCAACTTCAGGTTGCTGAAGGAAAAGACTCTAGAAAGATAGGAGATAAGCTAGCAGTCTCCATTATGTCCCTATTCCCAGTTTGCTATACTAGAGACTTTGGCAATCTTCCCTTTGGGTAAGATCTGGGACCCTCTCTCAACTGAACTGAGATAGCTTGCTCCCAATGGAAAAGCTCCTTCACTCTGCATTGTTTAGTATATATTCTTATATGTATACTTTCTCTAATTTCTGTTTGCTGCTGATTTGGATAAAAATATTTTTAGGCTAAATTCTTTGTCTATTTATCTGGAACTGGTATTTGGTGGGAAAGGGGGAAAGCTTTCCAATATAAATCTTGGTGTCCTTTCCTCCCTCTGAATAATAAAACAGCCTTCAGAAGTTAATTTGTACCTGAAACTCACCTGAACCTGAAACTAATAATACTTAAGGGAGCAAATAGATATAATTCTCCCTGAGGAGAGCAGGGTAGCCTCCAGCCCCAACTTTCAGCTTCCCCTGCTGGCAGGAGAGTCTCCCTTGGATTAGGTGGGGAGGAGAGAAGAGGCAAGACATACAAATTTTGCCTCCCTTTGGGCTACAAAACAACACCTCCATGTTATATATTGGGGAATAAGCCTCATCATACATGGGGCCTTGCTATCCGAGGCTTCTATGATCCAAACTGGAATGTGTTCAAAACCAGGTGACAAGGATTTTCAGGGCATTTTATGCCCTGTCACTTGAAAATCTGTCAAAGAAATTGGAGCTGTTGAACCTATAGAAGAGAAGATATAAAGGTGCTATATACTAGCTGTTTCCAAATAGCAAGAGGCCTTTCATGTAGAAGAGAGATTAAAATTGTTCTTCCTGGTTCCATCAGACAAGACTAGGACCAATGGGTAAAAGTTACAGGACATCAGATTTTGGCTCAATAGAAGGAATAACTTAGCAGTCAGAGCTGTCCAAAAATGGAAAGGACTTACTTATAAAGTTGTTAATGCCACAATGCTCGCTCTGTTTCCAAAGCATCTGAAGGAACACTTGTTAGGCCTGACATTTTAAACTGTTCTTCTAGTCATCTCAAACTCAACATGTCTCATGGAACTTCCTGTTCTAAACCAACCCATTTTCTGAACTTTCCCACTTCTATCAAAGGAACCACCATTCTTCCAGTTCATTTCATGTCCTTGGAGGCATCTTTGGCTCCTTGTTTTCCCTCACCCTTGAAATGGTTAAAAGACCTGTAATTTCTATCTTCAAAGAATTTCTTGAGTGTATCCCCTTATCTCTACCTACATGACCACCACCTTTGTTCAAGCCTTCATCTTTCCTCAAAACATTTCTCACTAATTCCTCACTAATTATTTTCCTAATTGGTTTCCAAGCCTCATATTTCTCTCCTTTCTAATCTAGCCTCAACACAAAAGTCCCTAAGCATAGGTCTGACCATGCCACTCTCCCTAACTGGTAAATTCTAGTGATTTCCTGTTATCTCTAGGATCAAATAGAAACTCCTCTATTTGACATGTAATGCCCTTTGCAAACTGACTTCAAAATACTTTTCCAGTCTTATTAAATACTATTACATGCTACAATTCAACCAAACAGGTCTCCTCATGTGGTGCCCTCCATATCCCATTGCTATGTCTTTGCTTGGGCTATTGTCCAAGCCCGGAATTAATTCCTCTTTGCCTCCACCTGTTAGAATAGCTGTTTCCTTCAAAATTCATCCTGTCAGTTAGCCAGCCAGTCAACTAGCATTTCCTAAGTGCCTACTACATGCTACATGCTGGGAATATAAAGGCAAAAATTCCTAGTACCTGCCCTCAAGGAGCTCATAGTTTAATGGGGGAAACAACATGTTGTTGTATATTGATTGTATATGAACAAGGTACATATAGGATAAATCGGGGGGTAATTTTAGAAGAAAAACATTAAGATTAAGAATGACTGGGAAAAGCTTCTTATTGAAGATGGAACTTTAGCTGAGGCTTGAAGGAAGCCAGAGAAGCCAAGAAGAGATGAGGAAAGAGAGGATTTCAGGTATAGAGCACAGCAAGGTCAGTGTCACTGGATCAAAGAATACGTGTAAGCTCTTTCTGGATTCTCCTGGCTGTTAGTTCCCCTCCTACCCCAACTACCTCTTTAAAAATGTGTGCATATTTTTCATATTCCTATGCAATCATAGGATCATAGATTTATAGTGGAGGGGGACATGTTGCCTCCCTGAGCAGATATAAGATTCTTACATATGGGATCTGTTTCACTTTTATCTACATATCCTTAGCACCCAGCACAGTGCCTCGCATATAATGGGTACTTAATAATGCTGACTAATTGGTCGAATGATTGATTGACTTACTAGTGGAAAGAACATTGGTCTAAGAGAAGCCTTAGGCATCAGTTATGGCTCTGATGCTTACCAGCTGTCTCTGGGCAGCTCACTTTCCCCTTCTGAGCATCAGTGTCTTTTCTGAAAAATAGAGCTAATAAAATTTATACTGCTTCCTCATTGGCTTGTTATTATTGAGGAAAGCTCTTTGCAAGAAGAAGAAAAGATGTAGGCTATTATTATTTCTTTGGTAAGGAATTAGGCTAGATTAGAGGTGTCAAACACTGAGCCCATAATATTCCTGAGTGTGGTCTGAACTAGATTAAAATGTAATTACCAAATACTTTAAAAAAGAAATAAAAGTAGAAAAATACAGATGCTAACATGTGAGTTTCTAAGTCAGTATATCCCCATAGGACACCTTATATATGATTTGGTGGCCTCTGTTTCTATTTGATTTGACACCACTGGGTTAGATGATCTCCAAGGTTTTTTTCCATATCTAGGCCTCTCTGCCTCTATGACATCATTATGGGTCTCTCTGTACTCCTGCTTTGTTTTTTCATCAAGGCAGAATATGAGTGATACAAAATGCAGTTTGTAGCCTCCTTCCTTCCAACTTCAACAGTTTAAATTGCTTTCTGTGAGTACACTGTCACTGATCTAATTTTTACTAAATGTTTGGCAGGTTTCTGTGCTAAAAATATACTGAGTTAAAACAGTGGATTAAGAATGATGTTGTTTCCATATCTCATCTCATAATTTTCACTTAATGGCTCTAAATTCCTTGAAGTCTCAGACTTGGAATTTGGCTTGCAGAGTTCTAAAGTGTGCTGCTTTGTACGTCTTTAGTGGAGTCACTTAGGAATATTAACTGTAATGCAGCATGCAATGTGTTGGTACAAGGCTTATTTGAGCACAGAATTAGTGAAAGGTGAATGATAAATAGTGGGCTCTGTGTGTGTGTGTGTGTGTGTGTATATGAGTGTGCTAATGAGAGAAAGATGGAGACACAGACACAGAGACAGAGACAGAGACAGAGAAAGGGAGAGAGAAAGGAAAGAGACACAGAGAAAGGGGGGGGAGAGAGAGAGAGAGAGAGAGAGAGAGAGAGAGAGAGAGAGCAAGAGCGAGAGCTGAAATATTCCAAAGAACAGACTCTGTATGGTATTGTAAAATGTCTTGTAGGTTCATTTCTGCTTTTGAAATGTTACAGCGCTTGCTTATTGTCACAGCATGATCGTCAGCGCAGTTGGGGAGTGCTTTTTTAAAGTAATGCAAATGCATGAATGTCAGAAATACCTTCAAATATCGGGGCCTGCATCTTTAAGGAGTGCATTTGGCATTAAGCAGCCTTTTCCAGCTAATGAATTTCTCAAGTTACAAGAATAATGGCCTTTTTAATCTTAGCAAGAGTAATTAAACAGACATTTGTTATTAATGATGTTGTTAATGGCAGTAGATATTGAATTCTCACTGTAGAAGTTATAATGCTCGACAGTGATTTTTGGAATTTCAGGCTAATATGACTAGATGGTTGCTTTAAAAGTCTTCAGTGTCTCCTTAACAAAAACGTAGGGTAGTTGTTATTAAGAATAAAGAAACAGATTTCAGTTCCTAGGAAAACCCCAGATCAGAGCATGAGAACTTTCCAATGGGATGGAAGCTTACTTAAGATACAAGATTTTCCCCCCATTTCTTTTCTGCTCTCAGGTATGCTTATATCCCATAAATGTAAATGAGAATGACTTTACTTGAGAAAGAGTGATTTACCTTCAAGTCCAATTCCTTCAGTCCAAAGGTAAATTGTTAAAGTGAGCTCCTTCTTGTCTAACACAGAAGCCATGTGTGGATGGTAGGTCTCCTGATGCTTTCTGGTATTCAGTGATGTTGGCCCTATTCCAAATGTGATCTCTGAAGAATGAAAGATACTTGTTGCCTGTGTTGTTGTTTGTCCTTCATTCTGGAAGAGGACCATGGCATCAGGGAGTGCCAAGGTACATTAGCTAACTAACCAATCACTTGTTAAACACTTAATATGTGCTCCACACATATTAAGATAGGGAGACAAAAATGGAGATGGAGAGAAAAGGTAGAAACAGGACGTTTATTCAAAGTACTCCTATTCTATTAGGGGGAAATGGCAAGAATACCTATAAACATGCAATATTTACAATGTAAATTCAAAGCAGCTAAAGCTGTTAGGAAATACATATTCATATCCTTCCTATAGGAGGCAACATTTGAATTAAGCTTAAGAAGGAAGAGAGGGATTCTATAAGGTGGTGAACAGAGACAGCCCACGTAAATGTTGGATAAATTTTATCCATAAGGAATGGTTCACAGACAATTTTGTTTGGAAAATAGGATACATGAAGGGGAATAATGTGTCACATACATGGAATGACATGTGAATGGCTTAACATTTCAGAAAAGGGAGTTGTGTTTGAACCTAGAAGGAATAGAGAGTCTGTAGGAGTAAGGACAAGGACATGGTCAGACCTGTGTTCTAGGAATATCACTTTGGCATCTTTGTAGGGGATGAATAGAAGGTAGGGAGACCAATTAGTAGACTTCTGCAAAATTCCACTTGTGGAGACCTTGTGAAACCATGAATGAGAGTGGTGGCTTTGTGACTAGACTGAAGGAGGGCAATGAGGCTCATGGGTGTGCTGGCTCAAGAAAGCTGATTGTTAAATTTTCAATGTGAGTATTAGACCTTGGAAATCAGGGCTTGATTTATTGTTTTCTTGATTATCTTAGACTTAAAAAGCTGATGGAGAAAATGTCAATAATGCCAATTAAACTTAAAAGTGTATTGTATGTATATCCCCTCTCCCCCAAAGTTGGTTGTTAAATATTGGTAAGCACATCCTTAAATGAAAGAAATATAGTGGAGGTAGGCTCAACAAGACTAGATATTCTAATTTGTTGGATATGGAGAGGAAGGTGAGAGAGAAAGGGAAAAGTTAATGACAACTCTGCAGTCAACCCAGATTACTGGAAGGATGGTCATGCCAACAATAAAAATAGGAAGGATAATCAAATTGAGGGAGAAAAAAGATGGATATGGGAACTATGATGTTTTCCCTTCACTGTGCTTATAGATTTGAAACACTGAATGTATAAACAGACAAAAATCTAGATTTGAATTCTGAAGATTTTAAGGGAATTTTCAGAGGAAGATGTGAATAGGTAAAAGGATTAAGCATGTGAATGCCAGGGTACCAAATATTTTTTGGTATTCATTAATTCATTCAACAAACATTAAGTTCCTACTCTGTGCAGAGGATCATGATAGGTACCGGTTTCCACTATTAAGACAGCCCTGTCTTTATGGATATAGCTGATAGTGGGTGTATAAATAAGGCCCATATGGTAACAATATACATAACTACATTAGCTACCAAACAAAATACTCAATGATGTCTGAGGGAAAAAAGTTATTACTGACAAGGGAATCCTCAGAAGACTTCATAGGAGAGGTGACATTTGACTTGGGAGTTAAAAGATGGGAATGAATTCATCAGATAAAGAGAGAGAGAGAGAAAGATAGGAAATTCCAGGTATAGGGAGTGGCATAAGCAAAGATATGGAAATAAAGAGCACAGATTATATTGGGTTTGGGGAGGGGAAAGGGAGAATGCCTATTTGAAGAAAATGAGTGAGAAGTCGACTTTCTGATAGATGTCCCAGACTCTCATTCATGCATGCATGCTATCATTCTTTAGCTTTTCTGCTTTCCTGGTATCCTTGTCCTTCCCTCCCTCTCAACAAATCCCCTCCCACTGCTTCCCTCCAGAATGGGCATCACTATGTGTATGGCCTAGAGAATAAAACATCCACATGTATATTAGTTCTCCCTGGTTGGTAACAAATGTTTAAATAATATCTAGCCACAGCCAATGCCAAGAAATATTCTTAGTGTTTATCATGATATGGACAGTGGATTGATATTTATCTGTATTTGAAATCAACCTTTGTATTCAGTCTCAGAACTGAACTAGGAGGACAGAGTAATGGACATGGAATCAAGAAAGCTTGAGTTCAAATCCAGTCTCAGACACTTATTGGCTATCTGACCCTAGGAAGTCACTTAACCATGACCTGCCTCAGTTTCCTCATCTATAAAATGAAGATAATAATAGCATGCTGTTGTTGTTCAGTTGCATCTGACTCTGTGACCCTGTGAACCATACCATCCATGGGGTTTTCTTGGCAAAGATACTGAGGTGGCTTGCCATTTTCTTCTCTAGTGGATTAAAACAAGCAGAGGTTAAGTGACTTGCCCAGGGTCACCCAGCTAGTAAGTGTCTGAGGCCAGATTGAACTCAGGTCTCCCTGCCTTCTGCTAGGTGGTCTATCCACTGAGCAATCTAGCTATCCCATGTACCTCCCCTCATTTGTTGTGAGGATCAAAGGAGATATTTGTAAAGTCTTTTGCAAAAGTTAAAGAACTATAGAAATGCTAACTATTATTATCAGTGCTAGCCCCTTTCAAGGACAAAAGCTACAATGTGGGATAATGTATTACATTGTCATTGGGTGCCCTACTAATAACCCACTGACATCTTGTGGCCATTGCTCTACTGATACAAAGGTGCTCCCCTCCCACCTTGGGTCACTTAGTCTCATGTCAGTATTGTAATACATAGGCTTGCCTAGTTAGCAGAAACTAATACTGATATATGGGTGAGACAGTTTACCAAGTGCTTAAAGGCCTGACCAATTTTTTTATCTTGGTGATCTTCAAAAAGTGCCAATTTTCTCCTTTCTGCCCTTTTACTTACATTTTAAACCATAATTTTAACATTTATTTTACTTATATTTTTAACCACAATTTCGACTTACACGTTTTAACCACATATTAACAAGTGAGGTCATTGAGAAGCTAAACTAATAACCATTAAACCCCAAGAAGCACCTTCAGGTTTTGAGAATTTTTCAGATATGGCTAGAAAATAAACATTTTCTTTTTTCTCCATCTTCACTCCCTGCTGAAATACCTACCATACATCCCATATACTAAAAAGAAATTTGTCAGAACTAGCTTTATTGAAAGCTTTAGATAAGCTTTAATAGTCTTTTCTTCTAATATTTTTACTCCAAATCCATGATTCAAATATGGGTAATCTTTCTTCCTCTATGGGGGCCTTGAGTGTGATTAAATGGTAAAAGCGTGTGTTCAGATATTCTTTGTAAATCTATGAGAAAGCATCCACACCAGTCGCTACCTTCACTCTTACCTTCCTAAGTTCCTGACTCTTAGAACCACGTTTCCACTTTGCTCCAATCTCTTCTTCTCTCATCTTTAACCTTAGCATTAAACTGAAGACTTTCTCCCTCCTGTTTGGAAATAGTTAGGAACTTCCCATAGATGCCTTCCATTCTCTCAATGTCACCAAACTATCACTAAAGAGGGAAATTCTTTGGGTTTTCACACTGATGAAGGAAGCAAAAGTCAGGACAAAGAGGGTGAAAAAATGCAGCAAGGTAGCAACATTTTGGCAGCCTGACCATTGGGGATCAGCAAGGGTTTCAAGATGGAGCCGGCTTTTAATGATTACATTCATAATGAGATAAAGAAAATTCAGTTAGGTTCCCATCAGCAAAAAGGCAAGGGCCACTGAATCTCAGTTCCTCTCCAAGGTGACGAGTACGTGACAATTTCCAGGTACTAAGAGGTAAGGGGATGAGTTACTACATGTTGAGTATCAGGTAATACAAAGTTTCAAGTTGAGTGATGCCGCCCCCAACACTGATTGACAAGCAGGTCTGGGAACAATGGTCACTGAGTCAGTCTAACTTTCAATACTATCTGCAATCACAAATATGTGAATAGACTGACTTGGGGCTTATGCATGTTCAAAGGGTTTAATAAGGTCCCCGATGCTCTTAAGTAATTGGCTATATTTACCTGATAGTCTCATCTGGCTGTTTCACCATATTCAAGACTTAACATATCAAAAATTGAATCTTTCACCCCAGGAAAAACAACAACAACAACAAATTAACAACTCTTCCTCTCCTCTGATTTTTCTATTTCTTTTGCTGGAACTATGATTCTTCTAATCATGTAGGCTTTAAATCTTGCTTTTTAACTCTTCCCTCTTCCTTATCCCCCAGGTCTAAATCACTTTTCAAGTTCAATTGATTCTATCACTAGAGTGATCTGCTATCAACACAACAAATATTGAAGACTAAGGGACAGAAGGTTTGCCATCTGTGTCAGTGAAAAGAATCCTCAAGCTGGTGTAATCAGAGATCCCTGAAGAATTTAAATATTGATCTATCACTATCTTGATCTATTAACTATTCATTGATTAGGCAATCAATCAAAAAGAACATACTATGTGAGGCACTATTTTCCGTGCCATGGTTATAGAAACAAAAATGAAAGAGTCCTTTCCCTCAAGGAGTTTATATTGGATTAAATAACAATAATTCTCCTTCTTGTAAAAGGGAGGGCATCAGCAGCATCCCTTTTCTCTGACACCAAAAGAAGTAAATAACCCCCCGGGCCTCAGTAGTGTGGTTTAAATAGCACTGAGTTTTTGGTCAGGAAATACTGGTTTAAATTTAAGCTCTGTTCTTTACCTACTACAATTGTTTATGTGGGCACAGTGGATAGAGTACTGCCTGGAGTCAAGAAGACTCATCTTCCTGAGTTCAAATCCAGCCTCAGACGTTAGCTATATCACCTCAGGCAAGTCACTTAATCCTGTTTGCCTCAATTTTCTCATCTGCAAAATGACCTGGAGAAAGAACTGGCAAACCACTCCAGTATCTTTGCCAAGAAAACCCAGATGGGATCACAAAGAATAATTAGGCAAGACTGAAAACAACTGAACAACAACAAATTGTTTCTATAACCATAGGTGAGTCACTTCCCATCTTCGCCCCTTCCTCAACTATGAAATAAGAAAGGTTAATCAGATGATCCTTAAGATCCATCCTAGCTTTAAATCCATAAGGTAAATTGACTTTATTTCCTTAAATCATGAAGAAATTTGGGTTTATGTTCTACTTTTTATTTTTATTTTTATCACAAAAAATAAATAACAGAGGGCAATTACATTTTCAACAATCCAGTCTCTTTTGGAATTCTAGTTTGACGAGAAATGATTTTTCTGTGGAAAAGACGTGTCTTTATTTGTCATGCTAAGAACCATATCCCACAGTGTCATGTGAGAGAGTATGTGCTTCCTTTACATTTACATCCGTGTTTCTCCTGAGAAAAATGTTTGAGCAAAGCTTTATTAAAAAAAAAAATCCAGCAAGCTCTAGAGACTGTAGTTTATTGCCTTTTGAATTTTGCCTGTGAGTGAGGGAATGAAGGTCGAGGGTGCCTAAAGTCCCAGCTTGGGTGGATTCCAGGTAATACCTTCTGAAAGAGCTCATCCTATCTTTGCTTATCATTTTCTCATTAAAAATTGTTTCCTGATCTCAGATTCAGGGTTATTTAAATCATATGGGTAATGCAATTTTTTTTCTTTCTTCAAAATATCATAAATGGTCATAGAAAAAAAAGGAAGAAAAAATCTGGCTTCAGTTGCTAATTTCCCCTGCTCTGTCAAGATTAGGGTAGTAGTTCTGAGTAATTCTGTCTCCTCTCAAGGGACTAGGTCTGAAATAATCCAGTGTTTATTTTTAAACAAATTCTCACAGTACTACAATGTTTCAGTGACTTCCTGGGATGTTTCTAGTTTTTCACAGGCCAAAAGGCCATTCTCAGAGGTAGCTCCTTCATGTAAACCTAAAAACAGCACTTTCCCACATTACAGTTTATCAGGAAGTTGAAAGTTCAGGAGTCCTTCTCTCTTTCTCTTTCTCGTCAGAGAGAAAGGAAAAAATAAGGGGCAGTTCCAGCTTTTCAGAGCGTTCCAGTAGGGCCATTCCATTTCAGTCTTTTGGAACCTGGGAAAGAGGCAGGGTCTTGTGATGTGCCTTGGCAGCCGAGGGACTGGGAAACAGGATTCCCTGTTATTCTCTAGGTCACTCTCTGTGTGACCCTGACCCTTCCAAGCCTTACTGACCCCACCTCTAACTTGGGGATAACGATGCTTGCCATCTGACCCTCAGCACATTCTTTTGAGGTAAGCAGTGAGATTTTAGTTCTGTAAAGCCCTTATGAGTTCTCCAAAGGAAGCCCCTATGCCCACTCACAGATAGGACTTGGCATTTGAGATTCTATACCATCTGTCCAGCTTTATTTCCCACAGTTCCCCAACATGAACTCTTCACTTTGTCCAAGCTAGGTCAATTCATGACTCCAACCTGCTTCATATTTCCAGTCTTCGATTAAAATGCAAACTTTTGGAAAGTTGGAATTGTTTCATTTATTTTACTCCTATACTCAGAGCCTAGCTCAGTAACTGGCCTATCATGGGTGCTTAATAAACATTTGCTGATGGATTGATGAGGTCATCGAGAATTCTCTCCCCTCTTCTGTTTCTATACAAATTACTAAAGGCTCAGCTTAAATTCCATCTTTTCTATGAAGCCTTCTCAACCTTCAGTTTTATAACCTTCGAACTTTAAGGGACTCTCAAGGTGATAGAATTGAGCCCCTTTATTTTTTAGAGGAAGAAGCTGATATTAAGTCCATCACTTGGTCACTGTCACAAAATTTAAAGTCAGAATTAAAAACCACCCAGCAATAACATTTTATGTTAGTAAGAAGAAATTGGATCTCTGATAAAATTCTGAACAAAATGTTCCAATATTTGTCATTTTGTAACCCTATTCACAACCAGTTAATAGAGAGTCAGAATTAGAAGCCCATGATGATCAATCAAATCATGTACTTTCTGTTTTACCCTTCTTGTAGCCTATTTTTCCCCAGGATGTTGTGTTCTTCCATGCCTCTGTACCACTTAGAGTTTACCACTCACTCCATTTTTGCCATATTGTCTCTTACACTGTTAATCTCTTCATGGCTATTTGTCCAGCTAATTAAATTGTAAATTGCTTGAGCTCAGGGATGGGTGTTATAATTTTTTGTGTCTTTCATGGGCACCTAGCCCAGTGAATGAATGAATGAATCAATGAATGAATGAATGAATGAATGAATGAATGAATGAATGAATGAAAAAAGCAATTATTAAGTACTTACTATGTGCCAAGCACTTTGCTAATCCCTGGGGAAATAAATACAAAAGCAGAGTCCTTGCTCTCCAGAAGCTTACATTATAATAAAAGAGACTACACATATTATGGGGTCGTGGTCAAGGAAGAGTATTTTGCTTTGGAAATTTAGCGAATGGGGCATGGAGGCAGAAAGGAGTAGTTTGGCAGGCCTTTTTCAGGAGCAATGATAATATCGATTTGATTTTGGTTACAGAATTGGAGTAAAAGGGAACTGGAGGTGAAGGGTATTCTTAGCAGCAGGGTGGCAATGGGAGACAAGATGGCAACTATAATGAGAATAAAGTGAACCATTGCTGGATTCTTCCAGATACAGGTACTCACTAATTGGGAGAGAAGGGGAGCCCAGGCTAGGAGTTCCTGAACTTAAAGAGCTAAGTCCTCCAGGGCATGGTGTCTGGTCAGCAGCAAGGTAACTGCTAACAGTTCTAACAGGGATTCTTAACTCAGTATCCATAATATTATTCTTAAAAAATATCTTGAAAATTATATTTCAATGTAAATTGTTTTCCTTCATAATCCTAAATATTTCATATATTTAAAAGCATTATTCTGAGAAGGGGGTCTGTAGGCTTTACCAGATTGCTAAAGGGGTGCATGAAACAAAAAAGGGTAAATACTCCATTTAAAAGATGGCTGGGAGGATCTTCTTTGTATAAATACTTATTGATTGAGAGAAAATGGAGTCTTTACAAGTTCATGTTCAGAGCTTTGTCTGGAGAGTACCCTGTGCATTTGTGTGACTAAACATTTTGAGAACTGCACACCCAAATGTCTTCACCGAATGGGAATTCATGCAAACCAAATGGAGAACTAGAAACTATTTTGAAAAATTTAGCCTGGGGTGTTAAATTGGGTCCTAGAAGGCAAAAATCACTTAGCTTTGTCAGCTCTGTAGCTATATTTAAGTGTATTGTTTCATAACAAATCGGCTCTATTTCAGTTTATTGTTCTGTGTACAAGGTTTCCCTGTAACCATGCATTATAATAGACCGGTGCCTGTGTTCTCAAAGTTTCAGAGATGGTTTGCTTGATTACTTGTTTCCTGCCCCAGGGATCCTTGCTGTTAGGTTTTCAGTTAAACAAAGCAGCCTCCCTGGCATTGTGTTCTGACAAACAATTTGCACCTTTGTAAACTGATTAACAGAAAGAGCTTGTTTTGATAATTGATCCTTGACTTGCATTTTAAAGGGCATGGAAATATCTTAGAAGACTTCTATATACGTTACAGTGGGTTTTCATGGGAGTTGAAAAATAATTTTGAAACTTTATTTAAAACACCTAAGTGTAGAGGTCTTTGATTTAGTTTTTGTCCACTGAATACATTTTATTATAAGACATAAAAACCAGCCTAGCAAAATGCTAAGGGTACGTTTCAGGGGGCAGCTAGGTGGTGCAGTGGATAAAACACTGGTCCTAGAGTCAGGAGGACCTGAATTCAAATCCGACCTCAGACACACAACACTCAATAGCTGTGTGACTCTGGGCAAGTCACTTAACCCCAATTGCCTCACACAAAAGGAGAGTGGGTTCCAGGTTTTAACATTGTTAAAGGAAGATGGCAACATACAGAAATAAGATGCCTACCCAATGGAAAGATTGTGTTTGCCAACTATGCAGACTGTGCCTGCGTAAGTTTTTCTCTGTCCAAAAATAAAATTAAAAAATTCTATATTTAATAACCCATGACAATAACAAATAATCAAATAAACATGAAGAAATAAACTCTTACATAAATCCCTTAGAATGTTATGACAAAACCAATTCAAGCAAAAAAGTGCCTTTGTTCTATATGTTGAGGTCAGAGTTGGGACAGCAGTTTAGGTATGAAAGAATTCACATGGACCTACTGTGTAGCCACTGGTGTTGAGTTCAGGGTGGACCCCAAGAATGTTGGGGTGCTACATAAAATGATGAAGAATAGATATGTGGGTCCTAGTGTCCTGAAAGAATTCACTCAGACAGTCTCCAAGTTGAAGAATGGCATTTATTGGGGTGATACACCCAAATGGCCTTACTCCCTGTGAGGCAGAGCCCCAATGGGGTCTACTCTATGTGGGAGGCAGAGCATAGGCCATAGGAGCAGAACAGCCCCTACTTCCCGTAGTAGGCAAAGGAGGTTAGCTAGGTCAAAGGTATGGTTTAAATATAATTTTATGGAATAAGGAGAAGGGGATAAGAGAATGGGAGGAGCAAGCATGGCTCCAAAATACCTGGGAAATCAGGTAGTCTGGAGGTGATAAGCAAAGAGAACAGGAAAGGGGAGAGGAAGAGCTGCTCTGGAATTGAAGGTGCTTTTGTGAAAGCACACAGGTAAGTCCACTGTAGGGGCTTCAGTGCATAGTCTTCTTTGATCATTTTTCTGGCTGGTCACATTCTCATCTTATCTCTTTATCTCATGTCCTGCTTCCTCTATCCACTTTAAGCACTCTTTTCTACTTCATCATATAACAGCATTTCAGTTTTCCTTGAAATATTTTTCTTTCTTTCCTTTCATTTTGCTTCCATTTCCTTCCTTCCTTCCTTCCTTCCTTCCTTCCTTCCTTCCTTCCTTCCTTCCTTCCTTCCTTCCTTCCTTCCTTCCTTCCTTCCTTCCTTCATATTTCTCTGTCCTTTCCTTTCTTTCACTTTCTTTTCCTCTTGTCATGTTGAGAGAGAAGAGTCAATTCACCCAAACGATGTCCAAAGATGTCAGAGGGAATTTTTTAAAAGATGGCTTAAAAAGAGAGGGTAAGGGAGGGACACTAATATTTTAGTACTCCCCATTAGGGAATCTTTTTAAGTTCTGGGCATTTTGGTGGACTGCTAATGAAAACTTGATTATAAATATTAGATCATGGAGTTTCATGGTCTTTGGAGCTGAAAGAGACCTTAGAAGAATGGTCTTCAGGGGCAGCTGGGTAGTGCAGTGGATAGAGCACCAGCCTTGGAGTCAGGAGGATCTGAGTTCAAATCCAGCCTCAGATACATAATACTCACTAGCTGTGTGACTCTGTGCAAGTCACTTAACCCCAATTGCCTCACCAAAAAAAAAAAAAGAATAGTGGTCTTCAGACTTTTTGATTGCACATTCTATCAGTAAAACATTTTAAAACTATGTATTCCTAGTATATGTATATTTATATATTCAAAAATTATGTGCTAATAATTATTTATATTATAAAGCAAGGTAAACATTTCAAAAGGATAAGATAAAGATGAAATAACCCTTGGTTCTGGAGTTAATAGGGAGCCACTGGAGTTTATTGAGTAAGGGAGTGACATGGAAAATCACTAAGAAATCACTTAGGGAGCTGTGTGGAAAATGGGTTGTATAAATACCTGGGGTCTCAAGCCTATTTATATAAGATGTTCCTCATTGGTGGAGTTTATTTATTTGATGCCTGCTTGGGAGAGGAGAGCCCTTGTTTTTCTGGCTTCCTGAGAGAACATGCTTTATTTTAGATCCTCTTCTGGAGAGCACCTTGGTGAGAGATTCTCTGAAAAGACACATAGAGGAGCTGGAACTTCAATGTATCAGCTTTGAATGAGCCCCAGATTATAGAAAGGAGAAAGACTTGAGGCAGAGAGATTGAGTAAGGGGCTATTGCAAATAGTATAGGTGGCAGGGAATGAGCACAGCTCACCACAAGGGTGAGCTCATGAGGATGGCTCATGAACTAGGGTACCTGCTGTGTGAGTAAAGAGAAGGGGACATATGAGGTGGAAACAAGATTTGGCAAGTGACTGGATATATGGGTAAAGGAGAGTGAGGAGGTGAAGATAATACCAAGGTTGAGAAGGTGGGATACTGGAAAGATGGTGCAGCCCTCAACAGAACACAAGGAAGAGGAACGAGTTTGGAGGTAAGATATTGCTATCTGTGATGCATATTTCAACCCAAATTTATCCTTTGAGACTCATTCTTTTCCACCAAAAATGAAGTGTGTATGTGTATATGTGTGTGTGTGTGTGTGTGTGTGTGTGTGTGTATGTGTGTGTGTGTGTGAGAGAGAGAGAGAGAGAGAGAGAGAGAGAGAGAGAGAGAGAGAGAATGTGTGTTGGGGGAGGGTTTTACTAGCTACTGCCCCAGAACCTGCCTTTTATGGGGTGTCTGCCAAAGCCATCAATCGATCTGGGGAAGGGGGTAGTTATGAAAAGGGAGGGAATGATGCATGTGATTCTTCCCAATGGCACCAGCAAAGGCATCCCTATGGTTGCTAAGGTAACAGATTTTTTTTATTAATTTATTTTTATTTGTGAACAATTACTTCCATAAGCTTTTGAGTTTTACATTTTTCTCCCCCTCCCTCTTCACCTCCCTCCCCAGGATGGCGCACAATCTGATATAGGCTATACATATACATTCCTATTAAACATATTTTCACATTAGTCATGTTGCAAAGAATTAGAACCAACAGGAGGAACCACAAGAAAGAGAAAACAGAACAAAACAGAAAAAAAAAATAGCAACAAGTATGCTTCGATCTGCATTCATACTCCATAGTTCTTTCTCTGAATGTGGATAGCATTTTCCATCATGAGACCTTTGGAGATGTCTTAGATCCTTGCATTGCTGAGAAGGGCTGAGTCTATGTTAGTCATCACACAACGTGGCTGTAAAGGATTTTTTTAAACTGCCCTGAGGGTCCACTTAGCTCAGAAGAGTGGAAGCTTGCACAGCAGAGGAAGGGAGTAGAACTGGAGGAGCAGGGCCACAGTGGTTTTGTGGGAGACAAGCCCCATGGTTGGCTATTGTGGGGAGGGTGAGAGGTAACCCAGCCCTGACCCTTAGTCAATTCTTACTCTTTGGGTTCAGAACTCATTCCCCTTGCTATCTGACCCTGGCCCCCTAGGAATCTGTGGCCCTCACTTTAGAGACTGTTGCTTTCACTTTACAGATGAGAAAACTTAGGCTTAGAAACATGAAATGATATGCCCAAATAGATTTTCAGTATAGAAATGGATTGATAGTTTGACTGTGACCCTTCCTTTAAAGAGTACTAGCTTTTTTTCACCCTCAAATAAATGTAAGATTGCTAGGAAATGTATGTAAGAGACAATGGGCAAAAGGCATGGATGGCCCAAGGACCTAAAATGGCAAACACCATATGCAGAAGAAGATTTTGTTTTCAGTTTTCTTTGTGAGAAAAGAAGTGGCAGATTTTATTCTGTTTCAATGTACAGTGTAACATTTTCATAAGGGCTAGAAAATACATGGTGCTAACATCTTGAACTCTGAAAATTCCCTGGGGAAATGGCCAGAGCTGGATTTTTGAAAGGAACAAATTCCCATCTTAAGCTGTCTATATGCAGTTTTCTTAATATTTGTATGGCAGCCCCTTGGGCATTCCTGGGGAAAGGGTAGTAAGAGTACATGTTTCCTCAAATTTGGCAAGCAGGACCCAAATAAAATATTAAAAATCTGCTGGGCATAATATATTTCAAAAATAAATTAAAAAAGAAACTTACGTTTAGATAGTCACTTCACTCAAATGGAGTTCATCAAAAAGCTGTTAATATTTTTATAGCCTGATATGTTTAGCTTTTCTTGAATAAAATATCTTTTTTTTTTTTAATTTCAGATTGATGCTGCATCCAAAGTAAGAAACAAACAAGCAAACAAGCAAATAACCTGGGGAAGCTATGCTGACATCCCAGTAGGATGAATCAACTTAAAATGATAGTATCCATGTTAAACTGGAAGCTCAGGGATCAGTTTGTTCAACCTCTTCATTTTACAAATAAGGAAACTGAGCCATAGAAAAGCTGCTACTTGCTCAGAACTACTCAGCTGGTTTTTGACAGAGCTGGGCCTGGAACCTAGGTGTGTTCACGTTCGCTGGCAATTTTTACCAAGTGAATAATAGGCTAGTAAGAGCTTTGGAAGTCTAATTGCAGTCTAAGGCTTAATTCTGTTCTTCTATAAGTGAGGTCTAAAAGATCCAGGCTAGTAATACATGGCTCTAGGAAATTTGGTCCCACAGATATGAATGAATTGAAAAACATTTATGAAGCACTTAGTATCTATCGAACACCATGTTAAACACTGGGCACACAAATAAAAGCAAGCAAGGCAGTCCCTGTCCCCAAGGAGCTTATATTCTAATGAGGAAAGATAATACTTGAAGGGGAGATAAAAAGGTGGTGGGGAAGGATAATGAGGTGCACATATTAGTATGGTTGGAAAAAGCCAGTAAGTGTGAGAGTCACCTTGTTCTGAGTGAGATAAGGCAAAAGTCCACCTACTGGAGGATGGTAGACTCAAAACTGGAAAAGATGTCATCTAGTCCAAGCACCTCATTTTATAGAAATAGAAATTGTGGTCCATAGAAATCAAGTGACTTGACCACGGCCACACAAGTAGTACATGGCTGAGCCTATATTAAAACCCAGCTCCTCTTAATTCCAAATCCAAAGTTCTTTTCTAGGGCACCAATTTACATCAAGCAAATACAGAAGGGAACAATAGAGAAGCATTGATGTTCTGCCCATCTTGAACTCCTACTCAGGTCTTCCCTTAAACTAGCTCCATCTGGGAATACACAGTAGTGAGAACAATAGAAAGAACACTTTGAACTTGAGAGTTATAGGTCCTAATTAAAATTCCAGCTCCTTAATACACCATCTGTGTGGCTTTGGGCAAGTCACTTAACTAGTTTTCTCAATTGTAAATGAAGTTTCCTTCTACATGACCTTTGAAGTCCCTCTAGATCCAAGATCTTAAGTCAAGGAGAAGGAGTAGCCACATTGAGGCAATCACTGAGAATGCAGTCTCTTAAATTTCTCTTATAAATCTTCCCTAAGTCTGTGTCATAAAAATGATAATTTCTACTGGTAGTTTTGAATCTTGCTATGTTCCAAACCCTGAGGAGGCAGATTGGGAAAATTCTTCAGTCCTTCAAGGGTTGATGACACTGAGTTCGAGGTACTAATGTGACAACTCAAACTTGAAATGTCCCAAAGCAAGAAAATGATCACTTTCTTTAAACCTGACCCTCTTTATAACTTTACTATTCCTGCCTATAACTTGATCATCCACGCTCCCCGTTACATTTGAAACTTTTAATTCTTATCTCTCCCTTACCTTTCACAGCCAATAAGTAATCAGGTCCTGTCCATTTCTCCTTTTGAACACATTTGGTATCTCTTCTTTTTCTACTGTCATTGTTCCACTACAATCTCTCATTGTTAATTTGCTCCACTATTATAATAGACTTTTCATAGGTCCTTCTGTCCTCATTTTCTTTCTTTCTCCAGTCCATCCTTTATACTTAATAATTCCCTTAATAATTTTTCTCACTTGTATGGACTGATACTGAGTAAAGTAAGCAGAACCAGGAGAATGTTGTACACAGTAACAGCCACATTGTGTGATGACTAATACTGATAGACTTAGCTTTTCTCAGCAATGCAAGGATCTAAGACATCTGCAAAGGTCTCATAATGGAAAATGCTATCCACATCCAAAGACAGAACTATGGAGTTTGAATGCAGATCGAAGCGTACTATTTGCTATTATTTTCTTCTGTTTTGTTTTCTCTTTCTTGTGGTTCCTCCTATTGGTTCTAATTCTTCTTTACAACATGACTAATGTGAAAATATGTTTAATAGGAATGTATATGTATAGCCTATATCAGATTGTGTGTCATCTTGGGGAGAGAGGCGGGAAGGGAAGGGGAGAAAAATTTAAAACTCAAAAGCTTATGGAAGTGATTATTGATAAATTAAAATAAATTAGTAAAAAAAAGTACAAAGAGAAAAAAATATTTTTTCTCATTCCTATTCATAGTCATAGCATACGTGATTGTTCTGCTAAAATATCTTCAGTGGCTCTCTATTGCCTACTAAGTAAATTCAAAGTTCTTGGCGTTCAAGACCCTCCATAATCAGGCACCACTTTGTCTATCTTGGGGTGGCCCAGAGCATGGCCAATCTTGGAAAATGTAACAGTTTATTTTTAGAAGCCCTGGCTTCCCCTTTTCTCTCTCCAGTTTATTGTTGTTAAGTCATTTCTCAGTTGTGCCCAACTCTCCATGACCCCATTTGAAGTTTTCTTGGAGGAGATACTGGAGTAGTTTGCCATTTCCTTCTCCAGTTCATTTTTACAGATGAAGAAACTAAGGGAAATGGGATTAAGTGACTTGCCTAGGGTCATACAGCTAGCTTAGTGTCTGAGGCCAGATTTGAACTCATGAAGTTGAGTCTTCCTAACTCTAGAACCAGCACTCTATCCCTAGCTTCCCTCTCCTCCCAATATGACCCCAATGCCCTTTTAACCTATCTCCTTTTCCCCCTCTTCCCATAAAAATTTACTTAATCTCGGGGGATAAAATCTATTAGAGCTCATTTATACCTTAGTGTGAAATGAAATACATTTCTTCTCTTTTCTAGCAGTTGCTCTTGTTGTTTAGTTCTCATGTCTACTTGTAGAAGCAAAGGTTTTGGTCCTCTCAGAGGAGATTGGGGCACCAATGTTTTGGGCAGGTCCTTCTATATATCCAAGGCACCATCCAGAGAGTCACCTAATTCACTTTTGGGACCAACCTTGATCCAGAGCATTAGCTCTCCTCAACAAGATGACCTGAAATATCATATGATAACTAAGAATGGAGTTCTACTTATGTTTAATTAGGGACATGAATTCCTGATTTAGTGGGAAGAGCATCACTACACTAGGAGCCAAGAAAGAGAGGGTCTTTGTACTTTGTCCATCATTGATTAACTGTGTGATTGAGCAATTAATACAATAACATACTTCATACCACTTTTTGCCACTTTCATTTTAAGTTCAATTTAGCAGAAACTTTACAGAGGTCTTAAGGGGGGAAATAGGGGGCATTCATTCTTTTGCTCTTCTGAACTATTGAGCAGAAATCCTGCTCTCCCAAAGAATAATCCCATTGGTATAGTGCCAGATGTTTGCTCCCTGCAAATTTATTGTAGCATGATGGACCTCAGTTTCCTCATCTGTAAAAATGAGGGCTTGTACTTGGTGACCTAGAAGCCCATTTAGCGCCAACTGCATTCTTCCGTGGAGCTTGTCTCTACACAATAATGCTGCTACCAAACAAACAAACAAACAGTGGGGTAGGCATATCCCATGCCTGGAATTGATCATAGACCCTGAAATACCCATTCGTATATTGATAAAGTAACAATCTAGACTAGATGAAAAATCAACAATGGTGACTTTGCAGACCTTTCTACTAGTGCCTCACTTAAGGAGAACAACATCTGGAAGTAGTTGTGTAAATGTAGCGAAGCGACATTGATCCTCATACCTTGTGACCTGCTGGGCAAAGAGAATTTGCCCCATCATCTAGAATGTATTTATTTTCATTCAAGTACTTCTTCACTTACCATGGATGAACTAACACAAAATTCAGGTCTATAATTTCACACAGAAAAATCCACGTGTTTTTTGTTCTCAAGATAGTTTATCTAAAGCTAATAGAGAGCTGCCAAAAAAAGAGAGTGCTAAATTTGTAGCCCTAAAAATGGAAGAGAACTCAGGGACCTTCTGGTCCAACACTTTCATTTCACTAAAGGGTAAATTAAGGCCCAGAGAAATGAAAGTGACTTGTCTAAGGTTGTAGAGGAGGTAAGTGGTAGGAAAGATTTGAACCAAGGAGGGCCTCTGACTTTAAATTACTGTGTGCCATAATACCCATATAGTATGTTTTTGCAATAGCTTTCATAAATCTATTGCCTGAGCAACATAAATGTAACAGTTATTCATGACACAAATACACCAGATTTTTTCCATTGGCCTTTTCTGTTGTGTGAGAATTCAGATTTTTTCCTTAATCAATATCAATAAGATGTGCAATATCCTAATAAGAAGTTATATAGGTTTCTAAGAAATACCAAAGGAAAAAATCTAGTTTGAGAAAACTCAAGAAAATTCACTTTACAAATTATACTAATGAATGAATTCAAAAGCAGTTTATAAAATGAGACATATTTCACTTCCAGTGTATGCAAAGTGCGGAAGGATCATGCTCTTATACATACGTATCCCTCAGAAACTTGGAATCTGCACTTGATTAGGTGAACTACTGGAATTTTATTGTCTAGATATTTAAAAAATAATCCTTTGTATTAGAAAATAGGAAAAAATCATTTTTTGGCTTCTATGACCACGTCCAGGTTTTTCAAATGTTTTCCCCCCAGAAAATAGTAGTAATTCTGGGAAGAAAAATGACAGCAAAAAATTCCAAATTTTCATTGTACTTGTAGACAATCTGATTTTTGTGCATACTTTGCAAGGCAGAATGACAAGAGACTTGTCTCACTTTTAACCTTTTTTTAATCTTTAAATGAAGAAGAGACAAAAGGTAACTTTTCTTTATATAGTAGTTCAAATCTATTAACATTGTTCTTATCATTCTAACCACTCAAAGCTTTGGACTTTTCTTTCCCTATTCTTTCTTCTTGATTCTGAGCAAAGAAACAGAGGTAGTTAACACTAAGATAATGTTCCAGAGAATATAACCCTAGAATTTATTAGAACAAAAACAATCTTTTCTTTCCATAATATTTTGGAAATAAAAATATCCTTCCACTTTCAGGGGATACCCTATGCTAATGCGATGTTAAAAATGCACTGTGTAGTAAGACTTCAAATGTACTTTGGTGCTGATACTAAACTTTAATAATTAGGGCATCTTTCCATGGTTTTTCTCCCCTAAAGCCTGACAATAATGGCTCAGTAATTACTGAACTAATGTTATCAATTCCAACAGATATCACATTTATTAAACAGAAAATGCTATGTTGCTGTTCATCAGTTAGAAATGTGTATAATTGAAATATGAAAATGAAGTCTCTGAGAATATGTGATTCATCATGAATTCTGCAAGCCCTACACTAACTCTCCTTTTCCTAATTAAACTGTCAAATTGAAATCTTATAATTAATACAACCGCATCTTTTACACCAGCTTTTTGCCACTTGCATGTAAAGCTCAATTCAGCAGAAACTTTACAAGGGCCTTCTGTGGGAGGTATTCATTCTTTTGCTCTTCGGATCTATTGAGCAGAAATCCTGCTCTCCCAGAGAATTAGCCCATTGGTATAGTGCCAGATTTTTGCTCTCTGCAAGTTTAAGAACAGTTGGGGCCAGTTTGCTCATTTGGGGAGGCAGCAGGCCCTACAAATTACTCTTTGGATAAGAATTAGTGAACATCGGGGCATAGTCCTATGATACATTATCTATCTATTCATTGATGCCTCCATCTAGCCATCGATCCATCTATTTATTCATCCATTTGAAAACATATAAATTGAATACCCTTTAAGTGCCAACCACTGTGCTAATGGGATACAAAGTTAAAAAAAAGCTCCTGCCTTCAAGGAGCTTACATTCTATTGGAGCTAACACTTGTCAATGTCATAACCCTTACACCTTTGTTACAAAATGCCAGGCCTCCTGCCTTTGTTATCATCACCTCCTTGCCCAGGTACAAATTCCCCTCTGACCCCAAATTCTATAAGCCTCCTCATCAACAATGGCCCCTACCAAGTCTTTCCTAAAATGAAGTTGTGAACACGTTTACTTGCCCAGGGTCACGCAGCTTATAAGTGTCATGTGCCTGAGGCCAGATTTGAACTCAGGTCCTCCTGACTCCAGGGCTAGTGATCTATCCACTGCACCATATAGCTACCCTTCAGCTCTCTATTCAATAAACTCCTGTTGCTTTCAGGATAAAATACAAAAACCCCTGGCATTCTAAGCCCTTCATTACTTAGCCCCATCCTCTCTTTCTAGACTTCTTACATCTTATTCCCTGACAGGTACTCTTTGATCCCGTGACACTGGACCTCTGGCTGTCTTCTATGCCTGGATCACTCTACTTTCTCTGCTTGTTGACTACTGACCTTCCTGACTTCCTTTAAGTTCCAACTAAAGTTCCACTTTCTATAGGAAGCCTTCCTTAACCCCACCAAATATAGCTTGCTTTGTATGTATTTGTTTTCATGTTATCTCCTCCACTAGATTGAAAGTTCCTTGAGGGCAGGGACTGTCTTTTTTCTCTTTTTGTATCCTTAGCAGTGTCTGGCACATAGTAGGCATGTAAATCAATGTTTATTGAATTGAAATCATTTGTCTTCGGTAAAAGAGTAGCATTTTGTGATAGCTGGGTTTGGGTCATACTTCAGATATATGCTGGGCTATGAGACCCTAGCCAAATCATTTAACTCTGAGGCTATACATTGTAGAGGAGATACTAACTTGCACTGGTAGAGGGATTTTCCTTACCTGAGAATTCCCTTTGTTGATGAAACCAATCCCTATCCCTTGTTTGCATTTGCATAGGAAACTCCATGTTTCCTACGCAGATCAGCAACTGTTCCTCAATGAGAGGTTAAGTGACTGTGCCCAACCACACAGAGCCAGCAAGTGTCAAGAGCTGGACCTCAACTCAAGTCTTCTTGACTCTGTGGCTCTCTACTGTGCCTCTCTCTATGCCACAGCTGCTGTGCTTTGTGTCTCGATTAAAGTAAGATTACATAAACGCAGGCAATTATGAGTAAATAGAATAGTGGCAAGGTCCAAATTCATCCATCTTGGGAGATAGTCTTTGTAATGCTTTGATTTTAGATGGTACCATTTAGTTATCCAAACTTAGTTCCTTCATGATTATTGTCAGATATATCTGAGCCTTCTGTGTTATCTTTTGCATGTAGATACACCCTGATGTTCAACTGAGTAAACCAAAAACTTTCCCTGATTGCTCTTGACTATTGAGTAAGAAGGGTGTGAGAGGTGATCTCTCAGAAGAGAAGCCTACTCAAACGGTGAATAGTTCTTGTTAATCTTGTATTGTTTTCAAAACCCTCCCCCCAACCTGTTTTTTTAAGCACATAGCAGAAAGAATGGCCCTACCCCCAAACTGAATTGCTTGCCCTTGCAAAACTTGCCTTTTTTTGTCTCTGGGAAAACTTGTGTCTCTGTTGCTGGGGCCATGAATAGATTGTGCCCCCTGAAGCCCAGCCAATGGGATAAGGGGAAGGGGATTAAGGAGGAGGAGCTCTAGTTAGGGTATAAATAAGCCTTGGTCTCTGTAACAAATTCATACTCTCCTGGCATGGCACAAGGCAATGAAGGGTGGTGCCCTTTCTCATGAGAAAGCAATAAACTCCTTTCTGCTTTCAAGGTATCTAAGTCTTTGTTTTTATTTTGAGTAAGTGGCCTCAGTCCCACACAAGGACCTCCAGTATTTTTTCTTAGTCTTGCTCTAAATTCAGGTTAAAATTGTTATGGAGGTCCAGGGCAAATTGTGCAAAGGCAGAAAATTTGCAGAGGAAGGGGTGGGATTTGAAGTTCCATTGACAAGAAGCAGAAGTCAGAAGCATGATAGAATTGGTGAGGGAAGCATGGACAAGAGTAGCTGATGATGGGATTGTGAGAGGAGAGGTGGGCTCCAGTTGGAGGGGCTGCTTGACCACTGTCCCCCACATTCCCTGAAGGATGCTGGAGGCATCTAAGCTCTAGATATCCTGATTCAGAGAAGGGGACCTCACTTTTGGAATGGGACACAGGTAGAAAAGTCACCCAGGCCAAGAGGCATGCTGGGAAACTCACTCTGTATGATTTGGGACGGGGTAGGAAAATTGAGGATTGGGGGAAAACAACTCTGCTGAGACCACTGGAGCCCTCACCTTTCTAGGGGCAGCTCTGCCTCCCCATCTCAGCAACCTTTCCCTAAATTCTCAGCCCCTCAAGTTTCTTTGCCAAGGAGGTGGTACCTTGGGAAGCAGCTGGTGTAGGGGATGGGGACTGTGCCAAGCTGGGGCTTTAGGTGACTGTGGGCAGCTTATTCTGTGGACCTTGTAGCTTTGAGGTTGGAGTTGGGAAGATGGTTGGGGGGCTCAGAGTCCAGGGCTCACTTCAGAGATTCTGTAAATATTTCCCCCTTGAAAAGCAGGAGAGTGAGCCATGGTTTCCTGGTAAACACTGTCTCCCCATTCCAAGAACTTTTTCCCCTCCAAAGCTTTGCTGTCCTCATTCTAAATTAATTATATATTTACAGAGATGAGGATCCTCTCCCCCTCCTTTTCTGGTTGTTTTCCCTAAGATATGAGACTAAGAAAAGACATTGGGATGGCAGTGGATAGGGGTGGAGGTCAGTGTCCTTGGGAGAGGCCAAATTTCAAACATGGCTGAAAGCCCTGGCTTGGAAGTCAAGAAAACTAGTTTCTGGGCCTTGCACTGGTAATAACTCTGGGTCTCTGTTTCCCCACTGTAAAATGAGGGTATTAGATAAGATGGTCACCAAGATCCTTTCTAGTGCGAGTCCATGAGATTTGTTCTCTGTTTAACTCTTAGCTTTGACTCAGTTTCAGTAAGTTAATGACATTGACCTTGAGAAAGCCTTTTCCCCTTTCTGAGAGTTTCTATCTCTTTAAAATTGTGGCATTGGAGTAAACGATCCTTAAGGCCTCTTAGAGTACAAAAATGGTCTTTTATAGTTTGAAGGGAAGGACTGATTTCAAACATTTTCAGCTCCTTCCCCTAAAGTAAGTATCTGTTTGCTTTAAGAGTTGCTAATGCATTCGACCTCCAAATTATCAGGCTTCTTGGATGCAAAGTGTGAAGAGACAATTCTTGATAACTGTCTTTCAAGGGCAGTTTAAGTAGCAAGATATTTAATCAATCAATAAGGCTTTATTAGGCACCTGTTATGTACCAAACAATGTGCTATGCATTGGGAATAAAAAGATAAAAATGAGAGAGTTCCTGATTTCAAGGAGTTTGCTTTCTTATCATCTTTTGCATTAAGAGGGGGTTATTAGGTTGGGGAAGTCTAGCCAGCAATGTAGTGACCTGGGGTTTCTGTATGCATAGAGTGGTGCTCTCCACCTGAGAGTATCTTTCATGCCATGGAGGAGTGGTTTTTGGTCCTACCTAAAAGTTCAAAAATTGCAAGGAATTGGTACAAGTATTCCTAGGGTATTACCTTAGGTCTTGGTCCCGCCTGATCCTGAAATACATGTTTACCCTGGGTCAATTCAATACACCAAACATTTATTGAGAACCTATTATGCATCTGGCATTATGGTAGGTACTGGTAATACTCTGATGAATCAATGATCTCAACCCTTTGGCTCTTCCCTCTAATCACACAGATCAATGCCCAACCACTGCTGTCTATTCAGTGTAATTCTTTTACATTCCTTCCCAATAATCTGCCACCAGGAGGTCCTTCCAGTGTGCTGAGGACTCTCTTCTCGTTCTCTTGAAGTTGTATGGATGTCAGTGGAGCATCTGGTCCATTCATTGGTTATTCTCTGTTTCTGATGAAAAATCTCTTTCTTATATTTGTTTCTGGTAACAAATTTCTCTGGTGACAAACTTTACCATATTCCTCCTGTGTAATTCCTTGTTCATAAAGTATTACAGCCTGCTCACACCTATCATTCCCCTTTCCATTGCCCCTCTTCTTTGACTGTGGTATTCTATGATTTAGAACCAAACAAAGCACCAGAACAATATCAGCATTAAAAAGGTAGGTTTTTGTTTCAATCAGAAGTAGGGTCTTCAAAAGGACTTTGTAATTTCCCCAAACCTGTTCCTGTTCAATTCACATCATTAGAGAACCTTATTGAGGCCTATTTTTCTCAAGCAAATCAGATGTTCTTTGATAGTCGACAAAAAATAAACACAATGGAGGTTGTATTGTCTATACCTGGGATGAAGAACCTGCAGCCTCCAGGCTACACGTGGCCTTCTAGGTCCTCAAGTGCAGCCTTTTGACTGAGTCGAAGTTTTACAGAACAAATCCTTTTATTAAGGGAATTTGTTCTGTGAAGTTTGGATTTACTCAAAGGGCTGCACTGTTACTTAGTTACCTTTAGTTGCTCCACTTAGTTACCCTGGATCAACCAATATTTTCCTGGCTGCTTTTTTTTCTTTCTCAAAGGAATAATAAGGTCCAAGATGTTTTCTTCAGTGTCATTTTCACTTTTTCTTGCAGTACTCTTAGATTATGATATTAGAGTCTAACTGTGTTGGCTCTAGGCTCTAGTGGTGAAAATAATTTTTGTTGTAAAAATCTTCACATATCTTCCCACTTTTTATCTGCGTCTTCTTCTCCCCATACCTAGTTTTAATCTTAAATACAATCTAGATTTTGCTTAATTGAAGCTTTCAGCAAGGTACAAAAATGAAATTGAAATATACCCTATCCTCAAATAAATAAGACATAGCTAGTTAGTTCCCAGCTTCTACAGAATTCTTTCTTACTCCTATGTCTTCCCCTCACTGCCCTCTCCTGCTTAAAAAGTGGAATTCTCCATATTTCAATGTCCATCTAGATTTTGGTTGGCTAATCACTCTGGGTTTTTACTTACCCATTGACTCAACACTTAACTCTGGTCGATTGGTAATGTACACATATACACATGTACACACAAACATATTAGTTATTATTAAGAGTATGAGATGTTAGCTGAAGAAGCTATTGAGATTTGGGGCACATTAAGAGAAGTCAAGCTTCCAAGAATAAGAAGATACAAGGAAGAGCTTTTTTTCGCAAATAGAGCTATCCAAAAGTGGATTGGGCAGGCTCTTCCTCCCTAGAGATCTTCAAGTAAAGGCTGGATGACTATTTATCAAGAATAATGTTGATGAATTGTGAGGCCCCTTCCGCTTCTGAGATCCTGTTAGAGAATCTTTTCATTATGCCATATGGAAATAGTCTCATTTTTTCAGACAGAAAGATACTACTACCTTCTTAGATATTTAAAGGTAAACTAGGCATACTGGTTCTCTTTCAGTTTAGTTTTCAGAAGTGGCATCCACAGATGGCAGCAGAGAACAGAGAAGATGCACAATGCCATTTGTGAGGGGACTGGATTGGTAATGGACAGGATTTTTTTCCCCTCCCTTAATCTCTTTTTTTTTGGGGGGGGGGAGGGGATTTGTTGTGTAAAGCAGCTAAGTGGAAAGAAGACATTTGCCATAGCAGCCGTGCTGTAATCTGACCTTAGGCTCCACCTTAAGCAACACATCCTGGATAGGAGAAAGCAAGAACAGTGATACATACAGATAGGTAGTCTTTTTTTTTTTACCACCCATTTTCTTTTGCTCACCTCCTCTTGCACCCCTCTCCAAACAACCGCAGAACTAGTCTTCTTTCTTCTAAGGGTTAACATGTCTGCTCACAACATTGAATGGAGTTCCTAGGCCATTTAGTGTCATTTAGACTCTCAGAGTTGGAAGGAATCTTTCTAGATCATTGAATAGTCTCCCTCCCTTTAGACAAGCAAAGAGCTAAAGGACGAAGGACAAATGATTTTGTACTCTTTTGTGGATATTTAACAGTCATGTATTTGGTCATCTATTGCTATATTTTATTACCTGGGTAAACAAGAAATTCTTATATTTGACCAAAATTTCTTTTGATTTAAACCCAGTTTCTCTTGTTAGGTCTTCTATTGGCAAAGATAACAAATTCTTGGCATTGTTTCAATACATCTTTCATGTATTTGGAGGCTTTAACTGTCACCTCTTCTTTTCTGTATGCTTAAGAAAAACAACCATCACCACAACAAAGTCAAACCCAAATGTTTAACCTTTCCTCATCAGTCTGTTCCTGAAGGAGTTGGCTCAGGCTTTCTTTCTTAACTGCACTGTTCATGTCTCTCCTCTTTTCTTTTTTACTGAACCCTCCTGTGAAACTTTCCATGTCTAAGACTTCACCCATCACTTAACGTAGTAATAGTAATGAACAAGAATTTATAAAACTTTTGCCTTAATTGGGTCCCAGTCCCTGACATGATCGACAGGTTCACCTTGGAGGCCTGTCCCAATCACAATCTCTGTATTTTGTACTGCCCACATAAAGAATTTCCTCTCAGAACATGATATTTAGCTTATGTCTCTCTAAGGGCTCTTGGTTCCTTCTGCATGCTCTCAGGTTAACAAGACATTATCTGTAGAATAGGTTTTATTTAATAGGAGAAAAATACAGAAAGGACTTGTACCTAAATCTCTTCACAATCAGGAAAATTCTCTTCCCCTTTACAAATGTAAAAAGTAATTCTGCACTCAGTAGAATCTGCCTTCCCTCTGGACTTATATAGTCATCATGACTCTGGTACTTTCTATTTTATTCTAATCTATTCTATTTATTTATTCTTCCTTCCTTCCTTCCTTCCTTCCTTCCTTTCTTCCTTCCTTCCTTCCTTCCTTCCTTCCTTCCTTCCTTCCTTCCTTCCTTCCTTCCTTCCTTCCTTCCTGTTTTTCTCCCTCCCTCCATCCCTTCCTCTCTTTTTCTTTTCCTCTTGTACAAAACAACTGTTTAAATAAATGCCATATATAACCTATATTGAATTGCCGACCATCTCAGGGAGGGGTGAGGAGAGGAAAGAGGGGAGGGATAGAATTTGGAACTCAAAACTTAAAAAAAAAAACCAGCCAAATGTTAAAAGTTGTTTTAACATGTAAGTGGGAAAAATAAAATATTAAAAAGAAAGAAAAAAGAAAGAAAGAAAAAGAATAAGGACAGATTGCTACTTAGCGCATGTGATTCCTAAGATTTGTATACAAGATGACTTGAGTTTAATACTGAAACTTATTAGCTATGTGACTATGGAAAATTAATTAACCTCTCTGTGTTTTTGTTTCCTCATTTGTTTGCTGGTTTAATATTAGCACCTATAGCATGGGACTTTTCTGAGGATTAAATGTGGGAATGTATGTAAAGAAAATAAGCGTTTATATAGTGCCTACTATATGTCAGGCCATGTGCTGAGCACTTTACAAATTTTTCTTATTTGATCCTCACCAAAACCTTTGAGGTAAGTGGTGTTATTATCCCCATTTTACAGTTGGGGAAATGGGGGCAAATAGGGTTAAATGGTTAAAGTATCTTAAAAACATTAAAGAGCTATATAAGTATGAGTAATCATGATTTGCTGCTATACCCATCCTTTCTCACCCTCTGAGTCCTCTCGGATGGCATGACCTAAGGGTCCTTCTATTCTCACTGAGTTTGGGTTTCTTTCTCTCTTCTTGTAACTTCAGTTCACTGAGACTTTGAATCTTTTGCTTTTCATCCTCATCAAGGTTTGTTTATTTTCTTTTCATGATTCTGATTGCCTCTATGGAAACCATGGGAAAGTACAGACCTCTTTTCAGGTCTCTGTGTCTGCTTTTCTCTCTGAATTTAAGATTGTCTCTTTTTAAAGGCCACATTCAAGGGCCAATTTAAATCGTAATAATAGGTAGATTTGTATAGCACTTTAAGGTTTGCAAAATGGTTTACATATTATCTCATTTGATCCTTACAGCAACTCTGTGAGGTAGTTGATATTAGTATATGAGTTTTACAGGTGAGGAAACTGAGGCTAAGAAAGGTTAAGTTCCCCCCCCAAGGTCACACAATCTCTGAGGCAGGATTCCAACTCATTGATGGACTATATGTTCTACATTTTATTCACCATGCTACCCAGCTACCTTTAATATATGAATATTATCATCCAGGAGATGTCAGCTCAGTGATCCTCACTGCTGCCATGATTTTGAAACTAAAGACTTGAGTCAGACCAAAGAAAATGTGCAATGAGCACTGGGGACAAGAATAATTCACATCTTCTCTAGGTAACAGTCTGCCTGTGCAATTCCTGTGGATGGATGTCTGGGCTTCCTCAATAGATTTACGAAACAGAAGTTGTCCTCAAATAAATAACACATTGTGGCATGGAAATAACTCTAGTCTTTTGAAGAGTAAGATAGTGAAGTGCAAATGCTGGCAAGTTCTATCATGCTATGAAAGCACTGAGTGATGAAATGTGTTTGCTGTCTAAGGACCTGACTAGTGAAATATAGAGAGAATTATCACTAGAAAATTGGGCATTTGGTAAATAAGAAATTATAATAATAAATAATATTAAATAAAATTTTATTTAAAATGATGATGTATTGTAAAAATAAATAAATTATTTGGCCATGGCAACCCCTGAAGAGAGGTTATGAGGTGTAGTCAATACAAAGACCACATTAGAGTCAGAAAGAGCTGGGTTCAAATTCTTCCTCTAAAATACGTTGGAAATATAACTCTGGCTAAGCCACTTATCTCTCCAATGCCGAGACAATAGTTTAAGACTATAAATTTTAGAACATTTGCAGAGCTGCATGGGTAGAAGAAGTTTCCTCACTGTGAGTTTTCTATACCAGTGAGATTACAGGTACAGACTCTTCCCCGCCTATCTCTACCCCCCCATACCAGAAAAAAGTCTGAAATAAAAAAAAAGATTCTTGGTCTTCTGTCTCTATGGCAGTGGTTATGGTGTACTAAAAAGGGAGTTGGGAAGTATTCACAATCACACAGGTTTTAGGCTATCTACAAACATTAATTTAATTATTTTTACATTAAATTCGATTTCTTTTTCCAATGGCCAATGGTTTGATATATACTGGAGAAAGTAAACCATATTGTGACTTTTCACTATAAATTCTTTCACTTAAAAACCTTTATTAAGAGCCTATTATGTTCTAGGCAACTAGGTACCACAGTAAATAGAGCACTAGGCCTGGAGTCAGGAAGACCTGAGTTCAAATTCAGCCTCAAACATTTACTAGCCATGAGACTTTGGGCAAATTGCTTAATCCTGTTTGCCTCATCTGCAAAATGAGCTGGAGAAGGTAATGGCAAACCACTTCAAGATCTTTGCCAAGAAAACCCCAAATGATGTCACAAAGAATTGGACGTGACTGAAACAACTGAACAACAACATATTCCAGGCACTGGTATATATTGGGAATACAAAGATAGATGTAAAGAAATGTATATTCTGGAATTTGTAGCTAAATGGAAGGAAGGGTAGGTCTCCTTGGTGAGGCAAATAAAGAATTTGGAACAACTGAATCATCCTATGGGGCATTTGGTCTTCTGAGTCCCTTTCAGGTCTACAGCTTGGATCAATCCAATGGTCTTCTTGCTTTGTGACGCTCATGATGAACACCATGACAATACTTGTAATTTTGCACCAACATCTGTTATAGAGGATGAAAAGGTAAAAAAGTTCTGGGAAGAGTTCGACAAGTTCCTCTCCAAATAAGTATAAATATACCATAATGCTCAATGACTTCAATACATAAAGGAGAATAGTATATGTTGGAAAATACGGTTCAGAATTAAAAAAAAAACCCAAAAGAAGTCAAAGTATGGAGATGACTCAGAAACTTCCTGACTATATATCATTAATGATTTATTCAAAAAGAAAATAAAAAGTCACTAGACATGGTGAACACTGAATAATATCACAAAGAATGAAGTTGATTGCAGCTAAATAGTGAAGAAAAGTTTGTTGTGGGAGTCATATAAACCAGCTGTATGAGTGCTGTCGAACCATTGATTTGTCAGAGCAAAGATCAAAATCAACATGAAGTTAGAAGAAAGTATAAAGATGGAAAAGATGATATGATTTCCAGTGAAAACACCTCTAACTTGACCGCTTAAAATAAGATATTGATTCTCAAAAATGGAACTAGACTAAAGAAAAATATTGATTTAGAAGTTTTTTAGAAGTAATTAAGAGAACAAAAGAGCCCCAAACTCACTACAGCCTGCAAACACTTTATCTCCTTGCCAAGTAGAAAGACATGGCAGTGAATGCCAAGAAAAGACTATAAATTCTTTTGAAAAACTTAGTAGTGTTTCACAAAACAATAAAAAGTTATGGAGAGAAAAATGAGTTTGTAGAAAGCTTAACATGACACCCAGTGGAGTCAGATTAGCTAAAGAGAAGTCACAGGTGAAACTGGAAGGGCAACCCGTTAGAGGAAAGATTAGGCATTTCTATAAATGACTATTTATTTGATCGATGACAGTGGAAGCACCCCTTTTGGACTCTTGACACCACAAACAAGTATTTATTAAGCCTTTACTATGTACTAGAAATTAAAATACAAACAGAAAGACAGACAGTCTGTGACCTTGATGAGCTTGCATTTTTATGGGGGAAGAACACACGAAAAGAAGGTGGAATATCTGGAAAGGGAGAAGACAGAAGGGATGAAGGCTTAGGACATGGCAGAGAAAGTCCATTGAATCAGGAGTACATTGTATATCTTAGTTCTCAATGTGCTAAATAAGGAACTAAGGAATACAAAACCAGAAAGAACAGCTAAACCAAGACCATTATGCAAAGAGGAAGTTGATGAAGCCAGTAGGTGACATGACTTTGTGGGATTGAGACCTTTCCATCTTTCAAAGAGATCTTTAAAATGGAATGACTGGAAAATATCTCCAACTATATTCCTATCAGAAGAACTCTAAGGAGAGAATATCTAACCTATATGCTTATGTTTTCAACTTTATAAAACCTTTGGGAGAATGATATACACACAGAACAAAGTTATTCTTGATGTAAATATGAGAAAGAAACAGGTAGCCTTGTGAATATATTTCACAGCAGACCACATGTTCTTAGTTACACAATTTGACTGTAAGGTTAAGAGAATACAAGATCCTGTCATGTTTATTAATTGTTGATTTTAAAATTTGATTTAGCTGAACAAAACATAGCCTTGAAGGTTCTCCTCCAGCAACATTACTCTAGGTGGTGCAGGTGATAGAGCCCTGGGCCTCAGCCACTAGCAGTGTGACTCAAGGTAAATCACTAAAGCACTGTGTGCCTCACTTTCTTCAACTGTAAAAATAAGTATAACAATAGCACCTACCTCTCAGTGTTATTGTGAAGATCAAATGAGATAATATTGATGAAGTGCTTAGAACAGTGCCTGGAATAGAATAGGCACTTAATAAATGCTTGTGTCTTCCCTCCCACTTTTCCTCCCTCCTCCCTTCCCCTTTCCCCCTCCCCACTTTGCATCAGTTCACACAAATCTTCCCAGGGTTTTCTGAAACCATCCTACTCATCATTCTTACAGCACAACAGTATTCCATCACAATCATATACCACAACTTGTTCAACCATTCCCCTCAATTTCCAGTTCTTTGCCACCACAAAAAGAGCTGCTATAAATATTTTTGTACAAATAGGTCCTTTTCCTTTGATTTCTTTGAGAAGCAGGCCTGATAGTGGTAGAGTTAAATCAGAGGGGCATGCACAGCTTTATGGTTTCAATAAACATTTATTAAGTGCCTCCACTCATGTATATCCTACCCATCTTAAAAGCAGGGCCTTCTTTCAGAAGCTTCACATCCCACAGTCATTTCCCCTGTCTCTAAGCTTCTGTAGCATTTTTCTATAGTTTGAGGCAGTCAGATAGTAGTAAATAGAGCTCTAGGTCTGGACTGAGAAAGACCTGAGTTCACATCCTTCTTCAGACACTCACTAGCTACATGGTTCTGGGCAAATCACTTAACCTCTATCTGCCCCAGTTTCCTCATCTGTAAAATGGGTATAATAATAGCTACCTCCCAGGATTACTGTAGGATCAAATGAGATAATATTTATAAAGTGTTTAGGACAGTACCTAAACACTGTTTAGTGACAGGCACATGGTTGGCTCCATAATAAATGTTTATTGGGTTAGATTTGATTGAATGTTGTTTAACAAGTGCTTTTGGTAGGTGGCAGGGTGGGGGAGTTTGGGGGGGGGAGAGGACAGCCTTGTGTTCCTAAGCACCACTTACAACACTGTTTCTATGGGAAAATGAGTACTGAGTTCCAAACTATTGACTTTTGAAGTGAACTTTGGTAACACAACTCATTCACTCTTTGTATTCTGCTTGTATTATTCAAACTCTTAAGAAGCAAGTGCTGAGGGAACTCAGAATAAAGGAGTGATTGGAACTGAGTGGGGTTAATCAGGAGCATGTAAAGTAAATAAGTTGTGTTCACATTACAAAATGGATAATTTGCCTTTTTCTTCCCCTTAAGTCTGACTCATCCACTGCCTGGTATTTACTGGGACTTAAGTATTTTTTTAAAAGCCTTTGAACAAGTCAACTGTGTGTACAATATGACCTAAGATGGAGCCCTGAAGCTGCATTGTGACTGGTAAAAAATAACTCATCAGCAAACGATTCACCTTGTTCTTTGCCAGAGTAAAGCAGAAGAGCCAGCGAGCAAGAGAGCTAGGGACTGAAAAAACACAAGAACAAGTCAGAAAGTAGGGTGAACTTGAGTAGATCTTTAAAATATTGTATTTCGAAAATGACTTCGTATTACAGAAATTGAGGAGTGCCCATTCACACTCAGTGATTAGAGTGCGTAGTAAGGCATGTATTACAGTACATTATTTTTATGAAAAATGACTATTCACCTACCTAAGTCATTGCCTCTCACATCTTGACTACTGAGACAGACTTCCTTAAAAGTGAATTTCTAAGTGTCAAGAATTTATTATTTCTCTCTCCTGCTCTTTGCCTACGGTACAAAGAGACCCTCCTGCATTCCTATGTTTACTTACATAACTTGTTATCTCTGGAGGAAAAGAAGGGGAATAATAATTACTTGTGGAAATAATGTCACCCCCCCCACCCCAGACAGCAGAAACATCACTCTTAGAGGAAAGCTTTGTTCTATTGCGACTGAATAACCAAAATCCACGAGACTTTCACTGCCCTAGACCAAATATGAGGATTTTTTTTTCTGACTGGACCCTGCTGTCCATATTGCTACAATTATACTGGATTAAGTGGCAGTGTAATCTTGTGATACATTTTCTTGGCTGCAGAGGAAAATGCAATTTATAGAAAACAGTGATTTCCCAAAGGACTAACAAAGTATAGGAAGCATTTGAGTGGAAGGAGAGAGAGCAAATACTTGATTCCACAAGTCTCTCTGATAGTTATAACTTGCCAATAAATAATATCTTTTTGATTTATATTTTTCATCAAGGTGATGATAAGTATTCTGAAGTTTCAAGAGGTTTGTTTGTTCGTTTTTCAGTGAACTGTGATTGACCACTTTCTTTTTCCTGTTTCTCAAAAAATAAAAACCCCCTTCATGCATCTTACATTATTTTCTTCTTGTAGTGTGGTCGTAGTTATATATGCTGAATGCTTTTCAGAAGACAATATTACCAAAACTTTAAAAAAAATAATACTAAATATAGTTTACGTTCCATTTTTGTAACTATTATTTAGCAAGCCAACTGTGCACATATACTTCCTCTTTTGCCTCCAGAGGTATGTCCACAGCAAGGCTGTGCTGTTGTCTTTCTCTTTTGCAGACAGTAGAAAGTGAACATACTGGGAATGTTTGACCCATCTGGCCAAGGCGCATGCTGAATTGAATAATGCCTATTTGAATGTTGTTGAAAGTAGAGAAAACCTTCCACAGCATTGTCTCCTAGAAATATTTTGGGTAATGATCTTTCATATTTCCCTAGAACTCGGGGGTAAGGGTGAAATTGAGGTTGTCCAGGCTCACAAGAAATGGGTAACTGGGCCTATAGAAAAAAAAGATTGAGCAGGGGGATTCACAAATGGAGTGATTTTGTTACTACTTTGTTAAATTTAACATATAGACATATATTTCTTTCTCTCTCTCTTTTTTTTTTTTTGGTGAGGCAGTTGGGGTTAGAGTCACACAGCCAGTGAGTGTTAACGTGTTTGAGGCTGGATTTGAACTCAGGTCCTCCTGATTCCAGTGCTGGTACTCTATCTGCTGTGTCACCTAGCTGCCCTGATAGACATATATTTCTTAAATGAGCATGTGATAAAAGTTCAGAGTTTCTTATACAATCCAATTTCATGGTGAGATATTTGTTGATAAGTGAATTCACAATATAAATTTTAAAATTCAGAAATGAAGATTCCTATTTTTAATTCAAATAACATATTTAAATCCTTTCTTCAGTCATTTAATACCCAATTTTAAGTAATTTTTCTCCCTCAAGGTCAAGAAATGAGAACCCCCATAAAGAAATGATTAAAGGGGTGGTAGAGATGTCAGTATGTAATGGCCTGTGGTCTCAAGGGAGGCTAGCTGGTTACCTGAATCTACATCCCCTGTGTAGGATCAAACATAGTACCACAGGAGGGTAATCGACAGAACTAACCTCCCATCAGTGCTGGAGTAGGTCCTAACAGTGAAATACACTCTACCCTGGGCCATTGCACTTTCAAATACTAAATATACATTTCAGATTAGAGAGTTTTGACATTTCAGTGAAGTCAGTGCTTAGCAGGACTGTGAGGGATCTTCTATGCTCACCTTTGGAGACATGGTAGTTAGTTCCTCTAGCAGTGGAGTGTATTTTATCACCACTAGCAATCACGGTGGGCTCGTTAAGGAGGGCCTTAGATGATACAAGATGGGCACCCAAAAATAAAGTTCCTGATCTGACCAAGATTTCACTTTAAGTTCCATTTCGCCAAACTCCTCTCTCCACTTACCCCCTCACCCCAACCCCCCATACAGCAATTCATTGATCCTTCCAATGGGCCGGGATTGAGAGCTGATTCATTAATAGTTGTAGAATTTTCTCTTAGGAATCTTCAGTCATCAGAGTCCCTAAGTCTTCTAGCAATTGCTTGGGCAGTATTTCTGCTTATACCTATTTATAAACAAATACTTGATATGTATCAACATTTCCCCACCCCTCCAAAAAAAACCCAAAACAAAACAAAACCCAAAACCCTCCTTTAGTCATTTATTACTGTTAGTAAATTATATAAAAAGGTTTAGATTTATGCAGTCTCTGCAACTTTAATTTTCTTTGGCATATGATTAATGCAATTCTGATTTCACAGAATTGCAGAAATTTTTAGAATTGGAAGAAACCTGAGATCATTTGGGCCAAGCTTTTTCAATTTGTGGATAAAGAAACTGAGGTTCAAAAGGTTGTGACTTGCACAAGGTCATAAAATGGTTATGAATAGAGGCAGAATTAGAATTGTAAATTTATCTATATTTCTTAAGTTCTTGTTAGCATAATTATAAAGGAATTTTAATGCTATTTCATATGGAAATGTTTTCATCTCTACAAATTAAACTAACCTCTGAATATGTAAGCCATGAAATTTTAAAAAATTTGCCTAGGGTTGTTGACTTTTTGACTGACATTTGGAGGAATCGGGTCCATTTTTTTTTTAAATTAGGAAGAGAGTTTCTGTGCAAATATGATTATTATTTTCTCTCAGAATCTTAGCCCTCCCCCATTCCAATCAAATACTTTTACTTTCTTCACAAATCCATCCTGTTTCAGAATTAGCAATTTCAGGATTAATCTCTTAAAAAATTTCCATTTTCTGTAAGTCAAAACACCATATGAGGTGTGCTGTTCCAGGGTGAAAAAAAAAGGGAAAAAAAAAGATGGGAACCAAAAAAGACAATAATTTACTCTTAGAGTTAATTTATTTATTTATTTTTTAACATTTGTGGAAGTGAGAACATGTCTGGGAGGTTTGAAGCATCATGCTCCAGTCATGATGTCTCAGTGCCATAAGACCCTGCTCCAAAACCTGCTCTCTATGTAACAGCTCAGATGGAAGGACCAAGCGTGTCTGAGTCTTCTGGCATGACTTCGGGACAAAGAGCCCCCCTCGATTTAGCTCAGGCTGCTAAAGGCTCCGAACAATGAGACTGGAAGTTAAAACAGAACAGTCAGAATTCTTGGTCATCTTCTGTGGTTGCTAAGAATACTTGCTATGATTCCAAGCTAACATGTAAAGGAGTTAGGCTTGTCCAAGGCATTCATCTGATTCACAGACCTTTTTTTTTTTTAATGGTTTTCATTTTGTTCTATTTAGAATTGACATCTGATAAAGAAGTAGGGAATTATTGACATCAGTGGATGTCGTGAGAGACTGTTAGGTGTTCCAATGGGTAGAGTGGGGGCATAGTCAGGAAAACCTGAGTTCAAATCCAGTCTCAGATACTTAGTACTTGTGTGACCCTGGGCAAATCACTGAACCTCTTTCTGCCTCAGTTTCCTTGTCTATAATATGGGGTGATAATAGTACCTTGATTCCAGGGTTGCTGTGAGGATCAAATGACATAATATATTTTTAAAATTAATTAATTTTTAGTTTTCAACATTCACTTACATAAGGTTTTGAGTTTTAAATTTTCTTCCCCTCCCTCCCTGACTCCCTCTCCAAGATAGCATGCAGTCTGATATAGGCTCAACATATACATTCCTATTAAACATACTTTCACATTAGTCATGTTGTAAAGAAGAAAAGAGCAAATAGTATGCTTTGATCTGCATTCAGAGTTCATACTTCTTTCTCTGGATATGGATAGCATTTTCCATCATGAGACTTTTGGAGATGTCTTGGATCCTTGCATTGCTGAGAAGAGCTAAGTCTATCAAAGTTAGTCATCACACAATGTGTCTGTTACTGTGTACAACATTCTCCTGATTCTGCTCACTTCACTCAGCATCAGTCCATATAAGTCTTTCCAGGTTTTTCTGAAGTCTGCTTGCCAATGACATAATATTTGTAAAGGGCTTTGCAAACCTTAAAACACAAATTAATGCTCACAATTTAAAAAGCATATTTAGCTAACAACTAACTTTGACCTAAATTCAGGGAACTTCATTTCAATGCTTCAAGGCTCCATGATTTAATCCATATAAACAGATACCTGCTATGGATAGAAATTGTAACCTTACCATACCGACATAGACTGGGTTCAGAGTTGTAGTCAAATACGGATCATCTCCTATAATACAAGGCCTCTCTGAAGTTAGTTTGGAATGTTCTTGGAACATAGGCCCACAGGCTGCTTCTGAGCCTCTACCATCTCTCTAGGGTTTATCAGGGATTATCAGTAAATTGGTCAGTCAGAGTGTCAACAAACATTTATTAAGTATCCATTATATGCCAGAAGCAGCTAGATGGCTCAGTGGGTAGAGCACAGGCACTGGAGTCAGGAGGACCTGAGTTCAAATCTAGCCTCAGGCACTAGCTGTATGACCCTGGGCAAGTCACTCAACCCTCTTTACCTCAGTTTCCTCATCTGTAAAATGAACTAGAGAAGGAAATGGCAAACTACTCCACTATCTCTTACCAAAAAAGCCCCAAATGGGGTCATGAAGAGTCAGGAATGACTTAACAGCAACAACGAAATTTGTATTACCAAGAGGGAGGCTGATATAGTAGATACAGAAGGCCTCAGAATCAGGGTGACCTGGGTTCAAATTCTGCTTCTGACACATAAAGGCTGTGTGACCCTTGGGCAAATCACTTTTCTTTTAGTAAACTACACAGCTCTCTAAGATAAGAAGTTGCTGATGGATATTGGTAGAGGAAATTCTTCCTGGACACCCACTAGACTGAACTCCTGGATAATATGTGATAATGAGATAATATTTGTAAAGTATTTAACATAGTACCGGCACATAGGAGTCACTATATAAATGCTTTCCCTTCCCCCTTCCTGATCTTCATTGTAATTTCCTGAAACTCATTGTTCTACAAGACCACATTAATTCTGAAACATACCTTCTCTGTACCTCTTGCCGCTGAGACCCTTCGCTATCTTAGATCCAAGACAGTGGCGGGGCGGGGGGACATCTCTATTTCTCACCCAGTTTCACTCCTCTGGACTTCATCATGCCCCCTTACTGGATACCCTCCTTCCCCTGCCACCACTCCCTCTTCCACTTTGTAATGTGTTCTTTTCTCCACTAGATGATGAGCTTCTTGAGGGCAGGGGAGGCCTGACTTTTCTTTGTATCCTCAAAACTTAGCTCAATAGCTGGCGCATGTATGCATTGTTGTTCAGTCACATCTCACTCTTTGTGACCCCATTTGGGATTTTCTTAGCAAAGATACTGGAGTGGTTTGCCATTTCCTTCTGCAGCTCATTTTGCAGATGAGGAAACTGAGGCAAACAGGGTTAAGTGACTTGCCCAGAGTCACACAGTTAGGAGGGTCTGAGGCCAGATTTGAACTCAGGAAGATGAGTTTTCCTGATTGCCAGCCCAGTGCTCTATCCACTGAACCCTCTAGCACATAGTACATGCTTAATAAATATTTATAGAGTATTGAAACCTCCCTAAATAAATGAAATAACAGGTATGGTAAGAAATAGGAGAGGGAATCTCCTTACTTCTTATAGTACCAGCTAAGAAACAATCCTAAATCAGGATCACAGATCCAGAGCTGAACATGACTTTAGAGATCGTTTAGTCCAACCTTCTTGTTCTATAGGTGAGAAAATTATTTGTCTGGTGTTGCCACTCTAGCTGCATTAGATATCTTACCTGGATTTTTATTCTCCATAAACACTTCGTAATATTCCTCCAGTTACTTACCTAAGGTTTGTCAGTGATATAGTCTCCATGACACTTTCACCTCTCCCTCAGTTGAAACTTGCCTACCTTGAGTCTTACTACTTTAGGATGAGGAATAAAGATGCCCTTCAAAGGTGACACAAAGCCAATTGGAGGAGAAAACAAACAACCCCCTCCCCTCCTAATTTGTACCAATGTAATGTGCTAAGGGGAGAGGGATAGGTCAGAGGACAGTTGGCTTTTCTCTCAGGTGTTAGATGCATGTTTTTACAGTGTCCTTCTGGAGACAATGTCTTCGTCTAACCTTTGCTATCTAAACCATTATTTACTTAAATATTTAGGAGTTTAAGATAGGAAGACATGGCAGCTCTATCACAAGCCAACATGAGATATTTTTTAATAGGAAAAGCTTCCTTCTTCAGATCATATCATAAGCAGCAGTATCTGTCCTGACTTACGATGTAGTAAGCTCACATTTTCACATGAGGCTAATAAGGCAATCTGTTGTACTATAATTTTTCCATGTGTAAATAGTCTCATATTATCACATGTAAACAAAACAGCATCGATCTGTTGGTTTTGTAATATATTTTTATGGGAAAGTTTTCATTTATCTCTTTGACTAAGTTCAAAGGACTTCATTATTGGAGAACTAGTTTTGGTTTTTATAAGTTGTCAAGCTGTTTGGGGGGTGTGTGTGTGTGTGTGTGTGTGTGTGTGTGTGTGTGTGTGTGTGTGTGTTTGCTTTAAGCATTTTCCAATGTTTCTTAAAAACCTCTTCCTTCACATATTTTGGCATGTTTTCAGACTGCAGAATGACTTTTTATGGTTTTCCATCATGAAATGTTCCATTAAGATTCCCTTGGATAACAAACCATTGTGACATAGTAAATTGAATACTGTACTGAGAGGGCTTGGATTCAAATTCTGCCTTTGACACTTACCATCCCTGTGACCGTGGAGAAAAATCACTTACGTCTTCTGAGTTGTTTCTTCATTTATAAAATGGTGATAATAACGTCTGCAGTCCCTACCTTTGGGGATTGTTGTGAAGCTCCAATGAGCTAATATATGAAAAACATTTTGTCATTGTGTTTAAAGAAGGTGCTGGGCTTCATGCAGCATTTCAAGTAAGTATTCCTTGACCCATGGTTGCTCCTCCCATCAGGAATTTGGAATTTTGATCAACATGAGTGATAGGGAAGCCATAGATCTTATGATAATTGGTCAGAGTGATAAATGTCCTGACCCAGCATGGGACACTGTGGAGGAAATGCCATAAATTTACTGCTGAATCAGCTTTAAGAAGGCAAGCTGGGGCCAGAGAATCACAGCTGTCATTTGGCTGTGGGAAAGAGTTCAGGGATCGTTTGCATTGGTCATTCCCATGAACTTGAAGTCCGCAGTGGGGCACTCTGGGAGGTGACAACACAAATTCTGCAGTGAATGAGATCCTTCAGAAGACAGATTATGAGTAGCTAATCAATAGGTTGCACTAAAAAGTCCCAAATTAATTTATTTCCTTTTCATGAGCTGGATTTTATTTTTCTTCACAGAAACCAAACCAAACCAAAAAACAACCTAAAAATAATCTTTATAGAAGAGATAGTGATTGACCTGTGATTTCACTACTCTAGGGAATTCCTGGATGGAAAAAGCCCCCCAACAAACTCCCTTTAAAACTTCAGGTCAGCACCTTTTCTGCAATTTATAATTGTAGATGGCTGCCTAGGACACTGAGAAGTCAGTGGACTCACCTAGACTCACACAGCCACCATGGATTAGAGATAGAACTCGAATCCATGTTGATTCAGGCTGTAGGAATGCTTTCAGCTATCTACCACCCCATCCCCACATTAATGGCTATAGAAGGTTGTTCAAAATGTGAAGTATTGGGGACAGTTAGGTGGCACAGAGGATAGAGCTCCTTCCCTGAAGTCAGGAGGACCTGAGTTCAGATCCAGCCTGAGACCAAACACTTAACACTTACTAGCTGTGTGACCCTGGGCAAGTCACTTAACCCCAATTGCCTAAAAAAAAAATATGAAGTATTGGTGTTTGTATCTAACTTTGAAATTGTTAGAAGGCATGGAGATACATAGAATAATTACATCTTTAGGCTAACAAAGATAAATTGCTTCTGCTCACAAATGCAGTTGTTTCATTTATTTGGTATATAATTGTACTATTTGCAAAATTATTTCACTTCAGGGAAAGAAAAAAAAGTCTTCCTGCCTAGAGGGAGTAAGGTAATTCAAATGTGGGAGAAAGAAGATTGGGAAAGAAGAGTTTTACTATTTATAAGGATTTTGTGTCTGGGTTTGTGACATATTTGGGTTGTTTTGTGATTGGCAGTTTCCTGCAAGGCTCAGCCCCCTCCCCATTACTGATGAATTTCATAATCATCCCTATCAGATGGATCATAATCATACCTCAAAACAAAACCAGCAGGGCTACTATTAACAGAGGTCGGGTCATCAAGTACAGCGACTGAAGTGATATTTCTAAAAGTATAAACAGTATTTTCTGGTGACAGAGTTAATTATGTGATTCCAGAGGGTATTATGGCGATAACTGTGACAGAGAGATAAGCCCTTGGAGATGATGGATTTTGCCATTATCCCAACAGAGTAGCAGCCTGTAGGAGAAGTCAATTCTCTGAGGGGAGGAAGTCAGGAATGCTGGGCTTGTCACCAGGTATGCTGAGTAAAGTCTGCCAGAGCTTGAGAGAGAAGTAAGGAGGCCCTACCAAGGAAAGATGGGACTGACACTCTTCTACCTGTCTTTTGTAAATTACTGAATTCTTATTTTCATCCTGGTGTCCAGTTTTAACTAAATCCAACAAATATTTCAATATAGTATTTAAACCTTCTAAATGCTAGGTCCTCCTTGATAAGGACCCAAACCTCCTCCCCCCACAAAAAAAGAAAATTTTGGGGGTTTTTTGTTTTGTTTTGTTTTTTTCCCTCCCCTGTGAATTCTTCCAACTGCTTTTGGTTTTTCATGTTTAACTGTTTTCGTTTGGCTTCAGTGTTTTTGTTTGTTTGTTTTCCAGACCACTTTTGTTGTTTTGGGGGAAAAAGAGAGAAATCCCCAATTCTCCATGATAACAGTGGTTGGATTTTTTTTATTATTATTTTTATTAAGATTTTTCCATAACCAAACTGATGTGAACCATATAGTAAGTGAAACAATTTATTTCCTCCTCAGAATCTGAACTTTTCTTTTTCCTTTGAGGAAAAACAACACCAACAGTCCTAGAAATGATCTTACTTAAGCTAGCTCAGAATGCAAGCATAAAGGTTTACTTCTTACTACTACCTAATATGAAAAGCACCCAAAGCAGAAATTATAATTTAGTCTCTTGCAAATAGTTTGAGAATATAAGAAAATGACAACCGAAAACAAACTTCTTGGTTGCTAAAGAAAACAATAGTCAAGGAATCAGAAACAGCTGTGGCATTTAAGGAAGAAAAAAATACTGCAGGATAGAGGTCTGATGCAAAGCTTAAAAAAACCCCACAAATTTGTCAGTGGGTTTTATTACATGTCAGCTAATTAATGATAATGAATCTTATACTTTACATTTTGAGCACATTTCAAGATTAATTTTTTAGGCTACTTTGTGTGCATGTATATCTGAGGTAATTTTGGCATCTGAAAAAATTCTTTGGAATTCTATTCCATAAAACTCAGTATAGGAGAAACTCATCTTTAAGTCACTAACTGAGATACTTCTCAGGCTTACTCTTACTGCTGGAGGTAAAAAAAAATGTCTATATAAACTTTCCCCTCTTCCTTGTTTCAGGGACTCTTAATTTAGTCCTCCCCTCAACCCCCCCTGTGCCCCCCCCCCCAGCCCTTGCCAATGTCAAGGATTAGCAATTTCTGATGAGGAAACAACTATACTCTCTGAGTAGTTCAACATGGACAATTTCCAAATCTGTAGTTCCTGGCCTGATCTATCTTTTGAACCTTCGTGTAACCTTCAAGTCTTCTTTTGTATCCCCAGTTATCTCTGGATGTCCCACTAACTCCACAAACTCATTAGTAAAACCGAACTTGGATTTTTCTTCCTGGGGTTTTTTGAATCTTCTGTGTTATATCTTTATCTGGTCTCCTTTGATCGAAAACTTGGGGTTATTGATGATAATTCAATTCAACAAACATTTATTAAGTGACTATTATGTCCAGATGCTGTTTTAGGTTCTGGGGAGAGAGTGTTGTTTGTTCTTGAAGAGAGCCATGGCATGAGGGAGGATAGAAAGACAAAACAAAAACAGAAATAAAAACCCATTTCCTGGCCTCAAAGAACTTCTCTTTTACTGGGGGGTAGGAATAGGGTAGAAGGGGGAAAAATCACATACACAGATGAGTGCTGTGCCCCTAAGTACAAAATAAATACAAGGCAATTTTGAGATATGTACCCCTTAGCACAGTGCCTAGAACATAAGAGGCTGCTTAGAGCATATTTATTTACTGACTGGCTGCCACTATAAGAAGCGTCTCTTGTAGGAGGTATCACTTGGGTTAAGGAGGAGTGGGTTTAGGGGCAAAGACAGTAAAGTTCTGTTTTGGATATGTTTCCTTTGTGATACTTATGGGGCATTCATGCAGAAAGATCCACCAGGCAGTTGGAGATGTGGGAATGGAGCTCAGGAGAGATGTGGAGTCTGGATATGTAAATCTTCAAGTCTTTGGCCTGTGCAAATAATAGTTGAAGGAAGAGGAGTTGATGAGATCACATAGAGAATGGAGATAGAGAAGGCCCAAGACTGAGGCTTGTGGTACACCCACACATAGATAATTAACACAGATGATAATCCTGCAAAAGAGGCTGAGAATCCTGACTCTGACACTTCTACCTGGTGTCTTGGAACAAGTCATTTAGCCTTTTTCTTACTCAGTTTCCTCATTTATAGAATGAGGGTCTTGGACTCAAGGACCCTTAAATTCTCTTTCAGCTCTCTATGAGGAGGGGAACTAGGAAAGGCAGTGACAAGAAAATATAGGGAAGGGATAGTGTTTAGGAGGAGGAGGAATTGTGAATTGTGATATTGTGAATCTCTGCAGAAAGACCAAAAAGGTTGAGCACTAGGAAAAGACCACTGCATTTAGCAAAACAGAATATTAGCGATCTAGGAGAGATACACTTCAAGTTAAATGAGGCATCAGGAACCATATTGAAAAGGACTGAGAAGTGACTGGGAGCTGAGAAAATAGTAATTGAAAGACAATTTTTCTAGGAGTTTGACTGTGAAAGGAAAGAGAAAAATAGGATAATAACTTGAGGAAATGGTAAGGTTGAATGAAGACTTTTTTTTAAGGGTGAGAACATTTAATTATATATCTAGGTAGCAAAAAAGAAAAAAAAAAGAAAAAAAGAACCAGTGGGTAAGAAGAGATTTTTTTTTTTAAATGAGAGAGGGGATAATTGAAGGGGTAGGCACTTAGAGGAGACTGAAGGGCCTAGGATCACAGACACAAGAAGGGTTGGCTTTGGCAAGTAGAAGGGCCACCTCTTTTTTCAAGTCTTGAAGCAAAGGAAGAGAGATTGGAGATAATGTTAAAAGGATTTGAGATAAAGAATTGGAGAAAAGTGGGAGCTAGTGATTGGTGGCCTCAGTTTTACTTCAAGGTCTCTTGCTAAGATGGCAGTGAGATGGATGTAGGCATCTTGTGAGAAGAAGTTTGGAACAGATGCCAAGGAGCGTATGACAGAGGTGTACAATATCTTTATCCTCTGTTCTCTTCCATTGATTCCTACAATCAAATGCCTAAACAGACCCTCTCTTATGGACTATTGTAATACTTTCCTATCAGGTTATCTATCTTTATTATTTCCCACTCCCTTGAAACTATCCCCCAAAACATTCTTTCTGCCACTGAAATGTTTATTATCCTCATGCACAGATCAGGTCATGCTACTTGTGCTGAGTGGTTCAGTGGATAGGACACCAGGCCTCAAGTCAGGAAGACTCTGGCTTCAGCTATGTGACTCTGCCTTAGTTTCCTCATCTGTAAAATGGGGATAATAATAGCACCTACCCCCCCCAGGGTTGTAATGAGGATCAAATGAGATAATAATTATATAGTGCTTAGCATGGTATCTGATACATAGGAAGTGCTACTGTAATTATTATTACTTACCTGCTTAGATCCCTTCAGTTACATTCTATTTATTACCTACTAAATAAAATTCACACTGCTTTGTCTGGAATTCACGGCCCTCCACAATGTGGTCTTATCCTAGCTTTTCAGTCTTCTCATGCTATTCTACTCCATGTATATTGTCTATGCTTCTACCAAAATGAATCATTTGCTATCCACATGGCCCATTTGCATACTTGCCCATTTCCATGACTTTGCTTGTGCAGTTTTCTTATGCCTTTTTCCTCTTCCCCAACTCAAATGTTCCTGTTACCTGAAAAATTTCCTTGAGCCCCTTAATAAATAATGATCTTTTCCTCTTTAAATATAAAACTTTTCTAACAAACTTGCCTGTTACTGTCAAGGGAACCACTATCCTCCTAGTCCTAGGTGGTCATCTTCAACTCCTCACTATTTCTCCCTGTCCCCCCTACCCCCATATCCAATCTGTTGACCAGGCCTTTCAATTGCAGCATCTCTCCAATAAGTCCTCTTCTCTCATCAGACACTGCCATCGCCCTGGTACATCTCCTCATCTCCTCACTCCTGGACTATTTCAGTAGCTTGCTGGTTGTTCTGCCTGCCATATGGGTCTCCCAGTTCCAGCCCACCCTCTATTTTGTGGCCAAAGTGATTTTCCTAAAGCAGGAGTCTGACCATGTTACCCTGCCACTCAATAAACTGCCCTGGCTTCCTGCCATCTCTAGCATGAAACATAAGGTCTTCCTTCCATGTGGTGCTCAAAGACCTTCATTACCTAGCCCTGTCCTCACCCCACCCTTCCAGCTGTCTTCCACATTCCACCTTCCCTCTTCCATTCAGTCACACTTGCCTCCATGCTGTTCTTTATATCTGAGATTCAGGCATTTTCTCTGGCTGTCCCTCCACACCTACAATGCTCTACCTCCTCATCTCCCCCTCCTGACTTCCCTGGCTTCCTTCAAGGCCAATTAAAAATCTCAGCTATAGAAAGCCTTTCTCACCCAGTACCTCTTAATTCTAGTTCCTTCTCTCTGTTGATTATTTCCTGCTTCTTCTGTATACACCCTGTTTGCACATAGGTTTTTGCATTTTGTTTCCTCCAGTAGATTGTGAGTTTTTTGGGGATAAGGAATGTCTTTTGCCTTCCTTTGTATCCCCAGTGCTTAGCACAGTGCCTGGAATATAATAGGCCCTTAATACGTATTTATTGATGACTTCTACCCAGTATTTAACACCGAACTAGCCACAAATTGGTGCTTGATAAATGCTTGTTGCCTGCCTGACCTGAATCTGCCACTTATTTTACCTGTGTGACTTTGGACAATTCCCTTCGCCTTTATGGACTGTCGTTCCTCATGCATAATCATATTGGACTACATGACTCCTAAAGCCCCTACATATCCAAATCTATGATCCTATAATCCCTTATTAGATTATAAACACCATGAGGTAACAACCTCGTGTCTAAATCATATCTAAACCTTGTCTCTCAACAAGCCCAGAGCATAGTACTCTACAAATAACAGGTGCTTAATTTTTTTTTAAACTGAGTTGAAAACATGCTAAAACACTTACAGACGACACCCTACATCCAACATTAGGAACATGATTTCTCCATGTCCCTCCTAAGCCAAGAAATGAAAACACCTCTTTCTGCCTTTCTATCTGTCTATGTCTAAAAAGGATTTGGAAATCAAAACATACTATAACTATTTTGGGAAAATAGTCATTGAAAATGTCATGGGGTGATTGTAAATAATTTTTTTTTTTGGTATGGAAGTTGTGTACAAGGTTTAGGCTACATGTGGTTTTCCAAGTCACAGGGCAAACAGTACAAGATGTAAGCCTGCTAAAGAGGGGCCTGCGGTCAGGGTTTTGGGGTCTAGGTGTGTGGATGGACACACAAGAAAAGCAACTAAGTCTATGATTTTTATATGGGTGCAGGACTGTACCCATGTTTATGGTGGGAATGACATAGGGCCACATTTATTAAGGCACAGAAAGCTTCTATTTTCCTGAGCTTTGCAGTAAAACCACAAGGCGGCCTCAGAAGGAGACTTCCCCTCCTTCCCATTCACCTCAGCTGCTCTTGAATACACCACAGTCTTTGGATAAACTTGATTCTTCTCACCTCCAAGAGAAAGGTATAATTGTTCTCATTTACATATCTTTAAAAAATAAGAGTTTTCCTCAAAGAAAAATTAAAAAACTAATGTCCCAAGAGAAAAATACCTTGGAAACATCATGGAGGAGTTTTATATAAGCCAGATCTATTTTGGTTCTGTCTGAGTTTGATGGTCTTGCTAGAAGAAATAATATCTCAGTATTTGGGGTTTAATGTGTAATCTAGGGGTAAGAAAAGGAAGGAAAGTGCACCAAAAATAGTTAAATGTCAAAGAAAAACTGGAGGGATAGTTAAAAAGCAAGTTACTACCATCAATCTGCTGATTCATTTCCAGCATTAATTCTTTCATTCCTTTAGTTTTTAGGGAGCTCTCTCAAATTGCTTGGAGTGCCAATATCTCAGTTTTTGTTATCTTTCCTCTGGGTGTTTAAAAAAAGCTGAACCCTTCTAGCTATCCACTAATCGAAATCCCATTCAACCTCGACACCACTAAGCTTCTGAAATAGGAGATTAATTTCCAATATAAAAGGCAAATATTTTCAGCTGTACTGATTATTTGATGATAAACATCCACCACACACCAACCAAGTGGGTAGAGAAGATTTTAAAGGACTGGTCAGGAGAGAACTGGTGTCCACAAATGCATGTGAAAGAGAAAAAGACAAAGAGGATTTACAGGAATTGTTACAATTAAAATAGTAGAATACAAGTTAGCAAGTTTAGAGGAAATACTGGTAAATGCCTCCCCAGCAAAAAACAGTAGCTTCCCTTATTATTGGAAGTTCTTAACAAGAGAGTGCTGGGGCCAATAGCTTTGAGATACAGTCAAACCATGAGAAATCCCACTAAGCAGGAGTTAGGGATCATTTGGCCAGAAGTTAAGTGAAGTGTATTTTTGCCTAGAAAATGTTGTCTTAATCAATAGGGTAAATTAATAGTGTAAGCAAGATTTCGCTGGGATGTTTAAAATATTGAAAAACAAAAACTGTTTTCAAGCATCCTTAAGGCATGTAAGAAGCAGTAATTTTATATACAAGCAATTAATGTGCTAATTGCAAATCACTCTTACCATTTATTAAGACAGATCCCCTAAGGGTTCCTCACTGGCATCAGTTTGAATTAAGAAATGAATGAATGACTTTGCCAGCCTAGTTATTTACTGTTTGTGCTTGAAAGTAATACAAGTCTGTGTTTCTTTGGATAGGTGATCTTAGTGATGTGGGTACTCCTTTCAAAGGTACCGAGGTAACTCATCCATACCTCATCTTGTGAGACTGATCTCTGGTAAATCCTTTATTTGGAGCACCCAATGACCTGGTACTTTCCTCTAGATCAAGAGTTTTTAAGCTTCTTTGAGTGCCAGACCCTTTTAGCAGTCTGGCAAAACCTAGAATAACACTTTTAAAAGCATAGAATAAAATGCATAATATTACAGAGAAAATAAATTATATTGAAATGTGGTTATCAAAATATGTTTTTTTAAAAAAAACTAAGTTCATGTACCCCGAGTTAAGAACCCTTAATTCACGACCAGTCCACCTTCTTTTTTAATCCATCATTACTGTGAGGGCTTCTTTTTCACCATTTCTTCTTCATCTAAGTGTGGAGATGACCCCAGGTTCTTGAGAATTAAGTTGGGAGAGATCAAGCTCTGGCAGGTTCTATCTTGATGGAAAGACTTGGAATCAAATTCTAGCACAAGACTGTTTTCTGAGGACCAGTCCAGTCTGGAGATGCTCATTATCAAGCAAACTCGCCACATGATGATAAGTAATTTGATGGTAGCAACTCTACTCAACATAAATACATGCACGCACATGTATTTGTATATGTACATATCTTTGTAATATATGTACATATATATACATATGCACATATATTTCTTAAATTTATAATTTAGATTTTGTACTTCATTGGAATGAGATAAAGAAATAGTTAATGAGGGGCTGCAGAAACTAAATGAGCTGAACTTGTCCCTCTATTGAATCAAAAGAAATGCTTAAATAGTTATTGTTAAGACTTTGGGGGCAAAAATTCTTTTTTCTTTTTCCTCTCTCCCCCACCCCATTGAATTGGTAAAAATATTAGATGGATAATGAAAATGGAAAAAGCAGAGAAGATAGGCATTTTATCAAGGGTAAGAAATGTCTATGTTAACCCCCAAAACTTAAATATTGAACTAAGTTTAAACATTGGCTTATCCCAGTTATTTTTCAACCTTGAAAATTCATTTTAATGGGCTGATTTTCAGGGTTAAGAAAATGCAAGGTCCTGTCTTTTATGGTACTGATGCATTATTATTATTATTATTATTATTATTATTATTATTTATGATTACTAGAAAATATTTAATGTTTAAATTAAAAGGATATCCTATTCAAATAATTGCATTGGAAGATACTCTTTTAGTGTTATGGTTTTGTATTGCTGTGCTTTCTGACAAAATTCTGATATGGAAGAATTTTTCTCAGTAATACTGTTGACAGGGAGGAGAGCGTCTGGGAACAGGTAGGGTTGTGGAATTGTGGACAAGACAGAATGTCTACCCTGACACTGTTAATTAAAAGCCCAGTAACGTGGAAAATGACCCGGCAAGATTAAAGAGTTGCATGAGAGTATTTATAGACTCTCTAGTTCATTCTGTAAATTGTATAGGATTGCTTCTCCCTGGGCAAGGCCAGCATGTGGGATTTTGTTTTTGTTTTTGTTCCCCAGTGGTGAAGTTGATAGTAGCTCCTTTGACTCTTCCAACTTTAGAGTTTCTGTTGTTGGTGGTGTTGCTGTTGTTTAGTTGTATTCAACTCTTTGTGACCCCATTTGGGGTTTTCTTAGCAAAGATACTAAAGTGATTTGCCATTTCCTTCGCCAGCACATTTTACAGATGAGGAAACTGAGATAAAGAACATTAAGTGACTTGCACAGGGTCAAATAGCTAGTATGTATCTGAGGCCAAATTTGAACTCAGGTCTTGTATTCTATCCACTGTACTACCTAGCTACCTCTGGAGTTTGTGTAGGTCATAATAATTCTTGTCAGTAATAGACAAAACTCAGATAAGCATGAGCATAAATAATGTAATCTCATTGGTTAGGGTACTACCTCTAATGCAATGTTGATATGCTTCCCCAAACTGTGTGAATCTTGTCCCTAAATTCCCCAAAGTTTGGGTAACTACTCAGGGCGAATTCTAGCCTCAACTACCTTCTTATTCCTATCTTTGTTTTCATCTTGTCAGTGTCTATGAATGAGTCTCTCTACTGTTTGGCATTTGCTTTAGGAACATGGTCTCCAGCATAGGTTCTGTGGTCTCTTGTTAGTTGCTTGAGTGGGGTGATATGATCCCAAGGGATATATGACCAACCAATTGGAGAGTGGGAATATGGATCATAGCCTACTTTTCCGGTAATGGTCCACCCTGGGGCTCGTCTCCAACACAACCAAACTTTCCCATTCTCCACTTCCAGAAGTTCCTGACCTGAGCTTCTTATACTACTTATCATGCATCTATCCCTATTCTGTTGAGATGTACCAATTGTTGCTATTTTAGCAACCAATTGTTCATCTTCCATTTTCAATGAGGACTAATGACATCACAGGGGGTATATCTTGACTCCAGTGTCAATTGGATTAAAGTGAGGTAGAGTTTTACACATCGTTAGCCTCACTATCCCAGAGTCATTGAAGTCCAGTGGCAGGACAAAACTCCCTGGTAATGGCCTGGGATGAAATGGATGGCTTTGGCATCTCTGATGTCTGACCAAGCTTTAGAGGCTCCACAGCTCCTGCCTCAGCCACCTTCATGGCTGTTGGAGCAAATTGTTCTCAGAGACCTGAGCTGGAGATCCAGCTCTGCTGCTGACTAGCTATGTGACCTTCAACAATTCACTTAAACACCTTGGTCAGTATTTTTCTCATCTGTCATGCAGAGGCAGTTGGACAATATGATTTCTAAAGTCCATTCTAGCTATCTAGTTCTGTGATCTCTCTGCCTTACACAAAAGGAAAGCAACACTTCACTGAAACCTCTGACAACTAAGTGCTTCTTAATTGGAGTGGAGTTGGGGGGGGAGACTTGAAAGAGGAGATGTAAGATCAAAGGAGGAGTAAAATTAAAATATAAATGGGAAATAGCATTGGCTTGGAAGTGAAAAAAATTGGGTTTTAGACTCAGTCTTGCACTATCTGGCTGTATGGCCTTGGATAAATCATTTCTCATCCCTGAGCCTTGATTCTGTTAGCTATCAGTGAGGGGTATGGACTAGATGACTCTAAAGTCCCTTTCATAATCAGTGCTTTTCTTCTGTTTTCCCAGTATTGTTTGGGTTTTAACTCTTGGTGTTATGTTTTCTGTGTTAGAGCTTTGAGTTTTTCAGTTTGTTTCTTCATGGTCTTATCTGCTTGCATTTTAACTCTCAGCATCAGTCTTGGTTTCTGTAGATTCAGCTGCCATTCACTGCCCACTGGTGACATTTGCCACTCTCCAGGCAGTGGCAGTGAGTTAGGTAAGCCACATCACCACTTATGGCCATTTGATTCCTCCCACCTTCTCTCTTTATCCTCATCATTTTGATCTCAGTTACTTATGGTGTTGCCCATGGCTTTATGTAATTGTTGGAGCCTCACCTGCATCCCTCTGCTATTATGGGAGCTGTTTATGCCAAGAATTGGCCAGTTACTAAAATGGGCTGAAACAAGCAAGTCTCCCTCTCATCTGCTGTCTGCTCAGACTCTTGCCGATTACCTGAATTGAAAAGGAAACTTTCCTTCTACAGCCTTCTACCAGGTGACGAGCCAAAAGCATCCTCACTCTGGCCAAGCTGTGCTAAGCTTGTCTCTGCTGGAAGTTGCTCTTTGCCAGTCTGACAATAATCTGGTACTAAAAGATGCCGGAGGCAGACATAGCAAGGCAGAATTAATGGAGTGTTTTGTGCCAAGATACCAGAATAACACTTGGGCAGCAAACATTTTGGCTTGAAGGGTCACAGGTATTCCACCTAGGGACCACTACTAAATTAGCAAGTGATTTGTCAGTCATGTCTAGAGCAGTGATCCTAAAATGCACTGATTATGGCCACTAAGCCAAAATGTTTACTTATCCATTCATATCTGCCAGGTCAAGAACCCATCTTCCTGTAAAATACCTGGATATGGATTTTCAAAACCAAATATAATGAGTGAATCTTCTATTGAGTAAGCAATATGCATTTTTAAAATTGTCTAAACACCTCTCTACATGCCAACTCTGGCGATAATTACCAAATGTCTATATCGAGAGAAACAGGCACTTCAGAAATATCAAATTGTGCTATTATTTATTATACACATGTGCTAGTTTTCACTAAATATAGACATTTGGTAATTATCACTGGAACTATTTGTTACAATTTAAAAGTAGATACCAGTGAAATAGAAATGTAATTTATTTGTTAAGTTATAAAGGCCGAAAAATACTCATTATCTTTTTGCAGAATACAGCTCTGAGCTTCCTATTCATATTTCATGTAATAATTTTGGATTAGCCATCTGGTTTGTTGAGGGTTGGAAATCTGTTTAACACCAACGCAGAATTTTGTTAAAAAATAAATCATAAAGAAATCACAAATGGTTTTCAGGTATTTCACAATGCGGATAATTAATAACTTTTAGGGGAAGTCATGCAGATTTGTACTTTTCTCTTTCACACCTTCGTTTTTTTCAGCAAGCACTGGTAGCTTGCTTTGGCACCCCACTTTGAAATCTCTTCATAAGGCTTATCTGGGTATATAGAGACCATTAGTTTTACCCAAGGTTTATTTAGACTAAACATTTTACAAAATCTCACCCATATTTTCCCACTGCCACCCAACCTTTCCCTAGTCCAGCTGGTTAGTTCAGTTGGTGGAAGCCCAGTGCTAAGGAGGCCTTGGACTCTCATTCCATTCCCACAAGAGTTTAGTTTTTCTCTGTTCTGGGGCTACTGGCCATCCTCCTAAACTCTGCCAAATATCTTGCAGATGCGTGCCAATTTTCAAGAGGGGACCCGGGAAAAGGAAAACAGGATGATGTAGTGGAGAGAATTTTGGATTGGGCTCCAACTCTGACTTTTCCCATGTGACTCTGAAAAAGTCACAACCTGTTTCCACTTTTGTAAAATGAGGTTTAAAAAGACTTGTACACTTACGCTACCTTCCTCACAAGATTGTTGTGAGTATCAAATCTGCTGAAAAGTTTAAGCGTAGTTACAGCCAGCCTGGTTTCCAGTTCAATTGTATTCTTTTATTCAAGAAACATTATCAAATGCTTAGCATGTGCAGGCATCATGAGAGACACAGAGATGAATAAAACATAGCCCTTGCCTGGGGAATAACTTAAAATTTAATAAAGGTAATGTCAGACAGTGGAAAGAGCATGTCTAGGATTTTCTGATGAATCTGGAGTCATGTGGTATGAGTTCAAATCCAGGCTTTGCCCCTTACAACCTGTGTGACCTTGGGCAAGTTGCTTAACCTTAGGCCTAGAGGCCTATATTCCCTCATCTGTAAAATGAGGAAGTTTCACTAAATGACTTTTTGAGGATCTTTCCAGCCCTGTGATGCTAGAAGGGTGATTTGTCATGTACAGATTTTTTTTTTGTTCAGTCCTTTCAGTCTTGTCCAACTCTTTGTGACTGCATCTGGGGTTTTCTTGGCAGAGATACTGGAGTGGTTTGCCATTTCCTTCTCCAGCTCATTTTACATATGAGCAAACTGAGGCAAACAGGGTTAAGTGACTTGCCCAGGATCACATAACTGTGTCTGAGGCTATTTTTGAACTCAGTTCTTCCTGACTCCAAGCCCTGTGCTCTATTTGCTGAGCCACTTAGTTGCCCAGGTATATATACCTGTACAGGTATACTCACTTTATAAATGTGTGTTGGGAGAGTAGAAGGAGAAAACCATGGTCTAGAGGTGCTCATAGGATTTGAAATCTGATTATCTGGGTCCAAGTCCTAGCTTGCTACCTAATAGCCCTTTGATCTTGGGAAAGTGACTTTACTTTTCTTGGCTTCAGTTCCCTAATCTATAACATGAGGGGACTGGATGAGATGATGTTAAAAAATGCCTTATAGCTCTACATTGAATGATAATGTATGTAAAAATGCTTTATAAATTGTAAAGAATTCTTTATAAGCTTCAAAGAATTATATAAACATAGGGTATTACTATTCATTTTTATTAAAGAGAGTGGGAGAGGCATTGAAAATACACAGCTACACTATTTCACACTGATTGTGTGACCCTGGGCAAATCACTTAACCTCTAAGTGCTGTAGACAACTCTATAAAATGATTGGCTGCTGAGGAGGTGAAGGTATGCTGTAGTAGAAAAAAATTTCCTCACTCAGGAGTTCCTTATACCAGTGAAATTACAGGTACAGTTCTTATCCTATTAAAAAGAGCAAGAATAGGAGGAATGAGATATCACATGATTGGGGGAAAGCATGGACATGATTACTCTAAAAATGGCAACCAGGGAGATATCAATAACGACTGACCCTTCTCATTTACTCCCTCATCTTTGAGAATAATTTATGCAGGTAGAGATTGTGTCTTTAATGAAAATGTAGGAGAGAGGCAGGCTTTTAAAAATGGAATTATATTACAGATAGATCTTTATAGTCACACACTAAAGGTAGAACGAATGTAAGATCCCACTGTCATTATTGTTTGTTGACCGTAAAAAAAGTTATTTGATTAGGAAAAGCAAAAACTGGCCTTAGAGTGCCATCTCCAATAAAGTGCTTCCCTCACCTATATGCTAAAATTATATGAACTTCCTGGATAGGAATGAGAGGATTTTGTTTGATATTACTCTGATAATTAAGATCAAGTGAAGCTTAAAACAAGGAGACATACATTTGCCAAAGGTATTGTCACTGATGAAAAAGGTCTAGTGCAGAGTTCAAATGTCATAAAAGTTCCCTATTCAGGGGTTCTTAATTTAGGCTTCATGATTTTTTCTTTAAGAAAAGAAACGGATAACCATGTTTAATATAATCAGTTTCCTTTGTAATTCTATGTATTTTATTTTATGCATCTAAAAACAGTATTTTGAGAAGGGGACACATGACATTAAAAAAACCTTCTAGAACCCATGCTATGCTAGGTGTTTTGGTTTCAGATGCCATCGGATGCTGCTATATCAAGTTTCAGTACCGTGTCCTGAGATTCACAAATATTCAAAACTTTGACATAGCAATCTATAAAAAATAGAAGTGAGAGAAGACATGTATCTGTCTTGTGTGGGTATGTGTGTGTATGCACGCGTGATTCATATAGAGACAGATCTGAACTGGCGATGAGGACATTCTAGAATGTTAAAGTTGGTCAAAATCTTAGCTATCATGTAGATTTGGACAGGGATAGTTGGTCCACAGGGCTTCTTAAACTTTATCCACTTGACACTCAGCACTTTTTAAACTGTGGGTCACAATCCCATGTGGGACCCACAGTTTAAGAAGCACTGATGTAGACCACAACACTAAATTTATAGATGGGGAAACTGAGGACCAGAGCCTTGAAACACTTTGCCCCTGGTCTTAATCATGGATGAAGCCTGGACATTCATGTTGTAAATCCAGCTTTCTTTCTTGATGCAGCCTTCTCTCTAGCTGGCCTAGTGTTTTGTTTTTTATCACACCCAGATGTTTCTTTCTGTCATGGAGAAAGCTGTAATGTCAGGGACTATCAGCCATAACACCCTACTTATCCCAGTGATGGGCGTAGGATTTTCTTGTTTCTATACCCAATGCCTCACATATAATAAATGCTTTAATAAATATATATTGATGTGAATAGAACTGAATAGGGGTTAATGTGAGGACATATCCTACTGCTGGCACACTAAAGTCAAAAGTCTATCTTCAAAATCATCTAAACCTATTAAAGTTCTTCTGGTAGTCCTTAAAGCTTTGGTAAAAGGGTGTGGACAGACATGAACACAGCATTTGTATTGGGAAAGGGAAGTCCATTCAGCAAAATAATGTATTTGATGAAGTTCTAGTTCAAAAGTCCACCTGCACCAAATGCAGAGATGTTCCTTCTTCCTGAGTGCAGATTAAGTGAACTGAAAAGCAAATGCTTTATGGGATGTTTCTGATTTTAAGATTGGAATAAAGATCATGGTAAGCACACCAATGATTTTGGTGCCTTAGGAAAAACAATGGTGATGGCTTGTCTTTGCATTTTGGCAGGTGGGTGGTTCAGTGGATAGAGTGCTGGTCTTACAGTGAGAAGACCTGAGTGAATCTTACCACCAACAGTTGTGTGATCCTAGGCAAGTCATTAACTGCCCTCAGCCTCAGTTTCCTCATGTGTAAAATGGACAATAGTAGCACTCGTATTCTAAGATTATTGTGAGGATCAAATGAAATAAATATGTAAAGCATTTTATAAACATTAAGGACAGTTAAGTGGCAGAGTGCTGGACCTAGCATCAGGAAGACTGGAGTTCAAGTACAGCCTCAGACATTTACTAGCTGTGTGACTCTAGGTAAGTTACTTAACTTTTCTCAGCCTCAGTTTCCCTATCTCTAAAATGGAAATAATAACAGTACCTGCCTCCTAGGATAGCTGTAAGGGGAAAAAAAAAGAAATAACATATGTAAAGTATTTTGCAAACCTTTAAAATGCTATGTAAATGCTATTGTTATTTTTTAAATATTATTGAAGCCTTGAAATAGTGCTTGTTTTCATTGTAGACTTGAGCAATATAGGATCATCTTGTACCACAGTTGCTGGGTTTTTTTTTTAAATTTATTTATCACTCCCAATAGTACAAGAGCACAACCTTCATAGAAATGTATAGAGAAATGGATTTTTTTTTAAAGAAAATCTAAATTGAAGAAATTTTAAGGGAAAGTAATTGCAGATCTGGAAACCACAGAATATTTTGAGAACTTTTGGTTGCTCTTTGTGTTAAGCTGCTAAATCCAGGATGTTCTGGGACATTATTGTTTTTTATCCAGATCCAGGAGACTAGGCCATGTGTTCCAAATCCCAGCTCAAGCTTCTGTAATTTATATTACTGGAGTGGGGTGGGGCATAAACATAGAATGTAAATGAATCAAAAAGCAAATAAATATGTATGTGTTCAGAGTAAGCATTCCAACAGTGTGCTAAGCATAGGTAGGGAGGTGTTTCAGACAACACTGAACAATTAGCACTAAATTAGTCTCTCACTCCTGTCAAGGAAAGCCACGCATGCCTGGTATGCTTTTAAGGGGTGTGGGCACCCGTGAAAATCATACACTTTGAGAGTGTCCAATGGCTATCAGTTAGGACAGGGACATCTGACATTTTAAGCTTCCTTGTCTCAGTGAAATGGAATCTCTTCCTGGATACATGTCTTCTTCAGTGTCTATTCTTGAGACAGTAAGGGATTCATAGCCGTGAGAATAAATGTGGATGTGCATGCTCAGGGCCTAAAAGAAATCATGGGAAACCAAATAAATGTGTCTAGAGAGAATTTATATATATCTATATCTATATATCTCACATATATAGATAATATAGACATATATAACATAAATAGGCTAAAACCAAAATATTTCAGTTTCTTATTTTGTTGCTATTATTCAATAGTGCCCAACTCTTTGTGACCCCATTTGGAGTTTTCTTGGGAGATACTAGGGTGGTTTGCCATTTCCTTCTCCAGCTCATTCTACAGATAAGGAAAACTGAGGCAAACAGGGTTAAGTGACTTGCTCAGCATCACACAGCTAGTAAGTGTCTGAGGCTGGATTTGAACTCGAGCCTTCCTGACTCCAGGCCTACTGCTTTACCCATTGTGCCCCAATTTATTATGCCAACCTCTTTTTATCCTTTGCATATTGAAATATTTGTGTTTTGTTGGTGATTGTTAACGACAGAAAAAATAATTTAGTTAAAAAAGAAAATACTTCTAAGGTAATAGAAGGAAATAGGCAATGAGTTCAGAACATATAGAAAGCACCTCTCCTCGTCTCCTTTTGCTGTTTTTCATGGGAATCTGTGTCCATAGAGATAACTTGGGTTACTTGCTCTAGTCATATGATTGTACTTCTTTCTTGAGAAGAAAAAGGAACAGCAGGAGGGAGTTACTGCATGAGAAAGGGCATGGCATGAATTGTTGACAGGACCAGTGAATGTGTTGTGGCTCCGGTGATGTCTGAAAACAATAATACAAAACAACATTTGCAATGCCTGACCAAGAGACGTCAGCTTAAAGGCAATGTTTTCTGCTGCCTCCACCTTCACTTTTCTTATGCCAATTATGCCCCCATCCACTTCCATACCCTCTGTGCTAAATTACAATGCTATGCACACCTTGGGCACTCTATAAGCTCATAATGATGCAAGAAGGAATAAAAGGCATCCCTTAAGGCGAACATTTTTGTATGTGACTTCCTTACCAAGCCTGGGGGAGTTTCTTTGGGTAGAACTGTGTAAAGGCTTATACAGAGGTAGTTCTGTATCTTCTTTTTTTTTTTGGCCTCCCAAATGCCCAGGTATGTAACCAAACCTCCAGGGACAAGATTCAAGCAGTATGAGCCCATAACTAAGAAATCCTTCTCTCTCCACTTACCAGGTTAAATACAAGGATAGTCAGCAGCTGTAGGTCTAGTGGTGTAAAATCTTTAGAAGTTTCTGCATGCCAAACTATATTTTTAAAGCCTGTTCTATTTATAGACTATAAACTTTATGCTCCAGGCTGTTAGACACTGCCCTTTCTTGAGAGCTGTCCTTTCTAACACTGGTGTTAGAACGGAAGTCTCAAAGCTTTGCAGCTAGATCTTCTTTTTTTCCCCCTACTTGTAAGGTGTAGGGTTAGTTTTTAATGACATGCTATCTTTTCTACTGCAGGCTATCACTAATTTCAAAGGCTGAAAAAGATTGGAAATATCATTTGGTGTTTTTCTACTACTAAGCCATCACCTCCTTCTTTCCCAGTTCCTTGTACTGGGTATTGATATTTACAATAGTCAAACACAGAATACCTTTCTTACACGAAGCTCTAGACGTAAACCTGCTAGAGCCTTCCCGTAGGGTATTCTTAGCAAACATCTTTAGGTTAATTTTACAGATGGCGATACTACTGAATGGAAGGTTTTGAAAGGAAGTCACTAGCCTCAGAACTGATGACTGCTGGTCAAGTGCTCACCCCCACTTAGGAAGCTGGAAGTTTGAAACTGGGCTAAGGTACTCTATGACAAGTCTCTTATATGATTATCTTACACGATTGACTAAAAAAATCTTTCCTGAGCAGGAAAACTATCTCTTTTCCCTAGTCTTGTATATTAAAGCTAACCTCAAAAAAAAAAAAGTCCAACAGTATTCTTAGAACAACAGCAAAACCTGAACTCTTACCTTTGACGAATATTGATAAAATGTTTTAATCAAATACAAACACATGAAGCTATATCTGCCTTAGACAGAAAAGGTCAATACTTAGATCAGTCCCCTTTAGTTACAACATTGTTCAAGACAGCCTCAGGGGTGGCGGAGTGGAGGAGACTAAATTATCAGAATGTTCGTTATCCTCTATTGCATCTTTAAATTGAGTGCCATTAATGCCCCAAATTAGGACCCTCGAGAGGCAATGTGCACTAGATGGGGTTTTTGCTCCCAAGGTACTGCATGCTTATGTTGTGAGATATTTGCAGAGTGGTTTATTTTGGGCTGGATTAAATTAGCATCTTTGTTTACAAGAATACCATCTCACTGATCAAGTGAAAGTACATGCCTAATAACAAGCATTTCTTAGGCTTTTATGTTGCCCTTAATTAGACTCTTCAAAGTTAATTAGGGGAACAAATGGTACTTTTTGTTCTTTTAAGTCCCCTTTAACAGCTTTCTCACACATAAAATGTTCCCACATTTATAGGTATTGTGGCTCCTACTTTTAAACCTGCTGGTTAACTGCTCATTGGTTAACTCCTCATTCATTCACATACAGGGGAAACCACTCTTACCTAAAATTTTTTTTAAACTTCTTTTGATCTTCTTTTCCAATTCTGAAACTTAATCTGGTATTTTTAGGCTTGAATTTCCAATTAAAAGAAAACAAAGCCAAACAAAAGAAAGACCCAAACACAAACTTGTTCAAGGATATATTTTTCAGAAGTTCCTTAAGAACTGGGAAAAGGGGAAAATAAAACTATTCCTTGGGACAGACACATGCAAAGACAATGTTGTTTTAACCCCAGATATAGAAATGAAGAGTAAAAAGTTGAAGCTTTTTTTTTTCTTAAGAAAGAGTTTGTTCATCGGAATGGTAATAATGAATGACCTGATTAAGATCGTTATTTTGCTTTTGTTTATTTTTCTTTCTTTTCTTTTGATAAAGGTCCTCTGGAGGCCTGAGAACCGGCAGGGAGAGGGCAAAGCTAATCCTCAGGGATATGGGATTTTTTCCCCCTTGGCTATGAGGTACTTCTGTCTGCTTTGTGCCACTGATGGTAATATAGGACTATTAGGAATGAAATGAATAGAAATGATCTTTGCATTAGAGCAGGAGTCTGTCACTCTGCTGGCAATCCTGCCGAGAGCCACACATCAAAGCCACCACACTGTGCTAATGGTGTCACTTAAGCCACCGCCTTTCCAGGGTCCCATATGCAGGCACGATGCAGGGGGTGTGTGTGAGCGCGGGTGAGAGGGGAGTTGACAATGTGCTAGAAGAAACCGTAGGAGATAAACGGAATGTGATTTATCACCTCTAATCCTTGCAATGGAAAACATTTAAGAATAACATGTAATTGAGGTCTTTCAGGAAATATGTTTTTATTGAAAACTCAATCAATTAGAAAACTGAAAATGGAGGGGAAACACGCAAAAAAATTTTTTTAAGCCACAAGGAAATCTTTAGTGTGTTTACATGTTTGGAAATAGGAAGGAGTGCTTTAAAACAATCCCCTTAAAACTATTGAGTTTTGATTATATGCCTGAAAGAATGTAAAAAAAATGCATTCATTATTTTTTGTATACAGCAATCACAATCACAGATATGTACATAACTCAAGTTGCTGTTACAAAAATATTTCTATTAAACTAAAAGCAATCAGAGATAATGTATCCATATTTCACTCATTGCTGTCTTCCTTACAGAGGTAATCGTGTTTTTGTTATCTTTGAATTTTTTGTTTGTGTACTTAGTAATCACTGAAAGGTATCAGATTGACAGGTTGGGAGGGTGAAAACTATGTAAGCAGCATGAGCAAAGACAAGCAAAGCTTTTCCCAGAAGTAGCAGGCAGCTAAAATGCCTCTCAAAATGTGTGGCAGATTATCTCTTGAGCATGGGGATGGGATAGTGGTCCGACCTCTAGGAACCTTGGGCCAGCTGCCAACGATTGTGCTCATTTTAACTGTTGGTCAGCATGTGGAGTTTTTTCCTTCATCTTCATCGTCTTACTTTCCCTTCAAAGCCGTGTGTGTTGGGGAAAGAGAGAAGATGAGGTAGATTGGGATAAAGAGGGAGATGGGAGTTTGAAAAAAAGTTAACTCAAGTTTGCTTTTTTTGTTATGAATCTATATTGGATGAAAGGGATATATTCAAAGTGAAGTGTGAAAAAAGTATAGGAAAACATAAATAAATATTTTAGAAAAAATAAAAGCCATTGAAGAGAAGCATGGAAGCAGATAACATACCTTCAAAAATGATGTAAGGTTTCTTTTACTTGCAGTTTTATATTTATAGGAATACCTTAATTTTCCAGAGGTTACTTATCTGTCACTTGGATCCAGTTTTACCAAATCCAGATCTCAGCTGAGAATCAAGAAGGAAGCAGAAGAGGTTTCTGAGCCGCCTCAAAGAAAGTCGCAAACGTCCAGGACTTTTTTTTTTTTTCATTTTGCTCAGGGGATAATATGACCCTCTGTGCTCCATACTTAGATCTATTAACTCTGCTTTTAGATACACTTCTAGCAAGCATGGTTATTATCTGTATTCATAATCCATTTAAAGGTGGAGGTGGTGAAGTGCAATTTCAAGAAGCAGGCATCCTAACAGATGCAAGAAAGATAGGGGACAGACTGATAGCAAAAGAGAAGAGAGTAAATTCATAACAAAATCAGACACCTGCCTGCCCCTGACTCAGCCAGCCCGAATAAATCGTATTTGTAATCATTTACTCCTGGGGGTTGCCTCCCCTTCTGCTCTGACCCAGTAGACAGTGGAGAGGAAGTTGCAACAGTGTGAGGTGGCTCTTAGGGAATTCCAGTGCCTTCTCTCTGTTAATCATTTCCTATTTATCCTCTATGTGGATTGCTTTGAATGTATTGGTTTGCATGTTGTCTCTCCATTAGATTGTAAGCTCTTTGAGGTCAGGGACCACCTTTTGCCTCTTTTTGGATTCCCAGCACTTAGCATAGTGCCTGGCACATGGTAAGCATTTAATAAATACTTGTTTATTTATTGAATAATTAGAAGTCCTGTCCTAACCAAGCCCCAGTGGGCAGGTATAGGTGTGGTCTGTGCTTTGACTTCCCTCCTCCCCACCCTTTTATGCTTTGGAGAGAGAATGAGTAGAACACATATTGTTGGTCAACACAGCAACAGTTAATTATTACAAGGAAGGTATCTCCAAAGGGCGTATACTTCTATTTAGTTGGGCCTTGTGGACAGACATAAACTACAAGACAAGCCTGATTTCTTTTAAGCTTTCCTGTGATTTCACTGCTGTATTCAGTTTCTGGCACAGGACCTCCATCCACCAATGTAGATGGTCACCTACTTTTCAACTTAAAGTCTTAAAAAGTTTCCTGTGCTGCTAAGAGGTTAAGTGAACTGTCTTTTTAAATCTAACAGTACAGTGACTTCATCTGAATGTACTTGGAACATTTCACACCTGTAGCCTTCCCTTCAATCTATTTAAAGTACTTCTTTTTTTTTTATGAACATAAATTCATTTTCTCTCCCTCTTACCCCTTTCCCATTGAAAAAAGGAGGAAAGAAAAAATTAATTTTTAGAAATATGCATTGCCAAACAAAACAAATTTCCTCATTGGTTGTATATATACAAATCTCTCTTTCTTTCTCTCTCTTTCTTCATATATGTATACATACATACATACATACATACATATACAATAAGGTTGTATATACATATATACATATATATTTATTTGGTATGTATGTATGTATGTCTCATACTGTACCCTTAAATTATTCTTTTCTCTCAGGAGTTACATAGTACATTTCATCACTAGTCTTCTGGAATTAGGGATGGTCACTGTATTGTATTCTTAGAGTTTTCAAAGTTGTTTGTGTTTATAAATACTGTTATTCTAATGCACTGTTGGAGACATGGTAAAGGGGTCTAGCCATTCCAGAGAACAATTTGGAACAATGCCTAAAGGGTTATGAAAGTGCATACCCTTTGAACCAACAATACCAGTACAAGGTCTGTACTCCAAGGAGATCAAAGAAAAAGGGAAAGGATCTATATGTACAAATACATACATATGTACAAAAATAGCTGTTTATGTATGCTTTTGTCTCTTGAGTTTACATGTATGCATTTGCTTTTTTTGTAGTGGCAAAGAATTGGAAATTGGAGGGATGCCCACAGATTGGGGAATGGTTGAACAAGTTGTATATATGATTGTGATGAGATACTATTATGCTATAAGAAATGATGAACAGGATGGTTTCAGAAAGACCTGGGAAGATGCAAAGTGAACAGAACCAGGAGAACATTGTACACAGTAACAACAATATTGTAATGATGATCAATTGTGAAAGACTTAGCTACTCTGATCAATACAATGATCCATGACAATTCCAAAGGGCTCTTGATGAAAAAAGCTATCCACCTGCAGAAAGAGAACAGATGAGCTTTGAGTGCAGATCGAAGCATATTTTTTTCACTTTATTTGTCTTGCTTTTTCTTGTTTTTTTTCTTTCAACATAGATAACATGTAAATGTTTTGCATGACTTTACATGTAAAAATGATATCAAATTGCTTGCCTTCACAATGGATGTGGGAGGAATGTGAGGGTGGCAGAGAATTTGGAACTCAACATTTAAAAAAATGAGTGTTATAAATAAGTAAATGAAAATTAAGTGTTGTTGCATAAATTATTCTACTGCTTCTACCCCCCCCCCTTTTTTTTAGGGCAATTAGGGTTAAGTGACTTGCCCAGGGTCACACAGCTAGTAAGTGTCAAGTGTTTGGTCTGAGGCCAAATTTGAACTCAGGTCCTCCTGACTTCTGGGCCAGTGCTCTATTCACTGGGCCACCTAGCTGCCCCTACCCCTTTCATTTTTTATTAGTTTGTAAATATCCTCAAAATTTTTTATTCTTATAGTATTGATGTTATAAATAGTTCTACTGCTTCTGCTTATTTCCTGATACATTAGTTCATATATATCTTTTCATGTCTCTTTGAAATTATCTGTTTCCTCATTTCTTACAGTATAATAGTATCCCTTAACCTTCATATATCATAACTTATTCAACTCTTCCTCAACTGATGGGTATCCTTTTAGTTTTCAGTTCTTCTTACCACTTAAAAGGACCTATTATAAATATTTTGAATATATGAGACTTTTTTCTTTATCTTTTATTTTTGGAGTATATAGACTTAGCAGTTGTATAGCTGGGTCAAAAAGCATGCAAATGTGCAATGTTTTGCATATAATTGCAAACTGGCTTTCCATAACAGTTGGACCCATTCATAGATCCACCAACACGGCTTGAACTTGCCTGTTTTTCCACAGCCCCTCCAACACTTATCATTTTCCTTTTTTGTCTTTTTTTTGCTGGACGAACTGGGGAGTGAATCTTACTCTTTAATTTGCATTAGTTCCTTACATATTTTGGAAAGAAGATCCATATCAAAGAAACTTGCTGCCAGGTTTTTATTTCTCTTCCAGTTTCCTTTTTTGTCTTAGATTTATTGGATTTGTCCAAAATTTTTAAAATTTTTATGTAATCACAATTCTCCATTTTATCTTCCATGATCCTCTCTTTTCCTTTGTTTGGTAATGAACTTTTCTTCTATCCATAGATCTGATAGGTAATTTTTCCTTCTTTCTCTAATTTGTTTATGATGTAATCTTTTATATTCTAGATCATTTACCCATTTGGAGCTTATTTTTTATAAGGTGCATTGTGTTGGTCTAAACTTGTTTTTTTCAATACTGGTGTCCAATTTTCCCATTCTATTTAATCTTCAAATACTGAGTCCTTATCCTAGCAGCTAGGGTCTGTGTTTATTGAATATTAGTATATTAGGTATATTTTCTTCTCTATGTTGTATACTTAATTTTACTGATTGACCTATTTTTTAACCAGTAACAAATTGTTTTGAGAGTTTGTAATTTGCTTGAAATATAGTCTGAGATCTAGCACTACTTGACCTTTTTCATTCCCATGTCCTTTAATTTTTTCCTTGAGCTTCTTGACCTTTTTTCGGTTTCCATATGAATTCCTTTATTACATTTTCCCATTCTATGAAATATTAAGTGACTTGTCCACAGTGACTTGACCAGTATGAGTCAGAGGCATGTCTTAAACTAAGCTGGATCATATTTATTCTTAGGGATTACTCTTATTATATCAAGCTATTTCCTCTTAATCAAATCATTAGATTAAACACAATTAACTATGACACTTACTACAAGAATGTTCAGAATGATGAGTGTTCTTTTAGGAGAAGAAGAACAAAACAAAAATTTTGTTAATGTGAGAAATTTATTCAGAAAAAAATTTCCAAGTATGTCCCAATTTCTTATAACTTTCCTATATCTATCCACACGATAGAGAATGATAATTTGATTTTCAGAATGATGATCATACAAATCATAGATTTAGAGTTGGAAGGGACCCCAAAGATCAATTAGTCCAATCCCTTTCTTTTTTCCCATGAGAAACCCAATTCCTAGGAAGTTTAAAAGACTTATTCAGGGTTACAAAACTAGTGAGTGTCTGATGCAGAATTTGAACCCATTAACTTCCAAACTTCTGTTCTAGCAATCTCTTTCTGCTGTTCCATGCTGCCTCTCTCATCCTTGGTACTGAAATATTAAATTATTTATATTTGAATGAGGCTTGGTATGTGGGACAGAACAGCCAATTATTACATTAAGAAAACTTAATCTTCCTTGAGATCTTTTGGGTTTTCACAACACTTAAATTTCCCCTGTATTTCTTTGCCTTCTCCTTGCTAGAGAACCATATCATAAAACAAAGAGGGATTTATATGTTTAAAAAGATTTTTTAGTGAGTTTAAAATAATTAGTACTTCTCTTCTAAAGTCACGTTCTCTTTTCCCTCTTTATCCTTCCCCATCTGTGTCTTGATCTTTCTCCTTCCTCTCTCATTTTCTACTTCTCTTTCTCCTCCTCCTCCTCTTTTCTTTTTTTGGTTAGAACAAATATATCTTCCAATACTTTATGAAGATGTTAGATGTCCAAGTTAAAGAATGGCGTATGCCATCCATTAATTTTGTTATTGAAACAACTCTTTTTTTAAAAATGGAAAAAAAACCCCACTCTGAAACCTTGAAATATAAGTCTTGGGCCTTCAGTTTTACTATGAAAATGAGAAAACAGTGAATGGACATAGTGTTGCAATAAATGCTACTCTGAAAATACTATATTTCTACCTGTTTTGAGTCATATGAAGATCATTTGCATTTATGAATCTTCAAGTCGGCCATTTGTCCATAACAATGAATTTTGAGCTGTATCTGAAAATGTGACCGCTGTGAGGTGCTGACTTTGAAGTAGTTGTTTATATGGTAGCAACTAGGGTGTGCTGAACCAGCTCTAACCTGTTTGAGAGAGCTGATTGTCAAATTTTCAGTATTAGTATTTATGCCTCAGAAATAGAGAAATGCTGCAAATCAGGACTTGATTTAATATTTTGTGGATTCTCTGGACTTATGAGAGTGGTGGAGAAATGTTAATAATTCAGATTAAACTTAAAATGTATCACATGTACATTTTATTTTTGGAGAGTCAGTTATTAAACATTTAATAGCATATTACAGGTACTAACCACCTACCAACCCCCCAAATCTCCCTACCTGCCAGATTGTGCCTGAAATTGTAACACTAAGCTTCATTTTATATGTTAACACTTTCATCTCCATGAAAATGCAACTGTTTCTAGGTGAAGGTTCTTAACTTGGTGTCCATAGCCCCCTAAGGGCTTCATAAATTTCAGGAAGTTCATGCACTTGAATAGGAAAAAAATTTGATAGCATTTCACTATAATTGGTTTCCTTCGTAATCCTACATTTTAAAATTTATACATTTAAAAACACTATTTTGAGTAGTCTGTAGGCTTTACCAGACTGTCAAAGGGTCCCATGATGCCAAAAACATTAAGAACTCAAGCTCTAAGATGTTGCGGTGTAGTAGAAAGATTACTGGATTTGGAGTATTTGGAGACCTGTTTAGAATCTCATCTCAGCTTCTAATACTTCTTTGATCTTAAGTAAGTCATTTGAGGCCTATCTTCCCAGACCTCAGTTTCCTCATCTATAAAGGATAGGGTTGGATTACATAGTTTCTAAAACCTCTCTTAGATCTAGACCTGTTAGTCATATCTTATTTTAAATGACTTTCAGTACCTTTTCTAAGATGTGATTTTGATAGGGTACAGGGAAAACTTTCAGCTGTCTGAAGCATGCAGCAAAGGATAAAAGTATGCAAAAGAGGAAGAATGTCATCACTTAATACAACTTTATTCTCATTCACAGTTGGGTTGAGGCCTGGGTCCATCAGTTTGGTCAATATCTCTGAGATGGTGGCTGGTGATCTCAGGGACTCAAGCACCATTTTCACATGGTTCAGATTTGATTCTCGATGTTTTATTCTACTAATGCTGACTGTATTTTTGACCCTGGTAATGGGAGCTGCTGGTCAGAATGATCTGGAATGAACCTCAGCCTCTCCTTTGTCCACCCAGCCTCCCAAGTCTATTCTAAGCTTTTCTATTTATTATTATTTCAGTTGTTTGTTGTTATTCAGTTGTATCTGACTCTTCATGACCCCACTGGTGGTTTTCTTGGCAAAGCTCATTTGAAGGATGAGGAAACTAAGGCAAACAGGGTTAAGTGACTTGCCCAGGGTCACACAGCTAGTAAGTATCTGAGGCCAGATTTGAACTCAGGAAGAAGAGTCTTCCTAATGCTAGGCCTGGCACTCTGTTCACTGCACCACCTAGCTTCTCCCATTTATTAATTTTTCAAACAGTTATTGAGTGCCTTCCATAAGCAAGACACTGTAGAAAGCTACAAGGTGAAGATGACCTGGGGCTTGCTCTTTAGGGCACTTAAAGCAGTCATAAAGAAAGCATAGAAATAACTACAAGACATGTTAGGATAGAAAAGCTATAAAAAGCCCAAAAGAACTTCACTGAGAATTATCTAAGTTGATTACTATCTCCATCTCCAATCCCCACCATCTGTCCTTTTTTTTTAGAGGATGAAGAAGAGGTAAAAAGTGATTACATGTTAGCATCCTGAGACAGAAGGGGAAGAAGGCAAGGGGAGGAAGAGATGTCTATATACTCCTGTTTCACTTTTCTCTTCCCCCTAGCAGGGAGTAGACTTTCCAGGGATATACACATTGATAATAAGGTTGACACATGCATTGCCAGAGCTAGCTCAGTGTTTGGGAGGCTCTGATGAAAAGTATGGGAGAGAAGTATTAGAATGATTACCAAACTGACGGTCTACAGAGCTGTTGTGCTGACCTCATTGTCGTATGCCTGTGAAACCTGGGCAGTATGCCAGCGCCATGCCAGGAGACTGAATTGTTTCCATTTGAGTGGTCTTAGGAAGATTCTGAAGATCACCTAGCAGGATAAAATACAGGACACTGAAATCCTTTCTCCAATTCGACTGCCAAGCATTCAAACTCTACAGTGGAAAGTGCAACTCAGATGGGTTGGCCATGATGTTCGAATGTCAAATACATACTTGCCTAAAAGACTATTTTATGGAGAACTCACATGAGGCGAGCACTTATCAGTGGTCAGAAGAAGTGATACAAGGATGCTCTCAAGCTTTCTCTGAAGAACTTTGGAACTGATTGTGTGATATTGGAGACACTGGCACAGGACCGTGCCCTCATCAGAGAAGGTGCTGTGCTCTATGAGCAAAGCAGAATTGAAGTAACTCAAAAGAAATGCGAGATGTGCAAATTTAGAGAATCCACCTCAAGTGTTCACATGGGCTATTTGTGCTCGACCTGTGGTAGAACATTCCAAGCTTGTATTTGTCTGATCAACCACAACTGGGCACACTGTAACTTGACTAACATAGTGATGCCATTTTGGTCCTCTTCAAGAAGGAAGGACAACAACCAGCCAACATAATAATGGTAAAATGAAGGGGATAGGACTAGCAAGAAGTGAATATTAGCAGACTTCACTATTTGAGTATTTTTTGCAATGATTTCACTTTTGTTGTTGCTATTGTTTAGTTATTTTTCAGTTATGTCTGACTATTTCTGACCCCCATCTGGGGTTTTCTTGTCAAAGATACTGGAGTGATTTGCCACTTCCTTTTCCAGGTCATTTTTCAGATGAGGAAATTTACAGAATTAAGGCAAACAGGGTGAAGTGACTTGCTTGGGGTCACACAGCTAGTAAGTGGCTGAGGCCAGTTTTGAATTCAGAAAGATGAATTTTCTTAATTCTGAGCCTGGCACTTTATCCCTTGTGACACCCAGTTGCTCCTAAAGATTTCACTAGACTGGTGTATTTGCTTTCCTGTATTTGTTTTCACCTAACAGATGAGGAAACTGAAGCATAGCAACATTTCTGCCTATTGAGTGAGTGATAAAAATAGCACTAAAAATCCAAATCTCTGTTCTTTGGCCCTTGGAATAGCCCCCAGGGAAAAACTTGGTCTCACATGTTTAAAGTTAATGGGGCTTTGTTTCTAAGGGTATGGAAATAAATTGTATTTATCACATTTATCTTTTCCCACTTTCACCTCAACTTTTATTAGATAGTTCAGATTTCTTTAGCCTTAGCATTTCAGAGTTTGTGTCTGTTTCATGACCCTCAAACATCCCTTTAGATTTCTCATTTCTTTTTGAGTTCTTAAATTTCAATTCCTGTTTCCTTCCCATCTCTCTCTCTCTCTCCCGCATTTCTCCATCTCATTTCTTTTCATTGTATTTCTTCTCTAGACATTTTCTGTGTATTGTTCATTTTTAATTTCAGTTCTTTTCTTTCTCTTTCTTGCTCAACATAATTTGAGAAATGACACAAGATAACTGACTGTTGATTTATCTTCACACTCTGACTCTATCAGTGGCATCAAGGTACATCATCTGAACATATTACCTCACCTTTAATAATCCTTTATGGGTTTATCACCCATGAATTTATTCCAAACTCTTCTGCCATTTATTTACCTTTTAGATTGGAGAAGGTCACTTGCACGTCAAAAATTCTATAGAGTATTTTTTTAAAAAAGGGGGCCTTAAAGATCATGTTAGCCAGTCACTTTATTTTACAGATGAGGAAAATTAAGGGCCAGAGGGAGAAAGAGAATTTGATTGGAAGCCAGGAAACATAAATCCTAGTCTTAGCTCAGTCATGAAATAGCTGTATAACCTTGGGCAAAATCTCTCAGGGAGTGGATATCATTCTTCATCATCGTATGCAACTTTACATCTCAAACATGATGCCATTAGTTTGTTCGGCCCAGTTTTCCATGAGTTGTTTCAATATGATGAAATAGATTAGCACTATGCTTTTGAGTCCTGGTATCTGCTTTGGCTGTAAAGATGAGTTATGGTTCATAGGCATGCATGACCAAGTTTTAGGATCCTGGGTTAGGTTTTCACTTAGATACAACATCACTAAAATGATATACAGCAGGAATGTTGGGCACAACTGTGAGGGGATGGTATGGCCTTGGGAAATGTAGTTGTTCGATTGTTTTTCAACTGTGTCCAACTCTTCATGACCCCATTTGGTGTTGTCTTTGTAAAGATACTGGAGTAGTTTGCCATTTCCTTTTCCAGCTCATTTTACAGAGGAGGAACTGAGTGCACAGGGTGAAGTGACTTGTGCAGGGTTACAGAGCTAGTGTCTGAGGCATGATTATAACTCAAGTCTTCCTGATTCTGGGCCCGGTGCTCTGTCTGCTACCCCATATGTGGACAGTACCAATTGAGCAGGCTGTCAGATGATGATGGAGTGAAACTTTGAAATTTTTTTTTGCAAACTAATTATCTGGCTTAATATCAGCAAAATCAGCCCTTTAGTGAAATGTAGTTATGGAGCAGTAGAAAGATAGGTGAAATTGAGATTAAAAGACCTAGGTTTAAATCATGCCTCTGTCAATTAATCATGCAACTCTAGGCAAGGCATTTAACCTCGTCAGGACTCAGTTTCCTCATCTGTAAAATGAGAGGATTGGACTAGGAAATGCTTTCTGAGCCGGCTGATCATGAACCTTTTTTTTTTTAAAGCAATTGGGGTTAAGTGACTTGCCCAGGGTCACACAGCTAGTAAGTGTCAAGTGTTTGGTCTAAGGTCAGATTTGAACTCAGGTCTAGCTGCCCCATGAACCTGTTTTTAAACAAATTTTGACAACTGTATTTAAACATAATTAGGTTTTTTTTTTTGCAATCTCATATATTTTGCTTCATACACTTGAAAATATTATTCTGAGAAGGGATCCACAGGCTTCCTGGATTTCCAAAGAGCTCCATGACACAAAAAAAAGGTTAAGAATCCTCAGATTTCTAAGGTTTCGTTCAGCTTTTAAGTGTTCAAATTCCTTTTTTTTTTTTTTTGCAATTTAGGTGGTGTGAAATAGCTTGACTGGCAGTACTAGGCAGATTCCTTACATAATGGAGAACTGATAAATATGATAAATACAGAAAAGCATGGGAAAATTTGCATGAACTGATGCAAAGTAAAATAAGTAAGCTAAGGAAAAATATATACATGGCTACAGCATAAGTGGAAACAATAACAATAACAAAATAATCAAAACTGAATGCTGTGAAATTATAATGACTAGGTTTGGCTCCAAAGAAGGTACTTTCCTTTCTTTCTTTCTTTTTGCAAAGGTGAAGTACTACAAGTGTAAAACATTACAAATAAATGTTAGGCTTTTTTTTTCTGATGTGTTGGTCAGTTTTGCTGAACTGTTTTCATTTACTTATTGATTTATTTTTATACGTATAAAGGATAACTCTGGAAGTAGGAGGGGAGAAGGATACATTGGAAAACATAGATGATATAAAAATCAAAGACTTTAATGCAAACTATTTTAAAATTATTTAGAAAAAAGAAATAGCTTGAGTTAAGTGGTATAGGACAGCTTGATGATGCTAATGAGAAGCTTAGGTAGTCAATGTCCAGAGGAACTTTAAATTACTATAGTTGCTTAGAGGTTGGTCAACCCCATTGATGAAGCTGACCTCCTGATTCCGTGTATACTTTGTAAAGTAATGGCTAGTAAACAGAAAATTGACTATAGTTCTGGCTTTTCTGTTTTTCTTTTCCCTTAAGAAGTTGAATCTAAAGTATTTTGTAACTTTGGATTCAGCCTTTTTACTATCAAATTAAAGCTAAAAAGGCTGCCAGGAAGAAGGGGAAGCCAGATTGGAGGGGGAGGAGGCGAGAGGTAGAAGAAGGGGAAGCAGAGAGTTGGGGGAGGAGAAGGCTGAAAGATCCAGGAAACCTGAAAAGAGGCAACAAAAACCAATTAAAGTTAATGAACTAAAGCTAAGCTTTTTTATTTTAGCTTCCCTTCTTCCTCTCAGTACATTGGCTTTAACTTGGAATTATTTTTCTTAGAGTAACACTTTCAAAAAGTAAATTATTTCCTTCTCTTTCTCTTTTTCTCCCTTTCTGAATACAAATAATATGGCTGTTGATTCAACACAGGACAAGAGGGTATGTATTGTCACTTTGCCTTTGGCCACGGTCCTATTGCCCACCAAAGCCTGGCAAGATCTCAGAATGTCAGAAACCTTGTCAGGTTCTGTTTTTGCGGAAGCAAAGAGAAAGTCAACCCTACTGAGTAGCTATCTGGAGACAGGAGGCGGAGGTCCAATTGTAGTATCTAATATTAGAAATAGAGACGCCTCCAATGGTTTTTGGCAGACCGAGCTTAGAAAGAGTGGCTCTGGCTCTCCCACTCAAACGTCTTAAATAGTTTATATATCTGTTTGATTAATTTGGCTGGTGAAATGACTGCAGTTAATGTATTAGGTATAAAAGTTTAGGGAAAAATTCTTATCTTAATTATATTAATTCTCTAGAGTAACTTGTTCCATGTAAGCAGACTGTGTTTAAATGACTCTATGATAATAATGTAATAATATCTTATATTTATTTAATGCTTTTCATTCCCTTGGATTCTGAAGAAACTTCACTAACATTTTCCACCTATTCAACATTTTCCCATGTGTCACATTCGTATTCTAAAATTCCAGTCAAAGCCTCATAAAGCAGTATTACCTGATCTATTCCCCTACATAGAGCATTAACATTTTTTTTTAGTTCTCTTTACCCTAGGTTCTCTCTATAAATGCACTTGCTGACTTTTCCTTTGCATTTCACATTAGTCCACTCAGTTCTGAAAACTCACCTTTACCCATGGCTTGGAATCACTGAATCGAAGGATCTCTAACAATATCTCTTTCCCAGATTTCATTTAAGACTCCCCATTTTACTTCCTTCATTCCTTTGTAAGGTTCTTTAATCATCCCTTAGTTTTCTTCTCCCATTTTCATAAAATCTTAGGATTGGAATGGACTGTTCAGGTTATCTAATTCAACCTTTCAACCCCTTGTGAAAATCTCTTCTAAAGCACCCCCTACAAATGGGCATTTATCTTCTGCTTGACCACATCTAGTGAGGGGAATTTAGTGCTTTTCTAACAATTGAATTTTGTTCTGCCAGCTAAAATCTTGTGATATTGAGCCCAAATTTGCCGCCCTGAAACTTCAAACCATTGATTCTAATTTCATCCTCTAGAGCAGTATAGAATGTCCAATACCTCATCAGTATGAAAGCCTTTCAACTATTAGAAGGAAGTTTTCCTATCATCACTAATTCTTCTTGTCTCAAGCCAAGCTTCTCCAAATCTCTCTGCTAGTCTTTGTGGTTTGGTTTCTGCATTCTCCCTACCTTCTCACCCCCAAACCTCATCAGCCACTTTTCCCTAGATCCTTGCATCATAAAATGTGATGTTCAGAATGGAACACACATGGCCTTATTTATTGGTGGGGATTACAATGGTACTCTTAATTGTCTCTGTCTGGATGCAATATTTCTATTAATGCAGGGTGAGGTTGTATTAGATGCTTTAGCAGCCTCATAATATTGTTGCTTCCACTTAAAGTTTTAAGTCAACTAAAGTTTTCTTCTGTGTCTTTGCTATATTCTTGAGCCATTCCTACCCTCAGTCTTGTGTTTGCTGCCCTTTTTAAATCTGAAAAAGCCTACCTTCCATGTTTCTAATCTAACACATGCATAAAAAGCATGGAACAAACCAAACCAAACACAGTCCTATGGCAGATTGCCTCTTCCCTCTTTTTATGTTCTTCCTTCCTAACTTCCTTCCTTGTCTAATTTTTCACTGTCTCTTTCAAATAACCACATAATTTTCCTGAAGCTGTCCTCTAGAGATTTTATTTCAGCACTGAGAGGCTTTGTTCATTGCTTTAGTCTGCTGAATGAGGTAACTAGTTAGTAATCAGTGGACCAGTTAGGAAAGGTAAGGTCAGTAAAAACAGTCAAATTGGTAATGGTAATACAGGGGTAAGAGTGCTGGATTTGGAGGCAAAACACCTACTTTTGGATTCTTGCTCTTCCACTCACTATCTGTTTGACTTTTGGTAATTCACCTGACTTCTCTGGTCCATCATTTCCTTATCTGTAAAATAAGGGGATTGGGTTAGATGATTCTCCGAGGTTCTAGCTAGCTCTAAATCTTATGAACCTATGAAGATACTATAGTCATTATATTCTTTTTCATGACTAAAATATATCATAAATGTAAATAGTCATTTCTTCTGAAACATATATATTTATAAGTTCTCATATCAACAAATTCAAGTCTATTCAGTAGCACTGATTATGCATCTACTATGCTTCAGATGTGGTGCTAGGTGCTACAAAATTGAACTGAGACACTGATCCTGCCCTTAAAGAGCCAATATAAGACTCAAAGTAATGAGAAACATGGCCAGGTGATTGAACTCTCCTTTGTATCACTTAAATATGCCAAATTATTTTTTCATATGAATATTATTTTATTTAGGAACATCTGCAACAGTCTGGAACATATTTTTTTCTTTTTCTCAGCACTTGCCTCTTGGTTTGCTATAGGTATCAAATGTTCTTCATTATTACTGAACAGTATCATGCCTGTCTGTAATGTCTGTGTCTTGAGTGATGTCAATCTGAAGTGAAAATGTGTTAACTTTATTGGGATCACTAAATTTTTATCTCAAAACCTTGAGGATATTCCACAAGAAGAGACTGGGTCCAGAAAGAAACCATTTTAGAATAAGTTATTAGAAAAACTAAACTATTAGTAAACAAATGAGTGAAGAGCCAGTCCAAGTAATTAAATACTGTGCCATCGAGTATTTCTCAAGTTCTTGCTTTCTTTGGAGATGTATAAGACTAAATTAAAAAAAAATCAACAAGGAAACTCCCCACTAAGCCCAACTCATACCTCTGAAACAATGTTAAATGGTAGACTGGTGTCTGGCAACAATGAAATCTCATAGTATAGAAATTTTTAAGAACTTTAAGCCTTTATCTCAGAATATTTTGTTCTGAAATAGTTGAGAGGATCAAGCTCCTTAGCTTCCCTTTCACAGCTATATTCATTAATTGCTATGTTTATCAGTAAATTCCCATTAATTAGGATTTTACTAATTTAAAGTACTCCATTTGGACTTAACTGGAGTTTTGTCTTTGTGCCTACTATTTAGAAATGCAATTTGCAAAGCTAATTCCATGTAAGCAAATTTAGAGGATTCTTAGAAGTATAGAAATTTTTAAGGATTCATATACTTTTGTTTATATGTTGACAATTAGTGCTAAACAAAAATGAGCCTTTCCACTGATTATGCATCAGATCTAGTAGGATCAAAGACCTTGTAATGTATTCATGCAAGTTACTATAGGTACTCACGATTAAGAAAAGTGCATTTTCTTTTTTTTTTTTTTTTTCTTTTTTTGTATAAATTTATTTTTTTTAGTTTTCAATATTCACTTCCACAAGTTTTTGAGTTCCAAATTTCTCACCCCTCCCCCCATCCCAAGATGGCATGCATTCTGAATACCCCTTCCCCTGGTCTGCCTTCTCTTCTATCTCTCCCCCCTCCCTTCTCTTATCCCCTTCCCCTTCTATTTTCCTGTAGAGCAGGATAGACTTCTGTACCCCATTTCCTGTATTTCTTATTTCCCAGTTGCATGTGAAAACACTTTTTTAAAAAACACGTGTTTTTAAAACTTTGAGTTCCAAATTTTCTCCCTCCCTCCCTCCCCACCCACCCTCATTAAAAAGGCAAGCAACTCAATATAGGTTGTACATGTGCAGTTATGCAAAACACTTCCTTAGTAGACATGTTGTGAAAAACTAACTCTGTTTCCCTTAATCCTATCCTGCCCTCCCATTTATTCTATTCTTTCTTTTGACCCTGTTGCTCCTCAGAAGTATTTGCTTCTGATTACCCTCTTTCCCAGTCTGCCCTCCTCTCTATCATCCCCCTGCTCTCTTGTCCCCTTCTCCCCCTATTTTCCTGTAGGGTAAGACAGATTTCCATACCCAATTGAATGTGTATGTTATTCTCTCCTTAAGCCAAATCCTATGAGAATAAGATTCCCTCATTCCCTCTCACCTTCCCCTGTTTCCCCTCCACTGTGAGAGACTTTTCTTTTCTGTTTTTTTTTGTGAGATAATTTACCCCATTCTACCTCTCCCTTTCTTCTCCGAGTATCATCCTCTCTCATCCCTTAATTTTATTCTCCAGATATGACCCCTTAATCTTCAACTCACCCTGTGCCCTCTATCTATCTACATATACATACATACATACAATTTTTTTCCTTCAACTACCCTAATACTGACAAAGTTCTCATGAGTTACAAATATCATCTTTCCATGCAGGAATGTAAACAGTTCAATCTTAATAAGTCTCTTATGATTTCTCTTTCCTGTTTACCTCGTTTAGCTCTGGTCTTTTCATCAGGAATGCTTGAAAGTCCTCTATTTCACTGAATGACCATTTTTTCCCCTGAAGGATTATACTCAGTTTTGCTGGGTAGGTGATTCTTGGTTGTAATCCTATCTCCTTTGCCCTCCGGAATATTATATTCCATGCCCTGCGGTCCTTTAATGTAGAAGCTGCTAAATCTTGTGTTATCCTGATTGTGTTTCCACAGTACTTGAATTGTTTCCTTCTGGCAGCTTGTAATATTTTCTCCTTGACCTGGGAACTCTGGAATTTGGCTACAATATTCCTAGGAGTTTTCCTTTGGGGATCTCTTTCAGGAGGAGATCTGTGGATTCTTTCAATTTCTATTTTGCCCTCTGGTTCTAAACTATCAGGGCAGTTTTCCTTGATAATTTCTTGAAAGATGATGTCTAGGCTCTTTTTTTGATCATGGCTTTCAGATAGTCCAATAATTTTTAAATTCTCTCTCCTGGATCTATTTTCCAGGTCAGTTGTTTTTCCAATGAGATATTTCACATTGTTTTCTAATTTTTCATTCTTTTGGATTTGTTTTACAGTGTCTTGATTTCTCATAAAGTCACTGTCTTCCAATTGCTCTATTCTAATTTTTAAGGAAGTATTTTCTTCAGTAAGCTTTTGGACTTCCTTTTCCATTTGGCCAATTTTTCTTTTTAGGGCATTTTTCTCCTCATTGGCTTTTTGGACCTCTTTTGCCATTTGGGTTAGGCTTTTTTTAAGGTGTTATTTTCTTCAGTATTTTTTTGGGTCTCCTTTAGCAAGCTGTTGACTTGTTTTTCATGATTTTCTTGCATCACTCTCATTTCTCTTCCCAGTTTTTCCTCTACTTCCCTTACTTGCTTCTCAAAATCCCTTTTGAGCTCTTCCAAGGCCTGGGACTGATTCATATTTTTCTTGGAGGCTTTGGATGTAGGAGCTTTGACTTTGTTGTCTTCTTCTGGTTGTACATTTTGATCTTCTTTTCACCAAAGTAAGATAATATAGTCTGACTCTTTTTGCTGCTTGCTCATGATCCCAGCCAATTACTTGAGTTTTAAACTCTTTGTTAAGGTAAGAGTCTGCTTCCAATGTGGAGATGTACTGTCCCAAGCTTCAGGGGTTGTGTAGCTGTTTTCAGAGATACTTGTAGGGACCTGTAAATTTTCAGTTCTTCCAAGGTGGTATGATAAGGGGCGAGGTGTTTACTCCTTTCCTGGCCTGTGACCACAAGTATTCCTTTCTGTCCTGTAACTGTGAGGAGGGGTTCTCTCCACCGCCAGCGCTCCTCCTCACCCCAGCACCTCTGCCCAGAACTGTGACCCAGATCCACACACGGGCAAAGCAAGAGATTCCTGCCTCAGCATTGGCAAAGAGATCCCTGCAGTCCCTCTCTGATCAGCCACTGGACTCCCCCTCAGTCTGTGGGCCAGAAGCTTGGGCAGCAGCTGCCCCCCCAGGGCCAGGCGCTTGGGGAATGGAGCTGAGACCCCACCTTCCTCTCTTAGCACTGACAGAAACAGACTTTTCCCACTGACCTTCTAAGTTGTCTTTGGCATTCATGGATTGAGGAGTCTGGAAACCTCCACAGCTGCCAGCGATTCAGTCCTCTGAGGCCTGCTCCAGGTTTCTTGAGGCCTGTGCGCCCACGCTGTGCTGCGCTGCGCTCCCAGCCCAGCGCGATACATCTTTCTGATCAATCATCCAGGTAGTCTTGGGCTGGAAATTTGTTTCACTCTGTCTTTTTGTGGGTTTTGCTGCTTCAGAATTTGTTTAGAGCCATTTTTTATGAGTATTTGGAGGGGTTTGGGGGAGAGCTCAAGCAAGTCACTGCTTTCGCTCTGCCATCTTGGCTCCGCCCCCAGAAAAGTACATTTAAAAAAAATATTAAATAATTCACATTTTCAGACTTCAGGAAGTCTGGAGTCTCATAGAGAGTACTGAGTTGGGTATAAGACTACCTAGTCTAATACTAGTTTTATTATTTTCTAGCCTTGCGACCTTTCTTCAACTAATTGTTTAAACTTAACAAGCATCAGCTTCTTTATTTGTAAAATAATAATGATAGTTTTTGACCTACCTATCATGTGGTTGTAGTGAGACTGAAATGATGTCACACATGTGAATGTACTTGTAAACTGCAAAGCAATAGATAATGAATTTGTAGTAGGTACATTAATATTTTTGGATAGGAATACAGCAGTTCTTTGTTAAAATGTGCCTTAAATAATAATAAATACAAACAATAATAACACATATTTCTATAAAGCTTTACAAGCTTAGTTAATCAGTCAATAAACATTTATTTAAGGGCAGCTGGGTGGCACAGCGGATAGAGCACCAGCCCTGGAGTCAAGAGGACCTGAGTTCAAATCCAGTCTTAGACACTAGCTGTATGACCCTGGGCAAGTAACAGAAGTTTGAATGCCTCAAAACAATGCCCACATTTATTTAGTGCCTACGATGTGCAATGGAATGAGCTAAGTGCTAGAGATGCAAAGAAAGGCAAAAGATAGTTCCTTCCCTTAAGAAGCTCACACTTGAATGAGAGAGACCACAGACCAATCACTACTTACATGTAATCTAGATACAGGGTAAATAGAAAATTATCAAAGAGGAAACGAATAAGAATTAAGAAGAATTGGGAAAGGCTTCCAGTAGCAGATAGGATTTTAGCTGGTAGTTGAATGAAACTAGGAAGTTCAAAGCCCTTCATCATCTGCTCTTCAAACCAGAGACTCCAGGCTCTTTGTGGCCTCTCAAACAAGACATTCAATCTCCTAACTCTAGGTATTTTCACTGGTTGTCCTCCTACCTAGAATGCTCTGCCTCTTCACCTCTACTCTCTGAATGAGCAGAGATGATCATTCATGCTGATGATGATTTGGTCATGTAGGTGGCAGGGAAGCATTGGAATTTATTGAAATGTGGGTAGAAAGGGAGTATGGTCAAACTTGTCCTTAAGGAAGATCATTTTGATGGCTGAATGGAAGATGGATTGGAGTGGGAAGGGATTTGTGGCAGGCAAATGAGTGAACAGACTGTTGCAATAAATAAACCAGGTGTGAGTTGATGAAGGCCTGCACCAAGGTGGTGACAACATCAGAGAAGGGAAGGGGAGGCAGACTGGAGATGTTACAAAGGTACAATTGACAGGCCTTGGAAACAGATTGGATATGGGAGGGGGGAGAGAGAAAGAGAGAGAGAGACAGAGAGAGGAATTGAGTCAAGGAAGTCACCTAGGTTGTGAGCCAGAAGGTCTGGGAGGATGTGGTGCCCTTGACAGTAATAGTGACATTTGCAAGGGGGAAGGGTACAGAGGAAAAATGAGTTCATTCTCAAGTAGGTCTGCTTGGTTTGAACTGTAGGGAACTTCATGTATGTCCTTTCCCCCTGACCCCAATTTTTGTCTTCCTTTTGTATGTTATCTTCCCCACATTAGATTGTAAGTTCCTTGAGAGGAGACACTGCTTCTTTTTTTAAAAATTTATATACTCAGTGCTTAGTATAGTACCTGGCATATGGTAGTTGCTTAATAAATGTTTATTGAATTGAATTGAAAACAGAAATTTTGGAAGGGTTAAGGTTTTTTTGGGAAAGATAATGAACTCATTATTTTATTAAAAATAAGGATTTTCGATTGGGTGATATCTAAGGTCTCTTCAAGCTCTAATATTCATATCATTATCTTAAGTGGTAGAGCCAGGATTATGTTATTTTTCCTATATACCATTCTGCTTCTTTGCAAAATCAGAACTATACCTCCTTGGTTTCATAACACATCTAGAATTTAGGGCTACTAAATTCTATCCATTTTCAGTTTTGGATATGTTGAGTTCAAGATATCAACAGTTTCAGATATCTATTGGGCTGTTGAAGATGAGAGATTGGAAATTTGAACAGAAGTTAAGGATGGACAAGGAGATTTTGGAATTGTGTATAGGAGATGATTATCAAGATTATCAAGTGAAAGAGTATAGAGGGAGAAGAGAAGAAGGCCCAGGAAAAAAAAAACCCTGGGGACACTCAAGCTCAGTGAGCATGATCTGAATGAAGATCCTGCAAAGGAGACTGAAGAGTGCTGAGATATGTAGGAGGAGAATCCGAGAGAGTAGTATCCCCCCGCCCCAAACAACAACAACAACCACAAGAAACAAACCAAAGAAACTAGGAAGCAGAATATTAAAGATGTTGATCATCAGTTTCAAAGACTGCAGAAAGGTCGAGAAGAAAGAGGACTGAGAAGTGTGTGAGAGACAGGAAGTAGAAGCAAGTATTGTAGATGACCTTCTCAAGGAATTTAGCCACAAAAGGCATGAGAGATACAGAGTAATAACAAGGATGGATAGATTGAGTACGGGATTTTTTAAGATAACCGTAGGGGACAGCTAGATGGCACAGTGGATAGAGCTCCTGCCTTAGAGTCAGGAGGACCTGAGTTCAAATCAAATCTCAGAAACTTGAAACTTACTAGCTGTGTGACCCTGGGCAAGTCACTTAACCCCAATTGCCTCACACACACACACACACAAAACCAAAATTAAAAAAAAAAGAGAGAGAAAAAAAAAGAATGATTTGAAGATAACGGTAGACATAAGCATGTTTGTAGGCAGCAGAGAAGTGGCCAGTGGACAGGCAGAGACTGAAGATGAGTGAGAGAATGAGGGTAATGGAGGGGAAATCTATTGGAGAAGATGGGATGGAGTGGGGTTATTTGCGTATGAAGGGTTGATCTTGGCAAGAAGGGTCACCTCTTCCTGTGAGAGAGGGGTGAAGGAGATCATTGCAGAAGCCATCTGTGTGCTGTGAGATGAGGAACAGAGAAAAAGGAGCTCTCTGCAAACAGCTTTATTCATTCATTTATTTATTTATTTACTAGTAAAATATAAGGCTAGGTTCTTAGTTGACAGAGTTGGGAGAGAGGGAGTCAAGTTTCAAGAGCACTTTCCTCACAATAACCTTTTGAGGTAGATTGTCTAAATATTATCATTCTATATTTATAAATGAAGAAACAGGCTCAGAAATGAAATGAGTTGTGTGCAGTCATACAGTAGGCAGCAGCAATAGCGTGGTGTAGTGGAGAGAGCAGTCATCCTTTAGGCAGTTAGGAGACAGGCTGTGGCTTAGGCTGTGCTATTTAAGTGTTCTGGACAAATCAGTTTGCCTCTTTGGGTCTTCATTTCCTGATCTATTAAATGAGAGAATTGTTGATTGGATCACATCTAAGGTTCCTTCAAGCTCTAACATTCATATCATTATTTTAAGTGGTAGAGCCCGTATTGTTATTTTTCTTGTATACCACAATGCTTCTTGGTGAAATCAGAACTATACTTCCTTGTATTCATCTAGAATTTGGGACTGCAAAATTCTATCGATGTCACCCAGAGAAACAGGTACTGAGCTCACTTACATTTCCCCCATTACTCATTGGAATAATGCATTCCTCCTAAGGATTTCAAAGCAATTTTATTTTCATTTCCAACAATATTAAATACAAATCAAATCTGTCTCAGGAATGGCAATATTTCATAATACGCTGTGGCTATTTTGTTATAACAACTTAAATGACTATAAAAGGCCATTTCTACTTTTTATTGTGAAACTTTTTTTTTTTTAGTTGAGCAGCTTCCATGGCTGGGAGAATCTGGACTAACAATCATACTTTGAGTTCACACTCACTGCCATTTGAGTTTTATAGAGAGTTTGCACAAATTGACTTTCCCTAAAAGAATTTCTCGTGGGGTTTTCATTTTCTATTTTAAAAAGAAAAATTATCCTCATTCCATTCTTTCCTTAAAATGTTGTCCAAATAGAAGTTCTTTAAACCTGGACGTTGTGGAAAGTTTCAGGCAACTGTACACATTTGGTTTCAATTCTCACTCCTGTACAGGGCGCATGGGCATTATTTGATGTTTATAATTTAATTGATTTGTGAGTTATATGAACTTCCAAATACTTCACTCCTTTTCCCATAGGAGAGGCTATAAACAAATACATAAATATATAAATAAATAAATGTGTGTGTGTGTGTTTGTGTGTGTATGTATGTATGTATGTATGTATGTATGTATTCTTTCAGTCTGAAAAATCTCTGGACCAATTCTGGTAAATCTTTACAAAAATGAATTAACTGTTTGGATGAAACTAAGCTAATAAATGAAAATGGAGACAATCAAAGAATTTGATAATGGTACATGTGTGTGGACATGTGTATGCAGTTTAGTAACATACAAAAATTCACAATCACAGAATGTGAATATGGAAATTTATACTCACAAGTATGTCATGCAAAACTACCATATATGCTATACTTACCAAATTATTTTGTGTTTATGTTATATACAACTTACACTATAAGCATATAGTATAGTATACATATACGTGCATTATCTACATATGTGAAATGCATATGTGTATGTTTGTATATGTATGTATGTGTGTGTGTATGTATGTTTAGGACCTGTGATTTTTTTGGTATAAGGAACTTCTGATGTGAAAACTACCTCTACCAACTCAGATTGCAATCCAGCTCCAAAATTTGCCTAGTGTGCTGAGGAGATGTGACTTACTGATGATTGCACATCTGGTATATGTCAATCAGGACTTGAACCTAGATCTTCCTGAGTCCAAAGTTGACCTGTTGTCTTGTTTTTCATGCTGCCTCTTATTGTATTATGCATATATATACATATATATACACACACATATAGCATATGTAATATATAAAATATTATATATGTATAATATGTTTATGGAATGATAAAGTATGAGGGAGAGAAGTTATTAGCATTCAAAAGAATTTATTAGTTAACCTTGAGAAGGAACAACTTATAATTTATACATTTTCATTTCGTTTGTGACTGTTCTCTAAAAGCAAAACTCCTATGTTAATTATCTAGTCATAAAACAAATCTCAATCTTAAGTTTTGAAGCCTGAACATTAAGGTAGGTGTTTTTTTTTTCAATCAAATATATCGTATCAGTAAAAACAAATTCTTGCTTAAATCTAAACAGTTCCACATATAAGGAACATTCTCCAAACGGAACGTTGTTCAATTCCAATACAATCAATGTACTTTGGAGAGAATATGTTTTCTATAAGATATATAGGAATCCTGGCTAAAAGAAAACATTTTTTTTTTTTACCATTTTGTGGCTCCATAAACAAATACACTCAAGGTGTCCTCCAACTTTATTATGAATCGTAAAAAAGGACTAGAGAAAAGCAATGATGTGAAAGAAGAAGAAAGTTTGTGGAATGTGTAATTATAACTTGAAGGATTGTACGGCCTGTTGACCTTTCATATTGCTCAGGCACTTCACACAATTGTCTGCAAAAGACACCCAGACTGAGGAAAGCACATTCTTGAAAGAATCTGGGGAAGAATTTAAGAATTTGACCTGATTCATTAAGTTATGTTTCTCAGCCAAGTGGTCCCAGGCTATTGTAATCTGAGCAATGAAAAGGTGTCAGGATTTTTTGAAGAAACATCTATTTGTTGAATTAGAATTTGGTAAATTCATTTGGGGAAATTCCCTTTTAGATGGTAAGAAATTCATTTGGGATGAATTCATTAGAACCCAGGTTAGAAAGCAAAGTAACCCATACATAACAAGTGTTTTATAAATGTTTATTGTATTGTATTAAGGTTGTACATAAAGTGACTAAGTAAGCCCTTTAATCTTCTTCCTCCTGGCCAGTAACTTATTTTTTTCTTTTTCTTTTTCCCCAGTCTCCCTGTCTTGCCCACTTTGAAAGTGCAAAAGCTTCTCACAGTCTTGATTGCTTCACTGGATGGCATGGGAGCTTTGACCAGCTTTATTTCTGTCTTGAGGCAGTTTGTCTCTCCTTGGGCAACCTGGTAGCCCTCTCCCCCCCTTGGGACTTACCATATTAATACTGAACTTAGTGTGGACACCTAATTAGCAGACCCAATTGAAGCTCAGGACTCTGGAGCTCAAGAAATTCCCCCAGCCTCAGCAGCCCTACTAGCTGAAATCATAGCCACATACTACTATCCCTAGTTGTCCAGTACTTCTAAAGTGAAATTACTGTTTAAATTTCTATGTGATGAAATTCATTTTTGAAGGTAGAACATTTTCACCCTGATCTGATACAGTAGAAAAACAAAAGGCTATAGCAAACTGGACCTCTTAATATATTCAATTTATTCTGATGTTAAATCTCCTCCTTGTCACTGGGACTTACCGCACTGAAGGTCTATAGTTGAACATTGCAACCTAGGAGAAACAGCCATATTTCGGCTGCCAAACAGAATTAAATTGAAGGTACAAACAGAAGAATCCCTGCAGAGTTACAGAGGAGGAAAATCTGGCCTGTGGCTTGGGTTAGAAAGCAAAAAATGAAACAGAAAAACAAATATCATCTGCTGTGTGGTAGAGAAGAAAGACGTGCTTATATATTGGTAGCTAAAGAATGTTTTTATTGTTCGCTTATGGCCATTTGGAAAATTCTGTCCAAAAGGCTCAATCTGTTCTTGAATATTTGTCAGAGCCAGGTAAACATTGATGGATTTGCAATAACTAAGCTCCAGCATTCGATAGATCTTTTCCCATGGACATTTAAAAATAAAAATTAAGAAGACACATATTTTAACTTTCCATATTTAAATTTCTTAAAATTTTTGAGGTGCCTTTATCATATATCCAAAGATTAAAAGATTATAATTTAATGCCAGAAGTTCAGGATTTTTCCACAGAATTCCTGTTTGAGGGGCTATTTATATGGCTGACTCATGAAATATGAGTTAGGATATCTCAGATAGACATTATATCAGACCGGCAGATGTGGGTTTCTGCTTTTATGGCTGTATGTTGAGAGAGATGGTTAAACACCTATTATACTACAGTGGTCTTCCCCAAAGGGTGCTACGAATGTGGTCTGAAAGACCGAAGTGAAATTATTTGATTGACCATTTACCATAGGGTGACAAACTGGTGGGAATTGCCTTGATGTCTTAGAATCATTCTACTTTGGAGCCCTATTATGCTGGTGTTAATAGAAGCTCTGAAGGAACAAAAGAAGTTCAGAAATTGGTATTTAAATGATCCTAAGGTCGGTAGACTCACAGTAAGCCAACAACGTTCCAAACAACTATTTTACATCAAATATAAATGCACTCCATTATGTCTATTCTGAACTGACTTGCTAATTTCCATTTATGTCTGTTTTTCTAACTGTACTAATTTGGGTTGATATATACTCCTCTATTCTCCCGAACACTTAAATTAAATCCCCTAATTACAAATTTTCAAATTAGGCCTGTCCTATTCGCGATTTTAAATGTCAGGTGCTTGGGGAGACATTGGTCGGATGGGCCTGTTAGTAATCACTCACTCGCTCAATCAATCAATGCAATTTTAGCTTGTTTTTATTTTGTCAGCTTAATTCAGAAAATTAGAACTTTGTTGCTTCTTCGGAAGCTTTGCTCCTGCTCCAGGAGGGCTCCATATCGATTTGTGCTTTGTTCACCTCCCTCCTATGACATTTGAGGAGAACCTCAGAAGCAGCAATTAGGTTATAATCCCCCAATTGTTAGAAAAATGGATTAGGTGCTCGCCAATTACTGTTCTCTTGATAATAATTGTCAGAGGGTGGGGTTCATCTTGTGAGGTTTCCTCAGATCCTGCCAATCTTTGTCAGGAGTTTTAAAATAGACACTTTTCAACATCTCAGAAGCTTCAGAAAAGAGTTGTACACTGCTCTTTTGTTGTCTTTTCCTTACCCTCCCTCATAATGATGGTTACCACAATGGAGAAATGAAAAGATTGAGCTGCTGAAGGATCTTTCTGAGGTTTGAAAAAGTCCCCTGCCCCACATCAATTTTTCTCTCACTTTGTGATTGAGTTGGGACAAAAAAGCCGCAATATAGGGAAACAGTGCATCTCTTTTAGCTATTACAATCCGCTCTCCAGGGAGCACTTCGTTTCTGTAGAGAACTTGCCTAAGTGTCTTACTGCCTGGGACCCTGAAACCTAATCACTCAGGGGAAAGGAACTTAGCCCTACTGTCGTTGGAAACCAAAAGCCTGAAGGGCTTAAGAGAGGACCATTCTTCACTTCTAATGAGATTTTCAGCTGGAATTTTACAGGTATAGAGAAGCAAAATAAAATTTGGAATAAGCACCTGCATTTTGGAGATTTCAAAAAGAATGGAGCCTTTCTCATTATTAACTGGGAAGGGACCTGGGAATGCTAGAGATAATCTTATTAATTTTACCCTCATTCTGTTTTCCTCAAACTAGGCTATGCAAACCCAAATGTACATACACACACACACACACACACGTATACATACGAAATATTTTTGTGTAATATGGATATTGTATTTATAATATATGTTACATATGTGAACATATATGTATATATAATTACTATATATACATATGGAGGGAGAGACATAAAAGGAGAAGTGAGGGAGAGGGAGAAAGACAAGGAGAAAAAGAGGGAAAGGAAAGTCTAGAGGACATAGAGCTAGCCTACTGACCTAGAAATCAAGCCAATAAGCATTTAAAACACTTACTATGTGCCAGGCACTGTGCAAAGAGTTGGGGATACATGCCTGTAATACTGTAGGCCAAACAAACCTGGGTTCAAGACCCTCCTCTGATACATATCAGCTCTGAGCCTGGGCAACCCACTTAATGTTTTAATGCTCCAGGATGCTCTAAAAGAATATAAGCTGAAGAGAAAGTATTGACCTACATTGGCTGGAGGATTTGCCTTACCTAGGAATTCCTAGCAACGATGTTATCATTGGTATAATTCCTATCCATATGTGCACGCATGTGTGTCTTTTCCTCATCTGTAAAATGGGGAAAATAATAGCACTTAGATCACAGGGTTGTTCTGAGGATCAAATAATATAGTATTTGTAAAACACTTTGCAAATCTTAGAGTGCTATATAAATATTAGGTATATATGCGTGTATAGGAGTATATGTACACAAGTATATATACATATACATACATGTATATATCCTTCCATAAATATCCATATATAGAGAGATATATACATATACACATACATATATACACACATATATGTGTATATATGTATGTGTATATATACGCATATATGTGTGTATGTATATATGTATATAGTTGTGAATGTGCTTTGGGCTTCTGATTTCCTTGGTAAAGAAACTCCCTTTACCAAAGTAGGTGGGCAACTATTCTGCAACTTCTGGAGTTGCTTGAGATCCTATGTGGTTAAGTGATTTGCTTCAGGTCACACAGTATGTGTCAGACTTGAAACCAAGTTTTCTGACTGTGAAGGCAGCTCTCCATTAATTATGCCATGCTCCTTTTTATATACACATGTCTATAAATAGCATCATATTGGACCAATGAACCATAGGATACTATAACAGGAAGGAATCACAGAGATGATATAGCCCAAACCCTCATTTTGTGAATGAGGAAACTAAAGCCTACCACTGGTAAATGGTTTTCATGAGATCATGAAGATATTAACAGGATAAGAATTTCAATAAAAATCCTTTGACGTCTCAGAGGCAACGGGTGATGTAGTGGATGGACTTCTCGAGTCAGGAAAACCTGAATTTAAATCAGACCTCAGACACTTTCTGGCAGTTTGACTCTGGGCAAGTCACTTAACTTCTTTGTGCCTCCGTTTCCTCAACTGTAAAATGGGTAATGATAACAGCTTGCAGGATTGTTGTAAAAAAATCAAACAAGATAATATTTGTTTAAAAAAACACTTAGCACCGTGTCTGGAACATAGTAGGTGCTATTTATAAGTGTTTATTCTCTTTGCTTTGATGCAAAATCTAGTATTCTTTCCATTATGCTACACTTGACGAGTAACATTTGAAAATATCAACTTTGATTAGAGTTTTAAACAAGGCTTCATGCAGTAGTGCTCATTTCTTGCTTTTGGAAGGGAGAATTACTCATAAATCAAAACAACAGCTAATTCAGTGGTCGTTTACAATTTTCTTAGAATGTAAACTTTAAAGTACTATGCAAATGCTAGCTATCATTATAATTATCATTATTTGCTTTAATCAGTCATGTACACCACACACACGTATACACATACGTAAATCTAAATCATGCACGCTCAGGTACACATCTATCTTGCTACCTGCCTATCTCTGACAATTTCTCAGTGTTGTTAGTGTCTTAGAGCCTGATGGTTGAGAGTGAGGGGAAAGCCTCAGATTGTTATGGACAATCCACAAGTAGAATCCACTGGTAGATAATTGAGAGTTGACAGTCTCTGTTTCTCTGTCTAGAAATGATTTGGTACACACTCGTGTATATATGCAAGATCCAAGATAAGAATTTGAGTCGCTTTGAAATCTTTGCTAAGATCGATTCCATAAAATATTCATGAAGACGCATTTACTGCTGAGTTACTGATTTGGCTAAATTGAGTTGAAGCAGGTGTATTGCTATGATGTGAGAATGAGGTGCAAAATCAATAGTGAAAAAGCAATAGAGCTCTGGCACTTTGGGCCAAGGTAGCTTGGGCTTCCAAGCAAAGCTGATGAGACGTGGCACTCTATGATATAACCTTACTGCTTCAATACCTGGAGTGTGGCTTATATTTTCCTTTCCAGGGAACAGATATGCTACTTAATGCTGAAGTCCTTTACATTTGTGAGATCTTCATACAAAGGCCGAATGTTGTTCTTCCCTTTGTTATATATCTTGTAGATAAGTTTATTTAGGGGATAGGTTAGATTTGCCTTCTAAGTGTTGAGCCCGAGTGACTGAAAAATTGGTTGTGGTTTGTTTGCTGTTCTTCTTTCATTCTTGAAGAGGACCAATGATGTTAGCAGGAGGATATCTTGATTTGCATGTGAATTAGATTTAAGTGAGACAGAGCTGCCATTGGAGTGTGAACTTTAATAGGAACCTCCGGAGGAGCTGGTTTGGGAGACAAAATGATGGGCTTGGCTTGTTGAGGTATTGTAAATACCAGGGGCAGGAGCTACAAAGAGCAGATGCCAGACTAAAGGACCAGGTGTATATGGACCATACTATTCCACCACTGAGGCACGTTTCATCCTTTAAGAAGTGTTGATGAGTGGATAGGGTACTGGCCCTGAAGTCAGGAGGACCTGGGTTCAAATCCGCCTCAGACCAAACACTTGATACTTACCAGCTGTGTGACCCTGGGCAAGTCACTTAACCCCAATTGCCTAAAAAATAAAAAAAATAAAATAAAATAAAGAAGTGTTGATGGTGGTAGTGATGGTGATGTCTCATAACATTTAAAACAAATCAAATTGAACTTTATATTTCTCATGGAATTCTGCGCATAGAGACTACTGGAATGATTTGTTTGAATAGGTAGAGCCTAGAAAGCTTTTAATTTTCATCTGATTAGCACTGATTTTTTTAAAAAAAATTTATATATCTCTTTGAAAGTGTAAGATTTGGTGAAATGAACTCCTTTCAACCTTCTTGGTAATTATTTGATAAATATTTGCAAAACCTTCTAAGGAAAATAAGGGTGGAGTCAGAAGATCTGAATTCAAATCTCAATATTCTATTTACTGCCAATGTGACCTCAAGCAAGTTGCTTGACCCTGCTAAGTCTCAGTTTCCTCATCTGTAAAATGAGCAGCTGAGGTCCCTTCATCATTCTTACAGAAGCAGTGTGGTATGAAAGACCTGGTTTCCTGTGCCTCTGATACATATACCTTGTGTGGCCCAGGGTCAGTCACTTACCTCTCAGTGCCCCAAGCAAGTCTCTAAATTTTAGGTTGTGATCTGAATTGGCAAAGGGAACTTCCACCCTGAGAGTTCTTCAAAGAGATGAAATCACATAGTACATCCTCTCTCACAAAAATCTCTTCTTGTTCTTGATTCTGTGAATGATTCTATGAATGCCCTTTCACGTAGGAAATTAGTAAACCAGCCATGACAGTCACTCAACAGCCATTTGTTGAATGAATGAAGGATGGATTGATGGGTAGATGGGTCCATGAGGAGACATTATTATTGTCACCAGGAGTGTTTCTACTTCCTCAGCACCTGTCCCCTTTCAGGCCTTGGTAATCTGGTATCTTGACCCTCTGTTTTGTTTCTTACCTCTCCCTCTCACTAACTTCTCTCAAAGATTATAAATCAGCAAATCCACTGCTGTTTGCTTAGTCATAGGATAGGATCATAAATCTTGGAGCAGGCGGGAGTCTCATAAGCTATTTCATCCAACTCTGTCATTTTATAGATGGGGAAGCTGAGGCCAATAGAGGAAAACAGGACTTATCTGTTGTCATAGAAGTACTTGTCATCAGAGAGATGAGATATGAACCCAGGTCCTCTGGTTGCAGTCAATACTCTTTCCATTGTACAATCTGCTTTAACCCTTCCATCTCTGGAACTTCCACTCTGGGGCCTTGTCATGACTAATGATTGCCTTTCCTGTACCAGTATTTCAAGAAAGCCCCAACTATGCTTCATTTCACTCCCTAGTTCTATGCCTTTTGTGCAGACTCACTAACCAAGTTGCAACCTACATCAGAAACCATGCTCCAGAGATTTTTTGTGTTTTCATCTTTAGAATTTCTCTCCTAGAGTTCTGCTCTCCTGAATGGTGCCCACCTTGGTAGAACTTAAACTACTTGAGGGCATTTACAGTTTCTTTTCTATCTTTTTAATTCCAGATTATAGAACAATTGCTGACATGGTAGGGGCTTGATAAATGCTTTTCATTCATTGATTAGTCAGCAGAGGGCAGTACAAAGATAGCATCAGAAGATCACAGGGGTCTGTCAGCTTCCCCTTGGATCTAGGAACCTATCTGATTGCTATTATCCAAAGTATCTACTTGAACCCTGCTTCTTATTTGTTCCTTCTTGTCTGCACTGAATCCTGGCTTGCCTATTTGGAAGCCACTGCCTTGTGGTCTCTCTTAACCATGTGGAAAACCAAGTCAACAAACCCAGTATGCTTACTTGGAACTCATCCTGCATCTGTTTCCTCCTTCTAAAATGGATTACTTGGACTTAGAATTTGGTTTCAGCTTTGGACCCTCAAATACTTGTACACTATTCCCAATAGCACTTGGTCTCCTTGCTTTGACCCTTTGATACCACAAATTCTGTTATGTGCCAGTCCTGTTATATTTAGCTAGATTCCAGGTCCTTTTGTCATTACTCCCAGACCCTACTTAAACATGGACTGCTTTGACTTGCTACTGAACTGCTTCGTATATGTGTATCTCATGTCTCAAACCAGAACCCTCCTGAAGGGCAAGGTTCATGGTCTTATACTCTTGTATTTCCATTGGTTCTTAGACCTGTGCATGCAGTGGGCCAAAATAAATGCTTGTTGAATGAATGAATGAATATCTTGATCATTTGACATATACAAGGATTTGGGGAGCTAAGTAACATAGAGGCATTAGAGAAGTGGACATGGTATCTGGAAAATCTGAGTTTCAATCCTGTCTCAGACAATTATTAGTCCAATGACCCTGGGGAATTCTTCAGGAAAATGGGCATAATAATAACACACATTTCATAACAGTGTAGTAAGTATCAAATGAGATAATGTATGTAAAGTACTTTGCAAACCTTAAATAGCTTTATAAATGTTAGCTATTGTTATTTTGGGATCCTTTTCTTCTTTTTTTTAATGAGACCTGTCTGAATATCTCAAAAGCACAAACAAAACAAAGTTTTCTGTTAAAATCTTTTGAAATACTGTTGATGTTGCCATCATCAATGAGAAAACTGTTACAGAAAAGGAAACCTGTTGCTTCTGGTCAAATGGGAAAAAAAAAGTCAAGGCAATAGACAGAGGCCAAGACAGCTGAAACATTCATGCCCCAGGAAAACAAACAGAGCACAAATAGAAAACAAGTCCCTGAGCTTCTTTTTGAGCTGAGGTGCCTAACCCAGAGACTCTAAGGGTCAGAAAGCATCTGAGAACTCAGGGGCAGCCATGACCACATCACTTCCCTTGGGTAGGAAATCCATTGATTGTGTCCTTTGAAGGGACATTGCATTTCCCCTTGACCCTGCAGAGTGATTATGTCCAATCTAGACAACAGCAGCAGGTTGTGGCTTAAATAGTACCCCCTGAAGAATATCTGAATCCTGTGTCAAGCAGAGTCCCCCATATAATATTTGCCCTCTTAACTTTAGGGGCACTGGGATCTTCTTCTCCCCACGATTGAAGAAATAATCATAGAGTTAGAGGAAACCTCAAAAGATGCAGTAGAACGTAAGTTTTTTGAAGAGATACTATCTTTTTTTTTCCTTTGCTTCTTCACAAATAGGGCCAAACACAGGGCCTTACACATATAGCTGCATAAGACCGTAGATTTAGAATGGGAAAGAACCTTCTTAGAGAACAACTAGTCTAACTCACTCCATTTGACAGTTGAGGAAACTGAGGTCAAAGAGATGGGAAGTCAAAGAGTACAGATTTGAACCCAGGTCCTCTCACTCCAAATCTATCTCTCTTTCCACGACTTCTTTAATAAATGTTTGTTGAACTAGCAAGTTGAATTGAGTCATGCTTACCTTATGCTCATAGGCAAGACTTACAGCCATCCTATTTTTAAAGTTATTCCAGAAGGGGGGAAATTCACAAATCTGCTCTCATTTCCCTGCCTTCTGTTTGCTGAATTCCTAGTCAAATTCTTAATTTCAGATTTAAACCACCAGAATACACTAAGTTCTGAATTAATCTGTCAACAAAAATCTAACTTTCTGTTCACCACTGTCCTATTTACATTTCCAGTTCCATTTTCCCCTCATTAGGTAATATGCTCCTTGTTTGTTTTCATGACCAATGAACCAAAGAAGCTGCTATTCAATGACATTCCCTGATGGCAAACTGACCACAAACAACCCCACAAACAATTTAGTTCAAATGCAGTCAGTGTTAGGAGAGCTACTACTAGTTTTTCAAAGTCTGTGTAAGGTTATGTGGAACCTCATGTTTTCTCTCTTGAAGCCAGAAGCCAGAAGAAGCATATCTTCTCTTTTTTAATTTTTTACTAATTTATTTTGAATTATCAACAGTCATTTCTATAAACTTTTGAGTTTTAAATTTTTCTCTCTGTTCCTCCCCACCTCGCTCCCCAAGACGGGGTGCAATCTGATATAGGCTATACATATACATTCCTATTAAACATATTTTTCACATTAGTGATGTAAGTAAGAATTAGAACCAATAGGAGGAACCACCAGAAAGAGGAAACAAAACACAACAGAAGAAAAAAAATAGCAAATAGTATGCTTTGATCTGCATTCAAACTCCATAGTTCTTTCTTCTTTGTGGATAGCATTTTCCATCATGAGGCCTTTGGAGAGAGCATCTCCTCTCTTTCAAGCCCTCAGTAGCTCTGCCCCCACCATAGAGCATGGAGTAATTGCTCTCCACCAATGAGGAGAACCATATGCAGATGAACTTGAGCCCTAGGTTACTTGTTTATAAAGGATTTTGGCTGGAATGTTAATGGGCAGCAACAATTATATAGGGTAGCGGCTATAAATTTTATACATGTATACCTTGCTGAAATATTCAAAGCCTAGAATGGAATTAGGTTTTGCAATGAGATACGTTTCTAACTGAATGGGAAGCCATTCATGCTCTGCCTTAAAGCTAGTTATCTTCCCTCCTGATTATTTTCTGTTTATTATATGAAGCTGGTTTTTGCATAGTTGTGTCCCGCATTAGATTGTGGAGTCCTTGAGAGCATGGACTGTCTTTTAATTTTCTTTGTATCTCAGCGCTTAGCATATACCTAGCACATTTGTTGTTGTTTGGTCATTCAGTCATGTCCGACTCTTTGTGACTCCCATCCTGTCCATGGGGTTTTCTTGGTAAAGACACTGAATGGACTGCCATTTCCTTCTCCAGGGGATTAAGGCAAACCGTGGTTAAGTGACTTGTCCAGGGTCACACAACTAATGTCTGAGGCAGGATTTGAACTCAGGTCTTCCTGATTGCAGGCCCAGTGCTCTATCCACTGAGCCACCTAGCTGACTTCTCCCTAGCACATAGTAGCCACATAATAAATACTTATTGACTGATTGATTACTATTTCATTTGCAAGTCACATGTTTCAATAACCAAAATAGCTGTTATGTGTTCAAAGGGACATTCTATAGAACAGTGATATAGTGAGAGCAGGAATTATCTTTTGCCTCTTTTTATTTTCCATTGCTTAGCACAGTGCCTGATAATAAGTACTTAATAAATGTTTACTGGCAGACCCATTGACATTGTGACCTTGACAAATTACTGGACCTTTATGGACTTCAGTCTTCTCATCAATCAAATGAAGGGGTTGGATAAAATGATCTCTGATAGCCATTGTGGCTCTAGTTCTATTGTTTTATTATCCCTTACTTAGAAAAAAGGCAATAATTTTCTGAATACATTAGAAGTCATCACAGTCCTAGTGTTCTGATTAACCTAGTAGGTTATTACTTAGAAACATGAATGTCCTTCTTACTCCATGCTATGTTTCACCAATTAGAGTAATTTTGTGTGTGTGTTGTGTGTGTGTGTGTGTGTGTGTGTGTGTGTGTGTATTTACATTTAAAACAGGAGTTCTTAACCTGGAGTTTACAGAGCCTTTTGGAGCTTGTCAATAGATCTCAGAGGGTCCATGAACTTGGAAGTTAAAAAAAAAAAGCCTAGCGTCTTTGTGTCAACACAATTGGTTTCCTTCGTAATCCTACATATTTCATTTTATGCATTTAAAAAGATCATTCTGAGAAGGGATCTAGAGGCTTCACCAGACTGTCAAAAAAGTATGTAACACAAAAAATGGGTAAAAATCCCTAGATCTAGGCAGCGATAATGTGATTGATATAGATATAACAGGAGGGGAGGAATCACCCCCTACCTCAATTACTGTGTATAGAGTATATACCCCTCTAGAACATGTGTGGAGCTAAGCTAAGCTACTTCCAGTGGGACATGTTCATAGCCTCTGGCTCAGCAATGAAGGATTAGGAATATATGAATGGCATAGTAATCCTTTGATCCCTGCGATGATGTCAGGGCTGGGGAAGAGAGAGCAACAAAGAGGATTGCCACTCAGCAAAGAAGAGTCATCCAACTCAAGAGGCTTTAAAAGGACAGAGATCTTCTGCTTGATTTTTTCTTCATCTCCTTGGAACATATTGTATGGACATTTTTCTCTAAGACTTCCCAAGCGGGTGTAATGGAGGGGGATTTCACTCCCTGGTGCTACACTGGCAGATGCTTGGAAATGGCAGCACGCACATGTCAGGAAATGAATAGCTACCTGGCTTGTTTTTTACCTTTAGAATGAGCCAAACCTACATTTTTTTACATGATTTTCCCAGGGACTCCAAAGTGGGAGCATAAAGATCCAGAGATACTGAGAAAGACCATGATTCCTCTCCATTAGAGACAGGATCTCTTGGGAATGAATCTTGTCCAGGAACATGATCCCAGAGCTGGGGACCTCTTAGTTACAGAGGGCAAATATCACTATCACTCTGGACCCAGCAGGAATCTGTTATACAAGAGAAATAGAGAGAGAGAGAGAGAGAGAGAGAGAGAGAGAGAGAGAGAGAGAGAGAGAGACAGAGAGACAGAGACAGAGAGAGACAGAGACAGAGAGAGACAGAGACACAGAGACAGAGATGGAGGGAGAGACAGAGACATAGAGACAGAAACAGAGATGGATATGGAGGGAGAGACAGACACAAACAGAGAAAGACAGAGAGAGATACAGAGAGAGATAGAGACAGAGTTGGAGGGAGAGAGAGAGAGAGTTGTGAAATATGGGGGGAAAAACTGTTTACTAGAAAATATAACTTTTACTGGAGATGAGAATACTGCAACCCGGAGAATGTATTTAAAAAAAAAAAGGATTACTCATCTGAAACAGCATATGAAGTGGGTGAAGACAGAGAAATAGAGATCTCTCCATTGTGCCTATTGAAGAAAGGTATTTATAGTTTCTTCTTTCTGAATCATTGCTGTGCTATAAATTTGGGGGGGGGCATTAGTCATCATTACAAAGGAGACACAGAGAGAAATAGTGAGTGGTTAGAGCAAAGATAAGAGTAGGAGACTGGCATTCTACTTTTGGCTCTCTCATTGATTGGGCAAATTCTGCAACTTCTGTGTGCTTTGATCATCCCCTCTATAAAAATGGATATAATACAGTCTTAAAAATATGCACTGATCCATGTGCCCAAGACCTAAAAATATAAGAATAGTCAAAATGGAAATGAGGTAGTGGGACTGAAAGAAATTTAATATATTCACCTCCTCTTTGTACCATGTAAAAATATTGTTTTTAGTTTATTACAGAAGCCTTTGTTTCAGGGAAAACTCCATGTTTTTTTTCTTCAGGCAAGTTCCTTTGTTCTAGGCTATTAAAAGCTGCAGGAGAAGAAGTTAGCAAGGAAAGGGTGGAGGTATTATTGGTGAACCTGGGGTGGACCAATGCAAATTATGTGCCCCCACCCCTGGGATTTTGGCAGACCTGATGATTCTTGACAATGATTTACAGAGTAACATAAAAGTCCATTTCCTATCCTTTTTCATAGCCAAGGAAACTGATTCAAGTACAAATTTCTGAGTAATTCACTCTGAAGTGCAGACAGTCTTCCCTGATACTTTTCTTTTCTCATAGGGGATTCTGATTAATAATGTATATCTCTAAAATACTTCAAGAACCCTAGAAATGAGAAAATGAATAAAAATGATGCTCATATTCCAGAATCCTAATATTTGAATTCCAATATGGATATTACCCCTCATGAATACTCATTACACAATATGAAGACTACCTCCTCTCCCCCCTCCCCACTTCTTTACCTGCTGCCTCCATGGCATTGTTAATCAATTGTCTTTCTGGGGAGCCAGTGTTAATGTGACTCATTTTTCCCAACCTCCAATCTGCTCATCAATCTAGTCCAGGTTGATGCCTGACTAGCTTGCTGGATTTCTAACTGGTTTCATGGAAGGACCCCAACATTATAAGATCATAGGACCACAAACTTGGAGCTAGAAGGGACCTCATCCCTTTTAATCTAATCCTCTTATTTTTACAGGTAAGGAAACTGAGGCTCAGAGAGGTTAAATGACTTACCTAAGTTCACCCAGGTATTAAATGATAGAGATAGGATTTGAACTTAGTTTGCCTGACTCCAAATTCAACATTCTTTCTATTGTATCATGTTACCTTTCTATAGGATCCTAGGATATAGACCCAAGTAAAAGTCTGTTGTAGTAATTTAGGCATGAGATGATAGATGTCTCAACAAGGGCAGTGGCAGAAAGAGGAAAGAGGAAATCATAGTTGAGATGTAAAACCAAAGGATTCTTTTCCTTCTTTACATTATAAGAGATACTAAGAAGCAATGTGACATCATGGGTCAAGCCTTTGAATAAGGAAGACCTGGATTCAAGTCCCGATTCTGGGATAAACTGACTGTTTTACCTTCGGTAAATCACTTAACATCTCCATGACCCAGATGACTTGATAAGTTTAAGATTAGTGGCTGACCTGAATTGGTAGAGGGAGTTAACTGCTAGGAAGTTCCTATAATAGAGAAATAATAGGTCTGGTATATAAAAAAAAAGGAGAGGGGAAGAGAAGGATTTACATTGATTTTCATTCTGCTCTCTCCCTTTTCATGTAAATGTAATGGGGGTTGGCACATTTGCAGAGTACCCCAGTGGCCTCTCCCCACATGAAGATGCTGAGGAGCCTGCTTCTAAGACAGTTGTGGCCTTGAAGAGACATTAGCATGCTTAGAAATTCTGTAACTGGTTCTGGCCTGCTAACCATATGCTTATGGGGAAAAACTTTTTTGACTGGTTAGGTAGCTGTAACTGGGGGTTCCTCTAAAAGGCAATATCATTCTCTTCTCTCTTCTGCTCTTGGTTTGGCTCTTTCACTGATGATATCTGGAAAGAGATGATTTTGTAAGCTGAGAGGCCTTAGGCCCTCCATACTGAAGCTGACTTTTGACCCTATAAACGGGCCTTGATCATTGGCCTCTATATTTGTTCTTGTATATTCTAGACATAGACATTGGAAACTCTGAACTTGTGAGTTGTGAAATCTAAGGAGAGCCAGCCTTGGAGCATCCCCACATTCTAGCATCCTAGCATGCAGGTATTACACCTAGTTCATTGTCAAGGCCCCAAGGAGCAAGGAATGGCCTTTGGGATTGACTTTTAGGACTCGTTCTAGTGGCAGCTGAAATGAGGGCTAATCCAGCAGGGATTCTATGTTCGGAGATGAATGTGGTGGGACCAATGCTATGTAGAAATGGTGCTAAATCTATTCCTGCTCTACCCATTGAGGAAAACCTATCCTGAGGTGTTGGGAGAGAAATGTTCATTCTTGCTTATAGCCTTGAAGAAGATATTCCTTTGCAAAAGCTAATTGAGGTTAAGGTTAGCTTAAAAGTGGAAGTAGGATGCTATTAACTGGCACTTGTCAGTGAGGGGAATACAACCAATTGAATCTCAAGCTGATGGCATTAAAGACATACCCAAACCTCTAGACTCTCTTAGAACTTTGTGAGGGAGATATAGCCAGACTCACTCTGTGAGGGAGGATAGAGCCCATTCATTGCATTAATAATAATAACAAATATGTCTTAATATATGTTTTCTTTCTCCATGTGCTACTATAATATCTCTTGTTGGCATGGAGATCCCTGGATTTTTAAAGATTATGTCAGCAGAATCTCAAGCTCTGGAAGTTTCTACCATACTGGAAAAGTCTTGGTGTAGAATATATTGATTTTCAGAGTGCTAGTTCACTTAAATAGTGGTAGTAATAGTAGTAGTGATAGTAGTGGTAGTAGTAGTAGTTGTGATGGTGGTACTGGTGGTAGTAGCAATAGTAATAATAGCTAATACTTATACAATTCTTTCAAGTTTGCAAGGCACTTTAGGTACTACTGTTGGTACTCTGTATAACTATGACATCTCTTTTTCCAGTGATTGATAACTAGATATACTACTGGAGGATATGAATCGTTCATATTAACATTCTTGCTATCAATGACACCAGACAGTAAAAGGAAGGTGCATCTAAGAGAAATGGTGGCTCAGGCTATCTCTTTGGAGAAGCAAATTAATAAGTCAGCAGAGTTGGTTTCATTGTGTTTCCAAAGGCAGGAACAAAAAATGTATTTCATGGGACACTTGGCCTTTTTGCATTTTAATATTCTTAGGAAGCATAAACAAAAAGACAACTTGATGATAGTTGCAAGTCATACCAATATGTAGCAAAAAAAAAATGAGGAGAGAGAGGAAGATCTTCCAGATATCCCAGTAAAGACCTTCAAAATTAATTCAATAAATCCTGTTACATTTGGTAAATTCAGTTAAAGGGCTGGGCACAAGGGAACATGGTCAAGATATACTGGAAAATGTGATAGAATTGAAAAGAAAAAGGGCAAAGTCTTGTAGAATACACAGAAGCCTCATGTCTATATATCATGGGTATGTACCAAAGTGAATACTTTTTTTAAAGAAAAAAAAACTCATAAGATGGTGGGCATGGCAAACATTGAATAGCATTACAAAAAAGAAATTAATCATATTCTTATAGGAAATGACTGGTTACTAACATGGGAGTAATTTCTAAATCAAATCTCTGTGTACAATCACACCATTGTTTTGCTAGAGAGCAAAGATCCAAATGAGGACCAAATTTTGGTAAAAAATAAAAAATGAGATGAATGTACAATTGCTTTTATTTTCTCTATTTAACTTTCTGACACCAACAAATGGGGAATAGATGGACACTGACACTTTCACCATTTCTTCTGTAAATTTAACAGATTTAAAGAAATAACTACAATGAGAAGGCTAAAATACCTAGAAATTGTGCCAGCAAACATTTCACCTCCTTGCTATTTGGACAAATATGGAAGCTCTTCAGAAAGGTTTCGTGTTACCATGAAAACTTCTCTTTCCAGGCTATCTTTAGCTCTTTAAACTGATACATTTATGACGTGATCTCTAGCCTCCTCATTATCCCTGTTCTCCTTTTCAGATGCTATCTAGATTGTCAATGCACTTTTAAAATGTTTATGTCCTAAATTGAACACAACATATCAGGTGTGGTCTGTCCAGAAAAGAAATAATGTTCTGTGCATGAGGCCACCATTAGAGATTTATGATTTCCTTGGTGTGACAATTCTCTCTGAAAGATTGAGTAAAAGAATAACCTGCAGCTCACTCAAGTTAAGAGCCTAGACCTCCCTAATATTTTACTTGTGCAAGCTAATTTTCTCAATCCAAGTACAGAACTTTCATAAAGATGAAATTTAACAGCAATTAAATTCCTCAACAAAAGGACTTCACCTCACACTTTGCTGAGAAGATTGAGGCCATCTGTTATGGGAGCTTTTCCTTCTTTCCAATTTTATACCTCAAATCCTTTCAAGTATATCAACTATTCTCTACCATTTAGCTCTAGTTTTGGAGAGAGAGGTGACCGTTGTCCCTGGACAAGGCCAAGCCCTCTTCAAGTGCTCTTGATTCCATCACACTTACTCTGAGATCCTGCTCCTTTAATCAGCCACCCCTTTCTCTAATCTTTACACAATGCTTCCTTTTCTGCTCTCTTACAAATATTCTGTCTTCCCCTTACTTTGTAAAATATCCCTTTTCCCACATAGCCTCTCAAGTTTTTGTCATGTCTCTCATCTTTTCATAGCCAATCTCCTAGAAAAACCATTCTCCTTTACTGCCTCTCAATCCTAATCATCTAGTTATTTCTCAAGCATCATTTCAAATTTCTTTTTAGAATGAGTAAACCAATTCATAGGTCCCCCAACTGCTCCTGAATTTCTGCAGCCCCTCTACCTTAGTCTACGTCTATCTTTTGTCATCTCTGCCAAATTGCTGGGTGAAAAATGAAACTTCAGAATTTACATTTGTCACCTTATTAGCAATTCAGAGAAATCTTTCATAATGTTGCTCATAGTTTGCAATTCTTTTGAACACTACTAATTCATATCTTTTGATCACTTATCCATTTGAGAATGTTTCTGATTGTTAACTAGTACCCAATATTGTTGATGATTAGTACTTTTTCACATAATTTCGGATATGGAATTTACATATTATTCCTAATTTTTTTTCCTATAATGTTACTTGAGGACTTTTTTTAAAACTTCAAATGAATTGTGTGGCTATTTTTTGGCTCTATAAAGTGCTTGTTTGTTATTTTAATTAGGATAGCAATAGCTATTAAAATTAATTTTAGTTCTATTGTAATTTTTGTTATATTTGCACAGCCAACCTATGAAAAGTGAATATTCCTCCAATTATTTGTTATTCATCCTTTCTTGCAAAGTGTCTTTGCAATTATTTACATGTATACATACATATATTTGAGCAGTGCATATATAAATATCCTAATTTTCAATATTTACTCTTTTGTGCTTATTTTGGCTTATTTTCTAGTTTTAAAAATTGCTTACTCAGTTCATTTTTAAACACTTTGTTAATATATGTTTTCAGAGATGAAATTTTTCTTCTGAGGACAACTTTACTTGTGTCCCAGAAATTTTTGGAATGTTGTTCATTTGTCATAGATCTCTTTCACAGAGTAATTAACTGTTCTTACAATTTGTTTTTGACCCACTAATTATTCATGATGTCACTATTGGATTTCCATTTAGTTTATGTTCTTTCTATTTTTTCTTTATGGTCTACACACAGGTATTTAATATCATGACTTTTAAAAACATTTTTTCATCATTTAGTCTTTTCTTAAAAATTGTACGTATTTATATTTTCTGCATTTTTCTAATTTTAGGTGTTTGTAAGTTGAATATTCTGATCAATTCTGCTTATCTTTCTAAGAATGCCACAAATACCTTTCTTTGGCAGAAGGTTTAAATTTTTTCATTGCTCTTTAGGTTCAGCTTTGCCAGACATGATATTTGGCTGGATTGGTTGGAAGTTTGGACCCTCTGCTCTTTTGAATGTCATACTACCTACTATTACATTCTCTTCTTTGATTTCTTGTAAATGTGGAATAATCCTGTCATCAGACTTGGTATGCCTTCATTGCTGTCTCCTGACTGTTTACAAAACATATTGTTTGCTGGTGAAATTGTGAAATCTTCTCACTATATGACTTAGAGTTTGGATTTTTTTTTTTCTGACAGCAGTCAGATTTAGGTTCAAGCTACCGTTTCTATCTTTATTTCCTTTACCTTTTGAAAGATGAAATTGACATTAAAGCAAGTCAAAATCTGTTATCTGAGAGAGAGAGAGAGAGAGAGAGAGAGAGAGAGAGAGAGACAGACAGACAGACAGACAGACAGACAGACACTGGGAGTCAGAGAAACAGAGACAGATATTTGGGAATTGAAGTCTGTCACCACTACTATATTAAACCTACATGTAGGGCATATGATCTCTTTTCTAAATTCATTTATTTCACTTTCTGTTCAGATGGCCATATGCTCCAATGACAAATACACTTTGATTACTAACTCATCTAATTGCCTTCTCTTACTAGCTCTGCACCATGCTTCTTCTTCTGGTCCTTGTCTTTCCTCACACATGTATATATGATACCAATCTATTTCTTGCACTTGAACTCATTTTTTCCATTATCCTGTTCTTTTTGAACAAAGCGTATCCTTCCATTGCCATGTATCTGCAGTTATGGGTCCCATTTCACTACGTCTTCATAACAATTAACAAGATCACATGTGTCTTCTTGCCTTAAAACTTTGAGTTTTCTTTGCTTGTCATTTATATATCGTGAATTTATGTATAGAAATACAAGGTGATGAGTTTTATCCCTGGCTCCTGGGCATTTAATCCCACTGTTTCTAGTCTTATGATACAGTTGGTATTCTCTATGGTATATACCATGACCAATATATAGTACACAGGCTATTTTTCCCCTCTTAATTTCTTTTCAGTTTAAAATTCCCTTGTTTTGTAAACTATAGGCAAATGATTTTTATCAATGAAGCAAGCATTATTTAAATACTTGTTAGATCCTGGGCACTTTCCTAGGTGTTAGTGATTCAAAGACAAGAGTGAAACAATCCCTGATGCCAAGGAATTTACAAGAAAGCCAAGTGAGACAACATGAACATATATTAAAAAAAAAACTATACAAAAAAAGATTTGAAATAATTTTGAAAGAAAGATATTAGCACCTGGGCATATCAGGGAAAGCTTTATGTAGAAGATAGTTTTTCAACTGAGGCTTGATGGAAACTAGAAATTCTTTTTTTTTAAATTAAAAAAATTTCTTTTTAAAGTGAGGCAATTGGGATTAAGTGACTTGCCCAGAGTCACACAGCTAGGATATATTATGCATCTGAGGCCAGATTTGAACTCAGGTCCTCCTGACTCCAGGGCTGATGTTCTATCCACTGCACCACCTAGCTGCCCCGGAAACTAGAAATTCTAAAAGATAATGGGAAGGTGCATCCAGTGCATTCTGGACATGTGACCCAGCCAGTACAAAGGCCTGGAGGTAGGAGATGAGGTGTACTGCCATGCATGAAGAAGAGTAAGAAAGTGAAATTATCTAAACCATGGCATATGTGAAAGGGCATAATATGTAATAAGAATGGAAATTTGAGCCAAGTTGTAAAGGATTTAAATGACTAATAAAGGTGTTTATATTTGGTCCTAGAGACAGAGAGCTACCACCAGCTTTATTGAATGAGGGAGTGATCTGCCCTTTTGGAAAAGCATTTCTATCAGTGATATGGAGGGTGGATTAGAGCTCGAAGAGAGTTAGGCAAGAAGACTGAATAGGAGATTATTGCAGTAGAACAGGCTTAACAGTATGATGACCTATTATAGAGTGTGAGCTGTGTAAGTGGAGAAAAGCAGACATATGCAAGATGTGTTATAGAGGTAGAAATTATAAGATTTGGCAACTGATTAGTTAGTGGGATAAGTGAGAGTGAGAAGCTGAGGATGGCATGTACATTGTCAACCTAAGTGACTGGAAAGATGATGGTGTCCTCAGCTAAACTATAAAAATTTGGAAGAGGGGTAGATTTTTTAGAGGAAACATGAGCTCTATTTTTGACATGTTGAGCTTGAGATGCCTACAGTACATCAGTTTAAATGTCCAATAGACAGCTGGTGATTCTTGTTTGATGCCAGCTTTCACTAGGTACTCTCCATCCTTGGCCAAGAGAACACATTTGGGGCTTGTGGTGGGGAGGGACTGAACGTGTGATTTCACTGGTATCCAGAACACCCAGTGAATAAATCTTTTTTGTTAATGCTGGTCAGTACTTCTTTGCAACTTATGTTTATTTGGGAGCCCAAAGAGGTTTTAGACTTGCCCACAACTAATATGGTTCATAGGCATGACCTGTTTTTTTTTTTTACTCCAAAGCTGAGTTTCTATCCACCATACCACTCTTCTGTCATTTTTATATTTCAAGCCATTGCCTAGAACTCAGACGATATTCTCAGACATCATCATCTTAACCAGATTTTTATGTTTCTCTCTTGAGGGCCCTGCCTTCTATCTATGTTGTTATTTAGTTGTTTTTCAGTTGTGTCTGACTCTTTGTGACTCCAGTTGCGATTTTCTTGGCAAAGATATTGGAATATTTTGCCATTTCCTTCGCCAGCTCATTTTACAGATGAGGAAACTGAGGCAAACAGGGTTAAGTAACTTGTCCAGGGGCACACAGCTAGTAAGTACCTGAGGCTTCTCTTTCTGACTCCCTGCCTGACGCTCTATCCACTGTACCACCTAGCTTCTATTATAATGAAAATACCATCTTTGCCCCTAAGATCTTCAGTTATTTGTCTGGGACTTCATTTTCTCTTATAATTCATTCTAAATTCCTTTTAGCAGGATCATTTGGTCCTATGTGAATCAACAGAAGTGAGTAGTTGACAAGTCTTGGGAGCCTTGTCCCAGGAAGCAATAGATTTATTTGTTATTAATGTCAATTAATAAATAGCTACCTTGTCATTTTTTTATCCTAGACTCACCAGCAACTGTTCATTCTTTTCTCCTCTGACTCTTATTGATTGCTCTAATATCACTTGGAGCTTTACATACTGATTTCTTGGATCATAAGCAGTTTCTTCCTTCTTAGAGGGTCTAACTCTAAGCTAGCTAGCTCTAAGTTCAATTTAGAGGACTATTAATTTCCATTGGCATACATATGATATCTCACCTATTCTACTATAAGCTCTTTGAGCAGAGAGACCATGGATTATGCTTTTCTATGTTTCAACTACTCCAATACATTACACACAGTAGTCACTTAATAGATAGTCTTTTATTATTCTATTATTGTGTAGATTTCTTAATATCCATGAGGGTAATTGTTGCGGGAGCAATATCCCAACCCATCCCTTCATGTAATTTAGGCTAGTTTTTCCTTAAAAGATTTTGAGACCTTCCTTGAGACTTGATTAGATCATCGTTAGCCAAAAATACAGTTATTGGCATTACTTCCTGTTTATCCAGGATTACCCAGCAATTGTCATCAGTTACTTGGTTCCAAGTACAAAATGGCCTTGGGCAGCTCCGGTGTGTGCTGATGCTTGGAAGGTGGAAGATGGCAGCTTTCGCAAGTCAGCTTAGCTCATCTGAATCAGCTGGAGCTGTCCTTGTACATGTCTTTGTTGAATAGTCTTCTCCTGCTATCATAGAATAAATTGTTATTGATCGTGGTTGAATAAACCTACAGGTGCCTCTTTTTGTTCCCATTCGGAATATAAACTACCAGAGAACTGGCTGGAGTCAGACCCAGACTACAACAGCAGGTCTTAGTTAAACTTTGAATCTCCCCCAATGCCTAGAACAATGCCCTGTGTACACTAAATGTTTAACGCATGTTGAATTGAATTGAATTAATGCAGAACTTTGAATAATAATGCATGCACACATAAAATATCTCTAAGGTCTCTTTCAGTTCTAAAGTTATTATCTTATGATTTCTAATGTGGTATTTCATAGAAGCTTAGAATTAGAAGGGACTTTAGAGACAGTGTAGTCTGCTTTGATCCCCACCTGTATTTTCCCCCATGCACCTGGACCTGTGATTTTGGCAGTGCAGGGGACTCTGAGTGTGAAAACTGTCCACTGATACAGATTGGAAGTAGTAGAATTCATTGACAGCTTTAAATTGACAATTGACATTAAAGCTCTTAGTTGAGGGGCAGTTAGGTGGCTCACTGGACAGAGCACTGGCCCTGGAGTCAGGAGGACCTGATTTCCAATCCAGCCTCAGATGCTTGATGCTTAATAGCTGTGTGACCCTGGGCAAGTCACTTAACCCAGAATGCCTCAAAAAAAAAATCTTAGTTGAAAAACGCATTTCCTTGGAAGAAATTGACACATGAATTAAATCTTCTCAAGTTTGTAGTTTTGTGCTGACTTTGGAAACTTGTCCACAACTTGTGTCACGTCTTTTTGATGTTCATGTTCAAAATACAGTCATTGGTATTCTACAGCTATTTACTAGATCTGTAATAGATACCATTTAACTTTAGATCAGGGGAAAGTTTTCAATAAAATTCATAGGAAAGAAAAAGCCATTTCTTTTGTTTTAATAGTTGAGCCTAATTTAATTCAACCCTTACCTTCCACCTCTATCCTATGTGTACAGAAACTTAGTTTAAAGGTGAGATTTCTTTTCTCTAAATTATTATTATATTTACTTCTACATAGTTCTGAAAACTTGATTTTGTCTGTCCTAGTTCTGTCTCCCCAGCTAGACTATGAAACTGCTGAGGGCAGGGACTATATTTTTCTTTGAAGAATCATAGGTTCATAGATCTAGAATTGAAAGTAACTCAAAAGTCAACCATTTCAATCCAGTCATTTTATAGATGAGTAAGCTGGGGTTCAGAGGTAACTTGACTTGTTCCAGTTCAATGGCTGCTCTGAGATTCTAACCCATGTTTAGTGGGAAGTTCTAGACCCTTTATAATGTGCCCAGCTTTAATTTCACACATTGTATAACACAGTGTAGTGCTCAATTAATAGCTGTCTCTTGATTGCTGTGTCTATTTAGTTCCCTTTCCTCCTGAAGCATAGGGCCTATGAACATGCATGGTTATTTGTGGCTATAAGCATGGAGCCTAGTTTTCTGCATCAAATGTGGAAGGTTCAAGAATCACTTTCCCTCAGTCCTACTTCTGGACTTTTTTTCCCCCAAAGAAGTAGATTCTTCACCTTTTTTTTTTCTTTTGTTTTAGCAAAGGCTTTGGCTATCATGATAGCCATAATTTCAACTGCAGAAAAGCTCTCTAGAATTTAATTGTGGCCCACTCTTTTCCATACACTTATTCTCAAGATAAGTAGAATAAACTGTTTTGACATTCTGGCTCTTACTGGCTATGTGACGATAAGCAAGCCACAACCTTGCTGTCCCCAGTAGCTCTTGAAGACACTGAGTTAAAGAAGACTCAACAATCTGTATCAGTGGAGGGAGCTTTCACACTCAGAGTTCCCTATGTCACCAAAATCACAGGTCCAGACACATGGGGAAAAACAATCATGATTCAGGGAAGGTTTGGGGCAGCCTACACCCTCTCCAAAATCCCTTCCAATTCTAAGCTTCTATGAAATTCCATATCAGAGATCAGAAGATCATAAGTTTAGAGCTGAAAAAGACCTTAAAGATATTTTAAGCTAATCCCCACACTTTATTTATTTATTTATTTATTTTTGAAGATTAGGTCTCCCAATTTCACCCAGGCTGTGAGTGGCAGTGGTCATTCAGAGGTCTGATTACAGTGCCTGTAAGCACAGAGCTTTAACCAGTGCCACCCCTGACTTCAGCCAGATATCTTGGCTCCCGTTTCTGGGGGCTCATTCTACTGATGACAGACCTATTGTGGACATCTGATCAGTTAACTCATTGCAACACAAAATTCGAGTTCAGGCAATCCATCAACCTCAGTCTCCCCAGTAGTAGAGAACACATATATCAAAATCCTCTTATTTTAAAGATGGGGAAAACAAAGGCCTGGTGAAAAGAGGAATATTGTTTTCCTGGTGAAAGGAAGATTATATAGATTGTAAATAGCAGAGCTGAGATTAATCCAGGTTCTTAGAATCCAGGGATTTTTCTAGCATACTACTTTTCATCTCTTCCTGCCTGTTGGATTTCCCAGACCTTTTATTCCCCACTATCCCAACCTCTGCCAAATTTTATATACCTTAAATACAGAAAGTAGAATAAATTCTCATTTTGCTGTCCCATAGCAGAAATTTTGGCTAGAGGATAGTGAAACTATCTATTCTCTAGGACAGAGGTGTCAAACTCAATGCCCACTACTCACCTAAGCCAGAAAAACTCCCAAGTGAGGCCTAAATCAGATTACAGTATAAATGGGAAATATTTAACAAAATAAATAAAAGATATAATGCAACATAGATAATGTTAATTATGTATTTTGAGTCAATATGTGGCTCCTCAGGTATCCACTTTTACTTGAGTTTGCTGCTTTAGCAAACCCAATACTTTTTTATCTTCATGCTTAATAAACTGGGAATTGCTCTCTAACATGGTTCAAAGAGAGAAGTGGACTTCATGCTTACAACTGCATAACACACATATTTTGTAATGGCCGAGCTCCAAGGAGAACTTAACCTCTGTTTCATAAGTCAATATCCATGGTAAATTTAAATCCAGCAAACATATATTAAGGGCTTACTATATGCGAAGCACTGTGGTAGGTCCTCAGAGAGATAGAAAGTTTTAAGTAAGGCATACACCCTGCTCTCATAGAGCTTACACCTTGGGAGATCAGAAATGAGCACAGCAAACAATAATGCATGATAAACACATTAGAGAAGTGTAAAACAGAGTGCTTTGTTGGCTACAGTTCTAACCCCTAATACAGAATAGGTGCTTTACCAAATAAATATTTTGAATCAATGAATGAAATTATCACTTAATTTCATTCATTTTACTGGGAGTTATATGAATACAAACACAGATTGTGGTATATTTAAAAAGCAATAATAAAAAACCATCTTATTTTTCCTAATACATCAAATGCCATTTTTTTTTTGCATGTGAATGGTTATATCTCATTAATGGCCTCTTGGGTGTAAGTCTAAAATTAATATTTATGCATTAGCTACAATATCTGTTATTATGGAAGAGAATCATATAGGGAAAGAACTAATACAGTATTAAAATGAAATGTTTTATAGCATTCAAGTAAACCAAAAATATTTCCTCAAAAATGTGTTGAAAGGATGTAACAATCCAGCATGTGATTTTAATTAATGTCCAAGTAGCTAAAAATGTATTTAGTTCATAAAGAAAACATATTGACATCTAATTATGGATCATAGAATTTGCTTCAGTGAAACTGTAGTACATCTGTTCAGTGAAAACATAATCAGGGAGAATACTAAGGAGCACAATATATAATGAAAATTTGAAATAATATACAAATAAGACCTTTAAAAATCACAGTGTGAAACCAAATAAAAGTTGGAATTTTGTTGAAAAGGTAGAAAAGTTTTGTGGTTGCTGCTAACAAAGGTTATTAATTCTCTACAGAATTTTAAGATAATAATTTTAATTCAGATTCAGGTGCTAGAGGCTTGTTTTCAGTTTTTCCCCGCACCATATACATATCTGTATATTTCTATAAAATAATTTCTATGAAATAGTTCAAAGTTTAAAAGTAGAAGAAAACAAATCTAGCTTTATCTGTAATATACTTCAAAAAATTTTTGAGGCTAATATTTATTTCTCATAACTTAAACAAAAATACCTTCTATTAATATTTTCCTCTGATTTATAATAGTAATGATCTAAACAGGACCATTAATAGTACCAATATATTGTCATAATGATGCTGATAATTCTGTATCATGCTAATTTAGGCATTTAGAAAAGAGACACAAGACTGAAGGAAAGACTTAGGGAGCTTTATCTTATTTATCCTGGTTTTCAAAAATTCATGCATTTTGACAAGTCAGTTCCAGAAGGGTAGAAATAGAAGAGTGATACACGCTAAGTGTGTGCTCAGTAGCCGAATGGTTCTGAGAACTCTTCATTTGTAACTTCCAGTTAAATCCATGACCAGCGTCTTCAAATAGACAGTACATAGATATAAGGGATGCTCTAATTTCCTGGAGAGGCAAAATGGCATAGTGGATAGATGGTCAGCCGTTGAGTCAGAAAGACTTGAGTTCAACAACTGATTTTAACACATTACTAGCTGTGAGACCAATGGCAGTTTACATGACATTTTGGTGCCCTAGAAAACTCCTGTGTACTAAAATTTGCAAATAAACTGCTGATCTGCATGGGAGTTGGGGAAGGGGATATTTCCTAAACCAATCAAATCACAGTCTGGAACAAGATGAATAAACAACAAAAGAGTTCTACTAAGCATGCAATGGGATTCAGCTACTTTTTAGAAGTGGTTTGTGTCTTCTGATATGCAGACCCCTAAATTTAATTTAAATTTTTTTGTTACATTTTAAGTTCTGAACTGTCTCCTTCTTTCCCTCCCCATTCCATACTAGAGAAAGTCAGCATTTTACATAGATTTACAAATATTTGTAAAACCATACTACACATACTTCTATTTATCAGTTCTTTCTCTGGATGTGGTAACTATCTTCCTTCATAAGTTCTTTGTAATTGATTTGAGTATTTATGATACTCAGAATAATTTGGTCATTCACAATTTTTCTTTGAACAATATTGCTCTTATTGTATACAATATTCTCTTGGTTCTATTCATTTCATTTTTCGTTATTTCATGCAAGTCTTTCCATGTTTTTCTAAAATCAACCAGCTCTTTTTTTGTATGTGAAACAATTTGGGTTAAGTGATTTGCCCAGAGTCACACAGCTAGTGAGTGTTATGTGTCTAAGGCCAGATTTGAACTCAGGTCCTCCTGACTCCAGAGCCGTGCCTTCTATCTGCCCCTATCACCTTATTTCTTACAGCATAGTAGGATTCTATCACAATCATTTTCCAGTTCATTGGCGCCACCAAAAGAGCTGCTATTAATATTTTAGAACATATAGGTTATTTTCCTTTTTCCGTTATCACCTTGGGAAACAAACCTAATGGTAGATGAGTGAGATAAATTTGAGGAACTATAGCTTAGGATAATGGGCAGCTAGGTGGCGCCATGGTGCAGAGTGCCAAGTCTGGAGTTAGGAAAAGTCATCTTCCTGAGTTCAAATCTGGCTTCAGACACTTACTAGCTGTGTCACCCTGAGCAAGTCACTTAACTCTGTTTGCCTCAGTTTTCTCATGAGCTGGAGAAGAAAATGGCAAACCACTGCAATATCTTTACCAAGAAAACCTCAAATGGGTCATGAAGAATCAGACATAACTGAAAGTTGAACAGTGACAGCAAAAGCTTAGAATAAATAAGGGGAATTGGACACACACATCCATACACACACAGACACAAAACACAGAAACACCAGATTTAAAAAAAAATACTGTCCCCTACACTGTAACAAATAATGAGTCATTTGGATTACTACACTCATTTCAAAATGCAGTTTAGAAAATTAACAATTTGAAAATTAACAATGTAATTAACAAAAAGACTTGTTATTACAAATAAAATCTAACTTAAGAAGATTTTAGGTTACCAATGATGGCAAATTCAATGATCTTTTCACAATCCTTATACTTGTCTATTCTGTTGCACTGGGCACTGCCTGAGTTTTTGTAGAGATTTAAACCTGTCAATCATTTAGCCTTTTATTGTGAAGGAGTTTAATTAGATTGCTTTCCTTCTCATCTCTTCCTAATTATTTGAGTTGTCCAAAAGTGAACCTTAGAAAGTAGTGGGGTTTCAAATAGACTAGATGGCCATTTGTCAGGGCTGTTGTAGGTATGAGTTGAAGCAGATTACCTCTTAGGGCCTTCACTCAGTGATTATGCAATTGTGTACTTTGAGGGAGTAAGTATTTTGACTAGGAGTCAGGAATTATGAGAGAGTGAGATAATTGGGAAACATGGGCCACTTCAGAGAAGAGCAAGTTTGGATATTTTGTTGAAGTGGGTGAGAGGACAAGATGACCTTGGGCCCTCAGAAGTAAATAGAAGGAATATCAATCTCATTAACAGTGGACAGGTGATAGAATATGCCTCCCTTTTCTCAATAGAGAGGGTAGGGATGATGGGAACAGAATTTCCCAAATATTGTCAGACACGATAACTTATTTTGCTTAATTGATTTCCCCTTCCCACACCCACCCTCCAGATAACTATTTACATTGTATTCGTTTTGGATATAGTTCTTTCTATTGTCTTCCTCCAATAGAATACAAGTTTCTCAAAGGCAGGTACTGCTTCATTTTGCCTGGCCCACAGTTAAAGCCCCCCTAAGTGCTTTAAAATTACTGTAATAGCCGTATGACCCCTGGTTAGGCATTTAACCTGAAGGAAATGACAAACTGCTGCAGTACCCTTGCCAAGAAAACTCCAAATGAGGTCATAAAGATTAGTCATGACTGAAAAAGTGAAAATGAAAAAATCCTATGGCCTGGGAACAGGAAAGGGAACTACATATTTGTAAATAATTGTAGTATTTTTTTAAAAACATGAAGTTTTTTTTTAATAATAAGAAAAAAAGCATGAGGGCCCTTGGCTCTGGTAAAGAAGAGTTGTCAAATATGGGAGAGGCATGACCTCTTTTCATTACCCTGAAAAAACCATCTCCTTCTATGGTACCTTTGACATGATGCTGTGGACTTCTGGCATTGGGTATAAATCAATTAGCTGGACTGAAAGTTCTACTCAGATTGCATTTTGGAAACATTTTATTGCAGTACATTCAGCTTCAGCCAAAGACAAATCATATCTGTCATTACAATGTTTCCATCCCTCATTTCTAATTGCTTGAAAGATCTTTTGCATCTATTGAGTCAAGTTTCAGGGAGGAAATAGAGTCTGGAAGGGACCTAAACAGATCAAGTCCACTTTCCGAATTTTGGGAAAGATTACACCTTAATCATCCCACACACATGTGAACTTGGCTTCTTGCTAAAGGTTTCCAGATGGTGATTTTCTTTCTTTCTTTCTTTTTGTTTTTTAAGAAGAAGCCTATCTCAGTGTCCAACGTCTCTGTTTTCTGTGTAGAAATTTATCCCTGGATCTAATCTAAATCCACAATACTGAATTTTGAATCCATTTCCTCTTGTTTTGGCTTGAGTGAATATAGACAACAGATGTCTACCATCCTCTGTATGTAGGTGATGACTCTTACTGTTGGAACTCATGTGCCACCTATATTTGGATTCACATGGACTAGGTTCGGGGAATGGAGGTTTTTCAATAATGTTACTTCACTAGCCAAATTACTTGCGTTAGCTCCCCTTTCCTCCTCCCGGTTCAGCTGGGCTTCTATTAGTTTAGCATGGTGTAAGACAGCATAATGTAGGGTTAGACATGGACTTAATTTCTGTTTCTGACTCAAAATGGCTAAGTGACTCTAGGTAAGTCACTTAAACTTTAAGTGATACAGACCATTCTACAAAACTGCAATTTACATAATTAGTTGTCAATCTGCTTTGCAAAGAAGTTTTTACACTGGGAGACCCTCATACTGATGAAATTACAGTTTTAGACCAAAGCAACAATAACAATAAAAACTATCAATAACAGACCAGGAAAGAAACATATACTGTAATAGTAAAATGTATAATGGTAACTAAATTACAAAGTAAAGCAAACAGAATATAGGTTCAGGACCTATTTCCAAATGAATATGAGCTTAACCCCTCTTCCTCCTCCTAACCTTCCTCAGAGTAAGATGGAACCCAAACCCCATCCAAAACATACAAATAGGGGAAACATGAAAAAGTTCCCAATGGAGCAAAACTAAAGTTTGGGAAGTTGACAGCTCCTCATTTTCCTTTGCTAGATCTTCATTCAGGTCATGCCTACTAATTGTGGGTTCCTCCACCCCAGGCTTGTTTCTGAATTTCAGTACCATATCCCCAAATGCCTTTGAACATTTTGAACTAGATTTGCCATAGTTACCTTCAATTCAACATGCTTAAAAGAAAACTTCCTAAACTCTTTCTTCCCAGTTACCTTCATTTTAAGCAAAAACTATGCCTGGGTTTTATTTTAGAGACTTTCTTAGAGAAAAACCCTGGAGTGGAGGCAATAAGCCAAAGAGAAAAATTGACTGTCTTAGGATTAGGTACCCAGGATCAGACATGGTCAATATATGACAAGAGTCTTTGGGGAGCTCCGGACTGGGTGACACATCTAAAGGTTCATTCATTATATATGATTAAAAAAATCTCTAGTTAGGGAACTTACCTTATGCATAAGCTGATGGAGAAGTTAGTAAAGGATTTTTTTTTTTGGAGGCAGAGTCCCTTCTTCAACCTCGATTTATAGCCTATACATGGCTTAACCACAAAGCTATCACCTATCTTACTTCCTAAAATTTTGTCATCTTAATGAATCTCTTCTGAACCCTCTTCATGTTATCATCTTAGATTGTAGTTTTAATAACTGGACATGTTTCTCTAATGGTACATTCCTAACTATACTTTCATCCTGAATACCACTTTTCCAAGAAGCTTTCTTTGTTCTTCCAGTAAGTAATGGCCTTCCCCTTCAGACCTTACATAATACTTTCTTTGTTTTGTAACTCCTTACAATATTGGACATCATAGCTATCTATGTTGATGTCTTATTGCCCTGCCCTTGCCACCCCTCCATAGTATAAACATTTTAGAGGCAGAAATTATACCTGATTTAAAATCTGTACGTCTTCTATGTCTATTATGTGCTGCACTTAGTAGGTGCATACTAAAAATTTTTGTTGTCGCTGTGTTGGTTTAAAGACCTGATTGAGTTGAATATGATGGAAGGATTTGAGTCTGTTTTATGCAATGCAGCAGCATCTTCTCCCCCACAGCTGTTCTATGTTGCTGCAATTCATGTTCCACTTTGACTCCCTATATCTTAAGATCATAGTTTTGAGGCTGGAATGGGTCATATAATTTAATTTCTACATTTCACAAAGGAAGAAACTGGTACCCAGAGCAAGAAGTGAGTAATCCAAGAGTCCATGGGAAAGTAGCCAAGTCAGGACCTGGCTTTATCCTGGAGACATAACTCACTGTTTGCTACCCTCTTCAGGTCTGAGTTTTCCTTCCATTAGGAGGACACACAGGGCCAAAAGGAGGAGTCAGCCCACTCCTTGACCCACACAATCAATTCCAGACTGCTCTTCTGCTGTTATCACTCATCAACTTTGCTCCATTGGTTTATATCACCCAAATGCTCATTGCTGTCATCTGCTGGCCTCCAGGTCAATCTCTTTCCATTCTTAATAGGTTCAAGACCTGGGTTAGGGTATTTTTCTCTGCTCCGGATCTTGCTATATTTGGGGCAACTTCAAAATAGCATGTCCACCTAAGCCTCTAAATTCATGAATATCCTAAATTTCCATGACCGTCCTCATCCCCATATCTCAGCTATCCACAAGGGTGGTTACACCTTGGATACTGCTCACTGCCCCAAACTGTTTGACCATTAGGCCCTTGAACTCTGAAATTCTCTCTGTGTACAGTCTTCTGCCATTTGTTCTGTCTCTGCCAGGGACTTAATCTTCCTAAACAGCTTGTGTCCTCAGTGTAATGCTGAATACCTCAATTTCTCCTGTTCTCATCCCTCTTCTGGCCTTACTTTCTTCTACTGTCTAAACTAGGGGTTCTTAAACTGTGGAATACATCCCTCTCCATTCTCATGAGGCAGCAAGGTGGTGAACTTTGTAGAGCACTTGGCCTGGAGTCAGGATGCCCTGAGTTCAAATTCAGTCTAAAATACTTTTAAGTTATATGAGCTTAGGCCAGTCACTTAATCTCTATTTGCCTTAGTTCCTTCATCTTCAAAATGGGAGTAATAATAGCATATCATCTTTGTTTGCTTCAGTTTCTTCATCTTTAACATGCAAACAATGATAGAACCTACCTCCCAGCATTGTTGTGAGGGTCAAATGAGATAATAATTGTAAAGCACTTAGTGTTTAGAGTTCTGGATCTGGAGTCAGGAAGACCAGAGTTCAAATCTGACCTCAGACACTCACTAGTTGCGTGAGTCATTAACCCACTATTTGCCTCAACTTCCTCAACTGTAAAATCAGGATAATAATAATGCTTATCTCCTAGAGTTGCTGTTAGCATTGAATGAGATAATAATTGTAAAGCATTTAGCATAATACCTAGCACAAAGTAACTAGCATATAAATGTTGTTATTATTGTTATCATCATTACTACCATCATTATTATTATTTCTCGCTTTCAGAATCCTCAACTTGCTTTAATTATCAGGGACACATCCTCTGTGTAGCTCTTCTTGACTGCCTACTACCAACCCCAACCTGAAAGTGCCCTCTCCTTCAGACTTTCCTAGAGCATTCTGCTAGATCTCTCCTTCACCTCAACTACCCCTCACTTTCTGTCCTACTTATCTCTGTGTGTACACACACGTGTTTATAAATATACATATGCTTAAATATACATGTGTATATATTCATGTGCATATGTGTATGTATGTACATATACATATATCCATACACATATACTTCATTACCCTCACCCCCATGTTCAGTAGATTATAAACTCATTAAAGCAAGAGACTATATACTATTTACAGAAAAAAAAGTAACATTCCCAACACCTAACAAAGTATCCTATATGTAAGTAGGTACTTAATGGTTTTTGGACTTAATTTGAACCTACAACTTCTGGCTCCAGATCCAGTATTCTTTTTACTACTATACACTGACACCTTCTTTTCTTCTCATCTTGTACATACCAACCATTTTCTTATCTTCCCTTTTTGCCATTTGGTTTGTAAAACATTATAAATATTATCTTTTTTTTTCCCATTCTCCCAACAATTCTGGGAAGTAGGTGCTATTATTATTCCTAGTTTACAGATGAAGAACTGAAGCCGATGGCAGTTAAGTGACTTGCTTAAGGTCACACAGCTAGTAAGTATCTCAGTCAGGATTTGAAATCAAGTGTTCCTGACTACAGGTCTAGCACTTGATTCACTGCTCCACCTGGCTGCCTGTGAAGTAAAGACTAACACTTTTACCAAATTTTACCCTACTTATCTAATCCAATTTAATTCAATAAGCATTATTAAATAACCATTATACTCCAGGCACTGAACTTGGCACTGATGATACCAAAATGAAATAACTCTTGCCTTCAAGGAGCTGACAGTCTACTGGGTAGACAGATGTATGCATTTTTTACATCTAAGAAGAATTAAATATTTATGAGGTAATTTTAGGATGGGGAGGGATGCTAACAACTGAAAGGATCAGTCAAAAGACATTTATTAACCACCATTTATTGTGTGCCAGCTAAGCACTGGGAATATTAAAAAAAATATGAAAAGGAAAGATAGTTCATCCCCTCAGGGAACTTACATTCTAACGATAGAAGACAACATACAAGAGGAAGCTGAAATGAGACTGAGATGGGAAGATACTTATCATGGAGGCATGATGGCGAAGCCCAGAGCAATGGAAACAGGTGGGAAAGGAAGAGATGGCTGGCGTGGGCACCCTTATTAAATGGAAGAACTCTCCATTTCCAACATCTTCAATCAGAGAGGAGGAGTCCCAGGAGCAGGCTGTGCTGAGGAAGTATGAGTTTCAGGGCTGAAGTGGTCTTGTAGGATGATGAGTTTCCTGAGGAATGATGACAAAGTCCAGAGGAGTGCAGCCAATTGGGAAATGATCAGGAAAACCCTTATGTAGGAGCTCTGCCTGATTTTAAGTCCACAGAACAAGCTGTCCCTTCCAGTATAAGCTCATCACTTCTGATCTCATCATCGTGCTGCTAATTCCTTGGATACCACATCTCTCCCTACTCTCCCCTCTGACTGGGGGGCTGGTGGGTGGAATACTAAACTCCTCCCAATTCCTTCCTTTGTAGAGGGCAGAACCTGTACTTATAACTCTCTCTACTTTGCATCTGCAGCCTACTTTCTAAACAAGTTACCCCTACATGAGGTATCCCCTGGTGTGTACCTCCTCATCCACCCTTTACTATCTTCCCTTTTTGTATTGTCTTCCCCTATTAAAGTGTAAACTCCTTGAGGGCAGGAGCTGTCATTCTGATTTATATCCCCAGCACTTAGCAGTGTTCCTGATACATAGAAGGCACTTACTAAGTGTTTATTGTATTGAATTAGATTGAAAAGACACTTTAACTGAGACTTGAAAGGAGCTAGGGCCTCAAGACATAGAAATGAGGACATGGCATACAGCCTTTTCAAAGGTATACAGACAGGAAAAGGAATGGCATGTTTGTAGAACAGCAAATAGCCAGTTTGGTCCGACTGGAGAATATATGAGAGATAATCAAGTGAAATGAGTCTGGAGAGATAATTCAGAGCCTGATTTTGAAAGACTTTAAAATCCAAATAAAGTTTTCAATATTCTTGAAATATGGGTCTTACCAAGTTCCTCCCCAATGAAGGAACTTTTATGAGTCCCTAATGCCTTTAGAATAAAACACAATCATTTACCATTTGTATGGAGGATGGATTGGAGAAGGGAAAGACTGGAGGTAGGAAGACTAATTAGGAAGCTATTGTAATTGTCCAGGCCAGAGGTGAGGGAGGGCTTGACCTAGGGTGATTTTTTTATTTAAAAAGGTTATATTCTTGGATTGTTTTGAGTCATCCTCAAATCATACCCTCTCTTACATCTAGGTTACTGATGAAAATGGAAGTGATGATGGTTTTTTCACATTTGGTAGGAAAGTTTAAGAAGAGGAGGGAAGGATTCTTTCCCCCTGCTGAGTGCCCCAGCTTGTCTCAGTCTACCTAGTGGTGTGGCACTGAAGAACACATGGTCTAGGGACAGAAGGGTGGGGACTGGGGCGTTTATTGTGATGGGGATTCTTCTATAATGACCTCATTATAGCCTTTCGTCTTCGTTTCTAGACACAAAATCTATGCATGAAAGGGAACATACATCAGATGCTGAGCAGCTGGAAATCCTATGATATAGTGGCTTGTCGATTTTCTGGGGAAATGGGCCATTAGGCCAGCTCTCTTAAGAATATCAAGGAGGATCAGAAAAGAGAACTCACCCACATCAAGGGGGCCTCAAGCCATCCAGATACTTACATGCTCTTCTGATACTGTGTGAGATGGTGGGGACAGAAATACACACTTTTGTGACTGGATTTATACTTTCTTCCCTTATTTTTGAATAGAACAATCAAAGACCCATCTGATACAATGAGAAGAATGCTGGATTTCGAGTCAGAGGGCTTGAGTTAAAATCTCACCTCTGCCACTCTACGTGTGTGACCTTGGGTAAATTGTTTACCTGAATCTCAGTTTCCTTATTTGTAACATGAGGCGGGGTAGGGAGAAGATTGTACTAGATCATCTCTAAGGATGCTCCCAGCTCTAAATCTGTGATCATCTAAGAGAGATGATACCTACCAGTTATCTTTCATCAACTAGACCCTTGTAAGTGTTTCTTTTTTTAGCTCTTGCCAGGCATATGCCACTGATGATGTATAACTCTAGTAAATGATGTCATCATACTTAGCAAATGTTAACCCGGCATGTATTTGTCCCAAAATTGATAACCAGTGTGTATCAGAAAAGCTGAGACCCCAACACAGAACTGCTGTGCCTGAAGTCAGAAAGATTCATCTTCCTGAGTTCAAATCTGGCCTCAGACACTTACTGACTGTGTGACCTTGGACAAGTCACCAAACCCTGTTTGCCTCAGTTTTCTCATCTGTGAAAATGAGCTAAAGAAGGAAATGGCAAACTATTTCAGAATTTAAAACCAGTGTTTTTTATTTTTTGTCAGAAGGATAAAGATTATTTGGGTATGTTATTTTAGAACATTTTTTAATATAAGCATCAAATAGAAATGTCTGTACACAAATGAAAGAGTCTTAAGGAACTTGCATTCTACTTGAGAGAAATAACAAGATTTAAGGGCTCTTCTAGTCCAGTAGATCAGCAGGTCCAATATCGGTAGGACAAAAATGCATCCTTTTTTTGGCCTCTGCAAAACACTGTTTTTCTCTGTTGACCAACATCCTTAGAAAGAACTCCTTGGTTTAATGGATATATATCTTGCCATCCTGCCATCAGTAATCTGAACAGCTTGAAATACTGTCTGTCATCTTACATTGCTTTCTTTCTGAAGCAAACACAATCACTGGGTTGTTTTTCATTGATTTAAAAACATTGACTTGCTGAAGCATGAGCTTGTGTGCAGTCATAATTCTTGTCTTTTCTTCCTCAGCAAAGTCTGTGATCATTCTCTGAGTTTTGAGCAGGTGTCATGTATCAGATCCAAGTGCTTAATCAATGCACTAGAAGGAATCTTTTCCTTAAGGCCTTGTGTTTACTCCATTCTCATTTATCTTGGGAAAGATCTTCAAATGCTTTTTGAAGATACTGGAAAAGAGCAGGTTAACATTTCCCCTTGGCAAGAAAAGCTAGAAGAACTCGATACTCCCCTGTCCATTCTTTAGCCTGGCCCCTGCGGCTTAATCTCAAATTCCTTTGCCAGTGTCTCCAGGTCACTTTATTCCGTGGCAGTATAAGAAACAATGTTATTATTTATAGGATCCCAGACAACTCATGAAGTAACCAGCCAGATATGCCTCAGTAAAACCAGATTGACATTGTTTCCATGCATTCAAAATAGCAAAGTAGTCACTAGCACTTATACGACTAACTTAGGAGTCCTGTAGGATGGTGAAAAGATAAAACACTTTTTCATCACAGCCCTGTGAGGTAAATAGCTTAATTGTATTTCATAAATGAAGAAACTGAGGCACAGAGAGGCTAAATTACTTGTTCAAGTCACATAGCTAGCAAGGAGCAAAGGGACTTAATCCAAGACTTCTGACTCTAGATTTCAATGCCCTTTCTGTTTGAACATGTTAGGCTAGGACAAGGGCTCCTGAGTTCTGGACTTGACCGTTAGCTGCACAACTTTGGAGGAGTCACTTAACTTCCACTGTGTTATGCAGAATCATTCTCCTATAAAGTAGAGGGTTATACTAGATAATGTCTAAGATCATTTTCCACCTTGTACCTCTTAGATTTTTTAAACTCATTTTCACTCAGCCAACAAACATTTATTAAGTGCCTACTGTATGCTAGATGATATACTAATGCCAGGGACACAAAAAAGCAGTAAAAGACAGTCCCTGTCCTCAAGGAGCCTGAAATCTAAAGCTATTTTTTGATAAATACTTATTAGTCATATATTTGTGGCCTAATAAACAGTGATATGCTGGTAAATATTTAACAACTGGCTCTTTGCCCTGTTCCCCCCCAAAAAAGATGTTCAACATACTTTTAAGTTGAATCTGAATTAGTAACATTTTCTTCTTCCTTTCTTAAGACTATTCAACCAAAAAAACCCAATAAATCAAGACCTCATTTGCAGCATTTTTAAGGTAGAAATGCTCACACTGAAAATTTAGCAATCAGTATGAGTTGGCTCCAGCATACCACCACTCTGAAGGTAGGCTTATGGATATGTAAAGTATAGCCCACCATTCCATCTCTGAAAAGAGGAAGATAAGGATCTGAATCACATTTTCTTAAGTTAGATTAGGTATGACCAATAAGAGTTTTCCAGAAATGGCCAAAAATTTTATATTATTAGTCTTACTTGATCTAGGTAAGAAGTATTAAATAAAAATAATGTAATGTTGCTTACTAGCACTTTTTGAATCAACCCTGGAATCTTCCTGGCTCACTCAGAGCTTATTCATTGATTAGATCTGGGATTTGCATCCTGGCATTCTTGTTTTATTTTAATTTTTTGCCAAGTACAGAGCACGAGGAATTTGTTATCTCCGCCTATCCCAAAGACAGATTTTGGCCACTAAAATTTAGAATAAGAGTTTCAAGAAATTCTAGGAGCCAGGAAGAGAAAGCAAAAATCAGAGTCAGGAAGAATAGGGGAAGGGAAGGCCTGTGCAGAGATTGAAGGTGGGCAGGTCTAAGAAAGAGACTGAAGTGAACTGGATTGCATTAGGCAATGAGAAATTTATTGGCATATGATTCAGCTGGACTTCCTGGCTCTTTTTTTTTTTTGGTTAGGCAATGGGGTGAAGTGACTTGCCCAGGGTCACACAGCTAGTAAGTGTTATGTGTCTGAGGCCGGATTTGAACTCAGGTCCTCCTGAATTCAGGGCTGTGCTCTATCCACTGTGCTGCCCCTTCCTGGCTCTTTTCAGGTTTAACCCTAGTAGCAAATAAGGTGATATTATCACCCTTACTTCTTCGCACTATTATTTTTTAAACCCTGGAAAATTCTAATGTTTATTTTTAATACAGGGTTTTAAAGAGACTGAACTGAAACTTGCTGCTTCTGGGACATTCCTGCCAATGGAGAAGATCCAAATTGGCTCTACCACGAAGAGACAGCTATGCCCACATAAGGATATTTTGGCTTTCTGCTTTTGTAGACTTTTTGCCAGGCAGACAATCAGTACAGAACTGAAAAAAGACAAATGAGGGCAAATAGTTATAACAAATGTGGTCAACTGGCTAAAACACTGGCCTGAAGGAAGGAGATGTGGATAATGTTTTGGGATCCTTGACTGGTGTGCTGACTAGCCTTGAGTAAATCAGGAAAGCCTTTCTATAGGTTAGTGTCCCATTGAACAGATAAGACAACACCCTGACCGTCCTTCTGAGTAGTTTAGAAAACAACATCATTCATTCTGACTATTCCCTTTTGATTGTACAGCAGGCAACTTCCCTCCTGGATTGAGAAAGATCTGGTCTGTGTGTGGAGAAGTGCTTGCTTTGTAATTCCCGTAGTAGGGAAGGGGATTGGGACATTGATAAGTAAGGGGGATTGTAAGTATGGGAATACATTCTTCCACTCCTGCACAACCCATAGAGGATTTTCTTCCTAGACTTCTAAGTTCTGATCTAGTGGACCACGTTCTAATCCCAGCTCCAACACTGGTGTCGTCTTGGTTAATAATTTTACTACTCAGAACCTCTGTTTCCTTATCTGTTAAAAGACAGGTTGAAATTAGATGACCTCTAAGGCCCCTTTGCATCTCTTGGTGCTCATCCAATAAAAGGGCATATGGTAAAACAACATACATAAAACAATTCAATTTAATTCAATAAACATTTATTAAATGCCTATTATGTTCCAGGTATCCTGCTAAGTGCTGGGGATACTAAAAGACAATACTGTAAGCCTTCAAGGAGATTACTTTCAAAGGGAGGAGACAACAGGAAAACAAATATATATAAAGTGAACTATGTAATTAACAGATGGAAGGCACTAGAATTAAGAGGGGTCAAGGAAGGCTTCCTGTGGGAGGTAGGATTTCAGGTGAGACTTAGAAGCCAGTACACAGTATTTACACAATGATTCCCAAATCTGGACATTGTGACATAGCTCTCCAGTTGAGCCATAACTTTTGCAACAAGAAAGCAAATCAGACTTGATGGCATTGACTGCCTCACTACGGAAGCCACACAGATGGGAAAGGAGCACCGGCAAATTGCTTTTGGCTGTGCTTTTCTTTATAACAACATCATGTATTTTAGGTTTCTCTTCCTTTATGTGTTGTACATGTTTCTGTCTCATTTAGAAATAGCAATTGAACAATGACTTCAGCTGTTGGGCCGCTCTATAGAAAGTGGCTGCTTTGACATTTGCTTTGCCTCTTGCAAGACTCTCAGAGCTCTTACTTCATCTAGACGGTGGAATAGCCCACTTTTCTGAAGTGTGTGATAAGCAGGTTGAAATAGTTTACTGTCATGGAAACTGTTCTAATTAGTAGAGAAGTCAATCTGGCACATGGAAGTTCGCAGGAGAGGCAGTCTCCTGTTAACATCAGGAGTAGCCAAACTAGATGGACCATATATATACATGAGCTTTCAGATCTCTCATCGGAATGAGAATTCCCTTAAACAGTTATCAAGACACAGAACCTTTAGCTAGCATGAAGTGAGGAAGAGCTGTGGGGCAGTCACAGTTAATTAGATGCTTTCTTTAGGAGTCATATCACTGATGAGACTCAGAGATGGCTCTTTACTATTTTGCTATTGAGTTTTTCAGTCTGTAAAACCCAGAGTTGGCTAATCCTCATGGCAGGGCTGCACGTGCTTTTGTTAGGTTAGGGTTTTCTAGGAGACTCCTTCAACTTTTATTTCCTATGCTGAGGCTCCCTTTGTGACATTAGTAGAAAATTGAGGCTGCTAGTGGTTCAATTTCTTCTTTGCCTTCCACCCCCATTCTCTTAGAAGTGAGTCTAAGCCTGTAAAGCACAGATGCATATCTATTTAGAGCCCACAGATGCTGCTTAATATAGAATAGAGAAATACTACTTGTAAAGCATGTAAACTGCCCAAGAGTTAGGTCATCTAGTCCAACCTGTACGTGAGCAGAAATCATCGGGCAGGAACTTCAGCTGCAGGAAAATTAAACAGAAAACATGGTGTAATGGATAGAGTACTGCATTTGGAGTCAGAAAGACTTTTGAGTTCAACTCTGGCCATTGGCAAGAGCTGTGTGAGCATGCATAAGTCATTTATTTACGTCTTGGTAAGAATATCACAGATGCTGGAGATATTATAATGAAAGGCCTATCCATAAGGCATAGTCAATTATCAGTAAGAATAACACCTTAAAGACTTAGAATGGAGTGTCTGGAACCCCCTGCCACACTCTATTCCACATACCCACTACTTCAAGGGATTGGAAGAGCTCTGGACCTTACCCATCTACTAAGACATTCCTAAGGCAGTACACCCCATTTTTTACTCTAAGCCCAAGTCAGTAGAATGTTGTAGAGATGTTTAAATTCTCTACACAGAACAAGAGGAATAAAATGGAGGTGGGGTGGCAAAGAGGAAATGGATTGATTTCTCAGAAAGAAAAAGAAAAAAAAGGCCTTATATCCTTATCTTACAGTTTCTTTTTCAACCAATAGGGGGGAAATCACATATTTTCATAAAAAATTATTTTACTCCTAGATAATACAAGAAATACTAGATTGATCATGTGATTAAGTTCATTGACAGATGTTGAATGATAAATTAAGTGTTTTGACAATGGATGATTTTTTTCTTTTAAAAGTTTGTTGTCACTTTAATATCTCTTTTCTTTCTACTCCCAGGACTTCTATATATAAATTAATTGGCTATGCAGAGAATTAACTGATACTCTTGTCTCTTGAACACATAGCTATAACAGGTGTGTAGAAATGAAAACGAGTGGACTCTAGTATAAGCATTTGTATAAGAGGCTGGGGAACCCCAAAATATGCAGAATGTGAGAGCTGGAAGGGACCTTAGAGCTTATCTAGTTATAGGTCACAGGTGTAGAGCTGAAAGGCATCTAGTCTCATGCTTTCATCTAGGCTAATCCTCTCATTTTGTGGTTGAGGAAACTGAGGCTCTGAGATGAGCAGAACCAGAACTGAGTCTAAAACCCAGGAGTTGCAAATATCAATCTAAGCCTTTTTTTTTCATTTTAATGTATAGTCTTCCCCCATTGGTGGTCTCCCCAGGTTTCCAATTCCTACCAAGAATTTTTGGGAGCCAAGACTTAAACTGATGAACTGGACACCCCTGAAGCATATGTGCCTTCCTTGGGACAAGCTGCAACATACCAACTCGCTAGGACTTCCTCAGAGCAGAGGCATCGTTAGCCTTCTGAGTATTCTCTGAGGAAGCTACAGAAATTCTGGCTTCCTTCAGTTCTGCCCAGGTCTAGAATGAATCTAGGCAAGTTCAAAAAGCTCCAGAATCACTCTGGTTTCTGGTAGAGACTAAGAAAGGGCGGTCAGGTTTTGAGCTGTGGGCTGTATGATTCTTAGGTTTCATTGCTTCAGTATTTCAAAGATGCTGATTTCATTGGTATAGGTACTCCTTCTACCAAATCAAATTGTTAACATTTCTGAACCTTGGTAGATGTTTTCACTTTTATGTTTACATTATACACACACACGTATATGTGTATATATACACATATATGCATACACATATATACATGTATACATGTATATATAAGCATAGGGATATGTATGCACATGTATATACATGCACACACATATGCATACACATATACATATACAATACATAATATATGCATACATGTATACATATAATCTATTATTGATAGTTGATTCTCACAAAATTTAGCTAGTCTAGTCCTGGGATGACAGATACAGAGATAGGGCTCCATTAATGACACTGAGTACTTTCCCTCAGGGGACAGCATCCTGACATTCTGCTCTTTAAACACATACACAGACCAGTTGCTGTTTTTTAATTGAGTTAGAGCATCACAGATTGTAAGTGATAGCTGTAATGGATTTGTGCACTTTCAGAGTTAATGTGGTATTCTATTTTTGAGGTGGTAAGAAAAGGCTAAATATATGTTAGAGTTTTTTTTTTTTTAAATTTAACCAATCTTCCCTCCCCACTCATAACTTGGGCTGGGGGTTGGAGGTGGAGGGAGAAGTACATATTTGGTTAAGTAATTATGTAATAATAAGGGTGTGAATTGGTGCATGGGATAGACCTACCATCTTGGAGTTAGGAAGTCCCAGTTGAAAGTTCTGCCTTTTATATAGTCACTGTGTGACCCTGGGTAACCCAAACTCTCAGTGCTCTAGGTAATTCTCCAAGACTCTAAGATGCTCATTTGCATTGATAGAAGGAGTTTTCTGACTGTAAGTTACCTATTCCAAAGAAAAGACAGGCCTAGATGCCCCTTGGCTAAAGCACCCCAAATTCTGTTTGTAATCAGGAGGCTTAGAGTAAGCCTGATGTTCCACAATGCTAAAAGAACTTGATTCAGTTTGTAATTGGTGTGGGGACATTCTCTGCTACAAGGTTCTATTCTCTTCTGGAGGGAGCCAGAAAATTCATGACTAGAAGAAGGTAATGAATAATGGGCCAGACTAGACTAGGAAACCTATAGAGAGATAGAGCAGTTTAGAAGTCAAGTTGATTCAGTGTGGGTTTGGGTTATTTTATTTAATAAGCACTCTACCTTATGCTGTTATTATTTTTCAATTTGTGTATTCCTTCTCCCTTGAAAATAAGTCCTAGAAACATCCCTTTGCAGTCTGCAGTTTGTGATGGCAAGAGTGTGGAAAGGAAATAGGGGAAAGATGGCAGAGGTGATGTGTAGTACAGTGTCTGTATCAGAACAAAGAGATCGTTTTAGCAGTATTCGAGAGAGCATAAAGGAGATTTGTGAACCCTACGGGCCAACCAGGCACCGGGACCAAGAAAGTTTAAGAGATGTTTTACTGGCATTCAGCAATCCAGTGTGGTTTATAAATTACTGAGAGGCAGCTAGGTGGTGCAGTGGATAGAATGCTGGCCCTGGAGTCAGGAAGACTCATCCTCCTGAGTTCAAATCTGGTTTCAGCCATTTACTAGTTGTATGACCTTGGGCAAATCCCTTAATCCTGTTTGCCTCAGTTTCCTCATCTGTAAAATGAACTGGAAAAGGAAATGTCATATCACGCGAGTATCTTTGCCAAGAAAACCCCAAATGGGGTCATAAAGAGTCAGACATGACTGAAACAACTGAATAAATCAGTGAAATGTGAAAGCCTTGGGGTAAAAGGCAAAGATCAGGGGCCACATGTGTCCCTGTAGGTCCTCAAGTGCAACCCTTTGGCTGAGTCCAAGTTTTACAGAACAAATCCTTTTATTAAGGGGATTTGTTCTATGAAGTTTGGATTCAGTCAAAGGGCAGCACGTGAGGACCTAGAAGGACACATGTGGCCTGTAGGCCACAGCTCCCCCCCACCCCCCTCAGCAAAGTCCTTTGGATAAGTTCCAAGGAAGGGATGGTGGCCAGGTGGCTTTCTTGATCTCTTATTTGATTGGAAATGGAAGAAGTCTAATCACAGACCAGCATTATGAGAAGAGGAACAATGCATGGGGAGAATATAAAATATACAAAGATTCCTTACAGTGGCTTGCAATAAATAGTGGCCTAAAAGAATACTTCTTATGAAAGTATGTAACTCATTTCCAGGAAGTAGCTTATACTTTGGGAAAAAAAAAATCTGGCTTATTATATAACATGACAAAATAACACGGTACAGCTTTAATAACTGCAGTTAATACATTAAACATATGTTTCCCTAAATAATGACCAATTTTTATGATTTTTTTACTTCTAATTACAATATTAAATCATTCACTTTTTAATTTGTTCTGTGACATATTTTTATGTTTTTTCCAGACTGAAGGATGGTTGAACTGAAGTTCTACATTTCTCTGCTTTGCTTAACATCGTTGATCTAAAGCTGCTGGGTATTGCTATGGTTTATGATTGTATTATTTTTGGTGACTCAATTTCCATATGAAGATCATCTCATATTTTACAAGCCTGATGGGAAATAGGAAGCAGTCTGCTGTGGTAGGTCGAGTGCTATACTTTGTGTCAAGACCTGAGTTCAGATCCTCACACAGGCATTAGCTGTGCGACCCCAAGCATATCACTTAATCTCTGCCTCAGTTTCTTTATCTATAAAATAAGGGGCTAGACCAGGTGGTCTTTTGAGTCCCTCCTAGCTCTAAATCTATGATCCTGTGAAAATAGCAATAGATCTTAAAAGTTTCCTGGATTAATCAATTACCCATGTTCCATATTGTGTTGATGACTGTCAATTCTTTATTCTCTCAAGCAGTCTCTGTATAGGCTGCCAGGTGATACCTTAAGAAGCCAGGTGTCCTGGGACACATGCACACACAAAATGGAAAAATGACATCTCTTGAATGAGTAGTAACATATTGCTTCAGGGTTGGGAAGGGAGGGCCAGGGAAGAGGGAAGGCCCATCATGGCCCCAGGGTCAGTGGAAATGCTGTATTTTTTCCCTTGTGATGTCTTTGTGGCTACCTTTACCACAGTTAAAATGGGATTGTATATGTAAAATCTTAAACTACTACATAAATGTTTATGATGATTATTATTGATAAAAATTATTATCACTAATAGTAGGAGTAGTGTCAGATAGTGAAGTAGAGAGAGTTCTAGATATGGAATTAGGGTATCTGGGTTTTATTCCTTCTTCCATCACATCCTACCATGGGACCATGGGCAAGTCACTACCTCTCTGGTCCTCACTTTCCTCATATGTAAAATGAGGGGGAGTGGAGGACTTGATCATTGGTGTCAAATTCAAATAGAAAAGGGGCCACTAATCTGTACATAAGGACCCCTGTGGGCCTCATAATTATTTAGAAAACCACACAGTAAGTTTACCTGTGTTTCATTGTATTTTTATTTCTTTTGTTAAGTATTTCCCTATTACATTTTAATCTGGTTCAGGCCCTGAGTGTCCACACCATACATAGTGGGATGTTTTTTTTTTTTACCTTACAATAACCAGTTCACTGTATGACCCTGAGTGTCCACACCTCTGGAATAGATGACTTCCAAATGTCCCTTACAGATCTAAATCAATGATTCTATGATCCTAGGGTAGCTGGGTGACACAGTGGTTAGAACCTCATCTTCCTGAGTTCAAATTGGGAGGTCACTTAACCCTGTTTGCCTCAGTTTACTCATCTGTAAAATGAGATGGAGAAGGAAATGGCAAACAACTCCAGTATTTTGCCAAGAAAACCTCAAATGGGGTCATGAAGAGTCAGACATGATGAAAAACTGAACAACATAATCCTATGAACACAATGAAAAACTGAACAACATAATCCTATGAACACAATGAAAAACTGAACAACATAATCCTATGAAGGTTCTCTAGAAGTAGGTCCCATAGGGAGGGTACAAGAGGTAGCAGTGAATAGGGCAGAGTAGTTGTGGGGCTAGGGCTATTCTGGATACACAGTGGCCTCTCTAAGATAGATATTTATTATTAATAATAACAACATCAATAATACTAACATTTATAAAACATTTTACAAATCATCTCATTTTATCCTCACAATAGCCCTGGGAGGGAGGTACTATTTTTGTCCCCATTTTACAAATGAGAAAACTAAAGCAGATAGAGGTCAAATGACTTGCCCAGGGTCACAGAGCTAGCAAGTGTTTGAGGCCAGATTTGAACTTAGTCTTCCTGACTCCAGGTCCAGAGTTCTATCCACTGTGCCACCTAGCTGCCCAGGCCATACATTTGTGCAAGATTCCCTCTACAAAAACTGTCTATAGGAAATGACTATTTCCTCAACTATAAAAATGAGGGAGTTGGTTGACCTGACCTCTTCACTTCTTTCCAGATCTTAAAATGCTAGGGTTCTAGCATCCTAAGAGCCTAAAAGTCCTAACAGCTTTCCATTATATTTATCTGCAAGAGCATGTGATATTGTCAATTTGATTGGAACCTGAGTCATTTTCTTGATCTGTAACTAACCTGTACCCAGGACAATTGTATCTCAGGGCAACCAAACTGCCTATGTAAAAGATTGCCCCTTTCCTAACCTTTCTCCAACAGTTCTTTGTATTTTTTCTTCTTGGTTTCTACAGCTTTCTGTGTGTAGAAATCCCAATCCTACAATAAAACATTAAAGAAACAAAGGTACTACAGAGAAAATTGAATTTGTGAGTTTTTCCTCCAGTGATTCCTAGAAGAGTGTGAAAAGATTTGCAAAGAATCAGGAAATTATGCATCCCTTTTTAAAGTATATAGTGAGCTGGTTATTTTAAGGTAAAAAAAAATCATCCCACTATGTCTGATATATATGTATATATGTGCATATGTCCTTGCCCATGAAGAAGACCATCCTGCAAATAATTCTGGTTCTGTCATAAGGTCTTCCATCAATATTTCCCTTGACCTTCCAAAGATTGTTTATGCTATGGTCTCAGAGTTTGCTCCCTTATTTTCTAAAGCCACTATAGATTATATGAATAGATGAGGATGTCCAATCTCTTCTCACAGCATCTGTGAAGTAACTTTGTAAGCAATGAATGTGAGCATTGAGTATTGTGAAGGTTCACGGGCCAAACTGGGTGTAATTGTGGGCAACTTAGATAAAGTGGCAGGACCTCTGAAAGCAATAGAATGATTGACAGGAAGCTCAGATTTCATACCATAGGGAGGTGATGTCTCCAGCTTCTTGAATAACTTTTGATGTCTCTCCTGAATGCCTCAAAGGTGCCTCACAGTAGAGTTTAGGAACTTCCACCTGTACCTGGGTAAGGATTTAAACTAGATTTTCACTACACTGATACTGGTGAACAATTGTCAAAATGTCCCATTTTTTGTATAGTTAATGGTACCAGTTTTTTTTTTTTGGTTTGATTATCAATCAAAAATAAATGCCCAAGTGAGGGTCCAGGGAATTTGTTGTGGCTTAGGTGTGGCAGTCTAAGGTTTCCTTCCTATTTTCTTTTGTTTGTTTGGTGTGAATGAAAACTGACCTTGTAAGGAAAGAAATCAGGAGTTTTTGTGGGAGAGCTAATTGTTCCTTAGGCTGATGGTCAGGTGAAAAGAGCAATAGGACTGGAGTTGGTGGACTTGGGTTCGAATCCTAGTTCCACCACTTACTTGTGTGACCATTGATAAATCACATGATCTCTCTGGGTCTTACTTTATTCATCTTTAAAATGAGGGTTTGGAAGAAATAATTTCTAAGGTCCCTTGAAACTACAAACCTATGTGTTACCCTTAATTGAAGCAGTCTGGTTTTCCCCTGCAAATTTGTGTTTCTTTTAGGGTCAGAGAGAAAGGGAAATGCAGGACTGGGATGGCCTTCAGGCATTTAACATAAACTGAATTACCTGAGGTTGTTATAATGCTATGCTGCTGGTGGAACACTTTAAAAAAGGAGCCATTGGTGCTTTGGAGAAAGATGCCAGAGACCCAGAAATGAGAAGAATAATCAAGAGAATAAGGGGAGATAACCTGAGGATTTCTGGGAGACCAGCTTAGGATGGCATTAATTAGCCCATGCTTGTTAGTATGAAAGAGGAGTTCTTTCACCTAGTTTTCTAGCTAAGAGGTGGAGCTCAGTCTCTCAGTCCAAGAGAGACTGCTCACTATTTTAGAGATGTCTCACATGGTGGCACCAAATTTCTTCAACCCATCAGAACACACTTCATGGGCAACATCACTCAAGATGGCTTTCTAAGATATCTAATTTGATAAAAGACTTATTGCATTTAGTCTAAAGCCTATGATTGAATCAACAGAGAAGTGTTCTCACCTGGTTACTGTATCAGGGTGTACCATTTTGATGTTTACTTTTGGTTGGGTGGAATAATTAATTAATTGGCCCAATCAGCTTCCATCCTCACATAGGAAAAGCCTCAGACATGCTTCATTTCACTTCTGACTCCTTGCCTTCTCCTCTGTAACCTCATTGAGCCCCTTCATGTCTTGGATACCTTTCTCTCCTACTCTTCCCCCATTCTGGAACCACAAAGCATGATCACTTGTGTCATAGTTTCTGGTTGGGCTTTACTATCACCAGTCTCAACATCTTGTAGCTTTCTGGACCGAAGTGTCCCTCCAGGGTTACCCCTCCTCCCCTTCCTGCTTCTGTCATCTGTTAGAATGCCAGCTCCTTGAGGGTTGGGATTGTGTGTTTTTTGTATTTGTATTCCCAGCACTTGACAAAGAGCTTTGCACATAATATGTGCTTAATAAAGGTTTTTAAATTCATTCATTCACATAAGATGACTGTGGTCTGTGGCTGCGGAGAAGAATTAATTAACTTACCTTTTATGGGCATCAAAATCCATGATCTTGACATTAATTAGCTCCATGATCTTAACCAAGTAAACTAATTGTAGGGGAAAAATAGGACAGAAGAGTAGAATTTTATTCTATTTTCTTCTATTCCTAAGGTCTAGTGAAAGAGTATATTGCAAGTTTATATTAAGATGTTATGTGCTCTATGAATAGGGCCTTAGTGTGGTAGAAAGAGGAATAGGCTTAATATCAAAAGCACTGAGCTCCAGTCCTTATTCATCTAAAAAATGTCTCTGTGACCTTGGAAAGTCAATTGCCTCTCTGGGCTTCAATTTTTTTTTTGTGAAATCATAATTAAGCTAAATAATCATTGAAGCCCATTTCAGCTGAAGTATTCCTTCTCCTTGTCTTTTTTTAAATTTGTCTTTACTTCACCATGTCTATACTTATTAAATATCTTTACATTTCTAATTCACTATATAATTCTCTTGCAAGTTTGAACTTTGGATCTGGGTAATTGTGATATTTTAAAAAATGCTCTAAGGCAGAGGTACCAAATCTAAAGTAGAAATGACTTGTAATACTCCAGAGTGTAGCCGGAACCAGATTAAACTGTAATTGGGAAATATTTAACAAAACAAAAATGCAATGTAATATAGATAATGCTAATATGTGATTTTCTAAGTCAATATCTGACCAGCAGAGATCCTTATGTATAGTTTAGTGGCCCTGTTTTTATTTGAGTTTGACACTTCTGCTTTAAGGAACTATGGAACCCTGTGGAGAATTCCTGCAGTGTTGATATGTTCTCATATATGAGAGGATTTTTTGTATTTGTGTTTTGATTAGGATGAGAGGCAGAGACTTCGCAAACATATATGTATAGTGTCTAAAGATAGATGAAGAAGAGAAGAGAGAGAAAACCAAAAGGAAAATGAAGTATTTCTAGTGAGTGGAAGGGAAGCTCTAAAAGGAAACTAACAAGAGAGGTCAAGATGATGTAGTAAGAGGTCTCATGCATTTCTGGTTGAGGTTTCCATCAGGCCTGACACAGGACCAGCCTTGTTCTAGTGGTAGTCAGTTGTCTGACATGGCCAACTTCTATGAAAATTATATTGTTAATCTGCTATTGGCCCTCTACTGCGCCAAGGAAGCAATGCTAGAGAATGACTAACCTTAAAGTCTGAGCTGTTAACTGAAAGGATTATTTTTGATGATTAACAAAACAGTCCTTTGAGTTTCCCCCATCACATCCCAAATGACACTAACCATATTAGTTGTTATTGTTGTTTTTTGTCCTTCATTCTAGAACAGGACCATGACATCAGGAAGATGATGCCATGACTTGCAAATGAATTGGATTTAAGTGAGGGAGGCTGTGCAAAGTCACCAGCCTCACTTTCTCCTCCGGAGCCGTCTGGGTCCAGGGGCAAGATATAGATCAGGATGATTGGAGATGGCCCCAGATGCAGTGGGAGATCTTGGCCTTTTTAAGCTAAGGTCTTTCCCAGTTCTCACTTTGAGTAAGGACCAAGGAATGGCCCCTGTAATAAAAAAAACCAACCAACTTAATCACTGTATGGGCATTGTCTAAGTCAAAGTGAATGTCTTCTTTGGTTCTGAAGGTCTGTGACCTATGTCCTATCAGGTATAGACTAAAAAAGTCCTTTCTTTTACCTTCTAGAATCTTTGACTATACCAGAAAATCAACTAGCTTCCATGGGAAGCCATACTTCCCTCTGAGTGCCTCTTCTAGACAGAGGTAGGCAAAATGGATCGCACCAGGTAGGGGAAGGATATTCAAAATGAAACCTCCCTACACCACCAGAGAACTCAATCAATCAGTGAGTATTTATTAGGCACCTGCCTACTATGAGACAGACTTGCAGAGTTCATGTGGTAGACATGGGCAGAGTTCTAGAGCTATAACACAAGAAATCTGTCCGTGGGGGGCAGGTAGGTGGCACAGTGGATAAAGCACCAGCCCTGAAGTCAGGAGGACCTGAGTTCAAATGCGGACTCAGACCAAATACTTGATATCTACTAGTTGTGTGACCCTGGGCAAGTCACTTAATCCCAATTGCCAAAAAAAAAAAAGAAAGGAAAAAAAAAGAAATCTATCCCTACTTTCAGAGAGTATACATGCTGTAAGAAGTACATGAAGAATTGGAGAATATGAACTTAAAGCACTTTTCTCTGCCTTACCTTCTTTGTCAGTGTGCTGCCCCTCCCCTCATGCTCCCCAATTTGAAAGCTTCTCAGTCAGGTTTGAATCATGTGCTTGGGAACAATTTCCCACTGTTTGTAGATAACGAGACATTTTCTTTCTTACAGACAGGAAGAGTAAGATTACTTAATCCAGATATGTAAAATGTACAAATTCTGAAAAGAGCCAGGTACCAAATATACATTATTTCAAAATAAAACAAAACAATAACAAACAAACAAAAAAAACTTTGACAGTAACTCTCCTTGTTCTTGACTAGAAAAGTGATTAAACCCAAAATAGAACCATTCAGTTCTGAAAAGAACGTACTTAATTACTATCATGAGAATCAGACCTTTTACATGTGTCTTTTTTAAGACAGCACGAGAATGTTTATTTGCTTTATCTTCTTATTTCCCCAACCCACATTTCTTTGGTGCTTTTCTTTTTTGAATTTAAAGGAAAACTGGAAAAAAGAGAGATCAGATAGAAAATCAAATGTGGGTATGCCAATGATTGCTAGTTGTGTGGACTACATGCATGTGATTAATAATTCTGATGCCATACATACATGTTTCATTAAAGTTCACTGAAAATGCAGGAATTCTAGAAGGTTCTCAAATTGCACCAAAAGAATTATGCCATGGGAATTCTGATGCTGAATTTTGTGATGTTTAGGCATTTGTATTCTTAGCAATACGATTGCCTTATCATCTTTTCTTGTACTTAGTTGACAAATTTGTTTTCAAAGGGGTTGTCAGCAAATGCATACAAGAAAAAAAAAGCCCTAAGCTCCTAAATATTAACTAAATAATATCTCTATAAGGATTTAAAAAACAGTTTGGCTAGCGTTTTCCTTCCTCAAAGTGAATCTGCTGTGAAATGTGAGGATAACACTTCATGTGTTACTGTTTGTTGTGAAGTGATTTAATAAATGTTTAAACAAGTCATTGCTACTCTGACAGCATTTCTTATCATGAAGTTGTAATTTGGATATTGATTGTCATGCTAGCTGGGTTTCTTTCCTCCTTTTTTTCTTTTTCTAAGAGTGGAAAGGGATATGAGTCCGACCCTCAAAGGGTGTTGAGAGACTGCATTAGTTATGGGTTGTGTATCTCTGTGAACTTTATGTTCCTCTCAGGGAGGTTAGGACAGGAAGTAAAAGGGAGAGGGAAAGGGAAAAGCAGACAGCCCAACTTTTCACATGGTGGTGACAGAATGGAAAGACACATCAAAACCACATTCAGGTGAACTTTGCTTCCCGGGTGTGTGCCAGGCTGACACCTGTGGGCACTGATGTTTTTGTTTATTCATAAAACAAGCTCATCAGAGGCAGCAGCTGACTAAGCCTTTCCTTCCTACTTGCCAAAAGTATTTCAAACCTGCTGTCAAGACAGGGGCATCATTCAGCATCCTTGCTCATCGAGGCCGAGGTCCTGCTGCCTCCTCTTTTTCATTTTCATAAGTTTGCATAGCTATTGATGGTGTTCCAAATTCTGCACACTGGCACTATCATAGCAGAATATCTGTTCTCTTTGCCTATATCCCAAAAGAGATTATATTTGTTAAAAAAAATCAATTATACAAGTACAGGATGGAAGAGAACTGTTTGGAGAGCATTTCACAGCAAAAACAAAAAACAAAAAAACCCAAAACCCAACAATAGAACTCTGGAGGCATTGTTTAACCACAAGCTCTCTATCAGTTAACTGAGTAATTCAGGTGCTAAAAAAGATACTGTAGTTTTAGGCTACATTATTAGCTATAGAAGACCCAGGGATATAATAGATTCATTGTGCTCTATATTGATCAGGTTACATTTGGAGAAAGTGCACCTTGCATGTTTTCTGTCCCTTTTAAATTCAAAGAATCTTCGAGTTGAGAGGAACCTTCAAGGTCATCCATTCCAGTTTCCCTCCCACTGCAAAAATATCTTCTAATATATCTATGACAGATGGTCATCCCTGCCCAAACACTTCCAATAATTCACTATGTAGCAAAGACCTTGTTTCATTCTTGCACAGCTCTAATAGTTAACAATTCTCTTAAGATAAAAGCTGCATCCCTTAATTTTTAAACATTAGTATAAGTATTTTTTTTTTGTGGAACAACAATGAATCTCTATTTCTTCTCCCACCTGACAACCCTTCAAATATTTGAATGTAGGGATTGTGTTTATACATAGTCTTCTGTGCTTCATGCTATATCCTCAGTTCTCCTATTTTTCATAGGCTATGGTTTCAGAATGGTTTTCCTCTCACTGGAGGACTTCTAGTGGATGTTGGATGACTACTATTGAAATGTCAAGGAGAAGACTTGTCAAGTTATGGGTTGGACTAGATCAGTGCTTCTTAAACTGTGGGTTGAGACTGCATAAGGGATTGTGAAAAATTTGGCAAAATTAAAAGGTTTCTGAACATGCAATGACCAAAAATGAATTAAAAATCAAATGAGGAATGAATCTGAGGTGTTTCTGGCAGCACTTGCCCAGGTTTCATCACACAATTTCATTGCCACCTTGGTTCAGAACACACAGCATGTGCACTTTGTACTGTGCATGTGCACTTTGTACTGCGCGTGTATTCAGGCCACGCAATGATAATGAACGCTGCTGAAAGGCAAAACGGAGTGGCGAGAATGGAGAAAGTTTAAGAAGCCCTGGACTAGATGACCTTTGAGGTCAAAGATTCAGTGCACATTGAGATAAACGATTATTAATAACCAATGATTTGGGGAGATCTAGAGTCCCCCCTCTTTCTAAAGTCCTGATTTTTAAAAGTTCAGCCTATTGAATGACATTGCTGATAATGAGACTGGACTAACTTTCTTGTTCAGAACCTAACAAGGTGGAGTGGCTATTGTGTTCTGCTTAGGCTCCAGTGGGACACAAATTCTTTGAATAGCTTGCCCAAGGCTGGGGTTAACTTAAGAAGTAAATGACTTAATCAAAGTTCAGGTTCAGTCCCTCATTGTAATATTCATTCTCTCATTTTTAGCCAATCAATGTTGATTCCTGCCCTGGGGAACACCTACTTTTCAAAGGGTATATGGACTGTGAGTCCCACCCTGCCATGATTGTCTTTGGTCTAAGTCTTTACAACTCTTCTTAAACTGTGGGTCTGAACCCATATAGGGTAGCAAAAAATTTTGCAACACTGAAAGGTTTCTGAGTGTGTAATGATCAAAAATTAATTAAAAATCAAACACATAATGAATCTGAGGTGTTTCCGGCAGTGCTTGCCCATGTTTCATTGGGCAACTTCTCTGAGGCACAAAGCATGTGCACTTTGTGCTATGCATGCCCTCAGGGTGTTCAACCCTGAAACAAGAAAAGGGGTTGCAAGTGGAAAAAGTTTAAGAAGCCCTGGTCTTAGAGAGAGATGGCCAAATGACCATCCTTTTATTAGAATGCTGGCATTATTAATAAAATGATTACATTACCCATCTAAAGGTGGATGAATAGCCTTGAAAAGAGCTCAGCAAGCCCTCACTCCAGAGGTGATAGTCTCTGAGTACCTTCATACACCTCATATACTGTGCTAAGCACTAGAGATACTAAGCAAGGCACAGATGATTTCTGGTCTGGATAAACTAACAGTCTAATGGGAGAGAGAACATACAAACAATTATATACAAACAAGATGTATACAGAACAAATTGGAGGTAGTCGGCAGAGGGAAGACATTAGCATTAAGGAGATCAGGATTTACTTATCTACTTTCGTATCTCATCTGTTTAAAGAGATACTTGTATAGGAAAACTGGTTTTTAAAAATACTGTCCCCTTTTCTTCTTTGTCAGGTTTCACTAGATTATATTTACAGAGTTGGTAGTAATATCAGAGTCCAACTAATCCAACTGCTTTGTTTTATCAATGAAGAAACAGAGGCCCGGGAAGTTAACTGAATTACCCAAGGTCACATAGATGGTAAGCTTCAGAGTTGGGATTTGAAATCAGGCTTTGATTCCAGAAACTGTCCTAGCTCCATTGTTACTTGCTGGTTAATCATCAACCATAAAATTTGAATATCATTAGAATTTTCTATTCTTTTTGAGCTGTATTTTTTCTTTTATTATCTCTATGCATAGCATGTTGCCTGTCTTTTAATTTTTTTAAAATCCACTTTCCTCACTTCTAAAATACATGTCTGATATGCATAATAAACCAGACTTATTCTATCCATGGTATGATGCATATGTTTTCTCTTAATATTTTGGAATACATTTTCCAGCATTCTAATGTACATGTCCAATATGCCTAATGTAATTTTCCATCACTGTTAGGTCACTTTCTTTCAAGAGTGCTTCCATTCCTTTACCAATTCTTCTGTGTTGGTTAGAATTAAACCTAGAGTAACAGATCCTGTCTATTCTCCCTCTATCTTCTCAGAAAAGAAAGCTTTCATGAAGAAAGGCAAGAATTTATTGGATGCTCTTCTTTTAGTGCAATGAGACTGAGGAATGAATAGACCGGGAATGGTCCCCCACATCTTGACTCTGGGACAGTGTTTTGATCTTATCCAGGAAAACTGTTCATGTGCTTCATTTGGCAAAATGATCTATAGTATACACCCACATTTCTGGATGGATCAACATGGAGAGAGATATTTTTGGGAAAAAAGATCTACAGTAAAAGGAATGACTTTCCAATTTATGGATGGCATGAACCTGAAGGAATGGTTAATATGTTGGATGGCAGATAAAGGATCTAGTAAGATGGGGATAAAAATAGCAACTACCTCCCAGGGCTGTAGGGACCAAATGAAATAATGTCTGTAAAGCCCTTTGTCAACCACAAAGGACTGTATAAATGCCAGCTATTGCTGTCTCTAGCACCAGCTCTGGATCCACCCTTCCAAGTCCCACACTTCAAGTCCCCAGAGGGTAACTGACTAGACTGTCTCCCTTTAGGGTATTAGAAGTCATCCTGAGCAGTTTGTGTTTCTAATATTATCCTTGACAAGTCCCCAGTGAACATACTTCCCCTAATATTAATCAACCAGTTAAAAACAATTATCTTTGATGATGAGAAGGTATAGAAAGAATGAAAATTATGAAAATATTTCCCCTAACTCAAGGGAGCAACCTTTCTCCATCCCTAAATATATGCACAGAATTCATGGGGATAGCAGGCATGAACTTAAAGGTGGTGAGGCATATGTACAATGCACGTTGAGGTTTAGGAGTTCCTCATGTCTCCCGCTCCTGGGAGTTCTTCCTCCCCTTCACAGAGTCCCCCCAAGTTTGTTTCTGAGTGAGGCATTGCTGACAGACAAGTTGTTCATTTACTCAGCTGGACTAATTCCTCGCAGGACATAGTGTCTCAGTTAATAGGACAGCCCACTGTTGGGCTGGGTCAAGCAGGTCAGTTCTCAGGACTAGCTCCTCAACTATTGCTGCTATTGGCTCCAGTGGTTTATTTTTGTTCTCAGCTCTTTCTGCTAAAGGGATCTTTGATCACTTTCTGGAGCTTTTGAAGCACATAAGATCATAATCTGGTCAATTCCATTTCCAGATATTCATTCACCTAAGATCTGGACAGAATAAACACAAAAGGAACAGGAGGACCATACATTCACTGACATATGGTATCTGGGCAGGTGATAGAGCCACTTGCCCTTCCCTCTTTTGGAAGCCATCAGCACCCTTTTTACTCCTAAGATGAGATATTATCTGCTCAAATCTTTTGTATTCAAATTCAGTTCTGGTTTTTCATCCAATCAGAAAACTCCTTGCCACCATATCCGCCAGGCCCTCAGCCATCCATAGAGATCAACCAAGACTTCATTTTTTGATTGAATCCAGACAAGGAATATTGTGCATGCTCTGTATAATTTGCCAGGAAGGCCAAATAGGACACTCTAATGACTGGGTCCCCAAAGGCCAGTCTTCCTATTTCATATAATTTCCATTTTTTTCTCTCATTTTATCTTAACCCAAATGCACTTCAATTTATTCCATTTGGATGTATACTTTTAGCAAACAGTGCTACCTTTCATCCCTTTCTGTTATGGTGGTGGTTTTGTTTTGTCTTGAATAAAGTAATAATAGCAATAGCAAGCTAGCTATTGCATATAGTGCTTTACAGGTATTACATCATTTCGTCGTCACAACTCAGGGAGGTAGTTGTTATTTTTATCCCCATTTTATAGATGAGGAAACATGAACCAGGAGGCCATTAAATAGTTGCCCAGAGTCACAAAGCTAGTAGGTATCTGAGATAGGATTTGACCTCAATTCTTCCCAAGTCTAGATTCAACCCTCCATCTACTGTGTTATCTAGATGACTCTTAAGTATCCTTTTCCACTGACTATTCATAGTATAGTCAAGAGACATTTCCCCACTGATAATTCCACTAATTATCAGTCATATTGATGTGATCATTTGATAATAGGATCATGGATCTAAGGCTAGAAAGGACCTCAGAAATCATCTAGTCACCACCCCCCCAAGTTTACAGATGACAAAACTTGGGCCTGGGGGATTATATAACTTTCCCAAGATTACAGAGGTAGTAGTGTCAGATGCAGGATTTGAACCAAGTCTTCTGACTCCAGGGTCAATACCTTTTCCACGGCACCTCCTTTTGTTGCTATCTCATACATTTTAATTATACATACACACACACACACACACACAATCTTTGCAGGTAACAGTAATAACTGACATTTATATGGTGCTTAATAAGTGTCAGGCAATGTACCAAGCGCTTTTTACAAATATTATCTCATTTGATCCTTGCAACAACTCTGGGAGGTAAGTACTATTATCATTTCCATTTTACAGATGAAGAAACTGAGGCAGAGAGGTTAAATGACTAGTGACTTGCCCAAGTCACGGTATGTGAAGTTGAACCCAGGAATTCCTGACTGTAAGCTTGGAATTCTTTCCATTGCATCACCTAGCTACCTGAAGAGGTAGAGGTAAGATCTCTCTGTCTCTATCTCTCTGTCTCTCTCTCTCCCCCTTTCTCTACTTTTTTCCCCAGACACACACATGTATGTATGTATGTATGTATGTATGTATGTATGTATGTATGTATGTGTGCTTATATGTATATGTGTACACACATATAATGTGAATATGTCACCTGTATGTATACACACAACCTCAAAATTCTCTGGATTTCAGACTATGTATGTACATAGGTATATATACACAAACAGACACATTTATCTATATATCTATGTACATATATATGCATGTATACTTGTATATATATCATATATGTATATACACACAAATATAAAATGCTCTGGCTTTCAAAGACAGAATGTGTATATCTATATCTATCTATCTACATATGCATACATAGATAGAGACACGCATCTATATATGTATTTATATATACATGTACCTATGTACGTATATATGTACACATATAATGCCCTGGTTTTCAAAGTCCTTCATAACCTACTCCCCTTCTATATTTGCAAGCTTCTTATACTTTCCTTCCGTATACGGACTCTTTGGTCCCGTGACATTGGCCTCCTGGCTGTTCCCCAAATAAGACACAAGCCATTCAAACTACTAAAACACATCAAAGTCAGCTCTGGCCGTTCTTTCTGCTCATCCCTCATGCCTGGAATGCTCTGCCTCCTCTTCTTCTCTCACTACTGACCTCATTGGCTTCCTTTAAGTCCTACCTTCTGTAGAAAGCCTTCCCTAACCTCTCCTAATTCCTGTGCTTTCTCTCTGTTAACTACTTCCTGTTTATCCTGTGTACAGCTTGCTTTATATATATTTGCTTGCATTTTGTCTCTCCAATTGTATTGTAAGCTGCTTGAGGGTATAGAGTGTCTTTGGTTCCTCTTATATCTCTAGGGCTTAGCATAGTGCTTAGTTTAAAGTAGGTACTTAAGAAATGTTTGTTTATTGATACATATATATATATATATATATATATGTATGCATTTATATACACAGAAATACATACAAATACTTATATAAATTTATAGAATATATACAAATATAATGTATATGTGTACACATTTATTCAAGGTATATAGATAGATGTATACCTACACATACATATCTATTTATCCAGATATAACATGTACATATCTATTATCTAACATTTATATCTTTCTATGTAACTATTGGTCTATCGGTCTATGCATCTATGTGATATTAAACTGTAAGTACTGCTTTTGACCCTGTTTTCTCCCCCTCTTTTTCTGTGCGTGTTTTTTTTTTAACTCTTGAGGATTATTGGCATTTTTTCCTCTGTGGTGGTTATTTTCATGTTACATCTGTTGTCTTTCATAGTATCAAGTTTTATAAATTCATATGGCCATTTTTCTCTTTCAACCTCAAATTTCATTTTAGCCCATGGCTTCTTCTCTATTCCAAGGCAAACAATCCCTTTAAACAACCCCAGGCTGTTGGCTACCTCTCCTTAAGGGATTTATCTTTAGTGAGACCTTTTTTGCCTTCTGTCTTTGGATATTGTTTTCTTTTGTTTCTTTTGTGAAGTTTTTTTTTTTGCTGGTGGGGTAGGTAAATTAGCTTTCTGTATGAAGATCATGAAATCATAGGACTTAGAACTTGGAGGACATTCAATCACTTCATTGTACAGAGGTAGAGACTTAGGCTCCAAGGGGTTATGCCTCCCACTCAGTACCATAAAATTCTTTAATATTTCTATAAGTCTCTATTTCTACCTAATTGTTTTCCTTTAGCAGCATGACTACATCTTGGTGAAGAACCTACATATCACTGGCATTGTCTTTAAGTGCATAGCCCTTTGTGAAAAAAGATGCAGCTCCTGCCTTTCCATCAGGTGATAACTTTCTCCCCAGTGTTGGAGATTGAGGCACTTTTTTTTTTTTACCCAGAGGTCTGACGACAATATACCTTGAATATGCTAATTCTCATAGCTTCAGGGCCTGCAATTGTCAGAAGATGCATAACATAACCCAGGGCTCAATGACAGACTTCTCTTCCTAATGAAAATGAATTCCAGTAGGAGCCAGTAGGAGCCTGAGGTGGTGTACCATGGGCCTGGAACATCAACAGCTGCTCTCTCTTTCTTCTGTAATTGTCCCCTGCTTCTCAAATGTGGATCCTTTTGACTTGGACCCAATGTAAACACCTTGGCTCCACTGGTGTGCTAGGTTAATGATTTTACTCTGCTGCACACATATTTTAAAAGTGTACTCCCATTTGTGTCTATTTGCTGGATTTTGTACTGTATCCATATAGTTCAAAATACGTGCAACTGGGTATTTAATAACTTAATTTGTTCTTTGATGATGATGGCAGTCTACAGAACTCTGTAGAGGGCTTGATGGGCCAAAATGCAAATGTAATACCTCACCTTGGGGAAAGGAGGGAGTCATTCTGGGATAATGTTCAAACTAGACTTCTATTTCTGTGTCAACCTTATTTACTCGAAAAAGAATGACAAAATAATAAGGTTAATTCTAGGGTTATGAGGTATAGATAATAAGAACTGACCACCAAATGCCCAGCAAGGATCTCACTTTCTTCACTCAGATGTTTCTAGCCCCAGCAATCCACCAAACCTATATTTTTGATATTTGGTTGCTTTTTCAGTCATGTTCGACTTTTTGTGACTCCTTTTTGGAATTTTCTTGGCAAAGATACTGGAGTGGTTTGCCATTTCCTTCTCCAGCTCATTTTACTGTTGAAGAACTGAGGCAAACAGTATTAAGTGACTTGCCCAGGGTCATACCGATAGGAAATAGCTGAGACTGGATTTGAACTCAGGAAGGTGAATCTTCCTGACTCTATCCACTAAGCATTACAGCTTCATTCACCATCTATACTACTTGTCTGGCACTTAATCATATACTGACTTAGACTACAATTTTACTTTTCATGTGTGTGTCTGTCCCCAAAGAGACCGTGAGCTCCTTAAGAATGAAGAACACGTTGTCACCTTCATCTTTGTACCTTGCACGCTTCCTAGCATAGAACTATATGCATAATAAATTCTCAATACACATTTTCTGAATATTGAATGAATATCTCTGAAATATGAATATCAGACAATCGAGGCCTATATGTTGTATTAATTGATACTTTCATAAAGCAACATTAATAGTGAATGAAATGGCTACATTTGAAGTAGAAGAGTCATACTAAGGAGGAAATGTTCATGGAATCAAATTCATATAGATCAATGAAATGGAGCAGTGGATAGAGTACCAGGTCTGGAGTCAGGAAGACTCGAGTTCAAATCTGGCCTCTTACACTTACTAGCTGCATGACCATGGGAAAGTCATTTAACCTCTGTTTGCCTCAGTTTCATCACCTATGAAATAGGGATAAATAGTAGCAGCTTCTTTCCAGGGTTGTTGTGAAGATTAAATGGGATAATAATTGTGAAGAGCTTAGCATAGTGCTTGGAACAAAGTAAATGTTATATAAATGTTGCTATTTTTAATTTTATTTATCTTTTGTGGTATTATTTAAGAATGATTTCCTTGACAATGTCACTTGAAAAGTTTCACTTGTTGACACAATAGAGAAAGTATATTTTATTTACAGCATAAAAACATTCAATTGGGGCTTTTACGTGGCACAGAGGATAGAGTAGAGGATAGAGGATAAGAGCCCCTGATTTCAAATCCATCCTCAGACACTTACTAGCTGTGTGACCCTGGGCATGTCACTTAACCCTGATTGCCTCAAAACAAACAAGCAAACAAACCCCCCCAAAAAAAACCCAACCCAAACCAAACCAACCAAACAAAAAAACCCCACTTCAATAGTTTTCCCAAAAGCATTTTTATGTAATAATGTTTTCCATTTATATGACAATTCAAGGTTGCAAAGCACATTTACATATGTAATCTCATTTGATCCATCAAGCTGACCTATAAAGTAGGAAGGGCAAATATTTATATCCCCATTTAATGGAGGAGGAAATTGAGGATCAAAGAGGTCAATTACCTAAAGTTATACAACTACTAAATGTCAGAGGTGGGATGTGAAGTGGCCTTTCTGATATGAAGTCCCCTCTAGAGCAGCCAACATCTCTCAGTTAGAAATTGGAATATGTAATACACATAGATCGAGAGAGTAGTGTTATGGGCCTCTGTTAAGGATAATAGAACTCTTCAGAGAGTTTAAGAAAAAAAAATCAAATATGTTTTGCCTCCAGATCCTTTTCAATTAAATATTCCCTACTTTACTTGGCTCTACTCTGTGTTAATTCCAGATAGTGCTATGATACAAAGAGGGTCATTCAAGAAATATTTATTAGCTTGTTAAACTGAACTGGCTTTGTTATTGCTGGAACAAGTGTTGTAAAAATAGCCATAAAGTCCCACAGAATACCACTAACTACTTCACCACTGGGGACCAGAACATTTTTTAGCTGACAGCATTAATTTCTGTTTCCTCAACCAGGGCTTTCCTCATAGGCCTCCATGAAACCGTAAAGATTTCTCCATTTTAACAAGTGATAGATGAACCCAGGGGCCTCCTTGGACATGTTTGATGTTAGATTTTCATGATGTGGATGCCTGCCTAAAGGAAAGTGGATGTATATCACCAACTTTTTTTTTTTACAGAGACCCCTGAAAGCTGTCAGAACCTGAGAAATGGTTTAAAAAAAAGGCTTCTTATCTTCTGCAACTGTGAAAGGCTAGATTGTACATCCTAGGGTGTATTCATAACCTCTTCCCTTTGTGATAAAACCTCTTGGAGGTTTCTTTATCTTGGAAGATTTCTTTTAAGGCTACATAATACCAAGAAAGCAGCTGAAAACTGCAAAAAAAAAAAATCAAGTCATGCCAGATGCTTGGCATCATGTACACCCGAAGATGTTGTTTCACTGAATCCACAGAGGTTGTTTTGATTGAAGTTTTTTTTTTTAACTGAATTCAGTAACCTAGTCTGTGTATATAGAAACCTTGGTCCTACAAAGAAACTTCTAGTGTGGAGGTGACGTGGGTTAGCAGAGGGACAACCAGTTCTGTTCAGCGTTCAGAAAGGCATATCTTCTTACATCTTTCCCCACCCACCCCACCCTCAGTTTCTAAAATGGAGATTGTATGAATGGTAAGGACATCTTGGTCTTCCTTTAACTCAAAGCTACTCTGCTTCTCTCATATCTACTAGCAAAGCTTCTTGACTCTCACAAAATTTCATGACTCCTGGTCTAGCCTGTTTGCCTCATAAATAACTACTGTTTCTTTCCTGCTTCCTCCGCATCTTTCAATTTTCCCTCTGGCAGCATTTTTTTGTCCCTGAGGAGTATCACATGAGCTGAGGGAAAAGGAATGATAATATTGACCTACTTCGTAAGGATATCTTGAGGAATATAAGTTTAAAAAGTTGCTTTTAATAACAATCTGCTAGAAATGAGAGTTAGTATGAGTTAATAAACAGAGAGTTGGCCTCTGAATCAGGAAGACTTGAGTTCAATTCTTCCTCTGATACACACTGGATGTGTGACCAGGACTCTCTTTAGAGAGGCAACTCTTTAGAACTGAAATTTGTGGAAGTGCTGCCAATCTGTACTGGTAGAGGGAATTTTCTCACTGGGAGTTCCCTATCCCAGGGAAATCAGAGGTCCAGCCTATCCCTTACTTTTCATGATGATTTGTGTCTTTCACGGAAATTGAAGAAGCAAAAGGGAAAAAAAAAGTGGTTATGAATCTCATATTATTCTGATGTAGTTGGGAATAAATTCTAGATTAAAAATCTGTGATTCTCTCTGTTTCATCTTAAATAGTTTCTTCATTCCAATCAACATTCTTAAAAATGTTTGTCTTCTTGGTAAGTATTTTGACATAGTGATATTTCAACTAGTTATTTTTGGCTCATCAAAATGTAGCAAAGAAATTGTTTATGCTGTTGACAGCCATTGTTTTATAAAATTCTACCTTATCTGAGGATAACGTTGTGATAATGCTCAATGGAACTGGAAGGCTGTCACTGGGATTTTCAAGCATCTTTGTGTGTTCAGGGAAACCACCTGATCATTAATGCCCCATGATTAAAGAGAAGTGTGAGCCTTTCGGAGCCCCATTTCCTGGATTTACTGGTATAGAAAACATGGAGCCCACATCATCTAAAATAATGGGAAGGCAAGACAGATGAACCAGGCTACTCAAGCTTGAGTAGAAGTTGGGTGAATCTCCACCTTGTAGTATAGCCCAAATAGGATAAACAAAAATAAGTGTAGCTCTCTGGCATCATTCCTAACTCTGACTAACTAACTATATTTCCATTAGGTGTTGGCATAATGCCATTGGGGAATTCACAATCTGAATCCAAATTGATTATTAAAAAAGAGATTTATTGACTTAATTTAGAAATGAACAAAGTGATTAAGACTGAACAAAGGCAGTCCTAATCCTTGGGATTTTCAGAGGAATGAACTAAATCAGACTTGCAGATCATCTGGTTCATTTTAATGTGCGTACCATAGCAAAAAATCTAGCATAAAAATTATCTTTTGTTCCATGGATAGAAATGTTACGTTTTTCATAGTTGACATTTTCATCATACTCTGGTTACTGAAGTAAACACTCCTTTGTTCATTAACAATGAAAAGAGTAGGCATCTAAGCTCAGCTATTTAAGAACCACAGCAGAATCACTTTATTCTGGTCAATTACAATTTCTAATAATTAAACACAAGAAAGTTAAAAAAAAGTTCATAGTCTCACATGACACTTTTTCTAATTTGGTGATTTTCACACATTTCAAAACTGAGACTCAAGGCTGAGTGCAAACAGCACACAGGCCTGGCTGACACACAGAGAATTCCTGCTAATGCTACTGGAAAAGTCAACTAACCTTCATCACAGAGATGACATCCCACTCTTTGTGATCAAATTTTCCTTCTACCTGTATGTTTCTCCAGGATCACTCTTGTCATGATTAATTCACTGCCCCTTTCCATTTAAAATGGGGGAATAAAAGAACAGTAGGTGAAGAATTATTAGAGAATATTTTTGTTCAATTTTGAGATCTTAGCTCTCATTTTTCAAGCTAGGGTTTGCATTCATAGTCCCTTACTAATTAGGCAGGTCAAAAGATGTTTTAAGAAGGCAAGCAGTGACAGGTCTGTTCCTGGTAGGTGTATAGGTTTAGATGATGCTTCAAAAAATATTTCTCCAAGTATACAGATATTCTCCAAATGTAAGCATAACAGCTCATTTTTTACTGTAAAAAATTAGGCTGATTGGACGATTTCACCCACTGCCTTTCTCCCTTTAAGGTTGGGCCTCACATTAGGCTGATTATTGCATGTAGAAATCAACCAGCTCATCCATCACTTTAATACAGAACTCTTCCCCAGAATGAAAAATTTGGCACACTCTGGGGGAACCCTGTCTGAACTGTCCCAACTGGATGTTTTGCCACTGCTTATTTCCTTGTCATGATTGTCCAGTTATTACTTGCAAAAAGGGTGCATCTTGCTCACAGAAAGTCTCATAAATTCTTCATAGAAGATCCACCCACTCTACAGTAGTCATTTGTGCTGTCTTCTAATATGTCAGTGGGACCATTATAGCAGTCCAATTGCCCATCTTTCCTTTTACTCCTGTCACATGCCAAGTGAGCCATTTTGAGTCGTAGATGTATTTTATACTAAACAGATGTATTTAATTGGGCCCCAAATATATTTTATATTATTTCTCACATACAAGTCTTCATGTTGCAGCCTACTTACACCCATTGTGCTTTGTGTAGTAGACTTGGGGATACTTGGGATTCTGATTTTTTCAGAACTGTGAGTACTGCCATGAAAAGGCTTTTATGATAGCAAACACTTTTCTGAGTATTATCCAGCTTGATTGACTTAGAGTTCAATTCCAAGCCCGTCTTACTATTCTTGTGTTGTGCCCATTCAGTATGAAAATACATCAATATACATCAATATACATCTGTGCATGCATCTATATGTACATATATGATAGTGCTACATACATATAGATATATACGCATATATGTGTCCACATATCTAGATAGATATCCATAGCTATGTATCTATATATAAATCTAGATATGAGTCAGAGACTGGCTCTCTAACAGCCAGGAAGACCTGAGTTCAAAACCTTGTTCTGACACATTACGGATATATATGTCACTTAAATTCTGTTTCCCAGGCAACTCTCTCTGATTATAAACTACATATTTATATGATGAGAGTTTCTTCATTGGCAGCTCTGGGAAAATGACAGGTCTAGTCTTCCTCCTAAAATATCGAAGTATAGCAATATACATGGCTATGCAAATAAGGTTACTCTGTCCATAACAAAATGTATAAAAAACACACTGTCCAGACCATAACAAGTAGCTGTGTGTGTGTGTGCGTGTGTGTGCGTGTGTGTGTGTGTGTGTGTGTGTGTGTGTGTGTGTGTGTATAGTGCAGCTAAGTAGCACAGTGGAGAGAGTGCTGAGCCTGGAATCAGGAAGACTCATCTCTCTGAGTTCAAATCTGCCCTCAGATACTTACTAGCTGTGTGACCCTGGGCAAGTCACTTAACCCTGTTTGCCTCAGTTTCCTCACCTGTAAAATGAGCTGGAGAAGGAAATAGCTAACCACTGAAAATGACTGAATAAACATGTGTGTGTGAAAATCCAGGAACCAACTAGGGGAGAATAGTGGAAAGTATTCAGATGAAGGTCAATGAAGGAAGAAACATAAAGGATTTTGTCATTGGAGTATATGATATCTATGTATATGTTCAAGTACACATTTGACTTTAATTCTGCTATTTGTTTCTCCCTCCATTGACCTTCACCTAAATGTTTTCCATCATGCTTTACCATCCCTGGTTCCTGTATTTCTCACATAAGAATGCCTTTTAATATACATTGCTACTCTCACTCTTTCTTTCACATCATATGTCTCTATATGACTTTATGTGAATGATCTATACTCTTTCAATGGCATCCTTGATGTAAATATGGGAAGAAAACAGATAGGTTTTTTTTAAAAATATGATGATTTATATAACTTCATAGTAATTCAATTGACTGATCTCTGAAGAGAATAAAAGATAAAAGATGCGTTATAAATGAAAATAAAAGATGTGTTTATTGTATTTTTTTTTATTGAAAGAAGGCATTTGACTCCATGGAGTAAAAACAATGACTTAAAGACTTCCCTAAACAATGAGTTTATTGTGTGTAAGTTAATAGAAAATTCACTGACAAGTATAAGCCCATTAATGATGCTTACATCATTTAACAACCCACTGATTATTAATGTTAAATGAGGCATAAAACAGAGAGACATATTATGTACCAAAGATGTTGAAATGTCATGAACAAGGCACAAATAAAAAAGGAAGTCCCTGAAGATTCTAGGATCCTCTTGTTTGGGGATGATACTGTGCTGATCAATCCCTAGAACACTAGAGACCTTCCTCTATATAATCTCAGATTACTTAAAAAGAGAAAGTCTAACAATCCAGATAGGAAAAACTAAATGGATGAAAAGCACATTATACAGACTGCAGCAAAGCAAGGCAAGACAAAATAAGACATGTTAGTACATCTATATGCATAAGTGGGATAGGGATGGCAAATATACAATGGATTAGGCTGAGAATTAAGTAGGAGAAGAGGATTAGTTTGGATTACATTTGGGATGTTACCCAGTTCTTTTAATGATAACTAATGTCTCTTCAGCACAATTATCCATCTTTTTAACACAAATATTCTATACAGCGATGCTTTATGGTTATTAATCTTAGAACTCAAATAGGCTATATTTCCAGTCATGATGTATGCTAAAGAAGTGAAATAAAGTATGTTACTGAAGAAATATAATACCAAAAATGTACTTACAGGAATCAAAGATGGATAGCCCAGATGCCAAATGCTGGCACTCAAGCATAGGGCAAGATTTCTGTGTTGGGTAGATTATTTTTGAAGGATCTATAGAAGAACATGGAAAAAAATCACATAGAATATGATGGTTGGGAAGAGTTTGAGATTCTAGATCCACTGAAATACTGAAGAGTTTGTGTGTTTGTGTATGTAATTGTGTATGTCCTCTATAAAGTTTTACTTTACTGCTTCACTGGGGCATGGAAGTATATGTATGTGTGTATATGTATGTTTGCCAAGAAAATGAATAGTTTTAATACTATGCCCCATATGCATATTTTAATACTTCAAGCATCTGTGATCTCTTTATTGTGAGTACTCCATCCACCAACACAGATGGCTGGTGGACCTCTCTAAGCTGTAACAGATGGCATTTGAGAGTTTCTGTGACCAAAAAATTCATCACCCCTATAGACAAACTAGAGACAAGCCTTTCCGACTTAGCTAAGCTGGTCCTCAGACGGCTGACATACAATGCATTGCCAGGTCCAAACTTGAAGCCTTCTCATCCTAGAAAAACTTGCCAGAGCTTTCTTTCTGTAATTGACTGCCGTGATGTAGATTCCCAAAAGTGAGATTGCTGGGTCAAGGAGTATGAACAGCTTAGTAACTTTTCTTGCATAATTCCAAATTGTTTTTCAGGACCATTAAAAACCAATTCAGAGTTCTATAGCAGAGCATGGATGTAAATATGTGCTTACAGTATCTTCTCACAGCCTCTCCAGCATTGACTTTGTTCATCTTTTACCATCTTTGCCAATTTTATGGTGGGAGGCGATAACTCAGTGTTGTTTAAATTTGCATTTCTTTTATGATTAGTGATTTTAAGCAATTTTCATACGCTTGTTGTTAGTTTGAATTTCTTTTGAAAACTGTTCACGTCCTTTGACTGTATGTGTATTGGAGAGTGACTCTTAGGCTTACAGACTGATATCAATTACCTTTAGATTTGAATTTTACTTCAAAAAGTCAGACATTTAAAACAACAATTACTAACAAAATGTAAGAGCTCTCATGGTGTTGTATTGTTTAAATCACTAATATTTTCAGAAGGAAGTTGCAGAGAAACAAACAAAAAAGAAATAAAATGAGAAAGGGGAAGGGAGTAGAATCATCGTGAAGTGAAGCTAGTATCTTTAAGTGACAAGTCCAAGTTAATGTATTCCACACATAACAAGGAAGAATGTTTTTTTTTAGTGTTCTATTAAATTCAGATAAATAAAATCTTTAATAATAAGAAAGGCTGAATTCTTTTCTGATAGAATGATGGATCCCAAATCTATCAATTTTCATGTCAAATATAAATACACTGAATGATAATAATAAATAATATCATTTACACGATACTTAAACGTTTGCAAATAAATTTACATACACTATTTTATCTAACCTTAATAAAAAGCACTAGCTATCCATCCAGAGGACTTGAATTTGAATTAGAGTTCTGCCACTTATTGCTAATGTGACCCTGGACAAATCACTTAACCGCAATGGGCCTTGATTTCTTAATATGTAAAATGAAGAGATTGTACTAGATCACCTCTTATAGGTCAAAAACTATGTAAAGTAAATACCACAGGTATTAGCATCTCCACTTTGCAGATGAAAGACTGAGACTCCAAGACATGAAATTACCTGCCCATGGTAATTTAATAAGTGTTAAAGTCAGGACTTGAACCTGGGTCTTCCTGAAATTTTATCCACTGCTTACAATATAACAAAAATATTCACGGAATACATTACAAAGTAGAATCCAAGACACAACACTCACTCACCTGTGTGACTCTGGGCAAGTCATTTAACCCCAATTGCCTCACCAAAAAAAATAAATAAAAAAGTGGCATCCAACAATTCATTGCTTACAAAAATAAATTTATTATGGAAAAATCTAAATACATTGAAAGTAAAAGAGTAGTCTAAAATTTAGCATGCTAAAATTGAATCATGAATTTAAGAGTGAAATTCATGGTAAAATGGAATTCAGGACAATAGTTATTGAACATGACAAAGAAAAACAATTCATCAGATCAAAATATGTTTAAAAATGGCAGCATATTGATTTTAAATATACAAATACCTTATAATCCAGGGTAACAGGTATTAGAGTATTCATGGGAATAGGCCTATAGGAGTAATCCCAGGAATTGTTCATAAGAAACTTCTAGAAACTTCGGGAGATTCCAGTGCCATATGGGACTCATTGCTGAATGACCTCATACTTTGATATGATGCTTCAACTTTCTTACTGGCCAGTAAGCATGATTTTTAAACTGAATTACCTACCATTGGCTGCTCTCTTGTCTTTAGGTATGCAGATAGTGTCAGGATTATTTGAACTTATCCTTAGTGGGGTGAGGGGATAAGACTTATTCCATATGGCAGATGGAGTAAGGAGTTTCAATCTTTTAGTCTGGACCTCTAGTGGCTTTTTCTACTTTGTGTTTCTTTGCATGATCATAAGTGACCAAGCAGTGATCCTGAGAAGGATGTTTCCAGTCTTGGAAGCCATCTTGTAAATTTGAGATTTCTAGAGGCACTGGGTCCATCAATCACAGCTGAGAAGTGGTGGTGGTGGTGGGTTAATATATTAGACTAGATACTGTGGGAAAAGCTGAACCTGGCTTGCCATATACATAGACTTAGGTGGAATTATTTGAACAGTACAGAGCCAAGGCGAATTATTTGGATAGTAGAGCTAAGGTGAAATAAAAAAAAAAACTGAGTCGTCACTCAACATACTATATAGTTTAATGGTTTTATGTCTCAGTGTCTTGGGAGAATATAACAACAGTTATAGATTACTGTATCTTGTTTTTAGTCTTTCTGTCAATGTGCATTTGTCAGAATTATATGTGTTAAGTATTTCTTTTGTTTAGGGGAAATAATTTCCCATACCTGATTTATATGTCAAGCTGAGTAGTTTCTAATACTCCCTTTGAGGAGTCCCTATACATGAGCCAAACCTATAAGTAATTTTCCCTTTGGCTCTAGGGTAAGGGATATAAAAAGCTAATAAATGTGGGAAAAAAAGAACCCAACCCTCCTTTTGGGTGTTCATATTCACCTGGAACTAAACTTGATCACAGAGCAGGGGGACTGCTTAGTAGGGAGGTAGAAGGCATAGCATCCCAGACCCTTGGATCTAGAAGTGATTCTAAATGTTGTATATATGTATGTATGTGTGTGTGTGTGTGTGTGTGTGTGTGTGTGTGTGTGTGTGTGAAAGATGAACATTGACCAGATAATTCAAAAGATGTAAAGAATGCTGCTGTCCTTCACTCCCAATCAATATTGCTCCAGAATAAGTCTCAAATCATGCTGTCTAAATCCATTACAAATTTATATTATTTAATCTCAACAATACCATAATTTTCAAAGCAATCTTTTTATCATATTCCCAAGGCAATCCTAAAACAGATCTGGAAGCAAAGGGAATAAAAGCTGTAGCACGATAGAGATAATTCTATTCTAAACCTTCTCTTCTTTTCTCAACATCCTCATACCACTTCTTTCTCTCTTACCTCATACTGTACTAGGAGAATAGAAGCTAGTCAGTATTTCCCTTCTCCTTACTCTACCTTTCAAAGCCTCTTTAAATCACCCTATGCCCATTTCCTCCTTTTTTTTTTTTACTGCAGTCTCTAATAAAGAGGTAAGCCTTCTTGTTAAGGTCAGCCTTCTTGTTCTACTTATTTCTTTGATGCCATCCCTTTCTGATTCCTTGGGTAATGCCTCCTTCTCAATAATCCTTTAATCATCAATCTCTTCCTATCTACTAACCCTTTGCTGCCTACTGTATACATGTACAGGCATTTCTCATACTTGAAATGAAACAAAACACCCTGTTGGTGACCCTACCATCAATCTCCTCAAACTATCATCTTGCCTTCTCCTTTAAAAAATGTTGCTTTCACTTTTTTTTCTTTCATTCCCTTCTCAGTGCCTTGCAATATGGTTCCATCCTCATCCTTCAACTGAAATTGCTCTCTCCAAGGTTACCAATTATCTCTTAATTGATAAATCCAGTGTCCTTTTCTCTGTCCTCGTCCTTGACCTTTCTGCATCGTGTGACACTATTGATAAAACTCTTCCTGGATATTCTCTCTGCCTGTGTTTTCTTGACATTGCTCTCTATTAGCTCTACTTCGACTGGTCCAGCCCCTTCTCAGTCTCTTGCTGAATTCTTATTCATGTTCCATCTCCTAACTATAAAGGTGCCCAAGGCTTTGCCCTGGGACCTCTTCTCTTAATTCTTCACATTGACTCTCATCCATAAGTTCAGTTAACAATGTGTGCACATGATCCTTAAATCTATATAACCAGTCCAGGCCTCTCTCCTGTGCTCTAATTCTGCATCATCGACTGCCCATTGGACAATTGATGCAGGACCAACACAACTTTATCTGTTGCAATTTTTTTCCATAATGTCAATTCTACATAGCTCTCTACCCTTTCTTATTATGTGCATAAGAATATGGTTTTGTTTCTTTTACTTTTGTAACTCTAAGTGCTAGTCTTTCTCACTCTGAGGACTATAAGTGAGTCAATATGGCATGCTACATATTAGGTGAATTTATACATACATACATACACATATGCTATAATAAACATTCTAGTTAAGTTTTTGTACACTGCTTATTCCCTCCCCTCTCTGGAATCTGAGTGAGCATTTCACATGTAGAATCCCATAGTAAATGAAAAAAAACCCAAGCATCTCTATATTTGATTCATCATTTGAGAGAATAACCCATGATCATCATTTTGGTGCTTTCCAAGTTAACTAAGAGAAGAAGTCCCTGGGAGTTTGGCCAGAATCTTGCTATATATTCTAGCAGTATTAACTGTCCTTTACTTTTTGCTATTACCCTTAAAACCGGCTGGTAAGTTCCCATCAGAATCCAAAAGTTCCCATATAACATGACATCATAGTAAGACCTTCCATGTCCCCCTAGTTAGCTAAATACATTGGATAGATCAGGGGATATTTCAGTTCCATATTATCATTCCCTTCATATAATTACTGTGCTCAAAAATCCCAAAACATAGATCTGAAAAGAAAGAGAATATTGAATACTTTGCCTCCCACCAATCACCATCCTAGAACCCATGAGAAAGGGGAGTCATCTCTAATACAAATCAGAGGTGGTTGTTTTGCTATACAAAAAACCAAACCAAAACAAAAGACAACTGGAAAGTCATCTTGGATGACTCTAATTTAGGGGAACAACATATAATTTCTCCACTCCGGACATGAATTTGAAGGCCCACATCATATTACTCTCATCTCCAACTAGCTATAAAGAATATCTTTCAAAAAATTTATTTTGGATATTAAATCTTGTTTATGGAATTGCTTTCCTCCTCCCTAATATGGACACTTAGGTTACCATATAAACACTAATTTGGAAAAGCATTTGCTACCACATGAAGGAACTGAAGTGAGTAGAAGAAACTGATCACATTTCTTTTTTGTTTTTAGTCTCATTAAAACTTGAGTCCTTATTCTGTTTGTTTCAATGAGGATCTTTTAAATTTCCAACTGGATATCCGTAAATACCACAGAATGAACATGTCCAAAACAGAACTCATTATCTTTTCCCCAAAACCCACCTGTCTTCCTAACTTCCCTATTTTTATTAAGGGTAAGATCATACTTCCAGCCATCCAGATTATCAACCTCAGAGTCTTTCTAAGCCCTTCACTCCCAAATCTTGTCAATTCTACCTGCACAGCTTTTCTTACTATATCTATACCCTTTCCTCCATTCACAGGCCCTACCCTAATTGAGATTTTTATATCCAACCCAGTCGATTGTAATAGCCTCTTAATTAGTCTCAAGATAGGTATATGTATGTATACATACACATACCCATATCTAAATATCTTTAATTTATGTGTCCATGTAACATATTAAAGTTTTAAAAAAACTTTTCAATTGTTTGCCTACTTTTGAAAGGCACTTTGTGGAAGACATTTGGAAGACATTGTTTGAGGAATTACAGACAATAACACTGTGATTCATGTATAACTACACATGAAATCTTATGAAATTTCACCTCCTTATTTTGAGTGTTGGTGAAGGATAATTGCAGTATTGGAACTTCTGCCCATCATCATTTCACTATATTGGGACTTTCATATAATCAAATTAGGATGGTTTCTATGGCTGTTGTGACACACACTGCTCATATTCACTACCTAAATGGCATAATCTATACATGCTGGCTCTTAACATCATAGTTTTAGATACATGTTGACTTTTTTTTTTACTGGCCTTCACTCTACTTCCTAACTCTGAAGATCTTTTATTTATTTCTTACACAATTAAGGAATGTGTACAAGTGTCTTAGTTAATTTAAGACTGAATGGTATTGTGATTATTTAGTGTTACTCCCTTTTATTTTTTGGAATTTTCTTATAGTATGTTAAATTTTACTATTACTTTGACCTTTCTGTCTTGATAAACTTTTCAAGAAATGACTTTTGTTCACTATTTTGGTTTTCCCAATATCTCTTTTTTAGTTGAACTATCATTTTTTTCTGAAGGAAAAGATAACATATGAAATTAAACTTGTTTAAAAATACTAGATGTTCTATTTAGTTGTAGCACTTTAAAAAAAGTCAAGACACAAGTGTTTTGTTTCTTCAACTGACTGTAATTTTCCCAAATGTTTAATTGTTCATTCTACAGGGACTTTCATTTACTTAGTCATGATTTGAGGTGATAAACACAAACTTGAAAATTCATTATATTTCCCTAGAAATTCTGAACTTTTCTCAATTAATTTCTTCCAGGGTAAGAGTTTGAATTCATTGGAATTTAGCTTGAATTTTAACAGAGGCAGTGTGACTTAGGAGATGGCAAGGTGCCCTCAAAACCAGAAGACTCAAATCTTGTCTCTTGTATATATTGGTTGTGATCATCAGGCCAAGTCACTTAGTGTTCTACTCAGCTCTCTTGGGACAGTAAATGGCAGACAAGGTGCTGATCTGAGTTGGTAGAGGGAATTGCCTCATCTGGGAATTTTGTGGATTGATGAAATCATAGGTCCAGGCCTCATCCTTCTCCCTACATAAGAATTAGTGCTAGAAATCTTTCTCAGTTCCTTTATGCTTCCCTTTCAAAAGACTCTGTATTTATTTACCTACTCCAGTTTTTCTAATATTAAATATGAAATAGACATTCATTTTCATTATTTAAACTTGTTAGAAAACAATTTTGAGCATCTCTGTATATTTTAACAACATAAATGATTTTGTTATTGATGCAATTCTCTCAAACTGTAAATTTTGTCACTTTTGCCACCAAGTCACAAGTCTGTCACATTTCTCTGTGATTGACAGAGAGCCCTAGATTTAGGCCAGCTGTTGGAGAGCTGTGCACTTATTGCAAAAGCTTTCTGGAAGGCCTTGGCTATCACATTTTCATCTGATGCGAATTCCTCCCTGTACATGTGCATATTGTACAGAGAACAGAAAAGCTCACAGCAGCCTCAGAACAGCATCTGTTCTTTATAGTGAGATGAAGAAACTGCAGAAGGTTTGGGGAAACTTGCTGAGGCTTGTTGTCACTTAGCAGGAAGTGTTTAGAAGTTTGTGAAGAACAGAATTACAATTTGTCAAATGTTGCAAACTTCACAGTGAGCACCCAATGTTTGATTTCACCGTATCTTGAAATAGGATTGAGTTTTATATGCCTTCAAAATGACCAACTTTCTTTTTTGGGCAAAATACTGAAAAAAAAGGTTTATCTCTCTCTCTCTCTCTCTCTTTAAGCACAGGAATTCACAGCCCCTTAGGTGAGACTAAGATTTTTAGAGGCCAATGCTAGAAATTACAACATCCTGTTATGATTCTTATTCTGCTGATGGGAAGGAAGGAAGCTTGCTGTTTTTAATTCCAAAATTTAATTTCAGGTTTCTATAATGATCTTTTAAGAATCCAGTGAAGTGACTGAGTCAAAAATGGCTTAAGTGGGATATGCCCTGTGGACCTCTAAATGAAATCCATAGGTTTTAGGAATTGTCAAATCTTCCACACCTTCTTGAGACTCAATCATTTTCTAACTATAATATAGAGGAATATACTACCCCTGGCTACAAGAAACAGTAGCAATTTCAACTAAGGACCTGCTAAGTTATAGAATTCATGTTGCATTGAAAATTGAATTCTTCATTAATGCTAATGTATTCCTTCTCCAGGTGTGTGCTCTTGGAAGTATTAGCCAGTTCTGTTTTGTTTAAAATTCAATTGGTTATGTATTTTTTCCCTTCACACCCAAGTGCATCTCTTCATTTTAAAAATAATTTAGAATCTGATATCTAAATATTTTGTATGATGGAGGTCAAAAGGCTATAAAAACCAAGTTGACCAAATAGCTCTTTATGGTCCAAGAACATTTACCTCTTTATGGTACAAGAACATTTGACATGTGCATCCTCTTCCATAAGTTCATTTTCCATATGTTTTAATGAGTTAGGATAGCATAGGATTTAAAATTTGGAATTTGTCTAGTCTAATCCCCTTATTTTATAGTTGAGGGAGCTGAGGGCCATGTGGGTCCATTCTGGTTTGTTGTCATTTAACAGAAAATGTGTGAAGGTCTGTAATTAATAGACCTACAATTTGGCTAAATGACTTGACCAGGGTTACACAGATAACAAGTAGCAGGACTGGAACTCTTCTATAAAAGGAGGTCTGGCTAGATGATCTGATGGGCCCTGTAGAAATTCATAAATTATCTCAGCAATAAAGATCATTGAGACTTCCAGGGATAAACGCATAGGAGGTAAAATGCCATTTTGAAGAATTGTCTTACAAGGCACCGAGGCTTCTCTGTTTGAGGAAACAACATTTTCCCTCAATCTTTCTTTCTCCTTTGATCATCACAAAAATGTCTGGTCCCCAAAACTCTAGAGTATCTGCTTGTATCTGCTTCTCTGAATCTGACACTGTATGCCTTTCTATTCAAAAGAGAACAGAACTTCTTCCAATGGTCCAGTTAGTGACTTACTGCTCCTGGCCTATTATTCTTCTCTTGAATATTGTTTGCATGACGTTAGGCCACAAGATGGAAAATGTTTATCCTTCTAAAATTTCTCTTCTCCACAGCAGATTCTCAGGAATAGATTGTAGAAAAAAGTTGAGAGGACAAGACTGAAGGTATAGTAAATCAACTGCGGTTGGTTCTTCATACTCCTGTGGGTCTGTTACCTTGCAGGTAACAAAAGATAGTAACTGGCAGAAAGGGTGATGTGAGATTGTTTTTTTTTTAAACCTGTTTTGGCATTCTATTGAAACCTATAGACAGACCTCTTCTCAGAATAATGTTTTTAATTAATTGAAGCAATGTGCTGGGGTGGATTTATAGGGTGAAAAATATTTGTTGAATAATACACTGAATTAGGGGGACAGCAGCAGCCCCATGTCTATTTTCATTATCCCTGAAGTGGCATCCTAAATTCACCATCACCAGCGCTAGCCCTTAGCTTCCTAAACTCTGGTGAATGCTGTGGACTACTTAAATATGTATGGTAAAAGCAGTGACAATCACCTAGCATGAACTAGCCTTTGATGTACCATGGGGTCAAGGTTTTTATAACTCAAAAGAAGGCTGAATAGGAAAATATTGACCAAAATAATCACAGGCAAGTGGGACAGTTTTAAAAAATTATATACTGACGTTATTTTATTAAAATTTATTTTAATTTATATTTTTATAAATGAAATGATTATATTTTTAAAAAGCAAGCTAAACATAATAGACATTCAAAGTTTCATGTACAATCCTTTCCCTCCTCCCCTGTTTTACCATATGTATTTGGGATGCTCATTTTATTTAATGTTTTGAAGTCAAGAATAAAAAAAATCAAAGAATTAAAAACAAACAAATAAATAATTGAAGGATATGCTAAATTTCATTTACAGGATAGTAAAAATAAAGATGCATGTTCCCCCCCCCCCAAGTCCATGAAGTATCCAAAATCTGTCCCTGAATCAAAAGTTAAGTACTTCTGCATCAGAAAATTTGGTGGCCATCATGTGATACAGGGAAAGAACAAAGACTAGAGTCTGCTGATGTAGGTCCAAATTATGCTTTTGACATTGACTGTCTGTGTTGGGCAAGTCACTTAATCTCATTGGGCTTTACTTTCCTCATCTTTAAAATGAATGGCTTTGGACTAGATGGTCTTAGAGGTTGCTTTCAGTTCTAGATCTTGTAATTCTATATTTTTATATTTAGTGCCCTGAGAAATTGCTGGTCCCCAGTGACATACTTCCCAACCTTGACACTTGCCTTATCTAGTAGGAAAAAGGCCTCCCTGGTCCTGCTTCTCAAGTTCTTCTCCTTGTTTGAACAATGGAAACCTCCTAACTTTCTCAGTCTTGGTTCATGTCTTTTCTGGATGATGTTCCTAACATAAGTTTTACTATCTCTAGTTTATTGGCATAAAGCCTAACTCCCTATCTTTCTACAGGCTGCTCTGACTCTCTGCATGCTTTTCTGGCAGATTTTGCTTTCTCCTTTTGTTTCTCTTGGAACTATTATAGTTGGCTAAAATGGGGAGGAGGGATTCTTTTATCTTCACGCCAGAAATGGGCCCCCACATGAACCTCTTTCTAAGGCACCAAGGCTGTATGCAAATGTTGTTTCTGTAAGGAGGTTTATATGGGAACAAAGAACTAATGAAGAAACTCATTAGTTCTTTAGGAACATTACCTCCCTTAATGGAAGGAAAAGAACCCATTGGCTCTTTTAACGTGGTAATCAAATGAAATACAGACACTTCAAAGCTGTTATTTTCAATCAGCTATCACAGTCAGGCCCTCCTCTTCACTACAATGTGCTCCTGAAATCCATGAAATAAAATTAGTTGTCATAAAGTGAATCCTTCCTTCCCCTCATCTAGCCCCAAGAGTAACAGCATTATAATTAGGGATTGTTTTCCTAAGCAAAGACTTGGCCTCAAATAAGTCTCAAATATGAGCAACAATATGTCAAAAAGCAAAAAAAACCCAAACAAAATAAAAAAAACTAACCATAACTACAAATTGCTATCATCAGCATATAAAATTAACCTCCAAGTTCTATAAAATAGGTACCAAAATATGAGTCCCCAATGTTTTATAAAATGTTCAAAGGACACATAAAAGCTACAACTGTTTCACATTATATATTTGACCTAAAACTAATATGCTAGTAAAGCTGAATATTTAAACCTTCAATTGTCAGCTTTAATTGCCTTTTTAGAATTCTGGTATGCTTTTTGCATGTGCCTTGAATGGACCAGGTCACTTAAAAAAGTTGTCCAAGGAAACTTGAATTGATGATTTTTTTTTCTTTCAACGTATTTCCTTGTGTCAAATAAAGGCTTTCTATATCATCCCAATGACCTTAAAGTTTTGGTCAAAGGTGAGATCATTCTTCCAAAAACTAGCTACTATGACATCTAAATTAATGGAAACTTCACTACAGATAGTTTGAAGAGATGTGAAGAAACTGGTCCTCTCTTTCATAGACTTCTGAAATTCAAAGACAGTGGCAGGGTTAGAACAGGAATGAGAAACTAGCTTAGAATATTCTGATTCTGCAGGTTTAGCATCTTACCCATAAGGTCCCTTGATGGTTTTTTAGCATTCAGAGTTGTTGACTCCCAATAGTTACCTCTTAGGAAGCTGTGAATCAAATTAGGACTTATCCCATGGGGGCAGAACAACACACCTTCGTGTTTACCTTTGCTTAGCTTGGTGAACAGGAAGACAAAAACTTGCTCTGCTTATCTCAGAAGATTGCACCTTGCAGTAGGTCTGGTTCTAAGTCAGGAAGTTAGCTAGCTTTTCTATAACTCGTATGGATTCTTCCAGTGAAATTGTTGAATCACCTCACCATGCTTCCACCAGAGATTGTTGATTGATGGGAGCTATATAGCTAGGGATTGGTGCCCCAGCACATAGCACTGGTTATCTAATCAGGACATCAGAGGAGTATGACAATAGGCCAATAGGTAGTGGATAAAAATCTGTGTAGGCAGGTGGTCACTAATAAGGAGAAAATTCCTATGAAGAAAAAGAGTCAAATCTTCAAAGAGAGTCCATTCAGGAACTCAAATTTTAGAAGTGAATCTATACCCTTTTAGTTTTTACTGAAAGCTTCTTACAAAGAACTCAACAAGATTTGCTAAATTGTCATATTCAACCCAATTCAACTCAACAAGTATTAAGTATGGGACAATCAACTAGGTGCTAGGAGTACAAAGAAAAAAAAATGAAAAACAAGCCCCGGTCTCAAGAAGCTTATTCTTTTTTTTTTTTTCCAAGAAGCTTATTCTTTACTGGGGGTGGGGTAGATAGAACTTGGATGTACCAGAGCTAGCTTTAATAAAACCAATTGTTAAGTTTTCAGTGTGAGCATTTATACCTCAGAAATCAACTTGCTACAAATAAGAGCTTGATTTATTGTTTTGTTGAATTTCTAGACCTAATAAAGGGTTAATAATGTCAATTAAGCTTAAAAGTGTGTATATGCATCCCTCTTATTCCCTTCCCCCCAGTAGTCCAGTTGATCAACATTTACCAACACACACCCTTGTATTGATCTATAAATATTCCTTGAGCTTTGCAGGAATGCAGTTGAAGGCTCAGGGAATGAAGTCATTACCAGACTGGAGGCTTGGTGATTATGGGCTAATATAAAAATAATAGCTTGCATTTATATAGTGGTTTAAGGTTTGCACAATGCTTTACATCCATTATTTCATTTGAGACTCCCAACATTCCTATGAAGACAACATATGAAAAGATAAGTAAATCCAAGATAATCTAAGGAGGGAAAGCTTACTAACAACTAGGGAGATCAGCAGATGCTTCCTTTAGGAACTGATAGATGAAATGGATCTTGAAGGAGAGATGGATTCCAAGAGATGGAGGAGAAAAAAGAATGCATTCTAGTCTATAAAGTAAGCCTTTGGTAAATTTGAGAATTTTAGCACTGAATAAGATAATTAATTTGGGTAGTGCTATTACTTTTATCATATTGGCCCAGTACAGCCATGAGCAATTTATATCTTTCCAATTATTTAGGCTTATTTTTTATATCTGTAAGGAATATTTTGAAGTTGTATTCATGTAATTCTTTAGTGTGGATGGTAGGCAGACTCCCAAACTTTTATACACTGTAGTTATTTGTAATGGAATTTCTTTCTCTCTTCTGGGTTTCTTTCCTCTCTCTTGGTTTTGAAAATTGTTAGAAAAGCTGATAGTTTGTGTGGGTTTATTTTATATCTGGTCTGGGTGGTGCTTTGGCTACCAGCCTCTTCATCTTAGCTCTTGCTGGCTTTCCTGGCAGGACACCCCTTCTGGCCCTTGTGGGGCTTTTGGCTGTCTGATTTTACAGTCCTGAGCAGAATGAAGGAACTCAGTAATTTTCCTCTTTAAATTCTTGATGATAATTTAATCTGTTGACTTTTTAGATAATTGATAATCTGTAGGAGATTTTTTTTTCTTTGACCTTTCAGGTCTCCATCTTATTTCCTTTATTTCTCTCAAAAAGTAGCTACGTTCCTCCTGTCTCCAAATTTTTTAACCTTAGAAATATTTTTGCCTCATTTTTTTTAATATACCATTATAATGGAAAGAACACAGAGCTCAGATCCAAATTCTTTTACTTACTCACTGTGTGACCTTCAGTAAGACACTTTACTCCCAGCTCCTACCCTGAGATTCGATTACTGTATCTATAAAATAAGGATAATACTAAGTCTACTACATACCTCATATGGTTATAGGAAACATGCTTTGTAAGCCATAAGGCATTATATAAATTTTATATATATATATATATATATATATATATATATATATATATATACACATATAACATATATAATAAATGAAATTCTTTAAAAACTATAAAGTGCTCTATAGGTGGGAATTGACTAGTCAGTCACAAATTTCTCTCAGTTCTCTTTGGTGTCTTTCAGATTTCAACTTTCTCCATTTCCACAATTAATTTTCTATACCCTTAATCAAAGCCATCCTTAGATTGTATTTCTACAGTAGTGATCTAGCTATTGTCTGGGCCTCTAGACCTTCATTCTTCCCATAATACAAGCTAATTTGTCCAAAGTTGCCAGCATTAGATTCCAAAGAGATTAGTTTTACAACTAATTCATTCTCCTCTTCCCCACAAAATAAGAACCTGTAATGGCCCAAATCCAGGCCCAAATCCAAAGTTTGCTCAACTAAGCCTAACTTCATTGCTTTCCATCATGTTAACCCAGGTTGCAGACTCTCTTGTCTACTCATTTTTACACTGGGGATTTTCATCCTTCTATTCTTCTAACCTGGAATTCCCTCTGCACTCATCTAAACACTAAATTTCCTTCAAACCCAAGTTTGGGCAAGACTCAGCAAGGGAAGATTTATTTCATAAGACGATTTTCAAGGGGACTCATGGATGTGGAGAAACCTCACAATTTCTTCCAGTTATTGATTCTTCTTTTACCCCAGATATATTGAGGATGCCAACATTTCTGGGATGATTTTGGTTTTAGACTATCACCCCCAAACAAACCCACCCAGTAAGATACCCAGTAAAGAGATGAAGGTATTTAATAGACAATCCCAGAAAATAGACTATAGAAGGATTTTTGTATATGGTGAACTGCCAAGCACATGGACCCTCAGGGGAAAGATTAGCTCCAAAACATTTTTTTAAAAAAATCCATCATCTATATAACAAAAAGAGAATCCTTAACAATGATCTTAGAAATATAAGGCAAACAATTATTTCTGGAAGTGGATTGTGCTGGATTCCCTGTCCTGGACCCACTTAGGCCTAGATATATATCCTACATATTTCATTTCTTTGGAGTCTAGATCTTGTGCTTTTAAAAAAAACTACATCATAGATGCAGTTAAAAATGATACCTGGCTAGAATGCATCACTTTCTTAATGGAGAGAAGAGAGAATAGTGGAAGAGATAAAGTCTATACATTCAGGCCTTAATACTTCTTCTCTACTACCTGGAAAAGAAAAAAAAAACCTATTGAGCTTCTACACCCTCAGGAGCCCACAGGCTATAATAATAATAATAATGATAGGGAAAGGAAGCAAGGTGCAAGAACAAAGTCCTAGAAGCCTTCGCAACTACTTCTATCATCAAGTTATGACCCATGTTCAGTCAGTCAGTCAGTCAATGAGCATTTATTAAGTAAGTACTGTGTAGCAGGCACCATGCTAAGCATTGAGGGGATTCAAAGAAAATAAAGAATAAATATCCCCTCCCTGCAAAAAACAGTTTTTACTCTCAAAGAGTTCTCAGTCTAATGGAGAGTTAACATGAAAACAATGATATACAAACAAGATATATATATATATATATATATATATATATATGTATATATATATATACACACACATCTATATGTATATATGTCTACACATATGTATGTACATATGCATATATGCAAGTATTTGAGTACATATATGTATTTATACATGTGTGTATGTATTGTAATGTGATATATAATTTAATTCTATATAAGCATATACTTTTATATGTTTATATATAACATAATTTATATTTTTAATATAATTTATATATAAATATAATCTATATGCAATGTACATATAATTTATCACCATATGTTATCAATGTAATGTTGTTCAGTTGTTTTCCGTATGTCCAACTCTTTGTGACGCCATTTGGAATTTTCTTTGCAAAAATACTGGAGTAGTTTGCCATTTCCTTCTCCAGCTCATTTGACAGATGAGGAACTAAGGCAAGCAAGGTGAAGTGATTTGTCCATGTTCATGCAGTTAGTAAGTGTCTGAGGCTGAATTTGAACTCAGGAAGAGTAGTCTTTCTGACTCCAGGCTCAGTCAGTGCCCTATCAACTATACCACCTAACCTCCCCATTTATATAATATATGGACATAAATTAAATATTTGAGATAAAACAAGGAAGACACTAACATTAAGGGAGACAGGAAAAGGCTTGTTGTAGAAGGTAGGATTTTAGCTGGGACTTGGAAGAAGAAAGAGGGGCTTCAGCGGCACCTCCATTCGGGGAGGGTCTGGGGATGGGAAGGCTGTGTTGAGAGCCTTGCCAGTAGAAGTATTCTATATGGAAAGAGTGGGGAGAGTCTGACCCTGAGAAGTGACCTGAATCCATCTCCCTCCTCATGGTTCACAGAACTGACTCAAGAAAGTGAATGATATTTTGTTGCCTTCTCAGTCCATTGGAACTCATTCTCTACTGGCAATAGTTAAATGTGAGAGGTTCAAATTATTCTACTATGACTTTTCCATTTAAATAATTTTGTGGGTGGAGGAGGGCCAGGTTATTTTCCCTTTTTGCTTTCTCAAACAGCCAGACAGGGTCCTGCCAACCAAGACATTACTTAGACTAAAAAGAGCTAAAAAAGGTAGTTCTAAGATAATCCTTGTTAACTATGATACAAAATTCACCTAATCTAAAATCAATTTTAATGTGAGCTACAAGGCTTAGCTTTGACATGGAGCCATTTTAATAAAAGATAATTGAATTTAGAATCTAATAGTGATTCCATGAATATTAGCTGACTAAAAAAACTTTGGTAACTGAACTTTTAAGATGTGGACTTTTAAGTTGCAGAGCTGGGGATACCCTGCAACATTTCCTACTACTGGTAGGCTGATGATACAAATCATTATACCCACGAAGTGGGTGAACTCAGTGGACTTCAGGCTTAGTATGAATGAACTGTATGAGATTAGAGAAAGAACTTTTTTTTTTGCAGGAAGGGGACATTTATTCCATTTTTTTGGGGGGGCCAAATTGGAGGAGAGGATCTCCAAATGATGCTACCACTGATGTTGCTGCTGCTGTTCCTGTTGGCTACTGGTACACGTGACCTTAGAAGAAGTGATACCAACTCTTGACAAATCTTGTGTTTTTGTTCTCTCTCTTGAGATCCTTAAAACTCCTACTGTAGCCCATAGCCAAAAATTCTACCCTGAAACCCTGCCTGTCATTAGCTTCTTTTCTTCCCGAACTGAGAGGAAATATTACTCATAAGATCTTTAGTAACTTTAGTCTGAGTCATTCCAGAAGGACTATTACATTCCAAAAACTTCCTTAAAATGAGAGTTATCCAAAAGTGGAAGCGGCGACACTCATCTTCCAGAGTTCAAATCTGGCCTCAGGCACTAGCTGTGTGACCCTGAGCAAGTCACTTAACTCTGTTTGCCTCTGTTTCCTCACCTATAAAAAATAAGCTGGAGAAGGAAATGGCAAACCACTTCAGTATTTTTGCCAAGAAAACCCCAAATAGGGTCACAAAGAGTCAGACATGACTGAGAAAGTAACTGAACAACAATGAAAGTAGAATGGGCTGCCTTAGGAAGTGGTGAATGAGTGTGCTGGTAAATGTTTAACAAATGTAGGTAGGACACACTTTTAAGTTTAAGCAGCCTTAACATTTTCTCTGCCACTTTTTATTTATTTATTTATTTATTTACTTACTTACTTACTTATTTATTCATTCATTCATTCATTCATTTATTTATTTATTTATTTATTTATTTATTCATTTATTTATTTATTTATTTATGTCTATTACACAATCAAAACAACAATAAATCAAGTCCTGATTTCCAAGGTGTGAATGCTGACAAAGAAAATTTACCAATCCATTCTGCTCTCCAGGAAGCCACTAGGACCTTGCTCTAGAACAGGGGTGGGGAATCTGTAGCCTTGAGGCCATGTGTGGCCTTCTAGGTCCTTGGGCACAGCCTTTTGATCGAGTGCAAGTGTTACAGAACAAATCCTTTTGTTAAGTGGATTTGTTCTGTGAAGGCTGGATTCAGTCCAAGGGCCTCACTTGAGGACCTAGAGGGCCACATGTGGCCTCAAGGCCACAGGTTCCCCACCCCAGAGTTTAGAACACTCCTGGTTTCCTCTCTCTGAAGACAACCTGTTTTTAAGCAAAGAACATCTACTTGTCAGGTATGTAGTAGAATGGGTTGGACTTGATCAAGGGTTCTTAACCTATGATTCATACCTATGGATAATCTCATCTTTATTTTCACTAACTTCTAACTAAAAACAAGCCTTTCTTCCAATTATGAATGTAGGCAATAGAATGCTATTTTGAAAAGGGTCTGTAAGCTTTACCATACTTTCACAGGGGTTCATGAGACACAAAAGGTTGAGTCCTTGGACTCAAATGACACTAATATCCTTTCCAAATTTGTGATTCCTTGATTACTAACTATTTGAGAAGGTGAGGAAGCCCCATAACAGACTTTCTGACAAATTGAGCCTTAAAATGATCTTTAGCAGAAAGCAAATTTAGAAGTCATCTATTGTAACCTTTTCATTTTACAGACTAGGAAACTGAGGTCCAGAGGAATCAGATAACTTGCCCAGGGTCACACAACCAGAAAGAGGTAGAACCAACACTTGAGCTGATTTCTTCTGAATCTAAATCCTACACTTAAAAAAAAACCTACACCATACTGATTTTTTATTTTACTTTAAATTCCTTTCTTCTAATACATGTAACAATAATATACTATCAAGCAATAATTCATATATTATATGTGAGCTACTTTCATTGAAGTTTTTTTTAGATGTCTAATGTTTTAAAATTTTTTCTTCCAGTGCTAGATTGTAAACTTCCTGGTGAACGATTATTAGTATCTTAATTATTTTTTAGTATTTCCTATAAGGCCTGGGGCACATATATGTAGTAGATAGTCAATACATATTTGTTGAATTAAATGTGTTTGGACTGAACCTGAAGCCACAAATGCATTAAAAAAAGTTTCATGAAAAAGTATTTGGATATTTTGATAATTTGTTTTCTGAAATTTTTTTCCTTTAGGGCAAAAATGTAAAAAAAATTCACATTTGCAACCACATAACTAAGTTCTATATTGAGTTCCATTACTTTATTTCTCCTTCTCAACTTCTGTTCTAAGATTCTGAGTCCTTCTGTTCTAAATTCTCATCTTTCAACTGACTTGCAAGCCCACATTTCCTTAAAACTTCAATTACCAAGTTTTGTTTTATTTTGTTTTTTAATCAACCACAGGTAGGCTGGCAAGGTTCCTGAGACAGCCAATATGCATGAAATTGTTCTGGGATTCTGACTAAGTTCAACTATCTGTTAAAATAGCTCCATGTCAAAACTGGGCCTTGTAGCTCACATAAAAATGGTGATAGGTTAGAAGAATTTCCAAGTCATTATGGAGAAGGTATCTGGCTTCCAGGCAGACGTATGTCATATTTTTTTTTTTTGGAAATACATTGAAAAGAAAATGAAAGCAAGAGTGTGTCTGGGTCTGAGTCGTGTCAACATAAACCATTTTGACTAAGCCCTGAATGGGAAACTCTTTCTGTAGCCAGTGTAAACCATTATAATGGGGCAGTAAACCTTTGCTTTGGCAATGAATGAAACCCCAACAAAACATTTATATCAGGAAAGAAAAGGGTTTGGAGGAAATAGTGAGCCAAGACTGGGCAAGCCTTCATGATAGAGGATGCTGTAATTTATGGCTGCTTTTCCTTTAAGCATATGCATTTTAACGTGCCTTTTAAACTCTCCATAAGAACTAACTCATGCATTGCAATGCAAGTTATATAAACCAAAGTGCAGACTGTCTTATGATCATACAAGCACAAGATGCACAGTATCTTGAAAAATCCCAAGATAGCTTAAGCACTTTTTTTTTTCTTCACAGTAGGAGTAGAACTGGAAGGTCTGAATCAGGAGTGTAAATGCATTTCAGTGTAACAAAAAAAAAAGAGAATTAGTAGAGGAAATGCAGGTTAATTGACTTGGATTCTATTATCACATCCCAGTGAGGTTATCAGAAGGATTGTGGGGTCATTAGGGTTGGAAAGGTCCTTCATGTTCATCTTGTCCTAACTCTTCACTTGACATACGAGAAAACTGGGGCTCAGAGAAAGGAAAGCAAATGCCTTGCTTATTATATTCACATGGCTATTTAGTGGCAGAAACGGGACTGGGACCCAGATCTCCCCAATCAGCAGGAATACAACTCTATCAGTCATTAGTGATAGTGCAGATGATTGAAGTGTTAATTCACTTGCTCAGTTAGAAAGACCTCAAAGAGGTCTAGATAGAAGAATCATAGAGTATTGATTCTGGAGAGAATCTATGGAGTCTTTGGTATAACTTTCTCTCAATGTGTATGTCTCTCTCTCTCTCTCTGCCTCACTCTCTCTCCTTCCTCCCTACCTCTCTCTGTCTCTCTCTCTGTCTCTCTGTCTCTGTTTCTCTCTCTCTTTTAAAGAGGATAAAAGTGAGGTCCACGTAGGCAGTCTTGCTCAATGCCGCATATCCAATTATTAGCAAAGCTAGGTCCCAGAGTTTCCTCCTTTGTGTTCCAGTGCTTTTTACATTATATCTGTTTTATTTGAGAGCTAGGTGAACTTTTAGTTATTTTATAGATTTCCTTAGAATGATATCTTCTGAGGTACAGTTGCTATAGTTTCTTATGGACAGTCCATTTTGGTGATTTGTCTACATAAAGAACGTGCCAACCTCAAATGAGTTTATTCAAATACAAAATGCAGGGTTTTGTTTTTGTATATATCTAAGTAGCCAATGATCTACCAGCATAATAATTAGCCTGCAACAGTTTCTAAGATATTATTTCTAATTGGTCTTTAGTCTCTATTTTAAAATTCAAGTTTCTGGAAGTAGTGTTTATGAAGTCAATTTAATTTCTATACATTTTGGAACATGACTCACTGATTAAATATCAAATATGAGTATATAAAATATTAAGAGATATGGCAACAATAATAATAGATGCCACTTCCTAGAATACTTTGGGTAGAAGGAATCAGTTCAAAAAGGGAAACAGGGTATAGGGTCGGAACAAGCATTTATTAAGGAGCTACTATGTGCCAGGTACTGTGTTAAACACTGTAAAAATATTTTCTTGTTTGATTCTCACAATAACCCTGAGATATAGGCACTATTGTTATCCCTATCATATGGTGGAGGAAACTGAGATAGAAAGAGGTTAAATTCCTTTTCCAGGGTCACATAGTTAATAAGTATGTGAGGTCACATTTGAACTCCGTTCTTCCTGACTCCATGCTCAGTGCTCTGTCTACTGTGTCATCTAACTGTTCCTGAATCCAACAATAACAAAAGATACTAGGGAAAAGACCAAGAAGGAAAAAATAGAAGATTTCTAGGAAGATGATATATGTATTCAGTCCCTGTTTTTGTTGTTTAGTTGTTCAGTTGTGTCTGACTCTTTAGAACACAATGGGTCATAGAATGCCAGGCCCTTCTATCCTCCGCTATTTCTCAAAGTCTGTCCAAGTTCATGTTCATCATTTCCATGGCACTAGCTATCTATCTTATTCTCTGCCATCCCCATTTCCTTTCGCCTTCAATCTTTCCCAACATCAGGGTCTTTTCCTTTCAGTCTCATCTTCTCATCATGTGACCAAAGCATTTAAGTTTCAACTTCAGTATTTGACCTTCCAATAAATCGTCTGAATTAATTTCTTTAAGTAGTGACTGGTTTGATCTCCTTACCGTCCTAGGGACTCTCCAAAGTCTTTTCTAACACTACAATTCAAAAGCATTGATTCTAGAGTGTTCAGCTTTCCTTTTAGCTCAATTCTCATAGCCATACATTACTACTGGAAAAACTATAGCTCTGGCTATGTGGACCTCAGCAAGGTGATGTCTCTGCTTTTTAGTATGCTGTCCAGGTTTCCTATAGCTTTCCTTCTGAGGAGCAAGCATCTTTTAATTTCGTGGCTGCTGTTGCTGTCTGCAGTGATCTTTGAGCCCAAGAATATCAAATCTGTCACTATTTCCATTTCTTCTCCCTCTATTTGCCAGAAATGATGGGACCAGTTGCCAAGATCTTAAATTTTTTTGATGTTAAGTTTCAAGCTAGCTTTTATACTCTTCTCTTTCACCCTTATAAGAGTCTTCTTAATTCCTCTTCACTTTCTGCCCTCAGAGAGGTATTGATATTTCTCCCAGCGACCTTAATTCCAGCTTTTGAGTCATCCAACCTGGCATTTTGCATGATGTACTCTGCCTGTAAGTTAAATAAATAAGGTGACAATATGCAGCCTCGTTGTACTCCTTTTCCAATCTTAAAACAATCAGTTGTTCCATATTCAGTTCTAACAGTTGTTTCTTGGCCCACATACAGGTTCCTCAGGAGACAAGTAAGATGGTCTGGTACTTCTACCTCTTTGAGTACTTGCCATCTTGTTGTGATCCACATAGTCAAAGGCTTCAGTGTAGTGAATGAAGCAGAAGTAGATTTTTTTTTCTGGAGCTCCTTTGCTCTCTCTATAATCCAGTGAATGTTAGCAATTTGGTCTCTAATTCTTCTGCATCTTCAAAAACATAAGCCTGCTCTTTTGGTAATTCCAGTTCACATACTGCTAAAGCCTAGCTTGCAGAGTTTTAAGCATAACCTTGCTGGCATATGAAATGAATGCAATTGTTCCTGAGTTGACTTTAATTGGTAGAAAATTCCAAGCTGGGGCCAGAGACACAAATATTCCTATGACACACTGACTTCTGAGGGAGGCGAAGTGTAGGAACTCATGGGTCACATCAAATTCCTGAACAAAGAAGGAGTGGTGTGAGAGGAAATACTGACAAAACCTTAATTGAAGACTTTTAGCTGTATTTATATTGCAAGGACTTCTCACTTGATGCTGTGAGTTTATGCCACTCTGTGAAACTCAGGCTGTAACTCTATTTACGTCTTTATGTTTTTAAAAGAAATTTGTTTTTGTTTAAAATGCTTATTGGTTGCCTTGGTTTCTCACAAATGAACTGATATGAATACTCTAGAATTGCACCAGATTTGGCTGTTTATTTGGGTGGGGAGAATAAGCCATGAATTTTTTTTTATTAATAAATCTCCAAGTTTTAATCCAGTATTTTTGTTCTCAGTTGACAGACAGGTTATATTCATATATTCTAAAAAAATTAGGACAGGAGTTGTTCCATTTATAACCTAATATATATGGTTATCTGCTCATTTTTTAAAGTTTGTAAAATGAATTTTTGTAAAGAGGACACTTTTTTTTTTTAAAATGCCAAATAGAATTGCTTCTGCACATTTACTTTTGATGTGCCTGTTGTGAGTGTTGATAAAACTTGATCTGTTTGTTTACAAGTTAGATTTCCAAGACAAAGGTGGTGTCTATGTGATACTAAACATTCGTTCAAAAATGGGGAAAAATTTGTAAAAAATCCAAATAATTTTAAATATGTAAAACAAACAAATTTTGCATTGCTTTCCTTTTGTTTTTTAATATTTGTTCACATACTTGGTGAAAGACACAATGAAATTCTTTCTACTCTCACTGTAGGATTATGACCTTAGGTGCTAATGTCTTTAGGAGCTTAGAAAAGGAAAGATTTTCAAGCACTGTAGAATTTCAGTTATTGATTAGCTGGGTCAAAACACCAATCTGACTTGATGAAATTATCAATAGCAAACTTCACATAGGAAGACCCAAGAGTTAAGGATGAAAAGGACAGATTTCTTACCAGGATGTAGCACTACCAAAAGGTTGAGGGGAAGGGAATAAGAATTTATTTAGCTCTGGTCCTGTGCTAAGTTTTTAATTTGTTAAATTTGTTAATTTGTTAAATATTATCTTATTTGATCCAAAACCAGGTGAAAGAAGGTCTACTTAAACCTGAAATATCACTTCTGGCAAACTAACTCTCAGACATTCACCCTCGATCTCCTTTTGTGCATTTTAACAAGGGAATTACATATAGAAACTGATGTTTATAGAAAATAAGTTTAGTGTGGTGCAGAGTAGTTTTACAAACTTTGAAAGTTAATTCAAAGATATCCTTTGGGCAAATGAATTTCATTTCAGGTAACAATGTTGGACCAAACAGCTAGAAAGCAAGGAAGCTCCAGTTGAATCTGCACTCGGGGGTGTGAACTTCTGTCCTTAAGCCTAGAGATGATATTGAATTCTACTTGGGTGACATCTCAAAACATTTCATGTCCTTGGAGACATGCCAGTGAGTAGTTGTGGTCATTGGGCAATCCCCTCCAGATAGCCCTTTGGAAGAGTTCATATCACTTTCAATCTTTGCAATCTCAAAGGCAGTTCAGAACTTCCTTGGGATTTCTAGCTCAGTTATAGTGGTTGTGAAGAAGGTGGAAGATTACTGGAAAGTCTGTTAACAAATTTCTCCCGTACAAAAATAACCCCAGTGCTTAGAGTGTGATATATTTCTTTGGAGTCTTACAAATATAATCAAAAGGGCTTTAAACTGAAAAGGAAGTGGGAAGGGTGAAAGAAAGTAGAGAAAAGTGCTTATGTGGCAATGTATATCTATAGAACTAGCTTCCTTGTAGGATATTTACAATGTAGGATGGAGAAAAGCAGTAGTGACACCCAGAAATTCAGCAGGAGTTTATCTCCTAGAAAGGAGGCAGCAGTAAAACACATGGTCTCAGATGTCAATACACAACTGCTCAAAGTATGGGGAACAAACAAGGTGACAGATATCTTCCATTATGGAAGAAAGCATATATTTGACTTGACACAGTCTTAGTTGACTGGCACTTATGACTGAAATACAGCTCTGGGAGAATGTTGTTGCTCAGTTATTTCTGACTCTTCGCTATCCCTTAGACTATAGCATGCCAGGCCCTTCTATCCTTCATTATCTCCCAAAGTCTGTTCAAGTTCATGTTCATTGTTTCCATGGCACTAGCTGTCTATCTCATGCTTTGCTGTCCCCTTCTGCTTTTGCCTTCAGTCTTTCCCAACATCAGGCTTTTTTCCAGTGAGTCCTGTCTTCTCATTTTATGGCCAAAGTAGGTAAGCTTCAGCTTCAGTATCTGACCTGCCAATAAATAGTCTAAATTAATTGCTGTAAGTGGTGACTGGTTTGATCTCATTGCTATCCAAGGGACTCTCAGAAGTCTTTTCTAGCACTACAACTTGAAAGTGTTGATTCTGTGGGGTTCAGCTTTCCCTGTAGTTCAACTCTCTCATATATACATTGCTGCTGGAAAAAAACAAAAAGACAAAACCAAAAAACCAAAAAAACTATAGCTTTGACTAGGCAGACCTTTTGTCAGCAAGGTGATGTTTCTGCTTTTTAGTATGCCATCTGGATTTGCCATAGTTTTCCCTTTAAGGAACAAGCATCTTTTAATTTCATGGCTGTAGTCCCTATCCGCAGTGATCTTTGAGCCCACAAATACAAAATCTGGCACTGTTTCCATTTCTTCTTCCTTTATTTGCCAGGAAATCATGAGACCATTAGCATGATCTTAGATTTGTTTGCTTGTTTGTTTTTGATGTTAAGCTTCAAGCCAGCTTTTACACTCTCTTCTTTCACCCTCATCAAAAGGCTTCTTCACTTTCTGCCATCAGAGTAGTATCATCTGCATATTTGAGATTTTTGCTATTTCTCCTAGCAACCTTAATTCCAGCTTTTGATTCATCCAGGCTGGCATTTCACACGATGTACTCTGAATATAAATTAAATAAATAAGATGACAATATACAGCCTTCTTGTACTCCTTTCCTAATTTTAAACCAAGCATTTGTCTTATCTAACTGTTGCTTATTGACCCATATACAGGTTCTTCAGGAGACAATTAAGATGATATGGTATTCCCATATTTTTAGGACTTGCCACATTTTGCTGCCTGTAAGAGTCTACATGCAGTATTCAAGAGGATTTATGTAGATGAAAGGCTTACGGAGCAAAAGGAACATTGTCTTTTTTTAGACAATTGGGATTAAATGAGTTGCCCAGAGTCACACAGCTAGTTAAGTGTCAAGTGTTTGGTCTGAGGCCAGATTTGAACTCAGGTCCTCCTGACTTCAGGGCTGGTGCTCTATCCACTGCTCCATCTAGCTGCCCTAGAACATTATCTTTTAAAAATAGATGCTCATGGGAAAAAATCCAAAAACCAAAGGGAGAAAACCTGGTGCACAGATTATTAGCTGAATATCAATCAAGATCAAATCACAGAAATTACATTGGTGTTATGTACTACTACAGACCACCAAGACCGAGAAGAAGAAATAGACAAGGATCTCTAGAAACAGACCACAAGTCTAGCAAGGAACCTTTATATAGTAATGATTGAAGAACTTCAATTATGTGGATATCTGCTGTTCATGCCTTTTCCCAAAATAAAGAAACACAATTTTTGTTTATTTGCCATCACAGTAACCCTTGACTAAGAAAAGTTTTGGGTTTACGAGGGATAAGTATAATCTTGAGGTGTTCATATTAAGTTTTTCTCTTTGGCTAATTTCCCTGGGGATGTCAGAATTTGTTTTATTTTTAGAAGGGTCCTTAGCTCCCATTCAAAAACATTCAGGTTGACCAGACAGTTGACCATCAAAGAAGTTTTAGTGAATCCAACCAGAAAAGCGAAGTACTTAAATCTGAGCCCATAAAGAGTCAACACAACGATATTTCTCTGGGAAAGCTGGGGCTCAGACACCCAAACTATAGTCAATACTTATAGTACTAATCTATATTTTAGCCAGTCCTTCCAGACTACCCTAGCAAGGAAGAAGCACACTTTAACAATTGACCTGATTTTCTGTTTAGAATTCCCAAAATTCTAGGTTTTCTTCTTCCTATTCTTGCCTTGTCTCTACTGTTCGTTGGCTCTGACTCCAGCTTGGTCTAGGAACACCTCTGTTGCTGCATCCCTGCCAATTTACTAATGCCAGCTCAAACTCACCCAGCACTCAATTTGACCAAGATACTTGAGCATGCTCTTAAATCTTAAGGTATATGATTCCCTGGAGGCATATATCCCTAGAATACAAAGTCATCTTGGGCATCTTCTAAATAGCATTTCTTAAACTGTGTGTGACCATGTATGTGATATTGAAAAATTGCAATAGTAAAAGATTTCTGAATGGCAATGACCAAAAATTAATTAAAAATCAAACATGTAATGAATCCAAGGTGCTTCTGGCAACGCTTGCCTATGTAGCATTTTGCAACTTCACTACAACCTTGGTTCTGAACACAAAGCATGTGCACTTTGCACTGGGCATGCCCTCAAGCCACACAACAGCCAACTAAAGCTGCCAAGGGGTTGCGAGTAGAAAAAGTTTAAGAAGCCCTGCTTTAAGAAACTGCTTCCATGTGTCTCTCACTAGTTTTTTTTTTTTTGATCTCTCAACTGTCATAAATGTGTGCATATGCACATATATTCCTTTTTAAAAGTCATTTCTGAAGTGCAGTCCAGAGATATGAACTAGCCATGAATGAATATATGATCCTCAATGTGGTACCAATTTAATAAACTCAGGACAAGTCCAGATACCTTTTAGTGGAGAAAACATCAGTTCCAGGACAACATCCTCAGCAGTAGAACAACAAAGTCCAAAGACAATGCCTTTCATCATTCCAGACAATATTAATTTAATATTTCCAAAGGAAGAGAAAGCAATGCAAAGAATATTTGTTCTGTATCTAGTTCTCATCAAAAAAGAAGGAACCAGTGACTGAAAGAGAAATGAACTGGTAGATGTGATTGCTAAAATTGCCAGAGATCTTTGAAAGATTTAGAAAACAAGAAGATAGGTATCACAAAGCTGGAGAGGGACAAATGTTACTTGATTTAAAAAAAAGAGGTAGAGGATAGAATCTGCAGACTATAGATCATTGAGTTCTACTTCAATTCTTGGCAAAATTTTAGATTTATTAAAAGAAATATCTGTAAACATTTATGAAAGGGGCAGTGACTATGAAGAATCAGTGTGTGGTTTCATCAAAAATAGACTAGCTTCATGTCCTTTTTTGACAGGGTTGCTATCATGACAGATCAGGAACATACATCTTCCCTTGACTTTATCAGAATACTTAACACATTCTTGTGTTCTTATGTACAAGACAGAGATGTAGGAGAGATCACAATACAGTTAGGGGGATTGAAAACTGATTAAATGACCAGAGCCCCAAAGTGGTGATTAATAGTTTCATGTTAACTCAGAATGAGATCCTAATGAAATGCCTCAGGGATCTGTACTTGGTCCTATGTTGTTAACATTTTCATCAAGTACTTGGATAAAGGTGTATGGAAGGGATAGGAATAGAAATTAGTATAGGGAACTTACTAGATGAAGAAACTCCCTATACTTAGGCATGTAGGCATCTTTTTCTGCAAATTATAGTTTTATAGTTGCCTGGCACAAAAAGAGATTAATTAATTTGCACAGGATTATATACCAAATATATGTCAGAAGCCAGACTTTAACTCAGGTCATTTTGGCTCTGAGGCTGACTATCCACTTAGCAGAATGTTATGTGTTTCAGATTGACTGATGATGTAAGGCTAGGAAGGATTGAGTCAGGATCAAAAACAATCTTGCCAGGCTCAAACACTATGATTTAAAATGTAATGTCAACAAAGTGTTATACTTGGCTTAAAAAAATCAAGTTCATAAGTAACAACAGGAGAAGCAAGAGTAGAAAGCAGATCATCAAAAAACAAAAAACAACTAAAGTTGACTGCGGGCCACATAGTGCAGTGGATAGAATGCTGGGCCTGGAGTCAGGAAATCCTAAATTCAAAACCAGCCTCAGACACTTACTAGCTGTGTATCTCAGGGCAAGTCACTTCTGATTGTCTTTTTCCTCATTCGTAAAATGAAGATAATAAGAGTACCTACCTCCTGTGGTTGTCGTGATGATCCCATGAATAATAATTGTAAAATGCTTAACACAGTTTCTAGTATACAGGAAGTGCTATACCAATATTATTATTATAATTATTATTAATATTATTATTACATCACTAGCTATGCACCTCTAGGCAAGTCACAAACTCTGCCTCAGTACATTCAAATGCAAAATGGAGTTAATAAGGATACCTACCTCATAGGGTTGTTGTGAGGATCAAATGAGATAGTATTTGTAAAGTGCTTAGCACAGTGCCTGGCACCTAATAGGTGCTAAATATATGCTCCTTCCTTCCCTTCCTTCCCTCCTTCTTTCCCTACCTTTTGATATCATGAGTCAATAGTGTGATATGGTAGGCAAGTAAGGCAATGTAACTGGGAACAAGACTGAATTCAGAGTACAGAATTGGAGAGGTGATAGTCTCAAATATTCTGATCATCCCTAAGTGTTGCGTTCAACTCTGGGCACCGTATTTTAGGAAGGGCATCAATAAGCTGGAGTATCTTTAGAAGGAGAATGGCCTAGTTGTTGAAGCTCCTTGAGTTCATGTTGTGTGAAGATCGTAGGAGAAACTAGCTATGTTTCTTTATTCCTGGAGATAAGAAGACACATCTGAAGGACTGTCCTGTGGACTTGTTCTGGTTGGCTCCAGAAAATGGAACTAGGTCCAATTTTGAGAAGTTGCAGTGAGACAGATTTTGGTCTGATATAGGGAAAACTTCCCAGCCCTTGGAGCTATGCAAAAGTGAAATGAGCTTTCTTAGGAGAGAGCCAGTTTCCTCTCATTAGAAGTCTTTTAGCAAAGGCTGGATGACCATTTATTGAGAACAAGAAATTATTTTCCAGTAGCATGATGTGGTCTCTCTGATCTCTTCTAACTTTTGACATTTTGTGATCCTTTTGTACTTTTTAAGCTTGAATCCTTGTTTCCCATCTACTTGGATGGTGAAGTATTCTGGGTGCATTTTATCATGATGTTTCATGGTATTGATACTTCTTTCTACCAGAAAGAGCATGAAGAAAAACAACACTGAATCTGCCAATTTAGAACTGCCCAATCCATAAGAACTATATTTATGGTCTTAAAAAGACCCACATCACTATAGATTGACATGTTGATTATCACTAAAGGGAGATATTAAGTTACTCAAATCTGGAAATTTGAAGTTATGAGGGAAAATGTAATTGGAGGTAATTCTGCCTAAGATGTTAATATTAACACAATTCACATGTAGCCTCTATCTCCATAGATGGTGCTGTTGTGTGATCTGATGAATAAAGATCTGAGTGTAAGCTGCAGAGAGTATTTATCATCAGATTATATGAAGGACACTGGATTTGGTCAGTTGGCCTGCATCTAATCCCTTCCCTGAACCCAGCTAGCTGTTTCACCTCTACACATCGGAGTCTCAACTTTTTCACTTGTATGTTGAGGGAATTAATCTAAATCAGTTGTCGTATTGTGACATTTTATGATCTTGCCCCATTCTTTGGCTGCCTGGACCTTTCATACAAATGTCACACTCTTGTTCATCTACTTTTTGCAGCAAGAATGGATCAACAGCTTACCTTTTTACTCTGTTCATTTTCTATCACCAGTGCTTTCTTATCTTGGAGCCAGTCACAGGTGAGAGGTGAATGCAGGTGGATATCAAAGGTGGATGAGCAGCCTTGAAAAGGACCCATCAAGCCTTTACACCAGAGGCATTAGTCCTCCCTGAGCACCTTATATACCCCTGGGCAAGTGTGACCCCGGATAAGCCACTAAACCTCTGTTGGCCTTTCTCCATTAGCCGTACTCTGGTAAACCATCACAGCAGGCAGGCTAAACCTGAGTGTTAGGGGGATGTCCACCCCAAGCATGGGAAGACTTCCCTTAGTGGAATGGAGAACAATTTGTCCCAAGGGCTATGAAAGCGGCTAAAGCAGACACTATGGAGCACTTAGAGCTTGGTCAGACAGCAAAGATGCCAAGGTCATCCACTGCATCCCAGGCCATTGCCAGGTGTCTTGACTTTTGTCCTGTCACCGGACTTTGATTTGGAAGAGAGAGTGAGACTGATGACTTTGCACAGTTCTGCCTCACTTAAATTGAATTCAGGGGAAAGTCAAGACATCACTCCATGATGTCACTGGTCTTCTTTGAAAAGGAAGGGCCACCATCACCACCAAATATGTGTCTGATCCTGGATATGAACTCAGGTCTTCCTGACTCTGAATCAGTGTTCTATTCCTTTAGCCACCTAGCTACTTTCTGCCTGAGACTGCTTCCAAAGGAAAAGAACAAGGAAGGGAGCTTGCCTAAGTCTATGTGTCTCAGAGAAAACCTCAGCCTGTTTATAACCCTACACTATTTAATCCATGGTAGTAGTCTAGGGATTGCTTTTTAATCACATGGTTAATTTTTCTCTGCTATTGAAGAATATGAGAGATATGAATGATAATTTAGGGGGAAAACCCACTAGGAACTTGTTCATATGGTTAAAACCTCAGCTAGATATAGGGTAAATGTATTTTAACATCCCCCCCAAATTCAGAATATTAGTTCTCTTCTGTATCTAACTCTTTATGACCCCATTTTGGGATTTTCTTGGCAAAGATACTGCAGTGGTTTGCCATTTCCTTCTCCAGGTCATTTTACAAATAAGGAACTGTGGAAGACTGGGTTTAGTGACTTGTGTAGGGTCACACAGCTACTACCTGTTTGAGACCAGATTTGAACTCACAAAGAGGAGTCTTTCTGATTCCAGGCCTGGTACTCTATCCATGTTGCCACCTAGCTGCCCCTGTATCTCCTCTGTATCTAACCACAAGCCATTCTCTGACTCTTTCACTTGAAGCCTTCCTGTTTACAATTAAGAACAATCATATCTAATAGCAGTTATGAGCTTTTATAGTTTGAGATCAATAACAAGACAGAATTGGAGAGACTACAAAAAAGTGAGAAAATTTGAGCAATGCAAAGAACAGAGAGGTGGAGGGAAGTAGGGAAGAAGTTAAACAACTTCCCTTTCTTTTTTGCAAATCTCAGTTCCAATTCATCCCTTCTTAGGGAGATTTGATAGGTGGAGGCCCTAAGTTGAGAGACAGCTCAAGTCACTTGCACAGCAAAGCCACAGTCTTAGTCTCACATCTACAATCATCTGTTGGACAACCTTTCTCTCTTTACATAATTACCAGTCCATAATCTGCTATCACATTTATGCTTCCATGCTCTCTCTCCTCTGACTGAAACTGAAACCAGTGCTCCTGAACTGAACCTTCCTTCCCCTCCAGGTGAAGGGACTCAACCATATCTGTAGGGAATACAATGATCAGAAGTCTATGTACCAAGAATCTGGAAGCCTCTCTCTTTGCCTGCAGAGAGGCTGGTTCACCTCAAGCCTGGTTATGTGTGTGTCTGTAGTCTAATTGACTTTTATTCTTGGATCAAGTCTTCACCGCAATAGTTATCCAGTGAATTCAGGCAAAAACAAGTCCTGCACTCCTTAATTATCCAAATAGTTCTGGAAAATTCATGTTTATGTTAAATTATCCAACACAACTTTTGAGGTCATTTTCAGCTGTGCGGAGCTAAGCACATGATGAAACAGTGGGGCCAGGGTTTTTGCAGTACTGAAAGGTCTGTTACCGTTTCTTCTGCTGCATCTAACTGGGATATAAAATTTCCCTCCAGGCTGACTGTTGACATATACTCTGCCTCAGAAGGAACCATTACCATCTGTCATGTTACCAATCTGAGGATAATAAGGATGTCTCGGACATGTGGGTTGGAAAGAAATCACTTTATTCAAATGGAAACAAATCTAAATAATAAAAATTCAGTGGGAGGGTTGCTAAATTTTCCCAGAGATTCTTGAGGCCCTTTGGAAGCATATGAATCATTTTAGTAGTATTTTTTTCTTCTTTTTTCTAACTCTACCAATTTAAAAATATCATACAGGCAGGACTACTGTTTTCAACTCTCTCCATCCTTCCAGGAGGCTGTCTGCAGGGGTTTGCCTGCAGGTAGGTCACTGGCAGCCAATGCAAATCAGGACAGTCGCCTCAAAAACAGCACATTACCTTCGGGAACCTTGCGGCACAGGTAGATTTTAGAACAGTAACCTGGTGGAAAAAACAAATACAGAATGTTGAAACAAAACAAACTACATACATATACACATATAGATGCATACATACATATATTTTGTTATGTGCATGTATATTTATTGTTTGTGGTTTTACTTTAAAGCAAGGCAAGATTTTTCTTTCTTTCTCTAACCCACTCTTACTGCCCAACAAACATGATAGCTGGGCTGGTGGACTGTTTTCAAGATTCCCTTCATAGACAGATATAATGGGTTGAGTTAAGGAGGGAGTGAAAAGTCTTGGCTCTAAAGTTCTGCTTGCTGTCAGACCTTTAATGTTATCTTAACATCCACTTTGTTTAATAATCCTTTGGCCAATAGACATAAATAAAGTATAAATATATGTCTGACTGCAATGAATTAGTTTCCTAACAGGTGAAAGAAAGCTTGCCAAGATTATGTAGAGATCTGGTCAGTATATATAATGTGGTGCATTAGAGAATAGTCTGGCTGCTCATTGTTCTATGAATAGATATAGATTTAGCATTTATGTAAGCCTTTGAATAGGATGAAACAAAGCAGTGGGGAGCAGAGATTCCTTTTCAGGTTTGATTTTTGTTAACACTTTCACATCAGCTTCTTGTGCTTCTTATTAATGTCAAGAAAAGATATGCTCGCATCATCAAGGGATTAATTTGAATTTCTTTGTAATTGTTCCTGCCCTGTATGAGCTCAGCATAGATGAGACCACCACCATTAGGTTAGTAGATTAATCACAGCTGAAAATGCTATTTTTCTTTTTTCTTTCTTTCCTTCCTTCCTTTCCTCCTCCCCTCCCCCTCCTCCCCCTCCTCCCCCTCCTTCTCCTCCTCCTCCTTCTTCTTATTCTTCTCTCTCTCTTTCTCTCTCTCTCCTTCAGTAGCTGGTTGAGCCAACACCTCAAAGGAACTAGGAAGATATGAGAAAGAAGAGCATTTTAGCCATGGGAGCAAAGATGTGGGACACCAAATGTGCAAAGGCACAGAGATAAAGCAGTTGCAGGGTATATATGGGAAATAGCAAGTAGGGTAGTCTGACTGGCATGAGAATGAATGAAGAGGGGGTAATATAAAATCAGTCTGCAAAGATAGGGTGGTGATAGACCATGAAAGCTTTTACATGACAAACAGAAAAATATGTATTTTATCTGAGAGGCAATGGGGAACCACTGCAAATGTTTGAGTAATAAACTAACATGGTCAGACTTGAATTTTAGAAGTAGCAATTCTCCTGAGTGGAGAATGAATTAAAGAAGTAGAGAAACCAATCAGGTGGCTATTGCCATAATCTACACAAAAGGTGATGACACCTATTACCTGTGTGACCTTAGACAGATTACTTAACTTTTTAAGATTCAGTTTTCCCATTTGTAAAATGAGGATTAAAACCCCTGAATTATCTATCTCTGGGATATTGGGAAGATGGGACCCCCCATTTACGTTTCTATAGGTCACCTCCAAATCTATGTTGCCCATTTTAAACCTCTCTCCAGAACTTCAGCTATATATTTCTAAAAGTTTGCTAGTTATCTCCTCTGAGATGACCCATTGGTATCTTGAACAACATTCCTAAAACCAAACTCATCATCCTCCCTTCCCCATACTTATCCCTCTTCTTAATTTCTACTTACAACACCTTCATGATTCACAATCACCTTCCAAGTCACCCAGGATCATAATCTTGGATTCATCTTCAAGTTCACTCTCTACCTTATCTTATATATATATGAATAATTGCTAAGTGTTGTTTTGATCCTACCCCCTCAAAAGCTTTTAGGGTCTTTTCTTTCTCTGCCCAAATTATACCACAATCACTGTAGTTCAGATACAACCTCATCTCTTTCTTGCCTTGTTTGTTACCATATGAGCTTCCTAACCCATCTTCCTAACTCCAGAGTCTCTCTCCTCCAATTCATCCTTTTCATTGCTATCGTCATGCATTTCTCATGTCATTTGTATCCTCTAAGAGCTACATTCTGACATGTGGGAAAGAAATATATACAAATTCCTACTGGATAAGGGAGAATGACTCAAAAATTGCTATTCAAAATCTTTAGCAGCTGCTACCGAATACAATAGCTTACCAAATAAATAATAAACTTCTTATCCTGGCATTCAAGGCCCTCTAAAATCTCAGTCCACCCTATCTTTCAAACTCTTCTTATATTATTCCCTTTCATGGATTCTGTGTTTATTGAATGAATGAGACAAATATTTGAGAAATCTTACTATTCCTTGGAAACAACAGTGTTTTAAATAGTACTTTATAAACAATACTATTTAGAACAGAGTTCTTCCCAAGGAATAGTAAGATTTCTCAAATAGTCATCTCATTCACTTGTGTATACAATGCACCAAAAGAAATTGGCTATAACAGCTGTCCACTGATATACAAGGTATTGATATAGAAGAATGAAGCTGATTTCTCTAAGCTGCATGTGAAATAGTTTTATTTCCATGTAATCACAATACGTTCATGTGCATGTAAATGTTTAGATAAATCTTCATGCCTGGTTTATCATTCCAGGATACAGTTTAAAGAGATAATGGACATACTCTTTACCCTCATTAGTCAGAAAACCTGGGTTAAATTTTTGGCTCTGCTATTCACTAGTTTTGTGGCCATGGGCAAGTAACAACCTGTTCGACCCTCAGTTTCTTCTACAAAATGGAAATATTTTCACAGTCTATTTCATAGTATTATTGTGACAAAACCACTTTGTAAGCCATAAAGTCCAATGTAAAGATAAATAATTTTTCTTTCACGTTGACTGATTCCATATTTTTTTTTCTAGATATCATCTTACAGAAAGTTAGATGTGATGGGAGAAATTTTGCAATTCAGGCATTATCCAACTGGAAGGTCAGCAACCACATATTAAGCTGGGATATTATATCTATGTGTTGCATATACTATCTATCTAGGCTTACAAACAGGCCCAGACCAATGGAATTTTAAGAGGGGCCATTCTTTTCCCTAAGTATACTTTCTCTTTGTAGTTTTAGCAAGGTTTACATTAATTTAATAATCTACTGCAGAATGGGAATATGTTGCCAGGAAAAGGTAGAGTACATGTAAATCAAAGAGAGATATTATATTCTCCACTTTGCTTAAGGGATAGGACCATGAGCTTTGGAAGGAAGAAAAAATGTTGAAATAGCACTTATCTTGAAGAATTTACCTTCGAGGATGCAATTATTTTCATAGATTTAGTGCTAGGAGGGATTAAAAAATGTTCCTTATGATCCTTTAATTTCTGAGGGTATTAAAGTGGGAAGAGCACTGGGGCCAGAGATCTTGGGGTCAGAAGACTGGATACAAATTCTGCCTCTCTCTGCCTCTCACTGCCTGTTGGACTGGTACCTCACCAGATCTCCTAGACCATGTTTTCCTTATCTATAAAGTGAAGGAGCAAAACTAGAGGATTTCTTACATTCCTTATAGCTTTTGAGCTCTGATCCTATGTTCCAGATGGGGAAACTGGAGCCTCCAAAACCAAGTGATTAGCCCAAGATCACACGGGAAGTAAACAGCAAAGGCAGGTTTCTTCTACTTCTCCTATGCTAAGTCCAATAAAGAAGCCTAAGCTACTGTGCTTGTCTTTTCAACCTGTAAAAATAACAGTAGATGATTCTCTAAATAAAAATGCTGCTTATGAAATGACTCTTTAATAGCAGTATCAGATTGAAACAATTTTGCTGCCTTATACCTATGTATATCAACATGCACACCTAATGGAGCATACAGCAAAGATCATATATATTCTATCTTTAACCTTTGGGAAGACTGGGGCCTAGCTCTCCAAATGTGGTTTGCTTCCTAGTATATGCAGTTTTCTTCATTTTGCCTTAAGGCTGTGGGTTATAGTGGCTTTTATTTATTATTTACCCAGGGCAAGATTCAGCCCAGTGACTTAAAAGACAAACATTATGTAGCCCATTACTGATTCATAGTTAGGTCCAATTTCCTTTAAGTTGCAATCCTTTGTAGATAATAAAGATGATGTGTATTTGGAAGATTCTGTAGGATGAAACTATTTCTTCTTCAACTTGTTAGACAATTTTTATGCCTCCAGACTATTAATGACTTCCATAGATAATTTATGTCATTTAGGCAAGATAGATTTTCTAAATTACCAATGCAGTTAGAGGAAGAAGTCACAATACGCATTCACAGGCTCCCTGCACACACCAACGCATCCACACCCCGATGTCCTAGTAATCATGGTGAAATAATAGTTGGTTTTATACACTGTTGTTCTCACTCACAATATCCTTGACAAGGTACTTTGTTAAATTCTCATGGGACCAACACAGCAGGCAAACAGAAATAGAGACGGTTGCTCGGAAAAATGATTTCTCAACCATGTAGTGTAGTCTAGGTAGTGGCCAGGATCATCTTGTTACATCTAGGTAGATGATACATGTCATGGGATTTAAGGGTGGCTGGAAGGTCCCTGCATCCAACTCTTTACCTCACAGACTGATTGCCGAGCCCTGAGTTTCTAACAATAGTGAATCAGGCGTTTGGATTTAGCATTGGCCTTTCCAGGAGATCCTTTTTAAAATGTAGATTTCCTGCCCCCTACATCGTGTGACTAGAATGGAAAGATCAAGTAGGAAAGTAAGAGGAGTTGATAGAATTAGTCCAAAACCATATTGTGGGAGGCCAGGAGCCCTCTATGCCAGAATAAAGATGGTACGCTATATAATGAGGCAATAAGAAATAGTTGATGATTTTTGAGCAAGAGTGATGTGATGAAAGAATGATTTTCATAAAGTCAATTCACTCTTTTCCCTAACACAAACTCAAACCCAATATACATAAGCAACATGACTTGTCTCAAGTGCCTTTCTGAACTTCTCTGTTGTACATTGAAGGCCCTTTATAGCCTGCCTCCAACTCATCTATCCAGTTTTATTATATATTATTTTCTTTCATTCACTCCATGGCCTACAGACTTGGCCTTTCACTATTCCTCATATGTGCCATTCATCTCCCATCAGTTTGCCTTTGCATAGTCTGTTCACCCTGTAATGTACTCTTTTCTCACTTCTGTCTCTTAGAATTCCCAGTTTACTCCAATTCTCAACTCAGCTTAACCAGATTGCAAAGGTTTGAAAAGTGAATGAGAGGAAAGGAAATAGTAGCAAAGGGTGTAGCTGGCTTTTTTTAGAGGAGTTCATTTCTGAAAAGAGGAAGAGATATAGGATGATAGACTGAGGGCATGGTAGGGTCAATAGAGGGTATTTTTTTCTTTTGTAGTGGAGGAGATGGGTATGTTTGTTGTGTGGTTTGTCCTTTGTCCTCAAAGAGGACCATGACATCAGGAAGATGATGCCATGACAAACAAATGAATTGGATTTAAGTGAGGGAGGGCTGTGCAAGGTCACCAGCCTCATTTTCTCCTCCGGAGACATCTGGGTCCAGTGGCCAGATATAGATCAGGACAACTGGAGATGGCCCTGGATGGAAAGAACCTGTATAATAATAATAACAATAACAATAACAACAACAACAACAACAACAACAACAACAACAATAATATGTAGCATTTATGTGCTGCTTTAAGATTTGTGAAACGCTTTACAAATATTATTTCATTTGATTCTCACAACAGGTCTGGGAGGTAGGTGCTGTTATTAACCCCATTTTACAGATGAAGTAACAGGCAAATAGAGGTTAAGTGACTTGCCCAGGGTCAAATAGCTAATAAGTAGCTGAGGCTAGATTTGAACTCAGGGTCTTCTCAACTCCAGATCCAGATCTCTATTCACTGCATCACCTAGCTGCCTAGTATGGTGAGAATCATAATTAGAGAGAACAGAGATGGTTGAGGAGACAGTGTGCTGGAAAAGGCAGAAAAGGATGAGATCAAGAGTAAATATAGAAGGAATGGCCTTGGCAAGGGTAAGAAGAGAAACAAATGGAGCTTGATGTCAGAAGGTTTTGAGATGTAGAGAAAGGAGAAAAGAGAACTCATAGCTAATGGTCTCTTGGTAGAGTTGGAGGTGAGATTCTCAACTCAGGAGTAAACAAAGGATGAAGGAGTGGTGTAGGAGGATTTAGAAGAGAAGAGAAGAGAAGAGAAGGTTTGTAAAAGTTTTCACAAGGACTGAAGCATATTCCAGAGGGAAGCAGTTTTGGAAGGAGTGAAAGGTTTATCTTGCTAAGGTAAGGGTCCAATTGAGATTTCAATTTCACTCCTGGCAAAATTCTGGAATGTATTATATAATCAAACACCTGGAAAAGGAAGTAGTAATCACAAAGAGACATATAGTCATGCTTGAATAACTTTACCTTCCTTACTTAAAAAGTTGTTGGTCTGGCAGATGAGGGGGATATAGTAGCTATGGCTTGTCTAAATTTTCCTTTAAAAACTGTATTATTTATTTTTTAAACATTTTTTTTAAATTTTGAGTTCCAAATTCTCTCCCTCCCTCCTACCCACTCCCCCACCCACTGAGAAGGCAAGCAATATGATATCAATTATACATGTGAAACAATGCAAAACATTTCCATATTTGCCATATTACCAAAAAAAAAGCAAAAAAAAAGCAAAGTGAGAAAATTATACTTCAGTCTGTACTCAGAGTTTATCAGTTCTCTCTTGGGAGGTGGATAACATTTTTTCATCATGAGTCCTTTGGAGTTGTCTTAGGTATTGAACAAGTAGCTGAGTCTTTCACAGTTGATCATCATCACAACATTGCTGTTTCTGTGCACAATGATCTCCAGGTTCTTTCCACTTTACTTTGTATCAGTTCATATAGGTCTTGCATTGTTTTTCTGCAACCACCCCTCCTCATAATTTATTATAGCACAATAGTACTGCATCACAATCATATGTCACAACATGTTCAGTCATTCCCCAATTGATAAGCATCCCCTCAATTTCCGATTCTTTTGAACATTTTTGTACATTTATATCCTTTTCCTTTTATTCCTTTGGGTTTACTGACCTAGTAGTGGTATTGCTGGGTATGTAGTTTTACAGCCCTTTGGACAGAGTTCCATATTGTTTTCCAGAATGGTTAGACCAGTTCACTATTCCACTAACAGTTTACAAGGGTACTTATTTTCCCTCACTCCCTCTAGAATTTGTCATTTTTAAGAGATAACTCAGAATTCTTTTACATTGCATTTCTCTAATCAATAGTAATTTAGAACATTTTTTTCATATGACTAAAGATAGCTGTGATTTCTTCTTCTGAAGAAATGTTCTTCTGCCTGTTTATATCCTTCGTCCATTTATCAATTGGGGAATGCCTCTAACTTTTATAGATCTGACTCGGTTCTATATTCAGTATATATTTGAAAAACGAAGCTTTTATCAGAGGAAATTGCTGTAAAAATTTCTGATATTACTTCATTGTCTATGGTACCTTTTAGCAAAATGTAGTTTCCCTGATTGTCTCTTTTAATTAGGTCTATTTTTGCTTTTGCTTTATCTAACATCATGATTGCTGCCTGCCTTTATTAGTACAGCTGAAGCATATTAGATTCTGCTCTAGCTCTTTATTTTAACTCTGTATGTCTTTCTGTTTCAAATGTGCCTCTTGTAAATAACATATTGCTGGATGCTGGTCTCTAATCCATTCTGCTATCTGCTTCCATTTTTATGGGTGAGCTCAACCCCTTCAGGTTTACAGTTATAATTACTAACTGTCTATTTTCCATCATCCCATTTTCTTCTGTTTATATTTCTTTCTCTTTTTCATCCTATCCTCCTTAAAAGTCTATTTTGCTTCTAACTACTGCCTCCCTTAATCCACCCTCCCTTTTATCCTCCTCCCTTTCTATGATCTTCTTCCTCTACTATTTTCCTGTTGGATAAGATAGATTTCTATATACACAACTGAATGTATGTATATGTATATGTGGATATATATACATATATGTGTGTGTGTGTGTGTATATGCATGTATGTATAGATATTCTTCCCTTTTTGAATCAGTTCCAATGAGAATAAGGTTCAAACATTGCTCACTGAATCTACATTTCCCCTCCATTGTACAAGCTCTACCTTGCATGTCTCTTTTATGTGAAAAATTTTACTGATTGTATCCCTCCCTTTCCCCTTCTTTCAGTGTATCCAGATAATTCCAACATAACTGACACACTCATACCCTCTGTCTATGTAAACTCCATTTTACTACCCTAACAATGATAACATTCTTAGGAGTTACCTGAATTATTGTCTCACATAGGAATGTAAACAATTTAACCTTTCTGAGTCCCTCATAATTTTCTTTTATGTTTGCCTTTTTTTTTGCTTATCTTTAATCTTCTCTTTGAATGTTAAATTTCTATTCAGTTTTGGTCCTTATATTAGGAATGCTTGAAAATCCTCAATTTTATTAAATATCCATTTCTCCCCCTGAAGGATTACATACAATTTTGCTGGATAGGTGATCTTGGTTGTAATCCTAGCTCTTTTGTCTTCTAGAATATCATATTCCAAGCTGTCTGCTCCTTTAACATGGAAACTGCTTAATTTTGTGGCTCCATGATATTTGAATTTTATTTCTAGCTATGTATAATATTTTCTCCTTGACTTGGGAAATTTGGAATTTGGCTATAATATTCCTGGGATTTTTCATTTTGGGATCTATTTCAGGAGGTGATCAAAGGATTCTTTCAAGTTCTATTTTGCTCTGTATCTAGATGCTAGGGAAGTTATCTTTGAGAATTTGTTGAAACATGATGTCTAGGCTCCCTTTTTTTATTTGAACTGGCTTCCAGATCATCCAATAGTTCTTAAATGATGTATCCTCCATCTATTTTCCAGGTCAGTTGTTTTTCTGATGAGATATTTCATGTTTTCTTCTATTTTTTCATCCTTCAACTTTGTTTTACTGTTCTTGATGTCTCATGGAGTCATTAGCTTCTACTTGCTCAATTCTAATTTTCAAGGAATTATTTTCTTCAGTGAGATTTTGTACCTCTTTTCCCATTTGGCCAATTCTGTTTTTAAGGAGGTGGTTTTTTTTTTTTTTTTAGTGAATGTTTGTGCCTCTTTTACAATTAGGATAATTCTGTTTTTTTTTTTAGTGTTATTTTCTTCAATATTGTTTGTGCCTCTTTTACCAAGCTATCGCTTCTCTTTTCATAATCTTACTGCATCACTCATTTCTTTTCCCAATTTTTCCATTCTTATCTCTTTCTTTAACTCTTCCAGCAATTCTTGTTGGGCTTCTGTCTAATTGGCATTTTTTTCTTTGAGGCTTTTGTCGTAGCTGTTTTCACATTACTGTGTTCTTCTGAGTTTGTGTCTTGGTATTCTCTGTCACCATAGTAGCTTTTTATGGTCAAGCTCTTTTTTTTGTTGGTTGCTCATTTTTCTAGCTTATTTCTTGACTCTGAACTTTATGTTAAAATTTGTCTCTGACTACCAGGGGTTAGGGACACACCTAAGCTTCAGGCTTCTTCATGCTGCTGTTTTCAGAGCTATTTCAGGCAGTCTGCAATTTTTTGGTGCTTCCAAGGTGGTTTGATCCGAGGAGAGATGTAGTCACTGCTCTCTTGGTCTGTGCTCTCATCTTTACCCAGAGAGGGTCCCCTGGTCTCTTGCAGTCACAAGCAGTAGCACTTCTCTTGGCCCTGTCACTGTGACCAGGTCCCCTGCCCCTTTGTGGTCAACCACAAATGCTCCTCTCTGCTCTAGAACTTCAACCTGGAACTGTGTATGGGCAATAGAGTTGCCAATCAGCATCATTTGTACCCAGTGCCAGCAACAGGAGCCTGTAATCTCTTTCTGACCAGTCCTGTGACCCCCTTATGTTCTTTCAGCTTAGAGCTTCTGAAACTGAGATGGCTGTTGTTACAGCATATGTAAGCTCTGGATAAGCTGCCACTCCAGTTTCATAAAACTTTCCTGATGACTTCCTAAATTTTCTTAGTTTGGAAAAATGTATCATCCTGACCTTTTGTTGGCTCTGCCACTCCTAAATTTGATTTGAGAAGTTATTTTAAAGTAGTTTTGGAGGGGAATGTTGAGATATTTTACTGGGTTGCTGCCTCTAATCTACTATCTTGGCTCCTCCTCCTTTCCTAAATTATTTTCAAAGCATGTGTCAAAGTCTGTCGTAATATCCCTGTGGATGGAAAGGAGAGGTATGGGTTACACAATACAAGTTAATGGATTAAGAACTTGTTGTTTGGACAGCTCCAAAGAATAAGCATTAATGGCTAATTTAATTAGTCATGAGAAAGTTGTCTCCAGGTGGACATGAGTATACATTTGAGGGTTGTCATGTGAGAGGGAAAATAAACTTTCCCTGCTTGACTCAAGAGCAAAGAATGAGACAATGTGAGTAAGTTGCGGCAATGCAGATTTTGATTTGATGTAAAGACATTTCTAAACATTGATTACTCTTTTAAGGTGAAATGTAATGCCTTGGGTGGAAATGCAATCATCCTTAGCAGAGATCTTCAATGATGGAATGGCTGCTTCTCAGGTAAACAGCATCCTTGTCGCACCATGGATTAGGCCTGATGTTCTCTGAGGTCTGTTCCAAATCTGAGAGTCTGTGATTCTACAATTCAGTGACCCTGTGTTGGCTAAGGAATACAGTTTGGTTATGTGTTCAAGAAAACAGGCACAGTCCCAAGGAAAATTCATAATCAAGTGCAACTTTCAGAAGGATTTTCAAACCTTAGATGATCTTCATAATGAATCTTTGAGATTATCACAGTAATTTTTTCTATGCTCATTTTCATCTAAATGAAAGGCAAAAAAAGAATTCCATTTCTTTGTACTTTTAATTGCTCTTTCTTAAGATACCTAGAAGTTTCTTGCCAAGAAAAAATCAGTGCTAAAAAAAAATCAGTATCCATCTTGAAATTCAACTAAAGTTTCCATCACTAAAGTTGTTAAAAAAAAAAACAAGCAAATGCTGAACATATTGTAATTCTCATAGCTGTCCCTAGACAGACAATATTGCAGAAGTTTTTGCCCATGTGTCTTTGTTTTTCAAATGAATATGCAACATTACATTAGTTCAACAAAAAAAAAACACCTTAGAAATTGAGAACCTAACAAATGTTGGCTTGAAAAACATGTTAGTTAACCTTAGAGATCCAAAGAAATGAGATATTATACATATATGTTAATTACTCAGAATTTATCACTGGTATTATGTTGGGTATCAGTGGAAAGAGAAGAATGACTATAGATAACATTAAATTCTATTTTCCTAAACTATTATCTCTCATTTTTAGGAAATGTTTTATAAAGGAGGGAAATTATTAAAATGTTACTAGGAAGTGTCCCTTAGGAAGATAGCTAAGATATAAGCAATATCATTTCAAAAAAGAGAGACAACAAAGAATAAAAAACTGTATTATTTGCAGTAATCATTTTTAGAGTTTTCTGCACCTCTGGTAGTTAGTATTGTTTGACTGCTGCTATAAAATTGGCAAAGTAGAAATGTTCTTTGCATTCTTTTAGAAAACTCTCCATGAGAATATCTTTTTATTCAATGCCTTATTGTGAATAATCTGTGTAAAGGGAACCTTTCATACTCTTTGGTGGATTATTTATTTCAAGAAACATTTCAGACAGGCTTTTGTCCTCTCTATAATCAATGAAATGTATTTTGGATCTTTCATTAAATCCTAAATATTATAAGAGTGTGTCCACTCATTTCCTGAAAAGTCAGATTCTTTTTCTCAATATCAAACAAGAGGCCTGGTTCCATCAAACTGTTGAAATCCTTAGCTTTTGAGGGTATCTAAAAGTATTTAATGCAAGTTATTTTTATTTTTTGAGACATTCACCAAGATATATTGAACAGACAGGTCCTTGATTAGATATACTCTTCTTAAGTGAATATTGGACTTCAGAACTTGCTAGAAGGATTGATAATTGACTGGTAGCTTTTTTCTTTTTTCTTCAGGTACAAAAAAAAATTCATGGTGCTAGGCTGTGGAGGAATCAAGAAATTTCTGATCATGCTGCTTGAAGCTTATTTCCCTCCTTTATGGTTCTCAGCTATGGCCAATGGCTCAAACCTTCCAGAAGGCTGGATGTGAAGACAACCTGACTCTAAGATCTTCATTCCATTGATTACCAAGACTGTTGTGCTTTCTCCGGCCTACAGGAACTCTCCATAAGTTTCGTGCTTTCACTGCTAGAGAAGTAACATTCTTTAATAAAGGCCATATAAGTTAACGTACTCATAACTTGCTATGTACCTGAAATGCCAATGGCCTATTTGGAGAACTTGAGGTCAGCTGACACTCCTTGAGGAATTCTTGGAGTTTGCAGTCATTGGCATCTCCCTCTCTCTGCCCTACCCACACACACTTTGGGGCCATCAATCAATCAATCAACAAGAATTTTATTAATGGCCTACTATGTATTCAGTGCACTAGCCACTGAGGATATATCTAGAAGTCAGTCAACAAGCACTTATTAAGGCATATGTCTTACTATATGCCAGATAGACAGATTCTGCTCCAAAGAGCTTCACCACTAAATACGTAATGAATTAAAAATAATCAACAGAGGAAGGCACTGGAATGAAGGAATATCAGGAAAGCCTTCCTATAGAAGGTGAGATTTTAGCTGGGACTTGAAGGAAGTCACAGATTCCAGGAGGTAGAGATAAGGAAGAACACTACCCATGCCTGAGGTGATAAGAGTCTGCTGTAGGATGGTGGCCCTGTTAGAGGAGAGAAGTGAGTGATGCAAGAAAAGATGTTATGAAGAATTGAACAATTTCTCTTCATGATGAGTCTACATTTCAATGAGGGAGATAAGTAAATATACATAATATGAATATAAAAATTTAAATATACACATATTTATGTGTATATTTGTATAAGTGTATACACACAAAGTAGTTAAATCCTAGGTACTTTGGGAAAGGAGGGCACAAATAGGTGGAGGGATCAGCAGAGGCTTCATGTAGAAGACCATGTCTGAGCTTCATCTCAATGAAAGAGAGAGATTATGAATCAGAAGTAAGGAAGGAGCATAGTTCAGGCATAAAACATGGCCATACAAAAGTGTGGACAGAGAACGTGCAGTATCATGTGCAAATATAGAGGAAGCTAGGTTGTATAGTGGCAGATAGCTGGGCCTGGAGTCAGGATGACCTGAGTTCGAATTTAGCCTCAGACACTTACTAGCTATGTGACCTTGGGCAAGTCATTTAGCTTCTGTCTCAATTTTCTCATCTATAAAGTGGGAATAATAATAGCACCTACTTACCAAGATTGTTGTAAGGGTCAAATGAGGTAACATTTATAAAACACTGAACACAGTGTTTGTCACATAAAAAGTATTACATAATATAGACATATTTATAATAAGTTAACTAACCACTGGAATATTACCTCTTAGCCTGGCTTATGAGTTTCATGTCATATATACATAACACATATAAATGCATATGCACATATACACATACATATACATTCATATACGATGTGTATGTCATATAAATATGCTGTATGAGTGGAGAGATGGAGTCAGATGTGAGAGACAGAGTGGTAGGAGTTGGTCATTTACATGATCATGCATAGCAGAAGCGACAAACACATGGCCCAAAGATTACAATGCTCTCTAGTGCAGTTTGAACTAGATTAAAGTGTAACTTAAAACTATTAAATAAAATAAATAAAAATATAATAGAACGCAGAGAATGTTAACATGTGGTTTTCTAACTCAATGTTTTCTAAGTCTAAGTGGCCTGCAGGGATTCTTATGTATGGTTTAATTGCCCACTTCCTCCACCTCCCCCATTTCTTTTTGAGTTTGACCCGGCTGATGAGAAGCGTTCACTCTGTAGAGCATTGCGCAGTGTTTGGTGAGCGATAGAGAAAAAACAGGAGGCCCTTCTCTTTTAAAAAAAAGCTCAGTTTAATGCAAACCAAAGAGAGAGAATCACATAAAAAAAATACCACAGACTTGCAAGCACATTTAATACAGATGCAAATACAAAATGTTTTAAGTTTATAGGGTTTGACAGAATGCTGGAGGAGGTAGAAAAAACAGAGGTAGCTTAGATTAATCAGGAATTTTTTTCACAAAGATTAAGTAGGATTTTTTTTTTAGGCAATTGGGGTTAAGTGACTTGCCCAGGGTCACACAGCTAGTAAGTGTCAAGTATTTAGTCTGAGGCCAGATTTGAACTCAGGTCCTCCTGACTTCAGGGCTGGTGCTCTACACACTGCGTTACTTAGCTGCCCCAATTAAATAGGATTTTAAAGGCAGGGATGGATATGGCTAAGTGATGAAGGTGCTCTACCCACTGCGTTACTTAGCTGCCCCAATTAAATAGGATTTTAAAGGCAGGGATGGATATGGCTAAGTGATGAAGAAGGAATCATCCTTCCCCCCCATCATTATCATCATCATTATGAAAGAAAGACATATTTGAAAACATAGAGATAAGAATGAGTAAGCCGTGTCCACACTCTGGCACCTGGGTTTTTGTAACTGAGTCTCACCAAGGCCAGAGCAGAAGCAATGAAGAAATACAGATGACCTAGAGTTTTTGTTAGGGAATTTATTTATTTTGGTCTAGAACTGTGATTTCATCAGGATATGGAAATACTAGAGTGGAAACTCCTTTCCAGGATCCCAGTTGGCAACATCTCTTTTACTTACCATTTTAGAGAGCTGATGGGCCCTCTGAAAGTTTAAGTGACTTGCTCATTTTCATACAAATAGAAAGTAGTAGAGACAAGACTTGAACTCACATTTGCTGATTCTAAAGCCAGATCTCTAACCACTATACCATACCACCTCTCAGCCTGTTTTATGAGCTATATGTCACATATTCCTACATGTGCACATCAATACATACACACATGTATATTATACACAGTACATGTATGTCTTCACATATATGTATATGTCACTGCCATGTGCCACAATGTGTGCATATATGCCTATGTGCCCACAAGCATATTGTTGTGGTTGTTGTATGCCCTTCATTCTTGAAGAGGATCATGACATCAGGAAAGTGATGTCATGACTAGCAAATGAATTGGATTTAAATGAGAGAGGGCTGTGCAAAGTCATCAGCCTCATTTTCTCCACTGGAGCCATCTGAGCAAGATATAGATCAGGACAACTGGAGATGGCTGTGGATGCAGTGGAAGACCTTGGCCTTTTTAAGCTAAGGTCTTTACAAGGTCTCAGTTTAACAGAGGCAATATCCATTCAGTGATTAAAGCTAGGTAAGAAATGAGGCAAAGAATGGCCTCTTTTACCTAGTCAAAAAAAATCAGTCTGGGAGGGGAAGACTCTCAATGTTTTTGGCCAAAACAGAAACAACTGCTATTTACATTCACTCTGAGCCATCAGGTCCCAAACAACGACCATATGGAGCTTTGGCTGAGACCTATTGCTGGTCAATCAACTAGAACCAGATGGATTTGGATTTAAGGCATTGTCCTTCGGAAAGAAAGCTAGGCCATAAACCCCAAGATATCTTGTGAAGTTTCAGGGATCTAAACTTACATTCCCTTTGGGCAGAACATCTGCAGGTAAGGGTATAAAAGAAGGGAAGAGAAGGGACAGTTTTAGAGAAATTTTGGAAGCCTTGTTTATAGGATTATAAAGGAGGCTTTGTAGCAATTTTGGAAGGAATAGGAGGATAAAGCATGCTCCATCTAATCATGGTAGGTAGGTGGAACAGTGAACAGAGTGCCAGGCCTGGAGTCAAAAAGACTCATCTTTCTGTGTTCAAATATAACCTCAGACACTGGTTGTGTGATCCTGGGTAAGACATTTAACCATATTTGCCTCAATTGCCTCATCTGTAAAATAAGCTGGAGAAGAAAATGGCAAACCACTGTATTATATTTGCCAAGAAAACCCCAAATGGGGTCACAAAGAGTTGGTCTTGACTGAACAACAACTACAAACAACAACAACACACCATCTGTCCATACCAATTACAAACTTTGTAGAAAAGTTCTCAACACCTGATGCCTCTATTTTCTCATTATTTGCACTCTCCCCTAACTTTTATAATCTGACTTCAATATCAAACATCTTACTGAAATTCCTTTCTCAAAAGTTACCAAAGACTTCCTACTCACCGAATCCCATGCCCCTCCTCCTTCCACTTTTTGCTTATTCACTTGTCGTGGTAAAATTTGATATGCTTCATCATTGCTTCTCATTGGAGCCTTCCTTAGACCAACTTGATATATATATATATATATACAGACATATGTATATATGTATATACACATACATATACACATACACATATATATAGATACATATACACATACATATATTCATATATAGAGGTAGAGAGAGATACAGATAGATGGAGATGTAGACATAAATAAATATAGATATATAAAGTAAAGAGATAAACAAAGAGTTCAAGAAACAGACAAAAGGCTGGCACAGAGATACGATTGAGTCATGATGGAGTATTGTTCAGAAATTAGATGGAGCCATTTCTGTTCCAAAAGTAAGGCTCCAATAAATCCTTATAATAGGATAATTTCATCCTTTAAAATGTAGAGAGAACAATAAAGGAAAAGTCTATTTGTTCTGTATCTGGTCTTTAACAACAAGGAAAAAGTAGCGATTGTTGGAGTAAATGGTAAGGATCCTGGAGAGAAATAAATGTTGCATCATGGAGTTTATAACAGAGGAGAAGAGGTGGAAATGAGTTTGGTGTTTTTAGGAGATAGGGAGGTGACTGATCTGGCTAGAATAGAGGGCATACATATTTAGTAAAGAGAAGAAGAACACATTAGATAGATAAGGTACAGCATAATTTGAACTGTCATAAGGTCCATTAAGAGGGAAATGGTTGATCAGATAGGCAAAAGAGATACTTATATGCTGTTTTTAAAATAATTTTTAGTTTTTATTATTCTAAACTTGACAAATGCCAACAAACATGAGCATTTCCATATACCAAAGAAGAACATAAGAAGAGGATTTGCATGAAACTGCAAATCTTTATTGTGTACAGCTTGCTTTTTAAAAAGTATATAATAAATTCAACACATTAGTTTCAAATCTGTTCTGCTCATGTATCCTTTTGAACTTTCTTCTGTTCTCTTCTGTGCATTAAAAAATGCTTCATTTACCCAGTTTTCTTTCTTTTTCCCCCTTCGTATTGCTAGAACTCATCTTTTACCCCAAATCTCCCCCCACCTAAAAAAAAACACTTAAAAAACACATTGAGTATACTCATATAAAACAAATACACACATTGGTCATTTTTGAAAATGTATGTCTTGTTTTATATCATGACTCTACTACCCCTTTCTCAGGAAGTAGGTAGCTTGCTTCATCATTGGTCTTCTGGAGTTGTGGTTGATAATTGCATTGATTAAAATTCAAAGTTGTCTTTCAAAGTTGTTTCTCTTTACAATGTAGTTAATATATAGTTTGTTCTGGCTTTGCTTGCTTCTTTATGCATTGGTTCATACAAGTCTTCCCAGGAGGTAGGTAGCCCAGATTGGGGGTAAGAGAGAGAAGGTTGGCAAATGGGAATGGAGAGTAAGACATATATTTGAAGAATATTTAAAAAAAGGAAAGAACTGATAAAATGTGGTGATATTGATAAAAATATGCCTATATTTTTAATTAATAAGATAAGAAAAATGATGGTGAATTTGACAAAAAATGGATTCTTTGGGAAGGGATGATAGTTTAACAAAAGATTTAAGTTAGAAATGATCCTTGTTATGCTGAATATTGAGTCAAAGTGCTCAGATGATGATTTCTTATCCTTATTTTCTCTGGATTTCTATGAATAATGCCCCTATTTCTGTTTGAAATAAGCTTAGTAATAGGAGTGACACAATACAAGTTCCACTGTATAAAATCCTACCATTGCGAAAGTAATTGAAGACCACACTTGTATTAAATCGAGGATAGATCATCTGGATAAATGTTGTTGTCTTGAGAATTAATACCTCGTCAAAATTGCTTTTAGGTGAAACATATTCCAGTACTTCAACTTTCCAATGAAAATGTGATCTCATCACATTTCTTCCTTGCAAAAACATAGTTTGCAACCTCTTCATGCCTGCCCATCCTGAGTAATTTGTGACTGTGCTGTCTCATAAGTCTTCTAAGAGAAGTTCACTCAATGTGCTTGGAAACTTCCTCCCATTATCTTGACATTGCCAGGATACAATTAAACATTTAGGCTATCTACTAGTTTCCCCCTTAGTTTCACTTAAATTACTGTCACTTTTTTCATCATAAATTTCTTTGATAACATTCTTTACATCACTCCTCATAATTCGTTTTTCAAAAGTTGACTTGAAGGTGCTAGCCATGCAATACCACCAGAAGAATATCGATACTAAAAAGATGGACGTTTGTTTCAAACATCTAGATAGTTAAAGCAAAAGTATTATGTCTGGATTTGAATCCTCCAGACAATTATCTCAGCTTGTCTCATTACTTTGCTAGCATAAATCTGGCATTTTATTATTTGGTCAGGGAGTGACCCCAACTTAATTCCACCCCCTCTTTATTCTTCTTTATTTTTGATTTTCATGGTATAGTGAAAATTGAGAAGATTAGTTCAATAAAGCTCTGTGAAGGTAAACGATATTTCACAAGACTTTGAGTTATTTTTTTTGTCCTGAAACTACAAAGAGAAATAGCACATGGGGTAGGCCCAGAGGATGAAATAGACATGCAGCATCATAGTGATATTATTACAATGAAAATCTGTACCAGATGGGGCTGAAATACCTAGAGATTCAAATATTTCTTTTCAAACTCATAGCTTATGTACTGTCAATCATTCAATAAGCACTTATTAAGTTCCTGCAATGTGGCAAGCATTGTACTAAGTTCTGGGGGGAAGAAGAAGAGACAGGCACAAAAGCTGAAAGGCCCCTTGCACTGGACAAGTGTGTATTTTGCAAAATAAAAAGAAAAAAAAAGCAAAAGGACTTCTGGAAATATTGGCTTGAAGTCCTAGAATTTTAACTTAGAATTGGGTTTTTTTACTCTTATTTGGACACTTAGCTTCATTTCAGCACAGCCCCCCAAAATGTACTCTCTTTAAACTAGATGAAATAATTACAGCTTTTTTCTGAACAATAACAAACCAACCAGACCAAAGAAGCTTGTATTTTTTTTCATCGCCTTTAACGTATTTAAAAAATAATACTCTGTAGCCAACTACTGTCCTATGAGGATAGTAAATATTTATCATTCTATTAAAAGAGTCTGATGAATTTTGACTTGTTTTTCACTATTTCTTCTATAGTTAAAAGATGAGAATGTACCTAAGGGCTAATCACCATAGCAAGAAGTTGTGGTGTGGTAACTGCTTCATAATGAATTTTATGTCAGTCAGATGTTGTCATTTATGACAGGTTTTAAATATGGAACTTTCCTCATTCCCTTTCAAGAAGATAAACTACATGCCCTAGCAAAATTGTGCTTGCCTTGTCACCTTTCTGAGCCTCAGTTTCTTCATTTGTAAAATGAGGATTACTACTACTTACTTCGCAGGCACTGCACAGGTTGGCATCATCTCACCGTACTTATATTATTCTGTTACTTCCTTCCTGAACTGTCCATGCACAATTGTGAATTAGACCTTTCTGTGTTGATATCTTATCCCCCAGCTAACTGGACTATCACATCCTGTGATCACAGACTACTGCAAACTGTGAAATAAATAAAATCTGCAAAATTAAAAAAAAAAAGAAAATAATACTTGCCTGCAGGAATTCTCTATATTTTGTGTTGCTGAGATAACTTCCACTACTGGATCATGAGTGGTGACAAGACAGCACAGTCCAAGAAGGCCTGGACTACAAGAGCACAATCAAAGGCCAGACTGTACAGAAAGGGAATGCAAACTTTTAAAGTCAAAGCCAAAGTCAGGAGCTGGAAAAACTCAAAACTGGAAACTGGAAAATGAGGGCAAAGTTCAGAATTCAAGTAGCTGGGCTGAGGTCAGTGCCCAGAGGTCCAAGTCAGAGAGGAGAAGGGTCCAAGGGTATAGGCTTGGATGAAGGCTCTAGATCACCTTAGAGATGGATTTGTGACCTGGGCCCAGGGAACAGTGTCTCTCTATCAGGAAGAAGCAGAAGATTGATAGAAGTAAATTGTGGCTAATGATCCCAAGGAGCTTTCTAGAATGGATAGACTAGTTCACAACTCCGCCAACAGTGTACCTATTTTCCCACAGCCCCTTCAGTATTTGTAATTTTTCTTATTTTGTCATCTTAGACAATCTGATGGGTATGAGGTGGGACCTTGGAGTAGTTTTGATTTGAATTTCTTTATTAGTGATTTAGAACATTTACTCATATTAGTATTCATAGGTTGGATTTCTTCCTTTGAAAACAGCCTATACATATCCTTTCACCATTTACCAATTGGGGAATGGCTTTTTTTACTTGTTAATTTAATATTATTTCCAATTTGTCTTAGAATTGAGACTTATATCCGAGAAATTTTCTGCAAAGACTTCCCCCCTGTTTCCTGCTTTTTAATTTTATGTAATCTAAATTATCCATTTTACCTCCTGTGAACTTCTCTTTTCTTGTTTCATCATCAACTCTTCCTCTATCCTCTATCTGATAGGCAATTTATTCCATGTTCTATTAATTTGCTTATGATGTTTAAAACATGTACTAATTTTAAACTTATTATATAGTGTGAGATGTTAATCTATACCTATATTTTCCTACATTACTTTCTATTTTTCTTAACAATTTTTGATGAATACTGAGGTTTTTTTTTTTTTAGGCAATTGGGGTTAAGTGACTTGCCCCAGGGTCACACAGCTAGCAAGTGTCAAGTGTTGGGTCTGAGGCTGGATTTGAACTCAGGTCCTCCTGACTTCAGGGCTGGTGCTCTATGCACTGCGCCACCTAGCTACCCCATGAATACTGAGTTCTTGCCCCAATAATTGGGTTTATCAAACACTAGGTTACTATGCTCATTTGATTCTGTATATTGTGTACCTAATCTGTTCCATTGATCAACTGTTTGCTTTCTTACTTGGTATCAAATTAATCTGATGATTATAGCTTTATAATATAGATATGGTACTCCTAGACCTCCTTCTTCATTATTTTTTCATTGATTCCCTTGCTATTCTTGACCTTTTGTTCCCTATGAGAAATTTTATTATTATTTCTTGCTATCTTAACCAAATAATTCTTTGGTAGCTTCATTCAGTATGACACTGAATAAGTAAACTAATTTAGGCATTATTGTTATTTTTATTGTATTGACTCAACCTACCTTTGAGCAATTTGTTTCTCTAATCATTTAAATGATCTGTATTTATGTGAAGAATATTTTGTAATTGTGTTCATATAGTTCCTGTACGTTTCTTGGTAGATAGACTAATTATTATTCTATATTGTTTATTGTTATTTTAAATAGAATTTCCCTTTCTATTTCTTCCTGCTGGATTTTGTTGATAACATAGAGAAATGCTGATGATTTGAGTGGATTTATTTTATATCTTGCAACTTTGCTGAAGTTTTTAATTTTTTTAGTTGACTCTCTTGGGTTCTCTAAGTAAATCGTTATATCATTTACAAAAATGATACCTTTGTTTCCTCTTTGTCTATATTTATTTCTTCAATTTATTTTTATTGCCTTGTTTATACAGTGCTTAATGTGTCTGCTTTTCTCCATTTGTTTGTGAGATTTTTAATTCGCTAACAAATGGTCAATTTTTGTGAAGGTATGAAGCACAGCTGAGAATTAGGCATATACTGTTTATGTTCAAATTTAGTATTTTCCAAAGGTCTGTCATATTTTGCCTTTTTCAAATTCTATTTCAGTCCTTTTCTTATTTCTTTTTTTAAAAAATTTAATTTTTCTAGGTCTAAGAAGGGTAAATTATAATTTTACTGTGTATTTCTTCCCACCTATCTCTTTTAATTGGGTTTATTTTTGTTTTGCTTTGTCTGAGATCATGATTGCTGCCCCTGTCTTTTTTTTTTACTTCAGCTGAAGCAGAATAGATTCTTCTCCAGCTCTTTATTTTACCTCTGTGTTTCTGTTTCAAGCATGTTTCTTGTAAAAGACACATTGTGGATTTTGGTTTCTAACCTATTCTGTCCTTCCTTTTTTTTTCATTTTGTGAGTGAGTTCATCCCATGCACATTCATAATAATGTAATTTAATTCTATTTCTTATCTTTATTCTTCTCCCTCCTCAACCACTCTTTAAGAATCTATTTTGTTTTGCTTTGTTTAAAAAATATAAATTTTTATATTTTCTTTTATTTCCAGTTAGATGTTAAAATAATATTTAACATTCATTTAAAAAATTTTGAGTTCCAAATTCTTTCCCTTCCTCCCCTCCTCCCTTTTTGTAAAAAACAAATAATTTGATGTATTTTATGCATGCAAAGTCACGCAAAACATATTTCCATATTAGCCGTGTTGTGAAAGGAAAAAAAAACAAAAGAAAAAGAAAGTTAGAAAAGTATGCATCAATCTATATTCAGGCTCCATTGGTCCTTTTTTTCTGGAGGTGGATATCATTTTCATCATTAATCTTGGAATCATTTTGTTGCTAAACCATTCACAGTTGATCATGGTACAAAATTGCTGTCGCTACTTACAGCATTCTCCTGGTTTTGCTCACTCCACTTTGAATCAATCAGTTCACAGAAGTTTTTCCAGGTTTTTCAGAAACCGTTCTGCTAGTCATTTCTTATAGCACAAGAGAATTACATAAAAATCATATATCAAAACTTGTTCAGCTATTCCTGAATTAATGGACATCTCCTCAAGTTCCAATTCTTTGCTCTCACAAAAATAGCTGCTATAAGTATTTTTGTACATATAGGTCCATTTTCCTTAAAAAAAAATCTCTTTGAGATATAGACCTAGTAGCAGTATTACTGGGTCAAAGGGTATGCACAATTTTGTAGCTCTGGGCATAGTGCCAGAGTGCTCTCAAGAATGCTTAGATCAGTTCATAACTCCACCAATAGCATGCCAGTGTCCCAATTTTCCCACATTTCCTCCAAAATTTGTCATTTTCCTTTTCTGTCATATTATCCAATCTGAACTACAAACATTGTGTACAGACCTCTGTTCTGTTCCTGGCATTTCTTTTAGAGTTGACGGTCAGCAAACACCATATCAATTGTTCCTCAGCCCTTTCTGAAGCCACACTGGCTCTCAGGTAGATGACTAACTTTCAGGTGAAGGATCAGCCTTTGGCAAGAATCTTGCCAGCAATGACTCGAAGAGATACATACCCCCCCTCCCCCTGCTGTGGTTGTCATAGGACAAACTATTTCCTTTGCCTTTATAGAGATGGACAATAGAGGCATCCTTGAACTTCTGGGGGATAGCCTGCTCTTGCCATATAACCTGGAAAATTCCAGTCATTGTTTGCATGAGCAATGGACCCCGCCCCTCCAGTAAATCTCAGCTAGAATAGAATCAGCACCGGGTGCTTTGCCATACAAAAGGAACCTAATGGAATTCAAAACCTCTTCTTCAGTTGGAACTTCAGCTAGGGAGGGATTAACTTCAACCTGAGGTAAATGATCAATAGCATCAGCATTGATGGATGAGAGTTAGTTAAGAACACTATGGAAGTGTTCAGCCTATCTCTCTAGGATCATGTCCTTATCACTCATCAATGAGGCTCCATAGCACTGAGTGGTTGAGATGCACCATATGTCTTCGGCCCATAAATAGCCTTCAGGGCATCACAAAAGCATAAAATTGAACTTCATAGGTGCTCCATCAGCCACCACCACACCATCCACAGGTGGAACCATTGGTTACAGCAAATGGAGAAGTTTTGAATGCTGTGGATAAGTTCACTTACCAGTGTACTTTTCAGGGATATACACATTGATGATGAGGTTGATACACACATTGCCAGAGCTATCTCAGTGTTTAGGAGGCTTCAAAGGAAAATATGGGAGAGAAGAGGTATTAGACTGACTACCAAACTGAGCTCTTGTGCTGACCTCATTGTTGTATGCCTGTGAAACCTGGACAGTGTACTGGTGCCATGCCAGGAAACTGAATTGCTTCCATTTAAATTGTCTTAGGAAGATTCTGAAGATCACCTGGCAGGATAAGCCACTGAGTCCTTTCTCAAATTAAATTGCCAAGCATTCAAACTCTACAGTGTGCAATTCCAATAGGCTGGCTATGTTGTTCTAATGCCAAATGTGCACCTGCTAAAAAGACTATTTTATGGAGAACTCACACAAGGCAAGCGCTCACAGGGTGGTCAGAAGAAGAGATACAAGGACACTCTCAAGGTTCCTCTTAATAACTTTGGAATTGATTGTGTGACATGGGAGACACTGGCACAGGACTGCTCAGCATGGTGTGCCCACATCAGAAAAGGTTCTGTGCTCTATGAGCAAAGCAGAATTGAAATAGCTCAAAGGAAATGCAAGATGTGCAAATTTAGAGAATCCACCCCAAATGTTCACATGGATATATGCCGGACCTGTGGTAGAGCATTCCAAGCTCATATTGGTCTGGTCAGCCACAGTCAGACACACTGTAAGTTGACTCTAGCATAGTGATGTTATTTTGGTCCTCTTTGAGAAAAAAGGACAACAATCAATCCAATCTGATAGATGTGAGGTGGTATATCTCAAGAGTTGTTTTAATCTGCATTTCTCTGATGAATAGTGATTTAGAGCATTTTTTTCATATGACTATAGATAGCTCTGACTTCTTCTAAAAACTGCCTCTTCCTATCCTTTGACTATTTATCAATTGGAGAATGACTCATATTCTTATAAGTTTGACTCTGTTCTATATACATTTGAGAAATGAGGCCTTCACAGAGAAACTTGTGGTGATAAATTTCCCCAGTTTTCTGCTTTCCTTCTAATCTTGGCTGCACAGGATTTGGGCCAAACCTTTTTAATTAAATGTAGTAAAAAATTATCTATTTTACTTCCCATAAGGTTATTTATTGTTCTGTCATAAATTCTTCCCTTATTCATACATCTGACAGGTAAGATATTCCATGCTCCCTTAATTTGCTTATGATATCACACTTTATGTCTAAATGCATGTATCCATTTTGACTTATGTCTAAATCATGTATATGGGGTAAGATGTTGGTCTATGTCTAGTTTCTGCCAAACTGCTTTCCAGTTTTCCCAGCCATTTTTGTCAAATGGTAGGTTCTTGTCCCAAAGGCTTGGATCTTTTGTTTATCAAACACTAGATTACTATGGTCATTTACTACTGTGTACTGTGTATCTAATCTATTCCACTAGTCTACCACCATATTTCTTAGCTAGTACCAGATTGTTCTGATGATTACCACATTGTAATACAGACTGAGATCTTGTATAGCTAGCTGAGTCACCTTCTTTACATTTTTTTTTATTGGTTCCCTTGATATTCTTGACCTTTTATTCTTTTTTTATTCTTTTTTTTCCCTTTATTTTTAGTTTTCAATATTCACTTCCACAAGGTTTTGAGCTCCAAATTTTCACCCCATTTCACCCCTCCCCCCACCCCAAGATGGCATGCATTCTGAATATCCCTTCCCCTAGTCTGTCCTCTCTTCTATCTCTCCCCCCCTTCTCTTATCCCCTTCCCCTTCTATTTTCCTGCAGGGCAGGATAGACTTCTGTACCCCATTTCCCATATTTCTTATTTCCCAGTAGCATGTGAAAACATTTTTTGGAAACATATGTTTTTAAAACTTTAGGTTTCAAATTTTCTCCCTTCCTCCCTCCACCCACCCTCATTGAAAAGGCAAGCAACTCAATATAGGTTATACATGTGCAGTTATGCAAAACACTTCCACAGTAGACATGTTGTGAAAAACTAATTCTATTTCCCTCAATCCTGTCCTGCCCTCCCCTTTATTCTATTCTTTCTTTTGACCCTGTCCCTCCTCAGAAGCATTTGCTTCTGATTAACCCCTTTCCCAATCTGCCCTCCTCTCTATCACCCCCCCCTGCTCTCTTGTCCCCTTCTTCCCCTATTTTCCTGTAGGGTAAGACAGATTTCCATACCCAATTGAATGAGTATGTTATTTCCTCCATAAGCCAAATCCTATGAGAGTAAGATTCACTCATTCTCTCTCACCTTCCCCTGTTTCCCCTCCACTGTAAGAGCCTTTTCTTTTCTGTTTTTTTTGTGAGATAATTTACCCCAATCTACTTCTGCCTTTCTTCTTCTCCTAGTATTATCCTCTCTCATCCCTTAATTTTATTCTCCAGATATGACCCCTTCATCTTCAACTCACCCTGTGCCATCTATCTATCTATCTATCTATCTATCTATCCATATGTATAATTTTTTTCCTCCAACTACCCTAATACTGAAAAGGTCTCATGAGTTATAAATATCATCTTTCCATGCAGGAATGTGAACAGTTCAACTTTCATAAGTCTCTTATGATTTTTCTTTCCTGTTTACCTCTTCATATTCCTCTTGAGTCTTGTATTTGAAAATCAGTTTTTTTTATTCAGCTCTGGTCTTTTCATCAAGAATGCTTGAAAGTCCTCTATTTCCCTGAATGACCATTTTTTCCCCTGAAGGATTATGCTCAGTTTTGCTGGGTAGGTGATTCTTGGTTGTAATTCTATCTCCTTTGCCCTCTGGAATATTATATTCTATACCTTGTGGTCCTTTAATATAGAAGCTGCTAAATCTTGTGTTATCCTGATTGTATTTCCACAGTACTTGAATTGTTTCTTTCTGGCAGCTTTTCTCCTTGACCTGGGAATTCTGGAATTTGGCTACAATATTCCTAGGAGTTTTCCTTTGGGGATTTCTTTCAGGAGGAGATCTGTGGATTCTTTCCATTTCTATCTTGCCCTCTGGTTCTACTTGGTAATTTCTTGAAAGATGATGTCTAGCCTCTTTTTTTGATCATGACTTTCAGACAGTCCAATAATTTTTAAATTCTCTCTCCTGGATCTATTTTCCAGGTCAGTTATTTTTCCTTTTGACCAACGCCTCCTTCAGTCCCTTCCCCCTTTTATTATCCCTTTCCCTTTTCTTCCCCTTTAGTCTTACTGCTGCTTCCCTCCCTTCTTTCCCCCCTCCCTTTTCTTTCCCCCCTTCCCTCCTACTTCCTATAGGGCAAGTTAGATTTCTATACCTAACTGATTATATTATGCCCTTGTTGAGCCTAATCTGATGAGAGTAAGGTTCAAACAATGCTCCCCCTTCTTTCCCTCTGCTGTAATAGGATTTTGTGTCTTTTCCTGTAATGTAATTTACCCTTGTCTGCCTCCTCCTTTCTCAGTACCTTTTCTAAGATCAGATTGATCCACTTATTTGGATCCATTTAACCCACTTGATTAGATTTTTTTTTATCATTACATCAAAGTCAACTAATATCCACCCTCTTTATGTATACTCCTTTAACAAGGTGTAATAACAATACAGTTCTCAAGGGTTGCAAGTCTCATATTCCCTTGTAGGGGTTTAAACAGCCCCCCCCCATTAACAACATATTGTATCCTTCTGTCCCATTTACCTTTTTAAGTCCTTCTTGAGTCCTGTACTTGAAGATCAAATTTTTTGTTGAGCTCTGGTCTTTTTATCAGGAAAGTTTGGAAGTCTCCTATTTCGTTGAATATCCACCTCCTCCCTTGAAAAATGATGCTCATTTTTGCTGGGTAATTGATCCTTGGCTGCATTCCAAGCTCCTTTGCCTTACGGAATATCATGTTCCATGCCCTGCGTCTTTTAATTTAGAAGCTGCAAGGTCCTGTGTAATCCTGACTGTGGTTCCATGATATTTAAATTCTTTCTTTCTGGCTGCTTGCAGCACCTTCTCTTTCATCTGGTAATTTTGGAATTTTGCTATTATATTTCTTGGTGTTGTCAATTTGGGATCTCTTTCAGGTGGTGATCGGTGGATTCTTTCTATGGTTATTTTCCCTTCTGGTTCTAGGACTTCTGGGCAGTTTTCCTTTATGATTTCCTGAAAGATACTGTCCAGGCTCTTTTTTTCATCATGATTTTCAGGTAGTCCAATAATTTTTAAATTGTCTCTCCTGAGTCGATTTTCCAGGTCGGTTGTTTTACTGATGAGGTATTTTACATTTTCATCTATTTTTTCATTTTTTTGTTTCTGTTTGACTGATTCTTGCTCTCTCATAGAGACATTAGTTTCCATTTGTCCAATTCTAGTTTTTAACAGATTGTTTTCTTCTGTTAGTTTTTGTACTTCCTTCTTCAACTGGCCAATTGTTTTTTTAGGGACTTGTTTTCTTCAGTACTCTTCTGTTAGTTTTTGTCCTTTTCTTCAATTGGCCAATTGTGTTTTTTAGGGACTTGTTTTCTTCAGTGTATTTTTTTCCAATTGGCCAATTGTATTTTTGAAGGACTCTTTACCTCTCTCATTTGACTATTAAAATCCTTCTTGAGCTCTTCTAAGAAGGCTTTTTGGGCTTCAGATCAGTTCATATTCCCTTTTGTTGTTGCAGATGTGGGTTTGTTGAGAATATTGTCCTCTTCAGAATTTCTGTCTTGATCTTCACTCTTCTCATAATATGAATCTATGGTACGTTTCTTTTTACTCATGGTGTTTCTTTATTCCCTGGCCTTTAAAGAGATTGAGCTCTCCTGCTGGGGCACAGAGGGTACTGACTCAAGCTTTTTGTGTTGGGAGCCTAGGTCTTGGTTACTGGCTTTGCATTCTGGGGCCTCTTATGCTGGGAATTGGAGGCTGTAGGTTTCTGGCAGCTTACCTTGTGTTGGGCTGGAATCAGCAAGGCTGGAACTTTCAGGCAGTTCTAGGTTGCCTGCTTTTCCTTTCCTTTAGCTTTCTTCTGCTCCTTATAGATGGCTGCTGCAGGATGTTTATCTTCCTGGGACCCCCTGCAGTGTTGTCTCCCTTGTTTCTGCTAATTCACGGGGAGATTCCTTTGCGGTGGATTGCCGAGACTCCTGGTGGTTTTCTGAGCTGGTTTCCACCGGTTCCCCCCCCCCCCCCAGCCCTCACTGAGGCACTGGGAGGTCCAGGTGTTGGTGTTTGTCTGCTCTACCACCTGGGATTCAGGATCTCTTCACAATTGGGGGCTTCAGGGCTCCTACAGCTCACCTGGTGTTGGGTTGGAATCAGCAAGGTCGGGGCTTTAGGAAGCCTTTAGGTTGTTTTCTCTACCTCCTTTCAGATGAATGCTGCAGGGTACTTATCCACCTGGGGCCCCTTGTAGTTCTGCCTCCCTTAGTTTTGCTGAGGTACTGGGAGAACTGTTTGCTGGGCTACTGCACTGCTGCTCCTTGTCTTTCTTCTAGTTCAGGTATTCCTGGTTTTTTTTTTTCTGGGGTGATATTTTCTGGGTTTTCAGAGGTTGATGGGGGAGAGTGAGAGCGGCTACCTTTTCACTCTGCTACCTTGGCTCCTGGAAGCGCAGTTGTTTTTCCAATGAGATGTTTCACATTGTCTTCTATTTTTTCATTCTTTTGGATTTATTTTATAATATCTTGATTTCTCATAAAGTCACTAGCTTCCAATTGCTCTGTTCTAATTTTTAAGGAAGTATTTTCTTCAGTAATCTTTTGGACTTCCTTTTCCATTTGGCCAATTTTGCTTTTTAGGGCATTTTTCTCCTCATTGGCTTTTTGGACCTCTTTTGCCATTTGGATTAGGCTGTTTCTTAAGGTGTTATTTTCTTCAGTATTTTTTGGGTCTCCTTTAGCAAGCTGTTGACTTGTTTTTCATGATTTTCTTGCATCACTCTCATTTCCCTTCCCAGTTTTTCCTCTACTTCACTTACTTGCTTCTCAAAATCCCTTTTGAGCTCTTCCAAGGCCTGGGATTGATTCATATTTTTCTTGGAGGCTTTGGATGTAGGAGCTTTGATTTTGTTGTCTTCTTCTGGTTGTATATTTTGATCTTCTTTCTCACCAAAGCAAGATAATATAGCCTGATTCTTTTTGCGAGGTTTGCTCATGATCCCAGACAATTACTGGAGTTTTAAACTCTTTGTTAAGGTAAGAGTCTGCTTCCAATGTGGAGAGTGTACTGTCCCAAGCTTCGGGGGTTTGTACAGCTGTGTGTTCAGAGATACTTGTAGGGACCTGTAAATTTTCAGTTCTTCCAAGGTGGTATGATAAGGGGTGAGGTGTTTATTCCCTTCCTGGCCTGTGACCACAAGTACTCCTTTCTGTCCTGTAACTGTGAGGAAGGTTTCCTCTCCACAACCACTACAAACTCCATCATGCCAGTGCTCCTCCTCACCCTGGGACCACTGCCCAGAACTGTGACCCAGATCCAAGCACAGGCAAAGCAAGAGATTCCTACCTCAGCACTGGCAAAGAGATCCCTACAATCCCTCTCTGATCAGCCACTGAATTCTCCCTCAGTCTATGGGCCTGAAGCTGAGGAGGCAGCTGCATCCCCTCCAGGGCCATACTCTTGGGGAATGGATCTGAGACCCCACATTCCTCTCTCAGCACCGCAGAAACAGACTTTTCCCACTGACTTTCTAAATTGTCTTTGGCATTTGTGGATTGAGGAGTCTGGAAACTGCCACAACTGCCTGCAGTTCATTCCTCTGAGGCCTGCTCAAGGTTTGCTGCGGCCTGCTTGCCCATGCCCACCTGCGCTCCTCTACCAACACAGCATGATATACCTTTCTGATCGATTGTCCAGGTTGTCTTGGGACAGAAATTTGTTTCACTCTGTCTTTTTGTGGGTTCTGCTGCTTTAGAATTTGTTTAGAGATATTTTTTAGAGGTATTTGGAGTGGTTTAGGGGAGAGCTCAAGCAAGTCACTGCTTTAACTCTGCCATCTTGGCTCTGCCCCTTGACCTTTTATTCTTCCTGATGAATTTTGTATGTTTGTTTGGCTGCTTTTAGCTCTATAAAATAATTTTGGTAGTTTGTTATGAAACTGAATAAGTAGATTAATTTAGGTGGCATTGTCATATTGGTTCAGTCTACCTATGAGCAATTAAACATTTATCCAGTTGTTTAGATCTGACTTTATTTGTGTGAAAAATGTTTTTAATTGTGTTCATATGGTTCTTGGATTTGTCTTGGCAGGTAGACTCCCAAGTATTTTATATTTGTCCACATTTTTTTAAAATGGAATTTATCTTGTTATTTCTGGCTGCTGAACTTTGTTGGTAATATATAGAAATTCTGATGACTTAATGTGGATTTCCTTTCTATCCTTAAACTGTACTAAAGCTGTTAATTACTTCAACTAGTTTTTTAATTGGTTATCTAGGATTCTCTAAATATACCATCATATCTTCTGCAAAGAGTGATAGTTGTGTTTCTTCAATGCCTATTCTAGTTCCTTTACTTTTTTTTTCTTCTTTTATTGCTATAACTAGCATTTCTTGTAAATGGGCATCCTTGCTTATTGAGAAGGCTTCTAGCTTATGCCCCTTACAAATATTTATTGATGGTTTTAAATAGACACTACTTATTAATTTAAGGAAAGCTCCATTTATCTCTATGCTTTCCAGTGTTTTTAATAGGAAGAAGTATTGTATTTTGTAAAAAAAAAGTTTTTCTTTGCATCTTTTTATATAATTATATGATTTTTGTTAGTTTTGTTATTGATATGATTAATTATGCTGTTAGTTTTCCTAATATTGAACCAGCCTTGCACTTTGGTATAAATCTTACCTTGTCATAATGTATGATTTTTGTGATATAGGGATTGAATTTCTTTGCTGGTGTCTTATTTAATACTTTTGCATTAATATTCACTTGGGAAATTGATCTGTGGTTTTCTTTCACCATTTTTGCTTTTCATGGTTTAGGCATCAGTGCCGTATTTGTGTCCTGAAGAGAATTTGGTAGGACTCTTTTGCCAATTTTTTTTTCAAATAGCTCGTATAGTATCAGAATGAGTTATTCTTTAAATGTCTGTATAAATCGCTTATGAATCTATCTGGTCTTGGGGAATATTTTCCTAGGGAGTCATTTATGGCTTGTTCAATTTCCTTTTTCAAAATAGGATCATTTAAGTATTCTATTTCCTCTTTTATCAATCTGGATAATTTATATTTTTGTAAATATTCATCCATTTCACCCAGATTATCAGGTTTACTGGTATATAATTGGGCAAAATAGCTCCTAATGATTGCTATAATTTATCTTCATTGATAGTACATTCACTCTTTTCATTTTTGATATTTTAAAATTTTAAAATAAAATTAGCTCCTAGTTTTATTTATCAACTCAATGGTTTTCTTTCAGTTTTATTAATTTTTCCTTTGATTTTCAGGATTTTCAATTTGGTGTCTAATTGGTGATTTTTAATTTGTTCTTTTTCTAGACTTTTTTTTAAATTGCATTCTCATTTCATTGATCTGTTCTTTCTTGATTTTATTGATTTAAATGTTTAGAGACATTAATTTCCTCCTAAGTACCACTTTGGCTGCATCCCACAAATTTTGGTATGTTGTCTCACTTTTGTTATTCTCTTTAATGACATTATTGATTATTTCTATAATTTATTCTCACTCATTCTTTAGGATTAGATTATTTAGTTTCCAATTAAATTTTAATCTATATTTCCATGGCCCTTTATTGAATTTAGTTCTTATTACATTATGATCTGAAGAGGCTACACTTAAAATTTCTGCTTTTCTGCATTTGGTTGTGAGATTTTTATGCTATGATACATGACCAATTTTTGTGTACATGCCATGTAACACTGAGAAAAGGTGTATTTCTTTCTATCCCCATTTCGTTTGATCCAGAGGTCTATTATATGTAGGTTTTCTAAAATTCTATTCATCTCCTTCTTTCTTATTAATTTTTTGGTTAGATTTATCTAGTTCTGAGAAGGAAAAATTGAAGTCCCCCACTAATATTGTTTTACTTTTTTCTCCTGTAACTCATTTAATTTCTCCTTTAAGAATTTGAATGCTATAGCATTTGGTGTATATATGTTTAGTATTGATATCACTTCATTATCTATGGTACTTTCTAGTAAAATGGAGTTTCCCTGTTTATTTTTTCATTAGATATATTTTTTGCTTTTGTCTGAGATCATGATTGCTACTTCTACTTTTTTTTTCACATGAGCTGAAACATAATTCAGCCTGCTCTAGCCACTTATCTTTACTCTGTGCGTCTCTCTACTTTAGGTGTGTTTCTTATAAACAATGTATTTTTGGGTTCTGTTTTTTAATCCGCACTGCTATCCACTTCTACTTTATGGGTGAGTTCCATTCACATTCATAGTTATGATTGCTAAGTGTCTACTTTTGTCATTTCTATTTCCATCCTTCCCCCATCTCTTTTTACACTGTCCCTCTTCAAACGTCTGCTTTGCTTCTGATCACTGCTTACCGCAATTTGTTCTTCCTTACATCACCCTTCCCCTTTTCTCTTTTCTCCCTTCCCTCCTACTTCCCTGTGGGGCAAGATGGATTTCTATACCCAACTGAAGGTGCATATTATTCCATCTTTGAGCCAACTCTGATGAGAGTAAGGTTCAAGTGTCTCATGGATTCATTACTTCTCCTTGGCCAATTCTGAATTTTAAGGAATTATTTTCTTCATTCAGTTTTTGTACTTCCTTTTCCATCTGGCCAATTCTATCTTTTAATGAGTTCTTCAATGAATTTTTGTACCCTTTTTCCCATTTGACCAATTCTGCTTTTTAAGGAGTTCTTATCTTCAGTGGATTTTTGTACCCTTTCTTTCTTTCTTTCTTTCTTTCTTTCTTTCTTTCTTTCTTTCTTTCTTTCTTTCTTTCTTTCTTTCTTTCTTTCTTTCTTTCTTTCTTTCTTTCTTCCTTCCTCTTCCTTCCTTCCTTCCTTCCTTCCTTCCTTTCTTTCTTTCTTTCTTTCTTTCTTTCTTTCTTCCAAGGGGATGACTCTCTTTTCATAATTTTCTTGTATCCCTCTCATTTCTTTACCCAGCCTTCAAGGAGCTTACAGTTTAGAAACAGTTGTGAAAACAATGTCACTAAATATCGTATGACATATTACATGACACTGTCTTTTAAGAGGATTGCTATGAGAGTTGAATTGGACTTGACCACTAGCTTTTGCTCTTGTCCTGATGTCTTCTCTCTCTGGGACTTTGCTCATGTGTGATACTCTCCCACCATCACTTTCCCTACTTCAGTAGTATCTGCTTCTCTTCATGTTCTTTCCTTTCTTCAATATCCCTTCCAGTACAATTTCTTCTGTGAAATTCCTTCTCTGATCCTCTTCTCTTATAACTGTCTTTCTCCCTCTCTTCTCTTCCTACCCAGAGCTAGAAGCTCTGCCTCCTCAAATTCCTCTGTCTGAACTACTCTATTGTACTTATCCCACTTTCCTGTAAATTACAATTACTTGTGTTCTCCCTCACCTCCCCAAACACATTCACATCACTATTTGACTAAAAGTTCCTTGAGAGGAGAATCTATATGGTATCTTCTTTTATATTCTCAAGAGAAGCAGTGGGGTGCTAGAGAGAACTATGGTGGATTTAAAATTTGGAGAATAGGGTTTGATGACCCTTAATAGCTCTGTGTGGCCCTGGGTGAATCACTGTAATCACTCTGTTCCTCAGTTTCCATATCTTTCCCACTTCCATCCTGATTTCATATAGTTTATATTAGAGTATTTGTGAAAACCCTTGGGAACTATGGGGTTAACAAATGTTTGTTGAATTGAATCTAAAGAAGTGTATAAAAGGGTTCTTGACTGTTTCTGTGCCTGAAGTGTGCTCCTTTGTCTAAAATAGTTTGCTGGGCTATAATCTTGCCCTGCTGTTCATATATTTCCACAGTAATCTCTGAAAGTTCCATGCTGACAAAAAGTGAACCCTAACCATTTGCTTACAGATGTTATTTTGGGCCAGAAGTCTGTACACACTGGAAGATCCATAAGGACATTTTACAAATCATTCCACTAAGCCCTCACAAACAAAAGTTATGCAAACAAAATTCCCCGTGTCAATTAAATCTGCTAAAGATGGTTATAACCTATGGTTAACCCTTGGGTCCAAAGGTAAATTTGCTTCTTCCTTTTATCTCAAGTAAGCTATTTCCCACTGGGCTGAAAGGCCAAATTAGGCCAAAATCATTGAAATCAATGGAGGCTATGTGAGGAGTCTATGTGTCAGTAGAATCACGCCTCTCATAAACGACATATAATTCATTGATATACATGCCTTATATTCGTATATTTTATGTATATGAAATATAGAGCAGGATTAATCGCTAAAAATGGAGAATAGTGTTGACTGTGTGACACATTATGGGATCATGGACAGAGCTCTAAGGAGCTGTCTGACCTCTCTCTTATTAGCCTTAATTAGTAAATAAATACAAAAGTCCTTGTCCTTATAGTGTTTTTAACTAGCAAATAATCTGTGTGAAGAAGTATTATTTGTTGGTTACTCCGTTATTGATTCCCCTAGTTGGAGGCTTCATATCTATCCTTCTTTCCAATAGAAAGGTTTCTGCATATTGGAAATCATTCATCTTAGGCCTGATTCCATTGTCACAGAAATATTCTTGTATAAAGAAGCCTAAGGAAGGAAGAGTTTTGGGTTTTTTACATAGTGGGAAGGAAATATAGTTAAATAATTATTTACCTAGATCTATCTATAATACTTTCTAATCTGTCTGTAGCTGAGAATTGGGGAAAAATTATGGAACAAGGTCTGAGTTTAAAAATCCTTTTCCCAGTCCTTTTGTGCTACAGTAACTATTCATGTGACCTTGGGGAAATTTTTTCACCTTTGTGGTTCTCTGCTTCCTCAGTGGTAAAATGAGAGTGTTAGACTACTTGATCCCCCATTAGAATCTTAGCTCCTTGAGGTCAGGGACTATTTTTCTCTTTCTTTGTATCAACCACGCTAGGTATAGTGCTTGGCATGTAGTCAGCACTTAATAAATGATTGTTCACTTGACTCTCTGTCTCATGTCCCTTCCAGCTCTGTGATTTCGAGCAGATCCTATTGGCTACAATAATTTTTTTAAACTGCAGAATGAGGTGTTTATATCAATAAGAATTTGAAAGAAAGGTTTAATATGGATATTTTCCAATTGATAATTGATTATATTTCTTTCTCATATTATTCATATGTTTCTTTTTAATGTGCATTTCTCTCTGCATGCCTAAAAAGGTGATCATGTACAATATAGCCCTGAATATCTAATGGGAGTTCCACTTAATGCACTCAGGTTGATGTCAGCAGACTAAATGAAATGTGAACTCTGTCTGGGAGAAAGTACAAACTCTATATACACTTGGCAATTAAAAGGGATACAGAAAAATGTTTGTATGAGCCTGATTTTTTTTGAAGTATCCTTAGATTTTTAGTGTTTTAGAAATGTGAAAACAAGTTAAAATTAAAATGTTACATAATTTGCTGAAAAATGCACCAATGTCTCATATGTAAAGTATCTACATTATTTTAAACTGATAGTACAGGACACCTATTATGATCAAGGCTTTTTTTTTTATTGTTCTTAGCTTATCTGTAGGTTGCCATTTGTGATTCAGCTTATTTTTTCCTGTCATATTCCATATCTAAACATCAGAATCATTGACTTAATTCAAAGCACCCCCAAGGGAGAATGATACATATCATGGCTTCCTCTTACATTGCTTTAAATCATCCTCCCTAACCCCCAAGGTGAAAATAACCATCCAATGTGGATAGATAGTAAGGAATGTATATTTAGCCATATATTTCCATGCTCAGGAAGTCTGTTAAGGAAACCATTTGTTCAAAATCAGATGTATTTCCTTTGATGACTAAATGATGGCAGTTTTGTAGGGTGGGCCTCAGTGCGCTTGACCTGGTCAAGCTGTGTCATTCAGTCAGACACAGGATGCCTTAGAATTTCCTTTTAGATTAGGTCATCAACTCTTTTTCTCTTTTTATCCTGTGGTTGCAGTTATTTAAGTGCAGTCCAGCAACAGACCCAATATTTACCTCTACAAGGAGAAGAGGGATGTTCATTGTTTTGGGGCCCTTGAAGGTCATGGGGAAGCTATTCATGGTGAACATTTTAGAAAGTGAATGGCACATTTGTGGTTACTGTATATCCAAATGGTGGCAGATAAGGAGCAAATGACATTTGGTAGCCTCCCTTTGGAAAATTCAGACATTTTAAGGGTTAAAGTACATTTAAAATTAGTTCTTTTAAGAGGAAAGTACATTATAAATGAAAGGCCTATGTTGAGTTTGGTTTCTTAGGCCTCTGCTTAATTCAGGCCATGAGTTCACTTTGATAATAAAGTCAGCATTTGAGAGTTGCACGTTATTTCACAGGAAAACTGAACAAGTTAAACATATTACACATATACCCTTGGATACTTCATTACTAGAAATTAAATTGATATCTGAGAAGTCTTCCAGTGATTAATGTCTTTCCATTTATGAAGTGAGAAGAATGAACAGGGTGCTACATAGGGCTTCTGTCCATTTCTGCAGTGGACTCAGGCCAGGATTTGAATGTGTGAACTCACATTCTGGCACTGGGAATCCCACTTCTTACCCAGCTCCCAGCAAAGGAATAGACCTTGCTTAGCACAGCAGCTCTGGACATACATCATGGATTTAAAGATGGCTTCACTCACATTCAGCAGCTACAGTCTCATCCTTTGGATTTGGAACTTGTTCTGCAAGGCCAGGATATCTTACAGCTGCCTGCAAAGCCACCTTGGGTGTGATGGTTTTTGCTGTTTGCCCTGGGTACTTCTCTGGAAGTGATCTTTAGTTGGATGTAAAGTTTAATGTTATGTTGCTTCCTGGCAAGCTGTCAAAATTTCCTAGGCTTATAAAATTTCGGCCTTGGGACAGTGGGTTATTTGGGCATATACATACATGGTATGTATATATGTATGTCCCTGTTCATTTAAAATTTTCTTAAAATATTTCTTAATTTTAGCCATCATATGGTTAGTACATTCTAGCCTGAGGCGATTTTTTAAAGCTTCTGCCTTTTCTTTCTTTTTTTTTTTTTCAGCCAAAGACAAGGTTTATTGGAACATCCATCTGGGTTGGGTAAGATTTAAAGAATCCTCTATATTGGCAAGAATCTCAAGGAATCTAAGCATTTGTATTGCCAATGCAAGCAGGCCAGATCTTAAGAATCTGAGCACTTAATGGAGGCCAGATGGACCTTATACACAGAAAGACTGTGGGAGGGATCTAGAAGTGGCCAAGTAGTCTGGGGTGACTGGAAGAGGGGTCTGAGGAGGATCTGGATGGGAGTGGCCAGTAAGCTGGGGTGACTGTGAGGTAACAGAACTCACCTTTTATTTCAGAGAATATTTCTAAGTCATATCAGAGGCATCAATGGTACAAGAGATGGTGAGCTGTCTTCAGAGTAAAGAAGACTATGCTTAAGGTCAGTCCTTAACACATACTGGCTGTGTGACCATTGCTAAGACATTTAATGTCTCAGTTCCCTCATCAATTCTCTAAGAGATTAAGTTTCAGAGCAGATGCCAATCTGTTTTGTTAGAGGTAGTTTCCTCACCAAGAGGAAACTATATCAATGGAATCACTGTTTGTTGTTGCATTAAAAAACATAAATCCTTAATATCACGGAATCACAGCCTACTATCTCAGAACACATCCCTGGACACAGTGAATCACTTATCATTGGGAGTCCTGGGATCTGGGAACACTCATGAAGTAGCAAGTATATTCCTTGACATAATCAGTAATTCACTAAGCAATCATAGAAAGCAGCCAATTTGAGATACCCCCATGGTCTCTGGAAGTCACTTCTCTGTTGAATAACAACATAAAACATGGTTTATTACAATAAACTTTTTTTCTTCCATTCAGTCATTCTTTAAGAGCCACAAGCTATAGGTTGTGGGGATAAGAGAAATACCTCAGTTCTTTCAGATCACCAGGGTATTACCATGTACATTGCTGTAACTTAGTGAAGTTATACGTCTCTTACTACCTACTCAGCTACTACAGTTCTGGGGAGCCACTGTGACAGGTGTGTGGGGGGTGACACTGTCTCATCTAGACTCCCATCACATCATTTAGTTTTTAAGTTCAGAATGTACATGTGCTTGCATGTCTAAATTTGCAAATAAGCACAAGAAAGCCCAATGATAATTACAGACTATTAATTACTATTTAAAAATAATCCACAAAGGGCAAACATATTCAGAAATGCAGGGCACATAACTGTATTTAGCTCTTGTTAATTCTACCAAAATATCAGAAGTTGCAGAATCAACGCTGTAATATAACAGGACTCTTTCATAACATTTCTGAAAATTGCTGATTTATAGTGTACACTGTTCCGATTGCTTAATGGTGCCAATGAGTTTACAGGCCCAATGCTATAATTTCCTGTAGCTCTCATTCCACTGGTATGGTTCTCCAATCACACTATTTATATTCATTCAGTCTATGACCTAGTTTTGGATGTGCTTAATGTAGTTTGTCCATGAGAAGGTATTGAGCCTTACCCCCTTCCCATTCACAGCCATGAATCCCTCATTAACCAGTCATAGCATATGACATAGGAGGTGACTTTTGGTGGCTTACAGGCAAGGCCCTAAGCAAATATCAAAGAAGACAATTTTTTGTTTTTGGTGTGCTTTCTTTTTGTATGTCATTGCTGTAGTGTCTGCCTTGTCTCCCAGAGTTCTAACTGCCCTTCTAATGTCCATAGTCCTTCCCTTCCTCTCTGGTGGTCTGCCCTCCTAGGAAGTACCTGGAGAACCAAAACCACCTTTTTTTTTAATCTTTTCTTCCCAATCAAAATTATCTTAGTATTAGTGTAACTGACCCAGAGCTAGAACAAAGCATTTACATACCCTACAGTAAGTTTGAAAATTGTGTGCCCTGTATGTTATACAAGGTGCCTTGGCTTTTTATTATAGAAAAAACAAAACAAAACAAAACTTGATTTGTTATAAAATGAGTATCTACATGTTATAGAGATCAAGATCTTCTGGTGGAAAAACATGAATTTAAAAACACTAAAGTTCTAATATGTACCTTATTGAGCTTTTAGCATCTCCTTGTCTTACCCATCTTTAGTCTGAGTTTATTTGAACTGAGAAGAAAGCAATCTTCACTAAGCCAAATTAAAGTGGTCCACACTGACTTGCAAATGATGCTGGGGGATGAGTGAGAAAGTTTGGGCCAAACATTGGAAGTGAGTTCTAGAGAATCCATCTATCTGGATCAGAGAAGAGAAAGTATTTAGTCAAGGTGCAGTTCTGTGACTATTAAACCAGACTGTCTTTTATCTGTAATGGGCAACCATACAATGGAAGGCAGTCCCTTAACACAATTAGAGAGATTCCATGGCTGGTTTCAGCTTTTAGAGCCCTCACAAATAGTCTCTTCCAGCTTCCAATTCAACCTAGAGACTTAAAGAGGTTACATCTGGCCACGAGTACCTGAGGGGCTGGTACTTGTAGTGACAGAGAGTCTTTTGGATGGCTGAGGTGTTAGAGCATTGGTGAACGAAGAATTGTTGAACCATATTTTGCTCTTTTCCTTCATGCCTGAGAATGAGGAAGAGCTACTATGACCTACTGACTTGGGGAGAGGCAGGAAGCTGAATTCTCCAATAGGCCGCCATGTGTACATGAGCACATGGTATCTCTGTTGGTTTTGTGTTCAGTTTTCCTTGATCATAGGTGAAAGAGTACCTGGAGACAGAATCAACAAAGTTATGGTCTTGTGAACTTCTAAAGGTTTTTAAAAATCATTAGAGTGCCTTCCCAGTAACTAGAATCAATATGAAGTCTACCAGTGGCAGAAGCCTGAGCTGAGGACAGAGGAAATTGATTGTTATGTATGCATGTTCAGTTTTGGCTCAGCAGCTACTGATGCTCTTCAGCCTAGACTCTTCATTACCATACAGTGCCAGTCCCCCATTCCCATCGTATCCCACAGTCACTCGTGCCTATAAGTAGCTTTATCAGTTCTCCACATTTGGTTGGATTAAGAGCAGGCACAGAATATTTTCTAAAGGCTGAAACCAAGTAAGGATATCTTTACCTACACTCCATATGTCAACTCTGGGCATTTTCACTGGCTATTCCTATGACTGGAATATTCTCCCTTTTCATCTCTTCCTTCTGGCTATCTTGATTTCTTTCAACTACTGGATACAATCTCACCTTTTATAGGAAGGCCCTCCTATATTTTTCTAATACCTTCCATCTATTATTATTTCAAATTTAGCCTATATAGATTGCTTGTACATAGTTATTTGCATGTTGTTTTCCTTATTAGACTGCAAGCTCCTTGAGAGCAGAAATTGTCTTATACCTTTCTTTGTAACACCAGCACTTAGCACAATGCCTAGTATATAGTAAATAGTTAATCAATGTTGATTGACTGACTAACCTATTTCAGAGGCAGGCTTCTATGGATGTATTCTGTACAACTCTAGATGGTCATCCACTAGGAGAAAAAGTTGTAAGTTCATGTGACTTGTCCTGTGTGATTCTGAAACTAGGTTCTGTGCTGCTCCAGAGAGCATCAAAGAAGGGACTCAGATTATCCAAGTGTCTTGAATATTCAACTTAGAGCCAAGTGTCGAATCCTCTGATACTATACTCAATTCCTCCCTTTCAGGAAGTGATATGCAGTGGTTAGGAATAAGGATAAAATCCAGACTTGATTTTGAGGGTATGTGTATATCTTTAGAATATCATGTTAACCCAAATGAAATTCTAATAGGCAGGACACATAGAGAAAGATGTTATTTCTTCATTCTTGAAGGAGACCAATGATATCACGAGGGTGATATCTTGACTTGCACATAAATTGGATTTGAGTGAGGTAGAGCTGCCCAAAGTCATCAGCCTCACTCTCTCCTCTTCCAGAGTCATCAGAGTCTGGTGGAAAGACAAAAGTCAAGATGATTGGTGATGGCCTAGGATGCAGTAGATGACCTTGGCCTTTATTTTGCTTGTGGCTCATGGTTGCCAATTTTACTCTCCTTTCAGTATCAGTTAAGGAGTTATAGAAATTGACATCCCACTTGTGAAAATTCACTGGCCCTTCCTCCAAACTTTCATGTTTTGAAAGCTGAAACCCTAGCTCCTCTTGGCACTGAGACCTGCAGTGGAGCTATGTACATATGTATGTATGTGTGTGTATATATTTATATACACACATACATATATGGATAGATATAAAATATACACACACATATACACATATATGTAATAGTTAATACCAGGGTGACTATCCAATATGTGTGTATATGTATGTGTATATATATATATATATACATATATATATATGTATATGCATTTCTCTCTCTCTCTCTCTCTCTCTCTCTCTCTCTCTCTCTCTCTCTCTCTCTTTCTCTCTCTCTATACATGCAAGTATATATGGATCAGGATGATCTCTGCCCAAACCATACACATACACATATGGACACATATACACTTATAAATATATATATATATATATATATATATATATATATATATATGTATGTATGTATATATGTATGTATGTATATATATATATATATAAATACACATATAATTAAGCAAATGAATACATGCACATGTATATTGTATACACACACATACACACACACTTGTGTTTTCTTTCTAGTTGAAAATACAAGACAAAGCTAAAAGACCTTTATGTCTAAGAAAGCAAATAATTGGTGCTCTACTGAACATGAAGGGGAGGCTCAAGTCCAGTAAGCCCTACTTCAACTTTCCTTATAGGAATGTGATGAGGATCATGATTTTGTCCTTTGTAAGAAAAGCGCCTTGTAAATCTAAGATCTGATTACTATTAACATTTTCCTAGTCAGATTTTCCTAGTCTTTAAGTACAGTGTTACATAGAGAGCTCAAATTTTCTTGGACTAGTTAACTGAATTTTGGTACTGAAAACGTTCATTTTGTAAACATTGAATCTTTCATTTCCATTAGGTAAGTTCCAAAATATATTCTGGCATATTTGCATACTTTCAGATGACAGTAAATACATAACAATTATTCAATGAAATCTATCCTTCTTTCATGGTTCTATCCCTTACTAGCCTCTCAGGGAACTTGCTACTAACTCATTTTTTCCTGCTTTGCTTCCAGGTTTTCCTAGAGGCAGTAGCCAAATGCAGTCCCATATTAGTCTAAGATTGAAAGGCCCTCCCATTTTCTATGGGAAATGTTGAGAGACTAAAAAGGAAGTTAATTTTAAGAGGAAGCAAGGTGTTTCATGTCACCCATATTTAATGAAAGACTAAGGGTGGCAGGAAGGCAAAGGTATTTTCCCCAGACTTTTGCTATACCTTCATCACAATGCTTGAATGTAGGTATAAAGGAAAGAAAACTGGATTTTAATTAAGTTTTCCAGGCCCCCATTCCTAGACTCTGTGGGGCTTTGGGCAAGTCATTTAACTGATCTGTGTCAAATTAAGGCATTGAATATGACAATTTACAAGGCTTAAGTATTAGTGTGCCTATAGCCAGAAAGGACTCATAGAGATCATCTGGTTCAATGCCATCAATGAAGCCATGAGGTCTTGCTATAGTTCTGCTAAAGAAATCTCCAATATCATTTCCTTTTGGGAATTATTACAGTAATTTGAAAAGTGTGACAAATTTGAACAGTATGGTGACACACACTTTATTAAAAAGTTAAAAAGCCTTAATAGCCGCAAGAACTCAAAAAGTTCAAAAGAACTTTTAAGTAGTTATGGTAATAATATTAAATTCTTAGCAAATGAATTTAAAAACAGTTTTTGCTATGAAGGATATTTTCAAGATGATCTGGTCACGTCATATGCATATTTAAAGGGTTTTTTGTTTTGTTTGTTCATTTTGTTGCTTTTAAAGTTTTGTTTTTTTTATAATCTGAATCCTTCCAACATTTCTAGTTGTCTTATTCATTATTTTTGTCCATGTACTCTTTTTTCCCCCAGTGACATTGCACTCCTTGCTGGTCTTTGCACAAGATATTACATCTCTTGACAATAGACATGTTTGTTCCCCTCCTTCCTTGAAACTCTATCTCTTAAGCACTGCCTACTGATTTCCCTGGTTTCCTTCAAATCTTAACTAAAATCTTATGTGTGTGTGTGTATGTATGTACATATATATATGTATATATATATATATATATACATACACACACATATACATATATACACATACATGTATATATATACATATATACATACATGTATAGATAATTTTATTTTTTCTAATTATATGCAAACATATTTTTACATTCTTTTTTATTTTGAGTTCCATTTTTGTTTTTTTAGTCTACTTTATTTTTTGAAAATTACATGGAAAAACTTTTTTAAACGTTTTTTAAAATTTTGAGTTCCAAATTATCTGTCTTCCTCCCTCCCTGCTCCTATATTAATAAGGCAAATGATTTAATATAAGTTTCATGTGTGCTGCCATGCAAAACATATTTGTCATGTTATGAAAGAAAACAGACAAAAACTCCTGCCCAAAATAAAAAAAAAAACATTAGTATGCATCAGTCTACATTCAGACCCTATCAGTTCTTTCTCTGGAACATTTTTATTTATAAGTCCTTTGGAATTGCCTAAGATCATTGAATAGCTAAGTCATTTACAAATGATCATGGTACAATACTGCTGTTACTGTGTACAGTATTATCTTGGTTCTGCTCACTTCACTTTGCATCAGTTCATTTAAGTCTTTCCAGGTTTTTCTGAAAGCATCCTGTCATTTCTTATAGCACAATAGTATTTCACTATAATCATATACCGCAACTTGTTGAGCCATTCCCCAATTGATGGGCATCCTCTTAATTTCCATTTTTTGTCATCAGAAAAAGAGCTGGTATAAATATTTTTTGTCTATATAGGGTTTTTTCCCTTTTTTTGGATAAATTCTTCCCTTTTTATAGATCTGACAGGTAAACTATTTCATGCTTCCCTAATCTGCTTATGGTATCACCTTTTTGTCTAAATTATGAAAAGACAATTAACAACTTGGGAAAAGAAGCACAAAAAATAATGAAGAAAATAATGCTTTAAGAAAAACAGGGTTGGTCAAACGATAAAAGAGGCACAAAAATATACTGAAGAGAAGAACTTATAAAGCAGAATTGCCCAAATGGAAAATGAGGTACAAAATCATATGAAAGAGAATAAAACTTTAAAAATTAGAATTTGACAAGTGGAAGCTAATGACTCTATTGAGACATCAAGGAATAATAAAACAAAGTCAAAAGAATAAAAAAAAACCAAGAAAATGTCAAATATTTTATTAGAAAAAACAACTTATCTTGAAAAATAGGTTGAGGAGAGATAATTTAAGAACTGCTGGATGACCTGAAAGCCTTGATCAAAGAAAAAGCCTAGACATCATATTTCAATAAATTATCAAAACACTATTCTAACATCATAGAATCAGAGAGTAAAACTGAAATTGAAAGAATCTATTAATCACCATATGAAAAAGATCACAAAATGAAAGCTTCCAGGGATATTATAGCCAAATTTCAGAACTCCCAGGTCAAAGAGAAAATAATTAAAACACTCAGAAAGAAAACATTCAAATGCTGTGGAGCCATAGTCAGGATCACACTAGATCTAGAAACTACTACATTAAAGTTATTGAGGGTTTTGAAAATTATATTCCAGAATGCAAAAGAGGTGAAATTGCAAGGAAGAATAGCCTACCTAGAAAAACTGATTATAATACCTCAAGGAGAAAAAAAAGGTATTTAATGAAACAGAAGACTTTCAAGCATTTCTCATGAAAAAAAAACCCTCCGCTGAATAGAAAAGTTGACTTTTAAATATAAGACTCAGGAGAAACATAAAAAAGTAAACATGAAAAATAAATCATAAGGGGCTCAGTAAGGGTTAACTGTTTACCATTATATATGGGAAGATGACACGTGTCTTTTAAGAACTTATCATTATTCACACAGGTAGAAGGATTCTATATAGAAAGAATGTGTGGGGGTGAGTCTATCAGAGGCTTTTCCAATTTAATCAGGGGCAATGGAAGGATGATGATTGTCTCTACTATTATTTAATAATAATAATAATAATTACTAGTGTTTATGTAGTGCTTTAAGGCTTGCAAAATGATTTATAAATACCTACCTCATTCTATCCACACAACAACACTGGGAGGTAGATGCTATTATTATCCTCCCTTTATATATAAGGAAACTGAGGTAGAGAAATGTTAAGTTACTTTCCAAGTGCTCTTCGTATGTGTCATCTTGATTCTTTCTGATAATGTTCTAGAAATGTTAGCTAAAGCAATACGAAAAGTAAAAGAAATTGATGGAATAAGCATAGACAATAAAAAACAAAATTATGGTTTGCAGATGACATAAAGGTTTACTTAGAGAACCCCAGGAAGTTAGCTAAAAATAACTAAAACAATGAATAACTTCAATAATATATCAAGATATGAATTAAACTCACATAAACATTGAATTTTCTCTACATTGACAAAAATGCTTTTTAAAATCATTTTATAATGTATGAAATAATTAGGAGACTAATTATCAAGACATACATAGCAATTAAAAGAATACCACTATGAAACACCTTTATAGAAATACAGACCTAAGTAGTTGGAGAAATAAGCTACCAATAGGTGGACCATGCTTGAACAACAAAAATTGCAATACTAACCAGGTTAATTTATAGATTCATTGCAGAGCAGTCAAGCTATCAAAGTGTTATCTTCTAGAATTTGAAAAAAATGATAATAAAATTCATCTGGAGAAATAAAAAGTCAATAATCTTAAGGGAAACCACCAACAAATATAGTGGAATGAAAGTGTGCCAAGCAGAACTCAATCTCAAAATATAATTTAAAGCTATAATCATCAAAACTATTAAAACTGATTAAAAATATAAAAGATGATTAGTGAAAGAGATTAGGTATACAAACCCAAGAAGCAATCAAGTATAATAGCTTTATGTTGGATAAACATAATTGATCGTGTCTTGGGAATTAAAAACTCACAAACAAATTTAGAAAAGCTGAAATAGTATGCACATCCTTTGTGGATCTGAATGCAATAAAATATATTAAATAAGCTCTACACTGAAGATAATGTTGTCAATGAGAAGTTATCAAAGTTGGGGAAACAGTTATTGCAGTACTATGGAGAAACTGTATATTTCTAAGCAATTTTACAACAACAAAAAAAGAAAGACTAGATCAATGAATTGACTGTGCAACTAAAATGCTAGGAAGTCAAGATATTACAAATACTTATTAAACACCAAAGTAGAAGTCCTTAAAGTTAGAGATTATCATGATTAAATGTAACAAGAATAAAATAAAAAAATAAAATAAAATAAAATAAAATAAAATAAAATAAAATAAAATCACTCCTAAATAAAATTAGGAGCACACATATGTACATACATACATATATTTATATCATGCACTAATAGCATTAAAAAGGAAAATCAAGTTACCAGTATCAAAAATTTATCAAAAGGAGAATTCATAACAAATGAAAAACAAAAAGGGATATTATTAGAAATGGTTTGGCCCAACTATATGCCAATGTATCTAACAACTTAAAATTATTTCCAAAAAGCATAAAATACTGACATTATCACAACAATAAATAATTTAAACAATCAGATTTCAGAAGAAGAAATAGAACAAATCATAAATGAACTTCCAAAAGAAATGAAAACTACAGCACTATATTGATTCACAAGTGAATTCTGTCAAGCATTCAACATTACATAAACTGCAAATATAAGCAAAAGAATGGAGCCTATCAAATTCCTTCTGTGATACAGTAATTCAAATATGATCTTGATATATAAAACAAAAAGTTAAAACATAAAAAGAAAATTAAAGACCAATAATTCGAGTTAACATTGATACAAATATTTTAAATAAAATATAAGCCAAGAGACTAAAACAACATATCACAAAGACTATACACTTGGACCACATTGGATTTATACAAGGAATATAGAGTTGGTTTCATTTAGGAAAACTGTGAATTTAACTAACTGTATTAATAACAAAAGAAAAAATTCACAATTTTATTAATAAATGCAGATAAACCTTTGACAAAATGCCACATCCATTTCTGTTAAAAATACTAGAAAACATAGAAGTAGTACTTTCCTTAAAATGATAAATAGCATATATTTAAATCCAAGAGTTTCCAATATATGTATATTGTAGACAAATGAGAATATTTTCCAATAAAATCAGTATAAATAAGAATGTTCATTATCACCACTTCTATTAGCAATAACTAACACTGTAAAGACAAAAATGCTCTAAATCACTATAGAGAAGTACAAATTAAGGCAATTCTGAGATTCTACAACTTCGAAAACTCTAAGAAATCTGGTCCACATATTGATCATTCATGAAGTATGGTCTTTACTTCCTCCCAGAGAGAAGCTATATTTTTGGTGAAGAAAGAGACATGTTATTATAAATACAAGTATAAATGGAATATGTATATTATCTAATGAATATATATTATATACAGTGAAGGAGGATTTTTTTTGGCTTTACTTTGCATAATTTTAAAAAAAGGATTTGTTTTCCTTTTCTCTTTTTTCTCCCAAAGGCATAGGGCAGGGGAAGGACAGGAAGTAGATTTCTGTTAATTACAAAAAAATAAAAATAGAGATAATGGTGCTACACATGTGAAATACTACATGACCTTTCCGATGAAGTCACCATATTATTAGGTTTATTTAATTGTTTTGCTTTGCTATTAGACTTTTCACAGAGTGGGGGTAATCTGTAAATAAGTATGATGAAAAAACAAAATGCATATACACACACACACCCCATGTGTTTATGGATGTGTATATATGTACATGTGTGTATGTATATATGTAGGTACATATACATAGTCTATATATACATGCATATGCATATACACTATGTGTATATGCATATATATGTATATCTATCTATCTATCTATCTATCTATCTATCTTATTGAGGTAAAGAATCTTTCAGCAAAATGTTTTTGGAAATCTGGCATAGAGTCTGGCAGAAAGTACATTTAGATCAACAATTCATACCAAATAACACAAGAAACTCCAAATCGATACAGGACCTAGATATATAAATTCATATCACAAGTATGTTACGGGAGCAATGAAAGAGTTCTTGAGCAAACAAGGGATAGAGAGAAATACATAGGTAAAAATGGATAATTTTGATTACCTAAAATGGAGAAGCTCCTGCAAAAATAATATTCATTCAGTTAAAATTAGAAGGGAACTAATTAATTTTGGGGGAAATTCTGTTGCTAATTTCTCTTATAACAGTTTGACAACAAAGATATCTTGGCAAGTAACACAAATCTATATTCCTCAATAGATAAATGGTCAAAGGATATGAACAGGCATTTTCGATAGGAAGAAATCCAAGTTATCAATAATCATACCAATAAAAAAGTAAGGCAAATTAAAACAATTCTGAGATTCCATTATACACATATTGAATTTGCAAAAGTGATAAAACAAGTAAATTACCTATGAAAGAGGGGATGTGGGAGGACTGTGTACTATTGATGGAACTCTGAAGTGGTCTAACCATTCTGGCCTGCATCTGTGAATTATAATAAAAGAGCCCATCATCCCAATACTAGGTTCATACCCTGAAAAAGATAAAAGAGAGAAAGAACTAATGTGTCCAAAAATATAACAGCATTTTTGCCTCTAGCACAGAACTGAAATTTAAGAGTTGTTTTTTGATTGGTGAATGGTTGAATATATTATGGATATATGGTCTATGGATATAATGGCATAGTATTTCCCAAGATAAACAGGATGAATTTAGAGAAAAACTGGGACAATTTTATAAGACTGGAGTCTTAGAAAGAATAACAATAGTGAAAGACTTAAAAATACTGATCGTTGTAATGGCCAATCATAGCTACAGAACATTGATCTTTTCCATTGCTTTGCAGAGAGGTGATAGACACAAATGAAGAATGAATTATAAATTTTCAGATGTAGTTGATGTGTGACTTTGCTTTCTGTAAATATACTTCATTTGTTAAAAGGGAGAGCTTTTATATTTTTTTGAAAGGGAGTGAAGTTAAGAAGGGGTATTGGAAGTTAGTGATAGGTGATTCTAAAACAGGACGAAGAGAAAGAAAAAAATTGATGAATCATTAAAAAAAAGAGAGGACAAAGGAAGTATATAAGGCACAAAAGTAGGGGAGTATTTTAATATTATGTTAAATTTATTTTTAAAAGCTATATATAGTGAACAAACTACATGACAGTTAATTCCATGAACAAGCCTCTTTTTCTTTCTGATTTGAAATATTGATGTATCTATGTTTATTAAATTTATTTAGGAGATACATACATACAAACACATACATGTACATAATCACATAAAATATATTATAATTAATTGTCCAAGATCACAGAGATAGTAATTATCAGAGCCAGTAGTTGAACCCAGATCCTCTGATCCAAAACTCAGTTTTTTTACTGTTAGACTATACGATCATCTTATTTCCTCCCCCCCCGAAAAATTATACACATTTATCAAAGTCTTTTAGTACATCCAAATACTAATGTGGTTTTAATTTTAAAGTTGCTCTCTGTACTTTCAAAGCCATATCTAAGATTTCGTTGGTTTGAAGATATACTGGTTAGGTTGATCTTTTACTCATGCAAATCTACCCCTTCTCTGCAATTTCAAGACTTGGAGAGTTGCTGAAGTATTGAGAAGTCATGTGGCTTTCCTATTATCATGGTCAGTAAAGTAGAACTTGAACCCAGGTCTTTCCAACTTAGAGGTGAATTCTCTATCCAATAAATCACATAGCTTCTGTATGTATAATTACATAGATTAATTTCATAATTGTGAAGCATGTCATCCACAACAGCAAATAAACTTTTCTCATCTCTGATAGAGAATAAATAATTCACAATTGCATTTACTTCTGTCCCCCCAATTTTTCTCCCCCAGTATTTTTAAAAATTGATTTCTAGTGGAAAGGTAATTCATAAATTTTTGATATTAGAAATGGTCTTTGTTTTCTTCTCCCTGAACCTGGTACAAAGCAGACATGAAGATATAGTGCTGGGTGGAGTAAGCCCTTTATGAATGCTTGCTGAGTTGAATTGAATATATTACTATTAGCTGGGACAGCTAGGTGGCACAGTGGATAGAATGCCAGGTCTGGAATCAGGTAGGCTTCTCTTTGTAAATTAAAATCTGACCTCAGATACTTACTAGATGTGTGACCTTGAGCAAATCACTTAACCCTGTTTGCCTCAGTTTCCACATATGTAAGATGAACTGGAGAAGGAAATGGCAAATCACTCCAGTATCTAACCAAGAAAATCCCAAACGGGGTCATGAAGAGTCAGGACATGACTGAAAATTGACTGAACAATGACTATTAAGCAGTTAGAGAATTAAGGCCCAGAGCTGACCTAGATCTTTAGATCATAAAGGGAAATCGATAATTACATTAACTATGTAGTTACCAAACTGCTTAACTTTGCTAGTGAAAATTAATGAAAAAAATCACAAATTTAGTTTTGTGAGGTTTGTACTTTATATTTAGGCAATATGGTGACCATAAATAAATTATGCTGTATTCACATTTCAGAAGCCTTTTCCCCTTGATTTATAAATTTCATGTTTCACACCAGTGGGCCAAATTTGGGAAGCATTTGCATACAGAAATATGTGACTAAAACATCTTTGTAAAGTATAGAAAGTGGGATCATGTGCTAATTATTCTTCATTGTGGAGCTGCTATTCGCTCCTAAGAGAGTTGATTTTAGGTATTGACTCTTTCAATTTCATTATATCTGCTCCAGCTTGTAACTTGGAGAAAGCCAACACTAGAATTATAGTTCACTTTTGGGTTCTTGATGTTGGTTTTACCCATGGACTCCTAAGGAACAAGTTAATGCCACCATTTGTGGAAAATAGAAGGTATGAGTCTCTTCTTTGCTCTGTGTGGTCTATGCATTATAGATGGGGCAGGATGTGAGGGAAGTAGTGAGAAGGAAAAAGTTGGAGTTGGGACACACAAGCTATTTAAAAATTAACAAATTGGGGCAGCTAAGTGGCAAAGTAGATAGATCTCTAGCCCTGGAGTCGGGAGAACCTGGGTTGAAATCTGGCCTCAGATACCTAACCCTTACTAGCTGTGTGACCCTGGGCAAGTCACCTAACTCCATTGCCTAGCCAAAAAGAAAAAAAAAGAAGAAATCGTTGAACTTTTGTTCCTCAGTTTCACTCTCTGTAAAACTATTTGTACTATCAACCGCATAAGATTACAGTGAAGAAAGCACACATAAACCTGTAACTGGAAGTTAGAATAACCTAGTGAACTTGTAGGTAAGGGAAGAATTGTATTTAGCATTAAACCAGTGGAGATGTTGAAGATGCACAATTAAATCTTCTTAAATTAAAACTGGCATGCATCTCTATAGAAATTTGAAGGAGTTAATATATCTTCCAAAACACGTAACTTCCTTCCAGCCAGTAGTCAGGCAATACATATTTATTAAACTCCTGCTTTGTGCCAGGCACTGCAATAATGCTAGGGATACAAAAAAAGAAAAGATGGTCTCTGCCCTCAAGAAGCCCACAGTCTAATGGGGGAGATACATGCAAACAAATTAATGCAAATTGACCTCTATGTAGGATAAATTTGTTGTTTTTCAGTCATTTCAATCATGTCCAAGTCTGCATGATCCCGTTTGGGGTTTTCTTGGTGAAGATGCTGGAGTGGTTGGCCATTTCCTTCTCCAGTTCATTTTACAGATGAGGAAACTGAGGTAAATAGGGTTAAATGATTTGCCCAGGTTCACACAGCTAGGAAGTGTCTGAGACCAGATCTGGACTCAGGAAGATGAGACTTCCTGACTTTAGTTCTGATGCTCTATATACTATGCCACCTTGCTGTCCATACAGAATAAAGAGGAAATAATTAGAAGAGGGAAGGCACTAGAATTAAGAGAGGTGGTGAAAGGCTTCCTTTTGAAGATGGGATTTTAGCTGGGACTAAAAGACAGAGATGAGAAGGGAAAGCCCTTCAGGCATGAGAGACAGCCTGAAAAAATGCCCAGTCTGGAGATGAAGTGCCTAGTTTGTGGAACAACCAGGAAACCAGTGTCATTGGACTGAAGAATATGTGACAGGGAGTAAGGTGTAAGAAGACTGGAAAGTTAGGAGGGGGCAGGGCATGGAGAACTTTGAGTAATGTTTGGACTCTAAAAACCTGGATAATGATGCAATTAACCTTTCTCATTTTTTTTTCATAAGATACTTCACTATTGGCTCAAGGGACTTTCTTTTTCTTTATGGCAACAAGCTAGATCTTAAAAATTAAGTATCATTAATCAAAGAAGAAAAATTCTTTGAGAAGCAAAATTGTCAGAGAATCAGCATTATGATGTTAAAAAGTGAAATAGATAATTATATGCCAACTCAAAAACTAATATTCTTTCCAAATCATCGTCAGTAACAAGTCTATATATATTGCATCCTCTTCGATTTTAGGGATCTCATTTTTTCAAAGACCCATTCATCTTCCCTCCCCCCCCATTTCTTTGTCTTTCTCATTCACTAATCAAATAGCTCTTCAGGTGTTATTGATTAAAACAGGTTTTTTTTTTTAAATGACATTGCATTTTACATACGAAGACATTTTTAGTTTCCCCCAACTTGTGTTGAGCAACTAGGTGGCACACTGAAAAGAGCACTGGCCCTGCAGTCAGGAGGACCTGAGTCCAAATCTGGCCTCAGGTACTTACTAGTTCCTGGTGAAGTTGCTTAACCTTGTTTGCCTCAGTTTTCTCATCTGTTAAATGGGCTGCAGAAGAAAATGGCAAACCACTTCAGTATTTTTGCCAAGAAAACCCCAAATGAGGTCACGAAGAGTTGGACACTACTAAACAACAACTTGTGCTACTGAAATCATTGAAAATATGTTGAGGGTGAAATTTTGGATTGTTCTTACTTAGCTACAGTGTAGTATGGTGGATAGTGTCTTAGGCTTGGAGCCAGGAAGACCTGCATTCAAATCCTGCCTTTGACACTTCCTAATTGGTCAAGTCATTTAACCTCTATATCTCAGAGAAAAAGCTGCTAGGACAGATTTCATACTGAGAAAATCACAGATTTTTAGAAGTCACTTAAATATTCTGGAAAATAGCACCGGGCAGCCTGAAGAAGTTTGACCATATACATTCATCTTGACTCACTGTAGACTGAGACTAATCAGAATTCTTCAATATTCAAGGGTGATCTAGTGTAACATTTTAAGTCCTGGAATAAAAAGAATCATAGAGGACGATTGCAACACTTCCTCTGTGACATATTCATTAAGTCCATTCATTTCTCTCTTTTACCTGGGACTAAGTTAACTTCACACCAGAATCTCAATTCCAGCATCAGTATGGTTCAGGGAGAGGGTGCCAACTGTAACAAATGCATGGTAACGGTCTCTATGAGAGTTTGAATTACAGAAAATATTGGAGAATACCAGTTTGGTGGGTTTTTTTTTTGTAATGCTGGAGGAAAACAAATTCAGTAGAAAGTACCTATTCACAGAGGTTATACCCCATAGGATTGTATCATAGCCCAAAACTGCCAATACCATTTATTTTGTGGGAGAAACATCTGTGCTTTGCAGTATAATTGGGGGTACAAGTGCAATGTAAGTTCTGTTTAGTTTGCAACTCCGGTTGTTTCTTCCCCCATACTGTTTGTGTTAATTGCCCCTTTGTGGATGGGTTCCATATTCTCAAAGCCTTATAGTGTGGAACTGAATTTGTGCTGTGCTACTCTCAAACACACCTGCAAGAGGTTTTAATGGCTTTAAAAGCTGAAGATGCTTCCCTAACTCCCTGTTGCATGACAGCCATGACTACCTGAGGTACCATCACAAAAGATAATTTAATAATAGCTATGATGATGCAGGCACCTGAAATTCCATCTGGCACTTTACAGTGTGGTTGGACACTTAGAGAGATTTTATAATCTTGGCTGGCTAATGTAGTTGTGCTAGTATATGGACAAGCTGCGTGCTCCTATGTGGACATGGTGGGGGGAACCCATAGTGGTAGTTATACCAGTTAATACATACTGAATTACAGCTTGACAAATGCTTTGACAAATTATGACCTGTTTCTTACCACCCCCCTGAATTTTTCTCTTAAAGTTTAAATTTAGGTTAGATTAAAACTGTATGAATTGAGAATCGGGGAAGAGGAGTTGCTTCACTAGCTACAAAACTGAGAAATATATATGTGTATAAATATATGTTTATGTAATTGTTATAACTATAGTATCAAATAAGAAAAAAGAAATTTTTATTAACTGTGCAAAGGATTTCATAGATCCTTGAAGTCTCCCAAACAATTTAGTGTATTTCATGAACATTAAATATATGTACTTGTGTGTCTGTGTGAATATATATATATATATATTTTAAACATACATACACAGATACACATTCATATATATATCTATATTCATATCTATGCTCTATCTTAGTATTCAACCTCTGGTGTTTGTGAGCTATGTAACTTTGGGCAAGTCACTTAAGTTCTATAATCCTCAGTTACCCCATCTGTTAAATGGGCATAAAGCTAGCCCTTATCTATTGGAGTTATTATAAGGGTCAACTAGGACTTCTTACTTAATTTGAATGAAAATACATTTGTTAATCATTCATCATGTACAAAGCAGTATGCTAAGCACTGGCTATACAAATAGAAATACAAGCAAGTCCCTGATTCCGGGGCACTCAAGTTCTAAGGGGAGAAACAATGCATGGGATTTCTGTTATAAGTTAGAGGCAGCTAGATGATGAAGTGGATAGACCATTGGGCCTGGAGTCAGAAAGATCTGAGTTCAAATCTGGCCTTAGACACTTACTAGCTATGTGATGCTGAGCAAATCACCTCTGTTTGTCTCAGTTTCCTCATTTGTAAAATGGAGATAATAATAGCACCTACCTCCCAGGGGGTTGTGAAAATCAAACTAGATAATAACTGTAAAGTGCCTAGCACATAGTAAATGCTGTGGAAATGGTAGCTATTATTATTTGTACAGAAAGGTGCCATGGTACTAAGAGTATAGTGGCAAAGGAAAAGGTAATTTATCATTTTTAATAAAATTTTTATTGATAAAATCATGATGTTGATATTGAATCATTTGACAATGCCAAGGGTTTTATGGTAGTTTATTATACAGGTTTTCAAAAATTGTGATTGCTGAGAACCCAAGCCATGGGGTCCATAGAAGTAATTGTTGGGTCACATCTTAGGCATTGCTTCCTGGGATGATGGCTAGAGGGTCTGTGTTGGGTGTAGGATCATAGGTCAGGGAGGGGGGAGTGATGAAACTCTGTGGAGCCTTGGGCTTATCTGCTGCAGGGTGGTAGTTGGTCAGCATTTGATGTTGGTGGCCCCTTCTCCATAGGGATTAGATGGCTGGTGAGGCCCAAGTTGGAATGAATGAATGAATGAATGAATGAATAAAAATGCATTTATTAAACACTAAAATGTGTGAAGCACCATGATAAGTACTAGAGATGCAAATAGCAAAGTCAGACAGTACTCGCTTTCAAGAAGCTTACATTTTCATGGGAAAGACAGACAATATTGTCAGTTTCAGCTGCAAGTCAGATGCAAAGGCTCTATAATACTTACGGTGAAGAAGTAAAGCAGATGATAATGCTTCTTCAATGACATTTCCCTTGCTCAAAGCATATAAATTTCTCACATTGAAGCATTAAACAGTACCAAGAACTTGACTGGTGAGAATTTTCAGTGTCTTCAGGCTCTTAGGCTTATCTGCCCACCAGTGGCAGTCATGTTGGTGTTAGTTAGGAAGGTGGGCCCTTCCTCCACGGAAAAAGCAAGATTGTTGGGGCATCTAGGTGGAGCAGTGGATAGAGCTATGGCCTTGGAGTCAGGAGGATCAGAGTTCAAATCTGGCCTCAGACACATAACATTTACTAGCTATGTGACCCTGGGCAAGTCACTTAACCCCATTGCCTAACCAAAAAACAAAATAAAACATCAAAAAAAACAAGATTGTTGGTCTTGGTGGCATGACTATTCTCAAGGATTTTGAGCTCAGGGTCCTAAACTATTCCCATTGGGGTCTGAGAAGATGTAATCATTACAGTGGTGGTGATGATGTGACTGCTTCATCCTGGCTGGCTTACCTGCCCTTTGGGGAGCTGGAGCATGTTAGCTTCCCCCATGGTGTCCCACAGGACCTTTATGATTATGTTATGGTCCATGTCCAGGAGACAAACGGGATTATTTCACACAGACACACACACACACACAGACACACACATACCCACTCACACATAGCATTACCTTGCAAACCTCAAAGTACTATATAAATGTGAGTTACCATCATACTCTTGTAATTTCATTCTTATAATCTTATTGACAGGGTTCAGACAGAAATGGATCTGGAATAAATCACCATTCTACTCTTTCATATTTAGTGTTGTATGGACTGTTGCTCAGATCTATAAAATGAATGCTTTTGTAGTGGAATCATAGTTTGGGGATGTAAGCTCATCCTCTATAAGTTTGCTGAAAGCATCCTTGGTACCTCTGAGGTAGCAGAAAGGACAACAGACGTGATATGTACCTCAACCTGTTCTTCACATGATTTTGATATCCTCCTCTAGGCCTCCATGTTTTAAAGCCTTACATTACAAGTAACTTAGAGATTATAAATATTTGGTGTGACAACTTTTATTTTAAATGTTCTTTTATTTGTATTGAATTTTATATACAGGCAATTCTGGTCAACAAAGTTTATGTGCTGATAATATTGTTTCTAGTATAGTTTGTTGGTTGATTTCTCCAGCATTTTTTAAGGTCAATATTTGTAGTTTAGGAATTTGTCTGTCACTTCTTTGGCCATGAAAGGTAACAAGTTTTTTATGTATAATTCTAGCTACTGTTTCTCATTAGGTATTTGGTATATGCTAAATTTTTGTAGCCTATTGTAGTGTGTTGTAGTTTCTACTTTTTATTTACTTAATTTACATTGATCACTAAGTATAAGCTCCTCAAGAATAAATATTTCTCTAAGTTCCAGTGGCAATAGTCTAGTTCTGAATTATCATGATAAACCCCTCCATTTTTACAAATAAATTCACATAATTTTGAAATGATCCAACCATTTTGGAGAGCAATTTGGAACTATGCCCAAAGGGCTATAAAAATGTGCATACCCTTTGACCCAGCAATAGCACTTCTAGGGCTATATCCCAAAGAGATCATACAAATGGGAAAAGGACTCACACATACAAAAATATTTATAGTAGCTCTTTTTGTGGAGGCAAAGAATTGAAAATTGAGAGGATGCCCATCAATTGGGGAATGGCTGAACAGGTTGTGGTATGTGAATGTAATGGAATACTATTGTGCTATAAGAAACGATGAACAGGCAGACTTCAGAAAAACCTGGAAAGACTTATATGGTCTGATGCTGAGTGAAGTGAGCAGAACCAGGAGATCGGTGTACACAGTAGCAGCCACGTTGTGCAATGACTAATATTGATAGACTTAACCCTTCTCAGCAATACAAGGGTCCAAGGCATCTCCAAAGGCCTCATGGTGGAAAATACTATCCACAGCCAAAGAAAGAACTATGGATTTGAATGCAGATTGCAGTATACTATTCTCTATTTTTTTTCTTTTATTGTGTTTTGTTTCCTCTTTCTGATGGTTCCTCCTATTGGTTCTAATTCTTACTTACAACATCACTAATATGAAAATATGTTAAATAGGAATATATATGTATAGCCTATATCAGATTGTGTGCCGTCTTGGAGAGGGAAGTAGGGAGGGAGGGGGAGAAAAATTTAAAATTCAAAAGCTTATAGAAGTGATTGTTGATGTATCAAAATAAATTAATTTAAAAAAAACAAATAAATCCACATGATTCTGCTTACTATTTGACATTTTTTGTCAAGATATGTTTGGCTATATTCATGTAAATGTCACTCCTTGGAACGCCTTTAGATTTTCCTTCTGAATCTAAGCCTCTTCATAGGCTCTACCCAGAAGTAAACTACTTTCAATTATATTTAACTAATTGAATGATAATTAAATGGGATATAGCTGTGGTCAAACTTTATTCTTACTCCATGAAGTGATGTCAATTTATTTTAAATGTATTATTATAAATTTTAACTTGCTTATCATGTTCTCTGAGAATGTTAAATCAGTTATCTTACTACTATTTGATGAAGAAGGATTAATGTTTCTATGGCTGCCTTAGGATGATGGGTTCTCTGATTCATTAATATTGTAATAATTTTGAGGATACTTCCTAAATCTATTGTGTTCCATTTTATAGTTCCAAAAAAGTACATTAAGTACTATAAAATGAACTGACAACAAAGACATCTTTAATTTGATTAATTTCTATGTTCTTCCCCTTCAACTTGACCTTCCAAATTTAAGCTCAAAATCTTCACTCTTTATGATATTTCCTTAGCATACATGAATGATTTTTATACTCATCAAAACCAAATGTTATTTTGCTATATTTGGGAAAAGACTTCATAAGATGAGAGAGCTGTTTAACGTAATTTTTGTGGAGTCACATAGCTTAGTGCTATCCATCAAAATACCACATCTCTTAGTATTTTCTCAGTCTTAATCATTCTCAGCCTCTCTGTATCATCTAATATTTTTCACCAGTCTCTCCTTCTGGATACCATCATCTATGTGGGTTTTCCTGCTATTGTTCTTTTTTGGTTCTTCTCCTACCTGTCTGAACAAATCTCCATCTCTTTTATTGTTTCATTGTCTATATTGTGCCCCCAAATGCGGGTGTACCCCAAGATTCCATCTTAAGCTCCTTTCTATTCATTATTCTTTCATTTGTAGATTTCTTTGGCTTTTATGAGTTGAATTATGAACAATAAGCAGATCATTTCCAAACATATATCTAGTCCTAGTCTCTCTTCTGGGCTAGTCATATTTTTTAACTTCCTATTGAATATTTCAAACTTGATGCCTTAAAGGTGCCTCAGTCATAAAGGATTCTCAGTATGCATGTCCAAAATTGAACCCGTTTCATTACCCCCAAATCCACCTTACTTCTGAAATTCCCTATTTCAGTTGAGGGCATTATCATCATTCTGGTGACCCAGGTTTGCCCCCTGAACATTATCCCTGAGTCCTCATTGTCATCCACCTCACATATCTGATTAATTGCCAAATCTTGCTGTTTCCATCTCTCACAACTAATCCCCTTCTCTCTACTCACATAGCCATCATCCTGGTCTAGTTCCTGATCACCTCTCACCCAGACTGTCACAATAACCTTGTAATTGGCTTCCCTACCTCAAGTCTTTCCTCTATCCAATGTACCCCCACACATCTGGCGAAGCTCTTTATAACCTGGCTCAATATAAACTTTCAAACTTAATTATTTCCGCCTTCCTACACTCAGTGTTCCAACTCAAATGTCTTCTTGCTATTCCTCACACACAACACTTCATGACCCATCTCTACATCTGGAAAATTTCCCCAAGACAAGCATGCATTCCTGCCTAACTTCTGCCTATTAGAATTCCTTATTTCCTTCATCTAAATGAAATCTTTCCTTACATTGCCAACTGTTATTCCACCCTCCATTTTAATTTTTATTTATTTTAAATATGTTTATATATATATATATATATATACACACATATCTATCTATCTATCTATCTATCTAATTATCTATCTATCTATCTATCTATCTATCTATCTATCTATATCTAGATGTATATACAAAAAAGAAAGAAAGACACTGGGTAGAACTCTTCTGGTAAATCTTTGGGAAGACATGGACCCGTCCATGTCCATAGTCACACAGGATGGGCTCATATCAATTATTTTTGATCTGATATATGTTACTAGAAGGAAGTACTAAATTAAAGAGATCACAGATCCATTTGATTATTTTTATATGAAGAGAGAGAGAGAGAAAAGAGAGAGAGAGAGAGAGAGAGAGAGAGAGAGAGAGAGAGAGAGAGAGAGAGAGAGAGATTTGCATGTTGCTTACCTGATAGAATATAAGCACCTTGAGGTCAAGGAGTACTGAATAATTGTCTGTATCCATGATGCCTACCACTTTAGTACATGTTTGTTTGTTGATTGATTGATTCATGTAATTTGAGGATTAATTAGTTTAGTTTGACTCCTTTATCTTGGAAGTAATACTTAGTTTTATTTAAAATAGATGAAAGTAGCCTTAAGGCTAGGCAGAACCATAATCATGCTAATCTGTCTCCCTGGAAAATATGCCTTTTCATATCAATTGATCTTGACATTAGTTTGTTGATAACATGTTTAATGTGCACATTAAATACTATAGCATTCTCATTATACTTGGGTCAATTTTGTGGGTTTGCATGAATAAGTTCTGAACAGAGCCAAGGGTTTTGCCATGATTAATAAAGATTATTTATATGGTTTTTTTTTGTGTGTAGCATGTTTGATAACTACCAAATCAATAATAAGTTGCTCTTCACCAGCCAAATGCCACTGAGAGGGCAAGCAAGATGGCCAAACTGTAACACACCTTGAAATAAGAGATAAACAGCATGTACCAGACAAATGAAACCATCTCCATGGCCTCAACCACCACCTCCCAACAGACCCAACTGGAGATAGCCTAGCACACTGAGCCCAAATCCCACAGAGAACAGCAACCCTCATGGAGATGGCCAGATAGAGACCTAGAAAGGGCTCTACTCAGGCTACAGACTCCACTTCTGCAGCTGCAACAGTCACTGAAGACCCAGAAAAGAAAATTCTCACCTATGTAGTCCTTAGCACTGTCAAATGGTTTTACATGAGAAAATGATATGATTGTATCATTGGAAATAGCATTAGGGGGCAGAGCCAAGATGGCAGAGTGAAAGCAGTGACTTGCTTGAGTTCTCCCCCAAACCCCTCCAAATACTCATAAAAAATGGCTCTAAACAAATTCTGAAGCAGCAGAACCCACAAAAAGACAGAGTGAAACAAATTTCCAGCCCAAGACAACCTGGATGATTGATCAGAAAGGTGTATCGCGCCGGGCTGGGAGCGCAGGGCAGCACAGTGTGGGCTCGCAGGCTGCAGCAAACCTGGAGCAGGCCTCAGAGGACTGAATCATGAGCAGCTGTGGAGGTTTCCAGACTCCTCAATCCATGAATGCCAAAGACAACTAAGAAGGTCAGTGGGAAAAGTCTGTTTCTGTCGGTGCTCAGAGAGGAAGGCAGGGTTCAGCTTCATTCCCCAAAAGTGTGGCCCTGGGGTGGGGCAGCTGCTTCCTGAGCTTCCAGCCCATAGAGGGAGGGGGAATCCAGTGGCTGATCAGAGAGGGATTGCAGGGATCTCTTTGCCAGTGATGAGGCAGGAATCTCTTGCTTTGCCCGTGTGTGGATCTGGGTCACAGTTCTGGGCAGAGGTGCTGGGGTGAGAAGGAGCACTGGCATGGTGGAGCTTGTAGTGGCTGTAGAGAGAAACCCCTCCTCATAGTTATAGGACAGAAAGGAGTACTTGTGGTCTCAGGCCAGGAAAGGAGTAAACACCTCACCCCTTATCATACCACCTTGGAAGAACTGAAAATTTACAGGTCCCTACAAGTATCTCTGAAAACAGCTGTACAAACCCCTGAAGCTTGGGACAGTACACTCTCCACATTGGAAGCAGACTCTTACCTTAACAAAGAGTTTAAAACTCAAGTAATTGGCTGGGATCATTAGCAAGCAGCACAAAAAGAGTCAGACTGTATTATCTTATTTGGTGAAAAAAGATCAAAATATACAACCAGAAGAAGACAACAAAGTCAAAGCTCCTACATCCAAAGCCTCCAAGAAAAATATGAATCAGTCCCAGGCCTTGGAAGAGCTCAAAAGGGATTTTGAGAAGCAAGTAAGGGAAGTAGAGGAAAAACTGGGAAGAGAAATGAGAGTGATGCAAGAAAATCATGAAAAACAAGTCAACAGCTTGCTAAAGGAGACCCAAAAAAATACTGAAGAAAATAACACCTTAAAATACAGCCTAACCCAAATGGCAAAAGAGGTCCAAAAAGCCAATGAGGAGAAAAATGCCCTAAAAAGAAAAATTGGCCAAATGGAAAAGGAAGTCCAAAAATTACTGAAGAAAATACTTCCTTAAAAATTAGATAGAGCAATTGGAAGAGTGACTTTATGAGAAATCAAGACACTGTAAAACAAATCCAAAAGAATGAAAAATTAGAAAAATGTGAAATATCTCATTGGAAAAACAACTGACCTGGAAAATAGATCCAGGAGAGAGAATTTAAAAATTATTGGACTATCTGAAAGCCATGATCAAAAAAAGAGCCTAGACATCATCTTTCAAGAAATTATCAAGGAAAACTGCCCTGATATTTAGAACCAGAGGGCAAAATAGAAATTGAAAGAATCCACAGATCTCCTCCTGAAAGAGATCCCCAAAGGAAAACTCCTAGGAATATTTTAGGCAAATTCCAGAGTTCCCAGGTCAAGGAGAAAATATTACAAGCTGCCAGAAGGAAACAATTCAAGTACTGTGGAAACACAATCAGGATAACACAAGATTTAGCAGCTTCTACATTAAAGGACTGCAGGGCATGGAATATAATATTCCGGAGGGCAAAGGAGATAGGATTACAACCAAGAATCACCTACCCAGCAAAACTGAGTATAATCCTTCAGGGGAAGAAATGGTTATTCAGTGAAATGGAGGACTTTCAAGCATTCCTGAGGAAAAGACCAGAGCTAAATAGAAAATTTGACTTTCAAATACAGGACTCAGGTGGAACATGAAGAGGTAAACAGGAAAGAGAAATCATAAGAGATTTATTAAGATTGAACTGTTTACATTCTTGCATGGAAAGATGATATTTATAACTCATGAGAACTTTGTCAGTATTAGGGTAGTTGAAGGAAAAGAAATTATATGTATCTATCTATCTATCTGTCTATCTATCTATCTATCTATCTATCTATCTATATCTATATCTATATCTATATCTATCTATCTATCTATCTATATATATATATATATATATATATATAGAGAGAGAGAGAGAGAGAGAGAGAGAGAGAGAGAGAGAGAGAGAGAGAGAGAGAGAGAGAGAGAGAGAGAGAGAGAGAGAGAGAGAAAGATAGAGGGCACAGGGTGAGTTGAAGTTTAAGGGGTCATATCTGGAGAATAAAATTAAGGGATGAGAGAGGATGATACTCGGAGAAGAAAGGGAGAGGTAGAAGGGGGTAAATTATCTCACAAAAAAAAAACCAGAAAAGGAAAGTCTCTCACAGTGAAGGGAAACAGGGGAAGGTGAGAGGGAATGAGGGAATCTTATTCTCATAGGATTTGGCTTAAGGAGAGAATAACATACACATTCAATTGGGTATGGAAATCTGTCTTACCCTACAGGAAAATAGGGGGAGAAGGGGACAAGAGAGCAGGGGGATGATAGAGAGGAGGGCAGATTGGGAAAGAGGGTAATCAGAAGCAAATACTTCTGAGGAGGGACAGGGTCAAAAGAAAGAATAGAATAAATGGAAGGGCAGGATAGGATTAAGGGAAATAGAGATAGTTTTTCACAACATGTCTACTAAGGAAGTGTTTTGCGTAACTGCACATGTACAACCTATATCGAGTTGCTTGCCTTTTCAATGTGGGTGGGTGGGGAGGGAGGAAGGGAGAGAATTTGGAACTCAAAGTTTTAAAACACACATGTTTAAAAGAAATGTTTTCACATGCAACTGGGAAATAAGAAATACAGGAAATGGGGTACAGAAGTCTATCCTGCTCTACAGGAAAATAGAAGGGGAAGGGGATAAGAGAAGGGAGGGGGGAAAGATAGAAGAGAAGGCAGAGTAGGGGAAGGGGTATTCAGAATGCATGCCATATTGGGGTGGGGGAGGGCTGAGCAATTTGGAATTCAAAAACTTGTGGAAGTGAATGTTGAAAACTAAAAATAAATAAATTTGTATTTAAAAAAAGTTTAAAAAATAGCATTAAAGAAGAAGTGTGCTTTGCTGCTATACTCTAAGGATGCCTGGCTGTCTAACTTGTAGTTAAACCTCCTGTATGTGTTGTCTTCCCACTTAGAATGTGAGCTCCCTGAGAGAAGGGACTCTTATGGTATCCCCAATACCTCACATGGAGCTTCACACATAGGGAACACTTAATAATGTTTTTTCTTTTACTCAGAATGCTTTGTAAAAAGTATATAAATTGCACTTTTGATCTGTCAAAATTGTCAATTGACCTGGATTTGGAGAAATGACTAGTATCTTAATATTTTGGTTGTAAATATATGATGCCTTCTGTTAAGAAAGGTATGATCAGGCTTGCTTCTTGAAAGGAAACTGGTAAAGTATCTTGCTAATAATGAATATAAAACCATGAGGTATTTGAATCAGTATGGACAGCTGAATGTCTTAGGATTCTTATCTGGCTCTGCCTCCAGTGTCTATCTTCACCGATTGTACTTAGGAACTTTATACTAATGAAGTCCAAATGTCCAAAAGATTCTACAAGATGAAGGAGGTATTTAATGCAATTTTCTGTGGAGTCATGTAACTTGATGCCATCTATATTCATCAAGAAATGAGTAAAATGTTATGGTTGGGCTCCCTATTTCATTTGGAAGGCATACTCCATTCTCCTTAAGACAGGTGATAACAGATTTAAAGCTAGCCCACAATGGGCTCGAACTCATTCCTTGAAAAATGCCACATTTTATATGAATTGTTCTTGACATCATTGCGTTGACAGCATGTTTTAGAAAACAATTTTCCCTATGGACATCAAATTCTTAAGTATTCTCACTATGCTTAGGTCCATTATATATTTACCATATATGTATAATCCATGAGTATATAACTGAATCATTACCTTTCTGGTAATCAACAAAGGAAGTAGAGATGTCATGGCACTTTGAGGTAGCTAGATTCATGATATTAAGTTGTCCTTTACACTCCTTGGAATTTTTGTTACTCCATTTTGATCCATAGCCAATATACTGATTTCTTGTGGTATTTTTCTAGTGATAAAAGCTGTGAATGCATTATAGACAATATATAAATATGCACTTGACATATTATAGGGGTTGTTGGCGTTATCATGTCTAATAGATGTGTGAAAGGAAGGATCAGACTTCTGTGTAAAAGGAAATTGGCAAAGTCATTTGTTAGTAATTTATGTGTCATTATAAGTTGCTTGAGCCAATTATTAGACATCTTATCCAGTCCTGCTATTTTCTGCCATTAAAAAAAATACTTATCAATATATTCACATACATGTTAAAATATAATACAGATTCCCTGGCATACAGGGTGGGGAGGAAGGGGTGCGCATGGGTCAGTGTGCTAACAGCATCCCAAGTAGGAAAACCAAGTTAGAGAATGGGTGTCAGTCAGGCCTAGGAGACTGAGGGGAATAGCCTTTCTCCCAGGTCCCTGACAATCTTGGCCCACCTACCCCTATAGCATATCAACTGTGGCCTTGTTTTGTTTTAAATGGAATATGGTTTCTTTACTTTGCATGACTCACATGGTTCAAGTGTTAAGAGTCATCAGTGGCAACAAACCTGTCAAGGTTGGGGGAAATGGGTGGGAGGGGCCCATGGACTTCTCTTACTGAGTTAACTTTTTTTTGTCTTCCCACTCTAAACTGCTTTTGCTGACCCATTAAGTTTATTCTAAGTCTCTGTCTTCTTTGGGTTTGTAAACAGTCCCAAATTTCTGCATGCACTTTTTGATGTATTCTTTAGTTTCATTTTCTGCCATTTTGCAGAAAAGTTAGTTTTAATTGCCATTGTTCTCTCATTCATTATATTAAGAGTGTATTAGCTTTCTTTTTCTTGTTTGATCCAATTTTCATGTTTACTGTGCCGAGCATATTTTGTTCATACAGAAGACAAGAAATTTTCCACTTCCTTCTTTGAGGGCCTTCTTTTGCTTCCGAATTCTTTAAAATTTTATTATTATTATCATTTTAGGTGCCTTTTTTTAATTCCTTGTATCTCCTCAACCTGTGAGCTTTCACTTTTTAATTGTTGGTTGAGGGCATCAAGAATTTCTGAGATATAGAGTCCAAAAAGTGAAGTTATAAACTATTAAAGCTTACAAAATGATATTTCAAGTTATTAAAGCTTACAACTGCATTAAGACTTTTGGGCTGGGGGCAGCGAGGTGACACAGTATATAGAGCACCAACCCTGAAGTCAGGAGGACCTGAGCTCAGATCTGACCTCAGACCAAACACTTGACACTTACTAGGCGTGTGGCCCTGGGCAAGTCACTTAACCCCAATTGCCTAAAAAAAAAAAAGACTTTTGGGCCATCTACTTCCTATGTAAGATTTTATTGCACCTATTTCTTTTTGCCTTTCATTGGATGATGTGATGCTCAAGTATTATACTATTTACTTGTTATTATTTATTTGTTTGTTATCAGTTGTTCAGTCATGTCCTATTCTTTGTGACTTTGTGAACCATACCATCTATGGTATTTTCTTGACAAAGATACTGGAGTGGTTTGCCATTTCCTTCACCAGCATACTATTTATAATAGCCAGATATTAATATAATATTCCAATGGTTTTCTGCAAGTCTTTAATATTTCTCTCAAGTCATTCTTACCTTTTGCAGCATCAGATACCCATTTTTAAGTATACCTAAGTATTTCTATTTTCTTTATGGTGCAATTGCTGTATTTTATACTATTGCATAAAATTCCTGAAATGCTTTTATACTCTCTCAAATGATCATGTTGGCTACTGCTAATTCTAGATTAAAAGAATTACAGTTTTATTTTAGTTTAGTCTGCTTGTTGGATTTGTGACATTACTCTCAAAGGACACTTTTTGAAAGTCCATTCTAAGTATACTCATCTGCTTTTCAAAATCATTTGAGACATTTTAATTGTTTTTGCCATGTGCTTCATTATTTGGTAACACACCTGGAGTTTATGTTGAATGTAGTTTTCAGTGTTTTCAGAGTCTTCAGTTTTTCCTGTTTCAGATTTGTGATTCCTTTGTCCCAGTCTTATTTTATCTAATCTGTGCTGAAGAATGGATTAAATGTGTGTGTTTACATGTATATGTATGTGTGTACACACATATGTATGTATGTAGACACATACACCCTTCATAATCTGATAGATATTATTGTATAAGTTGGTGCTGAGAATATCATTGGCAAAAAAAAAAAACAACAGCTTGAAACCCTTGCCTATAACTAATAAAATATGTTTTCAGATTTTTTATGGAGGTAATATTGGTACATAATGAAAGCATTAATTTCTTCAGTCCGATTCATATGCAGTTTGTTCCTTTTAGTGTTCAGTACCATTTATGCCAAAACATTAGCATCGGGTTTCATATTAACATCCGGTATTTACATTAATGTGGAAATCTCTGATTTGTTCTACTGTCTCTTACTTTCTTATGGTATCAAACATGAAGGAGCATCAGCTGATCATCATGGCAGTTTTGAGGAGAGTGAGTCTATGCCACCTCAACTATTTTTAGATTAATAGGAACAGTTATATTGTACCTGTTTCTATAGCAAACTAAATGATGGTCTTATTAGAGCCTATTCAGTCTACATTTCATGGTTCCTGCGTAGCCTTTAGAGCTAGCAGTGGTTTCATAGTTTATGAAATCTGGCTGGCATTCTCTTATTTTGCCTTTTCACACCCCCTCATTGATGATTGGACCTTGAGGAGGTCATTATCATCATTATCATCACCATCATCAACATCATCATCATCATCATCGTTATTATCTCATTCTCATCTTTTTTGATGGATTGATGGTGATGATGATGTTGCCTATGATTCCCAGACAAGTCACTTTTAGGGCTTTTAAACAACTCTCTAACTCTCTAAATTGCAGAGAAATTGCATTGGTACAGGAAGTTTTTAATCAGTAGCTCCCTATCCTGATGGAATCAGAAATCTGCTGAAAATTACAAATGCTGCTGCTCCTACCGCTGTTGATACACTATGACTTCTATGTATACTATTTTCATTGAAGAAGGGCAAGTCCCACAAATCTGGACATGGTAGCAAGAGGAATAAACGTTTATTAAGTGCTGACTATGTGCCAGGCATAGTGCTAAACACAAAGGTTATCTTATTTGATCCCGAGATGGGACTGTTATTATACCAATTTTAGAGTTGAGAAAACTGAGGCAGACATAGGTTAATGATTTGTCCAAAGTCATACAACTAAGTTTCTGGGATCAGATTTGAACTTAGGTGGTTCTCACTCAAGGCTCAGCACTCTATCGATTATGCCATCTAGCTGCCTCAAGAGTCTCAATCAATATCAATTAGAATAATGAAGTAGATATCTGTTGAATAAATGAAGTATAAGAAATTTGCACTTTTTCAATTGAAGCTACTCTGAGCACATTTTCTATGTTAATTATATTTAACAAAGAGTGGATATAAATACACAAGTATGTGGAGGATCTGTGATTTTGTTGCTGCATTGTGTAGACAAATATCAGATCAAGGCCTCTTGGTATCACTACGAAACTATGTGCCAGGATTGCTGTGGGACACAGCCCTTCAGAAATGGGTCAAATTGGTGCACCTGAAAATCAGCTGAAAGGTAGGCAGATGATAGCTCAGTCCCATGAGCTCTGCTTCATTTCTAATGATGCAGCGCTCTCAGAAGGTTTGCAGATTTGTCATTGTCAGTAAATGTTCAGTAGGGACTATAATAAACCCTTCTTGATTGCTTGTATCATCAAGAATGTTTTAAGAGTTGCCCTGTATAATATTAAGTGTCTTATATAGTAGCATATTCCTGGAAAACAAAGGGTGATGCCTACCCCTCCAAATCCTGATCTATTCATCATGACAACTGCTAGCTTAATTTTCCTGATGTACACCTTTAACTATCTCATTATTTTGTTCAAAAACCATTCCATAACTCCTCTTTACCTACTAAATGTCCAAAGTTCTTGGCCTAGCAGTCACCAGAACTTTTCACAATCTGATGCCTCCCTACATCTTTATCTTTGCCTCATACTAGTGTCCACCATATATTCTGCCCTCCCACTCCATCAGTCTGCTGCCAGCTCCCATACAATCATTCTTCTTTTCCAAGTTGTTACTGCCATTCCCTACTCAAGAAATTTCCTCCCTTCAAAGTTGCATTAAAGCCAGCTTGAAGAAAAAGTTAATAATGAGGATTAAATTTGAAAGTATGCTACGCTTATATTTTCCCCCCAGAGAGCAGTTTGTTAAATATTTGCCAGCCCACCACAGCCTCCCCTGCACTGCCACCTACCTCTATAGCTACTGCAATTCTTCAAGATTCAAATTAGAATGACACCTCTTTCATGAAACTGCACCTGATTCTTCTAGGTTAGAATGTTTCCTATCCTTTGATATTCTGTAATACTTAATTTGCACCTCTTCCATCCAATTACCACATTTTATTTTGTATTATACGTGTTTATGTATGTATTATACTGCATTCCTATTAGATATAAAGCTTCATGAAGACAGGGTCCATGTTTTATTTATCTTTTCATCTTTCCTAGCACTCTTTCCCCCAGTATTCTGCACACATCTTATTCAGTGTAATAAATGTTTGAAGGGTTATTCACTGATAGATTTACAACACTGTATTGCTTGACTGAATGATTGCAGCACATTGAGATGCAGTGTAGTGCGGGTCTTGGAGAACTGGCTTCAGAATGAGGAAGATACATACTGGCTGTTTTAACCCAGGCAAATTATTTAACCCCTCAGGGCCCCAGGAACACTGTAAGACTAAGCTATAGAGCAGAGATACATCTCCATTGGTTGAGGTATTTTCCTTATTGGTGGTTCCCCATGGCAATAAAATCACAGATCAGATGTCACATCCCTCAGGGTAATAATAGCTAACACTGATAATGCATTTGGAAGTTTACTAAGTGATTTACATGTTATCTAATTTGATTATATGTGGATTTATACTATATCTAAATATATACATGAATATAGCATATAGTTAGCTAACTTGTTTCAATTTAATTTATAAAACATTCAACACATACTACATGCAAGGTACTGTGATATCCGTTGAAAATACAGATATCTAAATGTTACCATCACTCTCTTCGTAGAGGAAAGTAGAGACAACCCATATACAAATAAATAAAACCCAGGAAAGGTAGAGATGATGGCAAAAGATAGATTGAGACTGAGAGCCCTAGGAAAATGTGTGAATGAAAAGAATGCTTTCAACTAGTCCAGGAATAATGACATGGAAGATGTAATACTGAAACTCAGCCTTGGAGGAAAAGAAGGATCTGAGAGGAAGAGATAAAGGCCTATGGAATACTCAGATACAGCTCACAGAATGACTGATTTGGGTAAAAAGTATACATTTGGGGAACACTGTGGCTGGAGGGTAGAGAACATAGAGGGAAGAAGCATGAAATAAAGATGGAAAAGTAGGTCAGAGCCAGATTGTAGAAGGCCAAAGGCTAGACTAAGGCATTTTTATTTCCTTCTAGAAGCAATCATCATTTATAGTTTTTGAGCTGGGGGTGGGGGGTGGGAGAGTGTAATCTGGATAGATGAGTGCCTTAGGAAGATTCTTTTGACCTTTGTGCCAGAGATCATTTGGAGAGGGGAGAAATTGTAACTAAAGATACCCATTACAAAGCTGTTCTTACAAAATGATAAGAATGTGAACTAGGGTGGTGGCTGTTTGAGTAGAGATCTGTCCATTCGGAATTGTCAGAACTTAGCAATTGCTTAAAGTGAAGGAAGAAGAAAAGTCAAGGATCACTCTGTTGTTAAATCTGGTTTACTGTGAGGATGGTGCTACATTTTTTCATGCCTGGATACAACTCCCACCATTGAGGAAATGAGAGACTTTTTTTTAAACCTTTCTTTATAATGTACTAAGCTTTATCAAAAACAACAATAAAAATCAATGCTATTGTGGATCAAAATGATCTAGATGCTGTTGAAACTTTACCACATAATAGTCTGATCTATATACTTTTCCACCAATATATAATTTTAAAAAAATACTAGTCTAGCTTTTTAAATATCAGACATATGGAACTGCCAAAAGGTATGAAAGTTTGATTCACTTCAGACAGATATCAAAGACTACATATGATCTCCTTTCACTCAAAAAAACCCATCTTGGTTATGGGAACCTCAAAAGCTATCTTGAGATGCCCAAATTTTTCTACCAAGGTTGAGCTAAAAAACTCCTTTTATGACTAAGGCTAGTAGTTTCAGGCAATGTTTGTAACCTAAAATTTCATGCTTTTAATTTAACTGGAGTTTGAGAAGAATTGTAGTTTCAGTTTGTGTGTGTGTGTGTGTGTGTGTGTGTGTGTGTGTGCATTCATGTTGGTGTATGAATGTTTAACCCCTTCTTTTAAAAAAAAGTATCAACAATATATTGTATTAGTCATGAGACAGCAGGGTTTATTGGTTAGAGCACTGAATTAAGAGTTAAGAAAAATGTGTTCACATTAATTTTCTGCCACTATCTATGTGACCATGGACAAATAAGCCACTTTACCTCTCTGAGCCTTAATTTCTTTTACCAACAAAATAAAAGATTAAGAAAATATTAAAGTTCTTCCCCCTCTTTTTCTAGGTCTATGAATCTATGCAACCATTACTAACTGTACTGACAACTAGTACTAGTAACAGGATATCTTTCTTAAAATTGTAGTTTTTTTTTAAGTGGAGAATAACCTACAAAATAAAAGAGATAGTATCTACTTATATTGAATATATCATTAGTGCAAAAATGTTTGCATAGTGAAAAATGTTCAAGTATTTGCTGATTCCCTACTTATTTCTAACAATATTAAATAAATAAAACCCCAAAACAACCTAGGATTTTGGATTAGGGCACCCCATTGATGAGCACTGTAATGAGATTTGAACCACTATAACAAGACACAATACCATTGTATTGGAAAAAACCCTGCATTTGGCATAGGAGATTTTGGACTAAAACGCTAGCTAAATCTGCTACTTAGTATCTGTGAGACCCTGGGTAAGTCATTTAAACTCAGAGGCCTAATTATTGTTAAACAAAATGTTCAGTGGAGACTAAATGAGCTCCAAGTTTCCTTATAATTCTAGGATCTATCATCTATGGTGAGGGGAAGTATGGTGCATTAGAATGAGGCCTGTGTTTGAAGTCATGGTCTTATTCCATTTCTTTGCCTTTTACCTGCCTTGAATTATGACTTGGTCAGAAGATAGAACCATAAATTTAGAGCTGCTATCTAGTGCAACTCTCTTTTTTATGGAAGAAGAAAATGAGGCCCAGATTGATTAGTTGGTTGCCTTCGATCCCACAGGTTATAAGCAGGAAAACCAAACTCTGAACCTGCGTGTGTGTCTTAACTCTCAATACAAGCTCTGTTTCCATTAGATTGTGAGTTCCTAGAGAACTTTTCTTCATGATTCCATCACTTAGCACAGTGTCTGGCATATAGCTGGTGCTTAACAAGTTGTTTTCTGACTGACTTTTCACTCTGCCATGATGCTTTCAGTGAGTGTTAGCTGCTTCTTCATTACAATAGGGATAAAATCCCTCATATTCCTTTCCCTCTAAGTTATTATGAGGATTCAATGAATATTAAGAGTGTTTTGTGATTAGAGTCTAAAATAAATGTACACTATTAGTAACAGTGCTATCAGTACCACTGAGCAAGAGACTGATGTTTTTCAAGAAATAATTCTGGTTGTATTAACTTCATCTCAGGAAATTGTACTGGAAAAACAAAACAAAACAACCCAACAACAAACTTTTTTTTCTTTCAGGCTAATCTTCCAAATTCTCAACCTCTTTAAGAAAATTACATCCACAGACCAGTCAGGTGATTAGCATTTGGGTTTTGTGTGAGGCTTTAGTTAAATGAGCACAAATATCACTACTCAAATGAGTATTCATAACCACCACTTGCTTTGATTCTACGGCAGCAACAAAATGGCAGAGACGACAGCTGCCACATCATATACATACACACACTCCTTCCTACACAAACTATGCTTTGTACATCAGATGTAGCATAAATACCATGGCATGCGGCAGTTGCCATGGCAACAAGTTTTTTTTTTTAATGAATAGCAGATGGAATAGACATGTAAAACTTGCATAAGTTGTTAGTAATCTGTGATTTACTGCAGACCAGTTACTGCAGTAAACTCTAGAATTTTGGTTTCCCTATTATTTCCCCATAGACTCACCTACTTCTTAGCCTTCCTTCTAGGGTCATTCCATCAAATTATTGAATAAAATGGCAATGTCCAATTCAGTACCACTTTTATAGGTGCATAGAAATTATGTAAGGGGAAAAATAGCTGCACTTCCCTGTAATTTTTAACTCTTCCTTTCAGTGAATGTCTCTTTTGTGTAGAGCAGATTTAAATCCAATTGAACACTTGATTGATGAGTCAGGAGGCTAAGCTCTGCCTTTGGTACTCACTGTCTATATGAATGCTACTTAACTACTGTAATCTTCAGTTTTCTTATCTGTAAAGTGGGGAATAAGGAACTCTGAATTAAAAATCAAAAGACCTAAGTTTGATTCCTAGTTTCTCCACTTACTACCTGTGATACCTTGGGCAAGTCACTAAATCTGTCTGACCTCAGGTTCTTTAGCTCTAAAGTAAATGGGTTAGACTGCATAATTTACAAGATCTATCTGATCCTAAAGCCTAATAACACTAGTGTGTTGTGAGGAAATGTGATGCACTGAATCAGTACTTCAATACAAGATTAAGGTATAGGTATAGGTATAGGTATAGGTATAGGTATAGGTATAGGTATAATAGGTATAGGTATAGGTATTCCCTCTGCTGAGAAGAATTTCATACTTAATTTTCAAGAGTTAATATGACTAAACATTTTACTTTTCTAAATTTAAAGAGGCTAATCATCTAACAACAGACATGGGACCATACTTGATTATAAAAATGTGAGTTATGATTATATCTTGAAACTTTTATGATAAACCATGTAATAGATATATTTGTCTACTCATTGAGAGTTCTCAAACCAAGACTGTTTCCAAATATAGGACAAAGGTAAATCTGTTGGTAAATATGCTATTCTTAAAACATAAAAATGATATAAGTGGCCCTTCATTAATAGGATGTGTATTTAAACCTTTTGCCAATAGTAGTACTTTTGCTAACTTGTTTCTGTCCAGTCACATGTTCTTGCTTATCATTCAGGTGACAAAAATCATTAGTTGAAACATAATAAACAAACAAACTATATCTTTTGATATAAGCTTGATGAAGAGAATGGTATTAGAATTTTTGGCTCATAAGTCATACCCACTCAAGTTCTCCATTTCTGTATGGAACAACTTCATAGTGTTTTCTTTTGTTCATTCATCTCCCTTCATCTCCACAGCCAAAGGATAATAGAGAATTAAGAGAGTATTCAGTGAATTTGGCTTGTATGCATGATCAGTTCACATACAATGCTATATCCTGCTTTATTTGGACTTTAGTATCCCAAATTAAGCTTATTTTTTTAAAGTGTCCTCAATAATCTTTTTATTTTGCGTTCATTGCTCCTTATTATCTTCACATTAAGGCTAAGAAAAGCTGCTAGGGAATATGACGCATTTACAGAGCCAGTAAGTATCAAACACACTATTATAATTTTTGCATTTGAAAGAGTTGACTTTTATGAGTTCAACTTTCCATATATCAGCACCTGACACAATGCTTTACGCAGAGTAGATGCTTAATGAATGTATATTTAATGAATGTATATTAAAATTTAGCATATATTGAAAAAAATACATTAATAAAACTCTACTGAACATCTCCAAAGATAGTCATTGTATCAATAGCTCTTAAGCCATATTCTTCCTAATTCTTTATGAGGGCATGTGAATTTTTTGAATCTAAGCATAAGACTGTATATTTTTTACATCAGATTTCATCTTGTCATATTTAAGTCATATTAATATTTTCAAACCTTTTTGGATCCTTATTCTTTATTTTGGTATATTCCCTATTACTTCCAAATCTTTCACCTTAAATTTAATAAATATACATATATATGTGTGTGTGTGTGTGTGTGTGTATACACATACATATATATATATATATATATTCATCTAAGACACTATCTTTGTTGAATAAGATAGATCTATTTTCATCAAAGCCCTGCAACATACTACTCAGAGAACCCCTCCTCCCATTAATCAACACTTTTTGGGTATTGTTGTTCAACCATACATGAAGCCACATAACTATATTTCTATGTTCCTTCTGACATTCAGACCATATTCCTTGGTTCATACATATATTATGAAGGACTTTTTCTAGTGCTTTTTTTCAAATCCAGATGCACTATTCTTATAGCATTTCCCTGACCTAACAATGAAGAAGAAGAGGAAGACAGAGGAAGAAGAAGAAGAAGAAGAAGAAGAAGAAGAAAAAAGAAGGAGAAAAGAAGAAGGAGAATAAGGAAAATAAGGAGAAGAAGAAGGAGAAGGAGAAGAAGGAGAAGGAGGAGAAGGAGGAGGAGGAGGAAGAGGAGAAATGAGGTTAATATTTACTACTTGTTTTGGTGAACCTATTCTGACTCCTAGAGTTCACAAATTTCCTTTTAAATTATCTAATTAAGAATACTTAATACAACAAATACTGCTGGTACAGAGACAAGATGGCAGAGTACAGGCCAAGACCAAGCTGAACTCTCCCAATATTCCCCTCCAAACAACTTCAAAATAACACTTCAAATTTTGGAGTGACAGAGCCAATAAAAGGTCAGAGGGAGATACTTTTCCAGCCTAAGACTATTCAGGAGGTCCAAAGGAGAGGTTTGTAACACCAGCATGTGTGTGTGTGTGTGTGTGTGTGTGTGTGTGTGTGTGTGTGTGTGTGTGAAGTAGGGTAGGAGTACTAGCAGTGGGCCTTGGAGGCTGTCATGACAGCAGCAGAAGCTTCAGGAACTCTCAGTCCAGAGACAGTAAGGGAGTTGGACAACTGGTCTTTGCTGGCATAGGGTATAGCTGGCACTTACTGGTGACTCTGCTGCCCGTAAGTAGCTCTGAATCATAGTTCAAGGATAGAGAGGAGCACTTGTAATCAGTCACAAGGGAGCAGGGGCTCTGGTCACAGTTCTAGGGCCAAAAATAGCACTAATACTTGCTATTACAAGGTAGCAGGAGCCCTTCCTGGGTAAAGAACAAGGCCTTAGAGTCTGCTGCTATTAGAGGCAATTATGTGTCACAGTGAATGGTGCTGAATCTGTAGTGAGGAAGATCTGAGTTCAAATCTGGACTCAGACACTGGCTTCCAACCCTGGGCAGGTAACTTAACCTGCGTCTGCTTCAGTTTCCTCAACTGTAAAATTGGGATAATAATAGTGCCACCCTCCCAAGATTGTTGTGAGGATCAAATGAGATAAATATTTATAAAGCACTTGGTATAATGATTGAAACATTTAGTTTTTGTTCAATTGTTTCAGTCACGTCCAACTCTTTGTGACCGCATTTGGGTTTTCTTGGCAAAGATGCTATAGAGGTTTGCCATTTCCTTCTCCAGCTCATTTTACAGATGAGGAAACTGAGGCAAACAGGGTTAAGTGGCTTGCCCTGGGTCACACAGCTGCTAAGTGAGGCCAAATTTGAACTTAGGTCTTCCTGACTCCAGGCCCCTGTGCTCTATCTACTACTGCTCCACCTACCTGCCCCCAGACTGGAACATAGTAGGGACTTAATAACTGCTTATTTTCTTCCTTTTGCTATTATCCTCATTTTATAGATGAGGAAACTGTGACAGAAGCTGAGATGAAGTGACTTGCCTAGGTTCACACAGCTAATACCTGAGTTTAGTTTCAAAATCAGTTCTTAGCCCACCACTTTATCCTACATTCCTCAGAGATTACTGAGAGTGGTTAAGTAATCACATCTTCAAGTTCTTTGAATACTCTGATATAATTTGCTTTAACAAAAAAAAAATGTTAACTCCTTTCAAGTAGCTAGGTACTTTATTATACTCTCTTCACCTATTTTGGGCTCCATTTCCCTCTTAATCAATTGTGTATTATATCTTACAGTTTGAAGATAATTCTCAATAGATATGAAAATAAATAGTAGCTGAATAATTCTGTTTTCTTTTTGTTGTCTGTTAATATTGTGCTATCTAATAATCCTGGACAGTAGCCTCTTTCTTTCTTTTCTTCTACTTAATTTGAACATACCTTTTTTAAAAAATCCCATTGGATTGTTCTTGGAATATTTTGGAAAATAGATCTAAGCTCACTCTAGGCTTTGACCCTGCTAACATTTTCCTTTCAGTTCACAGCGATTCTTTTGTACCTGTCCTTTATGTGTCCTTCTTTTGTGTATGTCCTTTCTAAATCTTAGCACATCTGTTATACTTTCCTCCCAACACACACACAACACACACACACACACACACACACACACACACACACCACACATACACCCCTTTGCCCATGTGTGTGCATGTGATCACCCAGTGTTGCTCTTAATGGACTTGAGTTGAGCAGGTTATGTGGTGCTTTTCCTAGTTCTCAAGGATTGAGACTGATGTGCTCAGGAAATTGCAACACAGATAAAAAGCCAGGAACTTTATGTGAAAAATCCAAGGGATATGGGTTCTGTTCTTTGATATAATCTAAATAATTAGCTATTCTCTTCCTAGGTCTTAATCTTACAAAATTGCAAAGTAGAAAAGAATAAAAACAACAATAAAACATCTGAGGATTACAACTCAAAACTGAAAATACATTTGTCTCTTCATAATATGTTCAGAGCACCAAAATTAATTTTTGAAATTTTCCATTAGCTGCAGGTAAGTACATCCACAGTAATTGAGCACACAAGGTACAGAAAATGTGTCTTTTAATGTCTTAAGAGAATTACATGCAGGTAATATGCACAGTGGATTAAAAAACTCCAAATTCAAATTTTCAAAAGCTATTCTCACTTACCAAGAAGCCAATACACAATAATTACAGTAATCTTCTTATATACTTTAATAAATTAACCCTTTACTCTGTGGGAAGTTAAGTGAAATTAAGCATCTTCCCACTTCCGGATAGTTACCTGCGGTTTGATATTTCCATTTCATTACAAAAATAATTGTGGATTGTAATTTTGTTTTAAGTGGAATGCTACTTATAATTGCAAAGTAGCTGTTAAACAATTGCAAAAAAACCTCTACTTTGAGAGACATTAATGACTGTTCAACCTCTAGCAAGACACTTAATGTGGAAGGACGTGAGAGGTTTGTAATTAAAACAATCTTTCCAATGAACTGTTTGCAGAGAAAACAAACTGCTCTCCTTTACCTTTGCAATAGTAATTGACAATTAATTGACGGCAATGTTGATAGTCCGCTTGGCCAGGCTTTAACGTTTATGAAAAAATAGGCTTTGCTACAGTTATATTATCGTGGGACATTTTATGTTATTAGAGATAATTCACAATTGAACTAAGATACATAATGGAACACCACATTCTTCTTAGAAGTAGTATTTAAGTGCATTCATTCTATCCAGTAAAACAGCCTATCATGTATCTGTTTGTACTTGTTCTCCCTTTAAATTGTTACAAAAGTGTCAGACCAACAGATCTGGAAAGACTGACTGAAGAGCTCATGTGCAGTGAGCGGTAGTGATGATGTCTAAGAATATATTTTTTTTTGGTAAAAATTTAATATTGTTACATTATATATTGATGGTCTAAGCATAATCTCAGTACAAATCCTTTTCTATGGGAAGGAAAATGATTTTATTTACCGCAACACCAGAACATGTGAAGCTGAAAATAAAAAGGCAGAGAACAAATTTCATTGCGCCTATGCAAAAACCAGGAGCCCCTTTCTCTTGTGTTTAGATAAATATAATACATCACCACAGTCTATAGAAAGAACCAATACTAGAGCCAGCAGTAAGTAAAACTGTGGCATAAATAACGTTTGACTTCAGTGACACACCACTTTCCATGAGCCCCCTTTATTCTCCCTTAGAGAATCTTTAGACTCATTCTGTTCCTCTTGGCTAAAACTCGTTTTCAGAGCCTTTATTCATACTAAAGCATAATAACTGATAAGAGCTTCAAGTATTATCCCTCTGAAGAATATTTACATTTCACTGTGAATCAAAGCTTTAAGTTAAAGTTTAAATGTTGAAATTTCATGATCCATATGTGAAAGCCAGGAGCCACATTTCATCATATTTAGGCAAGCAAAATTCAGTGTCACAGTCCACAGAAACAGTCCATGTTCAGGCATAAATCAGGTAAAACTAAGTCATGGAGAAGGTTTGTCTTTGATGGCTCTCAAATTTCCCTTGAGTTGTTTCTTTTTCTTCCTTAGAGGGTCCATATTCTTAATGCTCATCCCTGTCCTTTTGGCTAAAACTTGTTTTCCACTTCTTTATTTCTACTAAAAAAGTATAATGACAACTTCAAGTATCATCCCTCCAAACAGTATTTACATTTCACTATGGATCAAAGTTTTAATGTTGGAATTTCAACAGACAAGAAGAGGATATTTATTTTCAGGATCCCAATGTCAAGACCATCTCTTTCTTTTTACTCCTCTCTTTTTACTACTATGAGACACTCTGTTTTCTAGAGCTAAGGTCCAGCAAGCAAGCTTTGCCCTAAGCTTGGCACAACAACAGTCCTTTGCACTCACCCTCTGGATGAACTCGGCCATAGCAAAATCCCAGAATTGTATTACACCAGCACCCAGTGGTCTCTGAGCTCAGACAAGCCCCTGCAGGACCCCATGTTCTGGTCATGAAGCCCTGCTATGAATTTATCTCATTGTTGCTGTACTCTTCATTATCAGGTGCAGAGTTCTCTCTGAAGCCACTAGTGTAACTATTGATATTTGCCCACACTAAAGCAGGAATCCTCAGTATCAGAGGAGGCCCTGGCACATGTGTGTGGTTCTCCTCCAATGGAATAGCAAAAGGTTTTTGCTTATGACCACTGTTACCTCTTTGTTTTTTTATTTTATTTTATTTTATTTTATTTTTCAGAGTTAAACCTGTGTGAGCTCTCCTTTTTGTTGGTTTGTTTTTGTTTGTTTGTTTGTTTGTTTTAGGGAGAGGTTAACAAAAGCTGCCAAAGCTCTGTGACCTTTTGGTCATTTGTTTTCAGAGTTGACAATATCATTGCCCTTTCTTTCATCTTTCAGCCTCTTGCTTTACAGGTGTAGTCAGCTTGCAAATACTTACTGGCATGTTATTTTGTTTTGCTTTGAGATAAATGTGTAGTGAAAAGAGTTCTGGGCTTGAAGTCAACTTAGAATCCCATTTATGGGTGATTTGGAGCAACTTTATAATTTAAGCTGGACCTCAGTTTCCTCATCTGAGAAGTTAGGAGGTTGACCTACAATAGGTATATGGATCTTTATAGCTCCAAATTCCATCAAATTATTTCTCCTTCATCTATCATTACCCTTTTAGTTATCTATGTGTCTTTAGGGGCTGTTACCTAGAACGGTAAGCACTGCAGTCATAGAAGACACCAGAGGAAGGGGCTGGAAAGGGGAGTGTAGAAAAAAGATGAGGTAAATGGGGAGTCAGGGTAAGGGCAGGTTCAAGGGCTCTGATAGGAGTGCTTCTTTCTCAATGATCCCAAGGCATTAACATCAGATGCTTCTCAACTAAGTCAGGAAACCCACTCTCCTCCCTGCCCTGAGCTTATTTTTCATTCCTTTCAATCACATTTGACTTTTTGTGATCCCACTTTGGGGTTTGGCAGAGATACTGGAGTGGTTTTGCCATTTCCTTCTGTAGCTCATTTTACAGGTGGAGAAACTGAAGCACACAGGATTAAGTGACTTGCCCAAGGTCACACAGCTGGTAAATGTCTGAGTCTGGATTTGAAGTCAGGAAAATAAGTCTTCCTGATTCCAAGCCCAGCGCTCTATCTACTGCACCATCTAGCTGTCCCTGCCCTGAGCAGGGGAGGAAAGTAAAAAGAGGTCAGTGTCATAGTCACCTCATTGTATATCCTATCATTTTCTTTTAACTCAGGAACAGTTCATAGTAAATAATGAGAGTTTAATGCATACAAATTTGTATTAATTACATAATTACATTAGTTATATAAATTTGGGGAATTCCCAGGGTGGAAACTTCTTTCAACAGAACAGATTGATCACTCATCTGTAATATATATAGAGATGCTTAAGGAACTGGGAGGTTAAGGGACAATGCAAATAATTAACATATGTATATGCACCTTAAGGTTTCAAAGTGCTTTCCATACATGATTATATGGTCTGCATATGACGGAAGTGGCAGTTCTTGAACCCAAGTCTTTCTGGCTCCAATGCCGGTCTTTTATCTGTGCCATGCTGTCTCCTTCTCTCCCTGTATACTAATTGATCAAACATATAATAATAAAAATAATAATAACAAATAGCAATTATACAGAACTTTATAATTTGCACAGCACACTACAAATAGTATCTCATTTTAACCTCAAAGAATTTCTGGAAGATAGGTGTTATTATTACCCTCATTTTACAGATAAGGAAACTGAGGTATACACAGATTAAGTGGAATATCCAGGGTCGCACATCTAGTAAGTGAGGTCAGATTGGAATTCAGTTCTTCCTGATCCTAGACCTAGAAATACTGTGCCACCAGCTGTCTTTCAAATCTTTGTATAGAGCTCAAAGGGGGAAATTAGTAATTCATGGCATTATTATGCACATTTTGGATATATTGAGATCAGATGGATTTATTCAAGGTGAATATCTATTTGTTTGGACACATTTGTTTGAATTCTCTATTGAAATGTCTGAGCTGTAGAGCTGTGGGTTTTTTTTTTTTTGCATTTTATGATTTCATTAGTTTAAGAAACTCCCTGTATGGAAACTCCTTCCATGTATTTTTTAATATAATATTTAATTTTCCCAAATTACGTGTTAAAACAATTTTTAAGATTGAAAAAAGTTTTATGTTCCTAATTCTATCCCTTCCTTCCTCTTTGCTTCCCTTCCCACCTCCCTGAGATGGTAAGCAATCTGATATAGTTTGTACATGTGCAATCACAGAAAACATTTCCATGCTAGTTATTTCATTTAAGAAGACTCAAATTGAAAGAATGAAAGAAAGTGAAAAATAATATGCTTCAGTCTGTATTCAGATAATATCAGCTCTTTCTCTGGGGGTGGATAGTATGATTAATTATTAGTCCTTTGGGATTGTCCCGGATCATTGTATCACTGAGAATAGTTAAGTCACTCACAGTTGCTGTGTACAATGTTCTCCTGGCTCTGCTCCCTCTATTTTGCATCAGTTCATGTAAGTATTTCCGCATTTTTCTGAAATCATACTACCTGTTATTTCTTAGATTACAATAATATCCTATCACAATAATACACCACAACTTGTTTAGCTATTCCCCAGTTGATGGGCATCCTTTTGATTTCCAATTCTTAGCCACCAGAAAAAGAGCTGCTATAAATATTTTTGTACAAAAAGGTCCTTTCCCCCTTTTTTGATATCTTTGGGATATAGACCTAGCAGAGATATTGCTGTGTCAAAGGGTATGCACAATTTTATAGCCCTTTGGGCACAGTTCCAAATTACTCTCCAGAATGATTGAATCAGTTCACAACTCCACCAAGAGTGCATTTGTGTCCCAGCTTTCCCACATCCCTTCCAACAAATATCATTTCCCTTTTTTTTTGTTATATTAGCCAATCAAATAGGTATGAGGTAGCACCTCAGAGTTATTTTAATTTGCATTTCTCTAACCATTAGTGATTTAGAGTATTTTTTCATGTGACTATAGGTAGCTTTGATTTCTTCTGAAAAATGTCTGTTCATAATCTTTGACCATTCATTTATCAATTGAAGAATGACTTGCATTGTTAAAAATTCGACTCAGTTCTGTATATATTTGAAAAATTAGGCCTTTATCAGCAATACCTGTTAAAAAATTTCCCCAGTTTTCTGCTTTCCTTTTAATTTTGGTTGCATTGGTTTTGTTTGTAAAATTTAAAAAAATTACAGAATTAAAATTATCTAGTTTGCATTTTTTCTTTTCTTTTCTTTTGTTTTTTGGCAATTGGGGTTAAGTGACTTGTCCAGGGTCACACAGCTAGTAAGTATCAAGTGTTTGGTCTGAGGCCAGATTTGAACTCAGGTCCTCCTGACTTCAGGGCTGGCGCTTTATCTGCCACACCACCTAGCTGCCCCTAGTTTACATTTTCTAATCCTTTCTCTATTTTCTTTGGTCCTAAATTCTTCCCTTATCCATAGATCTGACAATCTATTCCATACTCCTCTAATTTGCTTATAGTGTCACCCTTTATATGTAAATCATGTAAACATTTTGACCTTATCTTGTTATATGGTGTAAGATGCTGAGTATACCTAGTTTCTGCCATAATACCAAGTTATAAGTCCTGAAAATCAAAATAGAGATGAATAAAATTGAAAGTAAGAAAACCATTGAACTAAATTGAAATAAATCTGAAAGCTGGTTTTGTGAAAAAAAAACTCACAATAAAATAGATGAAGCATCAATTAATCTGATTTAAAAAAGGAAAGGAAAAAACCAAATTACCAGCATCAAAAATGGAAGGGATGAATTTACCACCAATGAAGAGGAAATTAAAACAATTATTAGGAGCTATTTTGCTCAATTATGTGCCAATAAATTTGACCATTAAATGAAATGGATGAATATCTACAAAAATATAAATTACCCAGATTAACAGAAGAAATAGAATACATAAATAGCCATGCCTTAGAAAAAGAAATTGAAGAAGACTTCAATAAACTTGCTAAAAAATATCCCCAGGGCCAGATGGATTCACAGATGAATTCTATTAAACATTTAAAGAACAAATAATTCAATACTATATGAACTATTTGGAAAAATAGGAGGAGTCCTACCAAATTCTTTTTATTATATGTATATGTACATATATATGTATGTATGTATGTATGTATGTATGTATGTATGTATGCTGATACCTGTATCAGGAAGAGCCAAAACAAAGAAGATTAGAGACCAGTTTCCCTAATGAATATTGATACAAAAATTTCAAATAAAATAGTAGCAAGGAGATTATAACAATATATCATAAGAATCATATACTCTGACCAGGTGGAATTTATATCAAAAATGTAGGGCTGATTCAACATTAGGAAAAGTATCAATGTAATCGACCTTATCAATAACAAAACCAACAGAAATCATATAATTATCTCAATAGATGCAGAAAAAGCCTTTGACAAAATACAATAGCCATTTCTATTAAAAACATTAGAGAGCATAGGAATAAATGAACTTTCCTTAAAAGAAGTAGTATTTATCTAAAACCATCAGAGAGCATTATCTGTAATGGGGATAAGCTAGAAGCCTTGCCAATAAGATCAGGGGTGAAACAAAGATGATCATCATCACCTCTATTATTCAATATTGTACTAGAAATGTTAACTATAGCAATAAGAAAAGAAAAAGAAATTGAAGGAATTAGAATAGGCAATGACGGAACAAAACTATGACACTGTGGATGATACGACGGTATACTTAGAGAGTCCTAGAAAATCAACTAAAATATTACTTGAAATAATTGACAACTTTAGCAAAGTTGTGGGACACAAAATTAGCCCACATAAATCACCAGCATTTCTATATATTGCTAACAAAGTCCAGAAGGAAGAGATGGAAAGAGAAATTACATTTAAAATAACTCTAGACAATATAAAATACTTGGGAGTCTATCTGCCAAGACAAACCCAGAAATTATATGAGCACAATCACAAAGCATTTTTCACACAAATAAAGTCAGATCTAAACATTTGGAAAAATATTAATTACTCCTTCCATATATGTACATCAACAACTTATCTGGAACGGACATTGTTAGAGAGTTGCCTGAGACCATTTAGAGGTTATGGTTTATCCACGGTGATCCAGCATGTGATAGAGCTTCAACCCAGGTCATACTGCCAAAGCCAGCTCTCCTTTCCACTCTTCTACCCTGCCTTTGTTTGAAGAAAATGAAAGAAAAACAAAATTAAAATTTATTTCTTTTTTGCTATGATGAAATGACTTTGGGATTTTTTTGTATATTTTAATACAAGCTAAAAGAATGCAAGTGTAAATGTTTAATTCACATTTAAGACGGTATTAGAATGATCATTACTTGAATCAATATGACTAGATAAAACTTATCAGAATATATTCCTTATTCAAGTGTCATATTAGTTCATTTCTAAACAGAAATTTAAGAAAGCACTTTATAGATGTGGATATAATACACATTTTCGAATGATAACATTTAGGCCATGAAGATAATGACTTTGAACAGTATTTTTAACTCTAAAGCTGTCACCTTACAGCTGAAAAAAATAAAACACTTGGAAGCGAAACAAACTTGCCATAAGGTCTTTCATTTGTTTCTTTTGCTAAATATATTATCACTTTAAAATGCAGGTCTCTTCTTCCTTTTGCATTTTTAAATTTGATATTTGCCCACATATCAAAATTCCAATTGTTTTTATCTGTTTATTTGTCTACTAGGAGTACAATATATTTTTCTAATCTCTTACAAGAATCCTAACATTCAATTGGCTCACCTGCTATAAACATGTTTGGGGAGCGCCCTTCAGTTGGAACATCTAAACAAACTGAAGATAATGGAATAGCATTGTATTGTAAGAAATGATAAGAGCGAGAATTCAGAGAAACAAGGAAAAATCTATATGAACTGATTCAGAATGAAGCAAATAAAACTACAAACACAATATATGTAACTATAATGACATTAATGAAAAGAACAATTAAACAAATCTGATGGTCATTTACATTTATTGACCAACCTAAGCTCTATTGATGAGATGAGAAAACACGTGTCTCTCCTTTTCTTAGAGTTATGGGAGCTATAAGACTGCAGATGTTCTCAAATGCAGTTGATGCATTAGCTGATTTTGCTTAATTCCTTCCCCCCCCTTTTTTTATTAAAAAGAAAGCTTTACATAAAAACAACATTCATCAATTAAAAAAAGTAAGGTGGCCCTTCTGAGTGCTCAGAATTTTATGGCAGGAACATGTTTGGTCACTGTCCATTCGGCTACAGTATACCAAAGTTTCATTCTTCTGAATAATTATAACACATGATAAAATATAATGAGTTTCAGTTAACACCAAAAAATGATTTAAAAAAAATTTCTTTGTATATCATACTCATTCTTTCCCTCTCTCTGTTTTCCAATCTTTCTCATCCGTCTTTTCCCCCTCTCCCTGTCTACTCCCCTCTCTCATACTCTATTGTTGCTTCTTAGAGTCATATTTCAGAATGGACAATTGTTTCCCCCATAGAAAACAAGTAAATGGTACAGTCCCAGGCATAGGTTAGAATTAATATAAAGGGAGCCTCTAGGTGGCGCAGTGGATAGAGCACGGATCCTGGATTCAGGAGTACCTGAGTTCAAATAAGCCTCAGACACATAACACTTACTAGCTGTGTGACCTTGGGCAAATCACTTAACCCCATTGCCTAGCAAAAAAAAAAAAAGAATTAGTATAAAGGTAATTGAAACCTTTTGCTTATTGGCTCAATAAAATTAATTGAAATTACAATAGTTGAAGTTTCTAGTATCCTCCCATCTCTTTCCATACATTCACAGAGGCAAACCGTTTATAATAAGGCGATAGCTGTCATTTCTTTTCCATTTATTTTTCTGAAATGCTCTCATTCCATCTATTAAAAAAAGAAAGATTTTTAAAACTCTTTTTTTTAAACTTGCTTCATATCTTCTAGGAAATGTAATTGAGTTTGTATCCAAGCTGTGTTTTTCTCTGAAACAATATTCATAGATATTTTGGAGTCATTCTCTTTTGCATTTATGTCTTAAGCATCCCTGCCACCAGAATAGCTTATCATGGTGAAGTTCTTTTTTGTTTGTTTGTTTGCACATTCTTTCAGCATACTTCCAGACTTCAGACTTGATATTAGTGCTAGGCTCTGCAGCACTCCTAGAGGGAAGGTGTGGCTGATCTTCTTACTACTTTCTTGGGATATTGTTATTCTAGGATCTTAGGGACAGCTTGGAGTCCTGCAAATTTTTGGTGCTTTCAAAATGGAGTGATCCAGGGCAAGTCTATTACTTCTCCCCTGGTCTGATCTTTGCAAGTTTCTGACCTAGGTTTGGTTCTGAGCAAGAGTGGACTGCTGCTGGACTCTGACCTTATCAGCCATCTGGAAAGTTCTGTTGGCTGGGAGAGACAGAAGTATAAGATCCCCATTGGCCTGAGATTTCTAACCTGGTTTTTTTTTTTTTAGGTTGGGCTAGACATTGGAAGTGAGACTCTACTTTGTCCCCATCACAGCTCCTCAGTGTGGGCCTGAGGATGCTTCAGTATGGGTCCAAGACCTCCTCTTGCCCTGAGGTACAGCCTCTTTTTGAATGTGGCTTGTTCCTGGCTTGACCTATCCTCATTGTCCTCAGATCTCCCTGTATGTCTTCCTGGGCTAAGCTGGGCTGGATAATTTACTCACTGTTACATTTTCTGGATTTCTCCCTCAGAATACAGTCTGGACCATTTTCTAGGAGGAGTGTGTAGAGAAGAACTCACTGCATTGCTTCTTAACACTCTCTCTTGGTTCTGCTGATCCTATAATAAAGTCATAGAAAAATTAATGATGTAATGATTGCTCAATCAAAGCTTGGCTTTAATTATTCTAGTGCTAGTCTGCTCCCATGACCCAAAGATACTACCTTATGGGATTTTGACAGTTATAACTATCCACAACTGAAAGCCCGGATCCCATAATTGGCATAAACCACATTCAGTGAATCCTAGCTGAAGAGAATGGTTAGTTTAAAAGGTAGGGGCTTAATTAATGAAAGAATAGCACTTTCTTTTATTTTGATAAATCAATCTTATTGCAAGTTTAAAGAGATATGGTTAGCATTTTTTCTCATAAAGTCTACCTTGGGGTACATTTCTTCTCACACCTGGGAAGAATAAGGGTTAATCTCTTAAGAAATCAATACATTTAGGTACTTACCTTTTGGGTGATTATAGACCTCAGAGTAGGTAAAGAGGGGCAAACTCTTGAAATAGGAATTATTTAGGCCAAGAATTTCTTTAGTACCTGAGTAAAGGACAATAAAATTTGCAATAGGCCCATTTAATTCAATGTCCAGCTCTCATAATGTGCCATGAATTTGATTGCTGACATTTCAGATGGAAATTCAAATGAAGTCTTCAGTGGGATTGATTTGGAGATAGGTGTGTAATATTATGTTTTGATGTTTCAACAAACTGGCAAATTATTATTATTGTTATTGTCATTATCATTTTACTTTAAAAATAGATGTATTCTGGTTATATCATTTGTTTTTTAATATATCCTCCCTGACTTTCCTTCATTAAGCCATTCTTTGTAACAAAGTTTTCAAAAGAAAGAGAACAAAACACATTTTACCCAAAGCAAATGATTTCATTTGTCAATGTATATAATATTCTACAATCCATGTTTGCTACCTCTGCAATAAATAGAGGGAGATTAATTTTCCCTACTTTTGTCCAGGTCTATGATTGTCTCTTAAATTTACATAGCATTCAGTTTTGTGTTACTGTTGTTTCCTTTTACACTGTCCATAATATTTTCCTAGTTTTATTAATTTCATTCTAATTCAGTTCATCTAAGCTTTCCCATACTTCACTTAATTCATTATAACAGTGATTTCCTACAGCATTGCATATTCCAGAAAATGGGAGACATATAAATTTTGGATAAGACCCCTGGCTTAATGAAACTTTCAGTCTAATAAATCTGTGGAACCCATAATCAAAGGATCTTTAGAGTTCGCATCAATTGTTCTAGCTGTCATTTCTTCTCCTTTGGTTTTGAATGAAGAATGATACTTGGAATGATTTTCCATAACATGATATTCAATGTACTTAAATATAATTATAAATTAATTCTTTGGGGTTTTCCTTGGCAAGATTAATAATCTAAATCCTTCACCCTTTGCTAGTTTGCTCAGTTTCTCAATGTGTTTTAATATTGATGGGTTTTGGTTGTGTGGGTGTACATATTTTATATCTCAAGTTGTGTTTTACAGAACTAGTGAAAGTTCAGATGGATACTGAGTATAATGAGAGAATTACTTGACAACCTCTAGTGCCACATATTTTTCATTTTTGAATCCTTGTGTTTTGTTTCATTTTCACAAATGTTACGTTTCTAACTAGAACATTTGTCAGACTCATTCATTTTTTTCCCCAGGATGTGGAATCACAGCATGCTTGAGTTGGAATGGACCCCAGAGGTCACTTATTTCAACCCCTACTTGAAGAATGAATCTTCTCAATAGTATCCCTGATGAGGGAAATCAAACAAATTTTTCTGTTATACCACTTGGTACACACATTCATCGAAGAATTGTTGTTTCAAGAGGCAGTGTTAGTGAGAGGGAACTACAGAGTAGCAATAATTTTTGCCTTTGAGATTCTTAAAGAAAATAACTTTCTGTCGAAAGATTTGATTAGCTGATGAACTAACAATTTACTACAATCATATTTCAAAGGTGGAAATTACTATTCTGTTAATTCAATTAAATAAGTTAAAGTTACTGAAACCTCTCAAAATTAAGAGAACATCTGTCCTGATGGATTTAAAGTCTTTTTGCTATTATTTTCATGGGTTTTTCATCAGTGTGGTTTTGAGAACTGGGCTTAGTTCATGCTTTTAAAGATTAGAAATATAAGGGGAATTTTTTTTTTCTGGAAGTAACTCTTTAGAAAGCTGACTTACCCGATTTGCTCTCATCACGTGGTCTGCTGCCACAAGTCCTGGGAAGCTTTTTGTCAGCTACATAAACAAACGAATGTGGGCCAGGAGGAAGATGTTGATCTTGACTTCTTGTGTAGCCTTTCTACTGGCTGAGGAGACCCAAAGGCCTCAGATCCAAAGGCTTCCCTACTGATGAATGGCCCCTATTTTCTCAGTAAAGTAAAAGTTAAGATCCTCAGCTCAGAGGACTGGGTGACAAGGGGTGTTGGAGGCTCGTGGAGAGCAGGGAAGAGCTTTTGTGGAGAGTGGCGTTTGTAATCAATTGGCTAATTGCTGTGAACATGCAGTTCAGAGTGTTGCTGTTTAGTCATTTTCAGTCATGCCCAGCTCTTCTTGACCCTATGTGGGATTTTCCTCACAAAGATACCGGAATGGTTTGCCATTTCCTTCTCCAGCTCATTTTACAGATGACTAAACTGAGGCAAACAGAGTTAAGTGACTTGCCCAGGGTTACATAGCTAGTAAGTGTAGCTTAAGACAAGTCTTCCTGACTCCAGGCCCAGCACCACCTAGCTGCTCCTCAGTTCAGATTAGATAAAAAAAATTGTAGTGTTCCTAGTCAGATCAGTTTCATGACTTACTCTAGCAGTATACTGCAGCAGCAGATGAATAGGGATGGAGGAGGTAGATGGTAGGAGTAATCTAGGGTTGGGTTTTGGAAAACAAGTGACAATAGGACAAGAAGGTGAGAGATTTGAAAGGAGAGAATAATGTGTAATTGACTTGGTTAGCTGCAAGGGCAGAGTCTGGAAAGGAAGAACATGAAGTCAAAACAAGGAAATGGCCTGAGAAGGTAACAGAATAGAAGGATTAGAGGTTCAGTGAGGGCAACAAGTAGGTTCAGAAGGGTATGAGACATAGGTTGAAATGGAATGATAAGACAGATATGAGAGAGCCAGACTTTTTGTCCAAGGAAATGAAACACTTGTAGGTAAAAGTGAAATATAGGGGGTAACTATCCTTTGAACCAATGGATGCTTTTGGGGGGTGGGTATGGCGCATGTGAGTTCAGGGATGGGAAGGGATGATATATATCAACAAAAAAAGAATTGAAATGTCCCATGAGAAGGATTATGTTGTAAAGCCAGGGTAGTGAGTAATCTAGAAATAAGTAGGAAAAAATTATATCATTTCATTGACCTCCTTTTCTCCTTAAACAATGCAACAATCAAGTGTGTGTAAAAGACAGGATTGCAAATTGACACAGGCCCCATGGATAATGAATGCTCTTTCTTTCCAAATGACAGTCTATATTTAAGCAAGGGGCAGATGAGGTTGTTGTCTGTCACATCATTGGTATTCATAACTCCCTACAGGGTCATCGTCTAATATAAAGGGCCACAACAATAAAGCATTGAAACCTATGTAATAATGGCATCACCCAGGTGCCAGTTTCCATCTACCCCTAAATGGTGACTTTGCTTGGCCAAGAGGGTTTTGAGTAGCAGATGGCTCTAAATGCCATTCTTCATATTCTATGCCAAGCACATTACACTGTTAAACAAAGCAGTAAGCCAATGAAGTAACCTATTTGATCCTAATGATGGACAAAAGCCTTAAAATTCCTACAGCTCTGGAAGCTAGACAAGATCTCTCATAGTATGTGGCTAAGAAAGTGGCTCCAATAATAGCACATCTTTAAAATGTTTTCTAAATATTATATCTCGTAGATATATCACATTATGTATTTAAAAGTGAAATAATTCATATATAAAAATCTTTTAACTTCCCAGAATCTCATTTATACAAATAAAAAGTCTTGGTATGGGATAGTATTATCATTTTACAAATTAGGAAACTAGGTTACAGTCCATACTCACATACTTAATTATTGCCAGAGGTTTGGCTAACAGATTTAACTCTATTTAGTACTTTTTTTTTGACTTTGTAACTATAATCAAAAGTAGTGCTGGAAGTGAAGCTTTAAATAAAAGGAAATACTCATCTATTGCTTATAAGAAAATTCAGTTCTCCTGGAGGGAGGAAATTCACTCCTTTGTAACTTATATTCTTCAGAATTTTGAGATTCCTTTTATAAGCATCATTTTTTCCTGATTTCCTAAGCCCTTTATCAAAATAAAGGGTCTTTGTGAAAACAATATACTCCTCTTTAAAGAAGTGACAAATTTTGTAATGTTGATCAGATTAAACTATCTCCTCATAAAGGGAAATTAGTAGCTAGAAGACACCACTGAGAGCCAGTTACTAAGTCAACAAACATTTATCAAATGTCTCCTATGTGCCAGGAAATACATTGGCACTATGAATAACAAGGAAAGGCAAAAGAAATTCAGTGTCTTCAAGGAACTCACAATCTAATGGGGGAGACAATATACAAACCATTATGTACAAACTATGTGGAGGATAAACAGGAAATAGTCAACAGAAGGAAGGCACTAGAATTAAGAGGAATTTGCAAAGGCTTCCTGTAGAAGGTGGAATTTTAGCTGAGACTTGAAAGAAACTAGGGAAAGTAGGAGGTAAAGATTAGGATGGAGTTAAGAGGGAAAGTCTACTCTAACTAATTAAGATTGGAAGAAAAGAGTCTATATGCTCATCACAATTATGTAATAGCCATTTTCCATATTCTACTTCAAATAATAGGATCAAAAAGGAAATATGAGTTATTTTTTAATAATTAAAGCTGAATATGGAAGAAAAGAAAGTAGAAATACTGTACAAGTCAAGAACATTATGAAATAATATTAAAGCCATATCTGATGACAGTATCTACATTGGAGGCTCTAAGACATATCATTAATTAATTAGGAAAAAAACCAAGGAAAGCCATTTCTAGGTTTCTACAAGGTCACCGATCCTTGGAGTCCAACAAAGAGCTATATCTAAAGTTAACTTCTTGAAGAAGGAAGGCAAAGATGGAAAGAAGAGAAGGAAAGAAGGAGAAAAGGAATAAGGGAGATAGGAAAGGAGAATGGAAAGGAAGAAGGAAGAAAGGAACAAGGGAAGGGAGGGATAAAGAGAAGGAGAGAAGGAAAGAAATAAAGGAGAGGGAGAAAAGGGAAAAGGGAAGAGGAAAGGGGTAGGAACAGAGTTAGAAAGGGAGGAGAGAAGAAAAGAGGAATGAAAGAAAAGAGAGAAGGGAGGGTGAAAAAAGGAAGGAAGAGGAAGGGAGATTATATAAACTCTTTTCTCACAAAGACAGTTCTAAGCATTTGGAGAAAGACCATTTGCTCATGAGTAGGCTGAGCCAATATAACAAAAACGATAATTCTACTTACTTTAATTTACTTATTCAGCATCATGCCAATCAAAATACCAAGAAATTAATTTAAAGAGCTAGAAAAAATAATAGCAAAATTCATCTGGAAGAACAAAAGTTCAAAATATCAAGGGAATCAGCGAAAAAAGTAAAAGAAGGTAGATTAGCAGTTCCAGATACCAAACTGTTACAAAGCAGTAATAATAAAAACAATTTAGTTCTAGCCAAGAAATAATAGTGGTGTATCAGTGAAATAGATTAGGTATACAATATACAGTAGTAAATGACCATAGTAATCTAGTGTTTCATTAACCCAAAGATCCAAAATTTTGGGGTAAGAGTTCATCATTTGACAAAAATTGTTAGGAAAACTGGAAAACAGTTTGGCAGAAATTAGGCATAGACCAACATTTTACGCCATATACCAAGATAAGGTTTAAATGGATAAATGATTCAGACATAAAGGGTGATATTGTAAGTAAATTAGGGGTATTACAGAAAAATTTACCTGTCATACCTATGGATAAGGAAAGAGTGTATGACCAAAGAAGAGACAGAGAGAATTACAACAAGTAAAATGAATAATTTTGATTATATGAAATTAACCAAAATTAGAAGGGAAACAGGAAACTGGGGAAAAATTATAGTTTTTCTCTGATAATGGTCTCATTTCTCACATACACATTGAACTGAGCTAAATCCACAAAAAACAAAACAAAAAAAACCCCACTTCCTAAAGGATATGAACAGGGAGTTTGCAGATGAAGAAACCAGAGCTGTTAATAATCACATGAAAAGAAAATCTCTAAATCACTAATGTTTAGAGAAATTCAAATTAAAGCAACTCTGAGGTACCACTTTACACCAATCATATTGGATATCATACCAGAAAAGGAAAATGACAAATGCTGGAGGGCAGGCAGAAAAATTGGGACATTAATACATTGCTACTGGAGTTGTGAACTAGACCAATCACTCTGGAGTACAAATTAAAGCTATGCACAAAGAGTTATCAAACTGTGTATACAATTTTACTCAGCAATGCCACTACTGGGTTTTTATCATAAAGAGATCAAAGCAAAGAGAAAAAAGACCTATTTATATAAAATAATTACAAAACTTCTTTTTGTGGTGGCAAAGAATTGGAAATTGATGGATGCCCATAGAATGAGGAATGACTGAACAAGATATGGCATGTGATTGTGATGGAGTACTATTATGCCATAAGAAATAATGAGCAGGGGGCAGCTAGGTTGCGCAGTGGATAGAGCACCAGCCCTGAAGTCAGGAGGACCTGAGTTCAAATCCGGCCTCAGACCAAACACTTGACACTTACTAGCTGTGTGACCCTGAGTAAGTCACTTAACCCCAGTTGCCCCCCCAAAAATATAATGAGCAGGATAGTTTCAGAAAAACCTGGGAAGACATATGAACTGATGCAAAGTGAAGTGAGAAGAACAAGGAGAGCACTGTACACCACAACAGCAATATTGTAAGGATGATCAACTGTGAAAGACTTAGCTACTCTAATCACGACAATGATCCAAGACAATTCCAAAGGACTCAGAATGAAAAATGCTGCCTACCTCCACAGAGAGAACTGATGAATTCTGTATGCAGATTGAAGCATACTTTTTAAAACTTTCTTTATTTTTTCTTTTTCTTTTCTTTTTTGGTTTTGGTCTGTTTTATTTTTCAACTGGCTAATATTGAAATATATTTTATGTGATGTTACACATATAATCAATATTTGCTTGCTTTCTCAGTGTGGGGGTGGGGGGATAGGCATGGAGAAAATTTGAAACTCAAAATGTTAAAACATGAATGTCAAAAATATTTACATGTGATTGGGAAATATTTAATGAAATAAACATATTAATAAAACCAACAAAACACTGAACTAAGTGCTGCGGAGTCAAATGTAAGACAGTCCCTCTTGTCAAGGAGTTCGTATTTTAAAGAGAGAAGATAACATATAGAGAAAATTTCAGCTGCAAAACTAATGGAAAGGTTCCATGGTCCTTAGGGTGTAGGAATGAAACAGATTGGTAATGCATCTTCTTTAATGTCATTTCTATTGATTAAAACACAAATCATATCAGCTTCTGATGCTGTTCCATCTCCCAATGACTTTGGTGATAAGAAATGACATTTCTGGGTATGTCATGGCTATATTTTCTTTCATGCACAGTTACAGTTAATTGGCTGCGTTAGCACCAGGTTGTTTCCCAGGATGATGACAGCAGGGGCTAATATGGAAGCAAGACTAGAAAAGGGAGTTCAACTCTGAAGCAGGGCAGAGGATGTAGAAGCACAGAGCTGGCTTGAAAGAAAGGGATTTACATGCCTAAGGGAAAGGTGACTTGAAACCTAACCTGGGTCAGTCTTCTCTCCATGGTAACTATCCTAGGAAAGGAAACATTCTAGTCCTCACCTTCCCAACTTAAGGACGCTAATGCACGGGCTTCAACAATATGCAAGAGAAATGTGGCTACAGTAGTGAACGGGGTGGAGGTGGAGCTAAAGATTGAAGAGGGAAGGCAGGGGAAAGTTATTGGGAATATTGAGGGGGGGGAAAGCTGAAAGATAAAAATTCTGAAGGGACACAGCTCTGCATAAGCCTAGCATCCCAATCTAACAGGCCAAGAGTGGGAATCATAAAGACAGAGGAAAATATGAACAAAATCCTTTATTTTTAAAAAGTCACAACACATTTAATAAGTATTGATCTCTGAAGGAAAAAGAACCAAATGTCAAGTGAAGTCAACAAATATAGTAGTTTTAATGTGGGCCGAAACTTCACTGAGCTGGGATAGAAGAACACTTTTTAATGTGAAATTCAGCCCTTTGAGAATTAATGCAATAATTGAGTCTTTCACAGTAGTCATCACTCAATGGTTTATTATTTAAATGATATTTAACACCTAAAGACAAATGAAAGTACCCTATTGTCTAAGTTCAGGTAGAGGTTGCTACCTGTCTGAATGAGAAGCCTTTTTTTCAACCTCTTTCTCTATCTATCTATCTATCTATCTATCTATCTATCTATCTATCTATCTATCTATCAATAATGTATAATATATTTACGTATATCTTTTTTTTTTAGCTGTATCCATTTTGGCTATAATTCACCCCACCAAACAAATCAACTAATCCATCAGTACTAAGTTCTGGGCAGTATGCTGCAGAGTGAGGATAAAAGGACAAATAAAGAATTAATCTCACCTCATAAGGAGCTTACATTCCAAAGGAGCAGAAACAAAAAGTACACAAAAATACATCATAGCAACATAGAGCATAAATACAAGGTCAAATAAATGCAAACTTAGTAAATTCAAGGTAGTCTGGGGGAGAAGACACTAGGGAAAGAAAGGGAATAAGCATTTAAATAGCACCTATCATTGGCCAGGTACTATGTAAAATGCATTAGAAATATTATTTCATCTGATACTCTGAACAAATCTATGACATAGGTGTTATCCACATTTTGCAGTGAGACAAACAAGAATTAAGTGATTTGCTCAGGATCACACAATTAGGAAGTTGGGCCTTAGATGGCCAAATTTGAACTCAGGTGTTATCCACTGCACACCCTAGCTGCATCTAATAACATTTGGGAGGATCAGGAAAAGCTTCATTCCAAAGAAGAGACAAAAATGCTTTGAGCTATGTCTTAATAATTTACTCTTTTTTTGAGGCAGAAACATGGAGAGCTGCCTTCTGGCTACTTGGGAAAGCCAGTGCAAGGCGATAGTAGATGGAATGTTGTGCATGAGAAATTGAAAGAAGTCCAGTCTAACTGGATCGCAGAGTGGAAGAGGAAGATTAATGTACAATGAGACTGGAAAGTTGGGTTGGGGACAAGTTGTGGGCCTTAAAAGGTAACCAAAGGGTAGAGAGCATACCAGGCATCAGGGACTGCTACCAGCTCTCTTCTCACCCAGAGTCTTTGTCCCAGTCACTGCCAAGAAGAGTGAAGTCAAGTCTATAGGGACATTTGCATATGCACCCACTTCTGGCTAAGCAGCCAACCCAAAAGTCCTTCTTTAATATACAGCAAGATGACAGGAAACAGTTATAAAATGTCTGTATGTGCTCTGAAGTCCATGGGGCAAATTGCCTTAGATATGTCATATTGCACATATTCATAAGGACTGGTCTTTCATTGGTCATTTCATTCCCCTACTCCCACTCCCATTCCCCCTTACACATTCTTAGCCAAAAGTAGATCTACTCAACAGAACCACGAATGCTTTCAGAACATACAAAATAAAGACAGTTCTGTGTTTAACAAAAGTTTTGTGCCCCACAAACTCTATCCTCATCATAGCAAGCACTTCTGAGGGAAAGGGAAAAGGAGAGTGACAGGAGAACAAGCATGCTTTCAGTTAGGGTTCACATATACATACACAATTACCATAAAGATAAAAGTCAAATTTTATTTCCATCACAATTGGCAAATCCACATTTAGAAAGATCATATCTGATTTACTTTCTAGTCACAAATGTAGCTTTCTTTTTGTGTTTCCAAAGCAGTAAGTCCTGGGAGTCAATCAATACACAATCAATGAAGGGGTGGGGCAGCTAGTTGGTGTGATGGATAGAGGTCTGGTCTAATGTCATGAAGATTCGTCTTCCTGAGTTCAAATTTGACCTCAAGACACTTACTAGCTGTGTGACCTTGGGCAAGTCACTTAACCTTGTTTACCTCATTTTCCTAAAGTGAGTTGGAGAAGGAAGTGGCAAACCAATTCAGTATCTTTGCCAAGAAAAACCCAAATGGGGTCATGAAGAGTCAGAAATGACTGAAAAATGACTAAAATAACAACATGGTACTAGGCACTGTGCCTAGGGAATGGGTGGATGAGATCCTCCCTTCTCCTTCTCTCCTTGTTTCTTTCTTTCTTCATGACTAACCAGATGAAAAAGGAACAGGGAGAAGCTCTAATAAATTCAGAGAAGTTTCTTTACCGAAAAAAAATTTCACTTATCTGAAGTAACTTTGTAAATGAATTAGGTGCTATTCCCTTCTCCCCCTGCAGATTTAGGTCTCTTCTGTGAAAAGACTCTGAGGGAAAATGCAAGGCAGTACTTTTAACAGCCTTCGTTCACTCTACATATCAAAGAACACACAGACAAAACAATGAGCTAACTTTGTGAACTTCACTCCTTTCCAGGTAGAGGATACTATTTTTGTAGCACAATGGTTAAACTGCTGCTAATTTTTAAGAGTAGGAGATTTTTTTTTCTTTTTCCCTCAGGCAAAATCTGCTTGCCCAGCTGTAGACCTCTAGGACATAGAGGTTTGCTCCTTGAAAATCTAACTGCAAATTTGGAGCATACTCCTAATCAAGGGATAGAGCCCAGTAAGTGGGATCCATTCCCAACTCTGAACTGCCTCCTGCACCATCCTGCATCTGTGTTCTGGCCCTTACTCTTGCACTGCCCTAGCTATCTATAGGGTGAGTTCTTTTAATTGGGACCATGTAAAGGACACAGCCAAACCAGCTGCTTTCTCAACCATGGGGGTGTGCATACATTTCTGGCCAACCACCAGATTTATTTTCCTTTCTCCTCTTCCCCTCTTTTTGCTCTGAGCAAAAGCAGGACCTGTTCCCGTGCTTCTCCATGACGCTGCTTACTGCATAAAGCACAAAGTATACAAGTCCAGTGTTCCTAGAGAAAAACTACAATGGGAGTCACAATGTAGTAGCAAAACACATTTTATTAAAATGAAAGAAAAGACAGGTGAGAGAATCTGGAGACATCAAATCAGTTAATAAGTGAACAGAGAAGGAATGGTAATTTCTTTGGTCTCTAAACAAATAAGGTGTGGCAGTGTGAAAGTAGGGTTAGAAAAGTGGTATGGGAGAAATAAAAGGCAAGTGTTACTTTAGAAGGGGAGATAAAAGGATGTCATTAGTGAATGTTTCCAATTTGGTGGAGGAGGCAAGGGCACGTGTGTTTGTGGTGAGACATAGTAACCTTATAATAGATTTCATCTGGAGGGAATGGCACTGGAGGAGCCCACCTTCTCCAAACAAAGATTTTCCTTTCGAGTACTGCGTCCACCTCAAACAAGATATCAAGTTAGTAGCGGGGAAACTGATGAAGAGAGACATGACTTATTTGTCTTAGAAACATTGAAGTTATTATGGTAGAACCATATTAAGCTTCTGAGATACATATTATATATATATATATACACACACACACACACACACACACATATATATATATACATATATATATACATATATATATATACATATATACATACATATATATATATACACACACACACACACACACACACACACACATATATACATATATACACATAGCAGGCATTGTGCTAAATGCTAAGGATACAAAGAAAGGGAAAAGTTCCTGCCCCCAAGGAGATCACAATCAAATAGGGAAAACAACATAAAAACAACTATGTATAAACAAGTTCTATACAGAACACCTAAGAGTAAAATTTGGTGAATGGAATTCAGAAAATCCCTAAAGGTGACCAAAATAAGGAGGAAAACAATGAATGTGAATATCCAGAAAAAGGGTACCATAAATTAATGTTAAGGTAAGAAATTTCAGGAGTGGGAACAGAGGATTTTGATTCCTGGGCAGAGAAATGGAAGGGTGAAAAATAAAGAGAGATCAATATTTTAAAAATCAAGGAAAGAGAAAAATTAATAATTTAAGAAAACTAAAGGAACTTGGGATAGCAAAGATGAGCAACAGAGTGGGGGAGGTACAGCTCTATGACAATAGATCAGCATCAAATTCATAAAAATAATCATAAGGATAAAGAATAAGTAATGGGCTAAAAGAAGAATACAAAAGAAATAAGCTCAGGGAAACACAAATCATAATCTTAAATCAAACAATACAGTAAAGCAAAAAGAATGTAAGAATAAGTATGAAAACAAAATCCAACAATTTGCTGAACAAAATTTACTACACGTTAGGTGATTCCCAAAAAGCAAGTGCTGCAATCATTATATCAGAGGAAAGAAGCAAACAAAATTCTGCAATGTCAAGAGAGATAAACAGAAAAATTACATTATGCTTATAAGTTCTCCAGGCAACAGAACAATATTACTATTATTAAACATGATGTATCAAATGACATAGTATATAAATTTATAAGGAAAAAGTTAATTGGATTTCAAAAAGACATAGTGATATGCTGAATGTAGAAAATTTTAATGTTTCTCATTCAGTAAATCTAACAGAAAAAAATGAACAACAAATAAAGAAGATATAAGCTGTTGAACAAGTTAGATTTGAAAGACTTAAGACATCTTTTTATGGGAACATTAAAGACTATATAGATATTGTGCGAATTTTAAAAATTGTCCAATCTGCAAGAAAAAAGCAAAACACTGAGGCAGAGCTCTGAGCTGATGGCACTTTATTAAAGGGTCCATGGTCTCCTCTAATGAGGTGGACATCAGATCTTCTTCGCAATCTGGGATGCCCCTTTCCTCCATGGCCTTAGTTTTATAATGCTTGATACCCAGTTAATACAGGTAAAATAGGCCAAAAATATAAAGAATGATTGGTGGATAGGCCTTATTCTTGGTTATACGCAAAATATAGAATCCCATTGGTTGACAAATGGGCTAGTGAATAGACCTTAATAGACCTATCTTGACCTTCCGGGAGGTCCTACCAAACTGATGAGCATGCTTATGGGGTTGGGTTGATAAGCTGATATCAAAATGTCTACATGGGCTGACTGGACTGTAAAAGGGCAGGTCAAAGGCTGGCAGCGAGGGTCACTCGTTGGCTAAAATGCTCATGCTTATCTCCTTATGTTGGGAAAGAGGAGAGAGGCAACAAAGACACCTGGGGGACTTCCCATGAAACTGAGTCTCCTCTGTCATGCTGGCTTGGTCACAACAACCAGGGAAAACAAGAGTGGAAATTCTCTAGTTAGCTTCCTATGATTATGCAAGTGAATTTATAATCTGTAGTTCACAGCTCTGAGGCCTACTATCAGAATTTATATTCACCATCCCTATGGAATTATACCAAGCTGATTAATGCTGATTGGAATGAAATAAGGGTCCAACAAATTATCTATCACAATATCTTGGCAGTTTATGATACTCTTACCAAAAGAGATAGTATAAACAAAAGTAAAAGCATAGAAATACTGAACATATTCTTTTCAGTTTTCAATTACATTGATGATTAAGACAGAGAACACAAGGAAAGATACAGACTTTAATAGAAATTTAATGACACCCTATATAATAAGTGTGTCAAAGTACAAATCATGATCATAATAAACAACCATGTGAAAGACTGATAACAATAAGACAACACATACACCACAATATTTATAGTAGCATTTTTTTTGGTAGCAATAAACTAGAAACAAAGTGTTCTGAAAGAAATAAAAAACATGAGAAATTAAAAGAAACATATCTGTAGACTTATAAGAACAGATGCAGAGTCAAGAAAGCATAACTGAAATTGTTATTTCACTTTTCTGTTAATAAGTGTAATGGGAGTGGGCCAGTCTTTTAGGATGAGTATTTGAAGCATGCATATTCTCTGCCTGCTGTTGGCCATGATGATATATATACATATATATATATATATATATATATACATATATATATACATATATATATTTATATACTATTATATAGATGTGTTTGTGTATATATTATATATATATATTATATATGTGTATGTATGTGTATATATATACATATATATGCATATATATATATATATATATATATATATATATATATATAATAAGATGATGATTTCTGTAATTGGTTGCTGAACTAGAACTCTATGGATGTATTAAAGGAATGACATACCCTTGGTTATCAAATACATCTTGTTTTTTGTTTGTTTGTTTGTTTTTTCTGTTTTAGCTTACTCATGTGGGGATGATCTACTATCTGAAGGGCTGGATGGGGAAAGGGGATCCTTTTCCCCACTTGGCTATCGTCTGTGAGCACATTTCCTGCCTAGGAAAGCCGGTGCTGTTTCGGACCACCTCTATTTTGTGTAATCTTTCCTTTGGTTTAAATCCTTGTTAGGACTCAAAAGACAGGGAAGCCTTGAAGAGCAAGCACCTGAATTTCAGCAATTGTACCACCCAGGAGAAGGTGCTTATGTGGTAGTGGCAGTAGACTGGTACAAAAAGCTGACATCAGAGCAGAGCCACCAGAAAGAAAAACAAGGTTGGCTATTGGACAATGCTCAAGAAGAGGTGAAATGGGAAATGGCTAATCAGCAGAATTAACCTCTTGTATTGTATTTCTTTTGATTTTTTTTTAGGCAATTGGGGTTAAGTGACTTGCCCAGGGTCACACAGCTAGTAAGTGTGAAGTGTTTGGTCTGAGGCGGCATTTGAACTCAGGTCCTCCTGACTTCAGGGCCAGTGCTCTATCCTCTGTGTCACCTAGCTGCTCCACCTGTATTGTATTTTGAGGCTTACCACCAGTTTCCCAGCAGATTATAACATGGGTTTTGTTTTTGATTCTTGTTTTAATTGTTCTGTTAATACATACTGTGATTCTTTTATACATACATATACATATAGATATATACTTACGTGCATATACGCACACACACACACATATATATATATACATATATACACACATATACATATATATACACATGCATATACACACATATATACTTTTATACTCTCTCTGTGTAGGAATACAGTACCTGTCCCATCATTTGTATATTGAGTGATTTTTAAAAATACTCATTCCCCTTTTTGAGGAAATCTTAGATTAAAGCCCAAATTAAATTGTGTCTGAAGTATCTGAAATAGGAGTAAAAAGCCTGGGGAGATGCTCAGAGGACCTTGTTTATGGGCTGGCTTTGTAAAATAATATCATGGATAGACTAGAATTTTCAGCCAAATCACATGGCCATTTCATGACTTAAGATGAACTTTGGAGTTCGATTCCGCATCTCTAGCCCTTTGAATTCCTGCCCGAATAAAGTCCTAAATGAAAGAGCTGACATTTTACCAAAGTACTGTTTGCTAAAATTGGTTCTATAGTAGAGGATAAGGATTTCCCCAGGGTTGGACTATCTGCCCCAGATAGAAATTGCATGATTGTGGGCCATTAGACAGAGCTGCTATTTCAAGTCACTGGTGAAAAAGGAAAGGTTCTCCTAGTATAGGCTAAATGTTCTCTAGGGGTGGTCAGAGTCTCACTGTTCTTCATAAGATCATAGGAATATAGGTTTAGAAGTGGAAGGGATCTTGCTGATTTTCTAGTCCAACCTACTCATTTTACAGATATTGAAGCCACAACCAAGATTAAATAGATTATATGAAATCATAAAGATAGTGCTGGATTTGGAGTCAGAAGACCTAGCCTTGAATTCTCGTTCTATTTGCACTTTCCATCACGAGGTGCTGAAGTTGATCCAAGTAGCATTAGACAACGGAAATCAATGAGCAAAAAATCAGTGAGTATTTATTAAGTAATTAGTATGTGCTGGGTACTGGAGAAACAAGTACAAATAAATAGCTACTTACAATGTGCTTTCATTCTAATGGGAGAGACAAGCACCTGTTAAAATATATAGCATAATATATGAATTTCATAAACATAAGTGTACTTATTTTTGTTCAGTTGTACCCACCTCATTTAGGTTTTTTTCCCCCAGAGATAGTGAAGTGGTTTACCATTTCCTTCTCCAGCTCATTTTACAGATGAAAAAAACTGAGGCAAACAGACTTAGTGACTTGATTTGCCCAGGGTCATCTAGCGAGGAAGTATTTGAGGCCAGATTTGCACTCCAGAAGATGAGTCTTCCTGACTCCAGGCCTGGCACCCTATCCACTGTGCTACCTAGCTGCATACAAAGCAGGTTGTGAGGTAAGGATCTAGCAGGGATGGAATAGGGCAGAGACTGAGAGAAGGGTGAAGGAGATTGGGAAAGGCTCCTTACACAAGTTGATGCTTGAGCTGCTTCTTAAAGGAAAAGTGGAAAACTAGAAGGCAGACTTAAGACATGGAGAATATGCCAGTGCAAAGGTGTAAAGATGGGAAATGGCTCCTTACACAAATTGGTGGTATAATTGTGAAGAAAATAGAATAATGCTAAATAAATAAGAGCAATGGAAACACAAAGAAGTTAAAAAAATTAGAATTGGACAAGTGGGAGCTAATGACTCCATGACACATCAAGAATCAATCAAACAAAATTAAAAGAATGAAAAAATAGAAGAAAATGTGAAATATCTCAATGGAAAAACAACTGACCTAGAAACTAGATCCAGGAGAGAGAATTTAAGAATCATTGTATTATCTGAAAGTCATGATGAAAAAAAAAGGACCTAGCCACCGTACTTAAAGACACTATCAAGGAAAAACTGCTCTGATATTCTAGAATCAGAAAATAAAATAGATATTGAAAGAATCTGCTGATCAGCCTTTGAGAGAGACCCCAAAATCCCCTCCTCCCTGGAACATTATAGCCAAATTCTATAACTCTCAGGTGAATGAGAAAATATTGCAAGCAGCGAGAAAGAAACAATTCAAATAACATGGAGCTACAGTCAGGATTACACACAATTTAGCAGCTTCTACATTAAAGAATTGGAAGGCATGGAATATGGTATTTTGGAAGACAAGGTAGGATTACAACCAAGAATCATGTTCCCAGCAAAACTGAGCATAATCCTTCTGGGGAAAAATAGTTACCCAAGGAAGTAGAGGACTTTCAAACATTCCTGATAAAAAACCTGAGCTGAACAAAAATTTTGATTTTCAAATATGAGATTCAAGAGAAGAATAAAAAATAAAAAGGAATAAAAAAAACCATGAAGGATTCAGATAAGGCTGAACTGTTCTCATCCCCTACATTGGAAGATGATACTTGTAACTTTAAACAACTGTATCTCTATTAAGGTAGTTAGAAGTATACATAGACAGAGGGTACAGATATAAAGCAACTTTGGTGGGATGATATAAAAAATAAGGGGTGAAAAAGAGGATTACATTGGGAGTAGAAGGAAGGGAGAGGTAAAATGGGGTAAATTATTTCACATGAAGAGGCACCAAAGACCTATTGTGACAGATGAAAGATGGGAGTGGGTGATGGGCATCACTTGAACCTTACTCTCACTGGAATTAGCTCAAAGAAGGAATAACATACACACTCCATTGTGTATAGAAATCTACTTTACCCTATGGAGAAGTAGGAGGGGATGAGGTAAGTTGGGGGTGCTGACAAAAGGGAAGGAAGACTGGATGAGGTGGTGGTCAGAAGGAAAACACTGGTGAGGGGGGACAGGGTAAAAGGAGAGAAGGGTAAATAGGGTAAACAGGAGGAAAAATAAGAGGGAGGGAAATACACAGTAAGCATAACTGTGAATGGGAGTGGGGTGAACTGACATAAAATGGAAGCACATAGAGTGGATTAGAAACCAGAATCCTACAATGTGTTGTTTACAAAAACACACTTGAAGCAGAGAGACAGATACAGAGTAAAGGTAAGTAGCTGGAGCAGAATCTAATATACTTCAGCTGAAGAAAAAGAATGAGACAATAAAATATCTAGCCAGCAACTTGGGGCAAAGGAGTAGGAATACATATGCTGAGATGTTCACATGAAAGACAGAGTGGTGAGTTCCTCAGAGGGCTATCTGACTCACTGAGATTGAGTGTCACAACACAAAATATATAGTTCCTCCTTGTATAACTAATGCCCTTTCTAATATTTCTGAGTTGACTTGTTTTTATCTCTTAAATATACTTAGTATAAATTTAAGCAGGAACTTAACAGTTTTGTGAGATGACTTCTAGTCATGTGAGTTGGTGGAATATATAATCATTAAGCAGGATCTATCTGCAGAATAAATGTAAATTCCTTGAAGATAAGGTTTATGACTTAATCACATCTTCACATCCCCAGATCTAGCACAGTGCATTGCCCGCAATAATGGTTAATGAACAGTTTTTGTTTAAATTGAATTCATTTCTGGTACTCTTAGTGGAAGTTCTTATAGGGGGTGGGGCAATGAGTAATAGGGACTAGTTGGGTAGTATGTAAGTGTCAGAACTTGAAGACTTTGTGATCACAGGACAAGATTTGTCAGGAATACACAATGAATGTCATGTATACAATATACAACACAAAATGATAACACTTACTGATAGTCTGGGCTAGTGGGATGGTTCACAACTCCTGTACTGTGGTGTTTTTGAGTATATTGTCTTTGGATCTACACACATACTGAACACTGTCAGTTTGCCATTATTTATTTTATCAAAGTGAATACTAATAGAATAATTATTATCATGTGGAGGTCCTCAAACTTGGAAAAGTTGAGGGCAGTGGACTAAATGTTTAGATCACTGTATACATCTCCAAGTCTCTTAATAGCTATGGAAATCATGCATGACTCAAACTCAATTTACTGCTCCATAAGCAAGCTAAGTTTATCAATCTGCCAAGTGCACAAATATTGTGAGCTGTTTTTGCTATTTGTGTATATATTTGAAAGTAAGGCAATTCATCAGAAACTTCATAATTTTATTTGCATCATTCAACAATATGGCTTTAAAAGGGAATTCAATAAACTTAAAAAATTCCAGGAAAGAGAATAAGTACAAAAGTATGATTTATTTGAGGGATGCAGTTCAGGCCCTTCTTGAGACTTAGTAAAAGTTGGAAAAGGAAGAGCCATTTATAAATGTGGTGGGCAAACCCAGCTGTATTTTGGAATATTGAACACCTCAGAATCAAAGTAGTTTTCAAACATTTTTGATGAGCTCAAACCCCAACTGAATTATGCCAAGAACATTTTGCCTTAATTGTTAATATCATATGTCATTTAATGAAGTGAATCCATATGTTTATGATTAAATTATGGTTAAATCATCAAAATATTGATTTTTTAGGAGTCATTTGATGTCCAAGGAGTCTTTAGAGCTGCTCCAAGAGAAATTTTTTTAGTCTTCTTAAAAACTGGTTGCCTTATTTTGCCAACAGTTAGAAAGCCAGCACTTGAAGAAAAATTCGAGATTATTTTGAAAAACAATGCTTATGAATTCTGAAAAGGTTATATGTTGGACCAATTAAGTTTTTACATCTCTAATACTTTCACAAGATGAAATATCATTAATATGGTAAAAGGACCACAAATCCATATGAATCAACATTTGAAATGGTCCTAAGATGAAAGTAGCAGGAAAAAAAAATCTCAGTCAATAAGCATTTATTAAGTACTTACTTTATGCCAGGAACTATATTAAGTGCTGAAAATATAAATGCAAGCAAAAAGAATCTCATTGATATCTTTGAACAATTATATAGACTTTTCATGGTATAATTAAATCCATTAAGTGCTTCAGTGAAATGATTTGTTTTTAAAATGATGATTACTTTTAGATGTTTTATTTTATACATGAAAATTCAGACACTTAAGTGTAAGGAACTCTCCTCCTCCATCTGCTCATTTTACAAATGAAGAAGCTAAAATTCAAAGGAATAAGTGAGTTAACTAAGGTAGCATAGCTAGTGCAACTCTGAAGATTTGCAAATTCAAAGCTTTTTTTTAAATTTTAAAATTATATATGTATTTGGAAAAAAATTGTCTAAGACAAAGTTTAATTTTTTTGTTATTGGTAATAGGCTATTTGTCATGAAAGTTATTCTTGATGAAAGAGAAAACCACATCTTATTATGCATATAATTACATGTGCACATATTAATATATTCAGATAACTTCTCAAGTTTGAGAATATGTGTAATAATTTGAACTGCCGCTGGCACCTATGAGACTGGGGCACTCATCTTCTCCTTCTCTTCTAAGAGATCTTGCTTAGCTTAAGACCCTCACACAGAAGACAGTGTTCAATCTTAGGGAAAGCTTGGCATTTTTTTTGCCCTAGTCATCCCTTTACATCTTTACTCAGAAACTGTAGAAAATATTACTTAAAGCTTGGATTGCTTCATTTCTCGAGAATCTCCAAAGGGACATGTCAGGAGGTGAGAGTAGAAAGACATTTGCTACACAATGTAAAAAAGATATAGGCCAGCTATTTATTTCCTTATTTCAAAATGAATGCTTGACACAATGGACTCACAATGCACATTAACAAAGACATAAACAACAGTAATAATATAGTTAACTGCTACACTTTCCTGGGAGGTTGATACTTAAAACACAAAACCATGAAATATTTGGCAGGACTGTTGCCCCAACATTTTATCTCCACTTTAGCTCTGCAAACAACTCCCTCTAGGTTTTCCTGCCTGTAGTTATCTCCAAAAAGTGGGAAATTAGTTGCCAGGGACGCCAAGTGAAGACATTACCAATAGAGGACAGAGAAGGTACCAATACCTTAAACTCATAAGGTTGTCTCCAAGGTTAAAAAAAGAGCCATCTCAGGATCTCAGTTCAATCCTTTATACTTTAGGAAGAAACACAAAGCACAAGAGGCAATTAGGGACCTATGGTCTAGGCTGAGGCTCACTTAAATCCACATGTGTGTTATAGCTATCATGTGCATGCATTTGCATTACTGTTGCATGTGAAGGGAAGTAATAGGTCATTCCCCTACCATTCCAGGAAGAGGGTCCAAGAGTCCTGGCACTAAAAGGAAGGAAACAGAGAAGGAGAGAGGAATAAACAGGATATATGTTCATTCCCTTCTTAAGGTCCACTGAATCCCCAGTTCTCTCTTCTCAGTGGCCACAAAGGTGAGTATTATCTTTATCTCAAAGTACAAGTCTTTTACTGCTGAGCCACAAGTTTCTAGAAGCTGACAGGGCAACAGTGTGTGCTCAATGGGATGGCTTCTGTGTATTACCCCTCCTCCATTCCCTGCAAAGTATACTCCAATTCAAATACTACTACACAAGTAAATCACATGGGAAGAATATTTGATAAAACAATTTCAATCAATTTATATCCGTTTGTGTCTGGAAGAAGTAATGGTATTTTAGTCAAACCCATAAATTCTATTTATTTGTTTGTTTTTGGTGAGGCAGTTGGGGTTAAGTGACTTGCCCAGAGTCACACAGCTAGTAAGTGTTATGTGTCTGAAGCTGTATTTGAACTAAGGTCCTCCTGATTCCAGGGTTGGTGCTCTGTCTACTGCGCTACCTAGCTGACCCAAACCCATAAATTCTGAACACAGCTTTGCCACACGACTACAAAATAATTAATTACACTAGCAAATATTTTAAAAACTTGTATATTTGTTCTGGAAATCAGAGCAGCTTCATTAATTCTGTCCTTTCTATATCATCTCTACTTTTATATTCAGTCACATATACTTGGTTGGGTACAGGCATAGATAGCTCACTTATCAAATTGTGAATGATACAAACCTATTTAGGATGGCCAATAAAATGGAGGGCACAGTCAGGATCTGAAAATATCTTGATAGGTTAGAGCATTGAGATGAATCAAATAAGATGAAGATTAATAGGGATAAATGTAAGTCTTAAACATGGATTTTTAAAAATCAATTTTACAAATGTTGGATGAAAGACGCATAGTTAGACAGGAATTTGTATGAAAAAAGTAGGAGATTTACTAGACTGAAAGCTCATTATGAAACATAGCTAGTATCCTAGAAATCTAATGTGCTCTTGGATTGCAATAAGAGAGTCATAGCTTCTGGGAATAAGAAGGTGATTTGTCTAGGTGTGAAAGGGGTATATTGTCATCACTCACTATTATAGATTTACTATCTATTTCTCCCTATAATTCATTAAACTTTTCCCGTAAGTATTTACATGATATGCCAGTCAGTGCATATATAATAAATATTAATGTTAATTTATTGTCTATGGTACATTCAGCATAATGTAGTTTCCTTCTTTGTCCCTTTTAATCAAGTCTATTTCTTTTCTTGCTTTGTTGGAGATCATTATTATTACATCTGCTTTTTTGAGTTCAGCTGAAGCATGACATATCTTGTTCTAGCTCCTTATTATAACTGTAAGTTTTAAGTATGTTTCTCATAAATAACATATTTTCCAATTTTGCTTTCTAATCCATCATGCTATACTTTTCCATTTTATGGGTAGTTTCTTCCCATTCACATTTAGGGTTATGATTGTTAATTATATATTTCTCTCCATCTTTTTCTCTTATACTTTTTACTTTTTCCTCCTTTTGCTTCCTGTCCTCTTTTTATAAGAAGAGAATTATGAAAAAGGAGTGTGTTCAGGATCAGTGCTTTGTGTTTGTTGCAATCAAATTTGATGTACCTCCTCTCTTTTTTATCACTCATTGAAACAGCAATCACTTTTCTTTCCTTTTGAACTCAAATTTATGATTTTATCCTCCAAGTTTAGAGTTTGTTTTGCTTATCCTGAATCTACTTTTCCTCTTATCCTCTACTTCCTCTTTCCCTTTTCCCTGTTGAAGTGAATGCATTCCAAAACCAAGATTTTTGTGTATCTATATAGTTGTCCTTCTTTGAACAGTTCAAATTAAAGCATCCTGTTATGCCTGCTTCTATTACCCCTCCTCATTTGTGTACTCCTAATTGTGCATGCTAATCATGGGAGATAAGTTCCCTCTCCCCTCTCTCTCCTTCCCTAATGTGAGCCTTTTCCCTTTCCCATACATTAACCAGGATCTGAATCTGCAAGCCCACACTGCAGTCAGATGAACAGAGTTGCCAGCCAACCTGTTCCACAGTTACTGTCCTGGTCACTTGCCTGTGGACTGAATTAATGGTCTTAGGTTGGAAAAATTACCCTCTGGGCTTTCTCCTTAGATTTCCCAATCACTAGTCGATCTGGTGCTCTTAGATCTTTGTTGGAGCAAATGTGGGGAGAGCCAAGCTGTACTGTTTCTTCCTTCTCTACCATCTTTGCTGGTCCTCTCCAAGATAACCTGTTTCTTAACACAATAGTATCGAGTTTTCTCTATATATTTTGAATTTAAACAGAATAAATATTCCTAGAGAAGAAAACATTTTTCTTTGCATAAAATACAGGTGCGGGTAAAATACAGCCAAGCAAAAGCTTTCATAAACATTTGTCCTTCTTTCCAATGGGATGATACAGAGCCAAACAATACAATCTGCCTCTCAGTGCTTCTTCATCACTCAAATAGAAATGGCTTCTCACAGATTTGATACAAAGAAATAACTAATTCATATTGCCTTTAACAAATATTTATTGAATGCCTTCTATATGTAAGACAGTGTGCTGGGCTAAATTAAGTTAACATAAAACTTCCAGGAGGCCAAGCCAATAGAAACTAAAATAAATTGCAAGGTAGTTAGCTGCTTTTCCATTCTGTGTTTGCTCAACAAGGATGATTTTTAGATCAAAAAGTTATGCTGAGCTTTGTATTAGACACTGGTGTTTTGTATTCTGGCCTTCTCTGTTGATAGTACTGGAAGAAGTCTAAGTCCGGTGCATGCTAGAAAAGTGTTTTTTCTAGCACAAAGAGGAGGCACACTGTCTCTGTCCATCCTTCCAGGTTCTCCAAAACATTGAAGTTCATTCCTGGTTGTGCTAACAGTTCTCCAATACAGCAGCTATGCTTTCAGATGAGAAAAGCTTACTTTCACTAAGAACTGGGAGCAACTATCTTGTCAGTACGACCTTAGCAAAAAAGTTTTTACTCTATGAAAACTTTCCTTTGGAGCTATGCAACCCACATACAAATGAAGTCTTTTCCTTTTTTTCCTCTAAGTGTTTATCTCCCAAAATTACCCTGATTTGATAATAATTAATAATAGCTAATGTTTATATGACTCTTTAAAGTTTACAAAACATTTTTATAAATATTACCTCATTAATCCTCACAACAAGCCCAGGAGATAGGTAGTATTATTATCCCAATTCACAGATGAGGAAACTTAAGCAGACTGTTAAGTAACTTGTCCAGTGTCATGGAAATAGTGTCAGATTAGAACTCTAGTCTCCCTGATTCCAGGTCCAGTGCTCTATCCACTGTACCTTGTATATATTCTATTTATTATTTAGTTTCTATTCATTTATCTTTAATATTCTCCATGTTATCACCCTAGATAAAATATAGGCTCCTTGAGGATAAAGGCTATTTCATTTTCATACTAATGTTCCTACAAAAATATCAGCACACAGTGTAGGCCTTTAAAGTTTGTTGATTGAATGATTGGTTGATGTGCTGGTCATGTCAAAATCCATTTACATTCTCTGTTCCCTCTGTCCTTCCCCTACAGGAAAGTGAGTTGGACTCATTATATTCTGGGCCACTTCACTTCCACCAATACTAATAATCTCAAGTTTGTCTTTCCCTCAGTATACATGCCTCTATGCACAGTGTGGTCATAAGAATTATCTTTAGCATTAACATGCCTTCATATGAATTCATTATGACATCTAGTGCAGCAGCAGGTGAGCTCTACTCTCTTTTCACCATGAATGCTTTTCTTGTTGACAAAGATACTAAAGTTTATTTTTAGAATTGTCCTCCCTGATTTCTGTGCCTGCAATCAAATTCACTTTGAGCAACATCTTTCTTGGCCATGTAGTATATTCTATCTATACAGTGATTATAGCTTCTTACTTAATTTTATAGTAAATATGCTATTAAATGTGAAATTCAATGGAAGTATCAAATAAATAATCAGTAAGATTTTAATAAGCACTTACTCTGTGTAAGGCCTGTGCCAGACACTAGGGCTATAAAGGCACAAAGTAAATAATCCCTGACTCAAGGAGTTTGCAGAATGGACAGTAGACTCCTCATGAATCCCTTCAGAAACTACATAATTTCCAAATCAAGTCAACAGGTATTTATTAAGTGCACACTAGGTGCAAGACACTATGCTAACTGCTGAGGAAGCAATGAAAGGGATAAATTAAGAGGAGACAAAATAGAAACAACTATGTGCAAACAAGCTATATACAGGATAAATTGGAGAAAATTAATACAGGGAAAGCAGCATTGTGGGTGGGGTGGGGAAAGTTTCTTTTATAAGGTAAGATTTTAGTGGAGATTTGTAAAAATGGTAAATCACGTTAGTGTCATGGCAAAAGGAAACTATATAGTGAGGTAGCTTGCCATAATAGAAAGAACTCCAGTCCTCAACTCAGAAGATATGAGTTGTAGTCCTGTCTCTCTCACTTATTGTCTATACAGCAGTGGGCAAGTGAATCTCTATAACTCTGTTTCCATACTTATAAAATGGGACCTGGAAGATGGTGGAGTGAAAGCAGTGACTTGCTTGAGCTTTCCCCCAAACCCCTCCAAATACCTATAAAAACGGCTCTAAACAAATTCTAAAGCAGCAGAAGCCACTAAAAGACAAAGGGAAACAAATTTCCAGCCCAAGACAGCCTGGATGGTTGATCAGAAAGGTGTATCGGGACAAGTGGGGAGAGGAGCTTAGTGCGGCGTGGGCGTGCAGGCTGCAGTGAACCTAGAGCAAGCCTCAGACGACTGAATCGCGGGCAGCTGTGGCAGCTTTCAGACTTCTCAACCCACGAACACCAAACACAACTTAGAAGGTCAGTGGGAAAAGTCTGTTTCTGTGGTGAGAGAGGAGCTAGGTTTCAGCCCCAGTTCCCAAGCGTGGCTTGGGGCAGTGGCTGCTTCCTGAGCTTCCAGCCCACAGACTGAGGGGGAATCGAGTGGCCGATCAGGGGGAGATTGCAGGGATCTATTTGCCAGTGCTGAGACAGGAATCTCTTGCTTTGCCCTTGCCTGGGGCTGGATTACAGTTCTGAGGTGATGTCCTGGGGCAAGGAGGAGCACTGGCATGGTGGAGCTTGTAGTGGCTGTAAAGAGCAAACCCTCCTCATAGTTCCAAGAGAGAAAAGAGGGCTTGTGGTCACTCATAAACCAAAGTACAGGCCAGGAAAGTAGTAAACACCTCACCCCTTAATATACCACCTTGGAAGAACTGAAAATCTATAGGTCCCTAGTAGTATCTCTGAAAACAGCTGTACAAAACCTTGAAGCTTGGGACAGTACATTCTCCACATTGGAAGCAGATCTCTACCTTAATAAAGAGTTTATAACTCAAGTAATTGTCTGGGATCATGAGCAAGCCTCGCAAACAAAGTCAAAGCTCCAACATCCAAAGCCTCCAAGAAAAATCTGAATCAGTCCCAGGCCTTGGAAGAGCTCAAGAAGGAATTTTTTTTTAACATAAATTTATTTATTTTTAGTTTTCAACATTCACTTCCACAAGTTTTTGAATTCCAAATTTTCACCTCATCTCACCCCCCTCCCACCCCAATATGGCATGCATTCTGAATATCCCTTCCCCTACTCTGTTCTCTTTTCTATCTCTCCCCTCTTCTCTTATCCCCTTCCCCTTCTATTTTCCTGTAGGGCAGGATAGATTTCTGTACCCCCTTTCCTGTATTTCTTATTTCCCAGTAGCATGTGAAAACATTTTTTTAAACATACGTTTTTAAAACTTTAGGTTTCAAATTTTCTCTCTCCCTCCCTCCCCACCCACCCACATTGAAAAGGCAAGCAACTCAATATAGGTTATACATGTGCAGTTATGCAAAACACTTCCATAGTAGGCATGTTGTGAAAAACTAACACTATTTCCCTTAATCCTGTCCTGCCCTCCCATTTATTCTATTCTTTCTTTTGACCCTGTCCCTCCTCAGAGGTATTTGCTTCTGATTAACTCCTTTCCCAATCTTCCCTCCTCTCTCATCCCCTACTCTCTTTTCCCCTTCTCCCCCTATTTTCCTGTAGGGTAAGACAGATTTCCATAGCCAATTGAATGTGTATGTTACTCCCTCCTTAAGCCAAATTCTATGAGAATAAGATTCCACTCATTCCTCTCACCTTCCCCGTTTCCCCTCCACTGTAAGAGACTTTTCTGTTTTTTTTGTGAGATAATTTACCCCATTCTACCTCTCTCTTTCTGCTTCTCTGAGTATAATCGTCCCTCATCCCCTAATTTTATTCTCCAGATATGACCCCTTAATCTTCAACTCACCCTGTGCCTTCTATCTATCTATCTCTCTATCTATACATACATAATTTTTTTCCTCAACTACCCTAATACTGACAAAGTCTCATGAGTTATAAATATCATCTTTCCATGCAGGAATGTAAACAGTTCAATCTTAATAAGTCTCTTATGATTTCTCTTTCCTGTTTACCTCTTCATGTTCCACTTGAGTCTGTATTTGAAAGTCAAATTTTCTATTCAGCTCTGTCTTTTCATCAGGAATGCTTGAAAGTCCTCTATTTCACTGAATGACCATTTTTTCCCCTGAAGGATTATACTCAGTTTTGCTGGGTAGGTGATTCTTGGTTGTAATCCTATCTCCTTTGCCCTCTGGAATATTATATTCCATGCCCTGCGGTCCTTTAATGTAGAAGCTGCTAAATCTTGTGTTATCCTGATTGTGTTTCCACAGTACTTGAATTGTTTCCTTCTGCTGTAATATTTTCTCCTTGACTCTCTTTTGGCTACAATATTCCTAGGAGTTTTCCTTTGGGGATCTCTTTCAGGAGGAGATCTGTGGATTCTTTCAATTTCTATTTTGCCCTCTGGTTCTAATATATCAGGGCAGTTTTCCTTGATAATTTCTTGAAAGATGATGTCTAGGCTCTTTTTTTGATCATGGCTTTCAGATAGTCCAATAATTTTTAAATTCTCTCTCCTAGACCTATTTTCCAGGTCAGTTGCTTTTCCAATGAGATATTTCACATTGTTTTCTAATTTTTCATTCTTTTGGATTTGTTTTACAGTGTCTTGAGTTCTCATAAAGTCATCAGCTTCCAATTGCTTTATTCTAATTTTTAAGGAAGTATTTTCTTCAGTAATCTTTTGGACTTCCTTTTCCATTTGGCCAATTTTCTTTTTAGGCATTTTTCTCCTCATTGGCTTTTTGGACCTCTTTTGCCATTTGGGTTAGGCTATTTTAAGGTGTTATTTTCTTCAGTATTTTTTGGGTCTCCTTTAGCAAGCTGTTGACTTGTTTTCATGATTTTCTTGCATCACTCTCATTTCTCTTCCCAGTTTTTCCTCTACTTCCCTTACTTGCTTCTCAAAATCCCTTTTGAGCTCTTCCAAGGCCTGGGACTGATTCATATTTTTCTTGGAGGCTTTGGATGTAGGAGCTTTGATTTTGTTGTCTTCTTCTGGTTGTATATTTTGATCTTCTTTTTCACCAAAGTAAGATAATATAGTCTGACTCTTTTTGCATTGCTTGCTCATGATCCCAGCCAATTACTTGAGTTTTAAACTCCTTGTTAAGGTAAGAGTCTGCTTCCAATGTGGAGAATGTACTGTCCCAAGCTTCAGGGGTTGATACAGCTGTTTACAGAGATACTTGTAGGGACTTGTAAATTTTCAGTTCTTCTAAGGTGGTATGATAAGGGGTGAGGTGTTTACTCCTTTCCTGGCCTGAGACCACAAGTACTCCTTTCTGTCCTGTAACTGTGAGGAGGGTTTCCTCTCCACAGCCACTGTAAGTTCCACCACGCCAGTGCTCCTTACCCCAGCACCTCTGCCCAGAACTGTGACCCAGATCCACACGTGGACAAAGCAAGAGATTCCTGCTTCAGCACTGGCAAAGACATTCCTTCAACCCCTCTCTGATCAGCCACTGGATTCCCCCTCAGTCTGTGGGCCAGAAACTGGGGAAGCAGCTGCCCCCTACCCAGGGCCATGCTCCTGGGGAGTGGAGCTGAGACCCTACCTTCCTCTCTCAGCACTGCAGATACAGACTTTTCCCACTGACCTTCTAAGCTGTCTTTGGCATTCATGCCCGCGATTCAGTCCTCTGAGGCCTGCTCCAGGTTTCCTGTGGCCTGTGCACCCATGCCACTCTGTACTCTGCTACCAGCCCCAGGTAATATACCTTTCTGATCAATCATCCAGGTTGTCTTGGGCTGGATATTTGTTTCACTCTGTCTTTTTGTGGGATCTGCTGCTTCAGAATTTGTTTAGAGCCATTTTTTATGAGTATTTGGAGTAGTTTGGGGGAGAACTCAAGCAATTCACTGCTTTCACTCACTCAAGAAGGATTTTTGAGAAGCAAGTAAGTGAAGTAGAGGAAAAGCTGGGAAGGGAAATGAGAGTGATGCAAGAAAATCATGAAAACCAAGTCAACAGCTTGCTAAAGGAGACCCAAAAAAATACTGAAGAAAATAACACCTTAAAAAATAGTCTGACCCAATGGAAAAAGAGGTCCAAAAAGCCAATAAGGAGAAAAATGCTCTAAAAAGAAAAATTGGCCAAATGGAAAAGGAAGTCCAAAAGATTACTGTAGAAAATACTTCCTTAAAAATTAGAATGCAGCAATTGGAAGCTTGTGACTTTATGAGAAATCAAGACACTGTAAAACAAATCCAAAAGAATGGAAAATTTGAAAACAGGGTGAAATATCTCATGGGAAAAACAACTGACCTGGAAAATAGATCCAGGAGAGAGAATTTAAAAATTATTGGACTATCTGAAAGCCAGGATAAAAAAAAAGTGCTTAGACATCATCTTTCAAGAAATTATCAAGGAAAACTGCCCTGATATATTAGAACCAGAGGGCAAAATAGAAATTGAAAGAATCCACAGATCTCCTCCTGAAAGAGATCCCCAAAGGAAAACTCCTAGGAATATTGTAGCCAAATTCCAGAGCTCCTAGATCAAGGAGAAAATATTATAAGCAGTCAGAAGGAAACAATTCAAGTACTGTGGAAACACAATCAGGATAACCCAAGATTTAGCAGCTTCTACATTAAAGGACTGCAGGGCATGGAATATAATATTCCAGAGGGCAAAGGACATATGATTACAACCAAGAATCACCTACCCAGCAAAACTGAGTATAATGCTTCCGGGGGAAAAATGGTTATTCAGTGAAATAGAGGACTTTCAAGCATTCCTGATGAAAAGACCAGAGCTAAATAGAAAATTTGACTTTCAAATACAGGACTCAGGTGGAACATGAAGAGGTAAACAGGAAAGAGAAATCATAAGAGAGTTATTAAGATTGAACTGTTTACATTCCTGCATGGAAAGATGATACTTATAATTCATGAGACCTTTGTCAGTAATAGGGTAGTTGGAGGGAAAAAATTACATATGTGCATATAGATATAGATATAGTTGTAGAAATAGATATAGATATAAATATAGACATAGATAGAGGGCACAGGGTGAGTTGAAGATGAAGGGGTGATATCTGGAGAATAAAATTAAGGGGTGAAAGAGGATACTGGGAGAAAAAGAAAGGGCGAGGTAGAATGGGGGAATTTATCTCACAAAAAAAAGCAGAAAAGAAAAGGCTCTTTCAGGGGAGGGGAAGGTGAGAAGGGAATGAGTGAATCTTATTCTCATAGGATTTAGCTTAAGGAGGGAAAAACATATACAGTCAATTGGGTATGGAAATACGTGTTATCCTACAGGAGAAAAGAGGGAGATGGGGACAAAAGAGCAGGGGAATGATAGAGAGGAGGGCAGATTAGGAAAGTGGGAAATCAGAATCAAATACTTCTGAGGAGGGATGGGGTCAAAAGAAAGAATAGAAATAAATGGGAGGGCAGGATAGGATTAAGGGAAATAGAGTTAGTTTTTCACAACATGACTACTATGGAAATGTTTTGCATAACTGCACATGTATAACCTATATTGAGTTGCTTGCCTTTTCAATGAGGGTGGGTGGGGAGGGAGGAAGGGAGACAATTTAGAACCCAAAGTTTTAAAAACACATGTTTAAATTTTACTTTTTTGTTTGTTTTTAGGCAATTGGGGTTAAGTGACTTGCCCAGGGTCACACAGCTAGTACATATTAAGTGTTTGGTCTGAGGCCGGATTTGAACTCAGGTCCTCCTGACTTCAGGGCCAGTGCTCTATCCACTGTGCCACCTAGCTGCCCCGAAAAACACATGTTTAAGAAAAATATTTTCACATGCAACAGGGAAATAAGCAATACAGGAAATGAGGTACAGAAATCTATCCTGACCTACAGGAAAGTAGAAGGGGAAGGGGATAAGAGAAGGGGGGGAGAGACAGAAGGGAAAGCAGAGTAGGGGAAGAGATATTCAGAATGCATATCATCTTGGGGTGGGGGAAGGGGCGAGATGCGGGGAAGTAAATGTTGAAAACTAAAAATAAAAACAAATGGCACCTGGTATATGTGCACACAATTTTCACTCTATCATCTCATTATGGGTCCACAAAGGCTGTCAGCAGAGTATAAACTCTGATGGTTTATATAATCCTGGAAAGGGATAGAGTTCAGTCCTCACAAAAGAGTATTTTTTTTTTTTGTTTGAGAACCAGTGTAACTATATGCAAAAAAGTCTTATCAGCAGTAGGCTGCCATTAGAGAATTAATTCTTTGGCCATAATACCACAGAAAACATTGGAAAAAAATGAAATACCTCTTGGTCCTGCGGAGCTCCCTCCCATCTTTTCAGTGATTAAGAATAACAGCATTTTAATTTAATTTTTGCACTCTGAATGTATTCAATGGCTAACAATTCAGTGCATTACCCAAAACACTGAATCATATTCATGTTGACATTTTCAGTGTGATTGAAACCAGAAGGCATAAGAAAGTTACAGTTTAGTGTAATGATGACCCCCCTGCATTTCTGTTTGAAGAGGTGAATAAAGGTGTTGCCAGTTGGTTTAGTTGTGTGCCCAATGGTAACAGTAAATCTCACTTTGTCATTCTACCTTGACATATCCACAAGAAACATGAAAAAAATACTACAATTTTTGTGCTAATATTTATTGCAGGACATGAGAAAGTAGGGAACCTTTGAAGAACCTGATAAGTTGATCCAAATTGTCAAGATATACCTTGATACTAAATACCTTCAATGTAAATATGGGTATTGTGTAGGATGTAACAAGCAAACAAACAAACAAAACACAGTACAACAAGTTTGAAAATGCAGCTCAGGGTTAAGAAACAATAGGGCTTGCAGAGTATTCAGAAACCTCACACATTAAATCATGAGTACTTTCCTCAAGAAGAGAGCCAAAAAGAAATGATTCAAATATCACAGAACCATAGCCAGGCTCATACAAGATTTAGCAGCTTCCATGTTAAAGGAGTAGAAGGCTTGGAATATATTATTCCAGATGAAAAATGAGCTAGGATTACAACCAAGGATACCCAATAAAACTAAGAATAATTCCTCAGGGTGAAAATGGACATTTAATAAAATCAAGGATTTTCAAGCATTCCTGATAAAAAGACCTCAGCTGAATAGAAAATCTGACATTCAAACACAAAGATGCAAGGGAAGAATATACAGGTAAACATGAAAGAGAAATCATAAGAGACTTTATATGGTTAAATTATTTACATTCCTACATCTGAAGATGATAATTGTAACTTTTAACAACTTTGTCATCATTAGGGCAGTTAGAAAGAGTATACAGACAGGGGACATAGGTGTGAATTGACTATGATGGGATGATATTAAAAAAGGATGATCTAAAACAATGAGTGGGTGAAAATGAAGGATGCAATGAGAGAAGTGGGAAGGGAGTGGAAGAATGGGGGGAATTATCTCATGTAAAAAAAGTGTGCAAGAAAGAGCTTTTATAATGGATGGGGAAAAGGAGAGGTAGGAAATGCTTGGATCTTACTCTCATGGGAATTGACTCAAAGAGGGAATACCACACACATACTCATTTGAGTATTGAAATCTATCTCACAGAGAATATTTTGGAAAATTGGAGCACTAATGCATTATTGATGGAGTTGTGAACTAATCCAACCATTCTGCATATAAATAGGCAGTTTTCAGAGGAAGAAATTAAAGTCGTTTATAGTCATATGAAAAAATGCTCTAAATCACTATTGATTACAGAAATGCAAATCAAAACAACTCTGAGGTAGTGTATCACACCTATCAGATTGGTCAACATGATAAAACAGGAAAATAATAAATGTTGGAGAAGATGTGGGAAAATTGGAACACTAATACCTTGTTGGTGAAGCTGTGAAATGAACCAACCATTTCAGAGAGCAATTTGGAACTATGCCTAAAGGGCTATAAAACTGTGCATACCTTTTGACCCAGGAATACCACTTCTAGGTCTGTATCCCAAAGAGATCGTAAATGTGGGAAAAGGACCCACATGTACAAAAATATTCATAACAGCTCTTTTTTGTGGTGGCAAATAATCAGAAATTGAGGGTATGTCCATCAATTGGGGAATGGCTGAACAAATTGTGGCATATGAATGTAATGGAACAATATTGTATTATAAAAATGATGAGCAGGTGGACTTCAGAAAAACCTAGAAAGCCTTATAAGAACTGATGCTAAGTGAAATAAATAGAACCAGGAGAACAGTGTACACACTAACAGCCACATTATGCAATGAGTGACTTTGATAGACTTCTCAGCAATGAAAGGATCTAAGACAACTCCAAAAGACTCATGATGGAAAATGCTATACAGGTCTAGAGAAAGAACTTTGGAGTATGAATGAAGATGGAGGCATATTATTTGCTCTCCTTTTCTTCTGTTTTGTTTTGTTTCTTCTTTCTTGTAGTTCCTCCCATTAGTTCTAATTCTTCTTTACATCATGACTAATGGGAAAATATGTTTAATACGAATATGTAAGTAGAGCTTATATCAGATTGCACACTGTCTTGAGGAGGGAGGAGGAGAAAGAGGGGAAGAAAATTTAAAACTCAAAATCTTATGGAAGTAAATGTTGGGAACTTAAAGTAAATACATTAATTATATAAAAACTATCTCACGCAGCAGGGAATTAGAAAAGGAAGAGGATAAGAAAGGGGGAAAGCTGATAGAATGGAAGGTAGATTATCTTAATAGATACAGAAAAAGCTTTCAACAAAACACACCACTCATTCCTACTAAAAACACTAGAAAACATAGGAACAAATGGAGGTTTCCTTAAAGTAAGATCTATATAAAAGCAAGAGAAAGCATTATCTGTAATGGGGATATGGTAGAAACCTTCCCAGTAAGATAGAAGGTGAAGCAAGGATGTCCATCATCACTACTATTATTCAGTATTGTAGTAGAAAGAAAGTAAAAGAAGTAGAATAGCCAATGAAGAAACAAATCCATCACTCTGTGCACATGATATGATGGTATACTTACAGAATTCTAGACAATCAATTTAAAAAGTAGTTAAAAAAATTAACAGCTATAGCAAAGTTGCAAAACATAAAATAATCCCATATAAATCATCGGCATTTCTATATATAAGCAGCAAAGTCCAGCAGCAAGAGACAGAAAGAGAAATTACACATAAAATAATTGCAGACAATATAGAATAGGAACTACAGAGAACAACTCCAAAACATTTCTCTAGAAATGAAGAAAAATCTAAATGATTGGAGAAATACAAATTGATCATGAGTAGGCTGAACCAATATAATAAAAAATGACATTTCTACCTAAATTAATTTACTTATTCAGTGCCAAACCAATCAAAATACCAAAAAAAAGTTTAAAGGAAAAAAGAATAAGAAAATTCATCTGGAAGAACAAAAGGTCAAGAATATAAAGGGAAACAATGAAAAAATAGGAAGGAAAGTGTTCTAGAAGTGCTTGATTTCAAACTGCATTGCAAAGTAGTAATTGTAAAATAAATTTTGTACTGGCTAAGACATAGAGTGGTGGATGAGTGGAATATATTAGGTACAAAATACACAATCATAAATGATCACAGTAATCTAGTTCATAAACCTAAAGATTCAAGCTTTTTAGACAAGAACTTCCTCCCTCTCTCTCTCCTCAGAGAAGATCAAAATAGACATGTGATCTAGACATAAAGTGCAATATCACATGTAAATTAAGGAGCTGATAAATATTTATTGGTCAGATCTATTGAGAAGGGGAAAATTCATTACCAGACAAGATATAGGGCAGATCAACAGGAAATAAAATGAGTAATTTTGATTAAGTAAAATTAAAAATTTTTGCATAAATAAAATCAATGAAATTAAAAGTAGAAGGAAAAGAATGAACTGTGAAATTTTTTATAGTAAGTTTGTCAGATAAAGGCCTCATTTTTCAAATAAATGAAGATTAAGTCAAATTAATCAAAATATGTGTCATTCCTCCATTGATAAATGGTGAAAAGATATGAACAGGCAGTTTTCAGAAGAAGAAACCAAAACCATCTATAGTCATATGAGAAAAATGCTGTATATCATAATTAATTAGAAAAAATGCAAATTAAAGTTATGATGAGATACTATTTCACACATATCAGGTTGACTAATATTAGAGAAAAGAAAAATGACGCAGTTGGAAGGGATGTGGGAAAAGTGAGAGACTAATGCATTGTTGGTGGAGCTGTGATTTTGTCCAACCATTATGAAGAACACAAACTGTGCTCCCAAACCCAGCAATGCTACCAGATCTGTATCCCAAAGAGATCAAAGAAAAAGGAAAAGTGTGTGCAAAAATATTTATAGCAGCCTTTTTTTTTTTAGAATTGGAAGTTGAGGGCATGCACATCAATTGGGGAATAGCTGACTAAGTTGTGGCATATGATTGGGATGGAATACTATTATGCTCTAAGAAATTAAGAAAAGCATGCTTTCAGAAAAGTCTGGAAAAACCTACATGAAAAGTAAAGTGAGTAGAACCAGGAGAACATTGTACACAGTGGCAACAATATTATATGATGATCAACTAAACAGCAATACAATGATCTAAGACAATTCCAAAGAACTCATGTTGAAAAATTCTATCCACCTTCAGAAAAAGAATTGATGGAATCTGAGTGCAGATTGAAGCATAATTCTTTTCACTTTATTTTTTCTTGCTTTTTTTTAAAAAAAATGTGGCTAATAAGGAAATATGTTTTGCATGATTTCACATGTATATTGATATCTCATTTCTTGCCTTCTCAGTGGCTGGGGGAAGGTTGGGAGGGAAAATAATTTAGAACTCCAAGTTTTAGAAAAACCATGCTAAAAATAAATAGATAATGAAATTGGAAAAAGAATGACATATCAATGAAATCACTGATTCTGGTAAAAAGAAATCACTATAATAAAGTGAGCACAGGAAGCAAACACAATCTCTTAATCAAACAAAAGGATACTGCATTTTAGGACAACACAAGTTTACAGAATAAGCTCATTGGAGGGACCTTTTACATAAGGGTGATGGAAGATGAGCAGTTTCATTGCATAAAGCAGTGAGGAGAATTGCTCCCCCTCCCGCAATTGCAGGAACTCAGTATAAGATTCAGTTAATCCAAAATATTCCAAGAATAGATAAAACCTGAAGGAACACAGGCAGAAGAAAAAAGAAGCAGACATGTCCTCATCTCTGTAACAAACTCTTTTCCTCATCCTGAGTAAGTAGACCAGACCAAGTATATAAACTAAGGAAATTTATTCTGCAAAGCATATGAAAAAAAAATTGTAATTTTCAGAGGGTTGAGGGATCAGTTCTCTAGATACATGAAAATAAATTTGAATTAGAAACAATTTGGTACAGTATTACCGTCTAAATAAAGAGAAAACATCAATAACATTCAAACAATTTGCCTGCTTTTTAAATCTCAAGCCTACATTCATAGGAATGATTTACATATGAATATAGAATATCCTTGAGAACCATAAGGGGACAGGCAGGCCTTAGTAAACAGTATTTTATATCAGTATATATCTTTCAGTCATATAATTAACTTAAAGGTGTAAAAAGTACACTATCTCACTATTTATTATTTATTATTTTAGGTTTCCAAAGGGGGCAATACCACTCACTGGGGAGAGCTGGAATGATCCAGAGGGGCAGTAGTAATTTGAAATGATGCAAATTTAAAAAAAAACTGTTAAAGAAAGCAGATTTCCAGGGGGGTTGGTACTAGTAGCTTTTTTGAAAAGGGGGCAGTAGGCCAAATGAGTTTGGCAACCTTAAAATTTGATTAAATAGAGTAAAATGGAAGGAAGAAAACAAGCATTTATTAAGTACCTACTATATGCTAGGCTACATGCTAAGTCATTTATTTTTCTTCTTCTTTTTATTTTTTTAGGCAATTGGGGTTAAATGACTTGCCTAGGGTCACACAGCTAGTACTTGTCAAATGCTTGGTCTTAGGCTGGGTTTGAACTCAGGTCCTCCTGACTTCAGGGCTGGTGCTCTATCCATTGCACTGCCTAGCTGCCCCCCTAAGTGATTTATAAACATCAATTTAATCTTTGCAACAACCCTGAGAGGTAGGTGTCATTATTACCCCCATTTTACAGTTGAAGAAACTGAGGCAAAGAGGTTAAGTGACTTGCCTGGAGTCACACAGCCAGTAAGTGTCTGAGAGCAGATTAGAACTCAACTCTTCCTGACTTTAGACCAAGCATTTTATACTTTGAGCTACCTAGCTTCCTCTAGGTAGCTTAAATGACACTCTAAAGGTACTATTCCCATATGTCTACTATGCATATATTCAAAACATAGGCAATTCCTTAAATTTATTTAAAAGAGATCATTTTGTTCAGTCCCTGGATTTCAGTGTAAAATGAGGCACAGAAGAATGCCTGACAAAGACATCTGCCACAAAACTGAAGAACATTCTGGACAGAATGGAGGTAGAAAAATGATACTCTCTAGCTGATCTATTCCAGTTGGTATTATTTGAATATAGCACTGTGTCGATTACATAAAGCCTGCAAGTACTACAGTGCTTTCTAAGTGAGATCTGCATCTAGGCAAAAGGATATAGCCTAATAAGACACCATGACAAAAAATGAATGAAGACTACTTTATTGTTCACGTCATGATATACAGTTGGATGGCATCCCATCAGCCTGATCCAACTGCATATATGTCTTGGGCAGACAGTGTATATAGGCTCGTGTGTGATTCAGAATTAAAATTGTAAGAAAAGAGTGGGCCGGAATGCATTTTGGAAATGGTGTAGCACTTTCAGTACTCCTCCCCTCTCCCATCTTAGCTGAAACAAAAAGCCATCTCTTTTTAATACCATTATTTTTCATTTTTCTAGGCAATCAGAATTAAATGACTTGTCCAGGGTCACGTAGCTAGTGAATGTTTGAGGCTGGATTTAAAACTCAAGTCTTTCTGAGTTCAGGGCCAGTGCTCTATCCACTCTGTTGCTTAGCTGCCTCAATACCAATATTTTTCAAAATGGTGTATGACAATGGCTAGAAAGCTAGTCTCATAATCAGGATAATTTGAGTTCAAATCTTTCATCTAATACATACTGACTATCTGACCCTGGTTACGTCATTCAACAGTATCCCAGATAACTCTCTAAAATTATGAATTGCAGGGCAGCCATAATCTCCAAAATCTTAAATTTTCTGATGGTTTAAAATGCAGCAGAGAGAAATTAGAATTGACTTAAGTAGGTCACGGGATATTTTCTAAAAGAGGTAGAGGGCAAGAAGTTAGTCAACACTTGTTAAGTCCCTACTATGTACCAGGCACCATGCCCTGGGGATACAAAGAAAGTCAAAAGATAGCTCCTGTTCTCAAGGAGCTAACAGTCTAATGGGAGAGACAAAAAACTAGGCACAAATAAGCTATAGACAGGACACGTTGGAAATAATCAATAGAAGGGAGACACTAGGATTAAGGAGGATTGAGAAAGGAGGCATCCTGTAGAAGTTGGGATTTAAAGGAGTTTGAGGAATCCAGGAGGCAGAGATGAGGAAGGAGAGTACTCCAGGCATGGAGGAGAGCCAGTAAAAATGCCCTGCATTTGGTGATGGGGTGCCTTGATTGAGGAATAGCAAGGATGGAGGGGAAATAAGGTACAAAAAGACTGGAAAAATGTGTGTGTGTGTTTGTGCTTGTGTTGTGAATGGCTTGAAATGTCAGACAGAACATTTGATATTTGATCCTAGAGTTGATAGCAAGACACTGGAGTTTATAAAAGTGGTCATCTGGGGGATGAATAATCAGAAAAATAGGATGACTGATCCTATAGTAAGAGTGAGGGATAACATGGAAAGACCAAGCACTGTATTAGTACACAACTAATTTTAAAAGACCCAGAGGAAGTTCACTAACATCAAATTGGATACCTTATGATGAGTTTATGGCAAGAAATATATAATAGTAACAGGGTAAGAAAGTGGGAATGGGTTGTTATGTTCACCACTGAAGGACAAATCCAAACTGATGATATCATGAATCAATTGAACTATTTTCTCAGAGGAAGGAGGTGAGTAAAGCAGGCTTCAAGAAGGCATGTAGGGACAGCTAGGTGGAGGCAATGGATAGAGCACTGGCCCTGAAGTCAGGAGGACCTGAGTTCAAATTCGGCCTCAGACCAAACATTTGGCACTTACTAGCTGTGTGACCCTGGGCAAGTCACTTAACCCCAATTGCCTAAAAATAGATAGATAGATAGATAGATAGATAGATAGATAGATAGATAAAAATCTTATCTCATTAAGAAAAAAAAAAGAAGGCATGTAGTGATATTGGACCGCTAGGTGTCTCAGAACATAGGGCACTGGCCTTGGAAGAAGGGAAGCCCAAGTTAAACATCCTGCCTCTGATACTCATTAATCGTGTGACCTCGGGCAAATCCCTTAACCTCTCTCAGCCTTGGTTTCCATATCTGTAAAATGAAAGGGTTGGCCTGGTGGCTGCCCAGGTCCCTTATGGTTCTAAATTTATATAATTTACTAGTGAAGGTAGAGCAGGCATTAAGCCAGGGTACAAAATGCATGATCATCTAGGGTCTGCCCGAGGTGAAAGGGCAGACAACAGATATGTCTGGCATTAGCAAATAGTGTTAATAAAAATATGTTGACAGGGGTCAAAAGGGAAAGAAGAAGGCAAAAAAAGATAGAAAGGAAGGTCTGTGTTTTGGGTGTGGGGAGGAAGCAAAGTGTGCTGGGTTAGCAAATATTTTATTTAGTTTTGCCCTGAGGGTAAAAAAAATAAATTAAAGATGTTACTGTTCTATTGAAGAATTCACAATGAAATTATTCACAGAACCTTGATTCTGTCACTGGAGCTTCTTAAAATCTGTTGCTTTAGGTATTCCTTGGTCTCTTAACAATGTTATTTTTTAATAACCTGTGAAATCTATAACAAATCATTTCACCTTATTCCATATGGAACAAATGTATGACAAGCAGAAAAGATGGGGTCAGAGAAAGGAAATTAGATGAACAAATTTGTCTCCCTAAATAGTAACAGATCTGAATTGGATCTGGAAATTTATAATTTGAGGCATCTCTTTAAAAGAAAATCTTATTTTCATTTTCCAATTTCGGGGGGTGTGTGTCATCTTCAAACTCTACTAAACCTGTTGTTTAAAAAAAATGAAAATGAAGAAGTCCCTAAACTGTAAGATTATACCTCTAACAAATTGTTGCTGTACCTGTACTTGTCAATTCTGGCCAATTAGCTTGTGTCAGTGTAATGGAAGATTGTATTGAAAAGAAAAAAAAAACACATGAACTCAGTGGGATAAAAAAAGAATTCTATTTTATGATCTCAAAATATCTCTGCAATTTGAAACATAACACCCCTAATACACAAATAAACCTAACTTTAGCAGATGTCTCAAATGCTTGTAACAAGAAGCTCCTTCAACAGCCCTTTAAATGACAGCTTCCATGCCTCTTGCCTGCTTTTTAATAACTGATATTGGTCCTGGGCACAATAATGTAAAAGCAAAAAAGAAAGAGCCTCTGGTTCACAGATAACTGCAAGGCATTTTAGAGGACATTTAAGCTAGTGGTTCTCAAACTTTTCTTGCTTATGACAGAGACAGATAGATAGCACAGTAGATAGAGCACTAGGTCTGGAGTCAGGAAAACCTGAGTTCAATACAACCTCAGACAATTATTAGCTCTGTGATGCTGGTCAAGTCATTATCCTCACTCTGCCTCAATTTTCCTTAACTGTAATATGAGGATAATAGTAGTACTTATTTCACAGGATTGCAATGAGGATTAAATGTGGTATTATTTGTAAAGCACTTAGCACAGTGCCTGGCACACAGTAGGCACTTAATAAATGGTTATTCCTTACCTCCCTGTGGTATAATGTTATTCTTTGAAATAAAACGGGCATGGCAGAACACACACACACACACACACACACACACATATACACCTGTTATCCTAAGTACCAGGAAGACTGAGTCTGACAATCTCTTATGCACTAAGTCCAGCATTAATATGGTAAGCCCCTGAGAGCAAGGGGGTCATCAAGTTGTCTAATTAAAGCAAAACCATTCCACGTCAGCATGAATCAGGTCAAAGTTCCTGTGACAATAAGTAATGGGAGGAAGCCAATGAGCAGTCCTGCATTTCTATCCCGTTTCAGATAGAGAAGGAAGGAAGGAAAGGAAAGTAAAGAAAATGGAAAGAAAGAAAGAAAGAAAGAAAGAAAGAAAGAAAGAAAGAAAGAAAGAAAGAAAGAAAGAAAAGAAACAAAGAGAAATAAAGAGAGAGAGAGAGAAAGAAGGAAGAAAGGAAGGCAGGCAGGAAGGAAAGAACAAAAGAAAAAAAATATCCCATACTAAGTCACACTGTGGAACAGACAGTGAATATACTTTTTCTATAAGCCAAATATGAAAAGAACAAGTCAAGCAGAAGAATGAAAGAAAACAAAAACATCTGGAGTTGTACCTTCCTATCTGCTTCCATTAGCAATGGAATTTAGGAATGTGAAAATTGAATGAATTTGGGAATGTGAAAATTGGGGTATATACTTCTTCATTTTTGTCACAGCTCAAAGTGTGTTAAAATCTTTAATGCTTTTTTTGTGTTGTTGTTGTTGTTTGTCTGTCCTACAGGACATCGTAACCTCAAATGCTGCTTTGAGACAGCATCACCATTTCCAAAAATGTCCATCTGTCTTTGAGTGGTTGTGATCTGAAGGCTCAAGTTGACTTACTCATTGAACTGCCTGCCAGCATAGATACACTTTGTAGGTGGAAAATTATTGGTCTTTGTCCCTCCCAGCTTGCAAGTGAAAGGAGGCTGCCAAGAGATAAACACATTCTAAGTTTATCATGCTATTCTTGGCCTCAAACTATAAGACATAAGGCAACTATTGCTCAAGGTACCATGTTTACAAGTGTTCCATCCTCTGCAGTTTCAGAGACCCAACATGATGGAATTTCTTTCTGCTAGCCTATATTTGTTCTAAGTCTTCACATTTCCCACGGAATTCTGAAAAGGTGGAGGAAGAGTACTTCATTTGATAGTGTCTCCAAAGTATGAATTCCTGTCATTTGTTTTTCTTCTCAAATCTTCATTGAAATGTTAAATCAAGGTTAAATCAGGGTTTTTAACTGCAGAGGTGGCAAAGGATCACAGAGTAATAATAGCTAACATTTATATAGTACTTCATGTATATTATCTCCTTTGATCTTGGTAAGTTGGTGACTATTGTTATCTGTTGTTCAATTGTTTCAGTCATGCCCAACTCTTTGTGACCCCATTTAGTATTTTCTTGGCAAAGATACTAGAGAGATTTGCCGTTTCCTTCTCCAAAGCATTTTATAGATGACAAACTGAGGCAAAGAGGGTTAAATGACTTGGTGAGGATCACATAGTTAGTAAGTGTCTAAGGCTGGATTTGAACTCAGGTCTTTCTGACTCCAAGCCCAAAATTCTATCCACTGTGCCACCTAGCTGCCCATATCTAGTTTTTACAGGTAAGGAAACCAAGGCTCAAAGAATGACACAGGACCACAAAACTAGTAAGTGTCTGAGATAGTAGTTGGATTCATATCCACCTAATACCAGGGTTGGTACCTTATTTATTTTTTGGAACTTAAGAAATGAAAGATTATTGCTGTGACGTATTGGAATTTGCTAATCCCCTCCTAAGACGTACCTATTCTTTCAGCCTTTGCCCAGCAATTTAACAATGTACGCAATCTCTTCACATCTTTTATTCTATTTACCAAGTTAATAAATGTAAGCTGCCTGCTACTCTTTTGATTTTTTTCACTTAGAAGGATTACACTGAAAGAAATCTCATCAATTTGGTAGTCTTCTCAAACCCATAGTAATGAAACTTTTAGTTGAAAAAAAGTTATTCACTTAACTTCACTCACAATTATCTTTCTGGCTGCACTGGTTAACAGGATGTAGAAGCCTTTTCTTGAGTCTCAAGTTCATGCATCTTAAATATGAAAGAGAAGCATAGCAGTATCACATCTCTTATTGGCAAAGTATATTGACATGTATTATGTATGATATTACACTGTTTAAATTATTAGAAATAACATTAGGAGAAATTATAATATGAGAGGGCATTATACCAAATCTACGATATTTGTGAAGATATGTTAATCAAATTCTATCTATGACTTATAAATAAATTACTTTATAAAGGCTCCCCATTGCCTACTGAATAAAGTCCAAACTCTTTTGCCTGCTACTCCAGTCTATGTACAATCTGGTCTCAACCTACCTTTATAGCTTTATCTTTTGCTAATCAGAATCACAGAATTTTGAAAATAAGTCAGGGACCATTTAGTCTAACCCAATGATGAAAAAGCATCCCCACTACTACACATATAACAAGTCAGCATCCAGACTTTGTTTGAAGATTTCTGTTCAGGTGGACCCACTTTCTTTCAAGGAGCCTATTCCACTTTTGTATAGCTCTAATTGTTAAATAGTCTTTCTTTACATCAAGCTTGACTGTCTCTTTACAACTTCTGCATATTCCTACATTTTCCTCTGGGACCAAACAAATCAGATCGAATCCTTCATTCACATAATAGGCCTTAAAATACTAGAAGATAACTCTCACGGCCCACTCTTAGTATTTTTGCAGCCAAATATTCCCAGTTCTTTCAAATAATTCTCATAAAAAGTCATCAAATGATTTTCATGGTTCAGGAGTCAGAGGCAGGGAGTTCAAATCCCACATCTGTTTCTTATTAGAGATGGGATATTATAATTCATTTCCTTATCTTTAAAATGAGTGGTTGGAGATCTTTCCAGCTCTAAATCTACTGTTCTATGAAATAGTATGGTCCTGCTATACTGGGTATTCTATGAAGTCAGAATCCAGTACTTTCCTGACTGTGTGCCTTTGGTTATGTTCTGACTGCCTGGAATACTTTAAAACTTTTTTGGGGGGGTGGGCGGCAGGGGGATACTGCTCCCTCTTGGTTCTCCTCTTATCTGACTGTTTCTTCTCAGTCGCTTTTGCTAGATCCTCATGTAGATCTCACCTTTTCTCTGCAGGCGTCCCACAGGTTTCTGTCCTTGGCCCTTTTCTCTTCTCCCTTTATACTACTTCACATGATGATCTTATCAGCCCCCATGGACTTAATTACCTATGCTTACAATCCTCAGATCTATCTATCCTGCCCCTATCTCTCTACTGACCTCTAATTCCTCATCTCTAACTGCCTTTTAGCTATCTTGAACTGAATGTCTAGTAGAGTTATTAAACTCTATATGCCAAAAATGGAAATCATTATTCCCCCCTCCCAAGCCTTCCCTTGTCCCTACATTACTCATTCTTTAAGACAGTAACTCTATCCTTTCAGGTTTGCAACTAGTAATAATTCTCAACTTCCCAATATCTCTGAACCCCCATATCAAATCTGGTGTCAAGACCTGTCAATTCCATCTTTGCAATGTCTCTCAAATATGCCCTCTCCTCTTCTCTGTCACTTACATCACTATGGGACAGTCCATTAGCATCTCATGCCTGGACTTTGCAGTAGCCCAGTGGCAAGTCTGCCTGCCTCGAGTCCCTCCCCACACCAATCCAAACTCCATTCAGTCACTCGTGATTTTCCTAAAGTGAAGGTCCAACCATGTCATTACCTTACTTATTAAACTTGAGTGGCTCCTCTTTGTCTGTCATCTCCAGGATCAAATATGGAACACTTTGCTTGGCATTTAAAGCCCTCCTTGGCATTTAACCCTCTCCTATCTGCCCAGTCTTCTTACACCTTACTTTCAGCCATGTGTCCTTTAATCCAGTGACATTGACCTTCTTGCTGTTCTATCAACAAGACATGCCATCTCTTAGGGCCAAGCATTTTCTCCCACTATCCCCCGTGTCTGGAATAGTCTCTCTTTTTGTCTCTGCCTATTGACATCCTTGGCTTCCTTTAAGTCCTAACTACAATTCTGTCTTCTACAGGAAGTATTTACCTTCTCCTCTTAATTTTAATATCTTTGCTCTGTTCATTATTTCCTATTTATCTAGTATATAGCTGGCTTTTTATATATTTATATAGCTGTTGTTTCCCCCAGTAGATTGTGGGTTTCTTGAGGGAAGGGACTGTCTTGTTCCTCTTTTTATATCTCCAAACCTTAGCATAATTACTGGCACATAGTAGATGCTTAATAGATATTGATTGATTGATTTCTTCTCCCCTCCTTTTCTGCTTGTCCAAGTTTTATGCCTATCATTTACGATCCAGCTCAAATATTATATCCCTTATGCAACTTTTCTCTGACCCTTCCTATGAACATTAATAGCACTTTGCACCAAAGTTTACACAAAAAAAATCAAACACCATATTATATTGTATTTATTTGTCCATAATTTATCTTCTTCAGTGGATGATAAACTCCTCGATGTTTAAGGCAACTAGGTGGTACAGTGAATTCGGTGCTAAACCTGGAGTTAGGAAAGCCTGAGTTTAACTACTGCCTCAGACACTTAGTAGCTGTGGCATATTGGGCAAGCCATTTGACCCCTCTTAGGCTTCAATTTCATCATTTGCAAAATGAGGATAATAATAGCATATATTTCACAGGGTTGCTATGAGGATCAAGTGAGATAGCATATGTAAAGTGTTATGCAAACTTTGAAGTCCTATATAAATATTAGCTTCTGTTGTGATGTTGTATTCATTTTGGTAGGGCATCTAGGTGGCATCATGGAGTTCCAGGCCTGAAGTCAGGAAGAGTCATCAAACACAGCCTCAGACCCTTAATGACTGTGTGACCCTGGGTAAATCACTTAACCCTGTTTGCCTCAGTTTCCTCATCTATAAAATGAGTTGGATAAGGAAATGGCAAATCACTTTAGTATCTTTGAGAAGAAAACCCCAAAAAGGTCATGAAGAGTTGTTTCAATGACTGACACAACTGAACAAACACAAATTCATCTTAGTACCTTGTCATAGTGCCTGTCATAGTGAAATCCAGGCATATTTTTTGTATAATTTTCTCTGTTTTTGAATCTAGAAACTCTGTCAAAAACAAACAACATTTACCTGGTTTAACTTCTATAATGTTTTCGAAATGTCTTAGAGCAATTTTAAGCTACTTAAGTTTAAATCTACTCTAAGACTTTTGGGACATACTAAACTGGATGAACTCATGCACCGTAGCAATGTTCCCAAGTACAGAAAAAATGTGTGTGTGTGTTTGATTGCTAAGGCACTGGTAGGGATCTTTAAAAATTGTGGAGAGTATGATTTGTGCCACAGAATTCAAAAGATGGTTATGGTTTCTTGTTTATTAAAAAAAACCACAACAAACTAAAAAAGCGGAATCTTTAAATGGAGTTGAAAGTGAAGTCTTCAAACTATGAGCTTGACTTTAATTGCTGATGAAATTCTAGAACATGCTATTAAAGTTTGGTTGAGAAATCTTACAGAGATTTTATAAGGAAGCCGTGGCTACTACAAGCCTGCATGGTTTCAAGTTGTGTGTGTCCCCAAAGACTTAGAGTAGATTTAAACTTTAGTAACTTAAAATTGCCCTAGTTCTTTTGTAACACCCTATAGAAGTTATACCAGGTGAACTTTATTTCTGTTTTTGACAAAGATATTAGACTCATAGACAGAGAAAAGCTATACACAAAATAAACCTGGATTTCAGCAAACCTTTTGAAAAAAGTCAAAACATACTTTTAGGCAATATTGAGTGAAAAGTGGTCCAGGAAAAAGTAAAAATAGGTTTATTGAGATTGACTGATTATGTTGAAAAACATAATATGTATCAGTGTCAATTTTAGTGCCCCATCCTTGGTATTGTTAAGTTGACCATTTTAATCAATAAATTGGAGGACAGCATAGATGGCACATTAACCAAATTTGCAGATGACATGAGTCAGGACTAGTTAGCTTATATATCCAACAACAGAATCAATGACCAAAATTTTCTGGACCTTAAACTGACAGTCTGAATCTATTAAGATAAATATTGATAGGGATAAATATGAAGCTGCTTTTGGCATGTTAAATTTAAAGCATTAAAGAGATATCCAATTCAAAAGGTCTAAAAATTGATGACATGGGAATGAAGCTCTGAAGAATGATTAGGGGTGGATATATGGATCTGGGAATCATATGCATGGATAATTAAACCTGTGAGCTCAGTGAAATAATACAGACAATAAAGAGAAAAGGATTAAATGGCTTGGAGTAGACAGTACAATGAACAGGGAAAATGAAATTGATCAGGGAGGTGTAAACAGTTACCTTGCTTCATTGGGTATCCAGTTGAGATTATATAGCATAAATTTGAAGGAGAGTTTCACGATTTCCTGTAGTTCCGTTTAAGAGCACATGAATAGGAGTTAATGTGGTAGGTTCTGTGAGTAAGATAGAATTGGGGTTTGCAAGGTATATTAGAAAACATACAAGGGGGCAAAGGATTATAGTGTAGAAGCTAGTGTCAGGTTGAACTGATTCATCAAGGAATTGAGAGACCAGGGAAAGATAGAATAGCCAGTATAGAGGTGATGGCCTGGAAAATAACTTAGAGGTAGGGTGACTGTAAGTCAATGTGAGGACGAAGAACAGGGTTAGGGGTCATACAGCGTAAGGACAGATGGAATGAGAAAAAAAATGATCAAATAAAGGTGTTATAGAATTCATAAACAAAGAAGCTGAACAATTTCTGTGTGATGGCAAGATCAAGGGTATGATCATTTTAATGGATTGTGGTTCCATCAAAGAAGTCATGAGAATTGTATAGATTAAGGAACTGGGAAGTCAGGGTAGTTAAGGGAGCATCAATATGTGTGCTAAAGTTCCCTACTGCAGTGGCAAGGAGTTCAGATAGAAAGAAAGACTGTGATCCAGACCCCAAAATCATTGAGGAAGGAAGAATGTATTTTTATAGATTATAGATTTTTTTAATAGATTATAACCCCCCAAATCTGGGTTGTGTGGTAAATACAGATAGCACAATCAGCAGAAGAATAGAGGTGGCTGCATGATGGTGGTACAGGATGGCGGCAATAGAGAGCAAAGAATATCCTGACTCCCTTCTACAACCAGTGAGTCTAGGAGCAGAAGTAAAAATGCAAATAATTCTGCAAAAGGTAACCTGAGATGCCATGTCATTAGAAAGGAGCCAGGTCTCAGCGAATGCCAGAAGATGGAAAGAATGAGAAAGGGAAATGTTTAAAATGAAAGGAAGTTTGTTAATTACGTATGTATTTAGGAGAACCAAGTAAATGGGACAGGTAGATATAGAATAGAACACTGGATGGCTGGCTGTCTGGCAGTCAAAACAAGCTAATATATCTTAGCTTGCATTAATTCCATTTTTTGAGAAAATTAAGAATTGCAAATTATTTGTTATTGGTAGTAATAAATACATAATATCCACAGAAAGAGAGACTGCAGTCCTACTATGCGCTAGCATCTATAATCACTATAACTTGTGGTTATAATCATTCCTGGAGTATCTTATTAAGATTTCAAAGCCAACTTTTAGGAAGAGCACGGGCATGCTTTAATGAGCAAAGAAAACAGCAATAGGAATACTTACAAGAATCAAAACTATCATATACATAATTGGTTTAAGAAACTGGAGAATTTAACTTGGAGAGAAGACTGAAAGGGATCTAATTGTTCTTATCAATAATTTAAAGTCCAGTTTATGGCAGGAGAATTGTTTTGCTTGAATTTAGCAGTTAAGAACTAGAAACAATAATCATTAAAAGTTTCAGAAGTGGAATTTTGCTCAATAAAAAACAAAATGAACAAACAAATTCCTGAGAATTAGAGCTGCCTAAAAGTAGAATGAACCACTTCATTAGATAGTGAGCACTTCTGCACTGAAATTCTAAAAATAGATGCTGGATCTTCCTTATTAGTGAAGTCATAAGATGGAATTTCTGCTCAGATTTGGACTAATACAATTGATAGTGTCAAGCCCCTGTACCAAAAAAAACCCAAAAAGACAAAAACACACAAAAACACACAAAACAAAACAAAACAAAAACTCTCAAGTGCACCTAAAGTAGATCAAAAAGTAATTGAGAAACATTTAATGAAATAAATAAAAATAATATCAAACAGATAATGTTAACTTGTGGTTTTCTAGGTGAATATGTGGCCTGCAGAGATCCATTTCTAATTTTTACACCACTAATACAAATGATCTTTTGCATTCTTTATAATTCTGATATTTTTATCATTCTATGATTCCATTTTTTTAGTTGAACTCATCTTAAAATTTTACAACTATGGTCTCTTATGTTATATATATATATATATGCATATATATATGTATATATATATATATATATAATTAAATTGCACTTGTCTAGGAAATATTTAATTTACTCATAAAGTCACATTTGACAAAATGTATGAATTTGCATTAATTTCCATCTTGAATTTAGAGAGAATGGAAGAGCATTTGTATATTGTATTTAGTCTTCGTTATTTAGACAGTTTGATTAGTGTTAGGAATATAATGCTTTGAAAATAATGTAAATGAGACACTGAGGTCTAAGGAACTTAACTGGTTCTCTCCAGTTTAAGAATTAAGAAAAAGGGAGCCTTCGCTGAAAGATAATTGGACAACCAAAGGGAACCATATGGTTAACTTGAAAATAATTTGTTAATTTGAAAAGCTACTAATAATCTCTCATAGGAGCAAGCTGTGCATGTCTTGAGTCAACCAGGCAGATATACCTTGATGTCTGATCCCATATGGACTCACAAGGATGTACTAGATAGATGACTCTTAAAGAGCCTTCTAGCCCTAGAAATATAGGGATAGGAATGAAATTTGAGATCTATAGTTGCATATCTGGAATTTTCATTGAGTAAGAAAGAAAATGCAAGTACATTAAATTTGGAAATTAACCAGATTCAGAATTCATCTGCCAAACTACTGACAGAAATTTATTTGCATTCACATCATGTTACTGAATAACATTACCTAGTAGTTAAATATAGTACCTTTCTTCCAAAAAGCTGAAAGTGCTTTACCAAAGTAGGTGGCAAGCATCATTATCTGTATTGTGTAGATAATTTAGTCAGTCAAAGATTTTATTGCTGTTCTAGATCTTGTGACTCCCAGTCTATCACCCCATCCAATAGCTCAACTTTTTTGGCCATTTATAAAATAAAAGGAAGCTGATTTATTGCAAATGTAGCCAAGTAAGTTCAAAACTTGTAACTTGAAACATCAGTTATTGTCCACAAAGTGATGCTAGGGACTATTCTCCCTTCAAGGAGGAGGGCTTTGTACGAGCCTTCTTCAGCACGGAGTGAGGACTCAATGACACTTGTTCATTTTAATGTGTGAAGAGTCTAGAACAAAAAATCCCCACACAAACAGGCAAGTGAATATGTGCTATGGAGCAGGAAGAAGATGTGTTTTGAGAATTTGCGTATCTCTTTTTTTCCTACTCAATTATTTTCAAATCCAGTTCTCTGTCCAAAGAAGTTTTAGGAAGCTCTCAGCGCCATGCAACTGATGGGAAAGAAGTCTCAGGAATACTCTGGTACTATTAAGAAGGAAAACTTCTAAGATAAGAAAAGACTGAAGCAGTCAAAGACAAACATTTCTAAGAGATTCAGAGAGAATTAAAGAAATTAGAAGCTCTTCCATTTCTGAAGAATCAGAGTCCTGGAAGGTTTTCCACTGAGTCAATCCTTATCCTCAGTGATTCTCATTTGTGTGCCAAGCTTGTGCAGGATGCTATGACTACTGCAATTTTGAGAAGAATATGAACATCTTTTAATCTTAACAGATGTTTTATCAATGAGAGGTGAGTGGGAACTTCCTTTCTCCTTTTCAATCATCTATTTGATCCTCTTTTGTGGTTCCACAAGTGAATGACCCTGGGGGTTATGTTTGTACTAGCAGGGTCTATTGAAAATAGGAGTTTCTCATGACCACAGGACATTAGACATTTAAGGTCAAACAGGTATATAGTTAGCACATTTCTTCCCAATTTTTATAAGTTAATTCAATACCAATCTTAAGTTTGAAGACTTCGTTCCACCTATACAATGTTTCTTACTTTATTGCGCTTACCAAGTGAAGCAATATCATTTAATCCCATGGGAATTGCCCTGTTCCCACACTCCAGCTCATAAGGTCAACATGGTCACATCTGCCTACATCTGTGAACTGTAGTAGATAAGCAACAGCTGCTAAACGCTGGCTTGAGATACATCATATCCTGTCCACAGGAAAACAGTCTTTGGTAAAACCACAAATTCCACATCTAGAATACCAGTTTTGTATTTTATAAAACTTCCCCAAAGATAGGCAAGAGATATGATCATAAGTTAGTGGGAATACAACTTGAATACTTCTAAAGAGTTCAACTTAAGAGAGACAATAGGACTTTTGTTTATGGCTAGATAACTTTAGCTAGAAAGTTTGTGTTTCTTTCTTACTCTATATTATGGGAGTTCCTGAGAAGGTCTTGAACAGTGTACATCTACCAGGCGGGCAAAAACTACCAAAGGAAACATTACATTGTAATCATCCATTGCTTTCTATCTATTTGTCTCCTAGTCAAGTTGCCCACTTCACTGTAGGGAATTAAGTGAAGTGTGGCAAAAACCTTACAATGCACTCCTGCCCTGACTCTGATTCTTTAGGGAGAAAAGTTTTCCAGGGATGTTCTGTCTTCAGGTCAGCTTAACTCACCACCTATTTGTAAGGGAAACACATTTCATAATCATACTGACATAAAGTTTCATTAAACAATGTTATATTCACCTATGAGGGCCATCAGCACACCAATAAGTTATAAGGAATTATGTCTACTGTGAATAATCAGAACAAGGAGGGTCAAATATCCATTAAAATGATATATCTTCATATTGAAGTCATCAATAAGCATTTATTAAGTGCCATGACCTGTCCCTAAGTTCCATGATGCTTTGTCTTCTAGTCATGTAAACTGAGAGGAAAACAAGCCTGAAGAAGTTTTTGTGTGAGACCCAGCTAAGCTAGATCATTCTAAGATCATTTATAGATGAAAACGGAAGGATAACGAATAGAAAGATGAAATGCCTGGCATTCACAGAATCATAGAACTCAGAGTTCAGGTGACCCCAGAAGCCATTTTGTCTAATTTTTTACTTGAGCAAGAGTCCCTTTAGCAGCTCATCTGGCAAAAGACTCATAGTAAATGATAAATGTTGGTTTATTGACTGATTGAAGACCGCCTGTGCCAGGGAACCAACTATTTCCTAAGGAATTATATTCCAATTTCATATAACTCTAATTGTTATGAATTTTTTTTCTCTTACATCAAACCTAAATTTTTCTCTTAAAGGTCCTACATAACAAGTCTGTATCCTACCCTTCCAATCATACAGCTTATTTTCCCCCTCCAAAAATCTAACCATATTTCTAAACAAAATAATTCTCTGTATCCATGAACATACGTCATTCTCCCATAACTCCCTCCTTTGCTCAGCCTGTTTCCTAAGCTTTAAAATGCACCCCATCACTCTTTAACTATTGAATTCCTACCTAGCCTTTTGAGTCTCAAGGGCCATGCTTTCCATCCCATTCCATTCATGCATGCAGGTCATCTTGGCATACTCTCTGACATTATTGCTTCCCTACCCTCAACTTGTTTTTTTGTTTTGTTTTGTTTTGTTTTTGTTTTGGGCAAGCCTCAAATCCATCAGTCAGCTAGCTAGAGGAATGTCTACCCCAAGTATATTAAGATGCTCCCTTGTGGAATGGGCAGAAGAGAACATTTGTTCCAAAGGCCATGAAAGTGGCTGAAGAAGGCATTGCAGAGGGCTTAGAGCTTGTTAAGACATCAAAGACAGCAAAGACATTCACGGCATCCTGGGCCATCGCTAGTCATTTTGACTTTTGTCTTGCCACTGGACTTCGATGACTCTGAAAGAAAGAGTGAGTCTGATGACTTTATGCAATTCTGTCTCGCTTAAATCCAATTCATGCACAAATGAAGACATCACCCTGTGATGCTATCAATCCTCTTTGAAAATGGACAAACAACCACATTGCTTGCCTGCTTCTCTTTACCTGGATCTATTATCCTGTGAACCAGACCTTTGGAAACTATACCCCAGTCCATGGAGACACTCAACTACTTAGCTTTAGAAATCCCATTGTGAGGCTAAAAATCATAACTGATTATTGAGCAAGTGCAAACTTGCCTAGCTCAATATACTCAGGCAGCCTCAGACCAGTGGATACTATGGTCCACATCCCTTCACTCCATTCTCTCAGTCTACTTTGCCATATGCCCTGCCACCCCAAATCTATCCTTTTCTCCTGCTGTCCAGCTATTGTTCTGTATGCACACACACATGTCCACAGCACCCTTGCCTTTGGAAAAAGCAGGCCAATTGATAATTGATTGCCTAATGAATCAATTGTATATCTGTGATTCTGCAGACAAAAATTCCCCAACCTGGTCATCATTCCTCTAAATGTATTATTTCATCCTATTAGAATGCAAACTCTTTCAGGATAGGGACTATCTCACATTTTTGTATTTGTGTCCCCAGCACTTATTATAGTGCGTGGTATACATAGTAAGAATTTAATTTTCGTTATTCATTCATTTGTCTTCTCCAGAATGCCTTATGTGATTCTGTGTTTGGTAATGTCCTTTCCTCGCAATTTTCACAAAATACAATTTTGTTACTCTCTTATACATTTAACATGAAACATTTTAAATTATAGCTATTTGTTTATTCTGTGGTTTCTACAAGACTGTTAGCTTGTTGAGGGCAAAGACTATGCCTTACCTTAATTTTGTATCTTCATCAGTGTCCTGCATTCAGGATATATTTAATGAATATTTGTTGATTTTCGTGGAAATGTAATAGAACTTCCAGTTTTTTCCAGAGTGATCTCTTTTAATCAACAATGACAGTGGGGGTACCACATTTGGATTCAAATACCTTACTAATCGGAATATACTATGTGAAGAAGTGACAACAAGACTTAGGAATGAAATCGGCATGAATGATTAGACCTGAATTATCCTTAATAGAAGAAAGTTTCCCTGATAGGACAATATTTTAAAAGTACTTGACACTATGCTTTTCTTTTAATAAATTTATTTTTATTTTTAATTTATGAAATAAAACAAGTATTTCCATAACATAGTATAATAAAAATATGATTGCACATGAAACTGAAAATCTATTATGTACAACTTGCTATTCCTTTTAAATGCATTAAAAATGATTTTGAAGCTCTGTGGTGTCGAGGAAGATTACAAAAGAATGGAAAAGATCATCTACCCAACAGCACAATTTTATATACTATTGATTCAGAATTGGAAGGGACCCTAAAGATTCTTCAGTTCAACCCACTCATTGTACTGACAGCTATTGCAGAGGAATAATTAACTTGAAGTTGTTTTGAACATGTAAGAACTGCAAGGTGACTTATTTCCTTGCTAAAAGTAACTCTCAAATACAATGCTGCCCAATCAGGTATGGAGCCTGGATTACTTCTTGGGGGAAGGTATACTGTACAGCATCAACCAGGGAAGGGAATGGATCAGAAATTAGGGCAGGGAAGACAATCAGAGAAGCAGAATTACATATTTTCAAAGAATCAGGAGATTGAAGATTATGCAGAGTTTCTGTAAGTTGAGGAATGCCTCTGTAGATAGTTGTAAACCCTAAGTTGGGAGAAAAGAAAAAGAAAGAATGCAAAAAAAAAAGCTAGAATAGGACAGTCTGGTTACTTTTTTTGGTTGGTCAGGGAGATGAAAAGGGAAGAGAAAGATGGAATGACAATGACAATTTTTATCACTGCTTATTTTTATTCTTAATCTTTACTGAATTGTATTTTTAAAAAGTGATGTCCAAGAAAACATTTGAAGTTACCAACCCACAGGTCTATTTTCTCACCTCATCAAAGCAGTCTGTGCCTGTTTTGAGCTTCTTTTTGATAAAACTAGGAGAAAGGGATAGGCAAGCTTTTATAGATAGTTTTCCTTTTTTTCCCAAGAAAAATGTTCTTATGTATTATTTAAAAATGTATCTTTAAAAATACCAAACAAACAAGCATTTATTGCCTCTTCCTTCCATTGCCTTGACCAGTTGAACAAAAGCAACAAAAGTCATTCCTCCCAATAAACATACACAGTCCAGCAAAAAGATTCCCACACTGGCTATGTTTAAATACGCATGTCTTGTTCTGGCTTTAAATTCATCACCTCTCTGGCAGAAGGTGAAACTTTTTTATAAAAGAGGACACTTTCTTAATTATAAACTGAGAGGACTAGAGAATGTAAAACCTGCTGTATCTATTTTTTAATTGATTCAAAAAATACAACCCCGTAGAAGTAATACAAACTTAAAGACTTTCTTCAGGTAAGGTATCTCCCACACACAAAATGATAAGAGATTCAATGACCAGGATATGACCAATTTGTTCAACAATCTGCCACTTATCAACATCAAACAAGACATCAAACATCAGGACATATGCTCACCAAAGGCATTTGCTGGTGTCATGGAAGACATCAAGCCCTCATTTCTTTGGCTATCTTCTCTTTGCATGGAGGAAGGGAGACAATGCCATCTGTGAAGAGGCCCACCTTACCTGGAACTGACATGTAGAGACTGATTGTGGACTTCACTTATTGAGTTCAGTTTTCATTCTTTCAGTTTAGGGAGGTTGGATGTGGCTATGACATTGTGGGCTTTGAGAGGGAAGGAGACAAATTATGTGGTTTTATCAGCTTCTATGGTTTCTATTATCATCTCTAAGCAGATGATTCACAAATCAATATTTTTCCATTTATTCAGTCCATTTATTTGGGTACCAGAACTATGTGCCAGGTCCTGTGCTTTTTTTTGTTAGTCATTTCAGTTGTGTCCAACTCTTTGTGACCCCATTTGGAATTTTCTTGGCAGAGATAGTGGAGTGGTTTGCCCTAATATATAATTATTGATGACATTTTCATTTCTCATCTTTTCTCCAACTCTAGTTCCTTGTCACTAACTACCCACAATATATCTCTATCCAAATGTCCTATAGGCATCTCAAATTCAATGTATCCAAAATAGCATTGATCACCTCATCCCTGCTTCAATTCATCTCTTCCTAACTAAACAATTTCTGTTAAAGTATCACAATGTTTCCAATGACTGGCTCATAAACTTGGAGCTACTCCACATGTCCAAAAAGTTGCAATAGAAACCTCATTGATGCTATTTTCACAACATATCTTGTGTTCTTCCCCTTCTCTCTACTCAAAAACCACCACACTAATTCAGACCCTCTTTATCTCTTACCCAAATTCTTTCAAAAACCTCCAAATCAGGCTCCTTGCCTACATTCTCTCTTCTTTCTTCATCCTTCAAACAACCACCAAGTTAGAAGGACAAACCACCTGGGGGTAGTCTGAGTGGCTGACTGGGGACCCAACTGGCCAGTTGCAGTTGGGCAACTCAGCTCCTCTCATCTCCTCTCTTTTCTCCTTTTCTCTCATTTGCTCTCCTCTCCTCTCTCCATGTGGGGAATCATGCCTTTACCTGAGGTTGCTCTGCCCAAAGGAAGGTAAATTTTGAAGGCTGAAGCCTACCTAGATATCTTGGGGGTTACTGGCTAGATTTCTTTGTTAAAGACCATGCCTTAAGCCCAATTCACTCTGGTACTTTAGAATTGGCCAACAATAGATCCCTACCAACCCATCCACCACTTAATGGTTATTATTTGGGCCCTGATGGCTCAGAGTGAATGTAAATAATAATTGTTTCTCTTTTGTCCAGAAACCCCGAGGGTCTTCCCCTCCCAGTTTGAGTCATTCCTTAGCTCACTTCTTAAACAGTCCTAATCACCAAGTGGGCATTGCCTCACTCAAAGTGAGGACTTGGAAAGACCTTAGCTTTGAAAGGCCAAGGTCTCCCACTGGCATTTGGGCCATCTCCAGTTGTCCTGATTGATATCTGTCCACTGGACCCAGATAGCTCTGGAAGAGAAAGTGGGGGCTGGAGATTCTGCACAGCGCTTCCTCACTTAGATCCAACTTACTTGTAAGTCATGGCATTACTGTCCTGATGTCATGACCCTCTTCAAGAATGAAGGATGAACTACGACCGCCAAGTGGAGATTCCTGAAGCACAGGTCTCTCCTTGTCATTCTTCTGCTCATGAAGCATCAATGGTTTCCTATCACCTCAATGATCAAATAAAAACTTGTCTATTTAGTTTTTAAAGCCCTTCACAATCTGGCTCCTCCTCATCTCTTCAGACTGATTTACTGTTATATCTCACCTTATACATCATTTCTGCTGACCTGGCTTACTTGTTCTTCAATGTGACATTCTATTTCCCATCTCAATCCATTGTTTTTAGTCTCCGCTTCTGCCTCTTGGACTGCCTCCCTTCTTCCAAGGCTCATCTCGAGTTCATTTACTTACAGGTTTTAATTCCCTTGGCTAACAACTCCAAATATAGGGCTCTTCCCATGGCACCACACACCTCTATGCGATTCTCTTTTAAGCTCTTTAGAACTCAGTATTATGTTTCCATAAGGAAAAGATTCTTTTTTTAATCTTTTTTTTGGGGGGCAATTGGGGTTAAGTGACTTGCCCAGGGTCACACAGCTAGTAAAAGATTCTTGAACTATGTCTATATGGAATTTTTACCTCATTGGAGGAAGTCACTAAATAAATGCCAGTTCAATTAATCTCATTAGATATAATGTACTCTTTTAACAAGGTAGGCTATTGATAGCTTTTTTTTTTTGATACATAGGTATTTGTTTTCAGTCATGTCCAACTCTTCATGACCCCATTTGGGTCATCTTGGCAAAGATACTGGAATGGTTTTCCATTTCCTTCTTGAGCTCATTTTTGACAGATGAGGAACCTGAAGCAAACAGGATTAAGTGACTTGCCCAGGGCCACACAGCTAGTGAGGGTCTGTGGTTGGAGTTGAACTTAGGAAGATGAGTCTTCCTGACTACAGGCTTGGCACTGTATCCGCTGCATCACCTAGCTGCCCATGTAGAGCAATAACAGTAGTGTTTTGCATAGATTAAAAGTGATTTCCTAGGGGCTTTGCTGCTTTTTGCAACAGGAAATTATGGGAGCAGGCCTTTCTTCTATTCCCATTGCTAAACTCTCAGTCCCAGTCCATATAAAAGAAATGTACAACTCCAGGAAGAGCTAATCTTTCAAGTGCCTTGCAAATTACTGATCTGCTTCACCAGTGATCAATGTGGCTAGCAATCAATACCAATGGAAAAGATGCCTGAAATGAACAGAACTGCCAAGGTGAGGCTTGCTTTGCCTATGGTACAGAGACATAGCCTTCACGCAAAATCATTAAAAGAAAAAAGTCATTATCCAGTATGCTCTTAGACGACCACTGTTTACAGCCATCATGACTTATTTCCTATTCTAACGAATAACTTTGTGGCTTCACTTGGAGAAAGTGAAGTCTTTTCTTTCTCCCTGAGGTTGTCCACCAACAACAATTATTTAGCTCTAATTGGTCTACAGGAGGTCAGAAGCAGTAGCTGAAAATGTACTTTAAGGATTTCAGATTTCAGCTTAGTGATTAAATAATAGCATACACTCTCTCCTTATAGTAATATTGTGAAAATGTCTGAATTAGACCCACTGCATTTTCCCCATTTTTTTTCTGAGGAGTTCCAGTCCATTAATAAGGAACAAACTGCAGTGTATGAGTATGCTGGCATTAAAAATGATTTTCCCTTCCATTTCCTTGGATTTCTCTACTTTCAACTCCTTGTTTCTGGACTTGAAACAACACTCCTTTTCTCCTTTCAAAAGCATCTTATAGGTTTTGTAGAATCTTTTATTGTTCCCCTCAGTTCTGGCAAAAGAAAATCCTAAAGGAACTAAAATAAGCTTAAATCCTTGATTGCCTTATGGTCATATAACTGGCTCTTTGTTTTTATAAAAATAGTTTTTGTGTATTTTTCAGTTCAACAAGCATTTATGGAGTTCACTCCATGTTCAAAGCATGGTGCTAGGTGCAAGGGATCCAAAGATGAAAGAGAGAGAGAGAGAGAGAGAGAGAGAGAGAGAGAGAGAGAGAGAGAGAGAGATCATTGACCTCAGGGAGCTTATATTCTGGGGTGGAGAACCAGGGGGAGGAGGGAGAAATGGAATACAACTAATAGACTAGGAATTCTTTTTTTTTTTAATTGAGTCATTTGCTCTTGAAGTAGGACACTCAGGAAAAAGGCTGCATGGGAGTAGCACCAGAACTGATTATTAAAGGAAGCAAAAGATTCAAAAGGAGCAGGTAGGTGGTGCAGTGAATAGAGTGCTGGGCCTGGAATCAGGAAGACTCATCTTTGTAGGTTCAAATCTTGCCTCAGATAGCTACTATCTGTGTGACCCTGGGCAAATCACTTCACACTGTTTGCCTCAGTTTCCTTATCCATGAAAAGAACTGGGGAAGGACATGGCAAACCAGTCCAGTATCTTTGCCAAGAAACCTCAAAAGGGGTCATGAAGAGTCAGACATCACTGAAATGACCCAACAACAAAAAAGATTCAGATTATCAAGCAAGATGAAAGGGAGTTTATGACAGATAGGAACATGGTATAATTCATTCAAAAGTACAGAGAAAGGAGCAAAACATTGAGTTTGAGGGTCAATCAGTAAATCATTTTGTCCAAAACAGAAGTTCACTTATTTTGTGTCATGGCCTCCTTGCATTCTGGTGAAACCTATGGACCTCTTTTTCAGCATGTTTTTAAAATAATGGAATGAAATGTTAAATTTCAATTAGAGATTAGTGAAAACAAAGATGTATTTTGTTCATCTAAATTGGTGGACCCCCTGAAATTTCTTGCTGAGCACTCTTTTATAATCCATTAACTTAGATTCATAAGGGTAAATGTTTAACAATCTGCTTTCTGAAGACACACAACTCACTTTCAAATGTAATCTGCATTAACAACATTTTCTCCCTCATTTCTTAAGTTTTAGATAATCAACAAGATAATAAATCAGGCCCTGGTTTATAGTGTTTGCCAATGTCTGAATTGCTGGGCTCACACTGAAAATGTAACAAGTGACTCTCTCCAGCAAATAAAAACATGTTCCAATCCACCCTTGTATAGATCTGGGGGCAAAACTCCCTGGTCTAGAGTTCGTGGAGTAATATGAAGTAAGATTGGAAAGGTAGGCCAGAACCAGGTTATGGAAAGTTTTAAATATAATAGATATCACATAGTCAAAAGAAATTGTTTAATGTTGGCAGCAGGAAAAAAAAATTGGAAATGTAGATCCATAAGCAACAAATACATTTGATTTTGTAACAGGTATGTGAGATACCATAAAGTGTAATGGATAGAGAGGGCTCTCAGCCTGAGTGCATCCCTATTCTGACACCTATGGCCCAGGTGGCCCTGGGTAAATCCTTTAAGTTTTAGTGCCTTAAGCAACTAAGACTCTAAATTAAAAAAAAAAAGTGCCCAACTAAAGTGGTAGTAAGAGAGCATTTCCTTATACTCATTTAAATGAAAAAAATCATAGGTCCAGTCTTCATCTTTATGTAGGCCTTTCATGAGTATGTTATTTCACAGTAGAACCTGAGGCTTTTCCTCTGTTTCTCATGAACTGTATCAAATTCTGATATTTCAAGAAAAATTTTAAAACAATTTCAAAACAAAATTACAAGGAAAATTATAATTAAGTAATATTATATTTTGTCTTTATCTTTTCAGGGGATGATTGGTTCACTGATCATTACCATATAAGAATTGGGTTATATGGTTTAATGGATAAAGTGCTTGCCTGGGAGTTGGGAAGACCTGGATTCAAATCTCATCTTCTGAACATACTACCTGTTTGAATTTCACGGGATGCTTAAATTCTCTGAACTTTGATTTCCCCCTTTAGAAAATTGGGAATGATAATACCTGTAATGAGGCAGCTAGGTGGCTCAGTGAATAGACCACTGGGCCTGCAGTCAAAAAGACCTGAGTTCAAATCCGACCTCAGATATTTAGTAGCTGTGTGATCTTATGCAAATTGCTTAACCCTATTTGGCCCAGTTTCCTCATCTGTAAATTGAGCTGGTTAAGGATATAGCAAAACTACACTAATATCTTTGTCAAGAAAATCCCAAATGGGGTCATGAAGAGTCAGACAAGACTGATATAACTGAACAACAATAAAATATCTGTAATTGGTAGTTCACAGGCTTCTTGTGAGGTCTAAATGAGATAATCTATGAAAAGTACTTTGGATACAAACAGGCAGTTTTCTAATGAAGAAATAAAAATAATTCATAGTTGTATGAAAAAAAATGCTCTAAATCATCATCAGAGAAATACAAATTAAAACAAGCTTGAAATATCATTTTATACTTATTAAATTGGCTAAAATGACAGAAGGGGAAAGCAACAAATATTGGAGGGGATGTGGAAAAATTGGGACACTAACTCATTGTTGGTGGAATTGTGAATTGATCCAACTGTTTTGGAGAGCAATCTGGAATTATGCCCAAAGAGTTATTAAACTGCCTATACCTTTTGACCCAGCAATGCCACTACTAAGTCTATTTCCAGAGATGATTAGGGAATAAGAAAAAGAACCTATATTTTATAAAATGTTTATAGCAACTCTCTTTGTGGTGGCAAAGAACTGGAAATTGCAGGGAGGCCCACCATTTGGGGAATGGCTGAACAAGTTGTGGTATATGATTGTGATGGAATACCACTGTGCTATAAGAAATGATGAGCTTGATGATCTTAGAAAAACATGGAAAGGTTTGTATGAAATAATGAAGAATGAAATGAGTATTACCAAGAGAACGTTGTATACAGTAACAGCAATATTTTTTTCAGAATGACTTTCAGTGAATAAGTCATTTTGACTAGTATAAACACCCAAATTAATGATAAAAGACAAATGAAGAAAGATACTAACTGTATCCAGAGAAAGAACTGATAAATAGACATGGTTCTAGAATAGTTTTACATATTTATCTGTATCCATATCTATATCTATATATCCATGTCTAATGGTAGCCATTTCTAGGCCACGGAGGGAGGAAGGAAAGAAAAAAAAGAAATTTGCACAATAACTTCATTATATATTTAAAAACATAGCAAGTTGTACATAATAGATTTATAGTTTCATGTACAATCTTTTTTTTATTATACTATCTTACAGAAATGCTTGCTTTATTCCATAAGTTAAAAAAATAAAAATTAAATTAAAAAAGGAAAGGTACTTTGCCAACTTTAAAATATTATATAAGTAATAGTTATTGTTGTAATTACTAATACCAATAATTATGTGAGTATGTCTTGGTTGGTTTTGTTGTACTGAGTAGTTTTTGTTTAAGCTGTTTCCGTCCTTTTGTTAAAAGTCAGACTTTTCCATATGTTGCCGTAGGGTGATATCTCTGATTCTTTTTTTTTTTTTTTGCAACCTCATGATCTATTAACCTGAACTCTCTGTATGTAATTCAGGAAGCGGCTTTCTCAAAGCTGAACTTTTCCCATTTAATCCCTAGTTAACATGAAGTTCACTCAGAATAACTTTATTACAAAGAAGATTACCCTTTGGGAGAATCTTGATCCCAGAAGCTTACATAGCATAGTAGATTTGAAGTTAAAGGACTTGTGTTCAAACCCTGACTTCTACTTGCTTAACCACGTTACCAATCCATACTTTGATGATGTTACAATGCGTACCTTTTATTATTTATCAGAACAAGTATTAGAATTATTGATTGAATAATCAACTGTACACGGAAAATTCTTTCATTAAACATTTATATTTTTAAAAAGTAGAAACAAACTTACTAACTATAAATATACAGTGAATTGCTAGTTGAATTTTGTGGAGTATATGCAGTATTCAAGGGCTAGTATGGCTGGTGTGAGGGCTTGCCAAGCTCTTTTCAGGGCTGCTCATTCACCTTTGGTGTCCCTCTGCCACCCAACTCTCACCTATGGCTCCAAGAAGTTGTTGCATGCCCAGCGGCCACACCCTTGCAAAACCATCTCAGCATATGGGCTAAACCAGGTTGAGTGTAATTGACAGGCCTCAAACCTATCTGTGAGTTAGGGGATGTCTACCCTAAACAGATGAAGATTTTCCCTGACAGAATGTGCTGAAGGGAACAATTTGTTGCAATGGCCATTGAAGGGAGCTGAAGCAGGTGCTGTGAAGAGCTTAGCGCTTCATCAGGCATCAAAGACACCAAAGTCATCCACCACATCCCAGGCCATTGCCAGTCATCCTGACTTTTGTCTTGCCAGTGGTCTTCAGTGACTCTGGAAGAGAGAGTGAGGCTGATGAATTTGCACAACTCTCCCTCATTTCAATCCAATTCACTCACAAGTCAAGCCATGAGCCTGTGATGTCATTGATCCTCTTTGAAAATGAAGAATTAACAACAGTTGACTTTGTGCATGTGAGAATGGAGAGAGAGAGAGAGAGAGAGAGCAAGAGACAGACAATTGGACAGACAGAACTAGCTCTGTGTTCCCTTTTTTCTCTCCTCATTCAGACCTAGCTAATCCACATTCACACAAACTCTTTGTTTAATTAAGCACCCATTGGATAGGATAGGAAATGTAATCAGAGTACAATGGAAAACAAAACCAAACATATTTAGAACAATTGTCATTTCAAACCCCAAATTTCTTGCTACTCTTTTGTGTCCTGTTATCCACATCTGTCAATTAGCTCACCACATACCACTTAACCAGACCTGGAACGCAAGCCCACCTGCATCTGAATGGTATTATCTGTTGTACAATCTAGAAATAACTTAAGATGTGGAATGGAGAAAGAATTTCGATGGGTCAGAGCCCACAGACTTGAAAAATGAAACCCAGCCAAAACACTGGGGCTAACACTCTGCTCTTGCTAAGAAAATGCCAACGGATCTTTTCGCAAGAGTAACTCGCAGATTGCAGCACAGTTACCTTAGCAGGCTCCTGATGTGCTGTATCACACCACATTTAAATTTCCATCTGTGGTGTCTGGAACTACTGTTCTTACTGTGAAAATGTTTGTGCTGGAGTAAGTGTACAGGATTTCAGAGACCATGGGATGAACCTCCTTTAGGGGGACAAACAACTGGATATAAAGAACTTGCAAATAAAGATTCTAGTGTTTTCATAAACCACAGGCTATCATCTTTTAGCCAAGGCAGCAAATTAATGTGTACAAAAATATTGATAGAAGATGAGACACTTTAAAGGAAGCAAAAGCTCCTACTTTGTGTAGAATGAAGTTTCTATTTTGAAAAGATAAGTGTGACCTTATTCCTTTCACTTTGGATCCTGCGAGGATATCACTTTTCTGAGGATGATTCTCAACTCATCAATGACATATATTTCCTAAAATATTACTTGATGAATTATTTTTTAGAGATAGATAGATAGAAAGATAGATGATAGATGGATAGATGGATGGATGGATGGATGGATGGATGGATGGAAAGAAGGATGGATGTATAGCTAGCTAGATAGATAGATGGATAGACAGGTTTATTTTCCTATAAGATATCTGATTAATTTTTTGTATGCTTTCTTTTTATGCTTGGGAGAGGAAAACACCTCAGTGCTACAGTACAGTTCTCTAATATCACTGAATGAGAAGCAGAAAGTACATTGGCCTAAATTATGTCGACCCAATCCTATAGGAGGATCCTATGAACACAGATTTAGAGCTGGAAGGGACATGAGAGACCAGCTAGTCCAATCTTCTTTTTCAGATGAGGAAACTGAGGCTAAATAAATTTCCTAAGGTCACACAGTAGTCAATGTCTGAGGTGGAATTTGATGTATCACTGGCCTCCTGTGTGGACAAATCAGTTGCCACTATTATGCTTTAGCTTGCCCTTCTTTAAAAAAGAAAGAGAGGAACCTTTCCTCTATATGATTTGCAGGGAAATTAGTGGGCAAAACACTTTAATATAATACAAAAAAATGCTTTGAGATTTTTGAAGAGAAGTGTGATGTATTCATATATATATACATACATTGCTTCATAATACATTCTTTACATATATGAAATATAGATATCATATATATTTGTATTCAAAAAATTAGATAAAATTGTCCTCTTTTTTCTCTGTCTTCATAGCACTGTGATCTCAAACCATATTCTCCTCATTTCTTTATTTCTGTAGGTATTATTCTCTTCTCCTTTACATTTCCTACTCTTCCACATTATCTTTTCTAGCTAATTTTAAAATGCCAATCTTGGCCTTCTTCTAGGTCAGGATGTATATTAAAAAGTGGATTTGGTGATGTGGGAGTGTTATATTATATGGGAGGCCCTTGAAATCATTAGCCCAGGAAATAAAAGGAAAGAAGTCCTACCACTACATTCCATAGCTTGTTGCTAAGCTACCAAGCTTGCCCATCTCTCTCTGTTGTCAGAGTGGTGGGGTGAAGACAGTTTGACAGAACTTTCTTGATAAAGCCACTTGGCTTCGTGAGTAGGCATTAGAATGGAAATTCTCTGGCTTTGCTTTATAATCACACTTTGTCACAAATCAGTTGCATTGCTGATCAAGCAAATTATTTAACTTCCTTGCAATTTTTGTCTTTTGTCTTCCAATAAGGATTATGTAACAGTGCAGTTATTAATATGCCTGGATTCTATGATAGAGACAAGTAACTGGCAAAGCAAATTATTTTAAGGCCATTGCTTTAAATGGATGTAATAAAGGTGAAGAGGAAAAAAAGCAAGGCTCTTTAGCCACACAAGGTTGAATTTGTATTTTGCTGGTTTATCTTCCAGTTCTTTTGAGAAAAGAATGGCGGATGTGATTAACAAGGAACTATATACATTTTCAAAGCCAATACTTATAGTTATGACATAATGCATTTCTACAAATAAAAATGTCTATAAAGATGCATGTTATTTCTGTAGGGATAGAAAGGATGAGTTTCATACTATGCCGTTTTGATGAACTTGAATCTAGTTTCTAATCAACAAGATTGCCCTATACAATAAACTACTGATTGTGACTGCTGGCGTTAACAGTAATAGGACAAGAAGATGTGTAGCACAATTTTCTCCATTCAGTCATTTATTTTCCTACAGCTTCTAAGGAGTCTTCATATCCGTATGCTAGTTTTCAAAGTTAGCCTTATCAATTGTGCAAGTAAATGTAACCAGTGCAGTATAGGAATTCACGAAAAGTTTTGTGGATAGTCAAGCAATGCACATTTGACCTCCTCCATTCCTCAATTCTTTTCATGTTCTGGAAATATGTTAGGATACAGGTTGTTTGGGTAGCAATTAAAAACAGTGATCTCTACTGAGATCCCTCTTAGTTATCTGCTCACTAGTGTAACATGAAATAGATGTACACAGAAGCTGATGTCCCCAAGCCATATTATCTCTATTTCATGTTTCTGAACCCCGCAATTCATTTTTTCTTTGCCAGTGCTAATTAGAGACCATATGATGTGTTGTGTTCTATTGGAATGAAAATCTTCTGAAGAACAAGGAACAGGAAGGAAAGCAGCAACAAACCCTTTACTTTTGTAATCTTTTCATACTTTGTATTTCACTAGCTCTGACGTTTGGACTTAAGGCTCAGAGAATCTATTAAGCTGCAGTGAGAGTTGTTTATCAACTTCAAAAAGGCTTTCATTGGAGGACTCAGAGTTGCCATTTTCTTAGCAAGTTTATAACGTGACATAAATGTCAAGGCTGCAGAACATTGAAATACAGTATGGATATGTATTTGACAAACAAAAAAGCACTTTACAAATTTCAAAACGTGCTGCTTTACTCCTTTTTAAAGAATCTGTCAGCCAAGGTTGTTGGATTGACTAAATAATACAAAGTTTTCTTGTGATAGATTGCTATGTTCATCAAAGATGCTTATATGTTCTTCCCACATTCCTCTTTATTATGGTAGCAGTTGTTTGTGTGACTGATATTATTTTAAGATTGTTTTTGCTGACATTCTGTTGAGAGTACAGTAGGGCTGGCTGTCCTCAGAACTATATTAATTATCTATAATCTGTCTAAGGTACTTCAACTACATCTCACTGAAATTGCCACATATGCACAAACACACTCTTTCTTTCTTTCCCACAGCAATAGTTGCAGAATGCTCCTTGCTTTTCTAAATCTCAATGATGGAGACACTGTCAAGTATCAGGTACCACTTTCTAAGGATGAAAAGTGAGATGTTTTTTTAAAAAATCATAAACTAACTAGTTTTTCCTCCCCTTGCATTCTCTCCCCCGCCCTTACACAGTTCCTTGAAACCATGGCAAACAATGCGGGAACTAGAATTAACTCTTATGAAAGCTTTCACTTTTGTCTTCATCTGAACATGGTGTAGTGGGAAAGAATTCTAAAAGTGGAGTTAGAAAACCTGGGTTTAAATTCTGTCTTTTCTATACTTCCTAGCTTTTTTTTTTTACTTTGGGCCAGCAACTTTCCCTCAGTTTTCTCAACTGCAAAATAAGAGCAATCCACTGCATGGTCTTTAAGGTCACTTCAAATTCTGCATGCATTAAAAATGTAATGATACTTCTTAAAATCTAGCCTTTCCTGTCTTCCCTTTCTAGGTATAGAAGCAGGGAATATGCAGTATAACCTGATATTTTTTCCCAGTCTCAGCCACTGAAAAGATTGTATTTGGTTGAATGTCATGATCCTAACTTTGCAGAAAATGAACTATAACATTATTGGAAAATCCTCTTGAGAAACTATTTGCCTCTCACTGGAAGCCAGAATGTTTTGATGGGGAAAGTAAGTAGATGTCTTAGATGTGGGTTTTAGATATTTACAGATTCCATTGAAAAATGTCACTGAGAGCATTTCTGCAGATATTTGGGGGGAGGGATGGTAGGTTGCTATGTTTTATCAAAAATATGATCTGCATTCCCTCCCACTTTTGTTTTCTATGGAAACAATTGTTTGAGTGACTGATATTATTTCAAGATTGTTTTTGCTGAGATTTTTGTGGAGATTACAGAAGGAATGAGATTTTATGTAATTCTATTTATTATAGCAATAATAGCTAACATTTCTTGCCATATTTGCCATTTAATAATAGGACTAGGTATTATATTTTACAGTTTAAAAATGCTTTCTTCACAACAACCCTTTAAGGTAGATAGTGAAGGTACTATCATTATCTCCAGTTTGGAGGTAAGAAATATGAAATGTTGAGAGGTAAAGTGATTTGCCCGAGGTCCCATAGTTACTGTAGTTTGTGGCAAGGCCATGATTTAAATTCATGTCTTCTAACTCCAAATCCTGGATCCTTTTCTTCCACCTCAGTTATTCTTGTGGATTACTCAAGATCTTTTTAGAAGATGCACATTTTATAGACACTACATTGAGCATAGGACTTTACAAGTAGTGCTGGCATCCTTTTTACCAGTAACCAATGTATTCTGGTCACATGTATAATTGTAAACTAATAATACTTTGTTAGTTTAATTTAACAGCAATGGTAAAATTTCCACTGGAGAATTTGTCTTCCTCATCAATTTAATGAAAGATTTGAGGAAGTACTTTCAATTACCCACCAAAATCCTATAACATAGAAAGGATCCATGGTACTGGTGAGATATGAGCAATTCTTTTTACTATGGATACATTTTGTTGTAACCTCAAGTTTGATCCTGTCCAGTAAATAATATCCTTTCCCTAAAAAAATGCCTAATACTTTCTTCTCTCTCTCTCTCTCACACACACACACACACACACACACACACACACACACACAGAGTAGCAAAGTATTAATTAGGACTGATGATTTCTTTTAATAACATTCTACTCTCAGATAGCTTAACGGAATGAAAGGAAATGTGTTCTAACACCAATCATCTGGAATCAAAATTAGTCATTTAAGTGGTATTTTATTATCTTTTAGCTATGTCTTTATTCTCAACATTGTATTCATTTTGTAGACTATTATTTTGCTTTGGCTTCATTAATTCTTCATCAGTCAGTCAAAATCTTCCTAAATTTCTTTTCATTCTTTATATTTGCCACTGAATAATATTCCATGGCATTTGTATATTATAATGTGTATAGCTATTCTCCACTTTTTTGGCCAGGATCTATGATTTTGTTGTTATAAGGAATGTTTGGTAAGGAAACTACCTCAACCAATGTAGATTGTCCCCTGCTCCTTAACATATAATATTGTTTGCCTGAGGCACTGTGATGTTAAGTGACTTTTCTTATAGAGAGTTTTGCTTTTTGTCACATAATTCTAAATAATTTAACAAAATAGTTACACTAATCCTCTGTCTCAAACAGTAGTACAGCAATATATACATCTTTCTTTCCATGGACCCTCCAGCATTGACTCTGGCCACTGTTATCTTTGTTGATTTGATGATTTTGAAGTAGTAGCTCAATGTTATTTAAATTTGCATTTCTCTTCTTAGTGTTTTAGAGCATTTTTATAAGATTGTTAATATCTTGAATCTTTTTTCTTGGCAAACTTTCTTTCCCTAACTTTTTTTAAACTTTTTATCCATTGGAGAATGTTCATAAATCTGATTTTTTTTTACTAATCTCATATATTATGGGTGCTATACTTTCATTAGATAGCCTTGATGCAAAATTTCCCAATAAGTTACTTTTCTTCTTAATACAGTAACTGATTCAGTCTATATAAAAGCTTTTTGATATTATATAATCAAAACTATCTGTTTTGATTTTTATTAATTCTTTTTTCTTTTTGGCTAGGCAATGGGTTTAAGTGATTTGCCCAGGGTCACACAGCTAGTAAGTGTTATGTGTCTGAGGATGGACTTGAACTCAGGTCCTCCTGAATCCAGGGCATAAATTCTTCTATAACTTTTCCAGTAATACATTTTTCTGCTAACTATGCTGAGAAACCTATGACCCCCCCCATACTCTTCTATTTCTTTTAATATGACCATTTTGTTTAGATACCATTTCTACATTGGTACATGTAGTATAAGTTGTTCATCTAAACTAATTTGCCACCAAATTGCTTTTCAATTTCCCCTTGTCATATTAGGAGCCCCTCCACTAGTCCTTTGCAACCTTAAATATAAAAATTTCTGGACTGCTGTAATCATTTGCTTCTAAAGTTTTCTTACCTAGTCTATTCCATGGTTATTATTTTCTATTTTTAATTAGTACCAAATAGTTTTGATGATTACTCTTTTATAATGTAATTTGAGATCTTTTCCTATTAGGTTCTCATTTTCCTTTTTTTTTCTTCTTTTTTCATCATTTTCAATGAAATTCTTGTTTTTTCTTCTGCCAAGTGAATTTCCCTATTTTTTACATAGTTCAGTCAAATATTCCCTAGTGTGATGTCAAATGCAAAATATGTAGATTGATTTAAGTAATATTATCATTTTATTATATTGGCATGGACCAGCTATATCTCTCCAATTATATAAATACTCATACATTACTGAAGAAACTGTTTTGTGGTAGCAATTACATAGGTCCTGTGCGTAGCATAGCAGAGTAACTCACAGATATTTTATGCATATAGTTATCATTGTAAATGGAATTGTTTTCTATTTTTTCCTGTTTTTTATTAGCAACATATAGAAATATTATTGATTTTATGGGCTTGTTGGAGAAGTTATTAATCTTCTCAATGAGTTTCTTCATCGATTACCTAGCATTTTCAATGTGCACCACGGTGTACACAAATAGAGACAATTTTAAATCTTCTTTATTTGTTCAGCCAGTGAATGGGCACTTATGTGCTTATTATATGACAGGCACTGTGATAAGAGCTGGGGTAACAAAAAATGATAAAAATCAAGGTGCCTATTTTCAATGTTTTTATTCTCTTAGGGCAGAGGGGAGGGGAGGAAGATAATATGACTTATATACGTAGAAAACTTATACATACATAGTACACAGGAAGTACTCTGAAAAGAGAAGGATTTAGAAATTAAGAGGTTGGGAAAGGCCTCTTATTGAAGGTAAGGTTTGAGCTGAGACTTGAAGATAGGCAGGAAACCAAAGAGGTAAAGGTGAGGGGACAAAGAGTTCCAGGCAAGGGGGACAGATGTCCAGTGTAGTTACAGAGGTGAGAAATAGAATGTCATGTTCAAGGATGTACAAAGTAGCTATGTTATACACTGGATATAAGGGAATAAAGTAAAAATAAAGGTAGGAAAAGTAGTAATGGTTTAGCTTTAAGTGATAGAAAAGGAGTTTTTATTTGATTCTGGAGATAGTAAAATATTGCTAAGTGAGCAGGATTTGAGGGTGATGTGATCAGATTTACACTTTAGAAAAACCACCTCATTATGTTGAGGATAGGCAAGGGAAGAGACATGAATTAGTGAGATAAATTAGGAGGCAACATGTGATGAGGTCCAGAATTAGTGTTGTGCCTGCATGATTGAATAAAAGGGGACATATGAGAGACAATGTGTGACCTTGGGTAAATCACTCTATCTGTCTCAGTTCCCTCAACTGTAAAGTGATGTTTATAATAATAATCTCCCAAGGTTGTTGGGAGAATAAAATGAGAAAATATTTGTTAATGCACTTAGTACATTGTCTGGTATACAGTAGATGCTTAATAAATGCTTATTCCTTTCCACCTTGATGCACATGTTGTCAGTACCAGTAACTGTTCAATTTGCTTTCATTGCTTTTATTTTAATTATTTTTATAAGAAAAGAGTCTATTGAAGTAGGATATTAGAGAATGACAGCAATATTTCAAACTCCTCATGAAAACATTTTAAAAGTTTTTGTCATTTAATGTTGAAGTTCTTGAGCTTATCGTGACATTTTGGGAGTGAATTGAACATGAAAATTTTCTGTTAGTGATATATAGACTTTTTTAGTCTCTACCTTACCTTCTTACTCAAATAATATTTTCTAAATTATGATATTGTCTTCTTTTTAAAATTGTTTTTCTGACAGATTTCTTTCAGAATTCTTCAGAAAAAGCTCCTTAGATTGTTTCTGCAATTTATCTTCAGGATCGGTTCCTTTGGCTTACAGAGATTTCAGGTATTTTTCCAATTTTATTGTCCTGTGAAATTTTTTGTCACATTTTTTCTTCCATCTCCGCATTTTGAATGTCAGGTCTCTTTTTAAGTGAATCTATTGTTAAATAAGTTATCTGTTTCTTCTAAGTAACATATCCTGGTTTTTACTTTCAATTTTTTTTTGAGAGCCCAAATTTTCACCCTAATCTCTTCTTAATTATTTATTTTTGTAATTTTCAAAATAATCCTGGATTTCATAGCAATTGTTTGGGGGACTTTTTTGTTTTGTGGATTTAGTATTTTTCTCTTTTCTCTTGTCTTCTGCACTGTTTTACTCTGTAGTATTTATTTATTATATTGGGCAAGTCATTTCTCCTTTCTGGGCTTTATTTTTCTCAAATCTGAAATACAGTTGCCTTAATCTTTAATGACCCTTCTATGTCTATACATTATGATCAGAAATGTATCCTGTGGCCCAGGCAGGAATGAGACTCAGCTGATTTGCATGGCCTCCAAAAAAGGAGGTTCTGAGAGGAACCATCCAATCAGAGGCAGAGGCTACCTGGCAGAAGGTACTTCCAATGAGTCAATTCCATGGCTAGAATGAAGCTTTAGGATGTTGAGTTGGGACATGGTAGAGGAAGTCAGCAGTTCAGGCAGAAGAGGAATATTTTCCTTGCCCTTAAGAGAAAAAAAAAAGTAATGTAATTCATCATGATAAACCATTTTCTCCAATTACTTTTTCTGCTGCAGATTTTTTAAATGATAAACATTTCTTAATTCTCAAAGTTCTAATGGTTTATACTGGAAAATTAATAGATTCTATGACTGTTCTCTTGTACCCACTAATAATTGTCTTGTAATCCTTAATCATAAAAATCTTTAAAACATTTGCAGTTTTGTGATTAGACAAAATGACTAGTGAGCCATGTCAAAATTATCTTTTTATGACCCAGAGCACTTATCAGGGTCTCACACAGGATAGCTGTTCAGTAAATATTTGTACAATAAATAAATGATAGACTGCACGAAAAATGTCAAGTTTGACTGGAAAGAAAACACCACTGAGGCAAAAATGGAATTTTCAATCCTGGCCTGGTGAGAGGATTCCACATAATGGAAGCAAGACTTTTATAAGACACTTTTTTTTCAGACCAGTATTCTTTATTATTCTTTACCACTATCAGAAGCAGGAAAAATGCCAGAATCAAGATCCCTGGAATAAATTTGAAAGGCACAATTTCATTTGATGGAATTAGAGTAGAATCGACTGTTTCATATTAAAACTAAGCTCTGGCCAATGAAGTGAATACATCCAGTGATAGTGGGCACATGCTTTCCTTCAAAAGTTCCTTAGCTCTTGGCACTGCTGCTTCCATGGTCTCTTTTCTTCTGAGATATGATAACATTGCAATGATACTTAAATGCTGACACAACAGAAAACCTTGCCAGTTTGGCTCTCAACTTTGGCAAGCTTTTTGTTATAGTTGCAACCCAGAACACTCTGTGAGCTGCATGAAACTTGCATATCTCCTACAGAGTGTCTTGCAAAGGGGGCTGAAGAAGAGAAATAGGAAAGATGCTAATTTTAGAGGGGGAGAATAGTAAATAGGACAACAAGTGAAAGCTCTCTTTTGGCACTTGGAACTTTTTTTTCTTTTAAAAGTGTGATTTCTTCTCCCAAATGTTGCACTAGATTTATTTTTAAAGGTGTAATCTATTTCCATTCCACTGCTATGTCATCCATAATTTAAATTTATGAGATAAATCTTGAGGTTCTCCAGTGGAGCAGCTGGAGGATTCTAGCCACTCTGCCATTGGAAATGCAGATTTACTAAAAAATTTGAGTCTGACAAGCCCCGCTGAAAGAACCTTACTGCCTTTCCTGACAAGCATCCATCAGCATGTAATATTTATTCCTCTGTTTTAGTTTCACTACAAATAATTGGTGGTCCCTCAGCAAGAAGACAATTTCCTGCTGAGGCAGCACCACCTGTACAGCCTTATCAACCCCAGAACAAATACTCTAACATGGGAGCTTTCATGGGACTGATGGAAAATGAATGAGAGATATTTACTAAAATGAGGAGAAGTAGCATTTTCTACTCTAGCTGTGTCATTATTATAGGTTTTCCCCTCCCTAACCCTCTATCACTATCTGAATAGCAGTCAGCCAAAAAGATCTATGCTTTGAGAAGCTGTTTGTCAACAACAACAAAATTTTGGTGGCTTTTGCCCTTTTTCTTCACTTCAGTCCTTCTAATAGGTAAAATGTATGTCTTTCCTGACTGAAGCAACATATTCAAACCCCTGAAGAAAAACAAAGCAATATAGTACAATTCATATGATTCTCCTAATGTAATAAGTCTTTACAGAATTTAAAGTTTTAACATATGGCAAGAGCGAACAGAGTGATTTTGGCCAGGCTACTTGGGAAGCTTTACAGAAGCAAATTAATTGAATCATATTCACCGCAGCATTGACATTTTCCATATAACCCATGGACCTATATTCTTAACCCTTTGTCAAAAGACTCTTGTTTGCATTCATTTCAATTCAATGAACATTAGTGCCTACTGTGTGCAAAGCCCTGGATGAGGTGCTGGGAATACAAAGACAAAAAAATAAATTGTTTTTGACATTTAGCAGCTTACATTCCCCTGGAGCTTACAATGTTCTGAAAAGCAGAATCAAGTAAAGAAGAAGGTATATATTGAAAAGATTTTTTTGAGATCTTGGGCACAAATAATACGAATGAATTCAAAGTATTAAACAATACACTATAAGATCGAATGTGGCCCAATTCATCACCTTACACTGTCTAATAAACATTATATAGAAACTTTTTATAGAAGTCCCAAATAGAATCTCCCTGATGGGAAACTGACTCTGTCAAGGGCAAAGGCATAAGGAGCCCACAAGTAAACAGAGGCATAATATGGCTATTGTTGAAGATTCTATCACTACTAAGATATTTTTTTCTTCTTTACCCTTATTTAACTTTTCATTAGCATGTGAAATCATACTCTATAACAAAAGTCACTGTATATAGTAGATAGTACTGCAAGTTTTTTGAGGGAAGAGACTTCCCTTTTCATCATCAGAAACTAATAGTATGCTTTGTTTTGCACATGGAATGTATTTAATAAATGTTTTTAATAGAATTAAATTTCTTTTTATTGATATAAAAACCAAAGTCCTCCCATCTTCAAAATAATATACATATCTTTTACACTTTGGAAAAGAGATAAATGAAAATAATATAATAAATATGTTAGAATCAATAAAAAACTTAAATTTGGGATAAATTTTTAAATAAATTTTAGAATGTTATAAATTTCTAGATCTACTGTCTACAACCTGAAATGGGTATAAGCTAGGGAAGTACATTCTATCTGCAGAGGATAAAAAATAATTTTATAAAAGTTAGTATAGATAGCCTGGACAGGAAATATTTTATCTCATAGGGTTGTGAGTCTCCTATTGCTCTATATGTTCAAATAAATATTCGGTGAACACTTGGCATGTGGCACAAAATAGGCCCTTAGTAAATGTTTGTTTACTTTATGACTTCTTGAGGATTTTAGAGGATATTGCTTTTTGGGCACAAATTAAACTAAATGATCTCCAAGGTCCTATCCAATTCTATGATTTCAGGATTAAATACTTCAACAGTAGAAGGTCTTTTTAAGAATAGTGGGTAGTTCTGAAAAGGTAGAGTGATAGACTTTCTTGAATGCCAGGGTATTAGACATGAATTTTATTATGTTGGTAACGGGAAACTACTGAAAGTTTTGGGAAAAGAAAGTGATGCTTTTGGGAAAAGAAAGTGATGAAATGCTTTAAAGCTCCTCTTGGCTTTAGAAAAAGTGGAGGTTGATTAGGCATGTGTGGAAAACATCTTATTAACAAATAGCCCCCTAAAGGTAACGTAGTGAATACCAATAACTACTTACCTGTATGCCTACATTGTTATTTATAAAATCTTTATGAAGGTCAGCTACACAAAATTTGAAGTTATTTTGGATGAGGTTATTAGTACGGAATAAGCAGACATTTGCAAAGTATATTCACAAATGGACCACATCTTTATCTTCTCACAGTTTAATAAACAATATAGAGAATAGACAATACAGTTGTGCTCATTGTGTGTTGACTGTAAAAAAGCAAAAGATTTAGATCAAAACACAGTCTTACAAGCTCTTTTACAAATGATTGTTGACTGCTTGTCTAGGATGTTAGAGGAGGTTGCTTCTTGGGCACAAACTGAACTAACTCTTTCCTAAATTATTTTTGAACCCAATAATTCCAAGATTAAATGATTCTATAGCAGAAGTCTATGAAAGTGAACGGCAGTATTTACTTTTGGAAAGGTAGACTGATATACTACTTGGTAGAGAGATGTATTTTACAACCAGCTGCCTTCCATCTACATATTAAGATCATTCAGTATTGTTTAGAAGATGTAAGACAGAAACAAAACAAAACAAAACAAAACAAAAAAAACAATACCCTGCTCAGTAGCCCTCTACTAATAAACATGGTGAGATGTAAAACAAAGAGATGTATACTTGAGAAAAGTTTTTCTCATTGTGATGAAGGAAATCCTACATAAAGTCTAGGTCAAGGATAGAGTCCCTGTGGATGGTAATTTCCTTCAGATATTCCTGTTTTTGGTTAGCCAGAGTCCCCCACTGTTACCCTCACAATGTAGGGAGAATGTAAGGAAGGCCTCCAATTTATTGGGTGGACCTCTGCGGCAAACTTTTGGGAAGACATAACTAAGAGTAGCAGAGGATGGTTATGTATGTATGAATTGTGATCATCACTGAAGGGAGCTTTCAAATTGAAGAGATAACTGATCTAGTTGACATTTACTGGTGAATCAATAAGAAATAAATGGTCGGTCAGTAGCAGTCAAGGCCTCATTGAAGTGAAGAAAATTACAAGAGGGACAAGTAATATAACATCCAAACAGGTTTGGGGTGTTAATAGCAGATAAACTCATTAGCATTACCTTTCCCCTTCTGCATCATCTTTGTTTTTTTATTTTCCTAGTGGCCATGCCCCCTTACTTCCCTGCCTATCTGTGTTTCTCTCAACAATAATTAGTTAAAAATCAATAGATGGTTAGAAAGTTATACTCAGAACATTATAGATAGAATATTATACTGCTTATTTGAGGATATTAGTTAGTTTTATATCCCTTAAGTCCATTCCCTTAAAACTGATTGCATTTTGAAGTAAAAAAAAAAGTATCCCATCCAAATAATAAATGATAATAATATGGAAAGCAATGGTTCTGCAGGGCTCTCCCGTTTCCATGATGCTTTCATGAACCCAGACCTTTAATTTAAAATTAAATATAATTAAGGGTAAATGTTCAACATTCTCAGAGGTTGGTTTTTGTTCATTCTTTACACTAGAAGAGAATGAGGTTTGGGTGCATGGGTGAATATGAATTAGCAGGCAAAATCCCTCATCAGACTCCCTCCTCCTCCATTCTAATTGCACTGGACCACTATTGCTCAGACTAAGTCACGTGAACCATTGCTTCTTCTCCATCCTGGTTGAGGTCTTTAGCACTTTTTGCTTAAAGTCATAAATCATATCCATTTGACTTTGGAGAAAAATCTCTACCAGCAGAGGCTAATTAAAAGTCTTTGGTCTTATCCAGCTTTCTGAACCTTTGATTGGTAAATGTGTGAGACCACTGAATGACATGTGCAGTTTCCAATACCAAGAAATTGTAAGATGCCTGACTTTTGCCAGGCATGGACTGTCTGGCTTCAGGCAAACCCAAAGCCTCTTAGATGTATCTAGGATTTGTATAAACTTCTGAAACATTTTGTCAACCTGATTTCCTATTACAAATCAAAATGGTTCCCACAAGAGGCAGGAAATATGAAAATACTGCTTATTGACAGACCCATGCAACTTGGACTGCCCAGGTTTTTTTTTTTCTTTCAGTCAGGTCAATTCTGCCACAGTACGTACATAGTTAGACAACATCTTCATTTCTTGCAGGCATGAGAGAGGATTAGAAACCCTTATCTCACAAGGGTTTACTGAAGATTAATTAGTTAGCATTGGCAGGCCAAAGGTGCAATATATCTGCTAAGTATTATTATTATTGCCATCTCACTTATCTTGAAAGTATGTTGTTTCTAAAGCCATAATGCCTAAGTACCATCTGCTCACAGCAGCCTTTACCATCTCCCGACTCAGCAACTGAATCCGGTATCTGAATAAATAGATGTGCTCAAAAAATCTATCACACCTCCATCTGTGCCTACGGAATATGATTTCAGACATAGGCAGAAATGCAAATCAATCACAAGTGGTGAGGATTCTCCAATGTTCAGAATTGGAGTCACATTCTAAGATTTTGCTCTAATATCTTTACTTTTCATTTGCTAGTCGGCTAACACATGCAATCCTTCTGTTCCTTTCTCTTTTCTTTCTGTATCAGAAATAGGATGACACATTAGAGCCCTGCACTGCCATCTCTCTTGTTCCTAAGAAGTCAGAAGACAAAACTTCCCTTGAATACATTTACTGTCTGATCTTTTGCAAAAATTAGCTCCTTGGTTTTTTTTTTAGTGTTTTAGATACTAGTATAATTATCAGAACCTAATGAGTTTTTAAAGGTTTCCATATGAAACCTTGGTTTTAAAACTTCTCTTCTGCCAGAATTATAACTAGGTTGCAGACAACATGACATGATCTATGACCTATTTTTACTAATGACTAAAGAATGAAGATACAGATCCTTATGAATAAGCACTCTTTCTTGAACATGACAGGGCAGTGAGACTGTGAAAGCTCCGAGAAGCTTTGCTCAAACTCTGAAGTAAAATTATCCAAACGCCAGTGAAGTAATTGAAGTACTGTTCTTTGCTGCTGAAATAGCTGCTGTTATTACAGTATCATTGTAGAATTCAAATATACTACCACAAAAGGAGTTCTGTGGTCTGATACTCTGTCCCCTCCTCTCGTCTCTTTTTTTTTTCTTCTCAATTTTTCTCTAGTTTAAGTTTAGAAGGTTAGTTAGGTGGTGCAATTGACGGAATGCCGGATGGAGTCAGAAAGACCTGAGTTCAAATCTGGCCTCACATAATAACCGTGTGATCCCGGGCATTTAATTTCTGTGTATCTCAGTTTCCTCAACTATAAAATGAGGATGATAATAGCATCTACCTCCCAGGACTGTTGTGAGGATCAGTTGAGACATAATATCTGTAAAGCACTTAGCTCGGTGTCTGGCACATAGCAGATGCTTAATAAATGCCTGTTTTTCACTTTCCCCTGCTTTAGGTGGTCCTGGGCTGTCTCACCACTACCGTTTTAGCAAAGTAGAAAAACCACAGGGTTTGGAGTCAGGAGACCAAGGTTCATTTTGTGGCTCTTTGGAGAGCACTCACCCTGTCTGGACCTCAGTTTCCTCCTCTGAAAAATCAGAGGGTTGGACTAGATCAGAAATTACTCATCCTTTTGAGTTATGGGCCTCTTGGGCAGTCAGGTGAAGTAACAAATAAATAAAATAAATTGCATAGAATTACAAAAGAAGCCAATTATATTGAAATATAGTTAGTAAAATATTTTTAAAAAATAATTGCATAACTTAACATTTAGACCAGATGATAACTAAGGTCCCCCTTTTTTGGGGGGAAGGGAAAATGAATAAACATTTCTACAATGCTTCCTATGTGCCAGTTAATATGCTAAACACTTTCCAAAAATTATCTGAACTGATCCTCAAAACAACCCTACAAAGTGGGTGCTGTTATCCCCATCTTGCAATTGAGAAACTGAGGCAAAAAGAGATTAAATGAAGCTGTTATTGCTGAGGCTGAATTTGAATTCAAGTCTTCCTTACTCCAGGCCTAGGGTTCTATCTACTACACCCCCAGCAGCTTTTTAGCTGTACTGTATTGTGCTCCCTTGACAACCATTTTATTTATTTATTTATTTTAGTAAGACTCTGGATTTGGCTTTTAGAGAACCTGGTGCTTTTAAAAATAAATCCCCTGCTGCGCTGTAATGCTATGTCCTCAAGTGTAACATTGCTCCTTCTACTTCTTATCCTAAAATAATCTTGTGGCCTGGAGACTTGAGGTGAGGCCCTTCTTTAGGGACTATGATCCAAAGGCCGCTCTTAAGATAAGGCTTCTCCTGAGGTTATTCTAGATCTTACCTTCTGACTCTTCCTAGTTGCTCCTGGTCATTTGGCACAACCAAGATGGCACACTCGCAGCATGGCCAATTATCACTGGGAGCCACTTCCTGGCCCAGCTATGTGCTTCAACTGCTGTATTGTTCTCATGATGTTTCTTCACCCTTGTCCCCACACTCCACTTCCTTCCCACCTCCAGGGCACCACTTTATTAGGATTCCTCCTTGTAAAACACTCTCTCTTTCCCAATAAATGAAGATAATTATCCAGATTTCAGAGCTTGTGTCTACTCATTGGTTTAATCTCTGTAGCCTCAGTTTCCTCATCTCTAAAATGTGAATTATAACATCTGTAGCACAGTCATTGTGATAATCAAATGAGATATTTGAAAAACTTAATCCAAACCTTAAATCGCTATATCAATGTCAGTTATTTTTTAGTGTTATTAATTATTATCATGGCAGTATCTGCCAGAATCACAACACTGCCACCAACTATTTAATGTATAATATTTCACATATAGGTATGGGAATGGACCTGTGATTTCATTGATAGGAGAAGGAAATTATCTATATCAGAGCAGGTAGGCATCTTCTCTGTAATCTAGAGTCTTGGAGAGTTACCAAAAGTCTCAAGAGGGTAAGCGACTTCCCCAGTTAGAATGTGTCAGAGTTTCAACTTGAACTCAGGTATTCCTGAATTGAGGGCTACCATTCTATCCAGTAAATAAGAAAAGATATTTAATACATGTGCTTACTTTTTCTTCATTGTAAAAACACCAAATCCTCTGAGTCTGTGATAGTTTCCTATCTAGTTCTAGGTACACTACAATTAATGACGTGATAATTCCTAAATTAATGGGAACAAGAATCCAGTACGATACCCACATTAGTTAGTTAGGGCTTTTAAATTAGTTGGCCACATATAACCTCTAAATGTAACAGAGAATGTATGTCTTTAAAGTCATTTCAGCTCCCTGATACATTGGAATGCTTGACTGAATTATGCAGACAGCACCTCAATAGGTGTGTTGTTATGTAAGAGCCAGAGTACTTCTATCTCAGTAATCCCCTGGCTCTATCCCCTAAAGAATGCTAATTATAAAAAGGGCTTGAAACAGAAAGGTCTAAGGAAACACTATGATATCACTTAGAAAAAATAGTGTAATTTGTTAGTGCTTGAATCTGGGCTATTAAAACATTGGGGACAGGATTCCCAGTGAGCTTATTTTGAAACCTTATATAAAATTAAACGCTTTAACCATTCCATGATTATTAAATGGAATATGATGTACTCTTTGAAAAATAGATTTAATTGATAAATTTTGTTTTTATATCACCTATATTTTCTAAAGTATAAACTACCTCTTATAACAATAAATAAGCAAACAAATGAATGAATGAATGAATGAATGAATAAAAGAGAGGGAAAAAAAGAGTTCTTCAAAACTAATTATTTCATGCAGGAAAGTCCAATATTTTATGTCTGACACACTATTCCTCCACTTCTGAAAAGATGCTTTTCTTCAGGGTCAAGCTTAGTCATTATAATTTTTACAACATTCAGCTTTCATGATTAATTTTTTTTTCTATTTGCATGGTTGTAGTATTGTGTATATTGTTTTCTTGGTTCTACTTACTTCCTTTGCAACACTATTCATCTAAATCTTTCCATGCTTCTTTGTATCACTAAATTTGCCATTTCTTAACCACAGTATTATTTCATTAGATTAACGTACCACAACTTGCTTTAATCATTCCACAATAAACATGCATCCATTTTGTTTCTAGTTCTTTGCTACTACAAAGATTGTTTTTATAAATATTTTGATGTAAATGGGGCCTTTCTAGTTATTATTTATCTCCTTGGAGTAAATGCCTAGAATATACTTTTAAGACTTCTTGGCTCCAGTTTTGTATCAACTACAGAGCTTCTTTTCCCTAAATCCTATGCCAGTCTGTAGTGGTGGAGACTTGATGCCATCCCACATTAAGTGAATTGATAGCTTCAGTTAGGCTTCCTTATCACAAATGGCAATAGTACATACATTACTAGAAAGACTAAAAGGCTGAAAACTTCTTGCCCCTTGGGAATAAGAATGTGATGGAGTGGGGCTTTAAGATAAAGTTCTCAACATGACTACTTATGCAATACCTTCTCTGTTGACTTAAAAAAGAAAGCCTAGGCCCTTGGACTGCAAATTTGGCATTGTTCATGAGTTCTAAATTGACTTTAAAATGAATGAGGTAATGGAATACTCAGACAGGAGGCTCATCCATTATAGAAGCATACCTCAAATTGTGCCTTCTTTTGGTAAAGACTACAGAGTGCTTCTAGTTAAAACTTGGCAAGCCATCTGCTTACTAGGCTTGCTAGGGTTTATGTCAAATGCCACTGTGAAAAACTTTTCCTATAAAATTAGTGATGTGATGAGCAAAAAGCCAACATATAAAAAAATGGACATCTCTAGTTAGTTCTTAACTTTACTGAGCAATCTCTTCAGCACCTATATTTCTATTGTTGTAGCCCACCTCAGACTGATTATCTTCTAGATAGGGTAGTAAAGGGACAATATGACAAAAGCCATTAATCTCACACAAAAATTCTACCTTTGTTATTAGAGAAGTATGTTGGAGAAAGGAAGGAAAATAGAGCTGTAAAAGATAGTCAAAATTACAAAGAAAGGACGTAAGGAAAGAAAATACATGTTCCATATACCCCTTATATTTTTCATCCTGTTTACTTTTTTTTAAAACAAAAAAATATAAAAAGCAATTTAAATTTATTTAAGTTGGGCATAGCCCATATATATATATATATATATATATATATATATATATATATATATATATACCTATGTAATCTAGCCATACTGGAGAGGAATTGCTTAGTGCACTGAGACTCTACTATGTTGCATGTGGTTTCCATTCTCTTGTTTTTATAGCTTTGTGGAATTTACTTTAAATCTGTTGGGACCTCTAACCATTCCCCAGCCTGACAGACAGAATTTCAGCCTGTTCCATTTGGAGGACTTCATTTAGATATCTGTCTCCATGTGTTGAATCTACTAGAGATTTCAATATTCTTTGATTCTAAGCATTGCAAAATTAACTGCCCATAACTTCCCACTTCTTAATACAATAATCTTCTTATAGTTGTGTAGACCACATTACAAGAGATTGTTTAACTTTTCTCTACTTTATCTCTTGGATTATTTTAGCCTTAAGATGGTAAGGATTATGGTAAAAAGATAAAAAGAAATTAAAGTGTTTTTATTATAAGATTTGGATGATTTTGAAAATGAGAAGATGATAAACTATTGAAATGCTATAGAAGGTTGGCACAAATGCAAGTAAGTTTGTATACATACATACACATATATGTATGTATATATGTATGTGTATATATATATATATATATTCTATGATACTTAATAAAAACCTTTTACTGCTATACAGTACAATAGATAGAATGGCAACACAAATTGTCAGGTAAACAAGCATGTATTTAGCACCTTCCATGTGCCAGGCGCTTTCAAAATCACTGGGAGATAAAAAAGGGGGGTCAAAAACCATCCCTGTCTTCAAGGACTTTACCATCTAATAGAGGAGACAATAAGCAAACAACTGTGTATAAGCAAGATACATACAGAATAACTACACCAAATTGAAATTACAATAATGCTGAATTTTGCCATACAAGGATAAATATTCTTTTGTGACATAATCTGCTTCTATTGCTTTAGTTATCACATCTATGTAGATCAATTTTCACCAATCTTATAGCATATGATCAACCCCACCTTTTCCAGTCTTGAATTTTTGACTGCTGGCAGACTAACATCTTAAACACATGTCAAAAATTAAACTTGTTGGTTTCCCCTCCCCTAAAACAGTCCTTTCTTCTTAATGTCTACTTTTTTTGTTGTTGATACCTTATTTTTCCAATCATTGACATTTAACACTTTGAAATCATCTTCAACTCTTGCCTCTCCTTCACTTTCCCTTCAGATTTATTCTGTTGTCAGAGTCCATCAATTCTACTGCATGATGGCACTTGCCTCCATATCTTCCCTTCCATTCCAATGACCTCCTTCCTAATTCAGATCCTCATTAATTCTTGTCTAGACTATGATAATCACCTCTTAACTGATCTCCTTGCCTTCAGACTCTTCTCTCTCTAATCCATCCCTAATGAAGAAATTATTTTCTAATGAATAGATTTCATTACATAAATTTCCTGCCAAAAAACCATTAATAACACCTCAGAATCAATAGGATACAGTGGAAACTCCCTGTCCCAGCATTGAAGACCCTCCACAGTCTAGCCTCAAACTACCTTCTAGCCTTATCTCACAGGAATCCCTTTTATGCACTCAGTCTTTTAGCCAAATTGGACTTATTCCTTGTTCCTTCTTCTCATCCTTCTGTCTCCATGTGTTCATTCAGGCTGTCCCACATAGCAGGAATGGACTCTCAACATCATTGCCTATTATAATTCCTCCAGCTCAGTTTTCAGTAGTCTAGTATAAAACACTGGTTTTAGAATTGGACCTGGGTTCAAATGCTAGCTGGAATGCTCATTAGCTATGTGACCCTGGGTAAGTCATTTGGCTTCTCTAAATTTGAATTTCTTTACCTACAAAACAGAAATAATGATACTTGTACTGAATAATGATAATTGTTAAACCTACTTCATAGGACTGAGCTGAGGGAAGCCCTTTGTAAATCTTAAACTGCTATGCAGATATGAACGACCTTTACTATTTCTTGTCTGTCACCTGGCACAGTGCAAGCACATCTAGTAGAAGCTTAATAAATGCTTATGGAAGTGAACTGAATGGAGTTAGATTCAAAGCCATGTATTCTCGTTTCTTAAATCTTTATTCCCCCCGCATCTACCTTATTCATCCCTGACCTGGATCCTGTACTGCTTGTCTTCTATTGACAGCTGGCACTTCAATGTTTACAACTTTCAGTAACTTTACCAGGTTTACTATATGCATAAGCATACCAAATCAGGCCTTCAGGCTATTTTGCAAACAACTTCTATTGTAAATTCACTTGTAATGACCTGAAATTATGTTTGTAGCTTTTAGAGATGTTATGTCTTCACACAGAGCTTGTATACTCCCTCCTTAGAATGCAAAATTCAAATGTTACTAGTATAATTAGTGTACATGTGGAATTTGTGTCACAAAAAGTGTAATTGGTTAAAACAAGCTGAATCATTTTCAGAAGCACAATTTATTTTTTTTTCTAAAGAGCCACATTTTTCAGTCTTTCATATTAAGGTTGCTTATAACCACAATATGGTATGATCAAGACTTCTATGATCTTTTTTGGCTTTTCACACACGGAACATCAATCTGATACAGGTTCCTTGAGTCTATAAACAGCTTTCTGGATAAGAATTTACTATAAAAAATTGATTATTCATGATATTTAATGAAATTAATAGAAGAATTGCCACAATTTTTTAAAATTTGGTAACAGGAACACTCTATTGTTTCATGCAGATTATATTTAAACTGCACATGCTGAAGATGCTCTATTTCTCTCAGGCTGAAGATAAAATTATTTAACAACAATATTTTAAAGGTCTTTCTTAGTTATTACCCCCACCCCCTCCTTCCAATAGACATATTTGTCTCCTTTTAACCCTTTTCATTCCTCCATCAGCCTTTTCTTCTGGTTTTCCACTCAGTCCAGATAACAATTTCTAGATTTTATGTAGGACTTCAAAGCTTGCAATTTGTTTTTACATACATAGTCTCTTCTGATTCTTACTATAATCCTATAATGTTGCTATTTAGTCATTTTCAGTCATGTTTGATTCTTCATGACCCCATTTGGGGTTTTCTTGGCAAAGATCCTGAAACAATTTGCTATTTTCTTCTCTGACTCATTTTACAGATGAGGAAATTGAGGCAAATAAGGTTAAGTTTTCCAGGGCCATGGAGCTAGTAAATATCAGAGGTGAGATTGAACTCAGGAAGATGGTTTTTCCTGACTTCAGGCCTGACATTTTATACACTGTGCCACCTAGCTGCCCAATCCTATAATCTAGGTCAGGGGTGGGGAACCTGCAGCCTTGAGCCACATGTAGCCCCCTAGGTCCTCGACTTAATCCAAACTTCACAGAACAAATCCCCTTAATAAAAAGTTTTATTCTGTAAAACTTAGACTCAATCAAAAGACTGCACCCAAGGACTTAGAAGGCCAAAGGTGCCCTCAAGGCCATAGGTTTTTCACGCCTGATCTAGGTATTATTAATATCTCTGCATTGCAGATGATGAAACTCAGGCTGAGGGAGATTGAATGACTTAACTCAGGGTCATCCATTGAATGCAGCTGAAGAAGAGGGGTTAGAAATGAAAAAAAATGGGATAAGAATTATGGAAAAATGGATGTGGTTTAAAACATATATGTTGTAGTTTTGTAATCATCTGAATTTCTATTAAGTCAACTAAGTCTATACCAGTTTTATGATTCAAGAAAACATAAACACTTTAAAAGCCTCTTTCCCCACTTTCTATTGACTGTGCACTGTTGTCACTCACTCTCACTATTACCTCTACTCTTACTTTCATTACTTCCTATTCACATCCATCCTTTCTGACCACTTGGTCCTTCAAGTGCTGTGTTCAGTATCCTGTGCTCCTTTCTTCAGAAAAAGCAGGGAGCAGGAAAAATATAAATAGCTATGCCAGGGCCAGAATACATAGACGTTTTAGTACTGTAGGCAAGATTTAAAAGTTGCCCTCCCCATCCATTGTCCCCTCTGGACTACTGTCACATGGTGGAAGGTTTCAATGTGCCACATTTGACTAACATTAAAAAATACAGAAAGCATCTTCTGGCATCAAAAATAGGTACAATTGCCTCCTCCCTCCATGATGTTTTAAAGGTACCTTTCTTTTTTCTTTTTTTTTACTTCCTTTCACAGAGTTCTCTGAAAGAATGTTTACTTTGTATATCCCCAGTCCTAGGTATGATCATTATTCTACAGTGTCCATTTCTCATTTTTATCTCTAAGGAACAGGCGATAAATGTCTTTTCTTTTGTTCTCTTCAATTAGTCAAGCTTTTCATTGTGAATCCTAAAATTGAAGGAAGACGTGTGTGTGTGTGTGTGTGTGTGTGTGTGTGTATGGTGGACAACCCTCTACCCACTACACAATACTCCCTCTTTCCATTTATATGACATGTTATTAAAGATAATAAGGTAAAACTCCCATTTTATAGGTGAATAAACTGAAGAAATTAAATAGTTAAATGGCCAATGTTTACACAGTTGATGTTAGAGCCAACTCAGACCTTCACTAGAAATCCAGAAATCATCTCACTATATTACAATGTTATCAATGAAATATTTGGTCTCTCTTTCACAAATATTAGGGGTTGGAAAATAGTACCTTTCCTTTTTTTTTCTTTTGTATTCACTACCTTGCAATATGAAGACTTTCTTAATGCATGCCCTGAGGTTCACTGCTGAGGCCTTTGCTCTGATATTAACTTGCATTTATATGTTTAAATGTTTTCTTGTTTAATGTTTCAATTTGTTTGTTTAAATGTTTAATGTTTGTTTAAATGTTTTCTCCCTCATTAGAATGTGGGCTCCTCGAGAGTAGGGACTGCGTTTTTGCCTTTTCCTATTTCCTGGTGTGATGCCTGGCACACAATAAGTGTTCAATAATTGTTTGTTGATGATGAGGATGCATATGGGATGGGAGTGCTTGCATCCCTGACCACATCTGGCCCACATGCTACGTATTCCTTTCATAGCTTGCAACGAAGCAAGTCTAAGGATGAAAAAAAAAATCCTTGATACACTGGAGTTACTGTAAATAATAATACATCCTTACCATCACCATCCACCCTTTAGTGATAATAAAGAAGTACTGAAGTAAGACACCCCCCCACTCCCCTCCTTTTATCACAAACTGGAAATAATGAAGGATAAACATTCTCTTCTCTGAGAAACCAGTCCATTAGCAAACAGATTTATTCCAATGCTCAAAAAAGCCTTCTGCCTGAGGAGGGCCAACCAAAAGGTAGCACCAGTTGCATTATGTAATTTGATGTAGTGTTCCCTGTTCAATGCCGGAAGCAGAAATGATTCCTTAATGAGAGAGAGACAGAGACAGAGACAGAGAAGAGAGACAGAGAGAGAGACACACACACACAGAGAAAGAGAGACAGAGAAGATAGAGAGACAGACAGACACAGAGAGAGAGAGACAGGCAGACAGAGACAGTGAAGAGAGACAGAGAGAGAGAAAGAGAGACAGAGAGAGACAGAGAGACAGAGAGAGAGAGAGAAAGAGAGGGAGGGAGAGAGAGAGAGAGAGAGAGAGAGAGAGAGAGAGAGAGAGAGACCGAGAGACTGAGAGAGTTATAAAGAAGAAATATACACAATAATCATAGGGGTAGGGGACTTTAAAATTCCTCCTTAACAGTTGGATAAAGTCAAGTCAACAAGCATTTATTAAATTGCTACAATTTATTAAATTGTTACAGATACTATGCTAAGCCCTTGAGATACAAAGAAAGACAAAAACAGTCCCTGGCCTCAAAGAGTACACAGTCTAATGCAGAAACCATTTTAAACAACCACATACAAAGAAATATATACAGCATAAGTTGGAGATAAAATCAGAGAGAAGGCTCTCACAAAAAAAAAAAAAGATTGGGAAAGGCTTCTTGTAGTACGTGAAGTTTTAGCTAAGACTTTAAGGGGTACAGGGAACCCAGGAGGAATATTGAGGAAGGACCAAATTCTAGCCACTGGGAACAGACAGTGAAAATGCTTGTAGTTGGGAGTTGTTATGTGAGAGGAAAAGAAAAAGAAAGATAAATAAGGAGGAAAAGATAAAAATAAAGATAATCAGATTGTTGCATTAGATTATGATTTCCTTTATGTCAGGTAATGTTCAGGCCTTTTTTTTTTTTTGGTATAAACAGCACAAAGCACCTTTCTTGACACATAGTAGGTACTCAATAAATTCTTGTTAACATCATCATTGTCATCCTAATAAAAGCAATCAAGAGCACAAGCTCTAGCTTTAAACAAATGAGAAATGACATCCTAAAATAAATGTTAACTCAAGGGGAAAAATCATAGAATTATCTAAAATTGCTTGGCTTGGAAAGTAATGGAATCACTTTCACTTTAAGTCTCAAAGCAAAGTCTGGATGACTATTTTTCTAGTCTGTACCTTACCAAAACTCACTTCAATGAGTCTGACTAGATAACTTCTAAATGTAGAGATATATAGGTAAAAAAAAAAAGATTCTTTGAGTTAAATCACATGTGTAAATGATTGCATGTTTATTTACCTGTTCTAGATCGAGAAAAGGAACCGAAAGTAGTTTCAAGATGCTAGACTTTCTGAACAAAGAAAACATGAATAAATTAGCCTACATTTAATTTACTCAGCCTTAGTGTCTATCTTCCAAGAGGGAATCTCAATCATAATTTTGTTAGCATTCTTTCCTGGTGGACAATCATTTGTTGCTACTTAACCACAATGTTTCCCTCATTCTAGGCAAATCAATCCTTGACTTTCCTTCACTGGCGCTTTCCTTATCCCTAGTTCTGTGCCTTTAAAGGCTTTTGCCTTACCTAAAATTGTATCCCTATTCTCTCTCTTCACAACTAAGGAATAATTCACTTCCATTATCCCTTTCAAGATTGAATTCAAAGAGCATCTATTCCCCAAAGTCTTTCGTTCCTAATACAACTCTACGACATCACTTCTTTACTCTCCTTCCTCTCAGTCTTTGTGTTCAACAAGCCTATTTATTAGCTGTCTATTATTGATAAGAAAGTATTGTCCATTTGTTGAAATTGGTCATGTTGTAAGCATTTATATATTCATTTTAGGAATACATTTTATTCACCCAACTTTGTTGTTCATTTTTATTAGTGAGACCATGTATTCTAACTGGAGGTACTTAATAAAATATAAAATTGTGATTGGAGTAATATCAGCTGGGTAGGCTAGGCTAAGTTTTCCTTAAAAGGTATTGAAACTATCCTCAAGGTTTAATTGACTTAGAAGATAAAGACTGGGGCTATTTGCATAACTTCCTACTGGGCTGAGGACACAAGAATGTCCACTAAGAGAGAGGTGTTGTTTCTTCCTCACACTTGTAATGTGAGATGAGAATGTCCAATACAGAGACAAGGAAACTGTGCTCAGTTGTATCAACAGTGTATCCTACCTGAATACCCTTTCTCTAATATAGCTAAGTGAACTGCTTTTGTTATTTTTGTTGTTGTTAAAATTACATAAATAGGTTTAATAAATTTTGTTAAATGGTTATTTGTTAACTGTTAGATGGTCTAACAGTATCTCATTTAATTTCCTTTCCACATCCTAAAGCACCAGAGTGGCCAGAATCAGACACAAATTACAACAAAAATACATAAAAGACTTTAAATAATTACTTATTGAATGAATTAACATAATAATAAATGTTACCTAAAGATGATCTCAATTCAATGTGTCACTACATTTTCCTGTGTATCATGAATGCAATCCAGTCTGGGAGCTGACTGAGAAGGAACTGAATTTTCATCTTTTTCAAATGTGGAATAGGTTATGGGCACTTAATGAATAATAAGTATAATAACTACAGTAGACTACTTAAACAAAGAATTACATGCAGAGACTGACCATTATATTGTAGCTAGGGAAATGAAGCATGAATTTTCTGTTTGGAAATGGAGACTCAGTTTTCTATTACTGCAAAGATTCATCAGCTGCTGCAAACAAACAAAGATGAGTCAGATAAATTAAGTGGAAAATTTGAAACTGAAAGTCCCCCACATAAAGCTAATGTTTTAAGTAAACATTATGAGACATCTAACCCACCTATATGGGCTATAATTAAGAAAATCTTTAACAGCTTTAAAGCTGAATTAGATTTTTTCTCCCCCAATGAGGATAATACCAATTTTAAACATTCTATTTCAAGGGGATTCAAACTTCCATTAATATGTTCAACATTTGTGTAAATGACTGGTACTATTTTTCCCTGAATATTAGAAGAGAGACTGTTATGGTAGTTGATTTAGAAACATCAATTCAAGTTCACCAAAACAGAGAAGTTAGAAAAAATGAGAATCTAGCCACTTTGTTCTGTCTTGGTCATGCCACATATAGAGAATTTTGTTTCATTCAAAGGTCCATATTTTAGGAAGGTCATTGATAAACCAAAGAGTATAAGGATCAGTTGAAAGAACTAGGGATGTATAGCCTGGTAATGCTTGGTTTCAGGGTGGTAGTCATGACAACTATCCTCAAGTATTTGAAGACCTGTCATGTGGAAGAGGTGGTAGACAAGATCAGCTTGGTCCCAGAAATGAGAAACAATAGGTGGATGTTACACAGATGTGTCTTAGAATTGAAGTAAAGGGCGGGGGGGGGCAGAATTCCTGAACAATTAAAGTTATCTCAAAGTCCCTGAGAATTGGAGCTATCAATCTCATTCGAGATTTTTAAACTAAGGTTGGAAGACCACTTGCCCCGTGTGATACAAAGGGACCTCTTGTTCACCTATGGGTTTGCAAACATACAACTGAGGGGAGAGGGGAAATTGTAACAGATAAAAGGCTGAACAGTTTACAGTTTATACATTGTAGATAGCTACAGAATCATAGATTTAGAGCTGGAAGAGACCTCAAGAGGATATCTAGTCCAATGCCTTTACTTTAGAGATGAGGCAGCTGTGGTCCAGAGAAACTAGAGGACATACCTGAGGTTAGAAAGGTAGTGAGAAGCAGAAGCAAAACTTGAATCCAGGTCCTCTAGCTCCAAAGTCTGTGCTTTTTTCCACTAACGTGCCACAGGATGTTTAGCACTGCTCTGTTCTTATCTTCTTCCTGATTAAAGTTATTTTTAGGGCAATCCTTGAGATCAATTCATTTCTAGTTCTCTAATTATGGAATAGGACAAGCTTGAATCTAGGCCTAATCAGCAATTTCAACTTGGTAGCTTCTCCAACTCCCTGATCTGGGTTTGGCATAAGAAAGTGTGTCCATTCCCCAGAACACTAAGCTACAAGGGACTCTTCTTGATCTGGGCCCCAAAGCTACCATTCTCTGCCTTTCAGGTCTCCACGGCTCCTTCTGAAGGGCTCCTTGGCGTCATCTGAAGGGCTCCAATCTGGACCCATGGGGAAGTTGATTGCCTTCTGACCTCACTCATCTCTTTTTTTTATTGGTTCCATAAAGCAGATTCTAGAAGCCAAATCATTGGCTGACTTCTTCTACCTCTGTCTTGAATCTTGGCTTTTTGGATCACCATCTCCTTCTCTGAAGCGCACTTTTCTCCAGATTTACTTTGCTTCCTTCTGACTTTGAATCTGAAATTCAGTGTAGACCACCCCAGCTTTCTATTATTGACTGACTTAAAATGACAGATGCATCCAAGGTACAAGAAAGACTGGGCATTTTTTCCTAGTTCTTAGCTATAAAGACAATCTTTTTTTTTAACCTTAGGGTTATGAATTACTGAAAGTGCTTAGGTCCCTAACTGCGGGATAGATTCTATTTGTGTGGAGTAAATACATGTGTATATTGTTTGATATATTGTAATCTGTTTTAAATTTCTCTTATTTCTGTTTTTATCTACATAGATAATTGTGTTTATTTGCTATTCATTATTTGTGATTATCTTTTGTATAACTAATATTTTATGGGGAGTCAAGCCTTACTATATGAACTTGGAACATTTCTTTCCTTTTGTAGGAGAGGGACCAAGAGAGCTTCTTGAACCTGAAAATCAAATAATTTCCCGTAAGTGAGCAATATTCAGGGCATGAGAGAGAGGCAGATACAATTCTTGTCTGGAACTCCCTCTCCCTCTGAGGATTCAAGAGCAATCAGGCTCATAGTCTCAATCCCCTGCTTCCCTTTGAGCTGATGTTTAGTCATTTCTGACTCCTTATGACCCCATTTGGGGTTTTCTTGGCAAAGATACTTCAGTGGTTTGTCGTTTTCTTCTCCAGCTCATTTCACAGATGAGGAAACTGAGGTTTAGGGTTAGGTAAGTGACTTGCCCAGGGTCACTGAGCTAGTCATTGTCTGAGGCCAAATTTGAACTCAGGTCTTCCTGACTCAGCCCTGGTACTCTATTTCCCCTGTGCCACCTAGCTTCTGTCTGGGCAGAAATCAAAGTTTCCATTGTAAAGGGGTGGATGAGAGTCTAGACATATCTCTATTCACACTTTCTTGTGAGGAATATTTATACCAAATGATGTATCTCTACATATAATCTACACTGATAACACACACCTTACAGAAATTGGTTTCAGATGCATGTAGAAATATTAAGATATTCTTCCTATCATCTTCATCAATAAATAACCAGTATAGTGTTTTTTGTATACCTTAAAGCAATAACCAATGTTAGCTTGTAATAATAGTAATATAATGGTAATAAAATAAAATCTATTCACATTATTTAAACAGAGAGGCAACTTTGTGTGGTGGATAAAAATCTGGCTTCAGTATCAAGATGAGTTGGGTTCAAGTCTAGTCTCTGATACATACTGGCTTTGTTTACCTGGGCGAGTCACTTAATCTTTCAGTGCTCCTGACAATTCTTTATGCATATAAAGCACAGAGAAAGTGCTAACTTGTATCTGTAGAGGAAATTCTTCCTATGCCAATGAAACCAAAGGATAGTGTTTGGGTTCAAGGATCCAGTTATGGGTGTGGCCCTACTTGTCCAAATCCCTTTCTGCCTCTGAGCCCCATTATCCACATTTTTTACAGATGAGGAAATGAATACTTGCACCACATACCTCATGAGGTTGCTGGGAGAAAAGTGCTTTGTGAACCTTAAAGAGATATAGAGATTTGATTTATCCTCCTCCTCCTCCTCCTCATTGTTATTGTTATCAATTATTATTAGTGTTATTTGTTTTCATAGAATTTGACCTATAGTTCTGTTTCTCAATTGTGAACTTTCACAAAATGAATTTTTGAACGTAGAGTTTTTTCTAATTACTTTGGTCATCCCACAGCAATTCCCTCCCAGTGGAAGCTGATTTTTTAATTTCCCTCTAATAAAACTCAGTCCTCACCTGAGAGAGCAGGTGAACTGGAACAGATTATATTCCAGAGCCATGTCCTGGCCATTGCTTTACTTGCTTTCTGCCTCCGTTTACATTTTGACCCTAGATTTCTCTGCAGAAATTATTCATGGAGCTCTTTTTTTTTTCCTTCTTGCTTGCGAAGCAGCTCTCGGGCTGTAAGCCATAGAGCGGTGTGCTCATTATGCATATATTTAGCACCCTAATCTTTGCAACCAGTTTTAGCTGCTTGTTATACTTTTCTTGACATTTTCTTGTATGCTTTTTGACATCTGCTTGCAAACTCCTGCAGCCTTTTCAATCCTGATATTCACTTGTTTCATCTGATGTTGTTATCATGCTCCTTAGATATGCAGATGTGTTGCTTTCCTTCAAGTCTTGTCTGTTCAGTCATACTGGGAAGTCATTTCTGGAGGCCCATTCTCATTGCTGATTTCATGTGTGTGTGCGCGCGCTCCTGCGCACGCACATGCATATGAGTGTGTCTGCTTGTGCTGCTTCTGTGACTCAAGCCTCCAGGCTTTTGTAAGTGGCAACTTTTTTTTTCCTTTTTTTTTTTTTACCTTGAGAATCCAACATGTATGGACAATTTAATATAATAAAATACTTTCAGCTGATTTTTAAAATCTATAATAGAAAGTATGCAAAAGATAATAGTATTTCACATTGATTTTCTCAACTGTTCTGAAAACAATTGTTGCAAAGGCTTCTTTTGCAAAATCTTTCCTTTCTGGAAGTCTTTCTTCACCAACAGTGAGTGGTTAGTAATATTCATGAAATGAACACTTGTTGGAATTGATTTTATAGACTTAAACAATTAGCAACCTACAGGCTTCCTCATCATATAACATTAACGTTTGTCAACAATCATCCTTTTGTATCATCAGAGCTAAATTAATCATTTATGTGCTGTCTGTTATAGCTCTTTGATGCAAGACTGACTCCTAGAAATTTGGTAAGAGATTTCTAGCATAAATGCAATCTTGTTTTTTTAGTCTGCTAAAGAATCTGGAGGGCCACAACTTCCACGAAGTATGCAACACATGTTTTATAATTTATGTCCTTGGAAAAATCCTTGCAGGGCTCTGAACCTACAACATCTATGATTCCAGGTGATCCAAAGCAGGTGTTTAGACCATGCAATCATCTCCTGTCATTGTCCAGGGATGCATGAAAGTTCACCGTTAATGCCAAATCACTTCTTTTTGAAAAGAGGAGTTCTTCTGTTTCTAGGTCCTGCTTACTGGAAGACATTTGGTAGTAGCTAATTGGTGTAAATCTGTCAGTGCTGAAGGTGAAGCAGTAAGGAGCTCAGTTTTCATCAACGCAGAATGGTGTGATGTGATACCTTATACATAATATTTTCAGAAGCTTACCTCTCCCCATACACCATGTCTAATGTAAAATAAATCACCAAGACTATATTATGAGATTGGTAGGTGACTCCTAGATTCAGGTCTAATGTAACTGCATTAATGTGTTTTTCAAATAGCATTAAATAAAACAATTGCTTATAAATATCAGCTTGACACTGGTAAATAAACAACCCCCTCCCTCTGCTCTCTCTGTCTGTCTCTCTCTCTCTGTATCTCTCCCTCTCTCTCTGCCTCCCTCCCCCCTTTTTTCCTCTCTCTTTTTTGTTTGTCTCTCTCACACACAGACACATCCCCCAAATCAAACCCAGACTTCTCTTTGATAGCGAGACAAAAGATTCTAGGTGTGATGACAATTTATCAATGATTCAAAAAGATAATGAGCTACTCAGAATTTTTTAAATATTTTTTTCTGGCAATGATGATAATGAAATCTTTCTTGATAATAGGGTGAGTAAACCTCTCTCATTTAAAATACTGCTTCCATACTTTCCCTCTGAACTGTATTCAATGATAAAAACAGGCAAAGGGGAGAGATGGTTTTCTGGAGAAATTGATACCTCCCCAGATCCGTAAACATTGAGCTAAGTATATGACTTATGGTGGTGAAATAAGTTGCTTTCAACAGTTAAGATATCATTAGTAATCATACATGCAATAAATAACAACATATGAATTAGTTCCTAAGAGATATATGACTGCAAATTGTAGCAACAAATCACAGCGTGTGTAAAAAATGCTCATTACTCTAGTGTGTACAGAAGCTGTTTTAACAACTGTATTCTTTATGGTGAAGCTCACCCTAATTAGCCTTGCAGATTCCTTAGGGAATGTCTGTGCAACGTTTGACATTGTGATGTTTGAGCTAAAGTCAGGGAGAGGATTATCATTTCTAAACCTGGAAAGCACCAGGCCACAAGTTTGGTGCACAATTAGGTCACTTGTCTTATTGCACGCCTGTGTGGTGAAGGTAAATAGTCCTTTCATGCAAATAGATAATAAGGGTGTTTGGAATTAAATGGCTAATTAAATCAGTATGATCCTTCTAAGCTAGATGCCATCAGGACTATCATTTTATTCCTCAGCTGTATTTCCAATACAAAAGAAAAATAAATCAATTGCATATGTCTGTTTTGACTTCAAAAACCAAGGTCTGTGGCAGAACGAGCAAGAAGAACTCACTCGGCATTCTCTATTGTATTTGAGGCAAATGGCAATATACATTTAAAAATCAAAGAAAAACAAGGTTGGAGCATACAAAAAAAATCAGCATGTTATTTTTCCTTTCAATGAAACATTATATGAGAATTCTGCTGCTCTGTTAGCTTATAGCTTGTTACTAAATCAGACCTTTCCTGCAGTGAAAAAAATTGCATCTTTTCGTTGTAATCCTTGACAGCTTAAAGTTTAATGGAAGCGCTTTTTTTTTTTATAAAAAGGTATATAATGGGCTGACACCATGGAAGGCTGCTGAGAGCTCACAAACTCAGAAATAGCATAGAATGCAATAAGAGCAAGATCTTGGTTTTTTTTTTAAAATCATAATTTCTTATTCTTGATAGAGGGAACAGAGGAAACGGTTGTTTTTTTGGGAGTGGGAAGGTATAAGAGGGATTGTTCATTTTGGTAAGATCAGATATTTGCCTAACCCATTCAGATAATGCTCAATTGTCCTGAAGGAAATACTCAAAAGGGACGAATTAAAAATTATAAGAAGCTGATAAAGTCATTAATGAAAAGCAAAATAGAATTTCATTTGCAAAGAATGACATATATAATTTACCAAGGTGAGGATTCATTCCAGGAATTGGTTCCCCACACCCCCTTTGAGGAGAGAAGAAATGGGCTGGAGTATATATGTACTGTAGTGAAAATATTTCCCCCCACTCCCACCCATGGGCCCAAACACGTGCTATGTCAGTAAGGGTGGGCTTGGTTGTGGCATATATTCCCAGATTCCCACACACACAGAACCCATATGGCACATTTAGCTGTCTGGGGATGTTTAGCCTAGAAAAGAGAAAACTTGGTGGGGGTCAGGGAGGTGAGAGGGCCACTACCTTCTAGTATTGGAAAGGTTATCATGTGGAAAATGGATTACGCTTGTTTCCATTGGCCTTGAAGATAGATGAGGACAACAATGGGTATAAGTATCAAAGCTGTAGATTCTGGCTCAATTTAAAGGGAACTTCCTAAATAGTAAGTCCTTAAGTAGAATGGGCTACCTTGAGAGAGGATATATTTGCCCTTAATGGAGGTCTTTGAGTGGATAATGGAAGACTACTTTATGGAGATTTTAGTTGCTATTCATGACTTGAGTAGAGGTTAGATAAGATTAGGGATTATTAACATGGGGTGTCTTCTGGTCCCCAAGGAGTCTGCGATTAAAAAATCTTTTAAAAATCTTTTTAAAATCCATGAGCTTGGATAGAGAAAAAAAATCTTTATTCTCACTAACTTCTAAATGAAATTTAGTATTTTCTTCAACTAAGAATTTTTTTAAATTCTGAGAATAGGTTTCACTAGTCTATCGAAGAGGTCCCTGATACACAGTAAAATTAAGAGCCTTGGATAAGTGGACCTTTCACCGATGTCTACCTCTTTACCCTAGTGGGTAGGCCTCATGAGATTTTCTATCCTCAAAATGGTATTTATTATCTTTTTTTAGGTAAGAAGATACAGAAATCTTCTTGTTCATCATTTAGGGCCTATACTATGAAACAGTATGCTATCATTTTAATTAAAACTATAAATTAAACAAATATTTGGGTTATGTTTTCTTTAAAAATACATGGACAAATAATGAAAGCACTTTGAAGCATGGAGATAATATTTACCCATTTACTGGAGTGGAAAATGGTTTCAAATATTAAAATTTTAATAGTGTATGTTTCCGCATATGGGATGTGTAGCAGGTACACAGTTATGCATGTGCATTTCTAGGAAAGGGATGCTGTTCAACATTAAAAATAAAATGTCTCTCTAAAGGAATTGTCTAAAATATTCTTTAAATTTGTATTTGGAGAAACTTACAATTAGATCTCTTCTATAATTCTTATACATTTGCTAGTTTAGGTTAATTTCTTGAGACTATTTCTTCTGGTGTCAATTCCATTAAGTCCTTTTGATGTGATGAACTCTGAGGGTAGCAGGATTTATGATCTGCTGATAATTATAATGTTAATTAGTTTTTAATGTTGGTTTTGAAAGCCAATTGGAGTGTTGGGTCTCATGTATACATGATCTTTCTCTACCATGCAAAGAAGCTTAGAGAGTATGCTGAAGTTAAAATAAGCAGCTTGAGGAGTGATAAAAGCAAAACACGAGGATCAATAACAGTAACTCTCCCACTCCCAACAGGATAAAAAAAAAATGACACTACAATAATACCAAAAGATTTCACATACACATTATAATTTGAGTACAGGGGAAAGACTGATCTATCCTGTTTATAGCTTCAGCAATAGCCCAGTGTGCCTGGTCAGAAACTTGGCATTATGAACAAATCCCCAAGTGCTCATCCCTTTTACTGCTATCTCTTCCCATTATCCTAGTTCCCCATCTCTGGAATGTTCCCCCTCCTCAACTTCCCCTCACAGAATCCCTAGCTTCTCTTACAGAACATCTCAGATCCCACCTCCTAAAGAAGGCCTTTCCCCATTCCTTTAGGTGTTAAAGCCCTCTCCACCCTTGGAAATTACTTTGCATTTACTTTGTATATTTTTCATATTTATTTATACCTGCATGTTCTTCACTAGAAGAATGTAAGCTCCTTAAGGGCAGGGTCTTTTTCATTTGCATCTTTATTTCCCCAAGGAATGTTTGGAAAACAAGGCATGATGCTTGGCACAAACTGGGTCAGTCAGTCCATCAACAAACATTTATTGAGAGTACATGGTTGTATGCCAGGCACATATGCTCAATAAATGTTTATTGAGTTAATCAAATTATAAAGGTGGAATAAACAATTCTCCCTCTTCAAAATCCAGGTTACTGCCCCAACCTTACAAAAGAAACCCTTATGGTATCTTTCTATTCTTTTTAAAATACTGAAGTTCAGTGAAACAATGGATCCATGACTTATTTCCCCAAAGGAAAATGAATATCATATTACTATTCTGACCATTTACTTTTGAAAACTTTCATAATTAACCTCTAACTTTATTAAATGACAGTATAGTAATAAACATATCTATATCTATCTATCATCTATCTATATCTGTGTATGATACATGTATATCTGTATATGTAAATGCATGTGTGTATATATGTGTATAGGACAGCTAGGTGGTACAGTGGATAGAGTGCCAGCCCTGGAATTAGGAAGATTTATCTTCCAGAATTCAAATCTGGCTTTAGACACTTACTAGCTATGTGACCCTGGACAAATCACTTAACCCCATTTGCCTCAGTTTCCTTATCTGTAGAATGAGCTATAGAGGAAAATGGCAAAACCACTCCAGCATCTTTGCCAAGAAAACTGCAAATAGGATTATAGTCAGACATTACTGAAATGACTGAACAATAATAACAACACATGTGTATATGTACATATGTGTACAACTGCACATATTTGTGTATGTACATAGATACATACACATGTAAATATACATGTATGTGCATGTATATATACACATGTGTGTATATGTGTGGATATATGTATGTGTATGTATATATATATATATATATATTTTTTTTTCTTTTCCCTTTAATTTGGGTTTTCTTTTTTTTGGTTTATATGTTGCTGGTAGTTTTGACCTTAAGGATATTTGCCTGTTCTGCTATTTGTGATGGGGAAAAAAAAGAGGAAAAGAAAAAAAGTTATTTTTTATAGCATGGGTCAAAATTACCTCTTTTGGATTACCAGTAAAAATAACTCACTTTGGAAGTTCCTGGAGTTTTTTTTTTTTAATTTCACAGGTTAAAAGGGAAATCAGCTAATGCTCTAGATGAGACGAAAAATTCAGTATACAAATTATTGTTGAATTTGAAACAGGTGTTCCCTTCCCATTTAGGAAGCTAAGAAATGAGAAAGCTGCCACGGAATTGTTGTTGATCCAAAAGAATGTTCCCAATGTCAGTAAAAATATACTTCTCAATGTTGTTCTTGTAAACTTTCCTCCAAGCAAAATCCATTTAATATAAGAGTTTGAGGAACACCAGGAAAAAGAGAAAGAACTGAGAATGAAGAACAACATTAGCAATATTTAAAGCCCCCCATAAGATGAGTCAGGTGGCTGGGGAATCCAAGCGACAGATTTCCAAAAGGAATCTTGATTTGCCACAGGAGCTGGTGATTCCAGATTAATGGAGTTCGCTGTGTCTGCGGGATTTAGCAGGTGCCCAATGTCATCCCTTCAAGGAATGCAGACTCTTTCTGGTGAGAGGAAATCAAAGATTCAGGCCCATTGCCATGAGCCTTCTCTCAGAGCTTTTGCTTCTATAACTTCAAAGGGGAGGGAGAGCAAGCAATATTACACATAAATCTGTTAGTAGGAATCTGTCCTCACAAAACTCTACTGTTTTCATGTAACTATAAGAGCTCCCATGAGGTCTAGATAAAAGCATAAATTCCTCTTTTATATGCATTCACTTAGAAGAGATTCAAGGGCTCAACTTATTCCTGAAATCTCAAACTGACCCCTTAGAATAACACAGTTTGAGGCATAATTCTCTACAAAAGGATTATAAGCATGTGACTTGATTTTCTTCTGGAATTCCCCTTTGGAACCCAAGCTGCTATTGCTTGACAGTGCTGGTGCTCTAAATGATGGGGAAAAGACCAATATAGGGAAAGATTGAGTCTGAAATTTGCATGTATTTAATTCAAATTGAATTGTAGTAAGGAGCTAATGGATGTGGTGGTTAGAGCACTGAACTGAGATTCAGAGAAAGGTTTTAGTTTTGACTGTCAGGAACTAATTGTATGCTCTTAAACAATTCAGTTTATCTGTCTGGGCTTAATTTTATTTACCTGCAGAACAAGAGGATTAAAATAGGTAATCTTCAAGGTTCATTTTAGCTCTAATATTGTGTAAGTTTAAGAGTTAAAAGTCAAGTAGTAAGAGTTATATATGATGGGCTTACACAAAATGTTGCTCATTAACACCAATGGTGACCTCCAAAGCAACTCTCTATAGTTACCCAAAATAACTTACTCTTAAAAACAGTTATTTGTGGCAGAGCCAAGATGGCAGAGTAAAAGCAGTGACTCGCTTGAGCTCTCCCCCAAACCCCTCCAAATACCTGTAAAAAGTGGCTCTAAAAAAATTCTAGAGCAGCAAAACTCGTAAAAAGACCGAGTGAAACAAATTTCCAGCCCAAGACAACCTGGATGGTTGATTGGAAAGGTCAATCATGCCTGGCTGGGACAGAAATACAGTTTAGCATGGGTGCTCAGGGAAAACAGGCCTCAGTGAACCTGGAGCAGGCCTCAGGGGACTGAATCATGGGCAGCTGTGGTGGTTTCCAGACTTCTCAACCTACAAATGCCAAAGAGAGCTTAGAAGGTCAGTAGGAAAAGTCTGTGACTGCAGTGAGAGAGAAGCTTGGTTCCAACCCCAGTCCTGGTGCAGCCTCAGGGCAGCAGCTTCTTCCTGAGCTCATCCCACAGACACATTGTGTGGCTGATCAGAAATGGATTGCAGGTATCTCTTTGCTAGTGCTGAGCCAAGTTTCTCTTGCTTTGCCCATGCTTGGATCTGGGTCACAGTTCTGAGTGGGGGTCCTGGGGTGAGGAGGAGTGCTGGCATGGTGGTGAGAGAGAATCCTCCTCGCAGTTCAAAGGCAGAAAAGAGTGCTCATGGTCACTCATAGAGCAGAGCACAGACCAGGAAAGGAGTAAACACCTCACCCTTGATCATACCACCTTGGAAGTCCCTAAAAGTACCTCTGAAAACAGCTGCACAAAACCCCAGAAGCTTGGGGCAATACATTCTCCACACTGGAAGCAGACCTCTACCTTAACAAAGAGTTCAAAACTTAAGTAATTGGCTAGAATCATGAGCAAACAGTGCAAAAAGAGTCATACCATAGAATCTTTCTTTGGTATGACATACAACCAGAAGAAAATAACAAAGTCAAAGCTTCTACGTCCAAAGCCTCCAAGAAAAATATGAATTAGCCCCAGGGCATGGAAGAGCTCAAAAAGGATTTTGAGAAGCAAGTAAGAGAAATAGAGGAAAAACTGAGAAGAGAAATGAGAGTGATGCAAGAAAATCATGAAAAACTAGTCAACAGCTTGCTAAAGGAGACCCCCCAAAAAATACTGAAGAAAATATCACCTTAAAAAATAGCTTAGGCTGGAATTCTTATAATCTAGCCACTGCTTAGATTCTTATAACCTAGCCATGGCTCAGATTCCTAAAATCTAGCCACTGCTCAGATTCTTAAAATCTAGCCATGGTTTAGATTCTTATAATCTAGCCAATAGCTCACTAACATTCACACTCCTTAGAGTCCTCCTAATATGAATGATGGATGTTCTAATAAACCTTGTCTTTGGCTGAAAGAAGGTTAGGGTCAAATTCTGTCAGGCAGGACCCATGTGTTGTGATATTGGGATCCCAGCACTCCTGAACCCTAAACTGCATCATTTTGGTGGCCCGCATGGGCAAACTGCCTAACCCCAAGTTCTTCTCCAGCCAAGACTGGAAGGTATGTAAACCTTACCTGCCTCCTTTCTTGCTCTGCAGTTAGGGTTGCTCTCCAAGCACCAAGGCTTGGAGGTACTTTTCTGGCAGACAGCTACAAGGCTGTCTCTCACTCAGCCTGATGCTCTCAGGTTCTTGGTCCTCTGGGTCAGTTCAAGGCCATGGAGCCGGGTATACTTTCTGCAGCATAGAGGACAAGGACGGATACCTTTTCTTGAAGTGTATGCTCAGTTATGTTATTTCCTTTCACTAGGAAATTTGGGGAAACTGCAGTTGCTTTTTGATTACCTGAGGGTTACTTACTCTCTTCCCTCTGTACCTCTGAATCCTCCTTCATGGAGGTTACAGGGAAAGTTAGAACAGCTAAAAATATCTTGGCAGATTCTGGAGGCTTTTTGATTGATCATTAAGGAGTTTTGAAACACCTGTACAACCTGGTCACTCCCTTCCCTTGAGTCAGGAGGGTATCTGTTAACCCCGATCATAGGAGAAGAGAATTTCACCCTTTACCCCATACCTTTGATTTCACCCTCCCCCACCTGGGAAGGGAAGGAGGGGTGAGGGGCAGCAGCTACGGTGTGGGCCTCCCTGGCAATGGCCTTGGGCCCTAGGGCAAGCTTTGCCTGGAAGCATCACCCAGGTTCAGCACATCCTGCTCAAGGTAATGAAAATAGCCTTTGAACTTGGGTAAGCATGCTCTTTTAAAGTTTAGTTTTAACTGTTATGATGAGATGTTGATTCTCTGTGTAAAGTAATTTGGAAGTGCATTTAACAAGACTGAAGTCACCTGATTAGTAATGGGTTTGTTTCAAGTTTCATATCGGTGAACTTTCTGTATCAGTTCTGTCAAGCACCTTTTCATAATTTGGTTACCACTAAAATAATTTAGCTATTGTTGGTTATTGTTTTAATGTGTAAACTACCCAAAAAGTTTGTTTGGGTTACTTATGGCTTGCTGAGAATTTGCAAATGTATAGATATCTCTAATGATTGGCTTTTTATACCAGGACAAATTTAAATTTGAGTTGTAAATCTTGGAAAAGTTTTTCCTAAGCTGTGATTAGTAAAACTTGCTGTTTGAGGTAAAAGCTCATAGGATTTTATTTTCAGTCGTCTGATGGGTCATAATCCATTCATAATCAATAATCTGAGAGAAATGCCACAAACTACTCAGAGAAGGTGATACTGGTGGGAAGTCAGCATTGGGAAAAGCCAAGAGGACAACCCCTGGCTCAGTTTCCCCATTATGTTCCTTTGAAAGGGAATGTTACCCACCTGGCTATTCCTGAGTCTGGCTATGAGGTGGATTTGATATGTTTTATCCTCTCAAAGTTGGACCCTAAATCTAGTCCCTGCTTTATATCTGGGCCACGCAGTTTTTTCTGTCAGATTTATGTCTTCCAGACTATGGACCATTCACCTACAGTTGGTATCAAACAGTGAGTACCAGCCAATGTCCCCACATCGTTCCCTGGATGCAGCCTGTGCTCAGTTCCGGTCAACCTCCTCTTTGTGACCCGCTCAAGGCAGGGACAGCTCTATGCCCCTTGCCAGCAGGAAGCAGTTTCAAAAGCCAAGACCTTCACCCCTTACTCCAAAAGAATTTGTGTCCCATTTGTTTGAGAGGGGAATGATGGGGTTGGGATATGGGCCCCAGAAAGAAAACACCCTGGAATTTCCCACATGGCCAAATCTCTGGTTCTCCTGAGGCTATAATCCCATCAACTGGCCTTTCACTGTGGCTACACCCAATCTCCCCTCCATTGTCCTCCATTTCCCTCCATTTCCTTGGAATTCCATTACCTGATAGACTACTTGGCTACTCCTGGATCCCTCCCACAGGCTTTCTGTATATAAGGTCCATCTTGTCTCCATTAAGACACTGGGATTCTTACAATCTATCCACTGCTTAGATTCTTAAAATCTAACCATGGTTTAGATTCTTATAATCTAGCCGATAGCTCACTAATGTTCAGACTCCTTAAGAGTCTGCCTATTATGATGGATGTTTTAATAAACCTTGTCTTTGGCTGAAAATAAAATAGCCTAGCCCAAATGGCAAAGAAGGTCCAAAAAGCCAATGAGGAGGAGAATGACTAAAAAGGGAAAATTGGCCAAATGGAAAAAGATGTCCAAAAGCCCATTGAAGAAAATACTTAAAAATTAGAATGGTGCAATTGGAAGCTAGTGACTTTATGAGAAATCACGACATTATAAAACAAAACCAAAAGAATGGAAAAATAGAAGACGATGTGAAATATCTCATTGGAAAAACAACTAACCTGGAAAATAGATCCAGGAGAGATAATTTAAATTTATCTGAAAGCCATGACCAAAAAAAGATCCTAGACGTCATCTTTCAAGAAATTATCAAGGAAAACTGCCCTAATATTTTAGAATGGGGGTGGGTTAGGATTAAGGGAAATATGGTTAGTTTTCCACAACATGACTACTATGGAAGTGTTTTTCATGACTACACATGTATAACCTGTATCGAGTTGCTTGCCCTCTAAATGGGATGGGGTGGGGTGGGAAGAAGGGATAGAACTTGGAATCCAAAGTTTTGAAAACAAATGTTAAAAATTGTTTTCAGGGGCAGCTAGGTGGCGCAGTGGATAGAGCACTGGCCCTGAAGTCAGGAGGACCTGAGTTCAAATCCAGCCTCAGACCAAACACTTGACACTTACTAGCTGTGTGACCCTGGGCAAGTCACTTAACCCCAATTGCCTAAAAATAAAAAAAAATTGTTTTCATATGCAACTGGAAAATAAGATATACAGGCAATGGTGTATAGAAATCTATCCTGCCCTACAGGAAATAGAAGAGGAAGAGGATAAAAGAAGGGGGCGGAGATAGAAGGGAAGGCAGATTAGGGGAAAGGGTATTCAGGATGCAAGCTGTCTTGGGGCTGGGGGAAGGATGAGATGAGGGAGAAAATTTGGAACTCAAAATCTTGTGGAAATGAAAGTTCAAAACTGAAAATAAATAAATTAGTGGAGAAAAAAACAGTTAAATCTGGAATGAATAAAGACTTGAAAGTGGTGAGTGAAACAACTTTTTTGGGGAGACATAGCACAATACAAAAAAATTTCTCACAGATTTGGTAGATAGGACAAAGAATCCCAATGACTTCAAATGACTCTTCATTGTCTTTATTTTATATTAGATATTTGAACATTAATGTGTTTTGTCAGAGCTATACTATAAAAGCATGTAATATTGAATAAATAAATTCACATTAATAAATTTCACAAATAAATTCCATTAGGTGGAAGTTCAAAATTGAGCCAGTTTATAATGGGTTCACCTTACAGATGGTGAGTTATTTTATTAGAAACTTTGTGTGTGTGTGTGTGTGTGTGTGTGTGTGTGTGTCTGTGTGTCTGCACATATCCTAAGTGTAATAACTCATATATTGTGATTGCTCAAAATATTTCACTCAATAGTGTCATCAAATTTATATTAATATATTCATGCCAGGCAAAATATAAGACTAATTATCTGGTCATTTAAAGGCAAAGATATGACAATTTCAATTTTTTGAGGTTTTGAAGTCTCAGACAAATGGAAGTAATGTCTGAGTGAACAATGTTTGTTTCACTCTCTGTATAAGCTAGTTTTATCTTGACCTCACCCCTGATGTACAGCCCCAGAAAGGAAAGCATTTCCACTGGCCCAGACCATGCCAAGTAGATTGTAGGAAGTGGAGTAGTACAATGGAAAGAGCAATGGCTCTGGAGCCTGAGGACCTGGATTTGAATTGCTTCTCTGATCCTTACTACCTGTGTCAAGTCATTTCAGATCTTTGGGCCTTGACTTCCAAAATTTTAAAATGAGAAGGTTGGACTAGATGGCCTCTGACATCCTTCCCAGCTCTAAATCTATGATCCCATGTCAGAAGTAATGTTAGATAAGTGAGTCCTTTTCCAAGAAATTCACCTTGACGTTTGATGCTTCAAATCAGTTGAACTTCATTAGAATAGGACTTGTTATAGTCAGATATATACTGCTTAGTGTCATGTTTTCTAGAACACAACAGTTGTATTAATGGGTGATTGTGACACTGAAATGTAGAAAGCTGGGTGGTGCAGTGGGTAGAATGGCAACCCTGGAGTCAGAAAGACTTATCTTCCTGAGTTCAAATCTGGACTCAGGCACTTGCTAGCTGTGTGACCCTGGGCAAGTCACTTAATCCTGTTTGCCTCAGTCTCCTCATCTGCAAAATCAGCTGCAGAAGGAAATGGCAAACTACTCCAGTGTCCTTGCCAAGAAAATCCCAAATAGGGTCATGGAGAGTCAGACACAATTAAAAATGTCTGAACAACAACACCACAGCACAATATGGTAGTACAGTAGGAGGAATGTTGGATTTAAAGACAGAACCTAGGTTAGAAATCTAGTTATCACTCTTAGTACTCATGTGTTCTTGGGAAAATTTTAGTGTTGTAGATAGATGTAATGCTGGAAGAGACCTTCAAGATCACTGCCAACCTCCTTATATTACAGAGGAGGAAGTTGTGGCTAGAGAATTTCAGGTACTTGCCCAAGGTCAAACAGGTAATAATTAGTGGCAAAACCAAGATTCAAACTCCAATTCTTGCCCCCTTTTTACTGTACCACAGCATTCTTTAACCTCTCTGGGACTCAGTTTCCCCATTAGTTTACAAAAATAAATAAGTGGTTGGACAAGATAAAGTCCCTTCTAAGTCTAAGGCTTTGATCTTATGATAATGATTTCACAATCCACACAAGAAAAAAAGCCACATTATCTCATAGTGATACCCATCATAGTCACTAATAATATGGGTATCTGAATTGTTTCCAATGGCAGTATTATAAAGGTATACGATTGTATTTATCCTCAAATGTGTGTGTGTGTGTATGTATATATATATATATATATATATATATATATATATATATAAATATATATATATATATATATATATATAATATATATATAATATATATATATATATATATATATATATATATAAAACAAAGTATGCTGCCTATCATAGCATGGATGGTCATTTCCACTCACCAGACTGACCCCACTACACAATACTGAAAAGCCCAGTATCTATTTGCAGTTCAAATATGTGCAACTGTAGACAGAAGCTTAGGCTTTGCTTACATTTGAAAAATAAATGACCTTGTCTGGAAATACATGATTTTTAAAAGTACAAATATGGAAATTCTGTACTTACCAATTTTTCTGGAAGGAACAATGATTTTTAAAAAGCATATCTTTTTAAGTAGATGATAATGAATGTAAATCATTCCTCAAAACAATGCAAGCTTATTTTCACATTTGTTTGGGATTAAACTGCTTTTCTAAACTTCTTCCACATGTATGGTAATTAGCTCTGCAGCAAAACCCAACTACCCCACTATGAAGATCATGGCCAAAAGCCTTATAAAACCATACCTACTACATTTAAAATCTATCTCCACAGTACTGGTCAGCAGGGCCCCATTGTGGGAAAGTCTGTTATGGAATAGCTGGCTGTCCTTAATCTGGTGACTGGCTAGGGAGTTTCTCACCTGTAGGAAAATAATTTGAATATAAACCAGACTGACCCTGACTGATAGTGATTATGATCAGTTCATTGTGAGTAGTGGATAGAAACAAAAATGAGTTAGTGGTTTCCTAATAAATAAGTTCTAATATTAAAAAAAAATCACTTTCATGTTGGCATGAATTAGAACCATTGCTGATAGTCCCCTCAAGGCCAGGCAGTGAATGGACAATGAGAATTAGACTATCTTCCCACCCTCACAGCTGCTTCATTTGGGCCAGGTATTAGCCATGCAATTGTGAGGCTGGGAGGTGTTTACAGGCTAGGGTCTCTGCCCCATCTGCTTTGTGTGGAAAGGGAGGCATGATTCTACTTGATGAACAGCAGAGACATAGGTCTGGAGAATAACAACATAAAGACAAAAACAACATTCTGTGTGTGTGTGTGTGTGTGTGTGTGTGTGCGCGCACACACACACGCGCGTATACATGCATGCACTTGTGTGTGTGCACATGTGGCCCCATACTCCATATGTATTGCATGTAAGAGAGACAAACAGGGGAAGGGAATAAACGCTTATAGCTCCTGTTCTATGGTACCATGCTAAGCATTTTTTTAAAATATATTTTATTTTTTTCCAATTGCATGTAAAAATTTTTAGCTTTTTTTAAAATTTCAAGTTTCAAATTCTTTCCCTTCCTCACCTCCCCTCTTCCTGAGATGGCAAACAATTTGATATAGATTATATGTGTGCACTCATACAAGACATTTCTGTATTAGTCATGTCATGAAAGAAAACAAAGACAAAAAAAAAAGAATTTTTTTTTTTATATCTGATCTGCATTCAGATTCCATCAGTTCTTTCTCTGGAGGTGGATAGCATTTTTCTTCATGAGTGCTTCATAACTGTATTACATCATTTTATACATAGTTGATCATCATACAATATTGTTGTTACTGTGCACAATGGTCTCCTGGTTCCATTCACTTGACTTTGCATCAGTTCTTGTTAAGTCCAGGCTTTTCTGAAAAATATTCTATTTGCCATTTCTTATAGTATTCCATTATAATCATGTACTCCAACTTCTTCAGCCATTCCCTATCCTCTCAGTTTCCAATTCTTTGCCATCACAAAAAGAGCTGCTATAAATATTTTTGTACATATAGGTCCTATTCCTTTTTTTTTTTAAATCTCTTTGAGATACAGACCTAGTTGTGTTATTGCTGGGTCAAAGTGTATGCACAGTTTTATAGCCTTTTGTTAATAGTTCCAAAATGCTCTCCAGAATGATTGGATCAGTTCACAGCACTACCAACAATGCATTAGTTTACCAATTTTCCTACATCCCCTTCAACATTTATTTTCCTTTTCTGTCATATTAGTCAATCTAATAGGTGTGAAGTGATACCTCAGAGTTGTTTTAATTATGCTAAGCATTTTTTTTACAAATATTATCTCATTTGATCCTCATAACCATCCTAAGAGATAAATGTTAAGTTATATTCCATTTTTACAGTTGAAGAAACTGAGGCAAACAGAAATTAAATGACTTACCCAGAGTCACACAGTATCTTAGGCCATATTTGAATAAGCTACCCTGAGAGAGAGGAAGAGAAAAAGATACATAGATGGGGGAGGGGGAGAGAGACAGAGACAGAGATAGAGCTAGTGAAAGAAAGAGACAGATAGAGAAAGATACAGAAATAGACTATTTTAAAATTTAGATCATCGTATATCACCAACTGTCAATAAAATGGATTAATATGCTTATTACTATGTGCTTTTTTCATTTGTGTCATTGTTCATTTTGCTTAGCAAATAGCCATCTTCAGGGACTTAGTGTTAGTCTGACTTCATAGAATTAAAATATTAATCAGTTCTTTCAAGATAATTTGCTTCTCTGAGATCTTTGCCCCTTACCCCAAAATAGTTTGAGTCCCATTTGTTTGAGGAGGGAATGACAGGGTATGGGCCCAAGGAGAGACCTTTGCCCCTTTGCCCCTTATCCCCCCAAAAATTTGGGTCTCATTTGCCCACAGGCTCTACAAAAACCCCAGTTTGGACTCTCCTTGAACTCCCACTTGATCAAGAAAGTCTCTAGTGTTTGCCTGAGGCTATAATCCTAACAACAGGCCTTTGGCCCCATCTCCTAGTTCTGGGTTACCTTTAACCTAGCCCTGCCCTCCATTGTCTATTACTCCTGATAGCCCCTAGCTACTTCAGAGATCCTCTATAGATGCATCCTCCAATCACTTCAAACTACTTGGCCACTCCTAGATCCCTCCTACAGTCTTGTTGTACATAAGGTCCATCTTACCTCCATTAAGATGCTCATGTCCTTTAAGAGTCTAGCCAAATGCTTAGATTCTTAAAATCTAGCCAACAACTCACAAATGTTCAGATTCTTTAAGAGTCTAGCCAATATGGTGGATCTTTAATAAACCTTGTGTTTGGCTGGAAAAACAAAAAGATAAAAGTTGCTTCTAAAACATTTGCTTTTGCCACCTTGTTATATTTTTTAACAAAGATGACAATGTGTGCTTTCTAATAGAGCATTCTAACGATAGTTGCTGCTTTTGATGTTTATTAAAATAGTTATTTTTTAGTTCTAATAATTCATAGATCCTATGGAGCCAGGTTACCTACCTGAGTTAAGTAAATATAACATATTTGACTTCTAATCAAGCAGGGAAAAGGGAGAATCAGAGGTCTGTGTGATGTAACAAAGCATGGCAAATCGACATCCAAGAGAACAGCTTTGAATATTGGCCCTGGCATTAACTAGGTGTCAATTGGTAAGCCAATTTGCCTCTCTTGATCTTTGTTTTCTCATCTGTAAAATGGGCAGATTTGACTAGACCAAGGGATCATAACCAAGGGTGTCCATGAACTTGGATGACACCTTTTTCTAACCTCCTCAGATTATGACTCTAGCTGTGGATTCTCTGGATAAAAGAAGATGGGCGTTTTTTACTCTATAGTTTTCATGAATTACAGAATTAAAACAAAATGAACTAAAGAACTGAAACAATAATGAAGATTATGATAGAAAATAACTTCCATGTTTCCCCTCCCTTCCCAAAGGCCTCTCTATTTTAAGAAATTATTTTCCTTTTACGTACCCAAATATTTGGCTCATTTCTTCACTTCATTTTGTTAGTATACAATTGACCACTAAGCAATATGAGACCACAGAGTAAGAGAATATATTCTTTAAGCTACTCTAGTTTTGAAAAATAATTTGGGTTGAGAGAAGAGATAGACATTTGGGACAATTTTTAGCCTATGTCACATTCTTTACTCCTAAGAATTCCATTTACCTATAGAACGAACATGTTGAAGAGACAAATCTTGGCCATAATTGCTATCTTCCCCACCAGAAATAAAAGGCATTTATCTCATTGGGCCACAAGGAACCACGGAAATAGGTCTGAAAGGGCCTGAAGCTGCTGACAAAACTGCAACACTGGGCCCAATTAACAATCCCCATTTTTAATTAACAGTCTTGGACTCTTTGCCATTGAAATATTCACACACTAGGTGTGAAATGGCAATCCCCATTTGTCATCTCTGTCAAAATTAATGTTGAAATTCCATGGTCTTATTTCCACTGGATAGAAGGGGAAAATGTACTTCCAACCTGTCAAAGTTCAATTCTAGGACAAAGACCAAGAAAAGAAAACCAAGAGAAATGAGTGGGACAGCTTTAATTGAGTGTGCCTTGCGTCGTCTATCTTTGTAGTATTTGAGAGGAATATGCTGGGATTGATTCTCACTGCCTTCAGACTGGTCAAGGGTTTCTTACATAAATATTTGAGTTCCAGTCATTCTTCTGTTTCTTTGGGGTGAAAGAATAGGAATGCTACATATGCACCCACAAATGTGAATGGGTAACATACTTAATGACAGTAATATATGTGTGCTGACCGAAAGTGCTATGGGTAGAGCTAGAGCCAAAATAGAAGGAAAGTCTGGGAACATGTTAATCCTTATATTACCCAAGGCATTCTTTTGTTTCCTTCCATTTAGACTCTACATATGACTTATATCTATGATATGGATGTTCAAGGACAATTCTGCCTGAGAAGAGTTTTTTTACCAACATTTTTGGAAGCATTTACTCTTTTTTAGAATAGCATACTCATTTGGAGAAAGAGATAAAAAACTGAAGTTTAAGGCTTCAAAGTATAAGACTATTATAAAGAATATAATAGTAGCAAAAGAAGTAGATAATTGTACAAGGTTGATCAACCCAGCAACTATACTTTTAAATAGATGAGACAGAATATAGCATATGTAGAAGACGTGGTGAGTGGTCTAAGGCTGGCAAACTCCTTCTCTCCATTTTCCAAGCCCTAAGTGAGTAAAGAGGACAATACTGGGAAGAGGCATGAAAAAGCCTGCTTTACTCTCATAATTAGTAGATACGTAATTGCTAACATTAAAGGAAAATTAGAGCAAAAGTAAGAACATATTCAAATTTTACAGTCTAAGATGGAAGGTAATTTTCAAAATATGAGGTGCACACTAGGAAAGTCTGAGGTCTACTGTGGATAATCTCTTGTTAATAGAACATATGCCATAGAATCCTAAAGATTTTCATATGTATCACTTAGAAAAAGACCATAGTAATCTTGTACTTTTAATACAAAATAAATATCAATAATAATTATAGCTAAAGGCATATTCAGCATAATTTTTAAAAACTGAATATACTAGTCACTTATTTTTGGCTTATGTAGTGAGTTTGAATTCAGTCATCCCACAACAACCTAGAATGTATTCTGTTCTTTGTTGTGGTTGCTGAGTTATTTTTCAGTCATGTCTGATTATTCATGACTCCATTTGGGGTTTTCTTGGCAAAGATGCTGGAGTGGTGTGCCATTCCAGCTCATTTTACAGATGAGGAAAGTGAGGCAAACAGAGTAAAATGATTTTTCAAGTATCATACAGCTAGTAAGTATCTGAGGCTGTATTTGAACTCAGGAAATGGAGTCTTCTGGCCTTCAGGCTTAGTACTCTATCCACTGTAGCACCTAACTGTCATTCTGCTCTTTAGAAGTCTAATCTTTGAAACACATTTTGGTCAAATGAAAAACTTGAAATAATTCCTGTGAATCATCTTCCTTTATGCTGTTTGACTGATAAATGAAGATGATTATCTGGGAAAAGTATGAACAATGCTGGTTCAAAGTCATTCTAACTTGTAGGTGTGGTTAATTTTCATAATTCCAGGATCACCTGAAGACTGGTGAGAATTACCCAGTAAAAACCATTTTCATTCCTGGAAGCAAACATATAAGAAATTCAAAGATGTGACAATGAACTATAAGTGGAGTGGGGACATATTTTTTACAAAACAGAAGCTAGACATTAGGCTAACAGAGTTTCAAAGCCCCTTATTATTAAGGTAGACAGATGCAAACCAATTCCAAAATCATAAATTTGAATCTCTAAAAAGAAAATTATCTTCTATCACTGTATATTTTCAGGTTTTTCCAGGACTGATACAAAGAACTTTTAATGAAATTTGTATAAAAATTACAACTTGTGTAAAAATTTCGTATATTTATGGAAGATGCTCTGCTTCTGAAAATGAAATCACTGTCCTTTCACACTTTTCCTGATACAATAAGTCCTGAGCAGAATCTATACAGAGTACAAAGTAAATTCTAAAGAAAGTCTTCTTTGATATAAATTAAAAATTAGGTTTGCTCACAATTCACCTCAGTATTTAATATATACTAGGTGGACAACAAACATTTGTCAGTAAAAATGACTAACTCTATATTCTGTGATAGGGCAGCTGGGTGGCAAAGTTAGAAGAACAATGGGTCTTGAGTCAGGAAGATTTGAGTTCAAATCTGGACTCCAGACACTTATTAGCTGTGTGACCCTAGACAAGTCACTTAACCCTGTTTGCCTCAGTATCCTCATCTCTAAAATGAACTAGAGAAGGAATGGCAAACTGCTCCAGTATCTTTGCGAAGAAAACCCCAAATGGTGTCGTGAAGTTGAACATGACTGAAACATCTCAATAGCAACATGCTGTGCTAACATTCAATAAACATTTATTAATTGCTCACTATATGCCAGATATTTTGCTATACTTTGGGAAGGCAAAAAAAAAAAAAGCAAAAACAGTCCCTGCCTTCAAGAAGCTAACATTCTAATGAGGACACAACATGTAAATAATGAGCTGGGGATTAGGGTACAGGTTGGTTGGGAATGGTTTCTTGAATATTTGATTTGAAGACCTATTCTGCTTTTTTTCAAAATACTGTTTTAAAGGTTATAATTTTGACTTGGGCACTTTTATGATGTGATAAATAACATGTGTATTGTTTCTACTTAACAGTTGGAGAAATGACATTATGCCACTTTTTTTAAGTAGAGCATAAGCATAAAGAAGAGAAATAACTCTCCTGAACTAGAGAGTTGACACCTGGCAATGAAGTTGTTTCATTTTTTTCAGACATCAAATCAATTAATGAAGTAACCAAGAAAGTGCTATCTAGAGCAGGAGTGTAGAACTTGCTTCCTCCAGGCCGCATGTGCCTTTCTAGATCCTAAAGTGTGGCCTTTCGTAAAATTTGGATTCAGTTAAAAAGCCACATGTAAGGATATAGAAGACCACATATGGCATTCTGGCCTCAGGTTCCCCATACCTTCTCTACAGTAACCACTCAAATGCCATAAAACTCTATTAGGTGCTGACACTGTTTCTTCACAATGTCCACTTCTTCATATTCAAATAATTGTCTGATCTCATCAATTTGAGAGTAGAATTCATCTAATAAGAAAAATCACAATCATACATGCCAGCTCATTCTACACAATTCTCATCATGTCCTCCCCAAAGTATACCACAAAGGCTCTACCCAAGAAGCTGGAGGCCTTCCTAACTTTTTCCTTCCTTTGAGACAGTCATGGTGGAGAATTCCAGATTTACACCTGTCATTTGTCCTCATCATCACACAGCCAGCCTATCTCATCCTATTTATACATTTCCTCAAAGAGATTGTTTTCAATGTTTCTCATTGGTTCTATGTTTCAGTCTCCTCACATTCACTGGGTGCCTACTTGTTGCCTTTTGAGATTCATTTTTAATTTGTTAGAGAATGTTGTATTCTACTTATTGCTGTTATAGAGCTACACCAGTAGAATCTTATTATTTAACATACAGAACTTTTTGTGGGATGTTTGTGGTCATTAAAGGGGCTGTTCATTTTCTCAGAGGTAATTCAACTTTTAACTCCTTGTATGAGACAAATTAGAACCCAATATTTAAACCAGAAAGAGTTAAGACAAAGAAAGAGAGTTGTAGACCAAGTTACTAATTAATATTGATGTAAAATATTAAATAACATCCTAAAAAGAACAGAGATATTCTCACATCCAAAGCACTTACTAGTTTTTAGACTGATTTAATTTATTCTGTAGACATTTCCCCCCTTTTTAAGTGTTTATCTTTTTTCTACTAGGATAAAAATGTTTCTAAGATATAGAGTAATTTAAAAAAAATTCTAGTCTTCCTCCTTTTTTTACGTTCATGATTTTTGATGCCCCCAATTAACATTTAACCCCATTGGTTTGTATGGCAAACATCCCTAAATTCTAGGTTTCTCCAGCAGGGTTTTGTTTCTGGTCTGATGAGTATATCATAGGCTCCATGCAGGTTTCCCTTGTCTTTCAATAATACTTGAAAGCATGGTGAATTGAATAGAATAGATAGATAGGTAGATGAGTTATTTCATTATACATCACTTCTAGTTTACTTGGGTAGAAGATTCTTTGATAAAGTCTGATTTTCCTTGACTCAAAAATTTAAGTTCTGTATTCTGTTTTCTAAGCTTAGTTTTATTATATTATCATAATTGTTTACTGCATTTAATCAGAGTTTAGCTGCATTTTTGTCATTTTGGTTCATAATATTGCAGTCATTGGATATTATCTAGCTTCTTCCCTTACTCTTTATATCAGTGATAGGTTTCTCTGACACCTTTATACTCATCATTTTATGGCAGAATCGCATCCTATGATATTACTATACTAAAATTTGTTCATTCCTCAATTAGGTGATTTTCAATTATTTTTATTACTAAAATTTGTCATATTTTAGTATATAATGAAAGTCTCTGTGCTACAAGCCTAGTAGTGGAACTAGTGAGTCAAAGTTTAGTTACTTTTCTCATATAATTTAAAAATATTTTTCTGAATAGTTGGACTCATCTATTCTTTCTCCAATAGTACATTACTCTGTTTGCTTTTGCATTATTGTCTCCAACAGTATCTCTGTCATTTGTTAACTTTGTCAATTTTATAGATTTGAAGCTAAACCTGGTCACCATTTTAATACATTTCATTTATTATTAAAGATTTTTATAAGTTTGCTGATTATTTGCAATTGTTTGCTTTTATTCTTTGACCACTTTTTTAGTGGGGAGTGGCTTTTTGTCGTATATTTATCGGTTGCCAATATATCTTGGATATCAACTTTTGATCCAAGATATTTCATTTCATGCAGATTTTTTTTTACCATTTTACAGTTTCTTTTCTAATTCTGATTGCATTGATTTTGTCAAGTGAAAGCTTTTATTTTTTTAAAATTTATATTTGTAATAAAACTTGTCTATTTTGTTATGTATTCTAACCCTCTCACTATAGCTATCCTTTTAAAATAATAAGACCTTTTATACTTATATCTCATCATTACATCCATGTATAGCTTATTAGTTTCTGTGGTATAAGTCCTCGTCTAAACCTATTTTTCATCAAACTGCCCTCTGGTTTTCCTAGTAGTTTTTGGCAAATGTGGAGCCCTTTCCATAGTAAGCTGTGTTCTTGGGTTAACTGAACACTGCACTGCATATATTGTGTATTTGCTTCAATAGTTGATTCTTCCAGTCTGTCCTTTCTTTTCCTTTTCCTTTTTTCTTTTCTTTTCTTTTCTTTTCTTTTCTTTTCTTTTCTTTTCTTTTCTTTTCTTTTCTTTTCTTTTCTTTTCTTTTCTTTTCTTTTCTTTTCTTTTCTTTTCTTTTCTTTTCTTTTCTTTTCTTTTCTTTTCTTTTCTTATTTTTTTGAGACTAGGTGCCCCTAGATCCTTGAAGCCAGATATATGGCAGCATCAGCTACTCATGGCCACATCCTACAAGTGATCAGTGCAGGAGCTTTGGTGTGTTCTATTTCCAGCCTGGGTTAGTTTGCTCCTCCTCAGGCAGTCTGGTTGCACTCTTCTTCTGGGGACTCAACACACTGGCACCAGACTTAGTTCAGACCCCAGATTGAGTTAGCTCTGCTGCAGTTCAGAACTCTCCATCTAAAGTTTTCCAGGACACCCAGACTCACTGGTAGTAGACCTGATAGCAGGGATTTTAGGCATCCACCACAATGCCTAGGTCTTTTATTCCTCTAGAAGTCCATTGTCTTTTGGTACTGATTGCTTACTCTCCTTTTTTTCCCTTCTCCTTTTCAAATATTAAAAAAAATTTGAAGACATCCATGTGGGGTGTATGGTGAAGGATGAACCATATAAGCCCAGAACTTATCACTATTTTTTGTGATTTAGGAGATTATTTTGATAGTACAAGAAAACAGAATTATTTTTAAATAGCCTATTAAGGTTGTGTTATTTAATTCTTCAGAATATTTAGATCATAGAAATTAAAGTTGTAATAGCTTAGAGATTATCTAGTCCAAATCTTTCATTTTACAGAGGAAGATTTGAGATGAGAGAGGTTAAATGACTCATCCGAAGTCATATTTGGTAGTAAAAAGTTCAGCACTAATTTTAAACCAGGTCTATGGACTCCAAATTCAGGGCTTTTTTCCAGTTGTTTAATAATTAATTAATTTCATGAAAAGATAGAAAATGCCATTTAAAAAAGATTCATTCATTTTCATGATAAATGAATTGTTGTATTTTTCTAAAGGATTCCACCCAAAGATTTTTCTCTCTTCTTTGATAATAGAGGTTGTTCTTGTAACAACTTGGAAGTCTTATCAGCCTATAGCAAAACGTTCACTATTACAAAAATGGAAGGATTATCTCCCTTCTGTCAACTTAGTTAATTTAGTCAATTAAGTCACCTTAGTTTTAAAAGAAATAAAATTATTTTGGCTATTAAGAAAATAATAAGTAATGAATTAGGTGTATACATAGGTTTTATTTTGAGATTGTATCCTGGCATGGCATTATAGTCAACAAGGTTATTCCTAATCATTTTATCACTAGAATTCCATTGTCTACAAATGAACAATTGATTCATAACTTTTTCATTTGTTAATAAACAAGACAAATCCAGTAAGAGTGAAAAAATGTGTCTTACCACCCATTAGAATATTACAAAATTACATTTTATGATGACTGTGTCAAAATTTTATGTTATTTTTTCTAACAGCTCATCCAATAATTGTATTATCTTACACACTCAAAGATGCTTCTATTTATTTGTTTTTTTCTCGTATTGATGATGGGTTATGCTAAGCTATCCCACTGTTACACTGGATTTCCTTGTGAACAGTTTCCAGTGTTCACACTGTGCCTAAAGGAAATTCAGGATAATGCAGGTTCCTTGACTTCAAAAACTTTGAAAAATACAAATAATGAGACAATCCCTACATACAAACTTACATTCTAAATGGAAGAGGGAATAGGAAGCATGTGTGTGTATATAATATATATGTAACATATAATATATTCAATATATACAGAATAAACTATAATATATATATGTATATATATATATATATATATATATAGTATGAATGTGTGCATACACACACACACACACACACACACACAGAATAAATATAAAGTAAATAAGTGCCAGTATATACAGAGTAGTTCAATACAGGGCAGGGCATTAGTAGCTGGGAAGAGTAAGAAAAGTTTCACGTGAAAGATGGTACTTAAACTGTGTGTTAAGGGAAGAGAAGGACTGTAGGATTTAAAGGGAGGGAGGGAAGAAGTTCCAAACATGGGGGAATGTCCATTACAAAGGCACAAAGGCTTGAGATGGAATGGTGTATTTGAGGAACAGATAATGACCATGAAAGGAGTACAAACACTCTAAGGAATTTCTGAGTCTTGTTTTCTTTGCATCCTGGACTTTGGGCCTCCAGCTGATTAAGTAGTTGATGCTTAGTAAGTACTTTTGTCTTGCAAGGAAGAAAAGGTGAGATGGAAGGCATTTTTTCTTTTTTGGTACTGACTTCCTGATATAACTGAATTTAAAAAGGAATGTCTTCCTTTAAAAGAAGTTTTATGATAAATAATCTTTCATTTAGACAAATCTATTTCTCCCTCAATGAAGAACAGTTCATGTTTCATATGGAAGAACACATTTGTCTCCATGTGTTAATCTTCAGGGATCATGGGATCGCAGATTTAGAGCTGGTAAGGACTTAGAGGCCACTGAGTCCAGCATGCTCATTTTTACATTAGAATTCTGAGACATAAAGAGGTTATGTAGCTTGCCCAAGATTACACTGCTGGTAAGTCCTTGAGGTGGCATTTAAAACCCAGTCTTCCTAACTCCAAATCTAGTAGTCTATCCACTGTGCTACTTTCAGTGGTTAAGAGCAGTCCTAACAGTCATTCCTATCACTGTCACCAAAATGTCAAGTAAATCCTCATATTATACAAAGTGAACCTTTGGCTTTAAAATATGTGTTCTGTGTATCTTCTTTCCTTCATAATTATACATTAAAAGTGACTATTTTTGCTGGTACAACCATACCTATATGCAGTATGATATACTTTTCCAAATCTTTTACCATGTCTAAAAAACTGATAAATTAGGTAAGCTGAAATGCTGGGCAACACTAGCTGGTTAAAATATAATAATACATATTTTTATAATGATTTGTCTATACCAGTCACCACATCATTGAAATGTACATGATTATAAGGCACATTTAAAAATCCAGCACCGAGACAATCACTTTTCAAGAAAACTTAATCAAATGGTGTAATACTAGAAATATATGTTTCTGCTTCCTTCAGAACAACCAATAATTCACTTGGAGCTTTATTAGGACCATACATTTAAAACTGAAATGGATTTTAAACATTGTGCCACCCTACACTTTCATTTTATACTTTACAAAACAGAGGCCCAAAGAGGTAAAGTGACTTGGTACAAAGATAAAGAGTGTCAGCATTCAGTTTCAGGTCCTGTGACATCAAATGCAGCACACCTTCTTCCATTGCTGCAGGTATTTTTAAATCTTTTTTTAAAAATTTTTTTTAAAAATTCATTTAATGTCTTGTAATTTATGTGGTGACTACTCATTAAAAATCGTTACCCATATATGATAGGTCTTTGAACTTCTCTACCCAAAATGTCAGTCTTACTGAGAATGTTGGATATTAGAAAGTTCTTAAATGGTGTTTGGCTCACCTTGATCCATGAGTGCCTACTTGACATAACTCAAAGTGAATGTTGTGGTACATATCAAAAGATCTAATGGATGCTTAGAGATCTTTGACTAAAGCTAAAATGGCAGGTAGGAAAATGTGGTAACTTAAAACTATAAAAATCATTCTTAATTTTTGTCTGTTTTAATAGTTAAAAACAAAATCCAAATCTTCTGTTTCAAAGTAAACTACCATTCTCTTTAAACTAATAATACCTTTATCTGCCTGACACTTCAGGTGGAATGATTAAATTATGTAGCAGTAGAGAGATCTCAGAAAGCAGTGACAGGTGGTACAAACCTACAGTAGTACTTGGGGGACTGAAAAAAAAAGGCATTTCAAATTTTAAGGCACTGGTTTCAGCTTCACTGTTTTTCTTTTCACTGACATTCTTTGCAGGTTGATGTCCATATTTTCTATGAATTCTAGTCTTTACTTTGCTAGACTTCTCATTGAGCTTGTCCCGCTGTACACCAAATTGTTCAGTATTGCTACAGTGCATTCAAATCAACAAATAGAAAATCCTTGTTGCTTCTCTTGATTGAGTAGGCCAGCCACTGGAAGGCCAGTTCCTCTAAGGAAGCTTGTTTGACAATGTAGCTGTGCACCTGGCTGCACACAATTAGATTAAGTCAGAGAACAAAGCCTCTAAGGACACCACTTCCATCCTTGCACACACAGAAGTCTCCTTGCTCCATTGACCCTGTCACTATATTTTGTTCCTTTTACTTTAACAGTTGAAATCCTAAGGACAGAGACTTGGGGTAAGCCACATGGATAACTTGTCATTTAGCCCTTGCAAAGTTGCTTATGCTTGCAAACCTTCTGGGTGGTTTTTGTCTGTGCTACTATATAATGCAGATAGCACCCAGCCTATAAAAAATGCTGAGGGTGCTGATCTGGAGGATGACTGAGGGAGGAACAAAAGGGTCAAACTTGAAACCAAATCTACTGGCTCTGTAATTGGTGGTTTGGTGACTGGCTTCCATACCCATATTTTAATGTGCTTTTCTGCTGTCCTTTTTCTTTCAAAGCCTGATTAGCTTTTACTTGGCGACTTTGACTTTTAGAGGAACTGTGGAATAGCCAGAAAGTTAATGGGTATTGCCATCCTGCACCACACATTTTGATATCTCTGGAAGAGAAAAACAAGAAAGAAGGCAATTATGTAATTGCTTCCTTGGATTGGAGGCGTCTTTCTCAAGGATCTCAGAGAGTGCTCTTGTTTCCTTTTTTAATAAAGAATGTCTTGGCCTCTTTAAAACCAGTTTATCCTGTTGCATAAGAAGGATGGTAGTCTGCATAGAATTAAACTTTTTGAGTGATTCCGTTTTGCTAATGGAACAGGAAAAGATTTGTCTGGTGATTCACTTCCCCTGTCTTTTCCTCTTTAGAGGCAGCAGCAACACCACTCCTAGAAGGCTTCCCTCACTCCAGTCTGGCAATCATTGTTCAAACCCTGAAACGGGCATTTCACTATGACAATGGACTTCCCTTCTTGATTTAGTTGTCCTTCGCAGATATGATATGGGTCAAAGATCCTTTGTCCTCCCACTTAATGGGTCTTGAAAACTAGAAAAAGTCAATGACTCAACCTCTTAATCCTGTAACCAGATGGAGATACATAGAGTGTACAATAAGTATTAGCTCACAGTCAGGAAACCAGTCAACCAGAGGCACGTAAGAATGTGAAAACAAAACAAAAAAATCCTCCTTGCCCTGGTTTTGTCCTGAAAAAGATTGGTTCAGATTTTTATGGAACTTACACATTAAGAAGAAAGGAGGATGATCATATGCATGTAAGAATGTACCTATAATTAATCCTCCACCGGGTGATCATTTGTTTGCAATGTGGTTTGGATTTATACTAGGCTGAATCAATACTAACCAAAAGCAGAACTTTGTGCTGGGTTCAGAAGTTTCTCTTTTGATTTAGGGTTCATACACTTTTGCTAGCTAACTGTAATTTGATTTGCTAAGATATTGAGAAGTGTCATACCTTACTATGATAGACTTTGTCAAACTCATCCAATGAAGAGAGAAACAACAATAAAATGAATTTGTTTGGTCATGGAATGATGAGGTATGGTGGGGTGGGGATAAAATTAGTGTGGTGGGGTAGAGTGAGGAGAAAGATTTGCAAGAACTGAACTTTTAAAAAAATATAATACTAGATTATAAAGATCAGACTTAGAGATGAAGGTGACCTCCAGGATCATCTAGCACAAACTCCTCCATTTATGGATGAAGGAACCGATACCCATTTTAGTAATGTTCCCAGAGTCATGCAGGTGGTTAAATGTCAGTGCTAGTGTTTGAATATAGAACTTCTGATGCCAAATCTAGCACTTTTCCCACTGTTCCATGCTTTTGAAGAAAACTGTTGGAATGTAGGCTCTGGTGGGGTTTGTTATAAAGGAGGATGGGAACTATTTCTCCTTCATCTTGAAATGCCACTCATTCCCTAATGCACCACATTAATAATAGTAAGTACTCAATAAATGTTCATTTTTTTTGGTCTTATTTAAAGTTTAATATTGAACAATCATATGACCAGATCATTTTCTTTTGTAACTATTGACATTTAAATTAGTTTATTTCGTTGTACACAGTAACAGTCACATTGTGCAATGACTAACTTTGATAGACTTAGCTCTTCTCAGCAATGCAAGGATCTAAGATATCTCCAAAAGTCTCATGATAGAAAATACTATCCACATCCAGAGAAAGAACTATGGAATCTGAATGCAAATTGAAGCACACTATTTGCTCTTTTTTTTCCTTTTGTTTTTTGTTTCTTTCTCATGGTTCATTTTATTAGTTCTAATTCTTCTTTACAACATGACTAATGTGAAAATATGTGTAATATGAATGTATATGTCTAGCCTATATCAGATTGCACGCTGTCTTGGGGAGGGAGAAGGAGAGGGAGAGGGAGAAAATTCAAAACTCAAAAGCTTATGGAAGTGATTGTTGAAAACTAAAAATCAATACATTAACTAAAAAATAAATTAGTTTATTTCAGCACATAAAGTATTAGAACAATTTATCAACCACTCCCTAAATCTTCTTTAGGATTTCATTCTCATTTACTTTTCCTCTTATAAGCATTATCTGTAATGTGTGCTCCATTCTTTGGGATCTAGCTCTTTTGCTTGACATTATTTCATCAATTCTTTGTTTAGCTCATACTTGTGGGCCTTAATCACATTACGGTATTTCATTACATTAATGTACTTCAATTAGTTTAACCATTATCCTACTTATTAGACATTTAGGTTGGTTCCAGTAGTGATGTTAATTTGGAGGAAAGGAGAGGAAGATGTGAGGGGCAGGATTAGGATTTATACATAATGCTGCTATAAAAATCTTTGCACAGAATAAATATTTGTTGAATAAGTGATTGGAAAGGCCTCAAAATATTTGAAATTCAACTTATATAAAGCTTATTCAAAATTCATAGTTTTATTGCTTTATTTAATAGTGTTGACAGTGTTTTCCCAGTCTTCCCAATGAATAGAAACACCAGATTCTGTAGCAATTTAGGCAAAGGCCTGTGTGAATAAATTTAACTGGTGAGGAACACTTGGTGTCTGAAAAATAGAGGTTGAAGTTGGCTAGATGATATAGGGAAATGCAATGAGTCATAGGACTGAATGGCTCCTGTGTATATATGTTTCATGACTGGTCAGTAAAGAAGATGATTGTATACCTTTATTCATTCTGTTATTTTTTCTATATCACTAATAATACTGGAAGGACTTAAATGGATCCTACATCTGGTACTCTTTTGGCATGTGAATTGGAAGAAAGGATTATGGTACGAGCCTTTAGCACTCACATAGACAAGGGCAGTCTTGTAGTTTTTTGGTTTCTTTCTAAAAAGCATGTCATCATAAATTGAAAGTTAATATATTGGAGATAGATATCTCCATGGTGAGAATTAGAAATGATAAGAGAAGAGAAAAAATGAAGAAGTTAAGACATAGAAATGGAATCATATATAAACTAATAGTGACCATTTGCTTTAGCCTGGAATAGAAAGGTCAAGAGGAGATAAAAAACAAACAAACAAACAGATAACTGAAGGCATAAAATAGGTAAAGGGGAAATAAGGCCATTGACTAGTTAAGGAAATAATTAAACACTGATATGAGGACAACAAAGCTGATGAGAGGCCTGGACACCAAACCATTGAAGGATCAGTTGAAGGAAGTGGGAATGTGTACCAGGAAGAAGAGTAAACTTGGGGGAATTGGGCTGGGGTGAATGGAAGACATAGCGCAATATACGTTTTCAAGTCTATGAACTATCAGTGTCTTTTAGTTCATAATTTTTTTTCTCTATTAAGAAGCATTTCTTTTCTCTCCTTCTCACAGGATTAATATTTCAAATAAGGATTAGACCTACTCATCTTAGCTCCAGAGGGAATAAGCAGCAACAATGAACAGAATTCTGTTGTAAAGAAGTAAGGGGGAGCAGGAGAGCAAGGGGGAGCAAAAATCAATTCAAGGATTTTCCCTAAATATCCTAATGAGATCATAGGGCATCCATGGGCCATCATTTGGAGGCAAATGGTGAGTACCTGGTTATGGAAAGTTAGGCTCATTTGTTAGAGGCTCCTAATTCTTTAGCTCTGTTTCTGGCTGTCCTTCTACTGAATTGTTAAAAATCTGTTAACAGACTTTTAAGTGTAATGGAGAAGCTCAATGATTAAAGAAACCTCAAGGGAAATCCAAAATTACTTTGTAATAGAAATAATCTAAATCTGATGTTTTTATTTGGTTAGTTTGGATTTTCAGACTACTTTGCTTTAGATTGGAAAAGTGTCTAATTGCAGCCCAAATAGGACACACTAGACATGATAAAGCATTCATTAAAGCCAGTCTGAACTACATGGAGTTTGCAGAAACACAGATACTCCTAGACCATGGCCACAGGAGGACAAGCCTCTAGTTTACGGAACTGAGAGTATTGCTGTTCTTATCTTACACAAAGTGTGTCTCTCATGCAAAAATAATTTAACAAGATGGATAAGAAGACAACATATGTTTTATTTGATTTAAGCATTATGATGTATTTGAGAATGTTGGGTGAAGAAAATTGGGTTCAAATTCAACCTCCAAAGCTATGTAATCACAGTCAAGTTTCTTGATTATCCAGCCTCATTTTTTTCACTTGTAAAATGGTGATCATCCACAAGAGTACTGCTCTAATACTACACTGTGATGTGGAAATAACCTTTGAAAGCTAGGCTGATAGAGCATAAACTACGGCAGTGTCCACTGAACTGGGAAGGCTTCAAGAATAGGCTCGGTGATGGCCTGCTTGTGTATTCTCCTTGGACTTAACTGAGCTAAGTGTGAAGATTCACTAGATTGGCTCTGAGATAATAAACTTTTTCTAACATACCAATTCTGAACTTAGCAAGCACCAACTAAAATCAGCATTTCCATAAAGATTATGGAATGGAAGGAGAGGGTTGACATGAAACCACAAATCTCTATTATGCCAAACTTCCTCTAAGATCATACTTCTTCAAGATCATTGTGATTTGTGACAGGGGAGGGAGTATTTACACCAATGAAACAACAAATCCACAAAGTAATTCATTACCAGAAGTATTGACACCACAGGGTTGTTTTAAGGATCACACGAGATAATGTATGTAAAGTACATCATAAACTTTAAAGCGCTCTATAAATGTCAAGTGTGAAGATTAATTTATTTCTGTTGATGTACTATCCAAATGCCTCCCTTTGGCACAAAGCAGACCCTGATTTCACTTAGGTTATGCCAGCAGAACCTGGCATGAACCTGGCATGAACCTCTCATGCCATTGAGGCTTCCAGGGCCAGCATGGCAACAAACTGAGTGTCTTTTATATCCAAGACCCAAGTCTATCTATAGTTGGGGAAATTGATCTTCAGCGTTGGCAGTGATGATGAATATTATAGACTACCACAGTTGTGAAAGCTATCTACTGGGATGCAGAGAGGTTATAATATTTTATCTGGGGGTGAAGTGACCCATTCTGATGAAATCATCTCAAGTATTTAAATAAGTCAAATTTAGTGGTAATTTTAAATGTATAATAATGACACTGTTCAAAATTAAGAAAAAGAAACAGACTTACTGCACATTAGCTACATAGGTAGTTGTGAATTAATGCTACCTTCTGAAAATTTCCTCTTTCCTCTCTTTGAAGCTACAAACCTTGTAGTTATCTGTCTCAATGAACAATTAACACGGATTAAGCACCTCCTGTGTGGTATGGCAAAGACAACAGTGAAATCATCCCAGGCCTTAAGTAGCTTACATTTCACCATTTACTGATTCAAATATCTTTCCTCCTCTACTGATCCTCCAGGAAGTTTTTGTGTCAAAGGCTCAACACTGCAGTTCACTTAAGGCTTAATTTTAGACAGTGAGAATCTAATAAAATGCCTTTAAACTTTCTTATATCGAACTGGTAAGACATTTTAGAAGTAAAAATAAGACTACTGTGACACTCAGAAAGGCTCAGGAAAGCTTGGAAGTTTGTTTAAACTTGGATAAGCACTCAAATTTTTGAATGTTTGACTTAGAAGATTTGAACATAGTTCAGGTACTGTTTTCTTAAGGTTTAACTTAGGTGCTTGCTCTTTCCTTCTCTGTGATATGAAAGAATCCCAGTTCTGAGTCTCATTACCTCAGGGAGTAACCTTTTCTTTCTTCTAGGTTTTAACTTGACAGACACCACTTTTCTGAGTTGCTTCACTTTTGGACCCAAAGGTGCTACTGCATTTAGATTTTGCCAGAAAGTAAAAAAGAAAGGGAAAATCTGAAAGAATTCCCCTTCTGAACCCATTTATGCCTTCAAAAAAATATCCAGGCTTAGTTTGAAAAATCGTATAAAGCTTCTTTGTGACTTTGCTGTACCTGAGCATGCTCATCCCTCATTTTCCCTTTAAAATAATAATAATAATAAAAAAACCAACTGAATAAATGATTTACAGGCATTCATCTTCTAGTTCTTGTGCAAAGTGTTGTATTTACTTTATCACGTTGATGAGGTAGGCACATGTTGGAAGAATGGCGGGTAGGGTAGGGATTTATGTGTTCTGCATTTTTTTATTTTCTTAAAATGCTTCTTTCTCAAGTTACTATACTGCATTGCTGTTATTACTGCTTGGCAGTTCTGAAGTATGGACCACACACATAATATGCCTAAAAATAATAATTCAGCCTGTCTGGGTATTATTAAGGTCTGTTCTTCTAACAGCAGACTCAGAATGGCTTACGAGTGAAGAGGACCAATTCTCTTCTGTGACAATAGGGGACCCTCGCACACCAAAAAAAGCCCAGCCTGTCGCTGAGAAGCCGTTGTAGGTTAAAGAGTCAGGTGACTCCAATAGCAGACAGATGCATTTCAAGGAAAGTCCCAGAGAATGAAGTCTATAGGAATTGAGTCTATAGAAATATTTCTCACCCAAGTGATGCTTGGACCACCCACTTTCCCAAGTATAGTTTTCTGCAGAAACAGGGGGAGCAGGGCTTCTGAATCAAAATAGCTCTAGGACAGCATGTCTTTAAGGGAGTGGGTGATGAAGCATTCTATCTTTCTCTTGAGAAGACATCTGAGAATGAGGAAACCCGGTTAGTTTCAAGAGAGGAGCAGGTTGGAGTTTCATTATGACACCACTGAAAAACTCCACAGGTGCAGGTGACACCAAACACAATGATTTTGTAGTTTTCTTTCTTACTCATCCATGACTTGCAAGGCAAAGCTTTTTAATTCAAATTCTAATTATTCTGAAAATCAGGGTAAAGACAGAGTGAAGGAGCTAACTATTTGTGAAAATTGTCTGAACGTCATGTTGTTGTTCAGTCATTTTTCAGTCATGTCCTACTCTTTCTGACCCTATTTGGGGTTTTCCTGGCAAAGATATTGAAATGGTTTGCCATTTCGTTTTTCAGCTCCTTTTACAAATAAAGAAACGGAGGCAAACAGGATGAAGTGACTTGTCCAGAGTCACCCAGCTAATTAGGGTCCAAATTTGAAGTTAGGAAGATAAGTCTTCCTGACTGCAGGCCCATCACTCTATCCCTGAGACACCATCATAAAATCTCAAGAGTTTGAGGGGACTTCAGAGTTGTCTAACCCAACCCATATCCTAATCAAAAAACCCATCCATAATATTTTCAACAACCATTATCTATCTTTTCCTTCATGACCTCTAATGACAGACAATTCACTGTCTCCAAGGTGGACCATTCCATTCTCAGACAACTGTACTTGCTAGTAATTTTCTATTTATATCAAATCAAAATCTATCTCCCTGTAACTTCCACCCATTGCTCTGTACATTGGAGCTAAAGAAGATTAATTCTATTTAACACAATTTTCTTTTTGCTCTCTGAAGAAAGCTACCTGGCCTGACCCATCTGTTCCCAAATCTTCTGTTAGTTAAATACCTGGAGATGTTCACATTGCATGGTTTCCCCCTGATCAATTTTGTGACTGTACTTTCAGGACTTTTTTGTTTATTTGTTTGTTTTTACAAAAGGCAACTAAGATGGAGAAGGACCTTAAGATCACTATATATGATAACCAGTGAAAGGAACTAGGCATGCTTAGCAAGGAGAAGAAAAGACTTGGGATGTTATGATATCTAGCATTTATATATTACTTTAAGGTTTGCAAAGCACTTTACATGCCTCTTAAAAAAAATCCTCACAATAACCCTGGTGTACAGATGCTATTATTATCACCATTTAACAGATGAGGAAACTAAGGCTGAGTGACTTGCCTAGGGTCACTCCTACTAAGTGTCTGTGGTAGGATTTGAATAGGTCTTCTTGACCCCTGTTCTATCCACTGCATAAACTAATTTGCACATGAAAGCTGTGTTGAAGTATTCGAGAGTTTGCCATGTAAAAGAAATGCTAGATTTCTGCTGCTTGGTTCGATAAGGCAAAATTAAGAACAATGAATAAAAGTTGTAGAGCAACATTTTTAGCTTGAATATCAAAAACTTCTTACTAATTAGAGTTATATGAAAATTGATTGATTTGCCTTAGTATGTAGTAGGTTCTCTTTGAGAGAGTTCTTTAAGGATAGGCTAGATCATAAGTGTCAAATTCAAATAGAAATGGGCTACATTTTGACTTAGAAAACCACAAATTAATATTATCTATGTTGTATTGTATTTTTTATTGATTTTGTTAAACATTTCCTTCACATTTTAATCTGATTTGGGCAAGACAAGATATTTTTCCCTTGTATATTGCCAGTTGCATATAATTTAAAGGGAATTCTTCATTAGGTTGTACTGGATGATTACACTAGATTGCTCCTGAAGAAAAAAAGAAAGAAAATGAGCATTTATTAAGAACCTCCTATATGTCAGGCACTGCACTAAGTAAGCACCATACATACATTATCTTTTATGATCATAAAAATAACCTTGGGAAATAGGTGAGGTTATTACCCCCATTTTTCAGTTGAGGGAAATGATGCAGGCAGAAGTTATATGACTTAGCCGGGGTAATGTAGCTAGTAAGTCTCTGAGGCCAATCTGTATTCAGATCTTCACAACTCCAGGTCTGGTGCCCATCCCCTTTGCCTCTGCTAATCTGCCTCTTTCAACACTGCGATTCTGTGAGTCTTTTGACTGTGATTGCCATCCTATATGGACATGCTCCAGATAGTTAATGTCTCTTGGAAAGAGTAATGTGATAACTAGACGTAAAACTATGTTGTTAATTTGTTGATTAGTCATGTCCAACTCTTCATGATCCTATTTGGGGTTTTCTTGGCAAAGATATTGAAGTGGTTTGCCATTTCCTTCTTCAGCTCATTTCACGGAGGAGAAAATGGAGACACAGAATTAAGTGACTTGCCTACAGTCACACAATTAGTAAATGTTTGAGGCTGGATTTGAACTCAAGTCCTCCTGAATTCAGGGCAGGCACTCTATCCACTGTACCACCTAGTAGCCCTCAATATATAAAAATATAGATGTCATAAAAACCTAGGCACAAGATAAAGGACTGCTAACTCTCTCTCTCTCTGGTCCCTGTACTTCTTTCTTTTCATACAGCTTAATTCTATCCAGTTAAACAAGCACTTTTTAATCATCTGTGCTGTACATAAAATACAGGTAGATCAATTATTAAAAATTTATTGAGTACCTACTATGTGTCAGGTACTTCACTAAGTACTGGGGATACCAATAGAAGCAAAAGAACATCCTTGCTCTCAAGGAGCTTACAATCTAATGGACTGTAATCTAACTATTGTAAGATCAGAAAAATTCTGCTTTCAGGGAAGTGGTACTTTAATAAGATTGGGGAAGGGAGGGGAAGGAGGAGCAAACCAGCAACATGAAGTGGTGTGGTGTTGGTTGAAGTGGTTGGGATGATCAACCAAAGCTTCATGAAAGTGGCAGCTAGGTGGGGCAGTGGATAGAGAACTGGTCTGAAGTCAGGAGGACCTGAGTTCAAATCCGGCCTCTAACCAAACACTTGACACTTATTAGCTATGAGACCCTGGGCAAGTCACAACCCCAATTGACTTTAAAAAAAAAAGCTTTATGGAGAAGGTAGCACCTAAAGGAAAGGAGGGATTCTAAGTACTGGAGATGGAAGAGATGGTGGTAAGGCAGAAAGAAAATTCTAGGTATGCATAAAATACTTTTGGCTTCCCCATCATGTTGCTGACTCCTATTGAGCATGTGCTTTTCTAGAACACAGGTATTTTTCACATGTACTAGTCATGTTTTCCCAATTCTATACTTGTACAATATATTTTGAAATACAAGTTCAGGTATTTACATTAAATTCTATCTTGTTACCTCTATCTATTCTAATTGGTTAATTTCTAATTTCTACTATTGTAATTGGTTATAACTTTTGGTATGCCATTTCTTTTATTCAGTGAATTAATTGTCTCTTCCACCTCTATGTCCTCTTCAAATTTAATGAACACACCTGTCTTTTTATGCTTCCAAACAAATCATTGATAAAATATTGAACAGAATAAGGTGAAGTAGGCCTATGGCACTCTACTAGAGACTTCCTTACAAGTTGATATTAATCTTTCATCAATATTGATTTTGGTGCAATGACCAGTTTTCAACCCACTGAACTATACTATCATCTAGTGCAATATTTCTCTATCTTGTTAAAAGAAGATGCTAGTTAAAGGCCTTTATGCAATCCAGATGTCGTATGTCTATGGAATTCCCCTAATGTCGAGTAACCAAAAAAGGAAATGGAGTTAGTCTGGCATGATTTTCATAATGAACTCACCTTGGCTTTTAGTGATCATGTCCTAGAATCCAAAGAATCCCAAAACTAAGGAAGGAGACAGGATAATAATGAGGAAACATTCAAGAATGGAAGGGTCAAGACGCAGAGGCAGAATGATCAGGGTACATATGAATAGTAATAGAAACACCAAAGCCTAAACCTGAACCTAAACTGGAAACCAAAGAAAGAGTCTGATGTATACACAACACAAGTAATTACCAAGGTGATGGAAGGCTGCCACTTGTGAAACATAGGGCATTTTACAGTGGTCTGGGACATACTGGACATGATCTTCCCTTGTACATTAAGATTTTGTTGGAATTCAGGGACTGGATAAATAGAATGCAATATAATAGAAGAGTAAGGACAAGTAAATGCAGAAGAATTTAGGAATGCTTTAAAATGCTTGTCTTGCATTTAACTCCTCATAGCTTGCAATACCTCTCAGAACTACCTGCTGTACATCCCAGGTACTAAAGTGTTACTTCTTGTTCACTTTTATTTATTGGCTCCCCAAAACGTATATACATTTCCAGTCTGCATAAGAAACTTTACTTATTTAGTATGTAAAAGATGAGATATTACATATAAGAAATTATGTAAGATATGTATATATATAAATATGATCATATATATAATCTATGTATTGTATGTATATATATGATTATTCATATAATCTTATATTAAGAGATATGTATACAAATATATATACACATAACATACATGTACATATACACGTACACATACCCACATATATATTAATATTTCAACCTATAATTCTGTAATTCAATAAGGTAGAATAACTGCTTAAAAAAATCTTATTTTAATTCTGTCCAAGAGAAGGCAGAGCCATGACGGCAGAAAGAAGCCAAGATGTTGCCTGAGATCTCCCCAGTTTCCCTTGGAAACATTATATCAAGCCTCTAAATGGATTCTGGAGCAACAGAATATACAAAAAAGATGGAGTGAAATAATTTTCCAGCTTAAGTTAGGGGTAGTGCAGCCCAGCACAGAAGGTATGTGGGCAAGCCAGTGGCAGGCTCTTAGCCACAGCACAGATAAGTAACCTAAGCCCCTTGGTTCTCGCTCAGCAGTCTAGTGGCACACAGACCAGCTATGCGATCTCCAACCCCAGGGTAGAAGGCAAACTGCCAGCCCTGGAACCCCAGAACAATAGACATGACTAAGCTAGGCCATCCCAGCTCAGTAGGCAAGCCATGAGCCCCGGAGCCCCCCAGACCTCCAAACCCTAGAGCAAGAAACTTGGGATAGTACCTCTTGTGCCCCAGAAGTAGAATTCAGTTTTAGAAGTCATGAAATAAGCTAAAAATGAGCAAAAAAACAGAAAAGAGCCATGATCATAGAAAACTACTGTAATAACAAGGAAGACCAAAACACAAATTCAAAAGAGAATAACAATGTCAAAATGCTTATGTGCAAAGCCTCAAAGGGGAATATGAGTTGGTCTCAAGCCCAAAATGCCTTCTTGGAAGAGCTCAAAAAGGATCTTAAAATTCAAATAGGTGGTAGAAGAAAAATTGGGGGAAAAAATGAGAGTTAAGCAAAAGAGAACAAAAATTGACTGAAGAAAACAACCTCTTAAAAACTGAATTGACCAAATGGAAAAGGAAGTACAAAAGCTAGCTGAAGAAAATAATTCCTGTAAAATTAGAATTGGGCAAGTGGAAGCTAATGACTGTAAGATATCAAGAATCAGTCAAACAAAATTAAAAGAATGAAATAGAAGAAAAGGAAAAAACAAAACAGACAAAAAACCCCCAAACAAACAAACTAAAAACAAAAACAAAAACCTAACTTGGAAAATAGATCCAGGAGATATAATTTAAGAATTATTGGACTACCTGAAAGCCATGATAAAAAACAAAACAAAAAAACAAAAAACCTGGACAGTATCTTTTAAGGCATTATTCAGGATAGCTGCCCTGATATCCTATAATCAGAAGGTAAAATAGATATTGAAAGACTCCACCGATCATTTTCTAAAAAAGACCTCAAAATGGAAACTCCAAGGAAAATTGTAGCCAAATTCCAGAATTATCAGGTCAAGGAGAAAACACTGCAAACAGTCAGAGAGAAACAATTCAAATATCAAGGAGCCACAGCCAGGACTACACAGGACTTAGCAGGTTCTACATTAAAGGATCAGAGGGCTTGCAATATGATATTTCAGAAGACAAGGGAACTTAGATTACAACCCAAAAATCAACTACCCAGCAAAATTGAGCATAATTTTTTAAGGGAAAAGATAGATATTCAATGAAATCTGTGACTTTCAAACTTTCCTGATGAAAAGACCAGAGTTGAACAGAAAATTTGATCTTCAAATACAGGACTCAAAAGAAACATAAAAAGGTAAACTGGAAAGAAAAAAAAGTTATTCAATAAAATTAAACTGTTTATATCCCTACACAGGAAGATAATACTTGTAACTCTTGAGAACTGTATCACATTTAGGGTCGTTAGGAGGAGTATACATAGACAGATGGTGTGGTTATAAGTTGACTTTGATATGATAATGTAAAAAAAAATCAATTAAAGTGTTAAAAAAAAAGGATTGTACTGAGAGAAGAGGAAAGAGAGAGGAGAATTAGGTAAATTACATCACATGAAAAGAGGCAAAAGACCTATTACAGTAGAGGGAAAGAAAAGAGGGGGTGGGCATTGTTTGAACCTTACTCTCATTGGATTTGGCTGAGAGACTATCATACATACTCAGTTGGGCAAAGAAATTTATCTTACCTTATAGGGAAGTAGGAGGGGAAAAGGGAAAGAAAAGGGAGAGGGGGCTGATAGGAGGGAGGTCAGAAACAAAACACGGGTGAGGAGGGACATGGTGAAAGGAGAGAGAAAAAGAATAAACAGGGGGACAAATGGGATGGAGCAAAATACACTGTAACCACACCTATGAAAGCAAATGGGATGAACTCTCATAAACAGAAACAGATAGTAGAGTGGATTAAAAAACAGAATCCTACAATATGTTGTTTACAAGAAACACATTTGGAAGCAGAGAGATGCACACAGATAAAGGTAAAAGAGTGGAGCAGAATATATTATGCTTCAATGGAATTAAAAGAAGCAGGGGTAGCAATCTTGATCTCAGAAGAAAGAAAAAAGCAAAAAATAGGTCTAATTAGAAGAGACAAGGAAGGAAACTACATCTGGCTAAAAGATATCATAGATAATGAAGTAATATCCATACTAAACGTAAATGCACCAAGTGGTATAGCATCCAAGTTCTTAGAAAAGATGTTAAATGAATTACAGGAAGAAATAGACAACAAAGCTATACTGGGGGGGGGATCTCAACCTCCCCCTCTCAGAACTAGATAAATCTAACCATAAAATAAATAAGAAAGAAGTTAAGGAGTATTCACCTCAGGATTCAGAATTTTTAAAAAGGTAGATATGATAGACCTCTGGACAAAATTGAATGAATTTAAAAGGGAATATGCCTTTTTTCTTAACATTAGTTGGCACCTACACAAAATTTACCATGTATTAAAACATAATTCTTTTCAAAATGTTTCATATATTCAAGAGTTATCTATCTTAAAAAAATCTCCAAGTCTTTTTTTTTGACTCTAAAGTACTATATCAGAGAGATATGAGAAACAACCAACTATTCTCTGATTTCTTTCTTTTTTTTCCTTTTCTTATTTTTTTGGGGGTGGAAGGAGGTGAGGTTCTCTCTCTTGCAAGGATAAAAATGTGATAGACATTTACATACTGATCCCACTGATGATCTTCTCAGAAGATTTGACCTGTCCCATTTCTAATCTAGGCAGGTTTATCCCTTTTTGAGCAGCCTAGTGGCTCCCTACTCTCTAGGGCTCACATAGTGTGGACACCCAATTGACTAAACATACTGCAGTTCAGAACTCTCAGGTTCAAGTGATCTATTAGCTTTGGCCCCACCAGTAGTAGGGATTATAAGTGTGTGACACCACACCTAGCTTTTTTCTCTGAATGCAGTGATACAGTGAAATCCCCATGCAAGGAAATTCCTTCTACTGTCAGGACCTTCTCTGCAGTTTTCAGTCTTATAGAGCTATCTAGAGTGCTGAGGAGTGACTTGTGACTTGCTTGAGGTCACACAGCTATTATGTGAACTTGAACACATGTCTTCCTTATTCTGAGGCTGGCTCTCTATCCACCAACACTACCATGTCTTGGGAAGGGGTTTAAGGAGAGAAAAAGGAGACTGAAACAGAGACAGAGAAAGATAAGACACAGAGACAGAGAAAAGAGAGAGGAGTAGGAAGAGGGATCAAGAAAAACTAGTTAAGAAAAAAAATAAGTATTTTACGTTTTTGTTTTAAAATTGTCAATAATTTGAGCTAAATAATCAAGGAGATGGGGAAATTTTTTGTTGTTTAGTCATTTTCAATCTTGTCCAGCTCTTGATGACCCCTTGTGGGGTTTTCTTGGTAAAGATACTAGAGTGATTTGCCATTTCTTTCTCCAGCATTTTCTAGATGAGGAAACTGAGGCAAACAGGGTTAAGTGACTTATCCAGTGTCACATAGGTAGTAAATTACTGAGGGTAGATTTAAATTCTGGTTTTTCTGACTTCCTGATTACATGCCCAACCCTTTTTCCACTGTACTACCTAGATGCCCAATGGAAAAACTAAAAGGAATAAAAAAGACAGTGACCTCCATTTTATTGAGAGACTAAAGGCCTTCAATAGCATGTTATGAGTAGTCTGCAGCATTCAACCCTTAAGTAGTACTTTCACTTCCACAAATTCATAAGATTTTAAAGTTGAATGGTACCTCAATATTCTCATAAGCTAAGTCAAAAATGGAAGCAATCTTTGCTATAGTTCACCAATTAATAGAATCTGTCCAATGCCCTCTGATGAAGAGGAATGCAATGCTTTGAATGTCTCACTAGAAGCAGCTGATTCCACAGTGCTAATTGTTAGGAAAATTTTCCTGAGGTGGAGTTTGTATTTGCCATTTTGCAATTTATACCTAAAACTCCTAGTTCTGCCTCTGGGGACAAAATAAAATCCATGATTATTCTACATAACTTCTCTTCAAATCTTGACCACAGCTGTTATGTTTTCCCTAAGTCTTTTCTTCTCTAGGCTAAGCATCACTGGTTTTTTTTTATTAATTCTTATTTGATAAGAACTCAAGATTATTTGTATCCTACTGTACTTTGTTGGACACTCTCTAATTTTTCAATGTTCTTCCTAAAGTATGTTCAAAGAACTGAACACAATACCCTGAATATGGTCAGATCAGGTCAGAGTATAGCAAGAATACCATCTCCTCATTGATGGAAGTTATGTCTTTTCCCTTTTTGAAAAATATATGCTTGTTGTTTTTTTTTTAAACCACAAACAATTGCATATAATCATTGCCAAGTTATAAAGAAGCATGGCCCCAAAGAAGAGATATGAAACTTCCCCACATTCTTTTTCAGAGGTCCAATGGTGTAGAGTATTACATATACATATATATGTTTATACACACACACAGATATATATGTACGCATGCATATGTATGTATATATATATACATATATATATGTATGTAGTCAGATTTTTACAATATATTGAGTGGTTTTGCTGTTTTTCTGTTCTTTTCATTATTTTTCTTGAAAAATATTTGTTATTTGGGATAATTGAGTGTGTGGTGGGAATAAGTGGGATCTATTTCTTTCTTGATAGAGCCCAGGATTGTGCTAGCTTTTTTGACTGCCACATCTCACTGTTGATTACTAAAACTACTAGGTCTTCTCCAGAAAAAAAAAAAAACCACACACACAATAACTTTCTAATCACATCTTCTCCATTGTGTAGAAGTGCAGTTGGCTTTTTGAACCCAAATTAGAGGCTTTACATTTATCCCCATTGACTTTTATTCATAAATACACATATATGTATATGGAAGAAAAAACTATAGAATATTTCACTATTCCAAATATATTATGTCCAAATTATCAAGAATTCACAGGTAGAGAAAATAAGCTGCCAGCTTCCAAAGATACCTAAGGTTTTCAATAGGAGGTTTGAGCCAGAGGAGTAGGAGCAGGGCTGTATGCTAGAATTTCATGTTAAAGAAGAGCCCCAAAGAAGACTTCCAAACAACAAAAAAAGTAAGTAACTGGGAGTGGAGTGGGATTTTGGTGTCTAGGCATTCCAAAATGGAGCAATTTCCCCACATGTGGATATGAGAATAACTAGGAAATGGAGTCAAAGTCAAACAATACTTGAGAGAGGGGCTGACATTTCTAATACATAGTAAATATATGCCAAGTCCTCCTTTGAATAAATTCACCATGATGATGTTGATGATGATAATCTTAAGAATAAGGTGGACAGGTCAGAGTAGTTTCATTTGAAGATGTTCCTTGGGCAGTATGTACCAGAGGGCAAGAATGGGAAAGCTCAAAATATTGGAGGTGCTCTTCCTAAAGAAGGAAGAAAGTAAATGCTTCTTGCTAGCTTGACAGTGTCGTTAATTAAAATCTCATCAGAAGTGGGAAAGCAAAACTGAATTATAGTCCTAGAAATCACGGGGTGAGCCTGACTCTTGAGAGATTCAGCCTTGAGGAAGGAAATCAGATTAGGATTATATATTTACTGGGTTTTTTTTCCCCCAGATGTTAAGTAAACAAAGTAAATGATTTATGTTCAGTAGATTGATGGATCTTCAAAAAAATTTTTTGTTAATTTAAATGTTACTTCAAAAGATATTTCATTGTCTTAATTTAATTTATTGGGATTTACAACTTGTTGGTAGCTTTATTTTTTCTCATAAAACATCAATTTTAGTTAAAACCAAAATATTGCCTGTATCAAAATTTGTCTTCAATCCTAGCTACATGAATTTGAGAAGATACCATCAATCAAAAGTGTAATCCAGTGTTGACTACTGTTAATTGCAGTTATATGTCCTATAATTATATTCTGATGTGTGGACAGAACCGTAAGCTAATTTAGCTATATGTAGAATGATACAAATATGTGAAGCAGCAAAAAGGCCTTACTGAAGGCCTTTAGTCTCTCAATAAAATGGAGGTCACTGTCTTTTTCTTTCTTTTTAGTTTTTCCATTGGGCATTTAGGTGATGTGGTGGGAGAAATGTTGGGCATGTAATCACGAAGTCAGAAAGACCCAAGTTTAAATCTAACCTCAGTAATTTACTGGCTATATGACATTGGATAAGTCACTTAATGAAGCAGATAAATTACTATGACTAAGAGAGAGAGAGAGCTGTAGGTTGTTGAAAGAGAAGTCCAGGGATCTTTGATTACTCAAGCAAGGCAAAGATTGACAGCACACCAATAAAAAGGTTTTTTAAAAACTGAAATGGAAGCTTGTGGTAAGAAATAAGGGAAAGAAAAAAAGCTGAATTACTGGAAAAGATACCAAACTATAACAACTTATTTATATTTTTAAATAGTTGCTCTAAAATACTTGCCATATCAATACTACAATGATTCAGTATTTTGTCATTGTGAGCACACCCTCCACAAAGACAAATGAATCAGTTACTACCCTGAAGGAGCTTATATTCTATTGGGGGAAGGGTAACAAATGTATTTATATACAAAATACGTATTTCAAAGGCCATCCCATGGAACATGTATGCCTCAATGGAATGGCCAGAAAATAAATATGAGGTAATTTTGAGTGTGAGAGTACTAGAATCTAGGTGATTAGGGAAGTCTTTCTGCAGAAGATGGGTTTGGTTAGAATTTTTAAGGAACTCTAAAAGATGGTGCTAAGGAGGGAGTGCATGCTAGTTATAAGAGATAGTGGAAAGGCACAGTGATGGGAGAAGCCATGTTGCATATGAGGGACATAAACAAGGCAAATCTGATAAGACTGTATTTTGGAAGGAGAATGATGTACAACAGAGTTGGAAAGGTAGTTTAGAGCTAGATTGTGAAAAGCTTTAAAAGTAAAACACAGGAGCTTTTATCTTCGATCTTAGAGACAATAGAGGAATTTACTGAATTACAGCTTACTGGGCAGGGTAGTGACATGGTGAGATCTATACTTTAAAAGCTTGAGGATAGATGAGAATAGGGAGGGACCCAAACCAGGGTTATCAGTTAGGAAGCTTTTGTAATCATCCAGGCCAGAAGTAATATGAGTCTGAACTAGGGCAGCGGCCCTGTGGATAGAGAAAAAGGAGAAGGATGTGAGAGATGTTGTAGAGATAGAAATGACAAGATTTGAGAACTTATTAGACATGTAGGGTGAATAAAAGAGAGGAATAGTTGGTTACACAGAGGTTATAAGCTTGGATGATCGGTAAGATGATGGTGCTCTCAACAGAAATATGGAAGTTAAGAAAGGGATGAGTTATGGGAAAAACAGTCCTCTCTGTTTTGGACAAATTGAGTTTGAGATGCCCATGAGACATAGTTTGAAATGTCTGAAAGACTGTTGAGTAAGCATGACTGGAGCTCAGATGAGATCCTAGGGCTGGATATATCAATCTTAGTTTCATTAACAAAGAGATAATAATTAAACCTTTGTAAACTGATGATGTTACTTAGTGAGAAGTAGTAGAGAAAAAAAGGAGAGGGCCCAGGATAGAGCTTTGTTGAAGAAGATGCCATAGTGAGATGATGAGTCAGCAAATTTACATGAGAAATTAGAAAAACAAGAGGATCAAGAGACAGCAGTATCCCCATAGGGGAGAGAGTTTCTAAGAAAGGGAATACTTAATAGCTCCAAAGGCTAGAGAGAGGTAAAAAATGATGAGGACTGAGAAAAACTCATTAGATTTGGGGATCAAGACCAGTCGTAACTTTGGAGAAGGTAGTTTCAGTTAAAAAACAAACAAAATCAAAAGCCAGAATGCAGAACGTTGAAAAGGAAAGGAGAAAACAGGGAGATGACGGGTATAAACAGCTTTTCCTAGGAGTTTAGCTGTGAAATGGAGTAGAAATATAGGATAATTAGTATGACATTAAAATAAGGCATAGTTAGGGCATTTCCTGAGTAAAAGAGACTTGGGAGCATTTGGTGCAAAAGGTAAGGAATCAGTAAACAAGGAGAAATTGAAAAGTAGGGAGTAGATGATTATGGGGACACTCTTCTGAAGGGGATATGTTCAAGTGTACATATAGAGGGGTTGGTTTGGTTAGGAAAAGGGCCACCTCTTATCAGCAATTGGAGTAAAGAAGATGATGATGTCAAGGATTTTTGAAATGTAAAGAAAAGAAGGGGGAATGACAGTCTTCATTTTCTCAGTAAAGTTTGAAACTGGGTCATCAACTGAGAGGGTGGGGGAGGAAATGGTATGAGAAGCTGGAAGAGAGCAAAGAAGGTTTGGAACTACCTCTGTGGGGAGTAGGATAGAGAATCATTAAGAGGAGAGTAAAAAGATTGCCTTGCTGCAAAGAGGACCCAGTTGGGATTAGATAACATAAATTTATAGGAAACACAGTTAGCTCATTTCTGATTTATTCCAACTCAACTCAGCAGCATATAAATAGGAATGAAGAAGATAGATGTTAGAAGAAATGAAAGACTGGGATTCGGTAGAGGTTAAAGCTTCAATGGGACGAGAGAAGCAAGAGAAAAGAGGACAGTATTGAACTGAACTGGTAAACTATAGGGTTCCAATGAAGAAGTGAGAAAAGCTAAATTAGTGCAAGAATGATGGCCTCCCTGAGTTTTAAGAGATGGAGGGATCAAAGTTCATATTGAGAATGAAGAACAGATTTATGGGTAAGGAATAGGTAGAAAAGAAATGAGAGGCAACATTAGGGATGTGTTTCAGGTTGAAAGATGGGATAAAATAAAGTATTCTCAAGCTACTTTATGGTTAACAAAAGGAAGTTTGTTTGTTTTAACATAGCAAGATATGGGACATATAGTAGCACTTAGAATCTTTGGATGGGGCTCCTCTGATCTCCATGTAGAAATAAATCTAGTCTTCAAGGGCAGGATATGGGGAATCATGTGGTCTTCAGATATGCCCCAAGTCAGAGGGGCCCAACTTCACAAATGTTGGACTTTTTATGTTCTCAAGTGACCAAAAAGCTGTGTCAAGGATGCAGGAGCTAACGACATTGCAAGGACAATATTGTTGCCTTTTAGGAAAAAAACTAATCCCTGTCAGAGGAGGAAAAGTGAAGAAATGGGCCTGACCTACATTATGAGGAATGCTATCAGTCCTATCACAGGAGGTTATGAACTAATAAAAGAATTTTTGAGGTTTTGATGTAGAAAAAGAACACTATGTGGAGTGATAAGATCTAAGGGGTGACTGATCCCATATGTCATTGAGGTGAAGTGAAGAAGTAGATCATGGGGAGTTGAGGAAATTGTTAGGGTATTTGAGAAGACATCACCCCTCAATGCTGAAGATAAGTAGTATGATATTCAGGAAGCTAGGTGGTACAGTGATAGTGTTCCAGGCCTGGAGTTAGGAAGACCTAAGTTCAAATTCAACCTCAAATACTTACCAGCTGTGTGACTCTGGGAAAGTTACTTTGCTTCTGTTTGCCTCAGTTTTCTCAATTGTAAAATGAGAATAATAACAGCATGTCTCTCACAGGATTGTTGAAAGGGTCAAATGAGATAATAATTATAAAACACTTAACACAGTGCCTGGCACCTAGTAAGTGCTATGTAAATGTGACCTACTATTACTATTAATTGAGGTGAGGAAGAAGACCAAGCATATTGTTCGAACTAAAATAGGCTGTGATGAAACAAGTTAGCCTGTCAGTTAGAATTTATTAAGTACCTATTAAGTTCATGCACTGTGCTAACAACTAGGAATACAAATACAAGTAGGGAAAATAAAGACAATCTGCCCTCAAAGAGCTGCCATTTGAGTTCAAGAAGAAGATAATACATAAAAGGAGACTAAAAGGAGTGAGTGAGATTAAGGTACCCAGTGAGGTGAGGGAGGCCAGGAGATAAGATTGGTGGTGCAGATAGGAATGAGACACACCTGTTCTGGGGGCCTTCTTTAAATGGAACTCCTGGGAGAAGTCACCCAATCAGAAGTAGAGGTTGCAGGGGCAGAGAGTAAGTACTTACTTAAATGTTTGTCTATATGTTTTACTCTGTATAACTTAGTGTTTTTAAGTGTATGCTAACTGAGGAGGGCTTTACACATTTCATAGTAAAGTGCCTTGCAGTCTGACCAGTACAACAAACTGGTAGCAGTGTGCTCCCTTTTTCAGTTCACATCATGAAGTGAGGTCCAACTCAGGAATAGCTCTTAAAATTTCAAGCTGTCACATGGACTGATAAGTGAGTCTGCTAAGCTTTGGGGGAAAATAGCAGAAACACTAGAATAACATGTTCTTTCTCAGATATAGAGAGAACTCCATTCAAAGGAAAGCAAGTAGTCCAGTCATCACTGATAATCTTATAATTTTGGCTGAGGAAAATAAAGATTTCTTATGTAGAGAGATCTTAGGTCAGTAGAGATAAGCACTTTGGATTTTCAGATTTTACATATGAGAAAGAGGCTTTATTTTCTTCCACTCTCCTCAGTTTGGACAAAATAATTTATACCCTGTGGGACAAAGACTGGGACTTAGCAGTTTATTATTATACTTGTTATGCAGAAGCTTCACTGTCCCATAGTATAGAGATTTTACAGTCAATTCTTTCCTGTCCATGCAGATTTATGGATCATCCCTAGCCAGTTTTTAAGTCCCTCTTTTCATTTCTGTGACTTATAACATTTACACTTATTCACTGTGTAACTTTCTGAACCTATAAATTAAAAAAAAATTCTCTAAGATTTTCATGTGAGAGGTATAACAGTACAAATATTAATTATAGGGCAAGATCTTCTAGAGTCACATTTGCCTAATGCCTTTAGGGTCTGGCTAGCCAGATTGTACCTGACATATTTTGAAAGTGAGCTCTTGGTATGGATTTAACTATTCACCTTTCCTCCTGGTTATTTAAAACACTAATATAGCTCTTGTATCTATAAACATAATCTTCTCTACATATAAAACTGAACTTGCTTCAAAGGCAAACTATGAGCAAAAAGACCTCAATGTAGCTGCTATTTGCTCCCTACAAGAGTAAGACTGGGCTCTACCATCTCTCAATTAGCTTATAGCCCAGAAGCTTAAATTCCAGTCTTTTCAGTAGGAGAGGCAAGTTCATATACCCTATATTCAAAAAAGGAAAGTCACTTAGCTGCTCTCTCCTCAAAAGGAAAGATATATACCATTTTCCTCTCTCTCAAAGTCTTAGTTGGGTATGGCTTTTCTTCCAGAAGAAGCCAGCCTTTGTGAGATACAAAACAGCTAGCCTGGTAAATAGAGACAAATATGTATTTAATTTGTATTTGGATCTCTCGCGTCTGGTGATGCATCATAGTCTGTTTTCCCAGCCAAGTACATGACTTTGAACAAAAAATACATTATAATCCTACACTTACACCCATGATGGGGGATCTGTACCCTTAAATCCCATTTTGGGTTGAGATGTCTTTGTCAAAGGAATTCCATAATAATTGCATTGGTCTCAGTGTTTGCAATTTTTTCCCCACTCCTACCTCCTTCCCCACCCCCACCCCTCTGCCCTATTCCTGGCCTAATCAGTTGGTCTACCACATAAATTAAAGGGAAAGGAAAAATGCAAGCAGAAAACCCCAGGTGGAATTTCTAAGAGGCATCTTTCTTTACTTCAATCCTTCATTAAAAATATCTCTTATTATTTATGACTTGATAACAAGCTTTCTAGACTCAGAGCCACTGAATATTACAATTACGTATACTTAAAATATTAGACAATTGTTTTGATATTTTAGTATATTTCACAAAATACTTATTATGAAGCCTCATGCTGACTTGCAAGTGGTTGTAGTTTCTTAAAAGCTGTGCCTGAACATTAACAACTGGCTGGTCCTACCAATCTGGAAAAAAAAATGAGTATAATCCTGGATATAGTCCTACATTCCTTTTCCTCTCCTCTCTTCTTTCCTCTCCTCTTTTGGCCTCTTCTCTCTTTTTTCTTCCTTTTGCTTCTCTTCCTCCCTTTCTTTTCCAATTGCCTTCCTCCAACTCCTTCCCCCAACTCCTTTCCCTATCTCCTTCCCCCATTTCCTTTCCTCTTTCCCTCTTCTTTTTCCTTTCCCTTCCTCTTCCCTTTCTTTTCTTTCATTTCCCTTCATTTTATTTTTCATAAGCTTTAACTTTCTATTTTTAATAAAAATTTATTTTAAAATAAAAATAAATTTCTCCTAGTGATCTGATGATGGCATACCCTCAAACTTTGCATTGCTTTCGTATCTTTCAGCAACTTGCTACCCTCTGTCTCAGTCTCTCTCTCTCTCTCTCTCTCTCTCTCATCTTCTCTCTTTATATATGTGTATATATATGTGTATTATATATATATGTATATATATGTGTATTTTATATATATATATATACACATCCATATACATGCAGAGAATATAAACTCATCTTTAGGATGTAAACTCAGTGTGATTAGGGATTACTTCATTCTTTATACTTCTATCCTCAAGTACATAATGCTTAGCACATAGTAAACATAATAAATACTTGTTGATTGATTGTAACAGCAGCATGCCCAAAAAGTCTTACTGTAATTTTGAAGTTATTAAAATATCATTAAAATCTATAAATTAAACTTAATTAAAACTTATACATTATATATAACAACCAGCAGACCTTCCCTTTTCATGAGTCCCCTGATTTGAAATGCTCTATAGATATGTATTCCCTCAAAACCATGAATCTTGAAACTAACATTTATCTCCAGTCACTTAGTTCAAAGCAAAGATATCTAATGAAATTACATAGTAAGAAAAGGCTCAGAACAGCCCCTCCTCTTCTTCATACATACATATTTCTCCATGAATATTGGATGCATTCACCCATAAATAGGGAGAGTGGATATCTGTGGTACTCGTATGTGAAGGGGCCACAGGTAGGAAATGCATATCTAGAGTATATGTGTTGGCGGAGCAGCTTACATCACATATGTTGTAAGCTCACCATGTTTTCTTCTGTAATGTCATCCTGTACTCACTGTGACAGTTCCTTAATGGCTATAAGATCTTTGTTGGGAACTTTGTGCCAATGGTCTTTGATGGTCTTTAAAGTGCTGCTAACTGTTGGGCACAGAAACACATCTGGGTACTCATCTCCTGGGTGTTGTCAGCATTGGACAGTCATACAAAAAAGTCTCCAAGGAATGTTCAATGACTTTCAGTTATTTTGACTCAAAAGTTTAACTGGGAGAGGAATAAAAGTGAGAAATAAGTGATATGAGAATCAAACTTAAAAATCCAAACTTTTTTCCTTAATGCTGCAAGAGCCAAGTACGATCTCATTCTAAGAAGCAAACAGGAGAGTGAAGCATTCTCCCCTGAGGACTCGATTTGTTATCACTTTCTACATGTTGAGAAAACTAGGCATGATATTTTATTCATCAGCTAACTGGCTCTTGTTTTGCTCCAGTAAATGTTTACCTGAAGTTGAATAGCTATTCCTATACGAATAGTAAAATTGTTTTGAAAATTCATTTACTTATATAGGGAAGGAGAAGAAGAAGAATTTTAAAAGTCTAGAATACTTTGGAGGATTCTAAAAGAGTTTGACCATTGGTAAGTAATAAATTGTATTTTAAAATCAAAGTTCTCTGTACACCATCTAAGGAAATAAAGATAAATACTTTACTATTAATGATTACTTTGTATGTAAATCTGAGTGATTCATAAATAAAAAGAAATTTGTGCAGCATTATGAAGGTACATAGGGAGGAGACATTTCTTTAAAAACTAGCTTTTAGAAAATAGGTGAAAAGTTTTGAATTCCCAGTAAGAAAATCACTATATTGTTAAAAATTGTTTTGTCCATAAAGTGAAATCTGCCAGTTTATTTCTTTTCCTCTCAGGGACAACTCAGAATATATTTTCAGATCATATAGGGAGTAACAAAAATCAAACAAACAAAAAATAATTTGCATTCTATTTCAGTATTATGTAAGAATCAAAGAAAAATAAATTTTAAATCTCAAGGGGAGGTTTACATTATTAACTTTAATATTAACAATTTGATTATATTGTTACTCAGAAAAATATTACTACAGAAAAAGAAATAATATTTCTTTCTTCCCACACTTTTCTCTTAACCAAATACATCTAATCAGCCCCACTGGGAGACTAGTGGAATTCATCAAATTTCTGAAATTATTTGGGAAGTATATTTCTAGATTAGCAGAGTACTCAAGTACTTCAAGATTCTGGGATCTGTAAGGAAAGGAAAAAAATGACAACAAGCCTATGTTTATAAATCAACTTAATATTTTTAAAGTACTAATATTTAAATATCCTAGAAGTCTTATGAAGTAAGCAGTGTAAGTATTCTTAATCTTTTTTTTTTACAGACCATGAAATAATGTCTCAGCAAGGTGCCATGTTTTGCCCAAGATCACACAGCTACTAAGTGGCATAGCCAGGATCTGAACCCAGGCTTTGTTATCTTTTAAATCCAGTGTTCCTCTCACTATATTACACTGTCTCTTGACAAATTTATTGCTGAGAAACTTGGAATGCCTAAACTTTGGCTTATTCCATAACTCAGATTTCCCCAGGCAAAATGATGATGTTTAGTAGAGACAGCTGAAGTTGCTGTCTTTTGCAATTGAAGAGGACCAAAATGACATCAAAACAGCTGAAGTAGCTACAGTGTAAGTCTACAAGTATTAAAAAGTACACCAACAGTGAAGTATTAGGCACCATAATGATTTCTATTAGTGTCTCTCAAGGTGATAAGATGCAAACAATAAGGTGCACAGGAGGTGCCTATGGTGTCTAGGCTAAATTTTTACAAAGGCTGTAAGGGAGTCATTAGCACAGCAAGTCACCCAGTAAACGTTGATGGGCTGAAGAAGTTCTGTTTTAAGGAATGTCTAAAAAGGTTTGGAGTCAGGAAGACTCATATTCCTAAGTCTAAATCTGGCCTCACACCCTTACTATCTGTGTGACCTTGCCATGTCAGTTAACCCTGTTTCTCTCAGTTCTCTCATCTATAAAACAAAATCTATAAAAGCTGGAGAAGGAAATGGTAAATCTCTCCTGTACCTTTGCCACGAAAACTCCATATGGGGTCACGAAGAGTCAGACATGACTGAAAAATGAATAACAACAACAAAAGCCTGCTTGTATCTCACATGAAAGTCTGGCATGAGTAATTGAGGTCAAGGCATAGAGAAATGAGTCCTGGAGGTATGATCATTGTAGATGCAGGTGGTGTAGAATTGGGCATCAGATATGGGAGAAGAAGAAAGAAGATGAACTCCTTCAGGACAGGGATTGTTTGATTTTTGAATTTGTATTACCAGTGCTTGGCCCATGTTAATCACTTAAATATTTATGGAACTGAAAGAAAGGGCAGTTCAAAGTAATTTAAGGGATTCTCAGTATCTTGTGGGAAGTATGGAGTATGATGAGAAATTCAAGAGCTGTGGCAAGTGAATGTTAGTCTGGCTCCCAGAAGCCAATACTCTCTAACCTACCATATGGATATTGGAAGGGAATTTAATCAAGGAGAACCCATTTTGACTTCACACTTTAACACTGGTAACATAAATATGATGACTAGTATTCCTTTCCTACTATGTTAAGGATACAGAGACAGATATTTTACTAGCATTTTCTTGAGGAGTAGAAGAAGATGGCTAATTGTTTGTAGGTGCAGAAAACATTTACTGATGTAAGGGTGGGGGTCCATCCTGACCATAACTAATTGCTGAAGGCACAGGCTTATCTCTAATATAAAAAAGTAAACTAGGTGGAAATAACTCCTTAATAAATTTGAAATAATCACAGAGTCTTTGGATCATTGGGTGAAAGCACATGATACCACAGGGGAAATCTCTTGGGATTGGTTGAAGAAAATTGTCATAATTCTTGGGCTATATGTAAAACCAGCAGACTAGTATGGGGTCAATTTGTTGAGTGGGAGTGAATTACAAATTTGGGGATTAAAGATTCTAAACCTGAAAGGGAACTGATGGGTGGGGGAGGGGGGAGGGTGAAAATAATGCCTCCCTCTCTCTTCCCACTTTCTCCTCGTTTACTTATTGCTAGAGAAACTAGATCAATAGAATGCAAAACATCCATCTGTGTGTAGAGGGGAAATATGCTAAAGGAAAATAGAAGTTCTCCTCAGAAAAGGTATATATACAGAAATGTATACAGAAACAGAACTGAATAAGTCATGACTGTAAACTTTGAAAGGTAGAAAGATTTGGAGGTCCCATCAACATCACTGTCAATGTCATTGAAGCAGCAGTGGCTGACCATGATGTCTACATTAGGAGCTAAGAGAAATACTGAAGACAAAAAGTAAACACTGTTCTATGCAGCTTTAGCTCTCTACAAGGATACCAAATATCAGAATACAACAGAGAGCTACACCTAAGAAGAATTTCTGGTGTACTCTATAAAGGGAGCAAAAGTTTATACTAAATAATTAAGAATTGTAAGTTAAACCTTTGACACAAACATTCTCTACATGTGTGCCCCACTACTATTTTGCTATATACTTGAATTCACTCCCCCAGGGATCTTGTATATGCAGTGGGAGACAGTGCCCCTAGTTCAGGAGATTTTTCTATAACAGCTATTCTTACTATGCCTGCTTAGTAAATACCCTTTCTAAAAGTGTATTAACTAACAGCCACATTATGCGATGACTAATATTGTTAAACTGAACTCTTCTCAGCATTACAAGGATCTAAGATATCTCCAGGGATGGAAAATGCTGTCCACATCCAAAGAAAGAGCTATGGAAGTCGAATTGCTATCACTTATTTTTACCTTCTGTTGAGTTTTGTTTCATCTTTTGATGGTTCCTCCTATTGGTTTTAATTTTTACTTACAACTTACTAATGTGAACATATGTTTAATAGGAATGTAAATGTAAAGCCTATATCAGATTGTGAGCCATCTTGGGGAGGGTGGGGGGGAGGAAGGGGGAGAAAAATTTTCAACTCAAAAGCATATGGAAGTGATTGCTGATAAATTAATAAAATAAAAAAATAAAAAAAAAAAAGTGTATTAACTCTGGCTGATAATCAAAGGGGAATACATTGATGGGGGCTCGTGAGCGACAGTGTTATAAAATTACATTCCTTCAGGATTGCTAGCAGAATCCAGAGAAGAGTAGACAACAGCTACCCTCTAGGGACTCACCTTGCTGATGAGCATGAGAATTAGGGAATTAGCCAGGGAGGGAGTCATTCTATTCAATTCACTTCTTACCTTTTCAAAAAATAATAAAATCACATGTAATTTATTTTTGTCTGCACGATGTTGTGCTACCCTATGGTTCTGAGCAGATGATGACCCAAACTGCTCTGAGCCTGGGTTCAGATTGGTGTTTCAAACTAGTGATTTTTTATATTAATTGTGAGAGGAAGCTTCTAAAGGGCAGCTAGGGACACTGTTGCACACGTTGTTCGTCTTTTGAAATGTTGCATTCCTTTTGAATTCCTGCAGTTTTCCTACTTCAGTGATTTAGGATGGAGTCATCCCAGAGTTGTTTAGAAACAGAAATGATCATCTCATTGAAGGCCTATTCATAGCTTCCCCCCACTTTTTTTTTCTACTACTGAACACAACAGATACACAATGGTGAGAGGGGTTTAAGAATAGCAAGGAAAAATCATCTTAGGTGAGAGACTTTTAAAAGAGACAAGGGGAAAAAGTTTTAGCAGTGTAAAAAATGTCTGCTTTACTATAAAGTTAAAGTATGTAGTGTCACATGAGCACTGGAAAAGTATGCAGAAAAAAAAAATTCCCCACCTATGGTCTATGCTCCATAGCTAAGTAAGGAAAATACATATCTCTGCTACAAGGACTTTACTCTTAGCCTTCGGCAGTAATCAGGACTTAGAACAAAAAAGAGAAGAAGTTGTTAGGTGTTCATTCATTTGACAAAATATTTATTGAAGATCTACTGTATGGGGCAGTTGGGTGACACAGTGGATAGAGCACTAGCCCTGGAGTCAGAGGACCTGAGTTCAAGTCCAGTCTCAGACCAGACACTTGACACTTACTAGCTGCGTGACTCTGGGTGAGTCACTTAAACCCAATTGCTTTGTCCCCCTCCCCCCCCCAAAAAATTCTACTATGTAGAAAGCACTGGAGAAGTCACTACGGGGGATACAGATAAATGAAACCTAAGTCAAGTGGAACTAGGCAAGGGGCTAGTTTACTCAAACTCTTATAAAAATTTGAGTAATATGAGATACTTCAGTAACGTTTCATCTAGAAATATTCCAATGCTAAGTGAAGATTTCTATGAGGATCCTTAAAAATTTCACACTCTGGTTTCTCTAAGTCTTCCCCCACTATTATTGGCTGTCTTGGCAGCCTCTTTGGCAGAGAGCAGTAAGACTCACCACACATGCTGCCATCCCTCCCCATTGTCTCAATTCAGCAACACATATCATGTATCGACTTCATGAGAGACACCGCGCAAGGTGTTGGTAATGCCAAGAGACAAAGGAAAACAGCTCCTGCCATCAAGATGTATAAACCTGGATGCTTTGTCATGCACACAAACAAATATAGGACAATCAAAATTGAGGTCTAGAGAGTGTGTGAGCATTTGGAGTAGATTCCCTTTGGGGAAGAGGTGGAGCTCAGCATCTGTGTTGAACCTCGAAAGAAGACAAGGATTCTGAGAGGTGGACATGGGGAAGAAGTGCTGTTCAAGTGAGGGCAATGATGTGTGCAAATTCAGATTGTTAAGAAATGATGCGTTGATTCTGATGAATGTCACAGTTTGTCTGGAACACAGAGTACAAAAGAGGACAGTAATATGACACAAGGCTGCAAAAATAAGTGAGAAACACATTGTGGATGTTTTATGCACCAAGCAAAGGAGTTTTTTACTTTAATCTATTTCAGGCAATGGGGAGCTACGTAGGTATTTGAGAATGGGAGTCATATCATCAGACTTGTGACACAGAAAACTAATTTCATCAGGGGGTACAGGATATATTAGAGAGGGGAGAGAGTAGAAGCAGAGAAAACAATTAAGGTTGTTCTTAATTATAACAGGTCACTTAAGAGGTGACAAAGTGGGAAGCAAGAGTGGCTGCTTAGGTAGAAAAAAATGAACAGGTATAGGAAATTATGTGAAGATAAGGTTAAAAAGACTTGGAAACTATTTGACTCTGATAATGATCTGAGGGAAAATAAAAAGTGGAGAGTGATCCTGGAGTTAGTGAAATCCAGGTGACTAGAAGGAGGATGATGTCTTCAACAGAAATAGAGGCCCTTGCCAAGGACTCTACTGACATCAACTCCCATATAAACTTGTACATTCCAAAAGAAAGAAGATGTGAAGGGATGGCTAAAAATATTTTTTTCTCCTGTTGCTCATAATGGACTTTACTGCAGGGCTTTATTTGTGATGAGAGAATTTTTTGAATGAAAAATAATAGAATGAACAAAAATGTCTTATTGCCTATAAATATTTGTTTGATGCACTTACTTGTATTGTGTGTGCTTTGTGGTTTAGCAGATCAAGACTCCTGTAGCAGCAGTGATGTTCTCTTGTGCCCTTACTTTGCTCCCTGGGTGACATCTGACTTACAGTTGGAGACCCAGTTGAATGCACAAAGGTTTGGTGTGTCAGGATGAGGGACTGCAATCCTCAGGACTCATTTCAGTATTCCCTGGAGAGAAAATAGGAACAGAGGGATGATGTTTTTAAACAGATCCTCCTCCTTCCTTTAGTTTTCCAATGACAGAAATGTGAAGCCCCTACACTGTGGTCCAAAACTGTCATCTGCATTCCAAATGTCCCAAGTTCTTGAATAGACACTGCTTAAGGGAGTCAAATGTTCAGAAGTGTCCCTTTTAGTCTGGCTTTCTATTTGTCTGATCTATACTCTCCTTTCTGCAATAAACTGATAAATATTCTAGCCAGGTTTTATATTAATTCTTTTTGCCTTTCCTTTGTAGCTTTTGACTGACATCTATTCACTTCAAGGGTGATTTTCCTATTGGCAAGAGGCAGAAGAGACACACCAAGCATCACCTTCAGGAACAAGCAATTTAAGTACTATAATGAGATGGGTCTTTTCAGAGTCTATAATTGGTGACAAGGTATGGCAGCTTCATATCAGACAAAGATGTACAACACAGAGCTTATTAATGAGGATAGAGCATCATACTCAAGAAAGCTTCCTGTGACTATGAGACAGGAGAATATAACAGATAGTGCAGGTTGTTACAAAGTCCAATATCTCCAATTTGCATCATAAAACCTTTATACAAGGCAATTCAAGCTAATCCAGGATGGGATCTTTTCCCCCTTTAGAATTCACTAGTGTAGCCAGCAATCCATCACTTTGGATCCCAGCCCTCACAGACAACAGCAATAATCATCTAAACTTGCCGATCTGCTCAATTTAATTGGGTTAGTTTAGTAACCTTGCTTGTATTAAAGCCAACTTGCAAAGAGATGTAATATTTTCACAGTTATGAAGACATAGCAGCTGGCCATAGTGAGATTTGATTGTGGATCAAGAAATCAGATTTTCAGAAAGTTAAGAACTCTTCATGGAAATATATATGGAATAAATAATAAAGCAAAATTATTAACAAGGAGACCTACACAGATATTGGCAAAGTAATAAGGAATCTGCCTTTACTGACAATCCTGAAATCTATTATTCAGCTTGCTCTGGTGGTTCACCCCCCCCATACTGTACTTGTAGAAAAAAAAAGGATTTATTTTCACAATAGCAAAAGATTAAACTAGAACAAGCTGAATGAGTGGATTTTGAAATAATAAAGAGAGCTAATATTTTAGGATCTTTTTGGCACTTCATATCCAGGCAGCTCAAGTTATTTTGTAAATATTAGTTCATTAAGCTTTTTGCAACCCTCCTAGATAGGTATTATTATATAATCTTGATACAGTCATACACAAAGAAGGCAAATGACTTCCCTAAAAATCAAGAATCTGGAAGAAGCCAGAGAAATAACTCAGGCCTCCTAAAGCTTCAAGCTAGAGACACTGCTTTATCTTCAATGCATAACATATGGAAGGATTTTAAACAGATGCAAATGACCCCTTTATAATAATAGCTGACAAATACAGCAGTCTAATTTTTAAAAATAAATTTTATTGATGACTGTTTTTTTACATCACTGTTATAACTAAGATATACTTACTCCCCAAGAACTGAACTCTTCTTCCTAACAAAAAAAAAAAACCAACAACAATTAGGCAAAAATACTCAATAGAATTGACTGTATCTGACAATGTATGCAAAATTTTTTACTTGTAGGGGAAAGGAAGGGAAGGAAATGGAAAGGAAGAGAAGGAAAAGGAAGGGAAGGGAAGGGAAGAAAGGGAAGGGAATAATATCTTATTTGATCTTCATTTGAAGGGGAAGGAAGTATTTATCCTTACATATTCTCTACCAAACTTGTTAGATTTTTCATTACAGCATTTGGCTCCCATTCAATGATCTTTTCATTTGCATTGTTGTAACTTTTGTGCACATTCTTATTTTGTTTCTTATTTCACTCAGCCTCAGTTCAGTCAAATCCCTTCTTATTTCTCAAAATTCCTCTCATTCATCATTTCTTACTACATAATAACATTCCATTCCATGAGTGTGCCACACTGTAAATTTTGCAAATTTTTTTTCATGCATTAATTCACTTAATCCTTCTAAACAACCTTGTGAGGTAAGCATGACAGGTATTATTTTCAATTTAAAGAAGAAGAAATTTGAAGCTCAGGGAGTTTTTTTTTTTAATTGTTATAGCTAGTAAGCATTAAAAGCAGGACTCACACCTCCTAGGTCTTCCCTAACTTCAGCTCAAGCACTGTTTCTACAATAGCACCTCTGCTCATTCTTTCAGGTAAGCTATCATTGGAAATTAAGGCCCAACTCTTTTGACTGAAAGCATGACGATAGTCAAATTCTATAGAAAAAAAATTCTTTCTCTTCATGGTCTCAGAACAGTCATTTGTCACTAAGATATGACAAAATAACAAATTCCATTAAATTTTTTCCTCTCCTTTTTTTAAATCAATAATCATGTAAAGAAGTTTTTTCGCTGGTATGAAATGGAAGAAATAACAAATGTCTTCATTTTTAATGTCCTTTGCATGATAAGCAAGCTTTTTGCTGTGCATAGCATACAGAAAGCCAGTGTTGCTCACAGTTATGGGTACCATATTCTATTAAATCAGTTGAGCTCTTTTTGTTATTCTTTTTTTTTCTCCAAAGCTTCCATGAAATCCATGAAGTTTACTGCTTTCCAATCAGCTGGTATTTTTCTTCAAGATATATTTTGGTCTTCTGAACTATTAAAATTTCAGCATGAAAATTTTCAACGAAAATAGCCAGAACTGGTTGTTTGCATCACAAGACAAACAACAACTTTAATATAGGTTCATTTTATCACAGTGATAGTCATGAGGGTTTCTAGGCTTAATTAAAACACTTGACCTTGATCAGATAAAACCAATTGAGTTATTTCCCCCCATTTTTAATTAGTAGCTGAGTGTTAGATTTTGTATAATTTCACATTTCATTGTTTCCTTTTAACATATTCTTAATTCTATGGTTTTAAAGGATAAGTATTATTCCAACAAAATGTACAAAAGTTGTAGGTTTCCCAAAGCATACTTTCAATGACTGTTATAGATATTGCAGCAATTGTTGCTACGGGAAATTCAAGTATTTAAAGGATTATTAAACCCCACAATGAGACAAGATCAGTTGTGCCTAGTGACACATGAAAATTCAGCTTTTCCTATCATGGTCCTGTTACTGAATTTTTGAACTTCAAAATCATGCCCCTTGGTGGGTGCCTTCATTTTCCTCCTTCCTTCGTTCATTTGTTAGTTCCTTCCTTCTTTCCTTCCTTCCTTTGTTCATTCGTTCCTTCCTTCCTCCTTTCCTCCCTTCTTCTCTTTCTTCCTCCTTTCCTCCCTTCCTTTTTTCTTCCTTCCTTCCTGTCAGAAGCATAGAAGAAAAAAAAATTAGAAGTGATAAAATGTTGCAGAACAGCCTAATTCATCTTCAGGGGGGAAAATGACCTTCAGAGAGACCCAATGTAACTGATTCCTCTAAATTATGGCATTGGTTGCTGAAAACAATGCAATAAATACCTTAAAAAAACCAAACACTTACTGTTCTTCAGGGCAGGGGGAAACCAAACATATTTTCAATGGACAAGACAATACAAATATTTAAGTCATGAAGATTATTGCGGATAAGTAATTTTAATGATGAAATTCACTTTTTCATTCATTCATTCAAGGCTATACTGAAATCATTATGAAAAGTCAGGAAGAACCTGTGGTATCTGAATATTTTCTTCAGACTATAAGGCATCCATCCTCCAAAATATTTTAGAGATTTTTTTTTTCATCCAGTGGGGCTATAAGTCTTCTCCCCTGTGAGGGAATGATGAACTCTAACAAATATGTGAATCTATTGAGAAGTAGAATTGTTCTGAAATTATAGAAATACCCAAATGGAGATATAATTCTTCCATATGACTGTGAGCCATGCCAGACATTTCAAAAGGTTAAGAAAATTATCCAAGAATGGAGATGAACATGCTTCAATAGCCTCGGAACTGGCCTAATTTAAAACTCATTGAACACCTGCGGACTAAGGCTAGACTTGGAAAAAATGGACCATTCATTAAAGGTAGATTCAATTTAGTGTGATAAAAGTGTGGTTTCATAATGAAGAATAAATATCACAATCTTGTGAACAGAATCCCAAATAGTGCAAAAATAATGGATTACAGCAAATGGAAGAAATATGAATTCAAAGTTTTAAAGTTATGAAAATTTGCAAGATTTATTGTCAAAGTCAATAACTATTTTATTTTGCTCCAGTTAATACGCAAACCACCATAGGTTCCTTTTTCATAGTGGCTACATTTTGAAAGAAAGATAGCTTCCCCATTAGTTCGATTAGCAGAGAACCATAAGAATTTCAGTCACAGGTATCAGAACAGTATATCACAATGAAATCTGACCCTGCACAAGGGAAGACAAGAGAGTGATACTATTTTGAGAACTGACATCTGTCTAGAAGTGAGGGTGCACTAGACTATTAAAGTTAAGAAAAATATACTTGTTTCCACACATTTGTTCTTCCTTTTCAATCAAATAGCAATCTTTTATTAAGCACTTAGTACATGCTAGCCATTTTCTAGGTGCTAAAGATAACAAATTCAATGGTAAGCCAGTTCCTGGCTGACCTCAATGCACTTAGGTTCTATTCCTTCTTTAGATTATGTGCTCCATCTCTAACCAAGCTGTTTAAGGTTAGTATCTGAGGTCTAGGAAATGACTTCCATTAAAGACCCGTTAACTTGGCCCTAGAAGAGAGAAATGAGACATCAATGGTCCTGGGGGTTTGGTGGGGAGGAGGGGATTATACCCTTGGATCCTGTAAATTATACTGCACACTCAGAAGTTGAAGCACTACTACTTGAATCCAAGTAAAAGGATGTTCAAAATAAAATTGATCATATTCTCCCAAAATCACTCTTTCTCTAGATTTTCCTAGTTCTTGTTAATGATATCACCATCTTCCCAGTTACCCAAGCTCAAAACCTGGAAGTCATCTTTGACTTCTTGTCTCTCTCTTTTCATTTGCAATCATTACAGTTGTGTATTTCTATGTCTAAAAAATTAATCTCCTTCCCTCTGCTTTCCTCTAATATCACCACTATTCTAGTCCTTAGGTATGTCCATAGACCCTCACCAGGAATATTCCTGACTTCATTTTCCCCCCATACTCCAAGCAACCCTAAACATTGCTACCAAAATAATATTCTTAACTAACAGCTCTGATCAAAGAATCAACCTCTCAGAGTTGGAAGGGGTCTCAAAGGACTGCTAATTCAAGACATAACTGTATAGGAATCCCCTCCATATAATCCTTAATAAACTGTCACCTGAATTTTACTTGAAGCCCTCCAAGGACAGGAAATTATATCACAAGGCAACCATTTCCGCTTCTGGCTAATTTTAGTTATTAGGAAGTTTTTTGTTTTTGTTTTTGTTTTTTGCTTCAAGCCTAAATACGTCCCTTTGCCAATTCTCTTCATTTGTCCTAATTCAACTTGGGAGGCCTCATTTTTACCTAGCCATAATCACTGAATGGATGTTGCCTCAGTGAAACTGAGAACTGGGAAAGACTTTAACTTAAAAAGGCTGGGGCCTCCCACTGCAACTGGGGCCATCTCTATTCACCCTGATCTACATCTCTCCACTTGACTTCAATGGCTCTAGAGGAGAGAGTGAGGCTGGTGACTTTACATCCCTCTCTCACTTAAATCCAATTCACCTGCAAGTCATAACATCACCTTCCTGATATCACGGTCGTCTTCAAGAATGAAGGACAATCAAAAATCTGGGCAGCTACATCAAACAAATCCAATCGCTCTTCTACCTAAGTGATAGCCCTTCAAATACTTGAAGATAATTACGTCCTCTCCAATTTTATCTTTGCGAGCTAAACATGCTCATTTTCTTCAACCAATTCATGTATGGCACGGTCTCAAGGCTCTTTACCACCCTGGCCAGCCTTCTCTTTATGGTCTCCAGTACAGTAATGTCCTTTCTGGGATGGGGCACCTAGAACTGAATGAACAAAATGCTCCAGATGTGGTCTGAAGATGTGAAAAACACAGCTGAATCTTTGGGTTCACATTACCCTTTAAATCAATTCAGAAATCTTTACCATCTACCCAGTATGAACCTTTCAGTAATTCTCCATTACTTGCCAAATAAAATCTGAATTCCTTTGCCAGGTATTTCAAGCCCCATGCAATGTCTTATCAGGAGAATGTCCTTGTCTTAAAAATATGAATTTCCATGTATTTTGATATACAAATACATGTGAAGGAATTACATTTAACAACAATACTCTATATTAGTTAAGAAAATTAAACTTTTCAAAGCTCTTTTCCATAATCACAATACAGAATTTCCATCAATTGGTAGTTTTTTTCCCCTTTGAGTCAGAGCAATATGGAAATCATATCACACATGTTTAAATTCTGAGCTCCTAGGCAAAATTCTCCAAATGTTCCCTTTTCCCACTGTCCTTAGAAGTACTCCTCCCAGTCATTGTGGGGCAGGGTAGGTAAAGGAGGGCTATTTACTAATCAGAGCTCCAGAATATTGAATGGGAATGTGTTTTCCTTACTTATTCTTGGGTGAATTGTTTCTGCCTTCACCAATCAGTTTTTCATCCTGATTTTGTTTGGCCACGTGCTTGTAACTTTTGTTACACTTCAACTTTTCACCAAACCTGCTGAGCGATGCAAGAAAGATGTCAAAAAATCATTCCATGTGTACTGACTCAACTCTTCAGAGTTGTTGAAATTGCCCACCTTTCTTTCTGTACATGCTATGAACCCAGGCCAACATAAAATACACTTAATCATCTTGTGATTTTTTATGAAAAAAATCCTTTTTTTTTTAAAGGAAACACACAGAATTATGGAAGGATTACTTTAAATAAAAATTTTAGAAAATTAACTAAGATTATCCCCTAAACAAATGAATAACTAAGGTCATATCTGGCTTTGAATTTTAAATACTTTAAATCTCTTCAAGAAAGAGATGATGATGAAAATCAACATGTAAATTAAAAAAACAAGAGAAAGAAAGAAAAAAGTAGAAAAGGAAAATAAGGTGAGGGAAGAGAAAGTTATTACAAGAAGGCAAGTGAGAATGCTGGCAATTATTGTTTCCAGTTATGTGAAAATATCTTATAAAACATGTCCCTTAAAATGAATGAAGATAATATTTCACCCAATTGTTTTCTTTGACAGTTGTCTTTCTTCTAGGGCAAATGTTTGAATATGCTGCTCACTTTTAGAAAGTAATACATGCTGATAATTTATGAAGTTTGAAACTTACGGCCACAATCTCCAGGTGCTTAATTAACATAAAATTGTCCCTGAAAGTTTTTTCATAAAATTGGCCAGAAGTTTGTATTCTGGAATCCTTGTCCCAAAATTTTGGAGAGAAGCTGAAAATTTCACATACAACGGGTAAAATTTTTGCTTGCCAGTTTTTCGAAATGAATTTATAAGTGATTTTTAGAAGCTTATTTATAAAGTTTTGTCGTTCTCAAAATCTGTGACATTGAAGCAGAAAGGTTAGAGTCTAAAATTTTACTGATCTCCTAGGCTTTTTAGTTTTTCATTGAACTCATTTCTCTCAACATTTCCTGATGTACTTCTGTACTCAAGAACGTCTTCCTTTAGGATTCTTCATCTTCTGATATTGTTGACTCATCTGAGTGATTCATTCTCTTGGTCCACTCATTTGGAATTATTTTTCTATTTATTTGTGAGCATTGCATGGTATGAGAGAAAAACTTTAATTTCATCACCTTATATCAAATTTTCTTCTGTGACTGTCTCAATTATCTTTGTGTCTTTAGAATCTAACAGTGTCTGCAACATAGCAGCAATATTCATTGCTGTAATGCTTAATGAATGTCAAATTAATGGATGACTTCTCTATTGGTTGTGCTTTTCCAACATAATGGATATGTCCAGTGTTGGCATGGCAATCCGGTTGAGACAAATATCAACATGGGGTTCTTTGGGAGCATTGATGGGTGAATATGATTTCTCACATTGCAAAAAGGTTTTAACGCTTTCAGTAGTAATTCAACAGAGAGAGATCTGTAAAACCCTTCTCAATATGTACCATATTACAGCATTGTTAATGCTTTAGAATTTTTAAATATCTGCAGCAGATGGTTGAATGTTAGTAGCAATGTCTTGCTTCAATGTCTAGGAAATTTTTTTCATCCTGAACCCTAGCATGATAGTTGCTTTCTTGCCCCAGTGAGAAAAACCTTCATTTATTTATTTATGTTGTGATTCTTGTGGAAGAACAGTGTTTCTAAAAAGTAAGTTTATAATAAACCCTGCAGAAAACTAGGGTTTGCAAAATGAATTGTCCTCCTTGCAAATAATTCAAGGAATAAAGTCATGCAACTAAATACATCTGATCTTTCACCTTAGAGGGAAAATTTGCTCCTTTTTTGTCATCATATTTGGTTTCAAATGTCCACAATGACGAGACCAATCCTACTCATATTTTCTTCAACAATTCATAAGATCATGCTAATATAGCACATTTTTCCAAGAAGATGCCTTGGAAATCAGATTGTCTCACATCTGCATTTTACAGATGAGCAAACTAAAGCAAAGAGGAGAGTGATATGTCTTGACCAAAATCACACAGGTAGTGACAGAGACAGAACCAGAATCTCTTTTCATTCTTTTCTCTTTTCTTTACACTTTATAAATCCTTCTTTACAAGACACAGAGGAGGACAATCATGTTCATTTAGTCTTCTGACTTTAAATTATAAAATTATGTATTATGGCTAACTCCTAGCATTTTTTCCCTCTATTTATTTTATTGCCCTGCGGTTCAGTTTAGTGAATAAACACAGTAATTGAATTTGTGAAATAATATATAATAAACATGTCAATTAAGTTGACTATTAACTAGACATTAACCCTATCATTCCTGTTACTCCTCTGAAGAAACTGTAGAGAAAATGAGATATGGGTTGCCTTAATTTTATGATTTATGATATCTTTGGCTCCAGGGTTAGGAGGAATTTGACTTGGTTATATATTGTGACAGGCAGCTAGCTAGGTGGCTAATTCAAATCTGGCCTCAGACACTTATTAGCTGTGTTACCCTGGGCAAGTCACTTAACCCTGTTTTTCCTCATCTGTAAATGAGCTGAAGAAGGAAATGGCAAACCATTTCAGTGTCTTTGCCAAGAAAACCCCAGATGGTGTCATGGAAAGTCATACATGACTGAAACAATCGAACAACAACAACAAAAATTATGCTGAATTTCTGTATAAAAGAATAGAAACATGATAATTAATGTTTTAAAAGTACTTCAGTTATGACATAAGAAATATTTTGCCATCAGATATTTTGGCTAAATGATCTTTTTTCAAGATAGAATTGTTTCTAAACATAGAAGGTACTAGAATCTTTTATTAAGAATGATAGCATCAACTACATTTAGTTCAAGTTACTCATGCATTTTTAAAACTAATGATTTATGGTATAGCATATTGTGCTTATTATTCTGCTTTTGTTTGGTATAATACATACATTAAAAGGTTATATGCCTTGATATAACTTCATCAACTTCAAAGGATGGAATTTTTCCCCTAAGAAACTTCTGTGATAGCATAACTTGGTAGCATGAGTCAAGTGGAGATGTGCAAGCAATTATGGGACGAGCCAAGTGCCTTGTTTGTTGCCAAAAATCACAGAGACATACAAAGCTAGGCTGATTTACATGGAAAGGACTTGAAGGCTGAAAAATTTTCCCATACCCATGCTAAGCTGTGCTTGATTTTATTTACAGTGAAGTAATGATTTTATCACCTTGGGAATCATTTCAATAATCCTCTGACGCAGTCAAAGAAGAAGGAAAAAAATAAGGAGAGCAAGGAGGGAAAAAAGACAAGACAAAGTTCTCTTTATTAATGCCTCAAACCTTTAATACCTTATTGTTTTTCTCTCCATCCATCAATCTGTGTGATTGGTTTTCATGTGATTGGCTTATTGTGGATGGAATGGTTAAAAGTTCAGTCAGTGTGAAGGGGCAACTAGGTGGTGCAGTGGATAGAGCACTGGCCCTGGATTCAGGAGGACCTCAGTTCAAATCCGTCCTTAGGCACATAACACTTAGTAGCTGTGTGACCCTGGGCAAGTTACTTAACCCTGTTGCCTAGCCAAAAAAAAAAAAAGAAAAAGTTCAGTCAGTGTCACGCTTCCATGGTCTCTTCTTGAAGGTCCTACTACTTGTGCCACAGGTATGCTGAAGGATTGGGCAAGGGTCAGGAAGACATCAGTTGTCAATGACTTTGTGACAAAGTCATCATTGCCTAATCTTTTGCTGTTCTCTGAATATAAGATCTCTAAGACTTCTTTAGATATACACACAGAACAAGGGAACAAAAACACAGCAGAGACATGAGAAATGCCACCTAGGAAAACCAGGTGCCTAGCGTTACACTGGTAGCTCTGTGGATAGATCAGGGGGCTTGGAGTCAGGAAGAACTGAGTTCAAATATGGCCTTGGACATTTACTAGCTCTGTGATCCTGAACAAGTCACTTAACTGTTGCTTGCCTTATTTTCCAAAATTATTAATAATGGCACTTACCTAGCTGAGCCGTTGTGAGGATTGAAGGAAAAGATATTCATAAAAAAAGCTTAACACAGTGGCTGGCACATAATACATGCTATATAAATACTCATTCCCTTGCCTTGCCCTCTTTTCCCTTCTCTTTTCTTCCCTATGCTTCAAAGAGATTCTACCTATCTCTCTTATCCTACCTCTTTACTCCATTTGGATGGGTCTGAAATTGTAGATAATGAGCCTGCCAAAACACTTAGTAAGGGGCTCTGCCTTAATCCAATTTTGTATACTTCTCGGTTTTAGAATGCTTGAAAAACTTACACCCTTGTTGGTAGCTGTTTTCTTCCTGCCCTGCCACTGCCCCCTATCCCTGCCTATGATTATTCCATGTGCTCCCTGATTATGGGTGACATTAGAATCACAGAATCCTGGAATTAGAAGGCACTAAAGAAATTCACTAAAGGGATGAATCCTGTTTCCAGCATCTCATACATAGAATTTACAAGCTCTAGAAGCAATCCATTCCATTTTAGAACAGATTGGTGAGGATAATTTTCTACTTTATTGAGTTGAAATCTATCTCCCTTATCTTTCACCCATTGATTTTTCCTAATTCTGCCTTCAGGACTAAGTAGAACAAACTAATCCCTCTTTTGGGTCAACCTTAAAGTACCTAAGACTCTTGGCTTCCCTGGCTTCCTTCAGAACTCAGCTCAAATTGCTTCTTCAGTAGAAAGCCTCTTTGCCCTGTTTATATGTATGTACATAGTTGTTTTCAGATTGTTTCTGACATCAGAAAGTGTACTCCTTGAGGTCAGGGATTATATTTTTGCCTTTCTTTGTATCTTCAGACTTTAGTAGAGTGCCTGGCACATATAAGAGCTTAATAAATTGTGTTTATTAGCTTGACTGATTGAAAACAATAATACCCCCCCCAGTCTTCTAGGCTCTAAAATAAAAGTTCCCAATTCCATGATTTCTAATTCCCTAATTATTCTGGTGACCTCATTGGAATACCAATCACAAAAGACAGAATGAATTAATATTAACATTAGAAAGGAATTGAGGGATTGTAAAAAATTAAATCCATGTCTCCTGACTCCAAGTTTAGTGGATTGGCACCAAACCACATTGCTTCTACTGAGAAAACAGGAAAAAAATAATAATAACTGACATCCATGTAATCCTTTGAAGGCTTTACAGTGCTTTGCATAAATTATCTCAATCCCTTCTCAGAACAGTTCTATCATGGGGGTGGGGGAGGGGAGGTGCTAGTGCTTTTATCATTGTCAATTCACAGAAGAAAGGAAATAGGGCTCAGAGACAGTTAAGTGACTTGCCCATAGTCACATAGTTAAGAGGTGGAATTTGAACTGATTTCTTCCTGGCTCTAAATTACTCCCAGTATCCATTTTGCCATAATACATTTGGATCTCCCTTAGGGCTCTTATCTTGCGTCCTCCTGACCTCACATGTGGTTTCATGTTCAGAAGTTAACTTCAGGAAAAGAGTAACTCCGCACCACCACCCATCTGCAATCAGGCATAATTTCAGGATGGGGTTTGCGTTAGCTAAGTATGCAACACTTCAACTTGTTTCTTGGAACCATGAAGGTGGTAGAACAGGATATTTTAGGGTGCCTTGGCTCACTTTATTTTTCCCTTTGAACCCTTCTTCACTAAATTTCATTCTCTTTTTGAGATGTTTTATGTTATCGAAAAAGAGAAGAAATAATGGCCACAAAAGCAAGACTGGTTGGTAAGAATGCTATCGGGAAAATTCCAGAGAAGATTTAAATTTAAAAAAAGTTCTGTGTCATAATAGCTAATGTGTTTGCTGCCTTAGTCACTTTTCTTTAGAATTTCTTTGATTTGTAGATTAACATATTCACCTTTTTGTCATACTTTCTCTTTAGTTGAATTAGTTGAATTTAGCTTGGTTGACAGGGGCCCACATTCCATGGTGCATATGAAGTCTTTGTCATTTTGTGGCCAAGGCTATAGGCATTGATTCTGCCTCCTGTAATTCACCTCTATCTAACAACACTGAAATCATCACTTTCTTGCTTGTCTCCATGGAAAAATAAAATATGATTTTGGAAGGTCATCCTCTTTCATAGACTTAGTCCTATCCCTGCATGTTCAACCAGCAAATTTGCCTCCATGTTCTATCTCCATTCAATTCAGCATAACATTATATTTACAAAATACAACAAAATGTTTTTATATCAAAATTGCTTGTTATCTGGATCCAGGAAACAAAACGACAGCATTTTGCACAGAGTACTCAATAAATGAATATTAACTATTGACTGACTGAGAACTACAAATGGTTAAAGCCACATGAGCACAGTTTCAACCTAAGCTAGTCAGAAAATCAGAACATCTTGGGACTTTTCAAAATCATTTAGTCTGGTCTGAAACGTTCTTTAAACTGAAAAGTCTCTGTGAGAAGGAACTTGCAGTAGAGAGCCTGCCCTATCTTGAGGAAAGGTGATCTACATTCCAGTTCTCCTGAGAAATACTAACTGTGTGACCCTGAACAAGCCACTTGATCTCTGAGTATCCCAAGGCAACTTTGGCAGTCTAGAAGTTGCAGAGCAACTTTTAATCTCCCTTGGTTAGGGATGTTTCCCTACTGGAGGATCCTCTCCTAATGAAACCACAGATCTGGTCAAAGAAAAACAAAGTACTCCATAAATGTCGAATTATTTTTATTGATTTAATTTGTGAGCTCTTGTGTTTTGCTTCTTTTTGTGTCCCCAGTGCTTAGCATAGAGCTTGGCATATAGTGCATACTTAATAAATTTTTATTGATTGATCAATTGCCCACAGTCTAAATTGTACATTTCAAAATGTAAGGGCTGCAAACTTACAGCTTGAAACACCTCTATTTAGTCTATGAAAGATTGTTGTTTGTCCTTCATTCTAGAAGAATGAGAATGTTTAGTTTGTAAAGAAAAAAAATGGAGGGGATGTAATTATCTTCAAGTATTTGAAGGGATGTCAGTTAGGTAAAAGAGGGATTGGATTTGTTCTACATGGCTGCTCAAGTTCTTGACTGTCCTTCATTTTTTTTTTTGGTAAACATTTCTTTTTGGCAGGGCTAAGCAATGGGGTTAAGTGACTTGCCCAAGGTCACATAGTAAGTGTTAGGTGTCTGAGGTCAGATTTGAAGTCAGGTACTTCTGACTCCAGGGCTGGTGCTCTATCCACTGCACAACCTGATTGTTTTTCATTCTTGAAGAGGACCATGACATCTGGAGGGTGATGTCTTGGCTTACAGGTGAATTGGATATAAGTGAGGCAGGGCTGTGCAAAGCCATCAGCCTCACTATCTAGCATTCAAAGTAGACTACAGACATTCAGCAGCCATCTTGTATCTGTCAGCCAAATTCTAGCTTATGGGTTTATAAAATGCTTTGAGATATATATACATATCAGGACCGTTTTGTTTGTTTGAACTTCAGAAGTAAGATAGGTATGCACTAGAGCAGTTCCCAAATCTAGAATTGCTGTTGGGCTCCACTTCAGCTGCTAGACTTTTTTTCAGCAGCTATATATGTGTTCAGTACCCTCAGCAGAGAACAGCTTTTTTGTAAACCAGTTGAAAATGTATCTCATCCTCTGTACACTCTATGTCTACAGTGACTATGCCAAAGTGGAGTTAAGAAATCCTGATTACAAACGGATTCATTTCAACATTTATTGAGCCTCTATGCTATGGAAGGCACTGGGTCAGGTATCATTCTCCATTTGGAGGTATACAGCAAGTTCTAGAGATCAAGACTGCCTCATAGAACCTCAGCATTGCAATGGATCTCAGAGGCCATCCACTCAAAGCAGGATCTGCTCTGGAGCTTTCTCAATGAGTAATCATCCAGCCTTCACTTGAAGACTTCTGCATAGAAAACTATCACCTCCCTAAAAGCTCATTTCATTCTATCTTTCCATATTCATATTCATAATCTCCCATTTGACCCTGAGAAAAAGAGATAGCTTAGTTTATTAAAATGGTCATTAGCCAGAGAGCCACAAAGTGTTATATTCTAATATCATTTAGGCTACTAAATAAATCATTTTAGTGAGTCATCTAAATTTTTTGACTTCAGTTTCTTTATCTGTTGAATAAGGAGTTTGGACAAGGTGATCTCAAATCTTTTAACTTGAGAAATCTATGACTCAACTACAAATTCTAGCACATTAGTAACAGGAAAGAAAGAAATCTAACTTTAGTTTGCTTTCTATGGATCCTTTGAGACACTTTCTATGCTTTAGTATTGAATGTGAGTCGAATGCATGAAAGTGAATTGCTGTTGGGGTTAAAACCATGTAAGCTCTGAGAATAGTCTTAACACTGGTTTTTATTTAAAGAGACTTTTTGCTTTCTTTAAAATACAAAACAGACTTCCCACCTTCAAGAGCCAACTTTAAAATACTGTACATATTTCCTACACAAGCTAAATTTTGATGTCCTCACTCAGAAATAAAAGAGAATACTAATTAACTCAACCTTGCTATATATATTACAGGCTTTGTTTTTCTCCATTTGACCGATTTTCTTTAAAATCTTTCCCTGTTTTTGTTTAAGTATTTATATATCTGAGGCAGATTAGTTCATTACCAAATGCCCCGCTTATAGAATATTCTCATTAAATATTTATTGTCTACCTACTATGTGCAAGATAAAGTACTATGTTCTATGAAGGGATACATTCTTACCTTCAAGGAGTTTACACTCTAATGAAGGAAATAAAGCACATAGAAATATAGCTACACACACACATACACAGAGAGAGAGAGAGAGAGAGAGAGAGAGAGAGAGAGAGAGAGAGAGAGAGAGAGTACTGTCAAAGCAATACAAAATGTTACAGAACTTAGAGACTTAGAGCAGGAGACATCACCTCTAGCTTTTGTGATGACAGAAAGTGTCATGGAATAGGTAATATTTAAGCTAGTCCTTGAAGGACATGAATAAGTTGTATAACTGGCTAAGAGTGCTAGGGCATTACAGGAAGAATGACTGGCACAAATCTAGGTTTAAGAACACGATATTACAAAGGTGTGTTCAGGGAAAGGGTAGTCTAGTGTGGCTAGCCTTTAGGATATACAAAGAAGAGAAGTAAGGTATAAAGTAGGAAAATAATATGGAGTTAGGTCATGAAGGTCCTTGAACTCTAGGACCTTCCTACTTAGACAATATATGACTATTGAAAATTTTTGAGCAAGAGAATGACATGACTTGGGCTATGCCTTAAGCAGAGTATCTAATTTTCTGGCTGCTAATTTGAAAGAACTTTCTAGTAGTGATGGGGTTGGAAGTTATAACATTCCATTAAGTTATTAATAAACACCTACATCTGGCTTAATATGCTCAAGGACCAAAGACAAAGTTTTTGACTTACTGGGTTCATGACTATGAAAATAGAAGGAAGAAAAAAAAGCCAAACATTTTGTAGTTAATTCTCTCCTCTTCACCATACACTAATACCCTTTTCATCATGCCCTATTAAGAAAAGTAAAACTTACCAAATCTAAGCCCTTTGAGATCCTTTCTGAATTCTCCTATGAATGACTATAGAGATCTCATTTCTACAAATCTAACATCTCTTAAATATCATCTTTGGTATTATAAAAATTATAAAATTTATGACATTTTAAAAAATATCATCATTGTTCCAAGCTCTTAAAAGGTTATGAATGATATGCATCTTTTTTACCACTAAAGGGAAAAAAATCCCCCACTTGGGGAAGTTTACAATTTTATTTTATTTCTTTTGAATCATTTCCTAAAAATGTTCATCTTAAATTTTGATAATGAATTACTGCTTTTTGCCCATGTATAAATTTGCTACCTCTCGCATCTTTCAAGGTCCTGCTTCTCAGCCAAACTCCTGCTGGCATTTTAACCACTAGAAAGAATAAATTGAGACTTTGCTGCTTTTATTTACATAATGCTTATTAAATATCAAAAAATTCGTTGATGCTTTCACACATTTAAATCTGCTTGGCACAATGGACACCACCCACACAGTTTTCTTTAGAAAACTGCAAACATACATCATAAATGTGTCCCTCTCCCCCTTCACCCATACTGTAGCGACATTCTCACAAACATAACCAAATACTCAGTCTTGGGAGGGGAGGGAAGGGAGTGGAATATGAGGAGAGCCAAATCTCCAATTGTCTGCCTACTCCTTGGTATTGTGGTCTAGCCCTGCCTGGGTCCTGTACTCCCAAGGACCACCCTTGAGTTGTCTGGTCTCATAGCTCAGAGGAGGTTTTCCCACTGGATTCCTTGTTTATTTGCTTGACTGCTTTCTATCTGGTGTACCTTGGAAAAACAGACCTACATATCAGATCCCATCCTTATGAATATATAATTTTGTTTTTGTGTATCCCTCATCATGCAGACATATGTGACCTTGCATTCATTACTGCTTTTTGCTCTCTTAACCCCACTGGGAATGAATAGTCCCAATGGTGCAGTTTTTTTCTCTCTGCAGAAATATTGTTATTAGCTTACATTTTTAGTTGCAAAGTAACAGCATGGCAGTATGGGGGAAATGGTGGGCTTGGAATCCAGCAAACCCGAGACTTGGGTTTGAATCTTACCTAAGACACTTACTTAGCAATTTGATCACCAGAAAATCATTTAAGGTCCAGTTTCCTGATCTCTGAAATGGCCATGATAGTAAAATGTGTGCTATCTACCTCACAGGATTGTGTTTATTTTTCACAATGATATGATTAAGTGAGGTAAGAAGCGAAGTATTAGCTCTATTTTACAGATGAAGTTGCTGAAGCACCATGAAATTACTTTGCTGTCTCAAATTTCTTGGGATAGTAAATTTAAAACGAGACAGAATTCAATGTGATTTGGGGGGGGGGCAATGGGGGGGTAGAAGATAAGGAAGAAAATACCCAGAAATGAAGGTGAAGTAAAAGCAGAAGACATTGATAAGAAATACACATATCAAAATGATGTGACCAGAATCTTCTGAATCCAAATTCAGAGCTTTAATTTCTTCACTTAAAAATGATCCCCATGACAAAATGAAAACAAACCCACAATTTGCTGAGTAGTTTTCTCCAAATTTGAAAATTAGGAATTGTAGTTGGCAATAAGAATTTTTCTTTTTTTCCTTTTTTCTTTTCTTTTTTCTTTTTTCTTTTGTTTCTTTTTTTTTTTGCAGTGGAGGGGGCAACAGATTTAAAAATATTAAATATTTGGTTATGTAACACCTAGAACTGTGGAGCTGTCATCTTTTCTGTTAATGCTTTTTGTTGTTGTTGTTGTTATGTTTATTTTTATGTGCTCCCCAGAATATAATTGGTTACTTCAACATATTTATGTCATTAGTGAGAATTTTTTTTGAATGAGTGATATAATGTTGCTTAATTGCTAAATCTTGTAAATAGGGTTAGACGTGTCTATCAACTTCAGTTCTGTAGATATCACAAAGATTTATATCAGCTGGTGTTGTTCTCATAATAAATAAGGAAGAATTGCTAAGAATTTCTGAGGACCTTTATCCAAAAATATAATAAAATCAACTTTGAGGCACAATGAAATATTTAGGAAGTCTTCAAGCATGAGGCCTAGTTCTACAGATCTTTATTTACTTAGAACAGCACTGTGTTGTTTAGACAAATAATGTGATAGAAAGTTGTATTTTAGATTTTGGATACCATTTCCCATAACAACTTCTAGTTAGACCCTGGGTAAATTACTGAGTCAGTCTGTGCCTCACCAGTTTTATTTGGTTCATTTGTCTTTTGTAAAGCTGGCATGGCTCTCACCCTGTCACAGGTTAAAAGGATTTATAGCCAAGTGGCATGGTATTATAAAACACTGTCTCTTTCTACAAAACATTTAATAGTAGGGATTTTTTTAAGAGATAATTAACAGGATTCTGGAATTTTTCAAGTAAAAGTAAATTTAAGACCTATAAGAATGTCCTCCTCACTTATTCCCAGATCTCTCCCTGCTTCACCCCACCCCAAACTCCACCTTTAGTGCTGTAGGGCATTTAAAGCAGATTATAAATTGAAGTATATGATTGTAATGGAATACCATTGTGTCATAAGAAAAGTCTTGGGGGGTGGTTTCAGAAAAACCTGGGAAGACCTATAGGAACTGCTACAAAGTAAAGTGAGTAGAAACAGACTATTGTAAATAGTAACAACAATATTATAACAAATGATCAATTGTGAAAGACTTAGTTACTCAATTTAATACAATGATCCATGATAATACCAAAGGACTCATGATAAAAAATGCTATCTACTTCCAGAGAGAGAACTAATGAACTCTGAGCACAAATTGAAGTATGTGAGTGTATGTATGCATTCACGTATGTATATGTATATAGGTATAAGTATAGGTATATGTGTATGTATATGCATATATACATATATATGTATTTTTAACTTTTTCTTTCTTTTTTGGCAATATGGCTAACATGGAAATCTGTTTTGCATGATTTTACAGGTATAGTTGATATATTGCTTGCCTTCTCAATAAATGGGGGAGAATACAGAGGAAAAGATAGAATTTCCCAAAATAAAAATAAAAATGTTGAAAAAATAAATAATGAAATTTTAAAATTAAATAAAATCCTGGCAAAAAAAATAAAATCAGATGATATTTACGTGGTATCTGCTTTTGTTGTTTGTCCTTCATTCTTTAAGAAGATCATGACATCAGAAAGATGATGCTGGAAATGAATTGGATTTAAGTGAGGGGCAACTATGCAAAGTCTCTAGCCTCACTTTCTTCTCCAGAGCTATCTGGGTCCAGTGACAAAGTGTAGATAGACTCAGATGTAGTGGGAGGCCTTGGCCTTTTTGAACTAAGGTCTTTCCCAGGTCTCAGTTTGTCAGAGGCTTGTGAGTGATTAGGGCTAGGCAAAAAATGAGGTGAAGAATGGCCTCTTTTACCTTGTTAAAAAAAATCAATCTGGGAGGGAATGACCCTCAGGGTTTCTGGCCAAAATGGAAACAATTGCTATTTACATTCACTCTCAGCCATTTAGGCCCAAACAATGACCAAATAGCCTTGGTTTTGGATCTATTGTCCTATCAAAGAGAGCCAGAGTGATTTGGGTTTAAGGCATAGTCCTTAAGAAAGAAATCTAGCCCTTAAACCCCAAGATATCCTGTGAGTTTTCAGTGATCAAAATTTACATTCCTTTGCACAGAGCAGCCACAGATAAGATCCACATGATACCCTATGTGGACAAGGTATCTACAATCATCTTCTAAAAGCATTCTTTGAAACTTCACCTGAATAATCCAACATTCACATTCCTAGATGAATTATATTATTTATCAATAGAAACTTCCTTTGGATGACTATATTCTTTAAAATGAATCCTTGAACCCACTGGACTTCTTCAATCAGAAAAATAAAGAGAAGTGAAAGTTCTCCATTCTTAGAATTGAGGACACCAAGTAGAATTGGAAAGGCAGTAGGTGCAGGGAAAAAGTAATTGATATGCAAATAGAAGACCCTATTTTAAGTCCTGGCTCTATCATTTATTACTTTTGTGACCTCTTGAAAATCATCTCTGCACCTCAGATTCCCCATTTGTATAATAATAAGCTTGGACTAGATGACCTCTAAGGTCCCTTCCATCTCTGGGTTTATGTTTCTTTGATTAGATGGAGAAGGTGTGGTGTTCACTCAAATTATGACAATGATTTATCAATAGGTCCATGGCAGCATTAAAAAAAAAAGTATGACACTATCCTATTTTGGGAAATCACAAAAAAATCAGGGACATTGTTTGAAATTGATCTGAATAATACTAATAAAAAAAAACCCTAAAGGGCTGAAAATTTCCTCTAAGAGAAACCAAGACATCTGCACCTATAGGAAATAGCTTTTGCGTAGTAAGGGTTGATGCACATAGCTATGAGATCTTTGTGAGTAAGGATTACCAAAGCTGAATCATTGTTACTTAGCAAAATATTCTAAATATACATGGCACCATATAATAATAATTTCAGCTGCTCCAAATTAATGACAGTCATTACCCCAAGGAGCGTAGGTTCAAAAAAATAAAGAAGAATGACATAAGAGGCAAATATGCAGAACACACACTGAGTTGGGGGAATGACAAATGAATTGCTTCACACAGAGAAGAGTGTTTTTTTTTTAGTGCAATGATTTTTATGGAAGTAGGGAAGTAACTAGTGACCTCTAAGGTCTCTTCCAGGTGTTTGTCCAATGACATGGTAAGATCTTGTCTTTAGGCAGATACAACAACAACTTGTAGAAAGGAAAATGTTAAAATTAGATGGTAAGGTTTGGATGAAAGTAACAAAAGAGTAAGAAGTAATTTATTATAAGAGAAGGTAGCAAGAAGACAGTAGAACATATATCCTATATGTGTTGTTGTATATTTAGATAAACATTTTGAAAGGTGCTGTGTTTAGAAAGATGAGGCCCAAAGGATATTTATTAATACATGTATATTAGGATAATAGAAAGTCTCAAGCATCATGTTATCCTATAATGTTCAACCCTGGCCCTGTCCTAGGAAATCTTTCTTTTTTTTTTATTAGAGATTTGTAAGCAGACATTTTAGGTAGACTTATAAAATTTGTAGATGACAGATAAATAGAAATGATTGTACATATGACTGGTTATAGAATTAAGGATAAAAAAATTGTTAAAAGCTGAAATGAGAAGATGATATTTAAGAAGGTTAAATTTAGTCCTATATTGCATTTAAATCAGTTACATAAATGCAGGATAGGAAAGACATCACTTGAAAACAGTTTATGTGAAAACATCCTGGGCATTTTAGTTCACCGCAAGCTCAATATAAACCAGTAGCATTATGTGGTTGCTGAGAAAAACTGATTTAATTGAGGTCTATATGAATCAATGTATAATCAAGAGAGATAATCCCATTTTGTTCTTCAACGATCAGATCACATCTAGAGCATTATGGTTTGCTTAAGGCATCATGCTTTAACAGGGATATGGACGAACTACAATAAATCTAGAGAAAAATGTCCATGATGATGAGAGTCCTTGAAATCAAGTAACCTAAGGAATAGCAGAGGGGGAAGTAATCAGAATTTGTAGTTACAAGTGACTTCTAAGGTCATGATAAACTCTTTATTGTACAGATGAAGGACTTAAGAATTAGAACTATTTAGTTACTTACCACCCTAAGGTCATCTATCAAAGGTAGCAATGTGATGGGCAAAATCTCAAATAACTGAAGAAACAAAGGTTTGGGCTTTTGGCCGTATCAATTTATTAAGCAATGCACGCCAATGACACAACAAATTGTCACCATGCCTCCTCCGCTTGGTACTGGTCCCCAAATAAGAGGAGAGACAATTTGTATGCATTAAAAGATAATTAACAGGAAATAAACCAGGGCATAAGATTAGGTAATCTAATTTCTATTTGAAGGAAACATTAGGGGTTTTCTGATTTGGGAGGGGGATGGTAAGGTTTGAGAGTTGGGAGGGGGAAGAATATGCAGGTCAACCTTTTCGTACGTGAAAAAAGATGCTACCCAATTCCCACAGTTAGCAAGCAGGTAGAATTTACAGGAAAATGAAACTTAGGTCTCAAAATGGAGTCAGTTTTACAAGATGGAGTACAGTTTGATTTCCAGAATTCCCACAATTCTCTCAATTACTTTTATTTGTGGGGTAGGGGAGCCAGCTCATTTCCCCCATGGGTTACTTATCTATAAGTCAAATTATATGTTTTTTAAATGGGCTCATGCACATTTTCAAGATTAAAAGCCAAGAAAAGAACACTGTGAAACATCCTCTCACATAGCTTAGTAGTATTGCTAACACAGAGACCAAGAACAATAATGGTGATATGCAAACCTTGTTAAATAGACTCTATAAGAAAACTAAGTGAAGCTACAGATCAACTACTATAGGGAACACAATGGACTATTTTTGACGGGGAGATTTACATTCACCAAGTAACCAAGAAATCTCAGAAAACATGAATACCACAAAACAAAGGCCAAAGCAATACAATGATGATCATCAATATTAAATAACATCAAGTCTTCTTGTATCTTAGTAACTTACTCCCAAAGTCCATTTGACAATCACATTTTGTCTTGAATCTCAGATATCCTGTGCAGTCAGCTTGTCCCTGGATATATATTGTCTTAGACATTATGGAATAGAACTCATTCTCAGCATAGTTTTGCTTTTCTGTTTCCAAATCTCTTCTAGAGAGTCCTAGGTAATTCTACTAAAATCTTTCAGTAATAAGACTTACTGCAATTTAGTGCATTCTACTACATTTGGATTTCCATTAACCAGTTCATGTGGTGAAAACCAGTTCAAACCTTATGGACTTGATCTTATTAACAATAGAACTATAAGATGAACAGCAAAATATAAACTCATAATTCACATGAGACTTGAGAGAACTTCAGTTTTTATATAATAATTGCTATTTTTATCTTTACTTCTAAATCTTGTACCTCATATAAGAATTTTTTTAAAAATCATGAGAGAACCCTTCTATATTTTAAATTATCAGACAGATACTTAGAAATGGAAAAAATAATTTCACTTTCTTTAAAACTGTCAATGCAATTCTATATGTAAAATCCTTAATCAAATTTTGAGAACTTATTACTAAAAAAAATAATCAAAGCCCAAATTTCCATACTTGATATAGTTTAAAGTCAATCATATACACATGTCTGTAGTTCTTAAATGAAACAGCCTAATACTGTTGCTTTCTCAAAATTAACAGTTCCATTTAATTAGAAAACTGTTACATCTCTGTCTTTTTCTTATGTCTAATCTCCATCCCCTCTTTAGGAAGATATCATCCCTATCTTATATTTTGATCACAAACAGATTAAAGTTTCAGGTTTTTTAAAAATACTTTCAATACTTTAATCCCATATCCTCAGAGACATTCCACTATCAATCTATTAATTAGTAAATTTAGTATTTTATGTACAAATCTTCTAATGTTTAATTGCTCTGATTATAGAAATTTGCTGAAAGGAAAAAAAGAAATATATTTATAACAGTGTCAAGACTTGTCCCCTTAAAGGCACAGACTGACTTGATATATACCACAACAAGGGAAAAGCTGCCTTAGCTCTGTTTGATTCTAGGCATGAGTCATGTCTGACAGCCAATTATGTAGTGAAGGTCCACATTATTCGCAAGGTGTCCAAATCCAGGCTCAGGTCTCAGGTGGGGAAATTTCCTGTTAAGAAAGGAAATAGCACAATGGGAAAACTGAGTCAACAGCATTCTACCTTAGGCCACACCAATGTCATCCCCTCAGCTTTTTTCCAGGCACTGATTTATCCCCATATCAGTACTCAGAATGCAGCAATGCCATTTTGTACTTGCCTGATGGACTATTGGCTTAATAACACTTCAAGCAACCAAACGTGAATCCAAACTCTAAACAATATCAGATTACAGTCCTATGACAGTTTGTCTCAAATAGCAAAAATTCACTAACTACAACTTAAGGCTCAAATATTATTACTTTTCTCATGTTTACCTAACATTTACATTTCACTTGTCCTTCACTTATAAAATAAAAGTAACCACATTCTGGAGTTTCAGACATAAAGTAAATACCTGAGAGCTGACTTGTATTAATGTATTGAGGTTACATCTTTAAACCACCCTACGCGTTTTCATAATTTTTATAAGTAATAGCCCAAAATTTTCAAATGAAAACTCTTTTTTATTACAATAAGCTTGTTAATTCCCTCCTTTGACAAAGAGTGGGAAAGGGGCTCCTGATTCTTCAGCTCTAAGTTCTCACACTTCAGTACTTTAGATTTTGCAACATATAGTTGGTAGGGCTGATAAGATCTTATGACTCTGAATGAATACAAAGTCTCAAGGGACCTCAAAGATAAGAATATCTTAAAGGATCTATGCAACTTTCCTCCCAAACAGTAACATTATTATTACTATTATTATTATTAATTGTTGTTATTATTAGCTAAAAAATTAGAGAAAATGTAATAAATGGGATAACTAATCACAGTCAGAAAGCTGGAAGAAACCTTAGTGAGGTAAGCTAAATAGTCCAATCTGTTCCTTAATAAGAAGAATCCCCTCTACATCATTCCTATGTGATCATCCGGAAGATTGATTACCAAGTGTTTTCTGTTCATAGCAACTCCTGACTCTATGTTCGTCCAGAAGACCTGAAATTTGTGGTGGGAGAGGGAATGTCCAAATGAATAAAAATAATTTCCAGATGTGAACAAATATATTTTACTATAGCTCCCAAGAAAGGGATAGCTTTCTCAGATTGGGTGGATATAAATGCATTGGTGAAAAAGAGGAGCAAAGTAGAGAGTTGCCTAGAACTACTACAGTTTTCAATGTTTGAGACTTCTATGAGCAAAGAAGGAAAGCATAATGGAGCACAAAAATACTTCCCAATTTATATATTGTTTTATGGTCTTCAAAATATATATCACCTAATTTTTCTACTACAGCAAAGCAGGAAGGTGGGTAAAGCTAATAGATGTATTCCAATTTTATTTACAAGTAAACTGATGCTCACAAAAAGGTTGCATGCTTAGCCAGTTACACAGCTAGTAACTGCTGGAGTCAGAATTAGAACCCAAGCCTTTGACTCTTTCCATTACAGCATTCTGTCTTTTGTGAGTTATACAAATAATGATCCCAAATCTCTATTTTCTCATTCTCAGCAGCTTCCAGGTAAGTGGCTTAAAATGAAATTTGCTCAAGAAATTTGGGTTGATTATATTGGATGAGATGGGAAGGAGGGTTCCAAAGAGAACATTAGACTTAGTATAAGGAAAGTTGAGATCTTACCCTAACTCTACCATGTTTGACTTACTAGTGATCTCAGGCAAGGAATTTAGCTTCTCTAGGACATAGTTTCCCTTTCTGTTAGTCAGTCCTAGTTAACCAGCATTTAAATGGTGCCAAACATATGTCAGGCCTTGTATTAATTTCTAGGTATACAAAGAGAAGCAAGCAATAACAACACCAAAATAAATAAATAAATAAATAAAGTCCCTACTCTTATGGAGCTCACAGTTTAATGGAAGAGAAAACATGTCAAAATACTATGTACAAAGAAGATATATACAGGATAGGGGTAGTTTGGCAGTAGTGTCAGAGGGAAGACTGTTTTGCAAAAGATGAGATATGAGCTGAACTTTGAAGGAAGCCAAGAAAGATAAAGAGGGAGAGAGTTCCAGGCATAGGGAAGTGTATGTGGAAACATTAGGTGTCTATAAAACGGGGAAAATAGAACTTGTAATATCTATCTGGAGACAGTTAGATGGCATGGTTAAATAGAGCACCTGGCCTAGAGCCAAGAAGTCATGCATTCAAATCTGGCATCAGATACTTCTTATCTATGTTACCTTGATCCAGTCACTAAACAAATCTTTGTTTGCTTAAGTTTCCTCATCTGTAAAATAGGGATACTAATAGCAGTGTTATTGTGAAGATCAAATGAGACATTATTTGTAAAGTGCTTAGTACAGTGCCTGGCATATAGTAAGCACTACATCAGACCTGTACAACTTAGCAGTAGGTAGGGGCTAAAATTGAAAAAGGCTAAACTGCTTCAGGCTGCATATTGGTTTTTAGCAGTTTACTTTCCAAGTAAAAGTATAATTAATAATTAAACTATTTGCCAAACAAACCATATTTTATAAAGGGAAATTACAATTAATATTAGTTGATTACACCTATTACTTAAAATTTTTGCTTATCATGAAATCACATTAATGTTAAAAAATTACTTTGCTAAGTGATAATACATTTTAATATATTTTCCAGGTTTTCTTACTGTTTACATTTAGTTAATGAGACATATTACACTTCTTGTCAGCAATCAGTTTATCTCTCTATGGAATCATGTTTGAAATCAATTTCTTTAGAGATCTGAAGGCTAACCTCAATAGCTGCCTCATTTTCTGAGTTTACTTTCTTGAAAAACCGTTGTTCCCCACTAAGATTTTTCAACAATTTGGACACTTTAATTTGTTTTTCATTGGTATCCAATTTGCTTAAGTCAGGACATTTTGATTCAAAATGGTGATGAAGATTGTATTCCTTTGAGATGGCTATTACTTCTCAGCAAACAAAGCACAATATTTTGTTTCTTGTGTAAGTAAACAAGTGTCTATTTGTCCATTGCAGATTAAACACTCTATGTTCTGATTCAATCTTGTTTCTTTTTATCACCTATTTTACAAAGTCACCCCCAAAACTTTAATGTTAGAACCAAAAAATCTCCACTGCAACTTCTCACATATATAAAAATACTGAATGGAGTGTCTGACCTTGGAGAGAACACCAGACACTCACGTAACTTGAAGTGTGGCCATGTAGTGAGGCAGGGGAAGAAGCCCTTGAATTGCTGCTGCTCATTGCATAGTGGGCATCTGCTGTGTTGGCATATGGGTGCACTCACTTTGTTCCCATTCAACACTAGTAATGACCAAAAACACAGTAAAAAGATGTGATTTTCACTCCTGTCAGACTGGTTACAGGCTGACTATGATTGGTTGCCATGGATCACATGACAAATAGGAGAGAATGTGCAGTGGTAACCCACTGCCAAGTTACATCACCGGCACAGTAGTGACTAGTGGAAGGTGGGTTAAGCAGGGCATAGACAAAGCAAGCATTACATCTTTACTTTCTTTTATATCCTCTACGTGTTTGCAGGACGCCCAAAATCCTTTAGTGGGCTGCAAGGGGCCCACGGGCTATATGTTGTGCAGGCCTATACTACATAAATCTTTCTTCCTTTTTCTTTTCTTCTTCCTATTTTCTTCTGCTTTCTTATTTCTTTCTTCATTTCTTTCTTCCTTTTTTCTTTTCTTCTGCCTCTTTTCTTTTCTTTCTTTCTTTCTTTCTTTCTTTCTTTCTTTTTTCTTTCTTTCTTTCTATTTCTCTTCTCTCTCTCTCTCTCTCCTCTCTCCCTTCCTTCCTTCCTTCCTTCCTTCCTTCCTTCCTTCCTTCCTTCCTTCCTTCCTTCCTCCTCCTCTCCTTCTCCTCCTCCTCTTCCTCCTCCTCATTCTTATCATTATTAATTAGTCAAAATTATTTTTATGCAGTTATGATGGGTCAGGTACTACATTAAGTTCTGGAGATACAAAAACTAAAACAATGACTACTTGAAAGGAGCAGCATTATAGTGGAGGAGACCAGTGAATGTCAAAATATATACAGCATAAATATGAACTCATTTGACTGATGTGTGTGGGGGGGGAATGGAGTAATATATGTAAAAACAATATATAATTGTGAAGTGCTTTTATACTGGTATTGAGACACAATATAATTTAGTTACTTGACTGGTTAAGACATGCTAAAGAGACAATAATTTCAAATTTGCTTCACAACTAGAAAACTCATGGCTTTGCACTGAATGTGTTTCTCTACGCACAGAACTAGTTCTATGTAGGTACATTATAGGTAACCTGCTTCAAATTTTCTGGTGGAGAGTTTCTGTACAGCAGCCTTGTATCCATGCATAACTTGATCAGGTAGCTCAGAACAGTGTTGAAGGTATCAAGTATAATTTCATCCTTAAGGGTGCAATCATCAGCTACTCCATATAACTTGGGAGCGGCTTTTCCTTTGTAAATTTTTGTAGGACCCTACAAAGCTAAATAGTGATTCTCCCCTTTGGCCAGAGACTGGAGAGAAAGGAGGGTGAGGGGTATAGGAGCACTTCCCAAGAAAGGGAATTGTCAGGGCAAGCCCAAATACAGAGAGGGAAAATGAACTGATTAAAAGTAACAATATTTTTGTGAGATAGCTCAGGATTGAAATTTTTATTGAGGGGGGAAAATAGCACAGTAAGGAGGATGCAAATGATTTGTTTAAGGACACAGAGATAGACACTGTTTGGTTCACAAATAGAGCCCAGAACTCCTGCTGGGCACACTCAGATTTCACCAGGTGCTCTTTCTTCCTTGATTGGCACTTGTATCTGAATGAAAACTTAGTCCCACTGGGTACCATCCAGCTGCATCAGGCAAAAAGTGATTCATGTTATCAATATGACCTTACTGGTGAGAAGGTGGTTTTACTTGTTTCTGCTCATGAATAAATTACCTTTTTAAAAAATTCATAGGAAGGGAAAAAAATCATCTAACATTTTCATTGTTGTGAAGACATCCTGTTATGGAGAGCCCATTATGTAACTTCAATAAATGATCCATAACACTTTATTCTTTATTTTCTGCTTTCATATAAAAGCAGAAATTGATTGTGAACAAGAGTAGCACTCGGCACTTAGTGAGCTGCTGAGGGCTAACTCAAGGTTTCCTTTTTTCATTTAAGTGAAAAGAGTTTTCATTAAGGAACAATGGGAGTAGAGGGAAGAGGATGGAAAACCTAGGATGTGAATAAAGATAATCAAGGAAGAAATCAATTCTGTGGTCTCTCTTTCTCAGTTGCCTGGTTTCCCATTCACTACTTTGATATTATACACTGGTTTATGCTCTGGGTTTCAATTCTCTCACAGCAAGAGAAGTCTCATATCATTTTGCTGCCCTGCAGAGGAAGACCTCACAAAATGGTTGTTTGTCTATACCAAACAAAGCTCAAGGGGAATTTATCAATGATCAAGAGAGTTAGATCAAGGTAGAAAGGCAAATCAGAAAATTTAGGGGAGAAAGAAAATTCTCTCCAGTACCTAAATTAACTGAATTGGGTGCCTGTGTTGATTCAATTAACTCACTGGATAATTTCCAAATCTATGTTGTGTTTTGTAGACACAGTCAAAAGGTTAAAATTCTGGCCAAAGCAAATATCATGCCATTTATTTGAAAACCTGTTTTCCTCTGAGCAGTTACTTGTGATTTATCTTGAACTCTTATGTGAGCTATAACCAAAAAAGACTGTGCTTGACATTGTCTATAAAAATACCGCTGTACAGACTGTGTTTTTTTAATCCAATACAGAAACCCAAGTCATTTATAGTGGTGTCCATGAAAAAAAAATTTCTACCTACATTCACTAAGTGTTGAAAGATATTCTTAAAAAAAATTTCCTGCAGACTTTTTTCTCCAGCTGCCACCACATTAAGTTGCTTTCGTTGGTCCACATGGTTGCTAATTTTTTTTTTAAGCAGGATACATCATTGCACCCACTATATTTCAGCAGTAGGAGGCAGCTCTATGAATCATCCATTGATTCATTCAGTCCAAGCATGTATTAAAACTAATCTGGAATTATTGGTAACCTACAGAGGCTTGTTTGATTAATATGCTGTGTTCTTCATAGTCCCTACTAGTCCCTGACACCCAGAGCAGTTTCTAAGTTTACTCCCCAACTTTGTTTTTAGCTAGTTAGAATTTAATATTAAGGTAAACTCAGGGAAAAATGTCTCACAGTGAGGGAAATTGTGTGTGGGGGGTGAATTTTCGGGTCCTCATCATTTAGAAGATCTCTTAAAACGATATAGTAATGGATTTTATCTTATTAATGGACAGATCCACTACTATGAATGTGAAAAAAAAATTGGAGCAAAGACCAAAAGTCTGGCTTCATTTAATGCACAGATTTTTGAATCAAGTTTGAATTTAGGAGATCAGAAGACCAAGAAGAAGGGGAAAGGAAGTCACAAGGCTAATGTCCTATATATTTTTTCACCTCTCAAAATGAGTAATATATTGGGGGGGGGAAGGAGATGATAGAGAAGAGAAAAGCTAGGCAAAGTGACATATATCTTAGATTTAGAAAAAAATTTCAAAGAGAGAGGAAGCTAAGAATGACATTTTTAGTCTTCAAAGACATCCATGTGACAAGGAAAAGAGTGCATTGTCTCTAGAAACTGATTTAAATAAGCAAAGAAACTACCAATCAACTTTAATTTATAAAAGATATATAAAGAAGTTGGTGGCAAGAACAGGTAACAGAATATATAGAAAGTATAATGCCCTGTAAGAGAAGTGTCGAGAATGCCAAAGTTTAGAAGGAGCTGAGGTTGGTGGAGAAAACTAAGGGCATCAAAAGGTTTAGGTTTGCTTTTAACAATATTGAGAAGGGAAAGGAGTATCAGTTGGATAATAACTCCTGACAGAAGGAAGAGCTACTGCATTCTTATTTTTCCATTAGGAAGAATGGTATTGAACTGGAAAGAATAGAATCAAAATAGCTTGATAATCCAAAAAAGGTAAGATGAAAGGGAAGAGTCCTTAGCTGTCTTTTATGATTCAAGGAGCTCCATTCCTAGGGGCTGACAAAGCAGGCAGATGTCATAACTGTGTGATTAAGCTCTTGTCATACCTTTGAAAGATCTTGGGAAATGGTAAAGGAAAGGGAAGATAATAGAATCCACAAACTACAGGTCAATGAGTTTGACTTTAACTCTGCAAAAATTCTAGCATGTATTATTAGAGGAATGTTTCATGGATATCAAGTAAAGGGAGTGGTAGTCATGAAAAAACAACCATGGCTTCATCAAGAACAGGAAAACTAGATTAACTTTATTTCCTTTTTTTTCCCCACAAGGATACTAAATTGGTAAGCCAGAGGTATTCTCTAGGTATAGTACCTAGACTTTAGCAAAACAGTTGACAAAGATTCTCATGTCTTTTTTTATGGAAAACATCGAGAGATTAGACAAAAGGTAGACTAGCTGGTTTCAACTAAAGATTCAATTTGAACTTGATGGAGGGGGCAGTGTCTCCAACTGAGAGCCCCAGGGATCTGTACTTGGGCCTGTGCTTTTTAGTGTTTTTTATCAATGACTTGGATTAAGGAACTGGTGGCTTGTATATCAACTTGATGGGAATATTGGAGGAATAGCTAAGGCACCGGATGGCAGCATCATGATTCAGAATATCTTCACAGGCTACCACATTGGAATAGGCTGAGCAGAAGAAAATTAATCAGAGAAAATGTAAAGCCTTATTCTTGGTTTAAAAATGACCTTCACATATGAACTAAGGACCAATTTATCTGAAAAGATTATGCTTTAGAGTACATATCTCAATGTCAACTCCATGATAAGGATGTCAAGAAAGCCAGTGTGATTTTATGCGACGTTAATAGTGACATAATGTCCAGGAGTAAGGAAGACATAGCCATGCTATTATTTGTCCTGGTCAGATAATATCTGGAGTATTGAGTTCAGTGCTTGGTATCCATTTTAAGAAGGACATTGACAAACTGGAGAGCATCCAGAGAAGGGCAGCCTAGGCTGCTGCTGAGACTTAATATAAAGCTGTATGTGGATATGTGGAAGGAACTGGGGACATTCGGCCTGACAAATACTTAGGATGGACACGATAGCTATCTTTAAGTATTTGAAGGGCTCTCATAGTAAAAGGATATGACTTGTTCTGCTTGGTTTCAGAAGAGAGAACTAGGGAGGATGAAAAGGGACAAAAACAGGGTTGTAAAGAGAAATAATCCTAACAAGAGCTGGGAGAAATAGCAGGTTTTTATCTGTTAGGTATGTTTCAAAGATATTCCTTTTTTAGGAGCAAGTTGGACTACATGTCCTCTTAGACATCCGTTCTAACTCAGAAAATCTATGATTCCATGTCTTGCCCATAGGGCATACTCAACTATTGTGTATTGGGTTGATCTATCTCCAGACCTCCAAAAAAGATTAACAGCAGAAACTAAAGAGAAGTGTGCTAAATGATTGAAAGAGTACAGTGTAGCATTGAATACACACACATATGTAATTGTAATTATTATTATTATCTTTACCTCTTGCCTTGTTCATCATTCCTCCTCCTCTCTTATTTACAACACACTGTATCCAGATATTCTTTGCCTAGTCAATCCCATTTATATCTTTTTGCTTACGTGACTTTTGAGAGAAGCACAGAGACTTAACAACAAATTAATGGAAATCAACTGATTTGTAAGTAGGATAAGTCTAGAAGGGTTTCTAGAAGAGGTGATACAAGGGTACCACTTGGACTCATAACTGAAAAAGCATCCCCTATTTGAAATCTAGCAGTAGGACAAAACAAAAACTCCAGACTTCTCTGCACATGTTTTACATACATGTATGTACACATATGCATGTATATATATGTTTCTGTATATGTGTATGTATATATATATATACATGTGTGTGTATAATAATACATCTATCTATAGGTAGATATGCACATATACATACATGTGCATATATACACAAACACACAATCTGGATATTTACATACATATACGTGTACAGATACACACGTGTGTACATACATGTGTGTGCACATGTGAGCATGCATGTGTGTGCACATGTGTGTATATCTGTATCTATCTATTCATCTATCTATCTATCTATCTATCTATCTATCTATCTATCTATCTATCTCTACCTATCTTTCATGTAGTGGAGACAAAACCAGTACTACAGCTGTGATAGCTACAAACAAGATGGAAAATGCTTCTCAAGAATGTTTGTTTGTGGATGATAGCATTATACAATCATTTGGGAAGCTAGTTGTAGCTAATTGAAGCTGGTTTTTCACCCTAGTATGGACAGGTTATTAAGTGTCTAATCTAGTTCCTTGCAACCCTGCCAGTGAAGCAATAGACCTTGTGCTACAGAATAACCTAGAGAACTGCTAATTACTCCAATTAAGAGGTGTGAATATCATTTACACCTCTCTGTTCCCTTCTAGACAAGAAAGAATGCAGCCAAAAAAGCAGGCAGAAAATCCTAAAAAGGACATTTTGAAAGGGGGAAAAATATGGTTGAATTTAATTAATTTATGGATTTTTTCTAGACTACAAAATAAGTAAGATATGTTTAGTGTGTTTTAGGTGGGCCAAGGGGGAGGGTTTACAAATATAGTCCCTCTCCTGCTGAGAGTATTCACATTGAAATAAATGAAAGAGAGCAAGGGGAGGACTAAATAAAGCTGAAAACAAAATGTAAATACAAACAATATGAGATCTGAATATATGAGCCAAAAGAAAAATTCAAAAATCACCAGGAAGCTTGTCTTTAAATGATGGAAAGTCCTGAGTACAAATTCACAGAAAGGAATTGCCATTAACTGTTCAATCCAGGTGAGAAATACAGATAGGTTCAAGGGATTTCAGGATGGAATGGACCTTAGAAATCATTCATTCTTCCACAAATAAACACATTTCCCCCTGTTTTATGAACTCCTGAGAGGTTAAAGTACTTGTTAAAGGTCATATAAGTATAACACAGAATAAACAGTATTACAAACCCAGGTTCTCCATCCCAATATTTGGTGTTTTCCCCCTTTATGTCATCTTTGGACTTGAAAAAAAGCAGCTAACAACCTCAAAAGGAATACATCTGTATAGGATACCCTGTTTTTACATATAGGTAATATTCCAAAAGTTAATTTCTAAAAAAAAAAATGACAGCATTTTCTGATTAAAAAAAATGATAGCTAAGTTTTTTGGACAGCCTGCAAAAGCCTAATTAATCTACAAGGCTGAACTATCACAGAGTGATGACAGGATTTTAGAACCAAAGGACAGAGCTAGGATCAATGGACAAAAACTGAAAAGAAGCAGACTGAGGCTTCACAACTGGAAAATTTCTTGATAAGTGGGGTATCCAAAAGTTGAATAGGTTTCTTTTTCACTAGGTGTTTTCAATCAATGTATAGATTTTTATTTTAAAAGTGTGACACTGATAGATCATAGAGTTAGAGTTGGAAGGGATCTTCTAGATTATCTATTCTGTATTTATAATTTCATAGCTGAGGAATGATGAAGACCTCAGAAAAATAAAGTAACTTGTCTTGGGTCACACACATGTTAAGTGGAAGAACTGTGATTTGAATTCAGATCATGAGACTCCAGATCTAGTGGTCACTCCACCATACCAAACTTAGTATTTACTTATGGGAGAGTCAAGATGACCTAGGAGATCCTATCTGATTCTGAGATTCTGTGATTGTTTCTTTAGCATAGGTATGTTAGGGAAGACCTCATGCCTACTTCTCAATCTTCTAGAAAGGGAAACTTTCCATGCAGCTGGGCAGAAATGCTGTGACTTCATGGTTAGAGGGAGATAGAGGCATGTGCTTTAGTATAGAACTGAAAGACTTACACTTTGAGATGATGTCACAACCCCTTATTGTCCCCATGGTCTCCATCATATGAAGCTGTGTTGAAGATGACTTGTGAATGAGTAGGAAGAGGTACTCAATAGATTTAAAAGGAGAATCTTTCTCCTCCCACCCCCCACACCATGCCATAGAAAATCTCCTTTCAACCTGGACTCTGCATTGGACCTCTTCATCACAGTGAGGCATGTGTTTGGTGAGCATTGACCTTGCTCATTTTATACTTTACCTGATTCTTATTATCAACAAGTTATTTCTGTTTTATGTATTTTTTTTCTTTTTTTTGAAGTTTCTGTTTCCTTTTTTTAACATTCTTTTTGGAGTCCCAAATTTTCTCCATCCCTATGACCCCTCCCACATCCATTGAGAAGACAAACAATATGATACCCATTATACATGTGAAGTTTTGCAAAACCTATTTCCATATTAGCCATAATGCAAAAATAAAGAAGAAAAAAGGCAGCTTAAAAATTATGTTTCAGCTTGCACTTAGAGTTCATCAGTTTTCTCTCTGTGGAAGTGGGCAGAACTTTTCCTCATGATTCTTTTGGAATTGTCATGGATCATTGTATTGATCAGAGTAGCTAAGTCTTTCACAGTTGGTTATCATTAAAATATTGCTGTTATTGTGTATAATGGTCTCCTGGTTCTGATCACTTCATTTTCCATCAATTCATATAAGTCTTTGCAGGTTTTTCTGAAGCCATCCATTTAAGTCATTTCTTATAAAACAATTGTAATCCATGACAATAATATGCCACAAGTTGTTCAGTCATTCTACAATTGATGAGCATCCCCTCAATTTCCAATTATTTTCTACTACAAAAAGTTGCTATAAATATTCATGTACACATAGGTCCTTTTCCTTTTTCTTGAACTTCTTTGTGACACAGACCTAGCAGTGGTTTTGCTGAGTCAAAGGGTATATACACAGTTTTATAGCCTTTTGGACATAGTTTCAAACTGTTTTCCAGAATGGTTGGACAAGTTCACAACTCTACCAAAACTGCATTAGTATCCCTATTTTTCTACATTCCCTCCAACGTTTGTCATTTTCCTTTTCTGTCACATTAGCCAATCTGATAGATGGGAAGTAGTACTTCTGAGCTGTTGTAATAAGTATTTCTCTAACTATTAGTGATTTAGAGCATTTTTTTCATGATTGTTGCTAGCTTTATTTTTTTTTTTTGTTTTGTTTTGAAAACTGCTTGTTCATATCTTTTAGCTATTTATCAATTGGGAAATGGCTCTTTTTAAAATGTATAATTTTAGTGCCTTTCCTTATATATTTAGAAATGAATTTATCAGAGACACTTGCTGTAAACATCTCTCCCCCCCGTTTCCTGCTTTCCTTCTAATTTTGGTTCCATTGGTTTTGCTTGTGCAAAACCTTTTAAATTTCATCTAATCAAAATTACACATTTTATTCACCACGATTCTCTTTATCTTTTTTTTTTTGGTCATAAACTTTTCCCTTATCTATAAACATGAGTGGTTTTTTTTCCACCTTCTTGAGTTAAAATCTAGCTCTGTGACCCTGGGCAAATCACTCAACCCTCTTTGCTTCAGTTTCCACATCTGTAAAATGAGCCAAAAAAAGAAAATGGTAACCACTTCAGTATATCTGCCATGAAAACCTCAAATAGGGTCACAAAGAGTTGGATGAATGAAAATGACTCAACAACTAGAACAGGGGTATAGCATGTAGATAGAGAAGTAAATACATGATAGCTTGAAAAGAGAGAAAGAACTAAAAATTGAGGACATGGGAGGGTTGGAAAGACAAGATAGCACCTAAGTTGTTATATAGCCCTTTAAGGTTTACCAAATTAGGCTTATGTAAATGACCTTATTTGATCTTTTTAACAATCACCATAATATAGTTAGATAGGCAGACAGATAGATAAACATTTCAATTTTACAGACAAGAATAATGAGGCTGTTGGGCCTTGTGGATTACAATCTCTGCTACTGGGAAGCTAAGGCTGGTGGATTGCTTGAGTTTGAGAATTCTGAGCTACAATAGAGCTCAATTTGAGGATCATCATGGAAGCTTTGACCTGGTTGGTTTCAGAGTCAAGACAGCTCATCCTTTCTTAGGTAGCATTATGCCCCTCTTCTCATAGAGCTCACTATATAGTGCTGGAAATGGTGTGGATGGTCTTTTAGGGGGTGTACATGCGTCTTAAACTCAAATTCTTGATACTCTCTCCTTTCTAGGTTTTCATGACACTTCTATTGTGGTTCTCCTTGTTATCTGTCCAATCTTTCTTTGTCTCTTTTCTGGATTTTCATCCACATCATACCTGCTAACCCTGAATGTCCCAGGCCCTTTTCTCTTCTTTCTCTTCTCTGTACATTTGAGGATCCCATCAGCTCCATCTTTCAGTTATCATCTCTGATTTGGTGACTTTTAGATCTATTTGAACAGCACTAACTGCTCTCATGACTTCTAGCCTCACATCTCAAACTGCTTGTTAGACATCTCAAATTGGATGTCCTGCATAAATCTTAAACTCACATGTCCAAAACTGAACTCATTAAAATTCCCCTGAAAATGTTCCCTCTTTCTGACTGCCTTTATACTATCAAAAGTTATCACCATCCTTCTAGTCACTGAAACTCACAACCAAGGTGTCATCCTCAACCTCTCACATGACTGCCACATATCCAATCACTTGCCATGTTTTGTTTATTCTACATTCATAATAGCTTTCACAGAGGTGGAGCCAAGATGGCGGAGTGAAAGCAGTGACTTGCTTGAGCTCTCCCCCAAACCCCTCCAAATACCTATAAAAAATGGCTCTAAACAAATTCTAAAGGAGCAGAACCCACAAAAAAACAGAGTGAAGTAAATTTCCAGCCCAAGAAGATCTGGATGATTGGTCAGAAAGGTATATTGTACCAGGCAGGGAAAGGAGCTCAGGGTGGCATGGGTGCACAGGCTGCAGCGAACCTGGAGCAGACCTCAGAGGAGTGAATCATGGGCAGCTGTGGTGGTTTCAAGACTTCTCAACCCAGGAATGCCAAAGACAACTTAGAAGGTCAGTGGGAAAAGTCTGTTTCTGCAGTGAGAGAGGAGCTAGGTCTCAGAGCCAGTTCCAGAGCACAGAGTGTGGGTGCCGGGGTGGTGGTTGCGTCCTGAACTTCTGGCCCACAGACTCAGGGGGAATCGAGTGGCTGATCAGAGGGGGATTGCAGGGATCTCTTTGCCAGTGCTGAGGCAGGAATCTCTTGCTTTGCCTGTGCTTGGATCTGTGTCACAGTTCTTGGCAGTGGTCCTGGGACGAGGAGGAGCGCTGGCCTGGTAGATCTTGTAGTGGCTGTGCAGAGCAAACCTTCCTCACAGTTCCAGTACAGAAAGGAGTGCTTATGGTCACTAATAGACCAGAGCACAGGTCAGGAAAGGAGTAAACACCTCGCCCCTTAATATGACACCTTGGAAGAAGTGAAAATTTACGGGTTCCTACAAGTATCTCTGAAAACAACTGTATAAACCCCCAAAGCTTGGGACAGTACATTCTCCACATTGGAAGCAGACTCTTACCTTAACAAAGAGTTTAAAATACAATATCTTTCACAGACACACATGTGAATATATATACATATATATGTTTATATGCATGTGTGTATGCACATACCTATATATACATACATACATGTATATGTGTGTACACATATCTATATCCATATATATATATCCATATATATATATATATATCCATATATATATGTATCTGTGCCTTCTTCTATCTTCTTATATTACCATCACTGTGATGCAGCCCCTCATTTCCTCATGCCTGAACTATTTATTACAATAACCAGTGGGTTGGTCTCCCTCCTTCAAGTCCATCTTCCATGTGGCTGTCAAATTAATTTTCCTAAAGTGAGGTCTGATTGTGTCAGTAAACTCCATTGGCTCTGTATTGCCACCAGGAGCAAATGTAAAATTGTCTGTTTTGTGTTTTTAAGTCTTTCATGAAGTTGTTGCATCTGATATTTTCAGACTTCTTATACCTTACTCCCTTCCACCTATTTTGTGATCCAGTGATATTGACCTCCTAGTAAAATGGAAAAAAAAAAAGTCTTGGTATAAGAAAAAACTTCTTAAAAATTAGAGCCTTCTACAGGTGGAATGTACTACTGTATGTGATACATTTTCCTTTTGTTGGAGAGCTTCTAATAAAGACTGGATAACCTTCTCTCAAGTATACTGTTAAGGAAATCCTTAATCTCTATCTGCCTCAGTTTCCTCATCTGAAAATTGGGGATAATAATAGCACCTAACTCACATGCTTATTGTCAGGATTGGTTGAGATAGTATTCATAAATTGTTTAGCACTGGTGCATTTCATCCACTTAATATGTCACTTCCTCCTTTTTAAGGTATAAGAGAGGTTTTGGTTGGGTCCCTTCTAACTGATACTGTGAGGTTGTCATTCACTTTGTTTTACTTTTCAACAAAGTGAAGGACCTAATTCTTTGTTGATATAACAATCCCTTAAATATTTGAAAGCAACATATTCCTTATGTCTTCCTTTCTTCAGGCTAACTATCCCTAGTTCCTTTGATTAATCCTCCTGCAGCATAATTTCTTTTCCCTTTTCCAGCAACAATTCAACAAACATTTATCAGCCTCACCCTCCTCTACATTTCCAACTTGTCTGCTCATGGTGTTTGCTTATTTTAAAAATATTGAGCTCTCCTGCTGGGGGGCAGAGGGCACTGACCTAAGCTTCTTGTTTTGGGAGCCTAGGGCCTGGTCACTGGCTTTGTGTGCTGAGGCCTCTGGTGTTGGCAGTTGGATGCTGTAGGGTTCTGGCAGCTTACCTCGTGTGGGGCTGGAATCAGCAATCCTGGAACTCTAGGGGTAGGATTTGGCAACTGGGAAATTTCCTGCTCACCTGGGCCTTTCCTTCCTTTCACTTTCTTCCACTCCTTTCAGAAGGATGTTACAGGATGTTTATCCACCTGGGGCCCCTTGGAGCCCTGCTTTCCTTAGTTTTGCTGAGGCACTTGGGAGACTGGATTGCTGTAGAATGCTGAGGCACCTGGCAGTTTTCCAAGCTGTTTTCCACTGGTTCCTCCACCCTCACTGAGGCACTCGGGTGTCCAGGTACTGCTGTTTTTGCCTGCTCCACCTCCTGGGTTTCAGGATCTCCCTGGTATGCTAAGGGAGGGCTTTCTGCTAGCTTACTGGGATGCCTCCCATTCCATACTGCTCCCCTTCTCCCAGGGCAATAGGGGCCTTTCCTGTTAATTCCTCCAGCTATCTGGGCTACTGGACTGCTGCACCCTGTCCTTCTTCTGGTTCAGCTGTTTCAGGGTTTTTCCTGGGGTGATATTTTCTGGGCTTTCAGAAGTTAATAAGGGAGGGTAAGAGCAACTTACTTCTTACTCCACCATCTTGGCTCCCAGAAGCAGAAGTCCCATTCCAACTTGTTAATTCCCTCCTTTAAATGTGGCAATCAGAAATGCACAAAATAACATGGAGATGTGAAGTATCAGTGGACTGTAGTGTTACATTAACTAAGAGTTCAGAAAATTCTAAACTCTGAAAGTTCATTATAAATCCTAACTTAGGCTTGGAAGTACTGGAGATGGAGTCTTGGCAGACAAAAACTGTAGGCCCAAGGAGGTTTTTTCTGGGCTACATGCATGGCAGCTCCAGTGTAGAAATGGGATTCTCTATGGGAGTCCTAAATCAGACTTTCCAGTAAGGCTCCTCAACTATAGGGGAGGAGAGCTGGGTCTTCTACAGCAGGGACATGAAACTCAGATAGAAATGGTCTTGCAATATTGACCTTGTGGTTTTTTAGTCATTTTTCAGTCATGTCTGACTTTTCATGACCCCATTTGGGATTGTCTTGGTGAAGAAACTGGAGTGGCTTGCCATTTCCTTCTCCGGCCCATTTTACAGATTAGGAAATTGAGGCAAACAGGGCACACAGGTAGTAAATGTCTGAGGTCAAATTTGAACTCAAGTCTTACCTGATTCCATGCCAGGAGCTTTTATTCACTGCCCATCCACCTGCCCCAATATATTGACTTGGAAAACCACAAGTTAACATTGTCTTTGTTGTATTGTATTTTTATTTATTTGTCAAACATTTCCCAATTACATTTTAATCTTGCTATGGCTTCACTCAGGAGCCCCCATAGGGCAGAAAAATTTTCACTTATTCTTCATATGCCCCATACTTAGCAAAGTGCCCAGTATGTAGTAGGTGCTTTAAAATGCTTGTTGATTAATTATTTTTAATTTAGGTTTTGTGTAAGAAAAAAATTCCTAGGAAATCAAGGAATCTACAGATGCTGCCTTCACAGCCCAACTACAATGAACCTTTACAGATTTATTACAAATTAATAATTAGCACCTGATATACACACTGACCTCTTTCGGACAATCTATCTCTCTCCCATCTGTGTGTCTTTGCATTGATGGTCCTCCATTCCTGTTTCTCCTCACTTTCATTGCTCAGAATCCCTGTTTTTTTTTTTATTTTTTTGGTTCATTTGTTTTTTTAAAGGCTCAAGTCAAGGCTTACCTTTCACATGAGGCCTTTCTTGATCCCCTTCCCTCAGCATTTCCAATTACCTTGAGTTTATGTTGTATCTATTTTGTAAATACCTAAATATTTCCACCAGCTAGGTTGTAAGCTCTTTGAAGGAACCAGCCACTTTATTCTTGCTTTTATGTTTCCACTACCTTGCATACAATGGGTATTTAATAGATTGAATAATTGATTAATTGATTCAAGGACAGTAACAAAATTTGATCAGTGACTGCAGCTAAGGAGGGAAAAGTGGAAGAAAGAAAAGGTAGAAAATCCGTAGTAATAATATTGACTGGGAAAGAATGAGCCTTGGTGAGAATGGAAAGGTATAGAATGGGGGGCTAAATCCCCAGTTGGGATAGCTGTTCATAAGCAAAGACATGCATCACTTGGGTAATTTGAAATTAGTGAACGACCTTTACTCTGTTCGGAAAGGGATCTGGTTAGAAGCTTTGAGAAAAATCTATGAGAAATGGCAGTAAGGATGTTAGGCTAGTATTAGAAGAACTTGAACCTTTGCAACCTTTTTTTTAAAGACCTTTTTCCTTTTTTATAATCTTAGTGGGCAAATTGATACTGAAAATATATTAGATCATCAAAAGTATATGCTTCCTACCTTGGTATCAGCCGAATTCCTTTAACTCCTTTGCTGGACTCTTTTTCTGTGTCTCTACTGATGAAAGCTTCCTCCTTAAGTAAAAATGTTTCTTCTGGGAAGCTTTGACTCCTAAGGTTGTATTTGAAACTACCTTCAAATTGTTCCTCATTCAGACATGGTGGTGATAAAGCAGGCTGGAGAGACTTGGCTAGGCTGGGAGTGAAGACCCCTGTTGATGACTGAAGCGTTGTTAATGGTGTACATGGTCTGAAAACTTGAACCAGGCTGATTCAATATGTAGTAGAAAGGATAAAGTATAATGTGGGAATCTTCTGAGAGGTTTCTATCTACTTCTGCCCTCCCCTCCCTTTACTAAAAGTGAGAGCTTTGCAGAGGAAAGGGGCTCTGAGATTTTTGTGGAACTGAGAATCCATTTATAAAAGCACTGCTCAATTCAGGATTTGGAGGTCCTGGAGCTGATGGGATATTTTCTCTGTGTAGTTAGTATATGGTCAGTAGATACTCATTTAGGGACTGGAACTTCATTTCTTCAAACCTAAAGACGAGATCTTTAAGGAATGGACTCATATTACCTTGTAAAATGTTTTCAGCTAGAGATTTTCAGAAGCAAAAAAAAATCTGTAAATATATGTACATTTAAATATATATATGTATAAGTATATATATATATATATATATATATATATATATATATATATATATATGTACATACATACATACATACACATATATGGTTGAAAGTTATGTTGACTCAGTTACAAATTGTTTCCAGTCCTGTTTATCAATCAGTGCTGGAGGAAGATCTGGTGGGAAAGGAGATACTAAGTCTGCAGCTTTTTGTATCACTTTCTTTTTTGTTATGTAACAAAAGAGAACTCACATTACCTTGTAAAATGTTTTAAGCTAGAGATTTTCAGAAGCAAAAAAGAATATGTCTATAAAAAAGAATATGTGTATACATATATGTATAAATACATGCATATTTATGTATGCATATGTATTTGTATATATGTACATACATACACATATAGGGTTGAAAGTTATATTTACTCAGTTACCCATTGTTCCCAGTCCTGTTTATCAATCATTGTTAGAGAAAGCTCTGGTGGGAAAGGAGATACAAAGTCTGCAATTTTTTGTATCACTTATTTTTTGTTACATAACCTCTCTGCAAATTACCATGTTCTTGCTACCTTGGGGAAGAACTGAGATGCAAGAGCCCAACTGTTTCTGCTGCGGCGGAGCTATCTGAATTATCTTAGTTACCTATAAAAGCTGTTCCTACCTTGAAGTCACTGGTGTTATTCGATGCCAGCCAATTGATGTATTGCTACCTTGACTTACTTATAATAAAATCCTTTTAAGTCTCTTCATCCTGAGTTTTGGCTCATTAATCAAGGTGAAAGCCCAAATAAAGAATTTTCCTTTCAACAAATTACCGTTGTAACATTCTCCCATGATGAGTGCAGAATAATACTAAATCTGAATGATAACTATAAAAATGTTATGTTAAATTTTTAGTGTTTCTGATTATTGACATAGACACCCAAGACACATACATACTAAAGCTTAGATCTATATAGGCATTTTGACATCATCCTCATTATGGTCATCACCATTATTGTTACTCTTTTGCAGAGGCAATTTGGCATAGTCAATAGGGAAATGACTTCTGTACAGTCTAAAAATTCTGGATTCAAATCCTTCCTCTGCCACATACTGTTTGTAACCCCAAGCAAAACATCTGAATGTTCAGTGCCCAAGGCAACTCTCTAGTATTTTTAAGTTATAGAGAAGGTGCTAATAAGCATTGACAGAGGAAGTTACATCACCAAGACTTCCATTCCACTAATGAAATCACAAATCCAATTTAAAAAATCCTAATTTTTAATTATAATTTTTTTTCTGTTTGTGTTTCTTGAAAGGTAGATATATGGCTCCAAGATGTTATCTCTTTTACTGTGGAAAACTAGACATGGCCAATACAGTATACTTTTTCATTACAAGGTAGCTTTAGAGTGGGAAAAAAATCAGAATGGGTGATATGGGTAGACATCAGTTGGGGAATGGCTGAACAAATTGTGCTCTATGAATGAAGTGAAGTATTATTTCACCATAAAAATGATGAATGAGAAATTCAAGGAAACATGAGAAGACTAGCATGAAATTATGAAACAGACCCCAGTACTTAGTGAACAATATACACAATTACTTTTATGCTTTGAATAACAACCCCAAATAGCAATCAGATGGATGAGTTGTAATGCACAGTCCAAGTCTTAGAGAACTGTTAGCAAAACACACCTGTCTTTTCTCAGGACAAAGGTGGGATGGGGTGCTGTGAGTGTGGAATGTTCTTTATTATTATTATCAGATGTGGTCTCTGTCAGTTGGCTTGGTTTTAAATGTTGTTCTTTGTGACAAGGAAGTATTCAATAGTGGAATTTAAGAGGAAATGATAGTGATATAAAAGCCAAATGCTGTAATTTTTAAGACTCTGAAAATCATTTTTTGTTTGTAAAGGAAGCTATAAGCTGGAAATTTCCCTATCGTGTAGCAGTCTGTATATATTCTGACCAGCTGAGTTTAGGATACTTCTGATTTCTTCTTGGTTCACCACTTTGAGCTCTTTCCATCCTGCTTTTCTCATTACAAGTCTGTGCTTTCTAGTTTGGGTTTCTCATCTTTATAACTCACCTATTCAATCTTACTCTTGTTTGATTTCAACTCCTGATCATTCCTTCAGATTTGGTACTTGCTGGCTCCTGCCATTTTTTTACATAGGAATATTTGGGAGGAGAAATGCAGGTAGAGGTGTGTGACTAACAAATGATCTCTTACTATCTTTCTCAGAAGTCTACTACTACTTGAACTAAATAGTCAAGGAAGAGGAGTACCTGGCCAACAGGAAGGTTTTAAGACCAGATGATACTGTACAGAAGAGGCTGAACATCTGATTGTAATAAAAACTGACCACAGGAGTATCTCAGGATTATTCAGAAGCTGAAATAATGCCATGTCAGTATGCCTTGGTGTTATAGTAAAAATAATAGTAATAATAATGAATGTACCCAAATCAGCCATCTCATCATTCCACACCAGGCGGCATTCTTTTAGACTTTTCCACCATGCCCCCAAAATCTCTTCATCTTGGAAGATCATTTTAGTTCTGAAACTTATATCCTGAAAGTATCCTCTGCCCCTAGCCCTCCTCCTTCTAACTGAACAGCAACTTCCAAAACATCCATTTAAGGAGGGCACCTAGACTAGCCATCTCTTCATTTCCCGCCAGACAGCATTTCTCTGAAACTTTTCAAAAATATATTTTTGAAACATTCTTTCTTTTTTAATGTTTATTTCCAAATTCTCTCCCTTCCTCCAACCCCTCATGCACCCACTGATAAGGCAAGCAATATGATATCAATTATACCTGTAAAATAATGCAGAACATGTTGACATATTGACCATATCACACAAAAAAAGAAAAAATACAGTGAGAAAATTATACTTCAGTTTGTACTCAGAGTTGATCAGTTCTGTCTTAAGAGGGGGATAAATAGTATTTTCTCATCCTTAATCCTTTGGAATTGTCTTGGATCATTGCACAGATCAGAGTAGCCAAGTTTATCATCACGTCATTGCCATTACCGTGCACAATGTTCTCCTGGTTTGGCTCACTTCACTTTGCATAAATTCTTACAGGTGCTATCTTATTTTTCTGAACCCCCCACATTATTTCTTATAGCACATAGTACCCCATCACAGTCATGTTCCACAACTTGTTATGCCATTCCTCAATTGATGAACAGCCCCTCAATCTACAATTCTTTGCCACCATAACAAAAGCTACTATAAATATTTTTATACATATAGATTCTTTTTCTTTGAATTCTTTGGAGTATAGACTTAGAAGTGGTATTGTTGGGTCAAAGGGTATGCATAGTTTTGTAGCACTTTGAGTATAGTTCCAAATTGTTCTCTGGAATGATTAAACCAGTTCACAACTTTATTAACAATTTATTAGTATGCCTATTTTCCCTCATTGCCTCTAGCATTTGTTTTTTTTTTCTAATAGGTGCAAATTGTTACCTCAGAGCTATTTTAATTTGATTTCTCTAATCAATTGTGACTTGGTGTATTTTTCATGAAACTATTGATAGCACAGTAGTGTTCCATCACAATCATATACTACAACTTGTTTAGCCATTCCTCAATTGATGGGCATCTCCTCAATTTCCAGTTCTTTGCCAGCACCAAAAGAGCTGCTATAAATATTTCAGAACATTTAAGTTATTTTCCTTTCCCCCCAATCATCTTGGGAAACAGACCCAAGAGTAAAATTGCCACATCAAAGGGTTTATGCTTCTCTTGAGTCTTGTGTTTGAATGACAAATTTTCTATTCAGCTCTAATCTTTTGATAAGGAATACTTGTCTTCTATTTCATTAAGTGTACATTTTCCCTCATGACTCCCCCAGAAGGATTATACTCATTTTTGCTGGGTAGTTGATTATCAGTTGTAATCCTAGCTCCTTTTTGCTCTGGAATATCATATTCCAAGCCTTCCACTTCTTTAATGTGAAAGTTGCTAAATCTTGATCCTGACTGTGGTGCTACAATATTTGAATGGCTCATTTCTGGCTGTTCAAAATATTTTCTCTTTTATTTTGGAGTTCTGGAATCTGTTTGTAATGTTCCTGGTAGTTTTCATTTTGTGATCTCTTTCAGGAGGTGACTGATGGGTTCTTTTAATTTCTATTTTACCAACTGGCTCTAGAATATGAAGGAAGGGTTTTTTTTTATAATTTCTGGAAATACAAAGTTTAGACACTTTTTTCAGATCATGGATTCCAGGTAGTTCAATAATTCTTAAATTATCTCTCTTTTTTTCTGTTTTCCAGGACAATTGTTTTTCTAGTAATATATTTCACGCATTCTTCTATTTTTCCATTCTTTTGACTTCTTTAATTGTTTCTTGATGCTTCACAGAGAAATTAGCTTCCACTAATTTTTAGGACATTGTTATTTTCAGTGATTTTTTTTAACCTACTTTTCATTTAGCCTATTCTGCTTTTTATGGTGTTATTTTCTTCACTATTGTTGTACCTCTTTCACCAATCTGTTTAATTATCTTTTGATAATTTTTTTACATCCCTCTCATTTATTTTGCCAAAATTTCCTCAACTGCTCTTAACTCTATCCAAGAATTCTTGTTTGACTCATATACAACTAGCATTTTTGTTTTAGGCTTTACTTGTAGCTGTTTTTATATTATTGCCTTCTGAGTTGATGTCTTGATCATCTTTGCCACCATATTAGCTTTGTATGATCAAGTTTTTTTTTTTTTGGTCGTTTGTTCATTGTTCCAGCATATTTCTTGATTTTGAACTTTATGTTAAAGTTGGACTCTGCTCAACCGAGGTGGGGAGGCACTACCCCAAACTTTTGCCTTTATCATGCTGCTGTTTTCAGAGCTAGTTCTAGGGGTCGGCAAGTTTTTGGTGCTTCCAAGGTGGTGTGATCCAGGAAGAGGTGTGGTCACTGCTCTCCTGATGTGTATTCTGGTTCCCTTCTCCCGAGCAGGTGCAAGCAGTAATGTTGCTTTTGGACCTGTAACTGTGACCAAGTAGCCTGCTCTGCTGCAACCAGAAGTACTAGTGCTTCTCTCTGCCTTGGAACTGTAACCAGGGCCTATGCTCCTTTGTGACCACTTACAAGCACTCCTCTCCTCCCTGCAACTGTTACCCAGAACTGCGAAAGGGCAATAGACCAATCAATACCAGCTACACCTAATGGCAGCTAAGAGCCCCCTCTAGTCTCTTTCTGACCACTTGTCTGACTCCCTTACTGGTTCTGGGCTGAGAACTCTTGAAGCTGCTGCTACTACTGCTGCCTGCTGGTGCTGCTGCCATGTTCCACCCCAGTGTCACAGACCTCTTCTCCTACCTCCTAAATTGTCTTAAGGCAGAAAAATGTCTCACTTTGACATTTTGTTGGCTCTGCCACTCCAAAATTTGATTTGAACCCTCATTTTAAAGTTGTTTAGAAGGGAAGGTTGGGAGAGCTCGATTTGATTGCTGCCTGCCTGCTGTCATCTTGACTCCTCCCAAAGAAATTTCCTCTACTGGAGGCTTCCCTGAGGAACTTCAACAGCCTTTGTCTTGCAGCCCTTCCCTCTGAATAAAAGGTATATATCTCCTCCAAGAGCCTCAACTTAATCAGGGCACCTATTTTCACCATCCCTTCATTTCCCACCAGGCCTGTACTCTTCTGCACTTCTCTATCATGGCCTCCTTCTCCAGGTACCTTCTCTCTCCCTCATTTCCCCCTTTCAATTTCCTTTATGTATTGTCTTTTCTATTAGAGTATAAACTCTTAAGGACAAGCCTTGGCTTTATTTTTCATTTGTATTTGCCTTCCCAGCATTTAGCAAAGTGCCTGGTATTGTGCCTAAGCATTTATTAGAAGTTGTTAACTGACTAAGGTCCCTCAGGATGATTCAGAAATTGAAATAATGCCAGGTCCTGTAGAATAGGGTGATATAGTAAAAATAAGGAGCTAAAGGAATTGAGTGCCGATCTCAGCTCTGTTAGCTGTGTGACCTTGAACAAGACATTACTTCTGTATCTCAGTTCCCTCATATGTAAAATGAGGGGTTTGGACCAGATAATCTCCAAGGTCTCTCCAACTCTAAATCTATGATTTTCCCTATGATCTCTATTTTACAGCTAGGGCAATTTTTCTCAAATATATTCCCCAGGGGTTCAGAACTATGTCCTTTTTAGAAAACAGGAGGGTAGGGGTACTAATTGAGGTGCAGTCTTCTTAGGCTCTCAGGCTGAAAATGTCAAGAAGCATGACAGTCATTCTGTTTGACAAGCAATAGGACCCTTCCATCAGGTTCAATTTGCTTCATTCTCGGATAAAATTGCCTTGGTCCTTGAAGAGAGCTCCATATCAGAAGCAATGTTTCAGTTGCATTTTTGGTTCCTCCCAAAGGAACCCACACTAGGACACAGCAATGGTGCTTTGAAATCCTTCCTTCTAGAAACATGAATCTCTTTTAAATTCTGCATTTAGGCCCCCAGGATTTTTGATGAGCACAATGTTGGGTATCATATTTAGACATCTGTGTAGGGATCAAGGAGCCTGTGGAGAGAGTCTGGTTGGTCTACTTATAATACCTGCTGGCATTCAAAAACCCAGGATGCCTGGATTCATTATAGTCCTTCCCCTTTATCACAAATATACTCCTAATTTAGTCTCTATTGCAGTCAAGTTCCCTTCCCTCAACTCTATCACCGTGTGCACCAACAGTCTCTCCTTCTGAGATATGTTTTGACTTCAAACCCTGCACCCTCCACCTTATACCCAGTTATAAGCCCGATTTCTTTCTGTTTCTTGGCACATGTTTTATTATTTAGCAAGCTAAGGTTTGAAAGTCAGTGTGGTATAGTGGATACAGAGCAGGCCTTGGTATCAAGAAGACCTGGGTTCATTCCCTGCCTTTGATATGTGCTATCTTTGTGACCCTGGGCAAGTAGCTAACAGCAATAATAACAACACTACTAATAGCTAGCATTTATATAGCACCTACTACGTGCCAGGTATTACACTAAGTGCATCATAAGTATTTTCCCATTTCTTCCTCAAAACAACCCTGGGAGATAGGTGCTATGGTTAGCCTCATTTGACAGGTAAGAAAACTGAGGCAAACATCAGTGAAGTCACTTGCCCAGGTTCATGCTAGGTAGTATCTGACACTAGGTAGCAAATGTCTGAGGCCATCTTTGAATACAGGTCGTCCTACCCTCAGGTCTAGCACTCTACCCACTGTACTGAGGCAACATGTTGAGGCAGCAGGATGGTGCAGTGGATATAGAGAGCTGCACCTTGAATGAAGAAGACCTGATTTCAAATACAGACTTAGATATTTGCTAGCTATGTGACTCTTTTTAACTCAGTTTCCTTATCTGTAAAATAGAGAAAATAATAGCATCTACCTGCTCTGGTTATTATGAGGATGAAATAGGATGATATTCATAAAACACTTTGCAAACCTTAACATGCTATATAAATGTTGTTGTTGTTGTTACACTAAGCAACTCTGCAGGGCTATAAGTTCAAAAGGCATATCTGATGCATTGGTGGAGGGAGTCTTTTCCCCAAGAGTTCCCTATACTCATGAAATCACAGGTACAGCCCCAATCCCTATTCAGTTACTGTGCTATTGGTTGAGGCTTAACTTTACTTACATACTTCCTCATGTTGCTCAAAGACACACACACACACACACACACATACAATACACACACATATATACATGTATATTTACGTATACATATATAATATGTAACTACATACATGTATGTATTTATGTGTACTGCTCATGCTTTCAACAATATCTCCATCACTCTGTCTCCTACTATAGAGGCAAGCACCATTATCCACTAAAATAATGTCATGTTGACTCAGAATATTTCCTCGTGTGAACTATGCAGTTTCTACCCTTAGTTTTTCATCATTGCCTCACAATAGAAAGCTTTAATGGCAGGATTCTCTCTCCCTCTTTTTTTTTTTCATTTTTCCCCAGAGTATTTAACACTATTGGCAAATGTTCCAAGAAAAAAAATAGTTGTTTTGTAAGAAAGATGTTCTGGCAATAGTAATAATATTCAAGCCATCTTTTATTGGGAGGAGGGCATTTCATGTATTTATTTATACATATTTATTATCTGTCTCTCTGACTTCCTCTCCCTATAATTGAACCATTAAGAAAATAAAAATAAAACCCTCATAACAAATATGCATAGTACAACAAAATAAATTTCCAGCCGTATTCAAAAACGTATTTCTCATTCTATGTTTTAACTTCACCTCTCTGGCAGGATGTGGGTGGCATGCTTCATCTTTAGTCCTTGAGACTAATGGCTTATCCTTGCATTGATGAAAGTTCTGAAGTCTTTTAAAGTTGTTTTACTTTATAATGATGTTGTCATTATGTAAATTGTTCTACAAGCTCTGGTCACTTCACTCTGCACCAGCTCAGTTTCCTCTGAAACTCTCCATATTTCAAGAAAGATATTTTATTGCACACATAGCCCATGCTTTGTTTAACCATTGCTCAATAGTTGGGCACCTGTTTAATTTCCAATTCTTTGCCACTACAAAAAGAGTTTCTATAAATATTTTCATACATATGGGTCCTTTTCCTCATCTCTGATCTCTGTGGAATAATGAAGGCATATTTTTAAAAAAAATAAATGACCAAAAATGAATCAAGGAACCAAAACATTCCCCCTACGATGGATTGTCCTTTTCACTAAATGGGAAGTGTTACAATGAAATGAGCATGGATTCTAAAATCTGAGCAATAAGAATTAAGAATTTTGGTGATTCTTTTTCTTAATTTTCTTAATTTATTTTGATTTATCAAAAATCACTTTCACATGCTTTTGAGTTGAAAATTTTTCTCGCCCTTCCTCCCCCCCACCCAAGACGGTGCACAATCTGATATAGGCTTTACATTTACATTCCCATTGAACATATTTTCACATTAGTGAAGTTGTAAGTAAAAATTAAAACCAATAGGAGGAACCATCAGAAAGATGAAACAAAACTCAACAGAAGGTAAAAATAAGTGACAGCGATTTGACTTCCATAGTTCTTTCTTTGAATGTGGATAGCATTTTCCATCCCGAGGCCTCTGGAGATGTCTTAGAGCCTTGTAATGCCGAGAAGGGTTCAGTTTAACAATATTAGTCATTGCATAACGTGGCTGTTATTGTGCACGAAGTTCTCTTGGTTCTGCTCACTTCACTTAGCATCAGACCATACAAGTCTTTCCAGGTTTTTCTGAAGTCGGCCTGTTCATCATTTCTTATAGCACAATAATATTCCATTACATTCATATACCACAACTTGCTCAGCCATTCCCCAATTGATGGGCATCCTCTCAATTTCCAATTCTTTGCCACCACAAAAAGAGCTGCTATGAATATTTTTGTACATGTGGGTCCTTTTCCCATTTGTTTGATCTCTTTGGGATATAGCCCTAGAAGTGCTATTGCTGGATCAAAGGGTATGCACATTTTTGTAGCCCTTTGGGCATAGTTCCAAATTGTTCTCCAAAATGGTTGGATCATTTCACAACTCCACCAACAATGTATTAGTGTTCCAATTTTCCCACATCTTCTCCAACATTTATCATTTTCCTGTTTTGTCATGTTGGCCAATCTGATAGGTGTGATGTGGTACCTCAGAGTTGTTTTGATTTGCATTTCTCTAATCAATAACGATTTAGAGCATTTTTTCATATGACTATAGATGGCTTTAATTTCTTCATCTGAGAACTGTCTGTTCATATCCTTTGACCATTTATCAATTGGGGAATGGCTTGTGTTCTTATAAATTTGTCTTAATTCTCTATATTTTTAGAAATGAGGCCTTTATCAGAGAGACTGGTTGTAAAAATTCTTTCCCAATTTTCTACCTTCCTTCTAATCTTAGTTGCATTGGCTTTGTTTGTGCAAAAACTTTTCAATTTAATGTAATCAAAATTATCCATTTTGCTTTTCATAATGTTCTCTATCTCCTGTTTGGTCATGAATTCTTCTGTTCTCCATAGATCTGATAGGTAAACTATTCCTTGTTCTCCCAGTTTACTTATGGTATCAGCCTTTATATCTAAGTCATGAACCCATTTTGACTTTATTTTGGTATATGGTGTGAGATTTGGGTCTATGCCTAGTTTCTGCCATACTCTTTTCCAGTTTTCCCAGCAGTTTTTTTCAAAGAGTGGGTTCTTATCCCAGAAGCTGGGGTCTTTGGGTTTATCAAATAATAGATTACTATAGTCATTGACTACTGTGTCTTGCATATTTAACCTATTCCACTGATCCACCTCCCTATTTCTTAGCCAGTACCAAGCAGTTTTGATGATTGCTGCTTTATAATACAATTTAAGATCTGGAATTGCTAGGCCACCTTCCCCTGCATTTCTTTTCATTAGTTCCTTTGATATTCTGGACCTTTTGTTTTTCCAAATGAATCTTGTTATTATTTTTTCTAACTCTATAAAATAATTTTTGGTAGTTTGATTGGTATGGCACTGAATAAGTAAATTAGCTTAGGTAGGATTGTCATTTTTATTATATTAGCTCGGCCTACCCATGAGCAACTGATGTTTTTCCAATTATTTAGATCTGATTTTATTTGTGTGAAAAGTGTTTTGTAATTGTGTTCATAGAGTTCCTGGGTTTGTTTGGGAGGTAGACTCCTAAATATTTTATAATGTCTACAGTAAGTTTAAATGGGATTTCTCTTTCTATCTCTTGCTGTTGGGCTTTGTTGGTAATATATAGAAATGCTGATGATTTATGTGGGTTTATTTTATAGCCTGCAACTTTGCTAAAGTTGTTTATTATTTCAAGTAGTTTTTTACTTGATTCTCTAGGATTCTCTAAGTATATCATCATGTCATCTGCAAAGAGTGATAGCTTTGTTTCTTCTTTGCCTATTCTAATGCCTTCAATTTCTTTTTCTTCTCTTATTGCTAAAGCTAAGGTTTCCAGTACAATATTGAATAACAGTGGTGATAATGGACATCCTTGTTTCCCCCGATCTTATTGGAAATGCTTCTAGCCTGTCCCCATTACATATAATGCTTGCTGAAGGTTTTAGATATATGCTATTTATTATTTTAAGGAAGACTCCATTTATACCTATGCTTTCTAGTGTTTTTAATAGGAATGGGTGTTGTATTTTATCAAAAGCTTTTTCTGCATCTATTGAGATGATCATGTGGTTTCTGTTGGTTTTGTTGTTGATATGCTCAATGATGCTGATAGTTTTCCTAATATTGAACCAACCCTGCATTCCTGGTATAAATCCTACCTGGTCATAGTGTATTATTCTTGTGATAAGTTGCTGCAATCTATTTGCTAGTATTTTGTTTAAAATTTTTGCATCTATATTCATTAGAGAAATTGGTCTATAATTTTCTTTCTCTATTTTGACTCTTCCTGGTTTAGGTATCAACACCATATTTGTATCATAAAAAGAATTTGGTAAGACTCCTTCTTCACCTATTTTCCCAAATAGTCTATATAGTATTGGAATTAATTGTTCTTTAAATGTTTGATAGAATTCGCATGTAAATCCATCTGGCCCTGGAGATTTTTTCCTAGGGAGTTCACAATGGCTTGTTCAATTTCTTCTGAGATGGGGTTATTTAAGTATTTTACTTCCTCTTCGGTTAATCTGGGCAATTTATATTTTTGTAAATATGTATCCATTTCACTAAGATTGTCAAATTTGTTGGCATATAGTTGGGCAAAATAATTCCTAATTATTGTTTTAATTTCCTCTTCCTTGGTGGTAGCTTTGCCCTTTTCATTCTTGATACTAGTAATTTGGTTTTCTTCTTTCTTTTTTTTAAATTAAATTAACCAAAGGTTTATCTATTTTATTGGTTTTTTCATAAAACCAGCTCTTAGTTTTATTTATTAGTTCAATAGTTTTCTTAATTTCAATTTTTTAATTTTTCCTTTGGTTTTCAATATTTCTAATTTGGTGTTTAGTTGAGGATTTTTAAGTTGTTCTTTTTCTAGTTTTTTTAGTTGTATGCCCAATTCATTAATCTCCTCTTTTTCTATTTTATTTATGTAAGCATTTAGAGATATAAAACTTCCCCTAAGAACTGCTTTCGCTGCATCCCATAGGTTTTGGTATGTTGTCTCATTATTGTCATTCTCTTGAATGAAATTATTGATTGTTTCTATGATTTGTTGTTTGACCCAATCATTTTTTAGGATTAGATTATTTAGTTTCCAATTATTTTTTAGTCTATCTTTCCATGGCCCTTTATTACATATAATTTTTATTATCATGATCTGAAAAGGATGCATTTAATATTTCTGCCTTTCTGCATTGGATTGTGAGGTTTTTATGCCCTAGTACATGGTCAATTTTTGTGTATGTGCCATGTACTGCCGAGAAAAAAGTATATTCCTTTCTATCCCCATTCAGTTTTCTCCAGAGGTCTATCATACCTAACTTTTCTAATGTTCTATTCACCTCCTTAACTTCTTTCTTGTTTATTTTGTGGTTAGACTTATCTAGTGCCGAGAGGGGGAGGTTCAGGTCCCCCACTAGTATAGTTTTGCTGTCTATTTCTTCCTGTAACTCCCTGAACTTCTCCTGTAAGAATTTGGATGCTATACCATTTGGTGCATATATGTTTAGTAATGATATTACTTCATTGTCTATGGTGCCTTTTAGCAGGATGTAGTTTCCTTCCTTATCTCTTTTGATTAGATCTATTTTTGCTTTTGCTTTGTCTGAGATCAGGATTGCTACCCCTGCTTTTTTTACTTCAGCTGATGCATAATATATTCTGCTCCAGCCTTTTACCTTTACCCTGTATGTGTCACTGTTTTTTCAAATGTGTTTCCTGTAAACAACATATTGTAGGATTATGGTTTTTAATCCATTCTGCAATCCGTTTCCGTTTTATGGGAGAGTTCATCCCATTCACATTCACAGTTATGATTACTATCTGTGTCTTTTTCTCCATCCTTTCCCCCATTTATGCTTTTCTTTCTCCTTTTTCCTTTCCCCCTTCACTAGTGTTTTGCTTTTGACCACTGCCTCCTTCAGTCCCTCCCCCTTTTATTATCCCTTTCCCTTTTCTTCCCCTTTAGTCTTACTGCTTCTTCCCTTTCTTTCCCCCTCCCTTTTCTTTCCCCTCCCTTTTCTTTCCCCTTTTCCCTCCTACTGCCTATAGGGCAAGTTAGATTTCTATACCTAACTGATTATGTTATGCCCTTCTTGAGCCAAATCTGATGAGAGTAAGGTTCAAACAATGCTCCCCCCTCCCTTCTTTCCCTCTGCTGTAATAGGATTTTGTCTTTTCCTGTAATGTAATTTACCCTTGTCTGCCTCCTCCTTTCTCAGTACATTTTCTAAGATCAGATTGATCCACTTATTTGAATCCATTTAACCCACTTGATTAGATTTTTTTTATCATTACATCAAAGTCAACTAATATCCATCCTCTTTATGTATACTCCTTTAACATGTAATAACAATACAGTTCTCAAGGGTTGCAAGTGTCATATTCCCTTGTAGGGGTTTAAACAGCCCCCCCTTATTAACAACATATTGTATCTTTGTCCCATTTACCTTTTTAAGTCCTTCTTGAGTCCTGTACTTGAAGATCAAATTTTTTTTTTTTTTTTTGCTGAGCTCTGGTCTTTTTATCAGGAAAGTTTGGAAGTCTCCTATTTTGTTGAATATCCACCTCCTCCCTTGAAAAATGATGCTCATTTTTGCTGGGTAATTGATCCTTGGCTGCATTCCAAGCTCCTTTGCCTTAGGAATATCATGTTCCATGCCCTGCGTCTTTTAATGTAGAAGCTGCAAGGTCCTGTGTAATCCTGACTGTGGTTCCATGATATTTAAATTGTTTCTTTCTGGCTGCTTGCAGCACCTTCTCTTTCATCTGGTAATTTTGGAATTTTGCTATTATATTCCTTGGCATTGTCAATTTGGGATCTCTTTCAGGTGGTGATCGGTGGATTCTTTCTATGGTTATTTTCCCTTCTGGTTCTAGGACTTCAGGGCAGTTTTCCTTTATGATTTCCTGAAAGATACTGTCCAGGCTCTTTTTTTCATCATGATTTTCAGGTAGTCCAATAATTTTTAAATTGTCTCTCCTGAGTTGATTTTCCAGGTCGGTTGTTTTACTGATGAGGTATTTTATTTTCATCTATTTTTTCATTTTTTTGTTTCTGTTTGACTGATTCTTGCTCTCTCATAGAGACATTAGTTTCCATTTGTCCAATTCTAGTTTTTAACAGATTGTTTTCTTCTGTTAGTTTTTATACTTCCTTCTTCAATTGGCCAATTGTGTTTTTTAGGGACTTGTTTTCTTCAGTGTATTTTTTTTCCAATTGGCCAATTGTATTTTTGAAGGACTCTTCTACCTCTCTCATTTGACTATTAAAATCCTTCTTGAGCTCTTCTAAGAAGGCTTTTTGGGCTTCAGACAGTTCATATTCCCTTTTGTTGTTGCAGATGTGGGTTTGTTGAGAATGTTGTCCTCTTCAGAATTTCTGTCTTGATCTTCACTCTTCTCATAATATGAATCTATGGTACGTTTCTTTTTACTCATGGTGTTTCTTTATTCCCTGGCCTTTAAAGAGATTGAGCTCTCCTTCTCGGGCACAGAGGGTATTGACCCAAGCTTCTTGTGTTGGGAGCCTAGGTCTTGGTGACTGGTTTTGCACATGCTGGGGCCTCTTATGCTGGTAAATGGAGGCTGTAGGTTTCTGGCAGCTTACCTCTTGTTGGGCTGGAATCAGCAAGGCTGGAACTTTCAGGCAGTTCTAGGTTGCCTGTTTTTCCTTTCCTTTAGCTTTCTTCTGCTCCTTTTAGATGGGTGCTGCAGGGTGTTTATCTGCCTGGGGCCCCCTGCAGTGTTGTCTCCCTGGTTTCTACTAATGCACTGGGAGATTTCTTTGTGGTAGTGTGCCAAGACACCTGGTGGTTTTCTGAGGTGGTTTCCACCAGTTCCCCCCACCCTCACTGAGGCACTTAGAGGTCCAGGTGTTGGTGTTTGCCTGTTCTACCACCTGGGCTTCAGGATTTCTTCACAACTGGAGGCTGCAGGGCTCTGACAGCTCATCTGGTGTTGGGTTGGAACCAGCAAGGCCTTAGGAAGCCTTTAGGTTGTTTTCTCCACCTCCTTTCAGATGAATGCTGCAGGGTACTTATCCACCTGGGGCCCCTCGTAGTTCTGCCTCCCTTATTTTTGCTGAGGCACTGGGAGAACTGTTTGCTGGGCTGCTGCACTGCTGCTCCCTGTCTTTCTTCTAGTTCAGGTGTTCCAGGTTTTTTTTTTTCTGGGGTGATATTTTCTGCGTTTTCAGAGGTTGATAGCAGAGAGTGAGAGGGACTCTCTTTTCACTCCACCATCTTGGCTTCTGGAAGCAGAAGTCTCATCTGGTGATTCTTTTTTATTTTAATCAGTTGTTTTGAAATATTACCACTTAGGCTCTACAAAACAACTTTCAATAATCCTTTGTTTTGAAAGTTAACGGGTAAGGGTAGGAATATGGGGATGTCTTACAGGAAAAGAAAAGAGAGAGGGAGAAAACTGTTTTTACCTAGCTTTTTTAGTTTTAATACTATTAGGATAGTTCAAATGTTAGAAACGACATGAAAGCTGAGTGGACTCACCCTTTGAGACTGACAGGCTGTTCTATCATTGGGATCTGAATCATAACATTGATATTGAGAGTCTCCACCTTTTAGTATTTCTAGGAGACAGAGTTCTTTTTCCTTCTCTGATGAAGAGAAACAGATGCCTGTGGCACATGATACCTATGATCATGGCCTGTGGATGGGCCTCTAATCATAGGTGTGAAAGGTATTGATTTATAAATAAATACCTGGAAAATTCAGAGGGATGCATTACTTACCTCAATGGAGATTAATGAACAAGAAACACAAACAATAAAAACAGCTGGCATAGGGAGAGAAGTCATAATTCTCATTAAACAGATATTTCACCCCACTAGCTAATTTTGGCACCAAAGCTTCAGTATTACCTAATCTAACTCCTAAGAATAGTATCTCTATGTTTTTCTGAACTACCTGTGTTCTTCAATTCCATCAACACTATTAAGCACCTACCATAATCAGGGTATGATGTGAGCAACCCTCAATGCAAAAATAAAAAGCCACTTAGTACTTGACCTCAAAAAGCCTTCAACGTGAGAAATATGCTACAGCATGCACACAAAGAAATGGGATACAAGGCAAAATTTGATAGAGATAAAGAAGAGTTTCATAGGGAATTCCCTAGAAATACTGGGGAATGTACATATCAAACCCAGTTAAGAGGGTCACAGACAGCCTTATGGAAGATGTCACAACTGAGTTGGGCCTTTAAGTGAGAGAAGGATCTCAAAGGGCAGAGATGAAGCAATGTATTTCAGGCGTAGGAGACAGCCTACGAGAATGTCTGGGCTTCAGAGCATGGGAGGAGTGGTCCAAGTTGGCTGGAGAATAGACTATATAGAAAGTACAAGGCTTAAAAGTTTAATTAGGTTGGGGCCAAATTGTGCAGTACTTCAAACTCCTGGTTGGGGGACATGTATTTAATTTTCTAGGTAAGGGGGAGACACTAATGGTTTTGGAGCGAGGAAATGACAAAATCAGATCTGAGCTTTGATAGATCTGCCTTTTTGCAGGATAGATTAGAAAGGAGGAAACTCTGGAGTCAGACTCTCCTCTTACACTGCTAACAGGTCCTCATCACCTCATGCCTAGGCCATTTTGATAGCCTGCAGATTGATCAGCCTGCCTTAAATCTCTCCTCAATCCATCTTCCATTCAACTCCAGTGATTTTCCTAAAATGTTGGTCTGATCATGTCACTCACCTACTCAACAAATTGCAGTGCTTCCCTATCAACTCCAGGGGCAAACATAAACTCCAGTTCAGCATTAAAAGCTTTTCATAACTCTCACCCCACCCCGCCCCTTTCCAGTCTTCTTACATCTTATGTCACCTCCCTCCCTCCATCTTCTCTTGGCCCTTGTGATTTTGACCTTCTTGCTGTTTTTGGAACAAGACACTAACACCTCTTGATTCCAGGCATTTTCATTGCCTACCCCCATGCCTGGAATGCTTCCCCTTCTCATCATTACCTCCTGGCTTTCTAGGCTTCCTTCAGGGCTCAGCAAAAGCCCAATCTTCTGCATTTTTCCCGATCCCGATTAGTTTGAAAGCCTTCCCTCTGTTAATTATTTCCCATTCATCCTGTATATAACTTACCTGAAAATAGTTTTTTGCATTTTGTCACCCTCAAAGGTTGAGTAGGGGTGTCTTTTTCCATTCTTTATATCCATAGTGTTTGGCACATAGTAGGCACTTGATAAATGTTTGTTGACTGACTGACTTCTTGACAGGAGGCATGTGATAGTCCAGGCAAAAAGAAGGTTCCAACCTAAAACAAGGTAGTATGAGTAGGCATGAAAGGGAGATTATTTTAGGGACCAAAGAACTTGAAAAATGCTTGGATGTGTGTGAGAGGTGAGGGAGATGAAAAATTTCAGGATGATTCTGCTGTTTAAATTTTATGGCACTAGAAACAGAAAGGTCACCCACTAATAGATATAAAGAAGCTGGGAGGAGGAGCAGGTTTAGAGGAGAAGACAAGTTCGGTTTTTGACTTGTAGAGGTTGAAGTGCTGGTGGGATATCCCAAGGAATATGCTAGACAGGTAATTAAAAGTTCAGGAGTAGAATTTAGGGGAGAGTTTGAGGCTGGATATGTAAATTTGAGAGTTAGCTACATACAGCTGATACTGAAAGCATTCTTTAAATAAATAGAATCACAGAATGCTAGAATCTAAAATATAGAGGTCATCTAGTCCAATTTCCCTCCCAATATAGTCATCTCTTCTACAAAATTCCTGACAGATGGTAATACAGTCTCTTTTGGAACACTTACAATTTCAAGGAACTCATTACAATGTTAAGCAGCCCAGTCCATTGTTAGACAGTTATCGTTGGTAGAACATTATTCTTTATGTTGACAGAAAATCTCCCTATAAATTTTACCCATTGGTTTTCATTCTATTTTATCTTGCAGTGGTCTTCCAAAGTCTGATCTTCCCACACCTAGGGGGCCCTGGGGTGATAACAAGGAGTGCAGGATCAACCCATCAAAGCATGAAAAGATAGATTCTATCCAGTAGTGTGTTGCAAAAATTTAACAATTTGGCCCTATGAAACAACCTGCCCTGCAAAAAAAAAAAAAGGTATGTACAATACAGTTTTACTTTAATCTACATTATTAACATTTTCTCTATCAGTTTCTTAAGTGTAGATGCTCAACAAAACAATAAATCAAGCCCTGGTTTGTAGTGTTTGCTAACATGATATAAATGCTTGCATTAAAAATTTAACAATTGGCTCTCAAGAGCTAGGACATTTTAACTCCACTGTATTCCTGGCAACCTTTCAATAACAATTCTTGAGGTTTGTCTTCAATACAACCATGCCACCTGCTTTAATCCCTTAATGGCTCAAACTCTCCCACTCTGACCAGCAATCTCACTGTGCAAGCTCCCAGATTTCTACCCTTTGTTACTTGGGGTCAGACCTTAAGGATAGTGCTAAATGAACTGGTCCCAGACACCCATTCCAGCAACTGCACAAGTAAAATTCTATCCTCCAGGCATCCTCACATTCTGATGTATAGATCATTTTATGACTGAGTCAATTACCCTTCTATAGGCTCTGTGCTTTGAGGCAATGGTCACTAAGAGGTTCCTTCCCCTCCTCTTTTTTGCTTTTAGTGAGACAGTGTGATGTTCACATGCTGAGCAGTCATTTGGAGGTTGTGATCTTTAGCCTTTGCCTCAAACTCACCATTCTTCAAATTTTCCCCTTTCCCTCAAAAATGCTTCAATTCACCCAGGTTCACAACTTGGCATCATCCTTGACTCTTCCTTTTCATTCATGTCTCATATCCAATCAGTTACTAAATCTTGTAACTTCTCTGTGGCCAACATTTTGCATATATATCTGTGCTCTTCTTATTATACAAAGACCATCCTGCTTCAGGCAATCAACATTTCTCACCAGGATTAGCACTTGGTCTCTCTGCCAGCCTCTTCCCTCTCTCATCCATCCTCCACGTAACAGTGAAAGTAATTTTGCTAAAATTCAGGTTCCACCACATCACTCTCCTACTCTATAAATTCCAGTGACTGCCTATTAACTATAGGATCAAATATGATTTCATCTTTGCGTTATATTATTTTCATTTCTATTGTGAATACATTTGATAATGTACATTATTATTAGTTCAGTGATACAGTATATCATTTATAAATAAATATACATCTATTGGGTGTGTATGATCAAAAATTTTTTTTACTGCTAGAGATATATGTTAAAAAAAGGGAAAAAAAACATAAGAAACCATTGTTCTAGAGCAATGCAGAATAAACCTGCTCCATCTTTTATGTGACAGTTCTCCAAATATTTGAAAACAGTCATCATGTGCATGCCTTCTATAACTGGGTTCCAATTTACCTTTCCACTCTCATTTCATACCCCACCCTTTGGGGGTACTTTAGATTTCACCCAGACTCCACTACTAACTGTTTCTCTGTCTTATCTTGAAAACTCCCATCTGCATCATGTATTCTTCCAGGCTTTTCCTTATTGCTGAGCAATACTCATCTAGGCCTGTCAAAATCTTTCTCTTCCCCCAAGGCTCAGTTCTGGTGTCACCTTTTCCATGCAGTCTTTCTTGAACTCCTCACATTCACCTCTCTCTCCAGTTTTCCCACAGCACTTTAAAAAAATAAAAATAAAAATAATTAATTTTAAAATTATTTAAAAATTTTTTGATATTCATCTTAAAATCTTATTTATTTTATTTTTAGAATAAAACAAGCATTTCCATAGCAGTATAATACAAAAGATGATTGCACATGAAACTGCAGATTTATTACTATTCCATTTAAATATATAATAAAGTTATCATATAAATTTCTTTTTTTCCTTTTTTGCTTCCTCATCTCCTCCTGCGCTAGAGATGGCTAGACACAAATTAGACACAAATATGTATGCATGTATGTATGTGTGTATATACATACATTTATACACATATATATGTAAAATAATTCTATACATCTATTTATCAGTTCTTTCTTTGGATGCAGGTAGCTTCTTCTTTCATGTGTTATTTGTAGTTAATTTGGGCATTTATAATAGTCAAAATAGCTTATTCACTCAAAGTTGTTCTTAAAACAATATTGCTGTTACAATGTACAATGTTTTTTTGGTTCTGCTCATTTCACATTTTCATCTCATTTTTTTCCTCTCTGTCTTTTTCGAGTAAGCTTTAGAATCCAGACCTGTTGATCTTTCCATTGTATTACATTGCTAATGGTAAACATGCCACTTTCCTCTCTGTCAGAGAGCTTGCTCCCCCAGGTCAGGTATTGAGGTCACTTTCCATCTTTGTATCCTTAGTGCCTAGCTCATTGCCTTCAATATCTACACCTTCTATTGGAAGCCTTTCCAAATCCCTCTTTTTTTTTCTCATGCCTTATCTCTGTTGATTATTTCCTATTTATCCTGTACGTAGCTTTTTTGTACATAACTGTTTGCATATTATCTCCCTTTTTAGACTATGAGCTTCTTAATGGCAGAAAACATGGCTTTTGTCTTTCTCTAATCCCCAGCCTCTAGCACAATGTTGGCACATGGGAAGTGCTTAATATGTGTTTGTTGACTGACAGCCTTCTTCACCTCTTTTTCAGGTTAATCATCTTTTGTTCATCATATGATATAGTTTCCAGATCCCTCACCACTCTGGTTGTCTTTTTTAGCCATATTTATTCCATTTTGTTAAAGTTCTTTTTAAACTATTGCCTCATGAACTTGATATAACTGTGTAGTATCTTCAAACCAGTAGAGAATACAATGGCTCTTTTGGAAGGTTTCCTTAAACAGTTTTTGCTATGTAATTTTTTTGACCTGACTTTTTGTTCAAAAGGAACTTTACCATCTTCAGGTAGGGTTACAAAGCTGTCATTTTAGCTAATTTTTTATAATTTATCAATTCAAAAAATAAGATTCAAACTATTTGACCAAAATTTTTATGTCAGTGTTGAATATTTTCAGGTCTTGTTTATGTGACAAAAATTTTACCAGAAGCATTAGTTACCTAAAATAATGCCGTCAAACTCTGTCTTTTATAAATTATTGTTGTTGTTTGTCCTTCATTCTCCACCAGGACTGTGACATCAATATCAGTTAGGAATGTTGTGAAAGTGTGGTATCTATCTTCTGTTTTCCTTTCCCCAAGTAGTTTTCCAGTTTGATTATGACTACTAATACCATAGCTGTGGGTTGATAAGTTATTAAAATACCCATTCGTTGTTGCTAAGATATTGTTCTTTCTTTTGCTTTTCTTCCTTTAAAAAGCAGCATTCATTTAGCCTAACTAAAAAACTTCTCTGGAACAGGAACTTTGGACTTTTTTTTTTAACAACTTACTTTCATCGGAGGTGTCCCCCAAAATCTTGGCAGTCAAAAAGCTACTTTTTAAAAGAGTGTGTTGCATCCTATAATGAATAGGATTGGGGAGATTTCACTTAAAGTTCTCACAAAAAATTTTTTTAAAAATTCAAAATTGCCTTTTGTAACCCAGTTTTTACATTTTGGACTGACTACAGTTTAGCTTGATCTCATTGCTGGGTACAAAATGATTAATGATTTTTGGGTGTAATTCCAAATTGATTTTTCAGAATGATTGGAGAATACGGAAGGTGGGACCCTGGAAAGAATGGTGAGCTTGGAGTCAAGGGAATTGAGTGTGAATACAGTCACCTCCACATACTACCTGTGTAACCTGGGCAAGTCACCCAACTTTTCTAGGCCTGAGTTTCCTCACCTGTAAAATGAGGACATTAGGCTACATAATTCCCACAGTCTCTTCCTGCTCTTGAGCTATGACTCTAAGATGTGAACCAACATCATTTCCCTCTTTTATTACCTTTACCAATTTGTTGGGTAAAAAAAAAAATGAAACCTCAGAGTTGATTTAATTTCCATTTCTCTCATTATGTGATTTGGAGTTATCTTTTAGATAATTGTTGATAGTTTACAATCTTTTTGTAAACACATTGTTCATCCCCTTTGATATAGGATTGTGAACTTTGCAAAAATATTTTAATGTCCAGGAAAAAAGGACATTGTGATCAATGCAATGTGCCATAATATGTGCAATAAGATTTTCTGTAGACCCAAAAACAGACAGTATAGCTTCTCTACAGAGATAAGAAGCCATCTGACCACTGGGTTGTTCACTTGTATGGCATGTTTTAGATGAAACTAGGATTGGAAGGGTCAATTAAACTTAAACAATGGACATTTAATGGCCTTTATTCTAGCCGTCAAAGTTTTCTTCATAGGCAGGAGAAATTGTTCTGAGTCAGGCTTAACTGTAGAATAAGATTCAGTGTTATTGAATTATTTTGTAGGCAAGAAACTGTTTCTCATCCAGTGGCAAGGTGAGCTTTTGTTTTTATTTTCCAGTACAAGAAGTAATGACAATTTAAATTCTGAATTCAAGGAGAGGAACTTAGGAAACAATTGGTTTTAGAGATCTCTAACAGTAGTATATACCAGGAGGACCAAATTTCACCCAATTTGTAGCTTGATTTCATCCAGCAAGACATACTTAAGCATAAAGACCTAAAAGTGGTAGGTGTTGTATTGAAATAGCATCACACTTAGGGTGCAATGAGGCATAAAGTAAAGCTGAATGCATTCCCCTCACTAACATGACATTATTCCAGCATGACACACAATCCAGAGCCTTACCAATTACAGCTGTGACCCCAAATTAGATTTTAAAGCATGTATGTATGTATATGCATTTTTAATTTTTTCCATCATTTTCTGTCTTTTAATGTTTTACAAATGCTTGTTGTTTCTTAAAATAACCCAGTTCAAATAGAAAATTTTTCCTTCTCTTCCCCCCCTACTTTTTTGTTCTGTTCTTTTTTTTGTGGGGGGGGTGGCTGGGGAGTGTGTGTGATGAGAATGGATCCTACTTTTCCCAGGTTAAAGGAACTGCAGCTTGAGGGCCAGGGAAGGGGTAGGGATGTGGGGGGGGGGAATACCCTGCTTCTGTTGGAAGTTGAGCATTCACTCCTTACCTTGAAATAATTAAATTGCTTCATAGCTGAGACTTTTTTCCATATAAATTAAAAGCTTAGTGTGCTGCTCAAATGTGGTTTAAAGCTGAAGCACCCATGCCAGCTGAGCATGTACAAAGTCCCTCTTCCTTTCTTGTGTCAGGATTCAATCACAAGGGCTCCTCACTGCCTCAGGGCTGTGATTTACAGTGTCATAAGCACACATTGGCATGTTAACATTCGCTGGAGGCTTTGGGAAACATTGCTTTTCCCTTAGAAGGAGCTTCAGAGTACTCCAGGCCTCAGATGGTGGGGATAGGGGTGGGGTGGCTGGATTCTCCATAGCTCCATTTTTCTGTGCTCCCAGTGTGTCTTAAAAGGAATGGACTCAAATGCACATTGTCTCCATGTGCCTAATATGCACACACTTTGTTTATGCCCTAGCTCCTATTGCTTTGCTGTTCCTAGAAATTTATATAGTCACTTATCTTCCCTGTTTCTTAAAGGCAGATCAATTGGATTTAATAGAACAAGGGAGAAGAGGAAGGGGGTAATAACAATTTGTTCTCAAATCATTTCAGGAAGCCTAGAAAGTTAGAATCAGAAAAGCAAAATCAATCATGGTGCTTTTTTATTTGTTTGTTTGTTCCTTTATTCATTCATTCATTCATTCATTCATTTACTCATTTATTTATTTATTTATTTGTTTGTTTATTTATTTATTTGTTTGTTTGCTTTTAGTTTGGAAAGGCATGAAAATCCACCCTGGCAAGGACTTCCCTGGAGTGGATAATCAGGACGATATTGTTAGAACTGGTTCTTGAAAAAAGGTAGGGGGACTGGTGGGCTTTTCTATAAATCTATTAACATTTCCTGAACAGCAACAATTCTCTTAAGAGTGAAAGTTGCTGTAATCATTATCCATATGCAGATAAAGAAGCAGGGAAGATTTAGGTGTCAGCTGCTAGAGGAAAAGAATGTGAATCCTGCTACCCAGAATGCGTTGCAGGCTATGCACAGGCTGACTTTGGCTCTTGGGATAGCTTCCCACTCCTTTTCTATAGCACCAATTCCTCTCCCTGCCTTAAGTATCTCTTCCAACTACCAAAAATGCACCATGGGCCTCCTCTTAAATAATCTTTTATTCTCCCCTATGCTTCAGAAACAACCTGAAAATGCAGAATTTCCAAAGGTACTTACAAAACAAAAAACAAAAAACTTCCAAAGATTAAGTTCTTTGTTTGTTTTCCCTTTCTTATTTTGCAAGTCTCACAATAGAGGGGAATAAAAGTGACTGAGAAGGTATTTGTTTGTTTGTTTTTTGTCTTTTTGCTTTTGTTATGGATCCTTTCAGCAGTCAGGTAAAACCTATGGATCCCTTCTTAGAATTATGTTTTTAAATTTACAAGAAATTGCTAAATTTCTGTTAGTGGTTAGGGAAAATAAAGCTATATTTTTCCCTATGAAAGCTTCAGAGATTCTCTTAAATCTATCCATAAATTCACTGTAGGAAGGAGTGGCAGGAGAGCATGGACTCCAGGTTAAGAAGCTGATTCAACTGATCAGGGAAGTCTGCCTTAAATAGTCCAGGAGGGAGAGAGAGAGAGAAAGAGAGAGAGAGAGAGAGAGAGAGAGAGAGAGAGAGAGAGAGAGAGAGAGAGAGAGAGAGAGAGAGGGAGGGAGGGAGAGAGAGAGAGAGAGAGAAAGAAACCTAAGAAGAAACAGGTGATGTGAGTAGTAATACAGAGACTTGACTGTGAGACTGAGAAGGTTGTATTTCATTAAATAAGTTGGCATGAACTTGATGAGGAAACTAAGGAAAGAGTGACAAGATCATACGACTAAAAAATGCTTTGGTTGTAGCATATTGAGCAGATAGAAAGAAAGGAGGTGAGAAAGGGACATGCCAAAAAGGAAGGAAGACAGAGTTACTGAAGTAACTTGATTTAGTTGTGGAGATAAAGAGAAAGGAACAGATTTTAGAGATGCTGTGAGGAACAGATTGGTGGGAATAATTGGTACCTGAAGAAGAAGACGACTTGGAAAAGTGTCAGGGTTTGGGAGGACAGTATTTGAAGGAGGTTGGGAGAGAAGAAGCAGAGAAAGTTAAGGTTAATTGAGGGCTTTCAAGATTTGGAACTAGTTATCTGGGCAATGGGCAGAGATAAAGGAGGAGTTTAAAGGGTCAGCTAGGTGATTTTCCATCTTCATTAGTAGGATAAGTTTACATCATAAAAAATCAAAGTCTGAAGCCAAAAGAATAGTCAGAATCCTGCAATCTTGAGACTGATTCATGTCTTTTTTAACCACCTCAGATCAGGTCAGCATTGGTCTGGCTTGAAGTATCTTTGCTTCCCAGGCTACTTGATGATGACACTGTGAAAAACAGCTAATGACACTCCACCCCACAAATCTGTGAATACCTGGGTTTACAGCATTCATAGATCTTTTGTGGGTCCATCCTACTCTACTTCTTCATATACGTTTGTTTTGTTATTATCATGTCAAGTCAACAAGCATTTTTTAAGCACTTAGTGTGGGCCAGGCACATAGCTGAGCAGTGGGAATGTAAACACAAGCAGAAAAACAGTCCCTGAACTTAAGGAGCTCACGTTCCAGTGGGAGAGGACAACATATTAAACAAATGGATGGGGGCAAGGGTTGTGGAGGGTGAAGGCACCCAGCGTATGGGGTATAGTAGAGAAAGTTCTGTGGAGGTACATCAGCAATAGAGCCCGGAGAGGTATGAAGACATTGTTGTCCTGGGTCCCCTTCTTTCAGTAGAGGCTCTGGGAGGAACCAGCCAATCAGAAGATGAGACATCAGCAGTGAAAGGTACCTCCAAAGTGAGGAGTAGTTGAGGGGTGGATTGAGCTTCTAGAATGAAGAGATTTCTGTGACTTGGTAAGAGATTGTTCTGTGGAGATAAGTCAGTAATTTTAAAAGGGACTATGGAAGAATTATTAGGGCAATGAAGAAACATTCTTCTTAGCTTGTTGCCTTACTTCCATGTATCACCAAAAGGAGCAAAAGCTCTTCACAAACATAACCCAAAATGAGCCACCAATAAAACTTTCTGTGCTGAAGATGGAGTCAGAAGGCAAAGCAGTCCTTATTAGTCTCTGAACTCTACTTTTCTGATTCTCTCCCCACCCCCAAATGAGGATAGAAGTAAACATGTTGAGAGGTCTGAGGGGAAGAAAGGAAGAAGGAAAATCATAGTAAAGAGGTCTAGAGGTTTTGGGGTACTGGGAACCCCTAGATCGCAGTACTGGGCCCTGCCTGAAGGAATTCCACTCAAATCTTCTTCCAGCCAGAGGAAAAGTTTATTAGTGACAAAACACATAAGCTAGGTGACACCCATAAGGACTGGTGGGCATGAGAAAGTGTTAGCCTTTTGGGCTTGAGATTCTCCACCTTAATGAGGGCCAGGGGGGATCTTATATACTAAAATGACTCTGGGTAATCAGGGGAGGGTCTGGGAAAAGGGTGTCGATGAGAATTCTGATTGTAAAGTCTGAGAGATTGAGTAGACAATGGGAATAGGTAATGAAATCAAAAAGGCGGAGCTAAGGCTTTCAAAGGTAGATAAGGAGATAAGGAACCTAAACTGGGAGCCAGATTCCCTTTGGGGCAAGGGGCAAAGACCTCAACTTGGGCCACACTCCATCAATAGCAGTGGCCACTCCTTGTCATAATGCTTGGGAATATTTTGTCAGGCCAAACAAATGTCCCCAGATCTATTGCAATATCCCTACCTATCTCCCCCAGTTCCATTCTATCCTGTACCCAGATAGCAAAGTGATTTTGTAAGGTGATCAGGTATACTATAGATCTGATCATTTCATCTCTCTACTCCATAAACTCCAACAGCTTCCTATTTCCCCCAGGATTCAATATAAACCTTTGCATTTTTAAAGTAAAGCCCTCTTTTTTTTTTGTGAGGCAATTGGGGTTAAGTGACTTGCCCAGGGTCACACAGCTAGTCAAGTGTTTGGTCTGAGGCTGGATTTGAACTCATGTCCTCCTGACTTACAGGCCAGTGCTATATCCTGCACCACCTAGCTGCCCCTAATGTAAAGCCCTCATGACCTACCTTTTCAGATTTATTAAATAACTCCCTTTCGGAAACTCCCAAACTACTTTTCTTACTCTTACTCACACTCAACACTCAATACTACAACTTTGTTTCCATATAGTCGATCACTCATGCCTAGAATGTGTTCCTTCCTCAACTCCACTTATTTGGGACCTCAGTGTCATATGTCAATCTGCTGTCAAATCTTGTTTCTATCTCTATAATAACTCAGGTAGGTGTTCCCTTCCCTTCAAGTACTAAGACATCATCCTAGGTTAGGTTTCATCTCCTCCCACTTGAACTATCACAAGTGCCTTCAGTTCACTTCTCTTCCCTCTCTAATCCATCTTCTACTCAATTACTAAAATGATTTTCCTAAAGCTCAGGTTTGACCTTATCACCCCCGCCACCTCATCCCAACTCAATAAATTCCAATGGCTTTCTCTTACCTCTGTGAAACAAATATGAACACTTCAGTTATTTAATTTCTTCACTCCCTGGCTTCAATCTACCTTTCCAGCCTTTTTACACATTTCTCCCCTCCACACTACTGCTATATTACTATTCATCTATACCAGACTTCTTACTGTTCCTCCTATATAACACTCAATTTCTTGTCCCTATGCCTTTACATTGGCTGCCACCAATGCCTGGAATGCTCTTTCTCCTTACTGAACCTCAAAAAATTTCTAATTTTCTTCAAGACTCAGGTCAAATATCATTTTCTTCAAAATAGCTTGCCTTCCCCCACACCCCAATGTCTGCTACCCCCTTTCCTCTATGGCTCACTTGGGTCTACTTTGTATTCAACCAGTGCATACCGATACCCCTACATGATGTCTACCTCATTAGAATGGAAATTCCTTGAAAGCAGGATGGTTTCACTTTTTTTCTTTATTTCCAGTTCCTAGTACAACGTCTGGTACTTAATGAATGCTTATTGAATAACTGATCAGTTTGAGACTGAAGATGTGCCTTGGCCTACAGGGCATCTCCCTCTGCAGGGAGAAATTAAGTACCTCCTGGATGCTCACTATTCTTCCCTGAAGGCATGGGCTAGCCTTTGTAAAAGTTGTCTGATCTCCAACTTGATTCCCATGTGCTGCCATAAAGCACAAAAGATTAGTGTTCATGTGTACATGACACTGGACAGTAATAAATAATAGTAACAATAACTGATAAGAATAATAAAATAATAGCAATAATAAAAATAGCAACTAATATAAACTTCCTTATAACAGGCTTATAATCTTATTATGCCCATTTCAAAGATGATTGATTGGGGTCTTAAGGAGCTTGTCTGATCCTTCACATCAACATAGAAATTGAGTCACAGATGGGATTTAAACCCAGGGCTCATGATTCCATCTCCAGCCCTCTTTTTCAAATATTGCACTTCCAATGTAAAAGGAAAGCAATCATTTATATCCCTCACCAAGTATTCACACACAAATATGGAGAAATGACCATCCAAACCGAAAGAGGAGAAAAGGACAAATAATGGCAGATGATAGGAACATCAGTGAGTGCGTTAGCATTGTGTAGGCAATATGTATTTTATATTTTATCCTTTCAACCCATATAGCAAATCTCTGCTCTGTGGTATGATGGTATCCTATATTTGACTGAAGCTGTGTCTTGGCAATGGGAAGACCAGACCATGGCATAGTTGATCCAGATATAGCTTTCTTTTTCCCCCAAGGACTCTCAGACCTTCACACTTAAGGGCCTGGTGAGATTTGAAATTAAATATAACTGGAACATGGGTCCTTGTCCCCAGCAGAGCACAACGCTTTAAAATCTCTCTGTTCCTTTGATCCTGGATATTTCTCTATTTCTCTGATCAACAAATTACCAAACTGGATATCCCCATTGTGTGAAAAAAAAATGATTTTATTTCCCTTGTGCTCTGTTTCATTTTGGTTGGGCAAACCTGTTTAAATATTTCAGTGAGGTAAAGCATCAGTATTTGAGTAAGACAAGGTAAGGGAGGGAGACTTTTTAACTGAAATCTACAAACCTCTGAAGATCTGTGTGTCAACTCTACATCCAGCCCACTGTTGGCTAACAAATATTGGAGCTAACACTTTCAAATCATTAATTGTAAAATATTGGACAAGGCTTCAGCTGTAAAAGAGGTTTTAAAGAACATCTTTGAAGAAAAAAGGAGTTGGGAGATTGTGCATTGCTGGGGCTAGAATGCTCCACTCTTGCATTTCCCTCACATCAAAAGCCAAACCGGAAAGTCTATTCTGATGTACCCACATTCTATATTGTGTGAAAGGGTACTTATGTGGGGAAAATTATGATTTCAAAGCCCGAGATAACATTACTTTGGCTTTATAAATCCACAAGCCTGATTCTGTGATAAAAAGAGTGTCTTTGTAGGGGGAGGGAATATCTTTGCCTTTTCCTACTTTATATCTCTGCCTCTATCTCTATCCCTAACTCCTCAGTGTGTCTCTCTGTCCGTGTCTGTCTCTCTGAGAGACAGATAGATACACACACACACACACACACACACACACAATCTCTAGTGCTTAATTGAAAGTTTGAAATTCAGTTCTAAGATGGGAAGATAAAAGGTCAAATAGATTCTGTGCCTAAATCTATAAAGCTCTTTTCTGCTTATGATCACAGTATCCACTATGCCCACAAAACACATTCTAACATTGGATTCAAAATGTAATTTCAGTAGAATTTATGGGATAGGGTCTAGATGAATGAGAGAGCATGAGAGGATAGTCAGAAAAAGATGATCTCTTTGGGCTTGAAGAATGTTTCTTTTCTACTATATGACTGACTTATTGATGTGTATTTTAAAGTCAGAGGTTATGAATTCTGTTTGGCCTGTCCTTCCCTCTGGTGTAAATGTTTACTACATATTTCTGTTAATGTGCATAATGTAACAGGAAGATATTACAGCCTTCAAATCAGGATATAATAGGATAAGAAGTATACTTGTCTTTTATTTTTGGAATAAGTGATGCTTCTAGCTCTTGTCTCTGGTTGTCTTTGTAGAATAGTATGATTAAAATGGTATAGAAAGAAGACAGTATGGTGCCAGGAAAGAATGCTGGATTTAGAATCTAGAGGACCTATAGCAAGTAACAGAAGAGTGATTTGAACCCAGGTCCTGTGTTCTATTGTTAGCTTAAACATTAATGTATACATGTGACTGGTTGAAATGAGATGTTCCTTTTGACAAACTTGTTCCCACAGAACTTCTCCTGCTGAATGGACATCTTGTTATCTGGGACATATTTGCATATTCCTTCTAATCCAGAATCAGAGCATTAGAGCTAATTCACTCATCTATGCTGCTATTCTTTTCTCTTTGTTGCTAAGATGGTGATTTGTCACAGCAATTCCTGCTTAGTTGAAATGAAAGTGAAATTTTTAAAAATTCCAATAAGTAGGAATTGTGTGTAGGAATCCTTTTCTCACTGGATACCTCACAGTGCATTGGGTTCTGGGAAAATATAGGCCAAAATTAAATCTAACAACTCATATAATATTAACCTCATAATTCTTCTTCTGTAGGGATGTGAAGGAAATTGTCTACCTTGTTGAAAGTCAGAAATTGTGCATGTCTATTTGTGTACTTAAGTAATTTTAATAACAGCCCCTAATTATTGTCTCACATTAAAGGTTGGGCAGCCTCCTGATGGATTGCACTGTGAGTCATAACAGCCTCCTTTGGCTCTGTCTAAAGAAGCATTAGCTGAAATCCTTGTAAGGGCAGCAAATGTACACAAAATTAGTTATGTGAGGTGGGAAAAGTGTAATAAGCATGCCAATAACAAATTTCTAAAAGTGAAAGAAATATTGTCAAGTTCTAACGCACTGTTGTTTTGACCAAATTGTAAACAAAACAAAGTATTAAGCCTTGAAACAGAAACTATTGGTGATGAGATGGTATTTATTTTATGTATTGTCTTTCAATGCTTTCACTTGTGTAAGATGCTCAACCGAGAATAATTGCAGTTTAAAAGAGGTTGTGATATGTTGATGAAGCAAATAGGATGCTTTAGATTATTGTAAACCAGCTCACTACTACTTTTCCAGTGAGTGGATATACCAAATGTGAGATTTGCTGGCATGGGTACTCCTTACATTTCCATTTGCCTTGCAAACAGTAGCAAAACACTTACTTTTTGGGAGAATTCTCCTTCCTCTCATATGAATAATTCTGAGAAGATAAGAATTGGAACAAAGAACAAGCCTGTTAACAGAAGAAAGAACAGCAATTTCCATTTAGCTTTGTTATCTCTGGTTCCTTTCTTTTGCTGGGTTCAGTGATGTGCCACCCTTAATACCTTCTCTCAGGTCATTGCTTTACACAGAGACCATGCATCATCAACATTTAAGAAAGGTCAATTTGGAGCCTCCCTCATTTGTTCAGAATTTTTCGTGCTTTCTTGATAGACATATGAATTTAGAACATTTCCAATGCAAGTGTGTCTCCAACTGAGTCTATGTAACTGACAAGATGTTGTGTGAAGTAGAGCAGTAGTTATATGGTGGAGTAGAAAGTCCGGTTGCCTCCCTAGGTCTAAGTTTTCTCATCTGTAAAGTGAAGGTTAGCAGATAGAGCCCTGGGCTTGGAATCAGGAAGACTCAGTTTTACGAGTTCAAATCTGGCCTCAAACACTTCCAGCTATGTGACCATGGGCAAGTCATTTGACCTTATTTGTACCAGTTTCCTCATTTGTAAAATGAGCTGGAGAAGGAAATGACAAACAGATCTAATATCTTTGCCAAAAAAAAACCTAAATAGGGTCACGAAGAGTCTGACATGACTGAACAACAATAACAACAACAAAAAAGAGGGCCTTGGGCTAGACGGCCACTGAGGTCTCTTGCAGTTCTAGGTGGCACAGTAGATAGAGTGTTCACCTGGAGTCAGGAGGACCTGAATTCAAATTCAGCCTCTGACATTTCCTTGCTGTATGACCCTGGGCAAGTTATTTAACCTCCATCTGCATTGGTTTCCTCATATAAAATGGGGATAATAAGAGCACCACCTCCCAGGGCTGCTGTATCTAATGAGATAATATTTGTAAAGCAATCTGCAGACTTTAAAGCACTGTATAAATGTTAGCTAGCTATTAGATCAGTGATTATAAGGCAGGGCACCAGTAAGGAGATAAGAGTTCAAGTTCTTGATCTGACATTTTCTAGCTATTTTCCCCTTAGGAAAGAAGTTAACCTCTCTGAATTATACTTTTCCTCACCTATAAAATGGCAATGTGAGTAATTACTGCATTTCCTATTTTATACAGTCATTATGAGCAAGGTGCTTTGTAAATTTTAAATCCTCATATAGATGTAAGGAGTCATTGATATTAAAAACAGTAAGTGCTGAGCAAATAGTTGAGGATTGTAGGTTATTACATTTTGAGCTGAAAGAGACCTTATACCCATCTAAATCATTCCCCCGGTTTTACAGATGATGAAACTGAGGCTTAGGAATGTTAGGAAACTATGACAGATTTGAACCCAGTTCAAAGTTCAAAGACTTCAGAGTCAATATTTTTTCTTTCTACTGTACCACTGTAATCCTCACTGATCCAAATCATTCCTTGAGATAGCAGAAATAACCTGAAAAGTGAGTGCAAATATTTTGGTATAAACACATGTGGCCTGGAGGCTGCAGTTTCCCCACCCCTGTATAAGAATAAGTCCAAATATTTTGGACATAAATTATATCAAATGGGAGGTAAGCCAACTGGCTGATTGACATTTGGCTCCTGTGACAGTATAAATAAAAATTATGTAAATAATAGCTAACACTTCTGTAGCAATTTAACCTTTGCAATGTTTTATATATATCTATATCTATATCTATATCTATATATCTATATATATATATCCACACATATCTACATACACACATACATACATATATATATATATATATATATATATATATATATATATATATATATATATATACATGTGTATGTCTCTGTGTGTATATATTTACACATACAAAAACAATCTCATTTGATTCTCACAGCCTCTTCAAGAGAGGTGCTATTGTGGTCCCCATTTTAACGTGGGGGAAAGTAAAATGGAGAAAGGTTACATATAAGATCCCTAGATTCACACAGCTAGTGAAGCAGGAGTCAAACTCTCAGCTTCCTTATCTATTTTGCCTCTAAAATTATTGACCATCCCTAAGTAACTGATGAAGAAACGTCTTTCTCTACAACCTCAATGACCTCTTAAAATATAAAATTCAGCTATGATACTGAGATTTCAACTATCAAAATGACCTAGTGATCCTCTGTTCCTTTGAAATAGGTTTGGTTGCTACAGCCTTCACCCCAAATATTTATTTTTCTCAATTATGTTGAATTAAAGGGAATTCTCTTCTGAGAAATTTGTGTTTCATGTTATTTCTTGAGGAACTTAGAAACACTCTAGGATGTCACCAAAAAAGAATGACAATTTCCATTTTATACTCGTGAATGATACTTCATTGTTACAATCTGAATAAGATTGTCCTCTTCTTTCTTTTGTCAAAGGCAAAAAAAAAATGAATGTAAGAAGTGCCATTAGAGGACCAATCCATCTGGAAAATTTCAAAGCCAATATTAAGCCATATAATTTATGGGATCGTAAGAGAAGGGACCAGTAGCAGTCTTTGGGGAAATGTATAATATATTCACACTAATACAATGCCATTCATCTTCAACATTTGCCAAAGCCTTCTCAAACTTTTTCAACTTTCACCCATTATTGAAATGCATTTAAGTCAGGAATAAAACCTGGCATCTGTTTAATAGCACACAGCAATGTAGCAGGCCTTTTTCAGCCAGGAAGTGAAAGTGATATAAATACCAAAATATCCTATATACAATATGAAATTACATCTAGTCAAAACAGCAGTTTCCAGCTGAGATTCAAATAATATCCAATTCAGACTACATCCCAATGAAACAGAAGCCAAATTTTAGATTGGGAGAAGGTAATTACTCAAATTATGGTTTAGGCGATTTCAAGAAGTATTACCCCTTAGTCTTTTGGAAAGGGTTGCCATCTCCTTGCTTTCCAGAATGTGCTAGAGATTTGATTTTGAATATCTTCTCAGTAACTCACACCTCCAAGGGTTATGATACTCTGTGCTCCTATCTCAGAGGTAACCTCTGAGGTCAGGCACTTTTCCCCTCCCCCCGCTCTTTGTATTTTCAGAACTGAGCACATAGTAGCTACTTAATAAAGATTTGGTGGTTGATTTTTAAAATTCATAGTCATCTATCTCTTTTCTTGTGTGGACATGTGTCTATCTAACTAAATATGTGCTCAGAATGTCTTTAATTAGTTGTGACATAAAAAAATGACATTATCAATGGTGTCATGGCTACATGGCATTCACATGTATATATATATATATATATATATATATATATATATATATAATGAATAATATATATAGGTGAGTGTCTTGTGTGTGTATAATTTCACTCATCTTCATCTTACTTTCTTTTGAATCAAATTAAATTTCCTAATGCTTAGAAATATTATATAAATACTCTTAGGAAATCAGATTTGAGTCAGACTTAGTAAGGGACTATCTTTTGTGGACCTAATCTAGAAATCAGGTTTTCATGGGTGGTTTCTGAGGTGATAGGAAAACTGTGCAGTTAATCTGTACTTCCTTGTTTTTTCTTCATTTAGAGGAAGGAAATCAAATAGCAAGTGATTCTATGGTAATACCATAAACCTCATAAAACTCATCATGCTATCAGGAGGCTTTCTGATTGTCTGAAGAGAAGCCTGGGATACTGTATCTGGCAAATCAGTTTAATACAGAAAGCCTAGCTGGGGAAATCTTAAAATTGGCTCCTTGAAGTTGTGATGTAGAAGATACTGTTCTCATCTCAGGTCATGAGGTAATGAATATACTTGTCAAAGTAAGAATCATAATGAACAGAGCTAGTCCTGGGAACTTAATAATTGGATACAACAATTTAGATGTTAAATATTACATATTTAGAAATAAATGATTTTCTGTTATTCACATTCCTAATTACATTGTGTAATATTTTGAATTGTTACACAATTATTTTCCCTAAAAATAAACCTATTCCTATGATCTCAAGTGTATGGCAATGGAAGAAAAGGAGTGATCAAGTGGATTCTTGATTGGAATTTATCTGTAACAGCAGTGTTAGGAAAGGGAAGAAAAATAACCAGAGATTGAGTGTGGCAGATTATAGATTTTAGGAAGGCATTTAGGTAGGCTCAGAGGCCAAGAAAAGCCAAGTGTTCTGTGCATTTGGTTGAAGCTTAGAGATCAGTGAACATTATGAATCCTATACATATATAGAAGGATATAATATATGTATGTATACCTTATACATGTGGGTATATACATATATATGCATAATATGTATCTGCATATCTGTATGTGTTTATGTGTATTTGTATCCTCTTTGAACCAAAGAGAGCATAGGTTACTGGTCATAGAGGAAGAAAAGCCAATCTACCATTTTCCCTAGATATGACTATTTCCAATTGTTACAGTACAACTGTAGATGAGTCTTCCATGTATTTTTAAGTTCATAATGGAACCAGAGGAGGTATACAGTGTCCTGTACACTTTTGTCCTAGATGGCTGCCTGAATGGAGACAGATCATCTGTTACCCTCACATGTACTCCAGCAAAAATCTAAAATTTGCATTGGCTAGAAAAAATTGTTAAGAAATCCAACAAGTCAAATGACATAAAATGCAGTTTTCATAAGAAGAAATCAAAACTATCTATAGTTTAATAAAATGGTCTAAATCACTATTGATTAGAAAAACACAGTTTTAAACAACTCTGGAGTACTCCCTCACATGACAGAAAAGGAAAATTGCGAATGTTGGAGGGGATGGGGAAAAATGGAAACACTAATGAACTCTTGTTGGAGTTGTGAACTGATCCAATCATTCTGGGGAACAATTTGGAACTATTCCCAAAGGGCTATGAAACTGTACATAGCCTTTCATCTAGTAACACTACTACTCATCTGTATCCCAAAAAGATCAAATAAAAAGGAAAAGAACCTATATGTACAAAAATATTTATAGCAGCTCTTTTTATAGTTACAAAGAATTTGAAATTGAGAGGATGCCTACAATTGAGGAATGACTGAACAAGTCATGGTATATGATTATGATGGAATATTATTGTTCCTATAGGAAATGCTGATCAGAACTTTAGGAAATGACAAGCAAGATGATTTCAGAAAAACCCTGGGAAGATTTACTTGAACTGATGCAAAGTGAAGTGCAAAGACCCAGAAGACTATTGTACGAAATAATAGCAATATTGCAACAATGATCGACTGTGAAAGATAGTTACTCTGTTTAAGACAGTGACCCGAGACAATGCTGAAGTACTCATGATAAAGAATGCTATCCACCCCCAGGGAAAGAACTGATGAACGCTGAGTGCAAAATGAAGTGTGTGTGTGTATACATACATACATACACACATATAACCTTATTTTTCTTGCTTTTATTTTTACAACATGGCACTATAGAAATATGTTTTGCATGATTTCACACATATAATTCATATCATACTATTTGCCTTCTCATGGTGGAGGAGCCAGAGTAAAAATTAATAAATATTGAAAATAAAAAAAAAATACAACAGGTAACCGAAGGCACTTCTTAAAAGCCAGAAGATCATAGGAAAGTGGTTTGATAGCAAAACCAATGCCAGTGTAAGCAATCCTCTCAACACAAGCAGAGATGGTCAAGGATACATGTGGTTTGTAGAACTCAATGGGTCTGGTAAGGAGTGAGACCTGATGGCTCCCCTGGAAAAGAATGAAGGAAGTCAGAAATCTACGGAGTGGGGATGTTGGAAACACCAAAATAGCGTATGGTGTTTCCACAGTATGTATAGTCAATGTTATAAAGGGCTCCAGAAATCCAAGGGAGCTAGGGTAGAATCAAAGACCTGATCACTACATTCTAAATCATAGCACAGTGTGGAGCCTGACCCTAGTGCAAAGCCACAATTCAGATTCTAAACTTGGAGAGATGAGTACCAAAGAAGACACTGACCAATTAAAAAAAAAGCATCATAGATCTAGAGATCAACAACTTCATAAAACTTCAAGCAAAATTTATTATATAGGGTTTCTTGAAACAGAAATTTATTGCTGTATATTTTGAATCCTCTCTCATATTCTGCTGTACACATGGAAATGATTTTTCTTTTCTTATCTTGTATTATTTTAGTTTTAATATTTAAGTTTGTTTCTTTTTGTTTTCTTTTTTTATTTAAGTTTAAAATTAAAAAAAATTACAAATAAAAAAACTTCAAGAAAAGATTCAAAGGGAGAAAAAATTCACACAAGAATTATATGAATTCTTTGAAGAAATAATGCAAGAGATAAAAATAAGTATTAAATAAAAGCTTTGGAGGAAAGAATTGAAAGGAGAACAAGTAAGAGAAAATAGAAAGCAGTAAAAACTGCTCTGGTAATGGACTCCTTAAAAAGTAGAAGAATCAATGATCTCACGAGACAGCAAAACATAATAAAACAAAATATGATGATTTAAAAAATAGATGAAAATGTAAGTTATCTGAAATTTTTAAAAAACCTGACCTAGAAAACAAATCAAGAAGAGATTATTTAAGAATCACTGAACTCCCTGAAAAACCACAACTAAAAGAAAAAACCTGGGCACACAGCCATTGAGAGCTGTAAGTCCTTGGTCTGGAGAACAGTCCCCTGCACATCATTACTCACGTTATGAGTCTGGATACAATGAGAGTGTAGACGGACGTGCTGAGGACTTATCAATGAATAGAGGAGATGAGGATAAAGTTGACCATGATGAGCAAGAAGATTTTGAGAAAGATAATGCAACAAATGGAGTAGAAGCTAAGTGACCAAAAGCTTTTAATTCTCAACCTATTCCTCCTCACTGTCCTACAGCAGTTTCAGAGTATCTTGTCTTCAGCCAAGTGAGTTTAGGGTAGAATGCTACAAAGTGAGGATGCATCTGGACAGACAGCAGGATGAGTCTGCTTTAGCTGACAAGCAGTATAAACAAGAGGTGGCCCAGGTCGCTTACTCAACATCAGCTGTTTCTAGCACATAGGAGGTGTTGTATGTCAATGGAAATGGGACCTACAGTTACCACAGTTTGAGAGAGTTAGGAGGACTGCTAAATCTGAATGATGCTCTAATGGTGGTCCCACTGATCTCAGGGGGTTTAAAAGGAAGAATAATACCGAATAGGGAATAGCCATATTCCCTACTTCCTGATCCTGAAGTGAGAATAAAAAGAGGAAAAAGAAAACAAAAGGACTAAAACCTATGAGGGTGCTTTAGATGTTTTCTTAGATAATTTGGAAATGGCTGAATTATTTGTGGTCTGCAAATGCAATGACATAATTGCACTGTAAGAGCACACGATTACAGAGGATGCTGGGTGGTATGAAATGATGCAGAATGAAGTGAGAATAATTTAGACAAAGACAACATTTTGAAGAAAAACAACTTTAAAAGACCTCTTATCAATGCAAGGACCAGGTACATCTCCAGAGGACCTATGAGAAAACATTTTACCCCCCTCCTGACAGAGATTTGGTGCAGTTGGTTTAGGATATATGTCTCTTTCTGTACTTTCGGATATGACCACTGTGAAGATTTGTATTGCTTGACTGTTTATTTGTTATACATTTTTCTTTTGTTTAGTTTTGCATTTGGGGTGGAGGGATATAAGGGTAAGAAGGAGTTAGCAATGATGACCCCCCCTAAAAAAAGTGGTCTCTGAAACATTTAAAATATGCACATAAAAGAATAAAAGGAAGTTTTGAGGAAGCATAGACAAGGAGGACTGCTTGGAAAGTATATATTATATACTTTAACAAAAAGCCAATGGTAAGAAATGAAATTTGCACTTTCACATAAAATCCTCTTTTTTTGTTTTCTGTAGTGTATATGGATATTCTGTCTCTCATATCTATAAATTCATAATTTCACAATTTAAAAAAAATGTTTCCTGTGCTGTTGAATGCCTAGATTCTATATTCTTTTGTCATGGAACTCATCTGAGATTCAATATTTAAAAACAGAACTCATTATCTTCTCCTTTTAATGCTCCTCTCTTCCAAACTTTGTTTAAAAAAAAACCACTATCATTCTTTCAGCCACATAGGTTGGCAACTTTGGAGTCTTTTGATTCCTTTATCACCTTCACTCCCCGCCCCCCTGCCCCCTCGCTCCCCCAATCCAATCAGTTGTCAAGTCATCAATTTACGTCCTCAACATCTCTTACATCTGTTCCTATCTTTCCACTTATATGGTCACTACTGTATTTGCAGCTTTTATTGTCTCATTTCTTGGTCTATTGCAATAGACTCCTGACTCCAGTCTCTTCTTACTGTGCTCTATTCTTTGCACAGATGCTAAAAATAATCTTCCAAATGCACAGGTCTGAGCACGTCCTTTTCTCGTTCAAAAATTTCTAGTAGTTCCTTATTGTCACTGGGAGAGAATATAATACATAATATATAAAATATAATAAAATATATCATAGGGTAAAATATAAACTTTTTTGTGCCCAGAGCATAGTTTACATATAGTAGGGATTCAATGAATGTTTGTTGAATTGAATTGACTCAGAACAGAACACCAAAGGGTATCACTGAGCAATCCAGAAGATCCTGCAAAGGCAGACCAGAGTGAGTCATAGAACACAGACAACTGGGCTGACTGAGGAATAGAAAGAAGGATTAGCTTTTCCCTGTAGAGCGCCAATTTCTTTTTTAAAAAGTTATTAAAGACAATACCAAATGTTGGTAATAATATTGAAGTTGGTGAAATATTGAACTGTTATAATGCCAGCCAACTATTTGTACCACAAAGTGTTGGCAAGTATTTTTTTTTACCTAATATTTACTTAAGAGATATTTTATAGTAATTGAAATACCACTTTGGCTGTGTTTAAATAAGCGAAATAAAGTAAAAACCTGAGTAATTATCTGGTAAATTTGATCAATGTAGATAATGAATCTTAATAAATCATAACAAAATATAATGTTTTTGTTTTCATTAACAAGTCTCCCTCCCTCCTTTCTGAATGCTCCAGATAATTACAACAACCATTTATTTCTTTTAGCCTGTATAGACAGCTTTTTAAAAAATCAATATAACATATTGCGTTTTGTACAGAAAAAGCCTCAACGCACGCAGTACCTTATAATTGAAAGCTTCTAATATGTATCTATGTTCCAGTTTTGATGATTTCTTGACACAGATACAAAAGAACATTAAACTAGAACACAAGGAAACACCAAAGAACAACCATGCTTCTAATTTAAATACTATGTAGACTAAATTTATCCCATGAACTGCCTCCACACAACTAATGAATAGTCCCTAAGCTGATCCATCATCAGTAGTTTGTGGCTGGTTTGTTTGTTACCCTAGAGTGGAGCTGAAGGCACTTCTTTCTTTAACAAACTAGGCATTAATTAAGGTAAGCAGGGGACTAGAATGGCTAATTGATATTACAAAGTGTAGAAAATGTAACACATAACAATGAGACTATTTTTAAAGAAATATAGCACCGTTTTCTATGAGGTAAAATTAAAGTACAACAATTTTTGGGGAAAAAACTTTGACTTTATGTAGAATTATGAATATGTGGGGATAGAATTGATTCCCTGCATAAAAGACAATATTATACTCTTTTACCCTTCTGGTTATCTCAAGTGCACAGTGGAAAATCATCGTAGTTTTGTCTTTCTCCCATCTTTTCCCAAACAGATTTAGAAGCAGAGATTCCAGTTAATTCCCATGCTATATTTAATCTGAAACTTTACCCTTTGTGATAGCCAGATTAAAGTGGGAAGACAGTTCCATGCCCCCTGAGGATCAAGAAATCAGCAAATATGCCCTGGAAAGGTGTTACAAAAGTGTGTTGCTAAAATCATTTCATATTTTCCTACAATGGTTTGAGATACACTCACTTCAAGAAGTGTGTGATTTCTGAGCAGAACAACAATTAAGTATTTTCGTAGTCAGTGCTAAAGGGGGTGTGACCAGGCATAGAGTAGGGTTTTCAGGAACAGAACAGTCCTGTCTCTCTCAAATGATATCTTAGTCTTGGTAAATTCCTGAAAACTTTGTTTCGTCTTTGCCTTTCTTCGTATCATAAATAGTTATTCAATACATAACCCATAGTAAGTGTTTAATGAATGCTTCTTGGTTTACTGGAAGGAAAAAAACACACGCCCTACTGGGATGCCCCACCCTCTCCTGGCAGCTTCATAACTCAAGTGAAGGTTATGGAAGCCTTGGATGGAAGACTGGAAAATCATGGGAGTTAGGAAGGCGAAAGACATTAATATAAGGAGGGCTAAACACTTCTTGTGCATAAGTGAGGAGAAATTGGACTAATAAAATCTCCTTCTGAATACACCCAAAAATATACATTTGAACCTGGAGCATATGTTTAACAGTTTGCTATAGTCAAAGACTTGAAGACTAACAAACACTACCACAAATGGACAGGTACAACTTGCCATAGACCAAAGAGAAAACATGTCTATTAAGTCAATAAATCAATTTAGTACATTAAACAACTCTAAATGGCCAATCAGAATGTACTTTAGACTTGAATCTTAGAATGTCTTCCCTAATGTTATTTACTCAGCATTCTTACATAAGCTATATTGCCCCACTGAGTGCCCCTCCCTCCCCCTTTCATGCTGTCACTGTATTGATTTCATGGATGAGTTAGGGATGATCATCAACCCAACAAAAATGTTTATTTCAGAACAGATCATGTTTCAGCATGGAACACTTTATTGAACATGAAGTGTAAAAAGAGAGCACTTTATTTTTACCAATATTTTCACACACACACACGCACACACACACACACACATATCTGGAGGTTTTATACTGTTAAGCCACCCCCTCCCCATTCACTTCAATCCTTTTTTTTTTAATTGCACATGCATTTTAACAGAATGCTAAAATTGAAGAAGGGAAACATTGAAAGGGACACATGTATTACAATCATTATTACGTGATATTGAATTTACCTATACTTTTTATTCCCTTGCTCCAAATAATAAATTTATATTCAACGTTATATAGAATATGTGATTATTTGCAAAGAAAAAAATGACAGACATAAGATTTTTAAAAGGAAATTAATTAAATTTAAATTAAAATTTCATATGTTAAAAACAGCATTTTAAAAAGCATTGATAAACTCCTATTCTGGTGCCTCATGCTAGTGTGTGGAGGTGACCCCAGGCTCCTGAAAGTGATAACATAGGACAGCTAGGTGTCACAGTAGATAGAGCTCTGGCCTCAGAGTCAGGAGGACCTGAGTTCAAATCTGACCTCAGACACTTGAAACTTACTAGCTGTGTGACCCTGGGCAAGTCACTCAGTCCCAATTGCCTCACAAAAAAAAAGGAAAGAAAGAAAAGTGATAGCAGACAGGTCCTACTAAGAAGGAATGGCTTCTATTATAGGTTAGGCAGCCCAATTCAACTTACAGAAGCTTGTCATGAGAAGCTTGGCTATAGTAACCTACAAAACTTTCTATTAAGATACAGATGGGTTATGATTTTCATGAGTCGATGGACTCTTACACTAAATAAATCATGCATACTTAAAGATTTGAAGACATAACCAAATGTCATTAAATGAAGTAGCTAGTTCTTAATTTATGGTATCAAAACATGACTTCAATCAATATATTATTATGTTTAGTTTAAAATGTATTCCCATAACATCAATAAATAATAAAGCAGAATTAGGAATGATTTTGAAAATCTTAGATCTAGAGAAAAGATTTACAATTTTCTGCTGCTTAATTTGTATTCTGAAAGCACTTATCACAGATAAGATTATTATTAAGAAATGATTACTTAAATTGCCCTTGTTGAGCAAAGGCAGGAATGTGTATACTAAATTAGAGAGGAGAGAGAAAGAGAGAGGAACAGAGACAGTGATAGAGATAGAGTGAGAAATGAGAGGAGGGGTAGCAAAGGCAGTGGAAAAGAAAGAAGGGGGAGAGAGAGAGAGAACCAAAGTAAAAAGTGAGAGAGAAAGGGAGGAGAGAGAGTGGAGGGAGGAGGAAAAGACAGAGAGAAAGAGACAGAAATAGAGAATAGTGAGAGAAGAGAGAGAAGAAGAAGGAGAAAGAGGAGACAGAGAGAGAGAGAGAGAGAGAGAGAGAGAGAGAGAGAGAGAGAATGAATTATATGGGTAAAGAGTATAGGAAGTGCAGGAGGAATATTAGCAAGGGTCTGAGAATATACTCTGCTCCTTGATCCTTTCCAAGCAAAACCAAAGGAATATTTTCTCCTATAGAGAGTTTCATGGGATTCACTTTCACTGCTGGAACTAGAAAGAGGAGAATATAGTTTAAGGAATCTTATTCTCTTCCCTTTGTGAGAAGTGAAGAGGAAAGGGAAACAAACTTAGGAATGACCAGAAAGTGTAATATCAGACTGAAAATGTTCACAATAAAAACAACCTTGATCTCCTCTAAAATGCAAATCAAATTCTTCTGATTCCAAAGTAACTACCCAGAGTAGCCATCTGTGTGTGATTTGGTGATGTGGCAACATCTATTAAAAAGCTCACTTTTGGTAATGCATGAGGGTAGCTAGCATTTCTTTGATGATCAACAGTAGCAATGTTAATAAACGTTCATAGGCTGTTGAAAGTCAAACAACTGTCTTAAAGATATTAAATCTAGCCCTCTATGGCATATGATGCCAAAAGGAATGTGAGATCCAAACATATTTTTCTCTCCTGGGTAGCATATAAGAGATAGCAATTGGCACATTTACACTTTATGCTTTTTTCTCTCATAAGTTTTTTGAATAAAATAGCAAAAGTTTCATTTTAGCCAGAAATTGGGCTTTACCTGAGAAAATACCTATTTTCTTCCTGTTTTATATTGCTTAGGATGTCACATGGAGCAAAAATAAATAGACAAACATATTTCATTTATTTAATGTATAATATTGTGTAACCAGATTAGAGGTTGGGGGAAAGTCCAGCCATAGCATAGTCACTAAAGAAAAAAAAATCCTAAATTATGAAAATTGTGCATCCAATGTTGCAGTTGTGCTCTCAGTCTACAGGAAGCTTGCTAATGGTTATGTTCATTAATTTTATCTCCTCTGGTTCATTAATTTTATGTTGTTGACTTCTGAAATGACACTGAGCTTCTAGCCAGTGAATGTAAGGCTCTCCCTCTCTGCAATTCTTTTCATTAACACAAATCCAAATTATATTAGAATTAGATCCATGACTTCAAAGCAAAAACAAGTAAATAAAATCTTTTATGAATTAACCTGAGTCTTTAATTGAGCATACACTCCTATGAGCAGGAGGAACATAAAATAATTAACTGAAAACTGAGGTACGTTGTTTTTTTCCCCCTTTGGGGGGGGAAAAAACCTTGCCCTCTTCTTAATGAAGCCAAGATCCCAGCAAGAAGTTCTTCTGTTTAACAACAGGCAAATTAAGATCAAAGGCGATAGGCAAACCATGCGGATTGGAGTGTTCTTAATGCACCTCACGATGAAGCTGGGTTCATGCAGATTAGACCTATCATCAGTCAAGAGGATCTTTGTCTACACATCGAGAACTCTTGGCCACTCAATACCTTTTTCTTCCTGTCCTTTCAAAATCTGTATCTGTCTAGGAGGAAAATGGATCTCTTTCCCATAAGACAATGACAGAAATAGGCTGTGGATGTGAGCCTATGTCCAATCAGTGGCAATATGCATAGTAATGTGTGGCACAGCTTGTGTAATGAAGTTCCCAGCGTGCAGCCTAGAAAGGTATCCTCCAGTGTGGAGGGTGATTTATTTCCTCTGTCAAGAGGCAGGACAGCCAGGACTTGTCCTTCCTTACTGTACCTGCAGAAATACTCTGTCATCTTGGGAAGCGGTAATGGATTCTGGGAGCGCAGCTCAATGGCATTGTTTGGAACCCCTCCGTTTAGCTGGGTAATTTCCCATCCCTTTTAATTCTTTGCTTGGAACATTACAAAGGTTGTTACAGAGTAATCCCTAGTAAAAAAAAAAAAAGCTACCATATTTTACATTTAACTTCAAAGCTGAATTCAGAATGACGAATAAAACACCTATGTTGTAGTTAAAGTAGACACAAAATGGATGGTACTGGATCAGAAATAATTTAACTTTTTTTTTCATAGAGTTGAAAATACCAAGATCTTCTCTTGCTTCTTTAACTATGCTGCACTCTGAATACTCAAGCTCTCCAACTTTTTTTTTTTGGTTCTGAAATATTGCTGCTATATATTGAAGAGACAGTGTTTCTTAGCCAGAATCCTTTCTTATTTTGGTCGGAGTTTGTTCTTGGATTTCATGTTAATTTTTTTGTTCTCATTTATAAATGTGCAGCTTAGTTCTTCTAACAATAGCTTCTCTCACCCAAACCAGATTTTAAAAATTTCAAACAAATTGGGTAGAAGTATGGTAAAGTTGAGCATCTCTCCATTCTTCCATTTTCCTTTATGTATCTGAATAACAACAAATAGCCATTACATACCAAAATTACATTCTATTCAATTGACCCACAGAATATAAGAGAAGAAAAACAACTGTGGTGAGCCGTGTCAATTATTAACTGGTTCTAAGTTGGTTTCATACTTCAAGATATTTTATTCCAGACTATTCTTACAAATGCATATATACATAAGAAAGACTCATTGGCTTTGTTCTTTAGAGAACTATCATTGTAGAAAATACACATTGGGATTTAAATTTCATGTATTTTAAAAGTCTATATTTTGATTATTTAAAAGCTTCATATTTGAGAACACTTTTGCACTTAAATAAGTACATCTTTTGTTTAAAGCAGAAGGACGCTTGAGGCATGTGGATTTGCTTGCCAGTTAAACTTAATGTCCAAACTAGATCCAACTTATAAAAAAAAAGCATTATTTCAAAAAGTTTTTAAGCAAATACATTTTGTAAAATTGTGGGCTAAGATATAGATAGATAGATAGATAGATAGATAGATAGATAGATAGATAGATATAGATATAGATATAGATATAGATATAGATATAGATTTGTCATCATATAGATGGCTAAACCCCCCTCAGTGGAGAGTTTTACATGGAATTTTACAGCCTCAGCTGCATAAAAGTTCTATAAGGAGTATAGAGGCATCTGTCATAGCCCCAGGAATTTTGTTATTTCTAAGCTGAATGGGCAATGGGCATAAAGTGTCAGTAATGGCATACCTAGGACAAGTGTAGACTAACAACGCTATTTCACCCTGAGTGCTTATTTCTATTTTATTGCTTACCTGGGACAATTATAGTAGATGGAGAGGAATAGGCTGGAGGGGAGAGCCTACAGCCCATGAGCTATATCTGGTCCTTACATTACTTTCATTCAGTCTTTGAAGTAAATTTGCACTTAGGCCTAAGTGTTGCCTGTTACCTATGATATAATAAAAGAACACTTCAATTCCTTCCTGGGTTCATCCTCTATGGCAAACTTGTGAAACAATATAGACACAAATCCCACAGTATGAGACCATGTGAATGAGCTGTGATCTGCACCAGTGAAGGGAATATCAAGATTAATGATATTAAAGATCGAGCCAAACGTCAAAGTATTTATTAAACACACTTTTATGTTCCCTTTTTTAATTAAAAGTAAGCACCAATAAATAAAAAATTTAAGTCGAACTTTTAATATTTTATCTAAAACATACTTAGTTACTTTTATATAATCCTTAATTTTGTTCAAAATATAAACTAATATCACACAGTATGAAATATGTGATTGGATCACAAGCTATACTGGTAGAAGAGAACTCATTCTAATGACATTATGAAAACATGGAGATATATGGCCCTTAATTCATTTTCTTTTTTTCCTATGGATTATTAGATGCCCAGACAAAGGTACTGGTTACTTGAAGTTGAACTACTATGTCGTGATTGATGAAATTCAGTTAGGTCCTAAGAGTCAAGTGTCATAAAGGGAGAGATCAAGAATTAGGAAAGCAGAGGCAGCAATAAGAATCGCAATCAAAATTGCATAGCTCCATTGAGGTCAATGCACAGAATCTCAGAATTGAGCTTTCCAGGTAGTCAGAAAAACAGAAGAGGAGACATCGTCCCAAACCAGGATCAGGAATACCAAGGCTGAGAATCCAGAATGAGGAGTACCAGACACAGTACCACAGAGGCAGAGGCGGGTCACCAGTAGAGGAATGGGGCCTGAGCCCTTGAATATTGGACTGTATCAGATGGGATGTCCCCTCCAATTTGTACCTAGCTCATAAGTTAAGCTTGCCTGCTTCACTTTAAGACTGTTCTCTTAATACAGGCCAGAGGCATGTCATACACCTCCTACACTGCCTCCAGATACATTCCTCAGTACAACCTAACCAGATTAAAATGTAAATTAAAATATTTAACAAAATTAAGGAAAAATACAACAGATAATGTTAATAAGTCAGTATGCAGCTCTTAAGGATCCTTAAGTATGTTTGAATGACTCCCACTTTAAATATGAGTTTGATATCACTAAAACAGGCAAACAATATGGGGCATCATCTTTTGGTCAACTAACAGTAACAGCAAGTATGAAAGTTAATTGCATTATAAGTATATGCAGACCAAAAATATAATTAGGTTAAAGATGGGTTTTTGATAATTTGAAAAATGGAATCTATCTACCTACCTTTCTAGTTATCATCTATGTATGTACCTATCTATGTCTATTTGTATCCATTTCTCTATCTGTATCTATCTTTGTTTATCTCCTTTGCTCCCTCTTCCTATCTCTCATTCTCTCTCTCTCTCTCTCTTTCTCTCTCTTTCTCTCCCTCTGTCTCCCTCTCTGTCTCTCTGTCTCTGTCTCTATCTCTGTCTCTCTCTCTTTAGATCAGATCTGTGATTTGGTGGTGTAGAGAAGGGCTAGTGAGGAAATTCCCTGTACAGTAGGTTGTGAGAGTGTCTTAATGTCAAAATGACAAGTATTTGTTCTAGTATTTTCAACTCGTCTCTATAGATCAACTTTGGTTAAGAAGCTTATTTCCTGCATGGGCATTTGATTAGATTGATTTCCTGAAGTTTTCTGGCAAAAATCACTTAGGTGAGAATTTAAATTGAGAAGATGAGAGTTCTCCAGGTAAAGGCATCACGTGCATAGCAGAAAAATAAGGAGACAAATGTGTCACAGAGGTGCTTTAAAAAGATGAATGAATGTATAAAAAGCATGCCTAGGCTTCTTGTATAACATTGTTTTCAAAAAATTTCAAAACCTCTTTATGACCATGCTAACCTTATATGCGTGCATTTTTTCCCCCTCCATTTCCTTCCCAAACATTTAGAAAAGTCATTTACATTGTCTTTTTCCACTTCTCTAGCCTCTTCAATTCTTTTCAGTCTGACTTTCCAGTTTTACCATTATATAGAGACTGGTCTCTTGAAAGGCATCAATTATCCTTTTTTTCTTCTTTTAACAAGCATTTTTTAAAAAATGTAAATTTTAAGCTAAGAAGGATGGCACATACCCATATCACTGCTACTGAAGGAGGCGGAGGCTGGAACATCATTAGGAATTTTGAGCTGCAGTAAAACTGAAGACAATCAGCTGTTCTCACTAAAGTAGGCAGAAATATGATGAGCAGTTTGGAGTAGAGGGCCACTAAGCTGCCTAAGGAGAATCAAACTGACCCAGGTCAGAAAAAATGAACAGGTGAAAACTTTTTTGTCAATCTATATAAGTATCATGGGGCAGCTAAGTGGTACAGTGGATACAGTCCCAGCCCTGGAGTCAGGAGGACCTGATTTCAAATCCGGCCTCAGACACTTGACACTTACTAGTTGTGTGAGCCTGGGCAAGTCACTTAACCCTATTGCCTAGCAAAAAAAAAAATACAAAAAAAAATCTATGTAAGTATCAGACCTATGAGAGGACTTTGTATTTCCAGTCTAGATGAGAAAGGGAGACTAAGGATCAAAAAAATAAAATACATTTTAAATTTTGATCTTTTTTTGTCTCCTCCATTTCAAATTAATCCTCCTTTCTCTGATCAGAGAGCCATCATTTAAACAAATAATTAAAAAGAAAAAGGAAGAATAGTTCCCTAAAACTAATCACTACATTAATTTAGCCTGACAACATATGTTATGTTCCAAACCAAGAATCCTCCCCCTCCCCAACTAAATTTTCTTATTTTTTTCTTTGGCATCAAGCTTGGACATTAAAATTAGGTAGCATGCAGTTCCATTATTTTTCTAGTTATTCTTTTATTTTCATATCACTATAGACATGTATTTTCCCCCTTTTTCTGCTTACTTCATTTTGCATCAGTTCATGTAAGTGATGTCATGTTTCTTGGTATTCTTAATATTCATTGCTTATTTCAGTGAGATACTCTTTTATGTTAATGCACAATTTTTTTTTTGGTGATTTCCCAATCACTAGCCATATATTTTGTTTCCAGTTCTTTGTTATTACAAATTGTACTGTCAGTTGATAAATGGTCAAAGAATATGAAAGGCAGTTTTTCAATGAAGAAATCAAAACTATTTGTAGTCATGAAACAATGTTCTCAATCACTATTAATTAGAGAAATGCAAATTAAAACAACTTTGAGGTATCATCTTTCACCTACAAGCTAAAATGTTAGAAGGAGAAAATGACAAAACTTGAAAGGAATATAGAAAAATTGGGACACTAATTCATTGTTGGTGGAGCTGTGAAGTGATCTAATCATGTTGGAGAGCAATCTGTAATTATGCCCAAAGAGTTATAAAGCCATGTATATACCCTTTGACTCAGCAATACCATTATTAGGTCCCAAAGGGAGTAGGGGAATAGAAAAAGAGCCTCTATGTTCTAAAATCTTTATAGCAGCTCTCCTTGTGGTGACAAAAACTGGATACTGAGGGGATGTCCATCACTTGGGGAATGGCTAAACAAGTTGGGGTATATGATTGTGATAGAATATAACTAAGAAATTGGTGAGCTGGTTGATTTTAGAAAAAAATAATGGAAAGACTTGCATGACATAATAAAGAGTGAAATAAGCAGAACTTTCCCATGAATTAGATTTAAGTGAAGCAGAGCTGCATAAAGTCCTCAGCCTCACTTTCTCTTCCAGAGTCATCCAAGTCCAGTGGAAGGATAAAAATCAAGATGGCAGTGGCTCAGGATGCAGTGGATGACCTTAGTGTCTTCGATGTCTGACCAAGCTCTAAACACTCCACAGTAACTGCTTCAGCCACCTTCATGGCCATTGGAACAAATTGTTCTGAACTGCCCATTCCACCAGGTGAAGTCTTCATAGAGTTAAGGTAGATAGCTCCCTAACTCACCAATGGGTTTAAGGCTTGTCATTTAACCTCAACTTAATTTAGCCTGTCTGCCAAGATAGTTTTAATGGGATGTGACCACTACAGTGGGATGTGTACATGCTACAGCTTCTGGAAGCCATAGGCAAGAGTTGGGTGACATGTGGATATCAATACTGGAAAAACATCCCTGAAAAGAGCTTGGCAAGCCCTCACACCAGTGTTGCTAGTCGTCCCCAAATACCCCATACACTATTATATATAACACACACATGTGTATGCATGTATGTACATACATGTACATATATGTATATGTGTGCGTGTATATATACAAATATACACACTATAAGTGTGTGCATATATATATTTATATACAAAAACATGCACACATACATACACACTTTTGTGTGTGTGTGTATGTGTGTGTGTGTGTGTGTGTGTGTGTGTGTGTGTGTGTGCATAACCTATAGATATACACACTGCCCTCTAAAAGGATATATCCTCTTTGAGGGCTAAATATAAAGAAAATTTAATAAGTTAAGAACTGCCTGGGGTGGAACTTAGTTTTCCATCACAGACCATAAAATGGAAGCTTAGTGACTATCTGGGGGAAGATTCTATATAAGAGATTTTTCTAAGCTCCCTCAGGATTTCATAATCCTCCCTAGTTCAGTTGTTTATACTGTAGATTGTTTCTTCCTCTAAATTACAATCTTGAGGAGGAGAAGGTCTTATTTATCCCTTGTATCTCCCTCACCAAAAAGCACAGTCCCTTGCACAATAGAGGTTGCTCAATGAGTTGACTGAAATTAATTGATAATTACCTTATGTTTCTAAATTTAGACAAATAAGGCTATCAATTCTCAGGAAAGAAAATTTGGTCAAATTTTAGGCAAGTATTTTTAGACCATGCAATAGCAAGAAAACTATTAGCAATTAGGTGATGTAGTGGATAGAACAGTGTGCCTGGAGTCAAGAACACTTAAGTTCAAATATCAGTTTAAGCTATCACTTAAATATCAACATAAAGTTCAAATATCAAATTAAGTTATCACTATCTCTGTGATCCTTGGTAAAATACTCAACATCTGCCTGCTTCAGTTCCCTCCCAGGTTTGTTTTGAGGATAAAATAAGATATTTATGAAGTGCTTTGAACATCTTAAAGTGCTACCTAAATGTTAGTGATAATAACAATGAATGATGCATCATCATCATCATCATCATCATCATCATCATCATCATCATCATCAGACTTGGAGTCTGATTTCTATTCTTGACTGTATGACTAATTATATAACCTTGGATGAGTTACTTAACTTCTCTGGGCCTCAATTTCCTCTTTTATACATTGAAGGGGTTAGAGTAGATGATCTCTGGATCCTTTTGAGCTCAGAAATATGATTCTAAATAAACACTCAAACCTTTGGTTGAGTCTATATATTTTAGTCAGTTCTCCCCTCTTTATTCTGAAGATATCTTATATTAAGATTATCAGAAGAATACCTCAGGCAATAACCCTGGGGATAAGAGTCTACAGAAATTTAATTTAATTTGATGGGGTTGGGGGAAGGTGTGAGGTATGTGTGTGTGTGTGTGTGTGTGTGTGTGTGTGTGTGTGTGTGTGTGTGTGTGTGTGTGTAGAGGTGATATGGTTAGCAGCATTGAAATTTTTTTCATTTCCAATCAATCAAATGGCAGCTACTACCCTCTCAACTCAGCCACAATTTTGGTTAAGGGGACAATCATAGACCAAGTGGTCATGTAATGGGTTTTGGAAATTTTCTCCTTTCCATTCAATCCAATCCAGTACAATCCAAAAAGCACTCATGTAGCTTTAGTGTATGCTAAATTCATGGTGCTGTACTTATGGCTGAAGATATGAAGACTAAACAAATATCCGTTTCTGCTCTCAAGGAACTTAAGTTGCACTAGGTATATACATAAGGCAAAGAGACAAGCACGTATAGGATAATTTGCATCCTCCTTCTGCCACTGAGAGATGTAGAAGAACAGTGTTTCCCATTTCATTTAAATTCATTTCAACAAACAGAGGGCATGTGTGCTAGCAAGTTGGACTGATAACTGATGGAGATTGGAGACAGAGAGAGAGAAAAAGAGAAAGTCAAAAGAAAAAAGGAGAGCCAGAGGGAGAAGATGATCATTGACATTGAAGAGAAGGCTATTCTAGATGCCTAATTCTCACCTCACTTAAGGGAAAAGGCACTGAAAGGTGGAGATTCATCATCAACTTATATGAGAAGCTGCCTTGGTCAGGAATTTTTGCTTTTGAATCAGAAAAAGCCATGAGCTACAGTAAAAAGCTGGAGGGAGAGAGGAAAAAGGAAGGGAGAGAAGGAGGGAAGGAGAGAGAGACAGAGACAGAGACAAGGAGACAGAGACAGAGATAGATAAATACAGAAAGAGATAAAGATAGAGACAAATGGAGACAGAGACAGAGGCAGAAACAGATAGGGACAAAGAGACAGAAACATAGAGACAGAAAGACAGACAGAAGGAGACAAAGTCAGAGACAATCAGAGACAGAGAGAGACAGAAGCAGAGAGAGATAGAAACAGAGACACACAGAAACAGAAACATAGAGACAGAGAAAGAAAAATAGATGGACAGTCTGAGATAAACAGGCAGAGACACAGAGATGGAAAGATAGAGAAAAACAGACAGAGACTGAGACAGTCAGAGACAGACAAACAGAGGCAGTCAGAGAGAGACAGACCAGCAGGCACAGACAGGAAGAGACAGAAACATAAACACAGAGACAGAAGCCATCTCTATCTTTGCTGCCCATATTCAACTGACAAAAGTTAGTGGGTGATTATAAGACTTAGGAGAGTATCTGCCAGGGGAACTTTGGATTTGGAAGTCTAAATCCTGAAATTTACATAAACCTTTAGTACTAATGGTTATTCATTCAAGAGCCTCTCTCCCCCCCCTCCCCCTTTTAACAAAACTTGTTTCTATAGTCTCATGAAATGTCCATTTGCAAATGGGTGTCCTCTCTTAGTTCAGGCTGCCAATGTATACTTAAGAAAAAGATTGTATCATGGATTGTGTTTCCCAGGTTTCCTAGATGGAAGCATACATGCCAAGAAAAGACCGAAAAAAATCACAATGTTCTCAAGCCCTTTAGGTCATAAGAGTCTTGGAAGAAAGATATATATATATATATATACATATATATACACATACACACACACACACACACACACACATATATATATATATATGTGTGTGTGTGTGTGTGTGTGTGTGTGTGTGTGTATGTGTATATATATGTATATTTATATGTATAGATAGATAGATAGATAGATAGATAGATAGATAGATAGATAGATACGGATAGATAGATGTATAGATAGATATATAGACAAGGTAAGGAAAAGCCTTTCTGTGCAAACAAGAATACACAAAGAGTACACTTCTTTTGCACTTGCTTTCTTATATGTAAGAGTAACAGGAATTCTGTATTGGGTGGTCTCATGATCCACCTAACAAAATATTGCATTTGACAGTGATCCGATGGAAAAATTTTAGAAGAGTTTGCTAGTTTCTTTTCATGATATTCTTTCATATTGCAATCCTGTTGTATTCCTACTTAATTTTTGCATGGTAACTTAAATTTTACCTATCTATTTCTTTTATTTTCAACTAGGTAGTAAAGATATTAGACATTTGTTTGAAACCACCATACCACCTAGCAAAGTGCTATATACATAAAAATGCCAACAAATATTGACAGAATTAAATCCTCAGAAATTGGAGAAGGTATTAAGCATTATTAACTTTCCTATTTGGTTTATTGCTAATGAATTAATTGATCAAGTAGAAATCCCAGGGTGGAAAACCCCTTCATTAATGCAGCCTTGTAATTTATCTATGATTTTTAGCCTTAGAGAGGGGATGCTGAGAGATTGAGTGACTTACTTAACCAAGGTAAAACAGTATAAGTCTGAGGGAGGGTTTGAACTCAGTTCTTTGTGACTGTAGGGCCAGACCCATGTCTACCATGCCATGTTATTTTTCTTTTATTTAATTTTCATAAATGTGGATATAGTTGAAATAAACCCAGAGGTAGCTGAGTATGTTATTCAAAGGTACTTTTGGCCCCTCTGAAAAAGGTATTACTTCAATTCTTACTGTACAGGCAACTGTGTATGACTATGATCTTCTAATCATGGAAGCTTTTTCATTAGATCAGTAATAGACTGGCCATAATTGTACTCTCCTGTGTATAATGACACCCTCTGTTGCAGTCTTGAATATCTGACTTTCAAAATTTCAGCTGGAGCCACAAAATATAACAGACATAGCCAAAGTTTCTGGTGTCAGGCTCTGTACTTTGGGGGAGTTCACACCTCAGTGGAATCTGGATTATGTGCTTGTGGGTTTCAATAAGTTAATAAAGCTGACAATTAGCAGCTACCCCATCCCAGTTGGTCTGGCTTGAGTCAGAGTAGGTTCAGAGGCAGCGACAAAAATAAAACTAGTGGTACTTAAAGAACCATACCAGGAAGTTGCCCTTTGGTGGCTTCCATTGAACATCAGGAAAAACAGGCCAAATTCACCTCTGTATTGTTTAACTCCTCTTACATGTATCTTTCCCATGAGAGCTGATCATTGAAGTGACAGCAGTTTCAGAAAATGTTTAATCTAATCCATTGTTTTCCTACAAAGTTCTGGATCTGCATTTCCATATGTTGTCAGGTATAATGCCCCACTGTCCTTTCTTTCTCTCCTGAATACTTCCCTCAACTCTTTGGCATTACCTTCCAGTCCAATCATCACCAAAACCAACATGCTTTCTCAATTTCTACTGCCTCTCACATTTGAGGGACAACAGGACTGAACTGTATTTGTGCCTCAAGGCAGGGCTGCTTAACCTGAGGTCCATTAGCTTTTTTTTTTTTGACACCTATATTTCAATGTAATTAGTTTTCTTTATACCCCTAAGTATTTTATTTTATGCATTTAAACAAATTACTCTTAATAAGGATCCACAGGCTTCACTATTCTGCCTTTGTGTCTATGCCACAAAAGGGTTTAAGGAATTCTTCCTTAAGAAAACCATAGTTTATGTAAATCAATTGAAATATGTTTACTTTAGCATGAAGAAATAAAAATGAACACAGACATCTTTCTAGGAGCACTTACAACTTGTGGTAATATGCATATTGGTCAAATGAAGATGTCAATGAAGTCAATGACAAATGCTGGTTCATTCATTCCCATAATAGGGTCCGTCATTCTAATTGCCAACCCCCTCCGCCACCCCATACCTGCAATGTTCTTCTTCCTCAACTCTCTATTGACTTCCCTGTCATTCTTTGACTTCCGACTATAATCTCATCTTTTACAGGAAACTTTTCTGGACCTCTGCTCATTCCAGTGCCTTCTTTCTGTTACTGATTTCCTATTTATCCTGCATATAACTTGCTCTGTATATATTTGTTAGCATGCTATGTTCCCTATTAGCTTGCAAGCTTCTTGAGGACTGGGGCTATCTTTTGCCTATTTCTGTATCCCTAGCACTTAGCGCAGTTCCTAGATCACAGTAGGTGATTAACAAATGATTGATTGAAATGATGTCAATCCTTATAGATGGATATTTAGGGTGAGTTTTAATTATATGTTTCTGGTGAGATCTCAATGGATTTTTGGCCATAACCAAATCATATAGTTTCTTCTTTAAAGAAGCCCAAATAGTGATAGACATAATTGGGCCTAACTGAGATTTCTGGAGACTCTCAATATTTCAAGATAGATTTTAGCAAACATAAAAGGTCAGTAAAGAAACTGGAGAGAGCTCTAAAAAGTAACCAAATCCAAATGGGAGTGTGACTAAGTTCATCGTTTGAACTCTTCCTTAATATCTGTTGGTGGGCCTCACATTACCAAAGGACAGAACAGCCAATCCATTGACAACATGAGTTTTGGTAGATGAATTTCTATTTTCTTACCAAATAAATTCAGTGCAGTTAAAAAAAAATCTTATCTCTTAAGCAGGGTAATGCCAGCACAGCATGCATGTGATTTAAATACATAGGAGCTGCATTTAAAGAACATTTAATATCCCCTTAGTTGCCTTTAGGTAAGGGAGCATACACAAAGTCATTCCTCTGTGCTTTACAGGGAAAGAATAATAGAAAATTAAGATGATACCTTTAACTATTGACTTTGTAGCTGAGAGCTAAGTGAGGAGTATGATATATTGACCTTCTCCCTTTCTTCCCTCCAGTATAAGGGAGGCCTGAAAGAAAAAAAAATCCATCGAAAATAGCAAACTGTTCATCCGTTAGCATTTTACCTCTCAGGTACTACTAATACAAATTCAAAAAATGCTAATAAAGTCTGAAATTTCCCAGTGGGGGAGTAATGGAACGCTTTTAAAAGAGGCCCTTTCAGTTAATGACTAAGGCATTTTTTGCTAACAGCCATTTTGGCTTCTTATCCCAGGTGGAGAAAAATGCATTAAACAGGAGATTAAAATGTCCTTTCTCCTGCTTGGTAATGCCAGCTGCTGCTGCAGGCTAAGGCATACATGAAGTGGCATTTACTTGATGGTGGTGGGCCTGTTCCAGGGATGGTGGGAGGATGAAAGTCCCGCTGGATGGGGGTCCCTTTAAATGTGCTGTCTCTGCGCAAATAGAAAGTGTAGGAGCTGGGCTAGAATGGTAAACTGTACAATCTGTTCATTGCATTTTGGTTACTAATTAAGAGGTGACATAGGCAGTATGAATGCACAGAACCTGTTGAAATTCTGTCAGGCTCTGTCTTTCCCTTCACATGTTTGAATGCTATTTAATAAAGCATCTTAATTGAAAGCAGAAAAATACATAAAAGTAGAGGACAAATATGTTGAATTGGGATTCTGCCATAATGCATATGTGTGTGTGTGTGTTTGCATGATTTCTAAACAACACCACTTCTACCGCAGCCCCCCAGCTTGTCAAAGACAGTTCCCCTACTTCATCAACTCAATATGCAAATTCCATGATTTTCTTCTTGCTGTGGGGGATAGAGCTGGATAGAGTGGAAAGTTGGGAACAGAATTTCCAAACACAAATGTGAACTTAACACTGACTCTGACATAAAGGAAAAATGATTTTGCTTGCCAAGAAATACCATTTTTATGAGGAGCACTCTAAGGGAAGGAGGTGGGGGAGTCAGGGCCTAGCTACTTCTCACAGTGTATTGTGTGCGTATCTTTTTATAGCTCTGTTCATATTTTCTCCAAATCTTTTCCCCAGTCTACACAGTCAGATTAAAACCAAACTTTCCTATTTCCCCCAAATGGCACCCAAGACTAAAGTGTATTAAGCCTGTGGTTCTGGCCAGGGATGACAATGGAGCCAGGTTTGCCAGAAACAGATATCCCACAAAAGGAACAAAAATTCCAATATCAGATAAAGGCCTTGGGAATTTGGAAATTCCTGTAACCCCCAGAAATGTCAAGTGGTTCTGGAAACCTGATGATATCAGCCTTTCTACAAAGATTTCTGAATGTCTAGGCTTCTGTCTGTAGCTAAAAATAGCAAATCGAGTCCCAGTTATGATGCTTGCCGAGTTTTGCTTCAGCCCCTCCATAGAGCTGATGAGGTTTAAATTGTTTTAAGTGATAAATGTACCACACCAACTCCTTCATATTAATTTTTGAACGCTCCAAATAGGTATGTTTTGCATTTGTGGCTTAGCCCAGTTCTCATTTGAGCAGCCCTGTTTCCACATTCCTATTTAATACTTCTTACATTGTTGGACAGGAATCTCTCCTTTTATGACCATATCCATTTGTGCTCATGTACTAGTTTTAGTAGGATTTGTAGCAACAGGATGGGGGCAAAGCACTGCTTCAGGTTGGACTAATGAAATGGGAAATTGGCCTTTGTTTGACACATTTATAACATTTGCATTTTAGTCCCATGTTGCTGGAATTCACACTTTACTGATGCTTTGAATTAACAATGGTGCACAGAAAACAACCGTCATTATGACACAAATAACCAAGGGGTAGCATGAGTAAATTATTTTGCAGACTATTTGATACTGCTTTTTAAAATCACCTTAACTACAGAAACTGATACTAATTGGTGCTCTACTCAGAGTTGGCTGAAAGAATTGGCTATGGGATGAGAGAATAGGGAGGTGGCCAGTCCTTTATATCTGCTAAGGTAAGCTCTGACACCAGCAGAGGTGATATGGAAAGTTATTGCCTTCTGCTAACTGTTGCATAAACAGATGTAACACTCCAATCTAAAGAGAAAAGAATTCTGACACCTTTCTAAGCAATTTATTTTATTTTTTTAAAAGAGTATCACTTACAGAGATTCAGTTGAAATTGTATTTATTAGACTCTTCCATTACCATTGGAAATAAACTTTTGAACAAATACCAGAGCACGTGGCAGGTATCTTTATAGTATGTTCTGCACTCTAGAGGAGTTGAGATGATCTGATCAGCCCTTTGATAACCATTGTTTTATTAGTAGTAGGATAGAATGGACTGCACTCCCACCACCCCCATCCCTTCCCCCTTCCCTCTCAAAAACACTCTCATAAATATTTTTGGATTCTTCTTCATGGCTTGGGACAATGGAGATATTATTACTGATTTCAGGTACCTAATCCCTAAGAAAATAAAAATCAGAGTAATGTCCTCAATTACAAGTCACTAGACAAATAGCACTTACATTCAGGATTTCATTTTGCTTGGTAAATGCCAGGAAACTACATAGCAATTATATGGTCTTACAGACTACTTGGTGACTGTGTTCTAAAGTTGAGCACAACCTGCCCCCTGGTTTTATAACAGAAATAATCTATTTACCCTATAATTACGTACTATGTAAATATCTGTCAATGCATGGTAGACTCTAGTCATTTCCATGTAATTAAAAGGTCAACACCACCAGGCAAATAAATAATTTATTTGATGATAATATTTATGTCTAAGGCCACAGAAGTAGCCAAGTATCCAAGTCAAATTTATTATTATTATTTCTTTTTTGCTTCACACTTGGATACTCTATCCTAAATGTCCAGTCAGGCAATCTTGTGACACTGACTATGTCAGATAGTTTATGTGAGGAGGGGAAATCAACACACTCATGTTTTATTATATAAAATAGGAAGATATTTGAATGTTTCCATGTATGGTGAAGATGTGGGGTCTCAAAAAAAGAGGTAGAGAAAATCATTATAGAGATGTTCTACCCAGTTAATAGTTCTATTAGGGGAAGCTACAAAACTATGCCTCTTCCTTTTCATTACATAAGAGACTCTGAGCAAAGCAGAAAAAAAAAAAGAGAAGGAAGAGCAAGGCTGTGAGGCCCATAAGACGTGCACCAACGGGTAGCCCTTAGTGATAAAAGGGGGAATATGGAATAGAAAGACTTGGAGGTCAGACAGACTACATGACAAAAGTAAAGAGTAGGCTAATTGAATTTATAAACAATATGAAATTGGGAGTTGTTTTGGACAGAGGAGAAGACTGATGCTGCTTTTATGTTAGAAAGTTCACTAAATGACTACCTAGTGCCTTCTGCGTTTCCACTTGGCAGTCACATCTTCTGTTCTTTTCCAAAGATTTAGTTGCTGGTTTTTTCAAATGTCCTCTAAAGTCAAACTGTTCTCTACATTAACAAAATCTCCAATATTTCGAAATTTAGATCTGTGACCACTTTGATGGGAGCATTCCCTCCAATGGTACAAATGGCAACTCATCCAAATGGTGTTCTGATCTTGTCCAGCTCTTGCCCAAATAGGGTGTAACCCAACAGGATAAGTAGTCAAAATATTCCAGGCCTCTTTCAATCCAAAGGAAGGTCTAAGACAGTAAAATAATAAAAGACTGGTCATTTTTTACAATTTCTCTGATGGAATTCATTACTTTCCCTATAGCATCCTAGTCAAATATAGAACATATAGCATTTTAATGTCATCTAACTCAGCATTTAAATCCTTATGAATGCAAATTCAAAGTTGACTTTAAAGGAGGAGTGTTGTGGTAGAATGTGTATAGTACAGCACTGCAATATATATATATATATATGTATATATGTATCTATATATGTATATATGTATATATGTATCTATATGTGTATATATGTATATATGTATCTATATGTATATGTTATGTGGGTGTGTGTGTGTGTGTGTGTGTATATATATATATATATATATATATATATATATATATATATATATATATATATATATATATATATATACATAATCTCTGGTGAAAGTGTTGGATAGATAAAAATGCCTTTTCTCTGTTTCCTCTAGTAAGGATGGAAAATATATTCTTTATGCCTCAAAGAGTTTGGCCTACTTTGCCATTTCTGAAGGGATTTTTTTTTTATTGCTACTTTAATAGAATCTTGCTTTATTTTTGAGTGATGCAAGGTGCCAGACTGGCAGCCTGGGAAGTGGAAATTCTCTATCCTGAAACAGGTAGTGAATGAAAGGTGGCAGTAGCAAGGTTCTCTCCCCATTGCCCTTGTTAAGATCTTCTTCCTTTCCTTCCCACCCAGTTCTAGTAGCTCGGAAGAATGTACAAGGAGGGGGAATATAATAACCTCATGATATTACAAGAGAAATGTAGGTCACGCCGTTTAAATCCTGATAGAAATAATGTTCAGTTGAACCAATGTTATTTAATTTATTTATAACTTAAAATGCTAATATTACTTTAAAGCTTATCTGCACACTATTTTCTTCTTTTTCCCCAAGGGAAATTTTAAATTTGAAAGTTCTAACACTTTGAATTTATCAAATTACATGAATTTCTCAGAGAATTTTCCCTTTCACTGTGTTTCATGGATTATGAAATTGGAAAGTTGACTTAATTCAAGCCTTTCTCCCCTCACAAGAATCATCTCTAGGCTCAGACTGAATCTGGACAGCTTTGTTCCCAAATCACAGTATTCTTAGAACATTTATTAATGGAAGGGGAAATGGGGTTCATCACTAGGGTTGGCATGGCAGTGTTAGAAAGATGATTTCTTCTAATAATGCATCAATGATTAGGCTCATACCTCAAAGAGAACAAAGAAAGAAGAAGAGGGCCCATATGTGCAAATATGTTTTAGCAGTTCTTTTCGTGGCAGCAAAGAACCAGAAACTAAGGCAGTGACTATCAATTGAGGAATGGCTCAACAAATTACGACAGATAAATAGAATACTATTGTATGGTAAGAAAATGATGAAGGGGACAGTTTCAGAGAAACCTGGAAGACTTGAACTAATGTAGACTGAAATGAGCAGAACTAGAAAACTAATTTATACAATAATAACAACACTGTAGTTTAAAAATTCTGATCAATGCAATGATCAACTATGACTCTACAGGGGTGATAATAAGGAGTGCTTCCTACCTCCTGACAAAGAAATCATGTATTAAATATACAGAATGAGAGTGATGTAGGAATTTGTTTTGCTTGACTATGCTTATTGGTTAAAAGAGTTTTGACACAGGGGGAGGAAGGGAGAGAAAATAAATACTTGTTAATTAAAAATATAATTTAATTTAAAAACTTTAAAAAATATATTAAAATTATTCTAACCTGTAATTGGGGGGAAATAAAATATATTAAGATTAAACATAAATAAAAGTAGTGTTCTAAAAACTGAAAAAAATACCAATATACACAAACATTTTAAAGAGAAAAAAAGGCAGCAAGATCTGGCTAAAATTTTATCCACTTAAGAATAAGAGAAGTCATATTAAGAAAGTATTTAGGTGCTCTCTTTTTTTTTTGTTGTTGTTGTTCAGTTGTTTTCAGTCATGTCTGACTCTCTGTGATCCCATTTGGTATTTTCTTGGCAAAGATACTGGAGTGGTTTGCCATTTCCTTCTCCAGCTCAGTTTACAGATAAGGAAACTAAGGCAAACAAGTAAGTGACTTGTCCATGGTCACACAGCTAGTAAGCATCTGAGGCCAGATTTGAACTTAAGGAAGATGAGTGTTCCTGACTCCAGGCCTGGCATTCTATCCACTGGGGCACCTGGCTGCCCTGCTTTCCTTTATAATATTGAAGGTGCTGATTTGTAAACAGTTGTGGCAAATGAAATGAACAAATGAAGCATTTATGAAGTGCTTACTATGGTCAAAGCACTGTGCTAAGCGCTGGGGATACATATAAAAAAGGAAGACAGGCCCTGCTCTCAAGGAGCTTACATTCAAATGGAGGCAACAACACACTGAGGGAAGGTTTCAGCAGCAAGTCATACAGAAATCTCATTGTCCTTAGGGTACAACAGAACAGATACTAATGCATTTCCTTTAATGCACTTTCCACTGATAAAATTATATCAGTTTCTGATGTTAAACTAAATGCTTAGGTGGCAACAACTTTCTTTTCTAGATCTTCAGAAGCTGTGGCCAGAGTACCTCCAGAATCAGTTCCCAGGGTACTTCTCCATAGAAATTGCTTCTTAGGATTATTCCTGAGGGTGCTGGACTGGAAACATTGAAATTTCCAATTTTCTTGGGTTTAGGGTCCTGGACTGTAGTGTCTGAGGGGAGATGGTGGTCAAGGTAACTGTGGTCTGACCTTCCTGTAATAGACTGCCTTCTGTCTCTCCCTCAGAATTCCATGTTGCTTCAGCAAGACTGGCTGATCTGCCCTGTCTGTGGGAGTGGGTTGGTCATGGATGGGGATGACTTTCCACTTCTGTATAAGAGTTACTTCCCCATATGATGACCGACAGAACTGGGATAGAAGCAGGATGGTGGTGCTCCTACGCTTATCTGTTTATTGGTGGCATTTGGTCACTATTGTTATTAGAGGAGCCAAGAAAGGCAGACCCCTTCACAACAACTTCTCTCCTCAATGATAGCCATGGAGACTGAACTGGAAATGGGTCTGGTGGTGTGGAATAATTGAATAGAAATGTGAGAGAGATACTAATATTCCTCAACCAACACCACTGTTAAAGCACTTTTTTTCTTTGTTGTCATGAAAGAGCTCAACATTGCTTTGCCAATTGCCTACAAGCACCTAGGCAAATTTTGAGTTCATGAGACTAAGAGCTGTCCATCTCAAGTCAATATCCATTATTTTTTTTTAAAGTTAGCATGGATTTCTAAATCTTTAGCTATAGAATTTTCTCAGATATGTCAGCAGGCCTTAGCATCATGAGGAAGAAGAATTTAGCAGGGCACTGAAAAACACAAATACTGAAAGAGTCCCGAATCAGAGTGTCATGCTTTCAAATACACCTTGCTGATACCTAAGGCCTAAATTACCACCCACTGATTACTATTTAATTAAACAAGAAAAATTCAAGTAAATTGCTCTTGTCACTGCAAAGACTTGTGGACACATTCAATGGCTGTCACTCTGCTTAACATACTCCTAAAGTAATTAGGTAGCTACAGGCAACTAGGAAGAGCAAGCTTCTTTTGTCTGAAAGTGTGGATAGGAGCTGTTTATGACAACATCTTGGTGTGAACAATCTTACACCATGTCAACAATTTTAGCCCACCTAAATTCTATGGAATTTTGCTATCAATTTGCACATTTGCCATTATTTTCAGACAGTTTTGCTAAATATAAAAACATACCTTGAATTACAGGAATAGCTTTTTGATGAGGGGAGATGTTTTCAACAGTCCCCAAAGGGATGCAAGGGGAACAAATTAGAAATGGAAAATGGGAGCCTAAATTGTCATGCATAACATAGACCAGCAGAGAAACCTCTCTAGCCTCAAATCAATTTGCTAATTGGTGTCTACTCCCTCAAAAGGAACATCACCTCACTCTCTCTGCCATTGTCCAATGTAACAAAGGTACAAGGCAAACATTACTTTAGAGATATAAAATAATCTGCATGTCTTTAGCAAAAGCTTGTCCAAATGCTAACTAGTCCAACCATAAGTGAATCAGTTCAGCTCTCTACCTTAGTTTATCAATAAAGTGGCACACAAATAATATATGTAATAGCTATCTCATAGGGTTGTTGTGAAGATCAAATGTGATAATTTTTTTTAATTCTTTGGAAACTTTAAAATTTTAAGAACAGAAGGTATTTAGAAAAGATTACATTTTTTTTGAGGCAATGGGGTAAAGTGACTTGCCCAGGGTCACACAACTAGCAAGTGTCAAGTGTCTGAGGCCCGATTTGAACTCAGGTCTTCCTGAATCCAAGGCCAGGACTCTATCCCTGTGCTATTTAGCTGCCCCTAGAAAAGATTACATGAAGCAAGGGTATTAACCTGGGATCTGAGAACTTTTAAAATATATTTTGATAACTATGTTTCAATATAATTGGTTTCCTTAGTAATCCTACATATTTTATTTTACATATTTAAAAACATTTTTTTTCCTGAGAAGAGGCCCCGGAGGATTCACCAGACTACCAAAGGGGCAATAAAAGAAATGGAAGAAACAAAAAAGGTTAAGAACTCCTGTTAAAAGATCAAATAGGTGGTGCAGTGGTTAGAGAGTCAGGGCTTGAGTCTGGAAGACCTGAGTTCAAATTTTGTCTCAAATACTTAATAGCTATGTGACCCTGGGCAGATCATCGAACCCTGTTTACCTCAGTTTCATCATCTATAAAATGAGCTGGAGAAGGAAGTGGCAAACCACTCCAGTATCTCTGCCAAGAAAACCCCAATATGGCATCACAAAGAGTTGAACACAACTGAAAAATGACTCAACAACAACAGAACAACAAACATTAAAGGAATGTTTTCAGTTCAGTTCAGTCACAATTTGCTATAAGGACAAAATGAATTATATTACCAACCATTAATACAAAAATGTTTTTATGAGGATAGTTTCCAGAATTTAATCCATAGTCTTTTAGAAGGCTTTTCTGTTGGCTGAATAATGACTTTCTTGGGCACTGAGAATTAAAATGAATCCCCTCATCTTAGTTGACACAAGGGCCTCTGAGTACTTTTTGCTCATAAACAACATGGTACAGTGGAGGAACACTGACTTCAGTCAGGAAACCTGGGTCCCAATTCTGCTTCTCTCACCAGCTGTACGAATTTTAAGACATTTCAGTTTTCTCTACCTCAGTTTTCTCATCTGTAAAGGGTGATAATATCCATATTACTTATATGACAGGCTCATTGTAAGAATAAGGTAACATAATGTATATAAAGCATTTTGTAAATTATAAAGCTTTATTTAAAAATAAACTGTTATTGTTATGTGCAGAGGTAATTGACTTGTGGATCATATGACTGATTGGGTGGATTAGGCATTTTCTGAGGGGGGGGATTTTGGGGCCAGAGATATAGCAATTACAACTGCTTCCACAGGATAAGTTTGCAAGAAGCCCATTGAGGTAACAGCCATATGAATTAACAGTGGAGAATGCTTGTCCTTAAAGGAGCTCATTCACCATTGTTCACCTACCAGCCTTCAGACTCTGTCAGGGTATACAAACCAACTCATAAGCTTGTGCCTTTGCATATACTTAGGGATTTTCCTTTTGATATAGTCTCTGTCTAAAACAGCAGCTCATGTCCCTCCCCCAGTGTTCTGTTACAACAAGCGGTAAACATCAACTCTGCCCAGCCATATGTGGAGAAGAGGTAGGTATAGAATGGACAGGAACCTTAGGGTGAGGACTGCTCACCTATTCCACCATCCTTGAGGACTCCTGGATATCTGATCAACTTATTCTACTGTAGCTTAGAACTCCTGAACTCAAGACAGCCTTTGGTCTCCATGGAGGAATTAGAGGTGCCACTATGGTAAACCCCAAATATATCTTTAATCTTTCTCCTACTGGGTTTTTTTCCTTCATCTATAAACATTCCAGACCTTTTTCTTTAATTCTACAAGACTGGTCATTATTTTATCATTTTCTTCTCTTTCCCTGTCAAGTTTCTAGAAAGTATATACTTTTTACTTCTATTTTGTCACTATTGGGAGTCAAACCACAAATAAAAACACAGAGAAATGGAAAATAATATATGTGGGGAAGAGCAAGTAATGCCAGTCTTTAGTAATACATGGATATTACAAGTTACTGAGTAGGAGAGAGAGAAAGGCAAAGATTATGTTAAGATATTTGCCTGGTACATAACAGGATGGATTTGAGGGAGAAGACAGTGGAATTAAGGAATCCAGTTAGGAAGATATTACAATAATCTGGAAACAAGGACATGTGGACCCAAACTAATATTAGAATAGTGAAAATGGAAAGGACTGGTAGCAAATTAGATACAGAGGATGAAAAAGAAAGGTAAGCCAAAGATGTCTCCAGGGTTTGTAGCCTAAGAAACCACCAATAGTAGCACTGTTAAAAGCAATGGAGAAATTGGAAAGTAGAGCCATTTTGAGAGGATGGCTACTTAAATTGATTTAAAACTTGTTGGGGGAAGTGGAATAAGGATGACAGAGTGAAAACTGAGCGATTTTACCTCAGCAATCTCCAAACCTCTTCTCTAATGACCTGAAAAAATGCACTAAATTCAATTCTGAGCAGAAGAGTCAAGTGAAAGCTACAGTACTCATTTTTACAGCCCAAGACACTTTAGGAAGATAACAGAGTTTTGCAGACACTGGGGTGGAGTATGGCCAAGAAGGCAGCATAATGAAAGTGGTACCAGGCTGTGGGAATGGCAATAGTAGAGGGGAGCATCCCAGAGCCCCAAGATGGTAAAAGGATTCAAGACTAGGGCAGAAAGAAATCCCAGGAGGCTGCTGTACTTCTACTGGGTACATAATCAGATGCTGTCTGGCAGCTCTGTTGTCCATTACCTCATCTGGGTCATAGTCCAGGGTTGAGAAGAGCAATACTGGTCTAGAGAGTTCATTCATTGTTCAGTTCCCAGTCACAGGTCTAGGGCAGAGAAAATCAGATTAATAAGGGAACAGGGGCCATACCTGTTTAAGGAACAGAGTGCAGACCAGAAGGTCAGTGAATAGACTTCTTCCTGTGTCATACCACATGGGAAGCACCAAAAATTTCAGGCCCCCAGACTGAGATGTGAAACAAGTAGAAGGCAATAAAAGACAGAAGCTCTGAAATTGAGAAACCATACCAAAATCTGTAGTATTCATATCTGTAAATGCTTACATCAATAGAAGAGAGAAAGAACAGATCAATGAATTGGGCATTCAGCTAGAAAATCTAGAAAGACAACAAGCCCAAAGCAATCTTGAAAATCAAAGGAGAGAATAATAAAATTGAAAATAATAATTCATTGAATTAATAAATAAAACTAGAAGCTGGTTTTATGGGGGGAAAGCCCCAGTAAAATAAATAAACCATTGGCTAATTTGATTAAAATAAAAAAAAAGAGAACCAAATCACCATCACAAAATGAAAAAGGTGAATGTATATAACCAATGAAGATGAAATAAAAGCAGTTGAGTATAATTTTGCCCAACCACATGCCAATAAAACTTAATGAAATGGAGGAATAGTTTAAAAGTATAAATTGCCCAGATTAGGAGAATAGGAAAAACAAACTTAAGTAACCTCATCTTAAAAAAATTAATTGAACAAGACATAAATGAGCTTCTTAAGGAAAAAAAAATCCCTCTAGCACTGGGTGGATTTACAGTTGAATTAAAAAAAGAATTAAAGAAGAATTAATTCTAATACTATATAAATTGTTTGAAAAAATTAAGAAGTCCTAAAAAAATCCCTTTGACAATCTAAATATGGTTTTGATATCTAGACCATGAAGAACAAAAACAGAAAGACAATTATAAACCGATTTCTCTAAAGAGTATTGTTACAAAAATTTTAAATAAAATATTAGTATGGAGATTACAGTAGTATATCATAATGATCATAAACTACGACCAAACTTGAGTTATGCCATGAATGCAGGGAAGGCTCAACATTAGGGAAATGGTGAGCACAATTGGCCATACCAATAACAGCAACAATAACAACAACAAAACACAAGAAAAATCATGATTATTTCAGTAGAGGTAGAAAAAGCCTTTGACAAAATACAACACCTATTCCTATTATGAACATTAGAAAATAGAGAAATAAATGGATCCTTTATTAAAATAATAAGTAATATATATCTAAAAGTAAGATCAATCATTATCTGTAATGGGGATAAACTTGAAGCCTTTCCAGTAATATCAGGGATGGAACAAGGATGACCATTTTCACCACTGTTATTCCATATTGTACTAGAAATGGTATTTATAGCAGTAAGACCAGAAAAAGAAATTTAAAAATTTTAAAAATAAGTGCAGGCAATGAAGAAACAAAACCATAACTTTTTTTACAGATGATACAATATTATACTTAAATAGTCAACTGAAAACTTAGTCAAAACATTTAATGACCTCAGCAAAGTTGCAGGATATGGAATGAACCCACAAAAATCATCAGAAGTCCTATATATCACCAATAAAACCTACCAGGAAGGGATAGAAAGATAAATTACATTTAAAATAACTGTACACAATATAAAATACGCATTATTCTACCTGCCAAGACACTGGTTGTTGTCCTTCATTTTGAAGAAGTCCAAAGTGACATCATTATGCTAGAGACAAGTTTCAGTGTGTCTGACTGTGGCTGATCAGACCAATACAAGCTCAAAATGTCCTACTACAGATTGGGTACAAATAGTTCATTTGAACATTTGGGGTGGATTTTCTAAACTTGTGCATCTTGCATTTTTTTTTAACTATTTCAATTCTGCTTTGCTCATAGAGCACAGTATGTTCTCTGATGTGGGCCCACCGTGCTAACCAGTCCTATGCCAGTGTCTCCTGTGTCACACAATCAATCCCAAAGTTCTTAAGAGAGACCTTGAGAGTGTCCTTATATTGCTTCTTCTGGCCACCATGTAAACGCTTGCCTTGTGTGAGTACTCCATGAAATAGTCTTTTTGATAAGCGTATGTTTTGTATTCGAACAATATGGCCAGCTTATTGGAGTTGCACTCTCTGAACACACACAGAGGAATTATATCAACACAATTACAAAACACTCTCCTTACAAATAAAGACATTTTAAAAAGTGGTGAAATATTAACTGCTCATTGGTAGGCTGAGCCAATATAATAAAAAATAATAATATAATTTCAATTAATTTACTTATTCAATGCCCCATCAATCAAACTACCAAAGAAATATTTTTGTAGAGCTAGAAAAAAATAATAACAGAATTACTTTGAAGGAATAAAATGTGAAGAATATGGGAATGGAATCTAACAGTACCAGATCTCAAACTATACTACAGAACTGTACCCTTAAAAACAATTTGGTAATGTGTAATAAATAGGGTGGTTGCCCAATTAAATAGACTGGTATGAAATGTTCAGAAACAAATGTTCACAGTAACCTCATTTTTGATGAACATAGAGGTTCCAACAATTGGAGCAAGGACTCACCATTTGGCAAAAATGGCTGGAAAAACTATAAAATTCTCTGGCAGAAACTAATCACACCATATACCAAGATAAGCTTAAAATGGTCACATAATTCAGACATAAAGTGTGATATAATCAAATTTGTGGAACATGGAAGAAATTACCTGTCAGATCTATGGATACAGGAAGAGTTCATGAACAAACAAGAGATAAAGAAATTTACAGAAGGTAAAATGGATAATTTTAATTACTTTAAATTAAAAAAAGTTTTGCAGAAACAAAACTACTGCAACTAAAATTAAAAGGAAAGCAGAAAATAGAAGAAAAAATGAAATATGCCATCAGAAAAACAACTGATCTGGAGAATAGATTGAGGAGAAATAATATAAGAATAGTCAGACTATCTGAAAGTTACAATAAAAAAATCTTGTTACAATATTACAAGAAAATATTAAAGAAAATTGCCCTGAAGCTCTAGAACAAGAAAGAAAAGCAGAAATAGAAAAAAATCCACCAATCACTACCTGAAAGAGATCCCATGATGAAAACTTACAGGAATATTATAGCCAAGTTTCAAAACTCCCAGGTTAAGGAGAAAATATTGGAAGCAATGAGAAAAAGCAATTCAGACATCATAGAGCTACAATAAGGATTACACAAGACCTAGCAGAGACTACATTGAAGAACCATAGGTCTTGGAATACTTTATTTTGTAGAGCTAAAGAGCTGGAGTTATGACGAAGAGTAACTTACCCAGCAAAGCTAAGTATAATCCTGAATGGAAAAAAAAAGAATATTTAACAAATTCGAAGACTTTCAGGGTTTTGTGGCAAAAATTTGAGTAATACTTAAGGGAAAATTCAACCTATAATGTCCAGGAGAAATATAAGGTAAATATTAAAGACCAATTATAAGGGACTCAGTAAGGTCAAATTGTGTATATATGAAAATATTAGGAGTACTCATGATTTTCATCATTATTTGGGTAGTTTGAAAGAAAGGCTTGGGCTAAGCTCAGTATTCTCAGTTGGGTGATGCTAAAAAAAGTTGCTTAGGAAGAGATAAAAAGGAGTAATTATCTCATACAAATAAGGCATAAAAGGAAAAATTGGTACAGAAGAAACCATTAAGGCGGAGGGCAGGTAGTGCTAGAACCTCACTCTCATCATAATGGGTTAAAGATGGAAATTACATGCATACATACATATGTACAGTCAAGCACGTATATACATATACATAGATACCTATAAACATACACAAGTATACACTTGTATACATATATGTAAGACCATACTATGCTTATTTCCACCTGTCATCTATTTTTCTGAAGGTGAATGGCATCCAAGTCTATCGAAGTGGATAGGTCCATATCTAAATATGATGGAATATTATTGTGTTGTAAGAAATGATAAAGGGGATAGTTTCAGAAAAATCTGAAGACTTATATGAACTCATGCAAAGTGAAGTGAGCAGAACCAGGAGAACAATTTACACAGTAACAGCAACACTGTGAAGATAATCAGCTGTGAAAGATGTAGTAGATCTGATCAATACCATGACCTACTGCAATTCCATGGTGAAAAATGCTATCCACCTCCAGATAGAGAACTGATAGATGAAGTTTACAGACTGAAGCATATTTTTTCTTTTAATTTCAGAACATGGCTAATGTTGAAATATTTTGCATGATTTTTTACGTGTAATAAGTATTATATTTCTCTCCTCAATGTGTAAGAGAGAAGTGGAGAGAGGGAGAAAATTTGGAACTTTAAGTTTTAAAACATTAAAAAAAAACCTTTTGAGACTTGGGAGTGCTTATTCTAGGTGGAGACCAAGGACCTGAAGTGTAATTACATGCAAGTGTACTGTCATGTTATTTGAAGGCTTTTGGGATACAAATAATGGTTTAGAGATGAAATGAACATATATCTCCCTGAAAAAGCTTTCTAGTGTTCTGAAGTGTTAATGAATAAGGAGGGGGGTGATGCTGAGGGGCAGGAGCAGTCTCAGATAATATCATGGAGTGGCAATGCTGAGGAAAGAGCCATAAAGAAAGATAGGCCTTGTAGAAGTCTGTTGGGTTTGAAAAGGCAATCTCTGACTTCAGGAAGAGCTGCAAGGACGTGAGGGAGTATTGAAGTCATTCAGGCTCTTAGCAAAACATTCCAAGCAGAAGCAAAAGTAAAAATAAAGGGAAGGAGAGGTTGCTGAGTATATCTAAAGTTGTGCTGGTCGAAGTTAGAATCTCAGCTCACTGAAAATTGACTGAGCAAGAAATCAAGTGCTTGGAACCAAAGGATGGGCTCATTAGAGATATCGAGACAGTGATGCACTTAATGGTTCAGATGACTGTTAGGTGAGGAATTTTGATCTGGAGCCAAAGAAGACAGTGATAAATCTGGATGCCAGCCAAAAATGGAGCCAGTTATTCAAGATGCTGTCATAGGGAACTCTTGAAGTTCAATGAAATAGAGTAAGAAAAATGGGATATAGATCACAGCACACTAGAGTTATCATCTTTGGAGGAAAAACAATTCCCTCCATTACTTTCTGAGTACTGGCAGGACAACATCAAGAAGAAATGCACCTCAAATCCTACTAGGAATTTTTCTACATGGGATCCCACTTGGAATCTCCTTTTTTCATCACAGTGGTGGTGAACTATATAAGTGAATATGTCATAGAGGAAATTTTAAAAATGGGAATTTGGAGCATGGAGGAAAAGTTAGGGCTGCACTGCTGGGTATACACTCCAAGAATGATAGTGATAAAAAGAAAAGACCTTTATGCTTCCAAATATTTGTAGTTGTATTTTTGTCTGTAGTACAGAATTGGAAATAAAATAGATATCTTTAGATTGGAGAATGGATGAATTACATACATGTAATGCAACATTATTGTGCTGTTAAAAAAGATAATGAATATGATGAGTACTGAAAAGTATGAGAAGATTCATATGATTTGTATCGGGATTGTACATCAATAAAGAGTGTCAAACAACTTGGATGAGAATGATTTATGCCTTACTTGATAGATTTATTAGGAAAAAGTTACCTGTTGTTGCATCATCCATCAAAGAATCTTGTCTGATTTAGCATATGAATAGGAGACACCTTGTTGGAAAAAAGTTACATATCGCGCTGCTGAATCAAATACTTTGTTCTTTCAACAAACCACGAAGTGTGTAATTTTGTATTCTCTTCACTTTTAAATCAATTATGACTACAAAGATGTCATTAACTGTAGAAAGTTATTTGCAAAAGTCTGCCTTGTTTTCATCAAGGAAACTTTCAATACAGGTATAGACCATTAGCAAGGTATATGGAGTGTTCAAGAAGAACTAGCAACTCTGGTGTGAGGGCTGTCTGAGTCAAATTTATGAGAATACAAGCTATTCCCCAATTGATAAGTGGTCAGAGGATATAAACAGGCATTTTCAGATGAAGAAATCAAAGACATACTGGGAGCTGTAGTCAAAATCCTGCACATAGGTGAGCCAGACCATAGAGTCATCTTCTCACTGGATTGAAACAGCAGTGGGATTTGGAAGTCCCTTGGGTGTCTGAGTAGCCTTCTTAAGGGCTGCACTGCTCACCTCCTGGCATGAAGAATGGGCTAGAAAAGGTGCCCTAAAAATCATTTGCTTCCCTTGACCTAACCTTGGCCTGCTTAACATGGAAGGCAGGGATTCCACCCTGTGGTCAAAAACAAAAAACACATACAAAAACTTTTGTGAAGATGATTCACCATTGGTACATGGAATGTATGCAGCTTATGGACAACAAGAAATACTGTAGACCTGAAAGACAAACAGATCTTCTTCCCAGAGAACTCAGAAGGCATCTCATACAAAAAGCAGCCCTGAGTGAAATAAGGTTGGTGAATGAAGGTCAGCTTACTGATTTTGGAGCAGAATGCACTGTGGCCACTATGCAGTAACCAAAATGATAGGAAGTGACATGAAGATGGAATAGATTTTGGAATAAAAACTAATCTAATCAATAAGCTTTCATGCCCCCCAAATAGAGTGAATAACAGGTTTATGACAATGTGATTGCCACTTACATCTGGATGGGAAAACTCACAAACATCAGGATTTATTTGATGGAAATGATGGGTAAATTTAGAAGCTACTAAGTGAAAAATGAGAACTCTATAGGGTCTATCAGCAGGATAGCCCATCTATCTCTAAGAAGGTATAATTTAATTCCATCAGAATTCAAGTCTAAGCAGAGCTTTGAGAGATGCAGGACTCTTGGCTCAGTAAGAATGCAGATGAAATTCACTTTTACACTGATCGTTATGTTCCTGAGAAGAGCTGAGTCATTCATAGTTGATCATCACAGGATGTTGCTGATACTATGTACAATGTTTTCTTGATTCTGTTCATTTCACTTTGCTTCAGTTCATACATGTCTTTCCAGGTTTTTCTGAAATCCGCCAGTTCATCATTTCTTATTGCACAATAGTATTCCAATACATTCATATAACACAGCTTGTTCAGCCATTGCCAAACTGATGAGCATCCCCTCAATTTCCAATATGTTGCCACTATGAATAAGGCTGCTATAAATATTTTTGCACCTGAAGGTCTTTTCTCCTTTTTTTATGAACTCTTTGGGATACAGACCTAGTAATGGTATTGCTCTATCAAAGGGGTGTGCACAGTTAGGTTGTCCTTCAGACACAGTTGAAAATTGCTCTCCTGAGTGGTCCTATCAGTTTAGACCACCACCTACAGTGAATTAGTGTCCAAATTTTCCCATATCCTCTCCAACATTTTTCATTTTCCTTTTGTCCATCTATATAAAGGAAATAGGCTGTCCTACAACAATCACAGGGTAAGTCTATCTCTTAGTCATTGTTGGTAAGATTCTTGCCAAAGTCCTCCTTAATCAGCTGATCCTTCATCTGGAAGATGCTCAGCTACTGGAGCTAGGATGGTTTCAGAAAGGGCCAAGAAATGATCAACATGGTGTTTGCTGCCTGACAACTCCAGGAAAAATGCAAAGAGGAGAACAGGGGTCTGTATGCAATGTTCATTGATCTAACCAAGGCTTTGATACCATTACTCCAGGGGGCCTGTGGAAGATCATGGAGAAATTTGTTTACCCAGAGAAGTTCATCAGTATTGTATGTCAGTTTCATTATGGTGTGCTCTCGTGGGTTCTGGATAATGGATGATGTTTTCACACTTTCCTAGCCTCTACTGGAGTAACTGAGGGCTATGTGCTTGCTTATATGCTTTTTAGCTTGATGTTTTCAGTAATGTTGCCAGATGCCTTTAAGGAGGACAAAAATGGCATTGAGGTTGACAACCACACTAACAGTAAATTATTTAAGTTAAATACAAACCAAGATTAAAGCAAAGGGAGTGTTGGTGTGTGACGTTTTTGTTCACAGATGATTATGCACTTAATGCACCCTCTGAGGCTGAGATGCAAGACTGTGGATCAGTTCTCTGCCATTTGTGCTAATTTTGGCATAATGATTAACACCAAGAAAACAGAGGCCCACACCATCCATATGTGGGATCATCGGTTACAACAAATGTAGTAATTTTGAATGCTGTGGACAAGTTCATTTACCTTGACAGTATACTTTCCAGGGATATGTACATAGATAATGAGGTTGACACCAGCATTGCTAGAGCTAGCTCAGTGTTTGGGAGCCTCTGAAGGAAAGTGTGGGAGAGAAGAGGTATTAGGCTGCCCACAAAATTGAAGGTCCTCAGAACTGTTGTGCTAACCTCATTGTTCTATGCCTGTGAATACTGGACAGTCTATAAGCACTGTGCCAGAAAATTGAATGGCTTCCATTTGAATTGTCATATGGAGATTCTGAAGATTACCTGGCAAGATAAGGTACCAGCCCTGAGGTCCTTTCTTTATATGAACTGTTAAGCATTCAAACTTTACTGCAGAGAGTGCAACTCTGATGGGCTGGCCACATTGTTCAACTGTCAAATGTACATTTGCTTAAAAGACTATTTTATGGAGAACTCACACAATGCATGCACTCACACGCTGGTCAGGAGAAGTCATACAAGGATACTCACAAGATCTTTCTGAAGAACTTTGGTATCATTTGTGAGAAATGAAAGATACTGGCAAAGGATCATCTAGCACGGCATGCGCACATCAAAGAAGGCACTGTGCTTGATGAGCAAAGCAAAACTGTGGTACTCAAAAGAAATGTTAGATGTGCAAGCTTTAGAGACATCCCCCGCCCCCAAATGGCCATGTAGATGATTTGTTCCTGACTTGTTGCAGGGCTTTCTGAGCTCATAATGATTTTTATCACCCAAAGATAGACATACTCTACCTTGACCCCAACATTGTGATGTCATTTTGGCCTTTTAAGCACAAAGGACAAAGGACAGACCATTAGCATAAAGACTTGCAGGTATGAAAAAGTAGCCATACAAATTTTTATCAATGTCCTCTCAATTACTACTCCCCCCATAGGAATATTACCTGTATCTCCCTCCCAATCATTTGGCATCTTCATGTTTTAAGAATCATTTTTTCCCTTGCCTTTGAAACATTGAAGCACTGATTTCTTTTGCATTTACTTGGTGTTGTCCTTTACTTTTCCTTCATCTTCTTTTATAGCATTTTTGCTACTTCAAATATCATATTGGTGACTGAGATGTTACACACAGTACAAATGTGGCACTTCTATCATACGACCATAAATTTAGAGTTGGAAAGGATCTTAGAGGTCATCTAATTTCATGCTCTCACTTTATGGATGACAAAGCTAAGGCACAGAGAAGTTAAGTGATTTGTTCAACCTCATAGATTAGTTCATAGATGTGGGATTTGAACCCAAATCCTTTGACTCCAAATCTAACCCTTTTGAGTGCATTATACTGCTTCCATCATTGATGAAGAAAATGGCTACAGAACTGTTTATGGGAATATTTCCTATTTTGGTTTTTTGGTTTGTTTTCCTCTTTCCTGTTTCAGCTTCTAATGACAATGAGATGATTTGGCTTCAATCAAGTTTTCCACAAATTCCTTTTCTTCCATTGTTTCTTGGTATTTTGTGAGATGGCTCTTCTCATTATCCTCCATATCACTGTACCAATACATTTGTATTCTAAATCAATGTGGTTGCCATGTCTTCATTTGGCAAGGAGATTGAACCCTGCCCAGGGTGGGTTCTGAACTCTTTCTACCTTCCTAATTACTGGGATTGTTTTAAAGTTGTCAAATTCTATCAGACATAATAATAGTTTCTATTACTGTGTTTACCCATATTCCTTTTTTTTTTCAGCCTCAATCATTTGTCTGAATGAGTCAGGCTAAAGGTATTGTAATTGTATCCTCTCTATTTTGATCTTCATAATTCTAATTTGGTTTTGAAGTTGACCTTTGCTTTAAAGAGTTGATACACACATATAGCTGATTCAAATGATTCCTACTCCTCTGCATAAATCCTCCACTTCAGTGAGACCTGAATAGATATGCTTTAGCATCCCTACCTTTGCATTCACCCTGTTACCTTAACCTGTACTATTCTCCCTCAAACTCTCTTACTTTTCTTCCCTGTATACTGCCCACCTTTAAGTATCATCTCCTTTGTGACCCTTTCTGTAATGCTAGCCAGTAGTGATTTGTTCCTCCTCTGAGAAGTGTAGGAGTTCACAATGGATCACAAGTTAATCATGAGTTAATAATTTGTCATTTTCATTTGTTCATTTTCATCCATGCCAGCAAAATGAAGAAATAACACAAAATGTAATAAATGTAAATTATCAGGATTGAATTTTATATATGTTATCTACCTGACATTAATTTTTATGTCATCAAAGGATAGGACAATAAGACCTATTAGAAAAGGAATGGTAACTGAACATAAACAATATAAAGAAAGGAAGAATGAAAAATGACACAATGGCTATTGATAGACAATATTCAGTTTCATTAGACTTCTGGATAAAAAGAAAAAATCTGCCTGTTTAAAATTTTCTGGACAGTCTGTAATGTATAAAAATGCCTACCAAAGGAGTTTTTTGAATTTTCATCTCTGGAGACATTTAACAATATCATATAAATTTAGGGGCTCTTAACTAAAATCAGGGAAATGAATAATATAGATTAAATATAGAGGTAGAGGTAAGTTAGATATAGATATAGATATAGATATAAATATAGACATGGATACAGGTATTGATATGGATATACATATATAGACATAGGTATAGATATAGATATAGATATGTGTGTGCATGTATACAAATATATATATATACACAAATACACACACACACACACACACACACACACATATATATATATATATATATATATATATATAGAAGAGAGAGAGACAGAGAGAGACAGAGAGAGAGAAAGAGAGAGACAGAGAGAGAGACAGAGAGATGCCCTTTACAGCCCCAATAACTGATCTTTATAGTAAACCTAAATGGACATAAGATTACTAGTATTCATCTACAAATGCCCTAAGTATAAAGACGCCAACAATGGCACAAACATTGTCAGTGTAAATAATTCATCATGTCTTGCTAAACTCTCCACTCTTAAGGCCATATGTTCTTCCAATTTTTAGAATGTAAGAATTCTATTGATTTTAAAAGTCATGAAGATTCAGTTTGTACAAAACTGATTTGTACTTGTATATGTAGCCTTAAGGTACAAAAAATATAAAACAATAACATTTTTTTTTCAAAATAATTCAATAATTTCCATTTGAAGCTATGAACAAGAAAAATTATTTTATGTGGTAATTCTGCTATAGAAGGAAATAGTATTGGATTTGAGGTGAAAAGACCTGGGTTCAAATTCCACCCCTGCCACTTAATACTTGTGTGTAATTTATTTAAATTTTTAAAGTCTTATTTTCTTTATCAATAAAATGAGGGAGTTACAGTAAATAACCAATAAGGTATTTTCCATATATAACATGCCCTGTTCTATTTTTCTTATTTTTCATTGACAATTCTTATGTGCAAACCATTTTTTGAAATTATGTTTCATGATTATTGAGTTCATATTAAATTTTTTATTCTTATTTTTGTTTATACTTCATAAATATATTATATATACATACATGTATATGTGTACAATTTTCAAATTGAGACAGATCTTGCTACATAATGTGTCTTTATATAGTTCTGTTCCACCCACTCAGAAGAAAACAATTCATGAACATAGAGTTTAAAATATATCATAGAATTCATGCTTCATGCTGTGCCAATTTAACACAATCATAACACATTCCTTGCATTAATATCCAGAGTTAATGGACTGATATAAGGAATTCAAAATATTATAATCTCAAAACATAGACTTCCTACCTACATATATACGTAATTAATTTAAGTGATATTCAGTCCACATATGAAATAAAATGATCCAAGAAATATAGGCAAGTTGAAATCAAGTAAGTCATAAACACACACACACACATGTCATTCATTATTTATTCAGTTAAGTTAATAATACAAATTTCTTATTGACAGCCAGGATTAATGTCATTCATAAAAAATGTAATTCAATTGCTTATTTTATTTTTAAATCTAATCTTCTAATTGAATGTCTGAAAACAATTAGACACACGTTGCCTAAAGAGTTAACTTTTAGGGGAGTAATTGGATATATAAAGTGAGACAGAGACAAAGAGAAATGAAGAAAGATAGAGATAGAGGAAACAGGCCTAGATAGACAGACAGACAGACAGAGAGATAGATAGATAGTAACAGCAATATTGTAATGAATTTGATCAACTGTTAGCTACTCCAACCAATACAATGATTTAAGAGAATTCCAAGGGAAGCATGTTGAAAAACGCTATCTACCTCCAGAGAGAGAACTGATGAACTCTGAGCACTGATTGAAGCATAATTTTTCACTTTTTAAAAAATTTTTCCTGTTTTGTTTGCTTTGCAGCATATCTAATATGGAAATGTTTTACATAGCTTCACATGTATAATTGATATCATATTGCTTTTTTTTTCAACAAGTGGGGGAGAGTAGAGAGGGAAAGAGAATTTGGAATTCATGTTTTAAAAAATGAATGTTCTAGAGAAATAAAAAAAATTAAAAAGGAGAAAAGGGGAAAATCTTAATTTGGAAAAAAACACAACTCTCATAACCTTAAATATGAAACAATTACATAACCAATAAAATGAAAAAAATGATGGATTTTACTTTTAAAAACCTACAATTTGTTGCTTATACAACATACACTTAAAAAACCCAAAGATACACAGAATAAAAGTGAACAAAATTCACCATGTGTCAGGTGAATAAGAAAAAAAAATGTTGTTTATAGAGAGGCTTAGAATGATCTATCTGACCTGACAAAAAGTAAAGGAAACAGAGAAACAAAAATAGTATACAAGAGATTTCAACAATGTAAAAGGAAAGAAGAACACACACACACACACACACACACACACACACACACACACACACACACAATCAAAAGTGAATGTAGCAAAATTACAAAGAACAAATATGACTCCAATAAAAAGAAATACTTCACCCATTCTCATATTTTGAAAGTCCATAACTATAGCACATTGCACATATTTGGAGACTTTTAAGAAATATATTGATAAATTAAGCATTTTTCTCATTTTTTCTTTAAAAATATTATTTTTTATATTGGAGAATTCTCTGGAAGTGTAGAGGGATACTAGGGAATACTAGGGATAATTAAGGTCATCTGTATAATGACATTAAGAAATATTATAAAAGAAAAATGAATATGACAAGAAGCAGGTGTTAATTCAAAAACAAGATCTGTTAAGAAAACACTTAAAACAGATTCTTAAGACAATTGTACAAATGACAATTCAATTATGACATCAATATTATATCAATTTATAGTTTGTGATGGCACTGTGATAACAAAGTAACTCAGCTCATTAGTTATTTAAGATTAACGAATTAGCTGATTTATTTTAGTATTAAAAGTATTCCTTAAAAATTATGGAATTCGTAGCATTTCTAGAGTGACTTTAGCCAATTAAACTGGTCAATAGGCTATTTATTTGAAGTCATTCTAAAGCATAAGCTATGGATGGACTGTATCATTAAAGGAAAAGAAATATAAAGAAAGAATGGAAGAAGGAAAATAGATGACAGAAAATATTTAACAGAATGTCTTTGTAATAATGGTTTGAGGGAGAGATCTATTTTCACAAAATACTTAGAACTTCATTTTGTAATGATTTTGGAACTGGTTTAGTTTTATATATATCCCCCTAGTAATTGTAATGTCTTCATTTCTCATTACACATCTCAATCAATTAACAAATAGTTAACACTTATTATGTAATAGGCACTAAGGAGGCAATTATAAAAAAATGCAACAATCTCTACTCTCAAGAAACATTTTCATGGAGGAAAAAACAATGCATATATGGGTACATGCAAAATAAATATAAATATTCCAATAAATATAATTTTGTTTAAGGTACTTAGGGAAGAAGGGTATTACCAGTTGGGGGCATCAGAAAATATATAGAAGATGATGCTTTAGCTGTATCTTCAAGGAAGAGAGAAATTCTTTGAAATAGAAGTAAGGAGAGTACACTTTCCAGGTCTGGGGAACAAGCAGTACAAAGGTATGGAAGCCTATGTTCATGAAAGAAGAGGAAGGCCAATTTGACAGGATTGAAGGGAGAATAATACACAGCAAGGATAGAAGGGTCTTCAGCAGCCAGGTTTTAAGAGGTCTGATAGGGTTGGGGAAAACTATATTGAATTCTATTTTTGGATGTGTTGAATTTGAGTTGTTTTTAGAATACTGAAATGTCCAATAAGAAAATGGTGATGCAAGACTAAAGGCTTGCAAACTAGCTATCATTTTTGATTCTTCACTATTTCTCACCTCTTTGCCCCCATGTTTAATCTGTTGCTGAGGCCTGTCAGTTTCACCACTGGAAGATCTCTTGAATATTCTCTCTTCTCTTCTCTGATAAAGTCATCGCTCTAGTGCAGACCCTCTTCACCTCATGCTCACTATTGCAATAGCCTACTAGTTGGTCTGCCTACCATAATTCCCCTTCCACTCCAGTCTGTCCTCCATTCAACCACTAAAATGTTTTTTCTGAAGGACAGGTCTGACTGTGTCACCCTCATACTCAATAAACCCCAGTGGTTCCTTAACACCTCCAGGATCAAATACAAAATGTATTTGGCTTTCAAAGTGCTTCATAACTTATCTGCCACCCCCTTTTCCAATCATCTTATACTTTACTCCCCTCCACGTAATCTGCAATCTAGTGACATGGACCTTTTTGCTGTTCTTGGAATAATACACTCCGTCTCCTGAGTAGGCATTTTCACTGGCTGTCTTCCATGCCTGGAATACTCTCCCTCCTTATCTCTGGTTCTCAGATTCCCTGGCTTCCTTTCAAGTACCAGCTAAAATACCACCTTTTGTAGGAAACTTTATAATTCTAGTGCCTTCTCTCCATTGATTATTTCCTATTTATCTTGTATAGACCTGTTTGTACACAGTTGTTTGCATGTAATCTCCACCATTAGATTGAGAGCTTCTTCAGAGAAGGCATTGTCTTTTGCCTTTCTGTGTATCCCCAGTACTTCCCATTGTGCCTGGCACATAGGAGACACTTAATAAATGCTTATTGACTGATTGACTTAAGCTTAAGAGAGAGATAAGTTAATTATACAAATCTGAGAGCTTTCTGCATCTAAATGAGAATTAAACCAATTGAAACTAATGAATTAATCTAGAGCAGAGGTGGGGAACTGCAGGCTTAAGGCCACATGTGGCCTTCTAGGTCCTCAAGTGTGCCCCTTTGACTGAATCCAAACTTCACAGAACAAATCCCCTTAATAAAAGAATTTGATCTATAAAACTTGGACTTAGTCAAATGGCTGCACTCAAGGACCTAGAAGGCCTTGAGGCCTCAGGTTCACCACCCTGATCTAGAGTATGTAGGGAGAAAAGCAGGTCCAAGAAGAGTCTTAGGGAACAGCTTTAGTTAGCTTATATGATAAAGTCAACCTGAGGAGTAATTAGATAGGGAAGAGGACAATGAGGAAAGAAAAGTGCAAAGGTGTGCTGGTAAAAACAACCAGTTGCACAAAGCACTTTTAAGTTATATATCAACATTTTCTCCATCACTTTCTTAAATCTAGGAAGTCAACAAAATAATGAATCAAGTACTGATTTCTAATGTTTTCTTATTTCTGAGCTATAAATGCTTATCTTAAAATTTTAAAAATTAACAATATTTAAGTTTAAGATGGCTCCAGAAGACAAATCCTTGAGAGTAGAGAGTATCCCAGTTAATAATGCTGTGTAGTACATAGGTCAAAGAATGATGAGAATTGAAAAAAGACCATCAGATTTGACAATTTAGAGACTATCAGTAACTTTGTAGAGAGAAGCTTCAGTCGAGGGATACGGTCAGAAGCCAGCTTGTAAAGGGTTGAGTGAGTGAAGAGAAAGTGGGAAAAAGCTGTATAATTAGGTTTTTCTAGTAGTTTGGTGATGAAAGGAAAAGAGATATATAGGACAAAAGTATATAGTGGGGTTTAATAATGGTATTTTTGGTTTTGTTTGTTTTTAAGGGTTGGGAAAATGAATGCATTTAAAGGGAATAGGGAAGGAAGCAATAGATGAGAGAGAGGTTGAAGATTTGAGGTGGAATGTGATTGAGGATGCAACCTGGTGGAAAAGACAGGAGTGAATGGTATCAAGCATACAAATAAAGGTGGTCCTATTCTTTGGCAAGAAGAAATAGCATATCATCAGAGACTGAGAGAAAGGAGAAGAAAGAAGAAGGTGGTATCAATAGGTTTGGAGATAAAGAGAAAGAATGAAGAGGAACTTTATGGTGCATAGCCTCAATTTTCTCAGTGAAGTAAGAGGTGAAGTTCTTAGCTAAGAACATAGAGAAATGGGGAAGTATGGGAAACCTCAGGAGAATATAGGTTTGGAATAGCTTTGGTGAGTAACTAAAGAATCAATTCAAGTATAATAAAAGGATATCCTTACTGCACTGAGGGCCCCGTTGAAGTTGGGTAACATGAATTTATAGTGAACACAGTCTGTGAGGCTCTGTTCAGCAGCATGTGAGTAGGTGCGGAAGAGACAGGAAGAATTATTCAAGGCTGAGGATTAGCAAGGGATGAACTGCAGCTCAACAGGAGAAGCGTTGAGTTGAATTACTTAGCTAGAGGATTGAAATTGGGAAGGGAAGAAAGTGAAGTTGGAGCAAAGGTAAAATATTAAGGAAGTCCTGAAAGGGATAGAGTCTGGAGTATATGAAGAGGCAGAAAGAATAGCTTAGTATTTGAGGACTGAGGTATAGGAAGTGATGGAATTTGTGATGGAGGTTGTGATCAGGTAGAGGATTAGCGTATAATGTTTTACTAAGGAAGTGGAACACTTATGGATACCAGTAATATTCAGTAATTTGACCATCCCTGTCTGTGCTTGAGCAGGCCATGCAATTTAAGGAAATCAAAGAACTAGGAGGTTAGGATGTTTTAGAAAACACTAGCATAAATGGTGAGGTCCCTTGATATAAGGTCAGGAGTTGAGAAGTTACTTCTCCATCTCTTACTTCTTATAAACTAATTATCTGTAACTATTGGCCACTCCTTCTTTCTTGATGGTCTTTCCTTCTTTGAATTCTCAACCTATGGATTCTCCTGGTTTTCCTCCTACCAGCCAGATCCTCTCCTGCTATATCTCCTTCAGTGGGTTGTTCTGCCATCTTCACAAATGTTATAAGGTGTTTCTAAGACTGTCTACATACCTACTTATTAGAGTGACCTGATTGGTGATTAATGATCTGATCCATACCCATAGCTTCTTCTACATTGGACTGGAGGTTCTGAAGTTTTATTTTATTTTTGTTGTGTACTTCTTTGGCAGCTTAATGAAGCCAACACTTACTATAATGTGTTTGTTTGTTTAGATTCATAATTAAGGTAATGCTCAATGTCAGCTATAGGTTAGTGAAAATAAAGATGCATTTTTTTCATCTAAGTTCACCAATGCAGAGACCTTAAAGAGTATATGTAGCCCAGTTGAAGAGTCCTTGTTTTACATAGATGACTTCTAAAACTATACTGACACCTCTCTTCTAAAGAATAGGCTCACATATCCAACTGTCTGCTAAACATGTCCATGTCAATCAATCAGTCAATCAATCAACATGCAATTTTTACTTGGGACAGTCAATCAATCAACATGCAATTTTTAATCGTTGGCTATTTGCTGGGGGCACTGACCTAGGTACTGAGGATTCAAATACAAACATGAAAAAGTCCTTGCTCTGAAGGAGCTGATGTTCTACTGGGAGGTGCAACATGTCTGAATATGTTAAGATAAGTAATGATAAGTAAACACATATAATGATTCCTTAAACTCAATGGATCCCCAAATGGACCTAGAATATTTTCCCATTAATTTGCTAATCCTCCTGACTTTCCAAATTGTGTTAAGGCACACTTCTCCTAGCCACAGATCTCAAACTTCAGAGTCATTGTGACCTCCTACCTCTCCAAATCTCAAATCCAATAAATTATCATGCTCCACTCATTCTATTTCTGCACTATCCATTGTTCTAGGCCTCTCTTCTTTTCCATTTTGACCACTCTACTCAATGGTCTCATTATCTCTTGCTTAGACTGATATTTTTATTGGATTTCCCTACTGTTAATATTTCTGAACACTAGTTCCAGCTGCCTAATTCAATTCAATTTAAGTAGTTCAATATAGCTGCCTAATGTACTACCTTCTATCAATCTTCATTGTCTATAAAAATGAGGTCTAAACCATCTAATCTACCATTCAAGCATAATCCCACCATACTTCTCCAGCATTATCTTATAATATTTTCCTTTATCTACCCTATCTTACTGCCAAAGAATTCTATTCATATTCACTGGCCAACTAAAATCCGGGTAGCTATTATCTACAGACTTCTAGCTCACTCCCTTTCCTTTCTCCATTTCCTAAGCACATCTCTTAACTTCTGCCTTTGTTCCTTTTGTCTTCCAACCTTCTTCAATGAAAAGAGGAGTCAAGCCCTCCCCTGATTGAGCATCTTGGAGCTTTCTTGTCATTCTGAGTGAAATGTTTGCTGAAGGAAGGCAGCAGTGACTTCCATCTCTGTCAACACAAGGCAATTTCTATCTCCTGCTGCCTGCCCAATCTCCCAACTAAGATGTGGAGAACATCCTATGCAAAAAGTAACAAGTCTTTCCTTTGACCTCAGTCCTCCACCTCCTGCTGACCTGTCCCTTGATGGAAGAGGAAGAGGAATGTTGATGGAGAATGGGACTTCTTTCTCCTGTCATTCAGATTCATCTTCTACCTCTTGCTGTGCCCTTACTGCCTAACCTCCAACCTTGGGAGGAAAGAGTAGTGAGATGCCCATCTGATCATTTGGCTGTGTGCCTCCCATCTCATAATGCCCTTGCCTCCAGCATGAACTCCAGTCTCCTTTGGAAATGGAGTGATACCCTTTACTCAATGATTATTCTCACACCTGCTCCTACATTTCACATTAAGTAATTCTGATGCCTTGTAAGTAGCATCCAAACCCATTTCCCCACTCCCAAATCCAAATCCCTTATTCCCTTCTTATTCAACTCTCCCACCCAAAAGTTTCAACCAAACTCCACAGCCCTTCCACTGTGCCCTCCAGAATTCTTGTGGTATAGGCAACAAACTTCCCTTCATCCCCAATCTTATCGTCTCTCATTAGTTCCTTTTACTAACTATAACTGAAACCTGGTTCCCTCCAATCATACAACCATCCTAGTTGCCCTTTCCAGTACTGGATGCACTTTCAATTATTCCCCTTGGTTCACTAGAAAAGGTCAGGGAGTTGGAAAACTCCTTGTTTTCCTTTGTCACTATTATGTTTTCCTCCTACATCCATCACTCAGTAATCTCTCCTCTGTTGAGATTCATTCCATTCACATTCACCACCCTGGAACATAGCAGGCTCTTAATAAATAATGATTGATTGATTAAATCTTTCCTCTTCCTTGGGTGACCTTTTCTCATCTCTGAAAGTTGAAATCACACTTATCTTTTTTGGTTTTAAGTTTTTGGTTTTTTTTAAAATTAATTTATTTTTAGTTTTCAACATTCACTTCCACAAGATTTTGAGTTCCCAATTATCTCCTTTCCTCCCTCCTGACTCACCCCCATTGAGAAAGCAAGCAACTCGATGCAGGTTATACATGTGTAGTCTTGCAAAACACTTTCATAATAACAATGTCGGGAAAAACTAACTATATTTCATTACATCCTATTCCACCCTCCATTTATTCTATTCTCTCCTTTGACCCTGTCCCTCCTCAAAAGTGTTTGCTTCTGATTACATTCTCCTCCAATCTGCTGTCCCTTCTGTTTTCCTTGTCCTCTTATCCCTTTCCCCTCCTATTTTCCTGTAGAGTAAGATAGATTTCCATACCCAATTGAGTGTGTGTTATTCCCTCCTTAAGCCAAATTCGATGAGAGTAAGATTTATTCATTTCCTCTCACTTCCTTCCTCTTCCCCATCACAGTAAAAGCTTTTTCTTCCCTGTTTTATGTGGAATAATTTATTCCATTCTATCTCTCTCTTTCTCCTTCTCCCAGTACAATTGTCTCTCATCCTTTAATATTATTTTTTAGATATCATCCCTTCATATTCAACTTCCCCTGTGCCATCTATCTATCTATCTATCTATCTATCTATCTATCTATCTATCTACCTATCTATCTCCTCCAACTACCCTAATACTGACAAAGGTCTCATGAGTTACAAATATCATCTTCCCATGTAGGAATATAAACAGTTCAATTTTAATAAGTCCCTTATGATTTCTCTTTCTTATTTACCTTTTCATGCTTTTCTTGAGTCTTGCATTCGAAAGTCAAATTTTCTATTCAGATCTGGTCTTTTCATCAAAAATGCTTGGAAAGTCTTCTATTTCACTGAATATCCATTTTTTCCCTGGAAGGATTATGATCAGTTTTACTGAGTAGATGATTCTTGGTTTTAATCCTAGCTCCTTTGACCTCTGAATACTATATTCCAAGCCCCCTGATCCCTTAATATAGAAGTTGCTAAATCTTGTGTTATTCTGATTGTGTTTCCACAATACCTGAATTTTTTTTTCCTGCCTGCCTGCAATATTTTCTCAGTAACCTGGGAACTCTGGAATTTGGCTGTACTATTCCTAGGAGTTTTCCTTTGGGGATCTCTTTCAGGAGGTGATTGGTGGATTCTTTCAATTTCTATTTTACCCCCAAGTTTGGGAAAATCAGGGCAGTTTTCTTTGATAATTTCTTGAAAGATGATGTCTAGGCTCTTTTTTTTTTATCATGACTTTCAGATAGTCCAATAATTTTAAAATTATCTCTCCTGGATCTATTTTCCAGGGCAGTTATTTTTTCCAATGAGATATTTCACATTGTCCTTTATTTTTTTCATTTTTTGGTTACATTTTGTAATTTCTTGATTTCTCACAAAGTCATTAGCTTCCATTTGCTCCATTCTCATTTTTAAATAATTATTTTCTTCAGTGAGCTTTTGTACTTCCTTTTCCATTTGTGCTTTTTAAGGCATTCTTGTCCTCTTTGGCTTGTTGGACCTCTATTACCATTTGGGTTAGTCTATTTTCTAAGGTGTTATTTTCTTCAGTATTTTGGGAGGAACAGCTCAAGCAATCTGTTGACTTGTTTTCATTATTTTCTTGCATCACTCTCGTTTTTCTTACCAGTTTCTCCTCTACTTCTCTTATTTGCTTTTCAAAATCCTTTTTGAGCTCTTCCATGACGTGGGACTGATTCCTATTTTTCTTGGAGGCTTTGGATGTAGGAGCTTTGACTTTGTTGTCTTCTGGTTGCACATTTTGATCTTCTTTGTCACCAAAGTAAGATTCTATGGTCTGACTTTTTGTGCAGTTTGCTCATGATCCCAGCCAATTACTTGAGTTATAAACTCTTTGTTAAGGTAGTACTCTGCTTCCAGTGTGGAAGAATGTACTGTCCTAAGCTTCAGGGGTTTTATGCAACTGTTTTTAGAGATAATTCTAGCTACCTGTAAATTTTCAGTTCTTTCAAGGTGGTATGATCAAAGGCCAGATGTTTATTCCTTTCCTGGCCTGTGCTATGGTCTATGAGTGACCATAAGCACTCTATTCTGCCTTGGAACTGTGAGGAGGATTCCTTCTCTATCACCACCACAAGCTCCATCATGCCAGTGCTCCTCTTTGCCCCAGGACTGCCCCCCAGGACTGTGACCCAGATCCAAGTACAGGTGAAGCAAGATAATCCTGCCTCAGCACCAGCAAAGAGATCCCTTCAATCCCCCTCTGATCAGCCTCTTGATACCTCTACCATCTGTGGGCCATGAGCTCTGGAAGCAGCTGATACCCCTTGGCTGCACAAGAACTGGGGCTGGACTACCCTCCTTTCTCACTCAGATTTGACAGACCTTTCCTACTTACCTTCTAACTTGTTTTTGGTGTTTATGGATTGAGAAGTCTGGAAACTGCTAGTGATTCAGTCCCCTGAGGCCTGCTGTAGGTTTGCTGAGGCCCAGTGTTTGTCTGAGTGGCCCAGACTGAACTGCTCTCCTCTTCCAGCCCTATGCAACCGACCTTTCCCATCAATCATCCAAGTTGTCTTGGGCTGGAAATTTGTTCCACTCTCTTTCTGTGGGTTCTTTTGCTCTAGAATTTGTTTAGAGCCATTTTTATAGGTATTTGAAGGGGCTTGGGGGACAGCTCAAGCAAGTCACTGCTTTTACTCCATGATCTTGCCTTTGGCCCTGCAGATGACCCCTAACCATCTTTTAAGGCCCACATCAGATGCTATCTTTTTCATGGAGTCCTCCCTGATTACTCCAGCTAAGACTGATTCCAATGTCCTATGAACTCTCACAACTCTTTAAAACTTTCTTACGAACTTTTGTAATTTATATTGCACTTGACTTTGTATATGTATTATTTTCCTCCTACTGAATTATAAGATCCTTCAAGGCAAATAACACATATTAGTTATTTTGTATTATGAACTCATGTACACCTAGCTAATTCCTTGCACACAATAGGTATTTAATGAATGTTTTATTAAACTATAGTTAATCATCCATTAAAGAAAAAAAAATACTTCACAGAGAAAACAAACACAATATTTTATAATGTCCACATAAATGTGTAGGTATATTTAGCTGACCTGTGGTCTAGGCAGCAAGGAAATAACCTAATTTATGAAATTAAATTATATCCAATAGACTAAACTGTATTTATTTCACATCTGACTTCATCTGACAGATACTCCTAGTATAGTTACACTAGAGACTACTTTAAAAAAAAGCTCACCCTCTTTAAAGTGTTTTATGAAATCATAGGGAGACTGATGCTCTAGGGATCACTAAGTTGATGTAAAATAGTGCTCTCAAACTTGGATTTCATTTCAGTTTTAAGATTGCAGCACTCATCTCAATATACTACTCCTGTGCTGAATCTTTGTTTCTCTTCACAATTACTTTTTACTCTTGTTACTTAGTTGACTAAACAAAATTAAAAGGAAATAGTTGTGTTTGAGATCCCTAATCTGGGGTACTGAACTATTCTATAGAATATCCATTAATCTTTAGTTGAGAAAGAATACTGCTTGGGGTGGGGGGTAGTCAGTTCATTTCCCCAAAAAAATACACTTTGGTCTTGAGTTACTGAGAATCAAATATCACTGGCTTAGTAGGGTGGGTTGAAGTAAGGATACTTCCCCCTTTCTTACTACAGCCTCACTCTGAGCATGGTCATCATGTATTGCTTAAGGGATAGTTCTGAGGAAGAACTGGAGATAAGAATTAGCAGGTTAGATGAGTCAGAATTGAGATCTCAAAATGTCTTGGTAGTGTAGAATACTGAAGCCAATTTAATCAGATGAAATTTAAGAGAGATTTAATCAATAAAATGTGAAATAAAAAATACATAGATAACAGTCTGGGAAAGATGTGGATATTTTAGTGGGATGTTAACTCGATATGTGATTTTTCAAAACCTTTTTATGTCTCCTTAAATTTCCCATGGCTCTCCCTTCTCCTAAGCTCTCAGCTCAATACCTTGTCTCATATTTTGCTGAAAAAATTTAGGCCATTAACCTAGATGAAAACTCCATCTTTTCCCCTTCTTCTCATCTCATAGCACTCAGAAACCTTCTGTCACTATCTCTGCCTTCACGCCTGCCTCACATGAGGAAGTGGCCCTTTTCTTGATCAAGGCAAACCCCTCCACATGCACAAGTCATCTGATTCATCCCATTTTCTCCAAAAGATTGACACCTCTATCATCCCCATTCTCTCCCTTATCTTCAATCACTCCGTATCTACTATTTCTCTATTACTTACAAAACTGCTCATGTCTCCCGCATCCTCGAAGAGATTTTCACTTGGTTCATCCATCCCTGTTAACTATCATCCCATGTCTTGCTTGCCTATTTTGGATAAACTTCTTGAGAAGGCTGTCTACAGCAGGTCCCTCCAGTTACTCTCCTCTCACTCTCTTCTTACTGCTTACAATCCGGTTTCCAATCTCATCATTCATCTCAAATGACTTTTCCCAAAATTACTAACAATCTCTTTATTGTCAAATCTTTTCTCAGTCCTCATCCTTCTTGACTTCCTGAAGCCTTTGATAATATCACTTACTCTCATCTTGTTGATAATTTTTTCTCTCTAGGCTTACATGATATTACTTTCCTTGTTCTCTTCCTACCTATGTGATCATTCCTTCTTAGTTTCCTTTGCTGGATATTTATCCAGGTCATGCCCTCTGACTGTAGCTGTCTCCCAGCCATCTGTCCTAGGTCCTCTTCTCTTCTCCCTCTATACTATTTCACTTGGTGATCTCATAATCTCTCATTGGTTCAATTATCATCTCGATGCTGATGATTCTCAAACCTACTTGTCCAGCTCCATTTTCACAACTCCAACTACCTTTCAGATATTTCAAATTGCATGTCCCACAGGCATTTTAAACTGAACCTGTCCAAAACTGAACTCACAAACTTTCCCCAAAGACATCCCCCTTTCAAAAAATCTTTATTATTATTGAAGGCATCACTATCCTCTGAGTCACTCAGTGTTACAATCTTGGTGTCATCCTCAAACCCTCTTTTTCTCTCATCTCCCATATCCAATCTATTGCCAAGGCTTATAAGTTTTACCTTTAAAATATCTCTTGCATATACTCCCTTCTCTCCTCTGACACTTCCATCATCCTGATGCAGGCCTTCAAAACTTCCCACCTGTACTATTGCAAAGGATTGTTTGTTGGCCTGCCTTCCACAACTCTTTCCTTCACTAGTCCCTCCTTCATTCAGTCACCAATGTGATCTTTCTAAAAGCACAGATCTGACCATATCATCTGCCTACTCAATACCTATCAACTTGGTGATCAAATACAAAATCCTCTTCACTTTCAAGGCCCTTCTTAGCCTATCTTCCCCTTTCAAGTCTTCTGACACATGTCATGCCCTCACATACACTTCAGTCCAGTGAAAATGACCTCCTTGCTGCTCCTTCTCAAACAAAATATTCCATTTTCCTTCTCTGACTCTCCCCCATGGAATGATCTCTGTTCTTATCTCTTCTTTCTGGCTTCCCTCATTTCCTTCAAGTTACAGATAAAATCCCACCTTTTACAGAAAACCTTCCCCAATCTCTCTTTACTCTAGTGCTTCCCCTCTGTTGATTTATTTTCAACTTGCTCTAGCTTGTTTGTACATAGTTATTTGAATTTTTTCTCCCTCATTATTTTATGAAGAGCAAAGATATACCTTTCATTGTATCTACAGTGCTTAGAACAGTGTCTGGCACACAATAAACACTTAATAAATGTTTACTGACTGACTCTTTGACTCCACCACAAACCTTGAGCTGGATATCATTGGACTATAACATAGAGCTAGAAGGGGTCTTATAGTTCATTAAGTTTAAAAACCTCATTTTAAAAATGAGAATAATGAGTCACGATGATTTTAAATGACATGCCATTGATCACAAAGGAAGTAAATAGTAGTTAGAATTGGAACCCAGGACCTGAGACTGCAAATGCAGGACTCCTTTCTAAAAAATCACACTATCTCTAGAGTTTTACAATGTGTAGGAGGAATCTAGCAGAAGAATTATACTTCATCAGTACCTTAAAATAATATGAACCCTCCTATGTCCTAACATCTTGTTCACATATTTGTAGGCTCAAGAAGCTGAGATGTGATCCTCAGTAAATTTCTCCTTTCACAGCTACTCAAATAGGATCCATAGTCTTATCCATTTGTATATTCCCTCCCACCATAAAGATTTCAATGCATCCTTGCCTACCAATCTAATAATGGTTGCCTTAATCCATGTCCTCCTCAAATTCCACAATGTGCTCAGGGCCATTTTCACTTTCTCCTTATGTTGAATGAATACTAATGAAAAATTCAGGATTTGATGTTATTATGGTTATTAGTAATAGTAATAGTAGCTACAATAGTAGTGATAAATAGCTTTTATATAGCCCTTTGCAGTTTCCATAAAACTATTTGTATGTTATCTTATTTGATCATCACAGCTAAGATAGTGTTGTAATTATCGTTATTTTCAGATGAGGAAACAGGGACTGAGAGAGGTTTAATGGTTTGCCCATAGTCATACAAATATTATTACCGTGATGATATGCTTACTCAAATTCCTAACTCACCTTCCTACTATGTTTTGCATTCTACTCATTTCTAATTCTTCACAGACTAGAGCACCATGCCTCATGGCTTTACAATTAGATTGGTTCTAACATGCTGGAGAGACTCTGAGTACAATCTGGACAGCAGACTAAATCTGTTTCCTAGGATGAATTTGGCTGAGTACAGTATAGAGAGGATTTTCCACTTGTAGGCTGACAACTTGGTGAATTCTTCAGCCATAGCAACCCATGAAACAAAGGAAAATGGCATAGCAGTACTAAAGTGTAATAACCATTCTTTATAAATAATTGCTATGTCAGTCCTTGCCTTGTCTATACTGGGAACAGAATAAACTTTTTTTTTTAACATAGTAGTTTTATAGTTTACAGGTTGTTTAATGTTTGGGGAAGATGAATTACTTTTTTCAAAAGAAACTTTGCTGTTAGAAACTATGGCTCTGCAGGAAGTCTTGAAGCAAAGTTTCCTAATTAGGCTATAACACAGTATGGACACAAACCAAGGCTGGGTGTGTTTCAAGAATTGATATATAAAGTCTTTAATTCATTTCAATTGTGAATTTTGAAGATGTTAGAGTCATAGAACAATTCAGAATACTTGATCTTCTGCTGAAGATAAACAAATTTTATCATTATGGGGGACCACTAAATGGGGCAAAGCCAGTTCTCACAAGTACTTTCACACATGCCTATCCATAAGGCTTACTTAGAAGATTCAGTGAGATAAATATCCAAACTAAATATAGAAATCTTAGGGGCCATGAATTCTAACTCTGGCTCTGTGTTACCATGGGAAAAAGCATTTAACATATCTGTGATTTTCTGACCTCAACCAAAAATGGAACACTAATGGTCTGTAACTGTTGACAAATAATGGGTAACTAATAAAAAGTTATCAATTATACTTTTATAAACAGCATTTTTTAAAAACCTCTCAGGTTATTCTTAATGAAAATAATGCTTAACTCTTACTTTTATGCAAATCTGATTTGAATAAAAAATGTCTTGTTAAGTTAATATTCATTTATTAAGTGCCTGTTGTGTTTTAGGCATTATAAGTGCATGAAGATACAACAAAATGCAAAATCAGTCCCTGCTTCAAGGACCTTATGATATAAAGGGGGAGGCAACATGTACAATCAAAATTTTTACAGGGTCAATTGTAAATAATCTCAAAGGAAAGGCACTATCATTAAGAAGAACTAGAAAAGGCTTCTTGCAGAAACTAGGATTTTAGCTGAGACTTGAAGGAAGCCAGAGAAACCAAGAAATAGACATGAGGAAGGACATAACTGAAGCATAGGGGACAGCTAGTGAAAATGCCAAGACTGGAAGATAGAATGTCCTGTATGAAAAAAAAGGGGCAGTGGATCATAGATCACACTGGATCACAGAATATGTGGATGACAGGTAAGGAGTAAAAAGACTAAAAGGTAAGAGTGACCAAGTTATGAAAGACTTGATTTAAAAGCTAAAGAGATGTTCCATATGATTCTGTAATATGTAATATTACAGAATATAATATAATACAAAAGACAAAAGGAAACGTTGGGACAATAAATCCCAATACATACAGACCTTCACTTTAGGAAGATACCTAAGTGGAGAATGGACTGGAGTGGGGAGAAACATTTAAAGCAGGAAGACCAAACAGAAGGTTGTTGCAATAGTCATAAGGTGTTGAGGGCATGCGTCCAGGTGGTTCCAGTGTCAGAATAGAGAAAGGAGAATATATTGGAGATGTTGCAAAGGTAAAATTGATAGGTTTTGGTAACAAATTGGGATAAGTTGAAGTATAATACCTAGGCTACAAGTTTGAGTGACTAGGAGGATGATGGTGACCTTAATAGTAATGTTGTTTGTCCTACATTTCTGAAGAGGGTCTTGACTTGCATGTAAATTAGATTTAAGTAGGACAGAGTTGCAAAAAGTCATCAGCCTCAATCTCTCTTCCAGAGTCATCAAAATCCAGTGGCAAGACAGAAGTCAGTATGACCATAGATGGCATGGGATACAGTAGATGATCTTGGCATCTTTGATGTGTGACCAAGCTCCAAGGGCTTCACAGTGCCTGCTTTAGCTGCCTTCATGGCCATTGGAACAAATTGTTATCATCTACTCATTCAACTGAGGAAGTAATACACCCCTTGATAATAATAGGAAAGATAGGAAGAGAGGAGAGTTTGGGGGCGGGGAAGATAATAAGCTCAGTTTTAGACATGTTGAGTTTAGATGTCTATGAGACATTTTGTTAGAGGTATATAAGAGGTAGTGGGAGATGCAACATTTGAGGTCACAAGAGAGGGCTGGATAGGGCTGGAGAAATAGATCCAAGAATCATAAAATAGAGATGATAATTGAGTCCATGGAAAATGATCAGATGACTAAGTGAAACAGTATAGATGGAGAAGAAAAGAGAGCTCAAGGCCTTGTGTAGGTTTTTCATTCTGATCTTGGCTAAAGGAATTTCTAAATGTGTACATACATGAGCATAAACACACGAGTGTGTGTGTGTGTGTGTGTGTGTGTTTTCTTTAGAGGCACTCTGCCGTTAGCTTTTCCTAGCCAGAGACTGGCTGTTTAAACCATCCAGCTTTCAATACTTTAAACAGGCGTGATTTCCCCAGTGTGACTGTGCCTTCCATAGATATATATAGTAATCCTTGCAAGTCTTACTTAGTTTTGTTGAGTTGATGTGGCTGAAAAACTCATCACTCAGTAGTTAACATCTATATCTCAAATTGTGTTAAGTATGTAGAGGGAATAAAAGGAGACGAAGAATTGTTCTCTGGCTTATGTTCTCTGAGCTATATGGTGGAAAAGGAAAGGAATCTTTAGTAAAGGGTTGTCCAAGGTAGATGAGACGATGATAATTGACAGCAGATAGAGTCACTCAATTCTTGTTTTGCTTCGTGATCTCAAAGAGAATGGCCACCATACTGGAAATGATGAGGGGAAGGAAATGGTTGCCAGGGAATTCATACCTAAGATAAATAAGGATGGAATCTAAATGAATTCAAGATACTTTGTGTAAACATACTATATCCTTGGGTTCTGAAAGAACTGGCAGATATGATTGCTGAACCATGGTGTAATATTTGAAAGATAGCAGCTAATTCAAGACATATCATAGAACTAGAGAAGAACAAATAATCATTTCTGCTCTAATTTTCAACAAAGGGAAAATAAAAGAGTTTACCACTACAGACCAGTGATTTGATTCACTGGGAAATTCTAAAATGTCATTAAAGGTAAGGTTAGTAAGTATGCAATAAAAGAAGTAGAGATAACAAAGAGCCAACATGATTTCATCTAAAATGGATCATACCAGACTAATCTTATTTCCTGTTTTAACAGAGTTACTAAACTAGAAAATGAAGAGAATGCTATATTATTTACCTAATTGTGGTGAATCATTTGATAATGTGTATCATATCATTCTTTTGTAAAAGATTGAGTGATATGGAATGGTTCAGGAGTCAGCAAATTACAGCCAACAAGACATATCCAGCCCACCATATGTTTTTGTATAGCCATCAAGCTATTGTTTTGACATTTTAAAGTTGCATTGCATTTAAAAATGTCTAAACTATTCTTAGTTAAGGGACTGGTAAAATATGTCCCCCAGACCATAGTTTTGTGACCCCCTGGTTTAGAAAACAATCTAACTGGTTGAATGGATACACCTGAAATCAATCAATGAATTAATCAATAAGCATTGATTAAATACATATAGAACTGAATGAATGCCAGGCTGTGAGCTATACCCTGGATACACAAGCAAGAAAATAGCCATTCTATTTGGGGGAAGCAAGTGCTATAATTCTACATAAATACAGAATAATACATATATTTATGGAAAGAGAGTAGTAGCAATTGGGGGCTCAAAAAAGGCTTTGGTTAGGTTTTGCTCAAGTTGCAAATTTGAAGAAGTAAAGTATTCTCTGAGACTGATAGGAGAAGGCAATACATTCCAGTCATGGGATATAGCCAATAGAGAAGGAGGTAGAGTTTTATGTGTGGAGAACTAGAGAAAGCCAATTGGCCTGGACCATAGAGTGCTGGAAGCAAAGTAATATAAAAAGGCTGGAAAGATACACTGGGGAAAAGATATATTGGGCTTTAAACATGAAACAGCAAAGTTTATATTTGATCCTAGAGATAATAAGGAGTCATAGGAGTTTATTGAGTAAGAGAACATCATGGTTGGATCTCCACTTAAGGAAAATAATTCGATCTGTTGTATGGAACATGGACTGGAATGAGGAGCGATTTAAGGCAGGAGACCAAGCTGTCAGTGCTTGCAACAGTCTAGGCATGAGAGGATGGGAGCCTAAACTGAGGTGGAATCTGTGGGAGCGATATACAAAAGTAGAAATGATAAGATCTCATAAATGATTGAATATATTGGGTGAGGAAAAGCAAGAAGTCAAGCACAACATTTAAGTTATGAACCTGGGAAACTGTAAAAATGGTGTCCTTTGACAAAATATGGAAAGTTGGTAAAGGGATAGTATTTTAGGGAAATATAATGAGTTCTACTTTGGACATGTTGAGTTTGAGTTGTCTCTGGGATATCCAGTTAGAAATGCCTCAGAAAGAAGAGTAGGATTGGATAGATAGATCTCTCAGTCATGTGCAGATAGATGATCATTGAACCCTTGTTACATAATAATCTCATGAAGAGAGAGATTGTGAAAAGAGAAGAGAGTCAAGGACAGAGCCTTTGATGACTTCCATCATTAGGGGTGAGGATATGGTTAATGAGGCAGAAAAAGAGACTGAGAGGGAGTTCCCAAACAGGTAGGAAAAGCAGGAAAGATTATCCAGGAGGAGAAGGACAATCAACAGTATCAAATAAAGAGAACAAATCAAATAAAGAATTTTGTTTCTATATTACAGAATAAAGAGAATTAAAGAAGGAAGAGGACTCAGAAAATACACATAGATTTGGTAATTAGATTCTTGATAGCTTTGGAGAGTGTAGTATCAGTTGAGTAATGAGAATAAAATCTACATTGAGAAGGGCTGAGGAGTGAATGAGAAGGAAGGAAACAGAGGCAGAGAGTATAGATAGCTTTTCCTAGGAGGTTAGATAAGAAAAAAAAACAACATCAATGATTCTATTTTAGCTTGGCAAGAAATCTCCAGTGGAGTACACCAGAGATCTGTGGTTGTCACTGAGCTATTTTAACATTTTGGTCAATGACTTAGATAAAGGCATCAATGGCATCTTTATCAAATTTGCACAGAACACAAGACTGGGTGGAACAGGTGACATTTTGTAGCTCAGAGTCAGGGTCCAAAGTGATGTTGACAGGTTAGAGCATTGGGCTAAATCTAATAAGGTAAAATTCAATAAGCATAAATTTAAAGTCTTACACTCAGCTTTTTTTTTTTAAAGCTTTACAAATACTGGTGAGGCATGGTTAGATAATATTTTGATTTTTCAAAATTTTATTTAATTTTAAATTTATGGAATAAAATAAGCATTTCCATAACATAACATAGTTATCCCTTCCACATTGCAGGGGTTAGGGGTATAATGCCCCCATGATCTGAAAAAATCCATGTAAAATTTTTTGGCCCTTCCTTCATAACAAAGAAGTCTAATTTTTTTCTTTTTCTTTTTATGGAGTGTTTACAGTACTGTATGGTCAAATTTGGATTAAGTATTGGGTCATAGGCTCTGTGTCATCTCCTGTCTTTGGAGTGTTGTCTGAGGCTTCTGCAAAACTCCCTCAAAATTCTAATTTAATTTCTTATGCTGATCCCTGATATAGCAAAACCATGATGGGGAAAGTTATGATGTAGAAGGGAGAACTGTATAATAAAAAAAGGTGATTGCACATGAAACTACAAATATACTATGCAAGACTTGTTATTCCTTTTATTTTATTTATTTTATTTTATTTTATTTTTGTTTGTTTTCTAGGCAATTGGGGTTAAGTGACTTGCCCAGGGTCACAGAGCTAGTAAGTGTCACATGCTTGGTCTGAGGCCTAATTTGAACCCAGGTCCTCCTGACTTCAAGGCTGGTGCTCTATCCACTGTGTCACCTAGCTTCCCCCTTTATTCCTTTTAAATAGACAACAAAGTTATTATGTAAATTTATTTTTTTCCTTTTCTCTCTCTTTCCCCCCACCAGAGATGACCACCATTAGACACAAATAGGTTTGTGTGTGTGTGTGTGTGTGTGCGTGTGTGTATGAAATTATTCTAAACATACTTCTATTTATCAGTTCTTTCTCTGGATGCAATGCAGATAGCTTCTTTCTTCATATGTTCTTAATTTGGATATCTGTAATAATCAAAATAACTTACTTGCTCAAAGTCAATCTTAAGAAAACATTGCTGTTGCTACATACAGTGTTCTTTTGGTTCTGTTCATTTCCTTCTTTTTTTCACGCTAGGCCTTTCCATGTTTTTCTCCCCATTTCTTATAGCATTGTAGTATTCTATTATAGTATTTAATAAAAAATTTGGGGATTTCAGTGAAATGAAAGTTTGATATGAGTGATATGTGAAACGGTAACAATAAAAGGTAATAGGATCTTAGGCAACATTAAGAGAGACTTAATTTTCCAAGAAAAAGGATCTGATATTCCTACTATCTTCTCCATGGTTGCCCTGTATCTGGAGTATCATGTTAAGTTCTGGAAGCAAAATTTTAAGGACATTGGTAAATTGGAAAAAATTCAGAGGAGGATAATCAGAATGGTGTAGGGCCTTAAGTCCATGGCATGTGAGGACTGGTTAAAAAATCTACATATTTAATCTGATGAACTTTGTGTGTGTGGGGGGGTGGGGGTGGTAGGGATATCTTTCCTGAAGATCTAAAAGACTTTCATGAAAAAGAGGAATTAAATCAGTTCTTTTTGGTTTCTGAAATTAGAAATTGGGTCAATATGTGGAAATTGAAGAGTCAAAGTAAAGCTTAACATCATGAAAAACTTCCTAAGAATTAGAGCTACTCAAAAATGGAAAGGACCAATTCAGGAGGTGATGGGTTCCCCTTCATTGATGATCTTCAGTCAGTGGCAAGATGTCCACCTGTGAGGTATATTATCCTCGGGTGAACTTTCCATTGTAAGTTAGACTGTATGGTCTCTGAAATCCTTTCTAGCCCTAGAATTCTATAAATCAAATTCAACTGAAAACATTAATGTTCACCTTGTTTCACAAATCAGAAAATTTGATAAAGTTGTTGATCAACCAAATTGCTAAATTGTATGCATTATTTGCTTGAATGCAAATTGCTTGAATGAATTGATAGGGATGATTGAAAATGACCATGCACCAGAGAGGAGAGAGATTTATAACAGCTGTTATCTGACAGAGAGATTTCTGACTAGTAGTGGGGGGTGAAGGGGGTGGTGATGTTCAGAATTAAAGGAGAGGGTTATTGATTCATTTAATAATTTCCCAATGGGGAGATAATACACTGAGTTTCTCTAAGTCATCAAAAGGAATCAGAAAGAGTGTAGGAAGCTAGTTAGCTAGGTGATTCAGGCATTACCATTATTTCCTGGTGTAGTTTGAAAAGAAAACACTTCCCAAAGGGGAGGGGACCAGGAAGCTACTAGAGAAGTCATAATCCTAGAGAAGAGTTGCCCAGCACACAAAATGTAGGAAGGGAGGAGCTGATTACAACTCCACCACCTACTGATCAGCTCATTTGTAAGCAAAAACCACTGCTATGTTCATACAGAATTACACGCATTTGTAATTCAAATAATATTTAAATGTACCATGGTATCTCATATTTATAAAGTAATTAGACATATGTTATCTTTAAAGAAACATTAAAAAAATATTCTCCCAGTGTAACTCTTCTACTAGTGTAACTTTTGACCTTTGAATTTCTGGTAGGAATAAAATATTTTTGGATCCATCTACCCATTCTCAGAGCCCTAACCTTTGGTCCTGATCTGGCCTCAGATACTTGCCAGTCGTGTTACCCTGGGCAAATCACTTAACCCTGTTTGCCTCAGTTTCCTCAATCTGTAAAATTATTTGGAGATGAAAATGGCAAACCATTCAAATATCTTTGGCAAGAAAACCCCAAATGAGGTCACAAAGAGTCAGACATGACTGTATCAACTGAACAGCAGCAGCAACAATAGCAACATGTGGTTCCACCTAATTCTCCAACCTGATGTAACATGAGGTCAACAGATGTGTTGAGGAATTTAGTTATTAACTACCCTATTTGGAGTCCTGTAAGACCATAACTGGAAGGAAATCCTAGCACTTCATTATATAGACCTACTCTAACCTACTGTCATCTGATCCTCAAAGACCAAGGCAAAATATACAGTATAAAACCTGCTTCACCCATAAATATGTTCATAGGTTAAGTCAACAGAAATTGTTGCTTTAAACAACAACCAAATAATCAATTACTTTAAACTTTTTTTATGTAGAACTATGCCAATAAAAAGCAATCATGGAACAGAGTAATATAGTTTGAAAGTAGAAAGGAAATTAAAAGACTATCTAATGCTACTTGTTTATTTTAAAGATAAAGAAATTGAGATCAAGATAGGTAAAGAGAATTGCCCAGATTCACACAGCTAATCAGAACAGAGAGACTGATTTTTAGACATTTTTAGAGCTATGTTAGCTCTTGCTAGGAATAGCAAAATAATTAAGAACAAGGGAAAGCCAAAAGAATACTTAGTTCTGTGTCTGATATATCACTGCCATCATGGATACTGCCCATGATGTCAAAATTTAGTAGCAAGTATAGAAGTGGTTCATCTTTTTGTGGTTTAAAACACTCAGGAAGGCATTATTCGGAACTGAAAGATTAACTAGAGAAGAAAAATGACAAAAACTTGAGATTTTTATTCAAGTAAATCTACAACCAGCAAGATCAGACATGGAAGATAGGGTTTTAAAATATTATACCTATGAACTGACCTCATGACCAGAGAAGGTTTTAGATTCTCATGACATCAGTCTATGTATGAGTCAGGCTATGCTCTGCAGTAGCTAGTCCAACCTGAGGCACAGCTGGCAGTGGATAACAAAGAAAGGAAGGAATATTCCCTGTGGCATATATATTTGCAAAGCGACATTATCTTCCAAGGAGACTCTCTTTCTATAGGTAGAGACCATTGCACTTTATTCAAAGTAATCAATACCTGGATGTTGGAACAAGTTATGCAGGCATATATGGTAAAACCAGAAATGAGGTTTGACGACTAAAGAGTGGTATCAGAGGCAGTCTTTGAGCCTGGGGATTCACAGAGGGTATGATGGCGGCATCTTCCTCACCATAACAGAGGAGTTGCTGCAGCTCTACTTTTGCAGAGTCTCCAGGGAGCTACATTAGAAATGGAGATAACCAAATTACAGTTAATTAACTAAACACTGACTGGGCTCTCCAATGAGATCAAATCAGCCCAAGACTATCTAGGAATATAGATTGTTTCTGAACCTTGTTTCATTTCTAGATCCACAAATGTTATAGAACCTGATTCAAAAATTACTCCAGAGGGGAAAGGAGGATGAGATTGTTTGTTTTCTTGTAACTTTACTATTCATTCATTCCTCAATAAATAGTTTACTGTTTCAAAGCCTTTCTTTTGCTTAGATCTAGTAGTATGATAGATGAGTTTACATATTCTCAATTTCCAACTGGGTGGGGTCAAGATGAGCTAGATGGGCTAAATTACTATTAAAAATCTCCATGATCTGAACTGAGGTGGCAATAAAGTTGTAGGTCAATTAAAACTGAGTTATGGCCTTACTTTGACATGACTGCATGACGAGACCAGTGATTGGAAACCTGATTGCTTTAACTCACTTATTGCTATATATAATTGGGGCTAGTGTTATTAAAATGAACACAACTCGAAGCTAAATTTCAAGCTAAATTATTCAGAAAGTTAGAGGATCTGAGTGTGGAAAATTTCCAGTATGGGAACTTGCTCCACCAGATCACTCCTCGCCTGTGAATTAGTAGATCCTCACTCAGGAACACACAACTTGTGCCAGAGATGAGATTTGAACCCAAGTTTACCTTGATTCCAAGTTTCCTCTTCGCAAGTTACATCTGAGAAATGTGGCTTCCTTAATTGGTTCTTAGCACCAGGATAAGGGGTTGGGATTATACAAATCAAACGTGTTTGCTATGGATGTGTATGTCCATGTATGTATGCGTATATGGGCATGAAAGGCTCTAGGAAGAATTATTCTTGATAGTCAGTCCATTGACAAAGTAGCAGATAAGATGCATTTAACAAATGACTCTCTTAACATTCTGCCTATTTTCTGATTGTTCTGACACTTACTTTCTACATGATTTGAAGAAAAAGACTTAACTTCCTTAAAGCATGATTTTTCTCATCTATAAAATAGGGATCATAAAACTTACAATATCTAACTCACTGGATAGTTGCAAAGATATTGCTTTATTGACTTTAACATTTATACCAATTTGAATAATTATTTTAATATCCAGAACAAGGCTTGGAATGCTGAGTGACACTAGAATCAGGTTTGACTTCTGAAATAGGGCTTTAACTCTGAATTTTCTTTCTTATAAAAAGAGTGAGGAGGAGTTGGGAGGTGGGGAGCAAACCTAATGCAGTAGGTACCTTAAAGTGCAAGAACAAGAATTAGAAGATTTGGAGCTAGAACAAATCTTAGAGGTGATCTAGTCCAATGCCCTTATTTTTAAAATAGATGCATAAAAGGAGACACAGAGAGTTTAAGTGACTTTCCAGGATTTTAAACCAGGTAAAACACCATTTATTGGTCTCATATAAAAAGCAGACCTTGCCCAGCAGGGAGGAGAAAGTTTTGGATGAAATTGTGAAGACCAAAAGAATTTAGAAAAATTTTTAAAACAATTTTTTCTTATTTTTTCCATAACACCTACATTTTACCTTGTATTCTTCCCTCATTACTCTCAGAGAAATATCCCATCTGACAAAGAATTTTTTAAGCAAGAAGAAAATAGCATATTTGGGCATGTATTTAGATAATATAGTCAATATTCCACATCCATGGACCCCCTCACCTTTGCAAAGGAGGGCAGAGTATCCTCACACATTTTTTCTTTAGGCCCAGGTTTGGCCAATATAATTTTATAATAAACAACTTTAATTTTTGTGGTTGCTTTTCTTTCCATTTACATTGTTGTAGTCATTGTATATATATACATACATATAGATATAGGTATAGATATAGATATAGATATAGATATAGATATAGATATAGATATAGATATAGATATAGATATAGATATAGATATAGATATAGATATAGATATAGATAGATATAGATAAAAATATTTGAATGTATATGGAGCCTTTCCTTAGGTCAATGACTTTGGAATATTTTATATGCCTAGCAGTAGAATCTCTGGGTCAAAGCATATGAACATTTATTACATTCCAAACTACTTTTCAAAACGTCTGTATGAATTTATAGATCCACCAACAAAGCATTAACATTTCTATAGAGCTACAATCCCTCCAATATTGACTGCTCTTCCCATCTTTTTCAATTTGATGTATTTGATGTGAAACCTCAGAGTTGTTTGATTTGTTTTCATCCTCCTCCTCCTTCTTCTCCTCCTCAATTATTTGTAGCATTCATTGCTTCATAGATTTAGAGCTAGAAGGCCCTCTTATTCTATAGATGAAGAAACCAAGACTGAGAGAGGTTATGTGAATTTCCCAGAGCCATACAGCTGGTAAGTAATTGAGGTGGATTCAAACTCAAGGCTTCTTGACTCCAAGTCCAGTTCTGTATCCACTGAACCACTTATCTGCCTAAACTCCAGGTAAGGAAACTCATTCTACAAATGCATATTTCCATGCTCTTAAGACTATGTGATGTTGCCTATCAAGAGTAAATGAAAAAAAATTAAAAATAAGGCCTTGCCTTTCAAAAGTACAGATCAACATTTTATCAGAATAACTAGAATCAGAAAAAGTCAAGACAAATCAACACCTACTAGCTAGTAGGAAGAGTGTGGTATAATAATAGCTAATAATTGCTAATATTTACATTATGTTTATTGTGTACCAGGTGGTAGGTGCTTTACAACTATTATCTCACTTGACCCTCACCACTACCCTCTGAGATAGAACAATTCTGTGAGGTAGATGCTGTTAGAATTCCCATCTTTACAACTGATGAAACTGAAGCAAACAAAGGTTAACTGACTTGTCCAGAGTCATACAGTTAGTGCCCAAAGCTGGATTTGAACTTAGATCTTCTTGATTCTAGGCCCACTACTACCTACTATACCACCTCACTGTTTGCATAGTAGATAGAAAGGTTTCCTGGAGTCAGGAAGACCTGGAATCCTGCATCTGACATACACCATCAAGTCAGTTAATATCTCAGTGCCTAACATCTCAAAGCAGAATTTTGTTGTTATTCAGTGGTTTCAGTCATGTTAGACTCTTTGTGACTCTATTTGGGGTTTTCTTGGCAAAGTCTTGCCATTTCCTTCTCCAGATTATTTTACAGATGAGGAACTGAGGTAAACAGGGTGAAGTTACTTGCCCTGGGTTACAGAGCTAGTAAGTGTTTGAGCCAAATTTGAATTCAGGAAGATGAGTCTTCTTAACTCCAGGCCATAGCAGAATAGCCATAGAACTGAATTAGTAGGAATTTTCTTAATGGAACCTCCATATAACTATTAAATCATGGGCCCTGACCATAGCTAGTACATTGTACTTATATAATAAATGCTTACTGGTTGATGGGTAGATAAATGATGAAATGGAAAGTGTGTTGGATTAGGGTTCTGACAAGTAATATCTGGGTTACCTCTCTAGGTCTCAGTGTCCTTATTTGTAAAATAAAGGGTTGGGCTTGATGATCTCCAAGCTCCCTTACAACTCTCAATCTATAATACTAAGATTCTAGAACCAAAGGATTCTCTATGTAGTCTAGATAATATACACTATTTAAGAACACCTAGAACACAGAAACTCTAAGCAAAACAATAGAAACTGAGTACAGGAAGTCCCACTTCACATGCAAAAGGTAGCCCAAAAGCTGACTTGGAAGATTGTACATGTTCATTGGATTTCCAAGTCTGTTCAGAACACTCACCACATTTTTGGGAGGGGAGGGGAAGTAGATCTGTGATTTCATTACTAAAGATGAACTGGAGAGGGAAGAAATTCCCATGCAAATCAGCTTCTTCTCTGCAACTTAACAGTCTTACTGAGGGTCCGTGATTTGCCAAAGGTCACACAAACAGTATGGATTAGAGGCAAGACTTGAACCCAAGTCTTCCTGATCCAAAAGTCAGTTCCCTCTCCCCTAGGCCAGTCTGTCTTTCAGAACTTAGGAGAAATTTTGCAACCTTTAATTTAGGTTAAATGCTTTACATTTGTAGTGAATAGTAACAAAAATAGTCCAAACAAAACAGGAAAATATCCTATTTTATGCAATTTTATTAGTTTTGAAATATGGTACCTGAGGGGGACTCTTTATTTTATATAACATAAAGGAGAGTTAACAGTATGTGCACCTGGGGCTACCAAGGGTTGAAAGGTAGTCAGTAAGAAAGACCTCTTTGAATTGTAGAATGAAAGAGATGGAAGATAAACATAATTTATTAGAAAGACTATTAGATTTGAAATCACAGGATCCTGGTTTGATTTCAGGCTCTGCTAATTGCTGTTAATATTGTACTATATTACTGAAGATCAATAGAAATAAATAGGTTGTTTAGCCAAGAGATAATACCTCCGAGTCTCCACTAAATTCTCAGCTTTTACAAGATGTGTGTGTGTGTGTGTGTGTGTGTGTGTGTGTGTGTGTGTGTGTGTGTGTGTGTAGGTTATGAAGGGATTTGAATACCATACAGATGATTTTATATTTGACTCTGTTGGTGATGGGAAGTCATTAGAATTTATTGATTAGAAGGTAACATGTCTGGACTTATGCTATAAGAAGGTCACTTTGATAGCTGATAAGGGGATGGATTGGAGTGGGAGAGGAGGAAGACTTGTGATGTGGAGACCATCCAAGAGTTCAAGGTAAGATCAAGGTTATGATGATCTTTGTGTATAGATGTAGTGGGCGAGAGGTGTGGTGGGGTCATAGGAAATGAATAAGTTGAGGAGTTAGAAGCTTGGGGATAAGTGAATATCAATACATATGTTGAAGTCCCCTAGCATGAGGACAGAAGTTGGGGAGGAAATCCTATAAGCTGGACACTGAACTCTTTGAGGAAATAAGAAAAGAATCCTGGAGATTTGTAGACAATAGCCACCACAGTCTGGACTGGGTGATAAATATGGATTGAATGAACCTCCAAGGTGGAGAGGTGACTATGTGATGGTAGGAGAGGGAGAGCCTGGAAGAAGTGATGGGGAGCAATAAGAATACCAATTTCCCTTCTACGACCAATGATTTTGAGGCTGTGAGTGAAAATACAAGTCATGATGGAAAGGGTAGACAGGGAAGTTATGTCATCACAAAGGAGCCAAGTCTCAGTGAGTGGAAGGCTTCTCAGAGTGGAAGGGACAGCTAAAGTAAGCCCTATGGAACTGTAGCAACCAATTTTACTTACACTTAGTTGTTAACCATGGAGGTATTTTATTTGGGGAAAGGGAGTTGCACATATGGGGTAGTGACAGATATTTCAAAAAAAGTAATTAAGGAAAGTGCATCAATGAAACATTTAAAATTTTACAGGGAAGAGCAGAAGAAATTTTGGAAGGGGACATAGATAGTGTTGCTGCTTCTATGTTAAATTTGATGTATACTTTAAAGGAAATAAGCTATATATAATTAGGCCATTATTCATATATAATCTTCCATTTCTGTCTTCTTTATGTATGGAAATAATCATGATTATTGATAACTGTCAAGTTCATAATGAAATTTTTATTAAAAATTAAGAGAAAAAAGTAAATCAGGCAAAGGAAGTCAATGGACATATTTTAGTGATCTGGAACTGTTAATAATTTGCTTATGTCTGGAGAGGAAATAGTAAACAAATACAGACTAAGGTGGACTAATGGGAAAGAAAAGGGGAGCATAAAAGAACATTTTGTCTATACATCTAAGAGTGGAGGAGGAGGATTAATAAGATTAATGAGGCTTCTTGCTGGCAGTCCTAAGCATATCAAATATGGATATCAGATAGTTTGGAGGAATATGCATTAGTCTCCCCCAGTCAAGGATATTCTGCTGGCTGTATTCATTTCTTCATTCAACAAATGTTTATGAAGCATATTCTTATGTGCTTAAAGGAACAATATTCTAGGCTCTGGGAAACAAAAATTAAAAATAAAAAGAAGCCTTTTTGCAACATTGGTGTGTGGTTTGGTAGAAAGTAATCAATACTTACTGCTCCTTCTTTTCTGGAAGGGGCTGAGCTGAATCTACCTGTCTCTTTTCTGTCCTTCTGCCTTTCTTGTACACTCAGGCCAATCCTCAGGGCAATGAGATAAGCTTTTGTTATTTCTCCTTCATTTTTGGTGAGGACCAATGACCTCATGGGGTGATGTCTTGACTTGCTCATGAATTGCATTTAAGTGAGGTAGAGTTGCACGAAGTCATCAGCCTCATTCTCTCTTCCAGAGTCTTTTAAGTCCAGTAGGACAAAAGTCAAAACAACTGTTGATAGCCCAAGATGCAAAGGATGACATTGGTGTCTTAGCTGTCTGATTAAGCTCTAAGCACTTCTCAGTGCCTGCTTCAGCCACCTTCATGGCTGTTGGAACAAGTTGTCTTATTCAGCCTATTCCACTGGGGGTAGTCTTCACATGCTTGGGATAGATATCACCCTAACTCACCAAGGGGTTTAAATCCTGTAAGTTACTCACAACCTGATTTAGTCTGCTTGCCCGGACCATTTACTGGAGTGTGGTCACTGTGCATGCTACAGTTTCTTGGAGCAACAGGCAAGAGAGTTGGATGAAGGTAGATTGAAGGATGAGTTGGAGGGAGGGTGAGAAGAAAATTAGAGTAAGATGGACAACTAGCTGGCTCAGTGGATGGAGACCAGGTCTAGACTCAGGAAGATTCCTCTTCCTAAGTTGAAATCTGGCCTCAGACACTTACTAGCTGTGTGATCTTAAGCTAATCACTTAACCCGCTTTGCATCAATTTTCCCATCCATCAAATGAGCTGGCGAAGGAAATGACAAAGCATATCTTTGCTAAGAAAACCCCCAATGGAGTCACAAAGACTCAGACATGACTGAAATGACTAAACAAAAACAAAAGGTCTAAAGAATTTTTAAAACTTTGGATGTCCTAGTGTCAGGACTATAACTATTTTAAAATCAGAGATTCAGTGACTTTTCTGAAGAGTACCTGTAATTTCTAGTGTGTCTCACTCCACTTTTCACCTGCTAATCTGCCCGCTTTCAATTCCGCCTCCCAGGATAAACTCATTACTTTTAGTGTCATCACCATGCTGCTTGAGTCATCAAGCCTTGATTGACACCACCTCCATCAGCCTCCTCTCTCCTTCTGATTGGAGGGTTGAGAGGTGGAGTATCAAACTCCTCTCAATGCCTTCCTCTGTAGTGGGGAGAAACTGGAATCTGACCTCATTCCACTTTTCTTCTACTGTTCTGTCTGGTTTCAACTCCACAAAACAAGATGCCTCTGTGACGGGTACCTCTGGTGTCTCATTCCCCACCCCTTTCCTGCCTTCTTTTGTGTGTCCCCATTACACTGTAAGCTCCTTGAGGATGGGGACTGTTTTTCTTTTTTTATTATTTGTATCCCCATACAATTATTAATTATATCACCTAGCATGGAAACCAGCACATAGAAAGTCCTTAATAAATGTTTGTTGTATTAGGATTGAACAAATTTCTGAAATCTAACATTTTTCTCTATAATTACTCTGTTTTGGCCTTTCTTTTTAGTATTTACATGTTTTATTAAAAAATCTTTAAGAAAAAAATTACTTAATAAAAGTGAAATTTGCTTGAAGAGTAACAGGCCTCAGAGGCCACGCAGTCCAACTCCCTTTGTGTTACAGATGAAGTAACTGGGGCACACTTGGGCAAATGACCTGTCAAGACCACAAGTCTACTTAGCAGCAAACACAAGCAAATAAAAGTAATAAAATGTCATTTTATCAATGCATTTACTTAGTAATGCCACTGATAAGACAAAATCACAAAATAGATGTAATACTACTGTAACTGTATCAATCAGAGGCAAAACTAAGTTGTTGAAAAACTATAGAATATATCATTATTGATCCAGAGAATGTTAAGGTATAAGTTATTTCCTAAAGGAAAATTAGGGATTTTGGTGGATAGGAAGCGTTAGGGCATTGTCCACTGTCAAGGAAATTCCCTTTCAGTCACTTAACCCTTTTAGGCTGAAAGATGTAACTTCTGAGGTTAGTCAATGCCATTATTTAACTATCAATAAATCAAACATCCAACATTATTAAATTGCTGCTAAGCACTAGACACTATGTTAGGTGCTGGATCTATAAAGAATGGTAAAAAGAGTTCCTTCCCTTCAAGGAATTTATATTGTGTCAGGGAATTAATAGCTTGGGAAACTAAAGAATTCCTCAGAGTATCTTTTTACTCTCACACTTTGAAACATTTCAGTACTATGGGAACTGCCTGTACTGACTCAGATTGCAACTCTTCAATGTTCTCTTATACTATATTATACCTGTCCATAATTTCAATAAATATTCAATAGATAACAGATGCCATTTTGTTATTTGAGGAACTTGGGAGTATCCCTGTCTTTTTGGGCTGTCCATTTGTCTCTCATTCTCAATCCATGACTACATCATTAGGCTAAAATAGAAAGACTCCTGAATTTGAAGGCAGAGGACCAAGGTTCAAACACCAGCTTTTTTATTTTTGGTATGACTTTAGACAAGCCACCTAACCTCTCTAAGCATATGTTTTCTCAAATTCAAAATGAGGATATTGGACCAGATTAAATCTAAAGCCCCTAACCCTCTAAACTGGTGCTCTTATCCCCTTTTTGTGGTAATATATGTCCTCAAAATTATATTTCCTGTCAATGTACTTGCACTGGCTGGAGGCATTCCCCGCTCCCCATTCACAACACATTTTAACAAAAGTCTATGTATTAAAAACTAAAATGGGAGAGGAGAGGATGATTCATTTACCTACTTTTATCTCAACTCATCCCTCTCTATCCCAGTTACCTACTCCTCTATCCTCACCTATTATCTGAAGTTCCACAGAGATCTACTGAGAAGAGAGCTGGTCAAGGTTAATAATTAAGCTATTTAATTGATCCAAAGCACAATTTGTTTTAGGAAAAGTTTTATATGACTTTTTTGCATACAATTAATCATGGTAACATCTTGCAGTGTCTTTATGACCACCGTATGTTTTTCCATTGTCATTTGTGTTATTTTTAATTTTCATTCTTCTGAGATCATGACATCTCATGATTTAGAGTCATGACTGACCACATGGAGAAGATTGTTAAAATATGGACATTTGCATTGTTGAACTGTTTGGAATCATCGAAATAAGGTGCAGATGCCCAAGTGCAACCTAGTCCAATCACTTCATATTCTCTCTTAAGGTCTGTTTATTATCCAACTGGAATGATTATCTGTTATTGATAGACTAATTCAAAAAATTGCCTTCTAGGTGCATATCATCTGGGAAAGATGTATTTGTTCATCCACCTTGTTTTTCATATACAGATGAATAGGTCAATTTCATGTGAGTGTGCACCCTGCTGAAGAGGCTTTGTAGTATGTTGGTGCTTGAAGCAATTAAGATGATATTCTGTGAACAAGAGCATTTGGAGACATGAACCTGGTAAACACTTTTGGCAAACATAAATCACTTTGGAGAGCAATTAGCTTGATTTTAATATACAGCTGTAGTCTTTGTTCATCTGAGATCTTATATAATTTCCATTTTTGTATGAAGCATGCCTTTTTAGAGGTAAGCCTGAAAGGTTACATTTTGCTGTAAGGGACTAAATATTTTCTTAAAATCATGAACAATTGGTGTGATAAGGTTTTTTTATTTACAACTCCTCTCAGTTGGGTGTGATTATAAAGATGAGTCTTTGATAGTCCTCATAATCCTTCTAATGTTTAATTCATGATGCCCTTGAAATATACATAGACCATTTTGATAAAAAAAAATATATGTCTTCAATACATCAGTGGATTTGTGATCTAACCAATTTGATCAATCATTTTAACAGAGCAGATTATGGCCCATCATTGCCTCTTCGTATTGTGTGACCCTAAATCATGTCCTCTTATAAATCCTTCATAAGAGTTCTACCTAATATTTTGGGGCTTTCCTCTAGTCAGAGGTTCTCAAACATTTTGTCTCAAAAAACCCTTTACATTCTTAAAAATTATTGAGCATCTTTTAGAGAACTTTTATTTATGTGATTTATATCTGTTGACAGTTGCCATATTGGGGATTAAAATGCCTTAGTATTGTGAAAATAGTTTTGACTTGGTAGGCCCCTGTGAAAGAGTCTTAGGGCTCCTCAGATTTCTCTGGATTCCCTTTCAAGGATAAGTGCCATAGATCTTTATCCTTATGTGAACACCAATGCATTTTTTCAGGGTATCCATATTTTACAGCTAATTCTTGTTACATTTATGTCTGTTCCTTTATTCCTTTCCCATTGTCAGCTTTCTCCCCCTCCTCCAATCTGTGATTTTATTTGTATACAGTGTCCTAAATAAGAAACTCCCTCTAAATTCCTCTTACCAATTCAGGTTGGCACCTTTTCTATGACTCGTATTCCTAGAGAGCTGAATAAAACACTAAGCAATGAAATGACTTACTCCAAGTTGCATAGCCAGTATATTTTATAGACAGAATTTGAATCCAGGTAATTCTGACTCTTAGTTCAGCCTTTGCATCTACTATGCCATTTGGCCTCTCAAAAGTCAAATTAGAGTTGTTTTAATTGCTTACAATGTCTTCTCATATTTATCATTTGCCTCCTTTCATTTGATGTTGATTTCTGTCTTCGTTCTAACAAGTTTATGATCTGAGTATACAGACAGCTGACTCAAATTAGTACCATTAGACACCAGATGTGTCTTGTTTGTTAGAATGCTAAGATTTCTCTTTTGTGATTTGCACAGTGCTTTCCTTGTACCACGTCTTTTGACTATCTTCTTTAAAAAAAAGTGTTCATGATATAGAGGCATGAGGCTTTTGGGAATTCTCTAAGTCTTTAGTCTCCAGGCCACATTTTCTACCACCTTTGTACCATCCTTACCTATGGCCTTCTTTGCATCAAAGTCATAGAACATTTTTTTTAATATATTGATTTGATCTACCTTATCAAGTTCTTCATAGAATGCATTCATTTAAATTTTTCAGTTATTTTTGTGCTAGTCTTTTTGCAAATGCTTTCTATTAGCGTTGCTTTGAAAGATGGCCAAATATTCCATGACATTATATTTACTTTGAATTATATAATGTTTGTTTAGAAACTAACCCTTTTGTTTGCTTCTCCAAGGAAAATCTGTGAGCTAAACTTTTACAGATGATCTATAACAGTGTGATTTTTTTTCTCTTTCCCCACTAGTCTGCCACTATTACTAAGAAATGGAAAGTCACATGACCCAGGAGCATTTTGCACTTTTCCTCATTTTATGGAGCATGTTGGTCAAAGAATTTTTCACCTCTGGGACAACCTACTGGTGATAAAACTTTCCATACTCAGGCTGGTCATTGGGTAGCAGATGCACTTTGTTATAAAGATCCTTTTTGAAGCATTTTGAACATGAGTTTCACCAGGGCATTGTTCCTGCTTTAATAACAATCTCCTTTTAATTACAATCACAGCCCCATAGTGATCCAGTTTAAGTCTAAGTTATCCTCTACTCTCAATTACCTTGCTATCTTGGCCTTTTACTGCTCATATCTTGTCAAATACCAGTGCAGATTTACTCATTTCACACTTTTGTTTCTACTGGCATGCTGATGAATAGAGGCACAGGAAATCATCAAATCTTTTTTTACTGAGTTCACTATAAGTTTTCTACCAAATTTAAGCTAGGCGCTCACTGCATGAAGGCAATTCTTCTATTTTGCTGTAATTGATGCTATGTCTCGCTCACAACAGCAGCTGTTCCATATCTTTTCTTCTCTCTTCAAGCCTTCTAGCATGCCACTTCCCCCATTTTTCAAATGAGTACTTTGCCTTACATTTTGTTCAGAAGATAGATACTATTTGCTCTATTTTACATTGCCCTGATATCATCACTAGAATTTATTCTAGTCACTAGTAGAGATTTAACCTGACTTGTTATATTGGGCCATGGAAATACTCACTAATCAGGACAGTATGACCCAAGCAATTCCAGATATAAAAGAGTTAATTCTTCCAGAATTATCTCTGGCTTGGGAAAACAATACCTAGACAATAGATTGAGGAAATTTCTTCATTTTCCTCCTCAGCACTACATGAGGATTTTTCGTGATTCCATCATCCACTATTCAAATAGTTCCCTCCAGGTCCACGTCTTCTGTCAACCCAGGACAGTACTTGGGCTCATCTTCCTGGAAGTGGTAAATAAATATGAATAAAATAACTAGAGTCCTCAGATCACATTTGCCTGACTGAGTCCCTACTCTGGATGCCACATATGAATAGTCATTATGCTTTTGGGTGGAGAAATGCAGTCCTCCCCTATTCTTCGTAGAAATTCCCAGAGATACTGTTCAGAAGACTCCGTACACCTTGAATGAACTTGAGTTCACAGAAGTATCATCCTTCCTCATGAACCATTATTATTAACTGAAGAAACTGAAATCCTGTGAATGACATTTAAAGTTGAATTCCTTGCAATATTTATTCATCTAGTTGTTGAGGTATAGTACCTAGATTGATATTCTTAAGAATATTAGCTAGTACTGCTAACAGCTTATAACTGTAAGTGCTAAAGTTGCCAAAGAATAGGATTTCACATTTGCTCATAAATTAATTGAAGAATCCCATTGAAATTGGCAGTGTGCAAGAAAAAAAGATTTAAATGATAAAGCAAATCTAATGTATTCTGAATAGATCCTTATTCTATGATTATTCCTGTCCTTTGTAGAATTTTTGTGTTGCTTTTCAAAGGCTTATAATATAGTCTTTTATTGTAAATATTTCTGTAAATGTTACATTTCTCCTACTAGATTATAATCTCCTTGAGAACAGGGAGAGTACGTTATTCATCTTTGCTATGTATAGGTATCTATCACAATGCCTTGTACATAGTGAATATTTAAATAATACCTATTGAATAAATGAATGACTAATTGAATAAAGGACCTATATCAAAACATTTTAGTGATGGTATTGCTAGTACATGTAGAAGACTCTGTTGAACTAGCATAGTATAAATAACTAGATAGAAAGCTCAACAATCTTAATGTCTCCTGTTACAAGAAAGAGAGGATATGGTGTCAATGAGGGTTTGGGTGTGACATTTGTAACCAGATATTTGATTTTGAGGACTGTGATTGGCTATAGTCCTTCTCCCGCCATGGGAGATGCAGGAATCAAAACAGATGGTACCATTTGGAGTTCAGGGTTTTGAATTAGATAAGAGGGCACTTGTGGCACTAATTAAAAGCCAGGCTGTTATATTATTTTAATTTCCACTTACTCTTTATCTTCTGGTCATAAAAGTACATTGACAAGTGTGTCATTGAGAAGAAAATAGAAAAAGAAAAACACTCTCTCCTTTACTAAAGTACATTAACACTCAAGCCTTTTCATTTCCTTATTTAAAAACAAAACAAAACAAAAAGAAATACCAAACCACACTGTATTATCGCCCTGTCAAAATTAAAATGTTCAGTTCACAGGAAATTTAAAGGCTGGTTTATTTATTTCAAGCTAATTGATTTAAATCCATTTTGAATTTCAAGGTTTCTTAAATATATCTCACTTAAAGTACCAAATTAATGTGATATTTTGTCTTATGCACTATTTACTTATATTAAGACTTATTATTATAATAGTATTGCTGTTTCTTGGCCATTTTCTCAGGAAATATAAAGCTTTTTAAAAAGTCTCTAATAGATGACTTTTTTTTTTCAAAAATGGTCTCGATAGCTTTCTCTCTCTTTTTTCCTGCTACCCATCTCTCTCTGTTCCACTTATATAAACCTTTGAAGTTAAAGGCCTGTGTCACTTACCTATATCTAATCTGTCCTATGTGAAAAAGTGGGGCTTTATAACTTCAAAGAACAGAACAAGAGAAGGGTGGGAAGAAGAGGATAACAGAAACTCAGAAGGAAACAGATTGTTCTCCCTGAGGGAATAGAGAAAAATTTTTCCAAAGGAACCACTCTCTTTTTAAATCTCCAGAGGAAACAAAAATGGTAACCATAGAAATACCAATAGAAGTTTTGGTTTCCTTTTCAAAGTATTATTCTTGGTGAGTGACAGCTTCCCAATATCCATTTCTATACATTCTGACTCTTTTCTTTCTTTGCAAGATTTTAGCATTTTCAGAATGGTTGCTTCTTTTTCCTACGTGTCACATAGACAAATTTTGAATTTTTTTTTTTGAGAAAGGAGAAGTTACTTCCGATGAAATAAGTGTCAGCTTGTTGTAGGGAGTAGATATGAGAATGAGTTAGGGAATTACTGTTTTACTATTATCAATCAATCAATAAGCACTTGATATATGCCTACTACGTGCCATGCACTATGCTGGTTTCTGGGAAGGCAAAGAAAAAAAAATGAAACAGTTCTTGCCCTCAAGGAGCTTATCTTTTTATTGTGAGGAATTATAAGCACCTAATAAAAGTTTGTTTACTGATTAACTGATATACACATCTAAGTACATACAAAATAAATGAAGTCAATGGAAGGTGATTTTAAGGATGAGGTACTTACAGCTGATGAGATCAAGAAAAAAAAATCTCATGTAGAAGGTTGTCCGTGAACTAAACTTTAAAGGAAACCAGTAATTTTGAGAGACATAGAGGGAGAGAATGCGTTTCAGATATGGTGGGCAGCCTGTCCAAAGGCACAGAGTTTGAAGATTGAATATCCTATGTGAGGAAGAGTTTGTCTACAACACAGAGTGAGAGAGTGTAACAAATGAAACAAATGGACATGCTTATTTCACCCTTTATTTTATTGGAAATTATTTTAGTTAAACCTCATTACACATAATGCTAACTTTTCATCTTAGATATATATTAGATTGGCAAAGATAACAAAAAAGGAAAATGAGAAATGTTGGTATGGCTATGGGAAAAGTGGGAACATTTTTGTACTGTTGGTGAACCTCTGAATGGGTACAATCCTTCTGGAAAAGAATTTGGAATTCTACCCAAAAAGTTACTAAATAATGCATGTCCTTTTACCTAAGTGTGTCACTGCAAGGTTTATACCAAAAAGAGATCAAAGAAACAAAAGAAGAAACTGAGAACATGCCTATAAATTGAGGAATGGATGAACTAATTGTGATATTTGAATGTGATAGAACACTATTATGCTATAAGAAATGATGAAGGGGATAGTTTCAGAAAAAACCTGGAAGATCTAGTATGAACTGATACAGAGGAAAGTAAGCAGAGGCAGAACAATTTATGCTCTAACATCAATAATATGAAAATGAACAATTTTGAAAACTTTTATAAATTACTAAAGAATGAAATGAGGAGAACCTGGAGAACAGTATGGTTACAATAACAGTAAAAAAAAATACAGTGGAAAATTAATATATGAAGAGGCAGAAAACCCTGTGTATTCCCAAAAGAGCATAGAACCAAAGCAATGTGTTATCAAATAATTCAAGAGAAAAATAAGAATAATAAAAGCAGGATTTATGGCTTGCATAGGAGAAATAACTAACAGAATAGAAAAGCTTGTTTCTCCAAAATGTGTCCAAAGGACTGATATAGAGAATAACTGGCTTGGACTATGTACATGTGTGTGTGTATGTATATATGTGTGAGATATATATATATATATATATATATATATATATATATATATTATAAAATGTGTGTGTATGTGTGTGTGTGTATACACACATATGTATGTGTGTATATGTGTATATGTCCTGTAGATAACTTGTTTGCACATAAGTATTTTCATTTCATCTCCTCTGTGAGACTGTAAGATTCTTGTTCACAGTGTCTGTCTTTTGCCCTTTTTTATATCCCCAGTGCTTAGCATAGTATCTGGCCCATAGTGGGCCAGTTAATTGTTTATTGACTGACTAAAATGAAGGACAATCTTGAGGAAGAGGAATAAAAATGAACAATGTTGAAAGGAAATATGATCTCTATATAAGCAGAACATATTGATCAAGAAGAAGGGAGACATATAGACAAATTAAGGCTCATAGGTCACCTAGAGCAGAAGTCGAAAAACTTCAGCACTATCATGTAAGAAATAGTGTAAGAAAAGTACTCAGAATTTCTGAACACCAAAAAAAAAAAGAGTACAAATCAAAAGAATCTTGAGATTACCTCTAAAAAAATTAAAACCAAACCAAACAAAAAATCCTATGCTGCAAACTCTAAGACACATGCCTGTTCAAATTTTACAATTCCAATGACAACAAATTCTACAAAAAATACAACAAAAAGCTGTTCTGTTCTTCACCCATCAGAGACTGTGGAAGGGAACGGTCTAATATGTACCAAAGAAATTCAGCCCAAGGTGACTGGCCAACCTTGGTCTAATCATCAATGAAAAAAGATTCAACAACAACAACAAAAAAAAAACCTGGACTATTTTAAAGGGAAAATAAAGACGTAAGCAGATTTTATGGTTGTTTTGCAAAAAATCCCAAAAAATGGAAACAGAAAAAGGTAAATGCAGCAACCAAGAAAAACCAGCACAACAAAACAAATTATTCAATCTCTAGAGACTATCAAAAGAAATAAAAACTCAAAGGAGAGTGACAACTATGAGGTTAAATCAACAACAGTTGCAATCAATTGACCATTAAGTGGTGTCATTTAAAAAGTAGACAAAAAGATGAAGATGAAAACACAACTAAATTAGAAATAATGGTAGAGGAATAGGATTTAAATAAGAGGGACTAAATAGCTAAACCCCTACTCACCCCTGAAGTGAATCAATGTTTGTTTGTTTGTTTGTTTTTTGATGGGGCAGTAACTGCAAAAAGGGAAAGGGAATAGAGGAGGAGAGTGGGAGACAGAAGATCAAAGGGAAAATTATGATGTATCCTAATCAAGTCAATGGTAAACAGTGAAAGGATCATAGGCAATTAAACTATGTCAATATTAAACTTACATGTTCCAAAATGCTTTAGGATAATATCATAAAGGAAAATTAGGCTAATTGCAAGAGTGCATGTACAATAATAATAAAAGAGTTGAATGTTGTTGCTGCTCAGTCACTGGGAATTACTCTTTGAGACCCCATTTGAAGTTTTCTTGGCAAAGATACTGGAATGATTTGCCATCTCCTTCTCCAGCTCATTTTATAGATGAGGAAACTGAGGCAAGCAGAGTTAAGTGGCTTGCCAGATCACAGAGCTAATAAGTATCTGAGGCCAGATTTAAATTCAGGAAGATTAATTTTTCTGGTTCCAGGCCCAGCACTCTATCCACTGTACCATCTAGTTTAAACTTACATGTTCAAAGTGTCTTAGCATATAAATCCATACAGGAAAACTAAATTAGTCATGAGAACACATGTACAATAATAGTAGCAGAGTTTAATGTCCCTCATTAAATTTTGGACAAACTCAAAATAAAAACAAACAAAAGAGAAAATATAGAATTGGACAAAATACTAGGGAAACTAGAGCTAGAATACTAGTGGTATCTTCCAAATGGCTTCCTAAACACAGTGCAAATATCTTACATCACATAAAACCTTTACAAAAATTAACTATGTATAAGGGCAGAGAGATATTGCAAATAAATTAAAAAAAACAGGAATAGTAAGCACATCCTTAAAGATCACAATACAATAAAAAATAGTAATCATTTCCGGGATCACAAAAAAAATATAGATCCTAATGGAAAATTAACAACAAAATCCCAAAACTTGAATAGGTCAAGAAAAAAAATCTTAGGGAAAAAATAACAATCATATGAAAAAAATGATAATGTTATAACAACATAACAAAATTTATTAGATGTAACTAAATTAATCCTCAAGGTTAAATTATATTCCTAAAACATACATTAATAATAAAAAGAGAATTAATGCTCTAAATCTGCATTCAAAATAGGAAGCCAATAATTTAAACCAATATAAGCACAAAGAATGAAATATTGAAAATTAGAGAAGACATAGATAAATTGGAAGCCAAAACAACTATGTAAAAGATAAACAAAAGTAAAAGATTAGCCTTCAAAAAGACTAACCAAATTGATAAACCTTTCTCTAGCCTGATTGAATAGAAGAGGGGAAGAGGCATAAGCATTTATATAGTGCCTACTATGTGCCAGGCACTATGCTGAGTTCCCAACAACCCTCTTATACAGTAGAGGAAATTGAGGCAAATGGAGGTAAAGTAGTTTGCCTAAGGTCACACAGTTGTAAATGTCTGAAGCCATAGGTCTTCATAACTCCAAGCTTAGCACTATACCACCTAACTTCCCCTAAAAGACAGGGCAGAAAATAAGATTAACAAATTAGTGAACAAACAATGTGAAGTTACAGAAAAACTAGAAGAAATAAAAATAATTATCAGAATCCACTGTGTCGATGTATGCTAATAAAATACAAAAGAAATAGAATACTTTCAAAAATATAAAATACCCAAACTAACAGATGAATAAATAGGGATTTTAAATAGCTAATCTCTGAAAAGGAAATAGAACCAACTGTAACATGATTACTAAGGAAGGGATTTAGGAATGGTGGAATAATCGCTGGTCCTGATGAGGACAGGAGAGTTCTATTAAACTTTCAAAGAGAAATTGACACCAATACTACATATTGCAATTTACTATAATTCTTTTGTGAGTCCAATATATTCCTTGTACTGAAACCAGAGAAGAATGAAACAAAGAACTATAAAGTAATCTTGTTAATGAATATTGATGTAAAAATTTTAATAAAATCATCTCAGACTACAACAATTCATCCAAGAAATCATTCATTTTGACAGATTTATACCAGGGATTTATGGATGATTCAACATTAGGAAAATAATCAACATAATTAATTATGTTAAAGCTAAAAAACATCAATAATAACATTATTGTGCAAAAAAGCTTCATTTATACAAAAAAAACCCCTCTACAAAGTATGGTCACAGAGGGACATTTTTTTAATATCTTAAAAAGTATCTATCTAAAATATCTATGCCCCACCTCCAGTAAACCTTAGTGTAGAATAAGCATTTTAAAAATGATTATTGTGGCAGACCACATCTTTGTCATCAGAAAAATGACTAAAAGATATAGCAAATATAAAACCCAAAGCAAATATCATAAGCGAAAGGGATTTTCTAGAAGATTTCCTCAAACTTCAGGAGCACAGCAAGGATAGTCACTCTTCTGACTCTTATTTGGTTTAGTCCTAGATATGCTTCTTTATTTGTTCATAGGCTACCACGAATTTTTACCCTCATGCATTTTCTGCGGAGTTAATACAGGCTTGTCCATATCCATTAACCATATTAAGTGTTAAATATCTACTTCAAACTTGGAAAACCTACCACCCACAGTTGTGACACTCCTAAAATGAGCTGAATGTAACTTATTTTGGAGACTTTCCTGGATTTACCTTAATTAAGGCAAAAAGTCAAAGGAAGAGAAATTGACCCTTTGAAGCCAATATCCCACAACCCTTAGAATAGAATGAGAGGTAAGCCATGGGAACATATTTTTGTTGTACAAACATTTGTTTATATTATTTGTCTCCAAAAGATTTTTTGATACTGAATACAAAGACTTTTGTTTTTGTTATTTGTGTCTTCATTGTCTAATCACAACACTGAAGCCATGATAGGTGCTTAATAGTTGTTTGTTGATTGACAGAGGATTTTTATCTTATGTAATTTTATATTAGAGACTCATTTTATATCAAAGATATAAATAGATAGCGATGTCCATTTTATAGTTGAGATTCATTTATTTGGCCTAAGCTTTGCCCCTTCTTACAGTACATTTTCCCCACCCCTTCCAGCAAACCTTAATATACAATTTACATTTTATAATCAGTTATAGTGTGCAGACCACATCTTTGTCATCACACAAATGATTAAAAGATATAGCAAAAAAAAAGGATCCCACTTGTTTCTTGAATATATATATATACATATACACATATACATATATATATGCAAGATTCCTTATAAGATAAAAGAAAATAAATATTTTTACTTAATTCCAATGTTATTATTGTAATAATCAGATGAAGCATAAAGCAAGGAGATATTTTCTAACTAAATATGTCCACTATAGTCACAGAAAAGATACAGTGCCAAGTTCAGGTTGAGCAAAGATTCCCTCTAGACGGGAAGACTCTTCAGATACCTCTTTTTGCCAATGATATTGTGAGCATAGCATTAAACCCTATAACATTGTAAAGTATGAGGGATAAAATGTAAAGCCATTCAAAAGAGTTTGTCTTAACCATCCATAAAGGGAAAACCCAATGCATAAATAGCTACTGCCCAAATTATGACATGCAGTTAGACAGAAAATCCATAGAGTTTTTAGAACAGATTTTATATAAATACAATGCAACATACATAGACATATATGTATTTATGTACATAAATGTCTGTATTTTGTGTAATTTACAGTATCTTAATATATGTATATACACACAGTATAATGTACATATATATTCATATTATATGTATATATGTATATGTATATTTGTGCATTATATATATGTATACACAAAAATATGCAATAATGTGAAAGTGTTGAACAACTTTGATGAGCATACTTACACTCGTTTTGTTAATATCAGAGATTAATATTCATATAGTTGCAAACATTATTTCTGTTGTTAGACCTTGAATTAAATAGGATGAAGAAAACAGGCTATGTTGCCTTTGAGAAATAGCAACATCCCTTTAAGGAACTTAAACTTCCCCTTGAAAAAAGCCCGTTAAAAATACTAACACCATTTTAGTTTTATCATATGGCTACAAATTATGAAACATGAGAAGCTCTGAAAAATTAAACATGAATATCACTCAGGACAATGGAGAGGTGCATTATGAGTATGAGATTACAACATGAAATGAATAAGGAACTCTAAAGAAGAATTAAAGTGTCATATATATGTGTGTGTACATGTATATATTCACACATTTATATGTACACATATATACACATACCCACATATACATGCATACACACATATGTTAGCTACATGGCAAGAGTTAAGCATAAATCAGTGGAATCCTGGTGCTGAGCTCATATCCTTGAAGTATCCATATAAATGAAGAAAAGTCCCCCATATGTTGGGTGTGCTTCTTTCACCAAGCTTAGGCTATGTAGTTATTAAGTGTGGGAGGTCCCAAGTCAAACCCAGGTCTCTCCTGACTTTCCTTCAGACTCTTGTCCACTAGATCACATGGTTTTTCTGGGAGCAGTTGAGTGGGTAACGCCATGTGTGTAAGAGAGTGTGCAGGGGCAAGGACCACTTCAGAATAAGGAAACAATGTCAAAGATTAACTTTGACAATTTTATAATTGTCTTCGGGATTCGCTCTGAAATAGGGAAATACAGAAAACAAGAAAATTGAATTCTTCTTCCTTCATTTCATGTCCAGCAGGGTGCCTTGCTAAAGTCCAGCCAAGCTTAGTAAACAGTAGGTGATGGAGTTTGTGCATAAAGTTAATATGCAGATATGGGTGAGTTATGATAACTGTTGCTGGCTGCTGCAAATTAAATCATGCATATTATTTTTTTAAATGCCTTATATGCAATTGTAAATGCATTTTGACCCAATTGAAGAAATGTGTTGTATAGATTTTAAATGACAAAACTCAGAATTTGCACATGCAAGTAAGTGTTCATAGGTTTCCTAAGCAATAATTTAATGTATGATATACAGCAATAAAATACCAACATATGCTTTATATGTGAATTTGGGGCACATGAAGCATAAATAATCCCATGTCTCCATAACAATAAGCCAGATTTTAAGAAGGAATAAATGAGACACATTACATATTCAAATGATGACTAAGCCCAACCATTTTAGTACAAGTTATTAAAAAATGAGAATTTAATTTCAAAGTATATTTTAAGGTGTGTATGTTCTATAATTCAGTAGTTTCCATTAATTAGCTAAGTCACTTAAAAGCACTGAAGGGTTCCAACTTCTTTTGTGTTGTGAGGCAGAACATAATGGGTGCTTTTTCTATAAATTATGAATTACAAGAAAAATGCAGTTGAAGATATTAAGAAATAATATTTGAAAAGAGAAATGGTGATCTTTCACAACAACAATGGAATTGACTATATCAATAGTTTGCAACTATTTCAACTGGAGTTATTTAGTTACATTATATCTAGTCTTTTCTTGACTTTTCTCTTAACTACACCTTGCAAACTTTAGTGGCAAATACCAAACTTACCTCAGAAATTCAGTGCTAAAATTATGTAATGGAAAGGAGTAAATGGGAATTTTAAAATACTAATACTAATTATTAATACTAAATATTAATTGTAATATGAAATAATAATTTTCAAAATGCTAATTTTTAAATTATTTTATTCCAAATTCAAGAATAATAATTTCCTCTATTATATATTGTATATGTTTGTCTTATGCATTCATAACTTGATTTGGAGGGAAAATTTGAATTTTTAAAAATTGTTATCTGAGAAAAGCTATGTATTTTTTTTTCAGAATTGGTGATTTTTGTTCAACCATTATCCTCAAAGTTGTTTCTACAGGTAGAGGTAATACCCAAGTGAAGCCTGGCCAAAATGTCAAGTTTAAAGTATGGGGTCTTTGTTGAAGATGCCTGCCTATGCAAGCTGAAGAAATTCCAGTGATGCAGCTTTTGAGATGCTGATGCTGTCTCTTCGATGGTGCATGGTAATAGAGCATAAATACACTTTCATTGGATATTCATTGACCCATTGATACCAAACGAGAATTATTGAGTGACAGCATTTGCAGATGATTATTTAAGTCATAGCTGGTAAGGAAAGAAGGACTGCAAACAGCTAATGCATTTTGGCTCATATAGGAAAGAAAGTGGAATAACTAGGGGGATAGAGTGCTAGGCCTGAAGTCAAGAAAACTTGTTTTCTTGAGTTCAGCTCTTGCCTCAGACACTTACTAGTTGCATGATTGTGGGTAAGTGACTTAACCTCTTCGCCTCAGTTTCCTCATCTGTAAAATGAGCTGGAGAAGAAAATGGCAAATCACTTTATTATCTCTGCCAAGAAATCACCAATGAGGTCAGGGAGAGATAGAAATGACTGAACCAATTAAGCAACAAGGAAAGAAAGCCTGTCCTCTACAGCATGAGGAAACTTCAATCTGCAATGGTGTCAACAGTGGTGACACAATGAAAGAGTAGCTGGATGGCTCCTGAAGGAAGGAATCAATAGCCCCTGGAGGAAGGGTCCTAAAGATAATAGCACCAAAAGGTAGCAATCAGATATCAAGAACTTTCATCACTCCTTTTAGAAAGACAAAGAGAAATTCCTAGAAAGAAAAACATTTCTAGACCAAGTAGAGCAGCTCTAGGACTAAGGAGGATCCAAAGCTAAGGAATACTGTGGTACAGAGCCATATTTGGGAGCGACTAATCCATAACTTGACCTCTATTAACAACATGACTTATGTGGGCTGCATAGGTGCAGGGGGAAAATGTTGATGTAATAATAACTCCAGTACTCTCCATGTTGGGAGGAAGCTTCAACCCCTGGGGCCTGCTAGCATTCTAAAGAAGTATATATAGTTATGAGGGGAATATGGAGTTCATCTGAAAAGTAGGATATGTTACTGACCCTGTGAGTTTTTCCCTTTGGAGAAGGGGATCACTACAGGAAAATCTGGAAGATGGGCTAGCTCCCTGGGAGAGGAAGAGCTAGCCAGAAAAGGAAGAACAATAATCTTGACTGTTAATGGCCTAAAGTATAAGTTCTTTGGGTTTTGTGCTTTATCTAAAATTAAACAAAGCCTGTCTTGTATTCAATATATTGTTAGCATAAGAAATTATGTGGGGCCTTAAGACTTTTAAACATTTTTGCAGGGATCTAGACACATTTATATTTTGACATTTCCAAAGGAAACATTGGGTGGGGGATTAAAGAGAGATTGATGGGTTCCATATATGTCCACCTGACTATCTTGTGTATCAACAAATGTCTGAGTGTAATACCAATGTCATTTTATGAAGAATATTTTACTCAAGGACAATTGTATTTTACTCTTTGTCAGTGGTTGCTTCCATGATCTAGCAGTACATATGATGAAATACTTCGGGGTCATCACCTCTCATTCATCTTGAAATAGAAAGGAAGGAAAGAAAGAAAAAAAGAAGGAATGAAAGAAAGGAAGGAAGGAAGGAAGGAAGAAAGAAAGAAAGAAAGAAGGAATGAAAGAAAGAAAAGGAAAGAGAAAGAAAGAGAAAGGAAGGAAGGAAGGAAGGAAGGAAGGAAGGAAGGAAGGGAGGAAGGAAGGAGGGAAGGAAGAAGGAAAGAGAAAAAACCAAACAAACAAAGAAACAAAGAGTATGTTAGGAAAGTGGTCAATATGTTCACCACATGGACACATTCAAAGCAGGCATATTTTTCATCATTCCATGGATCAGCCAGCAGGGACTGTCCCATGAGCTTTAAGCAATGGCCCCTGGCCCCTTGGACTATTCAATGTTTTTCAGTAAAATGTTCCTCAGTGGGTTATCTTACTTTCTTTGAGAAAAATTTACTTGCTAAAACTGATCAAACTGAGGAGCTGACTCTAAGTTATTCTAAGAGAACTGATATTCAAAAATCCAAGTGTGACAACTTTGTGTTTCAATGCATTTGTTTCTGTAACAATTTCCCAGCTTTAGTTTTCCTTCAAATAAAAGACCAACTAGTATTTTTCTAAATACAAACACCAACAAATATGCTTACTGCAATTAGTATAGCTGCCTTTTTACTATTGTTAGGAGATATTGAAAGGCTTAATTGCTTGTATTTCTTGTAATGCTGATTAAAAATAAGAAAAATGCACACATACAATTCAGTTAGGACTGTGAGAAAAACAATGCATAGCTGAGATGTTAGTCTTATGCTCCTACTGGCCCTAAGCCAAGGTTATTATTATACTAGTGCATAATAATCCTCCATTTACATTTATTAATTACCTGATATTAATCTTACCTTTATTTTAAAAATCAGTTATTGGTTTTTACTTCTAGCTACATCTAAATGTTATTCTTAAAAGCCTAACCCATTCTTGATCCCATGCAGAAGAAGTACTCAAAAGTATACTTGAAAATCCAGGTTTGAAATAGACATTGTCTTTTTATTGTAATTTTGAACAGCCCTGACTAATCATTTTCCACGGCTCTGGAATATCATCATGGAGACAGTACAAATTTAAGTGGAGGTGTTGATTCCCTTTCTAAGACTCAGCTATTTGAGTCTGGGATGAAGTGACTACAAGCACAAGCACAGACGGGTGTCTCCAAGACAGCTGAGTCAGCAAAATGATTGGCATAAGGTTGTGAGAGACATCTCTCTCAAAGTGGATTTGGGGTTTGATTTTTAAGGAGACTCAAAAGCCAGAGCGCAGTGCAGTGGATAACATTTATATTTAGTAAGAGTGCAACGTTCGTGTTTGAAGTTGGGAGATAAGTGTTTATTGAAACAGCTGGCAAATCAGCAGGAAAATGCTGAATTTGAAAAAACTATTCTTCTTCTGTAGAATCAGACCTACTGTATTTAGCAACACTATTATAATTGAATACAAAAAAATACCACTAAGAATGAGACAGAAACTCAGGCAAAAAAAGAGAATTTTAAGTTAGGGGCTGTCACAGCTTTCCTGAGTCAGCTCCTCTGAGCATACTATTCCTTGGATTATGAAGGAATATGTACGTGATCCTCTGTGAAAAGGACACTACAATATTGAAAAAAAGCAATCAAACCCTACTCTACCCAGTGCTTAAGACCATGTCTATAAGGCCACAAGCAAATCCAAATGGATCTGATTTGCTTTGAATCGTCACTATGATTGCACTGTCCACCAAGGGCACAAGGAGCAGAATGCCCTTCGTCGTTATGGTTCAGTTGTTCAGTCATGTTTGACTTTTTGTAACACCATGCACAATAGCATGCCAGGACCTTCTATCTTCCACTAACTCTTGACATTGGTGCAAGTTCATGTTCATTGTTTCCATTATGCTATCTATCCATCTCATCCTCTGTTGTTCCCTTTTCCTTTTGCTTTCAATCTTTCCCAATGAGTCCCATCTTCTCATTAAGTGACCAAAGTATTTAAGCTTCAGCTTTAATATTTGACCTTCCAGTGAATAGCCTGATTTAATTTCTTTAAGTATTGACTGATTTGACCTCCCTGCTGTCCAAGGGACTCTCAAAAGTCTTCAGTATCACAATTTCAAAACATCAATTCTGCAGTGCTCAGCTTTCCTTATAGTCCCACTTTCACAGCCATAAATTGCTATTGAAAAAGCCATAGGTTTGACGATGTGGACCTTTATTGGCAAGGTGATGTCTCTGCTTTTTACCATGCTGTCCAGATTTGTCATAGCTCTCATTCCAAGGAGCAAGGATCTTTTAATTAAAAAAATAATAATTTCATGGCTGCAATTGCCATCTGCAGTGGTCTTTGAACCTATACATACACACATATATAATTTGAACCTATATGTAATATACATATATAGTTATATAGACATACATATACATAGTTATATAATTTCAGCCTATACATATATACATACACATTCCATTTCAGAATGCCCCAGTATTTACTTTAGTAGGCATGCTTCTTAACATTCACAACCAACGCTTGATGTCAAACCACTGAACAATTGTGATCCTGATTCAATCACCAAATGAGATTTTGAGCTTAACCAGTGTCAAGTCACCTACAAGTGCCATCAGTGGCCTGTATTCTTTCACATTGTTTCAGAGCCAAGGAAGAAACAGCAATGGCCTACTGTCTAGTTATCTGTCCTCAGCAGAATGACCTGCTTTATGAAGGTGGCTCAACCCAGCTGCCTTCAGTATAAAACTGAGGGGAAGAAATCATCATTTGACTTGAAATGTTTCTTGACTTTCTTAAGCACTTGATGAAACACTTCTCTGTTTGTGAATTTCATCAATTGAGAGCTGGAAGAAACATCTGAGATGAACAACCCCCTCACTTTATGAAAGTGAGAACTGAGACTTGGGAAATTTTAGTCACTTGTCCAAAGCACCCAAGGAAGGATTTGATTCCAGACAAAGAGTTCTTCCCACTCTACTAAACTGTTGAGATCTGCAAAGAGTTTTCACACCAAGAGTAAAGACTGAAGAAAAAAAAATCTAAGGCCAAGAAAGGTGATGATTTGCCTGCTTAAAATGATAAGGATAATAGTAAGATAGTAAACTTTAATGATTAGAAAGATGGTGCCCTCAACAGAAATAAATTTTAAAAGGAAAGTTAATGAGTAGTATTTGGACATGTTGATTTAGAGATATCATCGAGATACTTAGGTAAAGCTGTCTAGGAAAGAGATTAGGGAGTCATGGGCATAGATGGAATAATTGAACCATTGGAACTGATGAGACTACTGAGAGACAGGATGTAGAAAGAGAAGTGAGGAGAGTCCAAGGAAGAACCATTGAGGATATCAATAATTATACATGGGGCAGCTAGACAGCAACTAGATATTTTTGCACTTGGAGTAAGTAACTTGGGATTGTTGTTCAGTTATGTCCAACTCATCATGACCACCTTTGAGGTTTTCTTAGCAAAGATACTGGAGTGGTTTGCCATTTCCTTCTCCAGCCCATTTTATAGATGAGGAAACTGAGGCAAATAGGATTAAGTGACTTACCCAGGGTCACACAGATATTAAGTATCTGAGGCTGAATTTGAACTGACAAAGATGAGGCTTCTTTACTCCAGGTTCAGCACTCTATTCACTATGCTACCTAGCTGTCCTAACTTGTGGTAAGCAGTATGAAAGAAGTCTTCAAGGTCTCCTGGTAGAAGAAGTTAATGGTGCGGTGGGCTCTGGTGGGCCTCATCTGCCCTGTGCTGGTAGGAAAAAATATCTTGTAGCTTCTATTTGAACTAGTCATTTTTGCTAAGTAAGTCTAAGCAAAGTTGTTTTCAAGTTGTCATGTTGCAAATGTTTTCAGAGCGGTCTACGTTTTGGCAGTCTAGGGCAAAGACCCAGAAGCTCCTAAATAAGTCTGGTTATATCACATGTTAATTCAACAAAGCAAACAAAGAATGAACAATTAGCCAAGTGGGAGGAATGAAAAGAGAGACCAATGTTAGTAGAAACCAAGAGAAGAGAGAAACAGAATGGAACAGGAAAAGCACTGGCTCTAGAGTTAGAGAACCTCTGTTGAAATTCTGTTTTTGATGTTTTCTATCTCTGTGACCTTGGAGGAGTTATTTCATCTCTCTGAATCTAAGTTTCCTTGTTGATAAAAGGAAGAAGTTGAACCTGACCTTTCTATTAGCTCTAAATTCATGGGTGCATTTTCTTTTGCTCCTATGACTTGCAAAGACATATAGAGCCCCCATTAGCATTAACACTAAGATAAATTTGACACATGGACAAAAATGTGCCCATGGCTTCCTGTATGTCATATGCTAGGCACTTATTTATTGAATTAGATACCAAATTATTACTAAGTATATGTTGAGGCATATTGTCAGATTCATCTTTAGCCTCTATTAGCTGACATTCACCTAACATTAGCTCTCAATCAATAGGTCCAAAAAAATGGACAAAGCATCCTGGCTTCCAGGGATCAGAGACTACCATCAATTTTGAGGCTATTTTCCCAAGTTTACATCTATGCATCTTTGTGGAACATGTGGCATCGAAATATATCTGGCTTCAGATCTCACAATTTGTCAGCTCTGAAAATGGCAGATAGGTAGGGCTGACAGATTCCAGGAGACTAAATGGTATACACTTCTATGCTGGATTATATTCCTCTGAAAGACAATTTCTTCTCCCCAGTATAGAATGGTCCCAGATATGGACGGATATTAACCTTCTAATGATTTCTTCCCTCTGCAAATTACTATATAAATCAAGATTCTCCTTTAAACAAAATTTCTAATTAAGATTCACACCAGTCCCCATTGAAATTGAGCAGGGAAGAAACTAGGAATCTGAGAATCCATTCTGCTAAGCTCCTCACCAGATCCTGACAATGTCATTGATATTTTAAACTGAACTTAAAATTTTAAATGTTTGAGGTTATTCACACTGGGAAACTGTGACCTCAATTTCTTTCAGAAAAAAAAAAAGGTTTCCCAAAAGCCCACTGGCTTCATTAGCTCCCATTTAAGAATTTGTCTTTACAAATATATCTATAATTAAGGACATTCCATGGAGCATGCTTAGAGTTGCCTATCCTAGCTCTGGTCAGTCATGTGGGAACTTCTAGCTATGTGTGACTTAGTCCTTTGAGAGGATAAAGAATCCCCTTATTGGCCACTGAGCAGAAAGAGCTAAAAACTTAGTGAGTATTTTAAAAAGGGCAATCTTTGCAAATATTTTCAAACTTTTTAATGTATTTATCAGGTATGTTGATATTCTCTGCTTTTTTGTCTTTAAAAATGCTATTTGTTATGTGGAATGATTCTCTAGGAGAGGGAAGAAGAGGGAAAAAAATATTCAAATCTTCTTACCCCACTGCTGACATGGATTCAATGGTTTTCAAAAAGAATCATCATTCTGCTAGATGAAAATCAATTCTGAAATTCACATTTCCTCAGTACTGCCTGTCCCTGGGACACCTTCCTCTGGTTGGAGAAGGTAGAAAGAGCCCATCCCAGATTCTTTATCATTTAAAGAGGGCACCCAGGACGTGCGCTGTCATTATTTCCCTTCCTGGCTATAGGATCCTGATGGGGTTCTCCTTACCCCTCTTTTTAGTTTCTTTTTATTTATTGTCTTCTCCCATTATACTGTGAGCTACTTGTGGCCTGGGCATTTTCTTTGTATCCCTAGTGCTTAACACAGTGCACAGATTGTGAAGAACCAAGGTGAAATGTAAAAGATAAAGTCAGCAGTCCTGATGACTAACTGCTTTAGATTACAATGAGGTCTGTGTCAGCTTCATAGCATATTGTAACAGTAGTTATAAGTTGTTATTGAATCTTGTTTTACAACTTGTGTCTTTTATGTTTAGCATTTCTTTTGTGTGCAGGAAGAATATACTTTTCTCATACCTGATTCATACTGTCCATTCAGTTATGATCCCATAAAGCTTAAGCTTTAAATAATTTCTCCATAGAGTTACAGGGTGAATGCTTAACAAACCATAGAATATTAGAAAAATTATACTGCCCCCTCATTACAGGCTTGGGTCCAAAGCAGAGATATTCCTTAGAGGAGATGAGAATGAGTACAGTATGCAAGATCCCATGGGCCAACCAACAGTTCTTTAATTTTACATATTGAAAGCTTGCCTCATTTCTATGTAGCAGTAGAAGTGAAGAGAAAATGTTTAGTGACTTTGCTAGTGATAGCAATCTCATGTTTATTGAATTGAATTACTTAATTGAATTTGTATACCACATTTGTATACAGATTTTTGTTTTTCATTTCTATCCTTCTTTGCCAGAAAATACATTTTTAAAAAAAATGATACATTATTAAGCACAATGAAAGTCATTAATAAGTTCTGTTGGGGAATTTAATTTATATTTTATATAATTCTTTGAATTCTTAGCCTACAAATTTTTCTGGGCTGAGTTTTGTGTGACCTTCACAAAATCCAGACACAGCACAAAGCAAATTTTTTTAAAATTAACTTGATTAATTTTTTGTTACATTTTAAATTCCAGACTGTCTCCCTTCCTTCTCTCCCCACACCATTGAAGTCTACCACTTGACACACTTAGATAGATAGATAGATAGATAGATACATACATACATACATACATAAATGCATAGATACATAGATATATAGATAGATACAGATATTAATAGTGCCAGATCAATAATATTATATTAATTCTATCAGGTCCCAGTTCCCTACCCTGGGATTCATGAGTTATGAACAGGCCTAGAAGGAATATTGATGGTAAAGTTAAGGGGCAGGAAAGACAGCATTCCCAGTTTACAAGAAACTTGGTTCAGTGGAAAGAACAACGGCTCTTGACTCCAAAAGTACATATCTTGCCTCTGCTGCTTATAACTGATATGTGGTTGGGAAAATCACATAACTTCCCTGGGACCTCAGGTTCCTTAAATACAAAATGAGAAAGTTAGACTAGATGGCGTTAGTGATACCTCCAAACTCTGGATCTATGATACTAATTGTCACATTAGAGGTCAGAGCTGGGGGAGGGGGCATAGTTAGGAATCCATAGAGAAAGCATGTTTAGTCTCTAGCCTGGAAAAGAAAATTAGATTCAAAGAGCTAAGGATGGGAAAAGAGGTGAGGTTGTTTTTCTTTTTTCCCCTTTAGAGGGGTAGGATGAGGAAGGGCAGCGAGGTGTCATAGTGGATAGAGCAGTGGGCCTGGAGTCAGGAAGACTTGAGTTCAAATTTGACCTCAGAGTCTTACTAGCTGTGTGACCCTTGGCAAGACACTTAACCCTATTTGCCTCAGTTTCCTCACCTGTAAAATGAGAAGGTGACAGTGAACCATTCCAGTATCTTAGCCAAGAAAATCTCAAAAAGGGTCATGAAGAGTCGGACATGACTGCAACAGCTGAACAACAAAGGATGATGGGGAAAAAGGCAGGTTTAGACAAAGGATAGCTTTTTTTCCCTGGTAAGGAAATAGACAAAGACAGTGCTCCTTAAAGGCAAGGACCCTCCTCACTCAGCTGAAGGCCATTCCTTCATGGGCTGATACATCTTGGGTTCACTCTTTTTTTTTTAGTATCTTGGGAATAATATTATACAACTTAGACTGTTTCTGAGGGATGCTTCTCATTCCTCCCATATTAGTGGCCTATAGAGAGTCATAACTAGGGTGGGGAGGAATCTTTGTTTTAAGGCAAGGAATTTAGACAGAACTGACAGTCCTTCAGTAGCAAAGAAACAACAAAGGTTAGTACCCAGTTACTAAGATGATGATGATGATGATGATGATGATGATAGTAATAATGACCATTCATACAGCACTTTACTGTTTACAAAATGTGTTAGAAATATTTTTCTCATTTTATCCTCACAACAACACTAGAAAGTAGGTGTTACCCTTATTTTATGGATAAGGGAATTGAGGCAGAAAGAAATTAAATGACTTGCCCTAGGTCAAACAGCTAGTAAATGTCAAAGGCCAAATTTGAATCCACATCTTCCTAATTCAAGGTATTCTATATTCTGTACCACCTAACTGCCTATATGAGGGCTATTCCCCAAATCCTTCCCTTCACCATCCTCTGCATTAGCCTTGCTCTGGCGTTCATTTGCCCTAACATGATTTTGTTACACACTCTTGGTGTAAAAATTCTTAGTTATATTCCTTCCAGGGGTAGAGAACATGGGGCATGGGGGCCACATGGAGCTCACTAGGTCCTCAACGGCAGCCCTTTGACTGAATTCAAAGGGCCGTCTTTGAGGGCCAACAGGGCTGTATGTGGTCCTGAGGTTGCAGGTTCCCAGTCCCTGCTAGCCCATCTCCTTTCCATTCATCATCATATTTTTTTTTTATTTAGGATTTCTAAGCTACCAATATTTAACAAGTTTAATTATATTTTCTCAAAGAAGCGTGTTGCTTCAAGGTGTAGTACAATATCTATTGCCCTATTTCTGAGTGGGCAGGGTTATGGAGCATTTGTTTTTATTTTGGTAACCCTGTTTTGTTATTTCTTGTGTAAGCAAGACAATATTGATACCATTCTACAAACTGCCGTATCGTATGTCTTCATTGTCATTTGGCTTGTTATAAATTTTAACCTTCAGAAATGGTGGTGTTCTCAAAACTGATAGCCATATAACATTAGTAGGAGAATATTTCTGTCAAAGACAGTCTTTGGAAGTAGTGATCTATTAGAACTCATTCAAAACAATTGACAATTTTTCTAAATAATAATTTCTAATATAATATTCTAAATAAATACGTAAATATGTATATTTTTCTATTCAGCTCTGAACTCAGTATTTTGTCGATAAAAGAACACATCTAAATGAACATATTGACAGACTAGAGGCTGTTTGGATAGCTTAGTCAAAATGTGTCGCTCATGTTTTGTGGTGGCAAAAAATGGAAAACAAAATATTTATCTTTCATGTGGGGAACAAATTGTGGTACACAAATTTCATAGAATATTTCTATGACATGATATGATACATACAGAGAAGCATGGCAAAATTTAAATGAACTGATGCAAAGTGAAGTTAGCAAAAACAAGAAGACAGCATACCCAATGGTTGTGTCAGTGGAAACAGAAGGAAATATCATGACAAAACAAACAAAAGTAAGTGCTGTATAATTACACAGTCCAAAGGAGAAATATGAGAAAACACTTACCTCAACTTTTTTTTTTTGCAAATGTGGAGTGTGTTAATAAACATGGAAAATTATTTTTATGGATTGCTCTTCCTTTTCTTTCTTTTTTAAAATATTATTCTAATAGATTATTTCAGGTTTGGAGGAAAGAGAGGAATATGAGGGTAGTATAAGCAATATAAAAATACATGATATTCACTATTGTGAATTATTTTTAAAATAAAGCATAGTAAAAAAACCCAAAATATGTTGCTTTTATTTTATAATGGGGAAGTAGCTTGTAATTCTGGTGAATGATTGGAGTTAGAGATACAGTCTGTGGCTGTGGAATTGGATATTTGTCTTTGCAAAGCTAATTGAAATAAAAGTTGTGACTTTAATTTCATTATCCCAATATATCAAACATCGAGGAGTTATAGGGTTCAAGGTTTATTGAAGAGTTTAATTTTTTTTCATGTACAAACAATATTTATAACCATGTTACCTTAAGGAATAATATGATCCCAAATAATTCTTCAAGTAATTTTAAACTTATTTTGCTATCATGTATTATGACATCATTGTGATGGAATAGTATTTTTTCACGATCCTAAATATTCCATTAATGGGATATTCCCAGTCACAGACTTCTGTTTACCATTGCAATACCATTCCGTCTGGGCTTATCTGGAACTTAATTGTTACCATTGTAATGTTGATGCTGTATAACTGCTCTGTAATCTTTTACCAATGTAATGGAATAATAATGGCATTATAATGGGCTCCCCATAATTCCTTTTTACTATTATAATGCTGTCATAATGGCATTGTAAAGGGGTCTCCAGAAATAGGGGTTGAAATCATTTTGCCACCCTCCTGACAGTGCAATGAGTCCCCATGGAGTTTATGTGAAGTTGTTTTGCTCCTATAATGGCATTATTAATGCAGTCTCCATAGACATGCAGGGAAATTGTTTGACCATCATAATGTGGTCTTCATGGCCTTACAATAAAGTAGCTTAGTAGTGTAATGTGGTTTCCATTAACTTGTACTAAAATCGTTTCCCAATCATAATGGGCTTATAATAGGATATCTATGGACATAGACTACCATGATTTGGTTCTCTTGATGGCATCAGAGTAGCACTGTTGTAAAGATAGGTAAAATAAAGAAGATGCTAAGTGGTAGTACCATAAGCAGAGACTGTAAGTAATGGACATCTACTTTTCACACCTAAATGTTGTGTGGTTTTTCTTTTAGAAACACTGTGCTAACCACAATGTTTTATAAACCATTTCTCAGTTCCTAAAGAAGAAAAATCCAGCCAATGAGTACTGTCCTACCCTTTATTCTTATTTCTTTTTTTAAAAAAAATCTTATCCTTGTTTGTCCTTTTCTACTTTCCCAATTTCTAACACATGGTGTATATATACACATGTATATACATATAGACAGAGAGAAGGAGAGAGAAGAGAGAGAGAAACAGGCGGATAGAAGATATAGATAGAAAAATAGATAGATAGACAGCCAGATAAATAGTTTAGACCTGTGACTTCGTGGTTGAGGAATTCTGGGTGAGAAGATTCCTTCAGTCAGTTGCATATCACCAACCACTCTGCAATTTGCAGAGTTAAAGAGCTGTCCCTGTCACTAAAAGTATAAGTGACTTGCCCAAGGTACAAAGTCAGCATATAGGGGCAGCTAGGTAGCGCAGTGGATAGAGTACCAGCCCTGAAGTCAGGAGGACCTGAGTTCAAATCCGGCCTCAGACCAAACACTTGATACTTATTAGCTGTGTGACCCTGGGCAAGTCACTTAACCCCAATTGCCTAAAGAGGAAAAAAAACTCAGCATATATAGGCAGCATCAGAAACGGAACTTTAACTCAGGGCCCTTTGTCTCAAAGGCTGCCTCCTTCATTCTCCCTTAATGATGACAATAGTAATCATAAGAGATAGCCTCTGAAATGGCTAAGATCCAAGAATTAAATCAAAAAGCCTTCCACTGACGATTGTCACATTAACAGCCAAAAATATATTGTCAAAGAAGCTATGAACAAATAAATGTCTTTGTCATGGGCATTTGTTTATGGGCATGTCGACATTTCTATGGGCAATTCAAGACTAGTCTATCACCATTAGACCTTACAGAAGGGTTAACTTTAAGGGCCCTGGACTTGATGAACAACGCATGTTATTCCAGGAAAATGGTAAAAAACTGTGTAACTCATTCCTGTAGACTGTAAAAAGTTAACATTTACTAAATATCCAGTTAGACATGACAAAGCTAGACAAAGGATTGCACATTAGAGGCTCATTCCCTTTCATGGACTGAAAGAAAGCAAATACTCATACTACAAATACAATGCTCAAAATATTTGAAAAATTTAACCAATCAGCTATGCTAGATGCTGACCTTCATCAAAATTGCCAAGACATGATATTGACTGCTTAAAAAAGTTAAGAAAAAATATGTTCTAAAAGATCACTCTACCAAATGTTAATTTAATCAATAATTTTAATTAGTATTTAAATTAATAATTAATCCTTAAGTTTCATGGAATGAAAGGCTTTAAATATATAGTTATGAAACAGGAGATAAAAATCAACACATTGAAATAAGATGAAGTATGTATCATTTCTGTTGTTCTATTACTTTTATTGTACCAAGATTACTCTCAGTGAGTTAACAGAGGAGAATGCATCTAACACTTTGATGAAAATACAAAAAAATCAATATTTTATGCATCTGTACAACAGTCTATAGAATACTAAGCCTAAAAGAACAATAAAGATAGACCAGTTCTGTCTGATACACATGAAAATGACAAAAAAAATAATAATATTGTGCAATAGCAGAGTAGGGGGATATTGTCTGGATGTTGTGCAAGGTAAACATTTTATGTCCTAAATTCATTAAATAACTCTGGTGGCCTGGCAGAAACCCTGAAATTTTGACAAATTGGGCTTTAGTAATAACACTTTTGGTAATACCACGGATTGGGTTATCACCCCTGGGTAGTGCGATGCCCAATCAAGGCAAAGAAATTGCTAGGAGTTGTAAACTGACTTTACTCAGAAAAGTTTTGGTTATCAGCTTGATATGAAGGATTACAGAACAAGTGGTGCTTATTCACTTTCTGGTACCAGAAAAAGGCAAGAGAAACTAGAAAAAATAAAAGCAGATATACAAATACCCGGGGGTTTTGATGACAGAAATAATGGCATTGCCAAAATAAATTTTGAAATGAAGATGGGCATACTTAGACAAGAATTTCTTTAGTGGCATGAGTTTAATTATCAGATAAATTATATAAAAACAGAGCAATTGACAAAATTGGTATTTGCTATCACAAATGACTTCTTCTGCCACAGCACTTGACCGAAAGTATAAAACATTTCAGGACTTGCACACAGAAGTATAAGACTGCTACCATAGTAAGAATCATAAGAGGATAAGTGGAGCTTTCAAGGAAGTCTAAGGACAAGCATCAAATACTATCATGGCAGAAGCAACTTGAGGGAACTATTGAATATCTGTAGAAAGGTACTAAAAGATTGTAACAATTTTCTTGGAAAAGTTTATTTATATCTTTTTTATTGCTTTGATTCCTCTTTGTAGCCCTCCCCATCCCAGAGAATCATTCCTTATAATAAAGAATTATTTTTTTAAAGAGAATAAAAGAGGAAAAAATTCAGCAAAATTTATCGATACTTTGAAAAAAAATAATATATTATATGCAATATTTTGCATCTGTGGGGCACTTCTAAAGGTAAAGACAAAGATAAAAATACCTGACTGGCATGCACAATAAAAAACTTTAATGTCATGATAGTCAAATAAAGAAAACAATAAGATGATATGCACAAAGCTATCTAAAAAATGAAAGCAAATGAAAAAATTGTAGATTCTTTTAATCATCAACTGAAAAGAAAATGTCAAAAAATAAAAACAATAAAAGGAGTCAAAGGACAAAGACCATACCAAAAACAAACAAATAAATAAACAATTCAACAGAAAAATTCTACTACAGTGGTATGTACAAGGAAGTGGTCTAAATAAAGAAGATATGGGAAATTGTAGTCATTTACATGATTGCAGAAAGTCCACCATAATTCAAAGGCAAGTTGGTTTAAATGAGAAATAGAAAGCTTGTACAATTTCAATAAAATTGTGAGAGAACAGAATGTTAAAGGAGGTGACTAAAATCTAATTACTCTGCAAAATGGAAAGCAGTAGGTGAAATAAGATCAATAATTATTTGCTCAAAAGCTTCACAATGGCACATGAATTACTATCAAAGTACTTTACCAGATTCCTCTTAGACATAGGCCTGATATTATGAGAAAGGCATCTTACATCTACTGAAAAAAAAAAGATGAGGATAAGCCACCTCAAATCTTCATGATATTTAAATTGTCTTTATTGATTATTACAAATCCTTTGACTCAGTTCCTCATCCATGGCTTATTCATGTACCTCAAATATATAAAATAGGCCCAAGCATAGTGAGAAAACTAGAGTTTTTGATGTTCATATGGAAAATTATCTGTTTAAAAATATAATCTACATGATAATGTCAAGAACTGACATAAAACGTAATATTTTTCAGAGAAAGAGAACATTTCTTTGTTATTCTAGCTACCTTTAAATCCCTTATCATCTAAAGAACTAAATATGACTTCCATTTTAACAAGGGATTAAAACCAAAACTTCCTATTAATTACTTGATGTACCTAGACAAAATCACCAGCAGCAATTACAGAATAATTATCCTTAAGGAACCAGGTACTGGCAATCAGTGTAGATTATGCTCCTCTGTCACCCTGTCTTTCACCAGAGTTGTGTTAGAGATATTTCTGTGGGCCTAGAGAAGTTGAAGGTCCACTAGGTGCAGTGGATAAAGGACTGGTCCTAAAGTCAAGAAGGCTAATCTCCATTACTTCAAATCTGGCCTCAGACACTAGCTGGGTGACTTTGGGCAAGTCACTTAACTCTCTTTGCCTCCATTTCCTCATCTGTAAAATGAGCTATAGAAGGAAACCACTCTAGCATCTTCGCCAAGAAAAGCTTAAAGAGGTCATGAAGAGCCAGACATTACTGAGAAATGGCTGAACAACAACAGAAGTTGAATTTACATCCTAAAATATATATCAACTACAAAAAAGTTTATTTTATCCACTTATACGGTAGTCCACAGAACATTTTAGGATATAAAGGAAGAGAATCAACTTCTCTCAGGAATATTTTTATCTGAATGCCATCAAACAAGACTAGAATTATTTTTCAACAATAATGATAATGATGACAATAACGGGAAAAGACACTTGCTTATAGAAAAAGAGCTTTATGATGATATTTCAGGACCAGGTCATGGCCACCAGATATGACAGAAAGGTCATCCTTAAAGAGCCTGGACTTATTAATCAGTGTAGATTATGAAAGGAAATAGTGGAAACTGTAACACATCATTGCTGGCTGTAAAAAATCCAACACCTACTGAATAGCTAGCAAGACATGACTTATTAACTAGAATTACACATCAGAAGGTTGATGTCTTTCCAAGAACAGCAAGGAGCCTAGTGTCACTGGAACTTAGAATATGTGGAAGGGAGTAAGGCTTAAGAAGTTTAGCAAAGTTGGAAGGAGACAGGTATAAAGAACTTTAAAAGTTAAACAAAAGATTTTGTATTTTGATTCTAGAGGCAATAGGGAAGTACTGGAATTGTTTTTATAGGAGGTGATGCGGCCAGACTTGAACTTTAGAAGGCTTAATTTGACAGCTGAGTAGAGAATGGACTGGTAGAGGGAAAGCATTGATTGAGGAAGACCAAGCAGAAGACTGTTGCAATAGTAATGAGAGTTTTCACTAAAGTGGCAGCAGCATCAGAGGAGAGAAGGGGGACATATACCAAAGACTTATGAAGGTAGAATCAACAGGCTTTGGTACCAGATTGGATATGGGGTAGGGGAGGGTTACAGTGAGGAGTCAAGGTTAATACCTAGGTTGGTTACAAGAGTAGGAGAGTGAAAGGTGGTGTCTTTGATCTTAATTTGAAAGTTGGGAAGAGTGGAACTCTTCATATTGTTTACTATACTGTCATTGTCCAAAGATGTCCTTGGTGAGTTTGTAGAAAATGAGTTTACATCTCAATACTTTTATTCAATTAGAAAAAGTAGTCATTTTACCCAGCTGTGTAACAGAAAACAAAACATTATATATAAGAGATTATCAGACAACACTAACAGCATAGTGACTTGCTATGAAATTGTGGGCTTATGTTTAGTACAGCTACACAATCCCATTTAACTATTAGAACTCAACACTTACCCACTCTGTTCCCTTGTACTACTGATCTCCCATGGCTGCAGATAACAACATTATCTGAATTTTACTTAAAAAAAAGATGAGAATGAGATAAAAACACAGCAGTGGCAATAATAATTCATGTTTACATAGTGTCTCATGATTACAAAGCACTTTAGACCTACTCACTCATATTGCCCTCACACTTGCCCCTGATGTAAATATTGTTTTTTTATGGCTATTTTATCAGTGCTGAAAGTATTGATCAGAGAAATAAAATGCCTTGTTCAAAATCATGTTACTCATAATTTGCACAGCCAAGGTTTGAATTGACTCTAAATCCAATGTTCTTTCTATTGTTTCTAGAAAAGAAATTACAAAAGGAAAAAAAAACCCTCATTTGATACCACAGATATGATCTTACCTAACTGTCATATAGTCAAAATAGTTTCTTTTTTCCTAATTAATTCTTAATTAAAATGCAATAAAATAAATTACAAAATGGCTATTTCTCATAATAGTCACATTTTTATAACGCTTTGCATCCAATCTGAACTTCACAACAATGTCATAAAGTAGGAGATGCATTGATACCATTTTATAAGTGGAATAAGCTGAGGCTTAGTGAGCTAAGGGGTACATCCAAATTCTTTTAACTTGAAGCTTAGTGGCCATTCAACTATAAAACAGTACAACCAGACTGTCTACTTGAGTACACTGCATCAGTGGTAACCATAGAAAGAAAAATTTTATAATGGCCCTAGTCATCTAAGAACTTGTGATTTAAAACAAAACTAATGTAGAAACATATAAAGAATGGATTGCAATGATCATATTAATAGGTGTGTTTCTTCCAACAGTGAAGATTGAAATCAGTTTATGCCTCCTTATCCTATGAGACTCAAGAAGTAAAAAGTAGAGAGGCACAGTCAGACTTGAGGAATATCACTTTGACAGTTGGATGAAGGTTGGACTAGAGAGAGGAGAGCCTAAAGACAGGGGTAAATCGACTAGAAAGCTACTGCATTAGTCCATGTAAGTGGTGATGAGGACCTGATTGGGGGCATTTTAGTTATCTGTTCCACATCTGGACTTTCCCCATCATGGTTTTGATATATCATGGGTTGGCATAAGAAATTAAATGGAGGGAGTTCTGTAGAAGCCACAGACAACATGCAAAGGCCAGCCGATGACACAGAAAAAAACTCAGAAATGCATAAAATATGTGTATAGTATTGTATAATACCAACATATTTTATCTTTTAATATTACAAATATACACAAATTTTAAAAAGTTAAAATATGACCAAATATTTAACCCACATATTATAATAAGGTATTGTAAATAATCCATAGAAGAAAAAAATTCAAATTTCTTCTCTGGTATGAAGGGGGAGCCAAAAAAAACTTATACAGATTTTCCAGATGGTGGGGGTGCTGTACTCCTAACCCTCCCAATGTGGAAGGAATGACTACAGTTTTCTGAGTGGAGAGAATTAGACAGATGTGAGAGATCTTGTGGATCTAGATGCTACAAAATATGGCAACTGGTTGGATATGTGCAGTGAGCAAGAGTGAGGAGTTAAGTATGATACCAAGATGGCTACTTGGCTGTTCACTAAAAAGATAGTGAAGCCTTCAACAGAAAAAGACAGTAGAAAATCTCCCCCATTAGATTTTGAATTTTGAGTCTTGAGGTCAGGGACTGTGTTTTGCCTTTTTTTTTTTTAACATCCTCAACACCTTAGCATAGTGCCTGGCATACAATAGGTGCTTAATTAATATTACTGACTGATTGATGAAATAGGAAAATTTGGAAAAAGTTGGGTTTTGGGAGAAAGAAGAGATAATGAGAGCTATGAAGCCTGAAACAACCTTTCTATGCCTGCTTATCCTATAAAATTCCAAATATCCACCAAAACCAAAAAGGAAGAGGGAAAAGGTCTTACTCACCAGACACTCCCCTGGCTCATAAGACCACTGCTGAAAGTCATGATGTGATCTGGGTGGCAAGGGAGTCAGTCAAGGTATGAGGATACTGGAATGAGGTGGGGAAATTTTTCCTGAGCATCTGCAGCACATGCTTGAGTTACAGGCTATTACCATTTTTATAGGTCAAAGCCTTGCCATAGCCATGGAAGATTAGTAGTGTGAGGTAACAGTGCATGAGTCTTGAGTTGTAATGTTTAAAGGGGATGGTGTAGCTATATTGAAGATAAGCCCAGAATTGATAATCATAGGAAGGGTGGGATTTGGCCCATATTCCCATCCTCAGATTGGTTTATCACATGCCTCTTTGGATCATGCCACATGTCCTTCTTCAGGTGCACAGACCTTACTGTGGAGGCTGCTGTTCAGAGATATCTGAAACGGGAAATAGAATTCTGTCCCCTTGGATATTCTTTTCTCACAAGCGAGCTCATCCTTTTAACTTTACTAGTTCTGCTTATAGCACCAACATTCACTAAGTCTCTAATATTTCAAAGCTTTAAGCTAGAAAATGTGTGATGTAAAGAAAAGGTCATTGGATGCAGGAACAGAAAAGTCCTATGTTGGAATTCAGATTCTGATATTTACAAGCTATATGATCATTAGCAAATTGTTCATTCTTTCTAAGCCTCAAATTTCCTTATCTAAAATGGGTGTAGCAATACCTGCAGTACCTATCCTTTTTATGAAAGTCAAATGAGATAATACATGTGAAGTACTTTGCAAACATGGAAATACTGTTATTATTATTTTTCCTGATATATGAGAGCCAATAAGTAGCCAGATATATTGATCCTATATTGTAATCTCCTTTCTCTATCTTTTGGGCTCTATCCTCATTGTCGCCACTCCAAGAAGAGCCCTCATTAGCACCTACTTGCACTGTTATAACAGTTTCCTTTCAGGTTTTCCCTTCACTACTCTCTCCCCTCTCCAATCTATCCTTGATACTGCTGACAGAATAATTTTCTTATACATAGAACTAGTCATGTTTCTCTTCTTATCAGATATATTCATTGTCCTTTTCTTGCCTCTTGAATCAAATTCAGACTTCTCTGATGAGCATTGAAGTCCTTCACAATCTGTCACCACCCTACTTTTTTCATTCTTATCTCGTATTTTTCTTACTCATATAGTTATACTCCATCAAAACTGGGCATCTCGTTTACTCACCAAACTCTAAACCTTTCCTCATGCTGTTTGTTCTGTCCAGGATGTCTTCCTTCAACTATTCACATGTTCAATTCTTGCCCATCCTTTAAAGCCAAACTCAAATATCATTTTTCTTCAGGAAGTCTTAATGTCCCTGATTAATAAGGACCTTCTCTTCAGAATTTATGTAACCATTTGCTTTGTAACTCTCTAATATACTTACCATGTTATATTTTTTATTTTTCTGTTTATGCGTCATATTCCTAACTATAATGTTAGTTTGATGAGGACATGGATTGTGTCTTTTTTAAACTTTGTAATTCACCCTGTGCCTAACAGAATGCTTTGCACACAACACAGTAAGTGCTTCATAAGTGTTTTCCATTGTAGAATAAAATGTAGCTGTAAAGGCCTTCTACAGAGTGATTCCCATATATATGTTCAAACCATCCAAGATTTTGTGGAAGATGTAACTACAGAGATGACTTTATTGAATGATCTACTGAGCATCAACATGACGTAAAGCATAAAGCTAGGACATAGAAGCTCACCAAATGGCCTTGAAGATATTTCACTATTGTTTTTGAGAACATCCTTTATGAAGTCCCAAAAGAAGAAGGATTCCTTCTTATTGAGGAGGTAACATAGATGTAGGAACATTCATGTGTAAAGAGGCCGATTTGAGTTATCTCTCAACAATTATATTAATTCTTTGAACAATTTAGTCAATGTAGGCTTACCTGCCCACTGGTGCATTACTATTGGATTTTCAGAAACTGGGACTTTTTCCAAGATGTTTGATTGATTAGGATGGAAGGAGATGACCACTTGTTAGAGAAACAGCTTCATATTGGGGTCAATAAAAGCAAACTGTGAGATGAGAGTACTTTCTGTTTCTGCCTCTGTCTCTCTGTCTTTTTTTCTGACCTCTGTCTCTGTTTCTCTGTCTGCCTCTGTTTCTTCTTTTCTTTCTATCTTTTTGTCTATCTTTCACTCTCCTCTCCTCCTCATAAAAAACACAGCACATGGTAGAACAGATCTGTGTTTCAGGGAAACCTGTGCATTCCCCTCTTCCAATGCAGGAGCAATGGGAGTTTTTAGTAAAAGTTCATGGCAAAGGTTGATCATATGTTTGCCTTTCTCTGACAAGTACATATAAAATGTTCATGATTTCAATTTTATATGTAGAAGAATGGAGATTTTTAATTCTCTGGGCCATTTTATCAAGGACTCTAGCTTTTGAGGCAGAGAAGGGAGATATCCAGAACAGCATCAGTTTATGGAATTTGCTCATGGATAATCCCAAGTTTAAGAATTATTTAGTTAAGGAGCAGCTAGGTGGCACAGTGGATAGAGCTCTGGCCTTGGAGTCAGCCCTTTCCTCTATTGCCATATCATCCTGTATGTTTACATTCATTCATTTATTCAATAGATATTTATTAAGGCACTTGGAATGCAGGGAAGATATAAAGACAAGTAAAACATTGTTCCTGATTTTTAAGATAATTACAATTTAGATAAAACCTCTACTAAAAATAGTACAGTATGAAATTAGACTGTGAAAAGTACATAGAAGTTCTGAGACCAGATGAAAGAAACAAAAAAACAAAAACAAAAATCAATCTGGGAGGGGAAGACTCTCAGGGTTTCTGGCCAAAACAGAAACAATTGATATTTACACTCACCCTGAGCTGTCAGAGCCCAAACAATGATCTAGTGAGGCTTAGGCTGAGACTCATTGTTGTCATGGCCTTCTTCCTGATAGATGGACAAATGACAATCTGTGAGTCATCCTGATCTGTATCTTGCCACTTGGACCCAGATGGCTCTGGAGGATTGAGTGGAGTGGGTGACTTTGCACAGCCCACCCTTACTTAAATCCAATTCACTTCTAAGTAATGACATCAATGATGTGAGCAAAACTGTAGTCAGAGGACAGAGTGAATCTCAGGATCTAGCAGGTATGTGGTATAACAGATAGAGTGCTGGACCTTGGAGTGAGGAGAGCTTGACTTCAAATTGTCCTTACATCTTATTATGTGTGTGATTATGATTACCTTTGCAGCTAGATAGCACAACGGATAGAATACTAGGCAGGTGTTACTTAGGAAGACCTGAGCTCAAATCCAGACTTGGACATTTACTATCTGTATGACTCTGGACAAGTCATTTAACTTTTTGTTTGCCTCAGATTCCACATTGTAAAATGGGTATAGTAATAGTATCTACCTCATAGGATTGTTCTGAGGATCAAATGAGATAATAATTGTAAAGCATTTAGCACAGTACCTGGCATGTAGTAAGCACTATATAAATGTTAACTGGTTAGTAGTAGTAGTGGTAGTAGTAGTAGTAGAAGTATCCTGGCAAGTCTCTTAATCTCTGTCAGCCTCATTTTACTCATCTTTAAAAGAGAAATAATAGGGGCAGCTATGTGGCTCAGTAGATAGAGCACTGGCCCTGAACTCAAGAGGACCTGAGTTCAAATCTACCCTCAGACCAAACATTTGACACTTACTAGCTGCATGACCCTGGGCAAGTCACTTAACCCCAATTGCCTAAAATAATAATGATAATAATAATAGTTTCTACCTCATAGAGTTGTTGTAAGGATCATATGAAATATGTGAAGCACCTTGCAAACCTTAAAGAATTAAATATAAATGTTATATATTTTTATTATTAGTGACAAGTTGTAGGGCACAGGTATTGGAAGGTATTGTGTTGTTTTTCACAGTTCACTGGCATGAATCTGGATTAGAAAGAACTTCATATCCAGAATATGGCATGGAAGAGGAGAGCAAGAATGCATTAGAATGCATGCATTCATTTGGTAAATTGTTCTTGATAACATTTCTGCTTTTCTTTTTATTTTCATTTTTCTGTTCCAATTAAATTTGTCTTGTTTTGTTTTGGATCTGATGTTATTTGACTATATCAGCATGATTATAACTAAGTCTTTAGACCTGAATTACATTTAGAGGTCTCCAGTTTCATATGGGATGAGGACTTGAACTATAGGGTAGGAAAATGGAGAGTAAGATATATTTATCAGAAAGCACATACCTCCTCATACACTCACACGCATGTGCACACACACAAGCACATATACACACACACACAAACCTTAATGAATAGCCAGTGTTGCTGGTTAGGATAAGCAGAGACTATCTGTGGAATCTTTCTGGATTCAAGGCTTCCCACTGTAGTCATCCTTTTTCTGCCCACCTATCCCCTCTAAGTTTCTTCCCTGGCATGCCATTGATAGTCATTTCCTCCAGGTCTCTGGTTGCCTACCACTTTCCCTTGATTTTTGATTTGTCCTTATGAATCTAAGGACTTAACATATCTGGACAGCAGTGGTCAGAGGACATTTGAAGAATTCAAGGTCACAGAAACATAGTATTCAGTAGCTCATTTTACTAAGAAGGAAACTGAGGCTAAGGAAACTTGATTGATTACCAATTTCACACAGGTAGAAAGTAGCAAAACTAGGAATCAAAACTATGGTATAATGTAAAGAACTCTGATTTTAGAATCAGAAGACTTGAGCTCAAATCTCATCTCTGGCATATATTACTTGCGTGACCTTAGATGAATCATATACCTTTCCTGGACCTCAGTTTTCTCATTTGTAAAATGAGGTTAGATTAGGTGGCCTCTGAGAATCTTTTCACCTTTGGATTAATGATGCTGATAAATAAAAAAAAATCATCAAGTTATATGTTTATAAGGCACTGTTTATGAGGACTTACCTAAATCTAGTCATCTTTCCACTATATCATTTTAGTTTTTCATTTATGCACTGCAATATGTGTAACATAGGTGATTGTCCATGCTACCTAAGCATATAATCTGTCCTACTATCACAGCATTAAAAATGATATTCTTCTGCCCAAAAGATCAGTTTCCCTTTTTTTAAAGTGAAATATGAACAATTAATTCATACATCATCTCTGGGTTAAAATAGACCATGTCATTATATTCTTCAGAGAATAACTTCAATTTATTCATTAACCCACATTCATATCCTTAAAATGCCAGAGTTTTCTCTATACCACATAGACTACACAGACTCTCTGGCTAAGGTAGTCTTAAGCGTTAAGTTAAATGTATGGTTTGTCATCTACCTTTAGGTATTGGCAGGGCTCCAATTATTTATTTCTCCCTTGCTCTCTGTGCATTGTACCAGGTCCTTGGAAAAATCTTCCTGCTCCTGACTTACACTTTTTAGTTCTCCTCCTTTCTTCTTCTTCCAAAATGGTCCCATGTACCCCCTTCCAATGAGCCATCCATCATAACAAAGACAAAGAGAAAGAAGAGAAAAAAAATCTAGAAAACACATCAATACATTAAAAATATGAAAATATGTTCAAAGTAGCAAACTTGTGGACCTCCCACCTCTAAAATGTAGTAGTGGATAGCTGCTCATACCTCTTCTTTGAAGCCTCATTGTTCCCTACAATTTTGCAAATATTTGTTTCCTATTATGTTTTGGTTATTCACTCCATTTACATACACACACACATAAACTATATATATATATATATATATATATAGAGAGAGAGAGAGAGAGAGAGAGAGAGCGAGAGAGAGCTTATATATGTAGTTTCATATGTAAATTATATACATATACATATATATACATATATATACATATATATATACATATATATATACATATATAGATATATATATATGTGTGTATATATATATATATATATATATATATATATATATATATATATATATATATATATATATAGTTTTCTTGGCTTTGCTTACTTCACCCTGCATTACTTTGTGTAAATCTTTCCATATTTCTCTATATTTTTCATTACTCATAGAATAGTAATATTGGATTATATTTTGTACCATAATATGGTTAGCCATTTCCCTGTCAATAGGCATTGAATTTGGTTTCACTTCTTTGCTCCCTTAGAAGGGCTACTACAAATATTTCAGTCCTTCATCTTCCTAAAGAAGCCATGTCTTGGGGCAGCTGGTGCAGTGGTGCAGTGGATAGAGCTGTGGCCTTGAAGTCAGGAGGACCTGAGTTCAAATCTGGCCTCAGGCACATAACACTTACTAGCTGTGTGACCCTGGGCAAGTCATTTAACCTCACTGCCTAGGAAAAACAAGCAAGAAGCCATGTCTTGAATAGGAGAATACTCATAGAGCTAATACACTTCTTCAATTCATGAGCCTGAATCAATATGATAATCATTACAAGGTAGAAAGAAATGTCTTACTTGTCTCACTGTTGTTGTCCTTGTGTGCTACATTTATTCACTCTTCTTATTAAGCTCACATTTTCAGAGTAGGTCATGAATTCTGTAGACACCGATTTAGTGTCCACTACTACAATAGTGGAGATCAGAATTTAGTAGGTCAGCCTGAGCTGCATTGTGAGCTCCATTGCTCTTTGGAACACATATTCCATTCCCTTCTACATTTTCTGAAGGGTGCAGAATAGTCTTGTGTTTTTCAAATATCCTCTCCTTTGTGTTTGAAAGTCTTCCTCCGAACTGTTTATGGAATTTGTTGTTTCTGAATTGGATTGTTACATTTAATCACTATGTGTATTAGAATTTACAACCTTGAATTTTTAAATTTATTTTTGTTTTTGTTCTGTTTCTGGAAGTTATATGAATATTCTTTCAGTTGGTATTTCATCTTCTATGTTTACAAATTTCTGGAAAGTTATTGTCTATTTTCCCTTCATTATGGTGTTGAAGTATGCAATGCTCTACAATCAAATTCAGTAAACATTTATTATATGCCTACTATGTGCCAGGCACTGTGCTAAGTGCTGAAGATTCAAAAAGAAGCAAAAGACAGTCCCTGCCCACAAGGAGTTTACAACCATGTAGCAACTGCTGGGAGAGTATTGATATTAAAAGGATAAGACTTTTTATTTTCCAAGGAGAAACTTGTGGTCATTAAAAGTACTATTTGATTTCCCAAATTCAATCCAGCTTGCTCACTTCCTTCTACTCAATTCTTTTCCCAATCATTGTTCATCAGCTGTTTTAGTCTAATATATATGTACTGATAGTTGTCCATCTAACTACATATCATAGACTAGAAATTATGTATTTTTCATTCACTTAGTTTTCCCTTTATAGCTAGCTAAGTCGATGCACTTTGAATGACTAGATCTAATGTAGAAGTCTTTTCAATGGATGCCTGATTAGAAGCAATCAGCACAATGTAATCTGAAATCAAAAGTATCTGGGGGATTTTCTTTACCACCTATTGAGAATTCCTCTGCCATCTAAACTCCATGCTGGATAGCTTCCATGACAGTAGCAAATATTTCTTAATCAATGACAATGAAGCTACTACATTTGGACTCCAACATCACATAATCTTTGAACTACTACCTGAGGAAATAGAAGTAAGACTTGAGAAAAATGATTATGAATAATGAATGATTTGGAAAGATTCAGATTTCCTCATTTTTCTTTTATCCTTATTTCAAGATCTGGGTCTCTGAAGGTTGAGCTAACCTTCTTTCTCTTCTATCAAGATCCCACCCATGTGGGGAAGTCACTGGATTCTACTCAGGTTTGGGTGGGGATAAGTTCTTTGAATAGATTGCCTAAGGGTAGGGGGTAACTTAAGAAGTTAATGATATAATTAAAGTTTATGTTCAGCCTCTCATTGTAATATTCATTCTTTCATTAACTGTTAACTAATCAGAGTTGATTGCCATGCTCAGGAACATTCCTCTTCCAATGGGCATATGAGCTGTGAGACTACCATCATGATTGTCTTTGGTCTAAGAGAGAGATGGCCACATGACCAGCCTTTTATTAAAATGCTGGCATTATTAGTAAAATGATTAAATTACCCTGAAATTATGTCTCTCAAACCTTTTTAAATGCTACACACAAAAGAAAAAAGAGTTAGAAAACATAAATGGCCTAAACCTGTCTATAGAGGAAGCCCTGATGAAACTGGTATATTTCTGAGGCCATACAAGGGTTCAATTATCATGATACCAAAAAAAAAAAAGAATCTCAAATGCTTGCAAAATGATATTCCTATTACATTAAAAGGCGATTGAGATATCAATCCTATATTCTAACTTGCCATCATTACAAAATCTTTACGATAATAATAGATTAATGTATTGTGAACATCTTTGATCAAGTATGAGAAGAGGCAAAGTTCCACAAATAATATTCTAGAGCAGAACACATTTTTGTAGTCATACAATTGACTGAAAGATATAGAGAATACAAAATCCCAATTATTATTTCTCAGTCCTTCTCTGGAGATTGCTATTTTGCCTCAGTTATTTGGGACCTGAGATACTCAATCATTAGAAGAATATCTCCCACTCACAGATTAGTTGTCCCAAGAGGTGGTTCATGGGTATGTAGTCTGGGAATTCTTTGAGGGGGAAGATTTTGAAATGAATTCTGGAAAAGATAGAAGAGAGAGGAGATGTCAGAGATGGAGTAAAATGGTGTTAGCATCTAGATCTCAGTCACATTCATTAAAACACGAACTTCTTGAAAGCAGGGACTGTGTTGTTTTCATTTTTCATTTGTTTGTTTTTGTCTTTTTTACGTGTCTTTGGTGATTATTATGGTTCCTGGTGCCTAATAAGTACCTAATAAAAGCTTGTTGACTTACTGAAGCTAAAATACACAGGTATGGAAGATGATGAAACCAGTGGTTTCAACACATTGAGCCTATGGCAACTAGCACTTTCTCTCCTGTCAGAGTAAGACTGAGGGGGTGATTTGGCAGAGCTGTTTGCAGAGATTAATATTTTTGGCAGTCAGACTTTGAGACATTGATACAGAATTGCTTTGTAGGCCTTGAGACTACACCACTCCAGTGCCAGGAAAATAATGATTTGCCAACTCTGAGGGTTCACCTCCAATTCTGAGAAACCAAACTGTCTTCTAGGCTTCAAGACTTCATCTTTCATCCATCAGATAAATTCTTATGCCCTTTATATTCTCTTGCATCCATCCCTCTGCTGCTGAACCAACATGGCAATGGGATTTGTGGACTAGCCCCACTCTGGGAGTAGAGGAATGGCAAGAAGTGGTTTGGGGAAATGAGTGGTGAGTGGTCAGAGTAATTTCTGTTTAAATTAACCCTAGATTGTTCACCTTGTAAGCCATTTTAATGAATGCGATTTTACTTTTTTATAATGTTTCATAATTAATCTGGGCTGGTCTGAAGAGTGTTTTAGAGGAAAAGAGGGTAATTGTGAGCAAAAGAATATAGATGCAAGTAGGTGCCAGAGAATCACGATTAACATTTAGGAGTATTACAAGTATAAAACAAAACACATAATCAAAACAAACAAACAAAGAAACAAAACCCTTTTGATTCAATAGACCAAAATGATGACTCTGTCTCTCCTTCAAGAATGTGTCTCCCATATATCTGTTCAAATAATACAAGATCCCCTTGAAAGAGGAAATGACAGAGATGACTTGGTTCTTCAACTAAGCCTAAATGGTCTTCAAAATACTTCTAAGGCCCTATTGAAACCTACTGAAAAGTACTGAACCAAACCTATTGAAAAAATGGATTGAGGGGCAGGTAGGTGACACAGTGGATAGAGCACCAGCTCTGAAGTCAGGAGAACCTGAGTTCAAATCTGTCCTCAGACCAAACACTTGACACTTACTAGCTGTGTGACCCTGGGCAAGTCACTTAACCCTAACTGCCTAAAAAAAATGTATTGGACTTTATCAAGCATATTTTGACATAATTCCCCACACTGGTTCAGATATACAGAAATGAGATATAGAAATATTAATTCCCTTTATCTCAAATAATTCTCAGTGCAAGGCAAAGCACAGGCAGTTTTCCACCTTGTTTTCATGTTCATGTGCTTACTGGTGAGCATGTATCCAAGATCATGCTGCTTCACCTGTGTTACTGTGGACCTCACCATGCAACATTAAGAGTTTTTCAATTTATAAAATGAATTGAATAAGAATAAGTTTAAAATATCGTAAGGAGACTAGAAAGGGGGAAGTTATATGACAACAGAGCTGGAAGGGACTAGACAGATCATCTAATTCAGCTACCATAAGGTAGCATTCACTCTAGGTAAGTGATCGTTGGACTCTTAATTCAGAACCTTTACTTCACAACATCTTGAGGGATGTCCAGTTGTCTCAAGTGGGTATAAAAATCTGGGTCAGGTAGAGATAGCTGGCTATAGGAAAAGATGAAAGGGAGCCATTCAAAACAACCCAAGTTAAAGCAGAAGCCCCTTATCTTTCTTAAACAGAGGCAACATATTTTCATACTGCAAATATAGCACTCAAACTATTCTTAAGGATTCATCAAATAAAGTATACTGGAACTTGCCTGTTATTACTGACCAAACCATGTCCTGCAATTTCCCAGATATAACATTGAATTGTCAAAATTTAAGAACAACATTTTAATAGATATGGTTATTACAAATTTTAATAATTTCCAAGCTATATATATGGAGCAACAACAAAAAAGCCTTTAAAAAAAGAAAACTAGAAATACAAATCACTTGGGAAAAGAACGATGTCTCATTCCTGTCATCTGGGCTGTTAATTGGCATTATCCTTTACCTGTCTACAGAAGATGAACTAATATCTCAATACTTGTATTTAATCACAAAAAGTAGTCATCTTATCCATCTGTGCAATATGTAGAATGGTGACTTATGCCTGGATAGTGTCCATCTAAATGTCATTAAAAAGATGAAAAGAACAAGTTTTTGTTTTTTTTTTTAAATAAGAGGAAAGAAAGTAGGAGGAAGAAGACAAAGAAAAGGGAGAAGAGAATTGAAAAAAAGAGGGGAAAAGTAAAGGAAACATCATATAGTGAATAGACAGATTCCAAGTCAGAAAGAACTGAGTTCAAGTTCCACTTCTGACACTGGATATGGGTCAATCACATCAACTCTCTCAGTGATTCAGGAAAATCTCTAAGAATATAAGCTGCAGAATAGTTGTGGATTAATCAATGTAGTTCTTTCATTCAGAATTCCCTACACCAAAAACATAACAGTTTCAGACAAAAAAGAATGTACATTTATATAGTACTTTATTATTTGTGCTCCTATGCTATTCATCATACTCACTTCAATGTTTTAATGCGTCTGTGGAGATTGGTGTGCATAAAATGGTGTTGTAAACTCCCAGGACTTTTTCGTTCTATACCTTTCTATACCACATCTTTCATTAAATCCTCCACAGGAAGTCTGGCCAGTTCACTACAGGGATTTTTCTTTTCCTTCCTTCCTTTCTTTCTTTCTTTCTTTCTTTCTTTCTTTCTTTCTTTCTTTCTTTCTTTCTTTCTTTCTTTCTTTCTTTCTTTCTTTCTTTCTTTCTTTCTTTCTTTCTTTCGTATGGAGTATGAGTGAAGTCATCTATTGTCTTGTTTTTACTATGAAATTGACATACTATCAGTTTGGTCATACAGATTCTAGATGACACATTTTACCTCTCACACACACTGAAGTCATTTTTGATAATATGTTGCAATGTACTTATGCCAACCATGCATTTTTCCATTGCTCTTTGGTTATTTAGAATGTTGAATGTTCTGAAATCATGGTATTCCTTAACTTGTAATTATATAACATCACTCAAGAAATAGTGGCGAGATGCTTTTGTGGTAGCAGTTACATATCACCGAAAGCACTGCGTATTTCCCTAAAAGGGATCATGTTAATTCTCTTCCTTCAACTTAATTCTGAACTCAACTCTTTGTACATCTGCAGTGTCAAAATGTGCAGGGTATATATATATACATATCTCCACATGTGTTCACATACATTTACACCTGTATATAAGTACACATATGTTCCATGTTGATATATAAACATGTGTGTACACATACACACGTACATGTGCTCACATATGTCTGTGCATAGATAAGAAGACTAGCTAAAAGGGCCCCATCCAAAAGCACATCATAGTCCAGACAATCAGAATTCTTTATACACTCTGTTTTTTGGTGTAAATCATTAGAACAATTCCTTTCAAAATGGTGTGGATTTCATTGAAGAAGTTTCGTCTTGTTTTGTCTTGTTGGGGCGGTGGTATTGTTTCCTGGGTTCAATGCAATTTCTTCAACGGATACGGTATTAGAAGACCGAGCGGTTGAGTACTGGTTTTGCTCCATGTGGCGTGTTTGAAACTGAACAACTCACTTAAACTCTCTGGCCTCACTCTCCTGATCTTCAACACAAGGAGGTTGAACTCAACATCTTTCAAGGTCCTATATAACAGTGGTTGGAAACTCAAAAAGAAATGGGGGCAACTGAACTATACGTAAGGAACCCTGTGAGCCACATATTGCTTTCCTTTTAAAAATCAATGTTATCTCTGTTTTACTGTACTTCATTTTGTTAAATATTTCCTAATTACATTTTAATCTGTTGGGCACATGCATGAGTGTTTCCATATGTCTGACACCTCTGTTTCATAGTTCTAAGTCTATGATCCTATGAACAACAATGTTGGCTTCATTTTTGGAGAGATATAAATAGGATTTAGAGCCCAGCATTTAAAACCTTTTCTAATCTGGATTCCACCCAGCTTTCTAGAGTTCTTCCAGATGACTCAACATACGCCATGTTCTAGCCAAACTGGTATAATTGCTTTTTTCCCAAAAAAACTCAACTCTTTAGCTCATCTCCATTTCTGAATGTTATGGTTCCATTTGTCTTCTCTGTATCTTGGTATCGTAAGCTTCCTTCAAGATTTAGCTCAGGCACCTCCTTCATGAAGACTTTCTTGACACCCTTTAGTCATTATTGATCACTCTGTTCTCAAATTATCTTTCTTTGGTTTATTTTGTATTTTCCCTAGTTACATGTAAAAATAATTTTGACATTCTTTTAAAACTTTGCATTCCAAATACTCTCCCTTCCTTCCTCCCCTCCCTGCATTGAGAAGGCAAGCAATTCAATACACAATATGCATGTGTAGTCATGCAAAACATTTTTGTGATAGTTATTTTGTGAAAGAAAATATAGACAAAAAAATCTCAAGAAAAATAAAGTATGCTTCAATCTATAGTCAGATAACATCAGTTCTTTCTCTGGGGATGGATAACATTTTTCATCATAAGTCCTTCAAGGCTGATGTGGATCATTGTATTGCTGAGAATGGCTAAGTCATTCACAGTTGATCATCTTACAATATTGCTGTTACTTTGTACACAGTACATGCACTTTGCATCAGGCCATTCAAGTCTTTCCAGATTTTTCTGAGAGCACCTTGCTCATCATTTTTTTACAGTATAGTAGTATATTCCATCATAATCACATACCACAACTTGTTCAGCCATTCCCTGACTGATGGGCATCCCCTCAATTTCTAATTCTTTGCCCTCCAAAAAAGAGTAGCTAGAAATATTTTTGTACAATAGGTCATTTTAATTTTTGTTTTTTATCTCTTTTGGGATATGGACCTAGTAGTGGTATCTCTAGGTCAAAGGCTATGCATGTTTTTATAGCCCTTTGGACATAGTTCCCTTCTTTCACCCTCACTTACTCTCTTACTTTCCTATAGGGTAAGATAGATTTCTATACCCAATTGAGTGTGTATATCATTTTCTCTTTGAGCCAATTCTGATGAGAGTAAGGTTCACTTACTCCCCTTCACCTCCCCCCTCTTCCTTTCCACTGTGAAAGCTTTTTCTTGTCTCTTTTATGTGAGATAATTTACCCCATTCTACCTCTCCCTTTCACTTTTTCCCAGTACATTCCTCTCTCGCCTTTTAATTTCATTTTTTAGATATCATCCCTTCGTATTCAATTTGCGCCTGTGTCATCTGTCTATATATACTCCTTTTAACTACCCTAATAATGAGAAACGTCTCATGAGTTACAAATATAGTCTTTTCATGTAGGAATGCAAACAGTTTAACCTTATTAAGTCCCTTATGATTTCCCTTTCCTGTTTACCTTTTTTTGCGTCTATTGAGTGTTGTATCTTAAAGCAAAATTTTCTATTCATTTCTGATCTTTTCATCAAGAATGCTTGAAAGTCCTATATCTTATTGAATATCTTTTTTTCCCCTGAAGGCTTATACTCAGCTTTGTTGGGTATGTGATTCTTGATTGTAATCTCAGCTCCTTTGCCTTATAGCATATCATATTCCAAGACTTTAATGTAGAAGCTGCTTAAATCTTGTGTTATCCTGACTGTGCCTCCACCATACTCCAATTATTTCTCTCTGGCTGCTCGAATATTTTCTCCTTGACCTAGGACTCTGGGATTTGGCTATAATATTCCTGGCAATTTTCATTTTGGGATCTCTTTCGGAAGATGATCAGTACATTCTTTTGATTTCTATTTTACCCTTTGATTCTTGAATATCAGGGCAGTTTTCCTTGATAATTTTTTGAAAGGTGATGTTGAGGCTCCTTTTTGATCATGGCTTTCAGATAGTCCAATTTTTTTTTCCCTAGATCTATTTTCAGATCAGTTGTTTTTCCAATGAGATATTTCACATTGTCTTCTTTTTTTTTCATTCTTTTGGGTTTTTTTTTTATTGTTTCTTGATTTCTCATAAAGTCACTAGCTTCCATTTGCTCAATTATAATTTATAATATAATTATATTTTCTTAAGTAAGCTTTTGGATCTCCTTTTCTATTTGGCCAATTCTGCTTTTTAAGGCATTCTTTTCCTCATTGCCTTTTTGCACTTCTTTTACCATTTGGCCTAGTCTGTTTGTAAGGTGTTATTTTCTTTAGTATTTGTGTGTGCATGTGTGTGTGTGTGCTTTACCAAGCTTTTGACTTATTTTTCATGATTTTCTTGCATCACTCTCATTTCTCTCCCCAGTTTTTCCTCTGTCTCTTACTTGATTTTCAAAATCTTTTCTGAGCTGTTCCATGGCCTGAGACCAATTCATATTTTTTCTTGGAGGCTTTGGATGTAGGAGCTTTGACTTTGTTGTCTTCTTCAGAGTGTGTGTTTTGATCTTACTTGTCACCATAATAACTTTCTATAGTCAGAGTTTTTTTTTTTTCCCATTGTTTGCTCACATTCCAAGTCTATTACTTGACTTTGACGTCTTTGTTATAGCAGGGCTCTGCTTCCAGTGTGGAGGGCATACTGTCCCAAGCCTCAGGGGTTTTATACAGCTTTTTTCAGAGTCACTTCTAGGGACCTGTAAGTTTTCAGTTCTTCCAAGCTAGTATGATCTAAGGAGAGGTATTTACTACTCTTGTGGCTTGTGCTCTGGTTTATGTGTAACCACAAGCACTCTTTTCTGCCCTGGAACTGTGAAAAGGGCTCCAATTCTGCTGTGGCCACAACCTCTGCTATGCTAGTACTCCTCCTCACCCTGGGACTACCACCCAGGACTGGGGCCCAGATCCAAGTATGGGCAAAGCAACAGAGTTCTGCCTCAGTGCTAGCAAAAAGACCCCTGTAATCTCCTTATGACAAGTTGTTTGACCCCTTTATCATCTGTGGGATGAAAGCTCTGGAAGCAGCCATTGCTGCTGCTAACTCTGTCATTTCCAAGGCTTACTCCTGATTACTTAGGGCTGAGGGTATACTGGCCCAGCCTGCACTGCACTGTGCTCCTCTCTCACCCATCAGCATTCCTGCTGATCTTCTAAGTTGTCTTTGATTTCTGTGGGCTGAGGTGACTAGAAACTACCATTGCTGACAATGATTCAGTTGCCCTGAGGCCTGCTCCAGGTTTGCTGGGGCCTGGTATATACTAGTGTGGCCTAAGCTGTACTGCATTCCTCTTGCACCCCAGTGTGACAGACTTTTCCTGCTTTCTGTCCAAGTCTTCTTGGGCTGGGAATTTGTTTCACTCCATCTTTTTGTGAGTTCTGCTGTTCTAGAATTTATTTAGAGTCATTTTTTAAAGGTATTTACAGGGGTTTAGGGGAGAGAGCTCAGGTGAGTCCCTGCCTTTACTCCTCCACATTGGCTCCATCTGCCCTCAAATTATCTTGTATATACTAATACTACTCCTACTCCCACTATCGCTAAACAACAACAAAAATTAATAATAATAATAGCATTTAAAAATATTTGTATTGTATGTAAAATAATTTTTAATAATCATTTTTTAAAATTTTGAGTTCTAAATTCTCTTTTTCCTCCCCTTCCCTCTCTCCTTGAGAAAGCAAGCACTTTGATTTCAATTATACATATGAGGTTATGCCAAACATATTTACACATTAGCCACGTTGCAAAAGAAAATGCAAAATAAAAGAATAAAAATAAAGCAAACATAAAGTATGCTTCAGTCTGCATTCAGACTTCATCAGTTCTCTCTCCAGAAGTGGATAACATTTTTCATTATTGGTCTTTTGAAACTGTCTTGGATTGTTGTCATGATCAGAATAGTAAAGTCTTTAAAAAATTGGAGTTTAAATGGTATCTACTCTATTATGTAGTTTAAATATTGCATACTCTACCAATGCAGATAGACAATGCACCTTCAACTTACGGTTCTAAAAAGCTGACTAGGCAGAACCAAAAGAACTTTGTACACAATAACAGCCATGTTGTGTGATGACTAATATTGATAAACTTAACCTTTCTCAGCATTACAAGGATCTAAGACATCTCCAGAGGCCTCGTGATGGAAAATGCTATCTACATCCAAAGACAGAACTATGGAAGTTGAATCACTATCATTTTTTTTCTCTTCTGTTGAGTTTTGTTTCCTCTTTCTGATGGTTCCTCCTATTGGTTTTAATTGTTACTTACAACTTCACTAATGTGAAAATATGTTTAATAGGAATGTAAATGTATAGCCTATATCAGATTGTGCACCATCTTGGGGAGGCTGGTAGGGAGGAAGGAGGAGAAAAATTTTAAACTCAAAAGCGTGTGGAAGTGATTGTTGATAAATCAAAATAAACTAATAAAATTTTTTAAAAAGAGAGAAAAAAGGGGGAAAAAAGCTGACTAGGTGTTTGATAGGTTCAGTGACCTTAGCGTATGGATGTTATGGAACTTAAAAGAGAGAATGAATATAAAGCACTTTTCAAGTCTTAAAATATATGTGTATATATATATATATATATATATATATATATATATATATACACACATATATACATATGTGTGTGTATATATATGTGTATATATATGTGTGCATATATATATGTATATTTATGTATGTATGCATATGTATATATGTGTGTGTGTATATATATACATATACACACACACACACATATATATATATATATATATACACATACATATATGTATATATCAGTTGCGGTTGTGGTGGTGGTGGTTGTGGTTCTTATTATCATAAGCCTATAGCTACCAGTCCTCAAATCTGGTGTTAACTTCATTCCCCTAGCCTTCTCTTTGCATTCCTGCCGAGCTCAAAAAATATATAGAACAATATGGGGAGAGTACTGGTAAATGTTTAACAACTGGGCTCTTCAGGATTAAAAAAAAAGTATGCACACACTTTTAAACTTAATTTGTATTTAATAACTAAAAATATCAAGACCTGATTTGTAATGACTGCCAATTTCTAAGGTGTAATGCACTCACTAAAAATTTAACAATTGACTCCTAGATTAGAACTAGCTCTAGCACACCCTGGGTCCTATAACTGATATGGTTTAGTGGAATAGCTTGAACCTAGGATCTCCAAACTCAAAGGATGCCCTTCTAATCCTTTACACTATGCTTAAATTTGAAGTCAAATGAGAGAATATTTGTATTGTATTGCTAGCACAGTACCTACATATTAGGGTGATAGGAATTTCATATTCTTTGAAATGAATTGATTTGATACATAAGAGGGTAATATGCTCACCAAAGATGTTTGCTACTATTGTGAAGGTTATGATTTCCTTAATTTTCCAAAGATGAGTGCCTTCATTTCCCCTAAGATACAGGTCTAACAATATAAGTTATTCACCCCAAAAGTTTCAATGACTCTCTACTGCATACATGATAAAGTAAAAATTCCCTAGCATGCATGTGCATGTGTGCATATGAGCACTTTTAATAGGTTGCCTGGTCCTGGCTTCTGACAAGCTCCTAAAAGATAAGGTTTCCTGGCTCCTATGACATAATTTATAAGACTGTCATGTTTGAAAGAAGACTAGAGTCTACAAGGTTACATTACATATTGTCAGTGGGATATGAAAGTTTTACTTTCAAAATGGTTGATGGGGAGATGCATCATCTCTTGCTGGAGCATGAAAATCCTTCATATTACACAGTGCTGCCTCCCTGGCAACCCATGACTCTATGGCCAGGTCTTGGAAAACTATGGAACCTGAGGTAATAGATTAAAGAAGTCATTATTTTTCAGGGCAGCTAGGTGGAACAGTGGATAGAGCACTAGCCCTGAAGTCAGAAGAACCTGAGTTCAAATTCAGCCTCAGACCAAAGACTTGACACTTACTAGCTGTGCGACCCTGGGGAAGTCACTTAACCCCAATTGCCTAAAAAAAAAGTTATAATTTTTGTTGTTGCTGTTAACATAACCTATGATGCCATGGGTATAGGAATCTCCTTGTAGTAATTCAGATCTGAACCTTGTCTTCTATTAATGGTCTTGGAGAGTCACTTGAGGTGCTAAGGGCCAAGTGGCTTGCCAAAGATCACACAGCCAGCATGTATCAGAGACAGGGCTTGAACCCTGGTGTTCAAGATATCGAGGTTGGCTCTCTACCCATGAGTTGCCTTACAAAACAGATAATCTGGTTTCTAAAATTCCCTGACTTACATCTGGAATGAGGCTTTAATGTTGAAAGAATCAGAATACCCAAGCCTAACCTTTCTGTCCATGTTATTAATATATGCTTCTTAAGTCATAAAGGAAAAAAAATGCCCCTTTTCCCTTGATAGAAAAAAAAAATTCCAGTGCAGTCCTATGTGGGTATCAGTAGAGTAAGCTTACTGGATATTTCAAAAGCAAAGTAATGATGTGAAATTTCTTTTTCCCCTGGAGATACATAGAATTTTGAGGTGTAAATAAACTTGGAGCTTATAAGAATACCAAAGGATCCAAGATATGGAATTGGGAAAGATACTAAAGGTCACCTAGTCCAACATCATCTCTTTACAGATGAATAAACTGAGGCAGAGAGGGGTTATGGAGACTTGCTGATGTTCACATAGGTATTAACACCTGATCCAGGATTTGAACACAGATCTAGCATTCTTTCTATTACACTGTGGTTGCTTTGGATCATTTGCTCTAATGAAGAAGCTGTGGTTTAGAGATCTTTGAGGTCTGACCTTTGGAAAGCTCCTCCTTTGTTGTTCAAGTCCACCCACTCTTTTCTAGTTGGTATCGTGTGATTCCTCTAGATGTGTGCACAATTTTCCACACCTCTTTTTTTTTCTGAAGTGACTATTCTGGTTTTTGCCACCGTTACAGCTTCTCACCAGCATTATCTTATTCAGTTATTCTTTTAGGGCTATATATACTAATTTGACTAATGTGGAAGAAAATAATTCTCTCACACTTAAACACATTCTCCCATAGCTAAAATCATGGGGCACAACCTTTTCTACAGTGTCAGACGGGGAGAATTACACTTAATACTTGCTTATCTAGATGAGAGAAGGAAAAGAAAAAGATTGCAGGTAAGTTTTAGATTATTATAAGCACATTTTATTTAGCTGATGAAAGAGGTGAGCACTGAAGATTGAAGGAGAATGGATGGAAGGAACTGGACCAGTCCTGACTCTCATGAGGTTTATATACCCTTCTCTTTCTCTTTCCTTTGCTCAGTCCTGTGCTGGGTTTCAATGGAAGGTATGGTCTTTGAACAGGTGCTCAGACTTGTGTCTAGAAAATTCTTTCTTTTATAAGAATCCCAGTCTTATCCCCTCCCCCATCACATCCTCAAATGTTTCCTTCCCAATGGAACAATCTAATACTAGTCCCTTACTTTTTTTTAATAATTGAGGATGATGTTATTCAGACACAAATGACAAGCAGATAGAATAGCCAGAATTAGAAGCCATTAGACTGGTAGACTTCCAGACCCATTCTTAGGTTATTGGACAATACTGCTCTCCATTTCAGCTCAGATTTCTTGTTTACAGATGAGGCAAAACTGTCTGCTGTTTCAAATATTAACAATTTGACCCAAATAAACAGGTTCAATTGACAGACTACTCTAACTGCAATACACTTTTTTTGGGGGGGGGTTTAAATCATTGCAGAGGGATTTATTGTTATAAGAAAAGCAGTGGCTACTGACTGTTATGATCACTCTAAATAACTGGTTCTGTAATGGCAATTTCAGTGTTTGTGGAAATAAAAAGTAAAAAAACTGGACATATGGTGATGTTCCATATCCTACTAGGGACAGTGACAGAGATGAGATTTGGGATTGGTTTGTTATAGGGGACCCCTAAGTAAACAAAATTTCCTCCACCAATTTAGGTTGGCACCTTCATTGCAAATTCTAGACTGAAAGAGCTTCCCAGATCATTGAAAGGTTAAGTGACTTGTGCAGGGTCAAAGTCAGGATGTGTCAAAGGCAGAATTTGTACTCAGGTGTTTCTAGCTTCAATCCACCATACCAATATGGGGCAACATAGCGTAATGGATAGAACGTTGGACTTAGAATCTGGAAAACCTGGGTCCAAAGTCAGCCTCTCGTACTTATTGGGTATGTGACCCTACGTTCTGTTTGATGGGGTGATTCTAAAAAACAAAATTGGGTAGGAAAAGGTAAAAAGAAGCAATTATATTGTAAAAAATGGAGCATGAAAGGAAGAGCTAATACAGAGGAAGCAGGTAGAGGTGGAGGACTGGTAATATTGGAAACTTAATCTTATCTAGGTTGAAAAGAAATTGCCTCTCTCAATCCTACTAGAACTTAGCATCAACTAGAGAGCTAGATAATTAGATGCATAGATGGATAAATGAACAGACAGATAGATGCCTAGATAGATAGATAACATTCAAATTGGGAATAGATATATATGTACATATATATGTGTATACACACACACACACATATATATGTATATCCTTTTTCCATGAAAAATTTATATAGGTCTTACTCTATTTACAATAAGAATATAGTATACAACATATATCATGGGCATATAAGTCATGTAAATATACATGTGCAATTTATATTATATTAAATTTATATATATATGAATCATGTAAATATATTTTGTATAAATCATGTATAAATATAAATCATGTAAATCCCAGTTTGATTAGGCTTAAAATAATGAATAAAATTGTATACATAAACACGAAAGAAGGAATTACAGTGCAGGAAGAGTAATGAATGGATAGAGATAAATGATACTATAGGGCAACTAAGTATGCAAAGAAGTCATCCAAAACCTTATGATCATGAGAACTGTCATTAGTAGTTAAGGACACACTGAAGGACAGCAAAGCCAGTGTGATGAAGTACTGAGGATATCTAAGAGCAAAAGGCTTAAATGGATGAGAGAATTGTACAGGTTTTAAGGGCAGAGTACATTAAGCCAGTTAATGTGGCTATCTAAGGACACAGAGCATTCCCAGTGTGGGACTGTGACTTTTCCAGGAACTCAGAGCATACTTTGTAACATGGGGATTATACCACATAATCCCTAAAGACACCATTTCATGCCATCTGGCTTTGTTGTTATTATCATTTTGAGACCTTTTACACCCTGAAAACATGTCTCCCATTCATTTTTATGGCATTTTCCTTTCAAAATATAACTCAAACACCCAAATCAAATTAGTATTTATCGTTTTAATTTTATGCCTTTAAAAAAGGCCTTACCCATACAATTTCTTCTGGTTACTAATCTTTACACCCTTACTCACAGTTCTTCCTGCCATGGCTCCGACCTTCCTCTATCTTCTCTCCTTCATTTCTCTCTCTCTCTTTCTCTCTCTCCCCCATCTCTCTCCATCTCTTTCTCTCCCTCTCCCCTCTTTTGTCTCTCTGTTTCATCCTTTTTTTCCTTCTTCTCTCTTCCATTCTCCTGTGACACACATTCAATAATACTTCATCTTATGAGATTGAACTCACTTTGCCATTCAGTAAGTCACACATATATATTTTACATGAAATATAGCCTGAACTGCACTTAAGGTGGCTATTCTCACCTCTCAGGTCTAAGCCTTCAAGCACAAGGTGTTGTCAGCTATCCCTGTGGCTGAACTTGCCCTGACCAGTCTTTCCTACTGTGACTTAAGCATGGTTGGGGAACATTATGAATCAGAGAAATAGACACTGAATGCAGGGAACAATAATCGAAGCCAAAGATATATTTGCTCTGGAAACCTCCCAAAGTGCACTAATCAATTGCCAGGCTAGAAGCTAGAAAGAAACAATCTTCCATCACCTCTGAGCCTCTGCAAACTCAAATTATTTTATTGTCATTTTATATTTTTCAAAGGGAGGGCAGCTATTAGGTATACAGAACTTTAGAACTATAACGGATTGTAGTTGAAGTTGTTAGATTCTGTTTGCCATATTCAGGCATGTCATTTTTAACCTTTCTGTTCTCTGATATTTTCACTTATAAAACAAGGTAGATAGAACAGGAAACATTTGAACCTCTGGATACTAGGGTCCCAATCTAGCTCCATTCATTCATTCATTCATTCATTTTTGTGGTTTCATTTACCATTAAGCAAATAACCACAAAATTAAACAGTGACAAACTTAATGACAAAATTGATTGGGATCAAGGAATATAGAATTCAAAGGGATCTTGGAGGTATTTTAGTTTAACTTCCACAGAGGTAAAGACTAGGGCCTAATGTGGGTAAAGAGACTTTATCCATCCCCCCGCAGCTAGTACGTGACTCAGGAATAGAACTCAGAACTTATGATTTCCACTCTGGGGTTCACCACCCTGCATCACACATCCTCCCCTGATAACCCTTTCTTCTCTTGCCCCAGTCTTATTCTTATGTGAAGAGACTGATGTGAGAAGTGAGGTACAGTGGAAAGAATGTAATCCTTAGAGTTAGGAGAAACCTGGTTTTGAATCCATCCTCTGACACATAATAATTCTGTAATCTTGAACAATGAGGATGACAGCATCTCAAAATTTTTGATTTGGGATTTCAGTGACCGTCTAGTTCAATCCATACTCAGAAAAGGATCACTATTCTAATATATCCCTATGACATAAAAGATAATAGTGCCTGTATTGTTGACCTCATAGGTTTATCACAACGGATAAAGCTCTGCAAGCCCTGAATTCAAATCCTGCCTCAGATGCTAATTTACTAGCTGGGAAAATCCCTTAACCTCTTGCAGACTCAGTTTTCTCATCTATAAAATAAAGATACTAACAGTACCTGTGTCACTAAAAATCAATTAAGTGACATATATAAAGCACTTCGCAAATCTTAAAGCATTTTTAAAACTTTAAATAAATATTAGTTGTCATTGTTGCTATAATTATTATCATAAGGCTCAAGTGAGAAAATGTTTATTAAATGCTTTGCAGAATTTAAAATAATATACTTCATTTTCTGAATACATATTGTTTTCTCCCAATGAATATAAGCTACTTGAGGTCAAGGACTTTTTTTATTGTCTGTGTTTGCACCCCCAGAACCTACCACAGTGGCTAGCATATAGTAGGGGTTCAATCAATGCTTTTTGGATGAATGAATGAATATTGTTAATATTATATTCTCAAATTTAAAGTTTATTAAAAGTAAGGATACATGGACCAAGGAAATGTATTGGGTCAGGGCTTAAGTTAGGGAAACTTTATAATCGTTTACTCTTAAACATGGTAAACAAAAATAAATGGGTAGGCAGAATCAACATTTCTTGTTGATCTCATCTGACATGAAAAAAAAATCAGGGAACAAAGCATATCAACTGGTAGAAACACAATTCTCGAAGTCATGCTGTGCAAAGCAAGGTCAGCAGCTAATGAAGATGTCTACTGTTTAATCACGGAACAAGCCTCTTGACTTTGCTTGTATCACTGACACCAGCCATTATTGGCTGAGAACCAGCAGAGTACTCAGTGCAGCCTGAAATAAGAGAGGTCTGGAGATCTGCTAATTGCATCTTGTCTCAGCTGTAGGAGGTATCCCACTCCAAAATCAGCCCCATCCAAGGGTTCCAGGTTGCAGCTGGCATAGTGAACCTTGGGCTGTTTTCACTCAATGAAAGATTCTAATTTTATCACAGAATCACAGGATGGACAGAACCTTGAAAGGTCAAAGGATTCTTTCAGGAAGACTTCCTCAACTAAATAACTGAATCTACATAAACAAGTTTGTTGTCATTGTTGTTGTTTATTTGTTTTATTTTACTAATCCTATTTTCAAAGGTTTCCAGAAGCAAGCTTCCACAGCCTCTTCTGAAAATCCATTCTAGTATTAAATAATCACATCAGTAAAATGAAGAGCTTGAACTAAAGAAATTCCCTTCAAACTTCAAATCCTCTGATTTTGTGTACCTTAATCTTTAAACTAATACTTGTTGTTTTAGTTTAAATTTACCTTTCTAAAGGATGATAAACAGTGTCATAGACATCCTAAGTAAGTTCTCTCTACCCAAAGTCAGTGAAATTGAGGCTACATCAGGATCAGAAGTTTTATACTTAACAGGTAGTTGGGATCCTTGGGGTCTTATAGAGGCCAAGCCTCTCATTTTACAGACCCAGAGAACTTAAACTGCTTACCCAAGGTCTTATAGGTAGTAAGTGTCAGAGACAACGTCCAATCAGATTTCATTCCTTTCCATTCAAGAATGTACTAAAAATTTACTATGTGCAGGGTACTGGGCTGGTTAATTGGAATACCAAGACAACAAAAAGGGAAAAAAGCATAGCCCCTGCTCTCAAAGAGCTTACATTCTCTATACATGCACAAATATGTATCTAGGAATGTATAGATATATATGTTCATGTACATACATACTCTCTGTGTTGTGTAATTCAAGATACTACAATAACATATATAAATGTGTACATACATACTTTATGTGTATATATAGGATTTATAATGTTTGAATATTTATACTTGCATGTATAATACCCATTTATTTCTACTAATATATAAATACATATGATACAGGAAGTTGAAAGTTTTATCTATATCCATATCCATATATAACATATTCTAGGGATACTTGGATATCTACAGATATAATATATTAAAAGAATATAGGTATGGCTACATATGCTATAGCTGTAGGTAATCATTAGCTTTGAGCTAATTGTCAGTTATTTAGTATTTGACAAGCATTTATTAAGTGTTCACTATGTGCCAGGCATTGTGCTAAAGGCTAGGAATGCAGTGAAAGGCAAAAATATGGTCATTGCCCTCAATGAGTTCATGTTCTAATGAGGAAGATAACACATGAATAATACACAAAATAGATGGAAGGTGATCTTAAAAGCAAGGCATTAGCAGCAAGGGGATGGACTGGGGATCAGGAAAGATCTCTTATAGAAGGTAAGATTTGATTTGGGTCTTGGAGGAAGCCTGGGAAACTAACAGATGATGGTAAGAGGGATAGTATTCTGGGCATATAGGAAGGCAGTCAATACAGAGGCACAGAAATTGGTGATGGAACATCTTACATGAGAAATAAGTATTAGTCCGTTGAACCTGGATCATGGAACATGTGGAGGCAATTAAAGTGTATAAGCCTGGAAAGGTAGGAAGGGACCAGGTTGTGAAATCTTTAAGTGCCAAAAGTGTTTCTATATTTGATCCTTGAGATAATAGGAGCCTTTGGGGATTAATAAGTAAAAGTGACATGGTCAAGTTTGCCCTTTCGGAAAATCACTTTGGCAGCTGAGTTTTGGAGCTGACATTGGAGTGGGGAAAGACTAGAGGCAGAAGGTTATTGTAGTGGTTCAGGGAGAGGTGATAAGGGCCTAACTACAGATGGTGACTGTATGAGTGTAGAGAAGGGGATGTATACAATAGTTGTTATTAAGGCAGAAACACTATATGGTAGTGGATTACATCTACTGGTTGATTTTTAAGGGGAAACACACTAGTAGGGACTGGTGAACTATAATATTTTAAGTACAGCCTCATAGAATGATCCCTAGAATCTGAAGTACCAATAACTCTCTGGGTCCCTAATCCACAGGGGCAATTACCAAGTTGAGGGAGTAGCCTAGAGTTAGTGCTGTTAAAAGTATGTGTTGAATATATCTAAATTTGTAAAAATAAATGGTTATAATTAAAGTAGCATATATAACTATATGTGTACATGTGTGTGTATATATATATACAATATGCATATATACATATATGTGTGTGTATAATCCATACACATACATGAATATATAACCTATATGTACACACATTTGGATATCCTGCTATACAGATAACCATATATATACATATATATATATATACACATACATATATATATACATATATATACACATATGTATGTATGTATGTATGTATGTATGTGTATACATATATGTATATGTTTGTGCATATTGAAGGCTGTTGGTTAGCCTTGGTCTGGCTTATCCCATCTGGTGAGACTGTTCTGCTTGGTTGTGTCTGCTGCATATTGCTACAGCTTTTTAGAGCCACAGGTGAGAGTTGAGTGCCAGGTGGACACCAAAGGGAGATGAGCAATCCTGATAAGGGCTCAGCAAGTCCTTACACCAGGTGTACTAATCCTACCTGAACATGCCACCTTGAAAATGATATAGAGGAACATAGTAACCAGAAATAAGATGAAAATAATATCATAGTCATTTGCCATAAACTTTCAGAACTTGAATGAGCCTTAAAGATCATCTAGTCTAATCTCTCATTTTATAGATGAGGAAACTGGATCCAAGAGACAGCCACCAATGCCCAGCTGCCTTCTTGGTACCTCCATCTGACTTTCCTTCTAGCAGATTTAAAAAATTATTATCAACCTAGCATTCATCATCTCCCATAAAACCTGTTCTTCTTGGCTTTATTAATTCTATCAAAGTACCCTCACCTTTCATGTTACCGAAACTCAAAATGGCAGATACATTATTTCTCTAGGTGGTTTAAGTACAGTCAACTTTTTTAGTCCAATCAGTTCTTCATTCACAGTATCTTTTGCCTCTGTCTTCTTTCCTGATGCCAACATCTTATATATGCCATAAAAATCATAGGATTTAGGGGCAGGTAGGTGGTGCAGTGGATAGAGCACTGGCCTTGGATTCAGGAGGACCTGAGTTCAAATGCGGCCTCAGACACATAACACTTACTAACTGTGTGACCCTAGGCAAGTCACTTAACCCCATTGCCTAGCCCCCCCAAAAAAATCATGGGATTTAGAGTGGGAAGGGTAATTACAGATCATTTAATGCAACAATCTCATTTTAGAATTGAGGAAACTGGTACAAAGAACAGTTAATCAATCGGACTGAAGCCTTCTAGGCAGAGTTGGGATTCAGACATCTTGTAATGCTCTTGATGATGATGCCTCAAGGCTACCATCAGCGAAAAGTATATTGATATTTTTTCAGCCAGACTTGTTATTTTATCAACGTACTGAGTCCCCTATGAAGAAACTCCTTCTACCAACACAGATTAGCAACTGCTCTGCAAGTTATAATCTTTGAGAGTTGCCAAAGGCACAATGTCTTAACTTGTTCAGCATCATAAAGTCAGTTATATGTCAGAGACATAACTTACGTTGGAACCTAGGCTTTCATGAATCAGAGGCCATACATCTTTTTGTTACATCATGTTCTCTGAAGTACTATGTGAAAAGAAATCAAGGCTAGAATGGGAAAAGCTGATAAGTGAATAATTAGTAGGGTTTAATTCAATTGAGGAAACTGAAGTCAATAATTTAGGTAGGAATGGAATCATATTCTTACCAATTTTCTACCTTGAAAAACTTCGTGGAATTAAGGTCAATTATGAATTGCATTTTCATTCCATCAGCACTGTGGTCTGTTATTTAAATAAATGTTGGTCTCATTCTGCCTTGATTTACTAACTTATTAACCTATCAACATTACTTTATAGAAACATTCTAAAGAGTTTTAAATTATTTAATCTAACAACTCTTTACCAACTTTCTTTGCCTTACCCAGAAGATATCTGTCCCAAATGAAATGCATTTTAAAGTTCATTTTACCCCCCAAAGAAGAGTCAAAACAGATTGGGTCCAGCAACCACAGTGTTTTCTCCATAACTTTACACATGATCCCAGTGGATGAATATATCCAAATCCATTTCATAGATAGAGAAGGAAAGTAGAGAAAGAGGTTAAGATTGGACCTTCAAAAGAGTGTGAGATTCTTTTTTAACTTTATATAGGAGGCTTGTAATCATGGCCCAACAGGAAAATCTTTAAGAGTTTCAGGGCCTGCCCTCCACTGCTACAAACTCAGAGTTTTCAAAGCTATTGGTCTCTGAGAATATAGAGGACAATTGGGCTTTATAGTATGCAATATTTTAAAATATCAAGTGTTATATGAATGCTAAATAACAAATTACCATAATAAATATTGTGAAATCTCTGAAGATAATTGTTTCTTATATTCATTGTATAATCAAGGCTAATATTTGGTATTCAACTGAAGCGTAAAATAAATAACATCATTTAATTTACAACATCTTAATTAATCTAATTTCATCCATAAGACTATATGACTCAACTTGGCAAGGATCAAATGCACTTCTATTTATCAATTTTTAAAAATCCAGTTGACTGTTTTAAAATTGTATAAGCATAAAAAACAAAAAAGGAATTATTGCTTTCAAAAGCACTCTTTTTGCTTCTCTGACTCAAAAATGTCTCTGATTAAAATTTTTAGCTTTGGCAAGCAGTTATTCCAAAATGTGATCAAATGATAAATGGATGAGATATTCATGATTAAAACCCAGCTTTTGTGCTATGTTTTCTCAGTAATATTTCTCAACTAAAAATGAGTAATTATTTTTACAATATAGACTGATGTGCCTAACATTTGAGAAGCACACAGAAAACGTTAAGTAGAAAGAATGCTGCAGTACAGAGAGCCTTGGGCAAACAGAATCCTTGAATGTTACAATTACATTCCTTAAAATTGACTTGTTTTATCGTACTATGTCATATGCTCATGAATTTAGGAAAATAGAGTAAGCCCTTGGAGCGTGTTTTGTGTAAGTGTAATCTGTCCCTTCTCTTCCTTAATTTGGCTCATTTATCTTTGATTATGGTGCAGGATACCCTGCGATCCCTTTCTCACCTTCCCGTGTCTGTCTTCAGAAATGAAAGGATTCTTACCTGGTGTAGAAACAGGTTGAAGTCATTGTGGTCTAGACACCACTGGGCCTGGAAGGGTAGCTCCTGAGCTGACACACCTTGGACCTTTAAACTGCAGAATCTACCTGTAAGGTGCTACAGTCTTTGAGAGACCGTTGAGCTGTTGGACATCACAATGAGACTCTGCAGGACTCAGGTCTATTGTTGATCTTTTACAATGTGAAGTGTTTTAAAATACACGTTAACGATTATATAGTATTGTTCAGCAGAAATATTACATTTTTCTTTGTTGGAGCATATTAATTTCTCCCTCTTTTTGCCTCCCTCCCTATTCCTCTCTTCATCCTCTCTGTCTGTCTCTATCTCTCCCTCTATATCCTACACCTAGTTTTTAATCTAAGAATCCTAATGAACAAAGTAGAAAAGTCTAAGTTATAATAAGAAAATAATGATAACTCACATTTGCATAGCACTTTACAGCTTGCCAAACACTTTGAATACATTATCAGTGCATTTGAGCCTCAAAAGTTATTCTAAGATAGTTATTCCAAGTATTATTATCTCCAATTTACAGATATGAAAAATGAGTCTCAGAAAAGCTAAATGACTTGCTCTCAGTCATATGGCAGACTCAGACTTTGAACCCAAGTCTCATTTCAATTGGTCTGAGTTAGTTACTTGAACATACCTTCAAAATTTCAGAAAAAAGGGGGATTATTACATTGTTACATAGTAACCTCACAGCACTCTGAAAGTAAAAAAAAGTGAGGAAATTAATGATCCCAACCATTGTTAATGAAATGAGGATCCTCTCCCCAAATAAGGAATAAGAGAGTAGAGTATATATTCTTCCTATAAAATAGGGAGGATTTGTGCTCTCCATGGGTAAAAGTTGAATGTTGTAGCTATGCGCAGTTTTGAAAGTTGTCTTACCTTTAGCAAGAACATAACCCCACTCATACCCCCATCATTCAGTCTAGAGTTTAGAATGTAAAAGGTATCTACCACTGGCTCATATTTCATAAATTTATAACAAATTTGGCTCATTACATTGCTCCTACATGGGACTCTGGTAAAATTCCTATCATAATCCTTATTCCTTTTCAACCACTTGTGGCCTAAAAAGGAAAACATATTCACATTATAGTTTAAAATACCTTTATACAATAAATGTAATTTTAAAGACAATAGAATAAAACCAAAAAATTTTTCTGCTCAGGTAAAGGATCCATGTCCAGCAGCTGCTGCCTAATTAACGTCTTGAGTTCAGACATTAACTTTTCCTCAGGCAAAAGTCTCTCATCTCACCCCAAGTGGCTTTTAAAGAATTAGTGAATCAATAAATTAGTACGCATTTTGTGCCCATTCAATGTATGTGTCACTCTACTAGGAGCAGATTTCAAATACAAAAATGAGACTGCCCATCCTTTCACAGGAATAAGGGAACGAGCCATCATGATCTCAAACATTATCTTTTTCTGGGGAATGTCATTAGCCACTCCCATCTGGTACTCTGCCTTCTCCTCTGACTGAAATATGGCAGGCCTCTCTGATATATCCAATCCCAGAAACAGAAGAGAAGTGTACTAAGGCTGTCCCGCCTTCTGGCAGGCTCTACTGTCTTCCTCATCAGGCATCTCGCATGGTATGTTCTGGCATGCAGGGTGGCAGCCTCACAGCCCCACAGCCCAGGATGTATTTTTCAAAATCCTCATTCAGTGGGGCAGTAGACACCCCTATTACTTTTCATTTCAGCTTATTTCCTTTCATCCCCTGGTTTTTGCCCCTAGAGTCGGTTGGTCTGGAGTCAGGGGAACAAAACCAGAAGGTGAAGCAAAGAAACCCAGAGGTCACACCTACTGTCACATCTTTGGGCTTTAATAGAATTCACCAATTCCATCCTTCTTCCAACGCTAAATAGGTGATGCAACATCAACATAGTGATCCCTTGCTTACCTCCACCTCATCTCTTCCAGTGCCAAGGTCTGTTACCTGATTGACCCGTAACAACTGAGAGCTTTTCAGAATTGAGAATTTTCCAGTTCTCCATAATTTTTAAAAAACATAATTCAGGACAATTCTAATACAGAATCTGTGCTAGGAGCCTGAAGAACCTCATAAACTAATTAGAAGCCATCAAGGTGGACTTACTCAAATCAATGTTCTTAGGTTACAGAGTGTATCCTGTTGAAGAGTGTTCACTTATCTCGCCTTTTGGTCATTTTTTTTCGGATACCCCAAAATCATGGTGACAGAAATGCTTCAGAAAATGATAAAATTAGAGAATCATGGAGTTGGAAGGGGACTCGGATCACCTGATTCAGCGGTCTCAGGAAAATAGACATAGCTTGTGGTTATATTTCTTTTAGGTTATTCAAGTTCCACTTTGGACCATTTTCTTTCTACATGAATTGGCTCCTCTGAGTAAGTTGAGAAGGGCTGAGGAAAAGGGTGAAGTTGTTAGGCATACAGTAATTACTGAGCAGCCTATACCTTTCTAGACTGCTCTTTGTGTGTGTGTGTGTGTGTGTGTGTGTGTGTATTTACATATATAAATCTGTTTTTCCTCTCTTGTGAGGAAACTCCTTCTACCAATGCAAATTTCCAACTGCTCTGCAACTTATAACCCTACGAAGTAGTCCTAGGGTATTGAGAGGATAAACAAATTGTTCATGCTCACACAGAAAACATGTGACCAATTGACTGATGGTCAAATGTGTCAGAGGTGATATTTAAACCCAGGTTGTTCAGACTCCAAGACAAACTCTCTTTCCACAATGCCATGCTGCCCTTTAAAAAAATGTTTTTATAGCTTCCCAAAATACAGTGCTGGGTGTGGAGTCAGGAAAACTCATCTTTAAGGATTTAAATCTGGCCTCAGACACTTCCTAGCTATGTGACCTTGGGATTAACTCTGTTTGCCTCAGTTTCCTCATATGTAAAATGAGCTGGTAAAGGAAATGGCAAACCACTTCAGTATCTTTGCCAAGAAAACCCCAATGGAGTCAAGAAGTGTCTGACACAACTGAAAACAATGGAACGAGGAGTGGCAAGGTAGCCCAGTGGTAGAGCATTAGCCCTGGAGGTAGGAGGACCTGAATACACATCTGGCCTCAGACACTTAGCATCTGTGTGACCCTGGGCAAGTCACTTAATCCAGATTGCCTCCAAAAAAAGAAAGAAAACAGAAAGAAAACAGAAAACAACTGAACAGCAGCAAAATACATTCAGTCACAATTGCTTAGGTTGGTGGTTTTTCATTTGGAGTTTGCCTACTGTACTTCCTTCTGTCTGAAGCCTATTATCTATAGTGTCTATAGAAACTCCTTCCGCAGATCTGCATCTGTGGTAGTGCCTGGGACATTGAAGGGTTAAGGGTCATGATCACACAGGTTGTGTGTGTAGGGCAGCAGGGCTTGTACTCAGGTATTCCTCCTTCCAACACCAGCCCTCTCTCTACCATGCTGTTCTGTGATGCCTTCTAGATCATAGCTATGGGATAGGACTTAGGATCATGCAGACCAGGGATATGTCCAGACCTCTTTGTCCATCTAGTGAAACCTATGGACACTTTTTCATAATGCTTCAAATTCATAAAATAAATTACATTGAAATTTATTGAAAGTTTAATGAAAATTTGTTGAAAGTTATCAAATTTTTTTTTAAAAAAATCATAGCCCCCAGAGTGAACCCTCCTGACTTAGATATATAGTCCAATCCTTTCATTTTACAGATGAGGGAAATGAGACTTGCAGAGATTAAGTGACTTGCCCAGGGTCATGCAGATGGAGAAGAGAAATTCAAACCCTTAGAGTTCAGCTCTAATACTCTTCCTTCTTTACCATTACAAACCCACATGTAGAATTTAGTATGTACTTACAGTTTGCATGTATCCTGAAGATGTATGAGTGACTTAAATTTTATTTTAAGAATCGTATATTATTTGTAAGGTGTCTGTGGAAACTTCTTATACTTGAAAAAAAACACCTTTAATTGTTTATAATATCTGTCTATTGAGAAGCAGTACAATAGTGAAAGCTAGCCAAGAAGCCAGTACTAAGTAGTGTCAAATTCCACCAGCTGTATGACTGTGGGTAGGGCAGTTAACTTCTTGTCACCCCTAACCAACACTCTTAAGAGTACAACTCAGCATTTATTAAGCACCTCTACAAAATCAAACACTGTGCAAAGCATTTAGGATAGCAAGAAAGGCAAAAACATCCCCCGCTCTGAGGAGCATCAGGTCTCTACCCTCAGGTTCACAGAAGAGTTGCTGATCTGCAATGGTGGATGGAATCTCCAACCTAGAATTTCCCTAAACTGATAGAATCTCAGGTCTGTACTAAGTAGCCCAACACACAAGCTCTGTGCACACCTGGATGTGCACACACACACACACACACATACACACACACACCATCTTTCTACAGTAATAATATCATTAAACTACATTCATTAAGATCAAAAGAACAAAGCTTAAACTATGTTCTTATTTTCAAAAAGTGCAGTGAAATCTTTCCAAATGTTCATTTCAGAGGATCTTGTTCTATAACGATACCTTGCTTCAGAATACATTCTAGCGAGGGAGTTTCTGGTGCATCAGTTTTTCCCTTTCTCATCTACCCCAGAGAAGTTGGATTAATGTGAGCCTTAAGCTGATGTAAAATAAATCAAACCCTCAATGGTGTTTAACATTCAAATTAAAAGAGCAATTTGGCAATTGATCTGCCATCAGCCAAAGCGGACAGGAGAAAATACTGGGCCTGGAAACAAATTTGTCTTTCTTAAATGCTCACTTTCAAGTGTGTCTGGTTTCTAGCCCAGTCTGTATCAGAAGGGATCAATTTTTTTTTCTCCCTTTTCCCTGTTCTACTTTTGTGCTGGTATTGTCTGAATCCCAGAGTGAACAGCAATACATCATCCTGCTTCAACATCTGCTAGAGCCCCCTCTCCTCCTAATCTGCCCAGATCCCCAAAGCCTTCCCCACCTGCTATAGCACCAAATGCTCATTATAGCACACAGCTACGCCCTTCACTGTCCTTTCTCCCTGACTCTCAAGGTTAACATGGAACAATGACTATTATTAAGCAGGGGCTTTAGGAATATAAAAGCAGACCGGGTGAGGAGTTGGGGGTGGGGACGTGGAAGGAATTGGGTAGTATGCCAGGAGAGCTGGCAGTCAAAAGCTGCTAGAAAGCTGTGGCCAATTTTCCAGTCGAAACATGAGTCACTGAACAGAGATGCACCCGAAATAAATAGCTTCCCTGTTCAATGCCCAGTACAAGGAGGGACCACACCCTCCTGTGGTTTTGGTGTCAGGGTACCGTGGATATGGCTCTGAGTTGTTAGTGGAGAAATGGAGTTAAAAATGGCCAACTTTGAGGGAGCTGGCCACTCTAGAGGTTTTGTTTGTTACTTGGCAAACTCTAAGTTGTAAGCAATTGGAAGTTATTTCTTCTTCCTCCTGGTTATTTTTTCTTCAAACTACCAACCTGTTCCTTCTGCTTGCATCATCAGACTCACTGCCAATGGAAAATCTGATGCATATTGGTACGGACTGCTTGGAAAAGGGAGAGAAAAAGTCAGAATTCTGTAGGCTACCCCATACCTACTTAACTTGTTAAAGGACCTAGAAGGGGAGGGGGGGGCGGGTCTCATCAGGAAAAGAGAGGCAGTTTTTATTTTGTAAACTACCCTATACCTACCTTAATTTGTTAAAGGACCTAGAAGGTGTGTGTGTGTGTGGGGGGGTCTCATCAGGAAAACAGAGGCAGTTTTTATTTTGAATGTCTTGATTTTCATGGGTGTGTGTCTCATCTCTACAATGTCATGAGTCATTCTATTTCATCTAAGTTTTCTACAAGATTTAAAAGTTCAGAGCCAACGTTTCAGTGTGATATTTATAGGAATGATGTTAATAAGATGCTCAGATGCTAGTTGGCCTCCAGAAGAGTCAGACTTCCTATCACATAGCAAACGACCACTGCTTCTCTCCAGGTAACGTATTAAAAAATAAGTAGTTATCCCCTGATAACTGATGGTTATCACCATAATAGCTGATGGTGTCAGCTATTATCTAATAAGCCAACTTCAAAGCTAGAAAGACCTGGATTCACATTCTGCCTCTGATACATTCTGGCTCTGTGACCTGGGCAAGTCACATTGCTTTGGTCAACTTTCAAAAAACTTTCAGTTGTGAAGAAAGCTTCTGACCTATACTGGTAGAGGGAGTTTTCTCACCTGGAAGTTCTCTATATTAATGAAATCACAAGTTCAGTCTCCTATCCCCCACTAGTCATGAGGCAACTATGTACTGCCCTGCGGGGCACTGTGAGCATGGTATGCATCAGCCTTGTTGAAATATTCTCTGTTGCTCAAAGTTCATCAAGATGCCATCTTCAACAATAGTAACACAAATAAAAAACTTGAGCTTTTTGATTGCTCAGAATGCTAGAGAAGCAAATATACATAGAAGAAAAGCAGTGTATTGCCGCTGGAAAAGGCACATTTGCATGTCCTGGTGGTCCATGCACAAAGTAGCAGGCAGGGTGATATAATAGCTGGGATTAAACTTGGAGTCAATAAGGCCTGGTTTGAATGCTGCCTCAGACACTAGCTATGTAGCCTTAGACAATCATTTAGCCTCTCTGAACCTTGTTTTCCTCATCTGTAAAATAAGGATAATAATAATGCCTACTACTTCCCAGGGTCGATGTGAAGATTGAATGAGAAACTGTCTACAAAACATTTGGCAAACATTAAAGTACTAGCCAAATGCTAGCTGTTAATATTATTTAATTAAAGTTAAGAAATAAGCCTCATACTTATATGAATGAGAGTCCAATATTCTCAGCTGGAAGTTTTAAGGATCCTATTTTCTCCAGTTAGATGATAGGTAATAAGCATAAGAACAAGACTAATAATAACAATAATTATAAATATAAAAGTATGTGGAAGCTTTTCCTGGAATGATAAAAGCATTTAAACATGTTATATCATTTTGTTCTCACAAATCCCAGTGAAGGTTGAGGTAAAGGTCCCTTCTGTTGACCGATATTGATGTTTTTAAGGTGAGGTTCTATGCATGAGTTCTCAAAAAGATTCTTGTACATTTTAAAAGGTCCCTTTTCCCAAGTTAAGCACAACCTGTGGTTGTGGTGTATAAAAAGCACACAATTCAATATGTGGTAATATACCCAAAGCATTAGAGATGTCTTATAAGTTGTTTTATTTTCCTTTTCTCATTTTTTGAATGGCAAGTTTAAAGTTGAAACTGGTTTTAGACCAGCAACTTCAGAAAAATGAAAACTCAGAAAGAATAGAGTACTTGGCTTTCATGGTGTTGTTAATTTTCCTATGTTTTCTATTTGGTTAACCATTTCAAATAAAATGTCATCTTGGATAAATGCAGTTTAACAAAAATTACAGACATTTTCTGAAATAGAATTTTCTAAATTTATAATACTTACTTAATTAGCATAAATGCTTCAATATTTCAAGGATCCACAATTTCATATTGGACAAGCCCAAGAGGTAGACAATAGCTCAGACTTAAATTGAAATGGGTGAATAGGCTAAACCAGATTGGATGTGGGAGATCACATTCAATGATCTCAACTGGTCCACTGACTCAAAAGGCTACCGTGAAACCAGAATGGAGAGGTGGAATGAGAAACAGAGGTGGAATTAGAGGACCAGGGTCTAAATTGCATCTCGTCTATATACTCATTGTATGATTCTAAGCAAATCACTTTACCTTTATGGGACTCATTGCCTTTTCTGTAAAATGAGGCAACTGGAATAGATTATCTCAAATTTGAGATCTAAATCTATGATCTTGTGATTACTGTGGATACTATTTGAAGCAAAGAGAAGCCCTGGAAGGCTTAGTAGATCACCTTCATCTACGAAAATTCATTACCTGCTAGCCCACCTCTTGCCGTCAACCCTCTCTGGACTTAACATCCTCTAGTATAAAACTCACAGTCTTCAATGAGGCGCTCTAATAGGACTGTAGTGGACTCATGTATATTAATAACCATAAAATATGTATATCACATTTTCATTTCTTTGGTGTTACTCCTATATTACTTTCATTTCTAGGCAAATACGTGGTAGAAGAGATAGAATGCTGGAATTCAAACTGGGAAGACCTGGATTCAAATCCGGTCTCAGATTTATATGAGCCTGAACAAGTCAATTAAACTCTGCCTCAATTTCCTTATGTGTAAAATTGGCAAAAATAATAATGCCTACTTCCCAGAGACTTTGTGAGGATAAAATCATTTAATATTTGCAAAAGGCTTCACAATCTTTAAAGCACTAAATGTCATCATCATGATTGTTATTGTCATCATTAACATTAAGTGTGAGATGCCAAATTGTTTGACAGTTTGAGGTTATTTGACTATATTTGAGTACGAGTGAGCATTGCTTCATATGCCTAAATCACGTAAATCAACTGAGTAGAACATAGTGCTAATCAAACAAGGGTATGTATTATTTACAGAAAAAAAAAGCAGCATGACATACTGAATCCTCTCTTCTATGAACACCAGTTGTAAGCTTAATACTGCCTCTCACTGAAAATACTTGCTGTTAGTCATAAATGGGGATCAGATAAGAGAGTGTGGACAGCACAAAGAGGAAGTCCTATCAAAGGCGAACCCTTGGTGTCATTCTTATATATGAAAATTGTACATTTTCTTTTCACACGAAGCATACACTTGTAATTTTCATAGCTAATTTGTCAGTTTATTTCATTGAAAGAGAGGTTACCACTAAATTTGAAAATAAACAGCACATATTTCATTCCAGCTAGTTATATTAATTTTTTTCTTGACCTATGAAAGCAGAAGAATGTTAGTTTCACAAAAATGAAAATCATTTTAGGTCACTTCTCACAATCCTTTGTGGCTCTATTGGCAATATGACTCTCAGGATATAAGGTTAAATCAAATTGCTGCAGTCCCACATTTTATGAGCCATGGTGGAATAGTAGAAAAAAGTGCTGTCTGAGGAGTAAGAGGATCCAGGTTCAAATCCTTCTGTTCTTAAACCTCTTTTATCCCTAATGTCTATGTGACATTGTGCAAATCACTTAACCTTCTACAGCTCTAGTTTCTTCATCTGCAAAACAAAAAAGACTGAACTAGACAACTTCTGAGATATGTGTATACACACACTCATGCATACGTGAAAAGTCCCAGCAAGTCCAAGTTGTCAATAGCCTCAGGGATCTGTGTGAGACCCTGTCCCCTCACCAAAAGGCCAGGAAACTGAAATGCCAAGGAAAGAAATGACTTGGCTACAGTCACACACAGGTGCTAACATATATTAACTACTACATTATAAGATACTCATTTTTCTCTGTGTGTGAAGGAGGGTAAGAAAATAAAAATATATAGTAAAAAAGGTATAATTACGTTGTAGGCATAATACATTCTTTGCATACTTTATATAGAATAGAATAAGACATATACAACATTATGAAACTATTTGTTGGATATTTTATATTTTTTGTGATGTTACTTATTACATTATATGGACAGATAGGCTTGTGATTTTATTGGTACAGAAAACTTCATCCCCCACATGTAAGTTAACGCCTTATTTGCAACTTACAATCCTTGAGTAGCCGAGGCTACAGACTGTTTAAGGGCCCAACGTGATGGAGGCACAGAGGTGAGACTCTAAGTAGGACCTCTTCATTTTGCTGGATGGATCTTCATTATGCCACACTTCTCTATTTTCTTCACTCTTAAGTTTATCTCCAATTTTTCCTGTCTACATCTTGTCTACGTATAGTTGCTTGCATGTTGCTTCCCCCATTAGACTGTGAGCTCCTTGAGAGCAAGAACTATTTTCCCCCTTTCCAGCACTTAACATAATACCTGACACATCTTAGGAACTTAAGGAATGTTTTTATTTTTAATTTGATTTTATTTACAAGAAAAAAAGCTTTTAATTAGAAATTTCTTAAACTAGAGACAGTTATAATTTAATGTTTCCCTCCCAAATTTTAAACCCATTGTCAAACACCATGATAAAGATTCTACTTTATTTTGCTGCCTTTCATTATATATTTTTAAATGGCTAATTTTGTTTATGTACTATGTGAAAGTAGTAAGGGCATTTCTCAGTTTGCTTCTTTCTTATTTTTGCTACCATCACCATAATGTAATCTTAGAGGAGAAAACAAGATTAATTTGATAAGCTGCAAATAAGTCTGATGAAATATTCTACAGAAAAGCCTGTCGGACGATAGCAGACTTCCATGAGTCTTAAAATCATGTTGATACTCTCCCACAGGTTATAGTTACAAAACACAATTACAGGAAGTAAAATTGTTTACTTTTAACTATTAGATAGTGTTTCTGAGAAGATAAATTACTCCATAAAGTAGTATCAATGGTCTTTTTTTTGGGAAGCATTTTTTGGTTTTCTGGGTGTAGTTAGTGGGACTGAATCATCTTGACAGGTGCATCCTTCTCTTCACTCAAAAACCTCTACATTTACATGAAAGATGGGTAACTGTAATGTAACCATTTTTGCATGAATGTGTCTATTTGCATTAACCAGTACAGTTTTCAAATTGCCCATTACATATTTTTATTAGAAAAGGAAACTGAAGTTTAGGTTGTGTTTTATCCACGTTAGGTATCCAGTCCAGTATACCTGTTAGCATATATGTCCTATACAGCATTCCACAAAAGGAACCAGAAGTATAATGGCTGCCCATGTGGGATCATTTTAATGGTAATTGCTCAGGTTTAATTTTAGTGAAAGAATTAGACACTAACACAACTTTTCTCTTTGTGTCTATTAACTTACTATATACATCAAATGAAAAATAACATCTTTCTTTCTCCTAGAGAAAGGAAATCATAATTATTACAACTTTGTCAAAAATCTATTTCCCTAACAAAAAGGGGCTATTTCCCCCCTTGGTACTCAAATTCCTGATCGCCAATACTTAAGAAATATAGAACTTTGTACAATAGTACATGAAAAAGCCTTTTAAAGGAAAAAAAACTATTTGATGATATTAAGGGGGTGACAATAAGCAAAATTCACATGAGAAAAGTCATTGGACTGCTTTTATTTTTAAATGAGAGAAGAAAAACTAAGGTATGAGGACAGCTGTGGGTGGCTATGCATCGAAGATCCCATTAAAGGCCCTAGGTTAGCTGCAGGAGGTTTCAGTATGGTTCAGTCTGGGTGACAGGATATTTCCATGTGTGTTTCCTTTCCGTTGCTGTCTTCCGGCAAAGCTTCCTGTGTGCTGCTCATGAGTCCACCTCCTCCACCCCCAACACAGTTTCCTGATGTGAATTAGGTTTGATGGAGTGTGGGTAAGAGGAATTTGCTTCACTCCTCTGACAGCGTACAGACTAAGGGGAGCCCTGATTGTTGAGCTCCAAGACTCTAATCACTGCTAAATGACCTCAGCGATGAGAAAACAAAATATATGTGCACCAATGAAGATGCAAAATGCATTTACTTCAAAGATGTAATCAGAGATAGTGTATACTAAAGCTACATTGATCAGAAAATCTTAGGGACCTTTGAAATAATCTTTAAGTCTAAGATAATGATTTTATATATGAAAGTCAGAAACCTGAGGCAATGGAAAATTAAGCAGCATGTTCAAGGTCATATAGCTAGTTAGTAGCAAAGGTCATACTTATACAGAGGTCTTCAGACTTTTAGTTCAGAATTCTTTCCCTTGCTCCATCCTCCTTCTTTGAAGCATTTAGCCTCTTTATTCAGAAAATGAACATGCAATGTTTGTCTGTTTGTGCGCTCCTCCATTTCTCTAATTTGGGGAAGATGAGAACTATTATCTAGACATCATAATTATTGACCTTTCAATTGTTAGTATTTAACATGATAGGTAAATTATCACCCTGTGATAGCTGTTAATGTCCTTGTCTTCTCTTTAAAGGGCCACTTCACGAGCCAAGAATTTGTTTTTTAAAGTCCTGGTGATTTAGTGGAAAGACAGCTAGGGCCAAGAGTTACTTATATATCTGAGTTCTCATGCTTGTTCTAATAGGTATGATAAGGTAGGGAGATAAAGTAAGGTAGATATGGCTCAGTTATTTCATCTCTCGAAGCTGATTATGAAGTTAGAATTGTGTATATGTGTTTCTTAAGTGTTTGGATATGCTTGTCAAGACTATTCTAGTTCTAATATCCTAGGTTACTACATATGGATATCAGAAAAGCAGCTTCCCAGCATTTGTTTGTCATTTTTCTAGATGTAGATGTTGCCAATATCAATATAGATACAGTTGATATTAATATAGGCATCACTGAATGGTGAGGTTAGTTGAGACATACAATAGATGCCCTTTACCTAAAACTTGCCAGTATATATTTTTGATACTTAACTATCCCCAATCAGTTTATGTCTTCTGAAGGGAGTTCAAGAAAATAACCATTGGGTTTGCAAAAGGAATATCAAGAAAAAAGAAGATCCTTAAATTATTTTAAAATATGTCTTTCATATGGATTATGAGTTAACCAAACATTGATAGGTTGCCTAAGAGCAGTCATTACAATCCTAGATTAATCAAGGGAAGATAATTTGACTGTAAACCATATGCTATCACCTTCATTTATGCATACATATCTTACTAATAATTGCAGGATCAGGCCTTGAGAACAAGTCAAAGGAAATAAGAAAAGAACAGAAATATTCCTAACTGCAATTCATTTCAAAGAGCAGCTGCATAAACATGAAGCGTATGAAATGATTTTGCAACATTTTAACTCTTCCATCCCTAAATTCATGGCGAGAGAGATAAAAGAGGAAGAAAAAAAAAACTGTAGGGAAGATAGGCCTTACTGCTGAATATTTCTAAGGGACTAATGAACCAATGGATTATAATACTGATTAGAATCAACTATTTTTGGTTAAGCTTGAACTCAATTATGACTTGAGGGAAGGAACTGAATCTAGAGACACAGGTAAAAACACATAATCAAGAGACTCAGATGTAATCTCAGAGAAGTAATCCAGAAAATTCAAGCCACCACTTTTGTCCAATACCTCCTTTTTTTCCCGCCTCCTTTCTACCCCAAGACCTATTTTCACTTTCCCAGATAATTTCAGCATGTGGCTGACATGTTTTCATGTGTCAATACCATTCTCCATGATGTCAACAATGAACTCAATGATTGTTTTGACTCTGAAGTAGATTTCCATCTCCTTTGGCTTTTAGTTATGTATCCAGAAAACCACACCCTGAACATCTTCCTCAGACAGCTGGGCTGTATTTCTGAAGTTTTATACGTGATAGTGATCATAAGGGACAGTGGTGACCAATAACACTTTTTGACCTTCCTGACCTTGACAACACTATTTATTCTACCTGCCATGCTCTCTTCTTATTCCTTGACTTTGCAAATCCTTTTCATCTTTCCAGGATCAGCAGGAATGAAGGAGAAGGTTATTGAAGACTGAAGTAAGGAAGTGATCAAAAGCATAAAGGCAGGCAAGTTAAAAACATAGGGAAAGGGATGTAGTGGAAGATAAGGCTAAATAGGAAGGCTTGGGTCAGAATATTAATCTCGAATAGTTGGAAGATGAGGAATTTAGAGCAGGGAACTGGCATGACCAATGTAATATTTCAGGGGCACCAGCTAGGAGATTATTGTAATATGAAAGTATGAGATGACACGGCCTTGAACAATGCTTGTGGCAGTGGGAATGTAAAGGAAAGGGCAAACATATGAGATGTTGTAAAGGAAGAATGTCCATAAGGGACAGAGCAAGAGACAAAAGAGCATTTTTCTCTTAAAAATCCTTTTAAGGGGAGTGATAGAAAATTTTAAAAAGATGAAAGCCCCTGTAGTTTCACAACTAACATCATGGAAAAATAGAACTAAAAGGATGTGTGAGTTCATCATTTTACATCATTGTATAGATTGGCTATTTCAACATATTAAGAGGTTACAAATCAGTTTAATGAGGGAGAGAGAGAGAGAGAAAGAGAGAGAGAGAGAGAGAGAGAGAGAGAGAGAGAGAGAGAGAGAGAGAGAGAGAGAGAGAAATGATTTGAGGACAATAAGAGTTCACAAGGCCTTATTTGACTAATTCATAAAACCAAAGGATTCTCGCACATACAGATAGACTGCCTCCTCCCTGTCTCTCCACACCCACACACACCTGCTGCCACTAGTCTCACTGCAGTCATCAGTAAGGTTAAATTAAATGGCAGGGAGCAATCTTGACACCTCCACACAACTGAACTACTTTAGTCAGATATATGCCATGGTACCTATCCAGAGAGGCATCAAAAACAGTAAACATTCAGCTCCATTTGCCCAAAGAAGGGAATGATACATTATATGGGATCGTGTTATCCCCTAGTTCTTGACTGTGGAATACTCATTGATATGCTAAATCCAAATATTTCTAATGTGTCTCCCTTTCATTAATGCAAATTATGCACAGACCCTCACATATGTGCTTAGTCGATGTGCAGACATTTTGCAAATCATTATTCTTTCAGATGGGGCCAAGGGAAACAGCACATTGATTCCCACAAATAGAAACACCAAGGGTTAGTGGTCCACTCCAAGCACAAATCGACAGTCAAAACCTCAATACTATATTCTTATTTGCCTAGCCCACACTTTCACCCTTCTGGCTAATACCCTGTATTTTAAGCAGTACAAGTTATCTCTGGACCTCCTTTAATGCTATTGCTCTCCCACACAAGCAATATATGTGAACTGAAAACATTTATTTTTAATCTCCAAATAGAATATGAGTGCAAAATTCATCCTGCTTAGGGATTATTTTTGCTAAATTCAGAAGAAGAGGGACGCTTGGCACTTGCATGTTATTGGAAATTCCCCAAACGCAGACAACAAAAGCTCAGTCAGTTTAATCAAATTATCAGCTTTTCCTCAGTCTGTGTTTAGTCTGTGTTTGTCTAATGTCCGGGTGCATATTTTCTACTTAAGAAAATCAATAAATCTGCTACTTTTAAAAAAAGGCACATTTCAAATGCAGTATACAGTGTATTGCACTATCTGATCCAGCAATCTGCCTGCTTCTGCCCCACAGAAGGAAGGAAAATGGAACATGCCGGATGAGTTTAAGAAATGATTTAGAAATTGTATTTGAAAGGATGATGCAAGGGAAGTATTCCCACCAATCTCTCCTAATTCAAAACTGTGGAGTACCTTTACTGCCGTGAAAATATGTAGTTCTCAAAGTGATGCTACTGTCTTAGAAGGTATAAATAGCTGGGCACAAGTATCATGTGCCATGTCAGTGGAATCATAGCTTTGTAGCAGGTAAATTTAGAAATCTTAGGTGGAATGTTTATTCTCATAATGTTATGTTACAGGCACAATTGTTAGTTTTCTGTTTATCTTGGATCTGACAACATCCCCAACCTTATTACTTGTTTTCCTTTGTAAATATTTGAATTATTATTCTAATGTATAATATTGATTTTTTTCCAACTGTGAGAAATCATCATTTTGCTCCAAGAGCATTTATTCATGTCCAACTTGATCTGAGGCTCTCTGCTGTTTTCTTTTTACCCCTCTTTTTTTTTTTTAACAATGCCTCTTACATAAGCAAACATAATTGGACTGCTTACTAAATCATTTTAAGTCTAAAAAGTTTGGGTAAATGAGCTACTTATTTGCATTTTTTTCTGTAAAGATCACCTTTGCTACAACCAAATATGGAATTCAGGTTTATTCCAAGACTGATGAAAATAAAGCCAGAGATTTCGTGGTTAAATATTGGCTTTCTCTCATGGCTGCAGCTTAGCCTTGAACATGCATTTGAATCAGTATATGTGGTCTTCTCTTGCTTACAAGTGTCAATGCCACTGAAAGGGATAGGAAGAGAGAGACCAACGCGGGGGAGGGGGAACAACATGACCTTTGAAAGGAACCGTATTTCTAAGAACATGAATTAGTTGTTATTACCATTGAAGACAATTTATGTTATTTTTATTATTACTAATGAATGACATGAGTAATAAGTACTTTTGCTTAGATCCTTAACAAAAAGTTCTATTCTGGTGACTTACCAAGTGAGCCTAGGTTCTCCAGAGCTATGCCAAAGGAATTCAGGCTCTGAAAGTTTCTACCAAGCACAAAAGGCTTTGAGTACAGACCCAGGAAAAACTGTGTCTCCAGTAAATATGATTGCAAGCGTCGCTAAATGCATAGAGATTTATCACTAGGTTTTCTGCTGGGTGATGAATTTTTAGCCTCAGAACTCTCAAAGTCTGTATTCTAAATTTGGAAGGGGTTTGAGATCTAGGTTAAAGACGATACTACAACTATTAATAAAATCATACAAATTCAAGATTTAGAAGTAGATGAAGCCTCTCTTATATATTTTACAATTCATATCTTAGGCGCAGTGAATAGACTGCTGGATCTGAATTCGTAAAGATTTGAGTTCAAATCTGGCCTCAAGAAACGTCTGTGAGACCCTGGACAAGTTACAACCTCTGCCTCAGCTTCCTCAACAATAAAGCGGGAATAATAATAACATCTACTTCCCAGGATTATTATGAGGATAAAGTGAGATATTTGTAAAGCAATCAGCATAGTTCCTGGCATATAGTAGGTACATAATGTTTATTTCATTTTTAAAACATCATAAAATCACAGATTTAATGCTAGAAGGGGCCTCAGATCATCAATGGTGAGGTTTGGTGAAATGGCATCCATGGATAAATTTCAAGGCATTGGTCAAATTATATGGAATGTGTATGTGTGTGTGTGTGTGTGTGTGTGTGTGTGTGTGTGTGTGTGTGTGTGTATAATTGGTTTCTTTTGTAATCTTGTGTTTTATTTCAAGCACTTAAAAAAAAGTTCTGAAGACTCTATGAATTTCACCATATTGTCAAAAGCATCCATGACGCAAAACAGATTAAGAACTCCTGGCTTAATACACCCCCTACTTTTGAGAGATGAAGAAACTGAGGCCATGAGAAATTAAATGATTCACTTCAGGACCCACACATACTAAGTAGCAGAAGCAGAATGTGAAATCGAGTGTTCTAACCCCCAGTTGTGGTCTTTCCCACTACAATTGAGTAAATCTAAAGCTTAGTGACCAGAACTGATGTGCCTAAATTAAATGGAATTGAGTGAATGCAATCCCCTGGGGTCAGTGGATATATGGATATTATTTGTTGCTCCTGCTGAATTTGAAAAAGGAGATGAAATCTCTGCTTCATTTCCAGAATGATGAGAATTCACACTTGAAAAGGTGAGGGGGAAAAAAACCAAAACACTGCCCCTTTCATTCAATTTGAAGATTTAGGAGCTAGATTACAGCTAGCATAAGAGAGAGATCACCTAGGGGGTGAAGAGGTGTATGGGGAGGAGACAACATGAATCAATTCATACTGAAGGAATTTTTTTTAAATTGACCACACTTTGTTCCTACAACATTTGTAACAAAGCTTCTACTTTGTGTGATATATGAATATGAAAGCCTCTGTCATCAAATAACTGGCATTCTGATTTGGGGGAGATTATTCACCTCACTTTTTAGTGATTCTGACTGGTACTAGCTAGCTGGTGGTTTCTTCTGTTGTTTATATGAACACTTCGCAGTCAGTGGGGAAAAAAAAGGTATTGCTTTTGCAGTGAATCGGCTTAGTGGAACAGGGTAATAGAATGACCACTGTGACCAGTCATTAACTAAAACACAGCTGGGAAGAGGCTATAATCCCCCAATTTCCCTTACAAATGTGGTAAATAAATATTCAAATGAAGTAGTGTACAAATTTGCATATGTGTAAAACAAAAGCCCAGCTGAAAATGTGGTTCAGATGCCCTACTCATGAGTCTTTTCTTTTCTACCTATTATCTCCCTACCTGAGATTACCCTTCCTATGTACCCAGCATCCAGGAGAGAAGCTTACTTTCATCAAGTATAATAGGAAATATCACAGAATAATTATTACATGTGTTATGTAACATATAATTATGCATGCATATATCTTGTCTTCTATTAGGGTGTAAGTTCCCTGAAGGCAGGAATCCTATGTCATTTATTTATTTATTGTAAATCTCCCTGCTGTACTCTCACACACAGCAGGTTAGTAATTTTTTTTAAAAGGAAGAAAAGAAGGAAAGAAGAAAGGAAGAAAGGAAGGAAGGATGGCAGAATAAAGGGAGGAAGAAGGAAGGAAGGGAGGAAGGAAAGAAAAAAAAACAAGTGTGTAGTACTTCCATATCTTTTAAATCCTCTTTTGTTTTTAGCTAATGAAACTATCTACCTGTTTTTCAAAAAATAAAACCCTCCAACTTCCAAACATCGGTTCTACCCTCTTTAAAAACTCATTAATTTAAATCTTTTTCTCTCAAATTTTTTTAAGATGCATATCTGTTAATATAACAAAATCTGTTATACTTTAATATTTTTGATGCTTATAAAAGGACCATTGTTGTGCTACTAATCCTAGAACTGGAACTTAGGCACAAGCTTTGGACAGCTTTGTCCACCCATTCATTTATTTGGCATAATGATGGTGTTATTATGAATTAATGAATGAATGAATGAAAATATTTGTTAAGTGTTTGCTATGTGTCACACATAGTTCTAAAGCTATCAGCCAGATTTGTTCATTCCTTTTTACTTCTTTAGCTTCTCCTGATATTTTAAGCAAATTTTTAAAGCCATTCATTCAGTCAGTGAGCATTTATTAAGTGCTTAAACTTATTTGGAGATCATATTCCTTAAGAATTGACCTAATGCTGTTCTCAATTATCCCCCAAATAAGTATTACTTGGTAACAATTTATGTTCCCTATTGCTAATGCTAATGAAAATGTCTCGTCTGAATCTAAGAAACCAAAGGCTAAATTTTCGCTTCTCTCCTCTATACTCATCAACTCCTCTACCTACTCATTCCTCTCCCCCTCCTTCTTTTTCCCTTCTCCTCTCCTTCTGTAGTAATTTCTGGAGCTAAATTATAGGGCACACTTGACCTTTAGGCTCTAACTGCCATGCTTACCCTTAAGGTGTAACTACCATTCCCAAAGTGAATGAAGATAATTGAAAGAAAAGACAGCTCAGCCCACAGGTTTCTTCAGGGAGGACACAGAGGGATTTCTCCAGGGTTGGAGGTAAAGGTGCAGGTTGGGGTGTGGGTGGGATGGATGGAGCTGATCTTAAAAAGAATGTACTGATTCTTTAAAGAAATTTAAAACAAAAATTCTCCAGTTAAATAGCCGCAGTATGGAAAGAAGAGAGGCCAAGACTGAGAACTGCCAGTGGGACCCTGAGCCTAACTTGAAGTTCCCACAGTTTGTGACTATATAGCAGGTGTCTGGGAATCAGTTACAGCTATTTCTCCCAATGAAGGAATAGAAACAACAAAACAGCCGAGGCCCAAAATGTTCATAGATAACAGAAGTTGGCTGTCCTTTGCTAGGTCTGGAAGTTGTTTAACTTAGGTCTGGAAAATATTTTTGCTTCTCAGCAATGAATGGTGCCAGATAATCTTAGTCTTCTGAATTTCGGGCAGGGGGATTATTTGCTTCTGTTACTCATGATCTTAGAATTGAGTCCCATAATATTTCATTATTAACAAATTGATGGGGGAACAAGATTGTCCCAAAGCTGTATTTAGGGAAGTAAAATCGATCTCATGATGTTAGCATGTTGTTGCCTTGCAATTTGCTCACTGCCATTCTGAATGATTCAGGGCTCTAATATTCCTGGAAGTAATAGTGGTTCTCCAAGGCTGAAGCAATTAATAATCTTTATCCCAAAGAAATAGTTAAAAAGCAACCAGTGGATTATATGATTCAATTACATATTGATCTTTGAAAAAAAACACACGTGTGGGCAAAGTCACACACTACGGGCAAAGCTAATTTTAGCTCTAATAATTATAACAGGTAACACACGTACAACGTTTGGGAAGTGCTTTACTAATATTGTCTCATTTTATCTTCACAACAACCCTGAGGAGGTATATGCTATTACTATCCCCATTTTACAGAAAACTAAGGCAAATAGTGGTTAAGCATTTGAAACTGGATTTGAACTCAGCTCTTCCTTAACTCCTGGTCCAGAATTCTCTCTATCCACTGCACCATCTCATTGCCAATATACAAGATAAATTACAAAGCATAAAAGAATTCAAAGGAATATTGACAGTGAAATTTAAGAATTAGAGACAAACTAAAATAAATTTACTTTTAGATGATCATTTTTGACTGTGAAAAATCATTTTTCCTTTTGAAAAGATGGGAAAAAACTTGATTCCAAAGAACTACTTACTTTAATAATTACTCTAACTGATTTATTCAAAGTGCAGCATACTTTTAAGAATCAAATTTCAAGGATTATGACAGTGAATCTATGAACATTACTATGAAAAGTGGGTCCAGAGCTTGCAAAAATGTATGCAAAATGTGGCAAAACAACATCTGATTCATCAGGTTGAGCTCAATATTTGTGCTTGCCTTTTCTTTTATAGGCTTTAAAGTTGATTTTTTTTAAAAGAAGGACATCACATTGTAATGAAATATTAACTCATCATATTTTTTCACCTAAAGACTAGCTAAGAGCAGAGAGTTGGAAGAAGCACCCTATGAGCTGAAATAAATTTCTTTTCAGTTGAGATATCTTTAATTTCTCTTTGAAGTCCTTAAAGTTTGCATTGGCTTATTTAAGCTCTATAGTGAAATTTGACAGGTCCATCTAGCCAAGGTCCGATGTAATGCATATCCCCTCTATTTTGATTCAGGTTGAGTGGCCTGTTTTAAAAACTGAGCATGGTTGAAGCTTCCTTTGCCCTCTGTCTTTTTATTTTTCTTTTTTTAGTGCCAACTTCAGTGGCTTGTCACATTGCATGTAGAGTTAATTTCATAACCAGTTGCAAGTCAAAGAGTTTCAGAGTCCATTTAAAGAAAGGAATGAATGAAGGGCTAAAATGATTCATACCCCATATAACACAAAATTACCAGGGAGGAAGAAAATGTTTCATTCATTATGGCAGGTATCCTTTTTATCAGGTAGCCTGTCTAAGCAAACACCATGTGTTGAGCTGCTGAGTCTGAGGTCATGGCTACCCCAGAATTTGAGTGGTTGAGTGTATTTTTGTATGCTTTCATTACAAGGTACAATGTACAGTTAAGAAACACACTTGTGGCGCCAGCATGTGATTATGGCAAGACAGGCTGACCACTGGGAAATTGCTGAGCTAACAGGGAGAGGAGTCGGGCTGGACTGTGCTGTGGCCAGCTAAGCAGACAGCCGCCCAACACACCTTCTGAAGCACTCTCTATTGGGAATGCTCATCTCAGAAACAGATGCTTTAATGAGGCCAAAACTTCATATATTTTCAAGGAGTCTGGTTATGAATCTTCGTGCTCTTCTATTTTTGAACATCCTCAAACCTAAAAAAAAAAATTAAAAAAATGTCTTTTCTATTTACTTTTGAACCATTCAGATTCCCTCACCTCCTTTTCCTCCTAGGGGAAAAAATGACCCGACCACAATGTAAAAAAGTGGTCAATTGGCTGCCAAAATTTTGTTGAGAGACCCATTATATGAGGCAGGTATTGGTTAGACACCTTAAATTTAGTGACTTTGCTGTTCCTGCACAAGTTCTATTAGTCCACATTTTAGTTTTGTGTCTTTTTTTTAACTGGTGGTCAAAATTGTCTCTTGCCTCTTTACTTCTACATAACATATAAAAATTGGCAATTTTTCTTCTTGTCATTCCAAGCAGCCTTCTCATACAGAGCACTAAAAAAGAATTAAATCAGGAGAGAGTTTAGAGAGACTGACATTTGATAACCATGACAACTCAGAAAGCAATAAGAAGAAATTTGGAACTTTAATGTTTCTCTTCCAAGCAACAGAAAACTGGAGATTGAGACAAACAGTGCCCTGATGGTGGCTAAGTTACTGCCTTGTCTCAGTATGATGTATCAGATAGAAGCAGAGACTTGGGGCTTGAGTAGGTTGGAAAGGAAACAAAAGAAAGAAAGCCACCTGGTGTCATTGTTTTCATCAGCACTGAAGCACACTTTTTAAGGAATGAACAATATGCAAATGAAAGTCATCATAATACTCCTGCAATGGTTTCTGATTATTTGAAAATTCTTCTTAAGCTTTCTCAGAATAAAGGATACAAAGATGTCTGAGAAAGAAATAAATTAGATTGTAGTTTGTAAATTTCTAAAAATGATTTGGGGTGACAGAAACATCTGACTCTGAGTTTATGTAAACATTTTACTTAAAAGTTAAGCATGATGAAAATCAGAGTTTTAGCAAAATCAACATCTAAAAGTTAGGACTGATTATCATGTTTTTTTTTCTTTTTCTTTTTTCTTTTTTTTAATCTTTCTGGTTTTACTCTAGACTAATTCTCTACATCAGATTCTTTTCTTCTCTAATTTCTTTTCTCCCTTAACGTTCTCTTTCCTTTATACTTTTAAATATATCTTAAGGTCTTCTTCAGTGCTTCCAGGCCATCTGTCCTTGCCATACTAAATAGGCACTTGTGGACACATGGTGGCCTCCTCCAGACTGACGGCAGTCTCTTCAGTATAGCTAAGAGAAATGACCTGACAGCAGTGGTAAGAAATATATAAAAATCTATCAAATATGAAAATTTTTAAAAAAGGAAAAATCCGCAAACTTTCTCTTTACTTCACTCTCCCCCCACCTTTTTTTTCCTGCATTTCATTTTATATTTTGCTGGCTGAGGTCTACCCTTAGAAACGACATGCATAACTTTCTGCCAATTTGATTATATTCCTGTTTGGGGGAGAGGGCATATTAAGTGAACTCTGAATCAAAAGGAAAAAAAAAATTAAGGTTGCCTTAAAAATAGATGACACTGCTAATATTTCCATTTAGCACAACCGGTAAATATTGAAATGTGAAAAAGGTGATTTTCAAGTAGAAGCTATTCCTAATTTTTTTTTTTTGCTTCTCTTATTTATAAAAGAGGGGCTTAGTATCTCATTTTTAAAAGACATTTTTAAAAGAGATGTGCTACCAAATTACATATATACATCAGGTATACACCTGTGGTAAAAGTGCAATAAAACAAAGACCAACTAGTTCAATGATTTAAATCTTGTAAGAGAAACTCTAAGTTCATTCTTCTACCAATAGGAATTCCTGTCATATTTTTTTAAATCTCACTGGGGAAAATTGATTTGCTTTATTCCTTTAGAGCATTATGTTCTCATATAGAATTGTTGCTTTATTAAAGCATTTTAAATAATGAAAAAAGGAATTAGATGTAAAATAATGCTTTATTTTCTATAACAGATGCTCTACGAATCATATGTACTTATATGAATTTCTGAGCTATTCATAAGTATTCAGAAAACTGATAAAGCCTGTTATGTTTAACTGGATAGAAGAAAAAAAGATATTTCTGACAGCCTTGTGGACTAAACTTCACTTATGTCAAAAATGCTAGGCATCTGCTTTCTCCATCTTCGAAGGGTGGTCGTATAGAAGGAAAGAAAGCCACAGGCAACTGAGCTTTAATCCTCTAGTTTAAAACTTTCATCCAAAGTTAGCACATTCTAGGACTTGCATTCCCAAGTGATTGAACATCCTGTCAGATAAGTTGTTGTGGAAACAATAATTTTGATCCATATTTTTCTTCTCTGTAGTATGCTGCAGATCATTCCAATTTAGGAAGCTTCTCTATTTCTCCTCCCTCCTACGAGATAATCTGCTTAATTGTTTAACTAAAAAGAAAAAGAATACTAGCATGTCTGAATTTATAAATTTTGGAAATGATAGAATAGTCAAAATATGATCCTTAAGTTGAATGGCTTAAATCCACAGCAAGACTTCCAGTTATGGCAGCAGAAATGCAAATTGAGACACCTGAAATCTCACTGTATTTTCTAAGTAAATGGGTATCTAGGTATTTCCCTGTAGAAATTCACTCTTGAAAACATTTTGTTGCATTTTCTTCAGAATCAAAACTGGGCTCCACCCCCCCCCGAGTTCTGTGGTATTTTTTTAACAGAGGTGGGGGGCAGGCATAAGATGGGGACAAGAGAGTGAAAAGCAGAGGGAGGAATGTAATTTAGGAGGCAATGAGATTCATTAAGAAGTGGGTGTTTATCAGTGTGTGTCTTACACTGCTCGGTGATTTTTATAGAACTCCCCCCCACCTCAAAACATCATCTGGTGGGTGTTCAGTGGGCTTTTTTGTTATTCAATCTGTTAATTGGAATTTTGCAACAAATCTCAAAAGAGGAACAAAGTACAGTAGAAAGAATTTATTTTAAAATTCAGAAAATGTGAATGCCAAAATCAAAACAAAAATGTCATTGCACATGAACAGAAAAATAACAAAGAACAAGGTATAAATCTGAAAAGAACCACACCCATTGAGAAACTTAAGGCTAGAATTAGAGAGATGTTGGGGTGGGGGGGAATGTAAACAAGAAACATCTATCAAATCTGTAGATAAAATCAAAGATACATTTACTTTTTTTTTTAATAGGCTGCCCAGGCAGAGAAAATTACAGATCTACATGAAGGAATCCACCAAACCCCAGATTAATGGGTAGCAAGCATAGAAAACATTTCACCTGTAGTATCTATATTTAAGACCATTTTTAAAAAGAGGAATCTTTGGTCAATGCCTTTCGCTCAGATGGTCAATCTAACCATCGAACCCCTTTGTCTGGTATTCAAGGTTCTCTGGAATCTGATAGATATTTCACAATCTCCCTAACCTTATCTTATATTTCCTCCACATATTTATTATACTGTAGTATAATTGTTCTATTTACCAACATTCATAAACATCCCATGGCAGCCAGGTGTCATAGTGGACAGAGTGCTGAGCTTAGAGTCAAAAAAAAAACATCTTCCTGAGTTGAGATCTGGCCTCAGACACTTACCAGCTGTCTGGGACCCTTGACAAGTAACTTAACCCTGTTTCCCTCAGTTTCTTCATCTGTAAAATGAGCTGGAGCAGGAAACAGCAAACCACTCCAGTATCTCTGCCAAGAAAACTCCAAATGGGGTCATAAAGCATCCAGCATGACTGAACAACAACAATAACTAAACACCCCACATTTGTTTTCATGTCTTTGGCCACACCATACCCTACGTCTAGAATGTCTTACCCTGTTTTCCCTGCCCTCCAGACTTCCCCTAATTGGAATTCCTACTTATTCTATACAGGAACCTCAAATTCCATTCCCCCCAGGAAGACATTTCTAACCACATCCCCACCACACACACACACACACACACACACATACATACATTCATTGTCATTTTCCCTTTCTTTTTTGAACCTCACATGGGGTATTGGGCTTGTACCACTCTGGTGTACTTTATCTTGTAGTATAAACTAGAAATTCCCTTAGGGCAGAGACTTGCCTTTTATTCTTATCACTGTCTACCTTTCATCATTCTTATTGGCATGCATTCAGCATCCTCTCTATTGACTGTAATGCCTAAAGGGCAGAAAGTGTCATTTTTCAATTGTGTATCACAAGTATCTAGCACATTTAGCATTTACTAGATGTTTAATAAATACTTATTTGGTTTCATTGAATTGACTGTCTTATCTGTAATTTGTATTTCACCGAATACCTACCATAATGACTTATTAAATGCAAAATAAACATTCAATAAATGTTTTAAATTAAATTGAATGTGATATGAAGTACGGCTGGCCATCTTGAGTTCAATACAATACAAAATGGGTTTGCATCCTCTGAAGATATCAGCATCAGGCATTGATAGGGGAAATTCTTTGGAAAAATTCCTCACTAACTTCCCAAACTACCCACCAGGACACATAGGGAGACGCTCATGCCTTTTTGAAATTATTGTGGTCTGTTATTCACCTACACAGTAAAGGAGAATTCAAAGGGAATAGAATATCAGTTCTGTGTAAAACCTGCTGAAAGACCCTCTTAGTGTTCTGGTTTTGTTCGAGTTAGATAGTTTCAGAAAATGTAGTTTCAGTTGCTATTTCAAACTCATTCACTAGGTGTATTTTTTTTTAATTTAAGAAGGAAAAAATTGACAGCCCGGTACTAGTGTACTTTTGTAAGATTACCAATTGAGATGTTATCACAAATCTCAAATATTTCATAATTTAAAAAAAATAAAAACAGGGAGCATGAAATTATATTATGTTATAATAGATCATAAGATACATACATAAATATAACTATAACTCCACATAATTTACATAGCCCTATATAGAATTTTAATTTCTGTAATTATATTAAGCATGTCATGAACAATTAAATAAAGCCATTTCTATTAATATAAGTAAATATCATCTTTTGGGGAAGAAATAATTTTTGTCACCTACTTTCTTATATTCTTTAGTGATTCTTACTAACTGTATGTATAGGTACCAACACTGCAGATGATTTCAAATGAGATATTTGTAAAGTGCTTAGCACAGTGCTTGACACATATCAGGCATTTAATAAACGCTTATTATTTTCCCCCTGTCAAGAATGTATAAGTTCTGTATGTGTGTGTGTGTGTGTGTGTGTGTGTATACAGATAGACAGAGATAGACATTTTATAGCATTAGTTATGTACGCATAGAGTGATTTCTTCATTGCCAAATCTGATGCTCTTTTCATAGTACTTTCGTCGTGTATTTTCTATAACATTGTCTTTCGTATCTACCCTCTGTTGTATACTCCTCAGTCTCATCTGCTGGATTCATCATCTGTACCTCGTTCCTTAAATGTAGGTATACCCTAAGGCTCTGTCATAGGCCCTCTTTTCTTCTATCCTTATATTCAGTCACTTTGTAACCTCAACAGCTTGCATGGGTAAAACTGTCATCTCTATCCAAATGATTCCCATAAATATATTGAGTTCTACATCACTATCTTGTCTACTGGACATTTTAAGTGGATGTCCCAACATAAACATGTCTAAAACATAACTCACTTTATTTTCCTCCAACCCACCCTTTTTCTTAACTTCCCTATTGTTTTTAAGGACATCACCATCCTTTGCTCCAGTAAGTCATGTTCCAGAACTCAGCATTTTCCTTGACTTTCCACTTTTATCCAAACAGTTGCCAAATCCTGTCATTTTTACTACCACAATGGCTTTCACATGGGTGCCCACTCAATCTACTTACACAGCTATTTCCTTAGTTCAGGTGCTCATTACCTATCACCTGGAATGTTGCCTTGATCTCCTAATCGATCTCCTTGATTCAAATATCTTCCCCACTCCAATCTATGATCCATAGCTGACAGTAATTTTCCTTAAATGAAAGTCTGACATTGGCACACTGGTACTCAATAAATTCCAATAACTCTCTATTGTCTCTAGAATAAAATAAAAACTTCTCTTGGACTTTAAAGTCTTTCCCAACATGATTCCAACCTACCTTTCTAGCCTCCTTATACATTTCTTCTCACCCTCTATGATCTATCCAAATAGGTTATCTTGCTGTTTCTTACACACAGCACTCTATCTCCCATTTCCCTACATTTGCATTGGCCAATCACCATACCTGGAATGTGCTGCCCTCCTCTCATGTCTGCCTCATTGATTTATTTATCTCAAACTAAACTCAAGCACTACCTTCTATATGAAGCCTTCCCTCCTCCAAACTGCTAATGTCCCCTCCCTAAACTATGTTTATTTATTTTGTGTTTCTTCTCTGTATATCTATAGATGTACATGTTGTCTCCCCTAATATAAGCCCCCAGAGAACATGATATGGTTCATTTTTGTTTTTGTTTTTGTACAGCATGTGCCAAGGACAGTATCTAGTACATAATAAGTGCTAAATAAATATTTTCTGATATCTTTCTAAATTTCATTTAGATTCCCTTTTATAATGTGTGTGTGTGTGTGTGTGTGTGTGTGTGTGTGTGTGTGTGTATGATATAGTTGTCAACAATCGCCTTATATAAAAAATACTAATTCATAAGAATTCTAGTTCTATTCTTTCTTTGTAATTATTTGGTCGGTTGGTCTTTGGTAAGGGGAACTCCCAGACTAGAAATTCCCTGATACAAGTCAGCTACCAATCTGTAACTTATACTCTTAGAGAGTTTTGTGAGACTCTGAGAGGTTATAGTTTCGTAGGCAGTATATGCTAGGTAGGGCTTAAAACCAGGTTTTCTTGATTACTCTGTGCCACACTAGTTCTATTTGTAACATTTTTTTTAAATAAGATAATCCCATATTTAAAAAAAAAAGTAAGGTATTGATAACAAAAGGCTGTTTTTCTTTCTGTGTAAATAACAAGTATTTCTTCACCATTCAGCACAGCTATGTACACAGGAATATTCCTGTTCTGGCTTGATTTCAAATAAGTGCAGAGAAATATAGTAAAATATAGTGAGGATGCTTCAATTCTATCATTGTTAGAAATTATTACCAGTCAGAGCTAGCATTGTTGATGGCATGGCTAAGAGACTGAGGGCTAACTAGATTTTCATGAACAGAAGTACTAGTATATGGCATCTTTCTTTAAAAAATAATAAGCTATGAAAGGTCACTAGATTATTTTTTTACATAAAATAATGTATTCCCTACCATGCTTTGAAGAGGCAGCTGGTGTCATAGTGGTTAGAGAGCAGGACCTGGAGTCAGAGGAAAAAAAAGAAGTTCAAATTTGGCCTCAGACACTTGCTAGCTGTGTAACCCTGGGCAAATCATTTAACCCTATTTACCTCAGTTTCCTCATCTGTAAAATGAGCTGGAGAAGGAAATGGCAAACCACTCCAGTATCTTTGCCAAGAAAATCCGAAATTGGGTCATGAAGAGTTGGACATGACTGAAACAACTCAAGAACAGCAACAATAAATCATGTTTTGATGGAGAGAATAATAAATCTGGCTACTAGAGTAAAGATTTACAAAAGGGAAAGGAGAGAAGAGGAAGAAAAAGGAAAAAAAGAAAAGGAAAGGGAAACAAGAGAAGGGAAGGGAGAGGAAGGGCAACCAAAAGTGGGGAAAAGGATAGAAAGAAAAGTACAGGAAGGGAGAAGGCAGACCAGAGAGTGGAGGAGGAAAGAGAATTTGTACTAAAAGTAGTTAGGTTCTAAGTTCATTCAATTCATTTCAGTGGTTCATTCTAGATCAAGCCCATCGTTGAAACAGTATTCTAGGCCTAATTGTAATTTCTCATATCCTGAGAACCCTAAGTATTTCACTAAGTAACTGTGATAAAAAAGAGTTGACAAGAGTTATAAATGAATCATTCTGTCCTAAACATTAGCCAACAGGCTAGTATGATTCTCAGCCTTGGTTAGAATATTCCTGCCATATTATGTAATTATTAACAGGGTGGGGTGGTAGAGGGATGACGTTTTGATCTGATGAAGTGACCTAAGTTAACAGTGCATTACTACAGTGATTTTCAGTCGGGTTCCAAAATGTATGTGTGTATTTTTTTTCTGTTGTACATTTTTTCTGGACTTCAGGTAAGCAGCAATGATTCTAATCATCTGCTAATATCTCTTACTAACTAGAGAATTGTTTTTCAACACAGGTGATTCTATACACCTAGAGTTGAAAATGTAGTGAGATTTCATGTGATGAGGAAACATGATGACAGACATCTGAATTTTGCAATGCAGATACCAGCAAAATCTTTAGAGTCACCCAATCAAATTGAAGGGGACAATTGAGCATTTGATGAGCCTGTCAACATCAACTTGTTTAATTCAATGGGATATGGCTGACTTCCACGTGATTAATTGGCCTTCACTTCCTACAGAAATAAAGTGCACCAGATAATTCCTAACCCTCTATTTCATATTGCTCTGAATAAATCTGTCCTCCAGTGGTATCTGACTCCAGCCCTGGCGGAGTTGGGCAGGCATTTGTGATATTTTGAAGAAGGCCCTAGATTGAGCATCCAAAAGAATTTTGTTCAAACCCAACTCTGCTATTTATCACCTGCACAACCCTAAGAAAATCACCTAATCCCTCTGGGCCTCAAAAATGAAAGACTTCAATTGATAATAGCTGAAGTCCCTTTCAACTTTAAGCCTATAGATGAAATTACATTAATTTTGCAATATATTTACAATAATACCATTCTGTTTGAAGGAAAAAATCATTGGAATTTTGCAAACATTTTTGACAGCATAAAAATAGCCTAAATGAAGGTATTTCCCTCAATCTGTAAATAAACAAGCATGCCAGGCTAAAGAATGCTTATTTGGTTCATCTATTATCAATTTTATAATTCACTACATTGATCTTGATACTCAAAATACACCTTCTATGATAGACATTCTTTTCAGACATAAAAGAACTATCCACCATCTCAAAGAGATTTGTTTTGCTTAAGTATTATTCACAAAAGGAACAATAGGAAAAAATGGAACCATTTTCAAAAGAAGAAAAACTAGAATCAGGCAGAAGGCTCAAAAGTACGTCACATGAAGATTAGTCATAAGAATGAGGGTTTTTAGCAGATGAGAACTGGGATATGATAGTTTTATTTACCCTTTTTTAATTGCTGTTAAATGGAAGACAAAGTAGACTCATTCTATGTGGCCCAGAGGGCAAATCTTGTATGAATAGGTAAGTCAGAGAAAGGACTCAATATAAGGAAAAAGCTTAGGAATATTTAGAAATGTGTGGTGCAATGGATAGACTTTCTGGGCCTGGAATCAGGAAGACCTGAGTTAATTTCCAGCCACAGTCATTACTAGCTGTGTGACCCTGGGCAAATCACTTAACCCTATCTGCCTCAGTTTCCTCATCTGTCAAATGAGCTGGAGAAGGAAATTCCAGTATCTTTGCCAAGAAATCCTCCAAAGGGGTCACAAAGAGTCAGACATGACTGAAGTGACTGAACAACAACACAACAACAAAAATGCAAAGGATCATTTTGTGAGCTAGTGAGCTCCCCACTGCTGCAGTTATCTGAGAAGAAGCTAAGATGGGAATGTGGAAGAGGGAGTTTATATTTCATCCAAGGGCTGGACTGGATGAGCTCTCAAACTCCTTCCAAGTTTGAGATCCCATGATTCTATAAATACGATTGTTACTACTGACACCACAATCCAAATGTGGTTGGTTAGGGATGTGCCCCCATTTCAGCACCTTAGATGGTTCTCTGTACCCAGAGACTCACTGGCTGCTTCTGCTCTTGTGACAAATTCCCATGGATTGACATTGTCTTTACTGGTCCAGTTGTCACAGCTGGGCTACTGCCAGGACCGCCAAAATGTTGATGTATGCCTAAAGTAGTAGTGGGGTATGTAATGGTGTCACTGTCACCACTCTCATGATGCAGCTGCTCCAAATGTGACAAATGCCATGAGTGCTATGGCTCTTGTTACCCCAAACCACAGAAAGAGGCTATCTTCCTCTGAACAAATGCTCAGTTTTGCTTGTCAAATTCTTGGGTGTATTGCATTTTTCTCTGGAGCTTAGGGCTATTGTAACAGCTGTTTATAAACATTGATGATCCAACATTAGTTAGAGAAAGGAGAAGAATGCTTTGCCCCATACATCTGGCCTCCCCCACCATCTTAATGAATGCCACAGATACACTGATGCTTCTGCTGTAGATTTAAATTAGCAACTGGGATCAACTTCCAGCTGAATCAGTTGTCTCTGACTCCTTCTCAGTCAGTTATCTCTCATCAACATGTCTGGGAATGTCCAATGGGCTGAAGACTTTAATTGGAAAAGCACAACAAACAATTAAATAAGTACTGCAGAAGAAAACTGTGCTGGGCCACATTTATACTGCTCCACCCAGTCATCCACCCCAACATTTGCAGCTTCCATGGGTCCCTGACAGGAAGCCTTTTTCTTTGGACATCTAGATAGGAATACCTAGAATTTGTTTCGCTTTAGTCTCATTCATGCTCAAAATATCTCATACTATTTTATATGGTGGTAATGAGTTAGATATTTCTAGTGCTTCCCTGGGGGAGTGATCATGAGGACTGTTGTGATAAATAAATAGTAATAGTCCTTTGCACTGCTAAAGCAATTCCCATTGAGGGATGCCACTCTGCCTTCCAAAAATGCAATAAAATTTCAAAAATGCTCTTATACAAGGAGAGAAGTAACACCAATTTTCAAGATAAGAAAAAAGAGGCAAGGAGAGGTAGTAAAAGAATTGCTGGCATGATGGTACCTACTGTAGGAGGCTTCTAGGAATAGTCACAATAAGGCTCCCACCTAGCCACATTTACTTCCACCCAAACAGCCTACCACTTAGGCTTTCCCCCCATTTGCTTTTCCACAACACCATCAGTAGGTTGTGGAGGCTTCCAGGAGGGGAAAAATTGCTTATTGCTCATTGCTTATTGGAAATTTAAAAGCTTCTGGGTTTCAGGAAAGTATAGGTATTGGGCATTGGTAATCAACTTCAACAGGTAGCCATCCCCAGAAATCACCCAAATGGTAATCACTAAATAAAAAGTTTGATTAAGATGGGAAATATGATCACTGAATTAATGGTATACATTTTCAGATTAATGATGTCTACATAATTAAATGGGTGATCGCTCTAACTCTAGAAAGAAGGAAAAAAGAAGCTCTCACTCAGGCTTAGTGCATTCTTCTCAATTGTCAATTATCTACACGGATGGAGGAGAACTGCAATGTCACATTGGCAAAGCTTATATAAATTTGATTTGAGGATAGCTATGTATTTTTTCTTGCAAATTTATCTTCTAAATTATGTTGAGGTTGGGCAAATATTAAAATTACTTTGCATTAGATGAGTACCCACCAACTAATAGTAGAGGCAAGTCGCCTGGACATTTGAAGGAATGTGGTTAAGTTAGGTTAAGACAAAAATTTTGCTGTTGATGATGGCCACATATAGAAAATAATGGTGTCCATTCAGCTTAGCTGGACAAGTATTTTAATGTTTTCTGTTTGTGTGGTTAGTTGTCCTTTCAACACACACAACAAAGTAGAATCTCAAAACAAAACTATTGAAGTTAGATTATTTTACTCTGGGATGTTTGTGAGTTTTCTCACTAGGTTCTTGTATTTGCTTCTAAATAATAAGACCGAATTACATATGATTCCTGAGTTTTCCTATAAAAATTTAAATTTAAAATGGGGGCTATAAATGATACTGATTTAAATCTGATCTGTTCTGGCAGTTACTATCTTTGACAAGCCTGGCACTAGACAAAATTATGATGTAGGCAAAGTGACACTATAGATCCTATCCCAAGTAATTAAAAGCTCTAAATGTAGGACTGAACCAGGGCATATCCTCTCCAGGCATAAAATGTGCTTTGGGCCTTTCCTTAAGCATTTCCCCATAAAAACATATCTAACTTTTATCTCTCAGGTCCAAAGCTCACATTAACTAATCCACTAACCAATGCTAATGTGGTACCAATGAATTCATGTGCTATGCATCCTAGATAATATTGGATCATCACCTACCTTACAAATGGGTTCTATTCCTACAGTTGGCTTATAAGTCACTTATTTGTAACTAGAAGCACATGTCCTCATGGAAACAAATGGTGGCAAAATTCTGAGTCTGGCCCACAAAGCCTCTTTAATCCACACTGTGGCTGCACAACGCTGGCAACTTTTAAAAACTGAATTCTGGATCGTAGCAAGCCTTACCAGAGAAACAAAAGAGAGAATGGCATATTGGGAATGAAAATGCACCAAAATGATGGACAATCTAGAGCAAGAGAACCAAAAAATAACAATATTAAAGGAAAATATGCTCACTATACAAGCAAAACATACTGGATTCTTTCTTTTTTTTTTAATTTTTGCTTACAGTTTTAAGTTCCAAATTATATCCTCCCTCTTTCTTTCTCTCCCCCCTCCATGAAAGTGTAAGCAATCAGATATAGGTTATACATGTGCAATATATAAAATATTTCCCTATTAGTCATTTTGTTGTAGAAGACTTGAATAAAAGAAAAAAGAAAGAAAATGAAAAATAGCATAATTCTGTCTATATTCAATCAATATCAGTTCTTTCTCTGGAGGTGGATAATATGCTTCATTATTCATCCTTCAGGACTATCTTGTATCATTGTATTGCTAATAATAGCTAAGTTATTCACAATTTTTCATCAAACAATATTGCTGTTACTGTGTAGTGTTTTCCTGGCTGTGTTCACTTCACTATGCCTCAGTTCATATAAGTCTTTCTAGGTTTTTCTGAAATCATGCTGTTTGTTATTTCTTATAGCACAATAATATTGCATTACAATCATATACCACAACTGATGGGCATCCCTTTGATTTCCAATTCTTAGCCACCACAAACATGCTGCTATAAATATTTTTGTACAAATAGATTCTTTCCCCCTTTTTTCTTTTTTGGATGTCTTTGGAATATAGACCTAGCACTGGTATTGCTGGGTCAAAGGGTATGCAGAGTTTTATAGCCCTTTGGGCATAGTTGCAGATTGCTCTCCAAAATGGTTGGATCATTTCACAACTCCACCAATAATTTATTAGTGTCCCAATTTTCCCACCTCCCACCAATATTCAACATTTTCCATTTTAGGTCATACGAGCCACTCTGATAGCATACTGAATTCTAAGACAGGATGTGCAAAGGCAACTTAAGGATCATAAGTTTCCCAGAAGAACACAACAGAAACAAAAACAAAAACAAAAGATCCTAAAATGATGAAGGACATAATAAATAAAGAATGAAGGAAATAATAGAACAGCTCAGAACTTCTAAACATACAAAATGAAATTCCAATTGAAAGAATTCACAGATCATCTCCAGAAGAAAAGACTGCAATCTCCAAGACCTATAGTGGATAAATTTAAGAATTCATTGTAGAAACAATAAGTTCTGCAAGCCATCAGGAGAAAGATCTTTAAATACAAAGGAAAAGAAATTTAAATAATGAAAGACTACTCCCCAAAATCCACTAGAAAAAGGAGGAGGAAATGGAATAATGTCTTCTAAAAAGCAATGGAGCTCAGGATGCAGACCAGAGTGATATATCCCACAAACCTGAGATAAACCATACAGGATAAAAGATGAACATTCAACAATAAGAATAATTTGAAATAGTTTTAGAGAGAAAAACTTAACTGAAGAGATTACTTGCCTCTTGAACACCCCAAACAACAGAATGGAATAGGAATAAATGCCACAGGCAAAGACAGTAATGGCAACAAAGTGACAATAGAGAGAGATGAGTAAGAAACTTCTTTCTAGATGTACACAAGGAGACAACAGTATAGGGGAAAACCTGATAGAGGTAAAAGTGAAGAGGTGGACGGGGTAGTACAGATGGAACCTGACAACACCCTGCCTATAAGTGAATGTTTCTTTAGAGGAAATATATTATATTATGGAAAAGCAGGGGAAAGGAGAGCAGAGGGATAGAGTAGTGAGTGGTGTACTGGGGTCAAATCAAGGACTAGAAGTGAAAGGAAAGTGACCTCTGTGGTCTCAGAAAGAGAAGAACCTCCAGGAGAGTGGGTAAGAAGGGGGAAAATATTAGAAAGGGAAAGATAGGAAGAAGGCCTTACTTTGGGGTTAGAAGCAGTTCTACTTATGGATGCTATAATGAGTGAAGAGAGATAGTTGGTGAAGGGAGATAAGGAACTTATGCTGGATAAGGCCTGAAAGATTTGGTGCTTGAAAAGTCTCTGAGTCCTGGGACGGGGGTTGTTGGAACAATGACATGATAAATAATGCTCCAAATCATTAATAATAAGAGAAATACAAATCAAAACAACCCTGATGTTTCACCTCACATTTTGAAATTGGCAAAAATGACCCCCAAATTACAATAGCCAATGCTAGATGGGTTGTGGAAAGAGAGGCACATTAATACACTGTTGGTGGAGCTGTGAAATGATCCAACTATTTCAAAATGCAATTTGGAATTAGGCAAACAAAGTAACTGAAATGTCAATATCCTTTGAACTGGAGATGCTATTACTAAGCTTATACCCCCAAAGAAGATGTCAAAAAGAAAAGGTCCCCATATATTCCAAAATATTTATAGCAGCATTTTTATGATAGCTAAAAATTAGAAACAAAGTGGATGCTCATCAACTTGGTAATGACTAAACAAATTGTGGCATATTAATATAATGGAATACTACCGTACTGTAAGGAATGGTGTATATGTTGAAAAGAAAGAAGCATGGCAAGATCTATATGAATTGACGCAGAGTGAAATAAAGAGTCAAGAAAATAAACACACATAGTAATTATAACAATGTCAATGGAAAGAACTACACACACAAAAAAAATTAAATAAATGTAACAAAATTATAAGGAACAAGTGGCACTCAAATGAAGAGATTTGAGAAGACATCTCCATCCTACCCTTTTGTGGAGGTGGGCATTCCACAGGGGTTACACATTGCACACGATTTTGGATTTTTTGCAATATATCAATAGGTTATGCCGACTTTTTTTCTTCCCTTTTTTCTCTCCAAAAATATACTATTTGTCATATAGGAAGCTTTCTAGGAAAAGGAGGCGAAGGGATACATATGATACTATGGGTGATATAAGAAACAGAAAATGTAAATAAAAACTTGTTTCAAAAAAGAAAACCTAGGGGCAGCTAGGTAGTGGTGCAGTGGATAGAACACCAGCCCTGAAGTCAGGAGGACCTGAGTTCAAATCCGATCTCAGACCAAACACTTGACACGTACTAGCTGTGTGACCCTGGGCAAGTCACTTTACTCCAATTGCTCAAAAAAAAAAAAAAGAAAACTGAGGCAGAGATCACTTGCTCAAGGGTAGCAAAACTCATATAAGACTCCAACCCACATCTTCCTCACTCACAGCCTCCTCAAGAATGGAGGATGAGCAACAACAGCCCAATGTCTTCTCTGCTGTACCACTTTATCACTAGGAAATACAGGAGTAGCAACTTCAGAGAATTCAACTCATGTGAAAATGTGTATGTGATACATGAGGAGTCCATTGCACATTGCAAGCAAGGGATACTAAAGACCTAGTGCAAAAAAATTCATCAAATTAAGTATGAGCAATAAAAAAAGGCCTGTCATGTGAAAAATTGTATAAAATTGCTGTACTGCTGATGTCAAGATGAAACAGGAAAGGCTCCCATCATATTAGATGGACCAATTATAACATACTTATGAGACAACTTGGACATGAGTCAGACATGATGCATAGGCATAGATGGGTTGCAATCTGTTTTATTCCAAGGAGTGTACACAGAATTATAGCTCGAATTATAGCTCTCAAACTACAAGGCATTGTAGAGGCCATGTAGTTCAGCCATCTCATTAAAGAAATAAGTGAACAGTAGTCAAAGTATCACAGATCTGGGTATCATAGATAGATAGGACTGGAAAGGAATGTGGAGGCCCTCTAATTCAACCTCCGAATTTTGCTGATTAGGAAACTGAGGCCCTTGGAGGTTAAATTGCTTACACAAAGTCACATATGTGCATATGGCAGAGCCCCGTTGATGAGATCACAAATGTGTCAGATTATCATAATAAGATTGAAGACACTTGCCAAAATGAAAAATATGTGACCAAATCGACCATGGCAGTTCATTTGGAATTTTGAGTTGTACAGTAAAAGCTCATTAAGTTAATTTAGTCTGTTAATTAGAAATATACAATCATTGGATAAGGCAGGTTTAGCTGGAGTTTACATTTACTTTTTCTGTTAACAGTTTTCTAGGTAAGTTAATAATGTTAATGAGATTGGGGAGGGGTGTCACAACTCTTAAGAAAAGGAACTGTTTTCCAATACTCTAAGCACTTCAAAAATATTCTAATTCTTTTATGTACAAACAATTAATCTGCTAATTATAAACTTCTGCTTATCTAATCTCTGTAGCAGTTACTCTAAGAATTTCTACTGACTAAATTTTGGTTACTTAGAGTGTACTTAAAAGTAACAAAGCTGAATTTTTTTTTCAAACTATTCAGACTTTCATTAATTAAACAAGCATTTTTCTTGTTAGGGAGAAGGACTGGACCTCTAATTTTATGTATAGTAAATTCCTAGGTAGAGATTGAAGCAGTTCAATCCCTTCTCTGAAACTTATAGTGTTAGAGAGCTGCCAAAGGCAATGGAAGGTGATGTGACTTGTCCAGGCTCATACTGTTCATATGTCAGAAACTGAACTTGAATCCAGGCCAGCTGTCTACTCACTGTACCAAGCTGCCTCATTTGTCCAGAAATAGGCTAAATCAGTGAGGTTTTATAATATCATTGAGCAATTCTGTTGAAATTGGTCAGATTGAATGAGTAATAAATTGGTCATTTTAGAAGTCACACACATTGGATCACAGTTTGGTCTTTCTAATCTTTTTTCATTTCCTTCTATTCATCTAGAGATATCACTAATTATTCTACCAATTATATCTGACAGACACAAGCAAGGCACTTAACCTCTCTGAGACCTTTATTTCTCCATCTACAAAAGGAGGAGGCTGGACTCAGTGATCTCCAAAGTTCCTTCCAGCTAGAAAATCCCAGGAGCCAATAATTCTTTCCATGACAACCTATTTGTCAACTATGGAATTAAAAGGAAAAAAAAGAAACTAACCCAGTGGAACAGTAAAAGCAAAAACAAGAGCACTAGGGATGGATTATTTTTGCTCAGCACTATCACCATCTCTCTGAATTCACCAGGATGATGGTCAAGGAAGATAAGAAAGCAATCACAAATTCCACTAGGAGCTGGTGAGTACAAGGAATGCATGAAATGACCCAAGAGACAGCAAAACCTGAATGAGCACATGTGGGGCTTATTTTCCCCTTTATTGTTTCATCTCTGAATGCTAGAAATATTGTCAATGGACATCAGCTATTTGGTTCTCATTTCAATCCATTGTCAGGAGCTGGCAGGCAGGGATGGATTCTACAGGTTGCATCTATGCTTCCTGAAGAAGTTCCGTGAAATATGTCAGAGTGAACAGCCCAAGGGACCAGCAAAAATTGGTTCTTTAGTAAGAAATGGTCTTTAGCTAAAGGTTAAGCAAAATTGTACTGATGATATTTTAAACTGATTGTTTGAGACAGTGATTCCTTTAGAAGTGGTCCTTAGCAAGGTCGTTCTTTATTTCCTTCTCTCTTTTTTTTTTATATATTCACTGCCCTTTTATTTCATTGACCATCCTCACATATCTTTTGATCTTTGGCTATACCCATCCCCCCTACAGCACTAATCAACTGTCACTCTACCCTTCACAGAAATACATGCAGTTAGTGAAATCCACTTTAATCTTTGTGTGTATCAGTCTGTATACTGTCTTTTCAGGTACCAGTCCCACCCTATTAATTTCTTTGTTCTGTGGATTCATAGAGGGGGTCAAGCTTACCTTTGAGGACTAACTGGGGAACTCTATTACTGAAAAGGCAATTCTTGGGTTGGTTACACTGATTTATAGTGTTTGGGCTTTGATTTTTATGTACGTTTGTTCAAGAGCATTACAGAAATGAGTTAATAATTTAAACCAGTGTCTATGAAATGTCCCTAAAGGTGATTATTTTTCCTAACAACCATGCATTTCACAGTGTCTTTTCAATCACACCCATCATTGTAGGGCATATGTCTCTTTACTGGAGGAAAAATATTTTTGTATCCCAACTGGGTAACAAACACTGCATATAAACAGCTAGTTAGACATTTTCTACACAATCTATTTGTGCAAATATCCATTTTCAATTAAACATACACCTGATGATGCATTTGCATTAAAGATGTAATTAAAGGAGCTCTTTGAAAATTCAGTCATATAATGTCATTTTAATATTCAACTTTTCTCTCCATTACTTTTAATAATAATTCTTTGTACTTATATTACCCTTTGGTTTCTCAAGGCTCAAAGTTCCTCAGATTTTTTTTTTATTCTATGATGGTCACTTTTCTTCACACCTAAAAGGCAAATATTCACTTCTATTGGAAAGATTAACTCTAAATGTATATATTTAGAATCAGGAAGTCATTCTATTTTTATATGTCTGGCCCCAAGAGCATAGAGAGTTTTTATATTAAATTCAAATTGGGACTTTTTGGGAAACCAGATGGGAATTCAACAGTGAACCACTCTCTACAAAAGTCCTATTTCAATCATGGTCCAAACCATAATGTGAAAAGTAGATGTTCTATGGAAGGCTCAGATATGTTCAATGAAGTACTAGAAGTCTGGGCAAGCCATCAAGAAGGGGATTCCCATAGACAGAAAGGACATAGTCTTCCAGCAGCTGTACAAGGGTAATAGTGAACACAGCTTCCTGTGGTCTTTGTATTCCCCTACAAAGATGATGTGCTGAATGATCCTAGCTGCTGACCAGCAGGACAGAACTAGAGATTCTGTAGGCCTCAAGAAACTGATGAAAACTAAGCAGAACAACCTATTCCTTGGGAAGACCCAATTGAAAAATATAACTTGTTACAGAAAGAATTGAAGGTTCTTGGGATTTTCCAGCTGGGGCCTTAGTGATCATTGAGTCCAACTCCTTCATTTTATAGATGAAAAAGGAGAAGCAAAGTTGAGAAGACTACAGGATATACACACAGAAAAATAAAATGCAAGCTAGGGTGTGGTGAGGACCAAGGAGAGCTCCAAAGTGCTCTATTATGGAATATGTCAGTTAACATTTAAACTTGTATTCAGCAGGGAAAATCCTGTTACATTAATTTTAGAATATAGTCTGTGACAAATATACAATCGAATTGAAAGGAATAAAGATTTTTGATCACCCCTTGTAATAATAATTTTTAAATACCCTAGTCAAACAAAATTTTACTAGCTTGTGGAATTTTTCAATGTCTTTTTCTTTACAGTAACATAACATAATGCCTATAGTGCTAGGCTTAGAATCAGGAAAGCTTGATTTCATATCCCTCTTCTAATACTTATCAGCTATAGGGTCCTGGGAAAGTCATTTAGCCTCTCTTGTCTGTGGTGGATGGAGTTCTCACACTTGGAGTTCAAAACACTGAATACTGAAAATATCCTAGACGCCTTAAATATTTGGTTATTTGCTTACTTAACCATTCCACATAAAAATACACTCCCACTTCCCCATTCTGTATTATGTACCACAAAGGCAAAGAATCTGTCTACTATTTCTTTTATGTCTTCCTGCCACATCTAGTATGTTACTCTATAGACAGCAATTAAAAATATATATTGACAACTGATTTGCAGCTATAATTCACAGAAATCTAATGGAATTTAATAGCTATATTCAAATTTCCAGAGTTTCTTGAAAAATTTCTTCTTGACAAGCATCTTAGTTCTTTTAGACTTTATTAAACATTGTCTGTGCTCTGAATATCCCAAGTTTCATGGCTTAAGCACCTGCATTTTTTTTATTCCTTCCATAAGCATTTATTATACACCTATAATGTACCAGGGACCTTGCTAGGTGCTAGGTAGACAAAGATAGAAATACAAAAAGAAAAATGAAACCATCCTTACCCTCAAGGAGCTTAAATGCTATCATTAACTTGGGATCTATTTACCTCTGAGTCTATACAATAAATGAAATCTGTTAGAATTCTCCTGCTTTGGCATGCTAGCTATGATTGGAAGGTAAATGAGATGCATCTGGAAGAGACAATTAGAACCTTTCCTCAGGTGTATGACCACATTGGGTCTTTTTGTATTTGATAGAGAGGGTCCTCCCATGGAATATATGAATGCAGCTGACCAGTTTCTTAGGAGCTTCTCAGGCCACACAGAATCTTTAGGTTCTGACATGTCCCATTAATAGTAGCACAGTTTGGAGCTCTCTTTGATCCTCATCATAACTTTACCTTGCTGAAGAGATACAGAGTGATTGCAGGGTTGGAAGGATTAAGCGAGGGTTTTTTGAGGATGAGGGGGACACAGGTATGCTTGTAGGCAGTAAGAAAGGAGCTAATAAATATGGGAAAAAATTAAAATGAATGATAAAGTGGGAATGACAGGAACAATCTTTTGGATGAGATGGATGGAGTGTGATCCTTTGTGTAGGTAGAAGGGTTAGGAGCAAGGCCACCTCCTCATAAGAGACAAGAGTGGAGTAGGATATAGAGGCAGGAGGCATATAAGCAATGAGATGAGTAAAAAGGGAGAAGAGAGAGCTCAGTTGTGAATTGCCTCAAGTTTTCTGTAAAATTTACGAGGCAAAATTCTTAGCTGAGAGGGTGGGGGTGGTAGAGGTGGTGAAACCATGGTAGGTTTGAGGAAGAATAAAAGTCTGGAAGAGCTTCTGTGGAGAGTGGGATAGTTAGTTCATAAGAGAGGAGAATTGCCTAGCACTACTGAGGGCCCCATTGAGGTCGTATAACATAAATTCGTAGTGGACCTGGTAGAATGCCTGAATTCTTCCTCTCCATGTTAATTCAGCAGCATGTGTATAGGAGTGAAAACAGTGGCTAGCAGGAGTGGTCCAAGGCTAAGGCTTGACAGGGTGGAAACAGTGATATGATAAGGGGGCTAGGCACTCAAGAGAGGAGGATGATATAGATTCTAACTGGTTCACCAAGAGGTTAAGATGGGGGGAAAAAAAACAGAAGAGAGTATCTAGTTCAGTAAGGATGAACTATCAACTGGTGATGGCTTGGGAGGAAACTAAGATGTCAAGGGATTGAAGGTCACATTGTAGATGAAGATCAGGGTTTCATAAGGGAAAGCAGAGGAAGAGGTGGAAAGCCAACAAATTATGATCAGAGAAGGAGATTTTGGAATTATCAAATAGGGAAGTGGCTCACTGATGGGTGATGGCAAAATCAAGGTTATTTCAATCTTTGTGTATGACTGAGGTAGAGTGGAGGAGTAACTCGTGGGAAGTGAGTAGATTGAGGAAATGTGTGGTTAAGGTGTTTGTTGGGGAATCAATATGAATTTTGCAGTCTCCAAATATGAAAGCAAGATTTGGGGAAGAGAGAAAAAATTGTGAGCCAGGTACTGAACTCATTGAGGAAGAACAAAAAGGCACTGACTTGGAGGGCCATAGATAACTGCTACCAGGATTTTGATTGAGTGGTAGATATGAATTGCATGAATCTCAAAACAAGAGAGTTAACTGAGTGAAGGAGGTAAAGGGAGAACTTGGAAAGAGCAAAGGTGAGTAAGGAGCATTCTAAATCCCTTGCCTCAACCAGTAAGCTAAGGAGAATGAGTGAAGATGCAGCCAGGGCTGGAAATGGTGGCCAGAGAGACTGTAATCAGGGGAAGCCAGGTTTCAGTAATAGCTGGAAGATGGAAGGAATGACAGGAAGAATGTAGGATGAAGGGAAGTTTGCTTCCCATGGAATAGGCATTCCAGAGGGCACAGTGGAAGGTCTGGGTGGAACTTTGGGTAAGGAGGATTGAGGGGGATATAAGTAAGGAATCAGAGGATGGGAAATAGAAAAAGAGATTTATATGATGACCTACAAGGGTTCAGAATCAATGGGATGTGTAAGGCATGACCAGGTGTAAGAATGTTTTTCACTGATTGGAAGACATCACTCCTCTTCCCAAAGGAGGCTGAAGATCAGACAGCAGATAAATGAAACACGAGATGGATAGTTAGGTGGGAGGCCCTGGTTCACTATTCATCTTTCCTTCAAAGGCTAGGAAATCAAGCTGGCAGCAGAAAGTGGAAGTTGTCTTATACTGGCACAGATGGAAATCACTCCATTGTTCTCTAGTAACCTTCCTTCAGGCATGTGGACAGCAGAAGGTGGAAGATGCAGGTCAGAGGAAGGTCTTCTGTGATGTTGACTGGTAACTTGATCCTTGAACTTTTTTTCTGAATTATTGCAGTATTTCTTCTTTTACTTGCAGGTTCTAGATTTTTACTATGACATTCCTTGGAGTTTTGATTGGGGATTTCTTACAGGAGGTAACAGGTAGATTTCTTCTGTTTTCATTTTGCTCTCTGGTTCTCCTGGGTCTGAGAAATCTTAATTCATACTTTGTCAAAATATGATATCTAGGTTTCTTTACAGTTGAAATTTTCAGGTAGTCTGATTATTCTTATATTATCTCTCCTTAAATTTTTTCTAGGTAATTTGTTTTTTATAAAGAATATAAATGTTTGAAGTAATATTTATTGTTCATGGACAAGTAAAGCCAAAGTAATTAAGAAACAATAATTTTACCTAACTAATCTATTTATTTAATGTCATCTCAATTAAATTACTAAAAATAAAAATCTTACTGAGTTAGAAAAATAATAGCAATAATAGTTCATTTGAAAGAATGAAAGGTCAGGAACTTCAAAGAAACCAGGGGAAAAAAATATGTAAAGGAAGTAGATTAGTAGTATCAGACCTTAAACTACATTATGATGTACAAGCATTGTTGATGTATAAAATTAATCATTTTGATTATTTTAAATTAGAATTTTATTGTATATATATATATGTGTGTGTGTGTGTGTGTGTGTGTGTGTGTGTGTGTGTATAAATACCCTATCACACTCAGCTCAGTCCAAGCCTTTCTTTCAAACTACCCAAATAATGATGATAGTCATAATAGTACTGATAATATTTTTGCATACAAGGAGTAAACAATTTTATCTTAATGAGAGCCTTATAATTGTTCTTTAATGTTTACCTGATATTTCTCCTGGATGTTATACATCAAATCTTCCCTTAAGTTCTGCTGTTTTTGTCACAAATACCTGAAACTCTTTCAGCTTGTTAAAAGTCTATTTTTTTTTCACATTCAGGATTACACCTAACTTTGCTGGATGTTACCTTTGATAATAATCCCAGCTCTTTATGAAATATAGTCATGTAAGACCTGTGGTTGTTCCTCATAAAAGCTGCTAGATCTTATACGATCCTTATTGTAGCTCCATGATATTTAAGTTTCTTTTTTTTTTCTTGTTACTTCTAATATTTTCTTCTTAACCTGGGAGCTTTGAAACATGGCTATATTCCTGTAAGTTTTCTTCCTGGAATGTCTTTCAGGTAGTGATTGGTGGATTTTTTTCCCTATTTCTGCTTTGCCTTCTTGTTCTACAACTTCAGGGCAATTTTCCTTGGTAATTTCTTGAAATATTGTATCAAGATTCTTTTTTTAATCATAATTTTCAGGTAATCCAACTATTCTTGTATTATTTCTCCTCAATCTGCTTTCTAAATCAGTTGTTTTTCCTGATGAGATATTTCACATTCTCTTCTATTTTTTCATTCTTTCGATTTTATTATTTCTTTGTGTCTTAGAATGTCATTAGCTTCCCTTTGCCCAATTCTAGTTTTCAACAAATTATTTTCTTCCTTAAGTTTTTGATTCCCTATTTCCAGTTGGTTGACTTTCTTTTCATAATTTTCTTCATTTTCTTGAGTCATTCTTATTTTTTTAAATTTTCCTTTTTATCTTTCATTTGATTTTAAAATCCTTTTTAAGTTCTTCCAAGAATTTTTTTGTGCTTGGAACCATTTGATGTTTCTCACTGAAAAAGGAGTGGCTTTTTTTAGCTCCATTATCTTCCTCTGAATGTGAACCCATATCTTCTCTATTCCCACAGTAGCTCTCTATGGTTGGGTTTGCTCTTCTTTGCTTACATATTTTTATTTTTGTTTTATTTTGTTTTTAGCTGCTATTAATGTAATCAAGTTCTAACCCCAAGAATGATGCCCCAAGCCTCAGGTCCTTCTTACTGTTATTTTCTGAGGTCTGTCCCAGGACTCAACCTTGGGCTCTCCTCTCCTCTCCACTCCTAAGCCATACCTAGGGCCCCCAACCAGCATGTCCCACAAATGATCTTGCTCCCTACATTTCCTCTGGTGGCTGCAAACTGCAGCTCTTTTCTCTGCCCTGGAACTGAAACCAGGGATTCTGATCTCCTACTAGTGCTCATAGACAGCAGAGCTCCTGTCAACCTGATCTATATTTTGCCATTGGACTCAAATGACTCTGGAGGGAAAAGTGATGCTGGTGACTTTACATAGCCCTCTTTCACTTAAATCCAATTAATCTACATGTCATGGCATCACCTCCTTGATGTCATGGTCTTCTTTAAGAACAAAGGAAAAACAACAGTTGCACTTACCAGGTACATGCTAGCTCCTTCTTCCCCCAACTAGCAGCCCAGCCTGGGACACATCTGGCCAGCACAGCTGTGCTTGTCATCCCTTGACAATTCAAGGTCCTTCAATCTTCTCCTACTCAGCAGTCAGACCCATTTGAAATGAAAGTTTCTAAGGCTGTGGCTGCCTCCCAAAACCAGATGCCCTCATGGCTTGTTTATTGATTCCATAGAGTTAGCCTGGAGGTATATGCCCTTCACTCATCCTGAATGTTGGCCTCTGGAGGCCTGGTGTTTCCTGGGGTCTTCTCTAGTTGTCTTAGGAGAACAACCGCTTTACCCTGGCTTTTGTTTATTTCCCCTGCTGTTTATTCCTCCTGAGGCATTGTTTTTTGTTTGTTTGGTTGTTGGGGTTTTTTTTTTTTTTGGAGGAAATTTGGAAAGCTGAAGGTTTTCTGACCAACTCTGCCATCTTCCCAGAATCTTCTGGTCCAATATAATTTTCAAGGAATGTGTTACATGGGTATAATTTTGAACCTCCTGTACTAAGTTGTTTATTCTCCTCTAATTTTTTTCCATCCATATTTCTTATTTCCTTTCCTATTCTTTCCTCTAAAACTTTATGTAATCTGTTTTGAAATTCTTTCTTCATTTCTTTTAGGCATTCCAGTAGAGACTGTTACATAAAAGTAAATTTCTTTGAGTGTTTGCTTTGTTAATGATATGGAGTTAGTCTCTGGGTTTGTTTCTGCAGAATGTCTGGCTACATAATATTTCTTTATAATTGTTTTTTTATTCTACGTATTCCTTTCTCTAGATTTATTTCAGGATTGGGACTTTTTGTAGGGGAGATACTTGAGCCACATTCTCTGTACTTCTGGAAGGAAAGGCGAGTCCTTCTTTGGTACTAACATGTATTATCTTGAGTTTGGGCAATGAGTGCTATGTTGTTCAAGGACTTGGAAGTAGTCGGCCAGCACTATACTAGTGGCATTGCAGCAGCATGGAAATGTCTACATGTTCCGAGGTCAGGGTCTAAGTAGCATAACTACAGGTCCAAGGGTCAGTGACTGGACTGATCTCTGATTCCTGATGATATCTCACATTCCTCTGCCCCAGGCAAACAGCTGAGAGCTCTAGGCTAGATTACATGGGTTATCTGAGGTCTGTTTCTAGAAATTTTTCATGAAGCTGCATTCTTGGTCTGGCTTTTCTGGCTAACCCACTGACCTAGGCTGATAGCATACACTTACTACAGTTTCTCCTTGGATTTAATGATCGTTTCTTGGACTAATACTACTTTAAAAAATAAATCTTTGCTGGAGTAACTTCATGTGAGAAAGATGTCCTATTCTGCCTCTACTCAGTTATCTAGCATGTTTATTTTTTCATCTCTGAATACTATAAACATTTTTGGGTTTTTTCGTGAATTATTTTGTTAATTTATTTTGATTTAACAGCAATCACTTCCATAAGCTTTTGAATCTTAAATTTTTCTCCCCCTCCCTCCCCACCTTCTTCCCCAAGATAACGTCTGATATAGGCTATGCATACACATTCCTATTAAAGATATTTTCACATTAGTGATGTTGTAAGGAAGAATTAGAACCAATAGGAGGAACCACAACAAAGAAAAAAAACAGAACAAAACAGAAGAAAAAATAGCAAATAGTGTGCTTCAATCTTCATTCAATCTCCATGGTTCTTTCTTTGGATGTGGATAGCATTTTCCATCATGAGACTTTTGGAGATATCTCAGATCAGTGCATTGCTGAGAAGGGCTAAGTCTATCAATGTTAGTCATTGCAAAATGTGGCTATTACTGTGTACAATGTTCTCCTGGTTCTGCTCATTTCACTTGGCATCAGTCCGTACAAATCTTTCCAGGTTTTTCTGAAGTCTGCCTGCTCATCATTTCTTACAGCACAATAGTATTCCATTACACTCATATACCACAATTTGTTCAGCCATTCCCCAATTGATGCATATCCTCTCAATTTCTAATTCTTTGCCACCACAAAAAGAGCTGCTATAAATGTTTCTGTGTATGTGGGTCCTTTTCCCATTTGCATAATCTCTTTGGAATACAGCCCTAGAAATACTATGCTGGGTCAATATTATAAACATTTTTACATAAGAATATAAACTCCTTGGAGTCAGGGGTTGTATTGTGTTGTTGTTGTTGTTGTTGTTATTTTTCATCTGAGGGCTATACTGTATAATGGATAGAACCCTGGGACTACAGTCAGGAGGATCTGAGTTCAAATCTAGCCTCAGACACCAACAGTGTGTCACTGGGCAAGCCACAATCTGTATTTGCATCAATTTACTCAACTGTAAAATGGAAATAATAATAGCACCTACATTGAAGGGTTGTTGTAAGGATCAAATAAGATAACATTTGTAAAAAGCATTGTAAAAATGATGACATTACCCGCACATAGTAGGTGCTTTATAAATGGTTTTCCTCATTTGTGTCCTCATAAATCCAGTACAGCGGTCTTTGCACACAGTAGGTGTTGATAAAAATATTTGTTTCTTTTTAATTAAAGAGGCAAAATAACTATCTCACTTTACCAAATCTTTATTTTCAGTCATTTATATTAAAACATATTTTAGTGTACTTTCTATGGTATCTGTTTCATCTACAGAAAGGACGCAGCTCCCATAGCCCACAAGTTGTACATAGTAACTATTCAATAAATGCTTTATTATTCAACTGAATAGTCTCCCTTTTCTTGTCAGTAAATACAGAAACACTTCAGTAGCTACCATCGCCAGCCACAGCAAAAGCATAGTTATGAGCTCTTATGACACAAATCCACAGATGGGCAGGAGAAGACCCTGGCCGACACGAAGTAACATTGATCTAGCTCTTTCCTTCTGATTCCCAAACAAATCATGAGAAGATACAGGGCACATTTTTATGCTTTGTTGCTATTATTTTTAATATTAGAAACTGTAGGTGACAAGCACTAAACTGGTATCCACAAAGCTTCAAGATGCCTTGCTTAAATATTCAACAATGACTTTTGAATTTTAGTCCATAGATATTTCTTAGAAACTCTAAGCTACTGCGAAGAAAGTAAAAGGGCTTCATATACGTTCAGGTGATATATTTCAACTCCTAGGTTTAATCATGTTCATGGGAAAGATAATATAAAAATCAGAACAGATAAAAGTTGGAATGCATAATTGTGGGAGACACGAACTGAAAACGCATGATACAATGGTTAGTCTTTAGTACAGGCATGAACATAACTAAGAACAGCTTTACAATAAGAAATTGAAAAGTTCCATGGAACCATGAGGACCTAAGTCAGTTAGAAACTAAGATCCTTTCCAACTTAATTTAGATTAATCTTCAATTTTTATAATGTCTTTTTTTAAAAAAAAAATTACCCCTTACTACAATTCAGTTAGAATAATCTGCCCAGAAATATAAAATGCAACAAAGACTTCAGGACATTTCCATAAGAAGAGCATGCCACAAAGAGGGCATAAAACTCATTCATATCTCCAAACATTATCATGACATTTAGATTTCTAAAATGCAGGAAGATGAAAGTTGGAATTCCATGTTTCAGATCCCACATAGGGAAGATCAGAGGGAAATCCTTTTTTGAAGCATGCAGTTCTCTGGACACAGTTGGTAGATTTTTCCAAGTGCTTGAATCATTCTTCTCCCTCCTTCTGCCTAACTTCTACTTAAATGGGCTGTGGACAAGAAAGCAAACAAAAGTAAAACCTATCAGCCATGAGAACCAAAAGTGTTGTTCATTAAGAAGGGTAGCAAGAGCAGTCGAGTCTATTAGGCAGAATTAAATCATTTTTTAGGATGAATTCCATTGATCTCTGCTTTCCTCCCCTGTTTCTCCTAGTTAGTATATCTGTACATCGATAAAATATATCTCCTCATTGTCACCTCCTTATCTGTTCATTTCCTAATAGTTCATTGAAGATCTAATATGCATAAACATCCACAGATTTCACTTTGAAGAGAAGTTGCCAACTACTACCTCTGTCTATAAACTTTTAGATCCAGAGCTAGGAAGGTCCTCAGAAGCCATTTCATCTAACTTTCTCAATTTATAGACTGGGAAACTGAGACTTGGGAAGATTAATTGCCCAAGGTCAGCTATTTTATATATCAGAGGCAGGATCTGCACTCAGGCTTTGGCTGAGGCAGTACCCCTTTCACTATATTATACTCCCTCTCATATTTAAGGAAATATGGTAAAAAGACAAAAATCTGGGGAGATTATACATTTCTTTCACTGAATTCAATGAAACAAACATTTATTTATTAAACACTTACTATATGAAGAACAATGTGCTAGACTCTGGAGAGGCAAGCTAAGAGCAACGAAGCCCTTATCCTGAAGGAGGTTACATCCTTCTAGTGGAATATAGAAAGTGCACAGAAAATAAACACAAAATAATCGGAGGAGGGAAAGAACACTAATTGTGAAGATCAAAGAACACTTCATGAAGGTAGCACATGAGCTGAGGTTTTAAAAAAGAAAAGAATTTTGATAGACTAGGAAGTGGTCTATACATGTAGGAAGAAGTCTATGCATGGGGGAAGTCTTGTGTGGTTGCATAAGGATTGGAAATAGATTGATGAGTTCAGGGAATCCGTTTGAGATGGAATGTACAGAACAGAAAAATGAGTAATTAAATAAGGCTAAAAAGGTAGATTGGAGACAGAATACAGAGGCTCCTAGATAGCAATCAATGCCCAATAGGGAGCCAATAAAGTTTATTTGTTTGTTTTTAACAGAAGTGATATGGTCAGATCTGTGCCTTAGAAATATTATTATATCAGGTGTGTAAATGATGAATTAGAGAAAAGAATAACTGGTGGTAGCAGGTAAGTTAGGAGACTATTGTGAGGTTTAGGAGAAAAATAAAGTTAATGGTAATAGTTTGAGTAGAGAAAAGGAATTGGATCAGAGGCATGTTATGGGGGCAATATCTATAGAATGTTCTTTTCTCTCATTCCCAACATCCAATAACTAGGAAGAGCCACAGATTACTGTTATTTTGAACCTCATATTTGGGTGATTCAGAAAATAGTGGTGCCATCAACAGAGCAAAGGGAGATTTGCTGAGCATGTCAGAGAAGAATTATCACTGAAAATTTGTAGGACAAAATTCATTACCTCTGAAAGAGTGTATCTTACTCAAAATGAGCAGAATAAGAAAAAAATACAATGGCATTAGCAATGAATATTTAGAAAATATGCTAAGGTATGGAAATTCAGGAAATAATGAAGGAGAGCTTAGATGAGGACAAACAAAAAAAATGATATAGTCATGAAAGTACACTATAGGGGCAGCTAGGTGGTGCAGTGGATAGAGCACCAGCCCTGAAGTCAGGAGGACCTGAGTTCAAACCTGGCCTCAGACCAAACACTTGATACTTACTAACTGTATGACCCTGGGCAAGTCACTTAACCCCAATTGCCTTAAAAAAAAAAGAAAGAAAGAAAGAAAAGAAAAGAAAAAAAAAAAAAGAAGATATACTGTAGACCATGGCTTCTTAAACTTTTTCCACTTGTGACCCCTATTCACATTTCAGAAGCACTCATTGGCATTGTGTGGCTTGATGGCAGGCACAGTGTAAAGTGCACATGCTGTGTGTTCAGAACCAAGGCTGCAGTGAAGTTTCATGATGCAGCATGGGCAGGTGCTGCCAGAAATACCTGGGATTCATTATAAGTTTGATTTTTAATTATTTTTTTGTTGTTGCAAAAACCTTTTATTGTTGCCAAAATGTTCATGACCCATGTGGGGTCATGACCCACAGTTTAAAAAGTGCTGCACAGAGAACTCAGACAGAAGGAAGAATTAGATAACTACTTTGTACAGTAGAATGATATCCTAGCATTACGGTATTGTAATGTAACAAGGGGCTACCCAGACATCTGAAGAAACTTTCTCACTGCCAAATATGGAGTAGCTAATAAATTCATGGCTTAATTAAAGTTGAATTTCATATCTGAAAGGTATTAAAAGTCAAAATTAAAGCTATTATACTCAACAAGCACCTGACAGAAAAAAAAAAAGTAGTGCCTGATTGCCAAAACGAAATGCAGGAATTTTGGAAGTAACTGCTCCATCATAGATTTCAAAGTTAGAAGAGAGAAAAGTCAAGCATGGTTTGATTTGGGGAGAGTAGATTTGAAAGCGTTCTAATAAATAACAATATAGGATTCAATAGCCTAGTATTCTGTAAGAGAAGTTGTCCTAGGAGAGATGGGAATTTCTCAAGAATGAAACTCTGAAGGCAGTAGCAAAATTTATTCCACGGAGAAATAAAAAGTGTAGGTGCCTAAACTAGTCAACATGGCTTCACAGGAAACTTATCCAAAAACTAACATTTAGGAGATGGAAAGAGGTGCAGGTAACTAAGGATAAATATAAAAGAATAGCATAGTCTGCTAAGAACAGTGTCAAGATTGTTGAAGTCTAGAATAATGTATAAATGTAGATGCTAAGGACAACAAAATGGAGTTTTTACCTACAATTTTAGGGTAGTGGGGAGTACAAATAGGTGATCCCTATATCCAGTGATAGTTCCATTATACCATTTAATTCAACTAAGACTTTGGAAAGTGTCCTATGCTAGACATGAGAGCAAGGTGGAGACATAGGAGCTACATTATAGTACTGCCTATGTGTGTGTGTGTACAGTTGTAGAATAGTACAATTAGATGGATTATGAATAATGTCCATGAAAAGAGAGGTGAAATTCCATTGCACTCTATCTTGGTCAGGACACATCTAGCTTACCAAGTTGACTACCATGAACACTGCAGTAGTAACACAGACAAAATAGAGGAGGTACAAAAATGGGTGACCACAATAGTGAAAGATTCCATGTTAAAGTCAGTTGAAAGAGATGAAGATGTTTATTTTGGAGAAGAGAAAATTTACATGTAGAAAAGAGTAGTGATACTTGAACAAATGTTCCATGGAAATGATCTCCTCTCAGATTTTTCAACATTTAAGGAGAGGGGCCAGGGTATTTTCCTCCTCATTTCCTACCAGACTACTCTCCTGGACTTCATGATGTCCAGAAACTCATTATTTTGCAAAATGACTCAACTCTAAAACTCATGCCTTCTCAGTATCCCTTGCCTCTGGGTACCATCTCATGTTCTGTTTGGAGAGGATAAGAGTGAACACTAGAGAATTCCTCCCACATCCTTCACCATTTAAGAAGGGCACCCAGGGCATTCACCTCATTATTTTCTTTCCTGGCTGCAGAACTCCGCGCCCCTGAACCTAACGGGGGTTCTCCTAAGCCCCCCTTTTCATGTGTTGTCTTTCCCCATTAGATTGTGAGCTCTGTGAGAGCAAAAATTGATTTGTGTCTTTTGGAGCTTTTATATATGCAGTGGTTAGCACAATGCCTGGTAAATAGTGGGTGCTTAATGAATATTTTTGATTGATTGAGTCAGAGAGGGAATGACTAAGCTAAGAGCTGGGGATACAAAAAGAGGTGAAAGTTCCCTCAAGGAGCTTACAATCTAATAGGGAAGCCAATATGAAAACAATTTACAAATCAAGCTACGTACAGGATAAAAAGGTAATAATTAATGGATGGAAGGCACAAGAATTAAAAGAGTTTGAGGAAAGCTTTCACTAAAAGATGAGATTTTTACTAGGGACTTAAAGAAATCCAAGGAAGTCCATAGGATCAGTTGAGGAAGGAGAGCATTCTAGGTTTAGGGTTTTTTTCCCCCTTCATTCTGGAAGAACATGACACTGGGAAGGTGATGTCATGTCTTGCAAGCGAATTGGATTTAAGTGAGACAGGGCTGTACAAAGTCACCAGCTTCTCTCTCTCTTCCAGAGTCATCTGGGTCCAGTGGCAAGGTATAGATCAGGATGACTGGAGGTGGCCCCAGATGTGGGAGACCTTGGCCTTTTTAAGCTAAGGTCTTTCCCAGGTCTCAGTTTGTCTGAGATGTCCATTCAGCGATTAAGGCTAGGTAAGAAATGAAGCAAAGAATAGCCTCTTTTACCTAGTCAAAAAAACAAAAAACAAAATTAATCTGGGGATTTAGGGGGGTGGCAGGGAGAAGACCCTCAGGGTTTCTGGCCAAAACATATAAAATTGATGTATTGTTTGTGGAGCAACATGGTGGCCAGTATCAATGCATTAAAGGGTTTGTGGTGGAGAGTAAAATATGAAAAGATTGGAAAGGTAGGAGGTGGCTGGGTTACAAAGGCCTTTGAATGTCAAACAGAGCATTTTGTATTTGGTAGTGAAGGTATAGGAAATCACTGGAGTTTACTGAGTAGTAGAGTGACATGGTCAGGTCTGCATTTTAGGAAAATGGAAGATGAGTTGGAATGGGGAGTGATTTGAAGCAGACAGACCCACCAGCAGGCTGTTGAAATAGTCCATATGTAAGTTGATAAGGGCCTACACTAAAGTGGTGGCAATGCCAGGGGAGAGAAGGTGTGTGGGGGGGTTTATTTCAGAGACATTGCTAAGGGAAATTCACAGTCTTTGGCAAAAGCTTGGATATGGGTGGGTGGGGTTGAGAAATAGTAAGGAGTCAAGGTTAACTCCTAGGTTGTGAGCCTGAGGATATAGGGGGATTATGTTGCTCTCTACAATAATAAGGAAGGTAAGAGGAAGGGGGAGGATTTAGGAAGGAAAATAATGAGTTTTGTTTTGGATATGTTGTGTTTAAGTTGTTTAATGGACCAGTTTGAGATGTCTCAAAGGCAGTTGTAATCAGAATGATTACACTTCTGGTTAGCCCCAGCAGAGAAAGAAAAAGAAACAATATTGGAAGTTACAGAAATACAGATTTAAGCACAGCAGAGGAAAATACTCCTGAAATTTAGAGTGGTCCCTAAAAAGGAACTTTTGAGAACTAGACTCCATCTCAGTAGAGGTCCTGAAGACAAGGTTATATAATGATGTGTCAGCAATTTTGTAGAAAAAAGTCTTGTCCAGGTACAGCATTTAGACTCTGTGATTCTATGAAGTTGAGAGGAGGAGTAAGTTTGGAGAGAAAACGTTTAATTTAATTTGGGACATCTCCAAACATTTGATTCAGCTTGTGATATGGTATGTTCAAATACTAAAAAATTGGTGTTTAATGTTATTCTAATTGTTAATTTAACTTATTTTTTACTAATCACGTGGTGTTTCATAAAAATACCTTAAACCAAAGCAAAATACCCAAATCCTTTTGTCACATACTCCAAGAGTAAACTTTTTTATGAACTCCCAATAGCTACAGGGTAAGAGGAGGTGGACAAAGTTAGAGATAACTCTTGCACTGGAAAATTTAGCTCATAATCTACAATCAATGAAAATCTTTGAAATCAAGATTGCCTCTAGGTATTTAATTGGGAATTTCCGCTGCCTAAAACTTCTTTTTTTTGGACCAGATCTGTTATTTTACTAGCAGCAGAAATGTTCTCTACCAATGTAGGTCCTCAATATCTCTGCAAATTATATCTTAGTGAGGCACTTGGGGCACTGAGGAGTTAAGCAACTTAGTCGGGGTCATGTAACCATTATGTGTCAGAAGAAGGAATTAGACCCAGTTCCTTCTTGACTCTGAGACTGGCTCTCTATCCTTCATGCCATGCTGCCTATCACTATCTAGAATACGGATATAAACTATTACTCCCATTTTCGAAGTCTCATCTTAACAGAGTGAAAAAAAAGAAAGAAAGAAAAGAAAAAAAAGAAAAAAGACACTACCCCAAAATAAAATGAAAGGCAATGTGTAATCTAAAAACTATTTCATTTTATTCTTTATGTCCAGGAACAATGGGCATTTACAACGTACTCACTTAGACATACAGAAATTGAAAAAGAAATTTTTACCTTTCTATTTTGCATTCATTTCTTACTGAGGAAGAAAAATAAGTAGGTTAAAGAGATGTGTGAAAACCTTTTTTTTTCCAGACTTGCTCTGTATAATTAATGAGTCATCATCTCTCTTGGGCTGTGATTCAGGGTGCTAGGCTCTGCTGAGTGAGATTATTGGATCTTTAAAGACTATGCATTTTGACCCACTATTTCCCATTTCTTTAGACCCCATTTACTTTCCTAGTGTCAGGAGCACATTCCTGGAATTCAAAGAAGTATAATATGAACTATAAAAATCCCAACACCATTCTTTGTCAAACCTTGTTTGATATTAAAGAGAAATGCAGAGCATCATTTTGCACATTTCCCTAACTTCTGTTATTGGCTGAGCTATTGGTCTGGCCTAATAATTTTGCTTAACCACACAGTCATAAAATGGTGGTAATAATAATTTTTTTATTCAAAATGTTGAATTTTAGGGAAACAAGTTTGTTTGTTTTTTTATGGAGGCCAATATTGCATAAGACAAAAATAATTGTAAGAGTTACAATGCAAATACATGTATGTGTGTATGTGTGTGTATCATTGTGTCATATATCATATGTCATAACTATATCATAAAGACCCATTGTAGAGAAGAATTTCAGGGGAAATGAAAGTTACCATAAAATATTGCAATTTATAATGTGGAAAAGGGATTAGATCTATTCCAGGTAGATCTAAAGACCAGACTCAAGTTATGAATCCTGGACCCCTGACTCCAAATACAGTCTATGTTCCCCAATAGTATATAGACAAATGCTACAGAGAAGACAAGGAGAATGAGTACTGAGAAGGCCATTGAATTATGTTATTAATATAATAGTTTTGACTTTGTTTTAGTAGACTTTGACTTAGTTTTAGTAGTGTGGTTGAAATGAAAGCAAGAGTAAATTGGGTTGAGTAAAAGGTGGACAGTGAAGAAGTAGAGGTGAAGATGAACCAGTTCTATTCAGGAATGTTCCAGATGTTAATTTATGCCACTAACCACTTTTTTTTTCTTGAGAGTCAATACCTCTTAATAGGTGATTTGTATTAAGAAATATGAATTTTATGTTTAGAAAAGTATAGTGTTTGAGGATTTTACTTCAATATTCATGAAAATCATTGAGAAGTTGAGAGAAAAATAAAAAGCCTTTATTTGGAGCTCTTGTATTCGTTTCCAAGTTTAATGCAGATCACACTTATTTGTGAAAAATATGAACTCTTTGAGAGTAGGAACTATATTGGTCTTATTTCATTTTTGTTTCCCCGCACATAGTTCAGGAGACTCCATGGAGCAGATATTGTCAACTCTGGTGCCAAATAAACAAAAAGTCACAGAGGTTTTGCAACCGTGGTTAACTCCAAAAATACCAAAGAACTCACACGGGTTAAAGGCATCATTTCAAAAATACTGTCCTTGGATTGTTCTAGGGCTCTACAGGATGGACTGTATCACCCACTTTAAGAACCTACAGTACAGGATCAAATGTAACATCTTCTCTTTGTCTCTGTTTGGCCACTTCCTACTTTTCTAGCTGTTTTACACCTTACTCTCCCCTCTCAGTACTCTGTGATTAAGTGTCCATGGCTTCCTTGCTTTTAATGACCTTTAACAATCCATCTCCTCACCTTGTTGTACTTTTTCACTGGCTATCCCCCCATGCATTTCTCTTACTCTGTCTGTCTCCTGGAATTCATGGTTTCCTTCAAGTCCCAGCTAAAATCCAGCCACCTACAAGAATATAATACAATACAACAAACATTTGTTAAGTACCTACTAAGCACCAATCACAGTTCTACATACTGGGGATACAAATAAGCAAAGATAGTCCCTACCCTCAAGGAGTTTACAATCTTATAGGGGAAGGCAATAAGCAAAAGGGAACTAAAAAGTATTGGTTGGGTGGAGGAAAAGTAGAAGCTACATGTCCTGGGGACTTGATGAAGGTGGAGCAGAATCCTAAGAGATAAGCTGATAGGAAATGTAGTTTAATGTCCTTCTAAGCAAGAGGATAAAGCTTTGAGAAGAAGCCTTTCCCAATCCTCTTTGATGCTAGTGTCTTCTCTTTATTGATTACTTCCAATTTATCCCATATATATATATATATATATATATATATACATATATATATGTATATATGTATATATATGTGTATATATATATATATATGTATGTATCTTATTTGTACATAGTTGCTTGTATGTTATCTATCCGATTAGACTGACCACCTTAAGAGCAGAGATTGTTTGAGGTTTATTTATTTATTTATTTGTTCATTTATTGGCTTTTGTTTTGTTTTCTCAGCACTTAGGATTATGCCTGGGAAATAAAAGACACTGAATAATGCTCATTGGCTTGCCTTGAATTTTTAATTGATGTATGTATATGATGATGTCTTTTATTTCTACTTACTGTACTTATTTTATTATTGTTACTATGACACAGCCAATTTGCCCACATCATCCATCTTTCCTTTGCCCTTATGGTCATCCACAATTCTGATTCTTCTGATTATGATATTCTATAATTTGAGGTCATATAACCCCACAGGGAGTGCATTCGTGTTGAAAAGATGAGCTTTGGAAGCAGAGAAGAGCTGAAAATGATTAAAAGAGTTCTGCCAGGTCCCAAATGCTATTTAGTATGTGTTCTCTTAATTTAATCTATTTGCAGCACTTGTCAGAGATCTATTTATGAACTACTGGCCTAAGACAAAGAGTTTTCCAGAGGCAAGATGGTGGAGTATAGGTTGGGACCCAGTTGAACTCTCATAACATTCCTCTCCAAACAACTTTAAAGCAAATCCTCAAAGCAAATTTGATCAAAGGGAGACATTCTTCCAGCCTAAGACTACTTAGGAAGTCCACAGAAGAGGTTTGTAACACCTGAGTGGGTGAATTCAGGAGCACCAGCAATGGGCCTTGGAAGAGTCTGTGACAGCAGCATCAGCAACTTTGGGAGCTCTCAGCCCAGAGATGATGAAGGAGTGGGATGACTTGTCAGAAAGCAATTATAGCAGACCACTTGCTGGCCTTGGGTACAGCTGTCGCTGATTGGCAACTCCATTGCCCTACACAATTCTGGGTCTAGGTTTCAGGGTAGAGAGGAATATAAGTACTTGCAGCTGCAGGAGAGCAGGGGTTATGGTCTCAGTTCCAGGGTCAAGAGGAGGATTAGTACTTGCAGATGCAGGGGAGCAGGGGTCCTTCCTGTGTAAACACCAGAGTGCATAACAGGACAACAGTGACCACGCCTCTCCCTAGACCACATCACCTTGGAAGCCCTGAAAGCTTACAGATCCCTAGAACTAACTCTAAAAACAGCTGCATGAAAAAGCCTGGAGTTTGGCATAGTCTTCCCCAGGTGAACATAACCCAATTTTAGTATATCAAACCCTGAAAATTAAGCAAATTGTTGGATTTGTCATCTTACCTCCCAGGCTCACCAACCTAAGCCCACAGTTGTTCCTCAACTCAACATCTTGTCCTGGACCAACTGGATCCCCAATCTCTATGGCTGGACCCCATTTCTGCTGAGACCTGTGGCAACTCCCAGAACCTCCCCTCTCTTTCAGTTTATCCTGGGCCCACCTCTCCCCAAATTGCTATTGCTGAGTCCCTGCTTAGCATCATTGCCTTTGGGAATACATCTTCCATTGATACTGTCTTTTCAGCACTAGTATCTCAGGGCTTCAACTTTACTGCAGATGGTGTGACCAATGAGACTCTCCTTGCAGCTGTGGCTACTTCTATGATCTATCTTATCAAAGCTGCCTACAAGTTTCCTATCTCTAGGTGGGCCCACTATGACCTTTCTCTTCCAACTTCCCACTTGTCTGCTCTCCTAGCAGACATCACAACATTTACAGTGGTCTTTCTTCCACTCCACCATGTCTTCCTCCTCAATTCCTTTCCTGCTTATACCTGCCTCTCCTTTCTTGCCTAGAATAGGAGAGGTTCTTTTAGAACCCCTCTGTTTGGCCAAAAAGGGAGTTGTCAGGATCCTCATGCCAAGACCACCCCTCTCTTTTCATTCCTTTATTTTTACTATTAGTAGATACCCTGTTTTCCTGAGCTAAGGTCCAGCAAGCAAGCTGTGCCCTGAGCTTGGCATAATAATCCTTTGCATTCACCCTCTGGATGAACTCTGTCACAGCTAAATCATAGAATTGGCTCAAACTAACCCCAGGTGGTTGCTGAGTTCAGACAAGCACTTGCAGGAACCACATTCCAGTAATAAAGCCCTACTATGAGCAGACATTCTGGTACAAACCTGCCTCATCACTGTTATATTTCATTGCTGTGTCTACACTTCACTCTCTGGTACTTTCTCTAGCTATGATTATATGTATCAAGGTTTAGCCTCACTGCCTTGGGTCTCCTTTGTCCTAAAGGAGACCCCAGCTGTCTAGTTTCTCTAATCCAATGGAATAAAGAATGTTTTGTTTTTGTTTTTGTTTTTTAACTTATAATCACTGCTGGCTCTTATTTTATTTTTCAGAGTTTAACAGTTGCTGTATTACATCTGTGAGCTCTTTGATATTTTCAAACTTAACAGTTGTTGCATAACCTCTCTGGCTCTTTGGCTATTTATTTTCAGAGTTTGACAAACATAAAGCTCAAAGTGAAGAAAGAGGCTGAGAAATGAACAAACAACAACAACATAAAAGGTTACTATGATACAAAGATATGAACTTAGAAGAAGATAGCAAAGTTAAAACAGCTACAAAGAAAAATGCTAACTTTATCTAAGGCCAGCAAGAATTATTGGAAGAGTTAAAAAACAGAAATAAGAGTGGAAGAAGAAAAATTGGGGAAATAAATGAGAGTGATGCAATAAAATTATGAAAAAAAATTAACTGCTTGGTAAAAGAGGCACAAAAAATACTGAAGAAAATATTACCTTAAAAAATGGAATTGGCCAAATGGTAAAAGAGGCACAAAAGCCACTGAAGAGAACAACTCTTTTTGTTTGTTTGTTTTGTTTAGGCAATGAGGTTAAGCAACTTGCCCAGTTTTGTTTAGGCAATGGGGTTAAGTGACTTGCCCAGGGTCATACAGCTAGTAAGTATTATGTGTCTAAGGCCACATTTGAACTCAGGTCCTCCTGAATCCAGGGCCAGTGCTCTATCCACTGCATCTAGCTGCCCCAGAGCAACTCTTTTAAAAGCCCTCCTGTCAAATGGTCACCTGCCCCCAAAAAGAATTCATAGAACTTTAAAATAACTTTAAAAATAAAATAAGTGATATTGAGAAAATTTAAAAAAATAAGAACAGTTCAAGGAAAAAAAACCAAGAAGATTATGAAAAGAAAATTAACAAATTAGAAAAGGTGTTTCAGAATCTTAAGGAAAAAAAAACAAGTCCTTGAAAACTAAAATTGGGCAAGGGGAAGCCAGCAAAATTATAAGAGACCAAAAAATAATAAAACAAAATATAAAGAATGAAAAAATAGAAGAGAATATGAAACATCTCCCAAGAAAAACAACTGGTCTAGAGATTAGATCAAAAACAGAAAATGTAAGAATAATTGAACTACCTAAAAGGTGTGACAAAAAAAAAATCTTGACACAACAATATAAGAAATGAAAGAAAATTGTCTCAAAGTGTTAGAACAAGAGGGGAAAGTAGAAATACACCACTCACCATCTGAAAGAGACCTTATGGGGAAAACCTAGAAGAATACCATAGCTAAATTCCAAAACCCACAGCTCAGGAGAAAATATTACAAGAAACAAGAAAAAAAAATTCAATATGGCAGAGCCACAGTGAGAATCACACAAGACCTAGCAGTCGCTACGCTTAAAGATCACAAGTCTTGGAACACTATATATCAAAGCGGCCTGGCAATATTTATCCAATTCTGAAGAGGCCCCAGGTAGAAACCAAGATCAATGTGGCATACGAATAACCCTTCCTGGTGTTTACCACGCTAATTCACGCGGAACTCCCCCAGTCCTCTGTGGTCGGGCTCTCCTCCATGTGCAATCTCCCCACTCAGCTTCAGGAGCAGTACCAGCAGGGCTTCACCCTGGTCTCTCTTCACCCCTTCCTGTGGCCCGAGGATGAGTGGGAAAAGACTCCCCAGGGGCAAATCTTCCTGGCTGTGCTGATCAAAAAAACCGAGAGATCTCAGAAAAATGATTCTCGTAGTGAAGGGTACATCTTGGAATTAGATTGCTGCTCTTCCTTGAACCACCTGAGAGACCAAAAATCATCGTGAATTTCATTAAGAAAATCCAAGATGCAGCCAGTAGGGGCCTGGAGTTTGTGGGTGTTGTGCTTCGGTACCATTGTCCCGGGAACTCTGCAGGGAGCAGCCCACTGACCCCCACTGCCAACGGGTTGGCGGAGTCGAGAGATGGGCAAACCACCTCAGACCAACAAGAAGACCTCTCGTCCTTGGATGCAGAGACCCCAGGGTCGTCGGATATGAGCAGCATGCAGGCAGGGTCTCAGGGCAACACAGAGCCCCAGGAACACAGGACAGGTGACAGGCAGGTTGCTGAACATCCAAACTTATCTTCTATAGGGAGAAAAGGAGCAGATTCACCAGAGAAAGCAGATGGATCCTCAACAGGACAGACATTCACGGCAGACAAATGGGAAGGCTCCAAGCCCCTGGCTAGCAAAATGGAGATTTTCACTGTCTTCAACAAACCAAAGTGCCGATAACACTGCACGGTCACCATCCTGCTCAGGGTGTCCAAAATCTGAAGGACAGTTATCAGCCGGACGTGAACTGGCTGGAGCACATAAGTGACCACTTCCAGAAGGGGGGTGTGCTGGTGAATGCCATCTTTTATCTAGGAATGGTAAATGATTCCTTACCTGGCTTGACAATGGAGTATTCATTTTTGAAGGTGTTTCCATTGAAGAGAACAAAACCATACAGAGCTATGATTCCATTGTTGTTGAACAATGGACCATCCTGGAAGGTATCGAGGTGCAGACGGATTACATCCCACTGCTGAACTCACTGGCAGCCTATGGCTGGCAGCTCACCGGTTTGCTACCTATGCCTATCGTAAAGACCACTCTAAACACATGCAGCATTTATTATACAGGCTTTCTTGAAATGGAAATTTGTTGCTTTATATTTTGAATCCTCTTTTATGTTCTATTGTGCACATGGCAATTTTTTCTTTTCTTATTTTGTATTTAAGTTTGAAATTTAAAAAAATACAAAAAAAAACCCCACCTCCTTAGAAAGTACAATGGGCCAAATGGAAAAGGAAATACAAAAGCTAACTGAGGAAAACAACTCCTTAAAAGTTAGAACTGGGGGCAGTTAAGTGGTACAGTGGATAGAGCTCTGACTTTGGAGTCAGGAGGACCTGAGTTCAAAATCCAACCTCAGACACTTGACATTTACTAGCTGTGTGACCCTGGGCAAGTCACTTAACCCCAACTGCCTCACCAAAAAAAGGAAAAAAAGTTAGAACTGGACAAGTGGAAGCTAATGACTCTATGAGACATCAAGAATCAAACAAATTCAAAAGAATGAAGAAATAGAAGAACTTGTAAAATGCCTTATTGGAAAAACAACTGACCTGGAAAACAGATCCAGGAGAGACAATGTCAGAATCACTGGACTACCTGAAGCCATAATTAAAAGGAGGATCTGGACAGCATCTTTCAAGAAACTATCAAGGAAAATTGCCCTGATATCATGGAACCAAAGGATAGACTCCACCAATCACCTGAGGAAAAAAATCCCAAAACAAAAACTCTAAGGAACATTAGAGCCAAATTACAGAACTCTCAGGTCAATACTTCAATTGCTCAGAAAGAAACAATTCAAATATTGTGTAGCCACAGATTAAGATTTACCAGCTTCCACTTTAAAGGACTGAAGAGCTTGGAATACAATAGTTCAAAGGGCAAAGTAGCTAGTTTAACAGCCAAGAATCACCTACCCAGCAAAACTGACTGTAATTCTTAAGAGGAAAAAATAAACATTAATGAAATAGAGTATTTCCCAGCTACCTGTTGAAAAGACCAAAACTGAATAGAAAATTTGACATTTAAACAGAAGACTCAAGAGAAGCATAAAAAGGTAAATTTTATAGAGTAATCATAGGGGACTCAATGAAGTTCAGCTATTTTACATTGCTATATGGGGAGATGATACATTTAACCCCTAAGAATTTTATCATCATTAGGACAGTTAGTAGGAATATGTATAGACAGAAGAAATGGGTATGAATCTATCATGTTGAGATGATCTCCTAAAAAAAAATGTAGGGGAGAGAAAGAGAAATACACTAAGAGAAGGGGGAAGGGAGAAGTAAAATGGGGCAAATTTTCTCATGTAATGGAGGTGCCCAAAGAAGAGCTTTTAAAGTGGAGCAATAAATGGTGGGTAGGCGCAATGCTTGAATGTCATTCTCATCATAACTGCTACAAAGAGGGAATTGTACACATACACACACACACACACGCTTGCATGCATGCATACACATATACATATGCACACATTCAGTTGGGTATAAAAATCTATCTTACTAAATAGGGAGATTGGAGGGGAAGGGGGATAAGAGATATGGTAAGAGATCATAAAGGAGATGGCAGGGCAGAATGAGGGAGGCAGTCGTCAGAAGTAAGACAGACTTTTGAGGAAGGACAGGTTAAAAAGAAAGAAGTATAAACAGAGGAAAATGGGATGAAGAGAAATGCACAGTTAATGGTCATAACCATGAATGAGAATGGGATGAGCTCACCCATCAAACAGAAGCAGAGAGCAGAATGTATTGGAAACCAGAATCTAGCAATAAGTTATGCACAAGAGACACAGTTGGGACAGAAAGACACACACAGTGTTGAAATGAAGGGCTGGAGCAGAGACTAATATGCTTCAGCTCAAGTGAAAAGGCAGGGATGGCAATCATGATCTCAAATGAAGCAAAAGGAAAAATTGAATTAATTGAAAGAGACAGTCAGGAAAACTACAATTTGCTGAAGATGCTATAGACAATGAAATAATATAAAAAAAAATCATTCCAAGTTTCTTTGGTAAAGACCTCATTTCTCAAATATGTAGAAAACTGAATCAAATTTATAAAAATAAAAGCCATTCACAATTGATAAATGGCCAAAGAATATGAACAGGCAATTTTCAGAAGAAATCAAAGTTTGCTATAGTCATATAAGAAAGTGCTCTAAATCATGACATCAAATATGGAAAGGCAAATTAATACAACTCTGAGGTACCACATCACACCTATCACAAATGATGAATGTTGGAGGAGATAAGGGAAAATATATATTAATGAACTATTGGTGAAGTAGTGAACTGGTCCAACCATGCTGGAGAACAATTTGGAATTACTGCATATGCTTTGATTCAGCAAAACTAGGTCTGTACACCAAAGAGATCAAAGAAAAAGGAAAAGGACTTTTTCTATGAAAAATAGTTATAGCAGCTCTTTTTGGGGTGACAAAGAGTAGTAAATTGAGGGGATGCTCATCAGTTGAATGATTCACTGCATATGATTGTGGTGGAATGCTATTGTGCTATGAGAAATGATAAAGGAGGTGGTTTCAGAAAAAAAAATAGGAAGACCTGTAGGAACTGATGCAAAGTGTAATGCGAAGAACTGAGAGATCATTGTGCACAGTAACAGCAATGCTATAATAATGATCAACTGTTAAAGACATGGCAACTCTGATAAATACAGTGATCCAAGACAATTCCAAAAGGCTAATAATGGAAAAATGCTATCCATTCCCAAAGAGAGAACTGATGAACTCCTAATGCAAAATGAAGTATAATTTTCTTGATTTTTTTGCTCTTTTTTGTAATATGGCTAATATGGAAATATGCTTTGCATGATTTCACATGTATAATTAACATCATATTATTTGCTTTCTCAGTGGGTAGGAAAGGGATGGGAGGGTAAGGGAGAATTTAGAACTCAAGATTTAAAAAGAAAATAATGTTAAAAATAAAGTATAAAAACAAAAATTTTAAAACTTCTCCAACAAATTTCTGTCTTAATTTGGATAATTTGCACCTGTAATTTACTTGGATTTTCTTCTGTGGATTTTTAGGGTAGTGTGCCCCCTTTGGGCTCTTTGTCCCAACCCCATCTTACTTTTCAGGTTAGGTCCACAAAGGATGGCTTACTGCTTTTCCCTCACAGTGATAAGGATAACCTGAGGGTTTGTAGAGTTCTAGTTTTGTCCCATATGCTGTGCTCCTCATTTTTAATTGGAATTATTTGACATTAAATAACTTTTAGAAAAAAAACAATGAGGAGGTATAACAAGAACAATAATTACAAAGCAATTATCGCAAACCAGAGAGCATACTCCCCTTGAACACCCAAGGTCCTTGGAGATCTTATGCTAAAATTTGATGTAATAGAAGTGAGGCACATGTACAGAGAACATATGTGGCCAAGGGATACCTCCCCACTCATAGCCCCAGAAATCTTTCCCCCCCCCACCTTTGTAGAGTCTTCATAAGTTTCTCTTTAAGTGTAGTTCTCTTCTGGGCTCTGTGGATTGGTTCTTTTATTGAGTCCACAGTCAGTATTTCTCTCCATCATGAAGGGTCAAAACTTTTGAAGTTATCATCATTATCAGGAGTTTGTCTTTCCTTCTATATTTGAAGGTACTTACTTTGCCATTATCCACTCATTACCACTCTAATGGACTCTTTTACTAACTCCAATTATTGCTGGGATCTCTGGTGGCTCTGTTAGGTCTCCCAAACTCACCAGTAATCTGACTAGTCCCATCTCAAGAAGTCATTTAACTGATAGATATATATATATATATATATATATATAAACACACGTATATATATATATATAATATATATATGTATATGTATATATATATGTATATATATATATATATATATATATATATATATATATAAAGAAACAAAAACAAAAAAAGAAACTGAGGCATTGTACACCCATGGATACCTGGTGGCTGGTTGAGTGTGAGGTCCAGCTTCCCTCTCTTACTCTATAGCTCATCACATTTCTTCCCACTTTTCCCAGGGAAAAGAATAAAATATCAGTTGCTTGACACTTTTTTTTTCATAATACACTCTGGTCCAGATTCTCCTGAGTCATCTTCAGTCTTCTGCACCCCAAGGGCAATTAGAAGCTTATCATCTTCACATAAGATTAACCCTGAGTCATTAGAACTGAAAACTGGCTTTCCTCTAAGTTTTCACATGCCGGATTAGAACCAGGAATGAAATATCTGTGTATGGTTCATATAAGCTGTAAGGGCAAATCTAAGTGTGCTCTATGACCTGGACCCTTATTATCCAGTCTCTCCCTTACACTAGGCTTATTTTTTAAGTCTATTGGGAAGCCCTATAATGTTTAACAAGTATAATCTACTAATAGGAGCATTTGGACAACCTTGGCAAATATAGAGAATCACTTTTCCATTTGGATTTTGTTTATTTCCACACAAATAGTTGGAATAAGTAGACAAAAGAGAATGTCAGAAGCCTAGATATGGTAAGCACTGAACAACATCACAAAAATGGAAAACTGATATATTTTGGTAAAGAAGTAACTGGTTATTAATGTGAGACTTTTCTTTTTTTTTCAGAATCTGCTCTCTTCATGGAATCAAATCATTAACTAATTAGAGCAAAAATGAAATTTAATACCAAATTAGGACAAAGACATTAAGTACAATAGGTCAGTTCCAACTTGACCAATTTAAACAACTACTGACTCTGGAAAATGGGAGATAGATTAAAGCCTAAGTTCCTAAAATGGGTGATACTGCCCTTGGGGGGGGGAGACCACTGGAATGATCCAGGGAGGGTGGTAGTAGCCTCAGGTGCAATGGGGGGAGTTGAATAAAAATAAGGGGGCGATGGAAATATAGGGAAAGAAGAGAAGAGAATTTTGAAAAAGTTTCATCTGTTGTGTAAGGGTTAAAGTTGTATTGATTATATTGTTTTCCAAATAAGCACACAAAATGCAAGTTATAACCAATCAGTGGTCAAGTCCACCAACAGGTCTTAACAAGCAAGTGCTGGCTGGCAAGTATGTCGTGCATTATTGTGAAAGTCCAGTGTGCATCAGTAAGAATATGTATGTGTAATGACTTGTTCATAATATTATACTATACAGTTACATGATGCAATATTACATCATCAAAATTTCAATGCAGGAAAAAACACACAAATTTACAATAAATTATTAAATTTGAGATGTATAATTTTTTGAAAAAAAAATTTTTTTTGGAAATGATGAAATTTTTTTTAAAAGCTGTTAAAGGGTTAAAGAAAGTAGATTTCAAGGGGGACACTGAGTAATTTTTTTTAAAAAAGGGGGCAGTAGGCCAAATAAATTTGGGAACTTATGGATTAAAGATCTTAATTATCACCAGTTCTTAGAGGAGTTTAATCAATGTAAAACAATCAGCATAAAGAGGGAAAAACAAGAAAAACCCGACATCCTATCTAGCCAATACCAAGTATATAAGGAAATGAAAATGGGAAGGAAACAAAAAGATATGGAATGGTAAAGATTTTTAACATTTCTATAACAATTGCTTCTCATTACTGATGACAGTATTGTGACTATCTTTGAATTCTAACACCACATTGTTTGATATTTTATGATAAAATAGAAATGGCTCTAAATAAAATAAAGTCTGTTAGTATTGAAATTCATAAATTATGAGAAATTGATGGAGACTCTTCCAAAAAAAATCACGCACAACATTTTTGCCAAAACAAAATGAATAAGACCTTTTGCTACTTATAAATGCTGCCTGTCAAAGTCTTCCCTGCTTCTAATTTTCTTCTACTAATCTGTGGGTTTAGAAAACTGATAATCAAGATTGTTATATTTGTGTGTGTTATTTCACTGGTTTGGGGGACTTCTTGGTGGAGAAATTACCTCAGTAAGTGCAGGTTTCTCTTATCTGCAGTTAAGAAAATATTTCCTAAAGGACTAAAGTAAGAATAAATATTACAAAATGTCTCCCCCCTCCAAAAAAAAATGCCTGAAGCATACTTTCCCCCATGCATGTGCGCGTGCGTGCGCACACACACACACACACACACACACACACACACACAGTCCAGATGAAGACTGGACTTCAAATTTAAATACAATAATAATGAGACATATGGGTAGAGAAGATGTATGGTCAAAGGGTAAACTAACAGTTTCTGATTACTAGCAGTACTTTCTTTTTTTTTCTTTTTTTTTTTTTTTGGCTAGGCAATGGAGTTAAGTGACTTGTCCTGAGTGACACAGCTAGAGAGTATTATGTGTCTGAGGCCAGATTTGAAGTCAGGTTCTCCTGACTCTAGGACTGGTCCTCTATCCACTGAGCCACCTAGTTGCACCCCTAGAAGTTCTTTCTTGATCAAATGAAATAATATTTATAAAGCATTTAGCAAAGTGTCTGGGACATAGTAGGAACTATATAGATGCTTATTCCCTTCTTTTCTCTCCTTGAGTCACAGTCAACATTCTTTTCTAATTCAAGGAGCCATACACCTTGAAGCTACTTCTCCCTTAAGTGGCAATCTTTCTGTATTCATCCCTAAGCCCTTTTGCCTTCACTGTGTTTCTCTCTGCTCACATTGTCTTGTATTGGTTCAGTCTCTTGATCTTATGGTCAGCAAAGGCAGGTGGAGTGTAATATCTTTCATCTGTTGCTGCCTTCTGGTATAGGTGCAAAGTGTCTGTCTCCTCAAGCAACTCCTGAGCCTGGAAACTACAAAAGTTTAAATGTTTTGCTGCCAGACTCAATAGCAGCTGCAATTCCTTCACTATTTTAAGTCCACATAGATGTGGTTAGCTTGTTTGGTTGATCATTTAAGTCTTTTTTATACCTCATAAGGGATCCTGGGGGTCTAAATCATACTGTGAACACTTTAAACTTCATAATGTCCTTACACTGATTATATGACATCAATTGAGGCAGGGCTGTAGGACTCCATCCTTTACATACCCACTTGTTTGCAGGACAGGAATGTAGTCTTTATAGTATTAGCAGTTAAAAGTTAATGCTACTAGACTATTTAAAACTTATACTTTTTGTCCCTTTATTGCCACTTTGCCACTATTGTTGCTGAAGCAGAATGAGGATACTTTTGCATAAAGGCTATTTTATATTTATATTTTATATTAAATATATATTATATTATATATTTCTATTATAGGGGCTATATTTATATTATATATAATATAAATCTATGTTATATTTATATTTTATATTATAATTTTTTATATTATATTTATATTAAGTAATTCTGCATTTAATGGGTTGACTTGCAGCCTGATGAAGCTTATGACATAAAGACTAACCTCAAAAACCCAGTGTCACCTTGAGATCTTGCTGAGGCATTACAGCAGAACACACACACACACACACACACACACACACACACACACACAAACACACGAGCATAATAGAAGCAATTTCTACAAAATGGTCTTAAAACAGTAAAGAAAATTTTCCAGAAGATCCACATTGCAATGAAGAACCAGAAATAAAACTCATGCTATCCACTTATCATCCCTCACCTTTCTCAGACAGCCAGCTCAGCCATCTTCTTTTCCTATCATATATGTTCTTGGTGGTACCTTTGCCTCCTGTTCTTTAAAATACCTTTCTGGCTATATATTGTTGCCCAATTACACCAACCATGAATCTCCTCATTGCCCACTGAGGGACATTCATTTTTAAATGAAAAATAAGAACTGCTTTTTATCCATTCCAGGAAGATTTGCAAAGATTGCAAAGTGTGTCTCACAAACTTGTTTGTCCTTTGTTCTCAAAGAGGACCATGATATTAGGAAAATGATGCGATGACTTGGAAATGAATTGGATTTAAATGAGGCAGTGCCGTACAAAGTCATCAGCCTTACTGTCTCCTTCTGAGCCATTTGTGTCTAGTGGCAAAATAAAATCAGGACTACTGGAAATTGCCCTGGATGTGATGGGAGACCTTTGTCTCTTTAAGCTAAGGTCTTTCCCAGATCTCAATTTGTCTGAGACAATGTCCATTCAGTGATTAAGGCTAGGTAATGAATCAAGAAAAGAATGGCCTCTTTTACCTAGTCAAAACAAAATGCTATCTGGGAGGGGAAGACCCTTTGGGTGTGAGGCCAACACAGAAACAATTGCCATTTATATTCACTCTGGGCCATCAGAACTCACATTAACCAAGGTGGGCTTGGACTGGGACCTATACTTGACCAATCAGTGAGAGTCAGAGTGATTTAGGTTTAAGGCATGGTCCTTAAAAAAAGAAATCTATCCTGTAAACCACAAGATTTCTTGTGAGGTTTCAGCAATCAAAATTTATCTTCCTTTGGGCAGAGTACCCACAGGTAAGAGTGTGATTCTGTATGTGGACAGAGGGAGAGAGAGAAAGAAAGAAGGAAGGAAGGAAGGAAGGAAGGAAGGAAGAAGGAAGGAAGGAAGGAAGGAAGGAAGGAAGAAGGAAGGAAGGAGGGAAGGAAAGAAGAAAGAATGGAAAAGAAGGAGCTGCATTGCTCAACTAGAACTGTCCAGCTGGGTCCCCAGTGAGTCAGCTACTACTACTCACAGGTTGTTGTTTGTCCTGTGTTCCCAAAGAGGACCATGGCATTGGAAAAGTGATGTCATGACTTGTGAGTGATTTGGATTTAAGTGAGACAGAGCTGTGCAAAGTCACCAGCCTCACTTTTTCCTCCTGAGCCATCTGGGTCCATGGCAAGATATAGATCAAAATGACTGGAGATGGCTATCATATCTCATAATACTATTGTTAAAAAAGTGGTACAAGAATTATTGTCATCACTTTATAGATGAGGAAATTGAAAATTTTGGTGACTTGCCCACTCTCACACAACTAGTATTCTAGAGCTAGGATTCTTGTTCATATGTCCTATCTATCTTATGTTCTCTTGACTGCACCATGCCATGAAGTTATTAGGACCAGGCCATCTTAATGGCATTAAGAGAAGCATGAAAAAAAAAAAGAGTAGCATGAACAAATTGGAAAGGAGATAAACCAAGAAAGCAGAAAGTATAAGGAAGTGGCTCCTGCTTAGCCACAGGCAATATTGAATATCAGAGCTCTTGGTAAGCAAGTTATTCCAGAGTAGATTTAGAGTTTTGATGTGTTTTATATAGTAGAAGCGATCATTATAGAAATTCAAAGTGCTACTCCCATAAGAACAATTTCCCCAAAGTTATGTTGCCTTGTATGAGCCATAAAAAGTGTCCAAACTCATTTTCTTTAGGATAATCACTGGGAGGATGCCATGCAATAAAGAACAAAAAGACTTCTTTCTTATCTAAACCTAACAACGGCAAAATATTTAATCCTTCTCCTTCTATTAGGATATATCTTCCTTGTTACCCTAAACAGATGCCCTTAAAGGATTAACTTCAGTGGGATAAAATTGAGAGGTTGATTAAAAAGAAGAAAGAAAAAGAATTAGAATGCCCATGGGATACCAGGTGGTTATTTTAAAGCAATAGGTTAATCCTCCTCTCTGATATTCTTGAAGCCAAAGAATATTAGACTTCCTTATCAAAGAAATATCCTTTAACATATTGAATTATGGGTAATCTAAGAAAATAAACACTGATTCTTTATTGGCACAAATAACACTACTCCAACCACAACCTCACAACCCTGAAAGTTCCCAAACTTCTCCCTTACTTCAAATATCTCTAACTATATGCCATAACTGTATCATTTTTTATTTCAATTTCTTAAATGTTATACTTTATTCAGAGCCATGTCTGATGCAAGACAATAAAAGCCCTATGGTGTGAACATCTGGAGTGATTTGTTTCCTACTTAGGACAATCATTTTGCCCATTGGAGGACTCTCAGTCCTCCATGGGAATTCAGGTTAGCCTTCTCCATTAGTTACTTCCAGGATCACAAAATGATAGTACTCCTCTTTCTGAGCCCACCTTTCCCTCACCTTTTCTAATATCTGCAGGGTGCAGGGACAGACTCTCTCAGGGCCTAACTGTTTCATCCCGGGTTGTCTGTGATGGGGCTGTCCTCTCTGGCACTCCTCCTCTAACACTGCACTCCTCAAACCCTCTTAACTGAATTTGCCCCATATGCAGTTATGAGAAGTTGCAACTCTACTTAGTGAAGAATTAGGGGATTGTGATCTCCACCACAAGACTCAACAATTTAAAGGGGAACTGCATTACAACGGAGACATCCCTATCTTTCCTCTTTTGCCATCTATTAAATGGGGATGGAAATACTCATATAACATGTTTGGTTGTGGAAGAACATATTAAGTTTGCAAATTGCTCTGAAAAACCGTGCTAACTACAATGCTAACTGCCTTAATATTCTCACAACAACTTCATTCATATTAAATTTATCCTTTATAATTCCAGCCTAATAGGCACCCATCTGTTATTCACCAGAATAATATTTTCTACAAGTTCATTACATTCTCTCTCCCATACACATACACACACACACACACACACACACACACACACACACACAAATTATAAGAGTTTCCTTATTATTACAAAGTAATAGCTTCTAGAATGGGCTAATATGATCTAGTTTGGTAATTGAATGATTACTTGTGAACAAGAGTTATATCATAAATCATTTCTCTTATTAGAGAAAGCTAGAAAGAATATATTTTGAGAACTATTTTTGTAATTGATACAAATTTTATTTTTTTAACCAAGTTTAACGCTAATTGTGTACCAGTTTGATAGTGCCAATTGACAATCCAATGTGACTTAATTTTTTCTATAGCAATAACATTTTGGCAGATAAATTACCCAATGAGAAGCAACCATTTCTATTCTTAGATGAATTTTGGATAGAACTATAAATACAAGAAGCCTAAGTGACTTGGAATACAAAAAGAAGACTGAACAGTATAATGAACCCCATCTCCACATATACTAAGACTACCTTAAGGCTGTAGAAAGTAGAAAATTTGCAATATAAAACTATACCATACTGCCCATCCATAGCACACAGTCCTTGGAAGCTTGATAGAATATGCGATTATTATTTACACTGAAACTCATTCCTAGAAATCTCATTTTCCTCACCTTCATTATGCAATGCTGCTCTTGGACCTAGAAGTCTGAAAATGTGGAAATTATAACACTTTGACACAGCATGTAAATGAGGCGTTGCTACAACATCCTACTTAAAGTTCAAAACAAACATTCGATAGGGAAGTTTGGAAAACTTATAACAAGATTACTTAGGACTTTTTCTATTATGAGTTTTCCTGAGTTTCCCCCAACCATCCTTTAATTCCAATTTAGCTCCTGAATAGCAGAGCTGCAAAATGTCTTAAATAGCACCTATCTATCCTGAGCTGCTGAACTTTTACTTTGGCTCTCAGGATTTTCTTTCTTTAAATTCTATTTGATGCTAGAGGTCTTAGTCTTGCAAATGGAAATCCCATGAATCTTTTATTCTCAGATTCAATCAACAAAATATTATATATCCCCATTTCATGACCGGAAGCTAGTCTGACTTAGATGATTATATTCTTCCATGTTGTTCTGTGTTTTTATCTTTGTTTTTTGTTATTTAATCTAAAGAGGTGATTCAGTGAAAAGGCACTGGACCCATATCTCCCACACTTATTTGCTGGGTAATCTTTGTTGGATAATTCATTTAACCTCCCTTAAAACTGGTTTCATCGTCCATGAAAGAGAAGCAATAATAGTGGTATTTGTTGTTACTGTTGTTCAATTGTTTCAGTCATGTCTGACTCTTCATTATCCCATCTGGAGTTTTCTTGGCAAAGATACTGGAGTGGTTTGCCATTTTCTTCTCCAGCTCATTTTACAAATGAGCAATTGGGGCAAACAAGGTTAAGTGACTTGCCCAGGGTCACACAGCTAGTAAGTGTCTGAGACCAGATTTGAACTCAGAAAGAAGAGGCTTCCTGATTCTAGATCTGGCATTCTATTCACTGTACCAGCTGGTTGCAGCAATACTGGTATTACTAAGTTCGAGAATGTCCTTTTCTGATGTCTTTCATGATGTATGTAACATAAACTATGACCCTGTGCTAAACAGGGAAAGCTTCAGTTGTCATCCTGGCAATAGACTGAGCTTACTTTCTGACTAACTAAAGCACAGAAAGGTTCATCTCCAGTAGTTTTGCCACTTGGAAATAGCAACCTGTAAACAAAGTGGCAAAAAAAAGAAAAAAATCAGTTATCACCCCTGAGTGGTTCACTTCCATTTCTGAAATGACAGTGGTATAGAAGCAAAAGAGGGAATAGAGAATACTGAGAATCACATGATTTTTAGACTACTTATATATTTTAATAGTTATTGGTGCCCTAAATATCATATATTCTTCCACTGTAGAATTGGAATGGAAGTATTGAATCAATCAATCTTGGCATTTTTCCTGTAAAGCAGAGAGGGTTTTTTTTTTGTGATATGGACCTTTTTTTCAGTCTGATAAGAACTATGAACCCCTTTCTCAGAATGCTTTTAAGTGCATAAAACAAAATATATTGGATTAAAAGGAGAGAGGTTATATTGAAGTACAATTATGAAAATGTTTAAAATAAGTTCACAGACCCCAGATTAAGAAGCCCTACTGTAAATGAAATGACAAGAAAGAAGAAAGGCACAACTAAATGGAAGACTCACATACTTGGAGAGGTGAACATAGGCATTAACAGAGTTGGTTTTATTATGTTTGTCCAAAGGCAACAAAAAACATTATTTCATGCGGATGACTATTATTTCATATAGTATTGCTCTTAATAAATATTTGTGGCAAAAAGGCAACAATGAAAAAAATTTAGGTTATGCAACAAGATTTGCTGCAGAGGAAGAAGCAGTGAAAAGTTATGAACTTGCTCAGATGATGCAAAATAAATCAACATATACTGTGGTATTCAAAGGCTCCAGTGCAAAAGTGGAAATGGGTGAGAATGGAACAAAATGTATTGGAAAGAACTGGAACCAAAAAAAAAAGAAACAGGAGGAACAAAATCCTTTTAGACTACACAAAATTCCACGTCCTATAAATCGTGAATATTTTCTTTGAGAAAAGAATAAGAAACTGCTGAATACTGTAAGCACCGCATTACATTTTAAAAAATAAAGTTGATTCTATTTAGTAAACTAGAAAATACAATTAATAAAGTGAGAGTGAGTGATTTCTGAATCAGCTCCACTTACAGCAAAACCACCAACTTTGTTAGAGCAAAGATTTAAGCAAAGATATTTGCTGTCAAATCCTCCCTTCTTCCAAACTTATTAACTCTTTTGAAAGCATCATCTTTTTTCCAGTATGCCAGATTCTTAGACTCTGCATCACTACAGATTCCTTACTCTACCTCACTACACATATCCCTTCAGTTTCCAATTTTTGCTGTTCTACTTCCATGACAGCACACATATCTGGCCCCTTTTAGCCATTTATTCAGCTACCATTATGTCACTTCTCTCTTAGATTATTATAGCAGATCTCCCTGCCTCCAATCACTCTTCACTCCAGGCCATCCTACACAGACTGCCAAGACATTTTCCTTAAGCTTAACTCTGACCACATCATTCACCTACTCAATCAACTACAGTTCCTCCCTCTCACTTCTAGAATAAAATATAGTTAATCCTTCCACCTACATATGAACTACATTGTTTAGCTTTCAATAGCCCTTGAAGACCTGGCCCCAATCTAACTTTTTAGACTTACTGGACATTACTCCTTCTCTAGCACTCTGATCCAATCAAACTGATCTTTTCTCTGTTCCTCAGATATGAGCCTCCATTTCCCTTGTTTGTACCTTTGTATCAACCATCCTCCATATCTAAAATATACTCTCTCCCCACCTTTTTCTCACAGAAACTCAGTCTTCTTTCAGATGAAATTCAACCTTAACCTTCTATGTGTGAAGCTTATCCTGATCACCCAATTATCAATACCTTTCCACTCAAACTAACTTGTACTTAACTACTTCATATTTATTTGAATCTATTTTCTTTATTTTGTTCACTTTGTATACAATGTTATATGTACTTGTTGTCTCCCTAATCAGAACACAAGCTCCTAAAAAATTGGGATCATTTCATTCTTTGTATTTGTACCCCTAGCACCCAGCACAATGCCCAACAAATCATAAGTGTATATTGAATTAATTGGTTCATCTAACAAAATTATTATAAAACCGAAGAAAGAATGCAAATGAGAAGATATGTGGTGTAAAATTAAAATAACTCTATCTTAAACTACTTAAACAGTTATTAATGACAAAAATGTGATATGGAGAGCAGAAAGGACATAAATATAGAATACAATAATTTCATTTGGAAGTTTAACTGATATAAATCAATTATCATAAAAGAGATATCAAAGGCTAAAGAGTCAGAAAATGATTGATTTATTTGCCAAGCAGAGCAAAATATTTAGATAGCAGTGATTTAGAATATGAATTAATTCATAAAATCTTATGAAGAAGGATTATGGAAGATTATCTATAGAATTTCCTTACAAAAGAGAGAAGATGACAAAGGAAAGGCAATTTAAGGAGAGCTTGGTGAGAGAAACAATTAAGTAAAATCATATTAAGAACATTTAAGGATGAAAATAGGACAACAAATAGGAGAAAAATGGAAAAGACCTGTAAAGATTTTTTAATAACAATATTCATTCATTATAGTCCTCTAATATCACCGAAGAAAAAATGACAATAAAGAGAACAAAAAAATAGAAAATGATTATATCAAGTGTACATAAAAGAGATCCATAACTGACTTAATACAATTCAAAATTAATGGATTGATAAATAAAAAAGAAAATGTCTAAAAGGTAGAAAGGAAGTATAGCTTTAAAAAAACAATTCAGAGAAAATCAACAACTACTCAGTGATATGTATACTTTATCATCTATGTAATTTTTTAATGAAAATCATCTACATACACACCAAAGGAACATTCAATTAGGGCATTAGAAGTGAACAAATAGGTTTTTGCCACAATATTTTGCCAGAATATTCCACAATTGACCACATTTTTACTATTACAATTTTTTTTTTATTTGGTGAGGCAATTGGGGTTAAGTGACTTGCCCAGAGTCACACAGCTAGTAAGTGTCATATGTCTGAGATTGAATTTGAACATAGGTCCTCCTGACTCCAGGGCTGGTGCTCTATCCACTGCACCACCTAGCTGCCCCACCATTATACAATTTACCGAAAGCTGTAGATACTACAAAGTGTCATTATCCTTTTTGTTTATTGACCATGGGAAAGCATTTGTTTCAGTATAGCAAAGCACTGCCTTAAAAGTTTTCTTCAAAGAAATTGTACCTCATTTATACATCAAATTCCTTGGCAGATATAACAACATATATAGCCTTATGCAATGATTCTCTTGATCATAAATATAAGGTGAGGAATAAAATATAGAGATGTGTGCTCACCAAAGGTATTGGCCTCTGTAATGGAAAATATCTAGCATATGATTCAAACTGAAGGATTCTCTATGGATAGTGAACTTCCCCATGTGCTTCTGTTTATATATGAGTGACATAGAACTGGTTACATATGCCCAGGGACATTTCAGAAATACCTAGACAAGATCTATGAAGACTCAAAAGTTTGGCTCAGCCATCCACCAAGAAGTACCAAGTGAGTGAAGGGTGTCTATTGCCCAGCTGATACCATATAAGTAGATGGAAAACATATAGAATTTGCCCATGTGTGTACATGCATACATACACATATAGCACACATCTCTATATCTATATCTAACAAATACACATGTATATACATACACATGGATGGATGGCTTCTATATATTGTCCTTTAATGGCCTTAAACTCTATCCTGATCAAAGGTAGGATAATCACACTATTCTACCAGTGCTGCTGTACAGCTATGCCATCATATTATTCTATATATTCTATAGTATTTCATCACAGTCATGTGCCACAACTTGTTCAGCCATTCCCCCATTGATGGGCATCCTTGCAATTTCCAGTTCTTTGCCACCATAAAGACAGGAGCTATAAATATTTTAGAACACATAGCTGTTTTCCTTTTTCCTTAATATCTTTGGAAATAGACCAAATAGTGTATTGCTGGGTCAAAGGGTATAGACAGTTTAATTACTCTTTGGCATACCACTATTTTCCAAAGAATTTTTTAAAATTTATATTACTCAAAGGACAAAAGAAAGGCACATGGTACAGAGGAGGAAGTTGCAACATATAAAATCAATCAATCAGTATTTATTAAGCACAAGTATTTATTTGTTTGTTTATGTCCAGAATAATGTTAAGGCTAAAAGGCACAAAAGAAGGCAAAAGACAGTCCTCACCTTCAAGAAGCTGACAATTTAATGGGGGAGACAACATGGAAACAAATGTGTACAGAGCAAGCTATACACAGGATGCATGTGGAATAATGAACAGAAGGAAGGCACTAGAATTAAGAAGCCTGGGAAAGGCTTCCTGTAAAAGATCAGATTTTACTTGGGGAAGTCAGTAGGTAGAGTTGAAGAGGGAGATCATTCCAGACATGGGAGAGAGACAGAATGCCCAACGTTGAGAGTTGGAGTGTCATATAAGTGGGATAGTCAGATGCCATTATCACTGCATCTAAGAGTGTATGTCAAGAAGCAAGATACAAGAAGACTAAAAAGGTAGGAAAGTAATAAATTATGAGGAGCTTCAAATGCCAAACAGAGCAGTTTCTATTCAATACTGAAGGGAGCAAGAGGGAGCTATTGGAGTTTATTGAGTGGGGGAGTGACCTGGCCAGGCCTGTACTTTAGGAAAATCACTTTGGTGGCTAAATGGAGAATCGACTGAAGTCAGGAGAGACTCGAGGCAGGCAGACCCACCAGCAGACTATTGCAATCATCCTGGCATGAGGTGATGAAGGCCTACATGAGAGTGATTGCAGTGACAGAGGAGAGAAGGAGGTATATTCAACAGATGTTGCAAAAGTGGTATTAACAGGCCTTAGCAGCAGCTTGGATATTTAGAAGGGTGAGAGATAGTGAGGGAACTAGGATGACTCCTAGGTTTCAGGCCTGAGGAACTGGGATGATGGCGTTATCCTTGCAGTAATAGACAGATGGGGAGGGTTAGGGGGAACTGGGGGAATTAGAGGGAAAGATGAGTTCTGTTTTGGACATATTGAGTTTAAGATGTCTCCTGGACATCCTGTTTGAGGTGCCTGAAAGGCAGTTCGAAATGTGAGATTGGAAATCAGTAGAGTTTGGGGCAAGTAACAGATTTGAGAATCATAAGCTTGGAGATGGTAATTAAATCTATGGGAAGAAAAAGAGAGGAGAAGATGGCCTAGGACAGAACTCTGACATTTTGTTATTGTTGTTATTCAGTTGTTCATCCATGTCCAACTCTTTGTGACCCCTTATGGGGTCTTCTTGGCAAAGATATTGCAGTAGTTTTCCATTTCCTTCTCCAATGGATTTAAGGCAAACAGACATTAAGTGACTCGCCCAGGGTCACACAGCTAATGAGTGTCTGAGGTCAGAATTGAACTCAGGCTTTCCTGACTCCAGATCCAGGGCTCTATCCGCTGAGCCATTTAACTGCCTCTCATACATTCACTGACTTCAAAGAAGAACCAAACTCCAGATCATAATCAGAGGAATGTATGATGGAAAAAGAAAATGGGATAATCATGTGATGAGAGTGTAACCCACGCTCTGGACCTGTATCCTCTGGAGGTCAAGAGATATCCAGGAAGATCCCCAATGCCTTTCATGGACTTTTCTGTGGTGAACTTAGGTCATGTGATGTGCTGTGAGCTGAATAATTGGATGGAACCTCCAGATCAATGGGGTCACAGATTCACTTAAGTACTGAGTACTATAAACATCAGACAATGATTGGAAGGCATAGAAACGCAAACTGCTTTTTCTAAAAAAAAATCTTCCTGATTTTTTGCTCATCCTGTATTTTCATATAAGCCTTTGAAGAGCACTGATTCAAAAGTTTCTCCAATAAATGAAAATATAAGGGATAGCTAAGTGGTGCAGTGGATAGAGCACTGGTCTTAGAGTCAGGAGTACCTGAGTTCAAATCTGACATCAGGCACTTATACCTGTGCGACCCTAAGCAAGTCACTTAACCCTGGTGGCCTCCAAAAAAAAAAAAAGAAATGAAAATATATTACTAACAACTCACTAATCAAATGAAAGTCAACATGGTGGGGAGAGCTGACTTTAGTCCATAGTGATCTCTGTTCACATCCTATCTTTGACGCATGAGATGCTGGACAAGTCATTTAGCCTATCAGTGACCCAGGCAACTCTCTAAAACTCTAAGTTTCAGAGAATGTGCTGACCTACTTTGGCAAAAGGAGGTTCATTTCCTGGAAGTTACCTATACCAGTGAAATCCCAGGTCCATTCTCTATCCTCAATGAAACATTTAAGAAGCAGCTTACCATAGTGGATAAAGCATCAGCTGCTAAGGCAGAAAGAACTGGATTCAAGTACCGCCTCTGACATATACTAGCTAAGTTACTGGCTTAGTCACTTAGCCACTTATTGCCCAGGGCAGCCCTCTAAGGATGTAAATTGCAGAACAGGAGAAAACCTGAATTGGTAAGTGAAGCAAAGTCATTGGAAACTCCTTATGCCAATGAAATCATAAATCCAATTTCAAAAAAGGAAATGGCATAAATATCACTTTTTGAACTACTTCCTCAACTCCATAAAATTTTCCCACATGTGTAGCCATTTAGATATAAGAAAAATATAATAGATATGGGATATTGTATGTGTGTGTGTGTGTATATATATATATATATATATATATTAGGCATGAGAAAATAAATATTTGTGTTATATCACTGGAATTTCTCCAACTATTTTTAAGTTAATGACAGACCTTTGATATTTGCATGGGTCATAGCAATAGCTATACAACTTTAGGAAACTGGCTTCTTCATGTAGAAGTATACTCTTGACTGATTTATAGTATAGGAAATGAATTTGACATTATTTTTCAAATACAACTAATGAATTTGTACTGATCCACTTAAATTCTCTCTTTCATTTCCTCTTCTGATCACTTTTAGTATTTGCAAGTTGACTTACCAAAGTTAAAAGCAAAGCCAAGAGATCCAAAAAATGATTAAATTTGCAGCCTTTATCCTGGTCTCATTTACTTGATATTCTCTGCAAGCTGAACTACAGAGCTGCAGAAGAGGAGACTCTATATGCTATATCACAAATGATCCAAAGCAAATAGTTGGGTTGCCATTCTTTATAATCAAACCAAATTTCTTTTGAACCACTCTATTCTACTATCGTGATGGTAGATTTTATCCAAAATATTTGCTTAGTCTCTGGTACCTCAAAAGCATTAACCCAAGGGCAATCTATCTCTCAAACAGTTAAAAGTTAGCAGTTTTGGGAAGTAAATTCTGATTTTTTTTTAATTTCCAATTTTTGCATCACATTTAGTTCTCTCTTTTTTGCTTTTAGCTGTTTTATTGTTAAGTATTTAATATTCTTTACATGAATGCTTTTTGGAGGCAATGAGCTATGTAAATCTAATAGAATAAATAAAGTTCCACCAAGCAGAATGCCACAGAGAGAACAAAATAGGCCAATCAGCTTCAACCCAGAGAGACCATGGCAGAGGGGGAGGGCTAGTCAAGTCCGTGTCTTGCTTGAGAAAAGCCAACACATTCACTCAAGAACTATTTTGGTCATCATGTATTCTATAAATAGTCTTCTGAAGAACTGCCCAAGGAGATATCTTCCCAGGGTACTTTGGGCGGTGTTTTTTTTTTTCCCATGAGGGTGGGTTTTGGAGAGAGAGTAGACATGCAGAAATTAGCTCAGGTTGCTAAAGAAAGCAGACCACATACTTTTTTTTTGACAGATAAAATACGCTAGATTAAAGATTAAATGATTTTTTGAATGATTGGCATAAAGTATTCAAATCTAGGTTCAACAATGGTCATATTGGTAGAATGCATACATGAATAATATGAACAGATATGTAAGTGTCTATTACCTAAAGTATGTGCATATGACCTTGTAATCTTTTCATTGAAAACTCATTTCAAGGAGAAGACTATATTCTTTCCAAAAATCAGACTGTGCCTCTCTGTTTCCAAGCAAAGAAGATATAAATAAAAGAAAATGACATTTTCAACTACAACACTAGCATGGGGAGACCTGCTTGCCACTTTCACTGGCCCAAATCTCTAAAACTGATGAGCAGCACTTAAAGACAAGGTGTTGAATCTAAGTTTAGGTATCCACTTGTGTGCATGTGTGTATTTTAATAATCTTTTGCTAGTTTCCAGCAAAGCTGGTTGAAGGGAAAGCAAAAGGTATTGAATTAGATCAGAGGGGGTGAGTTAAACTGTTGTATTTTCTCAGTTGATAGCTCATCAAATGCAAACTTTAATTTTTTAGATTTATTATGCACTTAACCAATGTTCTTTTAATTAAGTCTGACTTTTTCTTTGTTGAACTGAATGAAGATTTCTCATACATCTAAATGAGTCATTTTTCTTCTGGTTGTATTTATTTTTAAAGCACTTTATCATCTAATCTCTATTTTTGGATACTAATCCTTTTATTTTCAATTTACTTTATTAGCCCTGTCCAAAGAAATAGTATTAGCTGAGGAGTTTGCCTTGTTTCCAAAATTTGAAGAAATTTTATATGAGGTAATAGTTATTTTCAACCAAGGAAATGTAACCCATAGAGCTCTGCCTACAGTCTATGAATATACATGTAGAGACAATTATCACTTCTTAAACTGACCTCATCACATGAGTGTTTCATTCAATATCCCATTCCCTTGTGCCAACAAATGAGCATCTTCTTAATCAATATGGGTAAAAATGTAAAGCCTGTGTTTCTCTAGGAATGTCAAACTTGGAGGACCAGGAAGGGTTTTGGTTGACTTTTGGCTCACTTGAATGCTACTTATGTTTAAGGAAAACCCAGCAGAACATAGTACCAAGATTTTCACTCACTGATTAGATTTTATGGGTTCAGTGGAATGACTGAAGGATTTTATAGGAATTTGGGCTGATCTTTTGTGGCTTTTTTATAAATACAGTTCTTTTTCATATCAAGCCACAAGTTCTGAATGCCTTTCATTTTTATTAATCTTTTGCACATGTGCACAAAAAAGTAATTTTCATGTATTTTACATCTATTTGATTACATCCATTTTTCTTTTTTGTGAAAATATCATACCCTTAAACAATGTTGAATTAATTCTAACACTTTCCATTGAAATCAGGGAAATTCTACTCCTTGAAATTGCATTCTGTTAGATTTTTAAATAATGGCAACGTTTGCTACTCCAGCCTACATGAGTTGAAATCTGAGGAATTTTAGATCATTGCTGGAGAAATACATATTCCCCAGAAAGTTTTTAATTAATGTAATCATCAACATTACAATATCTACCATAAGCCTATATAGTAAAGAAAGAGAATTTATCAAGATATAAGGTCTCTAGAGTACATAAGTTCTTCAATTCCATCTTACTATAACCAGCCTCTGACAAGGACTTCACTACCTACTACCAGCTTCTCTGTCTATAAGTTCATTATAAGCAGTGATTAGAAATGGTAAGTCAGAAGGTATTAAAGACCATCATGATACTTTCCCCCCTTAAACTGAACCATCCACTATAAAAACTAGTAGTCAAAATGCTAAATTAAAGGAATAAAATGTCATGTGACAGCGCCGGGACTGGAGTGTAGCAACCATGTCTTCTACCTTGATGTATTACCCCTAGCACTTATTGCAGAACTTTATACACCTCAGAGTAAGGGATTTTAACTTTTCTCTGTGTCATGGACTGCTTTGGCTATATGGCAAATCCTTTCTTAGAATTTTTTTAATACGTAGAATAAAATACATAGGCTTATGAAGAAAACCAGCTATACTATATAGAGTTGTAATTTTAGTCTCACTGAATTTCTCTTGGTCTGTGGACCCCAGGGTAAGAATCCCTGCTTTAGAGGCTCATTACATATATGAGCAATGATGGAATGAGTCACTGAGAAAGCTCTCCAGTTTAGAGGAGTGGAGGACCAGTTCCTCACAGACCAGGGTCTATATGTAACAACTGAATCAGTGTCTGTGGTCCCCACTGAGCAGGCCACCCTGTACAGTAACTCCACATTTCAATTAAGTTGGGGATGCAGGAATAGGCCAGCTTTACAAGCCAGGCAAGGCATGCCCTGGCATGCAGTGGCTGTTTAGTGAATGCTCCTGCAGGCAGGAACGTAACTCTGGCTCTAGCCCCACAACATCCTGTTTAATCACAATTTCTTCAATGGGTGGACTAATGAACTGGAGGCCCCAACAGCCAGGGCAATGGCTTCATCCCATTCCCAATGTTTGAGGGTATGATCCTGGGCGTAGCTGAGAAGTAAGCTGTCACCAGGCCCTGGCCACTCTCAGCAAGTCTGGGTTGGATTTGAACCTGTGGTTCTGCCCTTTGCACTTTGTCAAAGGTCCAAGGGCTGGATGTAGCCCATGTCAGATCATTTGCCAATGCCTGATTTGGGTGATTCCATACATAGATTAATAGAGGAAACATTGCAGAACTAGCTCATTTTAGTAACTTTGCCTAACAACAAATATACAAATAGATACTAGCAGCTTGGCGGGGTGGGGGGGATCTAAAATCAAACAGAAGGAAACAAAGGATTTAACAGATGTTTTGCATTTATCCAGCATTCATTTTCCAGGTTACACTTCAAGTCAAAAAAAATGCATTGTGTTTTACATTCATTTAATTTGAAGTCCCATCTCACTTCTGGGACTATCCTTTCAATATCATGGTAAGATCATAAAATATACCACTGATGTATGGTTTAGCACTGAAAATAATAACAATAACAACGACAACAAAACAAAATTCTCCCCCTCTCCCCTCCAAGAGCAATGGGTTACAGACTCAAGTTTGTTTTAAAGTAGCAGCAAGGGCCTGCTGACAAGATATTTTGGAACAACTTGCTATTAGGAAGGAAGTATGAGTGGGAGGATGAGAAATAGCTCATGCCCATATGACACACACACGTTGTGAATGTGTTAGAAGTCCATGATGTAGAACATAAAAGGGTGTAACAATTTCTCTTGGTGACACAAAGATACCTATTCTAATCTTTTGTTTTTACAGCCCTATTCTGGTTTAGACTGCACATCTCTCATTCTCCTCAAGAGGTTTACATGCCAGTGATCACAAACACAATAATTTATACCAGTGTAAGGAAGATTAGAACCACCAAAATAGCTGGTAAGCATAGATAGACTTCATGAGCATCACATTTCAGCACCACTTAAACTCCCTCCTTCTAGGATTAGGACAAAATTATTTATGCCCAAGAAATATTTATTGATATTGGCCTTTTTTCTTGATATATTTTTAAAGTATCTGAAATTATCAAAAATAGTTACAGATCTAAGCTTCACTGCATTTGAAAGAAATAAGAAAAATATATAACACAATCCAATCTAACAGGCATTTGGAAGTGCCTAATATGTGTAAGGCACAGTGCCAGGTACTCTCATACAAAGACAAACTTTTCCTAAGGGATACAAAATATAAAGAATTAAGTACACATATAAAAATTAGAAGAGGTCAAGGAAGGGGAGGAGGGGGATAGATTGAGTGCTATCAACCAAGGGAAACATCATCATCATCATTGTCATCAAGCCATAAAAGGGCTATAACTGCTGTCCAAGGGTCATGTTATTCATCCAGTGATTCTCTTCTACAAAAACACTGTTCTAGCTTCTCACAATTGTGTCAAAAATAATAGATTTTGTGTAATTCCATTAAATACATCAAAAAATATAAATTAAGGTGTATAAAACACAGTGTCCCATGTGGTGGTAGAGAAGCTGCTGCATGAGAATGGCACAGATAATATTGCACAATAGCTGACTCAGTAAAGCCTACACCTTCTCCTTCTCCTAAAAAGGAAAAAGATGTCTTTTTTTAAACTCAATAATAATGCTAGTAATGTCTATAAGTAACTCTCTATTCTACAGTGTCTTTGTACAAAGGATTTTTCAAATTTAATGTGGTCTATCAGAAGAAAAACCAAGAAAGAAAGAAGGAAAGAAGGGAGAGAAGGAAAAAGCGAGGAAAGGAAGGAAAGAGGGAGGAAGGGAGGAAAAGATGAGGAAAGAAGGGAGGGAAGAATGAAGAAAACCTCTTTTGTTGTTTAATTAGTAAGGCTATAGGATTTAGAGCTGGGCAAAATTTTAATGATCAGTTAGTTCAGCTCCATCATTTGATAGATAACAAAACTGTAACCCAGAAGGATAACATTAATTGCCCAAGGTCATGTAGGGGTTTGTCTCAGAGTCAAAATCCGAACCCAGGTCTTCTTATTCAAAATCCATTGTTCTTTCCTATTGCCTTTTAGTGCTGCTAATGCTGTACCTCAAAAAGATAATAAGATTTAGAGCTATAAAAGACCTTAGAGATCACGTAGTCTGTCTCCCAAATTTTACACATGAGAAAACTGAGACATAGGGATTTTATGTTATTTGCCATTTCACCAATATTTAGTAAATACTTATTCTATGCATGACATTGTGCTAGAAACTCTAATAACATACATGTGGATGGCTGTTTAAAATCTGATATTCAGGCAAACTATTTTTAATAGGGAAAGATCAGTAGGTAGATCTCAAACTAGGTATGATAGGCTTCTAAATTATTAGCAGTCACACCTTGAATGTAGAACCAATGTCTCTTCTTCAACAATATTCTCTTTAGTATAAGAAGTTAATGTTTATTCACCAGTCTTAAGCTTTGTCTGCCAAAACTCTGGGTGGAAAAGTTGCCACCATTCAGGATTATCTGTGTCCATGACACATACACACACATACACACACACACACACACACACACACACACACACACACACACACAAAATGTTTGGGGTGCGGGCAATGAATTCGATCATCCAACTCGTTATTTAAAAGGATGGAATATATTTGATATTTATTGTTTCCCTGAAAATAACATTCTGGTTCAATTTATACATTTAATTTTCATTCTTGGCAGTGTATAGATGCATCCTGTACAAGGTAATACTAGATTCCGGGGTTGTAGTAAGGCACTTTCAAACCCCAGGTTTGTATTTTTTGAAAGTGTGTGTGTGTGTGTGTGTGTGTGTGTGTGTGTGTGTGTGTGTAGAAAGTACTATTGCATTGTTGTTAAAGGCAAAGAGGAACACTTGTGCAGGGGAAATGAGGAAGGAAATGATTGTTATGTGGGCAAGACTACTTTGCTTACGGTTCTGTTTCTAGTGGGTGTAATGTTAAAATATGAAAACACCAAGAGGAAGCTTCTTTTAACAATACAGGTTAAAGATTATTTTACTATGCTGAAGATGTTTCAACTGCCAAATAAGCATGGCCAGGGCACTTCAATCCTTACCACTGCTTTACCCAAATAGAGGGAAAACAAACTTTCAGGACATAATGACTAAAGTATGTAAGTCCGATGGTGAGAACTATTAAAGGTCTACCCATTCAGACCATAGTGACCAATAACTAAGACAAGTAATTAATAACTTATTTTAGCAGCACCAATATTGACATAGCGATTCACTTTTCTCCATAACTACTTCTCATATTTATATGGAGCAATAAAATCTGCAAAGCACTTTTCTATGCAAACCTATGACATAGGAACAGAAAGTCCTGTTCTTCCCATTTGACAGATGAGAAAATGGAGGTTCTGAGATTAAATGAACTGTCTGAGGTCACACTGCTGGTGAGTGTCTGCAGCAATATGGTCTCCTGACTCCATGCTCAATACACAATACTTCAGTGTTTCCATAAAGGCAATGATATCTTCATACTGATGTCTTTGATATCTAGGCAAACACTAGTTCTTATAGAATATTTTTATCTAGCATCTTTCTCCTGGGCATATTTATTTGAGTGGTGGCACTTGGAAAAGTATTTTCTTGAGAGTATTCATGTAGTTTCTAGTTAGAGATTATTGGATCAAGACACGGATTTTCCAAATGCCAGCAATTAGTTTTGAAAATAGCCCCCACCCTCAATGTAGTATTCCAGATTCATTCAAGAATTAGCAAATAGCAATGAATGAACTATCTGTTAAATTAATGAAAAAAAAGCTGGCTCTTGGAATAGATAAAACCAGCCACATTAATTAGCCTGGCTTTATATAACCAAGACCTAAACAATATCAGACAGAGGGCTTAAAAGAAATTGAATAAGCTCTCAGACTGTATTTAGATGATGGAAGTAAGTGGAAGCCAATGCAGCCAGTCTGGCAATTTAGCCATGTTAAAAATCAAATTGAATTGAGTATATGGCTGATCCAATTGACTCTACAGATTTCAACTATTAATATGGGGGGGGTGAAATTAAGCACAAAATGTTCACTTTAATGGCTGCATTGAAATATATCTTTGATAGCATTCTGGCTGCCATTGTTAAAGGTTTTCCTTTGCATTTTTGTTAAAGAATTATATTTGGCTACAAGTCCATTGATAAAGGGCTCAGTAGAAGGTTAAGAATGATACAATTACATGTGGAGAGATATGAAGAAACTTTGGCTTGATCAAAACATTTTGGACTCTGATGACAAAGATAAGCCATCAAGCCATCCATCAAGAAGTTTGGAAATAAGGATAAAAACAGAAGCAACATATACCTAATATCAATTCTTTGCTTTTAAAAGCTTCTTAGAACAAATTTGATAGCATTAATTTTTTTCCTTCTTAAACAAAAAACAGAATCAAAGATCGGGAAGCTCAGTTTTGTAGTCGATATATAGCATCAACAGTGAAAAGGGAAAGGAAAGAAATCTACAGGTAAAAGCTACCATTCAGGCATTTTTCAAGTCATTCATTCAACAAGCATTTACTGAGTGCTTTTGTCCTGCTCTCACATTGAGAGAAGTAAAACCGTGTGAGATATGATGACTCCCCAGCTCAAATATGTAGCTTACTAGGAAGGATAGCTCATGCACAGGTGAAATTATCAAATTAGATTAAAATTATGAGACAGTGCGTTCTAGGGACATTTGACCTATGTGCCTTATATTACCTCTATTTTCTCCCTTATAGAACAAACGTATGAGATGACATCTTCATACATCGAGTAACACTCCTCACTTATTTTTGCTTAAAATGGCACTTTCCAGGGATGTGATAATTATAACAGTAATAATAATATAACTCCCATTTATATATCACCTAAGCTTTATAGTGTTTCCCTCACACAAAACTTGTGAGGAAAGAATTGTATTACTACCTCTACTTTATTCATAAGGAAACTGAGGTTCAGAGACATAAAGTGATTTGCCTGCAGTCACATAGCTAGTAAGATGCATAACCAGGATGCAGATAATTACATGTGTGTACATGGATATAGCCATGTTGTTTTGAAACAGACCTGTTACTTCACTGGTATAGAGAACATCCAATGAGGAAACTAGCTTTATGGATATAGTTTGGTAACTCTAGAATTTCTGCTTTTAGAGATTTATCATGAGAGCAACTTAAATGCTAAGTGATTTGACCAGGGTCAAACAGCCAGTATATGTCAGAGGAAGGCCTTCCTGACTCCATGACTGGCTTTCTATCTACTACATCACACGCTGCCTGCCATACATATGCTTATATCTATATCTATATTTAGATCTGCATAGTTATACAGCTGTGATTAATGTAATTTTGTGGAATGCAAAATTCTATTTAATCTGAATTATAAAATGATACCAGGTCACATTTACTGTGAACCAAAATTCAATTAATGCAACGTGTGTGAGCTAGTCAAAGGCGTTAACATACTAACATCATCAGTCTATATTTGTCTATTGTCACTTGTGGATCTAATGTTCTGCTGTATGTGTATCACACACAAGAGTGTTTGGTTGTTTTTGTTTTTTGAAGAGCCCTAACAAAACGGACAAAAGAAAGAAAGCTTCAGATGGAAACACTGCTAGAGTAAAAAGTTATAGGCTTGCTATTTCTTTAGCTCAAAAATTTCATATAATTGACTGTTATTAACAGGACCAGAGTAACTCTAAAATAGGGGAAGTTGTTAGAATGCCATATCTAAAGTGCAGAATATTACAAAAGCATGCAAGCAAAGAAAAATAAAATGACTAAGTTTCATCCGGTTTTTTTGTGTGTTTTTAAGCATTACAGTGATGGAAATGGAGCACTTTTTAGTTGAATGGATTGAAGACTGCAATCACAAATATATCCCTTTTAGCAGAGCAACCATTGAAACAAAAACTTCAAGGTGATTTAAAGTGGTGAAAGAAAATGGAAATGAAGTGGATAGTGAAGAAATTTTTACTGCAGTTGTTGGTTGGCTTGGTCACCTTAAAATCAAATTAAATTGCATAATATTGAAATTTCAGTGTAAATGAGAATATGACAGCTAAATATCTTGATGTTTTGGAGAAAATAAAAGTAGGTACACAAGTCATCAAATTTCAGTGTGTTAAAATAAGCTTATTCTGAAAAGGTATGTCTTGGAAAAGAAAAAGGCAGCTAGGTGGCACAGTGGATAAAGTGCCAGTCCTACAGTCAAGAAAACTCACCTTTATGAGTTCAAAACTGGCCTCAGACACTTACTAACTACGGGGCCAGCCACAACTCGGTCTGCCTCATTTTCTCATCTATAAAATGAGCTGAAGAAGATAATGGAAAACCATGCCAGAATGTTTGCCAAGAAAATCCCAAATGGGGCCATGCAGAGTCAGACACTACTGAAAACAACTAAAAAACAACAAAAAGAAAGAAAAAAAAACAACCTGGAGTGAAAGTGCCTAAGAATAGCTTAATATTTTTATTGGAAGGTAAAGCAGAAGGGGATTTTAAATTGAAAACAAATTTGTTTATCAGTCTTGAAATCCTTGTGCTCTGAAAGGCTACAACTACTAATCACTAGGAGTCCTTTCATAGTCAAATAAGAAAGTCTGGGTGACTAAAGCAGTTTTCAAAGATTAGTTTCCAAGCTATTTTAGTCCAGATGTTGAAATACAGTGTGAGGACAACAATACTACAATTAAAAGTATTATTGACCATAGTTAATGCCCCAGGTCATCTATCTACTATTGTTCATTGTGTGAGAGTGTGAACATGCAAATTCTCCAAGAGGCAGAAAAAAACATTCTGTATTTACCAATTTATGTATGAAGATTTAAAGAAAGAGAAGACAGTTCATCTATGCTGCTAAAATACTTTAAGTGATGCAAGGCTTTTGTCATATTAAGTATGGACTTACTTTCAGATATGATATTCATTTTACTTTTATATTTTTTTGTTTGTTTTTTTAGGCAATTGGGGTTAAGTCGCTTGCCCAGGGTCACACAGCTAGTAAGTGTCAAGTGTTTGGTCTGAGGCCAAATTTGAACTCAGGTACTCCTGACTTCAGGGCCAGTGCTCTGTCCTCTGCGCCACCTAGCTGCCCCTATTTTACTTTTTTAAATCTTGCTTTCTATAACTAGTTTATTGCTTTGTAATAAACGAATTAGAAATACATTTTCTTATTATTTGCTGTGATAAAAATAAATATTTTCAAATAAATTTTTAGAAATTTTCATTGCATATTTCCACTGGGCTTCAACCAATTATGAGATAGATAAAAAATTATAACTTTGAATAGCATGAATTTGTATAATGTTACCACTTTTCATAACATTCATTATTCATACTAGTTGGGAAGTAGTTGTATCTACACCTTTATCTATTCATATACACCTATACAAATTATACAATATAGATATAGTATGTATTACATATATATGATACAAATTATATATATACACAATACATGTTATATACACATACCTAAACAAAAAAATATATACATATATACACAGACATGTACACATGTATTTGTGTATATATGTTGCATAGTATATCTGTGCTATATTTTCTAGATAAGATGTTCACACTTAGTATAAAAGTGTAGATGTATACATGACATATACTATTTTCCTTCTACACAGTACATTAATATCAAAATTCTTCAATAACTTTTGATTTTCAAGTCAATCTCTGGTTGAGAGGATGATTCTTGAGAGTCAGATTTAAATTTTTATATATCTCAAAGTGGAAGAGGGATAGATTGCTGTCCAAGAATGAAATTCACCAAATTCATTAAAAAATATTTTTTCTATAGTTTGAATTACAGAATCCTTTTAATCAAAGGATTTTAAAATGATTTTAAATTGAAAACAAGGTTGAGGTGGGGTGACACTGCCTACTTTTATATATCAACCTACTGATTACAAACGGTAACTACAATGTGGTAAGTATAATAGTAGTAGAGATAGCCAGAAACTCAAAGGAGACAAAATGCAAGAATGGGACCAGAAATAAAATCAAGGGCCTGAGATAATTATATCCTAAAGCAGGCCTTGTTAAAATTTTCCCCGGGTGACCCCTTTTTTACCCAAGAAATTTTTATATGACCCCAGGTATATAGGCATATAAAATAGGTATATAAATCAAACATTCACTTTTAATAAATGAAAAAGAAATTTATTTTAAAACAATTCTTTGGTATACATAAAATTTTGCCATTTATTAAAGAGGAAAGCAAATTTGCACATTAATGAGATGGATGTGCTTGTTTATTTTTACATAAAGAATTAAATCTTGGTGGAATATTTGATACTGCAGGACACAGAGCACCTACAACGTTTTTCAGAGTTGATCGATATTTTGATTTTATAGTCATCAATGCTGTGTTCAGAATCCAGGCTACAGTGAAGTTGAGAGATGCAACACAGGCAAGTGCTGCCAGAAGCACCTCGACTCATTACACATTAGACTTTTTAATTAAGTTTTGATCATTTTGCATTCAGAAACCTTTTACTGTTCCCAGATTTTCATGACCACTCACACTCAGTTACACAACCCCATGGTTTAAGAAGCATTGTACTAAAGCACAAAGTCTGAGTATTAAGCAAGTTGAATGAACGTATAATGCCAAAAACACACTACTGAACTCAGAATCAAACTATGGCTTTGTGAAGTGGGATTTAGAATATGGAAGAGCATACTTTATGTAAAAGGAACCAGACAGGTAAAAGTCAGGGGGAGTGTATTAAAATATAGATTCTTATAAGCAATTCTAAGAACTGTAGGGAATACAAGTATAGAGAAAAATAATGATCATGAGAAGAAATTTGTGTAAAGATTTGGCAAAGATAGAAATAGTAATAAAATTCTCAGCAGGGTATACTAGAGACCACCTTAACAGAAAGAAGAAATAGATGAAAAGTTTGGAAAACACACCATAAACCTTACCAGTTATGCAAAGTGATGATGAGGCCCCTAATTTATCCCCTCTCTCTGTCTCTGTCTGTCTCTCTCTTCCTCCTCCTCCTCCTCCTTCTTCTTCCTCTTCTTCTTCCCCTTCTTCTTCTCTCACTGTCTTTCTTGCTCTCTCACTTTTGTTCTTTCTCTCCCTCCCCCTCCTTCTGCCTGCAGAGGAGCTCATAATTATTTCTTCCCTCATTTTAACAATTTCATTCTTCAAAAGTTGGAGAAAGCAACAAGGAAAACTGCTATTACTGACACGAATCTCACTGTCATCAAATTCATATCAGGCCTAGACAAATTGGTGTCTCAGCTTATTTTGGAAAAGAGTTGACTGAAATTTTTGCTGTGTCTCTGTCCAAAATTAATGAAATAGCTTCGAGAATGGGAGAGGTCCTATTTCATTACCTTTTTTGAAATAGTTGTTAGATCAGTAAGTCAAGAGAATTCTGTAGAGACAGTTTATCTTAATTTCATCAAAGTAAATGACAAAGTCTTTTATGCTCTTCTTGTGAACAAGATGGAAAAATGAGAGCTATGTGATCATATAATTATATGGATCTAGCATAGATTTAATGGCTAGTCAGTGCATCCTTGTCGCAGTCAACCTGTTGAATTCCTACTACAATGTCATCTCTTCCATGCACCTTTAGCTAATCCCCTAAGGCAATAATACTTTTCTCTCTCTGGACTTCATATGGCACTTTGTTTGAACTAGTCACTTACCATGCAATATATAATAGTTATGTGTGTGTCACATTCCCCTGCTAGACTGAGTTGCATGATAATTTGTTATCAAAATTTTATATATCTTCCTGTGCTCTACACCCACTAGATATTACTGTATGTCCAATAAATTCCTATCGCATTTAATAGAATAGTAAGAGCAAGTTGAGTCCTCTTGGAAATGGAGAATGCCAATGTTCAATTTCAAGGAACCTGTTGCTTGATAGTATTTTTAGCAGAATAATCTCATCCATCACATTTTTTAGTCATTACTATCTGTATTATTCCTTGGACCACTGAAGTACCTTTGTAAAATAAGTGTCACGTAAACATTTCAAGGCTTTTTAAAAATAGTTTCATTATTTATAATACTAATCTCATTGATATTTGAGAGAGGACAAAAATAACCAAAAAAAAAAAAGGATGTAAAACCAAAGACTACAGAGAAATGACACATGTGACAAATAAAGAAGAAAAGTAATATAGAATATTCAAAGAGAAAGTAGCAGAAAAAGAGGACTGGGAATACATGGAACCTACATTTATATACAAATGCAATAAATATCATATGGATAATAATCAAGAATAATTTTTAGTCTTAAGACAAGGGTTTATAAAAAAAATCTTTTATGTATCAGTAAGACTTGGTCAGATGGAATTCATGTTTAGAATATTGTACGGAAGGGTAAGCTGTTCAAAATAATGTGTAAATAGAGAAGATTTTGGAAGCAGAACTGTATAGCAAGAAAAAAATATAGTTCTATGGAAATTCAGTTGGGTCTCTCTTAGTCTCTATCTACTGATAAAGAGTCAGAAAGACCTGCATTTAAGCCTTACTTCTGTCACAAAATTGCTATTGCCATGTACAAGTCATTTTACCTCTTAATACCTGAGGTAGACAAATAATATATGACATATAGATAATTTGTTAAGCATTTATTCATTCCAGGTCTGTGCTATGCCTTAGAGATACAAATGAAAGCAAGATAGAAACTACGCTTAAAGAGCTTATATTCTTTTTGTGTTTTTTTGTTTGTTTTTTTGCTTTTGTTTTTGTTTTGCTAGGTAATGGGGTAAAGTGATTTGCCCAGGGTCACACAGCTAGTAAGTGTTATGTGTCTGAGGCCCGATTTGCACTAAGATCCTCCTGATTCCAGGACTGGTGCTCTATCCACTGCACTACTTCGCTTCCCCAAGAACTTATTTCTAAAGGAAAGAGTATACACAAAAGGGAGCTGAAATCAGGGGTGAGCTGGGGTTGCATGGTATGGAACAACCATTGGAGGCCTGTGCCCTTGGCAAAATAAGGCAAACTCTGACCTATCAGATCAGAGGGACCCAGGAAGCAGAGTCAACTTTACCTATGGAGAGAAGGTTAATATTGTGATCCTTGACACAGAGTTGAAAGAATTTAAAAGGTGACATTGTTTTGTACTGTATAATAGACCACTTGGCCAGGCAGAAATTGAGTAATGATGTCCTAATATAAAAGTCAAAAGCATAGAAGAAACCTAGTTCAGAAAATTGAAGTCCAAGATACATAAATAGAGAAGAGAACAAGTCTTCAGGTCAAAACAAGTTGTATTTTAGGAGATGGAAAGAACTTGGGGATGCAGTAAAGGGGCTATTGACAATCATATTTGAAATATTATGCAGAAGTTCCAGAAGATGGGAGAGAGACAAAGATGGTCCCAGCTTTTAAAAGGAAGCAGGATGCATATTTCGAAATCTATAGACTTACAGGCTTATCATCAATCTCCTACAAAGTTCTAGAACAGCTTATTAAGCTGATGACTTATGAATGCTTCAAAAAGAAAGTAATGATCATTAATGCCAACACGCATTTCCAAAAAAAAAAGTTAAGTCAAACTAATTTCATATACATTTTAATGACAGGGTTATTAAACTGGTAAATCAGGGGGCTATGGTAGACATAGTGAATCTTAATTTCAACAAGGCATTTGACAAGCTTTTTCATGATATTGTGATAGACAAGATGGGAAAATATGGGTTGAATAATAGTACCGACAGGTGGATTTCCAGATGGTTGAACAACTGTACTCAAAGAGTGCTGATTAATGGATCTATGCCAATCTGAACAGAGGTCTCCAAAGTGATGCTGCATGACTCTGAACATGCCCCTGTCCAGCTGAACATTTTTATCAATGACTTGGATGAAGTCATGCTTATGAAGTTTGCATATAAAACAAAGCTGGGAGAGATAACTACAACATTAGCTGGCAGAATAAAGACTCATAAGGATTGCCATAATCTAAAAAGATGAGCTGAACCAAGATGATACTTACCAAGGATTCATGTAAACTTGAAAAAAAAACCTTAATTATACATAAGTAGTATAGGAAAAATATGGTTTAGCCCCAGTTCATAAGGAAGAGAATTCTGATTTCATTGATGATATGGTCAATATGAGCTAACAATAAAAGATAGCTGGTAAAATGTTAATAAAATCTTTGGCTACTTTTTGAGAAATATACTCTCTAGGTCAGGGCATTTTGTTAAGTTCTGAGCATACTAAATGAGAAAGTCTGACAAATTGAAATGTGTACATAAGTATGTTACAAGAATAGAAGATATAAAAACCATATTACATAGGGACTGGTTAAATGAACTAGGGGTATTTAGACTGGAGGCAATTCAGGGGGATGATATAGCTCCCTTCAAATATAGTGGATTGGAAAGATTATTTGGAAATAGAGGACCTGGGTTTAAATACTGAGTCTGCCAATTATTATCCAGGTGACCTTGGGTAAATCATTTATTAGCAGTGTTGGAGTAGATGGCCTCTAAATTCGCTTCCAACTCTCATTCTGAGAGCCTATGACCCTGGGTGGGAAAAAAAAAAGGTTTAACTTGGATGTGTGTGTGTGTGTGTGTGTGTGTGTGTGTGTGTGTGTCCAATAGTCCAATGAATGAAATTTATGGGGAAATATATTCCAATTTAATATAAAGGAGAACTTTTGAATAATTTGAACTATCCATAAGCGAATGGGTTGCAATAAAAGGTACAGATTTTCTTATTATTGAAGGTTTTTATTCGGGTCGTAGATGAACATCTAGAAGAGACACAATAAAAAGAATTCTTACCTTGGAAAAGACATTTAGCTGGACAACCTTCCAGCACTGAAGGGAAGCCAACAATCAAAGGCAAGACATGGGAAGAACTCATCCCTCCCAGTGGACCTGGAGCTCTGTACTGGTCTGTTCTGATAGTTCTACAGATGAAGAGGATTTGCCTCAAAAAGATAAGGGCTATATTAATCCTTATCTTTTTTTTCCTAGGCATGTATTCTAATGGATAAAAGTTATGAACCATAACTTGGACAGTATTTTATCCCCATGCCTTTATTCCTTTCAGCTATTAAAAATGTTAAGAAATCTTTACGTATTTTTTTTTGTTTTGTGGGACAAAAGGCTAACACCAAAGATGGTGCAGGAAAATGAAATAGAATATAAAGTAATAACTGGGCTTCTAACCAAATTGCTACAGACTTAACATTTTGAATTTATGATAGTCTGAAGAACACAACTTACTTGAAAATTAGTATGTTGACTCCATGTTTTAAATAGAAGAAATTCTAAAAAAAATTTCCTTCAGTTTTTACTTGGCATTATCCACCCAATGCATTAATTAATTGGAAGAACAAGCTATCTGGCTACAATCAGACTCTCCAGGAGATCTGAGTGGTGTTCACACCACCTGAGAGTAAATTCCAAGCTCATCATCCAGGGCACTGCTAGAGGTAATTATGGACTCTTAAATGGGAGCTAAAAATCTTTTTTAGAAAAAAGAAAACACTCTATTTTATTCTTTTTTAGAAATAAATGCAATCTGAAGGAAGCAGCTTTTGAATACGGTCTTTTGAAAACCAAACTTCTTTCCTTAATGACCCAATTTTGACTTTTTAACTAGGAAGTATGGAATTTAAAGAGTCTAGAAAAGGTCTATCATTGTTACTTACAGAGGCTTTTAAACAAACATAGAAGAGGGTACACTGATCTTACTATATATATATATATATATATATATATATGTATATATATATGCATATATATATATATATACATATATATATATATGTATGTATATATAGTTAATGACCTATTTACCAGCCCTATGAGCAACTCAGAGCTTCAGTTTACCATGGTTAGGGTATGACTTGTATTCTTATAAATTTGACTCAGTTCTCTCTACATTTTAGAAATGAGGCTTTTATCAGAAACACTGGCAGTAAAAATTGTTTCCCATCTTTCTGCTTTTCTTCTAATCTTTGTTGTCTTTGTAAAAAAATCTTTTCAATTCAAAGTATTCAAAATTATCTACTTTGCATTTCATAATATTCTCTATTTCTTGTTTGGTGGTACAATGAATATCACAATTTGGACAGCTGAAATCTGTTGTATATTTTGTATGACTTCATCCCTTGGTCCCCACTTTACATTCTATCATTTTTCAACACTAAGTCTAGCTAATGTTCACTTATTATCTGTTTGTGGACCCACCCTCATAAAATGCTAACATCACAGAATAGCCAGGTCAGAGCTCTAAAGATGAGATTCTCTGAGGTCACTATTAGTTAGTGAATCAGAGAATCAAGAGTACCTCTTTTCCTCTAAGGTCTACCTTATTCCATTTCCTCTCCTCTCCTCTTTCTCATCCTCCCTCTCTCTCTCTCTCTCTCTCTCTCTCTCTCTCTCTCTCTCTCTCTCTCTCTCTCTGCAGCCACATGTATGTATATGTATTCAACCACTATATTCTCAGTATCAAAACAGAAGTATACACATGGTGCCTAGCTTTGGAAAAGTTACAATCTAATTGGGAGTGCACACTTCAACATGAAAAGGATGAAAAGACAAATTGCTTATGACTAAACAAGTTGGATGCATAGCAGGAACATTCTAACACTTTAAATAATACCCTGATGATTTTTTTTCTAAATCCATATACCCTTTTCCTGATACTGATGGTGGTCAGAGGGAGCTGACTTTAGGTGCCCATGGACTTTGAAGATGAAAGACTAGAGCTATCAATATTATATGTTTAACAATCAGGTGGAGCCACTTGGGCTTTAGTCTCTGGGACATTTAAGCAGCACTTGTTTTAGTTTGGGGTTGAAGAGAAAAATAAAGCATGAGTTAACCTTAGAGCAGAGTTTTAGAATATCTGGTGGATACCAAAATCCTGGAGAAATTTATTGTTCATCTTTGCCCAAGAAACTATAACCACAAAAATCATAGAAATCTCTACAATGTTATCTAATCCATTCATGGGTTAATCACCTTGTTCAGTACCTATTTCATGGGAAGGGAGGAGGTCTAGTAAGAGACTGAACTTCTGGGTTTGACTTTTCTATTGCTCTGATGCTATGATTAAAAGACTAAAGAGGGGAAAGAGGAAATCTTATAAGATGGCAGAGCAGAGGATTTGCAGAGCTCTTCCAAATTCTCCTCTAAACAACTCAGAATGATGCCTCAAAATGAATCTGGAATGACAGAGCCAAAAAAAGTCAGGTGAAAAACTTTTCCAGATCCTGACAACTTAGGAGTTTGGCAAGAAAAGTCCATCTCACTGGGGTAGTGGTTTGGTGTGCTCAAAAGATCAAGAATATCAAGGGAATTAATGAAAAAATGCAAAGGAAGGTGGCCTATCTGCACCAGATCTAAAACTATATTATAAAGCAGCAATCATCAAAACTATTTAGTACTGGCTAAGAAATAGAGTGATGGATCAGTGGAATAGATTAAGCACACAAGACAGAGTAATTAATAACTGTAATAATCTACTGTTTGATAAACCCATAAGAATTATTCTGGCATAAGAATTCACTATTTGACAAAAATTGCTGGGAAGACTGGAAAATAATATGTCAGAAAGTAGGCATAGACCAACATTTCATGCTGTATACTAAGATAAGGTCAAAATTGGTACATGATTTAGATACAAAGACTGATACTATAAGCACATTAGGAGAACAAGGAATAGTTTAACTGTCAGAGCTATGGAGAAAGGAAGAATTAATTACCAAACAGAAATAGAGAACATTATGAAATACAAAATGGATAATTTTTATTACTTTGAATTAAAGAGGTTTTGCACACAAAAAAAAACCCCAACACAACAAAGACAACAAAGATTAGAAGAAAAAAAAAGATTAGAAGAAAACGAGAAAGATGGGAAACAATCTTTGCTACCAGTGTTTCTGATAAAGACCTCATTTCTGAAATGCAGAGAGAACTGAATCAAATGTATAAGAATACAAGTCATACCCCAGTTAATAAATGGTCAAAGGATTTGAACAAGTAGTTTTCAAATGAAGAAATCAAGGCTATTGATAGTCATATGAAAAAGTGTTCTAAATCACTACTTACTAAAGAAATTCAAATTAAAATAAACTCTAAGGCATACAACAATGAGGTCAGCACAACAGCTCTGTAAACCTTCAGTTTGATAGGCAGTTAAATACCTTTTCTCCCACACTTTCCTTCATAGCCTCTGAAATTCTGAGCTAGCTCTGGCAATGTATGTGTAAACCTCATAATTTGTGTACATCCCTGGAAAGTATATTACCAAGGTAAATAAAATTATCCACAGCATTAAAAATTTCTACATTTGTTGTAACCGATGGTTCCACGTGTGATGGTCTGGTGTTGGCTGGTGAAGAACCTGTGTTTTCTTGGTGTTAATTGTTAGGCCAAAATTAGCACAAGCAGCAGAAAATTAATCCATACTTTGATGCATCTCAGCCTCATAGGCTGCACTGAGTACACAGTCATCCACAAACAAAAAGTCATATCCCAACTCTCCTTCCACTTATAGCCTTTTCAAATTAAATAATTGAGCCATTTTAAATTTTTATTTTAAATATTGAGTTAGAATCAATAAGTTAGCTGACTTTGAAGCCATTTTTATCCTCACTGAAGGTGTCCAACCACATCACAGAAAACATCATTCTAAAAAGCAGGGGAGCAAACACACAGCCTTGCTTCATTCTATTGGTGACTGTGAAAGCACAAGAGCATTTTCCATTATCCAGAACCTGGGTGAGAGTGTAATCATGAAACTGATGTCAATACTAATGAACTTCTCCAGGCAACCAAATTTTGCCATCACAAATTCCCATGACTGACAATATCAAAGGCCCTGGTCAGATCAACAAATGTGCAGACTCTGTTCTGCTCCTGGCATTTATCCTGGAGTTGTTGAACAGCAAATACTCCATTGACCATACCTTGGCCCTTTCTGAAGCCACACTGGCTCTAGGGTAGATCAAACGATTAAGGAGACTCTGGTAAGAATCTTGCTGGTAATGATTAAGAAAGAGATCCGTTTCTGATTGTCACAGGACAATTTATTTCACTTTCCTTTATAGAGATGGACAGTGGAACATCTTTGAACTCTTGGGGGATAATTTCCTCTTACCATACAACCAAGAAAATTTCAGTCAGCTTTTGTATGATCAGTGGACCCTCTGCCCTGTAAGTCTCCGATGGAATAGAATCAGCACCAGGTTCTTTGTCAAACAAGAGGAACCTAATGGCATTCAAAACCTTTTCTTTGTTGGAAGTATGGCTAGAGATGGATTGACATCAATCATGAAGTATATGATCAGTGGTTTCAACATTAATTGATAAGGGTCTGTTAAGAACACTGTGAAAGTATTTAGCCCATCTCTCCAGGATCACGTCCTTATCACTAATCAACGTGGCTCCATCAGCACTGATTAGTTGAGATGCACCATAGATCTTTGGCCTGTAAATAGCCTTCAAGGCATCATAAAAGTGCTTTGCATTGTTATTAGCATAAAATTGAATTTTATCTGCCTTCTTGCTGAGCCAAGAATTTTGTATCTCTCTAAGTTTTGCCTGTACTTTACTTTTGTGGGGTTAAATGCTTCCTTCTTAGAGACTGATGAACTATGCTGTTGTTAAATCCTGTGGAGTTCTTGTTTTTCATTTAACAGCTTCTGAATTTCCCCATCATTTTCATCAAAACAAACTTGATGTATGCAAATGTTCTGCCTCAGATGAATAAATGCAATGCTATACACCAAATCTCTGAAAGCTGCCCACTCCTTTTTTTCTCCACTATTACCAACTGTGTGTTGGCTCAGCTTTCCCTCCAAGTTAGCAATGAATTGATCACATTAGGAGAAGTGCTCTGATTTATTGACATTGTCTTCTGGCAGTATTCTTGCCTTGGGGCCACCACTGTTGTTGAACATGAATGTTTAGCTTAGAGAGGATAAGTCTAAGATCAGTTCATTGGCCTTCATCACTCTCACATCCCTTCTTTCTCTTCTCCTTACAATGGCATAGTCTATTAAATGTGAGTGTTTGCTGTGAGGGTACATCCAAGAAATTTTAATGCATTTATATAAATGGAAGACAGTATTGGTGATAAGAAGGTCATGAGATGCATATCTTCAATAGTAAATGACTTACACTGTTGCTGTTTCCATCTCCATTCTTCCCAAAGACTCCCTGCTAAGTTTGATAGTCTATGCCAGGCCTACACAGCATATGGCCTGAGGGCAAAATGTAGAGCTGCCACTGTGCATTCTCCCATTTGTTATGGGACCTGCAGCAACCAATCATCGCCAGTCTGTCTCTAGTCTAACCTATCTGTGGCCCAAAAAGTGTAGCCTATTTTAATTTTGGCCCCTACCTACTGCCAAGTTATGCAGGTCTGGTCTTTGCCTACTCTAGCATTAAAGTCCCTAGAATGATAAGCTTATCTTCTTTTGGCATATTGATGACGCAGGTTTCCACGTCTTCATAAAATTTTTCTTTGACTTCATCAGTGTTTGTTATGATGGGAATATCTACATTGATGATGGCAGTATGGGACTTTTCTGCAAGGGACAATTACATTGCCATGAATCTGTTATCCACTCCTTTTGGGAGGCATACAAGCTTGTTGAGTACATTTGTTTTGATCACAAAACCTGCACCAGCTTCATGGTGTTCACGATCACTAGGGCCACTCCAGGAAAATGTGTATCTGGCTGTGACTTCAGTAAGCTGGCCTTCTTTTGCCAACCTTTTTTCACTCAGGGATGCTATTTGTCTGTGATACCTGCTGAGTTCTCTCACAACAAGAGCTGTTTGTCTTTCAGGTCTACTGGATTTCATGTTGTCTGTAAGCTTGTACACATTCCATGTATAAATGGTGTGCAGAATCATCTTTGGAAAAGTTTTTGTATGTTTATGTGTGTGTTGTGATCACAGGTTGGGACCCTTGCCTGCCCCAACAAACAGGCCAGCATTGGGTGAAGCAGAAAATTTTAGGGCACTTTTTCTAGCCCCTTTCTCATGTCTGGCTTCATAAGACATGACAAATATGAAGAACTCAGAGAAACATGGAAAAACTTATGTGAACTAATATATAGTACTACATGACTTTGGAAGGATGCCATTGTTATTGTGAGTGAGTGAATGAATGAATGAAAAATATAATTTGTTAGTGAGAGGTAATGCAGCATAGTGACTTCAGCCAAGTAGCCAGGAAGAAACAAATTCAAGGTCCTCCTCTGCCTATGTGCAGTCCAACAAGTTACCCAACCTTTTGGTTCTCCAGGAAATTCTATAAGACCACACATTGTAGGGAAAGTGCTTATCTTTGTTTGCAGAAAAGTTTCTTCATCTGGGCACTCCCCATACTAATAAAAGCATGAAGGTGTCAGGTTGTGCTAGACCAGGGGTGGGGAACCTGCAGTCTCGAGGCCACATGTGCTAGACCGTGACAATCCAAATCCAAAAGCATGATCATCCCTGTCCTGAAGTAACTAACATTCTAACAGGGAGTTATAGCACACACAGGTATATGGTGGCCAAGGAAGGGATTTGGGGGCTTTGGATCTCAGGCGTCACAAGAAAGCTGGTCAGGTTTGTAATAAGATTTTAGAATTAAGATGTACTTAACTAGTTTACAAGTCCAGTCTCTTTATTTCGCAACCAAGAAAGCTGAGGTCTAGAAAGGTGCAGTGTCTTACTCCAAAACACACAACTAGTAAATAAGACAGCGGGGTTCAATCCTAGGCCCTGTGCTGTAGTCATTACAGCTAAGTCCGAGGCTATGAGACAGGCAGTTTTGTTGTTGTGTGTTGTTTCATCAGTGTCAGAATCTTCACGACCCCATTTGGGGTTTTCTTAGCAGAGCTACTGGAGTGATTTTCCATTTCCTTCTCTAGGTCATTTTTACAGATGAGGAAACTGAGACAAATAGGGTTAAGTGACTTTCCCAGGGTCACACAGTTACACTGTGTCTGAGGCTGGATTTGAACTGGGGCAGATAAGCTTTTCTGTTGAGTGCTCTATCCATCGTGCTACCTAGCTGTCCTTTTTTTCTTCTTTATACAAAATCAAAATGTCCTATGAAGGACACAAGTTTACTTCCTGTAGCACAATCTTCTAGCCAGCTAAGATAACTGGGCCAGACACAGGTAGAGCCAGGTCAGAGTTCATTTTGACCTGAAATTCAACATACAACACAACTGGTCACATGAGAAGGAAATGATAATCTGTGAATGGCTCCTTTGAAAAAGTTATGATATCTTTTGTCTTCTCCCATGTTTTAGAGGAATGAATAGATGTATATTTCTTAGTTATGCTTTCCAAATTTAGTATTCCAGGTGTGGCTCATTCAACACTTTCAGTTTCATTAAAAGCAGTGACTTGTCAGCTCATTTTATTCTTAATTATATCTTACACTCCACCTAGGTATTCAGTTTTTCACATTCAGTACAAGTCTCTCAATTTCTTTTGTAGCCCATAGTTTTTGAGTGGCTCTAGAAACTTCTTAGATTCAGAACTACAAAAAACTTGTTGAGAAAAGTATAAACTAGTTAAAGAGAAAAGGGGTGTGTGTGTGTGTGTGTGTGTGTGTGTGTGTGTGTGTGTGTGTGTGTGTGTGTGTGTAAAGTAGAGTCAGTATTTCCCTAAGTGAAATAATGAGCTATCAAAGTACATTAAAGAATGCACTCTTCATGGCAAAATGAAATCTATCGAACGTATCACTCATATGCTATAAAGGATAGAAATGTAATCTCTTCCTCACTCTCTTTCATTCTGGCAGCATCTGACAGATCCAGCAAGCTTACCTAGGTGGCCTTGTCCCCAGTCCTTACAATAGGAAAAGAGCTGATGAATAGGGGAGGAGACTGGTCCAGGACAAAAGGAATCTAGGACATTGCCTATTCAAGATTCTTAAGGAGTCCAAGACAAAAAGGAAAGAATGGTGAGCACAGGGAACGTCTCTTCCCTTGAGTCTATCCCATACTCTACTAGTAATAAACACTGGGAAGTTGATGTCCTATTCAATTTAGCCATTCAGCCAATGGGTTTATCCACAGAGTCAGAGGAAAAAGTCAGATGTCCCAGTTAAAGACCAACTAAGGAAAAATTTGGAATAGCAATTAATACCCTTGTCCTGAGTTCCCTCAATGAACTGGACATTGGGAAGTAGAGGATAGAGGAAGAGAGAGAGAGAGAGAGAGAGAGAGAGAGAGAGAGAGAGAGAGAGAGAGAGAGAGAGAGAGAGAGCATTTATCAAGTACTTACTATGTGTCAGGGGACAGACAAGTAGTTCAGTGGATAAAGGGCTAGGCCTGAAGACAGGAAGATGAATCTTCCAGAGTTCAATCCTGCCCTCAGACACTTACTAACTGTATAACCCTAGACAAGCCATGTGACCCTGTTTGAGCTAGAGAAGGAAATCATAAACCACTCTAGTGACTCTGGCAAGAAAGCCCTAAATAGAGTCACAAAAAGTCAGACATGACTGAAATGACTGAACAACATGTGCCAGACACTGTGCTAAATGCTGGGGATACAGAACACAGGACAGTTCTTAGCTTCAAGGAGTTTATACTATAATAGAAGACCAAATATAAAGGGGAGCCAGAGAAGGGCAGGAGAGATAGAAAGAAGGAATCCCACTGGGAACTAGGCAGCTGGTGTAGGGGCAAGGAAGCCTGTAGCAGAGCCAAAAGTAGAGAATAAGAGCCATGGGGCTGGGCATTCTCAGGTTATAGAGGTTCTGAGGTGAGATTCACAAATCACTAAGTTGACCTCAGGGTGGAGTGGAAAATCAGTTTTATTTGCTCTCTTGCAATGAGAACAGCTGATGGGAGGTGGGGATCTGAATCTAATTATCTGAAGCATGTCCAAGAATTCCTCCATGTTCCCATGGACTGGTTAAAGGCAGCCCACAGCCCACATGGAAGTCATTTTCATATATTTGATCTCATTCCTTTGGGTTCTATTGAAGAAGGGACCATTGCCTTCTTTCATGAAGTTAGCTCTGTAACTCATGGATTTGGGATAAGATGACATAACAATCCTTCTAGCAAAGCTTGGAATGAGGGAGATGAAGTGAAGTGTGCATTTATATACCTCCTACTATGTACAGGGCATTTTGCTAAACACCTTACAAGTATTTATCTTATTTAATCCTCAAAACAGCACTGTGAGGTAGGTGACTTATTATCCCCAACTTACAATTCAAGAAACTGAGGTAGAAAGAGGTTGAATGATTTGCCCTGGATCATACCTTTTAACTCAGGTCTTTCTGTCTCCTGGCCTGTTTTCTCCACTGGTTTAGGGCACTAAAAACCTCAAGGGTTATGTTTCTTCCAAGTCTGGGAGGAGAAATTAATCCTACATCATGACTGGAGGGCAGGGTTTTCTCATAGCAGAGAGAATGTGAAGAGTATGAGAGACCAGAGAGAAGAGACATACAGAGACTGAAGAGTAGCTTTCTCCACACACATATAGAGATCCACATTGGAGGTCAGCACACGTGCAGTCTGCAATGGTCTTCTTCAAACTTGAGCCTCCAAAGGACACTCAAAACGAAATCTAAAGGCATAAGAAGAGAGGTAGAAGACTTTTTTTTATTGTAAGCTCACCACTCAGGTAGCTGGAGCACTGAGGAAAAAACGTCTCTCCATCTCTCTCTCTCTCTCTCTCTCTCTCTCTCTCTCTCTCTCTCTCTCTCTATATATATATATATATATATATATATATATATATATATATACATATATATATACATATATATATATATAAAATGTGTGTGTTTGTGATTTGAATGTATATATAGAAATCTCTCTATATAGATATTTCTATATATACACATACTCTCTAATTGTGAGTATTCTTTTTTCCTCTTCAAATTATCCTGTATTTGCATATGCATCTACACACACACGCACACACACACACACACTTACAGACATGCATGTGTGTGGAGGGGAAGATATCTCTCTCTAGAAAATGTGCACTCTTTGAGTTGGTGGCCCATTTATTTGGTTTGTTTCATTTTTGTATCTCCAACACCTAACACAGTGACTTACATATAGCAGATCCCTAATAAATGATAATTGGATTGATTTGAATCATTTCCTTGCATATTTTATTACCATCTTCTTGTATTATTCCATCATTCTACCATTGTAATTTAATTTTCACTAAGTTGTATCTTGCCTTTGCAATTAGACTGAAAGCTCTTTGAGAGCAGGGGCCATCACATATTATAATTCACTAGCTATCACAGCTACTGGAGACATGAAACACAAAGATCTCACCAAAGTCCTTAGCACTGTGAAATGGTTCAACAATAGAAATGAATATGATATTCTTGATGGAAACAACATTAAAGAAAATGTATTGCCATGTGCTTTGCTACTGAGCCCTAAGGACCCTAGGCTCCATATTGCAGCTGAAACCTCCTCAGTGTGTTGTCTCTCCCCATTACAATGTGAACTCCTGGAAAGCAAGGACTGTGTTGCATTTCTCTTCGTATTTCCAACACTCAGCCCAAAGGCATTTTCCTACTTCTGCGTTCATTCATTCATCATTTTAATTAACAAAATATAGTATTCTCTTCCTAAGGCTATGAAGGCACTCTTCCCAAAATTTCCTAGTAAAAAAGTTCATAATCTTATTGTTAGAAAAAAAAAATACAGGCAGAAGAATAGTGTCAGAGGATAGGTTGGGGCTACATCTGAAAAGTGGTCCTCAGTCCAATCTAGTCAATTAAAGGAGCAATGAGAGCGATTTCATCTCTGCCTGAATCCATCCAATTATCTCCTTATCCATAATACCATGTTCACCAAGTCATGGAGGGCAGTTCCAATCTCAAAACAGAGGGCTGACTTAATGGTACAACCTAATTGTTGTACACAATCAGAATATTTTAAAGGACATGATGCAAGTTGGAAAGAAAATATTTGGCCACATTCACTCCTATGTACTATGAAGATTTCTTTAAAGACCTCTTCCCTGTATTTTGAGCATATTTTCTTGAATGTGTATCTAACAGATATTGAAATTATTTGGTCTTCCCTCCTCCCCCGCTTTAGCCTTTCATAAAACTTGGGATAGAGTCTTGTGTAATTTGACACACTGGGACTTCAAACAGACTTGGTATCTTTCGGGCCTTCTAGCTATCATCAATTCACATAGTGTGCAGTAAATCCAGCTCAAAATAAACAACACAGATGGAAATGGAGCTTATAGTACAATGTCAGCAGTATCCACAGATTGACAGAGCTAGTTATGATGCCAGATGCACAGAATGTTGTTCTAGCTCCTTGTTCTTTATAACTGGACTTGATGGAGTACATCAGTGTCAAACTCCTTGCTGCTTTCCACACGCACACGCATAAGCACGCACCCGCATAAACACGCACATTCCTGTGCTCTATATCAACCACGCCATCTGCTCTCTGCTTTACATGTGATAGCTAACTAACTATCCTACTGTGCCTGAGTATCATTGACTGCTTTCTCGGGAAACAAATGACAACAGGTTTTATCTTGTGCCCTCCTTGGCATTATAAAATAAGGCTCTTAACATTTCCATGCACATACATTTCACATGCATTTTAAAAATTTTCTTCTATTGATTTCCGAGTTTCCTAGAGAACTACATAATCTCTCACTCTCTCTCTCTTTCTCTCTCTTTCTTTCTCTCTCCCTCTTCCCCTCTCTCTGTCTCTATTTGTCTCTCTTTGTGTCTGTCTCTGTCTAGCTCTATCTGTCTGTCTCTGCCTCTGTTTCTCTCAACCATGACTTTCACAACCACGAAACTTCACCATACCATTACCCCCTTTATTAATTAAGTCAAATCTTTAAAAAATGTTTTATCGATACTTTTTACATTAGATTACATTGACTTCTGAATATGCCCTTTTGACTCCCTTGCTCAATGATCCTTCTTCTAAAACAAAGATTTGAAACGATAACAAAAACACGTTAGTCAAACCAGCTGATACATCAAACGTGTCTGACGACATGTACAACATTCCATCCCTGCAGCCTCTCTTGGGTGGAAGTAGGGATACACATTTTCTCCTCTCTTTTGAAACCATTTGGTCATTAAAATTATAGTTTAAGGCTATTTTTAGTTGTTCTACCCATTTACATCATGGTGGTCATTATGTATATTATCTTCCTGATTCTGATTACTTCATTCTTGGTGGTTGTTGTGTTTTAGTAATGTCCCACTCTTTGTGACCTTATTTGGGCTTTTCATGGCAAAGATACTGGAATGGTCTGACATTTCTTTCTCTAGTTCTTTTTACAGATGAGGAAACTGAGGCAAATAGGGTTAAGTGACTTGCTCAAAGTCACATAGCTAGTAAGTATCTGAGGGCAGATTTGAACTCAGCAAAATGAGTCTCCCAGACTTGGCACTCTATCCACTGCACTATCTAGTTGTCCCTCTATCTTACTCTAGATTACTTTATCTAGATCTTCTCAAGTTTCTCTGAATGCCTTACACCCTTCACTTCTTGTGGCATAATAAAATACATTATATGCACATACCATAATTTATTTAGCCAATCTCAAGTTGATAGGCATTTGTTTCTTTCCCTAGTTCTTTGTTAATGAAAAAAGTGCTGCTAAGACTATATTGCTGTATATGTACTCCTTCTTTCTGACTTTAATATCGTTGGAGGATCCAGGGGTATGCTGGATACAGCTCCAACTGCTTCTAGAGAGTTGAATGTTAAATTTTTAGTGTGAGTATTTATACCTTGGAAATGGGCAAATGCTAAAAATCAAGGCATGATCTATTGTTTCATTGATTATCTAGACTCAAGACAGTGATGATAAATTTCTAACAATGTAGATTAAACTTAAAAATGTGTTGTCGGTACAATTTTTTTTTTCTGGAGAGCAAGTTATTAAACATTTACCTGCACACCACTGGATGTGTCAGCCATGGGATATCTGGGTCAAAGGACATGAATATTTTAGTCACTTTGTTTTCATAATTCCAAGTGATTTTTTTAGAATTGTTGGATCATTTCACAGCACCACTCACTAATTCAGCCATTTTTGAGAGATTTTCATAAAAATGATATGTTTCAGAATAATTTTCCTATCTCCAAACAAATGTGTGGGATGCTGAATGCTGTTTTCCAAGTGGGGGTAGAGGCAAAGCTTCAGAATTTGAAAGTCTTCCCTCTGTAATTCTAGACCATCTCCCCTGGTATTGTTGCCCAGGCCACACAGGTTACTATTGCTGAAAACTTAAAGATGAAGGAGCTGCACAAATATGAAGTGGCATTTCTCATACAAAATTGTCTTGTTTGCAGCAGGTAACTCATCTATTATTTTGTTTCCAGACCACAAAAGAACCTTGACCCCTTTACCATCTCAAGTGAACTCAGAACATGTTAGCATGTATAAGACTGAAGCGATGACTTTTTATTTTTATTTCCGAGATGCCCAAACTCAATTGGAAAGTCTATTCAAAAGCCATACTTCCACATTAACTCTAAATGTGAAATGTCATGAGAAGGATGTACAACTGGAATGGGAGAAAGCTGACCCAGCTTTTGCCCATGCCAAACGTCTCTTTCTGACCCATTTCCACGTCTGGCACCTGTCATTATGACAATCTCCTCAAAAGATCTATGGAAATTACACTTACCCTCTGGTAACTAGGTAACATAATCTCCCAGAGGCTAGCTAATTGCAGCCCATGATAACCTCACATACAGTAACTGTTAAATTTTTCATTTCTTTCAAATTATTATGGATCAGTGGAGAGGGTATTGATTTGATTCATTAACTGATTCCCAGTCTGTTCCAAGGTTAATGATTACATGTATCTCAATTACATCCTTAACAGGTTATACTATATGATTTGTTTCAACTGCATTGTACGTTACGCATCTACCACAGCTGAAAGATTTCTTTGCATTTGATGATTTAATAGGCTCCTTTTTTCCCCCATTACAGTGAACATGCCTAGAAGGTACAAGTCCATTTGGGACAACAAGAAAAAGAAAGCTTTTCCCAGGTTTCTCCAAGGAGCACGTGGCTACCATTAGTCCCTGAGATTCTTTCAAGTTTAAAAGACTAATTTCCAGTGTCAGCAATCACAAGATAATAGTTCTTAACCTAGAAAAGACCTCAAAGACGATCTAGTCCAAAACTCTAATTTTACAGAAGAAGAAACTGAGGTTCAGGGAGGTGCTGGTCACAGAGGTAGTGTCAGAGATGAGATTTGAAACCAATTTTTCTGGGAATACAAAGTCTCTCAGTAATATTATTTTTCCCTGTCTGCCAGGTATAGTTGAATTATAACTAATATTTATAGTGCACTTTCTAGTTTTGAAAGTGCTTCACATGTGCTATCCCATTAGATCCTCACAACAATGGTGATTATTATCCCCATTGTTCAGATGAGGATGAGTCTAAATGACATGCCCAGGCAGAACTCGAATTCTGGTATTTTTTACTCCAAATGCACTCTATTCATGGCACTACCTGGTGACTTAAACTACTCTGAAAAGTCACAGGTCGATGAGAGAAATTCCTTTAAAAAAGTCAAATAAAATGTTCATGTATGGGGCTACTAAGGAATATTTAGAAAGTAGCAAATCCCTGGTTCACAGATAGCCTGGCTAGCCTAGAAGTCTGAAATCAGGTAGGGAGAGAGATGGTCTACTGGAAGTTCTTCTGGTGCATAGATTATTTCTTTATAAATTACTTTGTTTAAATCCCAGAACTGTTCCACAAGGATGATATTTCTTCCAAGCGCTACCTGGCTCCCAGATGCACATTTGTTTCTGTAGGTCCCATCCAAAGGAAATTTAGTCCTGAACCTGGGAACTCTGATATGGGAACCTTTTTATTCAGACAAACAAATCCAATTTCTTGTTCATATCTCTGCAACAACATTAGTACTTAGTGGAGTGTAAAGGAGCATAATTTTTCTTTAAAAAAAAAGAATTCTTGTTTTTGTATTCACTCGCCTTCTGCTTATGTAAAGAACATCTCCCTTGTTTTCTTTGGAACCCCAAGATCAGACAGAGTTTAGAAACCCAGAAGCCAAATGGGTATAGTCAGGAGGAGAGACTTCAGTTATACAATCCATTAAATAAAACAATAGAGCCTGCAGCTGAGCTATTAAAAAGAGTACAGCAATTTTTATTTCAATGGCTACATTTTATTTCCTCTTCTGAGTGACTGCTAACAAAGGGCCGCTGAAAGGACTGGATAAAAAGCAGGCGTCAGATGCAGGATCCATGAGTTAAACAACATTATTAGATACAATTTCATAAAATCTAGTTGCTTTTCTGCTACTAGAAATCATGTCCTTTTGTCAACTTGTGGTCACATCAGCACTTCTGCTGATATAATTTGCTCCAGCTGCAGAGCGTCGCTGGCCTGCAAATCAAGAACTAGAATGGGGACAGTCAGGAATAACTCAATAGCTTGGATAATGTGCAAATCACTACACATCTTGCTATTAGTCTACTTTTTTTTTCAGAATATTTGGAACAGGAAAAATTTATCTTTAGCAAAATAGCAGATCTGCCACCATGCTTGTTTGTCTGGCTATCTTGTGAAACCATTCCTGGCCATCCCTTATTTCATGAGGTAGTCATTTAAGTATTACTTCCTGGGCAAAAGGGCACTTAGGTGGTGCAGTGGATAGAGTGCTGGGCCTGGAGTCGGGAAGACTCATATTCCTGAGTTCAAATCCAGCCTCAGACACTTACTGGCTGTGTGACCCTGGGCAAGTCACTTTACCCTGTTTGCCTTGTTCCTTACCTGTAAAGTGAGCTGGAGAAGGAAATGACAGACCATTCCAGTATCATTGCCAAGAATACCCCAAATAGGGTCATGAAAAATCTAACATGACTGAGCAACAACGGCAGCATTACTTACCTGAAATAGCTCTTAAGGACCTAAGGTCCTACTTTATTTCAAATTGTCCTACCATGCTGCCTCTACCCACACTGCTGGAAAATCCTCAATATCAATTCCATTCCTCACTTGGAATCTTCAGTGGACTTTTATTTTGCCATAAATGTTTAGATCTACGGGTGGGGAACTTTATTGTTCTGAGGTGGAAGAGATATTTTCAGTTCCTGTGTCCTTCATATAAAAGAACCAAGAAAAGACGATGAATGGATTTTTCTCATGGACTTTTACACATGTAAAAATCATGGTGAAAGTGAAATAATCATTGAGCCCTGAACTTCAGCCCTGATTTGAAAGCCTAATGATTCACATTAAAATCACTTAGAATTGAGTTTCAACCATTCTAAATTCTGCCTAAATGTGGTACCGAACAATCCCTCACAGTGTGAGAAGGGGGAAAAACAGTTTCTAAATAGAAAACCAAAGCCCAAGCACACTTGCAGAGCTGAGAAAATCATTACATATGGTGCTTAGGAAAGAGAAAGAAAACAATAGCATATACAGCTGCAGGATCTGAAACAACTTTCCTGATTCAAGAGCGGCTAATCAAGTGTGCAAATGCTGGAGAGAGACCGTTGTTCACCAGTGCAAGGAAGCTGCAGACCCTCTCTTCGTGGGATGGCAGCCTTCCAGCGCCAGGTGTAATTAGAACTGCAGACTCATTGCTTGACCCAGAGCTCTCTCAAATCCCTCATTGCAGCAGGTCCCCAAGCCTTCTGGTGGGATTGTTTGCTTTTATCTCATTCTTTTTAAAATGCCTCAGGGAATTTTGTAACTCCCAAATATATTTGTAAATATAACTGTTTTAATGAGAGCAAAGAAAAACTTGTATTCCCAGGTAGAATACACAATGTACCCTCCCTGCATAGTTAAGTACCCTCTTTTCCCCTTGGGAGCTTTGCATGATTATTTAGGGACCTGTTTTCTAACCTTACTCTCTCCTTTCACTTTAAACTAATGGAGAGTTCAATTTAGGTACAGATTTCAAAATACAGGCTAGCTGGCATCATGGCCCAATTGAGGGATTTTTTCCATTAGGAGTAATTGCCCGCCTACCTTAAAGCTTCATGTATTAGACACCACTGGCTGCAGGACAGTAAAAGGCCCTGATCCTTTAGAAGGAAATTACATTTGGGATGAATTTTTGCTTGCTCTTTAAGGCTTCATCTCTTGACAACCAGTTTTTATATTATAACACACTATTCTTGTCAAGGTAGAAGTAGGATTTTTCTAAAATGTTTTAAGATTCTGGCACTTCCCAGATCAATTATACCAATGTGTCACAAAATCTGTTTTATCAGTGGATCACACAATGCAAATGCCCCCTTCCTCTTCCTATCCCCCCCCCAAAAAAAAGAACATGAAGAAGAAAATAAATATTATATATATATATATATATATGCACATATATGTTTACATGTATGTACATATATGTTATATTTGCTAATTTTCCTAAAGGCTAACATGCAGCTTTATACTGTCAGCTAAAATACACACCATTACAGAAAGAAACACATTTGTGAAATAGTAACTTTTCATGTTATCCTTGTCTTTACATTCTACACATAACCAATGTTCATCCACAATGGCCAGTTTGGAAATGTAAGGCATGAAACTACCTCTCTTAAAGGAGATGACAAAAATAAAATAAAATGAAAGGAGAAGAACATATAATTTGTGAAGAGATTCTTGAAAGGGAATGAATTATTTTCATTTTGCTTTTATAGCTCTATATTTGTTCACCCCCAGAATAAGCCCTTGCTTTATCATCTTTAAACTATGAACTGGTTAAAACAGTAAAGAAGTGTGAGGTTTATTTTAAATGATAGCGCAAACACACTTGCTTTGGAGGCCACCAAATTGCTAAGTCTCTGTCAGCTCTTAAATGATTATCTATTATTTTCAATTTAGTCTATGTCTAGACAGGGAACAGCAAGCAGAGGATGGTGTATCCACTTTCCACTTTGCTTCTAAAGGGAAAGCACTTTTATTCTGTCACCATTGGGCCTGGAAACAAAGACCCTCTCTTCCCCTTTACAATGCCCCAGAATTGCCAAGAGCCAGGCCAGGGAAGGTGTGTGATGTTGAATGAAGGCCTAATCTATTCATCTCAGAGTTTGCTTAACAATCCTGTTTCTATAATACTGAACGAGGGAGTGCCATCATCTACACAATATACAAAGACTCTTTTTGAACATTGAATAAACTATTACTCGCTTTCATTTCATGAGGTGTTAACCCAGTGCAGAGAAGATAGATTAAAGCTTTTCCATCACACCAAAATTCAAAAAACCTTAGTCTGAACATTAAGAATCAACACCTTGCCAGCTTATGTGCTGTTTTGCCAGTGAGGAAATGCTTTTGTTGGCAGGAGGCCTTTCTTGTAAAAAGATAATGCTTTCTACAACAACTATTCCTCCCCTAAAAAAAAGCTTTTTATAAATTTTCAATTTATTGCATTTCCTTCCTGCTTCCTATAAGCCTATAATATTCTATTAGTGATGCCCATGGACAACAAGGAGATGATGGGGAAGGGATGTCTATACAGGGATTTTTTTTGAGGTGTAGAGATAGTTAACTTTAATGTACCACAAAACTCTTGAGGCCAAATTTAATTGCAGAAGTAAAGCTAAAAGGGCCAGGAAGAAAAAAGAAGAAGAAGAAGGCACTTGGAATACTTTTTCTGCTATTTCAACAACTGTTTTGTCTGCTTTAAATAGCTTAGTGGATCATTGTCTTTTTGTTTTGCTTTGCAAAAGGATCTGTTGTTTTCGAGTTTCACTTGGAAAATATATACATTAGTAGGACCAATACAGGTCTGCAGGGAAAATATTTAAAGCACATTTTATGCATCAGGAACAAAAAACACAAAGTGTCTCTTCCTTATTTATGTCAGGAGTATTGATGTTATTAGCCTTCTTCATTTCCTGAACAAAGTCAGTGACTTGGGGGCAGAAGCCCAGAGTTGAAGCGACTTTCCCAGATATGAAGTTACTTCATTTAATCCTCACAACAACACTTTGAGGAAGGTGCTGTTATTATCCCCATTTTACATTTGAGGAACTGTCTTAAAAAGGTTTAATTGTCTTACACACAGTCACACACTTAGTAAGTATATGAGGAAGGATTTGAACTCAGGTTTGCCTGACTCCAAGTCCAGCGCTGCACCCACTCTGCTATTTAGCTGCTTAATAAATCTCCTATGAATTTAACACTATTTTAAATGTATTTGTAATCTATTCATCATAATAGTATCTGCATACATTTGGAAAACAGCAAAATGTGCATGTGTGTGTGTGTGTGTGTGTATAAAACATCCTGTTTATTTTATCTATAGTAGCTATGTTTCTTTATTTATGGATTCATGTAAGGGTTTGTTGACTCTTTCTCCCTAGGGGTTAAAGATTTATAGGTTGGAACACTAAACTTATACTACCTACCTCATAGCCTTGTGAAGAAAATTCCATTTAAATGTTAAAGCACTACATAAGTATGAGTTACTGTTATTATCGTTATTGATTTTATTATATTTATAAATGCTTGAAGAAAAAGAATGCATTACCTGTAGCCTACTGTCCTGTGTGGTGAATGCTTCTCCCAGACCACCATTCCAAGAAAGCCCCAGATCCATCTCCAGTCATCTTCTCACCAGTTACCTTACTAGATGTGAATCTTTCCCTCTTCCCCCTCCCTTTCTGTTACTTATTATTGGGGAAAGTCAACTACAACTCTGGATTTCAGTTTCTTCCTTCCTTCATTCCTTCCTTCCTTCCCTCCTTCCTTCCTCCCTCTTTTCCTTCCTTCTCTTCTTCTTCTTCCTCTTCTTCTTCTTCTTCTTCCTCTTCCTCTTCCTCTTCTTCCTCTTCCTCTTCTTCTTCTTCTTCCTCTTCTTCCTCTTCCTCTTCTTCTTCTTCTTCCTCTTCTTCCTCTTCCTCTTCTTCTTCTTCTTCTTCTTCTTCTTCTTCTTCTTCTTCTTCTTCTCTTCTTCTTCTTCTTCTTTCTTCTTCTTCTTCTTCTTCTTCTTCTTCCTCTTCTTCTTCTTCTTCTCTTCCTCTTCCTCTTCCTCTTCTTCCTCTTCCTCTCTTCTTCTTCTTCCTCTTCTTCCTCTTCCTCTCTTCTTCTTCTCTTCTCTTCTTCTTCTCTTCTCTTCTCTTCTTCTTCTTCTTCTTCTTCTTCTTCTTCTCTTCTTCTTCTTCTTCTTCTTCTTCTTCTTCTACAATTAACTGTTATCAAATCAACCCTGACATTGTACTTAGGTGAGATTTGTTGATCTATTCCCCTATCCCCCTGCTAAGTATCTCATAGCCCTTCTGGACCAAAATGCCTTTGGCAAACATTAATATTTGTATGTTGCCTCCTCCATTAGACTGTAAGTTTCTTGAGGCCAGGAAATCTTTTTTGCTTTCATATCTCCCCTCTAGCATTTAGTATAGTACTTGGTACACAGCAAACAATTGGTAAATACTTTTTTTTATTCATTTTTTCATCTGGTCTAACGTTACCGATATTAGTTGGTCAATATAATTAAGTCCACCAGCAAAATGTAACCTTCCCCTTTACCTTCGCTAAAACTCCAACTCACACCCCTGTCTGTTCACTACATAGCAGGAACAATTATTTAAAATTCATTTCAGCTGATCTCTGTTGGGATTGGTGGTTTATGGGATAATAGGATCACAGATTTAGAGCAAGAAGGGAACGCAGAAGTCATCTAGTGCACCACCATCCTCATTTTACTAATGGGGGAAGCTAAAATATAGAAAAATTAAGTGACTTGCCAAAGAACACACAGGTAGTCAATTGTAAAGCTGAGATCTGAACCCAAATCTTCTTGACTCCAATTCTAACATGGCTCCCACAACACCACAATTTTATGTATTGAGCTTGTATTTCTTTATCCCATGAGTTATATGATACTTGATGTTTGTGCTATAAAAGTAATTTTTTCAACAAGATCTTTTGTTCTCATTCTATTTTTTTTCAAATCATTTAATTTTGGCAAAAAGTACTACTTTCTCGAGTGATTGGATGTTGAGGAAATTCTATTGGCAGTAGTATTTAGAGAAGATTTGTCAATATACCTCTATTGCCCTCCTAAACATCTCCATTGCTTTCTGGACCAAAATACTTCTCCTTGGCAACTACTTTCAGTTGTATGTTTCCTCATCTATTATGTGGTGTGCTTGATGATATTAGGTGAGTGCTTCATTGTCATATTATAACAAATCACGAACAAATTCTAAAGAGCAAAAATTACCAAGCAATCTTGTTCAGTCTTGAAATCATTTCTCTAAGAAATATAAATAAGGTTGAGACAACATCCTGATGACAGAAAACACAAGATCAAAAAACGTTTTGCCTGGGGCTCCCAGAGGCAATTCTAAAAGTTCTGTACCTTAGAAGTCAATTGTGTCCCCCTCCCCATGGAGGCTGTAGGTGCTGCACCCAAAACAGATGGATCCACAGACAATGGCTTATATGAAAGGTCTCGTTCTTATTGTCCAAATTATGCATTCAGTTGTGTAGTAGATTAAGTTAGAACACCTAGATTTGAGTTCCAATGTTGCTATTTACTATGTGTATGTTTTTAACCTCAGTAAGTCAATTCTTTCATCAGAAACAATCTCTTGGGGCTTTTTAAAGGAAAATGCTTGGTAAACATATAAGTGTAGCCTATATATTAATGTATCAGTCCTTTCTTTGCTCTAACACTAGCAATAATGGCAGACCACTAGGTTTTTATTGTGATATAAAATGTATTGGACTTAGAGTTAGAAGACCCAGGGTTGAGTTCTAATCCCACCATTTCATAGCTATATGAAATAGGATAAGTCATTTAACCTCAAAAAACCTCAGTGTACTTACCTGTAAAATGGGGAAGATGGTCTTTTCACCACATTCCTGACAACAAAGGTTTGTTATGAACAAAATGTTTTCTAAACTGTAAAATATTGCATGGATACTAGCTATTAGCTATCATAAATTAGCATTACTATCCCTAAATCCCTATATACATCACTTCCTGGAATATCTTACTCTGCTCCACCCAAAAAAGAATGTCAGCAATCACACATCAGAAAATTGATGAATCAGTCAATAATAATTTATTAAGTGCCTACTATTTGCAGGCATTTGCTAAAGTTCTGGTTACAAAGTAGGGCTAAGAGAGCACCTACCCCAAAGTCAAGTGAGCAGTTGCCTGGGGATCATAGGCTTACAGAATCAGAGGTAGAAAGAACCTTAGAAATCATTTATTCATCCAGTTTACTTTAAAAGATGCTAAGCCTTGGGAAAGTAAAGTGACTTGTCCAATTTCACAGTTTTGGGGCAGCTAAATGGCGCAATGAATATAGTGGGCCAAGTCAGGAAGACTCATCTTCCTAAGTTTGAATCTGCCCTCAGACACTTACTAGCTGTATGACCCTGAGCAAGTCACTTAACTCTGTTTTCCTCAGTTCTTCATCTGTAAAATGAACTAGAGAAGGAAGAAAATCCCAAATGGGCTAATGATTGAAAAATGAATTAAGTAGTAGAGCCAAGATTTGAACCCAAGTAATCTGACTTTAAATGCAGTTTTCTCTCCAATATACAAGTTGATAGGTAGACACTTGGGAAATTCTGATAGTGACAATGGTGGTGAGACAACAAATGATCATTGTATTAACTACATGCAGAAAAATTATTGAAAGCAGATATTGAAGCTTTTTAATAGGATGGTCTGATAATTCTATACACATTTTGGAGGGGGCAAATGCAGGAGGAGCAGGGGCATGCTGCCCATAAGAAACTCAACCTCACATCCTAGCACCCTTGGGACTTGCTTTTTTGTCTTATTTTGTCTTAATCTGGTTTCAGACAGCTCATCAGCCAGAATGGCAGCTCTCAATCAGGCCATGCTCCCCTGATAAGTAAGGAGAGGAACCCAGGTCGGCCAGTCATTTAGCCCATCTTAATACATATTAGTGAGCATCTTCCCTTGAGTAGGAAAAACATGGCTTCAACCGCAGCTTTTGAGAAAACTTTTTTTTTTCCCCCTGAGCACCTCTGATTTGATCATTAACACTCCCTGCCTGGAACAGCATGTAATGCTTTATTTCTGTTCAAACTCACTTTTTCCCATTTTGTGTGTGTGTGTGTGTGTGTGTGTTAAATGATTAATTTCCAAGTGCCTGGACTAACTGTAGTGGTGAGTATATAAATCAAAGATTAAAGAGGTTTGAAGAGACCTTTTTAAAAATTATCAAAGTTATTTAAAATCCACAGTTGATTTTGTAGGGGTGAGTGCAGAATACATAACAGAGATCCACAGATGGGGAATTGAGAACCTTTGCCAATCCATCCTACTGAAGATTCAGAAGCTACTAAATATCTTTCTATGAAACAGAAGAGATCAAACTGGAATTACACAAAGAGGAGAGAAGTGATACAGGGGTCAAAACTAGCAAGCTACTCAGTCTTCCCAGGAATGGGGTATGGAAGCCCAAGAAGTAGCAAAGGAAACAAGGCACTAAGTCTACTCTCAGCCCCAGTAGCGCAAGCACTAGGACAAGCCTGGAATGCTCTGAGACGCTTAGGACTTTGTCACAATCAGAGACAATGGCCTGCCCCTAAAATCTGGGAGGTACCTAGGATTCTCCTCAGAACTCTCAATCTCTCTGAAGCTTATTGGAGCTGAGAGTAGCCCTACTGTAGTTACTGTAGATAGTGGCTAGAGCACTGAACTTGGTCAAGAAAACCAGAGTTCAAATGTGCCTTAAATACTTATTAGCTGTGTGACCATGGGCAAGTGACTTAATCTCTCTCAGTCTCAGTTTTCTTACCTCTAAAATTGGGATAATAATAATAATACCTACCTCACAGGATTGTTATGAGGATCAAATGTAATTACATATATAAAGCACTTTAAAAACTTTAAAATATTATATGCTAGTTTTTATTATTAATAGGTCTACCAGGGCTAATCTATCACATATCTCAGTATGTAATTTAAAGTTACCTGGCAGTCAACCTAGAAGATAGCCAAGTAATCAAAAACCTAGCATGGTATAATATAGAGAGTGAAGTATTTGGAGTTAGAGGGCCTTAGGTTGAATGCCAGCTCTGCTCTGAGTGCCTGTATGACCTTTTAGATTTCAATTTCTACTTTTTAAAATTCAAGGGGTTGGACTAGATGATCTCTAAAGCTCCCTCCAGCTTTAAATCTATGGCCCTATCATCCCATAAGCTCCAAGTTCCATTAGGAATCAGATGAAATGAATTTTAAATGATTGCAGTGTCAAACAGTCAGTATGGAAGGCAACGTTAGCTGAGCAGCTATGGAAAGGAATGGATAGGGACACTTTACTAGTTCTGGTCAATCTACCCTGGTGACTTTAGAATATCTAGGTTTTTTCAGAGGGCAAGCCAGATGCAGGTAAGCTTTTCTGGATTTGGGAAAAACAAAGTTCACTGTCTGGCCTATCCAAGGATTTTTCCCCCTGCTATGACCATGTCTGTATTCCTCTTTCTCAGACCACTGAGAAAGTATATTATCTCTTTGTGTCCCTTTCCCAAGTGTCTTGTGTTCTGTGGCAACACATGGTGCCTCCTTGCAGAGTGGGGCTTCATTGTTCTGGTAACAGCAGAGTAGATGATGCTAAGACTATTTAGAGATATCCCCTGGCAGTATCTTTGATATGGCAACTGCACAGGACTCTGATCCATCACCTTTATGTCAAGTTTGAAAACACAGATATAATAGTGGTGTTACCCAACTAGAAAAGTCATCCTGATACTATTAAAGGTAGATTATCATGCATTCAAAGTCTTTGTGGGGTTGGCTAATTAAATTGAATTATGCCCTATTCCACCCCATGGTTGTTCTAATGCATGCATTCCAGCTAGCTAGCAGTAAAATAATTAGAGAGCCCACATTAAGAAATGGCAACCAAATGTATTATGGCCAAGGAGTAGAAATGGAGACCTGGGCATGTTGAGATGTACTTGGGAAAAATTCACCAAGTTAAAGAAATGTGATATGAAAATAATTTCTCAACTGCTGTTTCCTTACTTATAAAGTGAGAGCAATTTCTCTTTATATCATATATATTACATATTTATAATTTTTATATTATACATTTATAAGTATAAATACATAATATAAACATATTTAAATAATAGATAAATAAATAATGAATAAATAAATATTTATTTATAATAAGGCTTGCACTTGATTAAATGAGAAGATGTATGTAAAACACTTGGTAAACTTCATAGAATCCTAGGATTGTAGGAGACCTTGGAGACCATGTCGATTAACCCCCTTTTTTTCCAGATGAGAAACGAAGGCACAGAGAAGTTACATCATTTGGCCATGGTCATATAAGTAGTAAGCAGAAGATCCAGGATTCAAACTCATGTCTTCTGATTCCAAATCCAGCATTGTTTCTATCATAACATGTTGCCATCTAAATTGTCTCCCTAAATCCCTATACAAAATATAACAACTATGTGCCAGCTATTAAATCAGAGAATGTGAGCATATAAATACTCCAATATTCAAGATCTCTATGATCTTATCTATGTAAATTTTCCCACCTACTATGGATAGTATAACCATTCATGCCCACTCATCCTGTACAAATCTTGTCTGTGTCATTTTATGTCTTCCTTATAGGAAATACACCTAATAACCTTAAGGGTTTTCCTTGTGTTCTCTTCACATCTCAAGGATACCAACGCACAATGAGATTATCCATCAGTTATAGCTTCACCTCAACACATGGTGAAATATAAAATGGCTATTCTGTAGTTTTGTTAAATTCATCATATTCAGATGTTTAAGTCCAACTTTGTGGGAAAATACAGCAACAGTTATATTGCTGCTGCTTAAGTTTTTTTCTAAGTTTTTGTTGTTGTTGTTGTTGTTATGGTGGTTGTTTTTTGTGTTCAATGCATGATTATGGGACTTAAATATATCATTTATTTTGTATAAAGAAAATATTCATTGGAGGCAGAGCCAAGATGGTAGAATAAAGGCAGGGACTTGCCTGAGCCCTCCCCCAAACCCCTCCAAATACTTTTAGACAATGACTCTAAACAAATTCTAGAGTGGCAGAACCCACAAAAAGATAGAGTGAAACAATTTTCCAGCCCAAGAAAACTTTAAAGTTCAGCAGGAAAAGTCTGTTGCACCAGTGTGAGAAAGGAGCACAGTCCAGTGCAGGCCACAGATCAATACAGACCAGACCCCAGCAAACCTAAATCAAGACTCAGGTTGGCTAAATCAGTGGCAGTAGTGACAGTTTTCAGACCTCACAGACACCAAAGACAACTTAGAAGGTCAGCAGGAAAGATATGTTGCACCACAGTAAAAGTGGAGCACAATCCAGTGCAGCCCATGCCAGCATAGTCTTGGTCTTAGCAACTCAGGAACAAGCCTTTGGAGTGACTGAATCAGCAGTGTCAGCAGCAGCGATGGCAGCAGCGACTGGGTCCAGAGCTCTCAGCCCACAGACAGTAAGGGGGTTGAACAACTGGTCAAAAGAAGATTACAAGGGTATTTTACTAGCACTGAGGCAGGACTCTGTTGCTTTGCCCTTACTTGGATCAGGGTCTCAGTCCTGGGTGGCAGGGCCAAGGTGAAGAGGAATACCAACACACCAGAGCTTGTGGCCACAGCAGAGCAAGAACTCTCCTCACAGTTCTAGGGCCTAAAAGAGTGCTTGTGGTCACTCACAGACTAGAGCACAGGCCAAGAGAGTAGTAAACACCTCTCCTTGGATAAGGCCACCTTAGAAAATCTAAAAACTTACAGGTCCCTAGAAGTATCACTGGAAACTGCTGCAGAAAACCCCTGTGGCTTGGTACAGTGCACTCTCCACTCTGGAAGCAGAGCCTCACTTAAACAAAGTGTTAATTGGGAAAATGAGCAAATAACAGAAAAAAACAAAGCAAAACTCTGACTATAGAAAGTTACTATGGTGACAAAGAAGATCAAAACACATACACAGAGGAAGACAAAAAAGTCAGAGCTCCTATATCCAATGCCCCCAAGAAAAATATGAATTGGTCTCAGGCCAAGGAAGAGCTCAAAAAGGATTTTGAAAATCAAGTAAGGGAAATAGAGGAAAAATTGGGAAGAGAAATAAGAGTGATATAAGAAAATCATGAAAAACAAGTCAACAGTTTGGTAAAGGAGACACAGAAAATACTGAAGAAAATAACACTTTTAAAAACAGACTAGGCGAAATGAGAAAAAACTTAAAAAAATAGAATTGGTGAAATGGAAAAGGAGGTACAAAAGCTCACCGAAGAAAATAATTCCTTAAAAATTAGAATTAAGTAAATGAAAGGTAATGACTTTATGAGAAATCAAGGAACAACAGAACAAAACCGAAAAAATGAAAAAACAGAAGACAATGTGAAATATCTCATTGGAAAAACAATTGACCTGGAAAATAGATGCAGCAAAGATAATTTAAAAGTTATTGGACTTCTTGAAACCCATGATAAAAAAAAAGAGTCTAGACATCATCCTTTGAGAATTATCAAGGAAAACTGCCCTGATATTCTAGAACCGGAAGGTAAAATTGAAATTGAAAGAATATACTGACCAATACTTGAAAGAGACACCCAAATGAAAACTCCCAGGAATATTATACCCAAATTCCAGAGCTCCCAGGTCAAGGAGAAAATATTCCAAGTAGCCAGAAACAAACAATTCAATCATTGTGGAGACACAGTCAGTATAACACAAGGTTTAGCAGCTTCTACATTAAAGGATCAGAGGGCTTGGAATATGATATTCTGGAGGGCAAAGGAGCTAGGATTACAACCAAGAATCACTTGCCCAGCAAAACTGAGCATGATCCTTCAGTGGAAAAAATGGATATTGAATGAAATAGAGGACTTTCAAACATTCTTGATAAAAAGACCAGAGCTGAATAGAAAATTTGGCTTTCAAATACAAGACTCAAGAGAAGCATAAAAAGCTAAATAGTAAAGGGAAATCATAAGGTTCTTAATAAGGTTAAACTGTTTAAATTGCTAAACAGGAAGATGATACTTGTAACTAATAAAAACTTTCTCAATATTAGGCAATTAGAAGGAGTATATATAGACAGAGGGCACAGTTGTAAGCTGATTATGAAAGGATGACATCTAAAAATAAAATTAAAGAGTGAGAGAGGAATGTACCAAGAGCAAGGGAGAGGTAGAATGGGGTAAATTATTTCACATAATAGAGGCAGGAAAAAAACTTTTACAGTAGAGAAGAATAGGGAGAAAGTGAGGGGAAGTAAGTGAACCTTATTCTTCTCAGAATTGGCTCAAAGAGGGAATAACAAGCAAAACACTTGAGGAGCGACACTGTAAAAAGAGAGAGAGTGTACAATAAACAGTGGGAAATAGGATAGAAAAATATATAGTTAACAATAGTTACTATGAAAAAAAATTAGAAACAGGTTTCTCTGATAAAGGCCTCATTTCTCAAACACATACAGAACTGAATCAAATTTATAAAACATAAGAGACATTCCTCAATTGATAAATGATCAAAAGATATGATCAGTTTTCAGATGAAGTAATCATAGTTATCTATAGATGTATATCTATAGACATCACGCTCTAACTCACTATTGATTAGAGAAATGCAAATTAAAACAATTCTGAGGTACTACTTCATCCTATTAGATTGGCTAATAGGACAGAAAAGGAAAAGAGAAATGGTGGAGGGAATGTGGGAAAAAATGATACATTAATGCATTGTTGGTGGAATTGTGAACTGATTCAACCATTCCGTAAAGCAATTTGGAACTATGCCCAAAGGCCTATAAAATCAGGCATATCCTTTGACCATTATTAGGTCTATATCCCAAAAGAAATAAAAAAGGCAAAGGACCTGTATGTACAAAAATATTTATAGCAACATCTTTTTGGGGGCAAAGAATTAGAAATTGAGAGGATGCCCATCAATTAGGGAATGGCTGAACAAATTTTGGCATGTGATTATGATGGAAGAAATGATGAGCAGGTTGCTCTCGAAAAACTTGGAAAGACATAAACTAATGGAAAGTGGAATGTACTATGTACAAAATAATAGCAATATCGTGTGATGATCAGCTGTGAATGACTTAACTATTCTCAGCAATACAATGATCAAAGACAACTCTGAAGGATTTATGATGAAAAATGCTATCCATCCCCAGAGAAAGAACTGATGGTTTCTGAATACAGATTGAAGCATGGTTTTTTAAAACTTCCTTTATTTTTCTTGAAGTTAGATTTTTTTGTCTTTATTTTCTTTCACAACATTACTATTATGGATATATTTTGCATGACTACACACGTATAAGCTATATTGAATTGTTTGCCTTAAAACTCAAAGTTTTAAAAATGAATTTTAAAAATTGTTTTTACATGTAACTGGGGAAAATAAAATACTAAATAAAATTTCAGAAAATATTAATCAATCAATAAACATTTATTAAGTACCTACTAAGTACCTCCAGTGCCAAGCACTGTACTAAGCATTGGTAATGCAAAAAGAGGCAAAATATAGTCCCCATCCTCAAGGAGTTTAAAATCTAATGAGGATTAAAACTGCAAACAAATACATACAAAACAAGTTATATATAAGATTAATAAATAGGACATGATTAATAGATGAAAGGCACTAGTGTTAAGAAGCATTAGAGAAGGTCAAATAAAAGGTGAAGGAAGCCTGAGAAGTCAGAGCTGAGGAGGGAAAGCATTCCAGGCATGGAAGACAGCCAAAGAAAATGCTCAGAGCCAAGAGATGGAGTAACTTTTTCGTGGAATAGTGAGGTCAATGTCAGTGGACTGAAGAGTATATCTTAAAGAGTAATGCACAAAAAACACTGGAAAAGTAGGAGAGAGCTAGGTCATTAAAAACTTTTAATACCAATCAGAACATTTTATATTTGGTCCTGGAGTCACTAGGGAGCCACTAGAGTTTATTTTGTGTGTGTGTGTGTGTGTCTGTGTGGGTGTAGGTGTCTGTGTACACAGTGTGTATGTGAGATGATTGGATGCCACACTTAAAGAAAATCATTTTAGATCCTGAATCTTTGGATGATGGATCAGAGGTAGGAGAGACGTGAGGCAGGGGGACAGATCAGCAAGCTATTGCAATAATCCAGGCATGAGTTAATGAGTGTCTGCATTAGAGTGGCAGCAGTTTACAGGACAAAAGGAGGCTTATTCAAGAGATGTTGCAAAGGTGAAATCAACAGCTTTTGGCAACAGTTGGATATGAGGGATGCGAGATAGTGAGGAATTGGTGATGGCTCCTAGGTTGTGAGTCTGAGGACCTGGGAGGATGGTTTTGAACTTTACAATAATAGGGCATAGGGGGAGGGGGCATGAAGGTTTGGAGGGAAAGATAATGAGTTCCATTTCAAATGTATTGAGTTTAAGATGTCTTCTGGACATCCAGTATGAGAGATCTGAAAGGCAGTTGGAGATATGTGGAGGTCAGCAGAAAATTTAGGGCAGGATAAATAGATTGAGAATAATTAGCATAGAGATGGCCATGGGAGCTGATGAGATCACCAAGTAAAGTAATATAGAGGGAGAAGAGAAGAAAGCCCAGGACAGAACCCTGAGGGACATCTATGGTTAGAGAGTGTGATCTGGAGGATGATCCAGCAAAGTAGAAAGAGAAAAAGTCAGATAGGTAGGAGGAAAATCAGAAGTGAGTGGAGTCCTGAAAACCCAGAAAGAAGAGAATAGCAAGAAGAAAGTGATCAACAGTGTCAAAAGGCTACAGACAGGTCAAGGAGAATGAGAACTGAGAAAAAGCCATTGGATTTGGTAACTAAGAGAACATTAGTAACTTTGGAGAGAACATTTTCAGTGGAATGATAAAATCAGAAGCCAGATTTTAAGGGGTTAAGAAGTGATTAAGAGGAGAGAAAAATGGAGGCATTTATTGTAGATGGCCTTTTCAAGGATTTTAGCTTGCAAAAGGCAGAAGAAATACAGGATGATAGCAGAGATGTAAGGCTCAAATGAGGGTTTTTTTTTTTTCAGTTGAGGAAGTAGGCAGTAGGGAATAAGTCAGTAGACAGGGAAAGATTGAAAATAAGTGAAAGGCAATGGGGGGGGCAATCTGTCAGAGGAGACAGGATGGAATGGGATCACTGAAACAGGTAGAAGGATTAGCCTTGGTAAGATGAGTAAGGCCACTCCATTATGTGAAATAAGGGTGAATGAGGAGATAGTGGCAGCAGGTATTTGAGTGAGAAGAGATATGAGGAAGAAGGGAGAAGAGGGAGATCATGGAAAATGGCCTAATTTTTCCTGTAAAATATGAGGGAAGGTCCTTTCCTAAGAAAGTAAGGGAAGGGAAGCCATGAGAAGTTTGAGGAGGGATGAAAAGCTTTGGAGCACTGTGAAGAGGGGAATAGTGAATTGGTTAGGAACGTATAGTACAATTTCCTGACAGCAGTGAGGTCCCAGTTTAGCTTATATAACACAAATTTTTAGGGTAAATAAATAGCTTTTCCATGGCTGGTCTATATTACATAGTGAAGTGAGATCTTAGACATAGACCAAACATAAACTATAAAAAAGTTTTCCTGAGACTCCAGGGTAGGAGTATAAAGAGTCAAAGAGTCCGGGAAAGGGATCGACATACCTTTTAGTTCATTAGACCTCTCCAGACCAGAACCTGGTCCAGACATGTAATAGATCATTAGTGGAGAAGGAAAGGTTACAGTGGCCTGACCCCCACACTCCCTAGGCCCAGCAGCAGTTTTCTATTATTACATAGATATGTATATATATATATATACATATATATATATATATATATATATTTATATATAGTTGTTGTTCAGCTGTGTCCAACTCTTTGTGACCCCAAGTTTTTGTTTTTTGTTTTGTTTTTTGTTTGTTTGTTTTTGGCAAAGATGGAATGGTTTGCCATTTTCCATCTCACTTTAGAGATGAAGAAACTGAAGCAAACAGGGTTAAGTGACTTGCCCAGCATCACACAGCTAGTAAGTGTCTGAGGCCAGACTTGAATTTGGTTTCTCCTGACTTCAAGCCCAGCACACTATCCACTGTGCCACTAGCTGCCCCTGTGTATGTACGTATGTGTGTGTATGTACCTATATCTATATCTATATATGATACTAATATTGTAAATGTTCTTACATCACCCTTTACTTGACTTTCCATTATAAAATCTCCCTGAGTATCCCCTGTATCCTTGAGTAATGATTTTTAGCCCTTCTGTTCCAAATGTCTCAGAAAGTCCTTAAACTTCATGCCATTCTTATGTGGCTGATAAGTATTAAATCCATACTGGTTGATTGTAATGATTTTACAGGCCAAAATGGCATGTTCTATAAATTTAGATAGACTGGGGGAAAATAAGAAGAAAATCACTTTCTGTAGACCAAGATTTGAAATATGAAATGGATTTCAGCAGGGTTTACAATATTACAGATGACAAATGCCATTGTGTGGAATGAATTCTTCTGGCTTAGCTTTCCAAGCATTTTTCAAGACAATATTCATATTTTCCACGACGTGTAGACTATTAGGTGTTAATCTGACCATTTGGAGGGATAACACTTCTGTCTAGAAGCTTAAAGCTTGATTTAGCATGACATTTCTGACAATCAGTACCCTGAAAGAAGAGCTTTGGATTGGGATTCAAGAGATATATAGATTCTAGCTCTACCTCTGATATCACCTTCTATGTGACCATGGTTAAGTCACTTAATCTCTTGTAGTCTCGGTTTCCCCATCTAGAAAATGAAGAGGTTAGAATAAATGGTTTCAAGATCTTTTTCAACTATTCTATAAACACCTCCCAAAACATTTCTAAAGAAAATTGAGCTTTAATTAGGAGCAATTAGGAATGCCAAAAATCTAGAGAAACAGAAAAATAAGGCACTGCTCAAAGTGACCAAATTGTATAGTATTAGTATTCAGTAATCAATCACCAAATAGTTATAAGTGCCAACTTGTCCCAGGCACTGTGTTAAGCACTGGCAATACAAAGTCAAAAGTGAATCACCCCCCTTCCTCAAGAGTCTTGTTACAAAACCTGCTACAACAGAGCTTTCCCATAGGGAAACATTAGGGACATTTGGAACAAATGCTCTGACCCTCAGTAATAAAACATATGTAAGGGTTGAATATGTTATGATTGGATTCTACTGTACTTGTATTTCTCTTGTCTCCACAAGAATGTAGGGTCCAGGATCTTTTAATTTTATAATTCTTTGCCACACCCAGGTCAAAGCTCTGCACTTAATGGGCACTCACTAATGGGCTTTGAGAGACAGAAAGACATATATTCATCTGGAATTAGGGTTGCAGGAGTTAGTATTGTGATGGTCTAGGTGACAGAGAGAATAGATGAACTATTATTTGCTTTGACATGTTTTCCATTGGAAAGAGCCAACCTTCAGGTCAGTGAACCCATAATTTTAACCTTGTGCTCCTAACTATGAAATTCACTCATATGTGGCATTAAAGACAAAATATCACCTAATCAAATTGATGAGCTATTTCTTTCATAGTATACATGTGAAGTTATGAGTTATGCTAATTTATTCATTGCATTATTAAATGGTATCGGTATTTTACTTCGCCGGTCTGCAGTTCTATTTTTGTCTTCAATTATAGACTTCAAGCATTTTCTTCTTAGGGGGGTGGGGAGCTGAGTCACCCTTTTGTTATCCCACCAAAGATTCTCAACCTGAACTATTGTGAAAAATGTTAGTCAGTTTCACTACTATTTTTGCTAGAAAAAAAAAAGCTTCAGATTCCACATACGGACAGATTGTATGTAACCCTTTCCCATGCGCAATGAAACCACAGACACAGTACTATGCCTTAAGGAAACAAGGGCCTAAAGGACTTTGGATCAAATACACCCTAGACTTGGATTTTCTTTTTGCTCATCATTTTACTTGAAGATTGCTCAGAAGTCTAGTACACAAGTGTCCCAGAAGTCTTAGTGCAGTTTTAAGCTTCAATGGCTCTAAGCTTTAAAGCTCAAAACTGCACTGAGACTTCTGGGACAATTCATATTTCCTTGTAACAGGTGTGATTTATTAGATCAATAGATGATAAAGAAATAAGACGTGGCAGCAACCTCTAGTAATCATCAATAAATAGTCTTGTCTCAGTGCAAAAAATAGCATCACTAAACCTTTGCTTAAAATAAAGGAATTATGCTAGGGTATTTAAAAAAACCAACTTATGCTCATTCCATACTTAAAGAATTCCTTTTTTTGTTCTAAAATTCTCTAAAGCCCAAGAATAAGGTAAGATAAGAATTTCTGTAAGTAAAGAATTTACTTGAATATCAAAAGAGATTCTGAATAAAAGGAACAAGACAAAACTTCCTGAAAGATTTTGTTCCTTATGGAGAGAAAAATGGACTTGTCAAAGAAGTAGCTATGAATATCCCAGCATCAGAAAGTAGCAGTCGAAAAGTGGTATCCAAAAGTCTATAGATCTTTGAGGTTGCCAGGATAGCTCTGGAAGCTTCCCGTGAGTTGGCCGGGAACTCTCACTTCTTGCTTTACCATTGTGGACAGAGTACTGGTCTTAGAGTCAGGATGATCTATGTTCAGATTCTGCCTTTCACCTTAGCTGAGTGACCATGGTCAAGTTACTCCCCTGAGCTTCAGTTTCCTCCTATGTAAAACAAGGGCAGTGATATGTCTAGTTTTACTTGACAGGGATTATTAAGCTGGCTCCCAGGAAATTTCAAACACTTAAATAACTTTTATTTTATTATAATTATTTTCCTTTGTCATAGCTTAAGTTTTATTTTAAACATTTAAAAACCTTATTCTGAGAAAGGCTCTAGAGGTTTTCTAGTTTACTAGAAGGGATCCGTAACATGCAAAACAAAGTTTAGAATCCCTGGTTAAGTAGGTTTGTTGTAAGAGTCAAATGAGATAATCTATATAAAGTGTTTTGTAACTTAAAGCTTTGTATGTGCTGGTTGTTCTTCCCTTGCATCAAAGGGCAACAGATCGGAAGAAATTAGGATCTCTGCTAGAGGCAACTGCTTTTCTTACACATGTCTGGCTCCTGTGGTGGGGTGGGAAGGCTGGAATTTGGACCTGGGCAGTTTCCCATTCACTTGCTGTGATTGAGGCAACCCTTCTTAGAAGAATGAATCTGCTGCTTTAGAAAAAAACAATTACCTACATACTTATGATAATATTCCTCTCCCAGAGTTGCTAACATTTATTATCCTCCAGATGAATTTGGGTGCTAAATCCCAAATTCCACTTAATTCATGTCACATGTGCATGGATGACTTTATGCATAACAGAGTAGGTGGCCATAGGATTCAGAGCTAAAAGGGATCTTAGCCTGTCACAAACTCTTCATTTTACAGAGAAATGGAATGGCTTCCCCAACTTTAAATAAGAGAGATGGGATTTGAACCCAGTGCTCTCTCCAATACACTGCTTATATGGTATGATTCTAGGGATGCTGAAAAGGTTCTTTCATCATGGCCTGTCCCCAGTACTTAAAATTCCCATCACATGAAATCCATTCCTACCTTTTGATACACTGCCTTTTCTCGGTCCTTTTTAAAAATGCAAATGCTCCTGAGAGAAGCAACAAAGTGAGTCACTGACATACAAATGTGAACTTGGTTTATTGAATTGTTTCCTTCTGAGTTGGGAGGGACCAGGACAAGATGCAATGGGAGATAGTGGAGAGTAGTGTTGATAAAGTGGAGAAAGCAGAATAGAAAGCAGGGAAACTTGGCTTTTGAATCAGCTGATCTCAATGCAAATCCTGCTTCTTATAGTAGCTAAATGACCTTTGGCAAGTCACTTAACCACCTTGGGCCTCAGTTTCCTTCATTTTAAAATAAGGAGGGAAGAAAGTGAACTGGTTGACTTTTGAGGTCCATTTTAGCAGTAGAGCTATGAGCCTGTGAATAGGAGGGGGATGGTGGTGCTGAAGACAAACTTTGCCTACTTCATAATTTTGCCTGGGGCCAGCCCCACACCCCAGTCAAGCTGTCATCATGTTCCCATTGCCAATAGCACCTTCTTCGATACTGAAGGACAACACACCAAAAAACTCCATGAAACATACAATGTTTTTTTTCCCTCTGAATAAAGCTGTCTTTTATTCCAAGAGATGCATCACTTTTTAAAATTCCTGCCAGCTCTAATCAAAACCACCTACTCAAAATACTGAACTTTTTTTTTCTTGGTTTTACATTTTCTCTTCAAGATTACTGGAAATTGCAGATGAGCAACTTCACCAAAGATCCATAAAAATAATTAGACTAAGGAATCCTTTTTGCTAATTATTGGAAAGACAGAGCCTCCCAGTCCACATCATGAGAGGAGTTGGAAAATGTAACCGGTAGATATAAATGTTTCTTTGATGTTGTGCTGTAATTTGCCTGTGGTTTAAAACTCTCTTCTAAAATCACTTTGAATGTTCAGAAATTGCAATGTGGAGAGAGGCAAATGTTGACTTTTGGATATAGCTAACGAGACAGCTGAATTCAACTTCTTTTCCCCAAATGAACGGAGATTCTTTTGACAATAGGATTTCCTCATTAAATTAGCCCAGGGCTTGAATTGCTCACTCTCGGGAGCGCCCTCCTGGGAGTCAAAGCAAAAACTGCCTTCCTCAGATTCCCTCAGTTATCCAGATAATTGCTTAGTTCTCTAATTTTCCTTTTTCTGAATAGACCTGGATGGAGGATTCATAGGTAATACACTTAGGGGTGAAGTAAATGAAGTAAAGTTGGGTGACTTAAAGGTGGACCAAATTACTTGATGCAGTCCTTTTCTGAGTGAATCAATTAACAGTCATTTACCTACATCTGCAGGCACAAAATCAAATATGAAACATTCCCTGCATTTGAGGAGTTCACTTTTTATCAGGAAAAACAACACAGTAACACATACCACAAGACATAGGATATATGTGAGGTAAATACACGACAATTTTGAGGTTGAGGAGAATTTGTAGCTTGTGGGTAGGAATCAAAAGGGGACTAATGTAAGAAGTGGTCTTAATGACCTTAAGACAACAAAGGATTCTAAGGGTCAAAGATCTGGAGAGAGGGAGTTACAGGCCTAAAGGCACCCTGCTCAAAGGGACAAATATGGGAAATGGAAAGCCAGGTGTGAGAAGAAGCAAGCAGGCCAGTGTGTCAAAATGGAAGAATGAGTGAAAAATCGAAGCATTTATTAAGTACCTACTGTGTGCCAGGCACTGTGCTAAGCACTTACAAATATCACCTTATCCTTACAAAAATCCTAGGTGGTAAATGCTATCATTATCCTCATTTTGCAGTTGAGGAAACTGAGGCAAATACAGGTTAAATGATTTGCCCAGAATCACATAGCTAGTATCTGAGGTTAGATTTGAACTCAAGTCTTCAAGTCCCCAGGCTGAGGGCTTTAGACACTGAGCCACCTACCTACCGCTATTAAAGAGGAATAATGTGTAATAAGTAAAAAGGTTAAAACCAGAAGGTGAAGGAGCTTAGGACTGTACAAATTGTGTTTAAGAGCATTGCTGGTTGGAATGTGGAGGATGGGAGGAGATGGGAGACCTGAGTCAGGGACTCCATTTAAGAGGCTGTGATTCTATTATTTTCCTCTAATCATCTCTGGGCTTCTATCCTTTGGGGGGTCTGGGGCCAAAATACTCAGCTTGTGGTTATGATAAGTTACGTGTGACCAGTCAAAAAAAAATACCTTGCTAATTCTCATGTATATGACACTTTTTAACTTTTCAAAGGACTTTCATGCAGGTTATCTCAGTTTATATGATGTAGGTGGGGCTAGGATTATTACTTTCTATTTGTATTTTTAAAAAAACAACAGTTGAGGCATAGAGAGGATAACTGTTCTGACCAAAGTTACACAGAAAATTAATGGCACAAGTAAGATTAGAACCCAGATCTCCTGAATGCTTTCCACTGTCCGGCAAAATGCACTCCTTGCTGGGGCATCCCACTTTCATTTATATAAAATTTTTTTTATTTCCTTCCTTCCTTCCCTCTCCCCACCTCACTTCTGTGAAGCTTTCTCTTCCTGCACTTACCATTTAGAGAAAAAAAGGCAACTGGGTGATTTAGTAAATAGAATATTGGGCCTGGAGGCAGGAAGACCTTAGTTCAAATATGACCTCTGGCTCACTAGCTGTGTGACCCTGGGAAAGTCACTTAACTTTATTTAACCCCAGCTTCCTCAAGTGTAAAATGGGGATAATAATAGCACCCATGTCCCAGGGTTGTTGTGAGGATCAAATAAGATAATAATTGTAAAACAGCACATTGCCTGGCACAAATATAAATATTAGTTGTTATAGTTATTATTATCATATCTACTCGGTAATTTGCAATATCTCAAATGGATAAGGGTTTTGTGGATGAAGGAATTACTACCATCCTCTCATCTTTGGGAGTTTAAATTCAGAATTCAATATTAATCAAATTAATAACAATTAAAATCAATATTATTCAACTCCTTTGAAAGCAATAACAAGCAGCAAAAATAAATAAAAATTAAAGAAATAAAAAGAAGAAAGTTTGCAAAGGGGAGCATGTTGTAAGCAATTGATTTGCTAGGCTGTTGAATGTAATCTCACACCTCAACTCTTGGTTTGAAGACAAGGGTATTCTGGTTTGAAGTCTGGATTACAGTCAAATAACACCTTTGAAAGTACACCAGGATGTGTTCACTCCCCTGATTTCTTTCAAAGCCAATATCTTTTCAATCACATAAAAACATATACATTTCAGAAAGTGTGCTTTATTTTTTATTCAATTGTTACTTTAGCAGTGTCTGCAATTAAGAACCAGCTCACTAAATGAACTATAATTATTGCAAATTGTAGTAAGCAGTAGTAATTAAAATGTTGCAGTAACGCTAGCCAGCTTTGCAAGATGCCCTTTGAGGGTAGCATAAAATAATATTGCACCTTTAAATGATGTTTGTATTGGAAATGAAAGGACCTGAAAATCTAGCTTCAAAGCCCTTTGCCTAAGTCTATATAGCACAATGAGATATAGAGGATTAGTAGCTAGACAGAGAATTCAGGATAGGCACATAATCAATTTGCTTAATTCAACAGTGAAAGTCGATTTTTTTAAAAAGTGCAATATTTTATCCCTTTAGAATATAAATATACACAGGAAAATAGCTACCCAGTGAGGAAAAAAATTAATACATTACTTGCTTCACATTCAGCAGGGTGCTAGTTGAAAACCCACTAACTACAAAACATCTCATTATCATTATTATCCCTCTGTTAGAGTCTAAGCTTGTTGAGGACAGCAAGGACAGTGCTTTATGTTTGTTTTTGTATCCCTAGCACTTAACACAATGCATATATGTGTGTGTGTGTATATATATATATATATACATACATATATATACATACATATATACATATATATGTATGTATATATATATATATATACATACATATATACATATATATATGTTGTTTAATCAATCCTTTTTCATTCTTCTTTTTCTTTGTCATCACAACTTGAAATAACCCTTTAAAGTTTACAAAGTGTATTAATAGAGCAACTCATTTGATCACAACTGAGTGAAGTTGTAAAGGAATTTTTTTTTTTGCCATTTTACAGATTAAAAAAGAAAGTAAGGCTTAGAGTTTAAGTCTTCTGCCTATGATGAGTGGCAAAGCCTTAATTTGAGCCCAGGTCTGACTCCATAGCCTGACTTTCCCAACTTCATCTTGGAGATCTTCCATAATTGTTGGCTAAGTGGAGAATTATCTAGCATCTACTTTCAGCTTTATCTCCAATGGTGCTTTTCTCTGTTTCTGCCTACCTAGAAATCTAGCTGAAGGTAGCAACCGGTGGACACCAAGGTGGCTATCCAATGAAGGCTGTGTTTACACTACCCCTCCTACCACCAATTTCAAAACAAGAGGCTAAATAATGGGATTGTTATTTCTACGGCAATTAAGATGCTACAGAATATTATGTTTCGTCTTTAATTCCAACTTTATATTTTTTCCGTCAATTTTATTTTGCTCCCCCTTCTCCCCCCAAAAAGGCAGAAGATTGAGCCAAGTAAAGGAGATATAAAGATCTACCTAGTTTTTTTTTCTTAAATCTCTCTTTCTCACCTCCCTCTCTTAATTTCCCAATAGCAGCATCAGCACTGTATTTCTCTTCATGTCACCATATTGGCTAAAGGCTTTTTATGATTGTTACATGTGTAAATGCTACAGAGATCTTTGCAAACAAAACTGGTGGATGTATAAAAACTGTACCTTAATACTATAATTAAGTAGTAAAGTTAGAATATATGTAGGTTCCACAATGTATTCATAGTCTAAATCTGCCTCCCTGTAACTTTGGATTAAGCACAAGCTAATCTCTCTTTCATAAGACAAGCCTTCAGATATTTGAAATTAGATATTTTTCCCCTCTCTCAAGTTTTTTTTTTCCTAGATTAAATATCCCCATTCCATTCATAAAAATTCTCCTATATTATGATTTCAGTTTTCTCACACTCTTATCTTTGTCTGAATATATTGTCAATATCCTTCCTATAATCTGACCAAAGAAGAATATGATGGACTTCTCATTTCTCCTACTTGGAACACTGTGCTTGCTTTTGTAATAGTTTTTTTTCTTATTGAGAGACAACATTGTGTAGTACAGTTATGTCACGCTCAAACAGAAAAGGAAAAGTGTGGGCTCCATATTGACTTAGAAAACCACAAATAAACATTATCAATGTTGTATTATATTTTTTATTTATTTTGCTAAACATTTCACAATTACATTTTAATTTGGTTCTGACAAGAGTTTTGCAGACCACTTGTGGCCAGTGGTCTGCAAGTTTGATACCTCTCTGGCTATAGTAGATAGAGGGTCAATTTTGTAATTAGGAAGATCTTGGTTCAAGTCTTGTCTCTGATATGACCCTCAGCTAGTCACTTAACTCCAGGTACCCTGGACAATTTACTTTTAGGACTGATACATTACACTCTTGATATATAGAGCTTTTGGCCTACTAGAATTCCTATTACTTTTTTGAAATTTGCCCATTAAAAGTGTATTTGAATTCTTTACCATTTGAATGAGTGTCACAATATTTTGTTCTAAGCCATATTATGTACTAGTCCTATACTGGCACATCTGAAGTCATAATAACCCAAAATATTTTCATTAAACCTAAGTACACTTTGAATGAAATTTTCACTCTTCAACTTTAGTCTCTGGTACATTTGGTCCGAGCAGGTTGAGCTGGCCCAGGTCCTATAAATGTGAAATCAAAGTCCTAAATGTGCCTCAGAGACAGACCTGGGACAAGGCAAATACTAAGAAAAATTTGAAAATCACACAACCTTGGGTATTACCATCCATTGGGCACTTTCATTCTTCATTTAAAACATGGAACTTGACTCATTGAAAAACAGATATGTGCCATAGAAGAGTGAATTTTTCTGGTATCGATAAAAAATAGTCAAGTATTTTTAAAAAAATAATATTTTTAGGGGCAGCTAGGAGGTACAGTGGTTAGAGCACTGGCCCTGGATTCAGGAGGACCTGAGTTCAAATCCAGCTTCAGACACATAACACTTACCAGCTGTGTGACCCTGGGCAAGTCACTTAATTCCATTGCCTAACCAAAAATAATAATAATCATAATAATAGTATTTAAAATTTTTCACATTGTATATTGTGCTACATGTTTTAATCTCATCTCTTCTCAGAGACAAACCAAATATGATCCCTTTTATTTTGGATTAAGCTCCCTTGTATGACCGCATTCTTGTGATAGCTGTAGAATAAAGAACAGAAAACTTCAGTAATTTGGGCCACATTAAAACTTCTGTTTTCCTAGTATGCAGAGGAAAGATTAATGATAGGTATGGCAATGGGTGACTATTAACTCAACAAATGAGTTAGGAAGCAGAACAGGCTGGAAATGGGCACAGGGGGCCAATCTTTGTCACATATACTTTGCTGGTTTCTCTTGGATATTATCATTAAAAACTTCATTAATTAATGAGTATTTCTTTCACTAAAGGTATATTCTGATGCCTCACTGGGACAAAAAAAGTGAATTTGGGTTATTGATGTTTTCTTCCAGTGGGTCACAACCTCTGGAAGATCATACCGGGCTGTAAGACTTGCCATGAGATCAATGACAGCTTGTCATCCATGTATCACAGAATCTCCAAGTTCAAAGATAAACCCAAAGGTCATCTAGTCATACAGTGGAAAGTTTTGTAAAGCTTCTCCATTGAAAAGGGACTCACAAAACAAACAAAAAAATAGACTTAATTAAAAGAGATAACAGAGAAGCTAAATTATACTTAAAGGTACCACATAATAAATTCAAATATGCATCCATGTATATGGATATACATATATATACATACAAGTGATTATATATTCTTTGTGTCTATGTATATGCACATACACCCACATATATGTGTATATACATATACATATATGTACACACAGTGTGTGTGTATATAAAAACAAACGCATTCCAAATGACATAGCAATTCAATACTTGAAGAAAAAGTTAATGAGTTACAGGGAAAAATAGTAAAAGTGTAATAATTGGGGAGCTCAATGCACATCCCTTCAGACCTAGATACATCTAATATAATAAACAAGAAATAAGAACATGAATAGGATTTTAGAAATGTTTAAGATATGAAAGGTTCTTGCCAATTTCTCAGTGGAAATAGAAAAGAGTGTGCATATTTCTCAGCTGAAACCTCAAAAACAAAAGCAGAAATAATAAAGATATTTTTATATACAAAAATGAACACAAATATATTTAATAAAAGGCCATTGGTAAAAAGATTGACATTGATTTAGCATTTAAATAATTCAATGTGAAGGATGTGGAGGCTGTAAAATAAATCATAGAAACTAAAGACAATTTCATTAAATAAAATGAAAATGAAACAATATACCAATTTGGGGGGATACAGCCAAAGTTTTCATCAATGGAAATAGGAAAAAAATATTCCAAGTCAGTAATAAGTATAAAATGAAAATTAAAGCAACTCTCAGGTTCTACCTCACACCCATCAGAAAAGAAAGAAGGACAAAAAAGGAAAATGACAGTTGTTGAAGGGGCTGTGGGAAAACAGGAACATTAATGCACTGTTGGTAGAGCTGTGAATTTCACTTTCTATTCTGGAAAGCAATTTGGAATTTTGTCAAAAACTCACTAAGCTGTATACCTGGCAATACCACTACTAAGCGTATACTTCCAAAGAGATCAAAGAAAGAAGGAAAGGCTCTATATATACAAAAAAAAAAATTTATAGTGGCCACTGATGAAGCACCCTACTCATTCCCTATTAGAGAGATGATGGACTCAAGATGCAGAATGAGACATCCATTTTTGGACATGACCAAAGTGGAAATTGTTTTTTTCTTGACTATGCATATTTGATGCAAGGGGTGTATTTTTTTTTTTCTGTTTTATAGTGGTGTTGGGGCAAGAGGGAAGGAGAGTGCTCATTTAAAAATAAAACAAACAAAAAAAACCCTTATTACTTCCTGAGAAACTATTCCACTTTGGGCCTGTAAGGTCATGCTAGATTATCACTGCCAGTCCCAATAGCTTCCAAGGTCTCTCCTATGGGTTTTATACCCCTTTGGAGCTTCTCAGGGATGCCATCCATGGTTACTGCCTGGAGATACAGAGCCTCACAGCCTATACCTGTCTCTGGCTGCTTGTACTAGAAGGCTTTTGGCTTGCTTGTCTGCAGAGTGCAGGCAAACAACTCAGATAACATTAACTACTTAAAGGAAAAATGAATTAAACTTTACAGAGACATATACAGCAAAACAAAGATTATTGGGATCTTCAATGTGTCCCTTTTAGGCCTAGGCAAGTCTTAAAAAAAGGATTAATAATAAAGAAATTAAGGGCCTGAATACAGTCTTTTAAAGTTTTGTTATGATGTATTTTTGGTGATTATTTAATGGATATCATTAGGAGTGTGCATAAATCTTAGGCGTATTTTAAAAAAATCAACCATGTACTAAAGCATAATGATACAAACAAATGCAGAGGAAGAAATATCAAACATTTTCTTCATTGACAACAATGCAATTAAATTGATATTCAATTAGGGGAATTTGAAGAAAGGATTCAGACAAATGGAGCCTAAATAATATAACCCTAAATAATGAATGGGTCAAGGAACAAACCACAAAAACAATAAAAATTAAGAGTTGAGTTCAAAAGTCCTTTCCAACTCAAAATTCGTCATTCAGAGGTAGAATGAGATATGTATAATACTTTTATTCCAGGCATTTTATATCCTGTGCAAAGACACAGAATTGAGTGTTGGAATAATGAGTTCACTGAAAAACTAATATCCAATATACCATGGATATTAAATTGGTCTATTTATGTATTTAAAAGAAAAGAAAAAGGGATATACCCTTCTTAAATCTAGAGGAGTTATCAATAATATGTTAATCAATAACTGAATATGGTAAAAGGATACAATGATGCATATGCCAGTCTGCTCCACTGATGATCCAATTTCTCAGGTGTCTCTTTTGGTCCATGAGAGGCAAAGCAATATATGCAGTAGGAACAAGGAAACAAATAAATAACAACTACCAGAAAGAGAGAAAGAAAGAAAGGAAGGGATGAAGGAAAAGGAAGGAAGGAAGGAAGGAAGGAAGGAAGGAAGGAAGGAAGGAAGGAAGGAAGGAAAGAAGGAAGGAAGGAAGGAAGGAAGGAAGGAAGGAAGGAAGGAAGGAAGGAAGGAAGGAAGGAAGGAAGGAAGGAAGGAAAGAACCTAGATAGATTTATAGGCAGAAATGTACTGGTGGCAGCTAGAACTGGCTTCTGAGAGTTGATTGTCAAATTTCAGCATGAGCATTTACTCCTTAGGAATTGATAAATGATACAAAATAGGACTTGCCATTTTTTGATTGGCTAGACTTAATAAAGTGATTGAGAAAATATTATTAATGTAAATTAAACTTGAAACATTTTTCAACATACCCTTGATTATAAGTTATCCCCAAGAAGCAGCATTGGTTAAGGATAGCTTTGTTTTATAATCAGGAGAGGAAAATGAGCCAGAGCTTTTTTAATAATGCTTCTATAAGCACCATGCAGTTTTTGAATATACCAATCCTGAGTAATCTACATAAGGATAGTCACAAATATTAGTAGAATTCCACAGTACGGAACATATTGGATCCCCCAATAGAATTTCTTTTTTGGCATTTGTATCCCTATATACTTAGCACAGAGCAGAAGCTTAATAGATGTTTCAATGAATTGTTTAATTTTATGTGATGGCAGAAACTACCATGTATTTCTCAATCATTCCAGAATTAAGGCATGTTAGAGCTAGAAGAATACAAATATAAAACTAAATTTACTTTTTAAAAAAGTTATCTGCATTTAAGATTTAAAAATTATTATACCCTGGTCTTATTAATATACTTTGGCTTTTTCCATATTTAGCACAAATTCTGGAGATTTTGTTTGAGTCAACTTGTTATCAGAAAGATTTATCAGTGTTATCATGGAGAGTAATGATGTAAATAATCCTTAACATTAGATGTAATCTAAAATCAATATTTGACTTTAGAATGTATCATCTATCCCTTCTCCAGTAGCCATTTGTTTCTTCCTACTGATATTTTGCTTACACTAACATAAAACTTGTTCTTGTTATTTGGACAATTTTCAAGTTGAAGGAAAATTTGATGGGGTAATAGGAAGATACTATGGCAGCATATATGGAATGAACCCCATGTGGAATGGATCACTGGATATGAAGTCCAAGAACCTGGAGTTGTGTATTGATTATGATGCTTACTACTTTGGGGAAATTAACTTGACCTCCCTGGGCCCAGGTTTCCATAAGGGAGGGGGGTAGGCTAGATGACCCCTAATTCAGTTCCAAATCTAAATTTAATGATCCTCAGAATGTTAAGGTCCATTAATGTCAAGTACCTAAGCTAATTAGTAATAGAGCTAGAGGTACAGCATAAGAATCTTCCACTCTAGCATATTATACCTTTCTGTCTTCATAAGAAATATGTCAAATAGTATATTACAGCTAAATATATGACATGACAATATATTAAATTTCTTAAGTTCCTAGCTTATGTGTTTGTGTGTGTGAGAGAGAGAAAAAGAGAGAGACACAGAGAGACAGAGACAGAGACAGACAGAGAGAGAGAGAGAGAGAGAGAAAGGGAGGGAGAGAGAGAGGGAGAGGGAGAGAGAGAGAGAGAGAGAGAGAGAGAGAGAGAGAGAGAGAGAGAGAGAGAGAGAGAGACTGAGAGAGAGATTCTCTATGAAGTCAGGAGCTATGTTACAGAAATTAGAGCTGAAAATTTCCCTTAAATAGTCTTAGAAATCATTAGTTTGGGCACAACTAAAATTTGAAAAGGCTTCCTAGGCTATGATAACTATTTGTAGATGCACTGTGAGCATCACACACCCACACACACATGCACACAAACTTACACACATGCAGATATACACACAAACATGCATACATACATACTTGCACACACAAACATACCAAAGCCCAGTTGCATTTTTTTTTTATCTTTCTTCTTAGCAAGGACATGGAATAATTCCAAGGAGTGAGCAAGTAGCTGGCACCAAACAAATTGTTAAGCATGTTGGTATAAAAGGACCTGTTTAGTGGTGACATTCAAGGCCAGGCTCCACACAGTCCTGCTTCCTGGTGAAACTGGTTGAGAGAAGGGGGAGGGATAGAGAGGAGGAAGACACAACAATAGAGAAATGAGTACTGTAATTTATTTTGGAGGCCATTTAGGTTGTTTATCCCAAACTACATTTTGATTCCAGTTACAGTTTAATTATGAGTATTTGTTCTCTAACAGAGACTAAACAAAGGGTAACTATTTTCTTTTATCTTTTTCTTTGTTATGAAAATTCCAGTTTCATGTTTGCCTCTCCTCTCTCCTTAAATAGTGTCTTATGCTATCTGAAAGTATTCAGCAAAATTTCAGCTCATTCTGGTGGAACAGCTAAGACAAAGCGATAAGGAGAAAGATCAAAAGTTCTCTGTGTAGAAGATGTAATGCATGACTTATTTAACCATGTAGTGAACACCTTTACTATGTTCCTTGCTTATTAGTCTCTTGGAATAAATGTTATGGAAAAATGAGATATTACTTGTATATAATCTAGAACAAAATAAAGACAACCTTTGACACCTACCCACCCTTATGTTCCCTTTCCCCTCCCCCCACCAGCAAGAATATTATGGTTTTAATCCATACAGAATTCTAGAATCTAAAATGTTAAGGTTAAAGCATTTTAAATTTACATCAGAAATAATAGGATCTAGTGGGGAAAAAAAACTTAGATGTAAATTACCCCCTTTATGGGACTTGGTAAAATACAAATAGTAATGAATGGGGTTGGCCCAAAGTATAGATGTGGGCATCCCTTTCTTATTTTGGAGATTCTAAAAGCTTGAATAGAAGAGAAAGGGCAGAAAAAAATTAAAAAACAAACAATAAGAAATAAGGACTAATATTATAGTCAACTAAGATTTCACACACCCTTAATATAAACAAGGAGTCAACAAAGTCACAATTTGGTTTGTATTTTCACTTGATTTAAATAATTAGTTCTATCTAAATGGCCATTTAGATAGAACTAATTATTTAAATCAAGTGAAGGTTAAATCAAGTGAAGATGAGTAGGAGCAGATCTTATTTGAAAAGTAGGTCTTACTTTTTCAGCATACCAAATAATATCCAACCCTAAAGTAAACCAAAAGCAACAAAAAAAGGTAAAACAGCTTCTTTGATACACTTGAATTATTTCTTTTCTTTTCTTTTAGTGGAGCATGCAGCGTACATGATTCTTGAATGCCAAATTTAGTGTGGATGGTTTTGGAAAATCCCTTGTCAGGAAAATGCAGCCCTAGTCCCCATCCAGGGCATTCTCTGCCAACACACCAGGTAGGATTCATAAGTCAAGTAACACAGTACTTAACCAGGATACCATAGTGCAGCAAATAGCAAAGAAAATCAGGTAATAGAATTGTTCTCATTCCCCATTATAAGAAGGGGTAAAATCTCTCTGACTCCTACATTAGCACAGAAAGGAACTCTCCTTAGACAACTTATGCTCCAAGGTGGGTAAGGTTAGCATGGTTGGAATTCATGACTGTGTCTTCTAAGAGTCTGTGATGCTTTGCTGTGGCTTCACTATGCCTCATTAGCTGCTGTACCTCACCTCTGGAACTAGCATTAACTTCTTCTTTGTTATGTTTCTTCTCCCTTCTGCTGAAGCAGTTTCCTGTTGCTCTCGCTTTTCCATTAGCATCATCTTTTCTTGTCTAAGCCCATATGAAGGGGGTGGGAAGAGGAGACCAATACCATATCTTCAGCGCTTTAGTTAAGAGGCAGAAGAAAGGTAGCTATCAAGAACATTTATTTTTCCTTTATTCACTTTGAACTGTAACAGAAAGTCATCTACCTCTTGCTATTGTCTAGATTAGGGCTAGTGGTTTCCTTCCGCTTTCTACTGTGTCCCTGGCAACTAGAAACCGATACACGGGAATTACTTTGAAACTGTTTCATGTTGGATTGGACAAGATGTCCTCTATGAATAGGAATCAATTAATCAGTCAACCAAACCTTGCACTGCTGTGACTGAGTGCTTCTCCTAGGAAAGGAAGAGAAGCATATAACCTTGCAAACAATATCTCATCTTAAACAAGTGCCTAATTAGAGATTCTTGTAGGGCAGATTGATTGGGATATATAATAATAATCTAACCAGAGAATAAAAGAAAGGTATAGTATGGAAAGAGCCTACATTTTTCTTGTTTTGGCTGAGGGAGTCCCTTTATTAGCGCTTTTTTGCTATTAGCATTAGCAGCCTCAGCCTGCTATTTTTGGATGAGGTACTTTTGTCTTTTTCTCTCTCCTTTTTATTTTTCTCTCTCTTTTCTCTTTCATTCCTTATCTCTTTCTTAATATTATTGTATTAAATGTTTGGTTCACTTTTTCCACGTGCTTTGAAAATGAAACAGAAATTATAGTCAAGAGTCAGATAAGTAACATAAATTGGCTGGAAGACATTGGAAAGTCAAACAACCTGTGACCTGTCCTGTAGAGAACAGAAGGGTGTCCAGAGAGTAGACCTAGTGGCTAGTGACTTACTCCTTAGGAAGCAGATGTCCAGGGTCTGTCTAGAGGGGTGCTTGGAAAGCAGGGATCTGTTGTTTAAGGAGAGGTCATCCAGAGAAGTCAAAGAAGGTTGATATAGGCAGAGAAAGCAACATGTTGACTCCAGGTTTAATCTAACAACCTGGCTGAAGGGTGGAGTGAGAGAGTAGATATATGGCTAGAGTTCTAGCCAATTATTGCATCATAAATTGGCATTTTCATGCACCTGTCTCTCCTTCATCAACTACTTTATTGGTTTGATAACATAACATCTGTGACATTTGGTATCCTGTTCAATATCCCCAGAGCTACTCTTACATTCCAACTGATGATTGCTCTGAGGAATTTGCATTTCTACTTGTTCTGTTTCCTTGTGCTTTCATGTTGTATGCCTTGAGTCTTTATACTTATCTGAAAAATCCCCCTTGTAGTTCAGATTTGCAAGAGAGGAAACTGTTTCCTTCACAGTGTATAACGACTCTGCTATGTGTCTCAATGACACTGATGTTTGAAGTTTATTCTAATCCTGACACACAACTATATTGGGAGGGATTTCGGTATATGCAGAGTCCATTTCAAACTGCCAAACCCTTGTAGTCTCCTCAGCTTGTCAACAGGAAGTGGGTGTTCCTTGACCCTAAAGCCTTTGGAATTGATAGTATTTGAAGAAAACAGTGAATGAGATTTCCTAACGTCTATTCCCAGAATTTAACTCCTGGGGGTGGGAACTGAGCACCCTCAACGGAGAGTCTCCATTTAGCCTTGGCATAGGATTCTTTTTCATTGTCCTATAATCTGTAATGGATCATCTGTATGGTGCAACACAAGCAACATCTGTTCAAAACTTTTTTTTAAGCAGTTAAAAGGAATTGCTTGCTAACAATTTAAAATTGAATTGGATTGATGAGAGACAAGGTTCATTTTTAAATGCTGAGTGAACACATATTTTCTCTATTTTCTATTTTACACATACCTCAATGGCAATTTCCTACTTTTTTTTGGAGGGGTGGAGGTAAGCAGAAGGGAAAAAAGCAAACTAGCGATTTCATTGCCATAGGGAGTTCCCTTCAGGGGACTCTCTCTGCCAGTGCCCATCTGAACCTGCTTTGAAATTTATAATTTTTGAGAGTTGCCTGGGGTGCTGAGAGGTTAAATCTGCAGCCATTATGTGTCATCCAAGGTAGGACTTGAACCCAGGACTTCCGACTCTAAAGCCAGCCCTTGATTCACTATTACACATTGACTCTCAATTACAGCCTATTAAATTAGTGTGAGAATAGTAAAATAATGCCAAAGGTAATCGATTGTGATTTTTAACTCACCTCCTACAGGAAAACTACTAAATGACTTCATAATTACTTTTACTGCCAGACAAAAAGGAGCAAGTTTGAATATCCTCATTAGTACATTAGCACAATGACTGATGAAAGAAGAATTGAAAGAAGATGTCACCAGAGAAATATCATCCCCTTCCAAAAACATTACTTCAAAATATGATGTGCTAGATGGAAGGCTCAATGTAGAGAGTCAGATGGCATGGATTTGAATTCCAATTCTGCTACTCATTGTCACTTTGACCCTGGGCAAATGACTTCATGTCTTTAAGCCTCAATTTCCTCACCTGTACGATGAAGGATTTGGATAACTAGATGGAATCAAATGTTACTTCCAGCTCTATATCCAAGATCACCCATTAGAAAAAAGGTTCTTTGCTTAGAAATAGTGTGTTGGCTTAAAAAAAAAATCATCCGATCAGCTGAATTTTAACATTGTGGCTAAGGGCATAGTTAATCCAAGAGATATTTGGAAATCTATTTCATTGGTATACAATCTAATAAATAAACACTGTATTTATATGGTATCTACTATCTTAATATATTACTATTTTATATTCATCATCATTGAACAGGCAATCTAGCCTAGGTAAAGTAGCAAGGTACCTTGAAGGAGAGACAGGAGGCAGTATATGCCAGGCTGATCAAACCACCACCTCCTCTTTGATCTTCATAAAGACAGCCCAAGACCCTGAGCCCCAGAGTCTTGGGAAGAGCAGTTTCCCTACAGATGAGTGGAACTATTTCCAACTCAGGTGTTTGAGTGATTATCAAAGGGGTACAAACAACGGTTTGCTGGAGGCAGAATGAAGTGGCTCTTAAGTCAATTGTTAAACTTTCAGTTTGAACACTTGTACCTTGTTCAGTTGTTCAGTTGTATCTGATTCTTTGTGACCCCATGAACCACAGCATGCCAGGACCATCTATTGTGAACTATCTCTTGATGTCTGTCCAAGTTCATGTTCATTGCTTCCATGACACTATTGACCTCTGCCATCTCCTTTTTCTTTTGCCTTCAATCTTTCCCAACATCAGGGTCTTTTCCAATTAGTTCTGTTTTCTCATCATGTGGTCCAGTTATTTAAGCTTCAGCTTCCATATTTGAACTTCCAGTGAATAGTCTGAAATAATTTCTTTAAGTATTGACTGATTTGATCTTCTTGCCATCCCAGGATCTCTTCTACAGAACAATTTGAAAGTGCAGATTCTGTGGCACTCAGTTTTCCATATAGCCATACATTACTATTGGGAAAAATAATAACAACAACAACAACAACAACAACAATAATAGTTTGACCATACAGACTTTTGTCAGCAAGGTGGTGTCTCTGCTTTTTAGTATGCTGTCCAGATTTGCCATAGCTTTCCTTCTGAGGAGTGTCTTTTGATTTCATGACTGCAGTTATCACCCGCAGTGATCTTTGAGCCCAAGAATATAAAATCTGACACTGCTTCTATTTCTTCTCCTCTGTTTGCCAGGACATAAAGGGACCAGTTGCCAAAATGAAAGTCTGCAATTGCTACACATCAGAGCTTGATTTGGTGTTTTGTTGATTATCTAAACTTAAGAAAGCAAGAGGGGCAGCTAGGTGGCACAGTGGATAGAGCACTGGCCCTGGAGTCAGGAGGACCTGAGTTCAAATCCAGCCTCAGACACATAATACTTACTAGCTGTGTGACCCTGAGCAAATCACTTAACCCCATTGCCTAGCCAAAAAAAAAAAGGTGGGAAAAAAACATTAATGCAAATTAAATTTAAAGTGTGTCATGTGTAATTTCTTCCCCACACAGGCAGTCATTAAACATTTACCAGCATGACCCTTGTGGAAGGAGATGTTTGCTATCACTTCAATCACCAATACCACCTACTGACCAACTGCAACCAATGGTCAAGTAACCCCATGAGCTCTGGGAATGGTAGTGCTCCATGTCCCACTGGACCTTCTTCTAGCCTGGTCTCTACAGCCATCATCCAGGGGAATAAACCCTGTACAGAAAGTAGCAACCATCACTACTGCCAATACCAGTAGCAACAGCTAAACTGCCACTGATCATCAGGCAAACCAGCCTGGGAATGACAGCATCCTAGAAACCCCTGGCCCAGCTTCCAGCCCAGGCCCGGCCCCTCTAGGCCAAAGAAGTAAGACTAGTAGCGTTGGGTCCTGGACACTTACTCTGCAGTTGCTATAGCTTCTGCCTCCTTGGCAGATACAGCTACTGAAGGTCTGGAAAAGAAAGACTTGACACCAAAGTCCTTAGCATTTTCAAATGGTACAACATCAGAAATGGATTTGGTTTTATTCACGGAAATCACATTAAGAAGCTGCATTATGCTCTGTTTTCCTCTATACCTTAAGGACCATTTCCATCTTACTTGCTGGAATCTCACATATAACATACACACATACAGTATATATATGGTATATATACAGTTCTTTCCATCTTACTCGCTGGAATCTCACATATAATATACACACATACAGTATATATATGGTATATATACAGCTCTTTCCATCTTACTTGCTGGAATCTCACATATAACATACATACAGTATATATATGGTATATATACAGCTCTTTCCATCTTACTTGCTGGAATCTCACATATAACATATACATATACAGTATACATGCAGTGCAGTATATACATACACACACATGTAGTCCCCCTTTATACTTGTGAGTGATTTGAGAGCAAGAACTGTTTTGCTTTGCTGTTTCATACCTAGTGCTTAGCATCTTCGCACATATAGTAATCACGTTATAGGTTTTTTTTCTTACATTCTTCACAGTAACATAATGTAGATCTCACAAGGATTATAGAGGCCATATGGTCCAATCCTCTCATTTTACAGATGAGAAAACTGAGGCCCAAGGTGGCAAAGTGACTTGCCCAAGGTCACACAGGTAGTAAGTATCAGGGCCAGGATTTGAACCCAGATTCTCTGACCTTTATAGCCAGTGATCTTTCTACTGTACCAGAAAGAAGTGTGTGTGTTTAGTTATTCATATATACATACACACATAGACAGACACTTTCATATTTACACACACACATATGTATATACGTATGTATATTTTGAAGTGGTACAGGGTGGTTTGTATTAGTATGAGGATTAGATGTTATAAAGCAATATGCTGTTATTTGTAGAATCTGTCATGATGGATTTTTGGCTGTAGCTTGGTATGCCCAAGTATCCAGATGAAAAATAGAAGTTAGGTCATTTAGATGGCTTATTACCATATGCCAAATCCATAAATGTATGGAACAGTTCAGTAGATTGCCTCAATGTCCCACTTTTCTTCGGGATATTTGGTATATAGAAAACTGCAGATTCTCAGAGCCAGAATGGAAGTTATCTAGCCCAACATCTACCTAAAAATGAATATTTACCATAACATGTACGAATAACAAATGGTTATCCAGTCTTTGCTTGAAGAACTTTATAAAAAGATAGCCCCCTAATTTCCAAAATAGCCCATTCCACTTCGAGATAGCTTGAATTATCAGAAAAATGTTCCATATACCAAATCTAAATCTTCTTCCATGGAGCTCTTCTCATTGCTTCCAGTTTTGTCTTTTGGAGCCACGCAGAAGCTAATTCCATTTCTATATAACAGCTTTCTAAGCATGTAAAGTTAGCTTCCTTGTCTGCACTCCCCACTTCGCATCCTCTGTTTCTCCAGTTCCCCCCTTTATCAGGCACTGTGCTAAATTCTGGAGATGAAAAGAAAGGCAAAAGATAGTCCCCACTTTCAAAAAGTTTGTAGTCTTCTTTTCAGTGAGCATCCCTAGTCACTTTAAATGATCTTCATATATCATGATCTCATGCAGACCCAATCTAAATAACCATGGCTACATAAGTCCAATCATTCTAGTGTTTTTATGTATTACTCCATTTATACTGTCTTTGTGGTGTTGTATTGTATTTATACTTGGTCACCGTATATCTTCCAGCTAAAAAGGCAGCAGCCTCTTATGGTCCCAACCCCATCATTAAGCAGCAAGAAAGATTTGACCTCTTCTGCTTCTGACCTTGACTGGTTTGCTTCTCCTTAGACATCCTGGTGGTCCCTGCTTCTGCAGATTCCCCATATTGGTGTCTGCTAGACTTAATGTGAGCACTCAATTGGCCTTACTTCAGTTCAGAGTCCCTGAGCTCATGAGATTCACCAGTCACAGTCTCCTGAGTAGCAGAGATCACAGATGTGTGCCATTACCTTCCTTATTTCTAATGCCAGTCCTCCCCCTGCCACCACCCTTGCACACTAATGTTTTTTCAGTAAAGCTGTGAATTTACACACCCATACTGGAAAACCCTTTAGAATTACATTATAGAAGTGACTAAAATGTCCATTCTCTTTAACTAGAAATCTCACTATTAGGAATATACTGAACCTCAAGGAGGTTAATGATAAAAATTAATACTATCTGATAATAAATGATAATCTTAGTACTGAAAGGAACCACAAGATAGTCAACCTTTAGTCAGAGTGTATCCAGGAATATCTACTCCATCTTGAAAATTTCCTATTGCTATGTACAGCAATTCCATAGCAACCCTTGGTAGCCCATTCCACTCTTTTACTGTCCAGGTGATCCACAAGCTGCTCCTTATTATATTCATGAAAATCTCTCCCACAGCCACTGACCAACCAGTGGTGGTAAAAGTAGTTCATATCAACCCACAAGCATCCTCAATAAAGTAAATGCTGATCAGGAGCATCTTGGGATTTAATTCAGGAGAATCCCCGTTATACTGATATGTGTTTTCTAACCTAGTCCAGGGTCACATTATATTGCCCTGGGGCAAATAGACTGTCTGGGGTGTCTTATTTCAACAAATTAGCATTTTAATTAAAAACTTTGCCTCCATATGGTAGCAGGGTGGGCCCTGGGCAAAACTGTGAAGAAGGCACGTTTTCCTTTGGCATACTCCCTACCTCTTCCTGTACCCCTTTCTTCCTTCTCACTATCCCTTTTTCTAAATAAGTACCTAGTTCTATTATGTTGCTTGGTGGCCTCCTTCTAAGAAAAGTATTTGATAAAACTAATTCACACCTAGATGCCAACCATTAAAAATACCACCTCTTAGGAATATTGGGATCTTAAAAGAGAGTGTTTAATAAGAGAATGCATCATTAATGATGGAATTTCAAGCATCAGCAATAAACAACAAAACAGAAGGTTCCTGGAATCCATCCAATGTGAAATGTAGGTGACTACCTATTCCACCTATATATAAAGCCAGCCTCAGTAGCAAAAGAAAACAAAATTAAAAAAAAAACTTGTTTGAAAGGCATGTTTGGATAAAATAGTATGTAAGAAGTATCTAATTTTATCTTAAGATCTATAATCATATGTATGTTTATTCCTTTTCACCCACATTTACTTGACACACAGCGAGAAAATGGTTAATTATTTATGAGTAAGTAAAAATCAAAGGACATTTAGAAGAGTCATCCAAAGTAAATGTATCCAACATCTGTCTGCCTTGTTTAACTCTTACTACAATGTGTATAGTAATAATTTTATGAATTCAAGTGCTCTCAAGTCAAAGTAAGGAAATGAAATTCATTTGAAATATTCTATATGGACACCCATTCCAAAACAGACTATTAGGATGGAATTTCTATAAAAGTAGGTTAGCCTGTGCTACTGGTGTAAAAATAGCATGTTTTATTAAAAACTGGAATATCTTGGCTACTTTGTGAAAAAATTGCATTACAACATTTTTGCTAAAAATTAAGAAGCAATGTAATCATACCAACATAGACTATATCTTAAGGCAAAGTTAAAATATCATTTTAAAAATTAGGTACATCTACTGAGTATTTCATTTTAAGCGGAATCCCCAGATAATTACTTCTTTTTCATGGAATTACCATATCTTATATTTCAAAGACATAATCTAGTCCATCCTCCCAACCAATGCACACATTCCCTCATGATATCTTTAAACAGGTAGGTAGTCATCTACACAAATACTTCCTCTGCAGAAATACTTCCTGTGTTGGGAAAGTCACTATCTCATGCAATAGTTCATTCCATTTTTGAACAACTCAAATTATTAGAAGGTTGTTCCTTACATAGGGAGACAGATTTCAGTTCATCATCTATCATGTAACATGAGTAAATGGGATCTGGCAGAGAGGACAATATATAAGAATCTATTTGATCTTAAAAGAAAAACAATGATTATGCTGAAAAAACTGGTGGATATCATACATAATCATACTATTGTCATTAACTAGTCATGTTCTAGGTCCCCTTGAGCCTCACCAGGCGTTTACTCTTCCTTTGCAGACACTACAGAAAATGTGCCCATTCTCTCTGCTCTATGAACAAATTCCAGGAGTGCTCTTATCACTGTTCCCCAATTGCTTCACATGGTAGAGAGGACAAGAACCCAAATGCAATCCAACCTTCTGCTGTATGCATGCACACTATTACCAAGTTCCAACACAGTTACTGGAACCCCATGGTGCAGACTTAACACATTGATTCTATGATTCATGAATACCAAATCTTTATACTTATACACACATACAAATGTACATAGATACACACACACACACACACACACACACACAGACTTCTCAAGTATGCTGAAATTTTCTTGAACAAATGTACTGGTTCTTGTAAACATAATCCACTTCTCTCAAACACAATCACTGACTTTCTGTCCCAAATGTCAGTGCTAATTTCCCTATCAATAGTCCTCACTTCTGGGTTTGTAACCAAGGAAGTCAGTGACAGCAAGAAGGACCTAAGTGAACGAAAATATTCATAAAGAGGAAAAGCACTCATGTATACAAAAATGCTCATAGCAGCTCTTTTTGTGGTGCCAAAGAAATTGTGTCCATAAATTAGAGAATGGCTGAAAAAAATATGGTGTAGAGATTACTATTATGCTATAACAAATGACAAAAAGAACATCTTCAGAGAGACCTGGGAAGACTCGAGTGAGTAGAACCAAGAGAACAATTTATATAATGAAAACATTGCATAGATAAACAACTTAGAAAGATTTAACAATTGTCTCAAGTCAATGTCCAATCATGACTCTATAGTATGCCATTAATAAAAATGCTGCCTATTTCCTAACAGAGAGGTGATAAACTTAATATATGCACAACGAGATATGGGGATTTCTTTTGTTGGGCCCCTGCATATTGGTTATAAAGTATTTGTTTTCCCTTTTTCCCCCCAGTGGTGGAAAAGAGAGAGGGAAGATAAATACGTGTTAAAAATAAAATTTAAAAATATGTATATATTCTCCTTAGGCTCTCATAAAATAATAAAAAGTTTGAAAGAAACTATGTCCAAAGACAGCATATAACAAATTGTGGTATGTGAGTGCAATGGAATTTCATTTTGCCATTAGAATAACAAATTTGAAGAGTGTTTGAAATATGTTCATAGAAGAGAGATGTGAAGTGATACAGAGCAAAATTGTATAGCCAAAGAACAACATGTACAATGATGCCAAGAATATGAATGAAGCCAAAACTAAAAGGAAACAAAACTTAAGTCAAATATAATAGATAAGCTTGGGATCATATTGTTAAAATTAAGTTATACATCATTTCAGTCTATGAATGCAAACTACACAAGTATCATATGATATGTACTGTATTATCAATCACAATCAGTCTTTTAGAAATTTTTTTTCTATTTTCAATGAATATTTCTGATGAGGATTTGGATACTTACTTGGAGTCTCTATTGTGTCAAAACAAATTAATCTTTAAAAAAAAATCCACATAACCTCTTACCTCCTATCCCAGTGCCTGTACCTTTCACAAAACTTGACATCAGTAACAAAAGTACTTACCAATACCTGTTAGGTGGGCTGTCACGGTCAAAGAATTCATCACCCAATAATCAGCCTACTGATGTTGGGCATCTCCATAGCTAGGATGACCTACAGAAAATAAATGTTTGTTGCCAGGGCTGTACTCAAAACTTTCCCCAAGTGGCAGATGCTGCTAGAGCTTACATGCTCTTAGAATGTCATTTGGGAAACCAGGATCACCTCCCAACCTCTCTAGGGCATCAGAATAGAATTTTTAGAGAATTTGACTACTTTATAAAAGGTCCAAATTGTGGATAGATGTATCCTGGAAGTACATCTCTGGGGCACAGCTATGCCTACTTCCCTACTGCTGTCAAAGACATCAACATCCTTCTAGTATCTAGGCTTTATCTTTGACTTCTCACTCTCCTTCACATCATATATTCATTATAGTCAAACTTGACATCTCACTTCTGAGACCCTCTCTCTATTTTTACATCTACCAACTTAGTTCAGACCTTCATTACTTACTCCTTAGATGATTGAAACAGCCATATAACTTCTCTCCCTGCCTCAAGTCTCTCATCACTCCAGGCCATCCTAGACACAATATAATTTTCCTTAAGAACAGATCTGATCAAGCCATCCAAACATCTGTTGACTTTAGAATTAAAAAAAAAACTTAACCTGTTTAGCCTTTAAAGAGCTACACAACCTAATCCCAACCTGACTTTCCAAACTTATTGGCCATTTTTCTCACTCTTGACCTCAATGTTCTAGTCAAATCTAGTCTTTTCCTTGTTTTTTGTTCCTTGCTCATTACACTTCATTTTCTGGTGTCTTTGATTGAGTTTCCCCAAACCTGGAATGTACTTCTTACTTACCTCTGCCTCACAGAATCACCCTCTTCCTTTAAAACGAAGCTTAGATACCATCTTCAGCAGGGAGTCCTTCCTGAACCTCCAAAAGGTATTGTCCTCCCTCCTACAGTAACTTGTATTTAACCACTCTGTGTAGGATTATAACAACAGACATACATAAACTTTATATTAATGCTGTATATATTTTTACATGTATTTGTTTCTCCCTGCCCCCATTAGAATGTAATCTCATTGTGAGTAGAGATCATCTCATTCTTTACTTTTGTATTCCCAGTGCCTAGCAAAGTTCCTGGCACATGGTAGGGACTTAGTAAATATATGTTAATTAACTTATTTCAATTTGGGCATCTCCCACACAAAAGTAACTTCAATATGGTTTGAGTTTTATAATGGAAATGACAAGTATTTGTAGAACCTCATAAAATAGATGAGAATTAGCCAAGATAAATAAGACTTTTCCAAAAAAAATTATGTTATACTTTTATTCATTCAAAGGATAGGGATATGACCCAAGGTCATAAGAATATGAGAGAATGACCTGTGATTTCACTGGGATAGGGAACTGTCAGGTGATTAAGTTCCTTCTACTAACGCAGCCCATCATCTTATCTGCAATCTATTGTCAGAGAATGTTGCCAGTTGGCAATGAGAGGTTGAATGACTTGCTCAGGGTCACATAGCTGGTATATGTCAGAAGCAAGACTTGAACCCGGGCCTTCTTCATTTGGGGACTGACTCACTCTCCACAATGCCACATGTAATATAATGTCAAGGATAAGAAATATTTATGATAAAGAAGCACCATTCTAATATTTTGTAATTTTTACTTTCTACAGTATTTAGTATGAGTTTCTTACTAAATGGTATAATTTCTCCTCAAGTATGCTTCACTTGACAAAAGAACTTTCAGCTGTAAGATCCAATTTTTATCTTTCCTGAGCACATTGCTGAGAATTGTGAAAAGTGCTTTTTGTTATCTTCATTTACAAGAGTAAGATAATGTTTTTCAAATATATTTACAAATATCTGGAATGTGTATTTGAATTATTCAGTGGTTTTAAGAATTATAATGATTCTTAGTTTAAAAAAGGACTGAATGGCTAAATATAGTGGAAAATGTCAAATCTGGCTCTTTTCATATTGCCATGGTTCTATAAAGATGGTGGCAGTAACCTTGGCTCCTTTCCTTCTGCCCCTGACTAGCTCAATTACCCAGTTTCTTTATAGTCCAGAGAGTAAGGAAGCAAGCCAAGACTACATGCACTTATAGCCTATTGCAGAGATGAGGGAGGCAGCTTCTGAGACAAAAATGATCACTTCAGTTGATCATTCAGAATATCTCACCACAGAGTCACTAAACTGTTAAGAAACAAGTTTCAGTATATCAGGTATTTCCATGTTTGTCTTCCATTGAGGGCAGAGTTACTCTGGCTTTGTGGACTATACTCTAGAAATGGTTGAATCTATTGAACAGCAGATTTCTTCTTTTGTTTCTTATCTTTGTGTTAAGATACCCACATGCTAAAATAGCATCACTTTCAAATGACCAAAATACCATGGGTTATTCTGATTATCCTCCATCCTAAGCCAAAGGGTTTTACATTGAGAAATCACCAGTGAATTCATATTCTTCTTCTCATGGCTTTACCAAATTTGGTTATCCTGAAATCATTGGTAAGTTTCCTTTTCCTAAAATAGCCATTAAATGAATCCAATTTTCCTCACATCAAAGGCAAAGTAGGCTGTTGCAACTCAAGTTGAGACTTTTTGATGCTCAAGAATGGGGTTTGGAGAGGCTATCTTGATTCCTTCCTCTTCATCTCCTCAAAGCCTCCAATCATCCAAAAAGAATAAGGAAAAAAAAGCATTGCTGCTCCCTCTGAATATCTTTAAAGTAAATGACATATATTACGTTGATAACTAAGCCATGGCGATATTATATTTTTCTACATGTTGACATTCAGTATTTAGCAAGAGGTTTTATTAGATGCCATTTATTGAAGCATTTGGCTGCAGTGATATGACTATGCAATGATCTATCAGGAAGATAGAGGATAGGCTCTGTGGGGCCAAGCTTAATGTGAATATTTATTGGTCACAATAGTACTTGGTGCACACAGATGTTTAGTGGTAGGATTTTATCCCTGGGCCTAGGAATACTAAATTCTAGACTCTTTTCAGCCAATCCACACATAAATGTTATTTAGCTTCCTTGGTGATTTCCATTTCAGACAGAGTTCTGGAAATAATGTATGTTTCATAGACAATAAAAGTTTCCATCAAAATTCTCATGGCCTTTTGGTTGCTCTTCTACCTATAACTCTTTGAATATTTGGCTCTGAAGAAGCTCAAAGAAATTAGAACCCAATGGCTTCAGAAGGAAGGTTTTAGATATGCTCACTGGTAAGATTGTTCAATTTCCCAATTAGTGAAAACAGGCTGTTTTATACATTGCTAGTGTGTTCATGATGTAAACTAGCTAATGTCTTGATACTTGTAAGACGCTGGTGGGGGGTGACTTAGTTGAATAGATTAAGCCAGAGGGAAAGAAACAAGAGTAGGTAGGTGGGACTTTATATCTGCCCTGAAGGCATGCCTTTGTGAATATAATAGAGAATTATTGTTAATTGTTCAAAGATTTCTTAATTTATGATAATCTTGCCATAATAATAAGGCAGAGCAGTCTGGCTTTGGGAGTAAGAAAGCAGTTAGTTATCTGCAAAGTCCTTAAAAGGGCAAGCATTTCTCTTTCTCCCTCTAAGCCTTAAATGTAGCATATAGTCAGAAATGACCAAGATCTCTGAGCTGATGTTCCTAAAATGTCCTCGATATTTTTCCTGCATGACTGATTTTGTTGGCAGAAAGCAAAGCAAAAGAATAAAACCCCCTTGATATCCGAGCATTCTATCTCTGAAGGTGTAGCATTCTTGGGTGGATTACCCTGTATATCTATTTCCTGTTTCTTTTGTGCTGTATGTGTTTCTTGGGAGGTCTTATACAGAGGATTCACTGGCAAAACGCCCAAGGCACAGAAAACGTGGAAGGGTTTAGATCCTAATGTTTTCTGTGTCACAAGGTCAGCAATAGTTCTATCTTTGACCTCTAGTTTGGGGCCCCTTCCCTATTTTCTTGGGCATGACTATGTCAGAGGTCATGGAATGTGGTTCTGAGAAAGAATTTAAGGAGCACACATTCAGTTAGCACTTCTATTATAGAATTCTTATGCCCTAGAGAGGGACAAGAAGAGCATTCTTGATTACATTAGAATTGTATAACTTCAAAAGAAAATGTGTCATTTACCCAATGGCCTGGGCATTCATTAAGCGTCTACTGTGTGTCAGGAACTGTGCAATGTGCTGGGAAAATTGAGTCACTGACCCCAAGGAGTTTACATTCTAATCGGAAGATGAAATGTCTATACCTTGGTATATACTGTACATATAAATTAAATACAAGGTAATCATGGAGAAGAAGACATTAGCAGTTGTGTTTTTTGGGGGGAGGGGCGTTGGAGAGAGCTCAGAAAAGGCTTTTCAAAAAAGATGTCACTGGAGGTAAGTCTTGAAGGAAACCAGGGGATCAAAAGGGCAGAAGTGAGGAAGAAGAGCATTACAAGCATCGGGGATAGCCCTTAAAAATGAGAAGAGACAAGAGATAGAGCTTCCTGTTTGAAGAATAGCAAATAACTCAGGGTGGCTAGACCATAGAGAACATGGGAGAGAGTAACGAATAAGTAATCTGGAAAGGTAGGAAGGGATCAGGTTGACAATTGAGGAGTTTTTATTTGATCCTAGAAAGAAGAAGGAGCCTTTGGAGTTTACTGAACAGGATTGAGGATGACATTTACGCTTTAACAGAATCACTTTGGTGGCTGTCTACATTAGGTAGGAAGTAATAATTTGTATAGCATTTTTTAGTTTATTAACTGATTTTGCATTCGTTATCTTATTTAGTCTATGAAACCTAAATGTAGATTGGGTAGATATTATTATCCCCACTTTACAGCTGAGAAAACTAAGTCTCCCTTCGGCTAAAAAGTGCTTTGTCCAAATTAGATAGCAGTACCCAGCTGGAACTTGAATCTGGGTCTTTTAACTCTAGACTCAAGTTCAAAAGCAAATGCTGGCTTCTCCTACCAGTGTACATTATGAATGAGAACCACAGCAATGTCACTAGCCTGTTTGATAAAGTATTCCAAACTTGTTGCCAATGTAAAATGTCAGTAGGGAAATGGCATTGATGTTACTATAATTATGTGAGGAAAGGAGCCTGAGTTTTTGATCTGTTAACTGCATGAATTTGGCCACATTCTACCTTACTTTTCTTAGTTATGTAAAAGATTATTTAATAACTGTTCTTCCTAATTCACAGAAAACATTCAAGTAGCAGGCAAATATACTTTGAAAACTTATGGAGTACTACTTAAATGCACAATATTGTTAGGTGAAAAGAAGCTAAATTTGAAAAAAAAAAGGAGAGAATTTAAAAGGAAAGAAAAGAAAAAAGAAAACACTGAGTTATGAAGGCTTAAGGAGACTCAGATCGCTTATTTAGTTATTGAACCAGACAGTGCTTGACTTCCCTGATAACAGAACCCTCATTAGGAAAACTTTCTCCACTGGCCTAGAATTATTTCAGTCCTACTGGCTTCTAGCTGATCCACACTAAAAGGTTACTTTGGATCTGAGAGGCAGTGATTAGTCAGGAGACTTTTCGAGATTTCTAGTCCCAAAAAGAAAGTTAAAGGGGAGAGGGACAATCAGAATAAGCCATGTAAAGACTCTCTTGTTATGTAAAGTCATGTAAAAACCTTAAAAAGAAGCTCTCTGGAAATTGTGATAGCATTTTGCCATCTTTAATCCCAGTTAGGAGGATAAGATTGTTATAAAACCTGATGTCCCTGAAAGATTGCTTCACTGTTTCATCTGTTGTATATACTGAGATTTCCCAGAAATTTTTAGCCTTGAAGCAATGAAAAAGGCGGGGATGCCCAGGGTGTAGGGAAAGAGAGGGCATTGGTGGGGTAGAGTGGTGGATTTTTCAGCATGTTAAATTTGGAAGTTTCTACTCTAAACCTTAGAAGTTCTCCATTATAAAAATTATGCATGGAGCCCCACAAAATATGAGTCAATGTCTTAGTAAAATAACAATAGTAATAATTTCTAACTTCCTTGACCAAATTGATACTTGTGCTCCCACTTTGACCATTTGTTATGTCATGATAAAAAAAAATACCACTCTTTTCGATATTCTGGCTAAGATTACAATATCAGTGACTAATGCTAAAGAAACAGCACCTTTTTGTCATATTGGACAGCTGATATTTGTAATGAAATTTTGAACAACATTACTTCAATTTTCCATCTTTGAAGACTGCTGAGCAATATATCCAACTGGGAGAGAGGGAAGAAAAGTGTCTTAGCTTCTCTTCCACTGCTCCCAGGATTTCTCCCAGGTGGATCAGAAGCCATTTCTCCAAGCTGTGATTATTACTCAGTGTAACATGACCTATGCATGAATAAGATGACGTTTAATGGAAGATTAGCCACAGGTTGGAATTAATACTAACCATAAGTTGGTATTAACCATGGAATTCTGTCACTCTTTGTCCCTGTCTCCTGTGGTGTCCCCTTTTGAGGACTATAATGGTGCATTTTAAACAGGTGATTATATCTATGAGTAGAGATGTAATGTTCAAACATTTTGCAATGGAGTCCTGGCTAATCAGGCAGAATTCAAGTGCAATGATGTGGCTTATTAAGTATTACTTTTATGTAAACATAATATTTGTTGTGAAGATATTAGATACCCTGATACCCTTAGTAAAATGTTACTTCCAAAACCATAATTTATCTAATTGCTACTAGAAAGCATGTTGTCCAAAAACGATCTGGGATTTTAGTGGACTGCAGGGTAAATATGAATCAGCAATTGTAATATATCAGTGATTTCATTACAACAGGAACCCTCCACTAGTACAGATCACAAGATCCCTCTTTAGCTATCATTTATAGTGTCATGAGCTTCAGATGGGCCCTTAGACACACAGCTACTAAGTGACAGGGTTCAAATTTGAACCCAGTTCTTCCTTACTCCACATCCAGGACTCTATCTAATGTATTATATTTTGTCTAAACAATCCGAAAGAGCTAATTAAATCCAAGCATGAATTAAGAGTCTCATAATATACAGGAGTAGGAAGACAATAGTCTAAATGTACTCTGACCTGGTCAAATGATATCTACAATGTCATGTTTGGTCCCCCATATCACATTTTAGAACCAGCTACATTGACAAGCTGAAGAGTGACCTTAAGGTAAATAGGATGCCAAAAGGCTTTGAGGTCATGTCATATGAGAAGGATCAGTTCAAGGGACTATGGAGAAAAGAAGACTAATGGGCATATAGCAGTTATAGTATTTAAGAGCAAAGAGAGAGATTACGCTTGTTCAGCTAACTTCTAATAGAGAGACCTGAGAGTAATAGATAGGTTTCAAAGAGGCAGATTTAGGCTTTATGTAAGAAAGAAAAAAAACAACTTTCTAATAAATAGTCTTCCAAAAGTAGAATGTGCTTTCTTAACAGGCTATGTGTGCTCCCTCATTAGATGTCTCCACCAATGGATAGATGACCACTTAATATTTTTGTTCAAGTATGCTATTGACGTTACCACTGAGATTCCTTCCAATTATGAGATTCTGAGATTCTCACTGGAAGAAAAATTGTCCTATGTATATAACAGAATCCTTTACTAAAGTCCTACAACAATGATTGTTATATACAGATGACACAACTCAGAAGCTATTCTGAGGCTCTTCAAATTCTTCTGGTCCTACCAAACTTAAAAAAAGTTTCAAGAATGGTTCTAGTTATAGACTATGGATGACTATTATCTGTGGACCAGCAAGTCTCAAGGACCATCTACTAATTCATAAAAGGATTGTAATCCATGATGGTAGGAGTACCCACAAAATCACATATCCTTGAGGTATACAGCTGCACAACACCATACTTTCAATATTAACATTGAGCACTGTTCACAAGCATCCAATCAATCAACTACTACCACTTTGGGCCTGCCATTGTGCTAGGTGCCATATCACATAGATTCCCAAAGTAGGTGCTACTATGGGGGGTGCTAGAAAGATTGAGGCAGGTGGTAGTAGTTTGAAATGATGCAAATTTCAAAAAAAAAATTAAAAGGTTAAAGAAAGTAGATTTCCAGGGCAGCTCTGATTAATTTCTTTTTGAAAAAAGGGGGCAGTAGGCTAAGTAAGTTTGAGAACTTCTGTCAGCTATGGGATATAAATAAAAAGAATGAAATTACCCCTACTCTCAAAGAATTAACAATGATAACACCCATGGATTAATGAGTGAAGAAGAGGGATGAGACCATTTTTTTAAAAAGGGACCAGAAGAACAGATTGAAAAATGGAAACATTTCATTGTTCTGGACTTTTTCAAGGGGGATGAGACCATGAGAAATAAAAGAGAGGGTTCAGGATTTTGAAAGTGAAAGAGACAGGAATAAAATAGAGACCAAGCCATGCCCATTCTCCTTGCTGCCATGAATATGGTCACAGTAGAAGCTCCTTATTCAGAATGTATCTGGCATAGATCTTCCATCTGAGCCACCGTTATATTGTGTTCCAGCTGTTTCTAGCTGGTATTGCCTGATGATCAGGAATGATGCTTGGCTTCTGTTTCACCATACAAGCCCCAATCACCAAAGTATAGGTTAATGTACCTCCAAGATGTGCCCACATAGAGGCAGGGGAGGGGGACACAACCAGGCAGTAATAAATCTGGTATCCAGAGAATCAGGGAGAACTGGTCATTTGGTTACCATTCTGTTTCCATCTCTTTCACCTTCAAAAAACCACTATCATTTCTCCATTATCCAGGCATTTATTCCTGCTGGAAAAACCATGCGATGAGGACATATGTTCTCTGGTCAACCTGCCAGTCCTCTTTTAAAAGATTCCTTGCCCTCAGCTCCTTCTAATAAGCTACAGGGGTTCTAAGGCATACCTGGCTGAGGTTCTGTGAGTAGCTATGACACATATTGATGCTTGTATATTAATATCTTTGAAAAATGTTTACAACTTATGACTGATACATAATTATACATACACGTATTGCATTTATATAATACATGCACGTGTTATATATTACTTATTAGAACACAGTATTACATGATATTCTCATATCTGTATATAATTACATGTGTATATATGCACATCTTTAAATATGCATGTACATATAAAATGACATACATATATAAGTATATATTACATAAGCATATATAACATATGTATATATAAATATAGGTTCAGCTAGGTGGCACAATGGATAGAGCACTGGCCCCAGAGTTAGGAGGACCTGAGTTGAAATTCAGTTTCTGACACTGCCTGTGTGACCCTGGACAAGTCATTTATCCCTGTTTGCCTTAATTTCTCACCTGTAAAATGAGCTGGAGAAGAAAATAGCAAGCCACTCGGGTATCTTTGCCAAGAAAACCCTAGATGGGGTTATGAAAAGTCATATACAACTGAAATAACTCAACAATAACAATACATAAATATGCATATAAAATAATATATATATTTTGTAAACATATATAGAGAGAGACATCTGTGTATATATGTATATATGCACATAGACACATACATGATAAGGTATGCACAGCATGCTGATGCCTGGCTATAATGATACCTTGGGACTTGATACTGTGGCCCTGCTTTATAAGGAAATTCCTTTAAAATAAGGTCCTTCTACTTTTTCTATAACTAAGTTCCCTCATTTGTAACAAACAATAATAAAGAGGAGTTGTTAGATTTGGTGACTTTTGAAGTACTTCCCAGCTTTAAATCTATGATCCTATAAGCCAAATATAAATTTAATGAACTAATCACCAAATTTTAGTCACATCTATACTTGCCAAATGAAGTGGAGAACTGAAGTATTTTTTATCTAAATTGTACAAAACTCAATTACCTTAATGCTAGAGTGGGAAGGGCTGTTTTGTTTTTTGTTGTAGTTGATGGTTTGGGGGTTTTGTTTTTCTGTTTTCCCTGGCTTAGTAGGTCTGGACAATTGCCTTCATTCTCTAGCACATTTCTGTGACATGGCCTTAGAGTCAGAGAAAAAGTAGGGAATGGGCTGGGGTGGGGTGTGGTCATGGGGGGGAGGGAATAACAGTTAGCTTGTAGTAAGCATTTACGTAATACTTTAAAATTTGCAAAGTGCCTTACAACTATCATCTCATTTTATCCTCATAAAAACCCCAGAAGATAGTTACTATTATTATCTCCATTTTGTAGATGGGAAAACTGAGGCAAACAGAGATTAAGTGACTTACTCAAAGTCACACAGCTAGTAAATAGCTAAGGCCACATTTGGACTCAATTTTTCCTGACCTCACATCCAGCTCTCTGTCTCCTGTACCATCTCATTGCCTTAACTAACAGATTGACTATAGAGCATGTGTTTAAAATCCACAGGCAGAATCCTGTAAAGGGCATGAAGATGCAATTTGGAATGAGCACAAGAATAACTCCTTTTCCCCTGGGAAAAGGAGTACAATATTGAGTTTGTCCACATTTCACTGGCAGCCAGCTCTATTAAAGTGCCCATATGATTTGGGATTTTGAAATTCAGTTAGATCAAAGGACAATCTGCAATTAGGCTGATTATCAAGAATGGAAAAGGATTTGTGTCAGTTAAAAAAATTTTGAATGAGGAGAGAACTAGAAAGTTGGCTAAGTTGCTTATTACTTTAACCTTCGGACAGCAGAATTCATAACAGACTTACTTCAGGACCATAGCAAAACTCAAAAATATTCAGGACCTCTACATAGCAGGAACTTACTTGCTCCAATGATAAACAGACACACATGAAGGAAAATTCCACTGACCTCATCTTCACCTCTCCCTCAGAGACCCAGCCTTCTTAAAAAAGTTGTCAAAAGAGAATTAAACACTTCAGTTTCAGCAGTTTGGGAGAGGAAGGAGGTGAATACTTTCCTTCTCATTGAACCATCAGATGACTGAAGTTCTATGGTAGTGGAAGACCTGGCTGGCCCGAAAGATAAATTAAGAAACTGTTTGCCTAGTTTAACAACCAATAAAGCTTATTCAGTGGTCATTTTGCATAATAGTCCCTAGAGGACCTTTTCAACCTTAGAAAATTTTGACTGGAAATGGTTTATATCTTTCCTGATCTCCTAGGGCACTGAGTGATTGTAATCTGATAGAAACAAGACCCGGCTGTGACTCATATCAGATAGTTTTGTAGGCTTTGGATCTCTCCCTTAATTGTCTAGAGGCTTCTTATGCCTCTGAGAAATTGATAATTGAATTTAGAATGCAAAGAATCACAAAGGGATAACTACCTACTCTGATGTTACTCTGCCAGGAGGATGGCAGTCATCACAGGCTGTAAATATGTGGACCTTGGACATAAAATGCTTATCTGCTTTTATCCTCTGAGGCCATATTTTCCACACTCAAGGCTAAATAGGATGTGACTGAAAGATTCAGTCAAGCTGATTAGTTATGGCAGCAGGGAGTCCAGAAGTACTAATACTAAGTCTAGTGGAGATGTGGAAACTGGGCATGGCTAATTGGTTCACCTCTTGGTTTCTGTTGTGTCCAATTCAGCTTCAGCCATGTAGACATAGCTGAGGTAAAACACAGCATGCATGAGGCAAGGTTCTGCTGCTCTGATTGCTCAGCGTTCATCTGAAATCAAAATAAAAGTTAAAAAAAAAACAGACTGTCGGCACCATGGCAATGGAATGGGGCTATTTATTTTGTTTTCACTTTTCATCCAGATATCTGGTGTCATGTAGACAACCACAAAATAGATACTGTGAAAGGTCTGTGTAAGGGTTTGATTTGAGGGACCAAATATTATTTTCCCACAAGGTGCTAAAGGATTTATGAGAACACCTTATGTCTGTATACTTGCAGAATACTTTCACATAAAAGTATCTTGCCACACAGACCAATTTTGATATCTTTAACTTTAGGTTCTGTCTAAATGATGCCTAACATCCAGGGAGAAAGAATGAAAAATTCAGTCACTTGAATATTTCCAAATATCATGAAGACGCATCAACCATTATGACAATATGCAAAGAAAAGACAGAATGAGTTGGGAGACAACTGATTTAAATGAGCTTACCAAGATTCTAAAGCATTATGCCACTAGGGTCAGCAGAAAGTGATTTAGGTAGACATTATGATGGAAAACAAGAATAATAGAAGTTGATAAGAGGTTTCTTAAACAGATAACAAGCCAAGAAAAAACAAAAGGCTTCTGAAGAAATATTACGATGAAATTTTCTTTCCAACTTTACCTAGCTTGGAATCTCTACATTCTTTGATGGAGTTAGGGTAGAGTTTCGCTTCATGCATGAGGCAGGATTTATTTGGTGCTATGTTATAGATAGAAACTAGTCCATTTTGGGTAAATGACACACTAAGAATAAGCTCTGTATTTGAATTGGGTTTCTGGGCTTGAAATCAATCATGGAGGGGGTGGGGAGGAGGCGAATAAACCAAAAAAAGAGTGTCGTGGGAGGAAAGAGGAAGGAGAGAGTAGGTGGGTGGTTGTTTTCTACAGTATCAAACTACCACTTCAATTCATATCCACTGTAAATTATTATTTCAAAATGAAAGTAGCACAGAGAGGTTTATTAAGAATTCTGAGGGAAAGACTAATTCAACCCATAACTTTTTTTTTCTGGTATCCCAAATAAATCTATCTTTCCATTTATCTTCCTACCCACATATTATTATCTATTTTTCTATATAACTATTATCCATCTATCCTGGTATTTATAAGAATTCTGTTTCATTTTTTGTCCATTTTATAAGTTTATCTATTGAAAAATAAGTTTTCCCTCGCTAGTGAACCTTCTGGTGATGAACCTTTCCTGATTTAGCTAGATGGGCTGATCTTCAAATGAGACATGGTCTGTCACTGTAGAAGTTCTGGAAGTTTTTTCCACATTGGGAGGGGCTTCCAGAGATTGTTCTTCATCCTGGCATCCCCTCTGAGAAGCCAGGTTTCCGTCCAAACTGTCATTGGGCATCAGAATTGTCTAGGATCAGAAAGGATGGATGAAGAAATTTGGTCTTTGATGGGACAGGTACCCAACCATGCTGATGGAATGATGGGGTCTTCAAAGAATCTCATTTAAAAAAAAACTTAAATGTAACTGTTGGGGTCTGTTAATTTGTAAACACCTGTAATCTCACTTTCTATCTTTGACCATTTGAAAACTTGTAAAATTCTTTATAATGAGTAATAGCTTAACATTTGTGCCTGACCAAAGAGAAAAAAAAAGAAAGAAAGAAAAAGAAGAGAGAAGTAAATTGATATTCAAATTTCTGTTCAGGACTGTGTCAAGTGAGGTGAGGTCCTCTTCACATTCCAGAAAAAGAGTTCATTCATTTGGTCAATTCGGTCAAAACAATTGTTCAATTCTATGAAAAATAAAAACAGTCATTTCACTGATTCAACCAAGTTATCATTGCTGCTATTATTATATTCATTGGTCTTTTATTTTAAAAAAATCCATGCGGCAAGGCCATTTAAAATGCCTATATATTTTGATTACCCTTCAATCAATAAACAAATATTTGTTAAACAAAATATGCTAGAGTATGATCTATCAAGTAGTGATTAATATATGATAGTATTAAGTCCTACTTGATAGAACATACTGTAGCATTGTGTTAGGCACTAGAGAAATAAAGAAAAAGTGAGTTGACTCCTGCCCTCAAGGAGCTTACATCCCTTGCAGGGAGACAAGTGTTCCAAAAAGCAGAAATTAGGAAAGGGAGCGTTAAAAGCATAGGAAAGAGGGGCAGTTTGTGTAAAAGTGTGAGACAGAATGTTAAGATGAAGGGTAAGTAGCTCATTTTGGCTGAAATGTAGAATACATGAGGGAAAATAATGTGTAATCAGCCTAGACTGATAGCTTAGAACCAGACTATGAAGGGCTTTATTCATTTTGGAGGCAACCGAACTTCAGGGACTTGCTCAGGGTCACACAGCTAGTAAATAGATGAGGCTAGATTTGAACTCAGGTCCTTCTGAGTCCAGGGCCAGTACTCTATCCACTGTTACCACCTAGCTGCCCCTGCGAAGGACTTTAAATGTTAGACAGTGTCCCATATTTTATTCAAAAGGCAACGGAGAACTATGAAGTCTTCTTAAAAGAAGTGACATGGACCTGAATTTTAGAATACCAATTTAGCAACTATATGGAGAATAGATTTAAGAGAGAAATTGAAGGTAGGAAAAGTAATCAGAGGCTACTGCAATGATCCAAGTGAGATGTGATAAGGAACTGGTTTTGGTTGTAGTGTGAGGATAGATAGATGCAGGTGATATTGAAAAAATGGTATTAGTAAGACTTGACACAAATTGGATATGGGTGGTGGGTGATTGAAGAATCAAGGATGATTCTTAGATTGAGAATCTGTGTAGCTGGAAGAATCATTGTAGTATCTTTGACAAGTATAGTAAAGTTAGGAAAGAGGTACATTTAGGGAAAATGATGAATTCAGTTTTTAGGCATGTAGATTGAGATGCCTATGGGACATCCAGTAGTCTGACATGCGGGAGTAAAATTAGAAGGGAGATGAAGACTAGATAAGTAAGTTTGAGGGTCATTTGCAGAGAAACGACAAATGAATCCTTAGAAGTTAATGAAATAAGCAATAGAAGATGGCTGAGGACAGAGCCCTAGAGGATGGGACAAGAATGATGCTGTTGTAAAAGAGGCAAAAAAAAAAAAGGCAGTTCATCAGGTAGGGAGAGAAACAAGATAAAGAAAACCTAGAGAGGAGACATCCAGAAAGAAAGGGATAGTCAACTGGGTAAAAGCATTCAGAGAAACCAAGAAGGATGAGGTATGAGGAAAGTCCATAAGATTTATCAATGCAAAAAGCATTCGGCTTACAAGTCCCCACTGATTCATTGATGTTTTACTCTAATCATCCAGTGGACACAATATTTGCAATAGACTATTTCTCCTGATATAATAAAGAAGCCTCACTCTCCCAAATAGTATCACTAGGGAGAGTGAACATACATAAGAATTATGTATGAGGGTCCTACAGGGGAGCAGAATGTGTGGATGGGCAGCTCATACCTTCTCAAAACTGCTTCTTAAAATATAAAATACTATGTTGTCATACCCTTTTACAGAAGGAGTTTCAATGTGATTATTATTCTCTGAGAAAAAATGTTTAAGGTGTGGGGGAAGGGGAGGTTAGGGATGGAATAGGGTCAGTGGCAAAGCAGATAGCAAGATGCTTAAACTGCTGAGGACTCAGTGTTTTAGTTCAGTGGTTGGGAAAAATGAAGCTGGATGTGGGGTGGTTGGGAAAAAGACACCTGCACTTTCTCCTTTTCCTAGTGTGATAGCAATTTACTTTGGCTAATACCATTGGTATTGTGGATACTATAGAACAGGGTTGAAGAACTTGTGACCTGGAGGCTACATGTGGCCCTCTAGGTCCTCAAGTGCAGCCCTTTGATTTAATCCAAAGTTCACAAAACAAATTCCGTTGATGAAAGGATTTATTCTGTTAAAACTTGGACTCAGTTAAAAGGCCACATCCAAGGACCTAGAGGGCCACATATGGTCTCAAGGCCATATGCTCCTCATCCCTGATATAGAAAATTGAGATTATATTTGATTTACCAGTCTTCCAAACTATAGCCAGGGCAGTTCCACATCAGTGGTACTTTAACTCTCTCAGGATGAGCAGGAAGCACATTTGCTGGAGGATCTGGGGATGGCTGCTCCTGGTGATGATTGGAAGCAAGGCAAATGGCAAGATGCCCACACTATCTAAGCCCTGGCGTCCTGGTAGGATGACTGGAACAGATGAAGCTTTAAAAAGAAAAAAAAACCACCAACCTAAAATGAAAATTTCATAGGAAGCATTGACGAAATTGAAGGAAAGAATCATGGAATCTAGTTCAAATCTAATTAAGCAAAAATCAGATCAAATACTAACACAATGAATTATTTGGGGGAGGGGGTGGAGAAGGGTAGAAATAATTTCATTATAAAATAGTATAATTTAATTTTATTAAATACTCTTTAAAAATACATGTTTTCTCAGAACAGAATATTTTACTAACTGTTCACTTCACTATAGCATTTTAATGTTCATAAAGTACTTTTCTGGCAATGCTCTGAAGTAAATATGGCATGTACAATTATAACGATTTTTACAACTTATTCAAGCAATCCTCACCTGACATGGCCTCCCGTTCTTTCATCATTTCTTTTGGTCTCCTCTAGCCCTAACACATGGTTCTCAAAACTGAACACAGGATTACAGATGTAGTCTAACCTGCAGAGAGCAAAATGTCATGTCATACTCTTGATTCTTAGTGAGGCAGTTAGCTGGTGCAACATATAGTTGTTTGGCATCAAAAGTCCTGAATTTGGGAAGATATTTCTTCAAATCCTGCCTCAGACACACTAATCGTGTGATTCTGGGCAAGTTATTCAACATCTTTTAGTTTCAATTTCCTCAAGCCTCCTTCTAACAGAGCTTTGTGGAAAGAGGAGCTGACTGGCCTGGGAAGGAGAAAGAAATAGGATAAGTCATAGACTGAGGTACTGTGTGGTGGAGAAAGGCAGGGCTACCAAAAGGTAGAATGGGAAAGAACTATGAAAACAACATATACCTGCTTCACGTGTTTGCCTGGGGTGTCTCATCTCAAGGAAGAAGTTCAAGAAGGAAGAGAAATAGAATCTGCCAATCTGAAAGATATTATCCAAGAAAACTACATTTGCAACTCTCTGATACTTACCATGTCTTTTTTTTTTTTTTGGTATTACAGATATGACTGCATTGTCATTTTTGGGTCCTCAAGCTTTCTGAGGGCAAGAGTCTATTTCTATAGAAACCTTGTATTTCCCTCAGCCAGTATCGCAATGCATTATATACAATAGGGGCTTAAGAGATATATGGTGAACTGAATCAAAATGAAAATAACTAATGGGATTAGTATGTATAATATTAGCTACAACTACCTGCTATCATCCTAGCAAGAGTCAGAATTGCTGGGCCCATATTTCTAGCTGGAAAATATTTTTTCTAAACTGAAAAATTCCCCATTCTCCTAGGTACACTAACTAGTGTTAAAGAAGTAATGTGGTATAGTGGATAAAGCATTAGCTATATAGTGAGAAGAATTGGTTTCTAATTCCAGCCCTGTCACTAATTATGTAAGTGTTACTTCTCTGACCTTATGCTTTGTCATTTGTAATATGAACAGTGGGGTGTCCAAATGGCATCTACAGACCTTCATAGCTTGTAGAAAATTAGGAAATAGATCTAGAACTAGGAGAGAACCTAGAGGTCATTTCTTCCAACCATCTCACTTGACAGATGAGGATATTGAGGATTACTTAGGTTGAGTGATTTACTAAGGGCAAAGCACTCAGGTTATATGGAGCAGACTTGTGATTCATACTCATATCCTGTGACTCCAAGTGCAGAGCACTTTGTATTCTACTGCTTTGCCTCTTACCAGCCATAAATCCTATAAACTAAATTGTATTCAGTGGTAGTGACTCCCAATAACCAAAAATGAGTTATACTGTGGTTTTTGAGCTGTGGTTGGACATTGTTTTTTTTTTAATTTTTATTTTGATTTATTAACAATCACTTCCATATGCTTTTGAGTTGAAAATTTTTCTCCCCCTTCCTCCCCCCCACCCTCCCCAAGACAGTGCACAATCTGATATAGGCTTTATATTTACATACCCATTAAACATATTTTCACATTAGTGAAGTTGTAAGTAAAAATTAAAACCAATAGAAGGAACCATCAGAAAGATGAAACAAAACTCAACAGAAGGTAAAAATAAGTGATAGCAATTCGACTTCCATAGTTCTTTCTTTGGATGTGGACAGCATTTTCCATCCCGAGGCCTCTGGAAGTGTCTTAGATCCTTGTAATGCTGAGAAGGGTTCAGTTTAACGATATTAGTCATTGTATAACATGGCTGTTTGGACATTGTTTTTTATTAATATGAACATGAGCTATGACTATATCTGAAATGCAAGGAAAGGCTTTGTTGCGGCTCTGGCTGAGTGCATGTGACAGAGGCTGAATCATACAAGAATAAGAATGTTCAGTTCGTCTGATTCCTGGTGGGGCTTTCAGAAAAGTGGAGAGAAGGACCATTATCAGCATCAGTGAGCAAATTCACATGACATCTTAGAGTTAGCAAATTCAACTAAAATACTTGTTAAATTTGTGGGTGACATTAAGCTGGGAGGGATGGGCATGAGATAACAGAATTAGGAGTTGAAATGTTCTAGACAGGATAGACAGATAGTCGTCCCCTGTAATGTACTGATTTTTTTTAATATATTGTATACGTATGTCCTCCCTTTATATAATGTAAGGTCTATCAAGGCAGAAATATGGGAAGCACTTCAATGCTTGTTGACTGTTACTTGCCTTTCTGGATTTTTAATTATGCAGATCTCACCTTAACTCTAACTATTCTACTTTGATCATCTTTTCACTTCATGTAAGTGAAAGACAGGCCTTTTGAAAAGAGTCAGGGGTCCCTGCTCTATCATAGTGGTCTCCATTGTAGAGATGGGGAGGTCTGGGAGTAGAAATCACCTGACCAGAAGTGATCAATCAGCAACGGTGTAGATACGTGGATTAAATTTCCACCTTTGATAGCCATTTGTGGGACTTGTTTCAAACAGTCATTTTCAGTCCTGCCTGACTCTATGAGACTCCATTTGGGATTTTCTTCACAAAGATACTGGAGTGGTTTGCCATTTCCTTCCCCAGCTCATTTCACAGATGAGAAAACTGAGGCAAACAGAATTAAGTGACTTGCCCAGGATCATGCATCTAGTAAGTGTCTGACACCAGATTTAAACTCATGAAGGTGAGTCTTCCTGATCCCAAGTCCAGTGCTCTCTCTACTGTGCCACCTAGCTGCCCCAGGTGTTGACATTTCAAGGCAATTATAACCTAAACTCTAAGCAGGTGTCCTTGGGAAAATTCATCTACATATAGATAACCATCTATGTAGATATAGATATATGTAGATAGGTGGTTATATAGATAACCACCCACAAGATAATCATTGCCAATCACCCCAAATCATCTAATAGCTGGAGCAATTATCCCTGGAAGGATGTGCTCTGTCCTCCAGGACAGGGGCCAGCTAAGCAGGAGCTCCACTCACCTTTTCTTTCTTTCTTTCTTTCTTTTTCTTTCTATCTTTCTTTCTTTCTTTCTTCTTTCTTTCTTTCTTTCTTTCTTTCTTTCTTTCTTTCTTTCTTTCTTTCTTTCTTTCTTTCTTTCTTTCTTTCTTTCTTCCTTTTTTCTTCCTTTCTTTCTTTCTTTTTTTTCATTTTGGGTGGTACAGAGTGAGTCACACAGGATTTCAGACATTGATGAATTGTGATCTTCAATGAAAATCTCATTACATCTTTTTACTTCAAAAAAAATGTTAATTATAAATTTAACAAATAGCATTATAAGGTAATCTGTATATGAAATTTATAGTGTACAACTTGATTTTATTTTTTAATATACAGTAAATTCAAGATGTAACTTTAAAAGCTCTCCTGATAGTTAAATGTCTGGGTGCTGATTTAGCTCTCTTTGGTGCTGGACAGTCGTCCAGCTCCATTACCTGCTCTGGGTCTGCACTGCTTTGTCTTTTACCTACTTTGGCCTGTCTTTGCTCAGAAGTTCTTCAGAATTTTGTCAGTCTTTTTATGTAGTATTGACTGGGTAAGGGACTTATAGCTGTCCATACCTCCCACCTTTTTTTAAAAAAATCATTGTTTGTTTCTTCTGTTGAACTTTTAGAGTTTCGCTGCTATGTTTGTGATGGATCTCAGCTTAACCAGTCCTAATAAGCCCAAGTTTTCCTACAATTCCTCTGTTCAAATTTATTACATTTTATTATTATTTTATTACATATATGTATTTTATTATTGTGTTATGTTATTACAAATTTATTAATGCCCCCACCAAAATAAATCTTCCTCTCTTCTCAATTTCTCTATTTATATGGAGCAGACCTCCATCCTTTCATTCACTCAGATTTTCCACCATGGTGTCATCCTTGACTCCTCACTCTCTCTCACCCCGTATTTCCAATTAGTTGACAAATCTTGTTATTTTTATATCCACAATATCTCTTAATCTATACCTTTTTGTCCACTCATACTGCCACCACCATAGCTCTTGTAATACTCTCCTAATTGGTCCCTAACTCCAGTACATCCTCCAGAGCTACCAAACTGACTTCCCAAAAATATAGGTCAAATCGTGTTGCTCCTCTCCTCATAATATGCTAGACACTCCCTATGGACCTAGGATCAAATATTTTGTCTTTATTGCATCCTTTTTAATATCTGTTTTTGTGATTATAATAATGTACATCTATATTAGTATAATAATACATTTGTGTAATTTATAAATTAGTAAAGTATACTCATATTGGGACGGTAAGGTCAAAAATGGTTTACTAAACAGAGTACATGATCAAAAAAGTTTGGAGACCTCTGCTATAACACGTTTAGGACACAAACCTTGACCTCAAAAGGACCAGTCAACCACTAAGGGAATGCACTCAGGTCTTTTGTTGACAAAGTAAAAAAATGCCTGGCATCATAATTTCTAGCCTTTTGCAAAGCTTAGAAATGGGGACACAGCAGGGTAATAATGTCGTCATTGAGATAGTCCTCTCTGGAGGGAAAAAAAAAGACCTTACTCATTTTCACTTAGTGCCTCCTACAAACCAGATTTGGCTACTATCCCCCACACTCTGACATCTAGCTCTTTAAAGCCAACATGCAAAATGCTTAGGCGGTATTATTCATCAGCTCCCTTAAAAAATTCATTTGAACTTCTATATTTATAGCATTACACAAATAAAAATACCATGAAGCAAGAATAAACACTATGTCTCAAAAGTATTTCAGGCCAGTGGTGTGCAGGAAACTTTAGAAGTGGGCAGCAAGGATACTGTACACACTGATTTTTATTTATGATCCACACCTTGAGTCCTGGGCAGAGCAGGAGAGTTGTGTATTCCTTTAGAAGTCCAATTCATCTGGGAGCCAGACAAGGGGGACAACTGAAAGAAATGGCTCAAAGTTAGTTGTGGTAAACCGTGGAATGTAAATAAGTGTAATTTAAGTTATTTTCCCCCTGGCTCATACAGTATTCTAAACTGTCAAAAGGTGAGCACGGTCGTCCCACCAAAAAAAAGTTTACTCCATCCTCCATTTGAACACTTGAGTTAATTTTATTTCATGACTCCTCGTTGGAAATATTGGAGTGAATTCCATCCTGGTCTTCCCATTTTCCACCCAAACAAAGAGCCGATGTCCTCAGAGCTCCTAACAGCTCAGCCCCCTTGGTAAGGAAGTCTATCACCACCCAGAAACCAGAGGAGTAATATGTCCTAATGATCCAATACTGAACTGAGCTAAATTGGCAACTCAGAGGAAATCTGCAGTTGTGCCCTATTCAGACATAACTACAACCTGTAACTTCTGATAGCCAATTCCTTATAAAAAGAATCATCTAGTTTCTTAACTTCACATCTGATTTCCATCAGACAAAAGCCAGAGCTATGATTGCCTCCATTCTGAAAGAAGAAAGTTACATGCAAATTAGGAGACTGAGGTCATGTCCATCTCACAATCTATGAGAAGCAACCCAGTAAAGTGAATAAAGACCTGGCCCAGGAGTCAGGAAGACTGATGTAAAAGGTCTGTCTCTGATATATACAGGCTATAAGACCCTTGACAGATCACTTTACCTCTTAGTGACAAAGATAGCTCTCTAAGGTTATAAAAGTACAGATCTGTGTGGTTAGACAGATTCTCCTTACTGAAAGTTCTCTCCACTAAGGAAATCACATGTCCAGGCCTCCACAAATAGATGTATGGAATGAATACATATGCCTAGCAATTCCCTTCATGGATCCCCCCACCCTCTTCCGCCCTAAACAAACATATTTTCCAGTACTCTTGTAACAAAAGAAAAGGCTCACTAGAATAAAAAAAAATTACAACAATTTATTTTAAAGTATCATAGTCACTGAGGAAGATGAGGAAAACGTTTCTTTATAGTACTCGTAATAATAAATATTAGAACAGCAGTAAAAGGTGAAGATGAACTGAACTTTAGACAACGCATCATCACATCATTAAACTGAGAACTGATTTCTGCATAATCAGTCTTGACAGGAACTGATGGTAGAAAGGGAAAAGTGGGAGAGAGACATTTTGTAACAATGTCAACAGAAGGAAAATCTGTATCTCAACTTAAGTCATCTATTCATTCCTACTTCATACTCAGTTTTGCTTTCAAGATCAAAGTGCTAGACAGTAGTAGATATGTGTTTGTTTGTCCTTACAAGTTTAGTAATATCTATTGATTGCTATTATGCTATGTAGTGAGGAAAAAAATGCTAGGTGTACCTGTCTGTAAGTAGCCAGATCTTGTCCAAATGCAGAGAAAATCTTTTCTCCAAATGGTGGTAATCTCTTGAGATTCCTCTAAAGAAATCTCCACAAAATAAACCGGTTCCTTCAATCTTCCAATGTGACTACTGGGTGGGGGTGGGAAGGGGTAGGTGGAAAGAAACAAGTTCGCTGTTTTCTTTTTTGAAAGTTCTGGAAAAATTGTCAGACTTTTAATCATTTGATATCTTCCTGTCATTATTTTTCTCTCCTATTGGAAAATCAGCAGATGAGAGAAAGTCTGGGAAGGCTGCTTTGGTCACTGGCTTTTGAGAGTGTTGATTCTTTAAGGAAGTGAAATTGAGGCAAAAATCCTTTCTCAAGAGGGCAGGTGGCACAGTGAATGGAGCACCAGTCTAGGAGGCAGGAGGACCTGAGTTCATATTGGGCCTCAGACACTTGACACTTAACTAGCTGTGTGACCCTGGGCAAGTCACTTAACCAATTGACTAAGCAAAAACAAACAAACAAAACTAGCAACAACAAAAAAGGTGAGCACCTGGAGGAAATCTAATGTGAAGCATGGGAGTCAATGGTGAACATTTCTTTCAGGAGTTCATAATAGCAAGTTTGAATTCTAGGCTTGATGAAAAAATCTTTTCTTTTTTCCTATGAAAGGAGTACCAAAATGTCCCTGCATGAAATTCCATTCAGACCTGCAGATGTGAGATGGGGAAGGTTAAGAAAGGCACAGCTAGAAATCAATCAACAATCATTTATTCAGCACCTACTACATCCCAGGCTTTGTGTTAGGAATCTGCATGCAGAAATTAGTCAGTTCCTGCCCTCTGTCAACTTAAATCCTTCTAGAATCAAACCTTTCTGTCAGGTCTATTGTCAGGAAAACAGTTTGTAACTGTGAACTAAAATTCTATTATTTCTCCTTCATTAAAGTTGTGGGCCACGATCCTAGTGGAACTAGATGGGCAGGGCTTAATGCTCCTGGACCCACTTGCATAATACAAGCCTGAGACAATTTGGTTTAGTTTTGTCCCTAAGTGGATGGTGTTTCAGGACCTTTGGACAAGGAAAGTATAAAAGTCATTTTGTTTTGTTTTCCCTCCTCTTCCTGTACTATTTGGGGGGGGGTTGTCTCCTTGGGAAGGGAGTTTTTACATATTCTTTTCTTCTTTAAGAACACTGGAATATTTTTAATGAAAATATGATGTGTTTAATCCCCTGGGATCTAAATGATCCATCATACCTGGTACAGAAGTGAATCCTCAATGCTGAAGTCCTGCTCAGATGTCAATTCATGGTGTGAAGGAGACCCTGGGTTCTCAGAGGCCCCGTCTGTGGTGCACGAGCTCTGGCAGCTTTACCTAGTTCAAAAGCCTTCAAACATGCCTCCAGATATGGACTATATCTGTCACCCAAGAATGAGACTACTTAAGTTCAAAGAAACTCATTACCAGACATTTGGCAAGCATGGAACAAATTGTTTTGGACATTGCAATTTATGAAACTATCCAGAATCATCATCATCATCATATCTTCATGATTTTGTTTTTCTTTATTTTATTTGTCTCATGTTTCTGGTCTGGACCAGTAATCTCTTGGTGTAGGTTGATTTTCCTGAGAAAGTAGACCTTCATCCATGGAGATCTGCAATTAGGCTACTGGTAATCTTACAGAGTGGCCTAGGGCAATGAGAGGTTAAGTGATTAGGCCAAAGTCCCACAGATAATATGTGTCAAAGACCAGGTGTTCCTAACTTCAAGTCTAGCCCTCTGTCCACCAGCATTTAAACCTAGTCATGAATTATTAGTAAAAACAACATAAAATGGTAAGGTAATAAGTAGTTTTATATGAGTGAAAATAAGAGGAAGGTTACCTGATTTGTGGTCATCCTAGTGAACATTCCTGCTCTAGTTACTCATTCCACTCTGCGTCTGCTGCTCTGATTTCAGGTCCACTAAATAAAATGCTCCTCCTAGAATAAGCTCATCACTTCTAAACTCATCATCATGCTGCTAACTTAAGCATTGATTGTCATCACCTCCTTCAGTCTCTTTTCTCTTCTGAATGGGAACCTCCATCTTAAACTTGAACCAAACAGAATATTAAACTTAGAATATTAAAATTGGAAGAGATATTGTTGATAGATAACCTAAGACAACTCCCTCATTTCCCCATTTTAAAGATCAGGACACCTGGAACATACCTAGGAACACAGAGCCAAGTTTTTGGTATTTGTTTTTTCCATCTGCATCTCTGATATTACTATTACAGGAAATCTCCTGCTCTACCAATGCAGATCATTAACTGCTCTGTGATTTAATACCTTTGAAAGTTGGATGGGCATTCACTGAAAGATTTCCTGTCTTGCTAAGGGGTCATATAACTAGTATATATTAGGGTCAGGACTTGAACCCAGAATTCCTGATTCTATGTCTGACACTATTCCTGCTGCACCAATCAATGTAGTATTTAGGGGTCCCTTCTGAGCTCAAATCCTGTCCCAGACACTTATTAGTTGTATGACCCTGGACAAGTCACTTAACCCTATTTGCAACAGCTTCCTCATATGTAAAATGAGTTGGAGAAAGAAATGGCAAACCACTCCAGTATCTTTGCCAAGAAAATCCCAAATGGGGTCACAGAGTTAGACACAACTGAAAACAACTGAATAGCAACAAAAATTTCTCAAAATAAATGTAAAATTACTCAAGGACAAGAACCTTTTTTGTTTGTTTCTACATAACACTTAGAACAGTGCTGAGATTTTAGTAGATATTCAATAGTGAATTATTAATTAATCAATGACACATTTATCAAGCATTACTTTGTGCTACACATGGGGTATACAAATAGAAATCCCTTGTTCCTAAGGAGCTCACATTCTAATGAGGGAGAACACATATGGAAGGTAAATTAATATTTGTCAGTTGATTAAATTTACCCAGAAAAGTGTAAATGACTTCTGTCATGGATTTTTTTTTCAACAATTGACATTTTACTGCATCACATTGTCACAATATAAAATGCTCCTTTCCCTGAAAGCAGAACTAATGACATTGGGTAGAAGCTGAAGGGTGGCAGATTTTGGCTCAATGGGTGGAAAACTTCCTAAAAATTAGAGTATTCCAAAAGAAGAACAGATTACCCTGGGAAGTAGCATGTTCCCTCTCACTTAGTGTTCTTCAACCAAAGCTTGGATGACCTCTCATTAGGTATATCATGTATTTTTTTTAAAAACTTGCCCTCATTAGAAAATAGCAAGAGGCCAACGTCAAAAAAGCCAGTGGAAGAGGTGGAATGGCATTAGACTGTGGAGACACTGGGAATAAATAAACAAATAGATACACAAATACATATGTACATATGTATATGTGTACATATGTAGATACATGTGTATATGTACATAATACACATATATGTATATGTGTATATGTATATGTGTATATAATACACATATATGTACGTGTGTATACATATATACATGTGTATACATATACACATATATATTATATAAATTCTGATTCACAGCTTGGTGGAGAACTTGTCCTCTCAAACAGGTTAACTTTAAAAATACTGACCAAGAACACCCTCCCTGGAGTCAGGAGGACCTGAGTTCAAATCCAGTCTCAGACTACATACTTGACACTTATTAACTGTGTGACCCTGGGCAAGTCACTTAACCCCAATTGTCTTGCAAAAAAAAATAGCAAAAATACTGACAAAGTAAACAAGTGTAGGTTAATGAATTGAACAATCAGTGAGGAGGAGTTGTCAGAAAGTTTCCAGAAAGGAGTGAATGTAAGGGCTTTTAAAGGAGTTGTTCTGTGGGCAAAGTAATTTTAAATCAGCCAGTCAGTAAACATTAAGCACTTACTATGTGCCAGGCATTGTGCTAGTGCTGCATATACGAAGAGAAGTAAGACAGCCTCTGATTTCCAGGAGCTTATATTCGAATAGGAGAGACAATGTACCAACAAGCTCTGTACAGGATTCACTGGAGATAGTCTCAAAGGGAAGGCGCTACAATTAAGAAGGATGGGGAAAGGCTTCCTATAAAAGATGAGATTTTAGTTGGCACTTGAAGAAAGAAAGGAGGCAGAGATGAGGAGGGAGTACATTCTAGGCATGGGGTACTTTCTGTGAAAATTCTCAGTCAGAAGATGAAATGTCTTGTTTGAGGAAGAGCAAGGAGGCCAGTGTTTCTGGAACTAAGAATACGTGGGGGGCCAGTGTAGGAAGGTTGAGAGGGAGGCAAGAATCAGGTTATGAAGGGCTTTGAATACCAAACAGAGGACTTCGTAATTGTCTTGGAAGCGATATGGAGCCACTAGAGTTTATTAGGTTAGGGAGAAAGGGGAGTTACATGGTCAGAGGTGAACTTTCAAAGTGAAGTGGCTGATGGTTAAGAGCAATACTGTGGTAAATAAAAAGTGCATCAATGAGGCAAAAATGGGGGGAGGGGATGAAGCTGAATCACACATGACATTTATGTTACATTTGCAGATGTGGGATCCGAGTGTTGTTCTGAAGGTCAATTTTTACCTTCGTGATATCCCTTGCATTCACCCTTTTCTCTTTTTTGGCACTGCTAGCTCAGCCCCCCACTTTCCACCTGGACTATTTCAGTTGCTCTTGGTTGGTCTCCCTTCCACAAGTCTCTCCTTATTCCAATCCATCCTGCACTCAGCTGTTAAAGAGATCTTCCTAAAGCACAGGTCTGACCATGTCAGCCCCTTACTCAACAAATTCCAAAGGCTTCCAATTATCTCCAAGATCAAATATAAAATCTTCTGTTTGGCATTCAAAGCCCTTCATAACCTGTCCCCAACCTTTCCAGTATTCTCATATTTTATACTGCTATTCTTGGATCCAGTAATACTGATGTCTTTGCTGTTTTGCAATCAGGACAGTCCACCTTCTAACTTCATACTAGTATACTTGGTTTATGGCACCTCGCAGATACTGTGTCTCTTACAAATTGAAAGTTTGTGGCAACCTTGCATCCAGAAATTCTGTTGGTGCCATTTTTCCAACAGCATGGGCTCACATCATGTCTCTGGTCAATCTCATAATATTCCAAACTTTTTCATTATTACTATTTCTGTTATAGTAATCTATGATCAATGATCTTTGATATTACTATTGTAATTGTATTGGAATGCCACGCCTATGTAAGACAACAAACTTAATAAAGGTTGTGTGTGTTCTGACTTTTCCACTGACTAGCTGTTCCCCCATCTCTCTCCCTCTCCTCTGGCCTCCCTATTTCCTAAGACACAACAATATTGCAACTAGGCCAATTAACAACTCTACAATGGCCTCTAAGTGTTCAAGTGAAAAGGAAAAGTCAATTGATGCAGCAAACTTCATTGCAGTCTTATTGTAAGAAATTACGCCAGAGACACCAATCCTCAGTAACCACCCTCATCAGTCAGCAAGACCCTCCAGCAGCAAAAAGATTGTGATCTTATGAAGACTCATCATGGTTAGCACTGTTTTTAGCAATAAAGTTTTTTTTTTTAATTAAGGTATGTACATTGTTGGGGGTTTTTCAGACATAATACTATTGCACACTTAATAGACTACATTATGGAATAAACATAACTTTTATATGCACTGGGAAACCAGAAAAGCTGTGTGACTCATTTCACTGTGATATTCACTTTATTGTGGTGATCTGGAACCAAACCCCCAATATCTCCTAGGTATGCTTGTACTTCTTACTTGGCTGAACCCAAGCCTGGAATGCTCTCCCTCCCCATCTCTGCCTTCTGGTTTCCCTGGCTTCCTTCAAATCCCAGGTAAAAATCTCACCTTCTAAAGGAAGCCTTTCCAGATTTCCCATTAATTTTAGAATGGGAGCTGCTTGAGAATCAAACTGATTTTTGTTTGTTAGTTTCCTTTGGTTTTATTTTTTTAACCTTTCTTTGTATCCCCAGCATATAGCATCATGCTTAGCACATAATAGGTGCTTAATAAATGCCTGTGGATAGATTGATAACTGATTACTGCTGTGGTGCTATTGACCAAAGAAATGCCCCCCCCAAAAAAAAGCATGTGACTAGAGGGAAAAAGAAAAAATGTCAAAGCCTTTCAATTAATGATGTTTGGACTGGGGTTGGGGCAGGGGCAGGACTCTTGGTGGGCAGCATTACTCAGTTATTTCCCGATCTGGGCTGCAAGGATGCTTTCAAGTTTTGATTCCGTGACCGAGATCATCTCCCATCCTGCCTGTTATAAAAGGCCTGCTTTAGCTCCTTTGATCTCTGCTGGGAGGCCACTGTTCACTGCTGTTGGGAAGCGGTTTCAAATCAGCAGGTCAGCCAGATCTTTTGAAGCTAGAGCCATTTATTCAGTAGTTAGGACACCAACCACAAGCAGCCAGAGAAGCTTGAATGGGATGTCTGGAGCTGGTCATTAAGACAGGGCTTTACTGTTTGTGGTCTTCAGCTGCCTCAGGAACACCACGGGGAAAATGAAATGATAAATGTGCATTCAGGGCAGTTATATAATTTACTTACAGAAGATCTATATACAGAGTAGCTGTTTGAGCATCGAATGTTTGATTGCAAATATATCCCTAGCACTATTGTAAATAGCTGTTTTAGGGTTGGAGTGGGGGGAAGGGAAATCCAATGTGATGACAGCTATGAGTAATTTACCTGGAGCTTAGCAACTAATATAACCACAGGTATTTTATTGTTCACAAAATAGGATAGCTCCTGGCTTAACATATTCCCGAAGAGCTCAGTTAACTCTAATTTCACACTTGTAGAGAAAAGGGCCAATGCCTCTCAGTTTATTGCTCAGGATTTCACTAGAAGTGTTCAACTTCTGGTTGGAGGCAAATCTTGAGTGAGGTCAGGTGTTAAATGATGACTAGAAAGAGGGTAATGTTTTTTCAATGCCAAGCTTGGGTTTCAGGCTCTTAATCTAAACTTACCTAGTCAATTTGCTCAGGCACAAAAATATATAAAAATGTGAAGGCAGGGTCCCATTTTAATTGGAACAAGAAACTTCCTCCACTATAAAACTGCAAAGAAATATTTGGAATACATCCATCCTGAGAGGTTGAATGGAATAGTGAATAGCGAGCAGACCTCAGGAGTCTCACCTCTGACTGCTGTGGGATCCTGGGTGGGTAAATCCCATCTTCTCTGACTTCTTTAAGGTGCCAGCTAAAATCCTGCTTTGTGCAAGAAAACTTTCCCAGTCCTCTCCCATCTTAGCATCTTTCATCTGAGATAATGCACAATTTCTCCTGTCTATATTTTGTTTGTACCTAGTAGTTTGCATGTTGTCTGCCCCATTAGACTGTGAGCTCTTAAAAACAAAGACTGTCCACCATTTCCTTTCTTTGTGGTGCATGGATGGATAGATAGAACTTGGGCCTGGAGTCAGGAAGACCTCAGTTCAAATCCAGCTTTAGACACTAGCCTTGTGACCTTGGACAAGTCATCTAATTGCTATTTACCTCAGTTTCCTCTGCTGTAAAATGAGTACCACCTCCCAGGTGTTGTGAGGATCAAATGAGATAATACATGTAAAGTCCTTAATACAGAGTCTGTCACTCAGTAGGAGCTTAATCAAAGACTGATTTGACTTAAACTCTCCATGACCCCAGGTTCCTCCCTAAGATCCTAAATTCCAGGACAGTTGCATACCAGTACTAATAGGGCCAGTTTCCTCACTGAGACCTAACTGTATTAATTAAATCACAGATCCCTACCAAAAACAAACAAATAAACAAACAAAAATTGAATCTGTGTTTTAGTTACCATCACTGAGGAAGACTAATGGTTTTGAAGTGAGTAAAACAGGCTTTGGTGGTGTTTAGTTCTTCCAGCTAGAGGCAGATGTGAGGAGGACCCTCTGTGTTCTGGTGGCAGTGTGTGCCAGCATCCAAACTGTTTTATATTTAAGCAGATTACATCCTGTGGAAAGATACATTTTCATGCTAGAATTAGTGTTTAATCCACAGAAATGATAAGATCTGGGAAGTGAGCAGGTGGGGTGGGGGAATCCCATCTCCACCCCGACCCCCAAAGCCCGTTAAATTGTGTGTTTACATTGCAATCAGGCAGCAAGGCCAACAGAGAAGGGTTCTCTGCAGGTCCTGTTAGTCTTGGAAGCTATTGCATGACTAGGTCATTAGAGACTATATATATATATATATATATATGTATGTATGTATGTATGTGTATATATATATGTATGTATGTATGTATGTATGTATATATATATATACACACATGGTTTTTACTTCGTGGATCTTTTAACAAAAATTGGGTTTGGCAGGGAGAAGAAGAGTGCGTCTTCTGAACATTAAAACCTTCTCTCAGAGGCCTTTCCAAGATGTTTTGGATTGCTCTTTGCCGTTCACTTTTTGGCAGCCTGACTCGCCCATCAGTGTTTACAGAAGGTCAATAAACCCAGCACATCCTGGGGCTGCGAAGTGCGTATGTGAGAAAACCTGCCGTTGTTGCGGTAAATGCAGTGTCCACAAGTTCATTAGGCATGCATTTGTTCCTGGAAGGGCTGGCTATTCCTGTAACCGGCTGCCGCCAATGTTTTTAACCATATTCTCCGCTTTTATGCAGACATTACAGGGGGAGAAAACCAGGCTTCTGTTCTCATTGCCTACATCAATTTGGAATTGGTTATTTGATCCTCTCATTTTACCTTTTGTCTAAGTGTCTAGTGTAAAGGGCAGTCTGGGACACTGCCGTTATGTCTGGAGCCTTCTGATGAGGCCTTGGGATGAAGGTCTCCGAGGGTTTGGGAACATTCTCAATGTGCTTATTTTGTTTTAACGAAAATAAGGGAAGGGATACTGGAAGAATAATAGGCACCATAAAAAAAAGAGGGGAAAAATCCATCATTTATATAACCTTGATATGACTTCCCCACACATATTTTCTTCTACAGTATAAAATGGCTACTGCTCTCTTAAAAGAAAAAAAGTACCGGATTGGCGTATTATGCTTTTCAACAATTTATCACTAAAATGTAGAGACTCGTAAGATTTTGCTTTCTGGTATTCAAATTGTCTCCACATTTTTGTTCTGCTTTAACCCACATGAATGTAAACTCGCCTACTACTACATAACATTAATCAAGGTAAATTTCATGAAATACCATGGTAAGAATGTACTAAAATCAGTGTTATGATATGACTCTCCAGTCCCAGCTTAAACCTAATCTAATTAGGCTGTCATGGGTGCCAGGGCTAAGGGGATGAAAAGTCTAAATGATCATGGAATCTTTCCTATTTTCCTATAAGGCAAAAAACTTCTAGCCTTATTGATCTTGTGTCACCTTAAGGCAGTGACAACCTTGAATTTCCTATGATAACAGTATCTGACAAAACATGGCTTCAGTTTACTTATAGCTGGCACGTTAGAACTCTTGAGAAGTACAAGACACTTCCATCACGAATGGAACACATCTGTCCAGGAAATACACTTCACGGTGCCAAAATGCTTTTAGTGTATCTGCCCCCAGAGTGCCCTATCAAGCTACAGTACCCTGTCAGCAAGTGCCTTGTAATTCCTTTCCTTTTATGTTGATGAAAGTCTTGATCTATTATGCCAATATTGCATACTTTCCACAGTCTCCCATAAACTATTACTCAGTGATGTGCATAGGAAATCACGCTCTGTTCTTTCAATGACTAACCTCAGTTAAAAGCATTAGGCTCGGCAGAAAAGTAGTAGCAGGATGGTCAGACTATATAATTTGCTCTAGCTCAATTTCCAATTTGTAAAAAAATAAATCGAGGGTAGAGGAGGGGGGTGGGAAGTGAAGCACCCACAATGGAATTGGACACTACTGGAAACAAATACATTACTTTCTTTGGGAGCCAAGTGTAGTGAGTAAAGAAGCTATTTGACTCATTCCTTTCATTTAAAGGGTGACCTGATTCTGCCCCTATTCACTGTCAGAGTTAGGAGCAACCTGCCTTGAGGCTTCCTGAATTGTAATCGTTCCTGTCTCTGAGGCACTGGGCTGAACCTGGATTGACCCTCAGAAGAATTTAAGGAGGCCAAATTGGTTTTATTGTAGGGAATAATAGCTTCACAGTTCCTACATTATAATACCTTAGTTCTTCAGAATAGAAAACAGCACCCCTGTCTGGAACTCCAAACAGACCAAAATCCTGATGAGCAGACTCAAAAACGACGACAAAGGTTGGAGCAGTTCTGGACTAGGCCACTCTTGACCAAAGTCCAAATTGTTCAGTCAGAACTGGACTAGACTCAGGAATGAAGCATGTTATTTCCCTTTGACAATTTCCAAAGTGAACAGTGAGTAAGTATACAGTGAAAGCTATTAGACAAAGTCACAGATACCCTGGAAATTTTCTATAGTGTCATTCACTAAAGAGTAGAGTTTTAGTCTTGCCCAAATGATGAAGAGAGGAAGGGGTCGTGAGATAGATTTAGAGCCAAAAGGGACCTTAAATGTCAACTACCCTTATGTTACAGATGAAAAGAAACAAAAACAAAAACCTGAAACCCACAGAGTTGAGGTAACTTAGCCAAGAGGAATTTGTCTGTGACAAATTCAAGATTTGAACCCAGCATTCATCCTAATGTACCATACTACCTCCACAGAAGGATATGTGAAAAAAAATGCTGGTATTCCTAATTACCTGGTGAAGTATTTATTTATATTTAAGGATAAAATGTGTAGGCTTTGGCATTCCTTACTGAAGAGGGGAGGAACACAGACTGGACCAATGACTAATGACTTTAGAGTGAGGAAGTGCTTGCATCCCTTAGCCAAAGATAATACAAATAAACTTTAATTTTTGGTTTTTAAGGTTGAGAAAGCACTTTTTCACAACCTCCCATGAAATAGGTAGCACACATATCATTATCCTCATTTTAAATAGGAGGAAACTGAAGCTTAGACAGGTTATTCGCAGTAGTATCATCATCATCATCATCACTATTATCTAATTTTGGTTATTTTTTAATGAAATCTGAATAGAAACAGTCCTGGAACATTAGTCTCCTGTTACTAATACATACACACACATTCAAACATATATACATATATATATACACACAAATATACATATGTGTGTGTGTTCTTGTTGACACAGGTGGCTAAAATGAAGGCTTTTTAAAATTGCATAATAATAGTGTCCATCTACTGTGGGCTCAGGGAGATTGTAAACTTCACGAATACAAAAATTTTTTATTTTTGCCTTTGTATCTCTAGCACCTAACAGTTCATGACACTTAATAGGTCCTTAATGAATGTCTGTTGATTTGATTCATTGATCATCAGCTTTTGAATTGAGTTTAATTTGCTTTGCTTTCTCTTCTTGAGTTCTTGGCAATGTTTCTCCGTGAGGCCTAGGGTGGGGGAGGATGGCTGCAGAAAAAAGGACTGGAAAATAGTTTAGGTATCAAACAATAATAAGAGTTGGCTTTGGTGTTTTGATTGCCTCCTGAGAAATAGCCATGGATAAATTTCCAAATTAAGTTAGTGTTATTCACAATTTGTGCAATGCTTAGAGGAAAAAGTACCTCCAGTACTACAGTGAAACTTTATTTTGTTTTTTTTTTAATACTGCCTTCCTTGTTCCAGACCTGTGTCTTCATCTGTGAAGAATTCCTGCTCTGAAGATTTCCAGCACAGATGCATATCTGCAACCAGTCTGTAACTAAGAGGGCCATGTGGGACACTGAAATGTTAAATGATTTCTCCATGACCAAACAACCACTGTGTCAGACATAAATCTTCAATCTAAGTTTTCTTGATTCCATGACCTCTATCCTCTATCCTATACCAGGTTGCCACTCCACTTTATTTATTTTTCTCTCTTTGGACCTGTAATTTTATCAGTGAAGGGACATGGAGGAAATTCCCTTTTATCAAGGTGGATCAGCTCTGCCACAGTTTAGAGAGTTGTGTGGGGCACTGAAAGATTAAGTTACTTTCCATGGTCATATAAGGAAGCACAAGTCAACTGTAAGACTTGAATATGGATTTTCCCAAACTGGAAGCCATTCATCTATTCATTATGCCATTTTGCGTCTCATTCAATGCCATCAAAATCAGTAAAGTATCATACAGTATTACAAAGAGAGACAATTATGGAAGACTTAAGAACTCTGATGAATGTAATGACCAATCATGGTTCCAGAAGATGAATGATAAAGCGTGGTTCCTACCTTTTGCAGGGAGAGGTGTTGGATTACTGGTGCAAAATGAGAAAGACATTTTCGATTCAGACAATGAGTGAACTTGTTTTACTTTATTGTACTTAGTTTTTACAAGGTAGGGTTTTTTTTTTAAATTTAGGAGATGACAAAAAATTATTTGCAGGATGGGAGGTTATGATGGCCTGTGCACACATGCGCGCTCCCAAGAAAAGAATGTCAATGAAATTTTTTAAAAAGCATATAGGAGAGCAGAAAGGGGCACAGATAAGTGAGGCAGTGTCAAAACTACTGTGTTAAATTTAATATATACTTTAAAACACTTATAATTAATATTCATAATATCAAATATTACTTTTTAATCTTTATATAAGGAAATGTTCATGTTCGATGTTGGACAAGTTCATGATGATAATTTTTAAAAATTGAAAATATTTTTAAATTATCAAGATAATTTAGCTTTGGGGTTGACTTTATCCCAAGTACAGTCTCACTAGAATGGAAGAGTATCTCTCTAGGGAAACTGAGACATTAGAAGTTCAAATAACTTTGCTGAAGTTATATCACTGATAGATGGAGGGACAGAGTTCATGTGCATCTAATTCTTGGCCTGTGATTAAGTTCTCTGAGCCACATTACTATGTAAAAACAAACAAACAAACAAACAGAAAGAAATCTAGACTCATGGTCAAGAGTCTTGGATTTGACTAGAGCCATTTGTTAGCCTGGGGAAGTTACCTCCCACCCTCTCACCCCCAGACATGTTTCCAAATAGCTTTAAAATGAAGGAGTTGTATGAAATAATTTTCAAGATCTCTGTTAGTGTCAATATTCTATCATTCTAAAAAAGGACAGCTGGATTTTTTTTTTCTTCGACGGACATATAGCTCAAGAGATACTGGCTAAGGCTGGTACAATGAGTTCCTTAAGAAACAACATACATGTATTCCTTCTAACACTACAACATCCAGGATTTGTGACTGCCTTGGTATAAGTATTCCCTCAATTGACACAAATCCCAACCCATCTAATACTTAGCAGATGGTCTTCAAGAGACTCCATGCCAAACAATCAGGTGATGGGGTTCTCTATAGTCAAGCTGTTAATCCACAGGTGACAGTTGCCCAGTCTAACACCACAGTTATACAGGAAACCTTTGTTGCTTGGTAGGACTTAGTAGAGCTTAAGTATCACTGGTGTAATTCATGGGTAGCCAGGGTCCTCTCCACACCATGATGAGTCATAAGAACACAACTCTAGTGCTGTGTGGAATCACCTGCCACAAATCCTCTGCTTAGTCACTTATTGGTAAGCAGTGCAAAAATGGGATGTATAAAAATGTAATGCTTTATTGAAGCCAGTCACCTGCATCCAGGCACAGTTGGGCCCTTCAGATTCTGGATTGCTGTTTGGAAACAACTACTCAGAGTTCTGCATCATAGCTTAGTTTATTGGCATGGTACAGCAATGGGGCCATGCACACTTTTATAACTTTAAAAATTATAACATTAATTAATATATGCATTACATAATTGTGTATGTTCATATACAATATAATGCATATATTAAGTGATGAAATATCTATCCATATACAAGTATATCTATATTAGAGGGTATAAACTTATGCTTTATGGGGAATACAAACAATTTATGCTATATAGACATAAACATAAGTTTAGACTGATAAAGCATCAGTCTTTTTTTTTTTTGGTGAGGCATTTGGGGTTAAGTGACTTGCCCAGGGTCACACAGCTACTAAGTGTCAAGTGTCTGAGGTCAGATCAAAGCATCAGTCTTAAGACTTGCATGAGAGAAAGGTACACACCAGAAGACCCATGATGTTGGAGCATACTACCTCTAATGAGATCATTACTTTGGGTCTAATACACTGTGTTCTGGATGGGACTTATCTTGGCTGCCTTGGTTGGCTTGATAGCGTAGGGTTGGTAATAGTAATGAGCCAGAGCTGTTTTGTTAGCATATTGTGACCACCTAGGATTGGTTCATAATATATCTGAGTCATATCATGAGTTAGATTAGCACCTGTTACAGATTTCGTCAGCTGGCAGGGTGGGGTGAGTTTATGAGGTAGTCACATGTTTCAAAACAGATCATTAGGACCACTTAACAATATCAACTCTATTTCACTATACATAGTCCAATTCAGTATCTCAGGCAGTATTATTTCATGGACCTAGATCTGCAAAATTTGAAGGTAATACGTTATCATTAATTTTATCTTTTAAAACAATACTAATTTCTCATTATCACCTTTTTTCCCCCAATGAAAATAACATGGTGATATGGTTTAATTTTTTAATTAAAAATTCCTAAACACTGACAAAAGTGTCTTGATGTGATCCTCTGGATTTTTACCAATGAATAGTTATAGGGTTTGCAGCAAAACTTTTAGCCCCCAAAGTTCAAGCATCCTGAAAGAATGTTAACAATTCCTAGACATAGGTATATTTCAGATTCCTTAGTCATTTTGCTGTTTAATATTTCTTAACAAGTACTGCATGTGGGAGGCAACAAACATTTGCTAAATGCTTACTATGTGCAGCTGTGCTATTCCAGGCACTTACAGAGAGATAAAAGGTTAAATAAGACATGGTCCAAATCCATATTATTCAAACAGCTATAGCAGTGTTCTTCCTCTGGTAGAGATCAAGAAGTTCAGTTAACAGAAACTACTTTCCTAATTATTTTTTTAAGTGTGTGTGTGTGTGTGTGTGTGTGTGTGTGTGTGTGTGTGTGTGTGTGTATTCTTAAGTTATAAACATATCAGCTAAGGAAATGTTGAAGTTTGTGTTCTATTTTAGACAACAGCCTACAAAAAGCCTCCAATACAATTTATTATGAGACAAAGTAGTGGGTGGAAAAATCCCTAATATTATTCTTTTGGTAGCTACAGGAGACAGAGGAACACTCCATTTATAACATGTCACTGCAGTGGTGCCTCTTAATTATTCATTTTTGCTTTCTGAATCATGTCTTGAAGCTCTGTAACCCTTTGGTTAAGAAACTGCCACAAACATGTGGTCTTTCAGGATGTCTTCCCCAGATCAAAGAAAGTGGAAGGGGTAGTAGACCAAGTCATAGTGGGATTGAATGAGAAAGAACTGATGAGCTTCTGAAGAAGATTCAGTCTAGGTGCCAGAATAATCTAGGCAATATAGCACTGTAACATATGTTAGGCTTTACCTCTTAGGCAGTGTATCACCTGCAGCAGGCTGACAGGGAAAGTGAGATGCTTATAGCCTGGGAAGACATAGTGAAGAAATATTTTCTATGCCTTGGGATGTTACTGAAAACAACTGCCAAGTCTGGACCTATTGGACAATGTTTGCCTTTCAAGCTAAAGGTGATACTATTTTTTTTCACATTACAGACTGTGACTTCCTGTGGGTGAGTCTGTGACTGATAAGGCTAATGCATTATAAAGTCCCCTCCAAAAAGGTGAAACGTATAGTCCTTCCAGTGCTTAGAAAGATTAACCATTGTTTACAGTAGCTGTCACACTTTGTGGCTCAGTCTACCACTGTGATTTATCTCCTGGACAGTTCAATGTTTCAATTCAATTTTTTTTAAAATGAGATATTATGAAGTACCTACTATGTGCAAGGCTACTGCCCTAGGCATTGGGAATAGAAAGATGAAAAAAAAAGTGCATAGTCCTAACTCTAACTGCTATACACTAAAAGTCATTGGAGGCTTTTCTAATTTATTAAATTTTTAAATATTTTATTTAAATTTTGATATTTGTGTTTTTTCTACATTGTCCTCATTTCTACCTCTTTCCTATCAACAGAGTCATCCAATGTAACAGGGAAGGAAGGAAAGAAGGGAGGAAGAATGGGAGGGAGGGAAGGAATAAGGAAAGAAAGAAAAATTCAAAGAGAAAAAAGAAAAGCGATTAAGCAAACCTAATCAATACAATGACTGAGTCAGATCATCTATGCAATGCTTCAAATCCATAGGCACCCAACAAATGCATTTTCTCATCTCTTCTTTGTGGGAAAGCTTGGTACTATAATTGCAGCTTTCAGGGATTTATTGTTGTTTTCCATTCTCATTATTGTAATCCTTGTATAGTACTTTTCCTTGTCTTTGGATCGGTTACTTTGTCTTAACTATGCATCTCTCTATTCTTCATTTTCACCATGTGACTTTTACTCCATATATCCTTGAAGAATCTAGCTAGCAAACTTCTTTACAATGGCATCCTTCACTTTAAAACAATTTTATTGGTGCTATTTTAGCAAGTGACTGTGTGCTTCAAGCATGTATGTAGAAGTTCAAGTCTTCTAAATCAATGCCCCCAGAATGCCAGTGAGTAGACTGGATCACAGTTAACTTGAATATTTGAAACTCATTTTCCCATAACAGCTGAAGCTGGATCTACAGGATTTCAATTCAGTTCGATTCAGTTCAATTCAATAAGCATTTAATAAAGAATGGTCATTATCTATCCAGGGACACATTTGAAAAGGGAACATGGTCTCTGCCTCCAAAATTGGTCGATATTTTAATATACTAGAACTTGGAATTGATTTGGGAAGGTACATTTACCTTCACTTAATTGCAAGATTCATCCTGTCTCTCCCTTTAGAATGTAAACTGCTTGAGGGCAGGGACTTTTTTTTGTTTTGTTTTGTTTTTCTTTGTCTTTTCACTGAGCTTGGTACACAATAAATACTTAATATGAATTGATTAATTGAGGGAGAAGAGTGCTAACACCTTTGTGGATCAGAAAAGGCCTTGCCGACAAAGACACTGAATTTGAAGGGGAGAAGGGAGAATATTCCAGGCATGGGGACAGAACTTTTGCCAAAGCATGGCCTAAATATTAGTAAAGATGATGAAAATAGTCTTGGCATTCATGATATGCTATAATGATTTTAACGATAGCCTGAATAACTTGTAATAGATATTTCACTAATTCAGAATTCATAAATCCCTCCAACCCATCCTTTTACTGATGTCAGACTAAACTTCCTAAAATCTGAATTTCTTAGTGGATTCTGTTATTCTATGTCATTATTTTGCTCAAGGGTATTCAATGACTCACTATTGCCTACCACATTAAGTTGAAATCTCTCATTCTGGCTTTCAGAATCCATAATCTGGACCTGCCTCATCCATGCACTAGATGCCAGTTAAATGCTAACATTTGGAGTCAGGAAGACCTGGTTTTAAACCCTACATCTGTAGGCTTACTAGCTTTGTGACCCTGGACAAGTCATTCAATCTTTGTCTGTCTCAGACATCTGTAATATCAGGATAATACTAGCACCTAACTCCTAGGGTTGTGTTGTGCTGTGAAGATCAAATGAGATAATATATGTATAGCACTTTGCAAACTTTTAAGAGCTATATTAGTGCTATTATTATTATTATTATTGTCAGATTGTAGTTCTTTTAATGTCTCTATACATGACATGCGTTCTCTTGCCCAGAGCCTGGGCCACCGGGTACAGTCACTCACAAACCAGGCTATAATGTGCATTTGGAATTAGGTATTCCTGACTCTCTCCCATTCCCACTGTATAACTTGTCTTCCCACGTTATTATTAGAACATAAGCCCTTCAAGAACAATGACTATCTTGCTTGCTTGGATTTGTGTCTCTAATGTTTAACACAATGTCTGGCACATAGAAAGTACTAAATGACATTTTTTTTTCACTCATTCATTCATGTGCATATCCTCACTTCCTCTTTTTGCTCATGATATCTCCAATGCTTTTCTCCCTTAGGATCAGAGGTATGCACACAGGAAGTGGGTGTGCCTAGGCATAACCTGATGTCTCAAAAAAATTGTGTTTCATTTCTTGTATGTATTGTTAATGCAAAATTTACTTATTAATTTTTAAAAGTACAGTTTTAGTTTCTTTAATTTGAAGATAATAACTTTTATTACTGAATAGTTAATAAATATTTACCTTAAAATAATTCCCTGGGGGGCGGAGCCAAGAATGTGTGAATGCAGTGACTTGCTTGAGCTCTCCCCCAAACCCCTCCAAATACCCATAAAAAAAACAGCTCTAAACAAATTCTAAAGTACCAGAACCCACAAAAAGAGAGAGTAAAACAAATTTCCAGCCCAAGACACCCTGGATAGTTGATCAGAAAGGCATATCGCAGCGAGTGGGGAGAGGAGCTCAGTTCGGTGTGGGCACACAGGCCACAGTGAACCTGGAGCAGGCCTCAGAGGACTGAATCAAGGGCAGCTGTAGAGGTTTCCAGACTCCTCAATCCACAAACGCCAAAGACAACTTAGAAGGTCAGTGGGAAAAGTCTTTTTTTTTTGGTGAGAGAAGAGCTAGGTCAGAGCCAGTTCCAGAGTGCAGAGTGCAGGTTCTGGGCCTTGGCTGTGTCCTGAGCTTCCGGCCCACAGACTGAGGGGGAATCAAGTGGCTGATTAGAGGGGGATTGCAGGGATCTCTTTGCTGGTGCTGAGGCAGGAATCTCTTGCTTTGCCTGTGCTTGGATCTGGGTCACAGTTCTGGGTGGCAGTCCTGGGGTCAGGAGGAGCGCTGGTGTGGTGCAGTTTGTAGTGGCAGTGGAGAGAAAACCCTCCTCACAGTTCCAGGAGGGAAAAGACTGCTTGTGGCCAGAAACTCAAAGACCAGAGCACAGGCCAGGAAAAGAGTAAACAACTTGACCCTTATCATAGCACCCTGGAAGAACTGAAAATTTACAAGATTTCTCTGAAATATCTCTGAAAACAGCTATACAAACCCCCGAAGCTTGGGACAGTACATTCTCCACATTGGAAGCAGACTCTTACCCTAACAAAGAGTTTAAAACTCAAGTAGTTGGCTGGTATCATGAGCAAACCTCAAAAAAAGAGTCAGACTATATTATCTTACTTTGGTGACAAAGAAGATCAAAACATACAACCAGAAAAAGAAGAAACAAAGTCAGCTCCCAATCCAAAGCTCAAGAAAGCAAGTAAGAGAAGTAGAGGAAAAACTGGGAAGAGAAATGAAAGTGATGCAAGAAAATCATGAAAAACAAGTCAACAGCTTGCTAAAGGAGACCCAAAAAAATACTGAAGAAAATAACACCTTAAAAAATAGCCTAACCCAAATGGCAAAAGAGGTCCAAAAAGCCAATGAGGAGAAAAATGCCCTAAAAAGCAAAATTGGCCAAATGGAAAAGGAAGTCCAAAAGCTTACTGAAGAAAATACTTCCTTAAAAATTAGAATAGAGCAATTGGAAGATAGTGACTTTATGAGAAATCAAGACACAGTAGAACAAATCCAAAAGAATGAAAAATTAGAAAACAATGTGAAATATCTCATTGGAAAAACAACTGACCTGGAAAATAGATCCAGGAGAGAGAATTTAAAAATTATTGGACTATCTGAAAGCCATGATCAAAAAAAGAGCCTAGACATCATCTTTCAAGAAATTATCAAGGAAAACTGCCCTGATATTTTAGAACCAGAGGGCAAAATAGAAATTGAAAGAATCCACGATCTCCCTGAAAGAGATCCCCAAAGGAAAACTCCTAGGAATATTGTAGCCAAATTCCAGAGTTCCCAGGTCAAGGAGAAATATTGCAAGCAGCCAGAAAGAAACAATTCAAGTATGGTGGAAACACAATCAGGATAACACAAGATTTAGCAGCTTCTACATTAAGGGACTGCAGGGCATGGAATATAATATTCCAGAGGGCAAAGGAGATAGGATTACAACCAAGAATCACCTACCCAGCAAAACTGAGTATAATCCTTCAGGGGAAAAAATGGTCATTCAGTGAAATAGAGGACTTTCAAGCATTCTTGATGAAAAGACCAGAGCTGAATAGAAAATTTGACTTTCAAATACAAGACCCAAGTGGAACATGAAGAGTAAACAGGAAAGAGAAATCATAAGAGACTTATTAAGGTTTAACTGTTTAATTTCTGCATGGAAAGATGATCTTTATAACTCATGAGACCTTTGTCAGTATTAGGTTAGTGGGAGGGGAAAAAATTATATGTATGTATAGATAGATAGATAGATAGATAGATAGATAGATAGATAGATAGATAGAAAAAGGGCACAAGGTAAGTTGAAGATGAGGGGTGATATCTGGAGAATAAAATTAAGGGGTGAGAGAAAATGATACTAGGAGAAGAAGAAAGGGAGAGGTAGAATGCGGTACATTATCTCGCACAGAACAGAGAAGAAAAGGTTCTTACAGTGGAGGGGAAACAGGGGAAGGTGAGAAGAAATGAGGGAATCTTATTCTCATAGGATTTGGCTTAAGGAGGGAATAACATACACACTCAATTGGGTATGGAAATCTGTCTTACCCTAGAGGAAAATAGGGGAGGAAGGGGACAAAGAGCAGGGGGATGATAGAGAGAAGGGCAGATTGGGAAAGGGGGTAATCAGAAGGAAGTACTTCTGAGGAGGGACAGGGTCAAAAGAAAGAATAGAATAAATGGGGGGGGCAGGATAGGATTAAGGGAAATAGAGTTAATTTGTCACAACACGTCTACTATGGAAGTGTTTTGCATAACAGCACATGTATGGCCTCTATTGACTTGCTGGCCTTTTCAATGAGGGTGGGTGGGGTGGGAGGAAGTTTTAAAAACACATATTTAAAAAAAAATTTCCACATGCAACTTGGAAATAAGAAATACAGGAAATGAGGTACATAAATCTATCCTGCCCTACAGGAAAATAGAAGGGGAAGGGGATAAGAGAAGGAGGGGGGAGAGAGATAGAAGGGAGGGCAGACTAGGGGAGGGGGTATTCAGAATGTATGCCATCTTGGGGTGGGGGGAGGGGCAAGATGGGATGAAAATTTGGAATTCAAAATCTTGTGGAAGTAAATGTTGAAAACTAAAAATAAATAAATTTATATTAAAAAAATAAAAATAAAAAAATTTAAAAAAAGAATAAAGAGTCAACAAAACAAAAAAAAAATTCCCTGGATGCACACACTAGTGAAATTGCTGCATATATATCTATGCTTAAGATCACAGATTTCAAAGGGAACTTCATCTAGGTCATCTCCCTTATTTACAAAAGAGGAAATAGATTCAGAGAGTCAAAGTGATCTACTCAAGGTTATATATGGAATAAACAAGTAACCAAGATTTGAACTCAGTTCCCAAGACTCTAAATCCAGTGCTCGTCCCCCCCACCCCAGCATCATGGTACCTTCTTTCTGACTTTCTATCCATCCTTCCAGGGCTATTTCTATTTCTACTTTCTCCAATAAAAGATAGATAGATAGATAGATATCCACTCAAGTGTTCATTACTATCTCTCTTTTTCAAATTGTTATAACATTTTCTATTTCCATGGTTTAAATTTGGATAGAATTACACTGTTTTCTAATTGTGCCCTCTCATCTCTTATATTAGATTATAAACTAATGGAGGGACCACAAAGTGGTGAGTAGATTCTCCATCTGAATGATTGAAGTCTTATTAGAGCATTAGTAGTTATTTTGTACCTAGCCTTGTAAAATTTGTGGGAAAAAATTTAAATATTTGATTCTCACTTTTATTTTACAAAATTTTTTTTACAAAATTTACAAAATTTACACATGCCACTTTCACCTTTTCCTGATACTTCCCATATCAGTAAACTCAAAGAACTAAGCATTTGTCCCTGAGGCTACTTTTAGGCTTCAAGCTTCAGAGCCAAGCTAGGAAAATAGTCATAGAAGAAGCCAAACTTATGATAGTACTCTTATCTGTGTATGCACGTGCATGTGCATGTATCTCTGTATGTATCTGGGGGGGGGGGGCAGAAGCTGATTTGCATATTTGTCAAATACTCTTTCTTTGTCCCTGTCTGTCTTGGTCTTTCTCCCCCTTTTTTCCTGTTCCTCCCCTTCTCCCTCGCCCTTCTTTCTTCCACTTCTCTCTATCCATGTCCCTCCCTTCTCTCTTTCCCTCCCCTTGCATTCTCCCTTTTCCTTCCCCCTCTTCTCCTTCCTCCTCCCCTCCTATTTCCCTCCTTCTCCCCTCCCTCTTCATCTTACATTCTTCTTTCTCCTTCTCCCTTTTCTCTCTCCCTTCCCTCCTCTTCTTTTTCCCTTCTCCCTCTCAGTCTGTCTCATAAGAATATAGGTAAAGTGTCACTTCTTCCTTTGTAAAAATTCCTATTCATAACCTAAAGTGACTAGGTCTGATAAGAGTGGCTCAAACAAGTAGAAACAAAAAAGAATGATCATTATCTATCCAGGGCCACATTTGAAAAGGGAGCATGGTCTCTGCCTCCAAAATTGGTCTGATATTTTAATGTACTAGAACTTGGAATTGGTTTGGGAAGGTACATTTACCTTCACTTAAGAACTAAAAAAAAAAAAAGTATCTTAGAGAAATTATAAATCACCACTTTGCTCCTTTTCTTTTTCTTCTTTCCATTCTCTCTCTCTCTCTCTCTCTCTCTCTCTCTCTCTCTCTCTCTCTCTCTCTCTCTCTCTCTCTCTCTCTCTCTCTCTTTCTCTCTCTCTCTAGGTTGACAACACTAAAAGACTGTCAGAGTTGACTCTCAGTAGCAGCAGCAGCAGCCAATGTATAAATGGGCAGAATGCCTAAGTAAGTATGTGAGCTCTCTTTTCCTACTCAGGTGCCCATATTGGGCTGAATTCCACAAATGGTCATTCTGGATACTGTTGCTGCTGCACAGACATGTTCATGGCAGCAAGGGTGAGGTGCCCTCTCAACCCAAAATATGTATAAACCAGGAATGTTTTCTTTGGGTATATAGCCTAGTCTCTTATAAATCAGAGATTTAAGCCTGGTCAAGTCAACAAGCCAACATGGTCATTCTGATCTTTGTCACTGGTTGTTAGCTTAACAACTGCAGAATAAATAGCAACAAATACTTAATTTATATTAAATGCAGTATATAGATAAATCATTTATCACTTACTATATACCAAGCAGAGTGTAAAATAATGAGAGAACATAGAGAAGCAAGTAAGACAGTCACTGCTCTCAAGGAGTTTACTTTCTAGTAGAAGAAGACAGCAGATATAGGGAAACTGGAAAGGGGAGTATATATGTAGCAGATAGCTCGGGATTGGTCTGATGGCCTGGTTCCATGCTAGGTAAAAACTCACTTATGAGGGGCAGAGTCCAAGCTTGCCCTTTAGGCATGAGGGTAAGGCAGGGAAATTAAAATGATGGCTGGAGTGTAGCCAATTAGCTGGTACAGTGGATAGAGAGTTGGACCTCATGTTAGGGAGACCTGAGTTTAAATCCAGCCTCAGACACTTACTAGCTGTGTTATCCCAGGCAAGTCATTGTCTGCCAAAGTTTCCTCAGCTGTAAAGTGAACATAATAAATGGGATGATATTTGTAAAGTTTTTTATACACCTTAAAACACTATGTAAATGCCTAGCTATTAGGCAGCATTGAAAGGAAATGTCCAGGAATTATTGTGGAACCCTGGATCTAGGCAAAGCAAAACAAAAGCCCACCAATCAGAGCTGGGCAGCCCAAATAATCTATCAATAATTTTTTATAAGTGCTGGTTATGTGCCAGACCCTGTGCTAAGGGTTGAAAATATAAAGGCAAACACACACACACACACACACACACACACACACTTACACACACACTCCATATCCTTGAGGAATTTACATACTAATGTTGAAGAAAGAATTTAAAGAAATTGGCACCTATATGATGCATCCAGAGTAAAATGAACCTAACTTTCGTGTGGAGGGCCCAAATGGCTGGAGAGACCAGGAAGGTCTTCTGTGAAGATAATACCTGAGCTGAATATTGAGAGAAATGAGGGATTTCAAGAAGCAAGAGGGACAGGGAGCAAAATCCAGTGTTCTTGTCTAGCAAAGGAAGAGCTAAACAAAGCTTGCTTGGTTTCCACTGGGCCTGAAACATAAAGAAGCAATGAATATCTCTATTGAACAAGAAGAAGCATCTATCACTTTCCTCCAGTGTGCTTGTCTGGGCAGAGGTAAGTGTGCTTAATACTTATACCCGGATAAGAAGCAATATTTCTGGGATTCAGTGGCCCTTTTTGTTGATTTCAGGGCTTTTCTTTCTGCAGAAAAACTCTTTTATTTCTTGTCTTTTCTTTAAGTCTGTGGCAGGAAGGGAAAGATGTGTTAACCTACCTGCATTTATAGAGCTGAGTGGGCTGCTGTACTGATTCTGAACTGAAGTACTAGGAAGCAAATGTTATAAGGTGCCCTGGGAATTGCTAGACTGAAAAGCATTGCATTCAATTTGTAAAATAATGTTTTTTATTCTTGTCTGTCAATGAATTAACAGAGCAGAGAGACCTTATCTTTCAGCATCTTCTTCTGTAAAATGGGAATCATAATCCAGTTTTTCAACATTCCTGGGCTGTTTCATTCTCTCTTTTTATATACCTGCTGCCTGGTTTGTAGGCATTTAATAAACACTTGCTGATTGATTGATCATAATGTTCATGTTGGTAGTAAATGTAACTTACTAATGATTTCTGGATTAGTTAAACATGAAGATTGCCTGAAAATGCCAGTCTCTCATTTTTCTTGGAAATTTTTAAAAAAATGTTACATGGGAAAAGTGGACACTGTGTTTGCTCAGCATATCTCTACATGAGAAACAGTAAGCGTACATCTTTCAACTATGCTCCCAGAGATATGAACTTTTTTTTGTCTCTAAAAAAAAAACAAAATAATACACATGCATTTGAGACCACACTTTTTTGAGATATCAGAAACTAAGCAACAATGTAGGCAATGCAGTGAAATCTGATGAATTCAGATCACAGTAATTCATTGTAATATTTGGGATGGGGATCCTGTGAGGTTTCCTTTTGCCTTATTAACCTTCCATAGGCATTTATTGGGTATCTGTTGTTCCCAGCATTGATAGGCACTGTAGTAAATACATAAGAGCATAAAGCATAGTCAGCCTCCTCTTCAAGAGAGGAGACTGCAAGCATTACAAGATAAAGTATAGTTGAAGAGTTCTGACTTGTCTGGGATAGACAAGAATTATAAGAGACAGGGATGAGGATGGTGTATATCCCTGATATAGAGTACAGTCTTTACACCTGAACAGAGGAAAGAAAGGAATGATTTCAAGGAAGACTGAGTCATTCCCTTTGGCCAAAAGTTAGTGTCCAGCTTTATTTCATTATTTATTTTCATTGACACAAAGAGAATGACTCAGTCTTCCTTGAAATCATTCCTTTCTTTCCTCTGTTCAGGTGTAAAGACTGTACTCTATATCAGGGATATACACCATCCTCATCCCTGTCTCTTATAATTCTTGTCTATCCCAGACAAGTCAGAACTCTTCAACTATACTTTATCTTGTAATGCTTGCTAGTTTCACATGCATCAGCTCCTCTTGTCTAAGTATACTCTACCCAAAATGTAAAGGATCCCAAATGCCAGATTGAGGATTTCATATTTTATCTAAAAGGTAATGGGGGAGTACTAAACATTTTTGAGCCAGAGAATGTCATAGATTTGTGCCTTAAGATTATTTGGATAGCTGTTTAAAGGATGGATTGGAGAGAGAAAAGGCTGCAAGCAAGGAGGGGAATTAGAAAGCTAGAAGAACATGGAAAGACTTGCACAAAATAATGAAGAACAAAATGAGCAGAACCAAGAGAATATTGTATACAGTAACAGCAATATTATTTTAAAAACAACTTTTAAGAACAATAACTGAGTCATTTTGACTATTATAAATACCCAAATTAGCTACAAAGGACATATGAAGGAAGATGCTATCTGCATCCAGATAAAGAAGTGATAAATAGAAGTATGAATAGAATGTTTTTACATACATACACACATATATATTACACAGACACGCACACACATAATATTTTTGTCTAACAGTAGCCATCTCTTGGGGTAGGGGGGAGGGAAAGAAGAAAAAAAGAAAATTACATGATAATTTTTATTATATATTTAAAAGGAATAGCAAGTTGTACATAATATATTTGCAGTTTCATGTACAAATAAATTTTTGCCCATTCCACTATGTTATACAGATATTTATTTTATTTCTTAAGTTAAGAATAAAATAAATATAACTGGAAAAAAAACCAAACTCTTACCACAATCTTGGTGAAAGATGATGGGTAAGGGGCAGCTAGGTGGTACAGTGGATAGAGCACCAGCCCTATATTCAGAAGGACCTGAGTTCAAATCCGACCTCAGACAAATAACACTCATTAGCTGTGTGACCCTGGGCAAGTTACTTAACCTCATTGCCTAGAAAGAAAGAAAGAAAGAAAGAAAGAAAGAAAGAAAGAAAGAAAGAAAGAAAGAAAGATGATGGGGACTTAGTAGTAAATGATATGGTTGAGGCTAATCCAGAAGAATCAGCAACTTTATTGAGCTACAAAGATGAGCAATGAGGTACAGTCAAAGTTGACTCCAAGGGTAAAAATTATATAAATGAATGTGTATTAACTCTAAGTGTATAAATCTGGGTGACTGGAGATGGTGGCTTCCCTAAAATATAGGAAAGTTTCTAGGAGGACTGGATAATGAGATTTTTTTTTAACATGTTGAGTTGAAAATTTTGACTAGATATCAAAATGGTATATGTAGCAGGCACTAGGCAACAAGAGATAGGAGTTCAAAAGAGAGATTAGGCCTGGACATAAAGATTTGGAAGTCATCTGCATAGAAATGATAGTTGAACCTATGTACTGATAACATCTCCAAGGGAGATACAATACAGAAATAAGAGAAGAAAGTGCAGGACAGAGTCCTGAGGAGCCAGGGATCTTAGAGCTAGGAAAATGGATCAGCAAATAAGACCAAAATCAAGCACTGGAATAGATTGGAGAACCACAAAGAAAGCAGCCTAATGAAAGTCAAAGGAGGTGAAAGAATGAGGGGTGGGGGTGGGGAGCAAGTAGTCAACAATGCCAAAAGATGAAGAGAGATTAAAAAGAATTAGAAGAGACTAAAGACAATATGATTTAATAATTAGTACCTTGGACAGAACAATTTCAGTTGAATGGTAGGGCCCAAAAACACATTGTAAGGGGTTAAGAAGGAAGATAATAAGGATCTAGAGGCAGCAGGAGTGATATGTTTTACCTTCTAATACTCTTGCATTGAAATCAATCAAAAACATTTAGCAAGCCCTTGATATTGTATTAGGGATGGGCCTAATACCAGCCTTTTGTTAGTTCAGATCCAATTATAAGGCAAAATGAGGCACACCACCACAAAATGAGTCATTGAATTGTAACAACAGGTTTATTTTGCCCTAATACAAAAAGGATAGGTAACAAGCTTACAGTAGAACTTAAATTCTATAAAATTTCCCCACCCTTGACTTTATATGGAAATGCATCTGATTTACATGGTCTTGTGTGGTCTTCAGGCATCTACAGATTCCATTTGGGTGAGACTGTTATGCCTTTAGATGATTAGGAATCAAGTCAAGGGATGCAAGGGCCAATCAGATCCATGGGATAGCTTTGTTAATCCTATGGGGAAAACCATTCCCTGTTTCAAGGAAACAGAGAATCCTGATCCTATCACACATGGCATCAACTTTTCGCTCTAACTTGACCCCTACCCTCATTCAATCAGTTGCCCAGTCTTGTCCAATTTATTTCTACATCTTTCGCATTCAAACTCTTCTCTGTACTAATAGCAGACATCTTAGCACAGGTCTCCATCACCTCTCACCTAGGTGGCAAAATGGATGGAACACTGGTCCTGGAGTCAGGATGACCCAAGTTTAAACCTAAGCTCAGATATTTACTAGCTATGTGACCCTGGGCAAGTCACCTGACTTCCTCTGCTTCAATTTCCTCATCTGTAAAGTGTGGAAATAATAGCACCTACTTCCCAGGGTTGTTATGAGGATCAAATGAGATAGTATTTTTAAAAACACTTTGTAAATCTTGGAGTCTTATATAAATGTTAGCCATTCTTATTGACTTACTGCACCTACTTAGTCACCGTATCTCTAGTATCTCCCATATATAAAGAATCCTCAATACAACCTGAAAATCAATGTTGTTGTTGTTGTTTTTTTGGTGAGGGCAATTGGGGTTAAGTGACTTGCCCAGAGTCACACAGCTAGTGCATGTTATGTGCATAACAGTCTCACCCAAATGGAATCTGTAGATGTCTGAAGACCACACAAGACCATGTAAATCAGATGCATTTCCATATGAAGTCAAGGGTGGAGAAATTTTATAGAATTTAAGTTCTACTCTAAGCATGTTATGCTCCAAAAATCAATATTGTTAAAGTGGTTCTCACCATATCACTTTCTTGCTCAAGAAGACACAGGGGCTCTTTGTTTACTCGAGAACAACCTATAAACTCCTCTGACATTTAAAATCCTTCACGACAGCATTCTAACTTACCTTTTTAGATTTCTTACACATAATTCCCTATACACAATGCTTCAGTCAAACTGGCCTACTTTTTAATTCTTCATAAATAGTATTTCATCCCCTGTCTCTGTACCTTTCCTCTTCCTCAATGCCTGAAACATGTTCCCTCATTACCAATGCTTCATAGGATCCCTGTCTTCCTTCAAAGGTCAACTCCAGTGTTACCTCTTACATGTGGCCTTGCTCACCCTTCCAGCTAACAGTGTATCCAAAAATTTGTGTGCATTTATCATGTGTGAATTGTGCAATCCCTGGCACATTGTTATGCTGCCTCCACTCTTAGAATATAAGTTCCTTGAGGTCAGAGACAGTTGTGGTTTTGTCTTTGAATCATTTCATATTATAGTAGGAACAGCCCATGACCATGTACCCAAGAGCACTGGTAATACCAATACCCCCCAGACCACTGGTCCTACTTTCAACATTGCCTAACAGCTTTTGCCCAGGGAAGGAACCTTGCGGAGATGTAACCTGGCATCTTCCTCTGAAACTACATATCTATATCTATTCATAATAGATATATATGTACATATATACATGTGTATATATGTACATATATAGGTCTATATACATAAATACGTATACATATTTATAAATAGATAGATAAAAATACATGTAAATTTATAACTGAATCAAGAAGGAAACTCCATGGGAAGCGAAAGAAAACAATTTCAGGGGGCAGCTAGGTGGTACAGTGGATAGAGCACTGGCCCTGGAATCAGGAGGACCTGAGTTCAAATTCGGTCTCAGACATATAACATTCACTAGCTGTGTGACTCTAGGCAAGTCACTTAACCCCAATTGCCTAACCAAAAAAAAAATCATATCTTTAGGTATCATCATGAAAAAAAACATTTATTGACCACATGTATTTCATGGTAAATAAAGAGTTCTGTACAAACCTTCACTTCTAGCCTTTTCCATCATACTCTAGACATCTAAATCTTCAAGGATAGATGCCTTGGAAGATAGCTAGAGTCAATATATTGAACTCTGGTTGTGGACAGTGGGGCCAGTGAGAAGCCTTCTCCCCTAGCCTGCTTATATACTTCAGCTATGAAACTGCTAAAGGAAATATTTGCATGTCTAGGGAGTTAAGCTGAAGAGACATCTTGCAGCCACCCAAAAGGAGTGTTTGCTAACTCCTTCTACACATGCAGCTGAATTATCATTATCATCACTATTGCCAATACCACCACCATAATTAACTATTTTTCAATTCAAGAAACATTAAGCACCTAGCTGGCAAAGCAGATAGAGTGCTTGGCCTGGGGTCAGGAGCTTGTACTCTAATAGGGGAAGACAACACACACAAAAAGTGGAAAGGTTGGGGATGGCACCAAGAGGTAACTGGTGTGGGGACATCATGTTCCTTGGAGTTCAAATCAAGCAGAGCTTCAGATGGAAAGTGGACAGGTAGCTGAAGAGTCCAGGTCTAGCACTCTATAAAGGAAGACTTTGGGAGAAATTTAACGCTCCACCCTCTAGTCCTCAATCACAGAAGAAAGGAGGTTGAGGAGTTGGAAAGGGGTTGAGTATTCAAAACTGAGTTAAAACTCATGTTGATGTGGTTTCAGGTGATTAGCTTATCCTAGGAGAAGGATCACATTCCTTGGAGTTCAAACTCATCATCATCATCATCATTACCACCACCACCACCATTATCACCATCACCATCACCATCACCATTAGCATTATCATCATTTCCATCATCACCATCATCAACATCATCCTCATCTGCACAGGAATTCTGAGCACAGGGAATTAAGTCTCTTTGAGGATTGGGACTGAAAGTGTAAACTAGGTCATTCTCATTTCCAAATGAATCAGGATATAATCAGTCCTAGGGTGGAAGAGAGGGAAAAGAAAGAACTCTCTCACTGTAACTCAAGTAATACATGTTAAAATACTCCCAGATATGAATTCTGATTTGTTATTTCTCCTTTTCTCTATTCTTTAGTGATATGGTTTGTCCCAACACGGGTAAAATGGGTGACAGTTTCATTATAAATCCTATTTTTCAAGCAGTTATAATTTGATGCTGAAAAAAAAATAGCTTCAGGCTTTAAGTTAGCAAACAAGGCCTCAGTTTGGGAATGAATTTTTGGTTTTCTTTGAAAATCAATTTAACAAAACGAGAACAGTAATATTTTGTGTGGTTTTTTTTTGGCAAGAAAGTGTAATGTTGCCAAAAAAATAGAAAGTTTGTTCATGTTTAGCCTCTTAATTGCTACAACTATAGAATGTTTGAGCTAGAAAGGATCTCAGAGATCCCATCAGGAGTCTTTTGTATAGCATTAAATTTATTTTTAAATGTATCATGAAGATCAGGGACTGAACAGAAATGGAACTATTTTAAAAGATGCATCTAAGAGCATATATACCATATTTATGTCTTTCATCTTTTAGCTGACTTTTCTGATGCTATTAAAACCCATATGCATATACAGCTGAAAACACTGTGAGAAAATGAGTTGATTTCTTTCAAGGTACATTTAATTTGTCTTTTAGTGAATATCTTTGGTACTGCTCTCAAGAACTTTCTTAGCCATTTAGGGGCTTTCTCTGTTTACTTCACAAAAATGGTCACTCAGTTACCATTTGGAGTTGTTGCTATCACTTCCCTGAAGTCAATACTAATCCTCTCTTGTTTGAATTTATGTGGTATCTGTCTACACTTCATCTTTCCCTCTGCCCTGGTTGCTATCTTTCACCTTAACATGAAGCTGTTGCTTAGGGATTCATGATGATATCCCAACCCTGTTCGTTTTCAGAGATACTATATTGTCTTGTCATTTGATGTTAAGTATGGCTCATGGCAGTTCCAAATAAAACTATTCCAGAAACTGAATGTAAAAGTAGTTGTAATTACCACTTCACTGACTTTCCCATTAGCTGATGCTGCATATGAATTGTGAGGTGAAGAACTGATGTAATCAGATATACAAATGATTCATAGGATAGTAGATTCAGAACTGCAAAAGACCTTAAAGGCCATCAAGACCAACCCTCAAATTTTACAGATGAAGAAACTGAGGCACAGAGAGGTTAAATAGTTACCCAGAGTCACATAACTAGTAAGTGTCCAAGTTGGTATTTGGACATGTTTTCCTGTCTCCAATTCCAATGGTCTATGTACCTCTTCAAATAAACACAAAAATGCATTTGTATAGGAGGCTATGTTGTTGGTAAAAGTGGTATGTATGGGGAGGAGGGAAGGCTTGGCTTGATGCTTTTAATTTTCTATTTTGGTAGCTATATGTAATTGCTGTTTTGTTTAGTCGTGTCTGCCTCTCGATGACCTCATTTTGAGGTTTTCTTGGCAGAGATACTGAAGTGGTTTGCCATTTTCTTCTCCAGCTCATTTTACATGTGAGGAACAGAGGCCAACAGGGTTAAGTGACTTGCCCAGGGTCACAAAACTCATAAGTGTCTGAGGCCTGATTTGAACTCAGGAAGATGGCTTCTCAATGTTCTATTCATTGTACCACCTAGCTGCCCAAGGTGTGTCATGAGGGAGATCCAAAACAAAATGGTAACCAGGAATGTATACTAGGTCAAATAATTAATGATATATTGAACATGGTCATAGATCTGAGTAAGTAAATAAAATATTAATCTACTTATGACACTGATGTAAAATGGTTAACAGACCATATAGTTTTCTCAAAATATGTAAGACACGTTATTCTGTTCCTAATAAAATATTTTTAAAATCCATATTTTAAAAGGTACCACAGTTAGGTTGAATATGTAATAGGTCAGTGAGTTGACAAATAAATATTAAGTGCCTACTATGTGCCAGGAACTATGCTAAGCTCTGGGGATACAAAAAGAAGCAAAAGACAGTCCCTATCCTAGAGGAGCTCACAATCCAATAGGAAAGACAACACACAAATAACTATGTATAAACAAGCTACTTATAGGATATATAGGAAATAATCAACAGAAGGAAGGCACTAGAATTTACAGCGTTTGGGAAAAGCTTCCTGTAGAACATGTGAACTTGAAGGATGCCAGGAAATCTTGGAGGCAGAGATGAGGGGAACATTCCAGGCATAGGGGATAGCAGGTGAAAATTCCTGGAGCACAGAAATGGATATCTATTGACCTCAATGACCCAAGTACCCCTTCCAAACAATTTTTTCTAATGATGTGAGCAAGATTTCTTCAACTTGTGAAACATAATTTAGAAACCAATAAACTCTAGTTTGCCTTGTATAAAAATGATTTATGTGAGATTCTGGTGGGGGGAAAAAAGGAAGCTTTCTTTAGCCAAAAAGGAGAATAAAACCACCCCCAGAGCAGTGTTGTGACATCTCCAATGTGTGAAGCATTGTGAAATAGTGTTAATGTCGTGGTTACTGTACTAATGTCTTAGTGTCATGCAGCACTGTTTCCGGATCTACTTCCCTCTTATTGCTAGTGGAAACAGTTACAGGCAGAGAATTTGATATTTGTCGCTTTATATTCATTTTGTATTTTGCACTGAGAGATGGCTTTCTCTGAAATTTTCTAAACATTTTATTCTGCATATATTTAAATTATCTTTCTATGCAGTTAAATATTGCAAGGTTTTCTATTTCTTTGAGTCTATAATTCCTTGTCCCAAGCTGTGTCAGTAAGGCTTTGGTTTTATTATTACAATGGTTGCTGTGACCATTAAACCAGGCAGCTGGTGAGGGCTTAGTAGTTCTGAGTGATGGGGTAAAAGGGTCAATACCTGAAGAAGAAAATCAGAGTGAGCCTAAAAGTATTAAGGCATGAAATAAGACCTATGGATAAAAATAGAAATGATGATTCATTATACTAATACTTCTGATTCCTGATATTCTCTGTCATTGGATGCACTGTTGCTAGGACACTGGTAAACATGAAGCTGGTTGATTAAAAGAAATGTGTAGTGTTACATTGTGTGTAGATAGATAGATAGAAAAACTATATTCTGTGTGATTATTTCATACTACTTAGTGTTTTCCTCAAAGTACAGAAAACTCTGCCCACTCATTTCTTCGTTGCCATAATGACAAGATTTTGAGCAGATATTGAATTAGTAATAAGCCAGAGAACCTTCCTCTTCTAATGACATTTTGGGTGGAAAATGTATCCTAGGAAACAAGTATCTGGTTTTTGACTAGTAGAAATTGGTTACCTCATCAAAGAGGTAACCACAAATGATTTCAGATTTAGTACTTTCTGAATAGGACGGGACTGGAAGGAAGAGAAAGATTGTTTTGTTTTGTTTGGCTTTCTCCTTGCTCTGGCCCATTTGATTCAGGTATTTATGATGTTTTCTGGGCTGGACACTGAAGACATATTGTGCAAAATAACTGGGAGGAAGTAAAATAATTATATTTATTGGCATACAGTAAAACTTACAACTTTTTACATCATTAAGAAAACTTTTAACATTCACTGTTATCCTTTTGTGAATTTACTTGTTTTACATAATTTGACATTGACTTCAAAGCATTTTGACACGTTCTTTAATTCTTCATCGTGAAGCCACACATTGTATTGGATAGCAAACATAACTTTTACAAATAGTCCATTTTCCCAAGTGTAACCCTAATTTTTAGCCCTTAGGTTTTCAATGAGTTTTATATCAAGTGAATTCCCTGAACAATGAAGTGTTTTTCTCCACCTTTTTGGACAAACTTCCTAACCTTTCTAACGTGTGACATGTCTCTGTGACTTTCTGTAATTCTGGAATAATTCTGCTTATCAATACATGAATATATTTATCATAATTCAGCATTTTTTCAATACAAACAAGACTTCCTGGCATACAAGGAGAAAAAGAAAATCCCCGAAAGATTTTGGTTGGCTGTTTACAATCTAATGAAGATGCCCAGTTGTAACAGGCTCAACTGGGCTTCTGACACCGGTTTTGAGTGAATGAAAAAGCAAGTTTTATCAGTAAAAATAAATATTTTTTCTAATCTTCAGTATTCCAGTCTTTGTATCGTCTTCCCCTTGGCAAGTATTTTTTTTTTAATTTCAAAGCAGTAATCCAACTTCAATAAATCTACATCACACTATAAAGGAATCCATAACAACTTCTACAGCTGTCAGATTTCTCTGAAGGCCTTTGCTTGTTTTCTGTGAATTAGTTAAGTTGTTTCACAGCAATAGTTTGTCAATTTTAATGTAGTTTGTAACTTTCAATTGTACTTTCCTTTGCACTTAGGTATGACTGATATTGCTTCTTCATGGACTTGGATAATTTTATAAACACTTAACCTCTTCACAAGAGTCATTGAAATGTCTCAATCATTTGAAGTGCCTTTTTTAAAAGTTATGACCTTTGCACATTTTCTTGGAGTAATATCCCTTCTTAGAAGCAACAGCATTAAAAACACAACAATAACAAAAAGAGTGGTGTACCAAGTGTCATTGCACAAAAATAAAATATACAAGCAACCTAATGGTAGGGACATCAGGTTAATTCAGTTGTAACTGGTCAAGGTTAAGCATTTTAAGTCAGCTTGGTGTCATTAGAAGTACAACATGAATGACCCCTGCAATCATAAAACAAGTGCATATTCAAATTATTGCTTTTCCCAATTAATTCACACAGCACAAGTTGAAATGGATATGTCAATGCTGTACCATTCCTCTACCTTCCTCCAAGTGGGAAGTCCATCTGTACCAGAGCTTCTGACTCACAGCATTGAAATCAGTTAGTTTGCTTAAATTTAAATCCTGAGATGAGAATAAAGATTTTCAGTTAGTTATTTTTAATTCTGGCACATAGTTGTCATTTACTAAATATTTATTAATTGATATTGATTGAAAATTCTACAAGCAGAGATGTTTTATATAGTTCTACAGCACATCCTACCCAATTCTTCTTATTTTAATTGGTTCATTCAATAATTTTTAAAGAGCTATGAGTTCAAGAGGGCCAGGTGTCATAGAGAAGAATATTCTGTAGCTTTGATTTTTAGCTCTTAGGTTTTCATTGGATTTTATATCAGGTAAGTTCCCAGAACAATGAAACATGTTTATCCTCATCTCTTCGATAAACTTCTTAATCCTTTGTGATGTATGGCGTAAAGACATCTCTATTTGGGACTTTCTGTAACTGGAACAATTCTGCTTGTTCCAAAACAGTCAGATATATAGCAGGGGGGAGAGAAGGAATATATACCTTGGTCTTTAAAAAAACCAAAAACACGGAAGCAAATTGATGGGTCAGCAGATTGACTCGTTTGAATTATCTTAAGGGAATGAAACCCCTTTCTTGCCTCTTCTCAGCATCAGCCAAATGGCAGGCGGTACAAGCCCAGTTCCCCAGTCAGTTCCTGTAAACAAAGTTACTTATTTATAGCTTTGCTCTCAGTAATGTTCTCACAATCTCAGTCAGACAGCAACCCCAAGCCCCTAGACAACACCCAGACAAAAGCAAAGAAAAAAAAAAGAAAGAAATGAAGAACCCTTGAACACATTGACTTCGAGTTCAGTGCTAGTCCCTTGGCTTGGGTTGTTAGGTGTTAATGCATTGGGAAAACATTTAAAATGAGGATGGAGGTCGCTAGCCAAAAAACATATAATAAGTGTGTCTTCTTGGACCCAAGGCACTAAAGTAGTCATCTGATCTCCTTGAAATCAGGCAACAGGCCGAAAATAAAATTTGTTGCATATTGGTTCTTCTTTCTCGTTTATTCTCCTTTTTGATTTTCACCAAACCAGCCTTTTTGTAGGATTTCCGAGGCAGAGTAGATATATAAAAACCTCAAAACTCCCTCAAAATCTTTTTTTTTTTGCCTCAGTTATTTAAATAATAGAGATTTGCTGGAGGTTGGCAGGCAGACTTTAAGTTATTAAAAATAAGAAAAATAATAGGAATAAAAATAAAAGAACTATGTCTAATATTTTATAATAGTTTCATATATAAATTCATTGATCTTTTATCCTCTTATTCTCTTCTCTGAAACTGCATTAGCTTTTGATTTCCATGACTGTGAATATTCTTATTTCTTTTTCTATGTCACTAACCTCCTACCCTCTTTTTTTTACATGCTCCTCTTCTTCTGTACCCTCCTAAATATGTGTTCCCTATGAATTTATACTAAGTTCTTTTCTCTAGGTAATAGTAATCTCTCTCTCTCTCTCTCTCTCTCTCTCTCTCTCTCTCTCTCTCTCTCTCTCTCTCTCTCTCTTTCTCTCTCTCTTTAATTTCCAATCTCATGGATTTAATCTCTTTCTCTCTCTCTTTAATTTCCAATCTCATGGATTTAATTAACATCTCCATGCAAATAACTCTTAAATCCACATCCTTGACCTCTCCAAAGTTCATATCAATCAATCAATAAGCATTCATTAAGTTTGTACCATGTATGGGCACTGTGTCAAATGCTGGAGATACAAATACAATGAATGAAACAATCCTTAGTCGTATGGAGGATGAATTCTAATACATGCATCTCCAAATGTATCCTGGATACATCCATCTGAATGTATTGTTCATACCTCAACCTCATCACAACCAAAACGAAATTTTCATCTTTCCCTGCAAAATAAACTTCTCCACTTGATTCTCCTATTTCTGTTAAAGGCACTACCATCCTCCCAATCACCTAGGCTCAAAAATCTCACTGTCCTCTGACTCCTCTCTTTTCCTCACTTCAACCTCCACTTAGTTGCTAAGTTATAACTCCACTATATGTCCTGAATCTGTTTTCTGTTTTCCTTCCACATTGCTACCACCTTCGTGCAGGCTCCTAGTGTCTCTAAATGACTATTGCAATAGCCTGTCAACTAATATCTAACATCTCTGCCCTAACAAGTGCCTCAATATTTCTCTTTCCTCCACATAATACTATTAGGTTAATCTTCTAACATCACAGCTATAATAATGCCACTTCTTTCCTCATAACCCCCCCTTTTTTTCATATGAGTTGCCTACCATATGAAGTCTAGACTATTAACCTGGTACTCTAAGCTTTCCACAATTAGGATGAAAGGTTAAGTTTGGACCATAGATCGTTCTGAATGCCAGGCTAAGGAGTACACAATGAGGCAGTCCATGTGGTATTTATATAGAAAAGTGAAATACTTGGTAAGTGCTTTTGTCCTCAGGGTTATTTGCCTATTTCTAATTAGGGATTCTTCTGGGAACTTGACTCTTTCTAACTAATTCACACACTCATCCACTCATTCAACTCCCCTATCATGGAACATTGTATTTAGTTCTGGATGTCACGGTTTAAAAGGGATATTGACAAGCTGGAGCATGTCTATGAGAGAAGAGGGAATTTGAAGCCAAGTCATATGAGGATGGTGGAAGGCACTGGGGTTGTTTAGTCAAGGAGAACTAAAGGATGCAGTGGATACAAAGTAGCTGTCCTCAAATATTTTGAGGATTTGTCATATAAAAGTGAAATTAGAGATTTTTACATAGCAAATTAGACAATTAGCATTTTAGAAAGCCTAGAACTGGGTCTAATGAATGAATGAATTGGATGAATGAATGAATGAAAATGTATTCATTTAAGTGTTTACTCTGTACTAAGTACTGTGTTAGGCGCTGGAGTCAAAAATACAAAAATGGAGGCAGTCCATGATCTCAAGGACCTTACATTATAATGGGGAGATAATACATATAAGGGAATGCTGACCAGAGAGAGGTATTTTGATTTGGAAATTACAGGAACAGCAACTAGAATATAGAGGACTAGACTGACATTCTTTCCAGTGGCAATGGTGGTATAATTTAATTATGCTTACAGAATTAGAGGCTATGCACCAAGTGGCATAGGATCTGGCAAGATCATGGCAGGGTATCAGAGTAAAATATGTCTGATGCCATATTAGGCACCCACCAATCAGCATGGTGGGAGTTCCAGAGCTGAAAGAATTAAGTGCTCCGGGGCATGGAGTCTGGTCTCAGGGTGCAGCAGCATGCTAGCAGATGAGAAAATGGCCAAGGAGCAAAGGGGAAGTTACAGAGAGGCAGATTTTAGCTCTATATAACCTAAGGAAAACTTTTCAAAAATGAGAATTGTCAAAACCGGAATGTACTACTTTAGAGCAAGTAGATTCTTTGTGGTTGGAGGTGTTTTAGCAGAGACTAGATGGCCACTATTATAGACAAAATTCATGATTTGTTTAGAGATTGAACTAGATAAGTTCAGAAGATACAATGCTAAGATTCCAGAGAGGATTAAAGAAAAACACTATTCTCATGGTTCCTCCCATTTGTTCTAATTCTTCTTTACAACATGACTAATATGAAAATATGTTTAATAAAAATGTATATGTAGACCCTATATCAGATTGCACATTGACTTGGGGAGGGGAGGAAGAGGGAGAAAATTTAAAACTCAAAAGCTTATGGAAATGAATATTGAAAACTAAAAATTAATTAATTATAAAAGAAAACACTCAGCAATTAGAAAAAGATAGATAGGAGAAAAAAAAAACTAGAAGGAAGAAAACAAATCCTTGGGAGCAGAACTGCTAGAACTTTCAGAGCAATCTATTTCCATGAGGAAATTTTCTGTGTGTCAATACCAACAACAGCTGACATAGACATAGAAGTTCAAAGTTTGTGGAGCATGTGATTTCCTTTGAGCCTCAGATCTAGGTGGCAGCTACCATGGGTTTTATTGTCTACATTTTATAGATGAAGATATTGAGTTTCAGGGAGATTAAAACGCACAGCCAAAAGCATAAAAAGCCAATTTTGAACCCAAGTCTCCCTTCCTGACTTAAAGTTTCACAGGTTACTTGATAAAATCAGGATAAGCAAATAAACCAGTACCAATATATATGAAAGAAGGGCATGTTGGAAGTGAAACAATTTTAAAGGAACTCAGAGACACTAGTGTTCAAGCTTTGAGACAAAAGGGAACCGTTTGAAAAATTATTCAAAAAAATCATGATATCATAAATTTAGAGCTAGAAGGGACCTAAGGACTTAGAAGTGCCTCCAATACATACTCTTATTGTATAGAGGAGGAAACTGAGGCCCAGAAAGTTTAAACAACTTTCCCAACATCACTCAGGTGATAAATGTCAGGGATGAAATTTGAACCCATTTCCCACTGTACCTTGCTGCCTTTAACATGGATGATACTTTTATCCAAAAAAACAAACAATAAAGCTATCTACCAACAAAAAGTAGCCGACTACAATAAAACAAATCCGTATCACTTGTGTACTTTTTTCATTGTTCATAAAATCTACATAAGAATGGAAATGCATGATAAGTCTTTCCTAAAGAAAAATGTGGCATGCTGGGTGGATCATTGGATAGAGTGCTTAGGGAGGATTTATCTGGCTGCAGATACTAGCTGTGTGACCCTGGGCAAATCATTTAACCTTGCTTGCCTCAGTTTCCTCATCTGTAAAATGAGCTGGAGAAGGAAATGGCAAACCACTCCAGTATCTCTGCCAAGAAAACTCTAATGGGAGGCACGAAGAGTTGGACATGATTGAAAAACAACTGAACAACAACACATGAAAATGTGAGCTAGACAGCTGATAGTGTTTAACTTGAAATCTGGAAGACTTGAATTTGAATCGTGCCTCAGACTCAAGCTGTATGACCTTGGGCAAGTCACATTAAGTCTAATTTTCCCAATCTGTAAACCAAAGGAGTTAAACTTGATGATCTTTAAGGTCCCTTCTAGCTCTAAACATATGATCCTATGAAAAAACAACGAGGCAGGCTTTTGTCAATGTTTTTCTATAAGAGCAACATAACTTTTACTCTAATCCTTGTGTGCAATTGACTGTGAATTGTTGATACACAAATGGGTTTCTTGTTTCTTGATTTTAAGAAAGCATTTGATTTAGTACAGCAAAATTAAGTCTAGAAAGCTTTCCTCCAATAAAGTATCTTCCATGTGCATATCAAAGGATTCTCAGACAGTTGCATCTATAGAGAGAACTATTCAATGATGCTCTGAATATCAACATCAAGTGAGGTGGTAAATGGGTGATATGATTATCAAAGATTTCTCCAGAGAAATGGCTAAACAAAATGATTCCCTGTTGATACTGATGTTCTAGATAGATGCTACTGAGACTCTACATTGACTTCAGGAGTCCTGCAAAGCTTCTATGATGAATTCCATAGCAATTTAAGAGAGGATCCACTCTAGAAAAATGAGATGACTGAAAAATTATGACGCATACATTGGGCATTGAGTTGAGTGATTGACATCCTGTTGGTGTAGTCCATCAATATATGTATCTAGAAAGGTGAAGATACACACAGTGTTGGGCCCAGAATCCAGTAGCAGAAGGATATCAGGCTGGACTATAAGGTAAACTGAACTATGTTCAATGATTCTCCAATTAGTAAAAATCCTTTCTAGTAACATTGCTTTTCACCCTGTGACATTATATGGCTCCAAATCAGGAAACCCCATGATCTTGGAAGAAGCAAAATTTCAAATAACTCAAAGAAAAACAAAAAGATGCCTAGCGTACATAAGCAGATTGTAGCATGTTGTCAATGACAACCTACATGCAAAGAGTCACTAAAAATTCTGTGAACAGAAAAAGAGATGGGCCACTCATATGTTAAGAAGAAGAAACAATAAATGGTTAGCCTGAGTAATGCACTGATACCCCTCCACCTCTATCCCAGAATGACAGAAAATCCTCCAGTTCACTGGATATGTCTTCTGTGACAGTGTCACAGGAAGATGTGATGAAGGATATCACAGAATGAGATGTAGGGAATTGCCATTGGCACCAGTGGGAAGATATTATTACATCAATGAAATCACTGATCTACAAAGCTGGCAAAAATTCAAAAATACTAGGAATCTCTTTAGCTACAGATTGAGATGGATTTTCTCTTATACTTTAGCACAGATAACCATTCTTTTTTTTTTCCCCCCACAGATTCTTCTCCCAGATTTGTGCTTAAGTGAAATGGTGACTCAACTAGTCTTCTCACATTCTGGCTCAATGACCATCTTAGACTTACCAGTCTTAGAATAAAACAACCCTGTGAAGTAGATCAGAGCAGGCGATGTAGACCTCAGGGAAGTCTCGGGGCATGCACTGACTGGCCTACACCATCAGCACTCTTTCTGTCTTACCCTATATGTCATGATGAATTCTTCTCAATCCCTTGAAAGTGGAATTAGGCAAGATTTGGAAGCTTTGTTCTATATTATTTTATTTACCATGCTACTGTACCTTAGGAAATGAGAAAGGATAATTTCTCATGGAGTTCAATAGCATGGGCTGTATGTGGTTGTAAGGAAGAGTCATGATGAATATTTTGCTTATAATTTGCATCACACAAAAGGGAGGACAATAACAATATATTATCATATCCTATCTGCCTATCATATCATATATATGATATATGTATATATGTGACCTCATCTCTGATTTTATTAGTATAGAGGGTTCCTTGTGAGAAACTCCCTGTACAAGTGCAGATTGGGATACTCTGTAGTTTACAGTCTTGGAGAATTGCCTAGGGGCACCAAGAGGTAATATGAATTGCCCAGGGCCACACAGCCAGTATGCCTCAGAAGCAAGACTGAAATCTGTTTTCTTTACTCTGAGCCCAGTTCTTTAGCCACTATGCTACACTTCTCAATATTTTTTTTGTTGTCATTTTTCAATTAAGTACAAGTCTTCATAACCCCATTTAGGTTTTTCTTGGCAGACATACTGGAGTGGTTTGTCATTTCCTTCTCCAGCTCACTTTACAGATGAGAAAACTAAGCCAAACAGGGTTAAGTGGCTCATCCAGGGTCACACAGCTAGTAAGTGTCTGAGGCCAGATTTGAACTCAGGAAGAAGAGTCTTCCCAACTCCAGGCCTGGCCTCTATCCACTGCACCACTTAGCTACCTAATAATAATAATAATAGCCTAAATTATCAATATATAATATACATACAGTGTGTAGGTGTGTATACACAAAGTGGGAGACAGAGACAGAGAGACAGAGAGAGAGATAGAGAGAGATGCTTTAAAAAAAGATAGTGCTTCCTTCACAAGAGCCTAGAAAGGTAGAAAGAAGTGGGAGAATTTTTATTCCCATTTTACAGAAGAGGAAACAGGCTCAGAGAGGTAGAATATGTTATCCATGATATGCCTAGTGACTGCCTAAGCTCAGACTCAAAGATCTTGATCTTATAAAAAGATCTATCTAAAGTTGTATAAGGATTCAATGAAGTTTATCTTTTGGAGCACTAATTCCAAAATCCATATTTGTTTTTGGTTGTTTATGATGATGTCTCCAGGTATTTAAACACATGTTATGAAATTCTTTCCTAAGTTATTAAAAATAAAATGAACTTCTACTTTATTTTCAAAACCATGTCAAAGGGCAATTTTGCCTCTCTCTAGCTTCTCCCCCTCCTCAAACATGGTAATTCCCAAAGGTTAGGAATATTGCTGCAAAGTTATGACAGAGCTGGAAGAGAAATATCTCTGGTTTTTCTGTTTTGTTCTAAAATGAGAAATAGGGAATTTTTACATAATGCAAAAATAAACAAGTTGTAAAAATTGAGAAGCTTTTCAAGGGAAGAATTATAAACAAAAACCATTGTTCTCTCTACAATGAGGTGAGTTAAAACAAATGACCTCTAAGGTTTTTTCCAACTCTAACCTAGGACATTATTTTCAACGTAAGCATTCTTATTCCGGGAGCTGTATTACAAATATTACATCAGAAGCAAGCCATTAATATACCATCTGTTTATGACTGTACCATCTCTGAGGTGTTGTGTTGTTTTTTCCCATTTTTTTGTAAATATCTTAAGATGATCAGATAGCAGAAACTATACCAACAAATAAACAAGAGAATAAAAATAAGAGATTGAAACTCAAGACACTGTCATCACATATTAATGTGCAATATGATACAATGTCTTTTGTTAATGGTCTTCATTTTTACTCAGTGTAAGCACCATCTAACCAATCTCCCAATCTTCCATGTTTGAGACCTTAGGGTTATCAGTAATTCATTTTTCTCCTTTGTCTCTCATTCAATCTGTCAACAAACCTTGTTGATGTGACTTCCATAACATTTTTTCCTGTCTGTTGCCTCCTGTGTACTTCACCTACAGCTACTATAGTACAAGCCCTCATTACTGCCCTCCAGCATTGTCACAACCATCTCCTAAAAGGTTTCCAACCTTTACTTTCTCCTCCTCCCCATACAAATCTATCTTTTATTCCACAGTCAAGCCAAACTTCCTCATGTGCAAATCTAGTCAGGTCATCACAGTGCTCACCAACCTTCAGTGGCTCAGTAGTGCCTATCAAAGGAAGTTCATATTTCTTTACCTGGCTTTTAAGACCCTCCAAAATCTGGTACCACTCTACCTTATGTCCTATCATATTTTTCTTCCATATACTCTATGCTCTAGGCAAACTGTATCATTCTCTATTCACAAAACATATACTTTGAACCTTTGACTATGCTTTTCCTTATTCTCACAAAGCCTTTCCACTCTTTCTCCCCCTGTGAATTCTTGACGAACCTACTTCCTCCATAAAGCTGTCCCTCATGCCCCTATTCCATACTGACAACTCTCATGGGCTTTATATAGCACTCTGTTTCACACTTTTCTAATGCACTTATCATTCAATACTTTTTTACATAGTTACTCATTTTCATGTCTCTTACAGTCTAACACATATTGACTAGATAGTAGGCTCCATGAGAGCAGCAACTGTGTCTTAACTAAAGTCTATATCTCCCCTTGCCCTAAACATAGTGGTCCTCATACAACAGGTGCTTAACAACTGCTCATTGAATGTTGAGTGGATGTTCGTTGTAGACTCCCAAATTCTTTGAACCAAGAAGATATTTAGCTGGTCTTAACTGAAGATATCCCAGAAAGATAGATTAGAGAAATAAAAAACTGATAAAGGCCTTTTTGTAAGTTATCTTATTTTTAACATTCTGTAGATAACACTACAGCATTCAGGCCATCTGTTATCTTTTGCCTTCAATGCATGACCAGGCCATCCTCTTTTCCAATCATATACTTCCTGGATAATGTCTTTTATGACATTGCTTGTGTATAAGTCATCAATGCTAATAGTCTACAACCTGCATCTCTCCATCAAGTGTCTCTGCATTGCCCACTGGGTCATCCACAGTTTTGATTCTTAAGAGATTGTAGTGTTATATGGTTTACAGCCATATAACATTACCAGAATGTTATCATTAACAAAGATGGGGTTTTTGTGCCAGAAAGCAACTTGAGATCATTAAAAGAACTGTGAATTTTCTAAAAGCCAATCCAACTCACTCCCTTCCTGTTATTCAGTTCTGGGGCTCAGCTCACATCTACAATGCCTTTGAAAGTTAGAATAACACAAGGTAAGCTAACATAAAGGGCTGTAATCCAGCTGTACACCATAGCCTGGATATTCTTCATCTATATGTTTTTTCCTCTATGGAACTCTTTTGAGATAGTAAGAGAGCACCTAGTTGCCCTCAATATATTCATGTCACCTGAACTAGATAAACTTCCTCATTGGATATTGGATGAAAAGGAGCTGAGGCACTATCATGTTATTTGAAATATTATAGAAAACATGATAGGTATTACTGGCGAGAAGATAGTGATACTAATTTTCAAAGAAGGAGAGAGAATAGAGGCTACACCCTGCATGGGGAAATTCTAAAATAGATAATTAAAGAGATGGTTAATGAATATCTAAGAAAGGAAACATTGATTACCAATAGCTAGAATGGTTTCATCAAGGACACAATCAAACCAGCCTAAAGCTATTCCCTTTTCTTTTCTTTTTTTAAACATGATTATTAACTAGTAGATGAAGGAATCTAATGAATATAATTGATCTAAATTTTAGAGAAATATTTGATAAAGTTTTTCATCATATGTTTGTAGAAAAAAATAGATATGTACTAGACAATAATAAAATCAGATGGCTTTGGAAGGCTGATGATTGACCTCTAATAACAGTCTTTAATGGTTCAGGGGCAACTTGGCATGAGTTCTCCAATGGATTGTTCCAGGAATCTGTGCTCAGCCCTGTGCTGTGTAGCATTTTTATTTATGATTTTGATAAAGACATAGATGCCATGATCCTTAAATTTGCCAATGACATAAAGTTAGAAAGAATAGCTATTTAATATACTGGATGACAGTCTGGATATAAAAAAGATTTTGACAAACTAAAGCATTGAGTTTAATATAAGAAGAAATTTAATGCAGAGAAATGTAAAGTATGACACCTGGGTTCAAACAATTAATTCCCCAAGAATAGGGTGGGGGAGGTATGATTAGCAGCTTGTCTGAAAAAAAGAACTGGGGAATTGAGTCAACTATAAGTTTGATTTAGTCAGAAGTATTATTTAGAAGCCAATGTAACATTTAATCTGAATTGAGAGTCACAGCTCCAAGAAGTAAGGAGGCAGCTCCTGAATTAGCTAGGTGGCACAGATAGAGGATTAGTCAAGAAGGCCCAAGTTCAAATCTATCCTCAAATACCTACTTAGCTGTATGACCCTGGACAAGTCACTTGATGTCTGCCTGCCACAGTTTCCTCATCTGTAAGATGGTGAAGGTAATAGCTCCTTCCTGTTAGGATTGTCGTGAGGATAAAATGAGACAACACTTTCAAAGTGCTTTATAAACCTTAAAGCACTATGTAAATGCTACCTACTATTATGGTCCCTCTGTACTTAGATCTTGTCAGCATACATTTGAAATGTCATATTCTGTTCTGGGCATCATATTTTAGGAAGGATACTGATGATGTGGAGAGTATCCAGAAGAGGGCAACCAGAATAATGAAGGCCTATGTTATATAAAGGATAGTTGACAGAACTGTTTAGCCTAGAACACCCAAACCCATAGTTCAAGCACACACAGTAGGCTTATAACCATTTTTGGAAGAGCTCAAGGGAAGAGTAACATCTGTTTGAGCATGTGTAGCCTGCCAGAAGAAAGCTTGTTATTTTCAAAGGTCTAAGATATGAGTCAGTGATTAGTAACAAAAGCTTTTCCCTCCCCCATACCTGTATAAGTATCTGTCTATATTTTGACCTCTGCTTTACTAAAGTACATGGCTGGCATTCACCTTGACAATCCTAGCCATAGTTTACTCTAAAAACATATGTATGACTTTAGAAAATGTGAAAGAAACAAAGATATATGACATGTACATGAAGAAAACTCAACAAGACTACATAAAAGGCAGCATTACTAGAAGGACTTTGAACTTTTCCATTGAAAACAGACAAAAGAGAGAGCTCTTTTGAAAATACCCCCTGACTTTCATTTCATATAGTTTCTTTTTTATATATAGCATATGAATAAATAAAATTGTCTATTTACTTTATAAGAAAATGTCAGATTAAAAGCAAGTTAAGATATAAAATAAAATTAATCCCCTGAAGGAATTTTAAAGGAATCCATGAAATGTGCCAATAAGAAGACATTGAAGGCAAAACTGATCCAAAAATAAGGGCCTAGAAGCCACTGAATTGGAAAATAATTCTCTTAAACTATAGAATATTTGTTAAATCCATCATTCCTGATTTGCAGGGCTATTCAAGGGGTCTAAGACCCCTTTCAACAGACATTTGTTAAGTGCCCACTAGGGATACAAAGGTAGATATGACTCAACTCTGCTGTCAAGAAGCAAACCTATAGAAATTATGTGGCTGGAAAGGAAGAACAGAAAAAAAAAGTTCTTTTATAAACCTCTGACTACCGCATCACTTTTTCTTATCCCTTTTTCCTTCTTTTCTTTTGGCATTATTGGAATAGTGGTGGGTGGTGGATGGTGGGTGGAGAGAAGATAAAGAGGAGAGGAAAATGATTCCAGATTGGGCCTGGTTTAAAAAAAATTAGTTTGGTGGTCTCTGCATCCTCTTGACTCTGTAGCAAAATGACCAAACTAAAACAAAAGTAACCCACCAGACGCTTGGGGGCAATTAGCTGTATTTGCTGAGTAGAATTACAGTACTGAAATAACAAAATGTCCCTTCTGTTTTCTGCAGAGAGACATGTAGTATTTTTCTAAACAATAGTTTGAGAAAGAACTGTGACTAGCAGTAATCAAAAAATGGTGATATCCTGCCCACAGACTCCCCACAGCACAGAGCAAGAGTCAGAGGTGGCAGCATGATTGCTCCACTGAAATTTACACCCAACCCCGAAGATATTGGGGATATCCCCAATGAAGGGAGGCCGGTACCCCACAGAAAAAAAATGTTTTGTTTTATTTTGTTTCCTTTTCAGCAAGAGTCAAAGAAGCAGAAGTGAGCAATCAATCAAGAATAATTTGTAGCTCGTGTTTATAATCAAAGAAAGAAAGGAATTCTTAATAATGATAAGTAAGGTGTGGATATTAAAAGAATCAGGCAAAGATAATCTTTATGTAAAGAAAACTACACACATAGGGAGACGGTGAGAAGTAACTGGTTGTTGGTAGATATGCATAAATAAAGGCACGTGGGTCAGAAAGTTAAAAGGCTTTCCTTTCTTAGGCTCTGTTTCTGCTTGGAGTCATTTGCCTATCAATTGGGAAAGGGTCTTGGGAAATGAAATTACCTAGTCTTGGTACAGTTTCTTCGATGTTTCTTTGGTATAGTCCTCCAAATGAGTTCTGTGGGCATAGGATCTTCATCAAGAGTTTAAAAGGCAAGGGAAACTAGGTGGCACAGTAGATAGAGTACCAGCCCTCAAGTCAGGAGAACCTGAGTTCAAATCTGGCCTCAGACACATAATACTCACTAACTGTGTGACTATGTACAAGTCACTTAACCCCAATTGCCTTACACGCAGGAAAAAAAAAAGTTTAAAAGGTGTAAAGGAGAGTTTTGAACTCTGAGAAAAATGCATAGGGTAATGGACTTCATATTAGCACCAGTGTCAAGTTGTCAGAAAGACTTAATTTTAACCTACGTCACTCTATTTCACTTGTCTGACTGCCTCTTACCTAGATTTGGTGGCTTATAGACAGTGATGCAGTTTAAGGTGCTGGGAACCCTGAAATGTAAGGTTACAGGGAAGTCTACCTGGAAAGAATTCAACCACTCAAGCCTTCTTTCAGTCAAAGTAGAGAGGTTTATTGTAACACCAATAGGAGTGGGTGAAATCCTTAGGAAATCTGTAGTATTGTAACTCCAGTAGGAGCTTTTGCTGTTATTTGCTTGAATGTCTTTAAAAAAATTATAATCTGTGATCTGGTTGATTGATAAAAGTAAGTATATTTGTTGGAGTCTTTAGTTTTGAGTGCCTCCTGACCCATCAAGTATGATAAACTAGGATAGTTTCTTTCTGGGGTTCCAGGTGTGATATGGAATCAAGTGCTATGTATAGTGAAATGGAAGGCAATATGTCTCAGTTTCCTCATCTGTAAAATGAGTTGAAGAAGTAAATGACAAACCACCCAAATGGGGTCACAAAGAGTTAGACAAAACTGAAAAATTAGTGAACAATAATAGCATGGCATAGAGAAAAGAACAACGTCTCTAGCTTCAAAAGAATCTCATTTTTCTTCAAAACTTTCCTTAGTGAAATAAGTATTATTCATTCCATGTTACAAATAAGTTCACTGAAATTCAGAGATAGAAGGTGATCATTAAGTAGTGTCAGAGGCAATATCTGAACCCAGATCTTTCTTGATTCCAAATTGAACCTCTTTCCGCTACACAAAACTGCCTCAAAGGTAACTGTTAAACCAATATACTCCCTGCTATTTGTCATTCTATTATATCTGGAAGTCTCCATTAACTGATATTCCCACATCTCTGCAATACAATGATGCCTCATAGTGAGTACACTGACCACAATAAGATACTGAAATATCTTCTGAATAAAGAAAAAATTAAATCATATTCATTCTTGTTTGTGTGCTATGTTACAATGACATTCTAATCCCTTGGAGACTGGCAAAGATCCCAATATCAGAATATTTGGTTAACCAATATTGCTATGATTCATATCCCTTTCCTCTAAAATCACAATATTTGTAAATTAGGTAAACCTTTTCCTTTCAGGGATTTTTACAAATGTACAAGGTTGCAGTTTCATAGTCATATTCGAGTTTCACAGTGTTTTCATATCATTAACATATCATTTAATCATCCCAACAAATCATCCCAACATCCCATTTAAACATCCCAACATAAACATCCCTACTCAATATTTTGAATAAATATTATTATCTCATATTACAAATGAAGACATTGAGACCTTAAGCTAAAAAGTGAAATGCCACATAATTGCTAAGTGGAAGAGGAAAAAAAGCAAGGAAGGAAGGAAGAAAGGAAGGAAAGAAGAAAGGAAGGAAGGAAGGAAGGAAGGAAGGAAGGAAGGAAGGAAGGAAGGAAGGAAGGAAGGAAGGAAGGAAGGAAAGAAGGAAAGAAGGAAAGAAGGAAGGAAAGAAGGAAGGAAGGAAGGAAGGAAGGAAGGAAGAAGAAGAAGGAAAGAAGGAAGGAAAGAAGGAAGGAAGGAAGGAAGGAAGGAAGGAAGGAAGGAAGGAAGGAAGGAAGGAAGGATGGGTGAAAGGGGAAAGGGAGAACAAGAAAAGGAAGAAAGAAAGGATGGAGGGAGTGAGAGAGAGAGAGAGAGAGAGAGAGAGAGAGAGAGAGAGAGCGTGGAGGTAATTGGAATGGCAGAAGGTGGTGATAGGAAAGGAGGTGAGTGATTCCTAGTTTTTATGCTATCTACCAAGATGACACTTCTGCAAGTATTCAAGGTCAAGCTATTTTCCACACTTTCTGTCAATTTAGTTTCATATTTCTGTTTTCGTAGGGAAGATGTCATCATCTCCTGGTTCCAGAATTGAATACAAGTAGATTCCAAAGTGAAATTTGCATATGTCTGTAGAATTGCTCTGAGAAAGTCCCTATTTGGTTTGAGAATGTTTTACAGGCTTAAGAAAAATCAATGTTTCATTGCAGGTTTCTCTAGAACTTAGTGGTGCCCTCAAACCATCGTAGGTCGTTTTAGATTAATTTATTGATCATTGCAATTGCACATCTTTTTTTGTCCTTATTCAGTACATATACGTGTGTGTGTGCATATATATATGCATTGTATGTATGTAATAATGTATAAATTTTGTTTCTAATAAGTTATAAATTGACAAAATTCACTCATAAATGACTGTCTTCTAGCTATCAAATAAACTCCAAACTCTAGCTTTTAGTGCACTAAAGGTTATCTCCAATCTGGCATTAACATACATTTCCCATCTTAATCTCGCAACAAGAGGCAGCATGGAATGACCAGACAGCAGCCTCAGAGTCAGGAAGACCTGACTATGAGTCCTGCTTTTGAAACATACTGGCTGTGTGACCCTGGACAAGTTAGTTAACCTTTTAATGTCCCTTTAAGCCTGTGACTCGCAGAGCAGTTGCCAATCTGCTTTAGCATAGGGAGGTTCTTCGTTGGTGCTTAACTATAAACAATAAAATCACAAGTTCAGACTCTCCCTTACCCCACCCTTCCCTGCCCCCCAAAAAAAATAAGAACTATACTACTTATCTTCAGATTTCCCAAAATCTGCCTACCTGGAATACTGAAAATTCTACAAATATGTCCCTCACCTTCCCACTTCCATGTCTTTGCCTAGATAATTCCTTCTCCCTGGAATGCATTATCTACCTTCTACCTCTATCTCTATCTATTGTAATAACATCCATCATTCATGGATACTAAAATGTCACTTCCTCCATAAAGCCTTTCCTGTTTCTCCCTGGTTGTAAGTGAACTCTTTTTTTCTCAGGCTTCACTCTTTTCTTCTCTATGCTTTTCTTTGCCTCTCATACTGTTGTTGTTCAGTTGTTTTCAGTTGTGTCTGACTCTTTGCCAATCCATTTGGAGTTTTCTTGGCAAAGGTATGGGAGTGGCTTGCCACTTTCTTCTCCAGCCAATTTTATAGATGAGGAAATTGAGGCAAAAAGGGTTAAGTGACTTACACAGGGTCACACAGCTAGTAAGTGCCTGTGGCTAGATTTGAACTCAGGAAGATGAGTTTTCCTGACTCAGGCCCAGCACTCTATCCACTTTGCCACCTAGCTGCCCATATGGCCTGTCATGCATTCTTTATATTATCTTTTGCATTATAGTTATTACTGTACCTTTCTTATCTTCCTTGCTATGCTGTTACCTCATTGAGGGTAATGTTATTTACCCTTATATCTCTCTCAGCTCTTGACACATTGTAAGCATTTTATAAATGTTTGATGAATTATTTGTTATTTGAACACGGACATGAGCTGAGCAAAGTCTCTCATGTAATTCTTCTGTTTCTCTACCTATGTCCTTTTCTTTGCCACTAGCCTTTAAATAGACCTACACTTCATTATTAGGACACATCCCTAATGAACATCCACTTTGTACTCTACTCAGGCCTTGTGCACGTACTATGCTATACAGAAGCCATTAGCTGTGTTCTTGTTTTCACCTTGATTATACTTAATCAGGAATATTTATTGCATGTGTTTTGGGTATAGTTTCCCTATTTATTTGCGAGCACCCATGGGGACCAGCTATTTTCTCTCTATCATGTCAATGCTTTTCACTTTAATGACTTCTGATTGACCAGATCTACTGAATCTTGTCACTACAAGAAGTGCTATCACAAGTATGTGATTTTTCTTTCTTACATCAAATCCCTACCTGACCCCTATTTAAAACATTCCGTTTTCTGCACCTAGAACCCAAAAGATAAAGCATTTTGGACTCTGTGGTATAAGCTGAGTTATTCATGACCAGAACTATGTAAGAATCACAGTACATCCTGGATTCTAGATAAACTGCAACAGTATTCTTTAAACACAGACTTCTCTGAACCATCATGTAACATAACAAATGACTGAGTTCCTGTCTCCTTCTAAGACTTGTCTCTTCAGGATCTTATTTCAAATTGACCACATCCAGTGAAATATCTATTCTAGAAATATCCGCGTTGAATGTTAAAGTTCTGGTAAGAACAGTTTTAAGGTTCTGAATTTTCCTTAATGGTTACTTGATTCTGCATCTATTTTTCTGGCTCCTGGCCAGATGTTACAGAGGATTGTTTGAAAGGAAAGAAAAACAATGCCTCCTTAATGACTTTTAGCCCTAATGGCCTGAAATGTACTTGAGTTTCCACAGAGAATTTCTTTAACCTACTTTTATATCTTCCAAAGATCTACACTTCTACCAAATAATTCATTTAGATGCAAGAGGGCTTAGGAGTTGAATATCGACTATTTTCTATTCAAGAAGTGAGATTAAGAGTGGGACTTTAACTGCATTTTAGAAATTCTGCTTGCCTAAGAATTTGGTAGCCAATATTCCCCAACCCCTCCTCCATTTTTGTGTGTTTTCAGTTTCCCGAGATTTAATGGTACAATTCATAACCTCATTTGCTTTCAGTTTAGCCTTTCCTTGAGGCATTTCAAAGTGCTCGAAACTATTAACAAAGATGAACAGACGTATGAAGATGAGTTTCTTTTCAGCAGTACACAATTTGATCTGCCCGTGTGCCATTCCTGTGACCTCCACTAATCAACCCACAAGCACAAGGCTTTCATTGTGCATCGTTGAGACTAGACATGTGTGGTGGGATACAGTCAACATATTAATTTAGACATTTGGAAGTCATCACTTTCTTGAGAAAATATAAAGTAGAGTACATTAGTTTTCAGCTGAGTTTGATTCGTGTGTTCATGGATTGCTCAACCCTGTTAAAGTCAGTAAATGTCAAACTCTTGAGCTATGGGCTAGACAACATTGCCCAATAACCACAATTAAGGTTTTCAGCATCTGCAGTTCCTCTTTTGCAAATCTGAATTCTTCTTCCTAGGCTATCCCTTATATACATTATTCATGTTCATGTTGAAATAGTGATCATTTATGAGGCTGGTTCAGTATTTCTGTATTGCATTGGAAATCACAGACCAACTAATAGAAGGGAATCTTAAACCGGGAAATTACTTCACAAATGCTTTTACAAAGCTATATTAATGCTCTTATACTGCATTCTTCTTTAATTTGCATAGGACAATATTTTATTTCCTATTTGATGTGTTTGAAGCATTAATACTCAGATTCTCACTATCTATTTGAAGCCATTTCACCCATTTTCCAGCAATGTCTCCTTGGCAGATTTCTACAAATGCCTGCCCTAATTCCTCTGCTGTCACCAGGAAAGCCTACTTATCCCTGCCTTCATCTATCTGCCCCTATCTTCTCCCTAATTTTCTCTCATATGCAGCTGACATCCAAAATCTATTTCTTCTTTCCTATAGTCCATTCTTTTCTGGGATTCAGAGAATACCTGAGATCCCACATCCTCATGAAACATTCCCTAACTGAAATCATAGCGGTAATTCTTCCCAATTTGCTCCCTCCTTTTCAGGAAATTTTACACATGTCACTCTTCAGTACTTAACACACTTTAAAAAATTGACATTAATGCTTGTACATGTTATAAATCAGTCAAAAAATAGACAATAAACCATACAACTAAGGTCTAAAAATATGGCAGACTAACAAAAATCAGGAAAGTTAGGACTGAAACAAAAATTGTATTCCATCTTATTTCATTAAATGTTTTCATTAGGTTTTCATAGAAATCTATGTTTGCTTGGGAGGTCCAAGTTTTTTGCTAAGGGCATATGCTTGTTCTTGCATTAACCTGCTAATATAAAAAGTGGTAGACGTTAAAGAAGGAGAAGGAGTGGAGAAACCTCATTGCTTGATGTAGGAGAGGTCAATATTGTAGACCAAATGATATTTTTTAATCTAATTTCTGAAATTATCCAGCAAATATTAAACCTATCATTGATTTGCTTTTCCCACATGCACACGTTGAATTTTTTGGTTTTTGTCTACATTTGAACTATTTCCTATTGTATGTTCTTTATGGAAGTCCCAGAATAGCATCAGTCAACCATAGGACCAAATGTCTGGTAGTAATGCAGAAGTTCCAAGACCACTGAAGAAACCAAAGAGACCAATATTTATGAACACTGGGATGCAGTTTTATAAATTAGCAATTTAAAGCATCAGAATTCAGCATCAGAATTTCTTTTCTAGAGATTTAATATGAATAGATTTTGGTCTTAGAGGAGAAAGTTCACTCTGACCTCATAGATTTATACTCAGGATGTCTCCTAGGGTATTCCTCAAAGTGCCTGGACCATAAATTTAGCAGGGCTCAAAAAGAATCCCAAGGTTTTCACCCACTCCTTCTATGCAGACCACAGTTGTCTCCTTTAATCCCTTTTCTTTCTCCCCCCCACCATAAACAACAGCTGCAGGGCCTATGCACAACCCACCCCTTTCCTCCCCTCCACTCCTTCCCCTTCACTCCTACCCTCTTTCCTACTTCCCATTCTCCCAATCTCAACCAAAGCTGCTAAGTCACTCCTGATACAGGCACTAGAGGGTGCCAAAAAGTTACCTTCCTTTGGAGGCCCACAGCATCCTATCCATTGTTCTTGGACTGGGAAGTCATTGATAAAGAAGCATTATTGAGAATCTTTTATGTTAAAATGATTGTGGAAGATGTATAGGGAATATTAAAAAAGAAAAGTATAAGACATGACTTCTCCTCTTGAAAACTACATGGAAGTTATTGAATTTGCTCATGCAACTGACCTGTAGCACAGATTTCCATTAGCCTAATGCAGAGTATTGCCAATTAAATCATATATTGAGTTCTATGTATGTACATACTTATTACACATCACTGGATGCTTTAATGCATAAGGCCAGTGTAGTAGATAACACACTGGATTTAGAGTTAGGGCACTTGGATTAAAGTTAGGATTCTGATCTTTACTACCTATGTGATGTTGGGCAAATGATTTAATGTCTCTAGATCTCAGTTGCTGAGGGAGTTACAGATTAAACTGGAGAACTCTTCTAGTTCTAAATCCTGTGATCCTAAGAGCACTACATAATCTGCTGTAATTACATACAATTTTTAGTAATGAATTAATGAAGTGATACCTCAACCTTAGGTCATACTTGACATACTCATAAATGACATACTCATAAGACTATATTCCATGAATCTTGTTAGGAACAAACTCTGCTATTGAAAACTATAAGACCTTTATGAATTGGTAGGTAGTCTTTGTGATTTGGTGCTTGAAAAAAAAAGAGAAGTCTCCTGGTGGCCCACCTTCTGGGGATTAGCGTCTCTGAATTACATTAAACTGGTCATAAGGCAACAGATCTATAGTCTATTGCTTGAAGCCTGTGCAGTGTGGTGGGCCCTGCCAGAGCTTGTCTTTTTTTGACATAGCATTAAAGAAAACCAGGATCAACTCCACACTATGAGAAAGCTGCAGAAATAGCTCAGCTTAAAATGAAACTAAGAATCAATGGTTCTTGTGATTGCCAACCCAACAAACCACCAAGAGGACATTTGGACCCTCAAGGAGAGCTCTAGAAGAGAGACTTGATGGATTAACTTAATAGCCTGACATGTTATATGTTAGAAATACATTTGGAAACCATTCCCAAGCCCATTGTTATAACACTATGCTGAATGTTGACAAAGAGAAGTATGAGGACTATTTTAGGCCACCTGTCCCATCTGAAGATCAAGATCCATCTGATTTCAGATTGGGACAGCTGCTATTTTCTATCTTGCTTTCTTGCCCTTGCTGACGACTGGATATTCACTTATCTAAGGTCCACAACCTCAAACTACTACTGTTTTTGTTTCTTGGCCTTGTTATTTTAACTCCATGCAGGCTGTTTCTGTCCTTTCTCAAACTTGTAAAAATAATGCCCTTAATAAGGGTCTAAAATCTATTGCATGCTTTCCCAGACATAAATCTTTCTCTCCCTCTGGCCAAGAACACAAGGCTCAGAAAGATAGGAACTGAAGGTAGAATATTTTTAAGTGAATTATTTATCTTTCATTTTAAAGTTTGCAAAGTACTCTCTGAATATGAACACTCTCTTTGTATTTTTAAAATGCTTCCCAACCATTAGCTTCAGTAATCCATTGCTGCTATACTTACACCTCACTCGTTATATATTTACTTTTTATATAACTAAGCAGCACCCTGTCATAAATGAAATATTCATGCAAAAAAACTGAGCTCAAAATGAATTTATAAAAAGAACATATAAAAACTACCATCTGCTCCCACTACTGGCAAGCCCTTAGATACCCAAGTGTAAGCCCTTTGATTCCTCACAGAGGTGAGGCAATCCTGTTAATGCAGTATTTCTGGGAGCCAAACCTTTAGACACTGTATTAAGATGTATCTAAGAGCTTTGGCCATCAAAATGCTTAGATCAACATTGACGTGCTTAGCTATTACACATAATGAATTCAAGTGCTGGCATCTTGTAATGGGTCGTCTATCCCCTCTCCTGATGTGCTGAAATGAGCTGACCCTCTTCTGGGAAGTTATGAAAGCATTTTGATGTTCTATTGATATGGTAGATAGCTCTACAGCCTGACTTTTTAAAGCATATGTAGCATTCTAGATTCCCATGGTGATGGGCTGGTACTTTGGCTTCCTATGGAGTGTGTTTGTTGTTGTTTGGGTGTTTCAGTTCTGACTCTTCATGACTCTATTTGGGGTTTTCTTGACAAAGATACTGTAGTGGTTTGCCATTTCCTTCTCCAGATTATTTTACAGACGAGGAACTGAGGCAAACAGGGTTAAGTGACTTGCCCAGGGTTACATGTCTAATAAGTGTCTGAGGCCAGATTTGAATTCGTGAAGATGAGTTTTCATGACTCCAGGCCCAGTAGCTTTATCCACTGTGTCACTTAGCTGCCCACAGAGTTTCTGCTATGGTACAGCTAAGAGGGCTGAAACCTTTTTGTTTCACCCAGTCCCATATTCTTCCACTTCCAAATGCTTAATTTCTATATGTCACAACACATCTTTGTTTTAACTACTTAATGTTTTGTAGGGGGATAGGAGAAAAGGGGTAGAGAACAATTTGAAGAAAAAAAAAGTTCTGAAATAGTGTGAATAATTTAATTGTAGACTGATGTCACAGAAAACATTTACAATATCAGGAATGGTCAATGGTCCAGAAAGCAACCCTTGTTGCTGCTCAGGCATGAAGTCAAATCATTGCTAAGTTGAGCATGGGTCTCCCCCCTCAGATTGCTCCCTGAAGGCAGGTACTGTCATCAGTTTCCCTCTTTTAGGTCATTCTTTAGTTGGTGTACATATAACAAAGCATTTCCAAACTACTGTTAGCCCAAAAGTGTTCTTCATGTTGTTATCACTAACCCCTGTTGGTATGAAATGCTATTATCAAAACCAACTCAACAACAAAAACAATTAGCATTTATATAACACTTTTAAGGTTTTAAAAATACGTTTGTGGTCTCATTCAATCTCACAACCCTGGGAGGTAGGTGCTATTATTATCCCCACTTTATAGGTGTGGCAACTGAGGCTGAAACAGGTTAAGTGGCTTGCTCAGGACCAAACAGTTTACATAAATGTCTCAGGATTTGAAGTAGGGTCATACTAACTTCAGGTCCAATGCTCTGTCCACTGATCTACTTAGCTGCCTCTAATATGGTATGGCAAAAATAAGCAAAATAGTCATATGTATGGCACAGGAGGTGCATCTAGCAAGGCTCATCTTCCTGAGTTCAAATCCGGCCTCAGACACTTACTGTCTGGGTGACTGTGGGCAAGTCACTTAACCTGGTTGGCCTCATTTTCTTCAACTGTAAAATGAGCTGGAGAAGGAAATTGCAAACTACTCCAGTATCTTTGCCAAGAAAACCCTAAATGGAGGCATGAAGAATCAGACATGACTGAAACAACTCAACAACAAAAATAATATGGCACTAGACAAATGGGTGAAATGGACAAGGTTCTTATCCTCTCTCTTGTACACGTTTTGTCCCTCCATCATAGTTCTCTCCTATCCCAGGTATCCTTGTGCTCTGACTCTCTGTCCTCTCACCCCACCTCCCACTTCACTAAAACTTGTTCTTACAAACTTGCATGACAGGGTTAATATCGTTACCCTTTACAGAATGATTTCTACATTTGTGTTTTTACAGATAATTTTAAATTTAAGGATTTGGCTAGCTTTCCACAGCTAGAAAGTGTCAGAGGCAGATCTCAAATCCAGGTGAACGTCTCCTAAATTCAGTTTCAGTACTCTTTCTAAATATAATGATACCTTAGACTGCCATGATTAAGAATTGCTGACAAGAAACCGGAGTCAAATAGAAGTGGAATATTGGATATTGGCCAGGTAAAGTTTTTGAGGAGAATCTGTTTCAGGAAGGGGATAAAGGATCTTCCTTTACTTTTGAAATCATATCTTTTAGCACTGTTAAAGTGCTTGGCCTTGGGCAGCTATGTGGTGCAGTGGATAGAGCACTGTCCCTGGATTCAGGAGGATCTAAGTTCAAATCCGGCCTCAGACACATAACTCTTACTAGCTGTGTGACCCTGGGCAAGTCACTTAACCCCATCGCCTAACTGAAAAAAAAAATAAAGTTCTTGGCCTTCACTCTACCTACATGTAAGGCAGGCCCTGGTGGGTAAACCTGTCTGGGCTCTCTAGAGGATGACCAAAGCAGACAGTGGGCACCGAACTTCGGTGCTACACAAAGGTACATAGCCCTCCCTTTGGCATCAGAGAATCATATTCACCCAGCTGAAAGTGATTTAAAGGTTATTGCTCCCTGTCCCAACTTCTTTGTTCATTATGATCATTATTATGGTTATTACTACAAAGTTCTCATTTTTCCTGAGAGAGTTCAAACAGAAACAGTCCTGGGGCAAGTCACTCTCCTGCTTTTATTCTTTTATATTTAATGTTCAGTGAACTATTATACAAAAGCATGAAATACTTGCTTTTTTGTATTTGAGTAAAAGTATTGGCATATAAACTTATCTTCTACAGGCATCTTCAGGAAAACTATAGGAGCAGAAAGGATAATATCTCTTCCTGTCCCCGACTCAACAAGAATTTATTAAATGCCTACTATGTGCCAGGCACTGTGCTTAGCCTAGGAGATACAAAGAAAGGCAAAAACCATTCCTAATTCTCAAAGATCTCAGTCTAATAGAAGAGACAACATGAAGACAACTGTACAAATAAGATAAACACAAGATTGATTGGAAATAATCCATAGAGGGAAACTACTAACATCAGGAGGGCTCAGGAAAGGCCTCTTGCAAAGGTGGAATTCAGCTAGGACTTGAGAGAAGCCAAGGAAGCCAGGAGACAGAAATGTGGAGGGAGAGAATGCCAAGCATGGAGGACAGCCAATGAAAATGCACAGAGTTGGAAGATGGAGTTTCTTGTTCATGACCAGCAAAAGGCCAATGTCACTGAATCAAAAAATATGAAAAAGGCAAGAGGCAGGGGGAAGTGAGAGAGAACAAGGAGACTGGAAAGGCAGGAAGGGGTCAGCTTATGGCAGGCTTTGAATTCCAATCAGAGGATTTAAACATGATCCTAAAGGTGACAGAGAGCCACTGGAGTTTACTGAAATGGACAGGATTTAATTTCTTCCACTAAATGTCTGTATTTTGAAAACTTCCAAAATTCAATACAGTTTGGAGATTATGAATATTTGGTATAGCACTACCTATTTAAATGTTTTTCTTACATTTTTATAGACCAACATTATGTTTGGGAAACTGTGGTCAACCATTTTATCTGTGATAATAATCCTTTAGTAGAATCTGCTCAGTTCTTAAGGAGTGTTTGTGGTCTGTATTTGCATTATGCATACTTGCTATGTTTTGGTTTATGAAGGATTATGAATTTCTGGTATATAATTGCAGACATTTCATTTGTCTTTCTAGGTAGTTGTTAGGTGCTAAGTTTTTGCTACCTTTGGTGAAAGAAAACGACAACAAACCACAGCTTCTATGTCTTTGTTGCACAGTTTGTTTGCTCTGATCAATAAGTTTAGGCTTCTTGAAGATATCTTCATTATGAAAATCAATCAATAAACATTTCTTAAGTGTCTGGCATGTGACAGGCTAAGCTACTAAACACTGGGGATACAAAAAGAATCAAAAGAAAGTCCCTGCCCTCAAGGAGCTTACAATCTAATAAGGAAGACAACATGCAAACAAATATATACAAAGCAAGCTATACACAGGATAACCAGAAAAATTAAGATTAAATGATGTAGCATAGCGATACAAATCTGATTTGAGGACAGGATGACTTGGATTCAAGGCACACATCTGACAAATACTGCCTATGACTTTGGGCAAGTCACTTAACTTTTCAATGCTTCAGGAAAGTCTCTAAGCCTAGAAGATGCAGAGTAGGTGATGACTGCATGGGTAGAGTTTCCCAATATAATCCCCTATACTAAAGAAATCACAGCTATAAGTTCAAAATATTATTATTACTTAACATTTATAGAGACAATGCAGTTAGCGGATAGAAAGCTGGCCTTGGAGCCAGGAAGATGTGAGGTCAAGTCCAGTCTCTGGCACATAATGGCTGTGTGACCCTGGGCAAGTCACAGAACTCGGCAGCTCTTTATAAGTTTCAGAGGAAGTTTCCTTATCCAGAAGGTCCCTATATTAGTGAAACCCCAAGTGCAGTTCCTAAACCTAACATGTCTATCATGTTTTAAGGTTTACAAAATGATTTACATATATTATCTCATTCTGTTTTCACAACAACCCTGCAAAATAGTACCATAGTTATAATTGTTCCCATTTTACAGATGAGGAAACAGAAGCTCAGTATGGTTGAGGGATTTGTGAGATATAATACAGCTAGCGGGTATCTGAGGTACTTCAGTACTCAGGTTCAATCCTTTGTTCACTATATCACTATATCTTTTGTTGCCAGGAGGGCTTGCTGATGATAAAATTTATATTTCTGCTCTAAACTCAAGCCTTGACTCCTATTTTATGAAACTTGTCCCTCTGGATCTTTTTCAGGTTGTGATGAAAATATGCCAGAATTGATCTGTCTATTCAATGGAATTTCTTTCTAAAAGGGGTAGAATACTAGAAGGATCAGAATTTAAGAGTACCTCAAAGGACCAAGCTATGTCAATTGATGCAATGCATTTTTTAACCATAAAGCAAAGAAAATAGATAGTAGGGGAAGAATTATTTCAAAGTAACATTATAATATCATCTTATAAAATTAGTTTCATTTAAAGTGCTTTTTCACAGATAGGAGGAATTATGATAAAGTTGAACTATATTTTTAAAAAACCCTTGCACCAATCAACAAGAATGGTCATTCTGGTGTTTCAATGACAGGGATGGATATAAAAAATAATTTTAGAGAACTTTTGTGGGTTTATTTTTTCCCATTTTATCTTGAAGCCATAAAAAGTTATTTTAGTCCACATTGCATCTCTTAAAGTCTACCACATTTTTGCCATCATGTACAAAATGAGTCAGAAGAATGAGACCTGGGTGTGAGGGCTATGCATTTTGTCTGAAGGAGCCGGATCTCAGTTTAAAGGATGAGTACTGTCGATGTCTGTGGGATATTGCTTAGCATTTTTGAAGTCTGTCACTTTACCATGTTACCTACAGCTCACTGACAGTTGACAGCTGTCGGTTTGGAGAATTCACTCTGGACCCTGGCCAATCAGAAGGCATGAGAAAGGGTGGGAGAGCCCAGGCTGACAAACTGTCTTGGCTTTCTTCATGGGGCACAAATGAAAGGTTTTGGCTGAAAAGCTCCCTCAACAACAGTGGAACCTAAAAGCTGGCTCTACTTTTAATACCCTGCAACCAAGCCCTTCCTCTCTATTCCAACATACACATCTTAGTGAATTTTGAAGAAGAATGAATCCACAATTTGTAAGGAGCAGGAAGGCAATTTGGTATAGCTTCACAGGATTCAGAAAGAGAGAGGGGATCTTAGAATTAACCTATCCAACACCTTTGCTGTTAAGTGTCTATAGAAACAGCACTAGAGGGACTTTTCCAAGGTCACAAAGGTATAAATGGAAGAAATCACACCTAGGTCTTCTGATTTCAAGTTTAGAGACCTTTTGCTTTCCCCACCCTGATTCTTATTCTCATATGCTATATGTAAATATAAATTTATCCCTTCCTTAGACCTGTTTTTAGAATTTTGTAAACATAGTCACAGAATTAACTAACTTAATTAATTAATTATTTCAGTGCACCTTTCTTGAATAACTTCTTTGTGTAACACACTGTATTAGGCACTGGGGACACAAGAGCAAGATGAATGATGTCCCTTTTAATAATGACTAATAATAATGATAACAATTAATATTTACATAGCACTTAATGTTTATGAAGCACTTTATATATGTTAACTCAATATATGGTAACTTACATATGTTAGCTCTTTTTAACTCTAAGGCCCCCACTCTGTCTACCACAACACATAGATGCCTCTTAAAGCTGCCCTTTCCTTAGAAGGTTACTTTCTACTGAACAGAATTTATAGTATTCCAGTAGCCTCAAAGATTTCAGCATTTCCGAAGATGATAATTTGCCACTAAAAATTAACTTAGGTACTGGGAGAAAATACCAATTATTAGAAATATTTAGCAAGACCCAGGCCTATTTATTAGTATAATAAGTTTTTTGGAGAAGTGTTCTTCCCCTAAAAGGACTTAGAAACCAAAAAGAACTACCAGAGTCATTCGCAGAACCAGATTCTCCACAACCCAGGTCAAGGCAAGTCACACAAACATTTGTTAAATGTTCAATATTTGCCAGACATTGTGTTAAGCACTGGGAATACAAATACAAAAGCAGAAAGCAAGGCAGTCTGTGCCCTTCAAAAGCTTACCTTCTGAAGGGGGAACAGAAAAGGGAATTAGAAATCACTGTGGGAAGGTGTCATCTAGAGGAGGGAGGGAAGGAAGCTAGCTGGCCATGGTAAAGAAAATCTTTGTGGAGAAGAGTGAGAAATAGTCTGGGGAGGGACAAAGACACCATTGGCTTGGGCCTCCTCCTTAGAATGGAGGTTAAGATTACTCTAAAGTTGTAAAATGAGGTAACATTGGGGGCAGTATTTGTTCTTTCTGACCATCACCAAGTTACTGAAGGCACCAACAACCTTTCAGAATTTGCCTTCCACCCTCTTTTCCTAGGATAAGAGAAGGGAGAGCCACTGTCTTCAAAGGTGTCATGAATGGATCACCATGATCATAATCAGAGATTCATTTGGATTAACCAGCTGCTAGGAGGACCAAGATAGGAATAACAGATTTAATATGAATTACTTTAATCAGATAGTCAAGTAATGAACACCTAGTTGAGGACCATGATACTAAGTGAATGGGAGATCTGATTGGGAGGGAAGGACCATGCAATTAAGAAGGCCAGGTGTAGTTGGTGGGGAAGGAAAGGCCTGGATAGGCTTTGGGAAGCTACAGGATACTGGATGCTATGTATGGGCAGGATGTGCAGAGCACCATTTCTGTATGGTGGAGACCAAAGGGGTGGGAGAGAGATGCAAAAAGAAAAACAGGAAGGGCGGGTTTTTTTTTTCAAACTCAACTAATCTATCATCTTTGTGTACCACATCCAGCAATTTTAAATGCAAAATATACAATATACCATCACACGTGCTGTTTTTCACAATGCCTACACAGAAGAGTGGGGCATCTAGGTGGCCAATGCATAGAGTGCTGGGCCTAGAGTCAAGAGAACCTGAGTTCAAATGCGGCCTCAGACACTTACTAGCTGTGTGACCCTGGGCAAATAAGTTAACCATGTTTGCCTTACCTCCTCCTCTGCAAAATGAGCTGGAGAAAAAAATGGCAAAACACTTCAGAATCTTTGCCAAGAAAACCCCAAGTGGGGTCACAAAGACACAGACATGATATGATACAACAACAATAGAACAGAAGAACACAAACAAGAATCACACTAGATAAGAAGGTATGAACAAGTTATGACCTACCACACTAACAGAAGGAGACAATCATATGATTGTCAATCCATTAAAACACTGAAGAATTAATAATTACTTTACAAGTGAATCATGAAACTAAAATGTAAGGTACAACATATACTCAGCTATCAACAATCTTAAACTGACTAATTTGTGCAAACTTATTGGTCAAAGGAATGGGGAGTGCTGAGGATGAGGTGAGAGAGGCATTTGGTAATAAGACCAAGGAAAGAAGAATGCTACCTTTGGGCTTTTTATATCCTCCTTTTGGGTAAATTATTCAATATACTTTCAAATGTACAACTTTTCATGAGTTTACAGATAAATCAGTTGTTTCTAGTATAAAAATGTTTTAAAAAATGATACTTTATGAAAATCAACTATTCCCAATATGAAAATCTGCTTTAAAAATAATCTCTTCAGCTTAAAAAAAAATCCTGTAGTTTTATTGGTTGTCATTAAGCCAAAAGGTAACAAAAATGACTTTTTACCTTTAATGCTCAGGAGGACATATTACCATTGCCCTTTAGGGTTACAAGAGAAGAATCAATTCCTTTGTCATACTAAACTTCCAAAATCCTTACTCATTAAATAGATGGAGATACAGCAAGAACTGTCGTTTTTAAGAAGGAACAACTCATACAATAAAAATATTATATGAGTTGCCCAAAGGTCACCCCGAAAAGCCACACTGGAGCCCCAAAATAGATTCTATCTTCCATCCCCTAAGCTAGTGCAGTGCTGTTGATTAAATCTGACTTTGTTTAAAAAGGAATCAAGGCTGAAAACTTGCGTTCCACAATAAAAATCAGCATATATTAGAAGATTACTTGATCTGTCTGGCTGCTGAGCATTAGAAAAACTTAGAAGCAATCAAGGGGCCTGCAGCCTGGAGGTTTATTTTACCAGCAGCGTGGAAAAAGTGGAATGGCTTCGTACCTCTTGCAAACGCTTTGATGGGATGAAAAGGAAACAAGTGCATTTAAAAGTGTCCTGGAATTGGAGTTAGCCTCTTTTTTTTTCATACCAAGAGAGTGGAAAGGAGCAACCAGTGAATCAGAATGTTCATCCTTTACGACTTTGAAATTGCGGGATGGAAAGGTATTTCTTGGAAGGTTGGCTTGGTAAATATAACTCTGTTCAATATTAAAAAAAACAAAACACCTTCTTTAGGCCAAATGCTTAACTGGATACTCATTATATTTCTGTATTTTCTGCTGCACAAGTCACAGTGACTCTTTGCATGGTCTCATCATACACTTGGTAATTTATTATCATGCTTGCCTCCCCACTGTAAACCCTCACACAGTGCTTCAAGTGGGCTCTTCCTATTTAAAACACAGTATTGAAAATAAGATGTCAAAATATCATAAAAGGATACACAAAAAGAACAAACAATGCCTTCTCAACTGAAGATCATTGAATAAGTAAATCAGCAGAGCATAAAATGATACGGTATTTTCATGTTTAGTATTTTGTTCAATGATTCAATTCATTGTTTATTGAATAAAGGATAGAGAACAGGAAATGCAGAGGCTCAGCTCCACTTAGTGTCCGAGGGATACCATAGATCCATCACTTGAAGTATTCTTAGAACTCATAGCATTATACACAACCACACAATCTGGGAGATTTTGTATAAGTTAATATTGTCTTGTGATCTAAAGAGAACTTACCATCATGCAGCTGCAGCCAATTTCTGAGGAGAAAAGGCTAGACCGCCATGGTATCTTTCATTGAAAAGAAAGGAGTTGGAAATCCAGAGGAAAACTAACCGTTAAACTACCTATTCCAGCAGAATCAGCAGGCAGGACCTCTATAGCCAGAGAAGTTTCTCTTAAAAACAAATCATTAAATAAATGAAATTTCACTTTTTTTTTCCACTCTGCACTCTGAGTCCACCTCTCTTTCAGAAGCTGGGTAGCCTGTTTCATCATAAATCTTCTGGGTAGCAAAAAATATAGAATTATAATGAGTATTCAGTTAAGCATTTGGCTTAAAGAAGGTGTGGTTTTTTTTTGAATAATGAACAAAGTTATATTTACCAAGTCAACCTTCCAAGAAATACCTTTCCATACTGCAATTTCAAAGTCATAAATGATTAGTTGTGATTACTCATTTTATGATCAGAGTTCTAAAATCTTTCAAAGTTGTCTTTGTAATAATGTAATAATTGTATTAAATGTTCTCCTGATTCTTTTCATTTCAGTCTGTATCAGAGAAGTTTCTCTCATACCACCCTCTTCGTTATTTTTTATAGCATAATAGTTTTCAAAGACATCAATACATCATAACTTGTTCAGCCCAATTAATGAGGATTTCTTCAGTTTCCAATACTTTGATACTTCAATAGGCTGCTTATAAATATTATTATACACATAGATTCTCTTCCTTTTTTTATTCCTTTGGAGTGTAATGGACCAATTTTCCCTTTATTTACTCTAGAGGAAGTATGGCTAATATTCAAGATGAAACACACATATATCATTTTTCATCATATAATTGTTGCAGGTTTTATGCCAATTTTTTTTTGCAAAAAAGTGGATTGTGACCATTATGTGAAACTCCCCTCCCAAAAAAAATTGTGCCAGTCTTACTTAAAAAATAATTTATTACTAAACTGTCTTTGGTGCAAGATTAGAGTGCGTGGAATTCTTGTGAATACATGTTAAAATTGGGAAGATGCAAGACTTACTCACTGCAGCTTCTCCTGCCATCCAGCACCCCTCGCGCCCCTGGGTTTTCGTTGGGTTGAATGACAATGCTGTCAGTACTGCAGTGCACTAAACAAACCATGCAAGTTGGCTTTCAGAAATAATACTGACAATGCGTGTGTGCTGAGAATTCTAGGCTCCTGGCTTGTAATGCATGAGACATAAATGAGTATCCACAACCCACTGGTGCATACATTGTTGCTCTGTTTACCTTTTAAATGGAGTGATGAACAGAATTATACCATGTGATGAAAGGTTATAAACCAGTTTTTGGACTGAAAAAGAAAGCCAAAAACAGAAACAGGGTATGACTATTATGTAGCAATTACGTGGTGAAATATACACATACGTGTCTATATTTGCTGTGTGACCTGGGCTAAGTTTCTTTGCTTCTCTGAACTTTATTCTCAATCAAATAAAGAGTTTTGGGATAGATCAGATGATTTCCATATCCTTTCCTCCTATGATATTCAATGTTCTATGTTCAAGTCTGTCTTCAATAAAGCTGTCAGAAGAAGCTTAAGCAATAAAAGAACAACATTGATACCAGGGGTTTCTGTTGCTAGACAGCTTAAGGAATTAGTACATCCACCTAGGATGCTGATGGATGAATAAACTACTGTTACTTTTTCATCATATTCATCATCATCAGTGACAGGCAAACCAAGGTATAGTCATCTCCCTACATAAAGAGCAATTCCATTTATAACACCACCAGTCTGGTACATTTATACAATTTTCATTTTCAAGTTGTTTTATTTTGCTTTGGTCTATAATTGTGATTTCATTGGTATGGGGAACTTCTGAACTCCTTCTAACAAAAGTTATTTGCTACAAAATGTTCAAAGGTACAATGTAGACATTTGTTTCTGATAACAGTGGATTGGTTTTTCAGCAATTTACTGCGTGTGTAGAATATCTGTTAAAAAGACACACTACATTTGTTAACTATTTTTTTGTAAATGTTGAACTGGTTTCTCTTTTTACCATCAGCTCCAATGACTCCCTGTTGTCTCTAGGAAAAAGCATAAATTTCTGTTTCAACCATCCTTCACAATTTTTCTTGACCCTACCTTTCCATGCTGTTACACATAACTCCTCTTCACCCACCCCTAGCCAATTTCTAGCCAAATTGGCATACTCATTGTTTTATACACCCAGCATCCCACCCTCTATCTCCTTGTCTTTGTGAGTTGCCCCCGCTTCCATGTCTGGAATGCACTTCATTCTCATCTCTGCTTCTTAGAACCTTCCTTTCAAAGTTCAAATCAACTGTCATCTTCTACTGTATCTGAGGCTGATTGGCAAACCAACCTCTCTAAGTCACTGGTGTCCTCCAACTGGAAATTATTTGTTTTTTGCGAATATGCTTAGAATTTATTTGTACGTGTACTTGCAATTTTCATGAATAGAATATAAACTCCTTGAGGATAGGAGATTATTTCATTTTGGTCTTTGCATCCCCAGTATAGTATACCATATTTGTATCCCCAGTATAGTATACCATGTTAAGAAGTACACATTGATTGATTGACCAGCACCCTAGGGAGAGAGAAGGTCATCAAGGTGCAAAGTAGTAAAAAATAGAAGTGATCCATAGAGCACCATGGAACCTGTACTGTTAAGCTTACTGAGATCAAACCAGCATACTGGAGGGATGCAGACAGAAAGGAGGAAGAATTCGAGCATGTCTTGGAGCAGCCATAGTGAAATTCTGTGAATACAGAGAGTTTGTTAGCAAACATAGACTGCCTTAGTCCCATTTTCCTCATCTGTAAAATATAAGCACTGGATTAGATGGCTTATGAACTCTCTTTCAGCTCCAGACCCATGATCCTATGGTGAGTAGGGGAAATTCTTGGCAGTGAGGGTCTAAGCATGTTAAAATGGAGATTCTGGTTATTTGAGAGTATTCTCTCATGGGGGAGGGTCTATAATAGCTATAGTAGGTATGCTGTTGCTTGTCCTTAGTTTTTGAAGAGGACCAATGACGTCATGGGGTGATGTCTTGATTTGTACTTGAATTAGACTTAAGTGAGGCAGAGTTACACAAAGTCATCAGCCTCACTCTCTTTACCAGAATCATTGTAGTGCAGTGGCAGGACAAAAGTCAAGATGACTGGTAATGGCCCAGGGTGTAGTGGATGATGTTGGCCTCTTTGATATTTGAGCAAATTCTAAGCACTCCACATCTTCCTCCTTTCCCCTAAGATTCCACCATATCAGCTGATGCCCAAATTCATGGACAACCGGGGAAAAAGACTATAAGATACCAACACCCAAAGTTCTTGAGGGGGGACAGAACTCACCAGCATTATTTTAGTCATGATTAGCTTTCACCAAGAGTCCTTGAGTATAGAAATGAGGAAAACTTTCTCAGTGGGCAAGACCTTTGAACTCAGGCCTCCACATAGGCTTGAGAGTGTGAAGAATGATCATAGGATGAAAACATGGGAAGAAATGGACCTAAAAGATCTTTCACAAGACTGTTGTGGGGGATGAAATGATATGATTCTAATAATAACAAATTGTATTGATATAGGATTTGAAGGTTTTTCAAAGTGCTTTATAAATATTTCATTTTTTCCTTACACCAATTCTGGGAAGCAGGTATTATTATTTATTCCCATTTTAAAGTGAGGAAAGTGACGTAGACAAGTTATGTGACTTGTAGGATTTGAACTCAGGTCTTCCTAACTTTAGGTTGAATGTTCTACACATTATGCCTCATGACAATAATGATGAAACATTTTGTTCAATAAGATCCCAAACTGTAAAGACTCATTCTGATGCCCAGGAAAACTTTTACAAGAAGTTCCTGGGGCAAGTAGCGTGAAAAATCAGCTTTTAAAGACAACTTTCCTTGGAGGTGAGAAGATACCCTAGAATACTGCCCCATTGGCAGAGAGATACAGAAACCCTGTAAGAACGGTGATGCAAATGTAAGGTGGGAGTGGATTTCAGGCATAGAGGACAATCTGTGCAAAGGTAAAGGATGAGATGTAGTGCTGCGCGTAAGGAGGAGACAGCAGTCCAGTTTGGCTGAACTGCCGTGTATGTCTAGTATATGTACAGGCCAGGAAGGCCAGAAATGTTGGAGGAGATTTGTGAAATGTTTTAAATGACAAGTGAGGAGTTTGCATTTAATCCTAGAGATAACAGGGAGTCACTGGAGTTTATCGAACAGCATGTAACACGGTCAGATGTTTGCTTTTGTCAAATATTGTTAAGAACATGGTAGAATTTTGAAAGATTGCCATAATCAACTATGATAAGCTCCTTCACGTTCTGCCTTAGGGATATTTGGTTCACTTCATTTTGAAGGCCATAATATTTTACTTAAAAGTAGGGTATGTAACAAGATAGCCTACTTCTAGCAGAGAATGAGCAGGTCACCTAGGTAGAACAGTAGATAGAGACCAGGCCTGGAGTTAGGAAGACTCATCTTCTTGAGTTCAAATCTAACCTCAGACACATACTATCTGTGTGACCCTAGACAAGTCACTTAGCCATGCTTGCCTCACTCAGTTTCTTCATTCGTAAAATGAGCTGGAGAAGGAAATGGCAAACCATTCTAGTGTGTCTGCCAAGAAAATCCCAAATGGGGTTATAGAAAGTCAGAAATAACTGAAAAATGACTTAGCAACAATAGGTAAGAATGAACTGTGCTGTGACATAGTGCTATTAAGAAGGAGCCTTAACTTTGGTCCACATATAGACCATTAAGTACAGGCCAAATTCCATAAAACAGCTTTCTGAATTCCTAGGAAGAAATATGCTATATATAAAAATGTTTAAAATCACATATTTCATATTTTTAAATTCTCTAAAATGGTGTCATAAGGCAGCAAGACTGTGTACCTTCCTCCATGGTCCTGTAGGCCGAATTCTTTGTTGGCATTCTTTTCTTTTTTTTTTTTTTTTGGCTGGGGGGGTGGAGACTGGGTAGGGGTGGGGGGAGGGGGAGGAGGCACTGAAAAAAAGTACCCTCAGGAGCACTTCTTATTAAGCCTGCTACTAATCAACATTGCCACATGGTTTCTGTCCTCTTTCCATATCCTCACACCCAAACCCACAAGTCCAGGCAGAATTTTGGGTTTTCATGGCCTCCAGGGATATTTGCCTAGCATGACTGAGTTCCAGATACTCACCACATTCTACTCTTATCAATTTAACACTTTTTGTGGTTTATCTTGGTGCCTAAGGCTATAATCATCTTCCTTCCACCACCATCCCCAACCCCCACTGCAATGTTAGTTAGTTGCTTTGTTTTTTTTCCCTCAGACACCCTTGTTTTGGCCTAAATTTAACTCTTCTACATTAGCATTAATATCCAGCAGCTTCAGGGAGTTTGCTGCTGTGCATTACTTCCACAAGGTACAGTAGTGTTTTTCTTCCAATTCTCATTGGGGACAGTGGAACAAATTCAGATATAATAAGAAAAGGTCAGAACTTCTACACCACAGCAAATTGAACACAATTCTCTGTAATTTTTTTTAAAGGTACATGCCTTTATTTTTCTGAGTTTTACCTACCTTCTGCTCCTGATTTTGGCTGCTGGACAATGAAAATTACCATGAGGATGGATGTTTAAATCAAAGAATTGGACCCTGAAAACAGCTTATCTAATACTCAGAAATACTGGAAATCTCAAATACAAAGCATATTTTTGTGAGATTTCCCAAAAAAACCCCAATGTGACCCCTCTCTTAGATAGCATTTAAGTACTTAAGTGGGAGAGGTATTGTTTTTTCATTTAGGAGGATGGTATGGCAGTCTAGATAGTCATTTTGGGATTCTTTTTTCTTTCTTCAGTTTCTTTTCCCTCCATCTTTCTAACATGGCTGGGTATCATTTTTTTTCCCCATAATATTATTCTCCTCCCTCTATGACATTTGTGGAAAATAATTTTTTCTATTGATAATCATTAACCCTTTGGAAATATACACACACTCAAATATCTATATGAATAAAAACAAATGAAAAGCATCTAATTAAGTTGGGATTTGTCATTAGGTGGTTATTTATTCATTTATTTTTGAAACAGGAGGAACTGTATACACGGTTAAGTTTACTTTTAAATGAATAGGGAACATACCAACACATTTTACAAATATGAATTTTAAATGTACTTAGATACCGTTTTATGATGAATTAAGGCAGTATAGAAGGTGAAATTAAAAAAAGAAATAGAAATGGGGATGGATAAATCAACAAATATTTATTTAAAACGTAGCATGTGTTACGTACTGTACTGATGCTGGTGATACAGATAGAAAAGAAATGGTTCCTGTCCTTAAAGAGCTTATATTCTATTTGGGAAAATGTATATGCATATAAGTATATACAAAAAATCTACACAATGTAAATATGCAACTTCATGGATTGGATTAGAGAAGTACTAACAGCCAATGAGATTGGAAAGGCTTCGTGTAGCCCCTAGCACTTAGCATAGTGCCTGGCACAGGCAGTAGTAGGCATTTAACAAATGTTGATTGAATGATATAGGAGGTAGTGGTTGATCTGAGTTTTGGAGGAAACTAAAAAGTCTGAGTCACAGAAGTTAGGAGGGGGAGTGTAATAAAGATGGAGATGACCCAAGAAAAGGCACAAAAATAGGATATGGAATTCCATGTCAGGGAAATAGCAAGAAGGCCACTGTGGGTGTATCATGAGGTAATGTACAGTAAGACTGGCAATGTAAATAGGAGTCAAGTACAAAGAGGCTCTATCTGACAAAGGAGTTTGCATTTAATAATAGAATAGGTAGAGACTTGGAGTTTATGGAGCACTTGAGCAATGTACCCAAAACTGTGCTATGGGAATATAATTTTAGCAGTTTTGTGGAGAATGGACTGGAAATGGGAGAAACTTAAGGCAGGAAGGCCAACTAGGAGGCTATTGCAATAGTCCAGGAAAAAGGAGATTAGGGCCTGAACTAGAGTGGTGGCCATGTCAGTGGGAGGAAGGGGGCAGATTAAGAGACATTGTGGAGGTAGAATCAACAAGACTTGGCATCTGGTTGGATATATGGGATGGACCCAGGCAGCTGGGTGGATGGTCGTGTCCTTGACAGAAGTGGGGAGATTTGGAAGACGGATTTTTTTTTTGGAGGGGTGCTGCAGGGAGAGGAAGAGAATAAATTTTGTTTTGAAAATATTGAGTTTGATGTGCCTTTGGTTCAGCCACTTGAAAATATCCAACAGGCAGTTGATGATTCCAAATTAGAGCACAAAAGAAAGACAAGGGCTGTATACACAGAGCTGAGAGTCTCTTGTGTAGAAAAGATCATTGAACCCACAGGTCTAATGAGGTCACTAATAACAACTGGAGATAGAGAAAAGGGCCCAGAGCCTTGAGGCTATTCTTATAATTGTGATGTGTGTGTGTGTGTGTGTGTGTGTGTGTGTGTGTGTGTGTATGTACTCACTTAGTCCCAGCATCAAAGATAGGTCCCAGCATCAAAGATAGGTCAGTGGCCAGAAATTTGGTACAGCAGTTAATAGCATGAATTAGCAGCGAGAACCACAGGAAAGAGGGGGTGTCAATTTTGCCACATATGGAGGTCAAAGGAAATATTTCAGGGACCTGAAAGATTATACTATGTTTCTAATTCTTCAAGAAACAATTAATAACTCTGTACAAAATGTTAGAAGAGAGGGTGAAAGGGCAAGACAAATGCTTCTCTACTCTTGAGACTATCACGGAGAATGAAATTCTTCTAGAAAGAAGGTAAGAAATGCCTAAAAGTCAAAATAAAGACAAATATTATATATGTGGAGGAGAATTCAAATCTGTAGAAGAAAGGTGAAGGATTGAAAAATGCAGAACAGAGGAGGTTATAAAGGACAATTGAACCATTGTAACTACAAAATAGGTTCTCTTTGTACAGAGAGTAGAGGTAGGCTTTCTCTGTAGGACAGTTTCTAAAATTTCAGAGGATGATGAGAATGTGTAAGTACTACTAGGGGAGAGGACTTCCAATACTAGTGTTAATAAGAAAAGAGCACTCTGCTGAAGAGTACTTATTCTGAAGTACTTATTAGGTGACATAAATCACTGAGAGATTGCATAAGGCCTATTGAGGAAAGAAAGACATGTGATACTACAGTAAACATGTGTTATAGACTACCCAGTCAGAAGGAGTAAATGGATGTCAATAAGTTCTAGAAACAGATCATAGAACTGGCATGATAACAGTTGGCATTGACCTCAATGAATTCAAGTCACTGTGCTTAGATGAATTTTAGCCTATTTTTCTGGAAATATTTTGGATGTGATTACTGAGGTATTTTCTTTTCTCTTTTAACAATTACGGAGAACAGAATGGGTGATAATAGAACTTCTAATAAGCATATATGGCATCAATTTCTCAAAAAATAGAAGAAAGATTCTTTAAAGTATATAATTAATTTAACTTTAATTCCTCACAAAACATCTAGAATACATTATTAATGTGATAGATTGAGAATTATGTTTTAAAAATCAAGTATGTGAATGCAGAAGGGGAGGGGGACACATGGCTAAATAAAAGTCACATGAAAAAGATCTGTAGGCTCTAGTCAACTTTAGCCTCAACATGAAATAATAACTGGCAGATCTCAATGGTAACTCCATCTTACATCCTTAATTTAAAAAAAAAAGTTTTTTTAAGGTTCATTTTTTAAAAATTTTGAGTTCCAAATTCCCTCCCTCCCTCCAGCTTCTCCCCCATCCATTGAGAAGGCAAGCAATATGATATGTGAAGGATTATTATACATGTAAAGTTATGCAAAACATATTTCCATATTGGCCTTGTTTCCTAGCATAATAAATAAAAGCGGAGTCTAAAACAAAGAAAAGTCTTATACTTCTACACTCTGTCCCAGTGAAATGACACCTCTGCAATATACTGTTCAGTTCTAAGTCACCTATTTTAGACTAGACATTGACACACTGAAAGCAGCCAGAGAAGGGTGACCAGTATAGTGAGGTAACTCAAAACCATATCATAAGGAGGGCTGGTTAACAAAACTTGGGAATTTCAGGTGGCAGCACACATTAGCTGTTTTCAAGCACCTGAATGACTGTCAGTTGGAAAAGAAACTAGACTATTTTATGGGGCCACAAGCATGAGGAACTAAACTTTCACCTCAGTATAAGAAAGCAATGTCTAACCATTAGAACTGTTCAAAAATGGAAAAGGTCCCCTCAGAAGATTTTTCTTATTTTGCACTATGGATGTCTTCAAGCAAAGCCTCCCTACCATTGGTTAGTGTTGTTGGAGAGGTGATTCCTTTTAAGGTACAGATTGCTCTGGATGACCTGGGAGTTCCCTGCCAACCTGAGGATCTGAGATTCTGTATAAATGAGCCTCTTCTAGTCTGATGTATAAGGAGGGCCTTTACTCTTCCGTATTAGGATGGAGAGACTAAAAAAGGGTTTTCTTGGTGATGGGGAAGTAGGGGATGGGGAGAGAGAGAAATCCAGGAACACCAATCCCAGGAATGAAAAGGACTGAAAACTTTGGGCAGGGCTGATTCTAGGGACAACAATTAAAAGATGAATCAGTAAAAAGAAGAGGAAATTACAAAGACCAGGCCTTGCTCCTCTAGCATTTCCATTGAAGTCAAAGGTTGGCTTTTATTCAAGACCAATTGGAACTTTGTAACTTTACCCTCCTATTTGTTATTTTAAATCCCTATGTTTCCCTGCTATTATTAGCAACTTTTTTTGTTTGTTTTTTGCATGGGGCAAGTGGCTTAGGGTTACACAGGTAGTAAGCGTCAAGGACACATTTGAATTCTGGTCCTCCTGACTCCAGGGCTGGTGCTCTACCCACTGCACCACCTAGCTGCCCCGGCAATTTTTTTAAAAGAAACTCTGAAGTGTAGATCTACCCTTTCTAAGGGAAACCTGAATGAGAAGAGTCCGGATGAATGAAAAGAAGTGGGGGGACTGATACTAGGGGGAGCAATTCCTGGCCTTTAGATAAAAAGAAAATGGGGCATTGCAAATGGACCAAGACAGTTTTTCTACTGGTGGTTAACAGAGGCAATTAGTTAAACCACACCATTTTCATACATAAGGAAACTTAGGTGAAGGGAGATTACATGACTTTCCTAGGGTCACATGGGTAATAAATATCAGAAATGGGAAATAGATCCTGGGCCTCTAATTCCACACTTGGTACTCTTTCTACTCTACTAAGGTGCCTTACTCGGCAGAATGTCCCAGAAGGCATCACAGTGTGGGAAATACATGAACAGAACTAGTCACAGAGAAGGCAAGAGGATAAGTACGGTACTATGTGAGCAATGTGAGCACTCTATGTGCAAGATTTTATATATGTAAATATACCCATACTTATGTGTATGTGTACACAGATGACTAAAATGAGGAATCTTAGGAGGTTGTTAGTTCTCCATTATTGAATATCTTTAAACAAAGGCTGGATAATCTCATCAAGCGCATTTTAGAGGGGATTCTTGTACAAGTCAGAAGACCTGGGTTCAAATCCTGTATGTGACAGATTGGACATACCACTTAACTGTTCTGGACCTGTTCCCTAGCTATAGCATGAGGAGGTTAGACTACATGATCTCTGATGTCCTTTCCAGCTCTGGATCTGTGATTCTATGATGTGAGCAGAGGAAAATTTGGGGTAGGAGCATGGGAAAAAGAAGAAGCATGTAGGAACCCAGGCTTTCCAAATGAGAGAGGACTGTCAGAGATCATAGGCCATAATTAGCATCAGAAAACCTTAAAACCTCTAGTTCAAATCATTCCTGAATAGTAATTTTTGTTTGTAATATTCTCCACAAGTTCTCATCCAGCCTTCTGCTGAAGACACCCAGGGAAGGGACCCAGCCTGCCATAACGGCAAAAACATAAGATCTGAAGCCAGGAAGACCTGGGTTGGAATCCTGTCTCAGAAATTGACTAGTAGTTATGATGGGCAATTTCCTTAACTTCTCCAAGCCTCAATTGATTCACCATTGAAATGTGGGTAATAATAATGCCCACCTAACTGAATTGTTGTGAAGATTAGTGAGATTATGCATGTAATGCATTTTGTAAAATATGAAATGTTATATAAATGCTAGCTTCCCCTGGCAGCTCATTTTAGACAACTAATTCTTAGAATATTTTTCATCCTGAGGTTCAACAATTGTTTTCTGCAACTTTTCCCATTGCTCCTCATCCTGTGTAATTCTTGTCCATGTCTCCTATAAATTTTCCACAGGGAGGAAGTACATACAGGGGCTCCTTTTCTACATCTCTTGACATTACACGGGCAACCCTAGACTTAACTGTATGGCTAGCCCACTTCCTCTTTCAGTCATACATCTTTCTGATGCCATGGTATGTAATTCTTCTTCGGGAATACGTTACAGCCTGTTCATTTCTCTCATAATTACGTCAAGGAGCACCTACTATTTTAATTCACATTAAGTGATCCATCTCCTTTTTCAATTTCTACCCATCCTACAAAGCCCAGATCAAATGCCATCTTCTCTCACCTTTACCTAATTCTAAGGGCAGAAGTTATCTATCCTTCTTCTAAAATATCATGGTCATTTTGTATTTCTCTTATTGTACTTTTAAAATAGACTCTGTACTACACATCATAATAACTTGTATGTGTGCCATCTTTCCTGCTAGATTCTAAGCCCCATGAAAGCAAAGACTATTTCTTAGTCTTCTTAGAGCTGCTGGCACTGTCTTACACATATGTGATATCCAAGTAACCCATGTTGAATTTCACTCACTGGCTGACCCACCTCTTTTTCAGGTTATGTATCTCTTTGATGAGACAACATGCACTGAATGACCCATTATATATTTACAGTGACCCTAGTTGACTAATGTTTTTTATGAGGATAAAAAGGACCAGGATCCTAGAGAGATCAGAATTGTTCAATTCAGCAGACTATACTGCTAAGTCTAGTCACATCAATTAAATGTAACCTCTGGATCAGTAGGTCTCAAAGTATGGTCTGGGGACCCCATGAGTCCTTAAGACACTTTTATCAGATTGGTGATATCAGCACTATTTTCATAATAATAAGATATTTAAATTTCTAAGTTGTTAAACATCAATAAATATAATCCAAATAAATAAACCTCTTTGGGGTTTTCAATGATTTTTAAGAGTGTAAAGAAGTCCTGAAATCAAAAACTTTGTGAACCACTGCTCTAGATTGATTTGTAATCTAGTATTTAATCTGCTTCAAATGTGTTATCCTTATATTTAAGGCTATTGGTATGAAAGGACATAAATATTAGTGTAATTGGCTTTAATATTTTCAAAAACACATTTTTGATCATACACACCATAAGAATAGTTTTTATCTAAAGAGAAGGGAACCCAGAGTTGTACTACAATGTGATTCAGTAATGAAGGACTAACCTAAAAAGGAAATATTAACTAGAAATAACCCTCTTGGACTGTTTCAACAATAAACAAAGTGGTTATTTGTGGATGTCATAGTCCAGGCTTGAGTCAAACCAATGTTGTAACTCTCAGGTTTGAGATGGGAATGAAATGAAACATGCATAGATCATTTAACAATTAGCAGAGAGTGTTTTACTTAGCCGCAGCAAGGAAGGAACATTCAGTGAGAATACTAAATTGGTATTGCTGGGCATAACTTCCCTGTCCCTGTGTTAGCCATATTGGTCCCCTGGTTGGAAGCCTGAGTCAGGGAAACAGATGACCCGGCTTTTTTTTTTTTTTTTGGTTCATAGGCCACTACACAAAAGTCCTTAACTTTAGCTCTCTGAGCCAATTAAATCTCAAGGATGATTTTAGTACCTTTTAAAGAAAAATGGCCTAACCTATGTGGGTTATCACTCCTACTGTAATAAAGAACATAGGCAACTGTCCTACATATTATCACCTGGAGAAAGAGACTTCTGTGCTTTGATAGATTACTGATCTCATCAATGGTGGCAGTCCCTGCAAATGTAAAATGCATCCTACTCATTTCCTCCAGCCCCGTGCAGTTCTTGTCTGTTTCCTCCTTTCAATCTTACACACATGGGGCCTTCAGCTAGGTCTCTTGTTAATATCAATACACCATGGGAAGAGGGTGAGGAGATACCGAGATGAATATCAAAAAAGAAACAAAAAGTAGATTAGCTTCATTCTGAGGTATCCAAGAGGAAAAAAAAAGTTGAAAGGTTTCCATTTGTGTCAATTCCCCAGGGTTCACATATCAATTCAAATATACTCAACTAATGTTGCTTTGTCAATTCATCCTATTTGGTCATTTTAGCTGAGAATCTGCATATATATCACTGAGGTTTAGAGAGCAAACATTGAGAAAGGATAAGTACTCCAATACTATTTGAATAGCCAGGATTGCTTTATAAGGGATTGCTACATAAGTATGTACCTCACAGTCATCAATATATATTATCTAGGGAAAAGGTCTCAGGGTCTCCTGCTTTACTCAGCCAACCATCAGATACTTTTTCATAATTGTTTTGTATTCATCTTTTTGAGTTTTCATTCATCTATATCAGTGTGATGTGTATTCTGGGGTTGTGATAGGGGCTTCTAAATGAAAAAAAGAAATAATTGAGTTCTTCCCAGAAATGCCCAGCAGGAGTTGTGTGGAGATCTCTCCCTACATTGTTCTTGAGGATTTTTTTGATTTATATATAGATCAATCTTTTCCTGACATCTGCTTGTTCAATATTCTATTAAAAAATTGGGGGGGGGGGACCTGCCAAGATGGACTTTTCTGGTACAGCTAATGCTAGACTTGGGATTAGAAAAGACTTACATTTAGATTCCATCTCTGGCACTGTCTATAGACACCTTATCTTGCCTGGTCTCATACACAAGATGCCTTTCCCCAGTCATCTCAATGATATATACCTTCTGAGAATAGGAATCAAGTCAACAGAACCATTTCTGGCAAGGACATGTCAGTCAATTGCCCTATTACTCCATTGCTACTATCTCTTAACATCCCTGTTCAAAACATTCTTCTTTGGCCACCACTTTCTTGTATGGGTTTTCTTCCCCTATTTTGATGTAGGCTCCTTAGGAGGAGGAAGTGTCTTACTTGCTTATCTTGTAACCCCAATGCTTAGGACAGTGTCTGGTATACAGTAAGTGCACAACAAAGGTTTTCCCCCATTCAAATCACTTAAACCTGCTAAGCCTCAGTTTCCTCATCCACAAAATGAGGAGAATTTTACCTGTAGTTCCTACCTCCTAAAGTTCTTGTGATAATTAAGTAAAATACTGTATGTAAGGCACTCCACAAGCATACAATTCTATGTAAAAGTCAGTCATTATTATTCTCATAAAATTGATGAGCTCTGATAAGCCCAGCCCCAGCAACTGAATCCTTCAACACAGCACTGTTGATAGGAAACAGAAATTCATGAGTCCTAAAGTACATCCACTTCCCAGACTGACCCTGAAATCTATTTGACTTCCTTATTCCTCTTCTCCATCCAACTCAGTCTCAACTAAGAAGCCAACCCAAACCCACCTGACCTCTTGGGCATTAAATTGTACTCTACAAACAAAATGACAGGACCATAGAACTTTTCAAATCAGGAATTCCAAGTTTCTGGGCATCAGGATGAGATGTCAATAAATCAACATACATTTATTGCATACCTGCTACATGCTATCGCATACCTGCTGTTTGCTAAATCTATTGCATACCTGCTGCAAAGATTTGTGTGAGGTGCTGTCAGCTCCATTAATCTGAGTCAGGACTGTTTAAAGGTCAGAAGAAAGATCATAGAGTTCCTGTAGTCTTGGCACCTACAGCTGGTGCTAGGACAAGGAAGGATCTTCTTCCTCCCCCTTTATGTTCTTTTATGCTAAAATAGCACTCTTGTCAAAGTGTGTAGGTACTATGGTGATAGCTGCTATATAAATACAGTGAGAGAGAGAACAGGAGGGGAGGGGAAGGTAATTAACTCAATTGTATAAGGCTTTCTTTAAAGAAGCAGGAGAAAGAGTCTCCGTAATTTCATTCCTGTCTCTGAAGAAACAGCAAGAGGTGTCACAGGAGACATCCATACAATCAGCACATACAGTGGAAGGCTGCCACAAAGACACAATCTGTGCATACACTTTCCCACCCAATTTTGTAATGCAATACATTTTTTTCCTTCTTTTCCCCTCTTCTATGTAAATAACTGTTTTACTATTTGGGGGATGGGGGAAGGGAGAATGGAACACTGAGGGGACTTTCAAACTGTCATAAATTAGAATAAATTGCATTAATTCAAAATGTAAAACTAGGAGAGGCAGGCGAACATGCAACATGTTTTCCCCAAATAACACTGTGAAAAAGCCCCAGTGTACACTGTGGGCATATGTGTGGCTTTGCTCTGACTGACAGCCTGAAAGGTAGCCCGTATGATTCCTTTGCTGCTGAGGTGAAAACAATCTTTATTTGGACTGAATCACAGAATAAACAGGGATGTATAAGGCATACAGAAATTTACAGTACAGATGGTTTTCTAAGGCTAAAAAAAATCAATACTTTATGGATAAAAGGTGCATTTTTTGTTTATTATGGCTGACTGACTTTGTTTCTTGTGGGTGTTGGGGAGGACAGGAAATAATATGAGTTGTATGCCATGTAGGCTAACTAGTTCCATCAAAGTTTAACTCCTCTGACCGCTATTACTAAGAAGTTAAGGCTTCTTTTTGTGCCATATACCTTAGCTTAACTAAGAAAACCAGGGCTCTAGGTACTGTTATTATGAAGGCCACAGAAATGACTGGATAGAGAACTCCCATGAGAAGCATGACTTAATGCAGTAAAATAAACGTTAACTTTGCAGCAAAAATTATTGTGATGATGGGCCTGGGTAAATGATCTTGATGAATCATGAAAAATTGTAAAAGGTGTGCCAAAAGCAGTCTCCAAAGGCACACACGAATTTGATTAAACTCTAATTATGCCTACCAACAGGCATCAAACACCTGTGCACCTGAGCACCTTTTTCCCTTAAAGTTGATGAATACTTTACCTGCATCAGGGTGTTGACCTCTAATAAAGCTCCCAAAGGAAAATTAAGCTGGGACACCATAATAGCCCATCTTCTATTCTAAATGACATCTGAATCGTTAGTTAGGACTGAATATACACCATTTGTTGAATAAATCCTGGGGCCCATTGATTTTTATTCTTTATTAGAGTTTTTAACTCTACTAACTTGTGTGTGAGATGGGAAGTGTTACCTAATGGCTAGACAGCTGACCTTAAGTCAAGAAGACCTGGATTACAATACCACCTCTGACCCACGCTGGCGATGTGATGCCCTGCCAGTCACTTAACCCTCTCAATGCTTCCGGAAGTTTTCTAATTGGCTAAGTTGAAGTAGAGATGCTAATTTGAATTGGTAAATGCAGTGTCCTACCAGAAGCTCATCATACCTATCATATCAGAGGTCTGGCTCATTTAAAAAAAAAAAAAGAATGTGTTAGAACAGTTGTTGTTGAGTTGTGTCTGTCATGTCCAACTCTCTGTGAATCTGTTTAGGGTTTTCTTAGCAAAGATACTGGATTAGTTTGCCATTTCCTTCTCTAGCTCATTTTATAGATGAGGAAAATGAGGCACACAGGTTAAGTGATTTGCCCAAAGTCTCACAGCTACTAAATGTCTGAGGTCAGATTTGAACTCATGAAGATGGGGCTTCCTGATTCCAAGCCCAGTACTCTATCTACTGCACCACCTAATTGCCCCTACCATTGGAATAGCAGCAGGGTTCAAAATGATTCTGCCTTAATATTTACCTAACATTTATTTTACTACCTAAATTATAGCATTGAACATTGCAGAATGATTCATTTCTTAATCTCTGACAAATGAGGAAAATATTATCATTGCAGCTATGGAACAGAGCAATGCAGGCAGTTAAAATGCCTCATGTTCAAGGTCTTTCAGCACACCGTAGCATCAAAGTAAGGACACACAACTTCCCAGCCCTGACTTGATCTCCAGCTTTGAAAATACCAGATCCCTGTTCACAAAGGTGCTCTTTCCTGGCACAACTCCCACAGAGCAATCAATGTCGTGTCCTCAGGACAGGACCCATAGAAAATAATGCACAGGTAGTAATATTTTGAAAACATAATGCACATAGGAAATTCTTCGGCTTAATATCAGCACATCAAGGTACCAGATATCTGTCTTGGTCAATAGCTAGTCATCATTTTCTTAGAATGAGCCATGCTCTTCACTCAGGATTTATGTGTCTCCCTTTCCTTTCTACATAAAGAATTAGCTGAATAAAGTAAAAAATAAGAGTACTCTGGGGCTGCAGATGGCTGACCAGCTGTTTCTGGGTGACTCCCCATGAATCAGTCGCTCATCTGAGCTTTAGTGATTCCATGTTTTGGGGGCAAAATATTCCACATTCTGAAAAACTGGTTCATGGAAAATAATGCAGCAAACTAACATTTATAGCAAACCACAGTAATCTTGTAACAAATGTCCTAAATTATGTACTCAAGAAGCAGATCCAATTTTATTGAAGGTTCTCTGTCTGCATTGCCGGCAGAACCCCTTTTGCTTCTAGTTGCTGTTTTTCTCAGCCCACTCCTCCTCCCCACCCACCTACCCCACACCCCACACCCCACACCCCAGGTCTTTATTTTGGTACATGTGCACTGCATACGAAAATGAACTCATGAAGATGGGGAAAGAAAAATAAATCAGGCTGTAGTGAAGATAGAAGAAAGAAAGGAATTGCTTAGAGTCACTTATTACAAAAATACTTTTGCAGGCTCATTAGAACTTGGGGGGGGGGAAATGTCCCTTTAAAGGACATCATTGTTCTAACTCAGTGGGAAGTAACTCTAATGTTTACATATTAGTATGACATTGTTAAGATTAAAAGCTTCTGAATTCACTATTGTAGAATAATCATTTGTCAGGCTTTTAATGTAATGCTGTTGCTGTTCATTCATTTCAGTCCTGCCCTACTCTTTGTGACCCTATTTGGGGTTTTCTTGGCAAACAGATTGAAACGCTTTGCCATTTCCTTCTCCAGCTCATTTTTACAGATGAAGAAACTGAGGCAAACTGGGTTGAGTCACTTGCCCAGGGTCACACAGATAGTAAACATCTGAGGCCAGATTTCAACTCAGGAAGAAGAGTCTTTGTGACTCAGGATCCAGCACTCTATCCACTGCACCATGTTTCTGCCCCACATGTAATGCGGGGGTATTGATAAAATGAATAAAAAATGGAATTTTACTAGCAGGTGAGTCCTGAGCCTCTGGTATTGTAGGTCATTTTATTTGGATTGGAGGGAACAAAAAGATCTGTGTGAGCAAGAGTTCTAAGGAGGAGGTCAGAGAGTGTCTCTTTCTGCCTGGCCTTCCCCAATTTTTAGCTGTATTACTTGATTAAAGTAACCCTAGTATAAGACATTTAGATCTGTGAGGGAAGAGAAGATCTTTGAACTGCTCCCCCATCAGTTAAAAGTCATTTGTGTAATTAAGAGGAAGCTCTTTTTGTTCAATGACAGGTCTTGCTTTGGGTGGGAGAGTCAATGCGGGTACCCACACATTCTTCCTGAATACCATCACAAGCCTAAGGAATTCAGATTTATTTATCTGAAAGCAGCTGCTCAGTAAAATGGAACGTCCAACAGATGGCTGCATTGTCATTGTTGGGGGGGAAACTATTTTGGAGTGTGTGTGTTTTAATAGGTTGTGATCTCTTGTTGTTGTCTTGTTGTTCCATAATTTTTCAGTTGTGTCTGACTCTTCATGACCCCTTTTGGGGTTTTCTTGGCAAAGATACTGGAATGGTTTGCCATTTCCTTCTCTGGCCTATTTTACAGATAAGGAAACTGAGGCAAACAGGGTTAAGTGACTTGTCCAGGGTAACATAACTAGTGAGTGTCTTATAGGGTATTTGAACTCAGGTCTTCCTAATTCCAGGCCCAACTCTCTATCTACCATACCACCTAGCTGGACTTTGTGAAGTGCTTTTATTCACTTTTTGAAAGATCTAAGTTACATTTACATGAGGTTAGTAGCACTTAGTACCAATAAAAAAAAAGTGCATGACAATATAGATCATGGATTACATAAGTTCTAAAGACCTTCTAGTCTAACTCTTTTTTTTTTTAACAATTAAGAAAATTGAGGCCCAGGAAGTTAAGATACTTACCAAAGTTCATACAGATAGTATCAGTGTCTGGTTCTCTGAATCCAGAGTCCTTTCAATTGCCCCGTACTGATTCTCTCCAAAAGCTTAAACACATATTAACATTTCTTGTTGTTCAGTCATTTTCAGTTATGTCTGACTCTTTGTGACCCCATTTGGGGTTTTCTCGGCAAAGATACTGGAGTGGTTTGCCATTTCCTTCCCCAGCACATTTTACAGATGAGGAAACTGTGTGACTTGCCCAGGGTCACACAGCCAGGAGATGTCTGAAGTCAGAGTTGACACAGGTCTTGCTGACTCCAGGCCCAATGCTCTATCCACTGTCCACCTAGCTACCCCATATTAACATTCACAAGATATCAAAATGTAGTAACTGATCACAAGACTTAAGTATTGAATACCTGGAGAGTAAACAGAGTATAATAGAGAGAAGTCAGAGAAAATCAAAGACTTGAGGTAGAACACCGGCTGTATTACTTATTGTCTGAGTGAGCTTAAGCAAGTCACACATCCTCATCAGTAAAATGAGGGCATTGGTCTTGTGGATCTCTAGGGTTTCTAACAACACTAAATCTATGATCCTATGACTAGTCAATCAGTCAATTTATCTGCCAGGCACTGTGCTAAGGTGCTGAGGATACAAAGAAAGACAAAAACACCATCCATGTCCTCAAGGTGCTTACATTGTAATGACAGAGACAACATGCAAAAACATATACACAGGGCAAGTTGAAGGTAATTTCAGAGGGAAGGTACCGGCAGTAACAGAAAACATGATAGCATGCAACAATTATCTTCAGAAATTTAAGTAAGCTTTCTAATGTGTTATAAAGTATTTTTTAAAACATTCATTATTGTTATAGAAGACCAACCCCTTGTCTGGGCTAAGTGAGTTATATTAGAGTTTTCCTGTCTCTAGTTCTATTTGTGATATTTCCAAATCTATGAGACGACGAGCCAAGTCCTATTGGTATTCTACTGTATTTTTATATTCCACCACACAGAGAGTTAAACATCAAAAAGAATCCAATAAAAGCAAATGGTTAAGAAGCACACGGAGTTTTGAGGTTCCCACTCTGACCTGGCTGTGAAAGGTCTCGGTCAGCCCCTTCTGCTGGCTCGTTTGTTCACTTGTACAGTCACATGACTCACACATTGGTCTTCATGCTTTTTTTTTTCTTCCAGAAATAGAATCAATACAGAACAGACAAACCCACAGTTGCCAGTTTGTAGAGTTTTGTGGTTTCTGTCGGGGGCTACAGGCTTGAGCAGGTCTACCAGATAATGAAGACAAACAATTTCAGTTCCTTTAGGTCCACATGCTCCTCCAGAACAGCTCTAGTTTCACAAAATAAACAATATGTGAGAGGGACAATAAAATAAAGGGTGGTTGAAATCATGTTAACTAAAATCAATGGAAAAGAAACATAGTTTAAAAAAACCCCTCACATTCTCAGCAATAGCCTGCAATGCATTTCGTTAATCTCCTATAATTTATGTTAAAAGCCTTTTAACAGAAAGTCAATTTATTTTAGTCTGTCCTTTGAGTGTATCCTACAGTATCAGCGGCATTCACGGTTGTGCGCAGGGTCCAATGTCTTTTGGAAAAGAATGCAGGTCCAAGTAAAGTCTCAGGAAGGTGATAATCAATGGAATTTTCCTAAAACTGATTGTGAGGTTAGCTGAGCCAATATGTGCTCCTTCTATGCCCATGTTCCTCACTGACGTCAGTGAGAATTGTGGACATGAGAAGGGATCCACATACCAAAATCAAAATCCACTGTGCTGTTCCCAAAGGAGATGCACAGCCTAATAATAGAGTAAAAATGGAGAGCAGATGGAAAATAAAGCTTCTCGGGTAAAGTGTGACCTAATGTTATAAATGTTCATGAAAAACAAAGCAAAAAGGCCTGGTAAGCAGACTTTCTGGTGCTAAAAGCCTGGAATCTGTGGATGACTAGAGGAACACCTAGATACTTAGAAATGACCCGGAAACAATGTAACACACACCACACATTTCTGAATCAGCTCAAGCATCAAGTGGAGTGAGGAAAGGGAAGATGAGAAGAGAGGAGAGAGATGGAAAAATTGAAGTAGAAAAGTGAGCAGTTAAGTTGTACCTGCTCAAATCCTCCTCTTCCTTTCTTGGATCACCCCAAATATTCTGCTGTCCTTAAGAAAATTCTATTTCCATTGCTGCCTATGGTTGAAAGGAGTATAAAACATTAGGGACAGGTGGCAGATTCAAATTATGGTTCCTCTAAGAAAACTTTTGAAAATGGGATCCATCAGATGCTTATCTCCCACCGTGGCAAATACTGTTATTATGGGCCTTTGAGAACACCCTCTTCCTTTGCATCCACAAACCCAAGCTGAAGCAACTGAGGCAGCAATGACTGTCTGCGTGCTGTTTTCAAACCCTATGCTTGCTTTTTCCTGTTTGAGGAGGAGCAGTCTTGGTATGAATCTTAACAGCATAGAAACAGTATAGCAAGGAGATTTCAGTAGAATATAACATCATTCTCAATTAGAGAGGGCTACATTTATCTTGGTTATGAACTAAGAAGGTCTAACCAATATGAAGGCCTCTCACAGGAAAAAAAGGATCAGACTTATTTGGCCCCAGAGGGAAGAACCAAGAGGAATAAGTGGAAGTTACTAAGAAGGCAAATTTCAATTCAGTGTCGGGGGGGAAAAAAAGGCCAACAAACAAAGAATTCTTTCTCGCAATTAGCTATCCAAAGGTGGACAGGAGCCTCAAAAGGTGATGGATTAGCTGTCACTGGAGGTCTTCAGGCACAGGTTGGATGACCATTGGTGAGGTATGTAACAATGGGGATTCCTTTTATGTATGGGTTGGTTGGATTAAGTGGCAGCTGAAGTGCCCTCCAATTCTCCAATTCTGTGATTCTTTGAAATTGTCTCTGTGATAGGGAGCCGTGTAAATTTCAGTTGTAATTTCTACAAACATGTTCTCTTTACTAGGAAGAGCTGGCAATGAAAAGAATGTTTTCCTCTTTCATGACGAGGACTATTCATTGGTGCTATTGCCTACAGCAAGGGGATGTGAAAAGATTGTACAATGGTGAAAGCTCTGTAGCAGAGCTCTGGTTTTGTTTGTGCTTTATTTTAATCAATAAGCTAATCATAGACTTATGAGGAGAAATATGTTATAAAGCTACATGCTTTCATTCTATCTAGTATATTCTCTGAGATTCTCAGATAGATCATGATTATACAGTAGGGGAACTTTAAAAAAATATACTGTAACAACATTTCCCTTCAACCTAACCACTTCAGGACTTACTGTAATCATGCTTCCATTGCTCAAAACATTTTAAGGACATCTCTTTTGAAACTGCCTTCAGAGCCAGCTTATGGGACACACACACACACACACACACACACACACACACACACACACACACAGTCGTATTACTTTATAACCACACCTCATTTTTTTTTGGCCAGAAAAAGCATCACTTAGCTTGACCACCCACTGTACTCGTGGTTTCAAATGACCTTTGACTGTTTCCCAAAAAATAAATCCAACCTCCAAGTATGAGGACTAGCCACCATTGATGATATTCCAAAGAAGGAACAAAGGGCTCTTAAGGCAATCTGTCAGTTCCCAGAATGTTTTGGGTAATGGCAGTATCATTGGAACAAGTGTATAGCTACCAAAGGTAATCTTACAGGATCATAGAACTCTGAAGTTAGGCAGGAATTTAGAGATAATGGGATCTAATCACCTCTACTTATAGTTGAGAAAGCTGAGGTTAAGGGATTACAGTTAGTAAGCAGCCACACTGGGACCAGAAACCAGGAGTTCTAATTCCCAGTTCTGTGACCTTTCTACTGTACTAGTTAGCTATTCCCCTTTGGATGTTTTCATTTTGGCTTACATATTTTTTTTCTTTTCGGGGTGTTGTTTTTTTTTTTTTGGTTATAAACCAATTATACTATTTCAGTCATACATTAGATTCTTGAGATGGGGGAGGGAGGGAAATAAACTTAGCATTAAGTTTTAGCTTATGTGTAGGCTGTTCAGTGGTGACAGTGACATGAAATGGAGGACAAACATGTTCTTCACCCAGTCTCAGGCACATGTCTGTGTGCCATCTGGTCCTTGTCCCCTGTTGAGTAAAATAGTTACTCAGAGCCAATAAAAATTCAGTCATATGGAAACATTTTGGGGTGGCTAGGGTGAAAAGAATCTGAGATTTATAATCAGTGTGTGCTCCAGTGAAGCCCTTTGCAGGTGATATGACACCTTCATAACTACTGCTTTTAATAATCTGCTAGTAATCACTATAACATACCTATAGATATATGTAAGTGTGTGTGTGTGTATGTATATATATATATGTGATATCCTTCTCCATAGAGATATAGGTGTGTGTATGCATATTTTGTTACTGTTACAGTGATTATTCAGCAGCAGTAAGGTATGTATATACACACACATACTGTGCTGTTACTATGTTATAGTGATATGTATAGAGATACTCGTAGAGTAGGAAAGCATGTATGTACATATATTCATAATAAGTATCTGTATATCTATTCACATATATATGTCCATATATATGTACATGTATGGTATACGTGCATAGAGTATATTATCTATTGGACAAGATCTGTGATTTTGTTGATATGGGTGAGAAAACTCCTTCTACAATTACTCTGTCACTTCTAGCGTAAGAGAATTGACTAGAAATATCAAACTCATTGTAGGGGACCATGTCCTGCAAAGCTCCTGAGTATGGCCTGAACTAGATTAAAATGCAATTTGGAAATCTTTAACAAAATGAACAAAATACGATATAGCATAGATAATGCTAATTTGTGGTTTTTAAGTCAACATGAAGCACACAAAGATGTTACCTATTTGAGTTTGACACAAATGGCCCAAGGCACTGAAAAGTTAAACCACTTGCCCAGTATCACACAGCTATTCTGTGTCACAGTTGTGATCGGAACCTAAGTCTTCCTGACTCTGACAGTGGCTCTCTAGCCACTACTTACACTGGCTCTCATAGTCATTATTAATTAATAATAACTGAGCACCAGAGTGCCATATACATACAATAAGTGAGCAAAATTCTTCTCAATAGCCATTACTGCATAAATTATTTGAGTAGCAAAGCATGAACAGAACATTCAGGGCAAAGAGATATCTCCCTTGTGTAATTATGATATAATAATATGTGGACAAGGGGAGAGCACCAATGTCATAAATCATTTAAAAATAGGTCATATAATTTCTATTCTGTCTCCCCAAAAACACATTCAAGTTTCTGGTGTCACCTCCTCTACACCATCTCTATTCCTCCTGGGTTAAAAGTATGACTTTCATGCTTTTCTTGAATCCCCCACAAGGCTGAAACAGTGCTGAGAACACAGCTACTTAAATATTTGTTGATTTGAAAATTTCATGAGAAAAGTTTCATGAGCTCCAACAGAAAATATAGCACATTTGTATTCCTCAAGCACAAATTCCCATAGAAGTGAAATCAAATGGCCACAGTACAGAGAACCTCAAACTTCTCACCAGCCCAACAGTCTGATCCTCATTAGGCCAATTTCACCGTATTCAGACATCAGAGCTCAGTGTCATAGGTAATATATGATATGACATCCCTAGAAAGACCAAGAGATGCTGTAATCGGAAACAGCAAATGACAGTCGTTCAGTTGGGAGACGAGTTCTTGGTGTCTTCATCAATGCAGTTGGATTTCATGTGCTTCTGAATAAGCAGAGGTTTGGGGAGGGGTTTGAAACCTTTAGATAGTGCACTGTAATGCAGTATATATTTTTATTTATTTTATTTTTAATTTATTAATAAAACAGGCATTCCCATAACATAGCATAATAAAAGATGATTGTACATGAAACTGCAAATCTATTATGTATAACTTGCTATTCCTTTTAGATATATAATAACATTATCATGTAAATTTCTTTATTTTTCCTTTTTTTCTCCCCCCCCACCCTAGAGATGGATGCCACCACACACACTTATGTGTGTATTGCATACATATATAAATAAAATACATATATATGTAAAGTCATATTATACATGTAAAATCATTCTATGCATGCTTCTATTTACCAGTTCTTTCTCTGGGGGCAGGTAGCATCTTCTTTCATAGGTCCTTTGTAGTTAATTTGGGTATTTATGATAGTCAAAATGACTTAATGTGCATAGTCTCTTCTTTGGCATCCCTATAGCAAGAACTTGTCTTTTGAGATAGTAAGGGAGAAGAACAGCCAGTCAATAAATCAGTGCCTACTATGTCCAAGGCCCTGTGTTATGGAAGAAAGAAGGAAATTGAAGGCTACATCCCTGTCCTTAGGAAGCTTCCAATTGGAAAGACAGACACAAATCTAAAAAGGTGACAACAAATTAAAGAAAGCAAATGATTAGTGCCTAATGAATGAAAGAGATCAGAAGAGCACCAGGACAGTGTTTCCCACTCCAGACTATACCTTGGAGTCCAGGGCCCGGACCATGAAAGTATCTAAATGTTCTGTTATACACGCTTTGGTTTCCATATCCTTAGCTCATTGGCTCTCCAGGGCTCAAGTGCAAAGTCTGGTGGTAGCTAAGGACAGAGGAATTTGGAAAGGAGCAGGACATAAGGAGGAGGAGGAAAAGGAGGCAGTTTTATTAGCTTCTAGGTTTTAAGAAGCACCGACCTTCAGTAGTAAAATTTGGCAGACCAGTAAAACTTTGTAGATCACTCAAAATACACTTTTTAAAGGGTTAGGCTAGTCCTTCACTGCAGGCTCTGTTAGAAGCTGTTGTTCTCCAGGGAGGGCAGCGTTGCAGGCCTGATGCGCATGTCTCCTCGGTGAGACAGCCCCAACTTGATTAGCTAAGGCTGTACATACCTACCAATCGTCACTTTTGATAATACAGTGTTTTATGCTCATACCCCACCAGAAAGAGAAAAATAGTCTTGCTTATTTGTTTATTTGCTTTTGCATGAAAAAAAGAATGAGAATACTTTGCTTCTGAATCACAGAGGAACTGTGGTAAAAATGGAATGAAGAATACTGGCAGATGCCATCTGGGTTACTTCAGGGTTGTATGCACACTTATTAGAGCACTGAAGAGCTATAAATGTGATCCATTTGATTGAAATGATCAGAGGTAAATTAAATATAGGGACCTCATTGCACTGAAAGTTCATATTAAGGATTCATGAAATATGACAACATGTGCTATCAGCAAATATAGGATTGTCTGCCAGCAACGAAGTATTTGCCTTACAGCCACTATTGGAGGGTGAAAAATGCCACTCCTTTCCAACTATCAATTATGGCCTGACCTCTCAAAAGGCAACCACCAAGTCATGTCCCTAAACATTAAATAAGACCATGATTCTTGAAGTGTTTGTGGCAACACATGGAGTCCAGGTGGAGTGAGATAGGGGGAAGAAAAACCAGCAACATGAGGGAAAAGGCTCCTCCCCAGAAATAAGAGATGAGCACGGGAAGACAGATTCAGGCACCCCAGGCTTCAGAACCCCCTATTGCGAAGTAAGCACTATGTTGGTAATTTTTTTTTTAACGGTCTTGATTCATACTGACAATGCTGCATTTTATTAGGGAAAAGAAACAGGAAAAAGAGTAAAGAGGTGGAAAGGAAGAAATTGTCTTCAGATGAGTCTTCTGCCTCCCTTGGTTCTAGGATGCACAATTGTTTTTTAATTTGTCATTTTATCCATCAAAAAGACAGCAAAAGATGAGTGAATCAAATAGACAATGAAATTGAAAGTGGAAATGTACCTGACTAGAGAACTATATCTTGACATGGATTTGTACCTTCATGATTCAAAATGTCTCCAGGCTACCTTTCTCTGTTTGGCCACCAACCAATCTGGCACTGTGTCTAAACTTGTTCGTCAAGGTGATTAGGAAAATGTGAAAATAAAGTTAAAAAAATAGTAGCCCTTTCTACCTGCAGGGAATAGAATATTTTCACATTTAGTCACATTTAGAATGTGCTTTCCAAACCAAGGTATTGGGAGATAGTCTTTTCATATGGGAAATCACAGAATCACAGGCATATTTTTTCCCTTCTTAATCACATACCTCTTAAGATTCATAATTTGGGATGAGCAAAAGGCTCGGCAGGAGGTGGGGATGAATTAAAAACCATAAAATTGATGCTATCACTCTGATTGACATACGAGTAGAACAGCATACATTTCCTGTTTGTCAGGAATGAAAGGTGTTCACATTCTGTAATAATACCTAATAATGTTTTGGAAAGACACACTGCTGTCTGACTACATTTTAGGCAGGGTGTGATATATATATATGTGTGTGTGTGTACAAACATATTTATACATATATACATACACACATATACATATATGTATTATGTATGTATATAAATATATGCACATATATTTTAGTTGGCTCTGAAAGGAGAAGCAGAGCATTAGCACCTTAAATAAGGGATGACCTAGATACTTAACATCTATAGCTGTTCCAGGGCACTATACTTTCCTGACATTCTTTTCCTAGAAAATATCATTTTACTTCCATCAGTGAAGTGCCTACTATGTATAAGGCAATGTGTAAGTGCTGTGAAAAAAAATAGTGAAACAGTCCTTGTACTCAAAGGATTTTCATTCAGAATAACTTATGATGATATCAGTAAAAGAAGAGGCTGATTTACTCTTGTCGACTCAGGGAAAGTTATACTCATTGGTACCTGCAGACAGGGCTCACTTCTAACAGGCTCCCTATTGTTAAATTTCCAGTGTGAGCCTTGGATGTTGGCATATGATATTAATCAAAGTTTGATTAATTGCTTTGTTGATTTTCTAGACTTAGGAAAGTGATGGAAAAAGTGTTAGTGCAGATTAAACTTAAAAGCTTTTTGGAAAGCTAGTTGTTAAACACTTGTTGGCATACAGGTACCCAAGAGTATCCCTTCAGAAAAGTGGCTAACACTGCTCCAAGGATTGAATATCCTATGATACTGTTTGTACTGGTCAGACTGATCAAAACATGACATCGTGGATAAAACACTGGGCTCAGGCCTCAGAATACTCAGATTCTAGTATAGATTCTCTCTAGAATTTTGCAACTTTTTGTAAGTCATTGAACTTCTTTTGCTCAGTTTCTCCCTGTGTAAAATAGCAATAAATGCACATGACTTACCTCCCTCACAGAACCATCGTAATGATCAGTCAATAAGATTTGCTAATTATCTATCATGTTCCTGGAACTGGGGATATAAAGAGAAAAGAAAATATGAATAGTCTGTGACCTCAAGGAGCTTGCAATCTGTCAGGGGAGACAATGTGTGTATATATGCACAAAGTCAATAAGATAATCTCTTGAAATCATAGGATCTCCCATTACACTGTGAGTTACTTTGTGAGAGAAACTGTCTATTGCCTTTCTTCATGTCCCCAATGCTTAGAACATAGTAGGTGCTTAATTTTTGTTTACTGACTGACCAAGACCAATATAGTCATTTTTACTGATGAAAAAACAGACTGAGTAAAGTTGATTTACCCAAATTCTGTCAGCTAATAAGTATGATAGCTAACATTGAACCCCAATTCTTTTGACTTCCAAGCCAACCTTCTTTCCACTGTACCGTAAGTAGCATAAATCACTTACAAAAATGAAAGGTATTCTCATTATAATTGGCCAATATTCACTACATTTATTCTGTGTACATTGAAGGATGTATATGCTTTGTTCTTTTAAAGGAAATGCTTTAGAAGGTCAAAAGATAAGCAGTATAACATGTTTAAACAAAAGGGCTGGAAATAAGGTGAGCCAGCGAGGTTGTATTTATAATTTTTGTGGCAGACGATCTACAAGATGTCAGAAGTAGGAGACATTTAGGAGTTATTCTCACAGTAAACTTTGAGCAAACTGGATTTTTGGTACAAAGTTCTGGATTATTTTTTACATTCCTATTGGGTATTATGGATTCTGACTTCCTGGGACTTCAAAATGCTCCCAGTGTTATTTATGGAAAAGGATAACAAAGGAAAAGGGTAAAAAAAAAACTTTGGGAAATTCAGGTCACATAAGCTGCCTAACTTTGGTGGCAGAAGAGGGAGAAGGTATTAAATCCTTTATGACCTTTTGGCTAAGTATGTCATTGATGGGTTTTGTACTTCATTCTCTAGGATTCTGTTGTATCAGTGAGAGGTGCCAAGGAGTTAAGGTATATGATCGATGCCACAGTCATTTTCCAATAATACCCAGGATTCAGTTATATGACATTAGAGAATAAGCATTCCTTTGTGTCTGTAACCACAAACTGAGCCTGTGTGTTTTGGGAAGCATTCAGAGTATTGTTTCAAATTTAAAAAAAAAATCAGACTATTATACCATCAATATTAATGTTGCCACAAAGTGATGAGATTTTTTGACTAGCTTTCTTTCTTTTTTCTAAATCATATAGAGCCTTTAAGCAATTACAGGTTTCAAGCTTTCTGCTTACAATTTAGGTTCTTATTGGTTGACAGTGCTGATTTTCTGGGCAATTTTTAGTAAAAGAAAAGTCCTAGTTCTTCAAAGTTGCCTCCTATAAATTTGCTTATTGATGCACATGCTTACTTAAACAGTGCAAAATCAGTTGCAAAAAGGCTCAGCATGTTCATGTTTAACACCAAATTTGTCTCTGCTAAAACAAAAAATAAACTTTTCCCCCAAAAAACCCTTTCTCTAAGCAAATACGAAAGTTATAAATTATTTGGAGACTGGAATTTTTAAGGGCTTAAATTAATTGATTACTGCCTAAAAGAAATTTATGTCAAAGATGTAGAACATATCCTCACTACCTTCACATGCCACCCCTTACCAGTTGTCTGTTTCTGAAGTTAGCCTGCAAGAATTAGAGAGAAGGCATTAGCAGAATGGACCCTTGACTGATTCCTACAGAAATCCTGAGAGCAACAACACATCAAGGAAGATTTACTTATTTGGCCATGCTACTTACAAGTTGAAGGTCAAGTACCATAGAAATTCTGAGTTCCAGTGTTCCTGAAAGGAGACCACAAATGGGCTTCCATAGCCAGTCAACAGGTGTGGATTGATCGCACAATTTGCACAATTTGAAGGGTTGTGAATTAGCATCGGAGAATACATTCCCTGTTCTCAAATTGCTTCCAGTCTATTCACTAGAGAAGCAAATAAAAATTGCTTGTCCTTTGATAGCCTATAAAACAAAAACTCAAATTGTTCCTCTGTGTTTGTTCTCACAGAAAGGGACTGATATAAAGATGCATAGTCTTAGTATATGGTCTATATGAATGAGACAGTCAAAAAACATTTATTAAGCACTATATGCGATGCTCTGTGCCAAGTTCGGGGGATCCAAAGAAAGGCAAAAAATATATATTGCCTGGTTGTTGTGGTTCATCCCTTAGTTTTCAGAGAGGACCATTGACATCATGGAGCGATGACTTGCACTTGGATTAGATCGCATCTAAGCAGAGTTGCACAAGGCCATCAGCCTCATTCTCTTTTCCAGAACCATCTAAGTCTAGTGGCAGGACAAAAGTCAGGATGACTGGTGGTGGCCTGAGATGCAGTGGATGACCTTGGCATCTTCACAGTCTGAGCAAGCTCTAAGAACTCTGCAGGACCTGCTTGAGCCACTTTTGTAGCTATTGAAAGAAGTTGTTGTCAGGTGCCCATTCTGTTGGGGGAGGTCTTCGCATGCTTGGGATAGACACACTCCCCCCACCCCCTGCATTTCATCCATGGGTTTGAGGCCTATCAATTATTCTCAACTTGGTTTAGGCTTGTCGGCTGAGAAGGTCTTACTGGGTTGTGACCACTGAGCTTGCTACAGCATCTTGGAGCCACCATTAAGAGTTGGGTAATAGGTGAACAGCCCTAAAAAGGTCTTGACAAGTCCTCACACTAGAAGTGCTCTATTTTCATGAGCACCCCATATACCCCTGAACACCCCATACACCCCAAGTATGGCACTAAAAGAATGATAAAAGGGGGCAGCTAGGTGACACAGTAATTAGGGCACCAGCCCTAGATTCAGGAGGACCTGAGTTCAAATGTGGCCTCAGACACATAACACTTACTAGCTGTGTGACCCTGGAGAAGTCACTTAACCCCCATTGCCCAACCCAGAGAAAGAACCACAAAAAAAGATAAAAGAATGATAAAGACCATATAATCCCTTTGTTCAATGATAAGAGGCTTGTTTCTCATTTTCACTCATAAGTTTTCTCCCAAAGGTCTGCTTTATACCCCATATTTGTTGTGAATAATCCTGATCCACTCTATTACTACTAGGCCTTGGGTCACAGATACCATCCTAGGATATATACAAGTAAGCAAACAGAGAAGCATCTTCTCACAGCTGGATATTCTTTTATGTGGCAATACCAAAAAGAAGACACTTTGATATATAGGGTCTCAGATGGCACAGGCATCAGCAACAATTTTGTTCATCCCTTTTTCCAAGACAATTCTCAAACATGACATTACTAAGCACCTGATGATTTCAGAGTACTGTGCCAAGGACTGCGTGAGATACAAGTCTAGATAAGATATGGTACCTTAGAATGTGTACACTCTAGTAGGGGGACAATATTCCTGAACTCTAGTATTACATTACCCAATGCCTATGAAACATCTTGTCCCAAAAGCATCTCAAATTCAACATATATGAAACAGAACATATTATATGCTGCCCCACCATCCCCACAACCCATATCTCTTTCATAATTCTGTATTACTATCTAAGATAACACCATCCTTCTAGTCACCCAGGCTCATACCCTTTGGTTATCCTCAACTTCTTTCTCACACTCACCTTACATAACCAATCTTTGCTAAGTCTTATCATTTCTTTTTTTTTTTTTTTTTGGCTAGGCAATGGGGTTAAATGACTTGCCCAGGTCACACAGCCAGTAAGTGTTATGTGTCTGAGGCCAGATTTGGACTCAGGTCCTCCTGAATCAAAGACCTGTACTCTCTCCACTGTGCCACCTAGCTGCCCCAAGTCTTGTCATTTCTACCTTTACAACATCTCTCCTATAAACCTTCTTCTCTCCATTCACAGAGCCACCTCACAAGGGGATTATTGCCTTCTGGTTTTTCTCCCTACCTCAAGTCTCTAGGCACTCCAATCCATCCCCTACTCAGCTGCCAAAGTCATCCTCCTACAATTCAAGTTTTACCATGTCACCTTCCCCTCCCCCCCTCCACTCAACTGCTGTGGCTCCCAAGAGCCAATTCCCAGGATCAAATACAAAACCCCCTGTTTAGAATGTAAAGGCTTTGGATAATCTGGCCCCTTCCTACCCTTCCAATCTTCTTACACTTAGTTCCCCTCCCTATACTCTACAACGCAGTGACTTTAGCCTTCTTGCTGCTGCTGGCACACACCATCTCTTGATGATCGCTTTTCACTGACTGCTTCTCATGCCTGGGTTGCTCTTAGTGCTCAACGCCACCTCCCAGCTTCATTGGTTTCATTAAACACTCAAGTGTCCCTTCTCTTAGAATCATTTCCTGGTCCTTTTCACTGTGATAGTTCCTTCCCTTCCATTTACATTGCATGTATGTACATAGTTATTTGCATGCTGTCTCCCTCATTAGAATGGGATTTCCTTGAAGTCAGTGACCATATCCCCAGTTCCTGGCACAGAATCTGTCACATAGTAAATGCTTAATAAATGCTTGTTGACTGATACAATTAACATTAATAACATGATAATATTTAATAGGTATACTAGAGATAACATGGGATCCTGGTCTCAGAGTCAGAAAGACCTTTTAAGTTTAAGTTCCCCCTCTGACGTATACTGGCTGTGTGATACTGGGCAAGTCACTTAATCTCTCTTGGTGAGCCAGGCAACACTTTGAGACTATAAATTGAATAGCTGATAATAATCGGCATTTATAGGAAAAATTTCTTCACTGAGAGTATCCCATGTAAGTGCTCTCCAAAACCCATAGACCTCTCAGCAAAATGTGTGTATGTGTATGCATGTATGCACACACATATATACATACTCATGTATGTGTATATATACGCATATGTATGTGTATGTATATGTATTCTTACATGTACACATACATACATAATAGACTAAATTCCTCAAGAGTAGTTCACAAATGAACTACACAAATGAAATTATACATCTAATTCCTATTCCTAAAATTATATACATGTGCCATTGTGCTAATAATTATGTGCATTATAAAGCACCCAAAAATAAAAGTTTTAAAAGAATGAGATAAAGATGACATAATATTTGATTCTAGAGTCAAAAGGAAGTCACTAGAGTTTATTGAGTAGGTGCAGTGACACCTTTAAGAAAATCACTTTGGCAGTTTAATGGAGGATGGGTTTGAAAGAGGAGATACTTGAGGCAGGGAAATCAATTAGAAACCTATTGCAATAGTCTAGATAAGCATTAATGAGGACCTGAAATCAGGTGGTAGTCATATGGTTGGAGAAGAGAGGTAAGAGGATGTATGTTATGTTATGGAGAGAGAAAGGCAAGATTTGGCAACTGATTAGATATGTGGGATGAAGAAGAGTGAGGAGCTAAAATCTCACAAAGTTGGAAGCTGGGTGGATGTAAAGGACAGTTTCCTCCTCAGATACAGAGATGTTTGGGAGGCATGGGTTTGAGGGAAAAGATAATATAATAAGAACATAGTGTATACTTGAAAGCCGTGCCTGCCATGTTACCTTACAGGTGAGGCTAAATTGGGGGTAGGGTCAGGGAGGGAGGCATCTGGTATAGTGACTATGTGATTTAAGTGTGTGAATATTAAGGGGCTGACATTTCCAATGATAAATGCACAGTAATTCAATTGGTCCCCAGGTAGTGCTTATTATAACTGCCCAGATCATTCCATTCCTGGTGCAAAAGAAGGGAATATGAAAAGTTGCACAGTGTAGGGAAGCAGTGGAGTGGGGAATGTTGGGGGGTGAGGGGAGCAAGTGTGGTTTTGTTGTGGCTATCTTGGGGAAGGTGGGATGCTACCTTTTTCTTGGCTCTCTGCTTGCTCTCATGTTGGGGTCAAATCATGACCCCAAAGACTATTGCCAGTGAAATCATAGGCCCAGGGGAAAAATGAACCAGATAGTTAGAAAAAATAAGGAATACTATGTGAAAGGGGGCAATAGGCTATTTGGTAGTAGAGTAATGGTAGTAGAAGATTTGAAAAAGTTTCCTGTAAGGGCAGGCCTTTGCACTCAGCTTTAAACATTTCTATGGAGAAGAGAAAAGTGAAAGCACACAAGCATGAAAACTAGAGTAAAAAAAAGTCAGATTGAATGATATGGGATTATTTGGGGGACAGAGAGTTGCCAAATTTGTCTGGATTACAGTGTGGAAGGTGGGAATACAAGTATATGAATGGCAGGAAATACATATGGCTGCTATCATCAAGGCTTTTGGTAGAACTGTAAGAATAAAGCACAAAACGGATACTTTCTTGCCTACCTTTTTATACTCTCTTTCTACCTCATGGACTTCCTGTCTGTTTCTTCCTAAGTCCAAGGAATCCTTTACTATCCTTTCATTGTCCATCATTCCATATGGGTATTGTCCCAAGTACTAAATTTTGTTTTCCTTCCTTGTTTCCCTCTCAGTATGTTCTCTCAACATGAACAAAGATTTATTAAGTGCCAACTGTATGTACAACACAGCCCCAAATATTAGCAGATTATCTGATTAAAATAATTCAGATGAAGGTGTGAAACACATTGCTTAATTTCTTTAGAGGGTATTTGCATTTTAAAGGGGACATTTACTAACCTAAATGAATTTCCTGTTAGTGGAATAAAGTGTGCATGCTAGGAGTTGTTCTGGGGAGATGTTTTAGAGCAGACAATAGCTGTTTATTTAATTTAATTGATTTCCTGGGAGACAGATATATGTAAGGGGCTAGATGGTTCAATTGATAGAGTGCTGGGTTTGAAATCAGGAAGACTTATCTTCCTAAGTTCAAATCTACCCTCAGTGTGACCCTGGGCAAATCACTAACCTCTGTTTGCCTCAGTTCCTCATCTGTAAGATGAGCTGGAAAAGGAAATGCCAAACCAGTCTAGTATCTTTGCCAAGAAGATCCCAAAGAACTGAAATGACTGAAGAACAACAACAAAATGTATATATCAGAGCCCTGTTTTGCAGAGAGACAGAGACAGAGACACACGGAAAGAAAGAAAAAAGAAGAGAGAAATGGACCAGATAATGTTAAAATAAAATTTTCTTGCACCAATCTTTGGGATTGTTTGAAAAAAAAATGAACTAGTGCTTTGGAAGTCCTGTGCAATATTACTGTAAAGGGATTTGATCTCTAATATAATAATGAATATTCAGCCAAACTCATACACTTAAATCATTGGTAAATTGGGAAAAAATTGGAAGAAAGAGGGTGCGTTAAAAAAAAAAGACATGTCCAGTCTCTTTATAAAGTTAAGGTGACTCCACCTAGCCCTGTCTACTGACAGTAGTTACATTTATTGCCAAAGGCGCAAATGTGTCTTGGTTAAGCAGAACATAGTGTTAATCACAATTGAAGCATGGATGATGAAAAAAAAAATAACTACTACCTAGAGGCAAACAAAAACCACAAACCAACCCATTTACCTGTTAAAACTTGTGAGAATTTTCAGTAGTAGACCAAATAATACAATTACCAACTATGTCTCTATCCCCAGTGAAATATTTGAAGAGGCAGAAGGGGAAAGTAATAATTTGCTTCAATACTACAGACTGGAAGGTGTTTAGATAGCCCTTGCGATCACAAATCAGAATGCTGAAATCATGATTAACAGTAAATTAATGGAACACATAATTTATTAGCCCTCATTTTTGGTTCTCTGGCTAAAGATGGCTGAAAAGTATCTGGTAGGGCTCACTAAACACCCTTTTCCTACCCCTGTTGCCCAAATTTGGACAAGTGGGAAAAAACAGAGAGATAGGAAAGAATGGGGAAAATCACAAAATCCACCTTTCTCTCTTTCCTTAGTATTGTGACCTTCAGTTTATTTATTCATTTAAGAGCTCTGACCACTTGAGAGAGTTGTTTGAGAGTTTTTCAAGGGGCAAGAAGGTAGCTGTCTTTCTCCAGGGAAAGTGACATTTTCTTGTTTTCCAAGGTTACAGTTATTCCTTGGTGCTTTTAATGGCAGCATTCACCACTGTGAAGCAGTTACTTGCTAGTGGGTAGGTGCTCTCCTCAGCCCTCTTAATGCTTCCATTAACTACATTAGCCACAGGGGTCCCCACAGCCGAACCCTTAGACTACAATCCAACTCTGAAAACTTTGAGGATTACAACAGTACAAGATAAAGGAGAAGAACCACATCTCCAGTTTGATCTCACCCCTGCCTCTCCTGCCACCAGACCCATTACACACATATAGTATTTCATGCAGCATTTTAGGAGGGGCATAACTAAAAATCACCAAGATGGAAATTACAGTATTTTTACATAAATTGAAATCCAGTATAAACTATTTAATAATTTTGAGGTTAAGTTTTAAATTCTATGTGAAGATTTTAATAGTTTGTTGTTTCTTTTAAAAAAAAATTACTAGCTACAGGTAATGTTATAAGCCCTAGGATACGTGAAAGTTTTGGGCTTATTTTGTTTTGTTTTGTTTGAGACTGAGTCTTCCTATCTTGCCCAGGCTGGAAGTGTGGAGGTCATTACTGGCCTGATTCCATTACTAATTGGCATGAGAGGTTTGATAGTTTCCAACTTGAACCAGTTTGTCTCTCCTCAGGCAGCCTGGTGACCCCTTGCCCTTATCTCGCCTTCCCCCACACACTCCCAGGTGCTAACTATTTTGCTACTGGATTTTGTGTAGGCACTCCATTACCTTAGGACACCTCAGTTCAGAACTCCAGAGCTCACAGGGTCCACCAGCCTTAGTCTCCTTTTATGGGCATGATAGGTATGCCCAATCACACCTAGTTTGAAGGTTAATTCTAACATAATGTCAACAAATCCAGTCATGCCAGTGCTGCAGCTGGGTGGGACTAAGTTTTCTATATTCCTCCAGAAGTCTAATTTTATGTCTTTGATCCCTAATCATTCAGGGGATCCTGGAAAATGATCCACTCTTTATCATACTACTGAGTTTAAAAAATGGTAATCAATGTTTTGACTACTATATCAAGGCTAGGGCACATTCATTCTCTCAGCCCTCACACAATGTTATGTTATTCTCATGTTATGTTATGTCTTGTTATGCCAATCCCAGGAACATAAAATGACTATGTGACCTATAGGAGATGGTTAAGAAGGCATAGCTACTGCAGTCACCTGGAATAAAGAGCATCTACTACTTGCTGCTTACTCTTAATGTGGTCACATTGAAGTGGTCACATTCAAAGACTCCTATATAACCTAAAGTGACAATTCACTAGATTAGAACAATTTTGACAAGTAGTGACATTCAATCTGCTAAGAAAATTAGAGAAGATAATGATAGCTAACATTTGCATGGTACTTACTGTGTGCCAGGCAACGTGCTAAACACTTTACAATTATTATCGGATTTGCTTCTCACAACAACCCTGGGAAGTAGATTCTTTTATTATCTACATTTTATAGTTGAGGAAACTGAGGCAAACAGAAGTAATGTGACTTCCCCCAGCTTACCACATAGCTAATAAATGTCCAAGGGTAGAAGAGAGTTCTATCCACTTTGCCATCTAACTGCCTCTGTTAGGAAATGATCCTTAAGGCCCTTCCAGTCCCAAGGCCTGTGATTTAGGAGCTATTTATTTAGCAGAGAAATCTAATGTAAAAGACAAATTAAGCAGATATTGTGAACAGCCTGGATAATGATGACTTTTGACCAATTCTCCAAGGGAAGCTCAAACACTGGGTTTCAGGTCAAAATGGGTACCTAAATCCAGGCCAAAATAAGGTCTGGAGGAATTTAGGGGACCCAATCCAGGTTCAGCCCAGGATGCTAGCCTATTTCAGTAAGTGCCTAGTCCCATGGGTCACTCAGGCTTTCCATCATTCCCATCTCTCTATCCTCTCAAGTTATCCTGGTTCTTCTTGATAACAAAAATTTGGAATGAATCAGTCCTTTTCAAGGTTTTCCAGAATGTCTATCTCAAGAACTTCTCAGAACGGTATATATCTTCCCCTCATTATGCCCTACTTCTGCCCCACTCCAGCCTACATGTGAATTCCTGTAATTGTAGGAAATGAAGGAAATCAGAGTAATCACGTACCTCCCTGAATTCCTCTTCCATGTTAGATCTCTCCTGTTTAAAAAAAAAATTCCCTGAATAATCCCTTTCAGTAATGCAATAATTTCGCACTTGCCTATAAAAGAGGACTATTAAAATAAATGCAGGTGATGAGAGACCCACTGAGCATCATCATCTTTCACGGAGTCAACAACAGTAACCAGTCATGGTAACCTTCTTCAGAGGAACTTACTAAACATTTATAGCTCTTTTCTCATAAACTACTACAGACCTCTATGCAGAATCTGGCATTTTTTTTTTTAAAGTATACACCATTCAGCTACGATGCTTACTTGAGAAGTTCTAGTATATCATACTAGCCGAGATTTTAAAGTTGTTACAGCCCTTTACTATATATATTTTACAACAACCCTGCATCTCTCCACTTCCCCCAGCTCCTGCTCTTTTATTCTATGTATCTCCTTTCTCCTATTTGGTACACAAGATATAATTTTACACAGATATGATTTTAATGATTCCAACAACTAAATTTTCTTCCGTCAATATCACCCCATAGCTCCACATGCTATTGATACCTTACTTTTGGTGCCCCCTTTTTCTCATTATGACTGCTCAATTATTACATGCCTCTCAATGTATCAGACTTTTATTTGTCTTTGTCACACCCCTCTTTCTTTCATTGTCTTTATCTTACGACTGCTTACCTAATTTGCATAGAACTATCTCTTTAATGCATTATGGGTCATATTACTACATTTTACTTCCAATGTCTCCCTTTTGTCAGTCTTAGAGTCACCCTACTATTCTTATCCCATGCATTGTCCACAGTAGCTATTATGATGTCACTTCATCATAGCTTCAGTGGAATGGTCTAACATATCTAAACTGATATAGATTTTCCACCTTCTTGATCTTAAAACATTTCAATTAATTTCAAATGGTATGTTTACTAATAGGTCAAGATTCAAAAGTATAAACCTATTACCTCTAGGACCAAAAGAAATTTTGTCAGTAATTACATAGGTGAAGTTGAAAGGTGTTGTACTAATAGAAAGACATCTCTGATCTCAAGTCCAGATTCCCTAATACACTCATGTCATTGGATTAGCAGTGCACCCACCAAACGAGTCAGTTTGAGGATTGTTGGTAAGTTTCATTGCTGTTTTAATTTAAATTTGAAAACAGATAATTGGTGGAGTTTTGGCCCACCCCACTTATCACTGGAGAAAGAACAATGCCACATTCTCCAGGGGTGACTGAACCTGAGTGTTTCGGGTTCTTCCAAACATCTCAAGTCATTTCCAAATATTTTCAATGCAGCAAAACCCAAAAAGGATTTTGGCAAGTATGTTTTCCCTTCATTTTAAAACCCCTGCGTATTTCAAGGGAAATGTGATCCATATGTCTTTGATTCATTTACACTTAAATCATCTAAATGCCATTGTGTAAGAGCTATTTGATGTACAAGAAGCCTACAAGCCTGTTTTATAAGCCTTTTTAAGCCTTTTTTCTTTCAATCAGAAAGTCATGTTTTGCCGGCCCTAAACAGAACATGAACTGGGAAAGGCTCAAGTTCACTTCAAAACTGAAAACCCGCAAAGTTTTGGGTGGCTTCTGTACTTGGCAATATGTTCCCCCTTGCCTAACGATCACAAACACCCAGCATTTCTCTTCTCTGTTTCACATGTAGTGAGAACAGGGTAAATCAATTTTTGAATCACATTTTACTTGTAAAATTCACATTTTGAACCTCAGTTATCTACCAGGCACTGCCAGAAGTTAAAATAGCAACACTTGAAAATTAGGCTTTTGCTCTAAAAGGGCAAAACAGTCTATAAAGTACATAAATTACTGCTTCTGTACATTTATTTGTTTGACAGGTTTAAGATATAAGTGTGGCTTACATATGGATTTTCAGAATGCCAGATTGGATGCTCTATAAGCTACAGTCACAAATGTAACCTCCTTTTTTTTTTTGAGACTTATGTTTGGGAGAATAGAATTGGAACAATCTTGCTGTTCTGCACAAATCTAATTGCTGTGTCAAAACAGCAAAGGAGCAGGATGAACATTTGCATTTTTCTCATTTATTGGTCTTCTCTATGGCACTTACATTAGTGGTCAAGGAGAAAACAGAACAGGAATCTCGCCTAGAAAGTAGTTTCATTCTTTGTATTGGCATCCCCACAGCATCTAGCACATAGTAGGTACTTAATAACATTATGCTTGCTGATTGATTGATTTCTCCCTGGCCCTTCAAATAGTGGAAACTAAGTGTTTTCCCACATCTTGATTGGTGAATTTGAACCTCCAGTTTGGGGCTTGAAGATAATCAGAAATGATTGACATTCATAACTAGTGACTATGGATCCATTTCTTCCAAATGGACTAGAGTTAGTGAACTGGGGGGCAAATTAATCTATTCTGTTTTTCAAGTACAAATATTTTCAGCTAAAGTTGCCTCCTTGTTTTTGTGTGGAAAGATCTCAGTAGCTGCATTTTAGCTAGAGGGAAATAAGAATGACATGTCTATCTGATGAGAAGTGATATTTGAATTTGCATACAAAAGCTTCCATAATGAAGAGATTCTATATGTATATAAAACCAAAACAAATCTAATTATGTCTTATGTCCTGTCTTACTGGTTCACATAAATGACATGCCCATCTTGTTTGTGTAATCAGAAGAATTATAAATTTAAAGTTGGGGTGTGTGTGTGGAAGAGTTGGGTACTAAATCTAGCAAACAGTTAATTATGCTGAGATAATTAGATAGCAGAAAGTGCTGGATTTTAGCTCTTTTTGGTAGTAGTTTTCATTAACTACCAACTCTTCACGATTCTCGGCAGGCAGAAATGATTAGTATTCTATTCTTAGTTTGACTGACAAAGAATAAGACATTCTGAAAGTTTGATAGAAGACTTTACATTGACCTATTCAAAAATTATCTATTTTTTAAAATAGTCTATTATATTTGTTAAAGTGACCCAATGAAATTTTAAAAGCTAAATTAAATTCAAAAAACATATTATTCAGTTAATCACATCAATACCATAATTTCTGGTATTAATTTAACATACAAAGCAAAGCATTTGATTTTTATTTATGATTTTTCTACTGTTTCACCCAATTGTGTAAGAAGGTATTGATTAGAAGCACACCATAAGTTAATAATTCTGGTTTACCTTATCGAAACTTCAGGTATTTTTGTACATTCAGTATATCCAGAGTTTGGATAACAATTCAAGAATTTAAAACCGACCCTCCCCAATGTATATGGTGTATTTTATGACCTAACCATGTCTTTCTGCTTCTTTCATTGGGAGGATCATGATCAGGAGGGAAGCACAAGCGTATGGCAAACATGGGGCTTCTTTTGCTATCCTAACATTACAAACTGCATGTTCTCAGGGCTCACTGATTTTACCACCTGGGTCTGGCTTAACTTCTTGGTTTTGTTATATTGGTAGAAGTTTCATATTCAGTGGACAACCAGGCATCCCAGAGTAGTCTTTAACTCTAATCATTTGTTGTTATAAAAAGAAATGGAATCTCATGAAAAACCTAGTCTTAAAAGTTTCAGAAATTCCAACTTTCAGCTGATTTTCAAATATTACTTTCACCATCCCAGTATTTGTGATTTTGTTGATTCTGCTTCAGTAGACTTTAGAACCTCAGATACACCTGAAAACTATTTTGAAAGTTAAAAAAAATGCTTTTCAACAAGGAGGGAAAAAAAAAGATTGGCGTTTTAGGCAAAGGATCAGATTAGTTCTTATCTAAATGATTTTGTTCAACCCTCATTTATATGTCCCTATTATATAAAGTGTTATGAACTGAGTAAGCTCCGATGCTATGGAATGGAAGGAAAACACTAAAAAAATTCATTCAAAACAATCTTTAACATTTCTTGTGTAGTTTTTTGGGTATTTTCTTTTTTTTGGTTACCAATATACTTTAAAATCTTGCTTTCAATTTTTTTTTCTCTTCATCTTGAAGGCTGTATAATCTTCAGATTGAGCTTCTCATCTTAAGGTTCCTATATTTGAAATGCACCATTGCTGTCAATATATTAATAATTATTTTTCCTGTAATTTTTCCTTTACATACTATATTCCTGAAAGTATTCTCTGTTGCATCCTGCTTTAGGCCAATCTACAAGGAACAACTCAGTTTACATAACAGGTAAATAAAATTGTGATGATTCGACTCAAATTAATCATTAGACTACATTTCGTACTTTTTCAAGGTGATTCTCTAACATGTAGTAGCTGTGTGATCTTGGGCAAGCCACTTAAGCTTAATGAGTCTCAAGCAATTCTTTAAGACATCAACCAAGTTATAGTTGGAGATATATCATCTACAGGAGGTGGAAAGCTACTACATCAATGAAAGACTAGATCTTTGATACTCTGACTAGGAGGCTATATGGTACAGTGGATAGAACCAGCTCAAGAATCTGAGCACTTTATTTCAAATCATAACTCTTACATATATTACCTGTGTATCCTTGGATAATCAAGTCACTTAATCACTTTGGGCATTACATTACTCACCTGTAAAATGGTGGGGGAGGGGTGGAAGAGATTCCTTTTGAGCTTACTTCTAGCTCTAGGTCCCTAATCCTATGATTTAGTGACAAAATGATTTAGTCATACATTCTTTTAACTGGCAACCTTTCCTAATGTTTCATTTTGGCATTTGGAAAGGTCCATGATCCCATTCATGTAGGCACTTTTTCCATCTGGAAAGACTACTATTCAAAATCACAATTGCCTTCTGATTTGATGTATTTCTTGTCCTATGAGTCGTTGGATTATATATAAAATGTTACAAACTTTCCTCTAAGTCTTCTAACTTGTTTGAGTATGAATGAGACACTTGAGTTGTCCATCAATTATCTTTTACTCTTACTATATAATCACTAATCTCCCTTGCAACTCACAAATTCATTTAAAATGTCAGTCAAGCAATGTTTATAGAATGCTGATGATTTGCAGGATATATCGTAAAAGGGAAGTCTGGCCATTAATTGGAGAATGACAAATCAAGTTGTGGTATATGATTGTGATGAAATGCTATTGTGCTATTAGAAATGATGAGGATGATGGTTTCAGAAAATGCCTGGGAAGACGTATGTGAACTGATATAAAGTGAAATGAGCAGAACCAGGAAAACATTGTACACAGAAACAGTGATATTGTAATGATCAACTGTGAAAGACTTAGCTACTCTGATCAATACAATGATCCAAGATAATTCAAAAGGGCATGGGATGAAAAATGCTAACCACCTCCAGAGAGAGAACTGATGAATTTTGAGTGATGATTTAATCTCACTTTTTCACTTTATGTTTTTGGCTTTTTTATTTTTTGCAACATGATTAATGTGGAAATATGTTTTTTGTGGCTTCACATGTATACTTGATATCATATTGCTTGCCTTCTCAATGAGTGAGGGAGGGATGGGAAGGAAGGATAGAATTTGGAACTCAATTTTTTTAAATGAATGTTAACAATAAATAAATAAATAAAAATAAGCATTACAAAATACTAATGATTTATTTGAAAATGTATTTACATGCAACTTTTTAGTAACACTCATTTTTAAAAGAATAGTATATTTGTCTGAAAACAAGATAGCCCAATCATCACTTTCATTGGAATTACAATGTAATTGGTTAGATTCATCCAGCAGTTTTTAAACTTTTTTGTTTTTTGGTGTTGTGAACCCCGTTGGCAGTCTGGTTGAGCCTGTGGACCCCCTTTTCAGAACAATTTTTCCAAATTAATAAAATAAAGTAGGTAGGATTACACAGGAAACCAATTATATTCAAATGTAATTGTCATAATTTTAAAAAAAATGTATAGACCCCAAATTAAGAACTCTTGCATTTATTATGTTTGGTAGTCATATAAACAAACAGGCAACTATTTTATAGTCACTAGTTAAGTGCTGATTATAATCAGTGCCTAGCTTATATTAGATGTTTAATAAATGTCGAATTAATTTTTTTAAATCTCAAGGTGATATGACAGGTTTACAAAAAATATCACCTTCTCCTTTATACTGTTAGCTCCTTAATGTTTTTACCTTTTAACTCATCCTTTCTGTGACAGCTGGGCTTAGTTTAATATACCTTCTCTGTTTCACCTCATCTCCCAGGCTGTGCTATTTATTCTTTTGCATATAGTCTTAGACAATTTCTGCTTAATGGATTGCCAATGGTAATAAGCTCGCCAAATAAACATCAGCAAACTATGGAATATCTGGTCTACTTAGTTGCTAATTTGTTATTGCAGTTTTTTCTCAGTGTGTCTAGGGCAGTTGTTTCTTGATTTCAAACTACAATATTAACTCGTACTCATAACATTAATTATATGAGGGCAGTAGCAATAGATTGTTCAGCTTTTAAAATACAAAGCAAGGAGTATACCTTTTATTTGCAACATTGATTATTCTCTCCACCTTATATATAGATAGCCTTCCCTATACAGTAACCTTGATTAACAACTCTCTCTGCCTTAAGATTTTTTTTTAAAGAGTTGGCCAAGGATAGAGAGTGAAGTGACCAGAGCCAGTTATACACTAACAACAAGTTATACAGTAATAACAACAATGTAAGGGAAAAAATGACTTTGAAAGATTTGAGCACTCAGATATAGTCAATGGCCAATTATAATTCTAGAAGACTGATAATGAAACATGCTACCCATCTCTTGACAAAGAGATGATGGATTCAAGATAGAGAACACATAGATTTTCAGACACGGCTAATGTACAGATTCATTTTTTGATTATGTAAATTTGTTATAAGTATTTTGTTTTTCTTTCCTTTTTTCCACCCTTGGGAAGCTAAGAGGAATTAGGGTTAGGTACAAACAGGTAGTTTGTCTGTCAATATGCTTTATATTAAGTATCTTTTGCATGTATAAATAAATTATCTCTCCCATACAGGATTCATTTTCTTTCTTTCTTTCTTTCTTTTTTCTTTTTTTGGTGAGGCAATTGGGGTTAAGTGACTTGCCCAGGGTCACACAGCTAGTAAGTGTTAAGTGTCTGAGGCTGGATTTGAATTCAGGTCCTCCTGACTCCAAGGCCAGAGCTCTATTTGCTGTGCCACCTAGCTGCCCCTTCATTCATTCTTTATTTTTTGTTGTTGTTGTTGCTTTTTGTTTTTTCAGGATTCATTTTATACCTTGAGTATCTTCTATTCCCACCCACCCACCCTCCCTTGAGGAGTGCTGACATTGAGCCAAAATCTAGGTTTTAAGTAAGTCATTCGAAGGGTAAGGACATCCTAACCCCTCTCGTTAGAAACCAGTCTTCCCCAAAGCTGAACCCAGTCTGGACTACATGCCTAGGTCCAGAGCAGAGAAACTACTAAGTAGAAAAGGAACTATCAGAATGCCTCAGTCCTCTGGGCCAAAACATAGTTCTTAATTTCAGAAATGTAAAGTTGGAAAAACAACTTGGAATCAAATTATAGAGGGTTTTAAATGCCAAGTCAAGAAATCTGTATTTTATGCTAGTGGCAATAGAGATAAATAGGTGTGTGTGTGTGTGTGTGTGTGTGTGTGTGTGTGTGTGTATGTGTGTGTGTGTGTGTGAGAGAGAGAGAGAGAGAGACAGAGAGAGAGAGAGAGAGAGAGAGAGAGAGAGAGAGAGAGAGAGAGAGAGAGAGAGAGACAGAGAGAGACAGAGAGAGAGACAGAGAGAGAGAGAGAAATTAAGTATTTACTATGTCCCAGACACTGTGCTGGAAGCACAAGTACAAGGAAGCAAGAGAATCCCTACTTTCCAAGATGTTACATTCTAATGGGGAAAGACAACACTTAAGGGGGGAGGGGGCTCGAAAACTGGAGGTTGAGGCCTGAGTAAAGGTCATTAGATTTAGTTAATAGATCACTGATGAGTTCTGGGAAAACAATATCAGAATTGTTGTACCAAAAGTCAAAATCAAAGGGTGTGAGAAGTGAGTGGATGAGAAGGAACTTCAAAGCTGCAAGTATAGAAGCCTCCTTACAGGATTTAGGCTGTGAAAAGGAGAGATAGAGAACTGTGACTTTAGTGTCAAGTGAGGTTCTGAAACATTCCTAAACACTACTTCTGATCATGAGATCTTCAATAAAATCTCATCTCACACTGGCTCATGCCCTCATCCAGAATCTTTCTCTAGGAAGAATCATCACGATGTAACTCATTTTAACTTGCCCTTAGTGGTAATAGACTCCATTCCTATAAACAATCCAAGGAATCAGTGGCTTTTAAACCCAAGGTGCATATTCAGGGTGGCCATGAACATAGCAGAATTATTTCAAGTCTCATACATTTGCAGATTGAGCCAGTAAGTCATCAGACTTACTGTGCTAACTGAATTCTGACTCCCAGTCCAGAACAGTTCCAATCCCTATTCTTATCTATCTACACCTACTTCTCCCAATCCCTGAATCTTGGCTATCACAACCAGCTTTTCTTGACTCCCTGACCCCTGGATTTTGACACTATAGACTCCTTGATAACAAGCTGGCCTTGATTTTTCACTTGTATTTTTTCACCTTTAGGATTGGACCTGTCCCATCTCCCTTTGTAAGTGCCTTCAGGGCTTACGATATCCTGAGCACTCCTGGGAGCTGGAAGCATTCTTAGCCCAGGCTGAGAGGGTAGGACACAGTGCATTTTTATCTAAAAGGAAAGGAGGAAGGGAGTGTCTTAAGAAGGTGTGGCAAGAAGAGAATCATAGGCTGCTTTGCAATGTATCACTACGATATTTTTATCTTAGAAGAGGAAATTTCTAAAATTGAAGTGTGTTCTCAGAATACAGCCATTTCATTAATAGTTATTGCTTTCTATGTGTTTTGCTTTTTAATGTTAGTCACTGTATTTTGTCTTTTATGTCCACGATAGCTAGTTCCACACTCAATTGGAAAGGAAAAAGAATATCTATATTTATATCTATGTTTATATACACATACACATATACACACATGTGTGTATATGTGTATATATATATACATACATATGCATATATACACAAACACATATGTATGTATATGCACATATACACACATACACATATATACACACATATGTATGTATGTATAATGTGGGATTTGTTTCTAAAGTTGTAGTTGCCATCAAGGAAGTTATAAATATGTCCTGATGGGAGTCTCTTCTCTTCTCCCATCCTGGTCAGTTTGATTAATTCAAACAGGTTGCAATTTGACCTTCCAGAAAGTTATCCCTTGCTTGGTGATCTTGAAATTACCTAAACTGTAATGCTAACTACTCTCTCCTCACCCCTTCTTCTGTCTCATTAACACCTTACTGTTATGTGTGAAAACCTTTGGGTGTCTATTGGATCATCTTATGGTGACCAAATAAATTGAGCCCTCCACTAACTTGAACTTGCTGCTAGTAATTTGGAAAGCTTTCAGTAGTTTTCTAAATGGTTTCTTCAGCTTTTCTTGAGTCATTGGGTGTGGTGAATCCCAGTCAATTCTATGAAGTAGCCCAGGCATTGTACCCTCCCCTCTCTCCCTTCCCTATTCCAGCTCCCCTTTACAGTTTGTCTTTCTCTGTTAGACTATAAAGTCCTTGGGAGTAGGGACCATATTGTTTTCTTGTTTTTGTTACCCCAGAACTCACGTGCCTGGTTCATAATGAGTGTTTAATAAATACTGTATCATCTATCTACATATCTGCCATCTAATTACGTTGTATTTTTTTTGCTTTTACATCTCCTTCATTTTTGAATATATCCCTCCCAATTCCCTATGCAATGAAACATCTCTTCTAACAAAAGAAAGAAGAAATAAAAAATCAGTTCAACAAAACCAACCAATATATCACTGGAGTCTGACATTTTATGCAGTGTTCCATACTCATGGTGCCCCACCCATACAAATAGGGGAAGAAAGTTCATTTTTTTCAACTCTTCTTCTGTGTCAAGCTTGGTCATTATAGTCATATAGCCTTCAGTTTCATTTGTTGTTCTTCCCATTTCACATTGTTGTAATCATTGCATAGCAGTCCAGAGATGTGGAAGCTTTCCCTTTCAGGAATTTGATATTTACTACCAGCAAGCTGCCCTTTCCCCACGTATGTTGCTTTGCATTTATCCATACCAAGTTCCATTTATACATCATTAAAATCCTCCTGTGATTTTTATCAGCTTGTGAAACTACATTTTTGAGTTGGCACAGAGCTAGCACCAGGCATGGGCAGAGCTGATTTTGGGAGATTCTGCCTCCTGTCTTGAATACCCTCTTTGAATTGATAATAGTGGCAGTGTCCTGTTCGAGACAAACTCTTAAACTGTATCATTTACACAGCTTCACAAACCATAATCTCACAGTAACTAAAGACCAAGAGGTAAAGAAGTCATCTATCAAAATTAAGAGAGAAAAGAGAAGAGATACAGTAGAAGTCCCAGTAATTTTAAGTATAAGAAGGATAAGAGTAAGTCAGAGGTTTAGAAATTATTTATATTATAGTAGCTACTAGAACTAAAAAGCAGTATTTTTTTAGAAGTTATCTATGGTGTAATCAACATCATGTATACAGTCGTGTCAAAGGCAAACAAAAAAAAATTTCTCCCTAGAACTGGTTAATCACAATCAGAAAAAATGCATTTATTTATAATCAGCCATAATTCCTCTAATATTACTCAGCTACTTGAATGGCTTTCCAATGCCTCTCCCCCCCTACCTTATAAAATACAGACTCTTAGTCCGGCTTTGAAGCCCTCCTTTGTTCTGATTTCAATGTATCTTCCCAGCATTATGATCTTCAGTTCCTCCCAGTTGACCTATTCTAGTTCAACTGGATTACTTGCTATTATCACGGTTGTGTTTTGAACTTTCCTATCTCTTCACCTTTGCTCAGTCTAATGCTTCTAACTAGAATGCCCCTGCTAGTCAGATCCTTACTAATCATTCAGACCACTAAGAAGAGTCCAGAATCTGGAGTTGCAGAATGTGAATTCAAATTACATTGCCTGGTGCTTACTATATCGACGACCTCAAGCAAGTCATTTAAATGCACCTCTCTGCTTCCTCTTCTGAAAGACAGCTTAGTGGATAGGGTGCCAGACAGAGTTAGGGAAACCTGGGTTCAAGTCCCACATCAGACATCTCCTAACTATATGACCCAATTATTAATTTCTCTGCACCTCAGTTTTGTCATCTGTAAAACAAAAAGGCCTCTGATGACCTTTACAACTCAAAATCTGTCATCTGCAAAAATAAGTTGCGCTAGAGTACCTTTGAGGTACATTTCAATTCTGGTTGTATGATCCTATGATGCTCCATGAAGCCTTCCTTGATTTCTGACCGCACTCACAACCTTCAGCAAGATATGATCTTTCCCTATGCAAAAAACAAAAGGCCTATAGACAGTCTTTGGTGACGTTTGGATCTGTCTTACTCTCTTTCTAGATTTTAACCTTCTTCACGACAGAGATCACATCTTAGCATTTTTTTCACTATGACCTATATAGTAGAAAGTACTCACTAAATGTATTGAATGAATGAGTCCATGTGCTGTGATCTTAAAAATAAATTCATAAAAAACACCAAATAAAACCTTTTTAAAATAATAATGTATTCTGTGTAGTAGAGGAATACATTGTATTCACTTATGAGTGATGCTTTTATGTGTAAGTGATGTTACTCTCCTTACTCCAGTAAGACATGTAAGTTTGTTTTGCTTTGTCTTAGTTTGTTTGCAGCAGGGGTAATGGATTTTCATGGATCCATCCACAATCTCTTAACATAAATCTGCAGGATGACCAGCGTGTGGTCATGGAACAGAGCAAGTCAAACTGACCCCAATGGGCAAAAAAAAAACCCTATGACCTTCTTTTTATTAACCTTGTGTTCTGAGCTAGTCACAGACAATAGGTATTTGTAGCTGATAAATTTAAAATTAATAATTAATTAATTATATTAAAAACTGTGAACTAAATCTTTCACTTGGGGACAGTGTGCAATTATAATAATCCTAGGAATAAATATGTGTATTATGTTGTATACATATGTAGTCAGAGTAAAAGAGAGAACTATAGCAATTATCTGCTTAACATAATTCATATAGAAACCATTTTAGTCTCAATTAGTTGAATTGTTGGGTTTTTTTACTTTTTAAATAATTTATCGTTTAACATCCTTTTCTTTCTAAATTTTGAGGTCCAAATTCTCTCCCTCCTTCCCAGCCCATCTCCCACCCACTGAGAAAGTAAGCAATATGATATCAATTATACATGTGAAATCATGCAAAGCATATTTCCATATTAGCTAAAATTAAGAGAAGAAAAAAATAAAGTGAGAAAATTATACTTTAATTTACACTCAGTGTTCATCATTTCTCTCTCTGGAGGTAGATAGCATTTTTTCATCATGAGTAATTTGGAATTGCCTTAGATCATTTAATTGATTATAGTAGCCAAGTCTTACAGAGGTGATCATCATTATGTCATTGCCATTACTATAAACAAATAATCTTCTGGTTCTTCTCACTTCACTTTGCATCAGTTCATACAGGTCATGCCATTTTTTTTTCTGTAACAACCCCCTCATCATTTCTTACAGCATGATAGTAATCTATCACACTCATATACCACAATTTGTTCAGCCATTCTTCAACTGGTGCCCATTCCCTCAATTTCTGGTTCTTTGCCACTACAAACAAAAAGAATTGCTAAAGGTCCTTTTCCTTTGATCTCTTTGGGATAAAGACTTAGTAGTGGCATAGCTGGGTATAGGTATAGGTTTAGGTATGTACCTATAACATACATATATCATACATACATATATCATACATGAATATGTATAGGTATGTATGTTAAAGTCCTTTGGAACTAGTTCCAAATTGTTCTCTAGAATGGCTGGAACAATTCATAACTCCACCAACAGTTTATTATGGTAGCTATTTTCCCTCATCTCCCCCAGCATTTGTTATTTCCGATATGTGTGAGGGGGTACCTCAGAGTTGTTTTAATTCACATTTCTCTAACTGATAGTGATTTAGAGTATTGTTTTATATGACTATAGATACCTTTGATTTCTTCTGAAGACTGCATGTTCATATCCTTCGACCATTTGTCAATTGGGGAATAACTTGTTTCTAATAAATTTTACTCAGTTCTGTATACATTTGAGAAATGAGGCCTTTATCAGAGAAACTAATATTTTAAATTTGGGGACAGTATGTAATTGCTATAAAATTTTGATATTATTCCATTCATATGGAACCTTTCAACAAGGTACAGTTTCTTTGTCTATCTCTTTCAGTTAGCTCTATTTTTGTTTTTGCTTTGTTTAAGACAACATTTGCTAACCCTGCCTTTTTTACTTCAGCCAAAGCATGTTAGATTCTGCTCCAACCATTTATATTAACTCTGCATACATCTTTCTGTGTATCACATTTACACACACAATTATGATTACTATGCATTTTCCTCCATCCTATTTCCTTCCATTTTTTCTTTTCTCTCTTTATTTTGTCCCTCCTCAAAAGTCTATTCTGCTTCTGACTGCTGCCTCCTTTAATCCTCCTTCCCTTTCATCGTCCTTCCCACCAATCTCCCCTTTCTCTTATCCCCTTCTTCTCCTATTTCCCTATTGGGTAAGATAGATTTCTATATATATCTGTGTGTGTGTGTGTGTGTGTGTGTGTGTGTGTGTGTGTGTGTGTGTGTGTGTATTCTTCCCTCTTTGAACCAATTCTGATGAGACTAAGGACTAAGCATTGCCCACCACCCATCCCCATTTCCCTTTCCAATATAAAAGCTCTTCCTTGTACAACTCTTTTATGTGATAAAATTTCCCCCCTTCCAACCATTCTCCTTCTCCTTTTCCCCATCACTTCACCCCTTCATTTTTTTTTGTCATTCTGACAAAATTGAGCCACACCCATGGCCTCTGTCTATGTAACCTCCTTTTAACTTCCTTGATAATGTTAAAGTTCTTAGGAGTTACGTGTATCATCTTCCCATACAGGAATGTAAAGAGTTTAACCTTATTTGAGTCCCTCATTATTTCTCTTTCATGTTAGCCTTTTTATGCTTCTATTGAGTCATATGTTTGAATGTCAAATTTTCTACTCAGTTCTGATATTTTCATCAGGAATGCTGCAAGCCTTCAATTTCATTAAATATCCATTTTCCCCCAGATGGATTATACTCAGTTTTATTGAGTAGGTGATTCTTGATTATAAACCTAGCTGTTTTGGCTTCCATAATACCATATTATAAGCCCTCCACTCCTGTAATGTGAAAGCCACTAAATCTTACGTGATCCGATCCTGACTGCAGCTCCATGATATTTGAATTGTTTCTTTCTGGCTTCTTGCAATACCTTTTTTTTTCCTTCACCTGAGATCTCTAGAATTTGGCTGTAATATTCCTGGGATTTTTCACTTTGGGATCTCATTTAGGAGGTAATCACTGGATTCTTTCAATTTCTATTTTACCCTCTAGATCTAAGATTCAGTACAGATCTCCTTGATAATTTCTTGAAATATGATGTCTAGGTTCTTTTTTTAATCATTTTTTTTTTGGTAGCCCAGTAATTTTTTAAATTATCTCCCCTTGATTTACTTTCCAGGTCAATAATTTTTCCAGTAACATATTTCACATTTTTTTCTACTTTTTCATCTTTTGATTTTGTCTTATTGTTTTTGATGTCTCATAAAGCCATTAATTTCCACTTGTCCAATTATAATTTCTTTTTTAAATTTTTTTGTAAATTTATTTATTTTTAGTTTTTAACATTTACATAGACAAGATTTTGAGTCCCAAATTTTCCAATTATAATTTCTAAGGAATTATCTTTTTTCAGTGAGTTTTTGCACTTCCTTTTCCTTTTGGCCAATTCTGTTTCTTAAGGTATTCTTTGTGCCTCTTTTACTAAGCTGTTTAATTCTATTCTGTTTTCATAATTTTCTTGCATTATTTTCATTTCTTTTCCCATTTTTTCCTCCACCAATCTTATCTCTTTCTTTAACTCTTCCAGGAATTCTTGTTTGGCTTGTGTACAATTAGCTTTTTTTTTGAGGCTGTTTTTGAAGCTGTTTTCACATTGTTATCTTCTGATTTTATGTCTTGGCTTTCCCTGACACCATGGTAGCTTTCTATGATCAAATTATTATTATTGTTATTGTTATTTGTTCTGTGCTCATATTTCCAGTCAATTTCTTCCTTCCTTCCTTCCTTCCTTCCTTCCTTTCTTTCTTTCTTTCTTTCTTTCTTTCTTTCTTTCTTTCTTTCTTTCTTTCTTTCTTTCTTTCTTTCTTTTGCAATTGGGGTTAAGTGACTTGCCCAGGGTCACACAGCTAGTAGGTGTCAAGTGTTTGGTCTGAGGCTGGATTTGAACTCAGGTCCTCCTGACTCCAGGGCTGGTGTTCTATCCACTGCATGACCTAACTGCCCCTTCCAGTCAATTTCTTGTCTTTGAACTTTGTGTTAAAGTTGGGATCTGTTCACCTGTGGCACTATTCCAAGCATTAGGCTTTATCATGCTGCTGCTTTCAGGGTTTGAAAATTTTTGATGCTTCCAAGGTGATATGATCCAAGAAGAGATGTGATCACTCTTCTCCTGGTCTGCTTCCCTGTAGCCACGAGCAGTAGCAGTCCTCTTAGCCCTGGAACAATGACCAGTTCCCTTGCTGTCCTGCAGTTGATTTGCTTTTGTAGAAATCTTCTCTGCCCTGGAACTGCACCCAGAGCTGTGTATGGGCAACGGAATTACCAATAAGTGCTATCTTTGCCTAGTGACAGAAGGGTCCCCTGTAGTCTCTTTCTGAGCAGGTGTCCAACCTTGCCGGATCTGGGATGGGAGCTCCTGAAACTGCTGCTGCTGCTGCTGCTGCTGCAGTCTCTGTTGCTGTCTCTTCACCTACATTCCAGTTAGGCCTTTACCACAGAGTCACAGACTTCTCCTGCTGACCTCCTAAGTTTTCTCAGGCCAAAAAAATGTCTCACCTTTATCTTTTGTTGGCTCTTCCCTCCAAAACTTAATTTGAGGCACCATTTTAAGGTTGTTTGCAGGGGAATGTTGAGAGAATTCAGCTGAGTTGTTGCCTCTACTCTGCAGTTTTGGCTCTGCCCCATAATTGGATTCTTTAAGTGAAAATGTTTTGAGGATTGTTGATCTGGATAATGGCATCAATTACCCATTTTATGTTGTCTGCATAGACATAGTTGGAGAGTTTTCTTTATACAACTCCAGTAGCTACTACTGAAAAAAAAAAGTAAATTTCATCAATTCTTAGTGAATAAGGTCAAGGGTAAATTTAACTATAATGGATCATTTGAATAGTTGTTTTTAGTGTCACTACAGACTCTGCAGAACACAAAATGAGTTGGGCTTTTCAGATTTATAGTGCATAGTTTAGAACTATTACTAAGATTTAAATATTATTTCATTCATTCTAGCACTGGGAAACACCTCTCTGCTACCTTTGCGATGAGAAGAGAATCTGCATGTCATTTTCTTTAAAATAGCAGAAGTAACCTCTGACATTGTAATAGAAAAGAAAGGAAATAAAGGAGAGAAAGAAGGAAAAGACCAAAGGAAAGAAGGAGGGGAGGGAGGGAGGGAGGGAGGGAAGGAGGAAGGAAGGAAGAAAGGAAGGAAGGCAGACATAATGATGTAGACATTTCTTTGACTATCAGTCAGTCCAATGACATGAATTGAATACCCACTATATGCCAGGTTTCCATGCTATGTATTCTGTGCTATGGGAGAAATATAAAAGAAAGAAATTGCAAGGTTCCTTTATCTAGGAGTTTTCAATTTAGTTATATATTTAATATATATGTGTATATACACATGTATATGACATATACATGACACATGTGTATGTGTATAATAAAGAACATTTACAAAAGAAACTACAAATGAATATAAAATACTGTAGTTCAAAGAGATATTAACACCTGAGAGAAGTGGTTAAAATAAGATAAGGTTAATAGGGAAAGTCTTCTGGGAATAGGTGAGTTTTTACCCAGGTTTTTGAGGGAGTAGAGAGTATCCGACTTGTCAGAGAGATAGGAAAAGTTTCTCTAGATAAGGAGGATAGCATGTGCAAGGACATGAAAACTTCTACAAAGGGCTTGTTAGTTTATGTGAGCAAGTATTAAGAAATTAGGCTTTTGAAATGAGACAAAGTCATAAGTTCTAAGGACCAGGTACAGAAGCTTGGATTTGAATTATTTTATTTTCAACATCTTTTTATCTAGAATTCCATCCCTACTTCCACCACTCTCCTCCCCAAACTACACTTAACAATAAAGGAATTTCACTGTCAGCTCCTTTCCATCCTGCTATCCCCCATCTCAAAAATTATATGAGTTTCAAGTAAGCAAAACATACTTCCTCCCACCCCCCAAAAAAGTTAGGGATGCTTGTGGTAAGAAAAATATTCTAATAACCATTAATGAATTTATTGAAATATTATTAAGTGTGAGGTTTTAAAAATAGTTTAGGAGGATAAGTTAGAAGGCAGATCTGATTCTTCACAAGGGCAATGGTTGTACAAAAAGACAAACATGGAACAGAATTGTCCTGAGACTGAGACCTCAAACCACATATGGGCAATGCAACAGAATCCTGTACCCAGTGTCATCAAAGAGTCCCCTGTAATCTCCTCCTGACCAGTTGCCCAACCCCCTACCATCTGTGAGGTAAGCTCCAGAATCCATAGCCTGGATTCAGTTGCCCCCAAGGCCTGCTGCTGGCTTATGAGGGCACAGCCTGGGCTGGACTGTGCTACACTCTCATCTCAGTGTCACAGGCCTTTTCTGTCAACCTTCTAAGTTGTCTTGGGCTGGTAAATTATTCTACCTCATCCTTTTGCTTCTCCTGTCACTTCAGAATTCATTTTGAGGCATTATTTTAAAGGTTTTTGTAGAGGAATTTGGGAGAGCTCAGGTGAGTCCCTGCCTTTCCCCCACTATCTTGGCTACCCTCTCTCCCCAATATTTGTTATTAAACCTCATAGGGTTGTTATCAGTAAAGCACATTGCATACTATGTAGTGTGATATGAATGTGAACTATTATCATTATTGATCTTAAACTTAAGTCCTAAAATTATTCAATTTGGGTTCAATTTAGTAAGTGCTTTGTATCATAGGGTATAGTAGAAAGATCATTAGACTTGGAGTCAGGAAAGTCTTGGATTTGAATCTCACCTCTCACATATACCGACTGTTTGGCCTTGATCAAGTCACTTAATGGGAGTTTTAGTTTTCCCTTCACTCCTGTGAATGTGGATAATACTTATGCCCACCTCACAAGGTTCTTAAGATGATCAAATGAGGTATATAAGCAATATACTTTGCAAACATTAAAGTGATATACAAAACATGTTATTATTATGACATAAAAGTAGGTCAATGTACTATTTATATAAATGAGCATAAAAATTTTATACTAAGTATCATTTTCAGAACATATTTCAGTTCTCCATTTTGAGGAGGGGAGGAAGGGAGTTGTCTTAACCTTTGAATTCTATCCAAAATGCTTTCTCTGTTTATACCTGTTGCTTCTCTAAGAGGATAAATATGCAATTCAAAAGCCCCTTCTGTTTATAAACATCAGCTAATCCCCACTGGCAATTGTACAATTAGGGTTAAAGGTCTAGAGTGGTGTACAATATGAACCATCACACATGTGCAGACTCTATGTCTGCACAAGTCTTCACTGGGTTTAGGTCTATTTTTATATATGTGACCTCAATAACTGAGCCTAAGTGAGAAGGAATTAGTGAAAAGTCTGAATTACAAAAAAAAAAATTAAAAACATTTTAACCAATTCTGTATTGAGGGGGAATAGTCTAAATTAATGTTGTCTCTGATGGTGTAACTTTGGGCAACCCACTTAACTTAACTGAATCTCAGCTTTCTCATCTGTAAAAGGAAAGTGGTCAGCTTGGTGACAGTATCTTCTGTCTCTAAATAAATGATCCTCTCAGGATTGTGCTTTTGAGGAGAGATTTGCAAACTTTTTTTTTTTAAATCTGTGAACCACTTAGCTTCCAGCATATTGGTTATATATTCTTTTTAGGAAGGCATGGGTGAGAATCACACTGGTCAATAAGGTGTGGAAGAGATTGTAATCTATAATGGTAGAGGCAATATTCACTGCGAAGATCTCTGCTTCATCAGAGTTTCCAAAAGCCACTCTGAAAGGTCAAAAGGACCACATAACCCACACACTTACCAGAAGTTTTCTTTGATATTTTAGCAGTGGGTTATCTCATTGATGTGGTTAGTTCTTCTGAAAGTAAGGATTAAGAGTCATTTATACCTTTTTGTCTTGTCTTATTCTTGCTTAAGTCTCCATAAATCCTCCTAAGAAGACCAATTCAATGTACTAGCAGCTTTCTCTGATACTTTTAATATTTCATAGTGTTCATAATTTGCATTTTAAAATAACACCCTCCCCATTCAGATGTCATAGGAAGATTGACTGCTTTTGATGAGATACTAATGAGGTGTTGCCTTGTTTTTAATTAAGTAAAATGCCAGAAAACAAAGTACAGGCATGAACACATTATAAACATGCAGACCTTGAAATTAACCCATGGAACACATACTAGACATCTGCAAGTTGTAATTTTTGATAACCATTTCCTTGAAAATAATCACAAACATGAGAGATATATCCAACAAAATATAGTACTTCTACAACTACTTAATATTATGAAATAAACAACATCACTTCATAAGCTCTTAATAATATAATGTTAATATAATACAGAATACAACAAACAATTAAATGCCTACAATAAAGGCCATAGTACTAGGTATTGATAAAAATACAAAATTTAACCAGAACTTGGTCCCTACTCTCAAGGATCTTATATTCTAGGAGGGAAATAAAATTTCAACACAGATAGATATGATAAATGATATTACATGCCAACTGCATTATAGAATTACAAAATAAAGTGCTATATAGATACACAAGAAGAGGGTATTATCAGTGTGGAAAGGGGGAGAATCAGGGAAGACTTCTTGAAGGGGACTTCTTGAAGTTTCCATTTGAGTGGGACTCTGAAAGACAGGAATTCAGTAGAAGAGAGGAAAGAAGGGCATTTCATGTTTAGGAAACAGACTGTCCAATTGAATGGAGGCAGGACAACACAGTACCTGATTGACGTTGGGGATCGGGAAAATTAGTCATCTTTGGGAGGAGTAGAGAGCCAGTGAATATATAGCTGAAAAAATGAGTAGGTGCCAAGTCGTAGAGGACCTTGAATGCTTAGCTGAGGAGTTTGAATGCTAGTTGTTAGTATTTATTTGTAGTCATGTGAGCTATTTGAAGACTTTTGTATTTGTATCTATCTCTACTACTTGGCATAGAGTCTAGCACTTAAAAGAGCCTTCAATAAATGTCTGTTGATTGGTCAGTTGATTGGTTGATAGCCACTAGGGAGTCATTAAAGAATTTGGTCAGGTAAGTGACATGGTCAGATTTATGCAAAAGAAAGCTAATTCTGGTTGCAGTCTGGAGGATGTGTATTGGAGATGGGTTAGAAGAAAGGCGAAAAGTTCTATTCAGGGACTATGGCAATGGTATAGATGGGTCATAGTTAGAGGCCTCTACTAGACTACTAATAGTGAGAATAAGTAGGGTAGGATGGATTTAAGAGAGATTTTGAAGATAGACTCAATAGGATCTACTAATTGAATGGCTATGTGGAGTGATGGAGAGGGAAAGAGAAGAGCCAAAATTTATTGCAAGGTTATGAAATGGGTGAACAAGGTAATGAATGCAGACTACTATGTATAGCAAAATGGAAGTCATAGGAAGAATAAGTTTCTGAGGAAATAAAATAAGCTCAGTTTTAGACATGGTGTGTTTGAAATGCTGACAGTACATGCTGGTTTTGATGCTCTGCCCAAAGCTGAAGATACAGGTCTAGAGCTCAGAAAAGAGGACAATAATGGAAATATATGTGACAGGTGAGCTCAAGAATACTCCTGGCTTCCTGCAACTCCCACTGCTGAAATCTTTGATGTTGCCCTACCCATGCCACATCCCATATGATATGAAAAAGTCCTCATTGTATGTAGTTTTAGCATAGAGTGGAGATTTCTTGAAGAAGGTATGAAATTCCCTTGGCAAAATTAACTTACTGATACCATATGAATCTTTGCCTTATCCTGGATAACCCCATTGACTGATTCATGACCAACTCATCTACTTATGCTATGCCTGAGGACTTCACTTTCAAAAGAAAGAGGTGATAGAGGGCGGTTGATGAGGCAGGCTCCCCTCTTTTCAACAGAGTGATGGTGGATTACAGTCATGGAATGTCACTTGCCCCATGAAATGCGGTGGCACTTGCTGCTTTCTTTGTTACAAGGGGGAGCTCTTGGCAGTAAAAACATATCAGAAAATGATAGTGGAATAAACATAAAAAGTATCAATAAAGACTTTAAAAAAGAATAGAGACAGAAAAGAGAACATGATTTAGAAAATCAGACATAGATGCAGAGTGTGCAACCAACTATGTACAAATGGATTCAGTTTCTCTAGGTATCTATCCTCCAAGAAGCCGTATGCTCCAGGGAACCATATGCTTCAGGAAACATGGTAGTAGTAGAAGAAGGCAGTAGGAAGTAGCTCCTAGGACAAGCTAAGATTTTCATGAATGCAAGTTAGTAGCAATGATGCTAAAAATAGAAGACTTCACAGGTAGGCAGAGGAGTTCTTGTACTAGATAAAAAGTATCTAAGAGTTGGAAGGTTCTCCTAAAGTCAAATTTTACCTGACACATCCAGTCTACAATACAGCTTTTGCCTGAAACCCTCACTGAGGGAGAACTAACCACTTCCCTTAGGTAGCCCATTAATTCTGGGATAACTCTGATTTTTATAACTCATCCCAAATCTGGATCCCTGCAACTACCACTCATCAAGAAAACCAAACAAGGAAAAAAAAGTTCCATTTATTTTGGAAGAAAGTATTTCAAATGCATGAAAATAGCTATCATATTCTCTTCTCCCCCCACCCCCACAGTCTTGGGGTAGTGAGGTGATACAGTAGACACAGTGATGGTCCTGGAGTCAAGAAGCCCTGAGTTCAAATCCAATTTCAAACATTTATTAGCTGTATGAACTTGGTCAAGTCACTTAATCTCTGCCTCAGTTTCATCAGTTGTGAAATTTGGGATTAGAACAGCACCTACCTCCTAGGGTGGTTGTGAGGATCAAATGAGATAATATTTGTAAAGCACTTAGTACAGTGTTTGGCTCACAGTGAGTATTACATAAATACCAGATGTCTATGATGATGATGATGATGATTAATTCTCTTCCACAGGCTAAATATCCCCAACTCCCTCCACCAGTCTGTAAATTCCAAGAGTTCAAGAACTTTATACTTCTGCCTGTCCTCCATTAGAATCCCTCTGGTTTATCAATGTCAATTGGGCACCCCTGATTTGATACAATACAATGGCAAGATACTCACCTCTGTCCTAGACATTCTGGCTGTCCTAAATCAGTCTAAGATTATATTGCTTTTCTTTGCTGCGTGTGTCATACTGTGGGCTCACTAAGCTTACAATGGACAAAAACACACAGATCTTAATCAAATGTACTTCCAGAGTCTAGTCCTGATTCTTTGATCTTTGCTCTTATGAAGTTTATTTTTTTCTAATCCAAAGGTAAGACTTTAAATTTGCCTTTATTCTATTTTATCTCATTAGTCAGCCCATGTCCACAAAATCCCACTGTAAGGTCTGATAGTAAGCTTGGGTTCTTGAAGGCTAAGCTGAAACTCTGGCTGGTCCTGCCATGCTAAAAAGGCTTCAGATGTAGACTGATGATTTATTTTGTTTTTTGGCCATAGAAACCCATGACACAAGAGAAAAAAAAGTAAATGATTTTCAGTCCTTTGCAACCCCTTTCTCCTTCTGCTGGGATGGTAGAAAAGGGGAAGGGCATGGAAGCTGAGAAGTCCACATTGCTTTGACCATCAGGAAACTTTACTTTGACTGCTAGGGCACTAAATGTAAAGTCCATGTCCAATGACCGTGTAGCATACTGCTGAAGCTACTAAAAATATTGTTATCTCCTATACTCTACCCCTGGACTTCATACGTTGGAAATTCCTTCCACTTCTGCAGCCTATGGCCTCTCCCTCTGATTGATTCCAGAACCTCCATTTTGAGGAGGCCCAGGCCAGCAATGTCTTCATTCCTCTCTAGGCTATACTTCTGCCTCTCTAAGACTTTCCCTACAATACCCCTGATCTAGGTATCTTCATCTTCCCACCCCCAATTTTTAGCTCTTTTTTATGTGTTGTCTTTCCTTATTCAAATGTAAATTCCTTGAGGGCAAGAATGTCTTTCTTTCTGCTTATTTTGTATTCTTAGAACAGTGCCTGGCATAGAGTAAACACTTACTGACTTGATCTGAGTTGCTTGGGCACTGGGAGGTTGCCATCTGCCCTGCCTCTAACACACACACCCAGTATATGTCAAAGGTGTGACTTAGATCTTGCTCTTCTGGACCCCAAGGCCAGCTTTCTATCCAGTATACCTCACTGTCTCTCTTTAGTACATTCTGATTTCACTTCAAAACTTACCAGCTTTCTTTTTCCTTGATATAGTTGTGATCACTAGCACTACTTTGAGCTTATCAGAAATGATGAAGGTCATTTTCTGGTTCACACATTAAATGAACAAAAGAAGAGAAAGAAAGAGATGGAAAGATTCTCCTAAGATAAATAACCCAGAGCAGAAAGAAATAGAGAAAGGGGTAAAAAGAAGTGGGTTCATGTCTATATGTACATCTATATCTATATCCATAAGAAAACAGGTTTACTGAATTACAGGAGCTCAAGAACTTCACCCTTCTGCGTGTCCTCCTTTAGAATCTCTCTCGTTTATCAATGTCAGTCTGTCACCCCTAGTTGAATACATCTGGACTCATATGTGAAATGCAAAAGATAGAAGAAGAGGAATCTGACTGGGGTGGGGGCAGGGCAGAGGAGAGGCTTGGGGTGGGTAGAGAACAGCTTTCTGCATGATTCTATTGTGGGGGAAGAAAGGTGAGAGGGACAGTTTTCTTCTGCCCGTCCCTAAGAAGAACCCACAGTCCAGAACAACTTGATTACTGTCAGGTGGACATGTAGGTGTGTGGGAAGAAACCTAGGGTTGGAGGGATGGGGGAAAGGGAGGCAATGTGAAATTGGCTAGTTGATGAATATGAGACGTTCATGAGGCAGGTGTTCATAACCTTGGAAAGGCTTTCCACAAAATGTTCAATTTATGTATATAGACTACCTCAATTTGAGTACTCTCAACAAGTCCAGACTTAAGTTCACTGGACTTACGTCTAATGCAGAACAGAACATTAGGACCCAGAGAGGGTAATGAAAAGACCATGTTGGTTAGTGGCAGAGTCAGGACTAGTCCTTCTGGCCTCCTGACTTCATTCATTCCAGTATTGCTTCTACTATGCCTATCCTTTCCCAGACTGGGTTCTGCAGAAGCCTGCTATTCTGCGCAGGTTACTGGAAGTTCTATGAGAAAATAATAGGGCCATTTTCCCCTCTAAAATATTGAATTATACATATATCAAAAGTACAAATTATATACAACACTTTTCATATGAAAATAGGCTTATTTCTCTTTAATTTGCTCCAAAAATCCTCTATATGCTCAGGGGTAGTCCCCACCCCACACTGCCTGGGTCAGTACTCTTAAGGTCTATCAATATTCTTTAGGCCACAAAAGGATGATGTAACTAAATCAGTTTGGGAAAAGCCATACTTCCCTATGCATCCCCAGTGCTTTGCTCAGTGATCTAAATGGCTTTATTAAGACCTTCTACATCTGAGTTCAGCCTTAGCATGGCCTAGGTGATCTGTCCATTCAATTGACTTTGTAAGGTGCCTGGTCCAGTGCCACTTGTTTTATGACAGGACTAATTTTTTGAAAGTACCAAGTTTAACAGGATCTTTGTATAGAGAAACGTATAAGATCTTTAGCATGAAATTGACAGAATTTTCAAAAATGCTAATGTTCAACCAAATGATGATTGAAATGATTGCTAACTTTGATACCCTCTCATGGTTTCCTAAATTCTGGCCTGAATTATAAACCTTTAGCTTGGTAGGAGCCTTTAATTTACACTCTGGGAGGAGGAAAGCTTCAATTTTTTCAGGATATATATTTCTAGTGCTCTTTTCAGATTTTATGGGCAATTCAGTCTTCATGCTTCCTTAATCCTGAAACCCTTTCAAAGGCTACATACTGTGCCAAATGTACAGTGATTATGTAATGTGGACAAAAAATCCAGTGGGAAATGTGTGGAGTGGATCAAAATCATTTCACTTAGGACTTCTTACAGTCATTTGATCTAATGACGTTCACTAAGGTTTGATGTGCTAAAAGTCAGCCACTGTGAGAACACGAGGTTTGAGTAAACATGTGACTTGCCCCATGAAACTTCAAGTGTATTATGGTCCTTTACAAGACTGTTTTACCTACACAATAATGAAATATATGCAAAAGATGAAATCGTATGACAAACTTTCCAAGCCACTGAGTTTTATGCTGCTTCCTATGAAGAAGTAGGTGTGTGTGTGTGTGTTTGTGTATGTGTGTGTGTGTTTGTGTGTGTGTGTGTGTGTGGTATTAAGGTGCTGTCTACATGCACCAGAAAGAATATGGTAAAATGAGCCAGTTAGTCAGATAATTAATCCCAAATCATCACATTGGCCTTGATTAGCTGCACTTTTCATGGGAGAACATTTTGCAGATTTAAAAGCTAACAGGGACCCTCAGGTATCCCATTATATCTTACGGCTCTCCAGGTCCTCAAGTGCAGCCCTTTAACTGAATTCAAACTTCACAGATTTGTTCAAAGCGTAACACTTAAAGACCTAGAGGGCCACATGTGGCCTCAAGGCCACAGATACTCCACCCCTGCTTAACCTCTCATCTAACAGTTGAAGAAATTGAAGCCCAGAGATGTTAAGCAATTTGCCCAAGGTCACACAGATGGAATATTACAAAGTCAAGATTTGATCCTAGCTGCAGAGACACCAAAGTCTTCAATTGTTCTAGCGAATCTCCCGGCCTCTTTAAAGCTATAAGCTGTACAGTACAGCCATAGCCCTACATTATTTTTTCAGTTAGAAAGGATGAAATATCCTTTTTCACTCATTTTCTACTTTGTCATTACTTTTAATTGGTTGATTAGTATTACATATTTCAGAAACTGAGAGTACACATAAATATAAGTCTCTGATATTTATGGTTCTTCAAGGATTTAAATGTAGAATGCCACACACACACACACACACACACACACACACACACACACACACACACACACACACACACACACCAGCCCAGTGTGATAAGTCTCCTTGATACTTATTCATTAGTTGGTCAGACAGTGAAAATGCTTTAAAAACTCTCAGGAAATTTCACCTACTGCTTAGGAGATTTGGGGTCAGTCTGTATTTTCTATATTTGAAAAATGAAAGCTTTGAAAAGTGAAGTCTGTCCTCTTTCATACCATCTTTTATGTATAGAAAGGATTCAGTTTGCATGTCCTCAAACAGTAAAGCCTCCCTTGAATCAGAGCCTTTATCCTGTTGATGACTCGACATTTCCAAGTTTTGACATTTCCAATTTTTGTTCCATATTCCACGTTAAAGCCTCGGGAGGTCTTTTCAAATTAGCTTTGTCTTAGGAGAGGATTTTTATTAAGTATCATTGCTATTTTGAAAAGTGTTTGAAAATGCTCAGGCTCTCCCTGTTTTGCTGCAGTTCAGAAAGGCCCTGTGGATTGGGATGGGACTCATTTAGGCACAGTGGGGTCTCTATTCACAGCAGTTGCTCAGAATTTTATCAAAGTCCGAGTTGACTTTTTCTTTTTCTTTCGTTTCTCTTCCCTTCCAACACTGCCTTTTCTTCTTTTTCTCAAGAGAGACCAGAAAGCTCTGATAATTAAGCACTCTGTCTGATAAGCTTCTGTTGAGTACAGAGGAGACAAAAAGCTGCTTGAGGGCAGGAACTGTCTTCGACTGTGGTCTGTACCAAAGAAACTGATCACATATAATAAATCCTTTTCTTTGCATGTAAGAAGGCACCATCTTCCCTCTGTTCTGGAAATAGATTCACCTATTCATTAGACTTGCTAGGGAAAAATCACTTCTGACAATATTCCTCATTCCCAGGAGCTGAGCTTTGTGGCAACTTTTAAGGAGGGAAACTGAGCTTCTGCCAGGTAACAGAGGGATCCCTACTTCCACACACTGCCAAACCTATTCTTACCTCTGAAACAAGACCTAGAAGCTGTGATGGAGGTGAGCCAAAGACCAGAAGTAAGCTACACATCCACACTTTTTCAGTTTAAGAAAGGTCAAAGAGAGAGGCAGGGAAGTGTAACATTCAATAAGAGTTCTGAAAGAACAACTCGTGGGGGCAGCTAGGTGGCACAGTGGATAGAGCACCAGCCCTGGATTCAGGAGGACCTGAGTTCAAATCCGGCCTCAGACACATAACACTTACTAGCTGTGTGACCCTGGGCAAGTTGCTTAACCCCATTGCCTAGCAAAAAAAAAAAAAAAAAGAACAACTCATGAGGGGCCCTAGAATGCTGGAATGAGCAGCCCACCACTGACTCCTCCATCCTTACCTCCCCTGACCACCCCCTGGGAGTGCTTCAGGGGTTCAACTCAAATATGAAGCCAGTTTGGAGTTCTGGGTTCATTCTAGGGAAAGCCTTGAGTAGCTGGGAGGAAGAGATAGGGGACGTAATCCTGGGTTAAACTACAGTATTGTCCTTATAATAATGCATACTCCAATTGTAGATACAAATCTAAACCAGTGTATGAGAAACCTCCAACTAAGAATCAAGGGACAAAAGAGAAATTTCTGAGCTTAGACTTAATTAGGGGCAGCCAGGTTACACAGCTTGTGGACCACTAGGTGCCTGGAGTTGGAAGACTCATCTTCCCTGAGTTCAAATCTGGCTTCAAACACTTATTAGCTGTATGCTAAGTCACTTAACCCTGTTTCCTCAGTTTCCTGGTAAACACCTCTAGTATCTTTTGCCAAGAAAACCCCAGATGGGGTCATGAAGAGTCGGATGTGACTGAACGACAAAAACACTTGGTTCTTTTTAGAGACTGTGAAGCTGAGCCTAGAAGTAGAAGGTCAGGTGAAAATGTTGGAACATTTTAGCTATGGCATTTGCTTCATCATGAGGCTTGTAGTTTAATAGCACTCTGTCTCTACTCAACTCAGTTGTTGTATAGCTGATACAAGGATGTTCCTTTGGGGATTCATAAGTAGCTGTTTCTTTTTTAATATTCCCTTATTTTGAATAACACATAAAAATATCTTAAAGCTTTTGTTGTTTTTTTTACACTGTGTTCTGTCACTTAGAACTATCCCTTTTAACAAGGATTTTTAAAAGAAAGAGAAAAAAATAAGCAACTCCACTGAGTGGAAGGTTACAAAGACCTCCACTGAGGCTGGAGTTGTATGCCAATTCCACATTTTTAGTCCCTTTACTTCTACAATGAAGAGGAGGAAGTAGATTTTTTTCAACTTTTTTCGGGGGCCAACCATAGCATTCTTATTACACAGTATTCAGCTTTATTTTCTTTTGTTGTGCCTTCTCTATACATTATCATAGTCATGGTATCTATTTTTTTCCTGATTCTCCTACATACTGCATCAATTCATACAAGTCTTCCCATGCTTTTTCTGAATTCTTCATATTCATCTTTCTTATGAATCTGTAACATTCCATTGTTTCCATGAACTAAAATATGTTTAGCCAATCTGCAATAAAGGGGCATCTACTTAATTTCCAGTTCTTTGATACCACAAAAAAGTACTACTTTTTTATGGGAATTTTTTTTTTAATGAAAACTTTCTGGCTTTGACCTTCTTGGGCACAGTGAGTTATTTGTTAGTCTAAAGAAAAGAAAAAAAACACACTGATGTGTTTGAAATTGAATGAATAGTGAAGGGAGTTTCATAACAATTTTCAGCAGCATGTTTTGTTGGTGGGTTGATGTTCCTTTAGCAGTAATTTTCAGGAAAAGTGCATTTGTTGTCACCCAATTATGATGTGGCATGTCAGATTGCATTAGTCATGTAGTTCTACCTTCTGATATCACAACTACAGCTCAATATAGTAAGTGCAGTGTTTGGGGGAAAAGGCAGCTTTTGATTCAGTTTTACTTTCACATATGGATGGCATATTGAGGTGCCAGCTCAAAAGAAAAAAAAAAAGAATAAGTTCCAAGGGAGTTAGTTGCCAGGGTTAGATATGGTCATCAAATGAAGCTGTCACCAGATAAGTACACCTGGAAGGGCTCTTACATTTAGGGGTCCATACCATGGTGACAGTCATCCTAGGTTTTGTTGCTTTCTGTTTCCCAGTGAATGTGGTCATGGGCTGTCTATGCCTGTTATCCCCTCCTCTTTTGCTTTACCTTTAGAGCCTGTTAGAGTATAAAAATGCAAGAAATTCTGCTTAAGGGAAGAATAAAACAGGTAGCCTAATTCAAATTAAGGCAGTTCTTCTGGCCTACATCTAGATTTCTCTGGCACCCAATTCATTATGGAGCTCCAACAAAGAAAAGGTAACTCCCATCCCAACTGCACCTGTGATACATGACAACACAAAATGATATGAACTCTACATTTGATCACATGGTAGACTCTATTTCCTACCAAAAAAAATCTTTTTAAAAACTTCCTAGTTATCTGTAAGTATAATGACAAAGCTTAGATCTAGGAGGGACCCTAAAGGATATGTAGTCATTAATTTAGGGATGAAAGGGACCTTAGAAGTCTAATAGAACCCTTTCATTGTGCAGAGAAAGAAACTGAGACCTATGGAGTTTAAATTAAATGTCCATGCTTACACAGATAGTAACAGGAGTCAGACTGAAGTGCCAAGATTCCTATAAGCCCAAATCCAGTGTTCTTTCCACCGTACCACACTTTCTAAGCCCTTCTTTAATAGAGAAAACCAAGACTCTGAAAATTCAAGTGACTTACTCAAGAATGGAAAAGAAATAAGCAGTGAAGTCAATAGAAGAACCCAAGTCTTCTTTCTACAGAGTCCCTGATCTGCCTCCCCAAATTTTTCTCGCCCAAGGAATATAAGACACATACACATAATTTACAATTTCATTTCATCTCAGTCACAGGTATCATACTTTACAATGCATCATCAACTGTAACTGTAGTATTTCCAACATCCAGATATCTAAAATTCCCTCTCTCTGATCATAACCTCCTGTCCTATTTCTTCTTCTGTATTCCTTTTCCTAAACTTATTCTTAGGTTTTGCCATTATCTCCATATCCTCCATCCCTCCTTGTTTTTTCAGTCTCTCATGTTCTGATCTCACTTTCTTCCTTTTATATTCCTAACACTGTAGCTGACTAGTTCGGTTACAAACTATTCCCTACCCTTAACTTCTTTGTCTCCTTAGCTTCTCACACCTTGCAAAATATTAACCTTGGTTACCCTAACTATCCTTCTATTCTCCCACTTCCCTGGTGGGGAAGCTAAATGGCACAGGGATTAGAATACTGGTCTTAAAATTAAGATAACATCCTCATGAGTTCAAAACTGGCTTCAGACACTTACTAGTGGGGTGACCAAGGGCAAGTAATTTAACCCTGTTGCCTCAGTTCCTCATCTATAAAATGAGCTGGAAAAAGGAAATAACAAACCATTCAAATGTCTTTGCTGAGAAAACTCCAAAAGGGGTTATGAAGAGTCAAACATGACTGAAGGGAAGACTACTGCCATAGTGCTCAAAGAAATTAAACTGTTATATCCATTACAAATTCTTATTACCTAATTTCAAGTGGGCTTTTTACTGCTATGGCAATACTTTTATTTTTCCTTAATTGACTTATCATGCTCCCTGAAGTGAGTATTCCAAACCTTTTCCTCTCTTCTCATGCCCTCTATACCTCATCCTCCCCCTCAGGGAATTACCTTTCCTGCTTTACAACAAGAATCAAGAGCATCTTCCATCGATTCCTTCATCTCCTCTTTACCAAAACAAAAAACCCTTCTCACCATTTTTTCCTCTTTGTTCTAATCTCTGAGGAAGAAAAAAGTGGTTTGTCCCTTTTATTGCCCTATTACTCATTTTCTGATTCCTTTGTCTTTGATGAAATCACCTGAGTAGGCTAGACCTCAAAGCTGTCTCAGCCTCTTCTCATGCTGGGGAATTCATTTATCACTGGCCTAGGTCTCTGCCCCAAATGATTTATGTTGGACAGAAGTAGCCTCAGCTGGATACCATTCCCCTTTCCTTCAGATCTGGAGGAACCACACACACACAAGCTAACACCATGTCTCAGTTCTCTCTGTTCTTTAGTTTTCCGGCATAGTACTGTCTCAGCTGCTTGTTGTCACAGAATGACAGTGAGAGTAGACATAGGTTGTGTGGGCACAGACTGAAGCTGTAGCAAGGGAATTGCCGAATAGATATCAGAGCACAATTCCTTTCGTCTAGGTATACTACTCTACAAGAAGTGAGGGTTCATGGGGAAGAAAGTGTTGAGTGAATGAGTTCAAAATTATGGAATAAAATACCTTTGTCTGCTGTTAATTCATCAGACATTACCATATTAAGGCTTTTGGTATTTTAGCCTGTGGAGACAACTGAAATTACTTTACCTCTTGTACATAATTCTTATTTAAAGGAGGTTTGAGAAGTTGTGACAATCAGAAAAAATGTCTAGGCCTTCCTTTTGTTCAAATCCTGAGTTTTACTTCTTATCAATCAAATTATGAAGAAGGAAAATAAAAACAAAAGTCAATGTTGTATAGATTTTTGGAAAATAGAGGCACTAATTTATTGTTGTAGTTATGAGTTGGCTCTACTCTTCTCCGAAAAATTTTGAAGTGAGAAAATATACTAAAGTATTTGAGGCCTTTGACCTATTGATGCCATTATGGATATAGGCCCCCAAATGGTCAAAGATAAAGATATACCAAAATGTTCATAGCAATGAGATTTTTTTTCATAATAACAATAGAAAGAAATCCTATAAACCGATCAATCAATAACCATATATTAAGTGACTACTACATGGCCCTATGATTGTCACGAAGCATACAAATGCCATAAGTGAAACAACTGAGATGTATCCATTGATTGGAAAATGTTGTGGCATGTGAATATAATAGAATGCTATTCTTCCATAAGATAGCATGAATATGAAGAATTCAAAGAAATGCAGGAATCATTTAGTAAATAACCTATTATGTGCCAGCCACTGTGCTAGGTGCTAGGGATTAAGTATTCCCAATAAGTTTACATTCTAATGGAAAACATACAACATGATTCAAAGGAAAGAAAAGAGAATGATATACAAGATGACCACAATAATGTAAATGAAAACAATACTGATGGATTTCATAATTTAGGAGACCAATCAACCAGTCATCAAGTATATATTAAGCTATTATGTTTCAAGTACTTTGCAAGTTTCTGGGTACGCAAAGACAAAAACGGAAATAATCCTTGTTCTCAGAAAGTTTATATTTTATCAGGGACAAAATATGTGTATATATACATATATACATATATGTGTGTGCATATGCAGAACTAGTACAAAATATAATAGTGATAGATTCAAAGTAGTAAAGGGGGGGGCATTCTTCCCTCTCACTAGAGAGAGGGTAGACTACAAGTATTTATGCTGTATATGATGTCAGATTGATTCTTTGTGAAGGTTTCTTTGCTTAATTGTTTTTCTTTTATTTCTCAAAAGGGTTCTAGGCATGGACATGGTACTGGAAAATAATGATGTTGTATTTTTTTTCTCAAATCAATAAGTTGTGTGCTAGAGAACCCAGGTCACCGCTCTACCACTTAATGCCTATGTTATCTCAGACACACTTTTTAATCTGTCTGGTCCTGGTTTCATCAGCTATAAAATAAGGGGGTTCAATGAAATGACTGTGACTGTGCTACATCATTGCATGTAAGGCATGAGAGGCATGGGGGCAGGGTTCTTCCATTCACCCCAAAGTAATGACTTCCACCTGTGCCAGCACAAGGCAACTTCTACACCTCCTGCCAATACGATCACCTAAATGGGAAGTGGAAAGACTCAGTTGTAAAGACAAAGAGCCTCTGCTTTTGAACTCAGGACTTCCATCTCCTACTGTGCCTATTCCTTGAGGAAGGAGGAAAAGGAAAGTTGGTGGGGAACCAGACTTTTTTTTTTTTCCGGCTGTGCCCTTTTCCTGCCTAATCTTCACCATTTGGAAGAAAGAAAGGTAGTGATGCTGGGGCTTACTTTTGACCATCTGACCATGTGCCTCTGGTGTCAGACTGAACTTACCTTCAGCCCAACCTCCAAGTTGTGTTGGGAAGAGAAATAACACCCTTCACTCAGAGATGAACAGTCTCATACCCGGTCATGCCCTTCACATCCCTTTGATTCAGAATCTTTGTAATTCACTAGCATCCCCTTTCTATCCCCCCACACCCAATTCCTTATGTCCATCCGCCTCAACCCTCTCATCCCAAAATTTCAATCAGACACCACCAAGCTCTTCCAGTCTGCCTTCTGGAATGCCTGTTTTATGGACCACAAACTTAACTCCATCCTAAATCTTTTCTTCTCCCACTTCTTCCATCTACTAGCTATTACTGAAACTTGATTCCTCCAAATGATACAGCCTCTCTTGCCACCTTTCTAGTACAGGGCTGCACCTTCACTCATTCCCTTTGGCTCACTGATCTAAATGGGGGAGTTGGAACACCCCTTGCTTCCCATTGCCATTATCATGTTCTCCCCCACCTCCTTTTACTCAGAAACTTCTTCTCCTTTGAGGTTCATGATATTGATATATACCACACAATACAAATGCTCAGGCCTTCCAAGCTTTTTGTCTATAAACATCCAGATCATTCCTCTTTCTCAATGAGTTTGGCACATGGCTCACAATTTTTCTGTCCTCTGATCTTGCTGTCACTCACAAATGTACCACCTATAGATCACTTAATCCAACCATAATCTACTGGCTTTTCACATCTCCCTTTGACTTTTCTTATAAAACTCTACTCTTTTTCTGTACTGTAAGCTCCAGTTCCTTGATCTAGCCACTGTCTCCTTTTGTGCCCATCTCACTGATGTCTTGTTGATGGAAGTATTGCCTAGAGCAGTAAGGGCCCAGTTGAGTCTGTGTAGTGGACCCAGTCAGAAGAGTTGTGTGATTTTCTCTGTCTTTATTTAGTAGCAGGTGTGTAGAGGAAATAACTCTTCTCCTTCCTTTGAATCATTAGCCCCTTTATCATAATGCCTATTTTCTCCTGCTAAGCCTCAGTCTTGGATCATTCCTACCATTTGCCATCTTTGCTTTACACACTTGCTGTGGAATAAAGATGGAGAAAATCACACAACTCTTCCGACTGGGTCTGCTAGAAAATTATGTCACACAAACTCAGTTGGGTCCTCACGCTCCTAGGCAATATTTCCATACCATCCTTATTGATGCACTATCCCAATGTCCTCAACAACTCTTTCAGACTTTTTCATCCCTCCTCAAACTTCCTATGGCTCTCCTATCCTCACTCTCTCATCTGAGATCCTTGCCTCATATTTTACAGAAAAAAATTGAGGTCATTCACTATGAGCTCCCACTTCTCCCTTATTTTTTATCTGCTGTCTCTCTGATGTCTTCTGCCACTACGCCCTCCTTCACCCCAGTCTCACATAATGATGTGACCTTCCTCCTCTTCCCAACGCTAACCCCTCTACCTGCTCAAGTGTTCCTGTTCCTTCCTGTCTCCTCCCGCAGATGGCCCCCTTTGTTATCCCAACTCTATCAATTATTTTCCATCTCCCCCTATCTACTGGTTTATTTCCTACTAACTAAAAACATGCCTGTGTCTCCGTCATATTGAAAAATCTTTCACTTTATCCATCCCTCTTAACATCATTCTATATCTCTTCTGCTCCTCGTAACTAAATTTCTCAAAAAGGCTGACTTCAGTGGGTGCCTCCACTTTATCTCCTCTTGCTCTCACTTCCTTACAATCTAGCTTCTAACCTTATCATTCCAATGAAACCGCTTTGTCCAAATTTACTAATGATCTTTTAGTTGCCAGATTCAATGAACTTTTTTCTCCATCTTCATTCCCTTTGACCTCTCTGCTGCCTTCGACACTGTTGATGACTCTCTCCTCCTTGATATTCTCTTTTCTCTATGTTTTCAATACACCATTTCCTCCTCCTACCTATCTGACTACTCCTTCTTTATCTCCTTTGATGGATCTTCTTCTAGATCATACCCTCTAACTGCAGTTGTCCCTCGGTATTCTGTCCTAGGCCTTCTTCTCTTCTCTGTACTACTTTACTTGGTGATTTTATCAGCTCCGATGGATTTGATTACCATCTTTATTCTGATGATTCTGAAATTTATGTCCTGCTCTGCTGACTTCCAATTTTGCATCTCCAACTGCCTTTCAGTCATCTTGAATTACATGTTTAGTAAACACCTTAAATTCAGTATGTCCAAAACAGATGTGATTATCTTTCTCCCCCATCACCACCCAAACCATTCCCTACCTGTCACCTTCCCTCAACACCATCCTCCTACTCCCTCAGATTTGCAACCTAGAAGTCATCCTTGACTCCCCACTGTCTGTTGCTCCTCTTATGTAATTTGTTGTTGAGGCCTTCAAACTCCAATTAAAATTGTATCTTTTATAGGAAGCTTTTCCAAACCCTTCTTTTCTAGTGCCTTTCCTCTGTTAATTATATAGCTTGTTTGCTTATATTTGTTTGCATGCTGTTTCCCCCATTTAGATTATAAAATCTTTGAGAGCAGGGACAATATTTTGCCTCTTTTTGTATTCCTAGTACTTAGCACAATGTCTGGCATGGGGTAGGCACTTAATAAATGCTTATTTATTGATTGACTAGATTAACCATTAAAAGTTCATTATCTATTTTGCATGACTGCACATGTATAACCTTTATCAAATCGCTCGCCTTCTCAATGATGGGAAAGGTGAGGGTTTGGGAGAAAAGGAATTTAGAGCTCAAAATTATTTGTTAAAAAAACCAAAGGTTAAAAATTGTTTTTACATGTAATTGGTAAAAAAAATGTTAAAACTATAAAATAAATAAAGTTAATCACCATCAGCCAACATACTAATGAACCTTTCCAAACTAACCTACCCCAGTGCTCAGATAAAAGACATACTTCTGAGTTCTAACTTAAAACTTTTGCAGCTGAGTACCTTTTGTGTCTTCCAAAGACTGTGATCTACTCATATGGTCTTCAAGAACTCAAGGTCACCTCCAAAGCACAATGAAATGCTAAAGAAGGATTTTGTTGTAACATAGCCTTATAATGTATAATGATTTAGCTCTGTAAGTATGTGATCTGCTTTGCAAATTGTGTTTTAAAACTTGAGCTTGAGTTTAAAACTCAAAAGTTTGCAATTCCACTCTTAACTACTCATTGGGTATGTTTAATGCTTTCATGGATCCCAACTTGAAATTACCTCTATTGTCTACTTTGTTCATTTCCGCTCAAAGATATTGGTGGTGCTACTAGGAAAGCCACAAAACTATGTAAGCCTGGCTGACTATAAACTTTTGTTTCTACCTTCAAATGTAGCCTCCTTGATGATGAAAAACATCTTTTTAAAAAAATTTCTCCCTGATGAGGCTTTTCCAAATGCTATCTATGCTTTTCTAAACCCTCAATACCTCCATATTTTTTTCTATGCAGCTCTTCCCCTTTCCCTCCCATCTCTAGATTATCCTTCTTGGACATCTTTACCTTCCTTCCTCACAACCTCAAATAATCTTTGTTTTCTCTACTTATTTTCCCTCCAGCATCAGAAAAGACTGCTACTTTCTAAGGTTAATCCCATGATCTGTGTTGTCAATCCCATCTCTTTTTTGTCTGCTCTGAGATTACACACCTTCAAGGATCCTTTCTTTTCCTAATATCTTCAATATTTCCCTAAGCAATAGTGCTGGTGGGAGGTGATGCAACTAGAAAGGAGGGCATAGATCTGAGAGACATTTTAGGAAATGAATTAATGGGTCTTGGCAGCTGGTAATATGTAAGGGGTGGAAATAGAGAAAAGAAGGGAGAGACTCAAAGATGACATGTAGGTTTAAGAATCAAAGGTGACAAGTAGAATGGTGATTTCATTAAAAAAATCGCAAGTCAGAAGGAGGAGCTTATTATGGTGGGAGTGGAGATGATGACTTAGGCTTTAGACATTCAGTTTAATACCTGTGGGACTGAGTCAAATTAATAATTTTACATTTAGTTAATTTTATAAAGAAAATGGAAATAATGAAAATTTATATTATTTTAAATTATGTTTAATTTTTTATGTTTTTTTTAAATGGTGAATTGAGTCAGATTATATCTAATTACCACATAGGTGAAATACCTTTGGATTTTCCATCAATTCTACTTATTTAAGAAGGACCCAAGACTTTGCCAAAAGGGGCTGCCAGTCTATAACCCTCCTGTTTAGCTTTTCTATTGCCATCTTGAAGCTTATCAAAGCTTCAAGACAGCTTTCATAGTCATGAAAGAAATGTAAAAGACAAATGAAAAGGTGTATGAGTGTTTATGTTCAGCTTCAGAAAGATGCAGTGGGAGGTACTGACAGTATGGTAGGCACTGAAGTCAGGAAGAAGGAAAAGGAGATCAGTGGCTTTAATTCAGCTGAGAGTTATGGTCAGAAAGTCTTTACTACTCTCTGCTTAATTTCATAAAGATCTGCTCTGCCCTCAAATATATTTCATGAGGATTTGCGAGAGAAGCCTCTCATAGCTACCCATTACTCTGTTTTATGAACCACAATGGGAATGAGTCTTCCATTCAAATGATACTGAGTAAGCATCAAAACTAATCACAGAGAACAAGGTTCACTGTCTTCCTACAGCCTTTAAAATGTATTTTTTTTCTAGGAACAAGTTATTTTACACTTGATAGTGCTCTCTCAGATTTGGGCTGTATATACTTCCAGGTTGTTTTTGTTTGTTTGTTTGTTTGTTCGTTTGTTTTTTATCAGAGGCAATTAGGTGATGCAGTGGATAAAGTACTAGGCCAGGAATCAGGAAGACCTGAATTCAAATGGGTCTCAGAAACTTGCAAACTTATGTGGCCCTGGGCACACTACTTAACCTATGTTTGCCTCAGTTTCTTCAATTGTAAAATGGGGGTAATAGTAGCACGTACTGCCCAGAGTTGTTGTGAGGATCATATAAGTGTTTACTTAGCACAGTATCTGGAACATAGTAGGTGCTTAATAAATGCTTATTAAATGTGATCTGTTCCCTCCACCCCCTACCCCAGGCCTATCAAGCAGTGGAGACTTTGTTTCTGGTAAAGCAAATATACTATTCCTTTTAGCTTTCTGCATCTCAGGTTAGGATGACAAGCAATAATTATTTAAGAATGGAAACTTTTTTTGGTTCTTGTTTTCCAATTTAGAGTGATAATTAATATGTGAAAGAGGAAAAAAGGACATCTTCATTTTCATATGTTAGCTAGAAATCGCAATATTGACAAGATCAAGTAACTGTTTTGATCATTAAATAATTACAGATGCTATAGGATTTTGCAATGGAATAAAATACATGCAAATGCCAAAATACTGTATGTTAGTAAGTCACTGTTTTAAAGCATATGGAACTTTAATTTAAGACAAATGCCATAAATGCATCTAATCATAGAACAATACTTGTATCTATTGCACAAACAGTAGTATTTAGGGATGGAACAAAAATATATACAACCCAAAATGTGTACTACATGAACAAAAATAGATATTTTAAAGACTTAAAATTATTTTTGTGTTGTCAAAGAAGTCTTCATAAGTGCCAACAGCTACTTCAGTGAAAGAAACAGTGCTTTGCAGTGTTGTGAATAAACTGAAATCAGGAGTACTTAACCAGTTTAATTCTATGAGTTTGTGAAAAAGAAATTGCATATAGGAAAGATACATATGTTTTTTTTTTTCCAGGATTAAGGGCAAAGTGCTATAATTCTAAGATAGAACGCTTACTGCATGTCAATGCCTTGCACCCAATTATAGTATAAGGCACAAGGCCAAACCTCAGAAAGAAGAGTGGCCATACTTATCCTTTCTCTTAAGAGTGACCAGACCAAGTCCCACGCATATACTACCATGTACTATGTGGAAATTGAATCTGGAAATGATAACAACAACAACAACAAAATTGTATGGGTGGTACAGGGACTCTCCGCCAGCCCAATGCAGGACGCAACTATAGCACCCAAACAACTAGGGCATCATAATTATATGTCCTTTTGGTAGAGGCATTAAAAGATGGGAAAAGAAACATCTTTCTTATTCTCTGAGGGGTTTAGTTTATCTCACTGTATAGCCAGATGTTTCCTTATTCCCTCATCTCTTATAACTCAATAATTTCTAAATCCTGACTTTTTTTTAATTCCAAAACTATTATTTAAAAAAATCATGCTCAATTCACTCAATACGTGAAAAGTATCAACATGTTAGTAGGAGAATAGTTGACATTGTGAGTAGGATTTAAATTCTATTTGAATTGTCTCAGAATTTTTAGGATTCAAAGCTGTGCGGAGGATAGATTGGAGAAGGGAGAAGCTACAAGCCATAATTCCAGTTAGGAGCTCAAACCTGGAACATCTCTTTGTTCATGAGGCCTTCCTACACTAAAAGATCACTCTGTCCTTTGGTATCTTTCTCTGATTGGGCAATTCCTCACAGAACCTCCATTTTAGGGGAAATGCCCAATACAGCCATGTTCACACCTTCATTCTTCTCCATACTTCTTTTTGCACCATTCCCAACCAAGGTAGTTCACACACATACCTCCACCCACTTTTTAGCTTCATTTTATGTATTGTCTTCCCCTTTAGAATGTAAGCTTCTTAAGGCAGAGTGGCCCTTGTTCTGAAATATCCCTCCTTGGGCCTCTCTTGGAGTCCTGACCCAACGATGGATGGTGGGTTTAAGAAGAGAATCCTCAAGCAATCTGTGAGACTATCTTTGTTTTAGCTTTAATTTGTATTCCCAGTGTTTAGCATAGTGCACACAGTAAATGCTTAATAAATGTTTATTAATTCAACTCATTTTAAAAGCCTGTGTAAAAACCCTGACTCCACCTCTCCCTTCTAAAAATGCACTTAACTTAGAATATTTTTTTCCGTGCTTACATGGTGTTATTGTCATCCTTTGTTTTTGAAGAGGATCAAAATGATATCACTATTCTAGAGTCAAGTTTTAATGTGTCCAACTGTGGCCAATCAGACCAATATGAGCTCAGAATGTTTTACTGCAGGTTAGACACAAATAGTCCATGTGAACTTTTGGGGTGAATTCTCTAAGTTTGTGTTTCTTGTGTTTCTCTTGAGCTATTTCAATTCTGTTTTGCTCATAGAGCACAGCACCTTTTCTGCTGTGGGCATGCCATGCTGAACAGTCCCATGCCAATGTCTCCCATGTCATACATCAATTGCAAAGTTCTTAAGAGAGACCTTGAGAGTGTCCTTGTATTGCTTCTTCTGACCACCATGTAAATGCTTGCCTTGTGTGAGTTCTCCATAGTCATTTTGGCAATTGTACATTTTGCATTCAAACAATGTGGCCAACCCATTGGAGTTGTACTCTTTGAAGCATAGTTTGAATGCTTGGCAGTTTAGTTGGAGAAAGGACCTCAACGTCTGGTATCTTATCCTGCCAAATTATCTTCAGAATCTTCCTAAGACAATTCAAACAGAAGCGATTCAGTTTCCTGGCATAGGGCTGGTATACTGTCCAGGTTCACAAGCATACAACAATGAAGTCAGTACAAATGGCTCTGTAGACTTTCAGTTTGGTAGTCAATCTAATACCTCTTCTCTCCTGTGTTTTCCTTCAGAGCCTCCCAAACACTAAGCTAGCTGGAAAGTATACTACCAAAGTAAGTGAACTTATCTACAGCTTTAAAATCTTCTCTATTTGCTGTAACCGATGGTTCACTTGCTTACATAAGTAATTGCAGATAGAGGATAGGCATGAGTATATAATAGAACACGTGGCTGTATGAATCTAAAAATATAGGAACTTGACTCTGGGAGCAGCCCTTTTCTGGTGGAATCTCTTTCATCCCACCTATTTCAGCTTAAACTCTTTGCTCCAATCTTTTGTTCTTTCTTTTCCAAACTGGCTTTCCTTCATTCTGTAGAGTTGGAATTAATTAGAGTTTTCTGCATTTTTCTATAATGTGAGTTAGTCTACTGGAATATGACCTATCATTCACAATTTGGGCTTTTTAAGTGGCCAGTTCCTCTTTACCTTTCCCTAGGTAAGAGATTTAGAATAAAATATGTTCCTGTTCTGGTAGGTTGCTGTAGACAATTCTGAGGAAAACCATATGGGACAGTGCAGAAGTGTGCCATATGTAACTTCAATAAGGTATGGAAGAGTGGGCAGCTTACCTGTATAATTTTTGCCTGAGAAATGAAGGAAGGAAAATAGGGATACTATGTATGTATTTTGAGCAGACATAGAAGGTAGACATGCTAGAAAATATAAAATGCACATTAACCCAGCCATGAAATTAATAGCCTAAATAGTAGATAGTCTACTTTATAAATTGATTCATTCTCTATTAAACACATCTTTTTATTTCTCTTAAGATTAGAATCACGTGGACACTAGGATTGGGGAAATGACTTTTGAATGTGTTTGTGGCAAACAATAAAGTATGAACTCAAAAACAAACTCAATAAACAATTATTAAGCACCAAGGTTTGGTAGGCATAATGCCTATTTATTAAGACCCATACAATTATTATAAATAATTTACATTGTAAATGACATACTTGGTTTTTGTATCACTTTATTTCTAAATAAATATTTCCCCCCTACCTTATCCAGAGAGTCATCCCCTATGTGAAGAATAACACATGAAAAACAACTCAGCAAAACCAGTTAACACATCAACCAAATCTGACAATATATGCAATGTTGCACATCCACGGTATTCCCCCCACCTCTCCAAAAGATGGCAAATTAGGTACATTTCCTTACATATTCAAACTTGGTCATTATAATTACATGGCATGCAGATTTTTTATTGTTATTCTTTCCATTCAAATTGCTGTAGTTGTGTGTATATTTGTTTCTGGTTCTGCTTGCTTTTACTTTCCATTTGTCCTTTAAGTCTTCTAATATTTCTCTGTTCTCTTCCTGATCATAATTTATTATGGCATGGCAATATTCATTACATTAATGGACTACAAGTGTCTTTCTGATAGTTATATGTGTGATTTTTAGGGAGTCACTTAACCTTTCCAGGCCTCAGTTTCCTCATCTGTAAAATGAAGGAATTAGATGCGATAGCCTCAGGAGTCCCTTCCGGTTCTATATCTATGATCCTTCGAGTATAAAAGAGAATTGTGGACACTGTAAAGGATGTAGTATTTATTGAGTACTCACTATATTGAAGGCAGTTCAGCAAGAAGTTTTGATGCAAGAAGAAAGTGTGGTCTTCCCCTCAAGGAGCTTATACAAATACAAATAAATGCCTATAAATATTGATAAAATATTCTACTGCAGTTTCTTAGGCTGTCTGTAGGGAAGAATAATCAGCAAATCAATGAATTATGGTCATGTTACTCCTACTATCACTGTAAAAGCAATTTCTTCGGTAGTTTAGATAAATCCTTATGGGTGGATCCAAAATATATACTATGAAGTGTTGGCTAAACATAATTTCTTAATGGGAAATGCAAGACTCGGGAACTCCAAACAAATATGAAATTTGAATACAGTTTCAGATATTTGTGATCGCTAATGTATACAAACAATAATCTGTGAGTAGATTGGTGTGGTAGAAGGATTTCTTTCTTTGGATTAAGGCCTAGGCTTGGGGCAGGTAGGTGGCTCAGTGGATAGAGCACCAGCTCTGGAGTCAGGAGGACCTGAGTTCAAGTCTGGTCTCAGTCACTTTACACTTACTAGCTGTGTGACCCCGGGCAAAGTCATTTAACCCTATTCCCTAGCCACAAGACCTCCATTAAAATTCTAGCTTTGAAACTTATTTCTTAGGGGACCTCAGTCGAATGATTTAACCTCTGTAAGCCTCAGTTGTCGTTTTTTTTTTAGCTGTAAAATGAGGGGATTAGATTAGATTAGATCTAAGGTCCCTTCCACCTTGGTCTATAATACTAAGATAAAAACTGCTTAAAATGAATATTTAGCTTTGATAATAGAGGTATAAATAAAGCACACTTCATGCACTTGATAATGGTTAGGCAATTAGATAGCAGTTGGTTTTTAGATCCATTGTTCCTTCTTAATATGGATTGGATGCTCTTGACCATTTATTGAAGTCGTTGACCTTGATGGTCTGGACGAGACTAAGGCCACCAAACACAGAGAATCCTGTTTTGCCTTCACCCTCCCCAGTAGAATTGCAACTCAAAGTGAAACCTTTCTTCTTGCATCATGCTCACTTTGAATTTTCTTTTTTAAGGCCAGAATATGTTTCATTCTAATTGTAGATATTTTCTCCACTCCTTCCCCATATAATTTGAGATCTTATTTAAAACAAAAATTCAGGAAACTGTAGAGGTCAAATAATTGTAAATGTGATGACTTTGTCTTTCATGAGATGGCTTTCATGTCAAAATATGGAGCAAAAAAAGATTATGTATTTGATATGCACTGGGTGTAATGTCAGCAAAGCACTGCAGTTAGAAAGGAAGTGTGGTAAAAGACAGAAGGGGAAAAATTAAAAGTCTCTGTAGGACAATGATTGTTTACTTTAAATGCAAGGGATATTCTTTTGAAGTGAATATTGCACTAAGTGTTAAGCCCAAACCAAAATTATATGAATGGAAAGAAAGTAAAGGCTTTGAATCCCCAGTGGATTTTTGGAATTCCTGTGGAAAGTTTGATGGGCTGTCTTTCTTCTTATAAATAAACTATTGTGGTTTTAAGACATGTGTTGTGTCTTGGTTTATTTAATTCAGAATAGCAGAAAAAAAGATCTTCTTGGTGAATACTATACAATATATTGGCATTCAAAGAAAATACAAGAGATCATGCTTAAATTAAAAATGGTCTGCCTCAGAATTAAAGCCACAAGGCAACATGAAAAAGATGTGATTGTGATGAGAATCCAGGCTCTATTTTTTTTTAAATACTGAACTCAATTCTGGGAAGAGAAATTGTAGTCATTGAGGGTGTAGATAGGCTTAATCTATTTAGCTGGTTTCTTATATTATTATTGCTCACAGCTTAACCAAGAGGGGAGAATGCAGAGCTCACTTTAACAGGGAGAGAGAGAGAGAAGTGGATAAGTGCATGTTATCCAGATCTCTTTTAATGCTTTATTGATTTCCAAACCTTTTCCCTCAGAACTTCAGTGACATTAACTGTGATTAATAAATAAATGAATCAATTAATCAGTCAACCTTTAAGGTAGAGACGGGAAAACAAGAAGATTCTAGAGTAAAGGGAAAGCCATTTGAGTTAATTGAGTAGGAGAGTGACATGGTAAGATCTATGTCTAAGGAGAATAACTTTGGCAGATATGTGGAGATTGGAGCTCAGTGTTGAGAGAAGAAGCAAGATCAAATAGGAAGCTGTTGTAATAATCTAGACAAAAGGTAATAAGGCCTGAGCTAAGATGAAGCAGTGTGAGAAGAGAAATCATTTGTGAGAAATTCTGTGAAGATAGAAATGGCAAGATTTTGCAGCTGATTGGATGTGAGATGGGGGAGAGTGAGGAGTTGAAGAAATTACCTAATTTATGAACCTGAGGGACTCAAAGAATGGTGGTATGGCCTCAAAATCTGGAAGAGATTTAGTGTTTGTTTTTGGAGGAGTGGAGAGAAGTTAATGGGTTCTTTTTTGAACATTTTGAGTTCAAGATAACTCCAGAACATTCAATTTATAATGCTTAATAGGTGATGTGGGATTGAAGCTTCTGGGAAAGAGAAGAGCTGGGTGTTTAGGTCTGGGAGGCATCAGCATAGAGGTAATGAATGATTCAATCTATGGTGCTAATGAGGCCAAAAAGAGAATGTTCCATGTGCTAGAATCATATTTGTAACTTATTGATGCAATTTTAGAGATAGGAAGTCAGGGGCAATAGAGGAATTAAAGATAAGATGATATGACTTGAATTTCTTTTTCTTTGGTAAACAATATTTTATTTTTTCCAATTATATGTATAGTTTTCAACATTCATTTTTATGAGATTTTGGAGTTGATAAATTTCTAGAAAAGCAATAAAGAAAAGGAAATGGGTTCCAGATTTTTATGGAAATTTTTTAAAATAAATGAATAAATGTTTCCATTTCCTATCAATGAGGGTCTGGTAAATTTTGGTGGGATAGGAGGAATTTCCTCTTTGCCACTCACCTATCTACTTGCATTGCTGCAGGAGCACATGGTGGAAACCAGAATTTGTGTCTTGTTGTCTAATTGACTTGTATTTTACTTCACATTCTATTTTTATTCAATTCAATTTAACAAACTTTTCTTAAGCATCTACTATGTACCCATCCAGAAGTTATCCGGACTTTATTTCTTTAAATGACTACTGTCTATAGTGCCTAAAATCCATGCAGTAGTCATCCCTGGGAAGAATGCCTTAAAAGAAACAGGTGCAAGGGTTCAAATGCATCCTTCAACATCATTTGTCAGTTTCTGTCAAAGCCATGTCAGTCCAGAGGGCAACTCAGCGATATTCTTAGTACAGGCCTTTGGAGTGGGCTGATTCACTGAATTTGGCTTTTTATAGCAACCTATTTAGACTGCATCACTTGTCTTACGCCATCCATTCACACTGTCTTTCCACTTAATGCCGACATCTCCAAGTGAGAGAGACTTTCTGAATCGTGGTCTCTAAATAATTTTGGTACTTCCTCTCCTATTTTGTGAATTGAAGTATGAGAAATGATGTCATTGATGGTTGCTCCTGAAACTAGGGGAAGATGTAATCTGAGTTGAATTAAGCACTATTTTCAAGGCCATTTCAGAGACCAGGTTGAATTACAGTGGCAGACAACTGGTATGAAGTTAGAAATATGCCTCTGCTGCTTGTGTGTGGGTGGAATTCTCTAAGATCAAAAGTTTAGACACTTTCTTCGACCAGTTAAGTGAATTTCTACCATTCCTTACTGAGTTTCAGTTACTGGGTGCGGGAGTTAAAATTATAGTAATGCTCAGGGTAATATATGGTTGGGGGAGGGAGAATTTGTCTGAAATACAGTTAAAAGGGCTTCCCTTTCTTGTACAGGGGATATCTTGAACTAGACAAAAGTACCCAAATATATGGGCTACTCACTCCACCTAGAAAGGAGCCATCAGTTAATGTTTCCTTTTCCTGGGAAGAAATTTGATGCTGTCTTAGTCTGTGGGTTTGGGAAAAGATTGGGGAAATGTACAATATCCATACAACATCACATTGCTGTCTTTATTTCCAAGGCACAAGTTTGAAGCCAGGAGCTATTTTCAGTTATTGCCATCACCATTCAAGCAAATCACCAGGTTCAATCTTTTTTCATATCATGTGAAAAGCACACCCAATAAAAACCCATGTTATTTTCAGCCAACTTAACACTTAACTTAATAGACCTTATCTTCCCCTTTAATTCTGCTTAAGTTTGAATTTAGGAAAGTTATAATCTTTTTCTGTGTAACCCATGGGCTTGCACTCAAAGCTCTATGCTTGCTTGGTCAGAGCTCAGTCCAAGTTACCATCTCCCACTCAATATTAATACCAAATTACTCTTTCCTTAGCTTGTTTTTTCCCCAACCCAGAGTTGCCTCTGAGAAATCTCAACACATAGTTTGTATCTAACATGCTATGAGCATCTCCACAGAGACTGTGTAAAGAGATCCTAGACTCTGTGCAAGCACTCATAGTATCGATGGATATTGGTGGTTAAGAACTTCCCTTCACTCTCTAGCAGCCTTGGTCCTAGCATTCTCAAACTTTGATTTGTTAGTGGAAGGTTGGACTTCAGAATTGTGCTGCCTGAGAGCTGCCTTTTTGTAACTCCTTTCTCTAAGGCATCTCTTGCATATTCTCCTTTTTCCATTCACATAGCCACTATAACAGCCTTCTAATTGAACTCCCTCCCTCAAATTTCTACCCTGTCAAATCATTCCTCCATTTAGTTGCAAAAGTGATTTTCCTAAAGCATGGATCTGACCAGTTCAGCTGTACTCAATAAACTCTAATGGTTCCTAGTTACCTCTAGAATCTCTATCTATATCCATATCTTCTATTTATATCCATCTCTATGTATCTCTCTATATTTATATCTTCCTCTATATGTGTGTATAAATACATATATGTTTGTGTGCTATAAGTACATATGTACATGTGTATATATATACAAAACTGTTTGACATTTATAGTTCTTCACAAGCTAGCCCTCCTTATCTTTCCAAATACTGACATGTATTACTCTCCTCCATACACTCTACAATCCACTCATACTGGCTTACTTATTGTTACTTACATATGATGCTCTATTTCCCATGAATCTTTGCACTGGCTTCCACTGGAAGCTGATATCCCATCCATGCGTGGAATAGTCTCCAATCTTCATATCTTAGAATTGATGGACTTGTTTAAGACTCAAATGACACATCCTCTAGAAGACCTTTCCCATTCACACTAGCTACTTGCCCTCCATGGCTACCTTTGATCTACTCTATATTTTGTATGTACTGACTTATGTATATGCGGTCTCTTCCATTAGAATACAAACTTCTTGAGGGCAGGCACTTTTTTTTGCTTGCTTTTTTTCATATACCCAGGCTTGGCACAGTACTTGCCACATTGTAAAGTGCTTAATAAAAACTTCTGATTTATAGATCTGTTTGCATACTGATCTCAAAACATAAATATCAATACTATATCATAAAACTATTATTTCAAATGATCCCTTTTCTATTACATCACATTAATTTCCAAATACATGGTTCTCTTCCCTCCTCTACCTAGGAAACCATCCTTTGAAAATAACAGTAGTACACGGCCCACGTCTGACGGTGTGAAATATTACATTTCCATAGTCTTTCATCGCTGCAAGGATGATCGGTTAAAATTTTTTCAACTCTTCTCCAGGTTCAAGACTGTCACAATTACATACTATTCAGTTTCATGATTTCTTTTGTTGTTTGTTTATTTTTCCCTAGTTACATTGCTATAATTATTACATAGAATATTTCCCTGGTTCTTTTTACTTCATTCTGCATCAGTTCATAGAAGTCTTTACCACTTCATTTTTTAAAGGCTGAATTGTGGGTTTTTCATCACTATTCAGTAAAAATCAGAACTCAATAGTTATAATGATTTTTCAGCACAGCATGATTCCAAATTATCAAGAGGATATTTTTCAAGAAAATTAATTGGTTAAGGCTAATAACAAGATTCAAACCAACTGACTTTTATTAATTCCTATGCCTATTCTTTTTGGTGTGTCCTTCAGACCACATTTGATTGGTAGTTAGTCAATACTTGAAAAAACAATTGCAAATTCTATCACAAAAACAGGTTGTTACATTCTGAAGATGGCAGTAGGAGGCAGGTCTAAACTGTAGCATCAAGGATTTTGGTCTGATACAAAAATGACTTTGCCAGCAGTAAGTATTATTAATAACTTATTTTTGTCATGTGGTAGATTGTGGCTTTTCTAGAGAGGTCTTTAAAAACCGGATAGATTCTTAAACTGTCTGGATGCCTAAGGGGTGGGTGGTCTGCCCTTAATAAAGGGAAGGAAAAGATGACCTCTCAAAGCAACTTACAGCACACTGATTCTATAATTATATCAAATCTAGTTATCAAAAAGCAGCTTCCCCCCTCCTTTTCATGTATAATAAATAGAATTGGCAGGGACGTTCTCACTCCAGAATCCTTATGACTGATGTCATGTACTGAACAGAAAGAATACAGTTTGATTTTTCAAAAACAAAGTTGAGCTTTCCACACTGGAAATAAGGAGACAACATATTTTAATATTTTGTTTTTGTTGCTTTTCAGTAGTTTTTCAGTCATCCCTTTGTGACCCTAGTTGAAGTTTTCTTGGCAAAGAAACTGGAAAGGTTTGTCATTTCCTTCTCCAGCTCATTTTATTGATGAGGAATCTAAGGCAAATAGGACTGAGTGATTTGTCCAGGGTCACACAGTTTGTAAGTGTCTGAGGTCAAATTTGAACTCAGGAACATTCCTCTTCCTCACTCCAGGGCTGGCACTGTGGCCACAGCATCAATTAGCTGTATTTAATATATTGATCTACAAAGTTTCCTACCTTTTCAAAATGTTACTTAACATCTTAACTAAGTAATTTAGCAGGAATCATACAGGCCTAAACATTAATACCTCAGTACTAATTACATGAAACCTAAAGATTTGAGTTACATGGAGTATGGGGTATAGCTTATACGTGTTAGTCCTTTCACTGGGGAATTTTGGCATTTGGCCTGTTCACCTTTCATCAGAATTCTCTATTTCAGGGGATTCTTTCCATTTAAGTACTATATGTTCATAAAGCTGCTGGCTCTGGATGAGCATAGCATGGCAGGGTATTGACATAGGAAATGATCTAAACAGTCTTATCACAGACACTACCATTAACAATGGATATAGACTGTTACAAATGACCATAGACTCATAGGATAAGGCCATAAAGATCATCTAGCCTAATCTTCTCATTTTAGAGATGGGAAAATTTAGTTACAGGAAGGTTGAATGCCTTGGCCAGGTCACAGAACTAGTGAGTATCAGAGGCCAGGATTGAGCCTACATCATTTAACTAGATCCAATGCTCCTTCTACTTAATTACACTCTCTCTGTCATTGTTTTTTTTTTTCCTGAATGATAGAAAGATCCTACAATATTATCCCTCATTAGCTGGTTATAACACTTGGCTAGGAAACTAATATGGTACACTTTAATTTAAAATATTATCGTCAGTTGGGGAATGGTTGAACAAGTTGTGGTATGTGATTGTGATGGACTCCTACTGTGCTATAAGAAATGGTGAGCTTGATATTCTTAGAAAAACATTGAAAGACTTGCATGAAATAATGAAGAACAAAATGAACAGAACCAAGAGAATATTTTATTTAGTAACAGCAATATTGTTTCAAGAATGGCTTTGAATGAATAAGTCATTTTGATTATTATAAGTACCCAAATTAACCATAAAGGACATATGAAGAAAGACACTACCTGCATCCAGAGAAATAACTGATAAATAGAAGTATATATAGAATAATCATATGAGTGTGTACTTGTGTTTAATGGTAGCCGTCTCTGGGATGGAGGAAGGGAGAAAAGGAAAAAAAAGGAAAAATTTACATGATAAATTTATTATATATTTGAAAGGAATAGCAAGTTTTACACAGTGGATTTGCAGTTTCATGGGCAATCATCTTTTTTGTTATGTTATAGAAATGCTTTTTTTATTCCATAAATTAAAAAAAAATAAAATGTTATCATCATTCCACCATTTTGTATTAGCCAGGATCAAATCATGCCCTTCTGTATTATGCAGTATGTCTCATTCACTATAAAATTATAGGTGGGTAGTACCTTACCTCCCAATGACTGACATTAAAGTGGCCTTTTTGCATCTATATTATATGTGTATATATGTGTGTGTGTGTATATGTATATGTATATATATATGTATATATATATATGTATATATATATATATATATTATATATAGTATGATATATATAGATATACATGGGGATTTTTATTGCTTATTCTTATTGCTTAGCTTTTAATGAGTCCATATTTAGCCATTTTGCATTCTAGGAATTGTAGTCATTTCTTTTTTTATTCAAGAAAAACATCTTCATTTGCCAACAGCTGACTGTCTGCCTTGGATTATATTTGAGCCACACCCATACATGTCAAATACAAAAAAAAAATTTAAAACTATAAGTATTTTTATCTGCAAAGCGAACATGCAATATGCCATAACCACTAACCATTTTAATGTTTTCCCTGGATGATGTTCGTTCTCAGGGAAAATGAAATCAAAAATAAAGGAAGAGGGAAAGGGAAAAAAGGATTATTGACCAAGCTACATAGGACTGTAGAATATATGCCACTATACACCAGAGAGTACCAGCTATTGTATATTATAAGAATAGCAGCAGAGAAATCCAATTCTTGAAGCGAGACAAAGAAACAAAGCAACAATAATAACCATGGCTTCAGATTATGCTTATATATAAATACTTAAATTATAACTATTAAGCAAGGCAAACTAGAAATCCAAATGCAGGGAGGCAAATTTGACTTCATAGATATCACTGAGATTTGGCAGGATGGGACACACGAGTGGAATATGGCTCTGAAAATATAAAAACCACATAACTTGGATAAGGGCATAAATGCAAAGATTTTTTTTTTAAATATGCTAATAACACAAAGCTGGAAAGGATAGCTAACTCATTGGATAAAAGAGTCAGGATGCCAAAAGATCTCAAGCAGCTAGAATGTTGAGCCAAATCATATGAGATGAAATTTAATAGAGATAAAAGTAAGATTTGGCTCTTGAGTTGAAAAATTCAATTTTCTGAGTACAAGATGAGGTAAGTACATCTTGACAGCACTTCAAATGAAAAGGATCTAGGGGTCTTAGTAGATTATAAACTACATGTGTCAACAATGATCCATGACACCCAGAAATGGTTATATTCTCTTAGGCTGTGTTGAATGCTACAGTGTCCAGAAAGATAGGAGAAGTGCAAGGGAGAAACAGTGAGAAGAGTGTTAGATTTGGAATCAGTGCCTTTGAGTTAAATTCATGCTTGGGTAAGACATTAGACCTCTCATTGCCACCTAGGTAGCTGGAGACACTAGAGATAGAGAGCTGAACCTGAAATCAGGAAGACCTGAATTCAAATCTAACCTCAGACACTTTCTAGTTTTATGACTCTCAGCCAGCCTTTATCCTCTATTTGCCTCAGTTTCCTCAAGCTGTTAAATAGAAATAATAGTAACACCTACCTTCTAGGGTTATTGTGAGGATTAAATGAGATGATTCTTAGCCTGGCACTATATAAATGCTTATTCCCTCTCTCCTTCCTCTTTAGGAAGCTCTCAGACTATAAATTTTAAAATAGATTGCCAATCATAATTTCCCTACACACATGAAGTCAGAGGCCTGGACCCCATCTGTGGGGTACATCTGTGGAGAACACTGGATGTTATTCTACGAGCAGTTTGGTTGAAGGAACTAGGAATTTTTAGCCTGAATAAGAATCTTGAAGTGTTGGTAATTTTCTTCAAATATTTGAAAGACCAGTATTATGGAAAAGGGATTTGATTTATTCTGCTTGACTCCAAAGGGAAGAATAAGGAAAACTGGGCGCAAATTCTAGGAAGCTAAGTGGCACAGCCAGTGAGGTATTGGCAGAGTCAGGAAGACTTCAGTTCAAATCCTGCCCCAAACACTTAATAGCGATGTGTCTCCAGGCAAGACACTAAACCTTTCTCAGCCTCAATTCCCTTAATTGTAAAATGGGGATAATAGCACCTACATGAGATAAAACGTAATATACTTCACAAACCTTAATGCGTTGTACAAATGTTAGCCACAGCTGTTGCTGTTGTTAGGTTTAGTGTTAGAATTTTGTGCTCAATATAAGGAAAAACTTCCTAACATTTTGAGCTTTCCAAGGGCTGGGTAAAGTACTTCAGGAGGTGATGGATTCCAATTCACAATGGACCATCAAAGAAATGCAAGAGGGTACCATGTTTTATATGCTGTAGAGGGTTTATTGTTTGTTTTGTTTTTTCAGATATTGGTAGGACAAGGCTTCTTAGGTCCCTTTCAGCTCTGAAATACTGTGCTTTTAGGATATACCTCCTCACAGATAGAATTGTGAGTCACAAACATGCCATGAGAGAGTGTTAAAAAACAAACTATGATCGCTTGTGATATCTAAGTGGGAATAATAATTCACCCCTGTGATATGCTCTGATAGGCAGTCTTCTTATGAGGAATTAAGAATCATATCGTAAATGAAATAGTGTCATTGTCTCTGGTTGTTCAGTAGTAATGCACGCTAGAAATGAACCAGACAGACTTCCCATGGGCTCTAATCCCTGACAATCTCATACTTACAGTGAAGGTCAGGTAATTATATGTACACTATTTCTGTTATATTACTATTAGGTTTGGGCAATCTGATTAAGATAAAATAAGATTTAATATGCCCTGCTACTCAAAATACAAATCTTATCTAAGCCAAATTTCTTTAGGGCATCAAAAAGGCACAAAAATAGTCTTTACACTCTGACTTTCTGAGTCTAGATTAAAAAGAAGAATTTTAAAATGCAGTAAAATTTGAATTAAGTGCCTACAATATGCAAAGTATTGTAGTAAACATTGGAGTTACAAACATGAACTTCCTTATAATAATCTTCATTATTGCATGGCTTAGTAAGTTTATAGATTGAGGCAGATAGTTAACATAGGGAAAGAAAGAAAGAAAGAAGGAAGGAGGGAAAGGAGGAAAAAGTGGAAGGAAGGAAAGAAGAAAGAAAATAAGCACTTATTAAGCACCTACTATTTAGCAGACATTGTACCTATGATTTAGATGCTATTATTATCCCCATTTTACAGATGAGGAACCAAGGCAGGCAGCTAATAAGTACCTGAGGCCAGATTTGGATTCAAGTGTGACCTCGTCTTCCTGACTTCAGGCCCAGAGCTCTATCCATTGTGCCACCTAGCTACCTAGGGAAGAGTGTTGGACTTGGGATCAGGGAGACCTGGGTTAAAACCTTCCCTCTGACACTTATTAGCTGTGTAACTTTGGGAATGACATATGACCCCACTCAGCTGAAAAATGGAGATAATAATAGAACCTACCTCACAGAGGTGTGGTGAGGATCAAATGAGGTAACATGCATAAAGTGCCCTGTAAATCCTAAAGCACTGTGTAAATGTTGTTGTTACTACTACCTTACCTTTGTTTTATCTTATTTATTTATTTGTTTGTTTATTTATTTATTTTTAGGCAATTGGGGTTAAGTGACTTGCCCAGGGTCACACAGCTAGTAAGTGTCAAGTGTTTGGTCTGAGGCCAGATTTGAACTCAGGTCCTCCTGACTTCAGGGCTGGTGCTCTATCCACCACACCACCTAGCTGCCCTGTACCTCACCTTTAAATATAACTACATACACACTTTTGGTTTTCAAGGCATGAGATAGTATCATTGCTCTACAGTTGTTCAGTCATGTCTGACTCTTTGTGAAACTCATGAGGTTTTCTTGGCAAAGATTGCCATTTCCTTCTGCAGTAGATTAAGGTAAACAAAGATTAAGTGACTTGCCTAGGGTCACATAGCTAGTAAGTATTTGAGTCAGGATTCAGACTCAGGTTTTCCTGAGTCCAGGCTCACAGTTCTACCTACTGTGCTACCTAGCTGATTCCTGCTACGGTTCTAATTTCTAATTCCAGATTTCTATTTATTTTTCCCTCTTTTCACTGATAAATTTTGCTTCCATACATCATGCAACACCCCCAGTATATTCAAGTCAATGCCACATAGTGCACACAGTTCCCTCAAACCAATAAACAAAAGAGCCCTTTGTGGTAACACCTTTTTATTTTTTTTAAATGTTATTTATTTTTTTTTTAGTGAGGCAATCGGTATTAAGTGTCTTGCCCAAGGTCACACAGCTAGTACGTGTCAAGTGTTTGGTCTGAGGCCGGATTTGAACTCAGGTCCTCCTGACCTCAGGGCTGGTGCTCTACCCACTGCACCACCTAGCTGTCCTCTAGTAACACCTTTTTAAAAGTTTCCCCATGGGAGGTCGTTCCAAACTTACAAATCATGCAATTACCCAAGAAGACCTCGATCAAAGCAATGACTGTCCCTGGCCTGTCCCACTTTGTATTGGCTTTCCTGACGCTTCTGTGGAATCTGAGAGGGAGTAGAGATCAGAGGTTGTGGGGTTAGGGCGGGGAGGGCAAAGTTGCCTGTGGAGAATGTTTGGTTTCAGAAATGACAGAAGAAAATTTAAATTTACTTCACCTGGAGGAACCTCATAGCCCTAAACAGACCATCCTCCAGTACATACCACCAGGTTTTCCCTAAACTGATTTTTCCCCACTTTATTGAACTCCCTGAAATTGAAAGAAGCTGAGATTTATTTATGTTTACCACATCCTCTTATACTAATATAGGTACTTTCGGGAGAAGTATGTGCTTATCAGTCATTTATACATAAATGGGAAATAGTTTAATCCAACTGTTTTCTTCTTGGCCCTGCCCTCTAACTGCTGTGATGGCATTCTGATTGGAGGAGGATAGGGAGGTGATAAAGCATGTAGGATCATGAGGTTAGCATAGTCTTTCTTGTGCATGGCTGTCATAGTGAGAAGCTTTGGATTGCACAATGGCACTGGGCCCTTGGGTTCAGCAGACAGGACCATCAGGAAATGAGAAATAGTACAGAAAGGGAGAGAGAAGCATGCTAAAAACAAATATTGCCTATTTTGAAATTTTGACTAGGAAATAAGGAAGAAAATGTACTTCCTCCTCTTTTCTGCAGAATGTGACTTCCTGCATCCCAGACCCCAGAAGCATTTGCAGCATCATTAGTATCTTTGGTTATCTATGAGTTAAATTGGTTTTATATATATATATATATATATATATATATATGTGTGTGTGTGTGTATATGTATATATATATATGTATGTATGTATATGTATATGTATATATATATGTGTGTGTATATATGTATATATATATGTATGTATGTATGTATATGTATATGTATATATATATGTGTGTGTATATATGTATGTATGTATATATAAATATAGGTATGTATGTATATGTATGCATATGTCTATATATGTATGTATGTATGTATGCATGTATGTTGAGTTTGAGGTCATTGGATCACTGACTTAGAGCTAGAGGGGACCTTAGGAGGTCCTCTAATTCACCCCCCCTCTTATTTTACAGATGAGGAAAATGAGGCCCACAGAGATGAAGAGTTCCTTGCCTGTGTTCATTGGGTAGCAAACAGAAGAGCTGGGATTCAAATCTAAATCCTCTGACTCCAACCTCAGTCCTCTTTTTCCTATACCACACCACTTTTTGTGGGCTTTTATTAGGAATTTAACCACCATTTATAACATGATTTCTATGGGAGAACTTGTTCAGAGTTCCAAATAATTAAGGCATAAATTAGCCTTTAGAACAGGTTAAATTAGCCTTTACAACACAACCTGTTCATAATTCAGGGGACTAGGTGTGTGTATCTTTTCCATAACATTCAATTATCTTCAAATAAAAAATGAATGGAAGAAACATTAATCACATCAGAAAATACATGGGAAAATATCTGTGAAATTTGAGATATATGTGAAATTTTTATCCCCATTCAGCTACCTCTGATGCTTACTTGTGTCATTTCCTTGGACAAGTTGTTTAATTTCCCTGGGCCTCAATTTCCTCATCTGTAAATTTAAAAGAATTGAACTAGATGTCCTTTGACATTTTCCAGTCCTATATCTATGATCCTATATGTAGATTGGTGCAGCTAGGTGGCACAATAGATAGAGTGCCAGGCCTGGAGTCAGGAAGACTCAACTTCATGAGTTCAAATCCAGCCTCAGACTCTTATTAGCTGTGTGACCCTGGGCAAGCCATTTAACCCTGTTTGTCTCAATTCCTCATCTGTAAAATGAGCTAGGAAAGGAAATGGCAAAAGACTCCGTTATCTTTGCTAAGAAAACTGCAAATGGGGTTACAAAGAGTTGGGAGTGACTGAAACAATGAAGCAACAACAGCAACAATTGATTCATATGGGATAATCAACGTTAATAGTAGATTAATACCCTACCTTTGGAAATGTTCTTGGTGGAATCAATTGGCATTTATCTACTCTATGTTAAAGATTCTACCACACATCTAAATTTCAAAAAAAAGTACTTATAAATCAATGTTGTAAAACATGACAATAATAAGCTACCTTAATATAATTTTATGACTGCTTGTTGTTTATGATTACTTGAGCATTTAATAAAAAAAAATAATAAGTAGAGGGTTTAAAAAAAAATCTCCCTTCCTTTCCCACCTCCCTTCAAACCACGCCTCTCCCTGCCAAATACCCATTCTTTCAAAACATCACCAGAACTCTGGGCTGAACATCCTGAATAGATTAGTAATAACCTTTCACCCACAAGGCAGCTGATTCCCTAAAAGGGAAAGACTTATAAGCTTGAAGAAGAAGAAAGGCAGAGCTAGAAGGCTTGCTGCAAGAGGGAGATGAGTAAGGAATTTTCCACTACTCTTCAGTGACTGACTGGGTAAAACACGCTTTACTTGGGCAATTTCCTGAAGCCACCCATTTTTCTATTGGGCTCTTAGTTGATGGCTGTTTATTGTTTTCTCATGTGAAGCCCTAAAGAGACAGAATGTTTATTATCTGTTTCCCCTACAAAGAGTCTGTCTACCCATCTCAAATATGTGGGAGTTCGAAAAAAGGGTTTGGCAACCTTTAGCCTCCAGGACAAGCCCACTGGGGGCAGTACTGGGGAATGTCAGCTCTGGCTGCATTCTGGCTTCAGAATCTCCTGAGCCAAACCTCAGAACTTCCATGGTTTAATTGAAAGTTGAGAACTGGGGCCAGGGGCACAGCACTTCTCTGGCCTGGAGCAGAAGTAGCCTCTTCTGTGCCAATTCATACTATTCCTGATGGCCTTGACTTCCAGCCCTGCAGCCAAACTTCCAGTCATGCAGATAGGAACCACATCACAAAATTATATTCTCAGGGCAGGGATCGACTCAACTGCCTTTCTGTGTGTGTGTGTGTATGCATGTATGTGTGTGTGTGTGTGTGTGTGTATGTGTGTGTAGTATGTGTGTGTGTCTGCATAATTTACCCCAAAGTGCCTGAGCCCCTAAAATTACTGTTCAGCACGCATTGATTAGACTTTGGACAGGCATTGGATCTACTTGGTCAAGCATACACATAGAAGCCTTCCTGTCCTCATACACTGAGTTAAATATAATGCCAAGGCACAGCAGCTCTTTGTCTTCTTTCATTTTCTGAATATATATATGTACATATATGTACATATATACATGTACATGTGTATATGTGTACATGTGCATGTGTGTGGATCTAGATCTAGATAGCCTAGAAGTTCTGTTGGGTCACAATCTAGAGTCTGATGCATATAAACTCACAATTTTCCCCAGGGACTTAATTACCAGAACTGAGGGGTAAGATGTAGAGCTGTATCCGAATAATCCTCCACCCTTTTTTCCATTTTAACTGATAAATTTTGTTCCTTCTTTTCAAATGAAATCTTGACATATTCACAATTAAATCCCTCCAAAATGGAAAAAATGAAAAATGCCATAGAAACAGGAAATTTTAGGAATGATGATGCTATAATAGCTTATTAGATAGACCTCCTTCTGTTGTCCCTCCTGGAAAATTTGGAAACTGAATCTTCCTGCATTTCAGATTGTGCTCCCTGTATGTGACCTGTCCACTAGGAACTTTGAGCCCCCTCTGTAAGACATGAAAATTGAGTTATCTCACAAAATATATTTGTATGCAACTCTGGGGACAAGAATATTAAACTTTAAAAGGGATATGTGTGTGTGTGTGTGTGTGTGTGTGTGTGTGTGTGTAAATATTCCAAAGAGTCCCTCCTTGTATCTCTCTCTACCATAGTCTTCACGGTTTCTTACATTGCCTCCTCTAAGTCTCAGCCCCAGTAGGAGGGTCACGTCACCTCTACCTAGATCTTTCTTTGTCTCTTTCTTAGGTTTCCCACCCCCAGCATTCTTCTAACAACTTCCCTCTCCACTTTTCACACAGCCTTTTTGGTGATAAAGAATTAGGAGCTCTTCTCTTATGCTTAACTCAGGCTCCCCGCAAGACATACGACTGACAAGCTGTGGAATGACACAATGCCTGTTATGCTATTCCTTGAGTCTGGCTCCAGGGCCCCAAATACTGTCACCAGTGGTCAGCTAAACATTTGTAGCTTTCAGACCTTCTCATAAACACATGCATGCACACACACACACACACACACACACACACACACACACACACACACATATTACATTTCCTTATCCCATGATGTAAGGATGCTTTTTTTGCCATGAGTTACTAGTAATAGCCTAAAGGACAACAGACTCTCATGCCAATGAGTTCATGGTCACATCCAGAAGCTTTTTCTTAAGACTAGCATAGATACCAGGCTTAACAATCCCAGTATTTTAAAATAGACTTGCCTATTAAAAATGCCTGCCTCTGATGTTATGAGATACAAGTAACAGAAAAGCATTGTATCTAGGAGCAAGGTATTCTTAAGTCTTACTAGGGTGTCATTTTTTTTAAATGTACTGGATATGTGTAGTTCTTTATCCTCTATGAAAATGTTTCTTTTCATCTGCTAAAGATTTTGAAGTGAATTGAAAGATCTTGGAGAATGCAACCTCTGAGTGATTGACAGTGACAAGCACTCATACCTTGAAAGCTCTACTGTAATGTTTATGCCTTAACAACAACAAATACTGTGGCGTCTGAGAGTAGCCTAGTCAGCCATGCCACTCTCTACCTGGCATCTTGTAAATTAATCTGGGTGTTTATGCTGGAGATCATTCATGATGAACATATTGCTATAGCAACATGCATTTCTTCCATTTTTTTCTGCTAATTACACTAACATCACCATCAGCTACTAAATCTTTGAATTACTAATGAATGTAGGTGAAGAGCTGTGTCTTGATACCAGTCTTTTAGTATGTGCTTATCTGCAAAATAAAGTAATGAGACACACATGTAAATTGATTATCTGTAATCTATTGGGAGCTAGTCAACTTTTAAAATGTAATATGAATTCCACTTGGAAGTAGGGATTTGCAGACTCCCCTCATGGCCCATTTGGGCAGGATCTATAGGATCTGAAAATTATAGAATGTTATAGCATAGTGCAATAGAAAGACAGGTGAATATAGAGCCAGATGCCCTGGGTTCAAATCCAGATTCTACCAGCTATAACTCGTGTGACCTTAAAGAAGTTGGGTGACCTCTCTGGGTCTTCATTTCCTCAAATATAAAATGAGGGAGTTGGAATAGATCAATGGTGTCACATTCAAATATAAACAGCAGTCATCAATCTGTAGATAAAGATCCCTGGGAGCTGCATATTGACTGTTTTGACATGCAATATCATCAATATTTTATTGTATTTTTATTTATTTTCTTAAATATTTGCCAATTCTATTTTAATCTAATTCAAGCCACACTCAGTAGGCACTACATGTTTGTCACCTCCAGACCAGAAGACCTCTAAGGCCCCCATTTCTCTTCTGCTGCCTCCACAGACATCAAACTTTGAAAAGGAAAAGTTTACACCCTAAAGCCTAATGTGACTCAGTAGTACATCAGATTACTGTGGAACTCAATTCAACAAACTTTTATCAAGTATCCATTTTATGTAAGGCATTGTGCTGAATGGTAGAGAAAGAAAAATTAAAAAACAACAAAGTCCTGATCCACATAATTACAATGTAACAGAAGAATCTGACATTTAGACAAATAAGTAGGGGACAAGGAATAATGTAATAATTATATGGGGAAATATGTGCATATATACACAGAGAGAGAGACAGAGACAGACATAGATAGAGACAGAGTATGTCACAAAAGGCCAGAATGAGATTCAGAAATAAATTAGTGCACAAAAGACTGGAAAATGAATGAATAAATGAATGAATGAATGAATGAATGGAAAAGTATTTATTAAGCACTGTGTATTATTCACTTGGTGAAGTACAGAGAATACAGATAGAAAAACCAGATAGTCATGCCATCAAGTAGCTCCCATTCTAATACTGTGAGATCACGTATATAGAAGAGGGTTGAATTGCTGGAGAGATGCAAGAGCCCAGTGGTTCTTAGAGAGCAGTGGCTCTCTAAGCAGGTGGTCATGTGACTTCCTTAGTATCATTTCCATTGTTAAAGCCACAATCATTTCTTATGTCAAATCAGCGTCCAGTGCCTAGGCCTTTGGTGGCAAGCACATTCTTTTCTGTGTCTTCAAGAACTGTGACTACTAAAGAGGTTGGTGCTGAGCAATTACAGAGGCATTTGGTGGGTTGCTCCCCCCCCAAAAAAAAAACCCAAACACTACATAGCTTAAAACTAGATTATCAAGTTGTAGTATATGAATGTAATGGAATACTATTGTGCTATAAGAAATGATGAGCAGGTGGATTTCAGAAAAACCTGGAAAGACTTACATGAACTGATTCAAAGCGAATTGAGCAGGACTAGGAGAACATAGTACACAGTAACAGCAACATTGTGTGATGATCAACTTTGATAGACTTAGCTCTTCTTAGCAATGCAATGATCTAAGACAATTCCAACAGATTCATGACAGAAAATGCTATCCACATCCAGAGAAAGAACTACAGAGTCTGAATGCACATTGAAACATGCTATTTTTTCTCTCTGTTCTTTTTTCTTTCTTGTAATTTTTCCCTTTTGTTCTGATTCTTCTTTCACAACATGACTGATGTGGAAATGTGTTTAATATGATTGTAAATGTATAATCTATATCAGATTGCTTGCCATCTTGGGTAGGGAGGAGGGGAAGGATGGAGGGAGAAAAAAATTGGAACTCAAAATCTTATAAAAGTGAATGTTGAAAACTATCTCACGTGTAATTGGAAAAATAAAATACTGTTAAGTGAGAAAAAAGTAGATTGTCAAAACCACAAATGTCTGACTAAAAATTTTTCCCCCCAATAACTAATGAAGAACAAATAAGGGTTGGCTTTTTGTTTGTTTTTCATACAGGAGCTACATGGTCAGGCTTGTGTTCTTGGAGGTTACTTTGGCTGTTGTGTGAATGATAGATTGGGGATTAGAAAGACTGGATACAAGGATGCAAGTTGAAAGGTAACTATATGATAAGTAATAAGACATAGTGGTGTAAGTAATGATCATTACTGTTAATAATGATAATAGCTAGCATGTATTTAGGATTTTAAAGTCTGCAATGTGCTGTACAAGTAGTATCTTCTTTTATCCTCACAACAACCCTGTGAAGCAGGTGCTATTATCCTCATTTTACAGATGAAGAAATTAAACTAAATTAAATGAAAAATTTAAATTTAAAAATTTTAAATTTAAAAATTAAAAGAAAAATATATCACTAAAGTTTGCATATGTGTGTATCTGTGTGTTTGTGAGAGAGACAGAAAGACAGATAGAAGGAGAGATAAAAGAGGGTAGATAGGACAAATATTTGAGGTGAAGAACTGGCAAGACTTGGGAAATGATTAGATAGAGAGGAAGGGAGCAGGACTGGAGAGAGTCAAACCCAAATTTGATTTTAAAAGACTAGGTGACTATAAGGACAATCATGTGGTCAATAGAAATAAAGAAACTGGGAAGCAGTTTTTGAAGGGAGAGTGATGATTGAGTATAATGTGTCAGCAAGAAAATCAGGTGAAAACAGCCAGCAAAAAAAAAAAAAAAGAAAAGGGCCAGGTAGGTGGCACAGTGGATAGAGCACCAACCCTAAAGTCAGAAGGACCTGAGTTCAATTCCGGTCTCAGATCAAACACTTGACACTTACTAGCTGTGTGACCCTGGGCAAGTCACTTCTTAACCTTAATTGCAGAAATGAAAGAAAGAAAGGAAGGAAGGAAGGAAGGAAGGAAGGAAGGAAGGAAGGAAGGAAGGAAGGAAGAGAGAAAAAGAAAATAGTATATGTAAGATCAGAGAAAAGGGGAAAGATGAGAGCCATAAACATTTGGCAGCTATTTGAAAACTTATATTGCTTGAAAAAATAAGAGTGGATGGCATTTCTCTGGGAGAAATTACAAAGAAAGAAGAGGATCATCCACAGAACCTTGAAAAATACACATACCTGGGAAAAGTGAGGAAGTAAAAGGAATGGGTAAAGTGTACAGAGAAGGAACAATCAGATGAGGAGAAAGGTGAATCAAAAGAGTACAGTCACTGAAAACAAGGGAGGAAAAAGAAGCATGTAGAAGGTGACCAATAATGTCAACTACTATAGACAGGTCAAGGAGAGTGAAGGTTAAGAAAAAGGTACTCGACTGGGTAATGAGGTGGCTGTTGGTGAACTTGAAAAGAGATTTTGTGGTAAAGAAAGAAGGCAGATGCAAGGGATGAATAGTAAAGTCAGAGAGCATAGTCTGATCTTTGCAGAAGTTTGTTAGTGAAGAGGAGATAAGAGATAGGATAGTTATTTGCTAGAATTTTAAAGTCCAAAGACACTTCCAGGAAAGAATATCAAGGTCATTAACAAATGTTTTTGTACTTTTGTTTTTGTTGTTGTTTTCTCTTTGCGAAGGAAACACAAAACTTTGTGTTATTTTGATGAAAGATTGGTTAAAAAGCTTTGTAAAAGAAGACTTTTCCCAAAAAAATTTGTAAAAGAAAATTGCTTCCTGGCTGAGACTATGAATGGCAAGTTGCAGCTGAGAATGAATTTTTAATGCTTAGTTATAAGCCCTTGAAAATAAGGGTTTATTATTCAAGTGTTAACAAATCTTTAATTAGAGCAGGTTTTACAACAAGTACAACTACAATATCCCAGTAGTCCAGCACCTTACATATATATTATGTCTGTCTAATGCAATTAGACTTTCCACCATAATCAATATAAAAAGGAATAAAACAATTAGTCTCCATTTCACACTCTGGAAGCTGGGGGTGATATAGCTCAGAAATCTTTATTCCTCATAATTTGGATTACATGAGCTGCCAAAATTCAGAATGATCTCTGCCATGTTCCATAGTAATCATCGTCCTATGATACAAGTTCACACACATTCTGGTGTTAAATGTTACAGGGGGTAGAAGCTAAGGCAAAAAATGTTTTTTTAAAAAACATAGTAGGGAATTGATATCATATTGCTTGTCTTCTCAGTAGATGAGGGAGGGGGTGAAAGGGAGGGGGAGAATTTGGAACTCAAAATTTAAAAAGAAACGAATGTTAAAAATAAATAAATAATAAATATAGTAGGGAAACAAAAGACACAGGCAGAGACATACACACACACACACACACACACACACACACACACACACACACACGCACACTGTAGTGGCCTTTTTGTTCAGAGAAGCAAAAGCCAGATACTGGTAAGTACTTTTTTTTCCTTTATGGAATCAAGTTATTTTTTGTTCCAATCTATGTCAATTACTGTCAAAGCAATGGAGCCACACCAGAACTTATATTGTTTTATCTTTAGCCAGAAGCCACCTATCTGAAATTTCCATACACACAGCCTCAGCCTGTCAGAGTAAAGCTGGGGTACACTTGTACGTTAAGTAAACAGTCCTGTGTTAATGGAAGTGACAAAGATCATGTATTTCTAGATGCCTCATCTATAGAGATATAGCCTGAGATCATCCTTTTGAAAAATGTAATTCCAGTGTTCAGTTGGTTAACCTTAGACAAGTCTTTTGCTTCTGTAATAATTGTGAAGAGAAACATATAGATGTATGCAAAGTCACAGAAAACCAGAATAAAATTAGGAAAAAAATTGGTGCACAAAGGACTGAAAAAAAAAAATGAATGAATAAACTGTGAGCTTCAATTTCCTCACCTGTAAAATGCAGCTAAAATATGTTGCACCTATCCTCCAAGGTTTGTTGAGTATAAAGCGAGATACTAGATGCCAGGAGGTCTTTGAAAAACACAAAACCCTAGTTTACACCAATATAAAGGATCAAGTACTTTAATGAGTCCAGGCTAGTAGCGGAAGGCAATCAGGAAATTAAATACCTTTATGAACTGTTCTTTGCTTTATGAGGAGGGTTGTGCTTCAGCCTGGCTGTAAGCTTTTTGAAGTTTTGGCTGCTATACATATACAGTTCAGCTACATATGGTTTTCAGCAGAAGTACCCCAAAACATTATTTTCTTTATCACTCCAGTGTTCAAGAACCTCAAGAACCTAGGGCTCTCTCTTTCCCATGGGATACAATACACATTTCTCAGCTTAACATTCAAGGAGTTCTGTCAAGCAGCTGTCATTTAGCATGACATAGTGGCTAAAGCGCTGAACTTGTAGGTAGGAAACATCTGGGTTCAAGTTCTGCCTCAGACGCTTATTACCTGTGTGACTATGAACAAATCACACAAGATCACTGAGCATCAGTTTCCTCCCCTGTAGAATGACCATAACAGCAACATGTACTTCATCAGGTTATGTGAGGACCAAATAAGGATAACATGTGTAAATATCTTTTTAAACTTTAAATTATTATATGGATATGAGTGGCTATTATTATCATCACCTTCATTCTCCTCACTTCTTTCAACTGAGTTCAGATATAAGAATCATGGGACAAATCCTATCTTACTATTTTTTTTGTATTTAATGTTCTGCAAACTATTGCATGAGGGATTAAAATAATTGCTGTTTGAAACTGAATAATGCAATGAAAAAAACATTTATTGAGTGCTTACTATGTGTTAAGCGCTGGGGACATAAAGAAAAGAAAATGAATATCCTCTACTCTCAGGCAACTCCCATTCTATGTGAAGGCAGAAAAAACATAAAAGAGACTTCATACTAACTTTATTACATATTTAAAAAGAATAGCAAATTGTCCACAATAGATTTGCAGTTTCATGTGCAATCATCTTTTTAATTATACTATGCTATAGAAATGATTGTTTTATTCCATAAATTAAAATGAAAATAAAAAAGAACCTTTATATTTATTCAGATTATGGCAGCTGGAAAGGCCAGGTAGCACCTAGGTTGGGAAAGTAGTAGGGCAGAGGGCAAGGTCCAGAGAATCTTATGTAGTGATGGCAGGGCACATAGAATCCTACCAAGATAGTGGAATAAAAGTTTTGGAATGTAAATTCACTGAAAGCATCCCCTGGTCAACTCTTATAGTAGAGTGGGATGACACAGCTGATAAATACTTTATCCTGTTTCCACACGGTTTTCATTTCTTATAATAGATCACTATGTTTTGAAAGCTTTTCATTCCATGTGGTTTGGACATTGTAAGTATTCCACATGGAGACATCTATTATAGACATTGTTCTTAAATTCTTATGGATCAGTGCTATAATGTGAAATGGTATATCCAGGTGGTTGTGAGCAACATTTTTGTTTATGATAATTCTCTGGTTCCAATAGAATTTGTTGAATTCTCGAGAACATTTGGGAATCCATATTTGCAATGTAAGGATTTGTCATCTGTCAGCTTATCAGTCAATACTCAAAAAATATTTATTAAAAGCCTACCATGTGCTAGCAGCAGCCATGGTACTGAGGATATAAAGGCAAAAATTAGCAGTTCCTACCATCAAGGAACTTACATAAACTGGATGGGCAGGGGAGAATATATATCTATGTAAGTATAATGGGGTAGAAGGAGTTAGTCTGTGACTAAATTGCTTTCCCCCTTCTGAGTATTTAATCAAAGGAAATTATTACAAATATTGAAGTCCTAAACTACATATGAGAAGGGATGAGATAGCAGAGTGTAAAGGACAGATGATGAGGTGTTAAGGTGGGACTACAACCAATACATTTAAAAAGCCAGCTTGCTAAGCTGTGCATGCACATAAGTCAAGAAACAGTTTCAAAAAACCAGAACTCTGGCAGCAAAGAAGAAAGTCTACTATGGAATCATGTAAAAACTAACTCTGACAATCAAAAGGGTGGAGGAACCGTCAATAAGAAGAGGACTTGGGAGTACAGCTGAGCAATTTTCCCAACAGAGACATTGCACTCAGGGAATAGTACCACGAGGGGAACATAATTAGAGAAAGGACATCAAGGCCCTAAAGTATCAAAGGCACAATGCACCTTGTACCTATCATAGTAAAAATCTATGCCCACTCTTCCCATAGATACTTGTGTATACTTGTGAGAGAGTGCATTTTAGGCTCATAGGGGACTTCTTTTGTAGGTATTCTTACTATACAGTTTTAGTAAATGCCATTGCATTGAACTAATTGTGTCTACTGGTTGACTGTTGAATAGAACTCATGGATGGAGGCCTGTGAGCTATAGTTTTAATAGTGCAGACCTCTAGAGTACTCTAGAACTTAGGAATAGCAATCATCTGGAAACCTAAAATTTGGGAGTGCAAGTTTATATTGGGAGAGTATCCTAATAGGCATGCTATGTAAATATGTGTAAAATATGCCTGAAATAAATACAAGGCAATTTGGGGGTGAAGCACATGAGGGCAAATGAAGGATAGAGAACAGCAGATGGAGCTTCTGGCATAGTATTCTAGTCACTTGAAAATGGCTTTCTAGGAAGTCAGCAGGTACTAAATAACTGCAACTTAAAGTAATCACTTACAAATATTTAATTTAATATTTAACAAATCTTCATTGATTAATAAGGTAAGACTTCTTAATGATGTCTGGTGACACACTCCTATATCATTATCATAAATTTGCTTTTCTGTAAACAAATCCATGTGATTAAGCTACTTGTTCAATATTTTTTTGTCAATATATTGTTGATTTCTTCCATGTGGATATTGCCCATGGAGGATCTTTTAATTCCATTCTTGAACCTTCCATATTTCATAGACTATATCTACAAGAAAATGATTTGTGTTTACAATTGGCAAATCAAATGGCATGTATCTGTTATCAACTTTTCCTTTTGCTAAGTGAAGTCTTATTGCCTGTTTGTTCCCCCCAAAAAAAAAAATTCTCTAGGTTTTTATCTATTTATTTTGTGCTGTAAGCATATTTATCAATTCTCTTCCTTCTTTTTTTTTTGGTGAGGAACTATTAATCTTTCTTTACTATAGCTGCATTAGGGTGACAGGACCTCTATTTTATTAATATTATATGGGTTTTAGCTAAGGATACTTTCCAAATCTGTTACCATCAATTTTACAACTCCAAAAGTATACATTAAGACTAATAGTGAACAGATATTAATAATTATTGATCTTATCTGGTCCCACTGCTTTTCAGTTTTGCATAGAAGCTACTTTCAGTTATCTCCCTCGACAACATAGCTATTTGCTATGTAACTGGTATGCAAATTTCCTGTTTTTCATTTAATACAATAAAAAGGGGTTTTTTTTGTCATATTTGACTTCTTTCCACCATATAGATGACCATTTTTTTATTTACTCCTTTAGGGTTTCTCCCAAACTCTAATTTCTTCTTTCTTTAAGAATATCATAAAGTTATTGTAGTTATGTTAAATTGTATATTGTGTTCTTTGGGTTTCTTTCACCTCTTATATTGCCTAACATTTTGCCTTATGCGTGTTTTTTTTTAAATTCTTTTTACTACTTATGTAAAATTTTTTACTATATTGATTGTATAACAGTTGTTATTACTCAATTATGAGATAGGAACATTTTTTCTTCCCTGGACCTAACACATAGGAGGCCCTTAAGAAATGATTGCTAGATTGGAATAGTTTGGATTGGATTAGAAATGAAGTCAGGAAGTCTGGGGTTCAAATCCTGCTGGTAATACTAGCGATGTGACCATCAGTAAGTCACTTAACTGATCTGAGCTTCAGACAACTTTCTAAGAATCTAATTTATTCTTAAGTTCTGATCTGAAGTCAGGGGAAAGAATTCTAAACTAAAAAAAGAAACATAGATAAATGTATTCATGCATGCATGTGTATGTATGTATGAATAATACATATATAATGAGTTTATATATGTGTATATATATTATAGAAATCATTAATTCTCATATATGTATTATATAAAATATATATATTTAATGGGTTTCAATAGTGTGTGCATATATATAGAACATCAATACTGTTACATGTATATATACATGTATGCATATATGTTGTGTTTCTATAATGTATGCATGTGTGTATACACATACACAGAACCTAAAGTTATTATATATGTATATAATGCAAATATTTCATATGTATTGCATTCCTAGAAAATATGATCAAGTGACTAGAAACATATATATGTACACAGACATATACAAACAAAATACATACATGTATATGTATGTATAAAAACTTCAAGTTCCTTCATAACATATTTTTAAAAAGTCATTCCCCTTTTTGCATAATTATATTTCATTCCAACTGCTCCACTTTGTTACCAAAACTTGGAAATCCATTTTCTGCATCAGTGATCTGGTACATACTCACTCTTGCCCCTGTAAATGAGTGAATGAATGAATGAATGAAAATATTTTAAGCACTTCCTCTGTACCAGGCAGTATGCAAAGCACAATCCCTACTTTCTAGGAGATTATATTTTAATGGAGAAGACAATTTATCTTGGGAGCTGGTGATCAGTGAGAAGTGTTCTATTTTGGGGAGACAGGTAGTTTGAGGTACAGCTATAGTGGGCTAAGTGACATACTTGGTTACCGATCAACTGAGCTGAGACCTGCCATGAGAGCGCAAAGATAAGTAGATTAACATTCCTAGGACCTCGAGTCTGGATTTTGGAAAATCCAACGTGGAGTTCCAGGTCTTTAGTCCAATGTGGAATGTACCTGTCAAGGTGGAGAGCAGCAGGTCAGCAGAGCCAGGCAGGTGGTAAGATGCCCTGGGTGACTGACTGGATGGAAGGGATGTCAAGTTGAATTCTTACTTACCTTTGAGGTTTGCCTTCAGTGTCAATTTATAAAAGAATCCCTTCCTGATCTTCGTAGACATTAATGCTCTTTCTCCCTCCTCAAATCATCTTGTATTTATTTAGTTACCGATTTACATGCTGTAGTATTATGAAGTGTTCCTGACTCCACATCATGCTTAATAATATCACTTTTAATAACTGATACCATATAACTGTGGGCTAAGTTCCACTATCACTTTCAAGGTCATAGTTAACAGCTCAAAAGTTCTGGCTGTTTGCATCAGGATGCAGGCAGTAGCAGAACCTGTCCTTCCCCCACATAGTTCTTGCTACTGTAGAAATATTCCCTAGTACGTCACAGCTTGGGGAGGGGTCAGCTTTCTATCATGGACATAGAGCATCAACCATTTGCTCTTAATGGAAGGCAGACTCCCTTCAGTCACCTCTATGAAGGTGGAGATCAGAGAGGATGTATCAAGGAGCATGTGCACTTCCTCTGTCCCTCTCCTTAATCTTTACTCCTGGCTCATCCCTTCACCCTCTTTCTCTTCAAGAAGTCCCAGGTATGTTTCACTTCACTCACCACTAGACTCTCCACACTTTCCTTCCTCCTCAACAGCCACCTTTCCAGACTCTGTAACTACTCCACCACCCCCATTCTTCCCCTTATCAGTTCCCCTTTATATATTATCTTCCTTTATTAGAATATTGGCTCCTCACTGACAGGGACTGTCTTGCTTGCTTGTATCTCTATTGTCAAAGTTTAGCACAGTGCCAGGCATACTCACTCCATCCATCTATGTATCTATGTATCTATCTATGTATCTATGTGTCTATCTATCTATCTATCTATCTATCTATCTATCTATCTATCTATCTATCTATGTATCTATCTATCTATCTATCTATCTATCTTCTATCTATTAATCTATCTGCCTTTCAGGTATTGGTCTATTATCTATCATCTATCTATCTGTCTATCTATCTATCTATCTATCATTTTTCTATCTACTGTACTTGTAGATAAGTAGATAGAGAAATGATAGATAGATAGATAGGTAGATAGATAGATAGATAGATAGATAGATAGATAGACAGATAGATAGATATCCTTTGACCTCTACTTTCCCTCTCCTCCTTGGGCATTTTGTACCTCTCTCTCCATCCCTTCTTTCTGTGACAGGACATGAATGTCAGAATCACAGCATTTGTGAGTTGGAATGGAATTCAGGAACTATCTCATCCAACCAAAACATGAAGGGATCCCCACTTTAACATAACTAATAAGTAGTCATCCAGTTTCTGTTTAACTATCTCTAAAGAGAGGGAACCTACCACCTTCAAGGCAGTCCATCAACCAATTCTGCTGTGAGATAGCACTAACTATTAGGAAATTTTTATTTTATGACATCAAGCCTACATTTCTTCTTTTGGATTTCTACCCATCACTCCTGGTTCTGCACTATGTAATTTCTCCTCCAAATGACAGCCCTTCAAATACTTGAAGACAATTATTAAATTCCCTCCTGAGTCTATCTACTTTGGGCTAAACCTGCCCAGTTTCTTTCACCAGTCCTTAGATGACATGGACTCAATAGTCTATGCCATCCTAGTTGTCCCTCTCTGGACACTGTCTAGCATATCAGTGTGTTGTTAAACTGTGATACCCAGAAGACAACACAATACTCCAGGAGCTAAGCTCTCGTCTTCCTAAAAGAGTCCCAGATTACATTAGCTCTTTTGGTTGTTACATCACACTGCTGACTCATACTGAGCCTGAGTCTACCAAAACCCCCAGATCCTTTTCAGGACAACTGCTGTCTATCCATACGAGGAGTTGGGAAGAACTCCAGATCTGCTCAAGTACAGGCAAGTCTTCCTGGGCTTAGGACAATCAATCAATATGCATTTATTAAATGGTTACTATATGCCAGATAGCGTATATATTAGTAATCAGATAATCCTCTTTGGGGAATGATTATATGATTTCTATGTTTAGAATTATTTTAAAGGAGTGAATTTTTCCCATATAGAAGTCATTGCTGATAGATATTTACATTGTGGAGACAGTGGTTCCTCTGATGGTGCATATGCTTGGTAGTTCACCTTGGTGCTAGGTTGGTGTGTTTTGGTATGCTCATCACTGAGCTAAGAATTCCCCTAGTGTGCTGACATATGTTGAGGATTTGTTTTGAATACCTCTCCCTGTAGTTTGCAAACTGAGGAGCAGTCAGATGGACAGGAGGAGAACCAGGAAGGAATAATGTCAAGAACACTTAGAGAGAAGAGAGTATCAAGGACAATCGGGTGATAAACATTGTCAAAGGCTGCAGAGAGGTCAAGAAGTTTGAGCACTGAGAAAAGACAATAAGGTTTGGTAATCAAAAAATCAATGGTAACTTTGGAAAGGGCAGCTTCAGCTGAATGATAAGGTAAAGAGAGTGAGAGAGAAGGAAATGGAGGCACCCGTTGCAGAGAGCTTTCTCAAGGAGTTTAGCCACAAAAAGGGGGAGAAATATGAGATGATGACTAGTGAGGGTGGATGAATCAAATGAAGGCTTTGTGAGTACAGGGGATGTATGGGAATATTTGTAAGAAGTAGCTAAGCAACCAGTAGACAGGGAGAGATCGAATAAATATAAGTGAGAAAGTAGGAGTGGTTAGATGGGATGATCTGCTGGAGAGAAAGGGATGGAATGGGATCACTAGAGCATAGAGATAAGTTTGCCTTGGCAGAGAACCACCTCTTCATGTGAGGTAGTGGTGAAGGAGGAGATTGTGACAGAATGCATTAGTCAGTAAGAACTGCATTGGACTGTCTTTACCATTGTATAGCTGAGTCTGAAAGCGTGCCAGTTCCTGAGGTCATGACCAGGGAGGAAAGAGGGAACTCGTAGTCTATTAAAAGAACCATATGTTGTCTAGGCACAATGGGTCAGATGTCTATCTCTATGTCCTGAATGTGTACCACCTCTATGGTCCAACCTTCCACTGGTGCACCCCACCCTTTCTGTTTTGGTTTTAGCTCCATAGATTTCTATGCTCTGAAAAAATCTTGGTACTCACCTAATCCAAGCAGGGCTTTTTGTTTAGACTTGCCAGGCTCCTGATTTGAACTCCACCCATCTCCCCAGAAGGTGATTCTCCTCACCCCAGGCTTGTTCTCGGCTAACCACCAGCCTGTGCACCTCTACACCTTACCCCCAACCAGGCATCCCTTTGCACCTACCAGCACTGTCTCTTACACATAATACTCAATAAATGAATACTGGAATTTTGATGTATCACACAAAGATACTTTCTGGTTTCTAAAAAGTGGTGGTCAATCAACCAACCAATTGACCAGTATTTTTTTAACAGTGATATGTCAGGCACTGTAATAGGTGCTGGGACAAAATGATAGATAGATAGATAGCATGCATATATACATATGTATGTGGGCATGCATGCGTATGTGTGTGCACGTGTGCATGCATGTGTGTGTGTGTGTGTGTGTGTGTGTGTGTGTGTGTGTGTGTATGAGAAATGGTTCCTGCCCTCAAGGATCTCATATTCCATTATTGTTCAGGTATCTCTGGATTAGGAATATACCTACCTCCTCTCCAACCTGACACTCCCAGCCTATCTCCAACTTCCCAAAGTAATATGGCTTGTGACATTCCTTTATGTGATGTGGCTTGTGGCATTCCTTTATCAATGCCAATTCTTTTAGTATAATTAGGCCTTTTAATGTAAGGCATTTTTTTAAACACTCTATGAACAGTAACTATAATTCAATTCAATTCAATTTGACAAATATGCATTAAATACCTATTCTCCATTCTATTTACTTTTAGGCAGGAGGGATACAAAGACTAAATGACTACAGATATTGCTCTCAGAAAGTTTGTATTTTACTGTATAGAAGGGAGGGGGGAATGAAAGAAGAAACAATATATTTATAAATTCAAGATAACCAGAGGAGGTAGAAGGCTCTGAATACTAACAAAAGGGATGAGGGGGGAAGTGGGCACAGGATTTTGTGAGGCAGAGGCGAGAAGAGAGTGTAGTCCAGGTATATCTAGGGAACAATTCAAAAGCAGAGACCAGAGGTGGAATGCTGAGTTTAGAAACATGTAGCAGGTGAGATGAACTGGAACATAGAATAGGTAGAATGGAATAATAAGAAATAATGCCAGGAAGGTCAATTGAACGCAACTTGTATAGTGTTTTCAAAGTCATGCTGAGGCATTTATGTTTTATCCCAGGAGCAAGAGAGACTTGGGCAGCTAGGTGACTCAGTAGATAGAGTGCAGGGCTTGGAGTCAGACTAATCTTGAATTCAAATCCAGCCTCAAACATTACCAACTGCATGGCCCTGGGCAAGTCACTTAATCCTGTTTGCCTCAGTTTCCTCATCTGTAAAATGAGCTGGAGAAGGAAATGGCAAACTACTCTAGTATCTTTGTTGAGAAAACTCCAAATGGGGTTATAAACAATTGAAAACATCTAAAAAACAAACAAACAAAAAATCTCAACAGCAGCAATAGAGATTCACCAAAGTTTTTTTGAGTATGGCTGTGGCATGGTAAGACCAGTGTCTTAGGATGATGATTTTGCCAATATTGTAGATACATTGAAACTGAAAGAATGGAAACTTGTGGACCAAATAGGAGAATGCTGAAATAATCCAGAAGGCTTGGATGTGGGTCTGATCTGAAGTATCTGACACTGGAAAATAGGGAAAGGGGATGGATGAATTCAATAATACTGGGCAATTGATGGGATTTAGTAAGGTGAGAAGAAAAAATAAAGACAAGTATACTAATAGCTAATATTTACAAAATGCTATAAGGTCTGCAAAGCACTTCACAGAAATGCTATCATTTGATTCTCACAACAACCCTGTGAAATAGATGCCATCATTATTCTGATTTTTCAGATGAACAAATTAAGGGTGAGTGAATGACTTGACCAAGGTTACACACAGGGTCTGAGGCAGAATTCAAACCAGGATCTACCTGAATGCAAGTCTGACACTTTACCCACCATGACATCTAGCAAAATTGAGTAACTGAAAGAACAGAGGTACCTTCAATACAAATAGGGATGTTTGGGGAAATGGAAGTTGGGGTGGGAGGAATGATTTCAAACATATTGAGCTTGTGGTGTCCAGCAGACAGATGATAATATGGGACCAAAATGCAGGAGAGGGAATAAGTTGGTTTTGTAAAATAGAAAATTTATCTTAATTCTATTTTTAAGGCTTAGGCTAGATTTAACATTCTCCTCCACTGTAATTTTACTCAGGTAACCTCAGGTCACTTGGGTTACAATTTTTATATTATAACTTATATCTCCATCTTTGCAGTTTCATCTACCACTAACATTCTGGGGAAAGATCAATCTTAGTCTAAACCTTGTAGACTATTCCCATCTCCTATCACCAGAAGACCACTCCCATTTCCTGCAGAGGACTCCCGTCTCCCAAGGGGTTGTCTTACTTTTGCCTAGTGTTCTGAATCACATGCCTTGTTTGTGCCTAAGGGGATTTGTCAAAGGGAAGGTCCAAAATATACTAATATCAAACTTAGATCAGAGGGTTTTTATTTTATCCCTAGTGCCCTCCATGAAGCCAGCAAACATATTTGGAAGAAGAAAAACCTAACAGCACATCAGATGCTGCATATTCATTGGCAAAAACAAGGGGCAGTCATATTTATGAGTTTTGTCTCTGTACTGACTTTAATTGAAGAAATATTTTAAACATTTTTCCAGATTTGAAAATTATGTATTAGTCACTAATTTAATATATTTTCATACATGTGCTCAATATTTACTATTTTTATCTTAATTAAGACAAGTCTTTTGAGTTTGCAACCAGCAAAGTTGTATGTACTGTGGACAGTGAGATGTTCTGCATTTCATGTTCACTCTTTGACTGGGAGGGTCCTTACCATAAAAGTCATTCTGTGGTGAGCACATTAGAAAGCATAAATATGGATGGTGCACCATTTAAAGTTCTGTGTATATTTAACATGTAGACATCATGATCACAGACAGGAAACGGTCTGAGGTGAGGAGCTTCAAGTCTGTCTAGTGTCCACTTAAGTCTTTAATTATGTTTTGGGACAAGGTCAGTCAGGTTGACTAAAATGAGAGATGGCCTAAACCAGCTTCCTTTGTCTTTGGTGAATATGGTGTTGATCCTTATTTGTAGGCTATGCTCTTGATTTGGGGAAGGCCCTGTGCAGGGTAGAGGACCTACATAGCTAGTGTGAATCGACAGCAGCACAGGAAGGGGGTCTGTGGCCTCTAACTCTGAGCCCCATTTTTCCTCTGTTCAGGCAAATCAGTGACTCTTTTAGTGCCTTATACTCTTCATGTACAAAAGAGTCCTTTTTTGGGTTTGCTATCCACTTAATTTTTCATCTAGAAAAACCTAATGTGTGATTGCAAAGGACTTAGTCAATACCAATGCAGGAATAATAATCAACTTCTGGGGGAAATTAGCATATTCATTTTTATAGCACATTCGTTCCTAATTTATAGTAATATGAACCACAGTGATCATTTGCCTGCCAAATTAATGTTTTTGTGGGCACACAACTTACCACAAGTCACTTCAGAATGTCTGAAACAAGAGTAATATTTTTCCCTAGTCCCATAGAGAAAATTTCATTTCTAAGGGTGTCTTTGAAGGGCAAGGCGGTTCAGTAGATTCCCTAAAGCCTGTCTCTCCTATTCAAGTTTTGTGAGCCTGAACACTTAACATAATGTTTTTAAGAGTTTCCTTATACCTTAAGAAAAATTTCTTTGTAATATATCCATTTCTTTTATTCCTTATAGTTTAGGAAGATATCCTTTACCTTGGAAAAAAAAATATTAGGTAGAGAGCCTATTTTTTTCAAAGCTCAAATGAAACAAGGTATTAGAAATACTTTGGCTCAATTCCATTATTTTATTAAAACTTTAACTAGGGAGAAGCAACCTGGGCCCTGTCCCAGGATAGAGATTTTCCTGGAGATGGAGAGTTTGCCTCAGGGCAAGAATTTAAAAAAAAAACCAACTGCTTATATTACTTTAAGGAAGAAGGGTTGGTCTAAAGTCAGTGATAGGGGCAGGGTATACATCTAGTGATATGATGGTGAGAGTTGGAGAGGTAACAGGGGTCCTATTGGGGAGAATAACTCAATTCTCTTGAGAGGGGAGAAAGGGAAAAGGCAGTGGCTGGTAGGAGCTGAGTTCAATCATGGCTTAGGGAAAGAGAAAGAGAGGCTAAGAAGTGGTCTAGAAAACAGATCTCTCTTTCAGGGGTACTTTGCAACACATTTCATCACTGAAGAAAAAAGGCAACACAATTGTTGAACAGATAAGAACGAGTGTTGTGCTGACAAGAAGCTCTCTGTCTATGATCATTTCTTAGATAGGAGATCCTAAATCTAGGCAAGGGAGGAAAAGAGAGCCCCTTTTGAAGGACATTGGCTTCCTGGGTCCATTTCTTTCTACCAATGCTAGGGAAACCTGTTAGGGCCTCAAACCCATTGGTGAGTTATGGGATATCTATCCCAAGCATGTGAAGACTTCCCCTGGCAGAATGGGTGGATAAGAATGATTCCTTCCAATGGCCACAATGGCATCTGGAGCAGATATCATGGAGCTATTAGAGCTTGGTTAGACATTGAAGACATCAAGGTCATCCTCTGCATCTTGGGCTATTGACAGTTATCTTGACTTTTGTCTTGCCACTGGACTTCAATGACTCTGGAAGAGAGAATAAGGCTGATGACTTTGTGCAACTCTGCCTCACTTAAAACCAATTCACAAGTAAGTCAAGACATCACCCTATTATGTCACTGGCTGAGTCTAGCAGTCAGAAGAGCAGAGTTCTAATCTAGTTCTTGATCAGACACTAACCATAGTCCTTTATTGCCTCCTCTGCTAAGGGAGTGAGTTTGACGAGGGAATCTGTAAGGTCCTTTCCAGTTGTATCCTTCTATAAGCCTATGAGACGTAGGCTCCATTAATTGATATGTGTGTGTGTATGTGTATGTGTAAATATATGTACACATATGTGTATGTATATGTGAGTATATATGTATACATATGTATGTACAGTATGTACATATATGTATATGTTTGGGAATATTCCCTGATAATTGACTAGTTGAGACAAATCTTCAGTTCCTTGATGTGTAAACAACTCTGCCTTAGACTCTTAGTAGCTGTGTGATTCTGGACATGTCATTTCACTTCTCTAAGCCTCAGTTTCCTCCTCTATAAGATTAGGATAATAACATCACCAACTTCATAAGGTTTTTGTGAAGATCAAAGGAGATAATAAATGCTAAAAGCTTTACAAGCCTTAAAGTACTACATACACCCTAGTAATACCAATGTTGTTATTGCTATTATTATTATTCTGAATGGATGTAGGCAGGATCAGAGCAGAGTTAGTTTGGACAAGAACACAATGGATTCTCTAAGGATAGCTTAGGACAGGCTTTCTAAAACCTGAGAACATTTTCATTAAGGAGCTGGAGAATTTAGGAAAGGGGATTCCCTCCAATAATTATTTTTTCCGAAAACCTCTTTTTCAGGGTGATTCATGTCTTTACTAGGTTGGTCTCAGGGTACTTAATGTTTTTTTCAAACACAGAAACTTTGTAAAAACCACCTACTAAGCCACAAAGAGGTTATGATTTACATCTGAGAAGAGGACCCAGACAGAAATTAGAGTCACGAAGCATTGAAATGACTCAGGCCATGAGAATCAACGAGTTGTTCAAAGCTGGCTGTCATTAGTGTTGTATTTTCCTTTCTAAGTCTTACAAGTATCACCCATACTGACATTTCCCATTTGAGTACCCTGAGAAAAGAAAAGCTTTTTGCCACAGTAAAGAGCAAAGCTGGGAACTGGGAGACACCAGACAAGGAAAGGAAACAAACAAACAGGAAAAGGGAGTACTTTGGCCTTTACCCTGCCTCAAGATAAATGTCACAAGACTCAAAAGCCTTGATACTGTGTGGACTAAAAGCCTGGAGAACAAAATAACAAAAAGCAGGAAGCTTCAGATAGACTCTAAGCTCCTTGAAAGCAAGGATTGTTTCATTTTTGTCTTTGAATAACTAATGCCTACCGCAGCCTCTGTCACATAGTAGGAGCTTAATAAATGATCGTTGATACATTTGAGAGAGAGGAGCAAACCATCCTTACCCATCTTCAATTGGTAGAAAGCAATAAGCAAAGGTTAGAATTAGAAGGTGTGTTTCTGCCAGAGGAGCCCTTATATTTAGGTCTGCAAGTGACAGCATTTACATAACTTAAGGGGACTCCCACTTTCTCATGCAAGGCTATCTCTCCTTTGTTTTCCCTCTTTTAATAAAGTATACTTCTGTAATTTTGTTAATTTTATTTTAACATAGCTTTAGAGCTATAAAGAAGCCATGTAGTTCACTGAGTTCAGTCCCCTCATTTTATAGATGAGAAAACTGAGGCATCAAGATACTAAGTAACATGTGGATTATAGAGCTGGTAGGTGTCTGAGGCTGGATTTGAGCCCAGGTCTTCCCAACTTTTGATACAGTACCCTATCCACTACCCCTCACTAGCTCACTTTTCTGTGAGGTACCAAACATAGAGTTGTCCAGGATTCCTTAGTGAGCAGGGGATAGAGCACCGGACATGGAATCAAAATGATCTGAATTCAAATCTAGCCACAGGCTGTCTTACTATCTATCTGACCATGAGTTAGGCACTTATCTCATCTGCCTTAGTTTCCTCATCTGTAAAATTGGAATAATAATAGCACCTACCTCCAAGGGTTATTCTGAACATCAAATGAAATTTGTGTAAATTATTTTGAAAATCTTAAAAGCGCTATATAAATGCTAGCTATTATTATTAGAAGTGAGAAAATTCTGTATTTTCTGTTTAGACACTTCATGTCATAAAAGTAATATAAAGGTTTGACAAATAAGGATACAAAAAGAACTTTAGTAGGGGTTGATGAGACCCTTTCCCATAGTAACTTGCTAATCTTTGTATTATTACAGGACATTCTTGACTAGTTATTAGGATTTTGGGTGTCTTTTTTTTTCCAGTAGTTGTGATAAATTTCATGATCATGGGATCATGAAAAGTTTTCTTTGCTGCCATTAGAACTTAACTCAGGCTCAGCTAATCTTGATACCATTCATACAGGAACACAACACAGTTTTAGATTTATTTTCCAGTAATTCTTCTTGCTTCCATTTCCTGTACATATCTTTGAAAACATTTAAGTTGACCTAACAATTCCCTATGCATTGATATGTGTTTTTTAGATAGGTTCAGTTTCTATTTGTACCTTTAGTATTTAATTTTTAAGAATGCCTCATCTCTTTTGGATTACATTTTTTTTCTAAAATATTAGACTTATATTTTCTTTAAACTCCTTAAAATTCACTTTACAAACATACAAAGTGCCAAATATGCACAGATTTCTTCTCCTTTTCTATTATGAACTCTCAAAGAATTCAGAGGTCATTTCCCCCTTATTTTCTATTTTCAATAGTCAATTCCTGCTGGTTAATCAGTTAAGTCTACAATTGGCTTTTTCTTCATTGTTTTCTGTACATTTTGAAGACTATAACTATAATAATAATATCTAATATTTATGTTGCGCTTATTATGTGCCAACCATCGGCTAAATGCTTTACTTTACAATTGGTATCTCATTTGAGGTAATAATTATCATTAATGCAAGTCAATAATATACTAGCTTCTCAACTTTTGGTAGATAGAGATTTCCAGAACATAGTTATACAGTTATATCAATGCTATATCATGCAGCCATTCTAGGTTTCTGATATGTTCTCTTAATTCCTTGCCTGTTGCCTCCTTTTGTCTAGGTTATCTGAAGTCACAATCACTCAATAATATTGCTTCATTAAGCTGTCCAACATTCTCTCATCCATTACCCCTTATAATCAATGACTCTTTTTTTTTTTTTGCAAGACAGATTACCAGAATGAGAGGTGGACTCTCAAGTTTATCAGAGTAAGAGTTTCCCCAAAAATGATTTTGTCCATTTAGGGGGTGAATTCACACATTGATCCCATTAGCAGCACGCTTTAATGACTGAACTAACCAACCAAAGAACTGTATCTTCCTTTCTTCTCTCTTTTTTTAAAGATTTATTCATATTTTTGGTTTTTACATTATAAACAACAATAGATTACTCCCACTTCAAAAAAGCTCTCTTGTAAGTAAAGCAATTAAGTAAAACTAATAATATAGTGGCCTCCTCTGAAAATATATGCAACATTCACATCTCTCCACATTTTTATTATTTTAGAAAATTAACAAAAATATGTTTTATCTTCCTTCAACACTCCCACCACACTGTGGAAAAAAAAAGAAGAAAGGAAAAACAAATTTCTTGTAGTAAATATGCATAGTCAAGCAATAATTCCCTCAATGGCTATATATATCACCCATACATATATACATACATACATGCATACTGCATGCATTGTGTTTATGTCTCATTCTGCACCCTAAGTCTATCACATTTCTGGAATGGATAACACATTTCATCATCAGCCCTCTAGAGTAATGAATGGTCATTGTGTTGATCAGAGCTCTTAAAGCTTTGAAAGTTATTTGTCTTTGTTATTGTTGTTGAGTCATTTCGGTTGTATCTGACTCTTCATGATGCCATATTGGGTTTTCTTGGCCAAGATACTGAGATGTTTTGCCATTTCCTTCTCCAGCTCGTTTTTTAATTGAGGAACTGAGGCAAACAGGGTTAAGTGACTTATCCAGGATCGCACAGCTAGTAAGTGTTGAGGCCAGATCTGAACTCATGAAGATAAGTCTTCCTGGTTCCACACTCTATCCACCGCAATACCTGGCTGCCCTGTTTGTCTTTGGTCTTGTGTCTATATAAATTATTCTCCTAGTTCTGCTTATTTCATTCTTCATCAGTTTATACAAGTTTCAAATTTTTAATTTTTATAATATTGATGTTATGGTACAAATTATTTTTTTTCTGATTCTTCTTACTTCACTCTGAATCAGTTCATATAAGAGTTTCCATGTGTTTTTTGAAGTTATCTCTTTCCTCATTTCTTAAAGAACAATAGTCATTCATTATATTCATATATCTCAATTTATTCAGACATTCTTTAACTGATGAACATCCTTTTCATTTCCAGTTCTTTGTTATCTCAAGAAGAGTTGCTAGAAGTATTTTTATACATGTAGGACAATAGGATATTTTCTCTTTCTTTTATTTCTTTTGGGTATAGGCCTAACAGTGCTGCAGCAATATGAAAAAAAAAATGCTCCAAGTTGCTACTAATTAAAGAAATGCAGATTCAAGCTATTCTGAGATTTCACTTCACACCCGTCAGAAGGGCAAAGGTGACAAAAAAAAAAGGAAAATTATAAATGTTGGAGGAACTGGAGAAAAACAGGCACATTTATGCACTGTTAGTAGAACCGTAAATGGGTACAGCAATTCTGGATTTGGAATTACACACAAAAAAGTTCCTTTCTTCTAATAATTTTTCTTTGAATTTTAAATGGAAAAGAGTACTTGTGAGGTGAATTGAATGTATTTTCTTCGGGTAAATTTGTGAATTCCCTTACAATGATTAACACGAAGGATAATAGGAAGTCAAACTAGCCAGTTGCCAGCATTGGAAGAAATAGTTTCTGACAATGCCATTTTAGTGAAACAAATACAATCTTTGCAGCTTTAGAAAGTTAACGATATCAGCTACTTATAGGATACTTTGTATGGATCATCATATTTAATTTTTACAAACCTGTCAGCTAGATAATACAAATATTATTATACTTTCAGGTAAGAAACCTAGCCTCAGAAAGCTGAAGTGATTTACTCTTAGTTACACAGTAAAGTAATGTCAGAGCCAGATTTGAATTCCCTCAGTCCAATGCTCTTTTGATTATACCACAATATTTCCCCAAATACTCTAATTATTTGAATTAAGTTAGGCCCCAAATATAATCCATTCCCTAAAACAAAATCCCTTTGGAAGACTGGTAGATAGATAAGTAGATGAATAGATGAGTTGATAGATAGATGATAAATAGAGAAATTCATTGAAAAATAATATTGATCATAGCATTAGGGTTTTATACAAGCCAAATTATTTGAGAAGAAAGGGGAGGAAATAGTGAAGGTATATTGTTACTATTCAGTTGTTTCAGTTGTGTCTGTCTTTTCATGACCCCATTTTGGTGTTTTCTTGGCAAAGATACTGAAGTGGTTCACCTTTTCCTTCTCCAAGCTAATTTTATAAATGAGGAAATTGGGGTAAACAGGGTTAAGTGACTTGCCCAGGGTCACACAACTAGTAAGTGTCTGAGGCCATATTGAACTTTCAATGATCAGTCTTCCTCTAGGCCTTGCACCTAGCTGCCTCAGTGAAGATAATATATCCTAAATTTAATACAATGTGTCATCAAACTATTAGTCAACAAAAATGTATTAAGAACCTATTGTTTGCCAAGCACTGTGCTAAATGCTAGACATATAAAGACAGAAATGAAATAGTACCTGCCTGCAAGGAGTTTACATGCATTGGGGATTTAAAGATCTAATATTTAAATTCCTTTCCCTAAAATTTATTGGACATAATTGAGGGAATTTAAATTTTGGTTTTTGCTTTAAATTTTTAGTCTCAAGAAAATTTGATATTTGATATTAGATATTTTGAGAATATTTCAAGGAATTTCAAGTCCAGAGGTGGGTAACCTGCAGTCTAGAGGCCATTCTAAGTGCTTGGATGTGGCTTTTTGACTGAGTCCAAGTTTTACAGAATAAATCTTTTCATTAAGGGGCTTTGTTCTGATAAGTTTAGATTCAGTCAAAGGGCTACACCTGAGGACCTAAAGGGCCACGTATGGCTCCTAGGCTGCAGCTTCCCCACCCCAGGTAGTCTATGCTATGTTATGCCTAGATTATGGATTAGATTATAAACCCCTTCAAAAGCAGACACTATTTATTCATATTATGCCACACCATATCATACTAAGTTTTATAATATTGTTATGTTTTGTTATGTTAGGTTATATTAATTCACATACAACATATTTATGTTATATTACACAAGTATGTATACTGTGTTTTCCTCTACACCAAGTTCATTGTTTCACAAATTTTCATTGAATCTTTTATGTCTGGCATTTCCCCTTTTTGAATACATAGTTAGTCATCCTGTCTTAGTGCCTCCCCCTATCAATAGACAACCAGAGTCACAGATTTATTTCTTGTTATATTTCTAGCAGTTATTTGTTTTTCTTCCTCTTAAAATTTTTCAAAAGGAATTGAGATTCAGCAGACTGTGGAGTTGGGAAAGCAGCCTTAAAATTACAAGGGCAGAAGTTGAACCACACTGTATGTTGTTTTTATGAAAATACAAATTGTTAAGGACAATTTGCAAAATGCAGATATATTTTAAATTGACATGTCCTAACATTGTAATCTTGAATTCTAGCAGTTACCCATAGTTCAGTACTACTTTAACATTCAATTATATTAATGGTAAGTGATTTTCTTAGTCACTAGGTTCCATATGCAATTCAATTCAAAGCAGCGAATATTTATTGAGTATCTATAAGGTGCAAAGCACTGTGTTGGATATGAAGAATGCAATCCTCTGAGCTGGTAGCAGGAAAAGTTATTTTTTTTTCCAATATTAAAAATGAATTCACACATAAAATAGAGGTATAGCTAATTTCAAGAGACCCAGACTAAAATTCTTCTTCATTAATCTTTAATTTGTCTATGCATAATGTTATAAACTTATATTATCCAAGTTAAGCATTCTTTAGAAAGATAGTCAAATGGGGTGGGCTGGGGGTTAGAGCATAGTAGAGGGAGAACTGGTGTTATTGTTAGGAAGACTTAATTTCATGTCCAGCCTCTGCCATATATTGACTTTGTGATTCTGACATGAGTTACTTAAAATTAAGACTATCAAGTTGCTGATCCATTGCTTTGGTAGATGGAGTCTTATCATCAGGAGCAATCTATAACAAAGAAATCTTAAGTCTGGGCTCAGATTCTTAAAATCCAGCCACTACTCATGTTTTTAAGATCTAGCTCATTTGCATTAGCAATAAAATGCCTAGATTCCCTAAGAGTCTGCCCAATATGACAGATGTTCTAATAAACCTTGTATTTGGCTGAAAGAAGGCTTGGGTCGAATTAATTTGGGCAGGATCCATGTATAGTGATTTTTGAGTCCCAGCACCCCTAAACCTCTACACCTCAACATTTTGGTGGCCCGTAGGGGGAAGCTACCAACCCCAAGTTCTTCTGCAGTCAAGATTAGAAAGTATGTAAGCCTCCCCTCCTTTTTTGCCCTGCAATTGGGGTGGCTCTCTAAGCACCTAGCGAGGCTTGGAGGTACTTTTCTGGCAGACAGTTACAAGGTTGTCTCACCCTTGGCCTGATGCTCTCAGGCTCTTGGTCCACTGGGTCGGTTCAAGGCCATGGACCTGAGTACATCTTCTGCAGCACAGAGGACAAGGATAGACGCCCTATCCAGAAGTGTATGACCAATTCTGTCAATTTTCTCAGCTCTAAGGAATTGGGAAAACTGCAGGTGCTTTTTGGTTCCCTGAGGCTTACTTACTCCCTTCCCTCTACACCCCTGAATCCTCCTTCATGTGGGTTACAGGTAAAAGTTAGAACAGTTAAAAACATCTTAGCAGATTCTGGAAGTTTTGGGATCAATTATTAAGGAGTTTTGAAACATCTCTTTACAACCCTTGTCACTCCCTTCTCCCACTCTCTTCCCTTGAGTCAAGAAGGTATAGGTTAATCCTTCTCATAGGAGAACAGAGTTTTACATACACACACACACACACACACACACACACACACACACACCCCCCTCTGAATTTGTCTTCTACAGCATGGGCCCCCTGGCAATGGCCTTGGGCCCTGGGGCAACCTTTGTTTGGAAGCATCACCTAGGTTTGGCATATCCTGCTCAAGGTAAAGAAGCTATCCTCTGAGGGGCAGCTAGGTCGTGAAGTGGATAGAGCACTGGCCCTGGAGTCAGGAGGACCTGAGTTCAAATCTTGCCTCAGACACATGATACTTACTAGCTGTGTGACCCTGGGCAAGTCATTTAACCCTAATTGCCTCACCAAAAAGAAAAAAAAAGCTAGCCTCCAGACTCGGGGAAATATACTCCTTTAAAGTTGTAGTTTTAACTGATAATAATGAGATGTTGATTCTCTGTGTAAAGTAATTTGGAAATGCATTTAACAAAACTGAAGTCACCTAACTGGTAATGGGTTTGTTTCAAGTTTCAAATTGGTGACCTTTTTGTATCAGTTATGTCAAGCAACTTTTCCTAATTTGGTAACTGCTAAAATAATTTGCCTATTGTTGGTTATTGTTTTAATGTGTAAACTTTCTGTCTTGCTGAGAATTTACAAGTATGTAGAAATAATCTCTCAAGATTGGCTTCTTACACCAGGACAAATTTAAATTTGAGGTGTAAATCCCAGAAAAATTTTTCCTAAGCTGTGATTAGTGAAACTTGTTGTTTGAGGTAAAAGCTCATAGGATTTTATTTTGAGTTGTCTGATGGATCACAATCCATTGATAATCAATAATCCACCATCTGAGAGAAATGCCACAAGCTGCCCAGAGAATCTGATACTAGTGGGAAGTCAGCATTGGGAAAAGCTGAGAGGACAATTTTAGCCTCAGTCTAAGATGGGATCCTCCTGACTCAGTTTCCCCATTATGTTCCTTTGAAAAGGAATGTTCCTACCTGGCTATTCCTGAGTCTGGCTATCAGGTGGATTTGATATTGCATGGTTGGAAAACTGAATTATCTGAATCCAAACAAAGCTAAGGATATTTTATCCTGTCATATCTGGTCCCTGAAGTCTTTTCTGTCAAATTTGTGTCTTCCAGACTACAGTTCATTCACCTACAGTTGGTTGCAAACAGCAGGTACCAACCAATGCCCCCATCCCTGCTCCCCCAATCCCTGCACCATTCCCTGGATGCAGCCTGTGCTCGGTTCTAGTCAACCTCCTCTTTGGGACTCCCTCGAGGCTGAGAGAGCTCTATGCTCCTTGCCAGCATGAAGAAGTTTCAGAAGCCAAGAACTTCATCCCTTACCCCAAAATAATTTGGGGCCCATTTGAATGGGGGGGGAATAATGAGGATGGGATCTGGACCCCAAAAAAGGAAAAACCCTGGACTTTCCCACATGGCCACATCTCTGGAGTTCTCCTGAGGCTGTAATCCTATCAACTGCTCTTTCATTATTGTCTATGCCCAATTTCCCAATTCTAATTCCAGGCCCTCCATTGTCTATTACCTCCAGATGGCCCCCAGCCACTTCCCACCCTTAATCCTGTCTAGACTCCATTCTCCCTTGGCTAAGTGGTCCAGGTCCCTACCGGCCACTCACATTCAGATCTTCCTGAGACCCCTCTTCCCTCCTACACACAGTCTTTCTGTATATAAGGTCCATCTTGTCTCCATTAAGGTGCTCAGATTCTTAAAATCTAACCACTGCTGCTCAGATTCCTTAAGAACCTAACCAATAGCTCACAAATGTTCAGGTTCCTTAAGAGTCTGGGCAATATGAAGAATGTTTAATAAACCTTGTGTCTGGCTGAAAGAAGGCTTGAGTCAAATTCATTCAGACAGAACCCACATTTCATGATATTGGGGTCCAAGCACCTCTTCTAAATGGCAACATATTCCCTGACTCAACATATGGTTCTCCTCCAGGGTCCTAGCCATCAACTTCTAGATGATTGCTGAGGTTACCAACCTCTGACTGAGTCCAAGATTTTCTAGCCCACTGGACCTGAAGTCTAACCCCTTGAATGGGACCCAGAGAGGCAGGGACAGTTCTACACCCTTTGCCAGCAAGAAGCAGTTTCGGAAGCCAAGACCTTCACCCCTTACCCCAAAATAATTTATGCCCCATTTGTTTGAGGGGGGAATGATGGGGTACTGGACCAAGCCAAGACCTTTGCCTCTTACCCCAAAAAAGAATTTGGGTCCCATTTGTCCAAGGGATTCTCCTTGAATTCTCAACTGGTCTTTTAATATCCACTATACCCAATCTCTCAATTCTCAGTTACCCTTAGCCTAGCCTAGCCCTCCATTGTCTTCTCTCCCTATGGCCTCTGGCTACTTCCTCCCCTTGACCCTATCTAAACCCCATTCTCAACCTTCTAGTCACTCCCATCAAGATCCTTCCTAGATCCCTCCCACAATCTTTCTGTATATAAGGTCCATCTTGTCTCCATTAAGGTGCTCAGATTCCTTAAAAACCTAGCCAATAGCTCACAAATATTCAGATTCCTTAAGAGTCTGGCCAATATGGCAGATCTTTAATAAACCTTATCTCTGACTGAAAAAAAAAATCTAGCCACTGCTCAGATTCTTAAGCTCTGGCCAGCTTGCATTAGTGACACCAATGCTTAGGTTCCTTAAGAGCCTGCCCAGTATGACGGATGTTCTAATAAACCTTGTCTTTGGCTGAAAAAAAAGAAATAATAAGTCTGATTCAAAAAATAAAAATCAAATGGATTAACTGGGTTAAATAACAGAGGCAAACTTTTTTTTAATAGGAGCCATCATAATTATTTCTGCTGAGGACTAAAAAAACCCCTGTCTTTTCTCCTTATTTTGAAGAGTCATATATCCAATCAATCCATGAAAAAGTACTTCAGACTGACATCTATTCTTTCTTTTCTTTTTATGTGCTGTAGATCAAAATTGTCCTAGACTAGTGATCAGAGAATCATAGACTTGAGAGCTGAAATGAATTCTCTTGCTGGGCATTGAGGATAAAGAAAATACAATCATGGAATATTAGGACCTTAAAGATTATCTCCTTCAAATCCTTCATTTTATACATAATTAAATTGACAAGCCAGACAGGTTAAGTGAATTTTTTATTTGCTTTTTTATTATGAACTTAACAACTATTCACAAGCATAAACATTTCAATATATGGGGAAAAAAAGCAAATTTGTGATCATCAGTTCACCATGTCTCTGCTCAAGTGTTAGACTGATCAGTGGATACAATAGGAGAAAAGAAGGGAAAAGAAAGTCTTGATAAAGGGAGAAAGATTTGTTGGAAGAGTCGGAGAAAGTCTTCTCAGCTATTTAAAAATGAAGAAAAATGAGTGCAGTAGGTGCCTATTAAATGCTTATTGGTTGATTGGTTGATAGCATGAGTATGGCAGTAGTAGCAGCCATCCCTGGTTCCTCCTCTACAGAATCAAAATGTTGATAAATGGTCAAAGGATGTGAATAGGCAGTTTTCAGAGGAAGAAATTAAAACTATAGTCATGCAAAAAAAATTAAAGTTATAGTCATAAGAAAAAATCACTAATTATTAGAAAAATGCAAATCAAAACGACTCTGAGGTACCACATCATACCAATCAGATTGACTAATGTGACAAAATAGGAAAGTGATAAATTGGAACACTAATGCATTGCTGGTAGAGTTGTGAACTGATCCAGCCATTTTGGAGAGCAATTTGGAACTATGCCCAAAGGGCTATAAAATTGTGCCTACCTTTTGACCCAGCAATACCACTTCTAGATCTGCATCCCAAAGAGATCATAAAAATGGGGAAAATATTTATAGCAGGTCTTTTTGTGGTAGCAAAGAATTGAAAATTGAGGTGATGCCCATCAGTTGGGGAAAGAATGAACAAGGATGAACAATAAAATGTGATGGAATATTATTGTGCTATAAAAAATGATAAGCAGTCAGACTTCAGAAAAACCTGGAAAAATTTATATGAACTGATGCTGAGTGAAATGAGCATAGCCAGGAGAACATTGTACATGACATGTGAAGACTTTTTTATTTCCTTTTTTATTATGAACTTAACAACTATTCACAAACATAAACATTTCAGTATATGAAAAAAATCAAACTTGTGATCATCAGTTCACCATATCGCTGCTCAAGTATTGTCTCATTATGTGAAGACTGACTTTGATAGGCTTAGCTCTTCTCAGCAAAGCAAGGATGTAAGAAAAATACAATGGAAAATGCTATATACATCCAGGAAAAGAACCATGGAGTCTGAATGCAGATGGAAGCATACTACTTCTCCTTTTCTTTTGTTGTTTTGTTTTATTTCTTCTTTCTCGTGATTCCTCCCATTAGTTCCAATTCTTCTGTACATCATGACTAACATGAAAATATGCTTAATATGAAAAAGAAAAAGAATCAAGATGCAATAGAGCTAATGCCAATTGTGAATATATGGGATGGCACCATTCTAAATAAATACTTTTAAGGACCTAAAAGAAATTGATGAATTGAAATAGCCCTCCAAAGTATTTTGTATACATTTATCTGACCCCACATGTATAACAGAAGGAAAAAGCCAAACCAGGGAAGCTCATCTTCCAAAGGGTAATGTAGAGTAATGAAGGAAAGAAGAGTTCAAAATTAACTTAATTCACTGAGTCAGCATCCCTGGAGGTCAAGAGGGGTTATTCTTATGTGATCATTTTAGCTAACTCTTGGCTGATATTTAAAAAGAATGTAAGCCAGAGCGAAAGGGAAAGTGTTATTTAGAAATTGGGTTCCAAGTTGGTTTTTTTGGGATTTGTTAACATTAGTTAATTTTGCCTGGGGATTGGACATTGGGATTTTTTCTAGTCAAATAAAGAAGTATTTCTTTTTCCTAGACAAAGAATTTTAGAATTTCTGAACTTCTACAACAGTGTACTCTACCTATTGTTTTCATATGCTTCCTTAACCAGCAAATGATGTGGTAAAATTGTGGGTAGTGGCAGCATGAAGAACAGAACCATTTTAATTTGTCCCATCTGGCATATTAGCATTAATAAAAGATGCTTAAAAAGAGGTGCCTTGAAAGGCTTTCACCTACTGATTTAACAAGATAATAAGGAAAGCTTGCAATCTGCCACTAAATATAACTGATAAGAATAAGAGTGAGTGTAAAATGATGATCACAGAGATTAACCTTTGAGACACAATTTTTAAAACCCCACTGATTACAACACAATCACATTAGTACTAACATAAAAACAAGTTGTTCTTGGGTTTTAGCATAAATATAGTAGGTAAAATTCCATTTTCTATCACTACCAGCTCTATGGAATCCAGGTAACAGGACCAAAATTAAGATAACTCCCAGGGCAACCCTATCCATCTCACTGACCATAATGATTGCCAGCCTCTATGGAATTAATTAACCCAGCCATGATCTGCTGTATCGAGTGAATTATTCTATTTTTACTTCAGATTCAGTGCAATAGATTCTCAATAGTATGTGTCTTCAGTACTTGATATCACATTTCCCATGTATGCTATTTTCTTTGTGCCCACCTCTGTGCTAGCACTTCATTAGTATTTTTTCCCATATACACTGGGTTTTTGGTGGGGCATAGGGAAGGTTTGACAGAGACTAGCAGCCTCTCAATTAAAATGGGATTTGGGGATCATTTTCTTCTTAATTAGAAAATTTCCTGAGTGGTTTGTCTACATTTTTCACAGTTCCACTGACTGATCATTTTGACCACAGTCACAATTCTGAGGACTGGCACTACTAACTACGTAGAAAAATGAATGGCTTAGAGAAGAGGTAGGCACAGATACAGAAAGAACCTATTTCTCGAGGCTACTCAGAACAGAGATATTGATTGGGAGAATTCACAGATTGTAAATTAGGAAGTTAAGGAACTCCACTGTGTGGGAATAGCTGTTTGCTTACCAAAAGCCCTGCTCCTACAGCCATGAATTTATAATCAGAAGAAACCTATTCATCAGTAGATTATGCTGTAAACAAACACCTGGAAATATGAGGAGAAAAGTGGTTGCATAAGATAAACCACAGCTATTCTAGGTCTTAAGTAAAGGGGGAAGGATTTTTTTTAAATTAATGCAAAATTTGACAGCATGTAAAAATCAGAGCAGAAGAAATACCCTGTGATGTAAATTTAAGGTATCTCCAGGGCAACAAATTCATTTGGTATCATGCATCAACAAGCACATAGGGAGTGTCCAGTGACTTAACAGTTTAACTTTTGCACATATGGTATCCATTCCTCAAGGCAAACTTTGTGCTGCAAAGGTATAGGATCAACCTATATCAATCACAATGAATGTTTATATACATTGTGTGTAATCATCTCTACTATACATTGGTACTAATTTTTCGATTGAAAGCAACTGTGTATATTTTAAAAGTCAAATATGAAAAGTAGTGCAGATTGAGGATAATAATGAGAATTCTGTGTTCAGAATGAAGATTGAATGTGGCCCATAGGAGAGAATGATAAACCCATGGTAACCATGGCATATTTTTTATTTTTAGACAGCCCCAATTAATCAAAATCAGTTTTTGCAAAATTCATTTTTGTTTAGATTGAAAAATTCAGCTACAAAATAACCCAGCAGTAGATCCAGGACTAGGAGAATGGCTAATACTGTATTTAAATCACTGTCAATTCAGCAATAATAAAAGGGCTCAGTCCCCATTCAGCCTCCATTTCAGTGGATTTGGGAAGAGGAGAAAGGGTGAAGCAGGGATTGAAATTTGTACTGTTGCTATGAATAATCCAGACTTCTAATTTATCAAATTCAATATTGTTTTTCAGTACATTGGAAAATAACCACTTTTTTTTTTAGTTTCTCCTAAGAATCTTGGAACATGAGCTCATTTAGTTCATTTGAAACTGTATGCTGCAAAAACACAAGACAGTCATACTGATGCAAGATCACCTCTCTTACTCCTAATGATTCATTTTCATTTCACAAGCTCTTATTTTCTTCCCTACCCTTTGCCCTACCCCAATCACTAATTCTTCTAAACGGTATGTTCAGGTCACCTTCATTAAAAAGATATATCTGTGCTTATTTTATAAGACACATAATATTTGCATAAGAATTATTGATTCATTTTAGAAAAGGATGATATCCCAGCACATACATACCTTTATGTACATTGCGTAGATGCCTGTTGACAACAGTACTAAACATGAGATGCTGCTAGAGGGAAGAGGGCTAATCTTTTGGAAAGTGAAGGATGGGGGGGGGGAGCCTACCAAGTAGAAGGTAAAAGAATTCTTCAAAGTGGGGGAAAATTGCTTTGTATATCTGTCCTCATTAGCAAACTTTATAGGGAATTATAAATTCTCTTGTTGGGCATTTGGGATAAAATAATTCTCCAGAGAAATGCTTCTATCTTCTAGATGATTTCTGTATTGTAGGTGAAGCTATAAAGGGAAAATCATTGTTTAACAAGTTAATTGGCTATTTATCACACTTACTAACAAAGATTAGTTAAGTAGGGGAAGATTTTGGTCCTAATGAAACCAAAGGTGATGTCCTAGGACTATATGGGCTAGTTAGCTTTACTTTATTGTTGGCTTCAGACCATCTTTCTGACTCAGACTGACTTCCTCATGAAAACATTTCACTTGTATTAAAGGGTCAAGGTTAAACATTGAAAAAACGGTGCTAATTCATTGTCATTTCTTTAAAAACAGCCCAATCCTGTATCAGTAGCTTCATCTTCGTAAACAAAAGATGCTAATAATAAAAGAAATTTATGTAGCACTTTAAGGTTTGCAAAGAATTTTGCATACATTATCTAACTTGATACTTATAATAACTTTTTAAAGCATTGTATGTATCCATTGTATATATGCATTGGATGGATAAGGAAACTCAGACTCATTGAGATTAACGGATTTGCCCACCATCACAATCTAATAACTGCCAGAGGTGAGATTCAAACTCAGGTTTAGCCACAGTAGCCAATGCTTGTTCTATTATGTTATATTGTCCTTTATAGACCTTAGGGCAACTTCTTTATAGCAATCATTTAAAATATAATTTATAAGAGGAAAATTAAGCTAAAGTAGCTAAATAGAAACACTGTAAGAAACTCATTCTGAAATATCTTATGCCAATGTCTTATTATGACATTGGCTCTTGAGGGTGATACCAGTGGGATGTAATCTCTGACAAGTTTTAATAAGCTGAAAGGCTTCAGGTAGCAGCCCAACAACCCATCTGAAGAGCTGCCTTAATTCAGAAAGCACTGGCTACCAGGTGATTATTTGGGAGGACCGTGATGATTCAGGGAACAAGCAAAATTAAAAACAAAACAAAACAAAATAATCTGTTAGAATAGAGCAGAATATCCTCTATTCTTAGACTGTCTATAAACATGAATTTAAGTTCTGATAGGTTTAGCATGCCCTTCATCTAATGACCAATAATCTGAAATTCTGTTGAAGGAATTAAACCATAGCAACATGAATCTTCTCCATATAAATTAACCAAAACAAACAAACATATAACTATAACACATATGTAACATATAACTATAAAAGTAAACAAGCATATATATATATATATATGCATGTATGTATGTATGTATGTATGTATGTATCCCTGTTCACATACAATTATTCTTTAATCCTTTTTAATTGTTAGCCCACGCATTTTTCTACATATTCGTTTCCCTGGAACCAGGAATACATAGCTAAATATGAAAGTTGATGAATTGGGAATTAAGTAGGTGAGAAGAGGAAATATTGGAAGGGTAAAAGTTTCTCAAACAGAACAGGTAAAGATAAATTATGTCCTTCATATTTAAGGAAGTTAGACTGAAAAAGCGAGAAGCTTGGGTGAAACACTTTAATGAGCTTATTCAATTTATGAAAAATCTCCAAAGGCTACAATATGGCTAATACATCACTAATTATTTTTTAAGAACTCCAAGATATCAAAGATTGGCTTTTTATTTTAAGACATCCATCTTGATAATAAATATAATAGCTTCTTTAAAGATTTTCAGGATAAAGGAAATAAAAAGGTTTCATTTCATTCAAATGAAAAATCCCTTACTCAAATGTTTTGAACTATCTTAAGATACTATATATGTCATTATTATTATTATCATTGTTTCTATAAGTATTAGTGATAAGCTGCTTTGAAGAAAACATTTGATGAACTGCTACCAGTGGTTATGATCTTTTATTTCAATTTGGTTAAATTTAGCCAACATACAGTCATTGTCTCATTCCTAATTTTTTTTCAATTTTTTTTCTCTTTTTCTGACTATGGAAACCAATATGATTGACTTGAACAGGAATGAAACATTCAGTCTGACCCATTGTTATGGCTTTTTTGCAGATTATATGTAGAGAAGGATCCTTTGTACAATGGATTAACTAAATGCAGGTAGCTGCATAAAGTCATCACCCTGTCTATAACCTTTCCCTAAATCATCTGTACCCCTTTCTCTTATTTGAATCACAAATCTCATATTTTGGAGCTAATTAAGCTTCCTAATGGTATTAGGTCCCTATTCTGAAACTTCTATTTGTCTGTACATTGTATTATCAGCTAACCAAAGGAAGAGACATGTGGCTTAATGTGCTCTCCCATTAGTTGTACAGCAATAGTTGTATTTCTGTTGCTGGTCAAAAGCCAAACCCTCTCTGCTTACTGCCCTCAATGCATTTTTTAATGAACTGATATCCATAATTTCAATGTAAATCAAATTCATACTAATATTAAAAATAATCTACTCAAACATGTTCCTTGGTACCATTAAACTTTAAATAGCTTTGAAACACACACACACACACACACACACACACACACACACACACATACTCCCTTTCCCAAAACATGAAGTAATTATTGTGCTCTAATCACCTTAGCCTGTATTTGATTACTGAGATTCGATAAATGTTAAACACATCAAACATTCAGCAACAATGTTTAAATTCCACTGATGCCTAGCTAAAGGAAAATAAGATGTACACATCTGGTTAGTTCCTTGAGTTATAAATCTACAATTAAAATTTAGCCAAGCTTTAGATACTTAACTGCTTAATTGACCATATAATTCCTGAACATTCTACAAGTATCCTGTTATACGAAACACATGGATGTAGGTACATGGCTCAAGGATGACAAATCTTGGCTATAAAATTCTCCTGTACTTTTTAATTTGTCTTTTTGTTGAAATGCCTCAAAAGAAAAAAAAAGCCTTATGTGGTACCCTTTGAACAGATATGTATTTACTTAAAACCTTCCACATGCCTTTTCCTTTTGTAGCAGTGTATCTAGAAGCTGCCCTAATTAGAGCAAATGCATTGTGTAAATTTCTTTAAAAAACATCAAAGGACTCTACAAATGTCTATCATCATCATCATCATCATCATCATCATCATCATCATCATCATCATCATCATCATCAGGGTGGTGTGATGAACAGAGGGATTGACGTGAATGAGAACAACCTGAGTTCAAAATATTGCCTCTGGCACTTGCCAGATGCATGAACATGGAACAGAGGCTTAACCTGTCTGAGCCACTGCTTCCTCAACTATAAAATGGGTTGTTATGAGGCTCAAATGAGACAAGATTATGTACATAAAGCCCTTCATAAAATTTAAAGCAATTTTATAAATGTTATTATTATTCATAGCTACTTCCTTGTCTGATATTACAGCAAAGTAAGATAGGTTCCATTAGGAAGGCATGGAAAAGTGAGTGGGAAGGTGCTTCTCAGGGTCTCAGAGGATCTGCATGTGTGCAGAAGCACATTGACTAGATTCTACATCACTGAAAAGACCTTGTTGGTGTCTTGTGGATAGAACTCTCAAGGGCATTTTTTTTAAAAAAAGGTAACATCAAGGAAGCATTATGTTTTGCCCTGTCACTAAATGTTTCTGAGCCATACGTGTTATTTTAGTTAAAGAAAGCAGAAATTCTGCTGAAGTATGAGTAAAGAGACACTTGAGAAGGAAAAAACATCCTGGTCCTATGGTGGTTTACTCTGATAAGAGTTCAAGAAAAAAGTTGCATTCCCAATGAGCAAGGATTTTGACAGATCTAGGCCCTGTACCTTCTTTGGTGCCACCAAATCAAGTTCAGTTGAGCTATGGAGAGTGGGGTGAGTTTGCCCAGCCTTCTAACATCCACCATATTACCATTTCATCAACATCCTGAAACACTTTTTTCCCCTGGTAACGCATCATTACTCTCCTTGTATGGTTCTTTGATCCCCCTCCCATCTCCCACTTCTTATTCCTTCTTGTTTATAGGTGACCCTTTAATGCATAACAGATTGCTTATCCAAAAACTCTCCCCTACCACTACCTCCACATTTAACATTTATTCCACATTGAAAAAAAAAACATTTATTAACAGCCTACTCAGCTCAGACCCATCAACTGTCATCATCAGTCAAATAACATCAAAATGAGATGATCTTAATATAAACATCATCATATAAATAAATATCAGTGATCTCCTCTAAATCTTTCATTCAACATTTGTTTGTTACCTATCTATTACCAAAGCAAATTATCAGAGAATTTTCAAGTTGAAAGTTAGATACCTACCTTTTCAGTAGCAGAAGAGAAATAACTTCTACAAAGGAGCAACAGTTTTAGAATCCAAGGACCTGAGATTGAGCCCCAGCTGTCTTAGGCTTGGCTAAGTAACAACCTCTCTGGACTTCAGTTTCTTCGTCTGTAAGATGAATCGACCAGGTGAACTCTAATGTACTTTCCAGGTCTAAATCCTATGATCTTATGAGTGATATCCTCACCCAACAAATGTTAGCTAAGCCACTTAACTTCCTGTCTATTGACTCCTTGACTGATTGGCAAGGGCAGAGAATAGTGGAATTATAATTTCCTTATTCCTAGAATCTATATATGCCTTTGCTAATGAAGTCCTAGACTCAGCTAACTTTTTTGCATGCCATGTCAAACTGTGGATTCAAATATAGTTGAAGGCCGCTAAAACCACCCAATCATTTTCAGACAAAATGCTAATATGAATTCCCCATAATATGATTGCACCTTGATGGAGATACTGAAGATTTGAAGATTTTAGTTGTAGCTCTATCACTAAAGATATGGGGCTGAGTGACCTTAGATGAATGAGTCATTATGCACCTCTGGACTTCAATTTTCCCATACATAAAATGAAGGAAATGAAAAGAGGTACCAAATTGACATCCTGCCAGCCAAAATACCAGAGTGTGGAACAACCAGATTGAAATATAATTAGGAAATGTTAAACAAAATAAGTGTGCACCTAGGTGGTACAGTGGATAAAGCCCCAGGCCTGGAGTCAGGAACAAACATCTTCAAATCTGGCCTCAGATGTTTATTAGCTGTGTGACCCTGGGCAAGTCACTTACCCCTGTTTCCTCAGTTTCCTCATCTGTAAAATGAGCTGGAGAAGGAAATGGCAAAGCACTTCAGTATATTTGCCAAGAAAACCCCAAATGGGGTCACAAAGGATCTGATAGGACTAAAAACCAACTAAACACAACCAAAATAAATAAAAATACAATGCCACATGGATAATGTTAATTTATGGTTTTTTAAGTCAATATGTAGCCCTACAATGATAGATTTGTTTCTATATGAGTTTGCCACCACTGGTAGATAATGCAAACTGTGACATTCTGTACCGAGCACTACATTGTAGGAGATCCAAAGAACATGTTCATCATCTTTTCATTGTATAATATACTAATAAATTTAGGAATTATAAAAGGAAAAAAGTGAATCTTCAAAGGGAGGGGATAAGGTTGAACTAAAAAAGAATATTCTAAAAATAAATTCTATGTTTGTCTCCAATACCCTAAAATCCCTAACTAACCCCACCTCACATAGAAATCATATACACTTAAGTAGTATCTCATTCACTGTACTGCATCCCTATGAAACACATAGGAAAGCCATATTTTAGTGTTCAATTTCCCTTTGCCACACAGAGCTTGAAAAGAGGTCATCCTTGAGTCAAGAGCAGACCCAAGGGCAGTGCAACACCTTCTGACTTCCAGACAATGCATTTTCCCCCACCAGCTCCTCCTCTTATGACACTCTTTTTCAGTTAGGCCTAACCTGCCATCTTTCTCTAATAACCTTTCATTTGAACAGTCAATCATTGCGAACTCAGCATCCTTTAAAAATTCTCCTTAACAACCTCATTCCCTCCTACTGAACAATACAATTACAAGAGGCAGATGAAGACAATAGAATAAAATCATCGCATAAGAATCAACAGTAACAGTTTTTAATGCACTTATCAGCTTACCCAACACAGCAAATTCTCAAATGTGGGGTAGAAAAATGTTCCAAAGAAGAAACCTTCATTCCCTAAGATTGTGCAAGCATTTAATTTTTTAATGTTACCAAATAGTCTTCATGATCCATGTTTTTTCTTTCTCTCCCATAAGGTTCCACTTTAAGACCTCCATATGCTTGGTTTTAATAATTTGCTTCCCCAAACCAGGAACCATTCCAAATGTGAGTTACGGAAATATTGTGCTTCTTATAAAAAAAAAAACATAAAAAGAAATTGCTGAAGCCCAGGTACCAATCTGTAAGACACATAGTAGCAGAGCTTTGGGGAAGTTTTGCATGAAAAATTGCACTTAAAATCACTTCTTCTGAGGCAATTTAACTCATTTCGCCACAAGTGAAAATTGCTGTGACAAATGTGTCACTATGGAGGTCAAATGGTAATTTGCACGTGTGAAGCTCTCAGCAGGAATTGTCATGTGATCCCAGCAATCACTAACATTCACACTAGAAAACTTTCTAGAAGAGATGAGGGTCATATGGACTATTTGAAGGATCAAGCAACTTGAAGCATATGTTTTCCTGGGAAGCAGAGATTGAAAGGTGCAAGGAAGAGATATGATCAAGATGTTTGGAGTGGGAAAAATACAGTAATTTTAAGTATTTATATAAAGGGTGTCTAGAGAGAAGTGTCGTCAGAAAGCAGGAAAGGAAAAGAAAAAAACTAACTTAAAAGAATTTGTTGATAGAATACATTTCAACTATGATAGGTATTGGAGAATTTTTGCACCACCTTATGATTAACTGAAAAAGAAAGAAGAAAACAGCAAAAAGGACAGTAGTGAGGGTATTGTTTGTTTGTACAAATCTATGGAATAGATCTGAATTGCCTGCTCATAACAAATTTTATGGGCACATGAATTAAAGGATGATCATAGTTTTCTGAAAGGTCTAAGAGGTACAAGCAGATCTCTCCTACTTAAAACAGGTTATTCAAGTTATATGGTGATGAATACAGTTTATATGATCACTGAAGAAAAATTACCTCTGGTTTTAAAGTATTCCTGCTTGTCTTACCACAAAGTCTCATTTCTATTAGTATATCTAAGGAAAGAAACAAGTACCTTCCTATTTGACAGAGAGTGAATTTGTCCCAGTGGGAGAGTGTATAATTTGGGATCAGGGAAGCTAGATGGTGCAGTGGATAGAGTACTGGGCCTGGAGTCAGGAAGACCTGAGTTCAAATCTGGCCTCAGACACTTACTAGCTGTGCGACTTTCGTCAAATCACTTAACCTTGTTTGCCTCAGTTACCTGTATAAAATGAGGTGGAGAAGGACATGGCAAACCACTCCAGTATCTTTGCCAAGAAAACCTCAAGTGGGATCATGCAAAGTCAGACACAGCTGAGAAGACTGAACAACAGCAAATAATTTGGCATCAAACTTGAGAATTTTAATTATTCCGACCTTGGAAACGTTTCAGAAAATCCAAGATTTTCTCTACTTCATAATAATATATCTGCTTTTCACCTTCCTCATAGTACCTTCTTGCATTCAGGCTTTTGTCAAGCATTTGTTTATTCATTCATTCATTCATTTATAAGTTATAGGCACTGTGCTAAGCTGTTGTTGTTCATCCTTCATTTTTGAAGTGGACCAATGACATCATGGGGTGACGTCTTGACTTTTGTATGAATTGGATTTAAGTGAGGTGGAGATGCACAAAGTCATCAGCCTCTCTCTCTCTCTCTCTCTCTCTCTCTCTCTCTCTCTCTCTCTCTCTCTCTCTCTCTCTCTCTCTCTCTCTCTCTCTCTTCTAGAGTCATCAAAGTCTAGTAGCAAGACAAAAGTCAAGATGACTGGTGATAGCCCAAGATACAGTGAATGACCTTGGCCTCTTCTATGTCAGACGAACCTCTGAATTCTCCACAGCACCTGCTTCAGCCTCCTTCATAGCTATTAGGCCAAATTGTTCTCATCTGGGCATTTTCCTGGGAGAAATCTTTACATGTTTGAGATAGACATTTCCAAACTTACTGATAGGTTTGAGGCCTATAGGTTAGCCCCAACCTGGTTTAGCTTGCACTGGAGAGCCAAAGAAAGAATGACAAATGAATGAATGAATGAATGAATGAATGAATGAATGAATGAATGAATGAATGGCTAAATGAATGAATGAATAAATCCTTGCCCTTAAGGAATTCATAAGCTAATGGAGGAGACAACATGCTAACAACTCTGCACATATGAAGTATGTAGAGAGTAACTTGAAAGTTATCTCTTATATAAAGAAGGCACTATGTTTGATGGAGATATATCAATGAGAAGTGGCACCTGACCTTCCTGTTCTCTATGTTCTAAATATCTGAGGTGGGATAATAGTACCATCAGGAAGTTTGGTATTGGTATCTGTATAAAAAACAGCCATGGATTTTTAATTAAATGTTCCAATTTTCATCCCAAATATTCAGCATGGCATTACTACAACCTAAGTTATATTCTAGATACAAAAGGAATCATATTTGCTTCAGTTGGCATTTAACCTAGAGTTATTTAAAAGAGGGAAGATTTGTCTAAATTAAGATTTATTCTATTTTATCTATAGAGAGGCAAATGGATAAATCTAGTTGCCCAGCTATACAAACTCTGACCTATTTAGTTACCTGAAAAAGATAAGAGAGACACTGTTATTTAAGATAAATCTGGCAAGGATATTCCATTCTTATATCAGGGCCATGCTAATATGGTAAAAATGGCAATAATACCTAAATTAATTTGCATATTGGGTGTCATAGTAATCAAATCATAAGGAAGAAGCTTCACAGTACCATATCAAATAATAAAATGTATTTAGAGGGTACAAAAGATCTAGAATATCAAGGAAAATATGAACAAAGTAGGGAAGAAGGGGAATACCACTTCCATAGTTTAAACTAGATTTGTAAATAATAAGCATCAAAACTACATGGTATTGGTTTAAAAATAGAGAAGCACCTTGGTGGAAAAGACTACATAAGAATCAGAAATAATTAAACTCAATAATTTTAATAATCAATAATTTAATAACAAGCCCCCCCAAATAAATTACCTGAAATAAACTCCCTTCTTGACAAGAATTGCTTGAGAAACTGGAAAGCAGTCTGGCAGGTGTTTGCTCTATACCAATATCCTATTCCATATACCATGATGAACTTAAAATGGATTCATGACTTCAATATTAAAATTCATACCACAAAAAATTAGGATAGAAGCAGATCAGGTACCTCTCAGAGCTATAGCAAATGGGTAAATTCTTTAGCAAACGAGGGATAAACAGAGCTGATCACAGAAGGTGTAATAGATCATTTTAATTACATAAAATTATGTTTGTTGGATGAATGGTATTAATGTAATTAGGACAAAAAAAGTAAGCAGTTGGCTGGGGAAAAATCTTTGTATCAGATACTTCTGATGAAGGTTTGATATTCAAGATATTGGCAACAGAAATATATAAGATCTAAACAGCAATAAATAAATGGTCAAAATAATTGAAAATTATAAAAAACATAAAAGAATGTCAAATATCACTAAGAATATGAGAAATATAAATCAAAACTCTGAGTTTTTACTTCATACCCAGAAAACTGTCAAATATGACAAAAGATGGGAATAATAAATGTTGGAGGTGTGAAAGACGGGAACACCGTGCATTGTTAGTGAAATTATGAAATGAACCAAACATTCTGTAAAGCAATTTGGAATTATGTTAGGAAAGTAACTAAAATGTCCACATCTTTTGACCCAGATATCTAACTGCTAAGCATATACCCTAAGGAGGTCCATGATTAAAAAGAAGAAGAAGAAGAAGATATATAGCAGCACTTTCTGTGATAACCAAGAACTGAAAACCAAAAATGATGATCATTGCTTGGTAGATGGTTGAACAAGTTGTGGTATACAAATGTAATTGAATATTACTGCGATGTAAAAAGCAATGAATATGTTTAAAACAGGTTTATATAAACTGATGCAAATTAAAGTAAGCTGAACTAAGAAAACAATATGTACGAGTACAATAATGTAAATGGAAACAAGAAAATCATTAAAATTAGGTGTTGTGGCCAAGACAGGCTCCACAGAAGACATAAGAGAAAATGTTTCCTTTTCTCCTGGTGTGGAAGGGAGACTATAGGTATATAAAGTTTATATAAAGAAAACTGTTTCAAAGTTTTGGTCTGTTTTGCTAAAATATTGCTTTTTTCCTCTTTAATTCTTCATTATTGTGATGAATCTCTGAGAAGGGGAAAAGGTAGAATATATTAGAAAATGTAGGTGATATAAAAACAAGTTATCACTAAAATTGTGTTTAGAAAACAATAAGTTTAGATGATCTGGTGAAAATTGAGATGAAAAAGAAACACTAATATTGAGCATAGATGAGAAATGGTCATTTCCAGTTTTCAAAGACTAGAGCACTTTTTTTGGCAAAATAGTTCAGATGTTAGCATTAATTATCTATGTATGTTGTATGGTTCATAAGGAATTAAAAGTTAACTTGAACTACATAAATTAAAAACTAAAAAAAAAAGGTAAGACTTTAAACTCTGATGAGAGATTATAAGCTCCCTTAAGACAGAAACTTCAACCTTCTTTTCTTTTCTTTCTTTCTTTCTTTTTTTTTTTTTACTTACAGAAAGATAGCAAGAGCTGGCCTCAGAGACAGAAGACCCTGGTTCACATCTTAACTTTTACATATACTGGCTATATGAGTTAATCTTACATCATCCCAGGTGACTCTCTAAGAATGTGGATCACAGAGGGGTTGCTAATCTACATGGAAGAGTGGCTATATAACCCTGGACGAGTCATTTAACTTTACATTGTCAAAGGAGACTCTCTAAGAATATAAATCATAGAGGAGTTGCTAATCTACATGGAAGAGTGGGCACATTTCCTCTCTAGTAATTCCCTAAACCAATAAAATTCCAGGTTCAGTAAAATTTAAAAAAAAAAAATCTTGGCATTACACAGAGTAGATGATCAATAAGTGGTTAATAACTAATAAGCCAAAAATAATAAAGTAATGATAACTAATTAAATAACAAATAGCAATGAATCATAACTACTAAATGGCACTCCAGTGATATTAAAAGTTGGGTGGATGATTTGTGTAAAATAGACAAGAATCCACAATGAGATGTGAAAATTTTCTAGCCTAAACTGGTAAAAGTAGTCCCCACATTAAAGAATACACCAATTTAACAAAGTAACTCCACCAATTCCTTTTCAAAAAATTCTAAAACCTAGTCCAAAGTCAATTTCAAATGTAAAAAAATAAATGAATTAGGTAATAAATACTTTTAAGCTAAGAATTTGTTGTTGTTTTTTAAGCCTGTATTTGTTGTATGTCCCTGGGAAAGAACTAGAAGGCCTCTGATGAATTGGATATAATATGCCTGAAAAATGTATGGAATAGCATTGACAGAAATTGAGCAGCTAGGTAGGACAGTGGACAGAGTGCTGTCTCTGAAGTCAGAGACCCATCTTCCTGAGTTCAAATCTGGCACTTACTATCTGTGTGACACTGGACAAATCACTTAACTTTATTTGCCTCAGTTTCCTTATCTGTAAAATAAACTGGAGAAGGAAATGATAAACCACTCCAGTATCTTTGCCATGAAAACCCCAAAAGGAGTCATGACAAGTTGGACATGATTGGACAACAACATTGACAGCAAGGAGACAGGATGTTATAAAGTAAAAAGCAATCCTTCTGGAGTGAGAGGTTCTGGGAGAGGGTCAAATCCATCACTGATGTTTATTGTCTGTATAGGTTATGTAACTTCTCAGGACGTTAGGACCCATAAAATGAGGAAGGAGAGAAGGGTTGAGTTAGACTGGATGACCTCAGAGGCTGCTTACAGCTCGTGGGCAACATCTTAGATTTTTACTAAAGAGTTCTATTCTAACTCAGGGGTAAATATGGACATACATCTCTTGGTTTCATCTTTAAAGGCGATCTATCTGAGGCATTTTTTTCTTGTCAAAAGATTTGACATCAGATCAATCAGGAAGCATTTATTAAGTGCCTACTATGTGCCAGGCATTGTCCTAAGTGCCAGCGATACAGATATATAAATGAAACAGACTCTGCCCTCAAAAAGCTTATGTTCCTTAGTAGAAGACCACATGTACTCATTTAAATATGTATAAATAAGGTGTAGCCAGAATTGGGGAGCAATCTAAGTCCCAAAGTAGTTGGCTTTGCCATCACGTTGGGGCTTACCCTCTTTCAAGTTGTTTTTGTTAGCATTAGGGGACACTGCAACCTGCTTCCCTCTTCCTTGCTGTGCTATTGAAACACTGTAAGAAGACCCTTTGAGACAACCATCTGCTCTCCAATTAAACTAGCAAGCATTTTCCTTTCAATAATTTATTGTGGGCGTCTTTTTGTTTCCAAGTTACTGTTGGTAAAATTTCATGAATTAATTGGAAAAATGAACTAAACAAAGACTTAATTTCACTTGAAAGATGGAAAACTTCAAGAAGTAAGGTAGAACCACATGGCGTGCCATGCTTTGCCCTAAGAATAAATCTTTGTTTTGCTGAACCTGAGAATTTATCCATGTTCCAACCAAAATTTATGAACTGCAGTGGTTATGACAACACATAAGCTTGATACAAGGTTAACTAATAAATTGGGCTGCTTTATAATCGTCCATGAAATTGCAAGCACTTGACCCTGATTTATTTTGTGGGCTGGCCTTTTCTCTCTAAACATGCTAAAGTGGATTCCCCCCCCCCCAAATCCAGATGTTTTAACATTTCAAAGAAGATGGAATGCAAACTTGAGACTAAGACTGCTTTTATTTTATTTATTTATTTATTTGTTTGTTTATTTATTTATTTATTTTAAAATAAGAACAAAGTAAAGCTTTGCTCAAACTGGAAAAAAAATAAAATTCTTTGGCTGGCAGCAGTCATTTTGAAAAAATAGAGAGAGAAAGAGGGTAGGGGAAATAGAAAGTTTGGATTTCAATTTCTGGAAGTATAGGAACAAGAATGTAAAAAGCAGATAAAAAATAGATTATCTGAAATTGGAAAGGATTGAAGTCTAGAGTTTGAAAAAAAATACTGAGTGATTCTGAATCTTACTTAAATTACTTCTTTTCTAGACTGTCTGGGAAGTATCCCATTTTTCTGAAGAAGAAAGGTTTAAGTTTGCTTAGATTTTAAGTTAGTTCTCTCTCTCTCTCTCTTTCTCTCTCTCTCTCTCTCTCTCTCTCTCTCTCTCTCTCTCTCTCTCTCTCTCTCCCTCTCCCTCTCCCACTATATCTCATCGTCTCTCTTTCTCTCTCTCTCTGAACAAGTGTTTCTCTGTATGTTTCTTTGATTGGCACTTTTGATAGCACCAGGAATTTACAATAACCTGGGAATTGGGAATTGAGTGGCTCCCAAGAGCCAGCTCAGAGGGGAGATAGTCAAGAGGACAGCTATTCTGTTGTGATCTTATCCAGCCAGCTGGAGGAAAGCAGCCACTTATTCCTCACCAGGAGCAGAGCTACTAGGTAACTGTTCCAAATGGATGGGGACAGGGGGGGAGGGAACAGAGAGATAAGATAGAAATGTATGGACCATGCTGATAAGGCTAGTGACAATAGTAAGGAAGGTTGACAGCCTGATGTGGAAACACAAGGCAGCCTTAAGCCTGAGTGATTGTGATCCTTTCCCTTAATAATGGCCAAGTATAATCTATTCTTTTACTTGACTAAACCATTGCATTAGGAACTTCATGTTTCACATTACACACTTGCCTCTTCTTTTTTTTTTCTTCAAAAAATCAAGCTTTGGTAACTAACTCAGATAAATACCTAGATAGAAAAAGGGGATTTTTTGCTCTTTTCTGGTTGCATTTGTATAGCATCAGTTTATAATCACTGCTTTCTACTGGCGCAGGGCCTCTTGGGGGCATCAAGGATTTCACATAATACAGCCACCAGAAGGCTTAAGAAATGAAGTCAGAGTTTGGAAAAATAAAAGATTTTCCTGTTGCTATATAATCACTGTTTACTCGATTACCTTGAGAAGCAATAGCCTTCAGAGGGGGTGGTTTATGATGGTTTCATGCAAAATGGAATGTTGAAATAGATGAGGAAAGATTTGCTTTTATATGGTACCTTTCATATTCAAACTATGATACAGTATATTAGAACGGACTAATATATTATTCCTGCATTAAGTGAAGAGACAAACAGAAGAACTATTACATACTCAGCAATAATTCATAGGCCTGAGACCATAGGATCTACATTACTAAGCAGGAGAAGCTCAGTAAATCCAGCTTCTCTTCTGAACCTATGAAGGGAATGTGAAGCAGAGAGTGGACCTGCTACAAAATCTTTAGCTTTCTGTTTGGAAATCTCAGGACTAAATCTGACTGATTGGATATCTCCATCTTTTTAGAAAACTCTTATAAGAATCTTTCCAAAGACTGTACTTATTCTGTCATACTGACATCTGACATTTGCTTTTCTTCTAGCTCAAGACTCGGCCAAACAAAGCCAAAGCAGGAGAATTACTCCCTTAGTAAGCCTGACACGGAGCTCACTTCTCTTCTTCTTCTGGGTATCTAAACCAAGGGTTAGCATAGGTTTCCTTTAGAGTCAAAATACACTTGTAGTCACTGATATTTGTCATGACAATAACAAATAAGGTCAAAAGGGATCAGTTTTTAGGGTGAAGAGCTGTTAAACAAAGGATAAATACTCCCAGACATGATTATTTTATATCATCTCCAAAGCCATTTCCAAACTATGGAAAGAGAATATGTTCTCCTCTTTTACACTGATAGTAAAAGCAAATATTTATAAGAAAGGCTGTCCAGGAAAGAAATAGTATCCACATATAATCTGTTTTTACTGTACTGTCTGCTGCTCAGTTTTATAAACAGCTGCTAGCCAAATGTAATTCGAACCCAAACCCAATCACTTTATGCCTGTTTGCTGGAGGAAAGGGAATATTTTGTTTAAATATGTCAAAGAAAATGTTAAAAGTCACTTCAATTTTTGGGTTGTTTTTCTTTTTAGTTATTTTCTTTTTTTTTCTTGGCAATATGGAACATCCTTTTGAAAAAGCCCACAGAAACATGTAGCAAGATGAGAGCTGTATTGTTATAAAAGACTAGCACAAAGCTTTGTCACAGAGACATTCGAGTGTTTCCAATCACGAGTAGGTGGCACAAACATGAATCCTACTGAGAAATAATGAGATGTGTGTACATATGAACCTCCTGTGTATCTTTTGGAAAACATATCCCCAAGAGAAAATGACATAAAACAACTTGCAATTAAACTTCATTTGATGCCAGATGAGAAACAAATGTTTTGGAAAATGTAATTTTTAATACAATAATAATTTGTTTTCCATGTGCAGACCAGAAGTTTTTATACAGTACTGTGTCCTTAGCCAGTATATGTTTCCAAAGGCAATTCAGTTGAAGCTGAGAATTTAATTACAACATATACATATATATAAATGTATATACATATGCATATATATATGTGTGTGTGTGTGTGTGTGTGTGTGTGTGTGTGTGTATTTACTTACTTAAATGTTCAAGTAATGAACATTGATTATTCCAGCTTTATGTTCCTGTAAAGTTCAGGGGACAGATAAGCAATTATGACATTGTTAAGTGCTTTTATTTTAAGAGGACATTATATAATCATTAAAAAGTACTGCTTCCTTTACAAAATCTGCTTTTTTTAAAACAGAAACACATATGCTTTTTCAACCTAAAATGTGTAAGTAGCTCATAAACAATCTTATATCTCAGAAATGTTCTTTTGGGTTCATGATTACTTTAGTACGTACATGTGCATGCACACACACACTAATATGTACATATACACACAAAATTTCTTTGTATAATATATTTTCAGTAGACTGATGATACAGTACCACATAAAAGTTTCATTCTATATAATAGATGGAAGAAGCAATACTTTCTCCCTTTTGACAAAGAGAATTTGTACTGTAGGAGAATAAATAATAAAGCATTAAAACTTGAGACTAACATACATGCATACATATACACAATACACAATACATTGCATACTTATATTACACATTCGTGCTACATACACACATGGGAATTGCATGTGTGTATGCATGTATGTATTTATGTGATGTGTGATTTCCTCCATGTAGGGAATATTCTTACCCAATACAGAATTACTTGAGTAAAAATTGTTTTGTTCTTTGTACTTGTACCTGGCATATGGCAGACATAATAAATACTTGTTAATTTTATTGATTGATTGTTAAATTATGTGTGTGTGTGTGTGTGTAGATGTGTGTGGATGTATTTGTACAGACCTGTGATTTAATTGCTTTACCAAATACATAAAACTCTCTGCCAATGCAGCACAACTTCTTTGTAATTTCCAGTCTTAGAGGGCTGCCTGGGGTGCTGAGAAATCAAGTGACTTATCCACAGTCACATAGCCAGTACATGTCAGAAGTGGGACTGGAAATTACAAAGAAGTTGTGCTACATTGGCAGAGAGTTTTATGTATTTGGTAAAGCAATTAAATCACAGGTCTGTACAAATACATCCACACATATCTACACACACGCACACACACACACACACAATTTAACAGACAATCAATCAATAAAATTAACAAATATTTGTTGTGTCTACCATATGCCAGGTACAAGTACAAAGAACAAAACAATTTTTACTCAAGTAGCATCGTGAATTAGATACCTGGCTTCTGAGTTAAGGAAGACTAGGCTTAATGTCCCTACACTCACCTTTACTGACTGTGTGATTTAGCAAGTTACTTAACCTCTCAGTTCTCCAAGCAATACTATAAATTGCAAAGAAGGTGTGAACCTGCATTGGTAGAGGGATTTTCCTTAGGAAGAGTTCCCCAAAGCAGTAAATTCATACACCCAGTCCAGAAAACCAAATTATGGAGATACACACACACACACACACACACACACACACACAGTGGGGGGAGGAGTGGGGGGGACAGAAAGAGAGGCATGGTTTTCCCTCTGGGGATCAGCAGTGGGCCCAGAAGCAGAATTTCATTGATGGAGGATCCTAGGAGTAAAAGTAATCAAATTCTTTGCAATTTACAATCTTAGAGATTGTTTGGGTCACTAACAGATTAATGGATTTGTCCAGGGTCATGAAGCCGGGATGTGTCTTGGTGGGGCAGGACTTAACCCAGGTCATATTAACAGCCATTCAGTCTCTCTATCCATTTCATTACAATGCCTCTCACCAAAAGAATTGATTCCAGGATTAAGGAAGTGATCAATTGACTACATTCTGCCATATTCAGACTCCATCTGGAATGTTGTGTTCCATCCTGGGCACCATGGGTTAAGAAGAATGTTGATAAGCTGGAAAGCATCAAAATGAAGGTGAACAGGGTGGTGCAGGGCCCCTAATTCATGCCATATGAGGAAGTATTGAAGTACCATGATTACCCTAGAGATAGGTGGTAGGAGGGAGGCATGTTTTTTAAGTGCTTATACTAAGCACAGTCCCTGGCACATAAAGAGTCTCTAATAAATGTTTCTTAATTAATTGATTGAAATCTGGTCATGTGGAATCCAGATTACATTTATTCTGTTAGGCCTCAGAGGACAGAACTATGAACAATGAATGAAGTTGTAGGAGTTAGCGGCATCCCCTCTCCAGAGGTCTTTAAGTTTCAATGCTCGCTTGTTGGAGGGGGGATTCTTTATAGGGTATCAAACGGTTGCTCAGGTCCTTTCCTCTGCTTAATTTCTGTGATTTCATGATTCTCTAAATAGATTAGTTCAAAAATATGTTGTCTTGAAAATTAGTTATTCTAAACTTAGATTAAGAAAAACTTGAAGGTATGACGAAATTTTGTATGGTACTGCTATGGTTGATTCATTTCTTTCAGTCACCCAAATGGCAACATTTTGAACAATGCTTAGTTTGAATCTAACCAAGCTGATGAACTACATTTGTCTGAATGAACTACTTTGGACATGTAAATTGATCAAAATATCCAGAGAGCTGATTGATAGCTTTTTCAATTTTTACAGTGTAGATGTAACTGTATCTAAAACTCAACTTTTGTTCATTCAACATTTATAGAATGCCAATTATTTTTGCTAGGTGTTGTGGGTAATAAAAAAGATTAATATAATATGGTCTTTATCCTTTCAAAGCTCACATGTGAAGTGAGACTTAGTAAGGTAGAAATGAAGTAAGAGCTTTTTAGGAGGAGATAGAAGCCAGCACAAAGTCACAGAGAGGGAAGCCCAAGGAATAGTTGAGAACCACAAATAATCCTGACAGAAAAGTAAGGAATATGAGTAGAAGTAGTAAAAGCTAAAACAAGAAAGCAGTTTGTTGTAAGAGCACTATGGTATCCGAATGTTGCACTAAACATCAGGACACTGCTGAAGGTTTCTAAAATAGGTGATTGAGCTTATCCAAGCCTTTGGAAGAGGAATATGATAATGATGAAAATAAATGGATAGAAGGAGAGAATGAAGATAGGGAGACTGATTACAAAACTAGTAGAATAATCTCAGTGAAGGATAATGGTGGCCGTTTCTTAGAAGCTGGCTATGCAGTGGGAATGGGCACAAAAGAATGTATATGAGACATATTATGGAATTTGATTTGACAGGGTTTGAAGACTTAATAGATATACAGTGTCAAAGGAATGATTGAATGAATAAAGCATTTATTAAGGGCTGACTAAGTGCTAGGCATGCACATAGAAAAAAATATGCTTTTATGGGCTTTCACTGAGCCCACATTCTAATGGAGGAGACAACACATGTGGAAGGTTTCAGCTATAGGTCAGATGGAAAAGTTCCGTGATCTCTAGGATACAGTGGTCAAGCAGATGCTAATGACTCTAATTTCTTGTCATTTTCACTGATAACATCATATCAGTTTCTGATTTGAACCATTTAACAGTGTTTTCAGTTTGGGGTCTTTAATAGCTGTAGCTGTAGCACCTGCAGGAGCAGGTTCTAGGTTGCATCTGGATTGTCTCCCAGAATGATGGCTACAGAAAATGAGTTGGAAGCATTGGTATTCCAAAGGTTCTTGGGTTCAGGTCCTGGGCTGCCTCTATCAAAGTCTGAAGGGAGAAAGTGATCAAAGTGGAGGAGATAGTGTTGATTAGGTCTGCTTGGTATATACTAGCTACCTCTTGTCTCTTCCTCAAGATGCCTTGCTACTTTGGCTAGCTGGCCAGCCCTATGAGTAACAGTTGACTAGCAGTTAGAAGGAATGGGTCCACAGGATCCTCATCTTCAGGTGGCTATAAAGACTGGACTGGAAGCAGGACTAGTATTCTGGGAGATGTCACTCCAAGGCACTTTTACCCAAATCCCTATTGCAGGCCTCTGGGCAGAAGTTGTTGTTGATTGTGATGCAGAAAGTTCCTTCTCCACAATTATTTTTCTCTCCAATAATAGCTGTGGAGTTTGCACAGAAGTAAGTCTGATGGTTTGGGGGATATGGCTATTCTCAAGGATCTTGGCTTCAGTTTCCTGAATTATCTCTATCAAGGTGTAAGAGGACATGATGATCAAGGTGGTGATTTTGGTTTTACTTACCTGACACATGCTGCCTCCTATTTCACACTTAGGATATCCTGCTGCTTCAGCTGGGCTGGACAAAAGAGTAGCAGTTGTTTGGCAATCAGTGGGGATGGCTAGGAGAAATTTTAGTGCTGTAAATAAGTACACCTTCCTTGGCAGTATACTTTCCAGGGATGAACACATAGATGATGAGGTTGACTCATGCAAGTTAGCTAGCTGTGTTTGAGAGGCTTTGAAGAAGAGTGTGGGACAGAGGAGCTATTGAGAGTGCCTGCCAAACTGAAGGTCTATAGAGACGTTGTGTTGACTTCATTGTTGTATGTATGTGAAACCTGGATAGTATATCAACCAACCAATGAATGAAGACTCCCCAGAGTAAGGGCAGGTCCAGGACTGGTATTCTTGGGAGCAGGGGTGCTACTCCAGGACTCCTGCACTTATTGATCTATTGGTGGCAGTTGACCAAAAGCTGTTGCTGGTATTAATGAAGAAGTTGGGCCCCTTCTCCAGTATGATTTCTAGACTCAAAGAAATCACTAAAGGAATGACAAACCTATAGGGTCCCAAAAGTTTTGAGAATGGGCAAATCAGAGAATAGGAGTAGTATTCACAGAAATCAGAAAAGCCAATGGATAAGGGAGTTTTAGGAGAAAGATAGTGACTATAGTTTTGGATTTGTAGACATTTGGAGCACCATTTAAAAAGCCAAGTTAATATGTCCAGCAGTCAATTGTGCATGAAGAAACTGGAGACCTATTTGAGTCAAACATGTAGATATAATAGTTGAAGACACAGAAGTAGACTAGATAGCCAGAGGAGAAAGGATAATTTGGGGTTATGAGAAAATTCTTTCATTTAACAATGTCCTCCATTCAGAGTCACCTGTTTCCTACAAAAAGGAACATATTTTATATTCTATGTTAATAGATGATTGAATGGGTAATTGACTTAAATGGAATTTTTTTTTCATTCTTCACAGATTCTAATTTAATGGGAAAAATATAAAATAAAAACATCTAAGAACTAGGGTCGTGATTCCAAAAGGTTAGAGTATGCAATATATTTAAATACAGACTGCTTTTAAACCCTGAAATCAAAGGATTTGGAGTATTTCTTAAATATTCAACTTTAAAGCAACATGGATGTTATGTGGAAACTTTCATAGTGAAAGAGATGAGATGGTGGAAGTCGTTTCTGCAATGCATCATTTGACAGGAAGTTAAGCTATCAGAATTAAGCCTTATAGGTATCAATCTTACATCCATACATGGTGTATGTCCTAGTTACCACACAGATATGAAAGGCCCATTAGGGTGTCTTATCAGCTGTATATTGGTGTAATTAAAGAGTCTGATAGCATTAACCTGAGCTGTGAAAGTCTCCAGACAATGCCTTGTTATCAGTCATCTAACCCTTGAGTTTAAACAGTGACAATCAGAAGACTTTCTCCCTTACTTACCAGAAGACAGGAGATCTTATTTTTATTGTCACTAGTGGATTTCTTAAGGCATGTGACTTAAACTATTCATTTATTTTCTTTTTTAAAAAAATTTTACCCTGGAGAGCTAATTCTCACGAAATGTTTCCCTAGGGTTTTGGGGTTTTTTTGTGAAAATATTAGAATATTATCCCAAATAATTAAGCACAGACTATATCTGGTTTCCTTTAATATAAAGCAAATACTGTTGTGTGGAGAATTGTGTATTTGTCCAAAAGATGATCTCCTTGATATCCTAATTCATCACCCTAATCCCATAGGGGTTTTCACTCATATTTATTTCTACCTATAGCACTTTTGCAAACAACATAGGTTATTAAGAAGGATGATTGACTTGCATTTTGTAAATAGCATCCCTCACTAGATCACCAATCTTTTTTTTCCCATTAGTACTCAAATGACAGTTTCTAGACCAACCCAATGGCTACTCCTAGTTTTATGATAATTGGCAGATTCAAATTCCAAATTCTCACTCCCTGGATGATGCTGCTAAATGGGCTTCTTCTTTACATAGGCAACTGCCCCAGGGGACAACAAAGATAGAACACTGGATTAGAGTCAGAACAACAGGAGTCTCTTTGTGACAGCAGACAATTCATTCAAACTCTCTGAGCCTCAGTTTCCTCATTATGGATAATAATAATATGTACATAGTACTGTCTTGGTAATCAAACCGAGTAGTATGTGCAAATTGATTTGTAGCTGTAAAGGTGCTAGATAAATGTGAAGCTCTAATTATTCTTTTTTTTTTGGCAAAGCAATTGGGATTAAGTGACTTGCCCAGGGTCATACAGCTAGTAAGTGTCAAGTGTCTGGTCTGAGGCCCGATTTGAACTCAGTCCTTCTGACTCTAGGGCCAGTGCTCTATCCACTGCACCACCTAGCTGCCCCCTCTAATTATTCTTAAGAATTTTCTAGAAAATTGATCAAATTGCCACATCAATTCTTGTTTTTCTTTTCTTTTTCTGTTTTTTATTTAATTTTTAGTCAATTGGGGTTAAGTAACTTGCCCACGGTCACACAGCTAGTAAGTATCAAGTGTTTGGTCTGAGGCCGGATTTGAATTCAGGTCCTCCTCACTTCAGGGATGGCGCTTTATCCACTGAGCCACCTAGCTGCCCCCATTCTTCTTTTTCTTTCATATTCAAAGACAATATGACATCCTAGACATATTACAGGGAAATCCCAGTCTACCTCCCTCTACTAGTCTCCTTTCTAGTATAAGGTATTGTCCTTTCCATTGAATATTTTAAGTAAAAAGTTCCCACCATTCCTACTCCACCTTCCATTCTCTTACCTTATTACTGTTTTTTTTTAAATAGTTTACTTTTTCCTTTGGTTAGGTTATCTTCTTTTCATCCATAATCTGTGATCAACCAACAAGCTGCTGTAGAAAGAGTAAATCCTCACCTCATCTAATTTCCTTTCTTTCCCTATGTGCAAGACAGATTTTTAAGACCCAGAGCCCTGAGCATGGTCTTTAACCAGTTTTCCTTGCTTCATATGAACACTTTCCCCTGCCCCCAACCCTTATCAGACTTCACTCTATTTAGTACGCATGAAGCATTGCCTAGATCAGGATTTATTCAGATTATATAGCGACCTGTCCATTAATCAATCCACTGTCCACACTTCATAAAATGAATAGCAAATGGCCCATTCATTTTGAACTGATAACTGGGACTAAAAAACCATCAGCTATAATGCAAAAAGGCAAGGGAAATTCCCACACTCTACCATGAAACCCTGACCTGAGGGGATCTGTTCTAATGTTCACAGGAAGCCATAAATTGTAGAATACATTTTGCCCTGTTGACTCATAACTTGTGAAGGGATAATATCAATCCCCCTCTGCCTTGCTCCACTTCTCAAACAATCTTAGGTCTGCATAAGGCATCTAAAAGTCCTTAAATGGAAAGGAATTTTTTGCCATGACACAAAAGCACAATGCATGATGGGTAGGAGCACATTTCATGGGTTACTGAAAAGGAGCCTATTGGTACCACGTATAGATTGGTGAAGGCAAATCCATGACAAGAAAGCTATAATGACTACTTACAGGAAAGTTTTGGCACAGTAATACTTTTAGGGAAAAAGAGGGAAAAATCATAGTTCTAATTTCTTACCTGCTAAATCCAATGGCCTTTCTGTAGTACTCATTCTATTTGACCTCTGCAGATTTTGATGCTGTCACTTATTTCCTCCTCCCTGGTGACTCTCTTTCTCTTGGCTTTTGTGACATATAATTCTCTTGGTTTCCCTCCTGCCTTCTTGACCATAGCTTAGTCTCTTTTGCTGGATCATCACCTTCCTCTTGTCCACTAAGTGTAGGCATTCCCCAAGGTAATATAGTAGCTATCTTGGTGATCTCATCAGCATCCATGGGCTCAATGACCATTTCTCTTCAGATGACTCCAAAATCCATGTCTCTAGCCTCAGTATCAATTCTAACTCCAATCTAACAATAACAGTTGTCATCTTCATATTTCCACTTAGACAAATCTTGCAGATATCTCAAACTTAATCTATCCAAAATGGAATTAATTAAATTTCTCCAAAAATCCATCCTCCTCCAAATTTCCCCATTTCTTTTAAGTTTAACATCATCCCTCCAGGTACCCAGAATTGCTGCCTTGGAGTCATTCATACTAGGTATAGGTCACTGCATTAGGCACCATAGATACAAAGACAAAAATAAAATAGTCCCTCCTCTGAAGAAACTCAAATTCTATTAGAAAAAATATTATATATGTATATATGTATGTATACATATGTATATACACATATAATATCTGTATATCTTACAATAGAGATGGGTACATATGTATATATATATTATGTACTATATACATATATGTGTATATGTACATATATATTGTATATGTATATATACATATATACATATATACATATATATACATATATGTATATATTACAATAGAGGTGCAGATTTATTTTTCCTATCAAGGAGCATACTCAGTCATTTCAGTCATGTCTGACTTCTCATCACCCCATTTGGATTTTTCTTGGATACTGTAATGATTTACCATTTCCTCCTCCAGCTCATTTTACAGATGAAGAAATTGAGGCAAATGGGATTAAGTGACTTGCGCAGGGTCATACAGCTAGTAAGTGTGAAGTGTCTGAGGCCAGATTTGGCCTCAAGAAATTGAGGCAAATTTGTATCTTATAGATACAGATATGACATATAATATATTTAAGTGACTTTAAAATCTAAATAAACACAGTACAAGCAGTGATGACAGGAATCAGGAAAGATCCTATGTAGGAGGTGACTTTGAGCTTAATCTTGAAGGAAGCTTTGAATTCCAAGAGAAAGAGGGGAGGAGGCACAGCATTCCAGCCATGGAGGCTGCCTGTGGAAGAATAGAAAGCTAGGAGTTGGTATCCCAAGTATGGGGAGCAACACTTTATGGGACAGAGAACATAATTTTAGCCACTTTGGCCAAAATGCAGAGTATATGGGATATGATGTGAAGTAAGTCTGGAAAAGTTGGAGCAAGGTTGTGAAGGGCTTTATATGACAAATAATAACAATAGCCAGCCTATGCCAAGAAAACCCCATACGTGGTCATGAAGAGTCAAATACAACTAACTGAACAACAACAATTATTACTATTATAAGGGCAGCTAGGTGGCACGATGCATAGAATGCCAAGCCAGGAGTCAGAAAGACCTGAGTTCAAATCTGGCCTCAGACACTTACTAGCTGTGTGACCCTGGACAAACCCCTTAAGCCTGCTTGCTTCAGTTTCCTCATCTGTAAAAATAAGCTGGAAAAGGAAATAGCAAACCCTTCCAATATTTTTGCCAAGAAAAGCCCAACTGGAGTCACAAAGAGTCAGCCAACTGAAAAGCAATAAATAAAAACAAGCTCCAGGCCCAGTACTCTTATCTACTGCATCACCTAGTTACCACAGTGGTCAGTGAGTGGAGAGAAGGAATCAACTGTGAGACATGTTGCAGAGAAAAAAATCAGTTAGACTTAGAACTTATTGTATATGGGTAGGGGGTCAAGTAAAGAATCAAGTATGACTCAAGGTTGTGAACCTGAGTTGCTGCAAGGGGGAAGCCTTAATTAAGCTCCTACTATGTAGTAGGCACTGTGCTAACCAATTTATAAATATCTCATTTGATTCTCACAATAACCCTGGGAGGTAGGTGTTATTATTATTCCCATTTTACAGGTAAGGAAACTGAGGCAGACAGAGGTTAAAGAAATAGGAAAGTTAGGAAAGGGGGTGTGTGGTTTTAGTGGGAGGATATAATGAATTCCATTTTGGAGATGTTGACCTTGAAAGGCCTATAAGATGGATATGTGGAGAAGTTCAGAAGGCCCTTGGCACTATGGGACTATAGTTCAGAAGAAAAACTAGGCAAGGAAAGAGATGGGAAGGGAAAAGAAGAGAAGATAAGGGAAGGTTAGGGAAGTTGACTGCCCAACTGGCAACCTATACTACTCACAGGTTATTGTTTGTCCTTTGTTTTTAAAGAGGACCATTGCATCAGGGAGGTGATGGCATGACATGCAAGTGAGTTGGATTTAAGTGAGGGAGGGCTGTGCAAGGTCACCAGCCTCACTTTCTCCTCTGGAGCCATCGGGGTCCAGTGGCAAGATATAAATCAGGATGACTAGAGATGGCCCTCAGAGTAGTCAGACAGGTAGGAGGAGAACCAAGAGAAAGCAGTATGGCAAAAATTTTAGGAGGAATTTCAAAGAGCAATTTCAAGTTCATTGGTAACCTTGGAGAGAGCACTTTGAGTTCAGTAATGGGATCAAAAGTCATATTGGAATAGCGAGGGAAGTAGAGGCAATGAGAGTGATAGGTTAAGTAGGGAAGGAAGGAAAATGGTCTTAGCATAGAAACACAGAAGCAAAACCCATCCCAACAGATTATGTTTTAATGGGGTGATGAAACATACAGAGCTGCGTGTCGGTCAGGAAGTTGTGCTTTGGTCCAGAAAAGTAAAGATTTATGAGTGGGTCCGTAGAAGAGTAGATTGACATACCTTAAAAAGGAATAATGTAACACTTCATTTGATTAGGTTCATGATTCCAAGAAAGGGGGCAGGGAGTGAGAAGGTGCTAGAGGTGAGGGTATAATTCTGAGGTATTAGACTTATTCTCTGTGTCTTCAACAGGCAACATTTCTAGAATCACTAGAAGGCATTTATGCAACACCTAGATCTTAAGAGGATTCATATTGATTTAATTTCTTTAAAGGTAGTTTTGGGGGTGGGAGGAGGGTTTGGGTAAAGAGAAGGTAGAAAGGAGGGATAGCCACACCTCTCACTTTAGGCGTTTGTCTAGTTTGTCATAACAGTAGAGGTAATGGTTTAAAATCACCCTTAACAACTGTCCACACTCAGCCCAAGCACAACCAACCAATCTGAAAATAGATGGTTTCTACCCATGACCTATAACCTACCTGAAGGTCAGGTAAGTACTATTCATTCTGTTTGAGGCACAGACTTCATTATACATTTTTCATTTTTTTTTTACACAAGGTCCATATTCAGGAGGGATGTTGTAATGCAGGACCATCATCTCCTTTGCTAGCTCATCTTATTTGGTGCAGATATGAAAATGAGAAGGAGAGGAATTTCAGACCCCTATTGTTTCAGTCACTAACATCATTCATTCCGCTGCATTTACCAGGTGGGGGAGAGTTTTGTCAGGCATTTTATAATCCAGTTGGGGGAGAAATGACCTGCAAATTCATTTCACTTCTTATAGGATAATTTTTAGTCAATCTGGCCAGGGTCAGAGGCTGAAGTCTTCCATTTCTTTTCTTGGTCATGCTAAACTATGCATAGTGTGGCGTTTATACTTCTGTTTTGCTAGACACTGAGCCACTTTTTTAATCTGTAGAAAATGTACAACATTGACAGCCAAGGTTCGAATGGCCATTAATATATATTCACATGAAGTGCTGATTCTAAAAGTTTTGAAGATTTCAGCTTGAAGGTTCCATATTCTCTGAAGCTTGAGGCACTTTGTACCTCACACATTCTGAGACTCAGTCATTCAAGTTAATTACTGGCTGCCGCTGGCTGGCTGCCACGCTCTGTGTACTGTCTCACCCCCAGCTGTGTATGGTCAAAAGAACCACAATATGTCCTCCACCCCCAGGCCCCACACCCGTCTACCACTCTCCAGTCAAACTACGAACAGCAGCACGAGCTGCCTGACTTCTTAAAATCATCTAAAGTAAGGCGCTGGCTGCTGTTGGGGTTCCCCCCCCTTTTTTTATTTAGTTGTGGAACCAAATTTTTCATTGCAAAGTTTTGCAAACTCTGCTTTCTTCACTAGGACAGGACAGCATTAAATGACTCAGTTTTCTTTGCTGCTTTTCTCTCTCTCTCTCTCTCTCTCTCTCTCTCTCTCTCTCTCTCTCTCTCTCTCTCTCTCTTTCTCTCTTTCAGTAGCTGTGGTAAATAATTGTCATCTGAAGAAACAGAAATAATGATAGGCAGGACATTTTAAAGATCTATAGAAAAATTTCAGCAGCCCTCAACTTCTATACCTAAAAATCTGTTTTGATTTAACTTGGTTGTAGAGCAGCTGATAGCAAAGCAGAAACAAAAATCTCATGCATAAACTGTAACAGCTATGTGCAATGTGGTTTTCTTTCCTTATAGAGCAAGTTTTATTTCACTGTGAATCAAAGCAAAGGTCATGTTTAAGTTGTCTTACCAAAAGAAATCATCCAATGAACATGTGATTGTAAATCAAATAATACAAACTATGGCAATGACAAGCTAAAAAGCAAAATGGAAGATTGAGTCCATTGGCTCTGTGATGTCTACATTAGGTAACATGAATATTTCAGGAACAGGTCATAAGTGAGGTTTATTACTAAAAATAATCAACTACCTATAATGTCTGTTCAACAAACATTTTGTTATGTCATTGTAAACAGGAAGATTTTCAACTTATGAAAGCAAGTATTAATGATGCCATCTATGTAGGAATCCTGAGGGATTCAAGATGGATGTGCATTTCACACAAATTGTGTCCATACAAGACCAAGCAAATATTTGGGGAAGGAATTGAATGAACCAGTGTAAATGAACATGGACAAAAACAACTTAATGAGATTTAGATCACCCCCCCTGGTTTACCCTGTCTCCACCAATGTTTCTGAAATTTTGTCCTTTTCATTTGAAGAATGATTGTATGGACCAGATAACTATTGAAAAACAATATAGGGAAAGAAAAACACTATTGCCAAAGCAATACAATAGATAAGCATAATTTCATCTCATTTTGGAATCAACGTGTTTGTTATTTTTACATAGGTCCTATTTTTCTTTAAAAAATTATGGGAATGTAATGTCATTCGCCAGGGGCAAAAGTAACCCCTTCTCAGAAGTGAAAGAAGACATTTTTTCTGAATAATGTGCCAGTCTTGTGCCAATAAGATAATTTACTTGTGTGGTCATACTCTGCATTTGAAATAAAAATGGAAACTATGATTCCCACTTGATAAGGACTGTAATATTTTTAAATCTTGGTTGTTGTTGTGTTCTGCACGCTAGTCCTATAGTCAAGAGGTAAAAGCAACTAAAAGTACTGTTGTGAGGGCTAAAGGTGAAGTGATTTCCATGAGTTTTCAAGGGGTAGGGTGTCCGAAGATAATGTCTGGGTTTTTGAGCCCTGTATAAGGACTTTTGAGCCTCCTCCTACGAGAGGAGTTAGCCCTGTTCCAGGATGTTACACAATCTTGTACCAGAATTTATTTTATTCATTCCCCAATCTATGAGTTCTTTCCCAGTTCTTTTCTAACACAAAAAAAATACATATTTTTAAATTTTTTTGGGGGGTGTATATGGGTGTTTGTTTTTGTCATTGATCTCTACTTAAGCTTAGATGTAGGCTTAGAAGTGGAATCTCCATTTGAAAGAATATGAGCACTTTGGTTAATTTCTTTGCATAATTTCATATGTTCATAACAATTCAGAGCTCTACCAAGAATGCATTAGTGTACCCATCTTTCCATAAACCCTCCAAAATTTACTATCCCTATATTTTGTCATCTTTACCAATTAATTGTTAATGAGGAAATAGCCTCAAGATTGTTTTGATTTGCATTTCTCTTATCAATGATTTGGAGCACTTTCTCATATGTTTGGCAATAATTTGCAATTCTTCTTGTGAGAAGCATTCTTTTTTTATATCCTTCAACCACTTCTTTACTGTAAAATGGATTTTGGTTTTATATATTTCTGTTAGTTGGCTAAATATCTTAGAAAGTAGAGCTTTGTTGAAAATATTTAATACAAAAAATGTTTTCTAGTTGACTCCTTTTCTTATCCTAGTTTCATTATTTTTATGTGTAAGCTTTTTGATATCAGGTAATAGAAAATTATCTGTTTTATATTTTATACTTGCCTCTATTCTTTGTTTGCTTAAGAATATATCTCCTAGAGCAATTTGGAACTATGCCCAAAGGGCTATAAAACTGTGCATATCCTTTGATCCAGAAATACCACTACTCAATCTGTATCCGAAAGAGATCATAAAAAACGGAAAAGGACTTACATGTACAAAAATATTTTTAGCAGCTCTTTTTGTGGTGGCCAAGAATTGGAAATTGAAAGGAAGCCCATCAATTGGGGAATGGCTGAACAAGTTGTGGTATATGAATGCAATGGAATACTATTGTGCTATGAGAAATGAAGAACATGCAGATTTCAGAAAAACCTGGAAAAATTTACATGAACTGATGCTGAGTGAAGTGAGCAGAGAACCATTGTACAATTGTACACAATAACAGCAACATTGTGCAATGACCAGTTTTGATAGACTTAACTCTTCTTAGCGATACAATGATCTAAGACGAAGACTCATGATGGAAAATGCTATCCACATCCAGAGAAAGATCTATGGAGGCTGAATGCAGATCGAGGCATACTATTTTCTCTTTTGTTGTTGTTTTATCTTTTTCATGGTTTCCCCCTTTTGTTCTGATTCTTCTTTCACAATATGACTAATGTGTAAATATGTTTATATGATTGTATAGCCTATATCAGACTGCTTCCTGCTTGAGGAGGGGAAAGGGGAGGAGGGAAGGAGAAAAAAAATTGGAACTCAAAATCGCATAAAAGTGAATGTTGAAAAATATGTTAACATGTAATTGGAATAAAATAAAATGCTATTAAGTGTGTGTGGGGGAGAATATATCTCCTACCTATAGATACAAAATATATATGATATATTTCTCTTTTAATTATTTATGGCATGATTCTTAATATTCAGATAATTTGTTCATTTTGAATTTGTTATAGAATGTGGTATAAAGTGTTGTACTGGAACAATTTCTTCCATACTGCCTTCTAGGTTTTCTAGAAGTTATTATCAAACAGGGATTTCTTTCGTAAGCAATTTATGTTTTCAAGTTTATCAAAAACTAGGGTATTGAATGCAAGTTTTGTTTGTATTCGTTCTTGTCTGTTCTGTTCCATTTATCTTATTTGACTAGTACTAAATTGTTGATGACTGCTGCTTTATAATATAGTTTGAAGTCTAGAAGTGCTATTATCCCTTCTACTTTTTCTCATTATTTTTCTTAACATTCTAGATCTTTTGTTCATTTTGTCTAGCTTGGCAAAATATACCTTTGGCAGTTCTCTATAGCATTTTCTATAGATTAATCTTAATAGTATTGAAAATTTTATTATAATTACAGAGTCCAGTTATGAGCACTGCACATTTTTCCAGCTATTCAGGTTAGTTATTTTTTAATGTATTAAGGGGCATTTTGCAATTATGTCTATGCAGGTATTGAGTGAGCTTTGGTGGATTGACTCCCAGATTTATTTATTTTTTTTTGCGTTGGATAGTTATTTTGAATTAACTCATTCTTAATAACTATTTGAGTACAGTCTTGCAGTAAGATTCACAGCAAACTAATAGGTATATTTTCCAAATCCTATATTCCTTATTTACTAATAAGCATGTTACATAGGAATTCAATTGTTAAAAGTTGATGTCCAAAGACAAAATACAAAAATTGTTAAGCCAAAATATGTATCATCCTAAAGTCTAATTATGTAGTTACAGAACTATTTCTCTTTCCTTATTTTCTATTCAAAAACAATGTTTTGCCAACTCATCTCTCGGTGGTTTTCATCTAAAATCTCTCTCCTTATTAATTCATCAAAGCAGGCCATTGTCACAAGGCTGTGTACATATATCAGCACACCAGAGTACAGCCCCTAAGGATCACTAACATGTAATTGTGTAACTTCCTGTCAACATGAATCCTTTTGTCTCATGCCCAATTTGCCATATTTTAAACATTTCAACTCTGAAGCAATTTTATAGAAGCAAAAATAGCTCTCACTGGCCTTGAAATAAGAGCTTGTCAACATTTTGTTTGCAAATGTGGCTTAAAAAATCAGTTCAACACCCTTTTATTTTCTTAAAACACACACATAAACACATCTACCTTGATAAATTGATTGAATACCTACTGCAAGGCTGTTAAAGTTACAGTAGTATGGCCCTTTTTTAGTATCCTCTTAGGTTTGTTATGCATCTCTACTGTCTTGCACAATGTATTGGGTATAGTGGGCATTTAAATGATCATTGAATGAAATTGAATTGTATGTGTGCATACATATATATTACATATAATAGTATATATCATTTATTATTTATCCCTTACTAATATTATATATATATATTTGTGTGTACATATATATACAAATATTCACATACATATATTTCTATATATTTTTAATTAAGATAGAGAAACGTGAATTTTTCTTACATGTAATGTAAGCCAAGAAATGACGAGTTAGGAAGCCCTAGGATCAAGTCCAGCCTCTGACCCAAACTGACTCTATGATCGTAGGCAAATCAACTAATTTAGTACCCCAGGTAACTCTCTAAGATTCCAACTTGCATTGGTAAAAAAGAGTTTCACCATTAAGAGTTCTGTACACCAATGAACTCTCAGATATAAGCCACTCAAAGATTCCCATTCTAAAGCCAAACAAGAGTAAGTTTTTAAAGTCACCCTTCAGCCCTTCATTATTTGCTGGGCTGCATAACTATGTTTTCATTTCAATATTGAATATTAAAATAGAAACTTTGAGAACTTTCTCTCTTGAGGATTATTTTATGTATTTTGACACTAGCATAATGTTATGCATGTGGATACTTTCTCCAAGGATCAGATTGCAACACCTTCGTGTTCCATGGGATGCTACAACGAATAAATCATTTGCTCCTTGATCAACAATTACTCTTTTTAATTAATTTTTTTTCAACTAAAAATATTTTCTTTCCCTCATGCCACCCTTTCCATTCTCCTAGGAAAAAAGAAAGAAACAAAGAAAAAGAAAAACTTTGTAACAAATATATGTAGTGAAGCAAAACCATTTTTGGCCTTTGGGCCAAGGATTTCTGAATGCAACTCTTTCTTCACTGCTATTCTACTACTTGGATAACATAAATCCTTTCTAGCATAGACCTTGTTTTTAAACTTTTCCAGCTAAATAATACCCACTGAAGCATCTTTGTTGCCCCAACCGTTGGAGGAGCCATGGTTGCTTCCAAACCATGATGAGGTTCTTGAGGAGAAATGAAGGGAAAGAGAATAGACATTTATTAAACACCTACAATGTCTCAGGTAATGTGCTAAGCACTTTACAAACATTATCTCACTTGATCCTCATAACAACCCTGCAAGGTAAACGATAGAGTAGAATTAGAGCACTTCCCATACATACTCTTAAAATAGAGGGAATAATCCTTCGGGGGGAAGGGAGTGTATGAACAACTTGGCTAAGGAAATGATCTCATTGCATTTAAGAACATGCCATAAATATCAGGTTCTTCTTAGTGTCCACTTTCAAAATCCTCAAGTAGAAATGCTTACTTTAGACTCGCCACATAATACAATTTTTCCCATGACATGTAAATCACAAATCTTCATTACAACATGACTAATAACTCAAGGAAAAGTCATAGAATCAGCTGGAAGTTGAGAACTGTATACATCTTCCCTTTAGTGTATTAAACATCACACTATAAGTAGCTGAAATGGTTGAGAGCCTTTCAAAAAATTAATATAAAATATTTTGATGTCTTAGTACTGTCTTACGTTGTTTATCCTTCTTATAACAAGGAGATATAACATGACTAATTTAAGCTTGAACATGGGCAAAAATGCTGCATATATATTTGTTCATTGTATTAGGGACTACTTTCACTTGTGAGCATTTGTAGGTATTGTCTCACAATGTACATATTACTAAGAGAATTGTGGCATTGAAGAAAACTACCATTTACCAATGGAATCTTTTTCCACACTTGCATATTTTTCTCTAGACTATAGACAGATCTCTGTGAAAACTGTATGATTCCTTTGGCAGCTACCAACCATTAAACATTTCTGTTGGTTCCTGTTGCCTTCCTTTTTGGAAGGCAAACATGAAATCATTGTAATCAAAAAGCGGTGTCTACTCTATTTTGGTTCGTCTTTTTTACAGTGTTAAATTTAGCAAGCAACATTTTATAAAATGGAATTTTGCTCTCTTTTGTCACAGAATAACCATATATTTTAGATAAAAAGTACACAAATTTAGGAATATTTTGAATTATCCCCAATCAAAAACTTTCATACATTACTGCTATGAAGGACTTCCAAAAGCCAAGCATCCTAGGAACAGACATCTGTTTCTCCCTTAGTGTGAGCACACAAGTACCATTAACACTGATGGGAGCCATACACTCATACATTGAATGGGGAAGTTTAATGGCTCTCCTCAATAAATGATTTACTTAGTCATTCATATCCTGAAATGACCAACTTCCCCTGGTACAAGGGCACATTTGTTTTACAGATTGGTGTGATATGAAATTGCTCGCGACAGCATATCTTTACATTTCTGGAGCATATTTTTAACAGGGTGTTTGTGGTTATGATTGAAGAAATACAGCAAGACCTGGAATTCATAGAACAGAAGACTTAAGAGTCCTGGGTGATACTGCTCTTAAATTACATGTATCAAAATGTCCAAGTGGATGCCTAAACTGAAAATAAATAACAGATTCAAAGCTTAGTTATTTAACACATTTCCAATTAATGATTTAAAAAAAACTGTAACAGCAAGTTGGTGACATAAGGATGATATTAATGTGTCACAAATAAAATTTTAGCTTAATATCTTACAGCTTAATAGATGTTTGTTATAATAGTTCTTTCTATTAGCCACAAAAAATTATATATGTTTTTATACTTGCATTTTTATGAGATTGCATAGCTTATATGCTGACCAGCAGGATAGAATCTGGCAAAAAAAAATAACATGGGCATGACAGTCAGCTTCTTGAGTCTATTCAAACCTCAATTTCTAAGACAAAATTCCCCAAAAGTACAGGACACAATGATACCAGTGATTAATGAGTAAGTAGCATATTTCCAGAAAAATAAAAATTGTGGTTCAGAGTAAGTCAGAAATATTTCCAAATATTACTTTGTGCCAAATTTCCATATACTTTTGTTATCTGTTTACTGTACTATTGAAATGGCCTCCTATTTAATCTCTCTGCATCCAGTCCCTCCCCATTTCAATCTAGCCTCCAAAAAGCTGCCAAAGTGATTTTCCTTGAGCCCAAATCTAACCACGTCACTGCTCAATAAAGTCAAGTGGCTCCCTATGTCTCTAGGATAAAGTAAAAGCTTCTCTAGTAGGCACTTAGAGACCTTCAAAACCCAGTCCCAAACTATCTCCCATATCCCCTTCTTGAATGTTATAAACCAGACAAACTGGTTCTTTCCATTCTTCAAATGCAGCATTTGTCTCCTTCTCTATGCCCCTGAAATGACTATCCCTTATGACTGTAATATACTCCCCCTTATTTCTACCTCATAGAGTCTCTCTCTTTAAAATACAGCTCAATCACCACATACCTTAACTGGTAGTAACATCTCTCATAAACTATTTTGATTTTATCTTGTATTTGATCTCTGGTTCTTTATCCTACCTATGTTTATGCATTGTGTCCCCCAATAGAATGCAACATCCTTGAGAGTGGAGATAATTTCCATTTTTGTATGTATATCCCTAATATGTAGTACAGTGCCTGGAACATAGTAGATGCTTAAAAAATGCTTTTGGAATATGCTATCCATCTCTGGACAGAAAGATGATTAATGCAGGATGTAGAACAATATGCATATTTTTTGGTCATGGCCAATCCAGGGAATTTATTTTCCTTAACTATGTGTATTTATTACAAGTGCACTTTTTCTTTTTTTTCCCCAAAGGAATACAAAAATGTTTATGCATTGTTGACCTTGTACAATTACCTTAGAATGAACACATTCTAGTTGTGCAAAGATCTTGAGCCAAAGGTTATTCCTTTAGAACCTCTCCTCAATTTCTTGATTCCTGAGTCCCACCTATTATTGCCATTAATGGAACTGTCCTGAGTTTGTATTGAGGGGATCATCATCCCCAAAATACCCCACATTCAAGGTTTTTAAGGCAAATGGGTACACTCTTTCTTATTAGTCTGCAAAGATGACAAACTTTGCTCAACAGTGGGGCAAATTTGGCTTGCCCAACCAGTCTTCTCTCAATTTACAATCCCACTGCTAAGCTTGAACAACTTTCCAGCTCTTCAAACACTACCCCTCCTCCTCTCCACTGACTGCAAAGTAGCTAAAAGTTATTGCAGAGTAAGAGGACTAATGAAATTAAGTTAACAGTTATTTCCCAGAATGCATGGTAGCTTCTGAAGGAAAAATTTTCCAGACCAAAAAATGAAGAGCCTCTGTCTGTTGTCAAATGTTAATGTATTGCAATAGTCTCCTTTGTAGCTTTTAACTTGCTAGGCATTCCACAGCACCACTATTGATGTCATTAATGACATCATGAGGATGCCTGCCATCAATGTTGCAGCCCACAGACTGGCTGTTTCAAGTATCTCTTTAAGTTCCATAAAGGTCTCTTGCCAAGGATCAGTGCCTCATCTGTCGAGCAATGTTGACAGTCTCATCGAGAGTGATGTTTCCTTTGTGTTTAAGATTTTTCTGCTTTTTTCTGTCCCAAGAAGATTCTTTAAGGGCTTTGATGATCAAGTCTAAGGAAGAAGGCACAATCTCAATCTGGGCTTGTCTGTTCTGAATGGTAAATTTCACTGTGATCCTTAGCCCTTTCCAGTCACCGGTTGCCTTGGCAATGTCATCACCAACCTTTTTGGGAGACAAACCCAAGGGACCAATTTTAGGGGCCAGAGCTGATGTGTCCCCAACTTCACCACCAGTTCACCTTAAAAACACAACTTTAATTTCATTAGGGTCAAACTTGGGAGGCATGGTGGTGATGAAGATGGAGGCTTGCTCTGGATGCTGCGAGGTGGATCCCAGTGTCAGATGATCCTGGATTCAGCATGACTGAAAGAAGTTGCACCTTCACCACCACAAGCTGGGAGCCAAAAGACAAGTGCACTTTCTCAATGGGGGAAGTAGGAAGAAAACAACATAGATCTTTGTGAATTGAAAAGAATAAAATAAAACCAAAATGATTTTTGTTGATTGGCTGATTGAATAATTTAGGGTCTTACTTGTTCAGGTCTACTACTACTACTAATTGGATGCCTTTAATTTCTCCATAAGGAAGACAGTAAAATGTTTCATATAAACATTAGTAATGTTGAAGTCTGTGGTAGATGTCCCAGAAGTGCATACTTTGTTGTATTGGTGGAAATTGACTAGCATCCCCAGTCTCCACAGTTCCCAGGAATATTCAGAAATATGTATGCTTACATTCTGGAAAGATTTACTAAACCAGAAACACTCATTGATCCAACCATGCAACTGATTATTTGGCCCATTCCCCCAAAGGGATCAAAGAGGAAAAAGATCTATATATGCAAAGATATTTATACCAGCTTTCTGTGTAATGTAAAGAATGGAAGCTAAAGGGATGGACATCAATGAGGAAATGGCCCGAAAAGTTATGGTACATGAACATGATTGGATATTGTTGCATCATAAGAAATGATGAGATAATTGCCGAGAATCCTGGGTAGTTTGAACAGATAGACTAAAGTGAGCAGAAACAGAGGAATATTTTACGTAAGCAGCATTTTAAAGAAAAGTAACTTTGAAAAACTTAATGACTTGCTACCCACCTCCTGACACAGAAAGAATGACCTCAAGATAAAATAAGGCAGACATAACTAATGTGAGATTTTGTGTTACTTTACTATGAATATTTGTCTGTTACAGGAATTTTATTTTTATATCATTATTTTTATTATTATTACCAGCATGAATATTAAATGAGAAAATGGGGAACCAGTGCATTTTAACTGAAAAGAATATGACTGCTTTAGAAAGAGAATAATACCATCTGCATATGCTTGCCCATAGTTACTCATAGACTTTATAAAGCTCCACCTCTCTGTGCTTTGATCTAAAGTAGAAAATAAAGTCAGATGACAATATGGCAATTTAAAAAAAAATCTTCATTATTTCACTGGATTCCTGATCTCATGGTTATTAATGCTAATTTCAGTGCAACTCATTCACCTTCTCATCCTGTATGTAATTTTTGTCCATTACTTCTTATCAGTTCTCCACTGACTATTCTCCTAATACACTGGTGATTTCTTCTAGGTCTTTCACATTCTTTGCATCCAGAGCGGCTCTGAAGCTATCCATATGTTATCTCTCACTCTTGCTAGACAGGTTGTCCCAAAAGCCTTAGTGCAGTTTTAAGTTTCCTTAACTGTAGAAGTATAAATGTTACAAGCTTACAAAAATCATTTGAAAGTTTAATAGTTTAATTTTCTTTTGTGAATCTTGTTTTAGTTTTATTTAGTTTTATGAATTTTTAAATCTTTTAATTTTAATTTTAACAAGATGAAGTACCTTGTCACGCACTGTGTGTGTGTGAAGATTTTTGGATGACATTTTCTCAGACCAGTGGATAGGTAGAGTATTTCTCCTGCTTGGCCATCTGACTGTTCCATCTCCACTATGTGGGTCATGTCGAGACTGTAGTGCATGCATCCAAATCTCCTTCTTTAGATGATCTTAAGGTGAAGATTTTTAAAGCAAGCCTTTCAGTCATTAAGCAGAAGCTAATGAAAGATTTTATAAAGTTTGAAAATTAATCAATTGAGTGATAGCACAGGGTAGCACATGATGGTGTTTATTTTAAAATTTTAATAAGATTCTTGTCAGCATTTAAACATTTAAAGTTAACAATTCAAATTTTTAAAATAAGTTTGTAGCCTTTATGCTTCCAAAATGATTAAATCTTAAAACTACACTAAGACTTTAGGGATACTTTGTGTTACCAACACATTTCCTTTTCTAAACACTATTTTTCCTGGCTGTTATCTTTTATACCATTTCTAGCATGCCAATCACCGATACTCATTTTAAAATTCTATAATATATAGCAGCCTACTTATATACCTTCAAGATTTGCTCTATTTCCTTTGTATCACCTATAATTTTGATTCTTTGCCAATCATGGTATTCAATGACTTGTAATGACAAAGTGTAACTGAGAGAATATTGGTGCTAAATATGTGGTGTGCTTGTATATACATATGTGCATGTGTATGTGTCTATGTGTCTGTGTGTGTTGTATCAGTGAGCAGTTTGAGACTTTTGAAAGCACAACACAATTTTCTAAATGTAACTCAGTCTCCTCTGCTCCTCCTATGCAATTCTGATTGTCCATCTGTGATACCTATCCAAGAAGTAAGCACTAATGGATTATTCATCCAATCGTCTGTTATAATCTATTTTGTTTTCCCTGTCTGAATTTTTAGGACAATCTCTTTAAAGTAATCATAGCCTGAAGTCGTCAGGATCCATAGTATTCTGGATATCTCACCACCCTGAGGGAATTCTTCCATTTGGACTCTGCACAGGCCTTCCTCTATTATAAAGATCATAGACATATTCCCATTTTATGCCTTCCATGATTTTGGCAGAGAATTTTTGAGCAAAGTTATCTCAGTGGCTGCCTTGGTCACAAAATCTTGTATACATTGACATGGGAGACACCTTATCGAATTTTTTCCTACCATCAACAACAAAAAAATCAGTTCATCACTTTATGAAGTCCTCATTATAACTATAAAATTTGGAGGTATTTATGAAGGTAAAATGGCATCATCAATAGTGACATAACTAACTCATTAAATATTCACTTGTTTCGTATGTGTGTGATGCACAAATAACATGTATATAAAATGCATGTATGTATTTGTAATATGTATATGTTTGTATTTATATGTATGTGTTTGTGTGTATTTGTATAGGATACCCAAAAGTCTTTGTGCAGTTTTAACTTTTGGACACCATACATACATACATACATACATACATGTGTATGTATATATGTGTATATATACATACATACATACATATATGTGTATATATGTATATATATATACACATTGCATTCTCATATGTCTGTATAACATACACACACACACATACACATACCTTCACATGCACATATACATAATACTAAATTACCAAACAGTAACTAATCTGCATTAGTAGATGGAGTTTCTTCACTTGGAGTTCCCTATACCAATAAATCACATTTCTAGACATCCCCCTCCCCAAATACTATGATTATGGTGAGAAAATATGGTCATATTTTATTTTTGGTGATTCTACACCTAGGTCCTGATTAGTGCAAATAATGAATCCCATGAACTAGTTGTATTATTTGAACTGATACTGCATATACTGCAGCGGTCTGGAAACAATGACATTTTACATAATTTTAACTTTGAATGGCATGAATTAAAATGTATGTGACCATTTCATGAGATTCGCATTAATCTTAATTGAGACTTTGCTATATTTAAAAGGCTTTATGCTTCATTTACACTTAAAAGTCTAGATAAACAAAAATATATAGAATTTAAGTTTTTCATATTTTCTATATATTATAGAATATATAAACACAGAATGATATTTTGAAAAAATATTCCTGGAACTTTAAGTCACACTACTCTGTGGTTTTTCATATAACTGGCACCATTTCCTCCTGGAAGAAATTGATTAACATTGCCTGTGGTTGCAAAGGAAGTTTTCAGTCACCATTTTAGGTCAAAGGGTTTTTGGGAAGAAAAGAGAGGGGAAAAAAATTCCATTCCCCGGTTGTCACTCTAGGCAATCTAAACAAAGAGACCGAGTAGAAATATCTGAGTAACAGATTGTGAGAATAAGTGCCCAAACAATCACAAATTCTGCATTAGGTAAGCTTAAAGTTGAAGCAGGGATTTCAACCTAGCTCTGACATTGATTGAAATTATCAGCACTTAAGTAAGCATTTGGAGTTGTTTAAAGATGTGCCACTCTAAAAGGAAGCTTCCTCCAAGACAAGAGATCAAGACCAGCTGGTATAGATATGGAGTGGTACATGTTATCCTTGCTAGAGACACAAAGTAAAAGATGTCCCCAACAATCTGTGATAATTCTCAAACCTTGCCCATCCCCCCTCCCCACGCCCAGAGATTGCTTTGACACCTTGCTCATGTGAGAACCATTTCAAAATTTCTGGTGCTCTATTTTATACAAATGCCAGTCAGTAGAAGCACTTTCCATTTCTACTTGATATGGGTCATAAAACTGAAAGGATATGAGGATAGGAAATGAGGAAGTGGAATTGTATCTTTGGTTCAAAAAAGTTTCCAGATCATTCATATACATGTGATAGAATTCCGTTGTCTTCACTATTTCATTTATTTTACTTTGTCAATAAAAAACAGGTCTCCTATCCACCAAAAATATAAGTATTAGTGACATAAACTCAATATTATGTAGAAGAAATGTTTGCAGTATGCCATTTTAGATTGAAAAAGTGAGCATAGAAAGAAATTGTGACCCTTCTCTACTCTCTGATCTCCCACAACCCATACAACCTGTCCCCTACCCAGAGAGCAACCAACAGTCCAGAGAAAAATATTATTTTCCCATTTGTAAGCTTTCAATATAGAAAAATAAAAACACAATTCTGTCCCATCTATAAAATTCCATGCACATCGTCTTTGTACCAGCACTGCCACCCCAAAGTCAATAAAAATATGTATCAAATTTTGACCATAAATACACTGTACTTCCCCTAGTTCTTTCTCTAGAGCATAGAATGTTTAACATTAATCAAACAGATTAGACTCTAGTTTTCCCAGTACATGGGTCACTTCCTGGTAGGAAATTCTGACTTTCATGAAATACATTCAAGCTTTCATGTCACAGAGGCATCATCAAATATTGTAGGAGATACCAAACAGAACCTCTTCGTTTTCTTGCAGAAATTCCATTTTCCAGGACAAATCTATGTAACTTGCCCTTGGAGATCAGTTTCTGCTGGCCCTGAGGACACTAAAGTTTTGACTGCCCTGGGAAAAGCAGTCTACTCTTCCTTCATCCTCAAAGAGGAAGAGAGTAGAAATCCCAAAGGACCAAGAGAGGAGCAAAGACATGTGTCTGGATGAATATACATAGGTATATGAGAATGAGGGAAATGGAATAGAGAATGGAGCAGCTAGAGTGTTATAGAAGCCAGTGGACAGTTTGCTTTGAGCGGTTACTGGAGCTGAAACTCCATAAGCTATCACTTCTGCCTGCTGATAATGGACAGTCTGAAGCTCTTAGAGGCATCTGGGGCAGGCTGATCGCTGCAGAATCTTTCACTCTGAGAGAACTATTGCATATGGTGATGTGTTTCTGCCCCTTCTCCCTTCATCCCTCCAGGACAGCATGGAAAATCCCAAATCTTGCCTGTTTTTTAAAAGCTTATTTACATTTCCATTTAATTAGTTTAATATGAATGATGACTTGAGATAATATGAAAGATCTTAACAATTTCTGATTGGTATACATTTCATTACCACGAATTAGGGAGTCAGAAAAAAAGTGTAGATAGGCATGGCGTGGGAACAGAGACACAGACACAGACAGAACAGAGACAGAGACAGAGCCACAGACAGAACAGGGGGAGAGAGAGAGAGAGAGAGAGAGAGAGAGAGAGAGAGAGAGAGAGAGAGAGAGAGAGAGAGAGAGAGAGAGAAAGAGAGAGAGAGAGAGAGAACTAAGATTTCCCTTAACAAAAGTAGAAGTTATAAGTGTGGTGCCAGGCTTAGTAAATAAAAAAGCAGCCATTTCCCTCCAAGACACCCTCGAGCTATTTAAATTTCCTGAAGAAGGGGTAGAAAGAAACCATTAAGTAAAGGAAAGTCATGCCTTTAGGATGACTGAAGGGTGAATCTAAGAAAAGTGATGACCCCCTCTCCCATGAATGTAGTGGTCACACAGGAGGGGATAAACCAAACACCTTCAAACCCTTATCAAGCTAAATAGAGGAGCAGGGGGTAGTAGTGGCAGTGTGCTAAATATTCTACATATTTCAGTTAGTGAATGATCTTACTCAAAGTGTCTAATTTCTACCAGAGAAGAGTCTACAAAATTAGGAAAAACCTACTTCGATACCAAGTTAAACATGTACAGATTGATTGATTACTTTTATTTTTAATGATATCTTTTTTTTGGGGGGGGTTAGGCAATGGGGTTATGTGACTTGCCCATGGTCACACAGCTAGTAAGTGTTATGTGTGTGAAACCGGATTTGAACTGAGGTCTTCCAGAATCCAGGGCAGGTGCTCTATCCACTGCGCCACCTAGCTGCCCCAGTTTTAGTGATATCTTTTTCATATCAACTTCATTTCTCCCTAATTCCTTAACCAGTAAGCTGTCCCTTGTAATAAAGATTAAAAAAAGAAAGAGAAAAAAAAGGTCAGTAAAACTAAGCCTATACAAACAGTATTTTTAATGCAGTGCTTTAAGATTTACAGTGATTTACTTCCATTATCTCATTTAACACTCACAACATTTCTGTATGTAAATATAGGCATAGATACCACAGTTTACTTGTCCATTCTTCAACTGATAGACACCTATTTTGTTTCTAGTTTTTTACCATAATACTACCAAAAATGCTACTATGAAAATCTTCAATCTTATTGATATACATTGCTAGGAGTATGCATAGAGATGATGTTATTTAAATTTTAACAGAATATAAATATTTATTGTAAAATAGTGTCTGTTCCAAGACATACATGAGAAAAATAACACTCATCTACTGAGTGTGAGTGCTTGGTCCGTTCCTAACCTCCTTCCCTTTGAAGAATGGAATAAAGTCTTGACTTGGGGTTAGCTGGGGAAAACATCATAGTGAAATGAAGCATAGACAATACAGACACACACATGCACACATGCAGAGGATATCTGGCCTAACTCATGCTAGGAATCTAAGAAGCCTAGATTCCAAACCCAGGGCACTAGCTTTAAAGAAGAGAAAGAAAGATATGAGATCAACAGGGGATTCAAGGGAGAATGGAGACTAGGAAAGGGCTACCTTTGCAACTTTCTAAACTGAAGTAGATATGGAACAAGGGCTTGTTCCTGCTCTAGAAGATGCTGCTTTATCCTGAAGACATTGACTCAGCCAGGGCTGAGTCAAAAGGGGAACCCTTTGTCAGGGCTTCCTCCCAAAGCATCTCTCTCTCTGGTGGGGCTCGAGTACAAGGTGGATTTGAGGAAGGAATCCCATCAGAAAAGGTCACAGACATTTTTCCCGCTTTAATGAATGCCCAAGCTGAAGAGGGCAATGAGAAATTAACACCTCATGCAAGCAGCTCCAAGCCATAGAAAAGGAGCAGAATGGCATATGTAACAACAGCTTCAAGATGCGGGATGTTGGTCTGCAGTGGCAGGTAATAGAAACCATCATAGAAGACAGGAAGATCAAAACCAAGCTGACGCCAAGAGCCATTATTCTTTAACAGAGATTCCCTTTTGTATCAAAAAATGCCTGGATGACTTCATTTCCGACAGAAAGAAGGAACATCATCAAATCAAGAACCATTAGATTGTGAACTCTTTGAGGGTGCTGAGCATTTTTGTTGTTGTTTTTGTTTCATTTTTGTTTGTTTTTGTTTGCACCTTTCTTTGTATCTTCATTATTCAGCACAGTAACTCACACAGAGTGGTTGCCTAATAAATGCTTTTTGGTTTAACTTGTTGACCCAATTGACTATTAGATATAATAGCAGGAGAACTTTGGTGCATGAAGAACTCTAACAATATATAGGTGGCCTAGTACCAGATGCTAAGTAAATATATGATGAGGAGAGTGGACAACGTGTTGGCCTGGAGGTGGGGCAAGGCAGAGGGAAGTCTTTGGGGAAAGAGGGATCTGAATCCCTGCTTTTCATGGAAATAACCTTTTACCTGTCTCATCTTCCGCACCTTGTACAGAGAGGAAAACTGAGGCTGATGGTGAAATGGGTCTGAAGAGGGTTAAGAGGCAAAGTTATGGGGTGGGCCGGGGCATGGAGGAGTCAGGGGGAAGTCCTCCCAGATCTGGAGGCTATGTTGAGGCACAGAAACTCAAATACCTTAGCTATACAAATTATTTTAAACATTGTATATGTAGCATATTTCAAAAGCACCAGTCCTCAGACTGGTATGTATATGCCTCAATGTATTGGGGTAGGGGGCTGATCTTGAGTTATTGAAGACTATGCTAAAGTGCAAAAACTAGCATATCCTATCAAGCTAGAAGGTCCTGAGGTAGAGACCCCAGGATGGATATGTCTTTTGTCCCAATACCAGCCTAGCTAAATTCAAAGAGGCTTAATACCAGGCTGGCCAGAGGGTGATGGATTTTTTGGGCACAACAGCTCCTGAAGTTCAACTTAGAGTCTTAAGAGAGGATGTAATCTGTGTTGATGGAGGAAGTATCCACATGGATAAAATAATAGAACCATGAAACAGGGAAAGATAAAATCAATTGTTCAGTAATTCTTGACCACTTACCAAAGGAAAATGCCCAGAACTGCATACCATGAGAAAAGGAAATAGCATTTCCAATTCAAATTTTTGTAATTGTTCTTTATCAGGAAACAAAGACATCAGCAAGAGTAAATCATAACCCGTTAAAATATCATGACCTAATTCATTACAAAGAGATTTTTTGTCCAAAGATTGCAGTAATTCAGTCATCCAACAGAGAGGCAGTTCTAATAAAGACCGGATATACCTTCTATTGCAGATCAACTAGTCAATAAGCTTTTATTGTATAACATGTGCTAAGTGCTGGGGATACAAATACAAAAAAATGAAACAGTCCCTCCCTTCAAGGAGTGTACATTCTAACTGGAAAGACAACATGTGCATAGATAAATAGATACAAAATTAATATAGAAAATAAATATATACTATGGGAGTTTACCCCACTGCAAATAAACACAGAAAGCCTAGACTTCTATCAATCAAAAGAATGAGCTAGGTGTAATGTATAGAATCAATCAATGGTATATGCTAACTGTTTTTTTAGGACTGGTTGAAGAGTCAGTCATGCTCTATAGGACTTTGATTAAAAACAACATTCTAGGTAAGAATGTGGTTTTGGGTGAAGGGGAGGGGGCTTAGTAGTAGAGAAACTTAAGCCAAGCCTATGAGAGAAGGAGAAGAGGGCCTCTGTCAGATCCCTTTTCCCAAAGTAAGACCTTGTGAACTTCAAAAGGTTAGAACACTTGGGTCTTCCCAGCTACAATGGTAAGAGCCTCCTTAGAGCAGTAGTGGTTGACAGGAGCATCCATATCGGAATCTGAGAGCCATATTGAAGACGAACTAGAAGTCTTGAGGAAAAGCAGCTCCCAAACTCTACAAGGAGCCCAGAATAAAAGTATACCATACCTAAGGTAAGTGCATGAGTACTCCACAGAGGGGAAGAAAAGATTTCCAGCAATCAGGAGTGATGAATTGCCTCTGTGAAATGTACTCTCTAAGTTTGAGCCAACTTTGCTGTAGACTCTATATGGACTTGTGGAACAGTGTGCCTTCAGTTTGGGGGAATGTTTTGTACTAATATTATCCCACTTTATTAAACATCTGTTTCTAAGGGCTAGTTAAGTTTGGCTGGCTAATTGATATCAAATAATAATCAACGAAGAGCACACCAATAATAGTAGAGAAATCTCCACAACCAAGCCTTCTGGGTTACCCCTGAAGGGAGATGTAATAGCTACCCTCTGAGGACTAGTGCAAGTAGGAGTTTAGAGAGTGAGCCCAGAACCTGTGTCACACAAATAAATAACTAGCATTTACACATCCTTCTAAAGTTTGCAAAACGCTTTACATGTTATATCATTTAATCCTCACAAGAGCTCTGTGAGGTAGGTGCTATTAATTATCCCTATTTTATAGATGAGAAAACTGAGGTTGAGAAAGGTTGAGTGTCTTCACCCAGTAAGTGACTGAGGTAGAATTTGAACTCAGGTCTTCCAGACCCTTCAGCCTAGCTAACTACATTTAAATACAAGGTAGTTAGAAGGGAGGGTACCAGTAGTTGGGAAGATCAGGCAAGGCTTCATATAGTAGAAAGAAATGCTTGTGTAGAGTCTTGAAGAAAAAGAGGGATTCTGTGATGTGGAGGTAAGGAGGGAGTGCATTTCAAGCACAGGAGAAGACAAAATAATACTAAATTACTCTCACATTCCACCTACCCCTTAGAGATTTTAGGTGGAGGACAAAATACGTGGTTTCAAGGTATAGGGCATAGGACCAGGGCACTCAGTTTTCCAATTTTGGCCAACGGGGTACATACTTTGCATCTCAAATGTAAATGGAATAAGGCAGCTAGATTGTAGAGGATAGTGCATTGGGCCTGGAGTCAGGAAAAATCATCTTCCTGAGTTCATATCTATCCTCAGACACTTCCTATCTGTGTGACTCTGGGTGAACCACTTAACCCTGTTTACCTCAGTTTCCCCATCTGCAAAATGAACTAGAGAAGGAAATGGCCAACAACTCCAACATATTTGCCAAGAAAACCCCAAATGGGGTCATGAAGAGTCAGACACAACTGAAAAGCTGAAACAAGTGAATGGAAGAATAGAGCAATGAATGACCACCCGTCTATTCAAATATTTTTTTAAATGCTTTTATAAAATCTTTCTCCTTCTAGCCCAGCTCTAAAGTCATTATCTAAGGCACATTGTACATTAGGACACAGAAAATGACGTATTTTGAGAATGGTGGCTTTGTAGTAGCCTTCAGGGAACTTTTATGAGAAAGAAAGGGGAATGTATGTGAAGACTGGGATCACACCTGCCCTTAGTGCACAGGCCCTGCTGTGGGTTGCTCTTTGAACAGAATTGCTGCTTAGGCTTCAAACCACTGCTGTGACCTGGAGAGGTGACCAGAACAAGCAAGATTCTTTGGTTCAGAAACCATAATGTAGAAATAATACCATTTAAAGGTATAAAATTTAGAAGAGGTTATAACTTTTCGGGGGGGGGGGGGAAGGAGGAAATAGTTAGTAGGCCTATTTAAAAAAACCAAAATATTTAGATATGGTCAAATATCTTACATTCCTTAATTCATTTGGATTGGCTTAGGAGAAATAAAATATGTTTTATATATAATCTCAGAGATTTTTCACAATTAGAAAACATTATTTTTTATCCCATTCATTTATGATTATGTATCCCTGGTAGTTAGTTGCCTTTTCAGGGTGAAATGACAGGTTTTTCCTGGATGTCTGGAATAGAAAAGGAGATGGGTGAGGGGGGAATATATCAGCTACATGAAACGTACTGAGCCTTGTGAACAGCGGGTGACTGATGTGAAAAAAGCCAAATGGACTCAAGAGAGAAAAGGCAGGCCCCATTGCAATGAACATAAACTGCATACCTAGCAGGTCACTCACCTGATGGACAAGCAGGGAGAGGGGGACCTGTTAAAAGAAAAACCACAAAACAAGGGAAGAAAGTGGTTCCAAGAGCTTAAGGCTGAATTGGAAAAAAAAAACCTCAGGTTTTAATTCTAGAACTGTAAAATGTTTAAAATGATTTTTCATATTCACATCCTCAGGAAATATTTTTCATAGTATAATGTGCCACAATTCAGTAATATTTTGGAGAAATCTTTTTTCCCCCTTTTTCTCCTGAAGTTGAGAAAACATCAAATTAGAAAAGTCTATCAAAACACAACAACAACAACCCAAAAATATCCTTACTTTAACTTTTCAGCCCTTGCTATTGGGTGAGGGCTATTCCCTGAATGGGATGGTCATTATTTGGCTCTAAGGGAGGCAGAATAGACATCTGTAGCCTCTTCTCCTCCCACCCTTCTACAATGGAGATTTTAAATCCTACCAGGAGGGGAAGGAGGAAGAAGAGCTACTCTGCTGTCTTCAGAGAGGAGTATTGACTAGAATTAAATCTATCTGCTCCCTTAAATATTATCAGTCTAGGGAAGGCGATCAGATTCAAGCTAATTTCTGATTGCTGTTTCATTATTGGAGATAGGTTGGCAAAGACGGTCCCAAGCTCTCTATATATGTAAGGCCTAACCCCTTTCCCACCAAATATCAATTCCACAATAAATACACACAGCACTTAGTAAAAAAAAAAATCCATTTATCCAATTTAATAGCAAAGCAGAAATCAGAGAAGATACACATAGTGGGGTGTGTGTGTGTGTGTGTGTGTGTGTGTGTGTGTGTGTGTGTGTGTATCAGACAATACAGAAGGAGCTCTCCCATTGGGAGTGAGGTAACTCAACTCAACAAAAAAAAAAAGGGTCCTACATCTCATCCAAGGGAAAGTTCCCAAAGTCTTTAATATAGGAAGCAGAGAATAAGGGACGTGATGGAAACCAGCTCCTATCATGTCTTCCCAGAGTCTTTCTTTCAGAAGCCTGAAGTAGGATTGGCCTCATCCATCTTCTCTCTTGAATCTGGAAGCTGGAAGTGCCCAAAATGACTCAAGGTTGAAGAGCACTCAAAATGACTCAATGAGAACTGAAGAGGTCTAATCTCTCCCACTCTGCTTACTCTACGCTACCCTTGACACAGGTAGGCGACATTGATCCCCACCAATAAAGAGAAATTCCTATACCAATGGGCTCTGGGACTGGGGTTACAGTATTTTTAAAAAATCAAAAGAAAAGAATGGATCTGCTATATTTGGCTCTGCTGTAATAACTAGTTATTCTCTACCTACTATTCTATTCTAGCTTCTCCACTCTCTATAACCATCCAACAAAAACCCTGCTCATTAAGATACTTATCTGTCAATAAATAAGTTAAAGATAATAATAATAATGAAACAATATACCAAATTTTATCAGAAATAGCTGAAGTAGTCTTTAGAGAAAAGTTTACATCTCTGGAAACTAATATTAACAAAATAATAAAAAGGGATCAGTGTACTGAGCAAGCAATTTAAAAGACTAGAAAATAATCTTAAGTACAAAAAAATCTTGAAATTCTTATAAAAAGAATCTTGAAGATAAAGAGTGAAAAATTAGTAAGTAAAAATAAAAATATTTTAAAGTCCAATAAATTCAGCAAACCATTAACTAGCCTGATCAACAGAGGGTGGGAAGATCAAATTATTAAAGGAAAAAAATGCACAAAGTAAAGTCATAACAGAAGAAATAAAAAGAGAATTGCTAGAAACCACTATAAACAATAATATTATGGAAAAATTGAAAATTCAATAGCAATTGATGAATATATATAAAATATCAAATATCTTAAGTAATGTAACAAGAAATAGATATCTTAAACAACAAAATCTCAGAAAAAACAAGTTAATCAATTCATAAGTGAATTGTTAAGAAGAAGGGGAAGAACCCTAGGCTATATTTATTTCAAAGAAATTATTTCAGACATTTAAGGAGTAATTAATATCTATACTAGAAAAGTAATTCTCAAAAACAGAATGAAAGCACTCTACCAAACTCTTTGTGTGAGACAAATGTGGTCCTGATAACCAGACTACAGAGAAATTAAGAAAAAAAAGAGAAAGGAAATTATAAATAGATTTTGCCAATAAATATTGATTCACAATTCTAAAAATAAAATGTTTGTAAAGGGATTGTGGCAATGTAGAATATAATCACTGTGATCAAGCTGGATTCATATGAATGGTTCAAAATTAAGAAACAAAATAAGTATAATTAATGATAAAACAAAAAGACAGATGAAAAATCCAAATAATTATTTAATTTTTTTTATTTTTTAAAAAAATTTATTAATTTATTTTGATTTATCAACAATCACTTCCATATGCTTTTGAGTTTAAAAGTTTTCTCCCCCTTCCTCCCCACCACCCTCCCCAAGACAGTGCACAATCTCATATAGGTTATACATTTACATTTCTATTAAACATATTTTCATATTAGTGAAGATGTAAGCAAAAATTAAAACCAATGGGAGGAGCCATTAGAAAGAGGAAACAAAACTCAACAGAAGAGGAAAAAAAATGATAAAGATTCAACTTCCATAGTTCTTTCTTTGGATATGGATAGCATTTTTCATCAAAAGGCCTCTGGGGGATGTCTTAGATCCTTGTATTGCTGAGAAGGGTTAAGTTTATCAATATTAGTCATCGCACAACGTGGCTGTTACTGTGTAGAAAGTTCTCTTGGTTCTGCTCACTTCACTCAGCATCAGACCATACAAGTCTTTCCGGGTTTTTCTGAAGTCAGCCTGTTCATCATTTCTTATAGCACAATAGTATTCCATTACATTCATATACCACAACTTGCTCAGCCATTCCCCAGTTGATGGGCATCCTCTCAATTTCTAATTCTTTGCCACAACAAAAAGAGCTGCTATGAATATTTTTGCACATGTGGGTCCTTTTCTTATTTGTATGATCTCTTTGGGATATAGCCCTAGAAGTGCTATTGCTGGGTCAAAGCGTATGCACATTTTTATAGCCCTTTGGGCATAGCTCCAAATTGTTCTCCAAAACGGTTGGATCATTTCACATCTCCACCAACAATGTATTAGTGTTCCAATTTTCCCACATCTTCTCCAACATTTATCATTTCCTGTTTTGTCATGTTGGCCAATCTGATAGGTGTGATGTGGTACCTCAGAGTTGTTTTGATTTGCATTTCTCTAATCAATAATGATTTAGAGCATTTTTTCATATGACTATAGATGGCTTTAATTTCTTCATCTGAGAACTGTCTGTTCATATCCTTTGACCATTTATCAATTGGGAATGGCTTGTTCTTATAAATTTGTCTTAATTCTCTATATATTTTAGAAATGAGGCCCTTATCAGAGAGACTGGTTGTAAAAATTCTTTCCCAATTTTCTACCTTCCTTCTAATCTTAGTTGCATTGGCTTTGTTTGTGCAAAAACTTTTCAATTTAATGTAATCAAAATTATCCATTTTGCTTTTCATAATGTTCTCTATCTCCTGTTTGGTCATGAATTCTTCTCTTCTCCATAGATCTGATAGGTAAACTATTCCTTGTTCTCCCAGTTTGCTTATAGTATCAGCCTTTATATCTAAGTTATGAACCCATTTTGACTTTATTTTGGTATATGGTGTGAGATTTGGGTCTATGCCTAGTTTCTGCCATACTCTTTTCCAGTTTTCCCAGCAGTTTTTTTCAAAGAGTGGGTTCTTGTCCCAGAAGCTGGGGTCTTTGGGTTTATCAAATAATAGATTACTATAGTCATTGACTACTGTGTCTTGCATATTTAACCTATTCCACTGATCCACACTCTATTTCTTAGCCAGTACCAAGCAGTTTTGATGATTGCTGCTTTATAATACAATTTAAGATCTGGAATTGCTAGGCCACCTTCCCCTGCATTTCTTTTCATTAGTTCCTTTGATATTCTGGACCTTTTGTTTGTCCAAATGAATCTTGTTATTATTTTTTCTAACTCTACAAAACAAATTTTTGGTAGTTTGATTGGTATGGCACTGAATAAGTAAATTAGCTTAGGTAGGATTGTCATTTTTATTATATTAGCTCGGCCTACCCATGAGCAGCTGATGTTTTTCCAAATATTTAGATCTGATTTTATTTGTGTGAAAAGTGTTTTGTAATTGTGTTCATAGAGTTCCTGGGTTTGTTTCAGGAGGTAGACTCCTAAATATTTTATAATGTCTACAGTAAGTTTAAATGGAATTTCTCTTTCTATCTCTTGCTGTTGGGCTTTGTTGGTAATATATAGAAATGCCGATGATTTATGTGGGTTTATTTTATAGCCTGCAACTTTGCTAAAGTTGTTTATTATTTCAAGTAGTTTTTTTACTTGATTCTCTAGGATTCTCTTAGTATATCATCATGTCATCTTCAAAGAGTGATAGGTTTGTTTCTTCTTTGCCTATTCTAATACCTTCAATTTCTTTTTCTTCTTGTATTGCTAAAGCTAACGTTTCCAGTACAATATTTGTTTCACCCCCTAAATAATTATTTCAATAGATGGAGAAATATCCTTTTGATAAAATTGGATAGGGTCTGACCATAAGATTATGTATATATATACATACATACATATACATATATATACGTATATATTTATTGATTTTTAATATATGTAATAAAATAAGCACTTCCATAATATAATAAAAAAAGATGATTGCACGTAAAACTGCAAATCTATTAGGTATAACTTGCTGTTCCTTTAAAATATATAATGAAGCTATCATATTTTTTTTCCTTTTTTCCCTCCCCCCTCCCCCAGCCCAAGAGATGGCTATCATTAGACACAAATATGTGTGTGTGTGCGTGTGTGTGTGTATAATATATATATGATCATTCTATGCATATTTCTATTGATAAGTTCTTTCTCTAGATGCAGATAGCATTTTCCTCCATATGTCCTTTGTGATTTCTTTGGCTATTTTAATATTCAAAATTACTTATTTACTCAAAGTTGTTCTTAAAACAATATTGCCATTACTCTATACAATGTTCTTTTGGTTCTGCTCATTTTACTCTACATTATTTTGCGCAAATATTTCCATGTTTTTGTAAGACCATCAAGTTCATCATTTCGTAATGCACAATCACTTTCCATCACAATCATATATCACAACTTGTTCAGCCATTTCCCAACTGACTAATAAGTATTAATTAATTAATTGAGTACACAATTTTTAAAAAGTAGAAAGAAACATAATAACAATTCCCAATTAAAACTGAACTGGACCTAAGATTTCACTGGTATAGGGAGCTCTCAGTGAAGAACTTCTTCTGCTACTACAGGTTAGCACATCCTCTTCAACTTAGAGTCTATGAAAGTTGTCTAGAGTACTCAGAGGTTAAGTGAGTGGCCCAGGATCATGCAACCAATAGGTCTCAAATAAAGGACTTGAACCAAGCTTTCTAGTTCAAAGGTTAACTCTCTGTCCACCAAGATTCACTGAGCCTTCGTATTGGCCCTGTCATGGTATCCTCCACGTGCCCAAGTATCTGCCCTATGGATATACTTGAAGTACCACTAGGCTTTGCCTTCTACCCTACAGCTGACCCTTCCTAGATGTATTTTCTTTCACAGTGGCTTTTAAGAACAGGAATTGTCTTGTTTTTACATTGGCATCTCCAGTACTAAGCATACTGCTTGGCACTTGTTTAAGTGTTTAATAGCTGCTTTTTTATTCATTGATTCAAATAACTGGATAACAGTCACTGATTATGGATGGTTCTGCAGCGGTATAATGAAATAATGATATTACCTGAGTTGATTTACAGATTCAATCCCATACCAATCAAACTACTGAGCAGATAATTTTTAGAATCATAATTCATTTAAAAGAATAAAAGATCTAGACTCTCAAAGGAAACAGAGAAAAAAAATATAAATGAAGGACACATAGTATTATCAGACTTTAAATTACATTATAAGAGAGTAATCAACAAAACTATGGGTATTGAATGAAAAACGATAAATAGATTAGTGAAACAGATTAGATAAGCAAGAGATAGACACAATAGAAAACAGTAATCCAAAGTTTGATAAACACAAGAACTTTTAAGAAATAATCACAGGAAAAACTGAAATACACAATTTGGTGGAAATTGGGTTGAACACAACATCTTATACCAAAAATAACAATAAGCTCAAAATATATAATCAATGTGAATATAAAAGGAGACACACACACACACACACACACACACACACACACACACACACACCAGAAGAAACCAAATCATGCAACTTTCATGCTATGACTAAGGGAAGAATTCTTGTCTAAACAATGAATCCCCAAAGATCAATTATTTTGACTATATATAATTTAAAATCTTTCGCATATATAAAATCAATGAAGCTAGAATAAGTAGAATGACAGTAGGGTGAGAAAATGTTTGCATCAAATATTATAACAAAAATATGATATCTAAAATGCATTAAGAATTATCAAAAACCATAATACCAAGAGCCATTTCCCCAATAGAAAAATGTTGAAAAGATAAGAAGCAAGATTCCAAAAGGGCAATTGTAAATCCTCAATATCCTACAAAAAAAGAAAAAAACATTTTCCACATGAATCAATCATTCAATGAATATTTATTGACTGCTATGCTTCAGGCAAACTAATACTAAGAGAAATACACATTAAAACAACTCAGATTTTACCTCACACTGTGGAAATTGACAAAAATGAAAATAAAAAAAGATGGGAACTATCAATGGTGTAGAGGCTTCAGGAAGCCAGGCACATAGTTGCACTATTGATAGATACAATTGCTCAAGTTTTCCACAGAGCAATTTGCAAATATGCAAAAAAAGTGACTAAGACCTCTATATTATTTGCCCCTGCAGTTTCACTATTGGGCTATATCCTAAGAAAATCTAAGGTACAGGAATATCCTTATATAGACTAGAACATTCACAGGAGCATTCTTTGGAACTGTAAAGAACTGCAAGAAAAGGTAGACTCTAGAAACTGGGAAATGATTTAAAAAAAGATGACATAGAAATATAATGGAATATTATTGTGTAGTAAGAAATGTAGCATATGAGGAATCCAGAGAAACATGAGAAGATTTCAATTAAGTGGTACATAACAAAATAAGCAAAACCAAAAGAATAATATCTACATGAACTAACAGTATATATATGAAATGGTTACTAAATGAAAGCAGAATTCCTAATAATTGAAAAACTGATAAAGAGCCCAGAGAACTCAGGCATTACTTGGTTAGAATATTGTATCAGTAATCAGATACAATCATTGCATTAGTTCTTTTTGCTTAATTGTTTCATTTTGGCATAATGGAAGATTCAATCTGAATGAAGGGGAAGAGTTGAAATTGCTTGTAACAAGAAGACAGAAGTCATCAATAAAGCATACGTGTGCATATACACACATTTTATTGATTTATTGATTGTATATAATACATACATTATGTGTATATATGTGTGTGTATACAGACATATATTTATATATATATATATTTATATATATAGAAAGAGAGACACACACACACACACACACAGAGACAGAGAGAGACAGAAACAGAGACAGAGAGAGAATGTAGTTTGTTCTGCTAGGAGTTCTTAACCTGAAGTCCGTGAACTTGTAGTTTTGTTTTGTTTAATTTTGATAATTGTTTCTTCATGGCAACATTTTCCTTTAGAATCCTATGTATTTTATTTTATAAATTTAGAAGTGTTATTCTGAGAAAGAGTCTATCATAGGTTTCGCTGGATTTTCAATGAGGTCCCCACCACACATAAAAAAAGATTAAGACCTCCCTATGCTAAAGAAACCAAAATTAAGGAATTCCAGTTCTTTTACCTTGGTTATGTCCCTGATTTGCTATGAAATCTTGAATAAATCCTTTATACATTAAAATAATATTTGCGTTCATGAGGAATTTGGTGCATAATGATTTAATTCTTCAAAATTTTGATAAATAATTATTCAATTCAGCAAATATTCTAGAATATCATAGTGCATAATTGATTTTACATTAAGAATAAGAAAAGCCAAAATCAAGTCTCTATTGATGGTTAAAAAATTATTGAGATTTACATGGTGTTCTTCACAGTCTTGAATGAATAATTTTTATCATACAAAGCTGTTTAAAATAATCAGTCTCATAAAACATTAATGACCTCCACTTTCTTGCTCTGGATTTATTGTGAAGCCTCTTAATTCATTTACAAAGAGGCAGAAGAAATTTTGAGATATTTACATTATTTGGTACATCCTGATATGGACCTGGGATTGTCTCTGTTCCCAATCCCAAATGTGTCCAAATCAGTTGCACACTTACATTGTAAAATGCATGAAATGTAGACAAGAGTAGCCAAATTTCACAGATTGAGTAAGAACTAAATGCTGAGTACATTTTCCAGTGCATTTAAAATAAATTGAACCCCCCCCAAAAAAAGGTGAACCACTTTACATACACCACAAAACACCAAATTTAATTAACACTTCATACTGTATGGGGCATATAAATATGTTTTTTTTTAATTCTGTATGCTGGGGAGACTATTGTATAATTTACCAGCAATGAAGCCAAGAGTATGTAACAATAACAGATTATCTAGAACAAGCAGAGTGAACAAATGTATTCCCTATGCACAGGTGGATAGTTGTATTGATGCCAATAATACAGTATTTTCTCCCCCTGTTTGGTATTTGAAACTTGCATTTTGTCGTCAGCCTCCCTGCCAATAGGTTTTGCATGTTGCACCGGAGTCTTGGTAATATTTCCAAAGGTGAGTTAAGTAAGGGTTTCAGTCTAGAATGTTATGAAGCTGCAAGTTAGGCATCTACGGCATCTACCTACTTTCCATACAGGTGTGAAATATTGACAGCAAGTTTTACAAGTGTGATGACATTTTTTAATTCATTTCATGGAATATATTTTGGTGTGACTCACACATTAAAGGAAATCAAAAATATGCCTTTGCTGAAGATGCTATTCACCCACAGATGTGAAGTGTAGGTTCTTCAAAAGCATGGTGTAATAGAAAACCAAGATCTTATATTTGTTATAAATGTAGTTTCACAAGGTGTGTTTGTGACTTTTGAACAAGTCTTCCTTGTACACAGCATAGGTGTTTAAATGTGGATGACAAGTCATTAGTCCAAGTTAGCCATTTATATGATAACATCTTTTATTCCAGGATGTTGAAACTGATAGCTGGAGAGTTTGAATAAATTCACATAATTAACAATATGACAGAATCTCAGTATTGGAACGGACCTGGGAGTCAATCTAGTCCAACTGCTCCATCCCTTCTATAGCACAACTGATAAATGGTCATTCAACTTTTATTGAAGTCCTCAAGTGAGGAGCAACAGACTACCTCCAAACATAGCCCATTCAACATTAATATCATTGCTAGTCTCTATTTGTTATTAAGTTTTTCCTTTCATCAAGCCCAAATTCACCTTTTTTGAAGTTTCAACCCATTTCTCTAGGTTAGCCTTCTGGGACTAAGCAAAATAAATACAATTCTTCATCCTCTTGACAATCAAATACTTGAAAACAGCTATCATATTTCCAATAAATCTTCTTAACTTATACATATTCATTTCTTTCAACAAACACTATATGATATCAACTCTAAGTCCTGAACCATCCTGTCTGCCCTCAGTTGCTCTTCAGTTCATTCACTTCCTTCTTAAAATGTAGCTCCCAGAACTGAACATCATACTCCACATATGGAGGTCCCTTTTAACTGTTCAAGATCTTTCCAAGTAAGTTTCCTAGTATATGTAGCAAGTCCTTGGAAGGATGAGCATTTCACTTCTTGGGGATACTTATGGTTTCATAATATATAATCAGTCAGGAGCTTTCAAATGGGTTCCAAATTTCTTCATATATCATATCTAGGACCTTTTTATGTTTTATAGCGGGAAGAAGCTGATTCCTAACTAATTTATTGTGTGATTTTAGTCAACACACTTAACCACTCAATGTCAATTCCCTTACCTACAGAATTAAGGGATTAGCCTCCATGATATTTACGGTCCCTTCTAACTTCAAAATTATTTTATTCTCCAGACTTCATATTAGTTAATATTTTTAATTTCTCTCCCAAGTGAATATTTTACTGGAACATAATTGAGCTAGATTTCAATTCCTTTGCTTTTCCCCAAACCAGAAAATACTTTAATCAGAGTTAGATTACTTGGGGACAAAAATAACCTGAACTTTGTGTGCTCCCATAGGAAAGTGTCAGGTGTAGTGACACATGCTTGTAATTTCTGCTCCTAAGGAGGTCAAGGCTGATGGATAACTTGAGTTCCAATGTTCTTAGCAGTAGAAGCGCTAAAGCTGACTGGATGTATACACCAAGTCTGACGCCCATGTGGTAAGCCGCTTCAGAACAGAGGGACAGCAGGTTGCCTAAGGAGGGCCCAAATGGCTTAGGTTAGAAATAACGCTAATAAAACTTTCCTGCCAATCAGCAATAGGGTTGGGCTTCTTAGTGGTCTCTGCAATTCCAACCCTGGGCAAGATCAGTCTTAAAAAAAAAAGAAAGTAGGGGGAAAACAGGAGAGGGAGGAATCCTAGAAATTTGCCAGGTTTGTTTTGTGGAAGTAGACAGATTCTGGCTTCATTGGAAGTGCAAATTAACAGTAAAATGGCCCATGGATAGACAAGATGAGGAAGGTTGAGAAGAAACCAAAGCACACATGATTTACCAATTAAATTATCAATCTATAACTAATTCAATTTACTAGGAATTTAACTACAGAGTAATCAAGCTAACTACATATTTACAAATACATTTATGTATTTACAGATATCTTCATATTTAAATCTAAAATAATTTAGCTAAACATGAAGCATATAACTTTAATGGAAAATAACAAAATCAACTGGCCAGACCAAATTTTGCTAAAATCTTAGTAGTATTTTTTTGTTGTTAAGATACTAGTGAGGAATTTCACCTGTTTGCCGGCCATCAGATGACAGAGCAAAATTCTGCATTAGTTCCATCCCTATGGGAAGTCTTTATCTCTATGGCTTCCTGGCATAGGTTTCAAGAACCAGAGGCTGCCTCTGCATTATGATAAAGCATCAGAGTAGTAATGTAGTACTTTAGTGGAGGCTATTATTCTTCCCCTATAATTTCTATACCCCCGCACATAGTTACAACATTCCATCACCATCAACATCATCATCATCAATTATATGATATGTCACATAATATGTAACACATACATGTATATGATGGAGTAATAATAGCATAATTTTATATTTCTCTAGGATTTGTAAAACAATTTACATATGTTTTCTCATTTGATTCTCACAAGAAAACTGCAAAGTAGGATTATTAGGTCCACTTTACAGATGAGGAAACTGAGGCTTCAAGAAAGGTTAACTGAATTGCCCAGACTTGCACAGCTAGTGTTTGAGGCAGTATTTGAACTCAGGTCTGCTCTGACTTTAAATCCAGTGCCCTGTCCACTATGTCACCTAGGTATTTCACAAGTGCTTGCTAAAAAAGAAAACAAAACTTAGAACCTGCCCAAAATATAAATTGTGTGTTTTTACAAGCAAAATTTGGTCTTGTATCTCAACTGCTCAATGAACCAGTTTCATGAGACTCAAGCTCTGTTACTTTCCTTTCAGTGTGTTTACTTGGGCATATCAGTCTTTGACTTTCTTAGAACATCTAAACTCCTTGTTAAAGTGAGACTCTACTAGAAGCAACTGAAATAAAATAACAAAAAGACAGTGGGCATTTTAAGACTTTTAGATTTTCCTCCATGGATCTGGAGGGAGAATTCACTTTTTTTTTTTTAAATTAGCCCAGCTAAGCCTTTTCACAGATCTGGTTGGACCAAATCTTTGGTCATAGTGGCACCAGTTTTCATGTTTATTTTCCTTTGTGAACTCACATGATTGATTGGTAGTGGTTTGGCCTATCCATGCGGTTTTGTTTAATGCTTTTGCTATAAATTGCTGGTGTTCATTTAAAACAAATCTACAAATTAAGTGTAATTCTTGTCAGAATTTTGGAACAAGAGAAAACCATACTGCAATGTTCCGTGAGTAAGTACTATTTCTTTTTCATCATGTTTAAGCAAGCTACGAATCTTCACTTGCCATTGAAATATTTCTGTAAACCATGCAACCTTTTGCACAAAAGGTAATTATGAAATAGCTAACATTCATTTGACCACAACCAATAAATAATTTATGAACTGGGTGTTTGAAATTATGCAAATGTTCTAAATACTTTTTGTTGCCTGTACATCTGAGTAAGTATGATTCAGAAGAAAGTGTGCTATGGATTAATAGATTCAACATTTAAGTGATTTGCATTTCTACAGCATTCTTTTCTTTGCTGGCTCCTACTATCTTTAGTATCATAGCTCAGAAAACAAGCCTTGACAATACTGTCTCTAAATGTATTTGAATATCCTGGCATCCCTATTCATCAGTCTCTTTGATGCTTAAAATGTCTTTTGCTTTCTTTCCAGAACTCTTTATAAAGGCAGAGAGATATGCTTTTAGTAGAGTACCCACCATTCTCATAATACACACTAAATGGAGAAAAAAAGGACATCTTTAAATATTTTATGGATGTGAGATAGCCCACAGCAGAGTTCATACTGTAGTAAGTTCTAGAATAAGCGTGCTAGATACCAAGTACTTTAGCCAATCTACTAGCAGTACTATTAGCTAGTGTTGGATAAAAAGCATACTAGCCTCACCATACACTGTTATTGATTTTTATAAAATTCTTATGGACACAATGATATTTATGAGAAGAATATTTTTGTCACAGTTAGAGGTAGATATCATACATATGAAATGGGAATGTACCATATTTTGGATTAGTGGAATTTATGATAGCAGATTATTTAGAATCTTCAGTATAAATATTTCTCTGTCTTTTCTTTAAAAAAACTATTGAGAGGTCTAGATATAATTTATTTTAAATTCTACTCTCTCAAAGAAGGCAAGGAGGAATTAGAGATAATTTCCCTCAGTAAAGATGTTCAGAAATCATAGGATCATGGGATCTTAGATTTAGAACTAGAAGGGATCTCAGAGGCTAATGAGTCCGACCACTTCATTTTATAGATGAGAGAATGGAGAAAAAAATAAAACATTGGAGTGATTTGCCCAAGGCCACAGAAGGAAAAAGAATCTGGTGCCAGATCTGAAACCAAGTTTTCCTCAATTCAAGTTCAGTGCCCTATCTACTATATCATGCTGCCTCTCAATTGAATTTTCCATTTCATAGTAAAATTATTGCACTAGGTAAATGTTTGATTTTTCTACACTGGTAGAAATATTCTCTAAACCAATAGCTCCCTAATTTCTCTTCTACCAGTTGTTCCTTTTGTTTCTGGCAAAGAACATTGGACAAAAGAAAAATTTGAAGTTATGACCTTTTAAATACTGCTACTACTCCATCTTTTTACCTCAATGCTTACCCAGCCTTTAACTACTGAATGAGTGTTGCCTCAGACAAGCAGACCTGAGAAAGACCTCAGCTGAAAAAGGCCAAGGTTTCCCACTATATCTTGGCCCTTCATTGGTCTTTCTGACCTATGTCTTGACCTAAGCCTGATGACTCTGAAAGAGAGAGTGGGGCTGATGACTTCACACAGCTCTGCCTCATTTAAGTCCAATTCATTTGCAAGTCAAGACATCACTCTCCTGATGTCATTGGTCCTCTTCAAGAATGAAGGACAATCAACAGCTCCTGCTATGTATTGGGTAATTTTATTACTTCAGTAAAGAAGAGCAAAAAGACACTGGACTGAACCAAAGACTATGGATTAGTCATGGACACTCTAGCATTCATTTTGTTAGGACCTCATGCTTAAGGATATTGTAATAGTTTGCAGTGAAAAAGAAAAATTATATTTATAGTCATTGCAAAGTATAGTGCTTGGCATCTGAATGTAAGTCTACTTTATTTCCCACTCAAAGAGCTCCTCACTCAACAATCATTGTTTAAGTATTTTACCAAGGTGCACAAAATTGTAACTATTGTTGAAGATCCTTCATTTAATAATTCCTTGTACTATATTCTCTATTTGTTATCAACATATATCATCTGTTCTATTCAAACAATATTTCTCTTTATTTTAAGATCTTTTCCCATACTTTCACAAGCTTGTAAGAACAAATCCAAAAAGTTTTCTGGCTGAAGCAAAAAGCTCATGGGAATAACAATCTGAATAGAATCTATTCCTTGTTTCTTTCTCTCATCAAGATCTTTCATTTTTCTCCCATAGTAGGTAGAAAGCCTTTTTAAAAAGACAGAACCAGAAAAAATAGTAATCTTCCTTTTTGAGTTACATCATAAATCTAATGCAATGAATAATCTTTTTTAATTTTTTTTTTATTTTTGGAGTAGGGAGTTCATAGGTTGCTACCCCATTTTGTGTAGAATCTGTACCAGTAGATTTAGGATGAATTCCAAGGTTTTGTTTTGGTTTTTTTTGCCTGAGCTAGATCAGTTTATTTATTTTTAATGGTATTCTACTTTTTCCCCAATTACAGGTCAAGACAATTTTTACCATTCATTTTTACAAGATTTCAAGTTCCAATTTTTTTTCCTTCCTTCCCTACCCTCTTCTCTTCCTAAAATGGTAGGCAATTTGGTTAGGTTCTACATGTGCTATCACATAAAACATATTTTCATAGCAGTCACAATTGTGAAAGAAGAAATAGATCAAAAAGGAAAAAAACATGCAAATAAAGAGAGTGAAAAAGTATGCTTCCATCTGCATGGACATGGACAGCATTTTCCTTTGTGAGTCTGTTGTACTTGTCTTCAATCATTGTGTTGCTGAGAAGAGCTGAGTCATTCATAGTTGATCATCACACGTTGTTGCTGACACTGTGTACGTTTTCCTGCTTCTGCTCATTTCACTCTGCATCACTTTGTACAAGTATTTCTGGGTTTTTCTTTAAGTTGCCTGCTCATCATCTCTTATTGCACAATAGTATTCCATTACATTCATACATCACAGCTTGTTCAGCTATTCCTCAATTGATGGGCATCCCCTCAACTTCTGGTATTTTACCACTACAGAAAGAGCTACTATAGGTCTTTTCCCCCTTTTTTATGATCTCCTTGGGATACAGACCTAGTAGGGGTATTGCTGGATCAAAAAGTATGCACAATTTGGTTGCCCTTTTGGCATAGTTCCAAATTGCTCTCCAGAATGGTTGGATCAAGGGGCAGCCAGGTGGTGCAGTGGATAGAGCACTGGCACTGGATTCAGGAGGACCTGACTTCAAATCCGGCCTCAGACACATAACACTTACTAGCTGTGTGACCCTGGGTAAGTCACTTAACCTTGTTGCTTAGTCAAAAAAAAAATAGAATGGTTATATCAGTTTACAATTCCACCAACAGTGTATTAGTGTCCCAATTTTCCCCCATCTTTTCCAATATTTATTATTTTCCTTTTTTGTCATATTATCCAACCTGATAGGTGTGAGGAGGTACCCCAGAGTTGTTTTAATTTGCATTTTGCTAATCAATAATGATATAGAGCACTTCTTCAATGCTTGTAGATAGCTTTGATTTCTTAATCTGAAAGCTGCCTGTTCATATTCTTTGACTGTTTATTAATTGGAGTATGGCTAGTATACATTTGACTCAGCTCTCTATATATTTGAGAAATGAGGCCTTTGTCAGAGACACTTGCTGTAAAGATTGTTTCCCAGCTTTCTTCTTTCCTTCTGGTCTTGGTTGCATTGGTTTTGTTTGTGTAAAAGCTTTTTAATTTAATATAATCAAATTTTCTACTTTACATTTTATAATGCTCTCTATCTCTTGTCTGTTCATGAACCTGTCACTCACTTAACTTCTCCTTTAATAATTTGGATGCTATACCACTTGATGTATCACAGTTAGTTTTAATGTAAGTATTTAAGTCACACTTAAGGAAGATCAGATCCTGTGAACCCTCCTATCATTTGTTAGATATTTTATCTGGAAAGCTATCCATCCCAGATCGATTTTCTTCAGAAATGTTAATGATTTCAAGTTACATCCCTTAAAAGAATAAACTTCTAACTTTACATAAGGAGATCCAAGTTCTGATTTTACTTGTTCCTTTTATTCTCAGATCTCACACACCTAGCACCACAATCCTCAAAAGGCTTTTACCACTTAAACAGAACTTAGTCAAAAGTTATCTACTTTAGGGTTTTAAAGTTCGAGCAATAAAATCAACGGTCTTGAAACTTTAAATAAGTCTGAAACAAAGAACCTAACACCAAGGTGCTTAAATCAAGAATTACTCTATCTTAAGACTTCGGAAAGATGGCAAGGAGTTGTGGGAAGGGGCAGTGGCAGTGGTCTTCTTCCATTTTTTTTCTATGACTTGTTCAATGTTGCTAATGGTGCCCAGCTACCAACAATTCTTAATCTAGACAGCTTTTTTTAATTTCAGGAGGAGACTAAATCTGAATCACGTATTTCAGTTTTCCTAAAGGTAGAGGACAATGAATGGAAGGAGTGTGAAATAAGAATGGAAAGAAAAATTATACCACATTCTGGAGAGCCTTGAATACTAAATTAGGAATTTGTACTTTATTCAAAAGAAAATATAGAACCACTGATGGTTTTGAGCAAGGAACTGACATAATGTAGTAGAAAGAGCATTGCATTTGGACTATAAGGTCCTCAAGTGGTGCTATGACCTTGGCCAAGTTGTTTAACTTCCCTGAGATTCTGTTCCTTCATCTTCAAATTGAAAAAGCTAAACTAAATTATCTCTAAGCTCCCCTTCAGACTTAAATCAGTGGTCTACTGATTCCATGATCCCCATTCTTTTGGAGGTTACAATTAAAGTATGATTATTTAGGTCCCATGATGATATTTAGTCTTTGTCTCCCTTGTGTCAGTAAGAGAGGAAGTTGGCCAATGCCCACCTTACAGAATAGTAACATTTTTGTACTGGTCAACACACCACATGGGCAAGACAACAGAAGGCTGAAATGGGAAAAGCTGGTATAAATAGATTTGAATAGACGTTGTACAAGGATTTGGCAGGCCAAAAATAGTCATGTGTTGATGGGGTGGAGAAGAAGAACAGCCAATTCAAAGACCTAGTGGATGAGCTCTCTGACCTCTTTCCACCCTAGAAGTTATTGTGCTCGTCACTGGAATGGAAGTCTGCTGGTCTCATTAGGGAGGTTGCTGCTTTCTCTGGCTTCTTCCTTCTGCATTTTAGTTGTGTTTGGCATTGAGCAGTGGTGTTTGAAGAGGGCTTGGCCCCCACTGGTTTTAAACTGAGCCAGTCAGTGGAAAAAATGACAATGGCATCTGGCATGGAATTCAGGTGCTAAAATACCTTATTTAAAATAAAGGAAATAACACCTATTAGGAAGTGACCCTGAACTAACAAATTTTACTGGCCCAAGAGAAGGCATTTTTCCCCTTTCAGTATACTGTAAATGCTCTTGTGTCTTTTATGGTATTTCACTGCAGAAATGGGTGCATTCAGGAATTTTTGATTCTGGTGCTATTTTTATTGCAAACCATTTTGTGAAGAATCAGGGAGCACCGAGCTGTGACTTGGTGGGTTTCAATAAAAGTTTTTGTACACGTTTAGCCAAAAAAAAAAAAAGAAAGAAAAAGGAAAGGGGGAAGGGGAGGCAGCTCAAAACTCTTGGCAAGTTCCCATCAGCAGGGCAGGAGGCTGTTCATGTAAAAATCAAAAATAAAGCTTGTGGGATAAGGCTGAACATGGCATCCATGCCCAAGAAAAATGACATTTTTTTTCATCCTGAGGAGGGAAGAGGGAATCTGACAGAAGTGAGCAAAAGCTCCCTGGATAGTCTTCCTCTGAAGCCAGTCCTGATACTGACTGCATGCATGTTAAGCTGAGAATGCAGTGGGGCATATCTGCTATCCACAACTGTACAAAACCGCTTTAAAGGGAGCACATGGTGCCAACGAGCCCAGCTCTCAATGGAAAGCATACTTCTTGATTAAAAATGCATGTTTCCACTTCATGCCAAAACAAGAGAGTATTATTTTCGTACTGATCATAAACCCGAGTTAAATGTGTTCCTTATTTCAAAGGGTAAAAAAGCATCCCGAGTCCGTGAGGAAACATTTAAATGTTGAAGCTGATTTAATGTAGCACTACTACGCACGTAATTTATTTGAAAGCCCAGTGATATATTAAAATCTTCAGCCTTTGTGACAGCCTGAGATTGCACTCCCTTCCCCCTACCACTTGACTGAAAAAGAGAGCCCTGGCATATTCTGCCCAGTATCCATCCTAGCCCATGCCATCATTTCCACTTCCAGAAGCAGTAATTCCTGGGGAGACAACTTTCAAACCCTTCCCTTAGGAGTTCAAAAAGGAATACTAAGATGACCAGTGGCAGTACATATAGTCATTTGGAACAATTCCTCAGCTCAAATCTTTCTTGTTGGTCAAAACTTTTCAAGTATTAATGACAACTGTGAACTCCTAGGTTGCCTTTTTTCCCTCCCTCCCTCCTGTCCTCCCTCCCTTCCTCCCTTCCTCCCTCTTATCCCTTTTTCCTTCCTTTCTTCCTTGAATTTTTAATAGAAGAACTAGAATTTAAGAATAATTTGAAGGACCAAGATATGCCAACTGAGGCAGTGTGAAAATAGAAATAATAAGACAAAAAGTCTTATTTCAAAGTACAGTTAGAATATCTACCTCTAATTATTTGTATTTGAAGTGTATTTGAATAGGTATAAATTAGAGTAAATTAAAATAAAATTATTTTAAATATTGACTCTGGTGTTATGTATGCATATACAAAAGCTTGGCATTGAAATAACAAGACTGGCTTAATCTAGCACTGAACTATTGCAGAGGAAAATTGCATTTACCCCATGGCATAAGCCATACTTTTTTGAACTTTTGTAGAAAGTAAAGGGAGAAAGGAAGTATTTCTTAACACTGTAAATTAGGCTTACTGGGGATAATCTGACTTTTTCATTTCCTTAAGAAGGGAAGATAGCAAGCTGGCAAAAAGGTGGCAATACAGTTTGAGAGATGAGTGGCAATCTTGAATCTGTGGTTTGTTTCCTTGGTATAATACTCAAGATGGTCAATTATTTTATTGCTTCTGCCTTTTAAAATGTTCCTAGGCTATATATCCCGAAATACTAAAATGGCCCTTGATCTCATTGACTTAGTTGTCCAATGATGCAGATAACATGCTAGTCCATCTTCTGTATCTCTGGTCCCTGTCCTCTAGCACGTTCACCAAAAGAGGATTTACCCCATGTGATAGATTGAGAATTTCATTGGATCACTCAGGCTATCTACCTGCTGGCCTTCCTTTTTATTGAATCTTTTTGATCATTCATTTCTTTGTTATATGCAACAGCCTGCTCATGTCAACCATAGGCTCAGTTCCTCCACTGCCTTCTGCATGATGCTCATTTTCAGCTCTTTAGAAAGTTGTCTCACAGTCAATAGAATATTAATGCTTAAAAAGATGGACCTTTGTTTCTGGGAGAAATTTTGATTCATCATAATACCTTTGGTTTTTTCCTAAACATAATCTAGCTTACTCTCCTTCTGTTTAATTCTAGGCCCAATATTCCGCCCATTTGTACTCTCTGTTCCACACCTATCTATTTATCTATCTACTGTTCTATCAATCTACTAATGGAAAAGTACAGCTCTATACATATTCAACCTAAGTCCACATCATAATCTGGACAACACACATTCTTCATCCATTTGATTCTTCCTGCATTGCTACACCAAACTTCTTAAAGTGGTTCCAATATACTTCTAGGAGGTACTTCAATGTTCTTATGTCTGATGAAACTAATACGATGTCGTCCTAAACCAGAATTTTCTTTTCTTGTAATTAATTAATTTACCGTAAGAGTTTGAGTTTCAAATTTTCTCCCTCTCCCTCTCAACCTCCCTTCCTAAGATAGTGTGCAGTCTGATATAGGCTCTACATATACATTCTTGTTCGACATATTTTCACATTAGTCATGTTTTAAAGAAGAATTAGAACCAATAGGAGGAACCATAAGAAAGAAGGAACAACAAAACAGAAGGAAAAAAAGAGCAAATAGTATGCTTTGATCTGCATTCAAACCCCATAGTTCTTTCTCTGGATGTGGATAGCATTTTCCATCATGAGACTTTTGGAGGTGTCTTAGATCCTTGCGTTGCCGAAAAGAGATAAATCTATCAAAGTTAGTCATCTCACGATGTGGATGTTGCTGTGTACAATGTTCTCCTGGTTCTGCTCTCTTCACTCAACATCAGTCCATACAAATCTTTCCAGGGTTTTCAGAAGTTTGCTTGCTCATAATTTCTTATAGCACAGTAGTATTCCATTGCATTCACATTCCACAAACTTGTTCAGCCATTCCCCAATTAGGGGGCATCTCCTCAATTTCCAATTCTTTGCCACCACAGAAAGAGCTGATACAAATATTTTTGTACATGTAAGTCCTTTCCCCATTTTTATGATCTCTTTGGGATATAGCCCTAAATGTGGTATTGCTGGGTCAAAGGGTATGCACATTTTTATAGCCCTTTAGACATAGTTCCAAATTGCTCTCCAAAATGGTTAGATCAGTTCACAACTCCACCAACAGTGCATTAGTGTTCTAATTTTCCCACATCTTCTGCAATATTTATCATTTTTCTGCCAAACCAGAATTTTCTGAAGGCCTCATTATTCATAAGGAATCTCTCATCAATCTGGCCTCTTTTACATCATAGACACTTCTGTAATATTAAATATTTCTGTAATGTTTCTGTATTATTAAATATTTTGTAATATTAAATATTTCTGTAGTATTAAATATTTCCCTCTTTAATGATTCACTTGTGACCAAAGGTTCTTGCAATAAGGATAGTTTTGTTGTTTTGTCTTTCAAGAAATATTTAATAATGTTGATTTATGGAGGTACTGCAGTCCACTAGATAGAAGCATCTTCAAAGCCAGGAAGATGTGGCTCTGGATGTGCCATCCCTATGACACACATTAGCTTTGTGGCCCTAAGCAAGTTATTTAACCTCTCAATGTTCCAAGTAAGTAGAATGTAAAATGTTGAAAAGGTGCTGAGCTGCTACATTGGTAGAAGGAGTTTTCTCATCCATGAATTCCCTAGTGAGATCCCAAGTGGAATGTAAACAGCAATCGTTTCTGTTCCTGCCAGAAACACTGAGGGTCTTCCCCTCCCAGAATGATTCTTTTGTGAAGGCAAACGAGGCCATCTTTTGCCTCTCTTCTTACCTAGCCTTTAACTTCTGAATGGGTGTTGCCTCAGACAAACTGGGACCTGGAAAAGACCTTAGCTCAAAAAGGCCAAGGTCTCCCACTGCATCTGGGGACATTTCCCCTCTACAGTCCTGACCACAGGACCCCGATGACTCTGGAGGAAAGAGTGAGGCTGATGACTTTGCACAGCTCTGCCTCATTTAAATTGCTTGCGAGTCAAGACATCACCCTCCTGATGTTACTGGTCCTCTTCAAGAATGAAGGTCAAGCAACAAACAACAAGATCCCAAGACCAGCTCCTATACTTTTCCCTTTGGTGAGAGAAAGATATATGGATGAGAGACATCTTTTTGGAGGAGTGTTTTAAGGCAGTGCTTTACTCTAGCAAAATGAATTTTAAAGCCAATAAGTAATTAGTAAATTGGTATCCTGTGTTCTCTACAGGTTTCATTCAATTATGTGATGATAAAGATCATATAATGACAGACCTAAAGCCAGAATGGAACTCAAAGGTCATCCAGTCTAATCTTCTCATTTTATAGAGAAGAAAACTGAGGTCCATGGAGGTCAAGTGATTTATCCAAAATTAATGGGGTTGTATGTGTCAAAAACAGGATGTGAACCTCAAGGCTCTGACTCCAAAGCCAATTTTGTTTTTTATTGCTCTGTATTGCCTGTTAATGTTGTTCATTATGGATGGTCACTTACTCAGAATTTCTAGCCAGCTCTTCTTTCTTACCAGCTGCTCTACTTGGTTGCAGGTGAAAATCATACTCCTGCCCTTGGTACTGTCTGGCATCCTCCCCCTGTCAGATTTATTTTATGTGTTGTCTTCCCACATTAAATTGCAAGCTCATTGAAGGCAGAAACTATATTTTTTCTTATTTGTGTCTCCAATACTTAGCACAGTGCCTGGCACATAGTGCTTAATAAATGTTTATTGAAAATTAGACTGGAAAAGCTTGCCTGTTTCTTATTCATATCTTTATTAAAGGTCCCTTCAATTTGTATATACATGATGCTTATAAAGTTTATGATGTAATGGGAAAATAAGAAAATAGGTTGACTGTTGTTAATTTTCTCTTGGTAATTTTTTTTAGAAGCATATTAATAAAGTCTGGAATTTTGGCACAATTTTGATACCTTTCTCTTGTAGTTAAATGATCCTTTAGTGACCTCACAACTGTGTACCCTCCAGTATGATTATCCTCTGTGTATACTTGGTTTAGTTTCAATGCTTTTCTCATCTTTATTTTCTTTATGACATTTCTATCTTTATGATAAGCACATACAGAAACATGATGTCAGAGCTCAAGGTTGGTGGTTCTACTGTCTTTACTACTTAAAAGGATTCTAAAAATCCATGCTTCTATTTATTGTCCTCCTTCCATTTTTACCCTTAAATGTCTACATTCCAAAGGTAGGGCCTGGAGGAAGGAATGATTATCCCTATCTTTTGTTTTCAACCTTAATCTTAAATCTCAAGTAGTACAAAGGTTATAGTAAAATTTTACAAATGAGTTCATATTCTACACAATGGTGCCTTTGGCTGTCATCCCTCTACACTTAGCAAGTAAGTCAAGTATTTGCCGACTAAAGCACATTTTAGGTTATTTTGGTCTCCTTTTATGCCAATTGATTAGTCAAACTTCCATACAAAATCATTATAACCAGTTCCAAAGTCGTTTTTACTGATCATTACCACTTTTCCATTATCAATGGCTTGTTCAAATAAGCTAGAATTGAGTTGTTGTATCAATTGCATGCCATAGATTTTTCTCATTATTATTCTTTCTCCTAGCCATATACTCATTTTGACCTTTGTTCTAACAAGTCAGTGCTTTGACTGTTCACAGACAGCTGATTCAGGAATGACCTGCACATCAGTAACAATGTTTTTCCTATCCATTAAAATATAATCTATTTCATTGTTTGTGATGTTATTTGGCATTTACCTTGTCTAATGCCTATTGATTTTCTTTTTGAAGAAAATATTCATTATATGGTGAATGAGACATTTATTCTAAAAGATTTTGTTCTGTCACCGCAAAATATGCATCTTAACCATATGAAAACATATTCATATATACGTAAACATGTGCATATGTATGTGTAGAGAGAGAGAGACAGAGAGAGAGAAAGAGCGACAGAGAGAGACAGAGAGAGAGCCAACTAAATGTATTGTGTGTGTATAACCCATGTCTGAAAGCTCATTTGGATACATTTCTCCTCAATGCTGAAGAAAAATCCTGGCTTTTCTGGCTTCCAGAATCTCTTCAGGTGCCTGAAGGAAGAAACTACTCTAGGAAGAAGCCCACACTCTGACACAGACACATAGACACAGATATGTTAAGCATGTAGTTTGTTACAAACTACTGTTATAATCCAGGTCATCTGATTCCAGGCTACCAAATCTACAGCTGGCTCCAAACCTCTACCTTCAGACACACACCCTAATGTTGATGTACATGTCCAACTAGAAAAACATTTGTAGTAGAAAAAAATAACTTCTATATCAAGGTTGAAAATGTTCCAGAAATCAAAGACGGAAGATTGAAGGTTTATAGTATGAAAGATAGATGTCTTTATGAAGACTTTACATCCTACTTCCTAGTTCATCATTTAACAGAGCTGCCAACCTATTCCTTAGACACAATGCCCTGGGCATGGAAAATTGTTAACTTCTGGGTTTGGAGTATTCCGAGGACTGGCTCTGTGCTCCCACCACTATTACCCCAGCATAATAAGCATTAGTGGTTCTTTAGTTATTGTTACAGCTATAAGGGGTCTTTTAATGGGCTATTTGGGATGGAAAGGAAAGAGGACAATTGACTCTGTGTGGTGTTCCAATAGTCCTATTACCAGTTCGTTTTCTGCAGATTGACAGTAGCCAATAACAGTATGCAGGAAGTAAAATTGCATTAATATTAACAATGTTAAATTAGGGGTATTTTTAGCCAGTTTTCATAGTGGGACTAGTAGGGCCTTTAATTGAACTGAAACCCTCCCCCAGAATGCTTGGGTAAGGTACTGCTTTTCCTCAGATCAACTGTAAAATGAAGGGAGAGATAAAATGGGTGTCACATCTAGCCTTTTAATTTTTATGACTAAATAGATGCCTAAATGCTCTATAGATTTGCTTATCAGAATCAGCCATCTGATAGCATTTTATTGTGCTTTCTTTGGGGAAAGAAAATCCTACAGCCTAGGCCTTTGCAATAGAGGACATTATGAAATTTACAAATGCAATAGTAGGGGAAAAAAATGTAAGGGAAGCATGGTTTGAAGAAGGAGGAAGGAAAGAAAAAAGAAAACTTTTCAGAAGCTGGATTGCCCCAGGTTCCCGCATAATAAAATGATCTCCTGAAAAGTTGACTAGCATATTTTGGCTGTGAGCACAGAAAAATACCACAAACAAAATATTTGTATAGCTTATAAAACACTCAAACTGAATATTAAAAGCATCTGTTTTCAAGGAATATAATTATAAAGTACTTGAAGTGAATCAGGAGGCAGGATTCACAAAACATTAAACATGTCATAAACAAACTATTTGACTCTTCCAAACACCAAGGGTAAAAGATGGACTGCCACATTACAAAGAAATATTTTCATCCAGGGGTTCTGACACCATTAACCACGACAGGGAAGGTCAAGTCATCCTTGATGTCACTCTGGGACAAATAAAGTCTAGGCTATTCAAAGAAGCATTATTTTTGATCTCCCTCCCTCCCCCCCCGCCAACCCTCACCCTTAACACGGATTCATGATCACCTTAAAATCCTATTTTTCTTTTGTTCAGCTCATGCTGCCAGCAAAGAGATAAAAAAGCTAGCCTCTTTGTAGTCACCATTTGGAGGTATTTGTTGCCCACCTGTTTTTAGGGTCAGCCCTTTTTCTGATGAATGTCATAAGCTGTGATGTCAAAAGTAGAAGTTTCTATTCCATGATATACTTGCCTTTTGTTTTTATTTTGGTTTATCAAACAGAGGAAAGTTTTCTGCATGCATTAGGAAGTCTAATGCAATTTCTAGCAGCACTGCTACTTCTCTCCATGCAAATAGAGCAAGCGAAATTTAATTTCATTAAACTGAAACTTTCTCCTCCAAATGTCAAATGAAAATTATGGGCAAAATTCTCTTCTCACATTTGCATCATGGGATTAAAGCCTGTTATTCTTTCCTCCTCCCAGGCAGGATCCTGGGACCCCTCTGTATATATAGGGAGCACAGTACTGGATTTGACATCTGGAGGGTATATCTTAGCTGCATTTTGTCCCAAATCATGAGAGAAGCCTGTTTATAAGGGACTCCTGGAGTCTGAGAATTGATTCTATGCTTTTAGAGTCATCCCAAATGATTTTACTTCTCTGGAAGACTGTCTTTTTAAAATGTTGAACTTGGGATGATAACATGTCCCTGGGGATGTCTTTACCACGTGAAAATACACAAACATTTTGTAGCATTAAAAAAAGGAATCTAAAGAGAGGTCATGAGGATGCTCTGCAAGGCAACAGAATTCTGAGGTTCACCTATCATGATAGGCTTATCATAGTTCTCGTGGGGAGAAGTTGCTGAGATTGGATCACACAGGAACAAGCTTTATGTTTTCTTTTAAAGCCTTTCTTGCTTCTATTTTGCTCATTTAGTGTGTTTTATTTGACTGCGGATTGGAGTCTTCGACCTGGATTCCCCTCATCCAAGACCAAATGCTGAGCCTGAAACTGTTAGCAGGCCACACAAGGCAAGCCCTGGGATCTAATGACACATCTGAACTCTTACTCTCTCCTTGAGCTTGCTTGGATACTTTTACCTGACTGCCAAAGGGAATGGAGCCTTTAATGAGAAGTGGTGGTTTCTGCAGGAGCCATTGATAAAAGAAAGAAACGGGACAGAGTAGAAGCCAGGCTGGCTGAAAAACTACGGACCCAGATGTTATTTCAGAGACTGGCAAGATTATAAATTGCCAAATAATCAGGCATATGGTGCATAAAATACTAACATCACAAGAATAACACATATGGAAAACAATTTCAATATATATTGATAATATGATTGTAAAAGGCCAACATAAACATTTACTGCCTCATACTTTGTTTTGCTACTGGAGTGTGAATCAATGAAAACTCTGGCCCTAGAGAAGAGAGAAGGGAAAATAAATCTACCATATATCATGTTATCTTCAGCTTTTTTTTACTGAAGGAATACCTTGAGGGATGGGGGAGGGGGTGGGCCAAGCTTCTGGGAAATGCATATGTTTGTAGGGAATATTTTACTCAAACTATTTCCCCGATTTGTATTAAGGGATGAGAGGTTTTGTGATGGACTTTAAAAAGGAAAATGAAAACTCTGTGCTTTACCTAATACTCTGTTTCCTGAGCTCCAGAAGTTGTGCCATTAAATGTAGATGCAGAGCCATAATTAGAAATTTTTACACCTAGGGGAAAGGTGTAAGAGTAGTTTGGGTGGGAGGACCTCATTCTACTTTAGTTAGAGTTCTGCCTGAATATACCTCAGAGAAAGAGAAGCTACACAACTTAAAATTTAAGTTAAATTTAGTGATCAGCAAAACTCATGCTAATATTGCGAATATACCTTGGGACAAGAAGAAAGAAGCAGCTTGCATTTATACAATACTGTTGTCGTGGTTGTTCAGTCATTTCAATCATGTCCAGCTCGTCATGATTCCATCTAAGGTCTTCTTGGCAAAGATACTGGAATGGTTTGCCATTTCTTTCTTCAGCTCATTTTATGGATGAAGAATTTGAGGCAAACAGAGATCAAGTGACTTGCCCAGGATAACCTAGCCAATAAGTGTCTGAGGTCAGATTTGAAATAAGGTTTTCTTATCTCCATTAATGGGGCAGCGAGGTGGTATGGAGGATAGAGTGTCAAGCCTGGAGTCAGGAAGGCTCATCTTTCTGCTTTCAAATATGGCCTCAGACACTTACTAGCTATGTGACTCTGGGCAACTCATTTAACTCTGTTCGCCTCAGTTTTCCCCTCTGTAAAATGAGCTGGAGAAAGAAGTGGCAAACCACTACAGTACCTTTGCCAAGAAAATCCCTACTGGGATCACATAGGGTCAGACACAACTGAAAAATGACTGAACATAATTCTTATATCCAAACTCAGGGCTCTCTTCACTGCATTATACTGTCTCTTGTTCACCTTCATAATTTACAAAAAGGATTATCGAACTGTTCCACAGTAAGAAATGTTATTGTGATCCAAAATTCCCTGCTTTGTTTAAAAGGACAAAACAGTAACGTGAACAGAGAACATTTTTTTAAAAATTTCTTCATATATGATGAAGTTTTGGACTTGGAGTCAAGATGACCTCTATTCAAATCCTACCTCAAATCTGCTCAGGTATGAATTTTTGTTGATCTCAGAACAATATATAATGTTATATATGTAATATATTTTATACATAATATATGCTATATATGAAAAACACATATAATATGTGATGGTATACATGCATGTTTGTATGCAAACATGTATGTATGTATGTATTAGACCCTGCAGATAGTGGGATGGGCCCAGAACTGGATAGTAGAATAGTGTTTTATGTTGTATCTTGGAAATTGCCAGGCCCGGCATGGAGGTGCAGATCTATAATTCCTACTACTGGGAGAAACCAAGGTTGGATGATTGCTTGAATCTGAAAATGCTGAGCTACAAGAGAAATAAAACTGATTCAGTATCTGCAATAAATTCAGCACCAAGATAGTAACTCCTGTGAGTAAAGAGTTACTAGACTGCCTAAGAAGGGGAAAATTGACCCAGCTCAGAAACTGAGTGGGTCCAACTTTCTGTGGCAATAATCTGGGGATTGGCCCATGAGTATCAGCTGTACTTCCATCCTGGGGAAGATAGGGAGACCCAGTCTCAAAAACAAAACAAAAACAACATCCCCCAATGTATTAGCCAATGATACCAAGCTGTTATGAATAACTTTAATACCATATACTATGACAGTGCATGGTCATGAATCATAAAACACCATGACCTGTGAAGAATAAAAAGTGTAAATGATTCCTCAGAACAATGATGATATTCCTGGCAGGTTTAAGAAGACTGTGATTTTACATGACTAATGTGGAAATATGTTTAATATGATTGTACATGTATGGCCTATATCAGATTGCACATTGTCTTGGGGATGGTGGAGTGGAAGGAGGGGGAGAAAATTTAAAACTCAAAATCTTGTAAAGGTGAATGTTGAAGACTAAAAGTAAATGAATAAATATTTGAAAAAAGAAGACTCTGATTTCAACAGTGATTTCTATGTAATGAGTCAACTAGAAGATATGAACAGTTGAAGAGCTATAAAACCGGAAAAGGTGGCCTGGTCATGGAGTAAGAGTAAAGGCTGGACAATCCTGAGTTCTGTAGATGTGCCCATGAAATGTTCATAGTCTTAGAGAAAGATCTTCAACACATTTATAATTCCTTTATGGAGAATTTATGTGAGGACATATACAAGAGTTACACAATATGATGTCATAGTGAGATATAATCTTCAACAGTGAAGAGAATCCCCACACAGATGCAATGATGAATTTAAGTATTACAGCTGAGGAAATGAGGTTCACAAAGTTAAGGGTACTGACTCAACTTTCACCCAGCTAGTAAGCATCACAGCAAGAACTTGACCCACTCTTCTCATGTTAAGTGCGGTGCTCTTTCCCTGATGCCATACTTCATTTACATTATTGACTTAGCTTTTTTCTTCTATTTTCTCTTATATTCTAACCATTTTTCTAATGTATGAGTTAGAGACATTTTTCTGCATTTTTTAACAAAGCCTTCATTCTTTAAGTTTCATAAAATACTAATAAGCTCCAGGAATACATGCTGTATAATCTTATTTGCTCAATGTAAAGCTTCAATAGAGTTATGATTTCATGACCATAGGTAGGTCTTCCACCAACACAGATGACAACACCCTCCATATGTTAGCAAATAATTTCATGATTTTCTCTAAACAAAAATATTATCACCTGGTGGCCAACTTTTACCTATGCTGATGCTCAAATTCCGCGCAGTCAGTACACAGCTAGGTGCATATCAACTCCAAATTTGTAGAACTTTCCAGAGTTTATCCTTTACTGACATTGTTTTTGAAAACCCAGGGTCCTACAGCATGATAGTGAAGCATCAGAGTAGGGCTTTGAGAGTAAAGACTGGGTTCACTAATACAAAACAAGTATTTTTTTTTCTTTAGAATCTAATTTATCACACACACATAGTACCTCCTCTGTGATCATCATTGTATTAGGCATTGGGAATACAAAGAAAAATATGAGTTCCTGCCCTGAAGGAGCTTACACTGTACTAGAAATGAAAGGAGACCAGCTTTTCAGATGCCTCCGTTTTTCTGGAAAGCCTCTTCTAATTTCAGGTAAATATGAATATTTTCAGTGTCAATCCATTCATTGCCAACTAGACTAACAAATTCAGATTCTGGAATTTAAAAGGAATTGCAGAGTGGTTCTACATGAAATTATCAACTGGGTAAGAATTTTGATCACAATCTTAGTCCTAGCTTGGTTTACCTACAATGAATTCATTTTAAGTAAATGCCTGTAGCATTGTGCCAAGGGGCATAGAGAATATGAGTATTACACATGGTCCCTGTCAAGAAAGGGTTTATAATCTGGTGAAAAATATCTCCCTTCTCCCAAACACACACACCCACACATAGAATAATGATGAAGTAGAAATTTAATTTCTAAATTGAGTAGTTTAAAATATCAATCATTTAGTCAAAAAGAATTTATTAAGTGCCTACTATATACCAAGCACTATGTTATGTGCTTGGGATAAAAATGCAATGAATGCAAGAATTTCCACTCAAGGAACTGACATTCTAATAGTAAAAACAGTACCACTAATGCTGCCCTTTATGGTTTACAAAGCCCTTTTCACATATTATCTCATTTTAGCTTCACAAAAACCTTATTACCTAGGTAATACAAGTATTAATAATTTGATTTTACGTATCAGTAAAGTGAGGCTCACCCATCATCACCCAGATGGTAAATAAGTAGGATATGAACTCTGGCTTTCTTGACTCCAAGTTCAGTACTCTATTCAGTAGGCAACATTTCCTTTTTTCATTTCTCTCCTTGCCATTAAAAAGAAAAAAGTTAATAGGTGTAATGGTAAATGGAAAGATACATGGTTGGCACAAATGGGTAACAACCATACCCACAAAGAAGTACACAAGGTAGGGAATGCAAGAGAGAGCGAAGAAACAAGTGTTGAGAAAAGGAATCGAGCATTCCGAGTACTTTATACACATACGTCACCTGAAGAAAATCTGGTACCTGTGATTTCAGTTGTTTTTCAGTCATGTCTGACTCTTCATGACTCCATTTGGGGTTTTCTTGGCAAAATACTAGAGTGGTTTGGCATTTCTTTCTCCAGCTCATTTTACTGATGAGAAAACAGAGGCTAAATCATCATACTTAACAGGGTTAAGTATCTTGCCAAAGGTCACCCAGCTAGTAAGTGTCTGAGGTCACATTTGAACTCAGGAAGAAGAGTCTTCCTGACTCCAGGTCTGGTACTCTATCCCACTGTGCCACCCAGCTACCCAGTACCTGCAATACTTTGCCCCATTTATGTCCTGAACTTAACTATCAGGTAAGGCCTGATCCTCACATTTTGCATGGCAGTTTCAGTGATGAACTATAACTCTCATATATGGATTACCTGAAAAACTATCAGTATGGCATAATAGCTAATAATAATAATAGCTAACATTTATATAGCACTTGCTTTATGCCAAGCGCTATGCAATCTGCTTTGTAAATATTACATCAGTTGATCCTCACAACAACTCTGGGAAGTACGTGCTGTTATTATCTTAATTTTACCTATGAATAAATTGAGGCAGATAGAAGTTAAGGAACCGGCAGCCCCAGGTCACATAGTTGATAAGTTTCGGAGACCAGATTTGAACTCAGGCCTTCCTATCTTGAGGCCCAACATTCTATCTACTCTGTCCCTATAATTAGAAGGGCTCTTAGCTAAAACTCAGATGATCTGGTTTCCATTCCTCCCTTCTCCATCGTATGAAACTAGGCATCTCCCTTCATTACCTTTGTTAATCTATTCAACAAAATAAAGGAGTTGGCCTGGATAATCTCTAATATAAATCATTTAATCTCTGTATTTCTATGACAAACGTGCTCAAACAAAGCAATTTGTTGCCTTTATGTATTTCTGGCAATTGGAGGGAGTTGGGCAACAGCATAACAAATGCTTTAAGTACAGGTTCATAGATCTACAGATAGAAAAGACCTCCAAGGCCAGCTAGCACAAGCCCTTTATTTTACAGATGAAGAAACCTGGGTTATGGAGGCTGAGGGAGATGCCTGAGATGACAGGCATCCATTGTAAAAATTGAACCTGTATCCTCCACTTCCGCAGTCAACAATGTTTCCCACTCTACTATGCTGCCTCTGACACAGCTTAGCAAATCAACAACGTGTTATTTTACTAAAATAGAAGCTAGCTAGTTAAGGGTTAAACTATGTTGCCATGTGAATATACCAGCATATGCTTTTTATTATCACTGATGCCACCACTATTGTGTAAACAAAAAAGGGAAGAAAAGTGGGGGAGAAGGGAGCTGACTTCATTGAGATACTTTATGTAGTTCTAGTTAAGTATGATCAGGGGGAGGGGGAGGGCAAGGAGAAAGTGCTGGAGTAGGACCAGAATGCTGGCCAATATTTAGGCCCAGCACCTGCCAGATCAGGCCATAAACAGATGGGGTCTCTTCCATTTTCTTTTCTTTTGTTGTTGTTGTTGCTGCTTATTTTATATGTATTAATATATATCGTTAGCTAAATCACATACGGCAGATCAAGAGAGCTGTTATTAAGAGGAACTATTACTGTGTATACAGCATCCTAGTCAGAAAGACAAAAAGATCCCCCTCATAATAATAACATTTAGTAAAATGCTCGCCCACTTACGCACCTTGTGTAACAAGTATTGCTTATAGAAAACCAAGATTTAGAGGCACTAATGTTCCCTCACGGGACCATATCTCTGGCAAAATTATGTGGTGCGAGGAGACTTCCAATGCTTCATTTTGTGATTTCCTAAGTCAGTCAGGGTTAGGGAAGGGGCTTTAAATTAAAAAGCCCATAGAGATGGTAAGTAGCAAAGGTGGGTTCTTCTCATTTGGATTATTTTGAATGTCAGGGAATAGGACAAAAGTCCTCGCCTAAAGACTGTAATGTGCTCTTCATCCATCAGTGAAAGAAAGTTTTGGTTTCCTCCAGACACAGCTCCTCAGGGTCATCGCCCTGCCAATCAACTATATCCCTCCTCCCAGACCACACCTCTGAGACTCTTGCCCTGCCCTATCTCTAACGAAGTGAATAGCGTTCTATTTAACTCTTCAGGCCCTTTAAGTGAATCATTCCACTAAGGAAAGGAAAATTTGCCAAGGATAGCTTTAAAAAGGCACTGTCATTAGCTGGAGACATCACTTCTCCCCCAGGATTCAAGAAAGAACATGTCCCTTGTGAACCTTATGTATGACGAAAGTGCCCTTATAAAACAGACCATCCCTTTCTGAATTCAGCGTCACACTACCAGGTAATGTTAGGATGTTCCTCCCACACACGTCCACTTTGAGTCAAATATCAATTTTAGGTATGAATGAATAAAATAGCAAATTTATAAAAGAGCAGAATATCAGTCACATGCGGTCAGCCAGATATTGTCAAATACCAAGCAAGTAGCATTTAGATTCCAAATGTGCAGACTGTCAGAAACATGACCTATCTGATTTGAAACTCTTAGAACTAGTTTCATACACCATTCTATTTATTTTTTTTTAATTTTATTTGGGGAAGGGAATTAATCTGAAGAATCTAAGTTCTTCCTTTTAACTTCTCAAGGAGAATATTGGGTAACTATAATGTGAAATCAAGAATATTTTAATGTTCATGGCTCCTTGTGACCAGTTCGGTAACCTAGAGATGTGATTTGAAAATCAATGGGAACTGATGGAAGCAGTTTGGATGCTATAAGAATTATGAGAGTAATGGTAACTGTTTGTGAGGTACAGCGAAGAGTCCCATCCCACCCCCAACCCAGATAACAGCTATCTGTTCTTTTCCTTGCCTCTGCTTGAAGACATATTGTGTTTCTAGAGGGCTTCCTATTTTGTCAGGAGTTCATGTAGCATTGCGCAACTGTTTACCTTATTAGCACAGCCCAATCCTAACTACTTGGTAACATGTATTACTAAATATGTATTTTGCTGGTAGTATGTCCTCTACTTGTTTTATAGTCTTTGCTATTGTCATTGTAATCATGAATCTCATATATTATGTAGTCATATTATCTATATGATATGGAGAATATAAACTGTAACTCAATTTTCCACTTTGTCTTGTGTCTTGCCTAACTCAATTCAATTAACCAATAATTATTGGATATTGGATAACAGTGCTGATGTCAGGATATAAACATGAAAACCCAGTACTTACCCTCAAGGAGCTTAAATACATTTAAACCAATTAATAGAATTCATAGTAGATCATGATTGTGAAATTCATTTCAACAATGATTTACTGAATATCTATTATATTCTCAAATAATGGGAGTTGCCTCAGAGAATATAAGGCCCTACTTCCAAGAGGCTAAGAGGCTTATAGAGATGGTGTTGAAAAGCAATATGATGATACAAAGCAAGATGGGATTAAGTGCTAAGAGAACAATATTGATAGTTATTTCTGTAGTAATATAAAGACAGGAAGGATCACTCTAGGCTGGGAAAATTGGGCAAGGCTTCATGGCAGAGGTAGATAAACTGAATTTTGATTACTCCAGCATGTAATACCGAAATAGGCAGAGAGGATTTGGGCAGTCAGTGCCTATAATGTGCCCCTGCTAAATGCAAGGGATTGAAAAAAAAAGGCAAAAACATCCCTTATATCAAGGAGCTTATATTCTAATAGAGAGCACAGTACTCAGCATTCAAATAGCTACTTACAAAAAAAATTATATGAGTTGGTGAAAGGTAATCTTAGAGAAAAGACACTAGGACTGAGGGAACTAGGAAAGGTCTTCTGCAGAAAGGAGGATCTGAGTTGAGTGTTGAAAGAATCCAAGGAAGGTAGAAGCCAGAGAGAATGTCCCATTTTGGGGGGAGAAAGTCAGTGCAAATATCCAGAGTTTTGAAATGAAGAGTCATGTGGGACAAACAACAAATAGGACAGTGCACCTGTATCATTAAGTGCATGGAACTGAAAAATAAGAAGACTGAAAAAGGTAGGAGGAAGCCACATGGTCAAAAGCTTATTTAATCTTGGATTAGTTTGTTGAGTGTGAGGATGGGAAGGGGTGGGGTGATAAGGGAATTGCATGAGTGGAAGGAAATGGTCCCATGAGAAGAGCACTACCTTCATGGGGTACCACAATATATAATATGTGGCTGATGGAAGAACGTGAGACAATTAATCGGAGGACCAGAATTCCACTGCTGAAAGGAAATGCCCTCTCTGCATGAATGGTGGCACCCAGATCCAAATCCTTAGTCAACTCTGATATAAAGTATGTTTTTATTTATGTTCATTGGTTCAATTTTATTCCTGTTCAATGTTCAATTCCAGTCATCTATGATAGGCACACAGTAACACCTTCTACTGCTTTCCCAATCTTCCTCTAGGTCTGTGGGAAGGGTTATTGTAGTCTAACTTGCATTTTCAGACACTCCTCATTTGCGGAGCTCAAATACCCTGAAAGAACAATGTGCTTCTTTGACCTTTGTTTAAATGTGACATCCTGTGGAACAATACTCACAACAAATAAAAAATTAAATTAAAAAAACCCCTAACTCTTCTTTCCCCCTATTTTCACTCTCTTGTCTCTAAAAGTAATAATTTATAGTTTCATCTTTCCCTGCTGCTTCACCAGAATCCCAGCCTTAAACCAAGTCAAAAGATGCCAACATATTCCAAAGTGAGAGAATGTTTTGGATTCTGTTCCCCTCCTGTCTTCCACATCTTTAAAGGATTTCTAAAGTCTTTTCTCTCCCAAGCTGCCAGTTACACTGAATTGTTCTGAAATGTGAATGATTTCTGTGTAAATATGAGCTACCATAGACTGGAGTAACAATGAGAACTTCACACTTGTCATTTACTCAAAGCTGCCTTCTGAGCCCTGTCAGTCATGTGCCTCTACATGTGCATTTCTCCATGGCTGGAGCAGTGTGGGTTTATGGCAGCTTCTGTTTAGGAATTCATGTCGCTATTTGGCATTTACGCAGTTCAGCTGTTAGAGAGTCAGGGTAAGAGGGAAGAAAACGCACAGGAGCCAAGGTTTAAGGGGGATGGAGTAAAGAACTAGGGGCTTAAGGTTACAGAATCACAATGCCAGCCATGTGGCAGCAGGAAGCTACACAAACAACCCCTCTGCTGAGGAAAGACACTCTGTGACATGAGAACAGATGTAGCTCATACACATCCTGCTGATCTGGGTGGCCGAGCGCTATCACAAAGGGCAAGTGTTGCCTGAAATATTAGCAGTTATGTTCGCTTTTCGATGTTTTTCATTCCAGAGCACACCGCCCCTGATTACGATGCTCACCACTGGGGATATACATGCCTAAAGCAAATAATGTAGGGCACGACATCAGTTACAAAGACGAGGAAACAACACAATTTGATTTCGAACCAGTTCTGACTGAACCTCTCCTGGTTCGTGGTGTGGGTATGGAGAAGTATCCATAAGTTAAGCCAATGTTTATCTGAGTAAACCATGTTTCTTGGGACTGTGACATTTGAGTGGGAAATTAATAAAAGCAGTCTTTCTCTGAAGTTTTCAGGCACTTTCAGCTTCCTATAGATTGCCAAACACCCTGAAACCTAAAGTTAGGAATTTCTGGTTCATGTCCCAAGATTTATTTGGGATACACAGAGACATACTTATGCAAATTAAATTTCCTCCCGATTCCAAATGGCTCTGAGAAAAGGTGAAAGTGCGGCAGGTTCTCAGCATTTTCAAACTGAAAGATTCTGTTCGCACTTGCCACAGGAAGAAACTTGAGTTGGGGGCTATTTTGGAGCCAACTGCTCGAGTGTCTACAACAATAGAGAGCGCTTTCCTCAGAGCAGCCCTGGGAGATAGAGAGTGTTAAGATAATTTGACAAATGAGGAAACTGGGTCTCCTGGACCTGGTAGAACTGGCAAGCATGCCCATGGCTTCAGACTCCAAGGGCAGCAAAAGCTTTCCACTGTGCCAGCTACCTCAACACGCACACAGGTATCTCTTGAAGTGATGACATTTCTACAGGGAAACCTCGGAGACTCAATTTTCTCCAAAAATGTTTCTCCACACTCTGTAAAGCGTTCCAACTATGGTTAACAAAATAGCACAAAGGCTGCGAAGGAATACATTCTGGTACTTGCCATGAAATTTATCAAATAACAATTGCTTCTGTGTTCTTGTGATACAAGAGCTTTAAAAATCAAGAGGATATATCATTTTCCTATCACCTTCAGCAGAAAGCATCTTTAAAATAATCGACTACAAAGAAATATAAATAACCAAATAGGATAAATAAGACTTTCAAGGAAGAGCTGTGTAATATTTGTGGGAAATTTTCTTTCACTTTCAAACCTCTATTCATATATACATATGTACATGTACATATGCATGTACATATATAGTCTATGTTTTGATGATTAAAATGATCAAATTACTAAAATACTACATATAATACCAAATGAGATAACATATGTAAAGTGCTTTGCAAAACTTAAAATGCCATATAAATGCTAGTTGTTACGATCAAAATCATCATCATCATCATCATCATCATCACCAACCCTAGAATGGTATACGCGGTATATCAGTAATGTCCCACAATAACAATACTTCACACATAAGCTCAACAAATACTTTTTCAATTGAATTGCATAATAATGTTTTGTACTTACGCAAATTAGCAATTCTTGTGTTCTTCACAATTTTTTTTATATTTTCCCCTGATAAACTGGGAAACATTCCAGCCAAAGGGATGCACAACAATTTCTTGGGCAATTTTATTATTAAACCAGAGTAGATTTCATTCAAAGAGTTAATTTCATTGTCATATTTCTCTGCCACACTTGAATATTTTCACATATGTATTCCTTTTTTCACAGAAGCACAAGAAGTCATGTACAGCTAATAAGCTTCAATGTCAGAAATTAAATCGACCAAGCAACAAGCATTCATTAAGCACCTACTATAGGCTAAATGCTAGGGATATAAGCACAAAGAATAAAAAAGGCCCTGCCCTCAAGGAATTCACATTCTCTTGGAGTGAACCACAAGGCACACTGATCACAGACTTAGAGCTGGAAGCTCACAGACTAGAGACATTTAGTCCAATGCTTCACTTTGCAGATGAGGAAACTGAGCCTCAGAAAAGTTAGGTGACTTGCCCAGGTCACACACATACTGAGTGAAAAAGGTAGGATTAGAACTCTGATCCTCTAATTCAATGCAAAATGTAACAAAATATATACAGAGTAATTTCATAGGAGGTTGAGGGGACCAGTAGCAACTTGAGGGTTTAGCACAGACTTCCTCTTGCCTGGACTAGTCTAACAGTGCCTACCTCAAGCCTTTCCCCAGTCCAGTCCAGTACAAGGTGATCGCCAAGGTGACTTTTCTTGAGGACAGATTTGATCATTTGTTCTCCAATAAACTTTAATGGCTCCCTAATTCCTCTAGAATCAAATGTTTACTCTTCTGTTTAGTATTTAAAAGCCTTCACATCTTGGCCCCAAATTTTCCTTCTTAGTTTTATTACATATCACTCCCCTTCCCAAACTCTACACTCCAGCCAAACTGAACTTTTTGATGTTTTCTGCCGCTAGTGCCCTGCTTCCCAAAACCACCTTGTATTTCACATGTATATTCTGTATTTATTTATATGTATAAATATTGTCTCTCAAACAAGGATGATTGTAGTTTTATTTTTGTATCCTTACTACCTAGCATAGTTCCTAGAACACAGTAAATATTAAATAAATATCTATTGATTAATTGGCATTGCTATAGGAGGAGGCACTTGATTTGGGCTTTGAAAAAAGCTAGGGATTCTATGAGGAATTGGTGAGGAGGGACTATATTAAATAGGCATGGGGCAGCCTGCCCAGAAGCATGGGGATGGACAATGGAATGTCATGTATGAACAACAGTTAATAAGCCAATTTGGCTACAACTGATATGGAGTGCATTTAGGAGAGTAAGTGTAATATGCCTGGAAAGGTCGAATGGAACCAAATTTTTGCACTTTAAAAGACAGAGAAATTTTTATTTTATTCTAGAGGGAAGAAGGTGCCACTGGAGCTTCTTAAACCAGAGGGTAGTCTGGCATACCAACAAGGGTTCTGAGATATCTTTCAGGGCTAAAATTGATAAGACTTGGCAATTGATTAGATGTGTGGAGTGATAGAGATGGTAACGTCAAGGGTGACTCCAAAGAAAACTTAGGTCCTGCCTCAGTTATACAGTAGTTTTGTGACTTGGACAAGTCATTTAATCTCCCAGTGACCCCTGGCAATTCCCTGTGATTACAAATTACAATGGGAATTTTCACATTGGGAGTTTTCTGTACTGAAATCACTGGTTACACACATACACATATACATGCACTCATATCTAATTTCAACACTGGATTAGTGCAACAATCTTACTTAATTTTTTTAATGTTAAGAAATAAGGGACAAAGAAATTCACTGACCCTTTAGCAATTACAGTTTAGGGCAAAATTAAAATACCCTCCTTATTAAAATACCTCCTTTGTTATTCATTGTTATTAGTATTATTAAAATACCTCCCTTAAAACTGTTTTCAACTAATACAAAGATCATTAAATAATACTACAGAGAGGTGTGACCTGGACATACAATTAAAGGGTAGGATTTACAATATTCTGTTATGACAGACCTAACAGTGAATCCAATACTGTTATAATTAATGCTTATTCATTCTTTTAAAAGTATGACAAAGTCTCATGATAGCTCACTTTCCAAATATTTTATAAGTTCTCTAACCTGTGCCTCCCCTCTCCTTCTGAACTCAAAGAGGTGTCTCAGCCCCACAAAAAACCATGGAATTAGTCTCCTCTCTACTCTTCTTCTCTAGGGAATTTAAGGATTATTATTGTTATTCAGTCATTTCCAACTTTTCATGACTTTATTTGGGGTTTTCTTCGCAAGGATACCAGAGTAGGTTGGCATTTTCGTCTCCAGCTCATTTTGTAGAGGAGGAAACTGAGGCAAACAGGATTAAGTGACAAAAACAATTATACTCATTTAATTAACTATATTAGTCTAACAACCAAATGTACCATCATTACTCCTATAATTGAATAATGTTTTAATAAGTTTATATCATAAAGCTTTTTACCTCTAACCTAAAGGTAATCACTAAAGAAAATATTACTAAAATGCTATAACAAGTAATAACTCTACATATTATTGGGGTTTTTTGTTTGTTTAAAAAAATCAACAACAACAACAAAAATGCCCAAAACATGTTAAGAAGTTTTTAAGTCAACAAATGTTTGCATGGACAGTATTATTTTAGATGACTTTAGATGATAAAAGTTACAACTTGGTTTTTTCTGAAATAATATGTCAAACTAAAATAACCTGGTGCACATTCTGTGTATTTATTCAGAACTTACACATGCATTATATAAAGACACACACACACACACACACACACATACACGTTCTGTATTCAGAGTGAGATTTCCTGTGTGAGAGAAAGAATGCGGAGAAGGTAAAACACTGACTCTTATCTTCTTAAACCTTTCCCTGCAGTGCCAATCCGATGAGAAAAAAAGAAAACCTGAACCTTGCACAGAAAGCTGAATGGAAGCTAAAGACAACAGACAAGATTGATTAACCCCATGCCGTTATCAAGTAAATGTCAATAACAAGAGGCTACTGGAATCCTGTCTTGTTTTCTTCTCAACTTCTAGCCTCAAACTCCTGGAGCCTCGAGATCTCTATCCCACATGGAGTCAAAGTGGCGAACAACTGTGTGGTCCTTGGATAAGGAACAGGGTCACAATTTGTCTCCTTCTCCTCCTTCAGATTGCTGCTAATGGGCTTAGAGGCAGACAGCAACAGAAAGAGCTGAGATGTGAATGACAGTCAGATCTGCCCAGAAAGTAAGCCCTGGGATAAAAGGGCAAAAACATTCTGGAGTCCAAGACATTCTGAGGTCATACCATAGGACCAGAGGTCTAAATTTGGAAGGAAACTCAGTGGGCACCTAGCTGAACTTCAACTATGAAAAAAGTTGAATACAACTATCTAGTCAAGATGAGGAAACTGAGGCCCACAGAGGTCACATGGGTAGAAAGTATCAGAAGTAGAATTTGAACCCTGATCCTCTGATTGCTGTTATTTATCTTTCCACTATGGCATCTGTATGACCAAAAAAGTTATATCAACCCTCAAAATATTTCCTAAAGCTCAGGATTATATAGTTGAGTGACTTGTGTTCAATCATTTGTTCTCTCCTAGCATTTCAATGGCCAAAGAAATCTTTGAAGCATTATTGGATTGCTATTATATAATAAGAAAAATGAAGCTGGAAAGTCAAGGCTCTTACAAATCCATCGCAAGCCCGCTTTCCAGCAGTATTTCTTGTTAATTTCCTTCCCATACACTCTATTGTAGTCAACCTGTGCGATTCACTGACTCTGGTTCCTGTCTTGTCCCACAACCCAGACCCCCCTGCTCCTGCCTCTGTGCTTTTGCTAAGTTATGAAATTGAATCTCCATTTTTCTCTTGGTGAAATCCCTCCCTTCCTTCAAGCTCCAATGCAAATACCTCCTCTTTGAAGGATTCCTCCAGTTGAAATGTTGCCTGCTTCTTGTGGCACTTTGTGCCACCCCATTATATTGACTACAAATTGCATTGTATTATGACTGGGTCCCCTTATCAGACTGTAAGTTCCTCAGGAACAGGCACTGTATATTGCTTAATCATTGTCTCCCCAGAGATTGGCATTGCACCTTGGACACAGCGATGTTCAATAAGTAACTGGTAAATTGAATGTATGGTTGAAATATGTTGTTATATTTGTATGTCTGAATGAAACACAGAAGTGGCATATAGAATGTGATTGAGGTGACTGAGGAAGGCTTCTGCACATGCTTCCTTCTTTAAACCAATACTGGAAGGACCACAGCTTAGTCAAAGGCTGAAGGACCACTCATAAACACAAAAATACCAGAATTTTAAATTTCACCATTAATTTCTGGGTGAATTAATTCTGCTAGCTTTTTATCCTTTTAATACTTCAGGTAGAATATACCACAGGGCAGCTAGGTGGTACAGTCTATAGAACACATGGCCTGAAGGTAGAAAGACCCAAGTTCAAATCTGGCCTCAGACACTAGTTCTGTGTCCTTGGGCAAGTCACTTAACCCTGTTTGCCTCAGTTTCCTCATTCATAAAATTGAGCTGGAGAAGGAAATAGCAAACCATATGAGTACCTTTGCCAAGAAAGCCCCAAATGAGGTCATGAAGAGTTGAACACAACTGAAGCAACTGAACAGCAAAGAGCATACCATAAAATGCTGTCAATAGGCTCCTCTATACCCTTGAACTCTTCAGACTTGATTTACTAGGAACCTGATTATTTCCTAAGGGTGCTACACTCTTGCAAACCTCTCCACTAAAGGCAATTCCTCTCTTAGAGGCAGCCAGATAGGACAGATGATAAAGCACTGGATCTGGAGTCAGGAAGACCTCCTCCTTAGTTTCTTCAACTGTAAAATAGAGATAATAATAGCATTTACTTTCCAGGGTTATGGGAGGATCAAATAAGGCAAAAGTTGTAAAATCTTAGCACATTGACTAGCACATAGTGGGAACTCATTTCCTTCCCTCATTCCCACTCACAAGGCTTAGTGGAAGAACATAGCTCTCATAACTTTGAGAATATGATACTGTCATCATCTAATGATGATCCTTCTTCTCTCTAAATCTGTGCATGACTCTTTCATGTAGCTGTCATCTACACACATTAGGGCTCATCATCTATCATCTCCAAAACAGGGAACTTTGAAACTCCACTTTTCCACACTATTCTCCTTCTACTTCTTCCATTCTCTCAGTTGCACTAACCATATATTTCCTTTTTATTATGCATGAACTCTTCTCCCTCAACCCACCCCTGTTCTTTCAGTATATCTTCCTAGTTGGACCTCACATTATTCAGCAGTTGTTCATTAATTCATGATGTTTTTAATACTATGCAATTTTTAATGTGCAGAAAAAAACAGTATGAAAAATATTTAATTTTTTTTCTTGATCTATGATTGCAAAAGGGTGAGTGGATTATCTCATGCTTCAGTTTCTTTGTACTCAGATTTAAATTGTAACTAGCTACTTTAACTTTTAACTAACAACTACTTCTAGACTCACTTGCCCATATTCTGAGACTATGCCATTTCCAAATCCTCATGCCTAAGGAAACAATGTTATCCAATCTCCTTGCTCCTTCTCCAAGGCTACCAAATGACAGTGGGGAAAAAAATCTAGCTGAATTCAAAACTTTAATGTTAAACAACTTTAACTCCATTTTTGGCCTGACTATCCTTTTATTCTTCCCTTATTGATGTATTACTTCATTCCATCTAGTCTATTCCAAACTTTTTCATCATTCCTCTCCCTTCTCCCCACCAAACCAGCAACTACTTCCCTTCACAGATACCTAGGACTATGATTTATCTGAGAATGTAGAGGCCATCTAACTGGGACCCCTTTATTCTCCTTCCCTATTTCAAAACATTTCCACATCATTCTACACTTTCTTCTCCTACTCTCTGGTCATAAAAGAATGTCTTTACTACTCATAGAGACTCATCTCTCTAATCCCATTCTGGGTCCTAATGCAAGCAGTCATACCCTCTCACACATATGTTCCACCTCTCCTTTCCCAATGATTCCCCCCCCCATCTATATAGAAAATACTTTGATGACTCTATTATTTTTTAAATCTTATTTTGACCCCATCACCCAATCCATCCACTATCCAATCTTTCCCCTCCTCTTCACTGCTAAAGCTATCAGCAACCCAATTCCTCAACTTTCTATTACCCACATTTCCCTTAATCCCTTGTAGTCAGGTTTCTATCCTCACCATTCTTTTCTGTAAGGTTACCAATGACCAATCACTGAGGCCTTTTCTTAGTTCTCATCTTCCATAGTCTCTCTGCAGTGTTAGATACTGTTGACCACCTCCTTCTATGCAATAAACTCTCCTCCCTTGGATTTAGAGGCACCACACTCTTCTGAATTTCCTCCTATCTCCCTAACAACTCCTTTTCTGTCTCCTTCATTCATTCTCCACTTGACACCCTCACTCAAAGACTACTTCTCACTCTCTTCTATTCTCTTTACACTCATCTTTAGCAATCTTATTCATTCTCATGATTAAAACTACCATGTCTAGGCAAGTAACACAAAATCTATATTGCTAGCCCTGAATTGACTTCTCAACTGCAAAGACTAACTATTTCCAGAATATCTCATCCCAGATGTGCCACTGGCAAATCAAATTCAACATGACTAAAACCAAGTTCAGCATATTTTTTCCCCAAAACATTTTCTTCCTTGAAACTTAACTTATTTCTGTTTGCTGCAAGCACTATCATTCCATCTCTCTGCCATGTTTATAACTTTGGCTCTTTCCCTCAACTCTTATCTCTGCCTAATCAGTGACCAAGTGCTTCTGGTATCACTTCAGTAATATCTTTCACATCCTGTGCTATTGCAATCACTTCCTAAGAGGTCATCTTATCTCTTCTATCCCCTGCTATCTAGTCATATCACTGGCAGAACACTTCTTCTTAAGCATTGATCTAGTCATGTTTCTGCTTTGCTCAAAAATATTCATGGGCCACCCTGTCTTACTACGGGTAACCAAACCTCTTTGCCGGTCATTTAACATAGTCCATACTCTAGTAATAGACTTAATCATCCTACACATCCCATTCCCCAATCAGTAGGCCTTTCCTCATGTTGGTCCCTCTTTCTGGAGTTCCCTTCCTCCCATTCTTTGCCTGATGATTTCTTACCCAACCTTTAAAGCTCATTTCAAATATTTCCTCTCAAATAGTGTTTTCCTGATCAATAGGTCAGTATCTTGCTCACAGGACTTCATACAGGAGTATGCTGGAGCCAGCTTGTTAAGTCTCAGAAGGGTAGATTATTAAATGTTCAATATGACCATTTATGCCTTAGAAATCAGCAAACACTACAAATTAGGGCTTTATTTATTGTTCTGTTGATTGTCAAGACTTAAGAAAGTGATGGAGAAAATGTTAATAATACAGATTAAACTTAAAAATGTATTATGTGTATATTTTCCCCCAGAGAGCTGGTTGTTAAATATTTACCAGCATACAACTGTCAATCATACTTTGTTTTCTACCTCTTCAAAGCACTTACCATGGAATATCGTATATTACAATTAGTCATGTTTTTGCCTTACTTCTCTAGTGAATTCTAAATTACACAAGGGTAGAGATTACACTGTATAGTATGACCACAAGAGCTAGCACAGAGATCTGTATATTTTTGTTTGGGGAAGGGGAAAATTCTGGACCCATGCTTAAACTTCTATGTGAATACTCCCTCCCCCATTAAAAATACCTGTGACTATAGACTAGAGGATCCTCTTGGGGCATTGACACAGCTAGCATGTGTCAGAAGCAGGACTGGAATCCAGGTCTTCTTTGACTTCAAAGCTAACTCTAGCCACCATGGAACCCTGTCCCAGACCCCTCTCTCTGAATGGTAAGCACTTAATTTGTCTGGTTTAAATTCATAGTGAATTAGGTGGAAGTGCTAAATTAAAGTACAATGTATCCAAGTCATTCAAAAGTGAAAAGAGAAAAATATTCCCCTCAGAAAAACAGCCTAAGTTACGAATGTGCAACTGGTTTTCCTATGGGTCTAACTGACTGAACACATCTTTTCAAAGCAATTCATATGAAGCTCATCTATGGCTTCCTTTCTGAGAGTTTACAAAGAGGATGGTATCACGAAAAGAAACAGAAATGATCTGTCACAGAACAAGCACTATAATTATTTGGGCCAGTCTCCTGAGTAGGAAGCTGTCTCAACGGTATAAATACCAAGCAAAACTGCTCCTACCCAACATTTTGGGAGGGAGTCCTTCCTGTCTTACTGGGATCCTACTGCTGGGTGTTGTCTTTGAGAGGTAACCCACAATGGTGGAGCATGAGGGGAGATGATTAGGCATCAGGTCATGAAGGAAATGGCTTTAGCAATTGGTCCTAAAAAAATAGAAAAAAAAAAGATCTGAAGATCCTACAAGCTGTTCCTGTTCATGTGTGTGTATTTAAATATTTATATTTCTATATATTTATATACACATAAAGGAGATTTTATATATGTATATATATGTATATATATATATAAAATACCTTTGTATGCTTATGTGTGCATATTCTAGCTAGTCAAATATGCATGTATATGTGACTATATATGTGTATATATATATATGTAGGTATGTGTGAGTTAATGTATATATACGTGTGTGTGGAAGTATACACACATGTATATATTGTGTGAATGTATGCATGCATGCATGCATACATGCAAACCTTGAGGGCAAAAACTGTCTTTTGCCTCTTTTTGTATTCCCAGTGCTTAGCACAGTGCCTGACATATAGTAAACACTTAATGAATGCTAGTTCAATTGAATTGAAAATGATTGACTGTCTATTCCTCCCCATCACGCATTACCAACATGCCTACATGCTTTTTGAATATTTTTTCACCTTCTAAGGTGTCCTTAATTTTTATTTTAAGCTCATTAAAGCCAGGGTGAGGAAAAACCAAGTGTGACTTCCCTAAGCATTACATCCCATCCCTTCTGCCAAATTTTGTCCCTACTGCCCACCATGTTGGCTAGAAATATTAGAAATTCATTTCGGTAGGTTCTGAAAAATCTCCAATTAAAATACAAATATCTGTCAGGGTAGTAGTAGCCTTATGCCCTTCTCAGATAATACCCCAGTGGGGATTAGTTAAAAAGCCAAAAGAAATTAAAATAGTTCTTTCAATGACTTCTAAATGCCCACGGATTGAAGTTCTAACTCCTTTTTCTGGCATTCAAGGCCATCCACAATCTGGTGCTGCCTTCCTTTGCCGGCTTTGTATGACATACTCCCTTTCATCTACTCCACATTCTAGTGAAACAGAATCACTTGCCTCCCAGTCACCCACCCCCCACACACCCTGATGCATTCCTACTTCCCTGTCTTTGCTGCAGCTGTTCTTTATGCCTGGAATATCTACTCTCCCTTGTCTCTTCCTGTTTTATCCTTACCCATCTTTAAAGTCCAAATCAAATTCTGTCTCCTCTATAGAGGCTTTTCTGATGACCTTTTGCATTTTGTTCCTACTTCTCAGATACATTACTTACTTGTGTATTGCTGTGTATTAGAGTTATCATTTCTGATCCTTCAACTAGATTATGAGATCTATGAGGGTAGGGACCTTGACTTGGCTTGACTTTGTCTCTTCCAGTGTGTCCCAATGCTACTCTGCATAAAATCTGTATTTAATAAATATTTGTTGAATTGCATTGCATTGAATCAGATATAGGATAGGTGTAGTGCCCATCAGGATAGGAAAGGAAGCCAAAATTGGACCAACTCTTGTCACTCTCCAGGAGTCCTACAACACCTTAGGGGTTTATTTCTGCATTTAAGAATTTGAGAAAAGAACAGTTAGTCCCTAAGCCATCTTTGTAACAAACATTAAAAGCCTATAGGGCAAGGGTATTATCAGAGCTAGCCTGTGATTATTGCTGCCATAACTTCAAAAGTTATGCTGCCTTCTGGGTACTCTCCTTTTCCTCCTTTGGGAAGCACAATATATTGGAAAGTGAGGATCCAGCTCTTCTTTTCTCTTTCCAGCTTCTCAGCAAAAGGATTTAGAATCTTGAATGCGGAATTTGGGCTCTGCCTGTTCCATCAGTGTCTATTAAAGGTTGTAATGAGTTCCCCAGAGCTGAGTTCTGCTCAAATGGAGCCACATGCAAAGATGAGCAGAAAAATGACTAGTTCATTGTGGACCCTACCCCCAATGAGACTTTATGAAGTTGAAACTAAAAAAGAGTAATTCAAGGAGGTGGGGGGGCATCTTGGAGTTCATTTATATAACTGAAAAGATTAGGGGATGAGAGGGATTGTACATATAAAATATTGCCCTCAACCAGCTTTTAAAATGTTTTGCCCCATGTTGTCCCAAGTGTGAGTGGCCCAGGCAAATGTGGAGGATGAAGAAAGAGGGGCAGGTAAAGGTGACAGAGCATTCTGAAAGTCTGGTTTAAATGGCACCAACTTCCCCATCCTGATAAAAGAAGCCTTGACTCTTAAATCAGGAACACATAACCTTTAAAGACTGACTGAGAAAGATGTTCTAATTGTAGTGCCTTCACTTTGTCACATCCAAATTGTTTGTAAGCCCCAAACTCCAAAGCATTGTGGGGGGGGGGAGGGGAAGCTTCCCAGAATGTGTGGCAAGACATAATTAGAGTACACGCAAGTCTTTTTAATTTTTTTTTTTTTTAGCTCTATAGGTTAGAACAAAAATAGCTCTAAACAACAGCCTGTGGCATGCTAATTGCTTTGTACCTGATCCTCTCATTGAAGTCAGTGGGAGTTTGCCTGCTGAAGAACTGTCAGGAAGGGCCTTTGCAAAAACCAAAACAAAAGAAAATGTTTCTAGTTATTCCCATTTGATAAAGAGTGGAAGTCCAGACAGTGTGGAATGGCAAGATGTAAGTTTGCTACATTACTGATCTTATTTTTCAAACAATATTCATGCTGATATTTTCAAATAAAATAAAAACCAATGGTACCATACTGTGTTTTCTTTATATGTGGATGAGTATATAGAGAGATAGAGACAGAGGTATAAGGATAAAAATATCTATGTGTGCACACACACACACACACACACATATATGTGTGTGTTTATACATGCATATTTATGCATATCTACACACATATACATTTATGTGTGTACATCCATATATACACCCACGTACAAATACCTATATGTATATATAGACATCCACATATGTGTATATGCAGATCCATATGTGTATATGTCTAACTACATTTAATGTATGTATGTTTGTATATTTTACTTGTACTAGAGCAGGATCCCATCCCTGTACTAGAGTTTTTGTTTTTGTTTTTGGGGGGTTTTTTTGGGCAATTGGGGTTAAGTGACTTGCCCAGGGTCACACAGCTAGCAAGTGTCAAGTGTTTGGTCTGAGGCCGGATTTGAACTTAGGTCCTCCTGACTTCAGGGCCGGTGCTCTATCCACTGTGCCACCTAGCTGCCCCCCTGTACTAGAGTTTCAAACCAAAATGAAATCTGCATACCCAAGTTCTTAGCATTAAAATGAATATGTTCCCTTGTTTGTTTGTTTTTTTACTTCAAATTTTAACACCTATGTAAAAATCCTTCTTACTGATGCTTTATTATGCTTTGAGCATCGACTTCAAATTCCTTTTGGTTCTCTGTATTCCCAAGGGAGGTGTACATCTGGACTCAAGGAATGCACATACTGTAATGCGAGAATATCTACAGAGCTTTCACACATATGTCATAAGCATGCAATACACAAGAACATAGCATAGCTATATACAAAAATGGGGGTGTAAAAGAACCGCGCATGCCTTGCATTCAGGAGTGTGTTTAGGATAGAACACGTTGAGAAGGCTGTGTTACAGAATCTGATTCTATTTTTAGGATATATTTTTCTAGACAGATGTTGAAAACCCATAAAGAGGTTTTTAAAAGTGTTATTACTGGTAAGTTATTGCACCGTTAATGTGGTCCGTACTGTAGCAATAGAAGCTCCAGGAAAGCATTCTCTCTTTCTCTCTTTAAACTTTATTTATAGCCTTGCAAAAGACTTGAATTCACATAACCCGCCTTTGCAGACTTGCCAGAAGATTAATGATATCACAGTGTTCTTGAGAACAAAAATGTGTCTACCACTGTGTTGAATAATCTCTCCTTTCACACATTAAAAGTGAGATGAGGCCTACTTTAGAAAGCAAGGACAATGTGTCACAAAGAGTTAGTTGGCTAAAAGACATACCGGCATTGCTGTCCTGAATCACAAATTGTTTTCATGCATGTTATGCTGTGAAGAAAAAAGCATTTATCACCACTGGTTTGGAGGAACTTTCATAGAATTTTAAATTCAGACTTATTCCAGAAATTCTCAAATCATTTATTAGCAAAATAAAGAATTGAAAAGTAAGGCAAAGTAGTTCATAGTTCATATCTTAAGTTCTGTTTTTCAACATAACTTACCTGAATGAATGCATAATCATAAAATTTCCTTTAAGTCCTAATTAGGATTTAGAATACTATGGGGTTTTAGTCCTTTAAACTAAAGCTATCTATCTATAGCTCACATTTATTCAATATAGCAATCTTTTCAATCAATTGAAATCCATGAATCAGATTTGATATCCCTCCAAACTGACTGGTTCAGCAAAAACGCATGAGGTGACACAATATTACAGGGGGCAATTAGTTTACTTGGAACAATGTTTATAGTAAGCAATGTGAGGATGACAAGATTGGTGCTCAGGAAATGTAATGTTGTTTGGCCTTAAGCACTAGTTCAGATGGTCACTGGTCATTTGATTTGTATCTTGAACAATCAGCAGAAAGTTATTACTGCAAGATTTCTCTATGTGATCATAGTGCTCTTGTTGTTTTGATCAGCTTAGAGTAGGACACCGAGATAACCATTATTAAATTTATTAATTTATTAAATTTATAATTACTATTAAATTTGTAATTTTATATTAAATTTATAATATTAAATGTTTAATTTAATATTAAATTTATAATTATGTCACTACTTATTCTTTCAAACTCAACATGTGGGTTTTTTAAATACATATATATATATATATGCTATTTTATTATTTACTAAGATTTTAAGGAAAATGGGAATTAAATTATATGATGGATTGGTATAGTGGAAAGAGCACTACATTTAGAGCCAGAGGGAATGGGTTCAAATCTTGTCTCTGCCTTTTACTGCCAATGTGACCATGGGCAAGTCTTTGCTTTCAACACTTAAAAAATAAGAACATTAAAATAGATGACCTCTATGGTCCCTTCCACTTGTCAATATATGACTCTTTGATTCTATGATTGTAGGCTATAATATGCCGTTAAGTATTTGGTTTATGCTAAAATTCATACTCAATGTTAGTTTCTCAAAAAAATTATGGGTCTCAGTTTCTCATCTATAAAATAATAAGGTTGAACTAGTCTCTTCTGGCTCTAAATCTATGATACTATGATCGTAATATAGGAAATATCATTAGAAATTAATGACTGAACTTAACACAGAATTAGCAGGGACTTGTTTAATATTTTCTGTCTACTGAGCTCAGCTGTCAATTAGGTGCTGTGAAGAATACAAGAAAAAATATGTGTAACCTGTAGTCTCTTCCACAGAAGAATGCAAGGAGTTTAAGAGTCTGTGACTTCTAAATTTTTATTAAAATTATGGAAGGTGAAACTCCAGTACTTTATAAAAATGGCAACCATCTATAAAACTGGGGTGTAGGGAGAATGAAAGATTGTGTGGGTAGATCCGTCTACAGAATTATTAGTTAGAAAAGTAGTGTATAAATGTTTAATCACATGTGTTTTATGTGTTCAAATGGCATCTAGCTTTTTTAAAAAAACTCTAGGTTGGCAAAGAAAAGGGAGAGATGAGAGCTGGGGTAGGTAGCAGGACAGCCTTTAGTAAGAAACAGCTTTATAGGGGCCAGCTAGGTGGTGCAGTGGATAAAGCACTGGCCCTGAAGTCAGGAAGACCTGAGTTCAAATCCAGCCTCAGACCAAACACTTGACACTTACTAGCTGTGGGGCCTTGGGCAAGTCACTTAACCACAATTGCCTAAAAAAAAAAAATGAACAGAAACAGCTTTATAATGCTGGAAGTATCAGCATGAGTCAAGAAAATAATTAAAATCAATTCACTATTGGTTAGGAAAGAAACCAAATAGCTCGAGGGAGAGTATGGGAACACTAGGTTAAAAACTAAATAGCTCAGAAATCCAGCTATAGGTCTACAATCCTGCACACATGAGATCCTGTGAACCTTAAGCAAATTCTAAATTAAAAAGTATATCTTGCCTGATGTTGTTAACTGCAAAAATATGATAGTTGGACTAATAGAACAGAAAGTGGTTAGGGCTGTAAATGAAGGGTCAGATATCTTGGAGACCATGATATTGTAGTTGTCATATTTTTGAGCCCCAAATCAGAGTAAATGGTCTGACCGAGAGAATTCCTTTCACAAAGGCTCATTACAATACAGGTAGAAGTCAAAATAGTTCGGTGTTGGATATAGAGATCTTAGAACCACATGAAATAGAGATGACAGTTGAATTGGCTTTTTTTAGGAGTTTGGCTATGAAATAGAGGAGAATTAAGAGAATACATTGAAGAAGAAGCAGGATAAAGTAAAAGTTTTTATGGGAGCTGAAGAGGGAGAGTCTTTGTAGACACCCACAGTTACAGAGAGGGTGTTTCCTTGAAATTGATAAAAATTGAGATGCATGCTAACTGTACCTAATAGACATCAAGCTTCCTTCATGTCTCAAATAATATCCTACTTTCTACAGGAAGCCTTTCCTGATGCGTTTTTTCCTGGAGCTAAACAAAGTCACCAATCAAAGCAATCATGGCAGGTCTTATGATCTTTCTATCTGCATATTACTATTCTTTCATCAATATGTCTTTTCAAAATAAACCAAACTTATCTATGAATCTATTCCACAATGAATCATTCAGGAATGATAGGTAGGTAGGTAGATGATAAATAGAGATAGATAGATTGATAGAAAGATTGATAGATGGATGGATGGATAGATAGGTGGCATAAGATAGGATAAGATAGATGGAGAAAAGATAGATGATTTATTGTGCTAAATTCTGGGAATAAAAATTAAATAAACAATCCTTGTCCTCAAGGAGCTTACATTGTAATGGAGGAACTGGAAAGGAGTTAGGGAATTATTATACGCACAGTGGTTTGTCTGGAGATAGCCAGGATGTGCTGTGTAAGTCTGGAATTGAGCAATCTAAGGCCAAGGTTTATCTATCAAGACTCAGGATGGTTTCAGGGTCATAGTCATTTCCCATGGGGAAGGAGTAGAGGTGATGTGGAGATAGTATAGTTGGAGATGTCTGTTAAGTCTAAGCAAAATAGAAATAGTAAATTCAGTTTCACTGTCATAAAATGATTGAATTCAGCTAGATTGTGTGTGGGAAAATGAGAAAAGCCTTGGCATTGATCAAGATTGAAATTTAATATTTTAGCCATTTTAGTAACTACCAAATCATTAGTTCCACCATGTTAGTTTTTTTTTTCACCATCAGATATTTTTGGAATATTGTGTAGACATATCCACAATCTGTACTGACTGCAAACCATTTTTGGATCTAATTAAGAAATCACATTAATGAGATCTTAAATATATAAGTTTGCAATTCACATGATCTGCTCCTCCAGTATGTATGAGCTTTTAACATTTTATGTGTATCAGAATAGCTATATTTAGAAAATCTATTTCATAGGCCAGAATTAGAAACTTGGAGTGATATCTAGAGTTAAAAGAAAGGGGAAAAAAACTGAAATGAAATAGTTAAGACATGTATGTTGCCCCCTTCAGGTACAAGCTAGAACCTACTCTCTTGCTGAGAAGCTTCCTTCATCTTAGCCTTCTACCTCTCATTCTCTTTCCATCTTCCTGTATTCACAAATACATGGGTCACCTTGGAAAATGCCATTTCCCTGCTTGTTCTTTCCAGTCCTGAGTACATCTTCTCCCCACTTACCTCATGGGGCGGAAGTGGAGAGAAGTATGTTCTCTGCACCTCATGGTCACAACAAGATACTTCCTCTATTATCATCACTCCTTTGAAATAGACTTCAATTGTGTATGTCACCCAACCCTGGTTGCAGTCAGCTTCTGGCTATGTCCCAATCTGTAACTGTGGGTGTCTACAAAGACTCTCCCTCTTCAGCTCCCATAAAAACTTTTACTTTATCCTGCTTCTTCTTCAATGTATTCTCTTAATTCTCCTCTATTTCATAGCCAAACTCCTAAAAAAAGCCAATTCAATTGTCATCTCTATTTCATGTGGTTCTAAGATCTCTATATCCAACACTGATCTATTCTGACTTCTACCTGTATTAACAACCGCCTGCTGAAGATCTCCAACTAAATGTTCCATAGGCATCTCAAAGGCAGCATATTTATAACAAAACTTATTTTTTTCCTAACCCCGCCCCTCCTTCCAATTTCCTTACTCATGTTGATTGTACCACCATTTTCCCAGTCACCCAGCCTCACAGCCTTGGCATCATCCTTGACTCTTCCCTCTGCTCATGTCCTCATACCTAATCAATTGCCAAGCCTTGTCAATTGTACATGTCGCATGTTGTCTACCCTAGTTCTGGCCCTTACCACCTCCTTCTTGAATAATCAAAACAGTCTCCTAATGTGTCTCCCTGCTTTTAGATCTCTTCCTTATTCCAGTATGCAAATAATCTTCCTAAAGCGGAAGTCTGACCGCATCATTTCAATACTCCTCAGCTTGCCATTTCAAGTCCTGAACAGTCTAGCTGTATATATTGATTTCAAATTATCTCTTACTTTATTCACTGTACATTCCAACCAATGAGAACACCTTGCTGTTTGCTGAAATTGGCTTTCTAATTTATCCCTCCATGCTTTTGCAAAGGTTGTGCCTTATGCCTGGAATATACTCCCTGGCTCTCCTCCAGCTCTTAGAATCTTCACCTTACTTTAAGGCTCAACTTAAGTGCTACCTCCTGTATAAAATCTTTCTTTGCTTTTCATAGTTTGTATTGCTACATTTCTCTTCTAGTTATTCTGTATTTACTTGCATGCATACGTGTGTATTCCCCACAGAATATCAACTTCTTTAAGGCAGGAATTTTTAATCTTTTTGCCTTTGAATCCCTTATATCTCTGAACATTGCAGGTGTTTGATAAGAGTGGATACTAGTTTATTCAAATACCGTCATTCATTTGTATCCTCCTTTGCTTTCTTTCCACAGAAAAGAACTTCATCTCTCAAAATGAAAACCAAAGGAAGTTTTTGTTGTCTTAAGATTTTTTTTCCTTTGGCCATTATTTTCTACCTATCATGCTTGAATTTCCCAAGCCCTATATCATGAGCTTCCTTCCTAGACTAATGATTTGAATATATACTTTTCTATCTAAGGTAAAGAATATAAAGGAAGCTCATCACTAACTTGGAGGTCAGTTTCACAAACCTAGAATTAAGAAAGTCAATGAATGTTCTGCCACAGAAAACATAATAGTAGCTAGTCATAACAAAGTGTGGAGAAAACTAAGGATTCTGATTCCAATATTCTAATATAGTACAGTGATCATGTCAAAATAAGGGTACTTATCTTAGGAACATCTCCACAAAGGCTTCTAGTCTCTCCTTTTATAGCCGCACCACTGTGGGCTAGTTTTTTTGTCTTCTTTCCCTTTGAAGAGTCATCCTTTATCTCTGTTACAAATGTGGGAATAATTGGAATCCCAAAGAAAAATCTGAGGTTTCCCTGCTATCCTCTCAGCATCCAAAGAAGTTCAGAGACTTTTATTTTAAAAATACCTTCAGTGTCTCAAGATACATGACCTCATTTTGATAGCTCTTAGGCAACTTCTGAATAACTTTATTTTGGGAGGCAGGGATGCCGCTAGGTCTCCCTTCCTTTCGCCACCAGTCAGCACATGCATCCTGATTAGGTTTATGAGTGCTCATAAATGACTTGGGAGTGTCTTCAGAGATTCAAAGAGGCAGTCTGTGTAGTGATTTTTCCACCCATCATTAGAGAGTGCAATCCAAACACACTCCTTTCTCCGTAGGGTGAAGTCAAGTACTGAGGGTGCGCCAGCCTAAACTGGCTTTGTGACAGATTAGAGATTCCAGGTTATCCCACTTTCTCTGTCTAATTTAAAATGAGAATATCCCCAATGCCTTACTTCCTTTATGATAAATTGGGGAATAACTCTATGGCATGATCTCCATGTAAAGAATAGCTCATTTAAAATCTCTGATTTTATTTTACAGATGGGATAGCGGAGGCCCTGTGGCTCCATACATGACTAAACAACCAATTGGTACTTTGGCCACTCACTCCCAAAGCTACAGAAGCACAGAAGGAATGAAGCAACAGTGAACATATCCCTGTAATGATTTTTGTGGGATCATTAAAAATCTCTGAAAAAGTCATCATTAACTTAAAACATGAATGTCCAGTGTGACTCTGAGTAGCCAAAAGGGGAGTATATAACTCTACATTAGGAGTTCTTGACTTAGGGTTCATGACCTTTTGAAAAAAAAATGATAACTGTTTTGATATAATTATTTTCCTTTGTAATTGTGTATACTTTATATTATATATTTAAAGACATTATTCCAAGAAAGAGTCAGTAGATTTCACCAGACTGCTAAAGGTGTCCATGTCCCACAAACAACTGACAATCTTTGCTCTAGGCACTGTTTCAGTATTCAAATACAGCAAACTACAATGAAGCAATCCTTTCCTTTTCTGCCAGGAAGATATGAAACAAACACTCTTCTAAGCTCAAAGGGGAGAACTAAACCACATAATGCTAGATTCAGCCAGTCAGTCAACACGAATTTATTAAATCCTTACCAGGTGAGAGGCACCTAGCTAACAGCTAAGTACTAGGGATACAAAGAAAAGCAAAAGCATGGTCCCTGATTTCAAGGAGCTCACATATGCTAATATAATAATGGGAAGAATGTTATGATTTCTACCTTTTGTATTCTCTTCTAGTAACACCGAATATTTTCTTAATTTTTCTGCTTCTGTTAGCTACCTTGTCTCTCCGTCCCCATTTGTCTCACATGTCTCCTCTTAAATATGAAATGCCTATTATTATAAATGTCACAATTACTACGTGATTAAGTGATCTATGTACAGAAATCCTTCAGCTGAAGCAATTAATGTTGCATTCAAGAATAGTGCTTCAGTGGAACTCTTCATTATTTTGGAGTGTCAGCACTTATAGACCACACATAGGATTCTTGTGGACTACCCATTGACAAGTAAGAGGTCATTATTTGTCCAAGATAAAGATGTCATCCTCCATAGTTTTCACTATGGAGTCAGGGGTGACAGGTTCCTCCTCATTTACCTCCTCCTTTTGTTGAATTGATTGAGAGATAAATACCAAGTCCCATGCCAAGGTAAAGGTCATTGAAGGGTTCCAAAGATCACAACAAACGTAAATGGGAATATAAAAGAAAAAAAATGGTGCTTATAAGGTTAGATCTTTGATATATGAGTGACTGATATTTACCCTTCAGGAACTCTAGTCCTCATTATCTCCCTCATATGATTGGACACAAGTTTTTATTTGCTTGGTTTGGTTTGTTTTACTTCCACACTAATAATATCCATCTTATCTTTCTTCGGAACCCTAACCTGCCTTTTGTCTCTCCAGTGAACATTAGCATAAAGAATAGATTTCATTAATAATCAATGCAATTGTAAAGTTAACACTGCTTTTACTCCTTAAAGAACGTTAATAATACTTTTTTGATTCACATGAGATATTTACTCATGAATCTTTTCTTTTTTCATTTTTCCTAAGTAGGACTCCCAAAAATACTTGGTGAGCATATTGACCAAGTGTCTAGTGTGATGCTTGGATGCTGACTTTATTATAATTATCCATTTTTGCAGATTCAACACCTACTTTTCCTCTCTAGGCTTTAATCTCATTTTTCTGCTTGGTCCCACTCTGCAGAATGACAAATGATCTGTTTTTAGTCCAGTCTTATGTAGATTCTGTTCTTCGTCAACAGGCCTCCCCTAATTTTGATGGTAACATCAAAGATCTAGGTAGATGTATGTAGCAAAGGCAGTTTCAGTCTCAGGTTCTGATAAAACTTTTTCATCTTCATTATCTTCAGCATTAACATCTTTAGTTGGCATAAATAAATCAAATTCTATGTCTTGGAGCTAGAAGGGAATCTCATGAGACCATCTGGCCCACTCCCTTCCTTATTTTAGAGGTTAAGCAGCTAAAGGCTTGCCCAAGGACAAGACGTATAAATGACAGGAGGGCAGTAGGATCCAGGTTCTCTGCCTCCCAATACAGTGTTCCATCTGTTTACTACAAAGAGCCAAGTGGAGAAGGAGCTAGAAAGCTCTCTAGGAGCTTACTAACTAAAAAATCATAGATTAACCAATCAGCAGCATTTATTAAGTGATGGCTATGTTCCAGGCCCTGTACTAAGTATTGGGGAAACATAGAAAGGCAAAAGACAGTCTCCGCTCTTCAGAAGTTCACAGTGTAATAAGGGAGACAGTATGTAAGCAACTCTGTCTGTACAAATAAGATACATAGAAAATAAACTGGAGGCAATCTAGGAAGACATCAGCATTAAGGGAGACCAGAAAAGCTGCTTTTAGGAGGAAGAATTTTAGATTGAGATTTGAAGTAAGGCAGGAAAACCATGAGGTGGAGATGAGGAGGGAGAGAATTCCTGGCATGGGGGACAGCCAGTGAACATACATGGAGTGTCTTATGCAAGGAGGAGTGAGGAGCCCAGTGTCACTGGATTGAAAATTACTTGATGCTGATTAAGATACAAGAAGATTGAAGAAGGAGGAAGCTAAATTATGAAGGGCTTTGAAGGCCAAAAAAAAAAAAGATGTAGACTGACCCATTGTGATTTACTGACTCCCTACAAAAGTTTTCAATAGTATCAGTGGTAAGAATATTGATGGACAGTCTACTTGATAGGTTGAGAAGTTCTAACAGCCCACAAACATATTTTATGTACTTTCAAAATCTTTTCTTATTTATCTCCATGTTGACCAATGTTATAACCATGAACTCCCAATGAGAGAGGGCATAAAAAACTTACAGTACATTGTAGGGCTTTGCATCAGCTTTTCAGTCTTTTCTGAAGTAAATGAGCAAAGTGTCTCTGCACTACATCAACCAACCAATAAATCAATAAGCATGTATTAAGCATCTAGTTTATGTCTCAGGGCAGCTGGGTGGTGCAGTGGATAGAGCACACCGGTCCTGGTTACTCATTTTCCTCAGTTCAAATTTGGCCTTAGAATTGGACACTTAGTATCTGTGTGACCTTTGGCAAGTCACTTAACACTATTTGTCTCAGTTTCCTCATCTGCAAAAGAAGATGGAGAAGGATATGGCAAATCGCTCCAGTATCTTTGCCAAGAAAACCCCAAATGGGGTCCTGAAAAGTCAGATATTACTGAAACAATCGACCAACAATAACAAAAGTATGTCTCAGGCATCATTTCACGTGCCAGTCTCTCACCTAGAAGGCCATTTATAAGTCTATAGTTATGAGCATAGAGGGTTAAATATTATGATAGAAGTCCCCAGGGAATTCTGGGGAATGAGACTTTGGCTAGTGAAGAAAGAGACTGGGACAAGGAGAAATAGAAGAAAACAAGGATCTGTGCCTAATTCATGACAGAGATGGCAGCGTGACTCATTCCTCCCCAGCTGTGCCTAGACTGCTTTCCCAGAAGAAGCAAGCAGCATGGCTTGTTAGCTGATCAACTCAGGTGACTCCGACAGAGATGTTTCCCTGCTCTGGGTCAAGAGGGAAAGGGCAACACTTTCACTGAGGCTTCAGCAGTCATAGGATCATAGGACTGAGAATGAGAAGGGTTCTCAAGACCATTGGATCCAGCCCTACTATTTTACGAATTAGAAAACTGATGCTGAGAGCAGATTAAATGACTTTTCCAGAGTCACACAGTTAATAAGTATCTATGATAGGATTGGAATGCAGGTATTCTTGACTCCAAGACCAGAAATCTGGCCTCTGCCACATCCACTGCCTCCAGTTGTCTGGTGAGACAGAACATCTCTTAGGCATGGAGTCTTCCCAATTCCATTCATAGCCCTATCCTAGAATGCTTTGTAATTCTAAAAAGCAGCTCTGGTGTGACATGGGAGGCTCCAGGCCCTGGAGGTCTTGGAGAGAAAATGAATTGTGTTAAATGAGTGCCTGTTGCTTGATTTTCTTCGCTATTTACCCAGCTATTTAGTTCAGCTAAATGTTCTTTGCTTTGATGCAATGTGCCCTTTGGCTTTGAGAAGAAAACAAAACAAAACAAAAAGCATTATTGGAGGATCCCTAAGCTTTAGTTTTGAGTAGAGACTGGCCTAACATGTATCATGAATCAAGATGGGGTAAGGGTGGGGAGAGCTACACTGAAGTACAAATTGACCCAATTTCTTCTGGCTCCTGGATTTATGGGCCATGTTCATTTTATTCTTGCTCTTTCTTTGAGCCATTCACTAATTTCTTTATTATAGGCATCTACTAAAGAAACAATATAGGGGAAAGAGTACTGAATTTGGAGTTTGAAGTTTAAACCTTGGCTCTTCCATTTTTTCTCTGTGTGACCTTGGGCACATCTCTAAACTTCAGATTCCTCAACTACAGAATGGGACTAATAAACCCAACACTATTCACCTCACAGAGACATAATAACAATCAAAAGAGATAGTTTATATTAGCTACTTTGAAAACAACTATTATATACATATATATATGTACATTACATATATATGTAAATTATAACATTATTTATTTGTGCAAGCATTCTATCTCTGCAGAATGTTCTTAAATACTTGAATTCAATAGGGTATCTTCAAGCTAGGTTTATTGAGGCAAGAAGTACCTGTTGAAGCTCATTTGACATGATAAGTCATTGGAGATTTTTTTTAGTTTTGTATAAACCAAATTGAAGAAAATTATATTGTCTGCTTATGAGGAGACATTATGCTCCTTCCCTAGGTCAACTCTTTCAAGTGAGTGGGATTTAAGATGGGTTTTAAATGAAAGTTGGTGCATGGTAAGTAAAGAAAGGGGAGTTGGGAAGATAATCCAAAATAATTGGAAACTGAAGGAAATGACAAAATAGGAAGTATATAAAAGGAGTCTGAATGAAGATTTACTTATCAAAAATGGTAGGGACTGAAGAAGGACAATATAGTGGAGGTAATATCACTAGACGTAGCCTTGATATGAAGTTCTAGGAACACTGGTTAATATTAAAAAAAAAAAAGGCTTAAATTGGATCCCTACAACTAGTGCAAGATGTGCCCAATACACATGTAGTTGAGAGATACCGACATGTTTATGTATAAAAAAAAATTAACAAGCATATTAATATGGTACTAGGTGCTGGGGATGTAATGACAAAAACAAAAGAAAAAAAAACTGTCCTTGCCCTCAAAGAACTTACATTTGATTCTAAAGAAGCAATATATACACATTAAGTGTGTTAAAAATATAGGGATCAGATCTATGATTTCATTGGTATATGGAACTCCCAGATAAAGAAATTCCCTCTACCAGCCAACATCAACATGTTCTACATGTCTTAGATATTTGCCTGGAACCCCAAGAGGTCAAGTGGTTTTCTGAGGTTCACATGGCTAACATTTGTCCAAAGCTGGATTTCAACTTAAGTTTTCTTCGATTCCAAGGCCTCCACAATGCCATATTACCTATCATACAAAACATATGGAGATTAATATAAATTAATTTCATTGTGGTTATAATAGTAATAACTGGAGAAAGTTTTTAAAAGTCCTCTTCTGGTAGACAGCACCTTAACTGTGTTTTGAAGAAAGTGAGGGATTCTAGAATACAAAAGGTGAGAATGAAATGTATTCCAAGTATAGGAGACAGTCATTGGGAACATCCAGTATAAAGAGATATAGATGCCCCCATGAAAAAAAGCAAGTAAGCCAATTTATATGGATCATAGAAAATGTGAAGAGTAGTATCATGGAATAAGGGTGGAAAAGTAGACAGGATTATGATGGGTTTGAAATGGCATAAAAAGAAGTTTACATTTTGGCCTGGTGGCAATGGGAAACTTCTTGAGCAAATGAGTAATGTGGTCAGAGCTGTGTTTTAACAATATCATTTTGGCAGCAGTGTAAAGTATGAATTGGAGAGAAGAGAGTCTAGAAGAAGGGAGGTCCTAATTGAATTAGGAGAGCAATGTAATAAATCTCAGAGAGAAATGTTGTTGTTCAGTTGTTTCAGTCATGGACAACTTTTCATGACCCCATCTGGGATTTTCTTGGCAGAGATACTGGAGTGGTTTGCCATTTCTTTCTTCAGCTCATTTTATACATGGGGAAACTGAGGCAAGCAGGGTTAAATAACTTGCCCAGGGTCATACAGGTAGTGAGAATCTAAGACTAGATTTATAGGTCTTCCAAACTCCAGGCTTGGTACTCTATCCACTGTGCAACCCAGCTGCCCTAAGAGAGTATTCTGTGTTTAACCTCTTCATAGGTAAGGAGAGTGATTAGAATAGCTCAGCATTTTCATTTCTCAGGTATATTTGCAGGAGGTGAAAAGTAGGCTAACTCTGGTACATGCACTCCCAGAAATAACAATAATAGTAATAACAGATAACAATCAAATGAGATACTGTCTTTGGTTCTTTTAGCTCTTTAAAAATGTTAGCTATTAGCACTAATAGCTGACCTAGAGAGAAATTAACTAACTTGTCCAGCATTGCATAGGTAGTACCTGAGGAAGTATTTGAACTCAGGATTTCCTGTCTCCAAGTGCAACACCCTACAAATCCCAAACTACCTCCCCAGAAAGCAGCTAGAATTGTTACCAAGAGAATTTTGGATAGAAATGAAGAAAACACACACACACACACACACACACACACACACACACATACACACACACACTCACACACACACACACACAACATCCTTTCTTTTTAACCTGGTTTCCTTTAATGTGGAATACACATAAATATAACATGATCATCCCTACTTTGTATAAGTTTTCACAAACCTCTTTCCTCTCAAACTGTAAAAGATCAGTCTTTGTCAATGACACGCCTATGGATGCAGTTCTTAGGAACACAAAACACTGTGGATAAGGTCCTCTATTTTTCAGGGATTTCCAAATTTTCACTTTCATCTGGAAAAGGGAAAGAAAACCCCAATGCAGGAACAGAATGGCAATTATGGACTGACTAGGAAGCTTACCTGCCCACTTCTTTCCAAAACCTCATTTTTCCATTACAACTCAGTTCATCATTCCAACCATGAGGGAAGATTCAGATTGGTTTTTACTTTTCCTGAACTCATTCACCCATCTGCTAGCAAAGACTACTGGACAGATGGTGGTGAACTTGTGAGCTCAGAAGACTTCCCTTGCCAAGAGGATTAACACCTCTAGCGAAAATTTCTGCCACAGCCCTTCATATCCAGAAGAACAATTCAGACTCTCTAGCTAACACTAGAGAAGAGAAGGAATTGCAGTTATTGCTTTCCAATAAAGCAATAATACCCCCATTAGCTCTTTGGCTGTTACACGTTTTACCACAGACTACTTCTTGAGGCTGCCTTTCCATATGTCCTGCTTTGATAAATTTTATCAGTACTCAGAGGGACAGGGTTACACTAGGCAAAAGGACAGTGGCTTTTTATCTTACTCCATTCCCTTTCTTTGCCTCTCCTCTCCTTCCCCTAACAAAAAAAAAAAAAACAAATAAACAAAATGACAGCAGAATTTTTTGAAAATTTCTGTTTTTGTTTTTCTGTCCATAAATTCATTAGATGTCAGTAGTTTGTGTTCTCAAAGGAAGCTTACATGGAAATGAAACATAGCCACACAATAAAAATTAAGGATGGGATGAAACCAAGGAATTTTCTAATTTAAAAATATATGTGACTACTCCTAAGAAGTGTAGAAAATGTGATGTGCTTTTTTCATTGCCACCTTGCTTTTTCTAGCCTCACTTACTGATATATGAAGTGTCTATGTGTTGTCATTATTGACACTCCTAGAGTTAAAGGTATTAGTTGTTGCAGAATAAACTCCCTTATTTGCAAGAGTTTTGAAGCACAAAGATAAAATATTTAATGTTGAAATTTCTATTGAAAGAGCTAGTATCCATAAATGTATTCAATTGTGTAAATGAACCTGTGATGATCTTGGGGTATAACTATGTGAACATATGTATATGAAATTCAATCCACAACTACTTTCTAAACACCTACTATGCTCAAGCTGCTATGTGGTAAGCTTGTTCTTCCTCAATAATATAGCACAATGTAATTGTCTCGTAGAAGAGTCATGTCACTGAATCCCTTCCCTCTGTCTCAATATAACCATAATAAGATTTTCAAATTTTCCCATTATGGTATATTGAAATCATTTGGATTTACTGCATTAGAAATGAAATAGGAGCATTGTTTATAATATGGAGTTAGAAACATCAAAGATAAATCCCAGCTTTGAAGTTACTTAAATTTTCAACTTTCCCATCTAAAAAAGAGATATTTGTTCATGGCAACTCAGGCTTAAAACCTTTGATTTATTTTCGAATCTTCATTCTCCCTTACCCCTTTGCATCAGTTACTAGGTCCCATTAATTCTACCCTTACAGTATTTCTTCCACTACTCCCTCCTTTCTATTCCCATTGCCACCTGTAGTCCAGGCCCTCATTACCTCTCAGTTTGCCTCCCAACTGGTCTCCCTGCCTCCAGTCTCTTTCCTTCCCACCCATCTTATATAAACATGATAAACACTGCTTTCTAATACATATAACGATCATAGCACTACCCTGCTCAAAAGCTGTCCGTGATTCCCCACCATCTACCAAGTATCTATCTACTATTGCCTGGATCAGAATGATGATCTTGTCCCAGGCATATAGCACTGGGGGACGACAAAGATGAAGCCAAGAAAGAAAGAAGCAGTGACGCATTATATTTGCCTTGGAAACTGATGCTAGGTGAAGGTCACTTGGATGGAGTGGCCATGTTGTCATGCAGCACTCAGTTGAGTGGGCATGCCTCCAGCTTCAGGTTCAGGCGAAGAAGCAGGAATAGCTATGATCTTCTAGTGACTCAGTAGGATATGCTATGGGAGCCCAGGGAGCCAAGAAGCTAGTAAGCTGGTATACAAGCACAGCAGCTGCTCAGCCATTTGCTGAGGCTCAGCTATTTCCAATTCTTCCTGGTGCCAGGGGGTGAAGGCAGCCAGAGAAGGCAGCATCAGAGCTCTGCTGAGGCAATGATCTTAAAAAACAAATCAATACACTTACTAATGACCCTGGGCAAGTCACTTAACTCCATTGCCTAGCCAAAAAAAAAAACCAATCAATAGAAACTTAACACTATGAAATTGTAATGACCAAGCTTGACCCCAAAGGAGAGACAGAAGAAGATCTCTCCCTACTTCTTTACCAAAGTGGGGGATTATGGGTGTGAAGCACTGCATATAACATCAGAATTTCCCAGAACTTAGCACAGTACCTGGAACATAGTAGATGCTTTATGAATGTGTATTAATTGATTATTGATTAATTGGTATATTGGTTGGTTTTGTTGAACATTTTTTCTTCCTTTTTTGTTCTTTATCATAAGGGGTAGTTCTCTGGGAGGGGAAGAAAAGGGATTCAAGAGCAAATGAAAGTGACATAAAAAGAAAAGATACTAACAAAGTTTTATTTTTGAAGGTTTTGTATACAAAAAAGCACCAAGTAGAATAAAGAAGCCAAATCAGGTTGCCAAAATACAAACCAAAGGAGATGGTCTGTCAGTCTTATTTTGAAGCTGTTTATGGAGGTGTGTGTGTGTGTGTGTGTGTGTGTGTGTGTGTATGTGTGTGTGTATGTATGTGTGCATATGCATACACACACATATATATATATACATATATTAATAGTTGGCATGTATATAGTGCATTAAACTTTGCAAAGCACTTTGCCTACAGAATCTCATTTAAATCTCACAACAATCCTATGAGGTATGTACCATAGATATTATTATTCCCATTTTACAGATGAGGAAACTACAGCTCTGGAAAATTATATGATAAGATGGAACTTGCACCCAAGTCTAACTGACTTTTAGGTCTAGCACTGTTTCCACTACAATTTAAGTCAATTCAATCCAACAAGTATTTGTTAAACACCTACTATGTCAGGCATGAGTAATAAAAAGAAAGCTGCCTTCCAACAGCTTAAATTACTGTATCACAACCCATAACCAACCACTGCCTTTCATTCCAAACAATCAAATGTACTCCTGTGCCCTGAGTGTTCTAGACCTTTGCTTTAAGTTTTATTCCCCATTAGCTATGTCTAAATGTGTGTTGTTATTTATCGCTTAGATACAAAATATTTTTATCTCTAAGATATAGACAAGTTCCTATAGTGATGAAGCTTTACCCAGTATATCAGGCCAAAGACAGGATGCCTGAAATTTTCAAGACAAATTCTGACATGAAAATATGTGGCCCTGGGCAATTTAGTTTCTGACTTGAGCTTCGTAATTTGTAAAATAGGCTATGACCTACTGCACAACTAATGAATGATGGGTCAATGTTTGAAAATTATAAGTGAATAAGGAGAAGGTAGTAATGAAGCTATCAAAAACTGAGAAAATGACATGACTTTCTATTATTTAAATTAGAAAGGTATAAAGCAAAGCAATACATACCATCTATTCATATCTATCATATGCATATATATGCTATATATATATGTATATGTGTGTGTATAAATATACATGTAGGTATACTTAAGGGTGATTAAAGAGGTGTTTAATCGTACAGAGCTTTCCTTACTCATCGCCTTCCTCCCTTCATCGAATCATAGAGCTCATAGAATCTTAGAAAGGGCCTTTGAGATCATCTCACGTTTATTGAGTGTCCTCTGGCTTCCACAAACCCCTCTGGGGTTACAGAAGAATGACTATGACTTAATTTGGAACCCTTTAAAAATCAGAAAATCTGCCTAAAGGGATCACTCTGCTAATTAGCTTACTCCCATCTATAGAATAAATGGGCATGGTCCCCTACGGCTTCAATTTAGGAAGTATTGAATATTTGCTTGCTGTCAGCGGTCACAGAGATCTACAAGAGAGCAACCAAAAAGGAAGAGGTTATTGACGTGAATTCTAAAGGTACTCCACAGATACAACTTTGCATTTAAATACATCTTCTATTCTTCCTTTCTTCAGTGCCTCTCAAAATCTTGTCGTTCAAAATTTTGGTGCTGATGGGTGCTTGTGCATAGAATATATAGATTGGACTGGTGGCAAGGAGAAGCATGATACGGGCATTTGGGACAAATTTAGTTATCAAAATTTATAGGATTATAGATCTAGAGTTAAAAGGGACCTTAGAGGTTCCATCAAACCTCCCTATTTTACATATGAGGAAACTAAGGCCCAGAGAATTTAAGTGACATGATCAGGATCATATAGCTAGTAAATTTCTAAAGTGGGATTGGAACCCAGATTTCCTTTTCTAGTTTCTACGTTCCAATTCTAGCACTCTGTCTACAATACCAATCTATCAAATTCTGTTAGATACACTAGATAATTTCTTTTATTCAGTTAGAGACACTAGATAATTTTTTTAAAGTAGCCTCTACATTTGTACACTTAAAAAAAAAGTTATAGTAATTCTTCAACAAAAATTTTGTGATCTTTGCACATACATTTTATAAAACAATTTTGCCAGTTCAAATTGAGAGACCTTGAACATTAACTCAAGTTTTATATTCTACTTACTCTCAAAAAGTGAAATGCATTTTTTAAAATAGGCTTCAAATGGATCTTAACTGATACACGAGATTGGCACCCACTCCCTTGCCCCACCCACCTCCATATTTGTTGAATTAAATTGAATTCAACTCAACAGGGTAAAGAATAGACTTGGGAAAATGGGTCAAACTTTCAAAAACCCCAAGCTGCTCTCTGACACAAAAATCTTTCTTTTCAATACCAATATTCTTCCCATGATGCTATAAGTCTTGAACAATAGAATACCACAATCTCTGAATAACCAAAATTGTGGATTGGATGACCAAAAGGGAAATGGAAAAATGCATAGTGGGAGGCTACAGCCTTACTGTTCAAGTAGTAACAGAAAAGATATTATCCAGAAAAACCTATCATCAGAAAAGGACTTGCACTGGTCATGAATACAATATGATACAATGGAAAGAGTACTGGCCCTGTATGCAAAGGACCTGGGTTCAAATCCCACTCTGACACTTATTACCTCTCTGATCTTGGAGGAAAAAAAAAACCATTTAATCTTTCCGGCTTTCAGTTTTCTCACTGGTAAAGAGGGAGAGGGGTTGGCCTAGATGATGTCTGAGGTCCTTCTCTGCTTCAGATCTGTGATCCTATGATAGGATAGTGAGATTAAAGAAGGGCAAAGCCTAAGTTTTGTATTAATAGTGACAAAGTGTTCAAAGGTGTAGGAAAAGGTTTCCAGTCCTCCTAAACATATCCTCCATGGAAAAATTATGGGATGATATAGACAAGAATTTCAAAGGATGAGACAACATGAATGATCCATAATCAGCACCTGTGGAGGGAGCATCTACAATGATGAGACCACAGATCCATTAAACTGAGTATTAAAATATTTGTTGAAAAGTTGAACCCATAACTTTCTTGAGCCTGGAGTACAGATTCTTCCCTGGCTGGAGGTTGCTAATTTCTATTTAATCTAGATCAGGGGTGAGGAACCTGAAGCCACAAGCTACATGTGGCCTTCTAAGTCCTTGGGTGCAGCCTTTAGGCTGAGTCCAAGTTTTTCAGAACAAATCCTTTTATCAAGGGGATTCATTCTGTGAAGTTTGGATTCAGTCAAAGGGCCGCACTTGAGGACCTAGAGGGCCACCGGTGGCCTTGAGGCTGCAGGTTTCCCACCTCTGATTCTAAACTATTGAATGGCCTGCCAGATGACTGAAATATCCATAACAAAGAAATTATTCTGAATGTTCCTGAACAAATTATATGTCCATTGGGCTCATTTTTAAAAATCCAATAAATATTTGGATTTTTATAAATATAAATATATTTATTTATATAATGATATATATTATTAGAATAAATATAAAATACTTTAAATATTTATTTTATTTAAAATAAAATATGAAATAAGTGACAACTATGTACAAGGCATTTTACTGGATGCTGGAAGAGACGGTGCTAAACAAGATAGAGACCCTGCCTTTTCAGAGTTTACAATCTAATCTAAATAGGTCTTTCTCAATCCCCCTTAATTGAAGTGCCTTCCCTCTGTTAATTACCTCCAGTTTCTCCTGTACATGTATTGTTTGAACCTAGTTTGTCTATTGTTTCCTTCACTAGACTGTGAGCTCCTTGAGAACAGAGACTATCTTTTGCCTTTCAGTGTATCCCCAATGCTTTGCATAGGGCCTGGCACATAGCAGGCACTTAAGAAATGGTATTGATTAAGATAGGCAAAGCCAAGATTGAGTGTAAGTAGTCTGCAGTCTTATCATTCAATAACCATTTATTAACCACTTACTATGTACACCATGCTAAGTGATGGGCCTCAAGGAACTCACAATATTACATGTGCAGAAGAAACGGCAACAACAGCAATGAGAAACATGACTAGAAAAACAGGTTGAGGAGGCTGTATATCAACAATGAGGGATAACAGATGGACAGCCCAAGTGTTACACTGGTATTCCCAAAATATTAGAAGCAGACAAATACTTTTTACATTGGTGGTTCCTCTATGGATGATATATAGAAATCCAGGGCGAGAGGCACAGGGGGATGTGAGCTCCATTGGAGTAAGAAGCATCTCCATTGATGAGATTGAAGAGCCACTGGTTTACCCATGACCCTGCAGGATGTTTGTGCTATCATACGCAACTCCTTTTTCTTGGCAAGGATACCTCTGATATTGATTTAAGTTGGGTTTGTGCATATAAAATATTAGTGGGGGATGGTAAAGAGTGATGCCAATCATTTTAGTTGCTTTGGTTCTGAACCCGCTTGATCTTGTCAAATATACAAACTAAAATCATTCTCTCTGTCTTGGCAACTACCCCTTCTGTGTACAGGTCACATGGGTGGCTCCAGCCTACCTAGCAGTTCCTGAGTCATCTGTGAGGGACATAACCCTATCCTGAGGTAGGGAAAGCAGAAGAAAAATAAATACCCCTGGCTTCAACGTCAGCTATACACATGTTAATTATCTGGTAACTGTGTTTATACAAGAGAAGCGTTTCCAATAGTTTGATGTTGCTTGACCCACTCACCCCCACTAACTTTTTTTCTTCTTCAATACCACATGTCAAAATAGATCTAAGATAAAGATACAATTATGCCAGCTATTAACATGCTCACCTTAATAAATGTCTCTGAAGCATATGTTGTAGGAAAACAGTTTTATGGAAAAAATTAATTGGAAAACATCAAAAGCTTAAGTCCAAAAATCATGAAATCAATAATAGCTGACATTTAAAAGGGATTTCAAGCTCTACAGAACATTCTCTGGTGTGTCTCTTTTATCCTCACAACAGCCTTATGAGGGATGTAGTATAAGTATTGATACCCCCAACTTTTAGATGATAAAACATTCCCAGAGAAGTCAACTAAAAGAAGAGGTCCATAGTTACTCTACTCTGAAGATCAAGAAGCTGGATTAAAACCAGGCCCAGAATGTTTTCTATAACAATGTACAGTCTCACTAATGAAGTAGTGATAATGAACCATGAATCAGTGATTGGGTCATATATTTAAAAATGATAAAGTAACCTATATTTTGAGAAACAAATTATAAAACAAAATTAACTTTCATCACAGTATCTTTGACATAATGTAGCCAAATAACTTCATTCATGGAGCTTCCTTATTTCTTTAGATTCAAAGTAATACTAACAAGGCCTTGTGCTCCCTTCCTGTCCTTTCCCCACAGGATTAGTTTACATCTGCCTAGAGCAAGGACTAACTTCTTGACATAAGAAAACACAATTTGTATATAATCAACAGAAAGCTGTTAACCTAAGGGAACGTGCAAGGGACAGAATTCTCTAGTCCTCTAGGACAATCTAAACTTTTCCCCTTCCAGGCCATCGCCTACTTGACTGCAACACCTCATCGATGATCAGATGACCCCATCTTGATACAGTCATTGAATCCTCAGAGAATTGAGCTTGTTTTAGTGAGTTGATCTTTGCTCCGAAAAGAATTTTAAAGATCCTAAGAAAATAATCTTCATAGGCTTAAGCAGCCGTCAACTCTGTCATCAAGCACATATTTGTGGCAGGACTAGATGCTGCATGTTGAAGTCAGTTTTGACAATTTCCAAACCTATTTAGGTTGATGTCTCATTGAGTGCCCATTCTCACTGCCTGTATGTCTCTGTGGAGGTTGCTTTTCTGAAGCTTTCTGATCTCTGGATTACTTCACAATGGATTCAGGAGTTTAGAAGTAACATTATCCCAGCTGTGCAGGATGAACCCTCCATCATCAGGCTTTTAGTGTAGGATAAATCTCAGATATATTAGCAAGAGAAGAGAGATAGATATACAGTACCATAATCACATGCAGCTGAGTATGAAACCTTTATGAGTGGTTTATGAAGGCTATAAAGCAACTATCCTTGGCTTCTGGAATATCACAGTGCTATCTTGAATTAAAATATGCAAGCCCTCTGTGGCTCTTTGAAAAAAGTAAGGAAGAACCATGGAAATATTGGAAACAGAATGGCTGCCATGTATACTTAACAGATCCACGTAGCATATCCAGCTATTACAGGTCATGGGTAGTATGTGAATGGGAAAGTGGGGTGTGTGTGTGTGTGTGTGTGTGTGTGTGTGTGTGTGAGAGAGAGAGAGAGAGAGAGAGAGAGAGAGAGAGAGAGAGATTTCCTTCCTGGATTCCTTTGTTATTTGCTCCTTGCTTCTCTTTGCCATTCAATTCCTTAGAACTTCTGAATTTCTTCTGCAGCTCTTTAAAGATAGGCAGGTTACTTCCAGATTATCTGTCAGTCATGGTACATCCTGTGTTTAAACTGATGACAGATAGATGAGAAGACATCTGGACAACATGCTCTACATTCACTGGAAAGGTACTTCCTGTCAAAGTCATTCAAACATGTTTGGCCTTATGGCCTCTGACTTAAAATGCTCACCTTTCCTCTATTTGAGAAGTACTTCTTTAACTGTGACAAGTTAGATGGGTGGGTTTTTTTTCATTTTTTTAAGATATTTGGAATTTAATAAAATATTGCTATACAGTGAGCCTCTATTAAAATTTAAGCTCCATGAGGTCAGGGACTGCTTTGCCTTTCTTTGTAACTGTAGTGCTTATCACAGTGTCTGGCCCATGGTAAGCACTTAACAATACTTACTGATTTGACTTAAGCAACAGAGAATAGGCTACGTCAGAAACAATCTCACTTTCTAGGTCTACTCTAAGTAGTAGAAAAATACAAACATTTCAAGTTGACATCATAAACCACTGGAAGAGCCATTTTATAGTTTTTGTTTCTTATCTTCTAATGGTAATGTTTAATATCTAGGAACAATATTCTGTTTCAATATTCCATGACTATGTACAGAGTTTATTTCAAAAGACTCATGATTTCTTCAATGTGATTGATCCACCTTCATGCCTTAGAAGATCATACAATCATAACTACTCTTTGTGGAAAAAAAAAGTATCATATGGTGTCCAACTTTGCTGTGATGAAACACTCTTCATTTACTTAGACTGGTTCTCATATGAAAAGCATGTGGGCATACAAGAAGGCCTGAATTTGAATGTAGACTCTCCAGCCCTTGACTGCATTCTGCAGGCATAGCCATTGAGACCCCAGAGTCACTTCCGTACTACAATACATCACTGAAGAGCTAATTGTGTAGCAAGGGGAATCAGACCCTGTTCTACTGGACTGGGTACCTCCCATGAGGCTGGAGCTTCCCAGACTCAGAGCCAGGAAGGCTTGGTCTCAATTTCTGCCTCTGATGAATATTGGCTGTGTGATCCCACACAAATCATTAACTTCTCAGTGCTTTAGGCCAGAGCTTCTTAAACTTTTTCCACTCATGACCCACAGTTTAAGAAGGGCTACCCAGGCAACCAAGTTTCAGAAAATCTGCCCACCTGCCTTAGAAGAAGCAGCTTTCTCAACCACAAGTTCCCTATTCCAACAAAATCATCAAGATTATCCCTCTCCCTATATGTAGATAGGAGAGTGTTTTTTTTTTACTTTTCTAGTTTAACCTTTCATCAGTGGTACAATAATTAACAACACTCAAATATTTTTAGTATTAGTTTTGCTTTATTCTTTACTGCTCCACATTCTCCTTATTCTCTTCCCCCACCCAAGCTATCCTTACCCTTCAATGTTTTGCATAAAATTCAGCTCCTTTGTGAAATCCTTCCAAACACTTCTTCATCCTCTCCCTCCCTCCTGCTTGCTCAGCCACACATTTACACATACACTTATAAGAATAGGGGTGGAGGTAAAGTCACTCTGTGAATCCTGATCTAGTAGTACCCAAAGTGGGTGGGGGCCAGGCAAGGCTAGACAGTGAAGAGCAGTGCCAGGGAATTAACTGGGTGTCATAACCTCACACAGAGTATTTCTACATCTGCAGCCTTTTTTCAGCCTCCCTGATTCACAAGCAGAAATCATCAGGCCACCACCTGTGGTCACACTTGCAGCTGTGCGAGGGCTGGGAGAAGGGCCCGGGCTCCACACACCTTAATCGTGCACAGCTGTCCAGCCCACCAGAGGAGAGCCATGGCATGTGCTCTGAAAAAAAAAAAAAGAGAGAGGTACAACTGGATTCGCTGGCTCCACCCTACTCCTAGCCCTCCAGCTCTTCTTCAGGGTTGCCTGTCCCGTGTACAATGCAGCAAGTTTGGCCCACAGAGGCTAACCAGAGCTCCAATATCCAAGGTTTAGGGTAAAGAAGAATTCTCCACTCCCCTAAGGACACAATTCTGGACTAGGAATTAAGAGAACCAGGTTCTAGCCCAAAATCTTTGACTACCTGTCTGAGTGACCTTGGGGAAGTCACTTAATCGCTTTGGGTTTCATTTTCCTCACCTAAAAAAATAGGAGGTTAAAGAAAATCATCACATCTCTAAGAGTCTAAGGATTCTTAAGCAACAACTATGTGGTAAAGTAAATAGAACTCTCAACATAGAGTCAGGAAGATCTGAGTTCCAATCCTGCCTCAGATACCTCCTAGCTCTAAGACCCTGGACAAGGCACTTAGCCTCTTTCTTGCCTCAGTTTCCTCATCTCTAATAGAGCTGATAATGGCATCTACCTCAGGACTATGCAGATCAAATGAGATAATATTTGTAAAGCACTTAACACAGTGCCTGGCAGTTAGTTGGCAATATGTAAATTAGAGGTGGGGAACCCTCGGTCTTGAGGCCACGTGTGGCCCTCTAGGTCCTCAAGTGCAGCCCTTTGACTGAATCCAAATTTCACAGAACAAATCTCCTTAACAAAAGGATTTGTTCTGTAAAACTTGGATTCAGTCAAAAGGCTTCATCTAGAAGGCCACACATAATCTCAAGGCCCACAGGTTTCCTACCCCTGATTATTGTAAATTCTAGTTACTGTTGTTGTTGTTATGTGCTTTGAAAACATTAGAGATCCATATGAATATTAGCTATTGTTATCTCATACTTCTTCCTCATCCTTTTCAAGGAAAAAGATGAAATTACTCAGTCATGCCAAACCCTGTTCCACTTGTACAAGTGGGAGAATCCCTCTGTGAGGAAAACTTCCTACTCATATAGCACTTTGTATTTTTCAAAGTATATTGAAGTGGATTGTTTGATCTTCTCAAGAATCCTATGAGATGTAGTGTACATAATGCATAGGGAGCTAGCCTAAAAGCCAGAAATATCTGGTTTCAATGTATTCACCTCCTGAACACTGGCTATTTGACTCTGGGCAAGTTCCTTAACTTCTCAGCATGCTAAATCTAGGCAACTCTCTAAGAATATAAATTGCAGAAAAGGCTCTGATCCAAATTCTTCATAGACAGAGTTTCCCCATCTGGGAAGTTTCATCCTATACCAATGAAATCATAGATTCATTCCTGACCCTATTCCTAATAACCATAAGAGATAGACAGGGTGAGTATTGTTGTATCCAGGAAACTGACAAAGTCGACAATGTTTTAGGGTTATTTAATGAAACTAGGACCAGAGGACTACTGACCTCACAAAGGACCTTAAATGAAGACAATGGAATCCAGAGAGGATTAGTAAATTGCCCAAGGCAAACAAGGAATAAAGTCAGGATTTTGAACACAGATACTGTTATTATAAATATATGATTTTTTTTACTACAGTATATGTATTCATTGTGTAATTTGCTTTTTTTTTTAAATATATCTCTAATGGTTAATTGTCCATGATACTTTGGGCTGATTAGCTAATCAACAGTTTCCCTTCCATTTGTTCATTTTGACAGAAAAGTGAACTTATTCCTCTTAAAATTCAAAGGGTCTAAATACATTCCATGCTTCCCAGGATGCTTATGATCTTGTTTGTAATCAGAATTTTGAAAATACCATTTTGAATGAAGACATAGTAGTCATTACACACTTAACTTCAATATTTCCAAAATTTGAAGCTCTATTAGTATGGGTACTCCTTCCATTGACATGGATTCTTAGGAGATAGTCATGAAGAGTTGCAGTGGCCTTTCCCTTTAATCTGAAATAGTTCCTCTGAACTTTACCAGAGTACTTCAGAGACAACAAACAGTCCATCCTTAGGTCTGTCCTCACAACTTTTATAATTTGATAGAACTGGCCAGAATGTGTTTTCTATCAGTTTGACCTCTAAGAATCCAGGGTCACTCAAATCCACCATGAGGCACTTGAGCAGAACTTTATTAGTGGAAATAATAACAATTACAACATAACCCAGAAATTGAGCTCCAATGCATTTGCAGAAGAGTCCTCTTATTTGGTGGAGAGAATAATCACTAAAACCTTCTGGCCCCTGTGAGAGAAGAGCTGTAGAAAACCTCAGAAAGGAGACCTTTGTCTTCTTTTCAGCTTTAGGAGAAGACACATGAGGTTAGTTCTAGCGTCTCTTCAGGGAGAGATCCCTATATATAGAAAAAAAAATCTTTGGTAAGCAAACAGACATGTAAAGAAGTTTGCACCTCTACACAGCTGTGATTTTCAGCTTATCTCCCTAGAGACTGAGTAATTTCCCCTTTAGGTAGACTGGGGACTCTGTCTCTCCCTCTCCTCTCTCTCTCTCTCTCTGTTTCTCTCTATCTCTCATTGTCTCTGTCTGTATATTTCTCGGTCTCTGTCTATCTTTCTCTCTCTCTCTCTCTCTCTCTCTCTCTCTCTCTCTCTCTCTCTCTCTCTCTCTCTCTCTCTCTCTCTCTCTCTTCCAACCCCCCCAATCTGGTATATTTTAATCTGTATAACTGGGTTTATTTGCTATTATTTGTGATGGTCTTTTATATAACTAACTTTTGGTGAGAGGAGTCAATCCTTTCCTTTAAGGAATAGTAACCCGGAAAGTTGCTTGAATGTATGATACAAGCAGAGCCAGAAGTTATAATTCTAGTCTGATACCCTCTCACTGAGGTATGCTAATCTCCTGGCTTCAATTTCCTACTCCTCACCACTCAGGAATCAAAGTCTTCCTTGGAGAAGAGTGGACAAGATTCCAGAATTATCTATTCATGCTTCCCAATGAGCCACTTTTAGACAAATCTATGTGGACATACATATTACCTACGTGAATAACACATGTGCATACATACACATTACGATAGCAATAATAACAGGAATCATTACTACTGCCATCTGCCTGAGAACATGTTCAAACAGTTGGGGGGTGGGGGAGTAGTATGAGCTGGAGAATATATTCCAGGAATTTCAGGAAACTCACAATGTATGGGCAGAAGCTGAAGTGCAGAATGCTTTGTAAGTATCATGCCCCAGCTCCATCAAGAAGCAGAAGTGATGGATGGAGAATCTGAAATATTGTCTAAGCTGAAGCAATGTGCCAGTTCTGAAGAAGCAAACCTCTTCTATTAGGTGAGTTCCAGCAGCAAGGAGTGGTAAAATGTCTTCAATGACATGGTGACCTACCTAAGAAGATCAGACATGAGCTCTAGGAAAGTGGAAAGGATCTGGGGTGTCAATGCTGAAGTGTCACAGGGGCTCTCAGAGTTCTTAGCTACTCCCACAGATATAAACAGCCCTATTGATGTAGGAGAGGTTACCAATTAATAATCCTCAGCACCTAGCACAGTGGCTGCTTAACACATGCTTATTAATTAATAACTGATATACAGAGAGAGGGCCTTCAGGTTTCCAAAGTGTTCTGCATATGCTGAATCATGTGATCCTATAGCTGTTATGTTATTTACATTTATTTATTATGTAATTTATATTTATTTGCCTTAATAAAACTTAACCTTCAGTACTCCAATACTTTAATGAGTCTCTGGTTTCATTGCTATGGCTTCTTCTTCCATCAGTATAGATTGTGACCAATTAGTATCTTCTTCATAAATGTTCCATAGAGAATCGACATACTGAGAACCTTTCTCTGGGCTTTCTTTAAAGTCTTTCAATATTGTGAGGATGTTGGTCTAGCATTAGGGCTGTTCATTTCTTATTCTTCCCTCACTCAAACTATAGGAGTAGTCAGACATCTTCTTCATAACTTTTATGCCCATCTTCCAGCACAAGTTATCACCACAAATAGCATGCTCCAATTCTGTTTCTTCTGAAATCATCATGATGGATGATTCACAGTTATCTAGCATCACCAGGAAACTATTGGGGCTTAAAATGATAGATTTTAGCAGCAGAGTGCTTTTTGGGATAATTGACAAGTGCTGCATAATTACCTAAATGAGATTCAACCCAAAGTCTTCCTCCTAGAAATTAATTCTGGGTCCAGCTCATTCCACCTCCAGCACTTAACATAACATATACCTATGAATGAATTGAATTGATAGGTTGCCCATCTTATTCCATATCATAATCTGCGGAACATTGTGTTCCTGCTCCAATTCATCTTCCTTCTGAGGACAGATAGGTTGATCTCTTTTGAATGGTGGATCTCATTTAAGAGACTTTGCAGTGTTTCAAGGCTCAGTGCAATCAGCACAATGTCATCTGCAAACAAGAGCATCTGGGGAATCTCTCCACTTACAGGAATCTCTGTTATATTTGAACTTCGTACAGGACATTCTCTATAGACTGGTGAACACCTTCCCTGTTCCTGTGACTCCTTGTTTGATGCCTCAGCAGATGCTGATGCTCAGCAGAGTTAAATTATTTTCATGACAGCATCTGTCATGAAATTTTATGTGATGGTAATATGTGTTTGAGGAGAACTAGCAAGGCTCAGTTTTGCTCTATGGAATCAAATGTGACTTGTTTGTTTGTAATAAACAAGCGACAGACAGATTTCCCAACAGATAAGAGGTCAAAGGATATGAACTGTTTTCAAAAGAAGTACAAACTGTAATGAACGGATGTTGCAAAATTACAAAGAACAAGCTTTGCCTCCTCCCCAAAAAATTTAACAGACACCTCTCCTCACTCCTCTGCAGAAACAGGGTGCACAGGGATTTCAAACATTGCATATATTGTCAGATTTTTTTTCTACGCATTTGTCAATTTTGATGAGTTTTCTCTTCTACTTTTTTTTAGGAAGGGGGCAGATAATGGGAAATTTAAGTGATATGAAAACAAGATATAACTCTGTTTATTTTTAAAAAACAACCATATGGAAGTATTCTCCAAATCACTAATAATAAGAGGAATACAAATCAAAGTTACACTGAGTTTTTGCCTCAAGCCCAGTGTATTAGCAAAGATGAAAAAAGACAGAAATAATCAGTATGGGAAAGATAGGAACACTGATGTAGTGTTGGTAGAGCTATGAATTGGTATGACCGGTCAGGAAAGCAATTTGGAATGAAGCAAAATAAGTTGCTGAAACATGAATGGCTTTCAATGAGAAATGACTTAACACATTGAGGCATATGTTTGTAATGGAATATGACTGTGTTTATGAGAAATGACATAGCTGATGAATGCAGAGATGCATGGAAGGACTTATATGAACAGATGAAGAGTAAGCAGAGCGGGGAAAACAATATATACCATGACTTCAATGATGTAAAGGAAAAGGAACACCCACAAAACAATAAAAAAAAAATAAAAGCTGTAAAATTACAAAGAATAAACTTGGCAGCAAAGAAAAGATTTGAGAAGATTCCTCCTCTCACACCTTTGCAGAGATATGTGGTTGGTGATGAGATTCCCAGCTGCAGAAAATTGTATATATTGCCATAGCTTTCTTGGTGTATTGATCAATTTTCTGATATTTTTAATCTTCTTTTTCTTTTTCTCTTAAAAATTCTTATTGATATAGCATTTTTCCAGCAGTAGATGGAGGAACACATAAGGTATGAGGAGAAAGAGATTTAGATAATATAAATGGAAAAGATAATAGAAATTATTTTAAAAATAAATAATAGGTAAGAGTTTTTATCCTTCAAACCTCTCAGATAGTGGGGAATTGTCTACAAATGGCTAACTTTTTCCTTCTCATATTTTCATAAAAAACAGCCAAGTTATGTGTATGGTCCTGTTGCCCAACAATTTTATAGGCTTAAGAAAGTAGGGATGCAGTTTGGAAGTAATTGAAGTCTTCTCAGTCACTCTTACTTGGCAATAGTGTCATTGAAGATCTTTTCTGTTATTTTTAAATCTTTGAGAAATCTCAAAAATTCACCTCTTAGTCCAATGACATAACTAGGACAGGGTGATCACACTGGGAGCTCCTCAGTGACCACCAGGGATGTGCTGGAGTTGGCTTCTACTAGTTGGAAAAGTTGATTGTTAAATCAGCACATGCAACAAATCCACGTTTGATTTATTGTTTTGTTGGTTGTCTATAGTCAAATGGGAGGCTCACAGGTCACAAGAGGCCTACAGCTCTCCTAAGTGCAGCCCAAACCAGATTAAAATGTAATTAGAAACTATTTAAGAAAAAATAAAATAAAAAAAAAAACAACTCATAAATTATATTTGAAAGTTAAGTCAATATGCAGCCTGCAGGGATCCTTATATGCCCATTAGCAGCCCCTTTTACATTTTAGTCTGACACCATTGGTCTAAACTTTAAAAACTAAAGAAAAAAATGTTAATGATGCAGATTTGTCATGATAAGTCTGAAATCAGGAGAAACCAAGGCAGAAAAGTACAAATATTATTTATTGGCAAGGCTAGCAATTATCAGTAATAGAGGTCAGTGGCCCCACAGTGACCAAAGACACTTCTTACAATCAGAGCAGCCTTTTATATAATTTGGCTACATATGGTCATGTAGCCAACTAAATTCAGACTGTGATTGGTCCATAATTACGCTGACTAGCAAAAGAGGTGTCTCCAGAATCCATAGTAACAAGGAAAACATAAAATTGAATATCTTTTTGGAAAGTTCCCAACCAGATACCCACTCCACACCACTCCCTTCACCAGAGAGACTAGTGCTAGGAAAAACATCTCCTGACCAGGTTGAATCTTCCTACATCCATCTTCTTTATCTCCCCCAAGAGGCAGGTCCAGTCTCAGTTGTCTGCACAGTCTCCTGCAAAGTCTCTTCCAAACTTTTCTAGCAAGGCCAATGCAAAATTAATCCAAATCTAAGCGCTAGAAATTGATCATAGCGGTTACTAAAACTCTTAACTATTAATCACTATTAGTCAATCAATAATCTAAAATTCACAGATTAAACTTGAAAATGTGTCATGATTCAGAAAGCTAGTTCATAGACATCCACAGAGGTGAGAGCACTCAGTTCAACACTCCCAGCTGCCATCCGCAGAACGCTTTCACCATGTAACTCCCCTTCTGCGGGTTAGGTCTTCCCTCCTGGTACAGCTCCACATGAGGGGACACTCTTCTCTACTCTGTGATCCCTTCTGCCTCTGAAATTGGATTTCTATTTAGAAAACCTGTGAATACTTATGATAATGGCTGAGATTGTTTAAAGTTGTGATTCCATGAGCATAGATTTCTCTTGTGTGTCTTTGACCAGGTTTAGTGGTTTTTCCCAACAACATTTGAAGATTATAGGATCATACATTTAGAACATAAATTCAACTCCATTTAACAACTATTTATAACATGCCTTCCATATTCAAGACATATTCTAATCACTAGGAAACACAAGTTAAAATGATGTAGTCCCTGCCTTCAAGACATTTACATTATATGAGGAAAATGGTTCATTTTTCAGTTGTGGCCACCTCTTCATGATCCCATTTAGGGTTTTCTTGACAAAGATACTGGAGCAGTTTGCCATTCCATTTTACATATGAGGAAACTGAGGCAAATGGGGTTAAGTGACTTTCCCAGGGTCACACAGCTAGTAAGTGTCTGAGACAAGATTTGAACTTAAGCCTTCCTGACTCTAGGCCCAACACTGTATCCACTGTACCACCTTAGCTGCCCACAAAAAAAGAATCTGAACTGCACCTCCCTGTGGGGAAATCGAACCTAGTCTTTTATATTACAGGCAAGGACACTCACCACTAAACTAAGGCAGACTGAGACAACATATTCGCAGACAAGTAAATGCAAAGTTATTTAAGGAGAGTAAAAGTAATTAAAAATGGAAGGAATCCAAAGAACTTTCTGAAGGAGGTGACCCATGAAGGAAGCTAGCTAAAGACTCTAAGATCACAGAGTCAAAGGATCAGGGAAGGGGCCGCTAGGTGGTGCAGTGGATAGAGCACCGGCCCTGAAGTCAGGAGGACCTGAGCTCAAATCCAGCCTCAGACACATAATACCTACTAGCTATGTGACCCTGGGCAAGTCACTTAATCCCATTGCCTAACCAAAAGAAGAAAAAAAGGATTAGGGACCTAGAGCTGGAAGGCTCCTAGGATCACAGATATAGAGCTAGAAACATCCTGATAGGCCATATAGACCAACCCCTTCATTTTATATCTGGGGAAACTGAAGTCCACTCGCATTAAGTTAAATGAAATGTCCAAGTTCATTCTGGCATTAAGTGGTAGAACCAGGACTTAAACCCAGGTCACCCAACTCCACATCTATCATTCTTCTTAGGTTCCATTGCTAATCCTAGCATGGTACATTCAGTCCTGAAGTGATGGAACCTAAATGTAGTAGTAGGCCTACTCTCATCTCTAATGAGGCTAAGATCAAACAGAGAAATATCAACATATCTGTTCCATTTCATAGCTTTTTATTCTCCTTTTAGTTTTAGCTTCAAGTGCCCTCAGGAAAATCTAGCCAGATCTTACAACCATAGCCTCTGCAGACTTGTTGCTGCCTTGATTACTTCTCTGTCTTCTTGTCAGGCAATATATTTCATAATCTTCCATCTCCTGCTCTGTCGTGTTTTGCAAATGACCTTTTATTCTGAATTCATGTTGGCCTTGGCTGTCTTTGTACTCTACTTGGCAAGGGTATAAAGAGTTTGTTTTGCAAGGTTAAGTTTGGTCTGCACTAGCCTCCTTTTTATGATAACCATTTTAACATTAGTTAAATATCCAATCCACTCTAATCCAGTAAACATTTACTAAGTGCCTACTATGAAAGGGCACTGTGCTAAGCACTGAGAATATAATAAAAACAGAGTCTCTGATCTGGAGGAGCTTACAATCTAATGGGGGAAGACAATGCACAAAAGGAAGCAGAAGAAAGGAGAGAAGGGGAGGAGGTATCTTACTCCCCACAATTGAAGTCAGGTGGATAAGTAGATGTGATGTGGAATGAGCCTAAAAGTCCAGTTTCTGCCCCTCTATAGAGGAAGGCTTTGGGAGGAGTTTGGCACTCTACCCCTCAGCCCTCCAATCAGAGGAGAGAGGAGGCTGAGAGAGGTGGTGTCAAGTGAAGGCTTGAATTAGCTACAAGGTGGTGAGATTCTTGCTCTGTGGAGTTGAAACCAGGCAAGGTAGCAGACGCAGAGTGGAATGGATATTTCTAAACATCTCTAAGAAAGGATATCAAAGTCAGTGTCTTTAATTTTGTCAATTTCCTATTTTTTTTAGGTAGACAATTTGTTTAAACAGGTCAAATCAGGACTTGTGTAGTTACATGTAATGTCATCTCGATTTTATCCTTTCTTCTAATCTGGCATTGATTTTTGTCTTTGCTCTGACCAGCACTTGACCAAACTGCACATGAGCAGATAATTTTGAAAGTGATGCCTGTTCCAATTTCCATTAAGATTTGGCAATTTCATTTTTTGTGTCATTGTTTGTTCCTCATTATTTATAGTACCTTCCAATTTTCTTCTTGACAAAACTATTCATGAGTAGTACACAGGCCTTTGCCCTTTACTTTCTTAATTCTGAACTGTACTTTCCATCGTATGTTTTACTTTCCTTCCCTGTGCCTACTTTCACATTGATTTCACTAAGGTTTTTCAAGTGTGTTGATTTTGTTTGGGGAAACTGTCAATTTCCATCTAGAATTTCTCTGCTTCATCATCTGTGACAAATATTGGTGAAAACAATGCAGTTCTTTTTAAAGATGATCTCTTTGTTATTACTCAGTTTTGAAAACTGTAAGAAGAAATGACCAAGCATCCCATTAAATGGCATTCCTTGTTACCTTTAGAATGCAGTGAAGCCAAAGTACACAATATCTTTATTCCCTTCACTGAGGGGACCCTGTGAGTGTCCATCTATTTATACGCAACTTCTTTTTGTCTTCTTATTGTGTTCATAGTTCAAATGACAGTATGGTGTCAACTCATTGATCATTGAGCAAAGATAACAAACATGTTAAGAATACCAGCAATTCACTAAATGAGTCTGTCCCAGTCTGTCTACCAGTCTGCTGGTAGACCCCTGAGAAAGTGGGATTGGAAAGTGCAGGGTTTGGAGACGATTTTGAATTTTGTATCTGTTGCATGGATTGTAATAGCCAACATATTTGATCCCCTAGAGTCTAATCTTTTAGTAAGGACCCTCTTAGCATTTAGTGGGGGAAACAGTGTGTTTCTGACATTAAACTTGAAACCTTTTCAACTCTGTGAAATCTACCATATATCAGGCTTTCCTGGCAGAGCCTTCAGGAACCTAGGATCTTCTCTCTGCACACCAAGATGTGAAAGCAAAGTACACATTCTTTTCAGAGAACGGCTTAGCATGGCCACGTCCAAATACAGTAGCCACAAACATGATTGAGGCAGCATAGCACAGTATAAAACCACAGGCTTGAACTTCAGAGAACTATTCTCCTTAGGATAACAGAGTCAGAGGACCTTGATTCAAATCTTACTTCCAGAGCTTACTTACTACCTGTATGTCCTAGGAAAAGTCATTTAACTTTCCTGTGCTTCCATTTTGTCATCTGCCTAGAGACAGGTACATAGGTGGTTCAGTGGATAGAGTACTAGACGTGGAATAAGGAAGATCTAGCCTCAGATACTTACTAGCTGTGTGACCCTTGGCAAGGCATTTAGCTTCCCAGGATTATTACGAGAATAAAATGAGATAATTGTATGAATTGCCTTGCAAACTTTAAAGTGCTATATAAGTGCTATTCTTCTTCTTTAAAATGAGAAGATTAGATTAAATGTTTCTGCTGTCCCTTCTACCGATTCTATGATTCAATACTCATGTTTGGGGGGAAGGGATGATTGTGAAAGTCAATAGTTAATTCTGGATTAGAGAGAAAAGAGCCTGTTTTTCTGTTCAAAGAAAGGTCATTGGTAAAGGACAGAGGAAATGGGACATTTTTTTAAAGTGACATTTGTGCTGTCGAGAAATATGAGCCATGACTTCTTCAGGAGGTAGACATTTTTTCATCAGAAAGGAAATAATCAACTTTCATCAGCATTAATTTTAAAATATGAGACTTTAATGACTAGTTAGGGATTTTAAACTGATTTGGAAATAGAGCTCCTGAATAACATAGGGCTGTGTTTATTTTGGCTGAATTTTTGTGGCAATTTGCATGAAGTTGTCTGTGCTACTATCTGCCTATGTGGCTCTACCTTCTGATGACTTTCACCCTACCAGAGGACCCCTTAGCACTTAGAACTCATTTACAGAATTTTCAACTATCAGCTTGAAATATCACATGGAATTCAATACTGCTGTTCTTTAGGTGAGGAGAAGAGGGGTCAGAACCCATTTGTGTTAAGTTACAGAATCAGGACCAGCAAGTATTCTGCTTGGGTGGGAAATTCAAATTGTTTATAAGACTTTATGTGGCCCAGACTGACCTGTCTTGAAGATAATCTTTATGCCCACACAACTTCAGAAGAATTCAGATTATGGAGTAGATAGATATTTTTGAAATATACCCTACACAAAATGCAGGCAAGTGGCATTGGGGAGGCTTGCTTTTTTAGTGGGTTATTTCATTTCTCAAGAGAGGCCATGGCCTGGGGGTTTGTTTGTACTGGTGAGTAGAACAGCTTCTTGGCCAGAAGAAGCACAAAGACTCTATGCAGGGGCCCCTCTGAAAGACAGTCCAAGTCCACTGCCCAAGGGGACTGTGGTCAGAGGGACTGCTGCAGGCCAGTAGCTACTTCAGGCTTAAGATTCTCTTGGCTAGGCTATATTTGTGCTGTGATTCTCCGCCTGGTTCTAGTTTTGAAGCCATTCAAGTTTTTCAAGGGGCCATAAAAATTCCTCTCACTCCCTAAGAGGAGGAAAGTGGGCATGGAGGGTTAGGGGGGCAACTCCATCTTGAAATGGTAACAGTTCTTCTGCCAGTAGAGACACTACAGCTCTCTGTCTCTCTGTCTCTCCCTGTCTCTCTCTCTCTGTCTCTGTCTCCATCTGTCTCTCTGTCTCTGTCTCTCTGTGTGTCTCTCTGTGACTCTCTGTGACTCTCTCTCTGTCTCTCTCTCTCACGTGAACAATTCCTCATCTCTCCTGATCCACCAGTGATTGAAGTTTTTTGTTTTTTTGTTTTTTTAATTTCTATTTTTTGTTTTATTTCTTTGTTTTTTATTTCTGGGTTATTTTTTTGTTTTGTTTTGTTTTTCCAGGCCAAATAGAAAGACCTGCCTTTTTCTAATACACTGATCTCACAAAAGAAGCAAGAGAAGGACTATTAAATCATTTAAGTGCTTATATCTCTTCTTTAAAAAATTTTATTTAATAGTCAACTTAACTTTCTCATCCCTTCTCTGCAGAATGAACTCTCTTTAAAATGTGTGCCTTTGTAATTGGAAAGTCGAGTCTTTCCCTATCATGAAAACCTTCAGAGGATTTCCCCAGGAAGACTTTTGACATCCTGGCCACTTCTCTTCAAGACACTGAATCAGGATTATTATAGTTTACTGCCTCCGACCCTGACAGCAGCCAAGCAAAGAAGCAATTCCGAAAGCTTGAAGCAAAATAAACTAGATGTTTTAAATAGACACAGTGTTTGGACTTGGATCCAGGAAGACTTGAGTTTGAATCCTGCCAGAAATTTACCAGCTATGTGACTCTGCGCATGTCACTTAACCTCTCTCAGACTCGGTTTCTTCATTTATAAAATGGGACTAACGCTAGCACTTACCTCCCAGAGTTGTGATGAGGGTACATACATAAGTACACATACACATGCATGCATATAAATTTTGCAAACTTCAAAGTGCTATACAAATGCTAGTAGTTATTATTATAATGATAACAGAAGCTACTTAATGTAGTAATTAATAATACTTAACTAATAATACTTAATACAGTGATTCTAGTCTTTCACTCTATGCTTCTAGGATAAGAGATCTTAACTTTTTGTGTGCTATGCAACACTTTGGGATTCTGTTGAAACATACGGAACCCTTCTCGGGATGTTTTGAACTAATTAAAAGAAATGCTAAATATCAGGTAGTAGTTAGTGAAAATGAATATGTATTTTTACCCCATCTGAGTTTATAGACCCTTTGTGTTTTTATGTATACCAGGTTAAGAAGCCTTATTCTAGGGGGTCCACCCCGTACCCATTTTTGGCACATAATACTTTGTTCAATAGGGGTGTTTCTCCTTCACATACCAATGCCTCACTTCACAATGCTGACCCTTAAGATAATTTGACATTGTCTTCCCTCTTCATCCTTTCTCTTCACTGGGAGGCTCCAGTTCTGCTTTTGTCAGAAAGGAAGTTTGTCAGTATATTTCTGCTGGCTTCCTTTCCCTCCTCCCCTTGCTTTTCCATTCAGTCTTATTCTTCAGCACTATTTTATCTGGATATGGAGAGACACTCTGGTGTCAAGATCAATATCTGCAAAAGCTTTTAAGCCACAGTAGCTGTGATCTTCAGGGCTCAATATATTCAGACAGGGCCTTCTCTGCATAAAGCTAAGTGGGAAAACTATTAGGTAGGACATTTTTAGACCTAGTCTCCTCTCATGAACTGTTTTGGGTAGCAAGTCATTAAGTCACACACTGGAGACCAACATTCCCAATGATTGTTTTTTAAATGCACCCTGTAAGACCACCAGATACAAATGTGATCAGTGCATGTAATAGTACTGCCTAATGAGTTGACTTTTGGCAGTTCCTTAATCTTAATTTTGTAAACATTGATTTTATTTTCCCTGGGTTTTGAATGGAGTTAAAATTAACATGTTGGGGTTTTTTTTTTGGGGGGGGTTGTTGTTGTTTAGTTTAACCTCTACTTCAACTTCCTGCTACAGGGCGTTTTATTCTAACAAATAACTCTACCCTTTGCCAGGATCTGTGAAGAGATCAGCACAGCTCTGGGAACAAGAGACCCACCTCTTGTCTTGTTCTATAGATTTTCCTCTTCCCTTCTAGGGAATGTGGCAACCACTAACCTCCAAAGAAACTTGCTCAATTAAAATTAGAAAGCACTAAATAGAAGGAGGTCTTCTATTTCCTGTACCCATTCTCGGCCCCCCAGATGCCTCTTTCCATACACTGAGGCCTGTTTCTAGAGACCATCATATTCACTGGCAGACAAGAGCATGGGATGAAATAGAGTTCAACTATGTCAGCCTCCCTGATCCTTATCTTAGCCTCTACTGGAATCATTTTCAATCTTAGATGCTCCTGACCAGAGTAAAATTGTAAACCTGGATCCCCAGCCTATCCATTCTCTATGGCTTCTCTGGAAGCCACAGGCAATATGAGTGAACAACTAAATTTGATTTCCATGTAAGGGTTTTGGGAGGGGGGTGGCACAAACATGATATTGTTGAAGTGTCTCACGAGGTAGTTTCAGATTTCAGTCAGCTTAGCTCAGCACTCTGTCACAGCTGCCACTGCATGCTAGTGATGGCTCAGGTTTAACAGGACTCAACCACCACTTTTTTCAGCTGCCTTTGCTTCTCTTTTATTCATTAGATCTTCCTATGGTCCTTCAGATTAATTCATCCTCATACCCTCAATACAACCCCTACCCCCTCAGCCATTCCCCAGCATGAATTGAGTTGCCATCGTTAGCCTCACCTCTTCTTCTTGTTTCCAGAAAAGTAAGATTCTTTCCATTGACTCATCCTTTCAGCTTCTGGTTAACTGTGAGACCATCTTCTTCACAAGGATGACTAATGTCCCTGGTGTTGACTATAAGAATTGTTGCTTTCTCACTATCTCCTCCATATGGACTATGATATAGGCCCAGTCTCTTCTCTTAAGAAACCGTGGTGTTTTCCTGTGTACTTATCTTCCTGTCTTTTTTGTTTGTTTGTTTTAGATTATTATTATAACTGGCCATGACTAAATTCTTCTTTTGGACCCACCATTTTGAATCCTCCATGCCAACCTCCCTAGTCTATTTCTTGCCTCCTCCTTTTGGAGGCAATCCTCCTATCTTGATATTTTCTTCTGGTTTCATATTTTCTTTCCTTACAATATTTATTGAATACATACTACAGAGGTTCTAAAGTAGGGTCCATCAATCTGTTTTTAGAATATTTTGATAATTGTCTTTCAGTATAATTGATTTCCTTGGCAATCCTAGGTATTTAATTTTGTGCATTTAAAAATTTAATTCTGAGAAGGGGTTCATTGGCTTCACCAGACTGCCAAAGGGGTCTTTGGCAAAATAAAAGGTTAAGGATCTCTGAATTAGGTTCTATGGGGGATACAAAAATACAGAAGACACACTACATTCAAGGATTTTAGAACTTAGGTGGGAAGATAAGAAAGACACAACCATCTTGGCCAGTCACTGAATCCATCTTCTCTAAAATAAAGAGTTTGGACTAGATAAGCTCTTAGGTTGCTTCCAGCTCCAAATCTATGATCCTATAATGTACAGAAAGTGAATGTGCAATAAGAAACATATGCAGCTAGTGCTAATGGAGTTCAGAGGAATACGATTCCTTCCAGATCAAAATATCAAGGAATGTTTCTTGGAATTCAACAGCAAGCATCAATTAAACATCTACTATGTGCAAGGCACCATGCTTAGCACTAGAGATAGAAAGACAAAAACGAAACAGTCCCTACACTCAGGGAAGGAAACAACATGTGTGTATACAGCCAAATGACTACAAAAGATATTTACCAAGCTATTTGGGATGGACTTTGAAAGATGAATAGAAATTAGACAACTGGAGCTTGGGGGAAGAGCATTTCATGTAGAGGAAATAATATAACCAAAGGCTGGCAAGCGTAAGACATGTTCAGAGGCTGGCAAGTAGCTTCATTGGGCAGGAGCACAGTTATCGGGGCCTGGAGTTGCCATGGGGCTGAAAGGGAGGGGAAGGGAAGGAAATAGGCATTTACAGAACATCTACTATGTGCCAGGCACCATGCTAAGCATTTTTACAAATATATCTTATTTGATCTTCACAACAACCCTGTGAGGTAAGTACTATTATTATCCCCATTTTACATCTGAGGAAACTGAGGCAAATAGAGGTTAAATGTCTTGCCCAGGGACAAACAGCTAATGTCTGATGCTGAATTTGAACTCAGCTCTTCCCGACCCTAGGTCCAATGCTCTCCATTGCACCAGCAGCTGCCTGAAAGGGAAAAAGGCAAGTTCCCTAACTGAAGAAGATTTCCTCCAGTCTGCAATTGTAGGGAGCAGATATAAAACTGAAGCAGTTATTTCTGGGTCGGGAAATCACCTCAGAGCTAGGTTGGTGATATGATTGATGCTTCAAGAGAACAGCCTGTGAGCTGTGAGTCAACACATCCTTGGAGTCTCCAAGAAGTTGCCAGGCATCTGAGCACATGATCCCTGGAATGGTTCCTATAAGCTCATTCTGCTTCTCCGTACTAGTAACCACACATACAGTGTCTACCAGTATTGAGTGAGCAATGAGAAAAAGCTGGAAGCTCACACTTTCTCCAACACAATGTATCTGAATCACCTGCTTTCTGTTTCAAAATAACAATGTCTTAGTTGAGTTGGGTATGGAGTGCTGGGATTAGAGGGGGTGGTTAGGAAGAAAAACTAGCTGTGCTAAAGCTCTGAGCAGCATGACAACAGGGTGTAGATCTGTCTGATCTTTCACTCTGAATATCCTTTGCACCTTCCCCAACTGTAAGTTCTCTTCCAGGAGTTGTCTTATGACCTCTTTTCTCTGTAGAAGAGGGGTTCTTAACTTTTATATATCAGTATCATGGACTGTCTGTCCATCTGATGAAACCTGTGGAGCACTTCTAAGATTAGTGTTTTTAAATAATTGAAAGAAATGCTAAAGTTCAGTTAGAAGTTAGGGAAGAAAATAAAAATGTAATACTTTCCCATCCACATTCAAAAGCCCCTTGAAATCTAGGACCCCAGGTTAAGAACTCTTGCATTATACTCTTTCTTAATGACTTCATCATCTCCCCTGAATGTGATACTCATCTGTATGCTAATAACTCCCAGGTGTTTATTTTCAGTCCTAGTTTCTCTCCTGAGCTCTAGTCCTACATCACCAGTTTGCTTCTTGGATGCCTCAAACAGGATTGCCCCAAAGAAAACTCAAATTCAATATGTCCAAGATTTACCTCATTATCTTTCCTGCCAGGCTGAGTCACTCCCCTATTTCTATTTAAAAAAAAAAAAGCATTATCATTCTTCTAGTTACCTGCATTCATAGCCTTAGTGTCATTTTTTACCCTTTATTCTTCATCACTCTACATATCCCCACTAATTTTCCTAAAATACAAATCTGATTTTGTCAGTCCCCCACTCAATACATTCCAGTGCTTTTGTCTTACCTCTAGGATCAAATATAAAGTCATCTGCTATTATTGAAAGACCTTCCTTACCTGCCCCAAACCTATCTTTCCAACATCCTTACACAATACTCCCTTCTACACATACGATGATCCAGCCAAACTACCCCTATTACCATTTACCTCATATATAGAACTTCATCCCATGCCTTCATGCCTTGGGATGTATTCCCTCTCCACTCCCATCTCTCATTACTAGTTTTCTTCCCAATTCAGCTTAAGCTCCATCTTCCCCATAAGGTCTTTTCTGATTCATATTCCCCATCACCTAGCTAGCTGCTAGTGCCTCCCCAAATCTCCTTGTACCTGTGTGTGTGTATAAAGTTTGTATATATCCATATATGTACATGTTGTCTTCTCTGGCTAAACTTAAGCTGCTTAAGGGCAAGGAGAGTTTTCACTTTTATCTTTGTAACCTTAGCGTGCAGCATAATGTCTGGCACATATTAGGTGCTTATTAAATTCTTGGGTGGTTTGCATTTTAGGTAGTTTGGCAGCTAAATAAAGACTTGATTGGAAAGAAGATGGACTTGGGACACAAAAACTCAATTAGGAGGCTAATTGATAAAATGGATTGATTGTAGCTAAAACCCAAGAGGAGACTGGGTCAAATGAAGGCATTCAGGATTCAGCTTGGATTTAATGTGGTAAACAATGTGAATCCATGCAAGGCTTTAAGAAGGTGGCAGTGGAACACAATAAGAGATTTGTATTAAGAATAATTTGGCTGTAGGGTATAGGCTATATTGAAGGGTTATGGAAATTAGAATTAAAGTGACAATTTAAGAAAATATTGAAGTTGTCCAGCTGTAAGCTAATGAGGATCACATTTAGGGTAGTGGTATGGAGAAGAGAGCACAGATACAAAAGACATTATGCATATAGAATCCATAAGCCTTAGTAATTAATTGTATATTGTGGGGGGAGGGTTAGGAAACCAAGATAACAAAGTTTCAAGCCTGCAAAACAAAAAGAATAGCACATTAACATAAATAGGGAGGTCAGAAGGAAGAACAGATTTTAAGAAAAAGATGAGTTTGGCTTAGGACATGTTGATTTTGTGGAGCTGGTAAGGCATCCAAGTACAGAAACCCATTTCAACCACCTTCTTCCTGTTTGAGATTTTGTTTTTAATGGATACCTCACAACTGTAGACCATTTGAAGGTCATTCCTTCACAATTCTACCTCTCCTTCTGTATGTTCCCCTTCCTCAATTGAGGCATCATATATATTATCATATTTCTTTACAATATATTCTTTATAGCTATAAGTATACAATTGCATTTTAAAAGCAATTTCTATAAACTGCTGGTCCTTTAGAAAAACCCTCAAGGTGTAATATTTACAATTTTAATCAAATAACTACCTTGCTCCATCCTGGGATTAAACTAACACCATTTTTTGCCTTTTTTGTATCCCCAATGCTGGCTTGGAACATATTAAGCACTTAATAAATTGTGGTTGAATAAGTGACTGATTCTTCAATATCCTTTTTAGTGCACGTGCTATCACAAGGTGTGATGAAAACAGAATGTACCACATATCCAAGAAAAAAATACCTTAACCTACCATAAGCAGGGTGTAGTAGAATATAAGCACTGGGTACAGTCAGGAGACTTGAGTTCAAGTCTTGGTTTTGACTTGTACTGCTTCTGTGACAATGAGTGAATTACTTCTCTGAACCTTAGGTTCATCATCTTTAAAATGGGGATACCTTGTTACTACTTACATTAAAGAATTATTATACAGAAAGTACTTTGTAAGCCTTAAACACTATAGAAATGTGTTACTATGCCTGAAAATAAACCAATGTCAACAATTAATTGATCAAAAATGCATCTTGACTGCCTGCCATGTAGAGGACCCTGTAATATTAGGCATTATATGGAACACAAATAACCATAAAACATGGTTCCAGATTTGTAATTGCTTATAATCTAATTGGGAGACAAGATATACACATGTGTGAAAAAGCTAAATAAAGTATATTATAGCACATCAAGAGTTATTTTATATAGCGCATTCTAAGGAGTCAAAAGACTTTGGTTACAACCTCTAACATTTAACCCCCCTGTACCTCGGTTTCTCTATATGTAAATCAAGAAAGGTGGACTAGACAAACTTCCAAAACCATTTCCTATTTTAGATCCGTGATCTTATAAACATCAGAGGAGAGATGGGGCAATACAGTGGAAGATGACATCTGAATTCTTGTAGTTCTGTTACTAATTGATTGATTTGGGGCAAGACTTTTAATTTCTCTGGGCCTGTTTCCTTGGCTATAAAATGAAGAGGTTGAAATGATCTCTAAAGTCACTTCCAGCATGAAAATTATACAATTTCCTTTGTTAAAGAGGAGTATATGGTAGAGAATCTTAAAAGAGTAGGACAGACAGTAAGTACTATGGGATTTTGAGAGAGAGAGAGAGAGAGAGAGAGAGAGAGAGAGAGAGAGAGAGAGAGAAAGAGAGAGACAAAGAGAGAGACAGAGAGAGATAACTTCCAGGAGAAGTGGTCAGGCAAGTAATCCCAGAAGAGATAAGGTTTGAGCTGGACTTAAAGAAAGCTGATAAAGATTTGGACAAGATAGAGTGATGGCATTATAGAAATGCTAATGATATGAACAGAGGCTTACAGGTAGGAAAACATAAGGCTTGTGCAGTGGTCAATGAGTAGACCAGTTTAGCAACAGCTGAGCCAAAAACAACTTCCTATTCTGAACTCAGAGCAGCAGATAGAGATGAAAAGGAAGCTGGGCCCCAATTGCAGTAGCCTTAAGATCTAGGCTAAAGATCTCAGATTTTATCATGTAAATGATGGGGAGTCAATAAAGATTTTTGAACAGAGGAATAGCCTTACAAAAATGGTGCTTTTAGAATACAAATCAGGGATATGCAGAGATTTATCAGGATGGAGAAAGGATACCAGGAGATAGATAGATAGATAGATAGATAGATAGATAGATAGATAGATAGATAGATATGTATATATATATATGTATATATATATGTATATATATATATATATATATATATATGCTTATTAATCATCTATGAGGAGGTTATTATTGAAGAGTTGGAAGTAGAAGAGATCACCAGAAGAGAGTTGTAGAGATAGGAGAGAGGTTTGGAGGACACCTGAAGTGGAGTTAGGAGAACAATTATGAACTAGCAAGGGAACACTCAGAGAGGTAGAAGGAGAACTAAGAGGGAGAAATTAATACCCAACATCAATTCTGTGTTCATTGAACAAGATTTGAATCTACCTATCTTCCAATCTCTATTCTTTCACCGTGACCACAAGGGGATTGCAAGAGACACTTTACTAAATGCCTGTTTGAATCTGATATATTTGGCTGACATCATTCCTTAAGATGTGTACCTAGATTATGTGAAAGAGAATTGATTCAGAAACCTATAAGAAAAAAATAAAGGTGTTTTGGTGTTCTTTAAGGGTATTTTAACTCAATTAAATCAACATATTAGCAAGTATTCACTTATTTCTTTGACTTCTCAGCATCACCATAAACCACCAGAGAGCATTATTATGATCAGTGGGTTTCAGTAAGAGAAGAAGGGAAAACTAAGAGAAAGTTTGCTACTTTACTATCTTGTCTCCTAGATCAAATTTATCCAAGTTTCACCTATTCTGCTTAGTTCTCCTGCAACTGGTCATAAGGCATGATGTGACTCTTCTATGTGTCAAAAGGGGAGAATCACAGCCACCTCATTACCTTGGTCCCATGGCTGGGGCAAACATCTACCCACATGCAAGATTAACTCCAAGTATGTATGAAGGCCAGGTGACACATTTGGAGTCAGGAAGAGCTATGCAACCTCAAACACTTACTAGCTGTTTGACTTTAGGCAAGTTACTCAACATTTCTCAGCCTGTTTCCTCTTCCGTAAAATAAATATAATAATAGAGCCTACCTCACAGGATTGTTATGAGAATCAAATGAGTTAATATGTGTAAAGTGCTTTACAAACCTCCCAGCTTCACAGAAATGTTAGCTATTGTTATTATCATATTTAATAAAGTTCAATTCAACAACAATTCATTAAGTACCTCCTATGCACAAAGCAGTGTGCTAGGCTCAAAGGGTATAGATAAATAGATAGATAGATAGATAGATAAGCAGACATTAGATAAATGGATAGATAGATGGATAGATAGATAGACAGACAGACAGTCCCATAGTCTGCTCTCAAGGACTTTAAATTCTGGTAGGGAGATAAGACACATGCATCAAGGTAATACAAGTCAGAAGAGTGTAAATGTGGAGGAGAGATCAGAGAGGCATGAAATATTTGGGAAGGAAGAGAATACTTCTATCTAGGGGGAAAAAGGCGTCTTCACATAAGGGTTACACTGAGCTTTGAAAGATTTCAACCAACGGGGATGGGGTAAAAGGAAGTCCATTCTAGGAAAGGTTGCAACATGGAAAAAAGTACAGAGAAGAGAGAAGTCAAGACTAAACTGGGGAATAGCTGTTAGTCTCATTTGGCTAAAATGTAGAGTTTGTGAAGAAAAGTAGTGAGAAATTAAATTGGAAATTTATATTGGAGCCATATTATGGAAAATCTAGGATGCTCAGCTAAGGGACTTGTAATCAATCTACAAACACTCCTATAAGTCAATCAGTATTTTAATGGTACAGTGACATGGCCAAAGTAGTGCATGAGGGAAAAGAAGAGAAGGAAAAAGAAAGGGAAAGATGAAGGAAGGGAAGGGAAGAGAAAGGAAAGATAATAAGCATTTATATAGCACCTTTACATGCCAGACACTATACTTCATGCCTTCCAAATATTATCTCATGGTTGTTGTTCATTCAGTCATATCCAACTGTTCATGACCTCAAGGACCATAGCAAGCCAGGTCCTTCTATCCTCCACTATCTCTGTCCAAGTTCGTGTTCATTGTTTCCATAATACTATCTATCCATCTCATCCTTTGCCATCCCCTTTTCCTTTCTGTCTTCAATCTTTTCTAACATCAAGGTCTTTTCCAATGAGTCAGGTCTTCTCCTTGTGTGGCCAAAGTATTTAAGCTTCAGCTCCAGTATTTGAACTTCCAGTGAATAATATAAATTAATTTCTTTATGTATTGACTGGTTTGATTTCCTTGCTGTCCAGAGGACTTTTAAAAGTCTTCTCCAGCACCACAATTTGAAAGTGTTGATTCTGTGGTACTCAGCTTTCCTTATAGTCCAACTCTCATAGCCATACATTGCTACTGGAAAAACATAGCTTTGACTATATAGACTTTTGTCAGCAAGGTGATGTCTCTGCTTTTTAGGATGCTGTCCAGATTCATCATAGCTTTCCTCCAAAGGAGCATACATCTTTTAATTTCATGGCTGCTGTTGCTGTCTGCAGTGATCTTTGAGCCCCAGAATACAAAATCTGACACTGCTTCCATTTCTTCTCCCACTTTTTGCCAGAAAGTGATGGGACCAGTTGCCAAGATCTTAATTTTTTTATGCTAAGCTTCAAGCCAGCTTTTACACTCTCCTCTTTCACTCTCATCAAGAGGTTTCTTAATTCCTTTTCACTTTCTGTCATCAGAAGCAACCTTGGGAGACAGATATTATTAAGCCCATTTTACAGCTGAGGAAATAAAGGCAAACAGAGATGAAGTGATTTGACTTGGGTCACACACCTAGAAACTGTCTGAGGTTGAATTTGAATTCAGGTTTTCCAGACTTCAGGCCCAGCACTCAATCCACTGTGCCACCAACTGCATGAAGAAGATAACTTTGGTAGAATCATGAACAACGAATTTGAGTAAAATCAGTATGGAGACAGAAATACCAGAAAGAACAGTGCAGTGAGATAGATAGATAAGCAAACTCACAGTGAGATGCTGGAAACATAATCATGCAGGTAAATTGTGTTTCTAGGTCGGCTTTCCAAAGAGTATACAGCAAGGAGGGGAGGTTCAAGATATTTCTTGCCTAGGACCTTATTTGGTCTAGGTCTCCTTCCTTGAGGCAGAGATGTGGTGGGAGCAAGAGATCTTTATCCAATGGAATATTTCAGTAGTAGCTGTTTTCTGCCACTCACCATGTGGAGAATTCTGTCAATTACCATGTGGAAAATTCAGTATCACCTATTGAGAGTTCTAACTGGTTTACACAAATTTTATTTCAAAAATTGTTATTTCAAAATCCAGTATACTGGACAGATGCTTGCCCTCCTGCTAGAATAATCTGCTTCTGCTTCAAAGTTCAGATCAAAATTAAAAATAAATATTTAAATGCCTAAATGTCATTTCACATATAATGTATCCAGTCTTATTCTTCCACCTACATCATAGTGACTCTAAGATAGTTGACAATGTTTCTCTAGATTTTGTTAACTTAAACCTAAACTTAACCACCTAATAGACTGACATTTCTTTCTCTCAAATGAACAACATTTTCAGCTTAACCCTGACCTGAATACAATCAAATCCGTAGAACTGGAGAGAAAAATAAAGCCTTCGGTGTTTTTGTTCTGACTTTTCCCCTGAACAAAATCCAAGTTTAGAATTATGTTGCCTATGATCACAAATGAATACAATGAAGAAAGTGTGTGGCATCCTAGATGGATTTTTGGGAACAATCCATATAAGGGAAAAATGAAACATTTGATGCTGAATTCTTTGCTAATTTAAGATATTTTGAGTTCAGCTCTTAGTTAAAAAAAAAAATTCCAGAGTAAAGTACTCCTGGGATTTCTTGTATGAGCTGAACTGAGCTGAGCTGAGCTGAGTTGAATACAGAACAAGGAGCCCATAGCCCCTCTGCCTCTGAACCAATCATTATTTACTTTTTTTAAATTTTTTTTTTATTTTTAGGCAATTGGGGTTAAGAGAGTTGCTCAGTGTCACATAGCTATTAAGTGACAAGTGTTTGGTCTGAGGCTGAATTTGAACTCAGTTCCTCCTGACTTCAGGGCCAGTGCTCTATCCACTGTGCCACCTAGCTGCCCCACTATTTACTTTTTTAAATGGCCCTCCATTGTGCTTAGTCAGCAAGCTTCTGGAGACTCATCAGCAAGGAGAAGTCACCCCAACATAGTGAGAGCTGACCCTGGAGACAGGATAACCTGGGTTGAAGTTCCACTTCTGACACATTCAGAGTATATGGCCCTAGGCTGGTCACTCACCCTCTGTGCTCTAGGCAATTCTATAAGACTAAGTCACAAAGAGGGTGCTGCTCTACAGAAGAATGAGTTTTCACACCCAAAAGTTCCCTAGCCCGGGAAATCACAGGTCCAAGCTTGTGCAGTTAAATACATTATTATATCACACTACTTACCTATACACTGGTTTGTAACTACCTTCATGTTAATTCATGGGGAGTTTGCATAATTTGGAGGTGAAAGCTAGGAGACCTGGGTTCTGGGGCTATGATTATTAACTCAGTGTTATAGGGCCGGTCATTTAACCCCTCTGTCCCTCAGTTTTTTTTTCTATAAAATGGCAAATATTTACTCTTTCTGACAGTTGTGGTGAGAAGAAAATGAGATCATGTACATTGAGCACTTTGAAATAAATAAAATATTTAATGAGATTATCATTCATAGGTATACATTTTTTCTCTAATTATATTTTTTAAAAAAGAAAGTTCTTTGAGTTGAATTTGACTCTGACATCACTTCTACTCCCACTCTCCACCAAGAGATTCTATTCACAGGAAGCACTCAACAAACATTTATAAACTAACAAGATCCTATTGTCTATGCTACTGTAGGGCTTCTTTGAAAGTTCAGGTTCAAATTGTAGCATATCAAATATGAAGATATGACATCATTTAATGGAGGTATCAGTTCTACTAAAAATATGTTTTCTCATGATATTCTGGAATGACTTGGGGTATAGGTATTTAGTAGGCACTGAATAACTATTTGCTCAATTGATTTGAATTAAATAGATTCTATTCAAAATGAGTCCCCATGTTAGAAAGTATCATCTTATCCCAAAGGTCATTGGTATGGAACTCCCTCCTTATTGCCAGAGATGAATACCTTGTCCTGCACGAGGGGCAGAATACAGGTGAGAGAGCTCCAGCCTTTACCTTTCCCCTTCACTATTCTCCAAGGAAGGGTTCCCTGTGAGACCTCTTTTAAGACTTTTCAAAGTCAATACACCTTCAGGACTCTTCAGAGAATTCAAGCATCAGGTAGTATATAGTCAAAGATGGAAGTAGCCAACTTCAACTTCACTTCAGGTTTCTAAGGAAAGAGATTCTAGGAAGATATAGGAGGAGCTGACAGTCTCTGTCATGTCTCCACAACCCGATTTGCTATACTAGAGACTTTGGGGAGCTTCCCCTTGGGTGAGATCCAGGTGCCTCTCTCTTGGTTAAGCTGAGTTACCTTATTTCCAATGGGAGAGCTACTTCACTCTGTATTATCTGGTAAATAGTCTCCTATGCATATATACCTTCTTTGTTTTCTGTTTTGCTATGATTTGGGTAAATGGCTTTCTTTGCTATTCTCTATGTGTGTTCAATGTAGAACTGGTATTTGGTGGGAAAGGGGTCAAGCCTTGGATATAGAGCTTGGAGTCCCTTTCCCCTCCCCCCCAAATGACAAAGCAATCAAAAGTTAGATGGAACCTGACCACATCCCCTAGATTAACAATATTTTAAGTAACAGATATACATCTAGCCTCATACCCTCTCTCTCTGAGGAGAGCAGAGTGGCCTCTGTCCCAACTTTGTGCTTCCCCTCCTGGCAGGAATTAAAGTCTTCCTTGGAGAAGGGTAGAGGGATGAGAGACTAGAGGATGTCTATTCTGTCTCTCTTAAAGCCACACACACACAAGGAGAGTCCTCTTCCTTACAATAATATGGAATACGCTTTGTAAAACCTTCCTGATTGTCTGCAAATCAACTATAGCTCATGAGTTTTCACCTTCCCATCCTACCTCATCTCTAACAGCATCTTCAGTTCTGTTCTGTAGAAAAAAGAATGAAAATGTTGTTTTAAAATATACAATCTATTACAGTTTAGCTAGAAAACACTTTGTCTAGAACGGAAATATTTAATTCCTCATTTGGGGAATGAATAAAGGAGAGAAAAATGTCCCTTAGCTAGAAAATTCTCACTATATGCCTGGGTCTACCCAAAGCCAAAACTTCTAAATCGCATTAAAAATTCAGGCAATATGGAAATTTGGTATCATGTAGGTTACATATTTAGGTAATTGCTGGAAATTTTTTGTTGGATTAATTGAATGTATATAGACAATATGAAGAAAGTCCCCAATACATGTCTTTAAATTTACCAAATTAAATCATTGCTTTAGAAAAGTGAACTCATCCCAGAAATCTCCCTCGATGTTACTTCATAAGCATATTTAACTCTCCCTAGCTTATGTAGTCTAATAAAAAGTCAATGATCTTTTTGCCCAGACAAAACCGAGGACAGATTTAGCCACCAAAGCATGTATATTTAAAACTTGCCCCTTACTTGGCATGTGTTAATACGATGGTGCATACCAATGGAAGAAAATAAAATCATGCTAAATACACTCACTATGGATTTTTCAAACATAAGACATTTAGATGTCTTTTTTTAAGTCATTCATTATCAAAGTGAAACACTAAAGAAATATCTATTTAAAGACATTATTTTTAATACAACCATGTTTTCACTTCTGCATAGGAAAAGATAAAAAGACAAACACAAAAGGAAAACAGAATTTTTTTCAATTCGTTCATTTTTTCAAATGGGTTTGCCAATTAAAATCAGATTTAAAAAAAGAAAAACACAGCTCCCCCCCCACACACATACACACATCTGTGTAGGGCATTCATTTTCCAAAACTTAACAGAACGTGGATTAAATTATTGGTTTTGCCTAAAAAATGGCATGGCATGGGAATGGAAAAATCAGTAGATTCTAAATAGAGCCACACCACCATTGGTAAAACTAGAGCTTGAACTGAAATGCTGGTATAAACTAATTGAGTACCCCAAGGTTAATGAGAAACTTCTAAATACTATTATTCAATAAATGTATGTCTCCAAACATTTCATTTTACTTGTGCCAAAATGGAGCCTGTGAGGACTTTGACTTGTATCCTTATTCCCACAGTCTGGTCTGGGTTGGAACCTTCCAACGCGGAAGTGAATGTCAGCTCTCTTTGGTCATGATTCCTTTGGACCCAAGGTTGTCATTTTCCATGCCTCTGCCCAGAATGGAAAGAAAAACCAGGAGAGAAGATGGAGCCACCTGGGCTTTGTTAGCTGGCAGAAAAGTTGGCATGTGCTGAAAGGACCAAGTGTTGAAAAAACTTAAGGTTAGTTAGGAATGAGAGAGAGAGAGAGAGAGAGAGAGAGAGAGAGAGAGAGAGAGAGAGAGAGAGAGAGAGAGAGAGAAAATCTCACTGATTTTTTTGCCTGTAAAAGACAAAGACCTTAAAGAAGCTAAAGTCCTTGATGCATTAATATTGCTTGGTATCAGTATTCAACTGTATTTAATTTAACATTCAAAAGTGAAGGCCCGTGTCCAAAATGACCCAGTAGAAACTTATTTTTGGAAGGAAGACTTAAATAACCCAACTTGAACTGAACATTTTCCTCTGTTACCCCAAAGAAGATCTTGCATTGCTTTTGAAACTGTGTTGTCCTTAACCACTGAGTGTTTGGGGTGTGTGTGTGTGTGTGTGTGTGTGTGTGTGTGTGTGTGTGTGGTGTGTGTATCACAATATATTATAGAGTCCAGGACTGAAAAGCTGAGGCCATATACAGCAGACTAGGTAGCTGCCTACATACTAAGCTATGTAACTGGACTGAAAGAACCCAAACACCCTCAAATTTCTCCCTATTTAGCAAATAATCCATAAAAAAGTTTTATTCCTTGGCTTAAGCCAAGGGTTCTTAACCTGGGGTCTACCATTTAATTTTTAATCATTTTATTTCAATGTAATTGGTTTCCTTCATATTCCTATGTATTTTATTTTATGCATTTTAAAAAAAGATAATTCTGAGAAGAGATCCATAGGTTTCACCAGACTGCCAAAGGGGTCTTTAACCAAAAAAAAAAAAAAAGATTAAGAATCCTCTTTTAAAATAATGAAGCCTTGCCTCTATGGGGTAACACATTAAGCTTTATCCAGTTTACTTACAGCTCTGTGTGATTGAGTTTTCAGATCTTCTGCTGAGAACAAGTTTAGATTGAAAAACTAATGGAGAAAGAAAGAACCAAGGGGAAGGGGTGGTAATGAGCTGGAAAAGAGGCACAGAAAGAAAAGGTAAAAACCAACTTTGTCTAATTCATAATAATATTGGTAATGGTTGTCCATGTTGCTAGTTGTAAACTATATGCTCAATAAATGCTCAATAAACATTAACTGATAAGATTTGAAAATTTCCTACTTATCTCCAAATAAATAGCAAATAAATATATCTGCAAACATCAACGTTTTTCTCTACAAAGCTCTTGCCATCTACATAGGACTTGGTTCTAACTTATAACTCATTCCCTCAATCTAAAATTGATAACTGGATTTGGAGACAACAGTCTCAGGCCTTTAGCTAAGGCATTTACTGAAAGGGCATCACAAGAGTAAATGCAAATAACACTCCATCCCCAAAACAAGGGGCCCACTTTCTTCTGGGTGTTGATGTCTTTTCTTTCTCCAGGGGACCTTCACTCCATGACTCAGCTGAGCTTGCCCTTCACTGGGCAGTTGCAGTCTTTTTCCATCTTCAGCCACTGGCAGGGCTGAGGGATTCTGGTTCTGAGATCTTTTCAGGTGCAGTATTGTGCTGCTTTCAGCTAGAGTACTACAAAGTTCTTTCAGCTAGAGCAACAACTCAGTTTATGATTGGCAGAAGATTCTTTTCTTTGACCCTCTCAGAGACTCAGTACTGGGGTTGTCCCTCACGTCTTATTACGAAATGGGAAAAGACTTGGATCTTTTTTTCCACAAATTCTTCCTGCTCAAAAGTTCCTTTCCTCTATGAACAAATTTGTGTTCCTTGTACGATCAATACTTTTTCACCTCTCTTACTGCATTACTTTGTGTGCTGGAGTGACTATGGAATATTCTGTAAATGCATTTCATCCCCTAGAGGCAGGTTTATTGTCTTGCTAACCTCTTCAAAAACAGTTAAGGTAGTCAAGTCTTCCACCCTTCTGGGATGTTGTCCATTCAGTCTTTTTCAGTCCTGTCCTACTATTCATGACCTCATTTGAGGTTTTCTTGGCAAAGATACTGAAGTGGTTTACCATTTCCTTCTCCTGCTCATTTTACAGATGAAGAAACTGAGGCAAATAGGGTTAAGTGACTTGCCCAACATCACGCAGTTTGTCTGAGACCAGATTTGAACTCAGGAAGATAAATCCTCCTGACTACACATCCAACACTCTATCCATTGTGGCACCTACCTTCCCCCGCTTCTAGAATGGGGGAATGGGTTATTTGCATCTGAAGGCTTCCCTCTTTACCTTTCAATATCTTTGTCTTCTAGTCTCTGAAAACCTTCAGCTTTTAATGAAGTTTCACTGGGGGGTCTGTCTCACAGGGATATTTGTTAAATCATTCTCTATCTTCCTTTACAAGGTACTTTCCTTTCTTCTCCCCAGAGAACAACATATTCACATTATGATGAAATTAGTTTATCTGGCATTCTATCAACCAAGAATTTATATTAACTGGAATGTCCATACTTCATTAGTACAGTGATTATTGATGTTCACAATGAGGCCACTACAGTATTACAAGTTTATGAAGTCCCTTCTGAATCTTCAAAGAAATATTATGATAATATTTTCAATGTTAAGTTTTACTGTATTCCAATTTTCCAAAAATTGTTGGGCCCCAGAGATAATCACTCATTATTAACCAGAATATTTGAGATTTGATTAAACAGAACGAACATCCAGTCCCACAGCCATGCCAGATGAGAAAGAGTTTAAGTCTATGTAATACTTCACAATGTCCTCTTCATTGGAAAGGGCAACACAGATATTAGCTAAGGATTGTGTCCATCGAAATGGCACCCACAATAATGGTGAAAGCAGATTATTTAAAGTTCAGATTTTGTAAAAATTGAAATTGCAATTCTATTTCATTGTTTAAATTGAGTCATCTACTGAAGGAGTAGCCAAGGTCACAGTGGTTATGTCTAAACTGTGTCTCTAGAGCCCATGTTTTGACTGTATCATCTGGTCCTGTGAGTCACACAACCTGATATCTGAGTCAATCAATCAGTTCAATTCAGCAAACAACTCAACTGATTCCCCAGTCTTCCCCACTCTCCACCACTATTCCACTGAATTGGTCATTTGTTTTCTGAATTGACCAGCTAGAACAGTGGTTTGATCATTGTGCAGATGCCTGAAGATCCAGCCCTTTGCTGACCAGCCAACATAAATCCTCTAATTGCAGCTCTGGTGAAACCCACACAAAGATACATATTGTGCAAGCTGGCTCAGTCCCGATGATGATAGTCTGATCTTCTACCACTCTGAATGCAGCAAATGAAGAAGCTGCTGTCTAGCTAAGCAAGACTCAACTTTCCTCTACTAAAGAAGTCATTTCTCCCTTTAATTAGTTCTTTAATGGCAATAAACTGAATGTCAGGCATTTAAAAGACTCAGGCCTATTCTCCCCATTCAGGCAAAACTTGCACTGCAGTTTCCACTGAGTAAGGAAATGAGATTGGGTCTGTGGTACATACTTTGCACTCAAACATTTTTTCTTCTCCAAAACCTTTTTGGGTGTTGCTTTGGCCTGTCTGCAATAGAAGTAGGGAATAGAAAAAGCCCAAAAGAACAATAAAATAACAATTTGTAAGTGTTGTTTTGAAATATGTAACTAGTACTGTCAGTTGGTGGTTCTTTCCATTTTGTGCATCACCATTTTCTGACTACAATTTAAGAATATTTTGCTGCGTGTTACCATCAATCATCCTTAACCCAGAAGTGCGCTGTATATTAGTAACAATTTATTGGCATATTTAAAGTAAATAGCTACTTAGTTTTATTGTAAATCTTTTGCATACAAATCTAGGATGCCACACATTTTGTTTGTTTCAATAACAAACAATCCTGTCTGTAATATTGTACCTCGGACAGGAGTCAATTAGAGATGAGATGGTATTAAAGTAGCCTCCACACTAGGGTATTGTGAAAATAACTGAAAAAGTAAGATCCAGATTCTTTGCCTACAAAAGGACCACCAACTTAAGAAGAAAGAAATCAAGCCTTTCAAAATTGCACACAAGAAAAAAAAAAGAACTATCGCTACAGCATGAAAAAGAAAGCAGATATTCAATTTATTTCAATTCTGTTAAACATCTTCATTCAGTACCTCCTATGGACAAAGCACAGTGCTAGGCAAGGGCAAGAGAAAGACAAAAATGAAACCATATCTGTTTTCGAGAAGCTTACTTTTTACTGAAAAGAGTGGTAAATATGATGTATTCAAAAAAACTAGATGGAAAAAGGGAAACATAAGTACAATATTATATATATATATATATGTATATATATATATATACATATATATTTCTAATTTATTATATTATCAAGGAGGAACAATCTCCATTTACATGAGGTCAGACAACTAACCAACAAATATTCTTATGTGCCAGGCACTATCCTAGTTGCTGGGAATGCAGACCTAAAAGAAACAGTTCCTGGCATCAAGAAGCTTAAATTTTATCTGGAGAGATTCCTTGTGTACTTTTAAAGTATATGCAAAACAAATACAAGATAATTTTTGGAGGCGAGGTACCAGCAGGTGGGGAAGATAAGGAAAGATCCCATCTTTAAAATACTTTTTTAAATGTGTAAAAATACACATTTTGAAAAATACTGTTGAAAGTCAGGAAGCTTGAGAAAGTAATAGAGTATGTTAAATATGAGAATCAGACTTTGTAGAAAATTAATTAGTCTACCCCTGTTTTCAATGGCAGTTATTTTTTACAGGAACTTTCCCAATTACAAGATGGAACACCACTTACGAATTTGCTGTTTTTTTCTAATCAGACCTTTGATTTCATTGCTATAGCAAACTATATTCCCTCTACAATCAATCTATAATTAATCCATCAATGAAGTATTTTATTAAATGCCTATTATGTGAACTAGACACTGTGCTAAGCCCTAGGGATACAGGTACAAACAATTAAGCAATCAATCCCTACTTACAAGGAGTTAACCTTCTAATAGTTCAGACAGCAAGTATATATTTGAAAAATCTACAAAGCATAAATATAAAGCTAATAAATACAGATAAATACTAAGTAGTTAAATATGCAAATCAGCTATTAATCTCCAACTTAGAGTCTTAGAGAATTCCTTGGGGACTGATCAGTTGAGTAATTAGGCCAGACTCACACAGCCATCAGGCATTTGAAGTAGAGTTTGAGCTCAAGTCTTCCTAGCTCCCAAATTGATTATCCACTAGTCTATACTGCTTTTCTGACTTATAAATATCCCTATAGGAATGAATATCTGTTTCCTGCTGGGCTTGCCATCACAGCCAGATCTGTCAGAGCCATAAAGAACCTTCACTCCCTGAAGCCTCCCATTCTCTTTTCACCATGCCCTGAATATATTCACCAGGTGGACGTAGTGGCTGTAGCCAACAGTGGGAGGAGGAGCAGAGATAGACTGAGTCCAGATCTATTTATCCTACCTTTGCCTTATGAAACAAAATTTCCTACAGGAACAATGTTATAAAAAGTTGATTTGATCCATAACAAAGCTGAAATCACATTAATCATATACTTACTATCGTTAGTGTTAAAAAATATTAAGAAGTTTCAAAACCTTTCTCTGGGTTGGCCTGGGAACCTATCTATAGGGTTTTTTTAATGTTTTAATGGAACGATATTTTCTGAATTCCAAACAGCCCACTTAGATCAACTTTTGAAATACAGACAGTTCTGGCTTTACTTAAAATTCATGTTACACAAATTCACCTTGGGGTAAATATTTCTGAAAGAAATCCATATTTCAAAAAACCACCTATGTTAACTGTACTGCATAGTACTGTGCTCTTGCTCTCTCTCTCTCTGCTCCTGCCCCTTCACTGGGGGCTTCAGGGTCTCCCACCCCCAACAACAACCAAAAAAAAAAAGAAACCTCCAGGTGAAAGGAGAAGAATCAAGATGAGGAGAGAAGGATACAGCCTCCACCAATGCTGGATCAGGGGCTTAGCCTGAGACTTCTACAGCCAAGAGGGGGACCTTTGCCCTATTCAGCCCACCCACCAGTGTTTGGCCTCCATGTGTCTGCCTTCCATCTGTGTGCTCAGATACTGCCTGTCTATCTATGGCCCACACATAGTACCAGTCCTCCACTGTCTGTGTCTGTGTTGGGCCCTCTCATGTCTGCCCCAACCATGTTCTTCCTCTTGGTTCCAGGCAGGCCACCACAAGGCTAGCCTCATCCCCAGTATTCCTCTATTGCTCTTTCTTCTCTTGTTCTTGAACTATGTGCCAGCTCCCTCCCACCACAGGGAACATCCTCCTTCCTACCTCTCTCCCTCCAGTCCCCACTTCTGCAGGCAAATTTGAATTATGTAAAAATCACCTACTTACTCAAAGCGAGAACTGTCTGTATAGACTTTTGTTTTTTAACTTAATTGCTAAAACTAGATAGACAGTGATGTTTTTATTTGTTGTTTCACATGGTTATCTAATATGGCATCTAGTCAGAGGAACTGGCAGACAGGGACGATCAAGAAACAGGGAATTCACTCTCATTCTCACAGAGATAGAGTAATTAGTTGATGATAAAGTTCCAGCCCAAAAGGTAAAGAGATTAACTTCTCTCAGTAGAATTTAAAAAAAAAAAAGCAGGAAGCAAAATCAGTTGACTCCTATATTTTAATGTCCCCCAAGAATCTCTCAACTCTTTAATCATTGCCCACATATTTTAATGTCTCCTAGACATTTTCAAATGAATATCCTGCCATTGTTTCACTGAGCATGGTGAAGATAAAACTTCTAGTCTTCCCATCTGAATTACCTTTTACTCTAAGGAAATTTTCTAAGTGATTTTAGCAGTGATTCTAACCTTTCTGGGCCCCAGGCCCATTATCTTGAACTTTCATTAAACCCCTTTTTACCACTGATTTATACATGTAAACATACTTCCTTTGCCAAGTCTTATTTCTTTATATGTACCACCTCACTTTTGTGTATTTTCCTGCTTAGTTATGATTAAAACCCTTGCCCAAGTGACAGTTAACTCATGAATAGATTACTATATAACCTTTACAAAAGTTGACCCAACTGTAAACCTTTCTACACTTCAATTTGGCCTATGGACCTAAGAAATAGCTCAAGTACCTTTTTAGATCACTTGGTAGTCTACACATCATATGATCCAATTTACTGGATGGCAAAGTGGTTCAGCTGCTAAGGAATCAACAATTTCACTCCATTGCACCATTACAGCTACTCACTTGCTCCTTGAAGGTGCTATAGTCATAAGTATTGAAGACTCAAAAAGTGAAGTTCTTATCACCAAAGTCCCCAACATTGTCAAATGATTCAATAACAGAAACTGATATGGTATCAGTGGATGTGACATTTAAAAAAAGACATTATCTCTGCTTTGCTACTTCACCCTAAGGACCATGGAAACTTTCCATCTTACAGCTAAAACCCTCCATACAGATTGTCTCCCCAATTAGATTTCAGGCTTCTTGAGAATAGGGACTGTCTTACTTTTCTATTTAAATCTCCAACACTTAGAATAGTACTTTACATAAAGTAAGCACTTAATAACTGTTTTATTCATTCATTCATTTGTTACTGAAGTTGTCTCTTTACATCCTTCTCTAGGAAAGTAAACATACTTGTTCCTCTCCACCCCCACCAATCTCATCTTACCATATCTAATCCTTTAATCAATTTTACTCCAATCAATCGATAAGCATTTATTAAATACCTACCGTGTGCCAGGCACTTTGGTAGGCTCTAAGGAATACAATATATTAAGGAGCTTGCAATCTAGTGGAGATGATAACGAGTATGAATATAAATATATATTTGTGAAATACAAATATACAAAGTAGGTAACTACAAGGTAATTTGAGAAGGAGTACACTCACAGTTAAAATCAGAAAGGACTTCACATAGGACACAGTGATTGAAAATAAAGAAGGGGGGAGCAGCTAGGTGGCGCAGTGGATAGAGCACCGGCCCCGGAGTCAGGAGGATCTGGGTTCAAATCTGGCTTCAGACACATAATATTTCCTAGCTATGTGATCATGGGCAAGTCACTTAACCGCAATTGCCTTACTAAAAAAATAAATAAATAAAATAAATAAAGAAGAGGATTTTTATTAGGAGGTGAGGAACTGCACTTCAGCTGACAGCTGTTCAAAGACATGGAAATAGGATATGAAGTGTCCTTTGTGAAGAAAAATCAACCAATAAACATTTACTAAGCACCTACTGTGTGCTAAGTACTTAGGATAGAAAAAGAGGCAAAAAACAGTCCCTGCCCTCAAAAAACTTACAATCCAATGTAATGGAGGAAACAACAAGCAAACAAATATGAATAAACAAGCTACATACAGAACAAATAGGAAATAATTAACAGAGGGAAGGCACTAGAATTAAGAAAAGTTGGGAAGGATTCCTGTAGAAGGTAAAATTTTAATTGGGATTTAATGGAAGACAGGGAGATCAGTAGTCAGACTGGAAGAGGGAAGAGTGTTCCTGGCATGGGGGACAATCAGAGAGAATGCTTAAAACTAAGCAGACACAACCAAAGAGATATCTCTGATAACACTTCATTAAATATCCATTTTTTCTCCCTTGAAGGATTATACTCAGTTTTGTTGGGTAGGTTATTCTTGGTTGTAACTCCAGCTCCTCTGACTTCTGGAATGTCATTTTCTAAGCACTCCACTCCTTTAATGTGGAAGTTGATAAAGTTTGTGATCCTGAGTGTAGCTCCATTGCATCTGAATGTTTCTTTGTTTGTTTTTTCTGGGTGTCTGCAATATTTTCTCCTTGACCTAGGAACTCTAAAATTTGACTATAATATTCCCCGGAGTTTTCATTTGAGTTTCTTTTTCATGAGGTGATTGGGGGATTCTTTCAATTTTTTTCTTACCTTCTGATTCTAAGATATCAGGGTAGTTTTCCTTTATTTCTTTAAATATGATTTCTAAGCTCTTTTTCTTTTTTAATCTTGGCTTTCTGGTAGTCCAATAATTCTTAAATTCTCCTCAATCTATTTTCCAGGTCAACTGTTTTTCCAATGAGCTATTTCATATTTTCTTCTTTTCTCATTCTTTTGACTTTATTATTTCTTGATGCTCATGGAATCATTAGCTTCTATTTGCCCAAATCTAATTTTTAAGGAATTACTTTATTCAGTGAATTTTCATACATCTTTTACCATTTGGCCAATTCTGGTTTTTTAGGTGTTATTCTCTTTAGTACGTTTTGTACCTATTTTACCTAGCTATTGATTCTCTTTTTATTATTTTTGTATGTCACTCTCATTTTTTCCCAATTTTTACTCTACCTCTCTTATTTGATTGTTAAAATAATTTGTTAGCTCTTCCAAAAATTCTCATTGGTTTGTGTCCAATTCACTTTTGTTTTCCTTTGAGGCTTTGCTTGTAGCTGTTTTGACATTGCTGTCTTTTGAATTTGTGTCTTGCTTTTCCTTGTCACCATGATAGATTTTAATGGTCAAGTCATTTTGTTGTTGTTGTTTTATTATTTTTCCAGACTATTTCTTGACTTTTAATTTTATAAAAAGTTGGGTTCTGTTTCTGGAGTGGAGAAGGCACTGTCCCAAGCTTTAGGCTTTTTTTGTGTGTGTGCTGCTATTTTCAGATCTAGTTCTGGGACTCTGTAAGTTTTTGGTGTTTCCAAGGTGGTGTGATCTGAAGAGAGGTGTGGTCACCATCTCCTGGTCTGCACTACTGTCTTTATTCAGGAAGAGTCCCTGCTCCCCTGAAGCATCAAGTGCTAGCATTCCTTTGTGCCCTCGAACTGAGGTGCCAAATTGCATATAAGCAATGCAAAAGTGTCCTGAACCCAGTGCTGGCAAAGGGCCCTCAGTAATCTCTTTCTGACCAGTTGTCTGACCCCTTTACCATCTAGGGGCTGGGGGATCCCAAAGCTGCTACAGCTGCTGTCACAGCCATCTCGAAGGCATGTTTCTGCTGTGTATACTCCAGGCCAGCCCCAATTCCTGCTGACCTCCTCAGTTGTCCTGGACTGGAAAAATGTCTTGACTGTGATCTTTTGTTGGCTCTACTACCTCAGAATTTGAGGTATTTTTTCACAGTTGTTTTTAGAGGAATGTAGAGAGACAAAACTTGTTCTATGCCCCCCACAACTCACCCCTCTTCCAAACTTATAAGGGCTCCGAGTCACCCAGGTTCAAAGCTTCAGATGATAATCTCCTCCTTACTCTCCCTCACCCCACCTGCCCATCAGTTTCTACCTCCACAATATCTTTTAAATCCCTCTCCTCTCTCAACTCATATAGCCACCACTTTGGTTCAGATCCTCATCAACTCTTACCTGGACTATAGAAATAACCTCCCAATTGATCTACCTGTCCTTCCTCCTCTGCCTATAAGAATCCTGAGTTTTCCTTAAAGCTTGCCTCTAATACCACCTGCTACATGAGGCTCTTCCTGGTCTCCCCACCTGATAGTCCTGCCTAAACAACTTAACTCTTATTTATTTTGTGCATATTGATTTTGTGTGTGCGCATATGTACATTTGCACTTATATACATATATACTTATGTACACGTATTGTCTTTTCATATAAAATATAAGTTCTTGGAGGCTAAAGACTCTGACTTTGTTTTGTCTTTGTGTCACCATGGTCCAGCACAGAACCTTACATATAGAAAGCCCTTAACCAATGCTTGTTAATTGATTGATGAATTGTTCTTGGGAGTTTCATTTGTATTAGCCAGAGCACTTGTGATTGCCAACACTTTTTAGTAAAGATTCTGAAATAGCAGTGTTCAGATCCATTGGCACGAATAATCCAACTTCATAAAAGCTTCCAGTACTTGAGGGAGGTGTGCTTTTTGTACTGTTTCTTCGTTGACTTAGTGATATGATCAATTTGGATTTTTCTTCAAAACTCTGGCAGACTGTTTGGGCTGGAGCTAGGTGGAGAGGAGTGGCACCATCTGGTACAAGATCTTTATTCCTTGTTAGTGCTGCAATATTCTGGTATTTTCCACAGTGCAGTTAGTAGCAAAGGTAAAAAAAAAAAAAGCAGCCCAAATTGGGAAGTTGTGAGATGGCAAAATGGCTCTTGATGCTGTCTGATCCCATCGTTGGTTTCATTAGTATAGGGATTCTTTTCAGCTCAGACAGTCGGTGGCATATGGTTTCCCTCTTCACAAAGATGGTTCTTGACTATAGATTTGTCAATCTCAACAGAGCTTCCAGGCTTGCCAGACATGATTTATTTCAGAGGCACCAAATAGCTCATGATATATCTCCTCTGATGAGTAAGCACCACAATCCTGGTTAACATTTATGATCTGGAACTGAAAAGCAAGGGAGATGGCTCCCTCCACACACACGTACACACAGAGTTCCCCACAATCCCCACCCAATCTTTATGCTTTTTCTTCCCCAGAAAATTATTTTCACTTCAACATTAGTGACATGTGGCCTCAGGGAACACTAGAAAAAAATCATGCCCAGACCAGTTCTGTTTTTGTTTGTTTATTTTTCTTTCGAACTAAACAAGACCTTTTTCCCCCTCTTTCCTTGTAAATCAAATCTTCCGCTGCTTCATAACTGCAGGAGTAACAATCTAATTGAGTGTTTAATGGAAAAAAGTGATCATCCTTAACACATCATTGAAGATGGTGTAGCCCAAAGAAATGACCTAAGATCTGTGAGCCAAGAGAATTGAGTGATGATAGATCACAGTTACATTGTTAGGACAAATGAAATATTACATGTGAAAATACTTCATAGATTTTTTTTAAAGTATTCCACAAATGCACAGTTAAGTTTAATAAGAATTCAGCATTTTCTGAGCAAAAGGCAGACAAAGGAAGGGATACACCCACAATTTCAAGTTAATGGTATTCATTCAATTTTGCAGATGATAGAGAGAAAGCAGAACTATGTAATTCCTGTTTTGCTTCTATCCTCTCTACCAAGAAGAATAATCTTCAAATCACAAAAGGTAAAATAAATAAACTTTACAGGTAATTGGAGAGCCAGATAAGTAAGTAGACAAAAAGAGAATATCTACTTGGTTAAATTGAGTTCAAGTCCCCAGGTCCAGATGAGTAACATCCTATCATGCTCAGAGAACTCCCAGATATGATTGCAGAGCCATTATCAGTTATCTCTGAACAATGATGAAGCAACAGACAACATTCTGCCATGCTACCCTGATGTGGCATTGCATCTTCCCAACCAAACCTTGAGTTCTTGCCCTCGGGCCATGTTGCCCTAACTGGTGAAAGTTTACTATGTCTACACCAGTCAATCAAGTATGTTTTACATCTTCCTTTCATTTCATGGCATCTTTCTTTTTTTTCCGCCTCTTGCTCTGGGAATTATTATCAAATTGATACTACCATTGCTTAAGGAATGGGTATGTTCATTGGGTGTTCTATGTCCCCATTCACCATTTGCATGCTTTTCCAGTCTATAACATCCTTCCTTGGTCACTGCTTTCCTATATGTTTTGTCTCTCATTATCAGAATGCAAATTCCTTGAAGGCAAGAGCTATCTTTGTTTTGTATCTGAATTATCATTACTTAACTGTGCCTGGCACAAAGTAGATACTTAGCATATTTTTCACAAATTTATTTGTGATGGATAGTAAAAGATATTTCAAAAGACTGGGGACAGGAAAACATCTTGAATTTCAAAAATTTGCAAACATTGATTGTCAATTTATTGACCAGGGATCTTGATTTTGATCACCAGTAAAATTTTTGATTGTGTTATTAAGTGGTTGTAAACACTTGGAAAGGGAAGCAATGATCACTGGTAAACAGCATGGATTCCCAAGTATCTAGATCAGAAGTTCTTAACCCTTGAAGGTGTCCATGGGGAGATTTCAGGGAGTCTGTGACTTTAGATGGGGAAAATTACCTCTTTATTAAAAAAATGTTTTCCTTTGTGGTTTTATGCAACTTATTTTATGTGTTTAGAAATAATATTCTGAGAAAGGATCTATGCTATAGATTGTATAAGCCTATAGACTCTATAGGCTTCACTAGACCACAAAGAAGCACTACCATACCAAAAAAGAAAAAAGGTTAAAAGTCAAAACATTGACCTAGACAGAAGAATCTTAGAGAGTGTCTATTCTAACCCCCTAATTTTATAGATGAAGAAATTTAGGTTCAGTGAAGATTGAACTTGTCTAGGGTCACTCTAGTAGTAAGTAGAAACACTAAGACTTAAAACATAGGATTACAAATCTACCATTCTTTTCACTATACCACATTGGCTCTCATAAGAAAATACTCCATGTGATTAGACCAAGTCCAACCCAACCAATTTTAAAATATCTTGATTCCAAGTCTCTCCCCTTTCTACCCCATCTTCCACTCAGCTGCCAAGGTGATTTTCTTAAAATGCAGACATGACAATGTCACCTACCTCCTTCTCAATAGATTCCAGTGACTTCCTATTAACTCCAAAATCAAACATGAAATCCTCTGTTTAGCATTTGAGGCTCTTCACAGTCTGGCTTCTTCTTGCTTTCCTAGTAGTCTTACACTTTCTTTACTTCTCTCCATGTACTTTATGATCCAATCATACTGGCTTACTTGCTCTTCTTCACACACAGTATTCCATCCCCTATCTCTATGCCTGTGTATTGGCTCCCATGATTAGAATGCTTGCTGTACTTACTTCCACATCCTGGCTTCCTTCAAGATGCAGTCTTCCATAAAAAGCCTTTTCCAGTACTCTTTCCCCTCCCATCTCTGACTCCTAGTGTCTTCCCTCTAAAATTATCTTCCATTTACACTGGACCTATCTTGTATGTACATACTTATTTGCATATTTTCTCCCCATTAAAATGTGAAGTCCTTCAGGGCAGAGACCATGTTTTTGTCTTTCTTTGTATCCCCAGCACTTAGCACAGTGCCTGGCACATAGCAGATGCTTAATTAATGCTCCTTCATTGATCTATTACTGCCTTGTTTTAGAGAGCATTAACCAATGCGTAGCCACTGCGAAGAGGCTAAAAAAACTCAAATAGCATTAGGCAGTAAGTGCATGTTTACTGCATTTTTAAAATTCCATTTTTATTCTATGTTTACTCCATTTTGCAAATGGAGAGATGTGGAAGCCAATGGCAAAACTTGGTAGAAAACAAGCTTGTTTAAAAGCTATATGAAAGAGAAGAATAGACATTTTTAAGTATTGGCTAACGAAACAGCAAAAAGAGGTTGAGAGGAAAACAAGCTTGCAGAGATCTGGATGTGAGACAAACAGCTAAGGCAGATAATCTCAACAGTATTTGTAGATAAAACTGGAACAAACAGATTTGAGCAAATAGGTTTGAAATCAACCAGATCCTTCTATTATTTCTATGATGATCTTTTCTCATCCGTTATGATAGTGGAACTACTGAATTTGGACTCAATCACTGGTCTTTCTAAGAGAGCAACCTCAGCTAGAAGGAAAGAGTACATCCTAACAACCATATAAAAGGCAAAGTAAAAGGGCATGAAAGGATTTAAAAAAAAGAAAAGAAAAGAATGCTGGTGGAATTTTAGAGGACTGCAAAGTTTTTTTTATACTTTGAAATTCATTTATGTAAATGATTGCAAATACAATTCACTTTGTTGGATTGCTATGAGATATTATGTTTATTGTATGTGTCTATATGTGTATGCCTTACTAGAGAGGGGGCTTTGCAATCTACACAGAAAAACACAAAGTAGATACAAAATGGCATGACAAAATTGAAAGAGTTCGCAACTTGGAATCATAAACCCTGGGTTTGAATCATGGTGGTATCACTTACTACCTGAGATGCCTTGAGCAAGTCACAACCTCTTTAAGCTTCAATTTCCTCAAATGAAAAATTAGAAAAATTGGACTAGGTGACCTCTAAGTTGTTTCAGCTCTAAATCTATTGTCTATATTATGATCTTCAGATATAAAAAAAAAATCCATCATTAATGATCCTTGATATGGTATGAGCAATGAGGTAGGCCCAAAATTGAATAAGAGATTAGGCCAGTTCCCTTTTGAAAAAGTGTTTATCATTCTCATAGTCCCAAGTTGCATACTGCTGTAAAAGCCCATCTTTTTTAACACTGTATTTTCCAAATGCTGCTATATTGGCAGTGAATCATGGACTGCTATGATCTCAAAAAAAAAAAATCACAATTGTGACCCAAAGTGCAATGAGAAGATGTATGGTGGGTGGAAACAGGTTTCAGCATATTTCCAACAATAACTTGCATACAAGGAGTGGCATAAAAGACATTGTCAAGGACACGCACAACCAGAAGAGGAGGTGGACCAGTCATGTCTTAGGAATGAGAGCTAACAGATGGACAGACCAAATGTTGTACTGATAAAATGAGTAACCACATCAAGGATATCATGACGTAGGAAGTACATATCAAAAATGTAGCCCCTCGAGATAGACTAAGAACGTAAAAAAGAAAGCAAAGAGATAAAGTCCATTTTTACCCTTTTGGAAGTCACAGTAACTCTCTCTGTTAAATACCTAATTCAATATAATTAATATTCCTTATAACAATCCAGGATCATAGGACATTTTTAAAGTAAATATGTTAGATATAGATTACCAGGCACTGACTAGAAGAAATAAGAAACAACAGGCAGCAAATACTGAAAAGCTAATCAAACAAGAAATATTTTATTGTTTTTCAGATGACCACATTTTTTTTGAAGGGAATAAGGCAGGGATGAGAATTCATTAAAGTAAATTAGGTCTAAATTGCTGTGGAATTATACATGGGAGCGTGCCATTATCCAAAGTATTCATTATTTTAGAACCCAAAGTTTGTGTGTGTGTGTGTGTGTGTGTGTGTGTGTGTGTGTGTGTGTGTGTGTGGTAGCCTAGGTAGACTTATGATTGCATTGGTATATGGAACTCCCAGTAAGGAGATTGTCTCTACCAAGACAGAGTGGTTGACTTAACTCTATCAGAGGTAATATTTGATTTTTTTTCCTGCCTCCAAGACTAACTCTTTACTCACTTTTCCAAACTGCCTACCTATGAGGTTTTATAATGAAACAAAAGTCATTAAAACATGAAAGGATTCACTAACAAATTGACCATTAATAAAACTAATTTCCACTCAAATATTCCTCTGCACTTAACACTAGGCTATATCACTGCCCATTCCTACCAAACAAATCTTTTTTTTTTTCATTTTTGGGATGGAGTGGGGTCCTGTGGTTCTTTGGATGTTTCTCCCAAAAGAGAATTATTATAATACTCCCAAGTTCAACTCATCATCTTTAATCTTGTCACCTTGCTGCTAATTCAAGCCTTGACTGACACCACCTCTCTCAACTTCCTCTGCCCTCTGAATGAAGGGCTAGAGGGTGAAGTACAAGACTCCTCCCAATGCCTTTCTTCATAGAAGGAAGGAACTGGACTTTCAGGCTCACTCCACTCTAGATCTGCTGGCCTCCCCAACTTTTTCAACTCCAGGGAGCAAGATGCCTGATGCACCAAGTCTACCCTGGTTCCCCCGACTTACCCACCTCCTTTGTTTGTTTTCTCCCTTATTTAGGTTGTAAGCTCTTTCTTTCTTTTTTTAAATTAATTTTATCTCCAGTGCCTTGCAGGGTGCCTGGCACATAGTCAGTGCTTCATAAATGTTTATTGGATTGGGTTGCATTTTAACATCAAAGGATTAAAAGAGTCCCCTGGAACTGGTGAATTTTGTCAGGTGGAAAAAGTGTAGTCCATTTGACAATATTTCTGCCAGGATTGCTCCCACAGTTATTTATGGGTGTTTATATTTGTTTGTTTGCTTAGCACCACCTCTATTATAGTTACTTGTTAGGCTCTCTGTGAATACCTTCTGTAATTTTAATATCACACTATCACAAAACATAGAAGATGTATATCTCTAATTTTGGATATTGGCAGAGATGACAGTAATTGTATATAACATAGATTTGTAAGATACTTTATGCTTTGCAGGGAACTTTTGTATCTATTACCTAATTTTATCTCTAAGGTCAGTTGAGTTATATGTTATGTCTTTTTAATGTAAAAACAGCCAGTCAAATTCTGTCTCTGCCTGCCTCTCTAGCTCTCTCAATCTCTCTGTCTCTGTCTCTCTGTCTGTCTCTGTCTCTCTGTCTCTGTCTGTCTCTATCTGTGCATGTGTGGGTCTGTCTTTTTCTCTCTCTCTTTCCTCTTACGTAGTGAAAAGACTTCTGAATCACTGGTCTTCCACATATCTCTCCTCCATATAAGTGCATTATCAAAGTTTTGTACTAGGAAATTTTAATTAGAACACATGCCTAATCATAGTTTCTTTCCACCTAGTTATTTCCTATATTCTACCTGCCTCTTTAAAACCTGATTAGGAAAAAAAAAAACTAATTGAGACCAGGGTCCATCTACATCTACATTGTCTTTTTCTACTGGTTGCCACTAGGAGGTTGATGATGATAATGCAGAAGATTAAAGATGAATGTGTAGAGAGAAACTTTTTTTGTTTTCAAAATAAAAAATCACACAAAGTATGTAACATATTTACAAGTTCTTTCATGCTTTTATTTTTCTTTTTGGAATAATTAGAGGTTGACTAATAATTAGAACTAGATATCTACCACTTAAATTATATTGTTACCAGTTATATACAAAGAATTCTAGGGACCTCTCTGTATGATCAGACACAATCACATAAGCATGTTGAGGTTGATGCTTTCTATGCCTAAGGCACTTCAGGAGATAAAATATTCCATCTTCAGGCCTGTGGGCATTACTTCTGCTCATCATCCAAGAGAATGCATTTAAAGCCACTTGTCAGAAGTCATCAGATTGAACCCCCTGGAACGTACTAAATATTACCCTATTTGTACACTGACTCCCTAACTTAAAATAGGTATAGCTGTACTCCAGACCCAGTCATTCTGTGTGGGAAGTGTGACTTGGGCACAAGCTAGGACATTCTAAATTCATCTATATTAGAAAATATGGAAGGAGAGTCAGAGGTAGAGTTTGGGTCATGAGTTCAATGGAGAGAATCAAACCCCATATGTTGAAGATAATCTTTGAAATGAAGCATTTTATTAAACTGTTAGCAACTATTGGATGTTAGAAAAACAGAATAATATACTCAGTCATAAGTTCAAAATTAAAAATAGATTGGGTCTTGTCAATCGCAATGACATTAGCATCTACTTTGCAGCTGCACCCTGAGGACAATAAGACATTTCCATCTGATTTGTAGCTGAAACCTCCTACATGTGTTTTCTGTCCCATTACCTAAAATGTGAGCTTCTTGAGAACTATTTCTGCTTTTCTATTTGTATCCATATCACTATGCTTTGCACACAGCAAGCCCTTAATAAATGTTTTTTCATTTGTTCTTCAGAAGTACATAACAAGTTAACTGGAGGCAATGGCCTCCTAATTATTCTCCCTGTGTGTAATATCTTTCGTCTCCTATCTATCCTTCCCACAGGTCTGATCATGTCTCCCTTCAAATCTTATCATGCCCCCTCCACTATAGGAAAAAAAATGCAAACTCTTTAGATTGTCAGATAAGGACCTCCACATTCTGACTTTATCCTCTTTTGTTATCGTATATGCTCTGGTTAATACACATTATTTCCCTCATTAGAAAATAAGCTTCTTGAGAACAGGAAATGTCTTTTGCTTTTATCTGGCTTTCCACCCTGTCCAGAGCACAGCAAGCTTTTCCTGAATGCTTTTTGATTGCTTGACTCTCTGACTATATTTCGCATCACTCCCCCTTGTATTCTAGTCAAGTTAGACTAATTTTCCCTCTCCTATGCTTCCTTGTCCTGCCTCTGTCTCCATGAAGTTTGCTTCCCATGCCTTAAGTGAACTCCTTCTTCTCTTACTCCTTTGGAAATTCTTCTCTTCCTTCAAGATCAAGCTCAAACACCATCATCTCCATGAAACCTTCTCTGACACCTTCAGCTAAAAGTGATTTCTCCTTCCTCACCATTTCTTGGAGCACTTGGGCTTACTCCTTTACTCTTTTCACATTCTATCTACTGTGCTTATTTGTATTTATTTTGTATTTCTCCCTCTCCCCCTCTCTAGACCACTGAAAAGTTCTTGAAGTTAGGGACTGTGTATCCCCAATGCCTAGCACTATCTTGCACACCATACGTTCTTCATAAATACTTATTGAACTTAACTGGATATTTCTATGGAACAATATCACATGGTGGTTTTCACTATATTAGGACACTTCTCTTCAAATGGAATTACTTCCCCTCCTCCTTTTTTTTCCCCTTAGCTTCTGTTATTTGAGGTTTTGAGGTAGAAAAATGTTACTGACCATTCTTAATTCCCCATTAACTGGACTCAAAATGTGAAGCGTGTGTGTGTGTGTGTGTGTGTGTGTGTGTGTGTGTGTGTGTGTGTGTACGCACGTGCATGCGTGAAAACATTTGGGTTCTGAAGTCTTTGACTTTTTCTTGCCTCTGGCCTCTGTCAGGAAGACTTGCTAACTACATCTCATGGGAACAATCACAAAGCTTGACTCAGCCCTTGGCACTGGCTATTGGGATTTCTGTAGTCACAACTGCTTTGGAGTCCAGAACTGGGGCACAGTATGTCTTCTCTTCAGAAATTTCACAGACGGCAAGAGAAGTATGAAACCTGATACCTGATTATGGATTCACCGTAAATGGTATCAAGGGAGCCAGTTAGTAATGCAATATATCAGAAAATGTAAACATAAAATTCACTGCCAGATGATCAGTTCATGAGAACCACTGAAAACAGAATACCTTTTAGGTGTCAGTAATGAATGATGGGTACCTTCAAAAATCATTAGATTTGAAGGTACAATTTTTAATGCATGAACAAAAAAATATATTCATATGCAGTGTGGGAAGGGAAAAGACTGTATGGATCTATCTTGAACTTGTTAAGATTTTATTAATTTTAGTGGACATTATTTCACTCACGTGTGTGTGTGTGTGTGCCCTTTTATTGGGTGATTCTTTTAAATTGAGAGACATTGAAGTGGGAAGATGCAGTTGGTTTGGCTATATTAATTTTTCTTCTCTGTCTTCTTTTGAACATTTCCCCAGTCCTGAGAACCCATACCGTGCCTGATAGTAAAGCTGTAAAAAAAAAAAAAAAAAGGTGACTAACAGATGTTACAGAAACAGGAGTGGCAGTGGTTTCTTTTTTCCTGGGTATTCTGGTGTAACTGTTCTCCCGACAGACTTGGCTCTTACAAAAAGGCAGAAAAAAATCTGTACAAAAGCCCTGGCCTAATTAACAAGAATGAACTAGATTTTATGATGAACAATTTATAGGCAGTTAATAGAGCTCATACATGGTAGCCAGGAGCTAGATAATTTATCATAAAAGGAATCTCAGTTACACTCTTAATCCTCATCCTCTTGGTTTCGCAACTAACCACTTCATGATTACCATTTTTATAAGCTTGATTTAGTAACAGACGGTGTTGCATTTTACAGTCACAGTGAAACTTATAGAGCAGTAAATACTTAAATCTGTACATTGATGATTCAAATTCTTGATCAGACACTGCAATTTCTGTGGAATCATGACCCTAATTTCATTTATACTGGGGGAAGGGAGCAACTTTTAGGAACTTTTATAGAATTATACTAAAATCTACATTTATAAAACTTTCATGAGATTAGTGCAGATCATTAAAAATGATCAATAACTTGTCAAACATCAATATAATTTTGTTTGAGAAAAAACATTTAAGTTTCATAGATGTTGAGTATAGAAGTGATCATGAGATTCAAAAAACACCCAATATTATTTCAATTGTTACAAAAATTTCCCTTTTGCAGTCTCAGATAAATGAATGAATGAAAAAATAATCTCATTGATGATTCTTTTGCCAATTAACATTCCTTAATAGAGTTTATTTGTAACTTGGTGCTCTGTCCTCGCTACTATATTCTCTTATTCTCTCTCTCTCTCTCTCTTCTCTCTCTCTCTCTCTCTCTCTCTCTCTCTCTCTCTCTCTCTCTCTTTCTCTCTTTCCTCTCTCTCTCTCTCTGTGTCTGTCTATCTCTGTCTCTCTCTCTTACACATGTGCACATGCACACACTTCCTCAGATCCCATAGTTTCAATTGTCACCTCTTTACAAATTATTCAAAAATCTACATATTCATTTTCACATGTCTCTCAAGCTATAATTCAACATTTCCAATAGCCTATTGTTGTTGGATGTCCCACTGACAGCTTGAATTCAACATGTCCAAAATTAATTAGCTTTCCCCTATCCCATAATCCTTCCACCCACCCAGTTTCACAACCTTGGAGTTATTCTCAATTCCTAACTTTCTATAACCTACTTCCCACCTCCCCACATTCAATCAAGTGGCAAGCCTTGTTGATTTTATTTTGCCAGTATCTCTTCCATTCATCCAGTTCTCTCCATTCACTTGGCTATCATTGTAGTTCAGACTCTCATCACCTCTCTCAACCGACCTACTATACTGCCTGTTTGCATTCTCCTCCCTCTTCTAATTCATTCTCCACATAGCTACAAAAGTGTTATACCTAAAACACAGGTGTGATTCTGACATCCCCCTCCTCAAGAAGCTTTAGCACTTTCCTTTTGCCTCCAGGATAAAAGAGAAATTCATCTGTTTGGCATTTAAAATCTTTCACAATCTGGTTCCAACCTATCTTTGTGTGTGTGTGTGTGCATGTGTGTGTGTGTGTGTGTGTTTGCACACACACGTACTTTTTCACTTGCTTGTGTTGCTGTGGAGAGCCAAGTCTATCAAAGTCAGTCATTCCATAATGTGGCTGTTATTGTGTACAATGTTCTCCTAGTTCTATTCATTTCACTCTGCATCAGTTCACATAAGTCTTTCCAGGTTTTTCTGAAGTCAGCCTGCTCATCATTTCTTATAGCACAATGGCATTTCATGATATTCATATACCGTGTCCTGTTCAGTCATTCCCCAGTTGATGGGCATTCCCTCAATTTCTAATTCTTTGCCACTACAAAAAGAGCTTCTATAAATATTTTTATACATGTGTGTCCTTTTCCCATTTTTATGATCTCTTTGGGATGCAGATCTAGAAGTGCTATTGCTGTGTCAAAAGGTATGCACATTTTTATAGCCCTTTGGGCATGGTTCTAAATTGCTCTTCAAAATGGTTGGATCACTTCACAACTACACCAACAATGCATTAGTGTTCCAATTTTCCCATATATTCTCCATCATTTATCATTTTCCTATTTTGTCATGTTAGGCAATCTGACAGGAGTGATGTGGTACCTCAGAGTTGTTTTGATTTGCATTTCTCTAATCAATAGTGATTTAGAACATTTTTTTCATATGACTATAGATGGCTTTTGTTTCTTCCTCTGAGAACTGCCTATTCATATCCTTTGACCTTTTATCAATTGGGGAATCCAACCTATCTTTATGGACTGATTTCCCACAGCTATCTATACATGGGGGAGAGAGAGAGAGAGAGAGAGAGAGAGAGAGAGAGGAGAGAGAGAGAAGAGAGAAGCTATGTCCATGTAGAGCAATTAAATTTAAATAAATTCAAGATAGGCAAATCAATACACCTTTTTTTTACACTAAACAAAAATTCATATTTTGTTTATGTTTGATGAAATTGCATTTTCAAATCTAATCATTTGTGAAGATACACAGTATTTATTGCTGACCCCTAAAAAGTGTTCTCCTGCTTTGTGCCTGGTGTCAACATCATAGTCAATATCATAGTATAGTGTTTGAGGAAAGAAAGGTGCTGAATCTCACATGCATTCCCCTTTTAAAATTCATTCAATCAGAATTTATTAAGTACATACTATGAGCCAGACATTGTAAGGCCCTTGGGATACAAAGATACAAACGAAACAGTTACTGCCCTGAATAAGCTGAATGAAATGTCTGCGCACACAAGAAAATTCTACATGTGAAATCCAGAAACATTCAGGTTTGTGCTTATTGCAAAGTATAAACCACAATGTAGGTTCAGCTGGCTGTCTAGGTGCCTACCATTATGTCAGCTAAATCTGCCGTTAGGGTTATCTCAACCATAAGATGTTGAGCTTTTAGGTGCTAGCTTTTTGATACATGACAATGTGAATAAATAATAGATTCAGACTAGTTATCTTCTTGCTACCAGCCCTGCCTCTTCATCTGCAGTACAAAATGCTCTTGCTTGGAGTCAGGAAGACCTGAGTTTTAATTTATCCTTAGATATTTGTTAGCTGTGGGACCACGGGCAAGTCACTTAATCTCTGTCTGCCTTAGTTTCCTCAATTGTAAAATGGTGATAACATAAAGCCCTTAGCACAGTAATGTACACCTAGTAGATGCTATATAAGTGTTTGTTTCCTTCTTTCTTTCCTAAGGGCAATGGGGATTCTAGTTTTGTTCCACTCAACTTTGGGAACTCACATCCCAAGACAGAATTATCCTGCTTGGTGAAAGAATGAACACAAATTTATATAGTTTAACAATAGCTAGCTACCCCCAGACTATGACAAAATATTCCTCACATCTCATTCAGTCAGTCTCTTACCCTAGCTATCTTCTTGCCATCTGCCCTGCAGTTGGCATACCCAATACTTTCTACTACTTGTTTTGGGAGTGATTCTACTTCTTTTGAGAAAAGGTTGTGAATCACCTCCCCTGTGGCTCCACTTAGCATGCCTGTGAATTCTCAAACCAAAATACCTTTCCTTTTAAAAAAAAGTATTTATTTTATTCTGAACTTAAGAAATAAAACAAGAATCTCCAATACAGTAGAATAGGGGGAAAAAAACATGATTGTACATGAAACTACAAATCTGTTATGTACAAGTTGCTATTCCATTTATTTATATAATAAAGTTATGTGTAAATTTCTTTTTCTTTTCTCTTTTTCTTCTTTTCCCCCTCCTACCCTAGAGATGGCTATCATTAGACAAAAATATGTGTGTGTGTGTGTGTGTGTGTGTGTGTGTGTATATATATATTTATGTGTGTGTATATATACATATACATATATATGTAAAATTATTCTATACATACTTCTATTTACCAGTTCCTTGGATGCAAATATCATTTTCCTTTCTATGTCCTTTGTAGTAAATTTAGATATTTATAATAGTAGAAATGACTCAAGTATTCCATATTCTAATCTTACCCTTGATATAATTCATTCCTTTAGAATTCTTCCTTATTTCACCAGCAAATTTTTAAAATGTGAACACCCAAAGAGGACAATGTCTTTGAGTGGATTTGCTAATGGTAGGCAATGGAGGAGGATAATTATTTTGTTGGTACTTGAATGCTTTGGTTTTTTTAATTGAATTTTATTTTATTTTTAGTTCTGGATTCTCTCTCTCCCTTCTCCCCTTCCTCTGTTCTTTGAGAAGGCAAGAAAAACAAAATCTATTATACCTCCCTTTCCCTACAAATTTTGCATTCTCCAACAATGAATGACCTCCTAACAGTCATTTATACACCAAGAAGTTTTTTAAGCCAATATGTTACCTCCTTCAAGGATATTTGCAAACCTTGCATTTCATGGAAAGAAAAGCCATGTCCCCTGTGAATGAAATTAAGGCATTATCAAAGCTGTGAGAGAGGCATATGATGGTTAAGTAGCCACCTTCTCCCTGGCCATCCTGCTAACTATGACATCTAGATATGTTGGGATGATCCTCTCTAAAGATATAATGATGAAGCTTTCTTTTTTAAACCTTTTTAAAAATCATTTATTTATTTATTTATTTTTGGTTTTCAACATTCGCTTCCATAAGATTTTGAGTTTTAAATTTTCTCTCCCTCCTTCTCCTCCTCCTCCAAGATGGCATGCAATCTGATATAGGCTCTATTTATACATTCATATTTAGCATATGTTCCTATTAGTCATGATGTAAAGAGCAATTAGAACTAATGGGAGTAACCACAAGAATGAAGCAATAAAACAAAACAAAGGAAAAGGAGAGCAAATAGTATGCTTCAATCTGTATTCAGACTCCAAAGTTCTTTCTCTGGATGTGGATAGCATTTTCCATCATGAGTCTTTTGGAGTTGTATTAGATCCTTGCTTTGCTGAGAAGAGCTAAGTGTACCAAATGTTGTCATCGCACAATGTGGCTGTTACTGTGTACAACGTTCTCCTGGTTCTGCTCACTTCACTCTGAATCAGTCTGTGCAAGTCTTTCCCGGTTTTTCTGAAGTCTGCCTGCTCATCATTCCTTATAGCACAATAGTATTCCGTTACATTTGTATAGTGATGAAGCTTTCAAAAGAACTCTGTGGCCCCTCTCATCAAGCCTGCCCGCATGAATGCAACATGGGGTCTCATAAACTAAACTTTGTCCCAGTCAGACAGTGGGAAGGAGACAAATGCCACAGGCTCTTAATTCCAAATATAGTCATCAAGGACAAAGGCAATGATCATCTCCAGAAACAAATATGCTGAGAAATGGCATTCCTCAACACAATGGGATGCAGGAAACTGCTTTGGCTAAGTTGTGCCAATATGTTTTCAATGAGTTGCTATTAATATTCGACATTTTTTCTGATATTCTTTGTCTCCATCCTAAAATGAATTTTAGGTCTTTAACAATGGTTATGTTACAAGTGTCTGAGAATGTACTAGACAGGAGGTCCATCCTACCCAGTTACTGGGGCACTATTAAGGCTAATTTGGGATGCCGATGTGTGCCTTTGCACATATCCTTTGCCCAGTGCCAAGTTAAACAAAGCTTAAACATCAAAGCTAACATTCCAAGTCAGGCCCCAAGGACCCCCACAAAGTCAAATTTATACTTTCATTTGTGCAGACCCAAGTAGTCACAGGGAGAACAAAGTCACTGTCCTCTACCCCTTAGCATAAGGTGTCTTTTTCTGTACAGAGAAGGATCATTGACTTCAAGCGACAAAGTGCCTATGCCATGGGCCTCTCCAGAAAGGCCAAGTTGACCTCTTACAAAGCAGCTATTGGTTTCCTGATTAAGTTGGAACTGCTGCACGCTATTAAAAAAAAAAAATGTGTCCTACTCCAATCTTAATAGATGCCTTAGCTTGGTGAGGCATTTCTAGACCTGCAAATCTTCCACTGATTGTACATACAATCACCTGTGTTTACAAGCTGCTTTAGTTTCTGGCAATGAAACTAGGCACTGTGGGGGTGTTTGTTTTTCTTTTTCCTATCATAGCTCCCTCATCGAAGTGTGTGTTTCTCTATTTATCCCTACAGCCTCATTAAAACTTATTTGTTATCCTTGGAAGTGTGAAGACTATAAGTGCTGAATCAAAGACTATACATCAGAAAGTAACAAATCACAGGTGAGATCAGCAGGCAACAAAGGGGTAAAATACCCCTCAGGAGTCTTGAAATATTGTCACCGTATGTTCCATTTATCTACACAAGCTACCCCAGGTAAGAAGGAAGACAGTTTTGAAAGCAATTCAACTCATTATGTGTTCCCAGAGAATTTGCCTGAAGATTGTTGTTGCTCCTTGTTTGTTTGTTTGTTTGTTTGCCAGAGATGCTTTTGTACTGGGTGGGGGGGGACGGGGAATGAACAAAAATAATATCTCATCAGGTGATGTACATAGGCTTGTGACTAGACTACATTTAAAAAAAAATGCAAAAGGAACCAAAGGATTTTTTTTTTTGAGGTTAAAATCTGCCCTGCTCTCTTCAAAAGATTTTTAATCTCACACTTCCACCCACAGTGTCTATACCAGATGGTGTTTGGCAATTTCATGGGCACAACCACTTTCTTACTCAAGGTCTTCTGTACACTTCTGAAACTTCCAAGTTTCCTTCTAGAATATTAGCTCTTTTCTACATTAGCCTATTAAGATGGGTTAATACTAGTCTCCCCAAACATAACAGTATCCCAACTAGTGGCTACATGTAATATCAGGAAGATGACCTACATTTACTAAGGCTATTATCAAGGGTGTGCTGGAGCTAGCCAGCTGATTGTCAGATTTTCAGCATGAGCATTTAAACCTCAGAAATTAGCAAACCTACCAATCAGGGACTGATCGATTGTTTTGTTGATTATCTAAGCTTAAAGAGAGATGGAGAAAATGTTAATAGTGAGGTTAAGTTTAAAAGTGTGTCTTTGTTCTTTTGGAGAGCTGATTGTTCAATTATTATGAGCATACCCCTGGCTAACAAGTGTAAACATCCTTAGCCTAAAGGGGAACCAACTGTTTTATAATGAACATTCTAACCTCTCCATCTTTGCTCAGATGTTCACACCCACACCTAAAAAGACCTCCTCTTTTTTATCAGTGTCTCCAAATTCAATCCTTTTAAATACTCTTCTCACATCTTCCACGAAACCTTCCCAGATACCTCTAACACTAATGTTGATTTCTCCCTTTCTGGACTTCCTATAACACTTCTCATCTGATTGTTTCATAGTATTTTCTTACTAGATATATTTTTGTAAGTTCCTAGAGTTCCTTGTTCTACTTTCATAATCTCAGAATTCTTAGCACAGATCTTGGCACAGCTTAGATTCTTGTTAAACATTTGTTGAATTGAAATTAAATAGAAATGGTGAGTTGGCATTTCTAGCTAGTTTGGGCTATGTAATCATATACATCAAGTCATTAGATTACTTTCTTGATGAAATTTGCCAGGTAATTGCCAACTTTCCATTTCACTTTGTGTTATATAGGCAAAGCCTGATTCATTCTATCACCCTTCCTTGAGAGGATGGTATAAATGAGACCCTCCTGGATCTATTTACACAGTCATTGAGGATGACTACCCAGCCTAGATACTGAGGCCCAACACATGGCCTCACAGTAAGGATGTAGCTGCGTCTAAGGACTGATATCAGAATAGAGATAGAGTTGCCAACATCTAAGAAATATGGCCTACAGGGAAGCTATGAATCATACCCCTAGTGCTTCCAGGTCCCTCAGGTTATCAGCTTTTGAATCCAGAAATATCAACAAATTGGAACACTGTCATATTTTGTTCCACAAAACCAGAGGTGAAGCAGAGATATGAAATGTCGGACAAGACAGGAATATGGACAAACCGTTGCATTCTTACAGTTATCAATAGCTTTTTTTGACTGAAGTTTTGTTACTATTCTTTTCAAAGCATCACAATAATTTGCAAAAAAAAAAAGAAAGAAATAATATGGGAGATTAATGTAATAGAATTATAGCAATGAACTTGGAAAAAAAATCTTACAACAAAGTGAAATTTTTATTAAGGTAAGGATGGATAGGATGATAAATGATTTTATTTCTTTGGTAAAAGGCTTTGTATACAATCAATTTATTATTATTATTATTTCCTTGCTTAGCAATTCCAAACAATTTATACCGCAAAAAGTATTTAAAACAGCATTGCAAAATTTTAAAATATAGCAATCATATTATTTTAAATGGCTACAAACCATGTTAGTATTAAATGGTTTTTTATATGTTTCCTTTTCTATTTCTCCTTTTGGATTATAGATTAAGAGAAGGGACTTTTATGCTGTAGTTAGTGACAAAATATATTTCTTATTAATGTATAATATTTGCTACATTAATAATTTTGTCTTTAATTATTGATGCAAACTTAATTGTGCCCTGTGTCCTTTTTTCTTGCAGCTCAATAAAAACTATATATTTCTTTAATTGGGCTTGGTTTGAAGATTGGAAGACAAAGCAAGGATAGTAATTTACTAATACACTGATCTATGACTGGAGAAAAATGGAAGTAAATGCCTTGAATAAGCTCAGAAAGACCTATCTAAACATTCTGAAGTGAAAGCGTGACTTTCCTTTTTGTGCTTAACTTCACACTGAACCCCAAATATATATTAGCCAAAAGATGTGGAGCACAAAGGAAGAGGGATCATTTTAGAGTGATCACAGTTCGAGGGAGAGAGATTGTTATGCCCTGTCACAATGGAAAGCTTGGTGAATTAGAAAGAATTGTAGGTGCACATTATTGCATACTCTCCTGTGAGGCATCATTGTCTGTAAATACTATTCAATTAAATGAATATTTATTGAGAATATATTATGTGCCTAGCAGTAAGAAGAGCTTATACTAGGTTGTAAGTTTCCTACTAGACAACAAACCATGGGGAGAAATAAAGATATGTGGCCTTTGACCTCTAGGAGCTAAGTATGAAACACAACCAGAGAAGGAAAACCAGGATGGTGAAAGGCCTTAAGGTCATGTTTTATGAGGAGCACTTGAAGACATCTGAGATGTTTAACCTGGGAAAACGAATGCTTAGGGAGGATACAGTAGCTGTCTTCAAGTATTTAAGGTTTGTCATATAACAGAAGGAATAGGCTCACTTTGCTTGGACCCAGAGGGCAGAACAGGAAGAAAGAAATGGATAGAAGATGAAAAGAGGGAAATTTAGACTTTAAGGGAAAATTTCCCAACAATCAGTGAGACAGGAAGCTTCAGCAGACAGCCAGTCACTGGCAATCTGCAAGCCAAAGCTAGATGATGACTGCTCAAAAATCTAGAAGATTTTTTTCAAACATGGATCAGACTAGATTGCTCCCTTGTTCTCTGTCTCTGTCTCTCTCTCTCTCTCTCTCTGTCTCTCTCTGTCTCTCTGTCTCTCTCTGTCTCTCTCTCTCTCTCTGGTTGAATTCTTGTCTCTGACATTAGTTGCATGAGCAAGGATTCTCCTGCATCAAGCAGTTCTCTAAGATGATGAGTTGTTGCTTTGAATCAATGAAAAGAATTTCCATGATGAGAGTGCTTCTTATTCAAGGAAATCAAATATGTATGTATACACACATACTGTAGAATTCACCTAGCTTACTGAGGTAGTGTATGAAGTATGACTCAAATCTTCAGTGTCAACTTTACTAATAGACCAGGCAAGAACCACAAATCAAATATGAAATATTTAAATGAGACAGAATGACAATTAAAAAGGGGAAAGTAAAGCAACATAATCATTGTCAGTCCCTAAGCAGATCCCAGAAAACTCAGACCTTAAGGTGAGAGAGGCTTTTGTCTCCAATGAATCCATGCCATGAGATCTGAATGTCCTACCTGGCTCTTGTCAGCTTTCTCTCCCAGCAGTTGATTGTGCCTCATCTTTTCACTTGGCCTCCCATACATAGCTCTTTGACTCAACAAAATAACTTACTTGATGCTGCTTTTCAGCCCCAAATCTTTTCCCTTTTGAGGCTTATATGTTGGCAGCTTTGTTTCCTGTATGGTCCCCCATCATCATAACTGCTGTTTACCTCTAATGTCATTATTATTCTCATAGCTACTATCTACTAAAGTTTTGCTATTGTGGCTAGCTTCCATCTTCATGGCTGTCATCTGTTGAAACTCTGTCTTGCCATGGACAGGGCTGTTGCTGATGTTTTGGGAAAATATCATTCCAGTTTTAGGTGAGACTAATATACCTCATTAAAGTACCAACACACTCTCACTTCTATTGTTAGTCATCCTCAAATCCCCACTGAGATTTACATGATAACTTTGTTGTATATTCAAAAAGAATAGTAAGTTATACATAGTAGATTTGCAGTTTCATGTGTAATCATCTTTTTTTTCTATTTTATATTATGGAAATGCTAGTTTTATTCCATAAATTTTAAAATAAATGAATGAATGAATAAATAAATCACTTAGCCAGCACACAAAATAACTACATATGTGTTAATACAATAGTTAGGAAATTGAAAAGTGAAAAAGAAGAGGAAAGGAGGAAGAGGAAGAAGATCTATGCTTTGGATAATGACTGATGACTCTAGTGCTATTTGTAAAGATACTTCTAGCCCCAAATTAAATCACCCATATGAAAACTTCCCACCTGCCATTTTTTCAGCATGTGTGTTACTAAAGTTTCTCTTTCTTTCCTCTTTTTGTCATTTTACTTCCATTTTCTACAACTACTCTGAATTTTTAACATTCTCCAATCTCATCAGGTGTGGTCCCTGATCTACTGAGCTTCAGCATGTACACTTCAGTACTTAAAGGATGCATGATTTCCCAGGTGTTGTAGTTCTTTCACCAATGCAGATCACCATTCCTCTGTGCCTCATTAGACAGTCTTCCTATATGACTGTGACCAAAGCAGTTTATTACTAGTAGATCCTCCATCTGGGGATGAACTTCTCTGAGCTTAAGCAGGCTTGTCCTCAAACAATAAATATAAGGTCAACTGGTGGTGGGCCATAACCAAAAGACTGTCACCTTGGTAAGACTCTATTCATATAGGTCACATAACCTACATTGACTTCACACCACAAAAGAGATATTAGAGGAGGACTTTCATGGCAAGAGGAACTATTGTTACTGTTGTTTATCCTTTATTTTCTAAGAGGATCAATGACATCATGGAGTGATGTCTCGTCTTGGGCACTCATTGGTTTTAAGTGAAGCAACTTTATGCATAGTCACTAGCCTTATTTTCTCTTCCAGAGTCATCAAAGTCCATTGGCAAGACAAAAGTCAAGATGAATGAGGATGGCCAGAGATGCAGTGAATGACCTTGGCATCTTTCATGTCTAATCAAGCTCTAAGTGCTCCACAGCACCTGCTTTAGCCACCTTAGTGGCTTTTGGAACAAATTGTTTTTATCTGACACTTATTAGCTGTGTGACTCCCAGGCAAGTAACTTAACCCCTATTTGCCTCAGTTTTCTTGTCTGTAAAATGGGGGTAATAATAGCAACTACTTCCCAAAGGAAAACTATAAAAATAAATCTATATCCATTTAAAAACTTCATTGCTTGAATCTTTCTCTTGAAGGATAATACCTAGTTGTCAGTGAAGAAATTTGTACAGAAGCTGAATGTGATGTCAATAACAGGTATAGGTTTTATAGCATCAAAGAAGGTTGATTCTTGAAATACTAAATTTATCATTAATATTACTCTATTCAGAGGTGTTGAATCCTATGATATACACAGAAAAAAAATCAGCCTTCAGAGCATTTTAGAAAATGACAGGCATCTGAAAGTATCATTTTTGTTCCAATGCAAATACCCTTTAGTTTGATGCTAAAATTTTCCATTAAATATAAAGCAACTTAAAGAAATTAAGGGAAAGACAGAGTGCTATTATTCATAGGAGGAGTATTCTTAATGGCGTGTTGATTTGGGAAAATCTTCAAGCATTTACCCTGGCAATTGTAAGGTAAATTCAATTCTCACAATGAAATGAAAATGTTTTGAGATTTTTTTTTGTTACCTATAAAAGTCTTTGCAATATTTTTTAAGAGCAAACTATAAAGGAATGTCTTTGTTTGGGGATTAAATTGAACTTATAGAAACATGGATTTTCCCCTCACCACCAGCACCAGAAAAAAAAAAAAAGACATTCCCTTAAGATAATTCAGCAATGCTACCATCCCATACAGTTGTAAATTTTGTTAATTCTACCTCAGTGATATCTCTAATATCTGTCCCCAACTTTGCACTAACATGGTCACCCTGTTTCAAGCCTCCTCATTGGTCTCCCTGAATTCAATTTCTCCTCTCTCCCATGTCTTCCATATAATACACAGGTCTGGCCATGTCATTCCCCTGTTCAAAAAGTTTTAGTGGTTCCCTATTGCCTCAAAGATGAGGTAAAAACTCCTCTCTTTAGCATTTAAAGCCTTTTACAATCTGCTCCAATCAATCTTTCCAGTCTGATTTCACATTATGCCCCTTAATACATTCTATGTTCCAGATAAATTGGCTTATTTGCTGTTCTCCTACACAATGTTCTATGTCTCTCCTACCTCTGTGCCACTGAAGAAACTATTTGCCATGTGTTGAACATCTCCTTCTTCATTTGCTGAAGTGTATTCAATTGAATTGTTGGATATCCTGTTGAAACATAAAAAAGTCATCCTAAAACAAATCACCACAACCTAAGCTTATGTGGTGTCTGATCCACCACTTTGTTGCTTAAAATTGGGTGGGGAGCTGAATAGATACTCGTTTCAATGGGATGTTCAGATGTAACATTTTTCAAATTGAACTGGATTATTCAAAATCATTGAAACTCATGTTTTAGAAAAGCCTATTTGGTTATCTCAATGTTCTTTTCTAAAAGAAGCAATTGAAACAGCTCTCTCTATGTATGGGAAAAGAACTCTTCAGGCCCATTTCACCTAAACAAACCTTCAGTCAGATGAACGTCAAGTTTTAAAAGAGAAGCCTGTTTAATTTCCTAAGATTTTTATTGATCCGTCCCTCATTCACAATTTTTAAAAACTCATTACCTCAAGTAAGTTGCTACAAATGGGCCAAATGGTCCCAATATCTCTCAATATTACCTAGATTTGCCAAATCATTCCAACCACATATCCTTGCTTCACCCTGACTGGACTTCGAAACATAACCTCCAAATGAACTGCAGATACATCATTTGCAGGTTTGTGGATTAATGAGATCATACAAAAGTAACCCTAACTTTAAGCAATGATTTCAGTAATCCTTGTCCTAGTGAAAAGGAAGCATGGTATAGTAGGTACAATGTTGGAAAGGAAGGAGACTGAGAGATCAAAAATAAGGCACTTGGGATGCAAATACAAAAGCCAGACAGTCCATGACCTGGTGAGCATCCACCATAATCACAGATAAGTAAATACAAGATAAACATAAAATACATGCAACATGATTAAGGAGTGCTAAGGACTGAGGGAGCCAGCAAAGGCTTTATTGAAGCTGTGACTCTAAAGCTGAACTTTGCAGGAAGTTGTTGGAGGTTGTCTCAGAGATGGAGGTGAGGAGAGAGAGCATTCTAGGCATGAAGCACAGTCTGTACAAAGGGACAGAAGCAAGAGGTATCATGTGGAGAACTGGATTCAAATCTGACTCAGATGATTACCTGTGAAACTACAGGCAAGTCCTAGTACCATTATAGCCTCAGTATGTTTCTCTGTAAAATGGAGACAATAATACCTTACTGGGATGCTACAAGGATTAGATTTTTTAAAGTAGCAAAATAGAAACACTTTTTAAATATCAATCTATCATGGTAATTAAGTAAACAATAGGATAATGCCTAGATCTGTTGAGATACCAAGAGTAAAGAAACTGGTAGATAGTAAAAAAAATAAAATAAAAATCTTTCTAGTTTTTCCCTTTTTCCCCACTTATTTTCAAATTATTTTTAAAAACAAACTTTATTATAGGTTACTCAGCCTCCTTATGAACAAAGCCAGCCTTAGAGTTAGAAGGAATAGGCTGCCTCCTACATATGTGGTTTGAGAGATGTCCAAGGGCTCCCAATCTTTACCCCCAGTATATCTTTTCCATTGGCCCTGCTTTGCTCCTGGGATTCATTGAATCATCAAATACCAGAGGTTCAGCAGCCATCTAGCCTAATCTCTGCCAGAACAATGGCCCTCTCTACATCACAGCTGACATAAACGTTGGTTCAAACTTTGCCTCAAGTAAGACCTCCAGTGAGAGAGAGCCCACTACCTCCTTGAGCAGTCCAGTCCACTTTTGGATAGCTCTTAATTTTTTCCAGAATGCCTAAATTATCCTCTTTGTAAATTCTACCAATTACTCTTAATTCTTCCCCCTGGGGCCAAGGGGAGCAATTCTAATCTCTCTTCTATGTTAAAGTCCTTCAAAATACATGAAGAAAAACAGCTATTATGTATCACTCCACCCCCTCCCACTCCCAAGTCTTTTCTTCTCTAGGTTAAAAGTCTCCAATTCCTTTAACCAAGCCTCAAGTGACATGACCTCAAGGCCCCTGTACCATACTAGTTGTCCTTCTTCAGAAGACCTCAATTGAAGAATGCTATTAAAATGCAAATGTTATCAGGTAAGATAACACATAAAGGCATTATCAGCCATTTATACATTAGCTCAAAATAGATGAGCTGGTTTGAGATTTAGAACCAGAAGAGACTTTAGAAATCATCTATTCGAATACACTCATTTTACTAATGAGGAAATGGAGGTCCAAAATTACAGGATATGGGTATGAACGCAGGTAACTTTCAATGAAATGGAATCAAGGAAGCCCTCCAGAGCTTAGAACTGGATTTGTTGGGAGATAGCTCCCTCGAATAGGATACTTACAATGCAGGGCAGTGTGCATCCACATAGAATCATTACACAGGCAGCTGAGGGGAAGGAAAAGGATATATTGAAAGGTGGACAAAGAAGGAAGGAAGGACACCTTAGACACACGTCAGCTACTTTATAATAATTTTATTTTATTCAATGAAAAATGCTACCTTTTTAAAGAAGGCAAACTAATATGCCTGTAACTCAGGTAGCATCACTCTCCCCTCCCAATATTAGGCCCCAACCCAAGCCACCCTTGTTCATTGTTTGAGTTCTAATGGCTCAAAGTGAGTGTAAATAGCAATTGTTTCTATTCTGGCCAGAAACTCTGATGGTTTTCCTCTCCCAGAATGATTCCTTTGTGAAGCAAAGTAGGCCATCTTTTACCTCAATTCTTACCTAGCCTTAACTAAATGGGTGCTGCTCAGACAAAGAGAGACCTACGAAAGACCTTAGCTTAAAGATACCAAGGTCTCCCATTGCATCCTGGGACATCACCAGTCATCTTAAACTATGTCTTGCCACTGGACTCCACTGACTCTGGAAGAGAGAATGAGGCTGATGACTGCACAGTTCTGCTTCAGTTAAATCCATTTTATTTGCAATTCAACATATCACCCTCCTAATGTCATTGGTCCTCTTCAACAATGAAAGACCGACAACAATAACCACCACCAAAACACAGCCCTAGTTTGATTTCTTACCAAGAAAGTACAAGTTAATGCTACTTACCTGAGAAATAAAGACTGGCCAAACAATTATCTGCAGTTTATTTGCAAAACTCAGAGTAATTTCCCATATGCATAGTTGATTCATTAGCATAGTTTCCTATAGTTTCCATGAAACAGGATGAGACCTTTCTATCAGAAAGAAAATAACCACTTACTAGCACAACTTTGTTCTTAGGGGAGTGATTGTGATGTTCTTAAAAGGCAGCCAATTACTTTTAGAGGCAAATCTTTTTTCTTAGTATAGCAATAAAATCCCAATACAGAGTTGGAGTGCTGCACACTCAACCCTCCCACGCTAAGAAGCCCCTCTCAGTTCTAGACCAACACATAAGAGTATAGTAGCTCCAATCCTAGGGAACCTTACCCCCCAAATCGGATGTCAACCTCCTTTTGTCCCATACTCTCTATGTTTTTACACATGTACTCTGGCAACCAAAGAAAAATTACTTATAGCGTAAATCACGAAGTTATTTATATATAGAACAAATAAAGGACAGCTATTTACTTCCTCTTTAAAAACAAAATGCTTAACATACACAAGACCCACAAGTACATGTTGACAGAACAATGCAATAACATGATACTGTTAACATAATTCTGGTGGTTGATAGTTAAAACACGTACTTTGCAGGCCTGCTAAATAGATACTTTAGATTTTACCTGCACTATCAAACAGTTCCCCCCAGGGCCTTGTCTTCTAGGAAGCCAGGCCAGAAAGAGTTCATACTCTATCTAGAGTCTTCTCCGAGAAGCAATGTAGTGGATATAAAGGGCATCTCATATTGATCATCTTTGGACCTCTTTTACTCAAATGGTGGCCTCCAAGTCTGGAAATGTTGATTTTAGGATCACCATTCATTCTCCCATGATCAAGCAAAGAAATTTAATGCAGAAGAGGTAGCCAAAGGCCCACACTCAATCTCCTCTTGCTCTAGCTGCCATGTGAGAGTAACTGCGGTGCCACTGAGGTGAAGAATTGGTAGTAGTCACTTCCTTTGCCACATCAAGGAGAAACTCAGATGATGCTGACCCAAACTGCAGTTAGGAAGAAAAGAGATGCAGAGGGTAGAGTTGTTTCCTTTTTAAAGTCCACCGAGTCAGAAGCTCTTCCACTCCAGTGGCCAGTAAGAGAATTGTTTCATCATCTTAAAGTATCCAATACCTTTAATGCTAAATTGTTTCCCTGAGGTAGATAAGGAGCAGGCTTAGATTTTAAAAAAAATTCATAAATAACATTTTGTGAAACTATCAGTTTTTGCACTAATAATCATGATCTTTTTCTCACTGTTTGCATCTTAATTCTGGTAATTTAGCAATACTTGACCAACTCACCAATGGACGAAAGACTAGAGCATCAGTTCTTCCAAAGTAGAATGTCGCCTCCAAGACTGACTAGTACTTGACTTGAATTTTTAAATTGCTTCCTCCAATCTCACATGACATTTTTTTCATACCCATCATCATATCAATGACATTCTAACTTGTATCATTCATTCATTCATAAAGCACCTACTATATTCAATGAACTATTTTATTTCATATTTGAATATAAACTCCCAAAGGGCAAGGATTAAGCTCCTTAATCTTTGTATCTCTTTCAGTTCTTAGGAATAAGTTCCCAATAAATGTTTGATAAATAAATGGACAAATATTAAAATATGGTTCTCTTGGGGGTTGTGTTTTTTTTAAAACAATTTCCAGACTTCTACCTGGCATGGTATAGTTACAAAACTTCACATTATACACATATTAAATTATTCATTATTTTCTGAGATCAAATTTTTAAAATTAACTAAACCCTAAAGGACATTACAAGTTGCCAAAAATCATGACTTTTTTTTACTCATTGCTTTTTTGCCAACAGTGAAGACTTCTTTGCACAGCCTTAATGACCCACAGAAGGGCAAAGTGTTAGACCTGGTTTCCATCCTTTCTAAGATATGTCCAGTTTTGCAACTATGAGCAAACCTCTTGGAGATGCAGATTTTTTTCTTCTATAAAACAAAAATAACACCTGCACTCCCCAAACCAAAGGTAGCTATGAAACCAAAACATAAAAAAGGCAGCTCTTATCACTGCAAAAGAGCATTTCCAATTCTTGTTTTCTATAGAACACAACAAACTTGTTTTCATAGAACAATAGTAAAGTTCATAGATTTGAAAATGGAGAAACCTCTGGGCATGGTGCCACACACCCATAATCCCTGCTACCAACAAGGCTGAATCTAGTCCATTGCTTGAGCTCTGACTCTCTGAACTACAGTGGGCTAGATCTTTTGGTTTTCCTTATTATGTCTGGCACCAAGATGGTAAGCCCCAGAAGCAGAGGGCTGCCAGGCTACCTGAGAAGGAATGAAGTAACCCAGATCAAAAAAAGAAAAATGAAAGCTTCAGAACAGTTAAGCATATTCTGCTCCTAGTTTTGGAAAGATAGGGAAACCCAGGGGGAAAAAAAATAACAAAAAAACCCCACAAAACAAAATGGGGAAACTGCATGGTTGTTGTACTTATTTCCATCAACAGAGCTAACATAACTATAAGCATCAATTAACTATTAATGAAACTCAGAATGTGGAAATTTCAATTTTATACATAACACAATATTGTCCATTGGTGCCCCAAATATCTACAAAAAGACACTCACTGAATGAGCTACACAGAAAATACTGAAAAAGACTAAATTCTCTTAGATTGCTGGTGTCCTAAATTAAACACTACTTTTTAAAAAATGAAGTACAGTGAAAAATGGGGGAATGGAGGTGAAGAAATATGTCAGAGTAGGACTTCTGTCCCTGGTATTGGCCAGTTCACAGAAGAAAGAAGTCAAAGATTTCCACACTGTAGTTAAGAGGCAGTAAGACAATATAGCTATACCTTTAAAAACATGTGGTATGTTTCACCAAGTTAAATTTGGGATCTTTGTGGGAAAGAGGATTGTACTTGCTATTTTTAAGACTACTATTTGTGTTTGTATACACATGTACATTTCTTTTCTTTGAATACAATGCATATTACAAATATTAAGACCATATCCAGACTATGTAATTATAGTTTTGTATGTGATAACCTAACAATTGCCAGAGGAAATATTTCATTCAAAAGGTTTGATTTAACTTGTTCTGTGCTGCCATGTTGAAAAGAAGCATCAAGGCTATTGCTACCTGCCCAACTATCATGTGGACCACCCAGACAGTTCTAACCAGGAATGTTACATAGCATTCAAGCTGAAAATAATCTTAGAGGTCATCTAATGCCCCATCCCTAACTCATCACCTTCCACCACCACCCAGCCTCATCCATTCCATTTTATAGATAAGGAAGGTAAACAAAGAGACAAAGATTACTTACCAATGCCATCTAATTCAAAAAGCATTTGGCAAGTCCCTGCTATGTTCAGGATATCATGCTAATACTGGAGATACAAAGACACAAATGAAACAATTCCTGTCCTTAAGGAGTAAGAAATTAGTAGAAATTCACATTTATTCCAGATGACATAGTTACATGGAAGTAGATCCCTAAATCTTGACTGTCTATTCAATACCCTTTGCAAGAGGAGATGAAATAACTATTTCCCTGTCATAATATAAATACTATGCTTCTATGAGGATTTGCTAAATGGAGTAGCCCTGAAATGTAGTTGGAGCCACAGTGGGATAGGGAAACATAAGGGAGCCAGGAATTGGAATTCTATTACAAAGTTATAGGTCAAGTCTCTCTATGCACTCCCAGTGAAAGGGACAGCTTTACAAAACTGCATGTAAAGCTAGGCACCTGTGAAAATCCGGGGCCCCTTATGTGACCCATGGTCCAGAACTCCAACCCTTAGAGTCACTTTTTGGATTGTACCCTTATACAGATGCCCCTCTAGAAAATTTAGTTTTACTCATGTCTGTCTCTATAGATGTGAAAAAGGATCTTTTGATTAAGTACAACCTTTATTTCACCCCATAGACATGTGCAAAACATATAAAGAATTCACAGGAGGCCAAATATAGTCAAAGCAACTCTCTTTCCCTTTCTTGTAAGTTCTACTTGACAGATATAGTATGCTAGACTCAGGGCACCACCCTGTCACTGAGATTCCCCCAGAAAAGGAAGCATAGAAGCCTAGAGAACAATAATCCTTTATTCTTTGGCAAGCCCCTACTCTCTTCTAGAGACCTAAGTGGTCTGCTAGACTCAGAATATTACATTAAGGTTGGAGAACACCTTCCCCAAAATAAAATTTTACACTCAGGTCTGCTAGAAAGTCAACCTAGACAGCCCATATAATTTGTAGTAGTAGTAGAAAGCAATGAATAGATTTATTTAATCCCTTGCCACTCTTCCAGCTCTAAGGCTACATACTTGCTTATCTTCTCTCCAGAATTCTGGGTATATGAGCTCAACTGGAATTCCCTTTCTCTCCCAAAGTCTTATTCCAAAACCTGATGTTATTCAGGAAATCCCTCCTCTTTCTCCACAAGACTGAGTCAAAGAATTCACCATTGACTAAGTTCATGTTTTTCCAGAAATCTACCCCAATCTTCTTACTAAAAACTAAGTTCAGAAACTACGGGTACAGCTGTTTGTAAAAGTCACATAATATTAGTGCTGGCATTCCACAATGTTAGTATCCAAGAGGACCAAGTGCCAGATAAATCTGGAAAGATACTATTCGGAACCCTTAGCCCATCATTCTGCTCTCTCTATACTCCCCTTGGTAGCTAGTGCCACAATCTTTAATCAGATAGATAGACATATATATAAATATATATATATATGCACACAAATATATGTATACACACATATACACAAAAAAGAGAGAGATAAGAGAAATATACATGACTAAAAGCTATTTCCCAATAAATAAGTAGTCACACATATGAACAAACAGTACTCAAAAGAAGAATTAAAAACTATTTACAACCATATGAAAGAAGGCTCCAAATCATTAATAATAAAAGAAGTGAAAAATCAAAACAACCCTGAGGTTCTACTTCATAGCCAGCAGATAGTCAAAGATGACAAGAGATAGGAATACTCAATGTTGGAGGGATTGTGGCAAAATAGACACACAAATGCATTGTTGATATAGCTATGAATTAATACAACCATTATAGAAATCAATTTGAAATTTTACGAATTAAGCTGATAAAATGTCCATACCCTTTTATTCCAGGATTCTACTGTTATATATATGCCACGGGGGAAATTGAAAAATGAAAGACTTCATATATACCAAAATACTAGTACTTTTTGGGCCAGAGGAAACTGGTGGAGCTGTGGAGAGATAGAGCATTAGGCCGGTGGTTAGGAGGACCCTGATACTAGCTGTGTGACCCTGGGCAAATCACTTAATCTATGTTGGCCTCAGTTTCCTCAACTGTAAAAAAATGGGGGTAATAATAGCAACTTTCTCTTAAGGTTTTTGTGAGGAATGAGTTAATATTTGTAAAAAGTGTTTTACTCAGTGCATGGCACACAATAGGCACTCTTCCCTCTCCCCCTCTCCTTGTGGTAGCAAAGAACTGGCATGGATGAGAAACCCATAGCCCACCTGAAATGGTATTTTTCAACAATAAAATAGCTATCCTATATATTTCTATTTATTTTATGTTTCTAATTCTAAACAATGAATAGCATAATTTAAAATATTACAAAAACAAAGATATACTTGTCATTAATCTCCACCATTAAAATTTCTCCAAGCAGAGGTCATATATAACCTAGTATTCTGAATTCCTAAGTTCTGAGTTCATCTTGGAAGGTAAACAAATTGGAGGTATGTCACATCTTTGTGTTTAAAGAATTCTGGTGTTATTATAGTCTTTCTCTAAGCATATATCACAACTCCATTTTATAATCTGACTCTAGCTAATCTATAATTACATACTTGACACTTAAGGACAAAGGAGTTAAATCCCTCCATTCTGAGCATTTTGAAACATAACCAGGCAAAATAGTGGTTCCGTTCACGGGTTGTCATAGTTAAAAAATCACTCAATGAACAGCCTGTTGGTGAAGTTTCTCTCTATTTTCTTAATTAGACTTGCTCTAGGACAGAAGACATGGTCTATTGTTAGGAATATACTCAAAGCCTTCCCAAGATAGAAGAATCTGTCAGAGTTTGCTAGTTATAGGGTTAAAGAACCCAAGATCATCTCATGCTATAATGAGCCATCAGAATAGGACGTCTGTGAAAGTGTATAACTGTAGAGTCAGTGTGGCATGCGGGTTACAATGCCAGCTTCCAAGTCAAAAAACCTGGATTAAAGATGTGCCCCTGGCCCATAATATCTTTGTGACTCTAGTCATATCATAACCTCTAAGCGTCCCAATGCAACTCTTTGATATAGTATTTCAAAAAAAAAGAAGTAAAAACCTGCGTTGATAAAAGGTCTTTCCTCACTGATATAGGTCCAGATGAAATAACTAGAAAATGAAGTGGGTTGATTAGTAGTAACAGCAAGAGATAGCAGATGGGCAGAGTGAATGATTCAGTTGTATCCACATAATGTTAAAAGATCTAGAAGAAGGGTTTCAGCATGTTGGGAAAACTTCCCCCAAGGACAATTTATGGGAAAATATAGAGAAAGTAACACAGTATGAGAAGGCATGAGTAGGTTATGATCAGCACGTTTGGAAAGAGTACTTGCATCGATGAGATCACAGACCCACTGACATCCTGAAAACTCTGCTACTTAGTTTTTTTTGCAGAAAAATACAGCTTTAAGTGACATTCGTTCCTAATGTCTTGAAGCAAACCAATAGCTAAATTTGGAACATAACCCAAATTTTCAGCATTAGTCAGACCTGTAATGGTAAAAAATAAATAACAGAAAGCATTAAAGCCCATTGCTCTCACAAAAGTTGAAAGAGTTAAAGAGCTCTTTCCCTTTGCCTCTTTCATCCTGGGTATGCATATTCCCATGTGTTTATAGGAGAATACTACTCCATAAGTGATTTTGTTGCTCATTTGATACTGGTTAACAGAATTGAAAGGTAGATCGGTGGAACAGACTAGATTAGGAAAAATCAGAAATAATCACAATTTGCTAATGCACGATTTGCCAAATCCATGACCTTAAATACTTGGGAAAGACTCACTATTTGAAAAGAATGGCCAGGATAACTTTTAAAAGTTTTGGCAGAAGTCAGGTTTAGACTTGCATCTTACACCATATATCACACTAATCCCAAAATAGATATAAAACCTTGAACATAAAATGTGTAAATGGATGTGTACGTATGAAAGAAGAGAATGGAATTAAGCACACTTCATAGTTATGGCTAGGAGACTTCTTAACCAAATAAGGAATATGGATAATTTCAAAATGTGAGAAAGATAATTTTTAATCCATAAAATTGAAAAGCTTTTGCATAAATAAAATCAATGCAGCTCAGATTACAAGGGAAGAAGTCACTTGGGGGAAAAAAGAGTATCAAATATACCTAATTAAAGTTAATATATAGGAAACTTATACAGGCCAAAAGTCATTTCCCAATGTGTAAATGGTCAAAGTATATGAACAATTCTCCAAAGAAGAATTGCAAACTATTAACAACCATATGAAAAGTGGCTGTGAATAACAAATAATAAAAGAAATATAAATAAAAATAATTAGCTTTCACTTCACACAGAGAAGATTGGAAAATATTTTTAAGAGATAAAAATAGTAAATATTGGCAATGAGCATCACACCAGTTAATAGTTAGTGTAACCATGAATTAGTCCAGTCATTCTGGAAAGTTCTTTGGAATAATTCTAAGAAAGTGAATAAAATGTCCATACTTTTTGACCCAGATGTCTTACTACTAGGCAAATGCCTAAAGGAGATCAAAACTAAAAATGTTCCACATTCACAAAAATATTTATAGCAACATTTTGTGTAATAGCTAACACTGGAAACAAAACAGGTGATCATCAGTTGGAGAACAGCTAAACAAATCATGGTATATGAGTGTATCTGAATAATGTTGCACCCAAAGAAAGAATGAATATGAAGAATTTAAGGAGCTATATATGAATTGATGCAGAGGCAAGTAAGCAGAACCAGGAAAACCACATCTATAAGATTAACAAAAATGTAAACATGGAAAATAGAAAAGGAAGAGGATAAGAGAAGGGGAGTGATAGAAAGGATGGCAAATTGGGGAAAAGGGTAATCAGAAGGCATTCTGTCTTGGGGTATGGGGAAGGGACAGATGGGGAGAAAATTTGGAACTCAAAATCTTGTGGAAGTGAATGTTGAAAACTAAAAATATATAAAATTTTTAAAAAGGAAAACAAAAATAAAAACACAAAGCAAGAAAAAAGTGAAATTATAATTGACCAATTTTAAACCCAGGGAAGAAAAATGTACTTCTTTTCTTTCAATGCAAAGGTTGAGGAATGGTGTATGAGTGCAGAATATTACAAGTATTTTTATTTATTTATTTTTTAAGATAAATTTATTTATTTTTAGTTTTCAATGTTTACTTCCACAAGATTTCGAATTCCAAATTTTCACCCCATCTTGCCCCTCCCCCCCATAAGATGGCATGAATTCTGAATACCCCTTCCCCTAGTCTGCCCTCCCTTCTATCTCTCCCCCCCTTCTTTTATCCCCTTCCCCTTCTATTTTCCTGTAGGGCAGGATAGATTTCTGTACTTCATTTCTTGTATTTCTTATTTCCCAGTTGCATGTGGAAACATTTTTTTCAAACATGTGTTTTTAAAACTTTGGGTTCCAAATTTTCTCCCTTCCTCCCACCCCACCCACCCTCATTGAAAAGGCAAGCAAGTCAATATACGCCATACATGTGCAGTTATGCAAAACATTCCATAGTAGACATGTTGTGACAAACTAACTCTATTTCCCTTAATCCTATCCTGCCCCCCCACCATTTATTCTATTCTTTCTTTTAACCCTGTCCCTCCTCAGAAGTACTTCCTTCTGATTACCCTTTTCCCAATCTGCCCCTCTCTCCATCATCCCCTTGCTCTTTTGTCCCCTTCCTCCCCTATTTTCCTGTAGGGTAAAACAGATTTCCATACCCAGTTGAGTGTGTATGTTATTCCCTCCTTAAGCCAAATCCTATGAAATAAGATTCCCTCATTTCCTCTCACCTTCCCCTGCCTCTGTTTCCCCTCCACTGTAAGAACTTTTCTTGTCTGTTTTGTGCAAGATAATGTACCCCATTCTACCTCTCCCTTTCTCCTTCTCCTAGTATAATCCTCTCTCACCCCTTAATTTTATTCTCCAGATATCACCCCTTCATCTTCAACTCACCCTGTGCCCTCTATCTATCTATCTATCTATCTATCATACATATAATTTTTTCCCTCCACTACCCTAATACTGACAAAGGTCTCATGAGTTATAAATATCATCTTTCCATGCAGGAATGTAAACAGTTCAGCCTTAATAAGTCTCTTATGATTTCTCTTTCCTGTTTACCTCTTCATGTTCCACTTGAGTCTTGTATTTGAAAGTCAAATTTTCTATTCAGCTCTGGTCTTTTCATCAAGAATGCTTGAAAGTCCTCTATTTCACTGAATGACCATTTTTTCCCCTGAAGGATTATACTCAGTTTTGCTGGGTAGGTGATTCTTGGTTGTAATCCTATCTCCTTTGCCCTCTGGAATATTATATTCCATGCCCTGCGTCCTTAATGTAGAAGCTGCTAAATCTTGTGTTATCCTGATTGTGTTTCCACAATACTTGAATTGTTTCTTTCTGGCTGCTTGCAATATTTTCTCCTTGACCTGGGAACTCTGGAATTTGGCTACAATATTCCTAGGAGTTTTCCTTTGGGGATCTCTTTCAGGAGGAGATCTGTGGATTCTTTCAATTTCTATTTTGCCCTCTGGTTCTAATATCAGGGCAGTTTTCCTTGATAATTTCTTGAAAGATGATGTCTAGGCTCTTTTTTTGATCATGGCTTTCAGATAGTCCAATAATTTTTAAATTCTTCTCCTGGATCTATTTTCCAGGTCAGTTGTTTTTCCAATGAGATATTTCACATTGTTTTCTAATTTTTCATTCTTTTGGATTTGTTCTACTGTGTCTTGATTTCTCATAAAGTCACTATCTTCCAATTGCTCTATTCTAATTTTTAAGGAAGTATTTTCTTCAGTAAGCTTTTGGACTTCCTTTTCCATTTGGCCAATTTTGCTTTTTAGGGCATTCTTCTCCTCATTGGCTTTTTGGACCTCTTTTGCCATTTGGGTTAGGCTATTTTTTAAGGTGTTATTTTCTTCAGTATTTTTTTGGGTCTCCTTTAGCAAGCTGTTGACTTGTTTTTCATGATTTTCTTGCATCACTTTCATTTCTCTTCCCAGTTTTTCCTCTACTTCTCTTACTTGCTTCTCAAAATCCCTTTTGAGCTCTTCCAAGGCCTGGAATGATTCACATTTTTCTTGGAGGCTTTGGATGTGGGATCTTTGACTTTGTTGTCTTCTTCTAGTTGTATGTTTTGATCTTCTTTCTCACCAAAGGTAATATAGTCTGACTCTTTTTGCGAGGTTTGCTCATGATCCCAGCCAACTACTTGAGTTTTAAACTCTTTGTTAAGGTAAAAGTCTGCTTCCAATGTGGAGAATGTAATGTCCCAAGCTTTGGGGGTTTGTATAGCTATTTTCAGATATACTTCTAGGGACCTGCAAATTTTCAGTTCTTTGAAGGTGGTATGATAAGGGTCGAGGTGTTTACTCTTTTCCTGGCCTGTGCTCTGGTCTTTGAGTTTCTTCCAGCCACAAGGAGTCTTTTCTCTCTTGGAACTGTGAAGAGGGTTTCCTCTCCACCGCCACTACAAGCTCCGCCACACCAGTGTTCCTCCTCACCCCAGGACCGCCACCCAGAACTGTGACCCAGATCCAAGCATGGGCAAAGCAAGAGATTCCTGCCTCAGCACTGGCAAAGAGATACCTGCAGTCCCCCTCTGATCAGCCACTTGATTCCCCCTCAGTCTGTGGGCTGGAAGCTCAGGACCCAGCCACTACCCCTGCACCCATACTCTGTGCTCTGCCCTCTGTGTTCTGGAACTGGCTCTGACCTAGCTCTTCTCTCACCAAAAAAACAGACTTGTCCCACTGACCTTCTAAGTTGTCTTTGGTGTTTGTGGATTGAGAAGTCTGGAAACCACTGTAGCTGCCTGTGATTCAGTCCTCTGAGGCCTGCTCCAGGTTCACTGCATCCTGCGTGCCCATGCCGAACTGCACTCCTCTCTCCACCCAATGCAATATGCCTTTCCAATCAACCATCCAGGCTGTCTTGGGCTGGAGATTTGTTTTACTCTGTCTTTTTCTGGGTTCTGCTGCTTTGGAATTTGTTTAGAGCCATTTTTTTACGGGTATTTGAAGGGGTTTTGGGGAGAGCTCAAGCAAGTCACTGCATTCAAGCTGCCATCTTGGCTCTGCCCCCAGAATATTACAAGTATTGTTAAATAGTTGATATATTAGTTGATTTACTGAACTTTCTTTTCAAATGTTTGTTACAAGAAATGACTGAGTAGGAAAAAGAAGAGAAATATGTTCAGAGATAAAAGTTATGAAAATACAAAAGATGATAAAAATAAAATTTTTAAATTATTTTTTGCTATATAAAATAGCAATCCTGAGTAGACACTTGAAGATGTTATTGGATGGAATCAAACATTATTTAAAACTTGTTTCCCCAGGTCTTTCTGCTTCTTATTTTCGTGTACATTAATATTATCTTTCTGATTATTGGTTGTCAAGCATGTCATGTTCTATATAATCTGATAGGGCAGTTAGGTAGCTCAATGGATGGAGTGATGGGGCCAAAGTCAGGAACACATCTTTATGAGCTCAAATAAGCCTCAGACATTTAATAGCTGTGTGACCCTTGGCAATCCACCTCATCCTGTTTGCCTCAGTTTCCTCATCTGTAAAGTGAGATGAAGAAGGAAATGGTAAGCCATTGCAATATCTGCCAAGAAGACCTCAAATGGGCTCACAAAGAGTCACACATGACTGAAATAACTGAAGAATGAGAAATATAGCCTGATACGCCTTCTCTGGAATGATCCACATATATCATCAACTGTGAGTAGTATAAGACCTTTCAGGTAGCAGGCACTTAAAATATGTTTGTTTGAAAGTAATGAGAGAGGCTCAAATTAGTTTTCAATATCATATTTCTCCTGGTTTTTGTCTTTGTTTTGGGCTGGGCAATGGGGTTAAGTGACTTGTCCAGGGTCACATAGCTAGTAAGTGTTATGTGTTTAAGGCCAGATTGGAACTCAGGTCCTCCTGAATCCAGGGCCGGTGCTCTATCCACTGTGCCACCTAGCTGCCCTGTCAAAATCATATCATCCTCTGTTAGATATCTAACTACTGTCTCCTGAGTATGTGACATATGCTAGAGGAGCCAGGTTATATCACATCTCTGGAGCCTTTGGCCTACTTCATTTGTTGTCATATAACTATTAATCTGCCTCCTGACTCAACTCTCAGGAAAGTACGACTTCTCAAAGAATTTCCAGAAAATGTTAGAATTCCTGGAACACATCTTAATTTCTGAAATGAATTGTGATAATGAATAGATTTATCTATTAAAAACTGCATTATCTAATTCTGATCATGGACTTTTTATTGTGAGATGGCATGGTGGAAAGCAGACACCTGGTTCAATTACCTGGGCTCAAGTCCCATCTCTGCCAATCACTTTCAAGTGACCTTACCTCCTTATCCGTAACATGAAGATACAGCAATATCTAGCTCATAAAGTATCAACTAGGTAATGTAGAGAACTAGCTTTGTCATTCTAAAACCTATATTAATTTAAATTATTATCTTTCTCAGTCACATTTCTTATTAGAACAAATATTTTCTCTCTGATAAAGTCAAGAAGGCTATTGTAATCAATAATGAAAGTCTCCATTTAAGGCTAGCTTTTCCATTAGCATAGTCAAAGGAAAAACTAATGACTTTAAAACAGTGTTAGGTGACTACTTTATACATGATTTTAACACTCAAGTAGAAAATAAGAAGAGGGGATGAAAAGAGTTCTCTATTTTGTACCAAACCAAACTACTTTTTAAAAAAAAATTGCAGTTGAGCCTGCTGTTGGTTGTTTTACTGGTTCAAATCAGCCAGCCAAGTGTACAAGGAAAGCTAACTCCTACATTACAATCCACATCTGCTTCTGCTAGAATGAAAACCCATCTGAGAATCAATGAAGCACATGGAGAGGGTCTAATTAAATCCCTATGCTATTTCCTTTAAAACTGTCAAATTGAAATTGTAATCTTGTATTCATTCACCCCCAGTGGTGTAGTGGTAATTTTAGAAGTGGGAATATTTAAGCAATAAGACACAACAGGGTGTGTGTTGTGCTGGGATATCACCGAGCCTGGATAGTTGCTAGGTAGATAGTTAATGTCCTGAAACCACAACCTTTCCTTTGTGATGACAGCATATCAGGACACTCTGATCAGTAGCATGCAACCACATTTTGATTCATTCTTATCTCGGAATTCAAAGTGATATGTATTAAATTTATAACAAAATCAGTATAAAATATTTAAGTGAATATAATTATTCATCATAATACATTACAATTGAAGGGATGTTTTATATTTTCAAAAATAACAAACATTTATTTAAATGTATCTCTTTTATCAACATTTTTGACTTATGGAGTAATCATGAAATTGCAACTAGTAGTTCCCTCTTCAACTATGTACCATCTTTATCTATTAAGATTTGGGTTTAATCTCTCTATCATCTTAGGAGACCTCCAAATCCATACCTTCTTGCAGTAATAAGGAAAAATGCAGGCTCTTGGATAGGGGACCATGTAAAGATTTAATTACATACAATTTGATTGTCTACCTGAGTCAAATGAAATGAAATGAGATCATGAAACAATATTGGCTTGTGCTGTGAAGACCACATATACAAGCAGAAATATGGGTAAAATAGCATTTAAAATTAGACTAGTCTGAAACTATTATAAAACAATTTATAGACATATAAAAATGGTCTAAATCATTGATTAGAGAAATGCAGATTAAAACAATCTTGAGATATCATTTTACACCTACCATACTGGGTAAAATTATTAAAGGGGAAAGTGACAAATGTTGAAGGGGATATGGAAAAGTTGGGACACTAATTCATTGTTGGTGGAATTTTGAATTGAGCCAACCATTTTGGATAGCAATCTAGAACTAGCTCCAAAGAGTTATTGAACAACCTATACCCTTCAACCCAGCAATAGCACTACTTGGTCTATTTCCAAAGATGATTAGGGGAAAATGAAAAGAGCCTATATGTTTTAGATTATTTGTAGCAGCTATCTCTGTGGTAGCAAAGAACTGAATATTGCAGTTCCCCCATGAACTGGGGAATGTTGCTGTTTATCCTTCATTATAGAAGAAGACCATGACATCAGGAAAATGATGCCATGACATGCAAATGAATTGGATTTAAGTCATGGAGGGCTGTGCAAAGTCACCAGCCTCACTTTCCTCTCTGGAGCCATCTGGGTCCAGTAGCCAGATATAGATCAGGATAACTGGGGATGGCCCTACACGCTGGAAGACCTTGACCTTTTTAAGCTAAGGTCTTTAACAGGAGTTGTGATATATGATTGTAATAGAATACTGTTGTGCTATAAGAAATGATAAGCTCAATAATTTTAGAAAAGCACGTAGAGACTTGCACAAAATAATGAAGAGCTAAATGAGCAGAGCCAAGAGAACATTGTATAAAGTAATAGCAATATTGTTTTAAGAATAACTTTGAGATAATAAGTTATTTTGTCAATAAAAGTACCCAAATTAACTATAAAGGACATATGAAGAAGGATACTAGCTGCATCTGGAGAAAGAACTGATAAATAGAAGTATGTATAGAATAATTTTATATACCTACACATATACACACCCATATATTTGTATATAGACACACACACACACACACATACACACACACACCTATTTGTGTCTAATAGTAGCCATCTCTGGGTGGGGAGGAGAGAAGAAAATATAAAAAGAACAGAAGTTTGTTTAATAATTTTGTTGTATATTTGAAAGGAAGAGTGAGTTGTACATAGCAGATTTGCGATTTTATGTACAATCATCTTTTTTATTGTATGATGTTATAGAAATGCTTTTTTTATTCTATGAATTAAAAAAGGAAAGAAAAAATAATTCAAAGAGGAAAAAATAAACTACTCTTACTACATCAAGATGAACATTGATAAGTGGGGGCAGCTATTTTTTTTTCTTTTGGGTTGACTGACATCATTTATTAATATCCCAAGTTGGGAAAAATGAAAAAACTTCCAGTCTTCATAGTAATTTTATGTAATTTTAGGGAAATTCTAAATTCACTTTGTATCCATTTTTTTATCTTTTGCATGTGATTTTTCTCTCAGTAATGGGGCGGAGAGACTATAGCACTGAGTGGGTAAGCAGACTTGTAGAGTTCTTCCTAGATCCAGAAGGCTAAACTACAAGAGTAGTTTTGAAATAATTCATAGTTCTAAGAGTTATTGAATCCAACTGTTCATACTTGGAGGGAAAGGATAACACAAATGCATTCTGACACAAGTTATCCATTTGAGAGAATTACTTCTATAATATCTTCTCTACCCTCCCACAAACACCCATATCTATCACTATGTATGAATGGCTTTGAACCTAAATGTGTTACTCTGTTAGAAATGCATCCTCAGGTACAGACCTAGGTGCAAGGCAACAAGGGGAAAGAGTAGAAATAGAGATGTTTTATTACAGATCACCAACTTGTTGAAGAAAAGATCAAAAGCAATAATACATTAGAAAAAATGTTTAAGAAAATGAATAGTGAACAATTAAAAGAACTTCAACTTGACCTGTTTAACAAAAATAAAATTGATACCAAAAAAGAATGTTGGACAGAGAAGGGAAGGAGTACACAAAAAACAGACAGTAACATCATTTCTATTTATTTTTTAAAATGGTTTTAATTTATATATTTTGTTCTTATATCACTTACATTTTGCAATTTATCTTTCTCCCCACTTCATCCCAAAGAGGCATTCCTTATAACAAGAAATAAAAAAGAGGTGGAAAAACTGTTCCACAAAACTAAACAACATATGGGGAAGAAATCTAACATTATATATATGTCCAGGGTTTTTCCCTACTTCTTTCACTTCTGTAAAGAAGCAAAGTGGGAAGAGATGCTTTTTCATATCTCTTCTTTAGGGACAAGATTGGTCAGTATAATTTCATAGCATTCAAGTTCGATTTTTGTAATTGTTAATTTCATTGTTGAGGTCACAGTGTCTGTTGTTTCCCTGGTTCTGCTTACTTCACCCAACATTAATTTATCTAAGTCTTCTTTTGCTTCTCTGTATTTACAATAGCCATCATTTCTTATAGTATAAAACCATTCTACTACATTCATGTACACAACTTGTTTAACCATTCCTAACCAATGAACATTATTTTGTTTCCAGTTTAATTCTAAAGTACTGCTATAGGTATTTTGAAAATATATATGATATCTTTATTTTTTTTATATCAGGTTCAAATGACATAGACATTTTATACGATTCTTATCATAATTCTAAATATCCAGAATGGTTAGACCAAATTATAATTCTACCTGTAGTTTACTAGTAAACCTATCATCTCACAACCTCTCCAATATTGATTATCCCCATCTTTTGTCATCTTTACCAATTTTCTCTGTTACATGTAATCTAACAGTTATTTTGATGCACATTTCTCTTATTCTTAGTGATTTAGAGCATTCTTTCATATGACTATTAATAGTATGCAATTCTTCTTTTGAGAATTTATCTATTTGATCATTTATCTATTGGAGAATGACTTTTGGTCATACGTTTATGTAATTTGCTTATATATTGCCCAGATATTGCTCAGATATCTAGGATATCAGCTGACATCAGAGATATTTCATGTAAAGATTTTTTTCCTTCTTATCCCACTTAAATTAATTTTATTCATTAATGGGTTTTCAAATTATATCTAAATGTACCAAAACTTATGGAATGCAGCAAAAACAATGAGAGGAAAATTTACATCTCTAAATGCTTACATCAATAAAATAGAGAAAGAATAGATCAATGAATTTGGTATGCAATTTAAAAAACTAGGAAAAGAACAAATTAAAAATCCTCAATTAAACACCAAATTGGAAATCTTGAAAATTAAAGATGAGATTAATAGAATTGGAAAACCATTGAATTAATAAATAAATCTAGGAGTTGATATTATGGAAAACACTAAAATAGATAAATCATTGGTTAATATAATTTTTTAAAAAGAGAGGAAAAAGACAAATTACTATTATCAAAAATGAAAAGAGTGAATACATCACTAATGAAGATGAAATTAAAGCAATTATAAGAAGTTACTTCTCCCAATTATATGCCTAAATCTAACAATTTAAGTGAAATGAAATCATACTTACAAAAATTTAAACTGCCTACATTAACAGAAGAAAAAATAGAATATCTAAATAGACCTATTTTAGACAAAGAAATTGAACAGGCCATAAACGAGCTTCCTAACAAGAAAGTATCAAGACCAGATGGATTTACAAACAAATTCTACCAAACATTTAAAGATCAACTAATTCCAACATTAAATAAATTACTTGGAATAATAGTTAAAGAAAGAGTCCTACCAAACTCCTTTTATGAAACAAATATTGTGCTGATTCATAAACCAGAAAGAGCAAAAACAGCAAAAGAAAACTATAGATAAATTTCTCTAATGAATATTGATGCAAAAAATTCTAAATAAAATACTAGCTAGAAGATTACAGCAATATATCACAATGATTAACATTGTTACCAGGTGGGACTTACACCAAGAATGCAGAGCTGATTCAATATAATGAAAACTACTAGCATAATTGAAAATCAACAAAAATCATATGATTATATCAATAGATGCAGAAAAAGGATTTTGACAAAATACAACACTCATTCTTATTTTAAAAAGTACTTAAAAGCATAGGTATAAATGGATTTTTTCCTTAAAATGATAAGATACATCAACCTAAGAACATCCAGCAAGCGTTATCTGTAATGGGGATAAGCTAGAGGCCTTTCCAATAAGATCAGAAGTGAAACAATGATGCCCATTGTCATAAATGTTATTTAACATTGTAGTAGAAATGCTAACAATTACAATAAAAGAAAAAAAATTAAAAATATTAGAATGGTCAATGAGACAAAAATCTTTTTTGCAGATGATATGATGGTATGCCTGGAAAATTTTAGAAATTCAATTAAAATCAATTGAAACAATAATTTTAGCAAAGTAGCAGGTATGATAAACATACATAAATTGTCAGCAGTTCTATATATCACCAAACAAGTCCTGCAAGAAAAGAAAGTAAGAGATATTTCATTTAAAATAACCTTAAACTACATAAAATAACTGGGAGTTTAACAAACTCAGGAAAAATATGAACATAATTATAAAACACTTTTTATATAAAGTCAGATTTATTGAAAAATATTCATTGTTCATGGGTGGGCCAAGCCAATATAATAAAAATACCGATTCTACCTAAACTAATTTACTTATTCAGTTCCATCCTAATTAAACTACCAAAAATTATTGTATTGAACTAGATAAAATAACAAAATTCATTTGGAAGAACAAAATGTCAAGATTATCAAGAGAATTAATGAAAAAATATAAAGGAAGGGAGTCTAGCACTACCAGATCTTAAATCGTATTGTGAGATAATAATTATCAAAACTGTCTGGTACTGGCTAAGAAATAGAATGGTGGGTAAGTAGACTACAGTGTGTATGCAATGCACAGTAATATATGATTATAGTGCCCTTTCATTTGGTAAATATAAAGATCTAAGCTTTTGGGAAGAAAATTCACTATTTGTTTAAAAAAATGCTTGGAAAAATTTTAATTTTTGAAATTGAATTGAAATTTTATATTTTGGTTTTTTGCATCTCTTTTATATTTCATTTGGTTAATAATTTGCCCACTTATGGATGGTACCTAATCTGATTCTCTTCTGATGTTTTTATTTACTTTGTTTATATTTACTATTCAGGTCACATATCCATTTTGAATTTATGGCATAAGATGTTGGTCTAGACTTAATTTCTACTCTCCAATTTTGCTAATCATTCCTAATAGATAGTCCTTTTCTGGAAAATAGTGTTGGTATATGTGAATAATAAGTTCCAGTAATTCTTTTTATTTCCTTGTTATTATGATTTTTCTTTGTTCATGTTTATTTTCTTAATTTGATTTTTCCCCTTTTTTCTTTTTAATCAAGTTTTCTAAAAGTTTATAAATTGTGCTATTCTTTTCAGATAATCAGCTTTTAGAATTTGTTTACCAATTCTATAACACTTGGCTTCCAATTTGGTTCTCTTCTAATTTTCAAATTTCCTCTATCATATAATTTTAAGTTTATTTGTTGGGTTTTTTTATTTTAAATTGCAATTAATCAGTCCTCTCTCTTTTCTATTTTAATAGGGACATAATGTTTAGGAACACAATTTTCCCTCTGATTTAGCTGCATTTTGGGAATTTGTATTGTCTAACCACTGTCATTGTCTTTAATATATTTGTTATTTCTATGGTTTATTCTTTGGGATACTCATTGCTCAGGATCTGATTATTCAGTTTCCATTTAGGTCTGTGTCTTTTGTTTATATTATTTATTGATTACTCTTTCATTGCTTTATAGTCTTCAAAAGATGTGTTTCACAAGTATATTAAATTATATTTATTTGTAATTTCTATGTGCCCTAGCACATTAGTTTTGGTATTTTTTTTGGTAAAGATGCTATGTCATCCTGAGTAATAAGTATGTTTTTAATATTCCATTTAAGAAGATGCCATAACACTTTTAGCATTTAATTATACTGTAGTCTCTTCAGTTCTATATTTTCCCTTTTGTTTATCTTTCTATTAGCTTTATCCAGCTCTGAAAGAGGAACATTAGAGATTCCTACTATATATGTCTTTCTGTAACTCAGTTAACTTTTCTTTTATAATGTTATGCCATTTGGTGCATATATGTTTAATATTGATGTTGGTTAAAAGGTGGAATCATAAAAATTATCACTGACATCCCAGAAAATGATAAGACTTAAAATAGAAATGATAAATATGAACAAAGATAATGAAGATGGTCAGAAAGTTTGAAAATTGACTAAAGTTGGCAGATGATAGCAAAAGGGATAGAGATAGAGTTGTAGTAGTATCAGAATGGCCCAGAATTAACAGAAGAAAAAAAGAGTTTACCACATTTCCTCTCAGCCCTCTTAAATGGAGAAATAGGAAAAGTGTCCTCCAGTGGAAAGATTTTCAAGCAGTGTGAATCCCCAGGAATAAGCAAAGTTTCTTTTAAAAGGGTGAGATAAAAGAAAAATATAAAGCTTAGAGGACTTTAAGATAGAGCAAAAATAGCAATGGACATAGTGGAATGGCATAGGAAGTTAGAATGTACTTGTGGGACTCATATGGCTAATTAAAATAGGAATGAGGGTTTGAAAGGAGATAATGTAGACACATAGCTTTCATTTAAGTAAGACTAAATGATAGAGATTAGGGACCAAAGTGATAGAAAGTAGAATTTTTCATTCACTGAACATATAGACCAGTAAAATTCATCCTTCTCAAAGTTCAAGATAAAATTTGCCGCATTTTCAGGATGAAAGTTCTTACCACAAATGGCCTTCTCACCTTGAAAGTTTGCTGCATCCAATTTTGGAAAGAGGAAAGAGCTGCTAATAAGGAGACCTATGTCACCCTGGAAATAGTCCATTAGCATTTGATGGCACTACAGAAGTATAATAGTGTATGAGTAATGTGCTATGAGTCAGTAAACTTGGGTTCTAGTACCAATTCTATTGCCAACTGCTATAACTGTGTGATCTTTGTTGTTGTTAGCTGTTTTTCAGTTGCGTTCAGCTCATTGTGACTCTATTTGGGGTTTGCTTGGCAAATATACTAGAGAAGTTTGACATTTCCTTCTCCAGCTCATTTTGTAGATGAGGAACTGTGGCAAACAGGGTTAGGTGACTTGCCCAAGGTCACAGCTAGTTAGTGTCTGCAGCCAGATTTGAATTAAGGAATATGAGTCTTCCTGATTCAAGATGTGACAGTTTATCCACTGTGCCTCCTAGCTGCCCATATGATCTTTGCCACTTAACTATTCAGAGCCCTGACTGCTCAAAGGACAAGCCAGGCAGTTGAAGTAGATGTCTCCTTCCAACTCTAAAATTCCAGGGAGACTTTTGGAAGAAATATTTTTTACTTATTTCTTTAAAGGACATGCCTGTTCATTTATGCTGGCTTTCATTTTTATACATAATCTAAAGAGTCTTAACTGTCTGCCATGAAAAGGAAATGTTTACTCATTAAATAAATGTGCTGATTACTGGCAACTTATATTACAAGGAAACAATTTTACATCATTCAGTTGATTCATTCTTTCATAAATTTCCCAAACAGAAAAGAATCATTAATAAGTGCTAAGTATTAATAGCACCTTTAAAATAAAAGTGATCCTGCTACAGCGTAAGCATATTAATGATGAAAATAATTAGTTATGCAATTAGTCTTTGGCCAGATGAGATATGCAGGTGGAAGAGATGCAGGACTAGGCATTTTAGATTAGGTAGCACCTGACTTACCTAGAGAGGGAAAAAAATAAGAAAAAAAAACTTTCTTAAGAGCTCTGCTGTTTTAATTAGAGATGTGCATCTTGAAGTACATACTATTTGCTTTTTTCCTGCTTGTGAAAAATGCCTGCTCCTCACTGGTTACCTGATCTAGTCAATGCCCCCAAATTGGCAACTAATACCAAATTATTTTGTATCTGAATCATAACTCAATTCAAATGAATTCATAAAAAGGAAAGGCTAAAAGAAAAGAATGATGGGTCAGAGTCAACCAAGACATCATTTTGAGTGTATCAATGGGCAAAAAAGAACAGACAAAAAAGAAATTCCTTTCACCTTGACTATCAACAGTAGTCCTAACAATTTTTTTTTCAAGTTCTCTCACCACTAGGTACAAAAGTCTCCACACAAAAGTCAAAACTATCACAATACAATATAGGGAGCTTTCAAAATTTAATTTGGGCATCTGAATTACATTTTCTAAATGGCCAGTTGACAGATCTTTTCAGAATACAACTTGTGTGTTCAAACAAGATTGACTCAGAAAAGGAAAAATCAGGGTTGAAACTGTACTCATTCCCTGAATTATTCCCAGAACCCTGCATTGTTCCACTGATTTTCCACACTTCTGTGAAAAAGTCTACCTAACCATAAAAGTCTACTTAACCATATTCTTCTTTAAGTAAAATCTATAGCTTCATAGTCTTTTTAAAGAACATGACAATAGTATATAAAATAGCTCAGTGTGTCCAGCTAGATGTATTATTTCAGAGAAAGCCAGAGATTTAATTTTTTCCCTTTTCTTGAGAGCCATGAAGTATTGCACAATAGACATCTTTTAATATCTAAAAAGAGTTTTAAAAAGGCTCTGAAGACAGTTTTGCTCACACTTTCTTTGTCAGAAAAGGGAAGGCAATGTACTCAAAGCAGGAAAGTAAGAGTTGTCATTGCATCTTTTCATTGAAGTGTGACAAAGTGAGGAACTGGCCAAGACTCAAGAGAAAGGAGATGATAAGCTCAACATCACAACAGATGAAAAGCAAAGCAATATCAATTCCTGCCCAAACCTCACCCCCCAAAAAAAAAACTCCAAATTTTGCTTGAGCTTTTCTTCAATCTCACCAAATACCTTATTTTTATAACCTCATTTTCCTGTGGTATCTCTGTTTGTATTGAGCATAAATTGCAGGAAAATTCAAATAGTACAACCCTATATAGCTGGGAGTTTCAGTTGGGTTTACCAACAAATAAGAGAGCTCCTGGCAGTTTTCACAGAGCAATGTGTATCCCAGGTATCATGATAATATCTATGAAGCTATATACTTTAAATATGCTTTCTTCTAGGAAAAAAAAATCATACAACCATGCTTCATTTCAGACAAAAAAATACATCTTTTTCCCCTTAGATAAGAACATTAGCCTTTCTATCCAAATGGACTTTTAACTACAACAGCTGCTGCTTGTTTATCTTACAAATTAAATGTAATATCTTGTGTCAGATAGGATAATAAGTTTAAACCTGGGAGGGATTGTTGCAAGCATCTAGTTAAATATCATTTTACAGGTGCTCTATGAGTAACAGCCTAGTCTCTCCCTCTATATAACCTGAGCTATTTTTTTTCTAGAAAGGGTTGGTTCAACATTTGATTGTCTGATTCAGACTGCTGACATCCCTTCCTCATTGCCTCAGTACAGAGTATGGGACACTAATTCATTTATTCGTTCAACAATGTTTATTGAATGGATGCTGAATAGGAGATATCTGACGACTATATTTATGTAACTTCAATCACAATAGAATCATTATATTATAGACTTCCAGAGTTGGAAGGGATTTTAGAGGTTGTTCAATCCAACCTCTCATCTAATGTAGGTACAGTATTCTAATTAGACAGTTATCCAGGGTCTTCTTAAATATCCTCCAAGGACAGTAAGCTTACTACCTCATGAGGCAATACATTATACTGTTGGATAACTCTAATAATTATAAAGTCATTTTTATGTCTTAGACCTAAATATGCCTCCCAGTGATAGATGGATGGACAGATGGACAAATGGATTGATAGACAGATAGATGGATACATAGATAAAGATAGAAGCACATAATGGCTGGTTGAATGGATGGATGGATGGGTGGGTGGAAAGGCATCTAGGTGACACAGTGGATAGAGTGCCAGGTCTGAAGTCAGGAAGACCTGAGTTCAAATCCAGCCTCAGATACTTACTAGCTGTGTGACTCTGAGCAAGTCATTTAACCCTGTTTACCTCAGTTTCATCATCTATAAAATGAGCTAGAGAAGGAAATGGCAAACCACTCCAGTATCTTTGCCAAGAAAACCCCAAATGGGGTCACAAAGAGTCTGATATGACTGAAACAACAAAATAATGGATGGATAGACAGATGATAGACAAATAGTAAGAGAGATAAGCAGGTATAAGTGATAGATAGATAGATAGATAGATAGATAGATAGATAGATAGATAGATAAATGGATGGATAGATAGAACATTTATTAAGTATTTACTATATATCTTCTACTGTGCAAAGCTTTGATAATACAAATACAAATAAAAAGTAAGCCAGTCCCTGACTCCAGGAACTTACAACCTAATGGAAACAAGATGGAGAAATGCTCCTGGGAGTCAAGGGCTGAGCCCAGTTTGAAGTAAGGATGACTGTCATGGATGTTCCCTCAAATAGAGGTTCCAGGAAGAATAACTTGATAAATACACCAATCAGAGGAAAAGGTTTGAGAGCTGGAGGCATTGCCAATGTGAGAGGGCTGCTGAGAATTGAGATGATGAAGTTCTCAAGGGATTCATGGACTGGGCCATGTTTGAAATGAAATCTACACATTCCTGCTAGTTCTTTCCTATCTCGTTACGTAGATTGTTCCTAAAAGCTTCATGGAAACAATCCAAGTGGGGCAGTACAGAGAGCACTGTATTTTGGAGTCAGAGGGCCTGGGGTTGGGTTCTAATCCTGCCACACACGCCAGCTATCTGACCTTGACCTATTACCTCACTTCTTTAGACCTCCATTTCCTCTTTGTAAAATGAGAGGTTATGACTAAATGGCCAACTATTTAGCTCTACCTATCATAGACCACAAAATTTATCACCACCATGGATGGTATTATCTATGAGTTTATACAATGGTGCAAAACTAAACAATTTTTTAAAAAAGTTTTATTAAGATCTTTTTTGACAGTATAGACATTATACATTTATTCAAATACATACTTTCTGTTAAAAAATAAGTTAGAAATCTAGCAAATACATATACTTTGATTTAGAAAAAAAATCTTTAAAATAGGAATCTTTAGGCATTTTCTGGTCCACATGAAGAGATGAAACCTGAGGGTTGGGGGGTTTCTCCTTATTCATAAGCTCCTGATTCATCAAATGGAAAGTCTGCATCCCTCCTGGTTGACACACTTCTTAAATTCTAATGCAGAAGGATTTATATGCACTCCCCATTGTTTCACTCACTTAGAAAACAGATTGAAAGAACAATGATTCTGGATTTCAGATGTCTGGAGGAAATATTGCATGCATGACATCTGTTTCCCCTGAGGATTTGACACACATTTGCTTTAATGTTACTGGTGTGTTCCTCATTACTTTAGAAGCTATATGCTGAAAATAAGAACTCATTCTAGTTTTCAAGAAAGCATAAATTCCTAAGTCCTTTTGCTAGCAGAATAGTATCTGTTTTAAGGGTCAAATTTTAGTGAGAGAAAAACATGAAAATGACAATGTTTCTAAGTGACCAACATTTTATGACCTCAGCAAAAGATGAGAACAAATCAGCCTTGCAGAGTTCACTTGCTGTTGGAGAGCTATCCACAGCCAACAAAGAAAACACCTCTGGAAAACAACATCTGAAAGAAATCAGAGCAATAAGTGACTCTGAATGGCCCAAATCACCCCCCTTTAAAATGTTTGAGGTGTTTATCCTCTGGAAAATCGTCTTTGGTGTGCAGGAGCAGCGACTTGCTCCCCATCTTTGGTCAGAGCCTTGGAACTCAGCCACAGACTGACACATCTTGTTCCAGGCAGGAGACAAAAGGCCAGGGCTGGGCTCTGCACTGCACACAGCTGGGCCCTGACATCAGCCCTGTGTCGTCCTCTCACTTCATTAAGAAATAGAAAATGCTCAAGATATTTCCATGCTTCATATTCAGGATCTGCTGGAAGTATTAGGAAGTGAAATGTTCTCTGTGGCTTTTCTGAATTAAATGCCCAGTAGAAAGCATGCAGGAGTCATTTGCAGAAGAGGATTGCCATGGTTTGGGTGGCAACTCAGTTTAAGCTTCCCATGTGGGCACATATGTAAAGAGCATCATTTTTTCCCTCTCTTCATTAGCTCTTTGCTTCAGATGACTCCATCTGAGGATAATGCACTGCTCTAGAGAACAAACCCCAGAGCCCTTTTAAGCCATAGGATAGTAGGTTTTGAGCTAGAAGGGACCTTAAAAGTTGTCTAATGCAACCCCTTCATTTTACACATGAGGAAATTGAGGCCCAGAGAAGTAAAATAAATTGCCTGTGGTCACCAAGATATGACCGAGTTGGGATTTGAATCTATATTCTCCAAAGCCATCATGCTTTCCACTATCCCCTGCTCCCCTCCCATATGCAAATCACTTCTCAAACCCAGACACTGAGCAAGAGCTTCTGCAGCCATTACAAGTCAGTGACATTCACCATCTCACACAAGTCAAAAGGAAATGAACCAGCAATTGATAGCCTCATTTCCCTTTTCTCTGATCTTTGTTGATCTGAGGCTAGGACTTGCATCCCATTTATCCTGCCCCATTTATACAAGATGGCTACAATGTTCCACTGAATGAATTTAAGTGCATGAGTGAATTTATTTACTAAATAACATTCACCAACTTATTTAAATATATTTCAGAACTTAATTTGGGGAACTGTGATTGTTTTTGCATTTGTTAAAGTTGTCTTCCCTGTCAAAATGAAGACCAAGTGTGGAGCTGATGGAGAGAGCCAAGGTGCAGAGGGTGGAAGGCCCTGCTAAAATGATTAAATGAAATGAGAATTTAACATTGTCTGATTACTGCCAAAGAGTATAAGTGATATTTCCAATCTGAATCCAAGACTCCGTCCTTATTTGTTGGTGTTGAGCTCTGCATATAAACCCTGAGCAATTTTTCTGAAGGAGTTGAGATGTGAGTGCTTAACAGCTGAAATACTGACAGGCTTGGAAACTGAAATCTTCTGTTTATCCAAAGACTAGGTACAGTGCAGACAGCCACAATATGAGCTTAGAGTACCTACATCAGCTTGCCAATGACAATCTTTAGGGCTGCACAGTAATTCAATGCCCACATTAGCTAGACATGCAAACAGAGAGAGAGATTGCTGACAGAGTCAAACTGACTGAGCAAGGCAGATTACCAGGAGTAAAACTTCTTTGCAAAAAGCTGAATTTAGTGGAGGTTTGCATTGTTTCTGCCTCTGTTTATTTTGCATATTTTTAAAAGTTGAATCTATGGGCATCACTAAAACATAATTACTATCAGCTTAAAGAGGATATGAATTTTTACTTTGTTTTAAAATGAAATGCCAGAGTGAATCTTTAAATAACCATTTCAAGTTGGATGTAATAACCAACTGACAGAAGATACCTGGAGAAGTCAATGGAAAACATTGCTACTGAAACAATAAGATGCTAAAGTGACTCCTCAGTAAATAACAGGAATTCACAGAGATGGGAAATCACACAACAGTTTGTCAGTTTCAAGTTTCTGAACAAGAAGAAAGATGTCAGGATTCCAGGAAGTTAATTTGTCAGCTGGCAAACTCAGGCTCACAAGCTTTACACAGTAACTACATTTCAAACCAAGGTCTTAGCAGAAAATTAAATATTTTATTTGCACAATCATCTAATCAGTGCAGGTCATGATAAGCTTGATTCTTTAATGCTGAAGATGATTATCCATGGCTGTAAATTTGGTACTATTAGACAAGAGCCTCTTAATCTGGGTCCTTGGACTACTGCTTGGCTTTGTAGGCAGATTTCAGGGGGTCCATGAACTTGGATAGCACATACATACATACATACACACATACACACATATACACATATATACTTGTATGAACATATATATATATATAAACATAGATATGTACACATACATATGTGTGTATTTCTTTCTTTGTTTATGAATGCCTAACTGAAATTTAGCATTTCCCCTTCCATTATGAATACAGACAATAAGCAACATTAAACTTTACCAGACTGACAACAGAGTCCATTACACACACAAAAATGTTAAGCACCCCTACACTAGGCACTTAATTAACTCTTTCAGGTCACTAGGGTACAATTTATATTGCACTGTTGCTGAGCTAATACAGCTTCTAAAGGTGGCCAACTTATATATAAACTGTTGCTTAGGTACTAGTAATTAGAAGAATCTGTCTCACCTCGTGTTTTGGCTGCTTTAAAATCATAGACTAAGCAAGCTTAAAGGAACTCTATGAAATCCCACTTCATTCACCCACCAATTCATTTATTCATTTGACAAATAGTTGAATGTCTAGCGTTTGCAAAGTGATATGCTCACACTGATGGGAGGTACATGTATAAGTCTTATGGACAATTAAAAATGTGTGATTATGTCAGAAAGAGAGATACAGTCTTCCTGTGTAACCTAACATACAACATGACCCCTTCTAATATGTTATGCCCATTGCAGTGTTTTGTAGACCAGTGGAAAATACTACTAAAAATAGCCATGCAGTTTCTGGGCAAAAGCAGAAGTAATTGACATTTCCTAGAAAATGATCCCACCTGGCAGCAGGACCATTTCAATGACAGGAATATCTGGTACAGAGCTTTGTCTTCAATATTATTCCACTTTTCTGAAACTCCAAACAAAGTTCCAAGGGAATCTTTAAAAATACTCCCCTTGAAAGCCATATTACACTATTTAATTCACTTCTTAGGCACTAAATGAACAGATTTTCTATGGTTCCAGCAATTTTCCATTGCAGCATAGTACAGTTATGCCACCATGGCTGAGTGTTGTTCATTTGGCTAATAGGATGCAAAGAGTTGTCAAAGGAGAATCTTCTAACTATATCAGTCAAAATAAACACTAATGTGGAAAGAATTGCTTATTTCTTGAAAACATTTCATAGCTTATTAGCACAAAAACACCACTTCTGTCTTTCAGGTTCATCTGTAACATTGTTGGTGAACATAAGAGCATTAGATGTGTTACGCATGCAAATGACTTTGGCAGAATGCTAATTTGTAAATGCATATTTGCAAATTTTAAGTGCTCCACTCTGCCCTGACATACACCCTGTATAACTTACAGGGTTTTGCATAATTGAAAAATGGGGGGAAAAACTTGTTACTCAGCTTTTCCATTTAACTTGTAGGAAACTGGTATTCAGCCCACCTGGATGTTTGTCTTGCTCTCACTTATGCCCTGCAAAAAGTGTGAATGAGACAGAACTTCTGGAGGGAAGTGAGGTACTGGTCACAAGAGGCAAGTTGTGGAGGAGGATTTTTCTTCAGAGCTGACATTAGAATGAGAAATATTTATAAGGTATGCTTAAGAATGTTGGACTTCAGTTGAGTCATATGTGGTTACTGTAGGAGCTAGCCAAATAGTAACAGCATCAGACCTGGTGATATGCAGCAAGTGCCTTACAGAGCCTTCCCTTCCCAGTGTCCCACCTCAATAGGCTTGAGGCTGAAACTGGTTATGCTTCACATTAAGCAGTAAATACATTTGTATACAATTTAAGATCTCCACCAAGTTTCTACTGAGTTTCTCCTCTTTGCCTAGTACTATACATGAGGCACAGAAGAATATAGAAATGAAACTATTTGTTTGACATCAGGAAATGAATTGTTCCATGTAGGTAGAATTTCCAGGTACCTAATGAATCTTCAGTTAAAGTTGTATCTAAAATAATAATGACTAGATTCTGCAAGAGGACCAGAGGCAATCTCCTATGCGGAAAATGCATGCGTTTTAAAGCATCCTTGTTTTTTCTTGTTTCCTGGTTCTCAGCTGTGTCCTAATTGAAGGAGTCATATATTCTTTATAATTTAGGTTTTATTACATATAAAATACATTACCTATTGTCAAGGTATTTGTGTGTTCAGTGAGGATGAAAGACTCAAACCATGAAACAGAAGATTGTATGAAGCAGCACAAAAATGTGTGCCAAAATGTATGGCACAGGGGCAGCTACGTGGTGCAGTGGATAGAGCTCTGGCCTTGGAGACAGGAGGCACTGAGTTCAAATCCAACCTCAGACACATAACATACTAGCTGTGTGACCCTGGGCAAGTCACTTAACCCCCCCCCAAAAAAAGTGTATGGCACAAGCAGCAAGTACAATGAGACCTGGCACACAACACATATTATAAAAGTTAAGAAATATTTGTTAACTGTGAGTTGATTGAAGGATAGTTTGTTTGATTTGATTCTCCCTCTTAATGTTTGAATTTATGTGTCTTCTACTCCATGAGGGTACTAGCAATAGACTTTCCAGCATGTGAGGATAAAAGAATCTGGCTAACCACCACCTAATATACACACACATGTGTATGCATGCATGTATATGCATACATATGTGCATGCATATGCAAATATATAATTATATGTGTGTGTACACACATATAATTATATATTATATATATCATCATGGATAGGCTGTATGAAGATAGGATGGATGCCTTGAGGGACAGATGATCAGGTTGAAAAAAAAAACAGAACAAGCCTCTGAGACTTGGATTAAAAAGAATTATCCACTGAATTCCACTACATCTTTCATGAATTAATATTCCAGAGAAGGTGAAGAAAGGCAAGAAGGAGGAGGAGGACAAGGATGGAGAGAAGAAGGAAGAGGAAGGAGAAGGAGGAGGAGAAGGAATAGGATGAGGAGGAGGAAGAATAGAATGAGGAAGAGGAAGAATAGAATGAGGAGGAGGAGGAGGAGAAAAAGGAGGAGGAGGAGGAAGAGGAAAAGAAGAAGAAGAAGAAGAAGAAGAAGAAGAAGAAGAAGAAGAAGAAGAAGAAGAAGAAGATATGAGAGCCTCCGAGAGAACAAAGAAAGATTATGTAAACACAAAGATTGTATAAATTCAAAGCTTGTGATTTGTTTCTACAGTATTCTTTATAGGGAACACAGTAGATGAGGGGGTGGAATGAAAACATTTCTTTAAAATGTGGCTATCCCCCAAGTCACTTAATTACTCCAAGTGTAAAGTAATCTGTAGGTCTATACTCCTAAAATTTAGTTCACAAGTCCCCACCACTGCCTTTACTTTGTCTTGTCAGAGGACACAAGTAGCTGAAAGAAAAGATATGTGAAATGCAAGAATAGTAGCCAATAGACATTACCTTAACTTTGCATGCATTCTCCCACAAATATACAATATGTCAGTGGGAAGGCTTTTTAGTATGGAAAAGAGATGTTTAGTATGGAAAAGAAAAGACTTGTGGAGACGTGATAATTATCTTGAAATATTACAAAAGGTATATATTCTGTAATTCTCAATCAAATCTTATGACCTAGGATAGTGTCTAATACATAGAAAATGTTAATAAATAATTGTTGGATTGAATTGGATTATGCTATATCCCCTTCAGTTCTCTCTCTACTTTCTGTTGAACTCCAAGGAACAAAATGCCCTTCTCAGGATAACCTAATCACTTGAAATCTCATCGCTAACTCAGCCTCAGATGTTCAATACTTTCCTAACTCCTACAACCTCCTCTCTCCTCTGATTAAAGAGCTGGAGGGTGGAGCACTAACCCCCTCCCAAAAGCTTTCCTTTATAGAAGTTAAGATGTGAAACTTCCAGCTCACTCTCCACTTTCTCTCACTATCTCTGCTTGGGATTGAATTCCATGAAACATGATGTCCCTATGCCCATGCTGGGAAACCCTCGCTGTTCCTTCACAACTCAGCTTCCTTTCATGTGTTGTCTTCCCACATTAGATTGTAAACTCCTTGAGGGAAGGGACTATCTTTCTTTTTTCTTATTTGTATCCCCAATACTCATTACAGTTCCTGGAACATAGAAGGAGATTAATAAATGTTTGTTGAATTAAATTAAATGTTCAAACACTGCTTGGAAGAAAAAATATCACATCAATCTTTTCCTTTTTTTCCTAGTGAGTGACAAAAAAATGGAAAACATTAGAGTCTGACACACAATAATTTTTATTAGTATTTAAAGTGAGCCACATGTTTTCATGTGGCTTACTTATAATTGCATCATTCAATGGTATATATATATATATATATATATATATATATATATGTATGTATGTATGATGTGTATATGCATGTATATCTGTATCTGTATATAGATACACACACACACTAATGATTAAATAACAAATCACACTTTTTAATGCAAAGGCACAAATAACGGTATAAGTAGACAAAAAGAATCATTAATAAAACCAAACTATCAGATGTGTATCTTTTCTCAATTTCCTACTTTCTTAAAGCAAAGGGATGTAGAATTGGAAAGGTTCAGAATATTGTTTACATTTCTCCTGGTGCCAGTATGCATGTGCATATACACACACATGCACACACAAACACAAAAAATCATTCACCTTTTAGCATGAGTAAGTAACCTTGCATTTTAAAATGCTCTCCTCAAAGCCTTTGACAAAGAGCAAATCTCACTTATGCTGAAAATCCTATGAAGTACAAGTATAGTCATTTTAAAAAATGATTAAAAGGATATAAAATCAAAAGCAATTGTTATTATGCTACTAGATACAATAAATATGAGAGCAAAGCAAGGATTCCCATTCGTTCCATTGTTATTTGATGCAGTTCTGAAATGCTAGTAATAATAATAACATAAGAGAAAGAAATTAAACTCATAAGCAAAGAAGAAACAAAACTATCCTTATTTGCTGATGGCATAGTAATTTACTTAAAAAACCTGAAAGAATCATCAAAAATTAGTTGAAACAATAGGTTCAACAAAGTAAAAGGGTACAAAATGAGCCCATGAAAATTAAGAGCATTTTTAAATAGCAATGATAAAATTTGGTAGAAAACAATAGAAAGGTAAGTCTAATTCAAAATAAGTTATGTATGTATATATATATATATATGTGTGTGTGTGTGTGTGTGTGTGTGTGTGTATGTATGTATGTATGTATGTATGTATGTATGTATGCATGTGGAAGTCAATCTACCAGGGATCACTCAAGACTTAAAAGATAATTACAAAACACTCTTCAAAGAAATAAAGAATAACAAATAACAAGAGGGATATTCAGTGCTCATGGATGGCTTATGCTTAATGAAAGTCAAAGTACTACCAAAATTAATTAATAGATTGGGTATTTAACTAATCAATCAATAAGGGGATACTTTATAAAGCTGCATAATGTAATAAAATTTATTTGGAGGAACAAAAGTTATAGAATCTCAAGGGAAATAAATTTTAAAATAACAATGAAGGGGGAATATCACTTTCAGGTTTTAAATTATTCTGTAAAACAGTAATCATCACACCTATTTAGGACTAGCTAAAAGAAAATGTTTAAAGGAGATCAGTGGAACCAACTAGCTAAAGAAAAGAAAAAAAAGGAACTGAACTCAATAATCAAATGTTCACTAAACCAGACAACAAAAATCACTTTGAGAAATACTTCATTTTGCAAGAACTACTGGGAAAATTGGAAAATTGACTAGTAGAAATTGGATAAACATCTTATACCATAAAACACAATAAGCTCCAAATGGGCACACAACTTCAATATTACAGTTCACAACATTAAAATAATAATAAAAAAGAAGATTGTGTACCTTTCCAAAGTATTGGGAGGTAGGGAGGTATTAAGGAAACAACACAGATAGAGGCAATCACAAAAGATACAATAAATAATTTTGATTACATGAAATTTATAAGGATTTACTGGAACAAAATCAAACTGTAGATTGGGGGGGGGAGCTTTGCATCACATATTTCTGATAAGTATGTGTTACCTCAGATACAGAGACCTAACAGAAATATATAAAACAAAGAGCCATGTTCCAGTGGATAATGGTAATTGAATATTTATTTAGAATCTACTATGTGCCAGACACTGTACTATTAGGGAATAAAGATACAGACAAAAAGAAAGAGGACCCTGCCCTCAGGGAGATTACACACTTTCCCCAGGGAAAGAAAATATATAAAAGAGAGCCAGAAAGGAGGAGGGGGAAAAGTAGTGTGGAGAGTCAAGGGCTGAGCTAGGAGAAAAATGAGCTTGGTAGATGTAGAGGTTCTGGGGGAGAAACTTGCTAACCAGAGAAGAAGGCTATAGGAGAGGAGATGTTCCCAGCATGAAGCAAACTGAGGGCAGAAAAAGAAAAGTTGTCTTAGAGTGTTAGAGGCTAAACCAGGTTAAAAGTGTGTGTGGCTGGTGTAACAACTTCCTCAAACACGGTTTCAGGGAGGAACTCAACAAAGCCACAGGAACGGAGATTTTTGACAGTATGAGAAGTCTATCTCCTGGAGTAGAGATGAAAAAGTTAACTGGCAGTCAGGAGTTGAGCTGGGTTAGAAGCATGTATGAACAAACAGCTCCTAAAAGAAGGAATTTCTCCAAATCACAAATAATAATAGAAATACATATCAAAAGACTCTGATACTTTAGCTCACACCCAGCAAAATGATGAAAAACATTGGGAATAAGTCAATGTCAGGGAGGCTGGGGAAGTATGGGCATACCAATGCACTGTAAATAGAGCTGTAAATTGGTCCAATCATTAGAGTTATACAAAAGACATGCTCTTTGACACAGAAAACCCACTGCTAAGCACATATTCCAAGGCAATCAAAGACTAAAAGAAAGGTACTAAATACAAGATAAATATTCATAGTGGCACTTATAGCAGCAAAGACCTGGAAACACCATTGACTGGGAAATGACTAAGGAAATTGTGGCACATGAATATAACAGAAAGTTATAAAAAAAGGTGAATAAGAAGAACACAGAGTAGCACATAAGACTGTAAACTAGAGAGCTGGGACTGCTTTTTGATTTTCTTTGTCCACCCAGTACTGAAATCAGTACCTGGCACGTTAAGTAGGTACTTAATAAATGAGTTTGACTTGGTAACTTATATGTACTGATAAAAAATGAAGAACCAGAAACTAGAATGATAATGGAAACAACAAAAATACCAACCTGAATTCTGTGTATTTATAATATTCAAGTTTGACCTTGAAAAAGAAATGAGACAAAGCATCTTTCATTCTTCAAAGGAGAGATCGGGAACCCTTCTAGATCATTAAGTATTGACTAAGTGCCTACTATGTGCCAGGCACTGTGCTCAGCACTGTATGGGTGTAGATAGAACATTACACACAACCATCAGATTCAATTAATGTATTCAACTGTTTTGCTGAACTCCTTCTTTCTTTGTTATGCTTTGTTAGAGAAAATATTTCTCTGGGTTGGGGAATACACATATCCAGAAATTAAGATGAGGGAAAAAAACAAAAGATGTCAATTTTAAAAAACAAGAAAATACTATCTTTAAAACATTGCCTCCCATGGATAAAGATGATTGATCCTTTATAGCACTATATTTGGATGGGAAGGAAAGCAATATGATCAATGATTTCTATGCCATGCCTTCCTTTGCATTCACCTATGTTCTGCTTGGTAGTCTGAAATTTTTGTCTTCCGTGGGCGTGTGTGTTGTGTGTGTGTGTGTGTGTGTGTGTGTGTGTGTGTGTGTGAGAGAGAGAGAGAGAGAGAGAGAGAGAGAGAGAGAGAGAGAGAGAGAGAGAGTTTCTGGTAAGGGTAATAAATTTAACCTGGTGTATATGCATGCCTTTACTCAGCTTCCAGTGTTATCAAAGTACACATCCACAAGATGCTTAGGGGTAGAAATTTCATCTGTAACCAAGAAATAAGGAAATACTGTAACACCTAAATTTGGTCACAGAATCATTAAACAAAGGAATACACAAGGTATGGAAAAGATGTAAAATATGACTGCAACTGTTGTTAATAATCCTAATTCTATTATGTTTCTTTAAGAAAAAAAGAAAGTAACATTCATTAATTAGTATATCATCATATCTAACTTTCATGGGGCAAAAAATTCTTTGAGGAGTACCTAAAATAAGATTTTGTAATCATGATTTTCCCCAAACAAATGACGTTTTCTCTCTCTCTCTCTCTCTCTCTCTCTCTCTCTCTCTCTCTCTCTCTTCTCTCTCTCTCTCTCTCTCTCCCTCCCCTCTCTTCTCCTCTCCCTCCCCCTCATATATATATACATGTTTGTGTATATACATATGTAATTACACATGTATATATAATGTACATTAATATAACATATGCATTGTGTGCACAGGTCTACAAAGGTATATTAATAATACTTATGTACATATGTACATATATACACACACTATATATATAACAGTCTAAAAGTTTTAGTATATTTTTAAGCTTTTAAAGCTTAAATATATGTATACATTTATGTGTATACATATATATGTATATATACATACATACATGTATATAAATATATATGTATGCACACATATAAACATACAAGCATATATGTAAGCAAAATTTCTGTTTTCCTTTTTAACCTTCAAAATATTTCAAATACTTAACTAAAATATTACATAAGCACATTTAAATTTCCCAATAATATTCAAAAACTAAAATGTGACTGCCTATTGTGAGATCTGTAACATACACCTTCTGAATTTCAATTTCCAAATGAATTTTGATACTTCTTCAAAATGACTATGCAGTGCAGCTAACCTAAAATGTTGTAGATTACAAGAAAAGAACTGCTTCATGAAAAAATGATTTAGCAGGCAATTTTTTAATGGTAAGACTTTGGATACCTGTTATTTCTATTGAGAGCATAAGTAATGAAATCACTATGAGCTAATTCATTAAAAATTTATGTGAATTTTTTGAACTTTTATTATTTAAAGTTAGGGATTATTTATACTCATTTCTATTGCTGTCTCAGTAAATGCCACCTTCTTTGGTTGTGTTTTATATTAACAAAGTGCCCATAGGTGGATACATTTTATATTTTCATTAAAGTTATTTTATAACAAGGAATAAAGGTAGATGAAGTGACCCAAGAAAATCAACTCATTTTTCCTACCTCTTGATGGTAATAAATGGAAAGAGAATTCTTAAGGAAAGAGAAAATACCTTCTTGGTTGGTTAGTAACTTTGGAGTTAGCTCTGGTCTGTTCTGTGGTTAAGCTGTTGATGGACTGTCTGGGCTTAGTCTGGCCACCCATCTAGTTTTTAATCCATGTACCCAGTTTTGTGGGTATCTTCCTGCTCTTATGTTTTTAAAATTATGTTTAATTTTCACTGATCTCCTGTTATGATGACCTTTGAAGTCAAAACATTAACCCACCTTGCATGGGCTGCATATGATGTTATACAAGTAAATTAGGTATTGGACAAAAGGAGAAAGTTCAACACTTTGTAGGCAACCCAGTAAGTTAGGGACAGGGGAGGATTGTAATCTGCTGAGACTTTCTCCAGTTACTATCTATAGTTTCATTATAATAAATAAAATAAATAAATAAATTAAATAAAATAAAATAGGAAGAACCTCTCATTGGTCTCAAACATTTAGACTTATGTAGCATGTAGTATCAGATTTCATGAAATACAGAACACAGTACTGATAAGAAAGTAGAAAAAAGTGTACTGAACAGACTCAAAAATTGATATGTTTAGAAGAGCTCATTTTATCTATACCTATCAACCTTCACATTGTTTTTGAAGTAATTATGTTATGGTAATAGTGGGTATTTTCAAGTGTCATGGAGATGAATTGTGCAACAATATATTGGTTGTAAAATTACAGTAGTGAATATAAAAGGCTGCTGAAGACAGTGTTTGTAGGTGAGTAGGGACTCCATTTTGTCCCTCTACTCAAATTCCTTGGGAGCTAGCAGCTCTGACACCATGATGGACTAGGGCCAGAAGCCACAGATTGATAAGGACACCTGAGAGCATGCAACTGGAGGACAGGGTATCATCAGATAGGAAGAAGGGTCTGGGGGCTTTGGAGACCACAGTCAACAGCTCCATTGGCACTTGCTCCAAATATGAGAGGGTGAGAAGTGGAGCTGCCAGAGTAAAGGATAAGAGATAGATGAAGACAGGGTACAAACAGGGTAGCACGAAGAGAAACACTGGCCTGGGAGTAAAAAAAAGTCACTAAGACATGTACTGGGGACCATCTTAGGCAGAACAAAGCCAAAGGGAGCAGGGACAAAAGTGACTAGAACCATTCATGCTTCCCTGAATAGAATTAGTGATTCTTCACTTGTCCCTTTCTTGCTTCCTTTCCACTCTCTTGCTTTCAGGAGACAGATATGAGTCTGTTCTGCAGTATTAGATTCTTAAAAGTTTGTTTTCATTCAGCTACATGAACTCTTTTAAAATGCCAGTTTTTCTAAGATAAATTTGATTAACCATTGCTTTGCTGATCTGCAGGTATACAGTCAAATGAAGCAGAAGTAAAGGCAGTAGATGTGAAAAAGCCTAGGAAAGGGAAAAAGGAAGGAGGGAAGGAGGGAAGGAAGGGGGGAGGGAAGGAAGGAAGGAAGGAAGGAAGGAAGGAAGGAAGGAAGGAAGGAAGGAAGGAAGGAAGGAAGGAAGGAAGGAAGGAAGGAAGGAAGGAAGGAAGGAAGAAGGAAAGAAAGAAAGAAGGAAGGAAGGGAGAGACAGAGTTTACAACTGCAGCAAAAAAAAAAATTTAAATCGCCAAGGAAATTCTTGTTGGGAATTACAACAGAACAAATGATTGTTTTTGATTCATATTTCCATAATTTCCTAGATGAGGGATAAACCACAGATCTGGATAATTTCTAGACAAACGACTAAGCAGTTTTTGTAGGGTCAAGTTTAGTAGCTGGAATTGAGACAAGAGGAGGACACTTCAGGTATTTCCCCTTCTGCTTGTCTTCCAAAAGTGGATTTGAAAGGAAATCTATTCCCCTTGAAGGGCAGAGCCAAGGCAGTACCTTGAAAGAAAGGCACACCCAAAGAGGAGGATGAAAGAAATGGCTAGGCCAGGGATGGGGAACCTGCAGCCTCAAGGCTACGTGCCACACTTGAGTACCTAGAAGGGCCACATGCAGCCTCGAGGCCACAGGTTCCCCACCCCTGGGCTAGGCAGTAGCAACTTAACACACTCAAAGGTAAGGGCCAGAAAGAGGGAACAAGGAACCCCCTACTCAGGTCAGATAAGCCTAATACCATGACATTGTTACATGAATGGCATGTATTATGAGATGATATAGCAGGGCTACAGACAGGACTTGATATTTAGAATAGATTCTTATGAAACAAAATTCACTGTGGTAAGGTTTCCATCATTCCAATTAATGAGGAGGAAAAGCAATCAGAATTAGTGAAACATGCAATTCAACAACTATTTATTATTTGTTAACATGCTTACTGTGTTCAAAGCACAGTGCCAGACACCTAAGAAACAAAATGTTTAGCTCATACATAGTCCCCATCATCATAGATTTGGTAATCTAGTAGAATTATAAAGATACGTAATTCAATTATTTTAACTAATATTCATTTACGATAAATAGAATCCATTTTATGCAGAAACAAAAGATTAAGAGCCTTAAAAGCAATCTTTTTTCTTATATGAGTTAAATATACAAGAAGTATATGTCTTAGAGCTGCAACAGGTTTGAGATTATTAACCACAGATCATAAACCTAGGACACTGTCACAGCTTATGAAATTATATTTATGCTATTAATTGGCTTCAAACTTTTCTTTTGCAGAAATAAGGAGTTTTGTAGTAATTCATCAATGAGCATTTATTAGGATCCTACTATGTGCCACGCACTATGCTAGGCACTGGGGACAGAAATCAACAAGTAAAACAGTCCCTATTTTAAAGGAATTTACCTTCTAGCAGCAATTAAAAGAAAGGAACTTTCCTTATGTTTTGCCCATCCCAGGTCAAATTATCACAGATTCTAAATTAGAAGTCTACAGTATTTCCTGACCATTTCTTTTTAAATCAAAGTGTCCCTATCCTGGAAAAAATCCATCTGAGATGTAATAAAATGCAATAGGAATGTAGAAAAACCTTTTAATATGTTTAAAGAAATATTGTTAATGTACAATACAATATTAAAAATAATCCTCAAAATAGGTCACAGAATATGAATGCACAGTCGATGGGATTAGTTTTGTTTAGCACAATAGCTCAAAGGCATAAACAGGAAACAATGAGGGTTAAATAAATGGAAGATACAGGACTGAAATGTCAGCAAGGCAGCTCCTTGCTTGTTCAGACCTAGTATTCTGTGAAAGATACTGACTTTTAGAAATGAATAGGCTGATCTTGGCTTAAGGAAGACACATAACAGAGGAATCAACTCAGAATGCAACAGGAAATTAACTAGCTGGTGAAACACAGAGATGAGGGGACTTAGCAATGTTCTAAAAGTAAATCTTCAGGTAACATTCACTAAGACCTTTCCTTTCCTTACTTTTGGAGATGCCTGTAGCACACTTTTTGGTTATCTTTTTCTTTCACATTTCAAGTGTTTTATATCAAAGCTTAAAGATAGTCTTTTTAGGAAAATAAAAACAACTTTTCTCCTTTTAAGAGAGTGTGGTAGGGCAATCTCATAAGAATAAAATTTTCTCAACAGTGTGAGATATTGAGAAACAACTGTAACAAGCAATTAATAGAGTGATTTCCATTTTTGCACTATCATCTATGATCTTTTTGATATAGTGACCTTTATACAGTCATATACTTGCAGTGACTGTGGAAAATATATACAGGCTTTGGAAGACAAAGTAGAAACATCATGATCTCCTCTTCATTTCTACTAGATTGACAGTGTTTCTTTAAAAATGGAACAAGTATAACTGCATTTGTGATTACACTAGCAATTCAGGCTACCAAAACTCATTTTCAGCACTTTTCCAGACCCCACAACTCTATGTTAAATTGAACACAATAAAGAAGAAAAACCACTTCTCCAATGATTATCATTGATTGTAGATGACAAAGTAGAAGACAAGCAAAGGACAAAGGAATCCCATTACATATATATGTATATAGATAGATAGATAGATAGATAGATAGATAGATAGATAGATAGATATACACACACACATACACACACACACACACACACATATATACATATATATACACATATATATCCTGAAAGAAATATATTGCCAAATGTTTTTACATGTGGTTTTCTTTCTTCCTTTTAGACTCAGGTAAGCTGGATTATCACTTGGAATCATTGCACAAGCTCAATAGATCCTTATAGCATAGGTGTTTCTTTATCATATGTAATGAGATATCTTCATCAAGCTTCCAGACTGGGCAACTTTAGTAAAATAGTGATTCCAATGTGATCCTGGCCTAACAACCCAAAGCCAGAGATACAGTTTTCTAAAAGTCTTTGTCAACAGACTGGTGATTAATTACTTGGCCAAGGCAACTGATAAAACAAAGACAAACATAAGATGTTAAGGGAAAAAAAGAACATAGATAAAACATTTTAAAAATACACAGGAGAGAGCAGAAAGATGCTCAGAAGCAGATAAAGAAAAACAAGGCAATTTTGTTATTATCGTGACAAATTTAACATGCATTTTTTAAAATAATGGTAAATAATAGAAGGCAACAGTTCCACATGTAATCCTCTTTTCTGTTCTTCTTTGCATGTTCAAATGTTCATGTTTATTGATATTTAAGTTCTTAATAAAATAGGAGAAAAATTGCCTTCAGTGACCTGTCTGCTTCTGCAACAATAGTGGTAGTGCAGTGGGTAAGGAAGTAAAGGTTATGAAGATCCACTTATAAGCATTGGCTTAATTGTTGGCATTCTAAACATTAGATCACTGCCTAGTGAAAAACAAGTGGACCCACTACAGGAAGAAATGAAAGGAATCAATATTGATATTGTCATTATAAGTGAAAGCAGAAGACAAAAAGGAATTGCATCTAAATGGAAGGGTGGTTCATAGGTTCTCCTCAGAAAGGCAAATTAAGGAGCTAATATCGTGGGTTATTTTGTCTTTCCAAAGTTAACATGAAACATGATTCCTGGACAGTTACTTGGCTCATATTGCAATGATTGTGATATGTTTGCAAAAAGAGCAACTTCTAAATGATGCAGAAGTCTTGTGCCTATTTATTCTTCAAGAAAAGAGACAGAAAGTGTTGGACATGGTTAGCAAGCACCAAATAACTTCACAGAGAGACAAAACAATGAAATTATTCTGTTAAAAAAAAATAAAACAAGGGGCAGCTAGGTGGTGCAGTGGATAGAGCACTGGCCCTGGAGTCAGGAGTTCCTGAGTTCGAATCCAGCCTCAGACACTTGACACTTACTAGCTGTGTGACCCTGGGCAAGTCACTTAACCCCAGTTGCCTAAGGGGGAAAAATTTTTAAAAAAAATAAAATAAAACAAGAAACAGCCAATTACTGAAACAGAAATAATTTCTTAATCATTGTGTAATTAGGCAAACATCTTAGGGCACAAATGAGAAGAAAGAATAAGCATAGAAGATATGGCACATGATTAAGGAAAACAATTCATTACATCAACAACAAAAAAGAAGACTCATATTCATTTTTAAGAGCTGAACTGTTTAAATAAACTGCTGATGAAAAAAAAACTTATTTTATTCATTTAGGAAATGGGTAGAAGAGATATCAATACATATTAACATCTCCTAAAGTAGTTTAACTAGTGTAAATCAATTGTCATAACAAGAAGACCAAAAGAGTCTAGAATTACCTCAGTCAGCATACATGATCTCTTTTCCATGTATAGAGAGAAATCAGCCAAGAGAAACACCAGTTTAAATATAAAATCATTTCTCAAAACTTGTAAGGGAGAAGAGTAGGAGATTATAAACAGCTTTGCCTTGGGAAGTGGGAAGTAATAGAGGAGAAAGCATGTTTAAAGAAAATATGACTAGAGATACAGTTAAGCAAAGTTATCCTGAGGTCTAGGCTATTATTGATATAACTGGAAGGAATACAATAAGCAGTCAAAAATTTTTGGAGTTCTACAATTTTATAACACTTTTCACTAATGAAAGTGGAACCACCATATTTAGACTTCAATATTACAGTCCATCTGTAGTTATACAAAGAAATGAAAATTGTACTAAAGAAAATAAATATAGAAAGAGCAGCTGAAGTAGACCAAATATATACAGAGAAGGTCCCTAATGGAAGTGACAAAATTTTGAGGGCACTGAATAATCACTGCTCAAAGTTGGAAAAGAGTTTCTATTATCACATCTTTCAAGGAATCTTTTATGATTTTGATGTATGCATCAAACATAACAAGAAATGTACTTTCCCATCTCAACAAAGCTTTATGAGAATAATATAGAAATGTAACAAAAACATCTCTGATGAAAGTATGAGAGTGAAATATGCAGCCTTTTGCCAAAAAAAAAAGTATTCTATCCATATAATCACATCATTGAATAAAAGCTATAAAGGGTACAAAATTCCATTTTCTTATGTGTGTGGTCTATAAAAATACATTTGATTCCATTTAGCCCTTTAACGTTCAACCAAGAAGGTGTCACTTACGCTTACATAAAAATCATAAAAGATTCCTTGAAAGATGCCATACTAGAAGTGACTTTGTTCAACAATATTCTATTATTAATAAACAAAACATAAGTGGCACAGTGGATAGAGTGTTGGGCCTGGAGTAAGGAAGACCTGAGTTCAAATTCGGCCTCAGACACTAGTGGTGTGACCGCAAGCAAGTCACTTAACCCTGTTTGCCTCAGTTTCCTCATCTGTAAAATGACTTAGAGAAGGAAATAGCAAACCACTCTAGTATCTTGCCCAGATGGGGTCACAGAGTCATACAATGAAACTGAAAAATGACTGCAAGGAAACACATACTTATCAAAGGTTTTTGTCATGGAGAATATCCAATAGAGTCTAAATGAGAGATTCAGTTATGTGGATGTTTGTGGATGATACTGTGACATAAAGCCCCCAAAACACTGAAAATTCTCCTAAATAAGATGCACAGTCATTCAAAAGATTTCAACCAACTATTCACATAGAAAAGCCAAGGAGATGAAGGATGCCTATTGTTGAGACTATAATAATTTGTTACACATACATAATAAAATATAATTAATGTAATATAATGTTTATTATACAAACTATAATATGATATATAGAAAGCCCATAGTTAAACTGAACACAGAATTGACTAGGAGGAGAAGAGTGGGCTTGATTGCCTTAGGGAATGTGTGCAGTGCTTTTAACGGTATCAAGTCTTTCAGTGAAATAATAACTCATTTTTTTGAATATCAATATCTTGCCAAGGAGGCTCTGTCTCTATAAATCCTGAAACATAACAGTATCTAAAGAATTAAAAGATATGGGGGCAGCTAGGTGGCGCAGTGGATAGAGCACTGGCTCTGGGGTCAAGAGGATCTGAGCTCAAATCCGGTCTCAGACCAAACACTGACACTTACTAGCTGTGTGACTCTGGGCAATTCACTTCACTCCAATTGCCTTTAAAAAAAAAAGGGAATAAAAAAAAATATCTCCCACGTATTGGTGCCGTCCCTGTCTTGCTTCTTTGCCTCTATGAAGGATTTATTGCAGGATATGGCAGAATTTCTACAGGATAATGTGGCATAGATGGATTACAATCTTTCCCATCAGAAAGAATAACCATCAGTGAGACTATACAAATTCTTGGAAATACTGAAGTATCTTTTACAGAACTTATTGCACATATCATTACTGCTATTAGTCTATAAACTAATTATGTCTACTGTCTTTCTCTGTCTTCATATACACTGCATTTGAATAAACCTACATATACATAGCCAGGTCTTAATTATTATAATTAATGAATACCATGAAGTGGCCACACGATTTGAAGTCACACCACATATCTTCATAGGACTGGAATATGTAATCAATTGATGTATTTTGCATAATTATAACCTGAACCATGTAAATTTGAATACATGCAACCACAGCACAAGATTTATTATTCACACTGGTAGGGACCTAGCTGTACCAGCACTGTACATATGTATGTACGTATGTATGTATGTATGTATGTATGTATGTATGTATGTATGTATATGTGCATATCTAGCTATCTCTCCAGAAATGGAAGAAGGTAGAGAAAGAGATACACACACAAATAGATACATGAACACACAGCCAAAATGCTAACTTTTGGATTCAGTATCTCAAATGGAAATTCTTTCCCTCATGTGAGCAATTGCTCACTTTGGGGAGGGTGGGGGGAGAAGCAGAACCATTTTAAAAGAATATCTGGATTACAATCATTTCCCTCAGAAGGTGAAGTTTAAGTCATGGTCTAACAATAACTCACATTTATGCAACCATGTCTCGATTAGTACAAATAATGAGTCCCCTAAAGCAGTTTCATGTATTTAGATTTGCACTATTTGAAGTTATAAGTATGAAAGATACAGTAATTGGTTCTAGCCCAAATGAAACATGCAACGTGAATTCCAATCAGGATCCAGCCATATAGCACTTTAAAGTTTGCACTTTCTTCTGAAGAAAAAAAAGAAAAACCTCTCCAGGAAATGAGCCATTTTCAATGGAGGGTTTGTGGTGTGCTCAGAGTGCTAAAAAGAAGTCTACAGAAGCCCTTCCCTCAGTCCTTTGCAGCTGCCATGCATGATTTACCTAAGCTGTCTGCTACAGCGATCACTACTATGTCACCTGGTGCTCTTACTGACCTATTGCTGACAGTTAATCAAGAGAAAGGAGCCAAGCTCTCATGATACAAGGAGTTGCTTGTTCCCAACTTTAAAAGTTCATAATTCAGTCTCACTGTCATTTCTTTTCCCTTCCCTATGCTTTTGTGAAAGGTAAAGCTAGAAAGAAAGAATACCAGAGTCATTAACTGCTTGAAAGTTTAATGTGCTACAAAATCAGAATTAGGAGTGATAATGAAATCTCCACTGCCGAAAGCAGGCACTGGGAGCTGATGAATATAGTGAGAAAGGTGGTCATATGACCAAGGAAAATAAAAACTATGTTCATGTTTAATACCACTCATTCATTTTTTGCTTAAACTGGCAACCTGTCAAATTGGGCTTCTGTAAAAGTACCCTTTCATTTATTTAATAACACTCCACTCAATTCTCTCAGAATCTATGGATTTTGATCAAATAACCTCAAGTCCCCAGAGAAGCAACTAGGGATGTAGATAAAGATTTATTTTTTAACACTTTCAAGTTATCACTTATTCTTCCAACCCTCTTTTAACTGTTTGACTTACCCAGCATAGCTCTCCGTGCAATGAGGAATTATTTAAAAGAGCATAGAGTTTAGTTCCCTTGCTAGCATGCCTTAACCACCTTGTATGTCCTCACAGGCTCAAAACTGAAGCAGTCTGAGTAAGTGGATCCCTAGAGTTGCTTAAGGTCCTACCCCTGGTTCTCAGAAGCAGCATTAGTGATGTAGGTAATTTTTGCCACAGAATAATCATTTTGTTTATGTCCCTATGCTGAGGAAGGAGTCATTTTTTTCTCCACATTAAAATACAAAAATAATGTCCTTACTGTTTGTGGTTTGAAAAAAAAAAGTTCTCCTAACTCCTTTCAGGTATATGAGTGTTTTTCATAAGGTTTTGACCTAAATTTCCTCTGACCTAATTTCTACATTGGAAAAGGTACTCTTCATATCCAGCCCCACAGTGGAATGGTGTTGCTCTATATCACTGTCACATTTCAGTGAAAAATGGAGTGATCTCTGTGAGTTCTATTGAGTTTCCAAAATAGGTTAGAATCTCCCCCTTAATTGCTTGGAGGGTGTTAGTGATACACTTTGCTAGCTGAAGAGAGTTGAAGAACCTCCTTTTGTCACTTTCCTTTATTCCCCTCTGCAACCAGACTTGTGCCCAGAGAATACAACAGCTACAGTTTAAATGTTCATTTGCACTGCATAGATACTAGAAGAGAACCAGTATGGAACAGAATGAAACAGGAAAACATTCCTCAGACCCCACAAAACAACACTCTTATACTCACAGATTTACCCTAGTCAAGTGAAGTCAACAACATTTATTAAGTTTACCAGAGTATACTATGTGCCAAGCACTGTGCTAAGTTCTAGGGATCTAAAGAAAGGAAACAAAAACAAAACCAAAAAAAGCGTGGTCCCAGCCCTCATGGAACTCATACTCTAATTGGGAGACAGCATGTAAACGGGCTAGGTATATGCAAGATTTAGAGAGAATCCAAGGTCACTGAGCCAATGAGTAGTAAAGCAAAAGCTAGAATCCTAGTTTCCTTGCATGCAACCAAGAAATCTTTCCATTAGATTTAGTATGTTCCTATTAAGCCTGCTCATAGGCACAACCACCTGTCCAGCAGACCCAGGCCTGGACCAAGTCAAGCCCTCTGGGAATGCTCCAGAGTAAACATAGGTGTCATACCACATGTTGTCCAACATGAAAGAATTCTGTTTTACAAATGGAAGAAAAACCTATAGGGACTAGTGGTTTTTAATCATACTTGTTAAAAATTCTCTATGCAGATCTGTCCATTCAATCCAACTTTTGTCCTCATCTTTGACGACTTCAATATCCATATTCAATATCCCTTCAAACACCCTGACCTCTAGTAAATCACTCAACCACCCAACCAATAAGCAGTAATTAAGCATCTATGCAAGAGATTTGGAGTCAGGGGATGAATTAAATGCCAATAGTGATACTACCTCTGTGATCTTGGGCAAGTTATTTAAACTTTTTGGGCCTCAGTTTCCTTATCAATCAAATGAGGACAATGGATGAGAAGATCTCTAAGCTACCTTCCACTAATAATAAACTACAAGCCTAAGTAGCACAGAAATACTAAAGGTGGCTCTAATCTGTTTCTACTGCATGGTAGAGAACAAGGAACTATAAATTATAAAACCCAACAGTCTTCCCTGCCTGTGAAAACTGTGAGATAACAAATATTGGGGAAACTCTGTCCCTGAAAATCTTTAAGGTAGGATAGATATCTAAAGTCACTTTACCTCATAGAGCCTCAATTTCCTTAAATGAAAAACACTGGAGTTGGATTGGATCATCTCTAGATCCTTTGATTCTATTGTCTGCCTAGCATAGTTTAGGTTCAGCTCTTCCTAGGTATAGCTGAGTGCCCTCTCAAATTTTTTCTTAATGCATTACGGAATTTTGAAGTTGTAAAGGCATTAAAGATCATTTAGTTCAATCCCCTCTATTTGCATATCCTATGGCAAAGATATGACTAGACTCCAGGTCTTGTGAGAACTATCTCTTTGTACACAATTTTATTCATCATGTAATTATAATTATTTGTCAGGATATATCCTGAATCTCAGGACCAACCTAACTAATTATGAGGAGACACATTACCAATAGGATGACCACCTGGGATTTTTTTTTACCATAGTAATCCATGAAAGAAGGAAAAATTTTAAAATGATCCTTAGTCCTTTGTAGCCTCATTCTTCTTCTTCAGTGATGGTGGCAGACTGTTGGGAGACGGAGTAGAGTGCTAAGGTGCAGAGAATCACACTTTTTAGAACGTCAATAAACTTTAACCTGACAATTTGTATTCTAAATGTGAGATATTTGTTCAGTGACCCACAAGTGGATTTATGCTGGAGGAGCTGCATCATATTAAATGTTTCTACCCTTGCTATGAGAAAGCAGAAGAAATAAGGAAATTGCAGTTAAGTGGAAGGGGGACTGACAGGTGCTCCTTAGAGAGGCAAAGAAAAGAGTTTTCAGAGTGGGTTTTATCATATGGCCAAAGGTAAGGACAAAAATTATTTCATAAGCCATTTGGCTGTTACATCTTGCAGTACTAACAAGTACTTGCAAAAAGACAATCAGAAAAATAAGTATAGCTATTGCATCAACATTATTTAGCTTCTGAGGGCAAGCTGGTAGGGAAATTACAGGAAGATTTTGAAGAGGCCCTAAAAATTGAATGGACATACGTTCTGATACATGGTGATTTCAATACAATGCTGGGAAAAGGTGAGGATGGGGAGAAATACATAGGGAATCAACATTTGGAAGTAAAGACAGGTTAACAGTTTGTAAGTTTTACAGATGATTCATAGTTCTATATCTTGAACACTGTCTTTAAGAAAAGAATTAGTAGGCACTGAACATGGTCAATACCTAATGACACCATAAAGAATGAAACATTAAATTTTAATAGTTAGGAAAAGACTTGTTATTGGTATGTTATTCCTGAGTCAGCTGTCAATGTATGGTAGGACCATCACTTGAAAATCAAAGACCAACATTAGTAAATAAAGAATAAAATAAAAAAGAAGAAAAAATAATGAGAAAAATATAGTAAACCAAACAACATAACTCTGAATTATCTAAATAAATCATTAAAAATAAAAAATGGGAAATGGACAAATCAAATGACATAAGGACCAATTATAATAATTTTATACAGAAGTTTGACCACCATAAATTAATTGCCAAAGAAGGAGACCAAAAGGATCCAGAAATCCTCTTAGTCAGCCAACACCTGCCAGAGAGAGATAGCTGCCAAAGCCAACACCATGTTTTAATATAAACTCATTTGTAAAATCTTTCAAAGAAATATGATAGATGATTATGAATAATATGATCTCATTAAGCAGAGAGAAACTAAAGAGTAAAATACTTTAAAGAAGCTCTGCAAGATATCCAAGTAAGTAAAGTCATCCCAAAGCATTTGAAACAGAAAGAATGGTGCAAACTGAAGAATAATGGAAAATGTTTACAAAAGGAAATTATAGAAACTGATTTATCCATCAGAGATAATGGAATCATCACAATTGGACCTTAACATCACAGTCCTAGAGGTGCTTATATAAAAGGCAGAAGTTAAACTGGAGAACAAAGATTTCTTTAAAAAATAAAAAAACTAGATTAGACCAAGCACAAATACACAGATTCATGTTAGTTGTTGTTATTCATTCTTCAGTTGTATTTGACTCTTTATCACCCTGTGGACCATATCACACCAGGTCCTTCCATCCTCCACTATCTCCCCAAGTCTGTCCAAGCTTATGCTTCTATGCTTCTGTGACACTATCTATTCATCTCTTCCTATGCCATCCCCTTTTCCTTTTGCCACTGTTCTTTCTCATCATCAGGGTCTTTTCTAATCAGTCCTGTCTTCTCATTACATGGCCAAAGTATTTGAGCTTCAGAGCCCTGCATCCAGTGCCAGCAAAGGGTTTCCTAAAATCTCCTTCTGCCGGTTGTCCAACCAATCTGTGGCCTAAGAGCTCCAGATGATTTAATTCAAATGGGTCAAATGATATATTGATCAAGGGTACCTGCATGCTCTGTTGAAATCTCCTCATTCATATTAGGTATCAACTCCTTAGTTGTCATTTTCATTCCATATTTTCTAATCCAAAAAAATTAATTAGGGCAGCTAGGTGGTGAGGTAGATAGAGCTCCAGCCTTGGAGTCAGGAGAACCTGAGTTCAAATCTGGCCTCAGACACATGATACTTACTAGCTGTGTGACCCTGGGCACGTCACTTAACCCTGATTGCCTCACCAAAAAAGAAAAAACAAACAAAAAATTAATTAGCTCTGAATTCTTCCTATTGTCAACTATTATCATGTCATCTACCCTGAGCAGTAGGTTCTATCTAATGTTTGATCCTACTCCTTTCTCTAATATAACTAAAAATATAACTTTTTGTTATCCAAGTATCTCTTTGCTCATTTTGAGTCTTAGGATTCATGACGCTAGCTTTATAATATCATGCTGCACTGGGAAATTCATTGTTACCTATCTTTGCCTTTATCTTCTGTACATATCTTTAAAATCTCAAAGTGCTTCCACTTTGAAAACTAACAATTCCGAAAACAGAGACCATAATATAATCAAGTAGGAAGCCCTATAAAAACTGTAGTATAAAATACAATGGGAAAAATAAAAATTATGAAGAAAAAAGAAAGTTCATTCCAGAAAGAGAAGACAGGTTGTTGATGTGGGAAATGAGCAGCAGATACAATGGTCATCAAAGCACAGAAAACAAATAGTCATGAAAACTTGGAAAAGGAATGCAATCTGACAAGAAAAGGGAAATCAGCAGCTTAGGAAATGAGAGAAGATAGATATGTAACCTCTCATAGACTCAAATTTTAAAAGCAGAGGGAAGGAGATGCACAGACACACCTGGTTATAGGAGAAGAAAAGAAACTAAGCTAGTGACAATTATCAAGGGATCCAGTCTTCAATTATTTGTCTACATAAGATTGTAGGGGTCTGTTATATTACTCACCAGTATAAAATAATCATATAAGATTTGAAGATACATTTATCCTATTACAACCTGCTGTACAACGTATCTAATGATATTCTTCACCATTAAATCAAAAGTAGATAGAAAAGAAAAAGGGAGAAAGTTATGAGTTGCACTTAGATATCAGGAATATTTGATCTGATGGCTACTGAGAGACAGCTAATTTATTTGAAGTATCTAACTAACCAGATCTTCCCCTGAGATCATTTTACAAAATCCCTAGATAGATCTCCTAACAAGAAGAGTGACACCCACGTGAAAAAGAAAAAAAAGAGGTGATTACATTGGACAATTGATAGAATTAGAGAAAGACTTGGTTGAATTCAGAGGACAGAAAAGAAATATTTATGCTTCCTAGAGAAAACTATTTTCCTTTAAGTTTTAAATTATTCAGTAAGAAATGGTTCTGTATTCTTCCCGACAAAATGCTGTGTGACCCCCGACAAGTCACTTAACCCTGCTCGCTCAGTTTCTTCATCTGCAAAATGAGCTGGAGTAGGAAATGGCAAACCATTCTAGTACCTTTGCCAAGAGACCCCAAATGTGGTTGTGAAGGGTCCAATATCACTGAAAAATGACTCAACAACAAGTTAAGACACTAGGAATATGACCCATGCCTCTTATCCCTCTCTTACGTATTAGAGAATTAGGACCATTCTAAGTTTTTCAGCCACATTCTTTGCATTTATTCTTATTGTTTTTTTGTCTGTCATTCTCAATGAAGACCATGACATTAGGGAGGTGATGCCATGATTTGCAAGTGAATTGTATTTAAGTGAAAGAGGGCTGGGCAAAGTCACCAGTCTCAGGGAAGCTAGGTGGCACAGTGGATAGAGCACCGGCCCTCAAGTCAGGAGGACCTGAGTTCAAATCTGGCCTTAGACCAAGCACTCAACACTCACTAGCTGTGTGACCCTAGGCAAGTCACTTAACCCTAATTGCCTAAAAAACAAAACAACACAAAACGTCACCAGCCTCACTTTCTCCTCTGGAGCCATCTGGGTCCAGTGGCAAGATACAGATCAGGATAATTGGAGATGGCCCTTCAGAAATTAGGATAGACTTTGAATCACTTGAAATGAAGACTAACCTGTTTAACAACAATATTCTTTGGGTGGTTCTCTGTAGCTGAGTCCATAGAATACCAAAAATTGCCAGGACCCAAAGGAATTTCAGTTCTTACTTCTTCTTTTGGGGGCCAAACAGAAGAAGATAAATACCTCTTCCATATTACAGCTTTTGTAGTATTTAAAGATAGATATAATACTCCCCTGTAAGTCTTTTCTTCTCCAGACTGAAAATACCCAATTCTGTCTACTGATCTTTAGACGGTATGACCTTAAGGACGTGCCATATCTTGTTTACCTTTCTCTGGCTACTCTACAGCTTCAAGAATGCCTGGCATAAAAGGTATCACCCAGAACTGAACACAACACTCCAGATAGGACCTGATCAGGGCAAATAACAGTAGTATTCATAACTCCTTAGTCAGAGGACCATAGGATTAGATAAAGAGCTGAAGTGCTATTGAGTCCAAATCCTTGATTTTACAAATAAGGAAATAGGCCCAGAGAGGTCAAGTCCTTTGCTGAAGGTCACACAAGAAGTAAAGAACAGAGGTAGGATTTGAATAGAAATCATTTGATTCCAAATACAGGCTCTTCTTGCTGCCTCTTCTTTGCCTCTCAATTGGCCCACAGAACAATTATTGTGGTTTTTGGTATATCTTTCCTGAACATTCTAGTAATGAATTTGTGCCCAGTGATGGGTTTGTCTATGTCTCCTATAGATTTGTTTTTAGTAGATAGGCATTCTTGTGTGTGAGCCCTATGTATTATCTCTGCTGGAAAAGTTTGTGCATATGGATTTTTATTCAAATATAAAGGATTTTCTTCCTTATCCCTGAACTCTAAAGGGCTGGTGTAATGCTAAAAAACTAATTTATATAAACTTATTTAAAAAAAAAAAGCAACAGAATTTGTACCTATTTGAGGATAAGATTTTTCAGATCTTAAGCCTTTCTGACAACACTCATTGAAGGAATATGAGGGAGGGGAGAATCTTCGTGGTGCTACCACCACTCTACCAAAAAAAGTCAAAACTTCTTTTTAACAAAACTGAATCATAGAAAGAGTCACTTTATTTGCCTGGTGCTATAGTTTCTTCATTTATAAAATTAGTGGAGTCAAGCTAGATATTCTTTGAGATCTCTCTCAGCTTTATATAATATATAAAATTCAAAAGTGACTTTCAAATAAACTTGTGCCTAGTAGCTGCCAAAAAGAATAAGTATGTAGCACTGGACACCACTTCTCTTTTAACATAACCTAATATTTCATTACTTTTTTTTTTGGTTGCCATATGCCACATATTGATAAAATCAATATATCTTCTTTTTTTCAGACAAGCTATTGCCTAGTTGTACCTCTCCCACTTTTACCTGATAAATGTGGTGTTTGTTTTTTAGCTCTCAATAAAATTTATACTTATCCAATTAAAGTTCATCTTCTTAGGCTCAATAGTCTAGCCTACCAAAATCTTATAGAATCTTGACTCCATCAATCAATTCTTTAGCAATCTCTTCTAGCTTTGTGTCATCTGAGAATTCGTAAGAATTTATGATATATACTGTCTAAGCCTTTATAGAAGGTATTGCCCAAAATGTTAAACAGCATAGTTCCTTGGGACACTTGATAAGAGACCTCCTTCTATGTTGACTTTGACCTATTCATAGATACTTATTGGATCTCATTCAAACAGTTCAAAATCCACCTAATCTTGTCATCATCTAGCTTACATCTCCACAGCTTATCTTGAAGGATAGGGAGAGATTTTCTCAAATATTAAGTTTAAATCTAGGTAAACTATATAATATATCCTTTACATCCTATGCCCCTCACCCCGAACCGTCATGTATTCTATGCTCCAATGACTGTACCCTTTGCTATTCCTAGCACAAAACATTCCATCTCTTAATTCTAGGCATCTTCATCCCTGGAATTCTGTCTCTTTTTTTTCTCTCTGTCTCTTAGTTTCCTTAAAGTACCACCTAAAATTTCCTCTTCTGCAGGAAGCCTTTCCCAATCCTCTTGAATATTATTTTCTTCTCTCAGCTGATTATCTCCAACTTAACAGGTATATATTTTGTCTGAATACAGTGGTTTACTTGTTGCTTTCCCCCAATAGACTATTAGCACCTAAAGAGCAGGGGTTGAGTTTTTTGTTTCTGTTTGTTGTTGTTTTGTTTTGTTTTTGCCTTTCTTTATATCCCCTAGCACTTAGCGCTTAACTAATGCTTGTTGACTGACTGACCAATCTAGTAGCCTAATTACCCTATCCAAAAAGGAAATGAGATCAGTCTGGCATGACTCCATTCTTTAATGAAGCCAGGCTGCCTCTTCAATGAGCACTATTTTTTTAAAAAAATAATATTTTCTAGAATGTTACCAGGAATGATAGTTGAAGCCCACTGGCCTAGAGTTGGTAAACCAGATTCTCTCTTTGGAGAGGAGAGGGTGGGGAAGGGAGGTGAACTCAACATAATTGGGCTTCTCTGATCCTATACTATTTACCACCTCTAACAGTAGTTATGTAGGTAGGGATGTAGTTCTTCCAGGTTGATTGATTTGCAATTCTCAAGGGCAGCTATGTACCCTTGTATTGTCTTGTTACTTGTCTTGTGCTTTAGGTATCTCAGTTACTCTCCATCTAACTGGTACAAAGAATTTAAATAAGAACTTTCATCTGATGGTTTATGCAAATCCAAGCCACACACATGATTGGAGTGATTGTACTCCATGACTGCCTGCCTACCTATCCAGGTACCTGATAAGGTATTAGAGAAACTTCTGATTGTGACATGCATTCTGGCATCACACACTCTATTTTGTTACTGTGTTGCTCAACCATTTTCATTTGTTGCTCTAGGTTCTTTTATTTCTCAAGGCCCAATCTTGGTAGATGGAAGAGATAAAAGAATGAGAAATCTCTTGAAGTCAGGTTTTACATTATCAAAAAGAAAGATTGCACCTTATATCCAGACTAGATATCAGTATAGCCCTAGATAAATAAGTGGTTATTGACTGGCCCCAGTTTAAGGGAAATCCTTCCCTGAAGAGAGAATTTCAGTACTACACTGAATTGGCAAAAGTTTTGAAAAAAAACCATCAGCACCCATGGATTTGTAAAATTTTGAGCATTTGGCATGAGTACGTTCTTGAGGAAACTTTGTTGTTGCCAATTGTTTTTTTAGAACAGAGATCTCTTATTAATTCAAACTGCCTGAATAAATAAAGACTGCTTTTTTCCCCCCCTTTCTTTTTTGGGAAACAGAGCACCTATAAAATGATATCATTTGCGGCATAAGAAAATCTTTGCCAAATGAGCAAAGAGTGCTTAGCTGCCCACAGAATCCATTTGGTAATCACTCCAGTATGAAAATCAAGATCATTATTTTGATAGGGCAAATACACTTGAAAATATACAAGATTATATCAGTAAAATTTTTTATTTGCATAAAATATGCTTTCAGCACAAAGCCACTCAGGTGTAGCAGTGCTCACTACCAGAAATGCAATTCAGTGTGAGCTGTTTCCTAAAGGAAAAGTACATGTGAGAATTTAGATTATTTTGTCTAGCACAGCTGCTGCTTGTACTGCAAAAAAGAGAGCTGCAGCTGATGACAAGGTAGTATGGAACTTGACACCTCAATTGGCTTGCATCCAAGAATGCAGAATGTTTTAGCTCGCTCCGTGGCATGTGATACATTTCTTAATTGTTGATAACACATAATTAGGACGATCTAAGCCTAGTTTAATGAATGCAATAAGTTAAACTGAAGTACTTGACTATACTTGGATAGACTTTGTTAGTCTTGGAGCATGAAACTGCAGAATAACATTTTATAAACAGTACAAAATGGAATCTTCCCTTTACAAACTATCAGCCTAGAATTATGGCTGACACCCTAAGCCACAGTACAAATTCTGTACACTGTACAAACGTCAACCGATATTCATGGCCAATGGGCCCAAAATAAATCTTCCCCTTGAAGATTTTAAAGGTAAGTTTTACATGGAGAACTTGTACACATAAAAAATGACTGTCTAATAGGGCTGTTAAATCAGCTATCGACCTCATTTATTTTGACAAACTTCTTCCTAAAATGTTCACAGTTCAAGCTGCTGCAGCACAGCTTATGTTGTTCTGTATGCGTATGTGTGTGTGTGTGTGTATATGTGTATGTGATTGTTTCTCTCTGTCTCTGTCTCTGTCTCTGTCTTTGTGTCTATCTCTCTGCCTCTCTCCATCTATGTCTCTGTGTCTGTCTGTCTGTCTGCCTCTGTCTCTCTGTCTCTCTTCCTCATCCCTCTTTTTTAAGGAGAATGTTTTCTTTGAAAAATGAATTGACAGAGATGAAGACGAAAACACCTTTTTCTAATAGTTTAAATGAAAGTAATCTTTTCACACTCAGTGACCACTATCCTATAAGTTTTTGGGGAAAAAAAATGTCCCTGAAGTGCCTGTGAAGGGTGTCCGCTTTCCCAAGAAAGAGTTCAGTTTGACTGTCCATATCTTGTATACAATGATTTTTTTTTCCATAATGAAAATTCTCTAGATATAATTAACAGAGGAAATAAAGACCTAACAAAGGTTTTCCAGCTTACCACATAAATAAATGTGTACACATGAATTACATGCATGTATACAAGTGAGTACATGTGTACATCTGCGTGTATTAACATACAGATATTTAAAAGGGAGAAAGCTCTCCCTGTTTATTCATCATATGCTTTCTTGAGGTTTTTTTCTTCTTTAAATTTGTTCTAATGTTATCAGAATTGATTTTTAGTCCCAGTGATCCCAGAGGAACTGTCTTGAGTGAAGCTCTTATCGGGGAACTGTAATGAAGCATCAGCTTGCAAAGCTGTTACTATGGTGCTCACATATCTGAAGAAAATTTTTAGTGGAAATAAAATTCCAAAGCACTAAATTTAGAGGTATTTCGTTTCCTAGTAAGAGGTATAAAAATAGTACTACTAGATACAGTTTAAATTCCAAAGGGGAGATATTTATTCTTGTACGATGCTCAACCAAGTACCGCTGGCAATGCCAGTACCTTTCCATGGACTTTTAAACAAATTAAGAATCATGTTAACTAACTCCCTGGTTAGGTCCCGGGAGGACAATACTTAACAAGTGATAAAAATAAAAGAAGAGTGCACTCATTTTTACATTAATGTCACTTTCACAGGAATAGGTCTGACAAGAATTGTTTGAAAGTTAACTATTTTCTTTTATTTAAGAAAGACCTTCAAACAAGAGGGATATAGTCCTCTTGGGCAAAAATTCCATAACTATTTTTAGATACCAAGTTGTGTACTATATCACACAGGGCAACAGGAGCTAAAATGGCAAATTCTGCTTCCTATTATTTTTGAAAGTGAGCCAATGATGCCCCAGTTTGCTCGAGAGTCCAGGTTTAAGCCATCTATTCCAATAAAGAGAATATGTTTTGCTGAAAGCCAGAAGAAAATATGCTCCCTACTCTAAAATAATTTTCCTTAGAGAAAACTATAAAGCATAGCATTATCATATAATTTTTGTAAACAGATGCCTACCAGTCACCTTCTAGTCTATTACAAGGGCTCCACTCAAAAATTTGCCTGTTTAAAATAAAAAATTTCTGCTTACAACTAATTGAAGACACTAAAAAGCCCTTTTAAGAAATATATACTTTTGACTATTAAACTCATGAAAAGATAGCAGAACTGAAAATTTCCCAAGCAGCAGCATCATATGCGATACTACTTTTAACTTTTTGGGTTCCAAAGTAAAAGAAGGAACTAGACATCTTTTAAGAAGCTCATGAGTAAAGTAGTTACAGAGCAATACCTCAGTATGAGTAAAAGGGGCACATATAATTCCTGAGTGATAACAAAAAAAAAAAAAGCACCGTCCTGAATATTCCATTCAATATATTTGCTTTTCTATCTAGACCTTTGAAAAAGTAGGGTTAAACAGTATTAAATTGTGGCAAATGTGCATTTACAAATGAAGCATTTCTAAGCTTGTACAGCTCAATATTTAAAGGAAAGGAGTGTTAATAATGTGATAACCTGCACTGGTTTTATGCATTATGTACAATCGTGTGTAATATGTAAAATACATATATTTTTCAGCCCCTCAAGGGGCATTTTGAGAAAATTCCTCCATATGCCCCTCTTTTCTATTAACACAAGCAGAACTCATTTTTTAAAATCAATAAATGGCAACCATATTTTCAGTGGCCTTTTCAGGAAATGTTCCCTCCTACATGTTTCTTTTCAGAATACATCTCTAGGGAGGGTGTTAGTGCAATTATTAATCCCTAGGCTATGGAGATTCAAGGCACATTACACAGCACAATGTGAACACTTCTGGCTATATACTCTTTTGCACATAAACCAAAGAGTAAATTCAAATGTATTCTAGTTGCTGGTCCCCACTCACCATCAAAGACTTACTTACTCCTACTCATAAAGAGTACTGCCTTCCCCAGAGAATTCATGATGATTTTCTAGGTACTCTATATCTATTAATATTACCATGTTGTGATTTTCATATCTACTTGACAAAGGTCACAATATATAACAAAATAAGCAATGAGGAAAAGGGCTAAAGGATGCAAATTTATTTTTACTTTCGCATAGAACACTAGTCTAAAATGCAGTATTCATCAAATGTGTTTTTAGGTGTGTTTTTTTTTCTGATAACACACTTGGAAAGCAACTTTCAAAGACACAAGTTTTTAGAGGTTTAGCAGCCTCTACAATCAAAATTGCCTCTGTTCTAATTCCTTATTTGTTGATAAAAAAAAGAGGAAATATGTGCCCATTTTTATATCAATACACCAAATAATGACTTCTTTTTCTTAATTTCTTTTTTGTTATATAATAAATGAAATCTTTTGGCTTCTCTCCATGAATGTTCTTTGGCCAAACCCTTCACCTTATGAGAAAAAGAGAAAACAAAAACAAACAAGTATAAAAAAATCAACTTATGAGAAAGAAGAAAAAAGCTCTTTAAATAGAAGCAATAATACACAAATCTTTTTATACTTTCTAGAGTGTATAAATGATGTAGTGAGTTGCACAGATCTCTCTAACATCAAGTATTATGAAGTAAGCAAAAGGAGGTGGAAAATGAGATGAAAATCCAGGAAATTTCTGGATAACTTCTTTCTATTGCTTACCCACACCAAACATTCACAGAGACACACACATAGAAACACACACAGAGACACAGACACATACACAATCCACCACCACCATTACAAGTGCCACCATTACTAGGCACTTCTGGCTTTTTTGCCTGGTTATCCAGACTAGCTGTTTACATTAATCATATTCAACAACTAATCGTTAATATCTCCACTTTAGTTTGCCTGGACTAACTCATAAGTGTACTTTGTTTTATTTAATCTTTCTCTAGATTAAAGAATCATAAAATATTAAAGCAGGAAAAGATGTATACTTACTTTGTATTTGGAAAAATAAAACTGTAATTACCTTGACAGCAAGGACCCATGTCTTATTTGTCCTTATATTTATAACCCCTAATATTTTGCTCAGTCCCTTACACATGAACCAAAGATCCAATCTGGCAGAGAATTGAAGAAAATTAGAAGTCAAGTTGGGCCCTACCATTAAGCACTTCACAGTAAGATATGGAAGAAACAAATGAACAAAAAAGACAACATTGAAACAAAAGTACTAATGGAATATTGTAACAAAAGAAGAGAATTAGAATTTGGTTAACAATATGGTGCAGGGCTTTAAAATATTCCTTATGTCATATGTATTTTGTTCATAATTTGGGAGAATTTTTTTTAAAGCATGGGACTTTGAATGATAAGGGATCACCCAATACAACCCCCTCATTTTACTGATAAGTTAAATGATCTTGCCAAGGTCATGAGACTAGTGAGTTGAAGAAACAAGATTAGAACCCAAGTCTTCTAATAGCAAACCAAGGGCCCATTCCACTGTCTCCAATTAGCAGTTTCACATATATTTAAATGGCTGCCGTACTGTTAAATAAGTTATTCTCTTCACTGAGCTGGATCCTCCATTTCACACAGGAAAATAAACATTTCCTGGACGCACAAGAAAAAGAAATGGCTTTGATTCTGATCCCAAGAACTTCATTCCCCCTTAAACTGTTGTGGGTTCCAAAAGGACTTTACCCAAAAGCATATTGGTGTGAACAAAGAAATCACTACACACCACCATAATAAAGTGCTGGACTTGGGATTCAGGAAGACCTGAATTCAAATCTTATCTCAGACTCTTAAATGGATGTGGGTTATTTCATAGTTACTATGTTAGGAAAAGTACATATTATCAGAATTAATGTTTTGTTATAAAGAATTACATGAGGAAAAGCATATTTTCAGCAACTTCTAGCAAAAAGATAACAAATGGTGGTGGTCACAAGAACTCAACCCTCTATTTCCAATAGGTTCAACGTATCAACATTCACATTTTTTACTTTTGTGCCATTTTCTAGCAAATATTATTACCCATGCAAAAGCTGACGATTGCTTGTACATAGAATCATAAAATCTTAGACCTAGAGTAAGTGACTTTAGTGATCACTGAGTCTGGCTTCTTTGTTTTAGACAGGAGGTAGCTGAATCCCTGGAGGGTTAAGTAATTTGTCCAGCGAGGCCAGAGACATAATCAGTAGCAGAGCCAACCCAGTTGTCCTGATCTCCAGTCCAGTGGACTTTCCCTTATTGATTGACTTATTGATTTCATTCAGAACTATGTCCCAGAAGCCCTAGTGTTATTGTGCTCTCCATTCCCATTCTTTCTCTGGACCTCTTTGGTGTCATACTATATCCTACATTATTATGACCAAATGTTAATAGGATGGATGGTGAAAATTATGGTAGCCATATTAAAGAAAAAGGATAGCTAGTAGGTATTCAGAGATTTGTATATTTCATATTTCATTTATAGAGCCTGAGATAAAGTCTAGAGCTGTGATTTCATTGGCATAGGGAATTACTGGTAAAGAAACTTCCTCAATTAATGAAAATTGGTCCCTTCTCTTAAACTTAGAATCTTAGAGAGTTGCCTAGAAAACAAAAAGGTAAGTGGTTCATGCAGGGTCACACAGAGTATGCCATTGGTAGGCCTTGGACTCAAGTCTTCTTGGCTCTGAGACCAGCTGTATCTGGCCATGTTGCCATTCTTCATTTATAATGTAAAAGCTTTCAAAATAGTATGTACAAAGAGCCTTCATAAAATCCTAGTGCTGTTTTAAAAATTTAACCTATTAAATTTATTAGTGACTTTTAAACTTTCATGAGTTGGGTTATAGGTCTGATAGCTATGATCTATAAACAACATTTAAAAGCAAATTGAATTTTCTTACAACTGATAAGGACTTCAGTTCTGTTTCATAGGCTCCAAAGTTTTCATTTCACAGAATCTATTGGAAAGGGGCAGGACCTAGATCTAGGATTTTACAGGAATAGGGAACTCCCAAGTGAGGAGACTTTCTCTACCAACCCAGGACTGTGTCTTATAATTATACAAATTTGCTTAGAACATTGGCTTAATTGACTTGCCTAGAGTCACACCTTAGAGAACCAGTATGGGCCAGAAGTGAGACAAGAACTCAGGTCTTCCTGGCCTCAAAGCCATATAGGCTTTCTCCAAGGATTACCAGATATAAATCCTATAAAGAGGATCTCAATTGTGAACAATTATATGATGAGTTGTTCTAACTTTTAGTATATTTACCACCAAATATTTACAAATTGTTTGAATCATCTATAAATAAAGTTAAACTACATTAAAATGTTTAAGATTATCAGAACTAAAAACATAAAGGAACTTTATGAAAGTTCTAGGGCTGGTGTGATTGAGATAAGAAGTGATAACTTAGGGATATATGGAAGGAAATAATACTCAAGCTATGTTAGATTTTACTTAAAGTTAAATGATGAAATTGTTCTTTTTTTTTTTTAATGTGAGGCAATTGGGGTTAAGCGACTTGCCCAGAGTCACACAGCTAGTGAGTGTTATGTGTCTGAGACCAGATTTGAAACAGGTCCTCCTGACCCCAGGGCTGGTGCTCTATCCAAATGAAATTGTTCTTGACGCTTCATTTGGCTGGAGTAGTGACATTTAGGTAGCTTTCCATTTACCTAAGTACAAAAAGCAATTTAAGAGCCCACTGGCTCCCATTCTTAAACAACCCTTCTGACTGATGCCACCATGACAAATTCAGAGGCAGGGGAGCTCTAACCAAATGAATCGATGCTGTACCCTCACTGTATGAAACCTAGGCAAGTCACTTTAACCCTCAAACTCAATTTCCCCTTTCCTAAAATGGAAAAATAATAGCACCGACCTTCCTGGCTTGTGAGAAACAAATGAGACAATAGAGTAGAGTGTTTTTCAAATTGTAGACCTAAAACATCAAGCAGTCTAAGTCAGGCTGGGCCCCCAGCAAGGTGACTGGCTTTGATTACTATTAATAATGGGTAATTTTTACCAAGATTTGGAGAAGAAAACACTCTTGGAATATCGCTAATAGTTTATACATTTGACAGGAACTTAAAACATTTCGGAAATACTTTACTGTCATTAAGGCCATGAGTGGAAGAGTCCTACGTAAATGTACTTCACTCATGGGGGGCAGGGAGATTTCTTGCTACCCACCACCAACCCACTCTTGCCATTCAATATGGGTTTCAAAGCTTTGGCTTTCCCCTTCCTAGGGGGAGAGAAAGAAGGAAGGAGCAGGCAATGGGAAACCAGCCTCATTGAATCATAACAGAATCACCCACAATGAGGCCCTGGAATGTAGCCATTGCATCAACATCAGGGTAATGGAACATAACTCCTTCGAGGTAGACATGGGATAGCTAAACGGTTCCTGTAAGAGGAACCGAAGTGAAGTAAGTGACTGCAAAGAGGGTGGGCAGAAGAGATGCCTTTCAGAAAACCCTAAAAGCAAAACTTCTAGCAATGCAGTATTGTTTTGAAATGCCAGGAAACCACAGCAGCAAACAAACCAACTGGGCATGTAGCAGCCCAAAATAGGGTGACTTCCATTCCCCACCCCCCAAGTCTACATAAACCTGTCACAGGGGGCCCATGAGAGGCTCCAAGGGGGTGTGGAAAGTCACTGCTGTCACAGCACAAATAGCTTGGCTGAGTCTGAGGCTGCTTTGCTCAGGCTCTTTCAGGAACTGAACATGAGCATAGCTGAGCCTGGGTACAAACATCCACAGTGGCCCATATGAGACCCAGGATCACTGAGGCATGCCCTCTAAGTACACCCCTGCACTGGCTTTCTCCATACAGAGGAAAAGGGTACATAGAAAGTCCTAAAAATAATAACTGCTAAGGAGCAAGGTGCTCCTTCGGGTTTAATGTTTCCTTTTGCTCTTCTAGAAAATTGTAAAGATAAAAGTATGGTATGGTGATCTAGGTACTGTGATTTGAAATGAAGGGGAAAAGGTGTGATCAACAAGAGGGAGGTAAAAAAATTCATGGAGGTAGTATAGTGGATAGAGTGCTGGGCTTGGAGTCAGGAAGACTCAGACACTTACTAGCTGTGTGACCCTAGGCAAGCCACTTAACCTTGTTTGCCTCAGTTTCCTCATCTATAAAATGAGTTGGAGAAGGAAATGGCAAACCATTCTAGCATTTTTGCCAAGAAAACACTACAACTGTACCACAACAACAACAACAAAGGTTCATTCTCTTGCCCAAATTAGAAGATCAGATTTTTGGCCTATAATCTTGTAATTTGTTCTCTATCCATCATATTTTTAAATTAAAAAAAAAAAAAACCCTGAAAGTCTAGGAATCCTAGAGTACAATTGTAAAGGAATATATACCCAAATAAAAAATTCTGAAAAATAAAGAATTTGCTATATTTTCCTCAGAGTCTATGATGTGACACTGTCTTCTAGTAAAATAATGTTACATTTGGTAATAGATTATGGTGGATAATTTAACAGCAAGGTTCAAGCACAGGCTCTCAGAGTCTATATCTAAACATGAACATATAGGTAGTGGGTAAATATATATCACCTACAAATATTGGCATAGTTCCTTTGAAATTGTCATTATATGGCATACTTTTCAAACTGGTAACAGTCTTTGTTATATCTTAATATTCAAGAAATAAAATGAGAGGGAACAAACGAGCCCATTTTCAAAATGAATGGGGAAAAAAGTTTTTTTAGATTTATTCATCAAGCAAGTCACTGGTAGTGTTCTTTTATCCAAATGTGAACGTTAATAAGATACAAAATGTCAAAAGTAAGGTTTTTTTTCAAATGAAAATAGCTAAAGATAAGACAAAATAAGTGACTGGATTAGTTGTAGGATATCATTAATCGGTTTTCACAATGATGAGGAAAGCTGGTCATTTCTTCAGCATTTTTGAATAAGACTTCAGTTGAAACACTGAAAGTTATTTCGTTCCCTTTACTTTGAAAACTAACAACTGTCTTACTTTAAAAAAATGGTTAGATGATCACCCACCCCCACCAGTGGTCAAATATGAGATTAAGAACTTTGTTTTCCTTTCCTCCTTTATAGGAAATATCCTTTGAACCAGAAGATTCTAGCAATTCTAAGAATATTACATCTGGTTTGAAAAAAGAGTTTAAATCTAAGTTTGTATCTCTAGCAATGTAAATAAAGTTATTATGTGAATTCTTGTTATAGAATAAACAACTATTTTCCTAGAAACACAAGGCAGGATATAACTCCAAAGTAGTTTTGTGACCCCTTATCTATGGAAAATATGCTAATCATATTTGGAATTTATGTTGTATCTCCTATAGGCACAGGTATAACTGTACCAATGAGTATCATATCAAGGTCCTTGTGTTTGAGAAGGGCCTCCCTAGAGCAAGCATTCCTCTTTGGAACCTATGTTTTTGGTATCTGTGAATCAAATATGCTCAATGACTCTGACAGTGAGTGCTACTGAGGTCTCAACTCTAAATAAATAGTTTAAAATAAAAGTTGGATAAATATCCATCTGTGCCAATGATGTGGTTGGAGAGGGAGTGCTGTAAACACAAAGTAAATTAAATGGGATCTACTTTTGTGGGGTAAATAGCTACTTAGGCCAGTTATTATAGAGAAAATTTTGTTGTGTGGTGCGACAGCACGTACCCATGTGGCTAACCTACAACTGGTAGAAGAAACAAATCCCACCCATACCTAGGAGCAGTGCCATGGCCAGACCACAATTCCTATGAGGGATGAACTTAATTTGCTGCAAATGAAGCCCAGGCACTGCTTCAGCTCATTAGCTGGTTACAGACATACTGCAAGAGAAGAAAGTGGAATTTAGTAGATGTTCCAACTTCTACATGTGCTGTGAATAAAACAGACTATTGTTTTTTGATAAAGAAGTATTGTTTTGAATGTGCAGAGTAACCAAGTAAAGCCAGTGGAATTTTTTGGCCAAATATAGTCTCTTGCTCACTCCTAAAAATCCTAGCTTTTAAATTAGGAGCTGAAGTCACTGAAGGAAAAAAAAAAAAGCAAAGGGTTGGGGGTGGGGAGAGACAGAGAGAGAGAAGAGAGAGAGAGAGAGAGAGAGAGAAGAGAGAGGAGAGAGAGAGAGAGAGAGAGAGAGAGAGAGAGAGAGAGAGAGAATTGGTTTACATTCCTGCAGCCTGCTGCAGCAAAGCCAAACAAATGTTTGTCTTTAAACTCACTAACATGTAACTCTTTCACGAGCCTCCCTTTCTACATGATGGAAGTCAGAAACTACCATTTCCATTATCAAGTCTATTTGTGCCAAAATGTATGTGTGAGTGTGTGTGTGTGTGTGTGTGTGTGTGTGTGTGTGCATGTGTGTGTGTGTGTGTGTGTGTGTGTGTGTGTGTGTGTGTGTGTGCCTGTGCATGTATGTGCCTGCCTGCATGGATACTCAGAACAGTACTGTAGGGGTACTGTAGTGGTTTTAGGTCACGCAGGCCATTTTTAAATTTAAAGAAACTATGGTCTCACAGTTTTCTAGCATATGAAATTTCAAGTCACAGTCACAAACGTGATTTTTTTCTTAAGCGTCGTCTAACCACTGAATGGACAAGGAGCATGTTATTTTCAAGCACAGTCTCCCTTGACAGCTCAGGTAATAAAAACCTAAAGGACAGGGGTCAACATAGGAAGGATCACTTAGGCATGGAACAGCCCACTGGCAGTACTTATTGCCATAAAAACAACAATGTGCTTCATTCTTAAGACCAGAGCAAAAACTGGGCCCACACAATATTTGTGAATGGAATGTGACACAGCTGATTTGTCTTGCTTAGACATTAATGGCCAATTTTCACTCAGCCTATTGGCTCAACCTTGGGGCACCCAGAATTGACCATAGAGGCTCCTGAAACTATGAATGGATTATGTTTGGATCATTTTTTAAAGTTTTTTTTTAAGGCAAAATCAGATTCTAATGAACTCCAAAGTTTTCTGTTAATGGAGTAAACCAGTGTTCCCAGACTGTGGGGGCAGCCCAGGCTCTCAGTAGCCAACTAGCAAATGAAAGAAAAGTGCTCTAAGCCCAGTACAGAAAAGGGGAACATATGATATATTCATATCCTCAACATTTTCCTCTTCCTATTTTTTGGATCTTTAGGTATCATTTTTTTTTAATTTTCCTGTATGTTTGAGGATTTGTAATATGCACTCAAGAGTCATGAGGTTTGAGATGAGAGGGGAGGAGGGGATCTGATGACAGTTGTTTAGTCATGTCCAACTCTTTGCAACCACATTTGAGGTTTTCTTGACCAAGATACTGGAGTGGTTTGTCATTTCCTTCTCCAGCTCATTTTATAGATGAGGAAACTGAGGCCAGAAAGGGTAATTTGCCCAAATCCATACAAATTATACAGTGTAGAAAGAGGATTTGAATTGGGGCAGGAAGGTGGAGCAGTGGATAGAGTGCTAGGCCTGGAGTCAAGAAGACCTGAGTTCAAATACAGCACCAGATACTTACTATGTTACCCTAGGCAAACCTTGTTTGCCTCAGTTTTTTCTATAAAATGAACTGGAGAAGGAAATGGCAAACCAGTCCAGTATCCCTGATAAGGAAACCTCAAATGGGGGCAAAAAGAGTCAGATACAACTGAAATGACTGAAGAGCAACAACAATTTTTAAAAAGCAATCTCTGACTTCAAGCCCAGCTTTTCCTACTGCATCTCCATTTTCTGCTATGAGATTTTTACCTCTTTAGACAGAACCACTCTTTTATTTGTGTTAATTTTTTTTAATAGCCATTCAAGCAAAGGCAGAAATTTTCTATTTCCCATGAATTATTATTCCTCTATCCTTCTGTGTACATATATGTATGCATGCCTATGATAAAATAATACCACCCACTTATGGAGGTAAGGTGAGAGAATATGTGTATATTGCTCCTTGTATATGCAGTTTTCTTTTGTGGATTATAAAAAACAAAAACAAACAAACAAAAAAAACCTTTCAACAACAACACAAGCATTCAGGATTCACCCAAGGGAGAGATACAGACTTGGCCTATGACTCAGCATGGTGTCTAATTCCTTTGGCCCCAGCACATCTTTCAGCTCAACTTTGCCAGTCAAAGAGAACAAGGGATTTGCCCATCTACAAGCACAATTTTAGATCTAGAAATGGGCTCTGGAATGAGGAATTTGTGTGATGAAGAGAATGGAATCCCAGGCTTGGAGAGGTCTATGGGCCTCAGGCCACAGGGCTCAAGGCCTACATGGTATAACGGGTAGAGGTGATTTCACCATCTCTGTTAAGGACTGAGCTACTTTGACCCAGCAATAGCACTTCTAGGGCTGTATCCCAAAGAGATCATACAAATGGGAAAAGGACCCACATGTACAAAAATATTTATACCAGCTCTTTCTCTGGTATCAAAGAATTGGAAATTGAGAGGATGCCCATCAATTGAGGAATGGCTGAACAAGTTGTGGTATATGAATATAATGGAATGCTATTGTGCTATAAGAAATGATGAGCAGGCAGACTTCAGAAAAACCTGGAAAGACTTGTATGGACTGATGCTGAGTGAAATGAGCAGAACCAGGAGAATGTTGTACACGGTAATAGCCACATTATGTAACAACACCACATTATGTCTCAACAATGCAAGAATCTAAGACATCTCCAAAAGTTTCATGATGTAAAATGCTATCCACATCCAAAGAAAGAACTATGGAGTTTGAATGCAGATTGAAGCATACTACTTGCCCTTTTTTTTTCTTTTGTTTCGTTTTGTTTCTTCTTTCTTGTGGTTCCTCCTATTGGTTCTAATTCTTCTTTATAACATGACTAATATGAAAATATGTTTAACAGGAATGTGTATGTAGAGCCTATATCAGATTGTGTGCCATATTGGAAAGGGAAGAGAGAGGGAGGGGGAAAAAATTTAAAACTCAAAAGCTTACTGAAGCAATTGTTGAAAACTAAAACTTAATTAAATAAACAAAATGATTTAAGAGTTCAAAAGAAAGGGAAAAAAGGAAAAAAAGGGGAAAAAAGGATTGAGCCAGACCAGAAGGATCTCACTAATGGAATTTCTTTCCAGGCACCTCGGTCTCAATGAAGGGGCTGAGAAAGTGATTTATGGGGCCCTAACACAAATAAAATTCTAGATAAGGGGTAGGATCAATGCTAAGACCTGGGAGAGAAAACTCTGGATCTCAGGGAAACAAGCATTTCTTGTTGGAAATGAGAGGGAGGGAGGTCCCCAGATCATTGCTAATCAATCAGAACAAGGTGTTGCAGTCCAGGGGTCTTGAGAACCCTGAAATTCAAGAGCAAAAGGCATGGGTCTGCCTCTAAAGAACTTCACCACTCAAACCTTCTCTCAATCAGAGATGAGGTTTATTGTGCTTCCAACAAAAGTGGGCCAGATTTTAAGGATCTGAGCAATTCAGTGCGGTGGAAAGACAGCCGCTTTTATACAGAAAGATTATGGAAAGATCTGGATGGGATCTACGAGCAGCAAATAGCCTGGGATAGTCTGGAAATAATGGGAAAGAGGTCTAGATGGGATTAAGGAGGGGCAGATAGCCTGGGGCCAGGTGCAGACAATGGGGCCACAGTGAAAGGGCAATTAAAAGGATTATTGACTGGGATGGGCCTGGTGTCTCAGGTGTATACTGGAGATCTGAGTTCTGGGGCTTTGAAATCCAAGTCCCAAAGACTGGTCTTTTCCTTTTAGGAGTCCAGTGTAAATCCCATCCCCATCAAAGGCACCCCGAGAACCATGGAGGCAGAGGACAGTCACAGCGGTGGGGAACTTTCAGCCTTGAAGCCACATATGGCCTTCTAGGTCCTCGGGTGTGGCCTTTTGACTGGGTCCAAGTTTTATACAACAAATCCTTTTATGAAGGGGATTTGTTCTGTGAAGTTTGGATTCAGTCAAAGGGACACACTTGAGGACCTAGAGGGCCACATGTGGCCTCGAGGCCACAAGTTCCGCACCCCCAGAAGGAAAGGAGCTAGCTTCACCCTACCTTCCCACATTTCTGATTGCAGGAACTGGCTGTGAACCCCCATTCTCTGGCCCCAGAGTTGGTGGCACTTTGCATAGTCTTTCAATATGGTTATAGGATATAATGGAAAGAGCTCAGCTGTAGGAGTCAAAAGCCTGGGGTTTCAGACCCAGTTCTGTCACAGACTTGTTTCATGGCCTTTAGAAAGTCATTTCTCCTTTGTAGACTTCCACTGACTGCTGCATAAAATGAGAGCATTTAATTATGTCCCTTCCATTTCTTCTAGCCCAAATTTTAAGGGTCAGAGGCAGGATTCAAACCCAAGTCCTATAACTCCAGAGTCCATTTTTTTTTCTTCCCATTTTATATGTTACCTTCTTTGAGGCCCTACAGCATTTCTAAAGTGACTGGAATCATCATTTTAGTTCATATCCTTTTCCTTCATTGCCAGTACTTCAAAAATTCTTCCCTTAAGAGGTGATAAAGGCAGGTAACAATGATTTCACATATTTACATATGTTTACATATGAATATGCTACTGCCAATGATATCATTGTGGTTGTATAGTTTAAGAGACAATCATGAGAACTACTCTTTTTTTCATAGTAAATGCATGTGCCTCCTGCAAATATTGTGCTTTCTTGAAGCAGAAGAGTAAGAATGAATAAATTGTAATCCTGGGATGCTTGCTACTAGATGAACATGTGAAATGATGTATTGAAAACAGTTCTTTATTTGGGAATCTTCCCATTTTCCTTCACATTCCTATAAATCCTAGAAAGGGAATAAACCACTTTGACCCTGGGGCAGAAAGACCAAGATTATCTGAGAAAATATTCAGACCAATAGATGTAGACATTCCATCCACTGGAATAGATCACAGCATATCCACACATATTCTCATCCATCAAGTGTTGTCCTTGACTTTTGTCTAAATCTGGGGGAATTAACTCCAGAAGGATCATTAGTGGTAGTAAAGCTTTTACATATTATGATCACACTATCTCTTGTTATGTCTGGGACTCTTAGATATGTCCTGAAATTATCATGGAAGAGTCTCAGACATAACAGAAATGTAACTTTTGCTGGCTCAGGAACACCTCATCATCACAGAGTCATCCTCATCAGAAGGTTGACCCCCTTACCATGAAGGAGGTACCAAGCATAGCCTCAGCACACATGGTGCCCAAGGGGAAGGAGAAATGCAGAAGTCACGTAATCCCTTGACAACCTTTGCAAGATATCAGATGAGACACAGAAAGAAAATAATGACATAGAGAAGGCTCCTGATGATCCCAACTAATCCAGGTGACTGAAGTCACGTAGCACAAAAACTGACTTGGGTCTCAATTGCTCTTTGCAGGCAAACCAGCCTGTACCCAAGACTCCACAAGAACAACCAATTGTTAGAATTAATTTGTCCTCCTTCTTAAATATCCCCACTACGTGTTACATCATATGTACATGATGGTGAGCATAACACTGGTCACCATTAAGTAACCTAGCACTTTCTCTTGTCCTATTGCTGATCCAACTTACTACTCCCAGATTCAGTGAGGGCATCAGTCTTATTCTTAATAATGCCAATAAACATTTATTAAGCACTTACTGTGTGACTAGCACTATGCTAAGCCTGAGGATACAAAAAAAAGCGAAGGACAGACCTGTCTTCAAGGAGCTTATTATACTCTAATGGTGCTGGAAGTTGGTACTTCCAGAGGGGTACAAAGAAAAGATATTATTAGAATAGGAATTGCCATCAGTTCTAAATGCAGCAGCCCCTCAATTACCTGTGATCATCAAAGAATAAGATGTGTACACTCCTCCATGACAGCTATTTCATTTTTGTCTTTGTATTGCTGGTACCTAGCTCAGTGGCTTGCTCATGGTGTTCACTTAATAAATGTGTGTTGAATTTAGTTGATTTGAGTTTCACATTAAAAACATTTTTCCAGATAAATCAAACACTTTCAAAATTGCCAAAACATTTTAGCTTAACCAGTTTGAAAGAAAATCTTGCTAAAATATTTTGTGTCCCTGAGTTGATAAACAGAGAAGATTAAATACAACTTAATCTTTTCTTGATAACCCACAGCAATTAATATCCATATTGTGCTGAATTGTAATACAGAAGGCACATATCTTCTTTGAATGTTTGTCCCCTCTCTTAATGGCAGGCTGATACCTGTTAAAGATTGTTGATTTTACCTTTGCCACATCTCTCTAATATGCCCCCTTCCCTCCTTTGACATTTTCACCACTCTGGTACAGGCCCTCAGCACCTCATGTTGTATTATTGCAATAGTCTGATGGTGGGTCTGGCTTCCTTAAGAGTCTCCCCACTCCAATCCATCCTCCAATTGACCTCTAAAGTGATTTTCCTAAAGCTCGGGACCAACCATGCCGCCACCACCACCACCACCACTCCTCCCCCTACCCCCCCCAAGCCCCAATCAGTAAACTGCAGAGGCTCCCTTTTGCCTCTAGGAGCAAATACAAAATGCTCTGTTTGGCATTCAAAGACCTATCCCCCTACTCCCTTCCCGGTCTTCTTTCACCTTACACCCTCCCTGCCAACACACTCTTTCATCCAGCAACACTGCCTTCCTGTCTGTTTTGCAAATAAGATACTCTGTCTTTTGGCTCCCAACACTTTCTCTGGCTGTCCCCATGTCTGGAACATTCTCCTTCTTCCACTCCATCTACTGACCTCCCTGTTTTCTTTTAAGTCCCAACTAAAATCCCACCTTCTACAGAAACCTTCCTTAGCCTTTCTTAATTCTAGTGTCTTCTTTCTTTCAATTATTTCCTATTTATCCTGTATATAGCTCACTTTGTATATATGCTTGCATATTGCCTCCCCCACTAGATGGTAAGTTTCTTGAGGGCAGAGACTATCTTTTGCCTCTTTTTGTACCCCCAGCACTTAGCATGGTGCCTGGTACCTAGTAGGTATTTAATAAATGTTTAGTCATCAATTGTTATTCTTCTTGCTATCTTTTTACCTGTATCTAATAGCCCTTCTAGTTTGCTGCTTCTAATATGCTATGGATGTGAAAAATGGTAACCAGGCTTATAAAATTTTGTTCAATAAGAGTCCATTGAACTCTGGAGAAGAGTCGGAGGCACAAAGTATATAAAACTTTAGTAAAGGAGTTTTTGGATAGTCATTTCTGCTGTATTGTCATTTTTCAGAATATCATCCTCCAAATAATCAAACTGACAACAAATAGACTGTGTTATAAAGCATAGATTATACCCAGAAAAGGTGATGAATGGAGACCAAAAAACTCAACATAAACTAGCTAAGCATCGGAGTTTAAGTTATTTGTTTAAAGTTTATACAAACTTGCCAAAATGTAACAACCTATCAAATCTCCTGACTTTTTCTTATTCCAATGTAACACCACTCCTTAACCCTCAGTTCTCTCCTCATGTTGTGTTAGTCTCTAGGAAACTGCCCAGTTGCCTCTAATGACTGGCCACTGCTGAGTCTGCCTCATACCTTTAATTGGATAGGGAGGCCAGGCTCTACCGATTGAGAAGGGGCATAATAGAACAGAACGGGTGATGGACTCGGCAGCAGAAAGACCTGGGTTCAAATTCTACCTTTAACACTTATTTAACAGTGTGACCTTGGGTGAGTCATTTAACTGCTCAGAGCCTCAAACTATTTATCTTTAAAATAATTATTTGTAATTACTCCCTTGCAGAGTCACTGTGAGCTTCTGCTTGGCAAGCTTTAAGGTGTTCCATAACTGGCACTTATCATTGCCTTCCTTCCTCTCTGGGTTGTATTCCAGACATTTTTGTACCTTGCCCAGCAGAATGGGTTTCCCCCACCCTTTTCAGCTTTTTTTCTGTGTTGTCTTCCCCATTAGAAAGTAAGCTCCTTGGAGGCAGGGACTTTCTTTCTTAATTTGTTTGCATTTACATTGTCAGTGCTTACAGTGCCTGAGGCATAGAAGAGTTCGAAAATACTTATTGGCTGTCTTTTTGTTGACCATGTATAGCTTTCTAACCCACTTGAGCCGCAGTTCTCTTCATCTGAACAATGGAGATAATGCTATTTGCCCCATCTACTTCACAAGGTTGTTGTGAGGAAAGCATTTTACAATTTGAATTTATACACATACACACACACACAATTTTTACTGATTTGCAATAAATCCCAAAGTACTGTCCAGTATTTTAAATTTGTCCCACCATTTATTTACACAAGAATTTTTAAATCCACAAGAGGAATTAAAAAAACAGAATTAATGTGGCAGCTTTGTAATTTATGCTAAATATAGATATCAAACTAGTAGCAAAGGTAAACTTTATCTATAGGAAGGTGCGTTTATACCTTTTCGTGGCCCCAAAATCCAAAGCAAAACAAATTCACTACATTCTAGAAGTGAAATAAATGTTCCACTCTGTTTGAAATGAAATGATGGAGTGTGAGTGGTGGGGCCACCACTAAATAAAAACTAAGTGTATTGGGTTGTATAGACCCTGGCTGATTAAAGTACTTGCATTGAAAGAGGGCCTTGTTTGGCTAATGAAGGCACTACCTTAGGAAACTAAAAATCGAGAATTAGCATAAGCTCAGCTTTTCTTTTTCTTGAGTTTATATTAACCTCAACCATAACTTCAGTGCATTTCCTTTATTGGTCTTTGGAGTCGTCAGAAATACACTCCCATTGAAAAAGTATGAAGGGAAAAAAAATTAACAGTAAGCAAAAGTAAAAATTTTCCATTGACATCATGACATGGGTTAATATGAAATAGGAATAAAAAATCCCCTTATACACACACACACAAATTAATCATTTTAAAATAAGAATCCTGATACTTTATGGCTATTGTGCAGCACTTTTCCTAAAGAAACAGGAAAAAAAATCACATACACACAGAGCATTCAAAGAGAAGCAGGAAGCAAGCTGGCAAGAACTCATAAGTTGATCAATCGAGTGGCAATAAGAGTATGGGATGAGCAGATTTATAGCCACTGTTTTGGCAGCCTAACTTTATCGATCATATGGCCTTCACAAAAGCACCATCACAGTTTCTTAGGAAAGTGTCAGATCAAAAGGAAGCATGGTGGAAATTTCCAAAACAGTTTCTGTGGGTAGCCACAGTAAGGTCAGACTTCTATATTGGATTACTGGGCCTACATTGCCAGTCTGCAGTGATCACTGACTGCTGGAGATATACTTTGATAAGTTTATGATGCAGTCATCTCTCTGATGAATGGACCAATCCCTTCTCCCATACCACCATCATCATCCTTACCATCATCATCTGCACCAAATAACACTGCATATCTTAGCCATTGAAAAAAGATGGCTTTTACCCCAGATGCTATTTGCTACTAAGTAGTATACTGCAGCTTAAGAAAACAGTGCATGCAAATTTCTAGTACATAAAAATATAGTAACAGTGGTCTATTTAACTTTGTTTTAATTTATTTTTATTTATTTATAGAAATTTACAAGAAGCCACTGTGGCTTAACTTTTACAATTATAAACCAAAATTGAAATTGTTGTCATTGAATCTAAAACCTGATAGTCTGACCACTCAGTAATTTTTAAAATAACTTACCTAGCAAAAGACTGGAAAATGTACTCAGTAAGTATCAGGGTTATTTGATTATATAGATAGATATTTAGATGATAGAAAGAGAGATGGATAGACGGAGGAGACAGATGCATAGAGATAGATGACAGAGAGAGAGAGAGACAGAGACAGAGAGATGGATAAATTTAATTAAGGCCCTGCCTTTTAAAAAAAGAAACCAACATAGTGGTTCTGATCCTTTCCTGTCTGTGTTGATATCAGTCTGTGGATGACTGAAGCAGCTCTTGTTCACAATGTTTTCAAGTCATGATTTCTGGAATTCACCTCACTTATCACCATGTCAGAATATTTCTCCTCAGTCAGTTAGAAGCAGGTTTTGCCTTTCTATTCCTTTCAAGCATTCCAGAGGTTCACTTACATTGTCAGACTACAATAAAATTCAGTGTGATGTGAGTCACTCTGTGATATTGCCTTTTCTTATTGCCTTTCAAGTTACATGGCCTAAATGAAATAAAAGGAAAGATATTCTGAATGGGACACAAAGAAAAAAAAATGAGTATCACTCTCTGACTTGAAAAAAGTCACATCCTGTGATGTTGCTAAGGAGAGTGTAGCTTTTATTGGGGTTTAGTTATGCATGTTTGAGCAGCTGAATGATTCTAAAAAGCAAACAAGATTTCCTATTTCAAATGATCATGGGAGTTATGATTGCTTTTATTTTATCTTGATAGCATACTTAGTACAACGGGCAATAAAGCAGAAGGCTGCCGAGTGCTAATGCTTTCTATCCACGAATTTTTCTAAAGAGACAGCCCAAGTCGAGTTGCGGTCAAGGGAGATTGGAACTAATGACCACTTGCTCTGGGGAGTAGCACACTGGGAATCTGAAGCTGGTCTTGTTTACACAGTGACCTGACTCTAGGCAACAGGTCATAGCCAGTGAAACAAGCTGCCTGAAGTGTCATTTCGGGGGCCTTAAACCCAGAAATGCTCTCTGAGCTACCAGCCATGCCCCCAAATGATCTTAAACGGTCTGCTCACCTACCACCTTGGTAAATTACAAGCATTTCTCTCTAGATCGATTAGCCCAAGGCAAGCTTCCCCCAAGAGAGCTGGAACACATCAAATAGGACAAATCCTCTACTTCTTCCTTCAACTTCTAAGGCAAGTCATGCCTTGAAGACAGAAGTATTGGTTATTTAGGGGCTCTGTTTAGTGTCCCAGTGTGAGCAAATTTTTAAAAAATTAAAGAGAAATAACAGAAATTTTTTTTTACAATTTTCTATATAATTACTTAATAGAGAAAAAAAGCAAACAAAAAAAGGATTTTAAAGAGGAAATTGTAAATCGTCTTGCCTACAAATTCCCCTCCTGCCTAGTAATTATTGTCATTATTTTAAGTGTTTCCCCCTTAAATAAATGCAAATATAAAAGACATAAAGTATCATTTCATATGTCACTGTATTCATATTTTTAAGTAAATTGCTTAAAAATAGGAAGGAATCCTGTTGTTAGGTCACATTTTAGGATAAATTTTCAATGTTGTTCAGGGGGAGTCTTATGCAGAATGCCCACTAATAACCCCTTTCGCCTCATGCTTAAAATATACTCGTCCATTCCAGCCCTCAGAAATAAATCAACCAAAAGCTCAATGGCTGCAATAAAATTATCCCCTGTGACAAGAGTGAGTCATCTATGCTTTTGCGGGCTCCCTCAGCTCCCTGCTTTCCTGCTAAGGCTACCTGCATTGCTGGAATACAGCTGCAAAGCAAAAGCCTAGGTGTACTGTTTGACTCTAGCCTATGTATTAGAATGCAGCCTGGAAGTGTATATAATGTTCACGTTTGGGCATAAAATCTTCTCCCATTGATTACCACTACAGTTTTAGAAGTGTGATTCCACAGACAGAAGCTTGACCTAAAAGACAATAAAAATCAAAATCAAGATGCATAATATTTCTTTTGTGAAAGTCTTCATGTTGCCCTAATGCATTATTTTATATGCATTTATTTCTACTTAATGGTTTACAAAAAAGAGTTAGATGTGTTTTTGCCTTTTGGTTTCTTTGTTTGTTTTTTAATTAGATCAGTAAAAGACAGCTTGGCATAGTGATCTGACCTCAAAATAAGGCAGATCTGATTTCAAGTCTGCTTCTGACATATACCAGCTGTGTGAACCTGGGCAAGTCACAAAGCCTCTCAGTGTTCCAGATAGCTCTTTTTAGACTCTGCATTACAGGGAAAGTGCTGACCTGCATTGTCAGAGGTAATTCCCTTAGCTGGGATTTCACAATAACAATGATATCTGTGTCCTGTCCCTGCTCCTACCATTATCCTTATCCCTATCCCCATTCCTATACCAGTCCCTATGCCTGTCCATGTCCCTATCCGTGAGAGGTGTATTCAGGATGTCACAAAAGTTTTATTGCTCAGTGCAGGCTCAAAACTGAACTAAGACTTTTAGGACCCCCTGCATATCCCTATATACAAGACACAACCTACATATTTATATACTTCTGTGTAGATGTGTATATGTATATAAGTCTCAGTGTTGTGTAGTAGATAAAGGGTTGACTTCTGAGTCAGGAAGATCTAGGTTCTGAGTTCAGCTCTTCCTTCCTTCACATGCTGAATGAATGTACCTGGGCAAATCACTTCTAAGACTATAAATTGCAGAATAGGTACCAATCTGTATTGCTAGGGTGACTTTCCTCACCAGTAGTTCCCTATATCAATGAAATTAAAGTTCCAGACCAAAACAAAATATGTCTATACATATACTTGTGTATACATGCATACATACATACATACATATATACATACGTAAATGTATTTACATGTGTACGTGTGTGTGTATATATATATGTATATATATATATATATATATACATATATATATATATATACACATATGTATTGTGTGTATATAGTTGGAGGGGAGAGAGACAGAGAGACAGAGAGAGACAGAGACAGAGAGAGACAGAGAGAGCACTGCCTAAGGTTCTGAGAAGTTAAATGACTTGCCTAGGATCATCAGTAAGTATGTATCAGAAACAGAACTTGGGGGGAGGAAGGTATCTTTGTATACTATGATCTAAACCAAGTTTATTGCAAATTTCCATTTATGTATGAGACTCAAAAGTTTGAGCAAATACACTGGCTATCCCATTTCTTTTGGTCTTCTCTTGAAACGAAGTTTTAGAAAATCACATGGAGGTCTTTTTGTGAGATTCCTTACAACATTTATTCATCCTTTCATTATAGCACACTCATTTGGAAAATATTTAACATGATGTTTAATAATTATGTGCTAAATAATAATGAAGTTTAGAGCTGAGATACCCAATGGATGCCACAGAATGGAATGAAAGGTAGCTATTATTTGTTCATTTATAGCTGTCTTTTCTGTTCTTTCCCATTATAGCGGATAATTTGCTAAGAGTTTCAAACTTCCCAGGATTCAGTTCTTCAAAGTACCTCAAAGATCATAAGCTGATTTCCTAAGCTGCCTGATTTAGTTATTAAAAATGCATTTATTGAGGATCTATGCTTCCAAGGAACTGTTCTAGTCCTTTAGAGCTAGAAATCAATGACAATTTGTTGATTTTTGAACTTATAAAACTCACTTTTCTAACATCTCAATTTAAGAAGTACTTCTTAAGCACCAATTATGTACTGGGCACTAAGGTAGGCTTGGGAAGTAGAAAGACAAAACAGAAACCAGTTCTGCCTTCAAAGTGCCTGCATTCTATTGAAGGGTTCAACTTTGACACAGATAAGCAAATGCAATATACTCTGAAAATGAAGAAAGCCTTAATAACGGGCTGCATCATGAGTGGCTTCTTTATAATAGGTAGCATCTGAGCTGAACCTGGAAAGAAGTTAATGATTCTAATGTGCAAAGATGAGGAGAGAGGGCATTGCAGATCTGGGGGACAACCAAGTCCAAGGAACAATTAGTAATTTACAGAATGCAGAATGAAAGAAGGGGAGCAATGAAGAATAAGGTTAGAAAGGTGAGCAGAAGCCAGACCCTGAAGGACTGTATTTTATTGAGCCCTTTACTGGAACTAAAGGACTATGTGAGAAGAAAAAAAAAACTGGGAGCTTTTTCTGATCAAATCTGCCTGAAAATAGCATATTCTCAGTCATCTAGTCTTAAGTAACACAATAGTAACTATCAGTTAATAGGATACAGACTACTTTTAAAACATTCATTGCCTTCTGATGGGGGTGGGGAAGCAGGAGAAGGTTGTTGCCAGTTACAAATACACAATAAAGGTAGGAATTTGGAAGAAAGAATTAAGATGGAAAGTGGCTCCACCAAGAGGTTTTTTCCCTTACTTTCTTTTTGGGGGCGGCTAGATAGATAATAGAATGCTGGGCCTGGAATCAGAAAGACATGAGTTCAAATCCAGCCTCAGACACTTACTAGCTATGTGATCATGGGCAAATCACTTAACGTCTGTTTACTTGAGTTTCCTCATCTATAAAGTGAGGTTAATTAGAGCACCTACCACCTAGGGTTGTTGTCAGGTTCAAGCATAGTACCTGGCTAAGTAAGCACTATGTAGTGAGTATTATATAAGCTCTATATAGTAAGTATTACATAAATATTAACTTTTTTTTTACATTAAAGACCAGAGGATCTTGAGGATAAAAAATACTGAGGGGCTTTAGACCTACTTAAGAGACCTCCCCCCCAAAAAAAGGATTTGTAAGTATAGATTTACAAATAGGAATTAAGTAGGATTGTCAGATAGCATTTAGGCCAAGGATGTGGATGGACCCTCAGCAGCAGAAGGAAGTTTAGTTTAAAAAAAAAAAAAAGAGACAGGGGCAGCTGGGTGGTGCAGTGGATACAGCTCCAGTCTTGAAGGCAGGAGGACCTGAGTTCAAATCTCACTTCAGATACTTGGCAATTATTAGCTGCATGACCCTGGGCAAGTCACTTAACCCCTGATTGCCTCACCAAAAAAAAAATAGACAATGTTAGTTTGGGGAGTACTTTACTTTGGCTTGATTTTTGGCTTCAGTTGTAAATGATGGCTATGGTTAAAAAGCTTGGAGTCTACTCTTTTCAGAGAGATCCTTTCTAGACACTATAATCTTACAGCAGTGGCCAACAGACACCCTGAAGAGAAGAAGCCCAGAAGTGTGGGTTACCCTTTAAAACACACGTGTTTCTTATACATATGTGCCTCTCCTTATGTGCCCCTTGTTGCATGTTCCCTATTTATGTCCACTCTTCCTACTAATGATGCTAACTAATGGGAGATTGGCCCTAGACAGAGTTACATCCATGCCACAATGAGTCTTCAGAGAAGGACTTCCGTGCAGATTTTTATATAGTTTGCTTAAAATAATTTTATCTTTCTTTGATAACTCATGGTCATCATTATAAATCTTAATTGCTGCACTATACAACACACCCAAAAGATTTGTATGCTTAGGGTCAAAGTGATCCCAGACTCCTAAATTTTTTGAGTTCTCGTATCTCAAATTCTTGCATTTGATAGTTCAATAGCTTTGTTCAGCCTCCTCCTCCCTTGCTGTCTGTCAGATTGTCAGCTGTCACTATGCCTGCCTTTAGCAGTCTCCCCTCCTCCCCTCTCCCTTCTACTTTGCTGCTTTAAAAGCATAAAAATCAGCAACAGACTGGGAAACCAGATAACTAAGCTTGTTCAAGTGTCCTAAGTAATTACTCTGAGCAAAGTTCTGAAGGGCTTGCCTATGATGACAGTATATGGTCTTTCCAACATGTATGTCGGATGCCCTAAAAGCTTCCTTCTTTTTCTGTTTTTAGAAATGTGGAGTTCATAAGGTGAGAGCCCTCTGAATTAGTGAGAAACACCTACATCAAATCTTCAGAGACATTGTTGTCAATCAGATTTAGGTCTAGAATATAATGTTATTTTAAACACCAGATATATGTGTAGTTATTTTTCTTTTCTTTTTTTGCAGATGTAGCATGCCTGAATTTGGTTTATTACATGAAATATGGCTTAAAAGAAATGAGAATGGCTTAATACAAAAAACTTTAGCTACATGGCATTTTCCATCTTTACCTAAATGAAACCTTTAAAATATCCTTGAATCTCTATGATACATTGAAAGAATATTTCTAATGGAGATAGATTTTCTTATATACCCTGCTTTACCTAAGGAAAAGAATCTGAGGGTATTGCTAACCTCATTAATGATTGGAGAAGCAGCATAATGTTTATGGATGTGGATGTCAGAGCTTGTTCTAAGACTATGCACACATCTTTCCCCTTTCACATGCCCTCCTTCAGTAAGAGTCATCCTTCAGTAAGAGTCAATAATCTCAAACAAGGGAACATATGGCCTCCAGGAATAATAGTACAACAAAACTTTAGGGCAATTTCTTTAACTAGCCTCATGAGATACTTACTTTAAATCATACGTAAGGTTGTGAGGAACACTGATGATATTTACCATCACACATGGTGGAAGGTAGACTTTCATTGCTTATTGGGAGAGGGGACAGAAAGGGAGATAGTAATAAAATTTGTTCTCTGAGAAAGAGATATTGCAGAAATATATAGATACACTATAGATTTAGAGCTCTCTCTCTGTATTTCTCTTTCTGTCTCTGTCTCTATCTGTGTGTTTGTGTCTGTCGGTCTGTCTCTCTCTCTCCCCACCCCCTTCTGCCTTTCTATAGTATATATGTGAAGAAATTGCACAAAAGTCTTGTGGAGTCCTGTGAGTTGAGGGGGGGAGGAATCAAAGCAAGAAGTCAATACTAGGACTTGGTAATTCTCAAAACAGATGTAACATTTCTTTCCCTTTGATATATTATTTCTCAAATGAAAAGGCTATTATTGACATAAGTGTAAATGATTAGAAATGATTAGAAAAAGAGAGAAAGTTCCCCTATGTTATTATTTCAATGCATGTCCCAATTGCACATTCTCCTTTTTTGATGCACACCTTACATTTTTGTATATACTACTCTTACTCAACATTAAAAACTAGTCTTTCTTTTCAAGGATTTTAATCAGAGAATCTGGGCATTGACAAGAAAAATTTTCTTCCCATCCGCTCTCTTCCTCAACCCCTCAACTCTGTGGAAATAAAGATGCTGACTCTGTGAAGCATTTTGTGCAGAATTTGGGCTCCTAAAATATAAATATATATGTGTGTGTATACACACACACACACACACACACACACACACACATATTTGGCAATGTTAAAGAGATAGGCGTTAAAGGTTATTGCAATTACACTGACTTTTGGTTTATTTCCATTGGCAACATTTTGTTAACTTTTCAAATTATGCACTGTTGCTTTGACCCATTTTTTAGATGACTCAAAGAATCTGAAAAGCAGTAATTTTGGACTTAAAATCTGAACTTTGAATGCCTATATTTTTAGTACAACCTAAAGATGCTTATAGAGAAAAATGTAGATCTAGGTTAGAAAATAAAAAGTGCTTTCAGGGAAAGCAGCCATCCCTTTCAGTTTGAGTCATTTTTCATCCTTAATTATTTCTAAGGGAGTTTTTCTTTATAAGCTAAGTATGTGATAATGACTTATCACAGGGCCAGAGGATTCATCTTCTAGTATGAATGGGATTTTCAGATTATGTGCACATGCTAGCAACAACACTGAAAAATAAAAAGAAAGTTAAAGTAAAAATAAAATAAAATACCATAACTTTCACATCCATTTTCCCCTTCTATTTACAGCAATAAACTTTCAAATGCTATCTGTATATGCCTTTTCTACTCCTGTAGGGAATAGTTGGAATTCAGGAACCATGAAACGTGCTTAAGTTCTTGGAAACTATGTGTCTGCTCTGGTGGCTGTCGGCTCCGGTGAATGGAAAAAAGGGGCCACAGAGAATTTCAACCAACACGAAGCAACTGTTCTTAAGAATGTGGCTTAAGATTTTCAAAGTGAAGTCTGACAGTTAATGCACACAGCTGTACTAGAAGATGACCGAAAGCAAGAATAGACAAACCAAGTAACACATGCATCCTTATGAGATGGGGTGGAAGTAATATTGTTCTTTTGTCCCCTTTTTACTTGCCTTTAAGACACAATGTCATAAAGAGACTCACTGACCTAAAAACGTGAGCCATTAGTTTATCCTGAAAGTAAAACAGAACCTGAATTTCTAAGAATGGTATGAGAGGTTGTTAAATGTTTGCTCCATCATTTGCTTAAATGTTGAAAGATCTGCGGCAGCATGACCTCATGGAAAGGATGCTGGAGGGAAAATCAGAAGACCTGCCTTCTACCCCTGCTCTGCCACTCACTATCTCCCTTCCAGCTCTAAATCTATGACCCTACATCTAAGTAAAAGAAGTTTATCGTATTTCAGTAGATAGTCTATTCATATGAACATGCAAATTTAACTGTACAATTTTTCAGAATCATTTAACTTCTATCATCTAAAACCTTCTAGAAAGTCCTTGAAAAGTACAAGTTTTAAGAGAATGCCTTCTGTGGAATCACCAAAATCATTTAGTATTTAAATCCTTTGTCTAAAAAATTACCATGATGGGCTATACACACACACATCCACATATGTATATGTATAAATATATATATATATATATATATATATATATATATATATGCATATGTGTATATATGTGTGTGTATACATATACATACATATATAATTTTGAGAAAACATAGATGATATATTCAACAAGTAGAATAAAAAAGTGTATAGGTCCAGAGGTCTATATTCTCTTTGATAGAAAATACAATATACATGGGTGGCAAACTCTCCTTCACTCAACCTTTGTGAAGATAACTTATTATTTCAAGAGGAAAGCAATTTTGACCAATGCTATTGTCAATTTCTACACAAGAAATGAACCCCCACCACCACCACCAAAGCCTCTTTTATCCAGAACTTAAGGTCAGCAGCAGATGTTGGCAAATTCCTACAGAATATATATCTGGAGAATTTTTTTTTTAAATGACAGAAATCTGCTAGCTATTCTTGCCTTATCTGCAACAGCTGAGCAATCTTTCAGTGCCACACGGAGACTGAAAACTTGGCTCAGATCACCCATGGACAAGCTTGCCTTAATCACATTGCTCTTTTACATGTGCACCAGGACATCAACATTGACAGTACGAGAGTAAAGCAGCCATTTGCTGAAAACAACTGTCAGCGTCGTCAAGTTTTTGGAACCTCTTCTAATGTGATTTGTATGACAAATCTCGTGGCATTTTGTTTGTCAGCAAAAGTAGTGAATTTCCGTGTATCTGGTAGGGCTAGAACACTGTTCAGAAGAGTATCAGAATTCTTTGCTGGGGAGGCAATATAAGAAGAAAAAGACCACTCATTTTTGCATGATAGATCTCTAATACTTTTCTGAATGCTTTAAAAATGTAATTTCTTTTTTAAATGTGCTAGTCATGAACTTTTTCTGAAGGAAAACAGATCTCTGAAATTTCAAAAGTTGTCCTCTATTTTCCGTCAATGCACAGTAGGCTATGAAAGCTGTACCTGTTTTTAAAAAAAGAAAGAAAGAAAAGAGCATCTTCTAGGACTCAAATCTCTGTAGTGATAATTAGTGGGTTGTGTTTCTAAGTGACAATCCTAAGGACTCAATCCCGCCCTCAAGTACATGGTGTACATTGCCATATATCTCAAAAATCAGTTATAGCAAACCTACCAAAATAATAAGCATGTATTTTATCACTTTACATCTTTCTTTACATCCTACTATAAATTATTCTCATTGCATCATCACTATAAAACCAATTTATCAGTATGTCATCTAGACTGAGGATTCTTAATCTTTTTTTTTTTTGCATGTTGTGGAACCCTTTTAGCAATCTGGTGAAGACTGTGGATCTCTATCTCATAATTATGCTTTTAAATGAATAAAATAAAATACACAGGATTACAAAGGAAACCAATTATATTGAATTAAAGTGATCAACATATTAAAGAAAAAACACTTGAGATATAGTAATATGTCTGGCAGAAGCTCTGATTATAATAGTAATTTCAAGGTAATGATGAACTTAAATTATGTTTCAAGAAATCTGCAGCAAGTATAATGTGATATGAAATAGCCCTGATTTTGGTTGGTGACAAAGTTGTGGGTACTACCAACACCACTATAGTTTGTTGCCTACATTCATAATTAAAGGAAGTGCTAAATTTCAGTTAGGTGTTAATGAAAATAAAGGGTTTTTTTCCCATATCAGATGATGGACCTCCTAAAATCTGTCCATGGAAGGGGTCCATGGATGACAGGTTAAGAACTTCCGATCTATACTCAGTCTACGTCTACATGGAACAAAAATGTTGTGTTATTTAAAGCTAAATATCCCACACCAACCCAGGTTTTTGTCAACGACATGTACAACACAAAATGAAATGGTATTCATAGTTTGTAATGTCAATGGTGGCACAAAATACAATGGCAGATTCACAAACATGCACAGGTCACTATCTCCATAAATGTCTGCTGCAGTAATGACAATACATCTCCTTGGCCTATAAGAGCACAGATCCTTGCTTTTTGAATCTCTTGGTTTCTTTTTGTTTTTGTTTTTGTTTTTTTACTTGTGGTAAATATTTAATAAAAATTTCAACAAGACAATTTGATACTATCACACCCCCTTTACATACCCAAATCTGGTACTATTGTAGGCATTTTCATTTATTCTCTCTTCAGACATTAATATAATAAACAAAATACATACATCAAGATATATTATTCATGTGGATGAGAAAGTTCAATGTTTTTCACTGTATTATTGACTGATTACCATACTTTCCATTATCATTCCTTTTTACCTCTATCTTCAAAGGGGGAAAAAAGAGAAGTACTAATTCCCTTCATCACTAGCTAGCTATGTGATGTTAAGGAAGTAACAACTTCAGAAGGCCCCCCATTTCCTCATCTGTAAAGCAGCAATAATTCCACTTGTCCTTCCTATTTGAAAGCAATATTGAAGGAATCAAAGGAGATGCCACATTTGAAAGTGTTTTAAAATTATATCATAATATGATATATTTATATTTGAAAGTGTCCTATATAAAAATGTGAAGCCACATAATTTCTTTGTCTCCCTCAATTAGAATGTTAACTCCTTTAGGGCAAGAAATGTGTTTTTGTCTTTCCTTGTAACTGTAGCACTAAGCACAGAGCCTGGTATTTAACAAATACTGATTTATTTAATATTAAATATTCAACAAAGTCATAGATGGGATCATAGACTTGGAGCTGTAAGGCATCTTAGAGGTCATTGCATCCAACCCTGTCAATTTACAGATGAGGAACACAAAGCAAAGAGAGGTGGAGGTGAAGTGATTTGCCCAGGATCACACAGCTATCAATGTCTAAGTCAGAATTTAAATCCATGTCTTCCTGACTCAGGTCCAATGCCCTACTTATTATAGCTGGCTGCTTCACATGGCTAGATAGAAAATACATGGTAGATTAATTTTAGATAATAGAAGGGATAGACAGACAGACAGACAGACAGACAGACAGACAGATAGACAGATAGACAGATAGACAGATAGACAGATAGATAGATAGATAGATAGATAGATAGATAGATAGATAGATAGATAGATAGATAGATAGATAGATAGATGCATGGATGGATGCATGAATGCACAAATGCGGAGGCCACTGTTTTGGGATACCTGTCACCATCACTATTATTACCAAAAACATTTCTCAAGCAGTTATCAATATACAGTATATTTTTATGCCTAGCAAAAACAAAACAAATTAAACATAAATAATTCCTGCCCTTTAGAAACCCATACAAACACATAAAATAGGCAAACAACTGAATAAGCATTCAGATCCACAACCTTCTTTGTTGACTTCAAAGCAGGAGCTACTGAGACAGCAGATGTCAAGGACCCTGCTTTCCTTTCCCAATCCAGCAAAAGGAGCATGGGCCACTCCTACTGACCAGCATCCAGACTTGGTCAGACATCAAGATAACCCTGATTTCTAATGACAGTGGTAACTACAGAAGTATTTAGTCAGCTGCTCCTCAGGTGACTACTGTAGCCCCTTGGTAATCACAGCCTCAGCCCAGGCAGTGTTTGGGATTGCAGAACAGCCCAGAGCTGGGAGGAGAAGGCCCAGCTGCTGATAGAGGGAAGTCAGCTGAGAGTAATGGCAGGCTCAGCTGTCATTGGTGTAACCAGTAGCTGGTGGCCCAGTGGGAACCCTAGAAGAACAGTTGATATAATTTGTTTTGTTTTGTTTTGTTTTGTTTCATCGGGCCTACCACATGACAGTGACAACTGAGATTCAGTCCCAACTACTTGGTACTTAACTCGTTTCTCAATTCCTTGGGACATTCAGGAATAGGTCTGCAGTCCAGTTGCTTCACTCCGTATTGGTCCAGGCAGAATCCACAGGGAAGTAGGTACAGTAGCAGTTGGAATATCCTGAAAGTTTTAGGAAGAGTTCAGATGTGACAAGGCTTGGACGTCATGCAGTGAGTGGCCTGGCCCCTGTAGAATCCTGTAAGTGATTTTTGGTTGACAGGAGCAGTTATATACAATACAATATATGTATTATATCATCATTATAATGTTATATATAATATGTATGTTTTATATAATAGATGCGAGTGAAAGGGAAGGCTATGTATCAAGTAAATTTTCTGGCTTCTCTCAATCCTAATAGTGAAACAGAGTAGTATCTGTTAGTCAAGCAGATCATGACTATATCACGTACCCATCAAAGGACACATATAAACACCATCACATGGACAGAGCTGTGCTGATTAGACACTGAGGAACCACTTTAACTTGCAACCTCCTCTCAATATGACAGAATCAACTAACTCAAACAATATTTTCATGGATGTTAAGTCAGACCTCACAGGGCCTGCGTAGTTAAGTTGTTGTTACTCTTCCTGATGCTTTTTTGCATCCATTTTTCCCTTCCCTGAACAGTTGCTTGACCTCCTATTAAGAAACCAAAGAGCAATATCTGTTTCCTTCCTGCCTCTCTTTCCTGAGTGCCAGTCCTCAAAGACAACCACCCCACTTTTTTTTTCTCTGACTTCTCCATGAATTTCTTTTATCTTCAGCATGTGTTTTAGACCCCTTTGGAGCTTAGCTGGGTGTCATAGATATGCAGCGATAAAAACTGGGGCCTTTATACCTAGATCTATTTTAATCATTCTGCTGATCTCCAGTTCTATATTTATTGTTTATGTGAACCAACTGCTTGAAGCCGTCAGCTAGCTATCTGTCATATACATGCCCCTGTCTCATATTTGCAAAGCAGTCTTCCTTTCACTTCTCAAAACATCCCCTGCAATGTGGATTCTTCCTTCCTACTTCTCTCTTCATTGTTGTTTCTGAATTACATCACTCTGCTTCAGAATAAAACCATTTTCAAATTAAAGCTAAACTTTAACTACATCCCTTCCTTTTCTTATCCTTGCTTAAGAGCAGCCAAAGCTTAATGCTGGGCCCACTGAAAGAATTGGCATAGCGAGAGTAGCACAACAAAAATACCACTGACTGGGAACTCAGTTCAAAGCTCTACTCTGAACTTTATGTTATGAACTACTTAAATGATCTTGTTATGTTATATTATGAATTACTTAGATGATCTTGTACAAGTCATTTACCTTTTGAGGCCTCAGTTTCCCTATTTGTAAAATGAAGGGGTTGGACTAGATGATGTACAATTTCATGAAGAGCAGCCACTGTATTAAATAAAGTATGAATGAATCTTGTAAGCCCTCAACATATCAGTGGGCATCTAACCCATCTCCTCTTCCAGAGAATAGTAATTGGCTTTAAACACAGTTCTAAGCACTGTGTTTAAGAAAATCTTTTTTCAATATTATCATCAGCTCAGCTTCAAAAGATCTGTCTTCATATCAGTTGCAGCCCTGCTGACTAGCCTATCTATACTGATTGATTTTCTAACACATACTTGTAATGACTGTGGTATCTCATCATGTTCTGTACAATTATTGGTATTTATCTAAAGCTTGGGGGAGACTTTGTGTAGAGAACACATCTGGCCCAGAGAGTTTCATAATTCCCAGGAGAACATGAGACTCTGGTGCTTGCTGTCAAACTGAATGGTGTCTTACAGCTAATATGTTTAGTGGCCAGGGGCTACAAATAATTCTCTTGTCCAAAGCCAGGGTTACTCAGCTGTATAATAACCTCTAAAGTCTCCACTTCAAAAAGGACTCAGGATTCATGAGTTTAATTTTGCCACTGATAATATGAAAACCGTGCTCCATAGCAAGCATCCACTCTCTGCTTCCACTATAATGAAATTCTAATTGTTTCTAAAGTTTGGGGAGGATCAAATGGTTAATCTCCATGATGACAAAAGGAAGCAGGGAAAATAAAATGACACACTTGAATGAACTGTGAGGAAATAAAGTGCACAACATGTGATAATGCCATGACTCTGTGTTATTGCGCATTTCTGGGCTGAAAAGATATGGCTTGATGGGTAATTTGTCAAGCTGTGCAACAGAGAACAACAGTAGAGAGACTTCAGACAGAAGAAAATTACACAAATAGTAGGGTGGAAAGGTATAATTGAAGATGGCAAAAGATTGAAAGAAAGACATTTAAAATTACTGTACTGACCTACTAAATGCACTTGGGCGTGGAATCCTGGCCTCACATGAAGAGGCATTAAACGTCTGCGGGCTGTGACACTGGCTCAGAAGAATGCCAATCTCCCTGTTCTCAGGAAAGAGAAACACAATGCACAGCCTCCCTGGTGAACCCCGACCCTCAAGAGGAGCCTGGCTTCAAGGGAGTGGCCTTGGAGAGGAAAAAGTTACCAAATTACTTTTTTAAACTACACAAACAATTCATTTCAGAAACCCATTGGGATCCGAGCTCACCACCCTTCCCCATTGTTAAAAGTCAGCAGATCCTGTTCCTAGAGGAGTCAGAAAATAAAGGGTTGGGAGCAACAAGGTGGCTCGGTGGATAGAGCACCAGGCCTGGAGTCAGGAGGACCTGAGTTTGAATCCAGCTTCAGACGCATACTAGCTGTGTGACCTTGGACAAGTCACTTTAACCATTGTTTGCCTCAGTTTCCTCAATTGTAAAAATGGGGATAACAGTACCACCTCCCAAGGTGGTCATGAGGATCAAATGAAATAATAGTTGTAAACTACTTATCATAATGCCTGGCATTTTTAATAATATATGTCTGACACTTACACAAATATTAACTGTTAGGACAGTGGCTGGCATGTATTAAGCACTACATAAACGTTAGCTGCTATTGCTAATAAAGTGCTGAGCATTATGCCTGGAATGTGGTGTTATAGAAATGTTAACTATTGTTATTATTATTACCTCCCAGGATTGTTGTAAGGATCAAACAAGATAATAATTATAAAGTGCTTAGAATGGTGCCTGCATATGTAATAATACATGCCTGGCATATATATATATGTATATATGTATGTATGTATGTATGTATGTATGTATACATATATATGTAGACACACACATGTATACATTTATACACATGTTAGCTATTTTTATAGTGCTTAGCGTAGCATCTGACACAACGTGCTATATAATTGTTATAATAATAATAATTATCGTATTTAGTCTACTGCCATAATATATATGTTAGCTATTATTGTTATTGTTATTGTGGGTTGGGCATTTGTTGCTGTTGTTAAGTTGCCTAATTTTGTTGTTCTCATTGTAGTGGATGTTGTTTGGTTTTTAAATGACAGGAATAAATGTGACTTTCCTGACACAACTGGTCTTGTTACTTCAAGACTAAAGAGTCATCCCAAGGCAGCAATAGCATAGAGTTCGTCAACCAGTCAACAAGCATTTATTAACTGTTTGCTGTGTGCCAGGCACTGTACTAAGGATCAGAAAGAATAGGAGCATGGTATATAATCCCAGATTTATCACTGACCTGGAGCAAGTTGTTGAATCTCTCTGAGCCTCAGTTTCCTGTTCTGTAAAATGACTCAATAATGACTGAATTATCTTCTAAGTCTAAAAACTTTATAATCAGTCAGTTTCCCTATCCTGATACAGGGAAATTCACTTTATTCTGAAGCTATTTTTATTCACAAAATGAGGGAAATGGTATTTTTCTTATTTACTATGTAAGATTGCATGGGAATTATATTGAGAAATGAACCTTGCAACTGTTTTGTGCCTGTCATTTGAAGAACGGTCTAATGACATCCTGAGAACTTTATCACCAAGTGATGTTAGGAAGTCTTGAGATTTTGACAAGGATTAAGGAATCCTAGAGTTAGAGCAGGAAAGGACCTTAGGAGCCATCTACTCTACCTCCGTATTTTGCAAATGAAGGAACTGAAGCCCTGAGAAGTTAAGCAAGTTATCGAAGGTCACAAGTGTAACAAGTAACAACTAAGATTCAAACCCAGATCCGCTGGCTTCACTTCTCTGAAGTCCTTTGGCTCTAAATCTTAGGAATTAAAATCTTCTCATCCTCAACATCTCAAGATACAGGGGTGGGGAACTTGCAGCCTTGAGGCCACATGTGACCCACTAGGTCCTCAAGTGCGTCCCTTTGGCTGAATTCAAACTTCACAGAACAAATCCCCTTTATAAAAGGATCTTTTCTGTAAAACTTGGATTTAGTCAAAAGGCTGCACCCAATGATCCAGAAGACCACCCGTGGCCTAGAGGCTGCAGATTCCCCATCCTTGTCACTAGCATTAGCATTTTGCTATCATATGTAGATAGCTATACAAGAGAGGTGAATCTGTAATAATTTCCAATCTGTAATAAATTCCAACAATCCAATAATTTCCAAGGAGGGAATGTTTTCTCTCCTTGTAGAAATAACATAGACTATGAATTAAAAAGAAAAAAAACCTACCAGATTCAATAGAAGAGCTAATGATAACTATGAAAGGATTATAAGAGGGGTTATAGGGGAATTTAGATTAAAAATTAAAACAATTAAACAGAACTTGGAAGTCAGGGAGGAGAAATTCATCTCCAAACTCTGAAGATAACTAATAAAGATAATTACTGAACTGAGGGCTCAGGTAAAATTCAATTCTGACAAATGAATCCAAATAAAGAAAAGGCCAACTATGACAGAAATACTGTATATAATATTAATATTGGGACAAAAGCCTTCCCTCAAATTCCTAAAAATTCAATGATTTAACTTTTTGTGCAAGTTTTCTTTTATCTAGTCTGATTTTGCAGCATTTTCTTTAGAAATAATCATGAATATTATGTAGGATAATGTAATATTATGAAGAATAATGGTGCCTTTCCAAATGTACCTCTTTCAAGTTTCAAACCAGGCAGGAATAGATTTACCACATTTCAGGATGAACATTAATAAGCTGGACAGAGACCAAGAGAATAAGAGCTTGTATTTATATAATAATAACTAACATTTATAGAACACTTTAAGATTTGCAAAGAGTTTTGCACCTACAATCTCATTTGATACTCACAAGAACCTTGGGAGACAAGTGCTATTATTATCCCTATTTTACTATTGAGGAAACTGGGTCAAACAGAGATGATGTGACTTGCCCAGGGTCACACAATTAGTAAAGATCTGAGGTATGATTTAAATTCAGGTCCAGCATTCCACCCACTATAGGACAGAATAATGAAGCAACTAGAAGTTGTGAACCTAGAGAAAACTTAGAGGGGACAGGATAGCTGTCTTCAAGTATTTAAAGGGCTTACCATAAGGAAGCAGGATTAGATTTGTTCTGCTTGGCCCTGGGGGCAGACATGGAAACAATGGGGAGAAGAAAGAAGCAAGATGGTCATTTTGGGTTCCATACAAGGATGTAGCTGCTTTTCTCTCACTGGAGGTGACTAAGCACATGATGAATGATGACTTGTTGGGGATATCGGAGAGGGGATTCTCCTTCCCACCCTCACCCTTTTCAACTTCCTTTTGTGTGCTGTCTTCCCGTATTAAAATGTAAGGTCCTAATTGGGCAAAAAGGGAACCTAATACATGTTTTATTTTTTCAAAAACAAACCAAAAAAAATTGTTAAGGTCCTTGGGGGCGGGGCAGGGAAAATCCTTCTTTTTGGTTGTAATTGCATCTCAGTCCTTAGCACAGTGCCTGGAATATCTTCCTTCAACTTTCGTCTGTCCCTTTTCTCTTTCTTCCTTTCCTTCCCTCCTGTTTTTCTTCCATCCTTTCTCCTCCCTCCCCTTTTCCTCCTCTCCCTTCCTTCCTCCCTTCTTTCCTTCCCTTTCAACCCTGAGATTCTGTTGGTATATGAGTTTTCTTTTCAAAAAGTTCCTCAAGATAACATCAAACTATTTTGTTTTATTTTAAAAGGCAAGGTAACTTCCTGGCTGGAACTAGGGGGAAAATATTTAGTAGATAAAATTTGCTTTTCATCTACAGTTTTCTCTTTAACCTCCCCTCCACTGCAACTCCTTCTCTCCCTGCGTGTGATCTATCCTTAGATTCTTTCTACCCTTGCCCGCTGCCTAAACCTGCTCTCCAGAAAGGACATCTCTGAGTAACAAACTCATTTGCCCAGGTATTTGCATTTAAATTTAGAGCTAAAAGCCCTAAACCAAAAAAAAAAAAACACCTCAATTTGCATTTTGGAGTTTCAGAAATCTGCAAGAAAGTTGGGAAACTGACTTTGAGGAAAGAAAACATTCGGTGCCCTGAAACCATAACTAATCTAGGTACCTATGAGATCAACTTGGGTAATTTCCCATTGGCTGCCAAGCCCAACATTGGCGCCACCCCCAAGAAAGATTATGACTGCCCCAAGAGGAACTACTCCAAGTATACAAGAATTTCAAAGTGGCTTCTCAAACTCAAGTCTCTCCCTATCCGATCCATCCACCACTCAGCTATTAAAGTGATTACCCTAAAGTACAAGTATGACCATGTCACCCTTCCCGTCTTGTGTCCCCTCAATAAACCCCTATGTCTCCATATTACCTCTTGGCTCATATATAAAATCATCTGTTTGAAATTTAAAATCCTTCACAAGCTGGCCCTGTCCTACCTTTCCAGTTGTCACTCTATTGCTATTTAGCTCCACTGTCCTCCTCACTGTTCCTCCCACACAGCATCTCAAGCCTTTCACTCGCTGTGTCAAGTCCTAGAATGCTTTCCCTCTTTGTCTTTAACTCCTGGCTTTCCTGACTTCCTTGAAGATTTAGATCAAGTTCTATTTTTCTGCAAGAACCTTGAATGCTCCTCCTCCTCCCCTCAGTTAATGCCTTCCCTTGTATGTACATAATTGCTTGCTTGTGAATTGTCTCCTCCCTTAGAATGCCAGCTCCTTGAAGGAAGGGACTATGTTTTTGCTGTTCTTGGTATCCTCAGCACTTAGCTCAGTGCCTGGCACATAGTAAGTGCTTGATAAATGCTTCTTGATTGACTGATGAATGACCAATGTGCAAGGTCCCCCACAAGCCAGGCTTTCTCCTTATAGGAGTTCTGTCAATGGACACACTAGAACAGGATTCAATACCAGGATTCTTCACCTAAGGAGCAGAAGAGTTGCCTAATTGTAAGGTGTATTTATTCAGAAATCTCAATAAAAATCAGCCAAATAAAAGGAATTTTCTGCTCTCTTAAGTTGATATGGGAGTTAAGGGATAGAGGTAGAGTGTTATGGTGGAGAGAGACGTGAGTCCAATTCCTATCCCAGACACTTAAAATAGCTGTGTGACTCTAGGAAAATCACCTAACCTCTCAGTGACTGTTTCCTTATTTATAAAGCAAGGGAGTTGGATTGCATGGCTTCTGAGGTCTCTTTCAGGTCTAAATCTATGATCTTATGATCTATGGATAAATCTGTGATTTTATTAGCAGAGGAAACTCCCTGTACCAATGCAAGTTGGCACCTTCTCCAAAAAGTATAGTCTTAGAGAGTTGCCTCGAGCACTGAGAAAGTGACTCTCCCAGGGTTACACAGCCAGCATGGGCCAGAGGCAGGATTTGAACCCAGGTCTTCCTGACTTTGAGGCCCACCTTCTATCCACTACATTCCACCTCCTCTAAGTAACTGGACATTTTGCTACAAATTCCAATCTCTGAAGATAAACTTAAGATAGTCACTGAACAATGGTTCAGATCTCTTCCAAAAACAAATTACTCTGGCTGGTTGTATTTTAACCATTGGCAATTTAAAACCATCCTTGGTCCCCTTCTTCCATGGGGTGTCCCAGGGCCACCTTTCTTCCCCTAACAAATGCATTGCATTGCATACCTCAACAGAATCGTCTCTATATCCTTAATGTATCTTTCAGCCATTTTTCTGCAGTCAGCACCCTATACATTAGGGAAGGAATGGATGTGTGCTCTATGAGTTTCCTAGAATAGCCATGAACTTTAATAATCAGACCCATTCCTTAATTTTGCTTACTTTTTTATGCAGCAGCATTCATACTACATCGCCAGACAAAGACAATGATGAACATGACCTGAGTGAAAAACAATGCAGTCATCCAAGTAACAAGTGCTGAGTTTGTGGAAAAAACAGCTCTCATTTTATTAAATAATATTGTTCATACTGGTCTGTCTGAGGTACTCTGCCAGGCTAATTAGAACAGATCAATGTACACTTACCTCTGCAGAAGGCTGAAAGGTGTGTAGTGACTGGATGTCATTAAAAATTTACTTGACCATGGGCATCAAATGTCCATGAGAGGATGACCCTGGTAAGCACTCAAGTTTCCATTTTGCATGTGTCACAGTCAATGCATCAAAAATGCCATGTGCTCCGTTACTATCACCCTAGTTTCCTAGCAGCTGATGTGCTATATATGTTGGAGAGGGTGGTATCAATTAACTATGTTATCTATAAAGCCATCCTTGCAATTACGACCACTTCACAATTTATCATTAACACATTTGACAGATTTTTTCCAAAGTAACATTTATTTAAAGGTTAATCAAAATTCTTTGAACTGCATTTATTATAAGGTGATTTTTGATAATTGGCTAAATCAGTGGCTCTTAAGGAAAACACCCTTGTCTCAGTCCTATTGCGTATACACCACAGTGCCAAAAAAAGCAGCAGAGAAAGGGAAATACATATTATAAATGTTCACTTCAGAACCCGTCATGAAAGATCATGTATTAATGCAATCAGGTGGTACATTTACATGCTCATTAGTAATCCATCATTAGTCCAAACTAATAGGAAAAAATGAACAACTAGTTATTCAGAATACCCAGAATAGTATTTCCGATTTAAGCACTCAGAAGAAGAAAATTGGAAAAGTTCATAGCTTGTCTCTGGTCTTTTAAAGTCTATCAATAAATCATTAATCATGTATATCAGAAGCTATAGTCTTCTGTAACTATTGATTTCCCATGCCATCCTACTTACCCTGAGGGAGGGAGACCCAGTCTCCTAACTCTCAAAACATAGCACAAAAGACATTTCTAAAGAATTCCTGATGAGCTGTGTGTTTAAAGTTCACATTTTAATACACTACATGCTGCTTTAACTGAAATAGCCACTTTATTCTATTTAATTATATGTTAAATCCTATCCTTACATGCTGAGGTGATTTGATTGCAATCTTATAAATCAGACAATCAATAAAAAGAATAAATATCAAGTGATATCAATCTCTGAAATATAAGCCACTATCCATACATTTACTCAAAAAATCCTTATTAACTATGAGCACTAGAAATAACATTGAAGGACAGCTATGTGAGGGAATCACTGCCTTTTAAATGCTCTGTTTTCTTAGTAACACCATGGATCTGTACTTCGAAATGTATTGGAAATGGAGCATTATCTAGTTTGCTGCTTCAGAGTTCTGCAGATACTTCATAGACTTGTGTAGGCATATATTTTTATAATATGCCAAATTCCATCTCAGTAACAGCAGTACTTTTTCCACTAATTTAGCAGGAAATTCTTCTGCAGCAACAATTGGGGTGTCAGAAGTGCTCTGCCAGGCTAATTAGAATAGATCAATGTACCCATAGGATAGAATCAGAGAATGTAGAGTTGGAAAGAGCCTGAAAGATTATTGTCTCAAAACCCAACATTTTACAGAAAAGGAAATTGAAGCTAAGATATTAAGAAAGGATATGGTTGATAGACTTTCCAGAAACAAAAATGGTTAGTAATCAGTCTATTAGATAGAATTGTGGAACAAAATTCAGAAAATGAAGAGAAATCCTTGTTCAACTTAGCAAGAATTTACTTATGTAGTTCAATTAAAATTTCACAAATATTTATCTTCATGTACCAAGTATTATGCTAAGAGAAATATAAAAAGGAATTACACAAAGGTAATATTCCACAAACCATTTAATGTCATTACAGAAGGCCTAGATATCTCTACTGAATTAATCAAAAATGTAAACTATATGTGAAAGTCCTTAATCAGTTTGGGAGGGGTTAAGCACTTTGATCATTGGATGAAACCAGATGATACCAGACGGGAAATATATTAGATTGATTGAAATTATTAGGCATACCTCTAGGCTTATGCATAGTGCAGCATGCCAATTCAGAATCAAGTATTCCAGCAAAAGATTCCAGCAATAGTACTGTCTAATGGTGGCTGAGGGAAATTCCTCTAATGGGGAAGTATTAAATTCTCTCTCCTCCCGTCCCCCAAGTACCACTGGCCAGAGAATGACCTTGTGAAATTTGAAAAGTCAGAAGATAGGGACTTCCCATTATCAGTGGTATTGTCCCTGGAGCAACAGTGTCTGACACTAGTATCTCCATCAGGGGCTAAGAGACTTACCGAAGGCTGACTACAAGGTCACTAACCCTTGCAAAGTTACACTGAAAGGGAATTTCATGAGGAATCCACAGAGAGAGAAAGGACTTCTAGTGATGTGAGTTTGCACGTTGGCCACAGGAGCTCTATAAATTTGAGTCCACTTTTTCCAGGGACCTAATATGTTTGAGAGGACCCTTGGTTTAGGGAGGTGGCATCTGTGACAACTGTCTTTGCCAAATAAGATTAGTAAATACCCTGTATGAAGTTTGGCTCACTAATGGTCATAGGAAATACACCGAATGGGAGTATCAGAAACCAGAACTCTGCGAAGAAGGGTATAGTCAGCCACCCTCTGGGGCCCCACCCACTAATGGAAATAGGAATTGGGGAAGTAGCCCTGGAGTGGCTACTACAATCTTTTTTTTTCTTTAAGTCACCACCCTCAAGGCAGACTGAGGAACAACAAAAAGAATAGAAAGTTAACAGAGACAATCCTTTGAAAGATCCTAGGAGGGAGGAATTATTTCTGTCTGGAAGGCAGAGAATCAGGGCACTTTCTGGGCAAGTGCCAGGAAGTCATCTGGAAATCTTTGTCATCTGGAAAATGAGGAGTATGGACTTAATGACCATAAAGGTCTAAATCCATGAATCTATGGGGAGTCATTAGAGCTATGCCTTGGAGGATGATCAGGGTAATGATGTGATTTTGAGAAAGGTAATGATATGATTAAAGCTACAAATTAATAAATGTATGAACATTTATTAATCTCTCACTAGGTGTCAGTTTCTATGCCAAGAACGGCAAATGCAAAATGTAAAAGACAGAAATCCTTGTTCTCAAGGAGCTTATATTCTAATAAAGGAAGACAACACATATCAGGGAGTAGTGTTCATAAAGGGAGTTTTGATCTAGAAGCCACAGGAGTGAAGCTATAGGGCAATGGACTGACAAACCATTTCTGGAAGCAAGGTTAGTATTGTTCTGTTCCAAATACTATTCCATGAGCAAGAGGAAGAGAGTAGAAGTTGGGGGGAAGCTGAGGTTAGTGTCCCCAAGGTCAACAACAATAATATAGCAGGAAGATAGTGGTGAAACACCATCAGGGAGTGGGGGTCAGCTAGATATGAAAATTCTTTCCAATCAGAACAATACAGCACCAGGGAAGAAGCAGAGGCACTGTTGGGAGGATAGCACAGTGGCAGCCTATGGCCATATAAATAACTGTTTATTGGCAAGTTTACTGTGACATTTGCATTTAGAATATATTAGAATAGTGAGAGATGGAGGTAGGGATTACAAGGAGAGGCCTATAGGAGTTTGAACTTAGGTAGCGGCAGTGGCAACAGAAAGGAGGTGACAAATATGAGAAAAAATATTGGTAATAGAACGTAATGTACATGTGACAATTAGTATTACCAACTGGAGAAATCCAAAGAGAAATTAAACATCATTTACACCATTGTCTGTAAACATATCAGAGATTCAGACTCATTGCTCTATTCAAAGCATGGTACACAACAGGTTATGTGTTCAACGTAAAATGCACCAAATATAAATCATTTTAACATCATCCAAGGGAAAGACTGGATTCAGCATCTGCTACTTCCTTTATCAAAAGAATGAGGCAAGAAGATTGAATTTGGTGGGGAATTTCACAATGTAGACTTAGCCAGTTCCAAATGTGCATCTGTTGACCAGGGTCAAGACCACAAATAGGATGTGGGGATGGGTGTCAAAATGCGCTGCACACACATTTCATTCCTGTTTCAAGAAGATTAAAGTTAGGAAAAAAATTCATAAAAGTTTCTGTCTGGTGGCTTTTTCTATTAACTCATTCAGTCTTCTAGGTTCTAGGCCACTTGGGGAAAAGCTGCTGAATTACTCAGACATGGAAAGAAAAGGTGAGTCTCTATAAGAGGCAGGCTATCTTAGTGCCACACTATGTGGTACATATACAAGCATTCAGGGATTCGTAGAAGAGAATACAAGATTGACATAGAAGCTGGGAGCCAGATTACTACAATCTCTTGGATAACTTACTTCAATACGATGAGGGAACAAATTCACACTGAGTAGCTTTTCTACTACTTTCTGCTAAATACAAAAAAAACCCCATGATACATAGATTTTCTCCAACCCATCAGAAATAATGAAATATTTTCTATGGTACTGAAGATGAAGAATGTCTGTATCACTGAAGAAAACTCAAACTACACATCAATCAGTCACTGAACTGAAATGAGCAGCACTAAGAAGTGGCTGCTATCAAGCCTGCTCCTGCTGTGGATCCTCCATGCACAAAGACTGTTTCCAAACTGGTTAGAGCAAAGTATGTTCCAGTTAATTCTTTTTTATTTGTTCTAATGGCCAAGAGCTGATCCCAGGCAGATGATAGAAAACATGCATTTATTAGATATTTACGGTGTGCCTCATAGTCTGCTAAATTCTTTCCTGCTTTCTTGTCAAAGGGGTGATCTAACAGTCTTCATAAATCCCTAGTAAGTGAAAAATGGACAACACATGCCAATGACCCAAAATATAAGGAGAAATAAAGGTTTTCCAACCTCTATTATGATCCTCCTTTTTCTTCATACTTACTCTGATTGGAAGTCTGGAGGCTGGAGTACTAAATTCCTCCCAAGGTCTTCTTTATCTGGGATCTGAACCTTCCAGGTACTCTCCACTTTTCAGCAGCAGCTCTTAGTTTGAACTCCAAGGAACGCCATGCCCCCATGCCCAATACCCTTGGTTCTTCCTCCCCACTTTTTTTCAGCCTCCTGTTACATGTTGTCTTCCCATCGTAGACTGTTAGCTCTGTGAGGGCATGGATTGTCTTTCTTTTTCTTATTTGTATCCCCAGCACTTAGCACAGTGCCTGGCAAATAGTAGGTGCTTCATAAATATTTATTTTATTGTATATTTGAATACAGGTGTCGCTACTATCCTAGAAATGCATTACATTTCAAACACAATAATAAAGTCATATTTTTAAGAGCCAAGTCAGGACAAATCAGTATTTATTACATGTAGTCCTTCATTCATTTATTCGCCATGTATTTATTAAATACTATGTGCCTAGTGATCTACTCAAATATTTCAGTTTCTTATTTGTGATCAATTCCTCTATTAATCTAAGCACAAGTTCAATAAGGGCAATACTTTCTCTCTAGGCTTGCTTGCTGTCTGGCATGTGCCTTCCCAAGTGGGGAGGAGTTAGTTCAATGTTTCCATTTTTAAAGAGGCAACCTCAAATGCCCTCTCCTAGCTTATCTGGCTTCAGGTTACAGTTCAGAGTAAGGAAAAAAAAACTAGACGGTAAAAATAAAGGTGTTACCTTAACAGAGGAGATGACAATGTTACATGGACTGAAGACATATTGCAGTTTTATCCATGGTACTACCATTCTTCCTGTCATTCAAGTTCAACAGCACAGTCGTCTTTGACTTTTCTCCCACATCCACTATATCTGTTCCCCAAACCATGTCATTTCTTTTTGAAATTCCTGTCACATCAATTCTATCCTTTCCAGGGCCCTGCCACAAACTTAGTCCTTATCTTCTCATACTTGAATTTCTGTGAAAGATGTCTAACTGGGCTCCTCACTTCCACTCTTCCTCCCCTCCATTCCTAACCGTAACCCTTCACACTACCACAAGTGAATCTTCCTAAAACACTTCATTTAATTATGGTTTAATTATGTTAATCTGTGCTCAATAATCTACATAGTTTTTCCTTTGCCTGCAAGATAAATTCTAAATTCTTCAGCCTATCATTTAAGGTATTCTGCTTCCAGCTTACCTATCCCACTTCATCTCCAGCTAATTCTAAATCTAGGGCAGTGACTGCCTAGGCACATCTAAGCTGATGCCACAGGAGCTGGTGACTTATACCAGTCCCTGTCCATTATCTACTACCTTGATCCGTCCTGGGTTCATTGCTCTGAATTTGACCAACTTCTCGAAAAGGAACCCCAGCTCCCCAATACTGTCATTCATTGGCTCTTTGTTCCAGTCCCCCCCATGACTCCAACTACTCTGGGGAAAGTTGCTACTTACAGGTTGCTAATTAATTATGTAGGCATAGTTCTGGGCTCAAAGCAGAGATTTTTTCCCATCAAGAGGGTAGGAAAAGCATCCAATGTATAAATATAAAGCATATATGAAACAGGTCATTTAATTTCTCACACACACACAAAGAATGCTGAGCAATAAAGAATCATACAATAATTTTTTTAAAATACAATAAAATATCAGTATTAATACAATCTGCTGGAAAGCTAATATTCAAACCTAGGAATAAATAAGGGTTTTTTGTTTGTTTGGGGTTTGTGTTATTGTTGTTGTTGTTGTGTTGTATTGCCTTGTTAAGACTTCCAATTAACCATGACAGATTTCGTCTCTAGTGAGCACTGTCTAATCAAATGCTAGGAGTGGCTCTTCTCTTACTTGATTTCTTTTGGCACCTGCCATTGCCTGCCACTGGTACTGATTCCCCTGTAACTGCTATTGTTCATCCTTCATTTTGAAAGACACCGATGATGTCACAAGGGTGATGTCTTGACTTACACACAAATTGGACTTAAGTGAGGCAAAGTCCTACAAAGTCATCAGCCTCTTCCAGAGGCTTTCTCTTCCAGAGTCATCAAAGTCCAGTGGCAAGACAAAAGTCAGGATGACTGGTGATGGCCCAGGACACAGTGGATAACCTTGATATCTTCAATGCTGATGAAGCTTTAGGCACTCCACATCACCGGCTTCAGCCACCTTTCTGGCCGTTGGAACAAATTGTACTCATCTGCCCAGTCTACTGGGGGAAGTCTTCACATGCTTGGGGTATGCATCCCCCCTAATTCATTGATAGGCTTGAGACTCTTCAGTTACTCTCAACCTAGTTTAGCCCTCCTGTATGGCCACTGCACATGCTATAGCTTCTTGGAGCCACAGGTAGGAGTTGGGGACAGACGGACACCAAAAGTAGATAAGCCCTGAAAAGGGCTCAGCAAGCCCTCACAACAGAGGTACTACTCCTCCCTGAACACTCCATACACCCCTTCAACTCAGGCAAACACACCGCAGCCACTGCCTCACTATTCTCCCCAGACCTCATGACTTTCTGAAGTTCACACAATCACCTGGACTTGTTCACCTCATGGTTGCTGTTCACTGTTCACTCACCTAGTTTGAGAAGGAAGCACAAGAAAAGAAAAAGCTCCATCATAAGTACATGCATGCCTAAGTAGGACATATTTATAGCTGTATAAGGATAGGTCAGAGATGAGGCTTCCTCTGTTTTCCTCACTGAACTCCCCCAAAATAGTCCTCACATGCTTAGAAGCTTGAAGGAAGAGGAGCAATGAGGGTTGGGCTCCCCTTTGTTATTTCCACAGAGTTCCAGTTCATCAGTCAAGTAAAAGATTTTTCCTCATCAGATCATACAATGTATACCTCTGTATTGGGGTATACATTCTCCCTAACTCACTGATGGGCTTGAGACCCTTTAGGTGTTCCACATACTCTGCATCAGCCACCTTTCTGGATGTTGGAACAAATTGTACTCATCTGCCCAGTCCACTGGGGGAAGGCAGAGGAATCAGAAGAAATCGGCACATAACTCTGAAAGAGAAGAAGTCCATGTGCTTGACTGGAATGTTGGAGGGGAGTATCACTAGGAGATGCTGGTTCTTTCCCTATTCTACCTACAATGTAGTTCACTTCCCCATTTATGAAATGCTTTCCCCTTCTATTTCTTCTTCTCTCTCTCCTCTTCTTTCTCTTCTTTCTCCTCTTTTTATTTCTACTTCCTCCTAAATCAGGTAGATCAGGGGAATGTTGTAGAAATAGTTTACCTACATTTTAACAGAATATTTGATAAAGCATATAATAATAACCTTACAGAAAAGAAAGATGTGAGCTAGATAATAGTACAAGTAAATGGATTTAGAACTGGTTGAATGGCCAGACTCATAGAATAATCATCAGTGGGTTGATACGAACTTGGCAGGACATTTCTGGTTAAGTGTCCCAAGGACCCATGGTTGGCCCTGTGCTATTTCACATTTTTATCAGTCAATAAAGATATAGAAATATGTTTTTTTCATATGTGCAAATAACATAAAACTGTAAGGAATATTAACACATTGAGTGACAGACTCAGAATCTAAAAAGTTCTTGACAGGTTAGCTCATTTGGCTAAATCTAAAAAGATGAAATTCAGTTGGAATAAATGTAAAATCTTACATTTAGGTTCAAAAAATCAATTTCACAAGTACAAAAAAGGGAGGAATGTTTCAGCAGCAGGTGTGGGCTGGACTAGCTAGCTGCTGAGGACCTTTACAACTATAAAATTCTATGATCCTGATTCTAGGTGAAACAAAGGAATAAAAGTTCTAATGAATACTTGAGACTTGGATGTATTTGTTTTAAAAAAGGTACCAGATAAAATAATATTTTATACATTTTTATAAGAAAATTTTGAAGGCTAAGATGAAATCTTACAAGAAATCCATACAGTAAGTATGTGTCTTGTCCAGAGCCACACCACTGGTAAATGTCAGAAGTAGGATCTGAGCCCACATTTTCATGATCCAAGGCCAGGTCTGTATCCACTATGCCATACAGAACCTGGGTGGCAAAAAATTTCAAAAATATAGTTCAGGTTTGTAAAATGAAAGAGGACAGGTATTCATACAGTAATTACAAGTAAGCCAGTGTACCATGAATACTTTCTTCAAGAAGATTCAAAAGGTATTCAATATGGTCAAAATCATAAAAAAAAAATTACTAATATCTTAAGAGGTAGGAAATGCTTACTAATTTATGTAGCAACCATTTCAGAGTGAGCTGATGAGGTCAGATCACCTACTAACTAAGGCAAAGGTCAAAGTCAATACCAAAATATGAGAAAGAATAAAGATAAGATGACATTGCATGCATTTCCAATCCTTTTGAAAGCCAATATTGTCCCAGTGGTCCTACACAGCTGCAAATAATGGAACACCATGATCTCAGAAGAATCAAAATTGCAAGTGACCCAAAGATGACAAAAGGATGGAAAGTGAGTGTAACAGAGCAGTAGTTTGCCAGTGATGAAAATAATAATTAATATAATTATTGGCAATAATTAACATAAAATACATTTAAAAGGACATATATGACTGAAAAAAGGAAGTTGCCCAGGCATGCATTAAGAGAGAAGGATAACAAATGGCATCCAAATATTAAAATAAAAAAGAGGAACAATTCTAGCTCTTTGCCAGGATCTTCAATAAAAGATGTGCTAAGGGACACAGATAAGTATCACAACAAATAAGAAGGCTTAGAAGAGTTGCGATTTAAACTGGTCAAAGGAGTATTGATATCAATGAGATTGTGAAACTGTTCTGCATAATTCTTTTAATATAACACTTAGCATAGAATAGTGCTGATTTAGAAGTTTAATCTCTGTTTAGGATGAACAAAAGTTAATGAGAGTGACATTCCTGTTCTTTTGACTGCTTTGATTTGGCTTACTTAATTCTAAGCAAGTTCTTCTCTTCTACCTGCCCTCCTGTTTGTTCATCTTTTCTCTCTAGAATTCAGGTTTTTTTTCTGATTCTCATTTCAGTGCATTTTTTATGACTCATGACTGAATTATTAAAAATAAATGCCTTAAAACGAATACTAGTTTTTACATGTAACTGGAGAAAAATAAAATACTAAATAAAAATAAAAAATAAATAAATGCATGATACTCATTGAATAAACACTGTGAATGAATGAATTAATAAATACTTTATTAAATGCCTACTATTTTGAATGAATGAAGAAAATTATTTATTAAGCACTTTCTACATACCTGTGCTAAGTGATAATAAAAAAAATAGAAAAAAATGAAGACAGTCTGATCACAAGGAGCTCACACTCAAATTGGACGAGACAACACACACACAAAAGAAGAGCTCTCGGTCACGCTAGGTGAAAAGAATTAGAAGTCTTATAGGTGCAGCAATAGGTCAGATGGCAATGCGCAGGGGTCCTTGGGTTGCATTAGTGGGTTAAATGACCCTTCCAAGGGAATGCAACGCATAGAGACAGAGCAGACAATTAGCCCTAAAGAATCTTTAGCCATAGTATCAAGGCAGATGCAATGTCCTGGTGGCCTTATATTTCATCAGAAGATAGAGTTGCTGTTGTTCACTCAGTTGTGCCCAGTTCTATGTGACCCCATGGACTATAGGAAGCCAGGCCTTTCTATCCTTCAGTGTCTCCCAAAGTCTGTCCAAGCTTATATTCATTATTTCCATGACACTGTCCTCCATCTCATCTTCTGCTATCCTCTTCTCCTTTCAATCTTTCCCATCATTTCCAATGGTTCCTGCCTTCTCATTATGTGGCCAAAGTATTTTAAGCTTCAGCTTTACTATTTGTCCTGCCAACGAGTAGTCTGAATTAAGTTCTTGATGTATTAGCAGGTTTGATCTCCTTGCTGTCCAAGGGACTCTCAAAAATCTTCTCCAGAACGCAGTTTGAAAGTGTCTATTCTGCAGCACTGTAGTCCAATTCTCACAGCCATACATTCCTATTGGAAAAACCTTAACTTTGACTATATGGACTTTTGTCTATAGGGTGATGTCTCTGCTTTCTAGTATGCTGTCCATATTTGCTATAGCTTTCCTTCCAAAGGGCAAGCATCTTTTAATTTTATGGTTGCAGTCACCCTCTGCAGTGATCTTTGAGCCCAAAAATATAAAATCTGACATTGCTTCTATTTTTTCTCCCTTGCCAGGAAGTGATGAGACCCGTTGCTGATCTTTGTTGGGTTTTTTGTTTGTTTGTTCTTTAATGTTAAGCTTTAAGCAAACTTTTACACTCTCCTCTTTCACCTTCATCAAGAGGCTTCTTTAATTCCTCTTCACTTCCTAGCATCAGAATGGTATCATATGTTTATATATCTGAGATTGTTCATACCTCTCCCAGCAACCTTAATTCCAACTTTTGATTCATCCATCTTAGCATTTCATATGATGTACTCTACATAAAAGTTAAATAAATAAAGGGTCAATATACAGTCTTATCATATTCCTTTCCCAATCTTAAAATAATCAGTTGTTCCATGTTCAGTACTAACTGTGACTTCTTGGCATACATACAGGTTCCTCTAGAGACAAATAAGATGATCTGGTACTCCCATCTCTTTAAGGACTTGCTGGATGTCGTTGTGATCCACAAAGTCAAAGGCTTTAGTGTAGCTAACAAAGAAGTAGATGTTTTTCTGGAACTCCCTTGCTTTCTCCATAATCCAGTGAATGTTGACAATTTGGTCTTTAGTTCATTTGTCTCTTCAAAAACCAACCTGCTCTTATGGTAATTCTAGGTTCACATTTTGCTGAAGCCAACTTAAAGAATTTTATGCATAACCTTGCTGGCATGCAAGATGAACACAATTGTTCAGTAATTTGAATATTCCTTGATACTGCCCTTTTTTAGAGTTGAGACATAAACTGATCTTTTCTAACCCGGTGGCTACAGTTGAGTTTTCCAAATTTGCTGGCATATTAACTATAGCATTTTAGCAACATCATCTTTTAGGATTTTAAATAGCTCAGAAGGAATTCTGTCACTTTTACTAGCCTTATTGTTAGCAATGTTTCCTAAGGCCCACTTGACTTTATTCTGTAGGATGTTTGGCTCTAGATCAATAACCATACCATCATGATTATTGTGATGTTAAGATTTTTCTTGTGTAGTTCTTCTGTGAATTCTTGCCACTTCTTAATCTATTCTACTTCTGTTAAGGCCTTACTATGTTTGTTTTTTTATCATGCCTATTTTTGAATGAAACATTCCCCTTGATATCTCTAATTTTCTTGAAGACAGCTCTTATTTTTCCCATTCTATTGTTTTCTTCTATTTCTTTGTATTGCTTATTTAAGAAAACTTTCTTATCTCTTCTTACTATTCTCTGGAATTCTGTATTCAGTTGGCTATATCTTTGTCTTTCTCCTTTACCTTTCACTTTCTTTCTTCAGATATTTATAAAGCTTCCTCAGACAGCCATTTTGCTTTCTTGTTCTTTTTCTTTGGGATTTTTTTGTTGCTGCCTCCTGTAAAATATTGCTAACCTCTGTTCATAGTTCTTCAGGCACTCTATCTACCAGATCTAATCCCTTAAATCTATTCATTACTTGCACTTACTATTCATAAGGGATTTTTTTTTAGGTCATACCAATGTGGGCTCATGGTTTTCCATACTTTCTTCAATTTCCTTAAATTTTGCAATAAGAAGCTCATGATCTGAACTACAGTCAGCTCCAGGTCTTGTTTTAACTGACTGTATAGAATGATTCCATCTTTGGGTATAAAGTATACAATCAATCTGATTTCAACTTTGAACATCTGGCATGTCCGTGTGTAGAGTTGCCTTTTCGGTTGTCCAAAAAGAGTGTTTGTTATGACCAACAAGTTATTGTATTCACAAAACTCTATTAGTCTTTGATTTGCCTAATTTTGTATTCCAAGGCCAAACTTGCTTGTTATTTCAATTATCTTTTGATTTCCTATCTTAGCATTTCAATATCCTATGATGAATGCAACATCTTTTTTAATGTTATTTATAGAAGATACATAATATCATATAACTGATCAACTTTGGCTTCTTAGGCATCAGTGGTTGGAACATAGGCTTGTATTACTGTGATATGAATGGTTTGCCCTGGATTTGGATGGATATTGTTTTTGTCATTTTTTGAGATTATATCCCAGTGCTACTTTCCTCACTCTTTTATTGACTACGAGGGATACTGCATTTCTTCTAAGGAATTCTTGCCCATGGTAGTAGTATATGTAATGATCACCTGAATGAAATTCACCCATTCCTGTTCATTTAAGTTCACTGACACCCAAGATTTTAATATTTAGTCTTTCCATCTCCTGTTTGACCACATGCAGCTTACCTTGGTTCATAGATCTTACATTCCTATGCAAAACTGATCTTTACAGCATCAAATTTTCCTTTCATCACCAGACACTTTCAGCTTTGGCCTAGCCACTTCATTTTTTCTGAAACTACTTGTAATTCTTCTCCACTCTTCTCCAGTACCATATTGGACACTTTCCAACCTGAGGGGCTCATCTGGTCATATCTTTTGTCATTTTAATAATGTCCATAGGGTTTTCTTGACAAAGATACTGAAGTGGTTTGCTATTTCCTTATGCAGTGGATCACCTTTTGTCAGAGCTTTCCACTATGACCTGTCTGTCTTTCAAGAGTAACCCTGCATGGAATAACTCATGGTTTCAAGCCCTTCCACCATAAGAAGGAAATGATCCAGGAATGTGATAGAAAGTGACTCCCAATTCACCCAAACTCTATAGCTGTCAAGCAGTCCTGGGAAGGGAGGAAGAGGGAGAACGCACCTGGTGGTAGTGGGCCTTTAAACCTTCTGAAACTGCCTTATGAAAAATGACACTGTCAGGGGTCAGTGCCTTCAAAGAGCTTACATGCCAATGGAGGAGCCAACACATGTAGGGGAGTAGTGAGCAAAAAAGGGGGTATTTGATCTGGAAAGTCACAGGTATAGTGAGCTGAACCATAGGTGAGCCAGTTGTTATACTCTTTGCAGTAGTGGAGATAATACTGATTTGATTACTGTTCATGGCATAGTGAATGGAGAGCTGGTCTTGAAGCCAAAAGACCTAAGTTGGAATCTTATTTTTCCCAAGTCACTTATTCTTAAAGATCGGACAATTCTTAAAAACTTTAAATTGCAAATAAAGCACTGGCCTTCATTGGTTGAAGGAGTTTCCACACTGAGAAATTCCCAACACATATAATAGAGTGGTAAGTAAAAATAAGGGATTTTGATGGTGAGCTAAACCACAGAGGACTCAATTGTTACACTCTTCATGGTAGAAGCACAAAATTGTAATCCCAAAGCTAACTTTTTTTTTTTACTATTCTCAAAGTGAGAGTAAGAAGTGCAAAGAGGAGTGGGGTCTGCACATGACAGCAAGGCAGATACAAGATGCCAATATTGGATAGGTTCTAGTTTCCTAGTTTGTGGATGAATGCAATGTGAAAGATGGTCTGGGACCAGCCAGATACAGTGGGTTGGTGATTTGTATTCTCTCATCCCACCAATCACAGCAGCTCAGGCATAGGGAGAGAACCACAGCTTAATGGATTTCCTTGGAGTAGAGGATGATTGCTATTCTAATTGATGAGAAATGGGGCAGAAGCAAGACAGATGAGTAGAAGCCCACACTCAGTAGACTCTGATTTCCTGGGGAATGAAATGTATGTTGAGCTTTGTTAAAGAAGTTATATCAATCAACAAATTTTTACTGAGCAAAGTACTCTACTAGATTCATGTTAATGAAACAAAATTCATGGATTCGAGCTCTATGTGGACCAGTTAATATTGCTATGTTCCATAGATACACACAGTCTTGTTAACTCACATTGTATAAATAGAAATGCGTGACCTTAGTCATAAAAGGTAATAACAAATATGGATTTGTTAGAAAAATATGACTCCATTATTTAAAACAGAAAACAATTTAACATATTAATATTATCCTTATTGATGTCATCTCTGTGCCCAGAGGTCAGCATATATGTACCTGATGCTTTTGAAGAGTGAAAGAATGAGTGACCATAGTAGAATACCCTCTAATGTTGTGATTGGAGGGAGTGTCTCCTTGTTTTGGAAAGGGGTGAGCTTTGAGCTGAATTTTGAAGACTGAAAATGATATTACCTGGTGGAGAGGTTTTGGAGGTGACATGCAATAGCCACTGGGCAATTAGGTGGCTCAGTGAATAGAGTGCCAAGGAAGACTTGAGTTCAAATTTGGCCTCACACCCTTACCAGCTGTGTGACTCTGGGAAAGTCACTTAACCTTATTTGCCTCAGTTTCCTCATCTGTAAAAATGAGATGGAGAAGAAAATAGAAAGCCAAATTGGGGTCATGAAGAGTTGGTCACAACTGAAAAGACTGAACAACAACAACATTCAATAGCCTGTAGAGACAGAAGGAATTATATTCATGAGTAAATATTAAGGGAAGGTTAATTCCTCTTCAATTCTATGGAAAGGTCGTTGTATTCAGAAATATTTTTCATTTGTACACAGGACAAATGAATGAATCAATCAATCAGCAAGAATTTATTAAGTATCTACAATGTGCCAGGCATTGTAAATACAAAGACTAAGGTGAAACAGCCCCTGCCCTCAAGGAACTTACATTCTAATAGGGAGGCAACATGTATATAAACAGATACATACAAAATATGCAAAGCAGATACAGGATAACCTTGGAGGAGCAATCCTAGCACCTAGGCAGACCCTGATAAAGGTGATACCTGTATTGAGTCTTGAGAGAAACCAAGAATTGAGATTGGGGGATTGAAAACATTCCAGCTATGGGGATGGCGAGTGTGAATGGTCATCCCAGAGGAGAGATGGAGTGTTACCTATGAGAAATAGCAAGGAGGATAGTTTAGTTAGACTATAAACTATATAGAGGGAATGATGTGGAATGAGGATGAAAAGAGAAGGTAGGGCCTTATATGCCAAGCAGAGGGGTTTATTTTTGATTCTAGAGGTAACAGGAAGCCATTAAAGTTCATTGAACTAGGTTGGAGAAGGGGGTTGACATGCTCAGACCTGCACTTTAGGAAAAATCTCTTTGTAGAATGTGGAGAATGGATGGGAATGGGAAAAAGATTTGATTAAGTCAGGGAAAGCAATTAAGAGGCTACTGCAATCTTCTAAGTGAGAGGTGATGAGGGCCTGAACTAGGGTGACCATTGTGTCAGTAGGGAGGAGGAGACATATGAGACAGATATTATGGTGATAGAAATGACAGGATTGGCAACTGATTAGATATGTGGGGTGAGAATGAGGAATCAAGTATGACACCAAGGTTATGACCCTGGATATCTAGAACAATGGTGGTTCCCTTGACAAAAATAAGAAGGTATGAAAGAGGGCTGAGTAAAGCATAGTATTTTTTTTAAATCATCATTTAAAATTGTCATTTTGGTTTGTTATCTATTATGCATGTCTAAGCAAATGACTAGGGTAAATTTTTACTGTCACCTCCACCTTTACTCTATGCTATAAGGCATCATTTCTCTTTTTTTTTTTCACTTCCAAAATGTATTCTACAAGACCCTGATCACAACAATGTTTTAAATGGCAGCCTCTCTGGGAAGTATTCTCTGACACAACCCTTTCCAATCCAACCTGTTGGTAAAGACCACCTCATAAAACCCTTTGTTTTCTAACTATCCATACATATGTGTTTTATTGTTTTATATTATATTGTAAAGCAAGAACTCATTGAAGCAAAGCCTTCCTCCAACAATTTAGATTGAACATCATTCATACCTTGCCATCCTATATGATTTCTGTACATGTCATCCCATAAATCCATAGATTTATTCAAGGCTCTGGATATCTTTCTCTAGGTCCTTTCCCCTATAGTACCAATAGGCATCACTAGTACCAATAAGGTAGTTGGGATATATATCTTTTATTTCTTGCTACAGCTATATGATTGATGACCTCCTTTTGTGATCAAATTTTTTTCCAGATAATATTTTTTATACTACTTATGGTATTCAAACTGTTGTGTGGAATGTGCTGCAGCCTTCCAGACTTATTAAATACGATTTCAATGAATAACATTAACTATTGCCTAGCTACTTTTTCATTATTAAATGAATAACTGATTTTCTTCAACAGTTGAGGGCATGAATGGTCTGCCCATATCCACACCACCAGAAACTGAATGCATATTTGAAAAAAAAAATGTATTAAAGTGACTAAATATAAGATGCATTAGAATGGGGAGAGACTTGAGGTAGACAGATCAATCAACAGACTTTCAGTCATCCAGACTCAAGCTGATGAAGACCTGCCCCAGAGGGGTGGCGGTGTCAGAGGAGGGTAGAAAGCATATTTGAGAGAAATCATCAGGTCTTAACAACAGCTCAAATATGGGGGTGGGAGAAATGAAAGATAGTGAGAAAGCCAAGATAACTCCTAGTTTGTGAGCCTGAGAGACTGGGAGGATGGTGTTGCCCTCTACAATAATAGGAAAGATAGGAAACAGGAGAGAGAGAAGTTGGGGAAAATATAATGAGGTCTGTTTTGAACATACTGAGTTTAGGATGTCTATTAGACATCCAGTTCAAGATGTCTGAAAGGCAATTACAGATGTGAGATTGGAGGTCAGCAGAGTGGTCAGATAGGTGGGGAAAAAAACAAGAGGTAATGGTACCCAAAAGCCTAGAGAGAAGAGAGCATCAAGGAGGAGAGTGATCAACAATATCAAAAGCTGCCATGAGGTGAGAGAGAATGAGGCCTGAGAAAGGATGATTGGATTTGGCAACTTAGAGACCATTAGTAACTTTGGAGAGAGAAGTTTCAATGGAATGACAAGGTTGGAAGTCATATTATAAAGGGTTAAGAAGAGAGGGAGAGGAGAGAAAGTGGAGGCACCTATTGTAGAAGACTTTTGAGAAATTTAGCAACAAAGGGAAGAAGAAATGTATCATGATAGTTTGATAGCAAGGATGGAAGGATCAAGTGAGGGTTTTTTCAGGATAGAGAAGATATGGGCATGTTTGGAAGCAGTGGGAAATGAGCCAATAGCGAGGGAGAGACTGAAAATAAGTGAAAGAATTGGGATGACAGAGACAATGCAATCTCTTGGATGAGATGGGATGGCATGAGATCAATTGAACCAGTAAGGAGTTAGCCAGTAAGGAGTAAGGCCACTTCCTCATGTAAAACAGGGGTGAATAAGAAAAAGGGTACAGAAGACACTTGAGTGATGGGAGATGAGGAAGAGGGAAGAAGATTAAGCTCATGGTGAATAGCTTCCATTTTTTCTGTAACATATGAGGCAAGGTTCTCAACTGAGAAAGTAGGCAGAGGAGAAGCCATGAGAGGTTTGAGGAAGGATGAAAAGGTTTGGAAAAGCCATTGTGGAGACGGTGATAGTGAGTTAATAAGGGAGGTATAGTAGGATTGGTTACCAGCAGTGAGGGTCCATTCGAGATTTCATAACATAAATTTGTAGAGGAATTGTTTTGTGACTTTCTTCACCTTCATTTGGCAGCTTGTCTATAGGCATGAAGGTGACAAATGGTGAGAGTGATTCAACACTGAAGATTGGCTTGGGGAAACTGGTGTTATGATGACCGGGCTAAAGATTCAACACAGGAGGAGAGTGTAAAGTTGTATTGGTTCATTAGGGAGTCAAGATGGGGAGAAGAGGAGAGAGTATTATTGTAAAGAGTGCTTTGTAAATTTGACCTTTTACTATCATCCTTACCTCTGAACTTTCCTACAGTGTTCCCCTCACCTGGAACACATTCCATTCTTTGCTCCATTGCTCTTGACTCACTCCTTGCACCATTCCATTTGTCTCAATCCTTCATATCCTTCTTGATCAGTCTCTCTTCCATGAAGCCTGCCTAATTATTTATTCCTTCTTTGAACTTATTTTTATTGTTATTCACTAACATTTAATTGCCTTATATTACTTATATTAACCTTAACCATTTAGTTATCTATACATATGTAGTATTTATCCAACTAGATTGTAATCCCCTTGAGGAGAGAGACTGCCTTGTATCTTACCCTTTGGGGGATATTTTCCTACCATGTCTATCAAAGTGACTTGCAGAGAATAGCCTTTCCATACATATTTGCTGAATGATTGGTTTAAAAAATGAAGTTAATTTCAATATTCCTCCATCTGATTCTGTGGGGGCTTGTATGGTCTCTGTAATTTTGCATTATTAATACATGATAGTATTATTATGTACCACAATGCAACCACTGAATGTATAATAAGGGACAAGAAGTCGACAAGAAGACATGACTTTGCTTTGGAAGCAAAATCAGCTATGAGGCCTCAGAGTAAAAGAAACAATGGGCTGGTAATTTTCTGAAATTATTTGCAAGCCTTTAGTGAAGAAAATACAAATGAGCCCTTCAAAATATTTATCTCCACAGATAGAAACTTCATTACAGTACCCCTTACCTTGACAGTCTTGTTTATAATAGTCATTTTAAAAGTTGCAACTTAAGACTCATAAAGCAATGTTATCATATAATGTCTTCCCATCAACAATATTAAAAACATTCATCTCCTGGAAAATGTTATAAAGAAATTTTACTGTGGTGATAATTCAAGCATTAAAGTAAATATAAACAATGATTCTGTATAAAAACACACCCTATTGAAAAGGCTTACCAAAGGAAATTTTATTTTCTGAAAAAGTAAAATATTTCTTTTGAAATGTTGTCTACTGATGAGAAATTTACCTTTTTCTTAAAAAAAAACTTTTATTAGGAAAGATAAATATATGCTAAGGCTAAGGTGTATTCAATGTTTTGAATTAATGTCAGTGGGAATGGTATCTATTTATGTGTTCTTCCAAGATAATAGTGACTCCCTCCAAAGTGTTTACTTTGTATATACTTTGTATATGTTTATATTTGTATATGTTATTTTCCCCCAATAGAAATAAACCTTCTTCAGAGCATAGACTTTCATTTTTATGTTTGTATCCATACCCCAGCACAGTGTCTGAGACATAGTAAGTGCTTAATAAATGTTTGTTGACTGAGATAAGAAAGAAAATATCTGATGTGTAAATATTCTAACTCTCCATAGATGAAACATCAATACACTGATGTGGGGGAATTTACATGTGCATATATACTATTCTATTTCTAAGTAGTTCTACCTATCCTACATAATCGAAAATTGAGCACATTTTGAATATCTTTTGTGGAAATTTAGATTTCAATGTAAATAGGTCAAATTAGGCCACAGGCTTTTCAATGAAGACTTCCTTTTCCTCTCAGCTATAAGCAGGATGTATTTCAAAGGATGTCTCCATTTCCTCAAGGCAGTGAATTCTAACATTAGAAAGTCTTTCCCTTCATCTGCTGTTTTCTTTCTTTTTTAAGATCTATATAACCCCACCCTGTTTCCCAGTTCCCTTAACAATAGCCCAGGATTCATTTTGAAGCAAGGAATTCAGAGTTAAGCCTAGGAGGCAGGAACAAAGCTTCTTTCTTTAAAATCTGAGATAACATGCTCAGTGAAGTTTTTAACTAATGTAAAGAATATAGTCTATAAAGCAATCTCCAATCTAGAGCTCCAAAGTGATTCATTGTAGCCTCGGATCATTCCTATTCGTAATTAATATTTCTTAGTCTAACAGAAAATATCACCTCCTAACCTAGTTATGCTGTTTTGTAAATTGTAAATTATAATTTGTAGTTGTAATTTGTAAATTACAAATAAATGTGTGTGTATATGTGTGTGTATGTATCTATGTATCTATGTATATATACATACACACATGTATATTCAGGGTATAAACAAACATAATTTTACAAAGGTATGAGATAAAGCAAAATGTTATTACAATTAGTGAGTTTTATTGCACAGGGTCTGCAAATGCCCATCTGATTTGCTTCAAGAAAATGAGAGTTAGAATGCTTTTACCCTCAGCAACCCACAGAAACTGTCCTGGTAAGGAAAGGTAGAAAATACAATAGTAACTAAAGCAAATAGCATCTCCACACCAGGAATTCAAACCAGGTGCATTTAAACAAAACCACTAGATACTTGATGAAAACAAGGAATACTTTCTGATTCAGTTCTAATCATGTCTTTATATAACAGAACATTTAATTTATGAGCCTGGTTTAGATGGACAATAGATACTCATACTTACATGATAAGGTCAATATTTAAAATTACTGCATGACAAAATATACACAATAGAAACAAATCACACCTGAGTAAAATTAAATTGTACTTAAATTGTTTTTGATCTTGAAAGAGAGAGAAGATATTTTAAAAAATGAGCTCTAGTCAAGAAAAGACCAAAGTAAGGTATTCAAAGTATTTTGGATGTGAGTTTTCTGCTGGAGATCTTGATGAGTTTTGTTAATTTCCAGCATATGTTTTGTAAACAGCATAGATAGAAAGGTATGGTCCATTTAGAAATGATTTTTTGTTAATGTTCATAAGTGCCCTGAAAAATCATTTAGAAGTTAGTCTCAGAAATTCACTGTAATTTGTATAAACACACACATACATAAGGAAAGAAAAATTTTAAAAATCATATCAAAAGAACCCCAAATTCTTACTCCAACCTGATTATTGCATCTTGATTATTAGATTTAATTTTCAATGTTCTTAGTAATTTTTTACACTTTAGTTATTTACTTATCTCTTTGCTCACTTACATGAATATACTCTAAGTCAAATAAGTAGCTACAAGTGTTTACCAATAAAAACAGAATATTCCAACTAGTGATTTTCTACATTTTAGACAGGAAAAACAATTTATTTTTACATTAATTAGAGCTTTGCTCCTAGAACAAGACCTTTGAGGCATTGTTTCTCAGACACTAATGGGCCTTGGAAAAGTTCAGAACTCCCATTCATTAGCACTTTGAGAAAGCTGTTTTGTACCTAAGAATGAGAATTGATGGAGAGATTGGGACCGAACACATAATTTTATGAAATATGATGAAAACATAAGGGTTTTGTTATGACGCACGTAACAATCAGGAACCTGTTTCTTTTTAGCAAGCTCCTAAAAAGTACCTCCTGTATAATTATTAAATAAAAACACTCACTTATTCAGTACTCAGCTAGCTTTTAAACCCTGAATAAGAGAAGTACACAGTGAGAGAGGTACTTACATGGTTTCCTTGGATACTGGATGATGCCAATCAGGTCTATGTTTTTATCTGAAAGTGGTGCCCCTGCAGAGAAATAAGGCTTGGTGAGTGGCTGTTTATACATAGTAGGTAAATAGGAACTTTGTTTATTTTACAAAGCATTTTTTATTTTGACCCAGATTTTTTTTCTTCATCACACTCCACCCTTTCAAGCAGCAGCAGTGTGGTACAACAGGTACCCTGCCAACTCTCTTTCACATCACTCAAGAACACACACTTAGTGAAGCTGGAGCTCAGTACAGATGCTTTTGCTAAGTCCCTTACCCTTAATGTTGCTTTATATATCATGACTACTCTATTTATGTCAGGCATATCAATGAAAAGTGCCTACCTCAACTTCATTCTTTGAAAGGAAATTTTTCTACACCATCAATAAAGGAATTAATCTAAAGAATTCACATAAGCGATAAATATCCTTACCTTAATCCAATGGGATAAGAAAGCTAACTTTAGCCAGCTTTCAAAATATCAAGGGCTTCCACATACGTTAGCTGCCATTTTTAACGTGGTTGGATCCTAGATTCTCAACAGCATCAGTGCTATGAACATACAAATTTGACATCCAGTCTTTCAACACTACATGCATTCTAATTTTGGTAGCATGATTAATACCTCCTATTTGGGAAGTTTTAACCTTCTAATATTTCTCCGGATCGAAAAGAACAAATGACTTGAGCAAAGAAAGGCAACCAACTTTTAATACTTAACACAATTTAATAACCTGAAATGAAATAAGTGTGTGCTGTTTCCATTAAAAAAAAGTTTCCAGTCACAATTAATAGAACAAAAACTTGTCTTGTTCTGAGATTATTCTTGGAAATGTAATTTTAAAGTCTATGTGAAAGAAGGAAACTTTTTTTTTGTCATATGAAAGTAATTTCTTTTTTTTTTGGAAGTGATTTTTGGATAGGACTATTGATTTGATATTTTCCATTTGATCTTGCAACATAGTTTTGGGGGACAGTAATTCTGTGTTCTTTTGCCAGCGCTGACAAAGGTCTAGTTGTCAGTGATACCATTTACAGCTAAATTTACTCCAGAATGGCAGTAACAGGTGCACTGAGTCCTGCCAGACACTTGTGCACAGGGATCACGCATCTTACCGCTCATCAACCAAAGGGGGAAAAGCCTCTGTCTTCATAGAAAAGGAGACCGGAGCAAACACAACCCAAACTGGGGGGTTTCTCTTCAAAGCCAGCTGGTCTGGCTTTATTCTGCAGGCATTTTTTTACCTGTCAGAGTTTCATCAACAAAACCCTCAGCAGGTGCTGACGGGTACGACTTCCTGGAGAAGCATAAAGGCACTGGTGAGTTTTTATGGACAAAATTTGTTTTTTTATGGTCTTTAAAAGTTGATTTTTATATCTAGAAAGAGCCATTCCCTGGGTATCCATCTTCATGGAGGTGATGAGACTATAGGAGATGAGTACTACTCCACTCCATAATCAACCTACATTCTGTTTCAAGTAGAGCTATCCTCCACTTTTACTTTCTATAAACTTTTTTAAAGTTTTATTTTGAAAAGGGAATGTTAATTCTTGAATATGTAGTCTTTCACCCTTCAATATTTGAATTCTGGAGGGTCAACCAAATAGTTGCATTAGGTAATTTAAATAAATAAATAAATAGATTTCATCCTATTCTTTTGTCCAATTCCAAGCAATGTTTAATGGAAAGTCATGTTTCAATTAATGTGAACTTAAATATATATATGCATATATTTATTTATTTCAAACTATCCTATTTTGATTGTGTATGTGTGTGTGTGTGATTAAAAACACCATCTGGAAGTGGATGTATGTAACTTTTTTAAGCGTTTTGAAGACATCTTACAAGAAGATAAAATATTCAACAATTAAAAGGAAAATGTATTCTTCACCAATTATTGAAATGTCTCAATAGTAAGAAAAGCAAATCTATTTTCAATAAAAGGCATCACTAGAATATCTTTTCACAACACTGATTTTCAAAGTAAGTTTATATAGTTTGTGTTTTACTTTCTTTAGTTCAAAAGTTTAGAAAAAATATTTTCAGAACATTTTAATTAATGAAAAACATGAAAAAGTAAACCACGTCAGAATATGTATTTTTAAAAAGCAATTCTTTATACAATGCCATTTAAGAACTTGTTCTTTCAACTATGCTTCATAGCATTTTTACAAATTATTATATTAAAGTAAACCAAAAACATTTATTTAAACAAGAAAATGAAAGACTTGAAGCAGAGATTTTACATAGTAAATCTATGAAATCAGTTCAATGACCAAATTACATGTTTACCAGCAACATATCCTAATGAATGTAGAAGACTCAGAAAACTACATATTGATCAACATTGCTAAAAAATTATTATGTAAACAATCAGTTCTTTGGGTTGTGGGGGCTGAGTTTAGTACCTAAAAATGGATCTATCCCTATTGATATAAGTGATTTCTTCTGCTAACTTTGCTGTTTTAATTTGATATTACTACACATAATTTTTGGTTACCAGAATTTGTCTGAATGCTATGAAGTACAAACTAATGGACTAAAGCTTGTCTTTTTTGGGGGGGGAGGGCATAATAGGAAAAAAAACTGTAATTAAAGGAACTTGCCACTTCTTGGCAAACTGTTCCCCAAAGGTCATATTCTTCTAGTCTGATTTAATAATTATTTAAAATAACATTAATAGCTTTGTAATGGAGTTTTCTTTTAGTCATAATTTATTGAATAAACTTAGAAGACAATGCCTATTATGCACAATGAAAGAACATTTTCTGACATTTTCACATGTGAGACATTATCTGTATGTGCATACATTTTAGTAATGAATTATATATTTAAATAACTATAAAAGTGAATATAGTACTTATTTGGAGAATAGTAAAAGTTACTTGTGTGTTTCAGATAACATCTACATATTTGCTCAAGAAAGAAATACAATGTATCTAAGAGCTATTATTTTGGTGTGCTATTATCTCCAAAATATTTAATTATGTTCTTGCTAGAGTCTAGGTTATAGTAATTAAAAGGGATATCTTATATGAATTTATTATACTGTAAAAAGGTAAATTATTTCAATGCACTTGACAATTATTTTTAAATTTCTTTGAATATTATTCTAATAAATAGTAGGACCATTCAATTTGCAAGATGATTAAATCATATTTTAAAATGCAGATCAGATCACTTTTAGATAAAAACCAACTTTATAATTGCCTCTTGATTTTATGACTATTACTATTCATTAGGATTATCAATTTAATCCATTATCAATAAGAATAATAATTACTAAAAGTCTGAACTATCAACACCTACTTATCAATTTTATGTTACAAATACATATGCTTTACTGTCTAAAATATTTAAACATTATAAAAATCTTCCATCTTTTCATATGCTTTTAAAACTGCTGCTTCCAGTATTTTCCTTTTTAATTATGGGAAATCTTAACTTCTAATTCCATTTGTAACTACATTTTTCTTTTGCATCAGAAAAACTTCTTGATTCCTTATTGCCAATACTTGTAAATGTCTTTTAGCTACAACTTTGACAGAAATAATAATAAAAGTTACTAATAATAGCATGACAAATAATGCCCTCTAGAAATAATTTTAAAGCCAAAGAATCTTAACACTAGAATTTATTTGCAATAGACACTCTTTTTTGATAAAGACTATTTATACTAGAAAAATTGAACATATTCTTATATTATTTTAAAACTATGTAAATCAAAAAGACTCTTGAAAAACTTTTTTAAAATTCTCAATAATAAAGTTTCTAAGCTCTCATATCCGTAAGGCAATACCCCATATCTACAAGGAACTGTCCAGTCTATACACATATATGGACTGACTTATTAATTAGAAAACTGCCCCAGAAAGTTTAATGTATAAGTCTCATTGACAATCCATCTGATTGACAGTTATCAGCTGTCAGAGGGTAATATGTAAATGAGTGTAGTTAAAAATTACATATTACTCAGCAGTCCTGACCAAACCTTAATCCAGTGGGATTTTAAATAGATTATATATGGAAAGGGGTAAAGTTTCTACTTCCTACCTTTCCCATTCTCTCTCCCCTGTTTTTATCCTAATCTAATTTATTTTCCTTTTCCTAATTCACATATTTAGCTCACATGCTAAATAATACCTTGTAGTTTATGAGGTATTTTACTCTCATTTTCTAATTCTATTTTCACAATAACCCTATGAGACAAATATCATCATTCAATTTTCCACAGACTACCCCCCAAATTCCATAGATTTAGAGATCCAAAGGACCTTAGTAGTCATGAGGAGATCAAGGCTCAAATACTTGAAATGATTTACCCAAGGTCACATGGCAGACCTTGGACTTGATTGCAAGTACTTTAACTCTGAATTGAAAATACTTTCTCTTTTACTGCAACCATTACTCACATGGAGCCTTTGACAATATTTTCCATACCCCATGTCAACCAATTCTCAACTACGGTAATATCAAATAAACACATCTGTAAAGCCCAACTCAAAAGAAGCCAAATTCAAGAAACCTATTGATAAGGAACTTTAGTTACCCCACCCCATCTATCCTAAAATTGATCCAGTGAGCAAATACAATGGCTTTTTTTTTCCTTTTCTCCATTTAATTTGCCTTTTATGTCTTAATCTAAATGAAAGGCAATTGATTTTCATGGTAGCTCGGTAGGTTTTCCTGTGCTTCTTGTAGCCTACAGAGGGAGCTAAAGGGGAAATAGTATGCCACCATTGGGCCACAGCAATATGTTCCTGTCACCACTGACAAACAACCTTCCTACAGTTGTAAATACATTAACACTTAGATAATCCAAGTGACAGATTATCCCACATATCAATATTTAACCAGTAAAATCAGTGGATAACACAAAATAACTTTCCATCCGTTACTGCCCCAATAGCCATGCTTTCCCAGCTTCTGGTACAATGGACAGAATGCTAGCCTTGGGGTCAGAAAATGGGGTTTAAGTCCCAGACATGTACTGTACTAGCTGTATGATTATGATCAAATATCAGCCTCTCTGAATCTCAATCCTTTCATGTGTAAAATAGATGGTAAAACCTGCATTATGTATCTTACAGGATTGTTCTCGGGGAAGAATATTTTATAAATTTGAGCTACTCTTCAATGATTCCATAAACTCTCTGCAGAACATATTCACAAATCTCCTTGTATTTGATATGTGATACTCACTCTATTGGGAGATAAAGGGATTGACCCTTATCAAAACAAACCAAAACAAAATCTGAACTCCAAAGTAAATACAAGGAGATGTAGCAGAGAGAAGAGCTGGGAGGTAACAGTAAACAGCATTTACCAAGGTACGGACATGGATGAAGTCATAGCTAAGGAGTATGAAGTAGCAAGGCAAAGAATTTCACAGTTCTTAAAAATAGATTTTTAACTTTAGAACTAGCCATGAAGAGAGGGATACAAGTGTAATAGGTAGAGAGAGTCAGCCTTGGAGTCTGGAAGAATTGGGTTCAAGCCCTGCTTCTGACGCAGAGTAACAATGTGACCCTATGCAAGTCAGTTAACCTCTCACTGCTCTACACCACTCTCTACACCACATTTATAGCTTAAATATCTAAGCTATAAGTTTAAGAAAAGAGGTAGAATGACATAGAGATTAGAATGCTAAACTTGGAGTAAGGAAGACCTGGATTCAAATCCAACTTTGACAATCTGTATATGACAATAGGCAATCAGAGCTCTGAGGTAACATCTTAATTATCTGGAGAATAGTTCCTTCCAGCTCCCACCGCATCCTGGAGCCATCTCCAGTAGTCCTGATCTACATCTGCCCACTGGACCCAGATGGCTCTGGAGGAGAAAGTGAGGCTGGTGACTTTGCACAACCCTCCTCACTTAAATCCATTTCACTTGTTTGTCATGGCATCACCTCCCTAATGTCGCAGTTCTCTTAAAGAACAAAGAACAAACAACAACAACCCTTCTATGTCTACGTGTGTAGTTATGTTAAGTATTAAACAAGCTGCTGATCAGCAGCCTTAGCAGAGTGCCTGGAACATAGCAGGTGCTTAAAAAATGTTTCCTGATTGATTGAATTTCAACACTAGGATTTCCATACATTGATGAAATCACCCACCATTGCCACCACCAAGAGTTATAGAAATTCCAGAGTGATAACTTAATGATAATAATTTATTTAATTATTTAAATTCTATCCCTGAGGAGGAAGGCTTAGTTGTGGTAAATTTTTGAAGGAAATGGAATATGTAGGCTTAACCTGACTCCAAAATTATACTATTGTAAATAACTTCAAATAATTAAGAGTTAAACATGGAGGGGTGGGGAGATCTTGTGACCACATGGTATTTTTAGCTTTAAAAATTTAACAGGCAATTCTGGAATGTTTAAAAAATATATATTTACAATTTCCCATGCCATAAGCCAACTTGAAATGTTTGCCCAGAGCACAAAACTGCCATTTATCAAATAGCCAGGCATACTTGCGAAAGTTTTTTCCTTTCCTAGTTTTAAGCTCTAACAAAGTGTCTGACATTACATAAAAGACTTCAAGTTCATTTTGGGTACTAGGTGCCAACATGAGAAAAGCTGGATGCCCAGGAATACTTATCCCCCTGGTAGCTGTTACGGTGAGGTGGAGAGGCCAATTGTTCATTGACTGCTTTGGGATAATGGCAATTACTGGAGCCCTAAGCAGGATTGCTAATCAATGAAAGGCTTGTTACCACAGAAACCACAGTACTTTAGTGACCAGCTATGGTAAAGGATAACTTCAGTGTCAAAATGTTCAAGGCTGAGGCAACTAACAGGGTGTTCCAAGCTACTGGTGGTAGCAATACATGGGAGTAAATAAAAGGGGATTGTGAACATATGTATCACTTTACTTGCTCCTATTACCATAAATGTTCCTTGTTACATCAGCAATGTTTTTCTCAATATTATTATTCTTTCCACACTGCAAAATCCCTGCATGGTATATCTTTACCTTCATAGGTGGCCAATGGCTATATCTGACTCTAAGCATCTTCCCCTAAATTCAGAGACTATAGTCACCACAAGGCAGTGGAAAATCAATTTCTCCAGTCCTTGAAACTGTCACAAATTCTTAAAATGACTACCTTATGGTCAACATTCAATATATGAAGCATCCAAGCTTCAGTGAGAGTATATCAGTGAGAAGAGTTGATGAAACTGGACTAATAAAGTATCAGTCTACATGTATTTACTATGTACCTCTTACATATTAAATATAATTACAGAAACTGAAGAGAAAACAAGCAAAGGATAACAAATAGTACTTGTGTGTCCAAGGGGACTTCAAATGTGATTGAACTGGGAAGCCAAGTCAGGGAAGACAATTTGGTGTAGTGAAATGAACCCCAACTTGGAACTCAGAATACAGGAACTCCTGGTTCTGGCACTTATAAACTATGCAATGTTGAACAAGTTATTTGATATTACCAAGGCTTAAACTTCCTCCTCTATAGAGTGGAAACAATAATATATTCATTATTGCCCTCACAGAATTGCAAAGATAGGATGAAATAATGTAAACCTATTGTAAGCAAGGAAGCATTGTAGAAATGTAAGCTATCTTTAATTAAGACATAACTACAGTCTGACATTATGTCTAACTATAAAGTAAAGAGATTATCTTTAACAAATATATCAGAACTTATCTTTCAATTCAATAAGCATTTATTAAGCAGTCGTTATTTGCAAGGCATCATTGTAGATGAAGGAGATAAGATGAAAATCTAAATCATGTAAATGAGTGCGAACCTTCAAACCTAGGAAGCTATTATTCCAATGATGCTATCTTTTTCTCAAAACATTTTGGAAATTCTCATTGCAACTGTTTTCAAATTTTGTAAGAAAAAGGTCTCATAATTTATAGGCATGTTTTTTGATTAAAAATCATTTTCTGATTTGGTCAATCAAAAGTATTAAGTGTCTACTATGTGCCATACAATGTGCTAAGCACTGGGGATGCAGCAAAAGAGGGTCCCTGCCCTCAAGAAGCTTACAATCTAATGGGGAAACAACATGCAAACAGCTATATACAAACAAGCTATATGTGGGATAAACAGGAGATAAGAAAGGGAAGACACTAGAATTAAAAGGGTTTGGGAAAGTCTTGCTATGAGAGGTGGAATTTTAGTTGGCACTGATAAGCTGGTAGGCAGAGTTGAAGAGGGAGAGCATTATAGGCATGGGGGACAGTTGGAAAAAATACCTGGAGTAGAGTGTCATGGAGTTGTCTTGTTTGTAGAACAGCCAGAAGACCAGAGTCCCTGGATGAAAGAGTACATGTTGGGGAGTAAGATGTAAGAAGACTGGAAAAGTAGGAGGGAGCTGGGTTACAAAGGGCTTGGAATACTAAACAGTGTATTTTGTATCTGTTCCTGTCAGAAATAGAGAGTCACTGGATTTATTGAGTTGGGGAGGGGGTGATATGATCAGCCACCTTTGGCGGCTGAATGGAAGATTTATTGGCTTGGGGAAGGAGGTAGGCAGACCCACCAATAGGCTATTCTAATAATCAGGTGTGAGGTGATGAGGGCCTGTACCAGAGTATGTTTGAGAGATTTTGAAAAAGTGAAATGGACAGGCCTTGGTAGTAGATTGGATATGGGGAGTAAAAACAGTGAAAAGTCAAGGCTGACTCCTAAGTTTTGAGCCAGAGGGACTAGGAAGATGGTATTGCCCTCTCCAGTAACAGGCAAGGTAGGATGGTGGGGGACAGTTAGAGGGAAAGGTAATGAATTCTGTTTCAACTCCTTCCCAAAATCAAATTCACTCACAAATGAAGAAAATTTGCCACCAGTGAGAATTTTTCAGAGCAATTCTGTTCTAAAATTAGAAAGCATTTCTAAAGAACAGCTCCAGAAATGTTTGGGACAATTCATAGCAGGATCATTATACACATTGAATCATGTTCTATGTTGGAAGGAATTTTAGAGGCCAACAAGAGCCTGAACCTCCTATTCAATGTAAGAAGCCCTTACAAATGTAAAGAAGACAGCTAGTAAATATTAGAGATAGGACTCAAACTAGCTGGGTCACCTAGGGCAAGTCATTTAACTTTTCTTTGTCTCAGCTTTCAAATTTATAAAATAGGGGTTTGTGTGTGTGTGTGTGTGTGTGTGTGTGTGTGTGTGTTTTCCCAAAAAACATTGGGCCCCCAAGAAGACTATTCCAAGTCCAAGTAGGTCCATATTCACTCAAAACTATAGCTCACAAACCTTTCCTGATAGGTTCGTTTTTATTAGACAGCAAGAAAATGTAATTAATTCAAAACAAAAGCATTTAATAATAGGATAGTAATAAAAATAGTAATAGATAATCTTCCCATATATCTTAGTCTTCTGATGCTACAGAGCCACTGATATCTTTTGTTGATGTCACTGAATTACTTCCTGTCAGTCTCCACTGGTCATGTCATTCCACTGGTCTAGTATTTGCTGCTTGTCTCGTGGCTGCTGTAGCATACATCATCTTTCTACTTGTGAGACCTACAATGAGTCAGTTAATCTCCCTGGTCCCCTATTTACTCATCATAAGATGAGGGGGTTGAACTAGATGGAAGGGTCCCTTCCAGAATGATATCTTTGACTCTACCATCCTAATATTTCTATTAGGCTTCATTATTCAATTCTGGGCATCTCCACTGAGTAGACAAGGTCACTGAGTTTCTTTCTGCTAATAGATATTGGGTTTCATTTCTTTAGGACCACCTACTGGTTATCTCAGCTCCTAACTGCTAAGGTACAGTGACCAAAAAATGAGGAATCTCTAATCACATACAAAAGCTATGAGCCACCACATCCAGCTATGTAAGGTGCCAACAAAGTGCTCCCATGCTAAGATTATATCATTTTCTTTTCACTTCCCCTATCTGGAGACGCCTAAATTGATGTCCTTTGTCCCAGACAAATATCTGACTTAAGGTTAAAAACTCCCAAGCCTCTCTGATTTGACATATAAGTGAATGTGAATCAGAAGAAAAGCTAAGTGAACTCATGATCTTCACCTACCTGGCCTTGACATTATTAGGTATACGTGGTGCACGATAGGTTTCTCAAGCTTTGTTTCCCTACACATATTTAATTACCTCACAGTACTGTGAGGAAAATATTACAATATGTAAAACTTTAAGCATTGTATAAATGTCTGGGTATTATTTAGATGTACATGTTGTTAATGTTTAAAAATCCATCACATTACTTCATATTCATTCCTCATATAAGAAAGTGCTAAATTTTGTGGGCCAGAAGCCATTGGAACAATCAGGAAGCGCTGACCTGGAAAGTAAAAAGAAATCACACATCTTTAATCTAGCAGCCATACCAATCTGTCTCATCTCGGTTTTGAGATGCTTAAGGTTCTGACACTCTATACTCTGCTCTCAAAACGGTTCTTTCTCCTGCTCCACAGTAATAAGAAAACTGGAGACCATGATCAAGTTCTCCAGGACTAAATGGAGCAGTATAAAGACACCCAACAGAGAACATTGCCCAGTTTTGCTACCAGAAATGGTAATAAGGCCTGCGCTGGATAAGAGTGAGCCCTCGTGTTGTGGCAAACTCTTTGTAATATACATGGACATTACACATTATCTGTTTTTAGAAAGCATTGGCACAGTAGTGCTTGGCTAATGCTTATAGGTTAATAATTATTCATGTGGATTTTAAAATTATGAATTACAGGAAGTTTTCAATTTCTCCAGCTCAAAGATCAAACCAGTGTGAATGAATAAAGACAATATTTAGAGCCCTACCTACATCTTCAATCTGGTTATTTCATCATGGGATCATGCATCTAGATCTAGAAGACACTGAAGAAGCCATCTCAACCAAGCTTCTTATTTTACACATGAGGTAACAAAGGCTCAAGGAGATTTAAGTGACTTGTCTGCATAGTAAACAATGAGGAGGCAACAGGTTTATAGGGAGCTGGTTTTGGAGTATACTCGCTGTATTACTCTGGACAAGTCACTTAACTACTCAGTGGCCCTCAGGTAACCTTCTGCAGAGCAATTGCTGGTCTACCATGGATGGTAGAGGAAGGTTTTTCACCAGGAGTTCCATTCACTAAAGAAATCACAGGTCCATGCTAAAAATATAGGGGGAAAGTCAGCAAACGATGCCTGCTGAACTATGACTCTTAAATAAAGTCATTAAAAATGATACAGATGGTGTTTAAAATAAGAAAGTGAGACTCCCTCAGAGAAATCACCTTGCAATTTCATATAGTTGTGACAGCTATTGCAGCCGACTAGAAGTTGTTGATGTGGAAAATGTTGGTTAAGACTGAAAGTTAGAGATGGCCTGGTGATTATTTAGTGATCTTCATCTTACAAATGAAGAAAGTGTGGATTAATAAGGGGAAATGATGTCCAAGGTTACCAAACCAGTGACTGGAAGGGGGGGGTACTGAACTCAGTTCCTCTGACTAACACTCTTCCACTACAACATACTGCCATTCATGTCCCAGATTTTTTCCTCCTGGAGGTCACATGAGGTCAGTCTTAATGAGAAGAACTTAGTTATAAGGCATGAAGAGAACAGCACAAATCCCTTACCACGATTGGCCAAATAATCCCAAGCACATTGCTGGACTGATGGCGAGTTAACTTTTGCCTGCTTCCTGATTTGTTTCATCTTTGCCTACAAATGGTGAAAATATTATCGATAATAATAACTAGAATGAAAAAGAAAATTTTGAGTCACATTTTTCTGCGGTACAATTTATCCCTGGAAGTTCAGCACATTTGGAAGGGATATTGATTTTTTTTTCAGGTAATTCAGAGACCATTTAAGGAACTGAGGTGATAATTTATTAGAAACATTCTGTTATCTTGAAATAAAAAAATAAGCCTCTCTTCCAGCCCTTCAAAATTGGAAAATGTAACTCAACAACATAGTGACAGCCACTGTGTGGTAAATGGCAGTCAAGGAGGTAACAACCTACAGGCAACAAGAAAGTCACAACTTAATGAGTCATTTTTTCCCAACCTCACTGAAAGTGTTCTTTAATTTATTGCATCCCACTATATCTTTATAAAATTAAAGGGAGCCAGGGAGACTAGAATAGGACAAGAGAGGAGTAGGTTTAATAATGAAAAATAAAGGGGCCCAAAGGAAAAATGAGATCAGATATGTTTCTCTGTAGTTTTCTGAAAAGACAAAATTATCTATTTACAATTACCGTTATTTCTGATTCTGTCTAAAGGGATACATTTATTACATAAAATAACCATACCTACACATTTATGATATGTCATATTTGCTTGTCTTCTGAAACATATAATGGGCTAAATTCTTCCATTTATATATAAAAAAAAGACATTAGGTCTGTCACATCCTGGAAATGATCCCAACTTTCATAATTCTCACCCACAAATAGGGGTTAGCCTGTGTTGACACTAAGTAGCTCTTATTTTTCCCTCATAGGAACTTCCATGAACATAGTTGATGGAAGCAGAAACATGGTTTCTACTTGCGTCAAACTCTACTGGTACACTAACCAAGTATAATGCATTTCCATTTAATCAACAAATGTTTATCAAGGTTGGCTGTCTGAAAGGCACAGGGTGGGGGGAAGGAAGAAAAATGTTAAGTCTCTGCCCTCAAGGAGATTACATTTGACATATGACCTTATGACTCACATATAAAGACGGAAGGGAAAAAGTTATACTCTAACAATAGAGGTTTCTGGGGGGGGGAAAAAAGGTTGCCATTGATAATTTTCTTTACTATCTTTAACCCCCTGAAGTCTGCCTTTTGCTTTCACTACCACTCTACTGAAAATGGTTTCATGAAGGGAAGGCATACTCTCCAACAAATATAGAACTCTTTTCTCAATCTCCAGTACATTTTCTTGTTTTGTCAGTATCTAATTGCCTCCTTAAAATTCTCTCCTTCCTTAGGTTCCATGATAGTATATTTCCTTGGTTTGTCATCTTCTTTGCTGATCACTCATTCTTTGTTTTTCCTCCTCTTTTTCCTTTTTCTTGCTTAAGATTAGACAGTCATAAGGGGCAGCTAGATGGCACAGTGGATAGAGGGCCGGCCTTGGAGTCAGGAAAGCCTGAGTTCAAATCCAGCCTCAGACACTTGACATTTACTAGCTGTGTGACCTTGGGCAAGTCACTTAACCCAGATTGCCTAGAAGAAAAAAAAACACAAACAAGATTAGACAGTCATAAAAACTTTTTCTGTGTGGATAAAGCTATTTTGTCCTGTGATCACAACTATCACCTATCATGAAGTTTACTCCCAAATCCATAGCTTTGGTCTCAGTCCCTTTGCTTACATCTAATCCAACATTCCTACCTTCCTGCTAGAAATCTTTGCCTATATAAACTGTGTACCCTTCAAATTGAAAATGTCGCAGACTTTTTCCCCAAGTCACTACTTCCTCCCACTTCCTTATTTCTGTTAACAGCACCATCATTTCCCTAATAACTCAGGCAAGAAAGTGCAGTCATCTTGATATATTCCTCTCCCTTGTCTCTATACTCAACTAATCGCCATGTCCTGCCAGTTCTTTTTCCATAATGCTTCTCTCAATTGTCTAATCATATCCCATTGCCACTACTACAGATCTGATTCTCATTGCCTCTCACCTATATTCATGCAATAGCATCCTAATTTAAATCTCTGCCTCTGATCTTTCACTTACAATACATCCTCTATACTCCCTCCAGAATAATTTTCTTGCAGCAAACACACCTCAAAAACATTAATGATTGCCTCCCTATTGCCTACAAAAAAGTATAAATTCCTTAGCATGACAATCACATTCTAGCTCCAATCTGTCTTTGTATCTTCATTTCTTCCTTTCACGTACCCTATGCTCCAGTCAAACTATACTATTTGCCACTCCCTGAACATACTTCATATTTTCCTAACTCTATGCTTTTGTTTATACTGTTCCTGCTACTAGGAATACCTTTCCTCTATTTTCTGCCTGTCAAAATTCAATCCATCCTTCTGGACTATTTCCCTATTTCCTATACCAATCCTACCCCCATCCCTTCAGCCAGAAGTAATCTCTTCCTTCTTTATGCTCCCATCGCCCTTTGCTTGACCTCTTTTGCAGCATTCCTATAACAAAGTTTGGCTTTTATTATGGTATTTTGTGGAATTGTGATATTTCCCTTCCTGCACTGTAAACTTCATGAGGAAAGTCAATGTCTTATTCTTCTCTATTTCTGCTGTAGAACCTAGCATGGGATCTTGTACACAGTAAATGCCTTTAAAAAATCTTTGAAATTGAATTAGAGAATCAAAGAGCATCTTTATACTGTTTGTACTATTGGACTTACTCTTTGGGTTAGGGAATCATATCCATTAAGTCCCTTTAAAAATGATGTTTATAGATAAGCATTAAATATCAATACAACTACAGGTTATCTTCCTTGCCACATTATCACTTACACACATAATTACATTATAGAAATTTCAAAATAAGTCTAAGTAGATACTAGAAAGATAACATAAGGAAACTGTAAATATATTTTGTTTCAGGAAAAACATATTTATACATTCCCAAATTTATACAGTGCTTTGTAAATCCATAAAATTGCTTATAAATGCTAAGCAGTAGAAGGTGTTATCAGATCAGTCAGCTGCTATCCAGGAAAGAGGTCTTGAAAAAACAAAGGTTAAGAAGATTCTAAAGAATAAAAGATATTTCAAAAATGGAATTTAGAAAAATATTGAGCATAGGTTAGTGGCTAGAAAGGGCAGAATCTTGTGGGGCACCATATTGTAGGGTCTTGGAGCATTTTACATACAATACCTTATTTGATCTTCACAACAATCCTATGAGGCACTTGCTCTTATTATATTAAAGATGAAAAAAAAATTAAACTCAGAAAGGGAAAGCAACTTGTCTAGGTCACACAGCTAATAAGTACCTGAGGTGGGGTGTGAACACAGTTCCAGCTGTAGATCTGCCATAATATTGTTTCTATTCTTTCAGAAGCAAATGTCAAACCAGGAATGGAAAGGGGAGAATCAACAAAAATCACCAAAAATATCAGTTTGGGAGAAGTCAATTGATATTTCTCCACAAAAAAAAAACTGAAATAATTATATTGCTTCCCAATATGACTACCTAAGAAGCAGGCAGCTCCCTTGGATGTATAAGTTCTAGCATTGTTGTTAAACAAATACACCCCCCCTTACTGTTTTTATTTGTTTCTGAGGAAACAGGACTTCAGGTAAAATCCTGTTTCATGGAGTGGTTGGTTCCATAGTGAAAATGTTATAAATAGAAGGTGCATTCCTGAGCAACCAAAACTGGTACTACGAAAGTTTAAAAATCAGTCTTCACAGGAATTGGAGAATATAATAGGACTAGGATAGGTGGGGCTACTAAGATAATAATAGAGCTCAGTTAGATTGGTAAGATCAACTTTATGGACAGATACCTGTAAATCACAACATTTATACCTCTTGTTGCCTTCTTCAGCTTTACTGAGAGACTACTTCAATAGACCTTCCAGCAACAGTAGTTTTTGCAAGAATATTTCAAAAATAACCAGTCAAGTCAATAAGCTAAGTAAACAAACATTTATTAGTACCTACTATGTCCCAGCCAGTGTGCTAAGTGCTGAAGACACAAAGAAAAGCAAAAAAAAAAAAATAGTCCTTGCTCTCAAGGAGCTCACAATCTAATGGGGGAGAAAACATATAAACTGTGTCAAAACAAGATACATACCAGGTGAAATGGAGGTAATGGCATCTAGCATCAAGAGAGTTTGGGAAAGCCTTCTTGTAGAAGGTGGGATTTTAGCTGAGACTTGAAGGACAGCAAAGAGAATAAGAGAAAAGATATACATAGAAAAATGGTAGAGAAGATCATAGTATCATACATTGAGAGCTAATAGAGCTTTAGTTAATGAATGACAAAAATCAATAGAAAATCAGGTTTGGGCAATTACTTCCAAGAACTACAATACACACTTCATATAAATCAGTTGTATGTGAATAGAATAAATTAGATGTATGTAAATAAAAATGTATCTAATTTAATTAGTTCTATACAAGGTCCCAAAATATCTTAGAAAGGTTTTGCCCAAAGAGTGGAATTTGTGTTTTCTCCTCTAGTGAATCAGGATGTGCACATAAGTATTTACTTTTCTCACAAGTAATCAAGCCTATAGAAAAGTATCAAACATTTCTTTGGTATTTTCTTTTAAAAAATAATCTTGTCATGCTATTTAACTCATAATATGATTAGAAGATCTGAATAAAATAATTATGAAATCCTGAGAAATGTTGATAATTTCTCCATCATCTACTTATACATAAATGAAATAGCTTATAAAAGCTACCTGTAGATAGAAGGAGGGGAGCCCTTTGTCCTAAAGTCTTTAAAAAGATTTAGGGTAAATGCCACATGTAAATTATTTTACTAAACTCTGAGTCAGTGTGTTTCTCATGATACTTATTTGTAACAACCATGAAATCAATGAGAATTGTCTCCAAAGAGGTATTATAAAAATTAATAACATAAAATGGCTACATCTACCATTTATTTATTTAGTTTTTGGAGAGGTGGTGAATACACTGCCCCTCACAACTGTGGATGTTGTTGATTATGAGCCTCACAGGGAACTACTCCTGGGTTGCAGCAGTCACAGAATGCCACATTAGGCATTCCACAGGAACCGGCTTCCCAGCACGCTTCTGCTCAGCCCAGTTGCCATAGATGGCCATCAGGCATTTGGAATGACATCAGGAGACACTCTGAGCAGGTTCTGCCCTTAAAGAATTTAAGCTGGCAGGGGGCTGAAGATATCAGCGTCTTCCTGGCTGACAGCAGCATTCCGAAGGTCAGCCAGGGAGAAGAGGGGTGAGGCTTCGGGTTTCCTGTGTCTCTTCAAAAACAAAATAACTCTCAAGTGAAAAGAGGTGCCCCTGGAAAATGACAATGAGGACAGGGAACATCCTACAGGCACTATGTCTCTGTGTGTGGTGTGTGTTAGTGTCTGTGTGAAAGGGACAATGCAATTGTTTCAAAAACAAACCTTCATTCACACTTTCTTGTACCCTTAGTTCTTCCTGTTGTGGTGACCTCAATTTATGACATTAGTAGCCCCAGCATATAGGGCAAGAAATTAAAAATCGAAGAGTTCATTTGCAGAAGGATAATTCACATTTGGTCACATGGGCTGTTCTGAAATAACCCAGTTTGTCCCAATATTGTCCATGAAAGATTGTGGACTTTCAGAATGTCAATGCCCAGCAAATGTGTGTATATGTGCATCTGTATGTATAAGTACACATATGTGTGTATATGTGTGTATACACACACATACGTAGACACTCACCACAATAAACATTGTAAGGTTGTGTAAGGGAAGAAAACAATTCTTCCTCCACCCCACCTTCAATTCCACATACACAAAATTATAAAGTTAAAAACAATTCATAGTTTTAGAAAATAGTAAAACTACTTATGAAAAACACTGATTAGTTATACATTCTCTCCCTACTCCATCATAGACATAGGTGAGTGAAAAGTATTTCTTATTTATTAGGACTTAGAGCCTTTCTTTTCTCACAGACTGTGGCTTGATTTACTGTATAGTTCATCAAATCAAAAAATATAGACTGGAAAATTTTCATAAAACAAGAATAATGATGTGGCAAGAAATTATGCAATTTTTGCCTAAACATTTAGAGGGGTTCAAACACAAAGGATAATTAGGATAGATGATCAGTTTGCATGAGTAAGTTTAGGAACAGGACAAAAATTGCACTCTCACATTTCAAAAAAAAATGATGACAATGATAAGCAATTCAAACAATAAGCATTAAACAAAGCAAAGAAATATATAGTGCTTGGTTTTAAATCAACTGATCAAAATGCATTTATTAAGCACTTAACATATGCCAGGCACTGTGTTAGATGCTGAGGACAAAATACAAAATAATAAATATAATCTCTACTCTCAAGGAACTTACATTCTATTAAGCATAATATATCCATATATGTGTCTATAGAACACCTCCAAAATAGTTATATACAAAGTAGTTTGGTCAGGAGGTCATTAGGATTTGGGGGTATCAGGAAAGACTTCACATAGAAGACTGTGTTTGAGCTCTATCTTGAAGGAAGAGAGGGTCATAAGAAGTGGAGATTAGGAGGGAGTTAATTCCAGGCATGGAGAGTACCAGTACACAGGCAAGAGAATGGAGAGGGAAACCAGTTTGGTTGGATTAAATGATTAAAGAAAAAGAAATGATTGTGAGAAGCAAATGAAATGAGAGAGAGAGAGAGAGAGAGAGAGAGAGAGAGAGAGAGAGAGAGAGAGAGAGAGAGAGAGAGAGAGGATGCTTTACAGACCTTGAAGTTTGATGTCAGGGTGTGTATACATACAAATGTATTTATGCATGCATATATATTAATGTGAGCTATTAATTATTGTTGTTGGTACATTGGAAATTAAGAAATCTGGAGTATTTTCTAAATATTTATTTACAAATGTTTGAGTTGCAATTACTTGTGTTGCATGTATAGTATTGTAATTTTCTTTCCAAAACTCATTCTAATAAAGATGAAACACAAATGTGTCCAAGTAATATGCCATATATATATGATACACACATAAATATCATATTTCCAAAATTTATGTAGCACCCTTTTTTCCCAACAGTTAGCTGAGTGCTTTAGGCCCTTATTCTAAAAGGAAAATCTTGTTTCAAAAGAAGTTCCTGTGGATTCTAAAAATAATAATAATAATGACAATATGTTATATGATTCTTTTTAGGAAGGTTATTATAAAATGTTGTTTTGCGGTCAAACATAATTTGCCAGTTTGACGAGGTGTCTGCAACTTACTCTTTTTTTGATTCCATTTGACTGAATCTTATTGTATTCTGTAGTATCACTTTAAAATAAATAATTTAATTTTTTAAGCTTGAAGGAAAAAAATGTACTCCTGTTCTGAGAATATAAATCATGACAAATTTCTTTAAGGTGAATTCATCTAACCTAGATATAAACTACCAAGACTAGTGGTTTGTGGTGGAAATGTTAAGAAAGTCTAAAATAAAGTTTTGGAATTATAAATTACAAAGCATTTTACTCCTCTTCTGTTGCCTCCAGAGGACAGTTTAAAAAGCACATATATACTGTATCCAAAAACATTTTTTTTTAAATCACTCCATTGATGAATTCAGTTTTCACACAGCCGGAAAACTTTGTAAAGTATTTTGATTGCAAAGTAGGCTTTTTAACATGTGAAGAGGTTTTTAGTGGAACTCGTGATGATTCTCGGGACAGACCAAACAACCAGCTCTCTTGCTCTCACCAGAAAGAATATTTTTTGTTTTAGTGATGACATTTGTGCAATGACTATGATACCACGCTAGTCCTGCATGTTAGGGAAAAGTAGGCGGGAGTGGGGGGGGGCGGGGAGGAGGGACAGACTGCTCATTCTAGCCCACCAACAGTAGCTTTCTGCTCTCCTACTCTGAGAAAGTCTTTCTCATTGGCACGTCTAGCAACCGCTGCTTCTACTGCTGCTCCCGCCGCTGCCGCCAGCTGTTTGCTGTTAGTCGTCCCAGAGGTGGACGACCTGAAACAGTGAATCTATGCCCTGAGATGACAACAAAGTCAAGGTCTCAAGGTCCCTCTGGCCTTCTCCCTATCCTTCTCTTCCAGACGCATACTCTAGAGACGTGCGTGGGAGAGGGGTCGGGAGAAAGGAAACATGGCGGGGGTGGGACTAGGGAGGGGACTGCACCCTGCCCTAGCGGCTCCCACACTCCTGAGGCTCCTGCACAGTCCCGAGATGACTTCCGATAGGCAAGGCATCCAGACCAGACCGCCTACAGCTGGCGAAGGGAACTTTAGCGGCGGAGCGTAGCTCGTTTCTTTCAGTGTGGTCCTGGGTCGCCTCTGCTCTCTTCTCCGGCTGTGTTAGAGAGCGCACAAGCAAGCGAACACTCTGGAGAAGTTATTCTGATTCGAAAGCATGCAAGCTAGCCCTGCAATTCCACAGCTTTTCTCCCCGCCACCTTCCAACCCTTTCCCCATGCACACCTAAGGTTTCTCACTGCTTGCATCCCCATTTGCCCAGAGTACTCGCTCCTCAAGCTTGCAACGCGGCATCCTCTCAGCTCTCGCCTTCGCCAAACGTGACACTTTCTACCTCCCCCTGCCCCAACATGCACGCGCGCGCGCGCACGCACGCGCGCGCACACACACACACACACACACACACACACACACACACACACACGCACACACACACACACACACACACACACCTTGACACTCACCCTTCCCCAGCCCAGAAACGTCCCTAACTGGACCCTTCCACTACGCCCTTCCCGACTGGCAAGGCAGTGCCCCCAGCATACCGAGACACTAAGCCCTCCTTCACGCCGGGGTCCCACGTGGCACTCACCCCCCACTAGTTTCTGCCTCAGAGCTTTAGAATTGACGCGGCAGTGCGACAGCTCACTAGAGCCTTCACCCTTAGCCCTGGCGGCATCGAAGAATTGGGGGGGGGGAGTAGAGGGGACGGAGGAGGCGGGCAGAGGGAGGAGTATATTGTTGGTGGGAGTTTAGGAAGGGAAGAGGAGGGAGAAAAATTGGATGTCTCACAGTCAGAGAGCTTCTGCTGAACACAGAATCAGCACGGGTGAAGTGGTAACACGAATTATTGTGGTGGGACTGGAGCTGCCTGCAATCAATAACTCAGTGGAGAAGAGTGCTGCAACCAGAGGCGGCCCTTGTATCTAGGTCTTTAAGAGGGGAAAATATCTAAACTAAATCTGTGTTCCATCCCTTCCACACGGGGTCCACGTTCCTAATTCTCTCTGGCCCTTTCCTTTATTAACTCCCAAAAGGGAGAGGATGTTTTAACAAGTTAAAAAAGACGCGTATACTCCTCACACGGTCAACTAGATACAACTTGTATGGGGGAAGAAAATATTTGACAGAACTCTCTAAGAGAAGTGTGAAAATTCATTCCTGGAATTGGGTGTCTGTGACATGTCAAGAGATGAGATAAAATCGGTTTTCTTGTGAACAATTAAAAGTCTTCTAGGGAAATGAAGTTAAATGAATACCTTCTTCGATTCTGCTCAGTCTTCCCTCCCTTCTTAAATTACCTCCTATGCAATTGTCTCAGTGAAGGCTTTAGTCCTTTGCCATTGGTAGAAGGTAAACTCCTCATGGGCAGGAACTCTTTGTATCCCTTCAATGCCTTGTACAACCTAAGTGCTCAGGAAATAAATGTCTGTTGAGGGGAATTATTGCTGGATTAAATTTCAGTTAAATTCATCAATGTGTGTGTATATTTTAATAAAAAAAATACATAACCAATATGCATAAAAGAAAATTATTGGTCAGGTTACATCAGGGCATGATGTCTTTGGATTCTTATAGCTAAAGACATTTTAAAATGACAGTAACATTCTTTATTGACTTTGTTTCATAAAATCAACATTTCTTTCAGATAAATGTTTACTTAACTCTCATTCCCATTTTCTGTACCATCAAATTTACTCCCTGAATGGTAAAGTTATATCAGACAGGTCAACTAATATGACATACAATCCTGTTACTTACTAAAAGACTCATGGCAAAGTGTGCATACTTTAAACTAGTTTAATTTGGTCCTACTGTGAATTCCTATTGCCCATGCCTCCTCCCTAAAAAGAGCAGGCCAAATTGACTCATCTACTGTAACAGAAAGAATAATGACTGACTCCTGGAAATTTAACCCTCTAAAATACTTTAAAAATATGAATGAAACTTTACCATAAAAAGCATTATTGTTTGTAGAATGGAAAAGTTTACCTAGATGGAGCTGTTGATTGACAAAGCCCAGGATAGTACTTGCTGCTCAAAAACAATCCATTTTTGAAACCAGGGAAGACTAATAGAGGTAAAAAGTTACTTGTCCAAGATCAAGGGATCAGGCTTAAAGTAGTGATTTTTGGCTTCCATTTCTGTCCAGACCCATAAAACAATCCCTGTGAGTCATTGTGGAAAGTAGAAGTCAGAGGGTGTGTTCTATTGAACCCATATCTATTTCAGGTACTTAATAAATTATGAAATTACCTTCAGCAATTGCTAGTGTGTGCAAATACTATCTAATGTGATAAATTTTGTTAGTTTTCATTAAGATCAACCTAATTTTTCCCCATTAATCAACATGGTCATCTCAAGCACAAAAGCAAAGGTAAACATGTGCTTTAGAAACATGTCAAAATGATATTTTAAAAGATGAAATGTATTGTGATTTTACATTACAGACTTTTTGCTTGATAACAGATTTTACATTCATAAACATTTCTTATGGAGCAGATTTACTGTTTGTTTTCTTGGGCACTGTCTAGTGTATTATAAAACGCAAATGCTTGGCAATATTTCTGCTCTGAGAATTGTGCAAAGGAGAATCTTTAATAATATGTGTACATTTTCTATACATATTGGCTTATTGATAAAAATTAAATATATAATAATAATATAAACATCAGTTCATATTAGCCATTTAAAAATAAATTTATTCAAATAAACTTTCTCATTAATGAAGACCTGCATTTTAACAGGATGTGTCTCATATATGTTCATTTTTGAGGTGCCTAAGAAGAGTTGAAAACTGTGAAGTAACTTCCATGTAAGAAATTAAGAAAATAATTGAAGGCTGATGGTTTTGACAATAAAGATGTGGATGTGGTGAGTGCCTGCTATTTATTTTATTAACTGTAATGTAGAATTATTTGTTCAAAGTTGAGCTGATAAACTAGTGCATTATATTCTTATAGGTACTGCAGTGACAAAGGTTTTATATCATCATTACTTGCTCTACATTATACCATTTTCATAATGGCATGCCATTTTATTTAAAGTTCATGTGTCAGCTTTCAGTACCTACCTTTGCTAGTATCTTTTACAATTAATTCATTTCACAAAAAGTTATATGCATCCTTTCCCTTGCAAGAACCAAAGAGATTATAAAATATATTTAAATTAATGCTTTTGGAATCTATATCTTGTTATTTTTAAACATTCTGAACTTTTATGTTCAATTATAAAGTATACGTACTGAAAAAGTATTCTGACTGAAGAGCAAATACTGTACCGTTGAATAATCTTGAGGGGTAGATTAATCTATAGCCTTTCTTCATCTCAGGGTGGGTTGCTGTGGCAACCACCCCAGCTCACTTTAAAATAATTTTTTAAAGCTCACTTCAAGAGCTACACCCAGCGTGGGCCAGGCTTAAAAGCAGACAGGCAGTGCACTGCTGTTTTAATATAGAGAGGTAGGAGGAGGAGAGAGAAGGGTGGAGTAAGATAGGCCAGACCTCTAACCAGAAAATGAAAATTAACCTACCATAGTGTGAAAATCTAGAAAATCATTCCCCAGGCACTTCTGTGACTCTTCTACTTAAATATTGTATTGATAATTGGGGGTGGGGGTGGGCAGAGGGGATAGGGAAGGTACAGACAAGATTCTGAACCCATGTGAACCGGAAGAGTTATGAAGAATACTAACATCATGAATCGAGAACTGTTTGTTCACCTCACATAAAACCACATTTCCATGGAAAGCCATACCAATGGTGGCCTTGAAGCAACTTTTTCTTAGTGGAAATATTGTAATGCATTTAAATGCAGAACCACTAGAGATCACTTGAATTAAATGGAATGTCAGAACTTTCACTTTTCATACAATCATAGAGCTGAAATACAACTAATACAATGTTAACATATTATGAAGTTAAGGCCCAAGTGAAAAATAGTTGAGACTAGAACCCAGATCACCTTGCTCCTAGTCCAATGTTCATGCCTCAACTCTAAGTGCTGCAGTGAGCAGTGTTAGTTCTCAGTAAATTATAAGGAAGAGGTTGGTTTAGTTTTAAAAAATGTTAGAGGTACTTATAGAAACATGCATTCAGTTTTTTGTCGTATTTTGTGGATACAATGTGTTATCCATGTATAATTTAAAATCTCAAACTAGATTCCTCATCACATACTTCTGTCACACCCCTCCCCATTTACTCTCATTAGACTCATCAAACTCAAAAAAAAAATCATTTCAATGTTAGCTGAAGCCAAACGTATTTAAGAAGATAAATCTTTTGGGGAGAAAAATAATGTGATCCAGTGGTATCAAATTCAAAGAGAAAGCAATCCCTAAAGGATCTGTTGACCTAGAAAACTACAAATTAACATTATGTTTTATTGTATTTCTATTTGTTTTGTTAAGTATTTCTCAGTTACCATATACAGCTGCCAGTTGTGAGTATGACACCTCTGATTCCATTATAAAGTCAAAGTTGGTACACTGAGAATTCAATGCTTAAACTTTTTTTTAATCTACTGTTTTGGGTTATCTACCCAGCAGGGCATCTTCATTATTGTGAATAATTGAGTGCTAATTATTAGATATGTTTTTAAATATATTTGGAATAGGATTATGCATAAAGAAAAATAGTTTCTTTTTTGAATGAAAAGAAATCCGTATTTGAAATCAACTACAACAAACAGAATACCATGAATGAGGTATCAAAAATAATGTACTTTTATCCACTGATGTAATTCACTATATGGTTGTTTGGAAGGTTGATTTTCTTTGACATGGGTTACAGCTATTTTGCATGGTAAGATCAAAAGAAAGACTGGGGAAACCTGTCCATTCATTTTATTGCCAATGAGGCAATATATACAGATTGCCACAGAGTTGATTTGGCTGTAGTAATCAGTACTATCATGTATGATGGCCTAAACGAATGGTTCATTTCACTGAATCTACTACATATTGACCAGGCCTTAGTGTTTAAAATGCCTACATCTCTTAAAATTCCTTTAAGTAACTGTCCTCAGTGAAAACCTGCCATGTTTTAATACTTCCCTGGTTAGTAAAGATAATTAATTTCAGTCATAGACTCTTCCAACAAAAAGGGGGAGGCAAGACAAAAGAAAGAAAGGAAAAAGAAAAAACGTAGATGTTAATCTGCAAAGAAAAAAAGGGGGGCCACAGCAATGTCAAATTATTGTTACAGTTTGTGTTGCTTTCTTGTAATAAAAATAAGTAATCTATCTTGACTATACTAAGAGAAATATGAAAGCTGCAAAGAAACTAATTGGATTGTATCTATAGAAGCCACCTTCTCCTTCCATCTTAAGTCCTGGAGACAGTTCTGGTATTTAGTGCCCAGTGTGAACTAAAAACCAGCTCTTTATATCAAGATGGCCATTACATACTGAAATTATTAAAATTGGGAGGTCTTTCTGTATCATGATGACTTCAAATATAAGAATGGTGGCTGAAAACCATATTAGAGAACTTAATGGATAATATTAATTATTAAATAATGATGGGAAAAAATGTTTGGAAAACTTGTCTAGGTATGTGTCCACTTTTACCCTTAAACATTGTTCTTTTTCATGAAGTCTGACCTTGTTTGTTCAGTATTAGAGGTTGACTATTTTGTAGACCTTAAGTAAATGTTGCCCAGGATATTGTAAATTATTTATATTTCTACTGGAACTGAATATCCTTTCATTCTTCTGTTAGTAAATGAATGAATAACAAGTCTTATCTTTTTTACCTGATATATTGAAAAACAGTATTTGAAACGTCATCAACTTAAACGACAAATATCATTCATTTTAAAATGCTATATATATACATATATATATATATATAATGTTACATCATTAAAAAAAATAAAAGGAATGCACCTTGGGACATCTTAAACTTTGTTTCTGTCCTTATTTCGGAGTCCAGTAGAACTGAAACAGTCCTGGAAAAGTGTAGTCATCAGCTGTTGGATAGGGGAAGCTTAATGATTTGGGGAAGTTGTTTTAGTTTACAGGCTTGGAAAATGACCAATAAAGGAGAAAGACTAATAAAGGTGGGAAAGAGTGAGAAAAAGTTTTGGTTTTTTTTAAGCACTGAGGAAAATGCTGGACATTGTAATTGTTTTCCCCGATTGATTAGAAAGTTTATGCCCCTAAGCTGATTTGGTTCTTAGAGGTTTAGGTTATTGTAATTATTCTTATTTTGCACATCATTTGCACCCAGTGACACATTTCAGTACCCCTTTTAAGTCATCCAATCCTCCAAATGCTGCAAATCTTCAAACCTCCGTGCAGAGCTGCCTCCTGGAATCCGTTTCCACAGGGATGCTGAACCGTTGCTTTTAAACAAGAAAGTACTACAGTACTGTACACGGAGACGCATAGATTGTAAAGGAAATGAAGTGGTTAAGCATCACAATCACGAACAAGACACTTGAGTAACTATTTGTATTCCGATAATGTTGGTCAATGATAATGATTATGACTTTCGGGGGAGTTTAGCGGTCGTTTCCCAGTCGTTTTCCTCACGTGCGTGAATACTGAGACTCTAATTCTTTTTCTTCGAGTTTCTGCAGTGATCTGGGCGTCCTCCTGCTACTGTACTTGAGAAGAAATATGGAGTTGTTCTCCGTGTTGTCTTAATTTCGCGTAAAAAAGAATTGTCATTAGGTTTGCGTATGGCATGTGCCATCACCCCACCGTAAAACTAAAATTAGCAAAATGTCAGGAATGGAAAGATTGATTCACCAAGATGCAATTATCATTTAAAAGTGCTTGATTGAGGTGCTGATGTTCAGTGATTTATTCTGCATACCATATACATAATTAAAGTAGTGTAGTGGAGTAATTTATCAATCTAAGTTGAGACTGGATGGGGGTAAGGAAGGAGCTGCTGTATGTTTGTTTTATTAAAATGTTTCGGGATGTAGTCCCGCCCCCTTTTGCTAGAGTGAAACTGATTATTTCTCTAGCTCTGGAGGAGTGGAAAGAGACAGTGAGTGCTTCGTTTGGGATTGTGGGAAAGGGGAGAGAGAAGGGCATAGAGAAGAGAGAGGAGGAGGAGGAAAAGAGGGGGGGAGAGAAAAAGAGAGGCAGTACAGGAGAGAGAGAGAGAGAGAGAGAGAGAGAGAGAGAGAAAAGAGGGAGGAGAGAGAGAGAAGAGAGAGACAGGAGAGAGAGAGAGAGAGAGAGAGAGAGAGAGAGAGAGAGAGAGAGAGAGAGAGAGAGAGAGAGAGAGAGAGAGAGAGAGAGAGAGAGAGAAGAATCAGACGCGTGCAGTTTTGAATCTCAGCCTTGCTTGTGTTTTTTTCCTGTCTTTCACTCCCTCCCTCTTTCTCTTTCTCTCTTTCCTTCTCTCTCCGTCCCTCCCTTTCTCTCTTTCTCTCTCTTTTTTACGCGATGTTTCAAAGGCTGTGAGTTGCTCTCCTATTCTCATTCGTCTTCTTTCACTTCCTTCCTGGACGCTGTTTTCTGGACGAGTCCGGTTACTTTTAATCTGGCCAGCGGCAGAGAGCTACTTTCTCCTCCTCCACGCTGCACACACGCGCGCGGACGCGCGCGTGCCCGTGCGCGTGCCCACCCAGACCCAGACACACACAGGCACAGACGTACACACACGCACACACACACACACACACACACACACACAGACACACACACACTCCTCTCTCTCTCTCTCTCTCTCTCTCTCTCTCTCTCTCTCTCTCTCTCTCTCTCTCTCCCCCTCCCTCCCTCCCTCCCTTCAGTCACTCATAGACACTAGAACACACGCACACGCACACGCATACACCCAGACATCCTCTGGCTGCTATTGGATTGACTTTGAAGGTTGTGTGTGGTTCGCCGAGGCTGCACGTTGAATCAGGTGGAGAAAATTTTTAAAGGCTGGACGAAGCAAAAAGATCATTATTATTACTGTTTTTTTCTTCAAGAAAGGAAAATATTCCCAGGACTAGTCTGATCGTGTCTTCCTTCATGTAAGTACCCTCTTGACATTTCTAGAGGCAATATAAGTAGCTTGGTTATTGTCTCTAAGCTCCGCATCAATGTATCCGGTTGTAACATATCTGAATTCAATTTCGTTTCTTGAAGGCTGAAGTTGGGGTAGGTGATGCACTTTTCCCTTTCAATTACATGATTTTTCTGTCATTTGCTGAAAGTAACTTTTCAGACAGTCTGAATATAACTGGTTATATCACCGGTTATTCAAATCACTACTTTTTCTTGTTTTCACCAGTGTGTTTAAAGTTTCATGAAGTTAGTTCACGTCATTAGCATGGTTGAAATGGAGTTTGTGAAGCTTACTGGATTTTAATAAATGAGAAAAGAATATGTGACCTTGTAGTGCATGCTTCCAGCTTTATCACATAGTTCAATGAAGAAAGATGCTACCATTTTCCAGCTAAACACTTTAAGGGTAGATGTATACTTAGGTTCTTTTTAATTCTTAGGATTATTCTGAGATAAAGCAAGCCTGTCTGTTAGGGCACATGCCCTTATGCATCTCATTTACTTATTGAAATGTTAGATTGAGAGCAGGCTTCTTAATTGGCAGTGGAATAAGAAGTTATTCACTGGTAACTGCAGTCTACTTGTTTTAGAACCCAAGTTCTAGTTATGATACTAGCATGTACATTGTGGTTTTTGTCAAGTCAAATGTATAGTTATATAGAATGGTGAAATCACTCCGTTTGCTCTTTGCACTTTAGATGAAAGTTACGAAAAGTTGCCTTTGACATATGATACTAAAAGGATCACATGTAGATATTGACATATTTACCCTTTGGAGGGGATCTTTTTCAATAGAGCAAAATTTGAATTTTGCCCAATAACCGGATTTTCTGCCACTGAAAAGGTGGCAACTGAGACAGTGCTAAATGAAACTTTATATCTGAATCATTTTTGACAGCTCTGGAGCCAGTAATTATTTTCCTTTTATCCTCATCCTTTTGGGACAATATTATTAAATGCACTCCTTTTGTACAAAATACCTTTATATGTAAACCCCTGCAGCATAATTAAAGAGAATCAGGCTCTCTGCCAGTACTTTACTGGTCTTGAGTGGAGGATTGCTTTGACACAATGTGCATTTTGCTATCATTGATTTGATACTAATTCCAGAAGTTACTGTTTGAAAGAAAAAATGAACAGTGATGAATAGGTTTTTTTTAAGGTGTGAAAAAGGAAACTCCAGCAGTTCCATTATATTAGTCAGAAAAGTGGCCAGCCTTCTTTTCAGTGGCACCTTGCATGGAATTGTGGTTGCAGAGTAAAGATGTTTATGTGGAGTAGAATAACTCTAACCCCTAGAGTCTTGGCAAGACATGGAAATCTGACCACCTGTGAATCCATTTTAACCTCTATATTGCATACTTATTTTAATTTTAAATTCATAGGCAAATGACAACTATGAAAGTATAGCATTTAATTTAATTTTTTAAAAATAATGATAGTCTTGGTTATTCTTTGAAGAGGCTAAGTACAGATTGCAAGTCATAAAGTGTCTATTTCTTTGTCATTTTTTGATTTAGAGCATGTAATTAGAATATCATATCATTGTCTGCCTATATCGACACATTTATATAAGTACACATGAAATTCTTTATTAAGTACAAAAGGTACTTCCAAAACACTTTAGTTTGGAAACTTGACAGGTAATATATGATGTTACTGCATGATACACTATCTCAGAAATAAAACCAGTTAAATGTCCTATCCAATAAATAGGAAACTTGTTACTCTTAGTGAATTAATATTGACTACTTGTAATTCTAACATTGTTTCCAGGAGAAAAAAAAGTTTTAAGCAAAAACGTTGCTTAAAATGCCTTAGCTAGCCAAGTGATGAATAAATAGTTATCTATAAGTATTGTTTTGCCAAACTTTAATATATACATTCTAATGTTTATTATTTAAATAATACACTATTGCTATAGCTAATGAATATTTGTACCTTCTGGGGGGTGGGATGCTGTGTAAAATCACTTATTTAAGACACTAGTTTTCAGTATGTATTATTAAACTACATATATCTTTCATTTCTGAGTATTAGAAAAAATAAAAGATTTGTTCTTAAGTTTAAATATGAAATTTTTACCTTATGAGAAAGAATCAGCTTTTCCACATCCTTTGTGACCTGTTCATCATTAAAACGTGTAAAATGAAAAATTTTTACTTTTGATTTGGAAAAAACTGGTGATAAATTTAGATTAGTAGTGATTAGTAGGAGTTCAAAATTACCTTATCAATCCCCACTCCTTTCTTCTCTTTGTAATAGGTGTTTCCCAGATGTTTTGATAAACAAGTAAATATTTTTAAAAAAATTCATTCTAATATTGAAAAAACAGTCCACCATTCCTACTTTCACAGCAGCTCAAAATCTAATACTGAATCCACTCTTTTGGGGGGAGGGAGGGGAGGGAGTCACCTATTTCACAGTCTTCAGCTTGTGTATTTTTTTCTTTGGCCTTCATCAAGTTACAACTTACATAATACCGTAACTATGCCTTTCCAGATATGAATTTACCTTATTTATGAATATCTTAAAAGTAAAAAAAAAACCTGAAATATCAAGGTTCCACAAATTTACAAATTATAGATAAATTTAAAGGGTATTTCAAAAAACTTTTTGTTTATTTTACTATATTCTGTTTTAAAATTTGCCAAACTGAATCTATTAAATTTCAATGTGGGACAAAATGGGGAAGCATCTCTGCAGTGATATTTAGTCTGCACCACAACTTAAACATATGTCTATTTAAACTGAGAATTCTAGGTGCATAATTCACAGGAACATGAATCCAGCACATAACATAAGAGGTCAGAGAAACAGACTTTAAATGGGTTAGAATAAGTTTTGCACTTTGTTTTAATGACACTCACTTTTAATATAAGAGAAAAAAATCAGAAATTTATTTGTAATAAAGGTGTAATAATTGCTTAGATTTGCAGTAAAGACTTAAACTAATCTTCCAAGAATTGGTGATTAATATGAACATGTGAACAGGTGATTAAAATCTTCCACCTTTCATACTGTACCTTAATCTTACAGCCTCACTGACTGTACTACAGTCAGTAAAGCTTGGTTGTTCACTGAGATCTGTCATCTTTAGGGAATCAGAGCAGCTTAAAGAGGCGATTTATAAAACAAGAGTGACAAGGAAGTCTTATGTACCTTACAAAAGAAGGATTAGTCAGTTCATGTGTTATTTTGATAGGTCATAGATTACAGCTGATTGCTGCAGAATGGCTCGGCACATTCCAATTTCAATTGATTATTAGATAAGGACTCCTTTTGCCTTATCACTTTTAAAAGCAATTCAAATAGAAAATTCAGTCTTCAAATAATTGCCTTTCATTAGTAAAGTAATTAAAAAAATCCTTTTTTTACTTATGACATTGTCATTTAAGAATTTTACATTCTACTACTACTTAATTAATAACGCTAAAGTTGCTGTTATGTGAACTTTAATAGATTAGACATTTTCAAAAGTGCTATACACAGCTCTGTATGTATACTTCGGGAGAAGCATGAAATATGTGTAACACATACATTTGTGGTATTAACTGCCTCCACTCTCTGATTGAGGAGAAAATCTATAACGGTGAATATCCATTATGTTATCTTGTTACCAAACGTTATTCACACACACAAAAATATACAATTATTTAGTTGAATGAATGTCCAGGCATCATAAGTGTACCTTGACAGTTACTTGGCAAATTCATGTACTTTTGACAAGTGTTAGAAGATAATCACATTTTACAATAGAACATAAAGTTCTGACAGTTTGTTCAGTGAATAAAATTATGGTTTATATAATAACATTTTGAAATACCCAACTTCTCAGACATCTAGTTCTACGATAATTTCTTACTTCTTCTAAAATTGAACTCCTTTTTTACCCAACTGATGCCTCCTAGTGTTTCACACAATAAAACACTAATGAGTCACCCATAAATGTAAACATTGCATTTTCATTGCCTATATCTTGTATGATACATAAAATTAATATTTATGTGTTTAATTTTGTGTGCATTGTTATAATCAGATAGGAAATTTCAGTGAATGAAGTGTTTCATCTTAGTGAATATTGTGCACACATTTACAGGTTTTCTTTGACCATAACCATATCCTACTGAGTTTTAGTAAGTTTATTACCTTCATGTTCCAATTTACATTTTAACTTTAAAATTTTTTTCTCTTTTATTTCAACTGAAAAACACAGGCGGTAAAGCTCAACTTCCATTTTGTAGGCCTGGAAATGAAAAAGCAGAGTTCAAAAAAATTCAGTAAAATCTCATAGATAGATTTCGAAGGGATGGTTTGTAATGACAACAAAAACTATATGATTTTTAAACTAAATATCATGAGCAACAGTCTTGCTTGTTTTTCATTTTAAGTCATTAGGTTCCTATCTATATGCGGAATATAGAATATGAGAAGACAGAAGAAATATAGAAAAATACAAGATTTCCACCAATTTAGACTATCTCTCATTAGTGAAGGGTAGAAAGGTTGTTGTGACAATGTGCTATTTTGTTAGGGGAAGTAGAGATTTGTTTTACATATATATTAAGTAATAAATTATATTTTCTTATTTCCTTAGCAAGTTGCTGTAATAAATTGTAATCTATTGAACTCTAGTTTTTCTGAGTATTTTCAGGTTTAATGCTGAGGAATTATGATAAAATAACATAGGATTCTTGGTACTTTCTGAATAGTTTGCCAGCTAAGACAAAAACATTGCTTCCAGGGGGGAGGGGGAGGTGTTGGCAAAATTTTTCAGATCTAAGAATTATTCCATTTTCATGGGCCTTACAGATATGATAAAGACCCTATGGTATTCTTATAATACTGGAACATGTAAGTAAATAAGTATTCATCCTGATAAGGTTTCTGGGAGTGTTAATGCAGTCTATATTTATACACCGAGCCACGTGTAGTGCATGTTTTCCTGTTTTCAAGTGAATATAGCTTTCCAATGTAGACTGTCATTTAAGGCACTCTAAACTGGTCAATACAATACTTTTAAAACTCTGTGCATGTTGGACACATTTCAAAGAATGTAAGGGGGTGGGCTCCTTTCGTCCAAGGAAGCAAACATGTAGAAAGGGGTGGGCCTTTCCCACAAGAGCCACATTTCTTTCCTTGGGAGATATAAAGAAAATTTTTAGTATTTATGTGAATAACAGAAGCCAGGAGGAAGAAAACTTTGTAGAGAAATTTAATTTAGTCTGTAAATGAAAAAAAAAAAGCTACAAAGGAAACTGAAAGCTTAATTTTTACAGATTTTTTAAAAAAGACTATCACTGTGAAAGTTCCATTGTTTTCTTGTTATTTAGGATATATGTATGAGCAACTAATGTATGTATCATAATCAGTTTGCTATTCCTGTGCACTAATCAATAAAATAATTTAATACTCCCATTTTACAGATAATAAAACCAAGGCACATTGGGGGAAAAAGGAAACCTAGGAGCACCACTTCCCCACTCCCTATTGTTTACACTAATAAATAATGTTACCACTTTAATTTCCTCTATTTTACTCTGTGTTGGACACAGAATTCAGTACTACTTGCTGAATGACTGGATGGACGGATAGATGGATGGATGAATGAATAAATCTATAGTGAAAAGTAGAATGATCGTGATCTAGTAGATCTCTTCAAGCTCTCATTTCATCATAAATATACCTGTGGTATTTCCTCAAAATTTATATTAAGCATGGAATTTATGAAATGATTTTGTGTAATAGACATATAATTCAATCATTTGTGACTACATTGGCAGCTGTTTGTATTTATCACTTATATATCTCTAATATACAATGTATCAGTCTTCCATTGCAAGTGGTCTGTATTTACTTTTAAGTAAAACCAGTGGGAATAACATTCAAACACATTAAAAAAGAATATCTGGGGACATCACAAAGGAATTTGATAATGTTGTAAGCAACAATATAAATTAAACCTGTTACAGGCAGATTTCTTCAGGAATCATTACTTTTTAATAATGCAGAAAGTCAAACATTATAGAGGCTTTATTAAATCTTAATGTCATAAACTTGGAATGAAAACAACATTTTTCATGCGGTAATCTGTTAAGATTTTTGTCAAATCATAGTGCATATCTTTCAACAGTGATTTAAAAAAAATGACTTAAACTTATTTTTATAGACATGAGAAACTTAATCTTTGGAGCGGTCCCTGGAGATCCCACTTTTGTCAAGCAGTATCCTGAAAGTGATCTGCTTATCTTCTGCTCTCTTGTCCTTGTGTATAAAATGCAGATGAAGAGTTCATATAAATTATGTTCAGAGATTATAGGCCTCTGGGATATTGGCTTTAAAAGTAGGTAGGTGTTGTCCAGTGACAGTAAATTAAATCAGTATTTTAGTGAAGAGAGAGTAAAACTTTTTTTAAACACATATTTATGATTAATGATAGAGAATACATCTTTCTAATAAAATAGAAGATAAGCAACCTAATCTAAAGCTAAGCGCTCTCTCTCTCTCTCTCTCTCTCTCTCTCTGTATGTATGTATGTATGTATACAAAAACATGGATGTATGTATATGTGTGTATACATTATACAATAGAAAACATAGCTGTACATATAAAATTTAAAAAAAACGTAAGCAACTAAAGGGCAGAAGATTCACTGAAAGCAAAATTTTTTTAAAAATATTTTTTTGTTCATTTCCTTAATAGCAAATCTTTGTATGAGGTCTAAAACCTACACTTTATGAGGGCTGCAATTATTGCTTAAAGTAGCATTAGTAATTGATATTTCTTCAATTTTAAAGATAGTGATTATTTAGCAGAAATATTCACTGGAGCATTTTATTTTTAGAAATTGTGGTCAAACAAGGAATCCTTTATGTGGCCGACTACCTAATTGCAGTCCAAGATCTCTTTAATGAATATACAGATACATTTTGAGAATGTAATGGTTCTATATTTTAAAGCTTTTTTTGCCACTCTAAGTCTGTACAGAACTTATATGTCTTAGCAGATGTTTTAAGTTATATCTTTCATGTAGGTGAGTCTGTAAATGGACCGTTTAACTTAAGTGGCTTTGTGGGAAGGTAGATTTTGGTGTTTTTAAAAATATATAACTGCAGTTACTTTAGTTTCAGCTCTTTCATTTTAAAAACAGTAATTATACCCAGTATAAAGAAAGAAAAATAAACTCATTCAATTCTTTGTAACATTCAGGGTTTCTGAGGTAGAGTTCTGGATGTATTTTTCTTTCTGTATATGAAGGGTATGCATTGGCAGCATGGCTACAAAGAGGAAACTTCCTGGCTACAGACCAGATACAGTGCATGGTGCCACATCATAAAATTCTCTTCTTATGTCTCTGAGTGATTTCATTCCTAAGCAATGCCCTTTTTTGTGCTAAGCTAAGTAGAGAGCCTGATCCTTTAGCTTATGACACTTCCTAAAAACACAATTCATGGTTTTGACAAAGAAAATCATGTTAGTTATTTTCTTTGTACATAGCCTCCAAGAGTTAAAATTTCAGCCTCTTAGATCTCTAAGTCACTAATTGTGATAAGGACTCAGTGCAGTCCCTCTTCATTCCTATATGTGTTACTAACACATTAGTTATGGGATCTCCATCTTCCCCTTCCCCATTGGCCATCCTCTGAATCTTATCTTCTACCTCTCTTTTCCTTTCCTGCCCTCCCACCAATCTATCATCTTCTGTCTTCTGCACTTTCTTCCCACTACAGTAAGTCATCTTTGTAATGAAAATAAATGTTAAAGTATTACTGTATTTACCTTTGAGGGGGAAAAACACCATTCTATCAGTGCATCTCATTTTGCAGTACTTAGTAGACAAGCTTTGAAACATTCTTTTTTGTTATTATTAGAGTCAAAATACATAATACAAGCAGGTGCAAATGTGAATTTTCAGTTTCAGGTTTTCCTTATATTCTGAGTTTCAAAATGCAGTGCAAGTACACATTCATTTCTATGCAAAATAGGGTTGGATTTTTTTTGGGGGGTATACAATAATCCATACTTGGATTTTATATTAAAAAATATTTACCACTGAAAATGAAAGTAAAATTCATTCAATCTTAGGCCCACAGTTACATTTAAAAAAAGAATTGCCTAAGGGGGGAAAGAATTATAGGAGATAATCCTTCATGAAAAAATAATCTTCATAAACTTTAATGTCATAATCTTGTCAGTAGTAGAATTTTTATACAGATAAGTAAAGTGTACATATTATTGCCAGCATAGCTTTCTAAAATATTATTCTTTTGCAAATTCATTAAGTGACAGCATTTGGTTAAAAGCATTAATGTGTAATAAACCTCTTTTATAAATTTATCTTCAAATTAAGTATTCAGATGCAAGTAGTTTAGTTAGCAGATCCAAAAAATGGAATTTTAAAGTACCTGTATAAAATTGACCAGACCAGATCAGTTATTAAATGTATGTTAAAATGATCCAACTAGACCAGCTATCAAATGTGGGTATATTAAAATTACCAGAAAACATCATATACTTTGTCCAGATATTATAATTTAATCTTCATTTACTTGTAGTAGGTACTTAATAAATGTATGTTGACTGACTAGAATTTAATAAGGAAGATAATTATCATTAGTCTAACTGTCTTATCTTTCAAACTTTCAAAGTAGGTACAGACACCTAGATACTAATTTTTCAAATGTATTTGATGCAGCTCACACTTCAAAATGTCAGCTTCTTGTTTCTTCTTTGAGAGAAAGAATGTGGTCAAAATGATCTATTTAAGTTTCAAGAGCGGTGTGCACAATCCCAATCCTGAAACACTTAAGCATTTGTGAAGCATGATTAAGAGGCCATAGTTGAAACTTTTTCACCATCATGCATATTAAAATAGTTTGACATCAAAATCCAGATTCTACATTAATACATTACCTTTATTTCAATGTATGCAGTGAGACTCTATTTTCTAAAAACTTCTACTAAATAATTGGACACGTTGAATTAATTAAGCTGGGAAAAATTCAGAACTTAACTTTTAAAAATTTTTGGTCATGTCTGATTTGTTGACATAAATGTACTGGACAGCAATTTAAAGTTTAAAGTCTACTATTTAGCTGTTTGAATATTACCGACTATGATTAAATAGAACATAATACTTTTAGCATATTTTGATGCTTTCTTCTGTGGATAATGATGTTAAAGAACATCATTTAAAAACTCGTGTTTTCGAAAATCAGGAGTAATTCTTTAGGTACCTGATTTTTCATTTTTTTTTTTTGAGGAGACTTGTTGAGTCATTGGGTGGTCTTTAAGGAGAAATTCTATGGGTTGGCAAGCATACCTTCTTAACCAGTTTCTGGAACCATTAATATTAATATGCTGAATATATCAGTATAAATCCAAACCTTACTTCCCCTCTGGATTATTATGCTTAACTAAATGAGTAAGAATAACAAATTTGGTTTTTAAAAAATGCGCTGCTGTTTATTCTTGACCATTATTTATCTAAGAACTATTTAAAATCCATATAGGTTGTAGAATAGAGAACTGGTTTTCACTTTGAGTTTTTCCCTTTCTCTTAAGTGCAAAATATTCTCCCATTACATAAGCCAAAAGGAAATTCACACCAAGACAATAATAGATTTACTAAAGAGAGCTGTATAAGATCCATTGCAAACATTTCTTGTTTCCTTGTGAATGGTGAGATAGGTTGTTAACCTCTCTGTCTAGGTCTATTTTGGTCTTTAGGTGAAATAATGTCTTGATATTCCCTTTTATTCTCTTTACTCTCAAATTAAAGCTGAAGAAAATGAATAGAAAATTCTTGACTTAATTTTTTTCTTATTTATTTTTCTAAAAGGGCATCACCACCCACTCAGCCTATTGTATTGGCTAACATGTGGTTCAGGCATTACAAAGAGATTTATTCTGTGACACCAACTCCTCATCTTCCAAAACTTGATAGGTGTGCATCATTCATAAAACTGTAGTCCCTGGTCTAAATGAGTCAGTGTGGGCTAAGGTACAGCCTCTTTGCAGGTGTGCCGAACAGAGCTTTGGGAAGCTGAAAAGTCAGGGCACAGCATGTTAGTATGGTTCTCATTAAATGTTCCTAAGCTGGGCTATTTGATAAAAACCATTTTCCTTAATACAACAAAACAATATTTTAATTTTATAACATTTCAGTCAACAAATCTTTAGGGGTATGTGTGTGTTATGTTAGTGAGACAGAGAATAGTATATACAAATAAATATGACAATAAGGAGTAATTAGGTCCTTTTGCTTCCGATACACGAAAATCTTATTTATGATTTGAGAAATACCTTGCTCTTTCAACCTGGGTGCCTGTCTTACTTGCTGCCTCACCATTATATGCTTACAGCTTTAATTATAAGTATGGTATTAATGCAGAATTTTAAATACCCCCACATGCATATACTCTTTGATCTAGGGGTACTAGCCTCCTTCCATCTCCTGACCCCATGCCTGGAATGCTCTCCCTCTTCATCTCCAACTCCTGCTTTCCCTGGCTTTCATCAACTCCCAGCTAAAATTTTACTTTCTACAGGAAGCCTTTCCTGGTCCTTCTCAACTCTAGTGCCTTCTTTCTGTATCTATCTATCTATCTATCTATCTATCTATCTATCTATCTATCTATCTATCTATCTTATGTATTTGTTTACATGCTACCTTTACCATTAAACTGTGAACTCCTTGAGAGGAGAGACTGTCTTTTTACCTTTCTTTGTATCCCTAGCATTTAACACAGTGCCTGGCACATAGTAGGTACTTAACAAATGCCAGGTGCTACAGTGGCTAGAGTGTTAAGCCTGTTTTCAGGAAGACCTGAGTTCAAATTTAGCCTTAGATACTGACAAACTGTGTGACCCTGAGCAAGTCACTTAACCTCTGTTTGCCTCAGTTTTCTCATCTGTTAAATGGAGATAACCACCATATAAATGTTAGCTATTGTTAATAATAAAGTAAAACATTCTCACTGTTAATTCCTTTCAAGCATTAGTTTTCCTTTTTTTTTTCCCACCCACCTGCATCTATTTCTAAAGACAGGGGAATCACAGGAACTAGAAGTGAAAGGGACCTTAGAAATCATCTTACCCAGCACCTTCATTTTTGTAGATGAAGAAACTGAGGATGAAAAAGGTGGAGAAATTGTCTGACGACACAAAGGTGCTGAGTCAAGATTCAGACCGAGATAGAATGACCTCAGAGCCACTGCTTGTCTTCACTGCATCATGATGTTCTGGCTTGTCCTTAGTATGTCTTTCTTCCAAAGCTGAACATTCAGAGAAGGCCAGTATAGGTAACTGTCATTAGTCTTTGATCCAAGGAAGTTCTAGTAACAGGCTTTCTTTAAGAAGAAGTATTCTGATTATGTTCCTAGAACTGGGCCAGGTACTTAGTTTTATGCTAGGTTAGGTTACTTGTAATTATAAACATTCTTCAAGAAAACAAAATTTCTTCATCATTTATTCAAACATTATTTCCTCTCATCAGGTAAGAAGAAAGTCCATGAAAAGATAGTTTTACCAAGAAAATGCAACACTTTAGTAGGAGAACTACAGGGACCTACAGATTTGATTCAATATTGTGAAAAGCACATTTTTTGTTGGATATGTTTTCAAGGCAGATTCTTTTGTATTTGGGGTCCAACGCATGGAAATCATTCAGTCTACCATGTAGTTGCAATGAGATTTTAATAATGAAAAGTTTATGCAACAATATTATTCACCTTGTTATTGTACTTTAGTTACAATAGTGTATGTTTCTGTCAGTTTTTTTTTACTTTTAGAAGCAATACTACTTATTAAATTACTGCATTAGCAAAGATTATACCTAACTCATTATTGTATGTCCAAGAGTGCTTATCTCTAGTGCCTTCGACATAATAGGTGCTCTATAAATATTTATTAAATGAAGTATATTTGCCCATGGGGAAAGGATTTGTGTTTTTAAACAGTTATATGATAGGCAAGTCAAACTCTGCCTTCTTTAAAGATATTAATAATTTTTTGAGTTGATAGACTTTGTATTCAGTGTTAAAACTCCCTTTATGAATTATTGCATGATTAATTTTATCTTTTGTTTTACTAATATTATTATTAAACATTGTTGATAATTTATTATTGAAAAGATAAGTCAATTCACAAAAGTCAGAATATGCTCCTAAAGATGGAAATGACCATTGATATTAGCATAGATGAAAAAGTGAGCATTCTGGATTCAAGGAAGATTTCAACTATTTTACCAGTGGGGTTTTTTTTTATCACTTTTCTCTTGGTTTTTGTTCAGTCTTTGCTCATTTCATTTGACTTTTCATAAAAACTGACATTTTAGATGATCGGGAAATGATGACAAATCCTTCTCAGTTTTTTCCAATCTGTGTTTATTTCAACCTGGTGTTGAAAGCATTTGAAAACTATTCTCATGCCACTGAATTGATTTACTCTCCTGTGTTCAGACTCCTTTTCCTACAATGTATAATCTCTTTGCTGTAAAGTGTTCACCATCAGAAGCACTTCCAGAGTTGACCTGACTATAGAGAAAAACAGCATGGACAGCTCCCAAAACTGCAATCAGATTCCTCTAAAAGCATTGATTTGCCAAAATTAGTAGTAATAATATTAATAAGAAATCTACAAGAAGAGGGAGCCCACTAAGGCAAATGAGCTTAGAGAATTTCCCATCTGCACTCTTCCCCTTCTTAGTAGCCCCTTTCGAAGGTTATGATTAGTGGAAAGTGGCTGTTAATCACCAGGATTTTTTTTTAACTGCAGCTGCTTTGAACATACTACTAATATAGTAGTTGTTATTGTCTAACAACTTTGTCTTCAGTTTTAAATTTGTATTGTATGCCATATAGAATATAGAGAATAAATTGTCATCATAATCATGAAATCCAAAAGAGTTTCTAGATATAATTTATTGAAACACATTTGATTTGTATAAAATGATCTCTGATGATATTGAGCCAATTTTTAAAATAATGCTGGAGCTGATCATCACATAATAAAATATCACGGCACAATCATCTTTGTAATGTGAGTAAGTAACATTGACAATAGTCATATATGAGGAATATTTCCATTACTGTGTCTTCCATACATTAGAATATCAATATGCATCTCCATATGCAGTGATGCAGGACTTAAGATATTTCCAAAGTTAACACAGACAAGGACTAACTAGAAATTTTGTGTTTAGTTAGATGTCAGTAACCTTTTATCAAACTAATAATGTGGTTAAATTTATTTTTGTTTTCCATCAGATCACCGAATTGTTGTCTTGGCATTTTAGATGTGATTTAAAGAAACATGCCTGAATGCAATTGTGTCAAACTTTTAAAGCTTAGATGAGATAAAGCAATTCTCATTTTTCAGGATCCTTTAAAAATACATTTGTATATGTAAAATAGGCCATGAAAGGTGCTTGGATGGTTTTCATCTTATTGGAAAGCACTCAATTAAAGTTGAGAACTTTCTATTCCAGGTCTTTTTTTTCCCTACATTTTTTATTTGTTGTGCCAAGGTATCCATGTGCGTTTTTTTCTACTGTCATCTGGCTCATTCCCAGCAGATGCACACAATCTGTTCTGCTGTCACTAACAGGGTTCAGTTTATGAAAAGAATGTGTCAGAACATGCCACTATAGTCACTTTTACAGATTTTTTAAAAAGAGTAACTGAGAATATATGCATTGCCCTAGTTTTATTGTACTCAGTCCTAACAAGATTTCTAAGAAACTTTTGTAATATTCATAAACTAAGCACTTTATTCTAAGCAAACTTTTTAGCCAAGTTATTTACTTTTCTTTTTAAATAGTAACATTAAAATATTCAAACATAAATAGGAATAAACATTAGGGTGAATACTTTTTTTAAAAAGGTCATTTATAATTTGTCAAAATAATAGCCTTGTTTTCTTATTAAAAAGATTAATAAAATTTGCTGTCTGACATAAAATATATTGCACACAGTAGCATAAAATAAAATCTGTGTCCATCACATGCTATGACATTAAATAATTAATTTGCTAGAAATTATTTAAAAAGCAAGTGAGTGATCAAGTTTAAATAGTTCTATTATTGGTTTATTGATTTTATATATAATATTGGCTAATCTCTACCACAATTAAGATAAATATAGTTTAAGTATAGTCTAAATGTTGTAGCATAAAGGGAAGTTTTCAGAAATTTTAAATCTCAAATTACTAAAACTTTTATACTCCAAACTTTGTAAAAAATCTCATATAATAATTAGATTGTGTGGGAGTAGTATATCTTTAAAGTTTTCAAATACTACTACCTACCTCCTTATTAGTAAAACATAACTTTTGCTGCTTTCTTCAGAGACAGTAGTTTTTCTGGTCTTTTTTGCATAAAAACAAAAAAGTTCAGCAACAATGGAAATTGTCACTCATTCCTTAAATCAAAAACTGATTTAATGAGCTTAGTGTAGTGACATCAAAACACACACACACACACACACACACATTTTAGATGTTTTAAGTAATTTCTTGGGTAAATATAAATTCTCAAGCAAATATTATAGATTAAATATAAAGACAGGCTACAACTTCACAAACAAGTTAAGGAATAGCCAAATAAGATAGAATCAACAATGTTTCTACTAATTTCATAAATTTATTTGGTAAAATGCACTCCATTCCAATCCAACAACATGTGTTAAATGCTTCTGATATGTAAGACATTGTGTTAAGTGCTGGAAATGTTAAAGCAAACAAACAAAAAAGATACCTGCTTTCAAAGAGCAATCTGATGGTGGAAACAACACGTGTACAGATAAGTAAGTAAGATAAGTACAAATAAGTTTGGGAAGGAGAAAAGAAATCAACAACTGGAGGAGGGGTAGTTTCATGTAGGAAGTAGCACTTGAGGTATGTCTTGAAAGAAGCTAAGGGTTGTAAAAGGTGAAAATAAGTAAGGGGTGAATTTGAGAAGTGAGAGACAACCTGGGTCAAGACACAGAAATGGGGGACAATACCAAGTTCGGGAACAAGTATGTCAGTTTGGCTAGAATGTAGAGTTCATGAAGAGGAGCAAGGTGAAATAAAATCCACTTTCATATGTTAATACAGTGGAAATTTACAGAATATATAATACTGTACAATGTATCTAAGGGTTTATGTATCTCATGACTTTCTCAATACCAGTTTTGCATAATTCACTGGCATAAAATAATCTATAGCTTGGAAATCTTCAGCCAAGGCATGATGGCTACAACAATTGCCAAATAATTTATATGTAGCCTCATTAGTCAAAGCCTATAAGATCCCTTTCTGCTCTAATTTCTATAATTCCAAATTGTCCCTGAGAAGTTAGTCCAATATATCTCATATGAGTTGAACTAGGCACAGAGGACAGACAAATCTGAATTATAATAACCCCAAAGGTACATGAATGTGTTCTATTTAATTATCTAGTGGTGTCAGTCTTAACACTAAATTGAGTTAAAAAATTCTTACTCTTTCAAATAAAATTCAAAGAGCTTAATTATTGTTTAGAAATAAGTAAAGAGTATTTTGCTGAAGAAGTTTTTGAAGAGTGGAATTCTAATGAATGCTGTTATCTCTCATGCTTATATTTAAGTATTACTTGTTATAGAAATCGATAGATTTCATCTTGATTAGACTTCTAAAAATGAAAGGGAAAGCTGCTCTGAAAACTGAAATTTTCCTGGTGTCCACAGGATATGAACAGTGTGGGACATTTTCTCTTAAAAATACACTTCAGCACTTTGCCACTGGCCTCAATTTCCGATGTGGAGGGACCACCCTCCTCAGTGGTTGAGAGGTAATTCTTTCTCCATGTTAGCTTAGTCATAGGTCTTTCTTGAGCAGAGAGTCTATTTTTGTGAATCTGTCCCAAAATATGTATTATTTATAGAATATGTGATCCAGCAAAGAGACTCACTGCACATGTAATGATAGGTTGGACAGTAAGGACCAGGATATCCTTGGATAAACTTTCTTAAAGTATTTTAAAGATACTTATATCCATTTGCAAGATATTTGCCTCTTTCTCTGAACTTGTGTTGACTAGTTAGTGTTAATATGTGATGAAATGGTATTTGGAAGTAGGGATGATCTATTATAAATAGATTTGAATTCATATGTGAACAAAGACATTGTGCTTTAACTTGTACTTAGTGCCATGATACATTTTCTGGGGGAATTGTGATAATTTCTATAATTTCAGAATTTTTCTGATAATGACAATGTTATTAGTGCATGTAACTTATAAAGTAGTTAAAGATATTAATTTCAAGCAAGTATTAGAGAGGTCAAGGGAAGGCCAGGCATTTAGTAAACAAAAAAGCAGCATATCTTTACCATATGTGATAATTTATTTTAACAAAAATATGATTTTTCATATGCATATGACTTTAAGAGTTATTTAATTTTCAGTAATTAAACATGCTTTCCCAAAAGTTTGTTATGCCAGATTATCAAATTTTTTGTTATAACTATGAAGTTCATCAGTCTTTCCTAGTTACACTATACACAGGATTGTATGATTATAAATTTAAAGCAGAATGGGACCTAGAGACGATCAAGTCCACCTATTCATTTTACAGATGAGGTAACTCAGGTAGAGAGAAATTAAATAACTTTCCCAGGATCACCCAGCTAGTTAAGGATCTGCAGCAAGATTCAAACCCAATTCTTCCAACTCCACTACTCCATGCTGCTTTTTAAATATTATATTACATTTAAAATAGGTCATTTTTCATATCATAATTCTAGCAACTCCAAATTGTCCTCCTAGTCTTTAATTCTTAACCTTCACTAACTAGATGTACAACAACTTCATTTTCATGTATGTGTAATAAATCTTTGACAGTGACTACCAAAGAAATTGGTAGTGCAATAGATAGAGGGCCCCACCTGGAGTCAGGAAGACTTATCTTCCTGAGATCCAAGCTGTTTCAGATATTTATTAGCTATGTGACAGTGGGCAAATCACTTACCCTTTTTGCCTCAGTTTCCTTATCTGTAAAATAAGCTGGAGAAGGAAATGTCAAACCACTCCAGTATCTTTACCGAGAGAACTCCAGGGGTCATGAAGAGTCAGATACAACTGAAAAAATGAATGAATGAATGCACCAACGAAATTGAACTCGACTTTGGCAATTGTATAATGAATTTTGTGAACACATAGAGAACCATTCAGGATAACTTGAGCCTAAGCAACCTTTTTTTCAGTAGGAGATTTCCCCCCTCCAGATTTTGAGGAAGTTGCCTGTGCTGTCCACTTTGACTTTGTAGATATGACTTTAGAAAGCATAGAAATCTGATGAAGATGTAAAATATTCAAATTTCTTAGAATATATTTTATTAAAAATAGAAAAGGAACAATACATCCAGTAATTCAATAATGTAAGTTCTTTGTTTGTCTTTATTTTCAATTGAAAATTTCTGCATACATGTTTTTAAAAGTATTTGAAAGAAGAAAAGGATAATTTTTAGCTTTTAAAAAACAGGATTAACAATATGAACTTTCTTTTATCCAATAAATAGTTTCCTTGTTTCTCCAAAAATTACAGTGCCAAGTTTTGGACTACAAATGAAGACAGACCAGTTGGTTAGAGGTCAAATTTGTCTCAGATATTACAGAATAACCAAATGAATTAATGTTCTTTGGATTATGAAATTAACAGCTACCATGGCTTTAATTCCTTTCCAAACTTGAATAGTGTATTCTTGTAACTAAAATGGGCTCCAATTTATAGAATCATTGCTTAGAAGAATTCCTTCCTTCTTTTTTTCCTTCTTACTAATTATATGTAAAGCATTATGCTAGATGCTAGGGGGATATATAAACATATATAAGGAACAGTCATCAATCAATTTAAATTAACATAATACCAAAATAATTTGTATACCTATACAATACATGCAAAAATTATCATATTAGGATCATGACATATTTAGAAAATCATGCGCTCTTAAAAATACATCACAATAACTAATTAGGTATCATAATTATTTTGTCCTCTGCTTTCCTCTCAGGGAAATGCTATGTTTTACAAAATCTGCTAGTTTACTTCAATTTTTTTTGTTATTGTTTACAAAGATAATGCAGCCATTTGGGGTTTTTTTTGGTTTGTTTTGTTTTCTGGTGAGGCAGTTGGGGTTAAGTGACTTGCCCAGAGTCACACAGCTAATGAGTGTTATCTGTCCGAGTCTCGATTTGAACTCAGGTCCTCCTGACTCCAGTGCCAGTGCTCTATGCACTGCACCACCTAACTGCCCTGCAACCATTCTTTAGAAGCAGATTGTGGCTACTGCAATTTATGCTTTACCCCCTTATCTCTATGTCTTGGAGTAATCATTACAAAGTTTTAGGCAGACCTCTGAAGAGCCATCAAAATTTTCATTTATCAATTAAAATTTCCAATTCAACTCCAAATTTGCCAAAATTAAGTGTCTATAGAGTCATAGACTAGGAGGGACCTTGAAGAGCATCTGATGTGATGTTCTTTCTGGTTCGTTAAATTCCCTCTATAATATCCCTGAGTGGTGGTCCTTCCTTTACTTTGCGATAGGTAGCTCCATTTTGTCAATATTTCTCTAAAAATTCTACACCCAGAACTGAACATAATATTCTGCATGACAAAGGCAAATTAGACTGACTCTTGCTTGTTTAGTTAAATTCAGCAAATTTAATAACACAATACCTAGCCAATGTCTCTATCTATTATTGATACTTTTGGAGTAAGACTGGACAAAGGACAGAGTCATGTGGTGTGTTATTTCCACATTCACATCAAGCTTTTGATTAATATTTATTAAACATATGTTGTACACAGAGCTCTATGTTCTATACTGAGAGGTATGAAGTATAGCTAATGTATGAACTTATAATCAAAGAAGGGCCTAAAATACAAATGCAGATTATTATTATTGCTGTATACTAGTACAGCATAAATAGATTTAAGAGTTTCAAAACAAATTAGTAAGTAAGCCCTCCCCAATCTGGGGGAATCAGGGATTCATGGAGAAAGTCATATTTGAGTTGGACTTCAAAAGATGGGTAGAATTTCAGTATATGATGGGAAGGAACAAGCATATTCTGGGCATGGGAAACAGTGTATATTCTGGGGGCCTGAGAATAATAGAATTCATCCAGAGTGTAGAGTATGTGGAAGGAGAAATGTGTTAGAAGTTATTGTAATAATGGTGAGTAGTAAGGTGAATCCTTAGGGATGCCACCTCCTACATGAGTCCTTTTATCCCCCTTTTTTTTTTGAGGCAATTGGGGTTAAGTGACTTGCCCAGTGTCACACAGCTAATAAGTATCAAGTGTCTGGTCTGAGACCAGATTTGAACTCAGGTCCTCCTGGCTCCAGGCCCAGTGCTTTATCCACTGTGCCACCTAGCTGCCCCCAAGAGTCCTTTTCTAATATCTCCAAATGCAACCTCTTCTTCCCATTTTTGAAATTACCTTATATTTGCTTCATTTGTGTTTTGTATTTCCATGTATACACATTCTTTCCTCCAAAAGAATGTAAAGTCTTACAGAGCCTAGACAGTTAGATTTTTCTTTTTCTGCTTTCTATCCTGAATGCCTAGCATAGTGTTCGGCACATGATCAGTACTTAATAAATTCTAGTTGATCAACTGATAGTGAGGTTTAAAAGGAAGGCATTTATATGAGAGATGTTGTGGAACTGATACCAACAGGACTTGGTTACTAATTATATATGAAAGAAGAATGATAGGGAAAAGTTAAAGATAACTTCTCTAAGTTTGGAACACTTGATGAATGGTAGTGCCATAGAAAGGAGGGAAAAGAAAATCAGTGAAATTCAATTCTGATTCAACAAATTCTTAAGTCTGTGTACAGGGAATTATATTTGGTGTTAAGATATACACTACCCTCAAGGAGCTTATGTTCCCTTGGAGACATGACAAGATATACAAATACACAACTTAAAGAGGAAGAGAATTTAAGATGTGTGATCCCATAGGGATATTGAAAAGAAATTCATATATGGAGTGATAGATTTGAGACCTGTGCAGCTATGTGATCATAATGTACTTACCCTTGAATTCAATTTTGGGTAGTCAGCAAAAGACAAAATGAAGAGGGACAGCAAACCTATACTGAGGCTGTTGGTATACATGAAGATGTGGGGTGAGATAAATCTAGGGAAGTGGGAAGATAGAGTCAAGGAATATCAAATGCCTCATCATTAGATGCAGAGGCAACCTTACGGTCCAAACACTGTTGTCTACTCTGAGAAGTTTCCCTACCAATATGTCCTTTTCAGTTGGAGCACAATGCTCATCCGTTCCTCTGAAATTAGAAAGCACTTGCATAAGTAAGTTTTGCTAGGAGCTAGTCCTTCAGTCAACTAGCACTTATTAGCTTTATTAGGTGCCAGGCAGAACGCTAAGTGCGGGGGATACAAAGAGAAGCAAAAATATGACCACTGTTCACAAAGGGTTCATGTTCTAATGGAGGTAAATATATAAACAACAATGTCGATACAGGAAAAATAGAGTGAAAAAGGAGGTAATCTAATAAGAAAAGGAAATTGAGTCCTGTCTTTGTTATGCAAAGCAGCCTTCTAAAATATGAGTTTGGCTGCTCAATTTGACAGTACAGTGCCACTTTCTGGAATTTCCAAGATCCTCTGAGGGAACAGAGAGCAAGGCCCCCAGCTTTTCCTCCCTGTTTAGAAAAAAAAATGTGCCCAGACTTGTCATGAATGTTAAGTTTCACAGGAAACCTGCATTGTTGGTGAGATCAGGGAGATGGTTGAGAATATAGTTGTAGATGGACTCCTCTATGTCCTGAAGTTTGCCCCCCAGCTCTGCTTGGATGAACCCCAAGCCAAAGCCTCTCCTTCCATGCTTTCTAGACACAGCTGAAGGGAAGGATGTTCTAATCCAATTATTCCCTGGCAGTCTGCTATTTTGGCAAAGTTTACAGAACAAATTATGAATGGAATAATAGAGAATATTAAACAGACATTATCAGAGGAATAACATGTGTAGTATGAGAAGATTTAGTGTATTGGGAAGAGCACTTAACTTGGATTTTGAAGACCTGTTTTTGATACAGTCAAGTCTATATCAGTTTATAATGATATGATACTGGACAAATCTTAACCTCTTCACATTTAAATTTCTATACCTATAAAAGGGCAGTGAAATTACTCCGGTCATTTACCTCTCAGGATTATTGTTAGGAAAGATATACATTTTTAAGCCACATATTAATAAACTGTTATTGGTAGAAATATGCTTCAATATGAAAAAAGTGAGAAGAAAAAATGTCAATGGAATTCATTTCTTCCCCTTCTCATATCACACACACACACACACACACACACACACACACACACATCCCTTTGGATATACCAGATTGTTGGGAAAATTTTGGAAGAGAAAATGTATGTTAGAATGCCTTGTATATTATAAGCACATAATAAATGTTTGTTTACTTGATATGTTATCATTTTTAAAGAGAGACATGAGACAAAGCTGAACACATTCCTTTTGAAATGGAAAGAGCAATGGTTTTGAAATCAGATTTGAATTCCAGCTATGACATGAAGTAGCTCTTGAACATTTCTCTGAGCCTCAGTTTCTGCACATGGAAAATAGGAATAAGACTTCTTTTAATACCTTCCCATCGTTCTTTTTGTGATGTATTTGCTTTGTAAAACTTATGATATTAAAGTTCTGATAATCTACTAATAATTATCAATGTAATATAGAAATATGAGCTTTATAATTTTTCTTTATTGTCATAATTATAGAGCATATAAAGTCAAAGCCACTGAACTCAATCCTTCTAATCTGGCATCTCTATATCAACTTGGATGTATATAAAATATGTAAAATGTAAAAGTTGTGATGATAAACCAACAAAACTGATTCTACAAGACTTACATGAAAATCAGCTTTGTGCTTTATAGTCACACCTTGCATATCAAGCCAAAACAGTATAAATGAGGGAGTTTTACAGAAAACTAAAATGTTATCTATGTTTAGTGTGGGAAACTAGGCTGTAAGCCTCACTTTCCCATGAAACACTAGAACTCTGCATCTTAAAATACCTTCATCTCAACCATTAGGCCATTTTTTTTAAAAAAAAGCCAATTACCCTTGTATAAGATGGGACCAATGTTTTATTGTAAAGAAATGGGTGACACCAGACCTTGCCTTCTCAAGAATATTTCTAGTTACTAGAAACATGAATTAAATTACTTGTGACAGCTTGGTAAATTTGATTTCACTTTAGTTGGTTTTTCAGAAGTAATGCAATTTATGCAATTTGCTACTCACATAATACAACTACATTATAAGTGCAATTACAAAATTATTATCTTGAATAAACTAAGTACACAATATTGAAATCCATTAACATACCATTGGATGTTTACAAGTTAGTAAACATTAGGAGTTGAGATGTATATCTTTAAAAAAAAAGCTGGAAGGAGAGAGCTTCTTTAAGTTCAACATCATTTAATTAAGAATTTGTGAACTTCTAAAATGCAAAACCCCCACCCAGAAGATTAAGCATGCTATCTGTGCAGAAAGGTGACATATTCATCAGAATTGCTAGCTTACTAATAATTATGATATAATTTATAATACTACTAGTATAGGCATTGTATAGTGGGAAAAGCACTGGATTTGGAGTCAGAGGAGCTGGGTTTGAATTTTGGACCCAAAACTATGTAACAGTGACAGCTAATTTGACTTCCATGTGCTATTTTTTCCTCATCAGCAAAATGAAGGAACTGTGAAAGAACGTCTCTAAGATCGTCTACCCATATACATTCTATGAGTGAGGGAAGCCATAAAGGTGAACTATTTTTCTTGTTCCATGAAGTAGCTATTTAGGTGTGAATTAACTTTTAGTAAAATGGGCAAATTGGTCAATCTCAAGCAAATTGACTCTAAAGTAAATAATGCTACTTTGCATTTATATACTGCTGTGGATCACACAACTCTGCCATGCCAACACCCCCCCACACACATATTAAGTCACTAGTGAACTATAAGAATTACCATAATGTTGTTTGGCCAACCATCTATTAATAATTGTGTTTCTATCAAATTAAAAGCTCCCTGTAACGTTCTTTCACACGACATCTAATGTCTTGTCAGAAGTAACTACCAAAATTTAGATCGAGTATGGCAACGATGCTTTATATTTTTAAGATAGTTGGACAGTTTTCAAAGTAATTAGTAAGTTAATATTCTCAGCACCATAATGAATTAAGGTAAGAGAATTATTGTTACTTCCTTTTTGAATGTGAGGAAATTTTATGAAGAATCTGGTAAATTATTTTTATTTGTTTAGAAGGTCTATAATAGTAGAGCAGTAAGAGAAGATTCTCTTCCAGAGAAATTTTTCTTTCTATAAAGTCATTTTTATCAGTCAAGTTTCTAAATTATTGGAGTATCTAAGGATGAAGTAACAGGGAGTATGAAGAACTTTATAAATAAACTCTGCCTGAGATAGTTGGCATGAGAGATCAAGATGTAGGCGGTACTGGAAAAGGACTTTAGCTTGGGCAGAAGCCCAGGACAACAGTTGCTAAATTCCTGAGCTATATTGATAGAAAACTGTCTCTAAGAAAAGAAAGGGTAAAATCCTCTTTAAGAATGTAACTTGTCTTTTCCTCCACAAAGCACAGTCATTTAAATTCAAAGGTAGAAGAAAAAAAAAACTCCAAAACCTCCTTTCAAGACAATTTCAAAACTTACCACAGCAAATTAAAAGGAAGACTTAAAATATAATTGTTCTGGGTTTGCTGTGGATCATCTGAATGTTCCGCATGGGGTGAAACCAATGCTTCCAGATTATAGTTGCCTGGCACTGCTATATAGATCAGCTGCAGCAGACTGAATTTGACAGTCCCAATGGTTTGTTGTAGATGCACAGATATGACATAAGGCAATGCCTTGTAAGATTTTTTTTTCAGTGTGGCATCTTTACATGAAAAAAAATTACCATTTCTTAAATTAAAAAACCCTCAATTTTATTTCACGATTCTTTGGAATGTCTGTAGGATATATAGCATGATATAAAAGAGAGAGGCAGAGACAGACACAGAGAGACAGAGAGACAGGGGAAAAGTCTACAAAGGATAAAATCTGGTATGAATTAACCTCTAGCCATAGGTCCCAGATAATTAGAAGAAGTTACCAAAAGAACTCATCTCTCAGTTTAAAAAGATCGACATAGTAGAGATTTGATTTCTTGGAGAAGAATACTCCCATTCACATTTGAAGTACTACCTTCCATGAGACCATTGTCCTTCTCTCCTGACTGTCTTTTGTTTGATATTTAAAAATGTGTGTGTGTGTGTGTGCGTGTGTGTGTGTGTGTGTGTGTAGATATATATGTATGTATGTGTGTATGTATAAAAGTTGTTTTATTATATTGCTACTTCTGGTCAGTATTAGAATGTTTATTTTATAATAGACTTTTCCCATGAAATAATAGAAGATAGCTCATTTCTGAGTCTTCTTTGTGGAGAAAATATCATTTAACAAAATGTTAGATTATTAAAGTTTAGAGCCTTAATCATTACTTGAAATAGAGAATTTGCCTTTTTGTTCATGTGTGTATATAAGGGTGATATATATCAGATTGTTCCAGTAGTACATGTATTTTTCAAAGATAAATAGAAAGTTGAGGTATATCCTTTTGGAAGCTACAGAATGTACCCCAACTCTCCTATTATAATAAATTGAATACATAATCTTGACATTTCTAAATACTTAAAACATTTTGCCAGAACAGTTTTTGTAATTCAGTGCTTTTAGAGCCACCAGAAATATCCAACAAGACAACACATTTCCAATATAACATTGTTTGGGGATTTGTTTGTTTGTTTTTGTTTTGGTTTGGTTTCATTTTGTTGGTACACCCAGGAAAATTATCCAGTTTATAAAATTAGTGTTATCAGTCAAGTTTTTAAACTATGGGCATCTCTAAATAGGATATAATAGGGGATAGTATATTTTGCTTTGTGCAGATCATTGAAAATATTTTATTAAGCTGCAGAGAAGTTTTTAAAATAAGTAATTGTGTTTTCTTCTTTTATGGAATACTTTGTTTAAAATTTTTCTAAATATAAATATGAACATTTAGAGTGGTTTGCTTCCTGAATTTCCCCTTCACATTGGAACCATGTTATCTGGAAGAAAAGCAGCTAAAACTGTCACTTTATAACTTCCTATCATCAATATAAAAACAGAATTTGTGAATTCAAGTTAATAAACCTGCGTTGATTTCTGTATAAGCCAATAAGAATTTCCTCACATAAAAGTTTCTGAAGAAAATATGTATTAAATTAGAGGAATGTGGTATTTATCCCCAATTATCTATAATATCATAAAATTATCAAATAAAATCATAGATATTTCTGATTAGAATGGAGAATAGAATTTAAGAGTCTTGTTTAAGATCACACAGCTACTTACAGTAGCTGAACCAGTAAAGGAAACCCAGTCTTTTGCCTTCCTAATATGCCGCTTTCTTTCCATTATATTACCCTCTTTGCTATATAACTGATTGATTATGATTGATATTATTACCACCATGTAGTAATAACTAATTATGCCAGTTTCATTTAACAATGAGAAGCAATGGCTTAGTGGATGGAGAGCTGGCCTGGGTGTCACAAAGAACTGCAAATGAGTCATGCTTCTGACATATAGTGGCTGTGTGACCCTAGGCAAGTCACCTAACCTCTTAGGGGGGTCTGGCCGTCTCTATAAACAAATAGAGATAGAGAGATAGATAGCTAGATAAAAATACTCTAACTTAGAAATTAAATAATAGATTTTATGACTTAAGATGGCACAGTTATAATGTAGGTAAGGGTTTCAATGGCCAGGCCTGGAATCAGAAAGATCTGAGTTCAAATTTGACTTCAAACACTTAATAGCCATGTGACCCTAGGCAAGTCACTTAACCTCTGTTTACTGAAGTGTAAAATGAGCATAGTAATAGCATCTACCTCCCAGGGTTGTTGTTGTGAGGATCAAATGAGATCATAATTGTAAATAAAGTTAGTACGGTGACTGGTACGTAGTAAATACTATATAAATGTTATTTATTATTATTGTTGTTATTATTATCATTATTATATCACAGAGCAGATGCCAATTTGCATTAGTAAAAGGAGTTTACTCACCAAGTTTCCCATGCTGATGAAATCACGAGTTCAGTTTTTAAAAAATGCTCAGTAACATACAAGATACATATGAAAGATTTTAGGACTTCTGAATTTCAGTCCTTTAGGTCTGAGATCCCATCAGCCCCTCCACTTGTTCATTTATTCCCACCAATCCTTCTTAAAGGACCCATTTGGTATGCAAGAGGCCTTCCTAAAATTGCGTACATGTAGAAGTCAATGACATTAGAGAGAAGGAAAAAATTGTTGTGGATTTTAAAAGATTAATATAAAAAGTGAACATCAATTATGAGCTTCTTTTTGAAGTTATCCCATGTTTCATAACAGCCTTTGAGCAGAAAGTCATGTGTGCTCTGTTGGAAAGCAATCAAGTGTATTCCATGTGAACTTCAGAAGAATAAGAAAAGGACATCTTTTTTTTTAACGTGGCAGAATTATTACCTCCAAGAAATATTGTATATGTGTTGACTTATGGCAGGAAATCTGTTACCAAATTTCTAAGTTAAGGCATTTTTATCTATCTATCTACCTACCTACCTACCTATGTCTACATATTTATTTTCATTTGGATTGAGAAGAAAAAATGTATCTACCAAATGTGCATCTAGATAGATAGATAGATAGATAGATAGATAGATAGATAGATGGGTAGATCAATACAGATGTAGATAGATTCGAATGTGACTTTTTTTTAAAAAATCTGACAAATGTAGAAACAATGCATTGACTCTAGACATTAAATTATCACAATCCATTGGATTATTTCAATTTTGATCCTGACTTGGTTCTAGGAATGAAATTCTCATGGGCAAGAAATATATGTCAAAAGTAAGCATAAATGCATCAAGAAAGTACAATCATACTACTGTCTTTTTGTACGCTCACTTCTGCCAGACATCTAATTCTGAGCACATTTTCTAAATCTCTAGAAATATTTATTACAACCAGCAATTTCACATAATAATACACGTATTAATGCTTTATACATCATAAACTCATCAGCCTCACTCTCTCTCCAGAATCATTGAAGTTCAGCTACTAAATATCCAGGCTGTGATTGGAACCCAGGTCTTACAGTTATAGTAATACTATGCCACCTTGCCATTGTTGTAGGTATACTTTTGTACCCTGCCTGGCATCTAGCATTTTTATTGTCCAGACCTGGGTTTGTACTGGGAACTTCTGGTGAGAAAACTTACTCTTATCATAATAACAAATTGCTAGGGACTTACTGAGAGGTTAAGGAATGATGATGGATCTCTGTGTATGAATACATAGAGCTAACTCTGGTGTGGATTCTTCCTCACTTGAAACAAATAATCATCTCTCTATACCTTTTTTATTCTGGGTGAATCTTGTTTGAGCCATGTTAGAAATCCCCCAGAGAGGATTCATCCAAGCACTGAAGATTTCCCCCTTGTTTGAAATATTTGGGAAGCGAGTGTAGAACCAATATACTACTTGGGTTTTGTGTTCTTGCCTCTCATTTTTGCTATTTGACCCATTTGTTTGTCTGTTACTACACGACCTTGGTAATCTTTTTCACCATTTTTTTCCACATTCAAACCCATTTTTTCAATCTTATTTTCTACACAATAAGGAAAGTTGGAACACCCCTAAATGATGTTCTCATAAACACAACACAATATTAAAATGCTGATATACTTCATTTACAGCCAATCTTTTAGCCCTGTATCTTAAAAGAGCCTCATAATGAGGTTCTACTCTATAGATAGAAATATGCATATAAAGAGATGGCATGTGTATACACAAATGTTGTAGTTGTGGTTGTTTATCCATCATCTTCAAAGAGGATCAAAATGTCTGTACTTGCACATGAATCGGATTTAAGTGAGGCAAAGTTACATAAAATCATCAGCCTCACTCTCTCTCCAGAATCACTGAAGTCCAGCAGCAAGAGAAAAATATAATTGCCCAAATGAGTATATTATTTACCCAAATTTGTTCTGACCAACATAGCTAAAATTTGTTAGACTTGCAAAGATAATTTATAGATGTTTCCCCACTTCCCTCCCCAGTGCTCAACTTTTCTATTACTGTTGAGGGATCACTATCCCCCCAGTCACCCAGGCTCTCAACCCCTATGTCATCTTCAACTCTTCATTTCTCCTCATCCCACATACTCAGTCAGATGTTAAATCTTGTCATTTCTGCCTTTACAACATCTCTTATATATGTTGTTTAGTCACTACCTTAGTACAGGGGCTCATCACCTTTCCTTGGGCTATTGCAATAATATCGAATCTGTATCCTTCCTCAAGGCCCTGTCCACTCCAGGCCATCTTCCACTTAACTGCCAAACTGACTGTGCTGAGGTCCAGGTCTTACCATGTCACCTCTCTACTAAAAAAAACCCAATGGCTCCCTAGAATCTCCAGTCTCAAATGGCAAGTCCTCTGTTTGTCACCTAAAGCTCTTCAAAACGAACCCATTCCTATCTTTTCAGGAACCTTCTATTTTGCTGTTCCTTAGACCCAAAATGTTTATCCTCTTCTGCCTTCATTAGGATTCCCCTCCCCCACTCCCAGCAGCTAGAACCTTCACTTCTGAGTTTTATACTTTTTTTTTTTTTTGGTGAGGCAGTTAGGGTTAAGTGACTTGCCCAGAGTCACAGCTAGTGAGTGCTATATGTCTAGGTCAAATTTGAACTCAGGTCCTCCTGACTTCAGGGCCAGTGCTCTATTCACCTAGTGGCCCCTGAGTTTTACTTTCAATGTATCTTTCACTTTCATAGTTACTTGCCTATCAGTTAGTTCCCTCCTTCCCCCTATTAAAATGAGAGGTCCTTGAAGGCAGAATCAGTGGAGAGGGAGTTTATTGTCGTTGTTTTTTTAATTTTTGCCTTTTGTTGTAGCTCCAGTGCTTAGTATAGTGCCTAATGCATAGTAAGCATTTTAAAAATACTTACTGACCAACTTTTTGTCCACCTTTCCACATCTTCAAATTGTACCCATTCTTTTTTTAATTTTTAATTTTACTTATTTTATTCTGAACTTAAGAAATAAAACAAGCATTGCCATAACACAGTAGAACAGAAAAAAAGATGATTGTATATGAAACTGCAAATCTATTACGTACCACTTGCTATTTAAATATATAATAAAGTTACCTTACAACTTTCTTTTTTCCTTTTTTCTTCCCTTTCCCCTGCTGCTCTGCCCTAGAGATGGCTACAATTTCATACATATATGTGTGTATGTGTGTATACATATATATATATATGTGTGTGTGTGTGTGTGTGTGTGTGTGTGTATGTATATATACATATACATACATTATATACATATATATACATGTATGTGTATATATATGTATATAATGTATGTGTATGTAAAACCATTCTATATATACTTCTATTTATCAGTTATTTTTCTGGGGGCAGTTGGTCTTTTAGGCCTTGGCAAAGTCTCACCTCTTCCATAAGGAATTCTCCCCACCAGGGCTTACACTGATCTATCTTTCTCATTTCTCCCCTTCTGTGTACTTATCATCTAGGCCCACATGGTACCACTTAATAATAATCTTATATTGCCCTGTAACTGTTTCTTGAATGTAAGCCTTTGTCTACCTAACCAGAATTAAGCTTCTTAGGATCATAGGATTTAGAGGTAGAAGGGAACTCAGAGGTGCCAAGCGGTTCCTTTTCTAGATGAAAAAACTGAGACTTCTGACTTGCCTAAGGTCATACAGGTGGGAAGTAGCAGAGTCAGAATTCTAACCCAAATCTGTGATGATTTTTGCTCTACCATGCCTTATAAGGAGTAGCACCCTTATCTTACAAGTGAGGAACCAGGTTAAGAAAGTTAAATAACTTACTCATGTTCACAAAGCTACTCCCTGTCCAAGCTGTGATTTGAATCGTGGTCTTCTGCCTCCATGTTGAGTGTTCTTTGTACTATACTCTGCCACTTTTCTGTTGTTGTAGGTACCCTTTTGTACCCTGCCTGGCATCTAGTATGTTTTATTGTTCAGACCTGGATTGTGTCGGGAACTCCTGGTGAGAAAATTTACTCTTATCATTAACAAATTGCTTAGGACTTACTGAGAGGTTAAGTGACTTGACCAAAGATACTATAGCCAGTATATGTCTGAGGCAGCACTTGAAGCCGGGTCTTCCCAATTTTCAGCTTTCTAGCCAGCTCTGCATTTCCATCTGGCATCACACCAGATATGTAGCAGGTCTTCAATAAAGTCATTTTTTTCCACAGCATAAAAATTGATTGTGTCCTAGAAGTTTGTTTGTAAGATAATTGAGTGCCAGTCGGAATATATGTTCCCCTAAAAAAAAATGTTGTAGGTACTAGCTGGGTATGCAAGCTGGCCAACCAAAGCCTATTTAACCCATGATGTAACTTAAATACTGTTCCTTGATAATCTTTTTTTCTTTAAAGAATGTTCAACTATATTTTTGCCACACTAAAGCCTCTTACATAGCCAATGTAACTATGGGCAATTCACTAAACTTCTCTGAGGCTGACGGAAAATTGGAAATCAATTCCTGTAGGACCTACTTCAAAGGATCATGATGGGGGTCAAATGTGTGTAAAGCACTTCACAAACTTTAAAGCGCTGCATGAATGTCAGTTGTAATTATCATTATTCAGATTTCCAAGCAACTTTCAGCCCCAGTTATGAGGCCAGTGGTTTGTAAATCGAAAAGTGTTATCTGAGAGTGAAACATGATTAATACTGCCAATCAAGCAAAGCAGAAACATTTAAATAAAAAAATAAATAATTTATTTTAAATACTGATGGTTGATGAAAACCAAGTTTAATTAGAGAAGAATGAAGAGGAAATGAGAAATTTCCCAAGCTGAACTTCCTGGCATTTCAAGAACGCTAGAGGCGTATGGGCATTATTCTTCTCATTTCAGCACAGGATCCTAGATGAAAGCTTTGAGGGACAGCAAAAGCCATCTAGACCAATACCCTAATTATATAGATGAGAAAACTGAGGCCCCGGGAGGTTAAGTGACTTCTCCAGGGTCACACAGATAGCTAACAACTTGTGACTTTCCTTTTCCTTGATACAAATGTGTAAAAACAATATCGTGTTTATCAGCTGAGATTAGCACTATTTTTTAACTGATAAATGAAATAGAGGTTTTCTTTGCGAGAGCTACACCAGAGAAGAGGAAGGAAGGGGACTGAAGAATACTGTGGATGTGTGACAAAGAAATTGACAGAAGTGTACGTAACCAAGTTATGAAAAATGGAAAACGGAGGAAAGAAGAGGGTGGCAAAGAGATATGAAATCAAGTCTGATATTTCCCTTGCAGGCCGCTACGTGGCATCATTATACCAATGTCTCTTGTAGATAGGGTTATGAGTATAGTGACTTCAGTGTGGGTAGGGGGAAAAAGAAGTGGGTAATTTTTTGGTATAGTGGAAAGAATCCTAGTTCTTGAATCAGGGAAATTGAGTTCTAATCATACCTCTAATAATTATTATCTGTGTGATTCTTGGACAAATCACAATCTACCTGGACCTCAGTTTACTCATCTGTAAAATGAGGGCATTGGACGACATGGCCTTTTTTATTGATTTAAATAATGACTTAAAAATAATTTAAATTCAACAATATTTTTTATTTTTTTAATTGGATCGTCTTTTAAGCCCTGAGTTTAGATTTTCTATATACCTGACACCCCTCCCCCAAATATTCAACACATATGTGGCATTCAGAACAAAGCAACTCTTAAAATAAATGAATGAATAAACAAATTTCTAAAAGTACATAAATGCAACTTAACTGACAAAAAAAATTAAAGAGTAATTATACCCCTATAGGTACTATGATGTAGTGGATAAATGACTAGCCTTAGAATCAGAAAAAAACTGGGTTCAAGTCATGCCTATTACTATCTATACACAGTTACTGACTAGGACACAATTACTGGCCAATTACTAGCTAGAAAACATTTTTTATGCTGTGGACAAAATGACTTTATTGAAGACCTGTTATATACTAATGTTATTATGCAAGATGGAGATGCAGAGCTGGATAGAAAGCTGAGAGTTGGGAAGACCAGGCTTCAAGTGCTGCCTCTGACACATACTACCTGCAATATATTTGGTCAAGTTACTTTAACCTCCCAGTAACTCAGACTGTGCAAATCACATTATCTTTCAGTGTCTCAAAACAACTATCAATCGTGATGGGTTCCAGAGGAATTATTCATCTGTATCAGTGGAAGGTATTTCCATACTGGGAGTTTCCCACACTAATAAAATCACAATTACATAATAAAAAGCACTATGCATATTAATATATTAATAGGGATAATATGTAAAAATTATATTAAAATATTAATAGGAAAATAAATTACGAGATCTATCCTCAATAAACAATTTTTTTCTGGTCCATGAATGTTAAATTCTCATTAAAACATGGATTTAAGTAATAGTCTCTTTTATGATTTGCTCAGAAGAAATCTCACCAAACTTTCATTCTTTTACTAGCTAAAGAATAGAGAAAGTCCAGACAAATTCATTGAAGTACAATTCATGTATGTAATTTCCACAAGGTACTGGAAGGTAAATTGCCAAGAAGGGAAAAAAATCTCTTTGACTTTTCTGTTATCACTTACTCAACCAAATTTATTAGTTAAAGGCACAGTTTTGGAACGGTAGCTCTTCAGCTAAAGTACTTACTTCCTAAGGGATGTGTGTGTGTGTGTGTGTGTGTGTGTGTGTGTGTGTGTGTGTGTATACTGTTAATTAAGACAAATTTTAGCCAAAATTGAACAATAGTACCATTTCCTGTGGGGCATTTTCTCTATGCATTAGTTCTACTGATGAATTGTACTTGGTATGATAAAGTGGTCACATGATAACTACCTCAGTGCCCTTGGCATGTCCCATTACCTTCTGTGATATGGAACTCCAATGTTGATTCACATCCTATGAAGAATCCACCTTGATTCTGGAATATTTATGCTTTCAGGCCCTGCCTGGTAAAAGGATTTCTCCATTTTACATAATTCCTCACAGTCTGTAGACATGGATAAGTGACTCAGTGATGCCTAATCTATTTGACATATAAGACACAGGCTTGTGAGTAGTATTCTTATTAGATTGCAATTTCATATTTCTTCTATATATTTATATGTATATACATATTATATAACATATATAATGTAATTTATATATCTCTGATTTCTTCAGTAAATGCAATAGATGAATATGTATGACTTGGTTTTTATTTTATATGCTGAGTTCACACAAAGAATGTTTTTTTAATTGAAAAAATATAAGAGAAAGAAAATAATTATGTTTGGTTGGGAAATATACCTTTTAAATACTTGTTATTTATACTTTGCCTTTGATCTAATGTAATAATTTCACGTTGTGTGTGTGCATGTGAGTGTGTGTGAGTGAAAGCACTTAACCAAATTGGGTTTTTATTTATTTTAAAGATATGGAATGATTGAGTACATTACACTAGGAAGTCAATTTTGTCATTTAAAAAAAAAACCTCTCAGGTATTTTTCTTGTTCGTGTTGTGCTGTATGGCAACATCTCCACTATAGTCATTTCTGGATTGTTTAGGAATTGATTACCAAATGCAATTGCTTTTCCACCATCTTTTAGCTAAAATGGTCTTTTAGCCATTCTGTTGCATGGTATAACTTCAGTACACAGTAGGAGAGTCAAGGGAAGATGAACTGAAATCAACCACTTTTACTATTTGTATAGAGTTTGTAAAAAGGGGTGGCAGAGATAGAGGCTGAAGTGAGTGGCATTTTGATTATTCATGGATTTTATTCATACCTTAAATTTTCTATCGGCAAGGCAATTAAGAGGTCATTATTACTACATTATTAATGATCAGTATTTTTTTGAATGTCAACATTAGTCTAGGGAAAAGACAAAAATTACCCCCTACTTCATCAGTATTCATCAAGAAGCTATCAACTCATACCTAGGATATTTTATATGCACATAGAATCATGTAATTTTACAGATATAAGGGCCCCCAGACCATCTAATAACAATAAATCATATTTTATGCTCTAATAGTGATGAAATACTTTACTAGGTGAATACATAGAGATAGATAGATACGTACATACATAGATGGAACATTTATTAAGCATTTACAATATGCCAGATACTCTACTAAGAATTGAGGATGCAAATTCAGGGAAGGGAGAAAATCCCTGACCTCAAAGAAATTATATTCTAATGGGGTAACATGACACATAAAGGGGGCCATATAGAGAAGGAAGTTGTACGGAGCAGTGGCAAGAAGTGGTCCAACAGGATGAAGCAAATGCTTACCTAGTAAAGCCTAGGGCCTAGAATACCAGCAGAGAGAATTTGGAGGTGATTGAGTAGATGGAAGGAAGATAGGACATAGGTATTCAATTAAATGCATACTGAGTGCCAGACAATTTGCTAAGCATTTTACAAATATTATCTCTTTTTATCCCTATAAGAACGCTGGGAGATATGTGCTATTATTTTCCCCATTTTACAGATGAAGAAACTGAAGCAAATAGAAGTTAAGTGACTTGGCTGGTGTGACATAGCTAGTAAGCATCAGAGGCCGAATATAAACCTATGTCTTTCTGACCTGGAGTTTAGGTCTATCTAGTGTACTACTTAGCCAGTTTAATTTAAGAATAACTTATAAAAATTTACCTTAAAATCTTAATTTTTTTTTGTCTTAGCAGTGCCCTGGGACAAGCATGTCCTCTCCCTTTTCCCATTCCACTTAGTAAGTTTGCTGAAGCAAAAGCCATTTACAAATGATTCCTTCATACCCATAAAGCATAAACTTGCATTATATCCACCAGTCTTGTCCAGTATTCCAGAGGTCAGCATTCTCATCTTTCTTACTATACAGGTCCAGTGCCACTGGAAGGAAACGCTATTCTAATGAAAATCTGCTTAATAAAAAAGATTTACCAGCCCTAGAAGATACCACACAATTCTTTTTTTATAGTTATTCTTTTATATATTTATTTGTTTTTAGTTTTCAACATGTATTTCATAAAATTTTGATTTCCCCCCCTCCCTTTCCCGCCCCCCAAGACAGCATGCAATCTGTCTTGGCATGGGGACCTTAGAGATTATCTAGTCCAACCCCTCAGGTGAATAAAATGAGATTCAGATAATAGTGATTTGCTATAGGTCAGCCAGCTTCGGACAGAACCCAAGTTTTCTGATTCCCAATTTACTACCTCTGCTTCTATATCACATTATTAAATAGTTTCAGTATACTAAAATTAAAGATATGTTTTAAAATCTGCAAAAAAAAATATGTCAAATAATTTCTAAATTAGCATACTTTGGTACTTTAGTGAATCTGTGATGTAATCCAGATGACTATCCACTGAAATGACATATATCATAACATATCACAGCACACCTTCACATCCTGTGCAAATGTTGTGCATCTTCTCATAAATCTCCACAGAAGGCCTTCCTCAAATCACTTAACATTTTATCAATACCAATGGAAATATGATACTTAAGAATGTTAATATTGCATACTTACTTTTCAAATTGTGTGAAAATATATGGGAGAATACAGCAAAAGAATCCCAGATTTCAAGGAACCTGTAATCTATAGAAGGAACAATATGTCCACATAGAATTATACACAGAACATGTATAAAATAAGTACAAGGTAATTTGGGGAAGGGGAAGGATTTATGTAGGAAAGATCAGGAAAGACCTCATGTAGCTTTGAAGGAAACTAAAGATTCTAAGAGGCAAAAATAAGAAGAGAGTGTAGTCCATAGAGGTAGGGGGCAGGTAAGGAGAGATAATCTGTACAAAGGCATGGAGAAGTGAAATGGAGTGTCTTGTCAAAGTGGAAAGACCAACTTGACTAGGCCATAGAGTGTATGTAGGGGACTGATACATAATAAACCTGCAAAACAGTAGAGTTTATATTTGGTCTTAGATGTGGTAGGGAGCCCCAGGACTTTATTGATCAGGAGAATGGCATGGCCAGATGTGTGCTTTTGGATATTACTTTGGCAGCTATATGGCAGATGGATAAGAGAGAGAAGAGATATCATTTAGAGACATATCAGCTAAGAGACTATTTTAATAGTCTTGACAGCAGATGATAACATGAACTTGGTGGTAGCAATGTCAGTAGAGAGAAGGGAATAGATTAACCTATTATTTTAAGAAACAAGTTCACTGCCCCCTCTATTGCAAACAAGACACATTTTTCTGTCCTTCTGTGCTCCTGGCTCTCATCCACATGAATTTAGAAATTTGCATTCAATTCTAAAATTGTTCTGAATTCTAAAAGGTGTTTGAACCCTGGGAATTTGTTAATAATGCTCTTTACCTCCAAAATGAGATGATTTGAATACAAGCAAAATTAAAAACCTGTTAAGAGACAGTTTTCAACATCAGAATCCATTTCCAAATGCTTTCCAGAATGGAAGTGTCTTCTACATTATCAGGAGAGAAAACAGAACACTTCCAAATGGCAGCATTTCCAATGTCCATTGATACATTGTATTAATATCTTCCTTTTAATTTATTCCTCCTTTTCCATCATAGCTGCACATGCTAATGAAATAGCCGTTTCAATGTTTCTTTGGCTGTTTGGTACACCCCACTGAAATACAAAAATGATTTGAAGTGCCTTACAAAGTTTGAATGCATGTAAAATGTAACAATTAGAGATGAAAATACAAAAAAAAATTTAGAGGAGCAAAGCCCCCTTAACAATATAAAAATTCATTAACCAGCCTTTCATTGGTGTGTTGAAAAAAATAATAGTGGGGATTTTTTTTATATAAATCTTAAAATACAAGCTAACTGGTTTATGGACATAATAAGTATCAAACAATTCTTTTTATAGACAATATGAAAGGATTTTTTCCTAAGGTTGTTCAATCTTTTGGTTGAGATCTCAACTTTTAAAAAGAATGTTGATTGGAAATGAGAAAGAACATTTTGGTTTTTTCCTTGAGTTCCAATTGACTGAAATAGTTCACTGTACCAAATGACTGCCTAAAGTAAAAGCTCATTTTTAGTGTGTTTTCATAGATTATAATAAACAAGAGAAAAAGAAAATCAGAAGATATTATCTCTAATTCTAAATAGAATTTTTTACCATCTTATTCTCTAGACAGTTGTTTAATATATTGTTAATCATTAGACCTTAAACTGAGATCCAGGCAGAATGTGGTAAATTTTTAATGTTGATGTCCATAATGAGCAAGTTTTATTGTAGCATTCTAGAACATCCTTTATTCTTTTCATTTATGATTTATTCTACTTAAATATGATATTGGAAAGGAGCTCTGTTAGTCTATTTTTTTTTGCTCAAAGTACATAAACATGTCTGCTACACTTTAGGGACTAGACGTATTCAGAAGCCAATATTCATATACAACTCACATTTCTTCTGTGGATGATGAGTAATATTGATAAATGAAAGCAACAGATCTGCAATAGAGCTTAACTATTGAATACTAAATCATTCTGTTACTAACTGTGTTCCAAAGAAATTTTCTAAATAAAAAATGTCATTCATACATTAAAAAATATTTATATGAGTTTTCAGTAATTTAAGCAAATTTACATTTGTAAGAAAATTCATAATGCAGTCACTAATAATTCTAAGATTCTTAGTACTGTCTTCAAAAGATACAGTTTTCAGGATGGAGCAGAGTACTTAGTATCTCTTTTCTGCTGGGATTTATGTGCTACTCGTTTGGTAGAACTAAAATAGAGGAATGGAAGACTACAACTCTCCTATTTGTATTTTGGAAAACTTATTCACTCACCTCAATTTGTCAGTATGCATTAAGAGGCTGGCCATTAGGCAGTAGTGAAGAAGGAAGAAGGCAACTTTAACTCAAGAGACTGACATACACTTCACATGGCTGTTAACACAAAGTGACAGTGACCTTGGCAACATTACAGGATAATCTTCTTGTAAGGATGAACTCTTTTTGAATGATTTCTCTAATGTGTTAAGCACAAAGCAGCTTGTCCTTTAATATCACACTTAGATCTTTTCTTCTTAATTTTCTTTTATCCTAAAGAAATGTTTTGAAAGTGATCACTGCAGACTTTCCATTTCCCTGTTTTTCCCTATATCCATTTTCCCTATATCCAGATTGTCTTGGGGCACCCAATCATTGGGATTTAGTATTATGGCCTACTATCATTTTTTTTCTTGCATCAGACAGTATTTACATGAGACTGGAGTATTTTTTTAGCCCATATGGTTAATTTTTACTCATAGGCATAAAGCTTGTCCTTAAACTTTTCGCTATCACATAATTTAAAAGATGGAAACGTACAGGTAGAGAACTAAAGGCAGACTATCACATAGTTAGCTTAAGGAGATTATACTAATAGGGTTATTCATTCAGTACTTATAGAAAAAAATATTCATTTTCACCCAAAATATTTTCTATAGTTAGAAAAAAAGAATCTGATAATGGTGGTTTTTCATATACTTTTTACTCAAGTAATGGGTAATGTCATTTATGCAAGTAATGAGCTTGTCAAACTGATTATCTACAGATTATAGAACATGTAGATATATGAATGGGGGAAAATCATAACATATAATAAAGACCACAATCTCCTTCATGAGATCTGCCGTTTTTGTCATTTCAGATTGAATAGTGGATATTTCTCCTCAAATCTAAGGAAAAACAACCTGCCTTTGGTCCTTTCCTCTCTTTCACTATGGATAGATTCAAACATGGATGGATACCTAGATGCAAAGAGTACTCATTTATGGGACTGATGTCAACAGGGATAAAGGTCTCTTATGTAATGCCCCAGGAATCTGTCCTCGGCACTGTACTTTTCAACACTTTTACCATGACTTGTGTGAAGGCATAGATGGCATGCCTATCAAATTTGTAGATGGCATAAAGCAGGGAGGAATAATTAACATTTTGGAGCAGAGACAAGTTCAAAAAGGTATCTATTGGCTAGAAGAATGGGCTGAATCTTACAACATGAAATTCAGTGGAAATAAATGTAAAGCCTTACACTTGGATGTAAAAGCCCACCCATGCTAGGTCAAGATGGGGAGGGGTAATCCGTTCTTAGGGTGCATTATGAGACATGTGTCTAGAATAAGCAATAGTTCTATTCCATTCATTAGTACTCATTTAGAGCATGATATCCAATTCTGATTGCCACATTTTAGGAAGCACATTGGTTTGTGCCAATAAGAAGGCAATCATGGTAGTAAAGAGACTGGAGACTATGTCATGTGGTTAAAGGGACTTAACCTGAAGGACAATTTGTACATGATAGCTGTCTGCAAATATTTCAAGATCATCTGAAAGTCATCTGAAAGAGGGCTTAGACTTATGTTTCTTGGCTACAAAATAGAGACTTTGGAGTTATGGTTAGAAGTGCAAGTGAGGCAGATTTTGGCTTGGTATAAGCAAAAACAATTAGGAAGCAAAGAATTACCCATCAATAGAGGTCAGAAAGTGAAGACTGGATGTCCACTTGTTATGGGGCTTATATAAGGAATCTTATTCAGGCAGAGTTTGTCCTAGAAGATATCTTAAGTTCCATTTAACGCTAAGATTTTGTGATTTGTTGTCAGATCACCGGAGTACGTAGTTACTGTTTCTGACACCTCAACACTCATCACCACATTTATGTGATTACCCTCTGTCTTGAGTTCCTTACCCAAAATTTGAAATCTCTTGGATGTCCTGCTGGTGCCTTAATCTCAATATGTTCAAAACTGTTGAATCCACCATCTTTCCACAGTGATACTTTTCTTCCTGATACTCCTGTTTATAAAAAAAAAAGAAAAAAAAACACTTCCTAGACACTGAGGCATAAAGTATCAGTGAGACATTACCCCTTACCCTTCTCCAACTTCCATTAATTGCTGAGTCCAACCAGTTCTACCCCACAATCTCTCATGTTTGTATTAAAGCAATGTGCACGTCTTCAATTCAATATTCTTATTAAATGTCTTGACTCTACCACTTGGTTATAAGCTTCCTTACTGGAAGATAATGTGTCTTATTTATATTTTTAATCTCCCTCAATTCAGCCATATGATCCCAAACCCATACCTCATCTGATCTTGGAAGCTAAGCAGGTTCAAACCTGGTTAGTATTTGGATGGCAGAGCACTTAGGAATACCAGGTACTTTGGGATTTATAAGTAGCATGGTCTATTAGATAGCAAGTAGACCTGCCTTCAAGTCCTGCCTCTGACACCTATTGGTTGTGACCTGCTTGTGACACCTAATGTGTGACCTGGGAAATTATTTAACTTCTTAGTGGTTTAGTTAGCTCCCTAAGACTACAAGTTGCAAGAAAAGAACAGAACGGCATTGGTAGAATGGGTTTTGTAACATACTAGCAGTTGCCTATACTAATGAAATCACAGGTCCAGCACTATCCCTGCTACCCTCACTGTGCCTGTTATGATTATTTTCATATTCTGAAGAGGCGCTTGATAGATTTGTGTTTAATTGATTAAATAAGCTAATTAAATCGACTTTTAAAACTCTCAGAATAACTGAGAATGGAATTGCTCATCTGATCCCTTTGATCTGGGAGTTGTTTCATTTTTGTCTTTGAGCTGTTCTTTCCTCCCTAGTACAGTGTCTTGTATATCACAGTTGATTAATAACTATTTGTTGATTTGATAAGTCTTAGTAAATGAGCCCAAAGCAAATCTTATGTTCTTCCATAAAAAAAAAAATATTTTACATCTCCAAAGAGCTTTACACTTTTCAAAAGTGCTCTCATCCATATTGACTTTGTGAATCTTGAGGTCACTTGTTATGGTTTCTGATGCCTTACCACTTTTCTCCCAAAAAAATCATTAAGGAACATATTCTAATTCATCACAATTTAAAATTCAAAATATATCTTCAACCTCAGAGCCTTTGCTAAATTGTTTCTTATGATTTCAAATATTCTTAACTTCTGTATTCTTAAAATTAAATTATAAAAAAAAATTGAGCTTGCTGTGACCATATTTGTGAGTATGTTTCTACTAGTGAGATTAGTTTTTTTTTTTTTAAGTAGCTTCTAAAGCGGTGGTTAAGAAGTTGTGGGTACTACTTTGCTTTATAGATTATGTATCACAGGAGGTTGTGATTTTTTTCATAAGGAACGTTGCAGTTAGCACTTCACAGTGTACATTTTCACAAAATCATACAATTTTTTAAATTTCAGGTCTCTTAGAGAACATCTAGGATAAATTGCTCTTAAGCAACAATGTTCCCAATAAGTGGTCAAGGGCCCAGCTTCTCCTCTGAAACCTTCAGGGATTGAGAATTCACTCTCTATAAAGCCCCTTCCACTTTGGGACAGCTTTACTTGATAGAAGGTTAGTCATATGTTTAATTAGTACCTTCTGATTTATACTTTACAAAGAATTTAAGGCAGACATCCTGAAATTATTCCTAGCAAAATACAAAAAAAACCCCAAAAAACAACCCAGCAACATTATTGAGTATCAAGTATGGGGAAGAATTTTGAAGTGTTTATAGATAGATAGATAGATAGATAGATAGATAGATAGATAGATAGATAGATAGATATAGACATAGATATATATATAGATATAGATATATATAGATATAGATATAGATATATATAGATATATATAGATATATATAGATACATATATAGATATAGATATATATAATATACATATATAATATATAATATACATATTATATATAATATACATATTATATATAATATACATATTATATATAATATATATTTTATATATAATATACATATTATATATATAATATGTATATTATATATATATATAGAAAGTCAGTTCACATAAGTAAGGTAAACTGTTATAAATCGACAGTTCCTATATAAATTAAAAATACATCAAAGCCATAATAAAATAAAATGCAGCAATTTGCTGGCTAGGTAAATATGTGCAATAAAATGTGGATTACTTTTTTCATTTTTATTTGCTAATATTTCTAAATATAATAGGGGACAGTGATCTTTGACAATACAAATTTCTGGAATAAAACTCATCTCTATACACAGTATAAAGCTAGAAATACAAATACTTTTGAACATTCTACAAATATTAGCTTATTTTTAAAAATATACAAATATTTTATCACTGACTATAAATTTCAAACAAGTCAGTTTGACAACCAACAATGCTGTTTTGAAGCTCAGCCTTAGAAAGAGAATTTGCCCTTGAAATTATTATAAATAAAATCTTCCCAAGTGTAAAATCAAATAAGAGACCATTTTAAGCTTCCTTAGATCTTGAATTTGAAGTGGGTTTTTTTTTTTGGTAACTTTGACCAGTTTTCAAAGGACGAAGTGGAAAAAATTTAAAACAAAACCAAAAAAAATTATTTCACTAAAGTATTCTATGAATTGAATTTGGAATTTTATATATATATATATATATATATATATATATATATATATATATATATACACACACACACACACACACACACACACACACACATACATACACACACACATATATATACATATACATACTATATATGCTGCAAGATATGAATCTATTCAACCTAAGTCAATTCAAACTTACATGAATTTGACATGTAAAAAAAATTCTTTGATTCAGTGAGATTTTAATCACACATGAAAATTGAAACAAATAAGCATTTTGTTTTAAAGGACTGAGATTTCCAAAAAACAGTATAGCTAGGCTTTTCTTAGACAAATATATTAATGCTTTGTAGCCAAAGTCCTAGATTGCCGACTTTTCAAATTTTCCTTCTTGAAATTTGCCTTCTTCTCATACTTCAGGCTACGAGAGACTAGTATGCATTGGAAATTTTCTGGAGGAAGGGAAATTATTGAATTCAGTTTTCATAGGTTGTAGATCAATGCTGAATCATGAACTTTTAGAATAAGAATGAACTTTCATCCCTTCATCAGTCCAACAATTTCTTGTTAGGGATAATTGCATGACATTTAGAGAAGGAATTTCAGAAAATAAAATGTTTTGCAAATACACACATATGCAAATCTTTATATATATAGTTATGTAGTATACGATATCTTCACAATAATTGGTCCTGTTTTTGTTATGTTTTCCTATGGCTCTCAGGTTACAGTTAAGAATGGCATTCTAGGGACACCTCAAAATGATTTCAAAAATTAAATGCTTATATTCCCTTTCAAAACTTGCCCCTTCTCCCAACTTTTATCCTTCTTTGATGGTACTAACATACTTGCAGTCACCCAGAATGATTTTGGAGTTTGGTAGAGGGAGCAAGAAGAAATCTAATGGTGCTGAATACAACATTTCAAAGAATGAAATGGTAATTCGGAATAGGGATAGTTGGCAGAAATTGAGAATGTACGAAAATACATGATACTAGGGAAAAGCCTAGTGAAACACTAAACCATCTAAATTTATTCAAATCTGTAGATCTCAATGTTTGAAGCCTAGGGCTCTATCATAACATAATCTACCTGTAGGATTAATAGCTACTGTTTTTGGGAGGTGAAGAAAGATTGGGAGAAAGCCAATGGGAAAATAATCCTAGAAACTGTAGTTAAATAAACTTGGATTCCTGGAAAAATCTTGCACAGTAGCAGGTAAAGGAAGGAGAGAGAAAACATGAAAAAACAAAGATACATACATAATACACACACATTATTGTGTTGACAAAAATTAGGATATTAGTTAAAATCCATGATAGGAACATGGGAACATTTTTATCTTTGATGGTAAAGCAAATTTGAAAAATCAAGGGGGAAATGAAGGTTAAAATGTTGACATCGCAAGATCAATGATTTTGTCTTTCATAACATTCATCAGTGAATTGGTAAAATATTATGTAACCTATATGTACAACTGTGTTGTACCAGTGGGGGAGGGAGATGTAGAATTATAGTAGATAACAAGTTGGTCCAGAGTTTATAAGATGGAGATGTTATTGTTGTTGTTCAGTTGTGTCCAACTGTTTGTGACCCCATTTGGGGTTTTCTTGGGAAAGTTACTAGAATGGTTTGCCATTTCCTTCTGCAGCCCATTTACGGATGAGGAAGCTGAGGCAAGCAGCATTAAGTGACTTGCCCAGGGTCACACAGCTAGTGTCTATGGCCAGTTTTCAACTCAGAAAGATGAGCCTTCTTGACTCCATCTTGACTCTATCCACTGAGCCACCCAACTACCTTTTAAGGTGGTACTATACTTTAAAGAGTAAACAGTAGGGTTAGATTCATTAATAACACTTGAAGTAGGAATATGAGGCAACTGTACCTGGTAATAATATTGCCTTTCTGGAATACTCTGGCTAATTCTAGATTCCATCATTGAAGAGAGTTATGGCAAAGTGAAGAATAGTTAATGGAAACCCAAAAAGGATAATTAAAGGATAAGGGAAAAAAGCAATAAGGGAAATGTTTTAGAAAGTGATAAAATTTAGCTTGGACCAGAGAAGACTAAAGGACAAATTATGCATACAAAAGTTCTCCTCTGGAACACAGTGTTACTAACTGCTGTACTTGTTTCTTACTAAGTACAAAAAAAAAAGAGAATAAGCTTATGTTATTACAGGATAGATTAAATGTAAGGAAGAACTAACTCAGAGTAAGAGTTCTGAGATTTCACCATGGGTTTCTAAGGGAGTCTGTGTAATTTCCTTTGCAAGAGACCCTTACAAACAAAGACTAGTTAAATTCAGGGTGGGAATGATTTGAGCGTGTAATATCTGAAAGAAGGTACAAATTCCATGATCTTTTTCCAATCCTTCCATATAAGTGTCTACCAAAAACAATTTATGACTCTTTTTGAGGTGTCAGAAAATATCTTTCACTAAAAGACTTTTTTTTTAAGGTAAGTAATCTTTCCAAGCCCATCCTGAATGTCACCAAAAAAAAATGTTTAGAAGTATTTATGTAACACTTAATATTTTTAAATCTTTTATGTTAAGTTTCTCCAGGAGAACTTTGTGGCATCGTGTGTCTACCCTTATTTGCCAGTGTTTAGAGGGGAAAACAGTTTTTAAAATAGAGTTTCCGTGTAAATCTCACTTATAATTTTTTAAGTCATATGGCACCATGATAACCATTAGCCAGCATATTTAGCTAACCCTGGAAAGTCTGAGTATCAGGTGTGAACTTAGAAATTTTTTAGTGTCTAACAGTGATATGCACAGAATTGTTGTGAGGACAATATTTTCTATTCAATTCAAGTCCATTTAATAAGCACTTATTAATTGTCTACTATAAGCAAAGTGCTATAATAGATACCAGATAATAGATAAAAAGGTAAAATGAAAAAGTCCCCAATGTTCAAGGAACTTTCTGTTGTTTGGGATTGGGGGGTAGGAGAAGTGGAAGGAAAAAATGAAATATTTATATAGATAAGTAAATATTAGATAAATGGCAAAAAGAGAAGAGGACTTGTAGTTAGAGAAAATAGGAGAAGCCTTCTATAGAAGGCACCTAATGGCATCTAATCTAATCCTTGAAGGGAACTAAGAATTCTAAGAGGTAGAGTGAAGAAGGGAATGCGTTCCCGGAGACCCAAGGTGGAGTAACAAGTTCTGAGTATAGGAAGTAGGATCTGCCATTGACAAAGCATTATATTCAGTTGAACTATGATTAGCATTGTGATGGTCATTCCAGAATTGTGTTACTTATTCCATGAACTGCTGGGTATTCTATGGAATGGTGTTGGGTTTCCTGAACATTGAGAATATTTCACTTTGGCAGGTTATTCTCATTGCTAAGGGTTTTCTTATTAAATTAGAAACCTCGGATGATTCCTTGTTGACCAAGAAACCCTTTCGAGTGTGTGGCAAATACCGTTCGTGGCTTTCACATTGCTCTGCATCATGGTGGACTAGAATGAATAGTAAACATTCCAGATTGAACTCAGTGGTTCAGTATGAAAAGGATCATATCTATTATCTCCATGAGATTTTTTGTGCTGACCCAGTCCACCATTCCCTTAAAACAATATAATAATTGTTACAGAGAAGTAGGTGATATCTCATATAATAGAAAGCTAAAAAACCTAATATAGGCTTGTGATACTATAGATTGTAACTTCCTCATGTTGCATTAGCCCTGAATTTAAGGCTATGTAAAAAGCTGTGAAAATGATAACTTGCACAGACTATGTTATCAAAATTCACTCTCAAAGTTTAAAGTTATTTTTTTCTTAAAAGACGTCAACTGGTTTTCTCCAAGGAGCTTAAACACTGCACAATCATTAGGTTTGTCTTTTAAATCTACTTCCTGTTAACAAACAAGCAAAAATAAAGCCAACAGCTCCATGGATAAATGTTATATGTAAGGATAAAGTTTGTGACTCAACATACAATTCCATAGGTATAGGCAACTGCCACAGGATACTGGTTGACTCCTCAGCAAATTACAGTCTTAGCTGTGTAGAGTACTGAAAGGTTAAGTGATTGTATCAGGCTGCAATTGGTGGCAACAATGAAGATTCAGATAATGATGTTACATCTGCCCTAAGTACAAACATTATTGCTATCATTCAGGCCCTGCTAGGTTTCCAGGCTAAATTCTACCAAATTTAATTTGTATAATAATATTGCTGTATATGAGATTGTGTGACAGTATGTGTCAGAAGCAGGATTTGAACCCAGGCTCTTGGCTTCCAGGCTAACTTTGTTGAAAAACTAGGCCACACTGCCTTTCAAGCACTATGATGTGGTTTAGTCTGAAGGGAAAAAAAATTAAAAATCCTGATATAGAAACCAGGTCTAACTTGGAAAAAAATTAGACAAATATACTTTGGTAGCATTTAATCTGGAATCCTACCTAACAAGGTGAGTACTTATGCTTATTGAAGGCGTAGTATCATTAACACTGTCCAAACGAAGATGATCCTGTCAGGAGAAGATCTTTGAGTTATTTTTTTCAGTATTATTGATGTATTCATTGCTAATCCATTCACATTCACCTAATTCCTTTTGTTAACAGCAGACTCAGGATATGAGAGGATACTTAGGGTGATGTAGTTACAGCTTTAATACAGCATATGGCCAGTTCAGATTTCACCCTGATTTACTACTTGCTGCAGGTAAATAATTTATGCCAAGAGAAATCAGAAGATAGTAGATGAGCAAAGAATACCCGTTAAGAACAAACTACTTCCATTACATTGAAGAAATCGGAACCTCATAATTTCTGCTTGACATTTCATTTTTGAAGTCCTCCTTTGTAAGTGTCTTAGCGGTACTTAGGATGATTCCATTGCTAAGTGTCTGGCCATAGTAAGCACATGCAAGTTGCATGATGTAATATCTATTCATTGCATGGATTTCTTAGTTTCATGGAAAATTCATAACGCATACTATGATTTGACTAGCAAAATGAACAACTTTTGTTTGGAAAACAATACTTTTGTGCAATTTAATGAGATTTTCAGCTAATATTGTTTGGTTTTTATAAGATTGTGGTACTTTTTAGATTACCACTTATTTTGAATTTCGCATTTCACTGAATTTAATTAATGAATGAAGTTAGAGCTAGAAAGGCATTTAGTGATTATGGAGTTCAACCCCTTCAGTTTGCAGAGGTATAGATAAGAAAACTGAGGCACAGTTTGAACTGAGGATTAGTCCAAGAACACAGAGCTAGTCAGTGGCAAAGAAGGAACAAGATTTCTGGTCCTCTGATTCTCAGCTCGTTGTTCTTTTGTTATGGCATACAGCCTCTTACTAATATGTCTTTGAAGATGAAAACACAGGGGTTCTTAATCTCTTAACCTGAGGTCTATGAACTTGTGTTTGTATATGTTGTATTTGTTATATGTACACATATCTATATAAGGTGTATATATTTATATATAACTGTATTTAATAGAGTTGATTTTCTTTATAATCTCATGTATTTTGTTTTATACATTTAGAAAGATTATTCTGAGAAAAGGTTCATAGACTCCACCAGACTGCCAAGAAGGTCTGGTTAACAATCCCTGATCTAAGTGCTAAATACAAATATGTATGTGTGTGTGTGTGTATATATACATGTTTGTGTGTGTGTGTATGTGTGTATATGTATAATGTTCACTTGTTTTCACACTTACATTACTGTGTGAAACCAAAAGCCTGCAGACATTCATAATGTTTCATAGCTTTCTGTCACTATGTCGTGATTTAGGTATTGCAGCAAGCTGGCCTATTCATCAAAAAGGTCAAGCAGCCAGCAGAAGCGATTTCCTTTCTTCATTCACACCGGGGTCACGAAGGCCTACAAAAAGAATAATGAATGAGATTCCCTCTCACCTGTGTTTCTTTTCATGAGCTTCTGGAGAAGCTCCAGAAATAGTGAAAACCTGATCAAGATAAATATTGATACATTTTTAAACCTCCTGGTATTTCATTCTTTGGGTCTTAATAGTGAGGCCTGGCTATGGAAGTGGTTGTTATGATAATTCTTTTATTCCAGAGAAAGAGTTCTTAACCTAGAGTCTGTGAGCTTATTTTTTTTAATATTTTAAAACTGTATTTCAACATAATTGGTTTCCTTTGTGATCCTATGTATTTCATTTTATGCATTTTAAAAAAACACAACATTCTGGGAATAGGTACATCACATTCTCCAGACTGCCAAAGAGATCTGTGACAGAAAAGGGTTAATAGTCCCTGGTATAGAGATTTCAGGACAGTATAGTCAACTATATGTCTCTGTGTCAGGATTCTGCAACATTTGTTCCTGCCAAGGTCCCAATACTACCGGAAAAAATACATTCTTAGTGAAGTGGCTACAGCGAATGTTTTAAGAGTACAGAAATGATGACATCAATTGCATTTTTTTTTATTACAGCCTCTTTGTCTCAGTGCTAGCTACCTAACATCACACACATACATGTGCAGAAAAATCTGGTGCCTCAGTGACATTGATTTCAAATCAGCAGGGCACACAAATGCAAAATGATCAATCAACAAAAAATTATTAACTGCCAGGCCCTGTGATAGGGGATTAGGGAGAGGGCAGAAATTGGACCTGTGATTTCATTGATATGGGAAACTCTCAAATGAGGAAATTCCATCAACTAATACAGATTGGCACCTCTTTTGTAACTTTTTGTTTTAGTTGATGAGTAGTAATGATTCCAAGGATTTGCCCAAGGTGATATTTGGGTCTAGGGATAGAAGACAAAAATAAAATAATCCTTTCCCTTAAGGATTTCACTTTTTATTGGGCAGCCAACATATATGCCATAAGGCTATGCAAGACACATACAAAATAAATGGAGATGCACTGGCAACTAGGGGATGCAGAAGAGGCTTCGCATAGGAGGTGATGTCTGGTTTATGCCTTGGAGGAATTCTAAGAGGCAGATGTGAGGAGAGAGAGGGATGGAGTGTCGTATATGAGGAGCAGCAAGAACTTTGGTTACACAGCCCACAGAGTTTTTGAGAGTTGGTAATGTATACTAATGGACAACTAAGTGGCTCCAGCACCGAGCTTGGAGCCAGGGAGTCCTGAGTTCAAATCCAGCCTCAGATATTTACTAGCTATGTGACCCTAAGCAAGTCACTTAATCCTGTTTGCCTCAGCTTCCTCATCTGTAAAATGAGTTGGAGAAGGAAATGTCAAACCACTCCAGTATCTTTGCCAAGAAAGCCCCAAATGGGGTCATAAGAATTAGACACAACTGAAATGACTGAACAATAACAACAACAATGTGTAACAAGCCTTGAAAGTAGGTTGGAGATAGATTATAAATGGCTTTAAAAGCCAAACAGGGACTTGCATTTAATCCTAGACGTAATAGGAAGCCAACATAGCTTACGAAGTAATGACATAGACAGGTTTGTGCTTTAAGAATATCACGTTGACAGCCATGTGAATAAAGGATTGGAGAGAGGAGAGACTTGAGACATGGAGTCAAATTATGAAGCAATTGCAATAATCCAGGGAAACGATAATGAGAGCCTAAGTTGAGTGGTGGTCCTGTGAGCAGAGAGAAGGGGAAGGATATATGAGATGTATTACAAATAGGAGAAATCCAGCCGTTAGTTAACTCTGCTTTGTCCTTCCCAATAACCTCACCTGGCTCCTCCATCACTCTTTCTACAGAACCTTTCAACAACCTATAGATAATGCTAGGAGCCTCTCATCCCAGGCTAATCATACGCTATCCTCCTTTTACCCACTCTATGTTCTAGCCAACGTTGCCAGCTTGCTGTTGCCCCGTACTTGATATTCTGACTCCCTGCCATACTCAAGCTGTCCCCCCCAAACCAACAATACTCTTCTTCCTCACCTCTCCCTTGGAGAATCCCTTCCTTGAAAGTACAATTGAGGCGCTACCTTCTCCCAGAGGCTTTTTGGCATCCCCCCCAGTTATCAGTGCTCCCCCTGAAGTTACTTTGTCTTGACTTGGGAGATTTATTATACATTTACCCATGTAAGGTTGTTTAAACTTAAGAGCAGACTTCTTGACCTTGGTTTTTTTTGCCCACCATCTAATGGCAGTGCCTGACACAGAGCAGGTGCTAATTGAATGCTGATGGAATTGAGCTGAATTGAATTGAATTGGTATTTGAACAGATATGGTGTAGGGGAAAGTTTTGGATCAGGAATCACAGGGCTGTGCCATTTGCTATATGTGTGATGCGGACCAGTCACTACCCCTCTCTGGACTTCAGTTTCTTCATCTCTAAAACAAGGTGGATTAAGCCGGATAACTGCTTACATTCCTCTTAGCTCTAAATTCTAAGACACTATGACCCCATACCTGCTACTTCCATTTGCTATCTTGGCTACAGCAGCCGCCAGCAGACATTCTGATATAGCCAGTTAACCTCGTTCTAGTGGTGGATTTAGTTAGGGCCTAGTAGTAATCTCTTGGGGAAGCTAGGTGATACAGTGGGCCTGGAGTCAGGAAGACCCGGGTTCAAATGTGGCATTGGAATATATCACTAGTTGTGTGACCCTAGGCAAGTCACTTAACCGCGTTTTTTTTTTCAATTTCCTCGCATATAAAATGAGCTGAAAAAGGAAATAGGAACCACTCCAGTATCTTTGCCAAGAAAATCAAAAAAAGGTCATGAAAAGTCAGATGTGACTGAACAACTATAAAGCATTAACCCCTTAGGGAAAGGCTCCAGAAACTACACAATTCTTGCATGAGCTTTCTTTCATCAGTTTTAACCGGCTATACTTCTTTTCTCTTTTGTGTTGACACTTAGCTGGTTTGAGCCAACTTTTTGTTTTGTTTTGTTGCCAGGCAATTGGCGTTAAATGACTTTCGCAGGGTCACACAGCTAGTAAGTGTCAAGTGTCTGAGACCAGATTTGAACTCAGGTCCTTCTGACTCCAGGGCTGTTGCTCTATTCACTGTGCCACCTAGTTGCCCCTGAACCAACTTTATAACTAGAAAATGCTTATATAGCTGATGCAAATAGTTATGAATTATAAGATCAGAGACAATGTGAAATATTAAGCACTTACTGTGTGCCTGGCACTGTGGTAAGTACTTTACAAATAGTATCTCATTTGATCCATACAACAACCCTGTGAAGTAGGTGAAATTAATACTCTCATTTTACAATTGAGGAAACTGAGGTTACAGGCTGAGGAAACAGAACTTTAGTGACTTGCCCAGGATCACAGATTACTCCATCTACTCAGAATAGGTGAGTTCAAATTCTAATTGTAGCAGTCATTGCGTGTGTGACTTACGTTAGCTATTTTTCCTCTTTGGGCCTCAGTTTCTCCATCTGCAAACTGAACAGTTTGGAATGAAAGGAATCCAAGATCTCTTCTTTCTCTTAATCCTGGGATGCCTTATGGAGTTATAACTTCTAGAAATTGCTTCTGCAAACTTAAGCTCAGTGGTTCTGCTTGCCATCTTTCTATTTCAACTACATGCCTCTCCTCAGTACTGACATAAAAAAAAAAAACAAGCAAACCTGTGACTCTTAAAAATGCCTTACTTGTCCTCTTTACCTCACTAGTAAATACACTTTTTACTTTCAACCACTTGATTCCAGAATCCATGACCTCACATTTTCAGTGACAGAGACGGTAATGAAGCTAAAGAATTAAGAATTAAGTAAAGTGTGGAATGAGGTTGAGCAATAAACATGTATTTACATTCTGAGTACAGTCATCCTCGGGATTAGGGGAATGAAATGAATGACCTCTAAGAGTCACATTACTGCGATAAGGAAGGAGAAGAGTATAATATGTAATGTTGACTATCACTGATCAGATAAATGAAAAGTACTGTATATTGGGGGGGGGGTTATATAATAAAGTGCCTTTGGAAAGATATGGAGAAAAATATTTAATGCTAAAGGTTTAAAGTTTTACTTCTTGTAAGGTCTTTGCTTAGTTCTTCCTGACAATTGTAGATTAAAACAGATTAACTTTAAATCAGACTAGCTACATTGCAAATTATTTTACCCTCTTCTGTTTTATTTTTAAGGACATAATTATGTTCATTGTATTAAAATGGCTTAGAAGTAAGAGCATTTTATTTTCTCAGGAACTTCACTAGAAAGAATTAAGTATATACTAACCAACATTTCTTTTTCTTTTTATTCTTTTTGTTTTTTAGAAATGGGAAGTTTATAACCATTCTTCCTTAAACAGAAATGCTTTTGAATCAGAAATTTTCAGGGGGAAATGTAGAAAAAATTTATTTGCCATAGTTCTTCATTAGCTACTTGTATTTTATACATTTACAAAATTCATTTATAGTATTTTGATTCTTATTTGATTTTAAAGTCTTCCTTAAAATGCATTGGTGTTAAATGCATTGGTATTATTAAGTCTAGTTCTTTCGACTATTCAGTCCAAGCTGGAAATTAATCTATTTGGCTTGAGGCTTAAGAGTTTACTCTCATTAGTTGGAGATGTCCAAAGATATGTGAATATTTCAGCTATAGAGAAGCCCTGGGATTTTCAACTATATGCTGAGATCTTAATCAAAAATGTTGCTGATTGCTTGGGACTTAAGACCCTTGAGATGAGAAAAAAAAATCAACATAACCTGAAGACTATTTAAGTTACATTAATAATTGTCATAAGACTTTCATTTGCCAGTAGCACAAAATAGTTTTGCTTTAGAATTGGTTTTCTCTTTTTTAGAGAAAAAGTATATCGAAAAAAATTCATTTTAAGGAGATTTTTCATCATATTTACATAGTGCTATTAGTAATGTGATGCTGAGAAATTTTTATCATTAAAAAGTATATTTCCATGCTTTACTGCTACTGCCTTCAGTAATCATTTCCCGTTTATAACTCCACATATTTTAAGGGAGAGAGAGAGCTTAGACTGGAATGACATCATTATATCTATTTCTTATACCTATCACCCCCAGAATCAAAAACAAAATCCTCTGTTTAGCATTCAAAACTCTCCATGACTTTCCCCTCCTTCCAGCTTTCCAGTCTTTTTATGCCTTATTCCCTGCCACACACTGTTTGACCCAATGACACTGGCCTCCTTCCTGTTCTGAGAACAAGGCACTCTGTTTCTCCTGTCCAGGCATTTTCTCAGACTGTCTCCCGAATGTTCTCCCTCATCTCTACTTCCTGGCTTCCTTCACTTCCTTCAAGCCCCAACTAAAATCCCATCTTCTACAGGAAGCCTCTTTCAACACCTCTTAATTCTAATACCTTTCTTAATTACTTCCTATTTATCCTGTATAGAGCTTGTTTGTACAAATGTGTTTTCTTGTTGTCTCCCACACTCGATTGTGAGTTCTTTGAGAGCATTGATATTTGCTTCTCTTTGTGTCCCCATGTTTAGCACTGTACAAGGTACGTAGTTTTGCTGTTCAGTCATGTCCAATGCGTCATGATCCCATTTGGGGTTTTCTTGGTAAAGATACTGGAGTGCTTTGCCATTTCCCTCTCCAGCCCCTTTTTAGAGATAAGGAACTGAGGTAAAAAGGGTTAATTGACTTACCCAGGGTCACACAACTAGTAAGTGTGGGAGATCAGATTTGAACTCACAAAGATAAGTCTTCCTGACTTCAGGCCCAGTACCCTATCCTCTCTGCCCCCTACCTGCCCTCTGGTACATAGTAGGTACTAATAAATGTTTATTAACTGACTGCCTACAGTGGTATACAACATTCCTGGGTTTTCTACTTTTTACATAACAATGAAAGGCAGGAAAAAAAGTTTAAAAAGTGAATTCATAAAACATTATTTCAACCTACTGAATTCTTTACTATTTTATTACTTTTGATTAAAAAAATAAGTATTTCATTTTACACTCTAATATCTATTTAAGGTGGCAGGTAGAGATAAAATATGCCAGGGATATGGAGGGACTGGGCCTGTGATTTCAAAGGCATAGGGGAAGTTGTAAATGAGGAAATGCTAGCTACCAGTTCAGGTGAGCAATTTACAAGTAACATTTGAGAAAACTAAGTGACTTTCCCAGGGGCACACAGCCTATATGTGTCAGAGGTAGGACTAGAACCCAGGTCTTCTGGGTTTTGAGGCTAACTCTCTGTCCACTTAGCCATACTGCCTCTCCAAAAAACATCGGATATGGTATAAATAATAATTACAGTGTTCACTAGCATAAACTTCCAAAATCTGAAACAAAATGCTTTTAAGGGAAAATAACATAAATAATTGCATTTGCATAGTGCATAATAATTTGTTTTCAGACCATTTTCATGTATATTATCTTATTTGATCCTCAAAACAGGATTTTCGATAGGCAGGGTAGGTATTCTTATCCTTGTTTTGAAGCCAAAACAACTGAAGCCCAGAGAGACTCAGAGACTTCCATGGTAACATGATTTGTAAATGAAGGAGCTGGGATTAGAACCAGTTTCTGATTCCTCATCCAGTGTACTTTTCATTATTTGTCATGCATTTGTTATATGGGGGAAAAGTTATCATTTTCACTTTAACTGTACTAAAGCCCAGGCTAAGACTTCTTTTTAAAAATGTATACTTGAGACTTCAGTGCTAGGGGGACAGGGGAAGGAGGATATTTTTCAATCGTTGTTCATTCAAGTCTGATTCTTCATGTCCCCATTTGGGGTTTTCTTCGCAAAGATACTGGAGTGGTTTGCCATTTCCTTCTCCAGCTTATTTTACAGATGAGGAAACTGAGTCAAACAGGGTCAAGTGACTTGCCCTGGATCACACAGCTAGTTAGTGTCTGAGGCCAGATTTGAATTCAGGAAGATGAGTCTTCCCGACACCAGGGCTGGCACTCTATCCACTGCTTCATTAAAAAATGGTCTTAAATTAAGAATACCTATTATTAAAACTCCTTATGAAGTAGTTCTATATTTAAAACAATCTCATTACCATGTATATTAGAACCATTAAAAACATTATACTGACCCCCTCTCCTGAAAATGCACCCTGCAAATACAGGGAAGGAATCCACCAAGTGCTTGAGAGCTTGCTTGTAGTGTTCTAGCCATGTGTTTAGAGTTATGGTAATGAGAAAAAGAGAACACCCTGCACTGGACTTTTTGCGCAGATTGAGATAGAGAGTGGCTATAGATTTTAGAGAAATGCCTTGACAACAGAGTGTATCCTGAAGGCCATCCAGATCACAATGAAAGTCTGTATTTTAAAATAGATCTATAACAAAGTAACTACAGAATTTTGGCAAAGGTTGCAACTATTTATAGCACTCAAGTAAAGCATAGTAAAATGTGCTACAGTACCCAAGCTCTCCTTTGCAGTAACCCCAAAACTAAAAGAAATACTATAATTATCTTTTTTCAGCTGTTTTTAAAGAAAAATCATAGTAGCCATTATCAGTTTAACCATACTAAAGCCCAGGCTGAGATTTCTTTTTAAAATGCATAGTTTTGATTTTTCAACAGCTGCATTGGGTCTTTAATCATATATTATCTTTATGGAGCCTTTTCCTAACATATGTTAATTGGCTGTTTTCTGTGACAAATTATGAGCTCTTACTTTGATGAGGTTCAATTGCAATCATGTTGGAGTCGAGTATGTAGAGTTTCCAGCCCCCGCTGGCTCCTCAAACCACTACAAACATCTGCACGTCACTGCAGTGCTGAGTAATGGCAGGATTTGGGTTGGTCTGATTTCTCTACAGTTTTTTTTTTCCACAGGATATTTTCAGCTCTTTGTACTAAATCTGTTGCAGGGTTTGCCCTTTTTTAGCAGAAGTGTGCTCTAAAATTAACATCAAATCTTATTTAAGATTACCAGAATACGGTGAGAAATATCTATAACACAATACCCTCAGCATCTGTTTTGCTTTACCAAAATTTCATTGCATTTCTTAGCCATAAAAAAGTCAGTCGTGTGCTTAGTTACCGTTTCCTAGGGCATCACCATTTTAAGTGGACATTCTCATCTAGAGTTTTCTATTCTATTCCCAATATCTATGTTTTATTATTTTGGATATTTTCCCATTATATTTGATGTGAATTCTATTTAATAAGCATATATGTAACCAAGAAAAGAGTGTACCCTAACTTAAAGGAAGACGATACTTAATGGTTTATAGTTTTAGAACTTTGCACAGTAGATTAAAGATGAGATTATTACACAGTTCCTTTACATTTCAGTGTGCTTTTATATTTGTATCTATTAGTCAAATAATAAAAATAAATAAATTTTCTATCAAGGTTAGTGAGCTATGTGACATGTAGCATATATTCCCTTATATAGTCCTAGTGTCCATTTTTAATATAGTATAAGAAGAACAAATATATAGTAATTTATCTTTGGAAAACTGTGACATATGAGATGGTTTTCATACTGATGTTGAGTTGTTTAAGTCACGTCCTACTTTGTGACCCTATTTGAGGTTTTCTTGGCAAAGATACTGGAGTGGTTTGCCATTTCCTGTTCCAGCTCATTTTTCAGATGAGGAAACTGAGGCAAATAGGGTTAAGTGACTTGCCCAGGGTCACACAGCTAGTGCCTGAGGTCATATTTGAACTCAGGTCCTCCTCACTCCAGGGCCAACCCTCTATCCACTTCGCCACATTGCTGCCTTTTCATACTATCAGTTTATTCAGTCATTTTGATCGTTATGATAAATAAGCTTATTTTTAAAAATTGAAGAGTATATGCATTTGGAAAGACCACCAGATTTGGAGCCAGAGAACTGAGGCCCAAATCCCACCTCTGATAATACCTGTGTGACCTTGGGCCTGTCCCTTAATATCGCTGGGCCTCCGTTTTGTCAGCTGAAAAAATGAGGGAGTTGAACTAGATGGCCTTTCGGGGGTCCCTTCCCGCTCTAGAACTGTGATCCCATGAAATTCAGGAGAAGGTAATCTGGCTATTCAACTAACTTGAACAAGACCTTTAGAAACTGTGTCAAACCTCAATTATATTGCAATTAATTTAGCTGAACATTTAATGATTCAGCCTTGACCTGAAGTGGATGGCTATAGATAAATCTGTTTGTTCTTCAGAGCAATAGATAGGGGTTAAATTTCCAGGCAGGTGGGAGAGTTTAGAATCAGAGGGGCCAGATGTGAATAGGAGCTACTTCAGCCTCATAGGGCTGTTTTTAATTCAGCCGTTTCCCTAGAGTAGCACACAATCAATGAGCTCTAAATCCTGGGGCTACCTGCATTTATGTGAAGGCCTGAGAACACTGTTTCACAGCTCACCACTGAACATATGTGAAAAAAATTAGAGCAGAAATTAAGGGTAAAACAGGTTAACTTCAAAAGTCATGCTTGGATACAACATTTCTCAAAGAAAGTTGTAAAGAAGCCACTTTAAATTATAAAAATCAAACCCAAATTGAAATATGAATTATATCCTAAGAGATCATTGTAAACAATCCAAATAAAGTGTTAGTATTGACTTGAAATTAGTCGGTACTCTTTGAACCTGTAAACTGATTTAAGGGTATCTAGTTAGGTTTAGTACAATGTAAGTTACTAAATCTAAAATTTCCTTTTCCTTTCATGACATCAAGGTGAATTTACACAGCAGCTAGAAGTGATGACTTTCAAAGAGCTATCCAGTATTTCTATGTGTCTGTAAAATAAATTGATGCGTTGTATCTTGAGTATAAAGAAGTTCAGTTCCACTTGATGACACATGCTTAATTGGCCTTAAGAAAATAAACTAAGGTAAAAAAAAAAACAATGTGTAAATAAAGTAGAAGATCTGGTACTTTACCGGATATTGAGGCCTGTAAGCCATGTATGTGTCTTAATTGGGGCCAGTTGGGATCATTTAATGATTGCTGTCAGAAGATCAAATTTAATTCTCCTTATATAAAGACCACAGTGGGATAGAGTTAAACAAATTGTCATGTGAGGTTTCAGATGAACAAAGCCTTAATTAGGTTGATTAGGATGCTGTAAAAGAGATGAAGAAATAGAAAAATTAATGAATCACTCCTAACTATGTTGAGTTACATAGAGTAGCAAAATCAAATACCTTTATCCTGAGATTTTGAGGCTATCATAATAATCTCTGTATTGTCATATAAGGTTTTAATATAAACTATCATATAAAGTTGGTACATTTCCAAAATGAACTAGAGGCAAAAAAAAGGTATACTATGGTTAAATCCTGCTGATTTCAGGTAAGCATTTTTCTGTCTTAAAAATGGTTCCAAATTATGGTGGTATGGGTGGAGAAGAGGCCCTTTTAGTGTTTCTTCACATTTCAAGGTCATTTTCACATATTCAAATTAATTGGGAAATATACATACCGACAAAAGCGAATCATTTTCAAAGAAAGGGTTGTACATTGTTCATCCTTTCATTAGAATGAAACAAAACCCTTAGAATTTCCTTTGGACCACTGGGATCACACTGTTAACATTCCTGTAAATGATCCACTCTTAATACACCCAGGTCGACTCAAGTATCTTCATGGTGAACTTTAATCATTATTATATGAGACACTGAAATAGGCTGAAACATTGAACTTTATCCCCCCACAGGCTGCAGTTTATCAGTGAGTTTTACAGTGCTCATGTATAAGAGCAAGGCTTTAATATGCCTCTACTGCATCCAGACTTCTGACAACTATCCCTGATTTGTTATTACCATTTCAAATTATTTCCAAATAATCAATATTGAAATTTAAGATGTGAAAAGAGATTTTTCAAATCACAAACGTCTTTTTTTCTAATTTGTATATGGTGAGTTCAAGACTTTTGATCCTGTCACAATAGACTGAATACAAACAATAGTGAAATTCCCCTATTTAAACATGGTTTGTTTTTATGGTAGACCATTTCAGCCCACAGTGATCTGTGTGTTGAATGCTGCTTAACCTGCTTTGTTCTCTACCATCACCTCCACCAAAAAAAAAAAATCCATCTCCTTGTCCTTTTGGAGTGGTTATGGCTGAGAAGCAGTCCATATTATATGATGCTAAATAGTGTCTTCTGCTTTTTCATTGTGTTGGATTTACCTTCTGATGATCACTGCTCACCAGGAAAGGGCCTTTCAAAGAAAACAATCATGCAAGAAATTAGGAGAACAAAGTCATGATAAATATCCAGGTTAATTATTTAATTCAATGTAAAAAGGCTGAAAACCTAGTGGTCTGGTGGAATAATGGAGGCTTTTGACATATTTAGCCTGTTTGGAATTACTCTGGCAAAGAAAATACTGGCCTAAATTCAATGAGGAAAAATAAAAAGTCCAAGATCAGATAAACCCTGTGTAGCTGTGGCATAGTGGTTATGCTAAGAGTTCACTAAATCACCTATAATACAATGTGGTTATTTAAAGGTATGCTTCTTTCCTAATTTTTGGAGCTGTGTAAACAAAATTACTTGTGTCAGAGATAAACACAGGTTATTCCTACCTGTTAAAACTAATTGCAGGGGTTTTCAAAGAGCCTGCTTTTTTAGCCTTATTACATCTCTGACATACATTTCATCTCCTTTTGTCCTTGGGGAAAGATGTTAAAGTAGGAATCGAAACATTAATGTAGAGTCTTCAGCTGTCGTGGTCACTGGGAAGATTGATATATTTCCCTTGCCATTTCTGCATTTTGAGCCTAAAGCAGTCTCTTGGCAGACAGTGAGATAGGAGAGCCCTCTTAGTTTTTATAACCCTGTTAAGTTTTTTCATACTATGCTAATTCCTATAAGGACTAAATGGAGTATAATCCAATAATGGGTCTTCATTTTTTGCTTTTTAGAGTGGCTACTTGATTTACATGAAAGCCATAATTCAATTCATGACTTTACCATATGGGCTCAGAGTTATAAGGCAAAATGTAAATAGGCTTATAAATAATACTGCATATCATTAGTATCATTAATTAGCATCACACGTTTATCTTGAATACAAGATGCTACACAAAGACAGCAAACTATTAGTTGAAGAGTACGTGTAACCATTCCTCTTCCTTATAAGTTACGAATATGAAATTTACACTTCCATGTACATAACTAGCATGAAAATTGTTTTTAAAAAAGTCTTTGTCATCAGAGAACAGAGTGAAAAATACATCTTTTAGTATAAAAATGTTTTAAAATACCCTAAGCATTATTTTATAGTCAACTATGTATTAACATGATATGCAAAACCACATTTTCAACATGACACCAAAATTTTGTCATGCTATCAGTTATACCTTAAATATATATTTGGAAATTAATTAGATGGTTACCCTAGGATGACAAAAAGCTCATTTTTTTTAGAAATACAGAAAGGTAACTTTTGTAATCATCTCTACCAGGCTGAGTCATTAGAGAATAAATATTAAAGAGAATGATAGTATTTTGTGTCCTCACACTCCTAATACCAGATAGCAGATCATATCAGAAATAGTAACCTTATCTTGAAGTGGAGTGACTTTCAGGACTGTGGCTATAGTCATGAACATATCCAACATTGTGTAGGCAAATACCAAAAAAAAGATGATCACCAGTTTATTTATATCAAAGTTGTGATATAAGTAATCAATACAAATCAATATAAATTGGGTAATCAATACAAATTGTGCTTTCCCTTTGTAACTGTAATTCAACGGCACAAACAGTGTATGTTTCAGACCTAGAGTAACATAGCCAAAGTGATGCATTGAGGCTCACCAACATGAGTAGTTTTCTACTTGAAATGACAATGAGTCATTTAAGTGTGTGAATCAGTCATACAAACAGTGCTGCAGCTGGTGAGCTCATGACCATTTTTTCACTTCACAAATGTTTAGTTTGCCTTTCTTTGTATTTGTTAGTCTTGTTATGATGGTTTGTGGATAGCAAGGGAGTTTTTGTAGTGTTTGTTGAGAGTGTATGTCAATGAAAGCATTATTAGCTAACATGAGAAAAAGCAATTCAAGTTTCTCGTTTGCATATAGACATGATACATTTGAATGTCTTATCTTTATGCATATGTTCTGTTTTAGTTAAAGTGCGTACATGATGACTATTGTAGCAAAATCTATGCTTTGCTCAGATAAATTTAGTAGAATTGAATTAATGTCTTCCCACATTTTTGATGTGACAGTCGTATTTTAATAGCAAAACATATACATGAAGGGTTTGTTTAATTTCTAAATCAAAGTTCTGTGGGCAGATGATTGAAATCTGAAGATGACTCAGATTCATTTGATATGTGGATTTCTTCCTACAGAAATGTTACAGTAGTCTGTACCATTCTCATGTTAGAAATATCATAGCAGTAATAAGAAAAAGAAATGTAGTTTTTACATGCACCCAGAATTCTATCAATTATCTTTTTTATCTGATTCTGAATTAATTAGTAGACTTTGAGGAGGCTTTAATGTTTTTTTTTAATCAGTGTATCTTTTAAAATATTTATTTTAAAACACACATTTGGTCAGTAAATATTAAACTTGGGGGAGGTTATGAAAGATTTTGTGATTTGCCCTTTTTCTTTTTTCACAAAAGAAAGTAGTTTACCCATTGAACATGGATAAAACATGTTTTTTTTTCTGAAAATATTATTCTGCAATGGTAAATCATCACAGTAAGGGAATATATAACCACACCAAAGTGAAACCAGTTTTATTTTGTTTGTATTTTCCATTTTATAATACAGTCATTAAAATTTCATTAAAGTGATATTGAACTGGATTTTTATCATTTTTTAATAGTAGTTAAAACCTACTTTGCTATTCCTTAGTATCCCTTATCTGAAACATTCAAAAGACTCTCTCTGTGTGGGGTGTTGCAGCACAACAGAATAGGACAGCTCTGTACAGAGAAGGAAGTGGAGAGTTTTGGTTCCCATTTTACGCTTCTGGAACAGTTTAGGGAAGGAAGCACCTTTACACCTTTTATTGTTAGTGGTTGCTGACATCATATCCTTCCCTGACCACTCTGTGCGTGTTTCCTGCTATTCTGTCAAGATTCTTCTATGTTACAGGGAGGGATAAGGAGGGAGGGAGGGAGGGAGGGAAAGAGGAGGGGGGAAGGAGAGGAGAGAGAGAGAGAGAGAGAGAGAGAGAGAGAGAGAGAGAGAGAGAGAGAGAGAGAGAGAGAGAGAGAGAGAGAGAAGGAAAGACTGAAGGAGGAGTAGAGAGGGAGAAAAGAGAGTAAGGGGAGAAGAAGCAGAGACAGAGAGAAAAGAAGAAAGAGAGACACACACACAGAGAAGGAAGGCAGGAGGGAGAGAGACAGAAACAGAGAGCATGTGCTTGAGTGTATACGAAAGAAAGGAGGTGGGTAAATAATCTGTAGCATCTGTCCACAACTTTTCTCTGCTTGAGTTTCAAATCATTCTTCCTTCATCTATTTGCTTATGACAAATCATATAATGAACAGAAGCCTGCCATAGTGAAGTTCCTCTTTTTAGTAAGCAGTCTGATTTTATTTTTTCTTATATTTGGGTATGAAAAAATAAAAACATGCTGAAGACTCTATAGGAGTAAGGATGATAGAGTTGTGTTGGATTTTTTAATTATTATTTCCGATTGTACAGCTATAGCTATGTTATTATTGAAGAATATCTTTTATGTGGAGAGTTATTTCAGCAAAGCTTCTGAAATTATTTTAAGCTTTTTACAGATTATTCATAGAGCTTCTAGGCTAGTAGGAAATTCAATTACACTTGGCTATCCTGAAAGCCTTTATTTTTATATAAACTTTTAAAAGTTTTGCAGATTGAAGAAGCAATGTAGCCATCTGTCCTCTTCTTGTCCATTTTAATATGTTTAATATGTTAGTTTAAACATAAGGCTTAGAGTCAGAGAAGTAGTTGTGTAACTAAAACAGGTGGTGGGCAATTGTTGACCTTTCTAATTCGTAACATTCTCACTGACAACCCTGGAATGTAGTGACCCATGAATCAGATGTTCTAAACCACACACTTCAGGACAGACACAATTTGCTGGGTCTGGATAGCTACTGGTTATATCCTCCTAGCCACATTATCACTTATACACATAATTGCATTAAAGAAATTTCAAAATAAGCTCTAAGTAGATACTAGAAAGAGAATACAAAAGGAAACTGTACCTATATTTTACATTTCAGGAAATACACATTTTTTAATAGAGAGAAAGATGACAGTTTCATTTCTTGAAAGTTAAACTTATTTCTCCTAGAGCTACCTGCAAATAACGTACAACACATTTTGATGAAGAAATTATCTCAAATAATATTTTCACCTAGCAATGCATTTTGAAATATATCTTTTAAAATAATAATAATAATGGTCCAATTTGGAAAAAAAAAGATCTCTTCATCTAGGCTGTTTGAAAAATGTCTCCTGTTTAAAATATTGGTGTGAAACATATGGTCGATATGGGAGGGGCTCTTCATAACTTGAGTTCATCAAGAGCTGCCTATGCTACTCTTGGAAGACTTTCAGAGCCCTGATGCTTCTCTCCTCATTCAGTTTCAAAATCTTGATCTGTAAAGGAGCTCTCATTCTCACTAACCCTGTCACCACTACTCTAATCTGTCCACCATGACCTTCCACCTTGAAGTGAAAAAGAGCTTAGACAGGCGTAGTGCTATAAGCCGATAGAGTCACTAGCTTCAGTTGAATGAAAGAAGGGAAATTGTTGTATGTGCATTTGCTGTGGATTCGTGTTTTGGAAAGCCTGTTAGTTTCTTTTGGTTCTTGCATGTGTTTGGGAAACACTATTCTAACTTGCTGTTTGTATTTAAGGTAAGACTTTAGGAAACACAGGAAAGCAATACAGTTGACTGATATTTAATACTTTCTAAAAATAGATGGATATTGTTTGGCAACAGTGAATGTGTGATACAATTATGTTTTGCAGGTTTTCATATTTTAAAGTATAGTTTAATACTTTTAACAGCAAATGTTGGAAGATATTGTTAGTTATGACTATGTCAATATATGCTATTTGTATATTATAAAAACTTTTGAACCATTTCTAGTTCCTAAAGAAACAGCTGTAGTAATAGTTCTTGTTTATTACATCGTGGTCTTGATGTTACTCACCCTATATATACTCTGAGCCAAAATCAAGCATGGATTTTCTACAAAGGCATTTGGCAAAAGGGAATAGGTATTCTTAGTGTCTGAGCACTGTTTAATCCACTAGAACTAATTATATCATAATAGCTATTGCAATTAGCTGATCATAAAAAAAGCTTAATTTTTAAATGTTCATTCAAGGTGATAAAGTATTTAACAGTTAATGCAAAGAAATCAAAAGGTAACTGAATATCAGAATAAGTGTATAACAGCTTTTCTGCTCCAATAATTTTGAATTGGAGCCAAATAATAGATTAAATAGGCAGGACATTGGCTTAATGTTATATAACATATTGTAGGAATTTATCAGTTTGGTTGTCAGAACAGCAAGTAAAAAATAAACAGGGAAATTCCAAGCTATGTGTAAAATAGTTAAATATTCCATATGAAAATAGATAGAATTAGGAAATTTATTGCTTCTACATAAAGAGCCTGGTATGAAAGGTTTTTTTTTTCCCTTGTTTGCTTTCATATTTTGTGGAGCCTGGGTTTTCTCAAATAAAAACTTAAGAAAAGGCATTAAAGATACAAAGGAATATGCAGATTTATAAGGTTCTGTTTTCTTGGGTTTATTATATTATTTTTTTTCTTTTAACTTTTTTTTCTAAAGAATGATTTGACAAGCTTCTATAAGTAATCTTTTATAAAATTGTTTTGCCATGTACTCTTTTGGCCTCTTCTAGCAATAGGTTCATGATTTTGTACACATATAAATTAAATTACAAATGTACCAGTATTTCCATTTGCATAACTTTTATTACTGACCACTTCTTTCATTTTTTTATTGATTTCATATGTGATGCAAAGTGTCTTCAATGTGAAAACAAACATCAGTACTCAAATAGAGAGAGGTTTATTTTTTGGGGTTTTTTTACATATGTACCAATTCATAATTGGTACATACAAATACGTATCAGTGTAGTATATTTTAGAAATTCATAGCATGAATTCATTGATATATCCCATATTGTGTTTTCTGGTATTCTCTGGTATGGGGGTTTGTGTTTGCATATGTGATTTTTAAAAATGAGATTAAAGGATTTAGATTTAAACTAGTTGACATTTCCATATATCAAATACCACTTTAATAATGGTCCATCCTATTTGCATAACTAGGGACATTATCACCTCTGCTGTCAAAACACAAGATTGTTTTCTCTTCAGAAATGAATTAGCTGCCCTACTTAGCATACTCAGGTGTAGAAAGGTTCATTAACTCTCTGATTTAGGTACTTTGTCATATTTTAATAGTGAATAATAAAAAAGAAACACCTCATTCCATAAAAACATTAAGAAACACTTTGGAAGAGATATTATTGAAATATCAGGCTTTAAGGCATAGTTTTCATAATTTTAATAACTTATTAAATTAATTATGAGATAATTTTAATTATAAAAATAAACTGTTCATAGTTAATATGGCTTTACATATATGATAGAACTTTAATAAATGCTTGTTTTCATTTATTTTATTTGTACTATTCCCTATTATCTCATTGATAAAAATAAGACAAGTTTATGAAGCTAGCTTGCTTTTTATTTATTTTATGGTAATGTTTAATTTTTCTGTGTTTTATATTTAGCAGGAACGAATGCAGGGATCTGTGAATTGAGTAGTGCAAGTGCTGAAGAAGGAGGTTTGTTTGGAGGAAACAGGAAAGAGAAAGAAAAGAGAAGGAAAAAATACATAATTTTAGGAACGAGAGAGAGAAGAAAAACGGGGACTATGGGGAGAAAAAAGATTCAGATCACGAGGATTATGGATGAACGTAACAGACAGGTAAGTAATTTGAAATTTTATTTGTGTTATCGCTTCTACCATATTATTTGCTTTCTCCTCAAGAGTTTTAAAGTGTTGAGAACATTTTGAACTTATATTGCTATGTCAATAAATCTAAGATAAGAAAAATGTTGGCTTATTAAGTAGAGTCATATTTATAATGTGTTATGTTTTCTGTTATGAGCTTTTAAAATTCATTCTCTTGTATGTACAGGAAAAGTTCTGTTACCTTTTAGAAAGACAACTGGATCGTATTTTATTTTTTTCTAAATAAACCTTCCACTTCAATATGGATTTCAAATGGGAGTAGTACTATGGAACACATGTTTAGCTTAATAATCAACAGTTAATAAGCATAATATTGCTAGATTACATGCATCATCAAACAAAAATCCTCTTATAGTGTTAGGAAGCAGATTTTCCATGATTGTAAATTTAATGGTTTGTGAATTCAGACAACTAGCCTCCACATAGCTATATTCATTCTACTCACTAGAAAGTTGACTGGGGGCTGGATGCAATAGTAGCATTTTAACATTCATACATGCTTTGGTAACTTAAACTATACAGAGAGGAAAAAAAAAACACAGCATTTTAATTAAATCTCTTTAACATTTGGTAATGTATAAAAGGAGCAAAAGACAATTGTGAAGAAAGTGCTCTAGGGACCTAATGATAATGTCTACATAACTAGGGATAACCTGCTCTGAGTGTTCTCTGAGTCCGAAGAGAGTACTTGAAGGCTTCAGTGATAGTTTTTATAATATTATGAAAATCCAAATGTTTTGATTTTCAAGTCAATAATATGTTTAGTAAGTAGGAAGTGTGAGGGATATAAAAGTTGTGTTGTATTTAATCTCTGATCTCAGTGAGTTGATGAAATAAAAGGGAAGACAAAATTTAACTGTGAAACAGTTAAATTTTGTAAGAATGGGTAAGGATGAATGTAGTGCCCTCTTAAACAGTCCAGGATTGAAGGGAAGCGAATCATCCTTGCAAATGGACACCATACTGGTATGTGACAGTGCTATACTTTATGGCTTAGAGTAAGTCTTATGTAGTGGATGCTGGATCTGGACTTAGTAGACTCATGTTTCAACCCTGTCACTTTCTGTGTGACCTTGGCCAAGTCACAACTTTTCTGGGCCTCAGTTTCCTCATTGGTCAAATGATATCATTGGATGATGATTCTCTGTGTTACTTCTAGTTCTAAATCCATTCTCCTATTACCTTGATTATGTCTAAGCACAGAGGAGGCACAGACTATGGATGGAGCAGAACAGATCTGCTATAGCAAAGCTATAGGGACAGTAAGGAAAGCTGATAGGATATTGTTTACTTTTTAATGTCTCTTCATTCCCTAATTCTCCATTTTTCTCAAGTGAAAATAGCATATCTCCCTTATATGTACTGGGTCCACAAGGAAAGGCATGATATACAGCACCTTTCTGGGGCCTACAATGAAAATGTCTATGATGACTACTTTATGCATAAATTATCACCTATATTAAATTATGTTTATCTCTAAGTCATTAAAAACCAAAGAGCACTCAGGAAAAAAGCAATTCAAAATTTTGTGTGAGTTTTTTTTTTAATTCCTGTTTTCAAGCATGTCTTCCACTAAATTTGTATATGCTTTGGTGTATGTACAACATGGGCTATTTGTGGCAGAAAATTAAGTTTAAAAAGCAGGCAACAATATGGTTTTATGATGGAAATATTTTCCGTTTTCTCTGTAAGTTGTTTATTGTTGTTGGCTATGCCAGAAAGCAACTACTCTGTCTACCATGTTTGTTTTAATTAATTAACTGTTAGGAATGAAAATTAAAACTAAAATATTGCTTAGCAATGGACTCTGCACATTTCACTGATATCTTTATACTTTGTTTAAAATGTTTGTTATACTTTATATTTTGTTTAAAATGTTCTGAATTAATGTTATAAGAATAGGAACTGTCTCTTTGATTTTATTGGTATAGGGAAATCCCAGATGAAGAAACTCCCTCTAGCAATGCAGAGTGGGAGCCTCTATGCCACCTAAAGTCTATCAGGGTCTCTGGGATCACACAAAGTCATTGCATGTCAGAGCTGAGATTTGAATCCATGCCTGACTGATTTTCTTTCCACTATGCCAAGCAATTATTAATAATGAGAAGTAATTTTTACCTTAATAAAATTAGCTTAGAAAGTTACCTTTAATAAAAAGAAAGGACAAGTCTCATGGATAGTTAAATCTCCAACATTCATGGCCTTTAAATGGGCTTTGTAAAGAAAGCAATATAATATTCAAACAGGGATGCAAAATTTTTAATACTATCCTTCAGAGCTAATCACTAAAAAAATCTTTCCTGGCAGTTAGAGATGCTTATGCCATTCTTAGCTATAATATTGAAAATCAGTTATTCTAGAGTAAAAATGCACTTACTTAAATTCTGTGTCAGGCTTTTATTGGGAAAATGAGGTACATTTTCTATTGTTTTTTAGAAGCCAACTAATACCTAGAGGACATATTCTTAAGAACGTGTATTTTGTTTTCTTCCTGCTTGCTTTTAGGTAAAGGACAATAGACTCAAATTTGATACTAATAAGTCAGTAAAAAAACAGAGTAATGTCTGACCTCCTATAATGTATATTCTAGTGAGGAGGTTAGACTTTTTTCTTTGATAAAGAGACCTTCTTATACATTGATGAATACATGGTTGTCACCCGCTTCTTCCATGGAAATGATCATGAGCCACTTGAGAAAGGCCAAAAGGATAGGCCTCACAAGATCTCATTAAAATACAAGGCAACTGCTGGCTGCCGTGCATACTGTCATGTCATAAAGTATTCTTAACCTTTGTCTCCTTTAAACTATGTGTTAATACATTGTAAGGTAAAGGAAGGTATTATTAATTTTGTCATTTCTTTCACATCTCCCTCTTCCCGATGAGCTCCCCAATAGATTGTCCCAATAGAGGCTTGACTGCCATATTTTCTTAAAAGTGGTGAAAGTACTCAGAAAATAAAGGAGTTTCTTTGGATACACTCATATAAAAGTATTTTCTTACCATTATAAGAAATATAGACATAAAATGCGAAGAAAAATTGGAGGTAAAATTTAAAGTTATATGAAGAAAAATCAACATTTTAAAATACAGTACAATTAAATGTTTTAAAATGCATATTACCAGATACCCTTTATTTTTAATAATAGAGATACTATATAGCTAAAAGTCTAAAACATTTCATAAATCTCCTTTTGTACAATAAATGTTTTTAGGTTAAAAAAACTACAAATTACATAGGAAATATAGTTAAAGATATCAAAATTATTAACTATTCACTATGAATTTCTAACCTGATAAAAAAGATTTATTTTCTTCAGCTTATACTTTCAGAGATATACTTTAAAATATCTAAGATAGCATGATACATCAGGTGGGTAGGTGGTATAGTAGATAGAGTTTTTGGGCCTGCAATCAGGAAGATTCATCTTTCTGAGTTCTAGTCTGGACTCAGACACTTATTAACTGTGTGACCCTGGGCAAGTCACTTTATCCTGTCTGCCTCAGTTTTCTCATCTGTAAAATGAGCTAGAAAAAGAAATCGCAAACTATTCCAGTACCTTGTCAAGAAAACCCCACATGGTGTTGTAAAAATTCAGACATGGCTGAAAAATGGCTCAACAACAAAGCATGGTACAGTGGAAAGAGTACAACTCTAAAGTGAGAAGAATGGAGTTCAAATCATTCCTCTGATTTTGACTTCCTGGGTAACATCGGGCATTTCACTTGACCTCTGTGGGAAACAATTTTCTGAGCCCTGAACTTTGTTTTAAGGGATAGGCTTAAGCCTACTAGGTTCCAGGGGATCAGGGAACTAATATTGAAGGAAAAACTCTAAGAACTTATTGGGGGACTTAGGAATGGGCAGAAGGCTAGAGAAATGATAACAGAATCAAAGAAGGCTGGTTGCACTGGAGGTTTGTGGATAATGGTGGAAAGATTATGTAGAATTATTATGGGGAAGCAGATGGGGAAGCAGATGGCCTGTTGGGTGAGTGGGAAGGGGTATCTTTCTACAAGGCTTTTGGGCCCTGACTTTAAACTTATAGTAATGAATAGAACATTTTGCGTACACAAACTTATCATAATAGCTTACCAACTATGTATTCAAAGAGATTCCAACTCAGAGGTGTGATTAGGAATTTTTGTACCTGGGGCAAACAGAACTAAAAACACCCTGAGTTTCTGGAGTTTGGGAAAGAAGATGCAGATCCACACATCCACACACACACCCCACCTGCCATTTCCAGAAGAGAGAGACACTCCAAGATATTATGAGGCTGCTGTTGTGAAGGGACACTAACTGTCCTGTCTCGCAAGGAATGCAGCCATTCGGTAGCTTCCTATTCAAACTAATTAGTTTTGATAGTTTTTTTTCACACTGGCATTCAAAAAGCACAGAGAGGTTGGGGAATTTTTGGGTGAGGGAGTGATTACTCTTAGAGCAGACAGACAGATAGAAGATTTTGAAGAGAAGCAGGGCTGAAATAGGAGTTGAGATTTTACACACACACACACACACACACACACACACACACACACACCCCCCTATAATAATGTATAATATTAGAATTGAAAGGGACCTTAAGAATCAACTATTGATTTTACAGAAGAAAACAATGAGGTTCAAAGGAGAGAAAGTAATATCCAAAGTTACAGAGGAAGGCACATTTAAGTCAGTTAGTTTGTGGCTGGGCTGAGAGAGTCATATGAAGCCCACATCTCATAGTTTGAGACTATTAGAGCTTAACTTTGCCCAACACTCTTATTTAATATAGGAGGAAATAGAGATCCACAGTTGATTTCAGAACCGTCACCAGCATGTAGTTCTCTTGACTCCCAATTTACCATTTTCAGTAAATTCATCAAAATTTTGGCTCCTTTGGAGATAAGGTCACTGATCTATATTTGTTGTTGTTGTTGATTTGTGTCTGAGTCATCATGACCCCATTTGGGGTTTTCATGGCAAAGATACTGGAGTGGTTTGCCATTTCCTTCTCCAACCCATTTTACAAATGAGGAAACTGAGGCAAGCAGGGTAAAGTGACTTGTCCAGGGTCACATAGCTAGTAAGTGTCTGAGGTCAGCTTTGAACTCAGGAAGATGAGATCTTCCTGACTCCAAGCCCAACACTTTTCCCACTGTGCCACCTAGCTGCTGGATTAGATCAGTAGTCCTTTATTGCCATGACCTAAGACCAATAACTAAGGCAGTGATTGCCTTTAGTTCTTCAAGGTATATGTTGGCTCCACACACCATCAAATCCTTCCTCCCTCCACTGCCCATGAATGTTTAAGGAACTTAAGAGTGCAAAGCTTGGAGGGGGAAAAAGTCTCGAAGAGGGGGGACTCAAGGGAATGATTCCCTCTTCCACACTGGCCAGTATTAATTGCCCACAACTAACCGCCTCCTCTCTCTGGGAGACCTCCTCTGAAGAGGAAGAGAACTCCTAAGCAGGAGGAAGTGTTTCCACATTCCCAGGGAACCCTAGCCCTAGCAAGGTCTGAGATCCCTGAAATGCATTCTTTATCTCCTTACAGGACAACTTACACTTGAAACTAGGTCTTTTCCCAGCCCCCTTGAGTTTTATAAAAGCTTGAGGTGCCAGGGAAAGAGACAACATGGGTTAAATTCTTAGGCTTGTTTGTGTCATGGACCTCTTGGACAGTGTGCTGAAGCCTATGGACCCCTTCTCAGAAAAAATGTTCTTAAATAAAATACATAAATTTACAAAAGAAAACAACTGTGTTAAAAGTTAGAAAAATACTTTTCTAAAAAGTTCGCAAACACCAGGTTAATAATCCCTTCCATAGAGAAGTCCAAAGTCCCGAGGATAGAGAGAGAGAAGCATCCCTAGGAAAACATCAGAGGTGTTCTCTTCCTTTCCCTGCCTTATCTCTGACCTGATGAGGCCCCTTTTCCATTAGCGGACAATAGGTAGGGAAGGAGGTGAGCTTTCCTGGCTTGTCGATAGTTCTTGGGAGTCTAGATGACAGGGTATACTGTGAGGCCAGCTGCTTTTTTACCCTACTAAGGGGATAGGCTTTCTGGACAAGGGAAAAGAAAATGGTCAATCAGGGATGGGCCTCCCACCCTAGCCCCAAGATGAACCACAGGCTGTTTCTTCAGATCCATCCAATCCTTAATCTCTCTGTGAAAGCCTACTCTCTGTCTCCAGGCGAATCCTTCTTTCACCTGTTCTACCAAGCCACAACTGCATCCTCCCACTAGGCTCTGTTCCTTCCCTCTTCCTTAGAGGAACACAATCGCTATCAGCTTTCCTTTAAATCTCCTGCCCTTAGGTATATTTCACTACCCTTGGACAATTTCCAGTCCTGGGTCAAAGCCCCAATCAATCTGCTCTAGTTACCACTAAAATTTGAATAGCAAATAGCAAAGATCAGCTTTTGAAATCTTTAACTAAAAAAAAGTTAAGTCAAGGCAGCCTCAATCTTTCTGGGTAGCTTTATGATTTTATTGCTTGAATTATGTTCCTGCTAATACTTGACTTTTAAATGAGTTTTATGCATCTATGGGAAAGTATGTGTTTCACTTAGTTGTCATATCTGTCCATGTTTTAAAATGTTTGCCTTCCTAAATAAGAGAAGGTTGTGAAATAACTGATAATGTTTTTTTCCCTAACCTTAAAGCAGTTTGTGTGACTTATTTGAAAAATGAATTTAATCATACGTGCATGAAAAATATTTGATATACTGGAAAGTTAGTGAATAGAAAGAAAAGTCAAGAAAAGGCATTTTTAGGGGTATTTAAAAAAAAAACTTAGTCCTTAGAAACAGGTTCAAAATCCTGTCTCTAACATTAACTAGTTGTATGCCCTCGGTTAAGTCTCTTTGTGATCCAGGCTAACTCCCTTAGACTTATCAATTAACTGACAAGTTGTACTCTACTTAAGTAGATACTGCTAATAGTATATGAAAAACCATTGGCAAGAATATACAGAGTTTATAGTTATTAAAAGGCAACTTTCCATTTCAGAGAGGAACATGTGAGTAAATGAGAGCTGGATATTGGTTTCTTCACAGTGAAATCAGAGAGTCTAGACCAATATTTCAGAGAAATGTACTGTCTGAACTGGTTTGTACTGTATAGCAACAAGCAAATATGCTTCCAAATCTATCGCTAACATCTAGTGAAGAAAATTAAAATGATGTCATGGTGAGCGTAGCCTTTCTTTTATGGAAACTGTTGGGGTTAACAATTATCAAGTGGGGAAGAAAATAATAAAGACATTTGCAGACTGCTAAGAGATATGGGCAAAACTTTTAGCCTAATAATAGAACTGCTGTAAGTCTATAGAAGAGAATATATAAGAATACTTTTCTTTTCTTCCTTCTCTACTTTTTTTCCCTCACTTTCTTTATTGCATACTCAGTAGATAATTGAAAAGTAATAGGAAGAAATCCCAAAATCCAGACAGATAAGTATGGATATAGCCTCTTAGAATTTTTATATACTGATAATAACTAAATTGATTTCTAAACTAATGCCAGTGGTTTCCTAACTATATAAATATATATTTAGTGGACACCTTTTTAAACTCATGTTTTTCCTGTGCTTCAGGATAAAGAGGTAAAGATTACTGTTTGAAATACCATAAATACAAAAGTTTTCTCTTCTGTATTTGTAGCCAAGGGTCAAATCATGGTCAACAAATATTAGTTGAATACTTCATATTTCCATTGTTTTCTGATCCCAGTTTCTACATTTTTAGCTTTTTCTTATCTCACTGAACATCTTTAAATATTTCAAATTTTAAATGAAATATAACCATTAAAAATAAAATATTAAATTGCTATTTATGACAAGGATGGCTATAATATTGGATCGTAAATTTCCATCCTAGTCAGATTTAAAACTGATATCAATATTTCAGCTTTTCAGGAGATTAAATACTTTTATAACATCAATTACTGAAAGATTTAAATGTTTGTTATAGAATCATGATAAGTTCTTACTTAAATCACAAAGCAATATAATATATTCCAATTGCGAAAGTCCACATTAATATTCATTCTACAAACATCGATACTTGTCAATAAACTGTTGAAGGGCCTGGCATGCTATGGTCCATGGGGTCATGAAGAGTTGAACCCAACTGAATGACTGAGCAACAACAGTGAAAAGAATGATGAACTGGGAGTCATAAGGCCTGATTTCAAATTCTGCCTTTGCCATTTTCTTCCTGTCTGATCCCAGAGAAGTCGCTAGACCTCTCAACCTTGATTTCCTCATCTATAAAATGAGAGAGTTGGCCTAGATAGCCTCCCTTCCAGCTCTAGACCTGTGATCCTAAATTGAGCCATCCTAGGCCATTCATTCATTCAGTAGTAGCAGCTTAGGTCATGTGCAGGAGAGTTTTATCCATCTTGGTTCATCACCATGCTTCAGACCTACCAGCCATGTGGCCTGAAAGAGGATTCTTAAGCCCATTAGATTCTCCTCCGGTATAAAATGATGGTGATGGACTGGATGATCTATAAATTTCCTTTCAAGTCCAATATTCTATGAGCTGCCTAAAATCTTTAAGGAGAAGTCTCTTAGTGTAGTGAATTCCTCTTCTCTGGAAACCTTCAAGCAGAGACTAGATTGCAACTCATCATGGGCAATTGTAGGTGGAATTCATCATTGTGGTAGAGGTTCATTTTGATTCAGTTCGACAAGAATTTATTAATGAAATACCATGTTCAAGGCAATGTACTAGGAGCTGGAGGTACAAAGACCAAAAAAAAAAGTATCCCTTGATTCCTTACCTCAAGGAGTTTGGCTCCCTTTTGCCTCTGGGATCAAATGTAAGCTCACCTGTTTAGATTTTAAAGACACAACTTTGTCTTAACTTCTCTTTCCAACTTTATTGTTCATTACTACATTTACCCCTACTCTACTGCTATTCAATCATTTCAGTCATGTCCAGATCTTAGTTGGGGTTCCATTTGGGGTTTTCTTGGCAAAGATACCAGAGTGGTTTGCCATTTCCTTCTCCAGTTCATTTTACAAATGAGAAAGTGAGGCAAAGAGGATTAAGTGACTTGCCCAGGGTTACACAGCTAGTAAATGTCTGAGGCCAGATTTGAACTTATGAAGATGAGTCTTCCTGATTCCAAGCCCCTTGCACTACCTAAATGCCCTACTCCTACTCCACCAGCCCGTAAAATTGCCCTTCTCCCTTTCTGACACTCTGTATTTCATCTCGTGTATTTATGCCTTTGCACTGGCCATCTCCCAGATCCGAAATTCCCTCTGCCTCCCTGAATCTCTCTCTTAAACATTAAGCTCTGATGCTACCTTCTACATGAAGCCTTTCTTGATCCTGGTTTTGAGTGCCTTCAGGACCAAACTGTATACCTTGTGTCTAACTACTTTGCATTCTCTTGTGTTTATCTTTATATTTATTCTCTTTGCATGCACTTATTGTCTTCCCCATTAAAATGTAAGTTCCTTGTGGGTGAGGGTCATTTCATTCATTGGTATTTGTATCCCTAGTAGCTAGCATAGGGCTTAATAAATATTTGTTGATGGTCTCTGAGGTTTCTTCCAACCCTCTAGTTCTGTGATTATGTGATACAAAGTTCAAAATAAAAATAAGTGTTGAACTATTTCATCCATGAGAATAGTTTCGTCCTTTTCCTTCAGGACTTTGGTAATAAATTTAAAACAAAAAAAACCTAGAAATCAATCATCTCATTTTACAAATGAAGAAACTGAGACACAGAAAGTTTAATAATTTGCTCATAGTTACACAGTAAATAGCCACCAGCACACAGATAATCAGCAGAACTAGGATTTAAATGGAGGATCTTTGACTAAATCTATTTCTATTTTCCACTACAGCAAGCTGTCTACTTTTGTATATAATTTACAAGCTTCCAAGAAAGCTCTTCTCCATTTTTTTCCCTTAAGCATCAAGGTAAAAATTTTTTAAAAGTAATTTATAGTAGTGTAATATGATTTGCCATTGAAAGTCATATCATACTATTATAAAAGGTACCTTATAGTCTTTGGAAAATTTATTTTCCAACTACTATAGTTACGGTTTAAGATTAAATATGGATTTTTTAAAATGTGCATTTATATTATGATGAATTTTATTTGCACGCTATAGTGCAGTGTAATTGTATTTCTACAGTGCTTTTGACCATTAATATAATAATAATAATAAAATTGTATTGGCCATATATTTGGAAGGGATGGCTCTTAATTTGAAACAACAATCTGACTCAAGAAATCACAGTAGTAGACGTTTCAACAAATACCACTGTGTTTGGAAACTACAGCCAGAGACAGCCCTCTCTGCCTTCTGTCTTGCAAGGATTGATTTGGAAGGCCCTGAGGGAGGAAAAAAAAAAAAGCTGTAGTTAGGAGGTAGAGCTAAAGCTATTGTGGAAAGGAAGAAGTTACATTCTTCCTGTTATGACAGGAAATGCAGACAAATGTGCTTCCTGACCATTTGCTCAGCAGGGAATGAAGCATTCTCTGACCTTTACCTTAGGTACATTTTGACTTAGTTGAGCTAGTAAACATGTTTTTTACACTCCTCCCCCCACCCAAATAGTAATCCACTCTCTTTTAATTTTCTTCAATAATTCTTTCTATATGCAGTTACATATTTGACTCGCTGAGTGGCATGTGTTTTCATCAAGGATGAAAATCAAAACAAACTAGTATTTGTAGGATTTTTGTAGCAGGAATGTGACTTATAATCTTCCGGGTTTTTTTTAAAGAACTAAACATGTTAAGTGACATTTTTATTAGAATGCACAATGCTCAGAATGAATGGGAATAGGATCTTGTGAATACTAATAAATCTAATAATTTGTAGGTTATTTCATCCATTAACCAGCACATCTATAAAATATTCCACCTCTCAATTCTCTTATGAAGACAATTGTCATACCAAAGATCAGTAGAAACATTAAAAAAACTCAGAACCTGGGTCAGCTTCAATAAGTTTATTGATTATACAATTTCACTTATTCACCATCTACTCTAAGATTAAGATGGCAATATACTTAAAATAGAATGAAAAAAACAAAATTTTCCCACTAGAGCTCTAAAGCACAAGTTTTTGTAAGCCCCTTATTTTAAACTGTTCGTCATGTTCATGCTTTCAGAACATCCAAGTTGAAAGTGCTGCTCTTTAGAGCTACTATGACATTCTTCCAAATCGTGGCTCAATATGCTTGAGGCTAAGAAGGACAATAGTCCTATTGGTAGCATAACACACTGCTGTCTCATCCTTGTAAATTATGCTGGAGGGTTACAAGCACATGGTAGCAGTCTGCTTAAAGAGTCCCTTAATGCTCTTTAATGAGCCTTTCATTTAATATGGCAGGCCTAGGCGTTGCATAAAGGAAGGCTTGTCTGAAATACCAGTCTGCAAGGGTACTACTTCCTTACACCATGTGTAATCATGAAGGCTTGAGCTAGCAAGTCTTTTAATGGCACACTGAATTAAACAAAATAAAAGCAAAGAGGCACTTGAAAAAGCAGCACCAAAAAACATCTTACTATTAGAATATGAGGGGGGAAAAATTCATGTTTAACCCCAAACTTCCTATTTGCCAATTAGAGATTATCATGCTAAAAGTCTGACTTCATCTCTTATTTTTTACACATATGTAGTATATTTTAAAGGATGAAGAATTTGTGTCTATTAATCATCCTTATTATTGCCTCAGATACTGGATTTTCTTAATGTGAGAATGGGCTATGTCATAAGGAGTAGCAGTGTGTGTACACACACACACACACACACACACACACACCCCATTTTCTGAGCCTGTCTTTTCATTTATAAAATGAAGGGATTGGTCTAGATGAATCTCTACTGACCTTTCTAACTCTAGAGTTTATAGACTAGTGATTGCAGCTTGTGTCAAAATATTTTCAATTGTATTTGAGACCAGTCTTCTGAGGTTAGAACTAGATTCTTCTTTGATTAACATGGAGTAGCTGCTATTTCCAAAAGATTACTCACTTACATCTGTATTTATTCAGAGACTATGAACCTTCCTGATCATCCACATGGTTGGCAATAAAATTCTCCTAAGGTGAACCTGTTAATGGGGCAAAGTGGAAGTGACTTGAAGTGCCCTCTCACTACCCTTTAGAAAATAATACAGAATTTATCTTCTGTTTATAGAACAGAATTGATTTTGCATTTATTTGCATTGCCTGTGTTTAATTCACACACTTACCTTATTATTCACTCAAGGCTATGAGCAGACTTGTATTTGCTACCAATTAAAATATTTCTTATTTTGTTCAATTTAAACAAACATCCATAAATACAGAACCAATGTCTGCCCACTGGTACATGCATGTGGTTCCCATTGGCTTCTTTGAGAACCTTCTGAGCATCTGAGGGCAACGTCTGCTATTGAGTCCACATAAAATTGGCTTTGGTTTGTGGTTGGAACCTAGAAACCATCTTGCTCCCAATTTTAATATTTTTTTCTTAGCATAAAAAGCAAGCCTTGCATTCTTGATGAATATTTTATTTAATTTAACTTCAGCAGTCATCAACATCCCCAAAGATTAGTATCTTTATAAACAATACAGTACTCTCTTCTTCTTCTTCTTCTTTCTCCCTCTCTCTCTATGTATGTATATGCATATATATATGTAATAGACATTCAGTAAATATTTGTTAAATAGAATAAAGAATGTGATATATTATTGAATGTTTTCAGCCTATAATATATTTAATAGTGGGAGACAACTCTAATAGAAAGACTAGTGAATTTTGAGAAATGAATTCTATTCCTAGCTCTTCTAGTGACTCATTATGTGACCTTGGACAAAGAATTTCACATCTTTATTTCCAGCTCATCATCTGTGAAGTGGGAATGATAAACTGTGCCTATCAATTACTTCAAGGTGATAGTGTCAAGTTTTGTGAGATAATATATTGGGAAGACTTTGAAATTCCTAGAATAAAATCCCTGTGTAAAGTCAAAGGCATCAACAAAAAGTAGTATTATGATAATTATTACATGCTCCATTTCCAACACCAAAACCACACAAAATGATGAACACATCTCAATTTTTCTTATGTTCCACATTGCAGCTAATGTACAGTAATATTAAAAATTACAGTTAAAAAAATGAACATATTGCTTTTCCCTCTCATTGGGAGAAAAGCTTCCAAATTACATAACCTAAATATGCTGTATAATAAATTTCTATTTATTGCTTCATTCTTGAGTCCAGAGAATGCATAATTAATCAGGCATATTTATTCTAGATAGCTCAAATCTGCCTATTTGCTATTTTAATGTCCTTTTACTGCCTTGTTTTGTCACTACTGTGCAGTCTCAATTACGTCATACTTCAGAAGATCTGTGATTTCACTAAGTGCTTACTTCCTTCATTGACACAAATCACAACAGCACCATACTTTACTAGCCATTCTGCATGAGTCGCTGTGGGGCAGCTAGGTAGGGCAGCAGATAGAGTGCGAGACTGTGAGTCAGAAGATTCATCTTCCTGAGTTCCAGGCCTATGTCCAGCCTCAGACACTTGCTAACTGTGTGACCCTGGGCAAGTCATTTAACCCTGTTTACCTCAGTTTCTTCATCTGTAAAATGAGCTGGAGAGGGAAACGGTAAACCACTCCAGTATTTTTGTCAAGAAAACCCCAAATGAGGTCACGTGTCAAACACAACTGAAATGATAAAACAACAACAATGAGTTGTTATGGCTAGAAAAAAAAAAGTCATCATCTGATGGGTAACATTCAAATAATGAGCCTTTCTGGATTTAGGTGGGCTTGTTCTCCACTGGTAGACATATAGTTTTTGTCTCTCACAAGTCTCATACTTGAAATGTTTTCAGGTTGTTAGGACCTGCCTCATTATACTGAATACAGCTTCTGAGAATCAAGTCACCTCCATCTCACAATAAGGCATCAGAGTAGGATTTTAATGAGCTTACAGAACTTTCCAGATCTCTGTATGCCCAAATCTCTACTTTTCTAACTATTCTCTGGCATGAGTAAGAGTTTATGAAGTGGACTCATCTTCAGTCCTCTACAGAAAGTGATTACATTTGGAAAAGTCCAGAATTTCAAGATGATTTTGATGATATATTTATAGGGTCGGTCAAAACAAAGTTGAAACAAAACCAATGAAAGGGGTCGAAAGAGTTAATACTGCTTTGATTTGTACTTTCATGCATTTTAAATGTCAGTGCCATGTAATCCTAGAATCACGGAACTGAGAATTTGAGGATCACAATGCAGTTTCTTACCCAATGTATGAATCCTTTCTATAACACCACTGAGATCCTCCACTTAATTAAAGCATCAAATTTAGGAAATATCTGAATACTTTGACTTTGGTAAGTGAATTTAACCTCACTGGAAAGAAACTGAAAGTGCAGCTAGTCGGCACAGGTGGACAGAGAGATGTCCCAAGAGTCAGGAGTATCAGAGTTCAAATGTGGGCAAGTAACTTAACACTGTTTGCCTCAGTTTCCTCTCTATAAAATGAGCTGGAGAAGGAAATGGCAAGCTACTCTAATATCTTTGTCAAGAAAACCCCAAATAGGGTCACAGAAAGTTGGATATGACTGACCACAAAAATGAAATCATCAATGAAGTGCCTTCCAAATTCTATGATCCTATATTAGCAGTGAATGGGAGCTTGCTACTTCATGAGGCAGCCTTTTGTTTTGTTTTGGTAGTTCTGGTAATTATACTCCTTTTGTTGTGCTAAAATATACTTCCCTTTATCTTCCATTGATAGGCTAGATGTCCCTTGGAGCAACACAAAACAACTTGGCTATCTTATTCCCATGAAAGCTTTCAAATAAATACCTTTAGAAAGCTACCAAATCTCTTACTCCTTTCCAGTCAAAATATTTCCAGTTTCTTCAGGCATGTCTTGTATGACATCATTTACATACATCTACTATTCTATGACCTTCCTCTAGCTTTTCATTAGGCCTCTTAAAATGTGGCAGCCCAAACTGAATGCTAAAAGCTGAAAACAGCCTGATCAGCAGAGATTACCATGCTCTATGATTTTCTGAAACCTGAGGTTGTGTTATCTTTTTTACATATCTATCATATTTTGGCCTCATATAAAGCTTATGTTCAGCTCTTTCATCATCATCATCATCACTATCATTTATATAGTACCTACTATGTGCCAGGCACTGTGCAAAGTTCTTTATAAACATTATTTCATTTGATTCTCACAGCAACCCTGGCAGGTAAATGCTATTATTATTCCTATTTTACAGATGAGGAAACTGAGGCAGACAGCTATTAAGTGGCTTGCCCAAGATCACAAACTAGTAAATGTCTGAGGCTGGGTTTGAACTCAGGTCTTCCTGATTCCAGGCCCAGAACGCTATCCTTTGCACTAAAATGTTGCTACTCTAGATCCTCCCTAACGTTTGCTTTTTTTTGGAGAGGAGGGTAGGGGAAGGAGGTAAAGTGAAGCTATTATAATCCGACCCAAATTTCATATTCTTAATCCACAAGCCTATTATAAGAGGGTTTGTAATTTACCTGGTATTTTAAAACCCAAGCTCATCAAAGAAATTTCTGAACTTAGCTTCATTTTTTCCTCTTGATTGTGATTGTTTGCAAAAAGAATTTTTTTTTAAAACTCATTCTGTATTAGGCATATTTCCTTTGGGTTCTATAGCCTTAGAATAATTCCTGTTATTTAGAAATACCAACTTTTCTAAATTCTAGATTCATAACAGACTTTGCCCAGAATTACCTTCACTCCCCAATATAAATTGCAGGATGACATGGAATTGTTTTTCCTTATATTTCTCTTATTTTTACCATGACTATAAAGCAGTTCTTTGTTAATCAGAATTAAAACTAGTCTAATACCAGAACTATCCCTCATTCTGACTTCTGAAAGATGAAATTTTCAAAAGTAATATATCAAAAAACTTTGCTTTTAGCAGATTATCTTCTTGAAAGATAAGCCCTTCAAAGAGGGCTCACTTCAGCCCAATTTCAACTTCACACTAGAATGATGAAAACTGAGATCTCAGTAAATGACAAAATTTCACCACCTTCAAGATACTAAACTTTGAAATTCCACTCACCAGCCATTATTCCTTCTGTAACACTTTCTTTAAGCTCACTCCTCTAACCTACATTTGCACTAGACTACCCAGGGGGCAACTGATACTATACCCAGGAATCTAGAAGTAACTGTAGGGTTGACTATCCTCCTAACCCTAGCTTATGAGCCCCCACTGGTGGTGTTCTCTTTATCAGTCAGCAGTAGACTTAGTTCTTTAGCCAAAGACATTTCTTCAAATGATATAACAAGAAAAGTATTCACAAATCACTTCCCAAAACTAGGAATTCAATCTCCTCCAAATACACAAAAGTCCACAGAAGAAAGAGCATGGACTTACAGTACAATAGTAATGAGGAGCATATAGGGAATGCATGTGGACAAGGGTATTCACAACTCCAGAAATGCAGGACTTCAATGTCTGGTCTTCTGAAATAAAATTCTCACAATGTTCTCTGGGTTATAATGGATTATAGCACTAGTAGTAGGTGAGTTGCTCTTCTGTTCATATGAGCTGGCTCCTCACAGAACTTAGCATCTCTGTGGGCTGGCAGCTCAGCACGGGCTGCTCCTTATAAAAGGTGGTATCTCAGTTGCATTGGTCAGTCTGATGCTAGGCTAAGTAAGACAAATTATTTGTCCTCTGGACTGCTGCAGGACTGGTCCTAGCAGGTCATTCAGTTGCTACGCATTTACCAGACTAGACCAGGCAGACTTCTTGGCTGCTCGGACTTTCTCAGGACGGATAGTCTCTGCTGAACATGTAAATCCACTGTATTTGCTGGCTTATTCTTCATTGGCCAGCCAGAATCTTTCACCATATTCACCCACTGGCTGGACTGGATAGTAACTGTGCTGTCTTCAGACAGAGTATTACAATGCTCTTTTCATTTGTATTTCTGTGTTCTTTTAGCTTGAGCAATAACCCAAAGTTTCAGGTGAGCTGAAGCCTCTCCTCTTTAACTTCCTCAAAGCCTCTGATCTAAAGTTTAGCACCTCCAAGAAGGAAATAGAAGATGTCAGGAAGGTACTCCACCAAAGACTTAAGGTGATCAGTCCTAATGTGTCAGTTACACTTCCCAGAAATCTTTTGGAGCTTTATGCAGATGTGCCCTTGAGGCAAGTTCATTGGTCTTCACTAGTCTTTTCATATACCATTGAGTTATCTAAGCCACAGACCTTTTCTAGGATGTAGAATGTTTATTTTGTATTTGAACCATTTCCCCTTAACATTTAAATGTATTTGCCTTTTCACTTCTTATGACCTTTTTTTGCTGAAGTCTTTCCAGGGCACCCTATTACACTTATAATTATCGTACTCTCTCACACACCCTATATTTCAAAGAACCTCCAGTCCTTTGATCTATGGCTATTTCTCCATCCCACTCCGGCTTAATTTACCTCTGTAGACTGCCTTGACCCTCAGTTCTGCCACTTTAATGTTTCACTATCCAGTACCCTGGAATTCCTTGCTTCTCTGACATTTCACTATTTCCAACCTATTAATCTTCATTCATGAAGATTGGTTCAATAAAAACAATTCACACGAGCCTCCATACACTCACACAAGGCAGCACCCCCTCCACGTTTACAATGTACTCCCTCTTCATTTTCATCTCTTAGAATCCTTATGGGGCTTCAATGTTTAGCTAAGGTTCCAACTATTCTGTGAAGAATTCCATGACAACCCTAGTCACGTGTGCTTTCTCCATCATCAAATTACCTTGTGTTTCTGCCTCTTTCTATATACACTATCACCTCAGTGAAATTAAATCCTTACCATTTGACTTTTCTGCTCCTGCTTCCAGGCTGTGACAGTCATAAGAGGTCACAGAATAAAGCTGGTTTCACCACTACACACCTATGGAGCATAAACTTAGATGTGATTTCACTGCTTCTTTTTAAAAATTCTTTTTAATTCTTTTAATTTTTTTATTGATTTCATTATTTTAATCATTAGCTTAATCATTAAATACAAACAAGCAAAAAGGACAGAAAGTGAAACTATGAATTTCAGTTATGTAGATTGTTTTAAAAGCATATATTAAATTCACCTCCTTTGTGTCCCCTTCTGACCTTCTTTTTGTTTTCTTCAGCACTCACTGCTTCTTGACAATAGTTAAGATCTCTTCTTACTGAATTTCTATCTCATTGCCTCACAACACTTGTTCCCAATCTTCTCCCCTTTCCCCAAGTCTCTAGACCCACCCCAGTAGGATCTGCAGTTTTCATCACCTACTTCACTGATTCACTAATATTCTGACTGAGGCTAATTGATATAAGCTCCCTCAAACTGCCTCCTTCATTCTTCAAAACTTCTCTGTATTATCACCTACTCTCTTTTTTTTTCTGGTCTCAGAAGAAAAAATATCACGATTCTCTATTCATTCTGGCCTCCTACAGAACCTGGCTCCTACAGTCATTTAGTGAATTTAATAAGATGAAGCTTATACAGATTTTTAAAAATTCTTTGGTATGTGATATGGTGATATGGGAGGTAGAAGGAATATATTACAAAAGGTAGATGATAGAAAAATGATCAACATGTATGTATAACATATATCCACACATGTGTATACGTATATACATACATGTATACGGACACGTATACATTATATGTTTATTAGCATATGTATATGTACATGCATTGTTATATATGGATATGCACATGTGTATATGTATGTATGTATGTATATGTATGTGTATGTAAATTGAGAAAGACAAGCTGGTATATGTATGTGTGTATATATATATATAACTTTCCTTAAAGTCATGAAGATGTCTATTCAAGTCCTACTTCTGATACATATTGTCTATGCTACCCTAAGAAAATCAATTAATCTTTGAGTGGCATGGGTGATTCTCTAAGTTGCAAAGAAAGGCACTACTGATATTGGTAGAGGGAGTTTCCTTCTCCAGAAGTTCCCTATGGCAGTAAAATCATAGATCCAGTCCACATTCCTACTCCATCAGGAAAAAGTTAAATTTAATAGGTATATGTTGGGAATTATACATGATGTTAAAAGAAAAAAGATGTTATGAAAATTAAATTTAATTGATATAAATTTAAAGTTCTATACTTGAATTCAAAAAAGCAACTTTACAAGATAAGATGGGAGAATATAACTAGATAATGTTTTATATACATATATGTGTGTATACACATATATACGTATGCACACATCATATATACACATTATATATACATGTACATATGCACATTATATATATACATACATACACATATATGTATGTGTATGTGTATGTGTACATATAGTTTAAGTTGACTGCAAGAGTCAACAATTACAACACAGGAACCAAAAAATTAATGAGTTCTTAGTCTGTATTAAGGGACAAAAAGTGTCTCGCACATGAAAAGTGTCAATCCCAACCTGGTCAGCAGACTGAATCTGTAGTGTTGCATTCAGGACTAGGCACACTATTTTGGAGCAGTTCCAAAGGAGGACAGGCAGGATAGTGAGGGGCTTTAAACCATGCCATATGAAGACTAGTTGAAGGCAGTGGGGATATTGACATCAGTAAAGAAGAGCTAGGAGAAGTATATCATTGTCCTCCAAATCCTTAAAGTCATCAAGAAGAGGAGTTTTATTATTTTTACTTAGCTCCAGAGGGCAGAGCTAGGAGTCATTAGTGGCAGATGCATAGAGGCAGATTTAAACCCAATGTTAGGGGAAGTTTACAATTTAAAGCATAACAAGTATGATAGAACAAAAATATAATCGACTGCCTCAGTCAATAGTGGGTTTCTGCTCACTGGAGCAGAAGTTCTTAACCTTTCTGTGTGTTATCAATCCCGTCTGGTGAAGCCTGTTAACCACTTCTCAGAATATTGTTTTTAAATTCATAAAATTAAAATATGTAAATGTGTGTATATATACATATATATATATATATATATATATATATATATATATATATATATATGTATGTGTTGCAAAGGAAACCAATTGTATTGAAAAGCAGTTGTCAAAACATGTTTTTAAGTTCATAGAATTTAGGTTAAGAACCCCTGGTGACTAGAGAGCTTCACATAAGAGTTGGCTATCCACTTGTTGCAGATATTATAGAGACAATTGTTGATCAGATACAGGTAGGACTAAATGGTCCTTTTAAATGATAAGATTTTGTGATTCTACTCAAAAGCAGCTCAATCTCATTCCCTATCAGTCACAGATGACTGTCAACCCGGTATACCCAGCCCTCATCACTCCTGAATTCTAGTTCCTTTTACCAACTCCCTACTGGACACTTCTTCCCAACTTTGATATCAGGGTTTCAAGTTCAACATGTCTATCACCTTCCCCCCAGAGCTTTTCTTTCTCTAAACTTCCAGAGTTCTATTAAGGACACCAAGACTTAGTCACCTTTGATTCTTCTCTCTCTTTTACCATGCTAAATCCAACTAGTATCCACATTCTGTCAATTCTACTGTTTCAATATCTCTCATATCCATCCCTTCTTCTTCATTTACATAACCACTAGAGTCACTTATCTCCTTGTCCTCATTGCCCTCCCTGCCCCTTTACTCCATTAGTCATACAACTACCAAAATTATCTCCATGAAGACCTTTACAACTTTACCTTCTGATATTTGTCTTCTGTCAGTCTCATTCAGACATTTAGCCCTAGATGGCACTTAGCACCATCTCTGGGTCACATTCCTAAGCAACCTGATTCTGAGAACTCTGAGAAGCACAGATTTCACCACATCCCTCCTCTGCTCAAAAAACTCCAGTAGGATAAAATATAAACTCCCCAACCAAGCATTTAAAGCTCTCCATAATCTGGTTCTAACCACCTTCCCAATCATTTCATATTATGTACCTTCATGTATCACACATTCCAGAATTTAGCAGTTAGCAGTCCAATGGGTAGACCCCTGTTTCCTCTCCACATTTTACCTTCCATCTCTGTCTATACATTTACATGAGACTCCCCATGCCTGAAATTTACTTCCTTCTCATTTCCACCTATTAGAATGATTGTCTTCCTTCAAGGATTAAATGAGATTACCTTTACTCCATGAAGCCCATTCTGATATAGTCAGTTTCAGTGCTTTTTCTTAACTCAAATTACTTTGACTTTGTGTCTTTACATATGTGATATGTTCTTGAAGAGTAGAATGTTACCTCCTTGACAAGCTTGCATGTAGTATACATTAAATATATATTGATTAGACTAGAATGATGTGAACTTTGTATTTTTCCCACTGCCCAAAATAGTACTCTTCAAACAGGTGATATCTAATCCAAGTTGTAGAACTGGACTTAAAAATATTTCTAAAGAACCTAGTATATGAAACTTAGTGAAGAAGAGAGAGGTAGAAAGTCCAAGAAACTTTCTTTGGGTACTTAACTCACAACCGTCTCGAAAAAAAATACATCTTATATCTTAATTATTTTCTTGGTTCAGCCTGACTTGAAAAGTATATGCACTTAACCTTCTTGCCATGTCCAGAACAAAGTTGATGAGAAAATATGCAGAAAACTCTATCTAGCTATTAAACAAACAAAAAAGGCAATTAAAATCATTAGTATCTACTGAAATTATGACTAAGTCTATACTATCTGAAGGAAATTTTATTTTAAATAAACAATGTTGATTTTAAGCATTGGGGTTTTCAATACTATTTATGGGGAAATATGTCATTTGGCAAAAGACTTTATTTCCTATAGTTTCTATTTGCTTCTTTAAAATTGTGGATGCATTCCAACAATTACCTAAGGAATGCAGCTTATTCTTTCAACTTCAAAAGTGCATAAGTCTAATTTATGCCCAGTTTTCCTCTTGAAAAATCTGATTTTAGGACTTGATATAGGCATAAGCTAAATGGTAAATTTGTAGGAAGATTTAAATTTCAAAATCCAAAGACTTACTACTGTGTCATTTTACATCTGAGGCTTTTAAAATCCAAGATGTAAAGGAATTTAACGGTGGTCAATATCTGTAGACTAATTTTATTTTCAGTACATAGCTAACTTTTCAAGCCATCAGAAAATTGAAGAAAAAATTTTGTTGAATTGTGCTGCTCACTTATACATTATTGATTTATTCCTTGTCACTATGCATGCTTATTGATGTGCACATCAGAAACATTCTTTCCTCTTAACTACCTTAAACAGTTTCCTTGCTCACCTAAAGTTGAAAATACTCTTTTTGAAACAGAAATATGGACTTCTCCCCATTGCAAACTGTTGTAAAAGTATGAAAAATGTAATCATTATAGTACATTATCATGTTTAAATGTAAAAGCTCTGAATTGCAATCTTTGTCATTGAGTGGCATATTTTAAAAGAAGAGTAATATCCTAGATCTCTTTAAGAACATTAATGCTTAAAAACAATTTTATCTAGCTATGAACAATGGGGAAAAGCATTATGAAATACATTTGGAGAGATGCTATGAAGAACATGAACATAATACTGAATTAAATTTAGACCAATTAAGAACAAAATTTGAAGATTTTCTTAAATGGTTTAATATATTTGTCACTCAATCTGCAGTTTTAATAAAAAAAACTATATGCATTGCATTTTGTGATAAGTGTTATTAAGTATGCATCATCCTGAAGACTATTTGATTAAGCTAAATGTATAGAAGTACCTAAAGGTAAAATAAATAGTGACTTTAAAGTTATTTTAGTACTTAGGGGAACTTTGATGGCCATAAACTCTAATGAGCTAAATTTTGAGGTTTCTCTTCTATAGAAACCATGCAGTATGGAGATAGTCCATCTACAACTTTGTGGTCACCAAGTCTGATTTTAAATATACATTAAAGTCTTTTGAGTCAATACAGTCTATATTTTGCATGTGACATGTTGCCTATTTCACTTATTAAAATAATACTGATGTACAGATGTACTGAAGTAAATGCCTCTTCTCTTCCTGAGTGGTTGCTTCTTAATGGCTTAAAGATGAAAACAGTTGAAGAGCATTTGTATTTCACAGAGCAGCAGATAAACAGAGCAGTGAAATCTGGCACCAAGCACCTTGCACAAGCCTTTTTAAATTTTTTTTCCTTCAAATCAACAAGTATTTGTTAAACTTGTGCTATGTGCCAGGCACTGTACTAAGAGCCAGGAATGCAAAAAGAGCAAAAACATCAAATAACAGCAACAAAAAAAAAAACATTCCTTGCCCCTCAAGAAGCTTACACTCTAATAAGGGAGGCAATATGCAAACAACAATGTACAAACAAGAAATATAGAAGTAAAATTAAAGGTAATCGCAGGCAGAAGACACTAGAAGTAAGGTGAACAGGAAGACTAATTGTATATGGTAAGATTTTATCTGGAAGTTGCATATAGGGGGTGCTTCATAGGTGCTTTTTATCTGAAAAAGTTGAATAAATCTATACTCTTAAGACCTTGCTACCAATGATATCTATAATGATTCCATTATTTTTTACTCACTCTTAAAAAAAACAAAACAAAACTCTACTGCATTTAACTCTTTGAGATTAGTAATAACTGATCTTGTACCTATACAAGACTAGTGCCAGATAAGCTGCTTTTTGAAGTAGTTCTGTAATAAGATATGACAATATTATAAAATCTATATTTTGTCATAAGCATCTTGGTGAGAGCTACAAACATAGTACTACAGAAAGAATGTGTGCTGTTAGCATGCAGTGCAAAGAAAAATACAGAGAATGGATACGTAAAAGACATTTTTGAACTGAAAGACTAGCTGGTAGGAAGGAGTAACACAGAAATGTCAGGTTCTCTGTGGTGTGACCAGCAGGGATTCCAAGGTGGAAAGAGGTTACATTTAGTATTAGTTTGCATTAGGAATTCTAACAGATTAAAACACTTCGTAAATTACATGGATTTGAATTCTGCTACCACTGCGCTAAGCTACCAATTCCCACGTAATTGTAGATAAATAGTACTTTGCCAATGTTCCCTTCACTTAAATCAAATATCTTCCATGCATATTTAATAAATAAAATATAAATCTTTTATTAATGAAACCTATACTTTTATTTACCTTTAAGAGGAGAAAAGTGACCTGTCTCTAATTTACTTAGAAAATTACACCAGGGGAAAATCAATGTCCACAATTTTTTATAGCATTTATAATTGATGTTCTAAGTTTTCACCAAATTTTTAGGATATCATAGATTACCTCCAAGGAATCTTTATGCTTTTCCCTCTCTTTATTGTATTTATTGCCCCACACTGGCAGCCAAATAGGGCTCATCATCTTAATATGTTACAGTAGATTTTTTTTTTTATGTAAGAACTGGAACCAGGACCTTACAACCAGGGATTTTCCTCAGATTCAGGTTCAGGTTCTGCTACCGCCTAAGGGACATGCTTTCCTTCCCCTCCCCCTTCCATCTACCATCCCCCAAATTGCCAGGCTTCAGAGTCCCATTGCAGTTGGGCTTCCACTCTGAAGCTCCATCTATTCGCCAGTTCAAATGGCCCCAGACATGCCGCCCTGGAACCCTGAACCGTCCAAGATGCCTGGGATCATCAGAAAGCCCTCTACCTCTGTGCTTCATAGCTTGAATCCTCCCCAACCCGTATTCTCTTTTGTCCTCCCTTTCCACTACATACTTTTTAACTCTCCTCTTAAACCCCACTTCAATCCAAGGTCTTTTCCCTTTACCTTCCCTCCATCTTCTTGTACTTACTAAAGCCTAAATTTTTCCTAAAAACACCGTATTTCTTAGCACTGTCTCTGAAAATGGATGCTCCATTTCTCACACTCACACACAAGGCCAGCAGACATTCCCTCTACTTTTATTACTCAGCAACCACCTCTTATCTTTTAAAGTTCATTCCATCCTATCCAGTTCTTTGTTGCTATCATCTATAGTACCACTCCAGGACACACACACACACACACACACACACACACACACACACACACACACACACACTCCTGCCTTAATTAGTTGTCTCACAATGTTCTTCTCTACCCTTCTTCCCTTTAAACATCGCAGTTCCCACAATCCGTTTCTAATGTGCTTTGACTATACACAGGAGTGTTCATATAGTAAACCAGCATCCCACCCCACTGGAATTCCTAGTTATGATTTTGCTTTAAAACATTGCAAGTCTTAGACAACAGTAGGATGTGGCACTGGGACTGGGAGTCTAGCCAAGATCAACAGGTCAGTGGAAAGACCACTAGTTAGGGAGTTAAAGATCTAGGTTCAAGGCCCAGCTCCAACACTTACTGTGTCAATTTGGTTTTCTCTTAACCTCACTGAGCCTCAGTTTCATCATCTACAGAATGGGAATAAAAATACACATACTTACTAATTCATAGTTTTGTTGTGAAGAAAGCAGTTAAACTCCTCTGGGAGTTCGGAGTGTCATCATCATTATTACCTACATGAGGATACTAGCCGCAAGACTCAAACTTTGTAGGTGATCAAAGGCTCCAAGAGCCAGGTACTCCCTCTATTCCTTCCACCATGACCAAGACTGGTTTCAAAGTGTCAGGGTGCTAATACTTCTCAGTGTTGTCAGTGGGAAAAGGAGCATATCCAGAAATTGAAATCAGTTAACTAGGAAAGGCTTCCTAAAGGAGGTATCACCTGAATTGAGCATTAAAAGATGTGAAAGATTTCAAAGGTGAGATAAAGAAGGGTGTATGCATTCTATGCACTGGAAAATTATTAAACAAATACACAAGCAGGGATGGGTCATGAAAGAGGAAGTTGTTTAATTTAACTGGAAGATAAAGAGGAGGAAGAAGAGTAATATGAAATAAAGATGGAAAGGTAGGTTGGCAACAGATTGTGGAAGGCTTAAATATCAGACTAATTTGTCAGGGATTTTTTTAACTTTATATCATTGTTTCTGAGTAGCTAAGCAACACAAGTTGTCAGATCTATGCAAAAGAAAGATTATTTTGGCAGATGTAGAAAAGATGGACTAGAAAAAGCAATGAGTAGAGGCAAAGTGACTCAGGAGGTGATGAAGGGCTGAATTGGAGTGGTCAATTTGGGAATAAGGAATGGATGGAGAGATATGGAAATAGAAGAAGAGAACTTGGTCACTAATTAGATGTGGATTGAGGGAGAAAAAGGAATAAAGTGCCAAGCTTGGAGTCTAGAAGACCTGGGTTCAAATCCCACTTCAGACGCTTACTACCTATGTGATCATAGGCAAGTCACTTATCTACTCTGTGCCTCAGTTTCTCCATCTGCAAAAAAATGATAGGGTTAGACTTGATGACCTATAAGGCCCCTCCTCTCTCTCTAAATTTTAAGGGTTAGGCTCAGAAACATGATAGCTTGAGAGGGTAGCAGAGTCAAGGGAAGGCTTTTGCTTTTTCTTTAAGTCTAAGGGATGATCAGATAAAAAGTAGAGAAACAGTAAAAGTGAAGGAGGGAATGACTGATGGAACAAATGTTTTAGGGAGTCAATAAGACAAGAATAAAAGGATTGGTAGACTACAGTGAAGAACCAGGTGAGATCAAAAAACATAAATTTATCGTATATACAGTCAGCATAGCACAGCTTAGTGTCTTCCTTCAACCATTCTATAAAGTGGGAGCAGAGAAGACAGATGGTATAAGTGAACCAAAGTAGGAAAATAACAAGGCAAGAATATCAGGCTTTCAAAAGAACAAGAAATGTGAGGGTAGAAGACAGTGACTTGTTGAGATAGTCCACTATAAAGTCAAGATGTTAAAGTAGATGAAGTGCAGTTATAACAGGGGTGATGGGCTGGAATAATAGGGCACAGGAGACAAAGAAAGTCACAGGAAGGGCAAAGAACAGATTTAGGATGGCAAAGATGAGAGTGGAAGAGGATGATGAATTTGGGTTTTCAGAGTTCTGGATCTCAGAGGAAGGGCAGTTCTGGTGATGACATGGTCTAAAGTCTGACTGTTCCATTTATAACATGAATTAGAATGAAGACCAAGCTCCTGGATAGGAAGAGATTAATGAATCAGGCTGAGGGGTTATGAGGGTCAACAACATGAAGAATAAAATCAACACAGATGATGGAGGAATTGGTACAAAGAGAAAAATTAAGAAGAAGCAAAAAGAATAGGAAATGTGAAATAAAACATCAGCATGTGAGGTAGTGGTCAGAGAAGCTTCCTGGAAAGCATGAGACTTGACCCAAACCTTGAGGATGAGTGGACTTTGAATATTCTTTGAGGAAAAGAAGGGCATTCCAGCTAAGGGAAACAATTATGATGAAGTGAAGGCAAGGCAGAAGAGTTTGGACTTTATCTGGAAAATAAAATGGAGTTTGGGGAATTTCATAAGGTGAGGAGGATAACATGATAGAAGCAAAATTTAAATTACTTTGAGGTGGCTGTAAGTTGATGAACTGGAAGAAAACGAAACTAGGGGTAGAGATGCCAGTTAGAAAGCTGACTATTGTGAAGTTGGAAGCTGTCATTATCATACTATGAGGTTATGGAGATCTGACTGAAGTACTGACAGTACAAATGGGAGGAAATTGGTGAATTAAGAGATATTTTGAAGGAGGAAGTGATAGAATTTGGTGAAATATTGAATAAAGGGGTGAAAAAATAAAAAAGGGCCAAAGATAACTCCACAGTTTATGGCATGGTTAGGCCAGAAGAATGATATTCAGGAGAACAGAACTGATTTTTTCAAAATTTTGTCTAAAGAAAGTCCAAAGTTTGTGACTACCAGAAGAAAAATCATAAGATCATTGATCTAGAGCTAAAGGGACCTTAGAGGTGATTTAGTACTACTCTCTACCTTTCCAGATAAGGAAACTGAGTCTCAAGGATGTTAAATAACTTACAAAGTTCATATAAGTAGTAAGTGTTTGAGGCAAGATTTGTACACATGTTCTTTGACTCCAGGGTCAGGGCTGTTTCCATTGTACAATGCACAATTAATCATTTCTGATTTTATCACAGAATTAAATGCACAAGAAATTAAATTTTAACTTTCAAATTAGCTAACGATGCCTACCAGTGAGGCCCGAGGAATAACAATAGTTTCTGCCAGAGTTAGAAAGTGAGCTTTTTGAATATAAACCTAAAATATGAAACTCTTATAAGGGAAGGCAAGGGTAAATAAGAGAAGGGAAGGGGATTAAATGAAATGACATATTTGGGCAAAATATTTTATGTTCTGAAATGAAATTTTGTAAATAGATGGTTCCAAGGGTAGGGCATCAGATTGTGAAACAACAAAAACTTCCTTGCCTGCCTTCATAAAAATATGCTATTTTTCAATGATGCATTGAGTTACACATATTTCTAGAGGTTAGAATCCACACATTTTTATATTCTTTGCTAAAAAACAGTTTTGGATTTGTTTGCTTTCCTTCTGAATGTAGGAGTGCTTGGCACAGTATTGGAGATAAGTCATTGTTTTAAGAAAGAGAAGAATACTTTTAAAAAACACAAGATTTTTGAGAGACTTGTTTTCCTTTTTTTCCCCCAGGTGACATTTACAAAGAGGAAATTTGGGTTAATGAAGAAGGCTTATGAGCTGAGTGTTCTATGTGACTGTGAGATTGCGCTAATCATCTTTAACAGTACCAACAAACTGTTCCAGTATGCCAGCACGGATATGGACAAAGTGTTGCTGAAATACACAGAGTACAATGAGCCACATGAGAGCCGAACAAATTCAGACATTGTGGAGGTAAGAATTAAGGATTTGTGGGAGTAAAGCTTTCACAGAATTGAAGGACATCCACCAAATGTTTACATTGCATCTGAACTGCAAGACTTAATTCTCTTTTCAGAGTGTAGTTGCATCAAAAGCAGTAGGGGAAAAAATTACATAAAACTGATGCTGTTATGGTTGATTGTTTATTTTTTATTTCTTAGTTATATAGTTGGAATTCTAGAGGAAATTATTCATTTAAAATTACATCACACAGTTAGGAGCTGATATTTGGTAGATAAATAATTCTAAATGTTTGTTGTAGCAAAGTATTTTTTTTTACAAAAATTATTTTAGATTGAATATATTGCATTAAGAATTAATGTAACAGATTTTCAACACAAGTGTTTTAGTTGTCTGGCATGTTCAGGATTTCATAGTCTTCATCCTGAAGGTAACCTTGTCTAGAAAGGAGGATGATATATCCATTAATAACTATGATATGCAAGTTAATGTATTGCTATATACTAACAGAGAGAAGTTCTAGAAAAAAGTAGCATGAGAGACTCAAAAAGAGAGGAATACATCAGGGAAAACTGTGTAGAAGAAGTGATGACACCTGAGCTGGCCTTGAAAGTCAGATCCATAAGGCTTATGAGCTGAGTGTTCAGTGTGAGATGGGAGAGTCTATTCAAGACCAGAGGTCAGGAGGGGGGGCTAGCAGACAACATGTGCAAATGTACGTGATTGTGGGAGAGGGGGAAGAAATTACATGATGCCGGAAAATAATACCAAGCATTAGGTCACAATGGCAAGGATAACAAAAATTTATGATAACTTGTTCACAGTTGGTCTACAAGAACTACAGTTAAGTGTTTAGTTTTAAAATGGCTCTGGATCACGGGCAGCTAGGTGGCGCAGTGGATAGAGCACCGGCCCTGAAGTCAGGAGGACCTGAGTTCAAATCTGACCTCAGACCAAACACTTGGCACTTACTAGCTGTGTGACCTTGGGCAACTCCTTAACCCCAATTGCCTAAAAAGCAAAAAAAAAAAAATGGCTTTGGATCACCTACCAAATGGTCTCAAGGATTTATCTTCATGAGCAGAAAATACTAGGAAAGAAAGTAAAAGATGCAAATTTTTCCAATTTTATTAGCTTACTCTTTTTACTCGTCTTCTCCTAGGTCTTGATATTTTTCCTATTCTCTTGGAATATTTTGAAAAATTAATTCCTGCCATATTTAGTCTGGGTCTATACTAAGGAAATAATAGTAGTATTTGTTCAAACAGAATTAATCATCCCATAGTTCTCCCTCCTACATTCTTCCTCCCTTCAACAGTTAAGTGGTTTTTTAACTTTATTATTAATAACGGTTATTACTAAAAGTTATTTTGAAGTTTACAATGAATGTCAAGCATATAAATGTTCTACATTCCAAGACTAAGCAAAAAAAAAAAATGTAACTTTAGGGAACTAAAAGTAAATTATGAATAGCCTTCATGCAGTATGCACTTAAGAGTTCTTGCAGGTACACATTTACAACATTTCATTCAAATTGTCCCTTACAAATATTAAATTAAAAGTTTATACTTAACTGAAAAGTACTTAATATTTTGAGGAAATTGTAATATTTTCCTGCTGTTTCCTAAAATAGTATTATATTTATATGTGTATCTATATACATATGTCTGAATATATATGTATATACTATATATATATATATATATATATATATATATTATATAGTATATACATATTTAGATAGATAGATAATATAAATACTTCTTTTGTTGTTTTTCTGGACCTGTAATTTCATTAGTGTCTGAGAACTTCCAGTATGTAAACTCCCTCTAACAGTGCCCATTGGCAACTCTTATATAACTTAGAGCCTTAGAAAATTGCCTGGGCTATTGAAAGGTTAAAGGACTAATTCACTGGCAGAATGCCAACATGTCACAGGTCTTCTGGATTCCAGTGCTCTATATCCATGATGCCATACTGCTTCTGTATGTAAATATATAAATATATGACTTTTGGAAATGATCAGTTTATGGTATAGTCCATTCTCATGGTACTCTTATTTTAAGTGTCTATATACAGGTCAAAAATATTATGTTAATCAATCAGTCAGTCAGTAAGAATTTGTTAAGTACCTACTGTGTTGTCGGTATTGAGCTCAGTCTTGGGGTACAAAAAAAAAAGGCAAAAGACAGTCTCTGCCATTGAGGAGCTCATGGTTTAATAGGGGAGACATTAAGCCAACAAATACGTACAAACAAGTTATCTACAGGATAACGGGAAATAACAGAAAGAAGGCATTAGAATTAAGAGAGATTGGGAATGAGATCCTATAGAAGATGGATTTGAGCTGGTACTTGAAGGAAGCCAAGGAATACTATTAAGACAAAGTCTTTCATTTTTCAACACCATAGCTCATTTATATCAAGTAATATTTAATGCTTTGATATTTCATCTTGGTGTGAAGGTGGAATTAAGATCTCAAAGGACATAAAATTAGTATTTGAACTCTGACATTTCCTACTAAGCTAGAAAGGCTTGGTGTATATCCTTGGTAAAGTGCATCATCTCCTAAATTCAAACAAAATCATCACTGGAAGTTTGACCAAAAGTAGATGAAGTTTTTGGCCCCAGCAATTCATGAGAACAACCTAAGACATCAAGGTCTACATCAGTGGGGTAATGAGCCCATGCTGATGAAATTACAGATCCTAGAAATATTACAGGCTTTTAAGTACAGAATATTAAATAAAATTCAACAACATAATTTCAGGACAATACAGGAAGTTGTTTAGGTCCTTGAAAATTTTTATAATAGGGTTTAATTTTTGTTGTTTAGTCATGTCAGACTCTTCATGACCCCTTTTGGGATTTTATTGCAAAGGATGCTGTAATGGTTTACCATTTTCTTCTCCAGCCCATTTTACAGATGAGGAAACTGAGGCCAGCAGATTTAAGTGACTTGCCCAGGGTCACACAGCAAGCAAATGTCGGATTTCAAAGACTCCAGGCCCAGGATTCTATCCACTGAGCTAGCTTAAATCGTAGCTGCTTAAATCCTAGCCGTTTAACTTTTACCATTCCTTAAAGATTAAGTTAAATATAGGAAAATTATTTTGATTCAAGTATAGGAAGGTACTCCTGCTTCCTGTGTGTTTCGTGGTCAGTTTTTAAGAGTTTAACACATACGTGAGGTCTCTTTTTGGGGACACAGTTAATGGAGTACACAAGTCCTCCTAGACGGCTTAGAAGCACTTAATCACTGTTCATTTGCCGTTTCCTTTTACAAATGGAGATTTGGAAAGCTTTAGGACTAAAGAGGCCGTTAGAGCTTCTTCAGTCTAACATCACCACACTAAGCATTCTGAACCCAGAGAAAGTATGATCTGGAGCTTCTAGGTCACACTTTCAGAATGACAACGAATTGTACGTTGTGGGATATTGATCTGAGAACATGCCAGTAATTTTTATGATTTGTAAAAACAAAATGTATCAATAATTTTTTAAAACATTATGGTGAGTTAAATGCATTGAGCCTTCTTAGCCCAACTAATTCCTGGCTTCTCTGCCTTCCTTCAAGCCTCAGCTAAAATCCTGCCTTCAGGAAGTCTTTCCCAGTTCTGCTGACTCCTGGTGTCTTTCCTCTAAGAGTATTTGCAGTTTATCCCGTATGTGCCTTGTTTATACATGGTTGTTTCCAGTATGTCTCTGCCGTTAGATTGTAAGCTCCTTGAAGGCAGGGATTTTTGTTTTAATATCCTCCGTGCATTTCTCGGAACATTGCTGTTCATTCAATCATGTCCAACTCTTTATGACCCAGTGGACCATAGCACACCAGGCCTTCAACCTGACGGGCTTTTCTTCCAATGTCATGCATTTTAATATTGCCCATAGGGTTTTCTTGGCAAAGTTACTGGAGTGGTCTTCCATTTCCTTCTCCAGTGGATCACTTTTTGTCAGAACTGTCCACTAGGACCTGTTCCTCTTGGGTAACACTGAATGGCAGAGCTCATAGTTTCATTGAGCTGTGCAAGATCCTCTGCCATAATAGGGCAGTGATGCAGGAGGGCTTTGGCACAGAGCAAGCATTTCATAAGTGCCTTGTTGATTAAACTCTAACATGGCAAAAGTCTGCCTTGACCAGTCTTGTAAAGTAGCTAAGGAGATCATTCAGGAAAGGAGAGAAGAAAGGATGGAGGTGGGAGAACCAGTCACATTGATAGAATTTCTACACTTGGACAGAAATTGATTGTGAAGGTTAGAAGACATGGAGAGTCTGGCTTGTGGGGAAAGAAGTCCCTGAGAAATTAGTTTCCAGATAGATTTAACAAAATCGTGAAATTTCCATAATCTTGCTGCTACTAGGTAAAGTTTTCAATCTTGTTTATCTGCAATAAAAGGATTATAACTGAATGGCGTTAAACAGCAGGAGAGTTCTAGCATGAAGGGTCATTTATTATGCTTCTTCCCATTTGGACTATTATCCCTACTCCCAGCCCCCCAAATTAGTTTATTCACAAGGAAAAAGAGAAAAACCACACTGTTTCCAACATTCAGACTGAAATATAAGATCCCTGGGCCATGCTACAGACAGTGTTGCAGGGTCAGAGGAAATTGTGCAGTGCGTGGGTGTTGAAAAAGATTCTTCTCTTAACAAAAAAGCTCTGCGTAATTATCATGTCTTTGCTTGATAATTAGCACTACTGTTACAGTGGCACAAAGACTCACAAAAGCTTAACGAGAAGACTGCAATCGTTTTGGTTTTTTTCCCCCCATTCTGAATGCGGTTTGAATATATGTTTAGATACAATATATAAATGTGTCGGATTGGGTAAATGTGCTAAATTTTTAATCCATTGGTTTAAAAAACAAAAACAGCTGTTGTATTTAAAGCATTTCCTTTGAAGGAAGTCCGTTTCATTTAACTTCACTGACATTAAGAAAGAATATTTACCTTTGTGTGTAAGGTTATTAAAATGCTATAAGAATTCTGAAGATATTAATGGGCCATGTCTTTCTCCTCTCAATTGTGCCTAACGGTCCAAATTCACTTAACCACCCCCTACCTTACATACAGAAAACGGTTTCCTTTACATAGAGCACCATTCTAAACATTCTTCCTCAGTATTTGGTAGGGTATGCTTACTGCTCATTCCTTTAGTATACGTTATTAAATACCAACTGTGTACATAGCTCTGTACTACATACTGTAAGGGAAACAAAAGAAGCAGATGTGGAGAAATTTACAGCCCATTTGTGGAGACAAAACACAACCTACGTGAGACAAAGTATATGATACTGGAGTGGTACAGCTATAGAAATGAATGCTAAGTGTAAGAAACTGGAAATGCACAAAGAGGCCAGGCTGTAAAGGGATTTAAATGCCAAAGATAGGAATTTATATCATCTATTCTGGAGATGACGGGGAGTCATAGGAGTTAATTGAGTAAGGGGGAATGACATGATCAGACCTATACCTTTGAAAAACCACCTTGCTCCTGAGTAGAGGACAGGTTTGAGGTGGGAGAGGCTTGAGGCATGAAGATTAGTCAGAAGACTAATTGCTATAGCTCAGGTGAGAAAAGTCACGAGTCCCTGTACTGTGTTGGTGGTTGTGAATGAAGAGGAAGGGACATATACAAGATGCTGTTATGGTAGAAATAACATATTTGACATCAGATTTGATGTGCTGTTAGTGCAAATGAAGAGTCAAGGAGAGCCTGGGTACCTAGGAAAATGATGATATCCTTGACAGTAATAAGAAACTTGGGAAGAGGATTGTGAAGATAATAAGTTATGAGTTGGACATGATGAGTTTGAGATGCCTTTGGGACATCCATTTTAAGATGTCCCCAAGACATTTGGTTATACAAGACTAGAGTTCAGGAAAAAGATTATGGTTGGTTATACAGGTCTGAGAATCATCTGCATTGTTATTGTTATGCAGTCTTTCAATTCTTTGTTTCTTTTCTTGGCAAAGAAACTGGAGTGGTTTGTCATTTCCATCTCCAGCTCATTTTACAGATGAGGAAACTGAAGCAAACAGGGTTAAGTGACTTAACCAGGGTCACACACCTAGTAAGTGTCTGAGGCCAGCACTCTATTTAGCATGCCCATCTACATAGAGATGATAATGAATCAATGAGACAAGAAAAGATAGCCAAGCGAGACAATCTAGACCAGAGGTGGGGAACCTTCTACCATGAGGCCACATGTGGCCTTCTAGGTCCTCAAGTGAGGTCCTTTGACTGAGTCCAAGTTTTACAGAAGAAATCCTTATATTAAGGATCTAGAGGGCCACATGTGGCCTCATGGCTGCAGGTTCCCCATCCCCAGTTCACAGGAAGAAGAAAAAAGCCTAGGACAGACAGATACTGACAGTTCATGGGCATGACATGGATGAAGATCCAGCAAAGGAGACTGTGAAAAGATGTCAAATAAGTAAAAGAAGAAATGAGAGAGAGTGGTGCCATGAATGCTTAAAGAGGAGAATACAGGACAGGATGACTGACAGTGTCAAAGGCTGCAGACAGGTCATGAAGGGCGAAGATGGAGGAAAGACCATTAGATCTGACAATTAAGAAACCAGCAGTAATTTTTGGGTAATTTTTGGCATCAGAAGCCAGATTGTGGAGAGTTTAGAAGTGAGTGAGAGGAGATGGGGAGGTGCCCCGTATAGATGACTTTCTCGGATGTAAACCTGATCTTAAAAGTTAGACCTGGAGTCAGGAAGACACAAGTTCAAATCTGGCCTCAGGCACTTACTTGCTATGTGATCTCAGGCAAACCACCTCACCTCTGTCTGCCTCAATTTCTTCTTCTACCAAATGGGGTTAATGATGGCACCTACTTCCCAGGGTTTTGGGGAGGATCAATTGGGTTATAACATGTGTAAAGTGCTTTGCAAACCTTAAAGAGCTTTATAAATGCTGTTTTTTATTATTATTATGAAAAATAAGTTACTTACTAATTATGGCTTATTGGAATACAGTAGAGGAAAAGCAGTCATAGAATCACAGAAAATCGATTTTAAGAGACCTTAGGGGTCATCTAATTCAACTCATAAGTAAAGCATGAAACCTCTATAAAGCACCCCCAACAAGTAATCAACTAAGCTCCGCCTAAGGACTTCTAGTGACAGGGAACTCACTAATAGAAAAGTACTGGCCTTGAGTCAAGAAGACCTACCTTTGAATTGTCCCTTCTGATACTTAACTAGCTGGGCAAGTCACTTAATTGCCCCACTCCTGTTTCCTCACCTATAACAAACGAATGTCTATAGTATGTTATCTCACAGGGCTGCTTAGAGGACAAGGGAGATGATGTATTTAAAGAGTTTTGCATTATTTTTATCATCATTATCTCCTGATATAGCCAATTCCAGTTCTGATACCTGTCATTATTAGGTACTGCTTTTTATGCAGTTCAAATCTGGCTGACTGTAACTTTTACCTTTCAGATCTAGTTATTCTCTCTAGCCAAGCAAAATAAAGGTAATCTCTCTTTTCCCACTGAAAATCAACAATAATAATAGTAACAGCAACAACTAGCACTTATCAAGCATGTTAATGTTTGCAAAGTTTTTTTTCTTTACTCTGTGCTATTATAATCTATTATATAAAGTTATGTTAATTGATATATGATTATATAACATAATTATATGCTATATTAATGTAATATATAACTAAATAATATAGGATATTCTATAATGCTAGTATAACCTCCATTTTAACACATGAAGAAACTGAGACAAAGAGAGGTTCAGTGCCTTGCCCAGGGTCACATAGACAGTGTGTCTGAGGCAGGATTGAAGCTAAGCTCTTTGTGATTCCATGTACTGCAATCTATCTACTGTCACCCTAGCAGCCTCACAAAGAGCTTTATGACTTCAGTTTGAAATTAGATGACCTTAAAAGTTAAAACACATTTTTCCCCATCAAACCAATAACTCTACAGTCTTTAAACCTTATTTCTGTTCATAAAGCAATTATCAATTATTAGGATATGTTAATTGTGAAAATCACATGAGGTGCATATACAGTCTGATTTTCTGGCTTGTAAGAGAAAGATGATTATTTTCAATAGGATTTTGTGTTTACTTAAAACATCATGGAGTCTTTTTCTAGTTTAGAAACTGATAAATTAATGTTTTCAATTTTAAAAGTTTAGATTCTTAGACAAAGTAATTTTTTCTTTTGAAAATGAAAAGTTTTTTTTAATTACTATTCTCCATTTTTTTGGACCAAATGCATGATTTTATTGGTATAGGGAACTGTCCATTAGGAAATTTTCTCCACCAAAACAAATTAACACACCCCTCTGCAATTTATAGAATTAGAGCATTTCCTGGGATACTGAGAACTTAAGTGACTTATCAAGGGTCACATAGACCCCACAGCTCACAGCTGAGATTTGAACCCAGGTTTTCCTGATCCTGAAGCAATTTCTGTATCTACTATGCCAAACTCCTTTCAGTGGTATCCACATTGATTAAAACCTCTCCTCTACTTACTTATTCAATAACAACAACAACAATAACAATAATAATAAAGTATTGGTACTTCAACAAAGTGAACTCTACTCTTCAGTCCAATTGTTTTCATCAATTTCTTTAAAATGCTCTAAATCAATATGTTCTATTCAGAACCAAAAGTTCATAGCACCTCTACATTGAGAATAATGGATATCCACCAAAAAAGAACATTTTCAAAAGGGGGGCTTTGTCAAATAGATTGATTCTTTTGTCTCCCTACATTCATTTTTGTTCACAATTATAACATATATTTAGGAAATTTTTATATAATACCATTGTACCATTGTATCACAAAGTATAAAAAAATTAGAAAACTAAAAATGTATAAACTATATGCAAATACATACACGTGTGTATACAGATGTGTGTACATATATGTGTACAAATGCTTATAAATGTAGACAATATACATTTGCATATACAGAGTCTTCCAAACCCTGCATAGTACAATGTATATGCATACATAGACTATATACACAGAACTATATATATGTGAATATTTACATATATGTGTGTGTATGTTGTCTAAATATTATATACATATATACACCCATATACATGAAGCATAGAAACTCTGATGTGCTCCATTTCTGACCTGTAATGGCTTGCCTCTCCTTGGGCTACCTGGTGCCATCCTTCCCCCAGTTCCATATGCTCAACATATTAGTGGAGACTTAGTACATACACTCAATCAAATCAAGCCCTACAGCAGCTCAGAACTCCCAAGCTCAAGAAATCCACAAACCCTACCATCTCCAACAGTGAGGATTATAGGCACGTACTTTTCATGCCTGATGATAAATTTTGTGTTTGCATAACTCAAAACTAATGCATACATAGACTAACTGTTGGATACTAAGTTTAGAAACATGTTCCTATTTTTGAGGAATGCCATTTGTTTAACTTGCATGTGTTTAATAAATATATGGTACTCAATCTCATTTAAGAAAATAATCATTACTGAACATCCAGAACATTAGGTATATTAAAACACTAAAACTGAAAACTGAGAACAAATTCACAAGCTCACTTCCTCTGTAGTTCAGTTAAATTTGCTAATAGGAAATATTACCCTTCCCATGAACTCTTTTAAAAATATGAGTTGTTGTTCACAAAGACCATGGTGTAGTCATATGAATAAAGGGCATGGCAAAGCCTCATGTTACTTCACCATTCTGAGACTCAATTTCCTCATCTCTAAAATGATTGGGTTGGAATCTATGATCCTCAGGATTTCTTCCAGCTCAAATGGTCTGTCTTGACTCTATATTCATTGGAAAATCAAATTCCTTATAATTATTATTATCTGCTTCTAATGGATTATTGGGATTAATCAACATAGAACCATAGTAATGATGGCAGGGACAAATGCAACAGAGAGTTTCGATATAATGTAATAAGCTTCTATACAACTTTGTTTTACTTGGTCTAACTCTGTCATATACAGCTGCAATGTTCTTTGGTGGCTGTCTAGCCAATCCTTTCACGTTACAGATTAGGAAACTGATGTCCAGGATAATGAAGTGACTTGTCTTGCCCAAGGTCACATGTGTTGTAAATGTCAGGGGGGAAGATTTGAACTTAAATCTTCTGACTTCATAGCTGAGGTGGTGATCTTTTCTCTCGATTTTTATTACCATTGTTATTATGCCAAATTCTTCAATGAACCAAGGAAAGTAACATGAAGTGAATTTCATTTAACTGGAGATGAGACAGGGAGAAGTCTTTACTTTAGAATAGGTATTCTAAGCCTCGAGGCCACGAACTTAAAAAAAATATTTTTGGTGACTATTTCAGAGTAATTGGTTTCCTTTGTAATCCTACATACTTTATTTTATGCATTTAAAAACCTTATTCAGAGAAGGGCTTCACCAGACTGCCAAAGGATGGAAACAAGCATTTAGTAAGTGCTAGGCACTGTGCTGAGCATTTTACAAATATCACATCTGATTCTCACAAATAATTCTGGGAGGTAAATGCTATCATTATCCTCATTTTACAGTTGAGGGAACTGAGGTTAAGTGACTTGCCCAGGGTCACACAGCAAGTGTCTGAGGCCATATTTGAACTCAGAAAGACTTCTTGACTCCACATCCAGCACTATCTACTGCATCACTGAGTTACTCTAGATAACAGATAAATAGTCTCTGTTGGGGAGGAGAGAGTAGAGATAAATACTGCAAAATGGTGTTCCCACCCTTGGTGATTTTTTTTTTAAGACTTTGGACTTTGTGGCCCATTTAAAACACAACTCTTATCCAAACACATAATAATATTAAAACACATCAAAAAGATTTCAAGAGACATATTTTTCTTTGTTTAAAACTGGTCATTGAAAATTTAAGTTGTTTAAACTGCATACGTGAAGAGAGTTCCTCACAGCAATGGAAATCACAGGTACAGACTCCCTTCCTTCCCGCACATGCACTGCCACCCCTCAAAAAATACATGAGGAGAAGATTACCATTGAAAGAACTTACAGACTAAATTAATTTTCAGGAACAATTTCAAAGACCTGCCCTAAGGCAAATTAGAAGATGAAGGCATTTTATGTGAAGGAGAAAATACTGAAAAGCAGAATCCTACACTAGGTGCAAGTAAGAGCATATGGAAGAATACGGCTCAGTGGTAGTATAGAAGTTTTCTTTGTTGATATATTTCTTCAAGTAATTAAATTAAAGCAAGGTAAGGAGGGAAGAGTGGAGGAAGGAAGGAAGGAAGGAAGGAAGGAAAGAAGGAAGGAAGGAAGGAAGGAAGGGTACAAAGCACTGTGCTAGGCACCAGGGATACAGAGACAAAATGAAATAATTTTTGTCCTCAGGGAGTTTGCATTCTATTCAGGGAAAACAGCATGTGCACTTATAAGTGAATACAAAATATACAGAATAATTTCAGTGGGGAGAGCACAGGTCAAATATGAAGGACAGTCTGTCAGCAATAGAACAGGGGTACCCACTGGCACAATGGGAGAGTGGGATAAGGGCACCAAGAGATGTGGCTGACATGAATAGGTTTGTGGGAGGAGAGAGTGGTGAATAGAAAGTGCAAGAATTCAATTCATTTTAATGAACATTTATTAAACAACTCCTACATACCTAGCATTAGGCACTGGGGATACAAAATGAAAAGAGGCCCTGCTCTTAAGGAGCATAGAAATAACTCTAGAAATGTAGGTGAGAGCTATATAATGATAGAATTTAAATGCCAGGGGAAGGATTTTGTATTTTATCGTAGAGACAATGGAGAGCTGTTGATGATGTTTGAGCAGAGGAGTTTTTCTTCTTGGAATTATTACTGCATTCCAGGGAAATGATACAATATCTTTGTAAAAATTAATCTGTATTTTCTATAGGATTTTTTAAATAGAGCTGTGCATGTATATGTGTTGAAAGGACTACTTACCATTCAGTGAAACTCATAAATTCTCTATCTACTGCCTGGTGGGCCTTTGCAGAAAGCTCTAGTCTTTGCTTACCTCATTCTCCTAGGGCTCAGATAATGTCATGGAAAATTCTGATATCAATAGTAATTCCCACTAAACAAGACCTTGGTCACTAAAAAAGGTTAGGAATTAGACAATGAATTCAGATGACAAAGACATATAGGCGTGTGATAAGCTATGTGGATAGATCATTTTGAGGGAAACATTTTACTGATTCGTTACACATTATCCTGCCAAGACAGCAATGTATGGGTATATCCTTCTCCATGCTGAAGTCTGGTCACCTGGTTGAAGTTCTGAATGAGAAAAAACATCCCTTGTCAATTATTTGTAAAGGTCACAGAGTTAATGACTAGCTGGGAGGTTAATTAGATTCTGAAAGCCTCTTCATACCAATTAGTCTCCTATCTTCATGTTTTTGGTAAATAAGCTCTCTTAGTATTTAGATATACTGTTTAAGGTAAGAAACACTGTAAATACGAAATCAGTCTCCTACTCAATATAGGGTTTTTTTTTCCTCTTAATCTAATCTCAAATATCATTGTAGAAGAATTATGGCTTGAGAATCCATACTGAACTTTTACAAAGTAATGAATGGAAGTTCCTATACTGGAATTTCTGTACTTTTATGCACTTTCCATATTTTCTTAATTAGAGTCTCTCAGTTCAACAAACATTTAAACACCTACTATGTGCAAAGGATTGTATTTTCTTCATTTTCTAGATGAAAAATTGGCAGTATATTGATGTCAATTCAGGATTAAATTACAAAGGAAGGAAACAAACATTTACTAAGTGTCTACTACATGCCAACCTCTCTACAAATATCATATTTGATCCTCACAACAACCCTGGGAGATAGATGCTATTATTATCCCCATTTTACAGATGAGGAAACTAAAGCAAATAGAGTAAGTGATTTGCCCAGGGTCACAAACTAGTGTCTGAGGTTGGATTTGAACACGGGTCTTCCACTGCACCACCTAGCTGCCTCTATTTAGCAACTAATCTAGAAATACTTCAGTTTTCTGTCTTTTGTTTAATTCTAGATGACTATAATCTTCTCACATCTGAATTGCCCACTCCCTTTTCTGAAAACAAATCCTACACTTGTGTTTTATAAGATGTCAGCTATAAAAACGTGCTTTTAAACACAAAGCTGTTTGTCAGATGTTTGTGTGTGAGGAATCCTCCAATAGATACAGTGACTAGACATTAAATGCAGAAATGCAGGACAGAGACAGAGAATCCAAATCTTCATCATTGGAGTTGTTGAGAGGATTGTTAAGAGGAATTGGAATTCCTCTCAGTTGGGCTGAGAGGAAAAGTGGCTACAGCCTCAGAGGAGATGATCATCACCAGAGAAGCATTTAAAAATTGACCATAAAAAAGCTACGTCGATTACCGAAATGCCCTAAAAAAGTAGAAACACAAGGCTGAAAATTATCAAATAAATATGAAAAGAAAGAGAATAGGAGAGGAAAAGAGTGAAAAGGAACAAAGAAAGAATTTTGTAGTTGTCAATGACAGGGAAGTTAAAATCTGCGACAATCCTGACATATATACAACATGTGTACCGATACAGATCATTTTGCCAGTAGTTAAGGCAAGGAATTTTATCTTCATACAGCATTGCTGTTTGGAATCTCGTTCTTGCACGTTTTGAGTTTGCCCCAAATTTATTTCATATGAGGAAAAGAAAGTTCAATAGTACGCTGCTTTTCTTCAGTGATGGAAGCATTGTTATGGAGAATTCAGTTTCTTCAGCATTAAAGCATTTGGTTTTCATCAAGTGACTCATAAAGTAGGACCTGAAGAGCAGTATGGTATATGATAGCAGACTGAGAGGAATCGGAAGCCTTAGCTTCTACCCTCAGCTCTGCAGGTTACTGACTGTGTGATACTGGGTGAATCACTTAATTTTAGTCCTTGTTTCCTCATTTATAAAATTGGGATAATGATACAATGAAACAATGAATATAAAGATGTTTTGGAAACTTTAAAGTATTGTTAAAATACCAGATGCTTTTATTTTTGATGCTAAGGGAATAGTTTAACTATTAAACTTTTGCTATAGGAAAAGAATGGTTGAACTGAATGCCCAACATTTGAAAATGTTAACTTTTTAAAGTATTTTCCATACTAAGTCCTTCCTTTACTGTCGCATTAAGCAAAAAGAGGTAATGAGCAAACACAACAAAAAGAAAGCAATATACTTGTCAAGGTAGACGATAGAAAAGATAAATAGATAGAAGGCTAGATAGGTGGACTGATAGATGTGATGATGCTATTACCCTTTTCAAGATTGTTTTTCTGTTTTCACATCCAAGTCATTTATAAACGTCTTATTATAACTCTACAAAAATTCCATGAGATTTTGCTTCCGTAAAATATGAAGGGATCTTCATTGCCTTTAAGTTTGATAGAAGGTTCTCTTGCTGAAAACTGAAAACTGCATGGCTTTTTTTCCCTCCAAAACATGATATATCTGGCTGTAAGGCTGGAAAAATTTTACATGTCTGTGTAACATTCTTATAACCTAATAGCTCTATGGGTTTTCTCCCAATCTAGTCATTGGAGAATGTTCTTTGTTTTTTCAGTCACTGTTTCACATAGTAACAGCTTGTTGTATTTTGGTCTGTTTGCCAGAGGGTAGGTTTATTTTTAAAACCCTGAACTCTGAATTTTCTTTATTTTTCCAAGATTGAAAGCAGCTGAAATGCCTGGAGTTACAGGTTGAAGGCTGCTTTACAATATGTGAAGGGAAGCTTCATTCCCTCCCCCCTTTGTGTTTTTTTTTAATTTTTCCTAACAAATGTCTTCTAACTGGTAGTTGTCTAAAAATAGAAAGCCGCCTAACTAAAAATAGCTTGGCTCTCAGGCTTGCCAAGGAAAATGGAGAGGAATAGGCGTGGAATAGAAGGCTGAGTAATCCACTTCTATTCATTCAGAGATCCCTTTGAGAATGCAGGCGATGATAAAGTGCCCTCAAAAAACCACAGGCCTGACTTGCTCTCTTCAGACTTCTAGGTGCCAATAAACATTTTAGCCCCAAGGATATATTTTTTTCTCATAGGTCGTAAACACTTTCTGAAAGACAAGGCTTTGTTTCACAAGGCCTGACATTCTGTCAAAAATAGTTACCTTTCCTAAGGTCTTTTTTTTCTTAAAGAAATATCTCTTAAATTTTTACTTACATTTTCAAATGACTATCTTAAGTCTGAAATAATGTGACTACAATGGCAGTTTTTTAGTTGTCATAAAAATTGCAAACTGCTTGTGACCTCAAAACTTTGAAGATTTTTTCACAGAAAGAGCAAATTTTTTCAGAGCTTGCTTTAAAGTAGTGAGTGAACAGCTGATTTATTGCTTTGTAGCTTCACACTCCCTAGCTTACACAGCAGCACTTGATAAAGCATCATTTAGCCCCTCATTCTTACAGATTTTCCCACCTAAGCTAGACTCTCCCTCCCTCCTTCCTCTCTCCCTCCTTCTCTCTCTCCCTTGACTGTCTCTCTCTTTCTCTGCCTCTGTCTTTCTGTGTCTTTCTCTCTCTCTCTCTTCCTCTTCTCCTTCCTTCTCTCTCTCTCCTTTGACTCTCGTATCTCTTTCTTTCTGTCTCTTCCTCCTGTCCTTCCCTCCTTCTCTCTGTCCCTCTGTTTCTTTCTGTCTCTGTCGCTCTGTATCTTTCCATTGTTCTTTTTCTCTCTCTTCTTCCTCTCTGTCCCTCCTTCTCTCTCCCTCTGTCTCTCTCTCTCTGTCTCTTTGTCTGTCACTGTATCTCTATATGTCTTTGTCTCTCCTCCCTCTCAAGTATTTGGCTCTCACTTTAAAGAATTAGAATTCTGAGACAACTATAAAAACATGACATAGGCCTATTTTGTAATCGTAACACTTTTTTTTTCATTTTGTTTTGCTTGAGTAATCTGAATAACCAGGTCAAACATAGCAACAGGGTGTGGAAATGTCAGCACAGTTCACGGGGTTATTTGGGCCTGAGTATTGTTCTGTTCAGTTCCTGTAATGTTGCTGGTGATAAGGCTCCTGGGACAAAGGATGATAATTGATGGAAGGAGATTTAAATCATTGCAAGAAGAATCAAGGTCCTTGTATCTGTGTACATTGACTCTTCTGGTCTCCTTCCGTCTTGTACAGCGTTTTGTCTTCTTGCATGTTGGCCCCCTACTGCTCTTTGTAATGGATGCAGACCACAAGTGATTCCTTTATGCAGTACACAGGGTATAATTGTGTCTGTGTGGTGTATTAGTAATTACCAAGCTGAATTCCCATATTGTATCTTTACTGCAGGCATGGAAAAATAGGACACACAACCCTGCACGACCATTTTCAACCTAGATAGTAAGCCACTAATAGCTATATTCCAGGGACAAAGACTTTGTAAGCACATACATGTTTCATCTTCTTTGTCAAATTATCTCTTATGTAGAATAATTTTAAATTTGGAATTACTTTTCTGTGGTCTTGTACTATTAATTGAAAAAATTTCAAATACTGCAAATCCCCTAAATTATAGAAAACGCTGATTACTTTTAATTGCTAAACAAAAAGTCACACCAATTTAGTATTACTGAATATGCATTAATTATACTAGAGTACCATGGATGGAATATTAAATTAGAGCATATACTAAAGATAGGCTTTAAGTAAAAATTAATTAGTACAGTTATGTATTTCCATAATATTTGGTATTTTTAATTTTCTAAATAATGAATATTGCTTTCTAAAGATAATTTAATGATTTTGGCACAGAGTCTGTTAAACTTCAAAAAAAGCTGACATTTGTTTTTTGTTACAGTAAACAGATATAAATTAATTATTAATTTCCCTGCTATAAAATTTACATCCATCCCTTATGTATTATGTAACATATTGATTAGTCTCCCATTTACCTCCTATTCATGGAGGTTTTTAAAATGTCTAGAATATGATTTATCTATAAGGGAAATTAAAATAATAGAGGCTACTCAATTTAATACAGCAGAAAACTTAATGTATTTATATTATACAGAAATCATTTTAAGCAAAGCAATATGATAACTAGTTACAAACTGGTAAATACATTACTACAGCTCTTATATTGTACTTAAATTAATGATATTTAACCTACAAATGTTTGTCCTGTATAGTGACATGAATTGGTTTAAAATGTAAAATGTTGGGGGTTTTTTATATTTTCACATTCAAATCTGAAAATGTATCTACTTCGAACTTTCAATATTATTTTCCCATATTCATTTCAGTCTGACAATGTCTATAAAGCACTTTCTAGACACACAATACTGTCCTAAACCTAGGAAGGACTAAAAAAAAAAAGTTTAGAAAACACTGCCTGCCCAAAAAGCACAGGAAAGGATTAGACAACCTGTTATGTCACAGAGCGATATAACAGGAAGAGGGGGAAGACTGAGATTCTATGATTCTGCAAAGAGTAATCATGAAGTTCACTTACTAAAAATATGTGCCTTTGATTTTGAATTCTTAATACAAAAAGAGGGATAGAGATTCCCAGGCCACTTTACAGATGCAGTGTTCTTTTGTACCCCTTCCAATTTGACATCTTGTTCATTGTTTGTAATTCACAGTACAACTTTCACCACAATATCCACTGCCTATGTCTCCGTTTTGTCTCAGAAATTTAAGCTTCCTACATCTTGAGAGCAAAGAAGATAGTAGTGTACAACCACATTTGAAAATACCAGTGATGGTATGGAGGGCAGTGAGTAAAAGATACAGATTCCATTCAGGTACACATGAAGAAACTCAAAATATACTTGGAAGAATATAGGGACATTACTTCTCAAACAGAGAAGCGCTGTTACATGTTCATGAGCTTTAGTATTAGAAATTCTGAAATGTTTTCTTTGCTGGCATCTCTCTGAAACCATTATGTCCTTGGGGACAGCAGACCTTATCTCTGATTTGAGTATTAACTGTTTTATAAAAAAGCAAGACTGTTTTATGATGTTAAAATGCCTAACCAAGCCAAGGCAAGGAATTCATTACATTTCTATTGCATTTTTTAACATACAAATCAACTTGCTGAGTTTATTAAAATATTCTCAGTATTTGTTATTGTAAAAGGAACTCCCAATGAGGACACTTTTTTGCCTAGGTAGATCTGCAGCTACTAAACTGTTCTGCAAGCTAGAGAATTTCCTGGCACCTGGAAGTTAAATGACTTGTTGAGGATCATACAGCCAGTGTGTGTCAGAGTCAAAACTTGAACTGCCTTCCTGACTTGGAAGCCAGCTCTCTATCCAGTGCTCTACTCTGCCTCTGTGACAGATGCAGACCCATCAGCATGGGAAGATGGCTTGCTGTTCCCGAGTTATTCATCATTTACAACTATAATACACATATAGACGTACATAGATACCCCCACAGAATTGCTTCCAATTTTAGAAGAATTTTATGACTTTACTGCTGTCTTCGCAGTCCTTTGATGCAACTACAGAGCCTCGGCTATACACCTTCTCGGAGGTGTTTTCAGCATATTATCTAAGTGCTACGTCTTTGGTTTTGCTCCATTCCAGTAGGCACTTTAATGGGTCCTTATAAATAGAATTCAGAAACCATGTAAACCAATGGTACATATTGATTGCTTCTAGGTTGTTGTTGTTGTTGTTGTTGTTGTTGTCATTCAGTCATATCATACTCTCCATGACCCTGTATGGGGTTTTCTTGGCGAAGACATTGGAGTGGTTTGCCATTTCCTTCTCCAATGAATTAGGCAAACAGAAGCTAAGTGACTTGCCCAGGGTCACACAGCTAGTAAGTGTTTGAGGTCAGATTTGAACTCCGGTGTTCCTGACTCCAGGTCCAGCTCTCCATCCACTGAGCCATCTAGCCTCCACCTAGCTGCTTCTGGGTAAAGCCCATAATATCTGAACCAAGACAGATAACACTTTGAATAGTACAGATTCTTAAAACTGGAAGGAACCTCAGAGGACAGCAGGATCAGTTTAGAACTGAACAAGAATTCCCTCAACAACATAGACAACAAGTGGTTATCTAACCTTTGCCTGAAGGCCAACACGGAGGATGCACCCGCTACCTCCCCAAGCACCCCATGGTGCTTATGGCTATCTCTTATGATTAGAAACTTTTTTTTTCCTTACACCATGCCTCAATTTAGCCTTTTACAACTTCTACCCATTGCCTTGGTTCTGACCTTTGGGGCCAAACAGTACAAATCTAATCTCCCTTCCATGTATACCCTTAAAATACTTGTTAATAGTTCATCAGGTAGCTCCTAAATCTTCTTTTCTCCAGGCTAATGTACTGTGGGTACTTAATATGCTGTAGATAATTTTTAAAGGTATATTAAAAATGAAAATGACCATATTCCCATTATTTATTAGGGAGAGGTTCACTGTAGACATCGGTTTGACCTCTATCCACATGTATAAATACATATATGTGTGTGTATGTGTGTATGTGTATGTGTATGTATATATATATATATGCGTGTGTGTGTATCTATCTATCTATCTATCTATCTATATCTATCTATCTATCTATCTATCTATCTATCTATATATATATATATATATATATATATATATTCAACTGTCAGTTAATCATTATCATTTCCTATGTGCTTCACTCTGGGGATACGAAAAGAGGCAAAAGATAATCGCTGCCCTCAAGGAGCTCCCAGTTTAACTGGGGAGACAACAAGCAAATCAAAATGTACAAATAATCCATATACAGGATAAATGGGAAATAGTTAAGAGAGGGAAGGGCTCTAGAAATAAAAAGGGTTGGGAGAGGTTCTCTGTAAAAATTGGGATTTTAGTGGGACTTAAAGAAAGCCAGGAAAGACGGTAGACTGAGATGAGAAGGGAGAGCATTCCAGGGATGGGGGACAATTTACAGCAGCATCAGAGATTAGGCTAGTCTAAGAAATTGTAGCATTATTGGATTGGAGCTAAACTGGATTTTAGAAACGTGGAGTCGGGTAGGCTTGAGTTAGAATCCTTCCCCAGATACACATTAACTATGTGACCCTAGGCAAGCCTCAGTTACCTCATCTGTAAAATAAGAAGTTGGACTGAAATGGCCTCTAAATTCTTTTCAAGCTCTTAATCCTTTTTGTGGGCGAGAAAACCCAGAAAGGTTAAATGAAGGCCAGTCAATCTATCTATTTTGTAGGTGAGAAAGCCCAGGAAGGTTAAATAAAGGCCATGGTCATAGAGCATAGTAAAAGAGCTAAGATTCAAACCCAGGTCTTCTGTTTCAAATTCAGTTTTCTGTCTATAAAGAGAGAAATAAATAATGATATATAATAATAATATAATATTATAAATATCATAATGAATTATAATATAATAATAAAGGATATAATAATAATAAAACACTATTACAGTAGTCCAAGCAAGAAGTAATGAGGACCTGAACTGGGATAGAAGTTGTATAAATGTAGAGTGGGTCTAAAAACAAAGAGACAACATGGATAAACCTTCTCAGCTGAGTAGGTATGATAGCAAATGAGGGAGAGAAAAAAAAAGTCAAAGATGACTCTTAGATATGAATGTTTCTCTATTACTCAAATACTAAACAACACAAAGGCCTAGTGAGAGCACAGGTAAGGATGACTGGAGGATAAGAATGAGCCTTTCAAAACTCTTAGCCCAGTCTTCATTCGAGCACGCATACACAAACACACACCAATATATATGTACCCATACGCATCCAGATAGGATGAGTTTATAATGGCCTAAATGTATTTGCAACTAGAGGAACTGAGACCTAGAACCAAATGTCTCACTGACCATAGTTTTGTAAGTCAGGTCAGTATTACTCACCATCATACTTCCGTCATTGGCTATATTACTCATGAAACAGATTGGCAATAATGAGTTTTGTTTTGGGTGGTCCTTATTCACCCATCCACACCTTCATTTCAGACATACATTGGATTGGGGAAGGGGGAAATAAACTACTAGTAGCAACATTTCAGAAGTCATGCGCATCCCCTTTCAACATTAACATTTCCCTTCCTCTCTTGAAGTACGTTTTTAATAAAAAGAAAGATTTGCATCCGAGATAATGGTTTGTTATAATTATTAAATGTTTAAAAATTATATGGTTCATTTTATATGTCCAAACAAAACATATGTTTTAACCCATTTGAAAAAGTGTGTCCTAGTAGTAAACATCTCCCAACTGTTCTACAACTTGGTATAATTTTTTTTTTTACTTCACTTTCTATCTAATGGAACCATTTATTTGCGGGTCTATGGAAAGTCTCCAAGGAAAACTGGAGAACTCGGCTACTACTGCAGGAAGTGGTGTCAGGAGCTCTGTGGGTGGCATTTTCTCTGCTGAGTCAGTCCCACAACTTGTTTTCCAGCATGTTTTTTGCTAGTCGTGCTGACTTTCTGACAAGATGCACTGAAGTTTTGGAGGTTCTGGGAGATCTCCTGCTGCTTTCCCTTTCCCCATACCTCTGGGAAAATGCCATTGAAGATGACATCTTCCTATCTAGGTTATCCTTGTCATTTAGGTTGGAAAAAATTTGCAAAATATTCTATCATTATTCTTATTTTGTTCTTTCATTAACATATAAGACGGTTCAGTATTGTCAGAACCATTTTGTGAAGAAAGAAAAATGAGGTTTTTAAGAAAAAAATTTTAAGTGTTTCAGGATTAAAGGATGATTTAATAGCACATGATTAATGTTTTAATTATTAACTAATTAATTATTAATTAATTTAATAGCATTATGATTAATAATATGATTAATCCTTGCTTCTATTGCATAGGCTATTGAGGAATGGTGCCTTTTTCCTTAAAATATACACTTCCCCTTTTGAAAATGAAATTATAAAATCAAAATCAGCTCAGCCCAAGTTGAGTAGAGTTACAGTTACAAGGTGAACCTCATTAAGATGGGCAGCCAAAAATAACCCCAAGATGTAAAACTTTCTTTTACTAAGTATTGAGACATTTGCATCTACTATCTGCATAACTTTATCAGCCCTACACGTCACTTTCCCTGGGCAGACACAGTTCATTGTTTAAAGTGCATCCTTCCAACATGGTATAAATTGACAAGAAATGGTAAATTATTTTCAAATAGAAAAGATATTCATCAAAATTACTATAATAGCTAGCACATGTAATTTATATTATTTCATCTTTTCCTCACAACAACCCTGGGGAGTAGATGCTATTATCATCCCCATTTTACAGAAGAAGAAACAGAGACAGGCAGAGGATAAGTGACTTGCCCAGGGTCCCACAGCTAGTAGATATCTGAGGCCAAAGCTGACCTCAGGACTTCCTGATTCCAAGTCCAAGGCTCTATCTACTGTGCCCAGGTACATAAAATGTTTCACTTCACTTACAGTGGTGGGGGAAAAAAAAACAATCAAAATAAAGGTGAGTTAAAGACTATAGGTGTCCGTAGGTAGACAAGCTACATAACAGAGACAAAATTCTCCTCAGCCCTGCTTCAGTTAGGTGTGTAAAGTTGAACTGTGTACTCAATACATTTCAAACGCTAGTGTTTCCAGAACCTAATTCTAGTTCTTTGCACCTCTTGATTTGTCTTTGTCCGTATATTAGTCTATACATATGGATCTAAAGTGCTTCATTTTGTTTTTAATACTTCTAATGATCCATGATATAATTTAGCTTGGGTTCTCCCTCCACAAAAGTAACCTAAACTCTTACAGTCTTCATGAGTTCTTAAGGTCAAAAAAGTTCACCCACCAATAACCAACTTTCTGGTGATGCAGTTCCCCATTTGGGAAAAGCTGGCAATTGGGTGGTGAATGTTTAGACTGGTTTTTTGGACACCAGGCACACAGTTCATTGCCAGGCCCATACTCAAAGCCTTTCCAAGTTGGTGGGGCATGCCACAGCTTGAATGTTCCCTTGGTATTGCCTTTGAGAACCTCGAGTCACCTCCATGGAGGGTTTGATTTTATAACACATATAAAATTAATAATACTTTACTTTTCTTTTAAAGTTGAGTAAAAATGTTTGTAGTCGGTGTACCAGCTGAGAAAGAGAAAGGGAAGGATGATGTGGTATTGAGAAAAAGAGAAGTTAAAGAAGGATCTTGTTGAGTCGTAAACTTTACTTTCTTAAGTGGCTCCATGTTTCATAATGAATTCAATTGAAGACAATCCAATTAAATAAATATTTATTATGTGTATACAAGACTCTGTGCTAGGCTCTGGGAATAAAAAAGACAAAAAACTAAAGCAGCCCTGCCTTCAGAGAGCTTAGATTTTATTTGGTGAGGCAGGGGGAGAGGATATAACACATACACAAATAAGTAAATACAAGACATATTCAGGAGAGAGAAAGCACTAATATTTGGGATAAAAAGGTCAGTATAAAAAGTTTACATGTATAAAAAATGGTTATGAGGACATGTCAAATGTAATAGATTTTTCTTTTATTGCCTTTTTTATACTTTTAAAGAAAATGTCCAACTAATATGACTATGATTTTTGTGTTTATTCAGTCATTATTTATCCCTCTGATGAATTTTATATCAATTTAGAAAGAAAAGGGAAAAACATATCCATTGCACTGGGTGGCTAAGCTAACTTTAGTTTGTTTTTTCTGTTTTCAACCATTGGACTATGTCTATATATGAGAGAGAGAGAGACAGACAGACAGACAGAGAACAAAATAAGCAAATTTATGTTTTAATAAAATATTTACAACTTTGAAAATATTCAAAAGTTTTTAAGCATTATATAATTAATTTTTTGAAATCATATTTTATGAACAATAATATAAATTAATTATAACTTATCAATTACATTAGTTCTATCAAATTGAAATCATTTTATTATCATTTAAAATATTTGTTATAGTATGATAGCTGTAGTACTATTTTTAAGTTCAGAATAATGAAATAATGTTATTAAAATAAAGAACTGCTTTTTCATAATGGTGGCCACAGTTGAACAAAGATTTGGAATACTGGAGTTACATTTGCCCTACAGATCATTTCCCTCCAAACTAGAGGGAGGCTCTCAGTTGTGGAACTCCTATAAACTCCTTATGTGAATTCATGTAGCTAGACTTCAAATCCAACTAATCTACCACCCCAGGACTTTCTGGGTGACCTAAAGAAATCCCCTCTGGAGCCATTCCAAAGTCCAGCATCATGGACTAAGTCAGTCAGCCTGCCCACAGATATGCTAATACTATTACAGGAAGTTCTAGCAACACCCTGCCAATCTGTGAATCCTGTTACAATATTATTTCGCAACTCTACAAAGAAATCTCAGTTTAATGTGTATGTTTAGTTGTTACAAAAATGTTTTGCTATGAAGAAAATTCATACAATTTTCTCTCTGTACTTCAATATTAGTCTTAAAATTAAGTAGCATAGAACAGGGAAGAGGTTGTTGACCCTAAAAATGTTCATGACAGAACAAATTATAAAACACACTGAGGTTCAACGAGATAAGAGAATTGACACGTGAAACTTGAAAATGAGGTTTACAATATGAAGTTGTTGTTTTTTTCTGTTGACAGCTAAAATTATTAAGAATACGACAACCAAAAATCGCAGACAACAAGCCACAACCATAGTCTATAGAGATGTAACAGAAAAGTCCATCTATGGACATGCTACAGAACTCACAGTTTAGATTGGCTCCTGTCTTTTGGCCTTGCCGGTTTAGACAACAGGTGCAGTCACTGACAGGTGTGGATATCTAGGATGAGTAAAATTGCTGATGGCTAATGATATGGCTTTATGTTAGATCTTCAACTGCTGAGCTCTGACACTGTGGGAAGCCAGCTCACATACTTTGGGGTCATTTGATGCCCTCCCTTGTTTATTTTTTCCCCTCTCTTTCACAAGTCTCCACATCTTTCATCCAAATTACAGTCTGTCTCTTTCTCTGGTACATAGGCAGTTCTTCATTCTCTCTTTCTTCTTTTATTCATCCTCTTACTTTCTCATTCTTCTTTCTGCTCTAGCTTTTGGAATATCACATGAAGTCCAAGCAACTAAATTCAGACCCTAGCAGAACTTAAGAGTATTATTATTTAATATGAACTTATTAACTGAGAGTTTGCATGAGACCTTGGAGTCAGAAGCAGCTGGGTAGTGCCGTGGATAAAGCAGTAGCCTGGGAGTCAGGAAAAGCTGAGTTCAAATCTGGCCTCATACACTTAATAGCTGTGTGATCTTGGGCAAGTAACTTCACATCTGTTTGCTTCAGTTTCCCCATCTATAAAGTGGGGGAAATATTAGCACCTACCTTGCAGAATTGTTTTGAGTATCAAATAAAATAATGCTTGTAAAGCCCTTAGCACGGTACCTGGCCTATAGTAAGTACTGTATAAGTATTGAGTGTTGATGATAATGATTATATCGACAAGATGTTTAAAGCCTTCTTACTGGATCCCTATGACAATTTGCAACTTGAGATTTGGTAGTGAGTGATTTGATATAAGTGAATATGGAGATAATTTCAAAAATTAGTAGAAAAATAAAAATAGACAAATGGAATGTTGACCTATACTTAGTATTATAAATGTTAAATATTACAGGAAATTCTGGTTTTAAAAAAAATTACTAGCAATTTATCTAAAAGAAAAGATTAAGCCCTCTTTTCTGAGGGGACATGAGAATAAGCCTTTTCTGACCCTGTTGAGTATCTTGATTTTCCATGTCCTATTTAATTTTACCATATTCAGCTCTTGGTTATCTGCATTGATAGAAGGAAACTAACATTAATTCTATTGCAAAAAGCAGATACCATATGCCAATGCCTGAATCATCCTGTAAACAGACAACTCATATAGCAAGTAATGTAGGGAGCTCAGAAGTAGGCTCTAAAAGGAAGAGGGTGATAATTGAAATATTTTTTCCCTTGATTCCTACCCTCTAAATGCCTACCTTCTAAATAACGATGAAAAGAACTGAAAATTTATTTATCTTGCACCAGCTGAAAATAAAAAGATTGTTAGAAAAGCAAGTACAATGTTTTTGATTGACAAACTCAATGTTTTTTCATAAAAAAGAGAATGAACGAGATAAATTTCTTGCACATTATAAATAGTTTACTCTCCATGTCCCCAGATCGACTTCCTGAATTTTGGCTATTTCAACAGACTTTGTGTTGTGACAGAAGACAGAATTGGTAATTATCACTGGGGGAATGTGCTAGGTAGGAAAGGTAGTTTCAGAGTGATCAGCAAGAGGGGAGAAGACTACTCTTGACTCCCAAGTGAAAAATCATGAGTTGATTCTCTCAGATAAGGAGGCTTATATACCTAGATACATTGAGAAAGGAAAATAATTTGATCTTACTATGGCTACTTAAGATGACCTATGTATCTTCTTTTGTTATAGTCATAGTCATTGATAATTTATAAAAGATGCTACAAAATATTCTTATAAGAGAAAAATTGCTCCGAGTCTGTTTTTGTTCCTGAAACCTATTTGCAAGTAAAATTCCATAATCTTTAAAAGGTTAATATGTGGAGTTACAATTATGCTTTATTCCTTCAAAGCTATTGCTCCCTGATGGCTGTTAATTTACCCTACTCCTCTATTCTGTTTCTCAGCCTTTGTTTCATTTTAAACTTTGTCCTAGCTTTTCCTCCCACATCTAAGGAGTTTCCAATAAATTAAATTCTTCTGGAGTTCCAATTAAATTGATTTTTTATCTGTACCAATTCAATTCACCAAGCAATTATGAAGTACTTACTATGTGCAAAGCACTGCTCAAGATGCTTGGGATAGAAAAGGCAGCACCCCCCTCCCTGACCAAGACAGAGCCCATGGGGGAGGGGGTAGTGGAGCTAACATGACTCACTGGCCTCTCCCGAGGAAGCCTGAATCACTTAATTGATTCTGATATTACCTTGGTTTCTCAGGAGTTGTCCACACTAGGGTATATCCAGAATGTGACCAAAGTGATACAGAGATAGATAAAGGAGGTGGAATTTGTAGGACTTTTATCTTAAAATTATACTTCCTTCTAATTCAAGTTAATGGGTTCTCATTTAAATATATTTTTGCCTTTCTTGGCATCCTCAGTGATTAGCACAGTGTGTACAATGTACTAAGCACTTACCAAATGTTTGTTGACTGACTGACTGATTGATTTAATACTATATCTCTCTATTTCTGACTATATTACTTCTCTACTTTCTTTTTCCACTCTTCTTTTCAATCTGCCTGAAACCCTCTATTTTCTTCCTTCCACCATGCTCTCTACTCCTTCATGCTGATGTTCTCATTACTGTAATGATTTTCTCAGATCTTTTGGCTATTAAACACTTTCTGAAGACTCCTATCTCTTCTGACATTTTATCTTTGAAAAATGAGACCTCAATTTCTAAAAGCTTTATGACATTACATCCTTGAGTTTTAATTAGTTCCAAATTAAGTGCATCACGCACTGTCTTTAACAAAACCTTGGGAAGATATTACCTATGTTATACTTCACTGAACTCTACAATATTCTAAGGATCTTTAACCCCCTGGGAACTCCTATTCATGAGGATTATACCCTTCCCTCTCCCCATACCCACACATTTTAGTAAATGGTCTTAGAGAATGACTAAAGATACCTGATGATGAGTCTCTCCAAACCTAGCTAGAATAGTTCTTTGGGTAACAGAGAGAAAGCCTTCCAGCATGGTAAAGTCTGCCCCTTTCTGTGCTTCATTACTACAGCTCCCAGGAACCTAGGATAAGACCTGGCTGATGGCCTCCCAAAACAGTAGAATTTATAATGTTATTCTCCTCAAATGAATTTAAAAGGTTGTTCTCCCAAGGATATCAAATCATAGAATCATTGCTTTTAAAAAAGAATTTAAAACAATGATATGGGCTGGTAACCTGGCTTGGTTAGCCCCAGTATCAGAAAGAACTGGGTTCAAGTCCTTCTTCTGACATACATTGACTGTTTGGTGCTTGGCATGCCCCTGCCCCCAAGCAACTGTCTCAGTTACAAGAAAATTTCGTATCTACATTAGTGGAGAGAATTTCTTCATTGGGAGTCCCCTACAGGAATAAAATCATAAGTCTAGATAAATACATACACACATACATCTGTATATGTGGGTAGAAATAGATTCACCCTGTAACCATCTGCTTTAATTTTTTTACCGACAAACAGGTGATCAGGACACTGGTGCCCCCTTCAGTCTTCAAGCTGTCATAGCTTCTCTTAACTGACCAGGGCACCCCAAACCTAATTTCCTTACCCAGAGAAGGGCACAAGATTTCCTGGCCCTTCCCCTTGATAACCATCAAACCACTTCTTAGATATTTAAAGGCATTTTACTGTGAAGTGCTACAGAGGAATAGAGAGATAGAGAGATAGAGAGGTAGATAGATAGATAGATAGATACACAGATAAAGAGAGAGAGAGAGAGAGAGAGAGAGAGAGAGAGAGAGAGAGAGAGAGAGAGAGAGAGAGAGAGAGAGAGAGAGAGAGAGATTGGGAGACAAGTTAGGAAGTAAATGGAAAAGGTTAAAAGCTTACAGGACAAAAATACTCATAGTTTAATCTTGGTCTCTATCAGAGATAGGCCATTTGCATTCTCCTTTCTGCCTAAGGTTCTTTTTTTTCCTGTTTCATCCTGGATATTAACTCAGCACTCTGTCTCTCTGTCTCTCTGTCTCTCTCTCTCTGTGTCTCTCTGTCTCTCTGTCTCTCTCTCTCTCTCTCTCTCTCTCTCTCTCTCTCTCTTCTCTCTCTCTCTCTCTCTCTCTCTCTCTTTCTCTCTCTCATTGAGTGGCCACAGCTGCTTGTTATAGTCTTCTGGAGTTTGCTTCTTTGCTTTTTGTGAGAGTCTGAAAGTAAATAGAAACTCCTCTTCTTCTCCACTCAAGCTTAATACAAAGGAAAGAGTGGATTAGGAGTCAGAGGACTTAGGTTTCCATCTTTGCTCTGCCACAGACTACCTTATGATCTTAAGCAAATCTCATTGGGCCTCAGTTTAGTCATCTATGAAATGGAACTGTTTCCTTCCTCATCTCCATTTCCTAGATTCCTTGGCTTCTTTCAAATTCTCAATAAAAATTCCACCTTCTGCAAGAAGCCTCTCCTGGTCTTCTTTAATCTTAGTGCCTTCCCTCTGAGGATATCTCCAATTCATCCTGTTTATGTCTCCTTTGTCCATAGTTGTTTTCATGTTGCCTCCCCAATTAGATTGTAAACTCCTCAAGAATGAGGACTGAATTTTTGGGGGAAAACAGGCTTTCTTTGTATCCCCAGTGCTTATCACCACGCTTGGCACAGAGTAGGCACTTAATAAGGGCTTGTTGACTTGACTAGTCAGACTATATGACCTCTGAAGTCCTTTTTCAGCTCTAAATCACATATCTAAGTGGTCCCACTATCCTTTCCAATGACCCATAAAATCTCAATGAAAAACAATTCTTCTCTATCTGAGACCCCAAGTCTATTCTCCTCAGGTTTCAACCTTGTGCCACCCCATCCTTCCCTGGAGCTCTGCATGCTCTAACTCCTTCTGGCTATTCTCTTAAAAGCTTTTATATCTAGCTTTTATAAGCTAGATCATTAGCTGGTTTACTCCTTGATGAAGAAAAAAATAATCCTCTCATACTACACCAAGATTGAAAACATCCATCGCATCAGGCCTAGGCCAATAGACTTCCTCCTAGGCTTTACTTCCATGCCACTATATTCCATAACTGCAGCTGATGAAGACAAACCCAAAACTTTCTCATTCTGAACTAAGACTCCTAGGTAAGAGTATTGTTGAGCTAGGAATCCATCTAATCACTTATCCACCTCAGGGTCATAGGGATCATATTTCACATTTATTTAATATTTTAAGTTTATAAGGATAATTAATAACTTTAGAGCTAGAAAGGACCCCAGAGATCATCTTGCCCAAATCTCTCATTTTACAAATGGTAAAGCTGAGGGCCAGGGTGGGTCAGTGATTTGACAAGGTCATACAGGTAGCAAATATCAGAGGATTTGAACCAAGATCCTCTGACTCTTGGACCAGTGCTTTTTTCCACTGTACCCCTCTGAGTGAGCCACTGACACTTAGCACAGTGCCTGGCACATACTAGGTGCTCAATAAATGTTTATTGGATTGGATTGGTTTATTGGATTGGTCCCTCTTGGGCCTTCCTTCTGGTAGCTGATCCTGAACACTGCATGTTATAACCATGGTTATAAAAGAAATAATTCATAGACATGTTGAAATAGCAATGTGTTCTCACCCCTTCCAACAAATGGACGGAGCCATTTCAACAAAGGTAATAATTGGCTGTGGGACTTTAGGCAAGTCACTTAATGACCTTGATATTATCAGGAAAATGTAAAGAAGAACATAGGACACTGGATCTTAAATTTGAAATGAACTTCAGAGATTATCTAATGCAGTGCTTGTACTTTACAAAGACTGAAACTGACATCCAAAATGGTTAAGCATAATAGGGTGTTACCTTCTCCAAGACAGGCTAGACCAGTCTGTTCCATGTGGTAGATGTGAGAATCTACGAAATATTCCTGTTTGAATGTTTTAATCAAAATGTAGTCATTAGGTGGCATTAGTTCTATAATTTCATTTGGACTTCAGGAATCTATAATTAAATTCTTTTATCTTCACTCCTTTACCAAAGTCTTACTCTGATGCCTTATCATGATCTAAAGGTGACTCTGTGTTCTCAAAGGCTCTGATAGAAGATGCTAAGCCCTATAGAGTCTTCCCAAGCTGAAAAGGCTTTGAGTATAGACCTAGAAATAGACTGTGTCAGTATTCCAAGGTCTAGCCTAGTCAAGTTCAAAAATTTCACCAGAAATTTGGCTAAAAAGTGATGAATTTCTTTTGCCACCACAATTCATGAATGGTAATAATAGCAATAGTAGTAGTAGTAGTAACAACAGTAATAATAATAGCACATTTTTATGTAGCACCTTTAGGTTTATAAAGTACTTTAAATATCTCATTTGCTTCTCAGAGATTATGATCTTCACAAATCATAGTAACTATAAAGTATTACTATCTCCATTTTACAAGTGAGGAAACTGAGGTTCATAGAAGGAAAATGGTTTTCCCAGGGTCACTCGGCTAATAAATGTCTAAGGCAGATTTAATAAGCCAGTCCTTCTTAATGCTAAATCTGGGGCACTGTCCATTATGCCACACCACCTCTTAAATTAAGATCTAAGTCTTTGAGTGAGTCTAGTCAGCATTGGTGTAAAGAGTAGCCAGATTAATGAACTAATGATTCATTTAAATAGTTGAATAAATCCTTTCATTATTTGAAGATTTTTTTAAATACATAATGTGAAAACGATACTAGTCTGATATTGAGGTTAGTTTTTGGAAAAGTTTAAAAAAAAATCCAGTAGCCTGTGGAAATCATTAGCTTTCCACTGATGGTAATAGAGATGGTACTGAGGTAATATTATTTTTCTGGGGCAATGAGCACCAATAATGTGGAAAAAATACAGTGGTTGTGGCAGCATTATATCGTCAGTTGTTTCTAAATTCTTGCCCACAGATTGGTTCTTTTTTAAATAAAATCTAATTTTCTTCAAATCTTGAATTGTGGGACTTAGGATGATTTTCATGGCTAAAGTTTGCAAATTAACTCTGCTCAGTTCAGTGCTTTGAAATTCACGAAATGCAAGCACCAAATATGCTACGTTTGAATAGGTCCTTGCCATTATCATATGAAAAGAAAGAGACAGGAATAAATCAGGAGGAGGTAGCATAGTCCAGACCTATAACTTTGGATGATCAAACCTTAGGAAGAAGCCTCTTGTCACATGACCTTTCCTCAACCTCATGGACCATCAGTGGGACTGCCCTGAATGTAAACCATAAGAGAAAGACAATAGGACATTGTGAGACTATGGTAGATCTGAGTGTGGTTTGGGGCAGCTAGATGGTGCAGTGGATAGAGTACTGGACCAGGAGTCAGGAAGACTCATCTTCCTGGGTTCAAATCTAGCCTCAGACACTAGTTATGTGACCCTGGGCAAGTCACCTAACCCTATTTGCCTCAGTTTCCTCAACTGTAAAATAAGCAGGAGAAGGAAATGGCAAACTATTACAGTATCTTTGCCAAGAAAACTCCAAATGAATTCACAAAGACTAAATAGCAACAACACCCAAATAATATATTGCAACTCAATGGCACAGGATAAAAAATGCAGGACTTTGATTCAGGAAGACCTGGATTCAGATCCTGTGTGATAGTCACTTAACCTCTCTAAGCCTCAATTTCTTCATCTGTGAAATGGGGATAACAGCACCCAGCTCCTGCAGTTGTGAGGATCAAATGAGGTAATATATATAAATCACGTTGCAAACTTTAAAGCACTATATAAATGTTGGTTATTATTATTATTTTGTTGTTGTTTACTAGAATTTTCCATTACCCACACTTTCTGAATAGCATGTCTCTGACCATACTAACATAGCTATTGTCCAGTAGCAAGTAGAACCCTAAATTTTGAAGGAGCTCCAAGATTCCAATCCAAAAGTAAATAATGTTTGTGGTAAGCATATTCGAATATTTTTGCTGATTCAACAACGGATATTTACAAAATGTTATCCAAAACCCCTAAAATTCCATAAAATATTTCATTTACTTGCAATACTCACTTCAACTAAACCTTTAAACATATAAGAATTTGTCACTTATTAAAGATTATTTACTTTCTTATGAGTTGGCTTTGATCTTATTGGGAAAGTGCTAAAGGCGGTAGAAAGTGATCTATAATCAGGTCAAGAGAGACAGACCTTGTTAGCTAATCCAGTTTGTATTTTCTCATATGTAACTTCTGCAATGTACTTCTGGGTGGTTAGGCAGACATAGATACGGTAAAAGAAAGAAAGAAATAAAATCAGTTTATTTTACATTTAATAAAGGGTCATGGGATTCATGGGGGTCTTTCTGAGATTTTTCACTCAAGGATATGTTTCTAGCTATACCATGAATTAGAAAAAGTGCTAGCTTTTTTAGTTAAAGAACCTGGATTCAAGTCCCAACTCTCAATATTTACTCTGAGACTTAATTTCCTGATCTGTAAAATGAGAAAATTGAATTAGATTACCTCCAAGTTGCTCCCATCTGTAAATCTATGATCTCCAGAAAGGAAGTGAAAGGAAGGATGCCCAAATTTTGCCTCCTTGAGGACAAAAAGATATCAGAGAGAGGGGAGGAAAAAAGTAATCAAGTTAGTAGCAATTGTATGTGATGGTAATGGTGCTCTGAAAGCATCTAGCTTTTACAGAGATAGCACTATAGAAAGATACATTACTTTATGTAATTAGCAAGTGCCAGTGACTTATAGTTATGTCTTTAGCTAAGTAGGCAGTAATTAAGGGGGAGGAACCAGTCTGGGTGATTGTATATAGGAATGGTTTTTCTCAATGATAATGCTTAACACAGGAACTGATAACTTCTCTCTGATTTTTCTCCATTTCTATTCCTTTTATATAGCATCTGTTTTCTACATCTATATATTAGAATTTTCAGAGCATCTATCATCTGTCATTATCCTGGCTTGCGGAGATTTTTTTTTTTAAATTGCTTTAGATGAATACATACAATGAAATAGAGTCCTTGTGTCCATGTATTTGTGAAGGGAGTTTGCACTGTGTCATCTTCAGTCAACCTAATTACCTCTATAAGAAACGGCTCTTCCCAGCTCAGAGTATGACATTTGCTGTCTTATGAGAGAAAAATCTCTGAAATCCTCTTCATTCAATTGGTCTACTCCAAAAATGTCAGTCACCTATAGGAGGCTGATTTAAATATAGAGATTTACTTAAGATTTACAGAGCTCTCCAAGGGAAGAGTTTCTTTGGACATAAGAGCCAGGTCACTTTCAATAGATCATTTTATTTGTCTTGACACACAGAAACAAATCTTTTCCAAATATGAAATCAGTCAGCTGAGAAGGCACTAAAAATGCACTTCTGGGCCTCATTGCCCCTAGGAAAGAATAATGATAAGTACCTGCATGACCCTACAAATGAGAATCTGGAGATGTTTCTGAAAACCGGCAGCCACAGAAGTTGATTTTGCCTGAAAGGAACCCGGAGCGATTGTGCTTGTTTACCATTTGGCAATGTCCTTAGTTTTTATTGACTCTGCACTACTGTGATAAAGATAGACATGGCGAACTCTAGCATTATTTTCTTTGTCATTATCGAAACAGTTGTAGATTTTCAAGGTAATGAAGATAAAACTGTTATCATAATATTGCGGTCGCATATGGTATTCAAGACTTTGTCAGCACTTCCTTGTGTTCAGAGGTTTATAAATTCACAGAATCACAAAGGCAAAAGAAAGAACCTCAATGGTCAGGTAGTCCAAGCCATACCTGGAAAACCATTTCCTCTACTTTGCACCCAAGAAGGGGCCACACAGTCTTTGTTAGAACGCCTCCAAGGAAGGGAAGAGAAACTCACCATCTCCCAAGGCAGCAATTCTACCTTTTTACCACTCTAATTGTTAGGAAGTTTTTCCTCACATATAGCCTAAATTTCATTTGCTCTGGACAGAAATGTCTTACAAAGTCATTAGGTTGAAGAGACTATTTTAAATCTTTTTTTAGTGCTCTGATTATGTGGATATGGGCACTTACAATACAGTGCTAATTTCTCTTCAGTTTTGTACTTGTATATCTCAGCATTATATTTTTTTAAACAAATTTGTTTTGAAAAATATAAATGATCACATAAACAACATAAAAGAGTATAACAAAATTGTTTTTAACTAGTGGGGTCATAACAGTATTTAAATGGTAGTGTTAAATGTAATGAAAGAAAATGAGGTCCTATACATAAGAAGTTATATTTTGAAAGAATTCTGTCAACTGTGTTATTTCCATTTTAATCTAATGATACCTCTTTTCCACACCTTCTTTGCCTTCTTCTGGTGCTAAAGCTCAGAATGAACAGAGGCTAGCAACATATGCTACAGACAAAAGAAAAAAGAAAAAGAAAATGTCTTTTGAAGCTGTATTTGGGGAAAAGAGAAACATAAAAGATAGGATTGTTACTCAGGGTACATGGGGAAATTTTAATGAATGACAGAGATAAAACAGAATGAACCAATTTCGCTTTTACAACTGTTTTCTCTACCACTATCCACAAAAGTCTCATTCTAATGTCTCATGGCACAGAGATGGCTCTAGGTTCTCAGAAGGTACACCAGTGAAGCACAAATTCTGAAAGGTTAGGCCAACTTGGATATCTTTCAAGTATGGGCCTCGTAATAGATTGGACTTCTGTTGACCATAAGACTGATTTATCTAAGTTGGGAGAGGTTAGGTACAGAGTAATGAAATTTTAGGCTAGAGCAACTCTTGAAGATTTTATGTTGTTGTAGAAGGGTTGCTATCTGCTTCAGTAGATGAAATTACAGATTCTTGAAGTAATGAGGCATTTATCTGCCAAGAAGAAGCATCATCAACTGGAAATAGAACAAAAATGGTTAACAAAGATTGTCACCCAAGATGAATAAGAAGATAATGAGAGCATTCAGCTGCTCTTGATGAGTTAAAGTTACCAGGCCCAGAGAAAATACATTCCAGAGTCCTGAAAAAATTGGCCTATGTGATTTCTAAGCTATTGTCAGTGATCTTTGAAGATCATGGAGAATGGAAGAGGTGGGGCAACTAGGTGGTGTAGATAGAGCATCGGCCCTGAAGATCTGAGTTCAAATCCTGCCTCAGACCAAACACTTGACACTTACTAGCTCTATGACCCTGAGCAAGTCTCTTAATCCCAATTGCCTAAAAAAGAGAGAGAAAGAGAGAATGGAAGAGGTGTAATAGGACTATAGAAAGGAAAATGTTTTTCAAAATATTTTTCTTCAAATTCAGATTTTCAAAACAGGAAAGACAGTTGAGTCTACAAATTATAGCCCAGGGAGCTTGATATTAGTTGCTGGCAACATTCTAGAACATGTATCTCAAAGGTGGGTTTGTGAACATTTAAAAAGAGGTCAGTCTAGACTAACTTCATATCCTTTTTTGACAGTTGCTATATTGATAGAGCAGGGGAATGCTATGTGATTTATTCCAGCAAAGCATTTGATAAAGTCTCTCACGTAAGCCTTGTGGACAATATAGCAGACTGGGGATAGATGATAATATTAAGTTGGATTTAAAGCAGGTTGAATGATTGAGTCCAAAGCATATGTTAATGTCTTGTTGTCAACTTGGAAGGTCTCGGTGGAGTGTACCAGTGACTTGTCCTTGACCAACCTTACCTTTGTTGTTGAACATTTTTATTAATGACTTGTTTGAAAGACTAGAGTGCATGCTTACTGTATTTGCAGAAGATGCTGAACTATGAGGCATAGGAAACATATTAGATAACAGAATCAGGGTTACAAGAAATTCTCCAAAGGCTGGGACACTGGGCAAGCTAATGGAATAAACCTAGTCAGGATTAACATATAGTCTTATGATTAGGATCAAAAAACTCAACTTCATAAGTACAAAATAAGGAGGCTAATGAGCAGTTAGTTCAACAAAAGACAATATTTCTAAGCTCAAAGTGAACTGTCCAAGTATAGCACAAGTTCGTAAGATTTTTTTATAGTACATGGACAGACTGTCTATAACATAGGAGGAGATAGTATCTCTCTGCACTCAGCCATGGTAAAATCACAACTGGAGTATTATGTTAAATTATGGGTATCACATTTTAGGAAAAAATTCTGACAAGCTATGTATGCTGTTACTAAAGAGAAGTAACCAGGATGGTAAGGAGCCTTGAGATAATGTCACACAAAGATTAATTGAAAAAATTTAGATATGTTCTCTGAGGAAGAGGAGAAAATAATGATAGCCAACATTTATATAATAGCTGCTATGTTTCAGGCACTGGCTAAGTGCCTTACGAATATTATTTCATTCAAATCAACAACTCCATGAGGTATATACTATGGGTATTATTATCACATTTTAATATAGACATGTGGTAGGTATAATCTGATCATAATAATTATTATTTATCTAACATTTTAATGTTTGTAAAGCACTTTACATATATCATTCCAATCAACAACACCATGATGTAGATACTATGAATATCATTATCTTCTTTTACAAATCAGGAAACCAAGACTGAAAGTTGTTAAATCCCTTGCTTACCAGCTAGTATTGTGAGAGATGAGATCTGAACCCACATCTTCCTAACCTCAAGTCTATTACTCTATCCCCCTACCATGCTGTCTCAGATAAATGATCTTCAAGTATTTGAAGAGAAACTATGCTTGTTCTACTTGGCCTGAGAGGGAAGAACTAGGAGTAAATAGATGGAAATTGAAGAGAGATTGATTTTGCCTCAATGTAAAGAAAAAGTTCTGCTAATTAGAGCTATTGAAACCTGCAATGGGCTGCTTTGGTAAGCCAAGGATCCCTTTCATTTGAATTCTTCAAGCAAACTCTGGATGGCCTCTCATTGAGGATATTGTAAGAGAAGATTACTGTCCATATATGGATTGCATCAGACATCCTCTGAGATTTCTTTTAACTCTGATTCTATGGCTTTCCATGTATAAAATGGACCTAAAGGCCTGGAAATGTTTTTTTTTAATCTATTAACTCAGAAAAGTTTTTAACTGACCCATAGAATTTTCACCAGCCTTTTGCACATTGACCAGCACTAAACATGACATGTCTGGATGATACTGATATTATAGGCCATAATTTCATTTTTTCCTCCATTGTAATTTTCTTCTTGTGCTTCAATTTTGCATAGAGGTGACCCTAGATGGGTTCCCTAAAAATAAATCAATAAAGCACAGCTTATAGTCCTGCCAAACTATAGAAGTGAATTTAGGCCTAGCAGAAAATTTTTATTCTAGGAGGTGGCTAACAGTGCAGAGAAGCTAAAAGGTTAGCCACTAAGTCATGAACTGCTTCACCCCAAGAACTCATAAAACCATGTACTAAAATCTAGAGAGAATATAGTCTAGACTGTGGAAGGATTGCTCACGTTGATGAGATCACATAATTTTTTTGAGTATTTTCTGCCCCCCCCACTTATCTCCCTTCCCTGTCCTTTCAGTATCCTGAACCTATGGGTGGGATGAGTCCGCAGGGGAGGGAATAAGCAAGGAATCATATTTGTGATTGGATCCTTCAAGGGCACAATATAATTTGATATCTGCTCTACAACATACAGTCTCAGAGAGTTTCCTGGACCACTCAGCTAGGACATGTCAAAGGCAGGAATTGAACCCACATTTTCCTTACTTTGAGGTCAGCTTTCTATCCACTGTGTCATTGCTACCTCTCATAGATTGGAACCTATACACACCATAAAAGATTAGAACTGGGATTTACCTTCTAGCTCAATTGCTGTACTTTAAAGATAAGGAAACTGAGGTCCAGTGAGGTTAAGTGACTTGCCCAAATCAAAATCAAAAAATAGTAAATTGAAGAACCAGTTCTAAACACCACATTTCCTGACCTTGATTCAGTGTTCTTTCTAGTAGATAGATCAGTCTGACTCTTTAGGCTAAATGGAATACTTGGACTAAGGGTCCTTATGAGCTTCAGGGGAGAATTGTGAGAGATAATGAGTTAATAGCTATGATGGTCTGCAAAATAAAAATGATGCATAAATACCAAGTGTTACTGAGATTTACATTTTTGTGAACCAAACGTACTATCTCCCTGCCCAAAAGATTCATAAGAATATTTAACACCCGTGTATGTACCAGATGGATTGTAATGACAGATGATGGGTCCTTCTTAACCCTTACGTTCTGTTTTCAGAATCCACATTTCAAAACAATTCTAGTTCTTTGTTAAGATTTATTGTGTAAAAGCTTAGTATACACCCTGAAATTTTACCAGCTAGGACTTTAGAGACCTTTAGTGAATGTGTCATTTATTCATGAACACACCTGATATACTTACAGAAATGTAAGCAGGTTGATGATGACACTATCAGAAGGCTATGTATGTTTATCAAATATTAAATATATTTCTATATAGTTGTAATCTAATAGTTATGGTGTATAGGATTATTATGATGTATAGGATATATTTCAACATCTCTAAGTATTTACAAAAGACTCAAGACATATAGAGATCAAATATGTTCATAGCACATAGTCATAGAGAACAATGTAGAATGGGAATCAAAATTAAATAATTACTAGTTCCTGTGGAAGAGACTTTGGTGGAGAGAGGGTCAAAGAAAAAGAAGAATAAGGGAAAAGAAACTTGTTATGAAAGCATTATAACCTCACTTTAAAAAAAAAAGGTGGGATTCCCCTAGAAGATAGAATACTTCTCATTTCTAGTAAAAGTAGTAGCAACAGATTCATGGTAGGGGTCCAGGTGGCCCCACCAATTACAAAATCCCCAGAATTGTAAAATGTATATTTATCATCTCATGTCAAAATATTCATTTTAATATTCAAACATTTATGCCACATAACAAACTGTAACCATATGTTTATTTGTTATATTATACCACTATAACATAAATAAATATTTACAGAAAAGCAATTCAGTCATAACAATATTAGAAAAGGTTCTTTTTCCTAGTTTGCTTTTTTAAGGAGAAGACATCAGACACATAGAAACTCATTTTAAATAATGTTAAGTTTGTTAGATGTCGACAAGAGCCAAGGAGTTCAATATTTTAAGGCTGACACTCCCCCTTTTAACTAATGTTGTTTTATTTAATTTTTCCCCAATAGTGTGCATTAAAGATGGAGTGTTATCTCGGCTTTGAATTTCCTGGATTTATATCACAGCTTTAGCTTTATTTGAATGTACTATTCAGTATTTAATAAAGATGAGTTACACTGTTGAGCTTTCATTTAAGCAGACACTTTGGAACATAGTCCTTTTTTTTCCTGAAGTTGGTTGGGATTTTTTTTTGGGGGGGAGGATTTGTAATACTGAGAAATTTTAGACTGTTAAAACATTTATCAACATATTTGATTTAAATTTCATAGTTAAAATGGCAAGAATAATTAATTGAAATACAGTATTGAAATATCTGAAATTTATTATTATTTCTTTATAAAATATCTCATATAACTAATCGACAGCCATCATTGAAATAAATGAAAATAAATTCAAGCACCCTGGCTTATAAACACTACTTCAGTTATAGATTTTGACAGCTGAGACTAGCCCTAGACCTACATTTAGGAGACAGGAAATTCAGTATAAAACATTGACTTTTCCCTTTAACATGTCAGGAGATTGACTTGAAGAACTCTTTACCTAGATGGAAAAGCTAGCAAAAATTTATACCTGAAATGAGAAAGAACCTTTTCTTGATTATTAGTTATTGACTCAGTTTCCTAATTTTTGACATTTTGTCACTAGTAAGAGCGTTGATAATATAACATTAAGCTCAACTGTTTTTAATTTTCTTTTAGCATATGTTTTAGCAAAAAATTCCTCCATATGTTAAATTTCAGTGTAATATTTCATCTGTGTGGTACTATAACTAGATTTTTTTTAAGTTATCAAAATGAGCAGAGTACACAAATGCTCATAATCACTGTTTTTCCAAAGCAACTTTAGCTATGTTCTCTTTACTACCACCACCCTTTTTTTTTCTCAAGAGCATATAATTGGGAATGGTGGGACACCATTACTGTCATGAAATGTATTATGTTCAGTCAAAATTAGGGATTTGTATTAAACAATTGTTTCAGGATCACAGGTTCCAAAATCACGGGACAACATCCTGATTTCTTTTTTTTTTCTTCCTACTGGTAGAAAAGAGGATGTTACAATTGATTACTTTCATTTTATTCAGTTGACATTGTCTCTAACTTGAGTAGCAAAGTACCTATGGCCTTCAATATCAAATGACTTCAACCTTTTTACTTCTGTCATTAATTGATTGAATCTCATTTTGAAAGAGTTTCCCTCTTTGTCATTATTAAACAAGAACCTTCTTTTGTTGACTCACTGTATCTGTATAAAATTTATTTTCCTTAATATAACATGTGATGTATCAGTCTTGAATTACTGGACAGCTTGAACCTCTCTCGTACAAATGAATCTGTCTTACATCCTGTGTCAAGGTTTGAACTTTCCAAATTATGTATTTCAGACGTTGAGAAAGAAGGGACTTAATGGTTGTGACAGTCCAGACCCTGATGCAGACGATTCAGTAGGTCACAGCCCTGAGTCTGAGGACAAGTACAGGAAAATTAATGAAGATATTGATCTAATGATCAGCAGGCAAAGATTATGTGTAAGTACCAAGAACGCCCTTCGTTTTTTTTTTACTTCTGATATTTCTCTGAACCTGGCAGGCATTGAACAAGAAAGAAAACAAAGGCTGTGAAAGCCCCGATCCTGACTCTTCTTATGCACTCACCCCACGCACTGAAGAAAAATACAAAAAAATAAATGAAGAGTTTGATAATATGATCAAGAGTCATAAAATTCCTGTAAGTACCAAAGGGAGATGAGATGACTGGTCTGCTGACAACTGCTGCAGTAACAAACCTTAACCCCTTCAGTTCTGGCTTACTCTAGTCAGTGTCTGAGAGAAAAACAAAAAAAAATTGCCCACATACAAAGAAAAAATTTGTAGAGCATTTTAAGGCTTGCAAAGTGCTTCATATATATCTATATCAATATTTTCTCATTGCCAAAGATAGCTCATTTTCTAAGTATCCCTTGAATATGAGCATCCTTTGACTTGAAGTTATTGTAGTCTAAATAGTAGGGATTTAGGAAGCACATTTTAGGGCTGAAATAGGGATGTGACCTATGACTAAATTGTCATGAGGAACTCTGGGATGCAGAGACACCCTCTATCTATTAGTATCTTTCCTATAACTTTTAGTCTTAGAAAGCCGTCTAGAACACTGAAAGGTTAAGTGACTTGCCCAGGGTCACTCAGCCAGCATATATCAGAATAGGGACTTAAGCCCAAGTCTTTCCTGACTCTGAAGCTGGCTCTTGATGCCCTATAAAATGTTGCCTCTCCTAGAAGGAAGTTAAAAGTCAAATACGACATCCCCCGGCTTTATATGACTCTTCTACCATAAAATGTACACCATTAATATAATATACTGAAGGAAAATACTGGAAATCTTCCTGGGAACAAGTTGAAAATATTTTCAGTGTTCACATGTAACCAAGACACTAGCAGAATTAAAATTCTCTCAACTCACCTAACAAAGACATAACACAAACATCCTTCTCCTAATGAGACCAGATCCTAGGGCTCTACGCTAAGCTCAGTAACAGCACTGAAGGGTTAAAGCTATTTGCTCGCTGCAGAGAAACAGACTGCATGAAAACCTTATAGTAAAATTTGCACCTGTCTGTGTGCTGGGGTGACATAAAGCTTGATCAGGAAATTTGCTTCGCCAACATCACCATTTTCCATGCTTTAACATTTGGCTAAATTTTGTCTTAACTAAGTCAAAATCTCTAACAGTCAGTCATATGCCTTGCCAGATACTTGAGAAATAACTCTGCATGTGCTATTTTGTTTATATACCAAGGTAGAAAAAAACAAATGCCCTGATTAAATATTGTCACTATCCAAATAATGTTAAGTTTGTGATATAAACTGATGAAATTCAAAGCTGACATGCTTTTTTGAATGTCTCTTGTTAATGTCACAACCTTAATCTTATTTAAACTTCATAGGTGGTAATTAGTTTCTCTTAAAAAGTACCTTTTCATTTAACAATAGCAGCCTTAACCTGAAGAAGGAGATAGACTGGTCTCTGTGGTGAGAACGTGCTAGACAATTAGTATCTATTAATGCCTATTCTAGGAAAAAAACTCCAAACCAAATAAGTTCATAACTTAATTAGTAGCTATTTTTGATCATATTTATCATATGGATGCCCATTATAATCATAATTTCTGGTTAAGTGGATTTTATGTCAACAACAGAATTTTTATCTAGTTGGACTTATACTATATATAAGATAATATAAAGTAACCTAAGCTTTAAGATTTTCTAAAAAAAAAATGAAAACTACTTATAGAAGCTTTGCAGTAGAAATTTTACCAAGTATAGTTCTCTGCATCAAAGAAAGGCATAGAAAATGGAAGTCTTCAAAACGTTAAATTTGGTTAGCTATCCATAAAATCAATTCTGCTGTAGGGAAAGAGAACTAGAGGTCCAGTGTTTATCAGTCTTCATATGGGAGTCCCTCCTACCCATTATGGTACCAGTTATGTGCTGAACTACATAGAGATTTTGAATTGTCTAATACCAGTCGTAGGTTTACCAGTCAGAGGACCAATTATCCCACTCTAGAAAAGGATAATGTGCTAATCCCTGTTCCAGGTGTACCTTTTCCTTTGTCCTCTATTTCCTGTATACATTTTCTATTTAGGAAAATCCTGGATACATCCTGTTTGGTGATTGTGTAAACCCTGATAAGCAGAATTACTTAGATCACTTTGTTGCTTTATGTACAAGTGCGGGTGCACTTCATCTCTAAACATGCAAACAGTGGATAAAATATCTCTGTATTCTCTCACTACACAGCTTCCTTTCTCACATAGAATAAAAAAATCATGCTGCATAATTTCTCAGAAGTCCAATAATGGATAGCACAAGAGTCAAAGTCAAATTTGATTAATTAAAAAAATATTCATTAAACATTTGCTGTGTTCTGGGTACTGTGCAAAACACTAGGTAATTTTGTCATTTATTATATGTATATGTGTTGTTTCTCCTAATAAAAAGTAAGTTCCTTATTTTTTACTTTGTATCACCAGTGCCCAGCAAAGTGCCTAGCAAACAGTAGGTGCTAAATAAAACTTGTTGATTGGTTGATAAAGATGAATGAAACGTGGTCATGGCTATAGAAGAATTTGTAATCTACTTTTGTAAAACCTATCCCAATCTGTCCCACCACCTCTATTTACAGTTACTTTACAAGTCCTAGTTGGCACTCATCTTTATTTATTCCTATTTATACTTATACTTATTCTAACTGCCTCTGAACAAGGCTTCCTACTTCCATTCTCTCCAGCCTCCAGTCCATTCTTCACACTGCTGTCAGATTTTTCTTCCCTCAGTATAGATGTGATCATGTCATTACTTTATTCAAACTTCTTCAGTGACTGTAATACTTTCCATAAGAGATTCAAACTCCATAGCCTGGTATGTGTGGCTGTCCACAGTGTTCAGTTGTGTCTGACTTTTTTGCGATGCCGTTTGGGATTTTCTTGGCAAAAATACTGGAGTGGTTCACCATTTCCTTCTTCAGCTCATTTTACAGAGGAGAAAATTGAGGCAAACAGGGTTAAGTGACTTGTCCAGGGTCAGACAGCTTGTAAGTATCTGAGGTCAGATTTGAACTCAGGAGAATGAGTCTTCCTGACTCCAGGTCCAACCCTCTATCCACTGTGCCACCTAGCTGCTCATTCTATCATTCCAACCTTATTTCACCTACTACTATTACTACTACTACTACTATTACTACTACTACTACCACCACCACCACTACTACTACTATTGTTACTGCTACTCCTACTCCACACACTCTCACACACTTACACATACACTACACACAAGCCAAATTGGACTACTTGCTATTAAAACACATTCCACTCTGTCCTGTTTGTGTGTCTTTACTCTCACTTCCCTCTATTACAGGAACTACCCTCCCCTCTCCCTCCAGTCTTTACTTATTGAAATTCGGTTCCTCTTTTAAGGATACTCAAGCTCAAATTCCAGTTCCTCCATGAAGCCCTCCCCCATATCCCCATCAGTACCCATTAATAATGATCCTTCATTCCTTGAAGTCAGTCAATCAATATTAGGCACCTACTTTGTGCTAAGCACTATACCAAGTACTGGAGGCCCAAGAAAGACAAAAGATGGTCCCTGCCCTCAGTGAACTCCAAGTCTAATGAGGGAAAACAACACGAAAACAATTCTGTACAAGATAAACTGGAGATAATCACCAGGGGGAAGGCATTAGCATTAAAGGGGACCAGGAGAGTCTTAAAAGGGAATACGGGATTTTAGTTGGGACTTAAAGGAATCCCAAATCGATCTTCATTTTTTGCTTTCCTTCTGCACTTATCATATATCATGTTATTTGATGGTTCTTTATGTAGACACCATTCCTTCTAGTAGATTGTGAGCTTCACGAAGGAGGTCATAATTAAAATAAATTATATAAGACCATATCTTAACGATCTTGGTTTGTCCTCAAGGTCCTGATGCAGTCCTCTTCATATTAAGCATTTAGCAAATATATATATATATATATATATATATATATATATTATATATATATATGGAAGTTTTTAGATAAGACTGGTACACAAATAATTAGAATCTATCTCAGAATATGATAAGCATATTGAAGAGATGCCAAACAAAACCCTATGAAAGAATCCAAGAATGAAGGGAAAACTTTCACCTAGGCCAGGAGTGGGGAACCTGCAGCCTCTGGGTCCTCAAGTGCAGCCCTTTGACTGAACCCTAACTTCATCCATGACTAGGGTCTTCATGGAGATGATAGCACCTAAACTGAGCCTTAAATAATAAGGGAATTTCAGAAAACAGGGAGAAAGGAAGTGGGGCAGTTTTAGGCATACAACATAGTTTAATCATTAAAATAGAAAAAGGCAGCAAGAGTGAAAAAAATGGTTATTTATCAGTTTGAGCAATTCCCTAAATTTAGGGGGCTGGAAGAGCAGCTATTGAAGAAGATAAATAAAATTAAGAGAGGTAGGAAGAGAAGCACAGGAATATCCCATTGTCAGAGGTAGCTGGGTGGCACAGTGGACAGGGTACTGGCCCTGGAGTGAGGAAGCCCTGAGTTCATAAACCAGACTCGGACACTTACTAGCTGTGTGACCCTGGGCAAATCACTTAGCCTCTACTATTAATATATGGCATTAAATATAATATAAATCTAATATATTGTATTATATAGCCTCTATTATTATAGACAGGTAGGAGGTTCAATGGATAAAGCACTGGGCCTGGAGTCAGGAATACCTGAGCTCAAAACCAGCCTCAGCATTTACTAGTTGTGTGACCTTGAGCAAGTCACTTAGCTCCTGTTTGCCTTAATCCACTAGAAAAGAATATGGCAAACCTCTCCAGTTTCCTTTCCCAGAAAACCTCAAATGGGGTCACAATGAGTCAGTCGCTACTGAAACGAATAAGTAACAACATGCTCTCATCACAGAAGCTACAGAAGGAGAGGATTTCAAGAAGGAGGTCATCCAGCACATCAGATACTGAGTAGATGTCAATGAGGATAAGGACAGAAAAAAGACCATTGACTTGAGTGATTAGGAGATCACTAGGGATCTTAGAGAAAGCAATTAGAGTAGAATGGTGAAGATGGAAACCAGACTCAGCAAGTTAGCAGCCCAGACCTTTGCCCTTGTACATAACAGGAGCTTAATAAATATTTTTTTGAACGAAAGCTGAGCTGAATGTGAACATCATTGTCCAGTGACAAAACTATGGAAAGAAACAACACAGTTATTTTATTACTTTAGTCAATCTTTTAGCTTTCATAGTACAAAGGGCTATGGTTTTGCCTAATGCTTTCAGTTGCAGTAGAATTCTTCTTTAATTTAAATACAATGTTTTGGGAAGTTCCCACAGCTGCTTAAATGTTTAAAGCAGTGGCAACTATTTTCTTCTTTGTGTAAATTAACCCAACTTTTTAAAAAACTCAAAAGGACTATTTTTTTTCAACTTCAAAGACCCAACCTGAACAACTTCTCCTTTAAAGGAAAAAATTTAACATTTTAGTTTCTTACTTATATGATAGAATTTATGTGGATTATACCTAGGGCCTGGCATCCTGCCAGCATTTTTTTAATTCATGAAAATAAGCTATTTACAGAGGATTTCTCATTTCTTGAAAATTCACAAATTATATTAGGATTTATTGAGCTGATTGGGGATTACCACTGTTTCTGGGGGGGAAAAAGGACTTGCTAGGTTTTGTACAGAAATCATTTCAGCAAAAGGAAACAACCGCAGTTAAGGAAAATAAGTCAAAATAGATTTAAGGACATACTACTCACATGCACATGTAAACAGTAACTAAATTTTAATATATGAGTAGGATACTTTTAATGTTGTTGTTCAGTTGTTTCAGACTCTTTGTGATCCCATTTAGGGTTTTCTTGGCAAAGACACTGGAGTGGTTTGCCATTTCCTTCTCCAGCTCAATTTGCAGATGAGGAACTGAAGCAAACAGGTATAATTGACTTGACCAGGGTCACAGAGCTGAGTGTCTGAGGCTGGATTTGAACTCATGTGCCACCTAATTGCACTGAGTAGCATACTACATGTGAATATACCACATACTCACAAATCCTTTAGTGGCAACATCTTATACCCAAATAACTATGAGCCCCAGATTCCTTCCTTTTGAACTCTTAAGGACAAGGGATTTAGCACTGGGAGAAGAAGCAGTTTCAAAATGCTTTTTAACCATATAGAATCCTTGCCCAAAGAACACAAAGTAAAGGGAAAAATGAGATTTAATCAGGCATTAGAAGGTGATTTTGGAATAAAAAAATGCCACTAAATCATCCAAATTATTTTTAGATTCAGAATGTACATCACACATTAAAAATATATTGACTTCTTTAAAAATAATTGTCTAGGAGAATTTTCTGCTTACTTAAAATATAATTTGTGGCAAAATTGGAAAAAGTAGAACTTTCGTAAATAAGTACTGATGACCTTTTTAATCTTTATTACTTTTGAATACTTTGTACAGTGAGAAGAATAAAAGCACACAAATACTATGCATTCATCAGCCCAGATTTCCCTCTTCTACATAATCTGTTTTTTATATTGAGTGTTCAGCACATTTGGTACTTGGTTACACTCTCCTTATAAGTTTGCAGAGTTTTTTCAGTCTTATTATTTGACCACCTTGTGTACTTTTATGTTTTTTAAAAAATATGTTCTAATATTCTTGATTTGAAAGAAAGAACAAAGGGGAAAGGACTGAATTGCTAAGCAAATAATCATGAAGTTATATTCACTTCCCATTAAAAAAAATACAATCATAAAGTTGTAGAATTAGAGGGAATCTTTGAGATGGTCTCTATTGACTTCTCACCCTTCCTATTTTGCTGAAGAAAAAAGCTAAAGAGATAAATGAATTGCCGAAAATTATACAACTAGTTTGCTAGTTTAATCCAGAACTAGCTGAAACTAGTAGTGTCCTAATTCTTTACCTCATTTTTGTTCCATGATACCATGCTTTTCAGTTGAATCATTTTTAACTTGTAATTTTACCTCTTACTTTAATATGTTTAATTCATGATACAGACATGAAAATGAAAGAAGTAATAGAGAAGGTGTGAAAGAGGTCAACTCCAACATTCATTACATACCTCATCAATTCATGAATTCAAAAATTCCCAAAGTATGTTCTCATAACCAAGTGATACCTATTTCTGATCTGTAGAGTGGTATCCAGATACTCAAATCAAAGCTGTTTCATTGTGGTTATCTTCAAAACTATCCTAAATGCCTAATTTTGAATAATTACTGGGGGAGGGTAAGGAGAGATTGACCAAACTACTTAGGGCAATCTTGCACTTGTTAGATACTTGTGAAATGTGCATCTTCTTTGAATGTGTGGTCATAACCAACTACCCTTTACCCTGACAAGACCCAATAAGCTTTTAGAAAATCAGTATTTTTATGGTCCTTGGGCCATCATGAGATGTAATTGCATATTTATTGGTAGTTATAATGAGCCATTATTAGCATGCTGCTAAAAGTATTTTTAATGAAAATAACCACAGGAAATCAGCTCTTAGTAAATATGGGGGTGAGAGAAAAGAAGTGGGAGGAGGAAGGGAAGAAGAAAGGACAGGTGCATGAGTATCCATCCAGGGCTTTATTCTTTCCAGGGCCAAAGTAACTCCCAGATAATAAGATAGACACAATAGAAGGTGGATGAATAAGATTTGCTTAATGTGTTACTTCTGCACAGCGGAAATAATCCTGAAAAAGTTTATGTACATCCCAAAGGGATTCTTTCACTGTCAGACAATTCCATGGGCATGGGGGAGAATGACTATGTGTGCCGGTGAATATATCCAGCCTGTTTTTACTGACAATGATAAATGACCTTGGCAAATATTCTTACTTGGAAAGATTGCAGTTTTATCCCTATACTTGTGCTGTAAGAAGGACAGTTCCATCCCGATACTTTTCTTTTAAAGTCAAGCCCATCTACTACAAATTAGAGCAGAATCCCATTATCCCTACATCATAAGTTTTCTGAGTTAGAGTGGGAAAGATACATCATTATGAATTTGAACATTATTTGACCCTCAGTATAACTGATTCTCTGGTATATAGATATGTACTGTAGAGCGGTGGGCTGCTTTACTATACATATAACTTCTATTAAGATAAGGTACTCTAAAATGACAAAGTTCTTTAAATTTTAATATCTTCACAGAATCATAGATTACAATCAGAAAGGGATCTTGGTGGTCATGAGTCCAATCTGCTCATTTTACAGATGAGAAAACTAAGGTTGACAGATTGACTTGTTCAATCAAGGTCATATCTCTAGTAGGTATCTGAAGTGGGATTCAATCCCAGGCTTTCCTGACCAGCACTGAATCCACTATGCCATACTGACTTTCCAAAGATAAAAGTTATGCTTTTAGAACTTCATAGAACTTAAAAACTGATATTTGGGGAAATAAATTGAGAGGCTATATGCCATAATATATAATGTTGGACCTGGAATCAGGAAAACCGACATTCAAAGCCCAATTCTGACACTCACTAGCTATGTAACCATGGGCAGGCAACCTAACTTCCCTGGGTCTCAAGGGACTGTATAAGCCTATTAAGTTGTGGATGAATTGTGGGCTATAGTGGTTGGAGAGAATTCTCACACCTGTGAAACCACAAAGCCTTACTATGGTGATATAAAGTAATCATTTAAAATTAAATGGGAAAAACACTTTCAATTTTAATGTCTATATGTAGCAGTAGAGAACAAGGACTGGGCATCATATTTAAATTTCTCTGCCTCTTTGACAGCTGGTAGACTTTGAAAAGTTACCAACAAAACTAATATCCTACCTAGTCCAGCCTGGTCTCAACTGATGGTTCTTTTCAGGGAGGAATTAGAATAAATTCCATTTGGTACCTTCATTGGTGAAAAAGAAATTTTATTCATCTACGCCTATTTCTTCTATGATACAGTGTTTTATTTGTAAAAAATCATGTTGCTTTCTCAATGGGCTACTAAGATTTCGGTATCTGTTATTATTTGGTATGTTATTAACATGGTGTCTTTCTAAAATAATATTTCATCTTCCTATCTTACCACACGTTAAGATCTATTAAGTGTATTTTTAATAATTTTGCTGCTATAAACTTTCATCCTCCTTTGAATGATGAGGAATCAAAGAAATATGAAAAAAAAAAAGGAGTTACAATGGCATGGTCAGGCCCTAGGAGACAGGAGGAATAAAGCATTATAAAGACTGTGGGACAATAAGGGCATTATGAGACAAAATGATAAGAAATGGACAACAGTACTATGATAGAACAGTCATGAGATTTCAGAATTGTCCTAGACTAGACAAAATTAAATGTAGGATTTAAAGAAAGAAAAATAATACTTCAAAAAAATTTTCATTTATATCTCCATATATATGTGTATTTTTATTATTTAATGGTAAGGAGGTTATTTAAAACAAAACTCCCTGTGTAAAAATTATTTATAGAATATTGTGTGTGTTTTCCATTTTAAGACCATATGTTTATGAGTATGTTTATCTATATCTGTATACATATATACCATGATATATAAAAGATATATGTAAGATATATAAAAGATACATATACATATATATGTGTGTAGGTGTGTGTATATATATATCCTGTGGCAATGTTGTTGTTCAGTTGTTTTAGTCGTTTGTGTCTGACTCTTTCTGACCCCATTTGGGGTTTTGTTGGCAAAGACGCTGCAGTGGCTCGCCATTTCCTCCTCTAGCTCATTTTACATATAAGGAGCTGAGGCAAACAGAGTTAAGTGACTTGCCCAGGGTCATACAGCTAGTAAGTGTCTGAGGCCAGATTTGAATTTAAGAAGATGAGTCTTTCTGACTCCAGGCCTGACACTCTATCCCACTGAGTCACTTAGCTGCCTTTGCCAATGTACACAACCCAATTTTCATTTCAAATGTAAAAAGATGTTGTAAATGACCCAAGAGGCACAAGTATGTGCTTCTCAAGTATATTATTTAAAGCTGTTAGTATCCAGATAATCAAAACAGAACAGTACCACCACACAAAATATTTTTTATAAAATCTCCTCCTGAAAAGAGAGAAAAATTTGGGATTTGGGGGAATTTGGGGCTTTATTCTAATTAGTCACCTACATGGCATCACTTTACTACATAATTGCAAGCTCTCTCTAGCTGATATAGAATTATAGATCTTACTATTCTGTCCATACTAATATAGTTTGTAATATAACAAGTATGCTCTGAAGCCATTATATGTCACCACCACCCCAAATTTGAAACCATTAGCTAGTACATATTATTTGTACCTCTCTACATTTATATGCATCCTTCTTTCACCTGCTTTCTCTGTAGTTATTTTCAAAACGCAAGTTTTCTCAAAATGTAATTACACATATATGCTGTTAACATGCCAGGAGATAACATTGTGTCATCAAAACTTCTGAATAAATATATTTCAAAAAAGTAATTACACTAAAATTTCCCTTGTGTGTATCATAGTCCTTACTTTTCTATGGACAATGAAGTCATCACCGTCATGTGCCTTTGATCTTGCAGTCATTTGTAATTCCAGATTAAGATATCACAAATGAACAATTATGACTTATGCCTTCATTGAATGGAATAAAAAAAGAAGATAATGTCTAATGAAGTGGGATTTTGTTTTAGACAAAAGTGAAACAATTTATAACATTCACAAAGAAAATGTATTAACTGTTTTAAAAATCAATTTATGATTTTACCATCTTAAAAGCCTTTCTTAATGGTCTAAGATGTAACTACATAGTGATTTATCCTCAAACCGAAAAAAAAAAAAAGCTTTTTTAAAGAACTTTAACCACAAGCTACAAAATATTTGAATTAAAACAGAAAAGTTGTACTTGTATGACTATTGGGCTTCTGTACTATTCTTGTCTCTTCTCCTTCTTATGTTCATACAGGCTGTTCCACCACCCAACTTTGAGATGCCAGTTTCTATCCCAGTGTCCAATCACAACAGTTTGGTATATAGCAATCCAGTCAGCTCACTGGGCAACCCCAACCTTTTGCCACTGGCCCACCCTTCTTTGCAGAGAAATAGTATGTCTCCTGGAGTGACACATCGACCTCCAAGTGCAGGTAACACAGGTATGTACTGTCAAATATTGAATGTCAACAGATCATTTTTAAGAGGCTACTTTTAGCAAAAGAGTTATGGTATTTTATTTACTTTGTACGAAGGCAAAGTGCCATCTCATCAATTCCAACATTATCCAAGTTATTAAGAGAAAAAATAAGAAGCCAAACCATTTCTAAATTCTATGCAGCATAAATCTGTGATGTATTTATATTGGAATCTTTTGAAAGAATGCTTTGTAGGAAGACGTTTTAAATCTGCTTGGGCCTATGGATCTCCGTTATAAGAAATTAAGTATTTTATTCACATTTAAAAAAATTTTTCCTTCAAAATGTCTAAATAGATAGCCCATAAAGCCTAAGGAAAAATTGTTACCCATTAATTACTTCTATTCTTTCAATTTTAAAAAATGCATTAAAATGCATCCATATATACCTCTTTCCAGTTTATAGAAATTTAATTGAATTTCACATATGATGACATTAAAACCAATCTTAAAATACAAACTTTTTAAAAGTACATTATTTTTAGTATGCTTGTCTCAAAATGTAAATGCTTCAAATTTTAAAAAAATAATAAAATTAGAAGCAGCTAGTGATCTGTATAATATCACCTGAAAAAGAAAAGCAAACATATCTTTTCAAAAAGAGAAATATCCTCTTTTTGGAAAGAGAGAAAAAAAAGTGGAATTACAGTAAAGAGACCTGTATTGAATCCTCATTCTGCTTCTTACTGCTTGTGGACCTCGAATAAGTCTCTTCTCTTCCTTACATTTTTTATGTGTAGAATGAAAGAATTAGACCACTTAATTCCAAAGTTCTCTCCTGAGACCGTGAAAACAGTCAGTCTTGCTCCTTAGCCTAGGCAATAATCCCAAGAGCAAGAATGCAGTATTACAGGAGAAGCACTAGCCTCAGCAAACTGACATTCAGACATGACTTCAATAATACATCATACCCACATGATGTTGTAAGACCATTATGAATCTCAGTTTATCCATTTGTAAAATGAGCACAGTAATCTTCACCCTATATACATCACAGAGTTTTGAGGAAAGCACATTGCAAACATAAAAAGGAACTGTTCCCTTTTCTTTATAAAGGAACTTAGCCTTTCCAAATCATTTCCTTTAAAATTGAAAGCAAATATGATAGAATAGGGATTAGACTTGTGATTTCATCAGTGTAGACAGAGGAAACTTCCTCTATTGACGCAATTTGGCACCTTCTTGGCATTCTCTAGTCTTTGAGAGTTGCCTGAAGCCACTCAGAGCCAGGATCATCATGCACCCAGAATGGGGATTTGGTCTTCCTGGCTTTGAGGTCAGAATGTCTTTTGAGGGCTTCTTAATTCTTTTCAACCAAATTTTACTCTGAAAATAAATTTTGCCTCTATATTTTAAAATCAGCCATGAATAGATAAACACTACATTAGGAAACATGTCTACGAATCATTAATAAATAATGGACAGAGACTAAAGAAAAAAACTTTCTAGCACTTGTTTCATATACTATATTTGGGAGAAAGGGGGTTACGTGATTTGACACAACAATCACTTCCCAGTAAACCATCTTTCCCATAGTATCTGCCTGAGGGGAAAAACAATCTAGCAAAACTTTAACAAAGAAAAATTATACTTTGCTGCTGCTGCTGCTGCTGCTACCATAGAGATCTCTGAAGAAGGACAAATAGTAAATAGTCAATCAGTTTGCATGGGCAGTTGATAGATGAAGGTAGTTTCAGTTTTAGGAGGTAAAAACATTGTGTAAGAGACCCAACGTCAAATATACAGTGATAAGTATTTATTGGTACCTGCCTCACCAAACTATTTTATTGTGCCTTTGGTTTTGTTGTGGTGATTTCCTTAAAATAATTACGTTGGCAAAAAATAAAAATACTCAGACCACTCAGATGTGACTTTTTTGTAAAAAGTGTAAATTTTCTTGGACAATGTCAGTAGTAAGTGTCAATGTAGAATGTATTTTTAATGTTTGAGCACAGCATGTCACGATGAAACAAATATTTCAGCTGTAGTAGGACTTGGGGGTGCTCTGCTATTTCAGAATTGTTTGAGGGGCGAGGTATTAATGATGCTGAGGGTAAAGCTTTTGTAATTTTTTTTTTTAGCCATTCGTGTTCTGACAATTTCCTCTTAATCTATAGGTGGTCTGATGGGCGGGGACCTCACAACCGGTGCAGGCACCAGTGCAGGTAATTAAGACAATTTTGCATACTCCAGTCTCTTTAGAGTGAGGATTCTTACAATGAATTATGTACAGTGAGATTATTCAGAAGGTAGAATGGAGGGGTTTGTGGCAATAAAAGGCAAAGCCTGCCCTTCTAACTATCTCCCAGTTAAATCACATTCTGAGGTGGTTGCTTATAGTATCTTAGTTAATGAAATTTCAAAAAGTATGCAAGATATAATCAAGACCTGAGCATTCACAATATGTGATTAAGTTCTAGGCACCATTGCAAGGGATAATAAGGGTAGCATTATAAGGGCATATCACTTACAGTATCGAATACTTGATGAATTAACTTCCCTATGCCTAAAGTAAGAGATAGCATCATCGCAGGTATTTGCATTATGTATAATAATATAATTTATAAAATAAAAACGTAATTGGGATTTAAATGAGCACAGCTATTAAATAAGAAACATGAAGGGGGAAAAAACCTTTAGTTTTGTTTCTACACATCTAAGTCCTTTATACTGTGGCCTCAGTGGCACATTCCATCAAGGTTCAGTATTAATTCATAATAATGTGATTATTAAGATATTGATGTCATTTTTGATGCAAAAGCAAGAAGATACAATACTTTCAAATGCCAACTGCAGTTCACTGTTGGTATAGGAAGTAACCATGGCAATTTTTCTGCAGCTGAGGCTATGCTGTACATTTTAAATTGCAGAGAGTGTGCATGAATGACATGAGGTTATGTTTGAAATGTCAGAAAAGTATTCAAGTTTATTAAAATATTCATGGATGATCTAGTTAAAATATTCTGCCAGGGTCAGATGTAATAAACAGCTGATCATAAGGAAAAGGGATGTATTTGGGGTTTTAGCCTTTACACCCCCAGAAAAAAAAACCTGCGCACAAAACATTTAACTCTATCCATTCAAAGGTAGAATTTCTCCCCTCTGATTTGAGTTTTTCTTTGTCTTTCATTCATTGACCAATACATCCAAATCATGAAACCCAAAACAGGAATTTCACTAATTTATTGAACACCACACCTGTATTGTCTCCTCTTTGAAGTGAACCAAAAGGTTTTTTTTTTATTGTAACTCAATAAATTTGAGTCAGAAGCAAAATTATCTATTTTCTCAAATTATTTAATCACCTAGAATAGTAGTACTTTATGCACAATTTCTGTTGAATAAATATTATACGAGTGACAGAACAAACCTAGAAAACCTAAATCTATTCTACAAATTCATGCTTTTAGTTCAAGTTGTGCTAAAACCTGAAGCCAGAGAGCAGTGAAAGGAGCCTGAAAGACCTAGGAAACCAGACTCAGGGGACAAGATTATACATTTGCCCTCTTGGCATGATGCTTAAGGCACTAAGAATTGGTTTCATTGTCAACTTCAATTCAATACTAGTCCAATAGATAAACTGGTCCTCCGCTACCAGGAAGCACATTCAATTTTATGTTAATTTACATCAAGTCGTAATATCATAAAAAAGTCTTTAAGATGTGTAGTGTTCCTCCCCACTGCAAGACCACTATCACAGACTGATAAATTCTATCTAATTTTAAAGATTTCTAGGGAAAGAGATTCTATCCTTGATTAAGGTTACCTTATGGCTGTTGCCCAACATTCATGGTATTGATATAGCCAATATATCTTGATGAACAGAAGCCAGATCTGTTCAGAACAAGATCCTTATTTCCCAGTTTGCAATGGGTTGTGATACAACTACAGTTCCTTTGGAATTTTTTCAATCAGGACATGGAGGAGTTGTGGTTCCTAGGAACACCTGTTGTAGATGCCACTTAATCTTCAGCTTAGCTGTCACGTCCTGCCCATAAACAGAGTCTTCTTCCCTTCTTTCTTGTACAAGACGGGATCATATGTCTAGGCTGAATATATCTCTGATGATGTCAGAGTGTCACGTAGCACCAAGGGGAAAAGAGGCCAGCCAGGACGTCTCTTGGTTTGCAGAAAGGGAAAACTCCAACAAAATAATGAGATATCTTCTAAATTCTGAACAGTGCCATTGCAACAATTGCTCAGAAATAAAGATGTGAACTCTAGGGTCATGGCACAGGCATCTATATAATTGTTTTAAAATGTGTCTATGTGTGTTTTTTTTAATCTTGGTGGCTATTTTAAAATTTTATTTGTACATTGTAAATCATCTCAGTGTGTTTTTTGAGTTGCAACAGTGAGTGTGAGGTTTTAATAACTCAAATAAGCCTTCAATGCTTAAGCCTTCCTCTTAATATATCCCCACTGAATAGTGAAGTTGTTGGAAAGTAAAATATACAAGTGCATCACCCTTCTTTAAATGCTGCCCACTTATACCAAAACAAAAGGCTCACCAGCTGAAAAGCAACACATGGAACATGAGAAGTGAAAGGCACCATAGAGGCCATCAAACCCAATCTTCTCCTTTTACAAAATAGGAAATTTAATCCCAAAGAGAGGTGAAGTGACTTGCCCAAGGTCACACAATGGCAGCTTAGGGATAAGAATTCAGTGTTCCTAGGTCCTAAGCCAGAGGTCTCTCCACTATCCCACACTAATTCCCTGGCATGGAATATTTGGCTGAAAAAAAGGCCAAAAGCCACAAAAGGAAAGAAATTACTTTTATATTCAACCCTGGTTATATGCCAAAGGAAAGTCATCCGCATGTCAATTTTGGGTAGCAATAATGTGGAGAATAAAGATGGCACCCTATACTTTAAGCCCACATAGAACTAGATTTTTTTTACTAGCTAAGATTACCCTCTAAGAAGAGATTATTTTTGGTGCAACTTGATTAGAGAACTCCCTCATTCCTTGTTCTCCTGGTGGGTTCAATGCATTCTAGTTCTAAATCTGACCCCCTGAGAACACTGCCTTTTTTCTTATTATCTTTGTAGCATGGATTTTGCTTCCTCTCATCACTGAATGTCAAAGGCCTGCGAATACCCAAAGCCCTTTTCATTGTTCGCCCCAAACTTCTCATTCCAACTTTCCAGACTGGATGCAATAGAACCACAGACTCTTTGAGTTAAAAAGAACTTTGGCAGCAACCTATCCAATCTCTACACCAAAGGAATCTCCATTTTAATGTTAGATCTAGTTTTTACTTAGTCTCCCTTGATTTAGAGATCAGGAATAGACTATGGTGATCCAAACATTTTACCACCAATAGTATCTAAATTAAAGGAGATAAAATCCTGAAGAGAGCAACTAATCAGAAACTTTCAATTCATGGTGTCCACTTCTCTACATCTGATATTCACTTTTTAACCCCTTTCTGAAATTAATTCACCAATTCCTTTGGTTCACCTTTAGTCACATAGACATGGTATAAAATGTCTTGTGTGACTATTGGTCAGGCTTCAAGGTTCCAAGAGGAGTTATTTTGAATACTGATCAGGGGAAGTCCCGGTCCAGATGTGAAGATCCAACATAACTGATGTAAATATGGATATGCATTGGACTCAGTGGTATAAGGAACATTTGGATGATGACACTGCCTCTCTTAATGCAAGAACCTTCTTTATAGTTTACAGTCTTAGAAAATTGTCTACAACTCTGAGAGCTCAAGAGACTTGCCTTAGATCACACAGCCAGTGTGTATGTGTGTGTGTGTGTGTGTGTGTGTGTGTGTGAGAGAGAGAGAGAGAGAGAGAGAGAGGCCTTATACCAAGGATTTCTTGTCTCCAAGGCCAAGTCTTCATCCATCAGGCCCCAATGATTCTCAATCAATGTAAAATAACTTACATAGTCAAAAAATTAAGGTAACATGAAACTTTCTCTATTATAGGTTGAGAAAAGATCCCCTTATTTGAATTTTGGTCAAAATACTTTAATACTATTTGATTTCCTGAAACAAATTAAAAAAAAGGATGAGCATATAATAGTGTAATATTATAATATATAATGTAGTATAATAATATAACAACAAACATTTCATCAAGCCATCAATCAATAAATATTAAGCACTTGCCACGTGTCAAGCACTGCACATCTATATAGTAGTTTGAAGTTTAGAAAGTACTTTACATTCATAATCTCATTTGAGCCTCGCAACAATCCTGTGAGGAAGGTACTGTGTATTATCCCCATTTTATAGATGAGGAAACCAAATCTCAGAGAAGTCAAATGACTTGCCCATGGTCAGGTGAGAAGTGCATCTACCATTAGGCATCACTTAAAGTTGCACAAATTTTCCTAACACTGCTAATGTTCTGAGTTAAAGACCTCAACACTTTATTGAAAGTTATCCCCAAATTTGGTTGCCACTTCCTTCTTTTAAAATTACGTTAATGTTGAAAGAACCATTTTCATGATGAAGTGGTAGTAAGAAAGTGACAACAGGACTATGTCTGAGAGTAAGCTGAGAACTTAAGTAGAGTTAGTAATTTTATTTATAAGCTTCAGTTGATAATTATTCATATAAAGTATTGGTCTGAGAGTCAGAGAGTCCAGGCTCAAATCCCAGCTCCCACATTTAACTCTCTTTATACCATGGAGAAGTCCCTATCTTCCTAGGCCTGAATTTCTTCATCTGTAAAATGTTGAGATTGGACTAAAGCTCCTCTAAGCTCCCTTCCAGATCTAGATAAATAATGCTCAGATCCTCAGATAACCAAAGCCTACTCTATCAGCAACTACACCAAGAAGTTGCAGATTCTTTAATTAGTTTTTTATAGTTTGCCTGCAAAATCAAATTTATAAAACACTCATTTTTTTTTGTAATACTTGATAATTGAAAGATCTGACTCAGGACAGCTCTCTTAATGACTTGATTCTATAGAAACAATTGCTATTACCAGAGTGAGGTTACAAATTAAGGAGGTATGCCTACTGATTTTTTTTAATGTAGCTCTGTTTGCTTGCACTTTAACAAAGCTGTATAGCAGTTGGTAGAAATGAAAATGGTGCATTTTATTATTAAATTAAAGATGGAAATAACAGCATTCTAAGTGACTTCCTGATTTGTGATTGTAACAAAAAACAAATAATGATCCTATAGAGAACATATGAGCATTTTCCAATCTAAAATAATTTGACACTAAGTCAAGATATGTAATATATATTCAATAGTTAATAATGTATATAATATCTATATGTTAATTGCTTATGTGACATTTATTATGAATGGAATACAATTTTATAGAAAAGAAAATAATTCATTATTTTGTTTGATGTTTTCTAGCCAGTTTATACATTTGGGTACGAGTGTTGCCATTTATTAAATGTTTGATTAATAGCATGTTAAATAGGCATTTAAAAGCAAGACATGATAAAGTTGAAAGAAAATCAAACTCTAAATCTAGAGACCTGGATTAGAGTTCCAGCCAGGCCATTTTGACTGCTGCTTAATTACAGAATCCCTCAATCTAATCCAGTAAACATGTTTTTAGCACCTATTATGTGCCAGGCATGCTCAGCTCTGGGATATAAATTTTAAAAAAGGAAAATGAAATACTCTGCCCTCAAGGAGCTTAAGAAGTAATTTTGTTGTTGTTCAATCATGTCTGACTCTTCATGACCCCACTTGGAGTTTTCTTGCCAAAGATATTGGATTGGTTTGCCATTTCTTTCTCCAGCTCATTTTACAGATGAGGAAACTGGGGCAAACAGGGTTAAGTGACTTGCCCAGGGTCACATGTCTAGTAAGTGTCTGAAGCCAAAGTTATTATCCTTATATGTAGTTAAAAGTACAGGACTCCAGTGAGCTAATCCCATGAACATGTGAGCAACCCTTATGTTTACCTAGAAAGAACTCTATAGGTGCCTCTGTGCATTATTTAAAAAGGAGATACAGACAATATTTATATTTATCCTTAAAAGCAAAGGTTTCCCAAAACAGTGGTATTGTTTCAAGGCAAGCTGAGCATCAAGAAATTTGTGTTTTGTGCTCAGCGTTAGTGTAAACTAGTTATATGACCTTAGGTGAATCAGATAATAATAAAAATAATGATACTTTAAGTGAAGTATCTTTATTGTTATTATTATTATTTTCTGCTACTTAATAATATGACTGTGGGCAATTCACTTAATCTCTCAGTGATATAGACAACTCTCTAAGTGTTGCAGAGGACATTCCAACTTGCACTGTTTAAGAGAATTTCCTCACTTGGGGCTCCCTATATTAGTATAAAAATTATAGCTAACATACGTTGTTGGGTCCAACTCTCTGTGACCCCACTTGGAGTTTTCTTGGCAAAGATACTGGATTGGTTTGCCATTTCTTTCTCCAGCTCATTTTACAGATGAGGAAACTGAGGCAAACAGGGTTAAATGACTTGCCCAGGGTCACACAGCTAATAAGTGTCTGAGGCCAAATTTGAACTCAGGAAGATGAGTCATTCTGACTCCAGGCTGGGCACTCCATGCCCATTAAGAAGTAATTGGGGAAGACAATACACAAAAGGAAACTGGAAGGAGTAAGGAGGGTGCACCCTACACTTATGTGAAGCTACCAATGGAATATGGAGTTAGAAAGTCCAGGAAAGTCAGAGGAGTTCTACCCTCCAGCCCTCCAATCAGAGAGGAGAGGAGGCTGAGGGAGCTGGGCAAGCTTTGAGTATAGTGATGAGATTTCAGGTGATAAGGTTATCTTGGGTGGGACATCATTTTCCCTAGAGTTTCAAAACAATCAGAGCTACATTGCTCACACAATGAGATTTTATACTTCTAATTTTGTGACCTTGGACAAGTCAACCTCAATGGGATTCAATTTGTATAAAGTTGTCAGGGGTGGGGAAAGATAGATGATCTCTAAAGTTCCTCCTAGCCCTGAAATTCTGCCATATAAATCTTACTTTTTTTGAACAAATAGCCTTTTTTTTTTTATTAATATGGTACTAATGGTCAAAAATACTCAGGCATGTGCATTTTTTCATGTATGTATTACAAAGGAATTGAAGAAATTTATTTTACAATAGACTTGAGGAAGGAAAATGACTTTTAATTCAATTGTAGAATGTTAGAGCTTAAGGGGACTTTAGAGCTCATCAAATCCAAGGGGATAAGCAACTGCAACTCAGAAACATTAAATGATGAAGGGACTTGATTCCTAACAAGTCATTTAAGCTTTCAGAACCTTAGTTTCCTCATCTGTAAAGTAGGAATAAATAGTTACACAACATACTTTACAGAGTAGTTGTGTAGTAAGTACCTTGTAAAATACTAAAAAATATGTAAATAGGAGCTAGCACAGCTAGGTGGCCCAGTGGATGGAGTGCCCAGCCTGAAGTCAGGAAGACTCATCTTCCTGAGTTCAAATTTGGCCTCAGATACTTATCACCTGTGTGACCCTGGACAAGTCATTTAACCCTATTTGCCTCAGTTCCTCACATGTAAGATGAACTGAAGAAGAAAATGGCAAACCATTCCAGTATCTTTCCCAAGAAAACCCCAAATAGGGTCACAGAGAGTGAGTTGGACACAACAACATATGTGAGCTATAATTTTTATACCAATATAGGGAACCCCAAGTGAGGAAATTCTCTCAAACAGTGCAAGTTGGAATTTCCTCTGCAACACTTAAGAGAGTTGCCTAGATCACTGAGAAATTAAGTGACTTGCCCACAGTCATATTATTAAGTAGCAAAATAATAACAATAATAAATACTTTAGTTAAAGTATCATTACTTTTATTATTATTTGATTCATCTAAGGTCATATAACTAGTTCACACTAACTCTGAGCACAAAACACAAACTTCTTGATGCTCAGCTTGCCTTGAAACAACACCACTGTTTTGGGAAACCTTTGCTTTTAAGGATAAATATAAATATTGTCTGTATCTCCTTTTTAAATAATGCACAGAGGCACCTATAGAGTTCTTTCTAGGCAATCATAAGGGTTGCTCACATGTTCATGGGATTAGCCTACTGGAGTCCTGTACTTTTAACTACATGTAAGGATAATAAATTTTTATTTTTGTTGCCCCCTGAAAGAGCACATATTTAGATTGAAATGCTCAAGAAATAAAACTTAACTGTAATTAAGCCACTTCTAAAGGAGAAAACTACTTCTGGTTGTTAATGCAAGGGCATAATTTGTGTGTGTGTGTGTGTGTGTGTGTGTGTATGTGTGTGTGTGTGTGTTGCTTCTCTAAAGGATATAAGTGAGAAATGAAAACTGAAAAAAGAAACCACTTAGATTAGTAGTTAGGCCCATGTTTTGAAACTGTTATTTTTTTTTGGTTTGGATTGTTATAAGCAGTAACCCTGAAGTCATCTACAATTTTACCTTGGGAGCCAACCCAACACATAAATAAAGCCCAAGAAAACTGCTTGCTTTTTATTATTATTATTATCCTGTGCAATTAAATATGAGTGATATTTTTAACTGAAACCAAGGTTATCTCAGGTTTGTTAGAGAAAAAATTATTTTGTCATCTCACTGAATACCCCCACATCATGTGATGTGCGGCTGCTACCAGCAAAATTAGTATACAGTTCCCATTTACAGTAGCTGGCAAATTATAAATGTAACACCCTTTTCTAGAGACTTCTATCTGGGGGATTGTAAGCAGAGAGTGTGAAGATCAACAACCCAAAAGGCCAGGTCATTCCATTGTAAAAGTCCACCTTACTGTCTCACTCTTCTGTATTTGAGGCTGAAATAAAACTGACAACATGCTACCTGTTAACTTTGATATGTAAGGAGTTTCGATTTTTAAGGAAAGCACATGCATTTAAAAGATAGATGAGGATTGCAAATTATCACTTGCTAGAAAGTTATTTTGGTCTTCTTTAGTATCATAAAGGTTTGTATTCATTCATCTAATGTATATTCTGTTTTCACTCTAATCAATGACCTCCAAAGTTCTTTATATTTTTTTCTTAAGATACTTAGCCAAATAATTTCAAGAATGTGATTCTTCAGGATTTATTTAACATGAATGTGGTGATTAGCAGAATTTGTCCTCAATTACCCTAATTGGTTGCTGGATTTTTTTTAATTGTTCCAAAATTCAATCAACATATTTCCATCAACTATCAGTATACCTCTTTTTTGTGTGTTTCTCTATTTCCTAATTTTCCACATCATCATTATGCGATTTATCTTGTGGCAAGTGTTAAAAGAAAGGCATTTTAAAAATTATAAGCACCAAAAATTTGTGTACTATGACAAACCCTTTTCTTCTGGAAATTAAACTCTTTATACTAGGGACTTTCTTACATGGGTTTTTCACAGTTCTTAGCCAGAATTAAACTCTTTGATGTAAAGCAGCTCTTTTTGCTCTTTCCACTTGCTTATTTTTTACTAATAAACTTATGGCCTATTAAGTTAGAATTTTAAACTCAAGTATATCTCAAATGATGGTATACTTTATATTCAGAAATGCATGCCAAAAGATCATTAGACACTTCAAATTAAAGAAAATGAAAGCTATGTCTATATGGTGCCAAAAGCTTGGGGAACAGGAGAGGAAGGGTAGAAGCAACAATTAATCATCTGGATGTTTTGTCTACAAGACACTAAACATCCAAATATCTAGCCTTGCATAGAAAAAAAAACCATCCAGATGACTGATTTTTTTTTCCATTTTTCATCCAGATGTTTTGGTAGCAGCCTATTAATAGTTAAGGAATGGGATTCACTTGGTACTGCCACTAATTAGTTATGTTAATTGAACAAAACTCAATCTCCCTCCCTTTCTTTTCTCAACCTAATATTCCTCCTTAAATAAAATGGGTATAAATATTTAACACCAACTCCAGCTGAGAAAAGAAAACTAATGAAATTATGTTTGTAGAGTTGGATGAAAACTTAGACTTAGAACCAGTATATTTCTTCCTAAGATAATTTAAAAAAAAAAAAACACCAAACATTGCTGGTGTGCTATTTTAAAAAAGGAAGAAAAATATTTTTTGGTCAGCGCAATGTTGAAAATGTTTAAATAATTTCTTTTAAATTTTCAAATGAGTCAAGGAAGATAATATATATTTGCAGCTCATGATGTAACCGTATAATGCTAGTAGCATTATACATATAGCGCATATTCAGTGTATTCTCATCTCACTAAACAAAAACTTGACTACTAATAGGCTCCAGGTTACTGAGAGAAGGAATTAGGGAAAGAGGAAGAAGAGTATAAAACAGATATTGTGTAACAAGGTCAAGGGAAGGAGAATGGATGTCTGAACTATTAAGATATGCCTTCCTCATCATTTCTTGGAGAGTTTTAGCCTCAGGGTCAGAACATACAATGCACAGTCAGATATGTAAATCTTGACAAGTTTGCCAGTGTTCATCATTTGCCTGGGTGAATGCCAACACACAGTAGCTGAATTAAAGAGATACTTACAATAATAGCAAATCCTAATGTGTAGTGAAGATAGCTACATATTCAAATGTTGCCATTGTAAAGAATTTTTTTCTTAATAGCTTGTATTAATTGAATGACACATAGAAAACTACAGAATTTGAGTCATAGTTTTCTTAGCAAAATGTTTTTGAAGCACAATTTTGGAATGTATCGGAATGAGAAACACTTTACAAAATAATGTTCTTTTCATGGTATAGGTAATTATTTAAGTGGGGAGTGGCATTATTGCTCTTCGTAATACTATAAATTCAGAAGCTTTCTCAGTCTATTTATATCCTTATTTCTTCTGATTGCCACTCAAAACAATTTGTAACAAATATTGTTTTGATTTCTCTAGACTTCTCATACAACTGTAGCAGTTGTATAAATATTAAAAAGACAAGTAATTATTATTTCTCTAATCTGTGCCATGTCCTCTCCCCAATTTACACTGTCTCAGTATTTTTATTTGTAAAAATGATTGAGGAAATTAGTGGTCATGTTAATAATGAAAAACATCCTGCATTGCTAGTAAGGTGAGAGGCCCCAAATCCAAATAATAAGCAATTTAAAGGGGATCTTAAAATCTATCATTCGTTATTAAGTGAAATCTTGAGAGATGGAAATGTTCAATTTAATTTTCCTGAAGTAATTAAAATATCGCTTTAGCAAACCATTGCCAGAAACAATAGCTCTGAGTTATATTTTGTGTACATTTAGGTCCTGGTAGAACCACATTGTCAATTTCATCTTTATGCCGCAAGCTGCATCTTTATTCAGAGATAGAAAATATACGGATGCATTACAAATCAGAAAACATCTGGACTTCTTGCTTACTCTTGAATATTGAGGAATATAGTTTAGGTTTCCTCGATCTTGGAATGTAGTATTATTATGTATCTGCTCCAGGGTAGGAAAAGAAAAGAAAGAAATCAGGGCACACATTTAAATTCTTGATGCCAAAAAAATTCAAAAGTAGTCCATAGGAGCATTAACAAATTAAAGCTCTAAACCTCTACCGAGTGCAATATGCAATCTATCTCTTTAAGAGAGCTTCTCAATTGTTATTTTATAGGTTTGACTAGCTGGCCCTAGCTCGTACAAATTAATATGCTCCACTAGTGATAGTTGTATCCATTGCCTAAAATGCTAAACAAAACTGGATACAAACTAGTTTGTACAATTTTATATGTTCTACCCAAAGTTCCCATTCAGGTTGAAAACACAGCAAAAGAAAACAAAAACAAAAACAAACAAACAAACAAACAAACAAAAAACTATAGCAATGGCTTTCCTAGGTTGTATGGCAGGTACACATATCAATACTTTGAAAAACAATGTGCTGCCAGAAAGTGAAGCAAAGACAGGCATGTACATTCTGAATCCAGTATGTTTAGGGTAGAGCTCCTTCTCTGTAGGCTGTTCATTTCACGAAAGACCACTAAACAAAACAAGGCTGGGAAATATTCCGAAACAAGCATCCCAGACAGAATTCATGTGACACCAGCATAGCTTCCAGCATGACATGGTCAAGTAGGCCTTTTTAGATTGTCTGCTGCCCTCTAACTGGTATATCCAAGAATAGTCTCTTGGTTTTGGTATATTCTTATTTCCCCCTCTTCTCTCCCCCCCCTACAAAAATAGACCACAGCAGTCACTGAGGTTTTGAAAGAGTTTTCTTTGTAGGCTAACCTTACACATTATCATTCCCATAGGGAAAACAAAGAGAGGGTGGAGACCTCCTTTTATGTTAAGAATCTATAATCAGAATGCTTCAGCTGGTTAAGTATCTTAAGTCTCACTTTCTTGACCCTTTTGCATTGAGAATACATGTTATTTTTCCAGTAAATCCATTAACATCTTAAAAGAAAATGGGTTTTTCCATATTTTTGACCCTACCTGTTTTGTGGTTGTCTTTTCCCTTGACGCTCTTTCATGAAAAAGATCTATTTTTTTTTCAAAAAATTTTAGTGATTCAGAACAGCTGAAGAAATGGATATGTTGCCTGGAGCTTTAAAAAGGTTTTCAGGTGGTCAGGATGGCTGGTATGAATATAAGAATATAAACTTCATTTTCATAATATTTTTCTCCTGATAAATTCAAAATAAGATTGTCTCTTCCAACATTGTGATATCTTGCCTAAGCATGTTTACTGCATACTATATAATATTTGAAGAACAATCATAAAAAATAATTATAATTTTAATTTTAGATATAAAATACAAGCCTGACCTTGGGCTTTTACCTACCCCCTGGTAAACCAGCTTCTACTTTTAAAATTAAAAATACACAAAAAATATATTCCAAATTATAGTGCAGTTATTTATGTCTAAACCCCAAGATGAATAAGTCATTGGGATGTAAATTTTTTTTTAACTATTCTAATAATAATAAAAAAAACTAATAGGGCAAAACATTTTGCTGAAGTGAAAACAAACAAATCAATACCATTAGAGGTTCAGCTATAAGAAACATAATGCTTTCCTGCATTAGAGCAATTTGCTCCCAAATTCCCAAAAATCAGATGCCATTAACAAATTACTAAACAGAGCAAATTATGTACACCTATATATTAGAAATTGTTGCTGCTCACTAATAGCGGATACTATAAAACTCCTCAAAGCTCAGCTGTACTGACTGCAAAGTGGTTCTGGTAAAAGCGGATATGTTTAAACTGACAATAAATAGGTAATCATCTTTACCCTTTGAGTCTATTACAGAGAAGAAGGTTATTGACAAAATTATTATTAAATCTAACTTTAGAAACATATTTTAATATTAATCTTAAATAACTTCACGAATCATTAAACAATTGTTCCAGGGTTCAATTTTTCTAACATGCCATTTGCATGTATGCCTGTGGACAGCTATAGGTGGTACAGTTGGTTAGAGCACCAGGCCTGGAGTCAGGAAGGCAGAGTTGAAATTCAGCCTCAGACACTCACTAGTCGTATGACCCTAAGCAAGTCATTTAACCCTGTTTGCCTTAGTTTCCTCATCTGTAAAATGAGCTGGAGAAGGAAATGACAAACCACTCCAGTATCTTTGTGAAGAAAACCCCAAATGGGGTCATGAGGAGTCGGACATGACTGAAAAACAACCTAACAATGTATGTCCATGTACATACTACTCAATGGCGTGAACAGAGAAACCATCCCAAATAATCTGGTTTATTATATTAATATCAGGATTTTCCATGGCTTCCAGTTAATCAGATGACCAAATTTTCCCATAGCAGTTTATCCTTGTTTTTGCCTATTTTGCCTAAGATATTAATTTCAAGCCAGGTTTCCTCGTTCAGATCAAAGCAAAGTACCTTATTCAAACCATGAAGATACTCAAATATTTAAATGATGTGTAATCTCATCCATGTAGAGGTTTCCTCCAATCATCCAGATTATAATCCATAAAACAAAGAACTGTGCAGGGAATTGAAGAAAATACTAAATCTGAGATCCCCAAATATCCAGATTACCTCAGTTTATTATGTTATTTGGGACCAGTTTTCTCATTACTCCCCTTCTGTATTCTAAGTTCCAACCAGAACTATGTATTGGATATTCATCATATGCAACATTTCATTTCCCATCTCTATATCTTTGAATAAGCTGTCCTCTATACCTTGAATGCTCTACTTCCCTCCACTTGCCAATATCCAACTCCAGTGCCAACATGAAGCCTTTCTTGATATCCCTTAACTAACCAAATCTGCTCATGTCCCCGAAATGACTTTAAATGTTTTTATAAGTTTTCATTGACTTAACTGTTTATATATTGTTCCACCCTTTCTCCCTGTAAAATATAAAAGGATGTGGGAGTATTTTGTTTTTGTATCTCCAGAGTCCTACCACAGTGCCTGCTACATAGTAGATGCTTAGCAATCAATCAGTAATCATTTATTAGGCCTAATAAATATTTAATGAGTGTAGAATATCTAGTTCAACTTTCTAAAAGTCACTTTTGTCTTAGAAAAGCATATGACCTTCCTGTAGGCCATATTCTACCATCTGCCTATTAGCCAAATAATAATATTTCTAGAATGAGACCAGAATGAAAACAGAAAGTAAGCATTCTTTAAATCCAGATCATGTTAGAGTCTTCCAAAGCCATGGCTTTAAAAATGAAAAAAAAAAAGCATTATTACAAATTTAGCCTTTCTCTAATTCTGAGAGCTATTATTGTATGGTCTCACTAATGGAGTCCAACCATAAATGGTCATTTATTAACACTGCCCAAACTCATTTCCTCAATTTACAAAACAGATGAAATCAATGGTAACTTAAATTATAGAAATTTAGATCTAAGAAAGCTATCATATTTCTTCTGTACCAAGTTACCCATTTCATAGATGAAGAAACTAGAGCTTTAGGAAGTTGAGTGATTTTATGTGATGTCCCATAGTGGTCGTTCTATAGTTAGAATGCAAAATCCTAGTTTCCCAGCCCAGTGTTCTCTCCAAAAAACCACGCAGCTTACCTTCCACTTGTTGGAAGCTATTAAAAGCCATTATTAAATATGTCTTGAGGTGGGTATAGCATATGACAACAATCAACTCTATTAATATGAAATGAGAAGATAATATTCACTATAAAAAATTTTTTTCCTTTCCATTGGTGAACACTTCCCTCTCCTTGACTTTAATTCTACCACTTGCAGTTAGCCAAGGTAATGTACTGTGAAATGATGAGCAGATGCAACTTGTGAAAAAGAATCTTCAATTAATTCTACATAAACAAATATAGAAGGTGGGCATGTGTATAGTTTCCTGTCTCATACATTAAAAGGCCAATGCCTGTTTTGTCTCAGTGGTAAACTATGGGGTCTTTTTTGCCATCCATACATATTCATCACCTAAAATAGAAATTCTGCACAAGTGTCAATAGGAGTAGAGATACCTAAATCTTAAAAATGATCAAATGATGTGGGGGGATTAATTATATAAAATTGACATCTACCCAAAGCTTAGTTTTAGTAAAATTTTAAATGGTATCTAGTTGCCACTTTAAATTCTGTACACAAATCATGTTATTCCATATACTTCTGCTGAGGACAAGGGTCCTTAACATTTTTTGTGTCCTGAACCCCTTTGTCAGTCTGGTGAAGCCTATGGATTCCTCAGAATAATGTTTTTAAATGCATAAAACAAAACACATATGATGACAATGGAAACCAATCATATTGAAATACAGTTATCAATTTTTTTAAAGTTCATAGACCCCAATTTAGAAACCCCCATCCTGGGAGAAAGAAGCTTATAAGAAGCACAGTCACTGACACAGAAAGACATACAATCTGGGGCCTGATGTTGCTATCATGGGATGATACAGTAGGAGTGCTGCCTCTGGAGGACCTGGCTTCAGATCCTTCCTCTTATGCTTTCTACCTGTACGACTTGGAGCAGATCACTTGGTCTTCCTAGGCCTCAGTTTATTAATCCCCCAAATGAAGGAGTTGGACTGCCATAACTACCAGCTCTAGATCTATGAGCCTGTGCTCCCACAAAATGCAGATGTGCTAAAAGTTATTCAGAATCCTTCGTGCCAAGAGATATTTTTGGATTAAGAATCTCCTGTAAGCTTGTCACCTAATCAGTGGGAGAAATCTCAAAAAAACTTGTTAGGTAAACAAACTAAAAAGTCAGATGAAAAAGAAACATGCCAAAAAAATTTGGTGAGTATTCATTAAATGTATATTTTGTTCTGAGCTAGGCACTAGAAGAGATGCAAAAGGATTTTTAGAATTGGCCCCTGTACTCAAGGAGTTTACTTCTGAATTGAGATAAAAGCAATTTACCAGAAACAACTTGGAGCACATTTGTGTTGCTCTGACTAGGAATACGATAGAAATTCCAAAAAAGGAAAGACATTCATAGAATCAAAGGATCTAGAGTTGGAAGGGAATTCTGAGACCCCCTAGTCTAATTCTTTCATTTTGCAGATGAGGAGACTGAGGCCCAGGAAGGTTAAGTGATCTGCTCAAGTTGTGCACCTAGTAAGCATCAGAGATGAGATTTAATCTGAATCCTTCAACTTCCTCTCCACTTTACTAAAGATTTAACTTGAAGAATGGGTAAGATTTAGATATAGAAGAAAGTCATTCTAAGCAGGAAAGCAGGTTGGATAATTAAGTCAACAAGTCAAGTCAACAAGCATTTATTAACCACTTACTATGTCAGGCATTGCGCTAAGATATGGGAATACAAATACAATCAGAAAGAAAGATAGTTACTACCCCGAAGAAGCTTACATTCTAACTGGGAAAGCCAAGACATCAAAAGAAGCTGTGGGGAGGGAAGAGAGAAAGGATTCACTTGGGAGGTGATAGAAAAAGTCTGGAGAGTTGAGAGTAGAGCCTGGAAAGAACAAAGATTTGGCTGGCCTGTTTTCCTTTAAATGGAGGTTCTAGGAAGAAATGGCGAACCAGAAAGGGGCTAAAGGGATGGCATGTACTTCTAGAGTGAGAAGTCCAGGGGTGGTGTGAACATTCATAGTGAAGAGGTTTCTGTGGCATGGAAGAGAAAGTCCATAGAGTCAAGGGTGGAACCTGGAGCAGGACAGGTAGGATAGCAGTAGATTACAGTTGGCCTTGGGAGCCAGGCAGAGGTATTCAAATTTCACTGGTATGTGACCGATGGTATAGGGTAAATGTTCAAATTTCACGTGGTAGATGAACTATTGTGAGTTCTTAAGCATTAGCTTATCATAGTAAAAGCTTGGCTTAGGAGTATTTGTCTGATTTGCCTGGTTAGGTAGGTATGCATAATGGGAAAAAAGGAAGTTGAAGGCAGAGAGGCCATACAGAACATAGTGCTTTACTTAAAGTAGGTTCTAATTAAATGTTTATTAAATTAAATTGAAGGCTGAGATGAAAATTTAGGCATGAGGAGTTAAGAACAATGGTAGCAGTTCAACTAGAGAGAGAGAAAAAAATAAAAAGATGAATCCAGGAGACATTTTGGATGAAAAATAAGTGAGTTTGGAATGAATGGTTATGGAGAATGAGGCCAAGAATAAAGTAAGAGATGACACCAAGGCTCTTCTGTCTTGGAAAATTAGAAGATCACTGGTAACACTAACAGGGCCTCTCCAAAGTCCTGTAAGGCCCAGCCCGGCAACTTCCAGTTTTTCATTTTTAATGAAAATACATGAAAACAAAGTCAGGCATCCAAAAAATGAGAATTTGAAATTTTTTATTTAAGAAATGATTTTTACTCTTTTTTTTCTAAGTAAGTATACTGATTATGGGGAAAATGCCTAGCTTTGATGCATTGCCATCGCTTATATTAAGCATTCACTCTTTTCCTATACTTGAAAGCTGATTGTTTAACTATTGAATTGGAAGCCTCCTTTCAGAGTGAGGCCCAGGGCAAATGGCCCTATTGGCCTCTCATCTGATTGGCCTCAACTGTGGACAGAAATACTTTTTGTTGGTTGGTTTTATGTCCTTGTATTTGTAACTAAGGGCTGAGTAACATTCAAGAAGCAAAAGCCAAAAAAAAAAAAAAAGACAAATAATAATGCCAGGCATTTCAAGTAACTCTAAATTTCAATTTTGGAACTTTGGGCTGAAAAGAAGCTCCCTGTTCAATTGAGCTCTGTGAGACAAGGAGCAAATATGCCCCTCATAACCTTAGCCAGGAATGTGTTCTTTGAATTTACAGCTTCTTAAAATAGGAAGCAACTTTTTTTTTTAAGGGGGAAAAAAAGAAACAAGTATTTGCAAGTTAACTTTGTAGAAAAAAAAATATTTTTCTCCTGAGATGTACATTTCAAGTTTCATAAATTTGCACAAATTTTATTATGACTATTTTAGAAACTTGAACACCTAAGCTTCTTTTTATTATTATTATTCTGAATAAATTATACTGGCATTCCCTAAATTATTTTATTTGGAAGAATAATTTTAATAAAAAAATTCTAAAATAAACTAGTTCTAAAATTCATCTGTTCTTCATTTTCTTATAATCTATAATCAGGAAATCCATTCATTCATGCTATATAATTTTTGTCCTTTTCAAGTGGTTAGTAGAATGTGACATTCTGAATGCAGTCACATCTAAATTGATAATGGTCTAGGCGGAGGGTAATTTTAAAGTATAGGGTAAAGTAAAGGTTTAATCTGTATATTAAAAGGTTTATGAGGGTAGCTTTTTTACTTTTTTGCTGTATGTGTGTGTGTGCATATGCTCTCTCATAGGCACACATGTGGACACCCTTTTGTCTTGCTGGGTTTGGGGTCTTGGAATGTAAATGGGCCCATTTTCTTTGGTAAATTTCCCCGAAGGTGGGACAACTGCTTCAAACCTGGCCACAGCTTTCTGAGTAAGGAGGAGGATGCGGTTTTGGAGCTGGCTTAAATGTAGGCTCTCCTTAGCTATAAACCACATGCATGTATTCATCATTGATTTTCAAATGATATGTTTCTATATCACTGGTTTAGGATCCACAGCCTTGCATTCCTGAATCTATATTATGCCAAAAGAATAACAATTTGGTGGCTGGAAACAGAAATGGTTATTATATGGCTCCAAAATGCTAGCTGGCATAAGATGCCAAAAACAGCAGGAATCAACTAGTAAAAAGCAGATTGTAGTAGTTCTTAAAAATAACATTGTGCTCTAAAAATATAAATCAAAGAAGCATCATCATTGTTCCAAATATTTTACATCGGCATGTAAATGCATCAAAATAGGTGACCTATGTTTTCGCATGGCATGGTTTCTAAATAATGGGAGATGACATACCATTTAGTTTTTTATGTTATCCAGAGAGAACTAAAATATAAGTTTATTTTTCAAATAATCTTTTTTTAAATTGGGCAATGAAAATGTGAGTTTTGTTGGAATTTCTCAAGAAGTTTACTATATAAGGGGAGGGAGGATGACAACTTACTGCACAGGCACTGTGAAGCATTTCCATTTTCTCACATGGGGCCAGTACTTGTCATATCGTAGGACAACACATTTCACAAGGCGGTTTTACTTCCTTTTAGCAAAATAGCTCCTGTATGCAAACCAAAGCAGTATCAGCATAGAACAAGCTTAGACTTCCATTTCTTCTGATCTATTCAAGCTTCAATGCACTACTTAACTGACTTTTTTTCTTTCTTTTGAAATTACCCAGCTAATTTTCCATTTGATTGTTTACTTAAACCAAATCTCACATAGGGTTTAATAGCTGAGTGACACATGTTCAGTGTATCAGTATGAATTTCAATTGACAAGAATGTACATTGCAAAATTTTTTGGAGATTTCATTTTACATCTTTCTTAGTAAATCCAATTAATGAAAATTCAGCTAATAGATGCACAATAACTATTCACTAAGAAACTTTAAATGTAAAATTCTTCTAGACTTTATTAAGGGATGACTTCACATCCCCACATTTGTAGGTGAACACATACTTTGTTTTATATTGATCTTAGTGAGATAGTATTAATAACAGATATAGGTAGTTTTTCTCCATAGAAAATCATTCATATAAATTGTAAAGAAAAAAAAAATGATGGATTTTTTTGTCATTTCATGGCTAGATTTAAAAACCTTAAATAATTGTCCTGACTTTTTATTATGGGGGAGTTGTTTATGTTTAGGGGCTGTTCACAGGATTTTTTCCCCTAGTAACTTAAAGAATTTCACATATAATATAACTGACCAATTTAATCTTGTGGTAGATTTGTTCTTTGTGGGTATGCAGCCAATTTAGTCATGCATAAAATCAAGCAGGTAAACGAATAGTATATAAAGAACAAACATGCTTTCCATAGTCTATTCAAATATTTTCCAGTTCAAAGGACATCCACTTTGTCTTTCCCACTGCTACAGGGTACAAAACCACATGACCTTGTACTATGTCTATAGCAGCATTCTCCTAATTGACCACCCTCAGTTCTGTTTTCTTTCCCTTCTACTCTGTCTTATATACTACTGTCAGAGCAATCATACTAAAGTACTGTTTTACCTGTTACTGCTCCTCCTGTATCTTTAGTAGCTCCTGTTAGCTACAGAACTAAATCCAGAATTTGTTTTGATTGACTACGCATATTTGTTACAAGATTTTTTTTCTTTTCTTTTTTTTTTTTGAGGGGAGAAGGAATTAGGGGAATGAGGGAGGTGGGAGGAAGAGAAACAAATGCTTGTTAATTGAAAACAATAAAATTTTATTTTAAAAAATAACTCCAGATTTCTGACACTTACAACATCATGGAATTTAGAATTGGAAGCGATGTCACCATCAATTCCATCCCATAGACATTCATGATCTTTTATATTCTGGTCACAAATACAGCTTGGTATAATGGAAAAAAGCAAGGTATGGTCTAGGCCCTAAACTCTAGAGCAAGTCGGTTTGGGTCTTTCTCTGGGCTTCAGTTTATCACATGTCAAATAAGAAATAGAAAACAGATAATCCCTAAGGTCCCTTCCATCTTTAAACCTAGAATCTTATGATTTTGCCTCTCCCACATTATTTCTCCTTCTCCAACATACAAACCATTGCACATAGGCCAATCCCTAATGTGAATAGTCTATGGAAATTAGTGATAACATATCTTTACTCATCCCTTTCTCCTACCTGTAATAGTATCTTCTTCCTCTTCTCCTCCTTATCCTTCAAGTGCAAATTTCAAGTCCTATCCCCTCTATGAATTTTTTTTGTATTATTTCAGTTCATAGTGATCTTTCCTTCCTATGAATTTGTATAGTGCCCATATCCCTTATAGTCTACTTTATGTTATTCTTTTTCTCTTAATGCCTTGAACTCCTGGAGAGCAAAGACTATGTCTTCCTAACTTCTCAGATTTCCTACAATTCCATGCACATGGAAGGCATTCAATAAACATTTGCTACTATTGATATGATGGTGATGGAAATACCTCCTCCAGTGCTCCCATAGAAGAGCCTATTAGTTTTCTTATAGGTTTATCATACTTTTAGTTAATGATAACTGAATCCAGTTGCAAATCTACAAAAGCAAAGAGCTAACATGGATTCATCAAGAAGTCATGTCTGACTAACTTCATTTCCTTTTTTGACATTGTTATTAGATCGATACATTAGGAAAATGCTACAGACACAATGTGCCAAAATTTCAGAAAAACACTTGACAAATTTCATTTTCTTGAGGATACCTCACTGTATCCTTCTGAACAAAATAGGGAGATGTGGATGAGAACCTAATACAATTAGGTAAATTCACAACCATTTAAGTAATCAGACCCAGAAAGTGGTGACTAATGGATCACTGTCAAACTGAGGAGAGGCCTCTAGTGGTGGATATCATGTTCTAGCCTTAACTCTGCCCTCTTCTGTTTTCATCAGTGATGTACATGCAGGCATTGATGTAATGCTTATCAGATTTGCATGCTACAAGAAGCTGGAGGGGAAAGCTAGCACAAAGCAGCAGCATCATAACAATATGGTCAAACTCATGACAGCTTATATTGCATTAAAAGAAGCACATTTTCTGTAAGAGAGGAGATAGTCCTGCTGTGCCTTTGTCATAGGTAGTCCACATCTGGAATATAGGGTTCAGTTCTGAGTGCTACAATTTAAGATTGTTAACAAACCATGTTGCTTTCAGAAGAGGACAGCCGTGGGTAGCTAGGTGGTGCAGTGGATAGAGCACCGGCCCTGAAGTCAGGAGGACCTGAGTTCAAATCTGGCCTCAGACCAAACACTTGGCACTTATTAGCTGTGTGACCCTGGGCAGGTCACTTAACCCCAATTGCCGAAGAAGAAGAAGAAGAAGAAGAAAGAAGAAGAAGAAGAAGAAGAAGAAGACAGCCAGGATAGAGAGGGGACTAGATTCTGTGCTTGATGGAAATACCTATGTTTATTCTGAATAGTGGTTGGGCTGGGGCCGGGGGGGGGGGGGGGGGTAGGAGGAGAAGAGAATGTGATAGTTAACATTAAGTATTTGAACCATTATGACTTGTCCTACTTAGAACTCACACAGAAGAACTAGGAAGAATTAGCAAAAAGTCAAGTCAAATCAACAAGCATTTATTTATTTATTTATTAAACATTTATTATGTTCCATTTAGCACATTATGCTAAATTCTTTGGATACAAAGAAAGGAAAAAGCAGTCTTTACACTCAAAGAGATTATATCCTAGTAATTCTTCAGACATGAAAATAAGTCCACACAAGATACATACAGGGTAAATTGGTGCTAGCACAATGGGGAACTGGGACAGGCCTCTTGCAGAAGGTGGGATTGGGGGTAATACGTGAAGGAAGAAAGGGAAGTCAGGAGGTAGATATGAGAGGGAGACCATTCCAGGTTCTGGAATTCTAAGTCAGTGAAAATGCCTGGAGTCTAGAGATGAAGTGTCTGGGTCACTATGTGGAGGGGTGTTAAAATGTAAGAAAACTGGAAAGGTAGGAAATTACTAAGTTTTGAAGGACTTTCAAAGCCAAACAAAGGATTTTATATTTGATCCTGGAGGTAATAGGGAGGCACTAAAGTTAAATTCCAGTTCTGTGTTAGGAAATTAGAAGAAGAAGAAAAAAGCTGTCTAAAAGTAATGTTCTGTCTCAGGCTGGTAATGAGTTTCCCCTAACTAAGGCTGGATGATCACTTTCAATGATGCTGTAGTAATGACTCCTATGCACATACCCACTCTACTTGGTGGCCTTCTGAGATTCCTCCTAACTCCAAGATTATATAATAGCATGGCTTCTTCCATTCCTGTAGTAATCATGGTAGAGACCCAGAATCTGGTTTCAAAATTTGCTCTCATCCTGGCTTAGATTACATCCTAGATGGTATTCTGTGTAGCCCTACATGTCACTGAGTAGGAAGTCAAGGTGCAATTTTTCTTCATGTATTTTGAAAAACGGGATAGCAGAAACCTTCAAACATCCATTCCCTCCCTCCCCCAGTTCGACTCAGGCTAAACATCTGAGATTTCAGAACTCCCCTACTGCCTTGTGAGGTGGCTGCTCCCTTACTGTGATGAATCAGCATTTTATGGCAGCCTCAGCTCATTGTAGCTACTGGGCAGAAGTGCTGCCCTCTGAAGTTCTATGGGAGACCAGTCAAAAGAACCAGCCCATCAGAGTTATTATTAGAACATACCAAAAAGGGCAAGAGGGACTGAAGAACAACTATAGGGAGAATTTGCTCAAATAAAAGGGGAACTGAATGACAAAAAGATTTAAGAATCTTCCTGAAGCTTCTCCTCCTCCTGCACATCAGTTTTGCTCTTATACCCTTGCTTCATTTAAGAAGGAAAAAAAAAACAACAGCGAAGTAAAAGGGAGTGAGTCAGGAAGGAAAGTCAGACCCCTGTGTTGTGCCAGTCGATTAAAGCACAGCACAATTGCATGCTTTTCTTAGACCATAAGACTGTCTGACTTTCTTCCTGACTTTTCTAAATAGTAAAAAAAAAAAAAGTTTTAAGGACACAAGTTCATCTTAACAATCTGCTTAGTAAAACTACTGCTAGTAAAATTCTGCTTTGAAACTATTCAAATGTTGTATGAATTCATTAAAAAAAACTGTTTTAAACAGTGAATTCAGTAATACCATTGCTTTTCTACTCTTGTACTTTGCACCTTTAAGATTTTGTTAAATCGTTTTTCTTTTCTTTTTAATAGAGACACATTATGATATCTGGAAATATGTTTGCTCATGGATTTCCTTAAAAAAATACTTTTTTTCAGGAAACGGGTATGGTAACCCCCGAAACTCACCAGGTTTGCTGGTCTCACCTGGAAACTTGAATAAGAATATGCAAGCAAAATCTCCACCACCGATGAATCTGGGAATGAACAACCGTAAACCAGATCTCCGAGTCCTTATTCCACCGGGCAGCAAGAATGCAATGCCATCAGTGGTAATACTAGACTATATTTTAATGCATTTTCTGTTACCTTCTTAATATGTTACTTCCTATAGTGAATTCTTAAAATATATTGGATCATTTTTAACAATTCCTGAAATTCAACCATAAAAACAAGACAGTGGCTCTGCTAGGACATTTTGTGTCCAGCTATAGCTTCTGTTATCTAGTTTCCTTTTCTTTTCTTTTTGAAATTAAAAAAAAAATTGTTCAGGAAAGGCCTATTGATAATGCTGGTGTCAGGGCACATGGACAATATCCTCATTGTGGTGTCTCTAGTTTCTGTTTAGAAAGAATCATTCATTCTACATCATTGTTTTATGTAAGATATTCGGTTAGAGAGAGAATAAAATTTGCAGAATATTAAGGTGTTAATGGTCTTTTAACTGTATTCATTGATAGACATTTTGAAGGTGTTAAAAATATGAAGTATTTTCTATAATTTCTAAAAATATTTTTTCCTGTTAGAGATTCCTTTCTTAGATTCATTTCAATAATGATGGTTAGTATATCTTACACATCTCTGCTTAAACTCAATTTAAGCTTTCATGCTAGTAATATAATAGCCAAAGACAAACTGTTTTTAAATCCCATTCACTCTAAGAATAGGGGTCATGTTTTACAATATTAAAAGGCTAATAGTCATTTCTGAGAAGGAATAAAATAATACATAAAGAATCCCTGGGCCTATGTACTTTGCTGATTTTTTCTTGTATTTGACAGTCTTCAGTTTATTATAGTGGGACTAGATTTGACATTGAAAGGCCTCATATCATTGTTCTGCAAATTAGCTTATCATTAGAGTGAGAACATTAGAAACACCTGATTTTTTTAAAGGATTCTGTAAACAGATTTAGTTCATGCTGTAAACACATTTCTTTCTCCTATTTGGTTATACATCAGGGCAAAAATTGTACTGTGAGCTGATTAATATATTAGGACAAAGTACAGATTAATTTTGAAAATTGCCCCCCCCCAAATCACATAAAATGGAGTGACCCTTTTTTGAAAAGACTGGAATTAATAAATATGGTCTCCTACAGGGCTACACTCCAGCAGACTGAAGCAATGACAAGCTGTCTCTATCAATGATTTATTCTAGGGCTCTTAAAGCTGATATACTTTCCTGGGGATTCTATCTATGAATGGCCAGGGCTCTGGCAACCAGGTGCCACTCTCCAGCCTCACCCACCAGTGAGGCTCGGTAGTGTCATCTTTTCTCTGGTGGTGAAATAATGAATGCTGAAACAATGACCTATGCTGAAAACGGGGTAGATTGTCTTCACATCTGAGACAAACATCTCATTAGAGGAAACAAAGAATGCCTTTGGAAGGAGTTATTTTTACAGACTGGGTTCAAAAACTGTTTAAACTGTTGTGCCTGTCAGAAGATGCTTTTCATTATGTTGAAAGGAATTTGCCCAATGATAAATATTTACTCGCACTAATTATTAATACTCCTTTCCTACGCTCTCAGTCTGAGGATGTCGATCTGCTTTTGGTAAGTGGTGGTAGTGCCCCCTTAAATTTAATCATGCAAAGAAACTGATTGTTATTTTTAGACGGAGTTGGTGCCTGTGGTGAAATTGAGAAACGTTAGAGATTACCACAAAGGGTCGATATTGCTAAATTTTTAAATATTTATAATTTCCAGTATGCATCAGAGGTGAAAAGAACATTGGGTCATTATATTTTCCAGCTTAACCTCTCTCTGTGTAGAGCCAAGTTTTAAACAGTATGTCTGCTTTGTAGCACACAAAAAGGACTTAAAACTCTATGGTTAGGTATTTTATATCCTTATTGTGATGTATTTTTTTCTAGTAATTAGGTTTCTTGTAGTCATTAGGTTTAAGTGGACCTTAAACCTTCTTGAAGTAAAGGAGTTAAAGATAAATGTTAACTGCTTTGCTTCCTAGTTTGTGAGAAGTTTGTTTTAACCATGGTTTGAAAGAATGGAGTGGTCAGAGCACCATCTTCTGGTCAAAGTTTGACATACAGCATTACTATGGTACTGCTTATAGAATTTCACATAAAAACCATTATTGTTGACTTTAATGAAAAAAAATTTTTGCATTTGAATGAGGATCGAAACAATGGAAGTACAGTATGCATATTTCATCAGTTTTCCACATGGTCTGTTTTTACCCACAATAAAGCTATCCTGCTTGTTACTAGTTCAGTTGCCTAGGAGATACTGATGTAATGGGTTACTATGGCAACAGCTGGTCTCTTGAAGGATTGTAAATGATAGGGTTGGCAGAGTTCATAGAGGCACATGTTAAATGATTAATTTCATGAAATTTGTACCAAGATATGTTTTTATGTGAAAACTAATACTGAAATCTAATATGTTTAATTTATTTGAAATCAATCAATAATGTCCTTTTTATTTACTTTAATAGAATCAAAGGATAAATAACTCCCAGTCTGCTCAATCATTGGCCACCCCAGTGGTTTCCGTAGCAACTCCTACTTTACCAGGGCAAGGAATGGGAGGGTATCCATCAGCCATTTCAACAACATATGGTACTGGTGAGTATATTCATAGAGTGTAAATAGTACATTTAATACCAAGAAAGCAAGACAAAATAATTCTGTCTTCTCAGTCAATCAAGAACATCTATGGTGATCCCTTGTGCATGTGCATAACACTGAACTGTCACCTATATTTCTGTTAAGACCAGTTGAACTTAGAGATCTTTTCTTTCGTAAGTGGTTGAAAGTCTCATTAACCCAACTAGATAAATGAGAAACGTCAGGAAATCCAAAAGATCATTTCATCGTTTTACATAGAAAGGACACTTCTTATGAGCTGTGTCTCTTACAGTGTTATTTAGGAAACCTTGTAGTTGATGAAATGTAGTAGTCTGAGTAATGCATATAATATAGTCCAGCACTGTAATGATGATGCGTCCTTGAAATTTATACTTTTAATATTTAGACAGTTTTATCTGGAGTGTTACTCTTCCCCCAACATTTAGTATTTTCTTTTTTTTTTATTTAAAAATGACTCCCTTGTCTTTCTGAAATAAAATAGTTGCAGTTACTGAAAATGTTAGGAAATAAAAATGTTGATTCTGGTCACTACTTAATCATTTAAAAATTATTTCTCCATTATTATCTTTTTTTTCCCCAATCTAGAGTACTCACTGAGTAGCGCAGATTTATCATCTCTCTCTGGGTTTAATACAGCCAGTGCTCTTCATCTTGGTTCAGTAACTGGCTGGCAACAGCAACACCTACATAACATGCCACCATCTGCCCTCAGTCAATTGGGGTAAGCAATATTATTTTTGAATTATAGTCTTTTAAGAGATAAAGTTGCTTTTTAAAATGTACTAGGGTATTACATTCCACCAACCTAAAGTGTGTCATTATACTGTAGCCTTCATTGAACCTGAAAGCAAGTATCAGATCAATACCTTTTTAAAGTATGTATTTATTTGCCATCTTCTATATCCCTTAATAAGAAAGATAAAATTTTATTGATGGCTTGTCTTCCATTTCTCAGCAAAATGCATTGGTATTTCTTTCAGGGCAGCATTAAATAAAATAGAAAACATCTTTTTATGTTTTTCTCCAAGCAAAATATAAAGTTCATTTGAGATAGAGAATAAATTTGTGGTTGGTAGTTCTAAAAAGTTTCTAATATAATTGAGACAAACTTATTTAGGATAAATAAAAATAAAATTTTAGCATGGTTAAAACCTGATCATAGAATTGTCATATTTCCATCTGTTCAAGTGACACGTAAGCTTCATATATTTGTAACTGTCTTGTAAAAATATAGTCTAATTACCTAAATCTGGATAGAATACTTAATTTTTGTCCTCTGAAGCCAGAAAATGTATATCCCTGCCCTCTTGTGGTGGTTTTAGGATATTTCTTTAGTACAAGAGTACCTGTAGTGTTATATTATAGAGAGATTAATGCCAAAAAAAAAAAAATCAGGCTCATATTTCTAACTAAACAAAGAACAAGGAAATGCTTTCATCTAGAAAATTATTTTAAGCATTACTAATATCTACTTGTAGTTTTGATTTACAAAAAAAAAAGGCCTATTTAAGCAAGAGGAATATAGTGGTTTGCTTTTGATATTGTAAATCCCTGAAATTTGATATAATGGGCTTTTTCATAAAGTCATTTCATATAAGCTACATCTAACATTTATTTACAAGGTAATAGGCTACCTAAATCTGTTAATAACATAATAGTGTAAAATTCCTAGGAAATTGGACATGCAAATATCAAATACCCAGTCAGCACTTAGTCTCAATTGTTTCCAGTGTTTTCCTATTTAAATGTAACCAAACGTTAACCAAAAAGGATATAAATCAAATCTTGAGTCAACTTTTTGTATTCCCAACTTGTCATTTCCTAATTCACATCTTTGAAAAGTTAAGCTGCAAAGCAAGTAAAGAATTTCCATACCTCAAAAGCTACATGATTTCATCCATATGAATACTCCCTCCAGCAACGCAAATCACAACCCCTTTGTAATTTTGTATATGATCTTTGTAAATTGTTGTAGTTGGGAAAAAAACAAAAAATCCATTCCCTGGTGGCCATCTTCCTGGAGACAACCCTCTGAATGTAGCTGTACAAGAAACCTAGTTCATCTCAAACCTGTAGAACCTTTCTACTTTAGTAGGGTTGGCCAGAGTTCGCATTTTGCTTGTATAAACCTCCAGAACCTAAAATCAATTCCATGACACCTGGAAGATTAGGGTAGAGGTTTAGTAGAAAACAGATTTAAAGAAAGAAATCATCAATCAATCAATTTTTTTTACATAAATGTAGGATTACCTGTAAAGTACTATTAAGGGTAACACCAGAAACCAACGTCCTTAAATTTTCTGTAAAATAAAAAGAATACAATCCTAAACCATGGAGACCTTCCCACAGTATTTCCGGCCTGTTTTTCCCTTTAAAAGTTAAGGAATCCTTTTATGTCACTTCAATATAACTTCAGATTTCTTCTGAATCCAGCTAAGTGGGCTGGATCTGTGTGTGTGTGTGTGTGTGTGTGTGTGTGTGTATGTGTGTCTATGTGTGTGAGTCTGTGTGTGTATGTGTGAGTCTGTGTGTGTGTGTCTGTGTCTATGTGTCTATGTCTGAACAGATAAATTTCTAGAAAGAGAATCAAGTTAAATTCAGATAAAACAACCAACAGTTGATTAATGCTGCTAATTCTTTTAATAGACCACCAATTCCTTTTTCACTTTCCAGTGACTAATTTAGAACTAGAGATCACAAATGGGAGAAGATATCACCTCATAGCATATTTTCTCATGTATATTCTAATTTTTTATTATTATCATTAAAAATCCAATGTGATCTTACATTCACTGTATAAATATCTTAAAATGCCAATAGTGTGACTTAACTCCAACTGTTCTAGTTACTTCTGATGATCTCTAAACAGAGAGATATTTCAAGTATATGGTATCAGTATATTTCTACTCACTTGGTAGTTTTCTCACTTAACCCAGGAATACTAATTTCCCAAATGGGTGCTATTTAATCATAGTTCCAATCAGTTTCCCAAGGAATAGTAAAGTATAAAATAGCAACCAGACCAAAATAAATCTTTTCCTTTTCCTAAATGTGGTATTGCATTGCTATATCACAACTGTGAATCCATTCTGTCCAATATTGTCAGGATAGGTAATTTTTAAAATTTTTTTAATCAAAATGATTACCAAAAGGTTTTCTTAGAAATTAACAGTAATAAATCAAAAGCCCCATTATTAGTTTCAAACATGGCTGTATTGGGGACATAAGGGAAGATATTTTGTCATCTCAGATTATTTAAAAGCTTAAATTCATGTTCGTTATATTTGTCATCATTCTTTGTAATTTCTGGAAAATGACTACGCATCAAGCAATCAGATTCTATGCTAGCCAATAAAGGTGCTTCAGTAAGTGAGCAAAGGTTTCAGTGGATTGAAATAAATAAGGAATAGAGATTCAGGATGGAAGGGAATTGAGTACTGAATATAGATAAAGTCAAAGAAAAAAACCATAATTTGATTTTGCACCAAATTCCTTTCTATGCTTTTTCTCATTGTGTATATCTTACCCAAAAAGTTATCATGTAAGTTTTCAATGACTTTTAAATAATAAATAAATAAATATGTGTTGAATTGAAGTGCCTGGATAATACAATAAATATAATCCTTCTTCATTTTCTATCCAAACATGTCTGGCTGTGTGCACACACACAGACATCAGTGCACACACACAGACATCAGTGCACACACACTTAGCCCCTCTTAACACAGTGCCTGGTACATAGTGGATACTTAATGCTAGTTAACTGACTAAATAACATACACACATACACAAATATACACACACTGTTGTCATCATTTTTCCAACTCTTTCTGTAAATAATAAAGTATTTTTTTTTAAAAAATACATCTTCCTAGAAAGCAAAGTGGCTTTAAAAAGGGAGTTACCTCAAATATACTAGCCTAATTTGACATAATTGTTAACATTAAAAAGTTATTTTAAATATCAAAAATCCCCCCTGCTATGTAACATCTCTATCACATAAATAACTTTAGCCACTCAGATTCATTTCATAATAATCAATTGAAAGATTCACAAAGGCTTTTGCAAATCAGATTGATGTCTTATTGGGCCAGTGGGTCAAATCCAGGATGACAGACAGGTCTGATGTTTAAAAAGGAAGTTGTTTAATATGGGGGAAGCAGGATATTTTGGATTGTCACCTAAGCCAAAATGGACATTGGCGGTCCACTATAATTATCAAAGTGTCACTGATTCCATCGATACTCTACCAAAAATAAAAAGAACAACGTGTATTCTTTTAAGTAGAAATGTCTTTGGCCTTCATAATTATACTTTTAAAAAATACCTGTCATCCAATTTTATCCATCCAACATAAAGAATGATTCACTTTGGATGGTAATCTCCTACACAAGTTCCTGAAGTTAGTGGGAGTTTTATGTAGGGAGTAGAGTTGTGGCAGAAGAACCTGGCCCTGTGAGTTCAGTGGGAGTAAATTGTGTGACTAAGACTGAGCTTTGTAAAAAGTGGTCATTTTCCATAAAAGTTACTTTTATTTTTTGAAACTCAACAATGCTTATGGGCTTTCCATTGGAAATGCCCCTCTTATTTTAGGTGCTTTTCCCATTATCTAAAAAGGCATTCCTCCTAAGCATTTTCATTCATCGATTTTTGTGAGGTGGGTGTGCAATGCATACTGTAGAAGGCTATTTGTGGGTGCAGGCAACTTTGAAAAGGTTAGGTAAAAATAGGTCAGATACTCTAATATATTTTACAGGCGGAGGCAGTAAGAATTTGAATAAAACTATCCAGTCATATTTGATCTCTGATCGAATACGGGGAAAGGTAGGTGTTTTCCCAGTTCTAAATCTGGCATCAGTAGTAAATGATAACTTTCAGTGTGGACTTCAATGTGAGCAACTCGAAGATCAGGCTTTTTCACTCTCCCACATGTTCTAGTCAATCATAGCATATATTCCTCATAATTATTTATGTCCAAAATCATGTTCTACATAAACACCAAACCACAATTTTCTGCTAGTTCCCGTGTCTCAATTTGGCATGAATAGTGCTAAGTTGTTTTTTTGTTAATTAACTGTTCTTTATTTTCCAGAATTATTTCTTTAAAAATAAGAAAACTGACCAATTAAATTCCTGTGTTATAACAGTCCCACTGATATATGATGTATTTTGTAGCAAAGTATCTAACATAATCATTTACTTATTAGACTAAACGTTTCATGTTTGCGGATTTATTCCCCCAAGTTTTTAAAGAAGCTGCTCTATCAAAGTGTTTAAAATATGTTTTCAAAGTGCAATAAGATATCACCAAAAGTCTTATTAAAGTATTTGTATGAATATACTTAAGACATTAATAGTTGAAAAAGTGCTTTCCCCAAAACAGCCCTGTGGGGCAGATGGCAAAGGTATTCTCACCCTATTCTACTGCATAAGAACGTAACTCAGAAAGTCTGCATGTGACTGCAAAGTCACATGACTAGTGAGAGGCAAAAGCAGGATTTCTTTACAAGGAAGGATAATTACTGTTACACTCTTCATCAGAAAAAAATAGTAGTTGTATGGAAAGAATCTAATTGCTTATGAGAGTTGAAGAAATTACGCAATTTTGCAAATAATGTAAGTCCTTCTCCCCCAAAAAAAATATTTTTATGATTGAGTAAAAGAGTTTATGAATTTTTGTGAGGGAATGAAGATTGGTTTTGGAGCCTGATTTGTCCAGCTTAGCTATTGTCTTCACTGATCCAGTTCACAGAATAATTTTTCAGTTCTCTATTTCCTTTTGCCAATGAAGACAGCATTTAAATTACAGAGCTGAAAAAGACATTTATTGATATGCCACTTTATTTTCAGTCTCCTTATAGACATATATTATTAAATATTTGTTTGATTCATACTAGAAGTATTTAATTAAATTTTACTCATACATTCTAGCAAAAATTTTTCCCCAAATTCAAAAGAGAGTTTTCTTCTTGATACAAGAACACAGGTGCTTATTAAGTGTTTACTGTATGCCAGCCTCTGTGCTAAGTGCTACATAAAATAGTCACCAAGAGCAAATGTCCCACCCGTGAAGTGTAAGATGTAGCGTTTTTGTTATTGTTACTGTTGTTGTTGTTGTTGTTGCGGTTGTTATTCTAATTTCTCCCTGACTTAGACAGTCTATGATTCCTATCTGGGAATACAGTAAGACTACGATAGACTATAACATAATTAGCACTTTCAAATTGCTCAAAGAATATAAGCATACCTGAAACATCATGTAAAGTTTGGTGTCTAGGTATATAATGTCAAGACTGATTTGCTTCCATAGAATCATAGAGGTTATAGAAAGAAAATGTTTATTAGAGAAACAAATCATTCTCCTTTCAGATTATTTCCTACATTACGTGATGTATTAATAGGCGAGGGAAAGTAATTTTTTGCCAGTAGGTGGTGCTTTTGTATAAAACATCACTCATAAACTCTCATTTCCGCCTAATTTCATATTCCTGTACATTTTCAGCCCTCATTGTATCTCCCACAAAGCTGACTCCCTCTATCATATACTGTCTCCCAAATTTGCGTGCACATACTCACACACTCACAACAAAGTTTAAAATAGCACTTAAGGCCTCTTTTTAAACAGGAAAATGAAGTAGGAGCTTATACCGGCACATTTTGAGTCCCTTTGTTTGAGATGGGTGGGTCTTCATGTACAAGTCATCATTTTTGCTCTTCCTTGATTTAAAGGGGAAAAAAAGATTTTTGAAATTTCCTAGCAAAGCAAGTTGTGCTGGTACACACACAGCACATGTCAGCATTCTCTGCCACGGTAGACTCCTGGTTTATAGACTAGCAGCCCTATTTTTGTCTTAGAATGCTCACAGCTTCCGCATGCAACCTTATATTTGGGTGATCCTGGCCAATGACAGTTTGTCTATCAATCTCCTTTGAAAGGTTGGTTTAATTCTTATTTCCTAAGACCTGTAGCGTCACCATTTCTTCCATATTTTGAAGGAAGTGCAAGCTCTTGAGGAATACAAGGAGGAATAACTGTTCTAAGCACAACTAATCACCACCAGGTCTTTCTTTGTAATGTGTTTCTCCCATACAGTCTCACATACCTGACCATATATGCCTTTAGAATAATAGGGGAGACGTAAGTTCAGCATTTTCTTTATTCTTATAGTTTCACATATCTGGCAATGCTTGACTAACATTAATGGAAGTAATATAGCTGGAGGAAATGAACTCTATTTTTATCCTGCATAGTTAAATAGGAATAAAGAATTTCTACTTATTTACATGTATTGTCAAGAGTAAAATCTTACATTCATTCATAAGTACCTGTAAAATATCAATAGATATATTTACCTTTCAGCTCCTAGCCTCCTTTCCTCTCTCAGCTCCCTACTCCTACACAAAAGAGAAATGTTTACTGTATGGAGAGCTTTGTGGGCCTTATTCATCTGAAGCTTAAAATTTCTTCACTTTCCATAAAAAGGATATAACTTGATTATTCACATGGTTGTTTAGTAAATATATAAAGCCTCCATCATAAGTTTTTAGGTGCATATATATAAAAAATAATGTCAAAACACAGTCTTGATGATTAGGGAGGTCTGATTCAAGAACTAGATACTATGCCCTCGAGTCCTACCAAATGTAAAGCAGCATTTCAAGGACACAGAAAAATCTCTTACCACCATCTCTTGGACTACTATTCTGGGCACTGCTAACCAGAGCTCTTGGAAAGCTCTTAGGTGCAGTATCAGAGCCCAGACTGGAATGATGCCTAAGGCCTGAACCAGTTAAATATTGGAATTGCTACAGGTTTAAAAACAAAACAAAACAAAACAAAACCCAGCATCACCTTGCATTTTTGAGTAAGTGATGCTTCAATTTTCCACTCATTCTAAATATTTCCTTAGGTACTCTTCACCTCTTGACATACACAAGAATCGGTATGAGTCTTTAAGCTGATGTTTTATGTGGATGAGAGTGATTGTGCGTTCCTGGGGGCTCCAGGCCTCCTCAATCTGTAACTGGGTTTCCTTTCCTCCTACAGAGCTTGCACTAGCACTCACTTATCTCAGAGTACAAATCTCTCCCTGCCTTCTACTCAAAGCCTCAACATCAAGTCAGAACCTGTTTCTCCTCCTAGAGACCGTACCACCACCCCCTCGAGATACCCACAGCATACGCGCCACGAGGCGGGGAGATCTCCTGTTGACAGCTTGAGCAGCTGTAGCAGCTCGTATGATGGGAGCGACCGAGAGGATCATCGGAATGAATTCCACTCCCCCATTGGACTCACCAGACCTTCGCCGGACGAAAGGGAAAGTCCCTCAGTCAAGCGCATGCGGCTCTCTGAAGGATGGGCAACATGATCAAATTATTACCTACTAGTTTTTTTTTTTCCTTGCAGTGTGTGTGTGCTATACCTTAATGGGGAATGGGGGGTCGATATGCATTATATGTGCCGTGTGTGGACAAAAAAGTCAGGTACTCTGTTTTGTAAAAGTACTTTTAAATTGCCTCAGTGATACAGTATAAAGGTAAACAGAAATGCTGAGATAGGCTTAGCACTTGAGTTGTACAACAGAACACTTGTACAAAATAGATTTTAAGGCTAACTTCTTTTCACTGTTGTGCTCCTTTGCAAAATGTATGTTACAATAGATAGTGTCATGTTGCAGGTTCAACGTTATTTACATGTAAATAGACAAAAGGAAACATTTGCCGGAGGTGGCAGATCTTTACTGAGAGAGAAAGCAGCTGTTATGCAACATATAGAAAATGTATAGATGTTTTGACAGACCCAGCAATGGGTGGCCACTGGTAAATGTTAGAAACAGAGGAGGTCACCTAACATAGCAATGATGCTCACAAACATTCAGGCATATCATTGGAGTATGGCACTCAGTTAAAAGGATCAAAGACATTTAAAAGAGGACCATACTTATAAAAATGTGGAGTTTGAGGGCTAACATATTTAATTTTTAAAAATTCTGGGTCTGCATCACTTATTAAATAAAAATATAAAAATATGTACATTACATTTTGCTTATTTTCATATAAAAAGTAAGACAGAGTTTGCAAAGCATTTGTGGCTTTTTGTAGTTTACTTAAGCCAAAATGTGTTTTTTTTTCTTGATAGCTTCGCTAATATTTTAAACAGTCCTGAAAAAAGCAAAAGGGACTTTTTGTATAGAAAGCACTACCCTAAGCCATGAAGAACTCCATGCTTTGCTAACCAAGATAACTGTTTTCTCTTTGTAGAAGTTTTGTTTTTGAAATGTGTATTTCTAATTATATAAAATATTAAGAATCTTTTAAAAAATCTGTGAAATTAACATGCTTGTGTATAGCTTTCTAATATATAATAATTATGGTAATAGCAGAAGTTTTTGTTATCTTAATAGTGGGAGGGGGGTATATTTGTGCAGTTGCACATTTAAGTAACTATTTTCTTTCAGTTTTCTTTTACTCTGCATACATTTTACAAAATCAAAATCAATTGTCAAAAGGATAACCTGTGGGGTTAGATTTACCATATCATAACAACCTAAATCATTTTAAAAACTACATTTGCAATCTATTGGGTGAACAGACATCCATTGTATATATTGATTAGTTCTTTCAGTTTTGAATTTTTGGGTTTTTTTGCATTTTACCAAATGCAGGGTCCCTTTTTCTGATCTTAGATATACCCCTGTGCATCTTGGAATTCAATAAGTATGTATCACAATTTGACCTTTATCCTAAATCACCTGGTTGGTATTCAGCCCACTATAATTTGATATATAGTATTTGTTTTTGGTTTTGTTTTTTAATCTGCCTGGAATGGGCTATGAGTGGTGGTACATTACATCTTGAAGATATGTCAGAAAAAAATGTGCTTGATGTGAAGGTAACCCAGTGAATAAGTTATATTCGCCCACATTTAGAGAAAATATGAAGAAACTTGATACTACAGAAAAGAAAAAGAAACAGGTACCCAGTGTTGTATTATTTTAACTTGTACTCAACAAACCTTGCTGGTATCATAAGGCTGTTGAGTGAGCCCAGTGTATCAGGCAACCCCAAAATGTCACTTCTGCATAAGGCATGTATGTCATATTTTTTCCTTCAATAAAGAGAGTTAATAGCCATTACAAGAAAACCCATTTAAGATCCTCTATGTCCCTTTTCGTTCAAAGAAACAATGACTTACTGAACACATGTCTCTGGGGATTATTTTCTGGGTCATTCCCCTTTAAGAAGTTAGTGCCATAAGAAATGCTTGTATTTCTTCTCCAAGAGTAGTTTCAGTTTTTGGAAGAATATAGGAACAATTCCCTTTTCATGGTATGTGGAGATCCAGTTTCATCTCCCAATCAGATGCATTGATATTAGCAGTAAAAAAAAAAATAAAAAAATAAAAATAATTTTTTTTAAATACAAAAGTGATGCAGTCAGTACAAACAAATCCAGTTTAGTTAGGCCATACTAAGACCCATTCCCCATCAACTTGTCGTAGTTTCTGTGCATTTCTCATCATAAGAGGCTGCCGCTGGGTGGCAGAAGCCAAGAGATTTTACTTACTGGACTCTATTTTCCTAACTTCATCTGAAATTCCCAATTAGTTCTCTGGTTTGTGCCTGACTAGGATGCCAGTCTGCCTTGTGCTCGTATTTTATATACTCTAAGCAGAATACAATTCAACTAATTCATACACCCTATTTGATAAGATGACCATGGAACATGGAAAGAAAGATATTTATGCAGAGGAAAAGCAGAACTGGATCCCTGACCTATTAAATGCAAACACACATAGACACACACAGTATTCAAAGCCACTCTCCTAACCTTAAGCATGATCCCATTCTTAGAGTCTCTTGCTGAGATTTTAACTTGACGTGTATAAAATATGCAAATATGTCACAAATGTGCTTTGTCATTTCAAAACACTTTGGGTTTATCAGAATTGTTAGTAGAAACTTGTCAGCGGGTGGGGAGGGGGTCAGTCTATGAAAATACGAAGAATAGCCATATTATTAGTTTACCTTGCAATTTGCCTCAGCAACACAGGAAAAAAAGGAAAAGTGAGTTTCTAAGGGGGTGGTTGTTTAAAGTAAGCTAAAGAACCAGCAGAAGCCAGGGTAAAGATGAAGCCTTGGCTATTTATAGCAGTTCTGACAATGGTTTTATAAGAACATTTAAAGAATAGAATCACTTGAAAGTGGATACCAGTCACCTCTTGTTCCCACCACTGAATTCATCTGAAGTGGTGGCAAGATAGTGAAAGGATAATCTGAGAATTTTTAAAAGATGATTTAATGAGAAGAAGCACAACTTTGAATATGATGAGTCACTTTCTGTCAACAATAACTGTCTATTTTTTTTACCCTTGTACCTTTCTCTGTAATTTACCATTTACTGTATTTGCAAAGCTAATTTTGTTTTTTTTTTCACAGAGATTCCTTTGTATGTAAGGAGTTTGGGGCAGAGCCCTGAGGGAGTATTACTTTACAGAACCCAAGCTGCAGAAACCTTTTTTTTTTTAGGCAACACTCTTCATTGCAAGTTAAAATACCCCCAAAGTGGCATTTTGTTCACTCTCAAGGATTGTAATCGCTAATCCTTCTTTTAAGAGATTTTCAGCAACATCATTAAATTGAATGATTGGTGACAATGATATGATATACATAAGCTGCACAACCTGTATATTGTATGCATTGGTGCCTTTCATTTTGAGGCTGTTCATTTTAACATTTTTGAAAGTTCAGTTTTATAGCAAAAAGGCATATTTTTCCCAAAGGCAGAATCTAACTGTTTTGTAATGATGAATATGAAAATACCTGTCATCCTCAGATCATTTTCAGGTTAACTAAAGTGAGAATTTTTAAAATAACAATGCCAATTCTCTCTTAACAAGAATGTCAGCCCTCTTGTACCTGGACGTTTGTTTTATCTTTCCTATCCAAGTCTTTAACTTAGGCATAGAGATTTTTTTTGCCCCTTTCTTCTTGTGTTCCCTTCAGAAAGTAAATGCTTTGTATTTCTTTTTTTTTTTAAGCCACTTGAAACCTCAATAAAGGCTGTTGCCTAAACATGGAATACTTCATCTGTTCCTGTTTGTGCCATCTGCTGTGACGTCGTCACTTACATGGCGTTAATTTCCTGCCACTACAGATCTTTTGAAGGACTGATGGGATATTGGTATATGTTAGAATGCTTCAGATCGTAGATGTAATAAGAGGCTTTTGTTAATATGTTTTAACCAAAGATGTGGAGCAATCCAAGCTTTTAGCCACATACCGTCTGCATCAAATTTGTCCATTTGGGTTATTTTTATAATCGGGTGTTACATTTTGCCTTCCCTACGCATACCTCAAATTGATCCATACCTCCCTCTGATTCAGAGAGGTCAACTAAATGACAGATTTTTTTTTCACTCTAAATGCTAGTACCTGTGTTCTCTTAGAGTAGAGCAGAAATGGGTCACTGTAGGCATAGTACTTGGATTGCTTCAGATGGTTTGCTGTATCCTTTTTTCTTCTTTTTTTCTTTCTTTTTCTGGGGACTTGTTTCCATTAAATGACAGTAATTCAAAAGTAGCTTGTAAATGAGGGCATACAAGCATTTGCAACAAATATTAAAATAGAGGCTCACAGCGGCATAAGCTGGACTTTGTCGCCACTAGATGACAAGATGTTATAACTAAGTTAAACCACATCTGTGTATCTCAAGGGACTTAATTCAGCTGTCTGTAGTGAACAAAAGTGGGAAATTTTCAAAAGTTTCTCCTGCTGGAAATAAGGTATAATTTGTATTTTGCAGACAATTCAGTAAAGTTACTGGCTTTCTTAGTGATGCAGTGTCTGTGGTGCATTTCTTTAATTAGTGTTTTACTGTTTAAATTTGTTCCATTTTGCCACATTTTTAAAAGTAACTTCTACCACAAGGACACCTCTTTCTTAGCCTTGACAAATTTCATATCCAGATAGCATATACAAATAAGAGATATGTATAAATAAATGTATCTATCTATATTTGTAGACAAATATATACCTGCATGGGTTGTGAATTAGATATCATGTTCAGGTAGACTTCTGCAAGTTTAGGAATTCAAAGGTCCTGTCACTGGTTAAATACTTCTATCACTGTAATTATATGACAGGTCTTTGATAACCTGATTTCCTCATGTGAATCTTTTTCCTGAGATTAGTGAGAAAGCCATATCCAAGCAGATGGAAAACAATGTTGGTTGTTTGGGTTTTTTTTTTTAACATGAAAATCTGGAAAGGAAAGGAAAATCTGTACCATAAATATTTCTCTTTTTTTTGCATGATGTTTAATTTAAACAAAATGTTGGAAACTTAAAATTTTTAAATTGAGTTATTTTATGGTTAGGAGAGTCTATATATTTTCATTTTTATGAAAATAGCACATTAAGTGGCAAAATTACAATTATACTTTTCAAAAGAAATGTACGTAAGGAGGTCAACATGCAAAACTATACAACAGATGAAGGAAAGAAGGAAGGAAGGAAAGAAGGAAGGAAGGAAGGAAGGAAGGAAGGAAGGAAGGAAGGAAGGAAGGAAGGAAGGAAGGAAGGAAGGAAGGAAGGAAGGAAGAGGGAAAGAGGGAGAGGAGGGAAAAAGAAGGAAAAGGAAGGAGGGGGAAAGGAAGAAAGGAAAGAAGGAAGGAAAAAGGGAAAAAGGAAGGAGAGATGGAAGAAGAGGAAGGGAAAGAGATAGGGAAAAGGAAGGAAGGAAGGAAAGAAGGAATGAAGAGGGAGGGAGAGAAAAGGAGGAGAAAAGAAAGGAAAAAAAGGAAGGAAAGAGGGAAGGAGGAAAAGAGGAAGGGAGAAAGGAAGGTATTTGTTAAGTATTTGTGTCAGCCACTGTGCTAAGTGCTTTACAAATATTATCACATTTATTCTTCACTATAACCCTGGGATGGATTTGTTATTATCCCCATATATCCCCATTTCACAAATGAGGAAATAACACAGACAGAGGTTGTCACTTGCTTACAGGTCGCACAGCAAGCAAGGCTGGATTAGAACTCAGGTCTTCCTGACTTCAGGCCCAGCACTCGATGCTTTACACCACCTGGCTGCCTATAACAAAAATCATAAGCCACTGATGAACTGCCAGCATAAGCAAGTTGGATTACATCATGTCTAAGCTCCCTTACCACTCTAAATCTTAAGAGCTAATAATCCTAACTATAAAATGATCCCTGTTCTAAACTCACTAGGAGAAATGTTGCCAATAACTCCACCATAACTCTTACCATGTTCAAGGCACTGAGTGATAGAGCTAAGACAATCATGGCCCTCACTGAGTTTGCAATCTAGGGGGAAGAGATGCTATTGTGTACAAATAAACATAATGGGAGGCAGTAGGTGATTAAGGTCATAAGTGTGACAAAGCATTACGGGAGTTCAGAGAAGAAAGAAGCCATTTCTAACACAAGATATGACATTTAGAAAGGTGGCGTTTGAACAAGGTACAATTTTCATGAGCAAGAACAGAAAGGAAGACATTAGTGGAGGAAGGAGACAAGCCATAGCAGCAAGAGAGCTTGGAGCATGTTTAGGGAATCCAGTATAAAAGGAAAGATAGAGAAATAAAAGCCAGAGAGTGAGGTTGGAATCAGAGTGTGTGTGTGTGTGTGGGTGTGCACACGTGTGTGTGCGTGTGACTATCAGACTAACACTTTTCACTTTATCCTAGTAGGAATTGGGGAGCCTTTGAAGGTCTGGAGCAAAGGAGCAGGATAATCAGAGCTGTGCTTTAGGAAGATTGACCTGGCAGTAGTATGTGAGATGAATTGTATCAGCAAACTAGGCAAAAGGAAATAAGGGGTGATCGCCTTTGGGATGAAAAGGAAAGGCTGGATATAAGCAATCGAATAATTATACAATCAATGAAACTTAACTGAGTGGTTAGGAGAAGTGATGTCTCACTATATAATTTGAAACAGGAGTCAGAGGATACAGAGGTCTCATGCCTTAGGTGACTTAGACTTCTGGTTAAAAAAAATAAGGGAGTTGGGGGGGGGAGTAAGTTTCTTGGAGGAGATGGTTTCAATTCAGAACAAGTTATTGTTGGATTTGGAATGCCAGTGAGATAGCTAGGTAGACATCCAACAAGCAGTTGAAAATATGGAACTGGAATTCAGGAGAAAAGTTGAGGCTGTAGATCCATAATTGGACTGGAAATAATATACATACACCATGGTGGGCTGACAGTGGAGAACACAGACAAGGAAAAAGAGAGGGGGTGGAGGGAGAGAATAGAGCAGAAAAAAAAAAAGAAAAGGCATCGAATTCACATAAGTAAAAAGAGAGCCAAGTAGAAAAATATCAGGAGAATCAGGATAGGACAATGCCATGGATGCCAAGAGAAACAATGATTTTGAGAAGGAAGGAATACTCAACATCATCAAATTACAGAAAAGTCAAGGATAAGGATGGAGAAAAGGTGGTTGAGTTTGGTCATTGGGCTCTATTGTTCATTTTTTTTTTTAGGCAATTGGGGTTAAGTGACTTGCCCAGTCACGCAGCTAGTAAGTGTCAAGTGTTTGGTCTGAGGCCTGATTTGAACCTAGGTCCTCCTGACTTCAGGGCCAGTGCTCTATCCACTGCACAACATAACTGCCCCTCCATTGTTTATTTTTGAAAGAGCATTTAGGGCAGTTAGGTGGCATGGTGGATAGAGCACCAGTCCTGAAGTTAAAAGGACCTGAGTTCAAATCAACCCAAAGACACTTACTAGCTGTGTGACCCTAGGCAAGTCACGTAATTCCAATTGCCTCAAAAAAAAAAACAAAGAAAAAGGTCATTGGCATTTTAGTGAGAAGAGGGCATTAAGGTTAAGAAATTAATTCATGGTAAGGCAGTTGTAGCAGTCATAATTTATGAAAGGAGAGAGACTATAGCAAGGTGTTTATGAAAACTGTTTCTAGAGGCAGGGGACCACACGTGCATTTGTAAACAGAGGGAAAGAAAGTAGCTTATTAAGAGGGATAATGAAGACAGAAGACAGATGATGAGTTCAGACATCATACAATATTGCCAGAAAAAAAATAGATACAGATTGATGTAAGCCAGTCAGATTAGGTCTCTTAACCCAGACGAGGCGAGTGGATGTGCAGTTAGTGATGAAGTCTCTAACTCCAAAGGAATTTCAACATGCCTGCATTTATGCTTGTGTGACCTACTTGTGATGGTATAATCAAAGGTTCGCTTACCCTAGACTGGTTTAGACTCCAGGTCCCTCAGAACAAAACCACACAGCCCCTAACATCTTCAGGGTATCTAGAACTGGTCAGCTGCTTGGATAGTGCAGGTTAGTTATGTCGCAGTTATACATGAAGATTCATTTCCCTACCCAGGCCAAAGCAGGGACCTGGAATAACAGTGATGTGCACTTGCGCCCTTCTTGTATGTCTGTTTTCCTTGGAATCTTGGATTTGTCCAAGTTAAGAAATAGGTATCAAACCACTGGTTTCAGTGGCAAAAATCAGTTATTTATTTTATCTTTAATGGCCTAGCTAAAGCAAAATAAAATGCTTGAAAGGAGCCATAAACCAAGTTCTACTTCCCTCACTTTTATATAAAAAAAAATGAAGCATTTGAGTCTGAATTTTGAGACACACAAAAATCTGTCCTCCCCATCTGTTTCTCTTCATTTCCATGTTAAAAGGTAGACTGTCATACCATGGTCTTCCTTTTGTAAGTTTTAGCTTTGCAAATAAGTTCTAAGCAAAAGCCAGTGAAGAAAACTGTAACTGAATTTACTGTAGTAGTAATAATAATAATAATAATAATAATAATCGCTTTTTATAGTGCTTACTATATGCTTCTTATCTGGCTAATAATTCTAATAGGTAATGACTGAGTAGGCCAGTATGTCACAATATCTTTCCCAATATAAGTGGAAGATACTTAATTCTTCAAGCTCTGTGATTTTATTAGGTAGATGGTATCTGAAAGTTGGTATAACCAAAAAACCCAGCACCCGGCAGCAGACCTAGTGATAAGTCTTTTCAAACTTAGCTAGGCTTCTCCTTAGATGTGTGTTCTGCCAATGAGTTCATATGTAGAAGTTTTTGATCTTACTAGAACCCATCCATGACGAACCTTAGTAGAACCTTTCTATTTAGCTGAACCTGTGTATTCGATTATAATACACTAGTATAGCCTTCAAGAAGTCAGGGTCACCTGTAACAAAGAAAGATTTACTATTTTTGAGTATCACCCACATAGTAAAGTTTAGGATTAGAGGTTGTAATATCAACTCTGCCACTGGCCCGCTTAGTAGCTCTGGGGTAGCATTAATTTCCCAGGTTACCTATTTACCTGAAAATACAGAACTATCTATTATAGTTGCTGTTCAGATGTTCAGTCATGTCCAATTCTTCATGACACCTTTTGGGGTTTTCTTGATAAGGATACTAGAGTGGGTTGACATTTCCTTCTCCAGTGGATTAAGGCAAATAGAGATTAAGTGACATAGCTAGTAACTATTTGGGGCTGGATCTGAACTCAAGTCTTCCTGACTCCAGGCCCAGAGCTCTATCTACTGAGTCATCTAGCTGCTTCTTATAATCTCTATTACCAAAAAAGGATCATTTTGTTTTACCTCTCCTAATTGTATCCTTTCTTGCTATCTTTCTCATTCCCACTTATTGCAGTACTTAGGAGAAATGAGTGAGAAACTTTCTGTTTCTCTTTGTCCACAAATAGATTATCTGTTCCAGCAGCAATCACCAAATAAAAATCTTCCATCTTGCCTTAAACTTGAAAACTTTCAGGATCATAAGGAATCAATACATACAGTCCATACTTACCCATAAGTAGCCGTTGCCAAGCCAACAACCAGATCAAGGTAGCAACAATCCAATGAATTTGGTAACTGCAAATAGAATTAATAAAAGGACCACTTTTCACGGAAAAGGAACTGGAAAAGGAAGTACTTAACTATTCATCCAAAAGCCAGAAATGTTAGCTTTATGCCAGTCTACTCCCTTGCCCCAGACCTTTCCACCACTAGGAAAGCACAGATGTTCAATGAGGTAACAATGTCAGAGAAGATCCCTGGAAAAGGGAAAGAGAAGTCATTTGATGGCATGATATCACTTAATAATGTTCCCTGAGGTTGAAGATTGTTTGTCAATGATTCTGACTTAATAATTGGTATAAGACAGCCACCAAGTATAATGTAAAATTTCACTGTGTCTAACGGTTCAATCCTTACTGCCCACTCAAACTTCCCAAATCATATGAGGTCCTGCAGCTGTTATAATTAGTCATCGCTTTCTTGGAGTTTTATGACTGGAAATGTGCCCGTGCTACTTTAAATTATACATTTGATTGTTATAATTCCCTTGAGTTAGGCAGTGATGTGAGTACATTCAGTCACTCACGGGACCTATTGGTGTGGACGGGAGTAGAGTTAATAGTGGGGCATGACGTATCAGAAAGCACAGACTTGAGAAGTCTGGTACCAGTGTAATACTGACCTCTGTCAAACAGAGCACTTACAGACAAAGACATCATGTAGTTTTCCTTTATTTCACCCTCATCAATACGATTCCTGTTATAGTTCGTTGAAGTAAAAATTCACATGTGGTCCCACCTAACATATTTATTTGTTGTTGGATTGCCTAAAGGTATCTTGAGGGTGATGTGGGAATTCTGATTTTGCAGAAAACTTCACACTCATTGAAGAGGATATTGAAAGATACTCCAACCTCCGATCAGGATTGCACCTATCTCAGTGATTAGTGCTTCTCCCACAAGAGGGTATACAGGTGAAGAAAACTGGCAAAATGCCCATCACTTTGAGATTACCAATTTCCATCTTTATTGACTCAAGTAGCCTGCTAAAGCACTGTAACTAATACAGATTGTTTTCTGCAAATTGAATGACTGTCATTTCCTAGGGGAGCATTGGTTTTCCTCCTATCAACCATTTACCAACTAATCCTCCTCAGTAGTTCATAATGCATGCTATAAACTTGAATTTCTTCTTTCTGATCGAGAAATCTTGATTTTCCCTAGTCAAGCTATCTTATTGCAGTGCTGCCTAATTTCAATATCCAGGACACAATTGACTTGTTCCTGAACTTGGAGCTATCCTGTGTGGTGTGTTGTCATTATGATCTGCTCACATGTAGAACAACCCTATTAGAATTCACCTTTTGTGGCTATGAGAACAACTTACTAGAATACCACTGATTTGACAATATTTTTCTTAAGTTCCTCATGTAATATATTTACTTAGAGTAAATTGATCTAGCTTGCCTTTCGACAGCTCCTGGCGTACATGGTTTAGATTCAACAGAATGCACATTTATTAAACATATATCAAGAACAAAGTACTGACTAATCACTGGAAATACATGGATAAGAGACAAAGTAGTCCATGCCTCCAGGGGACTTTTCATTTTATAAGAAGGGAAGACACAACTATATAAATAAATATTACAAAAGTTTGAATATGACACAGTGCCTAGGAGAACTTAAACAGTAGAATGACTTATTTGAAGATCATAAGGCTTAGAGCTCCTAGGGCCTTCTGAGATCATCCCAACAGATGTTTTCATTTTGCAGATGAAGAAACTGTCCCAGAGAAGTAAGCTATTTGCCCAATGTTTGCAAGTAACTGAACCAGGATTTGAACTGAGGTCCTCTGACTTCAAACCCAGAGTAATTTTCACTATGCATTTCTAAGGTATATGTTATTGGTAGCCATCTCATATAAATATGACTGGCTGAGTTCTGGATCTCTAAGGGAGATCTTTTGGAAACTAGGAGGACAGCTGTGCCAGAACCACAAACAGCCTAGTTAGAGAAGAGCAAGCTGAATCCAGAACCACCATATTTAGGTAATCTCTCCACTCTTCTATGCCTAAGAGGGCTAAACATATATCTATCTCACATCAAATATCTGTAGTCTAGAGAAAAGTGTTCAGAATAAAAGCTCTCTGATTGGTCTCAATGAGAGGGTAGCAGTTTATTTAATCTCAACAACTTAGCTACCTCCCACCAAATACTGCTTGCACAATAGACCATCATGAAAAGCTAGTACATGTTATCAACATGAGCATCAAATAGAAATTGTGGAAGTTTACAAATTAGAGTAAGTGAATGAATATACAATATTCTGAGTTCTTCCACTGGAAGTGGAGTAAAATCTCAGCTCAGTCAAGGAGAAACAGAATGATCTCACTGGTGGGAGGTCCACTCTTAGTAGTCTCTAGGGTTGGAGGAGCTGGAAGTCAAGGGTCATGTTGGAACCCACACATCTTCAGCTCATAGGAGATCTTCTGTCAACCATTCAAAAGTTTTCACTTGCCTTTCTAACTTTTCCTATATGCCTGTTCCAGAAGTCATTCCCAATCTGAAGAAAGTCCGTTCTCCACTTACACAGGTAGCAAGCTCAGAACAGAAGTCTCTCATCCAATAGAGAATCACATATCTCTCCAGTTACACAGTATGCTTCGGTTAGAAGGCTGTCCCTCAGGGGAAAAAATGCCCCAGGTTTGGGTAAGGGTGGAGTAATATAGTAAAAGAGTTGGTTCTAATTGAGGCAATCAGGGAAGGAAGAGACAGAGTTTGTACCTATTAATAATTATAATCATAACTGACATGTATGTAGCACTTTGAAGTTGCAAATTGTTTTCTATACTTTAGCTCATTTTAGCATCACGATTATCTGAGGTAGTCACCTCAGGCATTATCACCATTTTTAAAATGAGGAAACTGAGGTAAAAAGAAGCTAATGAATTTCCCAATGGGCACATTGATAATCAATGTCAGAGTTAGGATTTGAACCCAGTTCCAACAGAATAAAATGATAAGACAGTGAATAATTCAATCTAGTTGGACTCTAAGGCATGTTAAGGGGAAGAGCATGAAAAAAAAAAGACTGAGAATATAAAAGATTGGAGCTAGGTTGTAAAAGTTCTTAAACGCAAGCTGCAGATTTTATATTTCATTAAAAAGGTGGTACTGAACCACTAAATGTTTTGGGGTTGTTGGGTTTTTTTTTTTAAGTTGGAGGATGATGTAGTCAAATCTCTATATTAGGAAGATTACTTTGAAAGCAATTTAAAGTATGTACTGGAGAAGGAAAGAAGTTGAAGGTGAGGAGATCAATTTGAGGAGACCCTATTAATCCAGGAGGAGACCAATCAGGAGACATTTATTCTGAACTCCTGTCTCTAATCCACAGATATTTGATGGGAGATAACTATGATGTTAAGCCCATTAAAGATAGGAGAGTAAAGGAGAGAATGCCCAACTATGGGAATCCTGGATTCAGCCTGCCCTTCTCTCACTAGGCTTTTGTGGTGATGTCCAAGCCCTCTGTCTACTCTCCAAAATAGTGGAAAGCTCCCTTAGAGATCCAGAAAACAAGATCCAGACACAAGATCCAGTGGAAATCTCCCTTAGAGATCCAGACACAAGATATTTCAAAGGTAGAACTGCCTTGTGACATAGTGGAAAGGTGCCAGACTTGAAGAGTGCAGAAGGCACAGATGCCTGGCACATAGTAATGTGCTTGAAAAAATGCTTGTTGAGTGACTGATTGAATACATCCACAGTTGGCTAGGAAATAGTGGAATCACTATCCTTCAACACCAGTGAAATCAAGAAAAGAGGGTGCAGAAGGCACAGATTCAAATCCCGCTTCTCTCACTGATTACCTGTATGATGTTGAATGACCATTTAACCTCTGTGAGCCTCAGTTTCCTTATCTCTAAAATAAGGTAGTTAGACTAGATGATCATGAAATGCTTATAAAGCTCTAAATCTATTATCCTGTGACCCTGGAGAATGAAAGGGAGAAAGAGAAAGAGAGACAGACACACACAGACAGAGACAGAGAACATTAAAAGATGACTCTCAGGTTTGGAGCATGAGTAAGTGGGAAAATGATGGTACCATCCTCAGAAATAGGGAAGTTAGGAGGAGGGTCATGTTTTGAGAGAGAAGATGATGAATCTGAGGTGCTGGCTTAACATTCAAAAGGAAATGTGCAATGGGAAATTGGAAATAGGAATCTGGAATTTGGGAGGGAGTTTGGTGCTGCAGGGGTAGATGTGGGCTTCATCTGTTTAGAGTTTCCATCAATGGAGTAGATACAATTGCCAAAGATAGTATAAAAATCAAGAATAAAACCAAAGGCATAATCTTGGATAACTTTATCCTTAAGGAGGGAAGAAGAGAAAGGAGAAAAGATAAAAGTACTATGGTAAAACAAGGTTGGCAGTGTCCAGGATTCCATGAGAAAAGATGGTATCAACAAGAAAAGGGCAACCATGTTAAATGTTGTGGACAGGTTTAAAATGATAAGGTTTGGAAAGGGATCATTGGATTTGTTCATTAGATGGTCATTAATGATTTTAGAGAAAGCAGTTTCAGTTGAATATCTATGAATTTCACTTCCCAGAGAAAGGGCAAGTTAACATTCCCTAAACAAAAAATCTTGAATTGTAATATGGAATCAGACTGATACTTCCAGATTCCTGGCAAACAGTATTGGGCTAGTTTATAGTTAATAACAAGTGTACTCTATATACTTTTTGGATTATGAAAATAAAGTTGCATTGAATTTTTTAAATGACAACAGGGAAGAGCAGATTCTGGAGTGGTGAAGGTTTGGCAGTGGTGGAAGGATAGTAAATTGTATTCAGAGAAGGGAGTTTCTTCCAGGTTCTTGCAGTCTGAGTAGAGTGTAGCTGAAGAAGACTAGAAATGGTTATGTAAATTGAGATTAAGCAAGAAAGGAGTAGGTATTAGAAAGGTCATTGAGATACCAATATTGAGGTCACAAAAGATAATAGCAGAGAACAAGAAAGAGAGAAAGATTAAACCAAATGCCAAGATCGCTGATGAAGACAGAAAAAACCAGCCAAGGGGAGAAGGCATTCTCTTTTCCTGATTTCACTGGTATTAAAGGATAGCGATTCCACTATTTCTCAGCCAACTGTGGGTGTATTCAGTCAATCAGTCACTCAACAAGCATTTTTCAAGCACATTACTATGTGCCAGGCATCTGGGTAAGCTCTGGGGATACAGAAAAAGGCAAAACCACAGTCCCTGCATCTCAAGGGGCCAATGGGGCCCAAGGATGCAAACAACTATGGACATATGAGATATCTACAAGGTAAATTGGAGATAATCTCAGAGGGAATGCATTGGCATTGAGGGCCACTGGGAAAGTCCTCAGAAGGGAGGAGTTGAGCTGACTCTGAAGTGAACCAGGAAAGCTAGGAGGCAGAGGTGAATGGGTACAGCATTCTAGGCAGAGTCAGTGACAAGGTAGAGTAGAGCGATATAGTGCCATGTTTGAGGAACAGCAAGAAGTCCAGTGTTGCTGGATCATAGTGTGTGTGTGGAGGGCAATAAAATGTAAGAAAATAGGAAAGGGCCAGGTGGCAAAGGGCTTTAAATGCCAGACAGTTTTCATATTTGAGCCCAGGAGTATTATAGCAAGCCATTGGAGTTTATTGGGCAGAGGATGGTTCCTCTCCCTCTCTAGTCTACCACTGCTTGATCTCATTAGCTCCCATGGATTTATGCTCCCATAGTCTTTATGCAGATGATTTCCAGATCTATATATCCAGTCCTAATCTCTCTTCTGAGCTCAGCCTTGCATCACCAATTGCCTTTTGGACGTATTAAATTGGATAGACCCCATAGACAGCTCAAACTCAACATGTTCAAAACTGAACTCATTATCTTTTTCAAAGTGTATAGAGAGGACAAAAAGGATGGCAACTGGGAAACGGCCATTATACTAAATAATTATGAAATCCTTCCTAAGTTTGGAAAGAGGAGATTTAGTTGAATGATGAGTTCAGAAACCATATTGCAGAAAATTTAAAAGTGAACTAGAAGAATGCACAGGTACCAATTGTTGCTTAAATGGAGACATAAATCAATCTAATAAGTTTTTGTAGCTGATGTTATAGAACTCCCTTCTCAAACCTTCATTCATACTGACAGACTGGAGCCCCAGAGTAATTCTCGCTCTTGTCCTCTCATGGTTCTAGGGACTGAGGGTGGGGGTGGTCAAGAGGAGGTGTTCTAATGATATAGATTCTAAACCTTCACTGCTATGCTTTCCCCATCATAATCAGTCAATATCAACCAATCAGCCAGATTTAATTAACTTTTAGGGAAAAAATAATTTACTAAATTGGTATAGTAAGAATAGTTGGTATTAAATATTCCCCAATAGTGTTATGACACAAAGTCCCAACAGTATAGAAGGGAAAGTAGGATTTAGCTTAGAGGACACATGTGACAAAGAGTTAACTCACAACTTCTGGCTGCTGAAAGTTTGGGGTACTCATGAAGTTCCCCTTAGGTATGGTATTAGCTTTCTTCTGGACACCTGGTAGAGACCTTGAAGCTGCTTTTCCTCAGTGTGTCAAATTGTTCCTCAGCTCCAGAGGTAGACACTACCATTAGCTATTATGGGGTTGCTGCTTGGCTGTCCATGAGAAGACCAAAATCTGGACCTTTTGAAGGCTACAAGGTCATCCTCTTATCAAGGAACTGGGGGTAATAAGGGGACAAAATCAGAGGCTGTACCACTACCTTTCCTTTAATAAGTCCCTCTTTGGGGACTATCCTAGCTAAGCAGCTAGAATAGCCCTCTCCTCTCTACTTCCGGACACTGTAATGGTAGGTTCTGAACTGCCTTGTTATTTTGTAGAAGACCCACAGGGCATAACAGGGCAATACATTAATTGAACACCTTGGATTAACTAATTCAATAAAGCTGTTCTCATCAGAAAAATGATCAAGTTACTTTAACAGGGGTGAGGTGATTGATTGATTGATTGACTGACTAATGTACCTCAACCCTTATATAAACAATCATTTATTAAGTGCTTACCATGTACCAGGAACTGTGCTAAGAATGATAGATACAAAGACAACAATTTTAAAAAATCACTACCCACAAGGAGTTTGCATTCTAAAGAAGAAACAACATGCAAATGAAAAGTCATGGGGAAGAATAATTACAATATGAAAACACTGTGTATCCTCTCTTCCCAAGTTATCTTAGTTACCTCATCCTCTCCATATTGCATCCCTGAAAAGGCTTTGACTACATACATACATACATACATACATAAATGAATGAATCAATCAATCAATCAATCAATAAACAAACAAATAAATGAATAAATAAATAAATAAATGAGTTGGTTGAAAAGTAAATAAATAAATAAAAGTACACACACACATACAGACACAGACTGCATATAGAAGCCCTTTCCATCCCTGAAACCTGGTGCAGTTCATTGCTTTAGTCATGGATCTGCTAAGCATTTTGTAAACTGCCACTATTTATGATGGATCTGTAGGATTCCTAGGCAAATCATTTAACCTCCCTGGTCTTCAGTTTCCTCTAGATAGTTGAAATAATAACTGTTGTACTACCTACAAAATAGAGTTGCTGTGAGGCAAAGTATTTTATCAAAAAGTACCATATGAGTAACTATTAATAGTAATAAAGGAATATATAAAAATAAGCTGAGTAGGAAAAAAAAGAAACCATGACACATATACAGGCAGGTAACAGGTATATGAAAAAAAATGTTCCCAAAGACATGAAGCACGTAAATGCTATATCTAAACGTAGTTCAACACTAGCTCTGAACACAAGACTACATATTACATGTGGCAGAATATAATCCCTTGTTCTTGCTAATAGTGTCATAAGTAAAATGTCACTAGTTCAGACTAATTGGGTGGGAAGTCTGAACTGTAGAAGAGCTTAAAGGAAATGCAGGTACACAGCATTTCCACTACAAGAGCAGATTTCAGCCTTTCTACCCAGGTGCTCTCCTCTGTGTATCCACTGAAAAGTTACCAATTGCAAAAGAAAAGCATAATACATGGAATCCATTGGTCACCCACCAGAAATGATGGAGTCAGGAAAAGCTCACTTTGATTCCCAGCTCAAACGACAACTTAGCTGTATGACTTTGATGAAGTCATTCAACCTCTTTTTGTCTCAGTTTCCTCTTTTGTAAAATGGGAGTGATAATAGCACTTACCTCACAGGGCTGTTGTGAGGATAAAATGAGATGTTATATGTAAAAGGCTTCACAAACCTTAAAGCCCTACATAAATGCTTGCTATTATTATTGCATGTATATGCATCATGCTATGGTTTTAGGAAACACCTGCTTGGGATACCCCCTCCACTGATACAGAAAGGCAACTTATCTAAGGATTATCTTAGAGAGATGCCTGAGAGCACTAAGAGGGAGTGATCCACCTATGGTCACACAGTAGGTATCTGATACAGAAACTGCACTCATCTTCCTAAAAGAAAGACCTTCCTCAAACTAAACTAGGCTGTGCTGCAACCTGGCTATTTGTCCTCAAGTGTTTAAATAATCATAAGAATCCATTCTTGGCTTTTCCTAAATTTTACCCACTTATTTTCCTGGGGAATATCTCTGAATCCAATGGTATCTGGAGTATCAAGAGTCATTTTTCAAGCAGCTAATGAAACAAGTCTCTATGTTCCAATACATGTCTATCTTCTATCTACCAACCATTCAATAATTAGCAAAGATAACAAATGAAAATAAACACCTTTTGCATATTTTGAGGCACATTAAGTGAAATTAAATGCAAAATCTCTCTGCTTAAGCACCCTCTAGCTCTGATCAAAGCTCATAATTGGATGAATTCCAAACAGGTGACTGCATATTATAATAAATGATGGATAAGAAATGTGCCTATGTGTTCTCTTTCCATCATCATCACCTTATTTTAAGTTTTCAAAACAGTAAACATGTAAATTTTTTTTCTAAAATGTTAGGTGACTTTTTTTGTCCAAATTAACAAATATCTCCCAAAATTCCTATTCCAACATCTTATCACAAAATGGAGACTATATTAGAATCTCAAAAGCTACTCCCCTTAATCACACTCCCTGGTAGATTGTACTGAGCTGGAAAAAAACTTCAAGTATGAGTTTACAGTGGCCTCTGTGTCTATTCTATGTGCACCAGCCTAGCAAAATGGGGGGCAGTGTTCATGATAAGAAGATTGGCCACTAGCCAATGAGTTCTTGAGCACTGGCAATTCTTGACACATGATGGTATTGGGAAACAGGCGTTGCTGGAGGAAATAACCACGCTGGTGAATTCAAAAGTAGTTAAAATTATCCAAATATTTTTTTAAAATGCTACATTTATGAGAATCTGTGCATTAGAGCAACTTCAAAGAGAGACTGATGGCCCAATGAAGATTTAGGTCTCAAAATGTAAACTCTATGTGAGCAGGGAACTTCCATATCTCTCTTTGTGATTATCCTCTTCTCTAAATAGTACACTGCCGGGTAATAATAAAAATTAAGCATTTGTTGACAAGCAGGAGAACAAAGGAGAGAAAAACCATCATTTTCCCAATTGGCTCAACTCTCTGCAATGGAGGCATTGCTAATAACCTACTATACCTCCCCTGCTAGTGATTAACTTAGGCAAAGAAAGAAAATAAACAGGGTATAGACTGTATCCATTATGGCTGTTCAGAGAGAAAACTGCAAATATTTGAATTAAAGACTAAATGATCTCAAATCTGGGCAAAAGTTAATGTCTAGCATATATGTAACACTTCCAAAAGCCTAAGGCCACTGTAGGGTCTCATCAAATTCTGTGAGCCTGTATAATAGTGTAAATCATATGCTAACACACATTTTGTATATAGTGGTTTAATATATCTATAATCGTACAATCATAGATTTAGAGGTTTAAGGGACCTTCCAGGCCATTTCATCTAAACCCTCTCATTTGTAAAAGGAAGAAGTTGTAGTGGTGGTGATGGTGGTGGTGTTCAGTAATGTCTGATTCTTCATGACCCCATTTGGGGTTTTCTTGACAAAGATACAGGAGTGGTTTGCCATTTCCTTCTCTGGATCATTTTACGGATGAGGAAACTGAGGAGGCAGTGACTTGCCCAGGGTCACACATAGCTATTAAGTATCTGAGGCCATATTTAAATTCAGGGTGAGTCTTCCAGACTCCAGGCCCAACACTCTCTTTATTGTACCACCTAGCTGCCCTTCCAAAAGGAAGGAAACTTAAGTCCCAAATAGGTTAAATGACTTGCCTATATTAATTTTCCAGTTTTTATATAATCTAGAACCTAGATATGAATACTCTATAGATCTGCAATACAATTACTAGATGCTATAGACTTTCTCATTTTGTATTGCTTCAGTTGACAAGCAAATAAGGCTCTGAGTATGTACAGAATTCTCCTCTTTTTTGAAGGTAATAACACCCTCTCTGCCTACTTTTACAGAGTCACTATGAAGATCAAATGAAATGGTATATGGGAAAACATTTTTGCAAAGTGTAAGGTGCTACATAAATGTAAACTATGGTGATGATTACTATTTATAAACTTACTTCAAAGTAACAGAATTTTATATATATATATATATATATATATATATATATGTATATATAAAACAGAAATTGTTATAAAAGACCTCTCTAAAGACAAATCCTTGGTTTCTTAGGTTTAAAGGCATGGAATGGTTACTAGTTACATAGGTGATATTTTCTCATAGTTTAGGATAGTAATAATAATAGATAAGATTTGTATAGTACTTTACAATTTATAAGGTGCTTTACCTGAATGATCTCATTTGACCTTCACTCCTACCCCGTGATCAAAATGATTTTGGATTGTGAACTTGGACAGATCCTCAAATATCTCCTAGCCCCATTTTGCTGTTTTGTAGAATGGGTCTAATAATAGCTGTCTATTTCACATGGCTGTCGAGGGACTCAATTAATTAAAGTTTATTTCAAAAAAAAACACTTTGAAGTACTTGGATGAAAGGTGATTGGTAAAGCAATAATTATTGTGATTTCCTGATTATAGTATAAGTAAAAGGAAAGCACTCCACATTTTCTGAGTTCTTAGAATTGGATGAAAACATGTTAACATATCTGACACTGAATAAGATTCCTTAGTAACAGTTGAAAACATATGGACCAAAATTCAGTCGAGTATCTAAAATCTACATACTATTTATACTAATACTTATGACCAAGGAAGCCTTATTCAGTGCCATGAATTTTGTTCATCATTTATCTACATGGAAATACATATGCATGTACATGCAATTTGTTTTTTTTAATAAAGGGAAAAATATTATTTTACTTTTTTGTGATCTTTGGCATTTACAGATTCATTGGATGTGAGATATTTGTCTTGGCAAGAAAAAGAGAAGGAAGAAGGCAGCTATAAGTAATGTTTCATTCTTAAATAATTTATCCAGCATTTCCAATTAACCTTTAATTACCCACAGATCTGAAAGGATTATGAAAGGAATTCCTTTCTATGAAAGGTAGCCTATTATCTCAGTAGAATTAAAGCCCACTGAGGCCAGACACTGATTAACTTTATTCATTATATGTCCAGTGCTGACTACAAGTCTTGCTTTGTTCTGGACCTATGATTTCATTTGTTATAAAGAGATCCCTGTAAGGAAACTGCCTCTATCCAGGCAGAGCAGTAACTACCGGGGCACAACAAGGTTGAGTATGATTTACCCAGGGTCACATAACCACTAAGTGTAAGAGGTGGCACTTGAACCTGAGTCTTCCTGTCCAGAGGTCTGCTTCCCTATCCATTGTGCCAGTGGTCTCAAAAATAAGGGTTTGGGCCCCCTGAAGGACCATCATCCTATACCAAAGGGTTTATGATCAGAGGGTGTGAAGATGAGTGATCTTTCTGGGTGTAGCCAATTGTGGGACTTGGCTATACCATAACCATACCTACCCTTATCACCCTGTGCTGCCTACCTTTACCTCTTTCCTTCTCTCATGCAAGCTCCTAATGTTGTGCTTCTGGGCCAGATATTAGCCCCTCAGGGAAGTTGGGAAAATTTTACCCTACCAGTTAGCATACCAATCCCCTGACCCTGATCACTTCGCTACTTCATGACACTTCCAAGAAGGTTCAGTGATCAGGAAAGTGACCAGTAAAATCCCTACATTCCCCCTTTACATTTTATTTTTAGACATTTAGGTTAAGTGACTTGCCCAGGGTCACACAGCTAGTGAGTGTCAAGTGTTTGGTCTGAGGCCGGATTTTAACTCAGGTCCTCCTGACTTCAGGGCCGGTGCTCTACCCACTGCACCACCTAGCTGCCCCGATCCCCTTTATATTTTGAGTGAGACAGAGTTAGTAACCCCAGATGAACAGGTTATGCATGGGTCTCAATAGATATCATTGCATTATGTTTCCCCTAAAACTCACACTTTTCCCGAAATTTCCTTTCACCGTGGAGAGCAACACCATCGTTACTGTCACTCAAGGTTCCAACCTGGCTGAAATCATGGAGTCTTCACCATTCACCTTACATTTCATCCAATCAGAGGCCAAATTTTCTCCCTTCTTTCTACTCACTCAGTTATCACCCTAGTTTAGTCCCTCATCACCTATCACCTGGACTACAATGCTGTTGTTCAGTCATTTCAGTTTCAGTTGTTTCTGATTCTTTGTGACCCCCATTTTGGGGTTTTCTTGGCAAAGATACTGGAGAGGTTTACCATTTCCTTTTCCAGCTCATTTTCCAGATGAAGAAACTGAGGCAAATACAGGGTTAAGTGACTTGCCCAGGGTCACACAGCTGGCAAATCTGAGGCCAGATTTAAACTCAGGAGGAGGAATCTTTCAGATTGCAGCCCAGACATCCTATCCACTGTGCCACCTAGCCACCCTGGACTACAATTAGCTCCTTAATTGTTCTGCTGTCTCATCTGTCCTCTTTCTAATCCATCCTCCACACAGATGTTTTTCATAAAAAATAGATATGACCATGTCACTTTTATACTCAAAATCAATCCAGTGGCTCTCTGTTGCTTCAAACGTTATTTCATATTTACCTCATACTTTTTTAAAAATTCCCTTTTTTTAGAAGGAGCTGATGGTAGAGTGGATAGAGCCAAAGACCTGAGTTTGAATCAGGACTCAGATACTTATTAGCCATGTGACCCTGCGCAAGTCACTTAATCTCAGTTTCCTCAATTATAAAATGGGGATAAATAATAACACCTGCCCGCAAAGTTGTTGTGAAGATTAAATGAGAATAATTGTAAAAAAGCACTTGGCTTTTTTTTAACTAGAGAGGGAGGGGGAAGAGAAAAAAAGAAAGTTACATGATAACTTTATTACATATTTAAGATACATTATATATTAATATATGTGCATATAATAGATTTGCAGTTTCATGTACAATCATCTTTTTATTATACTATGCTATGGAAATGCTTATTTTATTCCATAAATTAAAAATAAATAAAAATAAAAGGCACTTAGCTCAGTGCCTGGCATATAGTAGGCACTCCCTTTGAGTGTAACCATACTTTTGATGAGGAAATACATGTATGTAATTTGTAAATAACTAAATACATATATATTGGGGGCACAGAATATTGTTTTTTGTTTGTTTTTTGTTTGTTTTTTGTTTGTTTCTACTGATAGCTGTATATGAACAAAAAAGTTTGGAAATATCCGCACTATGCTATACTGCTTCTCACCCTCCACATAGTAGGTGCTTAATAAATGCTTTGTTGAACTGAATTGAATCATGAATTCTATGTTCCTCTTTATTTATAACACTGTATATCAATCAACTCATTTCTCTGTTGAGAATTTCATTCTGCATTTGTTACATATGATACATTCGATATATCATAATAGCATCTTACTTCTCCAAGATAATTCAAGTGACTTTTCTGAGGTTTTCAGATGCAAATTGATGTCATTCATTCCACTTTACCAAACCCTATTCTGTAAGCAAAAAAGAAAATGATGCTCTTTATGGTGGTCCAAAACAACCAACACCAGGTAAACCCTTCAACTTTAACAACCAGCAAGGGAGAGCCTGAACAGCCAAACAGAATGGGACTCACTAGAATATGTAGTCTGTGAATCATAATACTTGTTGAAGCTTGAGTTGATGGAGTTCAATGTCTTAGAATCTCTGAGTTAGGAGGGTAATTTAGGGATAATCTAAGTTGCTTGTTTTATAGATGTGGAAACTGAAACCCAGAGACAGGCAGCAGTCTATCCAAGGTCATGCAGTTATTGGCAGAGCTATGCCAATATGCTCCAGCCTCCAGACTTCCAGTCTTGTGTACATCATCCTCATAATCAATAAAACAGGACTTTAACGTTTACAACATAACTTTATATACATTTACCCATATGATGTTCATGACAACCTTGTGATAGAGATGACATAGGCACTATTCTTGATTATTAAGCATTGATTCATCTCTAAAACTCCACTCTTGACTCTCCAGATTCCTTTTTCCACCACGCCCCCTAGTGGACACCTTATCTCATCCTCTTCCACTTCCTTTTCCGTGTTATCTTACCCCATTACAACATTCCTGTTCCTTGAGGGCAGGAATTGTTTTTTTGCTTCTCTTTGTTTTCTCAGTGATTAGCACATAGCAAGCATTTACAGTATCTAGCACATAGTAAGCATTTTACAAATGCTTGCTGACTTGACTTGAATACTGCACATACAGTACTCTTCTATCTTAAGCCCTTTAAAATAGAGAAAACATTGCTCCCTCCTTCCAGGAACTTACAACTAGAAAGTCCTTAGGAAGTACAAAGAAGAGATATAAGTAGGATACAAGTAGCTCTAGGGATACAAAAAAAACTTACAAGAGGTCCTTCATCATTTTAGAAACAACTGAACATAATACCTAGATAGCAAGAATAATTAGTTACCATAGCGGACACTGGCTGCCTCTAACGCTTGCCCTAGCAGTGGCCTGGTGGTGCTGGAAATCTTTGCCACCCTCCCTGAAACTTAATTAAGATTCCATTTTGTATCACTTGCTCCAAGTACAAAAAGTCCTGGTTATGGCTCTGGTGAGGCACACAGGCTGAGGTCATGAAGGAAAGTCTGGCTAGGTGACTAGAGTACTCCAATCCACGTTCCTGGCTCATTAGAAACTTAATCTACCAACTAGTCTAAATGTCCTAATAATAGCTGTAACACCTGTTATATCATCAATAATGCCATTTTCTCAAAGTTGCATTTAGGACAAAGGTAAAATGCATACTAAGATAAGCCAGGAATGTGAACCTGTAGAAATATACCATGCTTGGCAGAGAGTAAGCAGTAATACATACATTTTCATTCACTCTTTCAATAATAAAGAATTTTAAGTGTAATCACTTTTAAAATCCTATAATCTCTTCCATTTCATTTGAAGAAAATTATTGACTTATGTCAACAATTACTTATCATACATGTATGTGTACATATATACACACATACACACATGTCATGAGCATGATTTGCAAGTGGTTGTTCTTAGTACTGCTAACATCAAGATTTGCTATTTGGAGAGTACTTCAAATGGCCACATCCAGTCTTTTTTTTATTGTTCCGGAAATAATCACCTGAATTTCAAAATGCTGGCAGTAATGATTTGAGATCCTGAAAAATATGCATTATAGTTCTAAGTAAGGTCATGTTTTTTTCTGGGGGGTGGGGGTCAATTTTTTATAGTGAAAAAAATTAAATTCCCAGTTGGACAATGAGAAGTGGTTATTTTAGCCTAGCTCTTAGTTTAGATCTCTGCAATCACTTCTTGTTACCCTTTTCTCCTGTGTAACAGTTAATACTGATGCTTTAGGAACAGCAGGGACTCCTTTTCTTCCTCAGAAATGTCAAAAGGAGGAGGGTCAGGATGTGTATTTTGACACTAACCTATTGTTGATGTGATCTAGAGTCCCCAAGTTTAGCACTTCAAGAAGCACTGTAGCAATTTGGAATTCAATCCTATGTTTTTCTCTGCCTGAGCCTTAAAGAAAGTGTACGTGTGTGTGTGTGTGTGCGTGTGTGTGTGTACACATGTGCGTATGTGTGCTGACACAGATAACTGTTTGGATAGGTCTTGAAGTAAAAACTCTTACTTTACAATGTTGGTAACATTCTTGGCACTGGGTGGGCTCCTCCTTAGAAAGGAAAACAGCATTTTCTGGGAAATTATCTAGAAAGTAGGGCTCGTAGGCATCAGGTGAAGACAATGCCAGCACTGAATTGAAGTGATCATCCTGATGGGACAAGAGAAAGAGAGCCTTCAGTGTGGGCCCACACTGGATTCACTGAACATCTGGCAGTTTTCCTTATTGGAAAAACTCAAGCCTAGACAAAGTGAAAAAATTTAACAAAACAATTGTACATTGCTTAATTGAATCATTAAGAGTAAGTATCCACATCTACATTAGAACCATAAAATTGAACCCAGAGACAAGGAATGAAAAGTATTGCTTTCCACCGCCCCACATTTCCATATCTCCTACAGGTAACAATATAGCTAAAGCCTTAACACAATGGAGATTTTTACAATGCTACTTCCATCTACAAAATTTGTTAGAGGTGAAAGCCTGGAAGCAAGTGACCTTTGAATCTCTCTCTGTTTATTACCTATTATGTAGAAATATATCTTCAGCAGCACCTTAACTTTGGCCTGTAAGTTGCTTTTACTTTAAGAAAATTTGTCCTCTTCTCCCCTCTTCTCTGTCTTTGTGTCTCTGTCTCTCTCCCATCTTTGCTTGTCTACTACATTTTTGTTTCTTTCCTCTTACATATGAATATGCTAAATCTCCTCAGTCTTAAAAACCTCTCATTGAACCCGACAACTCCTCAAGCTATGGGCTTCTGGTCTTCCTTTCATTGTAAAAAATGACCTAAATTACCTCTACTTCCTCTCACCCACTCACTTGTCAACACTCTTTTCCCCTGGATGAAAAACTTTTGACATTTAGCCCATCCCTTCCTCTTGGATACTCTTTCCTCCCTTGGTTTCCAAGGTCTGCTCTGTCCTGGTACTCTTCCTACCTACCTGATTACTCTTTCTTTACTGATTCATCAACCATCTGTTCTGAACCCTCTTCTCTTCTCTTCTCTTCCCTTCTCTTCTCTTCTCTTCTCTTCCCTTCTCTTCTCTTCTCTTCTCTTCTCTTCTCTTCTCTTCTCTTCTCTTCTCTTCTCTTCTCTTCTCTTCTCTTCTCTTCTCTTTCTGGACTCTGGTCCTTGATGAAAACCATAGCACAGGCGATTAGAGGGATGAACTTGTAGTTGGAAAGTCCTAAATGCAAATCCAACCTCATACACTTACAAGTGATGTGACCCTAGGCAAGTGATTTAATCCCTGTTTGCCTCAGTTGCTTCATATGTAAAATGGAGATAATAATGTCACCTACCTCCCAGAGTTGTTGTAAGGATCAAAGGAAATAATAATTTAAAGATCTTAGCACAGTGCCTGGCACCATAGCAAGCACTATACAAATGTTATGATTAAATGGGCACCTAGGTAGTGAAGTAGACAGAGCACAGGGCCTGGAATCAGGAAAACCTGAGTTCAATTCCAGACTTACACATTTACTAGCTATGTGACCCTGAACAAATCACTTAACCCTGTTTGCCCCAGTTTCCTCATCTGTAAAATGAGCTGGAGAAGGAAATGCAAAACACTCCAAGAAAACCCTAATTTGGGGTCACAGTCTGAAACGACAGAACAACCACTAGGATATTAACCACAGAGCCATCCTGACTCAGAGTCCCACCTTGTGCTTCTCGTAGTCGATAGAATCCTTCACCCCTTTCTCATTCAAACTTCAAGGTTCAGATCAAGCTCCATCTCTAGGTGGGTTTTCCTGAGCCTGGAGCTGTTAATGCTTTCCCTACTCCTAAGCCCTAATTACCTTCATTACATTCGCATACATTTTGTATGTACTTACTCCTACATAAGTATATATCCTCTCCCCTAATAGAATTCAAATTCTCCTTAAGATTCTCAACTGTTTGATTTTTACCTTTGTATCCTCAGCAACTAGTACAGTTCCTGCCACATACATAGTACATATGTAATAAATGCTCCTTGGATTGAATTGAATAGGACTCTTGAAATAGCCTCCTAATTGGTCTCCCTGCTCCAGTTTTTCCTCTCTTCAATCCATCTCTGCCAAAATCATCTTCTGTAGTCACAGGCCTGACCATATCACTGCCCTATTCCAAAACCTTCAGTGGTTCCTTCTTGGCTCTAACACGGAATGCAAATTCCTCCCTGACAATCTGTCTGGCCTTGCTGGAAGCCTAGCTACACCCCAAACTGGACTTTCTATCTCTTCCATGCACTCATGCAAGCTCTCCCCAACTTCCACTCTCTCTTCATCTCTACCTTTCTTAATGGTGCATAAATCACAGACTAGACTGGCTGGCACCTGTGGTCTAAGCAACCCCATGTTATCTTTTAACATCCTTCTCTTTCTCTGAGTCTTAGCTCTGGAGTAACCTTCTCTGTCAAAACCTTTCCAGTTCCATGTGTTGATATTGTTCCCCACTCTTCTGACATTACTTTGCAATCATCTGTGCCTGTTCCCTCCCTCCAGTAGAATAGAAGCTCCTTAAGAGCCGGAACCATTCTCTATCTTGAATATACTGTGATGTTGTTTTTTTGTTTTTCAGTTGTGTTTGACTCTTCATGATTCCAATTGCGGTTTTCTTGTCAAAGATCCTGGAGTGATTTGCCATTTCCTTCTCCAGCTCATTTTATAGATGAGGAAATAGAGGCAAACAGGGTTAAATGACTTGCCCAGAGTCACATAGCTAGGAAGTGTCTGAGGCCTGAGTTGAACTCAGGAAGATGAGTATTCCTGACTCCAGGCCCAGCATTCTATCCACCACCTTGCTGCCTGAAAATATCGTAGGAGGTGCTTAATAAATGTTAATAGTCAGTCACTTCTAGTTCCAAAGCTTAAGAGTCAGTGATACACTATATGTTTGGGCTGTCTAGCAGATAGTATGGGTTACAAAGAGAGAAAAGAAATAATCTATGGCCCCCAGATACTTACAAGTCCACTTGAGGAGAGATATAAACTCATAAAAAGTTAATTAACAATACAAAGCAGTGTTATTGGGTTGTTGATGTTGTTGTCTCCATAGTACTCTTATTCACACTAGTCAAACTGGCCTACAAGCTGTTCCTTGTACATGATATTACATCTCCCACCTCTGTTCCTTTGCCCCACCCCTAGAATGTACTCTCTCCTCATCTCTGCCATGTAGAAGCCCTAGCTTTCTTAAAAATGTAGCTTAAGGGCTACCTCTTTCATGAGGTCTTCCCTCATCCCCCAAGTTGCCAGAAATTAGTATCCCTCTTGAAATTAGTATGTGTTACAGTGGATAGAGCCCTGGAGTCAGGAGGACCTGAGTTCAAATTCAGGCTCAGACACTTGACACTTACTAGCTGTGTGACCCTGGACAAGTCACCTAACCTTGATTGCCTCACCACCGAGAGAGAGAGAGACAGAGAGAGAGACAGAGAGAGAGAGAGAGAGAGAGAGAGAGAGAGAGAGAGAGACAGAGAGACAGAGACAGAGAGAGAAATTAGCATATGTTATAAGTGCATATGTTGAATCACCTCAGTAGAATGGAAGTTCAGGGACTACTAAGGTCAGGAGGGACTATTTCAGCCTTGTCTTTAACCTCCTCCCCTCCATCCCCAAGCCTAACAGAGTGACCTGTTCATACTAGGTGCCTTAAGTTTTTTAAATGGTTGTTGAGTTGGTAAGTTGAAATGAACATTAAAGCCAATAAATATTCTAGGAGCACAGAGGAAACAAAGCTCTCTTGACAACCTTGGAGGTTCATAAACATTCATGCATCCCCTGAATGCCCAGAATCTCCCACTAGCAGTTTAACTTGGGTCAGCCTCCCTCAGAGAGTACTCATGAGACTCCGGGATTTTCTTAACCTACTCTTTCACTAACTCCAACTTCCTTCTGTTGCCCCATTACTCAGGACCCCATCTTCTGCTAAGTGATGGTTGGCTAATCTGATAAATGAATCCTTGACAATATGATCATTAGGTGCTAGTAGATTTTTGTGTTACACATCCTGCATACCTTATTTGCCTTTTAACAGAAATCTTAACCCAAAGGAATAATACTGGTGATCAGAATTATAGACTATTGGGACAGTCTTTGGAGGGTAGGTAGAACTCTCCGGATCCATCTAATCATTCCCCAAGGACAACTGCCTGATCTGTTTATTCAGCCTGTCTTTCCAGCCTTATTTTCCTTACTACACTCTACAACCCACCCCATCCCTTGTTTACTTGCCTTTGCATTGGCCATCTCCCAAGTGTGGAAAGTACTCCCTCCTAACCTCTGCCTCATGGAGTCCTTTAAGACAGAACTCAGATACCATCTTCTGCATGAAGTCTTTCCTGATCCCTGCAACTGCTGGTACCCTACCTCTCAAGCTAATTTGTTTTGAACTACCTTCTATATATTTGTTTTTATTAGCTCTACATTTATGCTTTCTCTCTATATACATGTAATATGTAATATGTAACATAATATATACTATGTAATATCATGTAGTGTGATGTGATCTCATAATATGATACAACACAGTACAATGTAGACAATGTAATTACTTATGTATGGATGTGTATTAGATATATTTGTTGTCTCCCCTGCTAGAATGCAAACTCATTCTAAGTGGAGATTTTTCATACTCTGAACTTATATCCCCAGCACCTAGTACAGTATGTGGCACATAGTGGGTGATTCATAAATACTTTTTGATGGCTTGATCAGGGCTGAACCTGTACCCTTACTTCAGACCAACACTAGAACTGATCCAATGAATTCATCTAAAATTCCAGCTAAATTTGACTACAAAAAGACGTGAAATAAAGAAAAATGAAGGCACTGATTTTCACGCATGTGATCTTTCTGAGAATATAGAGAAAGGGTTCTCTACTATATTTTTACTTTATCTAAACCCCTTTGCAAAGAATTATGAAATCATTGACCTGATCCAGTACAGAAAGATCAACAAAGAAAAAATTCCAAGGTACTTATTTAGATTTTGTAAGGAATCCAAACGGCCAACATAGATGTTCAAAGAGTACTGTTTGGACAAAGTTTGTGTCAGCTTCTGTCTTTGTGACAAACCATGGACAATCAGTAAAAGTAGCAAGAGTGTCAAATATCGTACATGATGAAAATCAAAAAGGGGTGAATGTGAAATTCAATGTTTGGACAATTGATGTAAAAAAATATGGGCACAATATGGCAGAAGGTGGTACAAGGTGGCCTCCTCTACAAATGCAATATGCTCATGGAAAGAATGTTTTATATGGGAATGTCAACAGTTAGTCCTAATCTGAGAACCCAACCATCAAGTACCAGATGAGAAGTGCAAAAATGCCAAAAAACATATCAAGAGGGGACAGGAGCCAATAAATAAGACTTCCATCTTCTGGCAGTTTTATGAAAAAGATTTACATAGAAATCAAGAGCTAATAACAGGAGCATATAAATTACTGTGGAAAATGATGATTAGTGATAATAATTGTTCAAGAAAACATGTGTGTCACCTGCCTCTAAATGGTAATTTACTTTTAACTAATGAATAATTCAAGCTCCTAATGCTTAGGACAGTCACTATACAGTTATTGCTAACTAGTTCCCTAGTCAGACTCAGGAATGAGATCAGTAATTATATACACCTAGAGATTGGCTTATCACATTCTCACATATACAATTCCTTTATGTCACTGACCACCTTTTGTCTCATTATAGGTCATACTCTCTGTATTCAATTTGTCCATCTTCAAATCCGAGTAGTATTTAATAGCCAAAGGCTTCCAGGTTTTCTGATTCCTCTAAGTGCATTAATGTTTGCAGTGTAAAAAGCTTTGAGATCAACCATGCAAAACAATGATAGATTTGACAGTCTAGAATGAAGAAACCCCATATGAATACTGGTCATGGTGGGTTTTTTTAATAGGCTTTTTCACATATCTGAAAGACATCTCTGGCTGTTTCTGTGCTACTCGGTGTTCTGAACACTAAATACATCACGAGGGCTGCTGCATGTGCTATTTTAAGTACCAATATTCCACTAAAACCCACCTCATCCTGATGTGCCACAGACAAAGGCATTAACGGAACAAAGAGGTTACTATATTGCCATTCTTCCCATTTGAGAGAGATGTCTTTCTGGATAGCACCTTTGAGTAGATGTGCTATCATTTAAAGATTCCTATTCCATGAAATTCAAATGGAATCTTCCAGTAATTATTCTGCTAAATACATTTGAGTGGTTAATTTTTAAACCCCTGATTGTTAACCATTAAATGATTTAAACAGGTTTAAAAAAAACTTGAAGTGTTTTATCAACTAAAAATTAACTCCCAGTTACCTCCAACAACCTTTTTGTTACAGGCAATCCACAGATACAGTTGTGTGTATGGTGTTTTACAGTGGGTTTTTTTTGGGGGCGGAGAATAATGAAAAAAGACATTTTTATTGGCTCTTCTGCCTTCCTGAGCACAAAGCTTGGCACATAATAAATGCTTAATTTTTTTTTCAGTCGCGGCTGCCTTCCTCCTCCTCAGAAAAAAAGAAAGTTGACTAAAATGATCCCATTCTCTCTCACAGACTTTTGAAACTATAACTAGGCTAAAAGAAGAACACCATATACAAATGTGAGAAGTACTACTGTCTGTAGCCAGTATGGCATCTTCTGTAGCAGAACTTAGTTTAGGTCTTGTTGTTGTATTAGTGAGTCCTCAAAAAAGAATAACCTTGTAGATCCCTACATATATGATTTCAGAAACGTCCAGAAGAATTCTATGCCCAAAATAATCTCCCTTGTCAGCTCCCTGATGCCTCAAATTCCACAATTAGATATTCATTCCTTTGATCTAGACCTTATTAAAATATAAATTCTCCTGAGAAGCAGTATAGTATAGAGCATAGAGAGCAGCCTCAGAGTCAAGAAAAGGTGTTTGTGTCCTGCTTCTGACATTTGCTGGCTGTATAACCCCATTCACTTAATAACTCAGTGCCAAAGACAGCTCTTTAAGACTCACAACTGACAGTATCAGTATCAAAGGCCTTGGTCAGATCGACAAACCTTGTGTACAGACTATAAGCTATAGGGAAGGTACTGATATGCATTGATAGGTGGAGTTTCTGTATCTAAACTTGCCTCTACCAATGAAACTACAGGCCTTGGGAATACAAAAAAGTCAGCTTTATTCATTGTAGCCAGCCACTCCTTGGGATGTGGATCTGCCCTGTGTTAGGCTTTTTCTCTACCCTCTCTTTTTTTTTGTCCAGAAAGGAAAGAGGCTTACTGTGTTTGTGGAGGGGAAGGAGATTTCTCCTTTCAACTCTCCATCAAGCAGCTGAGAAAGAATAAGCACATGACCATTCGGACTGTAGAGATGAGCCAGCATGGAGATAGTAGCAATCATACAGGCTGCTTGCTATAGTACCTGCAGGGAGGCAGGTTTGACCAGGACTCACATGGAAAGGGATGGTTTGCTCACTGGCTGCATGTGAACAACCAACTGATAGCATATAGCAGCAAGAGCAGTTTTCTAGCAGTGATGCCAAGGATGTACACACTGAGATTTTCCACCCCCATTCTGGTTGTAGAGGCACCTTGCCCATCCCTTTTCAAGCATGAGTGCCAAACCTGCTCTGATAGCAGGGGAGGCAGTTGGGGGAGAGAAGTGCCAATGCAAAGAGTGGGAAGGATTCTCATTCAGGATATGTGCTATTTTCTTTTTCATTTTATTTGTGACGGAATTAACTTTAGAAGTTCCGAAGTTTTTAACTGGGTGGGAGCAAAGTTGCCAAAGATAGGCAGATTAATGACAAAAATCCCCAAAACTTGAACCCAAGTTGATGAGATCCATAGGCTAAGTAGTCATTTATATTCTTATGTGAATGAGTTTATTAGTTCCTTTCCTGAGAACAGGTTTTCATAGGTTGGAAGAGAAAGAAAAAGGATCCTGGGTGCCTAAGTAGGGAAAGAAAGATTATATCCAAAATAGGGAAAGGGTAAAGAAAGGATAGGCTGGAGATACTTAAGGCAGATCTTTCCTACTTTGTCATTTTCTTTCTGTTTGGCATTTAAAGCCCTTTATAATCTGATGAGGCTGATAATACATTTACTTTCCATTGGATACTCTACAGCCTAGCCAAACTGGCCTGCTAGCTCTTAGCTATAATGAATAATCCACCTCCCTTCTCTGTGTTTATGCCCGGGCTGTTCCACCCCACCCCACCCCATTCCTGGAATGCTCTTCCTTTTCACCATCACTTTTGTAATCCCTAGTCCCCTTCAAGGCTCAGCTCAAGTACTATCACCTTCAAAAAACCTTTCCTAATTCTTCCAGTTGTTAACAATCCCTTCCTCCATCACTGTGCATTTATTGTGTATCTATCCTTAATTTACGAACATTTTTGATCCTCTGAGTAGAATGTAAGCTCCTTGAGGGAAGGAACTGTCTCACTTTCATATTTGTATCCCTAGCACCTAGAAGAATAATTGTTGATTGAGTGATTGATTGATTAATTGACTGGTTGACTGATGTTTTTACTTGGTACTTCTTACATTCACAGAGCAAAATCAATATCCTTTTATGAGATTGCACTCTATATGACGTGGCATGTGAACCAAAGATTCTAGCTGTACAAATGGCACTGTTCAGATCAATCATTTTAAAAGCTATTTTAGCTTTTTTTCTCTTACTTTATGCTATTCCATTTTAGTTTTCCTTTCCTTTCCTGGGTAACCTGCCACAACTACTGGAAAAAACTACTGAGAACATAACAATTTAAGTTGGTTTTTTCCCCCAATAGTGTTTTTCTTCCAATAGGTCAAGCGTTAGAGCTGCCTTCACATACAAAAGAGAGATTTATAAATTGAAGAACAATCCAAGGCCAAAAGAATTTCCTTGAACTTTTTACAATGCCTTTGCTTTCTTTCTAGGCTGAAATTCCCTGCATTTGTCACTAATGGTTTCGATTTAAAGAGAGAAAGAGAGAGCTTGTCTCAAAGGCTGCTGTTAAAATGCACACATTGGACAGGTTGAGAAGGACTCTGATTTACCCTATCCCAACAACATATCAACACCCAGTATAAGCAATGTGGGCCAGTGGAACCCTAGAATTGGAGCCAGAAAGCCCAGTTCTGCTACCTACTCTTTTTGTAACCTAAAGCAAATCTTACCTGTAAAATGAGAGGATTGAATGAAATGCTCTCCAAGGTACCTTTCCCAACTGAATCTTATGAGCCTGTCAGTCACTTCCCCTCTTCAAACCTCAGTTTTCTCATCTGTAAAATCAAGGGTTGTACTCCATCATTCCCATCATTTCTTCTGATTCTAAATCCTATGATCCTGAAACATTAGCAAGTATTAATTTATCTGAGTAGCTAATTATCACCTGGGAAAGAATTAGAGCCCAAAGGAATTGGAACAAAGGAAAAGTAAGTTTTAATGGGTCAGATATCCAGTCAGGAAAGGGTGAAGTGGTGAAGAGTAGATTTGACTCTTATCCAAACAGTAGTTTATTTGTCCTGTACAGGGCAAACAGCAGTCTGGACAAGAGTCTCAAGTTCCTTTTTATTACATAGAAAACATCGACAATGGTAGAATAAACTCAGAGGTTTCAAGTGGGCTTTTTAAAATGTGAAAGCTTACCCCTTTCCTTACCATGATAAGATATATGAAACTGCATAGGGCAAATACTTAATGATAGTAATAACAACACCTCATATTTATGTAGTTCTCTATACTTTTAAAGCATTTCAAATGCATAGTCCACTTTGATTCTCACAAAAATACACAAATATCCTTATCCTCATTCAACAGATGAGGAAGCCAGTTCGGAGAGCAACAAAACTAGAGAGCAAGAGCTGGAAGGGACCTCAGACAACATCTAATCCAACCCCTTCATTTTACAAATAAGGAAACTGAGGCACAGAAAAATGAAGTGACTGGTCCAAGGCTACAAAGAGAGTAAGCATCAGAGGCTAAATGGTAACTCAGCTCCTCTGGCCAAAGTTCACATTGTTAGGTTGTTACAGACTCAGGACTCAAACTCAGGACTTCTAAGGTCAAGTCTAGTGTACTTTGAAAGCCTGGTCAGGCACATAGAACTTTGAGAGAACTTAGAGATCCTTTAACCCAACCACAAATCTTGTGGATGAGGAAATTGAGATGATATTTGTAAAAAAAAAAAACACTTAATAGCGTCTGGCAGATTGTAGGTACTTAGGAGAAAGAGTCTCTTCCTCTCTCTCCAACTTTGTTTTCTCATTTCAGTTCTCCATTTCTTTATCAGATAACCTACCACTATTATTGGTGGTAATCTCTTCCCCAAGAGAGGTTAAATGTCTTCCCAGAAGTCACACAGATATTGAAGGTAAAGGGGTGGGGGATTGGGTGGGTATTAGAACTCCTGTCTTCCAATTCTTAGTTCTGAACTCCTTTTACTATACCATATTTACATGGATCTATGCATGTTAATTTGACAGCCTCATTTTCCCCTCTGGCTTATCAAAGAAGCTTTTTTGTTCCTTTTGTTTTTGAAACTAAAGTGCCTATTTTAACACAACCAAATTAACCTTTAGCACTGGCTACAATTCTAAGCATATAACAACCTTTAAATTTATATTCTATTTTTTACAATTCAGTTGCCATCTATCACATAGGTTCACACATAAATACGCACACCCCTTTTTTTTCCCAGGGACCACTTTAGCAGTCTGGTGAAGCCTATGGACTCCTTCTTAGAATATTTTTAAAAGCGCAAAATAAAATACATAGGAGTAAAAATGAAACCAATTATATAAAAATCTTGAAAAAAAACAAATTCATGGATCATATGATCTACCATATGCATATATCAATCTAATGGTGAATCTGACTATTTATGTAGTTTAGAAATGACATCATGTAAGAGGTGGTTGAAATATTCCCCTCCCTTTTTGCCAAATGACCAATTCAAATCAAAAGAGGAAGAGTCATAAGAAAGTCTTCAGCCTCTCCCAGGAACTCTCTTCCTCCTTTGCATTAGTCCAATGAAAACTGGATGCTAAGGACTGAAGAACAAAAATGTGGGAGAGAAAGGCTTATCTCTCAGAAAAAACCCACCCTCATTCAAAATCAAAAAGAGCTTTTTTGTCCCTGAAAATAAGAATTATAATAATGGCATTTGCATAAAACTTGAAGGTTTATAAATCCCTCCACAAATATTATCTCCTTTGATTCTCACAATAAACTTGGGTGGTAGGTGATATTAGACCCACTTTATGGATGAAGAAGTTGAGGCAGGCAGAAATTAGTGACTTATCTAGGGTCACAGCTAGTAAGTGCGGAGGGCAGGATTTAGACTCAAGTTTTCTTAAATCTGTCATATGCCTCTCCCTTTAAGACTAGAATCATCTCCAAGATTATAAATCCTTCCAAAAAAGATATTCTTACTGCTTGTTATGAGCAGTACTTTGGCGAAAATAATACAGAAATCAAGACTTCATACTGGGGAATGCATTGCATTACCCCTACAATATGATGTGCTTTTGACTTAACAAACTTTTTAAAAACAGCCACATGGCAGATTTGGTTCAAGCTTTCAGTCATTACCTACCACTGAACTCAGATACAACATGCTTCTGATGCTATTTAGGAGGTTTAACTCCCACTTTGTGTCCATCTGTCTGTCATGTAACTTTGTGTCCATCTGTCTGTCATGTAACAATATTTTACTTTTTCTGGATTGATGTTTATCTATGCTATCTTTTCTTTCATTCTTACATCTCTGCCATAGAGATACCATGAGAATTAAAGTTTGATTTTGACATGTTTTCTATGGTCCAATGATTTGCCCAAGAAGAGCACGTATGAAAGAAATAAAATTCCAACTTAAATAAACACAGAGAAAAAAGCCAATATATTCTTTAAAGCATCACTTCTCAAACTTTTTGCTCTTAGAATCCTTTACACTGTTAAAAATTAGTGGGTACTCCTGACCAAGAGTTTTTATTTGTGTGTGTGTGTGTGTGTATGTGTTGAGACAGAGACAGACAGAGAAAGATAGAGACATTGAGAGACAGAGAGAGACAGAGAAATAGAGACATTGAGAGACTGAGAGAAAGAGAGAGAAAGAGTTCCATTACCAACAGTGAATAGGTGAGTGGCAGCCCTAGCACAGTCCACCTAAGTCAATGAGGGAACACAACGTAGTAGCAGCTTCCACAACATTGAAGATGGGTGACTGGAATATTTATTATTATTATTATTATTATTATTATTAATTATTATTATTAATACAGCTTTATTTTTAATGCGAAACTGAATGGAAAAGTCTGGCATTTGTTCCCTGAAGACAACATAGTTCATACCATGCTAGTTAGAAAGATCCAGGAAGAATTATTGCATATCTTTTCACCTATGGCAGTGTCTAACACTCTATTAGCATGAAGACATTGTCTGATATGTTCCAGCTGGATCTGTCCATTGCTAACTCCATAATCAGCAAAATGATCATCAATGAGGAGCTTCTGGCCTCTTTGGACCAGCCAGCATAGGCAGTGGTGAGGCACTGTCCTGAGCACACCGCCCAGCTGGTAGAAAAACTAGCTAGTTTGGTGGAAAAAAATGAGCATGTCTCCAACCACAAGCAGGGTACCTATGGAAGTTATTTTAGAGACCAGAAATATGGTTACTGGAAAAATAAGTGTGGCTACATGGCATGGATGCTACCACCAACAGTAATCACAGACTTTCTACTCACCTTCTCAAGACATGCAACCCCTGAAAGGCAGCATTCATCCAGAGTAATTAAAAGTCTCTATTGTGTTAAAAGGGAAAAAAGTCAGAAAGAGGAATTTCCCTGAGTTCAAATCTATCCTCAGACACTTACCCTGAGCAAGTCACTTAACTCTGTCTGTCTCAGTTTCCTCATCTATAAAATGAGCTGGAGAAGGAAATGGCAAATCACTCCAGTATCTTTGCCAAGAAAACCCTAAATGAGGTCACAAAAGGTCAGACACAACTAAACAACAGCAACATCAATCAATTTATTTATCTATCTACCCATCTATCTCTTTCACTCCATCCATCCATTTACCTGTTTATCATCTGTTTATCATCTATCTATCTAGCTAGCTAGCTAGCTATCATCTACCTACCTATCTGTCCACCATCTATCCATCCATCTATCTATACAAATCCATAATCCTATGATGATCATCCCCTTTAAAGCAGTTGCTTGGGTGAAGGCCATAAGCCTATCCTAATAAAACTGTTATTTGGTCAGAATATGTTCAGAGCATTTGAATATCACATTCTTTTGAAACTTTTTGTCTTCTATAGTGGCAAATTTCATTTTTGGATGCCAAAAGTTATTAGGCAACACATCTGATTTTTTTAAAAGTGTATGATCAATGTGGTAATGCCAAAGAACAAGATGCGACTATAAAATAATGAAACATAACTTGGAAATTTTTTATTGAAGTTGTTTCCCAAAACGTAGCCCTGCAAATATCCTGTGTAGCATGGAAACATTCAGTTCCATTCCACTGTGCTCATTATATAGAGGGTATAAGGAATAGAAAGAAAACAGTCTCTGGTTTTAAGGAGCTAACATTCTACTAAGGGAATAAACTACCATGGGGTAGTGAATACAAAGTAAGACAAAACTTTCAAGAGGGCACAAATGCTCAGAAGTGGCTCTTTGCTGCATTTGACACTGTTGGTAACTCTGAATATGCTCTCTTCTCCTACCTCTCCTTGTCAGTTGACTTTGCTTATTCACCATCTATGTCACTGCCACTACATGTGAGAGCCCAGCAAAAGCTCTGTCTCAGACCTTCCTTTTTCTCTCTACTTTATCTCTCTAGATAGTAGCTAGACGACTCAGTGGCTAGAACACTGGGCCTGGAGTCAGGAAGAGTTCAAATCTGGCCAAAGAAACTTAACCAGTTTTGTGACCCTGGACAAGTAAGTCTGTTTGCCTTAATCTCCTGGAGAAGGAAATGGCAAAGTACTCCAGTATCTTTATCAAGAAAACGTCTATGGACAGCATGGTCCATGGGGTCACAAAGAGTCAGACAGGAGGGAATGACTGAACAACAACAAACCTCCCTAGATAACCTCATCAGCTCCCAAGGGTCCACTTATCACCTCTATGCAGATAACTCCCAGAAATCTTTATCTTCAAGCATATCTCTCCTAAGCTTCATGCATATATCACCAGCTGTCTCTTGAATATCTAAAAATGGATGTCCTCCTCAAACTCTGCATTGTAATCATACTGGCCCGTTTGATGTTCTCTACTATACATCTCTCACCTCTGTGCCTTTGCATTAGCTCCCATGCATGGAATTCATTCCCTCCTAATTTACACCAGTTGAAATCCCCGTTTCCTTCAAGATTCAGTTGAAGAGCAATCTTCTTCAGGATGCCTTCCCTGGGCCTCCCAGGAGCTAGGATATCCCTTCTCCAAACTACTTTACATTAATTCTGTATATATTATATATGTACTTATGTATATATGTTGTTGCCCAATTGAAATCTAAGCTCCATGAGGGATGGGCTGTTTCATTTTCATCCTTTACCTCCAGCATTTTAACACAGTACAATTAATAAATGCTGATTTGATTGATTGACTGGAAGTGGCATTAGAGCATCACTGAAATAAATGTATTCCCCCCGACCCAGGAAAGGACCTTAAAGAACGGCATTTCTTTGAAAGTACTCGTATGCTTCTTTCAAATCTGTGTCATTACCTCCAGGGATGGGGAACCTCTGGCCTTGAGGCCACATGTGCAGCCCTTTGAATGAATCCAAACTTCAGGGAACAAATCCCCTTAATAAAAGGATTTGTTCTGTAAAACTTAGTCAACAGGCCACACCCAAGGATCACGAAGGCCACATACAGCCTCAAGGCTCCTGGTATGACATATATGTGCATATATATATATACACACACACACACACACACGCACATATATGCATGCATATATGTGTTCACAGTGTATGTACATACATGCATATGTGTATGTATATGTATACATATACATATACACACATACACACATACTTCACATGCCCACAAAAATTTAAAGCAACTGTTTTCAAACTTTGGGGTCTTAGAACGCCTTTGTATTCTTAAAAAATTAATGAGGACCCCAAAGAGCCTTTGTTTATGTGGGTTATATCTACTGATAGCTACCATATTTGAAATTAAAGCTGATAAATTTTAAATCTTTATTTATTCTAAAATGACAAAAACAACCCATTTCATTTTAATATAAATATCACATTTTTATGAAAAAATAACTATATTTTTTAAAAATAAAAATATTCATGAGAAGTGGTATTGTTTTTATATATTTTTGCAAACCTCTTTAATGTCTAGTTTAATAAAAGACAGCTGGATTCTAGTATACATTTCTGCATTCAATCTGTTGTAATGTGTTGTTTTGATTGAAATACATGAAGAAAATCCAGCCTCGCACACATGTGTAACAGGAAAGGGGAGAAGTAAATTAATTTTAAAAAATTAAAAAATAAAAAGGGGGAGAAGCATTTTAATAGGTAAATACTTAGTATTATTATAAAAATAGTTTTAACCTTTAATGGGACCTCCTGAAAGAGCCTCAAGGATACCCAGGAGTCTTTGAACCACACACTATTGAACCACTGAGCTATTATACATTAATATAAAGGAGATTTTTTTTTTTGGTGGAGGGAGGGGAGGCAAGTTTTAACCTGGACTTGCTGAATGTGAAGACCCACAATCTCAGAATGAATTTCATTCAATTCACATAATACACTGGTTTTGGTCATGTGGTAAGGAAGGGTTGTCATTGTACTATTGCCAATTGCTGGCAGGTTCAAGTTCAGATAGGTCTTTCTTTCTGATCAATTATTCCTGGTGCCAATTGTTTCTACTGCCCTGAGGTCTCTGACAGACCTAGCCTTAGGTATGCCCATTCACCAGCCAAATAAAGCATATCTGATTGACTCTCTGTAATATAGGTAGATATAAATGAAGAAGAAGTAAGAGTCAGCAGAATTAGCACCACTCCAAATCTTACTCGATGCTCTTCTTCAGAAAAGTGGAGTGAAGACCATTTTAAACTTTCTCTATTTGAAGTTAGTTCCATTCCAACTACCACCAACCTGTATTTCTTTCTAAATCATTATTGCCTTTGAAAGTGAGTCAGGACTGGATGCGACCTCAAGTGGTTGAGTGGAAGAGAGATGCCAGCACTGATGCATTCAAAACTGGAGGAAGTTGCTGTGTGGGTGTGTGTATGTATATATGTATGTATTACCTATACCTACACAAATGTATATATACACATTATATTTATATGCACATTATATATGCAAATATATGCATATATACACACACACATACATACATATATATGCACACAGTATATCTAGGTCATTAGCCAAATAATTCCCATATTCTGGTGGAAAAATAAGTTGAATTAGACTGATACTAGTAGCAGATTGCCCTGTCCTACCTATGATTTCACTTTTTTCCCCCTTCAGCTAGTTAAAGGGGAAATGTATGTATATGCATACACACACACACACACACACACACACACACACACACATATATATATATATATATATATATATAAAATCTGGCATGCATATATACACACAAACATATATACATGTGTATATATACACATATATGTCATAAAGTTAGGCCTTAAGGGGGCAGCAAATGGATTCTAAGGTCAACCTTAGAATGCAAAATGCGTGCCACTTGGAATTTAACAAGTAGGATTTATATTTAGGTCCTTTCCACAAAGCCCTCTAAGCAGTAGCAGCTATTACTCTTGGAGTTTTACAGGTGGAGAAATTGACCCACAGAGAGAGATTCAATGCTTTCTCGAAATTACCCCCCCCAGTTTCACTTTCAATGGCCATTCACTAAACAACCCTGGATTTCCTAAAATGCTTGTGTAATCTTACTGGGTGTGTGTGTGTGTGTGTGTGTGTGTGTGTGTTTCTTTAATAGTAGGACCAAGAGTCTTACTGCTATCAATTCTCCAAGGATAATTTAATAAAAGATGTAGAGGGAGAAAAAGAAACATTTTTTCCAGCGCTTCCAATACAGTAATACTAGGATGAAGACTCCAAAAGGACTGTGATCACAAGAAGCCCTTTAGCAAGGTTGAAGTCTTTGGGAAGGGCAAGGGAGGGGTATTCTGTAGTCATCTAATCAAACAAGTTTCAAAGTAATGAAGTTATTTCAATTCACTGGTATTTCTGAGACTTTCCAAAAGGAGGGAAACCATTTGTTTGATGACCAAACAAATAAGAATTCACTTATTTTTTATTATCATAATCCTTTGTCAATTAAGAAGAGATGACAAGTGAGAGCATGCACTTTGTTTTAAATCTGGTTTTCTTGAAATAAGAAAGAGGATGGCCCACTCCCTGCATCGGCAGTGCCCTCTCCACCATCCCCCCAAACTCTCCACTCCACACATCACCTTGGCATTTAAAACTTAGGAAAGATGAATGCGTGGAGGAAGAGGGGTCAGGAGAAAAAAGCAAAAGTCTTGTTTGCATAAAAAACAAAAAGTTTGTTCAAAAACACACAAAACATATCTGCTATTAGTTAAAAGCAAAAATCTAGCTAGGAGCCAAGAGCAAACCTGACTAGGCGCTGCAGCGAATACAGCACAAGAAAGCGTGGATTCCCTTAGTGCCCTGAATGGCACCGACGGCAGGAGAAGACACACTCAAGCTTTGTGGAGAATCTGTTGCCCCCAAATACTAAGAGCAAGAACATCGGGTTGAGTTCCGAGAGCCGCGAATTCTTCGGACTCCCTCGGTGCTCCTGGCCAATTGTTTTTAAAGATTACCCAAGTTAAACTGGTTTGGTGATTCTCTGCCTAATAATTTTTAAAGGTGGTTGGTTCCCTTCAAACAGAATCGTTTCTCTAGTTTAACCCGACTGCAAGGCAGTTGAACATGGGCTGAGTTGGTCACACCTAGATCCCAGGTCGTTAACTGGTTCCGGGGGATGATTTTTCTTTTCTTTTCTTTTCTTTTCTTTTCTTTTTTTTTTTTTTTTAAATTCCGCAATTTCACCTTAAAGATAATATCTTCACCTAAGTGACTAAATGGCATCCACTTATTTGCAGCCCTGTTTCCCCTCAAACATCGCTAAAGGGCAAATAAATTCAATTTTTGCCCTGTAGGGAATTTTTTTTTTAATTTCAACCTTGAGTCAATAACTCCGGACACTTGCCAGTAAGCAAAAAACCTAGGTCTGCTCTACCCTTGGGGCGGCTGCCAAATACGTCTCCCTCCCCCCACCCCTTGCCGAGCTTCCTGGATGAATACATCCCCCACCCCCACCCCCAGGTTACGGTGAAGCCGGTAAAAAACACCGGCACACCTTCCCTGGAGTGTAAAGCACGCCTTCCACGCGGAACAATCTTTGCGGAGTCTGCATCTATATAGCCTGTATTTTCTGAGTCTCGGGTTTTATGGAGGAGTTAGCAACTAGATATGTCAAGTGGCTCGGATTGAGGAGCAGGAAGGCTGCACACATGTTTTCAGAAGGGCTCGGAAGTTGAAGAGCCCTCAGCCACTACGGGAAGCCTGCAGGGCCCCAGGTTAGCGCCGGACCCGAGGCACAGCAGCCCAGGTGTTCCCACCTGGCCTAAGGCAGGAAGTGGGTCCCAGCCTTTCGGAATGACTTTTTTAAAAGAGAATTTTTTAAAAACCAAATTCAGACAGGTACTGATTGCCTTGAGTAGCCGAGGTAAATGAACTGGTGCGGGTTATCTACATTGGTCTTCACTTTGTAAACTGCGAGGTGACGTGAACTGTAACTCGGAAACTGCTGAACTGGGGGAGCTCACCGCGGCCAGAGGACCAGTGGGAAAAAAATGTCACGCGCCGGCCAAGGCGACGCAGCTCTCCAGTTCACTTCTGCGCTCGTTTTAAAGAAGAAAAATAATTGTTTTTCCTGAGAGTATCCGTTCCTTTTTAACTTTTTAATTTCATCCTAATTTATTGAAATTTCATTTTGTTCTAATGTATATTTTATGTTTTGAGTTTTGAGCACTCGAACTCCCTCCCTCCGCCTTTTGACTTTGTTGAGGCTTTCCACTAACTCTTCTGTACTGCGCTGTAGCACACATAGTATCCACACGCTTTATACGTTTATACACTGGTGAATCTATAATCGAGGCCGTTAGTCCCCGTTACATTTCCTTTGCGTTTAGAAGTCCTTTTCAAACACTTGGAATTGCTAACCCCTTGGCACCACTTCCACTGACCTCAATTTTGTCCCGGAATTCCCAAGACAGGTGGGGCCCCTAACCTTCCTGCTTACTGAGTACTGCCCAGTAAGGGGTAAAGGACAAAGCTGAGGAGGGGGGGGGTGTCTCTCTGTTTCCTCAGAAGCAGCTACCTGAAGCCCCAAGCCCTTTCAGCCGCCTGAGGGTCCCTGTGCCCGGCCGCCCGAGGGTCCCGGTGCTCGCCTGCCTTCCGGTGGCAGCGCCTCCCAGGGCGGCGGCCCATCTCCGTACCCCTGCTTGTTGCCAGACGCAGTAGGCTAGGTCTGCTCTCCAGAAAGGGTGAGGTGTGAGGAGGGCGGCAGTTTAGAAAGACCAAAAGGTCCCCCTGTCCAATAACTTCGCGTTTCACTTCCGTCTCGTACTCTCTCCGTGCGCCTTTCACCCCAGGCTTCACCGCCACTTCCCTTAGCCCTGGCTTTGAGAATGGTTTCTACTACAGAAGACTGGGGACCCTTGGGTCTTGCTTTTCCATACTGGAGAATGAGTGAAGGAAAGGGCTAAACTCGGGCCCCAGGCAAAGTTTCTCTTGTACTGCCTCATTCCCTAAGTTCCAGAAATCATGAGATTGGACTGGCAAGGTCTGGCCTTTTTTGAATTACCACCCTTTGCTTTCCCCCGATTCCTCCAATCCCAAACTTGGGAACCAAGAACTAGAGAGTCTCCGGGACACCCCAAATAAGGACCCTGGGAAAGCTGGGCGTCAACTATCTCAATAGCAAGTTTATTTCCTACTCGAGCTTATGTTTGAGCCCGTTTGTCTCTATTTGTCTGGTCCAGACAGTCTTCGGAGAAGCGTACAAAAGTGAAGAAAATGCTACATGTCCCATTTAGGGACCCAACCTTTGGGTCGGGAGCACTAGAGGGAAACGGCTCCAGTCCTCTCCTATTGCCTTCAAGTCAAGATTTCACGATATATTCTTGAAAACCAACTTCTAGAAATGGTGGGTTGATAAGACCTTTTATTCCCAAGGGGATGAACTTCGTCAGTTTGTTGTGGTCTTTGGAATGAGGACGGGAATGGTCTGTGAAGCACAAAATGGGTATTTGGCGTGAGAGACTTTAAATGCCTTGTGGTTGCATCTCCCTTCATTAGTGCGGCAAAGACTTATTCCAAATAAATACTCTCCCTCTAGCTACATGATGACTTAAGAAAGTTTCAAGTTTGTGTGTTTTTTTAATTTTTCCGTTTAAAAAGGAGGTGGGTAACTTTTATTTGTGTGTATGAGAGAGTTAACAATTACTAGTCATAAGAGTTGTTCCCACAGCGCATTCCTTCTCAAGCCTTTTTCTGCTTGATTCGTGTCTCTTAAACAAAACAAAACAAAACAAAAAATAAACCTTGAGACTCCTGATTAGCTTTGCTGACTGAGCTGTATTTCTGCGCTACCCCATTCCACTCCATCCCTTCTTTGCCTCCCTCAGTTCATCTCAATTTCTTAGGGATTGGAGACACCAGTTTCCTCCAGAATCCTGAGCCCTCAGGATCAAAGTTCACGCACATTTCCTAAATCCTGTTTTCAATGTTGTTCCTATCCTCCACCACACCCACACGGTTAACAAATCATTTTTTTAAATATGGCATTAGAATTGAGCTAAATGAATTGCTCGACCAAGTGAGAAACTTGGCCCACATCTCTAGTCCTATCTGGAGGCTTTTACTAAGCTTAGATTTTGGAAATGGTCGCTGCATTGTTTCCCAGTTAGACCGAGGAAAAACAGTGAAGGTAGCTTCTTGGGAGTTTTCTGTGGAGTTCTCAGAGAGAAATCAGCCGCGGTGCATGTCCTCCAATGTCCACTAGAGGTCACTGGCCCCTCGCGGTCTTACTGCACCAAGTTCCACCTCCATTTCCTCTTACTCAAATTAGCACTGCGTTAATTAACACTGTAGTCCATCAACGGGCGTTTCTCTCTGTACAGTACATCAGCAGGGCTTATATAGACAAACCATACCAAATCAAAACCAAAATCTCCCAAACAAAATGCCTTCAGCATGTACAAAGTGGGAGGCAGGCGTCTGAATAACCAGGGGACAAGGTATAGTGCCATCACTCTTTAACTTTTGCTCTTATTTTTTTACTAAGTTGCTGTTAAAAAAAAAAAATCTCTGCCTCCACAGGTTCAAAGGGGTTTGTCATTTCTCTCTGGTTCTCCGAGGCTTTTGGACAGCAGACTTCTGATTCCCAATATAATGATATTGAGGACTCCTGGCGTCGCGTTCTCAGCCTCAGGATTCTGGAGGTGAAATGGACTCAACACTGGGCCGTCTGGGTTTGGGGAACGCAAATAGAACTGAATGCTTGGCTAAGGAATGGAAGGTTAGACGTAGGTCCATTGTCTTTGATTTAGGTGTAAAGAAGAAATGGTAGGGACTAGCATAGAAAAGATCATATTTCTAAGGACTATGGATTGGGAATGAGAGAATGGGGGGGGGGAGACCGAGGTGAAGGAGGGAGGGAGGGAGGGAAGGAGAGAGGAAAGAAGGAATTCAGGGGTTAACGAAAGGAATCTTTGAGCTTTGGGCTCTTGGGGAGGGAAGTGTATGGATCTACCTGTCCTTTTTATTACGTTTTCTTGTCACTAGCTTCTTTTTAAATACCTGGGGTACTTTTTCAAATTTCTTCTGCGCTTGAGACCTAGGTCTTAGCTATTTATTTATTTATTCACTTATTCATCCATTTATTTATTTATCTATACGTAGTCCAAAGAATATTTTCTCATGTGAACTGAAAAGACTAATGCACATGAAAACAGAATTGTCATGTTTTTATTTCAGCAGGACTTCTAGGGTTCCTATATATACATACATACATGCATACATATATACACCTAACTTATATATTTCTTTAATACAGTGTCTTGGAGGACTTAACTATTTCCCCAGGAAACTTGACTGCTTTTGCAGGAAAATCCTGCTGAAACATTTATCTTCTTAGATAATATATGCGTTTCCTGAAGGAGAAATGCTGGCAGGCTAGTTCGGAAGCGGGAAAGGTTTCGGGATTTGGGGGCTGTAGTGCTTTCCTTTTCTCAAGGCATTAACTGAAGCACCCTAAAGCACTAGACTGCTAGGAGTCTAGCTTAAAACTGAGGGACGGTTAGCTTCATCTAAGACTACACCTGCTGCTAAGTGTTACATATTTGCCACACGTATTTAATAAAGCCTGCATTATTTTAAAGAACCTTCTCAGAGAGGGAGAGAGGGAGAGGGAGAGGGAGAGGGGGAAACAGAAAGAACGGGATAGAGATAGTCTTCTCTCATGGAAAACTGTGGACCGACCCCAGGAATCGGGGATTTGCTTGCATCTCTAGTCACTTTAACCTAGATTTCTTTCTTCCTTTGGCTTTCCAGAGATTATATTGAAGATCAAAGAGCCTGGGGTGGGGGTGGAGGGTGCGGAGGCAGACAGGGAGTCGCTGAAGCTCATCTGGCTGAGGGAGTTTCTAACCTGAGTCTTTTGCCCCAAATGTGAGAGCATGAGGCATCTAGGTGTGTCCCTCAGACGCCTTAAGAGGGGTGGGGGTGAGGGGTCACGTGCTGTAGGATAAACTGATTGAACGAAAAGGACCCCCAGCTATGAGTTGAGAAAACCCTGCAGTGGTAAAGACCATTGTCTTTTGTTTCAGTAGATACTGACATGGGTGGCACTAGCTGGAAACTTCTGCTAACGTTAAATATCCACACTGCCACCCTGGGATGGGGAGGGGGTGGGGGGGACGTGCTGGAGGAGAGCATAAAAAAGGCAAAAATAAGCATTCTTTCTTAAACGGTTCTTTACCGCTACTCCCCTGCCCCCAGACGAAGCTCAGTTGTCCCGACACTTACAAATAGAATAGGACAAATAAAATCCGACCCAGGTTCCGTTGCACAGGTGTAGGGTGTGTGTGTGTGTGTGTGTGTGTGTGTGTGTGTGTGTGTGTGTGTTTGAATTGGAATTATGTGATTAATTTGGCGGAGCCAGACTCTTTCCACAGGAAATTAAGAAGGAGGTGGTGTTCTCCCTCCCCTTTTGAATACTTTTTGTGTCAGATGTTCCCATATGCAACAGCAAGTATTATCTGTGGGAAAACACTAAGTGGTAAGGTAGAGGAGATCACAGATCCTAAGGACAGGGCCCCAAGGCAAGTCCTCCTGAATCCCCCAGGGGACTTCAACTTCCCCAGACCCTTGCCTGGGCCTTGCTAGCATGACACCTTGCGACCCACCCCCTCTCCCAACTCCACAGCTACTCTAAGCTTAGTTACTCACGTGCCGGGGACTCATCAACCTTACTTAAAGAAACATTTAGGGTGTGTGTGTGTGTGTGTGTGTGTGTGTGTGTGTGTGTGTGTGTGTAAGTGAATTATTTCTATCTTAATTACTACATACTTTTTACTAACCAAGAAGCCACTTACTAATTCCCTGCATATATGCCTACTTGTGCGTGCATCTGGGCATCTTGTTTAAAACCCTGCTTTAAAAAAAAAATTCTTTAAGGAAGTGACAGAAAACTATGTCTTGAGTTCATAGGTTTACCTTAGCATTCCAATGCTCCCTAAATTAAAGTCAGCCTATTAAACAGCACTTCGAAAATAGCAACTATTGAAACCAGGATAATTTTGATGGTAGACTGAACATAAAATTTGAGGGGTCCCTCTTGGATTATTTGTGGCTAGATTTGGAGTTGTGGTTCACCTTTCCCAAACTTCATTTAATGAGAAGAGAACTTCTAGGTATTATCCTTTTCCATTTTTCTAATCTATCCCTTTGAAGAAATCAGTAAATATGAAAGCTTCTAAAAGTATACAATGCTGGGATTCAACTCAATACTCTTCCTTAAGCCTTTACTAGCCTAAATGTGGTCAACCCCTAAATTTATAAAGGCACATCCGTGGAGTTTCCCAAATGCTCATCTATTGGATATAGTCTTAATTTAAAATGATAGACTATGAAAATTAATTTTTTAAAAAATTTTACTAACGGGATGGCTGAATTTTGAATAATCCCCACGATACGTCCAGAGTAGAGTTGCCATTAAGGTGATATAAAGGGTAAAAGCTGAGGCATGGGGAGTTACGGCTACCACTTGCGACGCTAATAGAATAGAGAATCTAGTTGCTGATGCGGTAATATAAACTATGGAAAACATATCCCACGTTACTTAATTATTTCTGATGAATTGCGGAGAGTTAGTCACAGCCGTAATGACTCAAACAAATAAATAAATAATAAACCAATAAACAAATAAAAAGTGACCTCTATCGAGATTAGTTACATTTTTAAGGGACACTGTTAGGTAATGCTTAGTTAGGCGCTTTTTTTTTACCTTGATATTTACATGACCCCAAAGTGAGACCGTATTAATTGTCGCACAGACTGCAGGGACTGTCTAAATGCAAAGTTCTGTGAGGGATAAACAGTGAGAAGATGAGCATCTGTGAAATAAGGGGGGGGGAGATGCAAAACAATATTTGAACTGGTTCTGGATAAATATACCTTTGTTAATATAATTTAGAAATAATTGGAGATGTTAATTTTTAAAAAATGTATTATGTAAATAAGCAAAAAGAACTTAAAAACATAACCAGAGATATTAGAGTTCCCCCCACCCATGAATATTATTTATTAGAGCTGATTTCAACAGCTGAATACCACATAAGTTATCTTTGAAGGAACTAGACTCAACTTGTAATCAGCTAGCTGGTCCAGGGCGGAGCTTGACTTTCACACACATTTTCAAGTCAACAGGTAAAATTACTCTGCCCGGAATAAGATCTTGTGTTGAGGTTACACTACAACTTTACATTTAAAACTTTAGATGTTTTTAAGATAAGGTATTCAGTGATGACACTGCAGAACCAGACTCCTCTTGTTGGACTTTTCTTGAAATCTCATAAAAGAGTCCAAGACCTTTTAATGAGATAAGGTGCGGGTCGGTACATTTTTTTTTTGTATGAGAGCTACTTCTTTTACTAGAAAAATTAATGTTGAGTATGTACTAATAAAAGCCACCGCAACCTGTGGGGGTTTTTTTAACTGTAAATTTTCAGAATTTACTAAAATTGCCTCTTTTAAACTACCAAAACCTAGTTGGAAATAAGTTGAAATTATAAACTTCAGACAACTGAATTTAGTTATACTTTTTATTTTTAAATGAATTTTTAATACCTGGAGCCCTTAAGCACCAAGAACATGGGTCCTTTCACCAAAGAGTACAGGATTGAGTTACAAACAAACGTTAACTTGTAGTTTCAAATAAAAATACAATTCTATTAAAATTCTAAGAAGTATACGATAAAAATTAAATTTTGAACAATTGTTAATCTTTAAAAGGGTCCTATCGCCCCCCACCTCGACTCCACTGTAATATAGCTTAAATGCTGCATATGTCTCGCTCCTGAGAATTCATAAATGTTCGAATGGTTCTCACAGGGAAAAATCCTAAGGACATGAAATGAACCTATAAATGTATGTGCGTGGGTGGGTGGGGATTGGTCTGTGTGTGCTCTGAGAGTGTGCCCTGGGTATATGCTATGCTACATGACCCACTGCGTGCCTATTTCTAATTCCCTACATATGCCTCTACGCTCTGAGTTAAAAATGACTTCATATTTCTAAAATATGGATAAAATTTAATTAATAGTTTACATAATAATCTCATTTTGGGGAGGGGAACATTTTTTTTCCTTTGCAACCAAAAATAAGAATAGCCTTCATTCTACTTGAATACCATAACTGAAATGAGCAGTCATTAGCTTCTTTTAGTCATTATGAAATAATATTTGTCAGGGAAATGCATCCTAAAACATGTCAACTGTTCAATAATTAGAGTTTAATACTCCTTACATATATAAGGTAGTGATATAACTTTAGAACAGCCATAATCTCCTCACTACAGCCCACATAGATAAATTAGTTGTTTACTATGCCATAGAGTACAATCCTTTGAATGGAAAGGAGAGGGTTATGATGCAAGCGCCATTGTGTAGATTAACCAACTCTTACGGAAAAATGTAATTGAAAATATAAGGGCTTTTTCTCTCATTAGGAGCTGGTGTATTTTTTTTGTTTTTTTTGTTTTGTTTTTACTAACATTTTTATTGCGTGTCATCTACGATGATGAATGTTAGCATCAGAACATGGATGCCTATTAACTTTCCGTAAAAATATAATATCTTACCTACAGGTCAAGAAGGAAATGCAGAAAGAAATTATCGTGTTTGAAGTGGTGGTTATTGAGAATACATTTGTCTCTGCGCTTTTAGTGCGTTAGCGGTAGGAATTTTCTTCAAGTGTACAGTCTATGAAAAATGTATACGTAGCTAGGGTCTGTGTAGTATCCGTAGTGTGTACGGGGTTGTTTGGTTTCTACAGGTCATATAAAAAAAATCTCCCACACAATCTCTCAGAGGGTCTATTTTAATGTACTTAAAAGAGAACTAATGGGCCTTCAGCATGGAAAAGCATTATCATTTATTTTAGCCCAGTCACTATAACGAAGCATCTAGTGGTCAGTCTGGGCGTCCCACCCTTAACTGAAATCTGAAAAAAATATATGCATAAAAATACATCATATCTTTTGCTAGAATAGCAATCCAAAGGTCGCCATCCATTGTGAAAATGTTCTCCATTCCACCCTCATTCCCCCTCCCCCGCAACTATTTCTCTTAAAAACAAACAAAAAAACCTCTTTTTGTCCGGGGGTGGGGTGAGAAGATGTTTTCAGGAAGCAATTCAGTTGAAGTAATCAATAGTGTGGTCGGCTTGGCGCTCACGCACCTGAGCCTGCCTCAGCAGTGGCCTGAAACACTGGACTTTGAACACTTTTCCAGGGCTCAGTTTTCCTTAGGGACTGAATCTAGAGGTTATACCTTCTTTCTCGCTCCGAGCTGCTGAGCGCACTTTCAAACATGCACGCGCACGCACACACACACACACACACACACACACACACAGAGTAAAAACAGGGGTGCAATAAGAACGCGAATAGAAAGGGTTCTAAAGTTGAAGATGGGCTAGCTGCAGTATGGAACTAGGAAACTGCTGCCTGGAGAGATAGCAGCGCCTGAACCCAGGGCTGTGGCTAAAATGCAAGCATTAAACCGGGGCAAAGAGAGCCAGGGGGGCTAGCGAACCGGAGCTGCCTCCCTCGACCTGCTGAGAACCCACAACAGCTGCAGGAGAGCCTAGATGGCAATGAAAGTTCCTTCTAGCCCTCTGCGTGCCCCTAGATTTCTTCTCCATTTTCTACCACTTCTTCTTACACTCACAAGCACATGCACAAATACACTTCTATTCCGAATGTCTGCACACTCTTGATAAGTGTATAGAGAAGCACGGGAAGGGGGTCTCAGCTTGCACAGGCTTTTGTACATCTCCGGCTTTGGTCATATTGGAACTGACGCACCGGCTCCCCCTGGAATTCTGGAGGCGTCTTATTCATGTTGGGTGGGGAACAATTTATTCCTTTCTGTCCCATCCCATCCCATCCTACTCCACCCTGCCCCTCCCAACTCTCCTCCTCCTCCATCTTCTTCACCATCACCATCACCTTCTGATTCTCCACCTCTTCCTCTTTTTCCTTCTAGCGTTTTCTCTCTCTCTCTCTCTCTTCTCTCTCTCTCTCTCTCTCTCTCTCTCTCTCTCTCTCTCTCTCTCTTTCTCTCTCTCTCTTTCTCCTCTCTCTCTTTCTCCCCTCCCTCTTTCTTTCCTCTTCCTCCCTCTCTCCCTCCCTCGCTCCTGCCTCCCACCCTCCTCCTCTCTTCCCCTCCCTTTTTCCCTTTTTTCTCCCCTCCCTCTCTCCACTGAATTATCAGTCTCTGGCTCTAAAAGTCACAAGTAATCCTCATGTGTGTGACTGTGAGAGTGTGAATATGTGTGTCGTGATGAGAGGCTGACGAGAGGAGGCAGGATGGCAGGCTTTTGCACACAGACGGGGAAAGGGAACTTGGAGCTCCTGGGCCACCATTTGCATTGGCATCGCTTGGGGTAAGTACTTGGGGTAGCCGCAGCTGGTTTCTCTACCTGGGAAGAGTCAGGTTCCTCCCCTATTATCCATTACCATACACATGCCTCAAATCCCAAATCCCGAAAATGTAAGGAAGGACTCGATCGTGTTCTTATGATTACCTATGACTAATTAAATATAATCAGAATAATGTGAAGGGAAAGGAGATAAAAGAGCAAGGATGAACAGGAAGGAGTAGGATAACTAGGAAGGTCTCTGTTGAACACAAGGTAAAGAGGGCTGAATACTCCGCGCCCAGGATGAGACGCTGCCCTGGAAGCACCTTGGTTCTCTCCTGCTTTCATACCTCTAGGATTCGAAAACGAGATGAAGGGCTGTAAACTGGGCATACAGATGCTTAGCACTTTTTCCCCAGCGTACTGGCCCCCTCCTCCAGTCTCTGACGTCTCCCTTTCCGGAGTTCGAGTGCGAGCGCGCGCGCGCACACACACACAACACACAACACACAACACACACACACACACACAACACACACACACACACACCCTTTACACACTTGCACATAGCTAGTGTGTGTTCGTTATAAATCTTGGGAAGAGAAAGTTTGGTGAGCCCTGGGCCCAAAAGCCTGTCAGCCGGGGACAGAGCTAAAGTGGAGGACATTGGATATTAAATCTGGGGTTTCTCTTTTTCCTATTAAGAAAAAAAATCTTTCTGTTAATGAAAAAAATATATATTTATAGGAAAAAAGACTATTGGATTACTATGTCTGATCAGCTGATAATGACCTGCCTATAGGCTTGTTAACACACCATACACATGCACACACACGCACTCCCGAAAACACGCGCACGCACGAAAATATCAATTATCGGGTATTGTATGCAGTTCTGAGGGACATTATGTGTAGGTGTGAATTCCGAAGGGGTAGCAGTGGTTTTTAAATGTAATGGGGTTGTGTGTTTTAAGAGGAGTGGGGAGAAAAGGATACACAGAGAGTTAGAGTTCTGTGTGTTTTCTGTGGCTGGATATGCCTGTGTTTAGCATGGCGTTGTCAGCTGGCGATGGGTTCTAAGGACAGAGCGATGCCAGGGGCGTGTGCCATGAATAAACCTAGATACTCCAGTGTGACTTGGGAATCATTTGTTTGCTTCGGAGCGGTGACTACCTAGAGGAGAATGAAATGTGGTTAGGTCAACTCCCCTCGGTAGATTATACTTGTAACAGATGGTTCAAATAATAGAAATGGGGGAGGGGGGTAAGAGCAGAGATTTTTTTTAATAGGAGAAGAAAGGTTCGAAAGAGCCCCACCCTATGCTAAAGAAATACCAGGATAGCTCAAGAGCAAATTTCACAGGAAATGAACTTGATTTTTTGTTGATATCAATAGCAGCAATGATTATATTTATGACATGGTGATATTATCATTACACTCGCACACCCACACCACACCACACACACACACACACACACACACACACACACACACACACACCCTTCCTTCTATGGTAATGAGTAGGAGCCAAGCTAATTGGTGCCCAATTCAGTGTATAGCTTCAACCCTGTATTTTGGGAAGCAGTTTGGAGAGGCCCACCCTCACCCCCTACCTACAAGGCTCTGGCACCAACACATTGATCTTGAAACTAGTGCACACAGGTGCCTTTTGAGCTTCACTCTCTGGAGTCCAAATGTAAATGGGACCCTGGGGATTTCCCTAGAGCTGCAGGAAGCCAGACAACAGGCAGAGTGCACCAACCCATCCCCAAAGCTGATTGTACAGTCTACCTTCTGGTATAGGCATAGTCATTCCTCACTAACCTGTCAACCTATAAATTGATAGAATTTACATATATACACATATACATGTATGTGTGTATCCAGATCATTACGATTAGTTTCAAGCCAACATATCAGCTGGGGTCTTGTTCAATACTGATATACCTTTACTTCCTTATTCCTTTGCAAGGACAGAAACTACACACCTATGTAGACACATACAAGAAGGTAGGAGTGACAAAGAAACATAGGAGATGCCTAAAAGCAGTTTTAGACTTCCTTTTTTTTTAAAGATAAGTAGAGCTGCAAAAAAAGGTAAATCAATGGGGATGTTAGCAGAAACACATCCCCCAACTTTGTACATATACTAATATAAAAGGTGTGTGGGGGGGGGGAATCTTGGCATTTTAAAGCCCCATGAAGAAATTATTTCATAGATCCAATTTTACATTCATGGCAGAAACAAGTCTATGGTATAAGAAAATATAATGCCCCAAGCATTGATGATTAGCAGGCTCATGGGAAGTTCCACCATTTTCAACAAGAAATGATAGGTATCTTTGTAGTACCAAAAGCCAAACAACGGTTTCTATAATCATTAAAACAACTGAGCCACAGGGTGTGGGATAAAAAAAGAGGAGGGGTAGTATTCTGGCTACAGTTTTGTAGTAGGAATAAAGTAAAATCTATAAAGTTCTTCAATAGGAAGCATTATCAAGTTTATTAAGGATCTTTCAAGTACTCAGAGGTAACTCAGAATGTGGATTGTTTTGTGAATACTTGTTTCATATCAAATGCAACAAGATTTTTCTTTAATACTCTTTTCCATGAATGTCACTATTTTAAAGGATATATGTTTTTACTGACTAGGGTGCACAATTCTTCCAGAAAATATGTCATTAAATACAGTTGCATCTTGTCATTAACAAACGTTTACTTCATAAATACTGCTCAGGGGCCTGTTTGTGACAGAAGCGAACAACAGGACCTACTTGTGTCTACAATAAAAAATAAGTCAGGAAAAACTCCCAGAATCATAGCTATAGTGCAAATTCCCCTTAACCAGAACATTACAACCACCTCCTTTTTAAAAAACACACCCAATTAAAGACCTGATTTTGGTGTTGGGTGCCTGCGTGTGTGTGTGTGTGTGTGTGTGTGTGTGTGTGTGTGTGTGTGTTCATTTTATTTACAAAATAATCCCTCCACAAAATTACTATTCTGAGATTTTAAAAAAAGGAAACTAAAAATATAGACTATCTCCCTCCCCCCCAAAAAAAATCTTGACCTAGGTCCAACAACTTTGCAGAGCTAGGGTATGAATTTTGCATTAATCTTTAAATTGAGAGGGTAGTATTTAAATTCTTCCTTTGAAATGAGAACAATTTCGGTTTATCCAGGATGCAAATTGCCTTGATCACAAGTAAAGCCTTAGCTCCACCCTCATCACACCCATTCTTCTCGAGGATTTTCCTGCTTACTCTCACTAGTTAACACCACTAGCAAAACTTTATAGGATTTTTTTTTTTGTTTAGGCCCAAACAAAAAGTCAAAAGAAGGGAACCCTGTAGTAATCTCAAAGAACAGGGCAGAACTGTGAAGCTAGAAGTAATGGAGGTGGGAAGGGCTAGCCTGACCATTATCCACACAATTTCTTCTCAACTTTAGATATACATGAAATTGTTTAGAAATAAAACAAAATTTCCATACTAAGCAGAAATAATTATTTGAAGAAACAATTTGCATTGGCTATGATTTTTTAAATGTCATTAGTGTTAGGCTTTTGTTATGTTGTGATTTCACTATTATTTTCCATCTTTAACCATTAAAAAAAAAGTGCCTACTGGAGCCCAAGTATTTAAATTCTAGCTCCAGGATAATTATATAAACAATTTAAAAATCTTTCATTTCTTTGGGCTTTGCTTTTTACTTCATTATTCATAACTAACTAATTGTATAAATGGGATAAATCTAATGGGGAAAGGCAGAATCTGGCTAAGAGCTTGAGCATCCTGTTCAGGGTTGTTGCACCAGAGTTTACTTTTGGACTCCATTTGAGCTTCCTTTAGCTTGCAGTGTAGGTGTGTCCTTGACCCAAAGGTTTAACCCCTCTTACAGATATGTCACTAACTGATGTATAAAGGACATCTGTCCTTAGCCCTGAATTTGTAGGGAAGCATTCCAACTTCAAAATGGAGACTTAGATCATGAATGTAAAAGATCCCGAAGTCAAACTTCTTTTCCTCCCTTTCTTTTCCTTTTTCTTTCCTGATTTCTTTCTCAGTGATTTAAAAGAAAATAGACAGCGGGTTATTAATTGCATGTCAGTATATTTTTTTTCTTCCAGGGCCTTGGAGGTTGGTGGAGATGATGATTTGGGGACTTTTATAATGGTGGGTGGCTCTGTATTCAATCTTTCTTATCCTTAAATTTGGCCTTGCCTTCCTCCCCGCTCTATGCTTCCACTTGCACATGTATAGAATTCCGTTCGGTTTAGATCAAAGACAGAGCTGGTGGTCTTGGCTTCTGCGAAGCCTCCTAACTATCACCCCCATACAGTAAGCATCCCCCTACTGCCAACACAAGTAGCCTGCGAAGCCGGTAGGTGTCGCTCTTCCCCTGTCGGCCAGAGCTAGGAGCCTGGAGCTGGCCAGGGGCAGTGGTTGCCCCGCCAGGTGCTCTTTCCCCAGAGACACATTAGGGCAGTAGATAGTGTCTCGTAGCAGTAGAAATTCACCTTGTTCACCTGGTCTTAACACCAGGGATTCGGTTCCACTGGCCAAGATGGAGAAGTTACAATCAGAGGAGAGGAATAATGGCGCTTTGGGTAAAAACTGCCCTACAGAAGTAAAGAGAAATGTGGAACCTCTAGGCAAATGCCGCTTCCCTCTAGATCACAGACTTTCATTCATCTCTTTCCACCTCCTCTGGGCAGTTTTGGATTTGGAATGCCCTAGCAAAAAATCGGAGACTAGGGGCTTAATCAGCTCTTTAGACACCTCATTAAAACTAAGCAGGATTATGCATTACTTCAAATAGTAGCTTCGTTGATACTATGCCAAAGGGAGAGTGAACAGTCTTTTCCCCCTACCCTTTGGAATTGTTCTAAAAGAAAAGAAAAGAAAAGAAAAGAAAAGAAAAGAAAAGAAAAGAAAAGAAGAAAAGAAAGAAAAGAAAAGAAAAGAAACATGGAGCGTGGCCTGCTGCAGTTTTTTTTAAGATACAGAAAAATGCATTGTAATTGGGTTCATATCTGCCCTCCTTCCAATTCTATATTATTATTATTATTATAATTATTATTATTATTATTATTATTATTATTATTTACTATCTCAAAGCATCACTAGCAAAGTGTTTCCTCCTCCGGAAATCTAACAGTTAGCAAGTACTAGGGATCTGTATTAAAATTCTGGGCATTTATAATTGTTCTCCCTTCTTTGGAGTCCCGTGGCTCCCCTGCTCTCTCAGCTTTAGCTTGTCCTTCTGGTAAGATATTGTTAATCAGCATCATCCTTTTCCTGTGTGCTTCCAAAGAAAGATGTTTGGCTTCTGGACACTGAGAAGTGCATTTTACAATAGCTAAATCCTATAGGTAACCGCAGATTTAATTATGTTTGATATCATTGCGTACAGGGAAATCATAGCTCTCATATGAAAGGGAGGGCCCTATTTATATATACTTGATTCGGAGCCCCTTGTTCTCTAAAGATTGAAGCTAAGTTTCAAAAAGGAAGTGTCTATTTGTTTAATTAAAAAAAACACCCACAACCTTGTTCGATCAAGATTTTCGGACTTTTGACCATTAAGTCAGTTTTTTGAAAATCTTGACTTTGTTGGTATCTCTCTTTTCTATAAGTAAATCAAATGGGGAGGATGGAATTTTGGAACAATAACAACCTTTCCCTGAATTCCATTTCAAGTGCAAAATGTCTCACTATAAATTTAATCATTGGAGATGGCTAAGGAGTGGATATTGTGTAGCTGTGATCTAGGGGAGAGAGGAAGGTTTTCTTTTCTTTTCTTTTCTTTTCTTTTTAAGACAAACCTAATTTTAACATGAAGCTAATGTGTTGTTGATAATCATTATATAAATGAGAAGCTTTTAAGATATAAGATAAGCATCTATCCTCTTAAATTATATCTCTTACACGATTCCAAGAATTACTTCTGATAAAGACAAAAAACAAAACAAAACTAAAACATGTTAACATCTGGAGGGAAAACACGTGAAGGGTGTGAAGTTCAGTATGACTTGAATTTTTAGCTCAGGAATGTCCAAATTCCGATATTTGGGGAACTGTCCTCTCCTTTAGGTTCTCTTCTTTCCTTTTCTGTCTCTGATATCTCTGTATCTGCGTCTCTGATTCCGTCTCTGTCTCCGAATATCTGGGTCTGTCGGTATAAGTGTCCGTCTCTAGGTCTCTCTCTCTGTCTCTCTCTCTGTGTCTCTCTGTCTCTCCCTCTCCCTCTCCTCTATTTATTGTTCAAATCCTATCACTCAAGTTAGTATTAAAGTGGCAAGTCCCTGGCACAGCAGCTGTCCTTAGCTTTCTCCCTATGGCACTTTGGGGCGGTGGTGGCGGCGGTGGCGGCTGGAAGGTGCAGGGCCAGAGAGGTGGTCCCTTTTGCAGAAAAAAAAAAAACTGCGTGCAGAGGAGTTGGGGTGTGTGCGGAGTTGCGGGGCTTATTCAAATGCCGCCCGCTGCTGCTGTGATTCGCAGGGACTCGGCCTCCATATGGTAATGCTGGGCGGGAGGGGGAGGAGGCGGGGGGAAGAGAAGAGGGGAGGGGGTGAAGGGGGGGTTCAAGCACGGCTCGCACGGCAGCCGGGCTGGGACAGAGCACCGGCACCGGCGGCAGCGGCGGCAGCGGCACTCCCCACCCTCCAGCAGCACCCACCGAGCCACTGAGCCACCGGCCCCGGGGTAAGCAACAGCTCACACACAGCAGCGGCGGCGGCGGCGGCGGCAGCAGCAGCAGCATCTGTGACAGACAGTTAAGGCGCTTCGGGTTACTACCCTGCGCCAATAAGGGAAATTAGAGACAGAAGAGGAGATTACATAGAGATCAGATATAGAATGTAGACCTATATGTATATAGACACAATACGTGGACACACATGCATATGCATAGACCTATATATGCACATACAGGAATCTCTAAATACACACTCATCTCTACACCTAAACATCTCTCTAAACACACACGTCTATAACTGCTGTGTGTGTGTAGGTACCTGCATGAAAGCATGCAGGTGTCGGTTAAAAAAAAAAAAAGCGAACAAACCCTGGGCACACACCAAAACAGGTTTAAATTTAAGCCAAACTAAAAAAGACACCTCCCACTGAATTGTTTTAGTCACCTAGATGCTCCCCAACGTTACACAAAAATGTGCAGTTCTGAAATGTACCATCCTGAAATCAGTTATGGAATCTGACAATTATTCACAAAATGTGCTGAAAATGTACTTTAGGGATATACTGTTGCTATATATGGTAAGGTAAGAACTAACCTAATGGATGAGTTTCCGTTTTTTTTTTTTTAATGTTTTACGTGTAGCCATCTGACCACTTTTTATTGGGTGCCTTATCATATGAAGACTTTAGTGTAGGGCTTGTAAAAACTAGATCTAGAAGCAAAGCTGGAGATACCATAAGAATTAAGGTCTAGGTGCTGAGAAATGAGTGCTGGAGAGTATGGAATGGAAAATGACACCCTGCTCTACATTGGAAAGAAAAATAATGTATGTAATCTCGATAGCCTTGGGGCAGGGTGAACTCTTGCCTTAGACACTCATGCAGGTAAGTCATTCATAATGAAACTAATTACCTGTGCATGTACTTAGTCTAGTTTAATTGAAACTTCACGTGTGCATGTGTTGCTGTTCTTCTGGGCTTTGTTATTATGGATTCATTCTTTTTAAGTTAGAGCATTTGGGTATATGAGAGAGTGGGCATTTCTATTTTTATTCTGCTTAAAGATATCTGATTACAAAGGCAGATTGTTACAAAGGGAAAAAAAAACTTACTAGCAGGACTGCTGCTTTAAATGTAACTCAAGGCCTGTAAAATTTAAGGACAAAAAAAAAGGCATGATCTCTCTCTCTGTCTCTCTCTGTCCCCACATATATATACATACACATACATACATATATACGTATACGCACATACATATATAACATATGCAGCAAATAAGAATGCTTTTCCAATCAACGTTTGGCATCTAGTTTCAAGCCACACGATTTAAAAATGAAATGGAGACTACATTATTAATGTAACAGTTAAGGTACGACATACAACATGGTTGAAAATGTCTTCCTTTCGGAAAGCTGTCTTTTCCAGTGTCTACACATTTTAAAGAGAATATTTTGAAATGAGATTCCTGAAACCAATAGGGCAATAAATGCGTAGATTGCTTTGTAATTCCGCACGGAAATCGTAGAAATTCTTGGAAACAGTTCCCATTACACGCATTATCTATAATGCCTTTGCCCCCCCCAACAGTATTTTTGTTAATATGAAGTTAATTGGGCGATCAAACTTTCAGCCATGAGATGTTGGCATTATCACCGATTAAGGTGTATGTCAGGAAAATGTGTCTCTTCTTTTAGGACCGAACAAGCATGGTGTGCGCCTTGAATTCCATATATTAAAGATGTGAATATTTGAAACCTTAAATAAATAGAAGCCAAGGAGGAACCTGTGCATAAAATATAGCATAGATAGCAGAGACTCGGCAAAAAAAAAAATTAAATATATAATATAATATATATATTATATAGTCGAAAGGAAAAAAGAAAAATAGATAAAACGATAGAACCTGAACTTTTAGCGAATTAAAAAAATGCAAATATACCTTTACATATGCATCAGTATTAAAAATAATACACGCTGGAACCAACAGGAGCATCAGCAGCAGGAGGAGGAGAAGGAGGAGGAGGAGGAGGAGGAGGAGGAGAGGAGAATGGAGGCGCAGCAGAGACCTGATTATGCATAGCTGGAGCTGCCTCCTCTCTAACCTGTTCTTCTCTGTGCAGTGCTGCAGGCCGTCCTCAGCCACCCACAGAACAGGAGCAGAAACAACCTTCCCGAAGGCTACACCATTTATTTTTCTTTTTTGGGTTTTTGTTGTTGTTTTAGGGGGATTCCACTCTCCCTTTAATTAAAATCTTCAATAAAAGGCGATCGCGCCTGGAATGCACAGTCTCCTCTTCTGCAGGATTTGCATATTTTTTTAATGCCCTAATTTCCTTGATGTATGTAAATGTAGCCGGACGTAGAGTGAGACATGGAGCTGACGTCAATGGACGTGACCTCGCTGCTAAACCTTGAACGTGAAGCTGGGATGGGGGAAAACACGGAGAGGGAGAGATGCAGGCAGCAAACCCGGCAAGCCAGAGTGGCAGTGGCGGCGGAGGAGGTGGCGGTTCCAGCAGCAGCAACAACCGCAATTGGAGCAGCCAGCCCAGCAGCTGGAGGAACAGAGGTGGCGGCGGCGGCGGCGGCGGCGGCATCGGCAGCAGCAGCAGCAGCAGCCCCAGAAAAAACTGAAGCAGTGCAACATAGGGAGCTGGCCTTGTGGGAACAGCGGCATTCTCCGGTCGTCTTGTTTAAAGCCTCCTCGCCACCGGTTTTGCAACAATCACAAGCTTCCAAGCGCCTCCATCCCACCAAATAAACATTTTTTTAAACAAACAAACAAAAAAATTCCCTGCGAAACAACAACAAACAAAAACCCCAAACTAAAAATTAAACAAATATTTATTCTCAGGTAGCTATTCTGAAGACTGAAATTGGAACATTATTTTCGCTTCTCTCCACCAGAAGAGGAGGGGAAGAGATCATGCAACATCAAATCTGTTCCTAAAATATGCTTAAGATACACGTGTTCTCAGTAGGTAGAGGTAAATCGTCCAATTAACTTATCAGTGCTTCTTGTTTCTGTACTTATTTTACCTGTCGACTTAGGATTCTCATGGTCAGTTCTGCTCTATTAGCACTTATTGCAATGATATGCTCTATGGTCGAGAGTGAGGCAATGACTTGGGGAAAGAGGAGAGGGAGCCAGGCAAGGAAGCCGTGTGTGTTTGTGTGTGTGCGCGCGTGAGCTTGTGCGTGTGCACAGCGATCTTTCTAAGTTCCCGTTTGTACTGTGGCTCTGTAGGCCAATCTTGGCCACCTCTGCGCTTGGCTTAGGCTTTGGTTTCAACCTTTTGAAGAGGAAGGCCAAGGGAAGATTGACATCCTAAGCTAGTTCACGTTTAATTGTTTCGAAGAAAAAGAAAGAAAGAAAAGGACAGAAGAAAGCAAGAGATAGGGGCGACAGAGAAGAAGGCTGGCTGGGAGAAGGGGTTTTCGGAATAGGATCTCTACTCTGCAGGAAGACAGTTCACATCAGTCCTGATCTCTTGCTTGCTTCTTCCTGCTCTCTCGGGCAGTTTTCTGTCTCGATAGCACTGGGAGGCTTTGCCAAGGAGGCTGCAAATCTCAAAGATGAGCAAGGGGACCTTTCATTTTATTTTAGACCTTCTTCCCGCCACCCCCCATTCTCCCTCTCCTAGTGCCTAAAGGAAAATGAAGCCAGCATGTGACCCACAGACAGGGAGAGTGAATGACAGGCAGCAACTTCGCGTGCTCGGCTGGCCAGCCCAGCCCTAGCAGCCTGGCACAATGCCGCCTGCCACCTGCCTACGGCCTTCTTTTCTCAAGACCTGGTGGGCACGGAACTCAGCACCTATAAAGGCGGAGGGTCTTGGAGAGGAGGGGGAGTAATTCCAGAGTGCTGGTGCCCAGGGGGAAGGCGAAAGGAGGGACCTGGGGAGGGCTGTGGGGCAGAACGGGCGAAACCAAGGGCGGCCGACAGCTCCCCAGCCCTTTATCTCCGCAGCCAGGGCAGGGTTTGTTGTTGTTGTTGTTGTTGTTGTTGTTGTTTTCCTATGTACCCAGGAACGAGCTATGTTTTTCTGGCATGCTTAGGGCCACAAGGGCACGTGTGTGTGTGTGTGTGTGTGTATGTGTGTGTGTGTGTGTGTGTGTGTGTGTGTGTGCGCGCGCGCGCGCGCGGGCTGGCGGGTGCGGGAGCGCGCTCCTGCCAAGCAGGAGCGGCTCCCGCCAAGGACACGCTTGGTTGTCTGTCCTCGGGCTGCACTTGGCGGGAAATCTGTGGGCTGACTGGACTGTGCTCTCCGCCTCCGGCCCTCATTACTGCCTCCCTTCTCCCTCCAGCCGCCACATTTACATATGGGGCCCTCATCAGAATTTTTACTGCGTCCCTCCCCTCCTCCGCCTGCCTCTCATTACCCGCAAACGTGCGCGCGCGTGCGCATACATACACACACACACACACACACACACAGAGACCCTCACACGCGCGCGTGCACACGCGAGCGCAGACACCCACACAGAGGCTTTAGCAGCCAAGCACAGTCTGCTACATCTAACTCCACAGCCACCCATTAGCACCCGTAGCCCCTCACCCTTCAGTGTACTCCCAATTAGTGCAAAACCTTTCGACAAACCACACGTACACACATACACACACCCACAAGCACATATACAACCTCCTCTCTTATAATCTTCCATGTAAGCACACTTCCCCAATTCACATTCATCCTTCCTCCTACCCTTTCCGAGTCACCCCTGTACAAACAACACACATAACTACATAAAAAATACTAATGCGCTTTTCTCTCTCCCTCTCTCTCTCCCTCCCTCCCTCCCTCTCCCTCTTTCTCTTTCAAGCCTTTTTTTCTTTTCCTCAAATGGATAACCTTTTCTGGCTCATCTCAGGTGTCTTTTGAATAGCTTAGGACCGTAATGAATAAAAATCTTCCAAATGTTTCGCTTGTCTTTAGCCAAACACATTTAACAACCAAACAAAAGGAGGGGGGCTTGAACCAGGAGACCTTTCTTTAAAAAAAAAAAGTCCAGGCAAAAGGTCATTCTCCAAGTTTGTAAATAGAATTGCAGAGAGAGAATCCTAAAAGAGGAAGAAAGGAGAAGGGAAAAGGCTTGAAACCCACAAGTTACACAAAATGGTGTTCTGCCTGGAAAAAAAAAGACAGAAAGCTAGCTATTCTTAAAAAGTGAATCCTAAGAACCCAAGAGAGAAAACTGGAGGGGAAGAAGAGAGAGGGGGCGGGGGGGAAGGAAAATAAAAGGCAAAAAAGGTAAAAAGAAGTTTCCAAAGAAATGTGTGATTTCTCTCCTACAATAGGAAAATGTAGCCATGGTTCTTCTTTAGACTAGACATTTCTAATTTGTTCCGTCTGTCAGAAGGGGACTATGAGAGGTTTTGGTGCAAATTCATTATCTCTGGCAACGCATAACGTATAGTAGGAACTGAAAAAGACCGTGGCAATGGATGAACAATAGGGCTTCAGTTCATCAGCAACAAAAGCATTGGGGAAATTGGTTGAATTTCAGAGCACGTCCTCCTCAGCAGAGAGGGCTGGACTAGACCTTGGCCAACCCCCCCAAAAAACTTGCAGAGCCTCACATACAACACTTCACTCTCTACTCTGGGGCTTAGGGAGCAAATATCTGACAAGGAAAAAAAAAGTTGTGCTTTTCTGCTGCTTCTTTTTCGCCCCCTCCCCCAACCCAAGATGGAATCAGCTCTATTTAAACTATTTTAGACTCAATCAAGCAAGAATAATACTATGGAATTTAGCGGCAGTTTTAAACCGTGGTGAAGAGAGAGGCGATCTGAATTTTTGGAGACAAGAAAGACATCTGCATTCTGTGCTTCAGTGGGGGGCTTTACCATGGGATCTTTTCCTCCTGGCGGAGACTTGAATCGCTACTCGCTAGATTTGAGGGCAAATTGTTCTTGCAAAGGAAGAAAACATGTAAGTATCTTTGTGGAGCCTGCAGTAGTGGGTAAAGGTCTGGAGGAGCTTTCATCATGTGCCGAAACCCCACATAGCCCAGGGCTCGTGTCCGAACTGTGTTTTCTGGTTCAGGGAGGTATCTAGATGAACGTGAACTCTACCTCTTGTGTCTGGTTGCCAGGTCAGGAGTACGAGCCCCTGCGCCCCATTGAACAGGTTGCTTTCTTTGCTTCTCTCGAACTTCGACTGGGGACAGGGATGCAGAGCTGATTGCCAGAGGGTGCTTCGGTGGGTTCACTTAGTGATTTGTACTAGTTAATTGATTGTGTGTTTATGATACTAAACCTGTTGATCTTGTGAGAGGTATGAACGGGTATTATGCATTATGTAACATCGAGGAAACAATTTGGAAAGGGTCCTGGTGCAGGTTTGGTTTTGAAAGAGAAAGATTGAGTGTGTGTATGTGTGTGTGTGTGTGTGTGTTCCAGAAGGTCCAACGTATATAAAAATAAACTTTGCGTTCCAGGGTTTAAGATACATATATGTATATAGAAGTATATATGTGCACATATAGATACATGCACACATGTATCTATATCTATATATCTATATTATTATTATTATTATTATTATTATTAACTTGATTCTTCCAGACTCTTGGAGTTGCATTTATTCTTCAATGAAAACTTAGGTTTGATTACGTGCTATTGGCAAACTTATTTATAGTATCCAGCTAGAAGAAATAGATTGGGGGGCATGATTTTGAAGTTGAATAGTCCCTTTACTGGGTTATTCAGGGTTCAGATTCATCAAAAAATCTGTGTTTGATAGTATCTTGGTTAGTTGTAAGAACTTAATCATATTGTAGTTTCAGAGTCTGTACATTAGTAGATCCGGTGAAAAATCCGCTCGATTATCCTTAGTTTAGCCCAGAAGAGGCTCCCGAAGGTCTCTGATTTTGGTTGCTTGGAATTTGCAAAGGGAATAGAGCGCTGAGAAAAGCATTCGCATTAGTGTCTGAAGTGTTTTCTTTTGCAAATGTAGCCGAGGTCGTTGAATTGGGAATGTGTAGAAGGGTCATTTCAGCAGTCCAATTGATCAGAACTTAGACGACAGTGCCCTATCATGTCATGGCCACGGTCAGGGGCCCAGGCTGCTACACAGGTTGCAGCTGCCACAGGCCCAAACACAGAAGGTAAAATCCAGTTTCCTTGCTCCCCTCTTGCCCACCTTGTGCCCCCACCCACCACCAACCTTGGCAGTAGTAATTACAGCTCTGAAACCAATCGTGAGCTCCAATAGACAACATAATTGAACGTGTGTAATACCATCACATTACAAAATCAACATCCTCACCCCCACCTCCCTCACCAAAAAATCAATGGTAAAATAAAGGCAACCCATTTGAGAGAGCAGGAGGCTACTTAAAGACTTGGGGTGAGGGGAATAAAGAAAAACCTACCACTTTACAGCAATCATGTTTTACATTATTCATTGATTTATAAGGGGGAAAGAACCAATCAGGAAACACAGACATGAATGCACATAACCCATGTACAGTGACTGTACAGTAAACTATTTGCATATTTCTAATGTATTAGACAGATTCCCATTGTTTGAAAGATCTGAAAATTCAGTGATGAAAATGTTTGGAAAATCAGACATTTGGCCTATCTAAAAACTCTCCTTGGGTTGAAGGCAGCCTCCTTCTATACCTACTGTATGGCAATTTGCAATTTCAAATACCTCATGTATTTTTTTTCAAATTTTTCACCCTTTCTTCCAAATTCAAAAATATTGCTAATCTCAGAAGCTTTCCATATTCTGCATATTTTGTATTGTCATTATTATACATGTCTCCATTTACATGTAAATTAGCATATTTAACCCTTTGGATGCTAAAGCACAGTACATACTGTAAGTCTGCTATATGGTAACATAATGACATTTTAAGGAAATATAGAAATTGCAATAGTTTAAAGAAATATTTTGCTCTTACCGCATCCTCCATAGCATCCTTTTTAGCATTCTAAACAAAAATAAACACTAGTATATGTTAAAACTATGACCTTTTTTTCTTGGCTATTTTTCAGGTGAGACTACAAAGAAGCATAAAATGAATAGACAAACACCACAAGCAAAGGTAATTTTAAAATTAATATTTAATAAAACCCAAATGACAGAACCTAAAATGCACTATTTACTGTGTAGTATGCCCATAGTATTTCATATGACTCATATTACACAGTCCATGCAGTATGCAAAATTCAAGAAAACCTAAGTTTCCATATTTTTAGTTTGGTATTTTATTATGTAGCCCTTTGTATGTCATATATCAACCATAACACAAACATAACCTGTAATTGCCTATAAAAAAGAAATTCTGGATACAGAAGAAATAATAGGACACTTTTATTAGAAAGCAAGCCAGTCAAGTACCTTACTTGAGCTATACAAATAGCTGTAATTAAATGGCTTTTATATAGGAAATGGTTGCCTTGACTGTATTAGGAGACTGTGGTTTACATCTATGTGAATTACACAAACTAAGTGTGAAAGGGAGATTCCTGCAATGGCCTGATTCTTTATGTACTCCTCAGTACCAGAAAAAGGATTCAAATGTGTGCTCTATTTGCATGTACAGAAAATAATTCATCTGATTCAAAGATTTCAATGGAAAATCATAACTTTCCAATTTAACTTGAACAGAGATTGTTTATTCCAAGAAAGCCAGGATGTTTCATTGTACGTCACAGCCATCTGGAGACCTATAAAAAGATTAGAAAACAAGCATGACAATCACGTCCTAATCTACTAGCCATTAATGGGAATTTATTAGAGAGTGAACAGGCAAGCCATTTGGATTCCGTATATCTTTCAATATGCAGACTCTTTCCAAACTGGTATTCCACCTCTTAGCTAAGTAGCTTTCTGAGGAGCAAATATAACCGAAATGAAAACATGTAGGTGTTATTAGTTTCTCTTAACAATTTAGAATGAATATATATATATATATATACATATATATATATATATATATATATGACAGACACTTCTAGAAATCTTCAGCACAATTGCTTCAACTTGTCTCACATTTTAGATAATAATATAGTTCTTGAAATTGTATATGAATAATGGCTATATAAACCTTGGCAACATCCACAGTAATCAGGGATTCAATGTTGAGCCTTTTGAGGGTATCTGTGATTGCTAAAAGTCCTAATAAATAATGGAGAGTCAGAAGATTTAATTGGTAATATGGCTAATGCACAGTGAGTTTATAATCTTCATGTTGTCAATTTTCACTACCTTGGGCTCCAATAATTAATCTACAGTATATATATGGAAGATGTAGTGACTAGTCCTAGAGTCATTTGGTGTGGCTAGGTGAAACTCCTCAGGGTTGCATATGCTATTTAAAGATAATATTTTCTTGTATCTTTAGGGTAAAGTTATCTCATATGTATACTATGTTTCACATGTAATTTCTCAAGGTTTCTGGACATGCACTTGATGTTAGGACACAGATATGTGTATATATCCCACACGTGTGGGGTGTACAATATACAGCAAAACAACATGTTTACACACATACTCACAGAGTAATACACACTATCACATATATGTATGTGTGTATATATATTCATATGCATACACACACATACATAAACATTTGTGAGGAGACATACAAGCATACTAACATACCTACAGAGACCTTGTCATACTGAAAAACATTCTTACTAAATCTGTTCAAGTCTGTTCAAAATCACATGTCTACTTTGTGTAATACACAAAGTGAGATCACTAGTGAGTAGGTTTCTAGCTAATGGAGTACATCTTCAACAAACTTAAGATATACCGTATTTCTGCCAGAAAGGCTCATTAGAATTGTACATAAGTCAAAAAGCATCATGTATTTTTCCACATATTCAATTTCAGATCCAATAGTTTGTGTTTTGACTATAATCAAGATGATCAAACAAAGTTATTCTGAGTATTTCCCTGAATCACACATTGTTATTTTACTTGTGCATTTAAGACATAACAAAGGCCACAGATGTGCATTTTTGCTACCTCTTATGTTACAATGTGAGAAGACAAAATGTAACAGGATATTTTTAGACTTACACAATTTTCTTTAAAGCTGGCAAGAAATATACTTTAGAGATTATCTAACCCTACCCCTCCTCTCATTTTATAGATGAGGAAATTGGGGCCTAAAGAGAAGTGACTTGCCCAAAGTCCATAGTATAGCTTATTCTTTATATTTAATACAGGACTGCTTATCTTAAGAAGTAAGTATCTAGGAACAGCCTCTACAGGAAAATGTGATGTGTTAATAACTTAATTTGTTAAACCACATTTTGATACTTTCAGCAGTGTTTTAAACATTAATCTGGGGCCCTATCAGTAGTGCTTGGTTTGTCTACTGTCAGCTTTTTGATAATGAGTTTTGCTATTCAATTGGATACTTGCATTCATATGTATATTTGTAAGTAGGTAGGTACAGACAATGCTTCATATATATGCAAATAATTAAATTAATCAAATAATATATGACTAATTTAAAGGTGATTTTGCATGCTGGGAAAAAATCAAGTAGACTATACTGTATTAGCGGTATAGTGTAAAGTGAACATGGAGTTTTAGGACATTCTTTTTTAATTTATATTTTAAAGAACCATAACTCATTATTAAGACTCTAAAACAGTCTATAAACCTGATCTGTACTGAAAATCCATCTTGTGCTATGCAGAATACAACCTAGATTTGCCATTGAAACCACTGGCAATTTGATAAGTAGACATTATAGCTAGACTAGAGAGAGCTAACGAATTATCAGAGGAGATAGCATGAAAAAAAGAAAATAAGTCTTTAAGTATTTGTCCTCTGACAGAAAAGTTTCACAAAAAAGTAAATGACTCATTAATGTGTGATACAAGATTCCTTTTTGAGGAGAGAACAGAGGTGGGGGTGGGGGTGGGGAAGAAGGAGGTGGACATGGACTAAAATTCTTAGGCTCTAGGTCTTATATAATCCATATTTCATGAACTGAAAATACTCTTTCACAGCTGTCTTGAGAAACATAAGTATTTTTCCCTGTGAGGAAAAAAAATGATTAAAATAATTGGAAATGGGCCAGAATTTTTATTAAGGCAAAATATAATAACATTAGACAGATACTGCTTCTATGTTTACCCGAGCTGAATTCTAACACATACATGAACAGGGTCACACACAGGATGACACATGTACAGTATAGATATTTCAAAAGACACTGGAGTCAGGGTGGACTCTGCTGCTTACAGCATTTCTTTATAAACTTACAGGCCAAAATGCCTTGCACTATCGCCATGGTGCAAATACCTGAAAATCACTAGAGATACAAAACATGCCTGAGATGCGAAGCCATTAAAAACACAACACCAGAGCAAATTGTCAATGTAATTACACATCGACTCACTGCGTAATACAGATCTGATTCCCAGTCTCAGAAAGCAAGGCCCTGCTTTAAGCAATAGCAAACTGCCTCACATCTCCCTGCCCATGCAGTCTGCCAGAAGAGAAATGCAGGCAAAGACGTTACCCAGATCTGAAATGCTTTTATCTGTCCTTAGAGAAAGATTTCTTCCTGTCTTTGGATATTAGAACGATCTACACTAGCAACAAGAAAGGTAAAAGGCCGCGGGTTGATTTTCCAGGAGCAGTCGGTAGCTCTAGAGGAAGAAATGTTGATTGAGAAAATAGGGATTGTTGCAGTGCTGCTGCTGCTGCTGCTGCTGCTGCTGCTGCTGCTGCTGCTGCTGCTGCTGTTGCTGTTGTTCATGCAGCAGGCGCGGGGGCAGATCGCTGATCACTGATGCATATCAATAACCATGTACTTGAGATTTCTCATGACATCATCATTACCTTGGTCTCCCTCGGTCTCGAACCTTTGACCTTGCCGGGCTGGTCCACATTTTGACACTGAAAGCCCCTCCAATGATGGCCCTTTTCTCCTTCTTTCAGACCGGGGGCAGCAGCACGCCAGCAAGACGGCATCTTCTTCTCCCCAGCCTAGGAGCCCTGTGAAATCGAGGATCTTCCCCCCTAAAACACACACACACACACACACACACACAAGATATTTGCAATCAAGCTGCCTCCATTTGGTAAAAGCTCACGGTGCATAATCCAAAAGGATCAGGAGCAGATCCTTGAATCAGCTTGTCACTTCTTCTATAAAATGGGATTTTGTTTTCTGCTTTACACTGCGCTGGAAATTGTCGATGGCTTTATACATCTCTATAGAGGAAGGCTAAAGGGTCTTTCCTGAGAATGAAGCAATTTACAATGCAAATAGAGGCCTGTGAAGGGATGGATGCTTCTCACTCTTAACAGCCTGATGCACCCTAATAGCTGGTTTTATTTTCTGATATTAATAGATGAATTGTTGGTTCTCGCTGCCGGAAATTACTTGCTGAAAGGAAAAAAAAAAGTTCGGAATAAACTTTGAAGGCAACAGATCTCCTTTGGATGTGTATTAGCTGCACACACACCCCAACCCATAACAGGTCACAATTGTAAAGAAAGGATGCATCTTTCAAAACCACTGAGAGTACTCGAGGAGGAAGCAACACGTCTGTTTGTCTGAAGGAACCTGGGAGTCTGGATTCTAGCAGAGAGCAAAGTCTTGTGAGGGAAGCGAGTTGTTATCTTTGGTTATCTAGCTGTATGAGTGTATTGGTCTTCATAAAGCTAGATAACCGAAAGTAAAAACTCCTTCAAGATCTTCGAGGAGCGTGTGAAAATGAAAGACCACTTCAAGAAACTAAAAACAAGAAAGGTCAGGAATACTTATTGAATCTAATGTTTTTACGGCTAAAGGTGGGATTAGAGGAAGTTAAATGACACAAGTAGACCAAAATATGAAGTTGTCAGATGCCTTGGGATGAGTTAAGAGCTCAAAACAAGAAATTTGTAGTTCTTATGGGTAAACAATGCATGTGCAACTTTTACTGTTCTACGACAAAAAGTTCTATTTTATGGGCTGGTCTTTGTTTTTGTTTGTTTCTTTTATTTTTATTTTTGCTTTTTAGAAAGATGTGTAGAGGTTGTTACATATCTATTTAAAGAATGATTTTATGCTGTTAAATGACATATACAGTATATGGCCCCCTTCCTTCCCCGAAAAAGCAATATGGGACAGTTTGGAAATTTTGTCTGGAAATCTCTAAAATTTGGGTTAAATTTCAAGTGATTTGAAATTAGGCTTTGCAAAAAAAAAGTTTACACTGGAGTGTAAGGAAGGTTAATAATTTATATCTACTGAGAACTTGGTGAAGCTGCAGAAAATGAAAAAAAAAAGGGATGGCTGATTTTTATTCTTCTATTCAAAATGCAAGGACAGATGCTTCTCTGTTCCGAGAGGGTTTCCTTGAGGAAGCTACTGAAGCAGAAAGACATGATGGAGACGAGATCGCCTCCCCCCTTGTCAAAGTGTTAAAAAATGTTCTGTGTCTTACTCTGCGCCTAGCATTGGAAATGAAAGTGACATTTACGCCAAAACCCACGTGTGCGCCTCCTCTTTTTTTGTTTAAGGATGATCAGATCTATCCAGGAAACAGCTCTGGCATCCCAAACTGAAATAATTAGGACGTATATAGACCTGACAAAAATGGAAAGGGGGTGGGGAATCTGAGGGTCTGTCTTGCCTAATTGATTCCGCTAAACGGAATGCAGGAGATGTGAACGGCTGGACGCTCCTATTCCCACGCTCGGGGGCAAGTGGTAATGCCGCGCCCCGGCAGCCTATGACAGACAGCCCTGTTGGGGGGTGGGGGTATGAAAAAAACATCAAGTGCACCACACCATACTCATCTCCATCGCTTAAGAAAGTAGAGGCATTTCCCACCCACAGCCATCTGCAGGCTCCCAAGTGGGAACACCAACTGTTCTCTTGCTGCTGCATACTGTCTGTTTCTGTTAATTCTATAACCACTGTTTAATCTGTCCATAATTAAGTTTGGCTTTTCTTCTAGAGTTGAGATTTCCAATATTTAGGATAAAGAAAAACTAGCATAAAGTAGTTCCAAGAAGTCTCCTTATTTGTAATAAGTTTGACTGTTCTTTATGTCAAATTGGCAGGTATCAGATTTTGGCCTTCCAACCAACTCGGTTTTTTTTTGGGGGGGTTGGTTTTTTAATTTTGTTTTTAAATCCCTGTATTTCTCATTACAATTACTACAGAGTGGCTACCTTTACAAGTGTTGAGGCATCACCACAATTCACAAGTGTAGGTGCTTAATCTGAATGTGCCATTACATACGCCTTAGAATAAAAGTGCAAAGTGTTCAGCATTATAGGAAGCAGATTATAATAACTCTATGATCAAAGGTTGTTTTGACAACCCACACTTATATGCATTCCCAATAAAGAATCATTTTCTTTAGTCTAAAAATTACTGTTCTTAGAGAACTTTGGCACCTTGGAGGATTCTATTGTAAACGTATCTTTAAACACCTATGTTTGTCCACAAATCATTTTAGTAAACACACATACCTGCATATGTGTTCAAATATATATGCAGATGTACATATACATGCACATATGCAGGGAGAAAAATCGTGACCAAAATGGCGTGTTGCTTCCCAAATGGGCCTACATGACTTCCAGTCCAAAATGCAGCATTCTTTTTTTCTTCTCAAAAGCAGTACATTTTTTCTTGGTAGTTTTAGCTGCTGGCAATATTTAGGCCTGAGGGAGCATGTTATTTTCAGTTAGCACTCTGGCAGACTTTATTTACATAAATTCCCACTTTGGCTGCTATACACGTGCCAAACTTTTACTACTGTAGTGACCGAGGAGAAGACCCTTGTTTATTTACATTTGAAGCTCTGTTTGTGCAAACAACCTTTCATTGTTAAGTGCCTGTAGGCCTTTCATTTACTTCATGTCCAGGGGTGCTATTTACCTAGAGCCATTGTCTACTACAATTAACATTTACATTACAAAGTGTGTGGTTTTCTTTCTCAAGGAGGTTCAATTAAGGCAATAAGATGTTTGCTGGGGAAACCTATTGTTTACTGAAAGCACTCAATGGAGTCAAATTACTTAAGCTTTCGCCTGCGTCTTGGTCTTTTATGTAAATGTGTTAAATATAACATCTAAGGAAAATAAACAATATTATAATTATGTGTTTGCCATTGTCATATCAAACTTGCTTTGTACCATACTAATGTTACATGACTATCAATCAATAAAATACATTTCAATGTTATTTTTTTTTGCTGTTCCACTGTTCTGCTGAAACATGTCCCAATTTTTCTTTTTATATTGCACATCAAACTTCTGACATTTTGTTTTTATGTTAAAGGAAGTACTGTATATCAGCTTGTATCTGAATGGGTTTAAAAGATCATCTATAAAATGACCTTATAATAAGGTGATATTTCTTTGAAATTTGAAATATTGCAGTGGCTTATAGATTTAAGTCAACAGAAGTGTAAATATCAGTTAAGTAGTTCTTTGAAAGCTAGTTTTAACATTGGCAGAAACCGGATCAAGTTTATTTAGCATACCACTGCATTGTCAAACAGTTGGAGTGAAGTTGCAGGTTGCGTGAGTATGCATGTTAACTAGTGGGAACCAAGGCTTATTCTTTGTGAAAGGGGAGCAGCAGATTGCTGTGCAAGGCCAATGTTAAAAAGGCAGCTGAATTTAACACCATCTGGAAGAAAAGATCCCTTCACGACTTTCTCACACCGTCAGACAAAACTAGTGTCTCTTGTTCTGAGCCCTTGTCTATGCAACCATACAATACTGAGTCATTATACTTTTGCTGAGAGAAAATTTGAGAACACAATATGGGTAACCAGTGAATGACCAAGTTTCATTGTGCCCGCTTAAGTCGATTGAAATCTACGTCTAGAGCAATGAATGGTAGTATTGTTTTCCTCACCAGGGCTGTACTAAATGTCAGCACAGTGTAAAGAAAAACTTGAAGTCTGCAAATAACTTACCAGATCTCAATTATAATATTTTCCCACACTAGAACTAATATCATTGCGAAGGGGTACAATGCAGGGGGAAAAAAGTAAAAAATAATAAATTTACTTAGAAGTTATTTTAGTAAGATAAACATTTTAATTTTCTGATGGATAATAACTTGAATTCAGATTGTGGGTTTGGTTGAGAGGCGGAATCTATTACAGAGAAATTGATGTTACAAAGATGCTTCTTGTGCAATTAAAACAGAACAAGAATACTTTATTCCACCCCTCCCCTTACCCTCTGCCCCCCCCCAAAAAAAATAGATAGTTGCTGCTGTATAGTCCCTATTGCAAAAGTTCATTGTGGAACTGGTAGTGTGTATCAATGTGCTGCCAGCTCAGGTTCTAGTTTATATTTTGACAAACGCTGCTCTTCCAAAGTTTAGCATTATGATTGACATTGCAAAGGGACAGAGCAGACATACATCCCCAAAGATATGCAAGGCACTGTTCACCTCCTGGTGTGGATCCCCGTGCCCTTAGAAACACTCCCCCTACTTCCCTTCTTTTGAATTACCTTTTTCATTTGCTATTTTTTCCTGTTATTTTTGCAAATCAGTTTTTATCTTGAGATTTAACATTCACACAAACTATTTGGCAGCAAACAGTTTAGAAGAAGGAAAGGAAGTAGTTCAAAAAGATTATAAGGAGTTGATTATATATGTTTTATTAGGATGTCTGTTTTAAATATAATTGACTTTGCAATCTTCTTATTGTCACCAAGTGTCGCATAGTTCTTAACATGTACTTGCAAAACAATGAGTAATTGCTGTTTTGCTGAATAATACATCTGAGTTGCCAACGTCAAACATGTTATTTTGTATATTTTTAAACAGGAATGTTAACTGCAGGTTTTGACATTCAGCATCCTTTCATGCAATACTTAGAAATAGACCACTAAAATGATACCTGTGAAAAGTAAACACAAAGATAGAGTATGACCAACATTTTTATTAATCTTCTTTAACTAACCATAAAATTAGCAAAGTAACTCAATGATAGAATGATAGAACAGCTTTAACAGAACCTAGATTTTAAAAAAAATCAAAACAAAACAAAATAGGGAATCCCATAGTAGTCAGAGTACTGTTGCAGGTTTGTGAATGGGCATATTCACCGGGGCATCAACCCCCTATTGAACTTACCATTAGTTTGCATTGTAATGAGATAAATGCATTATTTATATTTTCGATGGCTTATTTCTCAAATTCTGTTTTTCTTTCACTGTTTTAAAACAGTGCTTATATATTTTATATGCTATTATTAGTGCTTTGTGCTTTCAAAAAAGAGAGATGAATATGAGATTCTAATTTATTTTGTGTAGTCTGATTATATTTTTTTAAAAAAGAAACTATTGAAGTAGCCAGTAAATGGATGCTCATTGTCTTTGCAGACTAAATACAACTAATGAACATTAGAGGAAAATTTACGTTTTAAGAACAATGACATTTAAAAATTCAATAAATAAGAATCCTATTTTCATTTGTGCCAAGAAAGTATGTGACTGTGATGGTTACAATTTTCTAAGGCTTTGTGTTATTGGGACCAGCATTATAACTGGGGAAATTAACTGGAAAATTTCCTCTCCTCTCTTTTTCATTTAACCAATAACTAAAACACAGTAAAATACATGTATTATGGCCAGATTAGGCTTTGAGACTAACGGCCACTCAGTTGAGTTCAGCAAAATGAATGAATCGAGTGCAAAAAGAAAATGTAATACTTTAAACGAATGTTCCGTCGCAAGTTCTGAAATGAGAATTCACTTCGATTAATCGTACTAAAGAAGTGTTACAGGGATTGGACTTGCACAGTCGTTTCTTCAGTGTCTGAGATTTTAACAGGTGGCTTTGTTAGCCTACTTTTCTGTCATCAGTTCTTGCCAGCATAAGCTAAACAACAGAAGCCAGGGAGATTCACATCAGCTTATAAAAGAGACCTTAGTCTTTAGAATATTTTTTTTCCTCCTGGGTACTATTTGACTTTCCTGTGAAATTAATAGCCAGAGATGGAGAATGGAAATGAAAAGTATATTGGTGCTGTTATTATTGCTAATAATGACTCTGCTGACGGTGTGCCCTTGGTACAGGGTAATGTTAGCTAGTGGGTTTTTGCGTTTGTTTGTTTTTTTTTTAGGATGATAAACATCATTTGCAGGCAGATGTGGCCTTCTGCGTTGGAAGCAATTGTCAGACCAATAGTGAGGAATCTTTAAAATGTGCATTCAGGTACTGACTCTTTGGGGATGATAACTAGTTCTGAGACGTATTTGTTTAAAGGAAGCATCACTGAGTTTGGTGGCTAGATAACATTTTAGCTGAGCAACAGAACAGCGTCTTACTGCTTTCTAAAAATAGACAGGCTTAGCAGCAGGATTGCAAGGTGCGTGTCATGGGAAGTGGACTGAGGATACAGTAGACTGCAACGGCAGAGGCAGCCCGCCCGCCGCTGGGCAGCACAACACCGCTATGTGACGGTCCCCAGCCTGCCTCCCACTGCAGCAGTAGCGACTCTCCCCTCGCCTCAGTGAGCGCCTCTGATTGGTGTTTCCCCGGAGACGGACTGCCAGAGCTTCTCAAGCTTGTGCGCCGGCGCGCTCCCTCACCAGTTCTCGGCTCGCGCTCGCCTCCCTTCGCGGGAGCGCGCTGCAGCCTGGGAAGTTGTGGTCTCCTCCTCCTCTTCCACCTCCTCCCAAGTTCGGGCGCGTCCAAGTTTCTGCTCTTTCCCCTCCCCCGCCCTGCATTTGCTGACTTGCTTAGCTTCTCTGCGCAACTGAGCTCACCGTTTATCAGTTTCCACCTCCTCTTTGTATTGCACTGTGGAGATGCTCTGATGATCACTTTTCTATCTTCCCCTCTTTTTCTCTCTCCTCTTCTTCCTACACACACACACACACACACACACACACACACACACACACACACATACACGCAACTCTGAAGGGAGTTTTTGACCCATCCCTCTCTCCCCTAAACTCAGCTATCAGATTGCAGAGTAATTGAGTTGTGATTATTGATTTGTCATGATGTCACACTATTTTCTATTCACCCTGGAAAATCTTTTAGCTTAGAGGCACGGGATAGAAAGAAGGCTTTCCTCTTTGGCATCTCGCGATCCAGTTAGCTCTACAGGGCCCTTTCCTCCGTGATTAAGAACTCCTTCCTATATCTCACTTTCTTTTTCTTTATTGGTTTCCTTTTCCCAGTAAATTATAAATTGCTTTGATGGAGATTTGGGAAATATGATTTGCTGCAAACAAGCAGTAATGGAAGGAGAGCACTGTGTAACTTTTTTAGAAGCAGGCTCTGTACAAGTGTCTACACTGGGCCATTTAGTATTAGGTACGTAATACAACAACTCTTTCTTCCTCTTCTCCCCCACTGACACAAAGGCTCATTGCTCATCTTTCCATCGTCAGATTTGCTAGAAATATTAATCTCCTTGTTTGGTGGGTACAGTATAAAAAAACTTATTCAGAGATTACTTTAAAAAAAAAAACCTGGGTCTTAAGCACTTACTAAAGCCAGTTAATAACATCATGCATGGACATTTAAACTTGTTGTAAGTTCCAGAGAGGATTAGAGAGAAATCATGCTGTGCGCAGCTAATGATACCATCTTAACTCTTTAACTGGGAGCTAAATCCACCTCGTCTGGCGCACGAGCTCCCTTCTCTGCGTCCGTCCCGCGTGAGTTAAGGAGGAAAGAGGAAGATCGCAGACAACTTGACACTTGGAAAAGGGGAGGGAGGGAAAAACAGGGAGACATTGGTTTATAGTGAGTTTCGGGTAAATATGCCTGTTAATTGTGTCATTCTAAACTTTAGATTAGCATCGAAAGTGAATGTTAACTGTGTTTTGCGAGAGTATTAGGGGCCAGGAAAGAATATCTAGCGCCAAAGATGCCAAACTTCTTAATTCATAGGTATATGTCACAAGCGATGGGCTTTCCTTTAAAGCCGCTTGTAACAGAATGTTGAGGAAGGCTAATTGTCTACAAGCAAAATTGTGTTTTTGAAGTCTGTTGTTTGTTCCGGTGGTAGTTCTTTCGTGCCTTATTAACAATAGCCGCTTTTTGCCACTAGTTACCAGAGTAGCCAGTCAGTACTCCCTTTTCCCAAACAGATTTATTTAACAGATAAACCTCGAAACAAATGGTAAATGACTGTCATATGCTTACTCCCTTATCAAGTTTCAGAATTGATTACAATTCTAACAGGGATGGATCTGAATTTGCGTGAACTTTCTGACGGGACAGATTAGAAATAGTTTTAGCAAAATGTTTTGCAAGAGTTAGTACATCATTAAAACACACATACATCCCAGAACAGTGTTCTTTTGATTCTGTCCCTAGGTAGCTGACTGACTGAGGTCTTGTCTTTATCACTATTCCTTGCTTAAGTACTCATTGACATAGGCTAACGAGTATTTAACTGCAGTTTCCCTTTTTGCTATTTCTTCTGAAACCTTTAAAACTCAGTAAGAGGTACATTTCTATTTCCTCTGGTGATTGGGCAGTAAGTGATTGGAAAGCAATAAGGATTGATACTGATGACTTTGCCTATTGGAAATAAATATTTCTGTGATCTATTCAGAGTTAGATTGAAGGAATCCCTTCAGGTCAAGTACAAAAATTACATTCAGCACCTCCTGTGTTGAAGAATTCAATTCTTTGTTTCTAAAGGGGGTGAGGAAGTGAGAGGTTTAAGGGAAGACTTCAGCGGTAATGAATAGTACCGAAAATGAAGTTAAAAGTTTAACACAGAAGGTAGATAATATTATCAATGAATAAACTTATTGGATATGGCTTTGATAGGATTATCAGGCCTAGTTTGGTGGAGAACAAAGTTAACTTTGCTTTGAGTGTGCCTTATGTGGAGACACTGTTTTCATGAAGACAGAGCAATTGCAAGTCAGCACCCCACACCTAACCTGCTGGTAGGAGTCAAAGCCAAAGTGTAGCTAGAATGAGGGTGTTTCTCTTTCTTTAGTTCAGTAAGAATTAAAAATGTATTTGTAAATTCTACAAAAAACCTCCCCAAAACTCAAAATCTTAATCTCTGTTAGGAACTATCTCGGTGGTTCTTAGACATGTCTTATTGTAGAAAGCACCCATCATGTTGTTTCTTTATGCTTTGCATACAATAGGCACCCAAATATGTTATATGTTTAGTTGATTTTTAAAAATTTATGCTCAAAGGACATGATGGACCAATGACTGCTATACTTATATATGAAGAATTTAAAGTTCAATAGAAATAAAAAGTTAAAAATGCCTTCAAATATCTTTAAAGCAGTTGTGGAAACCTTAAATATAAAGTTCACAAGATAACTCACAAATAGTAAATTTTGGAGAATGCATTACATATTTTTGAAAACAATTTGATACATGTTCATCTTTGGTTTGAAAAGTAACTAAGGAGATCATATTTTCTTATCACCACATGAATTATATCAATAGAGATTAGAAAGTGTCAATATTACTAGTAAAATATTTTGGAGGAAAATAATTATACTGTACCTAATCACTTCATCTTATGGAATAGTTATTAAGAGACTTCCTAAGCATGAATATAGATTTTCACAAATGTCTCAAAATAGTTAGAAACTGCTGAGTGGCTCAGTTCTCCACACTGAAGACTAATGCTCAATTAGAGTCTGAAGTCTGAGTTTGCAGATATGACCCGAGACTCCAATGATTCAAATAGCATAGGGCAAATCCTGCATATATTTCTGCCCGATTTGTCTCAGATGGACTATCTGCTAAGGGAGGATCCACAGCATGACTGAGCTAACAGAAAGTAAGTCACCTCTTCAATAGGGAATCCCTCCATTTGCATTCTGTGCTCACTGACATGATAGAAGACTTGGTTTCTGTCATTTTCTGGACTTCAGCCTTAAGGTCTATATTGCCATTTCAAAAAAAAAAAAAAAGAAGCCAAATATTTAGAAGTTAATCATCATCACTGTGCCAAAACTATTTCCTTAACAACTGGAAATGTGAAATTTAGCACATTTTATGTGAAATTTCACTTTAGAGTGTCTTGTTAAAAGTGATGTTTGCTTTAATATTGATTTTTCAGATTCCATATTGTAGTTAAAAGTTCCATTCTGCATAAAATGTAGCTAAAAAGAGAAAATATATATTTGTGCTTCTATCATTTTAAAATGACCATATACTGCATTGCTAGATATTAGAATATCTTGTGCATCACTACATTATTAACTTAATTTAATGCTCAGAGTCATTACCACATTCATGGGTGTCTTTCTGATATCTCTCCAGTCCACTGGATTTTGAAGTGTGATTATGTAAATTTTTTACTGATAAATAAATGACTATAATTGTAGTTGAAATACCACTCAAATTCTTAAGACCATGGCATCTAAATAATATATTATGCATTCCTTAATTATTTATCAAGACTAATTCAAAATAACTGTAGGGCAAAGCATACATTTATTTTTAAATAGCACCCCCTTTTTTGCACCAGGTTAAAAAATGTTCCAGATGGCAAAAAATATGGGGTGGGGGGCAGCAAGAGATTTGGAAAGAGAAGTGTGCAAGAAGAATAAATTTATCCCTCAGATGTAAAGCTCTAGATCAGTTCAATAATACTATCTCAAAGATGGCCATTTCTGGGGCTCTAATGCCAGTATGATGCTAGATGAGTTTACATAGAAATATTAAAAAAAAATAAAACCATGAATACAGGAAAACTTAATTAAAAAAAGATCATAACCCTCCAACAAATCACAAAATGACATCTCCCTTTCTCTTGCAATTTTGTGAGTATAATGGAAAATTGTGATCTTTATAATTGTATAGAAAGAGTAAGCTATACCAAACAGATGCTGCTAAATGTAAATTATAGTTAACCAACATTCAGTTTAGATGTGAAAAAAAATCACAATAATTCAATACTGGATATTCAGTGTGTCTAATAGCACAAGACTGCATTCAAAAATCCTATCTTACTACACCTTTCAAGGCAACTGTGTGTGTATGTGTATTACCTGTGTCAATTCTAATTGTAAAATCTACTCTAATCATACTGTAGAAATCATCTAAAGAATTCTAAGTTCCAGAGCTATACTCATTTCTTTTTTATTCTGCAGACTGGCCACACCTTATCTAGCTACTAATGAAATACAGGAGATTGATTGCAGAAAATCTGTAAGGGAATATTTGTTGTATAGTAAGCCCTGTTTGGTGCATTAGCATTTTGGCATTTTATGCAAATTCAGGGAGAAAATGACTCATGTATATGATTTAATATGCATCAGCAATAACTCATACCATCCTTATAAGAAAAAAGAAATTAAAAATTCATTAGAAAACTAGACTGGTGTCACGACATGGTTAAAACATTATTAAAGCATATTTCAATGTTTTGCTTACACCAGTGTTCTCATCATGGTGCCACCATTTCATGACAAAGGCCGTAGAGGAGAAAACATTCAACTTAAAATGTCTGCTGGCACACATCGCTGGATTTGTGTGTCACTAAACAATGAGCGAGCATAGCCTGGAATGCCAACTATTTAATTAGCACTTTTGGAAGCCATGCATAGAAAATAGCTCATTTACATGCATCTGCTTAGCGATTATTCCCATAAAAAGCTACCAATTTTTTGTTTAATATATCGAGCATTCTACTATTCAACCAATGAAAAAAATAAAAACATGTTATTATTTTAAAACTGTGAAATTCAGAGATTTAATTAAAACATGCAAAAGTCTTGATATTTCTCTTGAAGGTATATTTTAATTATTTAATTTAACCTTAAGTGTGCCATAAAAGGCTGGATGCAAGTAATAATTAAGAACTTCAAAGGGCAACGGAAACCCTCTAACGGTCTTGGTTTAATTAAAGGCTATTATTAGAAAGCTCTTGAATATACAGTTACATTTAATGACAAGTGGTGACTAGTAAATGCAGCATTTGAAAGATATGTGTCTTATTTCAAATGCTACCCTTAGACTCTAGAAAGTATTAGTCACTATCATATTCCATTTTTTAACATAAATGGCATATATTTCTCTAAAAATGCATATTTATCTTGCTTCTAAAATGTCTCTTCAAAGCACTTTACTTTTAATTTTTCATCAATTCTCTTCCCGTCTCTATACTTTTCACAAACAAAGATTATGTTTCAAAAAGAATTTAAATGACTTTAGCAATGTGAGCATATTTTTCAAAGTCATTTCTGGGTATGTGAGTGCCTAAGTACATACATGTGTGCATATGGGGTATGTATACATCTCTGAGTATAAAAATACTTATATCTCAACACAATAGATGAAGATTTTCTCACTGTGTCTTAAAATATAATACGTCATTTGTAAATCTAATTGTTTTCTGACCTAATTCATAATTAAGTATTTCTTAGTAAGATAGCAAGCATGGTAGTATTTCTACAAAATTCATCTCCATTTCATTGATATCATTAGACAATAGGCCAAAGAAAACAGGTAATCACAAACACGTTTTAGAATTCAATAATCCATATACAAAATTTAAACAGTCCATTTGCATAACTTTACTATGAAATTCAAATATATTAACTGATCAGAATAGTTAGTTTGGCCAAAATGAATTCATTTATTTGTGGGTTTGGAGGAACTGAGATAAAACTCAAGACAATTAAATAGTTATATACATACATGTGCATATGCATTATCAATTGAAAATAAGGAAAAGGTGGTTTTTAAAGTCTATTTGGAATACTGTACAAATCCTAATTTGTAATTAAATTTCTCAAGTTATGACTATAATAAAAATTAGATGCATAATATAGAGATAAAAATTTAACTCATGAGTGAAATTTTATGCAAATTTTCCTACAATTTCTGATATTTACCAGAGCACAAAACACTAAACTTGCAAAGAATTCTCTGGCTATATGTGAGTGTGCATGAGTAAATATGTGTTGTCCTTTGTATGGGAAAATTATGGCACCAATAGACCATTAGTAATGCATATGTTTGGGCTTTTATTTTTCCAGTAACGAAGATACTTTTGTACAGATCTACACCCCAGTTTTTCTTTTGCCTCTTCCCCTCTGTGACAAAAAGTGTGGTTTTTTTTGAGGTGGCTAGCCAGGGTAAGACATACATCGAATAACCATGGAATAAAGCCAAGCTAACTGACTCTCAAAGGGATTGAACCCTAGTCCCAGTAACAATAATATTCTCTTACCAAACAGAAGAAACAGTACATGGTGATATGCTTTTGAATTTTAGGTAATGTGTATATATTTTATTTCACTTGATTAGTCTATCTAATCTGGGATGACACAATAGTTCTAAATTAACAAAAAAGCTTACATTTTTTGGCTAATTATAGAAACAATAAAGGTAGACCATTTCTCCTGCCTAAAGTAATCCTTAACTGTAAAATAATACTGTTAAAACTCCAAGTGGTACCTAACTTGCAAGAATAATGGACCTAAATGATTCACTGTGTAGATAGATTTGAGTATATTTGTTGTTGCAAGCAATGGTTAATTTCAATTACATTCAACAAGCATTTATTAAGATCCTCATTGATAGGGGAAACTGTGATAGGTGGTATGGATGAAATGACCAAACTAAAAAACAGGCTTTAAGGAGTTTACATTCTGCCTGGAGAAAAGAGGGGAAGGGAAGGGAAGATGTACAATTTACATAAACAAGTAAATACAAGATAATTTGAGAAGGGAACTAGCAGGAGAGTCTGGTAGGGCTTCCTGTAGAAGGTGGCACCCGAGTTGGAGCTTAGAGGAAACTAAAAAAATCTGAGAGTTGGCAGCAAGGAGAGAATGTGTTCTAAGAATGTTACAAAGGCTTAGGGAGATGGAATGCCAGATTAAGGAATGGCAAACAGGCTATTTTGGCTGGAATTAAGAGCTTATAAAAGGGACGAAGATACAGTGAATTTAGCAAGGTATGCTAGAACAAGATAATGATGCTTTAAATGTCAGCTGAGGAATTTCTAGTTTCTCCTAGGGGCAATAGGGAGCCACTAAAAATTCTTAAGCAGAATGACATGGTCATCCCAGTGCTTTAGGAAGATTATTTTAGCAGCTATAGAGAGGGTAAATTGGAGAAAGGCTGGAAAGTGAAAATCCAATTAGAAGACTATTCCAAACCTGGAGGAAAGAGGTGATGAGGGCCTGCATGAAGGTAGTGCCCATATAAGCCATGTGTGGCTATGAATTTGGAGAAATGCTTAGAAGCTAAAATTGGTAAGACTTGGAAGCTAATCAGATATGGGAGGATGGTTCATAAAACAATTGATTAGGAAATTGTGTTAATGAATTTTCCTTTGAAACTCAGTAGACTAAATAGATTTTTGCATGATGCATCATTTTAGGGTAGAATGAATTCTATCTGATGATATATTAGGTACTTTAATAACTGTACTAACTCTCAGACCACTAGGACAAACATTACTACCTGGTACATAGTAGTTGCCAAATATATACTTATTGCTTGGTTTAGAGAATTCTTACCATCTTGGGAGCTCTATGAATTCCTACTGTCAGTGTTCTGTAGCAACCGATAATTTAAATGCTAGATGGCACAATGGAGCTGGAGTTAAGGAGACATGAGTTCAAATGTAACCTCACATACCTACTAGCTGTAGGGCAAGTCACTCAACTTCTGTCTGTCTCAGTCCTCATTTGTACCTGCTACCCAGGATTGTTGTGAGGATAAAATCAAATAATATTTGTAATGCACTTTGCAAACCTTAAGGGCCTTCCTTAGAGGTTTTTTAAAGTGGTATATAAATTCTAGCTTCTTCTTTTCCTCCTCCTCCTCCTCCTCCTCCCTTCTTTCTTCTTCTTCTTCTTCTTCTTCTTCTTCTTCTTCTTCTTCTTCTTCTTCTTCTTCTTCTTCTTCTTCCCTCTTCCTCCTCCTCCTTATTATTATTAATATGCCAAATAGTTGATGTATACCTAACTTTACACTAAGGGCTGACAAACATTGGGGAGAATCTGGATCAGCAATAATTTTGGCAAAAAACTACAAACTGAAACAAAACAGAACTATCTAGATTAAATTCATTCATCCAGGCCATACTCAGGATTGTCATGGAAATGGAGAACCCCCATTATACAATGTCAATTTACTTGTGATACCATATTGTACTCTACTTACTACGCCGTATTAAAAGCAGCAACTATATGTCGAAGAAACCCTTCGAGAGCTCTGGCTAATAGGGAATCGATCAACTTAAACAAGTACTTATTGAATACTTTCTATGTGCTTAGCCCTTCTACTAGATGCTTTGGGATAGTCAGAACAATGATAAGATATGACCTCTGCCTTGAGGAATCTTAAAGTGTTAGTTAGGAATACTAGACTAATGCATATAAAATAATTAGTGGAAAATATAAAACAATATGTAAATGTTATGAAGATATCAATGTAAATTTTTTAAAGAATTCAGAGAACCATGATATCAGCAAGACTTTATAGGAAATAGTACTTGTAATAGGGACTTGAAGAAGGGAAAGGATTTAGACAGGTAAAAGGGATTAGAAGGAACATTCCAGATTAGGGAAACAATACAAGTGAATGAATGGAGATAGGAATGAGAGGTATATTCTTGGCATAGTGAGGAGGGCAGCCTGGCAGAAGGTGAAGGGTGATGGTCAAATTGGATCATAGAAACATAAGGCTGGAAGGGGACTTAGAGGTTATTTAGTTCAATACCTTCATTTTACAGATGAGGAATTGAGGTCCAGAAGAATTAAATGACTTGCCTAGGGTCCTAAAAAAGTTAGTAACAGAGCTGAGATTTCAATTTAATTTAAAGAAAATTTTAAATCTGGTATGTTTTCCATTGTACCATGTTGCCTCCCCAGTGAGACCTGATTACTGAGGAATTTGAGACTTGGAAAGAAGAGATACATTTGGAAGGAAATAGGAGAGAATAGAGAGCCACTCTGCAATGAATAGATTATTGATGACATGCAAACCGTATTTAAGAGAGACAATTCTGTAATCAGTATGGAGGATAGATTGAAGGAGAATAGACTTTAAAGTTAAGAAAGACAGATAGGAGGCTTATCACTAGATCTTGTGGGACATGAGGTGATGAGGGATTGAATTTGATTGGCTGCTTTAGCAATGGAAGGAGAAGGAACGAATATAAAAATTTCAAAGGCAAAATGATGATTTCAAAATTTTGAGCCTGGGGGACTGGAGAAGAGAGGGAAGTTGGGTGGAAGAGATGCTTTTGGACTAAAGACTATAAATCAGCTTTAGATATTTTGAATGTGAAGTTATAATGAATTAGTCTATTGGAACTGTCTAATAGGTACATGTGGGGATGGAGATCATCTTAGGGAGCACGATTAGAAATATAGATTTAGGCAACAGTGGCATGGGGGCTGAAGCCATATTGTTGAATGAACTCTCCAATCGAAATATTGTGGAGAAAGTACAAAGAATTTTGGGAAATCATCCTGGAGTAGGCAGAAGGAGGCAATAGAACTTTAACACTTGTCACTTATAAAAGCGTTATTTTATTTTAATCAAACTAATCTAAATGATTTTGGAGACATGATGTTTTAAATATAACACTTTTGAGACCAATGACAGTTCTCAAGGAAGTGTTTAATTCTTCTGATGGTGAGTGTGTGATACAAGTATATACATAAAGTAAGAATCTTTTTCAAAAATTGTGTGGTTTTACATGCTCTGGGATCATTTTGTACATGAAATAAGGATGGGGGAGAAGAGATCATGAGAGAGAAGATGAAAGAGAAAGAAAAAATGCACTTAGTTGGAAGGGATTATAGATAATTTCAGAAATGATTGAAGATAGGGAGATAATTAAGATTCCTATTAGTAAAGGGCTATTACTTTATAAATATCCGATTAGAAATGATTGCTGAGTTACCCAATTTACACTAAAGTTCATAGAAATCTTTTTGAAAAAATTATTCACACAACCATATCACTGTTTGTCTGCCAAGTTAATAACAAATACCTTGATTTGATCAATTTTGGTCTTCCCTATAGTGCCAAAGGCCCTTCAGGACAAGGCTAGAGAGTGAACAGGGTGTGTTTGTCCCTATAAATTTTGCTTCAAAAATGATAAGAAAATACTTCATAGATATTTCCTTACCTGCCTTCTGAGCCTGTAAAAACTAATATAAGCATTCATTTTACTTTCATGGACAAAGATGGCATCTCATTGAAGGCAAGGTTTTGTTTAGCTTGATAAAGGATTAAATGACAATAATATTAGTAATGTTATTACATAATTATATTATTGCATATTACATCAAATGATAATGACACTATTATTAGGCAATAATGATAATACCTTGCATTTGTGTCATGCTATTCTATTTGTAATGCTTTCATACACACTGGCTAGATAAAATAGCGGTAGAAGAGGGAGATGTGATGATGGAATCAATCCTAAAGAAAATGGAAATTGAATATTTTTGATACTGCAGTAGAACTTTTTTTGTGAAGGTTTATTTTGTCTTAAATACAATGGACTAACTGTTCAATAACATAATCAATGTCAATGTAGGGATTGACAGATATGTCTTTTCTGTCTCTAATTCTGGTGTTTCCATGGCACTTCAATATGTGATAAAAAATTTAATTTGCAGAATTAGGACATCAAATAAAAAGTTGCCTTTCAAAGCAATTCATAGTGGGTACACAGAATAGTGTCAAGAAATAGATATAATAAGTAATAAATAATTTTGTCTTAGTACTTTCTAGATAGGACCAATAATTTAATAATGGGAATATAAGCATATTTCTGGAATCTATTTTTAAATAAAAAATTAAAGTTGTTGGGTTGCCTATGAACATGATACTCATCAAAGCATGATCACATTGGCCTTAAGAACATTGTTTCCCATTTGACACAAATTTATTGATTATTATTTTCATAATTTTGGATTAAATAATACATTGGAATTTTATTTTTATGTAGAGCCTGTGTTAAAATATATAACAATAATGAGATAAAGGATTAAAATAATAGGCCTCAGAAAAATCTGTATTGTTTATTTTGTCTAGAATCTCAGAATTCCAAGTTATGTGACATTTAAAAAGTTCAAGAGACATAGTGTCTGGGTGGTTAATCATTTTATCAATAATGTTAGAATTTTATTAAAAACAAAAGGAATGGTCATTTGGCTACATCTTAGAACAAAGATGACTCATTGTGGTGGGCTCACAGTGTGCCCCTAGAAAAGTGGGTGTTCCTGAGGGTGGCAATCAACTCTGATTAGTTAACAATTAATGAGGGAATTAATATTATAATGAAAGGTGGGCTTATTCTAATGAGGGCCTTGAAATATGTGACACTGAGCACCCAAATCTTGGTCAAAGAGACTTGTCATTTTCCATATCACCTGTCTGACAAAAGCAAGAACACACATTTCCCCAGACCTGTCTGAGTAAACACAATGAGTGGGAATCCACCTATTTGCCAAAACTTAGAATTTCTTTGATTAGATATTAGCTTTCCTGCCTGGAAAGTCCTGCCCCAAATTTCCCACACTGGCTGATTTCTGTGTGAAGAAATAGAAAAGGGAAAAGAACTTGGTCCTATTTCAATAATTAGTTGTTAAATAGAAATAATTATTTCTCTCAGTTAGAAGACAGTCATTCTCAATTCTACCATATTTTGAGGGTAGTATCAGTTAAGGTTTGAAAGATTTCATGGGAGCAAAGGTATAATATAAGCACAAAACTCACAATTAAGTTTCAGTTTTATTATATATGTACACACACACACACATATATATATATATACATATACAATATAAATGTGTTTTCTCCATCCCATCTTACTTGCCAGATTTCAAAACTGTGGGAAAAATTTTGTTGAATGCATGAATGAATGCATAAATGTATAGATGGATTCAGGGGAGAAAAGAGGCAGGTGACTGAAAAAAAAAGTCAAGCTAGAAGTTGCAGATAATGCAGATAAAATTTGTTGAAGTATATTGCCCACTTGTTGGACCAGTATAATCTGCCACTCATGTTGATATTCATGAGGCAGGATGAATCAGGCTTTGCATTGTTTGGTCAGTAAGACTGCTGGGTAGCATGTAGATACAACATTTGAGCCTGGCAGAATTTATTGATGGATATAGAGGTGGACTTGTCCCTACCTAAGTGTGGACAATTTACTGGGGTGGAAGCCCAAATTTTCATATTTAAATTATAATTAAGGCTGTATTCTAAGTTGAAATACTGCTATAAATATTGTCATACAAATGTTCATATCTAAAGGTTTACCATATTTAAAAATATCATTGTAGTTTTTTGAATGCATGTAAATATTTTCCGAGTTGCATTATAATTTTAGTTTTTTAAAATGGGTTTAAAATTTGATTTTAAAATGAGTTGCACATAGGATAGCTGTCAAGGGCATACATTTTTAACATGGATACACAGTAACTCCCTCTGTTTCACAGAAGCCTTTCTCAGTGTTGAGGAATCAACCAGTCAATCAAGAAACATCTATTAAGCACTTAATAAATTAAGAAAATTGTGCTAGTCAATGGGGATATAAATCCAATGAATGAAACAACCCTTACTTAAAATAAGCTCAAGTTATATACAGAATAAATATAAAGAAAATAAATTCAAAGTAGTTAAATAAGAAACAGTTTGGAAGAGAGGTGCTAGCTGTTGGGGTATCAGGAAAGACTTCATGTGGAAGATTGTCTTTCAGTTGTATCTTGAAGGAAGAGAAGGATTCTCTGAGGTAGAAGTGAGGAGAGGAAATTCCAGTTACGGATGATAGAGTGTTCTGTTGTGGGGAATGGGCTAGGTAATTTTGTTTGGATCACAAAATGGGGGAGGAGCCAAGTTCAAGGTCAGGAGTTTAATGAATGAGTAACAAGATCAGATCTGCATTTAGTGAAGATCACTTTGGACTCAGCATAGAGAATGGCCTGGCTGAGGTGGTAAGAGATTTGAGACAGGGAGACCAAGAAGACTATTGCAATAGTACCGGTGAGAAGTGAGGAGTATTTGAATTAAAGAGAGAGTTTAGTGAGAAGGGTTCAGATGGGAGAATTTTGTGGAGGTCAGAATCACACGTTTTGGCAATTGACTGCATCTGTGTCACATGACAGGGTGAGGATTTGAGGATTGTGGTGAGATTATGAACCAGGGACACTGGAAAGATAATGGTGCCTTCAACAGAATTATAAAAGTTGGAGTGTAGGATGGGGAATCTTACTATATATACAGGAAAAAAAGTCAAAGCTGATTTACATTGATAAGTGATACATTTTTTTTGTTAGTGAGGCAATTGGGGTTAAGTGACTTGCCCAAGGTCACACAGCTAGTACGAGTCAAGTGTTTGGTCTGAGGCCAGATTTGAACTCAGGTCCTCCTGACTTCAGGGCTGGTGTTCTGTCCACTGTGCCACCTAGCTGCCCCAGTGATACATTTTCTAACATATGTAAGAATATCATCAATTAATTTAGTCTTCTATCTAAATTTATTCTATCCAGAATAATATTGAAATTAGTAATATCCTAAGTTTCATACTAACTAATAAAGCACTGTTCTAAAAAGAACCTTAACGGTTTCTTACCAAATTATATTAATGAATAAGACTAAGTAATATATTCAGTCTATTTATAGCTTGCTTTTAGATCATAAGAGACAAATGCGATGAAAAATTATATCAATAAATAGTGGAAGCAACCCAAAAGATACAAAGTGCAACCACAATTAGATTGTTTTAGTTGAAGGAAGCATTAACTTTCAAATTTAATTACAATAATTCTACCAAAGTAGCTTTTCAGAGGTCTACATTTGGTTTATTTTCACTGATAATTTTACATTTATGCAATATGTCCACAATGAAACTGATGAATGCTAAAGTAATTTTTCCAGTTCTGCCAGAGTGGATACAGAGATTGTTAATTCTAGGTGCCTCAATTAAAGATTTCTACAAAAGTCTTTTATTATTTTTAAATTTTTCTTTCTTAACTTTTAGTTTTCTACATTTGCTTTTATAAGATTTGGAGTTCTAAATTTTCCCCTTCCTTCCTTCACCCCTCCCCAAGATGGCATGCAGCCTCGTATAGGCTATCTATGTATAATTATATTAAACACATTTCCACATTAGTCATGTTGTGAGAGAAGAACAGAACAAAAGAGAGAAATCTCGAGAAAGAAAAAAAAGAGAGAAAATAGTTGCTTCAATCTGATAGCGTTTTCCATCATGAGTCATTTGGAATTATCTTAGATTATCACATTGCTGAGAAGAATTAAGTCTATCAAAACTGGTCATTGCATAATGTTGCTGTGCCTGTGTGTAATATTCTCCTGCTTTTATTCATTTCACTCAGCATCAGTTCATGTAAGTCTTTCTAGGTTTTTCTGAAATCTGCCTGCTCATTTCTTATGGAACAATAGTATTCCATTGCATTCATATACCACAAATTTTCCAGCCATTCCCTAATTAATGGGCTCAGTTACCAATACTTTGCCACCACAAAAGGAGCTGCTATAAATATTTTTGTACATGTGGGTCCTTTTCCTTTATTTATGATCTCTTTGGTATATAGACCTACTCGTGATATTGCTGGATCAAAGAGTATGCACAGTATTACAGTCTTTTGGACATAGTTCCAAATTGCTCTCCAGAATGGCTGGATCAGTTCACAGTTCCATCAACAATACGTTAGTGTTCCAATTTTCCCACATCTTCTCCAATATTTACATTGTCCTGTTTTGTCATGTTAGCCAATCTGATAGGTATGATGTGGTACCTCAGAGGTGTTTTGATTTTAATCCATAGTGATTTAGAGCATTTTTTAAATATGACTTTAGATAACTGTAATTTCTTCATCTGAAAACTGCTTGTTCATATGTTTTGACCATTTATCAATTGGGGAATGATTTGTACCCTTTTAAATTTGGCTCAGTCCTCTATATATTTTAGAAATGAGGCCTTTATCAGAGACCCTGGCTGTAAAAGTTGTTTCTCAGCTTTCAGCTTCCTTTGTAATCTTGGTTGCATTGTCTTTGTTTTGCAAAAACTTTTAAATTTAATGTATTCAAAATTATACATTTTGCATTTCATAATGTTCTCTATCTCTTGTTTAGTCATAAATTCTCAAAAGTCTTTGCATAACAATTTATTATAATAAAGGTTAATTCAGATACTCAATACAGATAATCATTCAGTTGATGTCAACATACGATCTGTTTAATTTCTGTCAAAATATCAACTACTTTATTCTTAGACATACTAGGTAGATTACCTGATAGTGCTTTTCTACCTTTGCCATGGGGTCAATATTGCTTTGTTTCAGTTTCCTAAAATTTAACATGTTCAATCAAATGTACTAGGTCCACAGTAATTATTATTCAGTTAAACTCTGTACTCTGTAGAACTACATATAGTAAGTTTGTAGATGTGAGCCAAATCAGAAAGTGGGGAGTACTACTGCATTAGCTTATTATCATTGTGTATAAATGGTGATTGGTAAAAGTAGACCAGATTAAAAAAGAGTATATTTTGATTCATCATTATTCTTTTATATAATTAAATAATTTGACCCAAAACTAGATAAATGATTTTGTGGTTCACTAGAATTAAAGTGATTCTTAGCCAAATAGGATCATGTAGGTTCAACCTTTCAGATAATCATTGACAAACAATCTAGATAATTCATACTCCCAAATGGAAATTTGGACCTAATTATTTGTTTAGGCTTAAAAGGCCAGAGGTGGAGTGGGGGAAGCATTCAACAAATAATTTTAATCTCAGTTTCATTTTGTGATATGTAGATACAGATGGACATTTGTTCTGGTAATTGATTATTTTAAGTTTTTCATTTTGAACTTAAACATTAAAAAAAAGAGCATTCCCACACACAAAGAACACAAAAGAAAGATTCTGTATGAACTTGTAAATCTCTATTTCATAATATTTGCTTTTCAAAAACATATATCATACGTTCTTTTTTAATTAATTAATTTTTAATTTTCAACATTCACTTCCACAAGATTTTGAGTTCCAAATTTTCTCCCCATCTTGTCCCTACCCACACCCCAAGATGGCATGCATTCTGAATACCCCTTCCCCTAATTGCCTTTCCTTCTATCTCTCCCCCCCTTCTCTTATCTTCTTCCCCTTCAATTTTCCTGTTGGGCAGGTTAGAGTTCTATACGCCATTTCCTGCATATATTATTTCCAAGTTGCATGTGAAAACAATTTTTTTTAACTTTTGTTTTTAAAACTTTGGGTTCCAAATTTTCTCCTTTCCTCCCTTTCCACCCACCTTCATTGAGAAGGCAAGCAACTCAATACAGGTTATACATATGTAGTTATGCAAAGCACTTCCATAGTAGTCATATTGTGAAAAACTAACTATATTTCCCTTAATACTATCCCACCTCCCATTTATTCTGTTCTTTCTTTTGACCCTGTTCCTCCTTAGAAATATTTGCTTCTGATTATCCCCTCCCCCAATCTGCCCTCCCCTGTATCATCCTCCTGCTCTCTTGTCCTCTTCCCCCATTTTTTCCTGTAGAGTAAGATAGATTTCCATATCCAATTGAGTATGTATGTTATTCTCTCCTTAAGCCAAATCTGATGAAAATAAGATTCACTCATTCCCTCTCACCTTCTCCCATTTACCCTCCACTGTAAAAGCCTGTTCTTTTCTGTTTTATGTGAGATAATTTACCCCATTCTACCTCTTCCTTTCTCCTTCTCCCAGTATAATCCTCTCTCACCCCTTAATTTTATTCTCCAGATATCACTCCTTTATCTTCAACTCTCTCTGTGCCTTCTATTTCTCTCTCTCTCTCTCTCTCTCTCTCTCTCTCTCTCTCTAGATAGATAGATAGATAGATAGATATAGATATAGAGATAGATAGATAGATAGATAGATAGATAGATAGATAGATAGATAAGTTTTTTTCCCTCCTATTGCTCTAATACTGACAAAGGACTCACGAGTTACAAACATTATCTTTCCATGCAGAATGTAAACAGTTCAACCTTAATAACTCCTTGTGATTTATCTTTCTGTTTACCTCTTCATGTTTCACTTGAGTCATGTATCTGAAAGTCAAATTTTCTATTCAGTTCTGGTCTTTTCATCAAGAATACTTGAAAGTCCTCTATTTTACTAAATATCCATTTTTTTCACCTGAAGGATTATACTCAGTTTTGCTGGATAGGTGATTCTTGGTTGTAATACTATCTCCTTTGGCCTCTGGAATATTCTATTCCAAGCCATCCTGTCCCTTAATGTAGAAGCTGCTAAATCTTGTGTTATCCTGATTATTTTTCCACAATAATTGAATTGCTTCTTTCTGGCTGCTTGCAATATTTTCTCCTTGACCTGGGAACTCTGGAATTTGGCTTCAATATTCCTAAGAGTTTTCCTTTGGGTATCTCTTTCAGGAGGTGATTGATGGATTCTTTCAATTTCTATTTTGCCCTCTGGTTCCAAAACATCAGGGCAGTTTTCCTTGATAATTTTTTGAAAGATGATGTCTAGGATCTTTTTTTGATCACAGCTTTCAAATAGTCCAATAATTTTTAAAATTATCTCTCCTGGATCTATTTTCCAGGTCAGTTGTTTTTCCAATGAGACATTTCACATTGTTTTCTACTTTTTCATTCTTTTGAATTTGTTTTACAGTATCTTGATTTCTTGTAAATTCACTAGCTTCTAATTGTTCTATTATAATTTTTTTTCTCCATTCTAATTTTTTTTGCTTCATTCTAATTTTTAAGGAAGTATTTTCTTCAGTAAGCTTTTGGACTTCCTTTTCCATTTGGCCAATTTTGCTTTTTAAGGCATTCTCCTCATTAGCTTTTTGGACCTCTTTTGCCATTTGGATTAGGCTATTTTTTAAGGTGTTATTTTCTTCAGTATTTTTTGGGTCTCCTTTAGCAAGCTGTTGACTTGTTTTTCATTATTTTCTTGCATCACTCTCATTTCTCTTCCCAGTTTTTCCTCTACTTCTCTTACTTGCTTCTCAAAATCCTTTCTGCACTCTTCCATGGCCTGTGACCAATTCATATTTTTCTTGGAGGCTTTGGATGTAGGAGCTTTGACTTTGTTGTCTTCTTCTGGTTGTATGTTTTGATCTTCCTTGTTACCAAAGAAAGATTCTGGCTTTTTTTGGACCTTTGTTTATTCATGATCCCAGCCAATTACTTGAGTTTTAAACTCTTTGTTAAGGTAGAGGTATGCTGTTTTTAGAGATACTTCTAAGGACCTGTAACATTTCAGTTCTTTCAAGGTGCTATGATCAAGGGCAAGGTGTTTACTCCTTTCTTGGCCTGTGCTCTTTCTTTAAGTGACCACAAGCACTCTTTTCTGCCTTGAAACTGTGAAGAGGATTTTCTTTTCATCACCACCAGATGCTCCACTGTGCTAGCACTCCTCCTCGCCCCAAGATTGCCACTCAGAACTGTGACCCAGATCCAAGCACAGGCAAGGCAAGAGAATCCTGCACCAGCAGAGAGATCACTACAATCCCCCTCTGATCAGTTACTCAATTCCCCCTCACTCTGTGGGCCAGAAGCTGCAAAAGCAGCCACTGCCCCAGGGCTAAGCTTGGGGACTGGGGCTGGGACCAAGTTTCTATCTCACCACCACAGTCACAGACTTTTCCTACTGACCTTCTAAATTGTCTTTGGCTTTTGTGGGTTAAGAAGTCTGGAAACTGCCACTGTGGCCTGTAATTCAGTCTTCTGAGGCCTGCTCCAGGTTTGCTGAGGCCTGCCTTGCCTGTGCACCCATGCCAAACTGAGCTCCTCTCCCTGCCCAGTGCAATATACATTTCTGATCAACTATCCAGGCTGTCTTGGGCTAGAAATTTGTTTCACTCTGTCTTTTTGTGGGTTCTTCTGATTTAGAATTTGTTTAGAGCCATTTTTACAGGTATTTGGAGGGGTTTGGGGGTGAGCTCAAGCAAGTCACTGGTTTTAGTCTGCCATCTTGGCTTCGCACACTACCATACATTCTTATATCACTCTCAAAACTATCCTATTTGTCTGTGCTTCCTTCTGAACTTCCTTCTATCTTCTCCTGTATATTAATTTTTTTAATGATTCTTTTTATTTTTTGGCATAAATATTGTTAACTGCTACCTCCAATTAAAAAGTAAGAGAAAGCAAGAAAAACCCTGTAACAACAACAACAAAGAAACATAGTCAAGCAAAATGAATCCACATGAAAGCCATGTCAAAAATAGGGATCTCTTTCTGCAACTTGTGCCTATCACTTCTCTGGAGGTAGGTATCATAATTTGCTATGGCAGAAAGTCCATGGGAATTGTGGTTGGTCATTGCATTGATCTGAGTTCTTAAGTCTTTCAGAGTTATTTTTCATTGTAATATTATTGTCTTTAAATGAATTCTTCCAGTTCTACTCACTTCATTTGGTTTTACTTCATACCTCCCAGTATTCCCTGAAAGAATTTCTTTCGTCATTTCTTCTAGCACAATAATATTCCCTTACATTCAAATAACACAATTTGTTCAGTCACACCAATTATCTAAGAAGCAATCTAAGGTACCCCCTTATATTCTAGTTCTTTGCTTTTCTTCCCTCCACCCTTTAGTCTGCTAATACCTCTTGCCCTACTCCCCTCCCCAGCTTGTTTCCCTGTATTTCTAAACCAAGTTATTGTTGTGTATATGTTCAACAATTCTTTTTCTATTTCAGATAAGGGTGAAGTTCACCTGATGCACTTTCCTCCCCTACCTTCCTCTATGCTTGTAAACTCTTATTCTTCCCAATTATGAGAAATAAAAATTTCCACCTCTTCTCCTCCTTTCCACACTAGTATATTACTTTTACTTTCTCTTCTCTTCCCCTCTTCAGACTCTCAGAACAGATTCCTCCCTCTAGGGAAGCTATTTTTTATTTCACTCAATACCCTTTGAAGATATTAAAGTTGTGAATACATGATTGCTTTTTCTCCCCTTATTAGAATTCAGTATTACATCACCATACAACCCTTTTCAATTGCTTAAAAAACAAACTTTATTTTTCTAAGTTTCTCTCGATTCTTGCACTTGCATTTCAAAGTTCCTATTCAACTTTCATCTTTTCACTGTTAATACTTAAAATGTCCTCCATTATATTAAAGGCCCATGTTTTCCTTTGTAGTATTACATGCAACTTACAGGGTAAGTTATTTTTTGCTTTAGACTATTTCTTTTGCTTTTGGGAATGTCAAATTCCAAGTTCTTCTCTCATTTAAAATAGAAAAGACCATGTCTTATATAAATCAGACTATAGTTCCTCAGTATGGGATATGCTTCTTTGTAGATTCTTGATTTTTTTCTTACGCGCAAGATTCTTCATAATGCAATTTCTTCATGAAGCTTTTTTATTTAACATGTTAGTTCTGGATTTTGGCTATGATATCCCTGGACTTTTTAGACTTCCTTTCAGAAGATGATTGGCAGATTCTTTCTATATTCACTTTGCGCTTAGATTCTAATAGATCTGGGCAGTTTTCATTTGTGTGTTCATCATATTGTGAAATCACAATAGTGCCCAGGATTTTTTCTAATTGATAGTTTTCTAGGAGTTCACTGATTCTTAAGTTATCTCTCCTTGACTTATTTTCCAAGTCAGTAGTGTTTGATAACATATAACTTACATTTTATTATATTTTCCCCAGTCTTTTGATTTTGTTCTAATATTTCTTACTATGTCATGGAGTCATAGCTTTCTGTTTAATTGATTCTGTTTTTAGGGAATCCATTCCATGGTTGAGGTTTACCACATCCTCTTCTAAGCTATTTTCCTTCTAATTTTTTTCCTTTAGAAATTTATATTTCCTTTTTATAGCTTGGTTTATTTCTTCTAGGTGTTTGTATGGTTCTTTGTAAGAGCCGTGTTTTTCTTTTGAGTTTCTGCTTACAGTTGTTATGGAATGGCTCCTTCTTTGGAAAAGAATCTTCATATTTACAATCCCTTCCCCAAGGGAGGGATCTTTCCAATAATTTTTGATGCTGGTATTTTCTAGAATTACTCTTGTCTTGAACTACGTTTCTTGAATTGGAGCTTTATGACAGGACTGCATTCTCCTGCATTTGTGGGTCTTCCTTGGTCTTGTTCTGGGTCCCCAGGGATATTATCCTCACTTCTATTTCCTGGGGTTTGGCTCCCTGGATCTTTGAGGTTTTTAAGGAATTTTTAGGACATTCTCTGGTATCTCAGGACTGAGTGCTAATTAAGGTCCTCAGACTCATCACAGTCTGACTTGTCTCAGTCAGCTTTGTGTTTTGCCATAGCTCCTTGGGACTTTCAATGTCTCTATCCTCAACCTTTCTCTACTCTTACTGCCTCCAGCCCCTAAACTTTGCAAGCAACACATGTCCTGTCCAGTGTCTGGTTGTGCTGGTACTGTGTGTGTCTGTGAGCTGGTACTGGCCAGGGGCCTACTTTTCTATTGCCCTTGGGCTTCCCGCCAACTTTCTGTGAAGTTCTTGTTTGAAAGAAGGCCCTAAACTATAGTTTCTCATTGAGTTCCTTGATTACTATTTAATCTTATGTGAACTTCAAGGTTCTGCTGGAGTACATATGCAGAGGCTGGGTGGTTTGCCTCCCATTCTGGCTGCCATCTTGGCTGGAAGTTTGTTGTTTTCATTCTTGCTAATTTGCTATTCTATACAAATTGTATTATAGATCATTATATTTCCTTTTTCAAAATAAAGGTCATTCCTCTCCCTTTGCCCCCCACCCCACAGCTGACACACACAAAATAGATGATATTTGCTATTAAAAATAGTTGCAAACTCTGGTCATTCAAAGGTAGGTAATGACAAGTCAAAATCAAAATGAGAAAGTTTTTCTTAGTTTTCTTTCATATACATGAAAAAAAAACAAAATAAGACTAAATAAATACCAAAGAGAGTTCCTGTTGTGTTAAGTTTTCTAATTTAAGAAAGGTGGAAGGAAATATTTTACTTAATACTATATTCATTTCCAATATAGTACAACAGTTGATTTGAAAAATTTATTAGTAACATTGATGATGATAACTCACATTTATAGCACTTTAGAGTTTCCAAAGCACATTGCGTATGTGCTCATTTGAGTCTTACAGCAAATTCTACAAAGTAGCTACTGTAGAGAACATTTTGCAGTCTTACAGATCATAGGATCCTTGATTCAGAATCGGAAGGGACCTTAGAGACCATCTACTCTAATCTCTTAATTTTGCAGATAAGCAAACTGAGTCTTAAGGAGGTTAAATGACTTGTCCAGGATCACAGGTATAGTAAAGAACAGAGGCAAATTTTGAACTCAGGTTTTTCTGATTCCAATTCCAGCTCTCTATCCACTCCATCATCCTAAGCAAGGATATGAACTTTTATGTCCAAATAAGTCATTCAATTATCTTCTCTGTATAGATTTGTTTTTCAGATTTATTTACATGTTTATGAATATTTTCATGATTTAGGCTGTCTGTGTGTGTGTATTGAAATATCAAAAGCTGTGAGGTATTAAGGGGAACAAAATATAGATGTATGCATATCTGCCATATATATTTCTTTTTCACAAGTTAGGAAGCATTATGTACAGGTATGTACTACTACTACTAATAGATAGCATTTGTATAGAGCTTCAAGGTTGGCAAAATACTATGGACTATATATGCTATCTCATTTAATCTAAATGAAATGGAGTTACTGTTTGGACTTTGGCTCATTGCCACATTCTGTCATTTAAGTGTGGACAAAGACAGTGATCAATAAATACTTATTAAGTGAATGAAGAATTGGGATAGTTACTTTAACTCTCAACATGCCCATCTGTAGATGTGACCTGAGATAACAGATATGTCCCTATAGGAACATGATACTGAACATCCTTGTTAAATTTTTTTAAGGTTATAAAAAAATTAAGGGTCAGTGAATAGGTTTTTTAGTATACAGTATATAGTATATAATAGAGCCTTCTACACATTGAAAGTGCTTGATACGATGATCTTACCCTTCTGGGCTCTGAGGATATTGTAGTATCTAGGGGAAAAGTTGGAGAACAAATTTAAGTACAGTAATAAATATAAATATATATATATATATATACATATAATATGTATGTATATATGTGTGTGCACATATATCTACATACACACATGACACTTGTATGGCCAGTTTATTTTCTATTTACATTATCCTTATAACTATATTCCAGCCATCAGCCAAATAGGAGGGGTGGGATCCTAAAACAAAGAGCAGTCAAACTGATTTAAGTCTGTTAATGTGGTTGAGTGCTTTGTTTATTGTGGGGAGAATAATTCCCCTAAACTCGAATAGAATGGAGTAAGTAGATTCAGTCAGGACTTGTATTTAATGTTTTGGATCTCAAAGACCCCTGAGCCACTAATTTAATTATTTTTCACTTAAACCATTTTCAAGCTGCCTCATAGCTATGTATATATAGAACAAGAGAAGAAAGTATGCGAAGGTCTAAAGATCTGGAATCATTGTTAAGTTTCTGCATTTTCCATTACATTTCTTGTATCCGAGTCTCGAACATCACATTCAGTCTTATTTTGGACTGGGTAGTAGGAAGAGGTAGAGTCGGTGTTGAGATGATAAAGTCTGAATTCTGCACCAGCTGCAATTTGGCACTGCCCTTTGTACAGTCCCCGGGTTAATGTACTGCTATCCTTTGGATTAATGAGTGCCTACATCATAATGACCAGGTCTTTTAGTTTAAGGAAAAAAAGGATACTCTTTTCTAGCTAGTTAAAGGTTTGAAAATATATACACCCTAAAGGTAAGCCTTAAATTTCAGACAATTATAAAGTAGCAAATTGGGTTTTCTCCTTTACAGCTTGACTAAGGATTCATTTTCTGCTATATCAAGAGAGAAAAAATGGGGTTAGTAATGTTATGAGACTTTCTAATGAGTCCCTCTAAGAGCTAGAGTGTTGAAAATAGGGATAACATAGATGCCATATCAGTTTTTCTACTGAAGAAGAAAGAAGGAGTTGCTAACAAACTACTCAGATATTGAATCCAAGTTAAAGGTGATGTTTTGGCTGTTAGGCCTTCTTCAGGCCATGATCTAAAAAACTAACATTTTTCTATTTCTTCTTCTGCCTAAGGAAGGCCTCAAAGACAAAATGTTGCCTTTAACCTTATTCTATATTCCACTGAGTATTTTAGAGACTAGAAAAATGTTGCTGGGGCAAAGATGATAAGATACTACAAGATCAGAAGAAATCTGCCATTATTTTTTCTTAAATAAGTAGACTGAGAACTTCAGCCACAGAGTTATTCTGAATTCAGTGTTCTAGCCTGGGACTTTAGTAGTAAATAAAGAAGAGAGCCCCTGAATTCAGTGAGTGCATTTTTGGATAGAAATGTATTTTTCTCTCTCAGGTTAGTCTGCCTGATTATTTTAATATTTCTTTCCTGGTATAATTTATTATTTTAATTGCATAGCAAATGTGACATTTTAAAAAAATTATATAACTTCCAAGCTTTTGAGAGTTAACTTTAAATGTTTATTTTACAATTTTATGGAAAGACATTTTATTTTTGTGTCATATTTAACAGCTAGAAAATATTTTAAAACTATTCCAAAACACTGTCACCACTATGATGAGTTAATTAAAATGTTTGTTTGTATCTCTGCTTGATTTTGGGTCAGTAGTGAGTCCTGGGCCTGGAGTCAGGAAGACTCACCTTCCAGAGTTCAAATCTGGTCTCTGTGTAACCCTGGGCAAGTCACTTAGCCCTATTTGCCTCAGTTTCTTTATCTGTAAAACAAGCTAGATAAGGAAATGGAAAACCACTCTAGTAGCTTTGCCAAAACAACCCCAAGTGAGGTCACAAAGAGTCAGACATGACTAAAAACAACTCAACAACAAAAAATGCTTAATTTAATTTGTATAGAATATTTAAAAAGAAAATAATTCAGAGTGAAGAAAAATTAAAACCTAAGGGGAAAAAAGAACATTAACTCCGCAAACAACCAGGAGATCTTTATACCTTTCTACTTGTCTCATGTGTAGATTAACCATGGTCAAATTCAAATGGGTTTACCTTTGATAGACATGGCCTTGGGCATTCAGGAGTTATGACTATCTTGGGCAATCTATTTGAAAGTTCAAAACACAAAGTCTAGAAGTTTCAGATTTTCTGAAAATACAAAGGTTACAATATATATTGATGGGCTTTATGAGACACTTGTTTCCTCATAAAAGAATTACTATTATTCTTTGGGTATCTAAAATGCAATTATTTTGAAATAACAATTACGCTGAGGGGAGAAAAGGAAATCATTCTGAACAAAAGTTGTACCTTTGAAAGCAATGCACATTTCTACTTGTTTCTAGAAGTTCTTATGAATTATATGAATGAAATCTAAAATGGAATACACTAGATATTGAGTGGCATACTGTTTTTGTTTTTTTTTTTCAAGTGAACACAGGCTTCCATTTTTCATGAAAAACTGTGAAGGCAATTAATGGCATTTTTTGAGGTGGGACTAGACCTATGATGTCATTGGTGTAAATATTCCCAAGTAAGGAAAATTCTTCTACCTATGCAGATCAGTACCTCCTATGCAATTTGTTGTTTTACAAAGTTGCCTGGGAGCACTAAGAGGTTGTAACTTGCCCAGGGTCAGGCCCATAATATGAACTAGTGATGAGACTTGAACCCACATCATCTTGACTCAGGTTGATTCTCTATTTTAAATGTGTTAAAATAGTCAAAGAAAACTGATGGCAGAGTAAAGGATTAATTCTGCTATTAAAATAATTTTATCATTGCCACTTTAGTTGTAAACTAGAAGCCATTTTAGTCGATATGATGGTTGTAGCAAAGCAAGAAGCAACTGATGAAGCGGGAAAACAGTATTGAAACCCACATTAAATGGGTCACCTCTGAACTACATTGCACTTGTGTTTAAATGGATTTCTCTCAGAAATGAAGAAATCTATAGTCTTTAGGTTCTGTAAACCTAAATGAATGAAAATGTATCCATACTTTATAAATACAATTGTTTTGTTTGTTTTTACTTCTGATACAAATTTACTTGAGCTACGATGGCCTCTCTGCTAATCTTGGTAGTTGTCCAAATAGCCAAATATTTTGGATAATCAGAGACTAGTTCTCAATATCTAAAAAGTGAAACAATCATTTGTATGATATACAAAAACATATTTATAAAAGGTAATTATAAAATCCTAGGCTAATATGGTTTTCACTCTAAAATCAAAAGAAGGAAAGAATACTTAACCATATCATAGCGAAAAGGTGCTCAGGAAAGAGACTATTGGCCTGGCTGGTCAGGCTGAGCCATCCATAAAAGGTGATTGATTGTGCCTTGTTGAGGTTATCATCTGTGCATATTCTGGTTCTAGCTTTGTAGTTTCAGAAACCCCAATAAAATTATTAACTCCAATCTTATACACTAAAGAAATAGATGACAACATTCCAATTAATTGATGACAGGGTTATAAATAAGATTATTTATTAATTCCACATGGATAGACTTAATTCTCTAGATTTATATAAAATAGAGTAAGATTTGTAAACCCTTAATAAGATTTTTGTAATGTCTACTTTATATTATAAGATTTAGAATCACATGCTCTTCTTGAACATCATTACCATTTTTATACTTGTAGCAGGGAACTGACCACTGAGAGACCAGTCTCAGGAACATGCTCTCTGACAGAGAATTTCTCTGCATTTGTGTGTGCATACTGACATATTTATGTGTATATACACACATCAGACATATATGTTATGCATGTATATATTTATACACCATATCCTTTGCAAAGCTTCATCAAAAGTATACTTTTCTTAAAATCAGAACCATCCTAAAAATTTTTGAACATATGATTACTCTACTCGAGAGTTTATTCTTCATAATTTCTGTAGATAATTTACTGGTGGAATTTATCAGTGAATGATAGATGTTCTCCTGGGATTTCCCTGGGTTTCAGTATGTTGCACATGCTGAGATTCAGAATATCTCAACCAATTTGTGGTGAACTGTTTGCTGGGAATTTGGTCTCCATAGAATTAGTGCCTGTAAGTTGTCTGAAAATAATGCTATAATACTATAGACATCTAGGAAGACGCTGGGTTATAGTATAGTTCAAGTCTGTATTAAGACCCCACACATGCAACATACATACATGCATACATATGTATGCACATACATACGTACATACATACATTGTATGTATGTATAAAATCACTCAGTGTGGTGGTCAGAAGAAGAGGTATACGGACACTCCCAGGATCTCTCTGAAGAACTTTAATACTAACTGTGAGATGTGAGAAACGCTGGCACAGGACTATGGTGTGGCATGCCTGCATCAAAGAAGGTATGATGATATCCCAACAAGCAAAGAAGAATCACTGAAGCACAAAGACATGTGAGCTGTACAAATCCAGAGCTACTTCCTCTCTAAAGGTTCTAATGAACCACTCATGACTGATCTGTAGTAGTACCTTCCTAACTTGTAGTGGACTGATCAGTCACAGCTGACTCCAACATTGTGATGTCATTGGTCTTCTTTGAAAATGAAGGATGAACAGCAGCAATGCAACTGAACACCTCGTGAAGGTCATACTGCTTTGGAGCCATAGCCAAAATGGAGTACTGAGGTTTAATTTTAAGTGGAGCTGATATATATATAACTAAATGTACTTTTAGCTCATTTAGGTCAAAGATGAGTGACCAACTGAAAACTTTTGGCATAAAAATATTTCTTCTACTAAGGCAATATTATTTGAAGAATTGACTCCATAACTTCTATAAAAAATATTATTCCCCCTCCAAGTGATTGCTGTATTGAGTCTTCTTCTAGTCTCCTGATAGTTTTATTACATAGAACATATTTAGGAATGTAATAGGATGATTATTCTCTGTAGGATTGCCAAGTAAGGTTGACCCAACAAAAAGTGAACTAGTAAATTTGGGCTAGCTGGGGACCATATTAAGAAACTATGTGGATTATAGATTGATTTTTTAATTAATGTAAATCTATAAGAGAATTTATTAATATTAATAATAGCTAGCATTTATATAGCATCTTAAGGTTTACAAAGCACTTTGCAAATATTATCTCATTTTTACCCACACAACAACCCTAGGAGACAGATGCTATTATTATCTTTCTTTTACAGATAAGGCAACTGAAGCAAATAAAGATTAAGTGACTTGCCCAGGACTACAGTTAGTAGATATTTGAGGTCAGATTTGAATTCAGATTTTCCTATATTTCATTTCTATGCTGTATAGACCTATCTTTAAAATTTCATCTGTCTCTTTTTAAATGATGAGATCCCCATTTTTCCTCACATTATTTTAAAGCAAAGGCATCCTAACATAAAAATTACAGTCAAGTGAAGATACTTTAAGTGATGTATCTTCACTAATGAAGCACTCATTTTCCAAATGAAATAAATAATAGTTTGGGGACTCGATATGATGCTGGGGAGCAGTGAGAATTTTCCATTTTTCAATGCATGTTCCCAACTCCCCCAGCCCAATCTTCAGTGACAATGTGAACCTGTGGTGGCTACATAGAAGTGGGAATAAGCATGTTTTACTTGAAGAGCAAATTAAGAAGGTCTAAACAGTGCAGTAATGCTCTAAGGAATTGATGGGAGCTTCTGCATGAAGAAGTAGCAAGAAGAAAATATGAAATGCATAAAAACTCTGCACAGCAGTTTTAGAGCTTTGATAAAATATAAAATGTCTTTAACCCCTTTGCTGTTCTTGCAAACGCCTGCAATTCAAGAATTTTATTATTCTGGGGCTAACGTATTTTAAACCTCAATAACTGAATGTTTCCTTTGGGATACCCTCAGGCAAACTATATATTGATTTTCTCAGAATGCAATGTATTTTTCATTAGTACCAAGGTTTGGTGGGTATCTAGTCATTTGTTCACCAAATTCCACTGAAAATTAAAACTGAAGACTCCATTTTGGCTATGAAGTCATCAGAGTATGGACATTACTTTTTCCTATTAGACATTATTTTGACATTCATGCTGCATGGAGTTCACTTTAACAGCAGTTGTGCACCAAAACTCGCCTCTTCAACTTGACCTGTCCCTTTGCTCTAACCACCATTCTCTGTTTGCCCGACTGGACTATTAGCCACATGATGTAAAACTCCATGACAGATTTGACATTGCAAAGGCAATCTGCTCTTCTGATTTAGCTATTAAAGGTGATTAAGTTACCTGGGTAATTCAGATGAAAATAGTATCTTTGAGCTAATTAATTGATTATCTCAGATTCCTACAAATTATTTTGCTCAGAGAGCCAACCTATGCCATATAGATTTTTCCCACTTGAAAGTGTAATAGCTCATCATGTACTCATGTGCCTTCCAATTTGCTTTCATCTCTTTGCAAGTATGTTCTTTCATTATAAACTACTTTTTTCACGTTTCTGATGGAATAGAGCCCAAGGAATCCAGACTGCTGATCATATAAGGTTTACATAAAACTGTGTGTGTATGTATGTGGCAGAATGGATAGAGCACTGGCCTTGGAATCAGGAAGATTCATCCTCATGAGTTCAAATCTTGTCTTAGATATTTACTAGCTGTGTGACCTTGGCAAGCCACTTAACCCTGTTTGCTTCAGTTTCTTCATCTGTAAAATAAGCTGGAGAAATAAATGGCAAACCAGTCTAGTATCTCTGCCAAGGAAACCACAAACCATGAAGAGTTGGATATGATTGAAATGACTCAACAGCAGCAACAACAAATATAGATATATATACTTATGTGTGTAAAAATATATATAGAATAAAAATAATATAAACATATAAATATATATTAACATACTAATTAGTAGTTGGTATATAAAATATATAAATAGATATAGATAGTTAAAGGTGAGGTTGAAACCTAAACCATACATTTTAGCTATGACACCTCAATTAGATGAGAATACATCTCAACCAATTAACCAATTAAACACACCTTAGACTAACCCCATACCTGCTCTGAGGATTCTTATACCAACTTCTGTTCTCACTAACAAGTCTTACATTGCACATTAAGGCTACTACTCCTCTTCAGGTTCCCCTGAGGGGTTGTGAGTGATTTTCTGTTTCCAATTGAGTGATTTGAGCCCTAATTCGTATACTTCCCCTCTCCCCAGTTATTAATTAGAATTGTTTAGTCATCCAGTCTTAAGTGGCATTTTTTTTTTTTTGCTTAGGCAATTGGGGTTAAGTGACTTGCCCAGGATCACACAGCTAGTAAGGTCATGGGTCTGAGGCTGGATTTTAACTCAGGTCCTCCTGACTCCAAGGCCGGAGCTCTATCTTCTGTGCCCCCTCATTGCCCCTTATGTGGCTTTTCTAAAGGAGTATTTCAAAGTTGTCCAGTAAGAATGGTTGATACAAATGGTTAATCCAAAGTCTGCCATTCTCTACCACAAATGTTTACAGAGGCCAAGGGAAAGTGGGTTCAGGCTTAGAGATCTCGTGTAACAAAGGAGTGACTCACAGCTCAAGGGTGCAGGAAATCTTTTTCTCCCATTCATGGAGTGCTCAATTTTTTTCCCTTTAAGCATGATAGATCTCTATCTAGTCTGTCTTTGGCTTCTGCTGCACCTACTATTGGGAGGGAGCAGAAAGGGATTTTGATAGGATCCTGATGAGAATATAGGAAATCAAAATCCTCCAAAACCACTGAAGCTTTGCAAAATCCTCCTCTATATATATATTGTGGGAGGAGTAGAGGAAGGAAGGGAGTAGACCTGTACCCAGGCTAGAGTCAAGGCCTCTCTTTTCCGCTCTACCCCAGCCCCCCTTAATCTCCTTGTAATTTTTCCTTAGGGGTATGCTGGAACACTCACTGCTTGTTACTCCCTGATTCCAGCTAACTCAGTACCTATCTGTAGGACTCAGAGGGTGTGATGATATCCCTCAACCAATTGGAACAGACTTCCTGCTTGGTATAATTTCACTTCATACAATGTCTTTCAGAGGCTTTTCATATTTAGTGTAAGGTGTTTGATTGGTTGATTGAGATGTGTTCTCACCTAGCTGAAATATCAGTTGAAATTCAGTTAGTTAAAATTTGTGGTTTTGGTTTCAACCTCACCCTTAAATCTCTAAATCTATATATTTATAAGAAGATACTGTACAATGAATCTTAAAGTAATAGAAAGAGAAGAATCTGCTCCCTAAAAAAAAGAAAAAGAAAAAATCTTCATGAAATTCAGGTCAAACCATCTCACAGAGCAATTTGAAATACATGTATGTATACACACACATACATGAAACAAATCCCCATATCTAAAGTGGTCATTTACATGACTTTTCAACTGTAACCATACCTTTGCTTCCAGTGACTATCAAATTTGATTAAAATTAAGCTTTATTTAAAGCACAGTGACTTGATGGCACTCAATAAATATTTATTGATTGATTTACAAGCAACATCCAGAAACTCCAAACACAAAATTCATCCAAATGATATCTAAGTCCGTATTATAGTAATTCCATAGTATAGTCTAAATCTTCTTGGAGATTCAGTTCCTCTGTATATTCCTGTAACTCTAAGTAGCCACAGCAATATTAAATGCTTTAAAAAAAAGCTTTTAAAAGGACAAAATCCAATTTTCTCAATCTGGTTTCCATGGTAACATGGTCAATTTATATATGCCTTGGTGTTAAATTTTACCTTTTTTCAAATTAATTTTTTGGACAAATTCAAGTTGTCTAAAATAACATGTGGAAGTACTTCGTAAAGTATAAAGCAATATATACATGTGAAGTGTCAGGGTCCTTTCTAGGGTGATGCATTAATTAAATTTTTTTTTAAATTGGAAGCAATAGGATTCTTTACTCAACAGCTCAAAGGTGTTTATTTGTTTGAAATAATCAAGTCTAACTCATGGAAAACAGGAGTACTGAGAAACTTTATTCTTATTGTCCTTTTTATCTGTCCTTCTAGTCAGCTAGGTGGTTTCTACTTACTCAAATGTTCAAATTCTCTTTTCCTAAGGATAGAAACATTTCTGAAAAGGGCAAACGAAATTGAGTCCTGAGGTTTGCTACCTTTGGCACATATTTGCATAAACTCTGCTTGCTTCTAGTGTTGGAGTTCAGCTGTTTGAACTGGGACCCCTCTTTTATGTGGTATTACCACCCATCATGAGAAGTATGAGGGTCCTTTTTGGGACTTCTTACTGCCTGGCATAATTCCAACATTGCCTATTAGCCTCAAAGAACAGGATGAATAATTTCTTTTCATTGGCCACAATTCTTTTTCCAGTTACTATTCCACACATCCAGCTACTGAGAAATGTTGAGTTTAATCCGAGTTGCAGCCCATGCTTTCCAGCAAATTAGGACCTACTTTTTCAACAGTATCTTAAAATAGGCTTCTGTTTAATGAGGAATGTTCTAAAGACTAAATCAACAAAGTTCCATAATTATGTCACTAAAACCTTAAAAATAAATTCATTGAACTCTTTTGTCACACATTTCATTTAGTAGCATGGGAATTCCTCTCAAGTAGAGAGGAGTTAAGACTTTAGAAGAATTGTTTTGATAAGGTATAAATCTACTTAGCCTGGCAGAATATAAACTCCTTGAGGTCGGGCAATGGCTCATTTTTATTATTGTATACCCTGGACTTAGCACAGTGGTTTGTACTTTGCGAGGCACTTAATGCGTGTTTGTCCAACTGACTTGAAACCTCACCTTTCCCCTATTTCGTGTTTAGCAGAAAAGCCCAGGGAATGAGTTAGGAAACAAAACTCAATCTCTGTATTAGTTTGATATTATTGATGATGATAATACCCAAAATTCTCATGATGAGAAAGCACAGGTTTATATATTAATGATGGAAATATTCAATTTATGCTATGTACTAGAAAAAAATCAAATCTACTAAATGGAAAAGGACAGTAATGAGGAAATGACCATCTGAGATGAGAGCTAGTAAAGAGCCATTTACAACCCAGCCTATTGATTTTAGCATTTCTTTTACTTAGATTGGCATAATGGACAGGAATTTTGTGTTTTCTTTTTATCTTTCTACTTCAGACGGAAAGTTTTGAAGCCCACCAAACCCACATCCAGCATGAGATGAAAGGAAACTACTTTTTGTTCCCTCTTGTCCTTTTCCAATGGTAGACATTTCTTTTGCTGAGGCTGTAAGGAATGCATAGTTTTCCTTTCATGGAGCCCAGATATCTAAGTTATGAAATGCTGTTCACTGAATCAGACCCTGTAACTTCTCATTGGTTTTAATATCTGTGACTATAGAAGTTGTGTATCCAGTGTTAAGAAAAGAGGGCTGGGATGGGAATCAGAAAAACTGTGGCAAAGCCTCAGATTGAGAATGATGAGATCCTGTGTGATTTTGGGCATGTAGTTCCAGATCCCTCACCTTCAAAACTGGGATACTAAAATTCACCACCTAGTAGGGATTAAGAAATTCCTTTTTGGAAAGAACTTGATGGTCCTTGGAATACTTGCATATTCTTTCTAACTTAAATGATCTATGACTCAGTTAACTCATGGTCACAGCCTGAATGAGCACTATTCCAGGTTTGTTCCAGAGCAAATTATTTTTGCTTACATTGGTATCCCCAATTGTCCTACTATATAGAAATTGAAGTACAAAATTAAGCTTTATGAAGTAATATTGGTTTTACAAATTCTGACACTTAGGTTAATGTAATTCCCCAATCAATCCTTACTTCTCCCTCATTCAAATCACCCTACTATAATGTAGAGAAATGGTTAAAAAAAAGTCTATATGTGAAACAACCTTTCTCTAAGGAAAATCATTTTAGTAGGTGTGTCACATATGTGTTACTCTTATTAAAAAGCAATGGCATCTTCCTTCCACCTCATCCTCCCATTCCTTAGGCCTAACAACCTACAAAGTATACTTTGTCACTCTAGCAATATACTCTCACATATTTAAAGAACTTTGTGACTACTGATTACAAATTCTGAGTATATATTGGGAAATCCTTTACCTTGTTTATTTGCAATTTACCATCATCATTTTGGACTATTTCTTCTCTAATACATGGTTATTATTAACTAGTAATGATTCATTTTTTTTCACCATAGACAGTTTAAACTTAACCACAGTGAGTACAAAATAGTTTATCAGTAAAATGTCCTCTGCTTAAAGTAAGGCCATCTGAACCTTTGTTTCCTCTATGCCCACAAAATGACAGAAGCCCTCTTCTTTTGGGTTACTAACTGCTTTCTCCTGTCTAGTCTAGTCCCTAGATAGGTGGCATAGTGGATAGTGTGTTGGCCCTGGAGTCAGGAAGACTTGAATTCAAATGTGGCCTCAGATACTTACTAGCTATGTTATCCTGGGCAAGTCACTTAACTTTGTCTGCCTCAGTTTATTCAACTGTAAAATGGGGATAATAGCATCTACTTCCCAGGGTTGTTATGAAGATCAAATGAGATATTTGTAAAGTGCTTATCACAATGCCCAGAACATGGTAGGTGCTTAATAAATGCATATTTTCTTGGTTCCTTCTACCACTGCACTGAATAACAGTGCTCTGTGTGATAAATACATTTCTGACAAGAAGTGAACCCTTCCCCCCCCAGAGTCTGCCTGCTTGCCTGCCTATTTGTCTCCTCACCCCCACCTCCCAATCCCCCCTAAAAAAACAACAGCCAGGCTTTTCTCCACAACCAATAGTGTTTATGTGGAAAAATTAGCTGTTTTCTAGTGGTTTTTTGTTTGGAAGGTTTTTACTTTTATGTCCCATCATTTACTTAAAGATGAGTGATTAAATGTCAAATTAATACTGGAACCAATCTGTTGCTGAAGCTGAAAATAACATTGGAGGAATAAGGCCTGGGCTTGTGATTTCAGTGGTATAGGGAACTCCCAGGTGAGTAAACTCTCTCCAACAATGCAGGTCCACAACTTTTTGGTGGAATTATAATCTTATAGTTGCCTTGGCGCCCTTAGAGTGTTAATATCTTGCCCAGGGACACTAAGTCAGTGCATCAGCGGTAGAATTTGAATCCAGGTTTTCCTAGATTTGATAGTTGTTTTTTATCCATTACACCATGCTGCCTACATTGGCTCTACATAACTCACATAACAATAAAATTTCTTTTAAAAATTCAAGGGCCCCTAGAGATGCTTTAGACTAATTTCTTCATTTTTGATGATGTTCTGAGCAATTAAGTGACTCATCTAGACTCACCCAGCTAATTAATGGTAGAACTGGAACAAGAACCCAGATCACCTGAATTCCTGTCCACTGACTGAGTAAACCTAGTCCATGAAAGGATTTCTCTGTCAACCATATTATAAATGCAGTGTAATATCCAAGAATAAAAGAAAAAAATGAAAGCAAAACCCCCAAGTTTCTTCTTTCCATCTCCAACAAAACTTTCGTAGAGTGATTTTCTTTGCTATGTTGGCTTTAGTTGCTTTTAAGATAAAAGTATGGGGAGGGTATTGTTAATAGGAGAGATTCATCACCACAAATCAGGCTATCTGGTTCCTAAACTATATAATAAATATTATTGTTTATAAAAAGTATTTCACTAACTTGTACTCACAATTATTGTTTTATTTTTAGATATAGAAAAAACAAAATAAAAAATATTCTCAGATTTAGAACTGGGAAGGACCTCACAGGTCATCTTTGAATGCCATCCTTCCCTCCCAACCCCCCATTTTCCAAGTGAAGAAATTGGCCCTTGTCCAAAGTCGGACTGTATGAAGTAGCAGAATCAGAATTTGAACCCAGTCTTCTGACTCTGAATCTCCTGGTCTTTGCCCTGTACTAGTTGCCTTTTTGAACAAAACCTTTAAAATAGAAGCCAATTACTCTTTTCACTCCCTCCCCTTAACACAAAACAAAATGAAACAAAAATCATCTATATTCTTGGTAAAGGAAGACACTAGTTGAATCCACATAAAAACCATGATAGATTTATAAGAGAGGCATTAAAGTGGTGAACCTTGGATGTCTTTACTCTGTCACCAACTGGGATTTAACTAACTGACCTTGAAACTAGGCCTTTCTAGTTTTCTTCTGAAGTATAAGAGAACTTATTATTTGAATTTCAGTTTCGGTTTGCAATCTTTCATTGGGTCTAAGTATCTACAAAGGAATTAATAAATGTACATTACAGTTAGCTTTTGTTTATCCCAAAACAAGCCTATCTTTTAAGTTTTTATTGATATACATGATTCAAAGATTCATGGAATCTTAGGGCTGGAAGGGAAATCAGAGATCATCTAATCTCACTCATCCCTTCTTTTTACAGATGAGGAAACTGAGACCCATAGAGGTTCATTAACTCATTCATTAATTTTTCCACAAATAATTTTTGAGCACCTTCTCTATGAAAGGTAATGTGGCTAGGTCTTGTGGGAAACAGAAGGTTAAATATGACATACCCCTGGCATCTAGATGACTTACAATATGTGTAGTGAGGGAGATAAGACACATTCACAAAAAAAATAGAGTAAGAGGTAGAGTCACATAAATACCATATGATAGGCACAAAGTGTGATGGAGTTTCAGAGGAGGAAGGGAGCTTATGTGCCAGAGAGATCAGGAAAAGCTTAATGAAAGAAGTGGCTTTTTGAGTTAAGTCTTGAAGAATAGGTATGATTATGTTATCCTGGTTTTGTCCCTTCAAATATAAGTACTCTACTATTACATAAGTATAAACTTACATCATTGTATAGAATGATCAAAGACATTAAATCCTATCCCTTCCGCAGGAGGGCTCCCAGGATATATAAATATATATGTGCACATTCAAGTGTCTTTGTACACTAGAAGGTTTTTTTTTTAAATTTCTTTCACATTAATACCTCATTCTCCATTTTCACCGTTTCCCTGATGCTTATTACCTGTGTGATTTCAGGCAAGTCCCTTAACCACTATGGGTTCCAACTTCCTCTTTTGTAAAAAGAACAGGTCGGGCTTCATAGCATCCTCAGTTCTTTCCTGTTCACAGTCCATGATCTTATGATCCTCTCTCTCCCTTACCGATTAAATAGCTACTGGATTCATGTATCGAGAATAAGTCAGGAAAATTTGGATCAGTGAAGATGATCTAATAATAAACAAGGCAATAATCTTATGTGGAGAAAGCTTAACACAACACTCATGCTAACAGCTTAAAACTTAAGACTTTTGGAACCTGTCATATAGGTGTTTAAACAACATTTTGGTGTTCACAAAAAAGCCTTTGCACAATGCCTTGCACACAGTAGATACTTAGTAAATACTTACTGAGTTGAATTAAATTATTTTTAAAATTCACCAAAGGTCTGTGACCTCTTCAATCATAATAAATATTTCTGCCTATTTGTAGTTACATCTCATTCTTAATATATGAATCCAGTAGCTATTTCCATATAATAATGATGAGAACAACAAGGCAAGATGACTAGGTGCACCATGGAATTATGTTACTTGCTGTCTTTAAGACTGTTGCTCATTCACAATAAACCAGTATCATTGACTTTTTAATATACCTCTCCAAGGAGAGTTTGTGAGCCATCCTTCCCTTTACCTGCAGTCTCTATATGTTTTCTGGTTTCTTTTGTAGAAATAGTGTCAATTTATGTGTAGTTCAGTTCTTCCATTTGTGTATTAATTCATTAGTTATTAGAGAAAGATCTGGCATTAAGCATTTCCAAACATTTCCTGTGTGGAGACTAGAAATATGTAGGATCTCCTGGTAAATACCGGATTAGATTAAGTCAAGTATCCAGTTCATGAGTGAAATTCTCTTCAGGATGTCCCTACACCTGGATTTGCTTTTCATTAAGGAATAATCAAACTTTTTCACAGGATGACAGATCCCTTGGCATTAATCAGGCTGATAAAAATTTAAAGGCTATTCAAACAATTAACAATAAACATTACATAAATACACAGATCCATAAGATTGACTGCATTTTATTTAAGTGAAAGTGGATAAACTTAGGGCATTTATGTTTAGAGTGATGGAATTGTGGGCAGAGAAGAAAATTTCCTTTTCCTAAAAAAGCTTTTTAAGATTTTGTGGAGCAGGGGGAAGAAAAAGGAGGATAAGAAACATTTTTTTTTTTCCTTTTGGAGTCTTTGAATTAAGAAATATATGATGAAAAGAGTACTCCAGGCCTGTAGTTCAACTCAAGAAAAGCCTCAAAGGCAAGAGTGGAAGCTATGATAGAAGAAAAATTCTAATGAACAAATCTGTTTGAGAATACTGCAAGGTACCTGTGAGGAAGTAGGTAAGTTATGAGAAAAATACCCTGAATCAGCAGATACTGGCTGTTATTGCCAACTCAGCCCAGTTCTCTATGCATTGCAACAACTGGAATGCTGCACAAAGGAAAAGACATTTTCATTGTAACTTTCCATGAGCTATATCACCACACAATTGACATTGTTATGGTATATCTGCATTGTCCCAATGGATGGACTAGAGAAAAGCAATTCTTTCCTGGCATATTGCAGTCTGTTCTTGTTTTTACCTGGAATAATGTGACCTAAGCCTTGACAATTTGCTTGATGAATTTTAATTAGGCATTTGAATAATTGCAGTGCTCCTAATTTTTTTTTGCTTAAACCTATTTTGAATAAATGTCATACCTTTTTGATATATGTAAGAAGAATAATTCTTTTTTAAAAAAATTCATTGTACTTAAATTTGAAGGACAAATGTCAATTTTGGGGAATTATCTGATTAGTAAAAATAGAATTATTTTAATGATTTTTGATAATTCTTGCTTGTGGAACCAGATGAAATGAAGCAAGGAAACTCTATAATTATAGAGATGGAAATAAAATAGGCCTCCACAGATTGTTAAATGAAATTCAGTGTTGTGTATTTTACCATATATAATTTTGAATGACAGAAATCTGGAAGGGATAGCTAATACTTATTGTATTACCAAGTCAAAATTCAAAAAGATTTTCATGCATATAAGATGAAATTTAATAGGGCTAAATGTAAAGTTTTGTAGTGGGGTCCAAAAACTCAACTTCATAAATACCAGATCAAAAAGATATGGCTAAATAACAATTTGTCTTAAAAAGATCTGGAGGTTTTAGAGACTGCAAGCTCATTACGAGTCAGTAGTGTGACATGCCATCCAAGGAAGCTTAATGAAATCTTAGGCTGAATTTGGTAGTGTCCAGGCTTAGCTATATTGTTATACTCTGCCCTACTGAGCACATGTTGTGTTCTGTTTTAGATAATACATTTTCAAAAGCACCCTGATAAGCTGGAGACAACCTATACCTTATGAAGATCCATTGAAGAAATTGAGTATGTTTATCCTGGAGAAGACTTAAGGAAATTAAGGAAGATAAGAAGGGGAAGTGATATTATGGCTGTAGCATGGAAGAGTGATTAGCTTTGTTTGGCTTGACCCCAGAGGGAAGAACTGGGAACAATGAGTGGACATTGTAAAGAGGAAAAATTAACTTTGAAAGAAGGAAAAATTTTAAAAAATATCTTAAGTTATCCCAAAGCACAAGGGATTGTCTTAGGAGGTAGTGAGTTCCCTCTTAAAGCAAAAAGCTGGATAGCCATTTGTTGTGTATTCATGTTCAGGCCTTGAATAGCATTTTGTCATATACTCTTATTTTCTGTTATGCACTAAGATATTGGGCGATAGTGAACATTTTAATGTGAAGACCCAATCAGTGTTTTTCATATAGTGAGCATTTAATAATTACTTGTGGAATGACAGTCAGAACATATGAATAGCCATCAAATGATGGCTTTTTTTTTTGCAAGAAGGTTCTTCAGTGAACTTACAATCAGTTTCAGTCAATAGTCAATCCAATTGTTAATATGGAAACCTGGAAAGAGAGGAAATATATCAAGTAGGCTTAGATATACTAATGAAATTGAATCCTCAGCTTTTTAGTAAAGCTATTTATAGTATCTTAACAACCAGTACACCACCAAATGCATTTTTACTCCCTTTAAAATAGGTTGGTTCTATTATATAGACTTAGCTTTGGTATACTGTGTACATGATAGTTTTTGTAGAGATGTCATTCATAAAAATGGTTTGGTGATGATAGCAATTACGTAATTTCACACAATGTTATCATTGGGTGTTTTGTAGCTATCTATCTTCTCTTGAAAAGTTAAGTGATATTCAACTCCCTTCATTACAAAGATAATATTCAAGGTTGATGGGAGAATATAGTGGAAAAAGTTAGAGATGACCATAACTGTGGCATGGAGAGGAAAAGGTAGATTAGATCTTTTTTATAAAGGATGCAATAGGATTTTGAGTTGAAATGAATGTGAAGTGTAAAGAACAAAAGGCATCAGCTATAAGTGAGACTGGCACCATGGTAGAGTAGAAAGTATTTTGGTTTGGAATCTAAAGACATAAGTTCTAATCCTGGCTCTATAGTAGTCTTGACCCTCAAAAATGGCTATAATATTGGTATCTACAAGAAACACTTAGCTTCCCAATCAGTGTCCCCCTCTTAGCAACAAAACATTAAACTGCAATGTAGGGTGTTGGGCAATATGCCATCCATGAAGAGTTGTAGAGTATAAGATAACTTTAATGGGATAGATTTGAGCTAATAATGATACAGATTTTAAAGGAATGCTAAAAGAATACACAGCAGCAGTTATTAGCCTTGGAATAATAGAGTAAACACATACATGATTCACCATCTTTTCAGGCTCTTTTGTTGTTCTAATTAATAGTCAAAAAAGGAAAGCAGCCATCACTTAAATAAACTGTCCATTGCTTGCAGAGTTGTCAATGACTCAAGCAGTCTACTAATTTGGTCATTAATGAATATTAGCTAAATTTTGACAAGATATTAGGTCAGAGCTTTATATATTCAAACAATTGTAGAGCTCCAAGGGATCTTACAGATCATCAAATCTAATCCCACACCTTCTTTTTTTTTTTTTTTTTTTTTTTTTTACTGATAAGGGAAATGAAGCCCAGAGAGTTTAAGAGACTTGCTCAATGTTAAAGTAACATAGCAAGTTAATAGCGGGGTAAGGAGTGGAACAGTTAATCATTCAACCAATATAGTATTTGTTGAATGTTTCAGTATAAGCAATACAGTGTTTGTTGAATGCAAGGTACCATGATTGACATTCAGGAATGGAAGAGAAATGGTACAAAAACATATAAAAGATAATTCCCAATCTCAAGGAGTTTACAATATGTCTAGACCTTCACTTTAACATGCTTACATGTTCGTCTGAAATGGCATTTTATATGGGTTTAAATTGAGGAGAGGGGATATAGGATGTGAGAGAGTTGTAAAGTAAATGAATTGTTTCAAACCCAAATAGAAACTAATCCCTGGGACAGCATATTGACTTAGAAAACCACAAATTAACATTATTTATGATGTGTTGTATTTTTATTCATTTGATTAAACATCAACCAATTATATCTTAATTTGGTTTAGCAGCACTAGGGAGTTATAGCGCCATGAACTCATGGGCCTCAAATTTGATACCTCTGAGGGTAAACCATAGTCACCAAAACTGATAAAGAGTTTTCTCCTACTTACCTTTATATTTAGAATGACTATAGATGTAAGAGCTAAATTTCTATAAGACAGCTTAAGTTCAATGAACCTATAATTTGAGTTTTTAATGATTCTATCTCTCCCAAACTTTTGTTTTTATTAGTGAACTGTTGGATCATGGGGACAAAATTAATCTCCAGCCACAAACACTTTCCAAACTTTAGTCCGAAACTTTACATATCTAAATAAGTCCCAGTTAGTCTCTGGATGACCTAGGAATGAGGTCTCTGGTTAGATATTTAAGTCATATAATCTAGTCATGGTTCAAAACTAGTGATTGTAGAAAAATAAGGTGAACTGGGAGATAGAGTTCAAGATCATTTAAGAGAGATTAAGTTAAGAGAATGAATTCAGTAAGTTTAACAAAATATTTATATGAAAGTATATTTAGAGGACTGACTTTCAAAAATGAATTCTTTAAGTCAGTTTGGCAGTATGGTGTCATGTGATAGCCCATCTGATTGATGGAATATTTGTCTAATGGAATTAGCTATATATCAGTGTCCATGACTAATGAATTTCAAGCCTTAACAAACTTTTAAGCCTTAAATATATTTTAATTAGAATATTTTATGCAGCATATTGATCAAAACAACCTTTTTTGAAAAAAATATATACAAAAGTGAATGATGAGTACACATAGATTCTGCTTAAGATATTGTGTGTTATGCAGTTTCAAAAGCAGATAGGTCAAATCACTTTGAATTATAGTTTTTATAATCAGTAAAGGTTTTATTTAATTCAATCAATATTTATTAAACACCTATTGCATAAAGCACTAGGAAAATGCAAAGCTTTAATAAGACATAACTTCTGCCCTCACTGAGCTTACAAGGTTTAATAAGGATAAATAAGATACATACACACATGATGTTTAACTCTAACATGGAAATGGATCTATGGGCTTATCAATATGGGAATATAGCATCCAAAGATACAAATCATAACCCCAAAGCTTTTCTTATCTGAATAACTCTTGTCCATATCTTCTCATAAGGTCACTGCATAGGGTCCCTCCAAAATACTTGGGCCCTTCCTCATTGTTGTTGCCTCTTTGGAGAGAGTAGTGTTTCATGACTCACAGCCATAGAACAACAGTAAAAAATATTGGTTGATTTTTTTTTGATGAGCTTTTGTTTCAGGGAGAAGTATGGCATACTTAAAAAACCTCAGCAACTTCCTAAAGACAATCTAATTTACTTTCATACCATAGTTTAAAAATGCACATTCTTTATTTACTTGGTTTATCTTATGCTGATAGTCTGAAATATTTAGAGTGATGCTATTTAATATTTCAATTCAATAAACATTTATTAAGTGCCTACTTAATATATGTAATATAATATGTATATGTACTGCATGTTATACATCATACTATATATATATATGTATATATATATATGTATATATATATATATACACAAATATGTAATGTCAGACACTGTGAAAAGCACTGGGGATACAAATAAGAAAAAAGTAAGAAAAAAAACCAATCCCTTAACTCAAGGAGCTTACAACCTAATGGGGAAAGGATAAAGGAAGGAAGACAACACATGAAAGGAAGCTGGAAAGGCAAAGAGAGACACTAGGGGGCATCTTGTTCCATGGAGCTGAAACTAGGCAGAGCAGCAGATACAAATGGGAAGTGAGATGAAGTCCAAGTTCTGCCTTCTACAAAGGAAGGCTTTGGGAGGAATTTGGTGCTCCACCCTCCCACCTTCCAATCAGAAGGGAGAGGAAGCTGAGGGAGGTGGTATCCAAGGTTTGAGTGAGCAGCATGCTGATGAAATTAGCAGTGATAGAGGCAGCTAGGTGGCACAGTAGATGTAGCACTGGCCCTGAAGTCAAGAGTACCTGAATTCAAATCTGCCCTCAGACCAAACACTTGACACTTACTAGCTGTGTGACCCTGGGCCTTTAACCCCAATTGCCTAAAAGAAAAAAAGAAATTAGAAATGATGAGCTAGGATGATCCTGGTGACGATCCTAAGAGGGGCAACTCATTCCATGGCATTAAAACCAGGCAGAGCTGTAGGTGCAAAGTTTATGGATTTCATTTAGGAGACTCAGCAGTGTTCTAGGGCTTGATGCTATCAGTACAATGTCAAATTTAAACAGGGGCATCTGGAGGACTTCACTATCCATGGGAAATCTTTCCTCCCTTTGGACCTGCTACTGGATTTTCTTCATTATAACAACAATAATATGTTATAAAACCATCAGAGAGATGCAAAGAAAGTCCTTGGGAGAAAAAGTGTTACTATCAAGGGGAATCAGGTAAGGCTTCATGAAATAATCTCTAAAAGACGGAATTCAGCAGGGAGTTATAAGAACAATGTAAGCAAAGGCACAGAAATGAGAAAGTAAAACAAATGAGAAAGTACAATGACTTCTTTCACCCCAGAACTGCATAAGATCTCATCCCAAAGATGATAGGAAAGTTTTCCTTGCCAGCAAAGCCAACACCAGTCCACCGTAGGCTCCTAGTGCAATTAGAGATGCCCGAAGATACATATAGTTTGCAAGGTTCATCTTGATGCCCCAAGAAAGGGAGGCTCCCCTGAGAAAGTGGATGTTAAGAACCCTCAGGTAGCAGCAGCAGGCAGTGACATAGTGATCACAGTGGTGTTTCAACCACGGGGGTGCCACAGTATTTGGTGCAGGCCAACCCAGATTCGGTGTCTCTGAGGTCCTTTCTTCTGTTCTGAAACACTAAAAAGGGCCCTGAAGATACACCTCTGTGAACCTCGAAGATCCAGGAGGCCAGACCCTCAGAGGTAGACAGTAGCATAAAACCACAGAGAACTGAGGACTCTGGGAGACCAAGCAGGGCCAAATATTCCACCCAGAAGTTCAGGAAATGGCAAATCCAGGCTCTGGCAAAAACCCCGATTCAGGATTTAAAACTGGAAAGATGAGCCAATCGAAAAAGACATTGAATAGATTCAGAAATTATTGAAAATTGAGAGATTCCCCAGAGGGAGATGGTAATTCCATTAATAAATATAAGCAAACACATTTTCCATCTGAAATTCTGCTTGGTTTCAACTCCACAGAACTCCATGTATTCCCTCCCAACTCTACTCCCCTCTGCATTTTCCAGATTGTAAACTCATTAAGGGCAAAGATTGTCTTTCTTTTTCTTATTTGTAACCCTAGTGCTTACCACAATGCCTGGAACATAGTAAGAACTGAATAAATGCTTATTGAATTAAATTGAATGACTATATGACCATCTTAGAGAAATGAAACAAGAGATTAAAAAATGAAATAAAAGCTCCAGAGGAAAGAATTATGTGGATAATAAGTGGTGAGAGAAAGCGATAACCTTATTCAAGAAATGAACTTCCTAAAAACTGGAATAGTGCAAACATAAATTGATGATTCCATGAGACAGCAAGAAATATTAGAACAAAATAGAAAGATAGAAAAGACAGAAGAAAATCTAAGAAATTTGATATCAGAAACAACTGGCCTGTAAAACAGGTCAAGAAGAAATAATTTATGAATCAGTGGACTCCTTGGAAACCATGATATATTTTTAAAAGCCTCTGTACTATATTTTGAGAAATCATAAATGAAAACTGATCAGATCTGCCTTGAATAAGAGGGGAAAGTGAAGATAGAATCCACCAACCATGTCCTGAAAGGAACCCAGGAAAGAAAAGTACCAAGAATGCCACAACCAAAATGCAGAACTCCCACAACAAAGAAAAGTAATCCAAGCATTCAGAAAGCTGCATTAACTACAGTAAGGTTCATACAAGATTTGAGAGTTACTGAATTAAATGACAGGAGAATTTGTAATACAATATTCCAAAAGTCAAAAGAGACAGACTTAAAACCAAGAATAACTAACCCTGAAAGGATGAATATAATCTTAGGGGGAAAATAGATTTTTAACAGAAAAAAGGGCTTTCAAACATTTCAGATGAAAAGACCAAAGATAATTAGGAACTTTGAAATAGAAATACAAGAGGCCAAAGAAACACAGAAAGGTAATAATAATTTCATTGCTGTCATTCCTTTCAGATATGTCCAACTGTTTGTGACTCCACTTGGGGTTTTCTTGGCAAAGATACTACAGTGATTTGCCATTTCCTTCTCCAGCTCATTTTACAGATGAGGAAACTGAGGCAAACAGGGTTAAGTGACTTGTTCGGGGTCATACAGATACAGGGTCAACTCAGGTTTTTCTGACTCCAGGCCCAGAACTCTATCTACGGTGTCATCTAGCTGCCCAATAATAACTAACATTTATTTAGCACATCAGGCATAGCATATGTACCAAGTATGTACCTTACAAATAACTTACTTGAACCTTACAACAAACCTCAAGCATGTTATTATTACCCTCATTTTACAGCTGAAGAAACCAAGGCAAACAGAGGTTAAGTGATCTGCACAAGGTCACACAGGTAGTAAGTATTTGAAGTCAGAGTTGAACTTAGATCTTCAGTGCTACCACCTAACGGGAGGTCAAGGAGAAATATGACTTCTCATAATTGAGGTATATGAGAAAAGCACATAAATATGGAGGAAAATTTTGAGAAAATAGGTGGTGAGTAAATTTCACTCTTGTCTGAAATGGATAAAAGTAAGTTGAAGACATGCATTATTTGGTGGTTGAAATACGGTACAAGTTAACAGGGAAAGAAGCAGAGAGTGTGTGAAATTAGGAGGGAACATAGTACTGGGAAGGTAATAGTTGCAATCAAAACAAACTTCCTGATTCTGAAGGTGGAATTAAAAAAGGGGGAAAAGGAAAGTGAAGAATTGGAATCTAAGAGAGTGCCTTAGTTTGCCTTTTAGACAGTTGGAGAATGTCTAAACAAATTGTGGTATTTGAGTGTAATGGAATATTATTGTGTCACAAGAAAGTACAAAAGAGACAATTTCATAAAATCCTGGGCAATGCGAACTGATACAGAGTGACATGAGCAGAACCAGAAGAACATTTAGTATAAGAATAACAAGATTGTAAAGAAGATTAATTTTGAAAGACCTAATAACTCTCATCAAAGTAACAACCACCCGTGTCTCCAGATGACCTACACTGAAGCATGTTACTCATTTCCTGATAGAGATTTCGTCATTGATGCAGAGGACAGAGATAAAACATTCTTGAACGTGACCACTGGGTGGTTTCATTTTGCTTGACTTCATTTATTTGTGACAAGACTTTTTTCTTTTTTTCTCTTGGTTTTTAACTGTAGAAAGGGTTGGGGCAATAATTATGGTTAAAAAAAGAAGTCCACTATATTATAAAAATGCACAGAAGACAGTACAAAGAAGTTCATGTAAAAAAGCACAGAAAGAACATTTTTTGAAAGTAACATTCAGTAAGTAGAATTTATCATATATTAAAAAAAGTTGTATGAAATTTACAATTTCATATATAATCCTCATTTTGTGTTCTAATATGAGTATGGAAATTCTCTGTTTGTGTGTGTGGGGGGGGGGGTTAATTCAGAATTTAAAAAAAGTTGTAATGACAAATCTTGGCCCAAAGAACAAATATTTTGGCACAGCTGGGTAGTGCAATGGATAAAGCAATTGGTCTGTTGTCACCTCAGGTACTTATTAGCAGTGTGACCCTGGGCAAGTCACTTAATGTTTACCTCAGTTTCCTCATCTGTAAAATGAGGATAGTAATAGCACCTACCTTCCAGGATTGTTGTGAGGATCAAATGAGATAATAATTGTACAACACTTAGCACATTGACACTTTATAAATGCTAGCTATTATTATCAAATATGAGAAGGCACTCCCTCCCCACCTTCCCTAGCATAGAAATCACAGGTACAGTCCTTGTCCTTAATATTTACTAATCTTTTGTCTACACATGGAATTTAGTTGCATAGCAGAGAATGGAAATTATTTTAGCTATGAACAAAAGATTCTGAATTATATATGTGTGTATACATGTATACACCTATGTGTGTGTGTGTGTGTATGTGTGTGTATAATTTAAAATATTCTCAGCCATTTCAAATTGGTCTTTGTGATACATCAAGCGTTTATTTTGGAAAAGACTTCACAGACATACAGGGTTGGAAGAGCCCTTAAGGGGTCAGCAAGTTCATCAGGTCATTCCAAGGAGTAATGAAATAGTTAGCTGCAAAATCAAGTTCTAATGGGCCAGTTTTTCAACCTGTGAACTCTGAAGAAGTGTTCCAGAGGCGAAAGCTTTTTTCAAAGATATTAAAAATAGGGTCCTTTAGTTCTTCCTTAGTTCCCTTTTTGCTGCCAACCCCAGCAGTGACGATGTGTTTTTCCTCATAATGCTTTATTCCCATGAAAAGAGTTTAGAACTTAAACTTCAAATGATGCCCCATTTGTTAAGGTTCTTTAGTGCTCTTCAAATGACAGTGCTTCGTTTAAAGAAACACAGACTTCAATTTGCGTTATCAGGTGATTAAAGTAAGAGCTCATTGTGTTTTCTCTGTTAGTTCACCTCTGATCTGTCAACTACAACCTCTGCTTTTGATTCATATCCAAAGCAGATTTATTGCTACAAATGACTAGTCTTTATCACCGTACTATCACTAAAATGGCCCCTGAACATTTCATCTTTATTTAGACCTTTTCTTTTAGCCTTGGAATTATCTAGTTGCATAAACTTACCTAAATTTAGTGGTTGCTAAACTTTTAATGCCAAGAGATCTTTTTAGCATGTGTCTAAATGTTACTGACATTCAATTTATTTATACTTTTTAACCTTCTTCACCTTACATATAAAAGGAACCTATATCCCTTTTTCCTTTGAATATCTCTACAAATGAAAATCTCCTTGTAGTATCTTCCCAGTAATGCTTGGCCAACGAAATGGTATATACTGTGAAAGAGACCCAGAATTTCACGAGACCAATTAAATAACATGTCCTGGCAGGGATGGTTCTGGGAATGAAAGTCAGCCATAGAATTTAATCAATCACTAAAAATTCAGAGTACATACTGTGTAAAAGGCGTTGTGGTGGTTCTATGTAGAAGGAATATGAAGGATTGTAAAATATGGTCCCTGTCTTTAAAGAGTTTGTCCACTCTAGTGGGTAAGATTCAGACTAGAAGATAAGAGAGACTCAGTGATGAAAATGTGAAAAAAGATTTAGAAGTAGGTATTTAAAGCCTAAAGGCCTACTATAAGCAGACGACTAAACACATTTGGCCATCCGGCTATCTCTTAGAGATTCTGTCTCCCACCCCCATCCTCCAAGCCCTGAACTTTTAAGGGACAACTTGCTACTCTCTTGTTACTTTCTAAATTCATACACTACTCCAGGAGCGGAGGAACCATCCAAGAAAATTTCAAAGTGCCCTTTAGAAGCTTATATGGCCAATAGCTGCTTAAGTCCACACCAAACTGGCTTCTTTACCTAGTTGAGCTATAGATAGCTACTCTATAGTAGTTTTGTGTGTGTGTGTGTGTGTGTGTGTGTGCTTTGCCTGGTTGAAGCCCTTCTGAACAGCAGTTTGTCTGTATGGCTATATGTCTGCCTTGGTCCCATGCCTTTCATCTATGAAAAGAGCTTTGCAATTGATGTTGCGTGCTAGCATTTCAAATCTCCTAACATCTCATTCACTGGGAGGAGAGTGAGCAAGAGGTTTTTCAGAGACAAGAAATATATCCAATAAAGTTTATAGATTCATGGGTGATTAGAGCTGAAACAATCCTCATTTTATAGATAAGCAAACTAAGGCTAATAGTAGTTAGTGACAGACCTGGAAATAGAACCCAGGTTTCCTAGTCCAGGGCTCTTCCCACTATGTAGACTATTCTATCTTTGCCTGGAGTAAGGAAATAGGGAAGGAAGAAGCTGGTTAGGAAAGGCAGATGAGGCACAGGGCTAAGAGTTTAGACATAAGGCCCTTTCCTTCAGAATTATAGTCATATTGCTATAAACCCCAATTCTGAATGGTTTCCATTGTCTGTTAACTCTTTTTTGGCTTCTAACTTGATACCACAGCATGGTAGATCTTTGGCATCTTATCGACATTTTGCATTATTTATGTCACGATTCATATTTGTTTTTCTATTGGGAAAAGATTGACCCAAGTTATGATTATGACCCAAGTATCCTAATCTACTCAACTATTAGTTTCTTTAGTTGCTTGTGTTTATTAGGACTAACTCTTGTGCCAGAGGTTTCCTCCTAGACCAAAGGACTCAGAAATACTTTGTGCTAGAAATACTCATTTGACTCACTTCCTCCTCTCCCCCACCTAGGGATCTGGGGAACCTCATTCTCTGAAAAACCCCAGGAAGTGGCCAAAAATTCACTAATCCCAACAATCTGGATTGTTTGTCAACATCCAGGAAGAACTATGGAATTCAAGCATGTGTCTGTCCCAAAGTGTAGTCATCATCTCCATCTCATCAACAGGGGCATCACAGAACAGTTTTATTTATAGAGGAAAGTAACAGACAGGGATTCATAACCAAGATGATGGTGAGCAAAAAGGAACGCCTCCCTTTCAGGGGGAATTCCTCTTCAAGGGCTATAATCTGCAATGACTAGTACTACCCTACTGGAGACCCTCAACAAAGAGAAAGAACTTGGGCTTCACTCTTCCACACTAGAGCTCCAATGGCAACCTGCATTATGTAGGTATTCTGCCATCCTTCTTCCTCCTAACTTGGTTCTTTCATTGTCCTTTCCTATGCCGCAGCTCCCTACTGTACTGCTTCTCCTACTAAGGTAATGGTGTCATTTCTTGGGCCATTGGACCATAGAATTATTAAATTATTAGTTCAAATATGATAGCTCCTTCATTCCCAGAGCTAGAATGCTTCTAAGTTATTTAAAACTTTTTTTGTGTGTTGTTGTTTTGCTTCCAGGATATACAGCCCTCTCCTTTCAAAGAGTCTACTTAGATTGCAAGAGAAATACTTCTTTCTTGGATTACTCAAACACGTCTGTATGTTCTACTTCCATGCCAGCTCATGGTGAGTCCATGCTGTTTACCTCTTTCCTCTCCTAGCACCTGGGCAAACTGCCTCTTATTTGGTGATAAGTTTCCATAGAGTCTTTTGGGATTTGGAAAAGTACTCTTGCTTTTTTTTTTTTCATTTGCTTTCTTACTTCCCACCTTTCTCCAGGGCCATGTTATACAAATTGACCCTGATTGCTTCAAATAGTGATGGAATCCTAATAAAGCTGTCCCCAACACCAATATTCTAACTTCCTTATGGACCTCACTAAACAGCAGGCATGTCCTGATTTAACCACACAATCTGGCTTTAATCACACCACAGGGCCCCAGACTCAATCATAGGCTTCACTGAACAACGGGTTCAGCTTCTACCTAGCCACTGCCCCCCACCCCTCTTCATATATGCCTCACTGGTCCTCTAGCACAGCAGGCATGTCCATGTGATGCAATGCTAGCCATTGCCCCCAGACCTATTCCTCCAATAGGTATGTCCGTGAACTCAACCACATCCATCTAATGTCAGGCACAATAGCTAGCCAATCAGAAAGCAGCACCACCAGGATGCCTGAGCATGAGGTAGACTCACAAACAACTGAAGGGGCTTTCCCTAAGTAGGCACCTGTGCAGTAATAGTAAAAGCTGTCCTTTAAGTGAACTTATGACATAGAGAGGCTTATTATATTATTATTATTATCATGCATACATGCCTCTCTGAGTAGGATTTTCTATAAGCATAGTGGGTAATAGCATGTGAAGTTCCACTGAGGCTGGGACCCCTATCCTATTACCTAATCCCCTGACAAACCCCTCCTGCCTTTGTTTGTTTGCTTGTTTTTGTAGGCAATGGGGCCCAGACCACACAGGTAGTAAGTGTCAAGTGTCTGAGGCCACATTTGAACTCAGGTCCTCCTGACTCCAGGGCTGGTGCTCTATTCACTGTGCCACCTCACTGCCCCCTGCTTTGTTAATATTCATAATTTCTATTGTGTAATCAGCATCATAACACTATACAATTACTTATCTTGTCTTACTGAAGTTACTGGTTCCTCTTGGAACTCAGCCTTCTGGAGAGCATAATCCTCAATAAATGCTTTTGCTTGGATTGGAGATGGTCTGAGTTTGAATTCTTTGAGATGACCCTCACAATACACCATGAAACCACAACAATAGCACTCCAAAAATGAAGAGAAAAACATGGAGTCAATTGTTCCCAGTATAAGCACATGCATTTGTGGGAGAAGTGTCTAAACTAACAAAGGAGATTTTGACAGGTCCCACCATCTTAAGAAAAAGGATTGGGTCATTTTTCATTTTATCACATTGGAGGTACTTGATAAATGTGTTTGGAGTCACTGCTTGGCGTTGTATCATTTAGGATCATGGGATTTAGAGCTGGAAGGAGATCTTTGTTTTTCTTTTATCTTTCCTAAGTAACGTGTAAAAACAATTTTTGACATTCATTTTTAAAACTTTGAGTTCCAAATTCTCTCTCCTCCTCCCTCCCCATCCCACCCCTCACTGAGAAGGCAAGCAATTCAATATAGATTACACAGGTGTAGTCATGAAAAATATTTTCCTAATAGTCATGTTGTAAAAGAAAACATATACCAAAAAAGAAAAAAAACTTAAGAAAAATAAAGTAAAAAAAGTATGCTTTAATCTGTATTCCGACTCTACCAATTTTTTCTCTGGAAATGGATAGCATTTTTCATCATAAGTCCGTCAGAGTTGTCTTTGATCATTGTATTGCTGACAATGGCTGAGTCATTTACAAATGATCATCTTCTGATATTGCTATTACTGTGTAAACAGTACATTTCACTTTGCACCAGCTCATGTAAGTTTTTCCAGGTTTTTCTGAGAGTATCCTGCTAATCATTTCTTACAGCAAAATAGTATTGCATCATAATCACATACCATAATTTGTTTGGCCATTCCCCAATTGATGGGCATCCCTTCAATTTTCAATTCTTTGCTACCAATAAAAGAGCTGCTATAAATATTTTTGTACATATAAGTCCTTTTCATTTTTGTCTCTTTTGGGATACAGACCTAGTAGTGTTATTGCTAGGTCAAAGGATATGCATAGTTTTATAGTACTTTAAACATAGTTCCAAATTGCTCTGCAGAATGGTTGAATCAGTTCACAACTCCACCAATGGTGACTTAATGTCTCATTTTTTCCACCTCCCTTCCAACATTTGTCATTTTCCTTTTCTGTCCTATTAGACAACCTAATGGGTATGAGGTGGTACTTCAAAATTGTTTTAATTTTCATTGCTCCAATCAGTAGTGAGTTAGAGCATTTTTTTCATATAGCTATGGATAGCTTTGATTACTTCATCTGAAAACTGTTCATATCTTTTGATCATTTATCAATTGGGGAATGGCTATTATTTTTATAAATTTGACTCAGTTCTCTATATGTTTGAGAAATGAGGCCTTTGTCAGAGAAACTTGCTTCAATTTTTTTCACAGTTTCTATCACTAACTATATTTCTCTCCATTCTATTTCCCCCATTTATTCTATTCTCCCTTTTTTCACCCTGTCTCTTCTCAATAGTGTTTTGCTTCTGACAACCTCAATCTGCCCTTTCTTCTATAACTCCCCCTTCTCATATCCCCTTCCCTTCCTACTTTCCTCTAGGGTAAGATAAATTTATATACCCAATTGAGGGTGTATGTTATTTCCCTCTTTGAGTGAATTCTGATGAGAGTAAGGATAACTGAGTCCACTTTACCTCCCCCCTCTTCCCCTCCACTATAAAAGCTGTTTCTTGCTTCTTTTTATGTGAGATAATTTACTTCATTCTACCTCTCCCTTCCCCTTTTTTCCCAGTAAATTCTTATTTCACACTTTACTTATTTTTTAGATATCATCCCTTCATTTTCAACTCATATCTTTATCCTCTGTCTATATATAGAATCCTTCTAACTGCCCTAATAATGAGAAAGTGCTTATAAATTGCAAGTATCTCTTCCCAAGTAGGAATGGCAACAATTTAACCTTATTAAGTCTTTTATGATTTCTCTTTCCTGTTTACCTTTTTATGCTTCTCTTGAGTCTTGTATTTGGAAGTGAGATTTTCTATTCAGTTCTGGTCTTTTCATCAAGAATACTTGAAAGTCCTCTATTTCATTTTTCCCCTGAAGGATTTTTTTTATACTCAGTTTTGCTGGGTAGGTGATTCTTGGTTGTGATCCTAGCTCCTTTGCCCTCCAGAATATCATATTCCAAGCCCTCTGATCCTTTAAGGCAGAAACTGCTTATTATCCTGACTGTGGCTCCATGATACTAGAATTGTTTCTTTTTGTCTTCTTGGAATATTTTCTCCTTGACCTGGGAACCCCAGAATTTGGCTCTAATATTCCTGGAAGTTTTCATTTTGGGATCTCTTTCAGGAGATGATTGGTGGATTCTTTCAATTTCTATTTTACCCTCTGATTCTAGAATATCAGGGCAATTTACCTTGATAATTTCTTGAAAGATGATGCCTAGGCTATTTTTTTTATGATGGCTTTCAGGTAGTCCAATAATTTTTGAGTTATCTCTCCTGGATCTATTTTCCAGGTCAGTTGATTTTCCAGTGTGATATTTCACGCTGTCTTCTCCTTTTTCATTCTTTTGGTTTTGTTTCATTGTTTCCTGATTTCTCATAAAGTCATTAGCTTCCATTTGCTCCATTCTAATTTTTAAGGAATTATTTCTTCAGTGAGCTTTTGCACCTCCTTTTCTGTTTGGCCAATTCTACTTTTTAAGGAGTTTTTTTTCTTCCATGAATTTTTGTGTCTTTTTTCCATTTGGCTGATTCTACTTCTAAGACATTCTTCTCATTGACTTTTTTGTACATCTTTTACCATTTGGCCTAGTCTGTTTTTTAAAGTGTTTTTTACTTCAGTATTTTTTACATCTCCTTTACTAAGCTGCTGACTTGCTTTTCATCACTCTCATTTCTCTTCCCAATTTTTCCTCTCCCTCTCTTACTTGATTTTCAAAATCCTTTTTGAGGTCTTCCATGGCCTGAGACCAATTTATATTTTTCTTGGAGTCTTTGGATGTTGGAGCTTTGACTTTGTTTTCTTCTTCTGAGTGTGTGTTTTGATCTTCCTCGTCACCATAGTATCTTTCTATGGTCAGAATATTTTTCTGTTGTTTGCTCATTTTCCCAACCTATTACTTGACTTTTAACTCTTTGTTAAAGTAGGGATCTGCTTCCAGGGTGGAGGGGGTATTGCCACAAGCTTCAGGGGTTTTATGCAGTTGTTCTCAGAGATACTTCTAGGTATCTGTAAGTTTGCAATTCTTCCAAGGTGGTATGATCTAAGGAGAGTTGTTTACTTCTGTCCTGACTTGTGCTCTAGTCTGTGAGTAATCACAAGCATTCTTTTCTCCCCTGGAACTGTGATGAGGGACACAGCTCCACTGTGACTATAAGCTCTGGTGTACTAGTGCTCCTCCTTATCCTGGGACTGTCACCAAGACTATGACCCAGATCTGCGTATGGGCAAAGCAATGGAGTCCTGCTTCAGTGTTATCAAAAAGACCCTCATAATCTCCTTCTGACCAGTTGTTTGACTCCCTTACTGTCTGTGGGCTGAGAGCTCTGGAACCAGCTGATGCTGCTTGCTGATTCAGTGGTTCCCAAGGCCTGCTTCTGGTTTGCTGGGCCTGGGGCTATGTGGGTGTTGCAATCCACTCTATAGAGCTTTTCTGCTGACCTTTTAAGTTGTCTTTGTCATCATTGGGCTGAGAAGTTTGGAAAAGTCACCCTAAGACCTGCTCCTGATTTGCTGGGTCTGGGTCTGTGCTGTCCTGGCCTGTGCTGGACTATGCTCTTCTGTTACTCTGGTGCAACAGACTTTTCCTGCTGATCTTCTAAGGTATTTTGTGCTGGAAAATTGTTTCACTCCATCTTTTTGTGGGTTCTGCCATTCTAGAATTTGTTTAGAATCATTAGTTAGAGGTATTTGGATGGGTTTGGGGGAGAGCTCAGATGAGTCCCTGGCTTTGCTCTGCTTCCTTGGCTCCCTGGAAGGAGATCTTGAAGGTCAGTCCTACCCATCCATTTTATTTATTTAATTTTAAAAAAACATTTTTAACTTAGCAAAAAAGAAAAACATTTTCAAATACATAGCAGACCCCATAGCAAGAATCATGTGTGAAACTAGAAATTTCTTTCATATTGCTTACTTTAAAAAAAAGCATATAATAATTCTACACATTACTTTCAAAACTGTCCTGTTCTTCTGTACTTCCTTCTAAAATTCCTTCTCTTCTCTTCTATGGATTTTAAAAATATTTCAAAGTCCCTCTTTTGGGGATCATCATTAATGCTAATACCCCCTCTTTCCCACCTTCCTTGCCTAATAAAATACCGAGAGAAATAAAAAGAAACCCTATAATATATAAACATAGTCAAGCAAAACAAATCCATGCAGTAGCCATGTCCAAATGTGTCTTTGTTGTATCTTGAGTACATCACTTCTTTGTCAAGAGGTTATTAGCATGTGTCATCATAGATCCTCTGGAGACAGGGGTGGTCATTGCACTGATCAAAGTTTTTAAGTCTTTTGAATTTTTTTTTCTTTACAATGTTGTTGTCCTTTTATAAATTATTTTCCTGATTCTGCTCACTTTATTATACATTAGTTTGTGCCACCCAAGTTTCTTTGAAAACATTGCATTTATAATTACTTATTGAATAATAACATACCAATACATTCAGATACCTCAATTTTTTTCAACCATTCCCCACTTTTTAATAAAGAGTGAGAAAACCAAAACCTTTGGAACAAATATGCATAGTGCAACAAAATAAATTCCCGTATCAGCAAGAAATATGTCTCAGCCTGAGTAAGTCCAAGACCTCTCTGTCAAAAGATGGTTTCAGCATTACTCCTCTGGAATTGTGGTTAGTCATTGTTTTGATCAGAGTTCTTAAGTCTTTCAAAGTTGTTTGTATTTGTAATAATGTTGTTATTATAGAAATCATTATCTTATTCTGCATCAGTTCATACAAGGCTTCCCAAGACTTTCTCAAACTGTCTCCTTCATTATTTCCTAACAGCACAATAGTATTATGTTACATTCACATATTATCATTTATTCAGCCATTTCACAGTTGATGAACATTCTCTTTACCCCTTTATTTCCCCTGTTCAGTCCCCCATTCAAGATCAGGAAGTTTGTTTACTTGCAACTACCCCCTCTTTAATATCATCCTTCCTATTAACCACCTTCTTCCTATCCCCACTTTTTTTCACTTCTTGAATTCTATGTAAATATGCACCAATACATTTGTGTTCGCGTCCAACCTTCCTTTTTCCATCTTAGATGAGTAGAGTTCACCTGATGCTGATTCCTCCACCCCTTCTTCTACCTTTGTATTCTTTCTTCATGTACCCTAATTATGAAAAATAGCAATTTCCACATCTTTTCTCCTCCCTTCTATTCTAGTCTATTCCTTTTATGCTCTGTTTTCTTTCCTCTTTTAAAACCCTCAAGACAGAACCAATTCATCCCCTTAGGATCGCTGTTGTTGTTATTTTTAACTCCCTCAAATGCTCTTTGAAGTTATTAAGACTCTGAACATGTTTCTTCTCCCCATTAGAATATTAGTACAACATCATCATACTACTTCATACAATTGCTAAATACTTTACCTCCCTATTTTTCTCCTGTCTCTTGTGTATATGTTTCAAAGTTCCTACTCAGCTTTGATCTTTTCACCAGAAATGTTTGAAAGCCCTCTATTCTGTTAAAGCCATTCTCCCCCTCTAGGATACTCAGCTTTGCAGGCTAAGTTATTCTTGGTTATAAGTCTTTTTCTCTTTTGCCTTTTGGAGTACTGTATCCCAAGATCTATGGTTTTGAAGCCTGGTGTCATACTGACTGTCATTCCTTGTTATTTGAAATGCCTCTTTCTGGATACTTGAAGACTTGGGAACTGTTGATTTTGGTTGAGACTTTGCTGGGACTTTTGTTTCTAGGGTTCTTTTCAGAAGATGATAGATGGGTTCTTTTTTCTGCATTCTACTCTCTGGTTCAATAGATCTGGGCATGTTTCATTTTTTAATTCTTGAAATACAGTGCCCAGGTTTTTTTTTTAAAAATATCCTAGCTTTAAAGGAATATGGTTCTTAATTATCCACACTTGATGCTTTTGATATCAGATATCTTACATTTTCTTCTATTTTTATGTCTTTTTTAATTTATTCTAACATTTCTTGTTTTTTTCATAGTCATTGATTTCTGTTTAATCTACGCTATTTTTCAGAGAGTCTATTACTTGGGTGCCCCCTTTTTTCTAAGTTACCTTTTCTTTGAATTTTTTCTTCCTTTTCTACTCTGAAAAAACACGGTTGAATTGTACCAAGAAGGCAAAAATTTGTGAGTTGGTCCTGTATTAGAGACGCTTACAATGTCAGGAAAACATTTTCTCTTATTTTGGGAAGTGTAGAGAGGAGATAAAATTCCAGTTAAACAAATACTGTATAAAATATACTATGGTAACTAACTGTTCTCTAAAATTCTTGAGACTTCTAATTTGGAATCTATCCCAAAATTATCAGCAAGTAAAACAATTGGCCATGCCATTGTTATTCTAAATTAAAATACTTTATGGGAGATGTTAATATAGATGATCTCAACACTAGTTAGGGAAATTCAAAAGCAGTAATTTCATATACTAAGTGTATTGCCTCACACTCTATGTTGGTCTATTTTAACTAAGACACAAGTAAACATATGGTTAAAAGAGGAAACTAAAGAGAATCATGAACTAATGTACTTCCTGAAGGTGTATGACCTTATACACATATACACATACACATATCTGCATTCACACATACCCCATGATCTGTCTTATTTTGGTTAAAACCATGCATTTGCTGTCTTCCCTGGTTTACAACTGTATAGTTATTATGCAGAATCCTCCCCTCAAACCAATTTGCTATAGGATTCCCATAGCAGAGCACCTAACAATAGAGACCATAATAATTGGCACTTATAAATTTTATTGATCCTACAACTCTTTGAATAATGTGCTACAAGGGGGCATTCTGGGAAGATGGAGTAGGTCAGATATTTCCAGGCTCTCCAGATTTCCTCTACAAACAGACAGAAAATTGCCACGAAATGAATGGAAAGCTGCAAAAATAAAGGGGTGAAGCAGTTGTCCTCCAAAGACAGCTTGAAGAAAAGATAGTGCCTCCAGGGGCTGAGGTTTGGCTTGAGTGAAGTGTAGACATCTCCAGGTTGACTCCAGTAAATCAACAAACTGCAGGCCCGGGCTCTGTCAGGAGGCAGAGTAGGCCTCAGGAACTTTCACCTCACCAACTTTACCTCACCAACTTTCATCTAAAGAGTAGCAGAGCTAAGTGAGGGAAGATTGAAGGACCCCTTTGGGAAGGGTAGCCTCATCAGTGTTCTATTGATCCAATCTCTTCTATACTCTGGAGACTGTTGCCCCTGTGATTTTGGATGGAATGGCTGGGACTAGGTCTTTCCTTATGGTGCAATTCCTGGCTTCTGCCTCCATGTCTTGATAGGCAAATGGGAATGCTGCCTTTGACCTGGTCTCTGCTTCTTTCTCCTTATATAAGCTCTAACCAGGAGTTTCCTCCTGCCCTTCATGCATCCCCAATGTAGCCCAATGAGATGTTGGAGATTTAGCTGATGTGAGGCCTCCTGAAGGACCTCTAGTATGTAGGCTGTCTGGGTGCTGAATTAGTCTTGTCTTCTGTTATGACTCTGAGATCACACTTGCTTCAGGACCCTTGGAGGGACCCAGGTGTGTTTGTACTTCCCAGCCCTTCCTTCCTATACAGTGAATTTTTGGAGACTAGCGCTTAGTCTTTCAGGCCCTATTTACCAGAAGTCCCTTTGGCTGCCTTCCTCTTTTCTTTCCCCAACAACTACCAGTATGTTCACATTCTGAGTGCCTTCAGTCTTCTGTTCTACTTCTTGTGCATCCTAGATTGGGTAGAGGAACTTACTTATAGTTCTCTTTGGTCTTTGCTCCATCTGGTACTTTTTTAGATCTTTGTTGGGGTATTTGTAGGGAGATCTAGCATCCTCTAGGACTATTCACATTTTCGTCTTAACTGATAATCTTAAGCCAAATCATCCTAAGAATACCTATAGATGGGAAAAAAAGGTAGATCAAAGAGTCATAAGAAGTACAAGTTTTTCTAAAGATTTCTTATTATAAATGCCAGTGGAATCACCATATTTGATCTCTAAGTCACTGTACTATATAATATGAAGAAATGGAGATACCTTTAAGAGTATTACATGAGGAAAGATTACTGGACCAAGCCAAACACATGGACTGATCTAGACCCACATTAAATCTTGAAGGTTCATCAATAATTAATATTCTCCATGGTTCATGTTTTGTTCCCACTGAGATAAACCCAGGAGCATCTGAATCTAGCTATTTCTAACTGTAATGGACTGCTAGGGATAAATGTCTACTGGTTTTAGATAGAGGTCTTCCAATATCCCCCTCCTCCATTCATTGAAGAGTTTTATTCTGGCTTTAACACTGACTTTAGCCCACAAACTAGACCCTCTTATCCTCAACTTAAGGGATTATGGAGAGACATTGAGATGTCATGGGAGGATAGAGTGAGTGTTCAGAGCTTAAGAGTGTAAACCTCAGGGAAAAAGCAGTTATTAGATCATCAGTGCCTAAAAGATCTTGCAATGTCCTTGTTTGGTTCTATCTTTCATTGCTGAGCATCCCCTTCAGGTTGCAAATGGATTATTATGATTTTTCATCCACCCCTCCCCCCTCTCCTTTTCAATATTGTTCTCCCAAGAAGCCAAGTCCAGGACTTTGAGCTCTACAGTTTCCTCTAGAAGTCTTTTCTGTCCTATAATCAATTCGAATGCCCTAGATGCAGGGTATTATGGGTAAGTGAGTCCTCCCCATCTTGGGTTTGCCCATTATTTCAGATATCTCAATGAGGGAAAATTCTAAAAGAAGACAACTCATGTGTTTATTTTCTTATCACTGTACAATCCTAAAAATGGTCTATGTGTGTTTTGAGGACACATGAAGAATGTAAGAAAGTAATTGGCAGGATTTTGTAAGTAATTTTCTACAAGAGACCCATTTTCACTGTTATGCCAATTACCAAGAGATGTAGAAAATACAAAGTCCCAATGTTCTGGTAGTTTGTTGATTTCTTTTTAAAGTGTCTGATACCTAGAACAAAACATAGCCTTAAAGTGTCTTCTCTGACAAGGTATCTCCTATTTATATAGCAAAATAATACAAGACTTCTTGATAAATGGATCCATAGAAATAATTTTGTTCAATAATGTTTTCATTATAAATATAACCCAAGATATTCACTAATGACATGGTCATTAAAGATGTCCTGCACAAAATCCAAGTGGAAAGAGATTCTCTTAGTGAGGTTAACCAGCAATTGTTCTTTGTAGATTACAGTATGTTGATTGCATGAGGCTTCAGAGAGACAGAGACAGAGAGAAACAAAGACAGTGAGAGGAGAGACAGACAGACAGACAGACAGACAGACAGACATGGAGACACAGAGAGACAGAGAGTCTAGGGTAAGATTCAATTATATCACTAACTTATGTGATTCTGGACAAATCTGTCTGTGCCTCAGTTACTTTACCCATTATCAGAGAGGTACATTAAAAGCAGACTTCAGAGAGGAAAGAATCTAAAAACTGTCCTCCCTACTCTCTCCTCCAACTAACTTATAATCATTGACAAAATAATAGATGACATTTATTTAGTGTTTTAGGTTTCAAAATATGTATGTATACATATACATATATATATGCACACACACATATATATATAGATATAGATATTGGTAAAGAGGGATATCGATCTACATATGTAGATCTATGTTTGTGTGTGTGTGTGTGTGTGTGTGTGTGTGTGTGTGTATGTGTTCATGGTCCATGAAAATCCCTGGTACAATTTTAAGTTTTAATAGCTTCAGTATCATTTCACTGATCCTTGAAACAGCTCTGTAAGATAGGCATATTTATGTCCATTTTTGGATTGTGAATCTGAAGTTTGGGAAAGTCAAGTGGATTTTCCATGGTCACATAGCTATTTAGCATGAGAGGCAAGATTCAAACCCAGGTTTCTCTTAATTCCAGTCAGTTCTCACATTCTTACTGCTCTTTCTCAATCTAATCCCTCTATTTCAGTGGCTAAATAGCCATGCTAGAATTCAAAGATAGCAAACTTTATTGTACAGTTTTAAATTTATCTAGCAATTTGATTTTATGATGAAACATTTTGCTACTTTGTTTAATGCAATTGGAGGAACATTAATTTGGCCTACATTGCTGAAAAATAAATTTTCACGTTACACAAAAAACTAGGAGAAATACAAAAGCATTGGAAAAAATCTCCAGGTTTCAAAATTTGTCATTGAATCCTACAGCCAAGACATGTGAACTACCTGTATCTCTCCCTTCCTCACCCCTATTCTGGGTAAGAACAGGTGATTTTAAAGTAAAATTGGTGAGAAAGTACTTGAATAATTCTTTTCCTTAGATGTCAATACTACTAATTACTGAAGACTTAAAGCTACAAAATCTTGGTCTTTCTCAAATCCTATTAGGCATTAACATTCAGATGCCATATTCTTATGACAAAGACTAATAAGAAGAGAGAATGGCACAGCCCAAATCTCTTCCAATGACAAAGATAGGAGTGGGAAAAGGTAGAAACCTTACTTGTTCTCATTACTACAATGCTAAAACTGTCATCAGTTATAATCACTGGCAATATCTCTAAAGTAAGACTTTGTTGGTAACTTCTCCTTAACTTGAACTCATGCTGTTTCACCTAGTATCTATGTAAAGTGTATATGGAAATATACTGACAGTGCTTATACTAGTGACATTCTCTTGATTTATAAAAGTAGGTTCTGAGAAAGAAATAATATCAACACATTATATATCATATAATAATATAACAAATATTAAATTATAACCTATTACAATCTGATATGTTATTATAATTTAATATTTCATTATTTTGTTATCATGTTATATTTATTATATCAACTATATTTATTGTTATATTTCTATATTATCTTATATAATCTTATATTAGCTTAATTATACTATTATATTACCGTAATAGGATAAATTATATATTGTTATATATAAAATACATCAGCATATGATATCAGGATTTCTGTAAGACAGTTATTCCTTATCATCTTGTAGGCAAAAGAGAAAATCTTTGCATTTACTGTGACCTGTATTTAAGAGTCAGTCGTCTACACAGACTCTCTCTTTTGACTTTGATCTTTGTGAGAAAAATATGTTTTTCTCCACTGGTCTTACATTTCTTCAGATGAGCTTGACTTGTATCAAGTTGAGTCATTCAGTCATTTTCTCATTCATTCTTTAACAAATAATCACTGAACATTTAGCATTTTTGGCACCATGCATTTATTATCCCTGTCCCTAAAGAGCGTCCAGTCTTTGTGGGGAAACAAAACATAGAGACATGAAAAGTCATATAATATAAGAAGATAGTATATGATTAAGTGTTAGAATACCCTGTCCAGACAATAAGAAGCAAGAAATGAGGAAAAGCTGAATGAGAAATGATAAGATTTCTATAAATGGAGAGGATAATAGGATCACAGATTTAGAGCTAGACAACTTTAAAGGATGTTTAGTCTAACTCTCCCAAAATGAGGCCCAGAGAAGTAACTTACCCAAGGTTATAGAGCCAGTAACTGGCAGAACCAGAATGGTGAATGCATTTCAAACAGATGGAAAGGAATTAGCAAAGACAGAGAAGCAGGATTGTTCATAATATGTTAGGGAGAGGGGAACAAAATCATCATACGTGTGGAGCATAAGGCTGATGCCGGGGAGTTGTAAGCAATAAATTTGGAAAAGTAGGTTAGAGTCAGCCTGGAGTGATGCTTCCATGCTAGCCTAAGGAGTTTTGGCTTTATGTTGTAATTACTGTGGAACTAATCACTGAAGGTTTTGGAGCAGAAGGAGGACAGGATGAAAATAGTGTTTTTAGAAAACTAATCTATCAGTGGTTTGCAGAATGTATTAGAGGGGAGAATGAATCTGGGAACAGGTGGCCATTTAGTTGCCTATTGAAATTATCCAAGTGTGAGGTGAAAGTAAAAGGAAGGACGAATTTGAAAGGTACTCCAAAGGAAGAAATGATAGACTTTGATGACTGATTGACTAATATATCAGGATGGAGTACATAGAGAATGGAAAGAGAAAAATCAGACTTGACATTGAATGATTAGGGGAATTCAGGTACCACTGGTCAAAATGGGGAGATTTGGAGAGGCAGGAATATGAGTTAATTTTAAGTGAGATAAAGAAAATGGCCAATACCAGATTTGTGGCTGGAACTTAGGAGGAAGCACAGAAAAACCTCAGATGTGGAAGTTATTCAGTCATTCAACAATTATTTTTTCCAGAGTTACTATATGCATGGAACATGGCTGAAGATGTCGGAGTGGATGCTTTTCTTGGGGGGGGGGAAGAGAGAGAGACAGAAAGAGACAGAGAGAGACAGAGAGAGAATAAAGAGAGGAGTGGGGGCCAATAGGAAGTTTCCTTTGTGAGGAAGTCCCACTGGTATTAATAAGGAAGAGCCAGTAAGAGAGAGGAGTAGCAGAGGCTACTTGTATCTTTACTGGCTTAACCTGTTTAATTTTTGTTTTTCTCTCCCCTTAGACTCTTAGAACTCAGTACTCAGCTATGAGAAAAATCTGTAAAAGATGTGATTTGTATACTGATTGTTTACTGTCTCAAGGAAGAGGGAAGGAGGAATAGGATTTGGAATTCATAAGTTAAAAATAATGTTTTAACATGTTTTAACATGTAGTTAGGGAAAAATAAATTATATTAAAAATGAAAAAGACATATGATTATATGGAGTTACTTCAGTCATTTTTCTTACCTTTGCCTTGAAACTAAAGTTGCTATGCTTTTTTATGCATCAATTTTACATCAGTATTTTTAGTTGTCTTGAATACAGATATGTCTCAGGGCAAAATTTGACCACTGTCCTTTTTTATTTTTAGGTCTTGCAGTTAAAGTTGAATTTTTTCCAAATTCTTAAAAACTTTAAACAAATGTTTAAGAATATTTCTTTTGTTGCTCCCCCCCCATTCAAGCCCTCATCATTGTTCATATGGGCTATTCCAAGGGTCCTCTAATTGTTCTGTCTGCCTTGCCTTTCCCTATTTCTCCACACAGCAAAGTGATTTTTTTTAAAGTGGAAATCTGACCATGTTACCTCTCTCCCCTACTCAATAAACTTCCCTATTACCTCTAGGATCAAATATTAACTTGTCTGTTTTACATTTAAAGCTCTTCACAACCCGGTGCCTTCTTAGCTTTGCAGTTTTCAAAATCCATTATTCACTTGCAAGCCCTGTACAGTTGAGCCACACTGGCCACCGACTTTCTTATCCTCACACAAGATACTGTGTCTCTAGTCTGAATCTGGTTGCCTTTAAATGTCTCCCCTGCCAACAACACTCACCTTCCTCACCTCTGCCTCTTAGAATTCCTGGATCTCTTCAAGACTCAGCAGAAACCTCATCTGTTGCAGGAGGTCTTTCCTATTGCTGCCCGCCACTAATGTCTTCCTCTGTAGTTACCTTCCATCTGTAATGTATGTATCATATTAAATCTATAATTGATTATGTTCATATTGTCCCTCCCTTTAAAAGTTAAATATCCTGAGGGCTAAGGACTGTTTTTGTTTCCCCCTCCCCCTTTATATCTCCAACATTTAGCATAGTATCTGGAACATAATGAATGTTGACTGATTTTTAATGGACACATTGTATGTAAACAGTATTGAATGCAACACTTGACAATTCAGGAGAATTTATGCATATATGTACATATATACACTTACATACATATATACATGTGTATATGCATACATACTTGACAACTATTGATTTCTGTGTATCTTACGTATTAAAAATCATTCTATGTATTAATCCATTGATGGACACATTATTAACAGAATATAGTTTTCTTTGCTCCCCTCAAATTTGTATTTTGATGAAAAGTGAATTTTATTCTAATTAAATGAAATCAAAAGGGTGATTCTACACAAGAATGGCAAATTAAGAATGTTTTTTAATTGGTGTCCATTCATAGGGACAGATTTCAGGAAGAACCATTTTACATAGGGATGAAGGTGATTGATTCAATGGTAGTGATTTTCTGGGCTTTCAGTGAGTTGTAGCACCTAAAGTTGCTGCTGGGGCATGCCTATGCTGACATGCATAGGTCTACAATGCAGACATTATATTTATGCAATCAGCAATTCAATTACAGAGTTGCTCTGGTGGATCTTGCATAGTGATCAAATTTACATCAGCAGCAGATCCCAGACACAATCAGGTAACTTAGGTGTGGGAGTAGATAAGAAATAATCAAACTAGTTTGGCAATACTAATGCAATTGAATCTTCTACTTTTAGGGGGGAAATGTAAAATCTTTGGATTCCCATTAATGATGAAATTGAATATAATTGAAGGATGACACTGAATGATGAAATTGGGATAACTTAATGGCCATCATATCACCTATCCTTTTCTATTTTTCACTCTTAAAACATTTAGAACTGTTGCATAGGAAAAGGATGCCTTACAGTTATTTCAAATAAAGAATGAGGAAATAAATGAAATTATTTAAACAATTATATTAAGAAGTCTATTATTTGGTTCCTTACTATGTTGGATTTAATTGGATTTAAGATTATGACATCAAAATGGACTCCATTGTGAAGTATTCATACAGGAGTTGGCATGAAAAATTCTACCATTCTCTTAACTGAACATTTTGTGATTTGTCTTTTTGCCATCTTTCTTCTGTTTGACATTTAAAACCTTTCAAAACCTGGTTCCAGCCTACCTTTCCTATCTATTGCACATCACTCTCCTATATATACTCTGTGGTTTAGCCAAACTGGCTATCTTGCTATTCTTCACATAACTTCTGGCTATACCCTATTTCTATGATTTTGCCTGGAATACATTGCTTCCTCATGTCACCTATATCTCTTAAAATCTCCAGCTTCATTCAAACATCAGGTCAAGCATAATCTCCTACACGAAACTTTTTTTTTCTGATCCCTTCAGATGCTAGTGCTTTCCCCCTACCCCTCAAAAATTTCTTGCATTTCTTATGTTTATATATATATATATATATACACATATATATATACACACACACATACATATATACATACGTGTGTATATGTGTGTGTATATATATACATATATACATATATACACACACACACACACACACACACACACACACACACACACACACACACACATATATATATATATTAACTTCTTAGTCTTCTAAGGCAACTCATTAAAACTATAGATTGCAGAGAAGGTCCTGACCAGCACTGGTGCTCCCTATGCTATTGAAACAATAGGTCCAATCTCAATCCTAATCTTTTATGTGTATGTGATGTTTTCCCTAGTTGAATGCAAGTTCCCTGGGGTTGGGGACTATTTCCTTTTTGATTTATTTTATACCTAGCAATTAGCACAGAGCTCAGCATATAGTAGACAGTAAATGTGTGTTGATTGATTGATTCTATCCCTATCTTGCACTGTGAAGCAGTAACTACCTTACCAGAAATACTTTCTCAACATACCTTGTGCTCTGAGAAAAGGAGGTGAAACCTGGGAATTCTCCCATCTTTAGTTCTAACATGTTACCCTCAAATCATAGGCAGATTATAATATATCTAATCTAAGTGATTATTTAGAAGGCTTAGTCAATCAGACCCACCTTGTTTGTACTCTCAGGATCCTAAATTTTAAAATCCAAGTTTTATCCACATAAAACCTGAAATATTTCATTTCCCAGTTCCTTCTGGGTATGACATCTTGGAGGAAGGTCAAAGCATTGTTATTTCATTTTTTTCTTCCTATTAAAAGAATAATTCACAGCTTCTTCTGCGCCACTACACAACCCTTTTGCTTTTAAATTACCTATTTATTTTAACGGTACTCCATGCTCAGAACAGGGGTATGTGACAGCTCAGCAAAGGCACTGGGGAAGATATGAATTTAGTCTAAGTGTCCTTTTAAGTAGTCTCCACTCCAGGTCACATTTTAAAAAACCATTAAATTCAAAAGGCTCTTTGTCTACACTATGGTACACAAGAATGAAACCAACTGGTTAATGCTTGACTGACATGCATGTTTCTGCCATGGAATATTACATGTAAGGAATGAAAAAAATTTTTCCTGTAAAGTTTCTTGGGACTTCAAAAATGGGAATTTTTTTTACAATAAACAACTTTTCTAACACCATTTAAAATTGTGCATTTCAGAGCAGAAGATGGCTAGTGACTTATCTTCTAGAGAAAAATGACAGAAATGACTATTTGGAATTATTCCTGGAATTAGACCAGCATGAGGTCCCCTCTGCCAATCTAAGGTAAAACTGCTGAAAGGCAAGAAATACAAAGTGATGTATGTCCAACTGACTATGTTGACAGTCTCTGGTCTAGCAAAAATTCCAAATGCCCAAAGCCAAAAGAGTCAGAGAATGTGTAAACCTGGGGATGTCATCACTGAGGAAACAGTAAATACCAACACCTTTATAAGGGGTATTTAGTCAAGGGGGCCAAAAGTAATATCCAAACTTCTGACCTTCTATGTGTCCCCAGGTGATACACAGAATTTATTGATAATTGAAGGTAAAATTGCAAGACCTCTGTCTTACTGCAATATCTCCCTGACTATTATAATGAAAAGTAAGACAAGATTGCAAAGGATTCATTTAACATATAACCCAAAGTTCCCTAAGAAATGCTAATGAATTACCTGTTCCTTTTCTATTGATTAGCATTATTTATCTGTGGAAGTCTTGCTACTTTTAGGACAGATTTTTGTAAAGGTCATTTTTGAACAGTAACATGATGTTCAGGCACAAAAATTCATATTAAAATGTGCTATAAAGTTCTTCAAATGCATCTTCATGGCCGCAGAAAATACACTGAAATGTGAGGTATAGTCTTGTCAGCCTATGACTGCTTGAGTTACATAAATTATGCATATCCTCTGGTCTTTAGATAAGTCTGATCTTTCAAAGATTAATTAATATGTAATAACTTTTGCTAATTGTCTTTGAGGTTTAAAAAATTATATTGTTTACTACAGTGTTCAGAAAAAAGACTACATATGAAAATAGGCAATAACTATTTAGTGAACTAAAATAGCAGAATAATTCGAATGAGCAAAGGTATTATTACATATTTGCATAATATCAATTATTTGACTTGCTAATTTTGGAAGGAAAAGAGCTATAGCTTCAATGTATATTGATTTAGAGACTTTGAAGTTTTTCCATTATAATAAAACTACTAACTACGGTGCCTAACACAGTACCTTACACACAATAGGCATTTAGTAAATATTTGGTGTGTGAATGAAAATATGAATATCCTTCAGTTATAGACTTTTATATGAGGAAGAATTCAGAGTAAATAAAATTCTGTGTAGCATACAAACTAATTAAAATCATTTTCTCTACTTTTCTGTATTTCCATTTGATAACTAAGTCAAAGTTAGAAAGGGTTTTCTTGATTTCTGGACTCGTATTCATTTTAAGCATTCTTAACTGGAAAGCAGCACTATGTAGGAGAAAACACTGAATTAGCAACAGCAGACCTTACCCTATCCAATGATTCTGCCATTCTTAACCTAAGTAACTTTAGATTAGCCACTCAGTTTCCTCATCTTCATCCTTAAAAAGAGAAAGCTGAACTACATCATTACATCCCTTCAAAATTTAACTTTCTATGATTCTAAAATGTTTTTAAAATGTTGTTGTTTCCTTTATGACTGCTATCAGAACATTTGAAGCTACTTTGTATAGTAGAAAAAACCCTCACAAAAAACATGGAGTTTGGAGTCAGGGAATCTGGCTTGCTTTCTGGATCTCTAGCCACCTAGTGTCTGTGTGACCTTGGGCAAGTCATGATCTCTTTGTGACTGTTTGCTCACCTATAAAATGAGAGAGCTGGAATGGATGGGAGCTAATGTGCCTTTGAGCTCTAACTATACAATTCTCAGAGTCATAATTTCGTCTTAATAAGCATATGCTAAGTACCACCTATGTTTAAAGCACTTAGGCATTCGAGAAGACAGAAAGCTAAGCAGGACATGATCCCTCCCTTCAGGATAGAACATATAACCTAAATCTAGTATGGCAATAAGACACATAAATACATGAAATGAATGAAAAGCTGAATGACAAGTATGGAGAATGAATAAAAATAATACACTTAGGACTAAAATAAAACATAACCCTGGTATAACAGAGATTTGAATATGGGCATAGGTCTAAATTGTTGTTGTTCAGTCACATCCCATTCTTTGTGATGCCATATAGGGCTTTCTTGGCAGAGATAGTGGATCAGTTTGCCATCTCCTTCTCCAGTGATAGGTCTAAGTACCTTTTCCTAAACATAACAATGACATAAGAAAAAGCTTACGAGAAAAATAGCTAATAAAATAGATATTACCAGTTCTTCCCCATGGTGTAGTACACAGGACTTGGATTCATATCTTGGCTATCCCTGTGTGACCTCAGGTGAGTCACAGCCTCACTTATCCTTTGTTTCATGAGCTGAGATATAAGGTTGTGGCTCTAGATCAGGGGTTCTCAACCATAGGTTACCAAACCACTTGAGGGTCCATGGAGAGGTTTAGGGGGTGGGGTTGTGAATTTGGATGGGAAAATACATCTTTATTTTTACTAATATCTGTTACTGAAAGCCTTTCCTTTGATTATAAATGTAGACAACAAACCAGCATGGTGCACAAAGAAGTTCATGACAGGAAAGGTTAAGAACTTATTCTAGATTATCTGTAAGGGCTCTTCTGTCTCTAAATCCTATGTCCATTGTCATGGAGAAGTATCCTTTGTTTGAAGACTCCTGAAAGCTCTGATTGACCTTGATTCTGTTATTTCCATTATATTCTGATCATTTGTATAACTGAGGTATTAGCTAATTATCCAGAGTGAATGGAGTCCACCACAGTGGGACTTGTTGCTTTGTAGAATGTGAAAAGAAAACCATGAAGTTAGATTTGTAAATCATGGTTTGATGCTTTGGACTCTACCCATAAGAAGCAAAATAAAGTGGCTTATCTGGTGAGTCTGATCAATGGAGGCAGCCTTGGCTAGATGGTGCAGTGGATAGAGCTGTAAGAGTTTACATTCCAATTCAGACACTAGCTCTGTGATACTGGACAAATCACTTAACCTTTCTCTATGCCTCAGTTTCCTCATCTGCAAAATGTGGATAATATTAGCTCCTACTTCACAGAGTTGTTGTGAGGATCAAATAAATTTACTTTAAAAACTTAAAAAAAAAACCTTTAAAAGTGCCTTGCCAATCTTCAAGCACTACATAAATGCTATCTATTATTGTTGTTATTGTTTTCTCAGTGGTCTAGGTTACTGCTAAATTCTCTATTTAATTTCGACTGTTTAAAAATACCAGTTTCTGTATCCATAGAGAGATTTTATGCGAAATACCTCAAATGTTAATTAATTTTATTTTTAGCAGTATAACCTCAATAGCTGAGAAGATTTTTTTGGTTGTCTTCTTCAGGGAGTTTGGCAACTAATACAAACCATAATACTATGAATAGACATACTTATATTTGTTTTTAAAGCATTTTTACACACATGTCCTCATTTAAGCTTTGCAACAACCCTATCACATAAATAGATCACTTTACAGATGAGCAACTGAATCCCACAAACTAGTAACAGTACTGAAAGAATTGATGTTTTAGAATTGAACAAGACTTTATTAAATTATATTGATTTCAGATCCTATTGTCTAGAGATTGCCTTTTAAAGGGATTATCTTTTCTAAAATACAATCTGCTGGTTTGTTTTGGGGTATCTATCTATCTGTCTGTCTATTTATTATTATACATATATTATATATATATGTATGTTTATATATATACTTATATACATACATGCATGTGGAGACAGAGAGAGAGATGGATGGATGAGTGGATGGATGGGTGTGTGGATGTGTATGTATAGATGTGTGTATATGGAAAAAGGTGTCGTGAAAACCCTGCCATTCCTATCCAAAGTACAAGTGATTAAGTTCCTCATCTGTTAAATGAAGGGGTTGGACAACATGGTCTCCAAGGGCCCCTTCAGCTCTAAAAAGTCAATAATTCCATGTTATGAAGCTCAATGTCAAGGTATTGAGCAATCTATTCTTTCTGTGAAATATCCATCAATTTCACGTAAGTGACGATCAGTAATTAGATATTTCAAAATAATACTTATAATTTAATTTATAGTTATGCAAATAATCTCGTTCTGATTATATAGATACTATATCATTCTCCTTCCATATTAGGGATCCCTATGTAGAAAATATTTTAATTTTTAAAATTGGAAGTAAAATGTTTTTGCTTCAGAGGGCATTTGTACTTTCCCTATTAATGTGTACTTTTTTAAGAGCAGGAAAAATAGATATTGAATTTGAATGGGGGGTGGGGAGAGGCCAAGTTGAGTTTCATTATAGGTATTACTTATATCATCTCTTACCAAAGTCAGTGTTCCTATTTTTGAGAGTAATTCTTTAGCCCACATCCTGAGCCCCCATCTGGTGTGTTACTGTATTGTAAGGTATACCAGATGTATAGCAAATCATTTAATTAAAATGGGAAAAAAACATAAGAAGGGAAACAAATGTAAAACATTCTCTGTATCCATAAGAAAAAAGGATGCAAATCTCTTATAAATCTAAGGGAGTTATAATCGAATCTCCCTTTAATCCATCTAACTTTTTAACATAGCAGGAGGGAATTAACTTTTCAACTCACAGTGCATGTGATAGCCATAGTGCCACAGGCTTCTTAAAGTCTTTTCCAGACTTTTGATCTAGTCCAATACCTTCATTTTATGGATAAGGAAACAGAGGTGTGGGAAGTTTAGTGATTAACCTAAGATCACAAAAGTGGCAAGTGACAAAGCAGTTCTCACTCCAAATCAAATCCAAATCCATGATGTCACAAAGCACTAAAGTATTACCCTATTTTATGATGTTTTGGGGGGCTGGGCAATGGGGTTAAGTGAGTTGCCCAGGGCCACACAGCTAGTAAGTGTCAAGTGTCTGAGGTCAGATTTGAACTCAGGTCCTTCTGACTCCAGGGCCAGTGCTCTATTCATTGTGCCACCTAGCTGCCCTAATTTTTAACAATCACTGTAAGCCAAAATACAGAGTAAGTTTAAAGAGTAAAACAGGATCCATGTAGATCAGGATGAGTAAAATTGAGAAAAATGAGCTCTTGCCTCAGCTCTGGAGCCATCATCGTCTCCAGAAAAGATGCCAAGGTTCAGGACATCATGCACAGGTCACCTCCCCTCACTGTACATGTTCATCTTCTCCCTACTATTAATGAATAGTAGAGAGAATAATATTAATGAATAGCCCATCCATCCCCTTCCCCCCACACCAATATCTGCTCTATTTTTAAGGTTTCCTACCTCTGAAAGGATCTTCACCAATAACAATATTTTCCTGGTGATGCTCCTATTCTATAGGAAAGGGCATAGAGGCCTCCAGGAGATGCTTTCTCAGACATAAGCATGATGGGAAATGAATTCCTGCAAATGTAGTTCTTACATCCTTGTTTCCTGAATCTATTTCATGCTTTGTTACCTCTGCTTTGTTTACACTCTACCCCTTACCTATAATACTTTTCCTATATTAGCTATCCTAATACAGGATGTAGTATGGTATGATATTTCCACCATGCCAGCTATAGATTCTGATGATCTGGGTTCAAAACCCAGTCCTGATGCTTACTGTCTATGTGACCTGTCAAGTCATTTTATTTTCCTGAGCCTCATGTGTGAAATGAAGAGGTTAGACTACATGGCCTCTGAGGTCCTTTCCAGCTCCAGGACTATGGTTTTTGCTTCTTAAAATCTTACTCAGCCTTCAAAACCAAACTTAAATGCTACCTCTTCCATGAAGCCTTTCCCTGATCCTTCTTACTGAAATGTTTCCTCCCTTATTGAGTTCATGGAATATTATAATCTTAACACATTCTAAATTTGTATTACAATAATTTGTGTACAATTTTATTATATTATATAATTTTTGAGAGTTGGGCTTATCTTATTTCTCTTTGAATCTCCCATCTCCTTAATATTTGTCACATGAGAGAATGCTCTATAGAGTACAAATTCATTTTTCTCAATTTTACCTATCCTGATCTACATGGATCCTGCTTTACTCTTTAAATTTACTCATATTTTGGCTTACAGCGATTGTAAAAATACAGTAATATTCTAGTGCAGTGTGGCATAATGGAACAAGCACTCGATTTGGAGTGAGAACTGGTTCAAATCCTGGCTTTGCCGCTCATCACTTTTGTGACCCTGGGTTAATCACTAAATTTCCCATAGCCTCTGTTCCCTCATCTATAAAATGAGGGTATCGGAGTAGGTGACTCTAAGATCATCCTGCTCTCAATTTATGATCCTATGATCCTTGCCAAGAAAAGGTGCTCAATATAGGGCTATATTTGAGGGTAGCAAGAATTTAGTTGATAGTATATAGGTAATGGGTAAGCACCATCATGAATAGGGTGATGTCCATCCCACCCTCGAGATCTTAATTGTAGTGAGATATTTAGCTCCATTTAACAAGACACACACTTAAACTTTTACATGTCCCTTGGATTCTTTTTTATTCAGTGATGCCTCCAAGGTTACATGTTTAACAGTTGCCCAGTCCTGGTAAGGATGACATATGCTTTTGGTCCTCTAACTTGTGCCAAATCAGTTTCCCAGGGGTATGTCTATTGGGTTTGTGTCAACCTCTAATGCATGTCCATGGATAAAGACAGAGTAAGTCTAATTGTACCATCTCTGTTCTTTCATCCTTCCTTCGGGGGTGCTATCTTTACTCTTTACTCTTCCATCTCTGTTTCAGGTTTCCTGGGATTTTAATCAGTGAGGGGACAAAGTGGCATTTTCCCTCTCTACCTCTGGATCTTTATTTTGAGATCTTTTGGCCTTTCAATCATCCATGAGCTTGCTTATGGGATGGTTCCTTTTTTATCTTATATGGGGGCAGGGCTATGGTAGCGGAAGGGAGACATCTCCCAAATGAAGATTTGCTTTCCTGTCAGACACAGCAAAACTCTCTTAAATTGCAATATTGGAATTTTTTAATAAAAGTATTTTTAAAAATTCTAAAGGGAGCTTCTTGAAAAAAAGTGTTCTCCTCTAGGTGTTATTCAAATCTTCCATGACTCAAGTTAATTTACCAGTTGCCTTTTAGGTCTTAATCAGGCACCCTATGCAACATATAGACCTCTCTAGCCAGTCTAAAGCTGGCTTGGAATCCCAGTAAACTGACCAAGAAGCCGCGTAGCCTCTGGGCTGTAGCTAATGTTGATGTTGTTACCAGGACTCCCTTTATCCCCTTGTCAAGCTCCACAGAGAACTGCATTTGCATATAATAAGTGCTTCATTTAAACCCTCTGAACTGTGTTGGGGGATATCTCTAGTCCCTCCACCGTTGGACTAGTAGTAGTTCCATTAGTTAATTAAGTGGAAAGATCTTGAGAGGGTAAATTATAGATCTTCTTATACCAGATTTTCAAAATCCAGTTCTAGTTCCAGCCTAATCAGCTTGGCAAAGGAAGGGTTTGTTACCTTTTCAAATGAAGCATTATTCTTTAGTGAAAAAATTGTAATGTGATAGTTTTCTACTTGGTTTACACTTCAAATTCTTGTTGCAGAGAAATTCTGGCTATCAAACAGAATAAATTCTCCTAGAGTGTTACCTACATTACAAAGTTTGTTGCACAGACATAGATTCTTTGAGGCCAAAAGATTTAGTCTAGTTAATTTCTGTTAAATAGATTACTAATTGGTATTCTAATGACCTAGGCAAATTATTGTACTTAATTTAATCAGAGTGACTATTCTATTTAGAGAAAGATCTATTCAGTTTGCAAAACATTTTATAATCACCTATATCCCTACTTTCTTGCTGAGAAGTGCACAAAATTTATTTGTATACAGAAATGAATTTTAATATTATACTTTCTACTGCTGTGGGGTTTAGAGTTGACTTCATATCATTAAAATGCATGAATGAATTAGTATATTTATTTGCATGTATGATATATCTGTATTTCAAAGCAAAAATTTCAAAGGGCCACCAAATATATGTATGTAAAATTTGTATTTGCCTCCTAGTAATGTTCATTCACTACGCAGATCACTGTTTATAAGGAAAAATTGGACAGTTGCATACACCATCACCTCATTTCCATAGGCATATCTGCATGCAGGCTTATTTATGCAAATTTCACAAGTGTATATGACATAGACATTTTAAAATCTGACAATAAATAGGTAAGATCAAATTCTGCCCACAGGTGGGCTACTGAAGTGATAATAAGCAATATTTTCCTATAGCCACACTTTTTTTGGGCACACGGTTCAGGACCATTTTTGAGACAGTTATGTTACATACATTTAATTTCTTAATATATATCAACTTACAGTCAATAATTAGTATAAAAATGAATTGGAAATGGTGCCAGAGGTCGCATTTCAGTGGAAATGCCATTTTGGACACTTGGAAAAAAAGTAACTTCTTTATTTACATCCAAGATAGTTTGTATTTTCACTTCTACTTTTTCAGGTTACAGCTTTATTCTTCATTTTTTGAAAATAGGTTTTAATCATGATTTAAACATGTGAGTATTGGGTCCCACTTTGATATGTATGTCTGAAACCCAGAGAAGTTAATGGGGGTTATAAATGCCTACTGAGGGGAGAATACACCCATAACCTCCAAAACAAATTTAGAACAATTTAAAATGCCCTGGAGTAATAAAGAGCTAGTTTAAGGGGTCAATGAGAGGGTAAATATATGTTTTAAAGATTATTTTTGTGAAAACTCTTGTGGCTCACAGGCCCAAGGGAGGAACAGATGGGTGTGAATAGAGAAAAGGGAAAAATAACAATTATGCCCAGGGTAAAAGTGTAAATTACAGTGTTCCTTGGCAGAGATCATGTGCACAGCAACATTTTTTTATGATTGTTATTTATTTTTCCAAAGTGCTGTATAACCACTGTTTATTGCTCAGAATGTCCTTGCCAAGTGCATATTTCCCACCAAGCAGTTTAGATTGACAGCAACCAGAACAGAAATTAATCATTCAGTTTCTAGTGTCTAATATTTTAGGAGATCAGCTAGGCTACTTTCAGCATGCCTTTGTGCAAATGAGGAAACTGAGCAAGCTAACTAAGGTTAAGAACTTTCCAAAAATCCCTAAGTGGCAGGGCACAGATTAAATTTCACAGGGTATCAATCTGTTGCATAAACTATTGATCCATGGCATGTATTGCAGTTGTCATGTGTACTATGTCTCTCAGCATCCTCCTACTTAGCCTCCTCTCTTTAGAGTAGTCAGTGATGTTATCTACATTTCTCAGAACTCTTCAAGGTCAAATTTCAAGATGGCAGAAGCTAGGTTTAGGCCTGTACTGAGTAGTGGTAGGTATGTGGATTATACTTGTGGAAATGGTCCGGGGACCCAGGAAAGGATCTATGGGAGTGGGGTAGATTGAACAAATAGGATAAAGGAGATGAAGGGAAATGAGGATAAGAGAAGAATGGACCTATGCATGCAACTGGCGAGTCTTAGGTCTCCTATATGCTAATCATAGTTTCTATGAATTATGGTCATTTCTTCCTTGGCCTGTTTACACCAATCTGATACACGTTCAGTATATTAGAATATGTTTAAATTTCTATCCCACAGAAGAAAAAAATGGGGCAGGTAATAGATTACACGATTTTATTGAGGGAATTTGTACACAGCTAAACTTAGGAGGAATGTAATTTAAACTAGTGAATAATCCACAAGAGGCAGACTTCTTTAATGCATCCTTGCAAATCTCCAGACACACGCCAAGATTTGAGCATTTAAATACAATAAGAATAAGAGTAAGAATAACAATAATTTATTTCAACAAAGTGCAGCTCCAACAAGAGTCTCTTTTCATTGTGCATTCTACTATAGATGATAATTGATCTAAAAATGGAAAGAGAACTCCTTGGAAGTTGAAAAGTTTCCAGAACCTACTTTAAAAAATGGGAAAAATTTGATCACAAAAGAGAGAAAATTTGGGACAGACAATGCATTATATTATGTTAGGAATGAAAACAAACTGTTTTGAAGTGATGTTGGCTGTTCAGGGCAATGATAGTAAAGGGTCTTTTTCCTTCTCAACACAATGAATTTGAATTCCTGCATCCTGCTTGTCTTGACTAGAATAAATCTTGAAGCACAGAGATCTTTGATCAATATCAGTAATCCATTTTACATATTAACCCAATTGACTCTAACTCAAAGATGCTTATAATGGACCTTTTTGATGCCCTATTTCAGGCTATGTTTAAAGTTTGTACTCTAATTTTAAGCCCCAACTTTATCTATTTATATTAGCTTTATATAAATTACATTGTGGTTTTGATGGACCCACAAATTAAGGTGCATTTGTAGAGGCCACTCAGCTCTGTAGTTCATCTTCCAAAACAGGAGAAAATGGAAACTAAAGAAGGTAAGTGGTGAATTAACCTACTGGAGTATTAAGGATCCTAGGTCAAAAAATGGCATAGAATGTGAGAATTGGTGCACTGGATAGAATTGATTAAGAGGGTTTAGTTATAGAACCAATTGAAAGGAAAGGTGTAGGGAGTTCAAGAGTAATGGAAGCATGTTTTTAAATCATACTATGTAAAAGATGAAGATGCTGTGATTTGGAGATTTATGGAAGATTTGGAAATATTTAATATCTGAACCCTTAAGTTTTTTCACTTGCACATTTGTAACAGGAAGTGTTGTACTATAGCAAATATCATCTGATCCCTAGTGATCAGAAGGGCAGCCCACAATTTATAAAGGGTAAAGGAGAAGAGTAGCAACTGATCATTTAGCTCTGTTTAACATCTTTTACCTAAATTTTATCACCTCATAATGCTGTATGGAGCTTTCACAAATTCTCAAAAAACATGCCCTTAGGAACCACTTTCACCTTAATTAGAAATTTTATGTATTTGTGATGCTTTGTTGGCTTTCCAACTTTTTTTTTTATTCAAGAAGGTTGGAGACAACATATATAGACTTATGTTTGTATGTCTACTTCAAAAAAACCCCTAAGTTTATTGAAAAGTTATAAATTCTTGGGGATAATATTCTGAAATGAGCTTACCATTATGTGATCTTTTCTTATCTGAAGTTTTTACTAAACATTATCTGAATGTACCATAAGTTTAATTTTTCATTTTTGATTATTGTTCTAGATTTTAATGGAGGATGTCATACTGATTATTTATATTTCTATACATACTTTTTTAATAAAATAAGATGGGGATATTTACTAAATATTTTACTGGGAAATATAGTAAGTCAACTATCTTTACCAATCTATCTACTAGAACTTTAAAATATGAGTTACTATGTTTTGTCATGTTCTTTTAAATAAGTCATGCACTTTTTTTCAGGTTATCTACAATAAAACCTTATTTGAACTATTTCACATTTTTGTCTTTTTGTCCAGATTTACAAATGGAATTATTTGTAAAAAGAAGAAAATTAAAATTAAGAAACATAAAAAAGAATGGAATACAAAATAAACATTGAACTTCAGAAAAGGTGATTAATACAGAAGTTCTGATTATCTTTTCATTAAAAATGAAAATGGCTCATGACTACCAACACAAATTTATATATATTTTTTAAATGAGCCTTTTTGCTTTGCCTTTTCTGTTTGCTCTCCCTGTCATGCACTTCCACCATGCTGAATTCCCACCCATTCTTCAAAGAGCAACTCAAATGCCATCACCTCCTTCTTTGATTCCATTTCTCTATTGCATCTCACATAGGACTTCATTTTGCACTTGTCTAATGAGTGTATTATTGTGTACTGTAGTTATTTATGTGTGTGCCCTTTCCAATTTGCTAGATTGTAAGCTCCAGGAGGGCAGAGAATTTGACATATTTAAACTTTGTATCTACTCTAGCACCTAGCATAGAACTTTGCACAAAGTAGGTACTTAATAAATATTTGCTAAATTGAACTGGATAAAATAATTCAAAAATTACTATAGATTAACATTGTACCTTTTAATAGAATTCTTTCCAATTATTTTAATACCTTAGAAATTTAAAATGCTATTATTGGTACATTTAAATTTTTCCTTAGATAAGATTTTAAAGCAGGGATTCTATTAGGATATACTTAATTCAGAATTTCAAGAATACGTACAAACCAATTTGGATACTTTACTAATACTAATCACAATCCTTTGAGTTTTTTTTTTAAAGAATATCTGTGGCTGAAAATTCCATTACCTAAAGTCAATCTGATGATCAGCCTCCACAAACTTAGCCAGGCTGATTGTGAGAAGACAAATATAGTCCATCAATGGGCCTATATACTAGCCTGGTGTAAGTAGACCCTGTCAAGTATCTATGTTCTACCAATCTGACCTTTGAGAATCCAGGGTCACTTCCATGCCATGATGAGTCAGATTTTAGTGGAAGAAAATCTATACTGACAGGTGAAATATTTAGCCAATTAAAAGAATCTTATAGAATTTCCTACAAGTCCAATTAAAATTGAACTTGTCAAATCAAAATATAATTTCTTGTACAAATACATAAAGACTTTTTAATTAAAATATTTTGGCCTGCTAATATCTATAAAATAAGAGATGCTGCTTAATTTTTAAAACATTGTCCAAAGCAAGTGCAAAGCTGAAACAAATTCTTTTTACACAGAAGACAACACTATCTTCTTTACCTGAAAATTCACTCCCTGTAATTTGAATTTAAGAATACATGGGTATATTACATTGCTACTTTTGTAAATTTATGGCCTCATCAATGTGAGTTCTTCCAACACCAGTTCACACTGCAATCCATACATGCCTTCTCATTCTTTGGGATTCCTATCTGTATCTTTCCACAAATCCCATCTGATCAAGTCACCTCCCTACCCAATGCTTCTATTGCCTCCAGGAGCAAATACAAAATGCTCTTTTTCGACTTCAAAACTTAGTCACCTCCTACCATTCTAGTCTTCTTACACCTTATCCCTCACCATGCACTCTTTGATCTAGTGACACTGGCCTCCTGGCTGTTCCACGAACAAGACACTTCATCTCTCAACTCCAGGCATTTTTTTCTGACTGTCTCCCAGGCCAGGAACATGCTCCCTCCTCTTCTCTGACTGCTGATCCCAGGCTTCTTATCCCAGGCTTCTTACAAGTCCCCGCTAAAATCTCACCTTCTACAGGAAGCCTTCTAGAAGATCTCTTAATTCCAGTGCTTTCCCTTATTTAATTATTTCTTATTTATCCTGTATATAACTTGCTTTGTCCACATTTGTTTACAAGCTGCCTCCTCCATTAGATTGTAAGCTTAGCACAGTGCCTGGAACATAGTAGGTGCTTAATAAATGTTGATTGAATGAATGAAAATCCTCCAAAAAGGGCCTACCCACCACATTGGAGATCTTCCTCTAGTTTTAAAAATATTTCATTAGTAGTTAAGTACTTGAGCAATCCTCGGGCTTATTACATGACTTGTGATCCATCTCCCTTTCTGGCTGTTCATATCTGGCAATACACACACGTACACATACACACACACATATATTTTATGCCAATTCTAGCATGAAAGTTATTGATAATATTCTAGAACCTACTTAGAGTAACTAGGGGTTTCTCCATTGCCCTTAGGCTTACGCAGAATTTTTATTCTTCTGAGAATGATCTGTGTATCTTTAGTTAACACCTAGATAAAAACCTTAATAAATTACAAATGTGATCATTAGAGTTTGTGAATAATCATTAAAGATCATCATTAATTTAGCTTTGAAAGGTACTAAACTGTCCCCAAAACCAAAATTTTCTACTTCAATATCATGGATTAATCATCTTTATCTATATTCTGAGTCAATCTTGAATTGTTTGCAGAGTGAAAGAGAGAGATTACTTTCTGAAGAAATTAGTTCATAAAAAAAAAATAAAAGATACTGTTAGATGGAACAGTGTGTAGAATGCTGGACCTGGAGCTACAAAGACTTAAGTTCACATCTGGCATTAGTTACATGCTTACAAGCTGCATGACCCTGGGCAAGTCACTTAACCTCTGTTTTAGTTTCCTAATCTCTAAAATGGGGCTAATAATACTTCTACTTCTCAGAATTGTCGTGGAGATAAAATGAGATAAAATTTGTAAATGTAAACCTTAAAGCACTATATAAATTCTAACTGTTATTATTGTTGCTATTATTTATCTATTTCAAAGCATATCCATTTCCTTATTCTTTTACCTTTTAGTCAAACATTTTTATATGTCTGGGAAGTAGTTTAATTCCAGATTCTTCAGCCCCTTTTTTCAGTGATTCAGAAAGAATCTAATGATGTCAGGCTTAAATTTCTAGAAAATCTGATATTCTATAAGACTTTTAATAATTCATTGTACACAAGGAACACAAGTTGCTTATTATTGAGTCTCAATTCTGCCATTAACTAGGTGTGTGATATAGGAAAAGCCACTTGACCTCTCTAGCTCTTGTTTTCTTCATCTATGAGATTAAAGAATTGTATTAAATGGCATCTTTGGTCTCCTCCATCTTTGACTCTGTAATCAGATCTGGAAATAAATTATAGGTGTACATTGGATATAGTCTTTAGTGAATTAAATATTTCTGGTAAATTGACAATTTTGGAAGCTGAACTAGATTTAACAGTCAACATTTGTTCAACCCAACAATTCACCACCCATTTATTAAGTGTCATCTCTGTGTAAGACACTGCGCTCAGCCTTGGTAATATAAATATAAAGATTCAATAGTTCCTGTCCCCAAAGAGCTTACATCTCACCAAGGGAATACAGAACATATACACATAAAGAAATGTGAAGTACATGCAATAAAATACAAAGTTTAGCAGAACATTGACAGTTCATGTTCCATATACAGTGGAAAATACAGTTGCCTCAAGAAATTTACAATTTTTAAGATAGAACTGACATCAACACTTTAACCAAATGAAAAATATATTCATAGAACACATCAAGGGGAATCCAATGCATTTGCAGACCACACTGGCCTGAATAAGGTATTCAACATCCGAACATATTTACTTCCAATTATGCTTGAACATTTCATTGATTCAGATGAATGTGTATCTTCCTTTACTCCTATATAAATAGAATTACTGTTGCTTCCCATATTACGATTGTTGTTTTGTTTGTTTTTCAGTTCTGTCTGACTGTTTGTGACCCAATTTGGGGTTTTCTTGGCAAAGATACCGAAGTGGTTTGCCATTTCCTTCTCCAGTCCATTTTACAGATGAGGAAACTATGGCAAACAGGGTGAAGAGATTTGCCCAGGGTCACACAGCTAGTGTCTGAGGTTGGATTTGAACTCAGGTCTTCTGACTGCAGGCCCAGCACTCTATCCACTGTGCCACCTACCCCACATTAGGATTCAAAGTGAAATCAACTCTTCCAGTCCTTGTTCAATTCCTTGAATGTGGTTGATGCTGATATCAAGTTTAGATTAATTTTCAGATCCTCTTTGGGCAGTGCCTATACAAACTGACCACATTGAATCAGAGCTTGTAGTTCCAATTTGATTCAGCCTTCTGTACAGTCAACCCTTGGGGCTGGGCTCTCAAACATGGTAGTGGAAGAATGAAGTGTAGCAAAGACTCAATAGGTCTCATTCACAAAACTGTGTCTAGATAACTGTCCCTTTACAGGGATAAATTCACCTCTCCTTCACCTTGAAACTATGTCTTAATGAACCATGCCTGATTGGATCCATTTAATCTTTTGATCACATCTAATTCCAGTATTCCATGAAGATGATCTCAGAAAAAAAATATTTGAGAAGAATAAACTTTGTTGTATATACATAAGGCTTAATTCAGCAAGAAAGGGACTAGAAAATGACCAGAGTAACTATCAATCAGATGACTACTTGGGTCTGATTCTTATACTGACTAAAATTCTAATATCTATAAATTTAAGGGATTCCAGGGTTAATATCAGTCTTTAACTTACATTAAACCTACAGAAAGAAAGTTCTAAATCTATGAAATGTGTGTTTTGGTGGTAGTGTTGAGTTGAATAATCTGCTGGGTCAGTCCTCAAAGGGACCTGAGTGACCACTAATAGTTTTATGGCACTTTTCCTCAGATTCACTATCACCCAGTTACCATTTATCTAGCATTTCTTGGACAAAAATGAAACAGTCAGACTTTCGCAATTCAGATTTCTATGTAAAATTTCTATTTATTGTAGGTATCACTGGGAAAAGGATACTTTATTGAACTAGTTTTCTAATAGATTGGAAGTCCATGCAAAATACTTTTTTTGGGAAATGCCTGCAATTCCTGCAGATGGTATTCTCTTATAGAAAATACTCTTATAGAATGACTTGAAATTTTCCAAAGGTGGTAGCTAAAAATGTAATATTTTGCCAAATCATGCATGATTTTCCTTAATTATAAGAAGCCCAATTCACCCCATGTTTTACTTCTGAATACTATAGGGCCCCAAATTCAATCTTTAATAATAGGAATTAAAATTGAATATATAGAACCAATATACAGCAAGTGCATTTTGCTAATTAAGTATTGCTTTCAAAGTACGACAATAAAAATAATTAATGGAGAACAACAAAAGCTTGCATCAATAAGCTACTCTGTTTCTCTTAGGACCAATATTTTATTCTAATTAATCCTTACAGAATTCCCATGAGGTAGATGAGGGGCAAAGACCCTCTTTTTATAGATGAGGAAACCAAGGCACAGGCAGGTTAAGTGGGTTGCCAAAGGCCACACAATGAGTTAGTAATGGAGTCATGAAAAGGGCCCACATCTCCTTTTTCCAAGGATATTGCTTTATCTAAAATATTGTTGCTACATAGCAAATAAGAAAGATGACTATAGCATTGATATGAACAAAAATTAGATAACATGTTAGGTCCTAATATTGGAAGTGAAGTATAAATTACGCTTAGAATAATCATCCACAGAGGAAAAAGACTTCTACCTTCAAAAATGTGGTCTTTCCTCTACCTTACCATTAAAAAAATTTATTTGCATTTTACAATATCTGTTATTCAACTTCAAACAAATGCAAATGTAGCCGTGGTACAAAGTAGCATTTGTGCCACCAGTACCATGAAAAACCCTCATGTGTGAATGAGTGGTTAATTAGGCTGTATTAGATTAATCCCATGTCTCCATTGGTTGTAACAAATGAAAAGATAGTGTGCATTGTCATGGGGATAGACATTTAAAGCTGAATGTAAGTTTCATATTTTTTCCGTGTGGTTGGTCAGCCAGCACTTCTTTTTAATTTAATGAAAATTTGGTTTGTAAATCAGAAAACCTTTCTAATTGAAGAACATGTAAAGAAAGGATCTGCAGATTTTCTTAGAAATTGAAATTTTATTTATTGTTTGAAGCTAAGAAATCATACACCCACAAACATATACAAAAACCCATCAGGTGCAGCTTTAAACAATGGATTTTATAGAAAACAGATAAAAGCTTATCTCTTAGGCCTACATAGATATTTAGGTAGAGTCATGTATAGAGATACCAGATATTTCTAATATGATATGATTTCTAATATGCCTAGCTAGCAGGAGAATATTTGTTATAAAAGGTCTTAAATGTCATTTCCTAATGACATTTTGAGGTAATTTTAGCCAAAGCCATACTCCCCTTTTAAATAACTGCATATAGATTATAGTTATTGTATAAGAAAAGGCAAGGCTTCCATTTAAACAATGTTGAGAAGTTAAATGTAAATTTCAAGTAATGGAACCTATTTTTTAAATCACAAAAATATTCTAGACCACATGTAAGTTTTGCTTTGTCACTATACTGTATTCCATTCTGTAGAACAAAGACTGGGTGCATAATGAGCCAATGTAAATGAAGTCAAATCAGCAAAAGCATGGTGGGGGAGGGGAAGGTGTAAAATATGTCAGTTGGTATAATGACCAGGGAGTAGAGAATTTAAATGTTTAATGCCTACACATTCAGACTCATTTTTCTGTCATCTCTTTGAATGGGTAGACTGAGGTGCTTGGAAGTCCAGAATGAAATCATCTGCCTCTTGGAACCAAAGGATTATTAATGTTATTTACTGGCATGGATATTATCTGTACATATATTCGTATACTGCTGTTTGTCTGTATTTTCAAGTAAAGAGCCATGGTAATGATTAGGGACTAATCAGGAAATGCTGAGCTTTTTTTTTTTTAAACTCTCCTGCACTGAATGCCAGCTTCCCATCGCCCAGCCATGATGGAAGCTCAGAATACAATAGGAACACAGCAACAATACGAATTGCAAATACATGTATATCTTTCTGCACAACCTTTCTTATTGACTCTTAATAAAATGAACGTCTTCTAGAAAAAAATCCTCAGCTGTAAATTGCTTTACTATTGATGACAGAGCTTTGGAAAAATACTGCACGTGCCTTATAATCAACTAGACAGAGTTGTGTTAAACAGAATTGTTTAGCTCCTGTCTGTAAATTATGTCCCCCTCTCTTACCACCCCCCTCCAATAAAGGAATGGATCTTTTTTAATAATCTGCTGCTTAGCATGTGTTGCAACTATCCATGTGACCATCTGAGTATTTTACATATCCCACATTTATGAATATAACATGCCTTTATGAGAACATGTTCGTGTTTAATAATTTCTTCACACATACACTGTTAGTACTAAATAATGTTTATTTTCAAGATTGCTGGTCAAAAGATCAGCATTGCAGTGTTCCCCCTATTACATTTTCTTATATGCTGTGTTCCAAAAGGTGGGTACCCTGAATGACATTTATCAAGTCATTTCACTGTCATTCCAATTTAGCTCCCTGGTAATTAGAACTAGAGGTATAAATAGCAAAGCATGTACTAAGGCTCTATGGTTTCAAGATCCTGTAAAGCTAGTGAATGCTTATACTTGGAAAGAAGCATATTGGTATTATGAAGGTGGAGCTTTGGGGAGAAAATGTACTCCAAACCAATTGCAAAGTAAGCTAAAATTCTGATTTTTGTGCTAATTGAATAGTTTAGTAGAATTTATGCCTTTACAATTCAAAAATGAAGAAAAGATATATTTGTTACTGGTGATATGGACTCAAGGGCAGCTTGTTAAAAAACTAGTGCAAGAAGAAATGAACAGAAATACTATCTCTTGTCAATATTTAAGCTTTGTTAGCCTGGCATCTAAAGGGGGGGGAAAATAACATGCTAGCCTCTTTACCTTTGAACTCTTTTGTGAAAAACCTTAATATTGCCAGCATGAAAGTGTTGAACTTAATCAGTAAATTTGACCAAGATTTATGAACTTTTTCATTCTAAATGCATTTACATATACACAAGCACATACATGTACATAAATTCACTTTATTACATCCATTTTACACGAACTGAACCGTAAGTAGTTGGAGTACTGAAAAAGCCAATCAAAATACTCTTCCTATATTCTTAAGTCCATAAACCTCTTTAAATGGTCTCTTTTTAAAAAAAAAAACAGCTAAATTATGGAAATGCAGACAATATTGCAGAATATTTGCCAGTTATATCTTGATTCTTATTTGAAATTCCCACAAGAATATAGGCATGACAGTAATATAAACCATAGAAACAGGCAAAAAGTAGAACACAGGGACTTGTAAATAAATCCATGAATATCAAGAAGCACAGATGCTCAGATTGTGCATTTTACCAGTCCAGTTCTGTGCTTGTAAACTATAAGGCCAGACATTTGTAAGATGCAGTACTTTCAGCTCTACAGAGGGAGAGAGGAGAAAGGAGAAAGAGAGAGAGAGATAGACAGACAGACAGAGAGAAATGTGTGAAAGAACAGAGAGAGAGAGAAATGGGTGAGAGAACTGCGAGACAGAGAAAAAAGAGAGAGAGATGTGTGAGAGAACTGAGAGAGAGAGAGAGACAGAGAGAGAGAGAGAGAGAGAGAGAGAGAGAGAGAGAGAGAGAGAGAGAGAAAGGAGGGGGAACACAAGGCAGACACAATAACGCATAATAATGTTAACATTCCTACATGTCTAATAGCTTAAATATGTCATGCCTCACTCTACTTATACATTGAGGATAATATTTAAAAAAATTAATATTTTATCAATAGTTCCTCTTTGAACCAAAAAAAAAATTTACATAAAAGGAATCTGTGTTTCCAAGGAGGCAGGAAAGGAAGAAAGAAAGAAAGAAAGAAAGAAAGAAAGAAAGAAAGAAAGAAAGAAAGAAAGAAAGAAAGAAAGAAAAAGAAAAAAGAAAAAGAAAGAAAAAAGAAAAAGAAATATCTAGAATGACAACATTTTCAAGACACAACAATATTTGTGAATACCCCATGTTCAGCAAGGTTCATAGCTCTCACCAAACACCAGTCTTACATTATTTACATCTTAGGAACGTCAACATGTCTTATTGACTAAGGAAACATAAAGCAATATTTTTAGCTTCTCTCAGTGTTAGGAATGCGTTGCTTAATTCTTTTAATGATAAAAAAAAGGTTCTAGACATGTGTTATTATAAGATTGTTTGGACTTTCAGGAATTGTGTTTTTATGTGTGTGTGTGTGTGTGTGTGTGTGTGTGTGTGTGTGCAAATTACAGTTTTCTTGTTTGACTGATACTATGCCTTTAACAAAGAATGACTGAATTGTCTTAACAAAGAAGATGAAGGCTGTATGTGTTGGTTACAATAGAATAACCACCTTCCAGATCTCTTAAATCCACAATATATGTAGTGTGGGTCCTGAGTGGCTTTTGTTTTCAATGTCTTTTGTAAGCTTTTAGGGTTTTTTCTGCATCAAATGTCAAGTTAATTTACAGGGCGCTATTACTGATATGTTTCCTTGGTTTGTGGTTTTCTGTGAAAGGCAGGCAGCTGAGACCAAGTCTCAGCATAGAGGGGGAGGGGGAGGGGCAGCAGGAGAACCCATAACACATACAGTGTGCCAGTGTCTGTAAATTGGCTGCCTGTATGACAGCGGGCCAAGGGAAACCTCTAGTATTCATTTGCATGCTGAAGACTATCTGGGATTAAACTGAACTGATTTTCATACAGGATTTAGACCTGACATTTATTGTTCGGTTCACAGACCTCTTGAAGAAAAGTTTGTTTTCCACTCATAGATGAAAAATCTTCTAAGATAAATAAGGCTAGCTTAGCAGTAACAGTTAATAAATATCTTTTTTTTGTATTTCTTATGAATTTATCTTATATGATTATAAGACAGATGCTTGCCACCAAATTATTATGTTTTTGTTCCTTATCTATGCCAAAGAGAAAATATCTATCAAATCCGCTACATGGCATTTATAAAATGTATCCATTGAATTTGGGAGATCGAATTTTGCATAAATAAAAAGCAGACAAATAGCTGATTTTTAGAAAAATTAAAACAATATTTGAGCAGAAAAAACACAGAAAGGCTCAACTTTATATCTGCTTCATGTGTTTTTATGGGGATAAAATAGATATTGTTTATACGGTAAGCATCAATTATATACTTTTAAAGAAAATATGAAAATTATAAATGATTGCTATACATGAGCCAAAGGTAATAAATTTATAGCTTACAATAGTTCATTTTCATTGAATAAATGATGCATAATGCTCTTCAAGCATTTTAAATATTTGAGTATTAATCATTGGTGGCAATAAAAACTCATAATGCAATGCTTTCAAAATATTTTAAGGAAACCAAGTATTCACTTTTTATGAAGAAATGAAACCCATTTTGACAGGATACCAATAAAAAGGACAATGTTATTTTAGAAATGCTTTACATTGCATTAAAACCCCTTTCCTTTGTGGGCCAGTATAAAGACTTAACCTGGTTACTGAAGAGGCCTACAGATCCAGACTCCCAAACCAGGAAATGTAGACTTCTTCATGTTTTCCTAACTATGATGAATTTTCAAAATGCACTGAAAATGTATTTTATATCTTCAGTAAATGCAAGACTTAAAGTATAAGTGTCAGCAATTAAAATATTATTGTTTAGGTCAATACCTTTGGGAAAACTTACTGTAAAATCTATTGTATATTTCAATTTTTAGTATATCAATGTAAGCTTCTGAAAATGTGGGACATAAAGTGTATCTGATATTTGCTTTTCTCTATTAACATTAAAATATTCATAATTCTTCCATCTTTAAAAAGGATAATCTGTAGTATGTGGTTCTTGGATTTTTTTTTTATATTGCATCTATTGTAAGTGCACATATGTATGAATATGCCTGCCTTCAAATCAATTTAAGACTATGGGTTTATAGTCAATGAAAATTCTGTAATAGTAAGTTCCTCTTAGATAAAACATTAGTGGGATTTTTTTTTGAAAGCCAGCTACCACCAGCTTATGTAGAAACAAAATTATTTACTGGGCCATTTAACAAATTCATGTGATGATCCATCTAATATTTTTTGTGAAGCAATTATATTACATTTGCACATTCACAGTATAAACAAGCCTTTTATTGGAAACTAATAAGCAGAATTTATGGATATGAAAATATTTTTGAAACTTTGTTATGGGAACATGTTTTTGTGCTAAATGTGTGTAAGTTGCAAATATTTGACAAATATTAATGTAAAATGTGTCTACACACGCACAGGAAAGAGAATCAAGGCAATTATTTGAACAATTCAGGCCAACCCCCCACTTATGCATGAAATAGATAATTGAAGCAAAAGTGGTTTTTTTCCCCTTGAATTATTTGGATGATTGCTTCAATTCTTCACTTCACTTTATATGTGTATGTAGACATAGTCATTGTGTGTCTTCAAAAGTACCACATTAAAAAAAAAATTCAACTGCAAAAGACTGAATCATCTACTACCCCAAGTCTTTAAGCTTAATATACTGTTGAAATGCTTTTGTAATCAATTGGAACTTATAAAAAGAGTGAGTCTAATCTACTTTTCTAAATGATTATTTCTAAAGCAACATACAGTGATATTTAGATGTAACATACAATTATATATGCATCATGCAAGCTGGCTTTCTCAAACCTACTTTGGCATACTAATGCCACAGTATCATTCATTACTATTTCTATTAGCAGTATACTTCCACAGCAGGCCCTACTAATTGTACAAGGAGTATTCATGACTGTACGTTATCACTATAGTCCTGAAGAACATTTAATTGTGAAGGTTTGACCCCAAGATGAAATCCTGAAAGTGTATGATTGAGAAAAAGGAAATTCTGAATCTAGTCAGGTGGAGTGGGGGAGGGTCATTTGCAATCAAGCTAATTTTGAAGGCTTTATTGTTAATACACTTAAAAATATGGCTGATATAATGACTTGATCTCATACAGTTATTTCATCGCTTTAGTGACTGCATATGAAGTAAGTATTAATTACTCCTCCATTTGAAATTCTGGATACAATTCACATATACTAATTTTAAACTCAAGATGTCTCTCAATCAAATTGTGGAGCTTTGTATTTCTTGAATGTAATTAGTATTGTAGAGTATTCACGACAAACATACAGAACAAGGAAAAGGATTCCTACTTGGTAATCACTGTAAATATGAAATTGTCAAGCTAGTCCTAATTAGTCACTGAAATAAAGATAATATGCAAGCCTCTAGGAGGTGCAACAGACTTAGAACAAAATTCAAATATGCCACAATCAGATTATTGTTTCAAGCAACTATGCTTAATAAAGTTGGTGAATGATGTTTGCCAAATCATTCTGTCAAGCAAGCAGTCACAGTTTAAGAGTAATTAAGCAGTTCATACTCATCTTCAGAAGCCAAAGCATAAGAAAATCTCTATGTCTTGGTAGACTTGGAAACACAGGAGGCATTCATGAAAGTACAGCTTAAAAAAATTAGATAAAGCATACTTCTTAAAGTTCAATAAGCAGTAGATTTATTTCAAAGTGTCTTTTCAAAAATAGAATTCTAGCAAAGTATTTGATTGTTTAAAATTTTTATTATTCAAATTCTTACTAGTTCACACTTTTCCCTAGAGAGAGGCCAAGGAAATATTAAAAATACTATAGAAATAAAAAGGATAAGATATTTGTCACTCTCGTTTAAATTGATGTATGCTGCTGTCCTATAAACGTCACATCGGATAACCCTGAAAAATTACCATGAATCTCCATAATTACGCATATTCATGATGGTGTTTTGCATACCGCTAACAGCAGACTGCATGTGGGGTTGGGAAGAGAAGTGGGGGAGGGGGGTAAGAGTGATTTGACAGATTAAAATTATTACCCGTATCATGAAAATAGGCATAGCAACAGTTTCATTTTGTTAGGTTTTGAAAAACAAAAGCATATCATAAAGCCATATGATAATTATATAAATAGAACTCTTCTACCACACTATAAAAAGTCAAAAGAAATAAGGTGATTAGAGATATCACTGCTAGTTGTAATGATATTTTGGTTATAAGACTATGAGAGATGGAGCTAGGAACTGAAAAGGGAAAGTATTTTAGACTTTTTTTTTGTTGAAGGGGGGGGCAGGGAGGAGTTTTCAATCCTAGAAAAGCATATGGCTCCTGATGCGTTCCCACACCATAGATGTGCTGAGTGCGAATTATGCATGTGCAATCTTATCCTCTGATAAATACGAGGCCTAGGTAATATTCAGTTAACTGTTAAAAGACTCTAAGAGATAGAAAGTTGTTTGGTGTCTATCTCAATAGCTTTTTGTGCTGAGGCAGAGAGCAGAGTTAATCAGGGACTCTAGAAGTAATTATCGACAGAGTTTGGGTAGTACAAATGCTTGGGTAAACAGCAATTGTTCTTTCCACAAGATTGCGAATAGAAACAACAATACTCGTATTGTCCTCCACTTCTCATTAAGGGGATTCAGGGATGGAGCTCAGCACTCTGAGGCGGATGGGAAACTGACAGAAAAACTGTGCTCTGAACGCATCTCTCATGATCCCACTACAGCAGGCGCTGGCTTTTGGCATCAGCAGTACCAGCTGCATTGGGAGAAGCCAAGCCTGTCATACCATCTTCACATCAAATCTTCAGTATACAAGAGCCAAAGCATAGCTAGAGCTTAATGAAGAAACAAATACAAAAGAGAAGATTAGGCCTCGTTAACACTCACATTCATTTGTTCTTATAGAAACTGCAATGGATGGGTTGTTTTATAGAATTCATTCTTTCCCTCTAAAGGAGAAAAGTTACATTGATGATGCATTTTTTTTATTGTAAATACTCAGGGGAAAAAAATCTTTCTGTTCCTGTATAACTCTAAACCAGTAAATTGTTTTGTCAAAAATGCTACTTGAAACAGTTAGGTCTATGACAACTGTCAAAATTTGTAAATAAATACTTTTCATTTTTATGTTAATAATATTGTAGTCTTCTCCACATAAAGCATTCCTTTGCATAGTTAAGTAATAACGTGGTACTCTTTGGAGAAATAGTGATGTGAAACTTTATCTATTGTTATTGAATTAAAAAAAACCAATCTGTTTTTTGAGGCTAAACATTTATATTTCACGGCTCCAAATTACTTTTATCTTCAAATTAATTGCATTTGAGAAAAGGGAATTATATTTTTGAAGTTCACCATAAACTAACCAGAAAGTTTGACAGCAGAATGCTATAGTTTTTTTTTATTGTTGTAAGCAATCAGTCAACTGTACAAAGGTGCATTGTGTACAGCTGTAATGTAAAACCTATTTTTGTTTATGCTACATTTAGCTATCTGTCAACCACTTAATATGGAGAAGATTCATTTTAAATGATATTATTCTAAAGGAAACAAGAGCTCCTTAATGGAATAATGTATTTACTATGCCACAGTTTGTGTATAGGACCTACACCAGGAAGATTCATAATGTATCTGTAGCTTTAAAACCTTAGATGCATGTTTAATGAGGACAGGCTACTGCTAGTAGACACTGATGCAGAAGAATATACAATACCTCTGCAGGGTCTGAGACAGTTGATTTTACAGTTTCTTGTATATTTTAAATACAAATTCATAAGCAAGGTACTTTACCTCCCCTACATTGGAACAATGGGGAATATGAACAATTAGGATTTTTTTTTCAGTACACAAATTCTCATCAGTCAATATGCCAGGAGGCCTAATTAATGCATGTCTTATTTAAAAAAAAATATTTCTTTATTAGAAGTATATTTTTTAAAGTATAATATGGACAAATTCTATAAAACTTATAACTCTGTTGTGAGCTGAGTAAATTCAGGACTGGTTCACCTTTATGATCATATGATGATGACAAAGCATAAAACATACTTCTTACAAATTAAGTTTTGAGCTGTCTAAATAATGAGATGCATATTTGCATAAGGCAGGGCTCTATATCTTAAATATCTTGGAGATATTATCTTCTAAGTTCCCATGCACATGATGCTTGAATTTATACAAACATAGGAAGATCATTACTATTTGATACATAATTTTTATACTAATGTCTTTGAAGGAAAAAATTATGATTCTTTGAAAATAGTACAGTGGAACCCTTTTGTGATGCTGATGGTGTCAGGAGATAGAATCATCCTAATATCTCAGACAACATGGGTTGTGCTCACGTAGCTCTATGCTTTACTGTATGTAATTGATAGATTTGGGGGTGAGGGGGAAGACATGATTCACCCATGGTTACTTAAATCCATGTCATAGAGAATCATGAATAATGAGTCTAGTTAATATGGAGTTCTACTGGATTCAAAAGTATACCAAATTTTCCCGTTTTATCCCCAATATTTCTTAGTGGAAACCTCCATTTTAAAATGGCAAATCAAGCTGGGCCCTGCTTGAGTGAACTGGTCTTATCTCAGATGCTTTCAACTGAAATGTTGAAACCCTATTACAACAAATGCATGCTTGTGGATGAATTATTTAAATGACATTTGGCATTTAGAAGTTCACTGTTGTGGTCATTCTGGCATCTATTCAATCACATAGCTGTTGCATACTCTAAATTGCTAGATTTTCTTTATTTGTTAATTTTATTAGCAGGCTCCTCAGCAGTTTGTAATTAAGTATGACAGGTAGATTTACATGATGGCTCCAAATGTCAGTATTGCTCTACAATAGCATTAATATCACAATTTTTGTTAGCAAGTAAAATGAGACTACATTTTTCTTTATGTACCATAATACACTCTAAGATATTTCTTTTTTTACTAATTACATCAGCATTAATGTGGCCACATTTTATCATCCATTCTTAAAGCTATCAGATGGATTTCAGCTGATGTAATCAGTTATGTAAAAAAAAGATGCAAAGCACAGCTACCCTATTTTATCACAGAGTATTTAATCTCTAAGATGCCCTAAATATGCAATTATAAAACACAAGTGAATTATTTGGATTAATTTGAAACTACAGTGTCATACACTAATGCAGACCATGTTTGGAGGGAAATCACATGTACTAAGATTAACATTAAAATTACCCTCAAAGTTGTGCCTCCAATACAATAAAAGTTGCATGCAGGTATTTGATGAAATATGGACAGAATACATGTAAATGAATGTAAATAATCTTTTAACGTAAAAGTCATTGAGTCTTTGAAAGATTTTAAATGTATATTGTTAGTTAGGAAGTAACATCATATTGTCTTCAGGGACTAGAGATCTAGCATCATAGTTTTTACCAATCTTAATTTTATTTACAATGACATTGCTTAACTTTGAAGAACAGAAACTATATAGATGTGTAAGAATATTTCACATGTATGATTACAAATTGTATTAAAAATTCAAAAGTTATATTTGCAGAAGCAGAAATAAGTATATATTTCACCTTAGCTTTTACACAAATTACCTACCGTTAATGTTATGTACATTTCCTTTAAAAATAAGTTGATTGTGTGAGAATATCAGGTATGATAGTAAATGTAATTTATCTTATAAAATAAATTTATGTTTGATAACAGGAACAAATAGTTTATTAAACTTGTTCATATTGCTTCCACCAAAATAACTAAAATACAGTCATTCAATGAAAGAAATAAAAGATGTATGGAAGCAACCAAACTTGTTACATCTATGCACTTCATGTAGGTTGCCTTCTTTTAGTGAAAAGCACCTCATTGATCATGGAGCCAACTGTGTTTGATCATAATAAATAAAGTGAGGTAGACTTAGGATGCTCAGAGGTTCGGGAAAGCACAGGTCACCTCCAGCTTTGAAGTTCCTATCCATAATTTAAAAATAAATACATAATAGACAGATAATTTAATAAACACACAAATAAATAAAATACATGAAAGCAAAATAGGGCACCAAAAGTGAGACATGATTTGTTTTTTTTAAAATGTAGAAGAATATGTTTTAGTCCATTCCATTCCATTCAATAATTTTTAACCACGTACTAAATTCTAGTCTCATAGACTCGCTGTAAGTTGCAGAACAGGTGCCAATCTGCATTGATATGGTATGGTCTCCTCACCAAGAGTTCCCTTAGTACACCGATGAAATCACAGATCCATTTAAAAATAATAATATGTCAGATATTTATGCACAAATAATAATAATAATGAAAATCTCTGCCTTTAAGATGCTTATGTTCCAGCCCATTTCTATATAAATGCAATAATTATTGGGGTGAGGATGTTAATATTAAGCTTAGTAAATCCATTTAAATTCTGTTATCTCACAGTTAAATGGTGATCATTCTTTAACTACTAAATTGGAGATCCCCTTTAAACTTGAAGCCCAGACCAAGGGACTTCCTATTTCTGAGGTGTATGAGGTGTTCAGGAGGACTATAGCACTTAGGGTGTGAGGACTTGCTGAGCCCTTCTCAGGGCTGCTTATCCACTTTTGGTGTCTACCTGTCACTCAACTCATACCTGTGGCTCCAAGAAGCTATATCATGTACAGTGGCCACACCTTGGCAAACTGTCTTAGCAGACTGGTTTAACCAGGTTAAGGGTAACCAATAGGCTTCAAACCTATCAGTGAGTTAGAAGGATGTCTACCCCAAGCATGTGAAGAATTTGCCTGGCAGAATGGGCACATGAGAACAATTTATTCCTATAGCCTGAAGCAGGCAAAGTAGAGTACTTAAAGCTTGGTCAAGCATCGAAGACACCAAGGTCATCTACTGCATCCTGGGCCATTGCTAATCATTTTGAATTTTGTCCTGCCACTGGACTTTGATGACTCAAGAAGAGAGAGTGAGCCTGATGACTTTGTGCAACTCTGCCTCGCTTAAAACCAATTCATGTACGAGTCAATACATCACCTGTAATGTCATTGGTCCTCTTCTAATATGAAAGACAGACTACAACAGCTACATCCCTCCACCCCCAGCCTTGGCCTTACTACTTTATCCTTATTCACAGTGAATCACTTAGGAGGAATTAGTATGTGAAAGGCACTGAAATACAGTCTAGTAGCTTTGTTGCTGCCTTTGAATCTTAAGGGAAGGGATTGTTTAAATGATGAGAACATTCCCTATTGGTTCCTACCATTGTTTCCCAAGTAGACAGGTAGATTCCTTCTAGGTGGAGCTGACCAGAGGGGAGAATCTCTTTACTGGAGTTGACAATGGATATTCAAGGTGCTGGCTTCCTCTCTTTTCTGCTTGTTTATACAGGCTCAAACTATGGAATTGATGAAGTGTTTGACTGAAAAGAAAAATGTTCTAACAGGTCACTACGGACTTCTGCGTCATGCCAAGAAGATGCCATAGACCTTCATAGTCCCTCTACCATCCATGGGAATCTGGTTTAGTCATATTTAGTGCTCTTTTGCTTCTCTATGGCAAATCTTCACACTTAACTCAAGCAAGGGGAACTGAGACATATTTCCCCAAACAGTTCAGTTAGTGAGTTAGTGAGTCAACAAGCATTTATTAAGCACTTACTATGTACCAGGAACTGTGTTCAGTTTGGGAATACAAAGAAAGGCAAAACACACAGAGTGCAGATGTGAGTGGCAATTTAATTTCCAAGGATGGGAATTGCCCCAAAATTGTATTAATTTTGCTTCTGTGAATAGATTTTAAATACTTGAATCATTCAGGCTTGGTAATAAATAGCTATAAATTTCAGTTTTCTTTTTCTCCCTGCTTACCTTCCCCTAGCACTCACTTCCCCTAGCAAACAAAATGACCAGCAGGAATCTTTAAGATAGTAAGAGATACGTACGTGATTTTTTGTCTTTGTGACCATATACACTATAATGTAGGTCCTGCTAGGTATATGTCACTACGGAGGATGACTTTGAGTACAGGAGTGAATTCATATTAGTATTAACAGATTCCTGTTCGTGAGAAATGACCTGTTTAGAACACATTCTTTCAGGATCACGTTTTGATTCACAGAATTTACCAAGATGGTTCCACAATTTGGTCATATCATTCATGCTTTTTATGAAAACATTTTCCTAGGCAACCACATCAAACACACACACACACACACACACACACACACACACACACACACACACACTCCAAATTATCTTTTACTATTTCAAGAAGGCAGATATATTTTCAGACATGACCACATACATTTGGGTTAAATCAAATGTGCTGACTCTATGTAGGCCAACCAAAATGAATACTGCAGCTGTAGGCATTGTGGTGACCTGTTAACCTGAATTTCATTTATGGCTTCTTTTGTATTTAAACTTATATTTAGTAACCTAGATTTGCATTGGCAATTAATTCTCATTTGAGAATTAACACCCTACTTTCTAACACAAAGGGGGTTTATTCCTACCTCCAAATTTTTCAGGATTTGGATTTTGTTACTTTGAATGTCCTTTTTTTGTGCCAGAAATGAGTAGGTTAACATAAAGCATTGAGGAAGGAATATGATACCAGCAGCCCTCATTTGTAGAGGTGTTACTTTATGATGAATGCTGGCATTTTAAGAAAGCCACTTTATGAATTCATAAAATATATACTATATTGATATGCCAAGTATAGTCTTAGTCTATTGATATGCCAGCTATGATATGTCATAAATCCCAAAATGAATATAAAATTTTTAGAAATATTTCATTAGTGAATATAATTCACATAAATGATTCAAAATAAAAGTGATTGTTGTTAGTATCTTATTTTTGGTGCAAAATTTTGCTTTTGGCTTCAGTTCTAAGCGACAGAACCTACTTCAATTAAAAATAAATGTGAGATGGGATTTTTGTAGTCAGCAGATGATATCATAAGCTACAAGTTGTGTCAATGGTGTGTGGAAGTGTGTGAATTTTAATAAGGAGAATTTTGAATGTTCAGCTCTACAAAGGTACCTGTGAGCAATCGATCTTGATAAGATTGACTCAGAATTAGTTAACAAAGTAGTTTTAGATGATAGCTGCTCTCTTCCTGTGCGCAATGGTGCATGTTGCAAACAGTTACATTGGACTCTTTCTTTAGTGCATTTAAGAGGTTTTTTTTATAAGTCACTAAGGAATGAGTTTGATTTCAGTCTACTTTTTATTTGGGAAGAGTGATTATTTAGCTGATAAAACTACTTTATTCTTGTAAGGCTTACACTTCTCTCTGTAGGGTGATTTTTTTCCCCCAAAATTGTCCCTGTTATAAACACTGGAAATGAAAAAGAACGGAGTGCTTGCATATATTTCAGTCGTACTGAGTGATCTAAAGATATATACATACGTATATTTAAAGTAACATTAGCATCCCCTCATAATCTTTAAATCTAAAGCAAATATTGTTTTTCTGGGACAAATGTAAATTATCAAACTAAATAAACAGATAAATGAATCTCTCATTCAATATTTTGGCTAGTGAATATTTCTTGTGCAACATGGTTCTTAGTGGGGTAAACTTTCTTACTCTGTGGCTTCCCTGTTTTCCCTCATCCCCCTCTCCCTGTCCCAAGTCTCATGTCAAAATATTTGCCAATTCTGAGTTTTCCCCATTGCATCATTAATGAAATCTACCAAACTCGGATTTAAAGCTATAATGTATGCCTCAGTGTTCTTTCTTTATAATATAGCTAGAACTGAAGGTTACTTTAACTTCAGTCAATCAGTACAGTATGTATTTATACACACATATTCATATGCATATATATGTATAGATATATGTATACACACATATATATATACATACATTTGCACATATACAAATATACACACACATATATATATATATGATATCTCCTTGTAAACATGGATGTCTTCAACTTTTATTAACTTTGAAACATAATAAAACATACAACAGCTTTATTCAAGCTGACATATGGATGTATCTCTCTAAAGTTCTGTGTAATAAGCACATGTAGACTTTTCACATCAACCCAAGTTTACATTCTAAGAACTGATTTGTCATTGCAACTTTTCATGATTAAAAATAAAAAGTTATTTTCTCTAACATTGCCCTTAATGAACAGGTGAGGCAGTTCTTATAGCATGGGTTCTGATTCTCTTAGAACACTGTAATGTTAATAACTTAACACTAAGCAAAAAATACATTAGCCTTACTTCTTACTATACCTGCATGTCAATATACAGTATTTCTGCCCTCTGCTGTGCACACATGGCTGAACGTCTGCTACCAATCAATGTCTTTTCTTTCTTCTCTTTCTCTTTCTACCTCTTTCCCTCTCCCCTCCTTGTCCTCCCTCTTTCCCAATCTCTTCCCACACCCCTTTTCCACCCTTCTCTTTCAATTCTCCACTGCAGGGTACAGTAGACATATTCGGCACACTGAATGTGGTTGAGCTGCTAACCTTGCTCAACTCCAGCATTAGCAAAGGGATTCTGTTTCTTGCATGCATTAATAGTGCCTTGCCACAAAAGCCTTTGTAGTTCTCTCCTGCATATTGAGCCTAACCTAATAACATTCTATTTATGTTAAAGGCACATTTAATCTGCAAATGTGACCTTTAGGAGGATTCTTTTGTTTTTCATTAAAGAAACACTGCGTTACAAATATTAATTATTCCTTGATGCCACCTTTTAATTAACTAATCATGTGTTGTTTGATGCAATAAAGAATGCATGGTATGTAATGCACAATAAAAATCAAAGAAACCTTTGCTACAGAAAAATGTATTTTTGTATCTTCTCTGGATGAATATGCATATGTGAAACATCAGATCAGGAAAGATGTTTTGTTTTGCTTTGTGTTTTCTATTTTGTAAATGCCAATACAAGTCTGATTAGAATGCTGAGCATATCGTTAGCCCCATCACTAATAAGTGAACGTTCACTGATGCATATTAGCAGGGTCTAGCAACGTGGTGAAATTGTCACTTAAGTGCTTGCAATTGAACCCAGAAAATGACAGGCAATGCCGAAGGTCCAGCTCCAGTGCATGTCTTCACTGTAGCTGGAGTCACTGGAATGGTGAAACCAGTTTAGGTTCAAGGTCGCTGCTGACATTCAGCTGTCATGGCTTCATTGTCTGCAGGCCTTCTCTCCATTGACACATTCAAGAGTACTTTATAGCTACCACAAAGAACGAGTCAATTGATACCATTACACTTCATGCACACACAAACCACAAGCCTGTTCAGGATTGTTGATACAGTCTAACATTTATTCATTAAGGGATCTATTGAAAATGCAACTTGCCCAACCCCACTCTTCACAACATAGACTCACTTGTTTAGTCCAAACATTTAGCTATGTCTTTTTCAAGTTTTGCACAGCATTCTCTAATTGAGGTAACATTATCTGCATTTTAATGCTACGCCATTTATGTCCCATGAAAGATTACCTGAAGAACCCTGCCATTACCACACTGGTTTAAATACGGGCAGTCGCATAGAAGGAATATACACAAAAGATGTGAGCAGGGGAAAAAGGGAGATATTTATTTGTTCTGGGAGAGCTACGGAAATCCAATTGCTCAGAAATGAAATAAGAGTTGGGAGTGAAAAGGGGGAAAAACATAAGCTTGGGTCAGGGAAGAGGCAGTGATTAGCTCCATTGTTAGAAGCTCTTTGGGCTTCATTGGTCGTAAAGAAAACCCCACTAATGAATCTATTGAAGCTTGCCAGGACTTTGTATGGAAGACAACTTAAGTTATGGTGCTTATCTAAGGAGTAGTAGGAGTGCATGTGGATACAAAAAACAGCACATATGTCTCTATATTAACAGCTTGCCCATAAAAACAAAAAAAAAATTGTTTAAGGATTATATGCTACATGAATGCCCCATTCAATAGGTATATGCTTTATTTACAATTCATAGGTTTTGGGGGAAAATAACTAACATGACTAGAAATGAGAAAATAGATCATATCCTTTAATTCAAAGGCAGGTAGATAAGATAAAAACCATTTATAGAATCTCATATGTCTGTTACTGATGGTTTTGAAGAAGATTCTATGAGTTGTTTGATGTTTACTTGGAAAGAATTGTATTTTAATAATCATATGCATACAAAATATTCTACGTGGAGGAATATACTAAAGTAGCTGAATAAACCTAATAAATTGGGGTGAGAGAGATAATCAATGTACAGTTACGCTATGTCATAGAACAACTGTCTATTGGGCTTCTGTCATGCATAGCATTCTTCATTTAAAATGATAGATTTCTTTAGTTTGATATAATGTTTGATTACTTTGGTCCAACTGATTCTCTGAAATTCATGGAATTACCCCAAATACAACGTGATAATGTCAAATTTGTTAGGCTACCAAACACCAAACATTTGATCAATCACCTAGATAGGATGTTATTGGCTTTGGCAAGTACAACAATTGTAATGCCTTTGACACATTTCTGTAATACATAATTATAGCAAACTTATAAGCCCTAAGAGGTGGACTTGAGCCATATGGGTTTAAATGCTTTATTTCTTATGGTAAATTTAAACACTGAATGGGAGATCATGACAAAATACCTCATTTCTTTTTCCACAATGCTTTTCCAAGAATGAGGTACATTGCTGGGTGAGCATGATTGTAATGCTACACTGCACCTGTTTTATGAATAAAGGCATTTGATCTTCAGTGAATTTTCTTATCTTCCATGAGCATTAAATCAATCCTCCCCAAAAGAATTAAATTTAGGGACAACAGGACTACATGCTTAGCAGATTTCTTCCACGTTCCATATTTTTCCCATCTTGATATGTGTATCAAGGGCTGCTTTTGGTTGTGTCTTCCAAAGTTTCTAAGTAACTTCTTGGGATTCCTTCTCTGGAGACCATCTACTAGTGGTCATGAAGTTGCCTCTTTAAACCAAGGGAATTACAACATGATGTTTGATATTGTCTTACCTCCTATCTTCAGTAATAGTTCCAGTGACCAAGCAAGGAGAAGTATAGGACAAAAAATAAACTGATAACAGTTATGTGGACATTGATCTGATTAGTTAAGTATATTAATGGAAATGCCCTGGTTGGTCTAAGACAAAAGTTAATATTTTTTTTGATAAAAGTTAATATTAACCATAAAGGACTTTAAGACAGGAATATTTAGAGCAAAAAAGAATAGAAAATGTAGTATACACACATACATGTATACATACATACATATATGTATGTGTGTATACACACACACACACACACGCACACACACACATATATTCAGTCCCTGTGCTAAGCCTTCCATTTCCCTTTCCCAAACCTTCTAGCCAAAGGATTGAGACATCTACCAAATGAACATTCAATTTACTGCAAATACCTTTCAAGGCCAAAGAGGCAAGAACTTATGTTTCATCTGTTTGTATCTCCAGCACCTAGCACAGTGCCTCACCCAGAGTAGGTGCTTGTATTTGTTGAATTGAATTGAATTGATCTGTATCTTCTGGTTTTGTGTCTCAAGAAAAGAATGCCATTATGTTCTTCATCCATATAGTGTTGGCCTACACAGTCTGGGCATCCTTTAGGAAAATGCCTTGTAGAGAGTATTTTATTATTCTGGCACTACCAGTTTTTATTTCTTTTTTTACTTCTAATTTTCTCCTAAATTGTCATTCATTTCTTTTCATTAACTGGGGAAATAATTCTTGAAAATGAATTTTTTGATAGTAAGGAACCTCTCAGCTTCATTGATGGTTTTTGATGTAGAAATGTGTGAAAAATCCCATCATTAACATCCTAATGACACTTGACTCATTTGCACACTAGTCAGTTTCCTGATTAAGGATGAACTCCTTTTGAATGTGTGTGAGTATGAGTATGTGTGTGTGTATGTGTGTGTGTGTGTGTGTGTGATGTGTGTGTGGTATGTGTGTATGTGTATGCTCATGGACTTGCATGCCCTTCCTCCAACTTCTTCATTGTCCTTTCCCAATTTCCCATTACTTTTGCATACAGGATCACTATTACATATATTTATGAAATATTTGTTGAAGACTGTTTAAATTCAAGACATTGCATAAATAACCTGGACAGTCTTTTGTCCATAGTGTTCACTCATTTGCTGATTAAAGACAGTATTGCATTTGAAAATTTAAAAATGTGTTGTTACCTTGTCACACAGAACTAAATTATCGCTCATAATAAAGATTCATTTTTTATTTTCTTCCCAAACATACTTCAAGGAGACAATTTTCCAGGTAGGCCTATAAATGACATCAAACTTTATTCAAATAAGAGCGGTAAGAAGAACAGAGTTAAGATGGCATTATGGCCTTTTAAAACTTCTCTAGGAACAGATGTAAATGATTTCTAGTTTTGATGGCAATCATTTGTGGAGATCAAAATCATCTGTAAAATTTTATTAACTAGTCCATTATAAAATCAGAACTAATTTTAATTGTTTAGTTACAAAGGTAACTAGAGGTGTTTTCTTGCTTTGTTTTACTTTCTTTTGCTTTCACCTTTCACCTCTCCCAAGGAATATAGTTCAAACAAACACCACCCATGGCAAGGTCCAGTTAGTATTATACCCTAATGGATGCATTTTTTAACTGTTGCAAATAGCCTGCAGTAAAATAATAAACTTTTTTAGGAAATTTGAAATATGCTTTTGAAATATGCCTTTAGTTAATTTCTAATCTAGAAGGAGGCATATTTGATGGTTGTACCCTATAATTAGCAAGATTAGTAATCAAGACAACTGTGATTTATTTTACTGAAGGAGCTAAGAGACTAAATGCATCTGGCATAGGCTAATATGGTAAGATTCAAAGTATACACAAATTTGCTTTGTTGTTAGGATTCTCCACAGAGGGGTGAGAAAAGATGGATGTCCCAGTATTCTGGATGGCGTGTACTCAGTTCCAAAATTGAAGAATAATTTTTCTTTGAGAACGAAGTTTTCATCTAGGTTACTAAGTACAGCACATACTTGTGAGTGGCAGGAATGAATGCTAAATGCTAATTGGCTTGCTACACACATATAAACAGATAGACCCACTCAGGTATATACGGTAGCCTATAATGGTTTGAAGATTACTTAAAAAAAAGAAAAGAAGAGAAAAGAAACAATCTGTCCCTTTGAGGGGGAGGGAGTGGGTAAATCTCCTATAATAGAAAACCGTGTTGACAACGTTAGTGTTTTGGGCTTGTTTGTTGTAAGGTTTGTTGATGATGTTTAGCAAAAGAGACATTTCCTTTCAGATTCTGTTCCAAACCCCCCCGGCTCTGTTCTAGGCAGTTCAGCCTAATGGAATTAAGCCTGACATGTTTCAACTCTATTTCTTTATAAAATAAACATAAAACAATGGTTTAGATTTCTAATAAAACTCTTGAACCATGTGAGACTCAAACTTTCCCTGTTCTTTACACATCTGTAAATAAAGAGGATAAAAGAGGAGTACAACAGGGTAAATCAACATGAATCTGAAATCCACGGCAGCATATTAAACGGCACAGTCTCCATCAAAGAGAGGGTGACCCCGCGGCTCCTTGCAGTTTGAAGCTAATTGTTTTCGTCAGGATGGGAACGTCTGGAAGTCCACTGCAGTGTCCCACCAGCAAGGATTCAGTAACTGAGCCGGCCTGCAGAGAATGAACCCACTTTGTAGCAACACAGCGGGCTCAGACACCACCTATTCTGCTCTCCAAACTGTCATGCATAACAACTTTATTGTGCTAAATTGAACTTGAAAGCAACCAAAGGCTATGAGAAGGAGAGGCTATGAGAAAAGCGTGCTGTCAGTGCTGGCAAAGGCCGACCTGGAAAGTGGGCTCAGAGACAGGAGAATAAAAGACCAGGCCCCATGAACACAGCATATTGTTTCATTTTAAAGTATGATTCCCATACCAGAGAAAGTAGCAAATGGAATGTAAATTTATTTAAATAGATTCTACCGCTTAAAAGTTTGCCAGCCGCTCTTATCCAACTTTCCCAGCTCTCTGATTCGTTACTTACAGTGGGAATATAATGACATATAGTCATCATTGTAACAGCTTCTTTGCAGGGGCACAATGATGATTAATAGCTAGCAGCAAATTTTCACATGGGCTCTGAAGCACTATAGCATTAAGCAGCCAAACACTCCCAAATCCCCCTTTTCTGTTCCACTGAAAAGTCCTCTCCTTGTACCTTGCAGATAGGAACAAAGACTATCTTAATTCCAATCAGCTTTTCCTCATTCAAAGAGACCTTCTCTTTTTCATAATTGATTCATGTGCATTTTTTAGTGTTGCACTGAGGCGAAGCCACTTTTCTCCTTTTCTCTGTTCCGTTGTGTGTGTGGTTTTTTTTCTTCCTTTTTCGGAGGGGGTGTGAGGAGTGGGAAACATTTAAACAAGAAACTGTGTGTTTGTTTTCCTCCCAAAATATTTGCTAAATAGATTTCCCAATTAGCATGAGCTTGTTGTGTATGTTTAAAAAGTTTTTTTTTAAATCAACTCTTATATTTTGCCATCTTTTAAAACATCACCCCATCAAATTATTAAAAAGCATGAGATCATTGAAATAACTCTGGCAAGAGTCAGTCAGAGACCACAGAGCACCACAACAATACTTGGGTTCTCTGGTGGATTTCTGTGCTGGCTCTTATTCCCATGAGAGACTTAGAGTAGAAACAAGAGTAGGTCACAACTTTTTCTGTACTGATTCTATTTTTTGTATTTGATGGCCATCAAAAGAGGGGGGAAATGGAAAAAAAAATAAGGCAGTTTAAAATAAGTTCTTCTCAATCATGAAAATATTCTTTCTTTTTTTACTTGTTTTCCCCGTTCATTAGCTTTGAGATTGTAAAAAATTTGCAAAAGTTTCTCCATTGTTTTTAGAAGTATATTCCCAAACCAAGTACTTCCCCTCCTGGAAAGGTAGCCTAAGGGATATTGTACAGTGCTTTGTCCATAAATGTAGATAGGGCCCATTTTTCTCTTGCTGTTGTTGTTGTTTTTAACAGCCTAATTAATGAAAGAGTTCTGTAGCACGTACTCACAAGTTTGTTCACATTTTTGTCAATTTCGTTGTTCCTATGGATTAATGATATGTTATGGCCCATGTACCTTAAAGTTTTCAACCAGCATTAGACTACTTCAAAGGACAGATGAGGTAACCTGTGCTTTTCCAGATGGGGCAGGAGGGAGCTGCCATGGCTTGCCATCTTCATACCAGAGGAATATGTCCAAACTGTTACCTGGAGGTCATCTGAAACAGTACAGCCCTGTGATCTGGAGCAGCAAGGCCTTTTACTGAAATGAAAGATACATTGCAAACTGGGTTTTCAGTGTGACATTCCAGTTCAGCCATGTCATACTCCTGTCACTGAACCAGAGTGACACACTTTTTACTTCACTGACAAAATGCAAAATATTCTGCTATGCTCCCATAGTTAAGTAATACAGTTGTCTCACTGTTCTCAAATAGTTAAGTGAAATGAAGACTGTTACAGATTGGTGTGAAAAAAAAAACACACTAGTTATTTGTAGTCACCTACTCATCTTTTAGGTATGAAAGCACCTTAAATCTATATTGTGTTTTTCATGCAAGGATCTTACATAGATGTGTATAATCCATTCACTGGGTTATAGAGAAGAGTTCTCTCAGAGAGTGTCACAAATCCATATGATGATGTCCCTAGGCAGCAGATTTTGCATTTGGATCCCTGAGTAAGCTGAAAGATGGGTAATATCATATGGAGGCAGAAAACTCCCTATTGACTACTCAGTTAAGGAATCTCATGTGAATGGTTTCTACCAGAAAGTTATTTATACCAGTGGAATAAACAGACTCTTGACATGCTGGCTTCAGAGTAACAATAGTGAGGGCTAAAGCTTCCCACACTCTATCAAAACACAAACCATTTTCAAGACCTGGAAGATCAAGCATGTAAAAATTGTGAATCTGCCCTAATATATCCTCTAAAGATGTTCCATTCCCTGCTGCAGTTTTCATTCTGGAAATAAAGTCTGTTGCTACCCTTCTCTGCAAGTATACTTTATGATTTTAGATAATCCTTCCATTCAGGGATAAATCAGAACTAAGTACATTGAAGATGTTTTTCTCATCTTACCTCATGTCTGTGATTTTGGGTAAGATCATTATTATGAAAGTAGCAGAAACCAGCAGTAATTAAGATGCTGCCATGGGCAAGGTCACATCGCACTTTTTGCTCAGTTGTTCCGGAAACTCACCTTCTATGCCATGGTCACTGGATCTCTTCTTTAATCCTAAAGTCAGTAGAAGGATGGTGCGTCTCATTTGCCGAAACCTCCAGAGGCTCACCTTCAGTGAGCCTATAGGGCTGAGGAATCTCATACAAGTGACACCATTGATGACCCTGAGTGAATTGGGGCAGTCTTCCCCTGTAAAATGCACCTTAAACTCTGTTCTGGACTTGTCCCTTTTCACCATGTGAACTATTCAAGAGGAATGGGTCTTTGCTTTGGGAACACAGTGTCCTTTCTTCCATTTAAAACCAACATCCTTCAAGAGTCACTTGAAGCATCAAATTTCTAGGGTATGAAGCCTCTTGGCTATAAATGATGCACAAGATAACAACTGCACCTATAAGCCATTATATATAAGCCCCTTCCAGCCTAGCCCTTAACCCCAATAGCTGCCCAAGAAGGTAAGTTTCTCTTTTTATTCAGTTTCCTGGCAGCCCCATTCTAGTAGATGATTTCTGGTGCCCACATTTTCATTTAATACATGTAACATAACTCCTGCACACACATAAGGATTATAATGAATTTTGTTGTTGTTCAATCATTTCAATCATATCCAATTCTTAGTGACACCATTTCAAGTTTTCTTGGCAAAGATGCTGAAGCAGTTTACATTTCCTTCTCCAGCTCACTCTACAGATGAAGAAATTGAGGCAAATAAGGTGAAATGACTTGCCCAGGGTCACACAGCTAGTGAAGCCAAATTTGAACACATAGAGACCTCTTCCTTACTTCAGGCCTGGCACCCTATCCATTCTACCACCTAGTTATAATCAATAAAGATAAATTTTAAAGGCAGGCAGTACAGGAGAAAGTATACTAACAAGACCTAAGTCCTCACCCCCAGCTCAATGGAAGTTTCTGAGCTTCCCTTTTGTTCTCACTGAAATAAAGATGAGAACACTAGCATCCATTGACAGCCCACTATAAGGTTTACAAAGAGCTTTTCTCACAACATTCCTGTGAGGGAGGTGGCAAAGCATTATCAACCCTATTTTACAGTTCAAATGGCCTGCTCTTCAGGTTTCAAACCTACCTCTCTGCTGCCTGCAAGGACAAAGCTTGAGACACTCAACCACTCTACTTTGACTTCCTTCACGTTGTCTCACCTACTTCAAGATTGTTCTGAGACTCAAATGAGAAGATAAATGTGAAAGCAGTTAGCAAATTTCTCTACTTGCAGCATGCAACACTAAAATTCTGACTCATCCCATGAACATTTTTTGAATGTTCATAATGTACCAAACACTATGCTAGATACTTAGGGAATATAAAGATGAAGAAGATAAGAATCCCTGTCCCCAAGGAACTTATAGACTAACAGGGACATAACATATATGAACATAAAACCTAGTAAAGTATGATAAAGACATAAAAGGGCTATGATCAAAGGCCCTATGGGGTGTTTTGAGGAAATGGTGACAATGGAGCAGTGAGAGATAAGGTGAGGGTGGTAAGTGAATGCCAGATTTTTCAATGTCTTGAAATCTAGGCTAAGGAACTTGGGCTTCATTCCTTAAGCAATGGAGAGTCCTTAAAAGTTTTTAAGCAAGGGGAAGTTTTTCATCAGAGGTATATATGAGAAAGATCAAGATGGCAGTGGTGTGTAGAGCAAACTGGAGAGGGAAGGAATTGGAGGCAAGAATACCAATTAGTTGGTTATTTCCTCCAGTTGCATTCAGCAGCATGGGTGAGTAGGAGCAAAGGAGATAGATGGTGAGAATAAACTAGTACTGGGGTTTGGCAGGTTTTGATCAGCAATAGGGTAATGGGCCAAGAAATTCAAGAGTAGAGGACTGTGCAGAGAAGAGCCAAGGGGTCACCACATGAAGGCCACAACACTCCCAAATGTGGCATTGAAATGCAGTGCTTATCTGATATTACTGTGTTGATATATTAATCAAAAAGAAATATATAAACATGTGAATTTCTAAATTAATATGTGGCCTACAGGGATCCTTATGAATGGCTTAGTGGCCCTCATTTCTATCTGAGTTTTATACCACTGATGAAGAGTTGAACTGGTTCACCAAGGGGTCAAGATTAGGAAGGGAGGTGAGTGTAGCCAGAGCAGAGGTGAGGGCCTGGAATAGTACTGAAGAATACAAAGTTTAATAGTGAAGATGAAGGTCTAGAAGTAGTGAGTCATAAAGAAATATCGAAAGATAAAAGATTTTTATTACATAGCAGAAAATCCAAGTTCTTGAGCACTTACGGGTGATACCAAGATCAAGGCTAGGATTATCCCTGCATGTAGATGAGAAAGAAAAGAGAAGTAGGTCATGGGAACTGAGTGGAGTGAGTAACTGAGAAAAGGTATTTGATATAGCATCAACATGTATGTTGAGATCCCCTAGAAGGAAGGGAGGATTTGGAATAGAGATGAAGACTATGAGTCAGATTCTGAACTCATTGAGAATATCCTGGGGATCAGCAGACAATAGTTACCAAGATCTGGATTGGGTGATAAATTTGGATTGAATGAACTACAAGGTAAGAGAGCCTGCTGAGTGACAGTGATAGAGGAAGAGCATGGAAATGGCAATGGGGAGCAAAGTGTAATCCAATTCTGCCACCATAACCAGTGAGTCTGAAGATATGATTAAATATGTAGCCAGTACTGAAAAAGGTGTGAAGGAAACTGGTGGCCTTAGGAGGGAGTCAGGTCTTACTTAATGAGTGCCAAATATAGAAGGATTGAGAAACGAGGAGGTTTAGGATGAAAGTAAGTTTTAAAATTTATGTTTCAAGGATTCCAGAGGGTGCAGTAAAATGTGTATATGTATGTGTGAGTGGAAGATATGAAATAGAAAATTTGGGAGGCCAGAGTTGAGGGAGGTAGGAATGAGGAAGTGGGGGTACAGTATCACAGAAATAGGGAGAGTGAGAGGAGGTGGGTATATACTAACCATTGGGAAATGTGTCAAGGCAGAATATCAGAGGGATTGGCTGATGAAGACAAATGATTAGATGGTTCTAGGTGTGCAATTGCCAAATTTGCCATATTGCTGTGAATTGAGGCAAGCCTACAGTATTTTGGCCCAGGCTTCATTGTTTAGTAAGACTTAAGTGAGTGGCTTTTGGTAAATTACTTCCTCATTCTGAAGTCTCAGTTTCCTTCACTGTAAGTCAGACCAGACAATCCTTTCTAGCTTTCAAATAGAGTTGTGGTGGAATCTCTTTTAGCCTTCTCTTTCAAAAGTATCTATGGCTTTTTAATTGCCAAGTGTGAAGAAACAATGGGCTTCAGCAGCCAATGACCAAAAATAATTCATTTAATATAGGAAGCTACCAAATGGCTCCCTTCAGGAGCCTGGAGCAGTGGTGCCTTGGGATCTCTCTCCATGTGGGCATGTCCCACCCAACAAATGAGGATGACTTTCATGCCAGTTGTCTCAGGTCTCGTTTTTGGTTTGACCCAGGTGCAATATTTCCCAATTATGGCTTTGATACTTATGGAAATTTTTTATTTTGAGGTCATGGAGATAGAGTTATTGTGACAAACACCAAGATTCAAAGTACTGGTTGGTGATTTTAGTAGAATGACTGTAGGTTCAGAGCTAGGAGAGCTATTAGAAGCCAGATAGTCCAACTCAATCTTCATTTTATAGATAGGTTAAAGGACTTGTCCAAAGTCATGCAGGTAGTTAAGTAATGCAGCTGGAATTTTACCTCTAGTGCCCAGCCTCTAAAAACAACTCATTTCCCACTGTACAATGATGGCAGCTAGGGGGCACTTGACTTGGAGTCAAGAAACCCTGAGTTCAAATGCTGCCTCAGACACCTATAAGCTATTTGAACCAGGGCAAGTCATTTAACTTCTGTCTGCCTCAGTTTCTTCTTCTGTAAAAAAGGGATGATAATAACAATAATGCCTTAATAGTTACTTCCAGGGTTGTTTGGGGGATAAAATGAAATAATATATGTAAAGTGCTTTGCAAGTGCTATATGAATGCTAGCTGTTATTATAATTACTGCTGTTATTGATATTTCTCTTCTGATAGGTATATCAAGCAGGTGATTGCCTTTCTCATCTAGTTGAATTCTTCCAAAGCTCACATCTTAAATCTCTAGTTTGGTAGCATTTTAAGTTAAGAGATCCAAAGCTGGGAGATTTTACCAATGAAAAAGCAGAATCTGGGAAACTAAATGACTTGCTTAAGGTCACAAAAGTACTGTTAGAGATGGCATTTAAACCAATATCCTCTGATTCCAGAACCAGTGAATTTTCTATTGTATCAGTGCTAATGTCCCAAGAATACAGTAAGAATACATAAGGGATTAATCACATTTTGTTCAATGAAATTTTACCTTAGGTAGAGTTAATAACCCCTAAAGCAACTGAGAAAATGTTGAAAATTTTCATCTTTTTGCCCAGTTCTGTAGTTATATCCTATATTTCAAATCAAGCTGTTTAAGAGAATCACCAGATTAAATTTTTTTTCAACTTCAGCTATTGTAAATCAGTCAACAAATATTTAAGGTGCTATAAGTGCCAAAGTATCAGATATAGTCTTTCCCTCAAGGAGCTTAGAATGTAGTTTTTGAGATGAGGCATGAATACGTGAGAAGTTAAATATTAAAAAAAAGTTAAATCATGGAAGACAGCCATGCAAGAACTGTTGCAAGGTAGAAAATGATAGATTGTCCAGAGTGTTACATATGTAGTCACTGAGGTCAGAAGAGGGAGAGAGTGTTGCACTGCAGTGGTCTGGGAAGGCCTCATGGAGGAAAAAGGAATGAGCTGTGAATGATAAATTATGGATATGAAATTTGCTTGAATGATTTTGAATTATTTTCTTCATTATGCATCAGTGGAGAATTTACTGTACATTATTATCCTATTAATATAGACTCACAGGAAACATGGACTAAAAACATCTATTTGCTAATCATGTCCACTTCCCTTATACAACTTCTTCACTTGCTCCAATTCAAGATGATTCTTGAGTATAAATTTTCAAGTTGTTTATTCAGTTTAATTTGAATGATCTTAGCAATATGGCAATGTAATCTAGCTAATTTCAGGAGGTGCAGGGGGTGTATTTAATGTAATCATATGAGACCATGATAGATTTTATAATAATAGCAGCTAATAACATTAACCTAAGCTACATTTATAAAAATTATTTCCCATGCTTTGTATACTCAAAATATGTATTGTATGTGACCATAAGTTTTAGCCTGATATTGTGAGGAATAAGACACCAGTAGTTTTTTCCTCACTCAGCCATTTTCACAAGTATGAGCCAAATGTGAAAGTTTAATGGTAGGACCCTCCAGCATAGAACTCCAGTGTTGTGAGGAGGAAGGACTTCACACTTCCACTTAAAAACTGTGCTATCCTCTATTTAACCACATTTAATTAGTTACAGGATCATGAATTATATCTTGGAATCTTGTTTGGTAAAAAGTAAAGCTTGTTCCATCATCCTATGATTCATACATTTTTGGGAAAAGTCGTTTAATCCCATGACAGCATCCCATCCACTATATTATTATAATTAGCAAGGAGATAGATAGATAGATGGATGGATAGACAGATGGATAGCTAGATAGGTAGATAGATAGATAGATAGATAGATAGATAGATAGATAGATAGATAGATGCAAGGCAAATGCCAGACAGAATGGAGAAGGAGCTAGTTATCAAAAAAGAAAGATGGAAGAACTGGGGCAGAGAAATAATTAGATGGGAGAAGATAGTAACAGAGTTTTACATTTAAGTTGTACGTGTGTATGTGTGCATGTGTAGGGGTGTTCTATATTCCATGTGTTCGATATTCAGAGTCTTCACATCAAATCCTCTCCTTTGAGAGACTCAAAACAAGGCATTATGAGGTTATGAAATATCAATTAATTGTTCACCAAATGTCAACAAAGAGGAGGATAGAACTCAGAAAGCAACCTGCTTGGAATTTCATAACTGAGACATCTATCAGAATGATTTTCCCAGGATTTAAGGTAGGCACTCACAATTAAAAGCCAAGATATATTCCCCCAAATGGTGACTCAGAGTCCTTCTTCCCATAGGATGCCTGTAGCATGTTATCATTATTGATAGTTATGATAATAAATAAAAAAACCTTTTAAAAAAAGATGAGAAAAGTGAAAAAATAATAATAACTTCATCAATACCCAACTTGTGATCAAGGAAGGGAAGGAAGGAACAAGCATTTATCAAGTGCCTACTATGTACTAGGTACTCTGCTAAGCACTTTTCAAATATTATCCCATTTGATTCCCACAACAACCCTGTGATGTAGGTGCTATTAAGATCCCCATTTTACAGTCAAGTAAACTAGGGCAGACAGAAGTTAAGTAACTTGCCCAGGGTGGAAAAGTGGCTGAGGCTGGTAGAGTAAAAGGGACTCTGGTAATACCTCTGGTTGGGGTAGCATCCTTGCCAATATGATTAAACTAATCATATGATGTGAGAAATAAATTGAGTGGCATAAGGCTGTAGGCTGGATCTACTTGGAATTATCATGATGATCAGCTTGACATACAGGACAGCAAAGAAAGTGGTACTTTTTCATGTCCTGGTAGTAGTAATAATAATAACTACATTTGTATTTGCAAAACAACATGTGTTATGTCATTTGAACCTCATAATAATCTAGTGAAGTAGGTACTATTATTGTCCCCATTTTATAGATAAGGCAACAAGCTGAGAAAGAGTAAATCACTTGCCTAAAGCCAAACAGCTAGTAAGTGAATCAGGATTTGAACTCAGGTCTTCCTGACTCTAAGTTGAACATTCTATCCATTGTGTTACCTAATGATGATCTGTGGAACCATAAGAAGGTAAGATACATAAGGAAAAAAAATCAGAAATGCCGATACTAATGTCTTCTGGAAATATTTCAGTGCATATGGTACTTATCATTAAGATACACAAATCATGAAATGGAATAAAGATATGAATACTTTTTATATCATACATCATCCTGCAGAATTGAAAACAGATTTTAACAGTTGCATACTGATTTTTCTCAATGACATCCTCAGCTTCAAGTAACACAGTAATATATTCCAGGTCAATGCAGGGCAGTCACAAGAAATGACTTCGTACCTAAACACACATTAGAAGAAATAAGAACAAAAGTTGAGGAGTTACTTAAATCTCAAGAGGGAAAAGATGAAGAAACTGAAGGCAATAAAAATCTACACAAACTCCAGAAATGCTACCTTATGATGAAATGGTTCACAAAAGTAATGCTGGTACCACAAATGGTTTTGTAAAGTGGAGAAGCAATTCTTAGAATAAGACTTCTAAAAGTCCTTTTTGAATATGATGAAACAAATGCAATTCATAGATTAAGTATATCAAAACAAATTCAAAACACCTTCTCTGCTATAACTATAATGAATGTATATATTCATTGTCCCACAGTGTTTGATAGAGGGTATAAAAACATTTCATATAAAATAGTATATTGTTACAAGTAGGGACTGTAGGAAGAAAGAAGGAATCTAGGAATCCTTCTAAGGACAGGTATCAAACACCACCATGACAGAAGTGACTTGGAAAAAACCTATTAAAGTCCTTCAGAAGGACATCATAAGATTATATCAACAGATAGCCAGGATAGGAGAAAACTTGAATAATATCTCATTTGATAAAAGCAACAAAAAACAAACATATGCAATGGAATCAAGAAAATCAAATGGAATCTATAAAAATAGAATGGAATTAAGAAAATGAAAAAAAAAGTAACAGATGTAATCAAGAACTGAAAGCAAAAGCCAAAAGGTTAAGGTGATTAAAATGAGTCAGAACAAAATAACTCAAAATGAGTAAGACATTATACTACATCAATTTTGAAAGACTTAAGAAGTCTGCTAAATGAAGACTCCAGAAGACAATGATGAAGCATTCTACCCACCAAATGACAGAGGTGACACAGAGTACAGAGATATATATTTTGGACATGGCCAAAATGAATGGATACCTATGAATATTCTTCTTTGACTATGATGATTTGTCACAAGTGTTTAAAAAATTTTTTTCCCTTGGTTTTTAGTTGGGGAGAAGGGTGGGGTGGGACAGTAGGCAACTGTAATGACAAAATAAAAGAGGATCATTGTAATTTTTTTTAATACACAGAAGAGAGGAGTTTAAAAGGAAGTGCAGACAGTTTTGAAAGTAATTGCATAATTCATTGTATACTTTTTAAAGCAAGAAGAATGAAATTGAGATTCATGGTTTCATATAGAATCCTCTTCCATACTTTGCTGTGTGTATGGAAATGTTCTTTCTTAGTATTTAAGCTTAGAATAATTTTTAAACATAAAAATTATTCAACAGAAGTTCTGAGAAGTAAATACTCAGAGACAGAATTCCTGAAAAAAATGATGCAAAATATTTCTGGCCATCTATACAGCTGAAAGATATCCAACAAAACTGTAACAAAAGTTGGACCAAATGCAAAACACAAAGCTTGCAAGCAATTAATATGATACAGTTATATCAATGAAAGTGACAGAAACTCTAGCTTCCCTGTAAAATTGGAAAACAATAGATAAAAGAAGATCCATGATTATTGGCTCAAGCACTTTATGGTGGTGAATGGATTGCTAGCACAATTTTTCACCAGCTTCATCAATTCAATTCAATAACCATTGACTAAGTGTCTACTATATGCAAAGCGCTGTGCTAACCATTGGACTGTGCATCATCACTTATGCAAGCCTGATCCCATTTTCCTTAACATAAGGCATCATATGTTTATTACCAAAAGATGAAAATGATACCGAAACTCTACAAATATAGGCCAATTTCATGTTTGTGTACTTTGTTTATAAAGCACTTACAGAAAGTATTGCTCAAAAAAAATCCATGCACACTTACAAAAAATAATATATTGGCTAGGGAGCAAAAAAAAAAAGGTATACTAAGAAGTCTAAGAAGTATGAATTCTAGAGTTTGTGAGCATTGAACAAAACATCTGAAAACACACTTTAAAATAACTTACTTAGTCTTCTCCAACAAATGACACATGGAGCATACAACTATCAAAGAGAAAGCTGAAGCTGAGTAGGTAAAGAGACTGACTGGCATCCTAAAGTTAAAGCTTGATACCTACGCAATAGCAATTTTTTCTTTTTTAAAATTACTTAAACATTTTTGTTATTCTAAACTTGACACACATAAAAAGATGTGATTTCAATGTACACAGAAAAAAAGAGGATTGTACATTAGTTTACAGATGTCCATTATTTTAAAAGTATATATTAATTCAGCATGTTCATTTAAAAACTGTCCTGCTCACCTGCAGTTCCCTTTGAAGCTCTTTCTGTTCTGTTTTGTGCATTTTAAAGTGTGGTCATTGACACTTATCATACATGTGTGTTTATGTAGATAGATGTGTATATATACATTTTCATTATTATCTCTAGACTGCCTGCCTCCAACTTTTTTCTCTTTGGTCAAAGGGTAGTAGTCACAGTTTCGTGACTTTGGGAGTATAACTTTGAACTACTTTTCAAAATGGCTGTATCAGTTTATAGTTTCATTAATCATGCATTACTGTGCCTGTCCTCCCACATCTCCTCTGACAACTGTCATTTTCCTTTTTTGCTGTATTTGCAAGCCTGATGATGATGAATGTAAAACAGAACTTCAGAGTTGTTTTAATTTGTATTTTTCTTCTTAGTATTTATTTGGAACATTTTGTCTTATGGTTGTTGATGGCATGTTTTTCGTCTTTTTGAGAACCACCTGTTCATATATATAACCATTTATCTGTGGTGGAATGGCTTTTCTTCTTTATTTGAATGCATTTGCTGTATAGCTTGTATATTAGACCTTTATCTGGGAACTTGCAGAAAAGATTTTTCCTAGTCAAATATTTCTTTCCAATTTTAATTTTATCAACTTTGCATTGTCCAAATGCTTTTCAATTTTATATAATAAAAATTGTCAATTTTATCTCCAATGATTCTATCTCTTGTTCAGTCAAAAACTTTTCCCTATCTAAAGTTATGAAAAGTATCTCCTACCCTGCTCCTCATATGTGTTTATGATGTTGCCCTTTATAGCTGGGTCATGCATCCATTTGGAGTTTACTGAATTGTATGGTATGAGATGTTATTTTAAATCTAATCTCTGCCAGATTGTCTTCATGTTGTCCACATAGTTTTGATCAATAGTGAGGTCTTATTCTAGTAGTAGGAGTTTGGGGGTCTATTGAACACTGTGCTATTATATTCTTTTGTTTCTGTGTTCCTAATCTGTCCCACTCATCAACTTGTCTATTTTTAAACTAGTATCCAAAAGTTTTTATGGGGGGCAGCTAAGTGGCGCAGTGGATAGAGCACCGGCTCTGAAGTCAGGAGGACCTGAGTTCAAATCTGACCTCAGACCAAATACTTGACACTTACTAGCTGTGTGACCCTGGGCAAGTCACTTAACCCCAATTGCCTAAAAAGAAAAACAAAGAGAAAAAAGTTTTTATGATTACTATTTTGTAGTATAGTTTGAGATCCAGAAGTACTAATCCACCTTCCTTCCAATTTTTTTTTATAATTTCGCTTGAGATCCTTGATTATTTTGTCCTTTCAGATTAATTTTGTTATTTTTTTCTAGCTCTAGAAAGTCATCCTTTGGTATTTTGATTTGCATGGAACTGATTAAGTAAATTAGTTTGGGTAGTATTGCCATTTTTATTAGATTGGCGCAGCACATTCATGGCCAATTAAAATTTCTCCAATTATTTAGGTCTATGTTTCTGTAAAGAGTGTTTTGTAATTGTAGTTATAGTGTGCGGTTATATAATACCAGTGGGAAGGTGAACTTCCAAATAGGCATTTTAAAAATTTATAATCATTTTAATTTATCAAGTAACAAGTTGTTTTTGTCCTTCCTCAATCTCCTCCTGGCATTGAGCAATTTTAAAAAGAAATCCCTTAATATTTATCTATGTCATCTATACAACAAATTCCCACATTAACTATGTCATGTCTCTGCTTTTTAAGTTCATCACCTCTCTGTAAGGAGGTGAGTGGCATGTTTTGTCTTCATTGGTTTATCATTGATCAGAGTTCTCAGGTCTCTTAATGTTGTTTTTCTCTATAATGTCATTATGTAAATTGTTCTCCTAGTTCTTCTCACTTTCCTCTTCATCAGTTCATAAAGGTCTTCCCAGTTTCCTCCAAAACTGCCCATTTCATAATTTCTTATGACACAATCAATATAATAATTTTTATGATACATTGATATTCTATAATTTATTTAGCTATCCCCCAAAAGGAAGATAATTTGGGTTATCACCAAAATAGCTGCTATAAATAGTTTTGTATACATAGATCTTTCCCCTCTTTGATTTCTTTGGGAAATAGACCTAGTAATGGTATAGCTGGATGAAAGGGTGTGTACAGTTTGGTATCTTTCTGAACAAGACTCCAAATTGCTTTCCAAATGACTAGACCAATTTTCAGCTCCACCAGCAGTGCAGAAGTATACCTGTTTTCTCATAGCCCCTCCAACACTTGTCATTTCCCTCCTTTGTTGTCTGTGCCAGATGAATAGGTAAGACATGGAAACTCAAAGGTGCTTTAATGCACATCTCTGTAATTATTAGGGATTTAGAACATTTTTGTATGTGATTGTTGATAGTATGGATTTCTCTCTTGGAAAACAGTTCATGTACTCTGATTATTTATCTATTGGTGAATAGTTCTTATTTCTAAATATTTTATATATTCTGTAGTCATTTCAAATGGATTTTCTCTTACATCTTTTTCTGATGGATTTTTGGTAACCTAATGAAAGGCTGATGATTTGTATGAAATTATTTTATATCCTGCTACTTTAATTTCAATTAATTTTGGTTTAATCTCTAGGATTCACTGTGTATGCTCTCATATTACCTGCAATAATTTTACATTTTCTTAGTCTATACTTATTCCCTAATTTTCTTTTTCTTGCCCTTTTGCTTTCACTAGCATTTCCAGAACTATGTCAAAGAGTAGTGGTGATAATGTACATCTTTGCTTTACATTTGATCTGAATAGTTAATTTCTGGTGTGGATAACAGTATCTCTTGAATTTAGATGGTTACTATTGGTAATGTCAAGGAAAGGTCTTTTTATTTCTATGCTTTAAAATTTTTAAAACTTAAATCAGTGTTACATTTTTTGAAAAGCTTTTTTATGGCATCAAATGATATAATTATGTGATTTAAAAATTATTTTCATTATCAGCATGGTCTATTATCTTCATATTTCCCTAATATTGAAACAACCCTGTATTTCTACAATAAACTCAACATTGTCATTGTATATAATCTTTTTACTATGTTTTTGTAGGCTCTTTTCTATTATTTTATTTAACATTTTTACATTGACATTCATTAGGGATATTGTTTTATAGTTTTGTGTCTGCTTTGTTTGTCTATGGTTTAGGTATCAAGATATATTTGTATCAGAAGAAATTCAACAGAATTCTTTGCTTTTCTATTTTTCTAAAATTTCATATTGGAATTAATTTTTCTTTGAATGCTTGACATAATTCATTTTAAATCCAAATAGTCATATATAAGTACACACACACACACAACACACACACACACACACACACACACACACACTTTTTTATTTGGGAGTCCATTTATAGATAACATTTAGCTTGTTTATAGTTCTGATATTTGGTTATTTTAATTCTCCTTTTCTTATACTGTTAAAATATGTTTTATATTTTTGTATATACTTACCTATTTTATTTATCAATGTTGTTGACATATATATCAGGTAGATATTTCTAATAATTTCCTTTACTCTTATATTTTTAGTAAATTATTCTTTTTTATATTTTAGATTGGTAATTTGGATTCTCTTTTCTCTTTTAAAAAGCAAATTAGCTAACAGCTATTTATTTTAGTTTTTTTAACAAAGCAATTCAGTTTTGTCAATTCAATCTTATCTTTTTATTTCAATTTTGTTAAACTCTTCAGTTCTCAGAATTTCTACCTTGTATTTAGTTGGGACTTTGATTCATTGCTTTTCTAGCTTTTTCTAGTTGCATGTCATACTAATTGATCTATTCTTTCTCTACTGATGAAAATAGTGAGAGATATAAATTTTACTCTAAACCCTGCTCTGGCTACATCCCAAGAATATTGGTGAGTTGTATCTTTTTTATCATTCTCTTTGATGAAATGATATATTGCTTCTGTTGTTTGTTCCTTGGCCCTCCAATTCTTTAGAATTAAATTATTTCATCTCCACTTCAATTTGTTTTGTTTTGTTTTGGTGAGGCAATTGGGGTTAAGTGACTTGTCCAGGGTCACAGAGCTAGTAAGTGTCAAGGCCAGATTTGAACTCAGGTCCTCCTGACTTCATGGCCGGTGCTCTATCCACTGTGCCACCTACTTGCCCCTCCATTTCAATTTGAATCATTTCTTTAAAGGCTTTTTATGGGTCACAATTTTTTACTGTGATATGGTCAATAAAGGATATGTTTAAAATTTCTCATTTTTAAGTATTGTTTATGAGGGTTTTATACCCTAGTGCACAGTCAGCTTTTGTAAAGATGCCAAACAGCTAAAAACATGCATATTTCTTTATGTTCCCATTCATTAATCACAGAGGATTTAGCTTTTCTAAAGCTCTATTCAGGTCCTTAACTTCTTTTCTTTTTATCTTTTTGATAGTTTTGTTCAGGTCTGAAAGAGATACATTGAGGTCTCCAACTATTCTAGTTTTACTCTCTACTTTTCCCTGTAATCTAATTAACTTTTTCTTTAAGAACTTAGGTGCTGGTCCATTTCAGTGCATATATATTAAGTATTGTCTAAGATTCTCTTAGGCATAATAGGTATAATGTGGTTTCCCTTTTTATTTCTTTCAACCATGTCTATTTTTACTACTATCAATCATGATTGCTACCCCTACTTTTTTTAGTTCACCTGAAGCATAACACATTCTTCTTCAGTCTCTTACTTTAACTTTATCTAAATCTTTATAGTGCAAGTATGTTTCAAACAACATATTGTTAGATTCTGCTTTCTATTCTGAATGGCTATGTTTGGTCCTGACCCCAATTTCCTGGGTTCCTGATTTCCACATCCCTTAGTGTTTCTATGCTCAAAGTGCTGGTAGGTTACAGTACTCTTTGATAAAACTCTATGCTCTTTCTTGCCCTACCCTTATCCCCTGGGCCCCTAGGATATACCCAGCAAGGAAATTATAGTAGTCTTCTGAACTCACTGGGACACCACTGGAAATCTTCACATGGCCACCTTCAGTCTTCAATACCACTCTCCCCTATTAACCTCTGAAAACCCAGAAAATATCACCACAGAAAAAAAAAACCCTGGAACACCTGAACTAGAAGAAAGAGAGGAGCAGCAGTGCAGCAGCCCAGCAAAAGGGTCTCCCAGTGCCTCAGACAAAATAAGGGAGGCAGAACTACAAGGGGCCCCAGGCAGACAAGTACCCTGCAGCATTCATCTGAAAGGAGGTGAAGAAAACAACCTAAAGGCTTCCTAAAGCCCCGGCCTTGCTGATTCCAACCCAACACCAGGTGAGCTGTAGGAGCCCTGAAGCCTCCAATTGTGAAGAAATCCTGAAGCCCAGGGGGTAGAGCAGGCAAACACCAACACCTGGACCTCCAAGTGCCTCAGTGAGGGAGGGTGGGACCTGGTGGAAACCAGCTCAGAAAACCACCAGGTGCCTGGCACCACCACAAAGGAATCCCAGTGCATTAGCAGAAAGGGAGACAACACTGCAGGGGCCCCAGGCAGATAAACACCCTGCAGCACCCATCTAAAAGGAGCTGAAGAAAGCTAAAGGAAAGGAAAAGCAGGCAACCTAGAATTGCCTGAAAGTTCCAGCCTTGCTGATTCCAGCCCAACACGAGGTAAGCTGCCAGAAACCTACAGCCTCCAATTGCCAGCATAAGAGGCCCCAGCACACAAAGCCAGTGACCAAGACCTAGGCTCCCAACACAAGAAGCTTGGGTCAGTACCCTCTGTTCCCCAGCAGGAGAGCTCAATCTCTTTAAAGGCCAGGGAATAAAGAAACACCATGAGTAAAAAGAAACATACCATAGATTCATATTATGAGAAGAGTGAAGATCAAGACAGAAATTCTGAAGAGGACAACATTGTCAACAAACCCACATCTGCAACAACAAAAGGGAATATGAACTGGTCTGAAGCCCAAAAAGCCTTCTTAGAAGAGCTCAAGAAGGATTTTAATAGTCAAATGAGAGAGGTAGAAGAGTCCTTCAAAAATACAATTGGCCAATTGGAAAAAAAATACACTGAAGAAAACAAGTCCCTAAAAAACACAATTGGCCAATTGAAGAAGGAAGTACAAAAACTAACAGAAGAAAACAATCTGTTAAAAACTAGAATTGGACAAATGGAAACTAATGTCTCTATGAGAGAGCAAGAATCAGTCAAACAGAAACAAAAAAATGAAAAAATAGATGAAAATGTAAAATACCTCATCAGTAAAACAACCGACCTGGAAAATCGACTCAGGAGAGACAATTTAAAAATTATTGGACTACCTGAAAATCATGATGAAAAAAAGAGCCTGGACAGTATCTTTCAGGAAATCATAAAGGAAAACTGCCCAGAAGTCCTAGAACCAGAAGGGAAAATAACCATAGAAAGAATCCACGATCACCACCTGAAAGAGATCCCAAATTGACAATGCCAAGGAATATAATAGCAAAATTCCAAAATTACCAGATGAAAGAGAAGGTGCTGCAAGCAGCCAGAAAGAAACAATTTAAATATCATGGAACCACAGTCAGGATTACACAGGACCTTGCAGCTTCTACATTAAAAGACCACAGGGCATGGAACATGATATTCCTAAGGCAAAGGAGCTTGGAATGCAGCCAAGGATCAATTACCCAGCAAAAATGAGCATCATTTTTCAAGGGAGGAGGTGGATATTCAAAAAATAGGAGACTTCCAAACTTTCCTGATAAAAAGACCAGAGCTCAAAAAAAATTTGATCTTCAAGTACAGGATTCAAGAAGGACTTAAAAAGGTAAATGGGACAGAAAGATACAATATGTTGTTAATAAGGGGGGTGTTTAAACCCCTACAAGGGAATATGACACTTGCAACCCTTGAGAACTGTATTGTTATTACACCATGTTAAAGGAGTATACATAAAGAGGGTGGATATTAGTTGACTTTGATGTAATGATAAAAAAAAATCTAATCAAGTGAGTTAAATGGATCCAAATAAGTGGATCAATCTGATCTTAGAAAATGTACTGAGAAAGGAGGAGGCAGATAAGGGTAAATTACATTACAGGAAAAGACACAAAATCCTATTACAGCAGAGGGAAAGAAGGGGGGGAGCATTGTTTGAACCTTACTCTCATCAGATTTGGCTCAAGAAGGGCATAATAAATCAGTTAGGTATAGAAATCTAACTTGCCCTATAGGCAGTAGGAGGGAAAAGGGGAAAGAAAAGGGAGGGGGAAAAGGAGGGGGAAAGAAGGGAGGAAGAAGCAGTAAGACTAAAGGGAAGAAAAGGGAAATGGATAATAAAAGGGGGAAGGGACTGAAGGAGGCGGTGGTCAAAAGCAAAACACTAGTGAAGGGGAGAAAGGAAAAAGGAGAAAGAAAAGCATAAATGGGGGAAAAGGATGGAGAAAAAGACACAGATAGTAATCATAACTGTGAATGTGAATGGGATGAACTTCCCATAAAACAGAAAAGATTGCAGAATGGATTAAAAACCATAATCCTACAATATGTTGTTTACAGGAAACACATTTGAAAAAGAGTGACACATACAGGGTAAAGGTAAAAGGCTGGAGCAGAATATATTATGTTCAGCTGAAGTAAAAAAAGCAGGGGTAGCAATCCTGATCTCAGACAAAGCAAAAGCAAAAATAGATCTAATCAAAAGAGATAAGGAAGGAAACTACATCCTGCTAAAAGGCACCATAGACAATGAAGTAATATCATTACTAAACATATATGCACCAAATGGTATAGCATCCAAATTCTTACAGGAGAAGTTCAGGGAGTTACAGGAAGAAATAGACAGCAAAACTATACTAGTGGGGGACCTGAACCTCCCCCTCTCGCACTAGATAAGTCTAACCACAAAATAAACAAGAAAGAAGTTAAGGAGGTGAATAGAACATTAGAAAAGTTAGGTATGATAGACCTCTGGAGAAAACTGAATGGGGATAGAAAGGAATATACTTTTTTCTCAGCAGTACATGGCACATACACAAAAATTGACCATGTACTAGGGCATAAAAACCTCACAATCCAATGCAGAAAGGCAGAAATATTAAATGCATCCTTTTCAGATCATGATGCAATAAAAATTATATGTAATAAAGGGCCATGGAAAGATAGACTAAAAAATAATTGGAAACTAAATAATCTAATCCTAAAAAATGATTGGGTCAAACAACAAATCATAGAAACAATCAATAATTTCATTCAAGAGAATGACAATAATGAGACAACATACCAAAACCTATGGGATGCAGAAAGCAGTTCTTAGGGGAAGTTTTATATCTCTAAATGCTTACATAAATAAAATAGAAAAAGAGGAGATTAATGAATTGGGCATACAACTAAAAAAACTAGAAAAAGAACAAATTAAAAATCCTCAACTAAACACCAAATTAGAAATATTGAAAACCAAAGGAAAAATTAAAAATTGAAATTAAGAAAACTATTGAATAAATAAAACTAAGAGCTGGTTTTATGAAAAAACCAATAAAATATATAACCTTTGGTTAATTTAATTAAAAAAAGAAAGAAGAAAACCAAATTACTAGTATCAAGAATGAAAAGGGTGAAGCTACCACCAAGGAAGAGGAAATTAAAACAATAATTAGGAATTATTTTGCCCAACTATATGCCAACAAATTTGACAATCTTAGTGAAATGGATACATATTTACAAAAATATAAATTGCCCAGATTAACGAAGAGGAAGTAAAATACTTAAATAACCCCATCTCAGAAAAAGAAATTGAACAAGCCATTGATGAACTCCCTAGGAAAAAATCTCCAGGGCCAGATGGATTTACATGAATTCTATCAAACATTTAAAGAACAATTAATTCCAATACTATATAGACTATTTGGGAAAATAGGTGAAGAAGGAGTCTTACCAAATTCTTTTTATGATACAAATATGGTGTTGATACCTAAACCAGGAAGAGTCAAAATAGAGAAAGAAAATTATAGACCAATTTCTCTAATGAATATAGATGCAAAAATTTTAAACAAAATACTAGCAAAATAGATTGCAGCAACTTATCACAAGAATAATACACTATGACCAGGTAGGATTTATACCAGGAATGCAGGGTTGGTTCAATATTAGGAAAACTATCAGCATCATTGAGCATATCAACAACAAAACCAACAGAAACCACATGATCATCTCAATAGATGCAGAAAAAGCTTTTGATAAAATACAACACCCATTCCTATTAAAAACACTAGAAAGCATAGGTATAAATGGAGTCTTCCTTAAAATAATAAATAGCATATATCTAAAACCTTCAGCAAGCATTATATGTAATGGGGACAGGCTAGAAGCATTTCCAATAAGATCGGGGGTGAAACAAGGATGTCCATTATCACCACTGTTATTCAATATTGTACTGGAAACCTTAGCTTTAGCAATAAGAGAAGAAAAAGAAATTGAAGGCATTAGAATAGGCAAAGAAGAAACAAAGCTATCACTCTTTGCAGATGACATGATGATATACTTAGAGAATCCTAGAGAATCAAGTAAAAAACTACTTGAAATAATAAACAACTTTAGCAAAGTTGCAGGCTATAAAATAAACCCACATAAATCATCAGCATTTCTATATATTACCAACAAAGCCACAGCAAGAGATAGAAAGAGAAATCCCATTTAAACTTACTGTAGACATTATAAAATATTTAGGAGTCTACCTCCTGAAACAAACCAGGAACTCTATGAACACAATTACAAAACACTTTTCACACAAATAAAATCAGATCTAAATAATTGGAAAAACATCAGTTGCTCATGGGTAGGCCGAGCTAATATAATAAAAATGACAATCCTACCTAAGCTAATTTACTTATTCAGTGCCATACCAATCAAACTACCAAAAAATTATTTTATAGAGTTAGAAAAAATAATAACAAGATTCATTTGGAAAAAACAAAAGGTCCAGAATATCAAAGAACTAATGAAAAGAAATGCAGGGGAAGGTGCCTAGCAATTCCAGATCTTAAATTGTATTATAAAGCAGCAATCATCAAAACTGCTTGGTACTGGCTAAGAAATAGGGAGATGGATCAGTGGAATAGGTTAAATATGCAAGACACAGTAGTCAATGACTATAGTAATCTATTATTTGATAAACCCAAAGACGCCAGCTTCTGGGATAAGAACCCACACTTTGAAAAAAACTGCTGGGAAAACTGGAAAAGAGTATGGCAGAAACTAGGCATAGACCCAAATCTCACACCATATACCAAAATAAAGTCAAAATGGGTTCAGGACTTAGATATAAAGGCTGATACCATAAGTAAACTGGGAGAACAAGGAATAGTTTACCTATCAGATCTATGGAGAACAGAAGAATTCATGACCAAACAGGAGATAGAGAACATTATGAAAAGCAAAATGGATAATTTTGATTACATTAAATTGAAAAGTTTTTGCACAAACAAAGCCAATGCAACTAAGATTAGAAGGAAGGTAGAAAATTGGGAAAGAATTTTTACAACCAGTGTCTCTGATAAAGGCCTCATTTCTAAAATATATAGAGAATTAAGACAAATTTATAAGAACACAAGCCATTCCCCAATTGATAAATGGTCAAAGGATATGAACAGACAGTTCTCAGATGAAGAAATTAAAGCCATCTATAGTCATATGAAAAAATGCTCTAAATCGTTATTGATTAGAGAAATGCAAATCAAAACAACTCTGAGGTACCACATTACACCTATCAGATTGGCCAACATGACAAAACAGGAAAATGATAAATGTTGGAGAGGATGTGGGAAAATTGGAACACTAATACATTGTTGGTGGAGTTGTGAAATGATCCAACCATTTTGGAGAACAATTTGGAACTATGCCCAAAGGGCTACAAAAATGTGCATACCCTTTGATCCAGCAATAGCACTTCTAGGGCTATATCCCAAAGAGATCAAACAAATGGGAAAGGACCCACATGTACAAAAATATTCATAGCAGCTCTTTTTGTGGTGGCAAAGAATTGGAAATTGAGAGGATGCCCATCAGTTGGGGAATGGCTGAGCAAGTTGTGGTATATGAATGTAATGGAATACTATTGTGCTATAAAAAATGATGAACAGGCTGACTTCAGAAAAACCTGGAAAGACTTATATGGTCTGATGCTGAAGTGAGCAGAACCAAGAGGACTTTGTACACAATAATAGCCATATTATGCAATGACTAAGATTGTTAAACTGAACCCTTCTCAGCATTACAAGGATCTAAGACATCTCCAGAGGCCTCGGGATGGAAAATGCTGTCCACATCCAAAGAAAGAACTATGGAAGTTGAATCACTATCACTTATTTTTACCTTCTGTTGAGTTTTGTTTCATCTTTCTGATGGTTCCTCCTATTGGTTTTAATTTTTACTTACAACTTCACTAATGTGAAAATACGTTTAATAGGTATGTAAATGTAAAGCCTATATCAGATTGTGCGCTGTCTTGGGGAGGGTGGGGGGGAAGGGGGAGAAAAATTTTGAACTCAAAAGCATATGGAAGTGATTGTTCATAAATCAAAATAAATTACTAAAAAAAATTAAAAAAAAATAAAAACACGTGCCATATAAATGAAAAATTACTTTGGCTCTCATTGATTAGCCAACAATAGATCCCAACCCAAGCCCATGAAGTCCCTTTTTGGGCCCCAGACTGCTCAGAGTAAATGCAAATAGCAATTTTTCTGTTTTGGCCAGAAACTCTGAGGTCATTTTTTGCCTCATTTCTTACCTAGCCTTAATCATTAAAAAGGTATGGCTTCAGTCAAACTGACAACTGGGGAAGACTTTAGCTTAAAAAGCCCAAGGTCTCCCTCTGCATCTGAGGCCATCTCTAGTTATCATGATTAATATTTTGCCACTGAACCCAGAGGGCTCTGAAAGGGAAAGTGAGGCTGGTGACTTTGCACAGACCTCCCTCACCTAAATCTAATTCACTTGCAAGTCTGTTACCTTCCTGATGTCATGGTACTCTTCGAGAAAGAAGGACAAACAACAGAACCAAATATTTTAATAGAAGGAAAGTTTTAACTGTTGGAGTACCTTTTAAAGCTTCTAAATGCAAACTGAGGACAAGGCTTTTTATGAGAGTACTTAACTCTTAGAAAGTTTTGGTTCTATACCAGATTTAGACCAGATAGCAAATAATAATAACATAGTAAAGTTACAGAGAGAAGATAAGCTAAATTGCATTGAGTCTTGTATTTCTTTACATTTTGCTATGATTAAACATTTCAGCCTACTTAAACATATTTATGCTAACAGTAGTCAATATTTATGCTTATATACTTTAATACAGAGTATTTTTTAAATATAAGGAATATTATTGAATAAAAAGGTGCTAATCATGCCTTGAGGAACACTAACTATACATAAATAACTAAAACCATTTACCTGATAACAACACATGCTAATTCAATGCCTAAGCTACATGTAGCAGGCATTTAAATGATTGTTGAATTGAATTTGTTAAATTGTATGAAGTGACTTTAGGGGACACTAACAATGAAGGGAATCAGGAAAGGACTCTTGGAGGAGGTAAGAATTGACCTGAGGGATTTGATGTGAAAAATTATTCTTGGTTAAATATGGTTTAGAATTTAAGATAGGCAAAAAAACTGAAAGAAGTATAACATACTGGCAATCATATTGGATTTAAAGTCAGAAAGGTCTGGATTTGAATCCTGGCTATTCCACATAACAGTTATGTGACATTGGACAAATGATTTCACTTTTCTGAACTGGTTTCCTCATCCATAAAATGAGGAGGATGGATTAGATGGTTTCTAGGCTATCCTCCAGCTCAGTTTCCTTCACAGAACTCTCCTGAGGAAAATGTTTGGTGAATCTTTTTTTAAATTTAATCCTTTATTTTCCTTTAATTACATATAAAAACAATTTTTAACATTAATTTTTAAAAATCACAAGTTCTAAATCCTCTCTCTCCCTCCTTCTCCCTTCCCTCCCCATTGAGAAGACAAGCAATTTGATATAAGTTATGCATGTGCAGTCATGCAAAACATATTTTCATGTCAGTCATGTTGTAAAACAAACAAACAAAAAACAACAAGAAAAAAATAAAGAAAAAGTAGGCTTGGATCTGCATTTAGATCCCATCAGTTTTTTCTCTAGAGCTGCAAAGAAGATTTCATCATAAGTCCTTCAGAATTGTCTTGGATTATAGTATTGCTGAGAAAAAATAAGTCATTTGCAGTTGTTAATCATACAATATTGCTGCTAATATATACAATATTCTCCTGGTTCTGCTCATTTTACTTTGCATCAGTTCACATAAGTCTTTCCAGGTTTTTTATGTTTGGTGAATCTTACAGCAGCACAGGTATGAAAGTGTTTAGAGAGAATCCATATAAGTGTTCTGTATTAGTCCAGCATGATGATTTTGTGAAGAGTAGAAAGCAATTTTGATCATACTACCAGATATGTTCACGTGTGTGTATTTGAAAACAACTCACATATCTGAATTTGGCTTAAGGATTTTAAAACCACATGTATATATTACATTGTTTTTTTCTGTTCTCTCAAATTCCTAAGTGACTCCCTTTCGACTACTAGTCATGCTTTTAGACCATAGGACCTCACGAAAACATTGTTATGGCACTGGTACCTTTTAATTTGTATATTTCTTTCAGTAGCAATCATAATTGACAATATACAACATACATAATTGTCATATATATTGACATAATTGACAATATATAAACATAGTAACATATGTACATCCACAAATACAGATACTTTAATATATATTCTTTATATAGTGATGTACTCAAATATACATATACCTTAATGTATAATATATAAATATGTATGTCAGCATACGTGTCGTGTTGTATATATTGTCCAAGATAGTAGCCCCAACATATATGACATTTGTACATATTGTTACCTTGTTGTATATACTGTCTAAGATCTAGTTGACAAGCCCCCTAAGTGTCTATTACTATTGTGTAATTTCCAAGTTAAGCTTCTGTTATTGCTTTAGTGTAAGGTTTTGGAACTAAAAGAAATCATAGATTTTAAATTTATTTTTAACATTCATTTAAAATTTTTTTGAGTTCCAAATCCACGCCCTCCCTCCCCTCCCCCACCCATTGAGAAGGCAAACAATATTATATCAATTATACATGGAAAGTTATGTAAAACATATTTCCAGATTAGCCAGGTTTCCAAAAAAAATAAAAAACCCAAGAAAGATAAAGTGAAAAAAATGATATGCTTCAATCTGCACTCAGATTTTGTTAGTTCTCTTTCTAGAGGTATACAGCCTTTTTCACCATGGGTTCTTTGGAATTGTCTTGAATCATGGTAAAAGACAAAAATGAGGAGGATGTAGCCTGCATAGAAGTAGCTTGCCTAAAGTCACATAGCTAGTAAGTCATAGAGCCTAGACTTGAACTTAGCTCCTCTTCAGAGGCAGCTGGTGACACAGTGTATGGTATGCTGTGCCTGAAGTCAGGAAGAGCTGAATTCAAAACTAGTCTCAGATAATAGCTGTGTCACCCTGGGCAAGTCTCTTCTTTCTTTTACTTCAATTTCTCAAATTGTGAAATAATAAAAATATTAATAATAAATTACTGATCAATTAAATCAACAAATTATTATATTATTTTATTATCAAAATTAAAGTATTAATTAATTAATTAATTAGCCACTTTTTAGTGTAGTTGTAAGGATTAAATGAGATGGTTAAGCCATTCCCCAATTGATAAATGGTCAAAGGATACAAACAGGCAGTTTTCTGGTGAAGAAATAAAAACAACTTATAGTCATATGAAAAAATTATCTAAATCATTATTGATTAGAGAAATACAAATTAAAACAAACTTGAGATATCATTTTACATCCACCAGACTGGCTAAAATGATAGAAGGGGAAAGTGACAAATGTTGGAGGGGATGTGAGCTAATTCATTGTTGGTGTAATTGGGAACTGATCCAACCATTTCGGAGAGCAATCTGGAATTATGCCCAAAGAGTCATTAAACTAACTATACTTTGACCCAGCAATACTACTACTAGGTCTATTTCTGAAGATAGTTAGATTAAAAGGAAAAGAACCTATGTGTTCTAAAATGTTTATAGCAGCTCTCTTTGTGGTAGCAAAGAACTGGAAATTTCAGGGATGCCCATCGATTGGTGGCTGAACAAGTTGTGGTATATAATTGTGATGGAATACTGCTGTGCTATAAGAAATGAGCTCAATGATTTTAGAAAAATATGTAAGGTCTTGAATGAAATAATGAAGAGCAAAATGAGCAGATCCAAGACAACATTGTATACAGTAACAGCAATATGTTTTAAAAACAACTTTGAATGAATAAGTTATTCTAACTATTATAAATATCTAAATTAACTATAAAGGACATATGAAGAAAAATGCTATCTGCATCCAGAGACAGAACTGATAAATACAAATAGGTATGGAATTATTTTACATATATATGCCTATTTGTGTCTAATGGTAGTCATCTACAGCAGAGGGGGAAGGGAAGAAAAAAAATTTACAGGATAATTTTTATCTATATTTGAAAGAAATAGCAAGCTGTGTGTAGTAGATTTGTAATTTCATATGCAATCATCTTTTTATTGTACTATGCTATGGAAGTACTTGTTTTATTCCATAAATTAAAAATAAAATTTAAAAATGAGATGTTTATTTAAAAAAAGTGCTGTAGCACATAATAGGTTATATAAATGCTTATTACCTTCCCCCTCCCCTTGCAGAGCCAGTATTTTTCCGCCATAGCACTTGCCTTCCAATATATGCATCTTCCTTATATTTCTTTGAATTACTTTTTTAAAAAATTAAATTTTTAAATTTATTTTTGATAATTTATTTTGATTTATCAACAATTACTTCCATAAGCTTTCAAGTTTAAAATTTTTCTCTCTTCCTTCCCCGTTCCTGAAAATGGCATGCAATCTGATATAGGCTTTACATATGCATTCCTACTAAGCATATTTTCACGTTAGTCATGTTGCAAGGAAGAATTAGAACCAATAGGAGGAACCATAAGAGAGAGGAAACAAAACACAACGGAAGAAAAAAATAGCAAGTGGTATGCTTTGATCTGCATTCAAACTCCATAGTTCTTTCTTTGGATGTGGATTTCTATCATGAGACTTTTGGAGATGTCTTAGATCCTTGTATTGCTGAGAAGGGCTAAGTCTATCAACGTTAGTCATCACACCACATTGCTATCAATGTGTACAATGTTCTTCTGGCTCTATTCACTTCATTTAGCATCAGTCCATACAAGTCTTTCCACATTTTTCTGAAGTCCGTCTGCTCATCATTTCTTATAGCATAATAGTATTTCATTACATTCATATACCACAACTTGTTCCGCCGTTCCCCAATTGATGGGCGTCCCCTCAATTTCCAATTCTTTACCATCACAAAAAGAGCTGCTATAAATATTTTTGGTACATGTGGGTCCCTTTCCCTTTTTTATGATCTCTTTGGGATAAAGCCTTAAAAGTGCTATTGCTGGGTCAAAGGGCATGCACATTTTTATAGCCCTTTGGGCGTAGTTCCAACTTGCTCTCCAAAATGATTGGATCAATTCACAACTCCACCAACAATGCATTAATGTTCCAATTTCCCCATATCTTCTCCAATATTCATCATTTTCTTATTTTGTCACATTGGCCAAGTGATGTGGTACCTCGGAGTTGTTTTGATTTGCATTTCTCTAATCAATAGTGATTTAGAGTATTTTTTCATATGACTATGGATGGTTTTAATTTCTTCATCTGAGAACTGCCTGTTCATATCCTTTGACCATTTATCAATTGGGGAATGACTTGTATTCTTATAAATTTAAATTAAATTCTTATTGGCATTTATATCACCCAAGTTTGTTATACTTACTCGTTTAACTTACAATACGTGCTATTTACCTCATTTTCAAAATAATTAAGCCTGTATTACATTAGAGATAGCTTAAGCTATCTGCTTCTTAAATAAATTATATATCATGGCCTAACTAATCATCAATTAACATTCTTTTATATTTTTAAGTTGCCTAGCTTTATTTAGTATCTTTTCTGGCAAACCTCTGAATGATGGGGAATTCCTAAGGAATTAAGGGAGCAAATCACTTAATAGTGTATTAAAAATATAACCTGAATTTTTTTCATAGTTGATTTTTCATGTAATAACAGTTAAAGTTGATGATGACCCTGATTTTATGGTTAAAATTTTTTTTTTGTAAATGTTAAGTTGAAAACTAAATTTCACAATGTACTTTTCATACAGGAGGAATTATTGGGAGAAAAAATACTAGATTCCATATTACTGCTATGAAAAGTTGAAGCTTTTTCCCCCCTCAAAATGTAGACAATTCTATGTTGCTTTGCCTTTAGATTGTTTCAACTTTTTTTTTAAAAACATAACTGGCTTTTGATAAACCTAGAAATACCAATTAAGTAGTTAACCACTTCATTAGGCTAAGTTTCTGTGAAGATTAAAACAGATTAATCAAATCCTTTCTAGTTTGTTCTGTGATCTTTGTTCTGGATCACAGTAGGTACAACAGAATCTAGTCTGTACTACTTACCAGCAATGTGATCATGGAAAAGGCACAAGCTCTCTAGATTTGTTTGGATCATATGACCTGTGAGGTCTTGCCCTACTTTGACTGTGAAACTGTGATATAAAAAAAAATAAAGTGGATGCTAGAAGGATTGGAAGAAGGAGAAGAGGATTGAGAGAATGGAGGAAGATGGAAGAGACACCTTGACTCTGAGGCATGGGGATAAAAGAAGTGGGACTTGGAAATCTATAAGGTATAAAAAGGCAGGAGGCAATAGGGATTGGAGTTGATTGAATAGTGGGGATGGCATGGTCAGACTCACACATAATAAAGATCAATTGGACAGCTGAGTTGAGGATGAACTAATGTGGGAAGAGACCTAAGTCAGACAGACTAACCAATGGCTCTCCATACAAGGGGTGGTAAGGGTCACAGGTGCAGGGCAGTTGTGTCATAGGTGAGAAGAGGGTACATGCAAGATATGTTACAAAGGTAAAATGGACAGGACTGGGCAATGGATATGTGGTTGAGACCTAAGTTTCAAGCCTGGATAACTGGGAGGATGGTGGTACCCTGTACAATAATAGGGAAATTAAAAGAGGGGAAGAATTGGGAGCAATGACGATGAATTCAGTTTTAGGCATGTTGGATTTAAGGTGTCACCAGACATCTAGTTCAAAATGTCTAATAGACAAAGGTGTCAGACTGGAGATCAGGAAGGAAGTCAGGGTTACACAAATCTGAGAATCATCTGCATAGAGATGATAGTTAATAGATAATCTGTGAGAGTCGATGAAATCACTAAGTTAAATAGTAGAAAGGGAGAAGAGAAGAGAAGAGAAGAGAAGAGAAGAGAAGAGAAGAGAAGAGAAGAGAAGAGAAGAGAAGAGAAGAGAAGAGAAGAGAAGAGAAGAGAAGAGAAGAGAAGAGAAGAGAAGAGAAGAGAAGAGAAGAGAAGAGAAGAGAAGAGGGCCTAGAAAAGAATCTTAGGGGACATCCACAGTTAGTAGGCATGACTCGGATAAAGATCCTGCAAGGGAGCAGTCAGATCAGTAGGTAGAGAGTATCAAGGAGAAAAGGGTGATCAACAGTGTCAAAGGCTGACGAGAGGTCAAGAAGAATATGGATTGAGAAAAGGTAATTAGATTTAGCAATTAAGAGATCATTGGTGACTGGAGAGAACAGCTACGATTGAATGATGAGGCCAAACAGAGAGTTAAGAAGAGAGTGAGAAGAAAGGAAGCAGAGGCATCAATTGTAGATGGCTTTCTCATGTGGAACCTCATTTGCCTCTGACTCCCAGATGGCTGGTATCTTCTACAATTTTGAAACCTTGGTGATAGAAGAAAAATGTGAAAGTCCTTAAAAATTGGTAAAGATTGGAAAAAAAATAATGGGAAGCATCAGTATTGGAAAATAGGCACTCAAGTACATTGTTAGTGGAGCTAAGAATTCTTACAGTTTGGAATTATGCAAATAAAGTAACTGAAATGTCCACACACTTTGACCCACAAATACTTTTACTGGTATTAAACCCCAAGGAGAACACTGATAAGGAAAAAATCTCTACATACACCAGAGCAGCACTTTTTGTGGTAGGAAAGTATTGGAAACAAAATTGATACTCATCAATTAGGGAATGGCTAAATGTAAATTAATTATGGTATATAAATGTAATGTAATATTAATGTACTGTAAGAAATGATGAGTGTGATGAATACTGAGAAACATGGAAAAATCTTCGTGAACTGGTGCAGAGTGAAATAAGCCTAACCAAGAAAATAAAATAAATAATGACTACAATGCAAACAGAAAGACAACCACACAGAGAGACCCACAAACACACAGACACACAGACACAGAGAAATCAAAAGGGAATATTGCAAAATTCCCAAAGCAAGCATGGATCAAAAGGAGACCTATGACAAGATGCCCACTACTTCACCTCTCTATAGGAGTGGGAAGTCCGCAAATGTGGTATATTACACATTTGCAGGCAGCTTCATGGAGTAGTGGATAGTGTCAAGCCTGGAAGTCAGGAAGATTCATTGTCCTGAGTTCAAATACGGTCTCAGATACTTACTAGCTGTGTGATCCGAGCAAATCACTTGATCTTGCTTTCCTCAGTTTCCTTATTTGTAAAATAAACTAGAGAAAGAAATGGCAAACTACTCCAGTATCTTTGCCAAGAAAACTCCATATGTGTTCTGGTATGGGTCTAGGGAGTCAGAGCAAACCAAAGACCTTCTCTAAAGGTCATGCTAAGTTATCTCAGAATTCAGTACACAAAGAGTTAGACATGACTAAATAACACATATTTTCAGAATTTTGCAACGTATTGAGTAGTCTTGCTGATTTTCAAATCATCTTCTATTTTGTCTTTATTTTTTGTTTTATGGCAGTGGTTCTCTGGGAGGAGAAGGAGGAAGGATACTGAGGGAAATTTTGGTGATGTTCTAAAAAGGTATCAATACATTTTTTAAAGAATAAGATGATGAATGATTCAGGCATTGGGGGTTGTGCTGAACTCATGATCTGCTCTGTTTTGGATCATTATCCCATGATGGTATGAAATGAGGCACCATCTTTTTCATGAAGGTTTTCCTAATTCCCTCAACTACTAGTGCCCTTCTTCCCCAAATATCTTGTATTTAGGTATTTTGTATATATTTATATTTATCAACTTTATATTGCAATGTATATATTTTTATGTATTTGTTATTTCCCCCTTTAGAATATAAGTGCATTGTGAGTAAGGATTTAAAAAATTCTTTGTATTTGTATCCTCATCTTCAAGAACAGTGCCTGGCATATAGTAAATGTTTAATAAATACTTATTGATTGTTGTTAATCTTACACATGGTACAAGCACTCAGCTCTCAATTTCCAAGGCTCTGAAAACAGACTATTTCCACAGTACCTTAGGTGTACTGAGGATTGCGATCTGGGATGGTTTACAGTCCCCTTTGGAGCAGGACATCTTCTGCCCCCCTGGGCTAAGGTACTGAATTCTGAGGTAACTTAACATGACCTTTAGAGAAGATCTGTGGTTTGCTTTGACTCCCTAGACCCATATCAGAACACTGTGATGGTGACAGGTATGAACTGGCAGGTATCTTTGTCCATTACCTAATTCAAAGGATCACAGATGCAAGGCACACTGAGGAGGGGACCTGCACTTGTTACCCTCACTATACCAAGAGAAGCAAGTTCAGAAGCACATAGCCATAAGACAGCAGAAGAAGAATGGAGTATCAGTTCCAGTCTCCAATTCAGTTTGAAATCTGAACGGGAATAACCAGATCAGAAATCTAAGACTAAATGGGAGTCTGAAGTTTTATCACTCTGACCCAGTACAGCTTCCAAGCTGGCTAACAGTGGCTAATTTCAGTAGCAATGTACTGTTGTTCAGACCTAACCTCAGGTGAGGGACATGCAGAGCTCACATCAGGAAATGAGGGGGAATAGCTATCAAACTTTGCCATGGACCGGTACCAGATCACTTTGGGAATGCTGAAAGCTTGCAGTCCTGAGTCTGAGCTGTTCCTGGAGATCCTGGAACAATGCAGCACTCAGTATGACAAGAAAGCAGCAACAGGACCAGCCTAGATCTTTGCTCTTGAAGTGTAATGAGCCCAGCTCTAACACCAAGTTAGAAATCAGGAAGTAGGCTGGAAAAATGAGCCAAAAAGGAATTCCTACATAAAAAGCCATGATGGTGAGAGACACTTCAAGACACACAAACCCAGAAGAAGATAATAACTCCAAAACATCGACAAGCAAAGCTTCAAAGAAAAACACAGCTGAAGTATCAATTTAATTAGAATTCCTGGAAGAGATGATGTAGGAGTGAAAAAAAAAGAATTAAAGATATTTTGGTCAATGAAATGAGAGCGCCAGAGGAAAATGTTGGAAAAGAAGTGAAAGCTATGGAAGAAAGAATTGGAAAAAGAATTAGCTACTTGGCACAGGAGGTTCAAAAACTTGCCTATGCCACAAACAACCTGAAACTTTAAATGGATCAAATAAAAACCAACAACTCCATGAGATAATAAGAAATATTAAGAGAAAGTCAAAAGACTGAAAAAATTGAAGAAAATGTGAATTATCTCATAGCAAAAACAGCTTACCTGGAAAACAGATCAAGGAGAAAAAAATTAAGAACCATCAGATTTCTTGAATGCCATAACAAAAACAAGAACTTAAACACTGTATTTAAGTAAATCTTAAAAGAAAATTGCCCAAATCTCTTAGAACCAGAGGGCACAGTAGAAATAAGAAGAATCTAAAAGAAACTGCAACATTATAGCCAAATTCGAGAGATTCCAGGGCAAAGAAGAAAATAATACTACAAGTATCCAGAAAGAAAGAAATAATTCAAGTACTGAGGAGTCACAGTCAGGATCACACATGATTTAGCAGTCACCACTATAAAGGAGCAGAGAAAGAGTAAAATACCACATTTCAGAAGGCAAAAGATATAGCATAATTATATCCAAAAACTACTCATTTGGAAAAACTGAGTATAATCCTAGAGGGGAAAAAACTCTTTATTAAAGAAATAGAGGACTTTCAAACATTAATGATGAAAAGACCAGAGCTGTGTAGAAACTTTGAATTTCAAACACAGGAGTTAAGAGAAACAAAAAGGCAAACTTGAATGAACAATGATAAGATTCTAAACAAGAATAAACTACTTACATTTTAACATGGAGAGATGATATATGCATCCCCAATGAAACAAACCATTATCAGGGGTCGTAGAGAGAATTTAATTAGACAGAAAGCCTAGGAGTGGTTCTGTTATGTCTTGATGATCCTAAAAGAAGAATGGAAAGGGAAACAAAGAGGAATGCACTTGGGGGAGGGGGAAAGGAAAGGAAGGTTAGGGGAAATTATTTCTCATTATCAAAGACATTCATACAAACACAGAGGGAGTGGGAGAATATGGAGGAGGCCATTGTCTGATACTCGAACCTCAATCTCATCTGAACTGGTCAATGGAGATAAAAATATACATACACATATTTTGACATAAAAATACATTTTACTCAAATGGGAGGGAAATGGGAGGGAAAAGGGAGAAGAGAAGAAGGGGAATTACAAAGAGTAAATTAAAAGAAGAATTAGTCCTAAGCAAATAGAAAAACCACTAAAGATGTACAAAATTATAGCTCTTTTTGAGGTAACAATAATGGGAAACTGAGGGAATGCCTATAGATTTGGGAGTGGTTAATCAAGTTATGGTATGTAAATGTGATGGAATTGTTCTATGTACTGGAAAAGGACTGATGACATCACAATATTAGGGTCAAGGTATGGTTTGTTCTACTGTAGCTGATCAGTACAATATGAGCTCAGAAGGCTCTACCATGGGTTGGACACAAATAGTCCATTTGAACATTTGGAATGGAGATGTCTCTGGATCTGCACACCTCACATTTCCTTTGCGCTACTGTGATTCTGTTTGGCTCATAGAGCACAGTGCCTTCTTGAATGTGGGCACACCATGCTGGGTGATTCTGTGCTAGTGACTTCCATGCCTCACAATCAATACTAAAGTTCTTCAGAGAAACCTTGAGAGTGTCCTTGTACTGTTTCTTCTGACCTCCATGTGAATGCTTGTCTTGTGCAATTTCTGTGTAAAATAGCCTTTCAGGTAAACATACCTTTGGCATTTGGACTGTTTAGCCAGACTACCAGAGTTGTACTCTCTGCAATACAGTTTGAACGGTTGACTTGGCAGGTCAGCTTGAGAGAGGGGCTCAGTGTCTGGTACCTTATCTTGCCAGGTAATCTTCAAAATTTTTCTAAGACAATTCAAATGCAAGCAGTTCAATTTCCTGGCATGGTGCAAGTATACTGCTCAGGTTTCACAGGCATAAAACAATGAGGTCAGTACAACAGCTCTAGGTGGACACCCCTGGAAAGTATACTGCCAAGGTAAGTGAACTTATCCACAGCATTCAAAATTTTTCCACTTTCTGTAACCAGTGGTTCCATGTATGCATGGTGCAGTGCTGGCTGTTGAAAAGCCTCTGTTTTCTCACTGTTGATTGTCAGGCCAAAATTAGTACAAGCAGCAGAGAAACAATCCATATTCTGTTGTGTCTCAGCCTCAGAGGCTGCACTGAGTGCATAATCATCTGCAAACAAAAAGTTGCACACCAACCCTCCAGTTTAGCCTTGATCTGTAGCCTTTTCAAGTTAAGTAATTTACCATCATTGTGGTAGCTGACCTTGGTGTTGTTTTTGCCCTCAATGAAAGCATCTGACAACATCATGAAAAATGTCATGCTAAAAAACATGGGAAAAAGCACACAGCCCTACTTCACTTCAAACTTCACCATGATCTTCCATAAGCCTTCATGACTGATAGTATCAGAGCCTTGGTCAGGTCAATGAACAGACCTCTGCTCTGCTCCTGGCATTAACCCTGGAGCTGTCAGGCAGCAAACACCACGTCAATCATTTCTCGGTCTTTTCTAAAGCCACACTGGCTCTTGGATAGCTGACATCTTCCAGGTGAAGGATTAGTCAATTAAGGAGCCCTCTTGGAAGAATCTTGCCTGCAATGACTAAGAGAGAAATCCCCCCTCCCTTCTGATTATCACAGGACAACCTTTATGGAGACGGACAATGGAGGCATCCTTGATCTCCTGGGGATAATCTCCTATTGCAATATAACATGGAAGATGTCAGTCATCTTCTGTATAAGGAGTGGACCCTCTGCCTTGTAGATCTCTACTGGGATGGAATCAGTGTCAGGTGCTTCATCACAGGAGAGGAGTGTAGTGGTATACAACACCTCTTCATCAGTGGAAGTTTGGCTAGAGATGGATTGACTTCAGCCTGAGGTATATGGTCAATGCTTTCATCATTGGTTGATGATAGTCTGTTGAGAACACTATGGAAGTATTCAACCTATCCCTCCAGGATTATGTCCTTATCACTAATCAGTGTGGTTCCAGCGGTGATGAGTAGTTGAGATGCCCCAGAGGTCTTTGGCCCATAAATTGTCTTCAGGGCATCATAGAAGTGCTTTGGGTTGTTGCTATTGGCATAAAACTGAATCTCATCTGCCTTCTTAATGAGCTAAGAGTCTTATATCTCTCTAAGCTTTGCTTGTACCTTACTTTTGATGGAATTAAATGCTGCCTTTTTAGAGATAGACAAACATTTACTTACTTACTCACAAACTCTGTGGAGTACTTGTTTTTCATTTATCAGCTTCTGAATTTCCCCATCATTTTCTTCAAACCAATCCTGTTATTTATTAATTTTCTGGCCAAGATGAGTAAATGCAGTGCTGTACTTCAAAATCTCTGAAAACTCTTCACTTGTTGAGTTAAGCAGGCCAGGGTTGGGTGAAGCAGACAATTTTAGGGGTATCTTTTCTAGATTCTTCCTCATGCCAGGAGGTGACTAGTGTGGTCTTGTTAAAAAGTTGCTCAGACACCTAGGAGGCTGCTGAATCCCTCTGCTGCTTCAGTCCAGTGAGAAGAAGACCCTATACCCTGGGCTGCCTTTATGCAAGGTTGTGATACAGCTCCCAGTGTATCTACATCTGCCACTTTGTCACTTGCTCATCAGCACAGGACTTCATGGTAGGTAAAACAATAAAGTAGCAATATAGTAAAATAGTAAAATGATAAAATAGTTAAGTAGTAAAATTTAAAAAAAAGTAAAGTAGAGGATGATGAGTGATGTCTTAACTTGTGCTTGAATTGGATTTAAGTGAGTCGGAGTCACTCGCTCTTCCAGAATCATCAAAGTCCAGTGGCAAGATAAAAGTCAAGATGATTGCCGATGGCCCAGGATGCAGTAGATGACCTTGGAATCTTCAATGTCTGACCAAACTCTAAGCTCCACAGCACCTGGTCCTGCCACCTTCATGACCTATTGGAACAAATTACTCTCCTCCTCCTATTTTGCCAGGGGAAGTCTTCAAATGCTTCAGGTAGACATCCCACTAACTCACTGACAGGTTCGAGGCCCATTGTTTACCCTCAACCTTGTTTAGCCCATCTTCCAAGATACCTTAACCCCAGTTAGGTATGGCTGCTGAGCGTGCTACAGCTTCTTGTAACAACAGCTGAGAGTTGGGTGACAGGTAGACACCACTTTCTCATAAGCAGCCCTGAAAAGTGCTTGGCAAGTCCCCCACCAGAGGTGCTCGTCCCTCCTGAACACCTAATACTCCCCAAAGTGAGGGAATCCTATTGTCCTATAAGAGAATATGAAGGGATGGTTCCAGAGAAAACTAGAACTTATGCAGAGCAAAGTGAACACAACCATGAGAAGAATTTATACAAAAAATAACAATACAACAAAGAAAAATAACTGTAAAATTAAGAACTCTGATCAGTATAATGACCAATAATGATTTCAGAGGACTAATAATGAAATATGCTACCCACCTCCTGATAGAGAGATGGACTCAATGCAGAAAGAGACATACACACATTCATAAATACATACACACATATATAACACTATATCTAATATATATATATACATATATATATATATGCACACATACACACACACACACACACACACATATATATATATACAGTATATGTGTCTCTGTGTGTGTCTGTATATCTATCTATCTATCTATCTATCTATCTATCTATCTATCTATCTATCTCCCTATGACATGGCTAATGTGAAAATTTGTTTTGCTTGACTATATATATTTGTAGCAAGAATTTTTTTTCTTCATTCTCAAGATGGAGGGTAGGGAGGGGGTATATGGTTGGGAGAAAAGGTTGATTTTTTGCTGATTGAAAAATATATCATTTAAAAATAAAATGTTAGAGACTTAAAAAATGTGAAAAAGATTCTAGGTGGGATTCTCTTACTGATCAAATTGCAAAACAAAACAAAACAGAAATTTAAAAAAACCTCAAAACCTTGCATTATTACTTTCTACTTGTAACATGCTACCCTGGACCCACCACCTGAATCTCAGGTAGGTTAGATTACATTCTTCTCCCCAGAGTTCTCTGGTGCCCTTAAGGGATTTTTTGGGGGGAGGAGTCTAGTCTCTCCACAAATGGCTCCAGCACTCACTGATGGTGTTCCCCAAAAATGTAGGGGGGTGATCCCTTGAGCTCTAGTTCCATTTAGCCACTAACAGTCAGATTAGTTTTCACACAAATATTTGCTTCAAAAGATACACAAATATAACCTACTCTCCCCAAATGTGGGAAGCATAATTACCCTTTCCCCTTATACTTCAACCCCTGGAAAAGGGAAAGGAGTTGGGTTCATACCTTAGCTCAGTTCCCATAAAACATAGTCTCAGTTCTAAGTTCAAAACACCCCTGAGTCTGTGGTCCCAGGCACTCTGGCTTCTTAGGGTTTCTATGCTAGACTGACTGACTGACTGCACCATCTGCTTGCAATTCTGGCTCCAAGGTCACCATGGCTCTACTTCTCTAATCCTATAGGGATCCACCCTAGCACCCAAAGCTCAGAATAAAGAAGCAAAACAGCTACCCCCAGGCTATTGTCCCAGCAAATAGGCACCTACACTTTTTTTTAAACACAGTCCTCATCCCAAATTTAGAACAATTCTCTGATTTTTGAAGAGGCATAAGCAAAACCCTTTTACTTATTTCCTCAGTACCATATAGTAAAGTCTCAAAACAGCTAATGCTACATTATCATCTGCAATCGTATATGTACAGATAAAAATCAAATACAAAGTTTTATGGATTCACAGAATGAAGAACATTTCATAAAGTTCCCAAAATAAGTCAAAATAAGAAGCATTTTTACAAATTTACTGAATAACTCTGCTTTTTATAACCTTGTAGATAATTTCTTTATCTATAAGAAAAAGAAAGAGCAAAGATTAAAAAAAAATTGGCTTCTATCTTGAACAGAACTCTGGTCCACCCTGCATTTTCCAAGCTTCATGGAACTCTCCCCATAGGGATTTGGAGCCTGGGGTCAACTTGGCTTTGTCTCTTTCTCAAGTAAGAAAACTGTTCTGGGTAGAAATTGTTCCAATGATTTCCTCAGTGCATAAGGCTAACCAACTGAGATCTGTACAAAAAGTGTTCCTTTCTACACAGGACATGCTAAAATTTTCTAGGGATAGAAGGCGCTTGCCTGGCTTGCCAGAAGACATGGATCTAGAAGGAGTTGTTTGGACAGTGCAAAGTTGAGGTGAAATGTAACAATGCCTATTCAAGGAGTCTTGTAAACTGCATCATGTTTTGATGTTTTAAGTATAAACCTTCTAGAAGAGCATAAAAATATTTATAAATCATTGTAAACTGCTTTAGGTCTCTCCATTAATGCACATTTATGAAAGCCTTTTATATTAAGCTTTTCTTTTGTGTGTATTAGATAAATACCTTCCTTATGTATGAGAAAAAAGTCTGGGGGTCCCAAGTATAGGTGATCCTCATAGAAGTCTAGGAAAATTTTTGTGGGTCCCTTATTTGAAAAGCACCCCAAATCTGCCACCTTTCAGATCTTTGCACCTGCTATAGTAAACCAAATGGAATTGCTAGCTAACCAATCAGGACAAGAAGAAAAGTAGACTAAGAGAAGTAGCAAACAACGTGAGCTATTTGTGGATTTTAGGCACAAGCATACTCACCCTAAGAAGTTGCAGGACTTTTTGCTTTCACAAAAGGCAAACAACCTAGCTCTTTTTAAATGCAAAAAGAATAATATGAACATTTCTACTAGGCAGTAGTAATACAGTGATGCCAGATTTTTCACACTAAACCTAACATCAGCATTTATAAAGGACTCTAACACACTTCAGTATATCAAACCTTTTCTGGAATTCAATAACACAAGTATCAGTACTTAAATAGTTAAGCAATTGACAAATGAAAAATTTGCAAAATTACAATGGGAACTGACTTGTAAAGGAACACTTTTGGGGCTGGGAGTAGGGGTAGGGGATTGAACATTTAAAGCTTAATTTTTTTTCAAAATTCCCTAGTATCTCATTCTAGGGGATATCTCAAAAATCAGAAGTCCTTGACAGAGAATCTCTCTATTGCTCTCCTCAAAAATGAAGGGCCCAATTTTATTCTAGACAAGGTCCCATATATAACACATGCTACCCTTGCCTCAACCACCTGAAGATCAGGTAGGTTAGATTTCACTCTTCCCCCCAGGGGCTCTCCAGTACTTCTTAGGGGAATTTTTGGAGGTTTAGGCTTTCTGCAAACAGTTTTAAACCCAACTGAGGGCATTCACTCAGTTGTAGGGGGTGTCCCATTTAGCTACTAACAGAATATATATTTACATATATATGCATACATGTACATATACACACATATACATATGTATATAAAATGTGCATTACATACATATATGCACATATATGCATGTGTAATATACATACACATATAGAAATATTTACTTCAGAAGGTATAATCACAAATATATGAACTTACTCCCCTGCTACATGGGAGGCATAATCTTCCTCTTTTTTTGCACTGTTTCAGTCTCTGAGGAGGGGAAAGGGATTAGGCTCATAATTTAGCTCAGATCCTACAAAGAACTGTTCCAATTCCACATCCAAAACCTTCCTGGGACTTGATGCCCTCAGTTTCTCATGGCTTCCATGCTGGCCTGGCTGACTGTACCATCATTCTTGCAATCCTGGCTCCAAGGTCATCAAGGCTCAAACTCCTGGTCCTTTGGGGAATCACCTTGCCATCTGAAACTGAAGATAAACAATGCCAAATAGAAACAAACACCACCCCCAATTTCCCAAAAAGAGGGAACAGAGGAAGAAAAATCCTCCTCTCCTTTATTCAGTTCATGGTATCCACGTTGCCCCTACTCAATAAACTCCGATGGTTTCCACTTTCCAGGACCAAATACAAACTGCTCTGTTCAGTATTCAAAGCTCTTCATAAACTAGCCACCTCCTGCCCTTCCAGTGTTCTTACACCTTACTCCCCAACAGGTACTCTTTGATCCGATCACACTGGCTGTTCCACAATAAGACACTCCATTTCTTAATGCCAGGCATTTTTTCTGGCTGAGTCCCATCCCTGGAACATTCCCTCCTAAGGGGTCTCTCCTTTGGACTACTGACCTCCCTAGCTTCCTTTGAGTCTCAGTTAAAACCCTACCTTCTATAGGAAGCTGTCCTTAACCTCCCTTAATCCTAATGCTTTCCTTCTTTTCATTATTTCCTATTTATCCTACATATAGCTTTCTTTGTATCTACTTGTTTACATGTCTCCCCATTAGATTATAAGCTCCTTGAAGGCAGGGACTTTTTTTTTTTGCTTCTTTTTGTGTCTCCAACTCTTAGCATAGTACCTAGAAATAGTGGGCACTTAATAAATGTTTATTGAATGAATTAATGGATGCAGAAGATGAGAGGCCAAAGAGAGCACAGCAGAAAGAGAGTAAACAGCTTAGTCTCAGCAGCTTTAAATACAGTGATCAAAGAAGTCTACTCCAGCCCACCTGGTAGGAAATGGAGTTTGCCCTGTTAGGAAAATTGGGCATGCTCAAAAGGCCCTTCAAGGGTGTTTCCATGTTAGGAAAACTGGGAGTGTCCAGACATGTCTGGGTTATATAGTCAATTGCATAAGTGTGCATTTATTTAAATATTATAAGATATTTTATGAGTATCATATTCAGTCACAGACTTTCATTTCTCATAGTTCTGAAATATTATATACATGTCCACATAATCAGGAAGCTTTCCCTTTTCTTAATATTACTTTTGATTGACTTTTTTTGTGAATATATGTTAGCAAATGAATCCAGTTCTCTGTGACTCTTGAAAATCATTTGAGTTCTTGTAACCAATATTTTGGTTACCTGTAGAAGTTTACAATTAATTGAATGTAGTGGCAACAGAAAATTCATTTTTCAGGTCCAGATATTACACTCTCTAAGACTTAAATAGCAGAAAGTTAAAGCTAGAAGGGAATTTAAAGGTCACCTAATCCGATCTTTTAATTTTGCAAATGAAGAAGCTGAGTACTAACAGCACAGTTCTTGGAATACAGTAGGGACTTAAATGCTGCTTGACTGCTGACTGACTACCAGTGAGGGACAAAGATGTGTCTAAGTCAGTGGTAAAGAGGAACTTGAACACGATTATCTTGATTCTGAATCCATGCTATTTCTATTATCACTCTGTCTTTTAATGAGACTCTCCAAGAATGAAACCACTTTGAAAATCTTGCAGAATTATTTCACAGCCTACAAAAATCTTCGTTCATGCTGGAACACTATCCTTCAAGGATACAATCCTCTATCACCTCTTTAAAGGTAAATCTTCCTTTGAAAAAATCTATTGAAAGACATAACAAATGGTTCCTCATGGAGGATTGACTTGAAGAATTGCCAAAGGATTATAATAACAACAAAATCTCACATTTGCATGGCACTATATGCATATGCATCTTCAAGTCAATTCTCCATGAGAAGCCATTTGTAATACATATACACACACACACAAGCACCTGTGTGTATGTGTAGGTATCGAATCTCATTTGATCAACCAACAAGCATTTATTTAACATCTATTATGTCCTAGGCACTGTTCCAGGTGCTAGGAAAACAATGACAAAATTTAGACAGTCCTTGTTCTCAAGGAAGTGATAGGCTGGCTTGGGGAAACATAGCTAAACGTAAACTAAATAAATACAAGGTGACTTGGTGGTAGTGGTGGTAGTGGTGGTGAGGTGTATGTGTGTGTGTGTGGGTGTGGGTGTGTGCGCGCGAGCGCGTGTGCATGCGCGTGAACGCAGGGTTGTCATGGTATTTGAGGTAGTCACTGCAAGTATTTTTATTCTCATTTCATTAATAAGGAAACCGAGGCTCAGAATGGATATGTGCCTTGCCCCAAATCTCACAGAAAGCAGCAGAATCCAGGTCTTCTAACTCTGAATATAATGCTCTTTTCATTACACCACATTGTCTATTAGTTTTGTCTTCCAGTCCTCTGATTCAAAAGTACTTAAAAAGACAGTAATCAAAACTCCCCCCTTACCTGCTTGCTCTTAGATAAGCTACATACAAATGAGATCGAGATTTCAGCATCCATTTTTAGTATGTGCAAAACAAAAGTCACCAATGCAATTAGCACCCTTGCAGCCAATCTCTAAAGAGTATGTAAGGACTGAATTATTTTGGGGATTAAAATTTGCCCTCACTTATAAGACAAATTTGTAGGGAAACATGCATATCCTCAACCAATTAAGGAAATAGAGTTGATTTCAATTTCTAGGGCTGTTAAGCTGCTACCTTTTATGAACACCAAATTACCTTTAAATGAAAACAAACAAACAGTATGCCTGTCAGATTGTGTACCAATATGAATGCAGGCTGCCAGCAACCTGTATTTAGGACCCATAATCTGATCTACTTAAATGTCTATGACAAGCAGGTGAATATAAAACTAATTTTCATTTTCAAGGGAAAAAAATTAATCAAAAATTTGAAAAAAATGACATTCTTTTAGACTGTACTACAAGTGGTGTATCATGTTGAGTTTAATTAGACCATTTATACATACATGTATATTTATATTTACATATATACTGAGTGAATCTTCTTGTAATTACGCAAAGTTGATTTTTTGAAGACTCTCCTTCCCAACCCAACATAAATAAATTGGCTGTGATGAAGCTATCATACTCCACCCCCCAGCACTAGTCCCATCAACTAAACCATTTGTAAAATCACTTTACCTACCTATTTGACTGAGTACAAACACTTTCAACTGAGCCCACCACCATATTTTCATTTAAAAAAAAACTTCTGACTCCTATGAAATCAATACCAATAATGTAGTCAACATGAAGAGTGGTATAGAGAGCTCTTCCAACCATTTTGCCTCTCTACCCTCCTCATTTTTCCTCTTGGACAATCAAGGGAGACTTGCTGTTTGTTGTCATTATTTAAATTATTATTATTGTCATCTCATTACCATTTTGCTAAATCGAATAAAGCTAGAGTTGTGGGCTCATAGACAGCATTGGATTCTGTTCTCACTTATCTGAGTACGTGAGGCAGATTTAAAAGTCAGACAGTGAAAAAATGAACATGAATGAGAGGCGGAAGCAAGGTTAGGTAACTAAGAATGTATATAATTAATCTAAAGGCCTGCAAGAAAAGGTTAAAGCCCAGTATGAGTGGAGGTCTTCAACCATTTCCCCCTTCCTGCAACAAGCTATTTCCTCCTCTTCACTACTAAACTTCTATGGATTCCATAGAATAGGCAAGCAAGATTGGTTCCCAAATACAAAAGTGAGACAATTCTTACATTCAAAAGATCTTGTAGTCTACATATAACTTATTCTGATAAATGTTAGGGAAAAAAAGGAAAAGAAACAAAGATGTATAGATCAATGGTCAGCTATAACCCAGCAGCTAGGTGGTATAGTAGACAGAGTAGTAGTCTTAGAGGCAGGAAGACTCATCTTCCTGAGTTCAAATCTAGCCTCAGACACTTACTAGCTAAGTGACCCTGAACAAACAATTTAACTCTGTCTGCCTCAGTTTCCTCATCTGTAAATTGAGCTGGAGAAGGTAATGGCAAACTGTTCCAGTACCTTTGCCAAGAAAATCCCAAATATGAAGAATCATACATAACTGAAAGGACAAAACAATGAAGCTATAACTCACTCAGTAACCCTTTCAAGTCCTTCTTATTGGACACAGAATGAAGTCCTTTTAAGAGCAGCCCTGAAGGGCTCAGTTTAAGTCTTACAGCCAGGTCTAGGGAGGTGGAGCTAGTGCTCATAATAATAATAATGATAATAAAGAATAATAACAATGATAACTGGCATTTATATAGCTCCTACTATGTGCCAGACACTGTACTAAGTACTTTATAATTATTAGCTCATTTTTATATTCATATCCATTGTGCCTAGCACAGGGCCAGCATTGTTATTGATGTTCACTTGTTTAGTCTCTCAGATCCCTTCACTGAAGTAGGGACAGTAGGGCGTACAGGTCAAGAAGGCTAAACCATTGCCATCTCTACCCCGCACCAACTCCCTTTCCACCCAGAGTCAGGGCATGACCCTGAGCCAAAGAACCCTGAAGGTAGAAGGTTCCCACTTTTCCAGAATACTCCCACAGCCATTCCCCCAGGAAATAATACTGATAGATACACTACTCAGCCACTATCTCTGTACATATTGTAATCCACTACCTCTTCAGCAGTCATAGCTACCGAAGATCCGAAAAGGAAATGCTTGCCACCAAAGTTCTTGGCAACTATCAACTGTTTCAGCATCGGAAATAGATGTGGTTTTGTATATGTGGAAATGGTGGGGTGAATTCCTGCTGAAAGGGAGGCTGAAGTTGGTGGATCTCTTGAGCTTGGGGGTTCTAAATTGCAAAGGGTTAAACCAATCTGGTGTCTGTACTCAGTTCATCATTAATGGTGAGCCCCTAGTGGTGGGGTACCAGCAGACAAAATGGGCATAGCAAAATTTCATTGAAAAGGAGAAGGTAAAGATAAAGGTGACATTGAGAGTTTTTACAATGAATATGAGAGGTTGTATGGCATAGTAGAAAGATTAGAAGTTGAAGACATTCTTTTAAATATCAAGTTTTCCATTTATTATATTGAAACCTTGGGCAAATCATTTAGCCTCTCTTTACCTCAGTCTCTACATCTGTGAAATGAGGGGGTTGGACTAAATGAGCCTCAAGGTCCTATAAAGGTGGTAGAGTATGGTAGTCTATGTCAAGTTAAGGAGTTTCCCTAAATTATAGGATAGTAAAATATAAAGAAAATACCCAAACAACTTGCCCATGGAGTAACATCATAAGAGTATAGCCACTGGATAAAAGTGACCAGATGAAGATTAGACATTCCCCGTATGGTCTTTAAAATACATGGTAACCAGCTTGGAAGTCACTTAGTCCCTCTCCTCCCACCCTTTCTTCTGTCAATAGTAATCTCTTGTAGTAGAGACACATGGCTACTCCCAGTGTAGCAGAGGCCAATTATACAGTAAAAATCAATTGGTTAGAGGATTTGAGAATTCTTTCATTCAGAAAGAATGAGGACTTGGCCATAGTTTCAAAGGAATTATGGCGAAGTCCTTGTACTTTCTGGAAGTGTATTGGAAGTATCTTAGGCCAGGATTTCAGCTGTGCCTGAAGTTGGAGATGGTGGAGATTATGTCTGAGCATCAGAACTATGCATCTAACACTGGAGCAGTCTGGAGGGTTGGGGGGTGGGGTGGGGTCAGGGCTGGTGGAATGTCCAGCACAGAAGCAGAACAGGGACATGATAAGAAGACATGGAGGGGAGGGAGCCTTTATTGCTAGAGTTGTAGGGAGTGTTATCTACCTTTGTACCTCTCTTCTTGTTAACTCTATGGTCATCCAACCTTCCTACAGAAGCTATATGTTTTTGTGGGAGTTTATGCACCTCAGGTTTTATGGGAAAGTTGATTTGTGGTACTTTATTTACCTTTCAGTAAGGGCCTTTCCAGCTTTAAATTTATAATTCTATGTTCCTAAATACCTTTGTATTGACCTACTTGGTGTCCTTGGGCTGACTATCAAAAGGTAAACACATCAGTGGGGGCTCATGAACTATAATTTTAAGAGTGAATGCTCAAAGAGTCCTTTGAACTTATTTATCCCCTGGGGAACTCAACTTACGAATGCCAATTAGATGTGGAACTCAAAGGGGGATTATGTTATTTTTCAGCTCTAAATCTTGTGCTCATATGATTCTTGTTGGGAATTTAGAAATACATATTAACTTTTAAGTCTTTCAGAGAATATCCCCATGGTCTGAAAGAAGGAAAGCATCTTCCTAAAATACTACTGAAAAGGAAATTTAGGACTTGTAAGAAAATTAGCTTGTATGAAATACTTGGGGCTCTATGGAACACAGACATTTAATAAACTGAAGGTGTTATTCAGACTTACCCCAAACTATGACAATACAAAAACTCAGTCTACAAAATTTCTATCAGCATGAAAAATTTTCCTTACTTCTTTATATCTTTTCCTCATAATGTTGAGAGTTTTGATAACCATAGCAAGATGTATAGATAATAAACTACTCAGAAGATTCAGTTGGAAAACCTCAGTATATCATTTCTTTGGTGTTGGGGGTGAGAGGGAGGAAGGCAGAGTATGCATTCAATAATTGATTTTTTTTCTTGAAATGTGGAAGAAAGTTTTTTTTGGTTTAGTAAAAGAGTTCAAAAGGGAAGCTCTTCAGAATGACAATCAATAGTTCTTTTTCCTAAAGGTTTCTCCACCATAGAAAAAAGTTTGGGCTTTAAAAACCTTGTGTTGTTTCCCTGGTGGAATCCCTCTTTGGAAAAAAAAAACTTCCCTGTTTAAAAAAAAAGTATATGTGTATATATATATATATATATATATATATATATATATATATATATATATATATATATATATGAATACACAAACACATAAATCATTCAAAGTACCCTTAGGGATTTAGGTATTGATGCAGAGTAAAGGTATTGTTATTGCTTACATTTTGTTAAAATTTACATTTTATTGCTACTTTCTTCTTAGGTAATAAATAACCAGCATGAATTTTATCTGAAGATTTATTTTAAATTAGTATGATAATTTGCTTATTATTATTTGTTGAAAATATTTGAATAATAATAATAATAATAAAGAAAAGGAGAACCCTTTTAAAGATCAGCAGATACTTACACACACAAGGAAATGGAATCCAAAAGAATAGTTGGTCTCAGTATCAGAAGAAGCCATTTCTGGAAATACTGGGACACATATTTAGCTTTGCAGGCTTGGCTGGAATGACCAAAATTTTCTCTAAACCTCTCCTTGCTGGGAGTGATTATAATTTTCGGGTTTCATATAATTTTCAGGCTGAGAGTTGGTAGAGCTTAGGTGATGCAGAATATTCACCTTGAGCTAAAGAAGCCAATTGGACACCCAATAGCACAGTAGAAAATAATCAGTTTCCCCTATTATTATTTTTACTCTTAGTGAGAGTTGAAAAGAAAGGTCAAAATATTTAAAGGGGGAATCTGTGAAAAGAAGAATTGGTATTTTCAGATTGCTTTCTTGTGCTACCAAAAAAAACCCCAAACTTGTGGGAGTGGGGAATTGAGGTGATGGTAAGTAGAAGATGAAGAGTATGGTTGGGAAGAACTATCAAATGAAAAACAGGAAAAAGATGGAGCTAGAACATCCTCCTAAAGTAAGATTTAAAAGGGATTGAAAGTATCATTTTGGCTGCATTTTTACCCAATTTTAAAAAACTAGAACTCATATCCCATTTAATGCACTCTTTATTTATTCAAATGCTTTATACTGTTATATGAGGAATTTGACTATTTTTCCTGTAGAAGAGACAATAATATGGTATATGAAACATAAAGAATTAAATAAAAATTCATGTGCCAGCTTGCAAAGAATTCATTTTATTTTTAACAAAGCACTATAAATGTAGGGAGCAATGAGTGCCACAATCTTTGAGCTAATTTTTTACTCTTCTCTAAGATGATGGGTTGCATGACTTGGTTTTAAAACTGCTAAGAATTCTTAATAAATTAATGCCAATGAAATTAAGAAAATTTGTTATCTTTATCTTCTCCAGCCTGGAATCAGCTTCACTGAATTGTTTCCCTAGAAGAGCCTTTTTCCCCATGGAAATTCAAACAGAAATAAAAGCGCAATTTTTTTCTCAATGTTTCTGCTAGGTTCCTTCATTTAACTGTTTCTTTATAGTATTCGAATAATAAGTTTATAGATAAATATTGTGAAAATCTTTAAAGGAAAAGTTTTATTTCCTTTTCAGTGTTAAAGGCCTTAAGATTTCTTGGATCAATCCATTGATCAAAAAGCATTTATTAAACACACTTATTACCAGCTTTAAAAAAATAGTATCATTTACCAGTCATATATATTCAGTTCTATACCAAGCACTAGACAGTGAGCCAAAGATGCTTTTCTATTCTCCAGAAATTTGCATCTTGGAACTTTGACATGAATATGAATTTACACTTAACAAAACACAATTAATTATACATTTAAAAGATAAGAATATATTAAACACTAACTTTTTTTCTACATATTTGCAATTGGGAGAAAGCTATATTTTAAAGAAGAAACTGTTGGGTAAAGGCATGTATAGTACTTGATTGGAGAAACTTTCATAGAAAAGATGGGATTTTAGAAAGTTTTTGAAGAGAAGAATGGTGCCCAGTGGCAGTAGAGAAGAATTGCTCCAATTTAATGGGAAAGTTTGCAAAACTTTGAGTTAGAAATTGGCAGAAAAAATGTTCATGAAAGTAGAGGGGTCAGAAGAGCAGGGGATATCAGAAATACTAAACAAACCTTAATAACTTCCATTATAGATGATGACTTTAATTAGTAGCAATCATTTTGAGGAACATGAATCTGACAAGCTATGTATGGTCCAGTTTGAGGAAGAATTATATGTGCACATCTGTTAATAGTTGTAGATACCAAATATTCCCTGTTCCTTTGATAAATCTGTAATACGGGTATACTTCCTTCATTGCTGTAGATGATAACTACTCCATGCCTTTTCATCCTGTGTGATTATGCCCAGTTTTCTTAATTAATCCTCTGTAGATAATCCCCTCACTGTGCTGGAGTTCTTTCCTTGGTTCTTTAAGTACATCACGGGTACCACTGTAAGAACTCAAGGTGTCTATCCTTTAATTCTGATTATATGAACTAAGGCATCTCCCTTCTCAGTAATATATGACCTTGTATAATTTTTCTGATGTGTCATTCTTGGTGACATAACTGAAGACCACTTTAACCCACCAAGTGTCTAACCATTGTCCTTGATTTTTTCTTACAGTGTAGCTTCCTGTGATTTAGTTTTGATGTTAGAGTGGTAGTGAACTAGCTCCCTTTCTAGCAGTGTGCCTGGGATCATGAAAACACTCTACTCTTAGATCTCTTTGAGGTAGCTAAAAATTGGAAATCAAAGGGATGTTCATCAATCAGGGAATGGCTGAACAAGTTATGGTATATGATTGTAATGGAATACTATTGTGCTATAAGAAATGATGAGCAGGATGATTTCAGCAAAAACCTGGAAAGACTTACTTGAACTGATGCAGAATGAAATGAGCAGAACCAGGAGAACATTGTACACAGTAATAGCAATATTGTATGATGAACAACTGTGAATGATTTAGCTATTCTCAGCAATGCAATGGTCCAAGACAATCCCAAAGGACCCCTGATGAAAAATGCTATCTGCCTCCAGAGAAAGAACTGACAAGAGTTTGAATACCAACTGAAGCATACTATTTTTTCACTTTTTTCTCTCTTTTTTTGGTTTGAATTTTCTTCCACAAAATGACTAATATGGAAACATATTTTACATTATCCTACATGTATAACCTATATCAGATTGCTTACCACCTCAGAGAGGGGTTAGAGGAATGAGGAAGAGAATTTGGAACTTACATTTTATTTTTTTTCCATTGGAACTCTATTAATTTATTTTGAATTATCAATCATCACATCCATAAGCTTTTGAATTTTAAATTTTTCTCCCCCTTCCTCCCTACCTCCCTCCCCAAGACAGCACACAATCTAATATAGGCTAAACATATATATTCCTATTAAACATATTTTCACATTAGTGATGTTGTAGGTAAGAATTAGAACCAATAGGAGGAACCACCAGAAAGAGGAAACAAAACACAACAGAAGAAAAAAAAATAGCAAATAGCATGCTTCAATCTGCATTCTAACTCCATAGTTCTTTTCTTGGATGTGGATAGCATTTTCCATCATGAGGCCTTTGGAGATGTCTTAGATCTTTGCATTGCTAAGAAGGGTTAAGTCTATCAACATTAGTCATTGCACAATGTGGCTGTTATCGTGTACAACGTTCTCCTGGTTCTGCTCATTTCACTCAGCATCAGACCATACAAGTCTTTCCAGGTTTTTCTGAAGTCAGCCTGCTCATCATTTCTTGTAGCGCAATAGTATTCCATTACATTCATATACCACAACTTATTCAGCCATTCCCCAATTGGTGGGCATCCCCTCAATTTCCAATTCTTTCCCACCATAAAAAGAGCTGCTACAAATATTTTTGTACGTGTAGGTCCTTTTCCCATTTGTATGATGGAACTTAAATTTTAAAAAATGATTATTAAAATTGTCTTACATGCAATTGGGGAAAATAATTTTTTAAAAAAGAATATACTCTGCTCTCAAGGATATAAACAGAAATCAAACCTATCAATAGTCATGCTCTAAAGCACTGTTGATTAGAGAAATGCAAATGAGAACAACCCTGAGGTACCACCTCACACCTATCAGATTGGGTAACATAACAAAAAAAATAATAAATGCTGAAAGGATTTGAAAAAAATGAGACACTAATGTGCTGTTAGTGGAGTCATAATCTGGTCCAATCATTCATTCTGTAGAACAATTTGGACCTATGTTCAAAGTTCTACTGTCTATACCCTTTGACTTAGCAATACCACTATTAGGATTGTAACCCAAAGATATTTAAAAAGGAGAAGGGGAAACCTATATGTACAAAAATATTTTAGCAACTATTTTTGTGATGGCAAAGAATTGGAGATGGAGGGGATACTCATTAATAGGGGAATTACCAAACAAGTTGTAGTCTATGACTGTGATTGAATATTATTGTTCTATAAGAAATGACAAGCAGGGTGGTTTCAGAAATAGGTGAGGTTATCAGTTATCAATTGCGTGAATTGACACAAAGTGAAGTGAGCAGAACCAGGAGAATATTGTACACAGTAATAGCAATATTGTAATGGTGACCAACTATGAAAGACTTAGCTGCTCTGACCAAGACAATGATCCAACAATTCCAAAGAACTCATTTTGAAAAATGTTATACACCTCCAGAAATAGAATTGATGAACTCGCGGTGCAGATTGAAGCATACTTTCTTCATTTTTCTTTACGGTTCTTGCCCTTTTTGTTTTCATTTTTTAATGTGGCCAATACGGCAATATGTTTTACATGACTTCACATCTATAACTGATATCATATTGCTTGCCTTCTCATTGAAGTGGAGGGAATGGGGGGAGAAAACTTGGAACTCAATTTAAAAAAATGAATCTTAAATATAAAAAAATTAAAGAATAAAAGAAAATACTTTAATCATTCCCCAAATGACCTAGTTATTTCTGAATCTGAATCTTTCCACTCAATTCTGGGCCTACTTCATTGATGATACTTCATCAGCATCAGTATTCCACAATATACACATACCAGAGCTTCTCTTTATCTGAGAATAACTAATGCTAGAAAAAAAAGAAAACCTGTTTTCAGGAATCCACTTATAATGGGAACTAACATTTATAGTAAAATTATATAATAGCATGATACAATAGTCTTTATTTCATATTTGCCTTTCATAGCACCAATGACAAAAAGGTCAATGATAGAAAAAGCCTTTAAAGACTTCACAGTTTTCCCAAAGGCCATTCTTTGTCCTTTGATTTTCAGATAAATCTCCTCATATGCAGGTACCAATAATCAGCAAAAGAATGATCCTGACCAATAAACACAAAAATGTTGGTGGATAAGGTTTGGATGATAATGTTGGGAAGGGAAGAGGGGTGGTTGAATGGGAACAGATTTTATAAATGGTCAGTTCATTAGTGAATATTTTATGTTGTGAAGACTTTTGGTTTCATGTAACTTAGTGGTGTAGTGGATAAAGAAAAAGCCAGGAAGACCTAGATTCAATTCCCACCTTTGACATATACTAGCAATGTGCCCTTGGGCAGGTCACTTAACCTCTCAGTGCTCTGGGCAATTTGTTAACACTAGAAGTTGCAGAGCAGCTCTGGTCTGCTCTGAGAGAGGGCATTTCCTCTCTGGGAATTCATAGAATCATAGAATCTGATGGTTGGAAGGTATCTCAGTGACTATCTAGTGATTCTAGTCCAACCTACATCCAAAAGGGATTCCCACTCAAACAAGTGATTGTCCAGCCTCTACTTGAAGACTTCTAAGTAGGGGGGAACCATCATCTCTTAAGGCAGCCCATTGCACTTCTAGACAGTCCTAATTATAAGTAAGTTTTTCCTGACATCAAGCATAAATGTGCCTCTTTGCAACTTCTGCCCATCTTTCCTGGTTCCTACCTCCGGGTTTAAACAGAATAATCTCTAATCTCTCCTTCTAAAGACAGCCCTTCAAACTCCTTAAGACCGCTAACCTCCTCTCTCACTCACTCCCTGCATCTTCTTTCTGAGTTAAACATATTCATTTCCTTCAGCTGATCTTCATATGACAGGGGCTTGCTATCCTGGTTGCCCTCTTTTAGAACTCTCCAGCTTGTTCATTTCCTTGTTAAATTATGATGCCCACAACCAAACACCATATTCCAGGTGGAGTCTGACAAGGACAGAGTAGAGTAAGACTATCATTTGCCTAGTCTTGGAAACCATTTCCCTTGTAGGGCAGGCCAAGATTACAATGGGCAGCTAGGTGGTGCAGCAGATAAAGTGCCAGTCCTGGCATCTGGTATCAAATTTTGATGTTAGAGAGTGGTAGTGAACTAGCTCCTAGTGCCTGGGATCACTGTAAATACTCTACTCTTAGTTCTTTTTGTGGTAGCTAAGAATTGGAAATCAAAGGGATGCCCATAAATCAGGGCAAGTCACTTAACCTTGTTTGCCTCAATTCCTCATATTTAGCAGGGGAAAGGCAACTAGAATTAAGAGGCATTGAGAAAGTTTTCCTGAAGAAGACAGGATTTTACTCGGGACTTAAAGGAAACTAAGGAAGCCAGTAGGCAGACATGAGGAAGTAGAGCATTCCAGGCATGGGAGACAGAGAAAATGCCCAGGGCCAAGACATATAGGTTCTCGCTCATGGAACAGACAGGAGTTCAGTGTCACTCGATTGAAGAGTAAATCATGGAGAGTGTGGTGTAAGAAGACTGGAAAGGTAGGAGGAGGTGAGATTATAAAGGGCTTTGAATACCAAACAGAGGACTTTGTATTTGATACGAAGGTAGGGAGCCACTAAAGCTTAGAGAGGTAGGGTGACATAGTTGCACCTGTTCTATAGGAAAATCATTTTGGTGGCTGAATAGAAGATGGATTGGAGTGGAGGGAGACAGGCAGACTCCCCAGCCCCAGAAGGCTATCACAATAATTCAAGTGTGGGGTGATGAGGTCCTGCACCAGGTGGCAGTGTCAGAGGGTTTAGGTGGACATGTTTAGTTTAAGATGTCTACTGGACACGGAGTTCAAGATATCTGAAAGGAAGTTGGAGATGCAAGATTGGAGGTCAAAGAGAGATTCAGACAGGATATGTCAGCATAAAGATGGTAATTAAACCTATGAGAACTCATGAGATCACCAAGCAAAATAGTATAGAGGGAGAAGAGAAGAGGACCCAGGACAGCAAAGTTAGCATTTCCTTGTATGATGTTCTAGAGTTGAGAAAGGGAAAGGCAAGGAAGTGAATAAGGATTTATTAATCACCTATCATGTGCCAGGTACTGTGCTAACAAGGCTTTATTAATCACCTACTGTGTGCAGAGCACCGTGCTAAGTGTCTTACAAATATTATCTCATTTGATCTGAACTGAGAAATAATCATTGAGCTCATCTATTTCACTGACTTCCCCTTCACGTTCTTGAATTCTCTCTCCTTATCTCTGGCTCCTGGCCTTCCAGACTTCTTTCAAGTCCCAGCCAAAATCTCATCTTCCATAAGAAGCCTTTCCCAAATCAACTTGTTGCTGGTTGCTTCTCTGTACTGATTTTCTTCAATTTATCCTATCTATAACTCAATTATAAATAGTTGTTTGCATGTTGTCTACCTCATTAGATTGTGAGATTGTAGATTATAGATCTGTTTTTGTTTTGCCTTTGTATTGGTACCTGACAAATGCTTATTTGCTCACCTATCCATAATCAGTCACTAAGGGAAGTTGAGAGCTTTTCAGGGTATATCCCTAACCTGTTTAGGCTGATGTGTCTGGAGACAAACATTTCTTCTCATAATATATCTCTTGGTGCCACTATCAGATATAGAATATTGGGCCAGATGGGCGTTAACTAGAGTAGCTCTCATGCTCTTAATGCAAAATGTTTTATACTATGTTGCTCTGGAAATCTCCCTTTTAAATTGCAGCTAAAGCTAGGCTGGGGAAAGATGTCCCTAAAGAGAAAGTAACATAAGTACACATCTTAGTGCTATCTCACTATGTGCATAGGATAAATCTAATGCAGACTGAACTAATCTGAAGTTCAACACGGCTTCACTCAAAGAGGGACATTTGAAATTCAATGCAAGGTAGGGCTTGTGAGCCAGGCTTTTGTTTTGAAGAACTAATTGCAGTAGTCAGTTCTTCTATCTTTGAGTCTATAAAGCCCCTTGGCTAGTCCTGGTGAAATTCCCATAATGCAATGTTATAATTCTATGAATGTATTTCATGGATTTCACTCTGCCATAAAATTTTTATTTTTTCCTGAGAAATCGAAAAGAAATTCTTTTTTCAGTGTGTTACTTCAGGAAAATATGCTAGTAATACTAAAGGACCTAACAATAACTCATTGAATTGTATCTATTTGGATTAAATGGCTGCACCTACATAATACTAAACACCCAATATAAAGAAAGAACATATTGAAAATCAATCACTGTTATGTTTCCAAATATCCAAATGTTTGGCATTATGAAAATAGGAACTTATGGCTGATTAACAGAGTTTTTTTTTTTTACCTAATCATTTTGACATTGTATAAACCAGATTATGGCCCCAATCAGTAAAAATAAACAAAAAAAACACTGCAGCTTATTCTGCAGCATTATATCTCCTTCTGTGTGTATTTACTTATTTACAAATTTTGTAATATACTACTGTACTAAAAATTAGGTACATTGTGAAAAACAAAAAAAATTAAAATTAAAAAAGATGAGATAAAAATAATATAATATTTGATCTTAGAGTCAATAGGGAGCCACTGGAGTTGCATGACTAGGAGAATGACATAGTCAGACTTGCACTTTAGGAAAATCACTTTGGCAACTGAGTGGAGAATGGATTGGAGAATTAGACTGAGGCAGGAAGACCAATTAAGGCTATTTCAGTAGTTCCAGGTGAGAGATCATGAGTGCCTGACCTAGGGTGAGGGCTGTGGCATTAAAGAAAAAGAGAAAGATGCAAGAGATGTGGAGAGAGAAACAAGATTTGGCAACTGATTGAATATATGAGTGTGAAGGTGGGTGAAAAGTCAAAGATGTGAACCTATGTGACTGTAAAAATGTTAGTGCTCTTAACAGTAACAAGGAAGTTTGAAAGAAAGGTGGGTTTGGGAGAAAAGTTAATACATTCATGAGGGTTCATCATGTGTGATTCACTTTTCCCTACCCCAAATGAAAAGGGTGCATACATTCCCTATGCAAAATGGGGTTCATATCCACTATTTACTTCCTTATAGTGTCTAGACTGTCTTCTTAGATGCCCTTAAGAAAATCGGTGTGGGGGAATGGATTATCTCTATGGCTCTTGATGATCTGTAGTTGTGGTACCCAAACAATGGTTAGATTATGATTGTTCTAAGGAGCCAAAAGGGGAGTTGTAGGGAGCTTTCATAAAGAATGGAAGTGTAAAAGTGGGAGTATATTGGGGAATAACAATAGATAAGCTTTTGCTGGGGACAAATCCCACAATTGGCTATCATGAGAAGGGTGATATACAGCCCATATTTCCATCCTCCAACTGGTTGATCACAGATTACTTGAGGTGATGCCACAGTCTCATTTGAGACCATTGGTACAGACAATGTCTATAGACAACTCTGAAATTTGCCAACTAAGTTTTCCATGGCCTCTTTCCCCCACTGTCTCTCCTTGAAACTTCCATTGACCATGTGCAAGCATGACAGGCATGGTTCTCCTTTGCAGTTATGTCCAAAGACGACTTCAGATTTGAATTTCAATCACCTGGCCTCTCCAAACGTGATTAATTTGCACATGATTTCCATTTGCCCTTTCATAATCCATGTGTAGTATGGTATCCAATAGTTAAATAAAATACTTAAATAGATAAAGCTTTTCATTCGTTTATTCAACAAATATTCATTGGGCACCAATTATATGCAATACCCTGTGGTTGGTTTTGAGAAAGACCCAAAAATGAGTTAGGCAGTTCCTGTTCATAAGAAGCTTACAATCTAGTAAGAGATATAAGCAAAGAATACAAATAAATGCATTACAAAGTAGATTTTCATTAATATTCCAATTTCTAAACTCCAACATGTTCATTGAGTCTACACTTCTGTCTTGCCTTTTTTTGTTTTCTTGCATATAAATAATCCTGACCATGTCACACCCCTGCTGAAAAAATGGTCTCCCTATTGTCTGTCAAATAAAATAAAGTACCTTAGTTTAGTATTCAAGGTCCTGAACAATCTGGTCCCAATGTACATTTCCAGCCTTATTTCACACTGCTCTCTTATGTGCGCTCAATGCCCTTGACAAAGAGGATTTCTCACCTTTTCTTGGTTCATCTTGCTCTTTTCCAGAACCATCCATTTGTATGCCCTATTCCTCATGCCCTTTGCTCCATGACAGGAAAAGATTCCCCTTATGTTGAAATTCTTCTCTTCTGTTAAGACCGAACTGAAGTGATAACTCCTCTTCTAGAAGGCTTTCCTTGGTTTCCGCAAGAAATGATATTTCCAGGGGGCAGGTAGGTGGCGCAGTGGATAGAGCACCGGCTCTGGATTCAGGAGGACCTCAGTTCAAATCTGGCCTCAGACACATAACACTTACTAGCTGTGTGACCCTGGTCAAGTCACTTAACTCCATTGCCTAGCCAAAAAAAAAAAAGAAAGAAAGAAAGAAATGATACTTCCACCTTAAAATTAGGGAACTTTTCCTTTTTTGTGGAGGGAGAGGTAGAAATTTCAACCCTGTAATTTTCTCACTGTAAATTCCAGTATGGAAACTCCTTCCATAAATGCAGATCAGCAAATGCTGTGAAATTTAGAGTTTTAGAGAGTTGTGTGAAGCCACTGAAAGATCAAATAACTTGCCCATGGTCACATAGACAATATATTTTAGAGGCAAGACTGAGCTCACATACTTTTTACTCCAGGTTTATCTCTCTATCCATTATATCACACTTTCCCTGAATACTCTTAACTTAATTATTTGTATGGGTGTCTTATTTTCTCTACTACGCTGTCAACTTCTTGACAAGTAAGGTATCATTTTTAGTTTTCATATCCCCAACATCTAGCACAGTGCCTTCTAGGTGGCAGGTGTTTTGTAAATGTTTGTTGAATAGATAAATACATTAGAAAAGTGGAAACAAAGCACTGTGGAAGTTAGAGGAGGGGAAGATCACCAGCTCTGATGCTTGAAGTGATAATGTCCATGTAAATATTTATTTTTTATATTCGTCAGCAGATCATTTTATATGTTCATTTGTCATGATATTGCCTTTCTCCAGAGGAAAGATACTTTTCCATTTAATTTGTTTTGTACTATAATAACATCCAACAGTCAAATTCGGGTTGGCTTGAAAATAGTGTCATTCTCTGCCTTCACTGTCTCTTAACAGTAATTTGTAAACACACACACACACACACACACACACACACACACACACAGACCGGAAAATTTATTTTAACTATCCATGTCCCAGAAAGCTTCTTTTTAAAGAGATATACTACAATATACTTGCACAGCATAATCATGCTCTGGCCTATTTAAAACTTTGGCAGATCCTCAGGAGTAGTTCAAATTACTGAGGCAAGATTTCTGCATGAAAATGAAGCAATACCAGCTTCAGTCAAGTCTGCACATTATCCCTCAAATCTGTGTAAAGCTTTGAGACCATTGTAGTACACCACAAGAAGGAAAATGGACTTGATGAACAGCGTTTGAGGGCACAGGCAGCAGAAACTTCTCTGTTGGTTTTCTATGGCTAGACATTTTCTTGTAAAGAAATGCCTTTCAAATTGCTTAAGCGGGCTGGTCAAAGGTCATGTTCAAAAGAGACATTGCTTTTGAACTATGTTATTATTTTTTTCTAGATAAATAATGACTGCAATCTTATAAGATGTCATCATTTAATCTTAAATTTGTAGCCAATATTTACCAGGATGAAAAGCAGAAATATTCAAAAGAGTGTGACTTTTTTACTATCTTCTGTCTCTTATGACTAAAACCCAAATGAAAAATAATACTGACATTAGCCAACCTATCTTAATTTGAATCCAAATGGCCAGTTGAAATCCAAAACAACATGAGGAAAATCTGTCTTTGAACCTTAGCTGAATGACCTTAACAGTTAGCCATGTGGTTTATGTTTAGATCAGTCAGGTGTTAAAACCTGAGAGCTACTTACTACTTGAATACGAACCACTAAACACCATTATTAATATAGGGACTAGACAGGCAAAGTGCTAAAAGCAATAATTATCTAGTTATTGAAATTCTATGGTTAGTGAATTACTGCCTCTCTTTTTGTGTAGACCACTATCAAACTGTGTTAAGTTTGCAGTCCTAGAATGTCAATGGGACAGCTGGGAGGTACAGTGGTTAGATTGCCAGACCTGGAGACTCCTTTTTCTGAGTTCAAATCTGACCTCAAATACTTGCTTAGTTGTGTGACCCTGAGGAAGTCATTTAATCCTACTTGCCTCAGTTTCTTCATATGTAAAATGAGCTAGGGAAGGAAATAGCAAACCACTCCAATATCATTGCCAAGAAAATCTCAAAAACGGGGTCACAAAGAGTCAGACATGACTCAAACAACTGAATAACAACAACAATGAACCTCAACAGGGTTAGGCTAAAACATAATGTTGTGAGCTCATCATATGGTGTCAGGTGATCTGAATGTGAGAGCTACTAAGTTCAGTTACCCAAAGAAGGTTATTAAAGTCCTGAGGCTGGTGCATTATGGTATAGATGTGTTGGGCATGATGGCTTTTGATAAGAGCCATTTCCAAACCAGTCAAGTGAAACAGAGCCATATAATAGATCTAGTCTTTTTTTCCCTCCATGCTTAAGAATGCAATAAGACACCAGCAAGTTGGCATTAGACTGTGATTCTGACCTTCTGGGAAACTTTTCTAGCAGTGAGTATCCTTAAAAGTTCTTGAGAGAGCCATACAGAAACTGTGCTGTGCTGATACCTGTGCTCAGGAAAAGAGCACATAAGAAGTGCCTGTGAGGAGTCAGCAGGGCATTGTATGCAGTGCAATCACCTGCATATGCAGTTACCGGTCTACACTGGGGACTAAATAGAAATTTGTCACTGAACTCTACTATCTTGGCAATATACCATCAGAGGATGCTTCAGTAGGTGAAGTGGTGAGCCAGATCAAGGAAAATGGTATATTCTATGCAGGCATAATGAGGAAACTGTTGTATTGGGCTTCTCTCCTCACTAACAGAAGCACTATGCCATAACAGAAAGAGACCTTGATTTGAAATCAGAGAATTTGGGTTCAAAATCAGGTTCTGTTGTTGATTTACCTGGTTGATCTCGAGCAAGTAATTTCTATTGGTCTCATTCCTTTTTTTTCATTTGTAAAATCAAAGTGGTAAAATCAAAGACTATCTCTAAGATTCCTTCCAGTTATAAACTTTATGTAATTTAAAACTAGTATCCAGCCTACAAAAAGAGTGCATCATTTTGAATTGTTAACTTTAGTTCATTGGCCCACAGTCACGTTGAGGGGACCACATGACTGAACCCCCTGTGGCAGATTTAGAGGAGGATGTGGACAAGAGTCACACAGGAGGGGCAGGCATGGGTAGGTTGCTATCAGCATTGTTGGAGGGAATACCTACATTGATGTGATCACAGATTCATTGAAACACCATATTTAACATCAAAAGACAAATGAGGATTAACAACAGTATGTGGTCCAGGAGCACAATAGCTGTAATCATCACATTTAAGTTTTACTGGACTATTTTCATGGAGAAGGTGAATGATACATGATATGCATTTAGATGAATTTTGTGAATGTGGTTGAAATGGCTGTCATTTGGCCCATGGACTTTTCCATATCCAATATAATCTATGGTTGCTTCACTGGCTAAATCTTACTTTTGAACAAAAGTTAGGGTAGAAATTCCAAGCCTTTAAAAGTGTTATTATTGTTACTTTTCAATCTTTGTATTTAACCATGTCAATAGCCCTATATAAATGAAGGAGTTATGTGGCATTTGGGGCAACACTCACACACACACACACACACACTGACATGCAGCCCCCAGAAGAGATACTCCAGGTTTAGGGTATTCTTTGGGTCAAAATCCACTCAAAACAGTAGTTCGCAGGCCCTTACAAGTCAGTCAGTCAGTCCACAAACAATTAAATACTTTCCCTATGCTAGCCATTATGCTAAACTCTAGACATGCAAATTAAAAACAAAAACAAATCCTACCCTCAGGATCTCACATTCTAATGGGGAGATGATGTGCAAATATAAGTATATACAACATGTATACAAATCTATGTAAAGTAATCTCAGAGGGGAAATGACTAGCAGCTGTAAGGATCAGAAAAGTCCTACAGAAGTTGGAATCTGAGCTGAGGTTTAAAGGAAGCCAGAGAAAATGAAAGAGGGAGACAGAGAATTCTAGGCTTGGGAGATAGCCAATGCAAAGGCACATAGATAGGAGGAGATAGAGTATCATGTTCAAGAAACTTAGTAATTGAGTGTCACTGGATTATAGAGTACATAGACAGGAGAAAAATATAAGAAGACTGGAAAGGTAGGAAGGAAACAAGTTGTAAAGAGCTTTAAATGCCAAGTGGAAGAATTTATATTTGATCTTGGAGGAAACTGGGAGCCATTGGAATTTACTGAAGCGGGGAGCATGACTTGGCTAGAACTCTACTTAGAAAAATCATATTGACTAAGTGGAGGATGGTTGGGAATTGGGATAAAGTTGAGACAGGGAGACCAATTTAAAAAACTACTGTAATAAGCCAAGTGAGAGAAAAAAGGCCTGAACTAAGGTGGTATCTATGTGTGTGGAAAGAAGAGAATGTATATAGGAGATGTTGTGAAGATGGGAAAAGACAAAGATTGGGCAAATATTGGATATTTGGAGTGATAGCAAAGAATCAAAGATGATGCCAAGGTCGTGAGTTCAGGTGATTAGAAGGATGGAGATGCTCTTGTCAGTAAGAAGGAAGTTGGAGAGAGGGTTTGGGAAAAGTAATAAGTTCTGTTTTGGAAATGTTGAGTTTGAGATGCCTACATGGCATCCAGTTTAAAATGTCCATAAGTCAATTAATTTATTTCAAGAATAGAACTCAGGAAAGAGATTTGGCTGGCTATGTAAACCTGAGAATCATTTACATAGAAATATTAATTTGACCTGTGGGAGCTGATGAGATCACAAAGTGAGATAGCATACAGTGAAAAGAGAAAAAAACATATAGGGACAACCTATGGTTATTGGGCATGAGGTGAATAAAGATCTAGCAAAGGAGACGAAAGACAAAGACAGGTTGGAGGAACCAGGAAAGAACAATGTCTGGGAAAAAAACCCCAGAGAGCAGACAGTGTCCAGGAAAAGAAAAGCAATCAACCATATTAAATGCTCAAAAGAGACCAAAAACGACAAGAATTAAGAAAAAGTCATTAGATTAGGCAATTGAGAGATCTCTAATAACTTTGGAGAGAGAAATTTCAGCTGAATAATGAATACAGAAGCCAGATTTCAGAGTGTTTAGAAAAGAGGAGAGGAAGTAGCAGTGCTGGGAGAAAATGTTTTTATCAAGAAGTTTATCTTTGAAGAGGAGAAGAGATATAGGATGATACTATAAATAAATAAATATAATTTTTTTTAAGGGAAGAAGAGACATGGCCAGGTTTGTAAGAAGCAGAGATAGTAGAGGAGAGATTAAAGTGGTTTTTTTATTAAGCAAACTCCTACTTTTTTTCAGATTTTATAATTTATTTATTTTTAGTTTTCAAGATTCACTTCCACAAGATTTCGAGTTCCAAATTTTCTCCCCATCTCGTCCCTCCCCCCACCCTAAGACAGCCTATATTCTGAATACTCTTTCCCTTAATCTGCCCTTCCTTTTATATCCCCTCTTCTCTTATCCCCTTCCCCTTAAATTTTCTTATAGGGCAGGATAGATTTCAATACTTCATTACCTATATATCTTATTTCCCAGTTGCATGTGCAAACAATTTTTTAACATTTGTTTTTAAAACTTTAGGTTCCAAATTTTCTCCTTTTTTCTCTCTCCCCACCCACCCTCATTGAGAAGGCAATCAGATTAATACAGGTTATACATGTGTAGTCATGCAAAACATTTCCATAGTAGTCATGTTGTGAAAAACTAAGTATGTTTCTCTTAATCCTATCTCATCTCCCATTTATTCTGTTCTCTCTTTTGACCCTGTCCCTCCTTAGAAGTGTTTGCTTCTGATTACCCCCTTCCCCAATCCACCCTCCCTTCTTTCATCCCCCTGCTTTCTTGTCACCTCCCCCCCCCCATTTTCCTGTAGGGTAAGATAGATTTCCATACCCAATTGAGTAAGTATGTTATTCCCTCTTTAAGTCAAATCTGATGACAGTAAGATCCACTCATTCCCTCTCACCTTCCCCCACTTCTCCACTGTAAAAGCTTTTTCTTGTCTGTTTTATGTGAGATAATTTACCCCATTCTACCTCTCCCTTTCTCCTTCTCCCAGTATAATCCTCTCTTACCTCTTAATTTTATTCTCCAGATATCACCCCTTCATCTTCAACTCACCCTGTACCCTCTATCTATCTATCTATCTATCTATCTATCTATCTATCTATCTATCTATCTATCTATCTATCCATCTATCTATCTACAGACATACATATAATTTTTTCCCTCCAACTACCTTAACACTGACCAAGGTCTCATGAATTGTAAATATCATCTTTCCATGCAGGAATGTAAACAGTTCAATCTTATTAAGTCCCTTATGATTTCTCTTCCCTGTTTACCTCTTCATGTTTCTCTTAAGTCTTGTATTTGAAAGTCACATTTTCTATTCAGCTCTGGTCTTTTCATCAAGAAGCCTTGAAAGTCCTCTGTTTCACTGAATGTCCATTTTTTCCCCTGAAGGAGTATACACAATTTTGCTGGGTAGGTGATTCTTGGCTGTAATCCTATCTCCTTTGACCTCCAGAATATTATATTCTAAGCCCTCTGGTCCCTTAATGTAGAAGCTGCTAAATTTTGTATTATTTTAATTGTGTTTTCACAGTACTTGAATTGTTTCTTTCTGGCTCCTGGACCTGGGAACTCTGGCTATGATATTCCTAGGAGTTTTCCTTTGGGGGTCTCTTTCAGGAGGTGATTGGTGGATTGTTTCAATTTCTATTTTGCCCTCTGGTTCTAAAATATCAGGGAAGTTTTCCTAAATAATTTCTTTAAAGATGATGTTTAGGCTCTGTTTTTGATGATGGCTTTCAAATAGTCCAATAATTTTTAAGTTCTCTCTCCTGGATCTATTTTCCAGGTCATTCATTTTTTTCCAATGAGATATTTCACATTGTTTTCTATTTTTCATTTTTTTGGTTTGTTTTACAATGTCTTAATTTCTCATAAAGTCACTAGCTTTCAATTGCTCCATTCTAATTTTTAAGGAAGTATTTTCTTCAGTGAGCTTTTGGATTTCCTTTTCCATTTGGCCAATTCCGCCTTTGAAGGCATTCTTCTCCTCATTGACTTTTTGAACCTCTTTTGCCATTTGGGTTAGGCTATTTTTTAAGGTTATTTTCTTCAGTATTTCTTTGGGTCTCCTTTAGCAAGCTGTTGACTTGTTTTTCATGATTTTCTTGCATCACTGTCATTTCTCTTCCCAGTTTTTCCTCTACTTCTCTTACTTGCTTCTCAAAATCCTTTTTTCAGCCTTCCATGGCTTGGAACCAATTCATATTTTTCTTGGAGGCTTTGGATGTAGGAGCTTTGACTTTGCTGTCTTCTTCTGGTTATATGTTTTTATCTTTATAACCAAAGAAAGATTCTATGGTCTGACTTTTTTTTGTGAGGTTTGCTCATGATCCCAGCCAATTACTTGAGTTATAAACTCTTTGTTAAGGTAGGGGTCTGCTTCCAGTGTGGAGAATGTACTGTCCCAAGCTTTGGGGGTTTTGTGCAGCTGTTTTCAGAGATACTTCTAGGGACCTGCAAGTTTTCAGTTCTTCCAAGGTGGTATGATCAAAGGCGAGGTGTTTACTCCTTTCCTGGCCTGTGCTCTGGTCTGTGGTAACCACAAGCACTATTTTCTGCCTTGGAACTGTGAGGATTCCTGGTTCACAGCCACTACAAGCTCTATCACACCAGGGCTCCTCCTTGCCCCTGGACCACCACCCAGAACTTTGACCCAGATCCAAGCAAGGGCAAAGCGAGAGAATCCTGTCTCAGCACCAGTAAAGAGATCCTTGCAATCCACCTCTGATCAGCCACTCAATTCCTCCTCAGTCTGTGGGCCAAGCTCCAGAAGCAGCCACCGCCTCCAGGCTGTACCAGGATTGGGGCTGGGACTGAGCTACTCTCTCACCGTGGTCACAGAATTTTCCTACTGGCCTTCTAAGTTGTCTTTGGCATTTGTGGGTTGAGAAGTCTGAAAACCACCACAGCTGCCTGTGATTCAGTCCTCTGAGGCCTGCTCCAGGTTTGCTGAAGCCTGGTCTTTGCCTGCCTGGCCCACACTGAACTGCTCTCCTCTTCCTGCTTGGCACAATAGGTCTTTCCAATCAACCATCCAGGTTGTCTTGGGCTGGAAATTTGTTTCACTCTATCTTTTTGTGGGTTCTGCTGCTGTAGAATTTGTTTAGAGCCAATTTTTATAGGTATTTGGAGGGGTTTAGGGGAGAGCTCGAGCAAGTCACTGCTTTTACTCCGCCATCTTGGCTCCACTCCTGCAACCTCCTACTCTTGAAGAGGTTATATTTTACTGTACACATGGACATAGATAAGTAAATAAAAAGTGATTTAAAGAGGGAAAGAACATTAACTTCTCAGATGATAAAGAAAATAGGTGGCATTGAAGCCATGAAGGAAGATAAAGATTTTGAGAGGGGGAAATGGGGAAGAAGTACATTTCAGATAGAGGACAGCTTTGTGTGCGGGCCTTAAGCTTGGAGAAAATATTCAGTTCAGAGGACAGCTAACAAATACAGCTTGGTGAGGATACAGAGTGAGTGAAGGGAATTAAAATGAAATAACTGAAAGGTTGAGTTGAAGTCAAATTGTGCAAGGCTTAAACGTGTGTGCTATGAGTATTTTATCTTACATTAAATAGTGGTTACAGGGGTTACAGAGCTGGCCTGGGAGTCAGGAAGATCTGACTTCAAGTCCTGTCCCTGCCACATTAGTTAGTATTCTTGTGGTTGTACAAGTGAGCTTCATAACAGGTAAACAAGTAGTGAACATTACAGTAAAGTTTGAGACCCACTATAAAAGCTGACTATAAGAAGCTACCTTGTCTAATTATCCCCATACGATTTAGGTAAAATATAGAGTAGGGGTCCAAATGAGTAATTTCTCACAGTCTCTCCAACCAACTCTCTAAGACTCTAAGTTGCAGAGCAGCTGCTCGTTGTCATTGATAGGAGTTTCTTCAATCAGAGTTTCCTACAAGGACACCAAAATTCCCCTTCACCAAAAAAAAAAAATTAGGGAACAAACCACTGAAGGTGTTTGAGTAGAGGAATGATGTAGTCAAATCTCAGTTTAAGAAAGATTTTTGGGTGGTTCAGCTACATGGAAAATGGATTGGAGACAGGAGAGCTGGGAAGCAGAGAGATTTGAGAAGTGACAAGGGCTACAATGAAGTGGGTGGCTACATGAGTATGGAGAGGGTGACAGAAGCAAAAATGGTGAAGATGAAATGGATAGGACTTGGAGGATGGGAGCTATGGAGGATGGGAGAGTGGACAGTCATGGATGACTCCGGGCTTGCAAATACATGTGACCAGGAGATGGGTACCCTGAATAGAAAAAGGAGAGTTAGGAGAAGGGATAGATTGGAGGAGGGGGGCAGAGAGTGCAACAAGGTGGCACAACAAATAAAACATTGAGCCTGGAGTCAGGAAGACTCAGCTTCTTCAGTTGAAATCTGGTCTCAAGTCACTTAACCCTCAATGAGCTGGAGGAAGAAATGGCAAACCACTCCAGTATCATTGCCCAAAATGGGGTCACAAAGAGTTGGACATGGCTGAAACAACTGAATAACAAAAAGACTAAGTGAGAAAGATGATGACTTTGTTTTTATGTTGAGTTTGGCATTCTGATGAAACAGGATGGAACATATGTAAAGATGTACAGCAAGCAGTTGGCCATTCAGGACTGTAGTTGAAGAGAAAGACTAGAACTGGTTTGGGCAGTCATCTGAGTCAGGTAGAACAGGCATTCATTGGGAAATCTCACGGACCACTTCAGTCTCTCCTGTGGTTGTTGCCTATTGGTACCTCTCCCCCATTCCTATCCCCTACACTAAACTTCAAACTTCTCAGTCAAACACCAAGGCCAGCATCCTTATTAAAAGCTATGCTCCATAGCATCTGATAAGTAATATTGTCTCAAAAATGTGAAGCCCAGAAGTCAAACTTCCACAAGGGGTATGCGAGGGTGAGGGAATTAAAAAAAAAAAAGACAAACAGTAGAAAGAAGAAGGGAATGAGTAAGTGATGGAAAACATCAAAGACAATTAACTTAGAAGAGGCAGGCATTTCAGATCATGAGGAAGATCTGAGGTCCACTTCATTAGAGGGGACCATGGACCCTTTAATAAAGTGCCATTGGCTCAGAGTTTTTTCTGCTCAGTGTTTTTTTCTTACAGATTGAGCAATTATATACCCCTCAATGTAATTAACAAAGCTAGTTGCTGCCCTCAAGAAGCTTACAGTCTAATAGGGGGAGGAAGAAGCACACAAAAAGAAGATAGGAAAAGGGGCCAGGGAGACCAGGCTTGGCCCAAGGACATCTTGTTTCATGGAAGCGAAAGCAGGAAAAGCAGTAGATGGAGAGTGAAATGAGCAGGAAAGTCCAGTTTCTGCCTTCTATAAAAGAAGTCATGAGAAGGAGTTGGTACTCTACCCTCCAGCCCTTCAGTCAGAGGGAAGTGAGGGTAAGGTAAGAGGGTTGATCAAGGCTTCAGTAAGCAACATGGTGATGAGATCAGAGGTGATCAGTTTAACCTGGGAGGGGCATCTTGTTCCATGGAGTTGAAAGGGTAGAGCAGCAGACTCAAATTATTTGTCGTCGGCTTATTTTCCAGGTCAGTTTTTCATATCATATATCTTATTTTTGTTTCAGTCTTTTGATTGTGTTTTAATACTTCTTTCTGTCTGACAGAATCATTGTCCCCTTATTCTAGTTCTCAACAAGTCTACTTCTTGATACAAGTTACTACTTTCTCTTCTAAGCTATTTATTGTCTTTCCAATCTTTTTCTCAAGAGCTTTTATTTAATTTTTTTTTATCTCTTGCTTCATTTCTTAGTGATTACAGGCATTTTTGTGGAGGTTTTGTGGAAAATACACTTCTTCCCCTCTGTGAGACTGCTTCCCCTTCCAAAAGCAATGAAGGATTGCTAGAATTTGCGATAATTTTTTATGCTTCTGGGTATTTTCTTTGACTTACTTAAACCTCCAGTTTTAGTCCCTAAATGGGGCTTTGTACCATGACTAGTATCTGCTTCTTTGCTTCCCCTCCCTTGGCTGCATTTTGTGGGATGGGGTGGTCAGCTCTGCCTACTTTCTTAGGGTTCTAGTTCTATGTTCTTATGTTGACCTCAACCTCCTAGAGTTCAGTCTTTCTGGATCTTTGAGGTTCAAAGAACTGAATCTTCAAGATGTTCTCTAGCACCCTGACAGTGTTGGGTACTTCGTAACTTCTGGGCCTGGAGTAACTTGGTCTGAATACTTCAGCACTTCACTGGTCATCACCTCTTTGGTCACAGCCTGCTGCCACTTCCCAAGGCTTCTAAAGTCCTATCCTGGGGCTTCCTGACCATGCTGAGTCTTTCTCAGAAGAGCCCTCTCCTCTTGCTGCCTCTGGGCACAAAGTTTTGAAGGCTAAACATTTCCTGTTCCTGATTGCAATGGAATGGTATTTTGTATTGGCACTGGCACTGGTTTAGCTGGAGTGGTCCTCTTTCCTATTGCCCATGAGTTTCTGGCTATTTGTGTATTTCCAGGTTGGAAGAAGTCATTTACTGTAATTTCGCATTGAATCTATTGCTCATTGTTCTGTCTGGCATGAACTTTAGGGTTTTGCTGGAGTAGGTATTTGGGAGCAAGGTAGACTGCCTCCTATTCAGGCAGTCATCTTAGTAGGAAGACTAAAAGAAATTGAGTGTTGGAGAGAGAATGGAGATGATGGTGGAAAAGGGATGGAAGGGATAAATCAAGGGTACATGAAGAGGGCCTTGCCTTGTCAAGGAGAAGGACCAAGGTTACCTCTTTATCCAAGATAAGAGTGAAGGAAGAGATAGCAAGTCACACTGATGGAGACAGAAGGCAACATGTGTCAGATAAGTCAAATCACCACCACCACTATCTTGACCAGAATCTCCCCTCAGAATCTTATGGACCTTGAACCCAAGAGCCTTGGGAATTGCATCACTTCCATCCTAGCACTTGCAGATATCATCCTGAAAAGCAAACCCTGGAGACAGTGAGCACATCAAGACAAGCACTGAGGGGGACACATGAAAAACTTACACACTCAGAGAAAATGTGTGGCCAGGGCACACTCGTGCAGTCAATGCATGTCTTCTGCGGACATATGGCAATCAGGGTTTTATGGTGATACCTTTGTGTGGCTCCCACTGATAGAAAAATATATTCTTTGATAATTCATACTACTTTCTTTTCCCCAAAGAAGGACTCTTTGGCATGGACTCTTCCCTGGGTATTGCTTTATTGGTCTCATGGTTGGAGATCAGAGATATCCAGGCAGGCTGAGCACTGGAAGGACGTTCAGCCAGGTATTCCATCAGAATTGGGAGGATCCTGCAACAAGTCCAATCAGGCAAGAAATTGACACCAGGGAAATCCAGTAGTTATTGAATCATGAGAATTTAAAATGTTTGAATAAATACTTATTAAGTAACTCCAATTAGGATATAGGAGAGATAACAAGATTTAGATAAGACATGATGTACAACCTTGTAGAACTTACTGTATATGTAGATAATGATATATACAATAACATGATTAAGGAAAACATTGTGCTCTATGAGTTGCAAAGGTAGAAATATTGATACAAACTAGGAGGATCAGGGAAGTCTATATGGAGGAAATGGCAGGTAGCAGTAGCCTAGTCAAGTGAATAGACTACTTCGAATGGCTTAGAAGTAGAAAGGAAATACCCTGGAACTGGGGCATTGATCAGAAAAGGGAGAAATGTATAAATAGAGAAGAGGAAAAAAAAGCTTGGGGCTTGGTTACAGGAGAACTAGGGAAAAGTATAGTTATTGATACCAGGATACCAGAGCAAGACCATTAGTTAAACTGAGCTTTGAGATACTGTCCTTGGCCTTATTAAATTCTCTTATCTCAGGGATAGGATTTGTCTTGGAAACAGGGTCAAAACTAAACCTGTAGGAGGGCAATGACTGCCTGGTGAGCTATCTTTGGTGGACTTGCCAGAGAATGCTGATCACTGTCCTAACTCATCAATGTTTTTGTGTTACTGTGCAGAAAACAATGCCAGTGAAAAACCATAAAAATTATTTTCTTTCACTAATGGAAGAAGACAAAATATTAACTATAGTTGGGTTGAGATAATAACTAATTAAACAAAGCCTTTTCACCTCCAAAAAAAGAGCATTCCTTTTGTTCATGAGGTTTGTGATGAATTCCCATTCTCATAAAGAAATAGAAAAAAAAAAGATAGAGAATTTAGCAAAGTAATTTGCTATTTTAATTTAAAATTACATGTTCAAGACCCAACAATCTTTTTCATGTTCTGGGAAAAAAAATAGGTCTTATATAATAAGTCACTAAAGGGAACAGATGCCTAATGCTAGAGAACAATACCCGTAACTACATAACATGCATTCCATCTTCTCTTCAGCTCTCCTCAGATAAGATAGCTATAACTTTATTTTTAAAAAAAAGTGCACATCAAAAATTATCTGCCTATAAAGAGAGGAAGTTGATCACTTTGTAAAGATGATTTCAATTCTCCCTTGGTCACTGGAAGTTAGTATTAAGTCATCCATATTCTTAAAGGAGGGGACAGGATTTGGGAGGGATCTTGGAAAAATTGTCTTGACAGTGGCTTCAGAGTTGGGAAAAAAAGACTACGAAAGATTTGAGTTAAAATTAAGACACAGATTTTTTGACCTGGGTTCCATGAGCAGATTTCTGAGGTCCAGGAACTTGAATGAGAAAAAAAACCTACATCTTTACTTCACTGTAATTGAAATACTTTGCAATATTACATTTTGTTTTGTGAATTTAAAAACATTATTCTAAGGAGTCCATGGGCTTTGCCAGAGCACTATAGGGGGGTGTGTGTGTGTGTGTGTGTGTGTGTGTGTGTGTGCATGTGTACTTGTAGTGTTTGTGTGTGTATATGTGTAGGTTTGTGGTCAATTAGCCATGACTACTTGGGACCCCATTGGAAAGGGATGCTTAAATTGCGGCTTAGACATCAGGGCAAAGGCAGAAAGATACCAAATAACACAGCAAACCAGATAACTAGAGAATAAATGAATCATTGCTTTCACAATCTCTTTCGCTATTCTCCTGTTATCTTTATCTGAAACCTATATAATTCTTCTGTCATTTACATAGCAGGGCAAGAGTTGGTTACAACTAAAATTAGACCCATGAATCCTAATGCCTGGGGCTTTGTAGCATAATAAAACTATTAGAAGACTGTCCTTTATTTCTTCATAAGTACAGGTACCATCTTGGTCCATTAGAAATTTGCTTAGAAGTAAGTAAAGGAGTGACAGGTCCATCAAATTTACAAAGAGGCATCACTAAATTTTTACCAAGTTGGGACCTCTCCTAAACACTTCCATTATCTTTTATCTTTTGCTCCATTGCTCAGAGAATGCTCTTAATATTTGTTGAATGAATGAACAAACAAATAAAATTCTCAATCTGATTAGTCTTTTTAGTTTTGAAATTACTTAAAACATAAATAATAACAATAATAATAAGCTTTAAGGTTTGCAAAGCACTCTTTATGTTATCTCATTTGATCCTCACAGCAACATTGTGAGGTAGGTGCTATTATTATCCCCATTTTACAGATGAGGAAACTGAGGCTGAGAGGTTAAGTGACTTGCCCAGCTAGTAAGTTTTGAGGCAGGTTTTGAATTCGTGTTTTTCTGATTCCAGTTCTCTTACCAGGACTGTGCCACTTAGCTTCCAGGTTAATGTAGGATGGTGTAATTTGCTTTTCTTTCTTAACTCCACTTTTAAAATGGAAAATTCCTATTAGAGAGGCAGTGTGCGCTAGTTCCAACTCTGGCATATATTGCTTCTGTGGCCCTAGACCAGTAGCTAAGATCCCAGACAACTCTTTAAGGCTGTAAATTGCAAAACAGTTACTAATTTGCATTGGGAAAGGGAGTCTCATCACCAGAGACTCCTTACACCAATAGAATTATAGATCTGTATCAAAAAAAAGGTTTTTTTCTGTTTAGTTCCTCTTGTTTCTTCCTATCATTTACTGTAAGAATATAATACTAACAACGAAATTCATGTTCCTTTGACCCGACGAGATAAAATCTAAACTTTGCCCTTTCTGTTGGCTGAGGGATGCCTTCACAACTTTTTTCTAGCTTCAGTTCCTGGAAACCAAAGGAATAATGCCACTATTCAGGCCTTGATAAAAAAAAAAATTCTTAAGTACCTACTATGTATACATTCCTGGAAGAAATATAAAGAATAATAGGATGTGGGTTGTTCCCTCAAGGAGCTTATAGTCAGTCTATTTCAGGAAATGAAATATCTATAGGTAGCTTCAAATGCGACTATGGAAAGTACCTTTTCTCATAGTACAATGTGTCATGTGTTCAAAGGAAGGAGATAATATTGCCTTATTTCTCTGCTGACATAAATATGTTGGAGGGGAAAGGAAGGAAACTGAATGAGATGGAGTAAAGAAAGAAGCAAGGAAGGGGGAAAAGAGGGAAGATAGAATGCAAGAACAAACAAAAAGAGACAAAAGGGAAAGGGGGAAAGCACTGAGAGAATAAAACAATAAGAGGGAAAAAGAAAGACTACCAGAAGGAATCAAAATAAGAGAAGCTTGATGTGCTCTAAGTTGAGAATTTTCTATTGTCTTCTAGGATTTAGCACTTCTTGATGCCTCTATTGACCAGAACCACATTGAGAATAGCATTAATGGAAAAGGTAGCGGTTGCAGCAGAGATGGTATTTTCTCCTAATTTAATTCAGAGTTACTGAACTTAGTTACTGATTCTTTAGAGCCCGAGGGAGTAAGAACCATTGTAAAAAGGCTGTAGTCATTAACTTTCCCTTTCTTTAACCTTGTTATATTTACAGAATTCAGTTCTAGACTTAGAGCACACTATCTTGGCTGTGCCTGGAGATAACATTCTGCTAATTTATTTATTTTGTAGGGATGGCGAAAAACAGCACCCACAAAAATGCTCTCTAGTGATGCTGCAAAATGAAATCCTAGGACAGATAACACAAGCAATGTCATATTATCAGTAGTCTATTAAATTTGTCATGGAGCTCATATTAGTCAAAGACTGCTCTCTTCCATGTTTTCCTACAGTATGATGGGAATTCTGTGGAAAATATGTGATGCTTACTTTTATTAGTCTTTTATTTTCTTTCTTAAAAATGGTTTATTGATGCTTTGGGGTTTTATGCCACATATTTTATGTCATGTAATGACCCATAGAACTTACTCTTACGACAAAAAAAAAAGTTAAGCAAAGTTAATTGATAGGACACTTCTAACAGTTTGCAGCATTCCTCACCCGTAGCTTACCACCTTTTTGCCAAAAGAAGGGAAATATATTTGATTAATAGTGCTCTGAAGCTGACTGGCCCTTTTATTTAATCTGATTCTAATGTTTTGGTGTTGTCTTCATTTATATTATTGTAGTCATCAGCTACTGCATAGGTGGGCTTAGCTTTCATTGCACCAGTTACAACAAGTTTCTGTTACTTCTTCACAGTTGTCATTTCTGTGGTAATATTCTGTTAATTCGTATACCACATTTTATCCAGATGTTCCCCCAATCAGTGGATATCTACTTTGTTTCCAATGTTTTACTTGCTGAAGAAAAAAAATGTTGCTATGAATATATATGTATGGTATACACACACACACACACACATATAGATGGATATATATATATATATATATATATATATATATATATATATATATATGTACTTTCTGTCATTGATTTTCTTGGGTTAGATACTCTGTAGTGGGTTTCCTAGGTCAGACGTTACAATATTTTAGTGATTTTTCTTACATAATTCCAAATAATCTGCAGTATAGTTTCATCAATTCACGTTTCCACAAATAGCGTATTAGTGCATACATATTTCCACAGCCTCTCCAGCACCAAATGTTTCCATTTTTTTATCATCTTAGCCACTCCAACAGATATGAGGCAAAACCTCAGAATTATTGTATTTTGCCATTCTATTATTGTTAAGGATTTGGAACTTATATTTCTTATTCTGAAAACTGTGTTCATATCCTTTGATGCATGCACTAGTCAGGCAGCAATTAGTAAGTGCTTAATAATGTTAATTGACTGCCTGACTAAAGTATATGTCAAAGGATATGAACAACAAGTAAACAAATATGTACAAACAAGCTATAAATAGGTTAAATAGGGAATAATTAATAGAGGGAAAGCATTAGAATTAAGAGAGATTGGGAAGGGCTTTGTGTAGAAGGTGAGATTTTGTTGCTGTTTGTCCTTTGTTTTCAAAGAGGACCATGACCTCAGGAATGTGATGCTGTGATATGCAAGTGAATTGTATTTAAGTGAGGGAGGGCTGTATAAAGTATCACTTTCTCCTTTGGAGCCATCTTGGTCCAGTGGCAAGATATAGATCAAGATAACTGGAAATGGCCCTCGATACAGTGAGGAACCTTGGCCTTTTTAAGGTCTTTAACAGGTCTCAGTTTAACTGAGGCAATGCCCATTCATTGATTAGGCCTAGGTAAGAAATGAGATACAGAATGGCCTCTTTACCTAGTTAAAAAAAAAACAATCTGGGAGATGACCCTCTGAGTTTCTGGCCAAAACTGATACAATTGCTATTTACATTCATTCTAAGCCAATCAGAGTCCAAACAATAACCAAGTGGGGCTTGGCCTGGGACCTGTTGTTGGCCAATCAATGAGAGCCAGAGTGATTTGGGTTTAACTCTTGGTCCTTTAAAAAAAAGAAAAGAGGTTTCAGCTATCAGAATTTATATTCCTTTGGGCAGAGCAACTGCAGGTAAGGGCATGATACCCTATTTGGACAGAGGGAAAGAAAAGAAAGAAAGAAAGAAAGAAAGAAAGAAAGAAAGAAAGAAAGAAAGAAAGAAAGAAAGAAAGAAAGAAAGAAAGAAAGAAAGGAAGGAAGGAAGGAAGGAAAGGAAGGAAGGAAGGAAGGAAGGAAGGAAGGAAGGAAGGAAGGAAGAAGAAGAAAGAAAGAAAGAAAGAAAGAAAGAAAGAAAGAAAGAAGAAAGAAAGAAGAAAGAAAGAAAGAAAGAAAGAAAGAAAGAAAGAAAGAAAGAAAGAAAAAAGAAAGAAAGAAAGAAGGAAGGAAGGAAGGAAGAAGGAAGGAAGGAAGGAAGGAAGGAAGGGGGAGGGAGAAGAGAGAGAAAAACAAAGAAAGAAAAGAAAGAAAGAAAAAAGAAAGAAAGAAAGAAAGAAAGAAAGAAAGAAAGAAAGAAAGAAAGAAAGAAAGAAAGAAAGAAAGAACTGTGTTACCCAACTGGCATGTTCCAGTTGAGTCCCCAGTGGGACAGCTCCTATTTCTACTCACAGTAGTTACTGTTTGTCCTTTGTTCTTGAAAGATGGTGTCTTTTTTTCTTTTTTTGAGGCAATCAGGGTTAAGTGACTTGCCCAGGATCACACACCTAGTAAGTGTCAAGTGTCTGGTCAGAGGCCGGATTTGAACTCAGGTCTTCCTGACTCCAAGGCTGGAGCTCTATCCACTGTGCCACCAAGCTGCCCTTTGAACCATGAGATCTTGAGGACAATGACATCAGAGATGTTTAATATTATACTTACTTTTCTCAAGACTTAGAATACTTAGTTTTTCTTTTGACAAGGACATATCAAGAACATAATAAACAGCCACTAAAATTGAATGAGCAGATTTATATGAAACTTTATATTTTACTAACAACTTTTAAAAGGTGATTGTATAAATCATGCTTCACATTTCTATAGAATTCACCAGTTACAAAACATTTTTTGTACTAATTTGATCCTCAGAAAACTAACACACCATCCTTTTACAGATATAGACACTGATGCTCAGATTGACGAAATGATTCATTTATAGTCATAAAACTAGTAAGTGGCAGTGGTGGGACTGGAAACCAGATCTTTTGTCTCCAAATCACAGGCAGCTAGGTGGCACAGTGGAGTCAGGAAGACCTGCGTTCAAATCTAGGTTTAGACACTTAACAACTGTGTGACCCTGGAAAGTCACGTAACTTCTGTTTCCCTTGTTATCTTCAACTGTAAAATGTGGACAATAATAACATTTAACTCTCAAGGTTGTTTTGAGGATCAAACATTTGTAAAGCACTTAGCATGGTACCTGGCATATAGTTGGTGCTATATAGATGCTTACTGCCTTCCCCAAAGCCACTGAACATTTTCTACTCCATCACAATGCTATTGTTTCAGAAACACTAGGGAAGTGTTCCCGATTCCCCAGATTTTCTCAAAAGCATTCAAAAATGCTAACAGCAGTCCATGTTCTCAGGACCTAAGATCATTGGCACTCATAATGTAAACCAAGCAGCAGATTTGGCTAAGCCTTACTACACTGACTGCCACTCTTCCTGGCTTTGTGACTATGCTTACAGCCCTTCACCTCTCTGAGACTTAAGTTTCCTCATCTGTAATAATACACTACTTTGTTGCTGGGTGCTAGTGAAGAAAATACTTTCTAAACCTTAAATGTTATTTTATTATTGGTAATAATGATAAGAAATCAGAAAATATTTTTTATCTAAAATTCAGTCAAGGATTAATTTTAAAATACCAAAACTGGGTACTAGCCACTTGCCTGACCGATTTCAACCTTGTTTTTCAAACTGGTTTGTATACAGCCTTAAGGAAAACAAAGTGATGGGTCTGTCCCAAGGAAATTATACTATATATTTACACCAGTTTGACATTTTTCTGTCCACAATATAGTGGCATGTTCATAAATTTGTCTTTGTTTAAATCAGCAAAAGTCACTGGAAATTATCTCAATTAGTATTGAGGAATAATAAGAAATAAGCAAACTCAAAAATGTATCACTCTTTCAAGCTCAGTAAATATAATTTTGATGTACAAATATCCCCTAGTGAAGGACCCATCAGTTAAATAAATAAGCAATTATGTCAGGAACAGAAGTTCCAGCATTGGCGTAATCTCCTAATTTGTTGATCATCATGGACTTTAGTCAAGGCATACAGCCTAATGCAGAAATGTGCGCCTCTGGGTATATGGGCTAACCCTCCTAAATCAGCAGATGAGACCTGCCAAAGTATAGAATAAAGCTTGATGAGGGCCTTAAGTAAATTCTACAAGCATATGTTGATAATATTACCTATGACAATATTCTCAAAATTCAACATCATATTCACATTTCTGCTTTCATGTAAGCAAAAATTTGTAGGAGTTAGTCAAGTGAAAGAAAAAATGTAAATGTATACATTTGAACTTTTTTCAGAGTGATAGAATATTATTTTGAGATCTAGTATTTATATTTTTTATTTTAATTGGGCTTTCTTTCCATTAATTTTATAATAGGAATATATATATATATATATATATATGTACATGTATATAGTGTATATATGTGTGTATGTATCTACACATATATGTCTATGTGACCTAGAATTGGAAGGAGGAAACTGACAGCCAGAGAGTTTCAAATTAAATGACTTAACTAAGGCTACATAAGTAGTGGCATTCCAATTCAGGTCTTCAGGCTACAGATCCTGTGATCTTATCATCATACCATGCTCACTCTCATCTATATTAACTGGCAAGCCCAATTCTCTATAGGTTTCTTTTCTATGCTTCCATTGAGAAATAAAATATTATGAAGCTATGATGAATAATGTTACAAAGCAGAATTTGTGAATGAGGTATTCTAACATAGAAAAAGTATCAATCAATAAAATTTCAGAAATATGTTTCTAAAATAAATTCTAATGCTTTTACATTTATCTTTTTTGAACTTTAGTTTAATTCCCCAAGATAATCAAATTTAAGTGGTTAAATGCTAAGTATGGCCAATTTTAATAGCAAAAATAAAATGAGCAAAAACTAATTCATGAAATTCAAATATGCTTCAAAACAAATAAATTATGGAGTAATTATTCATGTAGCTAAAGGATTCTCTCCTGAATGACCCATAACAGGTTTCCTGAGAATAGATAGCTCTTCCTGTGCATTCAAAATATGAGTAGACACATGTGAAGTTTCTCAGGAAAGCAGAGTTGTGTCTAGCAATGTAGGCAATCAAATAAGCAACCGAGCAATTGAACTCCATTTGTTGTGCCTCAATCAATCAAACATTTCTTGAGTGCTTACGATGTGCAAGATACTATACTAGGTATCAGGTCCATGAAGACAAAAATGAAACAATTCCTCCTCCCAAGGAGCTTTATATAAACCTGTCTAACAAAGCCCTCATCAAGTTTATCCAGGAATGGGAAAAATCCACTCCTATTCAGAGGGGAGATTAAGAACATAGGGAAAAGAGTTCATTTTGGAAAGGGCACTCACCTACCTAAGGATACAGCATTAGCAATACTGAATGTGATCTTTCTGCACATGCATCCCTGCAGCCTCAGAAAGGAAAGTAGCCTGGACAAGAACAGAAAAGGTTAGAGCAGCTTGAGACTACCTTTGAAGCAGCAGCTCGTGATTTCTTTACAATCACAGAGGTTATACAGTTCTAGGAAATGATTCTCACGCTGCATGCTCATTTATATAAACTCATTTTAATGGATAATCTGATTTACTTAGAAAAATGTTGAATAGTATCCAAGGTTTATGTATGGCCTTTGGGTTTAAAAAATTGGTACATAGAAATTGATTTCTAATTGATGCAAAAAATTTGTGAAAAAAATTAATTAAGCACTGAAAATTTGTCAAGCACTGGACTTAACTATCAAATAACAATAGGGAAAAAAATGAGACAGTCTCTGATCTTAAGGAGTTGTTGTTTTTCATTCATTTGGTTGTTTCTGACTCTTTATGACCACATGGACCAAAGCACACCAGGCCTTTCTATCCTTCACTCTCTCCTGAAGTCTGTCCAAGCTCATGTTCATTATTTTCATGACACATCTATCCATTTCATCCTCTGCCATCCCCTCCATTTGCCTTCAATCTTTTCCAACATCAGTGTCTTTTCCAGTGGATCCTGTCTTCTCATTATGTGGCCGAAGGATTTAAGCTTCAGCTTCGATGTTATCCTTCCATCGAGTCACCTGAATTAATTTCTTTAAGTAGTGACTGATTTGATCTTCTTGCTGTCCAAGGGACTCTCAAAAGTCTTCTCCAGCATCATCGTTTGAAAGCATCAATTCTTCAGTGCTCAGCTTCCTTATAGTCTAATTCTTTTTTAAAATTTTTTTTATTTTTAGTTTTCAACAATCACTTCCATAAGCTTTTGAGTTTTAAAAAGAGCAAATACTATGCTTAGATCTGCACTCAAACTCCAAAGTTCTTTCTCTGGATGTGGATAGCATTTTCCATCATGAGACTTTTGGAGATGTCTTAGATCCTTGCATTGCTGACAAACAAAGCCAATGCGTCCAAGATTAGGAGGGAAGCAAAAAACTGGGAAAGAATTTTTACAACCAGTGTCTCTGATAAGGGCCTCATTTCTAAAGTATATAGAGAACTAAGTCAAATTTATAAGAATACAAGTCATTCCCCAACTGATAAATGGTCAAAGTATATGAACAGGCAGTTTTCAGATGAAGAAATTAAAGCTATCGTCATATGAAAAAATGCTCTAATTCACTATTGATTAGAGAAATGCAAATTAAAACAACTCTGAGGTACCATATCACACCTATCAGATTGGCTAACATGACAAAACAGAAAAATGATAAATGTTGGAGAAGATGTGGGAAAATTGGAACATTAATGCATTGTTGCTGGAGTTGGGAATTGGTCCAACCACTTTGGAGAGCAATTTGGAACCATGCTCAAAGGGCTATAAAAATATGCATACCCTTTGACTCATCAATAGCACTTCTAGGGCTGTATCCCAAAGAGATCATAGAAATGGGGAAAGGACCCACATGTACAAAAATATTTATATCAGCTCTTTCTGTGGTGGCAAAGAATTGGAAATTGAGGGGCTGCCCATCAACTGGGGAATGACTGAACAAGTTGTGGTATATGAATGTAATGAAATACTATTGTGCTGTAAGAAATGATGAGCAAGCAGACTTCAGAAAAACCTGGAAAGACTTGTATGGTCTGATGCTGAGTGAAGTGAGAAGAGCCAGGAGAATGTTGTACACACAGTAACAGCTACATTATGCAATGAATAACTTTGATAGACTTAGCTCTTCTCAGCAATGCAAGGATCTATTGTCTAATTCTTACAGCCATTCATTACCATTGCGAAAAAAAATCATAGCTTTGATTAAGCAGAACTTTGTTGGCAAGGTGATGTCTCTGCTTTTTAGTCTGCTGTCCAGTTTGTCACAGTTTTCTTTCCAAGGACAGTGTCTTTCAATTTCATGGCTGCAGTCACCATCTGCAGTGATCTTTGAAACCAAGATGTAAAATCTGATGCAGCTTCCATTTCTTCTCCCTCTATTTGCCAAGAAATAATGGGACCAGTTGCCATAATCTTAGCTTTTTTTTTTAATGTTGAGTGTCAAGCCAACTTTTACATTCTCTTCTTTCACCCTCATCAAGAGGCTTCTTAATTCTCCTTCACTTTTTTTCTGTCAGGAATTTCTGAGATTTTTGATAGTTCTCCAGGCAACCTTAATTCTAACTTTTGACTTGCCCAGTCTAGTATCTGCATATAAGTTAAATAAATTAAGTGACAACATAGAACTTTGTTGCACTCCTTTTCCAATCTTAAACCAATCAGTTGTTCCATGTTTGGTTCTAATTGTTGCTTCTTGGCCCACATACAGATTCCTCAGGAGACAAATAAGATGATCTGATGCTCCCATCTTTCTAAGGACTTACCCCACATTTTGTTGTAATCCACACAGTCAAAGGCTTTTAGTGTAGTCAATGAAGTAGGAGGAATTTTTTTTTTCAGGAACTCCCTTGCTTTCCCCATAATCCAGCAAATTATGGCAATTCGGTCTCTAGTTCCTCTGACTCTTTAAAAACTAGCCTGTACTTATGGCAATTCTCAGTTCACATATTGCTGAAGCCCAGCTTGCAGAATCTTAAGCATAACCTTGCTGTCATATAAAACAAGTGCCATTGTTTGGTAATTTGAACATTTGTTGGCATTGCTCTTCTTTAGAATTTGAGACATAAACTGATCTTTTCCAATCCAGTGGTCACTGTTCCAACTTTGCTGGCATATCGAGAGCAGCACTTTAACAGAATCATATTTTAAGATTTTCAGTGACTCAATTGGAATTCCATCACCTCTGCTAACCTTATTGTTAGCAATGTTTCTAAGACCCACTTGACTTTATTCTCCAGAGTGACTGGCTATAGGTCAGTAACCTCGCCATTATGGTTATCAGATGTTAAGATCTTTCTTGCATAGTTTTTTTTTCTGTATATTCTTGCCACTTCTTCTTGATCTCTTCTACTTCTTTTAAATCCCTACGATTTTTGTCTTGTATCATGCCCATTTTTGCAAAAAATGTTCTCTTGCTATCTCTATAATTTTCTTGAAGAGATCTGTTTTTTCCATGTTATTGTTTTCTTCTATTTCTTTGCATTGCTCATCTAAGAAAACTTTCTTATTTTTCCTTGCTATTTTCTGGAATTCTGCATCCATTTGGGTATATCTTTCCCTTTCTCCTTTCCCTTTTACTTTTCTTCTTTCCTCAATTATTTGTAAAGCCTCATCAAATAGTCATTTTGATTTCTTTTTTTTCTTTTTCTTTGTTTATTTTTTGTTGCTACCTTCTGTACAATATTGTGCACCTCTGTCTATAGTTCTTCAGACACTTTATCCACCAGATATAATCCCTTTCATCATTTCCATTTCATATTAATAAGGGATATTATTTAGATCAAATGTCTATGATTTGGTTGTTTTCTCTATTTTCTTCAATTTAAGTGTGAATTTTGCATTAAGAAGCTCATGATCTCAGCCACAGTCAGCTGCAGATCTTGTTTAATTGACTGTATAGAGCTTCTCCACCTTTGGCTGCAAAGTATATGATCAATTGATTTCAATTTTGACCAATTGGTGATGTCCATGTATACAATCAACTTTCGGGTTGTGAAAAAAGGTATTTGCTATGATTACACAGAACTTAGCAGCTGCAATATTAAAGTATTGGAGGTCATGGAACATAATATTCCTGCAAAGTGAAAAGAGCAGAACCAAGAAAACAACTTACACAGTATCAGTAATGTTGTATGATGATCAATTATGAAAGACTTAGCCCTTTTCAGCAACACAATAATCCAAGACAAGTACAGAGACTCAAAATGAAAAATGCTAGCCACATCCACATAAAGAACTGATGGAGTCTGAATACAGATCAAAGCATATTTTTTTTCACTTTTTTGTGTGTGTGTTTTTTTCCTTTTGATCTATTTCATCTTTCACAACTGTGACTGATGTGGAAATATGTGGGAGAAGAATGGAAGAAAAATCCCAGAACTGAGGTTTGGTCCCTGTGAAGTGTAAACACCTCCAGGGTAGTTCCACTGAAACAGCAAGTGGCAAGCCCCAGGGCTCCCTGGTTTGGTAGGTAGCCTTGGCCCCAGCCATAGGAATTTTTACCTCCTGGACAATATGGTGAATTGGGTATCTAAATAAGGGAGGATAGAGGATAGAGGAATCTCTGCTGATAAAGGATGACAGGCCCAGCCTTGCTGCTGAGACATAGTCCTGGGCAAGAAGGAACTAGCACATGCTTCAGTGAGTGCAGAAGCAGTGGGGCAGGGACACTTCTGGCTTTGGACACTTATAGGAAGGTGGTCTTGGTTTTGGTTCCAGGCCAGAGGGGAAAACTGAAGAAGGACCTGAGGCCAGAGGCATCATCCCCCATACCCCAGGACTAGAGGTGATTGTAACAAGTTGCTATAAATAAAAAAAAATAAAAACTAGCAGGCAAAGGAGAAATAACCCAACCATAGAAAGTAACAATGGGAATAGAGAAGACCAAGGTTTATCTTCAGAGGAGGATACTGAAGCAGAAGAAGAAGAAGAAGAAGAAGAAGAAGAAGAAGAAGAAGAAGAAGAAGAAGAAGAAGAAGAAGAAGAAGAAGAAGAAGAAGAAAGAAAAAGAAAAGAAAGAAAAAGAAAAGAAAGAAAGAAAAGCCTCTCCTCTCCCAAACCAAATGGCTACCTGCCCAGAAAGAATTTCACAGAAGAACTTTAAAAAGACTTAAAAAATCAAATAAGAGAGATTGAGGAATTTAAAAAAATAAGAACAATCCAAGAAAAACAAAAAAGATTATGAAAAGAAAGTTGACCAGCTGGAAAAGAAGACCCAGAGTCTTAAGGAAGAAAATGACACCTTGAAAGTTATAATTAGGTAAGGGGAAATCAATGAAGTTATAACAGACTAAGAAATAATAAAACAAAATATAAAGAATGAAAAATAGAAGAGAATGTGAAACATTTCATAAGAAAAATAACTGATCTGGAGAACAGATCAAGAAGAGAAAACATAAGAATAATTAGACTACCTGAAAGTTATGACAAAAAAAATCTTGGGCAGCTAGGTGGTACAGTGGATAGAGCACCAGTCCTGGAGTCAGGAAGGCCTGAGTTCAAATCTGGTCTTAAGCCAGTCACTTGACACTTACTTGACACTTACTAGCTGTGTGATGCTGGGCAAGTCACTTAACTCCAATTGCCTTACCCCCCCCCACAAAAAAATATTGATACAACAATACAAGAAATAATTAAAGAAAATTGTCTGGAAGTGTTAGAACAAGAGGGAAAAGTAGAAAAAGAAAAAAAAACACAATGATCACTGCCTGAAAGAGATCCAATGAGGAAAACCTACAGGAATATCATAGCTAAATCCCAAAACCCCAGCCTAAGGAGAAAATATTATGAGAAACATGAAAAAAAACCAATTCAAATATGGCATAGCCACAATCAGAATCTCACAAGACCTAGCAGCAGCTGCACTAAAAGACTGCAGGTCTTGGAACACTATATATCAAAGATGAAAAGAACTGGGGTTATGGCTGAAAATATACCCAGCAAAGTTAAGAATGAATCCTGAACAAAAAAATGGACATTCAATGAATTGCCAGACTTTCAGGATTTTATTGCAAAAAGACCTGAACTTAACAGAAAATTAGACATATAAGACCCAAGAGAAATATAAGGTAAATATCAAAGACTAGTTACAAGGGACTCAGTAAGGACAGATTACTTACTTTCATATGAGGAAATGCAAACTGTGTCTAAGATTGTAATTAGTAATTGGGTAGTTCAAAAGAAAGATTGGGGTAGAGCTGAGTATGATGCAATTCTAAAAAGTAATACCATTAAGAAAAGGTAAAAAGAGTAAGTATCTTATACTAATGAGGTGTGAGAAGAAGAACTGATACAAAGGAATTAGATGGAGCAGGAGGGCTAGTAGTACTGGAACCTTACTCTCATCAGGAATGGGTTGAAGAGGGAACAATACATATAAAATTTAGAAAGAAACAAGGCAAAGGGGATAGGGAGGGGAGAGAGAATAAAGGAGGGATTTTTAGAGGGAACTCTGCTCACATCACATCTGGGCTAAAGAAAGAACAACATATACACTTAGAAGAGAATAAAAGTCTTCTAAATTTATAAAGAAATAAGCAGGTGAGTGAATAGGATAAGGACAGATATAGGAAGGTATCTAGATTAATGTGAATTGGATAAAGAGGGAATAACATGTATATTTCAAAAGCTATAAATGTCTTCTAAATTCACATGGAAACAAGAGGGTAAGGGGAAAGGATGGGGGAGAGAGGATAAGGGAGGGATCTTTGGAGGGAGATTGGTTAATTAATAGGAGGGCAAGGTAGTGGGTAGAAGTAAAGTAGATGAGTCAGGAGGGATAGAAATAAGAGATACACACAAACATAAAATAATGATCAGGAATAGAATTTATCAGGGAAAAAAAGCAGGAAGAGCAATCATGATCTCAGACAAAGTTAAAGCTAAAATAGATTTAATCTGAAGAGAAAAATAGGGATACTACACTATTTGTCAGCCATATTAATCAATTGTTTTAGACTATTTCAAATAACCAGATAGTATAAGATTGGAATATTGCTGATCAGTCAGTGGACTTAGAAAAATATGGAAAGACTTGGATCTGTGAAGGAAGATGTCATCCACCCTCAGAGAAACGGAGGACAAACAAGTATAGTATGGTCTTACATAGATGCATATGAATGTATATGTCTATAAGTGTTTGATTATAGATATCTAAGTATATATATAAAATATGTGTATGCATATGTGTGTATATAAATGTTTGAGTGTATAGGTCTCTATATATGTGTGTGGTGTGTGTGTATGTGTGTATCCACACTTAATTGTAGCCTTCTTGAGGGAGGCGGGAGAAGGAGGAAGAAAAAGAACAAAGTAAAAAGTGCACAGCACAGAACAAAAGAAAACTTACAAGGAAGCAAAAAAAAAAAAAAAGATGGACAGCTCTGAGTGTAGTATGTGGTATTTATTATATAGGCTTTCTTGAAATGGAAATTTATTGCTGTATATTTTGAATCCTTTGTTATGTTCTGCTGTGCACATAGCAAAGTTTTTTTTCTCTTCTTTTTTTGTATTTAATTTTACAATATGTTTTTTTCTTTTCTTATTGTGTATTTAAGTTTTAGTATTTAAGTTTAAAATAAAATAATAAAAAATTGTCTTGACATATGATTGGGAAAAATAAAATATTATTAAAAAAAGAAATTAGGAATGTTGAGCGACTTGTGCAGAAGCTGCAGGTGACACAAGAAGTCCAGCAAATGACATAAAAAAATTTAGAAACTCAGAAATGCATAAAATATATGTATAATATAATATCAACATATTTTGTCTTCTAATACTGTAATAATTCAGACTTCTTCTCTGAAATTAAGGGCCAAAAATGTTCACACATATTTTCCAACCCTCATGATGTGGAAGGGATAACTGTATTATTATATTTTTTTAAAAAAAAGGATTATTCAGGAGAAGGAGTTTGTTAATGTGGTGTGAATAAAGCATGACTGATATGCAGCCTGCATCTTCCACTGCTACGTATTAATTAATGTCAAGAGATCCTGAAGAAAGCCTTTCAGCTATTGGATATATCCCCAAGAGAGGATTTATGGAAAAGTCTCAACAAAAGTCTGGAGAAGTGGAGATCACAACATGCACCAACGGAGAGAGTATCTATATTGACAAAGTCACAGATCCACTAAAATGTTGAAGCATCAGTATACAAATTAGGAAACTGAGACTCAGAGAAGTATCAATTACTAAAGGTCACATAGTAGAAAAACTAGAACTGGGACCCAGATCCTCCAAATTTGATTCTCTTTTCACTACTGTTTGAATTGGGCTCAGCATGTTTTAAAAGCCATAACTATTCACATTACCTCTAAGATAGCTTAAAAGAGAGAAGGCTTGGTCAAGGGTAGAACTAGCTTTGAATCTTATCCCAAGATTTTCTTTCCATTTTACTTGCTACACCAAATAAATTTCTAGACCTGAAGGTTATTCCAAACTGCATGATCATCAAATGAAAGCTTAAGGTTAGCAATGAGAAAAGTTGTAGACTTTCACAATCATCATAATGGAATGTTCCTAAAGAACTCTGATTTTGATCACTTAAATGACAATATTGTTAACAATGTTGTTTCTGAATTAGATACTTCCTTGAAAAAGACTTACTGTTGAAGCATGTAATTGTTCTAATATTTCATGTATTTGGAACCATAAGAAACAATTGCCAAAGAGCATGTGCTTCACTTTCACAAAGATGGTTCTACTAAAAAAAGATACTGAGTTAAAATTAAATTTGGTATGTAGAAACTAAGTGAAGAGAGGAAACAAACTTTAAAAATATATAATTTTAAAAACTGAGGTAAAGTTTTAATCAGGCTTTTTCTACCTTGATTCAACCAATATTAAAATGGATATGAGTTTTTGATAAAAGTGCAGATCAAGAGAGTCCCCATCCATTTCCTGCTACTTTAAGTAACTTTCTAAGCAGACAGGTTTTCTTTTTCTCCCATGCTTCTCTTACCCCACAACATACTGTGTAGTGCAGACCTTAATCCTCAAAAACCTTTAGAAAGGAAAAACTACCTTTTTACCTAGATCATTGAATATAAATATACATAAAGGAAAGTAATTATTGTCTCATTATTTTAGCTTGACTAGAGTTCACATACAGATGGTTTGTTTGTTTGCTTGATTGTTTTGAGACCAGGTCATCCGGTGTCACCAAGGCTATGAAGTTCAGCAGCAACTCATAGGCTCTGTCCCAGTGCTGATCAACAGGGAAGTTCTGACCAACTCTATTTCTGAGTTTACCCGTCCTTAGGCAATCTGGTTGCCCTCTGTTCCAGGAGACTCAACCTACTGATGATAGACTTAGTGTAGACACTCAATGTGTTTTAGTTCTCCTGCAGTTTAGAACTCCTCAACTCCGCCTCTCCAGTAGCAGGAATTGCCAGTGTGCATCACCACATATAGCCAGATGATATTTTTACATTACCTTCAGTTCCATTTCTTATTTCACATTTACTAATACCTCTAGATCAAACCAAACCTTTTCAAGTCGCAGAGAACTGTTTCTTTTAGGTGTGGTCCCAGTAAAAGGCAGTCCCCACCCAGCCACCTGAACCCCAATTTGGCAACTTCTCTGGATTCTGCTTACAGAGGTTTTCTGAGGTAGGATATTCATTTTATGGAGCAAAGATCAGAACAAATGTCCAAAAGGACTTTGTGCTGGTGAAATTAATATGAGAAGATAGGAAACTAACAAATTATTAGAATTTGAGTGAGTATTGTCAATCTTAACTGATGGATCCATTAAAAAAAGAGCAACTCAATTCTCTCTAAAACTTTATGGCTTCAGTTCATCTAAAACCCCATTTCATTGTATTCCTGTGCCCTCCATTCCCCACAATAGCACACGTAAGAGTGTTATAGAGCTCATATTACATTTCCAGGACTCCCTGTCATCTAGGTACTACTACTTGCATAAATATTAGCATCTAAAAACCAATTATATTTCAGCTACCCTGGTCCAGTCACCAATGTTATTCTCAATTCACAGATATTTTTGGACAGGGAGTATTTTGACTGGAATATGAAAAACTCAATGAATTAGATGATGACAGGGTTTGTTTCCCAATGAAATATCAAAGATAATAGCAGAGAAGTCCTTGTTTCTCCCCACCACCCCCAGATTTGGATAGATTTTTAATTTAATTGAAATAGAGCCTCTAGTTATTTAAGTTTCATTTATCATGTAAATAATTGAGGCTAGAACTATTTTCTAATAGTCATAGCACATAAAAAAGTAACACTCAAGAGCTAGCTTTCATGCATGAAGGGTATATGCATTATGATCCAGCCTTGCAATTTAATTTACCGGCCTACACTTTATTTTGCCAGTCTTCTCAAGGTTTAGGTGTTATCATATTTTAGAGGACAGTCATTTATGATCTTTTTTTTTTCAAAATGTAAGGAACTTTTGCTTAGGAACATGTAAAATAAAAAAAATAGCTGAAGATTAAAATGGCAAATATTCACATATTAGATCCTTTATTGATGGCTCTTTTAATTAAGGATGATATAACTATCAAAGTAATGACAGAAGATTGCAACCTGTAATTATTCACATTTTCTCAAACTTGCATTTCTACAAAGAGGCAGATAAGCTGAGTGTGTCATGACAGTTTGACAACTAAGTGCTAAAAATTGACCAATATTCCATAAATACTTAAATTTAAGGGATCTGATCAATAAGTCCTTTTTTATTAATGAAAGAAAGAATTTCCATATCCTTGGGAAGATGGAGTTCCTGAAAAGTTCAGTGCTCAAGACGTTAAGAGGTATATAGCTGAAGGGAGGATTTAAGTCTTATTTGAAATATATTCTGGAAATGATTAGGAATTAATAATATTAATCAAAAAGATTTTAACAGTAATACAGTAATGTTTAAGCACATTTTAATCTTAAAGTGACTCCTAAACTTATTCTGGAGTAGAATAAACATTTACAGCTGGAAAGGACCTTAAGTATCATGCCCCTGTGTCGTGGTGGGAAGAATAGTGAACTTGGGAGAGGAGAGGCATTTTTCATTCCTTCACTGAGAGAGGCATATAGTTTCAGACGCTTTTGTCACCCAATTCCAGGGAGGAGAAAGAGAGAAATGATGTTGTAGACATATAGGGGAAGCTGGTTCCTCCATATGTCTCTGATTTTCAACTTGCCTTGCTAGAGACTTTGAGGAGCTTCCCTAAGAGAAAATTTCCTTAAAGGGAAAATCCCTTAGTTAGGGAGGGTACTCATCTTGTTCCTATCTAAAAAACCTTATTCACTTATGTATTTTCTGGTATATTTCTCATTTGCAGAATTTTTCTTATTTCTGATTGCTATCTGCTTGGATCAATGGGATGACTTACTATTTACTATTTTCAGTGCTCTTTTGTGTAACAAGCATTTGGGGGGGAAGGAACCAAGCTAGTGGATATAAGCTTAGGATACCCTTCACCCTTAATGATAATGGCCAAGGAAGCAAGTGATTTTTTTCTGAATCATTGTGCCCCTAACCCAGCAATACTAAAGGGGACAGAAAGCTATAATTCTAGCCCAACCCCCCTCTGTCAGAGAGAAAAAAAAGAATGACGAACCTCATTCCTTCTCCTTGTCCCCTTAAGTCTGGAAATGAAGTCTTCCTTGGAGAGGGTGGAGGAAAATTCTAAAGATATTTAGACAACTCATGCAGACATACATATCTTACATGGGCAGCACAACCCTTATATATGTCAAATGGGAGCAATTCCACTGAGCTATCAGTAACTGCTATTGTACCTTATGGAATTTCATGTATATTAAATAACTTCTGTGATTTCAAGATTTTTTAAAATGTTGCTATAACTTTAAATTATTTGTAATTTGTATAGGAAGATAACCTTCCTGACCTTTCATACCACCCAATGTTGAAGTTTCCTAACCATCAAATATTAAAGATTGTCTTCATCCATACCCTAGGCAACTAGGTCACACAGTGGATATGGCCCTGGGCCAGGCATCAGAAAGACCCAACTTCAAGTCTGGACTCAGATCCTTACCTATTGTGTTACCCAGGGCAAATTACTTTATGGTTTTCTGCCTCAGTTTCCTCTACTGTGAAATAGAGAAAATAACAGCTCCTACTTCCCATGGAGATCAAATGAGGTAATATTTGTAAAGTGCCTGGCATGCAAAATATGCTTAATAAATGCTCATTTCCTTTGTTTCACCCCCACATTTCTTATATTTTTTAAGCTCTTACAACTTGAAAACAACATTATTTATTCTCAAAAGCTTTCACTAACTGGTGCCAATAGCAACACCGTCCTCTCTGCTAGGCCAAGCAGTATCAGGATACATAGATAGATAGATAGATAGATAGATAGATAGATAGATAGATACATACATACATACATACATACATACATACATACATACATACATACATGGAATGGAAAGGATACTTTCCATTAGCCGTTAAGGCCAGTGCTAGTTCTATTATGATTCAGTCATGAATGACATGTTTCCTATTTGTGTTCATGTGCTTCATTTCAGGACAGGCATTTTAGGGTTACTTCTATTTTCACAGATGACTATTGTATTATTTATGTCGAAATCCAGTTTTTGTGTCTAGCCCACATGACTGACCTCCAGGCAGATATGTACTTTTTGCTGAGTTGGATATCTATTCTGATGCATGTACATGTGTTATTTCTGCTCTTTTCTCTTTGGCCATAAGGGCTACTGCTTATAGCATATTTCTCTCCTCAATGCAATTGGGAAAGTTTATTTCTAGATAATTCCCACAGTGTCCTCTGGACTCTAGGACGTGAGGATGCCAAAAAGGCAAAAGAATTGTTCTACATGGGAAAATCATTTCCTTCTGAAGTTATCCTTATTTCAGTGAATGAAGACTCTTTTAAGGTTCCAAACATGTTCGACATTATCCTCCACAAATGAATACCAGTTGCTGTATTTAGACTCTCAGGATAAAGCCAGTGACACTGAAGATACATGAAGAGAAGAATATGCTCTTTTGGAGCAAGGGAATTTAAAAGACCCTTTGTGTTCTCCAAGGACCCTAATGAGCTGTTCTGGATGGTAGATTGGTGGGACAGCAATCAGCAAGGAAACTCCCCCCTTTTCATGAATCCTACTCTCCTTTGTATACTTCTTGTTGACTCATAATGCTTGCTATTCCTTATGGATGGAAAGAAAGAACAGAAAAAAATGATTTTCATTTTATAACCCAAATGATCAAAATCAAAAGTCATTCAGTACTCGCTAAGTATTAGCCACAAGAGTGTATTCCCAGGGACAACGCTTCCATCTACACCTATGAGAGTAGAGCCTTTGCTGCTCCCCTGTCAAATAGGGAAAATGTGATCAGAAAGGGGGGTTGTGTCCTTGTATCAAGGTGGAGAATCATATTACTTTCTCAGTTGCCTGATAGATTGGCTAAATACAGCCTCAGTTTGCATCTATCCAAATAAAGTGATGTGAACAAGTAATGCAATTATCTAGACAGTTTTGGTCCAAATCTGCTTGTATTTCAGCTTTCTATCTACTTCAAGAGAAAGCATTTGGGATACTCATTTGTCTCAATCCTCCACTTCATTTTGGATTCTAGACACAGGATTATTACATTATTATGTTATATTATACTATTATATATTATAATATTATTATTAAGGTTTTCAAACCCAAAGTTTTCAGTGATTTAAATATGGTTCATTTATTTATTCAAGACATAATTTGCAACTATGCATTTCATGTTTATATTTTTCATCATATAATAATGAATAAAGTTAAGAGAATTAAAACAATCTCTGGGTAAAGAAAGTTTACCCAAAAGAACCTTTTGCTCGATATATTCAAATAAATGAAGTTAAAAGTTATTTTTAATGTGAATTATCTGGATAACTGCCTCATTTCATTTTGCAGCTTTAGCAAGATAAACAAAAGCACTGGTGTACATGAAGAAAGACAGAATTCTGTAAAAGACTCAGGAACCTTACTTCTTTGACCAAACGAATAAAGTTCCACTTATATGTGTTATCCCCTCCTTCAAACCAAAATGTTCGTGGATCAAATCTTAGAATTGAATTGCAAGGAAACACATGTAAACAGACAAGCAGGGTCTCATTCAGGTGGCATCTTTAATGGCTCAGAGCAACCTTGGTATAGTCCTAACCAAATTTTCCAGAGCCTGGTTTTACACAAGAAACTAAAAGGCTCGATGACCTTGGCTGACACCTAAACTTTCTTTTGTGCTTTTCTTTCCTATGAAGTAAATGTAGCATTTTTTCATCTGAGTATAACAGGCTGAAAACTTTCTTTCTGAAGAAGTTCACAAATGAATTATGAAAGTTTTATTCAAGTGTCAAGTGGATGACTATAAGAATCCACACACCTACATTGTTGGTGCTTTAACCACACACACACACACACACACACACACACACACACACACACACACACCCCTGAAACTCTTGCCTCCAAAATAGTCAATCACTGTAAATTGCAGGCTGTTTTATAATTAACACCTAAAACCTGTACCTTTTGAGGCAAGGAAACAAAAGCCTTGTTTTCTCCAATCCATTAGCAGTCTCATGGTACATTTTGCTCCCCATTCTATTTGTTTTTAATTGAAACCTCAGTTATAATGAAACCATTGTTGCTGAGTATAGAATGTTGCTATCTTAACCCAGATCAATTTTCCTGGATTTCATGTACATTAGTATATTATGAAAGATCAAATATCACATGCAGCTAACACATATTGAATTAGTCCTTTAGTAACCTTGTATTCAGTGTTTTAAGTTTGAGTTACTGTATTAAGCCACCATACTTAAAAGGCTGTCGGGAAAGCAAACTAAAATTATGCTTGAGGGAAAAGTGCTAGATGTGTTATGAAATAGGTGACAGAAGTAAACCCATGTGGTTGATTCACGTGTTTGTGACCAAGGTGCTAATTACACTGAGGACAAGTATTAAAAGAGAGACAAAACACTGGAAATCCAGAGCTCTGGGTAGGGGGTGTAATTTTATTTACACAGATAATGAAAGATTAAATGGGAAAAAAACAATGGATAAAAAATTCTCCATTTAATCTTTTTATAATTAGCTAAGAAATGTTTGAATTAACAATACCAATCTAAGTAATGCACTATGTGTGTCAGATATTGCATTTTAAATTAATTCTTGAAATAGTTTCTGGTGTGTCCTACTTTACTTCAATTTTGATAAATTAGTTTAAATTCTCTTTTGATGGGAGTCCCATAATACACAAATTAATATCCATCTGTCTTTTCCTATTGTACAATAATTTTAAAATATTTAAAGGTCTACACACAAAAAAAAATCTTTAAAGTTGATTTGATCAATTCACAAGTTGAAAAATAAAAGTGGAAAATAGAGCCATTTAGTACCTTGGTCGTGTGGTCTTACAGTTAAAAAAAAAAGCCAGACTTTACATTTTTCCTATAAAATGTGGCCATTAACATTCACGGTTACTTATTTATATGATGTCATTAATAGTCCCCTTTGGTGTCTTCTAGGAGAGGACCCAGGGCAATCATAGGATTAGTAAATAGCTATAATTGTACAATTAGTTAGTTTTCCTACCAAACTTAATACAAATGTATAAACTGTCCATTTCATTGTTTTTTTAGAAACTTCATCCATGCTACCATCTATGTGGTAATTACCTTTAAGATCCTTAATGGCTGGTGGTCAGTTTTCCAAAGGTGGGAAATTTCTAAGCAAACTTTAGCAGACCCAAGGGCTATGGCTCTGAAGATGTCCTTAAAGCTCTCTGATTTGGTTGTTCCTGGTTCCATTTTTATTTTATACATTTTGTTAGGAACATTTTCACAAAGGTTCCAGTAATACTCTTATAAAGACTATGGTATATTTTCTCATTAGGACATAAGGGTTATGTTACCTCGATCCTCACATTTTCTATTTTTTAAAAATTTTTGCATACAGTCACCAAATTGCACAATAGCAGTATCAACACCAATAAAGTTGATCTGAGTCACAATTATTGTCAATTGAATGTTTATACATAGTCCTAATGGGAGGAATTAAGTCATGTTTACTTTACAACTGGCCAGAAAATAATATGAGAAACTCCAAAATGGACATACAGGATGCTGAGGAACAAATCCCTTGATGTCACACATTTTCAGTGAGTTTAAGAAGTGACTAGAGAAATTTTTGGCCCTCATTTTTACTTTAAGTTTTGATTTTATATCACTAAAAGGACAACTTCAGGTGTCAGGAATGGCTTTTTCTTGACGAAGCAAACCAGACACGTACCTTATTATGTACTATTTGTCATTAGTTGAGAGTATATCAGCATCTTCCTTTACGAATGTTTCATGTGAATGTATTAATTGTGTTTTCCTTTTCTCCATTAATTTGAATTATTCTGTGAATAGCTATATAGTTCAGTTAGAAAATCTCTCACATACTTTGCTCTTTTTTTTAAGTTTAGAAGCTTATGTTGACGTCTTTGAAAACTCAAATGATTCTTTCTGCCTTTGTTCAGACAGACAGCTTTAAATTTCCGTTCCTTTATGAATGATAGTCTTAGGAAGGGATTTTATATACTCAATGACATTACGGTAACCTGGAAAGGAAGAGGTCTCATTCCTCAAATGCTGTCATTGCCAGGCATTTAAAACATATGATTTTATTATGTCGGAGAAACAGTATCAGGTTTGCCATGAAACTTTCTCCCACTATTTTAAGTGGGCAGAAAACTGAATTCCACGTGACAAATTGACTACAAAGGAAATTAATGCAATCAAGTCATTAGTAACAACTCTGTCCATATCTGCTAAATATTTTCAAACTATTCTAAAAAAACACACCCAGAAGGCAAACTAGCAGTGAATAGAAACAAAATGGTCAGCAGCGTGTGTCGCATGTTATTTGAATGGAAAGTAATTTATTGCGTCTGAAATAAAAGCTGTTTATTCTTGTGTTTCACTGTCTGTAACAATCTTTACAATTTATCTGTGAAAAAGTGAGAAACTGTACCTTTATTAGCATATGAATACTTGACACATCAAACTGGCTGTACACTAACAGAAGGACATTTGCTATTGGTGTATGCACACAGACAAAGCAGCCATTTTGGGGAAAAAATGAAATGGTGTGGGTATTTAACCCTTTACTTATCTGAAAAGCTTTACACCACTGCTTTTCATTGGAGCAGCTTGGCAGCTAGGGCCAGGCTATTTTCATAGCATGTGGAAGTAATGTGACCATGGATTAGATTTGTAATATTTTGGTAATATATCATTGGAGAAAAAGACCAGAATGAGACTAGGAATAAAAGATGTGTGTATGCTTGTGTGTATCTGTGTTTGTGTGTATGTGTGTGAGACTGTGGTGTGGGTGTGCATGTGCCAGGTGGGGGGAGGGAGGGAGTCTGCCAATGTGTGGAGTGTACAGAAATGAAACAATGCCTACGTACAGTTTTATTTTATGGCAACAACATAGTGGGCCTTGGGTCAGATGTGTGAAACTATTTCTCAAAGAAGCTGCATACATAATTGAGGCCCTCTGAAGGGTTCTCAGTTGAAGTTGCCAGGCTACATTCATTTCAAAAGCAGAGCCATTTGTTATCAAATTTAAATTAACTCTCTGAGCACTGAACTTGTATTTTAGAGCGCTGCTTTACTAACAGTACTTAAAATAGCTGAAAGGGGAAAAAATTGTGCCTAGAAAATGGAAACAACACAATTCCCATAAAGCCCTGAAATATTTCCTATATTTAGGCTTGCAGTATGCACTAATCTTTTACAGAATGAATTTGGAAGGATCTATTTTGACTGACTGTTAGCAAGCCTATGTTCTCCAATATAATTTTCATAGTGGAAGATTTCATTTTAAATCCATACAAAAATAGATACATAGTTCCAAATGACTTTTCATCTTTTATTGGGATGCTAAAGCTCCCCAATATTAAGTGACCTTTTCTACTATGTGACTTAGAATGCCAAAATACGTAAGTGATTGAATTGCACAGCATTTATCCTGCTCACACCAATGGATTTCAGTTCTTGATTCTAAGACCATCTTTTCGTCAAATAATATGGCTTCATTCATTACTTTAAGCTAAGTTGACTCAGACTAGCTAATGAACATTTTTATTAATTTTGCCAGTTGCTGACATATCCAAACAATGAAACCTTGATGGTGTTTTAATATCAACCACATAAAATACTGAATTTATGTTTGGGCCTCCTTGCAATTACATATCAAAGAAATTACTCTCCAATGTGCCTGAGACTGAATATATATTTTTTCTTTAGTTCCATATCAACAGCATAATTGTACATTGTTCTCTTTTAACTTTTTAAAACGTGGTCAAAGTTTTTTTTTCTACCTCCAAAGTCATCAAAGCTGCTATTTTCTACCTGAATTAGCTACTCATTTCATTTTTCTTCTTTCTGTTTCAATGAAAGTTGAAAACTAGTTATGGGTCAGACTTTTACTCTTGCTAACTTTATCACACAGACCTAAACATGGCATTCTGTACAATCATGTTTTTTTTTCCTTTTTGAAATACAAGACTTTTAATCTATATCCCTTCATTTTTGTAACATGCTGATTTGTTAGAATCAAATAAAGCTTGCAGCTTTACTTGTAGCTGTTGACACATATGTTAGTAAGACTGATTGAATTTCATCTCTTTAGTGTGCAAATAGACAATAGAATTTGCTTTGTAAAGGCATGATTTTAAATAGCATCAAAGATTATGGTGGTAAATAAAGGCTTTAAAGTAGGCACTGTAAGAAGACTTACCTTTCCAGGAGAGAGTACACAGAATGTCATTATCTTGGTTAACATTATTGTCTCCATTTGTAAACAATTAGTAGTTATCAGTTATTGCTACGGTTGCATAACACACAAGTGATATCTATAAATATTATAAAAATAATCTGAACATCCTTCAAAAAATGAAAGAGACAGGGAGGTACCATTTTACATTTCTTTCAAATTGTTGAATGAACATATACATATATACAGAAAGCCTGTCAGTCTAACTTTCTTACTTTCTAATAATATGTGTTATTTTAAAACCGCAAACCATTTGCTTATTTAAAGCTCTATGCAGCTAACAATACTACAAGGTTAGTAAATCCTACCAAGCACTCTTTGAGAATCTTGTTTATTTACTGGTAGAAGTAATGTACCATACTTGTGTATCCATGACAACACTGTAACATGCCAGAATGGTACTAGATCTTTTTTTTTTTTTGCAACTGCAATAGCAGATTAAAAGAGGCTAAATCTTATTAAATAGCAGAAGCTTTTCAAAAGATAAAACATAAGGCTTATGGGAACACATGAGACTTGCTCACGGTAATACATTTTTTTGCTATTTCAAAGCTTTGCTTGGGTCCATCCATTGATTGTAAATAGTTCTGAATGGCAAAAATATCAACACTATATAAAACTTTACATTTTTTCTAGTTTTTTCATAACACATCAGTGTATTTTGGTAGTGGCAAGGTTAAATTGTTAATATTGGTTTTATAAGTGCTACTAGCCTATATCAGATTTCTATCATCTAGGAATGTTTCTTGTTTTATAATTTTCTCGTTCTCATGCCAAGAGCCTCAATTAAAAGTGTTGAATAATCCAGAAGATTATTAACATAATTGCATACTTACATTTTAGAAGCCTTTTTGCTACTAATGTGATTCCTCTTTTGAGATTTGCTATCTTTTATTAGGATGATGTTATTCATGTGTAAAACATTCAGTTTAAAGAAAACATAAGATTTCTCTAATTCAATCTTGTTTTCTTTTCTTCTCTCTAGAAGAACAAAACCCTACTATTCAACAAAACTATTTTTAAAATAAATTTTTCCATAAATCCAAATGTAGTGGAGAGAGCCATCAGTTGCTCCCTTTCCCGTAATTAGTTCTGATTGGTCTAGTAAAAATTACAATATATCTGCTCTTCTCCTTGGTAATTTCAGAAGTATGCTAAAATTTATATTAAAAGATATTTGAAGTTGTTGATGTTTATTTAATTTTCTATTTTTATTGCCAAGATTATATATTTTAAGCCTGAGTTAGGCTCTGAAATTATCATGAAATTTATTTGAAGTGAATTGATTAGGCATCAATGTATTCTAAGTCTTCTAACACATTCGGCTTGGGACTTTCAATACCTGGTCACTCTGTATCCATTAAAATTATCTCAGGGGGGTGGGAAATGGCTATACTGGCACACAAAATTTCTTCATCAGTGTTCCATGAGGAGAAGAAGAAATCAAGTAAAAATTTGAGCAAAAAACAAATAGTTTCTCTTCAACCCTTTCTCTCCCCCTCTTTCTCTCCTTCCTTCTTCACCATTTCATTCCTTTCTGTCTCAATCTCTCTGTATTTGGTTCTCCTTTCCAACCCAATCAATCTACCATAAGTCAATCAACTCACACACAATATGTACTGGATAAACTGTGGTACACATATGGCCATGAATTTATTTGGTAAACATATGTCTTCACAGGCACTGGATATCCTGCCAGGAGTGAGATATTCCTTTTTGGGGAATGAGGATGGGAATTGCTTAACCACCTGCAGATGTTTTGCTGCAAAAGCAAAAGAGTTGCAGTCAAAAGGCCGCAAAATGTATAATTTGGATAATTTCCAGGTTTCTTTCTTTTTTTTTAAGGAAAAAAAGTTAACAGCATCCCCTTTCATCTATTTCAAGAAAATTTACAGTTATTTCCCTGTCCAGTTCTCACCCATTCTGAAGTAAGGACAAAAGACCAGGACTTAAGCTGTCCATCTGCTACATACTGATGCCCACTTTTTAATGCCGACTCATGTGTGCCCATGGGGCTGGAACTCTTTCATTCAGTGATTTCACAGCACTGTTGTATGTCGCAAAGACAAAAAAAAATCCAACACATTTTACAAGAACATCCTTTTAGCATTACAGGAGTAAGAGTCTTTCTTCATCATCCTCCCCTGCTCTCCAAAAATACATGCATACAGACTACAGGTGTAATGTGAGATTCATATCTTCAACATTCCCTGTCTCAACTAAATTAATTTTTTTTCACACAAGAACAGAATATTTCCTTAAAGTCCTACAATTCCACTAGCAGATCTGAAAGTACATAATTTACTTTCAGGATCCTGCAGTCAGACAACTGTTATGCCACCAGAATAATCAGAATAAATGATCCCATTGATCACAAGTTAGAAATGTGTCATCCCACAGAAGGAAGACTGCTCCTCTTCCTCTCTCTCTCCACTGGGCAAAACCTGAAGAGCTTGTGCAATATCTACTCTACTCTAACATTTTGCCAAGTATATAATGAATTCAATGTACTCCTGGGCATTATCATGTGAGTGTAGAGGGGCTACTCTACACTCACTGGGCTGCTCTAAGAACAGTGGCAGGGAGTTCTGGGGACAGCAGTCATGCAGGCTGCTACCACAGGAGAAAAGGCCAGGATAAGGCAGAGAAGACTCTCATCTCATCCCCATTACAGAAGCCATGAAGAAGCAGAATTTGGCAGAATGTCACAGTCTCCCTGCAGCTGGTTCTTAATGTCTGATCTCCCCAATGTTTTCAATAATTAAAGCACTGTCCACTCATGATGCTTTATTTGTATGTTTTCATCATTGTTCATGATTCATTTTCACATCATTGATAAAATGAATACATTTCATTCCAAGTGTACTAACCATGAAGAAGTCTATGTAGTCCCTTGATGAGGCTGGTGAGTGAATGTATTTGAAGGTTAAGAGAGCCTCCTTTCATATTATTTTGAAAATTCTTGTTGAAAAAGCCATATTTATTCATTCCTTTGCTCAGGAGCAATAACAGATATTTAAAGCACAGAGAGCATGTGCAACCATACTGGATTCTGTAGGCATGTGCAAAGCACAGATTAGACATGGCTTCCACCCAAGGGAGATTAAAATCTTATATTAGTAATCGAGTAAGATAGAGAAAGAAGGTAAAGATAAAGTAAGATAAAGACTAGGTAAAGTTAATAAGTAACAGTCAGCACTAGTCCTACTCATTCCATCCTCCATTCATTTACTGGTGCTAAAGACACTCTAGTTGTCTGTAGTATCATTTCTAGTGTTTAGTTAATATAAGTAGCCTTATTTCTTTATAGTGGGGTATCAGATATTGGAGTATCAGAGAAAATGCTTTAAATTCCTGAAACATCCATTACGTGAATAGATAGATATAGAGATAGTTATAGATGTATATGTTTATATATACATATAGATACGAAGCTCTAATTACGGTATCTACTTTGAAGCTCTTATGTAATACATAAATATACAAAATATATATAAATATACTACATAGCATACCATCTATATACATACATATATGTGTGTATACATTATATATATATGCATATATATGCACATGTATATAATTCATGTATATATGCATTAAGAAATTCAAACCAGAAATTTCTTTAGGCCTAATTAATAATAACCATTATAAAACTAAAGTAGCATTTAAAAAGCAATTAGAGGTTGCAACTTCAAAAGTGTCTATAAATATCAATTGTATCTGTAATATAATAACCAGTGTAAAAGGCCAATAAGATAAACATATAGATAATTAAAACCATTAACTTTTTTTTCTCTTAGGCAATTGGGGTTAAGTGACTTGCCCAGGGTCCACAGCTAGTAAGTGTCAAGTGTTTGGTCTGAGGCCAGATTTGAACTCAGGTCCTCCTGACTTCAGGGCCAGTGCTCTATCCACTGTGCCACCTAGCTGCCCCTTAACTTTTCTTTTTGGTATAGTTTGTGTGTTTGGGACAAAAATAGATATTAAAAGGGATGCTGTTGAACACTATAGTTAACAAAATGATTGAAACATCACAGGCAAGTGGAGGATTATCCAGAAGTGATTTCATGATTTGTTTGGCTATTACATGATGGAGGAATTATTTCACTAGCATTTCACTTATTTTAAAAGGTTAGGGTTGATGAAAAGCTCCTATTAAGATAGGGGCATGAAAGGGCATGAAAGGGTACAGAAAAGTACAGTTTCCCCATATATACCGTTAAAGGGTCATCAGCTCAAAAAGTTATTGAGAAATCCAGAGAAACACATTGGTAAGCTCTTTTGTACAGCCTAGAAATGTACAAAAGATGGCCACTACTATATTAATGGAAGAAAGATCTGCCAGGAAAGCCACGATGGGATCAGGTGAACAGACTAAAAGCTGGCCAATTCTTTTGACAAGGGAAGCCCCAGAGGGAATAGAAGATCAAAGCGGTGCCTGATTATGGAGAAACAATGATATTCAGAAGGAAGCAGCACCAGTGTCGCTCAGACTCAGGTTGAGCAGGGTCTCACTTCTAGCATATAGCCCAACCTGCAGAGGAATAGCTAGGGCAAGAATCCCAGACCAAAGAGAAGCTTATATTTCTGTCACTCTGAACCAACACATCTTACCAGCTGTCTAACAGCAATGGAATCAAGTAGAACTCTATGCTTACATAGACTAGAGCACAGGCCAGGAACTTGCAGAGCTCTCAGATCATGGGGCCAGTAATCACACTTTGCCCTGGATCAGACCACTTTGGGAGCACTGAATATTTGCTGGTCTCCTGCCTGTCACTGAGATTCTGGAATAACACAATATTCAGTACCCAATGAAAGCAGCAAAAGGAACAGCCTAAACCTTCCCTCCAGAAGCATATCAGAGCCAAGGCCTGATATCAGGTCCAAAGTTCAGAAGTAGGCTGAAAGAATGGAAAGACAAACCAAAACAACAACATAAGAATTCCATCATAGTGAGCTATCATGATGGCAGAAATGCTCAAAATACAAACACAAAAGGCAAGAATGACTACAAAAATCTACTAGCAATGTCTCAGAGGAAAAAAATGCCACTTGGGCTCAAAATCAGCTAGAATTGCTAGAAGAAATGAAGCAAGGGTTTAAAAAAAGAGTTAAAGAATTTTTTTTTAAATAAATGGAATGAGAGCACTTGAGGGAAAAAAAAGACAAAGAACTGAGAGATATGGATAAAAGAACTGAGAGGGGAATTAACAACTCAGCATGAGAGGTACAAAACCTGCCCAAGGAAAAAACTCCTTGAAAACTCAAACAGAACCAAATAGAAGTCAATGGCTTCATCAGAAAATGAAAAATATTAAAACAAAGTCAGAGGGTGGAAAAAAATATAGAAGAAAACATGAAGTATCTCATGACAAAAAGCAACTTACTTGGAAAACAGAGCAAGGAGTAAAAGTTAAGAATCATTGTACTATGAATGAGCCTAGATATTATATTTCAAGAAATCACAAAAGAAAACTGACCAGATCTCTTAGAACCAGAATGCAAAATGGAAAAAATAAAGAAGTTACTTGTCATCTCTTGAAAGAAACTCCAATATAGCAGCTCTTTTTGTAGTGTCAAAGAATTAGAAAATGAAGGGATGCCCATCAATTGAAGAATGGATGAACATGGATGTGGTATATGGATGTAATGGAATACTATTGAGTGAAGTGAGCAGAATCAGAAGAACCCAGCAACAGTAACATTGTACAATAACCAACTTTGATAGATTTAGCTTTTCTCAACATTGCAATAATCTAAGACAATTCCAAAAGACTCAAGATGGAAAATGCTATTCACATCCAGAGAAAGAATTATGAAGTCTGAAAGCAGATTGAAGCACACTATTTTCTCTTTTTTATTTTTCTTTCTCGTGGTTTTCCCCTTTGGTTCTAATTCTTCTTTACAACATGACTAGTGTGGAAATATTTTTAATCTGATTGTATATATAGCTTATATCAAATTTCATGCTGTCTTGGGGAGATTGGAGGGGGAGGAAGAGAGTGAAAATTTAGAACTCAAAATCTTATAAAAATGAATGTTGAAAACTAATAATAAATTAATTAATTAAAAAAATAAAAAGGAAAGAAACCCCAAAATGAAAACTTCCAGCAACATGAAATTCAAAATCTAGAGCTGCCAGGTAAAAAAAAAAATATTGCAAACAGCCAAAAGAATTTGAGTACTGAAGAACGACAGTAGGGTTCTCACACAATTAAGCAGCCACAATTGTAAAGGAATGGAGAACTTGAAATATGATATTCCAGAAGGCAAAGGATATGGACTTACAACCAAAAGTAACTTACCCAGAAAAAAACTGAGTGTAATACTACCAGGGGAAAAATGGAGCTTTTATGAAATTAAAAACTTCCAAGCATTCCTGATGAAAAAACTAGAACTGCAAACAAATTTTGAATTTCAAACACAGGAGTGAAGAGAAATATAAGAAGGTAAACATAAATGAATAATGATAAAGGACTAAACAAAGATAAGCTAACTGTATTCAAATATAGGGGAATGTTTACGTGTCCCTCTCAACTCCATGATCATCAGGTTTGATAAAGGGAATCCAATTAGTCAAGGTCTGGAATTGGTTCTATCATGTCCTGATGATCTTATGGAAAGAATGGAAAGAGAGGGGAAGAGGAAATGGAAGATTGGGGCAAACTATCTCACAATCAAGTGAGATCTATATAATCAAAGAAGTGGGGAGAGGTGGGGCTGACTTGAACCATACTCTCATTTAAACTTGTCAAACGAAATAAGAGTGCACATATCCACACAAAGTTGAGTACAAAATTACATTTCATTCGACAGGGAAATAGGAGGAAAAGGGGTGAAAGGAAGAGGAGGCATTAAAAGAAAGGTAGATTAAGGGAGGGATTATTCCTAAGCAGAACAAACTATGGAGGCACAAAAATGTTTGTAACTTTTTGAGATGGCAAAGAATGGGAATTTGAGGGAGTGTCCATAAATTGGAGAATGGATGAACAAGTTATATTATACAAATGTGACGGAATACTACTATGCTGAACTCTTAACAGTATAATGACCAATCATGATTACAGAGAACTAATGATGAAGCATTCTACCTACCTCCTGATGGAGAGTTGAAGGATTCAAAATGCAGAATGAGACAAATATCTTTTTAGATTTAGCCAAGTCTTTTTATTGACCATACATGTGTGCAAATGGTTTTGTTTTCCTTGTTTTCCAATTGGGAGTAGGAGGGTGAAAAGGTGAATTGAATGTGATTAAAACAAAATTTTTAAAAAAGAATTGGAGGATTAATTAATGTCATAGGAACACAGATAATCCATGAAAGAAAATCAAAGTAATATGATAACATACTAAAACTTTTGGGATGAAGCTAAGAAATTCAAAGAAAAAGGGAATGTCAGAAATGAAAAGGGAGTATTCACAACAATTGAAATAAATTATAAATTATTTTGCCCAGCTATATTCCCACAAAATTTTCAAATTAAATGAATTTTTAAATTATAAAATACTTATTAGATTAACAGAATAAGAAATAGAGAAATTAAACACCAACTTTAGAAAAAGAAGTTGAAAGGTCAGTTTCAATGAAAAAAGCTCAAGGATCAAGAATTTTAGAAGTTAATTTTAATTCAATTGGGACAGAAATGTAGGCTGGTGAATTTGAAATTGCCTAGTATGAGACGAGGCTGAAATACTTAGAGACCCAGCTCCTAAGGAAACCAACATCAGAGGTGAGATCAAAAAGTAAACAACAGTAGAAAAAAGGCGGAAGAGACTAAAATTGCCAAAGATCTCAGGAAGAAGAAAACTCAAAGACCTTAGAATAAGCAGAAAAATCAACAGGGAAAACACTAACAGCAGAAGGAAATATGGCTTCTAGATCTAATAAAGGAGTTGAAGCGTCTATGGATAAATACTGCAAAATGAAGAAAAACAATCCAACCCTTGATGAGATAGAATGTGGGAACATGAACCACAACATATGGTTCAAAAGAGAAATGAGAATTATGAGAGCAGATTTCAACCTGCACAGCAAAAAGTAATGGTCAGAATAGAAAAACTAGAATCATTGGTGGCAAGCCTCACCAAACAAATAAGAGAGAACAATAGATTGAGAATGGAAGTATGTAGAAATGAAGGACAATCTAGAAGAAGAGAAGCAAAAAAAAAAAACAACCCAAGAACATTAAAAGAAAACACACTATGTGAGCAAAATATACTGATCTTGAAGACAGTGTGCATAGAAACAACCTAAGGATGACAGGACTTCTAGAAGAACATGACAGGAGAAAAACCTTAGCACTATAATGGAGTAAATAATAGAAGAGAACTTCTGAACATAGGAAATAAAATACCAATTGAAAAAAAACCTCATAGGTTACCTCCATTAAAAAAAAAATGCTAAAAACTCCACGGCAAAATAATGGTTAAATTTAACATAAATTAAGAAGTTAAAAGCTCATCAAGTCATTAAGTGAAAGACTTTCAAATACAAAAAAAAAAGATATTTGAGTAACATGAAAATATTTCGCATCCACCAGAAAATTCGAGGGAACAGAAAAAATGTGTTCTGAAGAGCAAGGGACCTTAGGCTGAAGCCCAGAAAGACATACTCGGCAAGTTTGAACCTCACCATACAAGAAAAAAGGTGGATATCCAATAATAAAGAAGAATTTAAAACATTTTTAGAAAGAAAGCTAGAACTAAAGAGGTTATTTGCTTCTTGAACACCCCAAAGAGTAGAAATTCAGGATGAGTGAATAATGCAGCAGGTGAGGACAGTAACAACAGACTGACAATAGAGAGACCAGTAAGAAACTTCATTCTAAATGTATGCAAGAAGATGGGGTGAAAGGCGAAGTCTGATGGAGATCACAGTGATGGGCATGGGGCATTATGGACAGAACCTGCTGAGACCCTGCCTACAGGAAAATTGAAGTTTTTGTTGGACAATATAACATGGGAGATTACATTAGTAGATAGGAAGAGAGGATGGATACTGAAGAGAGTGAGAGAAATCCTTTTTGGAAGGGTTGCAAAATACATGAAATCTTAAAAACTAATGAATAGCAGTAGTTGAAGGGGAGGAGAGGAAAGGAGAATCTTCTTGACTAATTGAGAGTGGAAAAAGAGGTGAGAGGAATAATTATGTAACCAGATGAAAGCAGAAGAGAAAAAAAGACCTAATTAGCAAAACCTCAAAAAGAAATGGGTGACAAAAAAGAAGAAGGGATCAGAGGTGAGGGGAAAAGAGTCAGTGGGAATAGGGCCACCTTACAAAATATTAAGGTAAAGTAACTGGAGGAATATAGTACTATTAGAGGAAGTAGAAGAGGAAAAAAGAACATAGCTTGAAAAACTGGTAAGAGACAGATGGAGGAGAATAAAAACCTGGAAGAATACTTGGGATAACTATGATGACGCAAAAAATAGAAGTCGTCAATAAAAATGTCAAAAATTCACAAAAAAATCACTGAAAAAGAATTTAATTCTATCAATGTTATTAACACTTCAAAGAAAAGTTCTAATAATGTATAAACCTTTTGTATAAATATGAAAATCAGGAAGAGATCCTATCAAATTCCTTCTATAATACAAATATTTTCTCTACACTTAAGCCAAGGAAACCAAAGAAGAGAAGAGAGACTATAGACCAAATTCTCTATATGCCAAAATGTTGAATAAAATGTTAACATATAGACTATAGTAATTTATTTAAACTATTATATGCCTTGAACAGGTTGAACTCATACCAGGAATTCAGGGTTCTTTTTCTTCTATTTTAGGAAAACTATAAATGAATTTTTTTTCATTTTGTTATTTATTAATATCTTTTGTTTTAACATGTCACTTCTTTTTAAAAATTATATATTTATTTTTTTTATTTTCCCTAATCACAGGTAAAAACATTTTTAACAATTCATTTTTAAAAATTTTGAGTTTCACATTTTCTCCTTCACTCTTTTTCTTCCCCCCCTCATTGAAAAAGAAAGCAATTTGATATAGGTTATGCATGTACAGCCATGCAAAATACTTCCATATTAGTCATGTTGTGAAAGAAAATACAGACCAAAAGATATAGTTTTAAAAAATTGTACTTTGTGAAAGAAAATACAGACCAAAAAATAGTTTTGAAAATCGTACTTTGATCTGCATTCAGACTCCATCAGCTCTTTCTCTGGAGATTTATAGCAGTTTTCATCATTGGTCTTTCAGAATTGCCTTGGATCATTGCACAATATTGCAGTTACTGTATACAATGTTCTCCTGGTTCTACTCCATTCCTTTTGCATATGTTCATATAAGTCTTTCTAGGTTTTTCTGAGAGCACCCTGCTTGTCATTTCTTATAGCATAATAGTATTCCATCACAATCATATGCCACAATTTGGTCAGCCATTCCCCAATTCATGGATATCCCCTCAGTTTTCAATTATTTGCCACTACTAAAAGAGCTGCTATAAATATTTTTGTACATACAAATCTTTTTCTTTTTGTTTCATATTTTTTGGGACATAGACCTAGTAGTGGTATTGCTGAGTCAAAGGGTTTGCATGGTTTTATAGTCCTTTGGGCATAGTTCCAAAATGTTCTCCAGATTGATGGAATCAGTTCACAATTCCACCAACAATGGATTAGCTTCTCAATTTCCCCATATCCCCTCCAATCTTTATCATTTTCCTTTTCTGTCATATTAGCCAATCTAAAAGGTGGAGGTAGAACTTAAGTTTATTTTAATTTGCATTTCTGTAATCAATAGTGATTTAGAGCATTTTTCATAAAATTGTAGACAGCTTTGATTACTTTGTCTGAAAACTGCCTGTTCATATTCTTTGACCATTTATCAACTGGGGAATGACTCTTTTTTAAAATAAATTTAACTCAGTTCTCCAATGTTTGAGAAATGAGGCCTTTATCAGAGAAACTTACTGTAAAAAAATTTTCAGAGTTATAATTACTAACTATATTTCACTCCACCCTATTTTTCCCCCTGTTTATCCTATTCTCTCCTTTCACCCTGTCCATTCTCAATAGTGTCTTGCTTCTGACTGCTACCTAATTGAATCCACTCTCTTTTCTAACAGTCCGTCTCTTAATTTCCTCCCTTTCCTGTTTTCCTGTGGGATACGATAGATTTCTATACCCAACTGAGTTTACATATTATCCCTCTTTGAGCCAATTCCAATGAGAGCGAGATTCAAGAGCTCCCCCTCACTTCCCCCATCTTCCTATCTACTATAAAAGCTCTTTTGGACCACTTTTATGTGAGATAATTTATTCTGTTCTACCTTTCCCTTTTCCCTTCTTCTTTCTCACCCTTCAATTTTATTTTTTTCCATATCCCATCATTTACAACTCACACCCATACCCTCTGTTTATGTATACTCTTGTCCTATAATGAGAAAGTTCTTAGGCGTTACAAGTATCATTTTCCAATGTAGGAATGTAGACAGTTTAACCTTATTGAATGCCTTATGATTTCTTTTTTCTGTTTACCTTTTTATGCTTCTCTTGAAGCATTTGAAACTCACTCTGGTCTTTTCATCAGGATTGATTGAAAGTCCTCTATTTCACCAAATATCCATTTTTCTCCTGAAGGATTGTACTCAGTTTTGCTATGTGAGTCTTTGTTGTAATCTTAGCTTCTTTGTCCTCTGGAATATCATAATTCTAAGTCCTCTGATTCTTTAATATAAAATCTGCTAAATTTGTGTTATCCTGACTGTGGCTTCATGATATTTGAATTGTTTCTTTCTGGATGCTTGCAGTTTTTTCTCCTTGACCTGGGAACTCTGGAATTTGGCTATAATATTCCTGAGAGTTTTCATTTTGGAATCTCTTTCAGGAAGTGATCAGTGAATTCTTTCAATTTTTATTTTATCCTCTGATTCTAAAATAGCAGGGCAGTTTTCCTTGATAAGTTCTTGAAAGATGATATCTAAGCTTCTTTTTTGGATCATGATTTTCAGGTAGTCAAAAAATTCTTAAATTATCCTCCTCAATTTATTTTCCAGATGAGTTATTTTTCCAATGAGATATTTCAAATTTTTTCCTATTTTTTCATCCTCTTCATTTTGTTTTATTGTTTCTTGATGTCTCATGGAGTCATTAGAGTTTACTTGCCCAATTCTAATTTTTAAGCAATTATTTTCTTCAGTGAGCTTTTATACCTCTTTTTCCATTTAGCTAATTTTACTTTATAAAGAATTCTTTTCTTCAATGAATTTTTATATATCTTTTCCCATTTGGCCAATTCTACTTTTTTATGGAGTTTTTCAGTGGATTTTTGTGCCTTTTTACAATTTGGCCTATTTTTTTTTTTAAGGTGCTATTTTCTTCATAAATATTTTGTGCCTCCTTTCATGATTTTTTTATGCATTACTTTTTTCTTTTTTTTTTTTTTCAATTTTTCCAGCCTCTCTTATTTGGTTTTTAAAATCCTTTTTGAAGGGGCAGCTAGGTGGCACAGTGGATAGAACATTGGCCCTGGATTCAGGAGGACCTGAGTTCAAATCCAGCCTCAGATATGTAACACTTACTAGCTGTGTGACCTTGGGCAAGTCACTTAACCCCATTGACTAGCCAAAAAAAAAAATCCTTTTTGAGCTCTTCCAGGAATTCTTTTTGTACCTAAGACCAATTCACTTTTTTTTTGAGGCTTTGGATAGAACAGTTTTGACTTTGTTGTCTTCTCCTGAGTTTGTGTTTTGATTTTCTCTGTCACCATAGTAGCTTTCTAAGGTCAGATTCCTTTTTTTGTTCTTTGCTCATTTTCCCAGCCTATTTATTGACTTTTAACTTTATGTTGAAGTTGGCCTCTGATCCTGAAGTGGAGGGGGCACTATCCCAAGCTTAAGGTTTTTCATGCAGCCATTTTCAGAGCTAGTTCTAAAGGCCTATAAGTTTCCCTTCCTTCAAGGTAGTATGATCTAAGGAGGGGAGTGGCTTGACTATGGTCTATGACTGATCAATCACAAGCAGTCTTCTCTGCCCTGGAACTGTGACCAGGTTCCTGCTCCCATGTGGCCACAAGCTGTAGTGTGCTTGTGCTCCTGCTCCCTCTGGAACTGCATCCCAGGACTGTGACCTTGAACTGCAACCTGGATTAGTTTATGGGCAAAACAAAAGAATCCTGCATCCAGTGTCAGCAAACGGATCCCTATAATCTCCTTCTGACAAGTTATACAGCCTCCTTACCATAAGTGGGCTGAGAGTTCATGCTTCCTCCACTGATTCAGTGACCCCCAAGGCCTGCTACTGGTTTGCTGTCATGTGGCCTGAAGTAGAAGGCCTGTACTGGACCTGCCTGCTCTGGACTGCACTCCACTCTTGTGTGCCAGACCTTTCCTACAGACCTCCTAAGTTGTCCGAGCTAGAAAATTGTTTCACTTCATCCTTTTGTGGGTTCTGCCACTCCAGAATTCATTTCAGGTGATAATGTTGTTTAGAGGGAATTTGGGAGAGCTCACTTAAGTCTCTGCCTTTTCTCTGCCATCTAATGTATTATATCTTATCATGGGTAAAATCATTGGTGCCAGAACAAACCAGAACCAAAAACAAAATCTAACCCAAATCAAAAATTTAGAAACCAATGAGAGTTTATTGAATCTTCTAGCAAGGGAACCCCACCCCTACATGGGCGGAGACTCAGTTTTTAATTTAGTTTTCAATTTAGGCAGGAGATGAATTAGGTATGGGGTACCTTAGGATTGAACAGGGCTGTTGCTGGGAGAAAGTAACAAAAAAAGGCTCTTCTTCAGGTTAGCTATCTCTTGTAACCCTGCCCTAATAGATAGGACTGCTATTTCACTAGAAAGATAGGTCCCAGAGTGGAAGATGAAACACAAACAGGAACTGCAGACAAAATGGAGTTTCTTTGGTTTACTCTGCTACCCACAATATTAATAACAAGAACAAAATAAATCATAGTATACCACTAGATGTGGGGGAGGGAAGCTTTTGACAAAATATGAAACTAATTTCTGTACCAAAAAAATTAAGCAACATAGAAATAAATCAATTTCTAAAGTGACTGATAGTACCTATCTAAATGCAAGAGCCAGCATTATATGTAATGGAGAAAAACTAGAGCCATTTCCAATAATATCACGGTAAAGCAAAGATGTCCATTATTATGACTATTTTTTTCCATATAGTGCTAGAAATGCTAGCTATGGCAATCAGACAAGAAAAAGAAAGTGATGGAATAATTATAAAGAAGAAACAAAATTATTACTTTTTACAGATGATATGATGTTCTAATTAAAGAATCCTAGAGAATTAACCTACATTAATTGAAACAATGACCTCATCAAAGTAGCAAAATATAAAATAAATTCATATGAATAATCAGCTTTTCTTTCTATCTCCAGTGCTTAGCATAGTGCCTGGTACTTAGTATGCATTTAATAAATTATTGGCTAACTGACTATTACCCACAAAACACAGCATGAAAAAACAAAAAGGGAAATTATGTTCAAAAATAACTACAGAAAGTATGAAACATTTGGGAGTGCACTTACTAAGATATATGCAAGTATTATATAAGCACAACAATAAATATTTATTCAGAAATACAGAACTAAATATTTAGAAATATATTTATTGCTCATGATTAGTCCATTCCAATGTAATAAGTGGTTCCTAAATTAATTTATTCATTTTTATGACAATCAAATTATTGTTATTCAGTTGTATCCAACTTTTTGTGACCCCATTTGGAGTTTTCTTGGCAAAGATTTTAGAGTGGTTTGCCATTTTCTTCTCCAGCTTATTTTACAGATAGGAAACTGAGGCAAACAGGGTTAAATGACTTCCCAGGGTCACATAGCTAGTAAGTGTCTGAGACCAGATTTGAACTCATGAAGATGAATCTTCTTGACTACAGGCCTAGCACTCTATCCACTGTGCCACTTAGCTACTCACCAATCAAATTACTAAGGAGTTAATTTAGAAAGCCAGCAAAACAACAGAATTCATCTGGTGGATCAATGATGGAGATAGTCAACATTTGTTAAGTACCTAATATGTACTTAATAAACCCTGTGCTAAGTGCTAGGGTTGGAAAGAAAGGCAACAGACTGTCCCTGCCCTTGGGGAAGGAGTTCATTGTCTAATAAATATTTACAAACAAGCTATATCAGGATAAATGGAAAATATCAACAGACAGAAGGCACCAGAATTGAGTATTAGTGGAAAAAGCTTTCTATGAAAGATGGGATTTTAGTTGATACTTGAAAAAATTCAGGAGGTATAGATGAAGAGGGAGCATTACTGGCATGAGGAAAGGAGAAAGAGGGAGGGAAAGGGAGAGAGAGAGAGAGAGAGAGAGAGAGAGAGAGAGAGAGAGAGAGAGAGAGAGAGAGAGAGAGAGAGGGAGGGAGGGGGGGAGAGGGAGAGGGAGAGAGAAAGAGAGAAGTTTTTTTCCGGAAAGGAATGTAAAAAAATATAAAATTTAAAAAACAGTGCCACTGGATGAAAGAGTATATAGGGAGATATAAATGTAAGAAGACTGGAAAGGGGTGGAAGGATTTTATATTGCATCTTAGAGGTGATAGGGGAGCAGCTTCTAGAATGTATAGAGTAATAATGAGAAAAAGTGAGAAAGAAGGGGAATTAGAAATGTCAGCACTCAAACTATACTGCAAATTACTAATCATTAAAACTATGTGGCACTGCTTAAAACAGAAAAGTTGATCATTGGGAGAGATTAGAGATATGAAAGAAAGAAATGAATATAGTATTATAGTGTTCAATAAGGCCTGAAGATATCAAATATTGGGGTAAGGACTCACTATCAAAAAAAATTGCTGGAAAAACCAGAAAGTAGTCTGGCAGACATTAGGTTTAGAACATCTTAAACAATGTGCCATGATAATCTCCAAATGCATGCATGACCTAAATATAAAAGGATGCACCATAACCAATCAATCAACAAGCATTTCTTAAGCATTCATCATGTGCCAGGCAGTAAATACTAAACACTGGGGATACATAGAGAAAAAGGAAAAACCAGTTCCATTGCTCAAGAAGCTTATTTTCTGATTGAGAAGGTTACATATACATGTCAGTATATATAAGGTAAACATACAGTAGTTGAAAGATAGCCTTATAAAGGAAGGCATTAGCAGCTGGGGAAGTGATAAAGGCCTCTTAAAGGAAGTAGAACTGAAGGTCAGTCTTGAATGTAGTCAGGGATTCTAAGTTAAAGGCTAAGAGGGAGAGCATTCCAGGCATGAGAAGCAGTTAGTGCATGGGGACAAAGACAAAAGATTGAGCATTAAGTGTGAAAAACAGCAAATAGACCAGAGTGGATGGCCTATAGGGTATATGGAGGGTATTAATAAGTGAAAAGATTAGAAATACAAGATAATTGCATAACAATTGTGAAGCCCTTAAAACCAAACAGACATTTTATTTTATTTTAGAGGTGACAGGGAGCCATTGGGGTTTGTTAAATATGTTTGTTTGTAGAGGCAGAATGACATAGTCAGACCTTTGCTTTAGGAAGATCATTTTGGCCCTAGGTTAGAGCAGTGAAAGACTAGAGGTGGAGTCTAGTTAGAAGGCTATTGAAATGGTCCAAGCAAGAGTTAATGAGGGTTGGAACTAGGATCCTAACTTCATGAATAAAGACAAGGGGGTTTATGTGAGCAATGTTATAGACAAAGAAATGTTAGCATCTAACTGGATACATGGGATGTGGGAGAGTTGAACCTGACAATGAAGTCACTAACATTAGTGACGGTGAGGATGGTGGTACCCTAAACAGTAGAAGTTTAGAAAAGGATATGGTTTTGAGGAAAAGTTAATGAGTTTTGTTTTGGGCATGTCGAATTTGAAGTGATTGAGGGATATCTAGTTTGAAATGTCCAATAGGTAGTTGCTGATATAGGACTGGAAAACAGGAGAAAGACTAGGGCTAGATGATTACGTTTGGGAATTATATGTATAGAGATGAGAATTGAACCCATGGAGACTGATGAGATCAAGTAACAGGGGAAGAGGGTGGGAGAGAAAGAGAGACACACACACACAGAGACAAAGAGACACAGAGAGGCAGAAAGAGACACATACAGAGAGACAGAGAGAGAGACAGAGAGACACACACAAAGAGAGAGAGAGGGAGAGAGAGAGGAAGAGAGAGAGACACAGAGAGAGAGAGAAAGAGAGAGAGAGAGTGCCTAGAACATAGCCTTGCAAGTCTCCCACAGTTAATGGGAGTAACAAGTAACATGGCTTAAGATTCAACAAGGAACCTTAAAAGGGGTAAAACAAGAAGTAAGGGGAAGGGGAGACCCCATAAGAATTTTTAAAAAATCAAGAAAGAGCATACATGAGGGGAAAAATGGTCAACAATGCCAAATGTTACAGAATGATCAAGGACGGGGGGGGGGGGGATGCCATTAGATTTGGCAGTTAAGAGATCCCTGGCTACCTTAGAGAAAAGAGTTGCAATTAAATGATAAGGTCAGCAGCCAGATTCCAGAGTTTAGAAAAGATGAGAAGAGAAGAAGCAGAGGCATCAAGTTTAGATGGCTTTTTCAAGGAGTTTAGTTGAAGATGAGAGGAGAAATACAGAAAGATAGCTAGTAGACATCATAAGATCTAGTGAGAGTTGCTTAAAAATGGGGAGAATTGGGACTGTTTTGTAGGAAGCAGATAGGGAGCTTTTAGACAAAAGGATATTGACATTCAGGGACAGGTAGTTGGGAGGATGGTGGAAATAATCTGTTGTAGAATACAGGAGAGAATGAGGTCTATTGTGTAGAATGTTTTAACTTGCCAAGCAAAGGAGCCATCTCATCATCAGAGATTGTACTGAAAGAGGAGATAGTGGGGAATGAGGTCAGAAGGGCTTGAGATGAAGAAGAGGGGAGAAGAGGGAGCTCTCAAGAATGGTCTCAAGCATAAGCAATTAGAGGAGAAAAGATGATTTTCATAGTCCTGGCTAAGGGAAGAATTCTTGACCAAACAGGGGAATTACAGGAAATAAAATGGAAATTTTTGATTACACACAACTGAAAAGTTTTTGCATAAACAAAAGACATGAAGTTAAAATGAAAGGATATTCTTATCTGGGAGAAAATCTTTGTAGAACATTGCTCTGACAAAGGTCCAAAGGAAAGGAGGGAGAGAGAGAGAGAGAGAGACAGAGAGAGAGAGAGAGAGAGAGAGAGAGAGAGAGAGAGAGAGAGAGAGGGAGAGAGAGGGAGAAAACATCAAGGAAGCACTTTTTAATGCTCAGAAGAGAATAGAAAGAGGTTCAGAGGGAAACAGAGAAAGAAGACACCTTTTAGAATTAATATATTGAATTTAATGTATACTTCAACAAACACACACATTCCATACACAATACTTTTTCTGTTCTTTATATATGGAAATGTACATTTTTGATGTTCATTGTTTGTTTTATTGTTTGTTAATTCACAATAAAAAATTAATGTTAAAACACAAGGTTATAAATAATGCATTTGTATTATTCTTCATTATTGCTAAGTACCTTGCATACAACATTTAATTTAATCCTCGAAAAAACTCTAGTATTCAGGTATTATTATATCCATTAGTAGTTCGGTATCCATTTTACAGATGAGGAAATTGAGGTTTCCTCAACATTATATGTCTGATATGTGGGACAGTCAGGATCAGAATCCAGGTCTTTTGATTAAATTCCATTGCCTTTCCCACTACATCATGTTGGCTCTCTGAGGCAAAGGTAACAACTATTTTTCCAGAAATGTATCCAGATGGGAAGAAAGTTGGTTTCCAAATATGCCTAGATTGCTAACACAGAAGAGAAAGAACCCAGTGATGTTCAAAGGCAGAGCATCAAAGAGGTGGCACTGTACAACAACAGCCTGAGATGGCTCTAACTTGTTCCACTACTCTAGAACTGCATTCCATCCTAGAGAGCAAGAGCAATGGAATCCATGAGCATGTATACAAACTGTTTAGTATATTAACTGTTGATTATCTGGGCATTAACTTTTGCGTGATTGACAGATTAATGGGCTCAATGGCCTAGCTTGGTGACCGGCTGAAAAAATAGGTTAGAATAGAAAAAGAGTAAAGACAGCAAAAGTGGGAGAAGGGTTTAGGTAGTCTAGAACAGTGGTTTCCAAATGTTTTTAATCATACAATCCTACTTATTTCCAATGTAACACATATTATATACTATACATATGTTAATATATATAGTATACATATGTAGTATGCATTATATATACACATATTATAGTATACATATTATAGCATAGTATACATACACTAACAAATATGTGCATTGTAAAGTACATGCAAAAATAGAAAATGTAAAAGGATATAATGGTGATGAAACAATATTTGATCTTGAGTCAATAGAGAGCCACTGGAATTTATTGAGTAGAGAAGTGATATCATCAGACCTAATCACTTTGGCAATTATGTGAAGGGAAAATTGGAAAGGGGAGAGATGAGGCTTTGTTGTTCAGTCATTGCAGTCATGTCTGACTCTTCATGACCTCATTTGGAGTTTTCTTGGCAAAGATGGTTGGCCATTTCTTTCTCCAGCTCCTTTTACAGAGGAGGAAACTGAGGCAATCAAGGTTAAGTGACTTGCACAGGGTCACACAGCTAGTAAATGTCTGAGGCCAAATTTAAACTCTGTTCTTCCTGACTCCAGGCCCACTGTTCCATCTACTGCACCACCTACTCCCTTGAGGCAGACAAATCAATTAGAAGGTTATTGCAATAGTCCAAGTTAAATATCATGAGGGTCTGGACTAGGGTTGGAGGTATTTGAGTACAGAAAAAGAGACAGATACAAAAGATGTTGTGGAAGAAAAAATGACAGGATTTGGCAACTGACTAGATATGTTAGATGAGAGGAAGTGATGAGTTGAGAATAACACTGACATTTTGAACTTGGTCACCTGGAAAGATGGTGGTGCCCTTGATAATAATAGGGAAGTCTGGAAGAGTGGTAAAAGTTTTGGGGAAAAGATAAAGTACAAGAAAGCTGATGCAGATTGAAACCTGTTCATGGCTTATTATCTAATATGACTTATTCTATCCCACTGAAAATGAAAAGGAGGAAGAATCCTGACCCTAATTGGGCCCTAACTCACCAGCCACTCCCCTGGATCACAGAAATTGTCATAGCCACAAGCTGACCTGGGAGAACAAGGTGTGAGGACTTTGGGGTGAGGAGAAATTTTGTCTGTGAAGCTGCTTTGAGTGTTAGTTTATAACTTTCTTTGGGGCCAAAAACATGGGAGTTCAGCAAAGTAAGGGGGCATTATGGGGAAAGAGAGTGGTATAATTGTGTTGGAAACAAGGCTACAATTGGATATCTCAAGGACGGTGGGATATGACAAGTTGGTTGAACACACACCCTATGGAGTCATACCACAGACTCCACTTTGGAGAACATTGGTTTAATCTATGTGGTCGGGACCCAATGGAAGACCTAAATTTTCAGGGCAGTGGGATGGTTGCTCACTGGGTTATTTTTCAATCTAGATTGACATTGAAGGGAATAATGAAATGAGTGTTTCCAAAAATTAGAGAGAAATTTCTCATTGGAGAAATACTTGTACAAGAGGGGAAAATCTCTTGCCACTGTTATTGTCATGATAGAATTAGTTGGGTGCCTGGGTCCAATGTACATGGGACATGCTCAAGTATTAATAGACTTTAGGGTATCAGGAAGTTATATTGTTTGGAACTCCCCTCTACCAGAAGATTACATTTAAGTTAGTGGTTATGGTGGAAGGTCAAACCTGGTACAGGTGAAAGGAAAGGAATCAAGTATGATATAAGATCAACCTGCTCACATAGCTGCTGAAAGATGTTACAGATCATCTTAAAGGATGACCATTGTTCCCCTTATTGATTAGAATTCATGATAAACATAGGTTTCCTCAAGCAGGAAATACTAAGAAAAGAGCCACAAATGTGTTAAAGATTCATTCAAATTGTCGCCTCATTCAAGAGACAAGTTAATACTGTCATTACCAAGTGAGGCCCAATAATCTTGAGTGGGTAAGGACAGGCTTTAAAAGTAATCACTGGGTGGACAAACATTATCTATGTTACTATTGTTCTAAAGTCTACTCCCAGAGTTCCACGATTCCAGAATAATAATTTGGTTGATGCTCTTGCCCTGATCTTGGCATATAGTGCCCATGTTTCCCTCTCTTCACTACAGATTTTATAGATGAAGAAACTGAAAAAAATAGAAATAAAAATTAAAACACCTGACCCAGATTTGATACCATTCAACTCTGTTTACCTCCTCAATAGCTCTCACTCATATCACAATCCTATCACCCTTGTGAATAAACTTCCTTGTGGGACCTTGTTCAAAGTCCCATGGGTAATTTTTTTGTACTAAAAGAGTATTTGTGAGAAGCAAGCCTAGGGGGTCAGTGTGTGTAATCGAAGACAGCCCTCACAAGAGTTTTGTTTAGACTTTACAGTTTCCATATGGGCACCCCTGTTTTCTTGTGTCTTAAACCTGTAGAGAAATTCTACCACTGCATCCACTATCTGATGGCATGAAAGAATGTCCCAGATCTATTCCTTACTGCTCATGCTATCAGGTATTCTGTGAAGAGCTCAAACTTCTAACAAATCAGATTTATTGGGGAACTAGAGTCTTGTTAGAATCCAGACTAGAGATGAGTGGAAGATGATTCTTTGTACAGAATATGGCAGATTAGGGCATTTGGGTTGACTAGAGACCTGGCAATCTTCCAACATTTAAATAATGAGGATCTCAAAAATCTCTTGAATCAATTTTTTGTTTAAACCTGGATAGTACCATTAAGACAAACAACATGCCTCTCAGGTATAAGAGGCTCTAAGATATTGTTTAATTATGGTTTATATTGTGAACTAGAAAAGTATGCCTTCTATCAAACCCAGGTGATTCTTTTAAAATTCATACTAAAGCCTGGTGAATCTAGCCTATACATAGAATTTGCCTTGTGACCATAGAGTAATTTTTGAAGGCTTTCTGGATCTCGAAAAAAGCAATTATGACAATCCTGTTGATATGAAACCTCAGGCCTCATGTGGTATAATAAAAAGAGAACTGATTTTGGAGTTAGGAGAGAACTGGGTTCAAATTGCTTCTTTGACATTTGGTAATAATATGACAATGGACTAGTCACTAAATGTATCTCAGTTTCCTCATCTATAAAATGGGGATAAAATAACAATTATCTACAATGTGAGGTTTTTGGAAGGCTCAAATTAAATTAGGTGTGTTAAAGCTCTTTGCAAACCTTAAAGTAGTATATAAATATCCTCTATTATTAACTGCTGATTCTTTGTAGCACTCATGGAAAATGTATCAGAAGGAGGAGGCCCTGAACTTGATAATTTTTTTTATTACTTGTGGCCTGTTACTTATACTAATTAATGCTACTGGAGTCATAAAATGAGAGCTAGGAAGTTAATTTGTGACCAAGACCTGATGGCATCAACTAGTAAGGGGCCAACACCTTGTTATCTCCACACCATGAAAACTTGATCTGGATTAAGGAAACTCACCTAACATCAGGTTGTCATATATAATATAGAATGCCATTTTCACAAAGCTTTCTTTGAGTGATCCATGTGTCAGGACTTAAGAATATTCTAGCTGATATCTAATCCTGGAGTAGTGAACCAGAGGAGACTGAAAAGGAAAGGGTAGAGGTATGTGCAACTATGACAGGGGTCTGCAAGTATCTGCAGCTATGGCTAATTCACGGATATGTAATCTTTCCTTTACAGTGTCAGAACAAGGAACTGCAGGCTCAGAATATCCAGGAGAAGCTTAGATGAAAAATGTAATTTGTTAACATTTTTGGTAGCTAGAGATAATGGTAAAGAGTGCAAATAGTACTAGGACACCAAGGAATGACAGAAAAAAAAACTTGAATAGCTTAAACCTGCACTGAGATTTTGGGGACACTAGGTCTGTATATACACACATGCATATATGTGCATATGTATATGCATATATACAGATGTATACATACACATGCATATATGTGCATATGTATATGCATATATACAGATGTATATATGTAGAACAAATATAAAGAGGCTAAATGCAAATAAACACAAAATAATTAAATACTAGGTAGTTTCAACTAGCTGTTGAAGTGATCAGGAAAAGCTTCAGGCAGAAATTTTTTGTTTTTATTTTTGTTTTTTGTTTTTTGTGGGGTTTTTTGTGGTAGATAACCTTATTCCTGTGACCAGGGTAGACTATCATTTTAGCATACATTGCCCACTTTTCAGGAGTTTGTTACCTAATGTCATTCCCCAAATTACCAAACCCATTTCATACTCCCTGGTTGTTTATGAAAATTAATCATTTTTGCTACATGAATAACTAATACCAGGAGGCACCTAGGTGGATAGAGTACTGGGCCTAGAGTCAGAAAGACCTATGTTCAAATCTGGCCGCAGACACTTACTAGTTGTGTGACCCTGGGAAAGACACTTAATCTTTGCCTTAATTCACTGGAGAAGGAAATGGAAAGCTACTCCAGTATCTTTGCCAAAAAAAAAAAAAAACCAAACCAAAACCATAAAAACTTCATGGACAGTATGGTCCATGGGGTCACAAAGTATCAGACATGGCTGAACAATTAAAAAACAATTACTAGTACAGATAATTTTGAATTGAGAGCTTCAGTTTACTACCAGGTTTTGGAGAGGCTTCCAGAAGAAGTTTAGAGTATAGTTTCTCTTCATGATAACTTGCCAATAATATGTGGGCCAAAGGTCCAGTGAAAGGAAGCAATCAGAAAAGTAAGGAGTTTCTAAACAGCTCTGTGTCACACAATACTGAACGTAATATCTGCCCATGGCAAACTATGAGTGAAACAGTGCTCTGAATTTGGTTCAGGAGAGATTTTGGTTTCAGGTTATCTGTAGTCATGTTCAATGACCTAGCATTTGCCTACCTTGGCAGCATAGGAAACACATTTACAGGTAGCAAAAAATTTGGGCAACCCTGTAAGTCTAATCATAGCAATGAGGTAAGCAATAGGGGGACATGTGAAAGCTGAAAGACCCTCTATTGAAGCTAGACAACCAGGTACTAGCTTGATACCAACTTGCCATGAATAAGTCTTTCTGGGCCATGAATGTTGAGATCTCTGGGACATTCACATCACCTGCAATGTAAATCCAGCCCAGTGCTGCTTAACATTGTTATTAAAGTATATCAGATTTACAGATGACTCCCATCTAGGGGAATAAATAATGTGTTGTGTGACAAGACCAGGATCCAATAAGATTTTGACAGGCTAGTACACTGGGACAAAACTAATAAGATGAAATTTTATAGGGATAAATATAAAATCATAAACTTGAGTGCAAAAGAATTATCTTCACCACAACAAGATGAGGGAAGGCATCACTATGTAGCAACTCATCTGAAAATTATCTGGGGGTCTTAGTGGATGAAATACTATATGTGAGTTAAAAATGTAATATGACAGCCCCAAAAACTAATATAGCCTTAAATTGCTTTAAGAGGGGCAAGTTTCCAAAAGGAAGCAAGAAATATTTCCACTGAGCTCTTCCTTGGTTAGACCACATCTACATTATTATCCTCAGTCATGGATACCACATTTTGGAAAGAACACAGATAAATTTAAAAGCATCAAGAAGAGGGAGACCAGGTCAATGAGGAGTCTCAAGGTCATGTTATATGAAGACTGCTTGGAAAAATCATGGCAAAAGGAGCCTGGAAAGGAAAAGACTTAAGGTAAGCATGGTAGCTGTATTAAAGTAAGTGAAAGGCCATATGCTGAAAAGAGATTAAGTTTGTTTAGCTTGGTCCCAAAGGGTAGAATAACCAATGAATGGAAGTTATACAAAGATAGATGTAGAGAAAAACTAGTTAACAATTAAAGCCATCCCAAAATGGGGTGTGTGTGTGTGTGTGTGTGTGTGTGTGTGTGTGTGTGTGTTTGCTATCATTTTCACAAAATCCTTGATTTAGGTTATAGCTTTATACCTCAGTGCCCACTTAGTCAACCACCAGAGACAATGTCTCTAGGAGGTGTGTTTCTCATCAAGGACATAGAACATTTTTCTAAATTTCATTTTTAATTTATGGAATAAAACAAGCATTTCCATAATATAATATAATAAAAAAAGATGATTACGCATGAAACTGCAAATCTACTATGCACATCTTTCTATTCCTTTCAAATAGACAACAAAATCGCACACATTTCTTTTTGTCTTCCCTTCTCCTCCCTCTCTAGAGAGAAACACAAATAGGTATACACACACACACACATACATATACAAATACACACATACACACACATATATACATATATGCATAAAATTATTCTATAAATACTTCTATTTATCAATTTTTTTCTCTGGATGCAGATAACATCTTTCATCATATGTATGTCTTTTATAGTTAATTTGGGTATTTATAAAAGAAAAAATAATTTATTCACTCAAAGTCATTCTTAAAACAATATTGCTGTTACTGCATACAATGTTCTCTTGGTTCTGCTCATTAGAAAAACCAAGAACATTCTTTTAAAAATATTTTACAAAACATGGTCACTGTTTTGTTGAAAGGGTTTGAATTTTTTTCACCCTTACCATATTTTGAGATTTGCTAGTATAATTAAACTTGGCTTCCATGTGCCTAGATCAAACTTCTAGACAACACAAATTCATGTCCAGGGTTTGTGACATTTTAGCTGCCAATACAGCTTATGATGGTGCTCTGTTGAAAGGAAATGAAAACCTGTATCCAGTAAAGCTTGTCAGTGTAGATAGTAGGTAAGAGTATTTCACAAGCTCTTATATACTTTTCATAATGAGGAGATATCCACACTGGAAAAGTTCCTGAACCTTTCACAAGCAGGTTCATTGTTTGAAGTATTCTTATATTATATACATAGATATATATGTATGTGTGTGTGTGTGTATGTATTACACACACACATATTTAGAGTCCCACTCACAGTGGAACAAACTTGCAAATTGTCAAAAGGCATTTTTTTTACCCCAAATAAATTCCCTTATACTCTATATAAATAGAAGGAAACTGGTTTCCAATATTCCCATTTGTGCTTTAGTAGAATAAACATATTACAAATAGGTCATCAGAAAATATCATTAAAATTATTTGCCTATGCATATTAAATAATGCTTACAATTTTTGAAAATAAATATTTATAAATGAAGTAAATATCCTACCACAATATAGACTATGAATATAGAATTATTGCATATTTGTGTAATATATCTATAAACAATGCTATAATATACTAATATCTACTCTCTAAGTTATATCATAAAGTCTATGCCTACCCAAGAGGGAAAAAAAAGCATTTTGGAAGGGACTGAATTGATGTACTTAGAGATGAGTTATGTTACTAAGCATTAAAAAGATTATTTGGTTTTTCTATAAATGTTTCAATAAAACAGCTTATAAACAGACATATTAATTAAAAAGTATGCTAGGGTTTCATGCCTATATTGTATATGATCTAAAGTTGGTGAGGAGCAGACTTATCTGGCTAGCAATCACTATTTGTAAAGCAAACAAACAAATAAAAAACAAAAACAAAACAACAAAAAGCATAAAATTAAATGTAAAGTTGCTGGCATTTGACAGACTGATATTATGAGAGGTTTTTCAAAAAGCTACTGAAGGGACTTTTTCTCCCAACCATGTGAAGGAGATTGAATCTTAGATCTGGATGGCCTGGTAGATAATTCAGCAGGACCAGAAAGTAAGGATAAGTAATGCAACTCTTTGGGAAGTTTAAAGTAAGCTCATCTATGCAAACCACTTGTTTATCCTCTCACTTAGATAAACAACCACGTGCATGATGACATAGTTATAAAAGCACAATTAAATTGGGGAAACAAGATGACCCAATTCAGTGAAATAAACTCAGTTTCTTAGCTGCATGAAGTGACTTTTGTATGTTTCTCCAGTTGGAAATATGAATGAATAACTGAACATTAAATTATATTATTTCTGAAGTGGGAAGGGAAAGTGAAAAAGAAAAATAACTGCCTTAGAAAATATAAAATAAGGAGGAGAGATATTTTCAATTCTAATCTAAAAAGGAGCCTTTCCTCTAGTAAAAGTTTTGAAAAACAAAAGTAACAAGTTAACCTTTAAGTAACGAAATAAAATAAGATAGCATGTTTAAAAGAAAGTCCCTGACAGGATGAAGCGCAACATACATGCCTGTGTTTTAAAGTAACTTCATTGAAGGAATTGGATTTGGAAACAAAAGACCTGTTTTCAAATCTCAGCTAAGTTCCTTGCTACTGCTGTGACCTTGGTCAAGTCGATTTATTTCCACATCTGTCAAATGAGGGGCTTGGATTTAAAGATCTCTCACGTTGTTTCCAGTTCTATATCCCATGATAACAACAAAATTCATCACAGTTTTAAGTGGCTTTTTAACTTTTTCCTTATGTCTCTCTTCTATTACACAAAAATGTGAAGGATCTATGATTTTGTCAATATTAGTGAACTCCAGGAGTGAGGATTCTCTTCGCTAACATAGATTTCAACCCATTTATGACTTACTACATAAGCACTAGCCCAAAGGAGTTCCTTGAGGCACATAGAACTTAGGTGATGTACACAAAGTCACAGAGTGAATAAAGTCAGAAGCTGGACTTGTAGCACAGTCTTCCTGATTCCATTTCCATAATTCTATCTACTGTGTGATTGTGTCTTTATTATTTTCAATTAACAGAAGAGGAAATAGAATACTTAAATAATACTATCTTAGAAAAAGAAATTGTGGGGCAGCTAGGTGGTACAGTAGATAGAGCACTGGCCCTGGGTTCAGGAGGACCTGAGTTCAAATCCAGCTTCAGACACATAACACTAGTTGTGTGACCACGAGCAAGTCACTTTACCCCATTGCCTAGAAAAAAAAAACAGAAAAAGAAAAGGAATTGAACAAGCCATCTCAATAAGCTCCCTAAGAAAATATCCCCAGGACCAAATGGATTCATAAGTGAATTCTACCAAACATTTAAAGAACAAGTCATTCCAAAACTAGATAAACTATTTGGAAAAATAGACAAAGAAGTGGCCCTACCAAATTCCTTTTGTGACACAAATATGGTGCTGATACCTAAACCAGGAAGAGCAAAAACAGAGAAAGAAAATTATAGACCAATTTCCGTAATGAATATTGATGCAAAAATTTTTATTGCAACACTAGCAAGGAGATTACAGCAACATATCACAAAAATCATACACTGTGATAAGATAGGCTTTATACCAGGGATGCAGGGCTGGTTCAATATTAGGAAATCTATCAGCATAATTGACCATATCAATAACAACACCAACAGAAATCATACAGTTATCTCGATAGATGCAGAAAAAAAGTTTTGGCAAAATACAACTCTCATTCCTATTAAAAACATCAGAAGACATAGGAATAAATGGAGCTTTCCTTAAAATGATAATTATTAACTACCAAAAATATCGAGTGTTATTTATAAGGGGATAAGCTAGAAAGCTTCCCAACAAGGTGAAGCAAGAATGCTCAACATCATCACCACTGTTATTCAATATTGTACAAGAAATGCTTGCTAGAGCAATAAGAGAATAAAAAGAAATTAAAGGAATTAGAAGAGGCAATGAGGAAACAAAACTATCATTCTTTGCAGATGACATGATGGTATACTTGGAGAATCTGAAATCAACTAAAAAAAACTAGTTGAAATAATTTATAACTTTAACAAAGTTGCAGGATATAAAATAAACTCACATTAATCACATGCATTACAATATATTACTGACAGTGTCTAGCAGCAAGAGATAGAGAAAGAAATTCTATTTAAAATAATTGTAGAATTGTTGGAGTTGTGAAATGATCCAACCATTTTGGAGAGCAATTTGGAACTATGACCAAAGGGCTATAAAAATGTGCATACCCTTTGACCCAGCAATAGCACTTTTAAGGCTATATCCCAAAGAGATCATAAAAATGGGGAAAGGACCCACATGTACAGAAATATTTATAGCAGCTTGCTTGTGGTGGCAAAGAAATTGGAAATTGAGAGGATGCCCATCAATTGGGGACTGGTTGAACAAATTGTGATATATGAATGTAACGGAATACTATTGTGCTATAAGAAATGATGAACAGGTTGACTTCAGAAAAACTTGGAAAGACTTGTATGGACTAATGCTGAATGAAGTGAGCAGAACCAGGAGAACACTGTACACAGCAACAGTCACGTTGTGTGGTGACTAACTTTGAGATAGAAGATGCTATCCACATTCAGAGAAAGAATTATGGAATTTGAATGTAGATTGAAGCATACTATTTGCTCTTTTTTTCCTTCTGTTTTGTTTTGTTTCCTCTTTCTTGTGGTTCCTCCTATTGGTTCTAATTTTTCCTTACAACATGACTAATGTGAAAATATGTTTAATAGGAATGTATATGTAGAGCCTATATCAGATTACACACCATCCTGGGGAGGGAGGCCAGAAAGGAGGGAGAGAAAAATTGAAAACTCAAAAGCATATGGAAGTGATTGTTGAAAACTAAAAATTAATTAATAAAAAAATAACTGCAGACAATACAAATTACTTAGGAGTCTACCTACCAAGACAAACCCAGAAACTATGTGAACACAGTACATGTGAATACAAAGCACTTTTCACCCAAATAAAGTCAGATCTAAACAATTAGAAAAAAATATTCATTGCTTATGGGTAGGCTAAGCCAATATAATAAAAATACAATTCCACTTAAACTAATTTACTTATTCATTGCCACACCAATCAAACTATCAAAAATTATCTCATAGAGATAGAAAAAATAATAACAAAATTCATCTGCAAGATGAATACATATCAAAGCATACTTTTCTAAACTTTATTTTTCTTGTTTTTTGTCTCTGTTTTCTTTCACAACAGAACTAATACGGAAATATGCTTTACATGACTGCACATGTATAACCTATGTTAAAGTTCTTGCCTCATGGGGGGGAGAGGGTGAGAATTTGTAACTCAATTTTTAAAAATGTTAAAAATTGTTTTTATATGCAATTCAGAAAATAAAATATTGAAATGGAAATTTTAATTTTTCTTGTCATCATGAAATTAATGATAGCACAAACATTTAAATACAAAGAAAAGAAAAAGAGGAGTCAGTGTGAAGACATGAGTATCTATTATATGCAGTTTTTTAAAGAGTATATTAAGTTTAACATGATAGTAGCAGCACAGCCTTGTTTGTCTGAATCCCCTTCTGATCTTCTCTATGCTTTCTCCTTTGTAGTTCTAATGTTTCATTAATTTTCTCTTTTTCTTTTTCTTTTTCTTTTAACGTCACTATCATAGGATCACATATCTAGGGCTGGAAGGAATTTTGGAGGCTGTCTAATCCAAACCTCTTCATTTTCTAGATAAGGAAGCTTCCCAGAGACTTAAGTGACATCCCAGAGTCACACAGGTGGTAAATGCTAGAGATGAGATTTGAAAGCAGATACTTTGACACCAGATTCAGCACTCTTTCCACTTCGTTCACTCCTAAATAAAAGCTGTCCCTTGTAACAAATTGGGCAGCAGGGTGGCACATAGAGTGCTGGGGTCTAGTATCGGGAAGACTCATCTTCCTGGTACAAATCCAGCCTCAGATACTTACTAGCTATACGATCCTGGGCAATTCACTTAACCTTGTTTGTCTCAGTTTCCTTATCTGCAAAATGATCTGGAAAAGGGAATGGCGAATCACTCCAGTATATTTGCCAAGAAAACCCCAGATGGGTCAATGAAGAGTCAATCATGACTAAATAACAACAACATCAAGATATTAGTTCCACTACATCTTGTCCAGGTCAACCACATCTAATGAATTGCCTTCAGTTTTGAGTTTCACAGTTATCACAAGAAGTTAGAGAATATTCAGAAGAAGTGGACCAGGAGAGCTGAGGGCCTTTAGTCAATGCCAGATAGGAGCTAGGAATGTTAGCTTGGAAAACAGAAGATTCAGTCAGGACAAATATTTGAAGAGATAGTTGTCTTGTGGAAGAAGAATTAAGACTTCTTTTATTTGGCCCCGGAGTTAAGAATAGTGCATAGAAATTGAAAAGAGGCAAACAAGTTTGATGGCAGAAAAATTTCCTAATTTCCTAATCAGTTATCAAAAGTGAAATGAATAGCTGGGCTGATGAGGGTGGGAGGTAATGAGATCTACTGGAGATCTTCAGGAAGAACATAGTTAAACACTTGCCAGACATGTTGTAGTGAGGATTCTTTTTCAGGTATGGGTCCTACTAGATGGCCATTGAGGTCTATTCCAACCAAGGGTGTTTGGGAAAATATTTAACTGGTTCTGGGTTAGGTGAAGAAAGGGCTGTGGAATGGGAGACATTTACTCAACAAACTTTTAAGTTTAATCTTTATTATTAACATTTTTCAGTCATTTTCTTCCATCCAGATAGTCAACAAAACAATAAATCAAGCCCTGATTCGTAGCTTGCTGATTTCCAAAGAACATAAATGTTCCTAACTGACTCTTGGGAGCCAGCATGAGTTAGCTCCAGCAAACCCCTGTTTGCAACTCTAAAATTCTGTGATTCCATGAATTAATCTTCATATAATCTGTTTTTTAGGTCCTACATAATCCTAGTTGCTTTTCTCCAGACAGGTTCTAGTTTGTCTATGCTCCTCTTAAAATGCAGTACTCAGAACTTCTGGGTTAGACTGACCAATTTTCCAGTGCTCAGCTTTGGGCTCACTATTATTTTAGTGCTTGAGAAGTAGAGCTATGGGCATAAACCTATTATAACAAGTGCCAGGGGCCAGCCTGATGCTTCTGTTTGTTTTCTTGTTGTTATTGTAATAAAAACAATTTCTAGCTGTGACTAGAAATTATATTCCCAGTCTAGAGGAACTAGAGATAAAATTAAAACTGATACTACTATATCTGTAATGAATTAGCAAAAGGAGAGAGCTTCAAACACACTGGGAGAAAGAGGCTTCCAGTTCATCCCTACCCCCGTTGTTTTCCTTTTCCAAACTCTTATATTTTTTGGTTTGTTTTGTTTAGTTTTTGTTGCTATTGAGTTATAGAATATTCTAGCTCACTGCCTTCTACCTCTCTCATCACCCTCCCCTGCCCTCTAAAATCCCAAGGCCTTCTATCAATCTATTTCAAATTGCCAACTAACTGGAAAGACTTGGAAAGATTTGAGAGGAAAGAATTTTTCCTCACTCCCTTCATGATTCCCACAAAATATAAGTAACACCCTTTTAAAAAGAAGAAAAGAACATTTTTGTGCATACATTTCAATGCCTTTTCTAAAGGTTTTGTTACATTAATTTCTTGATAGTTTTTTTTTTAGTTACTCACTGTGGTAGTGTTTTGTTGTTGTTGTTTTTTCTTTTCACATCCCTCCAAGGACATGATATTATTGCTGACTTTCTACTTAAAGATAAAATTGCTGCCACAAGTGGTAGGAAGTCACAGAGAGATCACATTTCAGATTGAATAGTTTCTGAACACAGAGGATGCTTTTTAAAGATTCCACTAAATGCTCCTTTTTGAGGGCCAGTGCAGGTACTCTAGACTCTAAAATTATCTAGCCTGTCAAGGGATGGTAAGCAGTGTGTGCACATCAACATGACTACAGTTGCAGGCAAGAACTGTTTATGGTAAATACATGGAAGGACACAGGCAGAGTCAGACTTTTCATACACACTATTTCTCTTGTTTTTCTAGCATCATGTTTTCTAATTAATTCTCTAATAGATTCTATAATTCTAATTGTATAAGGTAGTGGATAGAATGTATGGTATAAAGATAGTGATACTTAGCTTCTGATCCCAGTTCTGCCTTTTCTTTCCTGTGGGACCCAAGGCAAGTCATTTAACTTGCCTGAGTACCAGTTTTGCCAACCATAAAATTGGGATAAAAATTTCTGAACTAAAGTATATGTACTTGAAAGCACAGAAAAAAAAATTCTTCTGAACACCTTTAAATAATGCCATAGAACAATTCCTGGAGCAGCAGAACCCACAAAAGGACAGGATGAAATTTTTTTTAGCTAAAGACAACTTAGAAGATCAGCAGAAAAGGTCTGTTACACCTAGTAAGAATGGAGCACAGCCCAGGCAGGCTATGCCAACACAGCGCCAGGCCCAGCAAGCCAGGAGCAGGCTTTGGGAGCCACTGAATCAGCAGTGGCAGCACTTGCTTCTGGAGTTGGTCTGACAACACAAGTGGCCAGAAGGACATTACAGGGGTCTCTTTGCCAGCACTGAGACTGGACTCTGTCGTTTTGCCAATACCCAGATCTGGGTCACAGTCCTGGGTGGCAGTCCCAAGGCAAGGAGGAATACTAGCACACCAGAGCTTGCTGTGGAGCAAGTACCCTCCTCACAGTTCCAAGGCAGAAAAGAGTGGTTGTGGTCACTCATAGACCAGAGCACAGGCCAGGAGAAGAGTAAACGCACCTCTTCTTCCACTTTAGAAGAATGGAAAACTTAAAGGTCCCTAGAAGTATCTTTGAAAACAGCTGCATAAAACCCCTGAATCTTGGAACTGTACAGTCTCCACCCTGGAAGCAGATCCCTACTTTAACAAAGAGTTAAAAGTCAAGTAATGGATTAAGAAAATGAGCAAGCAACAGTGGAAAAAATTCTGACGATAGAAAGTTATTATGGTGACAAGGAAGATCAAAACACACACTCAGAAGAAGATAACAAAGTCAAAGTTCCTACATCTAAAGCCTCCAAGAAAAATACGAATTGGTTACAGGCAATGGAAGAGCTCAAAAATGATTTTGAAAATTAAGTAACAGAAGTAGAAGAAAAATTGGGGAGTGAAATTAGAGTGATGCAAGAAAATCATGAAAAACATGTCAACAGCTTGGTAAAGGAGATAAGCAACAAGAACTGAAAAAAATAACACCTTAAAAACAGACAAATGATAAAAGATGTACAAAAAGCCAATGAAGAGAAGAATAAGCCAAATGTAAAAAGAGGCACAAAAATGAACTGAAGAAAAAAAACTCCTTAAAAAGTAGAATTGGCCTAATGAAAAAGGAGGTACAAAAGCTCACTGAAGAAAATAATTCCTTAAAAATTAGAATGGAGCAAATGGAAGTTAATGACTTTATGAGAAATCAAGAAACAATAAAACAAAACCAAAAGAATGAAAAAAATAGAAGACTGTGAAATATCTCACTGGAAAGACAACCCATCTGGAAAATAGATCCAGAAGAGATAATTTATAAATTATTGTACTCCCTGAAAACCACAATCAAAAAAAGAACCTAGACATCTCTTTCAAGAAATTATCAAGGAAAACTGCCCTGATATTCTAGAAACAGAGGGTAAAATAGAAATAGAAGGAAGCCATCAATCAACTTCTGAAAGAGATCCCAAAATGAAAACTCCCAGGAATATTATAGCCAAATTCCAGCCAAGGAGAAAATATTACAAGCAGCCAGAAAGAAACAATTCAAGTATCATGAGCCCAGTCAGGATAACACAAGATTTAGTAGGTTCTACATTAAAGTATCAGAGGGTTTGGAATATAATATTCCAGAGGGCAAAAGAGCTAGGATTAAAACCAAGAATCACCTACCAAGCAAAAGTGAGTATAATCCTTCAGGGGGAAAAAATGGATATTCAATGAAATAGGGGACTTTCAAGCATTCTTGATGAAAAGACAAGAACTGAATAGAAAATTTGGCTTTCAAATACAAGTCTCAAGAGAAGTATGAAAAGATAAACTGGAAAGGGAAATCACAAGACACTAAATAAGATTAAACTGTTTACATTCCTTCCCTGGGAAGATGCTACTTGTAGCTCATAAGAACTTTCTCATTATTAGGGCAGTTAGAAGGAATATATATAGAGGGTGCAGGTATGAGTTGAATATGAACAGATGATATCTAAAAAAATAAAATTAAGAGGTGAGAGAAGAATGTACTGGGAGAAAGAGAAAGGGAGAGGTAGAATGGTCTAAATTATCTTACATAAAAGAGGCAAGAAAAAGCTTTTACAGTGGAAGGGAAGGCAGGCAGGTGATGGAGAGTGAGTGAACCTTACTTTCATCAGATTTGGCTCAAAGAGGGAATAACATACACGAGCAACTGGGTATAGGACCTATCTTACCCTACAGGAAAGTTGGGGAGCAGAGAAAAGGGAAGTGGGTATGATAGAAAGAAGGGCATAGATTAGGTGATGGGATAGAAGCAAAACACTTTTGAGGAGGGACAGAGAGAAAGGGGAGAGAAATAGAATAAACAGGGTGGGGAAATAGGTTGAAGGGAAATACAGTTAGCAATAGTAACTGTGAAAAAATTTTTTTGAAGCAACTCTTTCTGATAAAGGCCTCATTTCTCAAACACATAGAGAACTGAGTCAAATTTATAAAAATAAGAGCCATTCCCCAACTGATAAATTGTTAGCTTTACCATGAATTCCACAAAGCAATTGTTGAACCAGAAGAAGTTTTATTAACGTCCTGAGAAGGTCAAGCATCCCATATGTGAGAGCACATGTGTCTGACATTCCCTATTCCCTATTAGAATTTCCCTCCCCTGTTTCCCCATTAGCTGGGTACTATAGAGGTTACAGCCTATATGAAACACCTAATTTCCCCACCTGAGTCTTTATCCCTAATTATATCTCCCATTCCCCAAAATTTGGGGACTCTGGCTCTCATTTGAGAACACCCTTTTGATGTTAATCTATACCTAACCCCAGAACCAATTTTCACTGGTTAGTCTATTCACCCACCAATTGTACTTTATGGCTTCCTTTGTTCAACTTCCTTCTAGCCCTTAGATTGCATTTTTGTGGAAATGAAAACTAGCTATTTCTCACATTCTCACCCAGTTTAAACTGACTCCAATGTTGTCACATAGGCATCCACCCCCTGATTTAGTGCAGGAGCAACATCCCCAATTATATTTTCCACAAAATGATCAAAAGATATGAAGTTTTGAGATAACGTAATTAAAGTTATCTATAGTCATATCAAAAAATGCTTTCACTCACTATTGATTGGAGAATTGCAAATTAAAACAATTCTGAGGTACTACCATATTGTACCTATTGGATTCATTAATAGGACAGGGAGAAAAATGAGAAATGGTGGAGGAGATGTGAAAAAAATGAGACATTAATGCACTATTGGTAGAGTTATGAACTGATTCAACCATTCTTCACAGCAATTTGGAACTATGCCCAAAGAACTATAAAGTCATGCATATGCTTTGACCTAGCAATACCACTACTAGATCTGTATCCCAAAATAGAATTTTTAAAAAAGGAAAAGAACCTATATGTTCAAAAATATTTATAGCAGCTCTTTTCTGGGGGCAAAGAATTGGAAATTGAGGGGATGCCCATCAATTGAGGAATAGCTAAACAAATTGTGGCATGTCATTATGATGGAATACTATTGTACTATAAGAAATGATGAGCAGGATGCTCTCAGAAAAACCTGGAAAGACTTACATGAGCTGCTGCATAGTGAAATGTGCTATGTACAAAGTAGCAGCAATACTGTAAGATGATTAGCTATGAATGATTTAGCTTTTCTCAGCAATACAATGATCCAAGACAACTCTAAAGGACTTATGATGAAAATGCTATCCATCCCCAGAGAAATAACTGATAGTGTTTTAACATAGATTGAAGAGTTTTTTACTTTATTTTTCTTGAGGGATTTTTTTTTTGGTTTATGTTTTCTTTCACAACATGACTAATATGGAAATGTTTCACAAACTACATGTGTATAACATATATCAAATTGATTGTCTTCTCAATGGTGGGGGAGAGAGAGGGAAGGAAGAAGGGAGAGAATTTGGAATTCAAAATTTTAAAAACAAATGTTAAAATTGTTTCCGCATGTAACTGGGGAAAATAAAGTATTAAATAAAAAAGAAAGCAGAAGATATTTTTGGAAAAATGAAAGTATTCATATCATGGTTTTGTATAGCATTTAGAAATTTGGAGAGCACTTCGTAGTGTTTTGTATCATTTTATCCTCAGAGAACCTTGTGAGATAGGTAGGAGGTTTAGGAAGTAGCAGATCACAAAAATTAAGTCAGATTCAGGAGACTCCTCTCAGGGCTTGCTTAGCTACTATTTACTAAGACACTGGTCAAACTTGTTAATTTACTCTGCTTTGGAACACCCTGCCTTGAGACATCCTGCCTTTATTGGTGAGTGACTGAATACAACCTCACAATCCAAGCAGCCGACTATATCTAGGTGGCCCCAGGGACCTAGACAGGTCCTAGACTCAGACCATTTTTTATATTTCACTTAGCTTTCCGTTCTGATCATCTTTGTAGACGCCCCTGACTCCCAGCAAGTACCACTTCCCTCTTTCAACCTATTCACTGGGACACTAACCAGAGCCATACTATCATTGTTTCTTGGAAAGAATATGTTAATTAGCTGTTGCATGGGTCAGTTCACCATCCCCTAAACTTCCCAGACATTCCCTTCCCTGGTCACCACTACCTTACTTGTAGCCAATTTCCCCAATTAGAATAGAAACTCCTTGAGGGCATGGACTGTCTCACCTTTGTATTTGTGTTACCAGTGCTTAGCATAGTACCTGGCATATAATAAACACTTAATAAAGTATTCATTGATTTTTTTCTAGGTATCAACTCTCTCACCTATAAAACAACCTATAAAAATGTCTGGCCTGAGGAATAGGTGTCTGTCTCTTAATTTCCCCAGCTACTTGTCAGTGCCTGGCATTTCACAGTTCCTTTGGGGTTTGATTTTTTTTTTTTAGTGCTTTAAAGTTTCTGAATGAAACATAAGCACTCCTACGAGGGGGGTAACAGCATTATGTACCAGTCTTAGCAGAGGCTAATAGATGGCAAAGCCCTGCAGGATGGGACACTGGAAGGGGCAGGAGTATAGAAAATGAGCAGTAAAGGGAAATGTGAGCCAGAAGAAAAGGAAAACTTTGCTTCCTTCATAATTTTGCTTAGGGCTGGTCCCTGTTAATTAAACTTTTCTAATAGAATATTGAGTGAAATAACCAATGAATAAGTATAAATTTCTACATAAATGTACAGAGTTGTAATTGTTCCGCATAGCCCTTATAGGATCATGGGTGTAGCGCTAGAAGGAACCTGAGAGGTCACTGAGGCTAACTGCCTCATTTTACAAATGAGAAGCCATGGCACAGACTGGGAAACACAGACAGCAAGGGGCACAGCTGGAGTAATCCTAACTCCCAGTCCTGAGCCCTTCTGCAGTAACAATCTGACTCTTAGCACAGTGCCTGCACATAGCAGGTGCTTAATAAATGTTTATTGATTGTTTGACTACCTTTTGGTATGTCAGAAAGAGTGTTGGATTTGGAGTCTGAGGAAATGTTTTCAAATCCTGTGTGTGTGATTTCAGGCAAACCTTTTAATCTTTCTGGGTCTTCTTATCTTTCCTCCCAAACTCTCTCCCTTCTGACATTCCCTATCATGGTTGAGGGCACCACTGTGCTCCCAGTCTCACAACTTAGGTATCATCCTCCACATCTCACTCTCTCTCACCCTCCATTTCCAATCTGTTGCCAAATCTTGTCAGATCTTTGTAACATCTCTCACATATGCCCACTTCTCTTTTCTGATACTGCTACTGATGGGGTATGGGCCCAAGCCAAGACCTTTACCCCTTGCCCCAATAAGAATTTGGCTTCCATTTGTCTACAGGCCCCAGAAAACCCTTAAACTTTTCTTACTCTGGTCTCAAACGGTTCCTTATCGACTCCCCTTATCTCTCTTTGAAACCCCTAGCCCCACCTTTTGATCTTATTCAGATGCCTTTCAAACTTCTTCCTTCCAGTTTCCTTCACTATTTATTCCCATTGTCTATTCAATCTTTCAGACATTCCAATCAGAATTCTTACCTAGATCCTTTTCCTAACTGCTGCTCTGGTCACCCAAAATTACTTTAGTGTGTATAAGATCCACTCTGGCCCCCATTTAAACACTGAGACTTTCTCATGCCCGCTCATCCCCACAGGCATCACTACCGTTCAGATTCCTTTAGAGTCTGGCCTGTATGGTTTCTCTCTAATAAACTTTTTCTCTGGCTGAAAGAAGATTTGGATTGAATTCATTCAGGCAGAGACCACATGTCATGATCTCGGGGTCCCAGCACCCCTCAACCTCTAGACCTCATTACTACCACCTTTGTGCAGGCTCTCATCACCTCCCACCTGAACTACTGCAATACCTAGTACTTGGTCTTCCTGCCTCAAGTATTTCTCCACTACAATCTAACTTTTACTCAGCTTACAAATTAAACTTCCTAAGGTACAGATATTACCATGTCGTTCTCCTACTTAATGAACTCCAGTGGCACTCTGTCACCTCTAGTAGGATCAAATATAAATCTTCTGCTTGGTGTTCAAAGTCCTGCACAGCTTGGCCCTATCTTACCTTTTCAGTCTTCTTACTCTTTATACCCTCACATGTGCATTGTAATCCAGTGACACCAGACTTCTCGATGTTCTTTGTTTTTCATTCCTGGAACACTCTTCCTCCTCATCTCTGTCTCTAGGATTCCCTGACTTCCTTCAAGTCCCAGCTAAAATCTCACCTTCTACAAAGAACCCTTTCCTGATCCCCCTTAATTCTAGCATCTTCCTTTAATCTTATTGCCAATTTATCCTGTATATAGAGCTTGTTTGTATGTAGCTGTTTGTGTGTTGTCTCTCCAATTAGGTTGTAACTTCTTAGAAACAAGGGATCATCTTTTGCTTTTCTTTGTATTCCCAGCACTTCATATAACCCTTGGGACATAACTGGCACTTAAGAGATGGTTTTGGACTGACTGACTCATCTGAAAAATGAAGAGGTTGAAGATAGTGTGATGCAGTGGGAAGAATGGAGAGTTTCAAATCAGATGACCTGAGTTTAGGTCCCAACTCCTCTTATATTACTTGTGGAACCATGGGCAGGTCATTTTATGTGCCTGGGCCTCAGCTTTTTCATCTATAAAATGAGAGGATTAGACAAGACAACCACTAGTCTCTTTCAACTCTAAGTATATGATCACATTTCCTGTTTATTCACATGTTGGTTTCTTACGCCCTTTTTAATTTTGAGAAAAGACTTTGAAAATTGTCACTTACTTTCATGATTACCAATAAGCTCTTGTAAGAAGTGGAGACTATTTTATCACTTCAAAGAATGAATAAAGACAAAAAGTTCTGGTTTATTTGGCTCTGTTCACCTACCTTAATCTTACCAAATTCCTGTGATTGGATGAATGACAAATATAAAACAAATAATAATATAACAATAAATATAAAATTAATGATAAAATTAAAAATAAAATGATTAAAGAATGAAAACCATATAATAGAATATGTGTATGTATGTATGAATATGATTATATATAAACATACACATATATTATACATGCATGTAAGTCCAGGGTAGTTTGAAAGAGAAATAACTCCATGAGTTTGAATTGTTAGTAATTCAAAATTCAGATGTTTAATATCTCTATTTAGTCATCAGAAATTCTTGTAGTTGTATTCAACTCTTCCTATTTCCCATCCTTTACTTAACATATAAATCCTTTCCATTAGTTTCCCCAAAGTCCTTAGCTGTAATATGTCTGTTCAAGTGATAATAATGATATATATATATATAGAGAGAGAGAGACACACATATAAAATCTCCATGTAGATATATCATCTAAAATGCAAAAATGCATTTCACCCTGTTGCAACAGCATTTTAAGAGGATAAATAATACTTTTTACCTTTCTCACACGCAAAGTGTTACTTTCTCTTGTCTTTTTAACAGATACTTAAAATAGACATTTGTGTTTTTCAGTGCTTCTGTTTTTATTAACCATGTGTAATATATTGCATTTCACATTTCATTAGAGGAGTTTTGCTGTATGACTGAATGATCTGAAACTTAGTCAGGAGTGGGTAAAGATTTCTACTTGAAACAGCCCCAAAACAATAGCCTTCAGAATTCTAAAACAAAAATCACTGTGACAATTCCAGTCAAGATTAGAATTAAGAAGTCAGATTATGTTCATATTATTTTTAAAAAAAAAAGAATCATCAGTCCAATTCTCAATGTTTCCTCCACAACACCAACCATCTCTTCCTTTTTGCGAGACATACTTGCTTTTTGTCAATTTGTAGCTGGCAAATACATACACACATACATATAGATATGTAGGTGACAGGTACATATATATATATATATGTGTGTGTGTGTGTGTGTATGTATATGTATATGTATATGTACATATGTATATGTGTGTATATGTTTTTATGCATATATACAGGCACACATATGTGTATGTGTGAATCTGAAAGTAAGTCTTAAATATTTTATTTAATGATAAATGAATCTCAATCCTAGTGAGATAATTAGGGACAATGGAACTTGCATTGGCTTCATATAGAACTAGATTCTTGCATGACATGGGGAAGTGGATAGATCACTAACTTTAGAGCCAAAAACACCTGGGTCCAAATCCCGCCTCTAACATATATTGTTCATGCACCCTGGGCAGTCTGCATAACTTCTCTCTTATGTTCTAAGTAACTTTCTAAGACAATTTGACAAATATTTATCAAACATCAGTTATGCTCAGAGTACTACAGTAGGTTGTTTGTCCTTCATTCTCAAATTGTTTTGATTTCCATTCCATTCAAATATTTCTTTAATATTTCCAAATTTATCATCTAGTAAAAAGATAAAAAAGATATGAATAATTATGATATGTAATGAATCATAAATATGTGCACAAAAATTTTGATACTAAAATAATTTAGACAATATCTGTGGTGAATTGTTTGTCATCATGTTGACCAAATATGAAGTCAATCAAATTTTTTGCTTTTAATTTAATTAATCTGTAGACCACAGTCTTAATCAAATACATTTTTAGAGAATTCAAAGAAAGGGTTATGGATTAATATTTTTTCTCCAATTTTATACATGATTCATAATATGACTTTTTACCATTATTGTGATTTTCACTTATGAAAGCCAAGTTCTTGTGTTTTTTTTAAATCATAGTCAGAAATTGATATTTTCTTTCCACATCTCACTTTGGAGCATTATTAATAAAAGAATATCAAAATTCATCTGAAATGCACAGAACAAATAAATAGCAATTAAATAACAAATATTAGACATTGCATCATTGTCAAATAATAACAAAAATGTTTTCCTTGGAATGTGGAAAGTTGATAAGTGAAAGGAATGTTTTTAAAGATAAAGATAAAGATGTGTATATTAATACTAGGGGAAGGGGAAAGAGAATAACAGGAAAAAATGAGTGCACTAAAAAAAAGCTCATGGTTTCAGTGTAGAGTTGTTTGACATTTAAAAAGAATAATAAGAAAATACATGGCCAAACCAGAGGAAGGGAAGAAATTAGTCCTCTAGAATAGTATTTTTTTCTTCTTTGTTACATAGCCAATGTACCTACTATTACCAGTGGACTTATTTATATAGATGTGTTTCTAGTATAAACCTTATGCACCTATGTATTCACATGTGGGTAAATTCACAGAACTGGTTGCTCATTCTTTGTTGGGGTGAGGGGAACAGGACAGAGAAACAAGAAGGGAAATAATAAGAATTTGTGAAGTGATCATGGTCTAATTATACACTTAATCAACAATGAACTGTGGAAAGATGGAACATTACATCTATATTTAAAAGTCCCTTAATTGGATAGGCTTCACTCAGTCAAAATGAAACACACTTCTAGAACGTATGTCAAGTAAATGTTTGTTGAATTCATCACAAATCTATAATATGGACTGGTGATTTCTAGCATGATCACAGCATTATCATCTGATTAAGAAATATAATTATATAGTACTGAATTGTTATAATAAATTTAAGAGACTATTGAAAAGAATTATGTTGAAGTTAAAGAATGAACATCTTTTTTTTTTCCTTTTGGGGACAATAAATGAAGGACAGCAAGTTTTCTTTCACTGAAATTTAGTTCGATTTAGAGAAATCTCTCTGTTTTAGTGAAAACCATTGTACATTGGAAAGAACAATGGCTTCTAAGTGTGAATAGCTGGGTTCAAATCCTTCTTCTGATGTTTACTTATATGACTTGGGCAAATTCATTTAACTTCCTTTTTCTTCAGCTTTTTAATCTGTAAAATGAAGGAATCTGAGATCCTTTCTAGCTCTAGATCGATGATCTTACCTAATTGATAGAATTTCAAATAAAGCTTTTATATCTGCAGTATGCAAGAATAGGTCTATATGTATTATTTCATGACCCGGATCATGATGTACTATAATATTAGCAATGTAAATCAACAAAAATAAAAATACTCAAACCCTAAACAAAGATGATAGTGAGAATTACAGGCCAAGTTTGGCTAAGAAGCTGAGCTATGGAAGAAACAACTTTCATAGCATTAAAGGATCTTAAGCCAAAGTCAGAAACTGATTGTGCCAGAACATTCTTCTTAAACATTTAGAAATCTCCAAATAATATCAACATGTACTCCTTACTTTTCAGCCTTCATACTGTATATATCACACAAAGTCAAACACAACTGAAAAATGACTGAACAACAAAAGATTTTTCAGTCATGTTCAACTCTTACTGACCCCATTTGGGGGTTTTCTTGGCAGAGATACTGAAGTAGTTTGCTATTTCCTTTTCCATCTCATTTTGCAGAGGAGGAAAATGAAGTAAACAGGGTGAAGTGACTTACCCAGGGTCACATAGCTAAGTAAGTGTCTAGGGCTGGATTTGAACTCTGGAAGCTGAGTCTCCCAGACTCCAGGTTTGGAACTCTCTCCATTGTGTTACCTAGCTGCTTTTTGGAAGCTCACTTTAAGAATAAATAAACTGGGGCAGCTAGGTGGTACAGTGGATAGAGCACCGGCCCTGAAGTCAGGACGCGACCTGAGTTCAAATCTGGCCTCAGACCAAACACTTGACATTTACTAGCTGTGTGACCACGGGCAAGTCACTTAACCCCAGTGCCTAAAAAAAAAGAATAAATAAACTGATCCACCAGCTTGTACTCAGCACTCATATTGAGACTTCCTTGAACTACAGAGTCTTTCCCAGAATATCTCAGTCCCTGTCTGACTTGCAACCACCAAAAAGTAGCAGGCACTGATTCCACTCAGCCACATTAATAGAGAGGCTTTTTCTCCTCTCTTCTTCCTGCAATTTTTCCTTGTTTAGGGACCTCTACGGCTGCAGAGACTCTTTTTAGAACATCATTCCTGTGCCCTTGCCTCTGTGCAAAAAAAAAAAAAATTCAGCAGACCTTGATTCATCTCATCTTAAGAAGGAAGAAGGAGAGCCAAAGAAGGAACTAGGTCAGAGGCTAACTCGTATGTCTATGCCAGGTGTGAAAAAATATGACTTAAATTCATTTGGGAGCAGTCCTGTGCCCTCTGGAGGCTATCCAACACAGAGACTCAGGCTGGTGAACACTAAATTCTCCTGTAGTGTGCTGAGGAATCTTTGACATTCCCCCCCTCCTCACCCCAGCCTTATAGTATACAAACCAGAAAAGAAAAAAGAGTCAAAAAGTGAATGATAGAATAATATAAGGAAAAATGTCTAAACATCAAAGATGTCAGGAGTAAGAAAATTCAATAAAAAAATAGAGTGCAAGCAGATGCATTGACTGAGAAAATCTCAAAACTAGAAGGAAAGGTGAGTTCAAAATTCTCATAAAAATTACAAAGCTCTTAACAAATATTACAAGATAAAGTAAATCTGATAACATAAAGAATTCCATGGGTTCTAAGAGAGCTTGGAACAACAGTAAGAAAACCCATGTGGTTTAAAAAAATTTCTAAGAAAAGAAATAAGTGATGAATGCAGGTCAGAATTTAGAGCATTTAATGCATATATTACAAAACAAAAAATAAAATACAATCTTGATTATCAGATTAGAAAAAAATTAGTCCATAGTAGCATTTCTCTAAAAAAAGGTTGGTGAACAGATTTGCATTTTTAAAAAATCCTGTAAATGAAGAAATATCTGGTAAAAGAGAAGCAAAAAGAAACAACGTTAAAAGGGAAAAAAAATTTTAAAGAAGTCAGAGCTATTGACTTTGAAGACAGGATGGGTAGAGTCACCTTCAAGACCTTAAGTTTCTCATAAGAAGATAACAAGTTTAAAAAAAAACCTGAACACTATAACACAGGAAATAATATAAGAAAACTGTCCAGAATCTGTGAATATACCAAGCAAAGCACTGATGGAAAGAATTGCCTCTAGAGGAAAAAAAAACCTATGTTTCAAACTCCAAGACAAATTTTTAAATTTAACAGTTCAAATAACAAATAACAAATTATTCATGTCTAGGGAAAAGACCTTCAAATATAAAGGAAGGGAAATCAAAGAGCATAAGTTTTTACCCATCAGAAACTGTAGATGGGAGTAAGATAGTATATTATGAAAAGCAAGGGAACATAAGCTGTAATCCAAAGCAGCATAACATGCAAACAAGACCCTAAAAGTATTTTTTAAAATGCACGTTCAACTAAAGGGAGGCAGGAGAGGCATTCTCAAAGAGAAAAAAATGAGAACAAAATATTTGACTTGCATGCACAACAAATAATTATTGTTCAATCATTTTCAATTGTGTCTGAGTCTTCATGACCCCATTTAGAGTTTTCTTGGAAAAGGTACTGGAGGTTTGCCATTTTTGCAGATGAGTCAATTGAGGAAAAGAGGATTAAGGTACTTGCTTAGGTCACACAGGTAGCAAGAACCCCCACACACACAAAGAATAAATATAATTACCAAGGATGAAAAAGTAATAAAAAATTACTGCATCTCTAATTTAGAGGTTAAAGATTGAAGTATAAGGTTAAAAACAAACAAACAATAAAGGCCTATGAAGATATTTTTTTAAAAGCACACAAGGGAGAACTTGAAGAAACTGAAGCACCATGAACCACAACTTTCCTACATGAATCAATACATTTTGTGAGTCACACAATGGAATGATACATAATGAGGGGAGAGGACAGGGAAGGTGGAGAAGAATGGGTGATGAAACTTCACTAAGTCCATAGGTGAATAACTAAGAGAATACGACTTTTCCAACCTTGCAGAAAAAAGAAAAACTGCAGTGAAATGGGAAAGGCAGAAGAAAAGAAGGACTGAATCCAAAAAAATAGAAAAGAAGATAGAAGGTTGCCACTAAAAAGCAGCATTCTCATGAGTAAAAGCTTTTATGTGTGTTATGAGAGATGGAAAACTCATGAGATGTTTAATTTTTGGGGGGGATAGGAGTAGGGAATTGGTGTGAGAGAGTGTTGTGCTTCCATGGACAACATCCTAGCCCAGGAAAAGGAAAGTGTAGGGAGGACATGGACACAAAGATGAGATGGCTTAGCCAATGAGAAAGAGAACAATCATGGTAAAAACAGGGAGTAGAATTAAGGAAAAGGTAGATTTGGAACACAGTAATTTCTACCCTTAGCCACTGTTTCTATGCAACAATACTTTCCTGAAAATAATATTTCTAGGACTGAGACTCAAAAGAGAAGAAGGACAATGGGACAAGATTTATAAAGGCAAAACCAGAAATTGGTTAGAAGATGAAATTTGAGGTCAGTAAATTAGAAATTTTAACCCCAAGAGGATGATAGATAAAAAAAGAAATAAATAAGAACACAGCCTATGGATTGGAGAATAAAATTCTGGAACAGGTTGACAAGGAAGAGAATTAGTAAAGAAAACAATGAAAAGGAAAGCTTCTGAGAAAAAGGTATATAAGAAAGAAAACTAGTAAATGTAAGTAGTTATGCAGGAGGAGAAGAAAGGAAATTTTCTACTAACCACTTAACTCAGAAAGAAGAAAAGGTAGGGAAAGGAAAGGAGAAGAGGTGAAGAAATATATGACTAAATCAAGAAACAAAAGTCAATACTTTAAATAACCCCCCCAAACTAGAGAAAAAGCTGAAAAATGAGAGTGTGAGCAGCAAGGCAGGGAAGAAGGCCTGTGGGAAATGAATTGTATTAATGTAGATGAAGTAAAACCAATCATTGAAGCAAAGCATTTACTTAAAAGAAAAAAGATGATTTAAAAAATAATAATGACAGAAGTGGAGGAAAATGCAAACATAATTCATAACTTTAAATATGAATCAATTAAATGATCCAATAAAAACAAAAAAGAGTGGAATAATGGTTTTTTAAGCTCCACCATCTTTTTTTTCACAAGAAGCATATTAAAAAAGCAAAGACACACACAGAATGAAAATGAGAGGCTTGAACAAAATTTAACATACATAAGGTGAATCCAAAAAAAGGAGTTGCATAGTGTCAAACAAAGCAAAATTATAAATTCACATCAACAGAAATAAAAAAAGGAAATAACATTTTGCTAAACGGATTCATAGACGATGAACCAATATTGAGATAAAATATATATGCACCAAATGACATGATTAAATTCATAAAGGAAAAATTAGCTGAATTGCAAGAAATACATATATAATAGCACAACAATACTAAGAGACTTTAAAATTTCACTCTTGCAACTAGATAACTCTAAGAGAAAGATAAATAAAAGAAAATGTAGAACTAAACAAGCTATTAGAGAATTGATAGCTAAAAGATTTATGAAGTATTTTGAATGGGACCACTAAAGAATATCCATATATCTCAGTATCACATGACACCTTTAAAAATGATCCATGTAGAAAAATATCCATGTAAAAAGAAATTGCAAATAAATGTAAAAATGTGAAAATGCTAAATATAGCCTTTTTAGACTATAACCTCATTTAAAAAAAAAAAGCAATTGATTCAGGGACTGCAAGCAAAAGTCATAGACCTAAACTGAGCCAATAATATAATTCTAAAAATGAGTAGACTAAAGGACAAAACATAGAACCAACTAATAAACTATTTAAAAGCAATGATAATGCTGAGACAATATACCAACATGTTTAGAATATATAGTTAAAGTAGCCCTCACAGGAAAAATACACATCCTTAAAAATGTTGTTGTTGTTCAGTTTTGTCTATCTCTTCATGATCTTACTTGGGATTTTCTTGGCAAAGATACTGGAGTGTCTTGCTATTTCCTTCTCCAGCTCATTTTACAAAGGAGAAAGCTAAAGCAAACAGGGCTAAGTGATTTGCCCAGAATCACACAGCTAATACATGTAGGAGACCAAATTTGAACTTAGGTCTTACATGCCCAGTGCTCTATCCACTGTGCCACCTAGCTTCCCTCAAAACATTAATAAATTGGGGGGGATGGAGGATGAGTAAGTAGAATGCACATTTTAAACATTAAAAAAACAACAAATAAATTCAAAAAAAAAAGAGAATCTTGAAATTGAGAGGAGGAATAGTTCAAATGAATACAAAAAACAAACCCATTATAGAACAGTTCTCTGAAAAGCCTAACAAAATTGATAAACTTTAGCCAACCTGACTAAAAAAAAAAGAGGGAGAAAAATCAAATAAAAAATAAAAATGAACAAAGTAAAATGATAGCAAAGAAATAAAAAGGATTGTCAGAACCTTCTGTGTTGCTCTGTGTCAAGAAAACTCAGAATTCAGAAAAAAGTAGATTAAATATCAAAATACTCAAATTCACAAAGTATAGTAACAATAATAATAACTAGCATTTATATAGTGTTTTAAGGTTTGTAAAGTGTTTTATGTTTGTTATCTGGTTTGATCTGAGTCCAGTCACCAAAAAGGAAACTAAACTAGCCATAAAGAAACTATCAGAGAAAAAATAATGTAGTCCAGATGAATTTACAGGAGAATTCTATCAAACTTTTAAAGGACATTGACATCTATATGACATAAATTAGTCTCAACAATTAAGAAAGAAGAAACTTTACCAACCTAATTTTATGAGACAAATGTAGTCCTCATGACTAAACTGGCAAATGATAAATAGAGAAATAGAAATAAACTACAATATCATTAATGAATGTCAGTTCAAAAATGTTCAATAAAATCCTAGCCAAAAAAAATTATAACAATTTATCCAAAAGCATAATTCACTATGATCAAGTTGAATTCACACTAAGCATGAAAAGATGGTTCAACACTAGGAAAATAATGTAATGACATTTTTTTAAAAATCAAAATCTACATTAGTATAATACTAATTTACACTAAAAACAAAACAAAACCTTCAAAATGTAGGCACAGGCAGATGATAATTGTAATGTGACAAAAAGTATTTATGCAAAATCAAAAGCTAGCTTTCAAACTAAAACTTCTAAAAATGGAAGCTCTCTCAATAAATTCAGGAGTAAGGCAAGGATGGTCCTTTTCCCTGATGTTATTTAACAATTCTAGAAATATTAATAATAGCAGTAATGCAAAAGAAATAAATTTGTGACATAAAGTTAGACAAAGAAAAGATAAAACTAATCCTATTATTGATTACATGACTGTTTACTTAGAAAATCTTAAAGAATCAGCAAAGAAATTGAGACAAGGCTTCAGTAAAGTTTCAGGCTACAAAATAAATGCACAAAAAAATCAAAAAGCATTTCTTTATATTCAATTCAATAAACATTTATTAAGTGATTCTGTGCCAGGAAAAAATAGAAGTAATAGAAAGGGAAATATACAAAAATAATTGCAAAATGTTCAAAATGCCTGAGGGTCAATCTACTAAAATATATTCAGTACCTGCATAATTACAATTCAAAAATGTTTATTTAAGAAATAGTTATATACTGAAAATCACAATATTAAAAAAATTAATTTGTGGATTTAGTGCTACAGATGGTAGTCTTAAAAATCAGACAAAATAATAATAAAATCCATGTGGTGGAACAAAAAATCTAGAATATCAAGGGAAATAATAACAAATATAAACGTGAAGGCAGAATAGCACTATCAGACCTCAAGATATATTATAAAGTGGTAATCATCAAAACTGCTTAGTACTGGTTTAAGAAATAAAAGGTAGATTAATGGAATAGGTCAGACAAGTAAGAATCAGAAATAATTGGACTCAGAAATCCAATGTTCAATTAAAAACTAAGACATTAATTACCTGGGAAAGAAGTCATTTGATGCAAATTGCTGGGAAAACTAACTGAATTAGGTTTAGACCAGCATCTTTGGTCTTTAGAACAAAATCTTATAGTATATATTCCAGGAAATTCAAAATTAGGTATGTGATTTGCATATGAAAATTCATGCCATAAAATTTAGGACAGCAGATTACGTATCTATCAAAGCTATGGTAAATAAAAAATCAAAGGGCAGAGACAATTACAAAAAGTAAAATAAATCTTTTTAGTGATATGAAATTGAAAAGCTTTTTCATGAACAAAATTGATGCAACTAGGATAAGCGAGGAAAAATAATTTTTGTATCAAATGTCTTTTTAAGTGTCTAATATCCATATAATAAATATATCTAAAGAACTAATAAGCAACATATAAGCCCAAAATCCATCCCCCCCCAGTAGATAAGTGGTCAAGGAATATGAACAGTTTCAGAAGAACTGCAAATTATTTAACAACCATGTGAAAGAAGGTTCCAAATCACTAATAATAAGAATGCAAATCAGAGTAACTGGTTTTATCTCATACCTAGAAAATTGGTGAGGATGAAAAAAAATGGGAATAGTCAATGTTGGAAGCACTTTAATAAGATGGGCACAAGGAAACATTGTTGGTGAAGCTGTATACTGGTCCAACCATTCTAGTAAGGAATTTGTAATTATCCAATGCCTGGTATATAATAGGAATTTAAGAAATGCACATTGACTGACTGATAATGGAAATGGAAAAAATAACAAAATAATTGAAATTGCATGCCACAAAATTATAATGCCCAATTTTGGCCTTAAAGAAGAAAAATAAGACACCTTTCTCTGCTTCTTTGCAATAGTGAAAGGTCATAGGTATGAAACACTATATAACATTAGACTTTCTCAATATGTTGGTTAGTTTTGTTGAATTTCGTTTTCTTCTTCTTTTCTATTCCTAATTATAAAGTATGGCTCTCTGGGAAGGGTTGAGTAAGGTACTACAATGGGAAATGAAAATAATTGTAAAAATAAAAGATATAAGTAACTTCATTTTAACAAAAAACAATTAATTTGTAAAGCATTTGTTAAGTGCTTCCTATGTACAGAGCATAGTCAATATCTGTCCTCAAGAAACTTATATTCTAAAGTAAGACAAACCATGTGGGAAATTTTAGCTACAGGTTAGATGGAAGGGCCTAATGGTCCTCTAAGTGACACAGCAAATCAGATAGAAATGCATCTTCTTTAGTATCATTTCCATTCATAAAATCGTATATCCATTTCTGATTTCAAGTCATTTGGTAGTATTCATGATTTTGATCATAAGAATTTTCTTTTCTGGGTCTTCAGTATTTTTGGCTGCTGAGACATTGGACACAATTGGACGTGCAAAGACAGATGAAGGTCATATCTTCACAAGGGTTTCTGTCCCTCTGTCCCTCATGATGGCTGTGGGGTTTAGGTAGAAACAAAGCTGGGTACAACTTGGGCTCTTCTACCCATAGTCCTGGGCTCTCTCCACCTATATTTGAGTGGAGGTGGTAGTCTGGGTAGCAGAAGTGGTTTGAACTTTCTGGCACATGTACCCTCCCTGGTTCTCCCTCAGGACACTTTGATGCTCTAACCAGGTTGGCTTGTCTGCCTCATTGGTGGCAGTTGGCCAAGAGTTGGTGGTGGTGATGGTGGTGGTGGGCCTTTCTCCCCAAGTGTTGCCCCTTTAGATAATGACTGTGGGAGTGAGGCTGGAAGCCAAGCCAGTATTCTAAGGCAGTCTAAGGGGTGTTGCTTTTCCAAGGACTTTTGGGCTTACCTGTCCCATGTGTGAAGTGCCAGCCTTAAAAACAGATTACAAAATTCGTATGTCATTACCTGGAAGAAACCTTCCCCCCCCCCCCCGTATTATGGAAATATAATTATATACATGTCTTTATTTCTTTTAGGTGTTTTGGGATTTTGAAGCAATAGCTTACCTTTATTCTCCTTTGACAGATGACCAAACAGAATCAACACTGACAACCTGCAGGAAATATCAAATGTGAAGACATGACAAAAACTCAACATGGTTTAATCTCTAGAAAGGATGGAAGCCAAGTAGACTCCTCCTTTCCTCTACCTTTTCAAAAAGAATTAAAATTCGTTTGGTAATTGTTTTTCCCTTTACATTTGCAAAATACTTTCCTGTGGTGTGACTACAGGAACATGGTTCCTTGTGCCTTGAGGAAGGCTTTTTGTTACTTTGTAGTCACACCAGGCACAATAATTTTTATCAGACAATCTCCAATAGTAAAAAGGCATATTTAGAGAAATCTGGTCTAACAATTAGTGAAAGATTAAAGTCATCAAATAAATTTTTTTCTACAACTATTGAGCTGACAGGTAAGTATCATATACAACTCTGAGTATTTATGAGTGTTTTGTTATGGGTGAGGTTGATTGATAGAACAGAGATAATAAGGGGGAGGCCATTTGTTTCTTTCCCATATGGGTCAGTTAACTTTGCTTCATTCTAAGGTGATCTCTAGTCTTAGCCACAGTCAGCCATCTTTCAAGTGTGTGCCATTGTGAAAAAATCAAGGTGAGCGAGACAGTGGATTAACACAAATTCTTCATTCTCACTGGTAAGAGCACAGTGGGTAACAAGTAAAAAGTGTGGAGCATCATCTTTTTATAAGCACAGAACATTTATTTCTTCATTCTTCAACACACTTATTTTCATTTTTAAAGTTGAGTGAACCAAGTTTTAAAAAAAGTAGGTAATTGATTTTGAGTTAGAAGATATTGGAGAGGCAATGTTTTGGAAAGAGCACTGGATTGAGAGTCCTGAGACCCGAAAACATGAAAATTCTCTGAGCATCAAAAATATTAGTTCATTCTTTTATTATCTTCTGAATCTTGATGTGTATAAGAGTCAATCTCCCTACCCCTTCCTCTATTTTTATTGCATAGCAACAGCAAATAATAGCATAGAAGGTGATTTTGCTAAATAAACACCAACTCTAAAGGACTGAAAGAGATAAAATAAACCAGCATGTTTATGACCACTAACTAGCTTTATCATAGCTTAAGACAGATATTTCACCTATCTGGGCCTCAGTTTTCTCCTCTGCATCAATTAACGAATAAAGAGTTATTAAGCACCTATTACATGTCAGCACTAGGCTAAGCTCTGGGGACGCAAAAAGAAGCAAGACAATCCCTCAAGGAGCTTATAATCCAATGGAGGCTACAACAAGCAAACAAATATATGCGAAGCAAGCTACTTACAAGATAATCAGTCCCAGGCTTTGGAAGAGCTCAAAAGGGATTTTGAGAAGCAAATAAGAGAAGTAGAGGAAAAACTGGGAAGAGAAATGAGAGTGATGCAAGAAAACCATGAAAAACAAGTCAACAGCTTGCTAAAGGAGACCAAAAAAAAATACTGAAGAAAATAACACCTTACCCAAATAGCAAAGGAGGTCCAAAAAGCCAAGGAGGAGAATAATGCCCTAAAAAGCAAAATTAGCCAAATGGAAAAGGAAGTCCAAAAGACTGTTGAAGGAAATACTTCCTTAAAAATTAGAATAGAGCAATTGGAAGACAGTGACTTAATGAGAAATCAAGTCACTGTAAAACAAATACAAAAGAATGAAAAATTAGAAAACAATATGAAATATCTCATTGGAAAAACAACTGACCTGGAAAATAGATCCAGGAGAGAGAATTTAAAAATTATTGGATTATCTGAAAGCCATGATCAAAAAAAGAGCCTAAAAATCATCTTTCAAGAAATTGTCAAGGAAAACTTCCCTGATATTTTAGAACTAGAGGGCAAAATAGAAATTAAAAGAATCCACCGATCTCCCCTGAAAGAGATCCCCAAAGGAAAACTCCTAGGAATATTGCAACCAAATTCCAGAGTTACCAGGTCAAGGAGAAAATATTACAAGCAGTCAGAAAGAAACAATTCAAGTATTGTGGAAACATAATCAGGATAACACAAGATTTAGCAGCTTCTACATTAAAGGACCACAGGGCATGGAATATAATATTCCGGAGGGCAAAGGAGATAGGATTACAACCAAGAATCACCTACCCAGCAAAACTGAGTATAATCCTTCAGGGAGAAAAATGGTCATTCAGTGAAAGAGAGGACTTTCAAGCATTCTTGATGAAAAGACCAGAGCTGAATAGAAAATTTGACTTTCAAATACAAGACTCAAGTGGAACATGAAGAGGTAAACAGGGAAGAGAAATCACAAGAGACTTATTAAGGTTGAACTGTTTATATTCCTGCATGGAAAGATGATATTTATAACTCATGAGACCTTTGTCAGTATTAGGGTAGTTGGAGGGAAAAAATTATGTATGTAGATAGATAGATAGATAGATAGATAGATAGATAGATAGAGGGCACAGGGTGAGTTGAAGATTAAGGGGTCATATCTGGAGAATAAAATTAAGGGATGAGAGAGGATTATATTTGGAGAAGAAGAAAGAAAGAGATAGAATAGGGTAAATTATCTCACAAAAAAAACAGAAAAGAAAAGGCTCTTACAATGCAGGAGAAATAGAGGAAAGTGAGAGGGAATGAATGAATCTTATTCTCATAGAATTTGGCTTAAGGAGGAATAACATACACACTCAATGGGGTATGGAAAACTGTCTTACCCTACAGGAAAATGGGGGGGGACAAGAGAGCAGGGGGATGATAGAGAGGAAGGCAGAATGGGAAAGGGGGTAATCAGAAGCAAATACTTCTGAGGAGGGATGGGGCCAAAAGAAAGAATAGAATAAATGGGAGTGCAGAATAGGATTAAGGGAAATAGAGTTAGTATTTCACAACATGTCTACTATGGAAGTGTTTTGCATAACTGCACGTGTATAAACCTATATTGAGTTGCTTGCCTTTTCAATGAGGGTGGGTGGGGAGGGAGGAAGGAAGAAAATTTGGAAACCAAAGTTTTAAAAACACGATTAAAAAAATGTTTTCACATGCAACTGGGTAATAAGAAATACAGGAAATGGGGTACAGAAATCTATCCTGCCCTACAGGAAAATAGAAGGGGAAGGAGATAAGAGAAGGGGGAGAGATAGAAGAAAAGGCAGACTAGTGGAAGGGGTATTCAGAATGCATGCCATCTTGGGGTGGGAGGAGGGGCGAGGTGGGGTGGAAATTTGGAACTCAAAATCTTGTGGAAGTAAATGCTGAAAACTAAAAATAAATAAAATTATATTAAAAAGGGGGGGAAGATTGGAAAACTGGAGGGGGTTAGATTATAAAGAGAGCATTTTGTATTTGATCCTGGAAAATAAGGAACCACTAGAGTTTATTGAATAGAGTAGTTAGGTGATTTCTGAGATCTCAGACCACTTTTAACACATAATTATTCTATAATATTCTAATTCTGGTGTCATAGAATTTGGAGCTGGGAATGACTTCAGGATCATCTATTATAATCTTAGCCTTTTGCAGATGAAGAAACTGAGTCCTAAAGAAGTTAGTTCATTTGCCCAAGATCACATAGGTGTTCAAAATTTGAACTGAATCTACTGAATCCAGTGCTTTTCTCACTGTGCCATGTTGCTGCTCCAGAAAGGATTTACAATGTATTATCTACGCATGCAGATGTGAAAGACGCTATTGTTTTTGTTATTGTCTAACTACTGTTAGCCATTATTGTTATTATTATTTATTATCATTATTATTATTATTATTATTATTATTATTATTATTATGTCATGGATAGTGTAAGGGAATTAATTACAAACAAACCCACACAAATAAATGATTTTTCATTCATTCATTCATGCATTTTAGTCACACTTTCCTATAATACAGGGTTAGAAAAAAATAGATATTATCTGTGGTAGGTATTATTATTATTACCCTTTTTCAGATTCATATTGTGACCACCCTAGCTCAGACCCACTTAACCTCTCATTTGTTTGATTGGAATAGCCCCTTAGCTGGTCTCCCTATGTTGGATCTCTCCTCCCCCTTATCTTCCTCACAAACGCCAGAGTGATGTTCTTGAAGCAGAGGTTGGGTCTGTCCATCTTGATCTCCTACTCAACAAATTCCCGGGGTTCCATATTACCTGGAATGAGATACAAACTCTTCTGTTTGGTGTATAAAATACTTCACATCTAGACTCCAAACTACCTTTCCAGGTTTATTACATTTTACTCCCTTTTTTGAATTCTTCAATCTAGCCAAACTGGCCCTTTTGCTTCCCTGCCCACACCATTCCATATCCCATCTATGTGCCTTTATACAAACTGTCTCCCATGCCTGGATTGTTAGAAACATCATCGTCTCTATTCCTAGAATGCCTAATTCCTGTCAGTGCTCAGTTCAAATGTTACCTTGTACATGAGACTTTTCCTAATCCCCTTAGCTACAAGGGCCTCCACTCCGAAATTACCTTGTATTTAATTAATGTATTATTTTGTATAAATATGTTATTTGCCTATTAGAATATAAGCTTCTTGGGGGAAATATGTCTCATTTTTGTCTTTGTACCCCCAATGCCTAGCATAAGGCCTGGTACCTAGTAAGCACTTAATCAATACTTATTTGATGATTAATTGATTGAATCGTGAGAGTTTAATACTAAATTAATTATTCACTCATTCAACAAATATTTAGAGTCTGTTAAATATAAGGAACTGTACTAAGTAGTAATTAGTCATGTAAATACCCAGGAAAATGGCCATTTGAAAATATTAGTTATGGTTTTAATAAATATTTAAAATGTTGTTTCAAAATCTATATCTACTTTGTTAAAAAGTTGTCCTTTTTGCTGAGATCCATAAAGTGTATTTAAGAAACTTCTTTATCTGGCGATCTTTCATAGTGAAGAATTGAACCAGTGGTAATATAATATGTTGGACTACTTGATGTTGGGAGACCTGGGTTCTAATGCTTTCTCCTATACATACTCATTTCCAACATGACTGTGAGCAAGTCACTTAAGCTCTCTAACCCTCAGTTTCTTCATCTGTACCATGGGTATAAAAATATTCCTACTACCTATGTCACAGGGTTATGAAAAAACTGCTTCACAAAATTTAAAATGCTATGTCAATATGAATTTTTGTTGTTCTTTATTAAACTTTAATAATTAATTATAGCACCTTATGATTTTGGCCCCCAAAGTAAAATTAAGTAATTTTCATTATTTTTATTATAAAACATATCTTAAAGTTTAATTTAAAAAAATACTACACATTTTAGATGGATTCAAAAAATTGTAAAAGAAATAGAATTTAGACTGCTCTCTAACTAAAAACGATATATGAGAAAATGCCATTATAATGGGTTTTGTGGGAATTGCACCTTTGTAAAAGGGCTTCTGTCGCAGAAAGAGTTGCTATGAACACTGGTGACCTGATTTCATCCATAGAATAACTGTATTTGTGGAGTGACCAGGCATTTTTCTAATGGATTTTACTGTATTTGAAAATAAGCCTTGTACTTTTTCTGTCCTAGGAAGAAAGGACTTCTCTTTTTAGGAAAGCCTCAACACCAGTTTTCATGAATGCTAAAATATAACAACTCAAAAAACAAACCCAAAAATGTATTCCTGTAAGTCTATAAAATCTTTCTTTTCTACCTTCAAGGGTTCCACAACAGTCAATTATCTTTATAAACTAGAACATTATGAGTGGGGATGTTCCCATATTAGAGTTATGAAATAGGTTAATAATTTCATATTAGGTGATATTGCTCTTCAGGGCAGGTATATTTCATGCCCAATAACACAAAATCAAGAAACGTCTCCAAACCAAGAACATGTATTTTGTTGCTATCTTTTAAGAAAGGAAATATTATTTCTTTTTCTTGGAATTAATTTCTTGACACACAGCTGTAGGAACTTCCATTTTTCTTTCTCAAAACCTAATACAAATTTCCACATATTATAGCTCATACACGAATCTTTTGAGAAAGCTATATAAACCAGCTGTTTACAGCTTTTCCTTTGATTTCATTGGCTAGCTGCATGGAGGTTCTACATAGACACTGGAAATACAGAGAATTCTCTGAAGTCACATCCAGCACATTGTATAGAAGGGTATTAGAAGACAAAGTGCATATTGTTTTCAAATATCAGATCTTTTTAACTGACGCACATTATAGATAACCTGATAATAAATACTGAAACTAAGCTGTACATTATCACATTCTTGAATACTTTGCATCATACAGATAGTACAAATACACTGCATTTTCAGATTAATATGAGCATTGGATAATGATGCCAGCACTACTACAATATCAAAATTATGAAGAATATTCCAGTTGCATTTTCTCTTCATTTAGACACAATACTGGTATCAGTTTTTAGAATGGCATATCCATCACCGCCAGAATACAGTTACAGATGCTTTGACACACAGCCTCCCTATGACTATTTGGGCAGAAGTTCAGATGACCCTCAACTAGCTCTAAAGCATATCTTATGGTACTGGTCTTCTAATGATACATTGTTGATTTCAAAGGCATTATAGTTGACGATTTCTTAAATCATAAGCATAGTGCTTTTTCTCAAGTCTATTCTCAATTTTTGTATCACTTTGCAGTATATGGCAAATACTATATATAGTTAAAAAGTAATGTGCTTTTCCATTCTTCATTCTTGCAAATACATAAAAATAGCTGAGTTGAATATATATGCAGGAAGCAATATTTGTGACTGAACAGTGTTAAATAAGAAACAACATGACAAAGGATGGTCTAATTGAACTTGTCATATACAAAATATTTTGGAATGTAATTTACACAAATTAATTCCTCTAAATTTCTATAAATGTCTATAAACCACTATCAGTTTTTATAATATGAAGAGAATATAGCCTTATGTAATATTGTTTAAAATTTTTAAGAAATGTATACCTATCAATTTTATTTAAGCACTATAGTTATGAGATGCATTCTCACATATTTAAAATTACTATTTTGATTGAAACCAAGATGTTATTACTCTAAGTCTGGCTATATTAAATTTATACCATATTAACTTTATGCCTTATGGTTGACTAGATTCTACAGCCAACCAGCTGGCCGTTTAGCTCAAAAGGAATCTTCTTCCTGTCATATTTTCTACTCTTACTCCTTTCCCTTTCATTTTGCCCAACGCCATTCTAGAAGTCTCATCTCTAACCCTCCCCATGAGCAAAAAAATCTGTAGCTATTAGGAACAAAATTGACTCATAGAAGGAATGAGATTGTTCCAATAAATTGTTTGTGCACTTTCACAGTTTGGAGCTGAGGTTTTATTTCTACTTCAATATTTTTCATTACGATACTTAGAAAATTGGTCAACTACTTTGTGCTGCAGTTTCTCTATATGTAATAAAATCTACACTTAATTCAATTTAATGCAATTGGTTAACTGCAAGTTGTTGTATTGGATACAGGAGACACAAAAGTGAAAAGGAGCAAAGATGTTGCTCCTCAAAAAGTTTATAATATCATAAGCCTAATCAATTAACATTCATCATATGCCCACAATATGATAGGCCGTAAAAAAAACATTGGTGACATTCAGGAATACTAAATAACATGTTATTCCTATCCCTTAGCTATCGTTTTCTCTTTTAATAATAGTAAATTTGGTCCAAGTTTACTTGATACAGCACCAACTAGAAATATTTATTAGGTTTTTTTTTATTATTATTAAAGATAGGAATATTTGTTTGGTAAAGTTAACAAGAGTTAATCTTGCCCTGCTTTGTTGCATTCTGATAATGGACTAACTAACATTATAGCTTTGTCTACTTCTTCTTATAATATATAATATTTACTTTATGAATTTAACTGTCAGATTGGTGCATGTGAATTGAGAATGTTACATATTTGTGTATTTCCCATTTTGTCATTATATAGTCTCAATTTTTAAAAATTATATTCCACTTTACCAGATACTATTATTGTCATCCCTGATTCTTTGAACTTTGAACTAGTTGCATAATATTTTAGACTAACCTCTACAGTTTAACTTAGTTTTGTCTTTTTATATCAGATGTGTAAACTACTGATTGATGGGTTTTGTTTTGTTATCCCTTCTTGAAATGTTTTCCTGTTAAGAATTTTGATCATTCATATTTTTGTTTGTAAGTAATATACATGATTTGTTTTCCATTCTCTCATTATTTTTGGTGTTGTCTAAAGGGAAGAAACTCTCTTAATTTCCTATAACTATTTTAGCTGTTAAAATGAGCAATTAGACAAGTTAAATTTCTGTTTCATGGACTCAGGGATCTGTGTTCTCCTCGATTTGGATAGTCTTTCCAATGCTGCAGATTTCAATCTATTGATGTCTCCCTATTCTGAAAAACTCTTCTTAATGTCCTTCCATAAGTTGAGGCAGCATGGAACAGTGGAAGGAATAGTCCCTCTGGAGTCAGAGGACAATGGTCCACTTCCTGCCTCTGACACCTACAGCTTCTGTGACCTTGGACAAGTCATTTAACCTAAATCAGCTATAGTTGCTTCATCTGCAAAATGAAAGAGTTTGGCCAGATGACCATTTAAATCCCTTCCAATTCTAGATCTGTGATCCTTTGAGGCTAAAGAAGGATTTGTGGGACTGAAAATGTGTCAAACTCAAAATCAGAATCATATTCCTGACTTGAAATTCCCATCATATTTTTTTCTGGTCTTAATCATCAGCCATTTCATCTGGTATATCAACACCAAATTAATGTAAGAATTTTTCATTGAGAAAACCTACACTTAAATTGTTATACCTACTAAAATAACAATCCAAAATATTCCTACTCTTTCCTTTTTAAGTAGAGAAGCAAATATAAGCAAACTCTGACTTCTATCAAAACAACCTCCCAGGAATGTCTGCCATAGGACTGTCCCTACTCCCTTAATTAATTACCCTTTCTTCTCACTACTGCTGTCTGGGAAGCTTTCTCTTCCCCAAACATGTTGCTCTTCTCAGTATTAACCCATGAACAGTCAGGTTGCAGAATAACAAGTAAAACTTTAGGCTTGAAGTGAAACAAAATAAAACAGCAGGTTAAAGTATGTAAGCAGGAGTTTTGTTTGTTCCCCAACTATCCCTGGTAGCAAAGGAGACTAGAACAACTCGGAAGTGGTATTTGCTTGCTTGAGGGATAGCAGGATTTGGGAGAAGTTGCCAGGAAAGAACGATATCCTATAGTGGGTTAGGGGAGGAGAAAAAACCCTGCTCAAAAATAACACATAGTAAACTGGAAGAGAAAAACAAAGAAGACCAATCTCTTAGAATTTCAGGATTCAGTTCATTTCAAAGCATAATTATTAACTGATAGAAGAAGGAAAGTGATAAATACAAAGGAGCGATAGAGATAACACTTTATGAGAAATTTCAAGGATGAGAAGTCAAACACAGGTGATAGAATCAGGAAAGACTTCAAAGACAAGGTGGTACTTGAGTTGGGTCTTAAAGAATGGAAAAGATTGGTTGAATGGGGAGAGAGTCCATTATGGGCATCAGGGAAAATGTAGCAAAGAAATGGGAGATGGAAAGGCCAAAATGAGAACAAGAGATAGTGGTAAAGTTTTGCAAGAACATCGCATGTGTGAAAAGGGTGAACATGAGGTAAGGTTGAGGTAGAGATGAGGGGGCAGAGGATTCCAGGCATGGGAAATAGCAAGTACAAAGACACATACACACATACACACACACACACACACACACACACACACACACACACACACACCCCAAAAAAGAGGCACAATGCTATTTTTGAGAAATTGTAAATATGGCAATGTCACTGGATTAAAATGTGTGGAAAAGAGGAAGGTATGAGAAATCTGGAAAGGTAGGAAGGAGGTAGGTTCTGAAGAGCTTTCAATGACAAACAGAAGATTTTATATTTGATTTGGGATGTGTTAGAGAGCCACCAGAGTTCACTGAGCAGAAGTGACACATTTAAACTTTTGCTTTTAAAAAAAATCACCTTGTGGCAGCTGAATGAGAAATGGATTGGAGTGGAAAAATACCTCTTAGGAAGGAAAACAGGTAGAAGGCTATTGTAATAATCCAGTTGAGAAATAATGAGGGCTCTAACTGAAACTGTGACCATATGAGTAGAAAGAAGCAAGCAGATAAGACAGATATTGTAAAAGTAGAAAAAAACCAAAATTTGACAATGGAACGAAAATATAAGGAAAGTGAAAATTCTAAGATGACACCATGGTTACAAGACTGGATGACTGGGAGGATGGTGCCTTTGAGAGGAGTAAGAAAGTTTAGAAGTGACTAATTTTCAGGAAAGATAATGAGTTCTGTACTGGCCACAGTGATGTTGAGATGCCTATGGGACATCTTAAACATGTCCAAGAAGTTGGAAATATATGACTGTAGCTCAGTGGAGAGTTTTGAGCTGGATATATATATAAAACTGGGAATCATCTACATCGAGATAATTGAACCCAAGTTGCTGATGACATTACCAGGGGAGGTAGTATAGAGTGAAAAGAGAAGAGGACCCAGGACAAAGCCATGAGGCACACCCAGATTCACCAGGTGACATAATCAGCAAAGGGGACTGAAGAATGGTCAGACACATAAGAGGTGAACCAGCAAAGAGCAGTGTTACAAAAACCCAGAGACGAGAGAGTATCTAGAAAGAGATGGTGATAAATGGTGTCAATTGAGAAGTCAAGAAAGATGGAGACTTTAAAAAAAAAAAGCAATTGTAGTAACTTTGGAAAAGACTGTATCAGTTGAATGATGAAGTCAGAAGCCTAAATACAGAGGGTTTAAAAGCTAATGATAAGAGAACAAGTGAAGGCAGCAATTTTCTCATGGAATTTAGCCAAAATGGAGAAGTGATGTAGAGCTATAGTGATATTACTTAATAGGAATTGTCAGATCAGGTGAGAATTATTTTAGGAGTGGGAGAGACATGGGTGCATTTGTATACAGTAGGGAAGGAGCCAAAACATAGAGAGATAGAATATAAGGGAGAAAATAGGTATGATAGTGGAAATAATTTGCTGCAGAAGGCAGGAAGGAATTGAATCAAGGGTCAACATAGAGGGGTTTGCCTTGGCAAATGAAAAGATTACCTCTTTATCTGTGTGAAGGAGGAGATATTATTTGAATATAATCTTTGTGCGGGGGCGGGGAAGACATGGGAAGAAGGCAGCTCTCTGAGAATGGGCTTAAATTTTTTTTATTGTAGTAGGAGATGAGGACCATGGCCTAGAAGGTAGAAAGAGAGGGTGGTATGGGAAGATTGAGAAAAGATAAAGTTTGAAACAGCTACTGTGGAGAGTGGGATAGCAAATCAAAGAGAGAGGAATAGAATGTTTGCTTAGCTCATAAAAGCCCAATTAATTAGATAACATTAATTTGTAGTGGACTGAATTCACAGAATTTCGTGAATTCTTGAAGCACATTGAAGCAAAGGAGGAAATGGTAGAAGTAATTCAACATCGGATTTGACAAAACTTTATCAGTGATGGGACAATGTGTCAAGAGACTCTGAGTTGGCTCACTAAGGGTTCAAAATACTGAAGGGAGAATGTAGTCAATGAAGGAATGATGGTCTGAGAAAGGACCATGGAGTAAAGGGATTGGAAGTCATGATGAAGATGAAATATAGAGGTTGTAAGGCACAGGAAAAGATGGACTTATGAAAGATTGTGATTAGATGAAAGAATTTTAGAGTTCATGAACAGTTGTGGGTAGTGCAAGGTCAAGAACGTGACAATCTCTGTGTGTATCAAAGGTATAGTGAGAGAGTAAGTCATTGAAGTTGAATATATTTGAACAACTGGGAAGTACAGTGTTTGAGGGGGTATCAATATGTGTGTTGAAGTTCTCTAGTATAAGGATAGAAGATGGGAAACAGGGAAAAACTGTGAGCTAGGCACTGGACTCATTAAAGCAGGAAGAAGAATGTCCTGGTAATCAATATATAGCTGCCACCTGGTCTGGATTAAGTGATAATTTTGGACAGTCTGAACCTCAAAGGAGATGTTTCTTAGTGAAAATGATAAGGGGAAGAAAAGCAGTGGCAGTGGGGAGCGAGTATTCCAACTCCCTCTCCACTACCAGTGAGTTGGCAGATATGAGAGAAGGTATAGGCAGGGCTATAAATGAGTGTCTGGGGAATCAGTGTTGTTGGGAAGAAGTCATGTCTCCAATATAGTCATATCTTTCTTTGTAGCCCAGCGAAGGCTGCTGATGTCAACTAAGGGGGAATTAACTCAAGGGTAGAAAAGTTTAGGGAGGAAAATAAGACAGGCAAGAATATATTTGAGGAAATGGGAGAAATGAAGGAACTGAATGTCTTGATGAGGGTAAAATATTAAAGGAATAAGGGAGTGACAGAGGTAGAAAAGTAGAAAACTAGTGAGAAGGGAATTTTAGAATTGAGGATCTTAGAGGCAGAGGTCCACTAGTGAATTGCTTAAGAAAAGTTGAGGTGAATGGGAAGTCCTATGAGTTGAGTTCTAAGAACTGAGGACAAAATTTTAAACAGATCATCAAGGAAGATATTTAAGACTCAAACGACAATAACAAGAGAGTGTAAATGCCATGGTAAACCAGATGCTAAAGTCAATAAGGAAGTGTAGAATTGTGTCTTAGAAGACAACAGAAGACAAGAATAAGGATTAGGAAACTTAAAATCTGATGACACAACTTCAAAGGAGAGGTAGCTCAGGGCAAGGACCTGGAAGTGGGGAGGTAGATCCACCTTTAAAGAATCCTAGATATGGAAGAGACAGGGATAATGAAAAAGGGAGTCATCAGCATTGGAGGGCATTCTAGAGTCAAGCCACAACCAGCATTTATTAAACACTTCCTATGTGTCAAGGACTCTGCTAAGCACTGGGAATAAAAAGAAAGGCAAAAACAGTCTTTGGTCTTAAGGAACTCATAGTCAAATGGGGAGACAACTTTAAAATAGCAATAAGCAAGCAAGAGATGCAGGTCCTAGAGAAGAAAACTATATTTCAATTCATTTGAGGAGGTGCAGGTCATACAAGGGGAAGAGAAGAAAAATGAAGAGGGTTTGCTTACAGTGGACTAGCGATTCCAAGTTGGATAGCTGAGGTTGTAGGCAGAGGAGAAGGGTGGAAAAGGGAGTAATGAGGACCTAGATGAGAGTTGTCACGAGGTGGAGTGAGCAGAGGAGATACTACATCAGCAGGAGGCCCTGGCTGCCCCATAACTTCTCAACTCCAATGATCTAAAAAGCCTTTGCTTATCTTTCCAAACTCCCCTAAACTAGCTCTGAGTATGAAAAGATCCTGAGGCTTAGAGATGGGGGAGTTCCCATTCCCATTGCTAGCAAAACGGAGGTAGGAGGAAACCTGGATCCTGCTGTAGGGAAGACATGGGTTAATTTGAATTTCTCTTGCCACCCCAAACTGAAAGTCTAAAAAATATTTACCAGTAAAAACATTGTTGCATGTGGTAGTTGGGTTCTGCAATGCTACTAACTGTACTCCAGTTACATTGTGCATTAAATATGCTTTTGTGAGCTGACCTGGGACTTAAGCAACTAAGAACATAATATTGTTTCTATGTGAAAATTCACTTTGATTTCTGAACAACCAATTTACAAATTAATTTTGGAACATAAACTGTTCATAAATTGGAGACTGATTGCAAAATTGTTTTGTTTTTCTTAATTTGGGAAAGGGAATGTGATAGGAGGGAAGTACCATAAAAATATCTATAAACTTAACATCATCATTTAGGTGTTTACCACAACTTTATGTAAAAAAAAAAGAGAATGATTAAAATGTTGAGATCAAGCAGACTTGGAGACAATGGCAACTTTGAGTCACTGTTTAGACTCTAAAGAACAGTGTAATTCACATTATTTACCTTTCTTGCAGTATAATAAAGGTTAAAATGCTTTTTCCCGTCCAGATGATGATTTTTTAAATGCAACATGGCTTCTTTTTAACAAGACACATTGAAGGATAAATATCTCCAATTTTAAAGATGAAACCTATGAAATATATGAAAAAAAAGAAAAATCCAGATGGTGCTTGTCAATCATTACAGATGAATTTGAGGACACAATTATTCTCAAATTGAACAGTTGCAGCCAACAGTAATCACTATATGACTTAAAATTGTTTCTCTTATTTATTTCTTGAGATTTTACTTTTGGAAGCTCTTATTTTACCTTTGGCATTTTTTATTAACATGCTTTTTTGTAGTCACATGATAAGAGAAAGAAGATGCTTAACAAAGAAAAGTTTGTCATAAATGTAAAACATGCATGCTATGATTTTACTTTCAAAATTATCAAATATTATATGAGATAGTTGGGAAGATGATTTTCTCTGAGAGATATGAAAGATTCAAGTTTACAGAGCAACCAACTGTTTTTGCTACTGTTAACCATGTGAATGTCGACAGAGCCTGATAGATGGCCACCTGCCCAAGTTTAAATGGTGGGGCAGTGGGTAGGGAAAAAAGGGAGCACTAACAATTCATGACAGCATCATAGCAAAGGATGTTAATTGAATTGATTTTATTCTCTGTGTAGCAAAAGATCTATAGCTTGGAAAATCTGGGAAGAGAGAAGGACAGAGGATTGGGAAGCATTCTTTTTGTGGCCCTGTAAAATTGTTCATAATTACATGGAAGGCTGCTATATACAAGGCTCAGTTCATCTGCAGAAAGTGAAATAAATGATTGCAAGCTGGCTCTGTTCCTATTAGGAAGAACTCAAATCATTCTAATGAACAATTTATTCTTCTGATATATGAACCTTTCCTTTTATGGGTCCCAAATATTTTTCTACCATTACTCCTTTGATAAACACATATCAGATGATGAACCATCTTGGGATATACAACTGTGAAGCATGAATGTATCATGAAAAATAATCAAAGTATGATTTAAATATAAAGCATGCTTTTAGGTGAGATGCTAGGATATATTGAGTAAATGGCCTTTCTGAAATTAGACTCAGAATGTGGACATCAAGTTGCTGTCCAGCTTGTTTCACGCCCATAACTGGTATAGCTCTATCTGAACCCTTTGGTTTTTCACTGGCTCAGTGAACAGTTGGTCTTTAGTGATCCTGAAGGGTCCCAAAGATTCCAAGCTAAGTGAAATCACTGGTATAAACACTTAAAGATTCTTTTTAGACTTAGCCATTTCCTTCTATTCCACTTTTACTCTATTCACCTCAGTGCTAACCTTCACCAAATCACTGTCATCTTCTGACTTCTTCCACGATGCCTTGTGGATTTCCCATTTCTTATTGCCTGAAGATTGGCAAAAGCCTAAGACAAGGGTCAGAGTCACTCTGTTCCCTTCTTGATCCTTCATATTGGGAATAACAATGGTTTAATTTGATTTCATTCTGCATGGTCTGATTTGAGTAGGTCTTCATTCAGCTTCAGATACTTTGGCTAAACCTGGACCATCTTCAGACACTTCAAGAATCAATTGATTGTGAATTCTCTTTGTACCAGGCATCCAGGCACATCACATGGGATGTCCATAGTGAGATTAGAAACTTTACTATATGATGAATGTTTCCAATACAATTTGTCATGCTGAGGTAATAACCCCTAGTTTGGTTGGTCAATCAGGTGATTGAATATTTTCTTGGGAGACTGGTGTGTTTGGAATTAATTTTTCTACTTATTTTCCAACTATTGGACATTAACTATAAGAATAAAAATTTATTAGCCAATTCTCAGATACTCTTCCTGGAAATATATTTTCACTTTACAATATTCTAAAGATGACTGAGATGTATTTTCTGATGATACTACCTACTTGAACTATTGTAATAGATTCTTTACAAGTGTTTTCATCTTCATCCTTTACCTCTTCTCCAATCTGTCATTTATACTGCTTCCAGATAATTTTTTCCTTTCCATCAATCTGGTCAAGTCACGTCTGTGCTCAAAAAACTTTCAGTAGTTCTCTATTGTTTGTTAAGTAAAACTCCTCTGGTTGGTATTAAAGGACCCTGTCTTTCCAGCCATTTCTTGCATTATTCCCTTCCACATATGGTCCAGAGCTAACATATAATATTGTATGTTGCAGTCATTGGTATTTGTGTCATAAGATGATAAGTTGTTTGAGGGAAAGGACCTTGAAAGAACAGTGAAAGAACAATGGACACTTACTAATGTTTGCTGTGTTCTATGGTATGCATTTTGAAATTCCTAGAGAAAAAAATAAAACAATATGACATCAATTTGAAACTATTCTCATTAAATAAATGTTTCCAATGTTGATTTAAGTTGTGCTCTTTTTATTACAAGATCTCCTTACTTGTAAAGTAAAGCAGAAATTAGAAAGAATAGATTGTTTTTAGTAACTTTCAACTTATTTATGAATATTTTAAATGTAACATTGACTATGCTAGCCCCTACTTCCTGAAGGCTAGGTATGCTACATTTTCCCTGTTCCCCAGGGTTCTCTGGTGCTCTTAAGGAGGTTTGGTGTTTATAGATATTATCATTGGCTCCAACCTCACCAGTAGTGGATTGTAGAGATGGATTCCCACAGTTCCAGTTAAGTACTAATAGCCAGATTAATTTTTTACAAAAGAATGTTTATTTCAAAGGTATAATAAAAAATATACAACTATGATCTACAACATTTGGGAAACAAAATCTCTCCCTGACCCAAACCACCTTGGTCTCTTGGGAGAGGAAGGAGATTAGGTCCATAGCTTAGCTCAGTTCCTATTGAGCACAGTCTCCATTCAAGTCTGTGGCTTTTGGTTTCAAGTCTCAGGTAACCTGGCTTCTCAGGTCTTTTCTTCTGTGCTGGCTGGCAGCAACATCCCACCTAGAATCCTGGCTTCAAGATAGTCATGGCTCAAACTCCTGTGTCTGGTGAGGATTAGTGCTAGAGACGAACAAAGACAAATTAAACAGAATAGATTTAAATACCTCAATGCATTTTCTCAGAACAGCAGGGCCTCAAAAGAGACCGTGGATGAAGTGTATGTGATCTTTGCTCTGTGGCTGAAGCAGGAAAGAGAGTACACAAGAAGGGCAAGACTGCCCCGGTTCTTCCAGTTCTAAAGTCTGTTCTGGCTACACAGCCAATCAAAGGAGGCTGCTCCCACCTGCTTGATAGGAGAACATAGAGAAGAAGGGAAGGACGCCTCCATGTTAGGTGATCTGGGCATACACAAAGTAAGCAAGGCCCATTTACATAAGCAATTAGTCCTTTAATGCCACAATTGTCAGTATTTCTGAAATCTCTGTGATGATGGCATGGAACTCTAATACCTTCAATTTGTTCTTGATTTATGATTGGCTTCTCACTGTCTAGCCAAAGCTTAAATAATTCATATTATGTAAGCATTAATTTCTTTATTAGTCATTTTAATTTTATGAAAAAAATTTAAATAAAATTCTTAGAAATTTATTAAATCGGTATGATAGTCTTGAATAATTTTCTTCTCGAAATTGGCAGACTGACATCATTTCCAAGTTATTTATTAATGTATAATTTAAAATTTTCCAACAAAGCAGATTAACATTTTAGCAATTTAAAATTATTAATATTGCTACAAAATATTTATAGGACATATTCTAGACCATAAATAAGATATATTTTCAACTTAGGGAGCTTATAATCTAAAAAATGGCATAAAACAAACATAAAACAAGCATAAAACAACATGAGGAATGAGTGTTATCAGAATTGGGAAACAATTGAAAGTCTTGGAATAAGGTTATGAGGGCATATTTGCCAAACTGGTTACCTCTATTCCTTCAGATAAGATGGGTACTTGGAAAAAATAGCAAGAATAATGGAATGTTTCCTTTTCCAATATGATATTTATTCCACATTTAAAGTTACCTTCCATTTTGAAAGATATATATGATATTAGCCAATTGTCTTTCAGAAAGGCAAATTAAGACCAGCTGAAAATGAAAAGTTGTAAGTGCTAATTTTAACTCTGCTCCTGAGGGCAAATCTCATAAATAACCTATAATTTAATTTCTTTATCTATGAGGTGAGGCCCATGGAATGACATGGTAACAAAGCCAATACTAAAGTGATTGGTGTTAGCAGATTGAAGCAAAAGAATCTCATCGTCCTCCCAGCTTATAGTCCAAATGAGACGAATTGTTTTTTGAAAGGCAATGGTGTTCACATTTCATTTAGTTGTAATACCACCAGGTAAGTAAACTTGCTTTCTGACGTCATGCTAAAAGCATCCCCAAAAAAGTACTAGGATCTGTATCACTAAAGCGGCAAGGAAGAGGCCCAAGTTTCAAGGCCCTGGGAACAAAAAAGTTTGAAATAACTATGTTGATCTAAAGGCCAGGGAATAAAAATACTAGAACTTGTCCAGGGTCACACAGCTGATAAGTATCTAAGGCAGCATTTGAAGTAAGGTCTTCCTGGACTCCAAGTTCAGTGTTCCGTTTGATAAATGAGGGTACATGTTTCTAGGAATATTTAACAATAATGACAAGTTTATTAGGTTCCAGTGGCAATGGCTCACCTGTGTGCTAGAGTTATAAGACTGGAACTTCACAAGGTACATGACTTGCTAATTATACAGCAGAGCGACAATCACAGTGAACTGAACAAACTCAATTTGAAGGTCAGATTCTGATCGACCCACCATCACACAGGGAAGTATAGGGCTAGATTTGGGGCACAAAGAATTCTCAGTCGTTTTCTCAACACTGAGGTAGACTATGTTAACTGATTGGTAGCTCCTTTAATCCTTACCTGGTAGCTAGGTGGAGCAGTAGATAGAGTGCTAGGCCTGGAGTCAGAAAGACTCATTTTTCTGAGACAAACCTGGCCTTGGATGCTTCCTAGCTATGTGACCCTGGGCAAGTCACTTAATCCTGTTTTCCTCAGTTCATCTTCTGTAAAATGAGCTGGAAAAGGAAATGGCAAACACTCTGGTACCTTTGCCAAGAAAACCATTTGACAAAAAAGAAGTCAGAGTCAGAAAGGACTGAAAAATGACTAAACTAATCCTTACCTACCCCAACCCCTTGCCTTTGCCAACAACATACATAATTCAAAAGAAAGCATAATTAGACAACGTGGCAGGACTGCCACCATCCCTTAAATATGATAGCAGATTTCTCCCGAGTGCACCAAAGGTTAGAGGAAAACAGAATAGAGAAAAGACTTCAAATAAAAACCCACAGAGAAATTTTTCCAAACTAACCCCAGCAACTGCAGTTAGACTAGAGTAAAACAAAGCCTGTGTTGTGCAGAAGATATTAAAACAAACACATGTCTAACATTGATAAGCATTTTGCTTAAAGGGAGGAGGGAAGCAAAGACTTAAAGTCTAATCTTTTTGATGAAAACATATTTTCCTTCCACCCCCCCCACCCCGTCTCTGATATAAGGCAGTGTGCAAAGTGCTCATTTCTGTCTTCTTTGTTTTCGTCCCAAAGCCAGAAGATCAAAGAGTTAGTAAAACCTCCCTGCTATAGAAGGTCATTACAAAACTAAATGTAGCAATTCAAAGTGGAAAATAGAATGAATGCCAAGGAGATGTTTAATGAAGTAACATTCGAGATGTATTCTTTGAAGAACATTTGCCGAGTCGTTTGATTGCTTTAGAGCACACAGGGAACAATATGTCCTACAAGGCTCTAACACTGACTGATGGTTACATTTTGTTGAAATGCTGCCAAACCACTTGGAATCACAAGTATATTTGATATGAATTACCTAATATGGTAGAAATATTCATGAGTGTTTTGCATAGCAAAAATGGTATTAAAAATTTACCTCTCTTTTCTGGGGCCTAATTAAATGTCCAAAGTATAAGGCATTTACTTGAAAAATAATTCAAAGCACTACTTTCAAATGACTGACAAAGTTTGGGTGGCAAGGTAAGGGATTAACGTAATGCTTCCCATTAGCTATCGAGATCTGTCATTTTGTTATTATTTTTAATGCAGGCATTCATAGAATGAGAACAAGTTGAAAATACAGAGGATTCTTAGAAACTATCAATATCACACACATTGACTGTAGTCAAAAGGGACAGGCTGAAAGGCTGGGTGGCTTCAAAGTAGACGCTCTAGTGCTATTCAAGGAAAAGCATAATGACCCACCAGACAGTTGCTTTTTTGGTCAGACTGACCATTCTTAGAAAGAGCAGCAGTCCTCCAGTGATACATCAGGAACACTGATCTCACTGGTGCACGTAGGGCTGGCTGTCCCTGCTGTTCTAGCCTATCTAGTCACTTATGACCTCTGGCTGAGGAAAGAGAAGGAAATATTTACAGATAAAGGTGGTTATGGCTATTATTGCTACTGCAAGTCAAGTGAATAAGCATTTATTAAGCACCTACCGTATGCCAGGTTGAGCACTAGGATACAGAGAAAGGCAAAGAACTGTCCCCACTCCCAAGGAGCTCACAGTCAAACGGGGAAAGCAACACACAAACAACTATGTACAAGAAAGACATATCAAGGATAAATTGGAGATAATTTCAGAGGGAAGGTCCTAAGATAAAGGAAGACTTAGAAAGGCAGCTAGTTGGTGCGACGGTTAAATCACTGGACCTGGAGTCAACCTGAGTTCAACTACAGCCTAGGCAACTAATATGTGATCCTGGGCAAGTCACTTTACCTCAATCTGCCTCTGTTTCTGCATTTGTAAAATAGAGATAAAAAAGTATCTGTCCCAGAGTTGTTGCAAGTATAAAATGACATAATATTTATAAAGTGCTTTGAAAACTTTTAAGTGCTGGGTATCACTACTATTATGATTTGGAGGCTTGGGAGATTGTGCTGGCTTCCATTCTGAGACTTTTCTGAGGAAATATTTTGTTATATCCACTGAAAACCAAACCACTAATAAGGCTTTGTGTCCAGAGATAATTTCTGCTCTAAGGAGTAGTTTCCATAGAGCTGGAAGGAACCTTAGAAATCATGGAGATCAAGTCTATAAGCCTAAATCCAAGCCCTTCCATTGTTGCCTTTAATACACTGTTAACTTATGTAAATTCCACTTTGGCTAACATCTAAGTGGTTTACCACCATCAATAAGCCACCAGCTAAAGGTGGTTTTGGGGCACAGTAATCCATGATGTCCATTTACTTAAATGAAGAGCAGAAGTCATGTATACATCTGTTGTTGTTCGGTATTTCAATAGTGTCCAACTCTATGTGACCCCATAGAGTGATTTGCCATTTCCTTCTTCAGTGCACCCCTTTTCACAAATGAGAAACTGAGGTAAGTAGGAGTTAAGTGACTTGTCCAGGATCACATAACTAGCAAGTGACTGAGGTCATATTTGAACTCAGATCTTCCTGACTCCAGTCTGCTGCACCACCTAGTTGCCCCAATAAATACATGCATGTATATATATACATATATATATATGTATATATATGTATATATATATATGTATATATGTATACATATACATATATATATGTATACATATGTGTACACACACACACTCACACACACAGGATGAAGTCTAGGATGATAGATCTGAACCAGATACCATCTAACCCCTTCATTTTACAGAAGAGGAAATTGAGGATAAGAGAAGTTGTGACTTGATCAGGGTCAAACAAGCAGTGACAGTGGATATTCATCACGTCCTTAAATCTCATCATCCTATAAGATCACATCAATTTGAAACTCAGTGCTCCCTGCCCTTAGGGCCTCTGCCTCCCTGGGAATGGAGAGGGTGGAAAGTGAGCAGTGGGGAGCTCCTTCCAGATCCTCCATTTAAGGAGGAGGCTCAGGGCAGTCATCTCATCATTTTCCATCCAACTTCACTCTCTGTACTTTCATCATCCTCCCTCCCCTCTCTCCCCCCTGCAGTTTCTTTTTATGAGTTGTCTTCTCCCATTCAGTTGTGAGCTCCTGGAAGGTAGGGATTGTCTTTTACTTTTGTAAAAGACTTTGTGAAACAAAATATGAACCCAGGTCCTTTGACTCAAAATCCTTCATTCCACACTGCATTGCTCTATGTAACTGAGATGAAGCTAATTTCAGTATCACAAAATGTGTATATGTATATATGTGCATAAATACATACATACACACATGCATATTGTCTGTGAGATACAGAGGTACTTGTCTCCCTCATCCATTGATATTAAAACACCCAGTTGCTTTGGTCCTGATCATGATAAAGAACAGTAGGACCCAATAGCAATTCTTTTGTGTCAACACTATTAGGCACTATCTAGAATGGTACTAAACATAGCCCCATTCAGTAAGATATCAGGTAGCCCATTTAACATAGGTCCTGTTTGTGGGCAAATAACATGGATGATTAGATTACATTTTTCAGCCTCATTACTCCCTGATAACGAAGTCAGTCAATGAGGAAACATTTACCTACTGTGTGCCATCCCTACACTAAGAACTAAGGATACCAAGAAAGACAAAAGAGAGTCCCCGCTCTTGAGGAACTCACAGTTTAATTGGGAAGATAATGTGCAAACTGTGTAAATTGGATAAATTGGAAATAATCAACAAAGAGAAGACACTGCACCTGCATCTGCTGCTCTGCCTGGTTTCAACCTCACAGAACAAGATACTCTCCCAAGGCCAAGTTCCCCCTATCACCTCACCCTCTCCCACCCTCCTTCCCCCCCTTCTCCCCATCCCCCACCCCCACCCCCTGCTCCTCACCCGGCTCCACACCTTTCCTGCTTCATTGTACATTCTTTCATAAGCTCCTTGAGGGCAGGGTCAATCTCTCTTGCCTTTCTTTGTATCTTCAGTTCTTAACATAGAAATGGGAAGCTAAACATTGTGCTCATTTCACATGCCAGCAAGATTAGACTTAAGATTCTACAAGATAGACTTTAGCAATATGTAAACAGAGAATTACTAGAAAAGCAGGCAGGTTTCCAAAGAGGCAGAGGAACTACAGAGCAAATTGCCAACATTTGCTGTTTCATTTCTTTTTATTAATTGTATCTTCACTGCTTAGCACAGTAACTGGCACTTAGTAATCATTTAATAAATTTTTATTAGATTGGATTGGATTAAAGGGAATCAGGAAAGGCTTCCAATGGAAGGTTAGATTTTGGCTGAGACTTGAAGGAAGCCAGAGGAGTGAGGAGGGAGAGATAAAGAGGGAGAATATTCAGGCAGGAGGGAAAGCAAGTGAAAATTCTTGGGAAGTTGGATATTAGGTGTCTTATGTGAGGAACAGAGAACTTAACAGAAGTAGAAGAGATTAAGAAGAGGTGGCAAGAATACACAGAAGACCTAAACAAGGAAGATCCTAACATTACTGATAACCACAATGCTATGGTTGCTTATCTAGAGCCAGACACCTTGGAGAATGAAGTCAAATAGACCTTAGGAAGCATTGCTAACAATAAGGCTAGAGAGGAGGTGAAGGGATTCCAGCTGAGCTATTTAAAATTCTAAAAAATGATCCTATTAAAGTGTTGTACTCAATATGCCAGCAAATTTGGAAAACTCAACAGGGGCCACTGGATTGGAAAAGATCAGTTTGTGTCCCAATCCTAAAGAAGGGCAATGCCAACGAATGTTCAAATTACCAAACATTGCATTCAATTCACATGTCAGCAAGGTTATCCTTAAGTTTCTACAAGCTAGGCTTCAACAATATGTGAACCAAGAGTTACCAGAGCAGGCTGGTTTTAGAAGAGGCAGAGGAACTAGAGACAAAATTGCCTGGATTATTGAGAAGACAAAAGAATTTCAGAAAAATATCTGCTGCTGTTTTGACTACACTAAAGCCTCTGTGAATCACAACAGAACATGCAAGACCTCAAAAATATGGGAGTACCAGATCATTTTACTTGTCTCCTGAGGAACCTGTATGTGAGCCAAAAAGCAACAATTAGAACCAAATGTGGAACAACTGATTGGTTTAAGATTGGAAAATGAGTATGACAAGGTTGCGTGTTGCCTTCTTATTTAATTTATATGTGGACAACATAATATGAAATGCTGGGCTGGATGAATAGAAAGCTGGAATTAAAGTTGCTAGAACTTTGAGTGAAGGACCAAGGATTGACTGTATCTAGCATGGGAATACTCCTTCAGTTAAGGTCTGAGAGGTTCATCGCCAGCTGACAGCTTTTTTTTTTTTTGCCACAGTAACTCATGAAGTCCATTTACTTAGGTAGAGAGCATATGTGATATACATTGGATGAAAGCATAGATCACTGAAGTATACAAAAATTGCACAGTATAGTGTAAAGTAAGAAGCAATGTTACACAGTGAATGGAAAGATGCTCAATTTTAGTAAGATTTGGATTTGAATCCTGCCTTTGACACATACCTGGCTATGTGACTTTGGGCAAGTCACTTAACCTCTCCATGCCCCAAGTAACTTGCTAAGACAGAGGTGTCAAATACAGGGCTTTCAACAGTCTAAGAACCGATTAAAATACAATTGGGAAATACTTAGCAAAATAAATAAAAATACAGTAAAACAGATAACATTCATTTTAAAACTAAATCAATATGAAGTCCACATGGATCCTTATGTATGGACTAGTGTCTTCTATTTCTGTGTAAATTTGACACTATTGCTCTAACACTATAAATTGCAGATAACCTTCACTGGAAGAATATCACTAGGGAAATTCTTATACCAGTGAAATCATTAGATCCCTCTCCCTTGAAAGCTGAGTAGGATTTCAAAAGGTAAGAATGGTGGGTTTGGGAAATGAGAGGTAGAAAAAGAGATTTTAGACCCAGAGACTACCACAATGAAAGGTTGAGAATGACAATATCAAATTAAAGTATTTAATAAGCCTTAGAACGTATGAAAACCATATCACCCTATGGATTGTTTTTATATTTGTTGCTGTTTTGGAAAAAAAATTCCCACTTAAAATATGTGGGCAAATTGGCACTTAAAATCACCAATTCAGGCCCCAAGGGACAGCTGCTACATTGACCCTTACTTATGGAAGGTTTGAGAAGCTCACCTGTAACTATCGGTGATCACCCCTATTTAAGGAATTCCATGTGGGATTTCTATGAACAGCTGCCTGTATAAACACTCTATTTCAACCTGCAATTTTAAGAAAACTTTGTCTTGTATGATGAAATAAAAGTATTTCCCCTCTCCTCCCAATTGTCATCTAAAGGGTTGATCAAGGATCTAACTAGGTTTTAACAAGTCCTTAATCAATTTGAGAAGTTGCTCTTTGATCGTAGGTATAGACAGACGATGCCACATTGTATCTTCCTGTGACTGGATAAAAGAACCAAATACACCTCTGGGACTGTGTATAACATTGCAAGCCAATTCAAAATAGCATATTCCAGTACACTGAGTCAAGTCTTGGTCTAATGGAATGGGAGGAGCTCCTGAGAGGAAATTGTCCTGGAGGGAGGATTGAGTTTCCTTCCTCTCCTTCCCACCTTGAGCACTTAATCTTTTAGTTCTTTTTCAATGCCGTCTGATTCTTAAACTCTTTGTGATCCTTTTTGGGATTTTCTTGGCAAAGATGTTGGAGTGGTTTGTCATTTCCTTCTCCAGCTTAATTTACAGATGAGGAAACTAAGGCCATAGGATTAAGTGACTTTCCCAGGGTGACAGAGCTAGTAAGTGTCTTGAGGCTGGAGTTGAACTCAAGTTTTCCTCACTCCAGGTCTAGCACTCTATCCACAATGCCACCCAAAAAGTAACCTTATGAATGTCAAAATGGCAGAAGTTGTAGAGCTCCTATCAACAAAAGCTCTGTTTCCTCAGAATTACAGGGGCTGGTGGCAGCTTGTGTATTGACAGCTGAGAGAACAAAAAGGACAAACAAATGCAATAGGAAGGGAACTTTACAAAGGCCCAGGGGAAGGTAACACCCAAGCAAAATTTGTTTAACAACAAGATCTGGGTGGATAGGTGAGGAAGGTAAGCAGGACTTTTAAGTTTAATCTTTATTGTTAGCATTCTTTCCATCTCTTTCTTAAGTCTAGAAATCAACAAAACAATTCATCAAGCTCTAGTTTATAACATTTTCTGTTTTCTGAGATGTCAATGCTCGCACTGAAAACAGCAATCCGTTCTCCTGAAGAGCATTCTGCTGCAAGACCTTCGTGAAGACTCTATGAAGGGAGAAGAGGACTTCTGCCAACCACACTGGAATGGTGACCTTTGGTCATATGAGCTCTTCAAGTTTCAGCCTATTCTTTCCAGGATTTTGCATGTGAAAAGGAAGGTGCACCCCCTGTTCGGAGACATATTTCTGTTGCAACTGTTTTTACTATACCTGCTTATTAAATACCCTTTCTAAAAACTAAGTTTAGCTGATAATCAATAGAGAGCACACTAGCAAGCAATGGTACTAGAAAATCCCCAGGCCCTCAGGGTTAACTTTAGCTGCTCTCTGGGGAACCTGGCCTGCCAAGTTAAGTTGTTATTGCTGTCTTTTATTCTCAAAAAGGGACCTATGACATCAGGAACACACTTGACCTGCAGGTGAATTGGCTTTAAGTGAAGGAGGGCTGTGCAAAGTCATCAGCCTCCCTCTCTCCTCCGAAGCCATCTGGGTCCAGTGGCAAGATATAGATCAAGCTGCAGTGAGAGACTTTGATCTTTTTTTTTTTTTGGCAATTGGGGTGAAGTGACTTGCCCAGGGTCACACAGCTAGCAGTATCAAGTGTTTGGTCTGAGGCCAGATTTGAACTCAGGTCCTCCTGACTTCAGAGCCAGGGTTCTATCCGCTGCACCACCTAGCTGCCCTGACAACCTGATCTTTTTAAGGTCTCAGTTTGTCTGATGCAATGGCCATTCAGCAATTAAGGCTAGATAAGAAATGAGGCCCAAAAAATGGCCTCTTTTACCTACTCAGAAAAAAAAAATCGATCTGGAAGGGGAAGACCCTCAGGGTTTCTGGCCAAAACAGAAACAATTGCTATTTACACTCTGAGCCATCAAAACCCAAATAATGACCCAGTGAGGCTAGGGCTGGGACCTAGTGTTGACCAAGGTAAGTAGGAGTGGGGCAATAGATTCAGAGGCATGCTACACAGCATAAGTTGTGACCAAGAGCGTTAAGACCTGTTGTGCCAAGGAACCATTCCATAACTTAAAGTAATGAGCAATCAAAAGGTCAAAGGTGAAAGATCCAGAAGCTATAAGTGAAGTTAGTGTCTTGTTTTCCCACCAGCTAAAATGCCAGAGAGCTGAAAGTGGTTATAGAGAAGAATTAAGAGACAGCAACTCATATAGTCAACTCATATAGAGACATATAGTCTCTAACTGTCTTCCATAGACCTATAAGATGTGCACACTGGGAAACTGGGCTGGCATATATCAGGGACCCAAAGGCAGCCTTGCCTAGGAAAAGCTGTCTGGGGAGTGTTTCCTTACAGGTGGATAAAGGGGGAATCAAAAAATGTAAGGGATTGGGGGATATATGCTGCTATTTTGTGCTAAAGAGAGCAGAAGATTCCACTATTGAGGAGATCCCATGGGTGAGGAGGTCTAATCACCCCACCCACGTGGCTGAAGCTGGATAAATACTTGTTGATTATTGCCTAAGAGCTGCGAACTAGATTCCTTGCCACCTCACACATGCAAATAATTAAAATATCCTTTGTTCACTTGGTTTCTTCTTATAGTCAGCCAATCAAGAAATATTAAGTGCCTACTATGTGTCAGGTACTGAAGGTAAAAGACAGTCCTTACTCTCAAGGAACTCACAGTCTAATGGAGGAGACAATATGCAAATAATGACAAACAAGCTATATACAGGATAAAATAAAACAGAAGAAAGATACTAGAATTAAGACTTAATTATAGGAAACAGGTCATAAAAGAAAAATGTATTATGACTTCAATTCTTTCTTTTTTATGTGTATTAGGAGGGAATGTGAGATTTTCTATAAATTCACTGTTGCCAAATTGCATATTAGAAAATCAACCTTGCCCAAAATAATTTTCTCAAAATTACTTTTAAGAGAGTCACTTTCCATAGATTTCAGCACATCTTATAATATAGTTCTTTTAATATGAGCTGCTTAGTCTCCTTAGAATATTATAAATTATTTATCTTAGAAAAAACACATTAAAACAGAAATAAAACATCTATTAGTTTATATAACTCACAGCAGTAAGTTAAAAATAGCAGAATGCATGCGATTGAAAGAGAAATATGTATGCGACCTCAAAGAACAATTTTTTGTCAGTTTCACATTAAACATTGAAAACAAAAGTTGACTTATCTTAAAATAAGCTAGTCACTATATTACTTAGCTACAAGCAAATGTTTAGTTTGTAAATAAGGATGAACCAACAATGCTTGAATATGTAGTTCATCAAAATCACAACAAGAAACCAAATATTCTGAATGTATAAAATTCCATGCTTATTTAATATCTATTACATAGCTGGCTCATTGAAACCAAACTCTGTAGAGACAAATAACATTTCTGATGAACATAAACATAATCATATAGTTGAAAATCATCCTGTATTTTCACATGAATAAAGATATCATTAGGCAAGAGTTTCAACAAGGAAAGACCTTTCTTTGAATTGATGTGACATCTCTCAACATTCCAACATAGCAATAGTCTTGACTAGATCTGTGAAGGACGGGACACCAGATAGACAGATCGGCACTGAGAAATTCACTTATCTTCCTCAGTGCTTGGCTGCTGTTGACTTGCCTCAAAGATACTACATCTACATCGGCTGCTGGCAATGCCACAGAGGCATTCTCAGAGGAGTTCTGGAGTTCATGACTGGTCTACCTAGGCCCAGAAAAGAAGAACAAACGTTAACATAGTAGATAGAATGTCAACCCTTAGATGAGGAGGGCTGCAAATTTGCTACTCTTTTAAACTAACTTTGTTGGTATTGAATACTCTCAGCTTAAATGAGGCCCTGACCTCCTTTTTTAATATATTGTGAGTGATTAGCCTTGAGGGCAATGATTGCTACTTTAGCTACACATCTTATAAGCAAATTGTAAGTTCACAAATTCTTTTAAACTTGCAATTAAGTTCAAAAATATACCAACCAACTAAAATTATTTACTCACATGAAGTGTGCAAGTTAGCAAAGAAAACATCAGCATTTTTGTCATTATTTCCATAGCAAAAAAATATTACATCATTTGCCTCGTGGATGGACTATTTTAAAGCTTATCTCGAAGAACTTAAATTGAATTAGCTACAGGAACACCATATATAGGTTTTCCTGAACAATATCATCACATGATAACATTATATAATTAATGTATTATATAATGCATACAGCACAGCGCTTTGCATATAGTAAGATTTTTGAAATTGTTTAACACATTCATTCATAACTAAATCCCACTATAAAGCTGTGAAATTCCACTAATATGATTGAATCAATCATCCAGTGATAGGTGGTACAATGGATAAAGTCCTGGGCCTAAAGTTAGGAAGACTCAAATTTGTGAGATCAAATCCAGCCTCAGATACTTGCTAGCTGTGTAGTCCTGGGCAAGTTGTTTAATCTTGTTTTCCTCAGTTTTCTTATCTGTAAAACGAGATGGAGAAGGAAATGGCGAACCATTCCAGTATCTTTGCCAAGAAAACCCCAAGTGGGGTCACAAGACTGAACAAGCAAAATGAGCAACTTATTCATATGGAACTAAATGATATCAAAACACTGTTTTGCCTAATACTGGGTTTTGGAGGAACCGATTATGTGCTAAATTCAAAATGCTCATCTCATGAAAGAGCAGATGAAGTCAGGAAAGGAATGCAGGAAGATAGAAGCATCATCTAGAGAACGTAAGAAACAGAAAAAAAAGGCAATTTGTTTTAAAATGTTTAGCAAGTCTAAAAAGAATCTTTATTCATTCTTTTTAGGAAAGAGCTTGCCCTGATAAGTGGTTGAGCTAAGGAACCTTTCTCCCTTCTCTGTGGTCAGACTTCATTTTCTTTTGACTTAATAGTCTGAAGCACATCATGGTTGGTATCTGCTAGGACAGAGGTAAGAGGCAAAAAAATGCTTCCTACTAGATGAAAAACTCCCAGAGGATAGGGGCTATGGACACCTTTATATCCCTGAGAAAGTCTCACACAGTTCCTGGGGTTATTTTGGACACTTGATAAATGTTTTTTGATGGACTCAGTGAATGAAAGGCCCTAGCTTCCTTAAGAATTTATATTGGATCTAATGCACTTAAAATAAAATGGGAAATGGGTATCCTGGGGGGAAAATCTTTGAAGCAAGTGTCTCTGATAAAGTATTAATTTCCAAGATATGCAAGAAGCCAATTCAAATTTTTTTAAACTAAGAGCCATTCTCCAACAGATAAAGGGTCAAGAGACATGAAGTCAGTTTTCAAAGTGATATGTCCAAGCTATCAACAACCAAATGAAAAAATGCTCTGAATTACTAATAGAGAAATTAAATTTAAATCATTTTAAAGGTTCAAACTGGCAAAAATAATAAAAGAGAAAAACAACAAGTATTGGAAGGGCTGTGAGAAAATGAGCACACTAGTACTCTGTTGGTGGAGCTGTGAATTGGTCCAGCCATTCCTGAAAGTAATTTGGAACTATGCCCAGATACCTACATAATCGTGTATAAGCTGGGCCTCCATTATACCACGATTAGGTGCCACTCCCCAAAGAGATCCATGGAAGGAGGAAAGGACCTATCTGTACAAAAAAAAAAAATTAAAGCAGTTCTTTTCATGGTAGTCAGAAACTGAAAACTAAAGGGCTATCCTCCTATTTATGAAGAATTAAACAAATTGTGGTACATGAATGTAAGGGAATACTATTGTGACAAAAGAAATTGTGAAATGCTAGGAAGAGTTTATGAACTGATGTAAAGTGAAGTGCGTAGAAATAGAAGAACAATTTATGCAATGATAACAATATCAGAGAGAGAACCAATTTTAAAAGGCTTTACAATTCTGATCATGCAGTGAAAAAGAAAAAAATAGTACAGGAGACACAGGAGCTAAAGCTACTATATCATAGGTTCAAGTCTATCCCAGATCCAGAGAAATTTAATTTCTTCTTTTGCCATACACTTATCTCTGCAACTTAAAGCTATAACATCAGACCAATGTCTATTTATGTAATATATCTGCAAAATCTTCCCTTTTCCTAAACTCTTTTAAGAGAAGCCAATAAAAATAAATTATTATTATTATTAGTCATTTAAAACAAGCAGGGCAGACAGCCCAATACAACACAAATGAAATATGGTTTTTCCCTGGTGAGTGAGGTTACAAATAGGACAGCTAAGTCCAAAAGCCCAGGTGAGCAGGCACTCACACATTTTCCTTTCATTTTTTTCATTTCCTCTTTTCTGAGGTTATGCAAGATGAGAAATGGGGGGAACAACAAGAATGAGGTTACAGAGATAAAAGACAAAAATGACCTGTGGGGGTTGAAGAAAAGATGGTCTTGAGAGATTCTAGAAATGAAGGAGAAAAAATAGTGACCGAATTGGCCAGCAGCTAAACGTGGGAGGAAGGGAGGCAAACGTCAAATGTATGAGCTTGGAAGAGTGGAAAAAAATAATAGCACTAGCACTTCCAACAGGGATACAATATGTGAAGAGCAATGCAGGGGGCAATAAACACATTTCTAAATAGGCAAAAAGAGCTAAGAATAAAGCTTACCTCCTCTTCTTTCTCCTCCTTCCAAGGCCCATGCTTTGATCCCTGGAATACATTTAGTGAAATGTTAAAATTAATAATCATGTTAATATAAGGCTTTGATGAAAAACTAAAATTGCTGCCTTAACTGTTACTTTCTTTCTTCATTTTACTTCTTATAAGGATTTGTGTTGAAGATAAATACCCAGTGACAGAACCTGTTACTATTGCTTACACAACAGTGAATGCTCAAACAAAAGGTGGAGTGCCTACATGAGAAGACACTGATAATACATACACACAAAAGAAGTTTTTCTGACTGGCCTATTTTTGGTAGGGGGTTCTTTGTTCTGATTTGCAATTTTGGACAAAATGTGGTTTTTTAAAAATTTTATTTCATTTATTTTATTTGTATTATTTATTTTATTTTCCTCATTTATTATTTATTTGCTTTGAATTATTTATTTTTTTTTAATTTTATTTCCTCACATGTACTCACATGGTGCATATAAAAGAGATCTATGAGCAAGAAATGTTTGCATGTCCTCATTCAGAAGGAACAGCCAGTCCATCTCTGCACTTATCCTTATAACAATAACACATGGCCCAAGGATTTGTCTTTGGGGTTCCTGTTACCTTGCTGAAATCTAACACTACCTGGCTTGCTTCCTGATCTTGGCCCTGTTTCCATGGACAAATGCTTAACTGAAGAGAGGGGAGCAGAGCAGAGGAAAGGGCAGGGCCAGGAAAGAGTTTTGGGGGATTCCTACAGTTAGTATTCCCTGGATGAAGATCCAGCAGAGGAGGGAGGGAAGTGGTCAACAACGTAGGGGGCAAACTAGGCAAGAGCAAATCAGAAACCCTTGGAGAAAAGAGAATATAAAGGAGAAGAGGGTAATCAATAGCACCAAAGGCTGCAGAGAGGTCAAGAAGGATGAGGACTGAGAAATAGCCATTCAATTTGGCAGTGAAGAGATCATTAGTAACTTTGGAGAGAGCAGTTTTGGTTGAATGAATAAAAGACTAAAAAAGATATTCCCAGATGGCTGCCTAGAGTGATTTCCTTCACACGGTTCTTCTCCACCCAGCAAAGTGTCCTCAGCAGTGGCCTTGTGCCAGTGCTATGAGGTCTATCTCACCGACCTAGGAAGTAGTGTCCTACTCCCATGCCATGCTCAACTGAAGGCACACTTCATGTTGATCACCCCTGTTATTATTTGTGATAGTTTCCCCGAGTTTAAAAATTCCTGCTTATGGCTTGGTTTTCTGGTCTTCTCCTGGTCTCCTGATTCAGTCAGTCAACAAATATTTATTGAATGCTTACTATTTGCAAGGCACTATTCTAAACCTTGGGGATACAGAGAAAGGCAAACCAAGGCCCCTTCCCACAAAGAGCTCACATTCGATTTGGAAAAATGACATGTGCTTTAGGAAGATCCTCACCTCCCCTGCCAATCACATGATTTCTCGCAGCTCTAGTTGAATCCTAAATTCCTTCTCCACATTCATCAGAAGCTACACAACTGGTCCAAGTGACTCTGCTTCCTATGTCACTATGACTTTCACTAGCTGTGTCATAATGGATTTTATACTGTTTATATTGATCTTAGAAGCAAAGACCTGAGGGGTGTGTAAGAGGACTCAGTGCAGCTGTTAACTACCATTTGTTAAGATGCATAAACTAGAAGTAAGCAGCAGCCAGATGAACTTGGAACATCTGATCAGAACCATAAAAGATTATTTGAAAATGCCCATTTTTGAACTTAGGAAGTTGTCATTTTAAACATTGCCACCGGGGACAGCTAAGTGGCACAGTAGATAGAGCACCAGCCCTGAAGTCGGGAGGACCTGAGTTCAAATCTGGCCTCAGACCAAACACTTAACACTTATTAGCTGTGTGTCCTTGGGCAAGTCACTTAACCTCAATTGCCTAAAAGAAAAGAAAGCATTCTTTAGGGGGCAGCTAGGTGGTGCAGTGGATAAAACTCTGGCCTTGGAATCAGGAGGACCTGAGTTCAAATTTGTCCTCAGACACTTGACACTTAACTAGCTGTGTGGCCCTGAGCAAGTCACTTAACCCCCATTGCCTCACCAAAAAAAAAATAAAATAAAATAATAAACATTGCCACCATAATTAACGAACTAATTGCCCTCTATGGCTGATCATTTTCCTGACATGCTCAGTCTGAAATTGTCAACTACTTTAGCTGCAGACTTCATCTTTAAACAACAAAATACATAACTTCTAAAATACTAAGGAAACATTTCAATGGGTAGATACAGTTTGATCTTCAGGACACCAATGGAACTACATGTGCTGTTTCTCTCCCCTGCAACCATTCTATCATCATGTAGCTTCATGTGTACATGTGCGTAAAATGGTATCATCTTCAAAACAGGAAGCATCACTACAAAGTCAAGACTGGCTTCAAAGTATTTAATGTGTCAATTACTGACCTTCAGAATGTTCTGCACGATTGAATTGCATTGTTATTTCTACTACCTTTAGTTGTATGTGAATTATGTTTAACATAATCAGACTAATTATTATATAAAGACAAATATTAGGTGGAATCCAAGAATTATTTTATTTTAATGATTTTGGTCATAAAGTTAAACTGAAGGCAATGGGACTTGTAATTGAAGTCCATCTACACTGGATAGAAAACTACTATATTTCTACCATCTTCTGGTGTGGTGAACACTTTTGTACTAATGAAAATGCTAGTTCAGTCAGTGGCATTTCAAATAAGGAAGCAGAGGCTATACTTTGGAGCTGAACATAAACATAATTTGAAAAAGTGATGATGAACTAAGCCATATTTACACAAGTATTTGAAATAATGGCTTACGAATCCTGGAGCATGTCCTCCCTCCTCCTCTCCCCTTTTAACTGAATCACATAGAGTATCCTATTGGTTCACTGCTCAGTTCCTTATTCAGGCTCTAATCTTCCAGCAAGACATGAAATCTGGTCTGTCTCACCACCATTTTTCACATTAAGCATGCATCTCCTGCTGTGGTGCTGGAGCGAGGGGTGAGATGTTGGAGGAGGGAAAAGGAAAACTCTGAGGTTTTCTCAACATACTTCATTATTTTTTAATTCTGAACTTCAACATGTGAAAATTGGAATGACAGACCACCTAAACCTTATATTCATTGATGAATTCTGCAGAAACAGTCATGATAAAGGGGGGTAGGTGTGTATTACCCTGTCAGAGGTAGATACCTTTGCTGTGCAGTATCAAAGTTCCAGAAATATCTGCAGGTAAATGCTCACTGGGGGAAAAACACATGCAAATATAATATGTGATGGACTTTCCTTCTACTACATATTTATTCTCACTGTCAAATTCCTGTCAAATTCAAATTCAAGTTTACTGTAAAATAATATATCAAATCATGATAAAGCATCTTAGTGGAGTAAAGTCTTTTTCTCCTTCTGGGACACTGGACATTAGTGATGCAGAAAAAGTCTCCTATGCACACACATCCAACTCCCCTAACATATCCATCAGAACCCATCAATTACAAAACAATTTAATTAGTGACGTGGTATTAAATTACGCGTTCCCCATCTTGAAATCTTTTTGCACCTGCTCACCACAAAACAATTATCAGCCCTACCAGGTTCAGATCTAGAGAATACACCATTGCCACTACCAAGTACAGCACACGCTTGTGCTTCAGTGATAAAACTGACTGCCATCTATATTTCCCAGACACAAATGGCTGCTTAGATGGCCCAAGCACAAATTGCTCTAAGTAGGGGTTTTGAAAATATGATCCATAGACCTCTGGTGGTCTGGAAAGATACTTAAGATGGTTAAGGCATGTATTAAGCACACCACATGTAAGACATTATGATAGGTTCTGAGTAATAATAACAATAATACATTCAAGACGAGGTTTCCAAAGCACTTTGTATACATTGTCTTTTTTTTTTTACAACATAGTTTCTGTCTCAGAGAGCTTATAATCTATTTTGGGTTTTTAAAATGACCATGTTTATGCTTTTACTTCTGACATTAGCTGGTCATTATTTGTGATATGCAATATAAATGAGGAGTTTGGTCTGCCCGTTGCCACAGGAAAGATCTAGTGGAAGAAGAATGTCTTATTACCCATATTTCAAGATCACTAATAGCTAAGATAACTAAGATAAGAAAACAGCTAGCATTTATATAGTATTTTAAGGTTTGAGAAGAACTGTGTATATGTTATCTCATTTGACCCTCACAATAACTCTAAGAGATAGGTACCATTATTACCCCAATTTTACAGATAAGGAAACTGAGGCTGAGAGTTTAACTAACTTGCCCAGGATCACACAGCTAATAAATGTCTGAGGGAGGAGTTGAACTAATTTTTCCTGACTCCAAGTCCAGCACTCCAACCCATTCCTAGCCACCCAACGTATATTGGGATGGACAATCTAGAGAGCTTGTTGAATAGTATGCATATCTGTGACATAGTGCGGATGGTCAGTAAACTAAGCCCAGAGTTGCAGAGGATGAGGAGTGTAGGCTATTGCTTTCTGGAAATTGCAAAGCTCTTTTACTGACTTCAAGATTCCCACAAAAGGAAAAGCCCATCTTTTCAATTTTACCTTTGTTGCTGTATTGCAGCTAGAAGTGAAATACCACTGCTTCTGAAGAACTAAAGATGATTATCCACAGAAGACAATGGAAAGCCACATGGTAGGTGTGAAACAAGTTACAACATATAGCCACTAAGGAACTGCGAAGAAGTAAAGGAATCAGGGAATTGTATAATAGGAAGAGAAGATGGGCTAATACATGGCAAGAGTGAGGGATAACAGGTGGACATCTGGAGTACTCCGGTGGTTCCATCAAAAGAAGGTAAAGAAGGCATCCAAAATTCTTGAGTGAGTGGTGAACTTTTGGGAGAATAAGTACCACAGTATAGGCAAGTATAGATGGACTATTCTCAGCCTCATTAGAAGGATGTCCTAAATCAATGAAATCACTGAACCTTTTGAGTATAAATAAATAGAAGTTATTGTCTTATTTGAGATCTCGTCAAAAGCAGCAGCAGTTTCCATGTTTAGTTGTATGGACTATTTTTGTAGGATAAAACTGAAGTGGGTTGGGCAGGTAGCAAGTAGGGTCTTGTCACGTGGAAGTGGTGAATGAGTTGAAACATTTTTCTAACAGTAGCAGTCATGTTTTTATTCACTAGACCTAAGATTCTTAGCTGACTCTGAAGAAGTGTGATATAAAAGCAAACCTGAATTTGATTGATTGAATGACATTGGAAGGTTCCTAAATAGTTCGATGTAGAGAGAGTTTGCATGTTCTAGAGGAGTGGCTTTTTACAATCCATGGCATCTTGCTTGAATCATTTCCTTCAGCCCTGATCATGTTCCATTATTACAGTCCACATAATGTAGCTCCAAGTCTATAACCAATACCTTGAGAAAGTAAAATGAATTTGACAGGTTTACCTTTGGTTGACTGGCATGTTCCTCACCAACACCCCTTAATAAAAGGGGACGTGCTCGGTGGTTCTGTATTGCGAAAGAAACACAGACTCAAGATCACAAAGAAAGAAGAAATGCATGAACTCTACTGATTTTTTAAAAGGTATAGTCAACACATTATTCAGGCTAAATTACCCCCTGAAAAAAGCAGAGGTTTTAGTGGTGAATAGGCCTAAAAATACGGGGCACCTTTTGAGACAACATAATATTCTACAAAACTCTTTATGGAAAAATGATGCTTCCCAATTGGCTCACACACATTAGTGCTGCCTCCTGGCTGCATAGTCACTTTTCTATATGAATCACCAAATCTTTCTTGTCTCCAAGGTTAGGACCCATTGACACCATTCTTATTTACAAACCATGCACAATTTCACAATACCATCTATGCTACTATTGTTCAGGATTTATTACCTTGTATCAGGTTTGTCTCTGAACTCTGGTTTTTGAGGGGAAGAAGCTATCAATTCAGCATCCATTCATCTTTCCTAATGCCAACTCAGAGCATATTTCTCCATCCCTGTTCTCATGTCCACATAGAGAAAGCGTCTTCTAAGATGCTAGCTAATATAAGGTTGGTTATCAGAACATTTAGTAATGAAAATTGCCGCACTTAATAAATGCATTGTTTTATTCATCCAATATTCACTAATTTTAAAAAATAATTTCAAAAGCAACTCAAATTCAATGGTATATCCTCTGAGGTAAGTGCACTGGCCATAGCAATTCTAGCTTTGTTGAATGAAGGGTGATGATTCTCTTTGCTCTCAGAAACCTCACATAAACCCAAGCGACTCCTCTATATAGAAACTCAATCCATTAACTACAGGAACATGAGTCACATTTAGTACTGAACTGTTCAAATGGATCTCTAATCTCGGTGACATTGGTCTTTCCTTCAACGATGCAGATCACAATCTCTCCATGCCTGTCCATGCCTGTGTAAATGTTGTCCATATCTTTCCAGGAGTTTCCCATCCAACATGTTGGAGGTCTTCCTCACTTTTTCCTGATGTAGTGAGCATACCAATAGAGAACACGAAGAGTCTATTGGAATAATATGATATTCTATTAAGAATACCAAATAAAATATCTTATTGGTTTAGCATTGACTAAAGGGTCTAATTGTTCTGAAAAGCTCCTTATTTTCAGCAATGGAATTCAGACTATGTATTCTTTATTTTAGCCGGACTACTAGTCATCTCTAGTACAAGCTGGGCATACTCCCCTACAAGACTTTTGCTTATGTCATTCCTTATACCTAAATCCCCCTTCTAATGTCAGCTATTTCTTTGGAAATTCTACATATCTCTCTCTCTTTTTTTTTTAATTTTATTTTTATTTATTTGGTTAGGCAATGGGGTTAAATGACTTGCCCAAGGTCACACAGCTAGTAAGTGTTATGTGTCTGAGGCTGGATTTGAACTCAGGTCCTCCTGAATCCAAGGCCAGTGCTCTATCTTCTGTGCCACCTAGCTGCCCCCTCTACATATCTCTTAAAACCCAGTTCAAATGTCACTAACTGTAAGGACCCTTCCCTGACTACTCCAATCAAAAATGATCTTTCCTTCCTGACATTACACAATACTCTGCACTTGCCCCCACCTAGATTGCAAACTTCCTACAAGCAAGGAAAGGAAGGAAAGAGAATAAGTATTTATATAGTATCTGTCTGCCAAATACTATGCAAATTGCTTTTTATAATTTTTTTTATTTGATTCTCACAACAACTCTGAGGTGTAGGTGTGATTATTATCCTCATTTCACAGTTGAGGAAACTGAGGCAGACAGAGGCTAAGAAGTTTGCCCAGAGCAATATGGTAAGTGTCTGAGGCTGGATTTGAACTCAAGTCTTCCTGACCGAAGGCCCTGGGCTCTACTGACTAATCAGGGGCAATCTTCTTGATTTTTTTTTAACCTCTCACCAGTACGTAGCAAAATGCTTTGTATATAGTTGGAAGATGGAATGGGTTGAAATGAACTCTGGAGAAGTGAAGCATTATTGTCACTTGTACTTATATGATACTTTATCCTTTAGGAAGAATATACATTCATAAGATTAAGTGCGGAAAAAGGTAACCAGGACACTGAAAGGCCTCAGAGCCGTGACACACGAGGATTATCTGAAGGGACTGGGGACCTTTGACTCAGATAAAAGAAGACTTCAAAAGATCATGATTGCTGTCTTCAAGTTATCTGAAGAGTCGTCATGCACAAGATTACATTTGTTCTTTTTGGTCTTGTTGGGCAGAAGTCGGACCAATTGAAAGAACTGGCAAAGAGGCAGATTAGGCAGGAAGTTAGAGAATGCACCAACCTGGGATGTTTTGCGTGTAGCTGCATATCAGAAGATGTGAGCTCCTTGAGGGCAGGGACTGTCTTTTGCCTCTTTTTTGTATCCCCAGTGCTTTGGCACAGTGCCTGGCACTTAGCAAGTGCTTAATAAATGTTAATCAATTGATTGAATGATTCATCAACTTTTTTAATCATAGCATCCTTTATTCTAGTTCTTCTTCATAGTTCCCCATTAGTTGTTACATCCTATTCACATCTATCAATAGCCTCTATTGCTCTCTGAATGATGCTCATTTTTAATTCTCAGAGACTACTGTGTTCCATGACTTGAAATTATACAACAACAGAGGTAAAATACAGGCATTAAAAAGAAAGAACTTTAACTGAGAGGTGTATAATTATGATCGCCAACCTTGGTACCAACGAAGAGATGAGAAAATGCACTCCTCTCCCTCTTTTGTAGAGTTTGGAGACAATTGGTGTGAAACCTTCTATATGATGTTGTAATTTGGTTGATGCATTGGTTAGTTTTGGTGAACTATTTCTTTGCACTCATTTTTATTCTTTTTTTAAAGTATAACTCTGAGTGGGAAAAGGAGAAGGTATTGTTTTTGGAAATGAAAGTAATGATTAAAATAAAATTTTCAAAAAACAATTTTAGGTGGGCCTTTATTTTAGGGAGAAGCCTGGAATCACTAAGGTTAACTCACCAATTTCCAGCCGGAGATAGTGTTGGAAGACTTGTGTTCAAATACTATCTCAGATGCTTACTAGTTTTGTGATCCTGGACAAATCATTTAAGCCCTCTCTCAGCTTCAGTTTCCTCATGGTAAAAATCAGACAATAGAATCTATCTCTCAGAATGGTTATGGGAATCAAATAAGATAAGACAGGTAAAATGCTGTATAGTGTGCTATATAGATGTTAGCTATTTCACTATTATTACTAACTATTAGCTGCTACTACCTTTACTACTACTACCACCACTGCTTTTAAAGGCAATCCAGTAATCTTTCCTATATTTTGATAGATGTGTTCTATATAGGTTTTTATCTCACTGAATATCATAATTGGGACAATAGTCATTTTTCATCCACTTGGTTTTTCCTGAGTAGATGGATTGGCCAAACTCTTTGGAGTAATAATAGATCTTATCTAAGAGTCTCTGAAATATTCCGAGCTTTGATGTAACCAGCTCAAGATCATCTACAAAGAGGAACATCTTACAGAAGTTGGCTTGATGCATTAAAAATTTACCATCTATCGAGAATCCCTCTTCAACTGTGACTCTGCTTTGGATCTCCTGATACTGACAAGCATAAACCTTGTTTTATGTCCTATCTGATAATAATAATCAGAGAGTCATCAAACAAGTTTAACAGTTGTTATAAATTTCTAAGAATCTTGAATAATTTTGATGTATGCATGGGTGATACCTTTTTTGGAAGAGAGCTTTTTAGGTAAGCTTTTGCTTTAGCAAATCAAATGCATTAAGATTGCATATTTTTTATATCTCTAGCAATTGTATAAAGACAAAAATGTGGCCTACTGCAATGAAATATCACTTGAAAAAATTTGCCTATCCCCCACCAATAACATCCTCATCTAGGAAGCCCTTGATGCATTCATGGATTATTTTCACAAAAATTTATTAAAGAAATATCAAAGAATCTTGGTATACCAGTTTAAAAACTCAATCACTCCACACAAGGATTTTAAAGAATCCTCCTTCTCAGGAGGGAGCATCACTATGCCCTCTCAGAGACAAGGCAAAAATCAAGCACATTATTACTAGCTGAGGCTAATTTTATCCTTGACGTCCTGGGGCTACTTAACTACAATCCAGTTATCTGCTTGTGGCACTAACCAATAACAGGAAAGAATATCCGTGGCAAATCCATTGTACTTAGTCTGTGTGATGCCAAAAACAATCCAGAGATTTTAGGTCCCTTCATAATGATCAGATATCTCTGAGGTGTCAACATTTGAGGAGCTAAAAAGCTTCTGGTCATTTCCTTGGTAAATATGCTGAAACTGAAGGATCAAATAGCTTGTTCAATTTATAATGTCTTATTACAAATTTTTAATTTTTTACAAATGAATTATTAAAGTCACAAGTGATAGTGGCTCCCTTTGAAGAATTATTTAACACCTTCCTTTAGAAATCAGCTTAATTCAGCACTTAAAAGATAGTAAAAAATTCCAAAAAAACCTGATGTGATCTCTGAAGTGTCAAGGTGCATGTGATGATGAATACAATGGAAAATTTTCCAGGTGACTTCAATCAAGCTATATGACATGACTTCTATTCAGTGAATAAGGGAAGTTATCAGGGGAAGAGAGTGGTTAGCCAATGTACCAAATAGCAAAAAGATCTCTTGGTCTGAAACATGGGTAGCAAAAATGAGTTTCTTATTCACTTAAAGGAATCAAGAGGATGCATTATAGTTCTAGCTGAGCTGGCTTACTCCTAGAGGAAGCTCTGAATAAATCAGTTTCCCAATCTTTAAGAATTATCACCCCTTCGATATCATTAAGATCAATGAGGATTATTTTGAGAGAACAGAGACCTCTGAGCTTATCTGGAAATTGTGGTAGCATAAATTTATATACCCCTGTGTGTCTAAGGAAAGAATTATTAAATGAAGATCAGAATGAGAGAAAGCATCCAACTTGGAGTCAAAAGATCTAGGTTTGAGTCTTGGCATTACCACTTGCCTTTCATGTGGCCTTGAACAAGGTGACTTTGCCTCTATGAGTGTATAAAGCATATGAAATCAGTCATAAGTGTAAAGTGCTATGTAAACATGAACTATTTCACACAGAAGAGACAGTATGAAAAGCAGTGTATCATAGTAGATAGAGAGCTGGCCAAGGAGTCAGGAAATCCTGGGTTCAAGACACAGACTGTTGCCTGCCCCTGGACAGTCACCTGGTTTCCCAGTGCCCTAGACCAATCTCTATGACACTAAGTTGCAAAGAAGATGTCACTCTGATTTGGTAAACATTCCTCACTGGAACCTTCCTACACTGAAGAAATCCCAGGTCCTGTCCACAAAAGAAGATGCAGAAGGAAGAGGAGGAGAACCAACAACAGGAAAGAGGGTTTATCATTGTTCTACTTGGTCTAAGAAAGCAGAAGTAAGAGCAATAGATCAAAGCTTTAGAGAGCATGGTTTTGACACAATATAAGGAAAGATTTCACAAATAGAGCTGTCCAAAGGTGGAATTGATTGTCTCATGAATCAATTTATTCCCTGACACTAAAAGTCTTCAAGATTATTACCAAATTGTGAGGATGTTGTAGGTGATATCCATGCCTTTAGCATGGGTTGGACAAGAAGATTTCACAAGTCCCAGATGACGCCATATTGTATGACACTTGAAAGCTATTAATTCCAATTATAGAAATCTATGAGTTGTTCACTGTTGAGAGATGATCTGCTCAATTTGGGGCTCATATTCCTCACCGGTAAAGACAAGAAAGGTAAAAGGGTCTCACTAAGACTATAATGTTCATGATACCCAAAAAGCAGCATGAAGATTACAATAATAAAAATTTGTATTCCTATAGGCTCTAAAGTCGAAAGAGACCTTAGAGATCATCTAGTGTGACCTCATTATTTTTAATTTGAGACAACAGAGGCCTAGGTTGATGACATGACTTATCTAGATTCACACAGGGCCCATACTGAAACCTATTTGCAACTTAATGCCAACCCAGAACTCTTAACATGAAACCTTCTGCCTTTTTTGTTGCTTTTTTTTAAAAAAGCATGTTATAACAGTACTGTCTCCTTGATGATTTTGGGGAGGGCTGTGGGCATCCACAGAACAAAAAAAGGATGCCAATCAGTCCTCAGTCTTGTGCAGCCCACTTCTGCTTTCGCAGTGCTGGTGGCAGAGTGGGAAATTTAAAGGAAAGAATGCTAATCACACAGGTTTGTTTGTTTGTTTGTCTTTATTGTTTATAGACATTAGCTGCTGCTGCTGTAAATTTAAGATCCTTGTCTAATAAAGTACAAGTGGAAATACTGCAGGTCAAATGAGAAATGGAAAATAAAAGAATAGATAATAACAAAGATTTTCAACATTTCGCAAAGAAGTTTAACTGAACCAGTAGAATTATCAAAGGATACTATATGGAACTTCAAGATATAATAACAGAACCCATTTGCAAAACTAAAATATTTAGACTATCAAGGGAAAGAGGAAGGGGCAAAATAGGAAATAGCACTTCTAGACCTCCAACTATATTATAAAGCTGTAGTCATCAAAACCATTTGGAACTGGTTAAAAATGGACAGGTAGAACAATGAAACAGACTAGATAAGGGAAAATCAGAAACAATGGAAATCAATAAATCAGTGTTTGATAAAGAGGAAAATATAAATTACATAGAAAAAAATCTCTCCATTTGATTAAAACTGCCTGGAAAACTAGAAAGTCCTTTGACAGAACTTAGGCTTAGACAAACATCTTAAACCATATTCTGCAGCACATTCTAAACAGATACCTGATCTTAGTATTAATGTTAAAAATCATACTATTAAAAATTTAGAAGTAGATTATATATCTTTCATGCTTATGGGTAAGACTATATTCTTACCTAACAAGGCATAAAGGCAATTACAAAAGATAAAAGAGATAACAGTGATTGCATGGAACTGAAAAGCTGCAGCACAAACCAAATTAATGTCCCTGGGATGAGAAAAGAAGCAGTTGAATGGGAAAAAAAGTCTTTGTATCAAATTTTTCCGAAAAGGGTTTGGCATCCAATATCATACACAAAAAATTAACTTGTGTGTATGTCTGTCTATATAGAGAAATTCCTACATCCATATCTATATCCCCATACTAATGTCATTTTCAAATAGATAAGTGGTCAAAGGATATGAGTGAACAGTTCTCAAAGGATGAATTACACACTATTAACAACCTTATGGAAGAATTTTCCACATAATTAATAATAAGAGAAATATAAGTCAAAACAACCCTGAGATTTCACCTCATATTCTATAAATTGGCAAAGATGACAAAAGATAGAAACCATTAATGTTGGAGGGGTTGTAGGAAAGTAGGGATGCTGGTGCATTGTTAGTGGAGTTGAGAACCATGCAAGCATTTGGGAAAGAAATTTGGAATTATGAAAACAAAGTAACTAAAATAACCATGTTATTTTACCCATAGATTCCACTAGCAGTCTTATACCCCAAGAAAGCTGCTGATAAGAAGAAATTCTGATTTACAACAAAATAATTATAGCAATACTTATTGTGCTATCAAAGAGTTGGAAATAAAGTAAATATCCATTGATTGGAGAATAGCTATGTGGTACATAAATACAATGGAGTGCTATAAGAATACTACTACAAGAAGTGATGAATATAGAGAGGCACAGAAATACCTATGTGAATTGATGCAAAGTGAAGTAAGTAGAGCCAAGAAAACAATATACACAATGAATACAACAACATTAATGGAAAAAACAACCACACACAAAAAAATCAAAGGTGAATGTTGTAAAATTAAAAAGAAAAAGCATGACTTGAAAGAAGAGACATGAGGGACCTCCTTTTGCAAAAGTAGAAGGTCCTCGAGTATGGTATATTTCATGTACTTTCAGACTTCTTATCTCCTGCTGATTTTTCACTTCTTTTTTGTCTTCAACAATACTATTTATTCTACAGAACAGCTCCCTAAAAGGGTCAGAGAGAGGTGCACTGTGGGAAATGATGGTGATGCAAAAAGAAAAAACAAAAGACATCAATAAAAAGTCATTTTTGTTAAAAGAAAGTTTAACTGGCAAAATAATCGTCATAACAAGGAGACTAAAAGAGCCTAGAAATTGTCTCAGTCAGCAAACATTTGACCTCCTTGCCAAGAGGAAAATTTGGCAAGTACTAGTTTAAAACAAAAACTCATTTATAAAATCTTACAGAGAAGGATGGAAGAAGTTTATAAGCAGTAGTTTTGCCTCATAAAACATCATGATGTAGTATTTAGAAAAACAAGTCTCCAAAAACCCTAGCAAGATATCCAATTTAGCAAAGTCATCCTTTGGTCACTTCGGAATAAAACTAGATGGAAAATAACAAATAGAGGGAAAATGGCAAAGATTTGTAAAGATTATTTTTCACCATAAGTAGCAGCAGAACGACTACACTGAATTCTAACATCACAGACCTATGATGTGTTGATTGACAAGGTGGAAATAGTACTGAATGAAAGAGATATGTGATGAACAGCTCTCCTAAGCTAAGTATGCAAAGAGGACATTGATGCTGGAGAGAAAATAATTTTGACAATATTGAGGGATCAGTTAACAAAATGTATGAAAGAGGGAAGGATACAAAAGGCTTGGAAAAAAATCTTGCACCTTATTATTTTTTAAAAGTGACCTGGAATAACTACTGGCTCATGTCTGCTTTCCCATCACTAAAAAAATTTGAGACTAATCTACACATGCATTGAGGGCATCCTTGATGAAGGTTTAAAAGGCTGGCTTTGACAAAGATATTTTATATCACATATTTTACATTTTACATTCATTTTACATTTACATTACATACTACATCTTCATAGTCACACAATTCATTTAAAGGTCTAGACATCACATGATATGGCTGTGTTGCTTTAAAGACTATTACAAAAGCATTTGATCTGGCAGAGCTAAAATCAGCCTTAAAGGCTCTCCTCCAACAGGTTGTCTCTCATATACATGTTGAAATCACAGGAAATCATGTCGATTCCTTAAAACATATTACAGGGGCAGCTAGGTGGCACTGTGGATAGCGCACCAGCGAAGTCAGGAGGACCTGAGTTCAACTCTGGCCTCAGACCAAACACTTGACACTAACTAGCTATGTGACCCTGGGCAAGTCACTTAACCCAAATTGCCAAGAAAGAAAGAAAGAAAGAAAGAAAGAAAGAAAGAAAGAAAGAAAGAAAGAAAGAAAGAAAGAAAGAGAAAAAAAATTACAGAGATAACTTTTTTCCTCAACACTATTTGATCAAGGATCCCCAGATGTTTATTCCATTCTCACCAAAGAAGTTCAGCCAAAATTCCAAGTGGTACAGAGATTCTTTATCAATGATAACAGATTCAAGGTGTGTGTGTGTGTGTGTGCATGTATGTGTATGTGTATGTGTATACACACACACACATATATATATACATAGATTTATACATATACATATATAAAACAATATTTTAATTGTATCAAGCCTCAGAATATGGCCAAGTATCTTAAATGATATCCATAATTACCCAAAAGCATTTGGACTAATTATCTACACAGGAAAAACCAAGTGGATGAAGAATTTCTATTGTCAGACTACAATATGGAATTGGATGGACGATCCATAAAAATAATTTATATATTTTACATATATATAATTTTATACATAATAATTTATATATTTTTTCCTGAACATACAGTGCAAAGGGAAAATAAGCTGGATCTAAAATTGAATGAGAGGAAGAAGCAGGATAGATTGTCTTTGGGAAATTATGAAGTTCTTTTAATGACCCCAAATTTCCCTCTTAATCAAAGGCTCAATGATATTCTTCTAGTGATACTGTGTAGCAATGATTCATGGAATGCCATAATAACTAAAACATTAAAGTTGAGAGTCATTAATGAAGCAATAGAGAAATTCATATTAGATATGGACAGGCAGTAACACATTACAAATTAAGAACTATACAGGAAAACACACACAAAAAAGGATTCAGAAAGCATCTTTAGGATGCTGCAGGAAGATGATGAGCTATCAAAGAAGGCTAAAAAAGGAGGAATCAGAAATGTATCAAGGGATCCATGAAAATACATCACAGAAGTCAAGGAAGGAGCAGCTAAATTTTATATATGTAATCACATACATTTGTTCACTGTTTTACTAAGATGACTATGTTAGCCTTAACAGCACAAACACCTGTAATCATACCTCCCTTCAACTTCACTTCCAGTGTCATCTCATACCCCTCCCCCATCCACAGGGTATTCTGGTTTTTGTCTTTGATTTGGGGTTGGGTTTTTTTTGGTCTTTTAGAAGGTACACAGGAAGACAGGAGAAAAAGTAAGAATAACTTAGTAGTGGGCTGATGATCCTTCTGTCATTCTAAAATTTAATTCTTTGTCCTCCAGAATCCTACTTGACTAGAGCAGGCCCAGTGCAATTGGGAAGAAATGATGTAACCCAGGAAGAGGAGGAATTTTTTTCTACATCCCTTAAAGACTTCACACAAACACTTTTTTTTCAGAGAATCGTCGGATTTCACAAAAACCTCTAGATTTCTTTATTTCAAACCTCAGCCTTAATTATCATTTTTGAGATTTGTGAGGCACATAATTTTCCCTTAATTTAAACCTTTCTTTTTCTAGCAGGATTTCAGTTTTTGTAACTCAATGAAAGCCTGTTCATGTAAAAAATAAAATTATTGGTTAGAAAGTTATTCTTGCCATGTTTCCAAGAATCCAAGACATGTAAATTTAAAACAAAACAAAACACACTGTGATTTGCTTAGACAAAATGGCCTCAATGGGGAAAAAAAGGTTTTAGTTCAGCTATGAGTTTGATCAGAACAAGTGTCTAAATTGGTAAAATTATTTTTTCCTTCTCTCTATTCACTAACTAGCTTTACACTCTTAAAGTGACTTAGCTTTTTTAATATGTCCAATATTATTTGTTTTATTTTTTCCAATAATTCTAAAAAGTTAAAATTGTTGACATTAAGATGATGAGGAAATTAAGACAATATCACTGTTTGTAAAGAGACTTCAGTGTCAAAATTAAAATGTGTTTTATATTCATTCCATTGGTGGAAAATGAATGAGTCAAGCTGAAGGAAAAAGGCTCTCTTAGTCTACTTAGGGGAAGCAGAGTAGTGTGATAGAAGGAAGTTTGGATTCCAGTTACAACTCCACCACTAACTATCTAGGAGATGGACTGAACTGAATTAATGACTCAATTCAACAAATACAAGTTAGTGAAGGGCTTCCACTTGGGTACACTCTCTACTCCTGGGCTTTCACAGCACTATTCTCAGCTACATGTCTGACAACTTCCTCTCAGTCTCCTTTTTTTGGATCCTCATCCATAGCATACACCATAACAGTTGGAGCACCATAGGGTTCATTTCTAAGTCCTCTTCTTTCTATACATTCTCCCTCTTGGTGGCATCATTGACTCCCACGAGTCAATTCAGACAATTCACAGATCTATATATCCAGCCCGAATCCCTGTACTCAATTTCACTTCTACATCATCAACTTCCTATTGAACATTTCAAACTAGACGTCCCACAGACCTCTCGTAACTCACCTTTATCCCACGTATCTAATCAGTTAGCAAATCTTGCCATTTTCTATCTCCACAAAATCTCTCCTACCTGACCCTTTCTCTTTATTCACATAGCCACCACTTTGGTTCAGGCTTTCATCACATCTCTTTAATCACATCTCTGCCTTGTTATTCCCTACCCTAGTTTAGCTTTTCATTAAACATTATTAGATCATTCTCCTCCTCAGTGAACTCCAGTGCCTCCCTACTGCATCTCGGACAAAATGTAAACTCATCCGTTTGGTTTTTAAAGTTTTCATGACTTGACCAGAAGCTGTCTATCCAGCTTATAACATTCTACATTGTTCCCCATGCTGCACTCCATTATTCAGCCACTGATATTTTCTCTCTGTTCTTTCCACATGGTACTCCATCTCTTGTCTCTGTCTGTGCTTTCCACTGACTATCTCCCATTCCTGGAATGTTCTATCTCCACTGCCAACTCATAGAATCTCTATCTTCTCCCAAGAATCAGTTTAAGCACCACCTTCTCCATAAAGTTTTGCATAATCCAGCAACTGCTAGTGTCTTCTATCCCTAGCTACCTTGTATTTCTTTTGCATTTAGTCTACTTATAAATGTATATAGATGTATCTTCCAGATAGAATATATTCATTGAAAGTTGAAATTTTTTTCATTTTTTGTTTTGTACCCTTAGAACCTAGCACATTGCTTGTTAATTGATAGATTGATGATTCTTTAATTGCAGCACAATTTAGTACACAAGTTAGTACAATCAGACACATTTTTTGGAATTAGTGAAAATGTGTAACAAAACAAGTGACTCCTGACTTGCAGCACTAGAAAGGCCACTTTATTGTGGAGAAAGCTACTGGACTAGAAAATATTGCAAAAATTTTCTGAGGATCCTTGTGCTCAGGATATGGCAAAATGAAGAATCGCGAAAGCATTGGAAAATTAGAAGGAGTATTCAGTACAACTTCTGACTGCTGTTTTCACTCCTGATTTTCCTGGACATTCTCTACAATGCCCCAGAAACCTCTTTACCCTAGAAGTTCACTTTACTCCAGGATTTTACACATTGGAAGCGCCCTCCACCTCAGTGGCCTCTCTTTCTGATCAACTGGCTTCAAACAGAACCACCATTTTAGGAGCATAACCAGGCCAACCACATCTTCATTCTTCTCCAGGCTGCACTTTAAACTCTGCAAGATTTCCTCTACAAGGCCACCACACTAGGCACCTTCATCTCTTCTCTTTTCCTCTGTACCCTTTTCAGTTTCCTTTTTATGTATTGTTTTCACCATTAGAATTGTAAAGTCCTTGACAGCAAGGACTCTTTCTTCTCATTTTTGTATTCCCGGAACTTAGTAGAGTCCCTAGACCATTAAGTGCTTAACAAAAGCTTACTGTATCACTTTGACTTGACTAGACTCAAATGGATATGTGTCCTCATGGATTTGGAAACTCCCTCTAACAATACAGATTGCAACTCAGGTGTGCCTGACCATCATATGAAATTCTTCTCCATAACCTTCCATAAATTCTCCAAAAGAAGTCTACCCAATTTGGGGCATAATTTTCTCCTGATCAGTGGGATCAGTAGATTCCTCTTGTTGCTCACTTATGTCTTCTTGTTTTCTTTGCCCTTGCCATGTAACTAAACCATCTCCTTTTTTTATCACGCATTTCCTTGGTGAATTTTTTTTCTCCTGTTGTTCTTGAGAGTTTCTATTTGGTTATTTGTTGCAGCCTGTCCTGCTCTCACTCACAATGAGTCTCTCCATTGCCTTCTGTCTTATATTCATCTTCAGTTCTTCAGAGACTATTGTGTTCCATGCCTTGATGCCATACAGCAAAAGTGGTAGGATGTAGGTGCTAAAAATGTGATCCTTTGTTTCCTTGAGAAGCTTGGGGTCGTTAATGAAATTTGGCAACTTCCCAAAGGTGATCAAGTTGTCTTTCTTCCTTCTGTCCATCTTTGGTTAAAATTCATTGCTCAATTGTATCATATATCACAAATATATGTATAATGATGGACAAACTCTATAGATTATTCATTCAAATGCATGTCACAATCGTGGCAGGATACATTCTTCATCCATTTGATCTTTCCTGTATAAATGTTCGTGTCAACTCCTTTGAGTGATTTTCACTCTCTTCCAAGAAGCACCATAATTTCCCTGGGTTAAATGCAATCCTGAAAAACATCATCTGGAAAACCTCACCATCTATATAGAAGTCCTATTCAACTGGTACTCTATACTGGATCTCTTTCAACACTTGAAAATACTTTTGGCTAACATATATTTCCCTGTTTTATGCCTCACCTGATATTTATGATCAGTTGCATTGACCATAATGATTTCTAAAAGAAGGAAGAAGAAAGGAAATGAAGATTTATTAAGTGCCTACTGTGTGCCAGGTGCTGTGCTAAGCAATTTACAAATATTATCTCATTTGATCCTCACAACAACCCTGCCATTATTATCCACATTTTACAGTTGAGGAATCTGAGGTAGGCAGAGGGTAAGTGATTTACCCAGGGACACATGTCATTATTCAGTCATTTCAGTCCTGTCCTATTCTTCTTCATGACCCTATTTAGGGTTTTCTTGCAAAGATACTTGAGCAGTTTGCCATTTCCTTCTCTAGGTCACTTAACAGATGAGGAAACTGAGGTAGACAAGGTTAAGCGACTTGTCCAGGGTCACACACAGCTATTAAGTATCTGAGGCCAGATTTAAACTCAGGGAGCTAGGTGGCACAGTAGATGGAGCACCAGACTTAGAATCAAAAAGATTCATCTTCATGACCTCATGAAGATGTTCACAAAAAATAGTTGGAGGAAGAAATGGTAAACCACTCCACTATCTTCACCAAGAAAACTCAAAAATGAGGTCACAAAGATCAGAAGCAACTGAAATGACTCACAAACAAACAACTTCCTGACTCTAGGCCCGGTGCTCTATCCACTAAGCCACCTAGCTGCCCTTACCCAAGGACACACAGCTAGTAAATGACTAAGGCCAAATCCAAATTCAGGTGTTCCTTACTCTAGGCCCAATACTCTATCCACTGTACATACCCAGCTGCCTCTGAAGTTAGTTTTCAAGGATATTGAATGATTTTGATGTACGGATGGAAGATATCTTATTGTAAAAGAGCTTTCAGGGTAACATTTTACTCTACTAACTAAAATGTTATTTTTTTAATGTGAAGCAATTGGGGTTAAGTGACTTTCCTAGAGTCACACAGTCAGGTCCTCCTGACTCCAGGGACGGTGCTCTATCCACTGTGCCACCTACCTGCCCCATCAAATGTTATTTTTTGTAATAAAAAGTAAGTGCAACAAAATCTTATATTCTCTGCATTTTTCATTCAAGTGAAAATTGTGAAGTCAGTGCACTGTTGTTTTTTGGAGGGCAATTGGGGTTAAGTGACTTGTCCAGGGTTGCACATCTAGTAAGTGTCAAGAGTCTTAGGCTAGACTCTAGGGTCAGTGCTCTACCTACTGTACCACTTAGCTGCCCCAATTCAGTGCACTATTAAATACCATTTGCAAAAACCTATTTGTCAACCTAAAAAACCAAAATGGCCCCTAAAGTATCAGTTTCTTTCAATGATCCACTTCACTTTGCCAAAGTTCAGTTGGACATGTTGAGAATTCCCTGGATCTTAGATAGTGCACCTACTACCTTTTCTAATTCATAGTATTGCAGAAAAAGCAGTGAATTTGGAGTCAAAATGATTAGGTGATCTTTAAGGTCTTTTCCAACTCAATAACCTCATGATGCTATGGTATACCTTCCAACTCCTGACAGTCACTTCTGAGTTGGTGATTGAGAGAGTGAAGCAGGATCCAGCTACTTCTACCCAAAGGAAGCTGAACGAATTTCCATGATGCCCTCATGGAACTAGGTACAGACTCCAGGTGCAGATGCTGGTGTTTCTTTATGTCCCCACCTTTTTCCTTCCCCTTTGACAAACATACAAAAAAAAAAAACAGGGTCTAGCCAGCACCCAGATAATCAACTAGCATTTGTTAAGTGCCTACTTTGTGCCAGACATGGGAGCTACAGAGACAAAAATGAAACAATCCCTGTCCTCAAAGACCTTCCATTCTATCAAGAGAAACATATACATATTAGTATTTGCAAATGTATGCACTAAATAAATACATAGGGTTTGGGGGAGGGGATCACCAGCAGCTGAAAAAGGTTTCTTTCAGAAGTTGGTCTTTGAGCTGATTTTTGAAGGAAGGAAGGAAGGGAATCTAAGAGGCAGAGGTGAAGAAGGCGTATATTTCAGGCCGGGGGTAGGCAGGGTAAAGGAATGGAGATGGGAGATGGAGTGTTATGTGTAAAGAACAGCAAGGCCAATTTGGCCGGCTAATTTGCTACCCATTTAGCAAAGCCTGACTCTGGACTAAGAGTCTGTTTAGGGAAATAGCCCTAAACTTTTACTTCATGCGCTCTTCTCCATTGTGTACAAGGATAATGTCAGGCCTCACCAAGAAGTCAAGTCCTTCTGTAGGGAGTTAAAAAGACCTTCAATTAAAGTCTATGGGCACTGAATTTCTGATTTGCTGTTTAAATTACTCATTAAGCTTCATGATGACCCCCAATAATCTAGGCAATCATTGATATGGGAGAAACCATCAAGTAGTTAATCTTCAAACATTACTATGTTAATATTTTATTGGTTGCACTTCATTTTAATTGCAGCATGGCTAAAACTCCATTGAGTTAAACACCTTCCTTTACATGAGTACTCTAGAGGATAGTAGCCATGAAACATTTATCACAGAAACAAACATACACAATTACAGAACAATTATAGCATCAAAACATCTGTCAGTGGCCAGCCCAATGTAATACTACATCTAAAAATCAATGGTATCCATCAAACTTTGAGGGAAGAGCATGATTCTGGGGCTAGGCAGAATAATCCAAATTTCAGAGTGAACTGAGAAAAAATGTCCTTCAACTGCTGTTCATTTAAACTCCTGACATTTTGATAATAACCTAATTCTATTATCTATATTCAGAAGTCAACATCTGAGTTGTTCAAGCATATTGTCAAAACCAGAGTGCATTTATGGAATTAAAAGGGTTCACATTTTCTCTTTAAAAAGGCAATAGGGAGACTATGAGAAAGGGAGAAGTTCATGGTAGCCCTAGTGAGTTACTGTCTCTTTTCAACTCATCCATTTCAAAGAGTTAAATACTAAAATCACTACTTGAAAGTTCCTTGTGCATAGGGTTTTATTCCTTCATTGGCTTTGTACTCTCAGTTTAGTACAGTGCCTGGCACATGGAAGCTGCTTGTTGACTGATAGAGCCAAATTTTGCTGTGTCATTAATTCCAAATGTGGGAAGTAACATTGTTGGGCTGGCTTCTCATCCACTGTCTTCCTCATGTCATGTAATAATTCTGTGCTCATCCATAGTATTTCTTTTGTTGATGCTAGGCAGATCAAAGTCTTTAAAAAACAAAAGCCCCACAACCCCTTCTCCATTACAGATGATTAGAGTCAGATTCCAGAGTCCAAATATGAGTCTACTCTTACAAACATAAAAAAAGAAACGTAACTGCACCTACTGGCTATGGGCCTGGAATGAGATCCATAATATAGGACCTACATTTCCCCCCCTTTTCCCATAAAGACTTTGCTATGTCTTAATTTCTCCTCCATACTTGTGTGCTGCCTTAGCAAAGTATTACATCTCTGGCTAGATGCTCAAGGTTTTTTGGTCAAATGGTACCAAATAATAGCCAAACAATAAGTTTCTTCCTTATCTAGCTTCCGACTGATTATCTCACTTGTGTATTATCCATTCCCTAGATTGTCTTCTTCCTTTTGTTGGCTTCTTTCAAGGGCTTATATAGCCCATTAGCATTTCCAGTAGAAGAGACATAGGGAAAGAGAATAGATGAAATATATGTTTAGATCACTCAAAAAAGTTATTCATTTTATTTATTTTTTTAAATTTTTAGACAATTGGGGTTAAGTAACTTGCCCAGGGTCACACAGCTATCAAGTGTTTGATCTGAGGTAAGATTTGAACTCAGGTCCTCCTGACTTCAAGGCTGGTGCTCTATTCACCGAGCCACCTACCTGCTCCCCAAAAAAGTTATTTATGAATAGTCCTGGAAACATACTTAGTGGAAGAGGAAATGAAAATTATTAGTTAAAATAAAGTTTATAGATTATTCCTCATGAGCACAAAAAACTGGCTATAATTAGATCTAAAGTGAAAGTACTTTGAGAGTCTAGAGACTAGATCTGTGATTTTCTTGGTTCAGTGAATTCCTAGGAGAGGAAACTCTATCGATGCAGATAGACATATTTTATTAAACTTATAGTCATAAAGAAGTGCTGAGGGAATTGAAGGATTAAGTTACTTACCCAGGTTCACTCTACTCATATGTGTCCAAGGTACAATTTGAACCCAGGTCTTCCTGACTCTGAGGTAAAGACAAACTTCTATACATCTGTAGTTATCCACTTCGAGTATAACTGTTGTCCACTTGAATGTACCACCAAGTCCTTAGACACCATGGCAAAGACTGAACTTCTTATCTCTCTCCCCATACACCCAAGCTCCTTTTTAATATTTCCTGCAAGACAGCATAACCATCCTTGTTCCCAGCTCCCACACACTCAAAGTTGTAACTCTGGTATATCTTTAATTATACCCTCCCTTTTATCCTCCACAGTCAATTTGTCATTAAGTCCTGTCAATATTTCCTTGGCAGTATCAAATTCCATCCTCTCTCTCTGCTTTCATACCTACCACTCTCCTCTAGGGCCCCATAACCACAATTTCAGCACTAAAGCTGGTTCTTAGATCATTATTCTGATTCAACTATGTTCTGTCAAATACAGTTGCCAGCATAATCTTCTTCAAATGCTGTTCTCCTCATTTTTTTTTAAAACTTCAAAACAGTGAATATATCTGATTTTGGTAATGTCCATACCCTCTCCACAGATAACAAACTTCAACCCCTTTACAATGTAACAAGAGGTCTTTGAGAATTGCTGTGAACAAACATGGTGATAATCAGCCTCTCCAAACTGGGTTAGGCTGGTTCTCAGACAACCAGCATCCCTCCACTCCATCACTGTGGCAGGGCCAGCTTTTTGGCCCCTGCTTTGGTCTTAGTTACTGTGGAATAGATCAGAGTGATGTATTTAGGAGAAAAGGTGTGATATTGACCAAGGATTGACAGGATCTTGACTATTCATTTTGTGTTATGGACCATCTAGTATATTTCTCAAGCTAGACTACATAAGAACTTCATTTTGCACAAAAATCTTCTTTGCTCAGCTTTTCTTTTCTCCTTATAAAGAAGCACTTTTGCTTTGTTCTGCCATTGCCGTTTAATTTAATTTGCCATTAGACTGCCCTTGGTGGAAAAAATCAATGATGATAATAAATAATAATAGCTAGTCTTTATATAGTGCTTTAAGGTTTGAAAAAAAAGTTTAACATCTCGTTTGGTCCCTAGGAGACAGGTACCATTATTAACCCCATTTTACAGATGAGAAAACAGGCTGAGAGAGGTTAAGTAACTTGCCTAGAGTCAAATTGCTAATGAGTGCCTGAGGCAAGATTTGAATTCAGTTCTTCTTGACTCCAGGTCCATACTCTACCTACTGTGCCACCTAAATGACATAAACACTTTTGGTCAAATAATGTTTTCCTCATTTCATTATCTCTGTCTCTCAGTACATAAAACCAGTGCACTAAGGATAATCATCATAACTAAAATGTATATTGTGCTTAAGATTTGCAGAAGATGAGGAAATTTACTTTTTTATCTGCCCTGGGAATACGTATATAGGTCTCCTTCTTTCTTAGTGGTCTGGGGGAACTTTTCCTCTTAATCTAACCTAGACCCTCTACAGGTGCTTGTGATACCTCATTAATCATTCTCCCAATAATTGGTATTACATTCTAGCTTACTTTTGAAGTAGTTACGACTGGACTGGCAAGGAAGTAACTGAGGCAATGAGTTGGTCTTTGAACTAGCAAGGGAACCTGGCTAAATGGAACCTGGTGTTAATGGAATTAATATCAGTTAATATATCATAATTATGTAAGAGAGAAGTCTGGTCATCAGACAGGTGGGTACCACTGGGATAAGGAAGACCTAAACCCAAATCCTGAGCTCAGACCTGCCTCTGACACATAATAGTTGGGCACCTTGGGCAAGGCACCTGAATTTCTCAGTATACCAAGCAGTTCTCTAAAACTATAAATTACACATGAGTTGCTGATCTGCATCAGCAAAAGAAGTTTCCCTAGTGGAAATTTTTCACACTGATGAAATCATTGATCTGAAATAGAAGAAGATATTAAATGTTTGATGCAAAAGATGTAATTTTGGAATACACCAATTTCATAGAATCTAACATGTTCTAAATTATTTTCAATAATTTTCTTGAAGATAGAGTAAGGATTTTTTTTGTCTTCTACTGATTATAAAGATTCAGTCTTTGAGACTTAAGTATCAAAAAAGAATGTACTCTTAACTTTGTATTTAGGGAGAATATTGCAGGTGCAAATTCTGTAGTTTGAGCTACCCCTCTCTACCAACTCCAGTCCAGTTAAATAATAATTTCTCATAGTCCTAAAGGTCAAATTCTACCCAAAATTTCTGTATGTTTTTGATGAGTAACACTGGGTGTAGAAGGCATCACTGGGGCTAAATTGACTTCTCTAGCATTAGGAGTTACTAAGTGATGCAGGTATGAGGGACAGGCAGGTTACCAAAGTGACTCCTGGAGATTGAAAGAGCAGAATCACTTCACATCCTGATGCCAAGGATAGGTCAAAAGGAAGGATGAAATAATCATCTTTGACCTCACAAATAGGCCAAGCCATCCATCAATCATTGGTTCTTATGGTTGATTCCATTAAATCCTGTTAAGGACAAAATTTCTTAACTATTCATATATTAAAAGGCAAAAGGCACATATATTAAGAGGTTTTAAAAAAAAAAAAAGGCAGCATGGTGTAGCCAATAGAGAGCTGTCAAAGACAGGAAGACCTAGATTCAAGACCTGCTTCTGATATGTACTAGCTATATTACTCTAGGCAAGTCACCTAGTCTCTCAGTGCTCTAGACAGTTAAGACTGAAATTTGCAAAGAAAGGCTGATTTGTAGAAGCAGTTTCCTCACCTGGGAGTTTCCTGCATCAGTGGCATCACAAGTCTAGTTTCCATTCCTTACCAGGTATTAAGATGCAGCTGACATAGTGCTAGACTTAGAATCAGGAAAATGTGGGTTCAAATCCCACTGCTGACATTCAGTATCTCTATGATCCTTGGTAAATCATTTAACTTCAATGCATTTCAGACAATTTCTTAGGGGGAAAAATTATACAGCGAAGGTACTGTTTATCAGTTATCTGGTTTTTGTAGCATTTTGAATGGATTCTTATACTTTTCACCATTGTATATTATGATCCTCAATTCTCAAATTATTCAGCTCACAAAATTTGTATTGTATATCTTATATGACTAAGTTTCCCGTAGCAAGATTCTGAATGAAGTTCATCTCAGACATCATCTATCACCTTCCTACTACCTTTATCTCAAACATCCCACTTATTCTATATACCTCTTGTGTGTAGGTACATAGTTGTTTGCACATTGTTCCCCCCTCCCATTAGAATATGAGCTCCTTGAAGTCAGGGACTGAGGTTCTGCCTTTCTTTGTATGCCTACTTTTAGCAAAGTGCCTGGCACACAATAAGAGCTTAAGAAATGCTTGTTGACTGACTATCCATCCAAAATCATTTTGTAGTTTTATTCTGCTTAGTCTTTGAAATTGACAAGTATCAGTTTGTTCTGTATACTTATAACAACTAGCTGAAAATACCTTCTTTGAATAACAATAGATAGATAGTATTTAATGGATCTCAGGCAAGGTACAGCAGAACATCGAAACTATTTCTTTTCTCTAATGTGTAGAGTTGCAGTGGCTAACTCTCAGGGACTAAAAGGTCCTAGATTTAGAACTGATTAAATGTTTTGAAGGTTATCTTATCCAATCCCTTATTTTTTGTATGTGGAAACTGATGGCCAAAGAAGTAAGCAGTAGAGTCAGGATCTGATTCCATAGCATATGATTCTCGATTCAGTATTCTTTCAACCACAGCATTTTGAATTTGCTTCTTTCTGATGAAGATAAGCTGTGAGTCATAGTCAAGAGAGATAGTGTGATACAATTGGAAACAGCACTGATTCTGGAGCCCCAGGAGTCACAATAAACCTGATGTTTATTACCTATGTGACTTTGGCTAACAGTGTTACACAGTGGACAGAGCATGGAACTTGGAATCATGAAGACCTGGAATTGAATCTCACCTTTGACACTAGCCATGTGACCCCCAGGCAAGTCATTGGCACTTGCAGGACTTCTGGACATTTGACTGACGTTCCTTTTGGTTCCACATGTCTATGACCCCATAAGCCTGCAAAAGTCTGATTCTGCAAGCCCAGTTGGTAGAGGTATAAGTGAGGATCTCTGGAAAAACCCTACAATTTAAAATGTGAACAGGAGGCACCATAAATGTGATGTAATATTAAATCTCACTTCTGAGACAAAGGGAAACAAGGAAAGATCTATTACTAGGCACTGTTCAAGAACAGGTATAGCCTGGGGCAGCTGGGTGGTGCAGTAGATAGAGCTCCAGCCTTGGAGTCAAGAGGACCTGAGTTCAAATCTGGCCTCAGACACTTAACACTTACTAGTTGTGTGACCCTGGGCAAGTCACTTAATCCTAACTGCCTCACCAAAAATAAATAAATAGATAAATAAATAAAAACCATTAAAAAAAAAAAGAATAGGTATAGCCCCACTGCTAGAGGAAATTTTTCAGTAAAAAAGAAATGAGCCTCTCAAAAGATTAAAACTTTCTGATCAGAAGAAAAACCAGTTCCAGGAGGGCAGGAGGGGCTCTACTTAATTTGCATTTTCATGCACAGCAGGACTTTACCTCTCTATATATTCATTTCCACCTGGCTTGACTTGAATCCTTTCCCAACTTCATGGGTCATTGGGACTGAAGGCAGGAGGAAAGAAAAGGGAGAAGCCTTCTGGCTTCTATTACTGGGTAGTATCATAAAATAGTATGTTGCTAATGCTAGAACCCTGAGATGATAGAAACCTAAATGCTAAGAGAAACCAAGCTGAATGAGACAAACCAAAGAAACATTGATGTCCTTTTTCCTGGACTGTTTTTTGCCCTGAGTGGAGTCAGGAATTACTAATAGGGATTTGCCAAAATGTACCTGAAACTACAGTATGTGACAGTGTCCTGTTCTATTCCTGTGGTGAAAGCAACAGCAGGCACCCAGCATAACAGAAGAAACTGCTATTGGCTCAGTAGCAAAGAAGAAGAGGGCCAAGAGGAGCAGGAGGGGAGAGGAGAGAGAGAAAGAAAGAGAGAGAGAGAGAGAGAGAGAGAGAGAGAGAGAGGAGAGAGAGAGAGAGAGAGAGAGAGGCAGACACAGACAGAGAAGGGAAAGCAGAAGATGGAGAAGAAAGAAAAGAGAAAATTTCTTCAGCACACTTCTGTCACAAGAGAAAGCCCTGAAAACAGAATGATACCTACTTCTATTGCAAAAAGGCATTAAAATGTTAAGAGGTAGCTATTTCCCAAAATAAGCTGCTTGTTTACCTGTAAGACAAATGGAACTTATATCATATTATGCATCTTTTATTTGGTAACCTAAATAGGAGGCATATCCAGTTAGATGGTATAGTGGATAGAGGGCCAGGCCCACAACCAGGAAGACCTGAGTTCAAATGTGACTCTAACACTGTCTAGTAAGTCACTTAATTCCTACTTGCCTCAGTTTCCTCAACTATAAAATGAGCTGGAGAAGGAAATGGCAAATTACTTTAGTATCTTTGCCAAGAAAACCCCAAGTAGGGTCACAAAGAGTTGGACACAACTGAAACAACTCAACAACAACACATTTATCCAGAAGAAAAAACAGATATACCATTAAAAAATAAAAAGGAACTGATATCTCTAAATGCAAGTGTACTCACTAGCAAAATGTTTAAATGTTATTTCTGTAAAGCTAAAATGATCATCTAAAATAATAATAAGGTAGAAACATTTAAATTTAAAGAATTTGATAGTACACATTTTTCTATCATTTGTAAATATATTTGGCTTGAGACATTTTAACTGTATTATCAATTGAATGTAAAGAAGTCCAAAGTTTTAACAATATTCTCAGCAAAAATTATATGAAATTTGTTACTTTATTTTCATATGCCTATTCCCTTTAAATTTAGTTCTCAAGTTGCCTTTTTTTTTAAATTTCAGTATGTGTGTATTAGGGCAAATGAAAGTAACATACAATTACTAGAAAATGATGATTTTGTTATCATGAAAGGCTTTTTTCTGTAAAAACAAAAATATATTAATAAAAATTTTAAAAATCAGTATACTTTTTTCCGTGTAATGATGACTAATGTAACAATATGTGAATCCAAGGATTTAGTTATAAACACATAGATAGATGGATAGGTAGATAAAGTTCTGACTCGATAAAAATAAAACAGTAAAATTACTACTTTACATTTATATAGATTATTTACCCTGAATATCTCAAACCATTGAATATGTGTTACTCAATTATTCTTACATCATTTCTGTGCTATGGGCAGGTATTTTAAACTCCACTTTCCATCTGAAGCAACTAACCTGTTGATGAAGTCATATCTACATGAAGCAAGTATTTCTAATTATGGTTTGGCTCAAAACATTCTTCCTCCCTTCCCCATTTCTTTAACTATATGGCATAAAAGAAACAGAACAGAAAACCATTTGCCATTTGTATGTTAAATAAGAAATGGAAAGGAAAACATCTGGGCCAAAATGAAAAAAAAATGTGCTAGTTTGGAATAAACATTCCTATAAACTATTTGGTGGGTGGATGGAGTTTTGTTATGAAGAAACTACTTCACAGATTTCTTTTTCACTAATTTTTCTTTTCCCACATTTGTTTCCTGGTGTGTTGACACTAGTTCAGTCACTGCCAAAGGTCACAGTATTTGCATCATTGCTGAGATCAGAATCCAAGTCTTTTGACTTATGCCTGGTTCTGCACTCTGTCTACTAGGTCTTGAGAATAATTTCTTCTAATGACCATGAAGGTGGCTGAAGCAGGCTCTGGGGAATCACTTTGAGCTTAGTCAGAAATCAAAGATGCCAAGGTAATATATTACATCTGGGGCCATGGCCAGTCATCTTGACTTTTGTCTTTCCACTGGACTTTGATGACCCTGGAAGAGAGAGTAAGGCTGATGACTTTGTGCAACTCTGCCTCACTTAAAGCCAATTCACCTGCAAGTTAAGACATGACCCATCATCTACTATTTTACCCCAATATCATGATGTCATTGGTCCTCTTCAAAAGGAAGGAAAAACAACATTGCCTTGAGAAATGCAAATAATAAAAAAGTTAAATCAGGGGCCTTACACATCTCCCAGAGAAAGAGAAAGCTAATGTGAGTCACAAAATCCTCCTTAAATGCTACTCTAAGTGCAGCTATTCAAGACACCAATTATCCAGATAATTCTGTCTGAATTTTCAAGATATTCCAGGCCATATAGAGTTTATCTTAAAAAACCAATTATTATTAAGTTGTTGTCAATGATACTTTACTTTGTTTAATTAGCTATTCTCCATAATTTGTCTTTAAAATGACAAGACTAAAAATTCCTTTAACACTAATGAGAAAACTGAAACTGAAAGAATGCATGCATTGGCCAAGGTCATGAAGTTGGTCAGCAGTAGCCATAAATTTTAAACTTAGAACAACTCAGAATTTTTTACTTAGACTGTATCTACGTATGAAAACAATTGGTCAATTTTTGTCAATTGTGAAGTTGTCATGATGGTATGAAGTGAATTGGGTCAAAATGATTAATCTGAAAGCCTTGGATCTGAACACTGTCTTTTATACATTCTTCCACCTGGTCTTGATTTTATTTAGTAACTTACCTTATTTTGGAAAACTTACCGCAAGATGAACAATTTAAAAGGTGATCTTTTTTATGTATATTTGTACGTTTCACTTTTTAATCTATAGTTTAAAAGACTGCAACAAGTTTGAAGCATAAAATAATTGTCAACCATATGTCTGTAACCCTATTCTTAATAATTATACCTTACGTTACAGAAGTAGAAGCCAATAAGTAAATACCTTTTCATCCCACTATTTCTGGGTTTGTTTTTACAAATTAAGAATGAAATAATTTTTTTTGAAATTATGAAAAATTTGCTGATGTTGCCCTTTTTAATTATTTAAAGAATATAGGTCCAGGATCAGGCCAATTTTTAATTTCACTGATTGGCACAGTAGGAAAATGCTCATATTTCACAGGTATACCATTATTAATGCCCAATCCTGTAGTCTTTCCACAAGCAGAACTCCCACTGGGAGTACCACACGAGAAAGAAATGTAGGATGAGGCCCGATTATTATAATTCACAAGACTAATTATGACTTTGAGTTTTCCTGGATAAGCTAATTCTTCTGGTGCCCTGGGATCAGTGAGCACAAAAGTATTCTCAGAAGGGTCTCACTGCATTTAACATTACATATATGTATAAATAAATGCAGACATTAAACCAGAGATCGGTGATAGTCTGTTTTTTTTTTAATACGTTTCTGCTTTTTTTTTTAAAGAAATAAAGAGAAGGGAAATGAGGTAGTGCCACAGGTGTAGGGCTATTGAAAATAAGCACTTTTCTTTTGGCACTGGCTCATTTGTTTTAAACAGACTGTTTGTTTATTTTTGTTGGCATCGATGGTGAACGGGACTTGAGCAGGGCATGGGAAAGTGAGGAGTAAAGAGAACTTGAAAGAAAGAAAGACAGAGACAAACAGAAGTTGGAAGGAAAAGAAAGAGAAAGGACTACTGTAAGATTTGAAAGAAGGGTAGCAGGAGGGACTCTGCTTAATTTTCATTTATAGGAAGCTTTGTGAATGGTATAAAATGATTAGATGTTTTTGAATGGTCTGAAATCCATGTTTGTTTTATGGTGTGACAAATCTCACAAACACTGATTCCAGGCTTTTCTATGATGTCACTATCAACAAATCCCCTCAAACAGCCCTTTTTTTATTCAGTTACCCATTGTATATATCTATATGAGAGGGAATTTCTTCGTGCACTGGGTAATTTCCATGTTGTGAAGTTTCTTGTCTCTAGCTATCTCTAGTTTTATGCTGTAGGAAGAAAATTCACCTGACAATGATGATGTTTAAACTCGAGCAAACACGGATTTTTGTGTCTTTATACAGAAAAGAATTTCTATACTGCTTCCTATATAGAAACAGAATATATGAGATCGACATTCACCTTGTACATAGAAACAACGTCAGTGTGGAATACAAAAAACAGGTTCTTTCTGGCTAAATAAAAGGGATACCACCATGATCCTCCTACTCGGCCACAGAAAAAATAGTTATGCACCTGGCCAATGAAAACAATTTTTTTAACTTGGAGGGGAGAGGGAAAAATCCACCATCCAGACACCTGGGAAAATGTAGAGTTTTCTGGAAAGAAAGCCTACCTATAAAACTTTTTAGGACAGAAGTATCATCAAGCTAAGGTACTACACTTATCTATAATAGCACATTGTATCCTGGGTATAATACAATGTACCTGCCATACATAGCAAATATAATTACTGCTATTTTTGGTCAAAGCGACCGTTTTCTTCATTATCAATTCATCTAATGTTTTATCAAGAATGCTATTTATTGTCACTTAATGCTTACTAGGTAGCCCTTGATTATGACTAAAGAGACAACTAAGATCATTATCGGGGTCCTATTTGGAGTCAGCTATTTTGATCATAAACGTGACTACACATTCTACATGTGGAGTCAATAAAAAATACACTTTCATTTAAAGGAAACAAAATCTGATGGCCTTGCTTGTAAATGCAGGATCCAAAGTAGAAATCTATTCTAAAGGAGACCGAAGAAATTTGAGGACTTTCACAAAAGAGTTTTATTTAAAATATCTCCAGCACATTCCCCTAGCTCTGGCGTGTACCTACTCCTCATTGAAACCCAAAGGATTTTGTTTCCTTAACTATAAGCATAACTGCATTGGGGCCTTTAACTTCATCCACCAAAATAAATAAACTTAGAGCAGAGACAGCAAGTGCAGCTACATTTAGGCTTATATCAGCATTTCTGTTAACACATCTTAAAACTACATTTAAGTAATGTTGAGGTTATGACACAAAGTGACAAAACCCATATATATGAGCAGGATGAAACTATCTTTAACCATCCTTGCTGTACCAAAAGTATTGAAATATATGGGTTAAAGGGAGTTTAGGCTTTTACTCTGAATTTTCTGAGGTGGGATGGCCCTTTTCAAAGTCTTGATATTAAACCTATCTTATCTAGCCACTATAAGGGCATCTGTGGCTAGCAAACAAGCCAGTGAAGCTTGAGGAAGCTTTCCCAACCTAATCTCTTATTTTCATTTGCTTCTCACTGCCTCCTCCCTTCCCATACCTATCTACATACCTCTTCTATACCTACAGCAGAGACCAAATAAGCAAACAAGTAAGAAAGATGTCTTTGGCGGCTTAAATTAGGGACTGGGGAGAGACATGAAATTTCTATGGTTGGTTTTAGCTGAAATGTGACTTTTCTGAACCAAGCTCTGAAACTGGCACAACAGAGTGCAATAAGAACTGACTTGATGAAGACAGGAGAGGCTGCTTGCTTTTTCCATTAAAAAAAACCGAATCTGATTTTTTTATATAAGCAATAGAAACAAATGAAAGGAGAGCAGGTGGACAGGTATACACAGAGCAAAGTGTTATATAATTCAAAGAGCACTGGAACTGGAGTTAGAAGAGTGAGTATAAATTCCAACTGATGTTACCAATTCTCTTAATTTCTCTGGTCCTCAGTTTCCTTATCAATAAAATGAAGGGGTTGGACTTAGGTGATTTCTCAGATTCTTTCCAGTTCTAACATATATATATATATATATATATATATATATATGTGTGTGTGTGTGTGTGTATATATATATATATATGTATATGTATATATGTATATATATGTATATATATGTGTGTGTACACACACACATATACACACATATACATATATACACACACATACGGACACACATATACACAGTATGCATGTATATCTATGTGTGCACATATGTGTGTTTACATGTATGTGTATATGTATACATGTATACATACACATATATGCATGGAAATATATGTGAGAGGAATCATGTGCTAGTGGATAGAGAGCAGACCAAGATAAGAAAATATAGGTTGATGTCTTATGCATACTGGCTGTCAGTTTATCAGTCAATAAACATTTTATTAAGTATATACAGTGTACCAGACCCTGTGTTAAGCACTGGGGGTACAAGGGAAGGTAAAACCTAGTCCCTGCTGTCACAGACCTCACAGTCTAATGGGGGAGACATGTGTGACCATAAGGAAATCATTTAACCTTTAAATAATTATAAGGAATATACTGCTTTAGATATTCCTTGGTAGAAGAAGTTTTTTCACTGGAAGTTTCCTATTGACATAGGAAATCACAGGTCTTAACTCCTTTCCCCAATAGAAGGCTATATATCTCAAATTTGGCCCTATAACTTACAGAGACCTTCTTAGTGTCCATCAAGAAAATAAAAATTATTTTTGATTGGGCTATTAAAACTTTTCTGGATTTGTATTTTACTGTCAATATTTACTCTGAAAAAATACAGATCCCTTCTTAATATTGTTAGTTGGTGAATATTCAAATAATTATGATACAATGATATTTGTAATGATAAAAGATTTTTTAAAAAGCACTTAATTTTAATGCTGTATCATTTTGAGTGAAACTTTCTCTAATGGAATGAATGAATAAAAATTATGATATGTTGTAACCTTACTCAGTTTCTTAAATTTGCATGATTAAAACTTTAGAAAAAAATTGAAAAAAAATTTAAACTTGTACTATTTTTGTTTAAAGAGAATATTCTTATAGTACAAAGGGAAAGTGATCATTGTTAAGTTTCATAAATGCATATGGTATTTATTAATTATGACAATTAATTGTGAGACTTTATAATATTGATTTATAGAATTATACATTTTTGGTTCCTTATTTCTTCTAAGAGTAGAAAGAACCCAACTGAACCAATCTTAACAGATGTTAAAAATTTAAATTACAGAAATGAACAACTACATTTCTAAAGACATCAACTTAAGTGTTTTATTTAAGTGAAATAAAACCAAGCCTGCTTTAAGTTATTCCAAAACTATATTGCTTGATTTTGTAAAAACCCACATCAGAAATTAGTCTAACATTACAACTGAATTGCTTTTGGTAAATTGATAAAAAAAAAATGGGAGAAAGACTTTCATTTAGAAAAATATCAAATGAATCAGTATGCTTAATTAGATTAAGGTCATACGAATTATTTTTCACAGATTTACACAAAATATCAACAGTAACTCTTTATTGTTTTAGAATTACTCAAATAAAATTAGAAGAAATTAAAGCATTTTCCTTTTCATAAGGAATTTGAAAAAAAATTTAATTGCAGAACTGAATGAAATACCTGTTACTGTCAGCCCCTATATATCTGGGCTGGGAAACTGTTTTCAAACAAGCATCTTAAATATAGAACCTGTTTTTGTAAGTAATGCAAAAGTTACGGAAGAAACTGTTAAATTTGAAGTTATATCTTATGTTGAGATTATTTCATAGATCTGGTTTTTAACAATGACTTAAATGTCTGTTCTTGTAAATCCATTTCAAAGATTTTCTGGATTTTAACAAAATGTTATATTTCTTTTACCACTTTCAAAACCCACAAACTTATTCTAGATCTTGAGAAAGTATAATGTTAGCAGCCTGAAACATACAGGCAAACTGTTTGGGGGAACAAGAATTACTTCTTATAAAATATGAAGTCAGATGTAGTGGAAAGGAACTGATTTGTAGATTTGGCAGGTATCTAAAGAAGAAACCACCCAGGTAATTACAGTGGCCCTGAGGACCTGCATATTTCAAATGCATGTGGAACAAATGTGAATAGTAAGGATAGAAAAAGAATTTTTAGCATACCACATGCCAAATGCCACAACTCCTAAACTAATGGGATGTAGGGGACATTGAGGCTCAGCATGTACTTCACTGCCATGATCATTTGTATTCAAGCAGATTTTAGTGAGTGAGGATGAGGGTCTCTGGGTGTTATTACTGAGCTGTTTGTCACGATATTTTCTCCTCAAATTTGATTACTACCAAGATCTCCCACTTCTCTGGATTTCACCTACATAAAAAGTTTTTTCTCCCCCTGTGGTTTTGTAGGGCATTTAATACTTCAACAAAAATCCACTGATAGCTCAAGAATCCTCCTCTTAAAAAAAAGTTTTCAGGTGAATATTTTACCTATAAGGTACTAACTGAAGGAAAATGGAGGGCATTTGCAAATGACTGAAAACTGGAAAACAAATATAACTAAAATAACATCACAAAGGAAGCAGAACTACTACCATCCTCAAATACAGAAATAATTCTCATCTATAAATAACTAAATTTTATTTCTGATCTAAACGACATCCCTATAAATCCTTCCCTTGATTTTGACACCTTGAGCTTAATCAAAGTGAGCCAAGCAATTGTTAGAATACTCAATCCAGTCAAGTTTGAAGGCTACAACCACTTCCCTCTCATCCTCGCTCAATTCCATGTGCCAATGTCTTTCGTGAAGGGAAAGAAAGAAAAGTCTGCCACTGTGCTATGTGGAAGAAAAGGGGCAAAGGGGCATCACTCCAATCTCTTGGCTCTGGCTCTCTTCACTCTTGCATCCCCAGAGAAAAGAGATGCTCTTCATTCACAAAACAAAACAAGAAAATCTCTATAATTATTTTTGGCTCAGCTCCATTGAAATTCATTCTCCTGGAAGCTTCTGTGCTTTAGATTAAAACAATGCTTAGAATATTCATTCTCTGAGCAGCAAATGTGTTCCCCTCCATGTTTCCTCCTCGTTTCACCCCCCTCCCCCCTCATGTTTCCCAATTTCTTTTACCATGCTTCTCTCTCTCTGGACCTATTTTTCTTCTTATAACTAAGTCAGGCCTGAGAAGTATCTAACACCAACGTCTAGATTCACCTCTCCAGCTCTTGTTCATGGGCTTGGGATGGATGGAGGGCTAGGGATAAATATGCCCTCAATTTCCAAGTTATAGAACATCACACCTCATCTTTTCTTGTTCGTTAAAATTAGGCATCAAGCTCATTCCCTGTCTTGTCTAACCCCCAAAGATGGATAAAAATCGTAATTGCCCACAGCAGGAGGTACTGTGTTAAACCTCAGGAGTGGAAAGAAGGCATGAAGAATCACGACTTTAAACCCAAAGTTCTCTTCTTAAACCCTGACCAAGTGGAAAACCAAAATGTTCTCATTTTAGACCCTTGAGTCTTCTTCCCTATCATTGATTACAACTGTGACTTTACAAAACTACACCATCACTAAAATAAAAATAAATCTAGCAAGTGGAAAAGGGGAACTGCTCTCCCCAAAGTAAAGTTCATGGTTATTTAGATAGAAGGAAGGGATCTGAAATATCAGATGAGGAATTCTTTTTTCTTTAAACAATAGACTCATTTGATGCAAGTTCCTTCTGAAGGTGAATTTTTTTTTCAGTCCATAATTAGGACTTAAAGTTCATGGAATCTAATTCTTTATACCTTTCCTTCTTTGGTATGCATGGGAAGAAAGATCCTTAGAAACACAGCCTGCCTGGGCTGGCCCAGAGAGAAGGCTTAGACACCTGTTTTGTTCACCATTGAAGTCCTTTCCTATTTCTAATGTCTCCAATGTAACATTTATAATGTTTTGATTGGAAATATTTGTTCTCCCTCCCCCATTTTTTTTCATTTTCTCAATGTTCTGCTGGTGCATTGCAGCATAGTGCCCTTCATCCACAAAGTTTGGACATTGAGTCCATTCTTGCACTCTTGGGTAATCAATATTTTGCATTGATACAGTTGTCTCTTATAAGACCTTTTCCTTCTGGCGCCACCTTGAGAAACAAAACAAAACAAACAAACAAAAAGCACTAACAGCCCATGATACCTTAAATTTAACTGGAAATTGCTACTTGCCAGACAAGACTAAAGCCAACATCAAATTGAATATTTGTAAGAATTTGCTTGTCTGTTTCCAAGTCTTTGCAAACAGTCCTGATTACTGAACTCTATTTGGTTTACTAGGTTAAAAAAAAAAAGAGCATAAGTCTCTGCTGTTAATTACATCGTAAACATTTAATAAATATTCCTTCCTTTTATCCTTTGCCCTTTTCAAAAATGAAAGGTTGTAATTTACATGTACTGTGACTTCACATAACCTGATTGTTTTATTCCTTTCCCCTCTCCCTTCCTTTCTTTGCCTTCTTGTGTTAGGAAGAGGTGGGGCACATGAGATAGAACTGTTTCTCCTAAGAGGAAACAACCTAGGTACCTTGTGAATTTATCTACTGACCTCTGCTTAACCACTAATTCTGTCAAGCTGCATTTTTAATTGCCAAATGTTGAAAAAAGGAATACAGTAAAAACACATAGCACTCAATGGTAAGATGTTTAAAAGCAATGTATGGCTACAGGGATGGTTATGTTTGGGGATCCATGTGCATGTTCAACTCACACATTCAGGCAGGGCAATAAAGCAGAGAAAAAACAGCTGATACACAAAAGGGACCGTCTAGACAGTGCCCCATCAGTCTGGCTAAATTTGGTGCTGGCATTCCCAATGGGATAGTAATATAATTGTTCTGGTGTCTGCGTTCATTCCCCCTGTCAAACACCATTCTAAAGATACATCCTTTCTTACCACCTCCCCACACCCCCGCTCCTTCTTCATCTTCAAAAATGAGGCCCAAACTAACTGTACCACTTTGCAGAGAGCTTCTAAATGACCTGACCCTAAGGAAACATAACAATTTAGCAAAATCGTACTGTTTAATTCCTGGAAATCCTCCTGTTATTTCTTGACCCAAACCAGAATTAATTTTAGTCAAATTGCAATGATTTTAATTAAAAACCTGGAAACAATTTAGAATGCAAATACAAGCATTCCTAAAATATTGAGCACCTTGGATAAAAGCAAATATGTCTTTTCTCCTTTTACATTTATTAACCTCTAAAGAAAATTTAACAGAAATCAGAGATGTGAAAGTATAATGATGGGCATGGATCATAAATTCTAATGAAGAAAAGGCTAATGAAAAAAGGGAAAGTGATAACCAGCAAAAGCACTGAAAAATGTAAATTATGTTATTTCACCCTCCTAGCTTTAAAAAGAATAATATTTTTCTCTATTAAATTTAGCCTAAGTCACAGTTCTGTTTATTCAGATATGGATTTTTTAATATATTTTCTAGGTTATATTTTAGAGATAGAAATATTTACCCAGTGACTTATTCTCAATTAATACTTTTTTGCAGTAAGCTAGTACTGTAAGACAAAAAAAATCTAAAACCTCTAATTTCAAAGAGGAAAAAAAAATAAACCAAGGGGATTAAAAGAGACATCTTGGTATCATCATTATGTACATTAAGCCACAAAGCATTCACAATTCAAAAACTTCCACAACATTTAAATTAATATAGAAGCTGTCAAAGTAGTTCTAAAAAAGTAAGATGCAAAGGCATATTTTTGGATCTCAATGTAATACGTTCATCAGAAATGTTTTTCACCCTACTTCAAAGTCACCTCTGTGCTTTGCATTGTTTAGAGATTAAACTAGATCATGACTCTTTTTTTTTCTTGTCTTTTTTTTCCCCCTGGCTTCTTTTCCTCCCTAAGAAATACTTTGGGAAAGGAGTTCTGGGGGAAGGCACCTGTTTTGTTTTGTTTTATTAAGTATGGACCAGCATGTGGCCCTCAGATTTTTGGAAAAAAATTATTTTCCTATCAATAGAAAATTGTTTCCTATCACCCATTAGACCTGAAGAGATGGCTCAGAAGGCCAAGTAAGGGAGGAAATTCCTCTCTCCCCCACCCACCACTTCATCAATGGCCCTTCTGACTACAGGAAACAAAACTAAAGAAATCTCTGCATAGTGGCCAGAGTTTGTCCAACTTCCAGAAACTGGAACACAAGGAAACCAAGGGAAACTAGGCAAAGGATAAAATTACTGTCCCTGGAAGACCCTGACAAGCAAGATCCACTGGGTTTCCATCCAACTCAGAGACATGATCAGCACATAAAGCATTATCAAACTTAACAAAAGTATCCCAGGAAACCCCAATTAATATAGTTTAAATTCTGAAGTGGCAAGTATTGTGAAAAATAAGAGGTTTCTATTTTAATTTCAATGATAGAAATAGTGATTCCTATGGATTGTTGTTCTGTTGTCATTGTTTTTTGGTTGTTTTTTGTCACGAAGCTGGCATGCTAAATTAGCTTAATGTGTACTAGAAACAATTCACTATTAAAAAAGGCCACATACGATAATGTGATCAAACAGTGCCTGCCTCAAGCTGGATTGTTTTGTTTAATTTTTTTCCCCTTCTTTTTTAGGAGCTGCATTGGTAGGAAGTGAGAGAAAGGCATTGGGTAAGGCTCCTTTGAGATCACCAGTGTTGCAAAATCTGAGTTTTATACTTGATTTTCAAACTATTGAATAATGTCCTATGAGATCTCTTAGGTCTTAACTGGATTAAAATGAATATATTTGTGCTAGAGCTCTTTTCAACTAACTAATGTGCATGCGAATTGATAGTGTGTGTCAGTGGGAGGATGTGAGAGCAACTGTAGGTGACTGTAAGAGTGGGTGTGGGATGCAGGTTGAGTTGTGTCTATGGGAAGGGGAAAGAGAGAGCAAGGGAGAGAAAGAGAGAGAGAGAGAGAGAGAGAGAGAGAGAGAGAGAGAGAGAGAGAGAGAGAGAGAGAGAGAGAGAGAGAGAGAGTATCATGAGAGAGGGTGAGAGAAATGAAAATTAGCAGTCCTGTGTGTCTGGTGGGTTTTGTTGGGCACCACGAGAGATGCATGGGGGGGGGGGGAGAGGACTAGGGAAAGGGGGGGCGGAGGAGAAGGGGAGGTTTGGCATGCGTATATGTGTTGGCGCGGTGGCTTCAGTTATGGCTGGGGCCCCAGGTTTTTGTTTTGTAGATTCCGGGGGTAAATAGGCTGGAGTTTCAGGTTCAGGTTGGAGTGCATGGAAAAGGATTGTTGCTGTGAGTTCCTCTTTCTGCTCTTCACTGTGGTTGCTGCTGCTTGGAACATTGCTGGGTGAGGGAGGCGGGAGGGAAGGGTAGGGGCCTGTCTGCAGCTGCCCCTCTCACACTTGAATAAAAGAACTTTTTTTTTTCTGGGGTGGGGGAAGCTGTGAATACCTTTCCCAATAAGAGATGAGGCATATTGAAAACTATATTAAATTACCCTGATTAACAATTTAGCCACGAACAGGGGAGCTTTGGGAGATCTCTATAGGCAGGGCTGGGGGCTATTCATGCCAGTAGCTAAGAGGTCGAAAGGTTTCTGAAGTTCACAGGCTCAGATCCTTTGTTATGCTAACAGACAATCTCAAATCAGCTGCCTAGTAGAGTGTGAAATATAAATGATTCCTTGAGAACTTCCAATAAGTTGTCACTCTTGCTCTCCAAATACCAGGACAGCTGCTAATTTCTAGCAGGCCCTTTTTGCAACATCGCTAGCCCTAAATGAATGCCTTTGTAGTTCAAATAATCTTTTCAAGGGAGCTGTCCTATCATAATAGCCCAAATGCATCTTGGTTTTGACTATTAAATGAAAATCAGGCCTCAGCCGTGCTTGACTTTTCCAAACTGCCCGGTGCTTGGGAAGGGTGGTAGCAGCCCACAAGTTAGCACCCACTGCAGGGGTCTAGGGCATTAATAACACTCTATAGACTGGGAGTTACTGAGAATGGAGCTTCAACCCCAGGCCTCACCCCTCCCCCTACTATAGACAAAGCTGGGGAGGTGGGGGGTAGGGGTGCGATTTACGTGTCTTCCTTCCCTTATTTGAGACTGCCTTCCTCTTTCAACCCATCCAACTCCACCATGATCTATGGGCACTTTGTCCAGCAAGACAGAAAGCTGACACCCAGTTTGGTTGCCAGTATCTCACTAGTCATCTCAAAGCATCGATTTTGAGAATGGGTGTGTTCATTTTTCTAGGGTGAAGGGAAGAAAAGACTCAGAGGGCATGGTATGCTCAGGCCACGTCCCTAGGATCAGATCCCTGCAGTTGAAGACAGGCTACATACATGGCTTGTGCTCTCAGATGGGTACTTTAAATATGTTCTGATGACCCAGAAAGAAGACTTACCTACTATGAATCTAAAACAAAAGTTATCCGAATAAATAAATACTCCTCCCAAAGAAATATGTAAGAGGGAGATTGTAACTACATTAATCATCCTTCTAAGAAAGTATATTCTATTTTTCAAGGGCAAGATATGCTTATATTAAGAAAGAAAACAAAATGAGGCAAAAGGGAAGAGAGGTTAAAAAAAAGGCTAGAAATCCTACCATATCTGTCTTCCCAAGGGTAGGCAAAAAATGGTAATATGGCAAAACAAGCTTGAATTCAGCAAAATTTGCTGTATTTTTTTCTTTGCAGTCCAATATTACACTTATGGAAACATGAAAAATGCTGTGATTTTATAGGGGTCCAGGCTTTTTCCTAGCAATAGAAATTCAGTTTGTAGGTTGGGGATAGGAAGGAGGGAAATAAAATATTTATTTCAATAGATTCTTAAGAATAACTCTGTAAAGGTTGTTAATACAGTTAGACTATCCAGAGAAACTGAAATGCCTTAGTTTCCCTTTACTCATCTACTTCTCTGACTGTGCTCATTTAAAAGACTACATAAAAAAGACTTTTTTATGAGTGTGGTTTGGCATAGACAAACTTTTAAGCAAACATTTTTTTTCCCAATCACAGATGTCCCCTCTCTATATTTGTGCCAAGTATTTTGCACCTTCACTAGAAATTAACAAGAAATGAGGTCTGTTCTAAGAAGTATAACTTTTGTCAAGCTAAGTATCTTCTGTTTAAAAATTCTGAAACTTGTTTTTAGATAAATCACAGTAGTTGATACAGCAGGAAAAGGGACATGGGGTGCAACTCGATAATTTTTTGATGTGATAAGATATTTGGAAATCAGATCACTATTTGTCATTCAAGTCCTTTGTTAATTTTCTGCAAACGATAATGGGGCATAATATAGCAAGAAAAAATTAGTCTGGATCTCTGACATTGAAGAGGCAGAAGTTTGAGGTTTGTTCTAACAAATGTCAGAATCAGACTGTAATTTGTTATTGATCTACTCACACCCCTTTCAGAGGTATCTTCTCAGAATCACTGTTTTCACTGGGATAGCAGGATGACTATTCACCTTAAGATCTACTTTTAAATACACAAAGAGTTAAAAGTTTCAAAGACACAAGTCATTTCAAAATTGATTTTTTAATTTTTCCTTTTTTTCTTTTAATAGCTGTCCAAACTACACATCGTCTACATGTTAATAGTATATATGCTACAATATAATACATGGAAGATTCAAGGAAGAAATACCTTCACAGGGCTTTCCAAATGCTTATTCTAACACTTGGAAGTATCTTCTCTCCCTTTCCTGTCTTTAATACATCAAAACAGGAAAGAAAGAGCTTTTGTGTTATGACTACAGAGAAAACATTTGAGAACGTGTCAGTGTAGTGAATGCCAGCATCAGTTTGGGGGTTGGTTTGTTTTTCCCCTTGCCATGGTATTCTTTTTTTTCCCCTTTGCTTTTGCAGTCTTTAAATTTTGGCCACTTTGAGAAAAAGCAATAGCTGAAATGTAAAGTTAGGATGAATTACATTAAACCTACATGTTTCAAGAATATGAGCATGATGAATAGGAGGTCTGTGACATCATGGAGATTGATCAGTTCTTCACAGAAAGCCTCTCCTTTCCTCCCTCCCTTTGCCCCCCCCAAACCCTCTCCTCACTCTTTCTAAAATATACTAGCTCCAACTGAAAGGGGGGAAGGAGAGTATTGAGTTAAAAAAAAAAGTTTGCAGTACTGCCATTTCTAGGCATGAGGGGTGGGGGCTGGGGGAGAGAAGGTAGATAACAGCTCTGGACACTGTACATAGAAATACATAAACAGTTCAAATAGATATTTGTCTCTTTGAATAAGTTGTTTACAGGTCTCTCCCAATCTTTGACATGTGTTTCCTTTAGGTGTGCATTTATTTCAGAAAGTAGAAAATAAGATATGTACATTGTCTCTAGCCTCGGTTAATATTTATAGCCCACAATGGGCAACAACTTTTACAAAGGTATATTACATCCCTTGTATTATACTTATATCTTTTTCCATTATAATTGGGACAAATTAAAACAAAAAACACTCTTCCATTAACAGAGACCTAGGAATAGAAAGACTAAGAATTAAAAAGCAAAATGACTCCAAGATGGCTGCCTTTCCTTCTTCTCCCTCCTTCTGCCCAGTTTCCACACAGAAATTAATATCATATTTTGTTTAGAAATCACATTTTAGGTCACTTGCAAATGAGGTAGCCCAAGTGGCACCCACAGCTGCCTGGAATACTGCAATGCTATAATCATGGTATAGAGAGATTAAAATGCAAACATTCAAATGTATTTAGATGTGTACACAGTGAATAGACACACACACACACACACACACACACACACACTTGCATGTGTGAAACACACATACAGCTGCAACACAATAAAAGACAGAAATCCTACTTAATTCTTAGGACGGAAGGGCAAAACAGAACACCAGGGCCACTACCTTCCTCCCCAAAGGTTAGAAAATGCAGTGCTCATTGTCTAGATTTGATTTTTTTTAAAGATATATCTTACTGATGACTCTCTCATTAGGCAGACTTCTGAGGTCTGGGGAGACAAGATTTCCATAAATTATCTCTGTAACTCATCTCATGCTGGTGCAAAATGCAAAGCTAAAATTGAATTTTATGTGTGTGGTTTATTTTTTTTTTAAAGATAGAATATCAGGTTGCTCAGTTTCCCTGACAAATATATTAAAGGGTTGATGACTAATAATTACTGCTATTATTTATGATAATAGTGGTTTTTTTTTAAATCACAAGATTCCACCCATAAAGCTAAACTGAAAACAATATACTGAATAAATAAAGCTGTATTGGGGGAGTTTACACCATTCAATATAACTGGTTAGCAGGTTATTCTGCTCAGAGTACAGGCAAAGAACAAAGCAAATGGTTCAGTTCCACTAGGAAATATATTTTTTTAAAAAAACCCTTTATCTAAAAGCCATCAGGGACAAGCACTCAATACAAGTTAACAAGCAGGAACTGATAAGATAACATTTATATGAGGTCAGAAGTCAAATGCCAGTCAAAGGCTTTTAACCTCTTGGGTCATAAACAGGAATAGTTAAAACTGAGAGATAGTTATTTATCGGATTTTAAGGGTACCTGATCATTGTCAGAGGATCACCGATGATGAAACTAATTGGGATTTATAGAAGAACTTGTAGCTGTTCAGACAAAATGAAATCATGAACCTATAATTCTTCAATTCTTAGAAAAAAAAATCCCCCCCACCCTTTTTGTACATAAATCTACCAATTTAAACAGATTTAGGAACAAAATATTGTACACTGCCTTCTAAAGAGGAACATATGTAACCAACACACAGATTGATTAGCAGAATACGTGACTAATGTCGTCATATGTAGATTCAATATTTACAGTCTGAAAATAATAAATAAGCAGCCACAAAACTCCCTCCCCATTGTGCTGCTGGTGCTCCTCCACCCCCATAGGACTCCCAAATCAGACAAACTGTAGCACCAATATTAAAATATGTCTTGCCCCACAATGCCATCTTTTACACATTCATGAACAGTTATTTTTTTTTAAATTGCAATTATTGGCACAACTCTCTAATATAGGAAAACGGAAACCCACTTAATTATATTTTTTTTATCTCAATCTAGTTAGAGATACAGGCATCCCTCCTTTTCTCTGCTGTCACAGTATTTTTTTTCTCTTTGTTTTGAATTTTTTGTTTTGTTTTGTCTAGTGTCGGTTTACATTCTAAACTCTCAAACAATTCCTGGTCCCCAAGCTTATACCTAGCTTGTATTTTCAAAGCCTATCTCCTCCCCCCACCCTTTTTTTTCCCTTTGCAGCAGAAGAAAGCAAATCTAGATATTTCTTTCTACAGAAAGATAGAGGGATTGTTGTAAGGCCTGCTAAGGCCCACTGTTTCTTTAAACAGAGTCCACAATACACTAGGCGAACATTGTGGATTTAAAATGCTTTTAAATATTTATCAGAAGTATTTTATCATCATATTCAAATGACACCTGGAGTGCACTCACCTTTATTGACAATCTCTGTTCTGAAAGTCCATTTGCTTCCTTAAAGCCCCCCAAGCAGAACAAGCACTACCCGTTTTCATTCAGTTAATGTTTAGTAAAAAACCAAGCAACCTTAATCAGCATGCTGATTGCATCGTCAACTAACAAATAATTTACTACTCTGAGCATTGCATTCCATTAAAAGCTCATTAAATTTTCTGTTCTCCAATGGGAGGTTTAGCTTTTGAACTGCATGCTTTTGCTTCGAATGATCATTTATTCAATTTTTGCAAAATGTTTTTTTCTAAGTATAGGTGAGCATTTCAATACCTATAGAGTGCAAATATATGAAAAACACAGTCTAGGGTTTGATTTTGTTCAGTCATTTGATTTATAAGCTATCTTTATCAAAATTCAACACAATCATTTGCACTTTTAAAGAATTGTAAAAAAAGCTCTGTGTGGCTCTGTCTGACCCAAACTAACCTTGGAAACATAAAGAGATATACTAAAATGCCCTACAAGTGCTATATGTATTACATGTATGTAAAATATGTAATATGTCACATATTATATATGTAATATATAATGTATATATCTGAAATTCCCATATTCCTCTCAAGTAACACTGCATTAATATAATTTTTCTTATTTTCCTATTTGTAAAGGGTTGCCTTCCAACTATTCCTAAAGGGAATGACATTGCAAAACCCTCGCCATACAGAATGTCAAACTTAGACTATCCAGTAACAAAAAAAAAAAAGATTCTGAGTAACCCACAGATTCTGAGCCTGAACAATTTTACAATCCTCTGGATCCTTTTCTTGTTCAGTTATTCTAATAAGGTACATATTATCATTATATTTAATATAGAAAAATGTAAGAAAATAGCCAATCCCAAAATTAACATGCATCTTTGGGTTGCTAATTGTGCTCATTGCAAATTTGGGTCATTTTGCATGAGTGATTCTAATGTAGGGCTGAGATTGCCACATAGCGTAGTGGATTCCTGATTCCCTGCGCTAATCCTGAACTCGTGATTGCGTCAGGTGCAGTTCTGTATGCTCTAGCAGCTGGCTCATCCTCATCAATGCAAATAAGGCAACTCCTACAATCAAAGCCTCCTGAGTGTAAAGCCTGATTGCTGAGGGCAGGCGAAAGCACTACACAGACTCTCACTTTCAAATCACATTAAGTGACAAGACAACTGCGATGTCCCCCTGGTTCAAAATCAACCTTTAGAAAACAAAACAAGAAGAGGAAGAGGAGGAAGAAAGAGAAGAAGGGGAAGAAGAAAGAAGGGGAAGAAGTCCCTACTCATTTGAATGGTCAACATTCTTGTTTAAATGGACTTTCTCTGGATGTGGACTTGTGAACTTCAGACAAGCCCACACTTGGGCAGACACTAGCTAATATTCATATAATTACTAGGCAGGCACCAAATCTCACCAACAATATACTGATTATTTTCTCAAGGAACTTTCAGAGATGATGTGTCTCTGTACACACAGAGAAACAACAACGACAGAAAATGCAGAAATAACATTGTGCCATAATTTGAATATCATTTGATCTTATAACTGAATTCCCATTTGACATATTGCTCCTACCCAAAGCATGGAAAATGCTATGAGTAATAAAAAGCTCAAATGCTTTCCCTAGTGTTTCTACACAGAATCTGGACAACACTTAGTTCTAAAAATGTAAAAGAAAAAAAAAAGAAAATGCTGGTTTTTCTTTTAAAAAAAAATCCTAAAATATGTACAGATTTCTGATTCCATCTGAGCCCCATCCTCTGTTTCATTTTCTCATTTTAAGGGATGCTTAGCAGTAGCATTCAGCTTTAGCATAGAGCAGTTTTCTAGGTGAGGACATGTATGTAAGAGCTGAATAAATGGCTTTCCAGAACTGTTTTGAGTGCATAAAGGAGCTTCATTCTGGGAACCAGTACTAGATTCTTATGTAGACAGATCAGCAGACACCTTATGTGAACTTTGAGGGGTCGTCTAAAGAAATATAAGTAGATATCAATTACTAGCTGTGTAATCTTAAAGAAGTGACACTCTCTCAAAGCCTCAGTCTCCTCATCTGTAAAATCTGGAAGTTGGATATTGAACTAAATGCAGTCTAGGTCCCTTCCTGAACAGTCTGTAATTTGGTATTGCTCTTTCTTCTATAGTGGCTTTTTCATTTTGTCTCTTCTAGATGTAGGGTACTGGAATATGATATCAATACTAAGGGAAGAAAAGTAATATTGGCCAGGAACAGGTCAGCTCCCAGACCCTTTTCCCCTACAGCAGTGAGTAGATGCAGTTAATGCTGCTGAAATTTACCCCAGATAGCTTCCTAGGCTTGATATTCCCTCCTACAACCAACAATGCCACTTCTTTTGCCAAACTCATTAAGCCCTCTGAACCTGGATTCTAGGAAGTAACAAAACCCATCAACAAACTAAGGAAACAAAGGTGAACAATTTTTGAAGACTTCTCTTCAATTAAGAAAAGGACAATCCCTTGATTATTACCTGCTTCTGTCCAGCAATGAAGCTAGCATGATGTTTAAAGGCCCACTGAGGTAGGATGCTGAGCTGGTCAGAAGGATGGCTCTAGGACTCTTGCAAATCATTGACACTTAGGGGGCTTGAAGTTGGGAGAACAAGTCAGACCAGTGAGTGATTCGATCTTTCACAGCTACTGCTCAAGACTCTCTCCTTCTCTTTCTCTCTAATAGGATTAACAGATATTTTCCTAAACGGAAATCAGAATGTGTCAAATCATCTGTGACAGTCAATTTGCTGACAATGCCCACATTCTTGCAGTACTGATGCAGCACTATTCATAAACAGTTTCATTTCAAGGGATACAATACATCTGAGAGGTAAACATTTATCTTCATAATCTTACATTCCTTTCAGACTCCCTTAATTCTTCTTCGTGTATTCTCCTCCTCTTTCACCCTCCCCACCCCACCTCATCTTCAAAACATCTCGTACAAAAAGACATGACATCCCCAGTGAGCTAGGGTCTCTAGGATCCTGATGATGCAATATGTATGCTATATTATTCCTAGGAAGTCCTTGTTATGTTACCTTTTCCTATGCCACAGCTCCACATTGTTTACAGGGTCATTTTCTAGATGACCTGTTAGGGTTGCTTTCTTTCCTCCCTCTAACCTCACCCCAAAGTGATCATCCTCCTTCTTCCCTTCCTCCCCCACACTCAGTTTTATGGTTTTTATTGCAATAGCTATTCTTACCACTGGCACATCCCTCTGCAGTTTCTCCTTGGGGATGCATTAGGTTTTCCTCCCTGCGCTCCTTCCAACCTGTTTGTCCTCACACTTTTCTCTACAGTATGGGCTGGAATTATCTCTGGAACCCTCTAAGAAGGAATGGCTATTTGAGGATTTTCAAAACTGTATCACTGATATACCTGAAGTTCTTTTACCCTTTTTCAACTTCTCCTGGAGACCACTTACAAAAACAATAGAGTAGATGCCCTTAACTAAATAAAGAATTGTCAACTAGTTCATTTTTATTCTGAAGTTTATAAAGACAAACATATGATCAGGGAAACAAGCATCTACCTTTATTCCTCTTTCTGCAGTTAATTCAATTCAAGAAGTATTTTATTAAGTGCCTACTGTGTGCGAGGCATTGCTGGCTACACACTCATATACAAAAGATGTATTTTTAGTTCACATGAAGAGATATATAAAATACATTGGCTTTCAGAAGTAGTGAAATATTTTAGATATCACAGGACCTTAACTGGGTTGGACCTTGAAAATTACCTAGTCCAATGTCCTTATTTTACAGAAGAAGAAAGCATACTAAAATCCAGAGAAGTTAAATGAGTTGGCAAGGACACAGCTAATTAGTGGCAGACCAAGAGTAGAATGTAGGTCTCAACCCCTGGTCCATTGTTTTCTACTATACCTCATAGCATGAGTATGCTATTTTATCCAAAAGTATTTTTAAGCACATTGTCAAAACACAATTTAAGTATCATCAGCAACTCTATTCCCCTTGAAAATGAGGGAGTGTTGTTATTACCAATGTGCAAATGAAAAAATAGATAAAACCTATAGACATGAGGGGAATCCAGGACTAAGCTAAGCAGGGGTGTGCAGAAGTTGTTCAAACCAGCCCAGGAGAGACTGTAGTTAATTTTTGTTTTGTTTTTTTGGCCAGGCAGTGGGATTAAGTGACTTGCCCAGGGTCACACAGCTAGTAAGTGTTATATATCTGAGGCCAACTTTGAACTCAGGTCGTCCTGAATCTAGGGCCAGTGCTCTATTCACTGCGCCACCTAGCTGCCTCAAAGTTAAATTTTTAGTGTTAGCATTTACACCACAGAAATTAGAGAAAACTACAAATCAGGGCTTGATTTTTGTTGTTAATAGGCTAAATTTAAAGTGATGAAAAAATATTAATAGTGCAGATTAAATTTTAAAGTGTGTCATGCGTAGTTTTTTTCCCTCCCCCAAGGAGTTGGCTGTTAAACACTTACTAGCAGACCAATGAAGCCAAGTTTCCTATGCCTGTGCAAAACCAAGGTATCACTCTCCTAGCCCACTTCAAACTTCCCCTTCCCCTATAAAATAAATTTCTCGTTTATTTAAATCTTGATTTTAAGATTGCCCTACTTTGGAATTTTCAATATTTTTTCATATAAATGGTTTGTCTTTAGCAAATACATGACTAGATGACTTGTGAAGTCTGGGAATTAAAAAGTGCTATCTTATATCTGAACGAATAAATCATTGGTATTAGCTCCTTTCTATTTCTAGAACAGTCAGAAATTGGCAACAATCAGCAAGGTATCGCAACTCTTTGAAATGGTGTTTTCATTTAGAATTTTTTTTAATGCTCCTGCATATTGTTTACAATGAGCCAAATGTCAATTAGCATTGGCCAGAAAAGAACTGCTGGGTTATATGCTTTTCTATGTATCTTTTCATTCATCTAAATTATTGCGGCTTTCATTTGCATGATAAATGTGTCTTCAAAAACCAAAAAAAAAAAAACATACTTAATATTTAGCATTTTTTTAAAAAATACCATGCTCATAACCCCATCTTTTCTCTTTTGAATTTATTCCCCTGATAAGGCAAATGACACTTTAGCCTTAGTTAATGTAAAAACAGAAAAGGTGTTAATCTCATTTGCAACGTCAGCTCTTCCAAGTAGGGCATTAATACCCAAGGTGCCCCACTGTCAAACTCAACAGAATTGTTCTGGTAGTGAAGGAAGGTCCAAACCATTTCTACTTCCCTTTATAGGATATGCTCAAATCCATTGAGTATTAGTAGATATACACAACAGTTCAAGGGTCACCTGCTAAGGAAGGCCTTTCCTGATTCCCACTCCCCATAGTTGCTATTGAGGCCCCTGTAAATTACTTTGGATATGTTTTATTTTTACTTTTCCACATACTAGTGGATTTCCCAAGTATAATGTAAGCTTCTTGAGGGGAGTTTATGTAAATTAATTATGTAAAATTGCATTTGTATCTTTGTATCCGAAGCACTTGGTTAACACAGTGCCCATCACATAATAGGTGTATAATAAATATTTCTTAAATAAATGAAAAGAAGATTGGAAAACTATTGACTTAGAAACAATATTGAATTCATTTTTCAAGTCTATACCAAAAATAGTCCAGTTTGGTTCCAGACTGAGGTGTATAAAGGAGAGTAACGTGTGATAAATCCAAAAGATCAGCAATAGGAAGACATTGGAACTTTTTGAGCAGTCTACTTACATTGCCAGACCTGTGCTTTATTCCACAAATGTTTAGTTAAGATTGGTGTTAAAGAGCAAACAAATATGCTATATCCAAAGAACACAGTAAATATATAATTGCAACCGATTTAAATAGCACATTACATGTAATAGTTCATTTGAGCCTCACAATAACATTGCAGGCAAGGTGTAATAGATCTTATTTCTTCTGCTTTGTTGTTGTTCAATCATTTCAATCTCGCCTGACTCTTTGTGACCCCATTTTGGTTTTCTTGGCAAAGATACTGCAGTGGTTTGCCATTTTTTCTCCAGCTCATTTTACAGATGAGGAAACTAAGGCAATCAGGGCTAACTGACTTGCCCAGGGTCACATGCCTATTGTATCTGAGGCCAGGATCTTCCTGACTCTCAATCCACTCTGCCACCTAGCTCCCACTTTCTCTACTTACAGATGAGGAAACTGAGGTCCATAGAGGTTAAGTGGCTTGCCCACAGCTAAGGAAATGTTGGGAAAAGGACTGAAACACACAGTATCCAGATTCTAAATCCAGCATGCAATCCACCAGACCATACTGCCTTTCTGCTTGTGATTCCCTGGTATCATAAACATTCAGTTCTATGCTTTGTTTAATCTATTTTCTTTTAAAAAATAATTTTAAAGAATAAGACAAGAATGATGATTGAACATGATAGAGGACAAATGCTAAGATCCCAATGCCCACAGGAAATTGTGTTTTAACTCCTAGGAGTGCTGTGGGAATTTGTTAAAATAATTAGTACAGGGCTTCCTATTTTAGGTTTCTTCTTAATATAAAGGACATGAACATGAAAGAAAAAGGCTTGGTGACATTATGAGAATACTAGAAGCATCATGAAAACATTATTGATAGAAAAAAAATTGTAAGCATTTAAAACAACTTTTCTAACTACTTTTATCACATCACATTACTACTACAGCAGAAGCATTATAGAAAATTCCTGAATTAGTCAGGAGACAAAGAACATTAACAGAAAAAAAAAATACACACACATATATCTGTGTGTGTGTGTGTACACACATATACACATACATACATGCACGAATATACATATACACATGTTTACACAGTATACACATATGTATAAAATATAAATTTTAAAAACTATAGCCTTGAATCTTTATTCCTAATTCTAGTTAATTGCATACATATTCAAAACCATTAGAATGTAAGGTCCTTGAGGGCAAGGGCTATTTTTCCTTAATCTTTCTGTCTTTAGCCCTTAGAACAGCACCTGCCAATAGTAGGTGATAATAAGTATTTGTGGAAGTGAAAGTCTGTATTTAAAAAGCCTCTTTCAAAATAAATGTGGAATTTTCTGGAAATTCCATTTTATTTACAAATAAATCAGAGAGGGTAGATTTTATTTTTTTTTTGTACTGCTTTTTCCATTTGGCAAATTCTGCTTTTTAAGGAATTATTTCATCAATGATGTTTTGTGCCTCTTTTATATGTTGTCCAATTCTTTTTTTTAAGGTGGTGTTTTCTTCAGTCTTTTTTGTGCCTTTCCCCACCTCAAAGCTATTGTTTTTTTCATACTTTTCTTCTCTCAGTCTCATTTTGTTACCTCATTTTTTTTCCTCTATCACTTTTATTTGATTTTTAAAATGATTTTTAGCTCTTCCAGGAATTTTTGTTGGGCTTATGTCCAATTCACACTTTTATTTTTGCCTTTGAGGCTTTGCTTGAAGTTGTTTTAGCATCAGTATCCTCTTCTGAATTTGTGTCTTGATTTTCCCTGTCACTGCAGTGACTTTTTATGGACAGATTCTTTTTTTGCTATAGTTTGCTCATTTTCCTAACCTGTTTCTTAACTTTGAATTTAATGATAAAGTTGGGCTCTGTTCCTGGCATTGGGAGGGATACCGTCTCACTCATCAAGCTTTTTTGCTCTGCTGTTTTCAGAGCCAGTTCTGGGGGTTTAGAAGTTTTGGTTGCTTTGATGGTGGAGTGATTTGGGGAGAGGTGTAGTCATTGCTCCCCTGGGCTGTGCTGGTACCCTGCTCCTTTGGGATAGCAAGTAATACTGCTCCTCAGGGCCCTTGCTCCTTTGTTACTGAAAGTGCTCCTCTCTGCCTTTGAACTGAGACCTGGAAGTGGGTATAGGAAATGGAGTTACCAAATAAGATCCAATCCTGTGCCCAGTGCTGGCACAGAAGTTCCCTGTAATCTCTTTCTGACCAGTTGTTGAATCCCCTTTCCTTCTCTGGCTTGAGAGCTCCCAAAGCTGCTGCTGCTGCTGTCAACACCACCAGGTTCCACCACCGATGTTGCATCTACGTGGGCTTTGAGCCTGGCTCTACTCTTGTCACAAATCTCTCCTTCTAACCTCCTAAGTTATCTTGGGCTGAAAGAATGTCTCACCCTGACCTTTCGTGACTGCTGCTCCAGAATTCAGTTTTTGGCATTATTTTAAAGTTGTTTGGAGGGAAATGTTGGGAGAGCTCAGCTTTGGCTTTGCCCTTGGATTTTATTTTTTAAATGCTTATTTTGAAGTTCAAATAAACATTCAAACTAAGATTTGTTATTAATAAATATAACTGAATTTCTAGAAAATTCCATATGGCTTCACTTTAAGGAATTTTTTTTCTTTTTTGGGGGGGTTTTATATAATCTAATACTAGAAACTGATACATTCTCAGGAAAATTATGCTTAATTTTCATATGTAGTCAAGAAAAACTTAGATTGTACATTTATAAGTTATAGATATTGATGAATATGGGACAATAAACCTTAAATGCCAAGAAACCTGGAAAGGATGGCATGCTTAAAAACAAGAAGACATAATAAGACAATTTAAAAAGAGGGGAAAGAAGAAATTGAGAGAGTTGTGTCACGGAAATAGGTAAAAAAAATAGAAAGAAAGAAATGAGACCCTGGATTCAGAGAAATTGAATTAAGACATGAAAGAAAGATTTAAAAAGAGTTATGAGAAGCAGGTATAGATAAGAATAACACCTCATAAGTGAATAGCACTTTACAGTTTTCCAAACACTGTTTATCTCATTTTATCTTCCTAACATCCTTGTGATATAGATGGGGCAAATATTATCTCCATTTTATGGATGAAAAAACTGAGACAGAGATTTTAAATGAATCCCGCAGTTACTAAGTGGCAGAAGGTTATGAAATAAATTTGTTCCTTTATGTTCGTGACATTCCTAGTTAGATTTTTTCACTTCCTACTATACCATCCTTTAGAGAGTGGTGGTGCTGGGAAGAGCAATAATGAAAGGGCAGATAGGATGTGAAAGCCTGAAGAGTAACTGAGGAATTCAGTGCTATAGAATATGTCCAGGAAAAAAAAAGTCAGAGCAAAGAATGAAGTGCTAAGATTTTTTTCCTGTTCAAGGTAGTGGTTTGGCTCTTATTTTTATTCCAATCCTGTCCTCATTTTTTTTTAATCACACACAAAAAAATCAAACTGGGAGGTTTTCAAAGGGTATTCCCCTCCCAGTTTGATGTGTGTGTGTGTGTGTGTGTGTGTGTGTGTGTGTGTGTGTGTGTGATTAAAGGGGCCATCCTTTGATTCACTTCTTAAACAGGCCTAATAACTGAATTCAAGTTGCCTCAGTCAAAGTGAGAACCTTGGAAAGACCTCAGCTTAAAAAGACCAAGTTATCCACTGCATTCTGAGCCACTCCCAGTTCTCCTGATCTATCTGGCCACTAGACCCAAATGGCTCTGGAGGAGATAGTGAGGCTGGTGACTTTGCACAGCCTTCCCTCACTTAAATCCAATTCACTTTTAAGTCATGGCATCATCTTCTTGATGCCATGGTCCTCTTTGAGAACGAAGGACAAGCCACTCCTTTCGTCATATATATTTTGACACAGTATTTTCTAGTTATATAATCAATCTCCTTCTTGCCCACTGAGTCAATACTTTATCACTTCCCAAGTACTATTTTTATATCTTGCCAGGGCAAGGATGTTCAAAGGAAGAAGAGGACAAAAGGGAGGAAAGTAGAGGGAAAAGAAAAGACAGGTGAGACAAGATAGCTGGTAGAATGTCTTGTAGTTCCAATCTCTCCATTTCCCCAACTTTTGTTATGAATATTCTCTGAATCCCTAGTCTGTGCTGGATGTGTGTGAGTGAGTGAGTGAGTGAGTGTGTGTGTGTGTGTGTGTGTGTGTGTGTGTGTGTGTGTGTATGTGTGCTGGGTTGACCCAAAACATAGATGATCTCAGAATGAATGACTACAAGTTCAAATGCAAACACTGTTCATTAAAGATAACACCTTGCAATCTGATGCTTTAAATCTTTAATGTTACATTTTAAAAACTTTTCTTCTTTATAATGTACCTCAGTTAATACTTGTACAATTAACTCCATTTGTGACATTTTGAGTTTCTTTCTTATAATAGTCAATTTGATATAAGCTTACCTGAAAATTTGAAATGGCAAAGGTGGCAGGAACCTTTATTAACTGGTCTAAGACAATATGAAAAAGTTTCCATGGTGGGGGTAGAAAATCAGTCACTGAAAGACAGAGAAAGTGAGAGAATCTAAGAATTAAAGGATGCCTAAAATTCAATTCATTTAGCTTCTATGGAGCATAGGCTATTTATATGGTGATGCATTGGGTACTGCGAAGCATAGAAATGTGTAAGCACAATGATATCTATCTTTAAAATAATTTCGAATGACTTTAAAATTCTGATAAATGTGATAATAAACCATCGGTATAGAGGTTTAAAGATGAAATATGGTACCCATCTCCTGCCAAAGACATGATGGACTTAAATTCAGAAAAGATATGTTTTTGGATATGGCCAATAGGGAGTTAGTTTTGCATATCTCTGCACATTTGTTCCAAGGGTGGTTGTTGTTCAGTTGTTTCAGTCATGTCTGATTCTTCATGACCCGATTTGGGGTTTTCTTGGCAAAGATACTGGAATGATTTGCCATTTCCCTCTCCAGTTCATTTTATAGATAGAGAAACTGAGGCAAACTGGGTTAAGTGATTTGCCCAGGGTTACACAGTGTGTTTGAAGTTCTAACTACTAAGAACTAGTAAGTGTCTGAGGCCAGATTTGAATTCAAGTCTTCCTGACTCCAGGCCAGTGCTCTATCCACTGCGCCACCTAGCTGCCCAAGGGTTATATTATTATCATTATTATTATTATTATTTATTTTTTAATTGTTCATTTGGTGGGGAGAGGGTACAGTAATGGGAGGAAAAGATAATAAATATTTCTAAAATAAGGGAACAAATAAATGAATAGATGAACAAATTAATATATAAGTAAGCAAATAAAAATTAATAAATGAATTAATGATCATTAGTCAATGAACATTTATTAAGTGTCTACTATATGCCAGGCACTGATTTAAGCACTGGAGAAACAAAGAAAGGCTTAAGACAGTCTCTGTTCTCAAGGAGTTCACCATCTAATATGGGAAGCTAATACACAAAAATAAGTTGGAAATAGGAAGTGAAGGATGGGAATACCCATTGGTATGGGGGCACATTGAAGTCCTGCAGTAGGGCTGGGAAATGAGATAAGGTTTAAGTTATAGAGTTGATTTCATCTTGCAGAAGAATGAGAAATCCAGGAGGTCAGCTGGGTGGGAAATTATGAGGTGAATTTCCTGGATGCCTTCCTTAAATGGTAGAGGATTATAGAGGAGCTCACCAATGGTCAACATGCTCCTTCTCCAATCAGGGAAGACAGGGACCCAGGAGCAGGGGGTGCTGTGATGGTGAGAGTTTCAGAACTGACTTAATTAATGAATAAATTTAAGGAGAAAGCAACAACATGTAATCTGTGAAGCCTATACTCTAGAAGGGGTATGTCTGGGATCAGTTTTAGTATTCTAAATTTGAGAGAGACAGACAGACAGACAGACAGAGAAGACAGAGACAGAGAGAAAGAAAGAGAGAGAGAACATATGTATTTAAAACATAGAGAAGGATAATGAAAACTCTTTGGGGAAAAGAAATCAAAGTCAAACTATTTTTATTGACAGAAAAAGATTCTACTGGTTCACAGGATTTAGGGTTGAAAAGGGCCTTGGAGACCATGTAATCCAGATGACTTCATTTTAAAGAAAAACAGAGGTTTAAGTGACTTGTCACACAGGTAGTAAATAATAGGATTAGAATTTGGTTACAAATTCAGTATTTCTTGGGGTTACAAAGTAGTGAGTAACCTAGGAAAGCGGTCAGCCAACTCAGAAGAGGGCTGCCAAGTGGTTTGCTCTTCTACTTCTGGCATGTGGAAATGGGTGAAGTATGTCAGCAGTCAGAGTAGTCAAGGTATATAGGGAAAGGCTGCCTTTAACCAGAACTATCTCCCCTACATAATCCATCAACTACAACTCTCCTTTCAAAATGCAAATGTCACATGAATAATTAAGAAATGTGAGTAATTATTAATCCATAATAAGCTGAGTAATTGATCTTTAGTATTATCTATAAGTTTCCAGGGTTTAGCTAAGGTGAGAATACTATTTGTAATTGAACCATTTATGTATTCAAGAGATCTATGAGAATATTTTAGAAATTTGTTTGCATTAGCAGAACCTTGTATCAGAATATATGAAACTGATATTACCATATACCACTGGGGATCCCGTAGTTTCTGAGTTAGTCTGGTAGGGGGCTTCCCCTCAGAAGGGAAAGTTTGAAGGCAAAGATAATGAGTTCTGTTTTGGATTTGTTGTTTAAAGATGTCTGTAAGTGAAAGGAGGAGCCAAGATGGTTAGAGTAACAGGAAGCAATAAAGCAAGCTCACTTCCACAAAATTATTCCAAATATTCCAAATAAAATGCAGCAGAGTGAATACTAATGGGTAAATTCAGAAAAAAAAAAAGTCATGCATCCAATCATTTTGGCATGAGGTCAGGGTCTGGCCAAGAACACCATTTCCCAGAGCACTCTAGTGCCAAGAGAGAAGCTATGAACCAGGACAAGAGGAGGTCCCAGGCCCTTTCTGCCACAATGTGACAGAGACTGTAGCCAAATGGAAGTTTTGTTGCCCACTACAAAATCTATCAGTTTCCCCTGAACGAAACCCCAAAATGAAAGCTCTCAGGAACATCATGGTCAAAATCCAGAATTGGAAACTACAGGGATGCCCATAAATTGGGAAATGGCTGAACAAGTTATGGTATATGGTTGTGATAGAATGCTACTGTGATTTTAGAAAAACATGGATAGACTTGCACAAAATAATGAAGAAATGAGGAGAACCAAGAGAACAGCAAGATTGTCTGAAGAACAACTCTGAGTAACTAAGTCATTTCGACTATTATAAATACTCAAATTAACTGCAAAGGGCTTATAAAGGAAGCTACTATCTGCATCCAGAGAAAGAAATGATAAACAGGCATATAGAATAATTTTACATATATGTGTATATGTATATATATATTTATACACATACATATCTGTGTCTAATGGTAACCATCTCTAGGGTTAGAGGGAGGAAGGAAAAAAAGGAAAAATAAAAGTCACATGATAACTATTATATATTTAAAAGGAGAAGCTAGCTGTACCTAATAGATTTGCATTTTCATGTGTGATCATCTTTTTTTCTATTCTACTATGTTATGGAAATGTTGGTTTTATTTCTTAAGTTCAGAATAAAATAAATAAAATTTAAAAAAAAGAAAAGAAACATGCTACCATCCCCTGGTAGAGAAATTAAGGACCCAGAGTGCAGAATCAGATAAATATTTTTTGTATATAGCCATTGTAGAAATTTGTTTTAATTGATTGAATTTATATTATATTATTTATATTTGTTTTATATTATATTTTATATTTATAGAATTATATTACATATTATTATATAATATATTTATATTTTATATATTATCTTATTTGTATTTAATTTAATTTAATTAATTAATACACATGTTTGTGACAGTGGAGGAAGGGGAGAAGATAGGTAAGAAGGTGGATTTTTGCTAATTTAAAAAAAAATTTACAAAAGAGATGTGTGCAGAACTTCCTGTTTGAAATGTCAATTCAGCCCTACAACAATAGAAATGGGGAGGGGTAGAACAGGATTGAAGCGCATGGCTTTTGTTCTGCATTCTTACAGATAAATCCAAATCTCTCTTCTTTTTTTTTTTATACATGCTAGGGTGGTATAAACAGAGATTTGACAATTACGCACCTGAGAACATTTTGGGAAGATGGCAACATGTTAGGAAACATGGGGCATCTTATACACTAATATCTGTTGCAGGTGGTAATGAAGTAGAGAAATCCTTTTAAGAACTCAATAGGACTCTCCAAATTAAATCAACATGTGCTTTAATACTCTGTTACTTCAATGCAAAAGTGGGCATGGAAAAGAATGATAAAAAATATGAGAGAAACAACAGAGGCTAAAGGCTTGTTGACTATACCAAAACTATGTGATTTATCTAAGAAAAAAGTCAGAAGGCACTGGCCTAACAAAACAAAACAAAAGTGAAATTTACCTCTATGAGTTATGACTATCATAGTTCCCCACCCTGTTCCACATGTCCTTTTCAACTACACCATACTAAGAAATCCTTGGGTCTTGTGTCCCAACTCAGATAATCTGTCTAGCTTCTGATTCTTGGTACTTCCTATCTTACCATCCTCTAAGTCATCATAGTACTAACACCAAACCTGATCAAGGAAACCAGGGGAGTTTACTTATCTGCATAATGATTCCATCATCGAAATATGTAGAAATAATGCAGAATTATCTATATCGACCATAACACTGCTGGGATGGGTTTGGAGAGGCAGAGTAGTCCCATCTCTTGGTGGTTAAGTGGTAGACTAGAGGTGCAGCATGAAACTTACATTTCTTGATATGGCTTATGTATAGATTTGTTTTGCTTAACTATATTTATTTACTACAAGATAGGATTTCTGTTTGTAGATGGGAGAAATTGTGAAGGGGAAGTAGGAAGGTAGTGATAGTAACACATAGAAATGCAAGTGGTGACAATGGATATCCTTGTTTCATCCCTGATTTTATTGGAAAGGATTCCAATTGGAAAGGAAAGAATTCTAGTTATCTCCATTACATAATTACATTACATAAAATGGTTGCTCTTAGTTTTAGAGAGACATTGTTATTTTAAGGAAAGGCCCATTTATTCATGTTCTCTAGTGTTTTTTCCTTTTAAACAGAAATTGATGTACTTTGTCAAAAGCTTTTTACTGTATCTATCAATATAATCATGTGATTTTTGTTCATTTTGTTATTAATATGGTTAATTAAGCTTATATTTCTAGTATGAATCCAAACTGGTCATAAGGAAATCATTGTGATATGTTGTTTTAGATTATGCTAATATTTTATTTGAAAATTTTTTTATCAATATTTATATAAATTTTCATAGTTTATGGTTTTCCTTTCCTGTTTTAACTCTCCTTGGTTTATGTACGATAGAAGGAATTTGGTAGGATCACATCTTTTGCTAGTATTGAAAAATAGCTTATATAATATTGAAGTTAATTTTTCTTTGAATTCATTTGTGATAAAATTCATTTGTGAATCCTTCTGGTCCTGGAATTTTTTTCCCCCTTTGCAAGGTCATTTATGGATTATTCATTTTATTCCTCTGAAGTTGGATTGTTTAAATTCTCTATATCTTATTATGTTAATCTGGTATTCTATATTTTTTAAATATTCATTTATTTAATTTAAGATGATGGCTTTATTACCATATAATTAGGCAGAATAGTATCTAACAGCACCCTTTATTTCTTTTTCCTTTCTTGTGAATTTTCCTTTTTCATTTTTAATACAGAGTAATTTGGTTTTCCTGTCCTTTTTAATTAAATTAGTTAATGGTTTATCTATTTTATTTTTCAAAAATAGCTCCAAGTTTTATTTAATTCAATAGGGTTTTTTTGTTTTCAATTTTATTAACCTCTTCTTTGATTTTTATAATGTGTGAAGGTCTCATTTCCAAGACACAGAAGGAACTGATTAAAATTTATAATAATAAGAATTCTCCACTAAGAGGCATTACTCAATTGGTAAATGGCCTAAGGATGTGAACAAGCAGTTCTCAAGGGAAGACACCTGACCTATCTATAGCAATGTGGGAAAATGCACCAAATGTTACTAATTAGAGAAATGCAAATTAAAACAACTGTGAGATTTCATCTCATATCCATCAAATTGACAAAGGTGACAAAAAAGGAAAATGATAAATATTGGAAGGGCTATAAGAAAACAAGAAATTTGATGCACTGCTGGTGGACCTGTGAATGGGTACAACTGTTCTAGAAAACAATTTGCAATTATACACCAAAGTTACTAAACAGTGTATGCCTTCTGACCCAGTTATACCACTGCTAGTTGTATGCCCAAAAGAGTTATTATCAAAGTCCTTTATGTACAAAAATATTTATAACAGCTCTTTTTGTGGTGGAAAAAACTGGAAACTAGGGGCAGTTAGGCGGTGCAGTGGATAGAGCACCAGCCCTGGAATCAGGAGGACCTGAGTTCAAATCCAGCTTCTCAGACACTTGATATTTACTAGCTGTGTGACACTAGGCAAGTCAATTAACACCATTGCCTAGCCAAAAAAACCCAACAAAAACAACAAAAAAAAAACCTGGAAATTAAAAGAATGTCCGTCGATCGCAGAATGGCTAAATAAATTGTGGTGTATGGATGTGATAAAGTACCATTATTCTGTAAGAAATGGAGAAATTAATGATTTCAAAAAGACAGGGAACACTTAAATGAGCTAAAGTAAGCAGAACTAGAAAAACAATGTATACTATAACATCAATATTGTAAAAGTGAACAATTTTGAAGACTTTTATAAACTGATGAAGAATGAAATTAGCAGAACCAGCAGAATAATTTATACGACACTGTAAAAACAAGTAACTTTGAAGGCTGTAAAAACTATCATCAATACAATGACTATTCATGATTGCAGGGGAGTGATGATGAAACATGCTATTACATTGCAGAGAGTGATGGATTTAGGATGCAGAGTGAGTCATATATAGTTTTCTATATAGCCACTGAGGGAATTTGTTTCACTTCACTATATTATTATTTATTGGTTTATTTGGCATATTATTATATTGTTATTTATTAGTTATTGTTATGAGAAAGATTTTTTTTCTATCTCAATGGGTGGGGGTAAGAGGGAGAGAAAATAGGTTTCTATTCATTAAAAAAATTAGGGAGTGCCACACATGAAATGTTGCATCTGGATTATTAGTTTTACTTAACTGTTTCACTTTGTTACAAGAGAATTCTCAAGAAGTGAGATTAATCTGTAAATGTTGTAATGTAAAAACAAAGCACACAAATCAAACTTTTGAAAAAAGTAAATGGGTCTGAAAAAACCATTGAACTAATAAAACTAGAATTTTTTAAAAAATATATTTCTATTTATTTTGTTTTTTCAATTATATATAAAAAAATTTTAATTCATTTTTTAAAATTTTTGAGTTCCAAGTTCTCTTACTCCCTCCTGCCCCTCCCATCTTATTGCAAAGGCAAGCAATTTGATATTGATTATACATGTGAAGTCATGTAAAACATATTTCCATATTAGCCATTTTGTAAAATAAAAGAGACCAAAAAACTCCAAGAAAAATAAAGAAAGTAAAATAAATTATGCTTCAATCTGCCTTCAGAATTCATCAGTTTTCTCTCCGGAAATGGATAGTATTTTTCATCATGGGCACTTTGGAACTGTCTTGGATCATTGAAATGATCAGAGTAGCTGAGTCTTTCATAGTTGAACATTCTTGAATTATTGCTGTTACTGTGTACAATGTTATGTTCTCCTGCTTCTGCTCATTTTACTTTGTATGAGTTCATACAAGTCTTCCCAGGTTTTTCTGAAACTATCCTACTCAGCATTTCTTATAGCAGAAAAATATTTCATCAAAATCACATATCATAATGTGTTCAGCCATTCTTCAACTGATAGGCATCCCCTCAATTTCCAATTCTTTGCCAACACAAAAAGAGCGGCTACAAATATTTTTGTACATATGGGTCCTTTTCCCTTTTCTTCGATCTCTTTGGGATACAGACCTAGTAGTGATATTGCTGGGTCAAAGAGTATGCAAAGTTTTATAGCCCTTTGGGCATAGTTCTAAATTGTTCTCCAGAAAAGTTGGACTACTTCACACCTCCACCAACAATGCATTAGAGTAGGAGTTGGTTTCATAAAAGGAAAAGAAAACAACAATAAAATAGATAAACCATTGGTTAATTTGATTTTCAAAAAAGTAAAGAAGAAAAGTAAATGGGTGGAAATAATAACTCGTCAAAAGAATGTAACACCTTTCTATTTTGATGAAAAGTAGCAAAACTGAAAATAGGAAAGTGCCAGGTTCTTTTTTAAAGGTATTGTTTCCACCCATTTCCATTGCTGTAGGACTATTTATGTTAAATGGATATCTCAAATCAGATGTGCTTTAGACATCTTAAACTCAACACATCTAAAGCAGAACTCATTATCTTTTCCCTAAAACCTCCACTTCTATCACTATGCCTCCTGGTAACCCAGGCTCACAACCTAGATTTCATCCTTAACTCCTCATTGGCACTCATCCCACATATCCAATCTATCCATAAGTCTTATTCTGCCTTTATACCATCTCTCATATATTCCTCCTTTTCTCCACTAACATTAATGTCTCATCACCGCATACCTGGATTACTGCCATATAGCCTACTGGCTAGTCTCCCTGCCTTGTCTCTCCTTGTTCTACTTCATCTTCCACTCAGCTGCCAAAATGGACTTCCAAAATTGCTGGTCTGACCATGTCACATGATAGACAGCTCCCTATCACCTTCAGGATCAAATATTAAATTTTTGTTTGGCTTTTAGAGCCCATAACAACCTGGCCCTTCCCACCTTTCCAGTCTTGGGGGCAGTCAGGTGGTGCAGTAAATATTGTACCAGGCCTGGAATCAGGAAGATCTAAATTTAAATCCAGCCTCAGATACTTAAGAGCTCTGTGACCCTGAGCAAGTCACTTAACCTCTGCTTGCCTCGGTTTCTGCAACTATAAAATAGGGATAATAATAGCACCTACCTCCCAGAGTTTTGTGAGGATAAAATGAGATCATAATCATAAAGCATTTAGCACAATGCTTGGCACATAATAGATGCTATATAAATAGTAGCTATTATTATTTTGCTGTCCCACACATACTCTACAATCCAGTCACACTGACCTTATTGCTATTCTGGACACTGTCTCCCAGGCTTTTACCTTTTCACTGGCCAGTGAAAATCCTTGACTCAGCCCAAATCTCTCTTCATGTGGGAGGCCTTTCCTGGTTTCCCCTAATGTTAGTACCTTCTCTTTGAAATTACCTTTCCTTTTACTCTATGAATCTTTTTTTGTACAAAATTGTTTCCATGTTGTCTTCTCCATTAGAATGTGAGCTCCTTGAGGCCAGGGGTTATTTTTACCTCTATATCCCTAATTGCTTAGCACATATTACACACTTAATAAATGCTGTTGACTGGTAACTAGAGCCAGGCCATTAATCAATGTATCAACAAGTATTTATTAAACACCTATTATGTGTTAGGAACAGTGCTAGCAGCTGCAGTTACAAATACGAAGAATGAAACAATCCCTACATGCAAGGAACCTACATTCTAATTGGGGAAACAGTAAATACATTTAATGTATATGTATGTGTGTGTGTGTGTGTGTGTGTGTGTCTATATATATATATATATATATATATATATATAGACACACACACACACATATACATACACATATATATGTATGTATATAACATATACACACACATATACTACATTTCGTGTCTCTATAATATACATTTTACATGAATAAATACACATAATTAAATACAAAATAGTTTGGAAGGGAAGGCACTAGCAGTTGGCTGAATCAGGAAAGGCTTCATGCAGGAGATGGTGCCTGAGCCAAGTCTTAAAGGAAAAGAATTTCTATAGGGTTGAGACAAGAGTATGCATTTCAGGTACGTGGGATGGCCCCTGCAAAGGCACGCAGATGAGAAATGGATTGTCATGTCAGAGGAACAGACAGAAGGCCAGTTTGGCTGGTTCACAGAGTTTGGGGAGTGAAAGGAAATCACCAATGAGGCAAGATGGATAGGGTGGGGCCAGCTTATCAAAGAGGCAATAGCAAGCAATTGAAGTTGATTGAGTGGGGGAGTCACATGGCCAGATCTCTACTTATGGAAAGTTACTTTGGCAGTTGTGTGTTGGATAGACTGGAGTGGTGAGAAGCAGGAACACCAATTAACTAAGTGAAATCAACAAGTATTTCTTAAATGCCTCCTATGTGCCAGGCACTTTGCTAGGAGGAGACTGTTGCAGTGACCTGGCCTACAGGACCAGTACTACATCAAAGCAGTGTAAGTGGAAAGAAGAAATTGAATTAGACTAATGTAAATGTAGAAACAATAAAATTTGGTAATTGATTTGGATAGGTTGTCAAAAAAAATCTAGTAAGTTCTAGAATGACAATATAATGAGAAAACTTGAAAAATAACCTTTTTTTTGCCACTAATCCTCATGATCAACAATGAGTGAATGGTATATTTTACCTTTACCTATCCAAAAACTACCAAATTTTATTGTTTCTATATTTACTTTAGTCTATTTCAATTTCTTCTCTCCACAGACACATATATAATATATAAATACTAACTCTGTCACTTACCACCTGGTTGTTTCTTCCTGCTCAAAGAGGACCAACACATGTCAAGGTCAAGGTATACTGTTTTCTTAAATCCAACCCTCTTCGAGAATACAGGATGAACAACAATCTGTGAGTAGTAGTGGGGCTGATGACTTTGCACAGCTCTGCCTCACTTAAATCCACTCACCTGCAAGTCATCACCCTCCTGATGTCATTGGTCATCTTTGAAAATGAAGGAAAAACAATAACAACAGTGTGACCGAATGTGGCTGATTAGAACAATACAAGCTCAAAAGACTCTACCATAAGTTAGGCACAAATAATCCATATGAACATTTGGAGTGGTCACATCTCTAAATTTACTCATTTCATGTTTCTTTTGAGCTACTGTAATTCTGCTTTGCTCATAGAGCATAGCAACTTCTTTGATGTGGGCACACCATGCTAGGTAGTCTCATGCCAGTATCTCCTATGTCTCAAAATCAATTCCAAAGTTCTTCAGAGAGACCTTGAGAGTGTCCTTGTACTGCTTCTTCTAATCTTCATGTGAGCACTTAATTTGTGTGAGTTCTCTATAATATAGTCCTTTAGGCAACCATGCATTTGGCATTCAAACAATGTGGCCAGCCCATCAGAGTTGCACTCTCTGCAGTAGAGTTTGAATATTTGACAGTTCAACTCAAGAAAGGACCTCCATGTCCCTGTCTGGTACCTTATCTTGCCAGGTGATCTTCAGAATCTTGTTAGGACAATTCAAATGGAAGCAATTCAGTTTTCTGGCATGGAACTAGAAGACCATCAAGGTTTCACAGGCATGTAACAATGAAGTTAATACAACAGCTCTGTAGACCTTCAGTTTGGTAGGCAGCCTAATACCTCTCCTCTCCTATACTTTCCTTTGGAGTCTCCTAAACAACTATGTGACCTTCAGCATCATTTTCTTCTTCGGTAAAACCCCCTCATTTTGGACTAGATTACTTCTGTGAATCCTTGAACTCTAAATTTATGAACCTATAGTCTAAATTTTAGCTTTTCCTTAAGTATTTCAAGTATCTATGATTTCACTGATGGGGATACTGCTTCCATTAACATAAGAAAAAAAAACCCTGCATGCCTTAATAGACAGTCTAATAGATTTCTGTGACTAGAAAAATTCACCCCTTGGTAGTTCATCTCTCAGAATGTAACTAGTCTGGTTCCTGGATATTTATTTACTTTCTACCTGCATAGAACTTGCAATGCTCAATGTCGTGACGATTCCTCAGAGTAGAATTTTATATGAGCTATTATTATTAATTCTCCTCATTGCATGTATAAGCCTGGCTTTAATCCTTATGTAAGCTCTCAGAGTATGAAGTAATGTGACTAATTTTTTTATGTGACTAATTTTTTTAACAAATATACATGCTACTATTTTTATTCAAAGTGGTTACCTTGACTGTGAGTATATTTCAATGGTGCTTATTTTAATGTTTTAATTAAAAATTTTCAAAATAATTTTGTATTGTGGTTACTATTCATTCATGTCCAACTCTTCATGACCCTATGGACCACAGCACGCCAGGTGCTTCTATCCACCACTATCTCTCAAAGTCTGTCCAAGTTTATATTCGTTGTTTCTATGACCCTATCTATCCATCTCATCCTCTGTTGTCCTCTTCTCCTTTTACCTTCAATCTTTCCAAATATCAGGATCTTTTCCAATGAGATCCATCTTCTTATTATGTGGCCAAAGTATTTAAGCTTCAGGTTCAGTATTTGACCTTCCAGTGAATAGTCTGAATTAATTTCTTTAAATGTTAACTGATTGGGTCTATTAATTTTATGGCTGCAGTCGCCATCTGCAGTGATCTTTGAGCCCAAGAATATAAAATCTGACACTGCTTCCATTTCCTTTCTCTTTATTTGCCAGGAAGAGATGGGACCAGTTGCCAAGAACTTTGGTTTTTTGAAGTTAAGCTTCAAGTCAGCTTTTATATTCTTCTCTTTTACCCTCATCAAGAGGCTTCTTAATTCTTCTTTACTTTCTGCCATCAGCATGTTATTGTCTGCATTTGTGTTGATATTTCTCTTGGCAGCCCCACTACTACTCACAGATTTGTCCAGCCTGGCATTTAACATGATGTACTCTGCATGTAAGTTAAATAAATAAGTTGACAAAATATAGCCTCATCATATTCCTTTTCCAATCTTAGACCAATCAGTTGTTCCATGTTCAGTTCTAACTGTTGCTTCTTGGCCTGTATATAGGTTCCTCGAAAGACAAGTAAGATGATCTGGTACTTTTATGTCTTTGAAACTTGCCACATTTTGTTGTGCTCCACACAGTCAAAGGCTTTAGTGTAGTCAATAAAGCAGAAGTAGATGCCTGTTTTCAACTCAACAGAACAAGATACTTTCAGGCCAACCACCCCCTTTCCTGGCTCCTTTTGTATGTTGTCTCCCTCTATCAGGTTGTAAGCTCCTAGAGGGCAGGAATTGTCTTTCTTTTTATTAATTGTATCCCCAGTGGTTACCACATTGCCTGGCACTTAACAAATGTTTATTGGATTGAATTTGATTGGATTAAGGGGGATCAGGAAAGGCCTATAGAAGATTATATTTTGGCTGAAACTTGAGGGGAAGCCAGGAAAGTGAGGAGTGAGAGATGAAGAAGGAGAGTATTCCAGGTATGGGAGAAAACCAGTGAAAATTCCTGGGAGCTGGATATTAAGTGTCTTGTGTGAGGAATAGCAGACTTAACAGAAGCATGAGATTAAGAAGAGGTAGTTGATTATCTCCAATTTAGTCTATATATAGATGGTGTATAATTTGCACATTACCTTCCCAATTAAACTGTGAGCTCCTTAAGAGCAGGGCCTTTCTTTTGCCTTTCTTGGTATCCTTAGGTCTTAGCAGAGAGATGGCACATAATAGATAAATTCTTCATGATTGATTGACTTCATTATCAGGGAAGTGATGGTGGCTGAAAAATGTAATCCAATCATCTGTGTGATTTGCCCACAAACAGGACCTATGTCAAATGGGCCACCTGATATCATGATATTGAATGGGGGCCATGTTTAGTACCATTTCAGATAGTGCCTAATATAGTTTTGACACAAAAAAGTTGCTGTTGGGGCCTACGATTTTCTGTCATGATCAGGAGTAAAGCAATTGGGTGCTTTACTATCAATGAGTGAGGGAGAAAAGTACCTCTGTACCTCACAGTCAATATATATGTGTGTATGTATTTATATGCATATATGTATGTGTGTATTTACATACATATATATGCATGCATATACATACACACATTTTGTGGTATTTGAAATTATCTTCATCTCAGTCACATAAAGGGATATAGTATGGTGTGATGGATTTTGAGTCCGAGGACCATATTCCGTTTCACAAAGTCAATAAACATTTATTAAGTGCCTATTATCTGCCAGGCACTGTATTGAGTGCTGGGGTTACCAAAGAAAAAAAAAAAGAAAAAGACAATCCCTACACTCAAGGAGCTCACAACTGAATGGGAGAAGACAACTCATAAAAAGAAGAAGGGCAGGAGCAGGAAGGGAAGATAATGTAAGTACGAAAGAGTGAAGCTGGGTGGGAAATGAAGAGATGACTGCCCTGAGCCCCTTTCTTAAATGGAGGATCTGGAAGGAGCTCTCTACTGTTCACCCTCCTCTCTTTCCATTCAGAGGGAGGAAGAGGCCCCAGGGGCAGGGAGTGCTGAGGAGGTATGAGTTTCAAAGTTGAAGTGATCTTGCAGGATGATGAAATTTCAAGGGCCTGATAAATGACCACTGTCACTACTTCTTTGACCTTGGGCAAGTCACAACTTCTCTGGTCCTCAGTTTGCTTTTCTGTAAAATGAAGGGGTTAGGTTTCTAGTTCCAAATCTATTATCCTGAGCCTTCATCCAATGCATATGTGTGTATGTATATGTATATATGTGTGTATTTATTGGGGCAAGTAGGTGGTGCAGTGGATAGAGCAACAGGACTGGAGTCAGGAAGATCTGAGTCAAATCTGGCTTCAGATACTTACTAGTTGTGTGATCCTGGACAAGTCACTTAACCTCTATTTGCCTCAGTTCCTCATTTGTAAAATGGGGATACACGCTGGAGAAAGAAAGGACAAAACACTTCATTATCTTTGCCAAAAAAAAAAAGCATTGGCCAAAATGCATGGGTCACCTAGAGTTGGGCATTACTGGAAGACTGAACAACAACAGATGTAGGTATTACTTCTTCTCTGCACTTCAATAAATGGCTATCGTTGGGTTACTGTGCTGCAAAACCACCATCAGCTGATGGCTTATTTATAGTGAAAAACTTCTCAGACTTTAGCCAAGGTGTAATTTACATAAGTTAATATTGCATGAAAAGCAATGGTGGAACAGCTCGAATTTAGGCTTAGAAACTTTTGATCTCCGTGATTTCTAAGGTTCCTTCCAGCTCTAAATCTATGTTCCTATGGAACCTACTCCTTAGAGCTGAAATTATCTCAGGACATAAAGCCTTCTTAATGGTTTTCAGTGGATATAACAAAACATTTCCTCAGAAAATCTCAGAATGGAACCAGTACAGTCTCCTAAGCCTTGAAATCATCATAGTAGTGATAGCCAGCACTTTAAAATTTGCAAAGCATTTTATCCATATTATACTATTTTATCCTCACAATAACTCTGAGAGGTAAATACTTTTTTTAATCTCTATTTTACAAATGCAGAAACAGAGGCAGACTTTACCAGAAGCACACAGTAGTTGTCTGAGGCTGTAGTTGAGCTCAGGTTGACTCCAGGTCCAGTGCTCTAACCGTAGTACCAGCTAGCTGCCTTTCCAGGTCTTCCTTTATCTTAGGACCTTCCCTCTGAGACTATCTCCAATTTATCCTTGATATGTCTTTCTTGTACATAGTTGTTTGTGTGTTGCCTTCCCCATTTGACTGTGAGCTCCTTGGGAGTGGGGGCGGTTCTTTGCCTTTCTCTGTATCCCTAGTGATCAGCCTGGCATATGGTAGGTGCTTAATAAATGCTTATTCACTTAAGCTGAAATAGCAATAATAGCCATAACTACTTTTGTTTCTAAATATTTCCTTCTCTTTCCTCAGACAAAGGTCATAAATGACTACATTGGCTAGAACCACATTGACAGTCAACCCTAGGCATACCAGGTGCATTGCTGAAGAGTTGCTGTTTTTTCTAAGAATGGTCAGTCAGATATTTGCCAAGTTGTTTGCTTGCTCACAATCACAAAACTCTTTTCACACAAATAAAGTCAGATCTAAATAATTGGAAAAACATCAGTTGTTCATGGGTAGGCTGAGCTAATATAATAAAGATGACAATCCTGCCTAAGCTAATTTACTTAGTGCCATACCAATCAAACGGCCAAAAAATTATTTTATAGAGTTAGAAAAAATAATAACAAGATTCATTTGGAAAAACAAAAGGTCCAGAATATCAAAGGAACTAATGAAAAGAAATGCAGGGGAAGGTGGCCTAGCAATTCCAGATCTTAAATTGTATTATAAAGAAGCAATCATCAAAACAGCTTGGTACTGGCTAAGAAATAGGGAGGTGGATCAGTGGAATAGGTTAAATATGCAAGACACAGTAATCAATGACTATAGTAATCTATTATTTGATAAACCCAAAGGCCCCAGCTTCTGGGATAAGAACCCACTCTTTGAAAAAAAACTGCTGGGAAACCTGGAAAAGAGTATGGCAGAAACTAGGCATAGACCCAAATCTCACACCATATACCAAAATAAAGTCAAAAGGGGTTCATGACTTAGATATAAAGGCTGATACTATAAGTAAACTGGGAGAACAAGGAATAGTTTACATCAGATCTATGGAGAACAGAAGAATTCATGACCAAACAGGAGATAGAGAACATTATGAAAAGCAAAATGGATAATTTTAATTATATTAAATTGAAAAGTTTTTGCAGAAACAAAGCCAATGCAACTAAGATTAGAAGGAAGGTAGAAAATTGGGAAAGAATTTTTACAACAAGTCTCTCTGATAAGGGCCTCATTTCTAAAATATATAGAGAAGACAAATTTATAAGAATACAAGCCATTCCCCAATTGATAAATGGTCAAAAGATATGAACAGGCAGTTCTCAGATGAAGAAATTAAAGCCATCTATAGTCATATGAAAAAATGCTGTAAATCATTATTGATTAGAGAAATGCAAATCAAAACAATCTGAGGTACCACATCACATACAGTCAATTGGCCAACATGACAAAACAGGAAAATGATAGATGTTGGAGAAGATGTGGGAAAATTGGAACACTAATACATTGTTGGTGGAGTTGTGAAATGATCCAACCATTTTGGAGAACAATTTGGAACTATGCCCAAAAGGCTATAAAAATGTGCATACCCTTTGATCCACCATAGCACTTCTAAGGCTATATCCCAAAGAGATCATACAAATGGGAAAAGGACCCACATGTACAAAAATATTCATAGCAGCTCTTTTTTGTGGAATTGGAAATTGAGAGGATGCCCATCATTGGGGAATGGCTGAGCAAGTTGTGGTATATGAATGTGATGGAATACTATTGTGCTATAAGAAATGATGAACAGGCTGACTTCAGAAAAACCTGGAAAGACTTGTATGGTCTGATGCTGAGTGAAGTGAGCAGAACCAAGAGAATTTTGTAGATAATAACAGCCACGTTGTGCGATGGCTAATACTGATAAACTTAACCCTTCTCAGCATTACAAGAATCTAATACACCTCCAGAGGCCTTGTGATGGAAAATGCTATCCACATCCAAAGAAAGAACTATGGAAGTTGAATCGCTATCATTTTTTTTCTCTTCTGTTGAGTTTTGTTTCCTCTTTCTGATGGTTCCTCCTATTGGTTTCAATTTTTACTTACAACTCACTAATGTGAAAATATGTTTAATAGGAATGTAAATGTATAGCCTATATCAGATTGTGCGCCTTCTTGGGGGGGGGAAGGGGAGAAAAATTTAAACTTTTTCCCAACTATTGGAAAAGAAGGAAAAAGTAAAACTCTATTATAAAAAATGAATAATCAAGAAAAGCAAATTTCTACATCTGGGCCAGCCTCCTCATCCACCCCCCCCAAAAAAAAAGTCTTATTCTGCATTGTCATCTCTCTGTAAGGAGGTGAGTAACATGTCTCATCATTAGTCCTCAGGAATTATGATTGGTCATGATGCTGATAAGAGTTCCTAAGTTTTTTAAAAGTTGTTCTTGTTTATAATATTGTTTTCATCATATAAATTGTTCTCCTGGTTCTGCTCATTTCACTCTGCATCAGTTCAACATTTCTTAAGTTTAAAATTAACAAATTATGTGAAGCTAGGAGAGGTAATATACTGGATGATGACACTGAGATCTCAATAGTAGGGGATGATGAGTAGAATCTAATAAGTTTCCTTTTATATTTCAGCACTTCAAAGTGTCCACAATTTTATGTGTGTAGGAGCTCCATTGGCCAATGAAAGTTGTAAAGATAAAGCAGAAGTTAAAAACATTAGATTCTACTTTTCATAAATGTTGTGGAGCAATTCCTTTTTCAGGTACTGTCTGAATTAGGTGATCCTGAGTTTAATTCCAATTAAGATTCAGCAAATTTGTCAGTCTTAGCCCTCAATCAATCAACAAGCATTGAATAAGTACTTATGACTATCAGACTTCTGTGCTAGGTGCTAAAGATATAAAGACACAAGCAAAAACATTCCATGACATCAAGGAGTCTATAGTCCTTGTCTAGAGAGGGCAATATATACATATTATACATATGTCACATACAAAATGATTTTAGGGGGAAAGTGATAGCATCTAGGATGGGGTGGGGTAGGTCGGATGGGTTAGAAAAGTCCTAAGGTGTTTTTTGAGTGAAACTAGGGATTCTGAAAGATGGAGGCAAGATAGAGAGAAGCCAATGGAAAGGCAGACACAGGAGACAGAGTGTCATTTGTGAAAAAGATTAAGTTGGCAAAGCTGTTTCTCTAATAAAGGCCTTATTTCTCAAATACATAGGAAACTGAGCCAAATTTATAAAAGTAAGAGCCATTCTCCAATTGATAAATCATCAAAGGATATGGACAGGCATTTTTCAGGAAAAGAAATAAAAAATATCAATAGTCATACCAAAAATGTTCTAAACCACTATTGATTAGAGAATTATAAATTAAAGCATCTCTGAGGTACAATCTCACACCTATCAAATTGGCTTATGTGACAGAAAAGGAAAATGACAAACACTGGATGGGATATGGAAAATTTGGTACACTAATGCATTGTTGGTGGAGTTGTGAACTGGTCCAAAACAATTTGGAACTATGGCCAAAGGGCATATAAAACTGCACATACTTTGACCCAGCAATACCACTATTAGGTCTATATCCCAAACAGATAAAAGAAAAAGGAAAAGAACCTATAAATACAAAAATATTTATAGCAGTTCTTTTTGTGGTGGCAAAAAAGAATTGGAAATTGAGGGAATGCCCATCAACTAGAGGATGGCTGACCAGGTTGTGGTATACGATTTTGGGGAAATACTAGAAATGAGGAGTATGGTTTCAGAAAAAAACTTGGAAAGACTTATAAGAACTCATGCAAACTGAAGTGAGCAGAACCAGGAAAACATTGTAAACAGTAGTAGCAATGATGATCAACTAAGAAAAACTTAGATACTCTGATCAATTCAATGATCCAAGACAATTCCAAAGGACCCATGATGAAAAATGCGATCTACCTCCAGAGACAGAACTGATGAATTCTGAGTATAAATTAAATCATACTTTTTCTCTTCCTTTATGTTTTTTGATTTTTTTGCAATATGCCTAATATGGAAATATGTTTTGCATGACTTCATATGTATAATGGGTATTATATTGCTTGTCTTCTCAATAGATGAAAAGGAGGGTGTGCAGGAGAGAGAGAATTTGGAACTCCAAATTTTTTTAAAAAGTGAATGTTAAAAAAAAAAAAAGGCCAAATTGGCTGGATCATAATGTTTATGAAGGAGAGCACTGTGTAACAAGGCAAGAAAAGTAGGAGGCAGCTAGGTTGTTGAGGACTTTAAATATCTAATGGAATTTATATTTGATTCAAGAAGTTATAAAGAGCTACTGAAGTTTATTGATTAAGAAAGTGACATCATCAGATTTGCACTTTAGGAAAAATCAATTTGACAGCTGTGAGAAGGATGGATTAGAGAGCGTAGAGACTTGAGGTAAGGAGGCTATTGGAATAGTGTAGCCAAGAGGCAGTGAGGACCTGAAGAAGGGTAGGAGTTGTGTGAGTGGAGAGAAAGAGATGGATACAAAAGATATTATAGAGACAAAAATAAGAAGGTTTGGCAACTGGATTGTTATATGGGAGTTAAATGAGAGTGAGGAGTGGAAGATGACACTGAGGTTGTAAACTTGGATGATTGGAAGGATGAAAGGAGTGTCCTTGACAGAAATAGGGATGTTTTTAAGAGGGATAGGGTGGGGTGGGGGAGGGGAAGATAATGAGTATGTTGAATTCTATAGTGTTGAATTCAATAGTGGTTTAGAACATTTTGGGTATGACTATCGATAAGGAGCATGTTGAATTTGAGAGGTCTATTAGAAGGATATCCAGTTGGAAATGTTAATAGACAGGTAATAGTTTTATTAGTTGCTGTGGTGAGAAAATTACACTACTGAGTCCAAATACTCCTTTGATGAGCCTCTCTAATACCAGCCTAGTCCTAGGATAGTATGTAGTACATAGTACATCATTGAGTCCATATACAAAGCCTTTCTCATTCTGATGATAAAAGAGATGATGAGGGGGTAGCAGTGGATAGAGCACTGGCCCTGAAATCAGGATAACCTGAGTTCAAATCTGGCCTCAGACCAAACACTTGACACTTACTAACTGTGTGACCCTGGGCAAGTCACTTAACATCAATTGTCTTTAAAAAAATGGGAAAAAAAAGAGATGATGAGGAAGGGGGTGTGCCGGTGATCAGAAAAGAAACTGATCAATTTGATGAGTTCCTCCAATCAACTTTATGAGACTATAAGGAATGAGCTTTTTTGAGTTTCTTTTGGCTTCATTCATATTTTTTCCTGATCAGAAGATAGACTAGTGTGCAGAATAATGGACTTGATTTCTAGGGGGAAAGGTGGAACCTTCAGTATGCACTCAGTCTTCTCCCCCCAGAACTGGAAATGACTGCCCTGGTGCAGTGGCATATGGCAGCTTATGGGGCCTAGGGGAGACATCTTGTGAATGAATTTTCCCTATCCAGGAGATGGTAGTAACTAAGAAACGGGTAGATTTCCTGCAGAAACAAGAGTTAGACATGTGTATACACTCAACCAGAGAGGATAGTTCATGAATAACGTGTGAAAAATACAAACTTTTGTGTGGAGGGAAGGTGGATTTTGAAGTACCTAGACAGCACTATCAAGGCATGAGCCTAGTTCTCTAACTAGAGGAGGACAGTATCAGCTTTGAGGTTTTCCTCATAGGTTACACCAAGTTTGTGAGTTCCCAAGTTTGAAGTTTCAAAGACTGAACAGTTCGGAGAGAGAAGTAAATTTCCTGAAGCAGTGTGATCCCTGGGTAAAGATCACCCATATAGTTTCTGAGCAGCATTCTATGAGAGAGTAAAGCTAGTGAGTTATTCATCTAATGCAGGTCCAATGGGAAAGAGATTGCTTGTTCAGCAGCCCTGAAATGTGTTTGCCTTCTGAAGGGAATCTAAACCACTGGGTGACACTACACATCTGGGAGGGACTTGTAGAACACTGTGGGAGGATTAAGAATCTTCCAGAATGTCAAAATGCTTCCCTGATGGCAACCTCCAGCTGAGTTGCCTTTTGAGGGGACTTGTGTGTTTTCTGAGTCGTTTTATGGGTTTCTGTGAATATTTTGTATCTTCTGCCTATTCTGTGGTGTGAAATAAAGACTATCCTTCACTTGTTTATGATAAATTCTCACCTTATTACTTTGAGTTATATTACAGGAGCTGTTAACCACATATGGGGAAAACTACACACAAGTCAAACATGAGCTGTATTTAGAGATGGAGTGATTAATTAACTTTAATTAATTAATTAATAGAGTGATTTCATGTGGGGCCAGTGAATCAAAGAGAGAATTATCCTCTTGGGGTCAGCTCCCAGGTTCAAATTTGGTTCTTGAGAGCCCAGAGAGCCCTCAGAGAACCCTTTAGGGGCCCTGGGCCACAGATTAAAGTAAGAATTGCTAGAAGTTGGACAACATGGGTTCTGAATCCCTACTAATTCTAGATCTATGAGGCTACGAGCTTGTTCTCCACCAGCATAACCTTTGTAAACCTAGGGTCACCCTCATAATACGATGAGATAGAGAGTAGAACTTCAGTGGAGGAAGCTGAAATTTTATCCAAGAAAAGTTAAAATTTCATAGGAATAATTCAAAGTTGTATAATATCAGGATACAAAAAAATTAACTGTAAAAACACAGATGGAGGAGATGTAACTAAAGTTGCCAGGAGTGGGGAACCTGCAGCCTCGAGGCCATATGTGGCCCTGTAGTTCCTCAATTGCAGCCCCTCTAGGCCCTCAAGTGTGTCCCTTGATTCAGACAAAAGGCCGTACATACTTCAGGACATAGAGGGCCACATGTGGCTTCTAGGCTGCAGGCTCCCCACCCCTGGGCTAGACAGTACAATTAATATGAAAAGGAACAAAGGGATTGTAGTCACAACTTATCAACTATGTGACGGCTAAAGAAGCAATACAATATTCCTTTTCAGTGCTTTAATGGATCTATGATTTCAACGCATATCATAATCCGTCCCTAACTTCTCATTCTGGATGACTTAATCCATGTTCTCTCATAAACCCACCCTACATGTTTCAGGCCTTCCTCAGGACTTTTTAAATTTTTATGTTTACCAGCTCAACACTTGGACTGCGCATCTATTATCCCTCACATATGTGACCACCCCACCTTCTTTTCTGGGTCTAGATTTTTCTGGGTGGCATCTTTCAACCACTTTAAATCTTAACTCTAAATGATTCTTGAGAAGTCTTTTTCTTGAGCAGCTACCTCTGTGAAGTATTGGGGACACAGAAACAAAAAATGTGAAAAATAATCCCTGTACTGAAGGAGCTTAGAGACAAGTGAGGGAGACTCAGATATTCAAATAGTTTTGTGATGTTATTGATGTGGGTGTTGCCACTAATGGCACAGATCCATGAGTTTAAATCCGTTTTCAGACACTTACCCTCTGTGTGATCCTGCGCAAGTCATCTAATCTCAATCAATCTCAGTTTACCAATCTATAAAATTGCGATAATAACAGGACTTATCTTACAGTGTTTTTGTGACGATTAAATGAGATAAGAAATGTTAAATGCTTAGCACAGTGCCTGGCACATAGTAGATACCTAATAAATGCTTATTCCTCTCTCTCCCTCCTAACCATGCCTGCCATGCCTGTGGGACTTTTGTCCATGTCTTGCTATACATTTGCCACAGGGAACCCACCCAGTGTGCTGGGGACCTTTTTAGATTTTTGTTGACATGCCAGCTGAACACACAGGTTACCTTTCAGTTACCCTCATTTTTTTCCATGTGACTAGATCATCTTTTTTTTTTTTATGTATTCCTTTGATGGCTTCCTTTTTAAAAAAAAATAGAGGATGCCACATGCAAACAGATGCATATATGCGTGTATAGATATATCTGTATCTCTATCTATACGTAAAATTTGGAGAGAGATGAGAGTACTAACAACTAACAGAACCAGAAAAGGTTTCACAAGAAGGAAGCAGCTGAAATGGGCAATAAATGAGTTAAGGATTCTAGGAGGCCCAAGGTGAGGACAGACAGAATTCCAGGTATGAGGAACAGTTTGTACAGAAATGCAGGGCCATGAGATGTAATCATAGTTTGGGGAATGGCAAGTAGATCAGCATGTCTTGAATATATATTATCTGGAAGGGAGTGAGATATGCTCTGTAGTAATTACTGTAGCAACATGTAGAAAGATAGATTGATTATGGAAAACTTTAAATATTAGGCCAAGGAGTTAGTATTTTTTTCTTAGAGGGAGAAGGAAGTCATTGTAATTTTTAGCAGGGGTCCAAATTGTGCTTTGCTAGCATTTGGGAGCATCTTTGTGGAGGATGGCCAATAGGGAAGCCATTTGGCAATGGATTCTTAGGGTGTGTCCATACATTTAAAAATCTGATTTATATAACACTTTAGGGTTTGCAAAACACCCTAAATATGTCATCTCATTTGATCTTCACAACAAACCTTTGAGGCAGATTCTTTCATAATCTGTGTTTTATAGATAAAGATACTGAGGTTAGGTAACTTGCATGGGATCACATAGCTAAGTAATCATCTGAGCCAGGATTTGAACTCTAGTCTTTCTGACTCCAGAGCCAGTGGTCCATTTAGCTTTCTGTCTCATGGTATAATTCTGGAAGTTAAAAAGATCCTGAGAAGACAGTCAATCTTAATAATACGCTCTGTGTAACATAACATTTGTCGTCGTTGTTGTTCAGTCATCTCAGTCCTATCTGACTCTTTATGACCCTATTTGGGGTTTTCTTGGTAAAGATATTGGTGTGGTTTGCCATTTGGTTGCCAATGGTCTGCCGTTTCCTTCTCTAGCTCATTCTACAGATGAGGAAACTGAGGAGAACAGGGTTAAGTGACTTGCCCAGATTCACACAGCTAATAAGTGTCTAAGGCTAGATTTGACCTCAGGTCTTCCTGACTCCAAGCTTAGTGCTCTATCCACTGTGCTACCACATACTGTTTGTCAAAGCTTTGTGCCTTACCTGTATGTGTGACATGGAGAATTTATTGAACCTTTCCTCAGTTTTTAATAGTACAAAATTATTTAATATTTATCATCTAATAAATTATTTAATATAATTATTGTTTAACATATAAAATTATGTAATATCATAAAAATCTGGCTTATTCTGCAGAGTTCACTGAGAGAACCTTTTTAAACCCTATGGACATGGGCACCAAGTTAAATTAAAAATGGTCAAAGAAGTGCCCCAGAATCTTCATTTTAAGAAGTGCACTATAACAAACAGTGCAGACAATGCATACACTTTTTCACATTGCTGGTTCACTAGTCTTTTCTATAACACAAATTAAATGGCAGGTTTTTTTTAAACAACAAAGCATTTATCTAAATAGGAAGACCAGGTTCAACAATGCAGTATTTTATAACCAGAAAAGCAACTATTTCAGATATTTCCTCTTTTAAAACTTAGCTCTTCATTGGCTTTGTGCCCTTCCAAGCCTTGGCTAATATTCAGTCCAACGTATGTAAGAAGGCCCAGCTCCATTCCAAAGAAAAACTTCATCACATCAAAACATTATTTGCATATTCATAAGCTTCCACCTTCGGGCAGAGACATGAGCTCTTTTTCTTGCAAACTATTACATCGATAGAAATATACAAATAAGCATCTAGAAGAGCGAACAAGGATATTAAATGGAAAAATGTTCACTCACCAGTGCACTATTTAAGATCAGGTTTAGAGTATGTTTGCTTGATTACAAAGTAAATTTTAAAGGGAAATAATTGTGTTCATTGTTCACATAAATATTTCATAGCCATTATTACTAATTATTGCTAATATTGTTGACTGTGCTTCTTAGGAACTGTTTGCTTTTGCTAGAAAATATACTAACAAGGTGGGTTTTTTTTAAATGAAAAATATATTTAAATTTTACCTTAGGGGCTACTTTTTTAATCAAAATAGCACACCAAGGCATGGTTGAAAGCACTCTGCTTTATCAAAGGTCTCTCAAAACTCAATTGTTATCCAGAAATGAGTATTTTCCTGCTGAACAACAAAATATTTACTATGTGCACCCGTTTGCCAGAAATTAGATTATTCTGTTCATTGATTGATTTTGCATATTAGTAATTAATGAATTTTGCCAACTACTAATGATATTATTCTTAAATAAAATTTTCCCTTCTGAGTATTCACTCACAAGCCACGGGCATATTATTTTTGCTTACCAATGCCGGTTACAACTTCAATCTGTTTCAGTTTATAGAAATCGCCTGCCATATTCTCACCCAAGCTGACTGGTAGGACTCCTCAGAACAACTCAGCATGGCTATAGGCTGCTACTTTTCTTTAAAAGGTTTGCCTTGAACGATTTTGTGATCATTACCAGAAAAAATATAGGTTTTTATGCATAATCTTGAGGAATCTGAACACCCTTCTTTCAAATAAAATATACTTTTGAATGACTTTGGTAGCAGCTACACATTCTCTTAAATCAGTCTACTTCAAATGTTAACATTTCCTCCAAGTAAAAAAGGGATGATACTCATTCATTCTAATGTCAATAGTAGAAAATAAGCATTTAATGAAAATGGTTGAAATCCTTGAAAGCTTTTATTTGGTAATCATCAAGTCATCAAATCAATCAAAAGCACTTCTACCTAATGCCATGGAAGCAACAAAATACATTATATTAGTCATAAACAATACATAATGAGTATCCATGGGACATCGCATAATTCCTATTTGGAGAAAGCCCATCATAACTCATATTTTTGTGGATCAACCTACTGTTTCTTAGCTTACTCATTAGGTAGTGAAACTGTTCTCTGTATGAACAACCAGAAGAGTTTTTGTTTGTTTTCTCTTGAAGATACAAAACCTTAAGTTCTTTCAAGGAATCTTATACTAACCATTCTGAGGTGGGGTTACAGCAGAAGATTTCCATAAAGTGAGACAGGCTGGAGCTGGGACTGGGCTTGCTCAGCACAATTAGCATGTTTGTGTTTTTGCAAATGAGCAGATGGGATGAGTTTGTATTAGGATGACCATTTCTTGGCAGAATTCCTGGAGTTGGAGCTTCTTTCTCTTTCCCTCAGCTGTCCTCCAAAGAAACAGCATCTTCTTGGTCAGCTGTGGTTCTGCTTCCATCAGGAGTGAGGATCAGGAGATTGAGAATGCCATGCCCTTTCCTTAAAACACAAGACAGTGAAGGCTGAAGGCACTTTAGCAGGCTTTTTGAAGAAGGTTGCCATTAGTCTGTTAGCTTGCTCCTTAGCCTCAGAGCGTACTGCTCTGACTTTATTCTTTGTGCTTGCTCCTCATGAAGCAGTGGAGTGGATTTAAAATTCCATTCCTGACCTCTAAGACCTTCAGCGATCCGGTTCCGCAGACCTGCCTAAGCTACTTTTCCTACTCACACACGGCAGGTGTAAGCCCATTGTTCACATCTATTAACTAGAGTATTGAAAGGGGCTTACATTTTATGCACTATACATCTAGAACATTTCCCTCAATTTTAAGTTCTCATATTCAAGCTAAGACTTTCGAATATTCAGGCCACAAGTGAGAAAATAGGCTACACTTAACTTAATTAAATTCTTATCATCATTCTCAAATACCAATTTTGAAGGATTTGAATATACCCGAACTGTAAATATTTCAAAAAATGAAACAACCAGCCCAAATGATGTATGAAGAAGAAAATATTCAAACCTCTCGGTTCTATTTAAAAGGAAATGCAGGACTCAAATGAGAGTTATTGTTAAAATTGTGTTAGTATTTAGTGGTTAAACCAAGTCATAACACACTGCAGGCCTTCCCAGTACTTCCCACATAGCTCAGCAAGAGTCCACTTTCCTCTCAACAACTTGATTCTTAACTCACAAAAGAAATTCGGTTTTAACATTAGGAAGTAAATTAAAAGTTAGCTATAGAAAAATAGTAACCATCACACAATCGATATAGAGAAACTAATTTTCAAACTTGGGCATCAGAACAGAAGGCACCCAATCTGTCATGTGGGTGCTTAAAAAGGATAATAAAAATGATTTTAGGAACATTCACAGAGGGCGCTAGAATTCTATGCGTTGAAAAGCCCAACATCTAGAGTTAGGTTCTTTAGGAAGAATTCTAGAACCTGGAGTTTGCTTGATTCTAGAAGTCTTTGAACATCATAGCTCAATGGTTGTAAAAAAGGTGCCCAGAAGAGGAATGATAAACTAAAGAAGAGGTAGTTGTTTCCTAAATAAATGTGTCATGTGGGATAATATGCCAATATTCTTATCAATGACAGTAATTCATTGTGAGCAATCAAAGCAGGATTTTCACCTTTGAATATGAAAGAATATTATATATATATATTACATATATTTTATTTTCTGTGCAAATGTATATACAGAGACTAATTCATAATCAATATCACTTTCTATACTTTGCACACGAAGCCTATTCTTTAATTCATGGCTCCATCTGTTCTTTAGAGAACCTGCTACTATTTGTGTCTTGGCTTCTTTTTCAGCCAGAGTCTACAACATGTCAGGGGCAGAACATTCTGACCATCACTTATAGTCCAACTATCAAATGTGGGCCATCTCCAGGGTGACCAGATTGGCAAAGAAACAAAAGCATTGTGAATTCTGATGAAGGTGCTGTGTACACAGATTGAGCTGACTGGTTTAAGCAAATGGTCAGAATGTTTCCACAGCCATGTATCCAGACATATTTGCCAAATAGCTACAATATATAAGACAAAAACACAAACAATAACAAAAGGACATATTGCCAGAAGGAATTCTCTGAACTCATAGTCAATAGTTGGCAAACATTTATTAAGCACTTACAATGTGCCAGGCACTGTGCTAAGTGATGGGAATACAAACAAGGAAGAAGACAATACACAAAAGGAAGGTAGCATGCCAGAGGGTACCTGGCTGACCTGGCACATTAAAACTAAGCAGAGCAGCTGACAGTAAATGTCATTACCTGAAAAAATCTGAGCCCTTCATAAAGGGAAGCCCTGGGAGGAGTTCATCACTCTACCCTCTAGCCCTCCAATCAGAGGGGAGAAGCAACTGAGGGTGTGTTGATTATCAAAGCTAAATTAATGTCCAAGATGATGAGATATCAGGTGATGAATTTATCCTGGGGGGAGCATGATATTCCTGGAGTCAAAACCAAGCAAAGCTCCTGGTGGAAAATGAAGTTAGCTCCAAGCATTATCTTTCAATAAGTCCTTCACCAAGGATCCACCTAATGAGTACATTAGAAGAGTCCTTCTTCTGATTCTAATCATATTTTAGGGGTATCAGCAAAGCACTCAACTGTCTAGAGATTATCCCTCACTCTCTCTGCATGACCAGTTCAATGTGCATGTTCTTGCTAATGTCTTCTACACTACTTTCAAATGCAAATTATCATTAGTAATAAGCTACAGTCTACTGAACATCCATCTTGCATCTTTCCATTATCTTAGAGTAATCTGTAACTTTAGTTCTTATAACAAAGTGCTCCATGATTTTTTGGACACACAGTTTATGCAGATAGAGATAGGTAACTTGAGATAATTAAAAAACCTACACAATTTCCTAAAAGTGATTCACCCTCTTTATTCTTCCTCTTTGTTTAATTCTGTATCCAAGATACTATCTTACTATCTTTAGCATCTGTATAAGATATTTGCATATATATACATATATGCATGGATATGTGCTTATGTCAGAAAAAAACAATGAATAAGGGATTTTATCTATGACCATGTACATGTTAACAAATAAGGGGAAGGTAGCAAACACTTATTAAGTTTCTACTATGTTCCCAGCACTATGCTAAGTGCTTTATAAATATATTCTTATTTGATATACATACATGGGCTAACATATCCAGCATAATCTGGGTAACATGCACAGTTTTATGTTTTTCTTGTATAGATTTTTTTATTCCGCTTTCTTCCAAATAACTATGGATTTTTTGAGGAAACCTTGTATTTCAGGGCTCAATGAAATTAGCACAATATCACCCACTAAGAGAAACATTTGGAGAACACTTCATTGTCAATACAGAATGCTTCTGCTATGGGGACTCTGAGTAGTACATCCTCCATGAAACTAGTAAATGTTGTAGGTCATGGGATAATAGGATGATGGTATTTAAAGCTGAAAGAGATCTTAGAGATCATCTCTAATCCAGCAACCTTATTTTACAAATAAGAAACTGAAGCCCAGAGAGATAAGTATATGTTTCCTTATAAGCCTCCCTATATATTGATACTCAACAGATCAAGGAAAAAAATTATTTCTATAGGTACAACTTTCATCTAAACTTTTATGGTTTTAACATATTTGTAGTAAACACCTTGTTTGACGAGAGGCTATGTTGTACTCTACTGAGTCAAATGCCCTTTTGAAATCAACAATAATGAAAGAAGGATTTTGTATTCATTTAAAAATTGTTTTATTTTTTCAGTCAGCAAAAACCTGCCTTCTCATCTTCCCCCTAAACTCCTCACCCACTGCCAAATGAGAATGAAATAAAAACAAAACCTCTGTAAAAACATGTATAGTTAAGCAAAACAAATTTCAGAACTGTTTATCTCCCCAAAAATACATGTCTCATTCTGCACTCTGAGTGCACTACCTCTTTATTAAGAGGTGGGAAGTAATGTTTCATCATGAAGCCTCTGTCATCAACTGTTTGCCTGGTGCTTTTCAATCCATTTTGTATCAGTTCATATAAATCTCCTTAGATTTCTTTGAAATCATTCACATTCATTTCTTACAACACAATAGTATTCCATCACATTTATATACCATAAATTATTCGATCATTCCACAATTGATGAGCATTCTCTCAGTTTCAAATTCTTTGCTACCACAAAAATAACTGCTATAAATATTTCTGTACATATTGGTCTTTTCCCTCTTTCTTTGATCTCTTTGGGGTAGAGAGCTAATAGTACTATGTCTGAGTCAAAGTGTATACAAAGTTCAATGGCTTTTTGGCCAGAGTTACAAATTACCTTCCAGAATGGTTGGATCATTTCACACCTCTACCAACAGTGCATTAAAGTACTTGTTTTCCCCACGCCCTTCCAGCATATTATTTTTCTACAAATTTAACCAATTTGATGGGTGTGAGATGGTATATCAGAGTTGTTTTAATTTTCATTTCTCTAATTATTAGTGATTTAGACCACTTTATATGGCTATGGATAGCTTAGATTTTTTTCTTCTGAAAACTGTGTATAACCTTTGACAACATTTATCAACCAGGAAATGGCTCTTATTCTTATCAATTTGACTCAATTCCATATATATGTGTATGTATGTATGTGTATATGAAATGAGACCTCAATCAGAGAAACTTGCTGCAAAGATCCCCCCCCCAATTTCCTGATTCTCTTCTAATTTTAGCTGGATTGTGTTTTTCTAGTTCCAAAATTAAAAAAAAAAAAAATATATATATATATATATACACACACACATATATACATATACACACATATATACATATATGTGTATATATATGTATATATATGCATATACATATACACACATATATACATATATGTATATATATATATGTGTATGTATATATATAATTGTCCTCCTGGAAATCTCTCTGTTTCTTGTTTGTCATGAATTCCTCCCCTATCCATAGATCTGACAAGTAATTTCTTCCATGATCATCTAATAAAAATATGGACCACTTCATGAATATGTCTCATTTTTTTCTTATAAAGGGGTATGCTGTTCTCTCTATCATTTAAATTTTAGTATATATGCTGCTGAAGCAACTACCAGAAACAAGAAATTGAGAGGTGAGTCAGGTTAAGGGAGGAGAAATAATGAGAGTACTGTTTTAGATTGAGATATCCAATAGACAGTTGATGTGGGACTGCAGTTTAGGAGAGAAAATAGAGCCGGCTGTTTGGTTTTGAAGTTTATATATATATATATATATATATATATAATATATATATATATATAGAGAGAGAGAGAGAGAGAGAGAGAGAGAGACATGATAGTTGAACACATGAGAGCTGAGGAGATCACCATGAGAGAGTATGTAGAGAGAAAAAAGGAGATAGAAGAGAGCTTGACTGGCTACCTATACATGGGGATCAGAAAATAATATCCAGCAAATTAGACTAAAGAGAGATGACAGGTAGTTGCTGAACTAGGAGAGAGTAGTGCAATAGAAATCAAACAAAAAGAAAGTATCCAGGAGGTTGGTTAACAGTGTCAAAAGCTGCTGAGGTGAGGAAAGAAGAGAACTGAGAAAAGGCTATCAGATTTATCAATCAAGGGATTGTAGATAACCTCCAAGAGAATAGTTTCAGTCTAGTGGTGAGAGCACTAGTCAGATTATAAGGAGTTAAAAAGTAATTAGGAGGTGAAGATGTTGAGGCAATGAATACAAGTGGATTCTCCTAGATTATCTGTGAAAGGAATGGAGGAGTTTGTCATCAAAGATGGAGGAGCAAGAAAAAAGAATAAAGCACAGCTCTCTCCAACAATGACTCTGAAGGATTAAGGATGATTACTAAACCAAACAGTGATGAGGAAATATGTTCTGGTGATCTTAAAGGAATTAAGTAAATGGAGGAAAGTACTACATTACAGAAGAAAGGGGGAGGAAGATGAGGTACTTACTATTTCATATAATTGAGTGTTTAAGCAGAAGACTATAAAAACAAGGAGGAGGAAGTGGGAAGAACAGGTGTCACTCGAACCTCATCTTCTCCTGAATCAATCAAAAAAGGGTAGAACACACATGTGCACACAGACCCACCCAGAGTTTGAAGTAGAGATACACCCAACTCAACTAGGAAAAATGAAGGAATGCAAAGGCAGGAGAGGAGGAAACAGGAAGGAGGATTTAGTCATAATAAAAACAAACTCTAACCTGAAAGAGTGGGTCATAAAGAGGGGTTTTTAAAGTAGATAAAGGGGATAGGCAGAGCCAAGATGGTGGAGTAAAAGCAGGACTTGCTTGAGCTCTCCCCCAAATCCCTCCAAATACCTGTAAAAAATGGCTGTAACCAAATTCTAGACCAGCAGAACCCACAAAAAGATAGTGAAACAAATTTCCAGCCCAAGACAACCTGGATGTTTGATTGGAAAGGTCTGTTGCACCAGGCTGGGAGAGGAGAACAGTTCAGCATGGGCTACACAGGCAAAGATGGGGTCTCAGCAAACTTGGAGCAGGATTCAGGAGACTGAATCAAGGTAAGCTGAGGCAGTTTCCAGACAACTTAAAAGGTCAGTAGGAAAGGTCTGTCGGAACTGGGGTGGGAGAAGAATGTGGTCTGGCCAAGCTCTTGGCCCACAGATGGAGGGGGGATCAAGTGACTGATCAGAGGGAGATTGCAGGGATCTCTTTGCTAGTGCTGAGGCAGTATTCTCTTACTTTGAGTGTGTTTGGATCTGAGTCACAGTCCTGGGTGGTGGTCCTGGGGCAAGGAGGACCATCAGTGTGGTTGAGCTTATGGTAGTGATGAAGAGAGAATCCTCCTCACAGTTCCAAGGCAGAAAAGAATGCTTGTGGTCACTCATAGACCAGAGCACAAGCCAGGAAAGGAGTAACACTGCGCCCTTGATCATACCATCTTGGAAGAACTGAAAATTTACTGGTCCCCAGAAGTATCTCTGAAAACAGCTGCACAAAACCGCCAAAGCTTGGGACAGTACATCCTCCACACTAGAAACAGACCCCTACTTTAACAAAGAGTTTAAAACTCAACTAATTGGCAGGGAACATGAGCAAGCAAAGGCCAAAAAATCAGATCATAGAATCTTACTTTGGTGACAAAGAAGATCAAAACATACAACCAGAAGAAGACAACAAAGTCAAAGCTCCTACATCCAAAGCCTTCAAGAAAAATGTGAATCGGCCCCAGGTGATAGAAGAGCTCAAAAAAGATTTTGAGAAGCAACTAAGAGAAGTAGAAGAAAAACCGGGAAGAGAAATGAGAGTGATGCAAGAAAATCATGAAAAACAAGTCAACAGCTTGCTAAAGGAGACCCCAAAAAATACTGAAGAAAATAACACCTTAAAAAATAGCCTAACCAAAATGGCAAAAGAGGTCCAACAAGCCAATGAGGAGAAGAATGCCTTAAAAAGCAGAATTGGCCAAATGGAAAAGGAAGTCCAAAACCTCACAGAAGAAAATATTTCCTTAAAAATTAGAATGGAGCAAATGGAAGCTAATGACTTTATGAGAAATCAAGAAATTATAAAACTAAACCAAAAGAATGAAAAAAAACAGAAGACCATGTGAAATATCTTATTGGAAAAACAATTGACAAAGAAAATAGATCCAGGAGAGATAATTTAAAAATTATTGGACTACCTGAAAGTCATGATAAGAAAAAAAGCATACACATCATTTTTCAAGAAATTATCAAGGAAAACTACTCTGGTATTCTAGAACCAGAGGGTAAAATAGAAATGGAAAGAATGTATAGATCACCTCCTGAAAGAGATCCCCAAAGAAAAACTCCTATGAATATTATAGCCAAATTCCAGAGTTCCCAGGTCAAAGAGAAAATATTGCAAGCAGCCAGAAAGAAACAATTCAAGTAGTGTGGAAACACAATCAGGATAACACAAGATTTATCAGCTTCTACATTAGGGATAGGAGGGCTTGGAATATGGCATTCCAGAGGTCAAAGGAGCTAGGATTAAAACCAAGAATCACCTCCCCAGCAAAACTGAGTATAATCCTTCAAGGGAAAAAGTGGAAATTCACTGAAATAGAGGATTTTCAAGCATTCTTGATAAAAAGACCAGAGCTGAATAGAAAATTTGGCTTTTGAATACAAGACTCAAGAGAAGCATGAAAAGGTAAACAGGAAAGACAAATAAGGGACTTATTAAAGTTGAACTGTTTACATTCTTACAGGGAAAGATGATATTTGTAACTCATGAGACCTTTCTCAGTATTAGGATAGTTGGAAGGGAAAAAAAATATATGTATATATATATAAATATATATATATATATTTATATATACATAGATAGATAGATAGATAGATAGATAGATAGATAGATAGATAGATAGACAGACAGAGGGCACAGTGTGAGTTGCAGATGAAAGGATGATGTCTGAAAAATAAAATTAAGGGGTGAAAGAGGATTATATTAGCAAAAAAGAGAAAAGGAGAGGTAAATTATCTCACATAAAACAGACAAGAAAAGGTTTTTACAGTGGAGGGGAAGTGGAGGAAGGTGAGAGGGAATGAGTGAATCTTACTCTCATTGGATTTGGCTTAAGGAGGAAATAACATACACACTCAATTGGGTATGGAAATCTATCTTACCCTACAGGAAAATAGGTGGAAAGGGGATAAAAGAGAGGACAATGATAGAAAGGAGAACAGATTCGGGGAGGGGATAATTGGGAGCAAACACTTTTGAGGAGGGACAAGGTCAAAGGAGAGAATATGATAAACGGGAGGGTGGCATATGATGAAGGGAAATATAGTTAGTTTTTCACAACATGACTATTATGGAGGTGTTTTGCATGACTACACATGTATAACCTGTATCAAGTTGCTTACCTTCTCAACGAGGGTGGGTGGGGAGGGAGGAAGGGAGAGAATTTGGAACCCAAAGCTTTAAAAACAAATGTTAAAAATTGTTTTTATTGGGAAATTAGATATATAGGCAATGGGGTATAGAAATCCATTCTGCCCTTCAGGAAAATAGAAGGGGAAGGGGATAAGAGAAGTGGGTGATAGAAGGTAGGGCAGATTAGGGGAAAGGGTATTCAGAATGCACGCCATCTTAGGACGGGGAAGGGGAGAGATGGGGAGAAAATTTGGAACTCAAAATCTTGTGGAAGTGAATGTGGAAAACTAAAAATAAATTAATTAATTTTAAAAAATAAAGTAAATAAAGGGTAAGACTCAGTGATTATCACCTGGGTGATAGGAGGAGGAGAGAGGCTAGGGAACAAAAAGATTAATCAAGAACAGAGAAATGCTGCTAAGCGTATTCCTCTCTCCGCTCACCACTGTCTTCTTTGTAAAGAGTGGGGCAAGAAGCAAAGAGAGAAAAAAGTGTAAGAGAATAGCATGAAGGGAAAAACACAACAAAGTATCATAATTATAAGTGTGAATGGGATGAACTTATTCATAAAAAAGAAAAGGACAACAGAATGAAATAGAAAACACAATGCAGCAATATGTTATTTACAAGAAGCACACTGGAAACATAAAGATTCACATAGAGTTAAAATAACGGTTAAAAGCAAAAGTCCCTCTGCTGAACTCAAAAAAGCAGGGGTAGCAACTGTGATTTCAAGTAAAGCCATAGCAAAACTAGACTTGATTAAAAGAGATTAAACAGGGTAATGACATAATGACATAAAAGATAACATAGACAATAATTAATTTCAAAACTTAATATGTAGCCACCAAATGGTATAGTATCTAACTATACAAAGGAAAAATTAAATGAATTGTGAGGAAAAACAGATGGTAAAATGATAATAGTTGGGGACATCATTGTACACCTTTCAGACCTCAATAATGACAATCTTTAGTCATTATTGAATGGGACTAGAAAGAAGTGTGTGTGTGTGTGTGTGTGTGTGTGTGTGTGTGGTGTGCATGTCCATGTACAAATGTACAGATAAATAAACACATCTATTTCTTAGCACTGTATAACACCTTCACAAAAACGGACCATGTTAGAGCATAAAAACCTCAAAAATGCATAAAAACAAAACTAACCATAATACAGTAAAATTATATTAAATAACAGACCAATGAATGAATTATGGATTCAGAATTAATTGAAAACCAATTTAAGACTAACTTAATTCTAAAAAAAATAGTATGTCAAAGAATAAATGATAGAAACCATGGATAATTTCACCAAATTACAACAATGAAACAACATCATAAAATTTGGGGGTTGAAACCAAAATAATCCTTGCAGGGGATATGTACATTTCTAAACACTATCATCAACATGAGAGAGAAAAAGTAGATCAGTTAATTGATCACACAAGCAAAACTAAAAGCTCAACTAAAAAAAAAAAGACAGAACCAACAAATTAACCCTTTCCATTAAAGACAAAAATAAAAATTTTAAAAATCGAAGAATAGATGAACAAAACTGAAGTAAAAAAAGCTGAAATTAAAAAACTAGGTGTTTTTTTTATTAAAATATAATAAACAAATTTTGGCTGATTTTATTTTTAAAAAAGAAAGATGAAAACTAAACCACCAGTATAAAAAAGAATTTATAATGAATGAATAAAAAAAGAAATTATTAAAAACTATTTTACCCAACTACATGCCAATGAAAGTAACATCTTAAATGAAATGGATAATATGTACAAGAATTATGAAATCCCCAGCTTAACATAACAAAAATATGTAACAATCCAATATCGGGGGGGGGAAATGAAGAATCTATAAATGAACACTTTACCTCACCCCATACCCCCCAAAAAATACCCTGGGACCAGATAGATTTCAGTCAGTCAATAAGCATTTATTAAAAACCTACTATGAGCCAGGCCCTATGCTAAGTGCTGGGTATACAAAAAAGGTAAAAGTCAGTGTTTGCCCTTAAGAGCTCACAATCTAATAGGTGTGACAACAAGCAAAGAAGTATGTACAATAAACTATATATGGATAAATAGGAAATATTTAACAGAAGGAAGGGCAGAAAGTGAGATTCTAGCTGAAACTTGAAGGAAGCCAGGGAAACCAAGAAGTGGAAATGAGGAGGGAGAACACTGTAGACATGAGACCTGAGAAAATTCCTACAGCTAAAAGATGGAGTATTTTACTCATACCACAGCCAGGAGACCAGTGTTACTGGATCAGAAAGTATGTGATGAGGAGTAAGGTATAAGGAGACTAGAAAATGGTGATGGGGAAAATAGAACCTAGGTTATGACTGACTTTGAACACCAAATAGAGGATTGAGTATTTGACCCTGGAGGTGATAGGGAGCCATTTTGTTTACAAGTGAATATACAAGTGAATTCTATCATATGTTGAAAGAATTACTAATTCTAGTAAGGCACAAGCTATTTGAAACAATAGAAAAAAGAGTACAACCAAATTCCTTGCTTGATATAAGTATGATCTTGCTACCTAAACTAGAAAGAATTGTAACAGAGAAAGGTAAGCATAGACTAATATCTCTAATAAATACTGATATAAAAATTTTCAATAAAATATGACCAAAGAGGCTATATAGCAACCTATCAACAAGATCATAGATTATGACAAGGTTGAATTTATACTAGTAATGTAGGGCTGGTTCTGGGGCAGCTAGGTGGCACAGTGAATAGAGTGCTAGGCATGTAGCTAGAAAGCTACGTCTTCCTGAGTTCAAATCTGGCCTTAGAAATGAAAAAAATCTAGAAAATATAATTAAAAAAACATGAAATACAAAAAACAAAACATCTGAAAGTAAAAGCAGAGTTTAAAAAGTTGAAAGCAAAAGAACTATTCACTGATAAAACAAAACTTGGAGTTTTATTTTTAAAAATAACAAAATAGATAACCCATTAGCTTATCTGAAAAAAGAGAGAAAAATTTCCAACATAAAAAAAAATGAAAATTAAGAATCTGTAGCAAATGAGAAAGAAATATAGGAAATTTATAGAAACACTTTGCCCAATCATATGCTAATGAAACCAAAACTTTAAGTGAAATAGATATTTACAAAAATACAAAGTGCCAAGAATATCAGAATGAAAAATAGATCATTTAAAATCAATTGACCAAGCCATTAATGAACTCCTAAAGGGTAAAAAATACCAAGACAAATTGGACTTATGTATGAATCCATCAAACATTAAAAGACTAATTGACTCCAATACTATACAACTTGCTAATCAAAATATCTAAAAGATAGAATCCTACCAAATTTATCTAATCAAGGGATTGACAAAACAAACTATAGATTAACAGACTAAATAAAGCATTAGCAAAGAGACTCCAGCAACATATTAAAAAGATTATATACTATATGCTGGTTGGTTTTATATCAGAGATACAGGGCTGATTCAATGTTAGGAAAATGATAAAAATAATTGGCTGTATTAATGAAAATAAAATCATATTATTTTAATAGCTATAGAAAATAAAATACAAAACCCATTATAAAGCATAGAAATAAATGGACCTTTTATTTATTTGCTAAATAGTGTCCATCTAAAAATAAAAGCTAGCATCTGCAAATGATAAATGCTAGAGCCTTTTCCAATAAGACCAGGAGTAAAGCAAGGATGTTCACTGTCACCACTATTATTTGATATAGTTCTAAAAATCCTAGATACTATCTTCAAGAATATTGAGGGGGCGATCATAGGCAAAAGAAGGCAATAAAGTTATTACTTTTCACCTCTGATATAATGGTTTATTTGGTGTGTAAACATAAAGCAAGCACTGAGGCCTCTTGTTCTTTTGGAATATGTTTTGACAGTATTTTAGTCTGAAGTCATTAGTCTCTTTTAAAGCAAAGACCAAATTAAGTTGGGTTTCTAAAAATTCTTTTAAATAAAAGATTTAATGTAATTCATGATGGAATGTGGATTTCCTAGAACTAAGACATTTAAGTTGCACTAATGGTGATAGAACTAAAAATGGAAGAGTTATTATTTAATTCAATAAGAAGAATCTTGAATTTGCCTTTGACCTTTGTGAATGGAGAATCCTCAGAAAAAGGAAATAAATGATCTTTTGTTAATCAAAGAAAATGTCCTTCATGACCCAATTCAAAACAAACAAACCTTTTATTTCCTCTTAGACTACTTTGCAAAAGACAGTTCATCTTCCAGGATACCTTGTCTTCTCTTTGAATCTTTCTCTTCCTCAGGTACTTAAGCTTTCTGCTTCAGATTAAGTCCTTTTCATCCTTTAACTTTTTCTCAAAGTCTCTCAAATTTCTCCTCCCTAAATTCAATCTCTGGCATTCTTCGAAATTCCATAGCCATCCAAATCATCTTCTCAATTTCCTTCTCCTTATTAAATTCAAGTCCTTTTCCAAAACCACCTAGTACACAACCTTCTGGTATTAAGTACTCCAGACTCAAGATATTTCCAGTCTGATATATGCAATCACAGTTTGCTTTTTGCTAGCATGGCCTTTAAGAACTCAAATTCATCTATATATTATGCTAATGCATAAGAAAAAGATTTTAGTGAAGATATGTGGTATGAATATGTATGTATGCGAAATAATCATGTGACCATGTGATGTTGGAAATCCTATCCTGGTTGAATACTTCCACTGGAGTGGGGTATCGGGGAGTAAAATGATTCCTCCCCCTATGAGTAGAAGGACTATTTCTGTTGACAGCATTTCACTTGCATGATTTTTCTCTCATTCAGCCCTAGTAAGGGATTGAATTGCTTCACATCACTCCTCTTCCCATATTCTGCATCCAAACTGGTATACTTATTATTCCCCAAATTTATCCTTATGTCTTCTCTGTTTCTTTGCATGGACTGTTTACATATTGCATTCTTCAGTAGATTGTAAGCTCCATGACAGTTGCAGTGTTTTCCTTTTCACTTCTCCAGTGCCTAACCTGATCTCTTGGAATGACAGGAATTTAACAAATGCTTGATGAATTTAACTGAGTTAATATAGAGAAGAGGAAAGTCAAATAGTACACTCTACCTGTTTACTCTTCCATTTATAATTCAATTAAACTAGTTTAAAGAGGTTGTAAAGGTCATCCATTCTAGAGAAAAATCTACACAGAAAAAAAAATTTCCTCTCTTTGGCTCAAAAAAAAAAACATGTTTAAATCTATAAGCATTTATTAAGCCCTTATGATGCTTATTGGTACCAGGAGCGGTGCTAACGATACTGTGGATACAAAGGATACTGAAGATACAAAGAAAGGCAACAAATAAACAAACAAACCAGTTACTACTTCAAGGGACTTACATCTAATGAGAAATACAACATGTAAACAACTACATACAAACAAAAAAGGGTAACTTGGAAGTATTCCTGAGGGAAGGCATTAACATTAAGAGGGGTCAGGAAAGGTTTCTTGCAGATGGTGGGACTTTAGCTGAGACTTAAAGGAAGTAAATGAAGCCAGAAGGAGGGAGAGCATTCCAGGAATGGAGGACTGCCAGGGAAAAGGCTCAGGATTTTTTGTTTGAACAACTTCAAGGAGGCTAGAGTCACTGAATCATCGAGTACATGGAGGGGAGCAAAGTGTAAGAATATTGGAAAGGTAGGAGAGACCATGGGCAGCCAGGTAGGGCAGTGGATAGAGTGCCAGGCCAGAAGTCAGGAAGACTCATCTAGCTGAGTTCAAATCTGGCCTCAGATACTTCCTAGCTGTGTGACCCTGGACAAGTCATTTTAACCCTATTTGCCTCAGTTCCTCATTTGTGAAATGAGGTGGAGAAGGAAATGGCAAACCACTTCAGCATCTTTGCCAAGAAAACCTCAAATGGGTTCACATAAAGTCAGACATGACTGAAATAAACAACAACGGGAGGGACTATGTTATCAAGCGCTTTAAAAGACAAACAGAGGATTTTATATTTGATCCTAGAAGTAATGTCTTCAAGCATGTTGCTTAAAATGTTCAATTAAATTAAATATTTATGAAGTGCCCACTGTGTACAAAGTCTGTACTGTGTACTAGGGACACAAGAATGGAAAATACCACAATCTCTATTCTCAAAGAGTTTATAATCTAGTGAGACATGCCTACAAATAACTACAGTGTAAGTCAGGAAATAATATTACAGGTATAAGAAAGGCCAAATTAAGAGATTCACAAAATCACAGAATTTTAGCACTGGATTTCTATCCAATGACTACATGGTCTGACTTGTACCTGAGAAAGAATCTTCATTATAGTATATTCAGAAAGAGGTAATCTGCCCTCTGATTGAAGACCTCCAATGAGGTAAAACCCTTCTGAGACAGCCCATTCCTAAAGTCTAAATTTGCTTGTAGAGCCAAGAAGAAAAAGTTTAATTGCTGTTCCTTATGATAGTCCTTCAAATACTCAAAGAAGGTATCATGTCTCTCCTGAGTCTTATTTGGCATAGGCTAAGCAATCCTAGTTCCTCCAACTGACCCTCATATGATAAAGACTGGAGGTCTCTCACCATCACAGTTGCTTTCCTCTGGACACTTTAAAATTTATCAAAGTCCTTTCCAAACTCTGCCACTTAGAGTTGAACACAATAGCCTAGATGTGGTCTGATTGAGGAAGAGTAAAAAAGTATATGACTTCCTCCTTCCAGAAATCTGTCTCTCTCTTAATACAGCCCAAGATTACAATTGCTTTTTTTTTACTTTCACAACATACTCTTGATTCACATTGGGCTTGAAGTCCACTAAAACCCCCATATCTTTTTCAGACAAAGGGTTATTTAACCATGCCTCTCCCATCTTGTATTGTGAAGTTGATTTCTTTTTAAACTGTCAGACAAAGATAAGTTCTAGTTGATTCTAATAGGATGGAGTTGAAATAAACCAAGTGTAGTAAGCTAGTAACTAACGAAAGGAGAGTATATTGCTTCAGAAAGAGGTTATCCAAATGCCATCACACTCATTTGAAGGGTTTGAGCAGTGAGTGACTAATAAGGAAGAGGAGGTATCAATATAGACTACTCTTTCTAGAAGTTTAACAATGAAAGGTCAAGAGTTTACAGGAGTAATAAGGTCAAGGAAAGGTTGAGGGGTTTTTTTATAATAAAGAAGATACTTCTAGAAATGAACATTTGAGTTGAAAAATCAGATTTAATGTTCTAAACACAAATGATATATCTGGCATTTTACTATGCTTTTATGCCACACAACACTGAGAAATGATTTATTGCATAATGGGAATGGCCCTGCTCTCTATTCTTCACTTCTCATTCCAAACCAATGCTCCCACTAATCTTCACCTGCAAGCCTCAGGCTAGTCAAGCTTGGAGATTGGTTCTTGTCTTCACAAGAAGCAAGAATGCCCCTGGAATGAGGGGGAAGAAATAGTCAGTATCAAGCTCCTTTCCTGCTATTGCTTCCCTTTCTCTGGTTCCTAGATTCTTTTTTCTGGGTTTTTGACCCCTTGTCATCCAAACATCTGATCATATCAGCCTGGATTTTGCTTCCTACCTGACTCTTGGGCACCATGCTCACCTTATTTCTAATCACTCCTCCCATCCCTGGCTTGTGTATCCCATTGCAAATCTGTTGTGGATTCCCTAAAACAGTAACAATATGACATAAGAAAGTTTTTGTCATTGAGGGTACAATTCTGTTGCTTTTAAAGTGTGCATTTGTATTGATGTCTTTTGTTTTTATATCAACAAATTTTCTAACACACCCTTTCTGCTGCCCCCCCTCCAAAGAATCATCCCTTATTAAAAAAAAATTTTACAGAGAGGAAAAAATTAGTTCAGCAAGATTATACACCAATCAAAAAGTCTGGCATTATATGCAATGTTCCATACCCATGATGCCAAGATTGGTGGCTATAATTTAACAATTTTCAATTTGAATTGTTTTGTTGTTTTTCCCATTTACATTTTGAAAAATAATCTTTATTTTTGTTATTTCACACTTGACAATTGCCAATTAACATAAATATTTCTGTCCGTAAAGAACAGAAAAAGAGACTATACAAGAAACTCCAAAGCTCTGTGGCAAAAGCCTGATCTTTCAAAAAGCATTCTTTTTAAAAAAAGCTGTCCATCCTTCTTGTCCATGTCCCTCTACGAATCAACTTCTGCATTGCAATAAATGCTTTATTGACCCTCTCCTATTCCTCATTTTTGTAACAATTATCACTTGCTCCCTTTTCCTCCAGATTCTTGCAGTTTAAAAAACAAAAAGCTTCCTGACAAATAAGCATAGTCAAGCAAAACGAATCTATACATTGGCTATGTCTGAAGATGGATATCTCCATCTGTAACTTGCATCCATCACCTATCTGTTAGGAGGTGGGTAGCATGCTTCATCATCAGGCCTCTGGAGTCATTGCATTGATCAGAGTTCATAAGTCTTTCACGTGAATATTTTCCAGAATATACTTAAGCAGGAAAAAGTTTATTCTTTCTGTCACAATTCACATTTTTGTTCACCCTAGTGGATGAATAAATACTGTACTTGACTTCACTGCACTGACTCTTCTCTTCCAAAAAAATAGGATGGATGATTATGATGAAAAATACAAATTCACCAAGTTTGGTAGGGAAGTTTATTGTGACTTACCTGTAGGAAAACAGATCTTTTCTATTAGCTCTATTTTCAACACACTTCAGGGTGAAAACCTCTTCTCTATAACACTAAGAAATTTAGCTAGACACTAGGGAGTGGAGAATGTGTATCACCACACAGAAGACTTCTAAGGCAAAACTCCCCAGGGCAGCCCAAACCAGATTAAAATGGAATTAGGAAATGTTTACCAAAAGAAATAAAAATACAAATACAAAGCAGTTAATATTAGCGTATAATTTTCTAAGTCAATATGTGGTATAGGAACCCATTTCTATGTGAGTATGACATCATTGCTCTAAAGTAGAATTCAAGACTTCTCATGTTTTACTTTAAATAGCTATCTATTAGCACACCCAGGGTGAAAGGGGTATTAAGAGAAGAGTAGCTATGAGTGTTTGCTGAACTCTGTTCAGGGATGCTCATCCACCTTTGGTGTCCACCTTCACTCAACTCCCACCTGTGGTTCCAAGAAGCTGGAGCATGTGCAGTGGCCACACTCTGGTAAAACTCTTGGCAGATGGGCTAAACCAGATTGAGAGTAATCAACAGCCCTCAAACTCATAGGTGAGTTAGGGGGATGTGTACCCCAAGCATATCAAGATTTACCCTAGTGGAATGGGCAGATGAGAACAATTTGTTCCAATGACCATAAAGGCAGTTGTGGAGCACTTAGAGCTTAGTCAGACATTGAAGACACCAAGGCGTCTTCTGCATCCTGGGCCATCTGCCATTGGACTTTGTTCATTCTGGGAGAGTGAGGCTGACGACTTTGTGCAACTCTGCCTCACTTAAATCCAATTCATGTACAAGTCAAGACTTCACCCATGATGTCACTGGTCCTCTGAAAATGAAGGATGAACAACAATTAGCACATCCAAAGTGAATTATATTTTAAAACTGCATACTTAATAAAATACTTTTTTATTTGAATTTGAAAGTATTAACTTTCTACATTCTCTAAATACATGTATATTTGAATATTTAACATGAGCTATGTATTTCAATACTTCAATTCACGATTTCAATACTGTGAGTATTTTATCCAAGAACACAGATTTCAACCCCTCTGCTGCTTGGCATATATTTTTTGAGAACTGATGGGACCAAAAATGGTCCCCAATGTCAGCCCATTGATGATCTTTCTGAAGCTTAGCTAGGCTCATCCACAGCTCCTGGTTCTATCAATTATGACCTCGTGGGACCCATAAAAAAGAGAAAAGAAATGAAAAATTGAAAAATAAAATAAACAAAAGATTTATGTAGAACTAGATTTAACTTGTACTACAAAGAAAAATTTGTATTATAATTTATAAGTAAGTGATTGAATAAAATTGGAACACAACACTCATTTCAACTAGACGGCAGTTTTGTAGTGAGGTGGGTTGATATAGTAGGATATCAATGGGAGTCAGGAGAACTGAATTAAAATCTTGCCTTAGATACCCAATAGTGGTATAATCATAGAAAAGTCCTTTAAGTTCTAGGAAACTCAGTTTCCACATCTATAAAATGAGGATGTTAGGCTAGATCACCTCTGAGGTCCCTTCCAACTCTACATTTCTGTTCCTATGATCCTATGACAGAAATAAGGTTCTTGAAGCACTTCCATCTTGGGAAGACCAGGCAGACTGAATTTTTTAGGTACAACCTTTAAAGAACCAGAGTCATCTCCATGGCTTGATGAAGCCAATATAAATTTGTTTAATTGTCAGCTTAGCAATTTGACAAAGAAAAAGTAAAAAAGAAAAAAGAAAAAAGAGAAGGAAATACAGTTTAAAAATTATAGAAATGAAAGGGGAAGAAGAAAGAAATAAGAAAATCAGAAGAGTGTTTGAACATAGACTAAGAAAAAGCAACAAAATTTTATCAAGTGTTATGATGTGCCAGGCACTGTGCTCAAGTGCTGGGGATAGAAATATAAGCAAAAAGAAAAAAGAAGCAGGGTTGGGGAGTGTGGGGGGAAAAAGGAGTGAGACAGAGAGAAAGAGAGAGAGAGGGGGAGAGAGAGAGAGAGAGAGAGAGAGAGAGAGAGAGAGAGAGAGAGAGAGAGAGAGAGAGTCAGGGAGAGGAGAGACAACACACAAAAGGGAACTGGAGAATAAAATTGAGAGGGTGGGATGGGAAGACCAGCTTAATTTGAAAAGTAAAAGGATTTACATAGGTTCACTACTCTCAACATCCAGGCTTTTTTAAAGAACTGAGATGTTCATATCTTAATATTCTATACTAGCCAAGCTATTTATTGTCTTGTGAACTTGAATATGAAAAAAAAAACAGTTAGGTTGTTCTAATCTCATCAATTAAGTATTTACACACTAAATCTCACTACCCAGCTGTACATATTCTAAATAGCAGGACACTTTGGCTCACTTGAGATCTAAATAGCTACCTAGAATTACAGAGTTCTTTGCACTTTTCACAATAAATCTCTTCCTGGGTCTACTCATGACTAAACCCCAATAGGAGACAACATTGTGGCTAGTAAATTGTAGGGTTCCTAGATTAATGTCATAAACCTTTTCTAAGTAGGATTCTTGATCACAAAAATGTATTAAGCTACGATACTGCCATGAAGCAGGGCCTCAATTGGGCCACATTAATAGTTTCTATTGCAAGGTTTTTTATTTAAAGTGTGTAAACATGGCACTTAATGCATAATTCCTACTGCAATAATTTGTTCATTTATTGAGTAATTCAACAAATATTAATGAGCACCTCGCAGCTGTGACTCACTCTGCTGGGTGGGTGGTGGAGAGGAAGATATAGAGTAGAATAAGGCATCTCCCTGCCCTCATGTCTAGTAGATTCTTTATGGCCCATCTATTAGGGCCATTCTAACAGGTAACTCATTTAAAATAGCTAGCAATAGTCATCACTCTGGGGAGAACAGTTCACATATCTTGCCAAATAGATTGAGAATTTCATTGAGTGAGGATTTGATTTTTTTTTCACATACTTTATTTAGCTTAATGGAATGACAATTACCAAATCAATATTAAGTTATGGAGCTGTTGCTAAAGGAAGATAATGGCTGGCTCTTTGGCCCATCTGCATTGTTTTATTCCCTTAATTATTTTGTCTGAATGACTAGGTTACATGTGCTTTTCCTGAGCCAGGACTGGGGAAGTATGGGATCCTAGAATAATAGAGGAAGGAGAGCCATTGTTTACCTACCTACCTCCCCAAGTAAAATTCATCCTCACCTTAAGAGCTGCCTAATTCTAGTAGGCTGAGAAAGTAAATTGCTTACTTTGGTGAAAAGCTCCATAGATAAGACACAGAGACAGAGAGAAATGACCTGCTGAAGATGGCAAAAGTAGGAAATGGAAGAGCTACAATTTGAACCCTTATCTTCTGCCTCCAAATCCAACATCCTTTCCCCTGCACCAAAAGAAAATCATTATTTCCATCAGGTTATCAGGGGATAATTTAGCAAATGATCTTTTCCTGACAATGGAATGTGCATAAAAAAGCAAATACATCTTTCCTTGAAGAGCCCTCTATTCCCAGAACATTCTTTATTTACCTTAAAGTCAAGCCCACTAAAATTTGCTAAGATTTAGCTTTACCCCAATTCCATCAGATTTATTTGGGGCTCATTTATTTTTCAGCCTTGCAGCTACTAAGTAAATGACAAGGGATTTGGGATCAAGGATACTGTGCCTTCCACTATCTGCCTGGCCAGGGCCACACAACAAGAACAAACAACAACATCTACCACTTATACAGTACTTTAAAGTTTGCAAAGCACAAATGTCACCTCATTTTGATTCTTACACCAGTACTGTGAAGAGTGGAAACAAAGCAGGATGCTGTACTGTTTAGTTAATTTACCTAATTCAGTCAAGAGTAGTTTGTTCCTCCCCAAAATTGTAGGCCTGGTCTATGACTATCCCCAGAGGACTGCTGGTGAATGTTTAACAACTGGCTCTCCATTAAAAACAACAACAACAACTCTGTGTAGGACATACTTTCAAGTTTAATCTGCATTATTAACCTTTTCTCTATTACTTTTGTAAATCTAGGCTAGCCAGGGGTGGGGAACCTGTGGCCTCGAGGCCACATGTGGCCTTTTAGGTCTGTGGGTGTAGCCTTTTAACTGATTCCAAGTTTTACAGAACAAATCCTTTTATTAAGGGGATTTGTTCTGTGAACCCCACCTCTGATAGACAATCAATGAAATAATAAATCAAGGCCTGATTTGTAGTGTTTGCCCATTTCCTCTTTTTTTTTTCCCCTTTGAGGCAATCAGGGGTAAGGGATTTGCCCAGGGTCACACAGCTAAGTTTCTGAGATAGGCTTTGAATTCATGTCTTTCCGACTTTAGATCCAAAAGTTCATCCATTGCACCACCTAGATTCCTCTAAATTATAAGATATAACCTAATAGAAACAAGATAATTTGGGGGGGAAACAGCTAGAGTGATCAGGAAGAGCTTTGCTTTTCACAGAGGGATGAAGAAAGTGCCATCCAATTTGGCAGGAGATCATTGGTACTTTAGAAAGAGCAATTCCAACTGAGTGTTGAGAGCAGGAGCCAGATTGCAAAGAGTTGAGGAATGAATGAGTGAAAAGAAATGGATGCAATGAGTGAAGACAGCTTTTTCTAGGAGTTTGGCTGCTAGTAAAAGTTATCTAGCTGGGGTTTGGCATGGCTTGACCTGTGATGGCAAGGGATGCAAGGGTAGTGAATGGAGCTGAACAGGTTAACTAAAGTTTCAAGCTTGGAAAAGGTGAAAAGTGAAGCCAAAGTTGGGGTGATGATGCGAATCAGTGTGGTACAATGGAAAGGCTGCTGTATATGAAGCTGGAGGACTCAGGTATAAATCCCTACTCTATTCCTACCTCTGTGATCTTAGGCAAGTCACTTAACTCTGGGCCGTAGTTCCTAATCTGCAAAATGAGGGGGTCTGACCTGTAAGGTCCCTTTCAGCTACTCATCTACGATCCTATGAAACTAATGAGAAGTGGAAGGATTAGAGATCATGGTAAGGACAAAGAATAAAGTTAGAGTCTATGGATGTGTTCTATGGATGGCACCAGCTCAAACTGGTTCAAGAAAGCTTATTGTTAAATTTTCATTTTGAGCATTTATACCTTAGAAATTATCTAACACTACAAAGCAGAGCTTGATTTATTGTCATGTTGATTGTCTGAACTTAAGAGCATGATAAAGAAAATATTAATAATGCAGATTAAACCTAAAAGTACGTGTGCATATGCGTGTGTGTATGCTTCTTTCTTTCTTCTCCTTTCCCCCCACCCCCGCACCACCAGAGACTTCTTAAACATTTACTAGTACACTCCTGAGCAAGGTGTGTGCTCAATGGATAGATTTAGGAAGTAAAGCAAAGAATGACAGGCTATGATTAAATAAAAGAATTTCCAAGTTTTTGAACTCTGAGCGTCCTTTAGCTAGCAGACAGCTTTTTAAGATCATAGCTATAGATCTGGAAGACACTTCAAATTTGGACCACCTGATCTGCCCCCTCCCTTTATAGATGAGAAACTTGAGGCCTAAGGGTAGCACAAGTGACTTGTCCAAGTTCACTCAGGTAGCAAGTGACAGAGCCAGTATTCAAACTCAGATATTCTTTCTCTGAATCCAGTCCTGTTTCTTCTTTGATGAATCCTTTGGATTCAAGCCCAAGTCACTTCTGACTCCAAGTCTGGCTAATCACCAGGGACAGAAAGGGTAATGAAATTTTTTGGCCACAGCACCTCTAAAAAGTAACCACAAACTATTGAGTTACCACCATCAGTACTGATGGAGGGAATACCCTTATGATTGAAATTCCAGATCCTTGGAGTGTCACACTTTTTAAACCATGGTTAGCTTTCTCTGACTGCTATGAATTTAATATTCCATAGCATTAAAGCACTTCACCATAATTCATGGGTGTCACTTGGCATGGAAAACATGAAATTCACAAAATTTCTTATTCTTTCCCTTGTCAATGTCTAGTGGTAAGGAAGAAAATAAGGATATATTTGGTTTGAATTTGTTTTTCATGATTTGTAGGGTAACACTAAATTCAGACACAGAGTCAGAAGTGGGAAAAGAGAGAATGTACTAAAGAGAGAAAGAGGGGAAACACAGTTACAGCTGATGAGCTATAACTGGAATTAGCATAGTAAATGAAGTACAGGGCTAATCTTTTCCCTTTAAAGTGATTGAAGGGAATATGAGGATTCAGTGTACAAACGACTGGGCCTGGAGCTAGGAACACCTGAGTCAAATGTGGCCTCAGACCCTTACCAGCTGTGTAATCTTGGGCAAGTCATTTAAACCTGTTTGCCTCAGTTTACTCATTTGTAAAATGAGCTGGAAAATGAAATGGCAAACTACTCTTGTATTTTTGTCAAAAAAACACTAACAACCTGTAAGAAAGATTTTACTCGCACTTAAACAATGCCTGACATACAAGTATCTATTTTATTTTAAAGAGGAAGCATGAAATGTCAGATTATTGAATGTCTGAGCTGGTGGTGGTCTTATTTCTATAATGTCCCTTAACTTGAGAATTCTCTTTAAATGTGTCTCTTTACCACAATAACTAATTAACCACTGTCTCTTCTTTATTGTTATCACTGTGCTAACTGTTAGTCTTTACAAAGGTTCTTAGAGTTAAACTTGTATTATCTCAGAAGAGAGAAAAAAGCAATTTTTCTTCTCTAGAAAATGTCATTTTCATTTTTATGGGATGTCGACACGTTTATTTTCTCAGTGCTGTTTTCTTCTGTCCTTCAGGACATGTTCTATGTCCTCCCCATTTAAGAAATATGTTTCAAGTCTTCACAATGTACAGGCCTGATGTTTGCCATTAAGCATGAGGTAAGCACAAGCCAGTGACAAAGTTAATAAATGCTTAATAAAATCACCAGTTTACTTACTTTCTGAAAGTATATAAGATAATAAAAATATGATTACTTTTTAGTGAATTTAGTGCTGCTGAGAGGTGTCAATTTGACAGCCTCAAAGACTAAAATTCATCATTTATCAACCGAACAAGTAAAATGGGACAGCAAAGGCATGGACTCCTTTGCATTGTATTTCTATTGTAACAATTTTGGTTTTTACCCTATGAAGAAAGCGCCGAAAACAGCCTTCTCAATTAAAACAAACAAAAGACCACCCATACCTTTGATTGCTTATTTTTAAAATCAGAAGGGTACTATTATGTTTCAAATTTTAATTGAATTATTGATGCACAAAAGCAAGTTCTAATTATTTTCCATACAGTGCTACTCTATGAAGATTACTACCTTAATTTTAGTTCAAAAATTTCCTAGATATTGTTTTCTCCTCATCAGCTCCCTTGGTTCACTAATCAAAATTCCAAATAGAAATATGGTCTATCTAAGGTGTTACTGTAATATGCAATCTAATTTTTCTAGCTATACTATTCACAACCACTTACAAATAGTTATTCACACTTTTATAATGACAATTTTTTTTTTCACAATAACCATGTAAGGAAAAGGGATGCAAGTAATATTCTCATTTCATACAGGCCGTAGGGATGTGTTGGTAAAGGTTTAACAACCAGCTCTCTGAAGGAAAAAAAAAAGTATGCTTGAAACACTTTTAAGTTTAATCTGAATGAATAACATTTTCTCTATTACTTTCTTAAATCTAGATAATAAACAAAACAATGAATCAAGCCCTGATTTACATATAACATTTGCCAGTTTCTGAGGTATAAATGCTTACACTGAAAATTTATTTCAGCTGGCTTTAATATACCCCTATAGATGCAAGTACTGAAAGCCCTAGCAGCTTAAGTGACTTTCCCATGATCACACAGCTATTAAATATAATGTTATTCTCTTGACTAAGAGTCCAGCACTAGGCCAAGCCACCTCAATATAGAGCTGAACTCTATGGAAAATGAGCATTATTTGTCTTCAGTTTATTTTTAATAACTTATTTATTAACTATAATAAACTGCAAATTTTTTTAGTATTGTATTTGAAACCAAATCTAGTACCATATAATTTTTTTTTGTTCTACTTATCAGGTTTTCTTTTTTTTTCCTTCCATTTTACCATAGTAGGGAGAAAAAAAACCTTTTCTTATTTTTATGCCAATATAATAAACGTATTTAATTTTTTAAATACCTTAATCGCAAATACATATAAATAATGTGTCCTGTGCCTATTTATATGTGTGTGTATATATATATATTCATATATATATATATTATATATATATATTATATATATATATATATATATAGAGAGAGAGAGAGAGCGAGAGAGAGAGAGAGAGAGAGAGAGACAATATAAACTATATATTTACATATGACATGACAGAAAAAAGTCTTGTCAAAATAATCCTTCTATAATGGAATGACAGGGATATTAGATGAAAGAAAAAAACCACAATAGTTCTAATCTATCTCAATTTGAACAAGTCTATTATTCCGCATGACATTCTCATCAATAAATCAGGTAATAAGATCTTTGTAGACCACATAATGGGTAAACAATGTAATGTCTTTAGTAAGACTTTCAAAAAGTTATTAATGGGTCATTGTCAACCAGAACAGACTTAAGGACATATTGATAGTGGGCTCATTTTCAATATCGATCTGGATAATGAAATAGGGGGGAAAAAACCCTTTTTAATTTGGTAATTGAAGGTTAGAGGCAAATAGGAAGGAAATTTGGAGGGAAAGATAGGAATTAGACAAGAGAGAACCACTGAAGGAAATGATGGCTAACATTTTGGCTTACAGAATGAGAATTTAAAATGGTATTGGAAATTTCAAATTAGAAGCCAGAAACAAACATTCAAGTTTGGTGGTGTCATCACTTCTGCGAAATGAAAAATTCATTTCCCAAACATTATCCAACATCAAGAGTGTTTAAAGACTAGGAGCTATGGAAGAAACAGAGGAGATGTAACGGTATCCAAAATGAATAAGATACGTTCCTGTCCTGAATAAATTAACAATTATTACAAAATTTGCAGTTAAAAAATATCTAGGGATCTTAGTGGACAAACAGCTAAAAATGAGTCTTGCATGATACTGTATTCTTTCTCCTGGCTCTCCTCTTACTTCTCTGAGCCTGGATTCTTTATCTCCTTCCTTTGGCTCCTCTCCTTGCCTCTTAATGAGTCTTCAGTCTTCTTCTGTCATTAGACTTACTCATCTATGGTCATTTCAAAGTCCTGACCTCTCATTTGAGGTTTAGTTCCATTTTCATGTGTCTATCTAAGCACTTCAAATTCAATACATCTAAAACAGAATAGCAGAACAAACATTGGTAGGTAGTAAAAAGGCCTGGGTTCAGATCCTAACTGTTATGTACTATCTGTGTGACTTGTGTCTTCTTTACAAAAATGTACACAATATGATTTGTACATATTTCATATATATGTATGTATACATGTGTACATGTGTATGTGTACACACACACACACACACACACAAACACAGAGAAATATTGTCTCTGCCGAATGCAAGCTTCTCCAGGGCACAATATGTTTTACTTCTCCCTTTGTAGCTCCAGCACCTATAGCAATGCATGGAAATTGCCACAACAAATAAAGCACCAGGTTTGGAGTCAGGAAGACCTTATTTCAAATCCTGACTCATATCCTTGCTAGCTTTGTGACCCTGAGCAAGTCATGTAGCCTCTGTTTGCCTTAGTTTCCTCAACTGTAAAATGAGGGAAAATAGCACCTATCTCGCAGGGTTGCTGTGAGAATTAAATGAGATATTTGTGAAGTGCTTAGCACAGTGCCTGGCATACAGGAAGCATCACATAAAGGCTTATTCTTTTCTTCCCCTTGCCTGGCACCTAGTAATGGATCAATTAATCCAGAAGCATGTGTTAAACGCCAACTCTATATCAGTCATAGTGTTAGTCACTGAGGATATGCAAACAAAAAATAAAACCATCTCTACTCTCCAAGAGCTTACATTCTATTGGGCAAGATAACACGTCCAAATAAAAGTCAACACAGTAGGATGACATGCAAAATAACCAGAAAATAAAGTAAGGTAGTTAGGAAGACAGGGCACCAGCAGTTGGGGGAATCATGAAAAGATTGCAGAAGGGGCACTTAATCTGGGTCTTGAAAAAAGAAAGGGATTCTATGGAGTGGAGAAGAGAAGGGAGTGTGTTTCAGACATGGAGGCTAACCACCATAAAGGCATAGAGATGAGAGATGGAGTGCCCTGTGTGAGCTACAGGGAGCCGGCCAGTTTGGCTAGAACGTAAAGTACAGGAAGAGGATAATATGTAAAACTGGAAAGATAGATTAGGGACAAAAATCAAACAGAGAGGTTTATATTTTTTCCCAGAGGCAATAGGGATCCTTTGGAGTTTATTGAATAGGGCACAAGCATGGTCAGAATAGCTCTTCAAGAAAACCACTTTGGCAGCTATGTGGAGGATAGACTGGAGTGGTAAGAGACTTGAGGCAGAGAAACCAATTAAGAAACCACCGTAATAGTCCCACAGAAAGATGATGAGGATCTAAACTAATGAGAGGGCAGCCAGGTGGTGAGGAGGATAGAGCACCAGCCCTGGAATCAGGAAGCCTTGAATTCAAATCCAGCCTCAGACACTTATTAGCTATGTGACCCAGGCAAGTCACTTGTGAGAAATTATTATTAATAACCAGTATCTTGGGGAAATTCATAGTTCTCCCCTTCTTCCAAAGTCTTGAAAGTTCAGTTTTTCTTGAAGGACATTATTGATAATGAGATTGTGGAACAGCCAGGAGGCCAGTGTCACTGGTTGGAAGAGTATATGTTGGGGAATAGTGTAAGAAGATTAGAAAGGTAGATTATAAAGGGCTTTGAATGCCAAATAAAGCATACTGTATTTGCTCCTGGAAACAATAGGAAATCACTAGGGTTTATGGGAGGGGAGATGGTAGTGGGATAACCAAAAGGGGAGGATTATAAGGGTGGGGAACCTGCTGTCTCAAGGCCACATGTGACCTTTTAGGTCCTAGGTACTTAATAAAATCCTTTTATTAAGGGGATTTGTTCTGTGAAGTTTGGATTTAGTCAAAGGGCTATACTTGAAAACCATAGGGCCATATGTGACCTCAAGGCTGCAGGTTCCCCACCCCAGGCTAGATATACTAGGCTATAAAGATCTGAAAGTCATCTGCATAGAGATGATAATTAAACCCAGAGGAGAATGGAAAGAAAAGGAAAGAGGGTCCAGGACAGAGACATGGAAAACACCCACAGGTAGGGGGCAGGATGTGAACTATGAGCCAGGAAAGGAGAATGAGAAGGAATGGTCAAGCTGACAGGAAAAGAAACTGCACAGATTAGGGTCATAAAAGCCCAGAAAAGAGAAAGTGTGCCAGAGCAGAGGGTAGCTAACAGTGTCTAATGCAGCAAAGAGGTCAAGTAGGATGAAGACTGAGAAAGGGCCATTAGATTTGGCAATGAACAGAGATCACTGGTAACTTTAGAGAGTGCAGATTCAATTGAGTAATAAAGTTCAAATAAGGTCAAAGGATTGAGGGGTGAATGCGAGGAGAAGAACTGGAAACAATGAGCATATTCAGCTTTTTCTAGAAATTTGGCTGAGGAAGGGAAGAAAAATACATGACAACAGCTTGAGATGATGGTAAGGTCCAGCGAAGGTTCTTTAAAATGATTTGGGCATGTTTGAAGGCAGTGTGGAAGAAACCAGCAGTCAGGGAGAGACCAAAGATTAAGAGAGGGTGGGATTATTGCAGAGTGTAAATTGCTGGAGTGTCACTGTCTGATATAGGGATGTCATGGTGAGCATAATAGTCTTGCAAGAAGCTGCCTGGAGTTCCCTTCCCATTCAGTAAAGAAGTTAGGAGGGGGTAGTAGTGGTGAAGGCCCAATAATAAGAAAGAAGATGAGCTATACCTAACAGAGCATGAAATGAGGAGGGATAAGAAAGGCCCAGGTTGGCTTCAAGGCCACATCACAGTGGGAAAAAGGGATAGGTAGAGACCAGGCAGGAATGATCAGCCTTGCAGTTGGGGGTGGGGGGGAAGGTCAAAGGGGTTTTTTTGGTCACTGGTAAAATAGGTATAATTAGCAAAATGTATGGTATGATACCTACAGAGTGGCATGAATACCTATTAGCAATTAGTAAATGCTTATGATCAGCAGAGTGTAGCCAATTAGAAACTAAAGGTAAAACATTATTACATGTTATGTGTTTGTATCTAATTCTGTCAGCCTAGCAGAATGGGAAATACCCATTGGGACCCACACTTTGACCTTACTGAAAGGCATATATCTCCTGGTCAGGAAGGAACTGTGTTTCCCTTTGTGTCTGAGATATCTTAGGGAATTCTTACAATAGGGGATAATAATGTCTAACAGGAAAGCTAAATTCAACAGGGGGCTTAGTCCTAAGAGAACCACATGCCTATTAGCAGAGACAGGCCTCCATAGGGAGCCCACGCATAAGAGCAAAATCAGCTGTGGACTATAAACTTTGATCCCCTATTCTCCCAAAATCCAATAGCCATCATGCTTTCTGGTCATTTATGCTTGAAATCTTTTATTTCTACCTCCCTCTCCCATATCCAATCAGTTACCAGTTCCTTTTGGTTATTTCAATAGCAGTTAGCTGGGCCTCGAGTCAGAAAGACCGGAGTTCAATTCCAGCCTCAGACACTTGGAAGCCGTGTGACACAGGCAAATGCCTCAGTTCCCTTAACTGTAAATGGGCATAATAATAGCACTTACCTCACAGAATTGTTAGGATCAAATGAGATATTTGTAAAATAATAACCACAGTACTAGCACATAATAAGCATTTAGTAAATGCTTGTAGCCTTCCCTTTTCTTCACAATGTCTCTTTGATTGTTTTCTTTCCATTTTAACCAGTGACATCCTAGTCTACAGCCTCACCACTTTACCACTGGATGGTAGGAGTTGTTTCCAAACCAGTCTTCTTTCTTCCAGTCTTTCTAATCATCTAGGCTATCTAGGCCTGCATTTTACCACCAGATACATCTTCCTAAAATAAGTTTGTAGCTGTGGAGTAGTTTTCAGTCATGTCCAACTGTCTATGATCCCTTCTGGGGTTTTCTTGGTAAAGATACTGGAGTGGTTTGCCATTTCCTTCTCCAACTCATTTAGGGAAACTGAGACAAACAGGTTAAGAGTCACACAGCTTGTGAGTGTGTGAAGGTGGATTTGAACTCATGAACTCCTAAAACACTGCTTTCACCACATCATTCTCCTGCTAATAGTCTACAATACCAAGAATCCAAGCCTCGAATCTAAGTTCAAAGGTTTTTCCATAGGCTGGCCTTAGCTTCCCTAACCAAACATTTCTCACTACTTCCAGATATGATCCTCTCACTCTGCTGAGATTCATCTCCTTAATGGTGGCCCCACAAGCTTTGCTCATTCATACCACTCTCCCCAGGGGACAGAGTGGCAGACTTGGAGTTGAGGACCTGAGTTCAAATTCTACTTAGCTACTTTCTAGCTGTGTGACCTTAGGCAAGTCTCAGTTTCCTCATCTATCAAATGTAGATAATAATAACATGTATCTTCCAGGGTTGTTGTTAAGGTAAATAAAAATATCTGTAAAGTGTTTTGCAAATCTTAAAGTGGTATACACACGCTATTTACTGTTATTATTGTTGTCATTGTTATCATCCATAAAATGAAGTAGAGGGCATTATAACAATAGAACAAATTTATGTGAAACTAAATTTACAAAATGCTTTCTAGAAGTACATTATTTCATTTGTTCCTCACAAGTCACCAATGAGGTAAAGACCAGAAGTTTGATTTTATAGGTGAAAAAACTGAGGCTTAGAGATAGGTTCACAGCTAAAAAGGGCCAAAGAGGGTACTTTAAACATGCCTTTCCTATGCTAAATCTAGCATTTATTTGTTGCATGATGCCACCCAGCAAGTCCCATATAATACTGACTTTACATATTCTTCATTCTACATTTTGTATCTGTGAACTAGATGGCAAACAATTCAGGGACAGGCTGGGAACTGACTGTGTGTGTGTGTGCGTGTGTGTGTGTGTGTGTGTGCGCAAGTGCGTGCGCAATTTATTAACAACTTATTCTGCTTGGCCCCAGAGGTGAAAAATAAGTACCAGTGGGTAGAAACTATAGGGAAACCAATCTGGGCTTGATAGAAAGAAGAATTATGTAACTAGAATTGCCACCAAAATGGGTTGTCTCAAGAGGTAGTGTGCTTTCTGTCATTAATGATCTTCAAGGGAAAGCTGATTAATCATTTTTCAGGAATACATTTCCGATGAGATGGCCATGTATCATTTGGGTAAAAGGCTGGATGAGATGACCTATTAGTTCCCTTCTAGCTCTGTACTTATGTCAGGTAATAATGCTTTGAACACAGAAAGTACTTAAGAAGTCAAGTAAGATGGTTCAGTGCATAGAGTGCTTGACTTGGACTCAGGAACACTTGAGTTCAAATCTTGCTTCAGACACCTGCTTCCTGTATGATCTTAGGCAAGGCCCCTAACCTCCCTCAGCCTCAGTTTTCTCATCTGTAAAATGGGAATAATAATTGCACCTATCTCACAAGGGTGTTGTGCCTGGCACATAGCAGGCCCTAAGTAAATGCTTATTCCCTTCCCTTCTCCAAAAGTGATTTGCAAACCTTAAAATGCTATATAAGTGCTAGCTATTATCATTACAAAAATGTTTATGTGTAAATATAATTTAGTATATTTTAAAATAATAATACATTATTATTGTTGTTAGTAAAAATCCTGATTTGTAAATTTCATTTGAAAAATAAAACAAAACACAACATCGAGGTGCAAATGTAGGAGGGGTATCCTATAGGTGCTGTGATATAATCTTACTATCCTGATTTATTTTATATGATAGGACAGTCAATAACTAATAAATAGGATTGAAAAGCATCTTAATAACATTTTTATGACCTTTTCCTCTATAAACCTAATGGTTTTTATTTTGCCCTCTCTCTAGACCTATAAAAGATACAGGCACAGTGACGTTTGAAGGTGGCAGAGTGTGCCCTGTTTCAGGGGTAGGAGAATTACTTCTTCATTCTACTAGGGCCTTGGGCAATGGAGTGGAAGAGTATATTTTATTCCTCAAATAAAGCATTATCAAGGGGTTGAGTAAAGGGAACACCTCAGCCAGTGAGAGTGATTCTCCTTTTCATCAGGAAACTGAACACTAAGAAACAGGGAAATTTTTTCTGTTCTCCTTAATCTTCTCCTCCCCATCCCACCCCCTTGCCCTTCTCAATAATCACTGTCTAATAGCTACTAAAGAGGCAGCTGAATGATGAAGGGGATAGCATGCTGGGCCTGGAGTCAGGAAGACTCATCTTGTTGAGTTCAAATCTGGCCTCAGATATTTACTAGCTGTGTGACCCTGGGCAAGTCATTTAACCCTGTTTGCCTCAGTTTCTTTATCTGTAAAATGAGCTGGAGAAGGAAGTGGCAAACCACTACAGTATCTTTGCCAAGAAAACCCCAATTGGGGTCACTAAGAGTTGAAAGTGACTAAACAACTAGCCATCAATGATCTTCCCTTTGAAAGAGAATGACCAATACCATAAAGCATTTCTTGAATAATTAGCATGAAGTCACAACTCCCTAAACTATAAAGGAAGAATTAGGCCCAGATGATTTTGATACTATTGGATCTGAGACATGGAGTTATTTAATTTAGTTTACCGTTATTTTCTACTGTAGTAAAAAAAAGTTATTGCATTTTTACGCTAACATTTTATGGTTAACACCTTAAATACTCAAAGAATTTTAATTTTATTTTAATTATTGATAATAATGATAGTTGAATTTCCATACATTTAAGCCTTACAAAAGGTATTCTTTACAGTGATCTTTTAATGCAATTTCCATCCTACAGAGATTCACTATCTAGTCCTGTAGTTGAGGAAACAGGCAGTTAAAATGACTTGCCGGGAGGGGGCAGCTAGGTGGCAGTCAATAGAGCACCGGCCCTGAAGTCTGAAGGACCTGAGTTCAAATTGGGCCTCAGACCAAACACTCTTGACACTTACTAGCTGTGTGACCCTGTGCAAATCACTTAACCCCAACTGCCCAAAAAAACAAATAAATAAAATGATCACACAGCTAGGTGGCACAGTGCCATAAGAGCCTTGGGCCTGGAGTCAGGTAAAATCTGAGTTCAAATCAGATTGATTTTTAACTCCAGGCTCAGGGCTGGATCTACTGGCAGATCCCACTGCAGCAGAAAGATGTTTAGCCCAGAAGAAATGCTTGAACCAAGTAGCAGGAATCACAGATTTTAAATATTTAAAGAGTAATCATATAGAACAGGGATTGGGTTTATTCTGCTTGACCCTAGAAGTGGAAAAATAAGTACAAACAGGTAGCAACTACAGGGAAGCAGGTCTGGGCTTGATAGGAAGAAGAATTTCATAACAATTAGAATTGCCCCCAAAGCAAAATGGGTTGTCTCAGGAGGTAGTGTACTTGCTGTCACTAATGGTCTGTGAGGGAAAGCTGATTAATCATTTTTCAGGGAAACATTCCTGCTGAGATGGTGATGCATCATTTGGGTAACAGGCTGGATGAGATGACCTATTAGTTCCCTCCTAATTCTGCACTTGTGTCAGGTAACAACTCTAATTCACATATTAAGATCAACTTTCAAAATTATTATATTGACATTTCCTAGATCCATCTTGATTCCTCAAGTGAAAAATTACAAAATTACATAAACAGACTAAAAAATTAAAAAGATGATGAGTTGTCCATTGCAACCTGGGAAATGAATCAAGGATCATTATCAACTGTTAGCACCATAGCTAAGAAAAAGAGCAGTCAGAAGAGAAACTACTTCACACAGCACTATGACAAGGACAAACTGTGGATCTAGCTAAAGTCCAGCTGTTTTGTGCCATAGTTATTAACATCCTAGGGGAGACTTGTGCATTATGGAATGTGTAAGAAGGAGGTCGAGCTGTTATTGGTTGCTGGTGGATAAGTAGTCTAACTGATTTTGTTGCCTCTAGGTAATTTGGATTATTCACAAAAGGAGAATTAGGCTTTTATAAAGCCTCCAGGATTTGGGGATTGAATCACTCATTGTCTCAGAGTCCTAGTAAAAGACCCTAATCTAGGTTTGTCTTTGTTTTTTTTTTCCCCTCCTAAATGCTTTGAGTAGAAGGCAGTCGATTGATAAGGCAATGGTTGTGTCTCTGCTTCCCTTAACACCTCCACCTTCACCCTCTTAGTCCTTCCATGCCTGTGGAAATGCTTGGTACTGTCCATGGTTTCTGAAGAACAGTCTTCTTGTAAAGGATAATAAATATGAAATGCTAAGGCAATTCTGAGACTGCCTAGAATACATTTTTGATAAAGTGAGTATTGGAGACTTCCTTGTCAACCCAAGGGTATGTTGAAGAGTCAAGAGTAACATCTATTTCATGTGTTGCTTATTGCAGCAATAAATTGTAAAAAAAATCATTGGGAAAGAATCAGGAACAAAATAGATACTATTTTCTTTTCCTTGTATAAAACCATGATACTGTGAAGTTCTACAAGTCTTTCTCAAAAAAAACCGCAACTGATATAGACAAGGTCAGAAAAGCAGTAAATGAAATGATCAAAGGAATGTGGGAAACATTTGCTGTATGGTGACTAGAAAGGAAAAATTAGTACTTGGATTTGGAAAGATGAAAGCTGAGAAGGAATATGATTGAAACCTGTAACTTCATGAAGAATACATATATATGTGTGTGTGTGTGTGTGTGTGTACATATATATGTATATATATGAGAAACATGGTCTTATTCACAAAATCCCAGAAGATTAGACAAAACTAGGCCACCCCTTAAAGCTTGAGAAAAAGTACATTAAGGGCAGATAAAAGGAAGGACTAGAGGTGCAGAAAGTACGGGAGGTAGCAAAGTTATGGAATTCTTTCCTAATGGAGATGGTTTGAATTCTTGAAAAAGGGTGAGAAATGGCAAATAAATAAATGGCCTCTTAAGAACTCAAATTTGAAAAAAAAAATTCTGCCTCACCTTCTGAGATTGATCTCAAGAACGATAACCATGGTCTCTTGGTACCACCATCAGAGATAATATATTGGGTTAGAGAACACTTATATTTGACCCAATGCAGCAATCTTTGTGTCCTTATAATGTGCCCTTCCTCTCAAAATTTCCTTTAAATCCCTTTTGTTGAAGGTACTAATACTCTGTGTCTCTCGCTCAGTCAATTTGTTGTCCCTTTCCTTGTCACTCTCAGCTAAACTTTGACAAATGCTCTTACTCCAAAATTTGCTGCTTCTTTGTACTACAGAAAAATGTTGAGAAAACTTGAGCCCTGTACATGATTCTGCTCCATTATGTATTCATGCATCAGTTGACAATATCCTTTCACTCCACTTCGTTCCTTTCAGTCAGTCCTCAAAAGTTCCTTTGCGGTGCTTTTACTTGACCACCCTAAGGCTGCCTGAAGACAGACTGTTGTGGGACCATCATGTTATTTGTCACTTACCTTTCTTCTGAGTCTATCACCCCAGTTCTCCCTGTATCTTTTTATATTGTTTGCCTAATTAGAATTTAAACCTGTTGTACAAGAACCATGTCCCACTCTACTGCTGTTCAGAACCTGGTGCTATGTGGCAGGTAGTTGCTTCTGGCTCCTGGCTAATGAGACCCTCCAGGGGAACTTGCAAAATGACTGGTGGCTTACACTACAGTGAGAGAGCTAGTCCTTCCCAGTATTTTGTTCCTGATCCTAATTTTTTTTCACTTTTATAGAAATAGAACTATTGGAGGAAACCAAAGACAGCTGAAAGTAATAATTCCTTTTTATGAGAGAAAATATGCAATATTTTACCAAGTGATTCCATAAATTAAGAATAGAAGCCTATAATCTAAATGTTCTCTTTCTTCTTCTCTTTCAGGCATTTTTTTCTTGATCTGTTCCATTTTCAGCTATCCTGACTTTGCTGTATACTTGGCATATGGAATAATGGTATTTGCTTAAACTGTGCTTGTAAACTTCAAACTGGAAACTCTGGGGCTCAGATAATAGGAAAGGAAATGTTTAGAGCTATCAACACCCAGCTTTTGTTTCTCCTAGTTCTTAGTTTTCCAATGAGCTGACTCATATAAATTCTCAGTTAGAAATGACTATTCTAAGGACCACTGATACAAGTAAGGTACAATCACTAGTGAAAAAGATACTAGCTCCTCTGTGAAATGAAAAAAGCCCCCTGGTCCAACTAGGAAGTGCTGACTTGGAAAAATCAGTAGTTTGACACAGTGGAAAAAACAAAATTGTCATGAACAAAGGTGAAAAAAGGATTTTCTTTGTCAAAAAGAGGCTCCTCCTGGATGAACTGTCTGAGGACTGTGGCTTGTCCTATCTTGTCTGGAGAAGTTAATGACTGGTAATGTTGAAAGAATCAGTCTTTTGTCAGATCATTACAGCAGTCCTGGTTACATCTGCCTGAAGATGTAATGACTGGTTCAAATACAGGGCTAAAACACTGCAGGTGAAACATGACTCAGTTATATTACCCTTTGACTGATTGGGAGAAGGGAGCACTTCCACAGTTTAACCATGAAGGCACTTGTGGAAGAGCCCTACAGCATGAATGTAGCAGGAGGCTCATGAATCACACAGTGCATGTCTTCTGGTGCAGAGTACATGAGGCCAGAATAGTTGACTTGGTCTTGCTACCTATGAAAGTCCCTGAGGCACTTAAGGTGATTCATTTTAGAGTTGGGTGGAAAGGGTGTGATTTACTAGGAGCTGAGTGCATGCCAAGATAAGTAAGATATCGTCCCTGTGCCCAAGCAGCTTATATAAAGGAGAGATAGAATCAATGGTGTTAAACAACCAGCTTTCCAGGGGAAAAAAATGTAAGCTGCCAAGACACACTTTTAAGTTTAATCTGTATTATTAACATTTTCCCTATCACTTTCTTATGTCTACACAATCAACAAAACAATAAATCAAGTCCGGATTTGTAGAGTTTGCTATTTCTAAGATACAAATGCTCATACAGAAAATTTAATAATTGGGTCTTGTGAGTAGGTCCAAGATGGCTCCAGTACATCCCTCGAGAGAACACATATTTTATGACTACTATGAAAATAGAACATAAATGCAAAAGAAAGGTGGAGATGGTGAAGGAAGCTTTTTATTAGTTTCAATAAGACAGGATGAACAGCTGTGCATTTCTTGCCTTTGTGTGGTAGCAGGAGAAGAGATATGGAGGGAAGAGTTGTTTAGTGACTTCCAACTCTTTGTGACACCATTTGAGGTTTTTTTCACAAAGATACTGAAGTGCTTTGCCATTTCCTTTTCCAGCTCATTTTACAGATGAGGAAACAGAGGCAAACAGGGTTAAGTGACTTGCCCAGGGTCACACAGCTAGTATCTGAAGTCATATTTGAACTCAGGTCCTTCTGACTCCAAGCCCAGAATTCTATTCACTATGCCACCTAGCTGAGGGAAGAGTATCCCTTTCTAAAAACCCTACAGGAATCTTGCCCAACCAAGAGATAAAGAAGATGAGAGAAGATAAAATAGATAATTATTGATTGCATTAAATTGAAAATGTTTTGCATAAACAAAAGCAAACAATATTAGAAGGGAAACAGTAAAACTGAAAAAATATTTGCAGCAAACTTCTCTGATAAGGGTCTGATATTCATGACATATAGGCATATGGTATAAAAACAATAGCCATTCCACTATGGATAAATGGTCAAAGGATACAAACAGGCAGTGCTCAAAACAGATTGTCAATATTATCAATAATAAGCACATTATCAATAATCATAAGAAAAAAATTCTCCCAAACACTAATAGTTACCCCTTCCACATCATGGGTGTTAGGCACCCTGAGATCTGGAAAATCCACACGAAATATTTTGGCCCTCCCTTCATGCCAGAGAAGAAGTCTGAATTATTATGGTATTAAAAGATAAAATATGTTGATATTATACAATAACTATTCATATGTTTCATGCATTTCTGAGTTTCCAAAGCTTTTCTGTGATGTCTGCTGGCCTTCACCTGTCCTCTGCAACTTCCACAAAATTCCTTTTTAACTTCTTATTCTGACCTGTAATGTATCAAAACTGCTTTGGGAAATGTCACAATGTGGAAAGGATAACTATAATAAGAGAAACTGTAATAAGAGAAATTACAACAACTCTCATTACTTTATTTCTTATCTAGCAGACTGGCAAATACAAGGGGAAAAAAGAATAATGACAATTGTTGGAGGGGCTGTGGGAAGCTGGAACAATGGTGGTACTACCATATTATATAATATAGACACATACCCACACATACTGAACAAGTTGTGTGCAATAGATTCATGGTTTCATACACAATCCTCTTTTTCTGGTCTTTCAATATGAAAATGTTCATGTTTGATGATTTCCCTAGTTCCTGATAACTTTTTTTTAAATTAATGATTCCATATAACAAATTTAATTGCTTAGGTTTACTGAGGGAGAGACCCAGGAGCATTTTCTGGAAATCTGGCATGCTTTAGGCATGACCAAAATCATGCACATTGTACCACAAAATAGCAACAACAATAACAAGAAAATATGCCCAAAGCTAAAATAACCTCTGGGTGACTGGAAAGGATTGTGGTACTCTCTAAAGCAGGAGTTATTAACATGAGATCTGTGAACTTGATTTTTATATTTTGATAACTACATTTCAATATAAATGGCTTCATTTGTAATCCTATATGTTTTATGAGTTTAAAAACATTATTCTATGGAGGGCTCCAAAGGCTTCACCAGTCTGCTAAAGGGATTCATAATAGAAAAAAGTTAAGAACTCTGTGCATAGGGAAGTTAGAGGAGGGGTAGGTTTGAGGGAAGATAATTCATTCTGTTTTGGATATTAATTCTGGTTTGAGATGTCTGTGGACCATCCAAGTAAAGATACCCAACAAGGAGTTGAAGCTTTGGGACTGGAATTTAGGAGAAGGATATGAGAGATATCTTTCTAGAGATGATAATTGAACCAACAGAATCTGATGAGATTATCAAAACTGAAGATGTAGAGATAGAAAAGAAAGTGGCCCAAAACAAAACCTTGGAAAACAGCAATGGCTGGAGCTACAAATAGGATTTTTTTGCATCTAGGTAAGCACCACAAATCACTGAATGAGTAAACTGTGCCAAAGGCATCCTAATTAGGAACTAGGCAGGCAGCACACCAAGAGCGGAAACAAATATCCCGAGATATCACAAGACCACTTTTGAAGAGACTGTATACTCCCTATTCCCCAAGAGAAATCAGGATATTTAGAAATATTTTATTTAAACTAAGTATTCTTTGTAATTAGAGGCATCACTGCAGTATTGGAGAATGGATTAGCCACGAAGTCAAGACCTGGGTTCCAGTCCTGACTCTGATACCTACTAGCTGTGTGACCATGAACAAATCACTTAACTTCTGAGTGTCCCAGGTAATTTTCTAAGACTATAAGTTACCGATTAGTTGCCTGTCTTATCTGTATTGATGAAGGTGGCTTCCACATTGGTAATACCCTACAGTGGTGAAATCACAAGTCTCATACAGTCCAAGAAAACAAAAGAAAAAAACAAAAACAAAAACCTAATTGCTGATGTCAGGTGGTTTTTTTTTTCATATTTGGTATTGAGGAAGCCTAATTATTTGGATTTAAGGTGAATGGTAACCTTTACACATAGATGCTTTGGGAGAGGGGTCTGAAAGAGAGCTGTAAGTAATGATATCCTGGTAAACATTTAATAACCAATGTTCTGGGGGAAAATACACTTAAGACACTTTTCAGTTTAATCTGGATTATTAACATTTCCCCACCACCTTAAGTCTAGATAATCAACAAAACAATAAGTCAAGCCTTCATTTATATTGTCTGCTGATTTTTGAGGTAAAAATGCTCACACTGAAAATTCAAGAATCCAATACAATCCAATAAACATTTGTTAATTATCTCCTATGTGTCAGGCACTGTGCTAAGCATTGGGAATACAATTAATAAAAAGTCTATGCCCTCAATAAGCTTACAATCTAAAGGGAGGGACAACAAATAAAAGGAGGTAGAAAAGTGAGGTGTAGGGGGAGCAGGGAAAAGTACTTGGTCCAGGAACATCTTGTTCCATGGAGTTGAAACCAGGCATGGCAGCAGATTCAAAGTGGAGTGAGCTGAAAGTTCAGTTTCTGTCCTCTATGAAGGAAGGCATTGGGGGGGATTTTTGTACTCTCCTCTAGCCCTCAGATCAAAAAGGAGAGGAGGCAGGTGGCATTAATCTAGGCTTGAGTTGGTAGCCTGTTGGTAAGATTAGAAGTGATGACTTTATCCTGGAAGAGACATTGAACTATGCAGTTGAAACGAGGCAGGGCAGCAGATGCAGAGTGGAGTGAGCTGAGAATCAAACAATTGGCTTGCATGAAAGACAATTGGGTTCAAATTACCTAAAGCTGGCTCCAGCATACCCCTGGCCTGAATGTCAAACTCCCTCTCTCAACCCCTTCAGGTATTATTATAGAGTAAGAAGGAACCTTAAAGATTTCTATTTAGTGACTTCAATTCCTTGATTATTTTAGAGAGGATGAAACCTCAGAGAAGGGAAGTGATTTGCTCAAGTCACTGAGGAAAGCTTCATTCAACTCTAAGCTGAAATTGAGGCTGGAGTTAGATGGGACCCAAATCCCAATGACTCCAAGATTTGTCACAGCTGGAAAATACATTAGAGAATACCTGTCTGACCTGTACTACCCACAGTTAGCATCATAGCAGGGACTACAACATGGCACAAACCTACCTCTCCAGGCTTATTATGTATCACTTCCCTTCACCCACTCTACTTTCCTGCTTAATGGGGCTCTTAACTGTTTCTCACACGTGACAACCCATCTTTCATCTCAGTATTATTGTACAGGCTGTCTCCCATATCTGGGATGTAGTTCCTCCTTACCTTTTGCCTCTGAGATTCTCTAGCTGCCTTTAAAACTCAGCTTAAATGCCAACTTCTACATGAAGCCTTTCCTGATTCCCCAACCCATCCCAGCTCTGAATGCCTCTCCCCTAACTACAGATTTTGCACATGCTTATGTGAGTACATATTGTCTCCTCTGGTAGAATGTCAACTCCTTTAAGGAAGACATTGCTTTATTTGTATATTTGTATTCTCAGTGTATACAAAGAAAGTGTCTGGCATACGGGTGCTTAATAAATGCTTTTTGCCTGATTAATTGTTATCATGACATGGACTCAAGACCTTTCACCAGTCTGGTTGCCTTCCTCTAAACATTCTCTATCTTATCAAGGTCATTTCTTTTTTTTTCTTTTTTAAAGACTGGGTCTCCCTATCTTGTTCAGGTTGGAAGCGTAGGGACCACTCATAGGCCTAATCCCACTATTGATAAATTATTTTTTGTCCTTTGTTTTGAAGAGGACCTCGACATCAGGGAGGTGATGCTATGACATGCAAGTGAATTGGATTTAAGTGAGAGAAGGCTGTGCCAAGTCACCAGCCTCACTTTCTCCTCCAAAGCCATCTGGGTCCAGCGGCCAGATAATGGATGAGGACAACTGCAGGTGGCCTAAGTTGTAGAGGGGGACCTTGGCCTTTTCAAGCTAAGGTCTTCAACAGGTCTCAGTTTGACTGTGGCAGTACCCATTCAGTGATTAAGGCTAAGTAAGAAATAAGGCAAAGAATAGCCTCTTAAAAAAACAGATCTGGGAGGGAAGACCCTCAGTGTTTCTGTCCAAAACAGCAATGATTGCTATTCATTCTGAGCCAATCAGGACCCAAACAACGACTGAGTAGGGCTTGACCTAGGACCTATTGTTGGCCAATCAATGACAGCCAGAGTGATTTGGGGTTAAGGTCAGTTTTTAAGAGAAAAAGACTAAGAAAAAAGTTTCAGAGATTACAATTTACATTCCCTTTGAGCAGAATACCCATAGGTAAGGGAGTGATACCGTATATGATAAACCTATGTGATGACCCAGTGATTAATAAGCACAGGAGCTCTGGACCTGTTGTTTCTGACCTGGGCCAGTTTGGCCCTCCTTAGACAACCTAGGGGCCTCACCATATTAATGCTGAACATAGTAAGGACACAGGTTAGCATAGCCACTGCAGATCAGAACTCCAGAACTCAAGAGATCTACCAGCTTCAGCCTCCCCAATAGCTGGGATTACAGGCTATTACACTAAACCCAGCTGCCAATGTCATTTCTAAAGTATAGTGCCAAGAACTGAATAAAATGCTCCAGATGTGTTCTGACTACGGCAGAGTACACCTCCTTTTTCCTGGAAGCTATGTCTCTTTTAAGGCAACCCAACATTGCATTAATTTCTTTGGTATCTGTTCCATACTACTGAACTTGCCATTCACTAAAAGTCTCCTAGTTTTTTCAGGACAACTGCTGCTAACCATATTTCCTATATCCTGTGAAACTGATTTTTTTTGACCCAACTATAAGACTTTACTTTATCCCTATTGACTTTATCTTCTTATATTCAGACCAATATTTTAGCCTTTCAAGATAGGGTGGTTGTTGTATTTTAAAGTCAACAAACATAACAAACACTCCTGAAAAACTTCCAAAAGCGCTCATAATATCCATTTTTTTCTGTTACAAACATGTAGTCAAGGGGAACAAATTCCTGTATTGACCCTGTCCATATATGCATATAAATATAAATGTATATATATATATATATGTATATGTGTATGCACGCACATGTGCACACACACGCACACACATACACACACTTTGAGTCCATCATCTCTTTATCTGGAGGTAGATAGAATGTTTCATCATGAGTCCTCTGGAATAAGGGTTAGCATCAGACTTCCTAAGACTTTCAAAATTGTCTTTACAAAGTTGCTATTACTGTACATAAATTATTCCTCAAGATTGCGTTTGATCCTTACTGTCATCCAACATATTAGCTTTCCTAATAAATTTTGTGTCATCTACCAATTTGATAACCATGCCATCTATGTCTTTAACCAAATTATTGATAAGAGTATTAAGTACTGCAGAACCAATTACAGATCCCTGAGATACTATCCTGGAGTTCTCTTTCCGAGTTAACATTAAACCATTAATGACTAGTCTTTTAATCTGACTACTCTTTGAATTAGAAGCCAATTCCAAATCTATCCAACTATATCATCTAGCCCAGGGCTTCTTAAACTTTTTCTATTTGCTGCTCCTTCAGTGCTTCTTAAACTGTGGGTTGAAGTTTAAGAAGCACTGATCTAGCCCACATCTGTTTACAATAATAGTATGAGAGACTATAAAATTTTTTTCCAAAATGTAGGTGTATTAATTGCAATCTCTCCTGATTTACCAGTTTAGTAACTTTGTCAGAATAGCAAATACACTAATATAGCATGACTTCTTTATGAAGCCATTCTGGCCCATTAGAATCATAGCTTCCTTTTCTACATATTTATTAAATCACTAACAATAAGGGAAATGAACATTGAAACTGAGATTTCACCTCATACCCAACAAATTGGCAAAGATGACAAAATAAACAAATAGTCAATATTAGAAGAGTTGTAGAAAGACAGTCACAGTAATACACTGTTGGTGGAGCTGTGGGTGGCCCAATCATTCTGGAAACAATTTGGAATTATGTGAAGGTACTTTCTTTTTGACCCACACATTCCACTGCTAGGCAAACATATCAAAGAGATCAAATTTAAAAAGAAAATCCCCATATATATACAAAAATATTAACAGTAGAATATTTTATAGAAGCAAAGACCTGGGAGTACGGGGCGGGGGTGGGAAGTTGATGCCTATGGATGAGGCAATGGTTAAACAAATGATAAATGAATATAATAGAACATTATTGTACCCTAAGAAATCGTAGGAGGACTATGGAGAAGCATATGATGACCTATATGAACTGATGCAAAGTGAAGTAAGCTGAAACAGAAAAGCAATATGATGGCACTGCGAATAGTGGATAAAGCACTATATTAGGGGTCAGGAAAACCCGAGTTCTCTTCTGGTCTCAGACATCATTGGAGGCACAATTCTAAAGCCAGTACCCCATTGGTTTAGGTTTGATGTTGAGACTATGTGAAGCACTGACAAGTCATTCAACTTTTGACAAAGAAGACTTTTACATGTAGATTGAACCATGAAAGCATGTGAGGGCAAGGAAGGAGTGGTTGCCTTCCAGTCTGTGATTAGTGTCATTGACATTTATTTACATCATCCAAAATTCTAAGGTAATCCAGGAGTCTGTTTTGATATTTCCTTGTTAATGACTAAAATTGCTATATTTCTCTCATCACTTAATCAGTACTGAGCTCCCTCCCCAAACTGTTAAATGTCATTTATTTAATAAACTGGAGAAACTTATTTCCCATAAAAAGTTGCTCAGATTATACATATATATGTGTGTGTATATATATATATATATATATATATACACACATATGTATATATGTATATCAAAACTTCTAATCTCCTAGGCTTCAATTAAATATCAGAGTTGTTTTATTAAATTAACACTTTATTAAATTAACAAATAATAAAACAAACAAATAATTACTTACAACAGTTCAAGTATAAGAAACATTACAGCAAAAATTACCACTAATCATCAACTTCACTGCCTACTCCTCCTCAATTCTGGAATATAGTCCTACCATTCAGTTTTATCAGAAGAGCAGCTAAGGCCTTTCAAGATTTCTTCTTATGTTTCTTTACAAGATTTAAGTTAAAATAGTTCTATCAAGAAATCAATTCTCCTCCCTCTCTTTCTCTGCATACTTTATCTCAGTCTCTCTTCCACCATGCCAGTTCATAATCTCACCACAATGTCAGTCTCTCCACAGATAAGTTATCTCTTCACAGACTCCTCAAGGAAGGGCCATTCAACTGTCACTGTTCAAGATTTGAATGGTTTCAAAGCCTCTTAAAGCTATAATAATAGTGTCTATAGTCTCTGGGGGTGAGGCTATTGAAGCCACTGTTAACATAAGGGAGATCTCTCTGGGAAGGAGAGGAGGAAGGGATAAATTGAGAAATAAAGGTGAGGTAAGAACAAAATATACCAATCAAAAAGATTACCAAGAATGGCAGAGGTACTGCAAGACTGTTAAGGGAAAATGTCCCAATTTTTAAAGAAGAGAAGGGAATAGTGTCTGCAGGAAAATTATTGAACAAATCATTAGAAATGGTTAGTCTACCTGCCTTCCAAAGCACATCATCAACTAATGTTGAGTTGACAGTCCATTTTAAAGCCCCAGATTTTTTCTAGGTAAACAGCTGACTAGACATGCTTTCCCTTTCTTGTACTTGTGAGGTTGATTTTTTGAACCCATGTAAGACTCTACATTTATCCCTATTACATTTAAGCTAATATTAGGTCTAGCTGAGTGTTAAATCCTGTTCAGATCTTTTAAGGTCTTGACTCTCTATTCCAAGGCATTATTTACTCTCTTAGCTTTGTGTAATGTTAAGATTTGATATGAACCCTACTTTAGCCTTTATGCGTCATTGACCAAAACAATGAATAGCACCAAGTCAAGAATAGATTCCAGGGGCTCTGAATTAGACCTCTTTTTGGTTTTGGCCATTCAACCAGCTCCAGATATGTCCATTTGCCTCTTTCCTCTCTACCCTGTCCACAAGAATGGCATGGAGAAACCATGTAAAATACTCACAAAAAAACCAAGAAAACTATATCCAAAGCATTTCACAGATTTGCCAGTCTAGTAATCCTGTTAAAAAGGAAATGAGACTAGTTTGGGATGGCCTATTCTTGATGAGCCATGAAGACATTTTGTGATTACTGCTTCCTTTGTTAGTTGTTCACTCATACATCCTATGACTTTGCCAAGAATCAAAGATGACCTGATCAGCCTAGGGACTCTGGGCAAGTCACTTAGCTTCTGCCTCCATTTCTTCATCTGTAAAGTGGGGAATACCAACCTCCAAGAGTTGTGTGAGGATTAAATGAGATAATATTAGCAAAACATTTTGCAAAATTTTAAATTTTATATAAATGCTATTATAATTATTATATTACATGTAATATTTACATATTATATTACATTGAATATGATATATAATTATTATTGTTAATATTTTAGAAAATCAGAACATTTGTCTTTCTCAAATCCTGTGGCATGTCTCCTCCAGTCTTTGAAAGATTGCTGACAGTAGTTCCACAATTACATCCTACCAGTGATTTCATTACCCTGGGATGTAGTTCATTTGAGCATGGTAACTTAAAATCAACAGTGAGATTTTTAAAAAATTATCTTCTTTCTTTCTATCTTGGGCTTCAGTATGCTAGTAGACATTTTTTATTCTGTGCTTTTTCAATCCAAAGATCATTCACCTTGAAAGAGAACACAAAAGCAAATTAGAAATTGAGCAGTTCTACCTTTTCTCCATCTTCTGTAATAATCACTCTAAGAAGCAGTCCTATTCCATACTTGATTATCATATATATTTCAATATATTTCTAATATATTTTATATTACATGTAAATATATGTTATATATGTATGTAAACATATAAATACACACACATACATATATTATATATATATGTGTATGTGTATTATCTTTAACATTCATCACCAGCTTCAACTTAGTATGTTTTAGCTTTCCTGAAACTATTTTCTCAGGGCTGTTCCATGCTTTGTGTTCATCCTCTGTTACTTAATTTTATCAATGAGTTTCTTGTGTATCTGTTTTTGTTTCTTTATACACATAATTTCACCCTTTTCCTTTTTTATCAAATTGTTTCTCTTTGTGTCTTCAGAATTTCATTTTTTAACTAAAAAAAAAATCACTCTATCCCTCCCATTATTTCTTCTCACTGAACAAATTTGAATGAAACAAATAAAAAAAAAAACCAAGACAAGACAAAAAAATCCCAAATTTCTCAATATGTAGCTATATAGTTAGGCAAAACAAATTCTCATATCAACCATGAACGGAAATGTATGTCTCTGCATTTTAATTTGATCACCTTTCTGTTAGGAGGTGAGTAGAATGTTTTAATCTTTATTCTTTTGAAATGGTGGTTTATCATTGCATTGATCAGAGTTCTTTTGAAGCTGTTTTTCTTCATAATGTTATATTGTATAAATAGTTCCAGTTCTAATCACTTTGCTCTGCATCAATTCAGAAAGATCTTCTCAGTTTCTTCTGAAACTTTCCATTGCATAATTTCTTATAGCACAATAATATTCCAGTGCATTCACACGCTACAAATTGTTTAGTCATTCCACAATAGGAGGATAGCCCTCAGCTTCCAATTTGGGGCTAACATGAAAAGGGAAGGGGAAGGGAATAAAGATTTATCTACATACCTACTATGTGCCAGGCATTGTGCTAAGCTCTTAACAAATATTATTTTATTTGATTCTCACAACAACCTTCCTGGGAGGTAGGTGCTGTTATTATGCTCGATTTTATAGTTGAGGACACTGAGGCAAACAGAGATTAAGTGATTTGCTTATGCCACAGCTAGTAAGTGTCTGAAGCTGAATTTGAACTCAGATCTTTCTGACTCCAAGCCCAGTACTCTATTCACTGTGCCATCCAGCTACTATAAATATTTTTGTATATATAAATCTTTTTTCCTCTTTTTTTGATATTTTTGAAATATAGGCCTAATAAAGATATAGCTGGGTCAAAGGGCACATAGAGTTAGAATTTCATTCTTGGGAGCATCCCATTATTTTCTACTTTGGCCTACATTACTTCTGGGCTAATCTCAATGATTATATGATTGATATGACTGATATGCCATATGATACTATATAATATATCACAATACAATACAATGCAATATAACATAAAATAATTAACATAGTATAACAACATTATACAAATCAGCCAGAGAAGTTGATAAATACTCAGAAAAGTTTATTTTTTTTTTCATGCTTAAAAAAAGTTTCAGTTGTAGGGCTTGGGTCTGTGGACATGGCTGTTTAGGTAATTCTGGAAAGTAAGTACAAAGGTTTATTTTTTATAGTTACTAGTAAACAAAGAACAGAACATATTGTTTTTCTCCATTGACTTAAAAAATCCTCAGCTTACAAGTTATTGTCCAAACTAATGAACAGCTGACAACAGAACTCTTTAGTAGGAGACCCTGGATATCATAAAACAGCATCACTCACAAAATCTGGAAGTGGAGGTAGGAATGAGCATTAACAGTAAAACAAAATCTTATTACCTGTATTGCTGTCTTTGCACGGCTCATGTAAAAATGTCCACTCACCTGTTGCAAAATAAGAGAACATCTTTTCAACATTTTATTATACATAGTGCTTCTCACTGCAAACTACAGAATATCTCAAAAGTTATAAACTTGCAGCGCTAACATTTTAAGGCCGCTACAGCCTAGTGTTGATGGTTTATATTTCAAGGGAGAAATAAATCATTATATATAATTTTAAAGATGTTGCTATGTTGTTTGATAAGCTTAAATCAAGATTAATGGGGTGTTTTACTGGAAATAAGAGACTAATCCATAAAGCCTGTAGCAAGATGGTAGGCTGTACTCTTTTCTCTACACGTTGAATCTTGGTCACTATATGTTTAATTCTTTCAAGTCATTGAGGGCACCACTGAATGCAACGGTAGGAGTGCCATGATAGTAACAGCACACCCATACAGGCATAATTGTGAGTCTATCAAAAGACTAAAGATATGTCTCTTTCAATATCTATCCTTGACATAATTACTTGGCTTGTCAAGCCATTTGATGGCTATTACACAACTTGAAATGTGATCTCTTCAAGGAAAGAACGGACTTTTCCCAGGTATTCATGAGCACAATCTGTTGTACAACCATTGAGCACAAGATGGTTAATTAGCTTTATGTAATATATGATGTTAACACATCAGTGAATTAGATCATGCCATCCATAACATTTCCAACTATATCTGAAAATGGTCAGTCACTGGATAAATGGTACTTTCTATGAAAATTTATCTATAATCAAGAATATTGTAAATAAACATTTATGGCATGAGATTTTATTGTATATTGTCCCTTGTTCAAAGTTTTGAGCTCCCTTTTATGTGTTGTCATCCCCCACTAAATGTGAGCTACTTTAGATCAAGGACTGCTTCTCTTTTGCTTGTCTCTTTATCTCCAGTGTCCACCACAACGTAAGTGCTTCATATATGTTTATTGATTGCCTCCTCATAAGGACAAAATCACTGTATAAACATCTATGCTGATTTCAACATTTGAAGACAAATCATATATAAGACTCAAATATCAGTATAATTAGTAAATCAGAATTCTCCATAACTTCTAAGCAGATTTTAAAATTGTTAATGATTTATACATTGTGTTGATGTAACAAAACCTAACTGGACAGGCAGTTTAGGATGTCCTCACCCACTAAGGGACCTTGGCTCTAGACTAAGGTTAGATAGTCATTCAGTCCCATGAGAACCTACCTCTAAAGAGAGGAGTTATGCTCTTTTCTCCATGTCTTTGGCTCTTTATGACCCCACTAACTAGCCTTAGAGGAAAATCATCTAAATCTTAGTTATGGTTTAGGTCTTGGTTATCACCAAAAGGGTTCCTTTGAGAAAAGTACTCAATGTACAAAGTAGATCAGGCATAAGATTGCTATTTAGTTACTTCACTACAAAAGAAAAGATTAGAATACAAAAATCAAGTCAAACCAACTAGCATTTATTAAGCCCTTACTGTGTGTCAGCTAAAGACAAAACACGAAAAAGTAAACCGTAACTTGTATTGTACTCTTGGGAAAAGTTGATATTTAAAATATTAAAAAATGAAACACTTGGTGGAACTAATAAACATCCATTTTATCTTCACCTTGGCTCTGCACTGTCCAAACAACTCTCTCAATGTCCACATCTTCTGGCCAATGAGGGCATGGCATAGCTTGGGTTTATCCTCCTTATAGTGGTTAATTTTTTTCCACTGAAGAGCACTATACTAGTTACAGGGAATGCCTCCTGCTGCCAGTCACTCAGACCTCTCAGTGACTTCATAAGGTAACCATTAAACCTGGAAACATCCCTCAGGATCACTATTCTCATCAATGCTCAGAGAAAGAAAACAAAGCAGAAGAGGCAGCTAGAGCTTTGTGATCTAGTTCAGGGTTTTCTAGGACAGCCCATCTACTCACTGACATTTGTGAATTGTTGCCATTACTGCCAGAGTATAGGGAGAGAGGAAAAAAATCCCATCTTCCTCAATAATAAGAGTTAGAGTGCCGAGCTACGTTTTCAGGACAGGGGAAGAAAGGATGCAACTACAGAGTCAATAAGTATTTATTAAGCAGCTACTATGTGCCGGGAACTATGACAGAAATAACTTTGCTCAAAAATACTGTTATTATTAGTATCAACTGAGGCATAAAACAAAGTCATATGGTAACCAAAAATGCTTATTCCTGATGTGCAGGGTGTTCTAATTGCATTTCAAGTGGAAGACAGATTTCCTATGTATAGATGATGAGATGCTCCATATCCTTCTATTCATGAATAATATTTTGCTGATTACACCATCTCCCTGAAAGCTCAACAATATCCACAAGCCCTCAGAAGAGACAGGCTTGCCAATCCATACTGGAAAAACTAAATAAATGAAAAATGTCTGTCCAGACTATGCTATTCAGTTGGATGACCACTCCTTCACATAGTCCATAAGTATCTATCTGTCTATCTTAGAGAAGCACTATAGATGGACAATAAGATGAGTCTATAAATGAACAGGAGGAAGATAACAAGCTAGATTGCATTTTTAAAACTGTTTAATGTTTTCAACAATCCCAAACCGCTCTGACAGAAAAGCCCATCATTTAGGTTTTTAAAAAATTTTTAATATTTGCCAATATTCTTTGTTTTTCTGCACCTTTCATTTCCAATTATATCCTTCCTTATCCTCTATTGAGTAAATCATCCCTTTCAGCAAAGAATTTTAATAAAGCATTTCAGCAAAACTAACCAATATATCAACCTAGTCTGACATATGTGAAATATTCCACATTCCTAGTTTACCACCTCTGCAAAGAAAGAAGGGTGTTGCATTTTCTTATCTCTTCTCTGAAGTCCATTTTTTTTTCAAAGACCAAATTCTACCAGCGAAAGAGGCAGCATCACATAGAATAGCTGTCTTGGAGTAAGGAAGCACTGGGTAGGGTACAAGTCTGTGATATATATTAGATGTGATCATGGGCAAATCACTTAACACCTCTGAGCCTTGGGCAACTTCCTAAGACAAGTCAATAGATGAACTGCCATATGCATCAGTTGAGGAACTTCCTGTATAGAGAAAATGCAACTCATAAAAATTGTGAGTTACCCAAGGGGCAATGAAAAGGTACATGGTAGATGTAAATAGGCTTCAGTATAACTCTATGACTTGCCTGCATGTGACAAGCGATATGAGAAGTAGCATCCAGGAAACATGATTTTTTTTTTCTTTTTAGGCAATTGGGGTTAAGTGACTTGCCCAAGGTCACACAGCTAGTAAGTATCAAGTGTTTGGTCTGAGCCCGGATTTGAACTCAGGTCCTCCTGACTTCAGGGCCGGTGCTCTATCCACTGTGCCACCTAGCTGTCCCCAGGAAACATATGATTGGAAAAGGAAGTAATCCAGTTATACACGTAGGGCTTTGGGGCTTTTTTTCTTTAAAAAATATTTTATTTGTTAAATGATCAAGCATTCATTTTTCTCCTTCCCATCTTCCCCCACCCACTTCCAAAAAAGATAGATAGGAAGGAAGGAAGGAAGGAAGGAAGGAAGGAAGGAAGGAAGGAAGGAAGGAAGGAAGGAAGAGAAGAAGGAAGAAGGGAAAATAAAGATACAGAATTTGTGCATTACATAAGTACAGTTAAGTAAGACACTGTCCCATGTTCTTCATATCCAAAAATGCATCTTTTTTTCTTTTTCTTATTAATTTATTTTGAATTATCAACAATCACTTCCATATGCTTTTGAGTTTAAAATTTTTCTCCCCTTCCCTTCCCATCTCCTTCCCGAAGACGGCATGCAATCTGATATAGGCCATATACATACATTCCTATTAAACATATTTTCACATTAATGACGTTGTAAGAATTAGTACCAATAGGAGGAACCACCATAAAGAGGAAACAAAACGCAACAGAAGAAAGAAATGGTAAATAATATGCTTCGATCTGCATTCAAACTCTTTCTTCCTTCTTTGTGGGTAGCATTTTCCATCATGAGGCCTTTGGAGATGTCTTAGATCCTTGTATTGCTGAGAAGGGCTAAGTCTATCACTATTAGTCATCGCACAATGTGGCTGTTACTGTGTACAACATTCTCCTGGTTCTGCTCACTTCACTCAGCATCAGACCATACAAGTCTTTCCAGGTTTTTCTGAAGTCAGCCTGTTCATCATTTCTTATAGTACAATAGTATTCCATCACATTCACATACCACAACTTGTTCAGCCATTCCCCAATCGATAGGCATCCTCTCAATTTCTAATTCTTTGCCACCACAAAAAGAGCTACTACAAATATTTTTGTACATGTAGGTCCTTTTCCCATTTGTATGATCTCTCTGGGATATAAGCTCTAGAAGTGCTATTCCTGGGTCAAACAAAAATGCATTTCTCATTCATACTTTGGTAAGGGAAGGCAAGGGAATAAACATTTATATCGGCAAATAAAAAAGCCTGAAAATTTTTAACATTCATTTTTAAAAATTTTGAGTTCCAAATTCTCACTGTCCCTTTACCCACCCCCAACCCATTGGGAAGGTGAGCAAATAGACATAGTAATACATGTGAAATAATGCAAAACATTATTTATTTTTAACATTCATTTTTAAAAGAGAATTCTGAAAACTTGTCAAAAAAGGGATATACATAGTTTACAGTATTGAATTTGATTCTGTTACAGATGATACCTACCAATATATCACAAAGTACTAATGGCATCCATATTAAATTGGTACTTTATGTTCTAGGGTAAGATAAACTTCAGGCAAACCTCAAACTTCACACTTCCAACAATCTTGATATTTCTATTTTTTTGTAATTTTTTATATTGGATCACATTATCCAGATCTCACCTAACCAGAATATAGTAAGAATCAGAGAATCAGAAAGCAAGGAAAAAAGGCTTTGCGCAGCCTGCACAAAACAAAAGCTACAAAGTCTATGAATTAAAACACCCTTGGAATATCCAGCCTAAACAACAGGAATCTCCTGAGGGAAAGAGGAAAGAACTTGGTAGAAAACGTGGGACAAACCTTTGGTGTAACAGCATGGAGCTCTTCAGGGCTGTTGTGAGGAGCATATGAGGTAATATTTGTAAAATGCTTAGCACAGTGTCTGGCACGTAGTAGGCACTATAGAAATGAGAGCCATTATTATTATTTATCATCATTATCATCTCTGTACTAAGCACAATAGTAGGAGGAGACCTTGTAACACAAGTTTAGGTGCTGGAGGCTGGGACTGGGACAAGCCTATGATATGATTGTGTATTGGAGTGGTGGAGGCAGAATGTTTTAAACCTATTATTGTACGTAGGGTTGACTGCCACTTAGGCAGTCACCACAGGGTAGCTGCTTCCAATTCCTTCCCAGCACCTGTGATTGAAAGCATGCTTATAAAAGACAGTGTCAAAATGTTTTCTGATGTTGGTGGTCTTGAGACTATCCATCTTGTTTCTCAAAAAGCCAGTACAAGTACATGGCACAACTGAGATGATTTACTTAGGAAGCAGAATGAGAGAGGGTCAGGGAGCTGGAAGAACTAATGTACTCTTGAGAGTCTTGGGTTTATAGCACTGTCTGTCTTTCTGTGTAAATCCCTGGGGCTTAATTCTGTGGGATTCAGAAACATGGGCCTTGGTCCTGCTAACGATATTCCTGAGAGTAGGGGCCTTTTTGTCTGGTCTGTGAGCAAGGGTAATAAACCGAGGAATGTGAAAGGGCTTCTTCAATGACAGCAGATATGAATGTAGATTAGATCCCTGTGTTAAATATGGCCCCAGGTTCAGGAGATTTGGTGGTACCCTGAAAAGGCTCAGTGTAAGCTTTTCCCTTTCATTAGCACAGAGGGTAGGATCAAGTCGTTTTCACCACTTGGCTTTTGGGTCATGCTTAATAACTGTTCTCAAAGGGCATGAGATCACCAAGGGATGCTTCCCTTCAATTTGATAAACACGTATTGAGCACCTACTATGTGCCAGCCACTGTGCTAAGTGCTGGGGATACAAATAAGAAAAAGATAGTCCCTGCCCTCAAGGAGCTTACAATCGAATTGGGGGAAAAACAACATAGAAAAGGAAGCTGAAAAATGAGGGTGGGGAGAAGAAACAAACAGAGCTACTGATGGAAAATGGAGAGTATTCAGGCCCAGCTTGCTCACTTGCCCATGCCAACATCAGGGCTACTGTTTTTCTTCCTTCTTATGGCAAGGAAAAGTCCTTAGGCTCAAATTTAGTGTCTACATATCATTTTTACTTTCTTTATATGCAATTTTAATGAATGAATTCAATTCAACAAACATTTATTAAATTCCTACAACATGCCAGAAGAGAAGCAGTGAGCTATAATGAAAAGAGAAGCTGACCTCTGAGTTAGGAAGGCCCGGGTTCAAGTTTGGCCTCTGACATATACTGGGTCTATGACCCTGGGCAAATCATTTAACCTCTCAATGCTACCATCTGTGGCAAAAATTCTGAATAGGGGCATCCTGCAATCCTGTTTTGTTCTGACTATTTCTTTGATTCTCAGGATCGATTACACAATGTTAAACAGGCTGCCTTGCCAATAAATATTACTACTGGAGCACAGTGTTTTGGCATTTGAGAATTCCTGTCCAGCATTCTGTGCTACAGTAAGGGTCTCAGAGTATAGGGTACATTAACTTGACTGGAAATCTTTGCTTACTCCCTCACTCATGGGGCCCATGGCGTAGATGACAGCTTTGAGGAATTTGAAGATGAATCAGTTCAAATGGAACCAATGAATAAGAGTGATACTTAGAAATATTTGGTTCTCTACATGCAAGATACATTTAATACAAAGTCATAAAAAACTAAGTTGAGGTTGTACATATTAAGAGACTCACTGACATTCTAAAGTCAAAATTAAGTGGAAAGACTATGTTTAGACCAATTAACATCTCTTGCAATGCCAATCTTAACGCCCCCCTTTCCAATAGTAAAATAGACAAAACGGATTTAGAAAATATCCAAATCAACACTCACATACTAACAAAATTTAACGTGCACCATCTCAAAGTATGTATAAAAAGATTAACACTCTCATCAAAAAGGACTGATAAATGTTCTCCCACTGCATAATAGTCAAAAGTTTACAAAAGTACTTCTGGGACAAACAGACATCATTTCACAGAACAATAATAACGCTGATAACAGATACACCCCTGGATCAAACATAACAGTAGGTTACCACTGGATGGAGACTGTGAAACAACTGAGATCTAAGAACAGAATGAAAAGGCCTTTCATGTTCAATATGTGCATAAACTCCATCCATAGTAGTATGTCAAAAGGAAACATTAAGCAAATGAGTCAGGTGGACTTTGTTTACAAAAACAGAGACTGTTCATGATATGAATACAAAGGGGTGGATCAGAGAAGTCATTCTTTCTTCCCACTTTTCTCTTGAGTTTCTTGCATAGTGCATGTAGCAAGGTGCATGTGTGTGTGCTGCACGCCCATGCCCACGTGGGTACCGATGGGAGAAGAGGGAAATTCTCCACTCACTAAAAGAAGCCACAATGAATGGTGCCTTGTGGCAGAAGTACAATATGTTTGCAGAGAGCCTGGGAAGGGAAGAGAAGGGAAGGGAAAGATATTACTTCCTGAACCTCAATCCTCTTTGTAGAGGAGAGAGGATTCCAAATCCCCTACATACCATGATCCTAGAATTTAGCCTCTTGAAGAGAAAGATTTCCAAGATAGCACCAATTCTCAGAGTTTCCTTGTGGGTAACTCCTGTTTCAAGGGCTCCTGAGTTCAAAAATTCTAGTCATTGAATCTTCTAGTGAGAGATTTCCAAATGCATTTTACTTTTTTGGAGAAGGAAGAAGGCAGTCCACATTGTTCCTGATGTAACATCCTACTTGGAGTCCAAAGCAACTAACAGCTCCTGCTCTTTTTTAGCAACATCCTGGCTAAGGATTTCCAACTGAGCCAGATGCTTAGAGATGGTAGAGATCAAGTATCCACATCCCGCAGACCAACATCTTGCAGAGTGCGGTACAGCAACATCCATCAGAGATTAGAGAATGAGCTCAGCAATAGCAATGCAACAATATGAGCAGTCCTGCAGCACCAGAGCTGTGAACTGTTTCTTCTTACAATGCCCTGGCCACATGTCTTCCCCATGTGTGTGCCTCTCATCATGTTTGCTCTGGTCGCTCTATGTATGTGCCTCTCTTTTCATGAACATGGCATTTATCCATTCTCACAATTGGTACTAAGTGTATTTGTGTGCCCCAGGTTTATTGGAAAGATGTTCTGTTGCTACTTTTCTTACTACACTATTTCAGTAAATTATCATGTTTTACCAGACTATTAAGGGTAAGCATATTTGCAAGAGCTAGTGAATGATAGTTTTAGAGGTACGAATCCAAGGGGTACCTTGAACATAGAGTATTCATCTTCCATGGAATCTCATCCAGTGAGTTGGACATTGCTTCCAGGAACTAAACAGAAATTACAGGAAGTTCATTCATAAGGGCCCTGAACTTATTGATTGGTGTAGACTCTGCAAAGAAATGGTAGAAATTGTACAACATAGAGCAGACTTTTAGCACCTACCAAATATACCAATGGAGTTAGAAGTATACACCAGAAGCTGCCTATTTTTCATAAAGGAACAGATAAAAAATATTTCTATAATACAAGTACAACCGCCTCCCCACAACCTTTGAGAACTCAACAAGTAAACTACTGGAATTGGAGCATGCTTACTGACAAAACCATTGCTCAAAGTTACACTTATCTAACACTGACCTACAAAAATTTAATAACATTTTAAATAGATATCACCATACTGAATGCTCATAACTTCTAAATTTTAAAAATATAGACAGTAAAAGAAATTAAAATCATGCAGGAACAGTAAGAAATACATATTATAGCTGAAGCATTCTCCACTTCACTGAATCTAGAGAAAACAAGTTTACATCCCAAGACTTTCATTCCATTAGAAAGAGGAACAACAAAAATAATTTTATCTACCTGTGCAATTATCTATCAAACATTAAACACAAAAGAATAAGATCAGTATAGTGACTTGTCCCTAGGCCATTTCTATCTGAACTCCACTGAACAGGATGAGAAAAATGAAATAATAACAGCTCACATTTTTATAGTGGTTCCAGATTTTGCAGAATGTAAAAAAAAAATCCTTTGATCCTTAAAATGAAACTGTTAGGGAGGTGTTCTTATTATTCACATTTCATGAGGGAAGAAACTAAAGCTCAGAGATCAAATGACTTTTCCAGGATCACATGGTTAAGTAGTCTCTGAAGTAGATTTATATCCAAGTCCAACACTTTACCTACTCTGTGTCTGAGGTAGAGTGAATATTCAGGTTATTTGGTTTCTTGGCCCACAGCTTATTGTAAGTGAAAAGGTCATGAAATGAGTTAATGTGTATAAAATGCTTTATATACCTTAAAGTGGCATAAAAATGCCAGATATTATTATTTTTCATTATCATTGGCAGGCAAACAGATAGCTTTAAGAACTGAATGAATGAAAAGCATTTATTGAGCATTATGTGCCAGGCACTGTGCTTAGGACTGAGACAGACATACAAAAATCAAGACACTCCTTGTTCTCAAGAAGCTTACATCCTAATGGTGGAGGAAATACTTATGGGGGGAGGGGGGAGGCTAAAGAGCGGTGTTTTGGTTTAGGAAGACACAGAAATGTTGAATGAAGTCATAGGGAAGCGGGGGAAGCAGAGGGGGAAAAGTTTGGAGGATGGGGGCAGTGGCATGGCATGAAGATACATGAAGCGACAGTTGACATTTAGGAAGAATATAAAACCTTTTAAAAAGCAAAGATAAGAAGTCAACAAGCCCAGTGATTTAAGGCCATTTATTTTAAGCACAAACAACCAAACAAACCATAGTAGGCCCTGAGGGCATCATTGTATTGCAGCACAGTGCAATAATTGCTATCCATAAAGCAGCATTGTGAAATGGAAACAAAGTTGGACTTGGGAATTAGGAGACTGGGGTTCCAACCCCTGCTCTAACACTTACTCGTTTTGAGACCAAGCTTAAGAAACTTCTCTGAGTCTGCACTTTCTCATCTATTTAATCATACGATCATGCATCTAGTGCTTAGAAGGTCTTCAGAAACCATTCGGTCCAACCTCCCCCCGCATTTTACACAGGTAAAGTAACTGGGGCTCGGAGAGGCGAAGTGACTTGGTTGGATCTGAACCCAGATCTTCTAACTCCACAGCTGGCCAGTACTCTTTTCCACTGGACCACGATGCCTCCGATGATTAATCAATAAGCTTTTATAATGTACATTTGGGGATAATAATGCATGGAAGTTGTGAGAAAAATTCTCTTTAGAAATTAAAGTTGCATGAAAGTGTTGAGTGATAACGATGAGTATTATCGGCACTAAAGTTTGGGTCTGGTTTACACACAATGTAGAAGTCAGTTTGTTTTCCATATTTCTGAACCACTGAACTATAGTGATGACATGACTGTCATCTCGTCCACATTACTGTGCTAGGATTCATGAGTATATACTTGACAGTAATGTCAAAAATGACTATAAAATCTTGCCAGCCTTTTTATTCTCAAGGAATGTTACAGAAATGATTATGGTGAGTGTTCTACCTACCCAGTTTTCTTATCCATCAGTTATTTCTGAGGCAATCCCTTGGATCTGATTGGTCTGTCCAAAATTTGTTTATGTAAATGCTTCCATAAGAGTTCATATTAATTACATTAGCTCTGCGATAATTTGATAGTAAAAAAACCCCCTGTAAATTATATTGATTACTTTCTCAAACATTCGGGGGGGGGGTAGGGAGGGAGGGTGTTAGGAACCTGCAGCCTCAATACCACATGTGGGCCTCTAGGTCCTCAAGTGTAGCCCTTTGATTGAATCCAAATTTCACAGAACAAAATCCCTTAATAAAAGGATTTGTTCTGTAAAAGTTGGACTCAGTCAAAAGGCTGTATCCAAGGACCTAAAAGGCCATGTGTGGCCTCAAGGCCACAGGTTCCCCACCCCTGGCTCCAGACCATTCTTAATCCAAATGCTCATATCTGGGGATCCACAGGTGATTACTATGTTCTCAGTCCTGGGCTTAGCTATATATTTCTAATCGAATAGGATCATTTGAAGCAAATATAGTACAGTGTTGAAAAAGCATTTGATTTGGAGTGAGAAGAGCTGGGTTCAAATCCTGACTTTGCCATTCACCACCTGTGTGACCATCTCCCTTATGTTCTCTGAATCTCAGATTCTTTATCTTTTAAAAAAAATAATAAAGGTGTTTGGACTGGTTGGCCATCTAAAATTTCTCTAAGTTTTAAAACTATGATCCTATGAATTGTTAAAAGGTACAATATTTGTAATAACTCATAAGGTTGTTTTGAGGATCAAATGAGATCATGTCTTTACCTTGTAAACCTTGACTATATAAATATCAGTTATTACATTAGGGTTTTCTCTCTTGGTGGGTATAAGTAGGCTGCAGCATATTTCTAATAATGACTTTTGCACAGTTAATGATGTAAAGCATATTATCCATGAAATATATGATCAGAAGAGGAGGTGGGCTGGCTATATCTTAACCGTGATGGCTGGTGTGCCAGTGGTAGAAGGTAGAAGTGTTCTGTCTGAACAGATTCTTACCTTACAAAGGTTAGTTTTTATATAAACATTGTTAAAGATGAAGTAATATATGCAATTGAACTTTAAGCACATTTATCATTTAACACAATACTTGTCATTAGCCAGTAGAAAAGTATTTTATATCATAAAAGCCTATTCATTTTCATTGATTGGTTAGGTGACTAAACATTTTTTAAAATGAATTTCTGTCTCTTAGAAAAAAGCTTATAGAATTCTCCTATTTTCTACCACATATTTTTATGAGTGAGCATTTCTACTTTATTCTTATTTAAAAATAGAAATAAACTTGATTAAAAAACAGATTTAAGTCTGCATTTGTCTGTGATAAGATAGATACTGAAAACTTTTGTTCGAACCAAAAAGACCAACACCAAATTAGGCTTGTATATTATTATTATATATTAAACTTCTTCAACTTTGTAACTTAGTTCACTAAAATGTTTATTCAACAGAATTTGTAAAATAAATAAATTTAATATTAAGTCTTACAAATAATGGTAAACATATGACTTGCTGGATTACTTCTTTTAATTCTTAAAGAATGCCTAACAGAATATTTGTAAATATTTTATCATTATCATTTTTTAGTATTTCTGTAATTGTGGGTAGAATAAAATGTATATTTTGTTATTATACCTTCATAATGTAAATTTTAATTTACTGCATTTTGGGGGTAAAAGTCATTGGAACAAAAAAAACACTGGAAACCACTAACTATAAGAACACATACAATAATTGCTTCTGTAGAAGATGCATGGGACAGCATGGAAAAGGATGGAAACATGGGATAAAAGGGAATTGAGTTCTGTACTGATGGAAGAGAGCGTCTATATAAACGAGAGAAAAGATCCACGGAAATATATTTTTCTCATTGTATTTTGGCAATTAATATGATGTATTCAATTATATATATGAGCTATTGTTGAAGTTTTGTCATTATTTACAGATCATTATTAGTCTAGATTAAACAAGGGAATGAAAAGCAGCATGGCATAGTGGAAAGAATGCTGTTTCTGGATTCAAAGGCCTGGGTTTGGTTTCAATTTGATTCGACAAACATTTATTAAGCTTACTACTAGGAAGGAACTGTATACTAGGGTTATCATGACAAAAACAAAACAACATTGGCCTTGAGGGAGCCCGGAAGGAACAAAACAATACAAAACAGGTATAATAAAAGATAATTAGAGGGGGCAAAACATTAGTAGCAGTTGGTTTGATTAGGGAAGTCTTCACAGAAGAAGTGTTGCCAAAGCTAAGCCCTGAAAGAAGGCAAGAATCTTGAGAGTCAGAAGTGAGGAGGAATGAATTTCAGGAACAGGAAACACACAGAGATGGGGGAGGGAAGATCCAATTCAGGAACTGCTAGCAGTTGATTTGGGCTGATGGTTCTTGTACGGGTCAAGTATAGAGTTTGGAAAAGTAAGTTCAAATTAGATTACGAAGGTTCTTAAACACCAAACTGAATTTATACTTTATCCTAGAGTCTCTGGAAAGCCATTCAAAGTTTCTGAGCAAGGGGCACAGTTAGGACTTTGCCTTAGAAATATTATATTGCTGGCTATGTTGAAGATGGATTGGAGAAGGGAGATATTGGGGTTAGAGACCTATTAACAGGCTCTCTCTCCCTGTACCTGAACTCTAAACCTTTCCTTTGTCCTCATCATAGCTTCTGGTCATTCCATCCTTACCTGCTTTCCCAATTTTCACCCCACCTCACTTTTCTTCCTTCCAAATCTTAACACTGTGGTGAACTACTTCAACTGTATCAGTTCGACTGTCCTTTATCCTGAATCCTTCATTCCTTTAACCATACTATCACCATTGAATCCTCTATTCTAACAAAGAAAAACTTTTAAACCAACTGATGGCATAACTGCATCTAAAAGCATGTACTATATTCTACTTCTGTAGTTACCTACCTCTCTACTGAGAGGAGGGAGGTGTGTCTATCATCAGTTCTTCGGATCAAGACTGGTCATTTCAATTAGTCAGTTGACTAAGGTCATTTGGTTTAGCAATTAAGAGATTATCTATAACCTTACAAAGAGGACATTAAGTTAAAAGGTAGAGTCAAAAGCCTGACTGGAAGGCTTTGAGAAATTAAGAGGGATTTGAGGAAGTAAAGACAATGACTTATGGCTGATTTTTTTAAGTTTGGCAGTGAAAGAGAGGAAAAATATAAAATGCTAGTTCTAGGGAGTGGCAGAGTCATAGGAGATTTGAAATAAAAAAATAAATAAAATTGTATTCCTGGGTTTTATATTCCATAGCTCCTTGCCCAGACGGTGTTGCTAGGATAATGGGAGGAGCCTCTGGCAGACACTATCTCAGAGCTCACCTATTGGTGATGCCTTTTGAATTTGTCTTTCTGGGATTGTTTTGGAGGTTTCTGAGAAGCCAGAAGAGTTCACAGTGCATCTTGTTCCCAACACTCAGGAGGGTGTGCAAAGGCCGAGTTAAGGGGCTTGCAGATAGCTGCCTCTCTTCTGCCACAAAAGAGGCCTCTGAAATCTTTTAATTACTCTAGTAATCTTGATGAGGTTTGGAAGCTAAGGAGTGAGGCTTTCCTTGGAGTTGGAACTGATGGGACATGTTGGTGAGATTAGCCAAAGGGAGCTCTGCTTTTTTCCTAACTTGGTTGTTAAACACAGATTAGCTCAAAGTTAGCTATCTGCCAGGTGAGGTAGTGGACAATATCTTCTCTTTTCAGGAGAGGGTTGAACTTAGGGGATCAAGCCAGCCCTAGTCTCCATTGCACGAAGTTGGGAGGCTGTTTCCTTATAAATGATTCCCAGTTTATCATTATTAGTATTACTTGTGAACCTCTTTCCCTTTTATATAAAAGAAAATCCAGGGGGTTCTAAATACTCATTTGGTGTGATTAACATGGCAGCAGGCAGAAATTTAAGATGAGGTTTTGCTCTCACAGTACACACACTCCTGCTTCAGTGGTTGACATACAAGGGAGGAAGAACGGACACTGATTTTATCAGGAAATCCCAGAAGAGTGGAGGTGTATTGTTATACTATCAGGCAAGCACAAGTTTCCTATTAACAGGAGAGCCTATAAACTATACCTTATAGGTACATATACAAACCCCCAAAACCCAGGGAAAAAAAAAAAGAGAGCCAAGTAGGGGAAGGAGGTGAACATGCTGCCTGTGGCTTGCCCCTCTTTGCAAACCTTTAAAAGGAAATATTTCTTAAATTCTTTATGTTTTCTGCAAGTGAGAGGACTTAGACTCAAAGCAGGATCTTTAGTTACCAACCTTGTTTCTGCTTGTCACCTCCCAACCCTCACTCTAGTCCATGTTTTGATGGGGCATCCCATAAAGGGAAATGCTCCTCCTTTGAAACTCCAAATGTGGAGATATGCTATTCACATGCTACATTTCACTGAAGTATTTTGTTATTATATCAAGTGTTTTTCTGTTGGGTTTTTTTTTTCTGATACAATGGCAGGTTTGCTTCGGACAGAGGTAGTGGAATTTTTCCAGAAATGACTTTTGATGGTCAGATAAATTGATGGTCAGAATAATTCTTCATAGTGTGGCAAAGAGCAGAATGGGTCCCATGTATGTAGTGAGGCTCCATGTGGAGCAAGAGCGCTGTCCTTGTGTGACTTGAAGGAAGGCCAGATAGATATCTCTAGCTTCTTCTCCCCCCACCCCTTTTCCACGGAGATATTCCTGCCAAAGGGGAAACAGAAGGTTGGGGCGGGAGGCTATCACTCTGCTTTCCTCAGAAAGAGGGGCACCAAGCTAAAACTATTTTTTTCCTGCTCCCTTAAAGATTGTTTGTGTAGGGAATACGATTAGGTTCCATCTAATTTCTGATTGCTTTGTCACTTAGGGCAAAGGGGAGACCCCAAGCTCTACAATCCAAATCTTGACACCCTTTCCCATCTAATACCAGTTCCATAATGAACATATAGAGAATAACAAAGAAGCCCATTTATACAAATTGCAACAAAACAGAAATCAGAGAAGGTAATACATAGGGGAATATATACCAGACAATATGGACTGAAGGGACTCTCCCATTGGGAGCAAGATAACTCAGCTCTATAAAGAAAGAGTGTTCTGGATCTCACTGGAGGGAACTACTTCCTGAAGTCTCTAGAGTAGGAAGCTAAGAATAGGGACATGAGAGAGACTGTCAGCACCACTCATGTCTTCCCAGAGAATTTTCCTTCAGCAACCTTTAGTGGGGCTAGCCTCTTCCATCTCTTCTTTCCAAGTGGGAAGCCAGGGGTGCCAGAAGCTACTTGCTGCTTGAAGAGGACTTGAAGCTTGGTGATCCCAAAGCGGAGGACTCTCGCTTGAAACACCCCAAAATGGAGATTGGCTGAGAACTGAAGCTCTGGCACAGGGCAAGGCCTTCATCTCCACCAATAAGGAAAGAGGCCCAAACCAATGAGCTTTGGGAGAGGATTCACATGAGGATCACAGATTTAGAACTTGGAGAGATTTGAGAGGCTTTCTAGTTCAGCTTCTTTACTTTAAGGATGAGGAAACTGAAGCTCAGAAGTTGGGAGAGTTATTCAAGATCACAAGAATTAATAGTAGTGGTCAGTATTGACCTCAAATTTATGCTCAGTCACTGTACCACAATGGCTCAGAAAGAGTACCTACTGGACTTTAAAATGTGGCTGAGCACAGGACTGGTAAAACAGCCATCGCTTGGGTATTCTCAGATTTTGGTATTTGGAATGAAGGTGACTTAAACATTTCGGAAGGTGTCCAATGTAATTTCTAGCCTCCTTTTGACTATCAAACTTATGAAAGAGCCAGAGAACGTTTGATGGAATATTAACGTGAGCAGATATAGATAGGCTAGGCAGGAGTGGATGGATTGGAAAATTGGGTAGGTAGAATATTCACCGTAATTATACATACACATTCCTTATAAAGAAAAGGGCTATCTAGGATTTTACTGAGTCACTTTTAACATCACAGTGTCAAATCTGTACTCATAAGTCCTAGCATAATCATATGAAATCAACTATTCAAGCATATGCCATATTACAAAAGTTTAGTTGTTTAGAAGTTTATCAGTATCTTGAAATATGACTATACAGAGAATGGCAGAGGGGGCAGCTAGATGGCTTAGTGGAGAGAGCACCAGCCCTGGATTTAGAAGGACCTGAGTTCAAACCCGACCTCAGATGCATAACACTAGCTGTGTGACCCTGGGCAAGTCACTTAGCCCCATTGCCTGCCCCCCTCCCCAAACAAAGAAATAAAGAATGGCAGATCTAAAAAACACTCACTGCACCATACTCCATTAATAACCTGCATAATCAAGTCCAATTTCAATTCTAAAAATGGTGGAATAAGTAGGATTCTGTATACCTGCTCTTTTGGAAAGTTTTGTTTTCAATCCTTTGGAAAGCTCTTTTGAGATTGTCTGAGCCATTTCTAATGTCTTCAAAACAGCTTTCCAGGAATTAATAGTATAATTATTATTAATATTATTTAAATGTCAGTTAAATTTATGAAGTACTTTACATCTATCAACTAATTTGTCTCACCAACAACCCTGTAAGGTTAAGTACTTCAGGTATTATTCCCATTTTACAGAAAAAGAAACCGAGGCTCAGAGGGATTAAGAGATTTTTCCCAGTATGTATCCAAGGTTACATTTCAACATAGGTTTTTTCAACATCCGAAGTCTTTAGAGGAAAATGTATCTCTAAACACCTTCATGAACAAGAGAAAACTAGAACAAATCAATGAATTGAGTATTTAACTAAAAAACCATGTGTCCTTTCCACTCCCTTCCCTTTCTAATAGCTCCCAATTGCCCAGATCATACTGGACCATGGAGGACCCAACAGAGTAGGTGCCATTGGGCGCCCTTCCCCTGAGCATTCTTACCAATGGCCCTCCTTCACTCCCAACAGGTTGATGACCTCCTTTAGAGGCAACCCACAGCCAGTGCCCTACCATGGCCCTCAGGGCCACTCTGAGTTATACCTCTCTTATGCAACCTATACTATTTAGACGAGCAGGGAATCATTGACTACAATTAGGAATGATGAGACCATCAGTCCTTACCATCTGTTCTACCACAATAGCTTACAAACCTGAGCACTGCCATCCCACTTACCAAGGCATTCTAAGAATCTCTAGGTTTTCCCATCCATCCTGAAGCTGAATGGTCCTTTAAGTGTTATTTCCTCCAACCAAAATGTGAGCTCCTTAAGAGCAGGATCAATTACTTTTTAATTCATAGTCCCGAAGCTCAACACAGTACTTGCCTTACATTAAGGGCTTAAGAAATGCTCATTCAGTGTTCTCCTGGTTCTACTCATTTCACTCTGTATCAGTTCATATAAGTCTTTCTAGGTTTTTTTGAAGTCTGCCTGCTCATCCTTTCTTACAGCACAATAGCATTCTGTTACATTCATATATCACAACTTGTTCAGCCATTCCCCAATTGATGGTCATTCCCTCAATTTCCAATTCTTTGCCACCACAAAAAGAGCCACTATAAATATTTTTGTACATGTGGTACCTCAGGGTCGTTTTGATTTGCATTTCTCTAATCAATAGTGATTTAGAATATTTTTTCATATAACTATAGATAGCTTTAGTTTCTTCCTCTGAGAACTGCCTGTTCATATCCTTTGACCATTTATCAATTGGGGAATGACTTGTATTCTCAGAAATTTGACTCAGTTCTCCATATATTTTAGAAATGAGGCCTTTATCAGAGACACTGGTTGCAAAAATTCTTTCCCAATTTTCTGCTTCCCTCCTAATCTTAACAGCCAAATTGTGCGATGACTGACTTTGATAGACTTGGCTTTTTACAGCAATGCAATCTAAGACAATTCCAAATGACTCAGGATGGAAATTGCTATCCACATCCAGAGAAAGAACTATGAAGGATGAATGCAGATGGAAGCATACTATTTGCTCTCCTTTTCCTTTGTTGCTTTGTTTTATTGCTTCATTCCTGTGGTTCCTCCCATGATTTCTAATTGTTCTTTACAACAATTGTGGGAAAATAGCTTAATATGAATGTATAAGTAGAGACTATATCAGATTGCATGCCGTCTTGGGGAGAGGAAAGGAAAGTGGAAGGGGGAGAAAATTTAAAACTCAAAATCTTATGGAAGTGAATGTTGAAAACTAAAATAAATAAATTATAAAAAAAACCTGAAATGATCATTCATACACCATGCTGCCTCTCTCAATTGTTATTAGCTCATGACCAGGCATTATATAAAGACTTAAAAGATAAGCAGCTTTTACACACCAATGATATGCTTCAATGTATTGTTTATAAGGTCAGGTTTTGTACACTTATAATTGATAGTGATAATTGGCAATTTAAAACCAGTGACAACCGATGGCGATGGCTAGCTATAACTGAATCCAGCTATCTCATTTTATGTGACTGAATGATGTAGGATTAGACAATAATAACCTGAATCATACTCAGCAACAGCTAGACTTTTACTCAGGTAACTTGTTCTGATATTAGTTCTGAAAATTGTAACCTGATTATCTTAGTAATATTAGAAAACCACAGAAATGATTGAAAGATGGACAACTGGGATTATTCTCCCTAGTGGGAAGGGGAAAAGAGTAATTGATGGTCTTCACTGTGGTCAGCAAAAGTACATGAAGGATCACTATAAAGATGATAACCAACTATTCACTCAACAAACAAGAGACGATTGTTATTGCTGCTGTTCATCATTGATTCTTCGATAGGACAAATGACATCACAAAGGTAATGCTTGACTTGCTAGTGAACTGGATTTAAGTGAGACAGAGCTGCACAAAACCTAACTCTTTCCTCTAGTCATCAGAGTCAAGTGGCTAAGTCAAGACAACGGGTAACAGCCAGAAGATTGGTGTAAATTGCAATGAAGAATGTATGTCCTGACAGTAAGTCATTTTATACTAATCAGCTGCTGAAATAATTTGTGTAATCCTGTTTTTCTTTAATCCTTTTTTCTTGAAGACAAATCAAACAATCATCCAAATTTGGCTTAACTAAGGTAGAGGGGTGGTTGAAGAGAAGAACATTTTTTTTTTAAACAGAGGCAGGGACTGTTATATTGAGCACTTGTACTCAATACCCAACTTAATATTTATTTATTCTATTTGTTTAATACAATAAAGTTTGTTGCTAATGACAAGTCGGGTAAAAAAAAACTCAATAATTTATTTAAAAATGAGATTTCAAAGTTATCTTTATAAATTCTAGTAATGAGCTGACATTAATACACTGAAAATCAAGCCAAGTAATTCTAAAGGATAAAAAGTGCCACCACAATTAATATGTAAGAAAGCATAGCTATCCAAATACAACAGATTTAGTGGCTTATAGGAACACCAAATACATTGGACTTCAGGAATTACACTCTCATAAAAGTACTACAGGTAAATCTGTTTTATAAGGCCTTTTTTGATATTCTATTAATTAAATGACTTTGTACAAGGTCAAAGAAAGACACTAAAAAGCATCACATTAAAGATCTAACATGAGATTGAAGTTGTTTAAAATGAATATTATAAAGTCATTGATTAGGGATCAGTTTTTATCATAGTACTACACATAGTTTAGAACATACTAACTAGAATCAAATTAAATTATATCTAAAAAACAAATCCAAAGGAAAATAATTATTAAAAGGTCCAGAGTAAGTCAGAGAGCAACTACATATAATATAGCAGAAAGAGTCCTGGACTAGGAGTCGTAAGAGCTGGCCCAGCTTCGTAATTTATAGAATCAGTATTAAGTACCTGAGAGTTCTAGTTCAACCCATTACTCACAAGGTCTTGAGGCCTCAATTTCCTTCTGTATCAAACCTTCAAGTAAAAACCTAAAAGATTGTTTTAAGGCTCAAATGAGAACATATGAAAGTGCTTTAAAAATTGTTAAACATGACAGGATTTACATTTGTACTATCAGAAAGACAGCAACAAAAGTGTTGCATAGCCTGTCCTGTCACTAACAGATTTTCACACAACTACAGACAATTATTTGGTTGAAAAGACAGAAGAAAAACTAAAAGAACAATTTTATTGCCGTTAAGTACACAAAGGGGTATTCAGAAATCATACGGCATTCATTCAATAACAGGGACAGGGAAGAAAATGGAATAAGCATTTATATGTAGACTACCAAGTGCCAAGCGCTGTGCTAAGCACTTTACAAATATCTCATTTAATCAATAAAGTACTTATTGAAGACCTACTGCACTGTAGTCTGTCTGTGTACAGAAGAATACAAATGAAAACAAGTGCCTTTGTCCTCCAGGGAGTTTGCAGTTTAATTAGAGAAGTAAGATATAAATAAAACAAGGGACAGTTACAAAAGCTTTTTACAAATTCATGAATATATAATAACATGGTACAAATTGTATGCGTTAAAGGCCATGGAACGTTCACCGTGGAAAGGGTTAGTCAGGAGGGTTTTTGAAGGCTGATACGTTGGCCTTTGAAGGAAATCGTGGGCTTTATAGGTGGGAAGGCATTTCAATGAATAGCAAATAGTTTAGATGCTCAAATATAGGTTAAATAAATTGAAGAATACCATAATGAAAGTTGGACACAGCTTAAGAAAGACCTGTATGAGTATGGAGCATGTGTTCTTAACCTTTTTTTGGGTCATGGACCATTTTATCAGTCTGGTGAAGCCTGCTGACCCGTTCTGAGAAGGCTTTTAAATGTATGAAATAAAACACATGGGATTATATTATTATTATATAAATTCTATTGAAAATTATCAAAATTTTTAAAAAGTTCATAGACCCTAGGTTAAGAACCCCTGCCCTAGAATAATCCTTCCCATATTTCAACCCACCAGCCCATACTGCTCAGACACCATTTTCTGCTAGAATCTCTTCCTGATGCCCCTAACTGTTAATGTCATCCATCCTATGGCACTTTGTCTTCATTTTATGTGTATTATGTGCATTTATTTTATGTGGCACAGTGGATAGAATGCTGGGCCTGAAGTCACGAAGACTCATCTACTTGAGTTCAAATCCCAGCCTCAGACACTTACAAGCTGTGGCGACCCTGGGCAAGTCACTTAACCCTGTTTGCCTCAGTTCCTCATCTGTAAAATGAGCTCAAGAAGGAAATGGGAAATCATTCCAGTATCTTTGTCAAGAAAACCCCAAATGGGGTCTCAGGGAGTTGGATATGACTGAAAGAAATCAACAATAGCACAATATGTATATTATGTTGTAATAGTTTTAAACTACAGGCTGTATATATATATACATATATATATATATATTTTTTTTCTGTTCTTAGAAAGTAAGCCTGTGAGGAAGGATCATTTTATTCTTTGTACTTATATCCCCAGTGCTTAGCAGGCAGGTGTTTAATAAATGAATGACTGAAAGGAGTGGGGTACTTTACCATTTCTCTCAACTGGTTCCTAGAATCCCTCTTTGGTTCTCTCACCTTAACTCCAAACATCCATGCTTTTCCCTCCTGCTTTCCTGTTCCTCTCCTCTTAGGAATTCTTCTCTGCCTATGGTAAAACTAGAAACTTATATGCAGGGAGTTTCCTCATCTATAAAATGGGGAGCTAGATGATCTCTATGGTCCCTTTTGGCTGTAAATCCTATTACTCCCCTGAGGTTTGTGGGGCTACCGCATGCCATAGAATGAAATGGTTTGGGTAAAATATATGAACTTCTACAAATGGATACAAACTGCTCACAATTTGGTCCCATTTTATTAGGGATCTATTTAGTAATTTGTTGTGATGGGGGGCAGCCAGTCAACTGAAATTAAAGGATACTAACCAGATGTTATCATCATCACAAAGTGGGAGTACTGAACAGGAACCAGAGTGCAGAAACTTCTGGTTTTAGCAATAAACAGTTAAGCAGCTAGACATCTAGTTGTGATTTCCCTCAGGCCTCATTTTGGCAGGAATAAATTCTACCCTGACAAAAATTTGCACCTGACTGGAACATATATGGAGACAATCTCAAAGAAAATGCCCAATTTAGGAGAATGCATTGTCTTGAGTTTGATGTCAGTTCTTTTAACTCATAAATTCTTCCCTTCCATACCTTTTTATGGAGGTGGCTGCTGCTTTCTAAAGGAAGCAATTACAGAGAGCTCTCAAATGATCACTGCCACTCTCTATGTTTAAGGCTCCTAGTTTAAGTGCCATAGGATAGTATAAAAATGGGGGCTTAGTGAAGAAGATTCCTTCAATAATCAACAGTCTCAGAAAGCCCCAATTTCATCACCTTATCTCTACTAGATACTATCACAAGTCTCTCTTATCATTCTACTCCACCATCTACTTTGTACCCTTCTCTTGTCCCATATAACTTGCCCATCCTTCTTTTGTTTGTTTTTGGTCAGGGCTCTCTGGATCACAAGACAGGTACTAGTGCCTACTTGAAGGGAGGAGGTAGGGTGGAATCACTACACTTTTGCTTTCAGCACCTTCTCTTGAAGCATCAGTGCCTCAAAATTCCCAAGAGAAATTGGGGATACCTCGAGTATTGTTTAGCTGGAGGGACTTTATGGGTTCTAGTCCAATCCAACTCCCTCATTTGAGAAATAGTAGAGGCAGTATTTGAATCCAGATTCTCTGGCTCCAAATTCAGAGATTTTTTTTCACTATATTGAAGCTGCAGGTGAAGCTGAAGCTGAATATGCAGAGCTGCAGGATCAGATGGCATGAAAAAAAATGTTGCTGAGCACTTGGTGGGGGACACAGCCATCATCTGTAAGAGTATCATTTCTTTTCTTCTCTCTCCTCCCTCCTCCCATCCCATGTAGGGTTAAATCATTGCTAGAAAGAGAGGTCTTTTTTTTCCTGATGCCATTCTAGTCCTGCAGAATGGCCTTGGGCTGGGATGGTAAGAAGACAGACATGCCCTCGCCCTGTTCTACCTTTCCAGTCTTCTTACAACTTACTCCCCAACATATAGTATTCCATCCAGCAACAAAGACTCCTGGCTGTTATAAGAACAAAACACTACGGGTATTGTCTTCATGCCAGACAACACTTTCTCTTCTCTGCTGAGACTACTGACCTCACTGTCTTCCTTTAAGTCCCAACTAAAATGTCACCTTCCACAGGAAACCTTGCTAACTAACTCTTCATTTTAGGGCTTTCTCTCTTTTAATTACTTCCTCTACATAGTTTGCTTTGTACATATTTGTTTGCATGTTATCCACGTTACATTGTAAGCTCCTTGAGGGCAACAGTGTCTCACCTCTTTTCGCATCCTCAGCGCTTACCACAATGCCTGGCACCCAGTCGATGTTAATTAAATGCTAACTGATTGACAGACTCTCAAGCATTCCTAGCTCCTTCTGTTCTTCGCAAATAACCAAGAAAGTTATCGGTCAAAGTCAGAGACTGAGTCAACAATCCTAGCTTTCTCCCTGCCAAGGTGAGAAGGCTATTGGAGAGGTCATAAATGGGGAAGAAGGTCACCACGAGAAAAGAGGGCGTTGGAAAGGAAAGCCAGGGGATTGGGGGTGTCCATGCAGTTAGTCACCTGGACACACATGGCATCCGAGAAGTGCAGAAGAAGAAAAGCATTTACGAGCAGGGGTCTTTAAACAAGCAAGCAGAGGAGGGAGGGGCACCTAAGCGAAGAACCTGCTCAGGTGTTGCAATCATGGTGGGGTGGGGGGGCGGTGCGGCGCAGGAAACTGTTCTAGCCACGTGACCACAGCGTAAGGTCGAAGGGAGGCCTGGCCCATCTTCCGTCGCCCGCGGCCGGCCACCGCTTCGGCTGCGGGGGGGGGGTCCAATCTTTGCAGCTCCTGCACCTGCTCGCCCCCCGGGCACGGCCAGAGCTCTCCGCCTCCTGGGCTCCCAAGGGCGCCGCGAGCCCCGCCGCGCGCACGCGCATGCTCACCCGCCAGGGCAACCCGCGCGCCCGCAGCTTCTCCACTCGTGGCCGGGCAGCCGCTGTCTCCTTCCTCCCCGCTCGGCGCCGGCGCGGGGGATGGCCCCACCTCCCGGCGTAGACCCCTCCCCCTCGCAGAAATCTTGGGGACTCCCACGGAAGTCCTTTTTTTTTTTTTTTTTTTTTTTTTTTTTTTTTACAGAAGACGCCCCTGCGTCCGCTCGCTGGCTGCGTGCCGCTAGGTCGGCTCGGCGTGTAGCTGGAGAGGCGGGACTTCCTGTCCCGCGCTCTCTCGTCTTCCGGCTGGAGCCGGAAGACCCCCCGCTCCTGGAAGGAGTCAGAAATTCCCGGACGGGAAGGTGAGACATTCCGAATCGTCCCGGGGAGATCAGGAGGTGGGATCACCTTGCTCCAGCGCCATGGTGAGTCCGCGTGTTCAGGAGCGCGGGCCTGGGTGCATGTCGAGGGGGGAGGTCCAGGCCATTCCCTTCCAGGCTCGGGGGGAGGCGGGTGAGACCCAAGTGAGCAGCCCCGGAGGCGGAGCCCACCCGGCTTCTGGTCCTGCTCTGCAGGTGGCTGTGGGTCCCGGGGCTCCAGCGGGGGCGTCCCTCACTGTCATCCTCGGGGGAGGAGACCGCTGGGTGAGATACTAGCAGGATTCCCACCTGCGTCTCACTCAAGTTCCCACCGGGAAACGAGCGAGTTTGAGGTCGAGTGCAAACCTGCCAACAAATATCCGTTAAGTACCCACTGTGCGCAAAGTTGAGGCAAGGCGAGGACCTTGATCTCCCTAGTCAGAGCCTCCGGATGGGCAACCTTCTGCGCCCATGGGAGAAGACCCATTCATCCTCTGACCAGAAAATGGAATGATTTTTAAAAATCATTCTTAGAATACAAAAATGGATGCAAAGTATTTCCTTCACGTAGTAGGTCTATTTTCCTTCTTTTGGGTAAGAATAGTAGTAAAATTAGCCCCCATCATCTTTGAACTTGAAAGGGATTGGTGCTTGTGTAAAAACTGTTAGGCTGTACCAGCATCTGCAGAAACTGCCTGCCCTGGGTGAATGTTAACTTTCATTTGATACTTTTTCAGGGCCATCTGTTTGGAGCATCCAGATAATGTCTAGGGTGTTGGGGATTTTTGCTTATTTTTGATTTTTGCAACTTGTAAAAGACTTTGAGGCTAAACCTTAGTGGACTGTATTAGTTCATATTTTATACCTGTTCTCATTTGTCCCTTAGATTGTAATATACTGCATTATTTAATGTACAAGTTGGCAGTATGGCATAATGGAGAGAGCAGTAGATTAGGAGTCAGAGGACTTGTGTCTGAATCCAGTTTCTGCTATTTACTTCTGACCTTGGGCAACTCACTTAACCCCTTTGGGCTTCAGTTTCCTTATTTTATTGAGTTTAAATGACCTTGGAGCTCCCTTTCAGCCTTGAATTCTATGATATGGTATAGTTTACCTCAGTGAATAATCCAATTAGGTGAGTTGCCACACAGTTTTCTTCAGAAAACGTGTTCACTTGCTTATTGAGTTTACATAACTTATAGGGTTAGACTTTTCTCAGGGTAACTTCATCTTGGAAAAAAGTGAAGGCTAACTTACATAATTAAAGACCAAAAAAGTGAATACATATATTTGTTCAACATATTTTAGAATACTAAAAGTAGTGGGCCACCCAGTGAAGCTCTTAAAAGGTAAATCTGAGCCCGAAAGTTTATTAGTTTGATATTAGTCTGCCTCTGTGAAATGAGAGTTCTTTAAAAACAAAAGGATACACTGAAAAGTAACACTGATTATAAGTCATGCTCAAGTTGTACGTAAACCAGTCATGAAGGGGGAAAGTATAGCCTATCTCCAGCTATGTGTGTTAAGGATGAAAATATGAATAGCTTCTGTTGAACATTTAAATTAATGGGTGGGTCATGGATCCATAATAGACTTTTAAGGGCAGTTACGATATCAGTTATATTGGATGAGCAATCATACCATGCCACAAAGAATCCCTTCAAGGATGGAATAATGAACCATATTATCATAGGTCTAACACACTAACATTTTTTTTATGTTCTGTCAGTTAATTTTAGCCTTAGTTTCCCTATCAGTGAAGTGGGCTAGAAACATATCCCTACCTGCTCCTGGGCTGAATCACTTAGCTTTTGTGAAAGTGAAAAATGGGTTGATTATTCGAGTCTAAAATTATATTCCAGAGAGTTTAATACTTAGATTGCTACCAAAAGTGATATGTGTAACCTTTATAAAACCTAAAGACTTTGTTCTTAATGAACAAAGGAGAATATACCATATATTTCTATACTATAAACTTTGATTACTGTTGCCATTGTTCAGCATTTTCAATTTACTGGAATTTGCTTCTTCTATAGTTTACTTTTCTTCATTTTATCTCCATTTCCATAGTTAGGGATGTTTATGTTTTTAGTTCTCATTGCTGTAACCTTAAATACTATGCTGATGTACTTTTTTTTCTCACAGTTAATTAATATTTTTAAAAGTCAAGATGTTCTGTTTTCCTTTTCTCTGACATGTCATGCCTCCAAATCAACTGGTACATGTAACAAGAACAGTATTCCTGTTATGTTAACAAATGCCCCCCAAAAGGCCCAGAATTATTTATTTAAGCTCCATTTTTAGAAAACTTACCAAAAAGCTTACCAAAGGAGTAAAAGGCTAAGGTCTTCTCTGGTTATGTATCAAAAATAAAATGAAAAAATAAATAAAGCCTGTTTATAGAACATAGAAAGTAGTGTAAATGACCAGCTTACAACACTCTTTTCTACAAGTTAGTAGTACAACTATAAATCTAATCTAAACTATAAATCTAATCATTTTACCATTGAAGATTAAATTATAATTTCCTTTTATTTAGAACTTTTTACTTCATTAACAATTGTGAGGCCATTTTTTCCTCTAATATATATTCTGTATATATCATATGTATATATATATATATGTCTCTTTTGCCAACTTCAGAAAAAAAATTTAAACCTAATAAACAGACTTGATTCTTGAAAATCAAAGGATGTTTAAAAGCTCAATTTAACCAGACATTAAGTGTGCAATGTAATATGCTAGGTCCTGGTAAAAAAAAAGGAGCCCTATCCAGAAGAACATTTTTTTTAATATAAATTTATTTATTTTTAGTTTTCAACATTCACTTCCACAAGTTTTTGAGTTCCATATTTCTCACCCCTTCCCCCACCCCAAGATGGCATGCATTCTGAATATCCCTTCCCCTAGTCTGCCTTCTCTTCTATCTCTCCCTCCTCCGGTCTCTTATCCCCTTCCCCTTCTATTTTCCTGTAGAGCAGGATAGACTTCTGTACCCCATTTCCTGTATTTCTTATTTCCCAATTGCATGTGAAAACATTTTTTTTAAAACATGTTTTTTAAAACTTTGAGTTCCAAATTTTCTCCTTCCTCCCTCCCTCCCTACCCTCATTGAAAAGGCAAGCAACTCAGTATAGGTTGTACATGTGCAGTTATGCAAAACACTTCCATAGTAGACATGTTGTGAAAACTAACTCTATTTCCCTTAATCCTATCCTGCCCTCCCATTTATTCTATTCTTTCTTTTGACCCTGTCCCTCCTCAGAAGTATTTGCTTCTGATTACCTCTTTCCCAATCTGCCCTCCTCTCTATCATCCCTCTGCTCTCTTGTCCCCTTCTCCCCCTATTTTCCTGTAGGGTAAGACAGCTTTCCATACCCAATTGAATGTGTATGTTATTCTCTCCTTAAGCCAAATCCTATGAGAATAAGATTCCTTCATTCCCTCTCACCTTCCTGTTTCCCCTCTACTGTGAGAGACTTTTCTTTTCTGTTTTTTTTTTGAGATAATTTACCCCATTCTACCTCTCCCTTTCTTCTCTGAGTATCATCCTCTCTCATCCCTTAATTTTATTCTCCAGATATGACCCCTTAATCTTCAACTCACCCTGTGCCCTCTATCTATCTATCTATATATAATACATATAATTTTTTTCCTTCAACTACCCTAATACTGACAAAGTTCATGAGTTAAATATCATCTTTCCATGCAGGAATGTAAACAGTTCAATCTTAATAAGTCTCTTATGATTTCTCTTTCCTGTTTACCTCTTCATGTTCCACTGGAGTCCTGTATTTGAAAGTCAAATTTTCTATTTAGCTCTGGTCTTTTCATCAGGAATGCTTGAAAGTCCTCTGTTGCACTGAATAACCATTTTTTCCCCTGAAGGATTATACTCAGTTTTGCTGGGTAGGTGATTCTTGGTTGTAATCCTATCTCCTTTGCCCTCCGGAATATTATATTCCATGCCCTGTGGTCCTTTAATGTAGAAGCTGCTAAATCTTGTGTTATCCTGATTGTGTTTCCACAGTACTTGAATTGTTTCCTTCTGGCAGCTTGTAATATTTTCTCCTTGACCTGGGAACTCTGGAATTTGGCTATAATATTCCTAGGAGTTTTCCTTTGGGGATCTCTTTCAGGAGGAGATCTGTGGATTCTTTCAATTTCTATTTTGCCCTCTGGTTCTACTATATCAGGGCAGTTTTCCTTGATAATTTCTTGAAAGATGATGTCTAGGCTCTTTTTTTGATCATGGCTTTCAGATAGTCCAATAATTTTTAAATTCTCTCTCCTGGATCTATTTTCCAGGTCAGTTGTTTTTCCAATGAGATATTTCACATTGTTTTCTAATTTTTCATTCTTTTGGATTTGTTTTACAGTGTCTTGATTTCTCATAAAGTCACTGTCTTCCAATTGCTCTATTCTAATTTTTAAGGAAGTATTTTCTTCAGTAATCTTTTGGACTTCCTTTTCCATTTGGCCAATTTTTCTTTTTAGGGCATTTTTCTCCTCATTGGCTTTTTGGACCTCTTTTGCCATTTGGGTTAGGCTATTTTTTAAGGTGTTATTTTCTTCAGTATTTTTTTGGGTCTCCTTTAGCAAGCTGTTGACTTGTTTTTCATGATTTTCTTGCATCACTCTCATTTCTCTTCCCAGTTTTTCCTCTACTTCCCTTACTTCTCAAAATCCCTTTTGAGCTCTTCCAAGGCCTGGGACTGATTCATATTTTTCTTGGAGGCTTTGGATGTAGGAGCTTTGACTTTGTTGTCTTCTTCTGGTTGTATATTTTGATCTTTTTCACCAAAGTAAGATAATATAGTCTGACTCTTTTTGCGCTGCTTGCTCATGATCCAGGCCAATTACTTTAAACTCTTTGTTAAGGTAGGAGTCTGCTTCCAATGTGGAGAGTGTACTGTCCCAAGCTTCAGGGGTTTGTGTAGCTGTTTTCAGAGATACTTGTAGGGACCTGTAAATTTTCAGTTCTTCCAAGGTGGTATGATAAGGGGTGAGGTGTTTACTCCTTTCCTGGCCTGTGACCACAAGTACTCCTTTCTGTCCTGTAACTGTGAGGAGGGGTTCCTCTCTACAGTCACTACAGGCTCCACTACACCAGTGCTCCTCCTCACCCCAGCACCGCTGCCCAGAACTGTGACCCAGATCCACACACAGGCAAAGCAAGAGATTCCTGCCTCAGCACTGGCAAAGAGATCCCTGTAATCCCTCTCTGATCAGCCACTGGATTCCCCCTCAGTCTGTGGGCGGAAGCTTGGGAAGCAGCTGCCCCACCCAGGGCCAGGCTCTTGGGGAATGGAGCTGAAACCCCGCCTTCCTCTCTGAGCACCAACAGAAACAGACTTTTCCCACTGACCTTCTAAGTTGTCTTTGGCATTCGTGGATTGAGGAGTCTGGAAACCTCCACAGTTGCCTGTGATTCAGTCCTCTGAGGCCTGCTCCAGGTTTGCTGCTGGCCTGCGCACCTGTGCTGTGCTCCCAGCCTGGAGCGATACACCTTTCTGATCAATCATCCAGGTTGTCTTGGGCTGGAAATTTGTTTCACTCTGTCTTTTTGTGGGTTCTGCTGCTTCAGAATTTGTTTAGAGCCATTTTTTATGAGTATTTGGAGAGGTTTGGGGGAGAGCTCAAGCAAGTCACGGCTTTCACTCCTCCATCTTGGCTCCGCCCCCCCCCGAACATTTCTAATAGAAACATGGTATTACAACAAATGGCAGCCTTTAGCAAGATTTTGTCAAGGATTGAACAGTCCCTACTTGCACTCAAAGTTTAAATCACAGTTCATGAAATAAACTTGGCTATACACTTAGAGTAAGAAGCTGTGAAGGAGTGAGGCCTCTTTGGGTGTCAAGTCACAGGGATACTATTTTTCTGAGCCATGTAACCATATGGCTTAACTCTTTGAAAGAAATAACTTTAAAGGTTTAGTACTATGAATACTTTAAGAGTTTTAATTAGGATATGTTAATATTACTTTTTGGCAGATATTATTTTAATAAACTGGTTGCCAGGCATAGTGGCCCCTACTTGTAATCCCAGCTACTGGGGAGGCTGAGGCTAGAGCGAAACAAATCCCCTTAGTGAAGGGATTTGTTCTGTAAAACTTGGACTCAGTCGGAAGGCTTGAAGGAGCTTGCGTTCAAATAGAAGACATAATATGTGTATGTATGTGTATACATACACATATATGTTTTCATACACAGGATGTTCCAAAGTCTTATTGTGGTTTTAGGTTTTAATAATGAGCAAATTCAATGCAAAGTGGCATCTAGTGAAATTCAGGAAAGACTTTAATAGTGGTGCTTAAACTGAGTTTTACAGGAAATCAAGGATTCTGAGGGCTGGAGATCTGGAAAAAGAATGTCTCAGGAATGTAAAGGAATGGAGATAGGAGAAATGTCACCATCTGTGAAGAAAAAGCAGTAAAACAGTCTGGCTGAACCACAGAGTAGAGAGAATTAACATGTAAGAAGACTGGAGAGGTGGGAAGAAGTCAGACTGTGAAGAGCTTTATGCCAGACAGAAGAGTTTAATATTTGATCCTAGAATTAATAGAGAGCTGCTGAAGTTGGTTATTTGTTTGTTTTTGTTTTTAATGAATGAATAATTATTTATTTAGTGCTTACTATATGGAAAATACAAGTAGGAAAGTAAAATAGTGCCTGCTCATGAGGCCCTTCTATTCTAATGGGGGAGTCGACACATAGGAAAGATTTAAGTTGGAAAAGGGCCAAGGTCCTTGGGGTACAGCAGCAAAGCAAATGTTAATGTTTCTTTCATATAATTTCTACTGATAAAATCATATCAGTTTCTGATAGTGACCTGCGTGATGGTGCCAAGGTCTTTGGTGTCAAGAATTTTCTTTTTTGGTTCTTTAGTAGCTATGGCCCCTGTAGGAGCAGTTATCAGGTAGCATCACCAGAGAGGTTGCTTCCCAGGATGGCGGCTGGGGGCACTGAGCTGGAAGCAGTGCCACTCCCAAGGCTCTTAAGTTTAGGGTCCTGGGCTGTACACATCAAGAGCTAAGGGAAGATAATGCTTAGGGTAGTTGTAGTGGTTTGACCTGCCTGGCATAAGCTGCCTCCTGTCTCTCCCACCAGGTGCCTGGCTGCTTCTGCTAAGCTGACTTGCCTCCCCTGTGTGTGGAAGTTGTGGGGATGACTAGTCCCTTCTCAGGAGTTGTTTCTGCCCAATGATGGCTATGAGGGCATAATCAGATGTGTGTTACAGGAGAAGAGCCACTTTGGTGACTTTGTGGAGGATGGATTAGAGTGGGAAGAGACTTGATGTAGGGAGATCAAACAAGAGGCTATTGAAATACTTAAGGTGAGAGTTGATGAGCAACTGAACTGGAGTCATAGTGTGGAAGTACAGAGAAGATGAGATGTTGTAGGGATAAAAATGTGATTTTGCAACTCATTGGATGTGAGTGGTGAGGGAGAATAAGGAGTTGAAGACATCACTGAGCTTGTGAATCTGGGTGACTGGAAAGATACTGATGCCCTCAACAGTAATAGGGAAATTCTGGAGAGGGGTGGTGTTTAGGGGAAAGGTAATGTTCTTTTTAGGGAAGTTGTTTTGGATTCCTATGAGGCATTCCAGTTCTAGTTCAACACATTTCTAGTCTTCTCCTTTCTCCTTACTACAATTCTTCCTTGTCTCATGCTTGTGTACTTTTCTTATTCCTCTTATTATCTTGTAAACATCTTGAGGGTAGATAATTGTGGTTGTTTTTCATTTTGTGGATGTTTAATATATTTGTTGAAATAAATGGTGTGTGTGCCATTAACCCCCTACTAGGCCATAAGGTTCAGAAGGGTAGGGACCCTCTGCCCCTGACATGTTTCTTTATATAATAACTATGTGCTAGGCACTGTGAGGAAAGGGAAAGAAAGGGAATAGCATTTATATTGCACCTATTGTATGTGAAGCACTGTGCTAAGAGCTTTATAAATATCTCTTTGATCCTCATAATAATCTTATGAGGTAGGTGCTATTATTATTCCCATTTTGTAGTATGGCAAACTGAGGTAGGCAGTGGTTAAGTGATACCTAAGATGCAAGATGCTCAGCTTCTGTAGTCTAGTTTTATTGAATCCTGAAATTCTAATCTGTGAGTATAACTCGGGATGTTTCATCATAAAACTAAACATGGGTAAAAATACTGTTTATAGAGATTGGAACAAAGCCAAGGTAAAGTTGCTGCAATGAAGATCAGCTTACGTTTGAACTGGATGACCTCTAAGAGTTTTTCTGTGGTTTTAGATATATTTTTGTTGGGTATACTTGGATGTTTTTAAACAGATTTTAAATATATTGATTTCATTGTGTTAACGTGTATATGATGGAGTGCTTATGATGGAAGATTTGTTCAGAGCTACAAATTGGAGTGCCAGTATCACTTCCCTGTCATTTGTGGAATAGGTAGAGATCCAAGTCATTGATAGTGGCTCGTGTGGAGGCTTCCTTCAATATAGTGGGAAGGGGATCTACAATAAGAAGCAGTGGGCATCAGGGACTTTACCATTATTGAGCTGGCTCCTATTGCTAACAGTCTTTTTCTGTGCAGAGTGAGGGAGTTGGACTAGTTAACATCTAAATTCTTTTCTAGCTCTTAAAGTTATATGATTGTGGTATTAAGGATGTGGCCTGCTTTATACTTTTTACTTTTGACCAGGATTTCCCTTCTCCCCATCTCATTGCAAAAGCATATATTAGCATTCTTTTCTACCATTTCTGTCTTTGGAGTAAGCCCCTGTTTGGATGTTTTATAAGAGGTTTCACTGGTAGTTGCAATGGGGAGCACATAGGGTGGTGGAAAATCTTCCTTCTATCCTCCTTCCCCAAATACTTCCCTTTTTGTTTTCTCTTAATAGAAAAAAAAACTCTTTGGGGTTTACTGAGTAATCTTGGGAAGTAATGGTCCCCTTCATTGATGATCTTCAAATAGAATCTGGATGATTATTTGTTGGGAATATTATAGAAGGAATTTCTATTAAGCTGTTGGTTGGACTAGATTAGACATGGTAAACACCCCTGAGTGAGGCCAAACCAGATTAAAATGTTCATTGGAAAATATTTAACAAAATAAATACAGATACAGTAAATATAAATAATATTAATGTGCCAATAGCAGGATCCTTATTATAATTTAATGACCTCTGTTTCTGTTTGGGTTTGACACCCCTAGCTTAGCTCACCTCCGAGATTCCTTACAGGTCAACGATTCTATGATTCTGCCACTTAGGTAATCCAGTCTTTGGATAAGTGGACTGAAATACTTGTAGTAAGATTCATCCACTTCTCAGAAAAACTCCGTGGGGGCTGAGGAAAGTGCTGAATAGTCTATAAGAAAGGTAGTGGAAGTAGAAGAATGTTTTTCTTCCCTTCCCCATTATCAGTGTCGGTCAATTGCAGACTCTCAAACTCCACTATTGTCCTGCACTTAGAAGAGTGGGGATAGGATTGTAGGATTAGTGGGGCAGGTGGAGGGGTGGGGGAAGGTTAGATGAGAAGGGGTTATGTGTATGTTTCAAATCCCCAGTGGTGGGAATTTCTTTTTCTTCCCTGATGTATGTTTTCTTGGAATGTCTGGTGGTCTCCTGAGGGAAGCATCCTTTCGGATTGTTGTGTGTGAGTGTGCACTCAGTACCAGTGTGCCACATGTGCTTAGACTATAGAAATGGCTCTATAGGAAAGTACTTCAAAGGAGTTGTCCAGACTTTTAAGGACACAAGCAGCAACCAGTATTTGAGTGTCCAAGAATACCTGGAATGTGCTGGGCTGTGATTATTTTGTTCCTTTGATAAGCTAGTGTACTTAACTTTTTTTAGATAAGCAACAGGTATTTTTGAAATATCTTTGAATTACTTATCAGTCATTTTATGTGGTCATATAAATAGCACCCTTAACAAGGAATTAAGTTGATTTTTATCATAATATACATTGCTACAGAGCCCAACAATTGACTAATGACTTTTGGCTTTGCTTTCCCTTTTCTCAATGTCAGAGCCTCCTGCTTGATTTTAGGAAAATTAACCTGGTTGCTGTGTAGTGGTACAATAAAAAAACTTATAAGGAATGTTTAATTTTTTTTAAAGGCTGAGAAAACATTAAATAACAAAGAATAAACAGATAACATAAGGGAGAGGGCATTTCTAAGATATGAATGAGCCTGGTATATTTCTGACGGTGTAGCTCTATGTTATGTGCTCTTTAGGGACTTTGCTTGTATGAAGCAATTGGGCCTTCAATAGAAAGTTGCGGGAGAAGGAACAGATGAGAAGAGACAAGGACTTGATTTTACTAAGAGAAGGAGAAAATTATGTAAATGAGTTGAAGTGGTTTGGACTGATGAATTGGGGTAGAGGTTCAATTTGTGGAGGAGAAATTTGGACACTGTTTCTGCCTTTCTTGTATATCCTTAGCCTGGCCCACATGGCCTCATCTAGAGCACTGTGTTATACCTCAATTTAAGAAGAACATTGATCAGTGGAAGAGTATCCAGAAAGGGGTAGGGGGGAGCAGTTGGTATTCCCATAATACCCACAGAGGATATGCCTACACCTTCTGAGATGGTAGCAGCTATTCATACTCCTTGGAAATATATGAGAATAATCTACGGATGATGTCAAGAATGTGTATATAGGTAAAGAAAGAAGAGACTTCTGATGGTGTTAGGTACTCCTGAGAGGTAGAAAGGAAGACCTGCATTGACCTTAGATGAAAAATCAATATACAGCCTTCCCAAAGCCTGCATCTGGAATGTGACTGATTGCCCTCTTAGACTTATAAAATCAGAAAATGTTTTAACATTTTCTGAGATTTGCATTAGAAAAAAATGATACTAGAAGAATCTGGAAAGAATCTCTAGGGATTAGGAAGACCTGAGAAGGAAACTGAAGGGCAGAGGTACTACTTACAGCACTATAGTTGATTGAAGTTAAGGAGCATAACAGAGAAAAGTAGGCTATAGAAAATGTATATTTGCCTTGAAGATAGTATTGGGGAACTGAGATTTGGCTTATGGGACCATAGTTCATAATATAGAGAAGGAGCCTGTTTAGGATTAAGAAAAATATCATTGTTCCTAGACAAGTTGATGTGACTTTAAACAGAAAAGGTCAGGGAAGGTAGAAAAGTTCCTAGATAGAAATGCTAATCCAGACACTCCAGCAGGTAAGGTGAAGAATAACATTTAGAGGTTCCCAATATATTTCAAAAGACACAATGACTGGGAAGAGGGTCAGGGACAATACTCAAAAGTCTGTATAGATGCATGGAATATGACTAATAAAATAAATTAGAAATATTAAAGATAAAGATAAAGACATTGATAGTGGTTCACGATAGGAATGTGTCAGTTGTGGAAGCATAATAAAACCTTTTTTAGTTCAACTGAAAATATTAAAAATTATTTCTCCTTTGTACACTTACCTGAAGAAAGGAAACTTTATTTAGTAAAATTTCTCAGATAATAATGTCCTTTACTAAAATTCTTTTCTTCATTCTCTTAGACCTAACTTCTCTTATGAAAGTGTGTAAAAGGTCAAGAATCAACTCCAAGGCTCCAGAAAATAGATTATCAATGATAAACATAAAGAAATAGAACTGTATAATTTTATCATGTAGTTAAACTTTCCTTGTTTAAGATTCCTATGACTTTGGAGGAGATATGTAATTTAGATAAGAGATGATCCTTGCCCTTGTGAAGATTTATGATTTTTTAGGGGGGTGTACTACATAATATTTAAAATTCTCGATGAGCTGACAAAATCTGCACATGAGGAAGATGTTTGGTGGTGGAATATAGCATTTGTTAGCAGGTAGAGAAAGTGCATTTAGCTTGTATGAAGGCCTTTACTACGGGTAGTATCAATAGTAATAGAGAGGAAAAGACAGATGCAGAGATTCTGTGGAATTACAAAGGGCAAAATCAGTTGGATAGAAGAACTTTTAAACTTAAATTTTCACACTTTGGGGAACCTATTAGAACTGCCCCAAAGTGAAATTAACTTTGTGGTGGTATCTTCTTTACTTGAAATCCTCATGTGGAAGCCAGGCAACTGCTTGTAGGAAACAGCTAGCATTTATATAGTACTTTAAGATTTGTAAAACACTTCGCAAATATTTCACTTTGCCCTCACAACTCCTGTGCATGGTAAGTGCTATTATTATCGCTATTTTATAAATGAGGAAACTGAGGCACATAGGTTATTACATGTGTGGTCATGCAGAACATTTGTAGGAAGGATTCTTGTTTAGAAATGGGTTGGATTAGATAACTTTGGAGGTACCTTTCAACCCTGATTCGGTGGGAAAGGGGAAAAAAAATCAAAGAAAATCCCAAGATTTTGGACATGAAAGAATAGGTGACTGATAATATTAATGATAATTAAAGTGTATCAGAAGGAAGAACAGGTTGGAGGTAGAAGATCATTTGGTTTTTAGATATGTTGAGTTTGGTTACTATTGGGACAGCTGGTGAAGTAAGACTCCTGGAGGTAAGAGTGTTTGAATTAGGCTTTGTAGGATATGTAGATAGGAAAGAGTGAAAAGACCTTCTAAGGATCAGGAACAGTGTTAACAAAGATAGAGATAAAAGTCTTTCTAATAAGCTTTTGGAGATGAAGGTCAGGAGCTCAGAAAAGAGATATGGGTTGGACATAAATATTTGCATATTAGTTGAAGTTGAGAGTAAATGAGATTGCCAAGGGAAAGAATAGAAAAGGTGGTCAAGGGTAGAACCTTGGTGAACACACATTGGAAAGTGATAAGGCAGGCAAGGTAACAATATTGTTTGGAAATACAGGGTTTATAGCTATTAAAGTTTAAAAATGTATTAAGACTTGGAATACCCTGTTTAGGAAGAGTATGATATGTCTGAAGCCAAGGGAGGAGAAATATTCAGAAGGAGGTGGTGGTGATTAGGGTGAGCTCTTCAAATATGTTTAAGAGGAAAAGTAGTGAAATAACCCATTTAGGGTCATAAGATCATAGATGGAGAACTAGAAGGGGTGTTAAAGATTGTTATGTTGTATTCATTTTAAGTTAGGAAACTGAGAGCCAGAAAAGCACAGTAACTTTTACAAGGTTACAGCCTTACACGGTGCATGATGTTATTGGGGGGCATTGGTGACCTTTGAGAATTTAGATTCCATAGGTTAATGGGAACAGATTTATCACAAATGGAAGAAAGTTCTTCCCAAGCCCCAAGTCTTTGATAGGAATCCAGCAGTGTGATGCCTAGATTGGGAGGGAATCTAGAGTTAGAAGCTATAGAGGACAGGGCTTTCTTTGGGTTAAAATTGTCTCAGTGATACTTAATTGAATTTTGTTGGTTTCTGTTATCTCCTTTTTAGTTTTTTTTTTAATTTAATTTCTTATTTTTAGGCAGTTGGGGCTAAGTGACTTGCCCAGGGTCATGCAGCTAGTAAGTGTTAAGTGTTTGGTCTGAGGCCCGATTTGAACTCAGTTCCTCCTGACTTCCGGGCTGGTGCTCTATCCACTGCACCACCTAGCTGCCCCATGTCACCTTCTTTTTAAATGAAAGGATTAGACTAGTTAAAATCTAAGATCCTTTCTTTCCAGGTCTCAGAGTTCCATTATTGTGTACCTTCTTTGTACTGTTAGCCTTATTTCTGGTTGAAGTTTTTCCTCTCACTGTCTTACTTCACTTGTATTCCTCCAAATTGCCCTATTCCAGAAGTAAACAACTTGCCCTTTGTAAAGCCATACAGGTTAAGTTTTCCACTGCTAGCAGCAAAGTGTAGTGGGGGAGGAAGGTGGAACTTTTTCCTTCTTTCTTCTTTTCCAAAACACTTCAGTTTTTTCATGTAATAGTAAATGACTCTGAGGAATGACAGAAGCCAGTGAGAGCTTTTAAAAAATAGAATGGATTGTCTTGGGAATTCATTTCAATTCATCAAGATTTATTTTGTGCATGCCCTGGATGTACAAAGACAAAATTGATATAATCTTTTTCCTCAAGGACCTGAGATTGTATTGCAAGAGCTGCTAATGGAAGGAAGTTCTGCTCTTCATAGGTGGTCTTCAGATGGCAGCTTTATGACTACATGCCAAGGATGCTATAGAGGGCATTCCTGTTTAATGATCAGTTGGAGTAGATGTCCTATAATGTCCTTTCCAATTCTGAAATTCTCAGATTCTGAAAGTTTCTGAATGAAGACATTTAACCACTTTAGTCTTTATTTTTCTCATTTATAAAATGAGGGGGTTGGATTAGATGGCTTCTGAGGTCTCTTTCAGCTCTAAATCTGTGATGCTCTCTCTGGTCCTATGGCATAAGACAGATGAAGGCAGGGATTTTTGAGGCCTGAATATGATTGTAGGCAGATGAGATTGGGCCAGTGGAAAGGGAAAGGTAGAAGTTGCATGAAAAAGAGGGGATGTTTGTTGGAGTAAGAGCCTAGAGGAGGCAGGGAGGAATGAGATTGAAGGGGGAAGTGCATAGAAAGAGGATTAGCTTTAACAAAGAATAAGAATGCTTCATGCTCTGAGGGTAGCAGGGAAGAAGAGCCAATAAGTAATAATACTGAGAAATTTTGAGAAGCAGAAATGAATCAAAAGTGATCTCCTTGGATGTTCTCAGTTTTCTCTGTAAAGTAGAGCATAAGTCATCTGCCATAATTATGGCTTTTGGGTATGTGACTGAAATTTTGATAAGAGAAGAAAAGATTTGTATCAGTTGCTATAGTGGATAAGATAGGGAGTTATCTCAAGGAGGAGGATTTATAAAAACAGTTGAAATTATGAACCTTAAACTTAAGATATGGAATCACCTTAACATGATGACTTTCTGAATTATATAGAGAAAGAGAATTCAAATCTGTCTGAAGCAAATATGGTTTTGATCTCTAAATCTGAGAAATAAAAATTAGACATAGGGAGCTGATTTGTTTTATGTGTTGTAAGAAACTCTCCTGGATGAGGAAACAATGTTATTGTTGGTCAGTTCCTTCTTTTGACCTTGCCTAGGGTCACATATCCATTATGTGTCAGAGGTGGAACTTGAACAGGTCTTTCTGGTTCTGAGTTGGATCCTTTATCTACTATCTGCCTTTTGCCTGCTTTCTTTACCATCCTTCATTTGCCTTTTCTTTTTAAATTTTTATTTTTCTACAATAAAGTGATTTTAATGTTAATTTAAATATATTCATCTTTAAGTTAAAAACATTTTCTTTTACTTAAGCATTTATAGTGGAGAATGATACAATGTTATGTTGCATTAGAATGGGGCATAATACATAGGGATGTATATTCTTTCCATACCACTTCAATGCACTGTACTATCATTTTCCTTTCTTCCTTGTCTCATCCCAGAAGTAAGCACACAACCCTCTGGAAGTTTTGTGAGGAATTTTACTGCTAGCAATAGGGAGGAGAAAGAAGGAATATAAAATCTTCTTTGTATCTTTTTCTCTTCCGTTTATTGTGTTTGTATATACTCAGTGCCTAGTTCAGTACCTGGTACGTGTTGTTGTTCATTTGTTTCAGTCATGTCCTACTCTTCATTAACTCATTTGGGGTTTTGGCAAAGATATTAGATCATTTTACAGATGAGGAAACTAAGGTAAACAGGATTAAGTGACTTGCCCAGGATCATACAGCTAGTAAATATCTGAGGCCAGATTTGAACTCAGGAAGATATGTCTTCCTGACTCCAGGCCTGGCACTCTATCCACTGTATCACCTAGCTCCTTAAAATAAATGTTTGTTGATTGATTTGGTCTTTCAAGATGAGTACTGTCTTCTTTCTCATTTTTGATAGCAGTGACTAAAAAAGTTTTAATTAAAAACAAAAAAAATAGAAGGAAATAATAGAATCTTAGAAAGAGAAAGAAATATAGCAGTCAACTAGCCCAGCCTCCCTGCCAATACAGAAATTCCCTAGCAGGTGTTTGTAGTTTATACCTTAATTGTTCTGTATTAATGTGTTTAGTACTCTGAACTTTATATTCCATTCTTATTAGACTTTCTAAATTTTACAGTGGTATTTCTTTTTTCTTATAAATCTTTTGGCTAACTTTGTCATTATTGTATTTTGAAAGTCTCAGTATTTGTCTGATGTTTCATTGTGGTGGAGAGCTGACTTTGAGAGCTCCAGGGCTTTACCAGTGGATTGAAGTAAGACCTGGCAGGTTTCATTTAAGCTGGAAATTCTTCAAGTATTGCTTAGTGGGAAGATCTCACTGTATAAAGAGAGGTTATTTTACCAAGATGTGACGAATCCTATGACCGAATCAAGAGTACTTGGGCGGGAAAAAAGAGTACTTGAGTTTGATTACTGATTTATTTGTGTGACCTTGGTCAAGGCACTTGACTTTTCTGGGTCTTTGTTCCCTCATCTGTAAAATTAGGGCTTTGAACTAATTGATCTCTGAGATCCCTTCTCCAGTTCCAGCTCTGTGATCATTAAACCTTGAAACAACAACAGAAAAATGACTCAATCCTCTGTAGCCCTCTTTTACTCTTATGGAGTAAACAGTGATAGAGTGAGAGAAACAGGGACTTACTGTGCTAAAAATTACCTTGTTTTTCTGCTGTCTGTAATTTTAGCTTTTAGTCTCCTAATTATGAGATTTAAAAAAAGTTTTATGGATACCTCTTGTTTTTAGAACAGTTATTTCCCTTAATGTGAGATTTTTATCTGTTGACCTACAAGCTGACAGACTGAACCACATCAATATTGGCATCTATATTTTTTTTGTGGTAAGTAACAAAAGGAAGTTGCAGCTAAATGGAAAAATGACTGTGGAATTGTGACAGGATGGCATCATCTCTGGAAGCATAGAAAACCAGATCCCCTGCAAATACACCACTGGGGCTTAGAAATCCACCATTATAAAAAGAGTAAAAAAAGTTACCTATAGACCTCTACCTAGTCCAGGGATCCATAAGGGCCTCCTGAAGCCATTGGAGACTCTGAGGTAGACAAACTTAGGTAGGTGGAGAATAGTACAGGGCAGTCTATGGAAATTATTGGCACAGCATACTTGGTGCCAGTAACCTTGAGTTCTATGATAGGAGACGGACATGTACAAAGACCAACCTTGGATATCCCTGAAGCCCAGTGAATTTCCGAAGGGAACAGTCCTACCCAGGGAACTCAGGTGAGATCAATGTGATACTAGCAGCCTGAGTCCATGGTGGGAGAAAAACTTTTGGCCAGCTTGAGGTATCTCTGAAGCTGGCAACAGGAGCTCAGCACAGCAAGAGGGAGTCCCCAGGCAGTCTAGCACCAGAGTAGCACTGAACTCCCCTGAAGCATGTGCCTAACATTTACCATCATTCAGTACTAGGCAGACCATGACCATGTTATTTAGTTACAGAGCTTGACACAGCCTGCCCACCCCTTTGATATTCAGACTGATAAGATGAACAAACCAAGGAAAACTTTGAATATTGCAAAGAAATAACTTGGATTGAAAAGTGCCCAGGAAATTCAAATGAGAATAGTGATCTCACTACAAGTTCAGGTAAAGCTTTAGAGAAAAAAACAGTGTCTTGGTCATAAACACTACGAGAATACCTGGAAGAAATGAAATAAATGATCCATAATGAAGTGGTTAGGAAAGAATGGCAAGGAGAATTGATACCTTAGGGACCCAGCACTGGACAGTCTCACTCAAGAACTGAATGCTCTGAAAATTTGATTGGGTCAAGCAGATGATGACTCAGGAAGACAAGAAGAAATATTAAAGCAATGAAAAAGAAAAGATGCAGGTATAAGAAATATTATTAAAATCAAGTAACCCAGAAAAAAGGTCAGGGATAGATAATCTATGAATTACTGAACCACTTGAAAATCAAGACAAACCTACCCACCCCCTACCAAAAAAAGTGGATACCATATATCAAGAAATTATAAATGAAAATTGCCCAGAGCTCTTAGAACCAGAATATGAAGTAAAAAGGAAAATAATCAACTCGTCACTCCAGGAAACTCCAAGATGAAAATTCCCAGGAACATCATAGCCAAAATCCAAAGCTTCCATGTCAAAGAAAAAATACTATGAGCAGCCAAAAAAGGAGTCACAGTAAGGCTCATGCAAGATTTAGCAGCTATTACACTGTAGGAGAGGTGAGTTTGGAATATGCAATTCCAAAAGGTGAAAGATAAGAGGTTACAATTGAGGATAGCTTATATGACAAAACTAAGTATTCTACAGAGGGGGAGGGGGATGTAGTGAGAGGGGAATGAATCTTTCAAGACCAAAACTGAATAAACATTTTGACATGAAAGTACACTTGCTATGAGAAACATAGAAGATGCATATTTATTAAATTGAAAAGGGATATGTAAAAGCAGATAGTTTACATGTTAATAGAAGGATAAGAAACATGAGTTCTTAGAATTCTAATAACTTTAAAGGTCATAGAAAAAGGTAAAAGTAACAGAAGGTCTCCTGGTGACTTTCTTGTTTTTGGTGGTCTTGGGAGAACCCCTGAATGGGAGAATTAGAGTTCTACACTGGAGGAAAAAGGAGGAAGAGGGGGAGGAACAGCACTTATCTTATAGTAGTGCATAAGATGAAGAATATATAAATGAAGAAAGGGTGGAAGTAATAGGCAAATGAACCTTTCACTTGAACTAGACAAAGGAAGATTGAACATAATTATACCTCCCCCAATACACACATGCATATTTTGCTGTTAAAATATTTTAAACACAAAAGAGAATTAAGAGGGGGAGGGAAAAGAGAGAGTGGAATCTAAAAGGGAAAATAGGATAGGTAAGGATATTGTTATAAACAAAACAAATTTGAATGTTGGAAAGAGGAATTTGAAAGGAAGATCAAAAGGAAAGGAATAAAGAAAGAATAAGAAAAAAACCCTCTAGAATCAGGGTAAAGGAGAAGAAAATAGCTGTGTGATCCTGGGTAAGTCACTTAACCCCAATTGCCTAAAACAAACAAACAAACAAACAAAAAATCTCTGCTGATTAACTGATTAGAATACAAAGGATTTTGTATGCCATTCACTTATACTTGATATCTTTACAAAAATTGACCGTTTGGGGGACACTAAACATGATTCAAAGAACTGGTGGGTACAAGAACAAATTATAGAAAAATTTCATCAAAGAAAATGACAATAAATGAGACAACATTGCAAAGCTTAAGAGATGCCACTAAAGCAGTTTTTATAGAAAAATTTGTTTCTTCAATCAACCAAAAAGAGCAAGAGTAAGTCAAGTTGGGTTGATAATTAAAAAAAAAACCCCTTTAACAGTAACATATCAAATTCTCAAATAAGCAACAAAGTAGAAATTTTAAGAATAAAAAAAGTTAATAAAATTCTAAGCAAAAAACTGTTTAATTCATAAAACTAGAAGCTGCTTTAAAAAAATCTAGTAGTACAAAGTTAGATAATTTAATTTTTAAAAAGAGGAACATCACCAAATTGTTCATTTCAAAAATGAAATTTATCAGAATAATTTCATCAGATAAATGAATTCATTAGAAACTATTTTTCCTACTTAACATGCTAATGAAACACATAACTTAAGGCAACACTTCTCAAAGTGTGATCCCCTGGGATTCCTGATACTCTTTCAGGGGCTTGCAGGCTTAAAACTTTTTCTGTAATAGTAGTAAGACATTTTAATTTCTAGTAGAATAAATATCAAAGGGTATATAACTCTCATAAACAAAACTCCTTTTGGGTTCCTCAGTAATTTTTACGTAGATAGAGGGGTCCTGAGACAAAAAAGCTTGAGATCTGCTAACTTATAAGAAATAGAGGAATATTTGGAAAAATATAAAATACTGAGATAACTGAAACAAGAGATAGATTGCTTAAAAAGCCAATATTAGATACACAAAAAAAATTAAACAGTCCACAATGAACTGTTGAAAAAAGAAGAGGGGAGAAATCCCTAGTACCAGAGATTTATGAGTAAATTCTGTAATACGTTGAAAACAGAATGCACTCTTCCAGTTATTTCTGTGATACAAATGTGGTCTTGATGATTAAACCAAAAAAAATGGTAGAGAAAGAAAATTAGAGATTAATATTCCTAATAAACATTGAAGCAAACACTTAAAATGAGAAGGATTATTATACCTTATGATTATCTTGAGTTTATAGCAAGAATTCAGAGTTTATTTTAAAAAAAGACAATAAATATTAAAAATCATATAAATAATAGAAATTATAAAAACATGTTTATATGGGTAGATACTGAAAAGGCTTTTGACAAAATCTAACACTTGTTTCTATTAAAAACTCAGGAAAACAGAGGAATAAAATGAACCTTATAATATTTACTAAAATTCAAGAAGAAATGTTATGTATAATGGATAAAAATAAGAGTCCTTTCCAGTGAGATCAGTGGTTAAGCAAAGATGTCCATTATCACTACTACAATTTAATGTAGTGATACAAATGCTAGTTGTAATAAGACCATAAGAAAGAGAAATAAGTATATAGCCTCTCTGTAAAAGTTGTTTACATTCTGTGTCTCCTATTAGACTCTGAGCTCCTTGAGAGCAGGGAACTGGTTTTTTTCCTTTCTTTGTATTCCTTGGACTTAGCATAGTGTCTGGCACATAGTAGTCATTTCATAAATGTTTACTGACCATTTCAGCAAACAGAAGCATCATTTTTTGCAGATGACATGATTTACTTAGAAAATTCTATAGTCACTCCAAAAATAAATCAAAGCAATATGCTCATTAATATTGCAGGATATAAAATAAATCCACGTAAATTATCAGCATCCCTGTAATTTTACAACAAGAACCAACAGGAAGAGCTAGAAAGAAAAATTCCTTTTGAAATAATGATAGAAGCTATAAAATATTTGGTGGTACATCTACCAAGATACTCCCAACAACCGTATGAATCCAACTATAAAACACTCTTTGTAGAAATAAAGATATAAAGAGAAACCTTAATTCTTCATGTTTAGATTGAGTCAATATGATAAAAATTATAATACTACCTAAATTAATTTACTTATTAATCAACTACCAAAGGAATATTTTATATAACTAGAAAAAATAGTAAAATTCTTGTGGCAGAACAAAATGTCCAGAATTTCAAGGATAATGAAAAAAGTGAATAGGAAGGCAAGTATATCAGTACCTGTTTCCAAACTCTACTACAAAACAGTAATCTTTAAAGGAATTTGGTATTGTTCAAAAAATATATTAATCAGTGGAACAGTTTAGGTACACAATGTGCACAAGCAAGTAAATATAGAAGCAGAATGTTTGATAAACCCAAAGGCCACAGTTGCTTTAGTAAGCACTCACCATTCCAAAAAATAGACAAAAACCATTGCTGGGAAAACTTGACATAGTCCAGCAGAAATTAGTTTTAGAACAGTATTTCATACCACGTACCAAGATAAGCTTCAAAAGGATACATGACCTAGATGTAAAAAGCAACGTTGTAAACAAAATTAGAGGAGCAAGAGAGAAATTACCTTTTGGCACTGTGGTTAGGGGGAGAGTGGTAGGGAGGATCCCAGAAGATAAATTGACAATTTTGATTATATAAAATTAAAATATTTTCTACAAACAAATCTAATGTAGTTAAAATAAGAAGGGAAACAGGTAATTGTGGAGGGTGGGGGAATAATTTTCTTGATAAAGATCATATACAAATTACATATGTTTGTTTGTATGTATATGTATATGCATGTATGTATATGGAACTAATTCAAATTTATATAAGAACCAATCCCCAATAGATAAATAGAAGAAGGATATGAATAGGCAATTTTTAAAGGAGGAAATCTAAACTGTCTTATAAAAAAATGCTCCATATCATTAATAATTAAAAAAATGCAGATTAAAACAGTTCTGAGATTCTGCTTCATATGCATCAGACTGGCAGAATGACAAGAGAAGTAAATGACAGATATTGGAGGAGCTTAGAAAAGCAGACACACTAAATAAATACACTGTTGGGTAGAGTTGTGAATTGTTCGAGGTCTTCTGGAAAACAATTTAGAACTGTGTCCCAGATATACCGCTATGAGACCTATGGCTTGAAGAGATCAAGGAAAGAAGAGAAGGGCCTTTATACACAAACATATTTTTAGCAACTTTTCCCCTCCCACTTAATTGTATTTTATTTTCCTTAATTACATGTAAAGATAGTTTTCAGCATTCACTTTTGTAAGATTTTGAGTCCCAAATTTTTTTCTCCCTCACTCCCTTCCCTCTTCCCTCTGTAAGACAGCAGGCAGTCTGATATAAGCAATATGTGTACAACCATATTAAAATATTTCCACATTAGTTATGTTGTGGAAGAAGAATCAGAACAAGAGAGAAAAACTATGAGAAAGAAAAAATAGTGTGCTTTGATATGCACTTAGACTCCGTAATTCTTTCTCTGGATGTGGGTGGCATTTTCCATCATGAGTCTTTTGGAATTGTCTTAGATCGTTGTATTGCTGAGAAAAACTAAGGCTGTTAAACTTGGTCATCACACAACACTGCTGTTATTTGTACAGTATTCTCCTAGTTCTGCTCACTTCATTCAGCATCATTTCATGTAAATCTTTCTAGGTTTTTCTGAAATCTGCCTACTCATCATTTCTTCTAGAGCAATAGTATTCCATTACATTCGTATACCACAATTTTTTCATCCATTCCCCAATTGATGTGCATCCCCTTAATTTCCAGTTCTTTGCCACCACAAAAAAGAGCTGCTCTAAATGTTTTTGTACATGTGAGTCCTTTTCCCTTTCTTTTATGCTCTCTTTGGTATACAGACCTAGTAGTGCTGTTGCTGGATTAAAGGGTATGCGCAGTTTTATAGCCGTTTGGTTTGGGCATAACTCCAAATTACTCTCCAGAATGGCTGTCTCAGTTCACAACTCCACCAACAATGCATTAGTGTTCCAATTTTCCTACACCCCCTCCAACATTTATCATTTTTCTTTTTTGTCATATTAGCCAATCTGATAGGTGTAAGGTAGTACCCTCAGAGTTGTTTCAATTTGCATTTCTCTAATAGTGATTTAGAGCATTTTTTCATATGACTATAGATTTAATTTCTTCATCTGAAGACAGCGTGTTCATATTCTTTGACCTCTTATCAATTGGGGAATGACTTGTATTCTTATCAGAGACAGTGGCTGTTAAAATTATTTCTGAGCTTTCTGATTCCCTTCTAATCTTGGTCACATTGGCTTTTTTTGTGCAAAACCTTTTTAATTTAATGTAATCAGAATTACCCATTTTTCATTTCATGATATTCTCTATCTCTTGTTTGGTCATAAATTCTTCTCTTCTCCATAGATCTGATAGATAAACTATTCCCTCCTCTCCTAATTTGCTATGGTATCACCCTTTGTGCCTAAATCATGTACTCATTTTGACCTTATCTTGGTATACGGTAAAAAGATGCTGGTTTATGCATAGTTTCTGCCATAATATTTTCCAGTTTTCCCAGCAGTTTTTGTCAAATAGTGAGTTCTTACCCCAGAGGTTGTAGTCTTTGGGTTTATCAAACAATAGATTACTGTAGTCATTAACAACTGTGTATTGTGTGTCTAGCCTATTCCACTGATACACCACTCTCTTTATTAGCAAGTACCAAATAGTTTTGATGATTGCTGCTTTATTATACAGTTTTAGATCTAGTATGGCTTCCCTTGCATTTCTTTTTATTAATTCCCTTGATATTCTGGACCTTTGGTTCTTCCAGATGAATTTTGTTATTATTTTTCCTAACTCTATAAAATAACATTTTGGTAGTTTGGTTGATATGGCACTGAATAAGTAAATTAATTTAGGTAGAATTGTCATTTTTATTATATTAGCTTGGCCTACCATAAGCAACTTATATTTTTCCACTTATTTAGATCTGACTTTATTTGTGTGAGAAGTGTTTTGTAATTGTGTTTGTATAGTTCCCTTGATTTGTCTTTGCAGGTAGACTCCCAAATATTTTATATTGTCTAGAGTTATTTTAAATGGAATTTCTCTTTCTGTCTCTTGCTGCTGGGCTTTGTTAGTAACATATAGAAATATTGATAATTTATGTGGGTTCATTTTATATCCCACAACTTTTTTAGCATCTTTTTTTGTAGGAGGTGGGCAGCTATGTGGCACAGGGGTAGAGTGCAAGGCCTGGAGTCAGGAAGACCCATCTCTGTGAGTTCAAATCTGGCCTCAGACACTTACTAGCTGTGTCACCCTGGGCAAGTCACTTAACCCTCTTTGCCTTAGTTTCTTCATCTGTAAAATGAGCTGGAGAAGGAAGTGGTAAACCACTCCAATATCTTTTTTGAGAGAACCCCAAATGTGATCATGAAGAGTCAAGTACTACTGGAAAATGCTTGAACATCAACAAAGCAGCTTTTTTTTTCAGGACATGAAAATTGTAAACTAAGAGAGTAACCTAATTTGGGGGGATATAGATAAAATTATGATATATGAATGAGATGGAAAATTATTGTTGTGCCATAAAAAAATTGGGTCTTGAGGCCAATATGTTGATGATGAAGAAATGCACAATTTCAGAGGAAATTGGTAATTTGGCTTGTTAAGTATCAAAACAGTATTTGAACCCAGATGTGCTAGACTCCGAAAGTATCTCTTCTACACTGCCTTATAATCCTGTTGATCACCAAATTTTTATAGTTCTCTTAACTACTTTAATAGTATGAAATATTTTAGGGATTTTACTAAAGGTCTCTTTTCTAAATAAACCAGCACTTAGGTCATTATAAAGCAGTTAACCTATATTTGAGAACCACCATCTGCTGTGGAAAAGAAAATGAGAATATTCTCTGGGTTCTATTCTTGTCATTCTCAGGCTAGTCTCTTTAATCCTTTCTTAAGCATTTTTTTTTCAGCAGTGTTATCTCATGAAATATACCCATATGCCCTTATAGACCACTCCCTTCCAGTTACTTAATTGTTTTCAGATTTGACCCTGTCAAATATTTTGGTAAGGATAGAACAGTTTATAATAGTATACCTTTTTATGTCACATGAGGCCATAACAGTATTTTCTACCAAATAACAAATATGATATACAAAGCAACTAGATTCAGAATAATATACTTTTAGAATTAAATACCAAGTCTATCCCCCCCTCATTTTTCAGATGGGAAAATTGAGACTCCAGAAGGCAGATTGGCTCATCCAAGGTCACTTAGCTAGACATAGGAAGAACCAAGGGCTAAATGGTTCCTAACTCCTTACTAAATCTGCTAAATCAGATAACTAACCATGCCAAATCAGATAACTACATACTTATTCAATTTGATTAGAAATGTTTAGTTTTTGGTAGAATGGAAACCTATTGGCTTCCCCAGTGGTATGTTCTTTACTTTACTTTGGTTCTTTCATCTTGCTGATGTTGGTATTTCCTTTGAGGGGATAGATCGCAATCCATCCTTGCTTATCTAGTGTAACTTTTATTTATATCTGCCCTTAAACTTGCAACAAGGTCTCTACCCAATGTATTGGGGCCTTTCTTGCTTCCTTTTGAAAATCTGAGGATACCAATAAAGAACGTGGACTATCAATTCCTTGCTTTCAATTTGTGATCAGTCTGTATCCTCATATGACCATGCATTTTGGTTGATTATCTTTTACTCACTTTTACTTTATAGTACTTCATTAGAAATGTGTTGTAGTCTGTTCATGTCCATTGTATGCATTTACTTTTGCCTTTATATAGTATGCAACTTTAAATTTTTTAGAGGCTGTCATATTCCATGACTCATAGTGATAAAGAATTGCTAGGAAAAATATTGCTTAAAAGATTGCTTTTATGTTAGATAAAGCTTAGAGTCCTTAAAAACTACAGTTTTCCAAAGGCAGTCCAGTCTACTCTCTTCTTGTTCAGTGATGGGCCTATCTGGTTCATTGCCCATTTACCATATCTGCTATATGTACTGATGGACAAGTTTTATGGTTTTTCTTTTTTTTTTTCCCCCTTTTTAGGCAGTTGGGGTTAAGTGACTTGCCCAGGGTCACACAGCTAGTAAGTGTCCAGTGTTTGATCTGAGGCCGGATTTGAACTCAGGTACTCCTGACTTCAGGGCCGGTGCTCTATCCACTGCGCTACCTAGCTGCCCCTGGTTTTTCCATATAGTGACTTCTTATAGTCAGAATGGTAGGCATTTTTTCTACTTGGCTTTTCCAGTTTGGATACTTGGTAAAACTATGGAGTAATTATGGATCTCATTTAAGAAACTGCAATTTTCTGAGGCTTACTGCAATCAGAACAATATTTTCAGGAAATTAGAAAATCTGGAGAATTTATTCTGTGTAAAGAATCCATCTTGTGTTTGGACTCAGCTGCTGTGTGGTTAAACTCAAATTGAAATGGATCCCTACTAGCTGCATACTGACTTATAAAACCACAAATTAACTTTATCTGTGTTGCATGTTGAATTATTTTGCTAAATGTTTCCCAATTACATTTTAATCTGGTTCTAGCCATACTTGGAAGCAAGAACAGTGAGTTTGACATTTCTGCAGTACTGAATCCCCTCTTTGACAATGGCACATCTAATTCTTTTTTCCTTCCCTTATTGCTGAAAATCAAACGGGTGCTGAACAAAATTATCTCACTTGTTATATCTCTCATAGGATTTTTCTATGATTTTGATATGTGCATGGCATAGGAGACACTTTCTTGGAGGAATCTTTTAGGTTTTGCTTTGCTCCACCATATCAGATGTGGTTTTTACATTTAGCAAGTATAAACAGTGATATCTTGTGTTCTCCATATCTTTGGTCAGCTATGGAATTATATTGATTTGACATGTTGTAGAATATTTTCTAGCTTTATAGCATTGTGAGAATATTCTACATGCATGTGTATGTATCATGATAAAGGTTTTAGAAGAGAAGAGACAGGCTTTAGAAAACAGTACAGTCAAGGTATATAAAAGGATACTAAAGACATGTCTATAGTTATTGATATTTTCTTGATCGTGTATTTTGATCCAAGATTTTTTCCAAGCCTTTGGTATTCTTCTACCTTAAGAATTGATCCTTTAAATTGTGTTGCCTCTAGCACACCCAGTCCCACTTTTGAGTCCAGTTGCTCTTCTCATTCTTATTTTCTTCAGTTCCATTTCCAGTTCCCCATACAGCACGTTTCCAGGATATTATGGTGTTATATTATAAATGTGTGGCTCTACTATCACTGGTAGCAAAAGGAATTTGTTATAAAAATTTCTTTAAGATAATTTCCATATTCTGTCCTTGCTGTACTCCCATTTCGTTTCACTTTGCTCAGTCAATTCTCACTCCAAACTTTCAGTATTGTATTTTTCCCCTTAACTCTTTATCAGTGGCATCATCATCTTTCTTTGTAAGGTTTTACAAGAATTTACGTTTTGCCATACTTTATCTTCCATTTTTCTGTGTTTGGGGAGAAGATCAAATGATTATTGACTGAGGTAATTTCTGTGTTGTTTTTGTGGTAATTTATTTGCATTTGGTAAATTAATTTGGGAAATCCTGGTCTGTTTTGATTTTTGTTCATTTTACCATTTTTGTTGACAGTAGCTTTTTAAATTGCTTTGGTTGCCATTGCCTCATTTGCATTCCATATCTTCTCATGTTTTTCTTTCTTCTAGTTCGGCATGGGTTTTGATCTGACAAGTTGTTCTAACTCTGTGCAAGAATTGCTGAGGTAGAATGACTCCCGTAGCAACCATTTCCTGTCTTTTAAAATGTAATCAGTTTATCCCAATGGATAAATCATCAGTGGATATAAATGAACTATTCTCAAAACAAAGATTGAAACCTGTTGTCAAACATATGAAAAATTGTTCCAAATCATTGATGATAATAGAAATACAAATTGAAACAACCTTAAGGTTTTATCTCACACCTTTGCAAATTGGCAAAGATGACAAAATATAGCTGTTAGTCAATGATTGGAGGAGTTGTGGGATGATAGGTATACTGATATATCTTTGGAGAAGTTGTGAAATGGCACAACCATTTTGGAAAGTAATTATACAAAGTGGAATTATGCAAATAAAATGAATAAAATGTCCTTGCCTTTTGAAATAGACACTCTGTTTCTGGGCTTTTACCCCAAGGAAGCCATTGATGAGAAGAAAGCCCCTATATATACCAAAATATTTATAGAAACAATTTTGTGATAGCAAAGAATTGGAAACGAAGTAGATAGCCATCATAGGGGATGACTAAACAAATTGTATGTGAATTTAATGAAATATTACTGTGCTCTAAGAAATGAAGTACGATGAATACAGAGAAGCATGGAAAGATCTATGTGAACTGATGCAGAGTAAAGTAAGCAGAGCTAAAAAGAAAAATGCACAACTACAACAATGTAAAGGGAAAGAACAACCAGAAACACAAAAATAGAAAGTCAATAACAAAATTTTAAAGATAAGCATGATTCAAATGAAGACATTTAAGAAGACACACCCAACCCAAACCTTTGTGGATTTAGAAAGTTCACTAGTATTGTACATTACACATTTTTAGACTTTTTCATTGTATTGACTAGTTGAGCTTATTTTTTCCTCCACTGTTTTAAAAAGAGGTTTTTTTTTTGGTGGCTCCTTGGGAGTGGCAGTAGGGATACTGGGGAAAACTATGATGTAGCAATCAGAAGACATCAATAAAAAAGCATTTAAAAACAGAAATGCAAATCAGAACAACTCCAGTTTCTTCTCATACCCAGCAAATTGGCAAAGATGACAAAAGAAGAGTCACTCTTGGAGAGGCATTACAGACCCCAGTTATGTGGTCTTTTGGCAAAGGAGGGTGAGCCAGAAAAGATGTGACTCTGTCCCTTAGGTTCTGAAAGGTTTGCATTATATAGGATTTTGACAAGGGTACCTGAATATGAATCACACGTACAGAGTTGAGCAATCTTGACTGAAGTGGGATATTACTAAATGTAAAATAAGAAATCTCACCACTTAAAGGTATACTCCAGGGAAGTCAAAGATAGAAACAATGACCTTGTATAAGCCAAAATATTCATGGTTGTACCTTTTTCTAGTAATAAAGAACTCCAAACAAAGTAGTTGCCTGCTGATGAGGGAATAACTAAACAATTGCAGAACTTTGAAATAATGGGCTTTTAGTATACTGTAAGAAATAATAAATGTGAAGAAGATAGGGAAGCATGGAAAGTCTTATGAGCCTATGCAAAGTGAAGGAAATAGAACTATGAAAACATTTTATATAATGTAAATAAACAGAACAACAATGCAAAAAATTGACTTCTAATTTTGATGACCAGTTCTAATTTTAATGAACCATCCTCTTCGTAGGAAAGGAGAGAAACTATGAATATGTGTACTTTCAATCTTGGTTGATGTGTTGGCTATTTTTGCTGAACTGCTTTTTTGTTGTTTGTCCACTTGGTCTCACATTTAGAGTACCAACAACTGCATCATTACCCAAAAATGAAGTGAAAGCTATATGGGAATGAGGGCCATTTTGTATTTTCCTTTGTTTCGTGAGTTGCTAGGGCTAAAGAATTCATCAAAAAATGGCTAGGATGGATGTTTTGGTACTTAGCTAAATTGATCCTCAGACTCCTCTGTTGCCAATCTGAAGATGTCTACTCTTCACTGATATGGCCTTCTAAAAACCATGTAGAATCTGTCAGACTTTGTGCTCTGACAGCACTTCTAGAATCCCAGGGAGTCACCTCTACACTGTCATGACACACTGGTCTCCCGTTTTACATCTCCAAGTACCTTTCAGGCATCTCAAACTGGATATCACCTGTATTTTTTTTTAGATTTCAAAGTGACAGCCAAAAGAATTTTTCCTTTAGTGCATCTTAACATAGATAACATATTATATTACACCTAATCATGGCAATAATATTCATATTTTCAGCCACAGACATGAGTATTACATGTTTAGGTCATTGAGTTTTTTTTTTTTAGTTATTTTATATGAATTAAATCTGTTCCATTCTTGGTATAGTCTTGTCTGATTGTTTAGCTGTATGATATGTTGTATGTGTGTGTATACATGTATGTGTACATGTATCTTCATTAAATTTGTGGTATGCTTAACTAGTTTATTGAGAAAAATATACAGTTAAATCCAAGAAACACCTTATTAAACACCTACCATGTACAAGGTACCTAGGTGGCACAGTGGCTAAAGCTTCAGGCCTAGAGTCAGGAAGACTCATTTTCCTTAGTTCAAATCCTCCATTATCTTTGCCAGGAAAACCCCCAATGGGGTCACGAATAGTTAGACACGACTGAAATGACTGAGCAACCACCACCGCAACTTGTGCAAGGCATTATGCTAGACACAGGGCATTCAAAGAATAAAAATGGAATAGTCCCTATCCGTAGGTGGCTTACGGTCAGTCTAATGGGGAATTATGTCACGTATACAGATAAGTAAATAAAAAGTAATAAAAAGTATTTTCAAGAGATAGCACTAACAGGGGATGAGGAATTAAGAAAGGCCTTGGTTGGAAGGATGGCATCCGAGCTGTGTTTTCAAGGGAGAGGTGGAAGTAAAGTGAGTTCCATATATGGGGGATAGACAGGTTGTGTAAAGACTTGAATGGGAAATGTATAGGGAATAGCTAGTAGATCAGTATTAGAACAGAGAATACTTTAAGTGGAATAATATGAAATAAGTAAAGATAAGTGTGAGCTAGGTTATAGAGAGCTAAATGTTGGTATTTGTTGTGTTTGGTCTTAAGAGTTTTAAGGGAACTCCTGAAGCTTTTAAAGTAGGAGAGTGACACTGAGATCTTTGTTTCAAGGATATCAATTTGACCCTTGTGTGGAGGATATATTAGAGACCAGGAAAAATTGGTTTCAGAAAAACCAATTAGTAGACTTTTTTTTTGCAGTAGGTGATGAGAGCTTAAACTAGGGCAGATGTTGTGTTAAAATGGAAGGGGAAGGGGAAGGGAATAAGCATTTGTATAGGGCCTACCATGTATAATGCTCTGTGATAGTCTTAACAGCTCTGGAGGAATTGTGTATGGTTATTATCCTATTTTATAGTTGAGGAAAAGGAGGCAAAGGAGTTTAAGTGACTTATCCGGGGTTGCACAGCTAGTAAATATCCAAGGTGGGATTTGAACTCAGGTCAAGCACTTTGTCCAGCTAGGTGGCACAGTTGATAAGAGCGCTAGGCCCAGAGTTAGGAAGACCTGAGTTCAAATGCAGCCTCAGACATTTAATAGCTGTATGACCCTGGGTAAGTCATTTAACCCTGTTTGAGAAGGAAATGGCAAACTTCTCCAGTATCTTTTCCAAGAAAACTCCAGATGGGGTCATGAAGAGTCACACATGACTAAACAAACACTCTGTGTCCCCTGAGCCACTTAGATACTCCAGAGACGCAGAGATGTTAATAGAAACACTCTTTTTGCAAACTTAAACAGTAACATGTGTCCAAAAGGAATACTATCAGTAGTTTCAAGAGTCTAAAATGAATTAAAATTATTCCTTTGGCAGCATTATAGATATATATAAAATATAGGGATCAAATCATTCTTTTCAGTGCTTTCACCCTATTATTCCTCTGTTGGAAATGTTTGTAATTTCTCTAATCTTAAAGTACGATTGGATAGTTTGTTAAGATTCTCAAGTATAATAAATAACTTTCATCCTCTTAAAACTGGAGAGAGATTGTTTATAGCTTTCAATAAAGAAAAACATGCCTTAACAAGTATTTATATTTTAGTAGCTCCACATTTTTGTTGTGTTGCTGAAATCTCATATCTTATGTATTAAAATAATATTATAGTAGTCACTACTCTAATGTCACATGATTTGTGCTCCTAGTCTTTTTATTTTTTAAGGTGGTATTCATATCTGTTTAGTGAGCTGATTAATAGTAGAAATAACTTTATTGAATCTTTTGGCTTCTCTCTGTGGAGTTTGCATAAATTAAAAATAATTTGGTCCTGGTGTTCTTTTACATTTTGCTGACAAGATCTTCATTTAGTTGATTGTTTTGTTTGGGTATTAAAGTCCTTTCATTATCCACATTATGATTTTGGAATATTTTATTTCATTTCTTTCCATGGTTTCTGGTGAATGCTGAATAATTTCCTTTCCTTTATATTTGAAAGTCTTTTTCTTGGGCACTTATAGAATTTGTTGTTTATTTTTGAAATTGTTCAGTTGAACCACTATGTGTCTTAGAGTTTTTAGTATAGGACTTTTTTTTTCTGGAGGGAATGTGTACATTCTTTTGATTAGTGCTTTGTTTTCTGTATTCAGAAGTCTTGGACAGTTCTGTATTCTTTTTTGCACTGTAGTTCAGGCTTTTTGATTTGTCATGTTCTTTTGGGAGACCCGTGATCATTCAGTTATCTTTATACATCCTGTCATTTAGACCCGTGTGTTTTGCTTGTATAGAGATTATGTGGAAAACTTTTTCCAGATTTTCCTTTACTTCAGCATATTTATATTTCCAATCAGTTCTTTTGATTCTTTGGAGAGACCACCATAGATGCAAGTTTTTTTTCTTTTTCTTTTTTTAAAGGCAATTGGGGTTAAGTGACTTGCCCAGGGTCACATAGCTAGTAAGTGTCAAGTGTTTGGTCTGAGGCCGAATTTGAACTCAGGTCCTCCTGACTTCAGGGCTGGTGCTCTATCTATTGTGCCACCTAGCTGCCCCTTCAAGTTTTTCTCTTCTGCTAATTATTTCTGCTGGGTAGTACATAAATTCTACCATCTGTTCCCTTTTAACATCTTTCAAGGTTCTCATTTCTCTTTCTCTCTTGAGCCATTTGGGAGCATACTGTTGAGGTTCTGTTACATTTGAAAATTCAGGTAAAGGGAGAGATGAGATTCTGTGCATGATCAGTTTATTTATTAGGCTGCTAGTAACTGACAAATTGGATCAATGGCCTCTCTCAATGGTAAGAGACCAGTGGCTAACCAGAGGGCTAACAGGGTCTTTTAAACCTAGGTGTGTCTCCTTCATCATTTGGACCTCCCCTGGCAAAGGTAAGACAATTCAGATTGGTAGACATTTAGTAAGGTGATAGAATAGTCTCCTCAGCTCCGCCTGCCCTTTTAGAAAATGAGAATAATCCTCAGATAATAGGATGAGGCTGAGGACTAGTCTACTGCTGCTTTGATTTAATAAATTAGAATTTGGTTTGAGTGGGAGGGGTGGTGGGTGAGGTCTCTAAGGTGGATAATACCAGGGTGGGAATATGAATTAAAATAATAAAATTAATAGTCAAATGACTGAGGCTACTAGAGTAAAAGTAGGGGTAATTAAAAGACAAAAGCTTGACCATTAGGCAAGTTTCTCTGAAATGTAGGTGAAGGGTGAAATTGCCAGAGTAAGGAGTTTAGGTTTATAGAGTTCATCTATTCCAACTTGACTAAATCTTAAAAATAGAATTGAAATAAATTTTCAGTTTTACAGTTCCATGCTTTCTTGGGAATTCACTAGCCCCTCTGACTTATCAGGCATTGGTTTGGTTTCTTTGGTCTTGTAATATTTATTTAGATATATTTGCAATCATTTATATGTCTTGGTGGCTGTCTTCCCTGTTAATTTATATGCTTGTGCTCTAGATTTTTAACTGGATTTTCTTCCTTCTAAGATATTAAAAAAAATTTTTTTTCTTACATTCCCCTGCTATTCACTTTCTGACCCCTTCCCTTTTGATATCAAGTGCCCAGGGATCAAGATCTCAAAGCTGACTTAGTCTCCTCTCACACTGGGAAATTCACTCTTCACTGGATCCAGGGAGGGGAGGAAGGGGAATTGTCCTCCTGGATTTTAGCCTTCTTTCCTTTAGACTTGGTGTAGCCCTGCACGCTTGCATGCTGACACCCTGTGTTCACTATGTTATTCCATTTCCCTCTGTTGTTCCAGGTCCCTCAGTTCTTTGTTTTTCTGACTAAACATTGATTACAACTAGCTGCCACTTTAGGCTGCGTAAGTGGGTGGGCAGAGTTGAAATCTGCAGCTTGTTGCCACAGAATGAATGAAACTATGAGCTGAGGGTGTGCTGGCAGAGATGGTATCAGCAAAGAAACAGAACACAAATTAGTGTGTCTGGTTGTATTCCCTGCTAGAATGTGGGGCTTTTTGGGGAAGGAGGTACTGAGTGTGTTAGGAACTAGTGTTTTTTGCTGTTAATTCATAAGGCTTTTTTACCATTGTAGCAGTCGAGGGGTACCGGGAACCCTGAAATTCAAGGGCAAAAGACACGGGTCCTGCTTTGAAAGAATTCGACTGAAGCCTTCTTTCAGTCATAGACAAGGTTTATTAAAACACTGGTTGGGGTGGGTGAGGGTGAGATTCCTAGTGCATCTGTGCTATTGGTCAACACAGATAAGAATCTGAGGGATTTAATGGGGGCAAGATGGGCACTTATATACAGTGGTTAAGGAGTGGGTCTAGATGGAATGTAGAAGTAGTGGTCTACAATGAGGGCTGGCCTGGGTTATAGGTAATAGAATATATCTGCTTCTCTGGAATACCTAAGTGGCTCCGGGGACAGAGAGTGCTTATTGTTTAGTCCTGTCATGTTGTGGCCACCATGAAAGGACAGTTGAAAGGATTATTCACTGATGCCTCAGGGAAATGCCAGGGATCTCAGTTCCTGGAATTCATGGGAAAGTTCATAGGGGGAGGGGTCCAGAGCCCATACCCCCTCACCACTTTAAATTTTTTTTGGTGTCTTGGCCTGAGGGAACAGATGTAATTGCTTTGCTTTACCCTCATGCACATAATTTCTATTTGGGGGATTTTTTTGAGAGTTAATGAAAACTAGAAAAATCTTTATTTTGTTGGTCACATGATCTAGAAGACTGTTTACAGTATAAATGAATGAATGATTAAGATTGAAAGCTCATGTTTTATATGTTGGAGATTTCATGATTTTTCATTGCCCTGTTCTACCCTGATCTTCTTTCTAGGTGTAATCTATAACTCATATAAAATATCACAAGATACTAATCATTATTCCCTTTTCCTCCCTAACTTCATATCAAACAATTCAGGCCCATTTGGCCTACTTCAAGATCTTGTTTGTCTTTAAGGTTGAGTTTACATTAGGTTGTTAATTCTCTTAGAAGCATCAGTGCTCAATTCATGTGCCACGTTACCTCTCTATGACAAAAAATATTAAAACAAATAACTAATAATAATTAAAGATTTGGATAATTTGCACAAATAGGTCAAGAATGATCTAGAATGAATTTTGTTTTAAATATATTTGAGCCTTTTTCCCTTTTGTGAAATTTAGGAGGAACTCTGGCCTTAATGATTGGTTACATGCTGTTTAGGAGTTATTTTGCATTATATGGAAAAGTTTCTTCTTTGAGACTATTTTAGCATGATCTTTTTTTATTTCTTCAAAGAGATCTATAAGAAGGAAGTATTTTCTCATTCATTCTTTTGCAAAACTGTGGACAAGTACTTGAGAACACATGATATGAGTCCTTGGACATAACATAGATTTTGTTTTCCTTTATTTCTTTTTTAAAAAATGTAACTTTTATTTTACTTTTTTTCAATTAACAAGCATTTATCTTTTCTGCCTTCTACTACCTCCTCTCTACTGCCTGCCCCTAACTCTCTCATTCCCCTTTATTTCCATTTCATGTCAGTTACACACAAGCAGGGTCCTTGCCTGAAGCATACGCACACACACATACACACACACACACACACACACACACACACACACACACACACCCTCACCCTATACATATCTATCTCTATAACAAACATACACACATACATACATATACATATATATATATATATACACACACATATATATGTGTGTATACACACACACACACACACACACACACACACACTCTTTCCAACTTGGAAGAGCTGGAACTTAGTGCTTTCTCATTTCTATCCATAATCTGTGATACTAGATCATTTTCTATGTTTTTTGACTTGGCAAATCCTATTTAAGAGAGAAGATTTGGCTCACTAGGCATTTATGCTATTGAACTTTGACTGATAATCTTGTTGTTCATCTCTAATTGATCCCTAGGTAACACAATGGTTATTACACTGCTCCTCTCACCTTATGCCCCTACAAGTTTTATATTACCTTCTGTTTTTACTTCCTATGCCTCACTAACTATTTTACTGAGAAGATCTATAATATCCAGGTGAATTCCTAGTGTTGCCTTCATCTACTAAACTGGCTGTCAGGAGATCTAGCTTCTGCATAGCTGTTGTCTCTTTTCCCAAGCACTGTTGTATTCTTATTTGAGTTTTTAAATCATCTTTTTGCTTTTTTTTTAAACAAATAAATCTCTTTAGCCCTTCTGAGAATTCTTTTTGGACTTGTATCCAATCTGCATTTTTCTTTGAAACTTTCCCTGTAGATATTTTCGAGTTATTGTTTTCTGTGTGCGTCTTTAGTTTCCCAGTTGAGTTTTTCATGTTCAGGTTTTGTTTGTTTTTGTTTTGTGATTTCCTTGTTTTTCCAGACTACTTCTTAGCTTTGGACTTTATGTTAGACTAGAGTTGGGTTTTGCTCACCTCTTGGTGAGGGGTATACATGCCTTAGCTTTGTCTTATATGTCCTCTTTCTGCTGCTTTCATCACTCAGTCTGGGAGCCTTTAAGTTTTTGGTGCTTCTGAATGGTGTGATCTAGGGAAAAGTTTGTTTACTACCCTTCTGGTCTACACTCTAGTCCTTCCACAGGTTAGATTCCCCCCTGGAACTGTGACTCAGAACTGGGTAATTGGCTGCCAAATGGCCCCTGATCCTTCATTCAGTGTTAGTACAGAGGTCCCCTGGGATCTCTTTCTGCCAAAGTGTTCAGTTTCCTTACTCTCCCTGGACTCTGGACTGTTCCCACTATCTTCTTTTTTTTCCTTTCTTTGTACCTCCAGAGCTTAGTACAGGTACCAACACTGAGTAAGCCCTTATAAACATTTGTTGATTAACCATTATGCCTATAGTTGTAATTTTAAAAGTCAGAAATTGAAATGTGAGAATCTTTCCTGAACTCAATTTCATTTCTAGGCTTGAGATTTACTGAAAATGAAGTGTGTTCTGGGATGTAGAAAGCCTTTTGAGTATTTTACCCAGAAGTCTGTTCAACATTTCCAGGTGTCTGTCACAGTAATATTCAAATAATACCGAAACTAAAAAAGTAAGACCATTGGACAGTATTAACCTTCTTTTTTTCCCTTTATTTATTCAGGGAAATGATAATTGAAGCTGTTTGAGGTGGTCTCTTAAGTCCCAACTGTATAAGTGGATATTCCTTCTAATGGTAATAGACCTATTCTTTGTTTCAGTTGGTTTGCCAATAGCAGGAAAGCTAGTTTAATGAAATATAAGAGCTCCACTGAGGTTGACACAGTGTTCAAAGTTTTGTGATATTTTTATTTTTTCCAGATTCAGTGCTTGTTTTACTTTAGTAAATTATTTCTGATATTAGCAAATATTTTGTCTTGTTACTTAATGCTTTATAATATTTGGAGAATTTTCTTTAAATTTACTTCTTGTATAAGAATTTTTTAGCCTACACAGGAAACCAAATTGCTGACAAAAATTGAAATGATCATTCTTCAAGTCCGTAGTTGAATAACTTTTCCATGCTATTCATGGCCTCAGGTTAATAGCTATGAAAAGGTTGCAACCTAACTTGCCACCCTTCTTGGGCACTTATGAGCTATTTCATAAATAATTTTTCCTAGCCCCAGCTATCAAAAGAATCCAGGCCTAGGGGCAAAGAATCCAGACAGAAACCATCTCCTTAGACAAGTTATTGTCTTGATGCTATTAAAATCATCAAGGCTACTTGAGTCAATGACCCATATGGTTGTGAGTGTTTGAGGCTTCAGCTCTTATGGACTTGAGAATCTTCAGTACATCTCTACCCAGCTGAAAGCGTAATATTTTCATGAAAAGTATATAAAAATGTAAGGTTACATTTATGAAAGATGATAATTAAAATTTTTGTTTTATAGATTTGTTATTTTCATAACACAATTCCTTAACATAATGAAAAACAGTCATCATATCTTAAGTTTATGAAAAACCTATAAACTATGGAAAGTAGCAATTAAAAAATAGCAAATGGCAATAATAAAGTTTAGTATTTCTGAAATAACAAATTTCTTAAATTAAGACCTATAGTAATTTACTGTATTAGCTAATAACTGTAATGTAATTGGTAGTGATATAGTGAATCAGTTCAGAAATCATAGAAATTCTATGACATTTGAGCTATAGGAAATAATATATAATTAGGGAAAACTGCTGCCATGTTTAGAAATAATTACTAAAATGATTTCTTTTTTACCTAAGAAAAATTGAACAGTTTATAGAAGGAAAAAAAAAAGATTGGTGAAAAACTTGATGCTTTTAAGAATACTTGCCTAAAATTCCATCAGCTTCTAGTTATATAAGGGGAAAAAATGAAAATGAGTTATGTATTTCCTATATCATATATATTTGGTGATTTTCAGAAAACATCTATTAAGTGCCCTTTGTGTTCAAGGCCTTACAAAGACAAATATGAAAGTCTCTAACTTAACTTACATGCAATTAGGAGATAGGGTATGTATGCAGAGAAGTAAATAAAAGGTAATTTAATTTAGGAAGAAAACATTAGCAGCTTGGGGGGATCAGGGAAAGGCTTCATTGTGGAGGCAACATCTGGGTTGAACCTTGAAAAAAGATAATTCTGAGAGGCAGACAAAAGAGATTACAATTCCTGTGTAATGGGGAATGGAAAGGAGAGATTGAAGTTTTTGTAGCTGCATGATGGAAGGACGCATAACAGCAGGAATAGTAAGTTCTGAAGACATCCAATATGCCAGTCTGTCTGGAATATAGAGTATTGTTTTGAAGTAAGTTTGGAAAGTTAGGTTGGAGCCAGATTGTGGAGAAATCTATGTCTTTGACTGAGGAGTTTGTACTCATCTTAGAAATGAATAGGAGCCACTAAAGTTTTTCTGAGCAAGGGAATTATATGGTCGTATCTGGATTAGAAAGAGATCAAGGTGGAAATTGGGGAGATCAATCAGTAGACTGTTACAGGGAGCCCAGCAAGGGGTAATAAAGACTTAAATTAGGGTGAGAGCTATGGGATTAGGATGTGAGAGCTGTATTTCAGTAGAATTGAAAAGCTATGAAAAGAAGTTGGATATTGAGGAGTGAGGTAGGGGAAAGAATCAAGGAATCTGAGGTCAGAAATCCTATTGACTAGAAGGATCATAGAATCACAGAATTTCAGGGTTGGAAGCACCTCAGTAAACGTCTTGTCTAAGCCAGGCCTAAAAAGGATTCTCTATTCCATCATCTACCAGGCTTTGTTTGGAGACCTTCGATGAGGGGAGAACCTAATTCCTGAGGTAGTTTTTTCTATCTTTTTTTTTTTAATGATGGTTGCCTGAGGAGACAGGGAGGAACAGAAATATTTTGTTGCCAATGGCTCATTCAGTTGAACATATTAGCATAGAGTTGGTGATGGGGTTCTGGAGTTCAAGACACAAGTTATGGCTAGATATAAATATTTCTCAAATGTAGTTTGTCCAAAATTTCCTACAAAATGATTTTCTGTTAGGTAATTCTTATTTTTCTTATTATATATTTATTTTTAATTATAAAATTATAAATGGGAAGGGGGAGGGAATAAACATTTACATAGCTTACAATGTGCCAAGCCCTGTGCTAAGCTCTTCATAAATATTATTTTGTTTTATCCTTATAACAAACCTTAGAGGTAAATGCAATTATTAATCCCATTTTACAGATGAGGAAACTGAAGCAAATATGTTAATTGACTTGCCTAGGTGTCACAAAGAAACTTCAAGAGGCTAAATTTGGACTCAGTTCTAGCACTCTTTATCTACTTGGGACAGAACTAAAGTCCACAAGGCCTTTCATCAGTTCTACCTGTCTGTTTCCCAGGAAGTTTTTTTCTCTGTCACAGTGCAGGTGGCTTTCTTTTAAAGTGGTGAGTTTTCCATCATTTGAAGTGTTCAAGCAAAGGCTCAATCAGAAATGCTGTTGAAAGGAATTCTAATTGGAAGCCTCTGTATTTTTACCCTTTCACAGCATTATTCTTTATCTTATCTTTCCAAAGCTTCAACAGAAAGCCTGTCCTTCTTAGCCTTATCCTCTCAGCTCACCATTTGATTCCATGAATCTCACCAGGTTTTATGATATTTTTGTTTTATGCACCTTCAGAATTTAGGTATTCATTATGGAGGACAGTGTCATGCATATGCTTTTGGAATTGCCTTATTTCCTTGGAAATATTCTGCATAGGATAATTTATAAAGGAATTATAATGGCACTTTTGACGAAGTGGTACAATTGCTGTTTGGCAAAGAATCTAATTCACTAGATATTTATTAAGCACCCACTCTGTTCTGTGAATACTAATAGGCACTAGACTAGAAGGAAGCCATTTAAGTTTGAGATAGGAAGAATACCATCAAAAGAGTATAATGATACAAAGTTGCATAATATAATAGTGTTTAGCTGTTTAAGTTAATATACTAGTTACCAAGACTAAAATCTTAGGAAAAGGTAAGTTTCGTAAGGCAGATAATGAACTGGCAGCTTTTGAATTTTATTTAATTTTCTGTCTTTCAGCAGGCATTTACTAAATGCCTGTGGTGTTCAGCTCTATTTTGGATTTTCTGGGTACTAGGAAAGAATAGAAGATCCAGTCTCATTGCCTTTTTTTTTTTTCTTGTTCCTGAGTATAAGCTGGAAGACTGTCCTGACTCTGGCCTGAACCGTAACAATATATTATATCTGTGTTATTTTTCTGTGTATTTTAGATAGTAGATTTGTGTCAGTCATATTTGGTACAAATATTTTCCCCTCTATAGTTTCTCTTAGTTTTTCAGCATTCATTTGATTTATGCAAAAGCTTTTAATATTGTTCATCAAAATATTCTCTTTTGTATTTTATGATATTGTCTGTCCTTTATTTAGCTAAACATGATTCCCTACCTACTCCTTCATCCCTCATGGTCATAGTTATGGTAAGTTCCTCAACTTTTCTATATGTATATTGTGACCTTTTCTCTTCAAGTTGGGTATCCATTTGGAACTTGTTGGAGTCCATGGTATAAGTTGTTGATCTAAACCTGATTTCTGCCAAACTCCTTTCTAATTAACAGTTCTTGTCAGAAAAGGAGTGTTACTGCCAGTAATTTGTGTTCTTTGGTTTAACAAACACTGGATTAGAGGATTTTTTTTTCCTTCTGGTTTCTGCTTCTGCTTTTGCTTTGTTTCCTGTTTGATATAATTATACTTTAACATACACTTTTTAAAATTTTGAGTTTCAAGTTCTCTACCTCCAGCTTTTCCTACACATACTGAGAAGGCAATATCAGTTATACAAGTAAAGGGAAAAAGTATCATCAGTTCTCTGGATGTAGATAACATTTTTCATTGTTACTCCTTTGGAATTGTCTTGGATTATTTTCTTGATTAGAGTATCTAACAGTTGATCATGATTATAACATTGCTGTTACTGTGTATAATGTTCTTCATGTTCTGCTCACTCCCCTTTGCATCAATTCATAGAAGTCTTCCCAGCTTTTTCTGAAACCATCCTGCTCCTCATGTCTTATGGAGCACAGTAGTATTCCATAGCAATCATATACTACAACTTATTTGGGTATTCCCCAATTAATGAGCATTCCCTAAATTTCTAATTCTTTTCCTACCTGTTGGTACTTTCCCTTTTTCTTCTTATCTCTTTAGGATACAGATCCAGTTGTAGTATTGGTGAGTCAAAGGGTATGCACAATTTTGCAGTCCTTTGGGCATAGTTCCAAATTGTTCTCCAGAGTGGATGGACCAGTTCATAACTCCACTAGCAGTGCATTGGTGTCCCTATTTTTCCCTTCCAGCATTTGTCGTTTTCCTTTTCTATTGTGTGAGCCAAGCTGATAGATGAGAGATCTCAGAGTTGTCCTAATTTTAATTTTTCTTATCAGTAATGATTTGGAAGATTTTTATATGGGTATTTATAAAGCTTTGATTTTTTCTTCTGAAAATAGCCTGTTGTACATACTTTGACTTTTTATCAGTTGGGGAATGGCTCATATTTTTAAATTTGGTTCATTTTCTTATGTATTTGAGAAATGAGGCCTTTGTCAGAGAAACTTGCTATAAAATTTTCCCCCAGTTTGCTGTTTTCCTTCTAATTTTGGCAGCATTGGTTTTGTTTATACAAAACCTTTTTAACTTAATTTAATCATACTAGCTATATTACTTCTTTTGATCTTGTCTTTTGTTTGGTCATAAGCTCTTATCCTATCCATAGATCTGAGAGGTAAATTTTCCCATGTTCCTCTAAGTTGCTTATATCACCCTTTATTTCTAAGTCATGTACCCATTTTGATTTTAATAATGGTATTTGATATTAGATGTTGCTGTGTACCTAATTTTGGTGAAACTGCTTCCCGGTTTTCCCAGCAGTTTTTGTCACATATTCAGTTCTTATGCCAAAAGCTTGGATCTGTGGGTTTTCAAACACTAGATTACTGTGGTCATTTACTACTGTATATTGTATACCTAATCTGTTCCACTAATCTGTTTCTTAACCAGTACCAAATTGTTTTGATGATTGCCACTTTGTAATATAGTTTGAAATCTAATACTGCTAGGCTACCTTCCTGGTGATTTGATTGGTATGGCACTGAATAAATTAATTTAGGTAAAATTATGATTTTTATTGTACAGATTTGGCCTGTCCATAAGCAAGTAATGTTTCTCCAGTTGTTTACATCTGTCTTTATTTGTCTCACAAATATTTTGTTTGTTTGTTTGTTTTTTGTTTTTGGCTAGGCAGTGGGGTTAAGTGACTTGCCCAGGGTCACATAGCTAGTAAGTGTTATGTGTCTGAGGCCGGATTTGAACTCAAGTCCTCCTGAATCCAGGGGCGGTGCTGTATCCACTGCGCCACCTAGCTGCCCCCTCACAAATATTTTGTAGTTATGTTTGTGTAGTTCCTGAGTTTGTCTTGGCAGGTAGACTCCCAAGTATTTTATATTATCTACAGTTATTTTAAATCGACTTTCTATATCTTCCTGCTGGATTTTGTTGGTAATATATAGAAATGCTGATTTATATGGGTTTATTTTTATAGAACCTTATTAGGCATGTTAAATGATTTATATTGAACGAGTAAGAAGCCAACTTATCAGTCACATGGTCATCCAGTTGTTTTTGTGCTCCTCCAAATTAACTGTACATATTATGTGTCACTAGGACAACAAAGTCAAATAAGTTCTGTGTGTGTGTTTGGCCACCATTACAACCTTGTTTTTTTGATACGATATACTAGGGGTATAAAGAAATTCAATAGCTAGCAGAAGACATATTTAAAATTTTCTACAAAAGTCACCTTCTAAAAATTATCTATAGCCAGAGGTTCTTTATGTTCATTTTGAAATTTATACAAAAACTTCCCTTGAATTCTGTGCTTGCATTATTATAGTATTGATTATGGTATGATTGCTGCATAGGTGAAATTTAATTTCATAATGTGGTTATTTTGCTACTTCTTTGGCTTTAGCCTACTTTACCAAGGGCTAACATTATATAGAATTTCATTGTATAGTAATTGGGCTTCTAGTATTGTGTGTATTGAAGGTGGCATCAGGGTTTGGGGACAGTGTGTCTTTTATCCAGTAGCTCTCAGATCTCTTATTTGGTTACTAGCTAGAATTGATACATTGTATATTCCAGAAGAACAGGGGTCACTGGGTTGTCATGTCATTTTGGACAAGTTTGCTATCCTTACTGAGTTAAAAAGAATATAAGTTGAGACAAGAAAATACTATTATGTATCTATATCTATATCTATCTATCTATCTATCTATCTTATCTGTCTGTCTGTCTGTCTATTTATGTATATATGCCTTCAGGGTAAAAATAAGGAAATTTAACTCATGCAGAAAAATTTCTGTGAACATGCAATTTCTGAATGTACATATAAATCATTTCTTATATTTAGGTTCCCCTTGACTATTTCATATACCTGGATATGGTCCTTTGACAACTTCTTGTGGAGGATAATAAAGGAGAACCTTAAATCTTTAAACATTTACTTTTGAAATAATAAATAGAACTTTACTATAAAATATTTTTTAAAACATCATTTAGGGCATATGTGAGGTTCACTCAAGGAAACCCAACATATCTCTACATTGCCTTTCCTAATTGAGCATTGATATATTAACTGAATTTGTCTTTCCACAGGGTGTGATAGGTATACAACTGGTTGTTACCATGGTGATGGCCAGTGTCATGCAGAAGATCTTACCTCACTATTCTCTTGCTCGTTGGCTTCTCTGTAATGGCAGGTAAGTCAAGAATAAACTGATTTGATAGTGACTTAAAAATAAATTCAGTTTAACAACAGAGTTAACTTCAGAAAATGAGTATCAATTCGTAGTCATAATTTTAAGAAAAGGCTAGAAAAGAAAATCAAAAAATTACATTTTTATTAATTTTCCATGTTGTTATTTGGTTAAATTGAAAAGCTGATAAGGTCAAGGTAATAGATTTAATTCCCATGTGAACCGCTTAACTTTGGTGTATTCCATAGACACAAATATTGTCCTTAATTTTTATTAGATTCCTTGAAAACTCACATTGTTGGTCATAGTGGACAAAAGTGAGGTTGTTTGAATCAAACACAAACCCATCTTTCTACTACTAGAGAAACATATTGGAACATATCCCTCACTAATAATGATCACTTGTACCAGTTAATGGCAGTTATCTTCTACTTAGAGTTTGCGATATGTTTTGCTGAAAAGAGCTCCAAAATGTTTGACTTTGAAAGGATGGGGTAAGAATAGGGATTACTTTATGGTACTTAAGTTTATATGTGTACATGTTGTTTTCTATATAGAATGTAAGCTCCTTGAGGGCAGAGGCTTTTATTTTTTTTTCTTTTCCTAACCCTTAGACACAGTGTCTTGAATACAGTAGGTACTTAATAAATGATTATTTATTTATACCATGATTTCGTAATCAAAGTTGCCACTTATTTGTCTGTAACATTTCCCATAGTTTTTCCTCTTTGTGAAGTTACCATACTCTTTTTTTTTGTGTGTGAGGCAGTTGGGGTTAAGTGACTTGCCCAGGGTCACAGAGCTAGTGAGTGTTAGGTGTCTAAGGCCACATTTGAACTTAGGTCCTCCTTAATCCAGTGCCAGTGCTCTATCCACTGTGCCACCTACCTGCCCCAGCATACTCTCTGATGTATTTTTTATCCATTTTCTTATGTTTGGGGCTTTTGTGGAGGTAGAGAATAACTGAACACCACCTTCCTCATGATAATTTCATGTACTTTTAGATAGGTAAGCCTTTATTTCCTTAAATGTTTCCTTATAGATCAGGCCTGTTTTCTAAATCTTAATCATCTTGACTAATTTGTATTCTCTCCAGCTATTTTTCCCCTCACATCTATTTTAAAATATTGCAGAACCTCACTAATTCAGTCTAGTAGAAAAAGGGGAAGGTAGTTTAAATTAGAAATTTTAAAATTCAGATTTTTAACAATCAGTAGTATCATGACAAAGTTTTTTTTTTAAACCTGCATGACCTATTTTAATAGTTTTGGGTCATTTGTAATTGGCATATTGATTGTATGGTTGGGTAATAATTGTAAATTTTTTTTTATGAGTGCTTAACATTTGTGCTATGATCTTATTTGCATAATTAATTACTTAGATTATCCTTTTCTCATAGAACCTATAAAGGGAAACTTTAGACATACAAATTTATAAATTATAACAAATTCCAAAGTATTTGGGTCTGAATTTATATATTTTTATTCTACAGATAAAATTAGACTTAATACAATAATGAAGTTTTGGACTCTTCAGATCAAACTGTACTGCCTCCATCTTGTACTGATAACTTCTGTGTGTATTTGTGTTTTGACAGCTCTTTAGTATTTTTTAACAAGAGCAGACATGACTGCTAACTCATTAAATATAGTCTGTGAAAACTACAGTTTTTCTTTCACTGATATTTTGTCCTTGGTGGCCTTTCTTTATCTTCATCTGTTATATATTTTATGTGATAAAATATATTACCTTGAATTTTTGCCTATTGGGTTTGCTCTTTTTACTAGGAAAAAAAAGGTTCTGAAAATCCAGGTCACTGAATTTCCTTTTCAGTATTCCTGAATTTTCTTTATAGTTTGAGGTATGTAAGTCTTTGCTTTTGATATGTGTATAGTATCACAGTTCCTAAATTTGTACTACAGAATCAGTGGAGCAGATTGGAATTAGGTGATCAGTACTTGAATCTTGAACTCTTGAGTAAATCATTTAACTTTTCTGAGGCTTAGTTTTTGTATCTGAATGATTACAATAAAAACTTGCCCACCTCTCTCACAGTGAAGTGGGGAAAGTACTTTGTAACATTGTAGCACTTTATTGGCTATTAAAGTATGACCTTGTTATAAAGTAGATGAGTTGTATTATTTAAAATTGCATTCGCTACCAAAAGTGGTATTGAATCATTGGTGCCGCTTAAATTCTTTCCAGGAATATTTGTTTCATTTTAGCCAACTCTCAATGCCTTTGTTTTTATATTTCACTATCTACTTTGTAGTGTTCTGGTTTTTACATAGTGAATGCAGAAGATCTGAGAGAGAGCAGTACCTAAATTTCTGGTGAAGGAGAAATTTGTTTTGCTTTCATTAGCTAATAATATTAATATTGTTAATATAAAGTAAAGACCAAATGCCCTAATGACTTTTTTTTCTTTTGGTTAGCTCATATGAAAGCAATGTACTAGAATAGGAAGAGGTCTGGAATTGGAATGAAGAGCCAAGGGCTCGAATTCTGGCTTTTATTTACCACCTTTGTGACTTTGGGAAAGTCATTTAATCTTTCTAGTTTTCACTTTTTTAACCTCTGAGATGAAGGTCTTAGATTAGAGTTCACTCTAGGACAAGAGTTCTTAACTTTTGTTTGTGTCATGGACTCTTGGCAGTTTGGTGAAAACCCAAAGACCCCTTCTCACAATGTATTTAAGTCCATAAAATAAAATATATGTTATTACAGAGAAAACCAATTTATAGTGAAATTGAAATACAGTTTTAAAAATATTTTTAAAAGCAAGTTCATGGACCCCAGGTTAAGAATCATCGCTCCATGGCATTTCCATTTTTCCAGCTCCACATCTTGTGATTGCAGTGATACTTTGAAAGCATTGTGAATATAATGTATTTTTGAATGTTGTTGCTAGGTAAAAGGAAAAAAAAATTGAGAAAAATTCTTCAGTGCTGAGAAATGTTTTAAAGAACTTGAAAGGGGAATAGCTCAAGTGGAAGCTATTTTTAATAACAAAAAACCATCAAAAATAAGTAATGTAAAAACATTATTGTCTAGGTGTTAACAGTTTAGGAAGAACGTAGATAAGCTAGTGTCCATAGTCCAGTTGTTGAGAAGAGGAAAACGACAACAATGAAGGTTCTTGAATCTTTGTCATGTAAAAATTGGTTGAAGGAATTGACTGTATGGAGCCTAGATAAAAGCCGACTGACATGACAGCTTTATTCAGAAAAGCTGGATTGTGAAAGAGCCATTAGATATGTTTTGTTTAACCCCATTAGGCAGAAGTGGGAGCAGTAGTTGGAAGTTACAGAGGTCAATTTAGGTTTGAGGTGTTAGGAAAAATTATCTCAAAATTGAATAAGCTCCTTGGAAGGTTGCATACATTGCGGTAAGGGCACACAGTCCACGTTCTTTTTCATGAAAAGTTTGTCTAGAGCAGCGGTGTCAAACTTCAATAGAAGTGGGTTCCCTATGGGCTACATATTGACTTAGGAAACCGCAAATTATTATTAGCTGTGTATTGTTATTTTATTTTGTTGTGTATTTCTACAATTTCGTTTCAGTGTAATTCAAGAGTCCTCCTGTGGGCTGTAAGTTTGGATACCTTTGGTCTAGAGGATTACTTATGTTCCTTACAACTCTGGACAACTGTGGGTTTGGTTTTGTTTTTAATAATGTATATACTAAAACTTGCTTTGTGCATTGTTGTTTTTGTCTTCCCCTGTAGACCTCACGGCTTCTTTTCTGATTGTGTTAGTGACTTTTTGATAATGCTGCTCTCTTGAAACAGCCTCTATTCCCTTGTGGAATGAAAGCCACCAGCTGAGACCTGGTGGTGATAGATGTTTAAAAAGTAATCTAATCATATTCCACAAGAGTTAATAAGGAATTTCTGTTTTCTGGTAGTTTCATCTTAGTCTGGCCCATTTACCACTTCAACTTCTATCACCTTTCCCCCCCTCGTTTATGAGAAATTTTTACTATTATTATTTGATTGGTTCAGTTGTCCTTTCCTCCGGTCCAGCCAGGAGAGTTTAGTTCTTGACCAATTCAAATCAGCAACTTTCTGCAGCTTATACTATAGAAAGCTGCGTGCAGCACTGAGCACTTAAGGTACTTACCAGGGTCATACAGCTTGTTTTTGGGAGACATGAATTATTTTTAAAGGAAAACTTTTAGACCACCAACAGTGCTTACAGAATTTTAGTTATAAACAATATGATTCTGGAATTATGGTTGAGTTTTTTAATTTGTACTTGTGTGAGACAGAGACCACCTACCCAAATTAAAACCAGAGTCTTGACAGAAGTTTGCAAAAAGGAGAAATCTCTTTTATCGACTTTCTCGAGAAAGGGCACCCTTGTGCTGCCTAAGCTGCCCAAGTGTGCGAGTGCTCTTTGTTTAAGGCAAGATTATATAGACCCTAAAGCAGCAGCCCACCCTAACCCCCTTCCCATCGGCTCATTGGCTGAGCCTCAGGTGTACAATCTATTCGTGTAAAAACTACCCCAGTAACAGAGAGAACAAAGAGGTATAGAAATTATGTTAGCATGTTCCCCTTTTCAGGGCCTCACAGTTTCGGCAGCCTTTTACCCAAGGTCATATAACTGGCTAGAGGATGAGATAGGTGGAATGCTCTTATGGCTCAGGAATTTCTGCTAACACTATCTAAGAGTAGGGGAGGGAGAAGGCTAGGGGAGGGGGTCTTGTATTCTGAGGGGTCTTCACTTAGTGTTGGTACACATGTACCACTCAAAAGCAACAATACCAGCACCATTAACAAGAACTAATGACCCTTTGAGGAGGCTTCACTTCTGAGAGATCATCTCTCATAACTTCCCCTCTCTTTTACAATTTGAAGCCTTCTCACACCCACTAAACCTTAATAAACCATCAGGGTGGTCTCTGACTGGCACGCGGCTCTGACTCTTCAGAACCATCAGCTTAATTTCTCCTTTCCCTTCTGTCTTAACCAGGTGGGACAGGGGGTCCTGCATACAGGGGAGACATACCGAGAGTGGGATAATAATTCCCCTCAAATTTTGCAATCTAAGAGTTTTAGAAATACAATACAATTTAGAAACAGTAATAACTTGTAATACTAACAATAAACTTAAGATAACATCAATTGCATTTCCATATTATCACATATAGAAATTATCATTCTTATGGTAACTTTAACACTTGGCACTCTTGGTACCTTTAACAATTACATTAAATAATAATAGTCCCGCATTTTTACATATGCTGTTGTATTAAGCATTTTACAATCACATAATAATTTTTTATAATAATCATCATCATTATTATTAATATTACTTATTTTTTTTAACTCTAAACACATTGGCCCCGGGAGGGACACAAAGAGAGCAATTCAAACATCTAGCCTTAGGATTCTATTAAATCTGAACTCAAATTCTTCTCAGCTCTTTTTCTTCTCTCTCTTACCATCACACCTTTTAAGTAAATACAGGAAGGATCAATCTATGCGTTGACAAATCAATGGGGCAGTCCCTTTATAAATGCAGATACAGAGACCCAAAAGAAAACAATAATGCAGTTGTCCCTTTAAGATTCAAAAAACCTTTTCCTATACAGCTGTCTGGCAGGGAGTATCCTCAGTGAAGTCCTCTGGCCCTTAGTATTTGTTCCAGCCATCTCCAGCACAGCGTCTCAGCATCTTCTTCTTGTAGGAACCAGTTTTCTGTCCATTCTCCTTTAAGTGACCTTAACACAATTTTAAGTTACCATTTCTAATCCTTATAACCCTGATCATTTTTACAAACTCAAAATTGGAACCATGGTCAATTGTCATGTTTAAGAAATTCACCTCAGAGCCCAGTGTCTTATACTTTACATTAATCCATTATTAATTTCCTCACCAGGAGGATGAGATTTCACTAAGGGGTTAATAACAGGCTCTAGTACATACATAAATATATTAAATAGTCAATTTTTAACACAGTACATATAAAATCTTAAACTTTTAGTCATGCCATGTTTCTTTGATGGCATTTACAAAATAAACCACAAGCCATTCTTCTTTTGACATTATTAATTGTAACAAAACTTTAGACAAGTATCATATTAACCAAACAACAAAATAACCTTTTCACAAACCCCTGACCTAATTGTCTCCGTACCATTACCAAGAATTAAACGACCTTAACTCATATGGGAACACACACAGGAACATTAGTCCCAATTCTATAGTAATCTAAGATGTGCCATGATCAATTATTTTAGTAAATTTGTTACTGTACTTACAAAACCTTCTGATTATAGAAACTTGCCACTAAGAGATTAGAGACTTATAGTAAGGGAACAATATTTCCCCCAACTTCCTGTCAACTCCAGGCAGAGTATTATGTCAAACTGCAAACTGCATTGAGCCAGACTTAAAGTCTGCCAGGTTTCAGTTAAGGAATCAAGTCAAGAGGGTCCCACCTCAGCACATGCGGAACAGTTGCCGTCTCAACCTTCCCATGAAATCATACCTGCAGTTCATACTTGCCCCTCTCAGGGCTGCTGGCATCATGGATCAGTGGCTCAGACAGCCTTCCTTGATATTTACACCTGGAGTTAGACTCAGAAACAGTCAGTCAGTAGTCCCAGCAAGTTCCAACAATCAGTTTAAGATATGACTGTAATCTCACATTGCCTAAGAAACATCTCCAAAGTGCGCCCTAAATAGCTTGTATGCATTTCCACTCTTGTTCATAAAATCTTACTAAATTGGTGCAAAAGTCCTTAGCACAAATTCCAGAGTATTATCAAGAAACTAAATTCCTAGTTATCACAGAATCCCTATATATCACAAAGTTCTTTGGTCAAAAGGTGTTACAATAGAATCTCACATTGGTAACAGTAAGAGACTGATTACATGAAAAATACTACTGCTCTTAGAATTCTTTTAAACAAACAGAACATCTTAAGGTGAGTCTTAAGCAGTTTGCGTAAATTTCTGCACAGGTTCTAGTTCTAAATAAAAATATCATTAGATTTCCCAGTAAGATAACACAAAAGAGCTCATACCTTGTACTGACTACTTGCTCTAATCATAGAATCTTACTATAGAAGGAAAAAGAGCAGGGACATGTGACATATCAAAATATAACAGGATAAAATATCCTTAACTTTGTTTAAATGCAGATAAGAGTCACAGTTCTCCGATCATGCAGTATCTGTTTCTCCTCATAGCCAGACTCAGGAATAGTCAGGTGGGAAGCATTCCTTTCCAAAGGAATACAATGGGGAAACTGAGCCAGGAGGATCCCATCCTAGATTGAGGCTAAGATTGTCCCCTCGGCTTTTTCCCAGATGCAGACCTCCACCTATTCTGGGTAGCTTGTGGCATTTCTCTAAGATACTGATTTAAGTAGACAACTATACCCATATTCAAACTCAAAACGAAATTAGTTATAGTCCCAAGAGCCTTTTACCTCAAACAGCAAGTCTCAGTAATCACAGCTTAAAGCCAGATACAATTAATTCTACTCTCATGGAGTTGCAATAAGGAATAAATATTTACCAGGACTCACATACATAAGAGATTTCACTTAACATTTTTCCTTCTCAAATTTAAACTTGTCCTGGTGTAAAAGACAATCATTGGAAATCATTTCTATACACTTGCAAATTCTCAGCAAGCTAACTTCATTGTCTAGGAACTGCATAATCCTAACAAGTTCTTTTCTCAGGGCAGATGACCTTGCCCATGCAGATAATTTCCAGGGGCCTTGGCAAGTTTACGAAATGAGGAGAATTGACATGGCCCTCAGAGAGGGCTGATAACTGGTGCCCTTGAACCAACCTGATAAGGCTTTACACTCTCCTGTTCTTTCTACATACAGTAATTAATTAACCCTTTTAGGTTTTAGCATGAAAACGGTAATCCCAAATAACTTAGTTAACAATCTCACAAATTTCATAAATGATAGCAAAACAATTCTAACTGAAAATTCTCTTTGAATAAAGACAAAATTTGGAAGTTTTATGATTTCTTAAATTACAATACTTAAAAGGAAAATGTTACAAAACAGGATCATATAGAATGGCCCAACAGCCAAATTCATTCCTTTTTCTCTTTTTTTTGAAGGCACAATTAATTTAATATTCTAGATTATAAAAGAAATTGCCCTTCTAGCAACATAACTAATACAATTGCATCACATAAGAAAATTCAGAAATATGTAAGCAGTATATTAAAAACTTAAAACAAACCCAATAAAAAAAATCTTTCTTTCTAGAACCCTTTACCAGGTCCAACAGTCTCCTGGGGCCACTCGCAATCAAGGTTCTTCAAGGCCTAGATTTCCCCAAGACCACTAGTCCCTGCCTTAAGAGCCTGGCTCATACTGCCCATCCCCCAACAAACCCAGTTGTTAGCCTAAAGAAGGCCTGGGTTAAAAAAAAAATTTTTTTTCCCCATTTTACAGTACAATTCTTAACCTAACAACATTTAGATTATAAGAGAAATTGCTTTTCTGACAACACATGATACAGTTGCTTACCAAATTATGCAATAAAGGAAAATTCTAGAAATACAACAATACCATAAAACAACTATCATCTATTTAAACTTTAAAACCAAAACCAATTAATTACCACTCTGGTGGCTTTACTTGAATCGGATATGTTCCCTAATTGCCTTACACAGAGAATCATCTCATCACCATTGACATAAACTTCACATCAAAGAAAATCCACATAAAGTTAACAAGTATGAAGCAATTATATTTAACTTAAAACAGTTTACATTCAGATAGCGTTTGTTTTATGCTAAGCATTGTGCCAAGCACCTTTACAATCATGTGATCTTCGTAATATCCCTGGGAATGAATTCCACCACCATCCCCTTACTGAACAGTAAGCTAAAGTAAATAGAACTTTCTTGGGGCCATATAGTTAATAGATTTCTTAATGCCAAATAGCAGTATGTGCTCTTAAAATTCTACAAATACACATTTCTAAGTTCAATAACCTTGACCCTTTGTAAAGGAATATTATCCACAAGTTCATATATTTTCTTCAGTATTTCAGTTCCCCATTCATGTCCACATTTTCTTTCGAAAGTTTTACAAACAGTTTGGAATCACCTATTGTAATCAGGTCAGTTTAAAATGTGCTGGGCCAGTATTCTAACTACTTCTTTTTGGCCTGGGAAGAAAAAAAGCAAGCCTAAGGAATCTGAATCAATGCTGACTAAGTATGATCAGCTTTCCTTCCAGGTAGACACCTCTGAAGTTTGATAATTAATTGAACAGTAATAATCATAACTCACAGTAACCAATATCTTTATCATAGCCAGTATCCATATTAGATTTAATAGAACCCACCCACAGATCTAGCCTGAAAGGTGGGTAGACATAATTCCTTCCATTTCTCCATAACTTTATCTATTGGGTTTTAAATTAGGCTAAGAAAAAAAAAGGATTTTATTTTTCCATCCTTCTACTTTTAAAACATACCACTTCTTCACACCTTCTCAACTTACTTAAACTATCTAAAGCTATTCAGAGGATATCCTTGTCCAAGGGTGGGGGACTTAAGACTCCCACCCAAATTATACTCACCAAGACTATCTGAAGGGAGACAATTGAGTGTCTGCCCTCTACCAGGCATTGTGTTAGGCACCTTCCAATCATGTGAAATTAACTGAGGTAACAAATTTCAGATCCTTACATTTTCCCAGTTTACCTTAGTGCCAAACAGTGTAACAAGTTCTGAAATTAAAAAGTCACATTTTTACCAATTTGAATGAGTTGGGGCTCATAGGGAAACATCATAGTCTCGGCAGCAGCTGAATCCAGTCATCCCCAACAAGCCACAGCCTTCAGCACAGACCCAGGCTACCCATAAATTACCTTTTGTTTGTGTTCTGGTACACAAAAACTTTTCTCTTTTATGGAGGCAGAAAAGATTAGGTGCTGTTCAATCTGCCTTTCTTTTTCATCTGAGGGGGAAAAGGTTCCCTTTTTCTCTTTCCCTCCATGCTCAAAATTTTGGCCAGAATTAGAGTGCACAGAGAGAGAGAAATTTTTTTTCCCCCCAGAAGTTTCCAAATCTTTTACTGTCAAACACTGTTAACACTCGTTCACACCACAGACACAAACAGGAACACAAAATGACATACAACAAATTGCTGTAGAATCCTCAAATTATCAAATCATATTTAATCATTTTCTTTTTATCTTTCCCTATATACTTTGGAAGTTCATCCCAGTCACTAAGCTTAGATCCTAAAGGGCTGTTATCCGGAATATTTGGTAAAGGATCCTGGTCCTTGCCACCCTGAGCTTTCATTTTCCCCATGCCTTACAGACTCAAATTGCTCAGGCAACCTGGAAAACGTGGGATTGCTCTTACAGACTCGAACTGCTTAGAGCTTCCCTTTTTCACCCCACCCCTAGCCTTACCGACTCGAACTGCTTAGGTTAATAGGGTTGGGACCAACCACCCAGGGACTCACCGATCTTGCCCTTGGCTACCTTACGGACTTGAACCGCTTAGGTGCACCAGCGACTCACGGGTCTTGCTTACCTGACTCTGTGTGCACAAACTTATGTGGCTGCTTCAGTCTAACAGGTGGCTTTGATTTCTCCACTAGCGCAGTGGAACTCCTCGTTTTTGCCCAGTCAAGACTCTCTTCGGGTCTTTCCCTCACCAGAGGGGATCTCAGGACACCAACCTAGGGACCACCAGAAAGTGCTGGTGAGGTGTCTGCCCCAGGAAGGGGTCAAGAGAAGCCCCTAAGGAAAGGGTTAAATCCCGGGATGAGCCCCCCAAAGGTGTGTGAGACAGAGACCACCTACCCAAATTAAAACCAGTGTCTTGACAAAAGTTTGCCAAAAGGAGAACTCTCTTTATTGACTTTCTCGAGAAAGGGCACCCTCGTGCTGCCTAAGCTGCCCAAGTGTGCGAGTGCTCTTTGTTTAAGGCAAGATTATATGGACCCTAATGCAGCAGCCCACCCTAACCCCCTTCCCATCGGCTCATTGGCTGATCCTCAGGTGTACAATCTATTCATGTGAAAACTACCCCAGTAACAGAGAGAACAAAGAGGTATAGAAATTGTTAGCATGTTCCCCTTTTCAGGGCCTCACAGTTTCGGCAGCCTTTTACCCAAGGTCATATAACTGGCTAGAGGATGAGATAGGTGGAATGCTCTTATGGCTCAGGAATTTCTGCTAACACTATCTAAGAGTAGGGGAGGGAGAAGGCTAGGGGAGGAGGTCTTGTATTCTGAGGAGTCTTCACTTAGTGTTGGTATACGTGTACCACTCAAAAGCAACAATACCAGCACCATTAATAAGAACTAATGACCCTTTGAGGAGGCTTCACTTCTGAGAGATCATCTCTCACATAGTCTTCAATTAATTCTAGGTATTATCCTAATAATATGAGTCAATTGGATTTCTGTTCTCAGAAATTCACCAAGAATTCTCAACTTTAGCCACTACTGTAGACAGTGTCATTAAAACTAAACTATGTCCTTTTGACTTCTGGTCCTGATTTGGTCAGCTTTAGAGAAGGAAGAGATATTGGGCTTTATAAAATGGTAGTAGCAAAAGATTGTATTGAAAGTGGGATTTTTCTAGGTTTTTTATCTTTTCCCATATATTCTTTTGTGTAGCCTATGCCTAGAAAGCTATCTTTCCTCCAGTCTTATCCAGAAATTTGAAGAAGATTACTATAAAACATTGATAGGGATTACTGAGCACATGCCATGTGTGTAGTACAATTTAGGTCATTGAACCTGTGTGACCTTCTAGGTCCTTGGGTGTAGCCTTTTGACTAAGTCCAAGTTTATTAGAACAAATCCTTTTATTAAGGGGTTTTGTTCTGTGAAGTTTGGATTCAGTCAGAAGGCCAAACTTGATGACCTAGAGGGCCACGTGTGGTCTCGAGGCCACAGATTCCCCACCCCTGATTTAGGAAATATCACCTGTGCTAATAACACACCTCTGTGGGACCACTATTGAAGTGACTAATGACTTTTTCCTCCTTCCAGTTTTTGTAACTGTTCTTCTACTTGAAGTATTTTTCATGTTTGGAAATGATTTTTTGAGTAATTAGAAAAGCCAAACAACTTTTTAGGGTTCTGTGTCTCTAACAACTTGACCATATCCTATTCTTATCAATTGACCAAAAGAAAAATCACTGAGGAATTCAGCTGCATCAGGATATTGGCCAGGAAATGCTGCTTCTTTAGGTTCTTCAGCTGTTGTTCCCCTTTGAAATAAGTTATTCTCCCTGACCCCACAGATACTTCTCGTACCCTTCCCTGTTCACTCACCTGCCTATTAAAGGAATGGTTACCGTAGGGTGATTGACTAGTAATGAGGTGAATTGATGTTTATATGATAACATTGTTCAGTGAAAATTATTTCGCTTAAACAAAGAGGATACAATCCTTTCTGATCAATACCCCTTCTAAAAAGTCTCGAATCCAAAGCTACGGAGTGTTATATTCTGTTGTAATTAAAGTTCCTTTTTGTTTTGAAGTGTCTTGCTCAGCCCCTCTCTTCTTGGAGAGGTAAATGATAGGCTATCATCTTTTTTGTACATTTGAATAGTGGGTTTTGCATGGGGATTTGGGGAAGGTACTGCTTTTTCTCCATGTCAGTGCCCATGCTAGACTTGCTTTTCTCTTTTCCTGATTGTGCCCTTCAACCTGATGTGTTATCTTTGCCTCCTCCTCCGTCTCTTAAAGGCTCCTCAGTTTGGTGAATTACCTTCTCTCTCATGTCCCTTATCAAAAATCTGCTACTCTGTTCAGATGCACAGTAAATTTAACACATCACCTATTGGGTAAAGAAAGATGAAAATACCTCCATCAGTTGCTGGGACTTCTTTTGCTTGTTTTCTTGCATGTTGCCTGATCCGAAGAGACCACCAGCTTCCTCCTTTAAACCTACTATTCAAATGCACAGTAGGTGGGACCTATGACCTAAGGGATGGGGAAAAAGTTTTAAACACCTCAGCTCTGCTGTATGTGAAATGCCAGAATTCCTTGCCCTCCTTGCCTTGGCCATTTTTTCCCTTCTCTCTCTGAAGTAACCATGGTATTGTGTTAAAATTGTCAGCAGAGAAGAACAAGGATCTATTAGGCATGTGCACAAGAAACTGAATTTTAAGAAATAAGACTGAGCAGATTTTCTAGAAATGAAAATCTTACATTTTTTTGTAAGTTGTCATTTGAAAGAAACTGAAGAAAAAAAAAAGATTTTAAAGTGAGACTAGGTCTTTCTTCAGAGTTTTTAATGTTGCATATTTAGGGTTAGAAGCTTTTTAGGAATGGTGAAGTCTAAACCAGTCTTTTGTATTTTACATGTACACGTATCACATATGCAATATCTCTTCTCTCTCTTTCTTTCTCTTTCTCTCCCTCTCTCCCTGTGTCCTGAAGATTCAAGATTCACTTTATTCTCATTTCCTTGTATAATTAGTTTTTAAAATTTGACTGGAATATTAATATTTCTTAAATTATAAAATAGGTTAATTGAAGTGATGTGGTGTTTTTTTTTAGTTTTGTGAAGTACGTGAACTACATTGTTTTTTAATGACATTAGATTGTTGAGCAGAGTTACTTTACTAAAATGACATGTTAGGCCAAGATTATTATCTTGTGTGAGTGAATCAGCAGGCAAGAATATTCTAGATATTATTATTCATTTTGGCATGTTTGTACTTGTATTTGATATAGAGTAATGTTTCACTCCATCTCAGCAACAGGGCTAAAGAACTTGGAGCTAAGCAAAAAAAAAAAAAAGTGAAAAAGAAAACAAAAACAAAGGCACGGAACTTGAGAAGCCAAAATAATGGTCACAAAGTCCTTGCACTTTATTGAAACAATTCTCAAGTACTTCTTCAAATCCTATTTATTCTTAATAAAACTATCCTTGTTATCTGATTTCTAAGTCTGCTGCAGATTAAAATTTAAAAATTAAAGAGGCATTATTATAGGCAAGTGTATCAATAGCAGTGAGAAGTAACAGCAGAAGACAAGATTCCCAAAAGACAAACACAAACTTTGTAAAAAGTGCATGGCAGTCTGAGGCCATTTAAGTGTAGAGGCAAACAGCATCTCAGGTCCTTCATCCCTTACTGTAATTATGGCACAGCACGGTGACTTATCAGAATGACAATGCTGAGTCATCAATATATTATTCATTTTACTCTTTTAAAAAATCCCTTCTTATTTCTATACTGAATCATTAATTTTTTTTTTTAAAGCTTGATGCTTATAGAGGTCAACCCTCATCCAGGAAACTTGACTAAAATGAGTAGAAGGTTCTAATTAGACAGAATGTTAATGTATTAAGATAATTCTCGTGTTAATTTTAATTTTCCTTCACTCTATAGAGAACAAGATTATACATGAGTAATCTTGGGGTTCAGATATTGCTTGTTGGTTCAAGGGTTCAGATAAATGTTGCCAGTTAAAATTCTGGCCCCAGGCTAGCATTTCTGAAAGCACCTACCTTGCCTCCCCCCTTCCCCGAAAGTCCTTTTTTTTTCTTTTAAATCAGTCTCCCCATGTCCCCATGTAGAAACTATTTAGATAGTGTAAGTACAAATTTTATTTTTTTAAGAAGTAAATAATACAGACAACTGGATTATCAGCAGTTTATTACTTTTTGTAATTTTATTATCCTTTTGTAGTTCATGTAGTTTCCATGGTTCCTTTCCTGTTTCACTATTTGATACCTGTCAGAGATGGGCAATGCTAATTGGTCACTTTTGCCACTTGTTAACATCTCTAGGAAAAAAGTTTAGGTAGGACTTACCTCCTTCAGAAAGTGGAAAATTAAAAATGCTATCTAAAATGAAGTCTCTGGACTTGACCTTATGCATATGAGTAATATAGGTAAATAAAGCCATAATTTATTTATTACCATGGTCTCATGTTCAATGAAGAGAATAATAGAAGAGTGGGCATACTGTAATATTTAGAATGAATGTGTCAATATCTTTTTAAAGCTTAAATGCCACTGATATATTTTTACAATTTATTTTGTTGGTTTCTTTTTTGTTAGTTTGCGATGGTATCAACATCCTACAGAAGAAGAGTTACGCCTTCTTGCAGGAAAACAACAAAGGGGAAAGAGCAAAAAAGATAGGTAAATGTGTTTATTAGAGTGTCACATTATTGGATATCGTTTGTTAAGAGAATATTTTTGCGTTAGGCTTTCAGACAGAGAAGCTTAGAAGTTTTGATAAATATCAAGGTGAAGAGACCAAGGAATTTGCAATAGAAACAAATTATAAAATGTCTGTGTAATTGAAATACTTTAAGAAATTTTGATATGCAAAAATCCAAATACAGAAAACATAAATTAGATACTGACTAGTAACAGTCTTGAGGCAGTGTTGTATTGTAGATAGACCTATGGAGAGATAGAACACAAAGCGTGCCTGGGTTCTTCTAACCTTTTTGTGACCTTAGACTGCTATGGTGTTTCAGTACACCAGCCATCTTTCTGAGAGAGTAGAGATTGGTTGCTGATCTGCATTGTGGGAGAACATTTACATACTGGGAGTTCTTTATATTAACAAAATGATTTACTGAAAGTATCCTTTCTAGAATACCTTCACTAGCACTTTATAAAATATCCATATATACATAAATATAATTTCCTCAAAACTTCATGACATATTTATTTGACTATAATGTGTTATAAACCTTTATAGTCTAGGACTGTTAGAGCCATAGATTTTTAAAATTTGTTCAATTTTGTAGTGTTCAAAACTTTTACTTGACATTTCTTAAATGTATACACCAGAAGTATAGGCTTTTTTCTTCTCATTAGTAGGATGCTTGGATCTATTTAAAACATATTCATGCTATTTTGCCAGTTCAAATATGTCCAGGACCATGCCTTGTAGATAGTAGGTGCTCAGTAAGTATTTGCTAGTTTATTAACATAAAGTAATTTCTTGATAACATTTCATTTTTTTAAATTCAAGCTATTATCTAATGTTTTAAATAATCTTGTATCTCAGTTGTAGGGTACATATGATTTATATATGTTTTGTTTGCCTGGTTGCCTTTTTTTTAAAAAAATTCTAAAATGACAGCAATACATGTAAAACTGTTCTTTCATTAGTCCTGCCCTCCGCTCCCAGCTCAGTAAAATTTCTATATCAGCAATCCCTTGGGAGATTCAGATCTATGACTCTTATTCTAAATAGTGCGGATGGACTTAAAGTTTGAAGTTGTTTGTTAAGCTATTAATAAATTAACTGACGTTATAAATAAAATGCTTGTTCCTTTAAGTTGGATGTCCAGTGCACTCACTTAATGAGGCTTATGAAATAACCATTCATTGAAATAATTTACCTCTAAAATTTTTGCTTCTTTATCATAACTGATCCTATTCATTGTTACCCACTATTCATTCCCCTTCTGCTATTTAAAATACCAGAGATTGAGCTTCTCACTTTAAAAAATTAAATTTTGACATAGCAACCTAGACAACAATTTGATAACTTTTTGTAATTCTTATCTCATTTTTATAGGAAATATAATGGTCATATTGAAAGTAAGCCATTAACCATTCCAAAGGATATTGATCTTCATCTAGAAACAAAGTCAATTACAGAAGTGGATACTTTAGGTAAGAAAAATTTCAATAAAGGATTTTTGGTCAAGAATTCTTTAAAGCCCAGTTGGTTAGAGATAGTTTAAAACAATAAAACTTAGTTGATTGCTTCTGTTATATTATTAATGTTAATATGTAAGAATTGTGTAAACTTTTAGAACTAAGAAGCTCATAAGACTTCTTTTAAAAATCTTTTTTTCCATATAATTATTTAGACTATAATGAGTTGTATATTATTTTGCCCCTTTTACCATGGTAAAAGAAAGAAGTTAAGTGGCTTATAAAAAAAATGCTATTTCTCAGGCATAAATGTTGAAACTACATAGCTTTCCTTTGTTCTTAATGCCTCTAATTCCAGGTCTCGTTCTACTATAATATTCATAATGATTCAATTCAATTGATAGATGTGTATGTTAGTGCTGAATTACTTTGTTTATAACATTTAGATCTGTTAGAGAACAGTGTGGATAGGAGCTATATAAAACCTCATTTGTGGTTCCAGTTTGACCCTTACTATGTCACAGAAAAGAAGTAAATTTCTGTGATTCAGTTTAGCTAACGAAAAAATGGGTATATTACTTTTTCCTTGCCTTAACAGGGTTGTTTGAGTGTAAGTGCAAGAATATGTGTAGTACTTAACATTTCAGAAAGAATAATAATTTAAAAGAATCTAAGATTGTAATTATATTTGAGTAGCCAAATTCAAAGGAACTGATGGTAAGAAAATAAAACAAATCTGCTGTTACAATTTTTAAAACATTGTGGCCATTATTACGTTGAACTTGATGTACCGTGAGTACTAAGTCTGCCCATATATTGCCTTTCTGAATTGTACCTTTCTGAAATTTAACATTGTGTAAGTGTGATATAACATCCTTAACCTATAATAGAATTATATTTGACTTCATACTAGTGTTGTAAATGCAGGAGATATGATTGACAGAATATTCTTTACATATACAGGGGGAAAAATCTATGGTAAAGAACTTAAAAGACTAAAAGAATAACATGAATGATTTATCCTTTTGATTCTCTTCTCCTCCCGCTCCCCCCATTAGGACAAATGGACAGGATATAGTATTATTTGAAGGCTTTATTTAATTATTGTTAATGGTGTTCTTAAAATATCCAAACCTGTTTGATCAAATGTTTGGTTCACCATTTTGGAGTCAGGGATTTAGAGACTAGCAACAACCAAGAACTCTGGAAAAGAGTGCCTTTCACATAGTGAGCTTTTAATAAATGTTTGTTAAAAGAGGGAGGCAACTGAGCTTGGAAATGCCTGGAGACATGATAGGATGAAACCTTCAGCTTTACATTCAGAAATCATTAAGTGTATGTGAGAAAGTAAGTGCACAAAAGAGAGCTAAAACAATTACCTTGGGTATGAAATTAGAAGTGTTAAGTCAATTTGAAAGCAAGTGAAAATTTTAGCTAAATTGAAAAAGCATTAAGGCTTGTTACTTTACATCTTGTTATATTGCCTCTTCATATGGAGTTCGCTAAGGGTTTAGTCATTTAACCTGGCTTGTTTTGAATAGCATTATTTTATTTTAACATAAATTTTCCTTTGAATGGGTGATTTTTTTTTAAAAGATTCACAAAATTTTAAAGTGTTGCAACTAAGGGCCAAATATTCCATCCTCAGTTCCTATAACTGCCCCCAAAGGAATGTGTATTCATTTTATTTTAGAAGTCAGTGGAAACAAAGTTTGACACATAGAATTTCGATTTGGTAATAAATAGGATTGTATGAATAGGTGTTTATGTAACATCACGTTATTTGTTTAGACACCTATATAAGTGCCATTGGGCTAAATTCTATATCAAGGATTAATGGTTTTTTCTTAATCCCTGAAGTTTTAATAGTGTAAGTAGGATAAAAGGAAGAAATAGAATCACAAAGGTATTATACATTGAGATAGAAACAACATTATCTTTCACCTATTTGGTATGTTTTCCTTTTGCCTTTTCCTCCTTTAAAAAAAAAAATTCCATTTCAGTCCCCTGATCCTGCTTAGATTTCTAGTCTGTCCTTTCCCAAGTGACAGAATTTAGGAGGATTGTGGAGAATAGGTCAGTTTTAAAGGATCCCTTTAGAGAAACATATTAAGGGATTTAGGGACCAAAAGAAAGTCAAGAGCTTGTTCATATTCAGAGTATTCTGCTTATAATGCAAACACTTAAAGGTGGAACATTTGGAACTTAAGAGCTGGTTTTTTGGAATCCAAAGGATTTCTCAGTGTTTAAGTAAGGAACCACCAAACAGAAAAATACGCCTTACACTTTTTTTTGTAGCTTACAGTAACTCATAGAATACCTTTCCCCTATCATTGATGTTAAAATGGTTTAAATCTCTTTTTAAGAACCAAAGCTTAAAAGACAGTGCACTTTACCCAGCCTTACATGTATCCTCAGGATAAGATGTCATAAAGGAAATTCTGTCTTATAAAATATAATACTTCAGAATTTCTTAAAAATCATTAGTCAATTATTAAACTACAGTGTGTTTATAGTCATTTTAACATAAATTTTAATATATTGGTCATAATCAATTTGTTTATTTTGATTGTTTAATGCATGAAATCCTAAAATTCATAACATTTAATTTTGAATGTAAGATTCTGTGTTACTGGATTTTAGCATCTTGATATTTGCAAGTCTTTATAAATCCACAAATAGAATTTAATTTGCTTAAAGTTTATTAAGTATACATCTGTATCTGCTATTGATGAAAGTTTAGATAAAACTTTTGTATTTGAAAATCTTTATTTTTCAGCATTGCATTATTTTCCTGAATATCAGTGGCTGGTGGATTTCACAGTGGCAGCTACAGTAGTGTATCTAGTAACTGAAGTCTACTACAGTTTGATGAAACCTGCACAGGAAATGAATATCAGCATTGTCTGGTGTTTGCTTGTTTTGACTTTTGCAATGTATCCTTCACTGTACCATTTGGTCATTTGAAATTATGGTTTGTGAATTTATTTCTTTTCCACTGTATGCCTATAGAATTTGTCACAATTTGAAAGATAGTAAGAATATTGAAAACACAAGCTTTTATTTTTCTGTTAGGCTCTAACTTTTTGGAGATATTGAGCAAGCATCAATCTGGGGTATACGCTGAACTCACCATATTTTGAAAATTACTTGACCTAGGAAAACATACCCTGAAACTAAGGTAGAATTTTTAGACCTTGTATTCAGTACAAAGCTGTATCTGCCAGCATCTTTATAAAGCAAAATGCTATACTGTATAAAAGCACTAATCATCCAAATTAGCTGAAAAGCATGCATAAGATATCCATATTTCTATAATTGTAGTAGCAAATTTAGTTCAAGCATTTAAATCTCTATGGATTTTAGCTGATAGTACTACTTCAGTAGTTAAAAATCATCATGTAATTCAATTTCTTAAACCTCTATTAAAGCAGAATGTGTCCTTTCATAATCAGCAGTCAGGCTGTATAAAGCATAATGAACATATTTTAACCTGGCTGACTGTTGTCCTCCAAATGTCATAGATGTTGCATTTCAATACATCTGATACTGATTTCTGATGACTTTTGAAATATCGTGGTGCTAAAACAATGTCACTTCATGTTCTGCTTTTCATTTTACTCAAGTTTATTTCATTAACTTATAATGTGAATATATACATTTCTATACATGTAATTGACATAAAAGTTTTGTTGAAAAACATTCTTTATGTACATTTTTGTTTTACATCATGATACTGTCCAGGATACCTGTTGAGAATATAGAAAAGGATATTTGTTAATGGCAAGGCAGATTATTGATCATATGACTACATTTCACCTTTTGCTTCACTGTCAGCACTAGCTAATAATATGAGAGTAAAGGTCCCACACACTCTCTAGCATTGAACTGACTTGGCTTAGTCTTAACAGATCTCTTGTGAAAGTCACCAAACAATGCCAACCCTGCGGGATCCCAGGAGCTTGCTGTCTCCCCATCATAGAAGGGACAGAATGTGCTGAAGGGCTTAGAATACAGTATTTTCCCCCAACTCTTACCCTTCACAATGGAAGAAGGGAAGAAGAGGAAAAGGGTTTTAAAAAAAAAACCAACCCTGTAGATGTGAGAAAATCTACTCTTTTCCTGTCTTCACATGTATGAGGTATGCAAGAATCTAAAATTCCTTTAAAATGCCAGATGATCTAACACCAACCATGATACTATCTACGGCCTATCTTTCATCTTAGCTATAGTGTATCTGGTATGCCTTTCATTCTCTGTGCACGGAGACTCTAGTTGGAATGACCTTTGTCTGGCTTCTGTTCATTTTCTTATTGTCTGTGCCTGCTTATTAGTCAAACACATGTCTCCATTGATTACATAGGACAATAGCCCTTCTTAATTCTAGAATAGCACATAAATCAGCTGAATCAGAATACCTCTGCAATCATTGCCAGTGGAATTGTACTTTTTAAAAGACCTGAAGTTGATGATATATAACTTAAGTAGTTAATTCTAAATTTAAAGGTGAAAAAAGCATCATTTTATTGCTCTCATAGTTTTCACCTAAAATATTTGACTAATCAGATATAGAGCCAGTGATTATAAGGGAATTTACAATGGAGCCTTGTAAGAAATTCTAGAAGGCAAATAAACAGAACACATAAAAAAATGACACAGAAGCCCCAAACTTTATAGATCCTCAGATTCCATCTGTTTTCAACTTTATAAGAGCCATACATTTAGCCTAGCCCTAGCCTTAAAACTATCCAGGGCTTCAGCCTTACTCTTAAAACAACCCAATCTGATTCTTAGTTCTAGCCCATTGGCCCATTTCTAATCATATACCACCTCTTTCCCCAGTTCTTCTTTCCTGCAGCTCTTGAAATTACTCTGAATAACTTTAAAACATACATGACATAGAGAAGATTTAGGATGGAGGAAGAGATGTATGCAAAATACATAAATACCTTAGTATACTCTATTATACTAAATATATTTATCTACACTAAATATAGTCTTAACATCACCTTAGTCATCTATGCTGTCTCATAAAGCCTTTGCAGTCACTCAGTCTCTTGGTTCCTACTGATTTTTCAGTTATGAATAGGGGAAGCAAGCGGGAGAATTTAAATAGTGAAGTTTTAAGATTTTTAGTTAGGAATAAACTCTTAGAAACTTTAAAGTTCTAGCATTGTATAGATTAAAAAAAAACTTGAGCAAAATATAGCACAGGGACTAATATTGAGTCAGTTACGTGAATTTGAGTGAGTAGAAAACTGTTTTACAAAGAAAGATAAAGCTTCTCAGTAGTCCTATTATATTTGGTTAAAGGACTGGATCATTAGTCACATTTCCACAGTGCTTGTATTTTACAATGTGGATGCTTTAAGGTACAAAACCCTATTGTATATGTTTTTATGGCTATGTTTAAAATTTTTAATATGAGGGAAGTGTCTAGAAATGCAAATTTTGCACTAAGTAAAGTATTAGTTTTAACTGAAATAAATTTTAGAATTTCTTGATTTTTATCAGTGTTTAATATTTAGTCATTGGGTAAATGTTTAGATCAAAGGTTGCTGAAGACATTGGCTCATTGTAGAGTATAATGACAGTGGCAAAGTAAAGCACTGAAAAGTCACCTTTCTTGAATTCCATGCATGGCTCTAAATAATTTTCCTATTTCACAGAAATATTCTGTTTTTCCATACAAACCCTGAAGTAGATAGCATATGATATTAGATATTGCCAGTGAATCAGAGCTGGTGAGACTGAGCCAAAGTATTTGTTTTGTTTCAAAAACTTGATATTACGTCAAAGCTTGTTTCTTTTTCAAATCTTTCTAGGTCTTCTATGCTGATGTGGCAAATCACTTAACTTTCAGGTCAGAGACTTATGATTGGACTGAGACTTTATTTGGGCCATACAACCTTATTTCTGAGAACTAGTTAGTTTAATAATTCAATTTTTTTTGTTAAAGTGATAATTTTTTAAGCTTAAAATTCAGATGAGATTAATTTTTTAACAAGTTACATAAAACCTAAGAACATTAACATTTTTATTAGTTGGGTTACTCAGTGGTTTATAAAATCTTTACATTTTGTGCTTCAGGGATCTTTTTTAGATCTTTGTGTGTTGTACTCCAAAATACTTTGACTTCCACATTCATCAAAATGAGAGATATCATAAGAATTTTAATCAGCTACAAAATTCTTTTCCCCTTTTAAAAAATAGCATTCATAATTGTGTTTTCTCTATTTGTGGAAGGATTTTAATTTTTCTTCTATTTAAAATAAAATGATATGCTTTCATATCTATCAGTTATATAGAGGAGTATATTTTAACAATGGGAATCTTTCAAGATTTTTTTTTTATCAAGTTGCAAGTTAGGGTCAGATTAATACGTTTTTTCTTAAAAGGTTCTGTTTGACAGGACCTAAGGATTATTGTGCTACTTATTGTTAATATCCATGTGTAAACTGTTGAACAGAACAGTTAATATGACATGTGTTTCAATTGCTTTTTCTCCTGGACTAATAGATGTTGGTTTACTCTTTTTGAAGAGAAAGAGAAACATTAGAAACTGGTTTTGTAAAAGCTGAATGTTTCCCCTTTTGATGTCTTATGTGAAGAAAAAAGGAAAAAATATGTATATAATTTAGAGTTAGATACAGTATAGGCAGTAACACACTTTCCATTTTTTAAAGTTGCAAATTAGACATTTAAAAATCTGAATAAGCAATTTGTAAACTGATGATAACTGATAATAGCTTTGGTTAACATCTTCTGGGAAGCATCATATGTCCTGGGGCAAGTCATTTAAATTCCCTGGGCCTCAATTTTCTAATCTGTAAAATGAGATAGTTGTACTAGATGACCTCTGAGTGTACTTCGCCAGCTTTAAATTTATGATCCTATGGTAGTTTTTTAAGCCTTACTACCTAAAAATGTTCTTGGATGGACCCAAGAGGATCTGTTCTGTGCAGAGAGCGGGGCAGTTTCCAGCACTTTTCCCTACCAACCCTCTCCCCTCTCATCACTCTTTTTTCTTTTCTAAATTCAACACGTTGGCATAAAAAATTGTGATATTGCTCCAATAAAGAAAATATTAATACTGAATTAGTACTTTTTAAAAAGAATCCATTTTACATGGGATTTTTAAAAAATCCTACTTGTTACATTTTCTTTGAGTTCTATTTTTCTAGTATAAAACAGAATGAATTAACACTTAATAGCAGGTGGTCTCTAATAACGAGTATTGAGAGGTTAAGAAGGAAAAAAATTAGAGAAAGAAAATGACTGCATCAGTAGATTTCCGTGTACAGTTTTGAGAATCTAGCGGTGAGATCCTTTTCATAGGTCTGATTTGCAGAATGATCTATAAAGTCAATGGTTAGAAGGAAGGTAGAAGTTAATTGACACTTATTTCCAATATTGTTTGACCTCAAACACATTTAGTGTGTGTGTGTGTGTGTATGTGTGTGTGTGTGTGTATGTGTAAACTCAAGTCAATTATTGACTAACTGGATTTTTTATAAATCTGGAACCCATTTGAAGGTATTATATTACAGTTATTATTATATTACATTTATCATTCCTAAATCCAATCTTTATCCTAAATATAAGCACGTGTTATTTACATAATTTTTAACAGCAATTATAGGAATGTATACTACTTCAAAATAATATAATCTTAACATAAAGGAAATAAAGCTAGGATTTTACAAGTTATGTATTTTGTAATACAGTCTTAAATGTTTTTAGATGTATTTAGGTTCTGTTTCTATATTCTATGTAAGAAACTTTGACTTTAAGAAATATCTCATTGTGGAGAGAGAATATTTAACAAGTCATCGTAGCAGTCACTTTTTGCCTTCTTTTAAAAAAATGTTATACAATGGGAGAAGAAATATTAAATGACTTCCTGTTATAGCAGAAGATGATCACTATTTAGTAGTACAGCAGTTCACCAGGAAATTAGGTGAAGGTTAACATCAATATAAATTAAAGCTTCAGGATTAGGTATGGCAGCAGCTACATTCTCTGTAGTGTCAAGACCCATGCTTGTACTTTGGAATTCCTAATATTAGTAGCAGGCTGTTTGATTTAAAAGTGATATTTTTGTCTAATACAGTGATATACACCATGTAGAAGTATACCAAATTCTAAGCTTGTAGAATAAATCTTGTTTTGAATTAGTACAGCACACAAAAGCTCAACGTGATAGCAAGATAATGGTTCCTAAGCTTTCAGTGTTTCAAAATACTACGCACAACAGAGAATCTCTTCCCTTAGGTCTTTCTTTCTGATACCAGGGAATTCTAACATGTACTTGTTTATTTTATCATAATTCTGTATTTGGAACTAGAGAAAATTCAGGGCTTTCCATAGAAATAAAGGTAGAGCCACTTGGGCAAGCTAGCTTAAAATATTAATGTGTTCCCACTGGGATTCATTGTGGTGCTTCAGTGGTACCAGAAGTGCCCCCTTCTATTATTAGTCCAGTGAAACCAGCTGCTGGTTCTAAACTGCCGCTTTGAGTATTTCAGTACTGTGCAATAATACTTGAGCTTAAAATATTTTTCGGAATTTAAATTTAAACATTAATACATACATTTTTATATAAAGAACCAAAAAAGGATTGTTTGTGAAACTGTGAAGCCCTGTTACGTATGTCTTTTTTAGAATATATTAAATTTAACATAATAGTTCCAACTGTGCCCTCATATCAATTTCTTTCTGTTCTCTTCGGTGTATTTTTTCAGTAGTAAGAGGTGTTAGGCATATTTCATTATTGATCTTCTAGCATTATAGTTGATATTACATAGATCAGTTACATTGATCAGAGTTCTTAAGTCTTTCCTTTATATTACTCTAGTCATTATATAATTAGTCTCCTAGTCCTACTTACTTTACATCAGCTTACATGTCTTCCTATGTTTCTCTGACTCATCTGTTTCGTCATTTTTCATGGTATGATGACATTCCATTACATTTAGATACTGTAATTTGTTCGGCAATTCTTTAATTGATAGGCATTTACTTTTTTTCCAGTTCTTTGAAACAACAAAAAGTACTATTTGTGTACGTGTGGCTCCTTCTGTCTCTAATGTTGAGGAACATAGGCCTAGCAATGGTATTACTGGTTATGCACAGTTTAGTGACTAGGGGTAGATTCCAAATTGTCTTCCAGAATGGCTGGGCCAATTCACAGTTCCACCAGTAGTTTATTTATATGCCTGACTTCCCAAAGCTTCATCAACAATTTACATTTTTTTCCTTTTTTCTCATCTTTGCCAGTTCGATGGGTATTTAGTAGAACCTCATAGTTGTTTAAAATTGCATTTCTTCTATTAATAGTGATTAGCAGTTTTAATATGTTTGTTTTAATATTGTTTTCTAGCACTTAGCACAGTGCCTGCCACTTAGTAGGCACGTAATAAATGTTTGATAACTTGCATTTCTTCATTTGAAAACTGCCTGTTCATGTCTTCTGACCATTTATTGGGTAATGTCTCTTATTCTTATATATTTCTACCAGTTCTCTAGATATCTTGAATATCAAGATAAAAACATGTTCATGCCTGTGCTTAAGAAAGTAAATTTTTAGCCTTGAATTTACTAAAGTGACTTATAGTATAGGCGACTGGGGGAAGAGTTAAATTGTACAATTAGAATCTTCTAAAATCTAGGTTGAATTTTAGTGGATTAAATTACCACAGCCAGGAATTTTATAGAGATAAATTAACTTACCACTGCAAGTTATGGCCAAGGCCATTGAAAGAGGCCATTAAGAGAGACAGCATAGAGTGTTGGTTTTGCAGCCCAAGGTTTGCATCATCTATCACTTACTAGCTATATGACCTTGGGCAAGTCACCTAGATTTTCTAGGCCTTAGTCCTCTCACCTTTAAAGGGAGGGATTTGGACTAGATAATCTCTAAATCCAGCTCTAAATTTGTGATTTTACGTAGCTCACTTTTGTATTGTGTTTATTTTTATACTTTTATACCTGGGCGTCAGAAGTTCATGATCATTCATCCAATTGAGGCTGTCAGGGCAAAGGGATAAAAAACAGTCTAACATTGTCATTGCTTTGAGAGGGGTAGTTGGGGAAGTAGAACATAAACATAAGAACAAATAATAAATAGCACAAGGCAATAACAAATTAAGTGTCTGAGAGAGGTATACAAAGTAAATGATGGCCAGCTAGGTTGCACAGTGGATAGTGTGCTAGATTTAATGTCAGGGAACTTGAGTTCAAATTATTCTTTAGATATTTACTAGCTGTATGATCATGGACAGATCCCTTAATCTTTCTTAGCTTCAGACTTCTCATCTATAAAATCACACTTCATATTTGTTGTAAGGTTCTTGAGATAACATATGTTAAGAGGTTTCTAAAACTTAAAGATTTAGAACTCTAAAACTTATAGGTCATTATGTAGAGAAAATAGCTTTAGTAAAGGTAAGAGAGTCCTGATTTTTCTTATATATATAAAATGTGGAGTTTTTACTGGTTGATCTCTATAGATTTTTTTTAATGTTATTAGGATAAAGCCCACTCTGTTGACATTAAAAACTTGTAGTAGTGTAGTCTTGTGTATAAATTAAAATTATAGTGAGCCCTGAGTGTTTCATGTATACCTATTTTCTCTGCCTTTTTGTCCTTTCCTACATTTATGTCTTAATGCACCTGCTACAAACCTACTCTGATGTCCCATGACAGCATTCATTCTCCAAAACTATTCAAGCAGATTCCAGACTCTGAATGACTTTGCTAAACGTGAAAGGAGCCTCAGACATGAAATAGTGATAGATTATCCAAAGATCCACCAATCTGCCTAAGAACAGAGGCATTCCTCACCATGGGGACCACAGAGTTGTAAAAAGATTGTGGTCTGCATTGGTAGTTAGAGAACCCACACTGGTAATATTGTGTATCCTTGAACTATATTGTCAAGAAGAAGAATTTTTGAAGGTTTTTTTTTAAATAACTGTAATATACAGGCCTTTTTGTTTTATTTTGGAAGAAGGAAAGAAATAAACATTCATTGACACCTACTGTGTGCCAGGCAGTGGGCTAAGTGCATTACAAATGTTAACTTACTTGATCCTCACAAATACCCTGCAAGATGGGTGCTGTTATTATTCTCATTTTACAGTTGAGGAAATTGAGGCACCCTCATTAAACAGCTTTTTGAGGATCACTTAGCTATGTATTTGAGGCCTAATTTGAACTCAAATCTTCCTAACTCTAGGTCTAGCACTCTCAAGAGACCATAGAGCTCATCTAGTCTAACTATAGTGTTTTGGAGATCAGGGACCCAAGGTGAGAGAGATGAAGTGATTTGCCCATACAACTCATTAGTGACAGAATTGGGACTCAAACTTAGTTCTTAGTCCTAGTCTACTACTCTTAACATATTAAATATAGATATTCATAATAATGAGCCCTGAGGAGTCATTGGATAAAAGAGTTTGAGAATCAATCCTGCTATGCCAAATTCTACGTATTCTCTTATTTTTTTTTCAAGGGATAGGTAGAGTTTTGAAGCATTTTGAGAATTACTGTTGCCATACCTCCTTTAATGTTCTGTAAAGAAATGTGGCATTTATTCAGAAAGAGAGAGTAAATAGTAATAGTCTAGACTTCAGAACCAATATTAACAAAAGTTTTGGAAAATGTGTAGATGGCTGAAGATACATTGCAGGTCTAGAGTTCACAAGAGAGATCTGGGCTGGATATAAAGATTTGCATAATCTGCATAGAGTTGGTATTGGAAGTCGTGGGAATGAGTGCAGTTGTTAAGGGAAAGAGTAGAAAAGAGAGTCAGAGAGAGAACTTTGGGGAACACCCATTTGAAGAGATTGGGAAGTGAGTGTGTTTAGAAAGATAGGAAGCATTCTTAATGTCTCTTAAGTCAAAGGAGAAGAAAATACTCAAAGGAAGTCATCAATAATGTTATTGTTTCAGAGATGTCAAGGAAGATAAGGACTAAAAGAATCTATATCAGTTAATGAATTTAGATCTGAAAAGGGATCTTAGGGTCATCTGGTTCAACTCCCTCATTTCACAGACATAGAAACTGAAACTCAGAGTTTTCTCTTGATGACACAGGTAGTAGGGTGGTAGAGTTCAGATTTGAATCTAGGTATTCTGACTTCAAATTCAACACTCTTTACCTTGTACCATATATCAAATAGATATTAGGGGGTCTCTGGTTACTTTTGGAAGGTTCAGATAGAACAGAATAGTAAGGACAGAAGTCAGCTTGGAATATCTTGAGGCTGGGTTGGCTACAAACAGACCATGTATAGACTTGCTTAAAAAGTTTGCTGTAAAAGTTGGCAAGGACATCTTCTTGTCATAGACAGTCATACTCAAAGACTAACTTCAGTTAGTTTTATGAAATATAACGTCTAACCCCTGGTGGGTTGGTTGGACCAATGACTCTAGCAGGATGTTACCTGAGTAGGTGGACTTCTGTTGGGTGGACTGGAATTTCTTACAGGTAAATTAGTACCAGGGAAACTTATTGCTATTAAGCCAACTCCCAGTTCCCTCTTTTTTCAAAATAATACAGCTGTACAAATTAATGTTAAAATTGCTTTTCAGCTCTCAAAATTCTGAGGCTAGGGGCTATTTATCTTTCTACTGCTAACACTTCTTACTTTTGGCTAGGTTTCTCTCTTCTCCATCCCACTGCAACAGCATGTCTTGCCATTCACTCTTGTTGTGTTGTCCATGAAATAAACACATACCCCTTATTGAAGTTTTCTAATGAGTTTTACTGTTGGGGAAAATGGTGGGCTGGGGTAGGAAGGTTGAGAATATCTCCGTCTGACAGAAGGGAATTATCCCTTCTCTTCTCCTACCCCACCACTTCTCTTTTTTTCACTTAAAGGTATAAACCCTGTGGGGAAATACAGAAAGCCAGTTCATCTCTTGGAATAGGCTACTTCAGGAATTCACTTCAGTTTTACACTTTCGTGTACCAGGCTTTGTGCTAGGCTCTTGGATATAAAGGCAAAAACCAAACAGTCTCTGCCCTCAAGGAACTTCTGTTCTAGAGGAGGAGCTACTACCAGAGGTAAGTGGCGGTCCCTTTTATTGATAGTCTTCAAACTCAAGCCAAATGACCATTTGTCAGGGATGTTTAGAGGGAATATCTGTTTATTTATGAGTTGAGCTGGATGACCTCAGAAGTTCCTTCCAGTTTGTTTGTAGGATTCCAAATATAGATTCTTTCTAACTTGCAGTACTGTCCAGAATTTTTTCCTCTGTTCATCTGTATGCCTTTTCTCTCATTGAGTTGTATTATTGAAATACAGTAATTATATCATTTATTAATGATTGATACCATCAAGTAACCAGTAGAACTTAAGGGCCTTGAGGGAAGTGGACTTTTTCATCCTTGTCTGAGTAACCTGATCACCTAGCAGAGTTTTACTTATACTAGATACTCAATAAATATTTGAATTGAATGTTTTTGGAAGTACAACATCTCAACAGCCATCTAATTCAACTTGTACCTGAACAAGAATCCCCTGTATAATATACCTGGCAATGGGGCAACCTATTCAGTTTTTTGAAAGCTTGAATTGTTAGGAATTTCCTCCCCCTACATCTAGCCTATAATTTGCTGTTTTGTAGCTGCCACCCATTGCTCCTTGTTCTAACCCCTGGATTCAGTAAAATAAATCTAAGCCCTCTACCATATTAGAGCCCTTCAAATATTTGAAGGCTGCTGTTATATGTCCCCTAAGCTTACTCTTCTCCAGGTCATATGTCCCCATTTCCTTCACCTAATTCTCACATGATCTAATCTTTTATAATTTTTTTTAAAATTCTGAACTCAAAACACCAAATAAAATGAGCATGTCCATATATAAATTAGAAAAGAGGATTATATGTGAAACTGTGAATCTCTTATGTAACACCTTCCTTTGCCTTTTAAATATTTAATAAATTTAACATGCAGTGTTTAAAATTGCCTTGACTATTTCCTATTGGCCTTCTTTCTGTTGTTGTTGTGTGTGTGTGTGTGTGTGTGAGAGAGAGAGAGAGAGAGAGAGAGAGAGAGAGAGAGAGAGATTGAGGCAAAATCTTCTATTGAGAGGGTTAGGGAAGGGGTACCATGGGAAGCGTGAAGAGATGTAAGATTAGAATAACTACTATGAAGAGTATAGCAGTTCACCTAGGAAAGAAAGAGAATATTTGCCCTGTTACAGTGAGGGTCCAGTTGAGCTTAGATAGCGTAAATTTGAAGTGGTCCCCCGGCATTATGAGTTTATGTTTTCCTCCTCCATCTACCAGTATGTGAATAAAACAAAGGAGGCAGATGTTGGGAGTAACCCAGAGTTTGGGTATAGCAAACCTTGATGGATAACAAGATACAAGGACAAGAGAGCCAGGAATCACTGAATCTAATAGATTTGCTCTAGTTCCTTATTTTAACTTTGTTAATCTTTGTTTAAACTGTCTCATAAATAAAATAATTGTTGTATTATTTCTCTTCCATTCTCTTTATCTTCTGTTCTATGGACAAGTTTTATCTTACATTTGTGGTTGTAATTGTTAGTGGTTTATTTCCCTTTGTTTCCCCCCCCATCCCTTTCTTAACAGGCTCTTTGTGATCCTATATGGGAGTGGTTTGCCATTTGCTTCTCCAGTAGACTAAGGCACACAGAGGTTAAGTGACTTGCCCAGGGTCACACAGCTAGTGAGTGTCTGAGGCCAGATTTGAACTCTGGTTTTCCTGACTCCAGGCCTAGCACGCAATCCACTGAATCATCTAGCTACCTCCCCACCTTACATACCCCCCACCTATTTGGCAGTTTAATATATTTCCATACCAAAGTCTTTGTGTCTGTGTGTTCAACCTTCCTTTGACCAGTTTAAATTGAGATTCACGTGATGCCTGTTCCCCTCTTCCCACCACACCTTCCTCCAAGTGTATTCAGTCTGCATCTCATATAGTTAAGTGAAACAGTAAGTTCCTTCTCCTTTCTCTTACTTTCTTCTCTAATATATTCCCTGTTCCCTCCCTTTTCTTAAGATTGTCAAAACCAAACCATCCCATGTGGTTTGTCTTATTTAATTCTTTCTGTGACCACTTGAAGACTTTAGAGCTTTAAAGAAACACTTACTTCTTCTTTCACTATTAGAATGTAAGTACTTCATCGTCCTATAGCCTCTTCCAAGTATGCAAATGTATTTACCTTTTTAGTTAGTTTTTTTTTCTTCTTTAACTCCTGTGTTTACATTTCAGAGTTTCTACTCAGCTCTTGCCTTTTCATCAAGAAGGCTTGAAAGGGCTCTATTCCGTTAAAGAACTTTTTTTTTCTTCCTCCCTGAAACATTATACTTCTTTTTGCAGACTATATTGTTACTGGGTTGAAAGTATTTATCTTTTGCCTTTTGGACTATCATATGCTAAGATCACCTGTTCTTTCTAGTGGTAGCTGACAAGTCTTGTGTGATTCTGACTGCAATTCGTTGATAGTTGAATTACTGCTTTCTTTTCTGAGTCTTTGCCGTGTTTGTTTTGTTGTGTTTTTGTTTCTCTTTCTGTGTCCTGGAAAGATGTGGATTTTGTCTGTGACATTCTTAATTTTCATTTTGGAGTTTCTTTCAGGAGATGACAGAGTCTTTCTATCTTCACTTTATCCTCTAATAGAGCTAGGCAGTTTCTTTTATGATTGTGTACAGTATGGTGTCCAGGTTTTTTATTTGGTCATGGTTATCATAGTGACTGATAATTCTTAAATTGTCTTTCTTTGACTTTCTATGCCTGCTTTTTTAATAATAGATATCTTACATATTCTATTTTTTTGGCCTTCCCCCCCCTCCCCAGAATTTCTTGCTGTATCATGGAGTCATTGAGTTCTTATTACTCTTCCTTTTTTTTTTTTAGACAACGTTCTACTTGTGTAAGGTTTTCTACCTTTTGGTCTAAGGTATTTATTCTAATTCCAGGTTTTCCTCTCTATAGTTTATATTTCTTTTATAATCTCTTAACTTCTTGCAAGTACTCATGTAATCCTTTTCTGAGCCTTTTCTTGTAGCTTTTGTGTTATTGTTCCCCTATAATGTGTTTCCTCTTAGTTGATTCATGACCCGTGAATTTTCTTCATAATTTTGATGTAATGATTAGTCTCAGTTCTTGGTTTAAGATTTAGTTCTAGGGCCAGGTTCCACCCCATCTTGGACTGTTGGAGGAGTGGTCAAGGATCTATTTGATCCTGACCTCACTTTTATGGGTTCTTAATTCTGGTTTCTTCTTCCTTTTGTTTGTCAGGGCTCAGAATGCTGGTAGGCTTCAGTGTTCCTTTTTATAGCACTGTGATTTCCTGTCCATGAGAGTCTAGGTAGTGTTTTATGCTCATAAAGCTTCTTTGATCTCTCTCCTTGATTCTATCTCTTCATGTCCCCGGTGTTCCCTGGGCTAGGACACCGTAGTGGTTTTGTCTCCCTAGGGTTTTCCTGATAAGGGCCAGGGCTTCCAGACTTATATCCTGTTTACCTGATGGCTTCTTTAGTAAGGCCCCACTTTCATTATCTGCAGCTTCTAGTTATTTTTTGTTATTTAGTCTTGGGCTGCATAAAGGAACTTAGGGAAATTTCTTTTAGGGTTTTTTAATTTATTGTTCAGTATGTTCCTCATTTTAGATAATTGGCTCCTGTATCTTTCACATGGCCATCTATGTGGAAATCTTTCTCTCCAGGCTATTCTTCAGCTAGTTCCTTCTCCTCTTTCTGGCTCCCTCGTCTCCCCTCAGCCCTTTCGGTGTTGGAAGTGCAGGTACCTTTACGACCCAATCTCAAATCCTTTTTCGTCCTGTTTGCCCTCTCTTTTTGGTCTTCAATTCATCCATGTCTTTACTAAAATGTGGCATTATATTGTAATTGAATAAAATACTCAGATCCAGGCTTATGAGGGCATAGTGTACAAAAGACTATCAAGTCCCAAGTCTTGTACCCCACTCCTCAGCTTAAAACTGCAACATATTTTTTTGGCTTCCATGTTAAACTGTTGACTCATTGAATTTGTAGTCTGTTGAAACCCCCACATCTTTTTCAGGCAAATTCCTGTTTGGTCATGCCTCCCCAGCTCATACTTAGAAGGTTGATTTTTTTTTTAACTCAAAAGTTAATTAAGTACATTTATGCCTATTAATTTCCATCTTAATTACTATAGGCTAGCACTCTAGCCTAATGAGAGCTTTAAAGGAAGAAAGTAGTGAGGGTATCTTGTGCAGGAAAACCTTGGTTTTGCTTTTAGAAAGCAGCCCCCTTGGTAATTTGAACTACTGGGAAAGGAATCAACATTTAATCACTTTTTTCATTTGCTCAGTTTACTTTCAACTTCTGTATATTATTCTGGAATTGTAGTAAACCCTGGTATGTATCAGAAGACAGAAAAGTTTTGCATAGCTGCAAATAGTATGTTCCTGTCCTCATCAAAGATTATCTGTGTCATTCTTACGCACTGATATTCTCATCTGACAATTTAGATATGATCTGTGGCGCTTGTCAACCCTATTGAAGTATAAATTCTTTGAGGGTACTGATCATGGCTTATTTATCTTTGTATCTCCCCATTACCTAAAACACAATTCATGTGTAAATTGTGGGTGTTTAATTAGTGTTGAAAGGAAGGATTGATTTTTATTCTGATATAATAGTCTTCCTATTATTATATTTTAATCTACATGATTGTATAAAAGTTATATATAACATAAATATACATATTCAATATATTATATTTTTCCAAGGGATAAATGGTTCATTCACTTTATATCACAGCAAACTATTTCTTAACTTATATGTCAGTAAGATCACACATATAAAAATCTGAATTTGTCAAGTGAATAACAATGTCTTGCAAAAAGTGGTGACAGAACATACATAATAATTAAGTTTTATAGAAAGTGAACTTGTAAAAGGTAAATTTTTGTCATGTTCCATCAACATAATTCATAATGATCATATTGAATCCATTGAAATATAATAATTTTAACATTTAATTGAAATTGACAACTTATATCTTACTCTAGTTATCCATCTGTCAGATCTGGTATCACACCATTCTTAAACATTTCCCAATTGCTAAAGGAATTGCCTTAATCTTAAATTTGTAATTAACAGTGAGAAAGCTCAGGTTAAAGTTTAGTAAAGGTTTATTAATTCCTACTGATGGTTTTGAGATTTTTAAAAGGAATTTTGAGGGGAGGCAGAAGAAGAAGAATGCTGGAATACAACCTTGCCCTGAAAATAGGGAACTTGCCAGTTTGATGAATTTATCAGATTTGTTGATGAGTGAAACTCTGCTTTTGTGTGTGTGTGTGTGTGTGTGTGTGTGTGTGTGTGTGTTGTAGAAATATCTTGCCTGAAATATGATAGTCTTTCCCCTTCCCTCATACTAAGTATCTGGAAAAAGTTGACATTAAATTTCATGGAAACTTATGCAAACCAACTTCTTTGCTTCAGTAGAGTTTGGGAATTTCTAGGGGTTGGCATAAATTCAGAAGAGACTTAATTTTTTAAAAAGTTTAATTACAATTTTAAAAAACTGAAGGGTGATATTTAGCTAAAGTATTGCATGTTATATAGAGGACATTTAAGTAAAGCATTTAACTGAGTTTAATTTCAGTTCTTAATGAAAAGATTCTTCGGTTGAAATTTAATTATTAATACATGTAAGTTGCAGTGAATTCTAGGACAGATTAATAGTGAATAGAGAAAATAAAAACAAATTCTTCAGTCCTCCTACCTCAACTATTTTTCTTCTTTCACTTAAACTCTTTGGGGAAAAGATAAAGCCAATGAGAGCCATCAGAGAGTGGGCTCCTTCACTGACAGTCTTCAAATGCAAGTTGGATGACCAGTTATGAGAATGCTAGATAGAGAATGAATTTCTTTTGATGTATGGGTTTGACTAGGTGGCCTGAACTGTCTCTGAGATTTAACATATTCAGTACCTACTACATTCATTGATATATGGTCCAAAAAGTACAGGAGGGTAGATGGGTAGATATTTTCTTATGTTTTCAGTATATACAACAGACCAAACAGCAAAAATGGGCAATCTTAATAGTTTCCATTTAATAGAAAGCTTATGTAGTTTCAAAATGTTCAATATGAATAAAATAATACAATTTGATATCATGTATACTTATTATATATGGCAAATATGCATACTGTGGTATCAAATTACATTCTTTAACTCTAAATATTTTTAAATTATGTAGAGCATCTCATGAGTAAATTACCTTTGGTCTTATTTATGGTTTGTCCAAAGCTAGTAAATATCAGACGCTAGCACTTCCTGATATACCATACTTTTTCTCGTCTTTCAGGACACTCCCTAGATAGGTGAATTGACCAGGTTGTGGTAGGATTGTAAGAAGTTCACCACAGGGTGGCTTTGAATAAGAAATATAACTCTAATGGCTTACAGATTAAAGAAATTATTTTTAGTATGTTTTGAAGAGGCTTGCCCTCAGGTGTGTGTTACATGCTTGCCTTGGGGACATAAAAAAATGAAATAGAATGCAGTCTCTGCCTTTTGGAACTTCTATTAGCAGGATGCAAGTGCTGTACCAAGTGCTATTTCAGGTTCTGGGTGATTAAAGTGAGGAGGGCTGAAAACTGACATAGGACAGGCAGGGGTGTGTCAGGGAAGGATTCATTGAGAAGTAGCTCATCCTTTAAAGAATATGTAAGATTTAATCAGGCAGAGATGGAGGGGAGTGTGAGGTTATTGCCAGCATAGGGAACCGTGTGAGTAAAGTTATGGAGATAGAAAATGCTGAATGAGTTCAGAGAAAAGATCACCTGGTAGTAGGGGTAGGGTATAGTGTGAGTTGAATTTGGAAAGATACGGTGATGTCAGATTATGAGGGGCCAACAGAATAATGTATAATCAATCATCAGTCATTTGAAATTTAGGAACATATTTTCCTCAAAGAAACAATCTTTGGAATGATAGTGTTTGGGGTCCTAAACTATCATACATAATCTCTTAATAATGTAACTTAAAAGTGTTTGATCATTATAATGAAAATAATAGAAACTAATATTTTTACATAGTATTAAAATAATCAAGTTGGTAAATATCCATTTATCTTGAATGCTGGTACTTGGAAAAAAGATTCCTTTCAATGGAATATATTGCACTATGAATGGTAAAAATAGGAAAAAGAGCATAATATATGCACAATTTATTTGAGAATTAAAAATATATTAAGTGAGATGGTGGCTGCTGTCAGTCCAAGACATTTTGGTTTCTGTACAGAGATGCATATGGAAAAAGTAGCGATTTAAAAATAAGTGCTAAAATGAACCTCAGAAATAAATTTACAGTCAAATCACATTGTCAGTGACTTGATCAAAGTGGGTCATGATAGAGCCTGGACTAGAATCAGACATAGGTCAGTTGTTTGTGTTTTAATTTGGGCAATGTCTATATCATTGTGTTCACAAGCGTATTAAAAAAAAGTCTTATTTAATAGCTTTATAAAGGGTCAAGGAAGTCTCTTGGATTTTTAATTATGTGAATGGTAAAGAATTTGTCTGTTTTATGCTCTTGAGGTCATGGGCTCTCAGAGCCGAAAGGGGCTTTACTCAAAAGTTTTACAGATGAGGAAACTGAAGCCTTAGAAAAATGTGATTTGTCCACAGTTACATAGCTGGTTAGTTAATGGAACCAAGGTTGGAACTCCATTCCCTTAACTTTTTCCACTTCCATAATGGAAATAATCCTTACTTTGTGAAGGCATTGTTTCCTGAGTTGATTTCTAAGCTGGCTTATTTTGAACTCGAGTGTTTCCTTAGAAACAATGTTATAGTTAAGTTCCCAAGTTGTCTGAGCCCATAAGGTTAGAATATAAGACTAAAGGGGTAATAAAGACTGTTTCAACTGCATCTAACCCCTGAATATAGAATTGTCTCTATGGGAAAATTCATTGATTTCCAATTCTAGATACATGAATAAATACATCTCCCCTTGCTATAAGTAGAAGTTTCTTCTGTGCATAAATGTGATATGTTGTGCTAGAATTTGAAGTCTAACTCATAAATACTTTTGTGTTTGTATAGGTGTTTTTTTTCCTTTAAAGAAGATAGTATACTGTAGTGGAAAAAATCACTAGAGAAGCAGAAGGACCTGGGTTCTAGTCTAGGCTTTATCACTAGACTCACTTTGATCAGGTCACTGAAAGTGTGATTTGATTGTAAAATTATCTCTGAGGTTAATTTTAGCACCAATTTTTTTTTGTCTTAGGAACCCCTTTTTGCTATGAAAACTTAAAGCATAGAAAAGTGACTTGCTTAGAATCACACACATTAATTTGGAACTTATGTTTTCCATGTTTGCAGATTAAGCCATAGTGTCTCCAGATGTAAAACCTAAAATAGTTTCTCGACTGTGGGTTAAGGTAGATATCAGGATTGGAGACAGTGTGGTTTTGTGGAGTGCACTGATTTTGGAGTGAAAGGACTCAAGTTCGAATGCTAGTCTTTAACCTTGTCCTTGGGGAAAATCCCTTAGCCTTTGTGGGCCTCAGTTTCTTCCTACTAAAATGGGGGTGTTAGACTAAATGACCTGGAAGGCCGTGGACTTTCAGTTCTAAATTTTGCCTTCAATGCAGGAATTACTGATGATTTTCCTTAGCAGGCTCATGTGTTGCCTAGTATACTGAAGGCAAAGTAATTACACACCAGTGGAAAGAAAATCTTTAGTTTCCTAAAAAGGCTCCTTTCCTGGTCTTTCATGTCTCCAAGAACCTATTGCATACAAATTAATATAGTAACCTATAGCACAATATGATAATCCTTTGAATTTTAATGTCTACTCTATTTGTCCAAGGACAGTATTGCTACTGTTTATGCTCTTTCCCTAAGTCAGGGCTATTCTAAACCATACTTGAACCTGCTGTATTCTTTAATGTTACATTCTGCTTCCTGGGAGAATGGCCAGATTTCCACAGTATGTTGTAGAGGGTGTTGAAATTCTAATGGCATTTCAGGTAGCATAAAATGGTACTACTGTTGGACTCCACAAAGTTGTTCCTTTTTTTTCCTGAACTTTTTATTCCTACAGCAAGGTACTGTTTTCGTTGACTACACACTATTTCAAAGTAGAAGAAGGAGGTGAAAGATCAGTTTGTGTTACCTTTGGATTTTTTTTCTTTGTCAAAGCCATGGCAATCTTGATTGTTACTGAAAACTACCTAGAATTTGGACTTGAAACAGGTAATCAGTGCTTTGAACTATAGATGAATACACACACACACACACACACACACACACAACGCACACACACGTGTATATATGTATATATATGCATATATATAAATTAATTTGTCACCTTCCCCCCCATCTATATTAAAATAACTTTAATGTTTCAGGTGTACTTTTAATTCCTTCATGTTTGAAATGTATATGTCCCATTTTAAAAGGCACAATTTATTTACTATTCATTGTTTTTAAAAAGAATCCAGTCTTCATTGTGCAATATTTGCTTTGTTGATATTATTTGCTTACCTTTCATTTTTAATCCACACCCCGAAACTTTCTTACAGTTAAATGTTTCTGTGATACAAAAAAAATTAAACAAATTCCTGAAGAATTAATGCAAATTTTATTCACGTTCATGGAATGTACAAATATCAAAGGGATGTTTTCAAAGACTGTTCCTGTTAATAACCAAATTTTATTGCATTGTGGCATACTAATTAGCACATGAAAGAGCTAAGCTAGACACTTGAAAATTTAAGATGCTGTTTTTCTAGCATTTTATTTCCAAAGAAAGATTCTGTATTTTGTCCCTGATAAGAATAATCCATTTCTTTTCCTACAGGTTTTACAAATTTTTCAGAAAGTGCGATGCAGTTTCTTGAAAAGCAAGGTTTAGAATCCCAGTAAGTTTTGGAAAATTTTAAGGATAAAATCCAAATATTTTAGCTGAAAATTAAAATTTATATTTTTGGGAAGGAAGCCTCCTTTCTGGTGTCATCTTTGTTGCTTTGCCTGTTTTCTGAAAACTTTATCTTCTAAAAACAGAGAAGTTGCATTATTATTTTTGCCCTTAGACTTTGCATCTATCTACCATTATTAATCTTGTTTACTTGCTTTTGTTTTGGCCTTTCCAAATTCAAACAGTTCTGACTAGAATTCACTTTCTCTGATGTTTTCTCTTAAATGCTTTCTGCCAATGAAAATTTTAACCAAAGTCATAGTTGCCTTTATCACTACCATTATCTTAAATTAGAAGTTTACCTGAATCTGTTGTAAATTTTGTGGTTGTGATTATTAAATGTAGTTTATGGGATAAATTGATAAGAAAAAGGAAATTTATAAAGTCACTTAAGGAAATATTGATGAAGCTTTTCATTTTTTTTAGGGGTCCTGTGTCTAAACTTACTTTCAAATTTTTCCTGGCTATTCTGTGTTCACTTATTGGTGCTTTTTTGACTTTCCCTGGGTTGCGGCTGGCTCAAATGCATCTGGATGCCCTGAATTTGGCAACAGAAAAAATAACACAGTAAGCGGAAAATGTACATAAGCACATGCAGATAAATATATGTTTTTCATCTTAATGCAGGTATATGCAATTTATTGTAATGAAAATTAATAATGAAGTAATCATTTGATCTACTTAGACTGTACTTCGTATTTCTTCTACAAGTTGAACACCCTTTTTACCTTTATTTTTGTTAGTGCAGTGTATTTCAAAAGCTTTTTGCCCTCTCTCTGCCCTTCCAAATACATTTTGTTCTTTGAGATGAATATAAAAGACGCAAATACATATTTGTGCTTTTATTTAAATTGTTAATACTCACAGTGACATGATCACTAAACATTAGTTTGGAGGCGTATGTATTTTACTTTCTTAATCTAAGCACGTGATTTTTTTCTTAACTTTTATGTTCAGCACCAAATACGCTAAAACCTTAGTTAAGAGTACAAGAAATCACTTTTATTGAGGATGTTGATAACATAATTTAAGTTGTTGGTATTCCATAATCTTTTAAAAATATTAATCAAATTATTGCTCTAAATTACACTGTTGCTATTTGGTTTGTGGCCCTGCACTGTTGTGTGTCACTGAACACTTTTTTAGTTTGAGATGTTTTACTGAATTTCTAAAATAGTTCATGAAGCTCATTACGCTCTGCTCTCTGATTATCAATAGATTTTTCTTTAATTCCTCTGGAAAAAAGGTGGCTATTTGTATACAGTTCCATTTATATATGGGTCCAAGTTTCCTTCTAGTCTTCTTTTTTTCCTGCAGTGGAAGCCCAAAGTTGAAAATGTTCCATTTGATCTATTTATTTACAATCATTAGGATCCTCTGAGTAATTCATATTTCCTAACATTCCTCATCTGTAACACCCTGTATTTAATGATGGTGCTTCTTTACAGTCTTTTCTTAGGGAGATGAGCATTCATATCTCTTTTACCTGTGTCATTTTCCTTTATTTAATTTTGACAGTCCTTTTGTTTTGTTTCTCCCACCTCCACTTTTCTGCATATGCTTTGTGTGTGGGTGTACTTATTCCCACCTCCCACCACACACCCCTTCATCCCCTTTTATTTCCTCCTTTTACTCAGCATGCTCTTGGCTACATCCTGCCTTTCTCCCACCACCCGTCTCTCTAATGGCTTCTTTTAAGAAAAAACCTGATTCTCCCCCTCCACTCTACACACACACTTCAGTCCACTAACCCCAGCGTTATGATTTAAATAAGCTGAAAAGGGTGGGTGGAGGGGAGCCCTTCACAAGCTACTGAAACTGCTGTGGGCTGCTCCTTGATACTATAGTGTTCCCTAGCAACACTGCATACCTAATACTGCCTCTTTCTTTGGCTAAGCCCACTGCCTTACTCAGACTGCTGGATGAAAGAACACTTCATAAAAATATTTAAGCATTTATTATTTTTTGTGGACATTTTAGTGGCCCTTGGAATTAAATGTGGTTTTGTAAAGATCCTGCTTTTGGGTGCTTGGGAATTTTTTTTGGGGGGAGGAGGGGCTTTTGGTTTGCTGCAGCCCTTTCCCGAACACCCCCACCCCCCATTGTGTTACAGCACTCTGCCTAGATATAAGGGGTGTGGGCATGCTAGCCTGGCTTTGAGAGGAGCGTGACTGGCACAAAGACGTTGTTACCCTCATGGCGGGCATTGGCTTTTACTAGGCTTAGAAGGCTATGGCCAAACTTTTACCTTTTTACTGTCAGGTGTTCATGGTTTCTTAACTCAGACACTGTTCCCCACACAATTGATTATCATTTTCAGATACAGTGATATTAGAGCCACCCCTTTTAATTTTAAAAATGGTTCTTTGAACCCCCTCAATTTTAGCCATTCAGGGTAGTTGACAATAAAACCAGTACCTGTAAAATAATAGAACTGTTCTAAAGAATTTGCCTTTGTTCTGAAATAACAAAAAAATCTTTTCCAACCATCTGTCCCTATGGGATAAAAATTCTGAGTACAATTAACAATGAAGTTACAGCTATGAACTGAAACCCTTTGCTGTATTGGGAATATTGCCTTGTCAGAAATGAAATAAATTTCCTTGATTTGTATAGGATATGAAAATTAATTTCAGGTATGTTTTTAATGATCCAAGAAGAAATGAAAATTTGTGAATCACATATGATTTTGATAATGTGATTTAAAGTTTTTACATGACCATTATATACTGAAGGGATTCTAATTTAAACAGTGTTTCACTCTGGTTTGTCTGCCATATGCCTTATAGAATAGTATTATGGACCTCTCTACTCACTCCACTTAAATGGATATAACTTTCTCCTCTATAATGAGAAGACACGTTCTTTTAGCTGCATCAAGTGTAAAAAACTGACTTCTGTACATCTCAGAATTCACTGGGGTCATTGAACACTTGATTCAAAGAACTGCTCATGGAGCTTTTCATTGAATCTGAGAGCAAGGATAGCAGGAAGGGGGGTGGTGGAAAGAGTATAAGACCAAGAGACTGGGGTGTTCTCAGCCCAGTTCTGCCCCTGAGCAGCCGTGTGACCTTCGCTGTCTATCCTTTCTGAATTTCAGTTCCCTAAGCATGTAGTGATGATAAGGCCTTCCATATTTCTCTCACAAAATTATTGTGAAGATCAAATGAAATCAGGTGTTAACACATTCTGGGGAAAAATAAAGCAATGTATATAGCATGGTGGTGGTGGTATTAGTATTAGTGGAGTCCAGAGTATCAGCAATAAATTCTCAACTTCAATCTGACTCAAGTTTTCCATAGGTTATTAGCAGCATTTGTTCTCTTTCTGTATTCATGATAATTTTTTATGTGCTTTCAGAACATTACTTCACATAAACTTCTTGGCACCCTTATTTATGGTTCTGCTGTGGGTAAAGCCAATCACCAAAGACTACATTATGAACCCAACTTTGGGTAAAGAAAGTGTTCCTTTGTAAGTAACATTCTTTTTCGTATTTTAAAATAATCATTCATAAGATTTTCTGATTGATTTTGTTCAGTTGCATATTTTGTATAATAAAATACTATTTTTGACCTATTATCATTGAAATGCTATTTTAATGAAAATTATTAGAAAAATTTACTTTAACAAAAAAGATAATAGTCAAGAAAAATGTTATTTAAAAGGTTTGCATAATTGATATTTCACTTAGTGAAGGTAAACATAGGTCATTTGATGTGGCATATAGGTCATTGTGATTAAAGTCACAAACTATTAGATTTCATTGGTCCCAAATTTAGTGTTCTTGCAATGTGAAAAAAAAAATAGCACCATTATCCAGCCATAGCAGGTTCTTAAATTAAGGAATTTGGAGTGAAATAATATAATTTAAAACTGCTTGCAATGTGACTAGAGCACATAGATACTGGATCAGTAAGACCATATTATGACTATACTTCCCTTAGGTTTAGGTTTTGTCCTGGAAATACATTATAGATGATTAGAGTTGTTTTTGTTTTTAATAGCATCTGTGTTATTTAAAGTTAAAACAGTACTTTTTTTAATTATCCAGTTTTACTATAGCTTCATTGGTCGTTTTAAAAACTCAGGTGCCAGGTGCATTACCATTTGCATTGCTTGTCTGTAAAGTGAAAAGGTTGGAGTAGATGACTTGTGAGGGCCCATTTAGGTTTAGATTCTGTGTCCTAAGGCCAGAGGAAATCTTAAACTCTATGTGGGAAGGTACTATGTCTCATCTAAACTTTGTGCCTAGTGAGGTACTCTGTATGCAATGGGCTCTTAGGAGATATTTCCTTAATGAATGATCTTGTTCCTAATTCAGAATTTTCCATTCTTGTTTGTAACTTGGTCATTGGAGTTGAAATTATCCAATCTTCTCCAATCAGTTTCTCCAAGTTCTAGTGAAAGGAGATGGGAGAAGGGTAGTAGAATGTTGATTTTCTCTTCAACTGTGTATTTAAATTGTAAGAAGGACAGTATCACAGCAGAAGATATGGGATCTTTCCTTTTATCTCTTTCTCAGCCTCTACATCCATCTCATTGTTTCTTGACCCAAGCTTCCCAAACATTGCAAGTGAAACTAAACTCTCACCTCTGTTCCACCCTTGATTGACTTTCTCCAACTGTCAGACAGTTCCATTAAGGAATTAGACAGAGACAGTAAGGTTTATTTAAAATTCACAGCCCACATGGTAGATTGTGAAAGGACCCAGGCAGGCAGCCTATCAATCAGGATTGCAGGGTGGTAGAAGAAGTGACAGATTCCTCTTCTGTCATATAGGCACAATAATTTCTAGGAAGTCCTTTGTTTGCAATTAAGAACAAAATTGGTTGTAATATAGATTCAAGCCTGAAATGGATTCAAATATTTATGTATTCGTTTGGTAGCAATATTAGTTATTTAAGTAAACCAAGTCCATATACCTATATGAAGAAATCCAGAAGGCGGTACTGCGACAAAAAAAAACGCCACTGTACAAACACATACCTATGTGTATATGTGAGTATTGTTTGTGTTTATATGCATACATGTCACACACATACATATATGTATGGATGGATATAAAAGTGTCTATTCTAAATACTTCCTGCCAAGTTCTCAGGAATGATTGATAGAGGATTGCTTTGCCTTAATTCACTATACCTCTCCATCCTACACCTAGCTAGGGCTCTTGAGATCTAGTGCAGAATCAATTTAAGCTGCTTACTAAATATTTGTTAGTAATAGTTAAGCAGCATGATACAGTAGGAAAGAGAATTAGATTTGGCATCAGAGTACCTGGGTTCATGACTTAGCTCTGCCACGTAGTACCTGTATACATTTAGGCAAGTTCCTTAATCACTGTGCCCTCAGTTCCCTCATCTATAAAATGAAGGAGATTAGACTAGGTGATCTCTGAAGACAGCGTAGCTCCAAACCCCAGGAGACTATATAATACTGTACCATCTCATTTGATCCTCTTCTAAACCAGTGCTGTTAAACTTAAGTAGAAATGGATCCCTGCTGGCCCATATGTTGACTTAGAAAATCACAAGTTGACATTATCTGTGTTGTTATCTATGTATTGTATTTTTATTTATTTTGTTAAACATGTTAATCTGATAGGGCCTCAGGGGCTTGTGAGTCTAGCCTCCTGTTTGATACCTCTGCTGTAAACAACCCTATCAGGTAAATTATGCAAATACTCTTATCCTCATTTTACTGATTAGCAAAGTGGACTCTTAAAAGAGATATATAAGTGGCCGAAGGGCTGTGAACCCAGATCTGCCTTCCAAATCCAGTTCTCTTTTCCACTGTATCATGCTACTACCTTAGTGGATGATTCGCTCTGGGTCCACATTTTTCTGAGCACTATAAATTAGGTTATGTAAACCATATGGCTATACACAAGACTAAGACTTTTTTAGTATTTGTCGAGGTCTCTTTTCATAGCTTACAAAAGGAGGTCCTATTTTCAGGACAGCTAAGTGGTTCAATAGAGTGCTGGGACTGGAATCAGGAAGACTCATCTTCCTGAGAGCAAATCTGGCCTAAGACACTTACTAACTATGTGACCCTGAATAAGTCACTTAACCCTGTTTGCCTCAGTTCTCATCTGTAAAAATGAGCTGGTGAAGGAAATGGCAAACCACTCCAGTTTCTTTGCCAAAGGAAAAAAAAAGCCCACACGGTGTTACAGAGAGTCAGATACGGCTCAACAACATTTTCTAACTATCTTGTTGCATTCCCTTTATGTATACTATCAGCTCTACTTCCTGTCATTGTCAGTACACTTTTTGCAATAGTTTTTTATTACAAACTTAGTGAACGTCAGCAAATGCCATCATTTCAGTATATTGAAGTCGAGAAAAAAAAGCTCTTGAAGTTATGAACTATAACTTTTCAGTGTTCTTCTACCACCACACTTAATCTCATTGTTTTTCTTTATCTCATTTGGTCTGACCTATAGACCAGCTGATCTATCCTCTCTATTCTTTCACTTTCCCTCTCTCTCTGAATCCACTGGCATTTCATGACTATAATCTTTTTTTCTAGCCATGGTCTTTGATTATTTTATTTACACAAATATGTGTTCATAAGTTTCTGTCTTATCAATTTGGTTTTCAATCTCCCCAATTCCATGCCTGAAGGAAGAAGTTACTGAGTTTTTATTTATTTATTTTAAATTATTATTCCAGTTGTGTTTATTTTGCTATTTTTATAGAGACTCATTTTTACACATTTTTTGGTTTTAATTTATTGGTTTATACTTGATGTGCCCTGAAGCACTTTGATAACCTTGAGAAAGTCTCAGAAAATAGAATGAACCGAATCAAACAGAGATCCAGTCCAACATGAATTCTGCTAGCTGGCTGGTCAGGTCCTTTCCAACCCCCCACTTTGTATTGTGATTCTGTGATTCTACTTAATTACAAGAAAGAGCCAGTTAAATTTCAGTTGACCCCCATGAATTAGGATTCACTCTGTCAGATGTGGCTCTAGCCCTAAACCTGAAACATTTCAGGGTCTAAGAAGCCTGGGAGTACCAGATAAGTTAGGACCCAAGCATTTAGGTTCTTCTAGCCCAGCAACTCTCAAACTTTTTTGCTCCTAGGACCATTTTACAGTATTAAAATTTTTTGAGGATCTCCTGTTTATGTGGATTATGTCTATCAATATTTACCATATTAGAAATGCAGATGCTTGATATTATTATGATAAATAGTTTTGATCTCGAAGACCCTTTGAAAGGGTCTTATGAATCCTGGGACTGCACTTTGAGAAAAACTATTCTGGACCATACCATAATTATATTGCTGTTGTGTTGAAAGCAGTTGAAAAGCCCCTTCCCCTTCCTCTGAACCTCCTGCAGAGGAAGAACATCAAGATTTTCTTGTGGTTTCCAGGGTCCTTGGGAAGAGGGTGATTCAGTATTAGTCTGAGCTTCTAAAAGGCACTGCTAGGAGAAGTTGGCTTTCAAAACTGTAGGAAGTGAGGTTCTCTAGATACATGAATTACTAGAATACTAGATGACTCCAAAGTGAAATCCAAAGTTACTCAAAAGAGATTGCCATAGTAGAAAACCCAAATGGATGAAAGACCCACTTAATTTCAAATTATGACATTCATTAGATAGACCATGAAGTTAGTTCATCAGTACATGTATATCTTAGATTGGTACCGCAATGGAAGATGAGCTGAGCTTAGAATTGAGTAGTAGAAGGACTTGGAGCTTAATTGCATTGGGAAAATTACATAGTATTTTCAAAGATTCTAAGCTTCAGAAGTCCTTTGTTTTAATACCAATATTTTCTCAGTAAATATGTAGGCTGCAAATCAGTTATCGCAGAAAAATAAAATTTCATTTGACTCAGACACATTGTGAGCTTTACTACATTAATCGCAATGACTTGAGCATAAGAAGTATCACAAAAGGCATCATCATCATCAAGGGTATGTATTATTGGAAAAGATGGTAGTCCATCTGTGTGATGAATAGCTTCATTGTGGCACTGCTACTGAAATACATAAATGGATCCATTATCATGACCTATCTATACCTGCTCATCATGTGTCTTCCCATAAATTTCACACAACATTTCTACCCAGTGAGCTGGGGACCTTCCTCACTTCCTCTTGACATCTTGAAGAGACTAGTGGAGCTCACACACTGTCCACCACTGATCTTACCATGCAACCAGCCCATATGATTTTTGATTACATATTTCTTTCATGACATTTATTACTTATTCCTCCAGTGATTCCTATTTGTTATGTGTTGAAGTCTGCTCCCCACCACACATTTCTCCATTGCCCTCTGAGGATATTAATTTTTAATTCTTAAAAGAGACTGTTTTGTTCTGTGATTCACAGACATACAATACCTCCAATAGAATATTGTTATTTAAAATTGACTTTGGAGTTATTAAAGGAGTTTTGTAGTTTCCCAAAGCAATCCAGCTTCCTCCCTTTTTTCCTGTTTTATTCTAGGTCCAAATTGTTCTCCATTTGCAGTATCTATACAGATATACATTGATGAATTCTAAAAGTTGTCCAACTAACTGCATCATAATCAAAACAGTAGTTGTTCTTCACTTATTTGATTTTTCCTATAAAAATAAATGCCTAGTGAATTGAATTCTGTTGTTGGGTCAGAATCTTGGTTTAGATCTCTGCCAGGAAGCTCTGCAACATTCCAACTAGCATTCTGCCTGTCATCCACAAATGGAAGCATCCAGAGGACTGTTGTTAATATGGATAAAATATTAAAAGAATTAAAGAAAGACTGTTAGAATGTTGGGTAAACACTTCCTTCTCCCATGGACAGGATGTGCATAGAATGAGAAAGTGAGGTTGGGTTGCATCAGTGGAGGGAAGATGAGCGCTAATGAAACCACAGATCAACTGCAGTACAAGTACAAATGATGACCTATGGTTTTCTTAATCTTGAGGATAAAGTGATAATATGTGTAAAACACTTTGCAAACCATAACAAGGCAAATAAATGTTAGTTATTAAAGTCTACATGCACTTATTAAGCTCATACAGTGTTGCAGGCACTGTACAAACTGCTGGAGATACAAAGAAAGCCATTTCCCCCACCAAAAACAAAAGCCCAGTACCTGCTCTCAAGGAGCTCATAATCTAATGGGGAAGACAGCCAAGTACAAACAAGATATAAGCATGATAAAAGAGTTCCTGAGAATAAGGTCAGTGAAGGGGCACATGGAGATGGAAGAGGCCAGGAGGCGTCAATACCCATATTAGATGATTCCTCTCTTAGCTGTAAGCCGGGTGGAGCCAGTCTTGTACCTTTCCGATGAGGGGGAAGTGTGACAATATCAGCACAGTGAGGGGCTTTTGGGGTTTCCAGCTGGATGTTGTCTACCCTGGCATAGCTCAGCAATGATTAGCATTGCAACTATAGCCTGCAACCCTGATGATGTCTTTGACTTTAACTTTTAAAGTGGCAGCCTCCCATGCCAATCCCTTTCTACCTCCAGTGGGTGGGCACAGACAGCATTGGTATCCTTGAGTGTTCTACAGACCGTCAGCCCCATTGACCTTTCCCCCAATGTGCACACGTGCGCGTGCACGCACGCGCACACACACACACACAGAGTAAACCCACAGACTGCATTCTTTGCTATATGCACAAATGTGTACACACCAGCTCAGATGTACAAGCACATAGGCCATCACACATACATCCATACATGCAAAAGATATATACCTACATGAGCATTCCTATGTTTCCTCCCCCAACCCTGCTCAATATAATATTAAATTATATTGGAATAATTCTAACAGAGGGAATTACAGATAGACACTAAAATATTCATCTAATCCATGAGTTTATTAAAATGGAAACACTTACAAATGGACTAGTGGTGTTTTTATATAAGAGGAAAGAAAACAGAGTAAGCTACATTTTGAACAAGGGTGTTTTTCATTTGAGATCATGAAATCTGATGTTGAGGTGATCAAATCACACTTCAGAGTTGTTGTCTTCCCAATGTCTGACTTTAGCATCTCTGGTTAATTAAGAGAACCCCATTACAGAAGATTTTGCTGTAGAATGTTAAGGTTCTGCAGGCTGCTGTCCTTCCCCTTCTCCTCAGGGTCCATGTGTGCTCAGGTACCCACAATGAAAAGTAACTCCACTGACCTTTGACAACACTTTATCACTTTGTTTAATCTGCAGAATGACAGAGACTACATTTGATACTGTGCGACTGTGGTTGATAATCCTGCTCTGTGCTCTGAGGTTGGCTCTGATGCGCAATCACCTGCAAGCTTACCTGAACTTAGCCCAGAAGTGTGTGGATCAAATGAAGAAGGAGGCTGGACGAATAAGCACTGTTGATTTACAGAAAATGGTAAATATTTTGATGGAACTAGACAGTGTCCTTGTTATTAAAAAAACAGACTCAATTCACTTACAACACTAATCATATCTCACAAGTTGATTTTCTTCTCAGTATACACAAGAGAATTCAATTCACTAGGCATTTATTAAGTGATTTCTGTATGCCAAGTGCTGGGCGAGGCACTGGCAGTGCAAAGACAAAAGCTGAACATTCCCTGTTCACTCTGAACACTCCCTTAAGGAGTCTGCCTTCTATCAGGAGAAAACAGTAATGTACACAAATTATTAAATTACACACACACACACACACACACACTACAAAAGTCACTTTTGGGGAGGAGTAGACATCTGGGGAGATCAAGAAAGGCCTTTGATTGGGGGGAAAGGGTAGCATACCACTAAGGAGGGAGGGAAGATTAATCACCCTGTCCCAACTTATATCATCAAATGAGCTGAATAAAGGAAAAAGTAGAGAAAGCACCAACTTAACCAGATATCCTTCTCAGTCCTTACAGTTGCTAGAGCCTTCGCTTCTCAGATTATCTCCCATCTGCTCTGTACCTGCATATACCTATTTATGTACTTACACGTTCCCCAATGAGAAGAGAAGTTTCTTAAAGGGAGGGGTCATTTGCACTTTCTATGAATTTTCAACACTTAGCATAATTCCTGGCTCATAGTTGGTTGGTCGTTGTCCTTCATTCTCAGAGAAGACCTAAATGACAGTAAGCTGTTAAAGTCGTTACAATGCGTCTGACTGTGACTGATCAGACCAGTATGAGCTCAGAATGCTCTACCATAGGTCAAGCACAAATAGTACCCATGAATGTTTGGTGTGGATTCTCTAAATTTGCACTTCTCACATTTCTTTTGAGCTACTTCAGTTCTGCTTTGCTCATACTGCATGGCATCTTCTCTGATGAGGGCACGCCATGCGGGGTGGTCCTGTGCCAGTGTCTCGCATGTTACAGATTTAGTTCCAAAGTTGTCAGGAGAGACCTTAACAGTGTCCTCGTATCCCTTCTTTTGACCACCGTGTGAGCACTTGTTTCACTCATTGGTGACTGGGAAAGCATGAGAGCATCGTCCATTATCCAGAACCTGGGCAAACATGTTGTGAAATTGACGTACAATACTGATGAACTTCTCCAGGCAGCCAAATTTTGACTCTGGCAAGAATTTTGCCAGCAGTGACGAAAAAGAGACCCCCTCTGTGATTGTCACAGGGCAGTCTATTTCCTTTACCGAGATGGACATCCTTGTCTAGAGAGGCATCCTTGAATTCCTGAGGGATAACCTCTTGCCATATAACCCAGAAAATTTCAGTCAGTTTTTGCGTGAGCAATGGACCCCCCCCACACACACACACCTAGTAAGTCTCAGCTGGAATAGAGTCAACACCAGGTGCTTTGCCACATGAAAGGAGCCTAATGGCATTCAAAACCTCTTCTTCAGTTGGAACTTCAGCTAGGAAGGGATTGACTTCAACCTGAGGTAAACAGTCTGAGGCTTCAGCATTGATTGATGGTGATCTGTTGAGAACACTAGGGAAGTGTTCACACAGTAAGAGCTTAGTAAAATACTTACTGATTGTCAATTAATTGAGATGTTGTTTGTAAGGGAGATAGAATAGTCCAAAATTAAGTCATGAGAAAACCAAACAGCAGACAGCAGCATCTCCAAAGTCATCTTGCTGTATCGATCACAGAACAGGAAGTTAAGAATCTGGTCTTATCTCAAGCATGAGTGTTTTACCCAGTTGAAACTGCTGTGAGTGTGGCAGCCTCAGAAAGAAGCAGTCTCAGAATCTCTATATTTTACTGTTGTTGACAACAGGTTGATTCCATGATGTTGCGTCCTTTAGGCTAGAACCAGTTCCCAAATACTCAACTCCACTGGGGACTTTTTCAGTAAATAAGGACTTATTATTTGGTAATTCTCAAAACTAAAGTCATAAACGAAAATCATAACTTGATCTGTATGCTAGGTAGTAGAAAAATAAAAAGCTTCCATTATTGTTCCTAGTTCCACCTTCCCTGGTTTTAAGTGTCTCAAGATAGAGAACCTTTTAACACTATGCAGAATAGGTCTTTATCCAGTCTTTCTGACTTACAGAGTAAGAAATATTTGTTTTTAGGGTTAGAATTATACACACACACACACACACACACACACACACACACACGGTTTATGGTGAGAAACCCAAAGAAGAAAAAATGTGAGCAATACAGTTTCTCACCTCATGGTAGAAACAAAAAGAGTGAGCTACTCTCCATTTTTGAGTTTCATAGTTTCCCCATCTACCCCTATTAACGGTTATATGAATCCTGTACCCTTTTTTTTTTCTTTCCCGTAGTCCCATCTTAATCACGATTTGACCATAAGGAGTACTTGGGTTAATTTCCAAATATCAAGTACACCTACTCCATTAACATGGCTTTTCAGAGATGTCAACATAAGGGATTTTTCACCTCATTTTCTGTTGTTTCCATAAGAAAAACAATGAGTTTTGTCTCCATAAGAAAAGCAATAAGTGAGTTTTAAAAGTAACTTTTTATATATTTTTAAAAGCCAATACAAGAATCTGTGATCCTTTTGATCTTTTTTGAAATGCAATATTTGAAGCAATTGTAATATTGTGAAAATTTGTAAGTTTAGTGTGATAGTTGCATTAAGGTTCTCTGCATCATCAGTCACTCAAGATTTTTGCTGTTTTCAGGTGGCGAGAGTGTTTTATTACCTTTGTGTAATCGCACTGCAGTACGTGGCACCTCTGGTCATGCTGCTCCACACAACCCTGCTTTTGAAAACACTAGGTACGCATGACACAGCCATGATTTTTGTATTCACGCTAGCTATGTTGGATTAATAACACACTGACATGGAAATATGGAGAGTATGAGTGCCCTCAAGCACCCATTTCAAAAAACTCTGTATTCTAAAAAGCAGGAATAACTGTTAGCATAAAAAATTGTTTCATCTACTTGTCTTTGAAAACTCAAGATCATAAAGTTTTGAAGTTTCATGCCTAACTTCTTATTCTCCATGCTTTGTGTTTATATCTTTAAGAGGATTATCATCCTATTAATTCTTCAGTTTTAAATGACTTCATTGGTCATTATTGGTCACTGTTACATATTATTCATCTTAATTTGTATGTAGCAAGAGGATGGATCTCTTAAAAACTCGTTACTATATTTAAGTTGCTATTGATGTTTTAAAAGTTAAACAACTTTCCACCAGGTGGAATACTGAGTTACACTATACGGAATGTTTATTTGAACTAAGTTAGCTTTATTGTCTCTCATTTGTACACTTCGTTCTAGGCAATTCCTGATGAGAGGATTAGAATTCAGCACTAAAAAGTGTGAAGTCTCCCTAGTGTTGTGTCCCCTTGGCTTTGCTGATTAGATTGATAACCTGTTATCTGATGGGTTCATCAGGAGGGGTGTTTGGAGAGACCAAAAGAAGCAAATGAGTGCTGTGTGAATGGATTTCATAGATAACCTGAGAAACCGAGAGATACAATATAGAGAACAGATAGTTGTAAATACAAAACTCTTGAGTGTATGATGAAAACTTTCCGAAAGTTGTTATTAGCTGCTAGCATTGACTTTGCTAATTATTTCTTTTTAAAAATGTTACTGTGATATTGAGAGCTTATCATAGAATAGTGAGGACTTTTAAGAAGCCACCTAATCTATCCTCCGCCTTGCATGTTACAGCTAAAGCTGTGGTTGGTTATTAACTCTGAAGAGTCGTAGTTTTCTGGTCAGTCAGCAAGACCCAGCTTCTAGTCCCACTTCTGATGCATACTAGCTAGTTTACTCTGGTTAAGTCACTTAATGTACTATGATCCTCCTTTTTTGGCATCTGTGAAATTGGGAGGGATTGTCTTCGGTGACTATTTTATAGGCTTGTTATGAAGGCCAAATAAAATAATAAATGCATGTTGTTTTTTAAGCCATAAAATATTATAAATGTTAGTAATCATCATCATCATCATTATTATTGTAGCCATGCTCGTCATTAAGAAAATACATTTTTTCATTATCTTACCATATTTTAGTTTCCAGAGGATTATAGATTCAGAACTGACCTCAGAGGTCATCCAAGTCCAGTCCCCTCATTTTATAAATGAAGAAATTGAAAAGGTTTCAGGAATTTAAAAAGATGAAGTGACTGGCCCCATGTTGATTAGAAATCAATTCAGAAATTTTTTTGTGTGTGTTTTACTTCCGAGGTCATATTGTATGTAGTCTTGTCATTTACTCAGGTTCAGTGACAATTTTTATTAAGGGAATGTTACTGATTGCTCTTTGTTTTAATTTTTTATTCCACATCAAGTAATAATCTGATGGTCTGGTAATTTTTGTTGTTCTTAATTGCAAAGTTTGGCTAGAGAATTTTGACATTCATGTCTCACTTGAAAAATCAAGGCTTTTTGAACCTGTTCCCATTCATGTTTCATTTGTTAACTTGGATTTTACAGGTAATCATTCCTGGGGGATTTATTCCGAGTTTAGCTCTGACTCCCTAGTGGAGAGCCATCCATTCTCTGGTTCTGTTCATTCTGAATTACCATCTACTGATGAGAAAATGAAGGTAACCGTTACCCAGATCACAATGGCACTGGGCGGCCTAAAGACCATCTTTACTCCTCTGCTTTTCCGAGGACTCTTGTCCTTTCTGACCTGGTGGATTGCTGCTTGCCTCTTTGCCACAAGCCTTTTTGGACTTTTCTATCACCAGTACCTAACTGTGGCATGAACTAAACAGCTAACAAAGACAACAACAGCAAAAGGTATTGAAGGCAACCTAGTTTGGAGTCCATGTGCCTTTGAAGAAAGGGCTGAGGAAAATCAGAAGAAAGCAGAAAGACTGAAGAAAAATACATATCATCCAAGTAGTTTGTTTTTTTTAATGTTTCCTCTGTCTTCTCAGGGTGAATTGATGTTTTAATGTTTAAAATCACAAGTTGATTTGTTAATTTTGTTATGTAAATAGTAGGTGAGTAACTATTGAATCGTGGCAGTGGAACTGTGACTTTTCTTTACATAGATAAATATATGTACACATGTATATGCATATATGTATGTGTGTATGTGTATGTATGTATGTGTGTATATACATATATACATACACATTTACTGATGTAAGAGGGCTATTTAAATGCTTGTGATACCTTGGTTTACAGTAATATCCAATTGTCCTCGAAATTTCATTTGTGACTTCAGTCATTGTCTGATACCTTTTAATGGTGTTAAGGTACTGGTAATATTAATGGTGGCTGCCTAGAGAACAATCTTGAAACTGAGCCATACTTGGGGGGAGACAAGGGAGAAAAAGTAAACTTCTGTTGGAACTGTATTAGTTGCTCTTCCAAATGAATAACAGCAACTACAACAAATCCAACAGGAAAGAAGAAACAGCTGCTGTATATTACAGCAAAGGAAGCTGTAGTGTATTTTAATTTAATGGGGATATAAGTGCATAATATCAGCAAGCATTGCTGCCTGAGCATAGCAGGAATTATTTTAAAATGTACGTTGTCAAAAAAAAAGTACATTGTCTCAATCTCTGCAGTTCTTTACAACAACAACAACAACAAACAGCAAATGGCCATGTGAACAATTGCTTTTAGCAGCTTGCTGCTAAGATTGGATCTCACAAATTTGGGTGGGCCTCAACTTCTGTTTCTTTTTTTATATTATTGGACAAAATCATCTTAAAATACCATAAAAATATTTATCAACAATCATCAAACTTTTAAAAATACTTTTTAGTCCTGCTGAATGCATATATGTATTGTACATATTATATATTGAGTATATAATATATTGGAGCCATAAAAGATGAACATAGAGAAATATTATTTTAAGTTGCTAATTGTATATCAAAAGGTGATTGAATAGAGGTGCATATGTGTCTAGAAGTTTCAGGCTTTTTGAATGAAAATTAAAAGTCATTTTTGAAAGTTCAGTAGAAAGCTGTTGATTTGTACTTCCTTAGGATACTTTAGATTCTTTTTTTTTTAAGTTTTTTTTGGTTAGGCAGTGGGGTTAAGTGACTTGCCCAGGGTCACACAGCTAGGAAGTATTATCTGTCTGAGGCCGGATTTGAACTCAGGTCCTCCTGAATCCAGGGCCGGTGCTCTATCCACTGCGCCACCTAGCTGCCCTGACACTTTAGATTCTTAAAAGTGTTTGGCACTTCTGAGTTGGAAACTCCACTCATATTGTAATTCTTACTCTGTCATTTCTTATGTTCCCCAGAGTAAAAGCTTCAGAAACCTTTATATTATGACCAATAATAAAAATTTTCATTTGCATCTTTATAAATCAAATCTTCCTAAAAGAAATGAATAGGACTTTTAAAAATGGCTTATCCTGTAGTTTCAGAAGCAAGAAATAACCAGATATTTGATATACATTTTAGTTCAGTTAGGTTGTTTTCTAATATTTACATACAAACATATGAACGTAATGAATTTGTGGGTTTAAAACTTAAAATTCAGTTAGGAACTTAAAGATTTACATAAGGTGTAACTGTAAAGTAATGTGGTTTATTTTTAAAAGAACTTTAAAAGAACTTAGATCTGAATGAGAGTTGTTGCTTCAAGGAGCCGCCAAGGCAGATCTATATCTATTCCAACAATGCTACCACTGCTCAGATTATTTCTGTAGTTCCTTTTTTGGGAATAGTCTTCAGCACCTGTAGTACTAATCTTTTTAATATTCTCAGTGGTGTCAAAGTTTCGCCTTTATGAGTGTCTTTGATTTTGGAAATAGCCAAAGATCATTTGGAGTTAAGCCTGATAAATAAAATGCGTGAACAACCCTACGCGATACTATTTGAGTTCACAATAAGATATGACAAAATAAGTAGTGAAATTGATTTACCTGTGTATATTATAAAGTGCTGTTGAAATGAGTTTCCACCGAAGAGTTCCAAAATTGTTCTTTGAGGGGTATCAGTATTTGATGACATAAGAGTGTAGCCTCTCAAGGTTATACAAAAGGAACATTTATTTAGATGTATAACTTCTCATATTTGGTAAAATGTCAGCCCTGTTATTTTATAGTCATGTCTCATATCTGCCTTTCTAAATGTCATTATGCATTTAGAGATAATTCCTTGTTGAACTAAACTGTCATATTTATAGTGTGTGTATTTGTGCATGCACGTATGTTGTGTGTGTGTGTAAATAAGGAAATGTGTTTGAATAGTTTTGAATTAAGTGAGCATAAGTAGAATTTGTTGTTGCTTTTACAATTTTAAATTCTTACCAAAGGCACTACTCTTCAATGTTTTAAAATCTGTACTATGGAATAAAATACAGAAAGAAGTTAGGATCTATTCATAAATTGAAAGAAACTACATTTCATATAACTTCCTCATTATTTCAGATGGATACTTGTAATTCTAAAAATATACCAGTGGTTTGTTTTAAAACCTATTTTGCATCGAGTTTCTAAGCCACAAATTTTGCACACTGTGCAAATTACTTCACATGATAGATGTCTCTTCAGTTCTAGAATAAATTCTTGAGGAAGAGTATTTTGAGAGTAGATTAAGGATAATGATTGCTAACTAGAAACTTTAAGGGCTTGTAGGTAGCAGTATAGCCTTGTGGGTGCAAGTGTGTGTGTGTGTGTGTGTGTGTGTGTGTGTGTGTGTGTGTGTGTGTGTGTGTGTGTGTGTGTGTGTGTGTCTTGGTGCGTCAGAGTTAACCAGATTTTTTTATTTCTGGAGCATTGCTTGTTTGATTATCTCAAAACTTAAACAGTAGAGATAATACAAACTATTAGATTATTCAAAATTTCTTGATTTTCTTTGCCTTTTTTTAAACTTCTGCCAGACTTTTTTCTCACTGTTACATGCTGAGTGGGTAAATTATTTTTTAAGTTACTTAATTGTGTGCCCCATATTGAGTAGAAACACTTAAAATCCTGCATTGTATGATTTAATGAAATTTTCCCCACAATTGTCATCCAAAAAAATTGTGACAAATACATGACAGACATCCATATGAAGGGAAAATGATCCGTTTTTCATTTCTGATATAAATCAACAATAAAATGATTAGCAGCATTTCTCCTTGGGTTATAAATTCAGAAAAAAAATTAATGAAATTGATAGGTCCAGGAAAAAGAAAATAGTATTCATTATGATGCTATAATTATGATACAAAAGAATAGATTTTGTTCTTGTAAAAGAAAGGTTAAATTCTCTACTTCTAAATATAGAATTTTAACATTCTCTGAAATCATCCAGTCTTTCAATGTGGTAGAGTTTCTGACACCGTCTCATAATTGAAACTTTTCTGTTATGGTTTGTAGCTCTGTTCAGCAAAGTAAAACTAAGTGATTTTTGAATGTGGATCATCCAGTGTCTTCATGGAGCTTTAGCTGGCTTAAAGAATCAGATCTGACCATACTTATGATCCCAGTGCTTGAACTCAGTCTCAAATAGTCAACACAATTGCAGCTTCTCACTCCCACTCATCTCATTATATCTGTACCCTGGCTTTATAACTGAGCTAGTCATACACCTGGAGAATGGTGATGTGGATGCGGAGCATGGTCATAAAGTGTCAATCTTTCCTTTTCTTTAAAGAAATCAGTGGTTTCCCTTTATTCTTGCTTGTTTCTGTCCTTTAAAAAAAAAGAGGATGGAAGTAATTTTTGTGTATTTTGTTTGATCCAGCTGTTCTCCTTACTACAAATTATTTTTAAGTTGGGTGGGCCTGAGAGAGAGAGAGAGAGCACCCTTAGAAGGCAAGAAACTAGATAGGCTCTGTGTGACCTTCCTTGGGAAAGATGTTGATTCTTTTGGCCTCTGTTCCGTGATGTGCAGACTAAGGAGAATGGAGTAAATTATCTCTAAGGTCCCTTCTGGAATGCTCTAACACTCCAAGTCTGATATGAGTTTATCTGGTTTGATATTAACTTAAAGGAATATATACATATAATATTACTTTATATTTAGAGATGTCTGTTGACCATATTTTTTTTTTTTGGCTAGGCAATGGGGTTAAGTGACTTGCCCAAGGTCACACAGCTAGTAAGTGTTATGTGTCTGAGGTCAAATTTGAACTCAGGTCCTCCTGAATCCAGGGCCAGTGCTCTATCCACTATGCCACCTAGCTGCCCCGACCATATTTCTTAATGAACATTTATTGAGTACTAATTGAAAATGATGATTATACCAAACTTCTTATCGTAAGAAGTACTTTTTACCAAAAATAATTATTTTGGGATAATCTGAAATTGCAGTTTGCCATTTGTATTAAGTACATAATCACAGGGTTTAGCTGATAGTGGAAGAAATGGCTAATGGAGAAGACAACAGACATGTTTATATTAATTTACCATATTGTTGAACAAAAATATATATTCTTCCCATGTGCCCCCCCCAAAAAAAGGGCAGATATTTTAAAATAACAAAAATATAACAGATTTAACCTCTAGAATACATTTTTGCTGGATCCCTTTCAGTTTAATACAGCTAACATTTATTAAGCACCTGTTAGGTGCACTGTGATAAGCACTAGGGATAAAAAAGAAACAAAAATACTTCTGCCCTCATGGGGCTTACATTCTTCTGGGAGTTACCACAAGGACACAGATTTGTGTTTATATCCTCTGCACCTAACTTGGTGCTTTGCACTTAATAAATATTTAACAAATGTTGATTGATTGATTAAATAAGGTAATTGAAGGAGTAAAGAGATAGCACTTCCTACTGGGTTGATTAGGAAAAGCTTTATGGATGAGGTAGTACCTGACTTGAGCTTTGTAAAAAGCTAAGAATTGATTCTTAGAGGCCTGTCATATGCTGTTCAGGTTAATTGAAATGCTATTGAAGCTTTTGTCATGCATATTTGGGTTGCATGTTTGGAACTGTGTAACATGACTTTGGCAAAAACAAATCCTTTGTCTCCTTTTCTTCAAGATAATCTCTTATCAGACAAATTAGCATGTGCCTTTTAGAAAGGAATCTATGCCAATAAGGAAGTCTGAGACAAGACAACTTCTAGGCCATGTTTACTTTCCAAATTCATTCAGTTCAGCAAACATATTAAGCACTTACTGTGTTTTAGGTGTTAAGGATGCCAAAGATGAAAAAAAGAATCAGCTCCTGCTTTCAAGGAACTTACATTCTGCATGGTTATTGAGAAGATTTTTCAGTTAAAGTAGAGGATTTGAAATTAGAAAATTTTGCCTCAGTTAAAATGGTTCAAATGACAGTAAACACTCTGGTATGGGAGTCTAGGGAAATCAGCGTGAGGGAATTAATTTCCAGTTTTCTCAAGCATTAACAAAATCCTTATAGTATTGTATACCATTCGTGAATTTTTTCCAAGGGAGGGAGTATCCTTAAGGTTTTGTTTTTACTTTTAAAGAAAAATATGATGCTTTTTTGATAGTCATAGAGGAAGAAATTAATATTGCTTGCTTTCCCCTATCACTTAGCCATGGCTTAGCTATCTCTAGATACCTGCTTCAGCAAGTAGCTACTGGTGCCAGTAGTCACCTTCTACAGTCACTGAGTCATACCAATGAAACTGTCTTTTCTTTCTCTCCCCCTCCCCCCCTTTCTCTTTTTACTGTGAAACACAGTGGTTCCTGTATTCTTGTCAGAATCCTTAGTTGCAGCAAGTCAAAGAGGTCACAGACTGGGAAATCTGATTCTGAAATTTTCTTGACCTCCTCCAGAAACTTCCTCATTCTACCAATTGTCTGCTAGTAGAGCTATAGGTTTTCACGGAAGTAATTAGAAGATTCGGGGCAGGGGTGGGCCGAGTTTGGATTCAGTCAAAGTACTACACTTGAGGACCTAGAGGGCTACTCATGGCCTCAAGGCCACAGGTTCCCCACCCCTGGAGTATATTAGTTGGTGGACAAACCTAAACTCCTATTTTCTTGTAAGCCTAGAGATCCTGATATGGATGCCCAGGGAAGTGATAACTGACATTTTTTCATACACAAGTTGAAACGTATCAGCTTATCTACCCTTAAAATACATATACATATATATATATATATATATATATATATATATATAAATCTCTATCACTCAAAAGAAACTACAAAAAGTATTCTATATGCTACAGTCTGCCCATTCTTTTCCTTCTTCCTGGGTTTAGGTTGGGAAAACATAATGAGTCATATGTATATGTAACTAATTATTTTCAGAGTATAGCTTACAATTCTTAAAAGATATGTTAACTCTATCTGGATAGTAGAATTTAAGTTAATGAATAACTGCCCCATAGTAATAGTACCCAAGTGGCCTGAAACTTAATTCACCACTCAAGTTGTATAGATTGCGTCATGAAATTTCTTATTCACCTTTGGAGTATGAACTGATGTTTATTGAATTTCATATTAACTCTGATGAGGTAAGTTCAAATTATTAGAATCCAAAAGTTGTATCAGTGATGCATATACCATCATTATTTATGTCTTGTCTATAGGATGAATGTGTCTGTTCCTTGTGTTATCTATGCAATAGTGGCAAATCAGATGGATGGTTTAAATTATCATTTAAATTTCCAGCAGCTGTTTTAGTGGCATATAAAGAGTGGAGCCCATATATCTGGTACTTTTGGCATTAGCCACATCTGTTTTCCTTTGTGCTAGCAAACTTGAGCTATTAAATCTTCTAACTCAAGTAAGCAATTCTACAAAGTTTGAGATAGGGAATGTTGTAACTGCCCAGAGTCCATATATGTACATTGGAATACGTTGCTTAATTTAAATTCAGTTCAATAAATATTAAGCACTTGTTACATGCAAGGATTTATTCTTTTGCATCAAAAATGACTTTTAAAAAAGTCTTTTCCCAAAAATGGAGGAAGGGGAGAAAATTATTCCTTTTAAGCTATGTATAAAGAACAATGGGGCTGATAATTGACGTTTTATCTAAAAATAACTAGTAGTATACATCACCAGCTCCCTTAGAAGCAAGGAAAATGATTCAACATTATGGCAAGTCTTTTTCAAAATGTGTATTTATTTTATGAAATAGTTAGATAAATGAAAGTATCTCTCAACTCTCAGTCATTTAAATTTTTTAAGGCTTTAAGTTTGAAAATAGGGTGCATGGCATGATATTCTATATGCACCGCTAAGAATATTGGGAATAAACAAAAATGTATAGGCAGGAAGATTGTTTTCTTCAAGAAGGTTTTTCTGAATTGACTTTGTTCCCCTCTGCTTTTTTTCTTAAATGTTAATGGTTTCTGTTTTGTGCTTTTTACAGTAAAACAGGATTTATAATTCTTTTCTATGAAGAAAACAAATGTGACTTTTTATTAAAAATTGCTGAAACACAGAAAAAAATAGTTTGACTTACTTTTTTAAAATAATTGAGATACTGAGAGTAAAATCAGTAGTGGTTACATGTATTTGCACTTGTTCTTTCAATATTGATTGTTACACTTCTTTCCTCTTCTGTAACAGGTGGTTGCATTTTAACAGATCTCTTGAAGTGCAATTAGAGAAAATGAAGTTTGCAATTTTCTATCTTTAGGGGAATATAGATATCAGTTTTAAAATTTATCCAGGTTTTATTATTATTTAGAGTATTATTTAGTTTCACAAAGAAAAAGAAATGCCTCATGTCCTCTTAAGTTATCTCACTGTAGAATGTTGCTTTATTCTACTGATTATAAACATGTTTAGCTTTATCAAGGAAAAAAACTTTTCTGCTCGCTTTTTTTAGCAACAAACTTTATATTGGAACAACTGTTATGGTTGTCTATATCCACATGTATAGGCATGCTGCCTTTCTTTCACATATCCTTTATAAAGTTTGTTGTTAACAGTATTCTTAGAGAATTGTAAATCATGCTCTGAATTAACTTTTACCGTTCTTTATTACCTTTTCTGCAGCTGATTTTTATGACATTAAAAACTCTGGGTATTCAATTTTGTATGTATACTTGTAAGTAAGGATAAATTCAGAAGATGTAAATATTATTTTTCACCAATCATATGCCTCATATGAACACTTCCTGATGTTTATAAAGTCATACTACATTTTAACATTTTATCTCATTCTTTGAAAGTATGTCTTTATTAATAAGCTATAAATTATAGCATTTTCCATTAGAGACAGAAATCTTTGAAGTACCAAATTGCTTTATAATTTACAAAAACTTGCTTTAAAATGCTTAAATTTTTGTATAAACTAAGCGTTTAGATTTAAAGTTACATTTCAGTAGTTTCAGGACTGCTATTGGGTACATTTAAATTAATGTTTAATTTCTAATACATTATCCATAAATTCAAATGACTAGCAAGAGGAAAATGAATAATTACTCAATGACATCTAACTATGCCATATATTTCAATATAGTCAATGGGAGGGGGGAGGGGAGAGAAGATTCTATCTTGTTTCTAAAGCTATTGACATTATTGGTTAGCATTAGTGATGCTTGCTAAGAAGTAGTCCATCTCTGCTAGTTACTGCATTAAAATAACCCACAGTTTGTCAAAAGTCATTAATATCTGTCATAAAGGAAAATGCCAATCTATAGGGCAGCATTATAAAAAAACTAATAACAGTATTGTAAATAGTGCATATTTTAAAAATACCATCTCATCTTCAGAATAAACCATAAAAATGTTAAGGTGCTTCAACATTTAAAAACTCCCAATTTTACTTCACAGGGGACCAAAAAAAAAATCTCCAAACTTTTAGCTATGGCAAAAACGGAAGCCATTTTCACTGTATTATATTCCATAGGATTTTGGAATCAAAATATATTTGGCAAATAGAAGCCTCATGCTTGCCCATGTTATTTAACATTACAAATTTTGCTGGGATGATACAGACAAAGCTTTGTTAATAATCTGCCATTGACATGACAATACATTCTCGCTGTCCAGAGAAAGTAACATTTTTAAATTGTTTTGTTTGCTGTTGTACTTTATCCACTCCAAAACATCTTTTCTTTCACTCTCATACTTGTTAGAGAGATAACCAAGAAAAGGAAAAAAATTTGATTTTGATACCTGTTCTATAACTGTCTACAGCAAAGGGGATGTTGTTTTTGGATGAAATTTGTAGCATTAGTTCCTGAATTAAAAGCAGATAGGTTTACATACGTCGTAGAAGAATTATTCCAAGATCATTACTGGCCTTTAGTTTTGGTCAAATTGATTGGTAGAATATGACATTGTGAACTAGTCAGAAAGATGGACTTTTGTAATTTGCAGCAAGCATGCCATCTTGTAAGTAAATTGCCAATTGGTTTGAATGAAAGTCATTAAAACTTGGATATTCATATAGTCATGCCAACATGTGTGCAGACAGCATCACAGAATACAGTGGATTGAAATGGGAATAATAATTTTAAAGTGTTTTTTTATGTCTAAGTCACATGACAATAGATTGTTGAATTTGGAAGTTTTATTTTTTTAAGAACTAGAATTTTTGGTATTTAAAAATATTTGCCATACATAGAGATTTAACAGAAAAAGTGTGGCTCATAATTGTACATGGATAATTCAAAGATTTTATCATTTTGCTTGTAAAGAATTAAATGTGTAAGCTGTATATTTGAATTAAAATAATAGCGTATGCACCAAAGGAAGCACTCCTTATAAAGAAGCCTTATAGAGTCTTGTGTTTTTCAAGCTAAAATGAAATGACATTAGTAATTAGTATATTAATGTAATGATGGAGCAAGGGAAATGTATCCCTACACAGCTACTGTATAACCCTTTTGTTATTTTCTTACACCATGTGTAGGAAGGTGCATTGTCTTTATTGCTGCTAATGTTTTATTTAAGAGATTTTTTAAAAAGCTTTTTATCCTCTTACTTGATAGATATTTGCATGTCATTAAAAAAAACAGCTAATGATGTCAAGACTGATGAATAACTTGCTAATTTAAACTTTTTAGAAAGATATTTTGCCAAGAAAGGAAATACTGTGAGATTTTATTGAAAACATGATTTGTGATTTTGCTGGGGTTTTTTAATGCTCTCATTAATTTATTTGAAAATTTTTCCCCCTTAGGAAAATTCTTAAGCACAAGTTAAATATTGATTTAAAAAAGTTTTAAAGGGAAGATTACGATTTGAAAGTTGTTTTTTTCCAAACTAATTGTGATCACGTATAGATACTGTGAAATGCAGTCAAATGCAGAGGAAGATATAAACAGTGTCTATAGTTTCAAAAGAAAAGAAATATTTTCCCACTAGCAGTTTCTGTATTTTCCCTTTCCATCACTGTAATACATACAAACTTTGTTGTTTCTGTTCCTTTACCTTGCATGTGGTATATTCCATTAAATTGTTTTTACACAGTACTGCCTGAATCAGAAATACAGCAACTTTGAAACCAAAGATCAATAAAAGTATCCCACCCCATTTATTGATTGTTGTATATCTTGTCTGTCTGAAATAATGTTTAAATTGTTACTTCTTGGCTTTACAAATCAAGGGCAATACATAAGTAACTTTTCAGAACATGTTTCCCTATTCCTTAAAGTATTGAAGTAGGTATTGACCTAGGAGATTGTTCAAGTTCCCATAATATATTTTGTGTTTCAAAGCTTTGTGCTGTTAAATTTTTCTTTCACTTAACACTAGATTTCAGAAGATACTTTTTGATTAGACAGAAGATAGTTCTTTTGAATACTGTAGTTTATTGGACTTCCTCACCCATATATAATTACCATCCACAAAGTAATTGTTATATAGTACTTACCATAACAAAATATGTTTTTCTTTGATGTTTAATAATCCTCAGAATTAAGGGGTATATGTATGATTCTATGCACATTTCATGGCACTGGTCTCATCAATATTCTTCAGAATTGAAAGAAGCTTTGATATGCTGTTAAAGTTAATTCCCTGGGTCAGATTATCCCAGAGAGCACTGAAGCATTTTCTCAAGGCTTGTAAAGGTAGTCTTTACATTAGCAGTAGGGGAATTGAACTGTGTCTCAACTCTTTAACTCATATTTAGCTTTCTGATACAGAAAGCAACTAATGAACTCACCTTCAAATTCCAAAAGCATTTATTAGGAACCCAGGAAGGTTATATCTACAAATATTCTCACAATGAAACAAGGAATATGATGTCTGCTTTTTAGTGTTAAATGTTGGTGCAGTGGGTTCTCGGTGAAACACGGACTTTGTTGCTCACCTGTTAGAAAACTTACTAGTACATCAGACAAGGCACATATAGCCCATGTGATATTGAAAGTGAGGGCAGGTACTGTTTTTGCCTTCCTTGGTATCCTAATAATTGCTTGTTATTCACTTAGAAGGTGGTCAGGATATTATCTTTCCAAAAACTCCCATATAGCAAACTCCTACCTGTTTATGGAGATAGACAACTTATGATCAATTTGGATGCAAGGCATACAAGCCATGCTTTACAACTACCTTCAGTAAGCCACTGGAGTGAAGGCTCTGGTGACACACAAATGGCTCTAATGTTTGTCCATATGTTGAAACAGTTCATCCTTTCCTTCTAGAATATCTTTATTGGAGCAGTGAGGATGAGTCAGTGGACTGAATATATCTGATGGTTGGCTTTGGCTAAGGTGATTCTGAGAAGGTAAATCTTTGGGACTACTTCCATGATTGACCAAATTGGATATTTTGAGTGTCACAAGCACCAATCAATAGAGTATTTGTATTAAGCATTGAGTATTGTTTTACCACTCTAATTCAAGGGCTAAATTCTGTCCCTGTCTTCTGTAGTCCTAACCGATTATACTCATGGCATCAGATAAGACATCAGTTGAACTTACTGTCCCAGGCAGCCAGTGTCCTGGTGCAGAATTCATCCAGCTTGCTGGTTAAAGGTATGGTCCAGGTCTACCTTATCCCATGTAGTTGAATTCATTCTCTTCCTCTTCCCTCCCCCACTTTTTTTTTTTACCCTTATGGAAAGAGTAATATAGAAAAGCATCTAACATATAATTTCTGGGGACTCTTGGACAGTGGAAAAATAGTGTTACAGAAATCCAAATTGATTGTTTTGTTCATGTAAAATCATCAGAGCCAGGAGCATTAGCTGTAACATGGGTCCAAGGTTTGATTTCAGTTCATTTGGCATTGTCACAAATAATTGACTAAAAGTTACAAAGGTCTTGCCTGAAAGGAACCATCTTCAGAGCCACTGCTCCAAATTATGGGAAAGTCCTTCAAATCATGGAATTTTGGCATCCAGAGAAAATGCACTTCTATATACATACAAGCTGATACTGAAAATAAGAAACTAATAGCTTGAATATTTTTATCTTAGAGTGGAATAACTTTTCATAAGGACATGAGTCTTAGAAATTTCATTCCACTTAGTAAGACATTAACTTCCAATTCTACCCACAGGTTTCACTGCTTGGATTTTTGTTGAATCCTTGAATGTGTAATTGCAATGATGATTAGAAGTGCTGCTCCATCATTACTCCTGTGTTAGAGATTTATTGGCATTTTACAATAAATGTGTACAATACAACCCTCAAAAGGTCTGGAAGAAAAAACAAAGTAAATACTCAAAGTAATTGAAAATAAATTTTAAGAGTTATCCAAGTAAATACATTTTAAGAGGAAAGGGTGTTTTATCTGAACCTTATGAGAATTCATATACTCAATAATATTCATCTGTAATAATGGTTTTAGTGAGCATACTTTCCATTGTTATGCATTGTTAGAAGCTTTATAATCAGGAGTAAAAACAAGGTAGGAAGCATGTCAGTTTCAGAATTCTTGTCAAATGTACCAATAAACAAAATCGATGTTTGAAGTGGGTTAGTTAGCAGAGGTGAGAGATAAAGCCTGTTGGCAGTTGGACCTTTTCTGTAACAGGATGAACACTGTCCTGAAGTGATGAAAAATCCCAAGAGAAGGTATTTTGGTGTCAGTGAGTTAACTCGGATTAATAATGGATTCTTCAGAATTTCAAAGGAACAAGATGAATTAGAAGTCATTGAAGACCTGAAAAGATGGCTGGGCGGGGCAGGGGGGGGGTCACCTCTATTGGACAAAGAGTACGGAAAGGGCAGACAATTGTAATGAGACAAATACTTTAGCATTTCGCCTACCTACCATGTTTTCCCTCCAACTGAGTGGGAACAAGTAACAGCTACACACTACTGTTTTGTCTGGTGATTGTAGTTATTTCCACCTACCGTGATTTATGAAGAACTGCTTGCTGCTTTGTTCTTCCCGCCCCCATCACTGACTTTGCTTCATTCTCAGGGGATTCTTTATGTATTAGTGAAAACCAGATGTGTAAATCAGGTACTGGATTAGGAGTTAGAAACTCCTAAGTCACATTTCTACTGTCTTCTACTTGTGAAACCTTAGGTAAGTCACTTAACATCTCTGAGTTAATTTCCTCATCTATAAAATGAGGGAGGCTGGATTAAGTGATCTCCTAGGGCTCTTCCAGTTCTAACATTTGTATGAGGAACAGAAAAGCCAACTTGGTTGGATGGCAGAGTATGGGTAGGAAAGTACTGTATTGAGGCTGGAAAGACAGGTTGAGTCTACGTGGGTTGTGGGGGACTTCATGTTTTGTCATGTAGACAGCCCAGACAAACTAGAAGCTCCTGGAGTTGATTGACTAGGGATGACGTGGTCAGATCTGTCTGTACTTTTTAAAATATTAAATTAATTTTTTGTTCTTATTCTGAACTTAGAACACCAAGAGGGGAAAAAGCAAATTCATATGTGCGGCAGAAAACAAAAATTCTACATGAAACCATGAATCTCCACAGTGCTTGCTTAAAACAAACAAAAAACAGGTAACAAATTCTACGTGTAATTGTGCTGCTCTCTAGGCTTTCTTCTCAATTTATGTGAATTTTAAAAGATACTGTAATAGCTCCCAGTTCTGTCCTCTACCCCTTTTAATTCCCCAGTTGGGCTTTTTTTTTTTTAAGATCATGATTTTCATTTCATCTTAACCTGTTTCCCAGATCAGTACATTTTTGGTGTCTAGTATCTTACTCCCCACCCCCACCCCATTTTTTTTCAGTCTTTTGGTTCTAGTATTTCTCACTGTCTCAAGGAGTTATTGATTTCCATTTGATCTCTTCTAATTTTTAGGGATTCCAGCAGTTTCAAATGCAGCAGAAAAGTCAAGCAGGATGACTGAGAAAAGATCGCCAGATTTGGCAAATAAGAGATCATTGGTAATTTTGAAAAGAGCAGTTTCAGCTGAACATTGAGGTTAGAGGTCAGATTGGGGGTGGGGGAGAAGGTTGAGGAATAAGTGAGAAAAGAAGTGGCTGTGGAGAAAGAGTAGGTCATGGAATTTAAGGTATCTAAGGAAGTGGGAGCCTGAGGGAGCAGCTCAGTGGATATTAAAGTCCCTTAGTATCCTACATAGACCAACATTAATTGAGGAACTGAAGGAAATTGTGAGCCAGGTATTCGAATTACTTATGGTCAGGATTGATTCATAAAAGACTTTTTCAGTGTCCAGATGACCTCAAGAGAAGTTATAAGTAAGCTTTTTTATTCCCTTCAGTGACCTGCCTCAGCAATTTATTGGATGAGAAATGAATGTGTTATTTCCATGATGCACAGAAAACGGTCTACTGGACAGATCCATGATCATGTATCATTGGGGGGAATTATAGTAAAATGGAAAAGGGCTGGAATTTGCACCCAGGACCCAAATCCCATCTCTGCCACTTACTATGTGTGACTTTGAAGAAGTCCCTTAACTTCTCTGAGCCTCAGTTTCCTCATCTATAAAGTGAGGAGCAACCTCTTAAGATCTCTTCCAGCTCTAAATCAGTGATTCCAATTAGCCTGGGAGACCTTCCAGTGGTATGTGTGTCTTATGTGGTCACAGTAGATGCCTGGCTAGGGATGGATAAAGGCAAATCTATCACAAATTACAGGGGATGGAGTGGGGGAAAACTGCTCCAAAGGCCTACTGGTGATAGTATTTCACTGTTAATTATAGAGCACTTACATGGTTTATGTGATCCTTACAACAACTCTAAGCATTATCTCCATTTTGCAGAAGGGGAGACTGAGCCTCCAGTTAAGACTTGGAGTGTAGTATGGTGGCTAGAGAGTTGGTCTCAGTCAGGAAGACCTAGGTTCAAGTCCCTTAACCTCTCAGTGCCAAACACAACTCTCATACAATAATTTGCAGAGAAAGTACCAACCTACATTGATAGAAGGAGTGTCTTGTACCAGTGAAATCACAGGTTCAGTCCTCAAGTCTCCCTAAGTTTCTATCTCTCTAAAGTCACAGAACTAAGTGTCAAAAGTGAGGCTTCAACTGGAGTTCGAGGGAGTTGGGGGAGGAGGGAGGGGGGCAAGAGAAGGGATTATGTCAATTTTCTACCCCTTAACATTGAATGACACTGATGTCATCTTTCATCCCTCATAAATGTTTGTTAAAAATGGATCTAGTAAAGCGCTATACTACCAACATTACATGTAACTGATATAGGGGTTGTCAGATGACTATTTTTGTTGTTTGCAGTATAAAGGTGCTATGGAAATGCTGAGTGCATGCTTGAGCACACTCTGGGTTAGTGGGGCTTTAGAGCTAAATTCAAATACTTGCATTTCAGAAGCTGCAAAGTAGAACTCAAGAGCTTCTTTCTCCTCCTCTGCTCTAGTTAACCTGCGTATTACAGCTCCATAGTGGTCCCCAGCACTGATTGACGGGGTGTTCATATTCAGGTTGGGAGTAGAAAAGTAGGGCAACCTAATAACAGTGCAACTTATCTAACTTTAGTCTTCTCTTTTTAATCCATTGTCTAGGATGATATTTATTTCTCTAGTGGGTGGAGAGTGGTACAAGGTCTACAAGCTATATGGGATTACATAGATATAAGAAAATATCTCTTTGGAACCTTTTTAAAATAGGTTCCACAGAGCATGCAGCTCTTTAGAAGCTGCCAGAAAAGAACTCACAATAAGAGGTTAGCTTTTTCATATAATGGTGTGAAAGAAGTAGAGACTGCAAAGGTTAATAAAGCATGTTGGACCTCGGCCTCAGCTCTAGTGAGTAGCAAGGAAGGAGCCTGGGCAAGTAGAGACTCCTGGAGAATGAGAGATGACAAAGATGACAGGTTTAGATGGGAGATTGTTAAAGGGTACTTCGTGGTTAGAATTCTGTACTGGAAAATAGTACAGAGAAGTATCCATAGATGGGGAGGAGGAATTCTAGGGTTTCCTGGAAGTAGCAGTCATCTAAATTTGTGTGTAGGACTGGAGGAAAGGGGACAGATTGACACTAACTGAATGGAGTATGTATGTGTACTAGATACCCTGAACTTTGCTGACTTATAGGTTTTTATTATTTCTATGCTGTAAAATGTCAATACCAACTGAACCTTGTTAGCCATGCAAGGGCTAGGATTTTTGAAAAGCAGACAGATCCCAGGAATCTTTGGGTAAACTAGTCTGTTCTGCAGTCGCTTGCTTCTGGCTTCCAATTTAGCTGTCTTCCTTGACCTTTGCCCAGAAAATTGGTGAATGCTTCTGATTTCTCCCTTTTGTTACATCATACCCAAATTCCCTTTATCCCTGTGGACTCATATTTCCTTATCTTCTCTGTACACTATATCTCAATACTATCTCAATTGGTGATCTCATGGATTTCATGGATTCAATTTCATCTCTACACTGATGATTCTCAAATCTACTTATTCAACCCTAACATCTCCCCTGACCTCCAGTCTCACATCTCCAATTTCCTATAGGACATCTTGAACCATGTGTCCTAAAAACCTTTTAAACTCAACATGCCCAAAACAGAACTCATATAGCTCTCCTCAATCTCTCCTCTTTTCCCTAACTTCCTTATTACTGTTGAAGGCTCTACTTTCTTCGTAGTTACGCAGCTTTGCAAGCCAGGTGTCAAGCCTTGAATCTGTTTTTACATCCTGTATCTAATCTGTTGCCAAATCCTGTAGAATCTACCTTCATGACATGTCTACTATACACCTCCCCCACCCCACTTCTTTCCTCTAGCACTGCCATCACCCTAGTGCAGAATCTCTTCAAATCTACCTGGCCTGTTGCAAGAGACTTCTGATTTGTCTCCCTGCCTTAGATCTCTCCTCCTTCAGTCCATCCACTGCTCAGCTGTCAAACTGATCTTCCTAAAACAGGTCTGACCACACCACAAACTCCTTTCAATTCAATAAATTCCAGTGCCTTCCTTTTACCCCTAGAATCAAATACAAAAATCTCCCATTTGACTTCAAAGCCTTTCAGAATCTCACTTCTTCCTGCCTTTTCCATCTTCTTTCACCTAACTCCTCTCCACATACTTTATGATCTTTATGATCCAGAAACAGTGGACTCCTGATTGTTCCTTGCACACAATGGTGTATCTTTCTACTGCAGGCATTTTCATTGATCGATCTCTCTCTCTCTCTCTCTCTCTCTCTCTCTCTCTCTCTCTCTCTCTCTCTCTCTCTCCTCTCTCTCCCTCTCTCTCCCCCGACCCACCCACCCAATGCCTTGGGTAGCTCACCTTCCTCACCTCCATCTCTTGGCTTCCCTTATTTCCTTCAATTCTGACCTATCTCATTTTCTACAAGAAGCTCTTAATGCTAGTGCCTTCCCTCTGTTGTGTATCTTCTATTGATTACATATGTATGTATGTATGTATGTATGTATATATACACATGAATATATTTCTATACACATACACAGAGTTTTCACTCCCTGTCCCCAATAAAATGTGACCTCCTTTAGAGCTGGGACTGCTTTTGTTTGTTTGTTTTTGCTTTTCTTTGTATCCCCAGTATTTTAGCACAGTAAATAGTAGGTACTTAATTGTTGTTCGTCATTGATTTTCAAAGAGGACCAATGACATCACAGGATGATGTCTTGACTTGCACATGAATTAGATTTAACTGAGGCAGAATTGCATAAAGTGCTCAGCCTCACTATCTCTTCCAGAGTAATCTAAGTCCAGTGGAGGGACAAAAGTCAAGATGACTGGTGAAGCCCAGGATGCAGTGTCTGACCTTGGTATTTCAATGTCGGACCAAGCTCCACAGTGCCTGCTTTAGCTGCCTTAATGGCCATTGGAACAAATTGTTCTCATCTGCCCATTCCACTGAGGGCAGTCTTCACATGCTTGGGTAGTTATCTCCCTACCCACAGTTTTAAAGCCTGTCAGTTACCCTCAACCTGGTTTAGCCTGTCTGCTGAGAAGGTTTTGTCGGGGTGTGGCCACTGCACATGCTGCAGCGTCTTGGAGCTACAGGTGAGAGCTGGGTCAAGGGGGACACCAGTGGTAGATGAGCAGCTCTGAGAAGGGCTCAGCAGCCTCACCTCAGAGGTGCTAGTCCTGGAACAACCCAAAATCCCAGTAGGTATACTTAATAAATGCTTATTGACTTGATTTTATTCATTGTTAAGAGACTTATGTGTTGTGGATTGACATCAGTAAATCCTGCTGCTTTATCATAACTAGCCAAAAGTAGAAGATTTGAGCTGGCCCAAACTGGCTGATCTTTTATTATAACTTTCTCCTAAGTACCTCATAGCATCATAGATTTAAGGCTCAAAGGTACCAAAGTGCCATAGATGCAGGTCTGGGAGGAGCCTCAGACTTCATTAATTTCAACTTTCTTATTTTGTAGCTGAAGAAGATGAGGCCAAAAGAGGCCAAGATCGTAGGGGAAAATGGCAGAGCTGAGATTTAAACCTACCTCCTTTGACTCCAAATCTGGCTCTTTACATTGTAGCATGTTGAGTTCATGCTTAAATTACAATGTAGATACATGTACTGACTCAAGTTTCAGTGTAAAGTCTTCATTCTATTCTATTGTTATATCTGCTACTGTGATGTACAGCTGCCAAGGTAGAACACATTCCAATTAGAGATTTTATTAGTTCATTAAACTTTCCACATCTCCTGGGTAACAAGCCAGCCTAACACATAGAGTGTTGCACATAAGTAATACATAAGTGGTCTAGTGTGATATGAAGGGTCTATCCCTAGAATATTACCACTCTGAAGCATTCCTGCAAATAATAGAAATTTCACCATTAGAGAGTTATTCCCTTGTCTTTGACCCTTCTCAGAATAAAGGATGAGGAAGCTAACTACCTTACAGCAAATCACCCATTGGATAGAGGTATACTGAAAATAAGAGTATGAGAAGGCATCTTCACCAGCTTCCTAATTTCACCCAGAGCACACTTTGTCTGGACCTATTATCAAGTAGCTCTTCACTGATGACTCATAGTTTGGAAAGTTTTTAGAGGCTAAATCAGAAGAAGGCCAATGGTGTCAGGTCCTCCCAAGCTGACCTTTGAGTACTAGTGATGAGCTGTTATCCAAGGACCAGGCTAACCAGTTTTTGAGACTGGTCCCCCAGAAGTGGCTCCATTGTTAAGAGCTTGACTTCTGTTCATGCTTTGTGCCAACAATACTTCTCCCCTACCTCAGATTTCACAGGTAATCATTTTCAATTCACTGTGATCAAGAGTCTGCTCACCCCTGACATTTACTGGCCAGCCTCAACCCTTTACCTTTATTCCACTTCCACACGTTATCTCTGCCTACTAGCTTCACCCAACTTGCTTGTTTTGTTTACTTATCTGTGTAGATGTTCTTTTCCCCTGGTTGAATGCGATTTCCTTAAAGGCCTGGACTGAACTAATTTTTGTCTTAATATTGCTGGACCCTAACAAAGTTCCTGGACCACAGTGAATGTTGAATATCTGCTTATCAAATTGAATTTAATTGCTCTCCACCTCATTGAGTAAGACTTGGAAATAACTCCCAGTCAATCCTAGCAGACTGACCAGTTCCAGACCCTTTATTTCTAAGTCACTACAATCAATCCTTTAGTTTTACCACAAAACCCTGCCTTATTTTTGTTGGAAATTTTATCTACATCATTTTGGTTCAGCTGATAGGAGCCTCTTCTGAGGCTAAACTGTATGTTGAATTATTCATAGATTGTTACTACTGCATGATATGCTGTTTGGGTTACCATAAAGGACATTAGCACCAATTATAATAATTTCACACAGAAGTTTGATAAATATAAACCAACTGCCATAACAAGGAGGCCAAAGAATGAGTTGGTCATTAAGTGTTTGACTTTCTTATTAAGAGGGAAATGGTGACCTAAGACAACACTGGTTTAAAATATAAGCTTGTTTATAATATTTAAATGAGAAGGATAATGAAATGAGAAGAATCAACAGTATCACCTAATGAAGCAAAAAAAGAAGTGGAGTGTAAAAATCAGTTTAAAGAAAGCTGAAAGACGCAAATAACAAAATCATCCTGAAGGATTTTTTTTTTTGGTGAGACAATTTGGGGTTGAGTGACTTAACCAGAGTCACACAGTTAGTGAGTGTTATATGTCTGAGACTGTATGTGAACACAAGTTCTCCTGACACCAGGGCCGGTGCTCTATCTACTGTGCCACCTATCACAGCTGCCCTGTCATCCTGAAGGATTTTAAGAATAAAAATGGAAGAATGACCACAAACAGATGAAAAAGAGGAAAAGCTCCACAAAACTTTTATAAGTGTTTTCATCAGCAAAGACAGTAGAGCTTTTTGGACTCTAACATTATGTCAGACATTAGTCTCAGATTAGACCAAATGTATTTAGAAGAAATGCACACACAATTGTGAAGATGATCCATTTACAAAGTCTCTGAAGGAGGAACCAGATTTCAAAGGCTTAGAAAAGAGTCTTGGACCTTATACTGTAATATAAAAAGCATAAGTATATTTTTTTCAAAAAGGAACCCGAGAAACCTCAACAACTACCCTCCATATGCCTACTTTGCCATCTGTATAAAAATGTTTATGAGAGTCATCTACATAGGTACCAATGATTCCCTCAATAGGGAACAAGCAGGTTTTCCCAATTAATATTCCGCCGTAGAGGAGGATATTAACTTTACAACCACCCATTTGACTAAAAGATATAGAAAATTAAAGAATCCATTGTGCTTATTATTTGTCAATTTTTAAAAAAATATATTAGATTCAGTAAAGCAAAGCATCAGGATTTATTCAAATAAGGTGACTTCTGTACATACATCAAACTCATTCAAGACTGATTGAAATTGAAGGTGATGGAAAGGTGCACATTGAGTATGAGCAGAACAAATAAGGAACTGGGAAAAAGATTGGTAGTAAAGGATATCAGAGAAATCCATATAATTGGGGAGGAAAAAACCTGTTGGGTGTAACATCTGGTGGGGTGAGGAATGACAGGTGGATAGCCTGAGTTCTCTACTAGTATTCTTGCGGTGTTAAGGAGAAAATAAGAATGGCTACCAGAAACTTGGGAGGTCCTCCTGTGGTGAACTTATGGGAATACATGGACAATCCTACATAGAATGGACAAGCCATGGATGAGTTGTGATCTATATTGTTGGGAAGTATAATCAAATCAATGAAATCACAGTTCCATTTGGATAAAATGCCATATCCCCAAAGTTTGGTGGTATAAAACAGAGCTGAGCTTTGCTGAGAAAAAAAAAAGTGTGTGTGTGTGTGTGTGTGTGTGTGTGTGTGTATAGATAGATAGATAGATAGATAGATAGATAGATAGATAGATAGATAGATATCTTACAATCTGTCTTGTCAGATAATACCCGAGTTACATTATTTAGAAACAGTAACTTATCTTTAGAATTGGGACATGGCATTTATTAGTATACCTTAGGCAAATTGCTCCCTCTGGGTGTTACTGTCCACTTCAGACTTAGAACTTTCTCTGTAATACACACAACTTGACAGGACAAGATAAATATCTACAATATGTGCCATGGATCTAGGATCTTCTGGCATTGAAACATTGTTCATTTATAAAAGTATAATGTATTCACACATGACACCTCTCACAGGTATTGTATCCTGGGCAGCTGCATACCCTGCTTCTGACACCTGAACTGGATTCTTCTCATTTTCTGCTTTCTTCCTGTGGCACATCCCTCCTCTAAATTGAAGGTTTTAGGTGCATTAAGTGCTTAAGAATTATCACTGTGATGGCTTTTAAGTCTTTAAGTGATCAACTTTCAAAACCAGAAGTCATCCCAAATATGAGAAGTTGTTTCATGCCTATGAAAGTTTTTGCTGGTAAACAACATTTACATTTTAAACGATTTCATTTTTGTAATGCCAACATGTAATGATAATTCTGACTTAATTGTCCTTGTGGAAAGAAAAACAGACCTGTTTACTGAATTCCACTGAGCTTTTCTGTCTACACTGAGGCACAGAATATCCTTGAGTGGATAGAGTCATTGCTGAAGAGAAAGTATGAGATGTTCCTAAGAATACTTTGTCTAGTTCGATTTCAGTTACTCTTCCTATCTTTTTTGTTTTTTTAATGCCATTTCCATTTCTTTATGTAGCATATCCAGAATGTGATGTTAGAGTCCAAATATGGGAGCTCCACTGTCCTTCATGGTGAAAAGAGTTTATTATTTAAAAATATGCAGATGCTTTCTAGTTGTCATCTGTTTGTTTTCCTTCTAGTTTCATCCTAAAAGTCATCCTCAGGATGACTTTCTTTGAATTTGTTTTCCCTCCACTGCTTCTTGCTCTTTCATAAGGCAATATTCATTTACCATTGTTCTCCAAAAGAATTTGCAAATGTCTTTTACTCTAAACCAAGGCTACCCTTTTCTGCTATATCTCTCCACTTAGCGGAGATCAAGTTTATGCTGGCTGAGGCAACTTCTAGATTCTTTGAACCTCCTTATTAGGGGTATATGGGGTGTACAGGGAGGACTAGCAAAATGCATGGAGTGGGGTGATTTGAGCTTGGTCAGACATCGAAGATGCCAAGGTCATCCACTATATCCTGGGCCATTGCCAGTCTTGATTTTTGTCTTACCACTGGACTTCAGTGACTCTGGAAGAGAGAGTGAGGCTGATGACTTTGCAATTGCCTCACTTAAATCCAATTCATGCACAAATAAAAACATCTACCCCATGATGTCATTGGTCCTCTTGAAAAACAGAGGAGCAACAATTATGACAATTGATTTACATTAGTTAGACTTCTTTAGGAAAGATTATAGTCTTTGTCGATGTCCATTTCTTCATCCATTTCCAATTTTTTTGTGTCAATTACTTGTTTAGATAGGTCAGGTTGGAATTGTTTTAAATGCATACCATGTCTCTTCTAGTTTTGTATTAATGTCTATTTTTGCTCTAACAATTCAGTGGTCCTACTGCACACACACATCTGATTTGGAAATGACTTGGAAATGAGCATTTTCTGTTTGTTTAAATATAACCACTTTCTTTTTTAGATTGCCGTTGTTGTTCTGTTATTTGAGGCTAGCCATGCTTAGTGCCTCCTGACTTTTTTCTAAAAGAATGCCCTAATGATTGATTTGTAGGGATGTGGTTTCTGTGCAATATGCAAGTCTTTGGTTTCTCTCATTTCTTACCTTTAAACAATATTTTCTAGTTGTTTTCATCATCCTCTTCTATGCCTCCTTTTGCATCAAAGACACAAAGTAGCTATATTATATATATTTATGTGTGTATATATATATATACACATATACATACTATACATACATACATACATATGTACATATAAACACATATATATTAATCAAATTATTCAAGGAATTTCCCTACCTCTTTATCCTTTGCAACGTACAACAGATACTGGCACATAAACTGCAGTTATTTTCACAGTGACATCTTTTCCAATGCTTATCATGAATACTACTTAATGAGAAGACTAATTGTCTTGAGGAATTATATTCCATTTTATCGTGTCAGTTCTATTGCCTGGTCTCCTGCCTTTGGGAGGAAGGGGAGAAATACCATTTCATCAGCTCCTCCTACTGGTCCCCTCCCCTGAGCTGCCTAAGGCTCTGAGAGGATTCTACCCTGAAGTCAAACCCCTAAGATGTTGATAACCTATGGGAACTCATTCTTCAATGTTTAACCAACTCCTATCCCATCATCTCTTCCCTATACAAGTGATGCTAAACCACTGGCTTTCATCATTCATAGTCCATTCTTTATCCCCCATTAACTGATCCCTTATTCTCATTTCTTTTAACCTTAGGTCCCTCTCAAAATGTCTAACTCTAAGGCTACCCACTTGTTCCACAATGCTCTCTTGAATATCTACTCCATAAGTAACAAACTTGCTTCCACTTAAAATCTTTACCTTTCTTATACCTTCTGTCTTCTAGCTGTTACTGAGACCTGGCCCCTGCTTTATGAAATAGCCTTCCTGGACATCCTTTCCAGCATTTGTTGAACTTTCAATCATTACCCAGGGCTCTATTGAAAGAAGGAAAGAGGGAGAGAAGAAAGAAGGGAGGTAGGAAGGAGACAAGCATTTATTAAGTACCTGTTGTATCCTAGCATTTTATAAATAATATCTCATTGGGTCCTGGAAGGTATTATTATTAATCCCATTTTACAATTGAGAAAATTGAAGTAAACAGAGATTAAGCACCTGCCTGGTGCTATATATCCAGTAAATGTGTGGTGTTAGATTTGAACTCAGGTCTTTCTGTCTATACCACCTTGGTTTCTTACCTCTTACCTCTTGTCTTCTCCCTCTATTCTATTTTACTTGGTAATTTCATTAGTTCCCGTAGATTCAGTTATCATCTCTAGGCTGATGATTCACAGATCTAGTTATCTAGCTTTAAAATCTCTTCTAACCTCAAAGTGGATGTCCTATAGACATTTTAAACTCAGCATATCCAAAACTGAATCCACTATCTTTCACCCCAAACCCCCACCCTTCCAAGACTCCTTATTTCTTTCAAGTGCACTGTCATTCTATCAGTCACCCAGGCTCTCTACCTAGGTGCCGTCCTCACATCTTTATTTTCACCCTCCATATCCAATCTGTTGTCAAGTCCTGTCAATTCTAGTTCATGATATCTCTTCTATACTACCCCTGCCACACACCTTAGTCTCTCCTTATTCTAGTCCTTCCTCTACTTAATTCTCAAATTGATCTTCCTAAATCCCAGGGCTGAACGTGTCATGCACATCTCCCTACTCCACTCCAGGATTAAATATAAAATCCTCTGTTTGACATTCAAAACTCTTCATCTCCTGGCCCCCTCCTACCTCCAATTTTTTTACATCTTATTTCCCTCCACATGCTCTGTGACCCAGTAACACTGGCCTCCTTCCTTTTCTCTCATGCCACACTCCATTTCCCAAATCCGAGCATTTTTAACCAGCTGGATATCCCTCATGCCTGAAATTCTTACTTCATCTCTGCCTCCTAACTTCCCAACTAAAATCAAACTTTTCCCAATTCCTCTTAATGCTAATGCCTTCCCTCTTTTCATTATCTGCAAATTATCCTGCATATATTGCATCTTTATGCAGTTGTTTGTGTGATGTCTCACCCATGAGACTGAGACATCCTTGAGAATAGGGATTGTCTTTTGCCTTTCTTTGTATCACCAGTGCTTAACAGAGTGCCTAGGCACTTAGCAGATTGTTGTTAACAGATTATTTCCTGTTACTTCCACACATGTAATCAGTCACTCAAACCATAAGCATTTATTAAATTCTTACCATGTATCAGACATTGTACTGAGTGCTGGTGATACAAAGACAAAACAGTCCTGTCCTCCAGGAGCTTACATTTCTATTAGAGGTAGGAAACAATTAGAGGTAGGTAGCAAATGCAAGGCACCTTTGAATGGGATGGTAATAACAGCTTCCAAGGGTCTAGGATTGGGGGAGAATGCCTCCTATAGAAAGTGCAAGTCGTGTGGTTTTGAAGGATACCAAGGATTCCTAGAACTGCTGGTGAGGTGGTTGTTGTTGTTTCAGTTGTGTCTGACTCTTTGTGACCCCATTTGGGGTTTTCTTGGCAAAGACACTGGAGTGGTTTGCCATTTCATTCTCCAGCTCATTGTGCAGATGAGGAAACTGAGGCAAACAAGGGACGTCAGAGGCCATTTCACCTAAACCCCTCTTTTTGTAGATGAGAAAACCTGAGACCTATGGAGATTAAGTGACTTATCTAAGTTCACACAGACAAAAACAGGATTTGAACTCTCATCTTCTGACAACAGAGCCAGTGGAGCTAAGCTGCTTTATCTCTTTTAGGAAATCAAAGGGGCTGTATCAACAAAAGATATTTTGTGTACACAACCCAACACAGTTCATCTATGAACCTAATTTTAGGGATGAGGAAGCTGGAGCCCAGAGACATGAAATGACAGCCTAAAACCACAAAGCTACTGAGTACGTTGAGGTGTGCCTCAAGCCTATCTTGTATCCCAGCCTTGTGCACTTTCCTTGTATTTTTATTAATTTATCTTAAACTTAAATACACAATAAGAAAAGAAAAAATATTATAAATTTAAATACAAAATTAAAAAAAAGCATTGCCATGTGCACAGCAGAACATAAGAGAGGATTCAAAATAAAGAGCAATACATTTCCATTTCAAGAAAGCCTATAAAATCAAGTGCACTTTCTAACACATCATGATGTTTCTACCCACACTGCAAAACCTCAGAGGCAAGAAGTCTTGAAAAGATGCAGTCTTACACATATGACCTTGCAACTATTTTATTCTAAGAATGTGGTGTTCTGTTTATGCATGTAATTTGCAACTGCCTTCCCTAAGCCTGGGCAGCTAAGTGACACAGTGGATAGAAAGCTGAGCCTGAAGTCAGGAAGACTCATCTACTTGAGTTCAGATCCCAGCCTCAGACACTTACTAGCTGTGTGACCATGGGCAAGTCGCTTAACCCTGCTTGCCTCAGTTTCCTTGTAAAATGAACTGGCAAATAGCTCCAGTATCTTTGCCAAGAAAACCCCAAATAGGGTTATGAAGAGTCAGACACAACTGAAATGACTGAGATTATAAATTCATTGAGGGCAAGGACTGTTTTTAATTCTTATTGATTGCACCTCCAGAATTTAGCACAGTGCCTGGCATGTTGTTGTTGTTCATCCTTCGTGTTCAAAGAGGACCAATGACGTCACAGGGTGATGTCTTGATTTGTCTGTGAATTGGATTTAAGGATTGAGGCAGAGTTGCACAAAGTCATGAGCCTCATTCTATCTTCCAGTGTCATCAAAGTCCAGTGGCAGGACAAAAGTCATGATGACTGGTGAGGGCCAGGGATACAGTGGATGACCTTGGTGTCTTCAATGAATGAGCATCCCTTACACTCCCTGTTGTAGGTGTTTAATAAATGTTTATTGGATTGGATTGGAACTGAGTTTCTATTTTAACATCTAGTTTGTTTATTTTCCATGTATAGATTAAGTATCCTTGAGGTGTTCAGGAGGACTAGTTCCTCTGGTGTAAGGGCTTACAGAGCTCTTTTCAGGTCTATTCACCCACCTTTGGGTGCCTACAAACACTCAACTCTCACCTGTGGCTCTGAGAAGTTGTAACATGTGCAGCAGCCAAATCCCGGTAAAACTGTCTTGGTGGGCTAAGTCAAACTGAGGATAACTGACAGGCCTCAAACCTATTGGTGAGTTGTGGGGGGGGGGAGGGGAGTGTCTACCCCAAGTATGTGAAGATGTCTCCTGGCAGAATAAGCCAATGAAAACGATTTGTTCCAGAAATCTGATTTCTGAATCAGAAATCAGTCCAGGAAGGTGAAGCAGGAGCTATGGAGTTTTTAGAGCTTGGTTAGACAAGGAAGACACCAACGTCATCCACGGCATCCCTGGCTGTCACCAGTCATCTTGACTTTTGTCCTGCCACTGGACTTTGATGACACTGGAAGATAGAGTGAGGCTGATGGCTTTGTGCAACTTAGCCTCACTTAAATCCAATTCACAGACAAATCAAAACATCACCCTGGATGTCATTGTCCTCTTTGAAAACAAGGGATGAACAGCAATCCTTACCTAGCCCTGGAAGACCTGAGTTCAAATCCTGCCTCAGATACACTTACTAGCTGTGTGATCCCAAGTGACTTAATCTCTCTCAGCCTCACTTTCCTCATCAGTTAAAAAAACAGGCAAGCACATGTGTGTGTGTGTGTGTGTGTGTGTGTGTGTGTGTACAAGTAGCATCCATTTCATGAGATTATTGTGAGAATTAAATGAGATTATATAGACAAAGAGCTTTGCAAAAATTAAAGTGCTATATAAATATTAGTCATAATTATTGTTGTAATTATTAGTGTCTTTATTATTCTTAAGCCTGCTGCAGTGTGCTAAAACAGAGCCTAGGATCTCTTATGAATTTTGTGTTTATTCCAAGAGAGAAAGTCATTCAAGAAATGTGAGGGCTTACAGGGCTGGCCTGAGGCCTCACCTACATTGGGAAGAAAAGGGATTTTTTCATGTGTAGCAGCAGCACAAGGAATTTAACAAGCTTGAACCATGGTTGATACGACCCATTTCCTGGGAGTAACTAATCAGAGTGGAGCGGATTCAATAGCCCACAAGACAAAGGTAGATTAGGACACCGTGTCAACATGACAATGTTACACCGCTCCTCCATTCGTGGAGCAGGCCACAGGGGGAAAAAATATTTTAACTGAAAAAGAAATCTATCAGTCTGCAGAGGGAGGCTTCCATTTCAACATCTCCCTTTTGCTCCAGCGTTCACTGACAATACAATGCATTGAGACGATTAGCAGGGTGTTCCTGGAGCTCCCTCCCAGGCCCTGCGACTTCCTTTCTCATTGCTATTCCCCTTTCAGTTAGGATTCCGGACAGATTTGAACACCCATTCTCACACGTATACACACATGGCTCAGGAGATCTTGTGTCAGATTTCTGGGGGCTAGGGGGAAATGGTTTCTGGATCAAAAAACTTTTTTGAATTTTGATTACTCCATGATATTGAAAATGGAGATTTTGTACATCGTGTCCTTATGACCATTTTTTTTTTGTACTTAGTGAACAACAAAAACAAGGAGGGGAAATACAGAACAATTTCACACCTGAAATTGAAGGAGTTGATTACTGTCATTTTGATGATGTGCCTTTTATAACGTTTGCAGTGGTTAAGAAAGACTTTATGGTTTGGAGCCTGAGCACTTTAGAGTGATTCAAAATTATTGAAGAGCTACAAATTTTATAAAGTGCCTCAATTTGTTACTGACTCAAGCAGCCCTGGAGCGGCTCAGCAGAGCTTTTAGTGCTATGCACAGCCTGCAAATGCTCTTAGAATCTTCCCAGGTGTCTGTCCATCCTGGAGGCTCATGCTCATAGACACACTCCCACTCCATCCCCAGCAGCAGCCTCAGTGCTCTCATCCGGAGGCCCACGTGGCACAAAAGCAGCATTCTCACGGGGGGAATAATTTGGGCAACTCAGAAAACACAAAAGCAGTCCTCGATTGCCATCTTGGCTTTGCCAGGATAAAAAACTTCTGGCCACCTAATTGGGAGTCTCAGGGGGAAGAAGACAGCTTTCAAAATTGCAAAATGGGAGGCATCATGTTTTAAAGTCTCTGGGATACAATTGAGGGCCTAATGTGGAAAAAGTAGGTCCTTTTAAATGGACTGGAACTTTTAAAAGTATGGATTAGTAAGTGGTTATCCTCTGCTTTCTTCCCGCTATGGAATTTGCCTCCCCAGGCTCTGACATGTGTCTGTTTTGGTGCAACAGAAGGGTCTGCTGACCTTGCTTGCAACAATAAGGCATAATTTATGAAATGTCAAATGACCAAGTAGTTTAGGTATTTGTTTAGAACTGTTCAGTGCCATTTGTCACTCCTGCACTGGTTGAAAGATTTCCTTTTTTTTTTTCCTTCAAGTTGTTTACGCAGCTTCTGAGTGGTTTTTTGTTGTTGTTATTGTTGGATTTTTTTTTTAAGAATGATTCCTCTGCATTGCTGACTTGAAAGTCATGTTTGGTCTTTTCAGAACCATAATTATCCCTATCAAACAGCTCAGCACTTTTACCAAGGGATTACACAATCAGGAAAGATAATCAACCTTATTGAATATAAAGTAATTGAATAGATTAGTGAAGCCTAGGGGTGTTATTGGTTCAGAACTAAACACATATTTGAGAACAGTTTGTGTGCCTGAAACAACATGGAATGTTGGAAGGAAACTAATTTTACAGATTGAGGAAACGAGGCCCAAAGAGGTGGAAGTGACTTGGACAAGATCACAGAGTCTCAAAGTCCCACCTTCTAAGGAATCTTCCCTAAAGTGCCTCTCCTCGGAGACAGTTTATCCTGTCTATATCTTGTTCAAACATAGTTGCTTGCACATTGTCTCCCCCTTCAGACTTTGGAGTCCTTGAGAGCAGGGACTGTGTATGTTTTGCCTTTCTTTGTAATCCTTGGACTTGGGGGATGGGGAAAAAGAAAGGGAATAAGCATCCATTAAGCACCTACTCTGTGCCAGGTAGTATGCTAATCACTTTATAAATATTATCTGATTTGACCCACACAGCAACCTTGAGAGATAAGTGCTGTTATCCACATTTTACAGTAGAGGAAACTGAGGCAGACAGAGGTTTAATGACTTGATAAGGATCACACAGCTAGTAAGTGCCTGAAACTGGCTTTGAACTCAGGTATTCCTCACTTTAAGTCCAAAGCTCTATTTACTGCCCTACCTAGCCTTGGGCTTATCATGGTGTACAGCATATAGCAAGCACTTAATAAATGCTAGTTGACTGACTCCTAACTTCTAGGCCTATATAGTAGGCACTCAATAAATGCTACTTGATGAACTGACTCACTCCTAACTTCTAGGCCAAATATTATTCTACTACACAATGTTGTGGGTGGCTGTTTATTTGTAGGGGCATAGTATAACCTTATGTCAATGTTTTTATCATTATTATTGTCATTATTATTTTAAGATAGTGCTTTAAACTTTACGTAGTACTTTTCTTGTAACAGTCCAGCAGGTGGTACAATTATTATTATCTCCATTTTACCAGTGAGGAAATTGAGAGGCAAATTGCTTGCCCACAACTAGTCAGCAAGTGCCAGTCACTTTCTGGATTTTTCTGGTACTATGCCACTTAATATGGTTTATAAATGATTTTAAAATATTATTTTAATATATGTTCATTAGAAAGAAATCCTTTGTTTAAAGATATATTAATATATATGAAAGAAGAAAATAGAATTGACTTGAATGTACAATTTTTGTTTTTTATTCAAATTCCTAAAACATGATACTGTCCTCATTTTAATGATATATTTTACTATAGATATTTGTGTAATAAAGTGGAACAAAGTATAGCAGATATTCCTCCCATATTATTTCAGAGTTTCCAGAGAAATAGAATGAATGCCTAAGTGAATGCCACTTTCCTCTCTTCTTCTCCTCCCACTCCCTTCCACAAACATTTCTTTGGAGCTATGGGCTCATTCCTGACTATATTCAAGTGATGCAGCAGTTTGCCATTTCCTTCTCCAGCTCATTTTACAGATGAGGAAACTGAGGCAAACAAAGTTAAATAACTTGTTCAGGGTTACAAAGTTAAGTCTCTGAGCCTCATTTTACAGATGAGGAAACTGAGGCAAACAAAGTTAAATAACTTGTTCAGGGTTACAAAGTTAAGTCTCTGAGCCAGATTTGAACACAGGAAGAAGAGTCTTCCTGACTCCAGGCCAGGCACTCTATGCGCTATGGCGCCACCTAGCTAGTATTATATTAAGTACTTACATATGGTAAGTACTTTATAAATGCTTGTTGAATTGAACTGAAATATGGTAGTGGTGGAGGATTTCAACTATGTGTACTTCTGTTGCAGTCATCTCTATGCCAAGAGCAGAGCTGCTGATAAATTATTTGTCTCCATTAATCATGATTTCATTTTTCAAAAGATGGAGAAAATGAAGGGAAAATGTATCCTAGGCTTAATTGTGAACATTTTTTTTTTCAGGAGGAACTTGGGAAGAAGGGATCATCCCATGTTGGAGTTTGTCATAGAGTCAACCCAAAGTCATCCCAAGCCAGTAGAAAAATCTCAATCTTGAAATGTTGATGATATGAACAAAAAAATTCTGATGAAAAAGAAAAGGAATAAGGAAGACTGATGTGAATGAACACCAGGGACTTCTCCACCATGTTTGATTTTTAAGTGACACGTATTGAAGGTAAGATAAGGGCAGATAACTGAGAATGAGCACATAAAGGAGAAATGGTTCTACAAGAAGAAAGTGAGGAGCACTGAAGCCTGGTGATGAATATTAAGAATGGTACAAAGGGCTATTATTTTTAATTATGCTAAGGTAAGATAAGTTGAAAAAATAAAAATAGTTAGCATTAATATAGAACTTGAAGGCTTACAAAGTGTTTTACATATATTATCTCCATTTTACAAATGAGGAAACAGGCTTGGAGAGGTTAAGTGACTTGCCAAGGATGACACAGCCAATGAGTGTCCAAGGCTAGATTCAAACTTAGGTCTTCTTGACGAAGTGCTCTATCCACTGGGCTGCCTCAGATAACTGGTGGGAATGGATGGAAGAGTGGAGAATGAAGATGAATGAATGAGAAGGAAGAACTACCTGACTCTTATTTTGCTCATCTTCTCTTTCAAATATTTCTTCTTTGAAAGACTAGAATGAAGCTAGTTATTAGGGAATGAAATGGCTAAAGATCACATGCTGCTGTTGTTCAATCATGTCTGATGCTTCATAACCCCATTTGGGGTTTTCTTGGCAAAGATACTGGTGTGGTTTGCCATTTCCTTCTCCAGCTCATTTTACAGATGAAGAAACTGAGGCAAACAGGGTTAAGGGACTTGCCCAGGCTCGCACAGCTTGTGAGTGTTTGAGGCCAGATTTGAACTCAGGAAGATGAATCTTCCCAATTCCAAGCCCAGTGCTTTATCCACTGTGCCACCTAGATGCCAAAAGATCAAACACCTGCTCTCAGTGAGATCAATTCAACAGATATTTGAGTACCTACTATGTGAAAGACAATGTGCTAGGTGCCAAAGATGCAAAGCCTTTTAAAAAATGATTTAACTCTTCTCTTCGAAGAGATTATATTCTACTAGGGGAGAAATGAAATGATGGAGTGAGGGTAGAAGTAATTTATCTTTGCTTCTAGTTTCTATTCCAATAGAAGTCATCATGGAATAGAAAAATAGTTTAAAAGGAAATCAGGGAGTTTATAGCCAGAAAGGACATGAAAATTATATAGTTATAAGCATTTAAGAAACATTTATTAAGCACCTATTATATGCCAGGTATTATGCTAAGAACTTTACAAATATTGTGTGAAAACAACTGTCATTTAAATTGTTTTTATTCTGACATTAAGGAAGACCAATTAAAATGAGCACTTCTGTATGCATGATTGAAGAGAGGATTTTTCATGAAATTTTGAATCTTTATTATTTTATATAATTTGCTTTTTAAAAAGTATATAATAAACTCAATATGTAACTTATAAAACTATTCTGCTTTATCTTGTGGTGCCTTCTGGTCTTCTGTCTATTCTATTATGATTATTTTATTTTTTGGCTAGGCAATGGGACTTACCCAGGGTCACTCAGCTAGTAAGTGTCAAGTGTCTGAGGCTGGATTTGAATTCAAGTTCTCCCTCCTCCTCTCTCCTTCCCTTCTTCCTTCCCTCCTTCCTTCCTTTCTTCCATTTCTCACTTTCTTGAAAACTCTATCCATAATTCCCTCCTCAATCTCCCTATATTATTTCCTGTTGGAAAAATTTTTACAATATGTTCAAGAATTTTGCCAGAAACTGAATTTGAGCTCAGTGGCCCATCATTTTCAGGTGCCAATCTCTTTCCCATTTTTTATAAGAGCAGGATATTGTCCCTTTTCTAGAACTTCCTCTATTCATATTTTTAATTATCATTGATGCTGACTCAGTATTCACATCTTTGTTTGTTTAATATTGTCCATTTACTCAGGACTGGGGACATAAACTCATCAAGGGACAGCTAGTTGCTTTCTTGTTATCTTTTCCTATGTCCTCATACAACATATAATGACAGTAAAAGCACAGATTTTGATAGGAGAGAGAGAAAGGGAGAAAAAGAGAGAGAGAGAGAGAGAGAGAGAGAGAGAGAGAGAGAGAGAGAGAGAGAGAGAGAGAGCGCAAACAATTTTAAGTGCTAAATGTTGTAGACACTAGGTACAAATAAAACAAGCAAGACAGGCCTTGTGCTTGAGGGGCGTCCATTCTATTAAGGGAATGTAACCCACAAAAGCGCCCCTGGTAAGTGGGGAAGGGAAGTACATGGTCTCTGGCGTGATGTAGAGAGGACTTGGACATGGTGTGGAGCCCTAGCTCCCAGAAAGAGAAGGAGAAAGCTTAACTATGAGAGCTGGGGGACACAGGGGACAAGTCCAAGGTTGCAGTGAGGGCAAAGGGTGGAGAGATGAGAATGATGGCCAGAAAACGTAGGATGCTGGAGATAACCCCATAGTCTCTCCCTGCAACACATACATACCCATTTTGGTGCCGTGTTTTTTTTCCTTACATATGTCATGAACACGAGTCTAGAACTATAGACACCAAACATTATGGATTACATTTTATCAGTTATGATTATGTTGGCCCTACCACACCCTCAAACACACACACACACACACACACACACACACACACACACACACACACACACACATCTTCCCCTACCCACCCTCAGTAATTTGTAGTTCTGTCCTTGGTAAAACTCTGCTTTCCCTTGTCAAGCTTTGCACACACACACACACACACACAAAAACCAGAATGAATCATGACTCCTAACTTCCCCTTCTGAAGGGAGCTCTAGATGATGGCCCTGGCACATATGTGTACCCATCCGCAACTGTGTGTCACAATCTATCCCAGTCACTGTTCGTGAGGGAATTTCAACCAGGTTCATTTACTTCTGCCTGCTCCACTTTGTGGTATAATGATTTGTTTGATTAAAGTGCAAGTCACCTGGATATTTGTAAACAGAATGTACAAATATCCAGGTACTCGGTTTCCATTTAGAAAGTTTAAGTGCAGAGGGCTAAAGTGCCTAAACTTAGTATAATAATGAAGAGTGAGAGCCATTTATGCTCCCTTGCATAGCAGAAAGAGATCTTAGGTAGAAGACATTTGCATGTGGAATTGGCAATGGTATTATATCCCCTTAAATCCACAGATAGAATATGAACTTCAGAATTTCCTCAGGAGTGTGGTTTGAGATATCCAATATGACTGCAACTCTTATGACAATTAATTGTGCCTTATAAACTTAGAGGAAGCTAGGTGATGAGGTGGATAAATAATAATAATAATAATAATAATAACAAGAGCAACAACATTTAGATAGTGCTCTGAAGTTCCAAAGTACCGAGAGAAATGATTATCTGTCTTATATTAATAACAAATTATTAATTGAGATTGAATTTTCCTTCCTATTTACTCATTAAAAATCCAGTCTTTCAAGGAAATTACTGTCAAGGAGTCTGATCTAGGAGAATTCCAGCCCATTGTGTTCTACTCAGGTAAACTTGGCGGAGTGTAAAATCCCTTTGTTTGGATTGCCCAGACTAGGGGTAGTCTGGGTAAAGAAGAGTAAGAATGACATAATAAGAGTCATGTCCCCCAGCTCCTCATTAGAATAAGTCCACCTTTCATTATAATATTTATTTTCTCATTAATTGTTAACAAATCGGAGTTGTTTGTCATCTGTTGGGAGCACTCAGTCTTCCAAGGGCAAATAAGTATTCAGAGGCCTCCGTGATTTGTCTCCAATTTATGAGAGAAAACCAAATGACCATTCTTTTATTAATTATTTGCTAGCCATAATTAATAAGATGATTAATTACCCAGAAATTACATCTCTTGACCTTTTTATATATAACAATTCTTTACAAATAATGCCTCTAATACAAATCTTTATCCTCATAACAACTCTGAGAGGTAGATACTATTATTATCATCATCTCCATTTTATAGATGAGGAAACTGAGGCAGACAAGAGTAAATGACTTGTTTAGGGTCACACAACTAGTAAATATATGAGGCTGTATTTGAACTTAGGTCTTTCTGACTTCAGGTCCAGACCTTTAGCTAGGTGGCACGGTGGAGAGAACACTGGGAAATATGAGCTATTATTGTTCCTATTTTACAATTGAGGAAACTGACATACATGGGGGTTAAGTGACATCCACTGTCACAGAGCACTACAAATATGGGGTACCATGTACCAGAATTTGTGGAGTCAGGAGACATTATGTTGAGTTCCAGGAATAGTTGCAAGTCTCAAACAAAGATTTCACAAAGAGGAGGGCTTGAAATGTCGATTAGAGTTGAGACCATGAAGGGCTTTAAAAGACAGACTGAGGAATTTGTGTTTTATCTAGAGACAATCAGGAGCCTCGAGCAGTGTTTGAGCAGAAGAATGACAGGGCCAGACCTGTGCTTTAGGAAGATGATTTTGGTGTCTGTGTGAAGGAGAGATTAGAAGGAGAAGAGACAGGCAGCAGGAAGATAAATTAGGAAGCTATTAATAACAGCCCTAGCAAGCAGTCTCGTATGAGGGTGGGGCCCAGGTGAGTACTGAGAAACAGAGATGTAGGAAAACTAAGGCAGGAACAAAGTTTTTAGGGTATGGCAACTGATTGAATATTGGCAGTGAGGGGAGAGAAGAGACTAAATGAAGCTGACTTAGCGATGCTGTTGTTATCCTCAATAGAAACAGTCATTTTTCAGTTGTTTGACTCTTGTGACCCCTTGGGGTTTTCTTGGCAAAGATACTAGAATGGTCTGCCATTTTCTTCTCCAGCTCATTTTACAGATGAGGAAACTGAGGCAAACGGTGAAGTGACTTGCCAAGTGTCCTACAGCTAGTAAGTGTCTGAGGCTGGATTTGAGCTTAGGTCTTCCTGACTCCAGGCCCAATGCTCTATCCACTGCCCATCTAGCTCCCCTCAATAGAAATAGAAAGGTTAGGAGAAGGAGTGGGTTTTGGAGAAGATGATACATTAAGTTTGAAACCTGTTGAGCTTGAGGTGTTAACAAGTACCTCATACTTACAAATAATCCTTACTTTTCTTCAAATATACTATTTGGACTTTTTTAGAATATGCCTAATTTCCAGCATTTAAAGGCCACATTATGGTGATGAAACACTGAAATCAGTTTTTATTTTGAGTGAAAGTTCATAGGTTCAAATGCTGATTCTGTTCCTTACATACAACTTGTGCCTGTGTGTTCTTGTTTTCTTAAAGGCCTCATTTTCTCCAACTATAAAATTGGAGAGTTTCACTAAGTGTCTCCTAAGCTTCCTTTCAGCTCTAAATCTTTCTTTCTATGACTTTGAACCAAGTTCATAAGAATAATAGTTAGTATTTATATAGTACTTTAAGCAAAGCACTTTACCAATATTATCTCATTTGATCAGACAGGCCTGCCTTTGCACACCTGGTCACTATATGCACAAAAATGTTAATCAGACCCCTGAGAGCTGGTGAGGTCATTGAGGAAGAACATAGAGAGCAAAGATGGCCCTGGTCAGAGGCATGGGGTACAAAGCAGTTAGTGAGTATTGTAGGGATGATGGTCCAGCAAGAGACTGAGGAGTTGTCAGACAAGCGCAAGGAAAACTAAGAGAACAGTGTCACAAAAACCCAGAGAGAGAGAGAGTATGCAGGAATAGAAGTGGTCAATGGAGTCCAATGCTGTAGGGAAGTCAAAAAAGATGAGGACTGAGAAAAAGCCACCAGATTTGACAAGTAAAAGATCACTTAACTTTGGAAAGGGTAGCTTCAGTTGAATGATGATATCAGAAGCCAGACTGCAAAGGACTGAGTAATGAGTGAGTGAGTGAAAAATGGAAAAAATGAGTATACATATGCCACTCGTGCTAGGCTTTTGACTGAGAAAAAGAGGACAGATCAAGGATGATTGCTTAAGGCAAGAGTGGGGAACCTGCAGCCTGAGGCCACATGTGGCCCTCTAGGTCCTCAAGTGCTGCCTGCTGCCTCACTAGAGGGCCACGTGTGGCCTCAGAGCCATGGGTTGCCCACCCCTGCCTTAAGGGAATGATAGCATCTAGTGAAGGTTTTTAAAGGGTGCATCAAAAATTAGGCAGACTCAATGACCCATTGTTCCCAGACCTACTTGTCAAGCAGTATTGGGAGGAGACTTTGCCTGTAGCTTTGTATTACCTGGTATTCAATATCATCCCTTTATCTGTTTGTACCTGTAAATTGTCACATAATTGCTCCCTTAGGGAGGAACTGAGATGTAATGACTCATTATCCTCTCTTACTAACATGTACCTAAAGTTATCAATAAAAGTTGACCACATCTTGGAGCCATTGCTGATCCCCAGTGATCAGCCCCTCAATATGTGGCTACCTTGATGTACTTTAATAAATTATTAATTCTTTGTCCTAAGTTTTGCCTTATTAATCAGGGCAAAAGCCTGGACCAAGAATTTTCCTTTTAACAGATGTTTTTCGGCAGGAGTAGATAGGGAGAGATTAAAGTTGAGAGAGAGAGAGAGGGAGATAAAAAGAAGAGAGAAACAGAGGCAGAGAGGCAGTGATACAGAGATCGGGACAGAGGCTAAGAGACAAAGAGAGACAGACATAGGCAGAAAGAGACAGTGAACATTATTTCTTTGTTACAAAAGGTGAACTCGTGTCTACACTTATATACATACATAGACATAGATATACATATATATTCACTTGATATACTAAGGTTGAAATCTGATTTAAAATAACCAAGACAAAAAAATTAACTTAATACTACGTTAGCATTATGAAAATAAAAATTTCCCTCTTATATTGAGCAATATATCTCTTAATGCAGCCTAAGATCATAATAACTTTTTCTTCATGTAAAGTCATAAAAAAATTTTCACATTAGTCATGTTACCAAAAAAAACAGAAAAAATAAAGAAAAAAGTATGTTTCAGTCTTCACTCGGAGTTCATCAGTTCTCTCTTTGGAGATGGATAGCATTTTTCATCACGAGTTCTTCAGAATTATCACGAATCACTATATTGATTAGCGTAGCTACTAAGTCTTTCACAATTTATCAACAATATTGCTGTTACTATGTATAATGTTCTCCTGGTTCTTCTCACTTTATTATGCATCAATTCATGTAAGTCTTCCCAGATTTTTCTGAAGCCTTTCCCTTCATCATTTCTTATAGCACAGTCTAGTATTCAATAGTATTCCATCACAATTGTATACCAGAACTTATTCAGCCACTTCTCATTTCTTTGCCACCACAAAAAGGCTGTTATAAATATTTTTAACATATGGGTCATTTCTCTTTGTTCTCTTTAGGGCACAGACTTGCTTGGTGAAAGAGTATGCAAACATAAGATTTTATATTTACTCCTATTAAGTTACAGCTTATTAGATTTGGCTCAATGCTATAAACTCTAGAGAACTTTTTGGCTCTTGACTGTCATCCAGCCTATCAGCCTCCTTTCTTAGCTTTGTGTCATCTGAAATTGTATAAGCTTTCTACATATTCCTTTATATGAATTATTTATAAAAATATTTAGTAGCACAGAGGTGGACTCAACCCTCACTACCCATATTCAATCAGGAATTTTGACAATTCTATCTCCACAACCTCACACTTTCAGAGACCATGCCTAGGGGGTTTAACACATATAGTTTTGGCCATGACACTGATCCCAGTTCTTAAGTCTTTCAGTGTGGTTTTATTCAAAATGGTATAGTAATCATATAAATTATCCTTCTTGTTCTGCTCACTACATTACACATTAGCTCATACAAATTCTGAAATCATATATTTCATAATTTCGTACAGCACAATAGTATTCCATTATATTCATATCCTATAACTTATTTAGTCATTCACCTATTGATAGGTGTCCTCTTAGTGTCCACTTGTTTGTCACTACAAAAAGAGCTGCTATAAATATTTTTATATATTTGTGTCCTTTTCCTCTCTCTTGGTTTAATAGTGTTATCATTGGATTAGAGATAATGCACCATTTAGTAACTTTGGGCCTATTAGAATAGTTGGACCAATTTATAACTTCACCAATGGCATATTAATGTACCTATTTTTCCATAGCCTTTCCAACATTGGTAATTTTCTCCTTTTAGTCAGCTATGACAATTCTGGTCAGTGTGAGATAGAATCTCTGAGTTACTTTAATCTGTATTTCTCTATTGGTGATTTGGAGAATTTTACATGGTTGTTGATAACTTCAATTTCTTCTTTTGAGAACTGCCTGTTCATATCTTTGGATCATTTGTTTATTGGGGAATAGACATACAAATTAAATATAAATATAATGTATCATAAATTATACATTTGAATCAATTTCCTCCATATCTTGGAAATGAGACCTTTATCAGAGACATTTACAGGAAAAAATTTTTTCCCAAGTTATCTCTTTCCTTTCTAATTTTAGTTGTTAATGATTTTATTTGTGCAAAAATGGTTTAATTTTATGAAATCAAAATGGTTCATTTTATCTCCTGTAATCTTCTTAGTGCTTTGTTTGATTATAAACTCTACCCTTACACAGAGATATGAAAGGTAATTTCTTCTTTGTGTCTCAATTTTCAAAAATAATATAACCTTTTATATCTGGCATATATCCATTGGGAGCTTACCTTGTTATATGGTATAACTTGTTAATTAGAACCTAATTTCTGCCACACTGCTTTCCAGTTGGGTTTACCTTAGAGGAGGCCACTAATTTTATTTACATCTGTATGTTGTATAGTCAGCCTGTTTTCTAACTTGTGTGTTTTCTAACTATTTTTAAAAAATTGATTAACTGTTTTGTACTGTAGTTTAAGATGTGTTATTTCTAGACTCTCTTGATTCCTACTTTTTTATTATTTCTCTTAAGATTCCTGACTTTTTATTTTTCCAGGTGAATTTTCTCATTTTTCTAGTTCTATAAAGTAATCCTTTGGTAGTTTGGGGTTAACTTCCATTAAAAAAAGTGGGGTCCACTTTTCTTCAGTGAGAATGTAAATATTTCAATCATGCTATATCCCCATCCATTTGCTTATGTTTACCTTTCTAGGTTTCTTTTTGACTCCATATTAACATTTTAGAATCTCTACTCAGCTGTCATATTTTTTTTTAATCAGTAATGCTTGGAAGTCCTCTATTTGATTAAATATCCATTTTTTTCCTTTTTTTGGATTTTGCAAAGTTGTTCTTTGTTAAAAGCCATTTTTCATTTTGGGAATATCATATTCCAAGTTCTACTCTTCTTTATAGTTATAGTTGTAGCTGCCAGGTCTTATGTGGTTCTGACTGTGCCTCTTCTGTTTTTGATTGCCTGTAGCATTTTCTTCCTTGACCTAGAAGCTCTGGACTTGGGCTATGACTTTCCTCAGAGTTTTAATTTTGAAGTTTCTTTTAGGAGGTAACCAGTGGATTTTTCAATTTTGTTTTAATATTTGTTGTTTTGTGGAATTATTGCTTTCTATTTAGTCCATTCTAAATTTCAGTGAATTTAATTCTTGGTAAGATTTAGAACATTCTTTACTTAACTATTTATTTCCCTTACCATTCTTTCCATTTAATTTATAATGTCTTCCTTCCCTCCCCCCACCCCCTTCATTCATTCCAGGAACACTTGTGGTCATTATAGACAAACCATTCTTTTTTATCTGAGACTCTGTTTGTCACTGTGGTGAAGTTATTCTCTTTTGGGAGGTTTATGCATTACGCATTCCTAGATCTACAATATTTCTTTACCTTTAGTGTCTTCTATTCACTCTTACTTCCAGTCTTATCTTCTGGAATGGAACTTTGTCACAGGACTAGCTCCATCTACTCTGACACTCTCAGGTATGATCAGGTCCTGCTTGAACCTGATCTGTATTATCTGGGCTCTTGTCTCTGACTTTCACTTCTACTATCCTCTGTGCTGAATTAATAATTAACTTATGAAATTATGGAATTATAAAATGGGGGCAAGTATACCTGGTTCTTTGGGTACTTGCTGGGAAAGCAGCATGATGGCAGCAGGAAACAAAGAAGGAATCACACTAATTAGGCACAGAGGCAAATAGCAAAATGGGTCCAGAGGCTGATGGCATGAGAACAGGGAATGGAATGGTGAAGGAAGGCAATCAGCATGGAGAAAAGGATAGGGAGTGGGGAGGCAGAGAGTAACACTCATGTAACCATGGATTAGAGTTGGAAGAATTAGGCAGTGTGGACTCAATGGAAATGGAAGAGTGCTGAGGAGGAGAGAGCAGGAGTTTGGGGTCTCATTTTATAAGGTTTTTTGGGGAAAAGGCTAACTATTATCGTGCCACTTATCCAAATTATCTCAAAGTTGTTGATAAAACTTTAAAGTTAACATGTCCAAGTCATCTTGAAGTTATCAGAACCTTTTGCTATTTTGATGGTCTGCAACTGTGGAGGTCTGGAATTTGTCTGGGATTCACATATCATAAGACCAGAACCCTGACAGCAGCACCAAGATGGCTTCCCCTGATTGAGGACATATTACTAGGGTGTGAATTTTGGTTACTATATGATACAATTTGTAAATTATGATCCTTTGATCTTTGGCATAGTTTGTATCAGGCTTCCAGGTTCTTCTTCACAGTCTTATTTCCTGGTTTGTTGTTGTTGTTGTTGTTGTTGTTGTTCAGTCCTGTCTGACTCTTTGTGATCCCATTTGGGGTTTTCTTGGCAAAGATACTGAGTGGTTTGCCATTTTCTTCTCCAGCTCATTTTGCAGATGAAGAAACTGAGGTGAACGGGGTAAGTGACTTGTGCAAGGTCACACAGCTAGTAAATGTCTGAGGCTAGCATTGAATTGATGAAGATGATTCTTCCTGACTCCAGGCCTGGCACTCTATCCGGTGAGCTATCCAGCTGCCCTATTTTCTGCTATTGCCCCTTTATACTGGTTACTCATAAACTTACCTGCTCTACTGGCTAGATGGTGAGGTGGGGGTGGGGTGCTCAGGGGAAGCAGAACAAGATAAAATATTTAACACAGTGCTCAGAATGCTCACAAATTTCATGTCAGCCTGATGCAACTAAGATTAGAAGGGAAGCAGAAAACTGGGAAACAATTTTTATAGCCACTGTTTCTGATAAAGGCCTCATTTCTAAAATATATAGAGAACTGAGTCAAATTTATAAGAATACAAGTCATTCCCCAATTGAAAAATGAAGCATTGCATTTTCCTCCAGAATGTCTCAACACAATTTGCTGAAAATTTTCATTTCTTCTAGGACATTGCTGACTACTGATCACTCCCTCCCTCTTTGAGTTTTCCTGGCTCCTGCCAAGGTTCAGAGGTCAGACTGCCCTGCACCTTCCCTATTGGATTACTCCTCACTGACATGTTCAGCAGGCACCAGGTGGCTCTACACTGTTACTGGTCCAGATTGAAAGGATTGCAAGAAGTATGTTTGCCCTGACTTTTCTGAATACTCCTCTTACTTAGTTTAGGCAGTTTTTGATTGTTGCCTTATACACAGCTGGACTACATAAGGGCATTTTCTATAACTTCTCTTTGGTATTCTTGATGATTGTCCAGACTGGTTGCTCTCTTTTGATCTTTGCTAGACCACTCATACCAGGATGCACTGCTCTTGCACCTCTGTCATTTTTACCAGAAGTCTTATTTGAATTTCCTGATCATCATTCAATATGGTGCCCTTTCTGATCATTACTATATTTATAGGTAGAAGTACTAGGATCCTCTTCAACTTTTCGTGCCATCACCTTAACTAGAAGTTCATGACCTTGAAGCTATGGGTCATGGAAGTGGAAATAAGAGGGAGTGTATTCGGTAGTCAATGACTATAGTAATCTACTGTTTGAAAACCCAAAGACTCCAGCTTCTGGCATAAGAACATATTATTTGACAAAAACTGATGGGAAAACTGGAAAATAGTGTGGCAGAAACTAGGCACAGACCAACATCTTACACCACATACCAAAATAAGGTCAAAATGAGTATAAACATGTAAAGGGTGAGACTATAAGCAAATTAGGAGAGCACGGAATAGTTTACCTGTCAGATCTATAGAGAACAAGAATTTATGACCAACAAGAGACAGAATATTATGAAATGCAAAATGGATGATTTTGATTACAAAGCTGATGCAACTAAGGTTAGAAGGGAAGCAGAAAACTGGGAAACAATTTTTATAGCCACTGTTTCTGATAAAGGCCTCATTTCTAAAATATATAGAGAACTGAGTCAAATTTATAAGAATACAAGTCATTCCCCAATTGAAAAATGGTCAAAGGATATGAACAGGTAGTTTTCAGATGAAGAAATTAAATCTATCTATAGTCATATGAAAAAATGCTCTAAATCACTATTGATTAGAGAACTGCAAATTAAAACAACAATGAGGGTACTACCTTACACTATCAGATTGGCTAACATGACAAAACAGGAAAATGATAAATGTTGGAGAAGATGTGAGAAAATGGAATTGTGCACTGATCCTACCATTCTGGAGAACAATTTGGAACTATGGCTGAAGGACTTTAAACTGTGTATACCCTTTGATCCAGCAATACCACTGCCAGGTCTGTACCCCAAAGAGATCATAAAAATGGGAAAAGGACCCACATGTACAAAAACATTTACAGGAGCTCTTTTTGTGGTGGCCGAGAATTAGAAATTGAGGGGATGCCCATCAACTGAGGAATGGCTGAAAAATTTATGGTATATGAATGTAATGAAATGTTATTGTTCCATAAGAGTGATGTGCAGAAGAATTTCGGAAAAACCTGGAAAGACCTACATGAAGTGAGCAGAACCAGGGGAACACTGTACACAATAACAGCCACATTGTGTGGTGACCAACATTGATACACTTAGTTCTTCTCAACAATGCAGTGAACTAAGACAGTTCCAAAAGATTCATAATGGAAAATGCTATCCCCATCCAGAGAAAGAACCTTGGAGTCTGAATGCAGATCGAAGCATAGTTTTCTCTTTTTTGTTTGTTAGTTTTTTTGTTTCTCATGGTTTTTTCCTTTTGTTCTGATTCTTCTTTCACAACATGACTAATGTGGAAACATATTTAATATGATTATACATGTATACCAGATTGTATGCTGTCTTGGGGAGAAGGGAGAGAAGGAAGGCAGAACAAATTAGAACTCAAAATCTTACGAAAGTGAATGTTGAAAACCAAAAATAAGTAAATTAATCTAAAAAAACAGAGGGAGCATATTATGTTAGACATTTGGTACAGCCTTGCAGAGATTCAGAGAGGACAAGTGGGATGTTTGGACGCAGGCATCAGGAAATGGCAAGTAGTACAATTGGGACAGAATGTAAAGTCTGTGAAGGAGAGTATTGTAAAACAGGCCTGGAAAGGTAGAATGATTCCACATTCTAGTGGTCTCTAAAAGTCAAACTAAGCAGTGAAACAATGAATACTGGGCAACATTGCAAATTTCTTTTCCCCTTCTATAGGTATTCCTATCAATGTTTTCCCCCTTGTGGGTATGCTGGGGGGTAGAGGTGAGGTTCCCAAGGGTACCTGCATAGCTGCTGCTGCGGGTGTGGGTCTTTCTTTTCAGCCATATCATCCAAACAAACCCTAGGCCACAGTAATTTCTGCTCAGAGCAGATTCAAAAGGGACGAAAAAAAAGGTCATCTAGTCCTCATATAACCTCTTTGTTATATTGTAGTTAACTTAGATCTTGACCAAGATGATATAGTTAATTGCCCTCAGACTTGGGCCACAAACCCAGATATACTGACTGCTCATTCAGTCCTCTTTTCATTATGCCATAAGATCTCCTAAACACTTTTCATAACATAGTCTCCCAAATTTTATTGCTTTGTAGTATTGCCACCCATTTCATATATGTTCTTTTTGTCTCCTCAATTAAATTATTCATTTCTAGAGGGTAGGGACCATGTTTTGAAGCTTCAAAACAATTAGCAGATGCTGAACGCACAGCAGATGCTTTACAATACTGCAGCCTCTGGAATGAGGTTTAGACAGGGATGGGGAACCTGCAGCCTCAAGGCCACATGTGGCTCTCTAGGTCCTCAAGTTTGGCCCTTTGATAGAATCCAAACTTCAGAGAACAAATCCTTTTATTAAGGGATTATTAATCCTTTTATTTGTAATATAAGAGTAAACCAATTTGGAGGCATCAGGGAAAATTTCCAATCCTACCACATGAGTACTGAAAAGGTGAATATTATTCAATTCACTTTGAGTCAACAAGTACATATATGAAATGGGTGGCGATACTATAAACCAATAATACACACACACACACACACACAAAATCTGGTTAGTACATATCTTTGTAGCCTGATCTCACACTACTGTCCTCCACAAAATGTATATTCAGGGATGGGGAACCTGCAGCCTTGAGGTTTCAAGTGGCCCCCTAGGTCCTCAAGTGTGGCCCTTTGACTGAATCCAAACTTCACTGAACAAATCCCCTTAATAAAAGGATTTGTTCTGTAAAACTTGGACTCAGTCAAAGGGCAACACTTGAGGACTTAGAGGGCCACCTATAGCCTTGAGGCCACAGGTTCCCCACCCCTGCATCTAGTTAAACCTGTCACTTCTCCAAAATTCTACACACACCATCCCCTTCTATCCCTGTATATACACATACATACATACACACACACACACACACACACACACACACACACACACACACACACATTGAATCCCTCCAACAGAAAATAAGCTCCTTGAAAGCAAGAATTGTTTTCTTTGTGCTTGTGTTTCCCAAACATCTGGCATAGGGGCCATAAATATGTTAAGTATCTAACAAATGTCTGAGTGTAATTGAAACTTATGAGTAAAGGTCCCTACTGACACAATCTGAAAGCTGACCCGCTATTGTCAGGGATAGGTGATGACATACACATTCAGAAAATGGATTTAGGTGTGAAGGCTTTTTTCAGGTAGAAATTCTCAAAAAAAATTTTCCCCCCAGCAGGAGAGGCACCACAACAAAGTTGCAAGAATATCACATTTGTAATCAGAGCTGGGTTCTACTACTTATTACCTGAATGACCTTGTGCAAATCCTTTAATCTCTTTAAGCCTCATTTTCTTCATTTGTAGAATAAGTAGGTTGAACTAGATTGTCTTTAAAGTACCTGGATATCCCATCAATATCTTAAACTCAATATGTCAAAACAGAACTAATTTTCTAGCCTTAAATCCTACAATCTATAGTCTACTAACTAAGAGGACACATTTCTAGGTTGTGATTTATATGCATCCTAAGGGATTCTTCTTTGTGTATCTATAGATAATTCAACTTTCTTTGGGATAAGAGCTCACAATCTTTTCCTTGAAATACAATATGTCTGCAAACCTGGAGCAGGCCTCAGAGGCGGGCAGCAGTGGAGGTTTCCAGACTCCTCAATCCACGAATGCCAAAGACAACTTAGAAGGTCAGTGGGAAGTCTGTTTCTGTCCGTGGTCAGAGAGGAAGGCAGGGTTTCAGCTCCATTCCCCAAGAGCCTGGCCCTGGGGGGAGGGGGGGGTAGCTGCTTCCCGAGCTTCTGCCCCACAGACTGAGGGGGAATCCAGTGGCTGATCAGAGAGGGACTGCAGGGATCTCTTTGCCAGTGCTGAGGCAGGAATCTCTTGCTTTACCCGTGTGTGGATCTGGGTCACAGTTCTGGGCGGCAGTGCTGGGGTGAGGAGGAGCGCTGGCGTGGTGGAGCTTCTAGTGGCTGTGGAGAGGAACCCCTCCTCACAGTTACAGGACAGAAAGGAATACTTTTGGTCACAGGCCAGGAAAGGAGTAAACACCTCACCCCTTATCATACCACCTTGGAAGAACTGAAAATTTACAGGTCCCTACAAGTATCTCTGAAAACAGCTACACAAACCCCTGAAGCTTGGGACGGTACACTCTCCACGTTGGAAGCAAACTCTTAACAAGGAGTTTAAAACTCAAGTAATTGGCTGGGATCATGAGCAAGCAGCGCAAAAAGAGTCAGACTATATTATCGTACTTTGGTGAAAAAGAAGATCAAAATATACAACCAGAAGAAGACAACAAAATCAAAGCTCCTACATCCAAAGCCTCCAAGAAAAATATGAATCAGTCCCAGGCCTTGAAAGAGCTCAAAAGGGATTTTGAGAAGCAAGTAAGAGAAGTAGAGGAAAAACTGGGAAGAGAAATGAGAGTGATGCAAGAAAATCATGAAAAACAAGTCAACAGCTTGCTAAAGGAGACCCAAAAAAATACTGAAGAAAATAACACCTTAAAAAACAGCCTAACCCAAATGGCAAAAGAGGTCCAAAAAGCCAATGAGGAAAAAATGCCCTAAAAAGAAAAATTGGCCAAATGGAAAAGGAAGTCCAAAAGATTACTGAAGAAAATACTTCCTTAAAAATTAGAATAGAGCAATTGGAAGACAGTGACTTTATGAGAAATCAAGACACTGTAAACAAATCCAAAAGAATGAAAAATTAGAAAACAATGTGAAATATCTCATTGGAAAAACAACTGACCTGGAAAATAGATCCAGGAGAGAGAATTTAAAAATTATTGGACTATCTGAAAGCCATGATCAAAAAAAGAGCCTAGACATCATCTTTCAAGAAATTATCAAGGAAAACTGCCCTGATAATTAGAACCAGAGGGCAAAATAGAAATTGAAAGAATCCACAGATCTCCTCCTGAAAGAGATCCCCAAAGGAAAACTCCTAGGAATATTGTAGCCAAATTCCAGAGTTCCCAGGTCAAGGAGAAAATATTACAAGCTGCCAGAAGGAAACAATTCAAGTACTGTGGAAACACAATCAGGATAACACAAGATTTAGCAGCTTCTACATTAAAGGACTGCAGGGCATGGAATATAATATTCCGGAGGGCAAAGGAGATAGGATTACAACCAAGAATCACCTACCCAGCAAAACTGAGTATAATCCTTCAGGGGAAAAAATGGTCATTCAGTGAAATAGAGGACTTTCAAGCATTCCTGATGAAAAGACCAGAGCTAAACAGAAAATTTGACTTTCAAATACAGGACTCCAGTGGAACATGAAGAGGTAAACAGGAAAGAGAAATCATAAGAGACTTATTAAGATTGAACTGTTTACATTCCTGCATGGAAAGATGATATTGTAACTCATGAGAACTTTGTCAGTATTAGGGTAGTTGAAGGAAAAAAATGTGTGTATAGATAGATAGATAGATAGTAGAAGATAGATAGATAGAGGGCACAGGGTGAGTTGAAGATTAAGGGGTCATATCTGGAGAATAAAATTAAGGGATGAGAGAGGATGATACTCAGAGAAGAAAAGGGAGAGGTAGAATGGGGTAAATTATCACACAAAAAAAAACAGAAAAGAAAAGTCTCTCACAGTGGAGGGGAAACAGGAAGGTGAGGGAATGAGAGAGAATCTTATTCTCATAGGATTTGGCTTAAGGAGAGAATAACATACACATTCAATTGGGTGTGGAAATCTGTCTTACCCTACAGGAAAATAGGGGAGAAGGGGACAAGAGAGCAGGGGGATGATAGAGAGGAGGGCAGATTGGGAAAGAGGGTAATCAGAAGCAAATACTTCTGAGGAGGGACAGGGTCAAAAGAAAGAATAGAATAAATGGGAGGGCAGGATAGGATTAAGGGAAATAGAGTTAGTTTTTCACAACGTGTCTACTAAGGAAGTGTTTTGCATAACTGCACATGTACAACCTCTATTGAGTTGCTTGCCTTTTCAATGAGGGTAGGTGGGGAGGGAGGAAGGGAGAAAATTTGGAACTCAAAGTTTTAAAAACACATTTTTTTAAAAAAAAAGTTTTCACATGCAACTGGGAAATAAGAAATACAGGAAATGGGGTACAGAAGTCTGTCCTGCTCTACAGGAAAATAGAAGGGGAAGTGGATAAGAAAAGGGAAGGGGGAGAGATAGAAGAGAAGGCAGACCAGGGGAAGGGGTATTCAGAATGCATGCGATCTTGGGGTGGGGGGAGGGGTGAGAAATTTGGAACTCAAAAACTTGTGGAAGTGAATATTGAAAACTAAAAATAAATGAATTTATATAAAAAAATTTAAAAAATTTAAAAAAAAGAAATACAGTATGTCTGTTACTCAATACTTGAACTAATGAAGAAGAAAGCAGAGCAATTTGGGGAAAAAACACTATTTCTATCTGTCAGAAGTTCTGAAACCTAAATCTTTTTTGCTACATACCATGCTAGAGAGGAACAGAAGTTAGAGAATAACATGAAGAAAAGATAAGGAATAAATTAATTAATTAATGAAAAAGTTTTTTAGCATTGTATACCGTGTGCCGGGTACTGTATTATAGCTGTAGACAGAAAAGTGAGAAAGTCTCTCCTCTTAAGAAGGTTGAGTTCTAATAGAGCAAGACACATATAAGAAAGAGGTGGCCATTGAAGGACATTTTAGTCTGGAAAGTCACCGGGATGGCAAGTGGAACAATGTGACAGTTGACTGATATTGCCTTTCCAGAAGCAGTGATAGCATTGACTTGGTTCCTTGACCAAGAGCTGGCAATATGGGATGGGGTGGGAAGAAAAAAATATGGTGAGGAAACAGTTGAACTCAAGATTTTTGGGAGCTACTCCAAAGAGGATGTAGGCTTCAAAAAAAGTAAGATCAGCACCCAATGTCCCCACTCAGTCATAGTGGAGTCAGGCTATGCTGTCAAGATTCAAATGCAGTGGCCATTCAGGGTCTATTGTATATTTACTCCAGTTTCTGTGGGTTCCTCCACGAAGCCTCTCCAGATATCCCCAGTTAGGGTTCTCTCCATCAACTTACTTTATATTGTATTTATCTTATCTTTGTATATCTTGTGTTCCCTCTAGTCCAACATAAATTCCTTGATGGAAGAGACTTTCTTTTGTGTCTGTGTATTGCCAAACACCTAACACAGTGCTTTGCACATTATTGGTACTTAATAAATGTTCATTTAATTGAATTGAAAGTTATAAGCAAGAATACCTTTTGTGTGTTAGCCTAATTCATTAATGGCAAAGTTTATCTTTCAGAGAACACTTGGTAAAATGCTTTTTGTCCACACACTGAAGAAATAACTGTTGAGCTTGTTAGACCGGCTAAACCAAAGCTTTTAGAATGCTCTGTTTTATAAAGAATAGATCTTGCTAAGTAGAATAATACATTCTCTAAAGATATTTTGCTGTTGGGTTTAGTTTGAATACAAAACATAAGTTGTAACTGGCCATGGCTTAATAGTTTAAGAACCTCATTAAGGGTTCCTAAAAGTCACCAAGAGTTAAACATACTGCCTTTTTTTTCTTCTCTTTTTTCCCCCTTTTTTCTCTTGCTGCATGTGAGATCTGTGAGTTTCTTTGACCCAGAGCCACCTGCTTCCTTTCCAGTCCACACATATATATTTTGATGACTGACTCTTATACTAACTTCAAATCCTGTGAGCTTTGAGTGGCCTGATCACTGAATTTCTTAATTGAAATATTTCTCAATAGGCCTAAGTAGACTAGTTTGCTGTGTATACAAAAGATAACTTGCTTCTTGTTTCTTCCCTTTTCCATTGTCTGAAAGAATTTTCCAAAGAAGGTGATAATAATTGCTCAGGAGTTTGTATTTCACATTTATGACACATAGTTAGAGTTTTGTTATGTCTGTGTGGTAGCTTTGATTTAAGAGCACTGATAATCTAGGAACCTTGTCAGTAATTATTAAGATGCAACCAGCCTTGGCATGGAACCAAATAGTGGTTAAACAGAGCATAACAGTTTAGAACAAGAGGATAAGGGATAGGATGGAGACTCCTACCTTTGTGCCCAAGTTCAGCTGTGAGAAGAATTTAAGTGGGCAAAATATAGCTGCCAAACTGATATTGGCCTTAAGTCTTTTGTGACTATTAGTGGTGGTAGGAATAAAGATAATTTTCTCTGGGAATTCTTACTGCAGTTCTGTTAAGTCATTTGTAATCTCTTAAATGATTGTACATCAGAGAGGCCCAGAAAGGGAGAGTGCCAAAATCTTCCCTCTCCATGCCCCTCATTGAATGATATCTTTGAGAGGATCTTTGATTATTAAAGTAACAGTAGCTACTGTTCCTAACTTGGCATTCAGACATTATTTGTGATGGAAAGAAAAACTGTTACCACTTTAATTGCAAACATCATTTCCCGAAGCATCCCAAGTTTTCCTTAGAGGTTTCTAGGCCAAAAATTGACTTTTCTGTGCCTACTTGGATAGGAAGCCTGGATAAAAGTGGTGTGTCTGAGAGCATAATTTAATCACTTAATGCCTCAGTCCAATTGAAAACATAACCCAACCTCATTCAGATGATGGAGCACCAAAATTTGATCTTTCTACTGCATGTGCAATCACTGCTATTACTGAGGGAAGTCTTATGGCTGTTGAAATGAAAATTAACTTCATAGACTTGGAGCTAAACTTGAAACAAAGAGTCCATTCTTGCATGCCACTGGTGATTCCTGAAAATGTTGTACAGACTAAATGAGCCCAACATCTACATGAAGGAAGTAAGAAAGTGAGAGAAAAGATAGTGAGAGGAATAGGAGAGAGGAAGAAAGATTCCTTAGAAAAGTGATAACAGTGAGAAATCTATCATGACATATCTCTTCCACACAGTTCTTGATTGTATAATTGGTGAAATGAATAAGCTATTCTTCAGAGAGAATGAAGAAATACTGAAAGGTGTTAATTCTCTTAATTAGAGCTGCTGGTCTATGTAAAGTGGAGGAACTTGTCACACTGGAAATTCCCTGAATTTATGGAATCCACAGGGCTGTCACCTTTCCCCAAGTAAATTAATAAATAATTGACTTAACTCCAGTAGTTGGGCTGTATACTTTCTAGTGTTTGCTAGAATAATAAGATTTTGATATAGACCACCTTTTCTGGGAGCTCCTGTAAGCTTTTTAGTCTATTGGAATACAAAGCAATGGTTGAGAAGCTACCAAATCACTTTCATATTCACAAAGTATCTAATATCATAAAAATTTGTTGGTTCATGAAACTTCAGGTGGGCCCTTAGCACTGCTTAATCATATTTTATTTATCTTCAGTAGACTCATTACTGCATTCTTTCCAGTGGCTATTTCAAGACTTTCCTTTCCTTGAAGTTCTAATATCATGTACCCAGGTTCTTGGCTTCCTTTAAATGGCCTTACCTCCTACTTCAGGAGAAGATTGATGCCATCACACAAGAGCCCCTTCCTCTTCCTCTTGATTTCAGACTCTCAGTCATATTTTATCCATTCTCTTCTTTATCTCCAATCTCAAAGGATGTTGTTTCTTTCCAAGACTGATGTTGTTGATCTTATCTGCTCCTGTGACTTGGATATACCACTAATTTGGTAACCCTATCATGTGATCATTCAGTAAATTACTTTTTTAGTTACCATAGGTGATTAAAAATATATATAGTATTGCTCTTACATGAAACTTATGGTATTTCCTATTGCCAACTGAACTTGGAATCAGATCTGGATCCAATTTCTTGTCCTGTCACTTACTAGCCATAGGACCGTGAGCATATCATTTAAGTTTTCAGAGCCTGTTTCCTGATCTGTAAAATATATTTTTAATACTGCACTTTGCATATAGACTTATGGCTCTATGAACTGACAAATCATTCCCTCTAGCTATCTGATACTGTTAACAGGCTTCTGCCTCTCCCTCTCCCATTCAGGAGACTGCACCCTACCCTTTGGAGCTCAGCCAGGCTCCTCTAGATAGAACTAAATGTGACAGGATAGTTTTGTTGAAGTAACCTTCTAATTGGTTTCCCTAACTCAAGTCCCTCTCACTTAAATCTGTCATTCAGCTTCTAGAGTGATCTTTCTTTCTTTCTTTCTTTCTTTCTTTCTTTCTTTCTTTCTCTCTCTCTCTCTCTCTCTCTCTCTCTCTCTCTCTCTCTCTCTCTCTCTCTCTCTCTCTCCTCCCTCCCTCCCTCCCTCCCTCCCTCTCCTCTCTCTCTCTCTCTCTCTCTCTCTCTTCTCTCTCTCTCTCTCTCTCTCTCTCTCTCTCTCTCTCTCTCTCTCTCTCTCTCTCTCTCTCTCTCTGTGTTTTTGGTGAGGTGATTGGGGTTAAATGACTTGCCTTGGCTCACACAACTAGTGTCAAGTGTCTGAGACCAGATTTGAACTCAGGTCCTCCTGACTTCAGGGCCTGTTCTCTATCCACTGTACCACCTAGCTGCCCCGAGTGATTTTTCTAAAGCACAAGTCTGACCATGTCACTTTACCACTTGATGAGCTCCATTGGCTCCCTATTACCTCAAGGATCAAATATGAAATCCTTTGTTTCACACTGAAAGCCTTTTACAACTCTGCCTTTTCCTACCTTTGCAATCTTCTTATGCTTAACTTCCCTACACATACTCTATGATGAAGATATGCAGAACTATTTGCTGTTACTCACACATGACATTCAATTTCTTGGCTCTGTGCCTTGTACTGGCTGTTTCACAAACCTGAAATGTTCCTCATCTCTATCCTTTAGTTTCCATGGCTTCCTTCACTGCTTGGCTCAAACCCCACCTTCTACAAAACATCTTTCCCCATTTCCCCACTGCTAGTACCTTCCTTCTGAGCTTATCTTCATTTATACTATAAATATCTTATATTTATGTAGTTATTTTGATGTTATTTCTTTCTAGAATATGAGTCCCTTGAGGGGAGTGACCAGATCTTTGCCCTTCTATGTATTCTTCGTACATAAGATTATTGTTGTATGGTCATGTCCAACTCTTCGTGATCCCGTGGACAATCACACACCAGGCCCTTCTATCATCCACCATCTCTCGAAGTCTGTCCAAATTCGTGTTCATTGTTTCCGTGATACTATCCATCTCATCCTCTGCCATCCCCTGTCCTTTTGCCTTCAATCTTTCCCAACATTAAGATCTTTTCCAGTGAGTCCCATCTTCTCATTATGTGGCCAAAGTATTTAAGCTTCATCTTCAGTATTTGACCTTCCAGTGAACAGCCTGAATTAATTTCTTTAAGTATTGACTGATTTGGCCTCCTTACTTGTCCAAGTGACTCTCAACAATCTTCTCTAGCACCATAATTTGAAAGCATCGATTCTGTAGCTTTCCCTATAGCCCAACTCTCACAGCTTAATTTCATGGCTACAGTTGCAGTGATCTTCAAGCTCAAGAATATAAAATCTGACACTGCTTCTATTTCTTCTCTATTTTCCAGGAAGTCATGGGACCAGTTGTCAAGATCTTATGTTTTTTTTTAATATTAAGCTTCAAGACAGCTTTTACACTCTCCTCTTTCACTCTCATCAGGAGGTTTCTTAATTTCTCTTTACTTTCTGCTTATTAAACAATTCTTGACTGATTTATTGCCTCAATACTAAGATCTCTCAAATGTAGGTTTTTCTCTTATCTTGTGTGTGCATATATATATATATATATACATATATATATATATATGTATATATATACACCCACACACACATTTACACATTGTGTATGTGTATATATGTGTGTGTGTGTATGTGTGTGTGTATGATGTATCTTAACCAATATTTCCAACTATTTCCAGCATCACAAACTCTACAGATCCAAAACTTAAGTCATCATCTGCCCCACAAAATCTGTTCCTCTTCAGGCTTTTCTACTTCCATCAATGGCATTGTCATCTGCCCCATAAACCTAGACTCAATATTTTAGTTATCTTTGATTCCTTCTTCTCTATCCTGTACAATTCTTTAAGATCTCTCAAGTAACTTTTCCATAAAGTCTTCCCTAATCCTTTTAGCAGAAATGATTTTCCCCTATTCTGAACTAACACAGCACAATGCACATTTCTTATTGCAATTTCACCCCATATCATGTATTATAGCAAGTTGTATACGTGTGGATTTCCCCAGTAGACTGTACGCTCCATGAAAGCTGGGACTCTGTGGGTGTGTGTGTGTGTGTGTGTGTGTGTGTGTGTGTGTGTGTGTGTGTGTGGCCCATGTGTGTACACCTTTTATAGTAACTAACAAAGTGATTTTTTGAATGACTGTAAAAGTCACCTGATCAGTCCAACAAATCTTACTTGAGGAGCCATGAATGACCAAACAAAAAAGCTGTTTATAAATGCACAGTGACCAAAGTTTCAAAGAAGTGTAGAAGTGGATGTGATATTCAAGGTCATCAACCCCAAACTCTTAATGAGCATACTAAGGGACAAAGAGGTTAAATGACTTGTCCAGGATCACAAAGCTAATCAACAGCAGATTTGAGACTGCAATCAAGGCTTCTTGACTTCTCACTTAATGTTCTTTGTGGCATGTGAAACTTAAAAAGCACTTTATACAAAGCATCTTTAATTTTTGTTTGTTCATTTTGGTCATAATCTGGGATTGAATTAGTATAGGAAACTCCCAGCATGAAAACTCTCTAACAATGTAGAATAGCAATTATTCTGCAACCTACAGCCTTAAAAAGTTACCGGAGACTCTGAGAAATTAAACCCAAGATCCAAAACCAAGTCTTCTAATTCCACTTCAGCATTTTTTAGATACATCCCATTGTCTCCCAACACATGATTTTGCCTTCCCTTAATGATAGAACAAGTCACTTGTACCACCATCACTACTTTGCCTGCTTTCCCCAGCCTTTGTAGAAACAAAACATCCTTTTAGCTAAGGATGCCTCTAAGGCTAGAATATTTGCTTTTCTATGTCTAATAAGAGAAACTCCAAAGTACGCACCCTTTAAAAAGTTTAACAATAATAGCAGTATTCATGTTAATTGAATAAATTACAAGAAACCTACAAAATTACCCCTGAATTAAATTATCTTGAAGCTAGTTCCAGATACATGAGAATACATTATATTAATAAAAATTTAATCATAAAGCCATTGAAATTTTAGAGTTGAAAAGGATAATAATATTCTCATCCAACCTTCTCATTTTATCGATAGTAAAACTGAGACCAGAAAAGTTGTGACTCGCTCAAGTCCGCATAGTTAAATATTAACAGGATGAAGACTAAGTAGTATTCTTTATTTATTAAATCATATGAAATATTTTTTCAAGAAGCCTTCCGGAGTATAACTTTAGTACTATGTGCTTTAAGTTTTAAGTAAAATGTTTTTAAAAGTTCAAATAAAGTTTTTTAGAAGTTCATTTAAAAACCATTTTATAAAAAAAATCATAATAAATTTGATTGTCATCAGTAATTGGAATAAGTTTACTGGAAAAAGAGAAACTAGAATAACTAAAAAAAGTCCACATTTATTTGTATTAACTAGAAAAACATTATTTAGCCCAGTTATTTTACTATTTAAATCTATCATTTGAGGACTTCCAGTACCAAGATGACAGAGTGAGGAAGGAACCCTTTGAAACCTTCCTAAATTCCCCTCCAAACAACTAGAAAACTGCCTCGGAATTAATCTAGGAGCAGGGAAGTAGTTTACCAGCCTGGGAATAATCTCATTGGGGCAGGAGGGGAAGGAGGTCCAAGAGCAGTAACAGCAGCCAGCCTCACAGCAAGGGGATCTGCAGCAAGATTCTAAGCCTGGGGCAATCCACCAGCAAGGCCCTGCACTCTTGTAAACTAGCAGCCCCCAAGGCAAGAGAGTAGTCTGTTCAGTGCAGCCACATTGCCCTCGGCACAAGCCACCAGCAGCCTTGACCCCATTGCTGACCAGTAGTGAAGCCTCACCTCAGGGCTGGCCAACAGCAAGACCTGGCCTCTAGGGCTTACTAGCAGAGAGACCTGATTTCCACAGCAACCCAGCAAGGCCCCACCCTTGAAGCAGGCCAATAGTTAACCCCACACCCAGGGGAGGCTAACAGGGAGACCCCATCCCCCAGTACAAGCTAGAAGGGAAGCCTACCCTCCAGAGAAAGCAAGCAGCTAAGCCCTGAAGCCCAGTGAAAGCCATCAGTAAGACCCAGATCCCCAGCACAAAAATCTTGGGACAGTGCAGGACCAGAACCCAACACTCAAATGATTACATGTGAAGCCTGAGATAAAAATGAAATTTGGTCTCAGACCCAAAAAGAATTCATGGAAGAGCTTAAAAAGGATTTTAAAAAGCAAATTAGAGAAGTAGGGGAAAAATTGGGAAAAGAGATGAGAGTAATGCAAGAGAATCATCAAAAAGGGTCAAAGATGGGAAAAGATATACAAAAATTTACTGAAGAAAATAATTCCCTAACAAATAGAATTGGCCAGACAGGAAAGGAAGTACAAAAGCTCACTGAAAAAAAACTTCTTAAAAATTGGAATTGAACAATTAGAAACTTGTGACTCTAGGAGACATCAATATATGATAAAACAAAATTTAAAAAAAAATTTAAGTGGAAGAAAAATGTGAAATTTGTCATCAGAAAAACAATTGACCTAGAAAATAGATCCAGGAGAGGTAATGTAAGACTTATTGTACTAATTGAAAGCCATGATAAAAAAGAGAAGTCTGGACAATGTGTTTCAAGATGTTATCAAAGAAATTCTCAAAGAAAACTGCCTTGATATATTAGAATCAGAGGGCAAAATAGAAATTGAAAGAATTTACCCATCACTGCCTGAAAGAGATCCCCAAATGAAAACTCCCAGGAACATCATAGCCAAATTCCAGAGCTCACAGATCAAGGAGAAAGTATTGCAAGTGGCCAAAAAGAAACAAATCAAATATCGTGGAGCTACAGTCAGGATTGCACTGAATTTGACAGCTTCCACATTAAAGAACTGGAGGGCTTGGAGTATGGTATACCAGAAGGCAAAGGAGTTAGGATTACAACCAAGAATGACCTACCCAGCAAAATTGAATATACTCTTTCAGGGGGAAAAAATAGATATTTAACAAAATAGACTCTTTTCAAGTATTTCTAATTAAAAGACCAGGACTGAATAAAAAATTTCACCTCCGAATACAAGACTCAAGGGAAATATAAAAAGGTAAAAAAGAAACAAGAAAGAGAAAACCTAAGAAATACAATAAGGTTAAAACTGCTTGTATTTCTATATAGCAAGATAATATTGTAACTTTCGACAACTTTATTACTATAAGAATTAAGAGTATATGTAGACAGGAGGTGTGTATATAAGGTGACTTTAATGGGACAATACCCCCTCCCCCAAAAAAAGGAAAAGGGTAGGAAAGAAAATTGCACTGAAAAAAAGAAAGAGGGGGGAGATTTAATGGGGTAAATTATCCCACATAAAAGAGAATTGAAAGATATTTAATGGAGGGGAAGATGGGGGGGTGGGTGTGGGTGATGGACAAAGCTTAAACCTTGGTCTCATCAAAATTTGCTCAAAGAGGGAATAATATACACACTCAGTTGGATGTAGAAATCTATCTTACCCTATAAAGAAGTAAAAATTGATGGGGATAATGGAAGATAGAGGGGGTACTGATAAAAGGGAGGCTGTATTGGTGAAGGCAGTGGTCATAAGTAAAACACTGATGAGGAGAGGAGGGATAAACAAGTGAAAATAACAGGAAAGGAAATACACAGTTAGTTGTCATAGCTATCAATGTGAAAGGGATGAACTCATCCATAAAACAGAAAAGGATAGAAGAATGAATTAAAAAAAAACCAGAATCCTACAGTGTGTTTTATGGAGGGTAAAGGTAAAGGGATGGAGCAGAATATATTATGCTTCAGCTGAAGCAAAGAAAATGAAGTAGCAATCATGATCTCAGACACACAAAAGCAAAAATAGATCTAACTAAAAGAGATAAAAAGGAAACTATATCTTGCTGAAAAGGTACCATAGACAATGAAATAATATCAATACTAAACATATATACACCAAATGGTATAGATTTAAATTTTTGAAAGAGAAGTTGCATGAGTTACAGGAGGAAATAGATAATTAAACTAGTGGGAGAACTCAACTTTCCCCTCTCAGAAGTAGATAAATCTAACCAAAAAATAAATAAGAAAGATGTTAAGGAGATGAATAACATTCTGGAAAAATTAGACATGATAACTCTCTGGAGAAAACTGAATAGGAATAGAAAAGAACACATCTTTTCTCTGCAGTACATGGCACGTACACAAAAACTGACCATGTATTAGGACATAAAAACCTCATAACCCAATGCAGAGAAGCAGAAATAGTAAATGCATCCTTTTCAGATCATAATACAATAAAAATTACTTTCAATAATGGACAATGGAAAGAGAGATTGAAAATTGATTGGAAATTAAATAATCTAATCTTAAAAAAGAAGTGGGCCAAAGAACAAATCATAGAAACAATAATTTCATTAAAGAAAATGACAGCAATGAAACAACATACCAAAATTTATGGGATGTGGCCAAAGTGGTACTTCAGGGAAAATTTATATTTCTAATTGCTTATATCAATAAAACAGAGAAAAAGCAGATCAATGAATTGGGCATGCAACTAAAAAACACTGGAGAAAAAACAAATTTAAAATCCCCAATTAAACAGCAAATTGGAAATCCTGAAACTCAAAGGAGAGATTAATAAAATTGAAAGTAAAAAAATAAACATTGAGTAAATAAAACTAGAAGTTGGTTTTGTGAAAAAACCAGTAAAATGGATAAAATGTTGGTTAATTTGATTGTACAAAGGAAATAACCAAATTACTAGTATCAAAAATAAAAGAGATGAACTCACCACCAATGAAGAGGACGTTAAGACAATTGTTAGGAGCTATTTTGCCCAATTATATGCCAATAAATTTGACAATCTAAATGAAATGAATGAACATCTACAAAAATATAAATTACCCACATTAATAGAAGAAGAAATAAGCTATCAACAAGCCATCAATGAACTTCCTAAGAAAAAATCCCCAGGACCAGACAAATTTCATAAATGAATTCTACCAAACATTTACAGAACGATTAATCCCAATACTATATAACCTATTTTGAAAAAAAAATATGGTGTTCATACCCAAACCATGAAGAGCCAAAACAGAAAAATAAAATTATAGACCAATTTCCCTAATGAATATTAATCCAAAAAAATTAAATAAAATACTAGCAAAGAGATTATAGCAATATATCACAAGGATCATACACCATGATCAGGTGAGATTTATGTCAGGAATGCAGGTTTGGTTCAATATTAGGAAAACTATCAGCGTAAGTGACCATATCAATAACAAAACCAACAGAAATCATATCATTATCTCAATAGATGCAGAAAAGGCCTCTGACAAAATACAGCACACATTCCCATTAAAAACACTAGAGAGCACAGGGATACATGGAGCTTACCTTAAAATGATAAGTAGTATTTATATAAAACCATCAGCAAGTATTATCTACAATGGGGAAAACCTAGAAGCCTTCCCAATAAAATCAGAGGTGAAGCAAGGAGGCCCATTATCACCTCTATTATTTAATATTGTACTAGAAATGTTATAGTGATAAGAAGAAAAAGAAATTAAAGAAATTAGAGCAAGCAATGAGGAAACAAAGCTATCACTCTTTGAAGATGATATGATGTTATACTTATAAAATCCTAGAGAATCAACTAAAAAACTACTTGAAATAATAATAATTTTATTATTATTATTATTTTTGCTTAAGCAGTTGGGGTTAAGTGACTTGCCCAGGGTCACACAGCTAGTGTCAAGTGTTTGGTCTGAGGTCAGATTTGAACTCAGGTCCTCCTGACTTCAGGGCTGGTGCTCTGTCCACTGCACCACCTAGCTGCCCCTTTTTATTCCTTCATTCCTTCATTCCTTCATTTATTTATTTTAAGTACTTGAAATTATTAACAACTTTAGCAAAGTTTCAAGACACAAAATAAACCCACATAAATCATCAACATTTCTATATATTACTGCCAAAGTACAACAGCAAGATAAAGAAAGAGAAATTCTATTTAAAATAACTGTAGGCAATATAAAATACATGGGAGTCTACTTGCCAAGACAAATCCAGGAACTATATGAACACAACTATAAAACACTTCTCACACAAATAAAGTCAGGTCCAAACAATTGGAAAAATATTAATTGTTCATGGGTTGGCTGAGCCAATATAATAAAAATGGGAACTCTACCTAAACTAATCTGTTTATTCAGTGCCATACCAATCAAATTATCAAAAATATTTTGTAGAGCTAGAAAAATAATAACAAAATTCATCTGGAAGAACAAAAGCTCATGGATATCAAAGTAATCAATGAAAAAAAATGCAAACTAAGGTGGTTTAGTCATGCTAGATCTCAAACTGTGTTATAAAGCAGTAATTATCAAAATACTTTGCTACTGGCTAAGAAATAGAGTGGTGGAACAGTGGAATCGATTAGATACAAATTACATTATACTGAATGACCACAGTAATCTAGTATATGCTAAACCCAAAGATCCAAGCTTTTGGAACAAAAACTCATTATTTAACCAAAACTGGTAGGAAAACTGGAGAAGAAACTAGGTATAGGCCAGCATTTCACACCATATGCTAAGATAAGGTCCAAATGAGTACGTGATTTACACATAAAGGGTAATACCATAAGCAAATTAAGAGAGCATGGAGTAGTTTATCTGTCAGATTTATGGACAACAGAAGAATTTAGCACTGAAGAAGATATAGAGAACATTACAAAATGTAAAATATTTAGCACTGAAGAAGATATAGAGAACATTACAAAATGTAAGATAGGTAATTTTGATTATATTAAATTAAAAAGGTTTTGCACAAACAAAGCCAATGCAACCAAAATTATAAGGAAAGCAGAAAACTGGGAAAAAATTTTGTAACATATAAGTATCTCTGATAAAGGCCTCAGTTCTCAAATATATACAGAACTGAGTCAAATTTATAAAAATACAAATCATTCCCCAATTGATAAATGGTGGAAGGATATGAACAGGCGGTTTTCAGACAAAGAGATTAAAGCTTTCTATAGTCATATGAAAAATGCTCTAACTCATTGTTGATGAGAGAAATGCAAATTGAAACAACTCTGTGGTACCACATCACACCTATCAGAGTGGCTAATATGACAAAACTGGAAAATGTTGGATTTGGAGGGGATGTGGGAAAACTGGCACACTAATGCACTGTTGGTAGAGTTGTGAACTGATCCAAACATTCTGAAGAACAATTTGGAACTATGCCCACAGGGATATAAAACGATGCTTATCTTTTGATCCAGTAATATCACTGCAAGGTCTGTATCCCAAAGATATCCAAAGAAAGGGGAAATGACCTATTTGTACAAAAATATTTATAGCAGCTCTTTTTGTGGTGGCTAAGAATTGGAAATCAAAAGGATGTCCATCAATTGGAGAATGGCTAAACAAGCTGTTGTATATAATTGTAATGGAATATTATTATGCTGTAGGAAATAACAAGCAGGATGATTTCAGAAAAATCTGGAAAGACTTACATGAACTTATGCATAGTGAAGTGAACAGAACCAGGCATACACAGTAATAGTAATATTGTTCAGTGAAGAACTATAAATTACTTAGCTAATCTTAGCAATACAATGATCCAAGACAATCCCAAAGGACTAATGATGAAGCGTATAATCTGCCTCCAGAGAAAGAACTGATATTGATTGAATACAGGCTAAAGCATGCTATTTTTCACTTTCATTTTTTCTTTTATTTGAATCTTCTACAAAATGACTAATATAGAAATGTTTTACATAATTACACATGTATAACTTATATCTGATTGCTTACCATCTCAGCGAAGGGGGAGGAGAGGAAGAGATAGAATTTGGAATTCTAAATTTTAAATAAAAATGTTTAAAAACTGGGAAAAATAAAAAAGATTAGGCCAAAAATCTGTCATTTATTTCTATCTTGATTATGTAAGAAGCTATATCCACTTTTTAGAAAGGTTGTAGAAGCAATTACTTTTCCTGTAAAAAAATCATAAAAGAAATTAAAAATAAATTTGTGGAAAACCTTTAAAATAGGCACATATTGCTTCATAGGCTAAGAAAGAGTTTAGTAGGGTTAAATTTATTTATTTGTTTGTTTTTTTTTTATATTTGGCTAGGCAATGCGGTTAAGTGACTTGCCCAGAGTCACACAGCTAATAAGCGTTGTGTCTGAGGCTGGATTTGAACTCAGGTCCTCCTGAATCCAGGGCCAGTGCTCTATCCACTGCACCACCTAGCTGCCCCTATAGGGTTAAATTTAGAAAATTGCTATAACACAATGTCTTTGTGTTAATGAATCAGAAGTAAACATATAGTAACAAATAGACAACAATCAAATAACAGTTGCTATTAATTATCTAAGTCTTCAAGCATCAAACTTGAATTTTAATATTTAATGTTCAATATGTTTATCAGAGTTGTATACAAAGGCCTTCTTCTATGCAAGTGTAAAGTCAGTTACATGGGCAAAATTAGCTGGTAACCATCTCCAGATAAGATTTGAAGGCAACTTAAAAGTAAAGTAAAAAAGGAAAGCCTAATAGTCATGTCTTAAATCTAGAGATTTGCTGCCTTTTCACTTACATGGTCATATTATGAGCATCATTCTTTTATGGTAAACTCTATACTTCTTGTTGTCCTTAGGAGTATTCTTATAGTTATGCCTAGATGGGTGAAATCCCAGGTTGTCTTGTCAAATAACTATAGGCTTCTTAAGTTGAACTACTTTTATTGTGACGTACATGCCCAGTTTTGGGGGAAAATAGGTTGAAGTAATATCTTCCACCCCTACTCCCCATTCATTCACTTTTTGTACATTCTTAGCTTCTGCTAACCCCAATAAAAGAGTTATTTTGATCATAAAGCTCTTCCAGGAGAGGAGGGATCATCTCTTCACTAAAAAGCTAGCAGGATGGAGGTTAGAGGGGACAGCTGTCAGGTCTCAAATGTTCTTAGGTTCCAAAGGATCTCTCTGGACTTAATAGCTGCCCTCTAGGGGAGCTCCATGGTGGCTTTCTGATCCTCTGCTCTTTGAATAAATTTTCCCCAAGAGTACAAGATGAACCTCCATTTCCCACAATTCTTTTCCTATCCCTTTTTCAGTCCCCAAATATCCTTCGTTTTGATCTAGGGATGTCAGATCTTTACTTAATGGGCTTTAAGATTGTGGTACTCAATGCAGTTTATTCAAAGAACCTCTCTGGGGTAGTGTGGAGGAAGGGGTGGGAGTGAGGGTGAGGATGAGGGTGAAGGGGATAGGTCTGGCAAATCACCCATTCTCTGAAGTTTTCTTTACCTCTAGCTTTTTTCTTAAGTGGGATTGCTCCATTTATTACCACCTACTCCCTTAAATGAAGGTTTTTCTTCTCTAAAAACTCAAGATAGAAAATAGCTTCAAAAACAGTAGTGCTGAAAAGGAAAGATTTGGTGAAATGATGGAATGTTTCTGCAGTGCAGTATCTGGTTTTGTTTGTCCCTCCCCCTCCATTCCCCCCCTTCCATTCCTCCTCCCTCCTCTATGTGTCTGCAGGCATCTGTGCAGGGTAATAGGTGACAAGCGGGGAATGAAAGCCTTAGTGTTCTGCATTTTCCCTTCTGCTAGAAAGCATTTCTTTGGATTGTTTTAACCTTTAAGGTTTTGTTTGGAAAACATGTCAATGCTTTTATCCTCACTTCCCCCCACCTCTTTTCTTGTCTTCTTTCTTCTCCCCACTTTTTTTTTCCCCAAGATAGACCACGATAAGTTCCAAGGGAAGAGAATGGGCCAGATTTCCCAAAACAGTCATCTCTGGCAATTGTTTGGCCAGGATTACCATCTCAATGTATGAAGCAATGCTATCTCTGTCTGATGGTTTGCTAATAGACCGAAATATCACAGGACTAGACATAACCCAACCATTGACTTATGGGAATGGAGTCCCTTCATTTTGTGACCATCAGTTTATGGATCATCACCCCCCCCCCAATTCTAGGCAGTATAGCAAGGAATCCTATGAAGGCAACCCTGAAATACATCCAAGCAAATATCTTTTGGACTGAGCCTCTCAGTGTATGTCCCTTGTGATCCCAGAAAGATTTTTATAAGGTCTCAAGCCTCTTTTCTATCAGATCCAGAGACTTTAGAATTAAGAGCAGTTGTGAATCCCAAAAATTACACAAGGGAGAGGGTGATAAAAGGGAAAAGGAGAAGCAATGTAGAGACCTGCAGATTACATATTTATTTTTATATAAAGAAATGATACATATGTAATTTTAGATTTTCTTTCTGAATTAGAGTTCTGAGGCTATAGAAAACCTATTTTTAACACTCCCCTCTCCCATAACAGCGCTGATTGCCTAAATTGCTTATAATTGGATGCAACACATTACTGGAGATGGAGGACGCATGATAAGCAGTCTTCATTCTTTAGCAGATTTGGATAATGTCTTTGGATGAATATCTCTGATCAGGAAGAACTAGAAAACTCTTCAGCTGCCCTGAGTATTCCAAAGGATTTATGAAATAGAAAAAAAATATTCTGACTGCCATACAGTCCTGAAAATACATGTGATTACTTATAAGATATTGTATAATAATAATAATAATCCAATATCCCCATTTCCCCCTGGATCCACAATGGCATTAGTAGCAGACTTCTTTCATCTTCTCCCTTTCCTTCCTCCTTCATCACCACCCGCTCCCCCAACTTGAAAAGTTCCAGTACAATGAAATAACTTTTTAAAAATAGAGGTTCCTGTTTACTGCTTTTTCTGACCTGGTTTCTTTTCACTCTTCTGCCTTTCACAGGAATTTTCTTTGTCCAAGTATATCTGGGCCTTGCCTATAAACGTGGTATATTTCAGCACCAGGAAAGAGACAGCAACCTGAGCCACAGAAATATTCAAGCAGTTTGGTCCTCCACTGGGGGAAAGTAATTGATTAGATAACAAGTCGTTTTTAATAACATAATTAAAAGGCATCATAATTTTAGCTTTCTGTGATCAAATAACCACGGTTTCCCGGATAAGGTTTTCCAAGTCAGATTCATAAGATGTTTCAAACCTGCCCAAGATTAGAGGTGTCTCGGATGTGAAAAGCCCCCTGGACTTCAGGAAAGTTGATATTTACTTTAAATAAAAACAAAGCCAAATAGTTATATGTTGAGAGTGACCAAACATGTATTTCTCTTTTTAGACTTAAACAAATTTAATGCAATCTATTTTATTTCTGGTGGAAATGTTCCAAGAAGAGGTTTCTCCACCTGAATTATCATCTTGAGAACCTTTGGTCCTCCCTTGATTTCTTTTTCTTTCTATTTTTTTTAAAAAAGAAAAACTAATGTTCCACAAAGTGCATAACCCACCTTAAACCTGTTTAAACTGCTTCAGAAGTGGGTCTAGGTCAAAGTAGGGAAAGGGATAATGGAATTACTATTCATGAGGACTTTGGGGGAAAAGGGAGAGATTGATGTCCCATGCTTGCATCCTTTAAAATAGGACAGTTTGGTAGTCACTTCGTTGGTCTTGGGTTACCCTTTCTGATTCCACTGTCAGTCAGTTTTGGGTCTATTTGTCCATATCTTGATTCAAGAGAATACTAATTTTCCTACTTTAAAAACACTCCATTATAAAACACTACATTTTATTTTAGACCTTGAAATCATTTCATACCATGTGGATACTTTAAAATTAGTAGAGTAATCAAATAGCCTTGAAAAGTGTTTGTAATTTTAGGGTTCAAGGTAATCTACTTTGCGGCTCCTTCACATTTCTGCTCATTTTGCAGATGGTTGAAAGAAACCAAGAGGAGGGAAAAGTATGACGATTCATCGAATTAAGAGAAAAAGCAGTATGGAAGGGTAATGAAGAGTCTGCTACGATTTAGGGATCACCCTTTCTGCGATCCCCTTACAAAGTGAGGGGAACCATCAAATCTCCCAACCAGAAAATCTAGCCCTGATGATCTGCGAACCTCTTCTCTTAGCAAGTAAACGAAGCAATTGCTATGAAACGAAATTATAATTAACACGGGAGCAGGTAATGCGACGCATCCCTCCTGTGCTCTGCCATTTCAGTGAACTCCCAGAATGAGCGAGAGAGGAGGAGGAAAGGAGGGATGGGGATGGGGATAGAGATGGGGATGGGGATGGGGTGGGGAGAGAGAGAGAGAGAGAGAGAGAGAGAGAGAGAGAGAGAGAGAGAGAGAGAGAGAGAGAGAGAGAGAGAGAGAGAGAGAGAGAGAGAGAGAGAGAGGGAGAGAGAGAGAGAGATTTAGCAAGTTAAGAGGTTAAATATTTGAACAGATCTGTAAATATATAGACAGCTCTTGTTATTTGGAATGTTTAATAATGCCTTTTGTAGTACAGTCAGGAGGCTGGGAGGCTTGTGAAGGTATGGATCCCATGCAGGCATCTTCCTCCCCGGGAAACCAACAGTAATATTCATGGACTCCTAAAATAAAACATCAATATTCTCTCGTCTTTTGCTCAAATAAAATAGGTTTTTCTATCGCCCCCATAAAAATTATATATTTATATAATATATACACACTATATATATATATATATATATATATATACACACACACATATAATTATCTTTTTAGGGTAACTCTCAGGAACACTCTCTAAAAGTTACCCACAGGATAAAGTAGTTACAATCTGTACCTTAATTGATCAATGTATTGATCATTTATTAATCTACAAGCCATTTCTTTGAACCTTGCTTCTGTCTGAGGGTTGCATGTTTGTGTGTTTTAAGCAGAGGAGCTGGCTAAATCGTGCTTCCTGGATGTGGAGGGTGGGTTTCTTTATCTTTATGTTTGTTCACATTTGGTGCCTTTTCTAAAAACTGTTAAGCTATGTTTTGGTATGTCTGTCCTGCATGTTTCTTTTAAGGGTGTGCGCGCACCCAGTGGGTGGAGGAGAGTCTGTGGGTGTGTCGGTTCTGTGGGCTATAAGGAGTCTGTGTGTGTCCTCTGGTGTGTCCTGACGTGGAGGCATTTTTTTTTTTGTGCACGTATTTTGTGTACTGTATATGCAGATTCATTCTGCTTGCGTTTGGTGGAGGCTCTCTGAATGAGTATCCTTGTGTGTTCCCCCTCCCCTCGTGTTTTCTCTTCGTGGTCTAGCTATTCCCCGTGAGTGCACTTGGGTGCCTGTTCTACATTCCGTGTGTGTGTGTGTGTGTGTGTGTGTGTGTGTGTGTGTGTGTATGTAGAAGTGCATGCTGTGATTTGTCACAGAGATCTGTTTGTGAGAGAGGGTATGCATATTTTGTGTGAACATTTGTGTGTACTGTGTGTTCGCTCTGGGGGTTCTGGGTCTCTGCCTTTTGTGTTTGTTTCCGTTGTGATTATGCGTTTATTTACATATGTGTTTTTATTCTCTGGGTCTCTACATTACCTTTCAACACAATTTAAACACATTTAGTGTGCTTGAAATATGTATATGTGTGTATATACTCATATATGTCTAGATACTATATCTATACATATATATTATTCCTGTCTTATTTTTTGGCAAAGTACCTCCTTTTTTTCCTTCCTCCCCCCCCTTCCTCTAGGAATATTTATTGATGTGATAATCTGAAATGAAAAGTGGTCTCCCATGAAGGGAGATGGAAGAGAAAGGAGTGTTCATCTTTCTTAATAGACGGGGCAGAGTCAGTGACTGGATCACAGGGGTTTTTGTGTGTGTGTGTGTGTGTGTGTGTGTGTGTGTGTGTGTGACACAGAGAGAGTGACAGGGAGCGCGGGGTGGGGGAGGGGTGAAGTAGGAGAAAGCCTTTTTAACCGAACAAAGATGGGACACTGCGGCCCCTCGCGGTCTAGGTCCACATTGCGTCTTCCCGCGCTCTCCCCGGGCTTTTCTTCAGCCGGAAGAATACAGTCATCGTCCGTACCAAACCACTCAGAAGCCACCTCTAAACCCGGCCCCCGGCCGCAAGCCAATCACCAGCTAGGATGCAAATCACATCTTCCGTTCCATCAACTCCGCTCCTGCCCCTCCCCCTCTTGTTCTCTTCCCACTGCGCCCCCTCCCAGTTTTCACCTCTTCCCCCACCCTCGCCACCCCTCCCCTCCGCTTTCGCCTCCCCTCTCCCTCGTGCAGCTTGGCTGCTTGCGCAGAGGGCAGGACTGGGAGCCTCATGCATATGCAGATTGTCCTCCTCCCCCCCTTCTTCCCCCTCCTCCCAGCTAGCCTCTCCAGAGTCCATGCTCTCCCCCATGTGTGCTTATTGGAGCGCTAGTCCGGGGCTACTGATTTCCCAGAAGGAGGCACACACTAGCGCTCTTGGAGCCGACGTGGGGGAGGGAGGGGAGAGAACGCTGCTCTCCTTGAAATGCTCGGGAAGGTCAAGTTTGTGGCTTGCTGAGCAAAGGGGAAAGGGGGCTATCACATCATACTGCGGCGTCCCTGGCCGGTCTGGAGGAAGTATCTGCATGCAGATTGCCTTTGGGGGCACTTGGATCGCTCCCCCCCAAGTGTTTCTCTCTCTCTCTCCCTCTCCCTTTCCCTCTCCCTCTCCTTCTCTCTGCCTCCCTCTCTCCCTCTCCTCTCTCTCCCTTACTCCCTTCTCCCTTCCCCCTCTCTTCTCTCCACTCCCACCCCCCGATTAATTTCTCCTCAACGCACCAATGTACTGAACAAGTCCAAAAGGCAGGATTATGACCGATGGTTTTTTAAAACCAAATCTTGTGTGTATTTGTCACGTACATCAAGGCTACATGGCCCCTTAAAGCACAAAGAATTGGAAACAAGATCAAATAAAGTTAGAGCTACTTAGGAGTTTCAGAAAGAATATAGTAAAAAGTGCCGGGGTGGGGGTGGGGTACAGATATGGGGCTGAACAGGTGGAGAGCTAGGCCGTGATCAGGGATAAACGATAGCCAGGGAGGGCCACTGAAACAGGTAGGTGAGCAAAGCACGCGGGACAGGGAAACAAGTCCCATAGAAAGGAAACAAGCCAAAACACAAAACAATTATCCCAAGAAAAACAAGATCAGAGAATAGCTGGTTGTTATTGTTATTTATACGGGAGTTTCTAGGGTACCTTAAGACTTGTAAAGACTGCCACCTAAGCAGCTACAGTGCCCTTGCTCTGAATAGTATGTCATCTCAGGCACATATGTGGGGGGAGGGGGAGGGTGAAGAGGGGAAGAGTCACTAGAGATATGGTGCTTTAGGATCCTCTGATAAGAAAGAGCCCTGAAAGTGTGAAGTGTGATTCTTTGGGAAATCTGCTGTTACTTCTATATTTATACGACAGTATTATCAAATATGCATTTTTCAAAGGAACTTCAGGATATAATTCTGAATCAATTTCCGTCAAACAGTGCCCAGTGATGTGGTAAGTGAAGGACTGATTTGGAATATTTTATCAACATCGTACCATCTTTCATTTAAGGGACAATTCCTTCATTATGCATGTGAAGGATAAATATACAGATATAGGTTGTAAGCTGTCTGATGTCTTGGAATAAAATCATTGATAGCAATGAAAATATTTATACACATACATGTATTTTCAAGACACAGCATACTGCAATGAATAGTGTGGGGCTCAGGGTCCTGCTTCTGACACCAGGTGTATGATTCTGGGTCAGTCATTTAATCTCTTAATGCCCCTAGGCAACTCTGTAGGGCTATAAATTGTAAATCAGGTGCCAATGTGCATTAGTAGAATGAGTTTCCTCACCAGGAGTTTCATGTAATGAAATCAAAGGTCTGGTCCAAAAAACTTTTATTTTGTAATGAAAAATAATTAAGAAATCTAACCTTTTGGCATACTTTCCCTGCCTGTGTGTGGTACCTGCGAAACCCTCAGAAAGCCTTCAACCCTTATGTATAACTCACATGTCTGCATAATATTCTGCAGTATTGGGTTTGCCTCACGAAGGGGACACCATGTATATAGGTCCTCACGCAGGTAGCCCGTCTCTTGTGAATGATTCCGTATGGGGTTTTCTGGTAGGGGCTAGATGCCACACTTTTCAGGGGAGAATGAACCCTCCTCTTACCCTCCCCTTGCCCTTGTCCAGTTCTGCCATATCGCTCTGTCTACCCCTTTGTCATCATCAGGAAATAGTTCTCAAGGGTTGGACCTTGTGTGGGGTATCTGAGTTGTTCGGGACCCTGAACTTGAGGAGTTTATGATTCAAGACTTCTCAGAGGCTTATGATCAAAGACTCCCCTCACCCACTTCAATATCCTCAACTCCCATAACCAGATCTACACTACTTGGATACTATGACTCAGCTCAAGTATCATCTTCTTTAGGAGATTTTTCCTAATTCTCCCACTTGTTATTCTTTTGCCTGTTATTTTGTATTTTGTGTTTACTTGTTTGTGACCAAGTTGTATCCCAAATTGTAAACTCCTAGAGGGTGGGGGCTATTTTTCATTTTTGCCTTTGTTTCCCTAGTACCCTAAATAGTACATGACATGAATCAGGCACTTAATGAATGTTCGTTGATTTTTTAAAATAATTCATCTCCCCATATTCCCACTGTCCAACTTCTACCCTGTATCCTCGCTTCCAGATTCCAGTCCTACCTTTTTCCCTGTATAGACCAGAATGCCTCACGATATTTGTTTAAAGGGACTAGAAACTTTGTCCTATGAGAATTGGATGAAGGAATTAGAGATGTCTAGCTGGCAGAATAAGACTTAGGGGATCATGATTGCAATTTTCAGATATCCAAGGGGCTGTCATGGAGAAAACATTTCATGTGCTTTCAAAGGGCAGAACTAAGACCAGTGGGCAGAAGGGAGGGGGAAATTAATATAAAGCTGGGATGACTACTTACTGGGGATGCTTGAGGCAGCCTCTAAGGTCACTTACAATTCTGAAATGCTAGGAGCCAGGGCAAGAGATTGTAATGCTTAGCGGTATCTGACTTAAAAAGACTATCCTATATCTCTTGGAGCTTGCCTGTATTTTAATTTAGGGGTGCTGTGTACAATCAGAAACTTCAGATGGAGTGAGGAGTCTTAAAATAATAACAGATTCCATTTATGGCAGCACTTTATATGGTTTATAAACTGTTTTATGAACATTATTTCACTGAATTCTCTCAAGGACTGCTTAGGAGAGTAGTGGTAATATTATTATCCCCATTTCACAGAACAGGAATTTGTAGCTTCAAAAAAGTTAATTACTCAACATCTTCAAAAAGCCTTTCCCAAGTTCTGTGCCTTTGATCTGACATCTCCAGAGTGTGTGTGTGTGTGTGTGTGTGTGTGTGTGTGTGTGTGTGTGTGTGTGTGTGTATGGATGTTCCAGGCATGACTATTACTTATTTCCCTCATTAGCCTGGTCGAACAGGAACCCTTTTGCGAGGATCTGCACATATATCAATGGCAGCATCTATCACTATTATTCTGTCTGTGCTGATTTCCATTTACCCAATCTTTATATTTTGAAATGTGTGGAAGGTCCTTAAGATCTGAGCCTATCTATCACTGCTCCCTAAATAACCTAATATGGGACTGTGAGCCCATACCATAGCTTTTGCCATTGTTGGTGTCAATTGACCTCAGCAAATTGTTCCAAGTTAAATAGTGTTTCTGCAAGGAGCTCTGGTGTAATAGTGATCCTTTAAGAGAACAATAGCCTGCTGGTGACATGTGGCAGAAATGACATAGGATCAAGTGTCCCATGGATCAGGTCAGAATCTATTGTTTCTAATGAAAATTCAACTTCCAAAAGCAGAAGGAAATGGCCTTTCCCTGACCATCTGTGGCTCGATGATGGGCTATGCAGGCAAAGTTGCTTCTTTCCCGGGCATTGTCTTTTAAATGGGACGATATTCAAGAGAGCTGCATTGGCCTAATACGTCTGATGTGCTGGCTTTTTAAACTTTGGGCTTTCCCTTTCCAGAGAGCGGCATAAGTTAGAGCCTTATCATAGTGCAGAAATAATGACATCTCAAGGCCTGTGCACTGCATTCACAAGCAAGGAAAGTCCCAGAACTAGGTTGACTCAGCAGAACCTGACCAGACTGCTCAATGTACTGATGAATACCATTGCCCTGAGGAATTAAATGTAGAGGCTCCTGGAGCTTGTGTAAAGTTCTCTGTGCCATTTAAAAAAGGAATCTGCAGAAAAAAGTAGGAGGATTTTTAATTTTAATGTTTTACTCATAGGTTTTTAAGTACCTTTATAGTTTGCTTTGCAAAATGTCAACAGACATCCCAAGTGAATAACATTTTTAAAAGATTGAATTTCCTGTCTTTACTCTAATATCAATTCAAAGAATGTGGTTATCAATGCCTACAGGTCCATCTAAGTTAGGACAGTCCATTAAAATGATTACTAGAAACATTCTTTTTCCCAACCTTTCCCAATACTCAAACCTCTTAGTGGGTGATGACCCAGAAAGTTCTAACATGTTTAGAGCTCAAACCAGATGTGAGCTGTGTCTACAAGTTGGTTTGAATGGGCTATAACTTTTTGGCCAAGATTTGGAAGGGTGAGGGGAAGAAAGAAGGGAGCACCTAAAGTACCAAACTACATAATGAACTTTGCAGACCGTGTAGACAATTTTGATGCCAGAGGCGTGATAATGAGGTGATGAGTTCTCAATACAGAGGTGATGAGCTATAAATATGGAATAAGTCATATACTGTCAGACTGGACCAATCATAGGATCAGAGAATTTAAGAGTTGGAGGGGACCTCAGCTAGTCCAGCCCATACTCAAGAAAGAATCCCCATGATGACACTGAAGCAGATAGCCCTGAAGTGGATAGTACACTGGCTTTGGTGTTGGGAAGACCTGAGTTCAAATCCAGCTTCAGATAATTATTAGCTATGTGACCCTCAGCACTCATTTTCCCCTTTATGCTTCAGTTTTCCCCTCTGTAACATGGGAAAATTAAACTCATTAGCCTCTAAGGTGTCTTCTAGTTCTAAATCAATGATATCAGATCTTTTATAGCTGACAAGTAGTCATATAGCCTTTGCTTGAAGGAGAAACCACTACCTCCTGAATTAGTCCATTCCATGTCTTATTCTATGTTTGGACAACATTGGTTGTTGGGAATTTCCCCTTCCCTCCTCCCTGAAATCAAACCTAAATTTTCCTTATTGTAACTTCTATCTATTTCTTTTGGTTCTGCCTTCTGGGACCAATTGGAACAAGTTGAATCCTGCTTCCTCGTGACACTCCTACAAATACTTGAATACAGCTATTATGATTTCCCTGAGTCTTCCCTTCTACAGGCTAAACATCCCGAGCTCTGCACTTGAGACCCATTATTATCCTCCCTGCCCACTTTGGAATGCTTAATCCATTTTCAATATCTTATTTAAGAACTGCATGCAGTGCCCCAGATGTGGTCTGAGAAGCTAGAGTTTGGTTTGTTTCACTTACCTCTACTTTGTCACAGAGAGGGTTCTCTCGGTAGGGTAGTAATTAGAAATGACATCATTGTAAAAAAAGTCAATAAAACATTTTTTAAAATTGTCAAAGTAGTAATGGGAGTGTTTTGGATAAAGCATACAGAGACACAGACGTTTTCTGGACTAAAAGTTTACAGCCAGGATTCTGGGAGTTAGAAAGGGTCATATAGTTGAGGAAAGTTTCATTATAGAATTATACAAAGTGTGAGTGAGGTAAGAAAGAGAGGAAGGGAGGAAGAGAGAAACAGAAGAGGGAGGAGGTAGAGAAGACAGAGTCTATTTGGTTAAAAAAAACAACTTCTACAATTCTTATCTTTCTCCTCAGAGATTCTTTTTTTTTTAATATTTCATTTATTCTGCCATAGTACCCTGTATGGAAAGCCTATGTATTTCTGCTATTTGCTTGTTTTTCACAATTTTTTTTATTAACTTATTTATCAACAATAATTTCCATCAGCTTTTGAGTTTTAAATTTTTCTCCCCCTCCCTACCTAGCTCCCCAAAATGGTGCACAATCTGACATAGGCTACACATATGCATTCTTATTAAACATATTTTCACATTAGTCATGTTGTAAGGAAGAATTAGAACCAATAGAAGGAACCACAAGAAAGAGGCAACAAAGCAGAAGAAACAAGAAAGAACAAATACTATGCTCCAATCTGCATTCAAATTCCATAGTTCTTTCTTTGGATGTGGATAGCATTTTCCATCATGAGACCTTGGGAGATGTCTTAGATCCTTGCATTGCTCAGAAGGGCTAAGTCTGTCAACATTAGTCATCACACAACATGGCTGTTACTGTGTACACTGTTCTCCTGGTTCTGCTCACTTCACTCAGCATCGGTTCATGTAAGTCTTTCCAGGTTTTTCTGATGAACAATAGTATTCCATTACATTCATATGCCACAACTTGTTCAGCCATTCCTCAATTGATGGGCATCCTCACAATTTCCAGTTCTTTGAAACCACAAAAAGAGCTGCTCTAGATATTTTTATACATGTGGGTCCTTTTCCCAGGGATTCTTGATGGCTATTCCGGGTATGTTTCTGTGTGGAATAGCTTTTGAAACCTCCATGCTACATATTCCCTGCTCTGCTGATGGTCAGATTGGTTCTCAGGACATCTCTCTTCCATATAGCTCATGGTATCATACTTTTATAACTCTGAGAAATCTAGGAAACACAAATACCATCTACCTCCCCACTCAGGAAACATGTAGGTTGTACAACAACACTGACTTAAGTTTGGTTTTTTTTATGAATTTAATGAGTTCCTCATTTTATAGTTATTGACATTTAAGTTCTGGGTATGGAATGAGAAAGGATTTGGTATTGGAGGACCCAGGTTAGAATTTCTGCCCTGTGACTTGCTGTCTTGTGACCTTAGAAAAGTTTCCTAACTCCTCTTGGCCTCAGTTTTTTTTTTTACTGTAAAATGAAGGGGTTTGATGAGATTTCCCTTGCGGTCATTTCTGGCTCTAAATCTATGATACTATCTCCTGAGTTCAACCCCTGCCTCATCTACTTACTACTGTTTGATCTTGGGCAAAGGACAACTTCTCTGGGCCTCAGTTTTCTCATCTATAAAATGAGGGGGTTGGACTAGATGATGTCTTAGGTTGCTTCCTGCTCAAAATCTTTGATTCTATGATCCTACCACAAAGTAACATGATTGATTTTCTAAAAACAAACATTCAAGAATTTACACTTCCAAGTAACTAAATGAGTGCTCTTGCCTTCTAAGTAGTCAACCTGAGAGCTATACCCTTATTCGATGTGACCTGCTGTTCAAAATATTTTTGGAATTGCTTTCAGAGCCTGTGGCATCTTCTCTTGAATATGCACAGTGGTAGGCAATCTTCTTCCTTTTAGGTTTGATTTGATTTTTAGAATTAGCCTCAAGTCATCCAGATTCTATGCTACGTAATAAGGTAAACAATTTGGTAATATAAATTTTGGTCCATAATGAGGTGTTACAAAGTATAAAGCAAGTTTTCTTGTGTGGTTCAAAATGTGACTGTGAAACCTGCTTTGGAAGTGGCATTTCACAAATGTTTTGAGTGGTGGAAGCATCTTTGGAATAAGCCTGTAGCCTCCCAAAATAACTACAATGAGGGCAATGTACATATGAGTAGAAAGATCTCATTACTAGTGTCTAAATATCCCAGGTATTATTTTATTGGTGAGTGACTTCACATGTATAACCTATATAAAATTGCTTACCTTCTCAATGAGGAGAAGGGAGTGAAGGAGGGAGGGAGAACATGTGGAACTAAAAATTTTTAAAAATGGATGTTAAAAAATTGTTTTTACATGTAATTGGAAAAAACACTTTAAAAATAAAATTTCATGCAGGTCAGCAAACCACCTGAAAATTATAGGTCTTACAGAGTTGCCTGGGCGCTGAAAGGTTAAGTAACTTGGCCAGGGTCTCATAGCCAGTAAGTCAGTGGCAGGACTTAAATTTAGGTCTTTCTGCTTCCAAGGCTAGCCCCACATTCACAACACTGCCTTGTCTCAAGTCTGCTATTTAGATGAAATTGGATCTTTGGATGTTAATGCTGCCACCCACATTGATACATGCGGTTGAGTTTATTCCTTGCCAAAATCTTTGTGATCTTTGACTCAAAACATGGAATTTTCTGTACAATTTCTCAGTGAAGTTCCAACTTTGAGGTGTTCTTCTGGGTGCTTGTGGTATTAGGCTTCCACATGATATGTTTTCTTTAATAAGCCTTTACTAGATTCCTGTGGAAGAAATGTAAAGTCAATTTCAAATATTCAAGTAATTATTATGTAGTAAGTATTATCACACATACACAACCATAGTAGTGTTTAATATATTTAAGGCTGTGGAAGTTTTAAAAATTGATATAACCAAAGTTCCCTGCTAACTAGCCAAAACCCAAATCCTATTTCACAGCTAAGATGTAAACAGTAAAGATGTGATCGGATGGGTAAATTTCACAGCTATGAAAACACAGCTGTGAAACATAACTTTTAATGTGTAATAAAGCCAAATAGCTTTGCATGCTAATAATGGACATTACAAGTAAAGACCAGAGTGACTTTAGCATCATTATAGTATTTTAAAGTATTTACAAAGGTCACCTGCTTAGAAAAGGATGTTCTGAAGTTACAAGACACCTTGGACAGCTCTGTACCTTAAAACTACAACTTGGAATGACTAACAATACAGCATATATATCTGCATGTGTTAAACAACTATTAACTGAATTATATTAACAAACACACATTCTCCTCTATTTTCTTTTATTTTTTAAAAAATCTTTCAATGAAGTCTTTATTTCTATGTCAGTCATTTCTGGATATGCCCCCCACCCCATACCTCCTATTATTTAACTCCTCCTTGTAATAGAGGCAAACAGTGAAGCAAAAACAACTGTTTCAGTGACCATATCTGATAATGTATACAAAACTATGTCCCCAAAGTCCCCCACCTTTCTGCCAAGAAGAAGGTATGCTTCTTATTGTTTTTTCTGAAATAAGATTATCCAATCTTTTTCTTATGTTTAATCATAATTATTACTTTCTTTTCATTTACATTTTTATAGTCAATGTACGAATTGTCCTTCTGATTCTACTTATCTTCACATTAATTCTTAAAATCTTTTCTGAATTCCTCATTCATTATTTCTTACTGCACAATCACATGCTACTGCATTCAGTGTGTTCTAAACATTCAGTTTATTCAGCCATTGCCCAATTGACAGGTATCTACTTTGTTTGTACTTCCTTGCTACCACAAATAATGATAACTAACATTATATAGCACTTCAGGCACTGCACCAAATGCTTTACAATTATTATCTCATTTGATCCTGACAACGATTCTTCAAGGTAGGTCCTACTATTATTCCCATTTTACAGACGAAGAAGCTGAGGCAAAGAGAGGTTGAGTGACTTGCCCAGGGTCATACAGCTAATAAGTGTCTAAGGCCAGATTTGTCAGGTCTTTCTGACTCTAGGTCTAGCACTCTACCTATTGTACCACCCAGCTGCTTAGAAAAGTAGGCCGCAAAAAGTGTAGCTATTATTATTTTGGTATATAATGGAAATTTATTTCTGCCCCTAACTTCTGTAGGGTATATACATAGTAGTAGCATCATAGAGTGACAGTATATGAATAATATTTTTTCTTATGTAATTCCAAATTGTTTTCAAGAAAGCTTGGATGAATTCCTAGCTCCACCAATAGTGTATTGGTGGGCTTGTCTTCTAACATTGACTACATTTTTCTCATCTTTGCCAATTTTCTAGGTTTGAGGCCAATTCTCAGTGTTGTTTTAATTTGCATTTCTCTTGCCATTTATGATGTGGGGGTCTATGATTATTTATATTTTTAATTCTTCCATTAAAAACTGTTTGTTCATGTCCTTTGATCACTTTTTTTATTGGGGAATGAATTTTGGTGTACATACTTGTGTCATTTCCCTATATATCTTGGATTCCACACTTTTATCAGTGATATTTGATGCAATTTTTTTCTCACTCTAAGGTTTCTCTTTTTGTTCTCTCTGCACTGGTTTTGTTTGTGCAAAGGTTTTAGTTTTGTAAAATTAAAATTGTATTTTTTTTAATGTTCTTTTCTATCCCTTATTTGGTTAACAATTATCTCCTTAACCACAGTTGTAAAATTTACTTCCTTTCATTCTCTTCCGCCATTCCCCATTTCCCCCTATGATGTCATCTTCTATATTTTGCAAACTTATCCACTCAAGCTTATTGTAGCATGTGTTAGAAGATGCACTCCTTCCCCATTTCCATCTCTTAGAATCCCTAATTTCCTTTAAAGCTTAGTGCCATCATCTACATGAGGCTTTTCCTGATCTTCCCAAGTGGCTAGTGCCTCCTCCACCAAATTAAATTCTCTTTATTTTGTATATACTTATTTATATATATTTGTTTCCCCTGAGAAAATGCATGCTCCTTAAGGGCAAAGACTGCTTCATTTTTGTCTTTGTATCTCTGTCATCTAGCTCAGTGGCTGGCACCTCAAAAGTGCTGAATACACCCTTCTTGATTAATCAATGCACATCTAAACCTAATTTCTGCCAAAGTGCTTTCCAGTTTTTCCAGAAGTTCTTGTGAAATAGGGAATCCTTTCCTAGTTTATGTTCTTGGGTCTGTCAAACACTTTTGCCTTTTTCCCATGCTGTTTAAGTACAGATGCTTGGGACAAGAGTATTTATTATAAAGTAGGAACTTAAAATGATTTAAATGATTATAACACTTGACTGTAGAAGGACCACAGAACTGAACTTACATGGCTTATAAATATGGGGGAATGGAGCAAGTAAAACATAAAAGTAGCTCACTCAAACCAATACAGAGTAAATAGTGAATATACACACACACACATACATATGGGCAGTACCCCCATTACTTTTCCCAGTCTTATCTCCCCCGACTCAAAACAATAAAAATTGATTTCACACATATTCGGTACAGGGAAATTGTTGTTTCTATTAGTACTTATTATATCATTTATTATTATTCATTATTTATTATGTCGTTGTTATATATTACTTATTATTATTATTATTATTATTATTATTATTGCAGTTATCATTTCTTTCTCCTCCCATGCATTGAAAATATAAAAGAAATGCAGAATTCTGTTGTCACATAAGAAAAGGTAAAATTCTCCCCCAACCTGTACTTGTAAAGACAGTGACTATTCTCCTTGTTCCTGCTACTAGCTTCCTAAATGTAATTGAAACGTCTCTTAGCTTTAACTTCTGACAGTAAACTGGGAAAAGAGACCCTAGTTCCCAAATGTGTATGTGGATCAACTAGTTAATGGTTTTCAAGTGCCAAATACACCATGTTAATTCCCTTCTCAAAGTTACTATTTCTGGTATCTTTGCTTTCAGATTGGATTGTTTGTTTATAAAGCCCCAAGAAACAACTTGCTCACCAATGTCAGAGTGTAATTTTAGTTTCATTTTTTTTTTAGCCTTCTCACCAGTGGATCTCTGTTGGGATTGGACTGGATTTGGTGAACTTGTCAGTCATGTGCATGTAGAAGTCCCCTTCAGATCCAGATTATCTCTCTCTCACACACAGGAAATTCTGAGGAGTGAGTTGTCTAGTGATTCCAATCAACCTCAAAGGTTTATGACTCTTTGGAAAGCAATGATTTTTGTTTTTTGTATTCCCAAGCCCAGTGCCTACCATAGAACTAGCATAATACATGCTTGATAAATGAATGAATTTAAGACCTCAGAGGCACTTTGCAATACATACATTTGCATGTACTTACTCATGAGAATTAAATATATAATTCGATTCAATTCAATAAACATTTATTAAATGCCTACTATATGCCAGTCACTAAATGCTGGGGATACAAATATGAAAAAGAAAGTCCCTGCCCTCAAGCAGCTTACACTCTAATGGGGGAAGACCACACAACAAAGGAAGCTAAAAAGTGGGTAAGGTGGTACCCCGGGAGAGTACCCAGCATCAGGTATTCAGTGCAGTAAAAACCAAGCAGAGCTGCTGATGGAAAAAAGGAGAGTTACCTGGAAAGTTCTGATCACAGTCTTCTACAAAGGAGGGCTTTGGAAGGTGTTTAGTGCTCCATCCTTCAGCCCTCCAGTCAGAGGGAAAGGCAACTGAGGGAATTGAGAAAGTGTTGGTATCCACAATTGCTTCCCAGATGGCATGATGATGAGATTTCAGGGGATCAGGTTATCCTGGGTGGAGCATGATGCTCTGTCAAGCTGCTGATGGAAATATTTACACTTATGTTCATACATACAAAAATTGTTTTTGTCACTTTTTCAGTTTTGATTTTATTAGTGTACAGGGATCTCTTTGGTAACTTCTGAAAGTCCTTGGATAAGTAGGTCATTGGATCATAGATTTGGAGCTAGAAAGTATCTGGGAGGTCATCTAGTCTAACCCTATAACTTTACAGATGAGGAACTTGAAGCCCAAAGAGATGAAATTACTTGACCCAGGGGCAGTTTTGTGGTGCAGTAGAAAGAGCTCTGGCCTTGGAGTAAGGAGGACCTGAATTCAAATCTGGCCTCAGACACTTGACACTTACTGCTGTGTGACCCTAGGCAAGTCACTTAACCCCAATTGCTTCACCAAAAAGAAAAAAAAATACTTCACCCAAGGTCATAATGGTATTAAGTGATAGTAGTGGGACCAGGTCTTCTGTCTCTAAATTTCTCTTTCCACTTTGTTAATGCATTGAAAATTTCTTCAGAATGGATGCTGACCCTTTAAAGTCTACCCTTAGTGCACTTATCCAACCATGTCCAAATCCACCCACAAGTACTTTCATCTTATGTATATCTCTCAATTTTGTTGATAAACATAGATTGAAAGACTTTGTCAAATGCTTTTCTTCTTTTCCATTACAATTTTATTCAGTCATTTCATTGACTTTCTAGATACGTTCATATGAAACCATAATATCCTGTCAGTTTTGTCAAAAAATGATCATACGTACAGATGTTCAGTCTTTATGATGCCACAGAATCTGCTGAATTAGAATTTTTCTTTTTATTAATTTATTTTGATAGATCAACAATCACTTCCATAAGCTTTTGAGTTTTTAATTTTTCTCCCCCTCCTTCCTCACCTCTCTCCCCAAGATGGCAAGCAATCTGATATAAGCTATACATATATGTTCCTATTAAGCATATTTTCACATTAGTGATGTTGTAAGGAAAAATTGGAACCAATAGGAAGAACCACCAGAAAGAGAAAACAAAACAATATGGAAGAAAAAAATAGCAAATAGTATGCTTCAATCTGTATTCAAACTCCTTAGTTCTTTCTCCGGATGTGGATAGCATTTCCCATCATGAGACCTTTGGAGATGTCTTAGATCCTTGCATTGCTGAAAAGGGCTAAGTCTATCAAAGTTAATCATTGCACAATGTGGCTGTTGCTGTGTACAATGTTCTTCTGGTTCTGCTCACTTTACTCAGCATCAGTCCATACAAGTCTTTCCAGGTTTTTCTGAAGTCTTGCCTGCTCATCATTTCTTATAGCACAGTAGTATTCCATTACATTGATATACCACAACTTGTTCAGCCATTCCCTAATTGATGGGCATCTTTCAATTTCTAATTCTTTGCCACCACAAAAAGAACTGCTATAAATAGTTTTTTACATGTGGGTCCTTTTCCCATTTGTATGATCTCTTTGGGACACAGCCCTAGAAGTGCTGTTGCTGGGTCAAAGGATATGCACATTTTTATAGCCCTTTGGGCATAGTTTCAAATTGCTTTCTAAAATAGTTGGATCACTTCACAACTCCAACAACAATGTATTAGTGTTCCAATTTTCCCACATCTCCAACATTTATCATTTTCCCGTTTTGTCATGTTGGCCAATCTGATAGGTGTGATGTGGTACCTCAGAGTTGTTTTGATTTACATTTCTCTAATCAACAGTGATTTAGAGCATTTTTTCATATGACCATAGATGGCTTTAATTTCTTCATCTGAGAAGTGCCTGTTCATATCCTTTGATCGTTTATGAACTGGAGAATGACTTATATTCTTATAAATTTCAAATGCTTTTCTGAAATAAAATTTGTCTACCCGATCTTCTGATCTATCCATCTGGTTACTGTGTCAAAAAAGTTCAGCATGACTTTTTCTTGACGAAGCCAAGCTGGTGTTCAGTGATTGTGGCTTTCCTTTTTAAGAGCTCAAAAAGTGTCCCTAAAACAATGCATGTTTTAGAATTCTAGGATGCCAAGAATTTTAGAATTTAGAGTTCTAAAATTCATCCTAGAATGGTTTACAGGTTCCATGATCTTTTTTGAAGAACAAACGATCAAACAAAAGAGACATTTGTCTGTATCCAGTTTCATGGCCTCTTTCCCATTAGCAAAGATTTCCAGATCTTTTTAACAGTAACCCAGCAATTACATCTGTAGCTAAGTGACTCAGTGAATACAGCACAGGGACTAGAGTCAGGAAAACATGAGTTCAAAGCTAGCCTTAAGTACTAGCTGCATCACCCTGGGGAAGTCACTTAACATCTGTTTACTTCTGTTTTCTTAATAGTAAAATGGACATAATGATAGCATCTACCTTGCAGTGTTGTTTTAAGGATCCAATGAGATTGTAAAATGGTTAGCACGTGGTAAGTGTATGTAAATGCTTATTCCCTTCCTCCTTCCATCTCTTCCACATCTGCTAGTTTCCTAAGAAGTGGTTCTGAGAGACTTGCACTCATCGAAAGCTGCTAGATGTTGCCTAATTGCTTCATCACTTCTCTGGGGCTTCTATTCCTTGCTAATAATTTCTACTCTGTCCTTTCTAGTATAAAAGCCATTCTTCTTGGAAGAGAAAAGAGAAACAAAATAAAAACTAGGTCATTCAGCCTTCTCATCCACCCCAAAGAGTGGCTCGGTTCCCTCACTCCCAATAAATCTTAAAAAAAATCCCCTTTTGTCATCTTTAGTATTCTTCACAAGCCTCAGTTCATTTGAGAATTTAGCACCAATTACACAGTTCTTTTTTTTTTTTGAGAAGCAATTGGGGTTAAGTGACTCGCCCAGGGTCACACAGCTAGTAAGTATCAAGTGTCTGAGGCTGGATTTGAACTCAGGCCTTCCTGACTCCAAGGCCAGAGCTGCCCCCTTTACAATTCTTACTGGACAGTTTTGCACTTATCCTTATTACCTGACCTTACTTCCATCTGCTCTATATGTATTTTTTTTAAAAAAACTGAGCTTTTCAATGAGTTCCCAGTATTTACCCAATTTTTCTTAGTTAACTCTCCTTTTACTTTCCTTCTAATGACTTCTACTTACATCTTCAGAATTTCATTCGTAAGAGCTTCCCATCCTTTTTGTGCTAACTTGCTCTGCAAAATATTGTCCATTGGAGCCAATATATTCTTTCTTTGAACTTTTTGAAATGTTTTCCTCAGATCTAGAGTATACTGCAGACTACCTGGGTTTTCTTTCCTTTACAGCTGTAAAATCTATGACGGAATTGTCTTTATTCACAAAGTTGTTTCCTTTTTAGCAAACATTTTTTTCTTGGTGATCAGAATCAATTTTCTATATGTTTAACTTTTCCCACTACCCCCCTCCATCCTTTTTTTTTTGCATAATAGTAACATAGTGATGTTAAGGAAAATAATGGCATTTGTTACCTATAAAATCTGCTTATAGTGCTTTTTGAAGTTTGGTGGTGAAAAAGACAACTATATATTATCAAAGTATCTGGCTTCCATCTTTTCAGCCCTTGTTCCTCTCCCTTGAATACCAATGTGACTGTTACTATGAGTGAGTTACAGAAACTCAATATACATTGAGAAGGCCAAAACATTGGAGTGCATTGAGTTGAAAGTTTTAATGGAAGTGGCTACCTCTTCCATTTCTTTTTCCTCCAGAAACTCACATAAAAATTTCCCTTATGATTTTAGAGAGGATAACTTCAAAACTAATTAGTGTTCAATTTAATGGAAAAAAGTCAATTTAATCAAGCTACTACATAGTATTAGTTAGACCAAACCAATTCTTCCCCCACCCCAAGTTGATTGTTTTGATACTGAACAACCTTCTCTCCTCCATCATCTTTGTATTTTCACTTTCCTGTTTTGGCCCAGTCCTTTCTGGGTCCCAATCATTACTTTTCGAAATTATCCACATAGTGTGCATGCCATTAATTTGTACTTATGTCTCTTTGTCTCCATATATCTTTTCATGGGAGGTCCCAATCTAGAATGCCCTCCTTCTGGACTACCTAAACTTGTTTTAGGCTCATTTGAAGTGTCAAGAGGTGATTCCTGATTCTCCTAGTTGTCTACGTCCCTTCCCTATCACTTTGTATGTATTTTATAAATATCCTGTATTTATTGATCTGTGACTATATCATACCATCCTCCTTTAGAATGTAGTTTCTTTGAGGCAGGGACTATCTTGTTTGGCCTAATGCCTGACTCATCATCATCATCATCATCATCATCACCACCATCATCATCACTACCACCACCACCACCACCACCATCAGCCTCATCATCATGGTAATAATAGTAATGACATTTATAAAGTGCTAACTGTGTTATCTCATTTGATCCACCTGGTAGATGCTTAATAACTGCTTGATGATGACTGTGTACATAGTGTAGCATCATCCCCCTCCTAGCCTTTCATTAGATCATATCTCACAGTGAGAAGAGGGCATGAAATATACAGATACTCCTTTGTCTGGGTTGGTATTGGATGTATAGTAGGCCTGCAATAAATCCTAGATTATTTAATTAGGATGAAAATAGTTTGGCTTCTACTTTGATAACACTGAAGCCTTTGTATAGTTTCTTTAGTCATTAGGGAGTTGCCTTTGTATTGCTTCCTCCTCAGTAGGTGATCTGTGGAGGAGATTTTTTTTCTTCAGATGGATTGGTCTGCATTTACCCTCGAGAAACCTAATTTTGTTATTTCTTGCTTATGCTTTTGCTGTTTCATGTCCTTTCTTGCTATTTTCCCATTTTTATTATGGTTCCAGATGCTTTTCAATTTTGTATGACCTACAGATTTAATGAATGCTCTGTTTATCCTTTGTATCATCCCATTAATGGAGATATTAACGAAAACTGAACAATATTCTGAATTTCACAATGTTCTTCTAGATGTCTCCTGACCACTTAAGGGGTTGCTATTTATCATTATCCTTTCATTTGGCATTGAATTCCTGTGACAGTGCTTGTTTCCAAAATAATTTGCATGAATAATTCAAGGTAGATCTACGGACTGTAAGAAATTGCTTTTTGGCTGTTTATGTTTTGTCTGTTCTTGTGTCTTATGTTGTCCACCTCTATTGCTGTTTCAGGACTCTCCCCAAACCCATCTGAAGGACCAGAGTAAAGATGTGACATCATAATCAATCTTGATTGTTAAAGTTTGTTTCGATCATAAGCATTTCTAGGACCCAACTGGTGTGGATTGACCTAGTTTTTCAGACTAGTATTGAGCAGTTTATTATTAATTCTAATTCATTTCTCCACTTGCTTGGAACTTGAAAGCAGGTTGAGCCTTATGTGTAGGCAGAGTAGATTGCTATATATGTTTTGCTTTTTTTCAAAAAAAGTTTTGTATCTTATTTTTATACTACATTAAGAGATTACTCTTGTTCTATTAGAGGTCTCTTGTAACAAAGTTAAGAAAATTAAGTAAAACTAAAAATAAGGTGATCTCATCTGAAAATGCATGTAACATTCTAAATCTCTAGCACCCTCTCTCTCTGTCCACCTCTCTATTTTTTAAATGAACAGGACTCACATTTCTCTCCCTTCCACCCCTTCACTGTATTGAAACAGAAAGAAAAACAAACTCCTTGTAATAAATGTTCAAGGTCAAGAAAAACAAATTCCCTCAATGTCTCTGTAGAAAAATACACACACACACACACACACACACACACACACACACACACACACACACAAACATATCTCCACCTATACATTACATCCACTACTTCTCCATCATGGATAGCATGTATCTCATTGGTCCTTTGCTATCATGAATGGCCACTCTATTGATCAAAGTTGTAGAAAACAAAACCATTTTCAGAGAAATTTGCTGCAAAGTTTTTTCCAAGTCAGTTTCCCTTTTAATCCCTTTTAATTATTGGATTTGTTTATACAAAAACATCTTAATTTTATGTGATCAAAATTATCCATTTTTTCTTCTGCAAGCGTCTCTTTCCTTTGCTTGGTCATGAACTTTTTTCCTATCCATAGGTAGTTTTTCCTGCCATGGTTCTCTAATTTGTTTACGACTCAAACTTTTATATTTAGGCCATCTACTCATTTGAAGCATGTCTTTGTATAAGATGTAAGGTGTTGGTCTAAATTTAATTTCTTCCATACTATTGCCCAATTTTTCAGGAATTTTTTTTGTCAGATAGCGACTTGTTTTCATGGTTGTTTGTGTTCCATTTGTGTTTATCAAATATTTGGGTACCAGATACATTTGCTTTTGAATGTTATATTCTTCCATCCCCCTGGTCAACCTCTCTATTTTTTGATCAGTATCAAATAATTTGGTGATTACCAGTTTATAGCACTGTTTGAGATCTGGCTTGCCAGGCTCCCTTCATTCCCATTTCATTTCATTATTTCTCTTGAAATTTGTGACTTTTTTCTATATATAAATTTCATTATTATTTTTTCCTGTTCTATAAAGTAATCCTTTGGTAGTTTTATTAGTATAGCATCAAATAAACTAATTTAGGTAGCACTTTCATTTTTATTATAGTGGATCATCCTACTCGTGGGCAATTAATATTTTTCTAATTATTAAAGTCTATTTCTATGAACAGTTGTTTATATTTATTTTTATATAGTTCTTATGTGTATCTTGGAAGGCAGACTCCTAAGTATTTTATACATTTTGTAGTAGCTTTAAATGGAATTTCTTTCTCTGTGTCTTCCTGCTGGGTTTTATTCATATTATGTAGAAAGCTTAAGATTTGTGTGGATTTATTTTATATCCTGCAAGTTTGCTGAAGTTATTGTTTCAATTAATTGTTTAGTTGACTCTTTCGGGTTGTTTAGGTACACTATCATGCTGTCTGTAAAAACTGATCATTTTGTTTCTTATTTACCTATGGCTATTCCCTCAGTTTCTTTTCCTTGTCTTGTCATGATTGCCAGAATCTATAATACTATGTCAAATAGAAATAGTCACAATGGACATTTTTGTTTCACCCTTGAATGAATTGGAAAGGATTCTAGTTATTCTCCATTATATGTAATAGTACCTCTTGTTTATAGATATATGTTATATATCATTTTAAGGAAAGGTTCATTTATTGCTATATTTTCTAGTGTGTTTTTTTAAACAGAAATGGGTGATGTATTTTGTCAAGGCTTTTCCAGTATCTATTGATATTATAATTTTTGACTGTATTATTAATATAATTGTTTATAATTTTCCTAATATTAAACCAATCCTGTATTCCCTGTATACATCAAATTTGGTCATAGTGTGTAATCTTCGTGATGATGATGATGATGACAACTAACATATATATAGCACTTACTATGTGCCAGGCACTGTGCTAAGCGCTTTACATTAATTATCTCATTTAGTCCTTATACAACCCAAGGATGTAGATGCTATTATTATCCCATTTTTACAGATGGAAAACTGAGGCAAACAGAGGTGAAGTGATTTGGCCAGGGACACATCGATTTGTAAATATCTGAGGTTGGATTTGAACCTTGGTCTTCCTGACTTTAGGCTCAGTGCTCTATCCACTGAACATTGTTTTTGCTGTTTTTTTTAAAAATAATTTTAAGTCGTGTTTGATTCTTTGTGACTTTTTTGGGGGGGGCAAAGATACTAGAGTGGTTTGTCATTTCCTTCTCCAGCTAATTTTACAGATGAGGAAACTGAGGCAAGATTTGAACTCAGTTCTGACTCTAGGCCTGGTTTTCTATCCATTGTACCATCTAGCTGCCCAAATATGGTTTTTAGTTCTTTGCTAATTTTTTATTTAACATTTTTGTATCTCTGTTCATTAGGAATATTGGTTTATTGTCCCCCCTCCCCATTTTGACTTTCCTTCATTTATTTATCAAGGGATATCTATATCTTTATCTATATATCTTTATCATGAAAGGAATTTGGTGGTATCTCTTCTTTTGTTGTTTTTGCAAACAATGTAGTACTAGAATTAATTGTTCTGTGAATGTTTGATGGAATGCACTTGTGAATCCATCTGGTCCTGGAACTTTTTTCTTTGGAAATTTATTTATGATGTGTTCAATTTCTTCCTTTGAAATTGGGTTGTTTAAATTCTCTATTTCTTATCCTGTCAATTTGGATATTTTATATTTTTAAAACAAATATTCACTTATTTCATTTAAATTGTTGGTTTTATTGGAATGTAATTGAATAAAATTGTTTCTAATAATATCCTTTGTTTCTGTTTCATTTCTTATATTTTCCCTTTTTATTTTTGATACTGGTAATTTGGTTTTCCTCTTTTTAATACAATTAGCTAGTGGTTTATTTATTTATAGGTTTAAAATAAACCAACTCCTGATTTTATTAACTACTCAAATGATTTTTTTGTTTCAGTGTTGTTCATTCTTTTTTTAATTTTCAGGATTTCTGTTTTGGTATTTAATTGGTTTTAAAATAAATTTATTGGCTTTCTAGTTTTTGTTGTTGTATTCTCAAGTCATCAATCTGTCCTTTCCTTTCCTTTGTTTATTTGTTTGTTCGTTAATAAAGTAGGTTAGAGATATAAATTTTCTTCTAAGGACTGCTTTGGTCTCATCCCCCAAACAGGAATGTTACCACATTGTTGTCATCATCTTTGTTGAAATTATGTATCATTTCTATGATTTGTCCTTTTGACTTGTTCTATGACTTGTTTAGTTTCCCGTTGATTTTTAATACTTTTCTTCCACCAGCCCTTTATTTAACTTGATTTTTATTGCATTGCAATCAGTAAAAGATGTGTATAACATTTCTGTTTTCTACATTTGTTCATGAGGTTTATATATTCTAAGACAAGATCAATTTTTGTAAAGGTAACATCTCTAGCTGTAAAAATACATATACTCCTTTTTTATTTCTATTCAGTAATTGCCTAAAGTATATTATATCAAATTTTTCTGAAGTTCCATATCAAGTCTCTCCTTAATTTCTTTCTTATTAATTTTTTTGGTTAAATGTATTCAGTACTGACAGGGAAATTTGAGGTCCCCCTCTATTACAGTTTTATTGTCTATTTCTCCCAGCAATTTGTTTAGTTTTTCCTTTAAGTTATGCTGTTGACTGCATATATTAAATATTGAAATCAATTCATTGTCTATATCACATTTCAGTAAAATGTAGTTTCCCTCTTTATCTCTTTTACTTAAATCTGTTTTGGCTGCCATCTTGTCTGAAATCATAATTGCTAGCTCTGTTTTTTGTGTGTGTGTGTGTTCAGATGAAGTATAGTATATTTTTCTTGTACCCATTATTTTAACTCCATTGAATCTTTGTTTCAGGTTGTTTCTTGTAAATGATGTGTTGTTGCATTTTGCTTTCTAATCCAGTCTGCTAACCAATTCTGTTCACCCTTGTGATGGTTATCTCTCCATCCTATTCTCTTATACTTTTTTTCTCTACAGTGTTCACTACCCATTCATTTCAAGTTATTACCATTTCTCTTTTCCCCCTTTAACCTTATCTTTATTATCCTCTCTACAAATGCTAAGTAAAAGTTAGCTGCAATGATGATTCAAGCTTCTGAGATGATGTTTCCTTAACTGGCCCTTACAGTGTTACTGGGGACAGCTAAGTGGCACAGTGGACAGAGTGCTGGCCCTAGAGTCAGGAATCTTTGTGAATTAGAATCTGGTTGTAGAAACTTACTAGCTGTGTGATCCTGGGCAAGTCATTTCACTTGGTTTCCTTCAGTTTCATCATCTATGAAATGAGCTATAGAAGGAAATGGTGAACCACTCCAGTATCTTTGCCTAGAAAACCCCAAAGAGTGGCATAGAGAATTGAATATGCCTGAAAAATGACTGAACAAACAACTGAAATAGTGTTTTTATAGATGTTAATGTAAAAAGAGAGCAAAATAGCCATGTGTGACTTATTTGCGACAGGATAGTACAGTTTAAAGGAGTCTGGTTACTTGATTGCCTTTTTCTACTTGTCTTTATTTGCTGAGCCAGCATGAACTGGCTGTCAAGAGTCAGTTGTTAAATTTTCAGCATGAGCATTTATACCTTGGAAATTAGTAAATACTACAAGTCAGGGCTTGATTTATTGTTCTGTTGATTGTCTAGACTTAAGAAAATGATGGAGAAAATATTAATGATGCAAATTAAATTTGAAAGTGTGTTGTACATTTTCAGAGCTCTGGTTGTTAAACATTTACCAGCACTTTCCTGGTTGTGTGCCCCCCGAGGTAAGTTTCATGTACTGGGCTGTAATGAAAGCTGCTAGAGGTAATGAGTTTGGAGCATAAGACAGGGCTTAGTAATGATGGTGTGGTTTCACAAGGACAACTTGAACCTGTGCCTTCTGAACTCTTATTTTTTTTCCCTGAGTCATGCCTGTGTCTGAGGTCTTTGGTTATTGGATCTTGACAATAAACATACATTTCTTATCCCCAGAAGTAGATTTTAAGTTCCTTGAAAACAAGCAATAGGGGTTGGGATCATAGATCTTGAGGTAGAAGGGACTTCAGAGGCCAAATAGTACATTCTTTTTATTTTAGAGATGAGGAAACTGAGGTCCAGGAAAAATAAGTGACTTGGCCAAAAGTCACACAGGTAGGTAAGTGTTAGGGATAGGATCTGAACCCAGATTCTCTGACTCTAGAGCTAGGACTCTTTCCATCATACTATCAGGGATAATTACTTGCACATAGGTGTTTAACAATTGATTAATATTGGGTTCTCTGATAAGTATGTGACCTTGAAGATGACTGTTCCCACATTTCATCAACTGTAAAATTAGGATCATAAAATCTCAGTTTTATAAAATTAAATTTAAAATAAAATTAAAATTTTAGTATAATTTTCCATGAAATTAGGCCTTCAATCAAACCTAAAATGTGAATATAAAATCAAACGATTTAATTCCTCTTAGTAGCTAAGATGATTACATAAATAACTAGCTAGGTGGCTTAGTGGGAGGAGTCCTGGAAACTGAGTCAGGAAGACCTGAGTTAAAATTTTACTCCAGACACTTTCCAGTTATGTGACCCCGGGCAAGGCACTTAACTTCTCTATCTGTCCCAGTTTCCTTATCTTTAAAATGGGGATAATAATACTTTGTAAGGTTGCTGTGAAGATAAAATGAGATAATATTTGTAAAGGGATTTGAAATTATTAAGCACAAGCTATTATGCTAGCTATAAGTATGAATTTAAAAGCTAGAGGTACAAAATTTTCTCTCCTCTTGACACTGTCTTCCTTGGCAGCCTCATTTAGTCTCTGTGTTTCATTTATCTGCTCTCTTCAGTGATTCTCAAACTTGTATGTCTGGCCTGACTTTCCCAGTTGACTGTTGGATGTCTTACTTTAAACTCAACACATAGAAAAAACAAAAACCTAATCCTTCTAACTTACCACTTTCTACCATTCCTCCTGTGTTGGTTAGCTGTTGGCCTTTGTAATTGAAAAGGACCAAAGTGACTTCACTACGCTGAAGTCAAGGTGTACTGTGTCTGACCATAGATGATCAGACCAATAAGAGTTTGGCAGACTCTACCACAGGTCAAGCACAAACAGTAGACGTGAACATTTGGAATGGAGATGTCTCTAACTTTGTGCGTCTCACATTTCTTTTGAGCTACTGCAGTTCTGTTTTGCTCATAGAGCGCAGCGCCTTCTTTGATTTAGGCATGCTATGTTGGGTGGTCCTGTGCCAGTATCTCCCATGATATATAATTGATTCCAGATTTCTTTGGAGAGACCTATTCCTCCAAAGACCTTAGGGCTGAAACCACAAAGTCATAGCTTTGGTTCTTCCCCTCATTCCCTGCAATCAAGTTCTGTTTATTACACAGGTAATTTTGAATATTTTCATAAACACCTCCTCTTTTATTTCCACTGCCACCCATTCCCATAATTCATTTCTTCTCACTTAGAATATTTCAGTAGATTTCTGACTGATCTCCTTACCTATATATAGCTTTGGTCATGTTACTTCTCTGTTCCTTGTGGTCTATAAAATTAAGTCCAGATTCCTCAGTCTAGCATTCAAATCCCTTTATGGTCTGACTCCAAATTGTCTTTCTATCTTCATCTCTACTTTTCCCCTTTTTGCATACTATAGGAAGGTAAGGAGGTGTGTGGGTAGGAAGGGAAGTTAGATTTGGAGTCAAAGAACCTGGGTATGAATCCTGGTTATGCCACTTATTACTGGTATAATCTCTGGCAAGTAACTTCTCTGGGCCCCTGTTTCTTCATCTGAGAAAAGAAGGGAATTGGAGGAAAGGACTCCTGCTTTTCTCTCCACATCTATGGTTTATGATCTGTTCTCTGAACACATTTTGTGATTTACCATCCTGTGTCTTTGTTCATGCCAATACTGTTCCTTCTACCTGGCATGCCATACTTCTTTTTTCTACTTGTTGAAATGCTATGCAATGTTTTAAGATGAGGCTCCCAGAATTGATCACAATCTACTTTGTATTTTATGCTTCTTACTCATCTTTGCATTCATAGCACCTGGCACAGTGATAGGTACCTCAGTTTGTTGAAAGATTGAATAAAGAATTGTCACAATAAACCAGTTTTAAATTCCATGATACATTTTCTGTAATTATAAAACACTTGATTTTCTAAAAGCAGAAATCAATAAAAATCATCATCAAGAATTGAATACTAGCTGAATACATCAACTTCAATGCAGAACTAAATTTTTTTTTCTGGATTCTATGTCTTTTTATAAACCAATTGACCTGAGTTTTTCCTGCATTAGTGGAATCCCCAATGTGGCTTACAGCTTTGTGGTCCCTCTGGGGCTATCTATTACCCACACAGAAACATTATCATCCATAATTCTTTTTAAAAACCAAATAAAATTTACTGCAAGATACCTGATCTGCATATTTCCTCTTCAGATATAAGCATGTCCACATCTTCCTTGAATTTTCAGCTCTTTACAGGGTTTGCTTCTTTTACAATATTCACACACTTGTGGTTCAGATTTACACCTCTGGTAGGTAGGAACAACATGCTGCTATCCCGATGAGAAAGGGATTAAAAAACCCCACAGGGATCTATGAATAGCTTTAGACTATTCGTGCTTCAACTAAATTAGTATATAGCTATGCAATGAACTGAGGTACACATTTCATAGTTTAGTTTGTAGCTGTCCCATTGGGGGTCTCTAGGGTGTTGCAGTGGATAGAGTGCTTAGGGAGGCCTGGAGCCAGGAAACCCTAAGTTCAAATCTGGTCTCAGACACTTACTGGCTGTGTGACCCTGGGCAAATCACTTAGCCTCCATTTACCTCAATTTCCTAATTGTAAAATGGGGATAGTAATGGCATCTACTTCCCAGGGTTGTTGTGAGGATCAAATGAGATAATAGTTATAAAGTGTTTAGCACAATACCTGGCACATAATAGGTGCTTAATAAATGCATATTTCCTTTTTCCTTTCCTCTTCTTGTGACCAATGATGGCAAGAGAAATTATTTCTTCTGGAAAGTATGGCTACATCCCTGTGAACATCTTTGTGCCTGGTTAAATCCAATGCGAAGAAGAGAAGAGGCGTTCAGGAACTGCATTCTCAAGAGTCTGATTCCTATTTTCATCCCTTCTTCCTAAGTGATATCATCACTGGGGTATCGTTTCTGCAAGCCAGTTGCAGCTTGAAGAACATACTGTATGTCTATGACTTTCCTGGTGAAATCAAGGCTTGTTATGTCCTGGGTGTCCTCTCCCTGTTGTTTTTCCAGCTAAGTGGTGTTTGCTGGGTTTGTTGCTTAGGTAACATGCCTAAGCCCCTCATGTGTGCTGTGAACTGATGATAAAATACCAAGTGGTATGGAAAAGGATCTGACAAATTGATAACCACTGGATTTTCTCATCTAGGTAAAAAAAAAATCACCATACCCAAAAGTTCATTCTGTAATAATAATAACAACAAAAACAACAATAACTAAGATTTGCCTAGCACTTTATGGATGTAATCTCATTTTATCCTCACAACCATTCTGGCAGGTAGATTACAATCCCTGTTTTACAGTTAAAGAAACTAAAAGTGCCTGATTTTCCCGGGCTCTCACACCTGAACAGAATTCAAACTCAAGTCTTCCTGACTAGAGTCCAGCACTGTATCCACCATGCCACCTAGCTGCCTTTGCAAAAAAGGCAAGTCATAAAATTGTTTCAACTCAAGAATAATGAAAGACGAAGCATTCTTCATCTTTTTTTGTGCATGTCATGGGCTCCTTTAGCAGAATGGTGATGCTTCTCTGCCCTTCTTCACAATCATGTTTTTAAATGCATAAAACAAAATATGAAGGCTTTCAAATGAAGCCAGTTATATTGAAATGCAGTCATCAAAATATTTTTAACTTATTAAAAATAAGTTCTTGGACTCTAGGTTAAAAACTCCCATTTGAGAGGGTTTAAAAAAACTTATCTAATCAAAGGCAAAATTTTCAACGAAAACCCCAACTGAGTTGCATCAAAAAGACCAGATTCAGGTGAAACAGAAGTAAACGTGACTTTTAATAAAAATGGCGCCTTCTGCAGGCTTTCAGACACGGCATTGCAATTAAAAGGGAGACAATATGCACTCTCAGCAGAAGATCTCCCTCATTTCTAATGGGAATGTAAAGTCAATCAATAAAACTTCAGCCATATTGTTTGGTCTTGGCAAATGTTAGATAAATAGAAGTTCCCTGGAAAATAGATCAGGGATAACTGTAAAAGCCATTTGGCTCATCTCTCAAGTCTTTTAATGTAAATCTCATTCCTTCTCTTACTCTTACTCATTACTTCTCTTTTCCCTCTTATATGTATCCCTAACACTGCAATGCTTGTCAGTTTTATTTTATCTTCCAAACTCTCTATATAATGGAGGCAGTTAGCTAGTGTTATGGATAACCCCCGGATTCAGACAGTAGTCAGGAAAACCTAAGTTTAAGGCCAGCCTCAGACCCTTACTCACCATGACCCTGGGCTTATTATTGAAACCTTCCAGTTTGCTTGGCTCATTTGGGGTTGTAGTAAGGATCAAATGAGATAATTTATTGCTATATAGATGTTGTTATTGTCATCATGATCATTGTTGTTATATCTATCTATGTGCTCAGATTCATGAGTGCTTCTTTTCTAACCAGAAGAAAACGCTGTCAATAACATCCATAACCTTAAATGCTATCAACCTGAAGCCTTATTCCTAGTAGCCATAGGCCTCTAGAATTACCCTTGTCAGATCCAGGAAAACAACCGCCCTTCCCAGCAGTTTTCTTTTCTATCTCTGAACTTCTGTATCACAGCCTTTCCAGGGCTTGGAGTAATGGCGTGACAATTGCGTAGTGTTCCCTCTTCCCACACAATTCTGTTTCAAAGGGTCGGGGTGACCTACAGCATGACAAAATAAGCTCGTGGCATGGTTCAGCCAGATGTCCTCTGAGATGCTAAGAAAAGGAGTAAAGGTGTCACAGTGTCATAAATGAACCACCAAAATGAGCCATAAATGACAGCCATGGGAGAGACTTTCCTGTTCAGTGGAGGACTGCCTCTTCCTCCTGAAATCATCTTAGGCCATCTGAACTCACTAAGTATCTTATCACTTGGGTCAATCACGTAAAAGGCTAAAGGTCCAAAGGTCTGGAAATTAGGGTTTTCCTAAGAGAAGAATTTAATGAAAAATGGAAAACAACACATTTCAAGACCATTGAACTGTGCATTTTAATTTTATATATATATATTTTTTTACATGTGGAAGGCTCCTGGCCTCTTAAACCTGTTATGTCTATGGCATTTTGGGGCTTTGAAAATTCTGAGGATGGATTAGTATTTTTTTACAGGTTGGGAGGTATATTTTAAAGGTATAGGCACACTTTACCCCATCATCTTTCATGAATCACTGTGCATATAACATTGAGCCCAAGACCTACAAGTGGGAAAGCAAATCTGCCCTTCCAATGCAGTCTGTTAGAGCTAATTAATCTGATAAACTCTTCCAATAACAAAATCAGCCCTCAGCATCCTTGCTTACTGTCCCTAATGTATTCTTACAATCCATGGGCAACTTCTTGCTTGGGTTTGAATTTCTCCTCAAATATTTTCTGTTTTTGTGACCCTGGGCAAATCACTTGACCTCTCTCATTGTCACCATAATCATCTATAAAATGGGGGAAATAGTACCTGTAGCATTGTAGGATGACATATATAAAGTACTTTGCAAACCTGAAAGTGCGATGTAAAAGCAAGTTGTAATTTATTATTGTTACCAAAAAATCCTACTCTGATACCTCATTGTGACTCTAGATAGCCCGGGGTTATTTTTTTAAATTTAATTTTATTTCAATGAACAAAAATCTGTTTCCTCCCCCTGAAAAAGAAAAAAGAAAGAAAACTTTTGTAATAAATATGTGTATTCGAACAAAACAAATCCCCACATTGACCATTTACAAAAAAGACCTCTCATTCTGCAGCTTGCTTCCATTACTGCATGGTTCTTCATCATTTCTCTGGGATCATGGTTGGTTATTGCTTTGATTAGAGTTCTTAAGTTTTTCAAAGTTATATATCTTAATAATTTTGTTATAATAATAACTAGCACTTATATAGCACTTTGAGGTTTGCAAAGCAATATACACATGTTATCTCATTTGATCTCCTAATAAACTGTGAGGTGGATGTTATTGTTGTCCCCACTTTACAATTACAGCAACTGAGCCTGGGAGAGGCTGAGTGACTTGCCCAGAGTCACATATTAGTAAGGTCCGAGTCAGAATTGGAACTCAGGTCTTCTTGAGTTCCTTGAGTTCTTCTTACCCATACCATCTAGCTGCCTTGCAGAAATTGTTTTCTGGTTCTTCTCATTTCACTCTGCATCAGTTCATATAAGTCTTCCTAAGTTTCTTTGAAACAATCGACTTCATTATTTCTTATAGCACAATAGCCTCAAATGGTACAAATAACAACCCATCCATGCCTTCTCATACTATGTCATTTTTATCTTTGTTAATTCAGTCAGTCAAAAAGCTCTTTATTAAACACTGAGTTCCTGACAATTACAGCTGCCTCAAAGTGATATCAGCTGCCTTGGGAGGCAGTAGTCCTCTCCCTGGAGGTCTTCAAGTAGAGACTGTGTCACTACTTGCTGATGATGCTCTGGGGAGGATGGTTGGTCAGGAACATGTTGTTCTAGATGGTTGCTGTAGTTTTTTCCAACTCTGAAATTCTGTGATTCTTAGTATCTCAAAGGAAGAGAATATCCCTTCTTTCAAGCCCTGTAATGCCTCTTTTAACATGAGCCCACTCCTCAAGATCCTCTAGGTTGTCTCCAAACACTCCTACTTTGTTGAGTCAGATTACTGTAGCTGGGAGGGACCTTAGAGACCATCTAATTCATATCCCTTTTATGGAAGATAAAACTAAGGCCCAGAGGTTAAGTACTTCCCCTGAAGTGAAATAAATAAGAGAAATGGTATTTGAGCTCAGATTATCTAACTCCAAATATGGTGTTCTTTCTGCACACCATGCTATTCATTCATTCATTCATTCATTCATCATTCATTCATTCATCAACCTATTCATCCATACTGTTCAAGTAACTCCTATGTGATGACACTGTTGTAGGTATTAGTGGAGAGACAAAGACAATTGAGACATGTTCTTTGCTCTTGCAGAGCTGCACTCTAGCTGCTAGATGGTGCAGTGCATAGAGCGACAGCCTGGAGTCAGGGAGACTTGAGTTCAAATTTGGCCTCAGACACATACTAGCTCTGTGACCCTGGACAAGTTACTTATCCCTGTTTGCTTCAGCTTCCTCATTTGTAAAATGAACTGGAGAAAGAAATGGTAAACCACTGCCCTATCTTTGCCAAGAAAACCCCAAATGATGTCATGAAGAATTGGACACAATTGAAACAACTGAGCAACAACAACAAGAGGTCATATGACACATTTATTTTTTATTCTTACCTACGATTTCATTGGTGTGGGGAACTCTTGATATACAAATTTCCTCTACTAATTTTAGGCAGCTGCTCATCTGTAGCTTATAGTCTTAGAAAGTTCCCTGGGGCACTTAATTGCCATGCTAGCACAGGCAGAGGCAAGATATGATGGCAGAGACTAATGTAGCAGCTAGGAAATTACTGAGTGGATACCAGAGTATAAGCCAGTGGGTTAGGTGCGTGCCCTGCTGGCATGTAGGGACTGGTATGTGCGTGTGAATGGTGGTGAGTAAGAGACCTCTGATGTTAATTCAAAAGGGTGTTACCCTGTCAGGCTTTGTGATGAATTGGCCTGTGGGGACAGCTGAAATCACTTTTCCAGTGTTGCATTTTTCATATTTTGGGGAGTTTTTGAGAGTTAGAGAGGACATCTTGTAGGTTACATGCTATAGAACTCCTAATGGTATCCTACTAAGAAATCTCACGTCCTTTTCCTATACTTTAGGATTACTAGTCAATATTTGTTCACCAATGGAACACTTTCTCCTTGAAATTACAATTTTGGTTTCTAGGAAAATGTAATACCTTGACTCTCTTTCCACCCCTCTCTGACCACTCCATTGTGTTTCCTTTGATGATTCTTTCTTTTTTCCACTCCATTAATGTGAATGTTTCTTCACTCCTTACTCTCTTTCTCACCCTCTGCCCCTGATGCAATCAGTCATCTAGTCCTGTGGTTTATACCTTCTTAATATCTCTTGCATACACCTCCTTCTTTTCCCCTGACATTTCACAACCTTGGTGCGGGTTCCTTGTCACCTCATGCCTGGACCATCGTAATAATCTGTTAGTTGGTTTCCCTGCCTCAAGTCACTCCCTACTCTGGTTCATCCTCTATTCAGCTATCATATTGATCTTCCTAAATTCCAAGTCTGACCACAACTCTCAAGTGGATCCCTATTTCCTTTAGGATCAAATATAAAATTCTTTATTTGGCTTTTAAAGCCTTCTATAACCTTCTTATATTTCCATAACCTTCTTATATTTCCAGTCTTCTTATATTTTAATCCTCATCCCCGTCTTTCAGTCCTGATGTACTTGGAGATCCATTGACACTGGACTCCTTGTTGTTCCTTGATCAGTACACTTCATCTCGCAACTGGGCATTTCTATTTGCTTCCCTTCACCCCCCATGCCTGGAACCTTCTTCCTCCTTATCTCTGCCCCTTAGTTTATTTGACTTCTTTCAAATCTCAGCTAAAGTCCTTTCTTCTGCAAGAAGCCTTTCTTCATCCTCTTTAATGCAAGTGCCTTCCATCTATTGATTATCTCAAATTCATCCTGTGTATATAATTTGCTCATACATAGCTTTTTTGCATGTTGCTGCCCCTATATTGTGAGCTCCTCAAGAAGCAAGGATTGCATTTTGTCTTTCTTTGTATCACCAGCACTTAGCATAGTTCCTGGAAAACAGAAAACACTTAATAAATGCTAGTTGACTGACCCTCTGACTATAATTCTATCCTTAGCTTGCTTTCTTTTTATTTTCCTACAGTTTCACTTTTTTTGAGATAATGAGTTCCTAGAGTTTTCATTCTAACTTCTATGCGTTTGACTCCCAAATCTACCTCTAGCCTTTTACTTCTTCCTTAACTTCTAACATCCTGCTTAGCACCTTTACTTAAATGAACTATCAGTACTTAAAACTCAATATGCCCTTAATTAAATATAATATAAATATATTATTAATTAAATATAATATAAATCAGCACTTGCTATTGATTTCCATTTCTGTTAATGACAGGGTCTCCAAATCACAAAATCTTGAAACTTTATAGTTATTTTTGGCCCCCTTCATGTCAAACCAGTCACCATGTCCTGGTGATTCTAATTTTTTATGTCTCTCAAACCTGTCACTTTTATTCTAGACACACTACCTTAGGTCAGGTTGTCATTTTCTCTGACCTAGACTATTGAAATGACCCCTTGCCCCAACCTGTTCTCACTTCTAACCTTTTCCCATCTTTGCATCATACCAGATAAATTCTCTCCAAACAAATTCTGATCATGTTACATCTCCTTGTGCCCCCACTCTCAACTAAAAAAACTTCATGGACTTCTTACTGTCTCCCAAAGAATGTCCCAAATCCTAAATCTAGAATTTAAGCACTTTTAGAATTTAGCTTCTACCTACCTTTCCAGACTGGCTTTCCATGGCCTAGAATGAACAAGCATTTCTAAGTTCTTATTATGTGCAAGCTGTGTTTTAGATGCTGTGGATACAAAGATGAAAAAAATGTCACAGTCTCTGCCATTTCTTATGCATTGTCTTTCCCAGAGCATCCTCTTCACTTTCCCACCTCCACAATTTTGCTAATGATGTCCCTTTTAGCTGTGTTGGAAGGAAGTCTAATTCTCTATATCAAAATCCATTCCATAGTTCAGAGTCTACTGAAATACTATATCCCTAAAAATTATTTATATTGCTTTTATTGTTGTTAAGTTGTTTTCAGTAGTGTCTGACTCTTTGTGACCCCATTTGGGATTTTCTTGGCAAAGACACTGGAGTGGCTTGCCATTTCCTTCTTCATCTCATTTTACAAATGAGAAATCTGAGGCAAACAGGGTTGTGACTTGCCCAGGGTCATACAGCTAGTCCGAGGCCAGATTTGAAATAAAGAACATCAGTCTTCCCAATTCCAACCCTAGTGCTCTATCCATTGAACCACCTAGCTGCCTATCTTTTATTTTTATATCACCTTAGCTGCTAAATGCACACCTACTTCTTCTTTGGTTAGACAGACATCTGTTATAACAAAGAATTTTTTAAAAAGAAAGAGAAAAGCAGTTCAAAAAACTGAACAGCACATTGACTGAACCTGAAAGTAGATACAATATTTTGCACCCATAGTCCCCCACCTGTGCAAAGAAGAGAGTAAAGTTCATTTCCCTACCTCTTCCTTAGTGCTAAAGGTTCAGTTTCATCTTATTGCTCTTTCTCTTTATATTTTTATAATGATTGAGCATAGTGTTTTCTTGGTTCTGCATGTTTCATTTTGTATCAGTTCATGTAAGTATTTGCATTTTTTAAAAAATCTTTATGTTTATGTTTCTTACAGCACAGTCACATTCTTTTACATTTATGTATCACAGTTTTAACTGTGTCTGAATTGATGGAAATCTACTTTGTTTCCCATTCTTAGCACCCTATAAAACATGCTGCTATGAATATTTTAGTGTATATGATACCTTATTTTCTATCTTTGACCTCCTTAGTGAATCCTAGTAGTATTTTTCGGTCAAAAGGAATGTACATTTTAGCCACTTTTTCTTTAGCATAATGCCAAATTGCTTTCCAGAGTGTTTTGATTAATCCATGGTGATTCCAACAGTGAATTATTATTCCTGTCTTTTATAGCTTCTCCAGTATCTACTATTTCTGTCTTTTGTCATCTTTGCACATTTTCTGTGTGTGAGGTGAAACCTAAGAGTTCTTTTGGTTTGCATTTCTCTCATTTCTCATGATTTAGAGCAATCTTTTACACATTTGTGGGTAGTTTGCAACTCTTTTGACAACTATTTGTTTATGTCCTTTGACTCTTTATCTAATGGGGAATAGCAATTTGTCTTATAAAATAACATTTGATCCATGACACCTACCTAAGACATTGCACCCTGTCAGAAATAACATTGCTTCTCTGAACTAACTTAACACTGTTTACCTCTTTTACAATTATTATCCCATTTTGCCTTTATGTGCATCATTTCCTTTGTAAGTTTTTAAGCTCCTTGAGGTAAAGACTGGACCTTACTCATATTCATTATTTCATAAAGTACCTGATATGCCTTCCACCTAATAATCACTAAACAATTGTTTAGTGAAGAACATAAGGAAATAAAATTATTGACCAATCACAGTGTGTTTCCCAGAAAAGAGTAATATGAAATTCAAGGGGAGTTTATCTTCTTAGATACATTTGATTGCTTACATTTCTCTTTTTTAGATTTATATTTTGAAGATGGTTTTATTTAAAGTCCTTGAAAATTAGACAAGGTATCTCCCACATGCATCATAGTATACTCTATCACTGATGCTACTACTAAAATAATTTTGTTCAACAATTATTGAGTATTGACATGAGACAAGGCGGTCAGCAGGGAAATATATATTCATATTAGATGTTCACCATTGTCAGATGATATCTTGCATAAATACAACAAAAAGCAGGATTTTCTACTGATATCATGACTCTTCAAACGTTCTTATTGTCTTTCTCTTATTGTTTACTGAACTCAAAACCTGGTCAATTCATTTAACCTGCCTAGGCTTTGTTTCCTTATCTAGAAAATAAAAAGTGTAGCTAGGGAAGCTCTAACACCACTTCTGGTTCTGAACCTTACTAATACATTTCATTGGAAGACATAGTAATGCAAAAAGTGACTGGCTGATCCATCCTGAGAGGAAAAACAAAATGGATGAAAAATGTATGTTGTTCAGACAATGACAGACATCTCTTTTCTTCTGATAACCAATTTTTGTTTTTTAAACTCAAAAAGTTTTTATTTTATAATTATTCTTTAAATGAGCATATTTATCCACTCATTATATTTTTTTAATATTTGTCTTATCCTTTGAAAGATTTCTAGAGCCATCACCTTCTCTCTGAATTTCTATTAGTTTTCTCAGTTCAAATTTGATCTTGACTTTTCAAACAGATACACCATGGAAAGGCTAAATAGGATGGCCAAGCTTTCATATGTCTTCTTCAATCCTTCCTAGGATAAGCTTGTTGATGGCTTTTATCAAGTCATTACATTACAAATAAGCCAAAGGCAATGGAAAAACTCATGGTTGGCATAAACAGCCTGAAGGAATGTTGCGAAGCATGATTTTCATAGGGAAAATGAACTAAGACATGTTAATACAAATAGGACATATATGACCAGAAAAGGAATTAGGTCATAAAACTAGAAGTAGCAAGAATAAGAAATAATAGATATAAAATCTGAGTGGTACCTGAGTACCTCAAGTAGACTTAAAATGAAGGCCTTCAACTTGTTGGGTAATATGATTTCATAGAGGAGAAAATATGGATAAAATTATACAAGATAAAAAAGGCATAGACGTATTATATAGGCTGTCCCTGTTGTTCATGACTTTTTATTCTGCATTTCTCCTATTACCCAGACAAATGCAGTTGTGCATTCACAAACAAAACTTCATGTTGTAGTGATATGTCTCCTGGAATACATATTCAAAAGCAGAAATTTATCTTTGACTGTAAGATAAATTCATATCTGTAATACCAGATGACTATCAATGTTCAGAAAATTAGGAAAGCTGACATGTCTTCTGAATCTCATTGCTTATTGAATTAACTTTTCTCTGGAGGAGATCTTAGTATATTAAAAATTGTTTGAAACAATTAGCTTTGGAGACAGTAGAGTAAAAAGAATGGCAAGTAACCACTTTGTTAATCTCAATAACAACAAAAAAAAAACCCAGTTAGATTTGCTAACATTCCCTAATCACAACAATACCCATCAGTTAGACAAACAATTGGATTGAGGAAAAAAATAGTCAACAGAGGTACAACTAATTTAGTAATAGATACATATTTTCTAGGACATAGATGCAGGCATGGGTCAGCTAGGTGGTGCAGTAGATGGAGTGCCAGTCCTTGGAGTCAAGAAGGCTCATCTTCCTAAGTTCAAATCTCGCTTCAGACACTTCCTAGCTGTGTGACCCTGGGTAAATCACTTAACCCTGTTTGCCTCAGTTTCCTCATCTATAAAATGAGCTGGAGAAAGAAATGGCACACCACTCTAGTATCTTTGCCAGGAAAACTCCAAGTGGGGTTACGAAGAGTCGGTCATGACTGAAAAACAACTGAACAACAACAGATACAGGCATATTAGGCTCTATACTCAGAGGCTTATATAATTGTACAAACCTTTCAGAAAGCCCCTACCATCCACTGTCTCACTGGGTGTTTGCATGTCTACCAGAGTGACCACTTTGACACTATTAATGATCAGTTTAGAAACAACCAATCATTTTAGGGAGAAAAATATTGGTTTATATAATTTTATTTCATTTAATCGATGGGTTGCTACTCTAACTCAAAGTAGCCTGTAATTTTGGTATTATGTAGACACTTTCTGAGCGTGTGGATGGGGCTTAACACAAAGAGATGGATTTAAGAATAGTGCATTTTAAAGAAATCTTAACTTTGCTATCCTGTAACAAAAAAGGCCAGGGATAGTTGCCTGACAAAAGTCCCCTTTTCTTTATGTTTAAACACCAGGTAATATTACCATCTGGATCCTATCCACCAAAGAATAAGGTCCTGGGAATTTCCCTGCTAACCCTAGCTAACCTCCCTAACCCCTCCTCTGATTCTAGAGGTAGTATTGGGGAAGTGCCAAACCCTGTATTCTACTCAGGGAGTAGATGGTCTTCTATTCCCCTATGGATAGATTTCAGGGGGTCTCTGATAGGAAGGAAATTACATCTCTGTTTTAACTGATCACTAACTAAAATTTAGCATTTCTTTCAATTATTTAAAAACCCTATTCTGAAAAGAAGTCCTTAGGCTTCGCCAGACTGCCAGAGGGGTCCATGACTCAAAAAACATTAAGAACTTTTGTCTTAGATCCTTACTTCTCCCAACCAGTATCTAGGCAGGCTCCAAACCTAGGAATTTTAGAAAAGACACAATTTTAGCTCCATTGTGGCTGATCTGGGAGTAAAAAAGTGTGACCCCAGTCCCAAAGCCCATGAGAGTCTAGGACTCTCCTCACTGGTGCAGAAAGATCAGTGTCCCACATCTGCTGAGTTACTTTGCTTCCAATGGGAGAATTCTTTCACTCTGTATTGTATGGTCTCTATTCTCCTATGCATACTTTCTTTGATTTCTGTTTTGCTGTAGTGTAGATAAATGGGTTTCTTTGCTATTTGCCATTTGTGTTCATTCTGAACTGGTATTTGGAGGGAAAGGGATATCTAAAGCTTGGGGTACTCCTTTCCCCTAGACTAATAATTAAGGAAGCAGATAGATATAACTCAAGCCTAGTCACCCCTCTCTCTGAAGAGAGCAGAATAACCAACCTTGTAGCCCCAACATCCTGCTTCTCTTCTTGGAAGGAAATAAAGTTTCTCTTGGCAAAGGGTGAGGGGAGAAGAGATGTCTTTTCTGCCTCCCTTCAAGCCATACATATTACATGTGGGTGGGGTAGTCAGCCTTGGTCCATGTGGGTAAAGTGACTTGCTCATGGTCACACAGCTAGGAAGTGTCTGAGGCCAGATGTGAACTCAGGAAGATGAGTCTTCCTGACTCCAGGCCCTGCACTCTATCCACTGCATCACTTAGCTGCCATTTTAGTAACATCATCCAAAAACCAGCCTAGCTAAAATCAGACAATTTCATTACCAGAAAACTGACTGCCATATAATGAATATTTCTGATCAGCCCATGAAAATATGTGCTAATTTGTAGAGAAAGTATTGACCCTGGGGAAATCATGGATCTTTTAAAATAGGGAAGTAAAAGACATAAATATATGTATATATTGTATTTCAAATCTATCTATCTGCATATATATATTATATCTATCCATGCGGCTAAATAGGAGTCAATCTGTCCCATGGTTATCTAACATATATAGGGCATTGTTTCCATATTTATTTTTTCAATTAATAAAGTTGTACCCTTATAGTTATAACTCCATGGGGTGTAACTACAAAATTTAAAATATTCTATTAAAATACATAAAGCAAAACAGCAGCAATTAAAACAACATTATGTGAAAAATATTAGTTTTAAAATGCCGCCTTATTGGGGAAGGGTAATTTGTATACATACATATATGTGTATATATGTTCATATATGAGTAGAGGAAATCTATAGAAACTTTTAATGATATTAAAAAATCATTGTTTATGTCATGGATATAAGATATGGATTTGTACCTTCCCCATTTTAACCTTCATCTTTTAACTTATCATGTAATCTCCCATTATTAAGCTTTAAACATCCTTTTATTTTACCATCATTAATTAGGTAATTCTCAAAGAGTCCCTGAGAGATGGGTCAATATTATCTTCTAATTAAGTATTTTTTTTAACCACTTGAACATAGTAATGGCACCAGGAGTATAGTTATATAAACCTAACAGTTGAATGCAGTCTTTCCTGAGGAGAGAAATATATCCCTTGTGTGTTACTATAGAACCATACTCATCCTGGATTTCTCAACTCTATAGGCAGGGCCCCAGTGTTCTGAAGTCAGAAAGGTTTGTATGTGTCTTTTCTGTTTGAGGAAAGTGTTTCAGGTTCTGGCATGAGTCAAGTCAGTGAAAGAAGAATAGGAGCTGGACTTGTGACTTCATTGGAATAGGTAATTCCATAAATGAGGAAATCCTCTCTGCTAATGCAGGAAGGTACCTTCTTCACAATCTACTTGATTGAGTTGCTTGGAACAGACAAGTCAGATTTGGGGCCTGCTGGCAAAACTCCTGGGACTGACTTGAACTAGATTAAAATGTAATTTGGAAATGTTTAATAAAATCAATAAAAATACAATGTAGATAATGCTGATTTATGGTTTTCTAAGTCAACATGTGACCTGCAGGGATCCATTTCTATTCTGAGTTTGATACCACTGCCTAGAGCACTCAGACATTCAGTGATTTGCTCAGGGTTCCGCAACTAGAAGGGTCAGAGGAGGTATTTGAACCTGGGTATTCTTGGTTCCAAGACTGGCTCCTTATCCACTATGCAGGTCATGAAACCTGTCAATTAAAGAAACATAGGTAAAATAATAAAGAGAAAGAGAAGCTATGCTGAGGTCAGCTCCTACTGCCTTGAGGGTGCTGATTGTTATATTTTCAGTTTGAACATTTACACCTTAGAAATCAACAAACACTACAAATAAAGGTTTGAGTTCATGTTTTGTTTATTGTTTAGTCTTAAGAAAGCCATGGGGAAAATGTTAATAATGGAGATTAAATTTAAGTGTGTTATATGTATAAGTTTTTTTCACCTTGGAAAGCCAATTGTTAAACATTTTCTAGCACACCTCCTTGTCTTAGATGATTTTAAGAGCATATAGTGTGGGGCAATGTATCCTGTAAGAAATCTGAGGGAAAAGAGATCTCGGTTGACCTTTGTAATCTAGATTGGCACCAGATAATTGCTAAACTCTACTTTTTTTGAGAACACAGGACCAGAGAGTATTGTCACTTTCTGTCAAAAGCAGCTCCAGTTAATTGTTTCTTGTTTAGTCTTAGCTTTATCAAATTTGTGTAAAACCTTTTTAATTTTATGTAATTGAAGTTATCCATTTTAACTTTTTTTTGTGATCCTCTATTCTTTTTTTGGTCATGAAATGTTCTTGTATCCATAGATCTTCCATTTTGAAATTTATATTCCGTTGGGGCAAAGCACTGGCAGTTAAGGGTATGATAATCCTATGTGGACAGAGGGAAGGGAAAGAAAGGAAGGAAGGAAGGAAGAAAGAAGGAAAGGAACAAAGAAAGATAAGAAAGAAAGAAAGAAAGAAAGAAAGAAAGAAAGAAAGAAAGAAAGAAAGGAAGGAAGGAAGGAAGGAAGGAAGGAAGGAAGGAAGGAAGGAAGGAAGGAAGGAAGGAAGAAGAAAGAAAGAAAGAAGAAAGAAAGAAAGAAAGAAAGCCATGTTGCCAACTGACCAATTCCAGTTTGGTCCCTAGCAGGCAGCTTCTTTCCGCTCACAGAGGTAATGCCATGACATGCAAGTGAATTGGATTTAAATAAGGGAGGGCCGTGCAAAGTCACCAGCCTCACTTTCTCTTGACTATGCATATTTGTTACAATAAATTTTATTTTTCTTTCCCTTTTTTTCCCAATGAGGTGGGAAATATACATATACATATATATATATATATATATATATATATATATGTGTGTGTGTGTGTGTGTGTGTGTGTGTGTGTGTGTGTGTGTGTGTGTATCTACATATATAAAGTATGCGCTTTTAGATGAAGTCATTCTATTCTTGGTTTTATTCAACTGTTTTACTTTGTTGCAAGAGCCTTCTCATGAAGTTGGAATAATCTATAAATGTTTGTAATTTAAAAAAATGATTAAACCATATATGTCAATGAAATTTTAAAAAATATATTAAAGAATCAGAATTCCTGAATTCTGTTCATAGCTCCATGCCTGCTTTGTTGTATTGTGTGGGGTAAGTCACTGGGTTATTGCTCTGTACGTTTCTCAAGAATAATTGTTGCCAGCAGATAATATTGGTAAAGTCCATGGATAGAAAGTGTTATACGTGGAAGAGAGGATGTATTGTCATGTCAGTAAAATGGGAATAATAGCATCACTTTGTAAAGTGCTTTGGGGCCCTTGGAGGAAAGATATTACTGAGTGTAAGTATAAAGTTACAAAGAAAACTCAAAATGAAGGATACTTTGGTGGCAACTGTTTTAATAACATGTTTCATGGGGACAGGTGGACTTGCAGTATTTCAGAAAAATGAATGTTGCTACTTAATGGCAAAAGCTGTCCAAGTGTAATCATTTTAGAGAATAGTTCTCTTCCTGGCCTGAGCTGGGCTGGAAAAAAGGCCTTGGTGATTCTCCAAACAGGTAGGGACTCTGCATGATGGGAATCACGATCCATCTCTGTCGATTCAACTCAACAAATTCGGTTCCACAAACATGTAAGGTGCTTGCTCCACCGAAGTTATATACACCCTTCATGGTCCAGCTCAGGTGTCATGCCTTCCATTGAACCTTTCCTGATTACCTCCAGCAAGAAGCAATTTCTTCTACTATTGAGACCACCTGGCAATTTGTTCTGGTCTCTGTCTGGGAATTTATAGGACAAACTGACTGCTTTCTTCATTTGAGCGTCTATCTGTAGAGGCATCTTGTCTCCCATTCTAGATCATTAGCTGCTTTGTAGAACAGTAGCCACCATTTTTATAGTTCTTTATGGTTTACAAAGCACTTTCCTTACCATGACCCTATGAGATGGGGTAGTGCCTGTTTATCACCCCCTTTTTTTCCAGACTTAGAAAGACAAAATGACTTGCTATGGCTACTTGCTATAACTTGTAAGTATCAGAGTCAGGATCTCAACCCAATCTTCTAGATTCTTAGTCCCACACTACCACCACTGCATTACATTTGTACTTATATCCTCAAGTCTAAGTACTGCATATTGTGCAGACTAGATGATCAATAACAGATGAGTAGAAACATCTACTTCCGGGTGGGGATCACAATTTGCTATGGCTCATGGATATCTGGCATTTTTATTGCTGACTTTATACCAGGTGTACTCACATCAAAGGTAACAACTTAAAGGCGGATACCTGCCTATATTGGAATTTCCATGATAACACCAACCTTTTTATTTTTTTTTAAGAAAGTAAAAACAATAAGTGAACACTTTCAGAAAGAAGAAAACAGAAAGTAGCTTTTGGGCCCACCCAAATCCTTAGTTTTTACCAGTGCTTAGGAGATGCTTTAGTTTTAGGAAGTGGAGTGATGGAGTGTTGATTTCTAGAATACCACCTTCCTGTCTTGAGCACAATATCAAAGGGAAGGAGGCCTTCCTGAGTGAGCTTCCTCCCATGCTGTGACTCACTGAAGGTCCATTATTAACCCCACCAATTCATGTCCAAGTGGCATCAATCACTTGGGTCACACAATGCCTGACTGTAAATTATGACATTATCTCTGAGTGGGAAGGTGATAATAATAATCATACAGAAAGAAGAAAGAAAGAAAGAAAAAGCTCCCAGCCTGGTCCCAGCAGGGTGAGGTCCTTAGCAAGACCTGTCATATTTGTTTTTAACATGAAAGACTTGGTTGTTCGCTTGCAGGTCCATACATCACTGGACCTGTCATGGGTTTCTGTAGGACCAGTTGACAGAGCTCAGAATGGCAGCTGCTGGGTGGCTTTGGGGAGCCTGACTCGAGGAACAGTTGCCGGGGTACAGGGACTGCAAGTATTCTGCTAGAGACTGACATCCTGTTGTGCTGTCCCGCCACTGCCCTCACTAAGTCACGACGAGAAGTAAACTGCTGTCACGGAGATGAAAGGCCCCCTTCCTCTGATCTCTCCACTACAAAATTACTTCAGTGCCACACTGTATTTTATGTCAATACTTATTTTATTTTTCAAAATTGAAAAAGATATAAGTACATTGTTCCCTGAATTCCTGATGCTCTGGGTAACCTAGCAACTCAGTATACCACATAGCACACAACACAATGTCATCATGCAATACATTCAACTTACAAGCCAGCAACACAGATTTCCCTTGCAGATGATTTAGATTAAATTGCCAGTTAATCATTCCTATTAATTTAAAAAAAAATAGCCCCTCCCTTTTCATTTCTTAACGCAAGAATTGTAGGGACTACTGCTTGGTTTTAATTGTGCAAAGGGGAGAAAGAGAGAGATTTGCAGTGCCTCTACATTCTCCAAGCTATTTGCATGGGATTTGGGTGGCCAGCAGCAGACTGGAGACTGATAATGACATAGAACAGGAGAACACATTCAGGCCACTTGGAAACCCTGCAAAATTCTCAAGTTCAAAATTGACTCACGGATACCACCTCTGGGAAGTCACTGGAAATAAGGGCTTATCCGCTGCAGTCAGGCCACTTAGTTATGCGGACACTGGCCCCAGATCATCACAGAGGTCTGCCAGGGAGCCCTCTGGAAAAGCTGGAATGAGTGAAAGGGTCAGGAAGAAGTTCAAGGAGCTTTCGTCTGAAAGGAGGGAGGGGAGCAAGGTCACGACGCAGAGCAAGGGACTTGACAGAAGAATAGAAGAGGTTGGGAGGAAAGGGATGGACAAGTGATCAAGAGAGTGAAACAGAGGCATTGGCAGAACAAAAGAGACAAGGGGAAATCATTGCAAAGAAGGGGGGAGAGCACCAAATACAAATAGGATAACAAAATGGGCAGTTATGGTGGCAGCAGTGGGGTGGGGGGAGGGAGGGGACGGGGATATTTTTGCTGTTGTTGTTTCTGGTAATGGAGAGGAATTTCTAAAGTCAGTGCTCTAAAGAACCATGTCCCCAAGCTAACGTGGAGAGCTCTATCTAGCTGGATGGATTGTCATTTTGACCTGTTCGCTGGCTTACTCACATCTTTGTATTTCCTAAGAAATTACCTACTGAGTTAAGAAAACACATTTTCATGATTGTTCCTTGTGAATAATTCACTGCTCCCTCTTTCTCCTCCTCCTCCCTCCCTCCAAAAGCAATCATGTTAATTTGGTGGCTTCTTTTCTGAGCCATTGGAACTTTAAGAAGCTTTCTTGACTGTCTTAGAACTCAGACCTCAAAAGAAGCCCTTAAACGCCATGCTGTTTCTCTCCTTAGCAAGTCACCTCAGTCTGAAGAACTAAGGGCCTTTCATTTTGAGTACGTCCTGCTGCTTTTTAATAATCTGCAAGTGAATTAGGCATTTTAGCCTCTAGGTTACAGCTGTTGCAAATAATGTTTTCTCCCAATCATGAAGAAAATATCTTAATACTTGGAGAAGCCAAGCAACCTGTTATACGAAAATGTGCCCAGTGTCCATCTAAATTGAATTAGCCTAATTTGCTGTTATCGATGGGAAGGTACTTCTGTAAATATTACTTTTTAGAGAGCACCTTTCACTTGTCCAACTGGCTAGCCTAGTTTTGTAAGCACTTTGGCATTTTGAAAGAGAAAGGACCTGGTGCTTGTGTATGGTGCTGATTAGGAGGCAGACCATGAGGTTAAACAATGGTGCCACTGAGGGCCACACCAGCTGGACCCTAAAGTATCATGGTAGTATAGCAACAGGTAGTGGAAGGCAGCCAGGTGGTGCAGTGGATAGAGTACTGGGCCTGAAGCCAAGAAGACTCATCTTCATGACTTCAGCTCTGGCCCCAGATACTTATTAGCTGTGTGATCCTGGACAAGTCACTTTACTCCATTTTCTCATCCATAAAATGAGCTGGAGAAGGAAATGGCAACTCACCCCAATGTCTTTGCTGAGAAAACTCCTCCAAAATGGGGTTACAAAGAGTCAGACATGACTGAAACAACTCAACAACAAATACACAATGGAGGGATAACAGGGTTAAAAAAATGTGAATATGAGGTTCAGGTTCTAGGCTAGATAGTCAAAGAGTAATCTGAATTCTCAAATCAACTGTACCCTGAATTCTATGTTTGAATTTATGAGATCAGATGTATGCTATCAAAGAGAGGGGCTGTCTCCTCGGTTGATTCTTCCCCTCCCACCCCACCCGTCTTGGAAGAATGGAAGTATGAATTTCAACCAAAAAAAACCCAAAAAGAAACACATTAGCATTTTTGTCTCCAAATGCATGTAAAAGCCAGACCACCCATGGGGACTGCGTTCTTGTCCAAGCTGCAGTGGAATGACCTGTGCACCGGAGGGTTTCTGTTGCTGAGGTGATGGGGTGTGAGGCTGGGCCAGACAACGACATTCTTAACGTTCAAGATTCTTGCGGGGGGGTGAGGGGGGGATCAGGGAAGGGAAGGTGATCAGGGAATACGTACTACCCAATGACTCAGAATAGTTCTGTTTAATTCTTCAAAGTATTTGATTTCAAAAAAAGTATTTCTTTAAGTTACAAGAAAAGGAGACGAACAGGATACTTCATTTAAAGATGTTAACATGACCAAGGATGTCACAGTTGTGTCTATATAGTGTTCGAACATAACAGTAAAAAGGAAGTTGAGTCAATCACAACATGGCTTCTGAATATTTAAACATTCAGCACCATCGGTGCCGTGGTGTCACGGAGCTGACGTTAGAAGTTCTGATTTGATACTTGCTGGCTGGGTGACCTTGGAAGTCAGTCAAGTCACTTAATCTACCTAGAACTTAGCTTCTTAATATAAAATGGGTATAATAATGCTTGAATTGGTTGGTTGTAGGGATTATGCAGGTGAGAAAACTGAAGTCCAGAGAGGTTAATTGACTTTCAAGAGCAGGATCCTATGTTTTGCCTGGATGTGTAGATCCAGCCAAAGGAAATTTTGTTCATTACAGATTCCACTTGGTGAGAAGCTAACTTTGGGTATGCCTTTCAAATGAAGAGCTCATGATAAGCAATGGATGCCATATATTCATTAAATTGAATCCCACCCTACAAAACTCAGGTTAAAAAAAGCAGTATTAGTGTCTCAAAAGCATCACAGAGCTGGAAAAGGAGCTCAGGGGTCATGAAATCATAGGTTTTAGGTTTAGAGCTAGAGTGGACCTTAGAGCTATTTAATCCCACCCCCTCATTTTGCAGATGATGAAACTGAGACCTCAAGGTAAATTGATTGTTCAAGATAGTTACTGGCTCTGCCACTTACTGGTATCACGGTACAATTTGGAATGTTCAAACTAGAAAAAAAAAACCCAAAGAAACCAAAAAACCAGGGAATAACTTTCTGCTACTCCTGCTTTCTCATCAAGACTGGTTTAAACCCATACTGGCACAACATGCAAGTTTTTACATATTGAAAAGAAAATTGCCTCCCCTTTTCCACAAAAGGCAATCATATGTCTGTGGACTCATCTGCTACCCTGTGTTGTGAAGACCCCAAAGGGATGTGGGATGAGAATGCTGGGGGAAAAAGACAGCAGCCCTGCAAAACAGACACTTCTATTTTGTATTTGGGGGGTCATGCAACAGTGGAGGAGGCATCTTAAAATCTAGGGTGACATTTACGTCAATCACTGTGCTATTTGTGAAAACAATTAACTGATGAAGACTGAAAGTACCTGATGTGAGTTGTCCAGATTTATAAGACACAAGGTGAAGTAAGCAAGATGGCCAATTCAGGTGAAATCATCCTTACTATTTCTTCAGTTACTTAGCATTTCAGGCAGAGAAATATTGTGGGAGTTTTTTTCCCCCTGAATTATCCAGGAAACTTAACATAGGCCTTTTATTTCCTTTCAAGTAAGCAACAGGCATCAAGGTGACCTTGCCTGGGGAAGAAATATATTTTTTTCTTTAAAAAGGAAACTAAAAAGTAATGTTATTCGTTTCAAATCAAAACAATAAAAACAGCAGAAAAATTAAATTAGGACATTAGAGATGGGGAAATATATGTGTATATTTAATATATATGATATATATGATAATACATTTGTATATATTCACACACATACATATATTTTCATGTTTCATGCTCCCTCCTCCCAAATTATTTGAACCCTGGTATTTGGAAAATTATCACATACAGTATATAATTATGGTATTTGGTATGTGAAAAATTCATGGCACTGTTAAAAATATACTTTTTTTGTTATTGAATTTCATTTAAAGATTTTATTTTGTCCTGAAAAAGAAGCTATGTCATAACTGGACTGTAGGTAACTTTTCATCATTTTCTTAATGTGCATCTGAATTGTATGAATCAAAAGACCAACTACTTAGTGTGTATGTAGATAATGAAGATCATCAATTCATATTGTTTTAAATTTTTTATTTAGGGTTTTTTATTTCTACATCACAAAGTAGTGCATGCTACTGGCCAAGGCAAAAACAGAATTCTGACTTCCAAACTCAAGCCTAATCTTGGGCCATGCTGTTATGAAAGTGTGTTATCTTCCTGATCTTTTCTTTATATACCATATAATTTCCCAGGGACTGATTGTTTAATAGATGAAAGTTTGTTTAGGCTCTTCTAATAATTCATAATACCGTAATTGGGAATTTATAACCCTCTGAGATTTCCCTCTGCATGTTTTCCTGAAACACTGAAGATAGGAGCTTAGCTCTGTTTTAAAGGTAGATTTAGTTGTTTTGTGAGACTTTAACCCTTATTTACCAGTGCAAGGTAATTAGTATCCCTTGCAGCCAAATTGGATATAGCATACTGTTTGACTTTTAGATAATGTGTGCTTAACAGTGCAATCCATAGCTTTGTTTTTTAAAAAAATTTTTTTGATAATTGTATTTCAATATAATTGGTTTCCCTCATAATTTAATATATTTTATTTTATGCATTTAAAAATATAAAATGTGAAAAGTGCCATGGATTTCACTGTCAAAAGGTTCCAATGACACGCACACAAAGTTTAAGAACCTCTGTTTAATTAATTCAGAAACATTCTACCCTGTACTTCCCTACTCAGGTTCACTAGCTACTCCCTCCAAACAATGCTAGACATAGGCTAACAAGGTTAATATCTGCCCGACACGTGTAGATTTTCTTGGTAGATAGCAAGATAGTGGTTGGAAATTGCACCATGTGTTGCAGAGGGTCCACTTTGGTGGCTTCCTTTCAATCCTATCACCATCATCTGACACACTGCTGCTACCTACAGGCCCCACAGCCACACTTGCCTGACTTGTGCAAAGTGTGGGAACAAGCATTGAGCTGGGTCAGAGGGCATGAAGCCAATGTTGCTACATGCATGTCTCGGCTTTTGTGCGGGCCCTGGATTATTCCTACTTTATGTAGATTTATCCTCTGTGAGATCCAGATTGTGCCATATGGGATTCCTGTGTATTACTAGCTAGGACACATGCCTGTGGGAAATATTCTAATGAAGGACAGGCATAGGCGGTGCTGACTAACAGTAGCTTTTCCCAGGAGATATTTGCACACAGCAGAGGATTTTACTAAGGGGGGCTTAGGGGTTAGATCTGGGGGCAGAGGCATTCTAGAGTGTCTGGGAAAAGAGTATGTGTGTCTGGGTCTTTATAGAGTGTGTATATGGAAATAGGAAGGTTTGGGGGTGAAATTTTCTAATTGAAAGTAATTTATTGTGTTTGCTTTGTATTTTTCTCCCCATTCCTGTTCTTTTTCTCCCTGATTGCCCTCTCTTTTATTATATGTCTTCTTATATGTTTGCCTTCATTACTCTTCATGTTTGTTTTTTTCTCCATCTAATTTCGCTTAATTTTAAAATGCCACAAAAGTTGTTATTAAAAATTGTTAAAATGTTTGAATTTTCCCTCAGTTTCTGTTGCTTCTCTTTTACTTCAAGACACTTTTTTTTCTGATCCTACACTGCTTTATCAATCCTCCTCAATTTTAAAGACATCTTTCTCCCTCTTTCCTCTGTGTATCATCCATCACTTCCCATATTTTTATATTCTAGCAGTGATGTTCTTCTGGCTTCCCTTTTTCAAGTACTTCCTGTCATTTTAAATCTCCCTCAAATGTTCATGCTTAATTATTTTTGATTCAATAGTGACTAAAAATAATAAAAATATAATGCAATTTCTTTCTTTCTTTTGTGGTTTATTTGGTTTCATATTCTTAATTATTTCCTTAATTATTCCTATTCCATTCATTATTCAATCTCATACATAACCCTCATCGCCTCCGATATATCTAATTACCAAAATTTCTCCTTTCTTCCCTCGCTCTCTTCTTTTAGGAACATTTTACTACCCATTTCTAACACAGGTGAAGAAAAGACTTGATCATAACTTTTTAAAAAAATTTTTCATAGTCACCTTCCTCTATATACTGGCTCAATTTAATTATAGGATTTTGACAGGTTATGAGCTGCTATTAGACACAGGATTGGCCTTAGCAAAATTGTCAAATGGTTGAAATAATTTTTAGCTAATGCTTCCCAAGTCTTTAACTCCTCTCTCTCCACCTCCAACTTCTGACTTCTCTTTTGGAGGCCTTCTCCCTGTTCCTGTGCTCTTTTCTTTTTCTCTACTCACCACAATTAGTTCATGTGGCCCTACCATGGTACCCAATTTAGGTTTTTCCTCCATGTCTTCTGTCCTGGATATTTCTTTGCCACTAATAAAATGTTCCTGTTCTGCTCAAGCTTAATTAAGCCTTCCGGGGCGCTGGTTCTAATCTGTGCTAACATCTTAGTCGCCATTAATGAATGACTATGTTAACTCTCCCAGGTAATATTTTTCTATTTTCAGAAATGATGTCTTCACCCAAGACAACGTCTTAACTCAGTGTCCATAATCCAAATGACGATCGTGGTGGCTTCTTGGTAATCATCTATAGATAAGGTTTGTCCAGATCTTATACTTCTCTGTTTTAAATGACTCCCTTATAGAAAAAGATAAACCTTGTTTATAGATGGAGAGATGGAGAGATGGAGAGAACAAGAGTTAATTGAGTCCAATCTCGTCATTTTGTAAATGGCAGAATCAGGATTTGAATCTAGATCACCTGACTACAAGTACAACGCTCTTTCCACTGTATAACATTTGCCAGTGCTTTGATGCCCCCATCTTTTGAAGTGTGATTTAGTTTTTTTTTCTGTTATAACAAAGAATGGTTGGTCATGATAGTTATCATGGTAGCAACCTTTAAAAATTTAATTTTTCGCAGAGAAATAATGAGAGACACAGCACTTAAAGTTTCCCCTTTCCCAATATTCCCATTGTTTATTCCTCAATTTTTATTTCTAAATACTCATTAGCTCATCAAAAAATCTTTTACACGTAGTCAGTCTTGGCAGGACTGGCCTACCCTTGCTAGGATTTATAGCTGGTGTTTAACTGGCAAGCAAGATAAACCTTAAAAATATGTGGAGTAAGCAATGGTCTACCAATGTTATCTGAAGGGTATTGGGAAAGGCTGTTTCTCCAAACACCTATCTCTCACTGATGCCAAAAATTCTATACGATTAGAAATTCATTCCATTGACACAAAACTTAATACTTTGTTGATATGGGTAGACATCTATGAGGAATGTCTCAGGTGGATACTTATAAGGATCTATGACTTCCCATATGTGAGCACTTCCTCCAAAGATGAATGTCCCAAACCATTCCTACTTGCCCATCCTGTATGCTTCTTGTCCATGACCTCCCACGAGTCTTTTACAGGGGCCTTCCCATTGTGTTAGAAGTCTTCTTTAAAGTCATTTGATAGCACATGGACATCAGTGGAGCATAGCTATCCATCTATTATCTCTAGATCTAGTTATCATGAATGGCCCTTCCCTTCTCCCCTCCCCATCATACACCTGTTATACCCCTTCTCTTGTCTGATTGTAATATGTTACGACTGCTCATGCCCACCAAATGCATTTTTGTTGTCCTTTAGGTAGACTTTTAACTTTAGCAGATATGGTATCCTCTGCTTCTCTTATAAGGTGTCATTGAAAGAATGTTTTTAAACAAAATGGGAGTGGGCATAGGGTCCAAGGGGAGCTTTGTTTCAGAGATCTTTTCCCTGAGAATAGTTGGGGAGGTGAGAGAAGATGTCAAAGAAATGAACATCTAGTACTAAATGGGAGAAGAGGAGAAAGGAAGGAAGGAAATAAGTAATTATTAAAGTACCTACTGTGTGCCAGGCACATAAGCTGTTTACAATTATCATCTCATTTGATTTTCACAAAAACTCTAAGAGGTAGGAGCTGTTATTAACCCTATTTAATAGTTGAGGAAACTGAGGCAAACAAGGGTAAGTGACTTGCTTAGGGCCACACAAACTAGTAAGTGTCTGAGACCAGATTTGAACTCAGATCTTTCTAACTCCACACCTAGGGCTCTATCTACTGTGCCACCAAGCTATTGCCAGGCAAAAAATTGGGAAGGGATGCCACCGAGGGATAATATAGATGAAGAAAGGGAATGTAGGGAGTGTGGAGGACCGACAAATCCATATAATTCACAATTTGCCTAGTGCCAGACCTCTGGGAAGGCAACCAGGAAACCGGAACTTTCATCACACTTTATTGTTTTGGATTTTTATATGGGAAGGAACTGAGTCACCTTAAGATCAAAGATCCCATGATAGGTCAGAAGAGGAAACATGAATTGAATTTAAAATTTCTCATACTTAGTCATCATTTATATCAGATTACCCTCCCCTTTCATTTGAATCTTTCTTTGACACTTACTACATGTGAGATTTTGGACAAAATAGTTCCCTCTGTGCCTCGTTAGTAAAATAAGGGAATTTATGACCTTTGAGGTTCCTTCCAATTATACAACAATCCAGTGATCCCATGAACTGGTTATCTGAGTGAAATTTATTCTACTTTGGTGAGCTTTCCTATTATAACATAAAAGTTACCTCCTTTGTCTCAGTGGGTTTTGAAGCTGTGTCCTCCTTAAATCTTCTGCTGTTAGGATGAAAGGGCTTACCCTGTTTATTAAGAAAGCAGGAAGGAAAACATTTTAACATTCTAATGTGTCAGTCTGGGTTTGTTCATTCAATTCAGTTAAAAATGTTTAGGGTGAGCATTATAATTTTAATCTTTTAGCTTAACTAGTAGAACTAGCTGGGTACTTAAGAAAAATATCTTGCTGGTACCATACATATTCTATGAATGAAACTTCCTTAGAATTTTTGAAGGGCATGAATGTGTGTGTCAACATTTTCAGTCTTTGATGGTTGGTAACGAGAATCATCTTCTAGCTAGAAATACATCTTTTTTTCTTAACATTTCATGGAAGTGGCCATGGACATAGAATGAGCATCATATGGGAGAAGAAATTAGTTTAAATCTCTGATAAACCTTCCAGGCAGGACCTACATGAACTTTTCAGTGAGAATCTCCCAGACAGGTCTTGCAAATGCTCATGGTGAGCAAACCCCAATGCTTATTAGTTCTACTCTTTAGGTCCCAAAAACCCATCTGAAGCTGATATCATTCCAATACATCTCCATCATGTCTTTGGAAGATAAAAAACAACAGCAACAATAATAACAAGAACAACAGATTTTTTGCCTTTTTCCTTTTGTATTCAGCTGAAGTCAAAATTTAGATAATTTTTCTACCTTTTTTTTGACCCTCAGCTGATGCCATCCATAGAATATATTGTTTGTTAATTTTAGATTCACAAAAATGTCTGAGGGAAATGAAGCAATTTAATTTCCTACCCTATTTTTTATTTTTGTTTCTTCAATTATGTCATTTATCCTAATTCAGAGTTGAATGTATTAATACTTCTGATTATTTTCTTGGACAAGCAAGTGCTGTGGTCCAGTATGTCAGGGTCAAGTAAGGTAGGGCAACCCCATGATGCAATATAGATTGAAGTTGAATAATGCATGGGCAACATAGTCTGTTGTATGAGGTCAAGAGCAGAAAGGACTCTAAGGAGTGCAGTGGTCATCTTTTCCCCATACTTGCAAAACAAAACAAGACCAAAAAAAATACTCCCACAAGGTTAAGCTGTAAGAGAGTAAGGGATTCAGCATGGTACAGTAGAAATAACTCTGGCCTTCCAGTCAGAATACCTGGCCTCTGTTCCTAGCTCTGATACTTCTGTGACTCCGGACAATTCACTTAACCTCTGTCATCTTCTCTTTTCTCATCTGTGCAATGGGGGCAGTAAGATTTTACCGCCTACCTTACAGGGGCATTGTGCAAATCTTAAAGCTACGAAACTGTGAATTATTTACCTGTGAGCTGGTCTGACGCTGATGATCAGTTTGGATCCTATCGGTGCAATTTAGTTGAAAGCCAGAGTAAAGCCATTGTCTACCCTGGAGCTTGTTTGAAGGGGTACATAGGGTTAAGCGACTTCCTATACACACTAGGATCGGCAAGAATTATAAACTTGTACCATGAAGAGGAGATTTTTGTTCATCATTTCAAAAGAGGCTCCTAAGCCCTGGAATTCTTTTGTCAGAGGTGATAAGCCACCCCTCAGACTGAACTCGAAGATTCACTAATCCCTATGAAGGGCCAGCAAATGAGGAGAGGAGGTTAGGGTCATTGCCTATAAGCAATTACTGTTTTTAACTGATAGAGAAATTGTTGGCTAAAGACAGCTTTTTTCTGAACTATTCTACCCTGTGAGAAAGCATGAATTTGCCACTTCTAAAAATAACTCTATTCGAAACACAACATAAGCCAATTAAAGAGATGACTTCATTTTTGGATGAGCCCCAAAAGGATGAAGCGTGCTTTGTATTAAGGAAATGGAGTTCTTATGTGTCCCAAGTTCTCCAGGGTTATTTCCTCTTTCCTACAAATAGTTTACAGAGCTAGTGTGTTCCTCTGTGCGTGTGTGTGTGTGTGTGTGCATGTGCGTATGTGCCAAATTTTTTCCTTCCTGTGACTAGTGATTCTTTTAATTTAAATAATCATGTATTTGTTTTTATAATTTCTCAGATAGAAAGATGAAGGGGGAGTGAGCCCATTTGGTCAGAGGGATAATTTGTTAAGTACTTTTCCTCTGCCTTGAAAGGAACCTATTTTTTCTGAGAGTTCCCCTGGAATGTCACTGTTGGAGGAGCTTTGCTTCCATTATGCAGTCATTTTACTTTTGCAGGACATAGTGAGGTATAGAATTATTAGGCAAGCAAAGGCAGAGAGGAAAATGTATAAGAAAGCTTTCTGTAAAAAGTTTAGATGCCCAAATTTGTGACAGCATCTAAACATTTGGAAATTTTTCAAATTTCTCACTTTTTACGTTTCTCTTTTGAAAAAAAAATAGCTTTAGTGATTGAAAATCATGAGAACCACTGTTGTTATCACTGGCAACCTATTGCCTAAGCTGTTTCCAGATATTACGATGAAAACCAGACAAATGGAATTTCTCTTTTGCAGATCCTCAAAGTTGATCTTCATAGTAATTCATGATGTCAGAACCTGCTTGATAAGTTCTCTCTGAAAATATTAGTTACATACACTAACACTTTCAGTCCACTTAGGGAAAAATGAAATATTTGCCAAATGGCAAATATATGCTATTACAACCAATGTTGTTGTACATTACAACCAGTGTGTTTTGTTTTTTGGTATAACATAGTAATTTACAAATCCCAATGAATGGGGCATATTTTAAGCAATATTTGCTACAAGAAATTTCTGATGAGCATACAAAAAAATTTTAATAGCAAAAAGAAATCTGTATAACTTTCATTGTAGAGAGAGAGCTTTTAAAAATAAAGAAAGCAGATGTCAGAAGAAGAAAAAAGAACAGCTTGAAGGGTAGCTGAAAAATTACTGACAGATGACTGCTATTTTACTGTGCCTATGAACGATGGACTTCATACTAAAAATAGTTATGGGATAATAGATTTGGAGCTTAGAGGGATTGTAGAAGCCACCTTGTCTAATTCACTCATTTTGCAGATTAGGGAATTGAAGAGCAGACAGCTTAAGTGACTTACCCAGGGTGACCTAGGTAGAAAGTAACATTGCTGGGATTTGAACCTGGGCCTTCTGATGCCAAATTCAGCAGTGTTTCCCACTGCAACTCAGGTCTATATCAGCAAGAGGCATTTGCTTCTTGTAAGATAAGTTACAGGGCTAGGGGGTCGGACCTGCAAATTATTTTCACTAGTATAAGGAAGTCCCTGGATGAGGAAACTCCCTCTACCGACGCAGGTCTGCAATTTAAAATTTTAACCCATTGCTCCAAGCACTGAACCCGTAAGTGACCTTTCCAAGGTCATTCAGCCAATGTGTGTCAGAGGCTGGAGTAGAACCCAAGCCTTCTTGACTTGGAGACTAGAGTTTTATCTACTGTGCCACACTTCCGTAGATATAAATGTGTCTGCCACATCATGGTACAATGCAGAGTGTTGGATTTGGAGCCAGAGAACTTACATTTTAATCTCAACCCTACTACTTACTACCTACAGGATCTTAACCTTTACTATGTATAAGATACCTATAGTATCTTAACCCTTCTGGGTTCTTATCTCCTCATTGGCAAAATGAGGGGGGTTGGACTAGATAATGACTAAGGTCTCTTCTAGCTTTAAATCTATGATCCTATGAACCTCAGCTGGTTCCTGGAACTTTATATACTGTGTCTTTCATGGTTGTTTCACATGCTGGTTGTGATAGGTTCCCAAATTTGCATACAAAATATCTGTTGGGCATTGCCCAATAGACTTCTCAGAAGAGTTTTGTTTGTTCCTTGTAGACTCTACTTTGATTTCTGTCTAAATGTCACAGTAGGCTTTTGTTTTCTTTATTTCTTTTATCTATTAAACTGAAAGTCAGTCAGTCAATAAACATTTATTTAAGCACCTACTATGTGCTGGTCATTGTGCTAAGCACTGCAGATACAAAGAAATACAAAACCGATCAATTTGGGTCCTGCAGTTGCAATTTAGTCAAAAGCCAGAGTAAAACCATTTTCCATGTTGGGAGCTTTCAGTATATTCTTTGCCTTGTTTTTCTGGTACCAGGCATTAATGATTTCTTTCTTCCCAAATCCTTTCTTTTATATGACCAGAATTCCCACTTAGAGCCTATAGCTTCAGCTTTTCCTTCTCTGAAGTGAGCTTTTGCCAATAAACTCTACTTCACTCCTAAGATCATAAATTGGACTGATAAATTGCCTGTAGCCGGGCTTTTTGTTAGGGGTCAACATCTATACTTTGCAGATGCTGTGACTCTAAGGCTCAAAAATACTTGTATGCCAGTGTGTATACAGCTTGAATCTACTGAGATTTAGAGATGGAAGGCCTTTATTGGAGCATTATCACCAAATATGAGAGGCAGTGTGGGGTACTGGATAGACCAGCCTTGAAATAAGGAAGACTTTCAGGGTTTTCAAGGCCTTCTTCTGACACATCCCAGCTGTGTGATCATGGACAACTAACTTAACCTCTTAGTGCCTCAGGCAACTTTCTGAGATTAAAAGTTATCTATAGGTGGATAAAAGGCAGCTAGGTGGCACAGTGGATAGAGTGTGGGGCCTAAAGTCAGGAAGACTTTGTCTTCCTGAATTCAAATTCAGCCTCTAACACTTCCTAGTTGTGCGACCCTGGGCAAGTCACTTAGCCCTATTGGCCTCAGTTTCCTCATCCATTCCAGTATCTCTGCCAAGAAAACACCAAATGGGGTTGAAGAGTCAGATGCACTAAAACAACTGAACAACAACAAAAATAGGTGGATGATATGCAGTAGTGCCAGCAGTTTTCATGCCAAAGGTCCTGTGGTCCTGATGAAGTCACAGTGTTGTAGATCTGGATCAAAAATATAATCATCAACTATAGGAAATTTTGGTATAAGCATGGAAATAAGTTAATTCTTTAAAAAAAATTAAAATTGTAATCTCATTTCTTACATCACATTCCTTTTCTTTTCTTTCTTTTTTTTTTTTTAGGATAGGCAATGGGGTTAAGTGACTTGCCCAGCTAGTAAGTGTTACGTGTCTGAGGCCAGATTTGAACTCAGGTCCTTCTGAATCCAGGGCCAGTGCTCTATCCATATCACATCTATCTCCAAATATATCTCTCCCTCATCCTCTCCCACAAAGCCATCTCTTTTTAACAAAGAATAAGATGGAGGAAAAAAAATGCATCGTCAAGACTAAGCAGTACAACGACCCCGTCTGACGGCTACCAAGATGTTCCATACCCATAGGCTCCCACCTTTGCACTGAAGAAAGGGAGCTGCATTCCTTATTTCTTCTCTGTGGAAAGAGCCAGGTAGGTGGCACAGGAGATAGGAAACTTTGAGTAAAGCAAGTTAAAGAAAGCCCAAGTCGAGGACTATTAATTTTTTCCTTGCCTTGGCAGCAGTTATGAGTACCTTCTAGTGCCCAAAGGCGGGCAGGGCTATAATTCAAAAAGAATAACATTTTTGAAACTTGAAAAACTATTTTAGAGTTATGGGCTGGAATTAAGATCTTGTTCTTTTCTCCAAATGCTACATTCTCAGAAAAGGTCCAGATGGGATATTACCTACCTTGCCAATCTTAGAACACAACTATTGCAAAAAACCACAAATGCATCCCCCATTCTACCCCTCCAAGGAATCCTTGTTAATGCAATAGGTTTTTTAATATGATTTAATCATGTTGACTGTTGATTGAGTATAGGACAGGCTAGCCTTCATATTTTGTTATCATGACTATCTGGCTATCTCATGCCATATTCCTTTGTCTTCATAGTTCTTCTTGGCTTACTTATTCTCATGTTCTCATGTGTCTTGCCCTTTAATGACATTTTTTCCCATGGCCCTCTTAACTAAATTAAGCAATATCCCTGAGAAACCAAAAAGTATCTGTTGGAAGGCAATCAGCACGCACAAAGATATGTTTTATCTACCATTCCGCTGAAGAAACACTCCCCATATCTCTTGATGGTTATGATGAGGTGTGTGTTAGAATGATCAGGGTGAATATAGCCAACAGAATAAAATCTCCTTGAGAACACAGAATTTCAGTTTTGCCTTCATATCTTCAGGGCATAACAGTGCCTGGTATATAGTGGGTGTTTAATAAATGCTTGTTGAATTGACCTACTGGAAGAATCGAGTGAAACAAAAACATTTCCCCCAAACCTGAAATGAAATGGAATTGAAGATGTTTCTTATTTTGGCCTGGCCTGCCTCTCCATGAGCTCATTATTATAATATACAGCAGAAGGGCAACATATTGCTGGAATAATCCTGTGGCTATGTCAGATGAACAGGAGCTGTTAAGAGGGGGACAAAGGCTTTAGGAAAACATTTTTATCCTCCCCCCCAAAATATTTTAGGTTTTTGCTACTGAGAGATTAAATTTTAAATATAAAATGAAGCAGAGCTTTGAGACAATAGAAAGAGAAAAAAAACATTTTGGCCTCCATTATCTGGACATTTCAGGCAAAGGGGCATTTTGAATGGATGAATTATCTAGATGATTGCTTCATTCTTCTGTTCATATTATGGTTATAGACAAAGCCACAATTATCTTTGCAGAGTTCCCCTTATAAACTTGTGGGTGAGTGCACACTACTTTGATTTAGATTGAATTATTAGTATCATTCTAGTTAAAGTTGTGTAAGCTTTTCTATCTGAAAAATATATTCTCCGATGGAAGCAAGAATGTATGTGATATAGCAAATGAAGAAGGAAAACCTTAAATATTTTATGTATTCTAAGGCCTTTCTCAGCAATCTTTTCTTCATGTAACCCTATCATGAATATTCATGCTGAGATCTAGGATGTCAACCTGGGAGCAAATGATTTTTAAATCAACAAAATCAGTGAACCCATTTGGGGTCTATGTGAAAACTTTGGAGACATTCTTAGGCAATTTATTTTAACAAATATTTTATCACTGACATGTTATTAAGATTAATATAATAACTCTTTAAAAAGTAGTAATCAACAAATATTTACTGAGTACTGAACCGTCAATTTTTTCTTCTTCTATAATATCACATATATTTTGATGGAGGAAAAGGTATAAAAGAGGTGATACACTGAAGCATGAAATGTATTTGCAACTCACTCACCAGCAGCCTTGCTATTGCCCCCTAGTTTGCCTGGCTTTCTAGTTCTGCAACCATGGTTAAATCAACTCGGTCACTGTTCCTGGAAGGGGTATGTCAATCTTTTCCCCTAAGGTACCACTGATATCCCTGCAACTTTCCCGATCAATGTGCTCCTCTCTGGCCACCACTCCCCTATATATGTTCTCTTCCCCTGTTAGAATGCAAGCCCTTTGAGGACAGGGATTGTTGGTGTAGTACAGTGCTTAATATATCGTAATAACAATAAATGCTTCATTTGTTCATTTATTTTTAAAAAGGGGGCGTTGAGAATTGTAGGGGGGTGTTGAGAATTGTTATCTTGAGATTTGTAGTTCAGAGTGAAGAAAATTTCTCTCTCAGCTTTGAGAATGATTTGCTGATGGGTCCCTAGTCTCTCCTCTCCTTTCCTGCCTCCTTCTGTGTGTTGTCCCTCCCCCCAGCTCCTACTAGTTTTTAAGATCCTTGAAGGCAAGGACTGTCTCCCTTTTTATTAATTGTATCCCCAGAGCTCAGCACAGTGTCAGGCACATAGTAGATGCTTAACAAATGTTTATTGGATTGGATTGGATTGAAACTTAACTGAGAGGATGAAGATGGACCTCAAGAATAATCCAGAAAAAAAAAATTACTGGCACAGGGGCTACAGGAGAAAGGAGAAAGAAAATAGAACTCAAGCACCTGCCTTGGAATCAGGAGGACTTGAGTTCAAATCCGGCCTCAGACACATGATATTCACTAGCTGTGTGACTCTGGCCAAGTCACTTAACCCCAATTGCCTCACAAAAAAAAGAAAATAGGACTCAGATTTAGCAAAGAAGGGAGAGATGGCAAAGGTCTACTAAGCCCCTATAGACATATTGGAATAGAATGCTTATTATAAAGTTTCCAGTTGTGCCCATCTCTCCATGGCCTAAGAGAAGTGCCAAGAAAAGGGTTAGTTCAATGTAAACATAAATTCAAATTAAGGCAGACAGCCAAACTTTTGCATAAATGCCAGGATTTTTCCTAAGTGGGGGGCCCTGAGCTATTGTGATTGCACTCCTAATTTTTCATTTAATATAAATTCCATTAAGCAACCGAGGAGGGGACCACGTGGATGTAAGGAGGCATTATATAGTCCCTAGGATAAGAAAAGGAGCTAATTATTATAGCAGGATGTGGCTAAATTTCCAGAGACAAAGAGGGTAGGCATAACTACTACTGGCTGGACAATTCCAAGGTAATATAATACCTACAACAACAATGATCATTCATTCATTCATGTCAGTAGTATCATGTATTTGTCATAAAAAATAATCATGATACCCCTCTCCCCCATACAACTAACATTTATTGAGTACCTTTTATGTGGCAGGCACTGTGTTGGGTATTGGGTATATTGAATTTTTATAGTATTTTACAATTTTCAGAATGCTTAATTCAAATCAATGCATTTATTAAGCACTTGCTATGCAAGGCACTGGACTAAGTGGTGGTGATGCAAAGAACAAAGGAAGGAAGGAATGAAATTTATTAAATACTTAGTATGTGCCAAGCACTATGCTATGCTCTGGGGATTCAAATAGCAAAACAAGACAATCCTCATTCTCAGGGAACTCGAACTCTAATTCAGGGAGACAACACATAAAAGAAAGTTCAGCTAGAAAGGCCCAGAGGTCCTTGGGTTAAATGGGTAGATCGATTTAACAATATGTCAGTATGGAAGGACTGCAGTGTTTAGAAGCAGGGCAGATAAGGCCTGGAGAACCTTGGAATAAAGTGGTAGGTGGTCCTTAATCTCATCCAAACAAATGGACATGTTGATTTCTATCTCATTCAAGCCTAGTGAGCAGTCAAGCAGCTGAGGAAGGGCAAAGGGCTTAGGTGCCCCTGGTGGTGCTGGGTCTTTCTATGGGCCTTCCTCTAAGCTCCCTACCCCCACCCCACACTAGAAGATTCCAATGTAGATAGAATACAAGAAGGGAAGGAAAAGAAGTCAGGCTCCCCTTGTAACTGCAGATCTTACCACCACCACCACCCATCCATCTGGAATGGGTTCTGTGATTCTGAGAAGAGAAAGACAGAGTGAGAAAAAGAGAGGAGGAGGAGGAGGAGGAGGAGGAGGAGGAGGAGGAGGAGGAGAAGAAGAAGAAGAAGAAGAAGAAGAAGAAGAAGAAGAAGAAGAAGAAGAAGAAGAAGACGACGACAACGGTGGCAGCAAGGTTGGTAGGATAAAAAGACAAAAATTTTAAACTGTCTGCCCTCAAAGAAAATTTTTGAGGGGAAGGAGACTAGCTGACTGGGATTTAACAAAATACAAATTTTGTTAAATTTGTTAAAGATTTAACAAAATACAAATTTTGTTAAATTTGTTAAAGATTTAACAAAATACAAATAAGTAGAAGATATTTTGAGAAGGTAAGGATTACTAAAACTATAGGTAGCAAGATAATTCTTTTAACACTTGAAGGAAGCTAAAGAGTCTAAGAGGGAGAGGGGAAAAAATGCCTCACCAACATGGGAGTCAGACCATAAAAAGGTATGGTGGGGGGGATAGAATGCTGAGTTTGGGGACCAGTTTGACTGTAACAAAGAGTTTGTAAAGGGGAGTAATGTGCAATAAATCTGGAAAGGTAAGATTATGTAAAAATTTCAATGTTAGGCTAGGGAATTTGTGTTTTATCCTAGGAAGCCACTGAAGACATGACCAAGGGAATGACAAGCGATTTAGAAAGATTATTTTGGCAGCTTTGGGGAAGAAGGATTGGAAAGGGGGAGAGACTAGAAGGAAGGAGACACATTAGGAGGCAGTTGAAGTAGGCCAAGTAAGAGGTGACAAAGGCCTGAATTAGGGTGGTGCTAACAGAAGGGATGGATGCTTTTACATACATGGCCTCATTTGATCTGACAAGCTCAATGCAGTTTTCAAATGTTTTCCAAACGCCTGTATGAAATAGATAATAGAGGAAGAATTTTCTGTAGTTATCTAAGCCCAACTTCACAGATGAAGAAATTGAGTAAGAGGAATGACAGTCGTTATGCCCACTAAGCCCCTAGTTATACTGGGGCTCTTTGCTATTTGGGGGAATTATGAAAATGTGCTAAATGTTAAACCTTACCAGTTAGTGGATTAGATATATAATTGTAATGATTTCAGTCATCCAAGGCAAGTTATTAATTATTCTTGATAAATAGGGACAGATAGGTTATTTTACTGCCTAAATATGAGGAAAGATATATAATAATCATATATAAAATAATGACCCCAAATGATCAATAAAAGGTAAAATGATGTTCAGTATACTATGTATGAGAAAACAGAAAAGCATCCAATATATTTGAGAAATATTTCCACCAGAAATGGCAAAATTAATATGTAGATGTTAACTCTGACTTCTACATCTTCATCTGTATCTCTCCAATGATAACAATTTTGTTGCTAAATGGTAAATTTTAGTTAACAGCAATGTTTACTTTTTGTCATGGTTCATTCTTTCGAGAGACCGGATAAATAAGATGGTAACATACTTTTTAAAACAAATAGTCAAGTGTTTGGCCTTGGGGCTCAAATATAAAGAGAATATTTGGTTGACCCCAAATGAAGAAATATTGCTGTCTCATGGAACCACATCATCAGAAAGAGCATGAGGCAAAAAAGCTGAAAAAAACTGATCTCCTTCCCATCAGGTGACCTTTTTGTAAATCTGTCTTCATAGAAACCATGATGACTCTGTCTCCCCTCCCTTTCTTTTCAACTGTCTTCAGGAAGCCTTCTAATGTCTGTCACATGCCATGTTACATTCTATAATAAAACCACACGATTAAAAACACATGTATATGTATGTGGAGGTTTGTCATAACTGTGCCAATGAAGACAATCAGGATCAATTACGCATTTTTAAAATTCCATACACATTTACAATGGAGGACATTGGTTGTGTTTGTCTGCTTTTTCTTTTCTATTCTTATTAACCCTAATATGGAAAGAAAACACAACAACAACAACATAGCAATGACTGCATTTAACAAATTTGAATGAGAGGCAATGTGGCACGCTGGACTGAGAGTGCCCTCAGATTCTGGAACACTTGGCTTCTAGTCCTATCTCTGACACACTGGCTATGTGACACTGGCAGAGTCATTTAATTTGTCAGTTTTCCAGTTAACTCTCTAAAACTATAAGTTGCAGAGTTTTTGTCAATCTACATTGGTAGAGAGTTCTCTCACAAAGTAGTTCCTTACGTGAATAAAATGATAGTTGCAGAACAAAAGTAAACTTCTAAATCAACCAAAACTCAGCAAAAAAAAAAAATTAAAGGCCTATTAAGACAACTTGAATCTTTTCTCATTAAAAATTTTAAAATATACATTGGATAGTAAGGTCCTTAATTTTAGTCTTGAGCAAAATTAAAAAAAATTAAAAATCAGTACCCATAACTTTTAACATTCTCAACACATAGTGTTTAGAACATTTATGGAAAAGTTAATTTTTTTTTTCAGGCTACCAAAAACATTTCTGGAAACATCATATATCTCATAGTGGTTTGTGCTGCACAAATTTAGGAGCCCACATGTACTGATGTGGGAAATGTAATTGGGCAGGATGGAAAGTATAGAAGGAAAAAGTCCCCAAAAAAGGCAGGTGGGAAGGATAAACTAGTCAGAAAAAAAGTGCTTTCAGCTTTATTGACTAACAGGTAAGAAAATGAGATTTGTGCAGTTTAACTTGTATGCTTCTTCTGAGCTGTTCCATTGTGGTCCATGCTATGCAATATCTCAATGGCTTTAATTCCAAGCCACACTGGGGAAAGACCCTACTAAAGGGGAGACCTTCACAGGAAGCCTCTTGGGCTTTACTAAGATATATTGTGGCCTGTTCTTAGCACTTCCTAAACTTCTGTGGGTAAATTCTTTAGAGAAGTTCTCACGATCAGCATTACGCCCAACTGCAGGTGGAAATCCCCAAGCATCGTTCAAGTGGCCCAGTCCTTTTCTTTTGACGACTTTCAGAAATTCATTTGGTAAAAGCCGTTTTTTTAAAGCTTACTATTATTGGTGGCAATAGACCATTTAATATTCCAGGCATGACATCAATACAGATTAGAATGAGAATGGGGGAAAGACTTATTGAGCCTTCCAGATATAGCTATAATGTAAAAAGCAAGAAATAAACAAACAAAAAATGCTGGCTACCTACCAACTCCTAATTTCAAACCATGCTGCTTCCAGCCAAAGGATTGCCAAGCTAATTTGGATTTCTGAATAAAACTATACTACTCATTTAAAATGAAACAAAACAAAATAAAACTTTGCATCCCTTTAGTCAGGTATCTGCAAATACTCAATTCGTGTCAATTGTCTCAGGGAAAAATATAGGCTAATTAAAATGCTAATCTTTAGTAAACACATAAGTACTTGCATGAAAATTAAACACTTGGGCTGCTAATTTATGAATACGTGCCCAGACATCATGAGTACTACAACTAGTAGGGACTTCACAGTCTTGGGCTTAATAGCATAGTCTACATGTCAAATCCACTTCAGGGTTGTGAGCATCTACCATTGAAATCACCCAGTGTGCCTTCTCTCAAGAGCATCTAAGGAGAAAAGAAAAGTGATGTGCACTTTGAGAAGATTATTTAAAGCCTGCAGATTCATTAGGGGAGAACTTAATTGTGATCGAATCTATAATCCTTTCAGTTCATCCCATAAATAATAACCGTCTGAACTCTATTGAATCACATGGCCTCTTTTGCACAAACCTATAGAAGAGAGTCCTTAAAATTGAATAGATGGGATTGAATGGACTAGGGAAGTGGGAACTGGAATTTGATAGACAGCCTTTCACCTCTAGGTTATTGGTTTCTATCTGACCCAGGTGATGAAAAGTCGTTGCTACACAATGGCTGTTTAGTAGTTCAATGTGTAATGAGCTGTTGGCTTCAGTCCATTTTTCAGTGGACAGGTGTCTGCTCACATCTCCACATCACCATTCCACTTGTCAGTCACAGTTGAGGTCAAGGGCTAAGTAGGAACTGAGGCTAAACTACTTTCTCATTCCGATGAGTAGAAGCCTTCCTTTGTTGATAGGCTAGACTGAAAAGCTAAAATCACCATACTGTTCTTACTCTGTCTATTCTGTTGATAATCAGGGGGTTTTGTCTGTCAGGACTTTCATTATTATTATTTTAAAATTACTAAGTACCTACATATGCATGGTTATATGCAATATATTACATAAAAAAGTTACCTAGCTATGGTTCTTGACCCCAAATCTAAATTTAGCTAGTAAAATGGCAATAGGAATGTCTCATACTCAATAAAACTTCCATTGGACTTTGTCATGGTATAAGAATCATGAAACATTCTCCAGGTTTATTGTTCTAATCCCAAGTTGTGGAAAAGAGAGGGACATGTTTTGCTATGAGAGTACTTACTAGGAAGAAAATAGTTTAAGATTTCCTACCTGTTGTAAGTAAAAGAGATGTATTTATTTGGTGATTCTTAAAGAATATAAGATGGAGAAGTACTTATCATCTTCTATCTAATCCTGGAGATAGTATTAAAACCTTTGTAAGTCTACAAATATAATTTGGTACAATTGGCATTGGTCACATTTTCAGAAAGGTATTAGATCCCAAGGGAATCCTCAGTATGATTAGCTGGACAAGTCTCCTACAGATGTCACAACATGTAACTCTGACTATAGATAGCCATACTAGCAAAATGGAGTAGAGAAATGAGGTAATCACCTGGTGTGGTAGCTATGTGTATGTGTGCATGTGTGTGGGTATGGGATTCCCAGATAATTAGTGATGATGGGATTGAATGAAATATGTTAACCCAACAATCTGCCATGGGATTTCTACCTATTAGCTCACTTTTTTTTTTAACCAATCAAGGATTTTGCAAGAGAATCAGTGTATAGTATGTCATCAGAGAACTGTATGATCAGAACATGAGGTGAACTAGTCATTTGGTGAGAGCAAGGGATAACTCACGGATAGCCTGTCTGTTCCATTGGTATCTATGGTATCTAGAAAAAGGCTGCCTGAATATTTGTAGGGGTAGGGAGAGGAACCCTGTAGACAATTTACTGGAGATCACAGAGTTGAATGAGATGATGAGGGGGCATGGATAGGATGTGATATAGGAAGGAATGCCCACGTTGATGAGCCTGCAGATCCATTGAAGTTTCAAAGTAATTCATCTTTGAAATTTGCCCTCCTTTAATGATCAGCCACTCCATGGAGTATTCTGAAAAGTCCTGTCCTCATTCTGGCTGATCATATATGAGCTTTGGGGAGTTTGCTTTCAGTCATGTGACTCAGGGGTAAATGACTTGTACTTTCAGATGGTTATGAGTCCCCTGTTGGCTGCAGAGCTAGAATTGCTGATGACTCGTGGATGTTAGAGAGAGAGAGAGAGAGAGAGAGAGAGAGACAGAGACAGAGAGCAGAGAGAGACAGACACAGAGACAGAGACACAGAGAGAGACACAGAGAGAGATATAGAAAGACAGAGGCAGAGAGACAGAGACAGACAGAGACAGAGAGATAGACAGACACACAGAGAGAGAGTGAGCTTTAGTTCTCTCTTTTTTTTCTAGCTGAGAATTGTGTCAGAACTATTTCAAGCTGCTTCCCAAGTGGGATAGGTGAAAGGACGGTTAACACTACCTCCTAACCATAGGCTCCATATAGCTATGAGCACAGAGCATCTAAAGCTCTGTCTCTGCAAGCCTGAGGTTAGGGTTTGGGCTGCCTATTTATCTATCTGGATATGGATGTGTCCATGTTTGAAGGTGACGTTTTGAGTTTGAGAAGTGTGAAGATTCTTGATCCCATCAGATTGGAACTGAATGGTACTAAGAGAGGAATCCCTGGAAATTACTCCAACACTCTGGGAAAGAGGATGACTACCAAAAAGGCAACTGGATCAAGCATGGCCATTTTACCAGCAGGCGCATATGGGGAGTTGTTGGATAGTACAATGCTGAGGTGAAATATAAAATGCCTAATTAGTAGTCCTTAAAATTTTTTTATGCTCTGGTGAGGTTTAAGCAGCACTATAAATTAAGTTATTGAATCCATTATTTTTTGTCAAGCATTCTTTTCGTGTGTAGGAAGTAAAGTATCTGTTCTATACCTGATGTAAGGTGTACATTGAAAAAATCTTAAACAAAGAGAAGTTTTAAGCAATCTCCTTTTCCCTGCCCCTTCACCCCCCACAATGGGGGCAGAGAGGTTAATGAACTAAAAAGTAGACAGCTTTGTGGAGAAAGGAGTAGTACAGCATCCCAGCAACTTGGGGGAAGGAGCAATTTCTTAAAGTTAAAGTCATGAATTGTCAACACCTCGCCATACCATTTCTAGGACTCTAATCTAGGATCTAAAGTCAAGGGTCTAATAACCTAAATTTTTGAAACTTAAAAAACAAACAAAAACTTTCCCAAGAACCTTCTGTTGTACTAATCTGATTGTAAGTCAAGTGTATTACTATTTCTTGAAAAGAACTTTTCAGTGTTCTGTCTGTAGAAGTTTTCTCAGTTTACTTATCTTTATAGCCTATTAAAAACTTTATTTTTAAGGATTTATTGGTATTTATAATTTTAGACTACCTGTTAGAATTTTTTTAGTCATGTACAGAAGCATTCTTTCTTCAAAAAGTTCAAAGATAGTGCTAGCCTTATTTTTGGGCTGGTTATTTTGGAAAGAAGACCTTTTTGTCTCATTTGATATGTCTTCTACCTTCATTATACCATGATGTTTTAATGAAGTCATGATTCTAAAAGATAAACACCTGAATCTAACAAGAAATGAAGTTGATCTATTCTTTTAATTTTCCTGAGAAGATTCCTTGTTAGCCTAGATCAGGAGTTCTTTACCTGGTAATTTCCAGTGGGTCCATAGACAGATTTTAGGGGGTCCATGGACTTGGAGGGGAAAATATCGCATTTTTATTTTTACTAACCTCTAACTGAAATTTAGCATTTCCTTCAATTATGAAGTTTAAAAAAATCCCACAAAATTATTCTGAGAAGGGGTCACTGGATTGCCAAAGGGGTCCATGACACAAAAAAGGTTAAGAACCCCTATGATAGATAGACAGTAACTCTGCTGGACAACTTGAGACATTAGGAAAGATGTCATCTATTCAGAAAGAAGCATGATCCTCATACAAAATGCTGAAAAGATTGGGGTATTTTGATAAATTATTGAGATAATTTACATAGCTTCTTCTTCCCATGCATATACTTAAGAATACAAAGGATACTATTTATCTGGGTAGGTAACTAAGAAAGAGGAGGATAGGCTGATTGATTAGGGGTCATCTCTAGTCTTAAGTACCACAGGTTCATGGGCTTTTAGAGCTGGAAAGGACTTTAGCTATTTTCTATTCTAATCTGCTCATTTTCTAGATGAGGAAATTGAGGCCCAGAGAAATTGTAACTTGCTCCAGATCACATAACCAGTTAATAGCAGAGCAAGGATTAGAACCCTGGGTTCTCCTCATTATAGCTTGCTGCCTCCTGATCCTGTGAACTTGGCCAATATTTTAACCTACCCTTTCCTGTTTATTCACTTGATTCTCTTCACATCCTCAAATCCTTAATCTCACTCATTATATCTAATCTATTACCAAGTCTTGTTAATTTTGCCTTTGAACCATCTTTCATGCAAGCTCCCTCCTCTCCTCTAACCCCTCTACTGCCCTGGTGCAGGGCCCCATCACCTCACATCTGGACTATTGCAATATTCCGCTGGTTGGTTTTCCTGCCTCAAGTTTCTTTCCTCTTGTCCATCCTCCATTCAGCTGTCAAATTAATCTTCTGAAAATGAAAGTCTGACCAAGTCACTTCCCTACTTAGTAAATTCCTATGGCTCCCTATCACCTACAGGAACAGATATAAAATCCTCTGTCTGGCACTCAAATCCCTTCACAACCTGGTCCACTAGTACCTTTCCACTCTTCTTACACCTTCCTCATCCCCACATGCTCTTCAGTCCAGTGACACTGGCATCCTTCCTCTATCTCTCAGATACAGGCATTTTCACTCACTGCCCTCCCCAGTCCTGAAATTTTCTTGCTAATATCTCTCCTTCCTGGATTCCCTGGTTTCCTTCAAGTCCCAGCTGCAATAAACCTTTCCCGCTCTTTAGTGCTAGTGAACATCCTCTTTTAATCATCTCCAATTTAATCTATATCTATTTTGTTTGTACATAGTTGTTTTCATGTTGTCCCCATCTTTAGGCTGTGATCTCCTTGAAAGGAGAGACATGTTTTGCCTTTTTTTTTTTGTCTCTCCAGCACTTAGCACAGTGCCTAGAACACAATAGGTGCTTACTAAATGCTTATTGGCTGTGATTTACTGACATCAGTCCAACATCAGCCCCGTAACAATTCTCATTGTTTCTTTATGCACAGTATGTTAACATACACCTTGTTTGCAGAGAATTTTTAATGTCTCGCATTGATCTTTTGTTCAGAGAAAAAGGACAAGGAAGCTTCTTAATGACAGAACTACAAGCCTAGATCATTTAGAGGTAAGCTGGAGAAAGAGAGGGCTAAACTGAAAGAATTAGTGTCATCTTATTACACTGTCCCCTATCTATAGAGATTAGACTTATGTTAATTCACTAGTTTTTATCAATGCGTTTTTTTTTCTGGTTCCTAGTATTGATAATAATGTTTAGTAAAAGATTTTGTAACCCAGTGGCAGGTGGTCCAAGGGTATTTATGTGTAGCATATCCCTTCGGGGGGAGTAATTCTTAAAAACAGCAGATGGGTGCTACAATGGAGGAAGACCTGTGCCTGAGACCGAATTATAATCTAAGGTTTTTAAGTGGCAATGTGATAATTTAATCAAATCAGTGGGAAAAATCCTGTGGTGGGCATTGGGAGGGAGGTTTACAGAATGTCATTCAGTCTGGAAATCATAAATTAGAACTTTATTCAGTGAGGGATATTAATACAGGGGTAGACGGAACAAATTTTCTGTGGCTCATTCAGACGCCCCTTGAATTGAGGCACAGTTTCTGAGGAGCAGCCATACTGACAAATGTATCATGTGACCCTCGGAACCGAACTGCTGAATGAAGACATTAGAGGGGGATTTTTTGCTATTCATTAAGATTTGTAGAATCCAAATTGTCGGAAAGTCATGGGAAGGCAGGAAGGAGGCTCCTTGGTTTTTTTTTTTTTCCGAAATCCTGGCTGGTATTGGCTGGTATTTGTCTGCCCGCATCATCCAATGCAGGCTCTCATTCTGTTGCCACCCGGAGTCCCATTCACTGGTTTGTTTAACCTCAAAGTGGGAAAGTAACTAACACAAATACATTCATTGTCCATGCTCTAATAGAATTAAGATTCCCAATACACTGCCTGCATTTGAATGAGGTTTGTTATATGCTGGGCTGTGAGGTCACACCCTTTTCCCTGGATGGTTCTTAAGAAAGCCAGAAGTGTAGGACCAGAATTTTTTTTAAGCTCATAAATATGAAGCACACTGTGTTTAAATAATGTTAGAATGGCAACACACATGGACCAATGCCAAGAGACTCAACGTTAAAGCTGACAATTCATCCTTACCCGCAGCACTGTGAATGCAGAGGGGCCCTGTGTCTGTATGAGCTGTGTTCCCAGCACACTGGAGAAGCTCTGTCTAATGGGCCAATATGGTACATGGTTTTGAAATGCACAGTATTTCCCCAGTAGGTGGGAAACTGATCTATTCTGCTATACAGTGACCGGCTTTATAAACGGAAAAGTTACATAATCATGTTTGTTTTTCCAACATGCGTTATCAATGTGACTGGTCCTTGCTGAGCAAATCTGTACGTAGTCTCCTGCTGATCTGGGCAAAAGACACTAAAACGCATTTAAAAATGGCCTCTGCAAAAAAAAAATTCATTATGCAACTGTATGAGGAAGACCGCTGGAGATTGTTATCACCTATTCTTATCCATCTGCCTATTGCCATCACCTACTTCCTTTGGCCATAGCAGCACAAGAATGGTTCTGTGGTTTAGTTATGTTATAGGACCCTTTGGCAGTCTGATGCCACCTGTGGACCTCTTCTCAGAAAAAAAGTTTTAAAATAAAACACATAGTGTTACAAAGCAAACCAATGATGTTGAAATACAGTTACCAAAATATAAAAAAAAAATAATAAAACAGCTAGCATTTATATAGCACTTTAAGGTTTACAAAGTGCTTTACAAATATTATCTAATTTTGTCCTCAGGACAATCCTAGGAAGTAGATACCATCATTATCCCCATTTTACGATAAAGAAACTGAGACATGCAGCAGTGAAGTGAGTTGCCCAAGGTCACATAGCTAGTAAAGGTGGGAGGCCAGATTTGGACTTACTCCTTCCTGACTCAAGTCCAAATGTTCTATCTACTGCACCATTTAGCTGCTATATCACAGACAAGTTCACAAACCCCAGGTTAAGTCCCACAGAGAAGATGTCCAGGGAATTTAGTATTCCAGCTTTCATGGAGGGAACTCCTCACTGAAACAAATGAGCCCATTTTGAGGGCATTTCCCATTTTGCTTTTCTGAGCTTTGACATTCTACCCCAGGAGTGGAACATTAGGGGCATAATCCAACCATTTCACATGTAAAATCATTTTCAGTGTCCTCTTGGTGATTAGCATACATTATATTTGTGGTGGTGGAGAAGCAACCATTTTGTCTTCCAAGGTTAAGGTGCAAGGAAGTTGGTCTTTAATAACAACAATAACAAAATATGATGGTGGAGGAGAGCTCCTAGGAAATAATGTACTAAAATATGGAGGTATTGTTTAAAAATAATAGGATGAATTGCATACCTTTTCCCCCTGTGTAACTGTGCCTGCAAATTAACCTTGCTCTTAATCCATGAATTGTTAAACCATGAATATTACAGCTCAAAATCCAATACTGTTTATGTCCCCTCATTTGTGCTCCCCTTTTCTGGTGCCATGTTCTTTTGCCTTTGGCTTGAAGGCTCTGATCCAGATTCGTTTGGTGCCTAAATACTTAGTTGTAAATTGGCCGTTTTTGGCAACTATATTAACTCATTCAGAGGACTAGGACCACTGGCAGAATCTAGTCCAGTATAATTCTTTGGCCCAGACCTCACCTCTAAAAAGGTGACACCCATGGGGATGCGGTGTCAATAGGTCTGAATATCAGCTTTATTCACTTTCTGGGGTTTTGTGCCAAAGGGATAGTAATGATCTGTGATTTCACTGATAGATGGAACTGCCTGATGAGGAAATGCCCTTTACCAGTGCAGATCAAATTTCCTCTGAAACTTACAGTCTTAGTTGCCTACAGCATGGAGAGATTAAGTGACTTGCCCAGAGTCACAAGACTAGTTAATGTGTCAGAGCTGGGACTTGAACTTAGGTCCTCCTGGCCCCAAGGCCATTTTTCTGTCTACTGTGTCATAGTCAAATAGACTAAAAACAAAACAGCAATTAAGTCTCACAGAGGCCCCTCTCTCTCATTTGGCAGTGTGGGCAGTTATGGCAGTGGTACATTCAGAAGCTCAGCCAGACATACCAAGAGCACTGTGTTCAAAAGACTGTGTTCCTGTTAGTCTCAGGTTTAGTTGTAACATTTCATAAAGTTCTTGGGGGAAAATACTGTTATTTTAAGATCTTTTGTTTCTTTTTGATTTCCTTCTTTCCCACAAATACAGCCTGCCTCAGCCTTCAATGGAAGCTGCAATTAAGATCCACATTGTCTCATTGCCAAGTAATTTTTCCCTTCTTCATCTTGAAACCCAGCTACAGTTTCTACCTATAAATATGGCCCTCAAAGATGTTAGTCCATTTTCTCCTGAAAAGTCAACCTAATTGGGGCTTCCTTTCATTTGATGCTGAATTTGTTTGACAACTTTGGTGGTTGACCAGGAAAGATGCCATCTGATAAGCAAGTGCTGGAGCCCCAGCCGTCTCTCTCCTGGCCATCTGTGTGTGGAGTGAATCATAAGGGAGTAGAAAGATTTATAGGGGTTCATTTGCAAAAAAACCAAAACAACAGTAAAAGACCTTTCACTAGTCTCTCAGTAACCCTTTTTTTCTTTGCAGTACCTAGTGAATGGGGCTGGCACAATACCTAGATGGACTGCAGCGGTGCAGACATTATACACAGTGGTTTTATTAGGTTCATAATGAGGGTGATACATTCCAATTCCAAAATGGATGAGATGAACATGAAGTCTAAAGAAAAAAATATCCAACAACTTTACACGGTTAAGGCCCCAGAATATGTAAACATAAAATATGTAATCTGTCTTTGATTTGAGCCATAATGCTTCTTTGCTTTGAAATCATGGCTGTATTACCAAACTGACAGTTTTAATGGAAAAAGTGGCTTTCAAAAGCTGCTGTTGCAAACACACTGCATAATTCTCTAAGTCGTGAATATTTTACTACCCGGATATGCAGGGAGGCAGTGAAAACACACACTGGTACTTTATTCCTTGCAAGGTGGCATGTAGGGAAATTCACTGGTTTTCAAACTGCAAATCTGTAATAGGTTGCAAACTTATAAATGTGTAGGAAGGTGCTAAGTTGCAATAGGCCAGAGATACCACTTCATAGAGTGATTTGGAAGCATTCTTTTCATGTCACAGGTCATCAATTGTTTCTTGGATTGCAAATGATATATATATTTCCTTTACTCAGTCCCTAAAGTCAGAGGCATTCAGTATAGATGGAAATTTATAACACCAAAGGTGTGCCTATAGGATGCCAAATCAATAGGTGTATTTGTATATATTTTGGCTAAAGATGAATGCCGATACCTATTGTTTGTTAGGTGAAGTGAAAGCTTATGAGTACACTCATGGGACTCTGAAAGAAAATGGGCTTCACCAAACATACAATATTTATGATGGATATTGCCAGATAAGAGCAGTGACCATGACAAAATATCAAGAAGTAAGAGATACAGGGTAGTGTCTGTGAACAGTTCTGTGGCTTCAGAATTGAGTTGTTCTTACATAGAAGTCAATGGGGGTGGATGAATCATGTAAAAGTGGCAGCTAAGCGGGGCTCTTGACATGTAAAATTCAAACATTTTTGTGAAATCTCCATACCATTTCATTTATTTGTGTTCACCAATTCAAATTCAAAATCAAATTAACAACAACAACAGCAACATCAGCATTGTTTAAACACCTACTGTGTACTGGGTTGGTTGTGCTAAGATGGGAGATACAAAGATTAAAAAAAAAAACCTGACATAGACCTCACTTCCATGAACTTATTTTTTACTTTCTGTAGATATATTACAAATGAATTACATGAATAAAGTAGATCAGGTAAAAGAGAAATTCAGAACTCCAGGGAAATTTGAGGAGGTAGAGGTCACTTTCAATTGGGGGTATGTCAGAGAAGTTTTCTTGGGCCTTGAAGGAGAAGAAAGATTTCAACAGGCAGAGAAAAAAAAGGTATGAATAAAATCTTGACTGACAAATTCATTTGGATTCTGAGGAATAAATAAAAGGCTAATTCAAGATTTTGCTAATATGTACTATGCCGGGAACATTAACCTTCTGAAATTCTGTCTTTAATCAGGACATTTACAGAAACACACAGACGCACAAAGTAAGCACATATTTGGCTTTGAAAAGTTTGCTTACCCTTTATTCCCTCCCCTCTATTTTAAATACTTTCTGGCATTTGTTATATTCCTTCACCATGCTTAGCACCTTGCACATAGCAGGTACCCAGCACCCATTTCTTGAAGTGAATCAAATATCTTCCTGTCTTGATGAGCCAGCTGTACACAGTCCTTTCTTTCCTGTTATTTCTCCAGCTCATTCTTGTGAACTCGAGCTCGTCTACAGCCTAGTGTGCTGACAGGGCTCATACTACTTTCTTATTCAGTGTCTACGATTGCTTTGGAGGGAGAGAGAAAATGTGACTATTCATGAAAAGGTGGAATAGAGGTTAGGCTACGTATAGGATTTTCTTGAGGAGTTTATGTGAAATTTTGCATTATTGTTTAAATACCAACACTAAAAAAAGTATATTTGTCCAACAATGTTATGAGTTGTGTGTTTAGATGATGATGATGATAATAACAGCTATCATTTATTTGGCACTTACTATGTGCCAGGCATTATGCTAAGCACTTTGCAATTATTATTTCATTTGATTCTCAAAATGACCTTGAGAGGTAAGTGCTATTATTATCCTCAATTCAGAGGAGAGGAAACTGAGCAAACAGAGATTGTGGCTTGCTTAGGGTCATACACCTAGTGTCTGAAGTGGTATAATGGTTAGGCCATGGGGCCTGGTGTCAGGAAGACCTGAGTTCAAATCTAGACTTAAATACTTACTGATTGTATGACCTTTGGCAAGTCACTTAACCTCTTTGCTTCTGTCCCCTTAACTGTAAAAAAATAATAATAGCACCTATCTTCCAGAGTTGTGAGGATTAAATGAGATAAATGAGATGCCTAGCACATAGCAGGCACTTACTAAATGCCTATTCCCTTCCCTCTCCTATCAAAAAGTAGGGACTTGCAGGCCCTTAAGGTTAAGATCCTGTTTTATTTATTGTTGTGTCTATTACGCAGTCCAGCTCAGTGCTCTACACATGGTAGGTGCTTAATAATTTGCATTAGTTGTTGAATGAATGAAAGTCCATACAAGAACACAGACAAAAACAGGAAAATCTCTACAACATCCTGATTCTATTTCATGTGCCCACACCTGTTTTGGGCTAGACAAATGGCTACCAAATATCTTTGATTATATAACACTATCAAAAAAATTGAATATGTTTTGAAGTATATTTACTTATTTATAAATTATATATGTAATTATTGTGCTAATAATTATGTATTAAAGTATAATTCTATCTTAAATAACATATTTAATAATAGCTATTTAATTAAATTTAGTTAATAATAAATATATTATGTATAAATCATTATGCATAATTATACATTAAATAAAACATTAGAAAAAATGCATAAAAATAAAAATTACATACACTAAAGACAAATAAAATTTGAGAATATTTTATTTCCCACTAGCACAAAATCCATTTTTCGTCTTCATAAAAATGTTATTATTAATAATATTTGATTTAATATGAATTTGAATATTCTATTATTTTTTGAGATCTAGGTTTAAAACTTTATGATATAGCAACTTGAAAATCTGATTCTAAATTTAATTTATTTTGATACTTGATTTTAATGGCTGTCATAGCTGAAAAAAGATGTCTTCTGAAGAGACTCAGCTCCAAATGGAAGTACTGTCTTTTCTAAGTCATGATACTCCTTTTTCAGTCCCATCTACCTATCACAGAAAGGCCTTTGTTGAAATTTGTCTATTAAATCTCCATATTTCCTTATGACAACCAGTTCTTTCAGGCCAATATGAAGGTGTTGTCTTTTCATCTTTTTTAAATGAATTGAAACTCTTCCATTGGAACATTTAAAAACATGTTAGGAAATTATTTTCCCAATTCTTTAAGGTACAGATATGAGAGGGCTTGTTTATTTGTTTGTTTTAGTGACACTGTTTTCTACAATCCACATGGGGTACAGAGAAGCTTGCAGAAATATGTGACCTAAGACCCAAACTAAGCTTTGATGACATAAGGACTCTATGTTCAGTCCTTCTCTGCTCCACTGGCTCTCTTTTGCTGGAAGATCTATTTGCTCAAACAGAGCTGTTAGAGGTAGAATTTCATAGCACTTTTTGCATCTCAGGCATTTTCTTTTATCCATTTCTATTTTACCTTTAAATCAGATTATATTCCAAAGATCCTTCTTGTACCCCAATTTGTGCTCCATATATCTCATTGTACTATAGTTTATGTGCTTGTAGCTCACTGGACTCTGATATGTGTTTCTCATAATCTTTTCAAGTTGGCTTTGTATTGTTTCCCCTCTGCATGCCCTCACTAACTCCTAATATTAGCTTTTGTTAGAGTCTAGTCTGTTTTGTGTAAATGTTCTCAGGCATTGAACATGTGAGGTTGGGAGTATCTGGATTGACATGTTCTATCAATCCAAGATACTTGAAAAGGAATGGTTAAATCAGTGCCCCAAAGTTTGATTTCAGCTTTAACATTTTTTTTTGTTAGTTTAAGCAAAAAGCTGGGTATAGATGTCTCAAAGTCCCCAGACATCCTCTGGGCAATTCTGCACATATTAAATAAAAATGTATTCTACGGAGGAAAAAAAAAGATACCCAGAGTCCAAACAGGTGCATCAAATGATGCATTTGGTGAAGCTGCTAAATTCTCATTGAGCAAAACATAAGGCTTTGGTAGAAAAAAATGGAAGATGACAAACATGTGAATTGCAATAATTGCAATACTGTATGTATGTAATTCTGTCTTTAGGGAACAAAGAATTATCCTAATAAATCCTGCATCTTTCCTAGTGAGAGAAATCTTCTTTAACCGTCCTTAATAGTGTTAGTTTAGAGGCAAATGATGTTAAAATGGCTGAACATTTGGGAATAGCATGGCATTATTTAACATCAGAAATACTCTTACATTTAACATCTTTATAGTCATCTACTAAAAAGGTAATCCTTTCATATGTAAAATACCTAGCAATGTGCATACAGGGAGCAGAAGGGTTGAACAGACATTCAGTGAGCAAGGTAATGAATGGAATTCTCACCCAAGAGGGTCTAGAACAGTGCTGCAAATGTCCCATGCACTCACTGAATTGAATTCACTCATTATTCTGAAGGTGCATAGGATGGATTACCCGGTATTAAGCGAAAGGAAGCCCACACATGCTCCATAGACTTTTGTATGTGTTTATCATTCCTTTTCTCCACAGAGCTAATAACAAACCACTCTAAGTATGGGTGAATCAAACTCAACAAATGCTTTCTCAAAAAAAAAAATAATGGCCCAGAAATAGCAGATATATTTGTCTGTTAATGTACCCAATAATCACAGAATCATCATGCATACATTGTACTGGGAAAAACAACAACAATGATGATGACGAATCTGAGTCTTCTCATCCTATGTCAGAATGAGAGCAATTCAAGATAACCACCTATTCCTTCTAACAAGTGTTCCTATAAGCCTCCTGGGGAAGATGCTATTCCAGAAGTTTTCTTGGGAAAACTTCTTTAGTGTTACAGTGAACTGGCCTCTTCAAATATTTTTCCTGATTTTTTTATTTAGTTTCCTTTTTCTTCCTCATTACCCCAAGGAATGGGTCCTCAAAATGTGTTTATGATGAAATCTGCTTTGTGATAACCAAAGCTTGCATAGGATGGTATAGCTGTGGCTTCTCAGCAATTCATAAGTCATTCTGACCATAGAGTTGAGTCTATTCTATCAATTTAAATCAAATGCAAGAGGCTTTGAAAATAATACAGAAATACAAGTCAGTCTAATCAGTTCACCACAGAGGAAGAAAACTCCTAATAAGCCTGACCAAAAGTTGTGCAATTAATTGCTATTAACATTCTAGAAAGATTATATAGTATAATGGATAGGGAGTTGGCCTCAGAGTCAGGAAGGAAGATTCCATCTTTGACTCCTATTAGTATGACTGTGGGCAAGTCACACAACCTCTATTTGCCTAGGTTCCCTCATCTATGAAATAAAGATAGCCTTTAAGGTCCCTTCCTGCTCTAAATCTATGATCTTATGTCTCTCAATGCCCCAGGCAATTCTCTTTGAGTTACAGAGCAAGTACAGTTCTATATTAGTAGAAGTAGTTTCCACACTGGGAGTTTCCTACATGAAAGAAATCATAGATTTAGTCCAAAAACAAGACAAAACCAAATATATTCTGAGGTCTCCCAGTTCAGGCCTGCTTAGTATTGCACACAACTGACATTTTCTGCTTATCACTGAGGGCTGGTATGGGATGAACGATTGATAAAGACATTCATTAAGTGCTGCTATATGCCAAACACTGTGTTAAGTACTAGAGATACAAATTTTAAAGAGAAAAAAAAACAATTATACAGTCAAGCAGCTCACACTCTAATTGGGTGGGGGGTACAGTGACTTTCCTCTTTGTCCTTGCTCTGCCCACAAGAGCAGCTACCACCTGGCACTTTTTTTTGCTCCTTCCTTTAGGCTAGGGACAGGAAATGGCCTTTTGAGATGGTTCCTGCCTGTCTTTCACTTCTCTTCTGGCTGGTGACAAATGACAGTTGTCATGTCCTTGTGTTTTCCTGGGCCTTTGTCCTTCCCACACCAGAGGAGACTAGCAACCTCATTGCTTCCTTCTCATCTTGCCCTTTTCCCTATGGGTGAGCAGAGGTCTGGCTTTGCTTATGTGCTTGATTTCTTATTCTCTCTTATTCTGCTAGATGAGACTTTGGAGAACCTATCCTTGATATCTTCTCTCTTGGAGAAAGGAACTATAGGAAACTGAGAAGGCATCTCAGCTTCTAGAGGGAAGAATAATGGCCAGAAGTCTTTTCTCTCTCTTCCTTTTTCCCTTTCTCTGTTAGAAATTGGAAAGTCCAATGACCTCACATTTGGGTGGGCCCCACTGGGTGTAAAATAGAGTTTGATGGTAATGATTGCAGTCTTCCTTCCATGAATAACTCCATATTTCATGTTTTTAGGATTATTGTTAAGGTTTTTATCTTCTTGATTTATTGTTGATTTGTTTTGGTCATGTCTAACTCTTTGTGACTTGTCCAGGGTCACACAGCTAATAAGTGTTTGATGCCAGATTTAAACTCAGGAAAATGGGCACTCTATTCACTGTGCCACCTAGCTAGTTTTCCATGTTTGTTTAACAATTTCAGCTGTCCCACATACTTGGTAGCATGGTTACTTTTGGCTCAGGAATTTTCCTAACAGTCTAGTGATTCATAGTCCTAACTAAATAGCTCTCTCTTTAGAGAAAAAAAATAATGTGTATTTGTTTTGTGGCATTCAGCTTTGTAGGCATTCTATGACCAAGGCCAGATTTAGGGATGCAGCAGATTCAACAGCTGGTGGAAGTTTGGGATTCTTCTTTTAGCAGTAACATTAGCATTAATTAACTATAGCCTACTAGATTGAATGCATTCATCCAATTTATCTAAATCCTCCTACATTCAAATTCTTCCTTTCAGTGAATTGCAATTATAGCAAAGGCTATAACAAAATCACTGTCTAATTTGCTCTATTTATTAAAGAACATGGAGAAACTATCTTTAAGTACAGGGTGTCAACCAGGTAGATGATTAGCCTTATGTATCAGCAGATTAGGTAGGTACCTGTATGGTATGGTCAGAGAAGCTTCCAAATATCTTATCCAGTATCTACACCAAAATTCTAACCATTACGAATTTGAACAGCAAACATAGGATCATAATCACCAGAACACTGATATTAAAATGGATCCTTTTTAACTTTATTAACATATTAATATGGATGATACTTAATAAACTCTGACAGCTGGATAAGTAAGATGTACTATAAGAAAGATATGTTTTAATGAAAGTTAATTAAGTTAATTTTTTAAGTAAGTTAAAGAATACACTTGACCCCTGCTGCAGTACTCTGTCCCTGATCTGTCTACCCACCTTCAAAGATTAAAGGCTGGGGAGAATTTCAAGAGGCAGAAATTGTTGGGGGGTAGGGGAAGGGTCAGTGATGATAAATTGATTGAAAAGAAGGCATTTTATGCATAGGGCACATGCTTGGGCATTGTGCCTCTTCAAAGTTGTAGAGCCAAGACAGTGTGGCAAGTAGTTCAATACTGCAAGAACATGGCGCAGACGTGGCTGTCTGACTTCCCAGTTCACTGTTGCCCCTTTCGTTTGTTATGGTGATAGCAGGCAAAGCCTCAACCAGATATTATGAGACAGCTAGATGATGCAGTGTTGGGAATGCTAGAGCTGGATTCAAGATGTGATTTCAAATCCTACCTCAAACACTTATGAGCTGTATACCCTCGAATCACTTAATCTCTGTCTGCCTCAGCTATAAAAGGAGATAATAATAGTACCTACTCCCCAGGGTTATTGGAAGGACCAAATGATATCATATTTGTAAGGTGCTTAGCACAGTGGGGCAACTAGGTAGCACAGTGAATAAAGTGCCAGGCCTGGAATTAGGAGGCCTCATGTTCCTGAGTTCAAATCTGGCCTCAGACACTTACTAACTATGTGACCCTGGGTAAATCACTTAACCCTGCTTGCCTTAGTTTCCTCATCTGTAAAATGAGCTGAAGAAGGAAACGGCAAACCACTCCAGAATCTTTGCCAGGAAAACTCCAAATGGGGTCAGATATGGTTGAACAACACAAGCTTAGCACAAGGCCTGGCATGTAATAGGCATTATATAAATGCTGTTTATTATTGTTACTTTAGTGCATAAGTTAGTTATCAGAGTCCAGATCTTCACATTACAGGTGAATTCTTTCAATGCATTGAGTCACTCTGGGTGGGTAACACAATCCTTGGGCAGAGGCATCAGAACCTTCCCCATCAATGGGATCGTGGTTCTCTTCCACACAGGACAACTCCTCTATAGGATATAAGTTCTTTGAAAGTAGTAACTGTTTTGTTTTGTCTTTGTCACCCTAGCATAGTTCCTTGCACCTAGTAGGAACTTAATAAATGCTTAATAAGTGGTCAATACTCAATTGAATGAACGGGCTCCAAATTCCATGGAAAGAAAGACCTCTAGGGAGTTACAGTTACTCTCAGGGATGGAGAAGGGTGGGGCCCCCAAGACCCTCTGCAGGAGCTCCCTTGTATGTGTCCTAAACTTGTCCTAAACTCTCCAGCTGAATCCTCTGCTGGGGCACAATTCAATCATTCTGGTTTCCTCAGAACAAAGTAGGTCAGTCTAATACCGGCATCAGGCCTAGATCAGATGCTACTAATTTAAGATCATAGATTTAGGGCTAGAAGAGACCTTACCATAAAAACCCCTCCTTTTACAAATGAGCATACTGAGGCCCAAAGAGTTGACACAATTTACTTAAGATCACACAGATAGCAACAGAACTAGGTTCTGAGTACACTGGTCCTCTGACTTCCAATCTAGTATTTTTCCTGCCGTACATTGTTTCCGGACCCTTGTCCTCACTGAATAACTCGGATGGCCTATTGGTGGCTGACAAGGCCTATGTGCCTGTGCCTGGATGTCTGTCTCTTACTGTATCTCTATGAATAAGAGGCATGTCAACTTAGCTTATCTCTTACCTGACCTCAGGGGGCATTGCCCTTTTCATCACCTCGTGGAAGGAAACAGCTGTCTCCTGGGCATGGGCTTCGCCTCACCCTCATTCCTCTTTGATCCCGCTGAGGTTTCTATTCCAGTACCTTCTGCAGAACCTCAGAGACTTCCTCCCTTTTTGTTGCTGATGTAAATAACATTATCTCCCTCTCTCTTTGACAAACCCTGTTATGTACAAGGGTCCTAGAGCCAGCCTTGGAGCCAGGAAGACCCGGGTTCAAGCCCCTCCTCTGATGCAAACTTGTGACCCTCGCTTAAATCACACAATTTCTCAACACTCTAGACAACTTTTTAAGACTCCGTGTTACATAGAAGGTGCTGATCTACATTATGCTATCTACCCAGACTTCTCAGTGCATGGATAGTATAATTGATCTGTGAGGCATTCATCTGTAATGCATCTGGAAGACTTCACTTGGCAATTCCCAAAAGGTCCCATGAGGACCATTAAATGTCTCCTGCTTCAGGCAATTTGGGATAGCAGGGCATGAGCAGCTGAAGAATCAGGAAGGGCTTCAAGGAGAAGGTGAAGCTTGTGCTGAGTCTGAAGCAACCAGCAATTCTAAGATACAGAGATGAGGAGGGAGAGTATTCCAGGACTGGGGAGCTTACACTATTGAAAACAAACAAAAAAACAAAAAAACACTTACTAAGAGTCTGACATATGCCAGGTACCATGCTTTCTAGATGTTAAATCATTTGATCTTCCACAACCCTCTGTGGTAGATGCTATTGTAATCCCCATTTTACAGTTGAGGAAACTGAGGCAAATAGAGGTTAAGTGAATTGCCCAGGGTCATGCAGAAGGTGCATGAGAAGGTCTGAGGCTGGATGAACTCATGTCTTTCCAACTTTAGGCCCAGCACTCCATCCATTGCCTTTAGCTATTTAATTCTAATTAATATTTAATTTAATAATAATATTTAACTGTAATTCTAAGTGTTGTAGCAGGAGCAATGTTTTATAAGTGCTATAGAAATGTGAGCTGGTTTTTTATGTTATATAACTCTCCCTCAACCCCAGTATAATGTAAGCTCCTAAAAGGTAGCAATTGCTTTTTTCCTTTCTCTGTATCCCCAGCCTTAACATAGTGCCTGGAGTATAGCAGGCATTTAATAAATGCATATTTACTGACTTTTTGTTTTGTCTTTGTTTATTCTATGCCTATCATAGTTCTTTATACATAGTAAGGACCTGCCTACTTAATAAATGGGCAGCTAGGTGGCGAAGTGGGTAGAGTGTTGAACCTGGAGTCAGGAAGACTCATCTTTGTGAGTTCAAATCTTATCTCAAACACTTACTATCTGTATGACCCTGGGCAAGTCACTTAACTCTGTTCCAGTTCCCTCATCTGTAATATGAGGAAATGGCAAACTACTTCAGTATCTTTGTCAAGAAACCCCAAATGGGGTCACAAAGATTTGGACATGACTGAAATGACTGAACAACTTAATAAATGCTTCTTGAATTATTGGTAGTTTTGATTTTCCAAATTAATGCTTCTAGAAAAGAAAATTGCCCTTGAAAAGTAATCAGCATTTTAAAAAGTGGATCTATGAGGAAACAAGCTCTTACCTAACAAAGGACTTGTGTTCAAATCCTACCTCTGACACTTACTACTTTTGTGACCCCCAAACTCCCTTCTTCTACAAATGTCTTTCTTTTTGTCAGCAGCTCCAATGTTCTTCCATTTTTCTAGGCTCATGACCTTAGCGTTATCTTCCACTCCTCATTCTCTCTCATCTCATGTATCCTATCGGTTGCCAAATCTTTCCATTTCTGACTTCACAATATCTCTTGCTTGAAATCTCTTCTTTCTACTTACCTGACTACCCTCTTACTCAGGCCCTGAGGACTTCTTGTCCAGAGTATTATAACGGTCTCCTAATTGGCCTCCCTACTTCAACTCTTTCATGAGACCTTGGGCAAATCACTTAACATCCCTGGGCCTTAGTTTCTTCATCTGTAAAATGAAGAAGTTGGGCAAGATGGCTTCTGAGGTCTCTTCCAGGTCTAGAGTTATAATCTAGTTTTCTTTCTGATTATGAATCACCTCTTTTCTGCCTGCTAGAACAAATATTGTTGTCTCAGAGAGAGAACTGCACATACAAGTATTAGAAAACTCCTTCAACCAAAAGGAAATGAATAATCGCCTTTGGAAAATAGCACATGGACATGGGGATAACTTGGACTATGTTTCCCTTGGACCTGTCAGAAGAACAATGACTTCCAAAGTAAACTGAGTCATGGAGAGAGTACATGAGTTTCTAAATAGCCTAGTGAGCATGTGTATAAATTTCTACAAGCAGGATTAGTAGTAAAAGTGATGTGGTGCTTGGGTGCCTATGCTTGGGTGCTTATGTTTGGGTACTTGTACTTGGACCCCAATTTCTCCCTAGCCTCAGAAACACTGTCCCTGACAGTTTCTCCCCCAGCCCAAGGACCCTGTGCCTAGCAATTACTCATGAGTGGGCCCCAGCAAGACCCTTGTCTCTCTCCTCGGTGCAGTTCCAAACAGCACCTGAAGGATTTATTAGTTTGAACTGGCTTTGCACTGGATCATAAAGACATTTTTACCCACTGGACTATCTCCTACCACCCTACCTCATTATCTACATCCTGGGCTCCTCATTAACTGTATTCTAGACTTAAGACATATGTATACTCCCTACATCTATCTTGTCTAACAAGACATTGATTGGTTTCAGACTGGACAACTCTCAGTTACCCTGAACTCTGGTTGACTTAGTGATGTAGCAGGCCTAAAACCACACCTCCCTGTGGCCACCCTTGTGGGCTTTTCCCAGTGGACTCTGGGTAAAACACCTTCGCAGTAGGTACAAGAAGTGCATGTTCCTTTAAGAACTGACCACTCCTTAACCACTCCCTAATCCCACCTGAATCCCCTAGTTAGCATATTTGGCACATGTTTTATTGTATTTTATCTTATATAAACTTTAACTATACCTCTCTAAGGTTGAAAGGAATCCTTAAGAATCCTTGCCCGCTGAAAAGCATAACAATAAACTTTGCCACCTTGACTTAAAGAATGCTTGAGTCCGTGAATTCATTCCAGATGACCCATCTTGTACTTCAGTCTTTGAGGGGTCACAACCTCTCAGATTCTCAGCCCACAACAAAATGCTCCTGTACTGATGTGAGATTTTAAGAATTTCACCAATGTTGTAATATTATCTCAGCATTCCAGCTTCCAAAACATTTTCGTATCTTTGTCTAATTTATCTTTAGAGCAACGTTGGTAGATAGGATTGGTACCATTATACCCTTTTTATAGTTGAAGAAACTGAGGCCCATAGAGATCCAGTTTAACCAAGGTCACTTTGCTAGCAAATGGAAAAGCCAGGATTAAGCTAGGGCTCATTGCTCTACACCACACTGCCCCTCAAGTAAGAAAGAAGAGAGAAGGAAAAGCTCCTTAATCTTTTAATAACACATCATTCTGGGATCCTTGTGTTTCTAGGAAGCTATCTAAATGCTTCCTTGACTGAGGATGGAGAGATGGAATAGTCATTCTTAGCTGCCATTTACAATTTTAGCTCATGGACGTTTGAGTGATTTGAATGACAAGGTGAATATCTAGGAGAGAGAAGTGGGATGAGGGAAAAGAATTACTTTTTAGTGAATGATGAGAATGGAATTGAATGAACACAACTTCTACTCCCATTGTATGGCATTGATGATTTTTACCTAAAACACTGTAAAAGTGTTTTGAATGCAAGGTAGATTTTGACTACACCAAAGACAAGGCAGAATTTTAAGTAGAATGGTATTTTTGTTCTATGTTATGCACATTTAGGTGTTTAGTTTCTTAAAAAACAATCCCGTTAAGTTCTATTGAATTAGCATTGAAGTTCAGTTATAGGTACATTAAAATGTGTTTTTTTTTAATGAACGCTGAAGTGCTCTTGAAAAAGGAAGGTTAATTCAAAGCACATTAAACTAAATAATGAACTTTGAAAAAAGAATTTGCAATTTGGATTTGTAGAAACTGAGGTAAAATGTGTGATCACCTGAGTGAATGTATTTGGACTAGCCTATTGGGCTATATTCAAAAGTCATCCTTAGAGAGAATGAAAATGGGTCAATCAAGCTATTCCCACACACCCATATGCTAATTTCCAAGAGGGCAGGAATAACACACATAACTGCTGGAAGTAAATGGAAAAATTCATAGAAAATTTCCTCCTAGGAAGAGGCAGCTGGGTGGTACAATGGGTAGAGCCCTAAGCTTAGAGTCAGGAAAACTGAAATTCAAATCCATCCTCAGAGACTTACTAGCTATGGGACCTCAGGCAAGTCATTTAACCTCTGTCTCAGTTTCCTCATCTGTAAAGCGGACATGATAATAACGCCTCCTCTTAGGGCTGTGAAAGTCAAATGAGGTAATATTTGTAAAGCTCTTAGCACAATACTTGACACATTGTAGGTGATTAATAAATACTTGTTTCCTTCCTTCTTAGGACTTTAGTGGCTGACTTGTAGCATCAAGAAAGAAGTAAACCGATAAAGACAAGTTCGTAGAGTAACTTGACATACATTAATATCAGATGGTCTGAGATGTGAATACATAAGAAATAATGTCATAAATCCAATAATTTATAATTAAGCACTTAGCATGGTGCTTGATACATAGTAAGTGCTATATAAGTGTTAGCTATTTTTATATTGATAGCTATTAATTAAATTCAGGGCATGCTATTCTGTTACGTAGCTTAGCCATACTTTTTGCTTCTCCTAGCTTTTCACCGATTTCTCTGATAATAATAAAAAGAGTTTACATTTATACGGTGCTTTACAGTTCCAAAGCATGGTATCCACATAATCTCAGCTGATCCTCTATGATTCTGTGAAGTAGGTAGTTCAGAAATTAATATTCACAGTTTGAAGATGAGGAAACTGAGACTCAGAGAGATTAAGTGACATGTTCAAGATATCATCCATTGTGAGGTCACCATCTCCTCTTGTCTCTTCAAAACTACTCCTTTCAATTATCCTCTCTTTTGTTCCAGTCTCAGGGGATAAAACAACTGTTATCCCTGTCAAGGTGAATGTCTCCACTTAAGTCATTTGATCCTGTGGTCCCCTGTCTCCTTCAGGAGCAGGTGTAATGAGCACTGAAAGCTTGTCCTGTCTCTTTCATATTTATTCTCCTCTTTCAATGACTCATGTTCAACTCTCCCTGTCCTTCAAAACAAGTAAAAAAAAAATCCTTCCCTTAACCTAACATCCCCTCAGTAGATGGTTCTCTATCTTTTTTTCTCTTCACTGATAAACTTTAAGACAAGACAACACTTCCTTACTATCCAAATAGTTAATTATTATTATAAATTAATCAATTAATTAATTGAATAAATTAATTTATAAATTAATCGATGGTCATTTATTAATTCCCTGTTCCGAGGTAGGCAGCTAGTGGGTAGGGGTACAAAGACACAAAATGAAATGGTCTCTGCCCTCAAGCAATTTGCATTCTAACAGGGAGACCAGTGCATAGATAAGTATATGCAGAATAAATATGGATTTTAAAAAATACTTAAATAATAGGTAGTCTGAGAAGAAGGGTACAAGTAGTTGGGATGGGGAAAGGAAAGGCTTCATGTAGAAAATGGTGCTGGAGCTGAGTCTTGAAGGACACAAGGCCTTCTAATCAGTCACTAAAGTATTTACTAGAGCAGGGCTTCTTAAACTTTTTCTGCTCAAGACCCTTTTCATGTTTCAGCAGTGTTAATTCATGTTGCATGGCCCGAGGGCATGCACAGTGCAAAGTGTGCATGCTTTGTGTTCAGAACCAAAGCCACAGTGAAGCTGTGAGATGCAGCAAGTGCTGCCAGGAACACTTCAGATTCATTACGTGTTTGATTTTCAATTAATTTTTGGTCGCGCATTCAGAAAACTTTTACTGTTGCCACAGTTTAAGAAGTGCTGTTAGAGGACTCCTATGTTCCAGGCACTTCACTCAGGCAAGTAATAAACATTTATTAAGAACCTATTATATGCCTAACATTGTGCTAAGCACTGAGGGTACAAAAAAAGGGCAAAAGACAGTCCCTGACCTCAAGGAGCTGACAATCTAATGGGGGAGACAACATGCAAACAAATATATACAAAGCAAGCTATATACAGAATAAAGAGGAAATAATAAAGGAGATGCACTAGAATGGAGGGGTTAGAGAAAGCTTCCTGTAGAACGTGAGATTTTAGGGGAGACTTTAAGGAAGAGAGGGAAACCAGCAGTCAGAGATGAGGAGGGAGAGCATTCCAGGCATGGAGGGCAGCATGAGAGAATGCCCAGAGATGAGAGTGGAGTGTTTTATTCATAGAACAGCCAGGGGGCCAGTGTCACTGTTTCCAGGAGTATGTGTCCCGGAGTTGGATATAAGAAGACTGGAAAGGTAGGAGGGTATAGGTTATGAAGGGCTTTGAAGGCCAAACAGAGCATTTTAGCTTTAATACACTGGGCTTAAGCATCTAGAATTTATTGAACAGTGGAGTGACATGACTGAATCTCTACTTTAGGAAAATTACTTTGTTGGCTGAATGGAAGATGAATTAGGTTAACGAGAGAGTTGAGGTAGACAGGCTGTTGTAATAGTCCAGGCATGAGGTCTGAGGCATGAGCCTCAGACCAAATTGGATATGGGGGAGGTGAGAGATAGAAAGGAATGCAGGATGACACCTAGGTTGTGAGGCCAAGGGTCTGACAGGATGGTGTTGCACTTGACAGGAATAGGAAAGTTGGGAGGGGAAAGTGGTAAGGGGAAGATGATGAATTCTGTTTTGGATGTATTGAATTTAAGATGTCTACTGGACATATAATTCAAGATGTCTGAAAGGCAATTGGAGATATGATATTGGAAGTCAGAAGAGAGATTAGGGTAGAAGAGGGCAATTTGAGAATCATCACCTTAGAGATGGTAATTAAATCCACAGGGATTGATGAGGTCATCAAGTGAAATAGTGTGGAGGGAGAAGAGAAGAGATCTCAGAACAGAACCCTGAGGTTGGAGAGAATGATCTGGATAGGGATCCAGCAAAAGGACTGAGAAGGAGTGGTCTGATAGGTAGGAGGAGAACCAGGAGAAAATAGTGTCCTGAAAAACCTAGAAAGAAGACAGTATCAAGGAGGAGAAGGTGACCATCAGTGTCAATGGCTGCAGAGAGGTCAGGGAGAATGAGCATTGAGAAAAGACTGTTGGATTTAACAATGAAGAGGTCATTGGAAACTTTGAAGAGAGGAGTTTTAGTGAATGATGAGGTTGGGAGCCAGATTGTAAGGGGTTAAGGAGAAAGTGGAGGCACTAACTGTAGATGGCTTTTTCAAGGAATTTAGCCACAAAATGACAAGAGATATAGGATGATAGTGAGGATAGAAGGACCAAGTGAGGGTTTTGTGAGAATGGAGGAAGCATGGACATGTTTGTAGGCAGTAGGGATAAAGCCAGTAGAGAGCTACTTTCAATCTTCAGATTGAAAATAAGTGAAAGAGTGGGGATGACAGAGGGGGCAATCTGTTGGAGGAGATGGGATGGAATGGGATCCTTTGAACAAGTAGAGAAGTTAGCCTTGGTAAGGAATAAGGCCACCTTTTCCTGTGAGATAGGTGTGAAGGAGGAGAGGGTGGCAGAAAGCACCTAAGTGATATGAAATGAGGAAGAGGGAAGAAGATGGAGCTCACAGTGAATGACCTCAATTTTTTTTCTGTGTAACATGAGGGAAGGTTCTCAGATGGTGGGGGGAGGGGTGGTGGAAGGAGGAGCCATGGGAGGCTTGAGGAGGGATGGAAACATTTGGAAGACCTGTTATGGAGAGTGGGATAGTGAGCTGATAAGGGAGCTATAGAAGGATTGCCTAGCAGCAGTGAGGGACCAGTTGAAGTTGCATAACATAAATTTTTAGTGGGCCCATTAAAACTGTTGGGTGATTTTTTCTACCTTCATTTAGCAGCATGTGTGTAGGAGCTAAGGCAGCAGGTAGTGGGACTCATCCAAGGCTGAGGCTTGGCAGGGCACAATTAACAAGATAAGGACATCAAGGACTCAAGAGAGAGGAGAGTGTAGAGTTGAATTGGTTCACTAAGGGGTCAATATGGGGAAAAGATGTGACTGGTAGATTAATTGAAATGACAGAGGAAACAAAGGTTTGAGCTTCCAAGTATATCAGTTAATTAAGCAAGGCATACCAATTGTATAATAAATCAGGACCAGGCCTCCTCAGCTTGGTACTGGACCCCAAATACAGGGAGAAATAGATTTTTATTCATTAAAAGATGACAATAAGTAGGTTGCAAAAACAGGATGTGTAATTAGGTAATCCTTCTATAGCTCCCTTATCAGCTCTAATCTGAGGAAAAATTAAGGGCTTTCTGAGTTGGGATGGGAAGAGTAAACAAATGCAATTTCCTGAAATCAGAAAAAGAGGTGATCCACTCCCCCTCAGGTGTCTGTATTCAATCAAAGAAACATGGAAATAACTGATTGGCCAGTTGGGGCCAGTTTTCAGACAAGACATATGAGTTCCTTGAGATGTATAATTTTGAAAACTCCTTGTATCAATCTTAGGATCTAACTGGGTTTCTGATCAGCATAACCTAGGTCCTTAATTGAGGGTCTCCAAGCAAAAGGCAGAGGTAGGCCAGCTTCCCAGCCATATGGGGCTAGTTTCAAACAATGCAATAAAGTTGTCTCACAATTCCCATAATTGTGTTCTCACATAGTTCCCATAAAGTGTTCTCACAAGACAGAAATTGGAGTAGACCCATGACTGAATAGAAAGAGAACTGAATTAGATCCAGAATTGAGTCACAAAATGGAGTCAGTATGGTTCACTCAATTCCCATAATTCCCTCAAAGAGGAGATAATGACTTGTGTAAGGATGGTGGCCTTGGAAGGAAATGAAGGTAGAGAGATTGGAGGTCACAGTGTGGATGAAGAAGAGGGTTTGGTAAAGGAAGGCAAAGGGAGAGGTGAAAAGCGAATAGATAATGGGATTTTGGAATTCTTGAACATGGAGGTAGGGCTTTTATGGTTGATGGAAAGATCAAGGGTATGCTTATCTTTGTGTGTGGCTGAGGTGGGATGGAACAATAGGTTAGGGGAAGTGAGTAGGTTGAAGAACTGAGTGGTTAAGATATTTGAGGGGCAATCAGTACGTATGATTAAGTCCCTAAGCATGAGGGAAGGAGTTAGTTCCAAAGTATGAAGGAGGAGAGAAAAATTGTGAACCAGGTACTGAACTCACTGAGGAAGAAAGCTGAGTCTGTAGACAACAGCTACTAGAATTCTGAGTAGGTGACAGATAAGAAGTGTATGAACTTCAAAGGAGGAGAGGTTACTGAGTGATGGAGGGAGGGGGAGAACCTAGGACTGGCAAAGGGGAGCAAGTACTCCAAATTCCCTTGACCAGTGAACCAAGGGAAATGAGTGAAGGTGTAGCCAATTCTAGAAAGGATGGCCAGGGAGGCTGTGTCATTAAGCAGGGAGTAAGGTTTCAGTAAGAGCTGAAATAGCTAGGACCTGGGGATTCAAATTAAAAGAATGAAATAATCTTTATTCTCATTATTTTTCACTATAAAGGAAAAAACAAACCCATATTTAGGTATATACAGAAAAAATACAAAAATAATAAATAAATACAACAAAATTAATACAAGATTGTTTGGAAGGAAGGGCACTAGCAGGTAAGTGAGATCAGGAAAGGCTTCATGTAGAAGGCTTTGAGCTGTGTCTTGAAAGAAAAAAGGGATCCTAAGAGGTGAAGGTGATATAAGAATACATTCCTGGCTTGGGAGACGTACAGACCAAAGGGATGGATATGTGAGAAAGCATGGATATCATAGGTGAGGAATGGATAGAAGACTGGTTTGACTGGATCATACAATATTGGAAAGGAATAATGTTCACCTAAGCTGGAAAGATAGTTTGGAACCCAATTGTGAAGACCTTTAAAAGTTAAGTAGCTAATATTTTATCCTACAGGCAACAGGGAGACACTGGAATTCATGAAGTAGAGGAGTGACACAGTTAGATCTACACTTGAAGAAAATCACTTTAGTAGCAGTGTATAGGAAGAACTGGAGTAGGACCATAGGATTGTATTTCTAGAGCTGGAGGAGACCTCACAGCCCATTTAGTCCAACTCCCTCATTTTACAGACAGAGAAACTAAGACCCAGGGAAATTAAGTGATGCGATGTAAGGCAAAGTAGTTTGTGAGGAAGAGCACCAGCAGCTAGGAGAGAGACCAGTTAGGATGCCATTGTCATAATCTAGGTAACAGGTGATCAGGGTTGGAAATAAGGTGATGGCTATGTGAGTAGAGAGAAGGAGTTGCACATAAAAGATATTGTGGAATAGAAATGCCAAGATTTGGCAACTGATTGAATGTATGAGATGAGGGAGAGTGAGAAGAGGAAGATATCATTGATGTCATGAACCTGGGAAACTGGGAAAATCATAGCATTCTCAACAGAAATAGGGAAGGGTTTTGGGGAAAAGATAATGAATTTTGTTTCAGATATGTGGAGTTTAAAATATCTCTAGGACATCCAGTTTTTAGTGTCTAATAGGCAGTTGGTGATACAGGACTGAAGCTCAGGAGAAGGAGCTAGGCCTGGATTTATTGATCTGTGAGTCATTAGCCTAGAGATAATTATTAAGTCTGTGGGAGTGGACCTTATAAGGTCCAAGAGAGTATATAGAGAGTAAATTTCACGCCAATCTTTGGCCGCCTAAGGCATCTTACTGATGGCCATATTCACGTGCCTCCCATGGGACCTTTAACCACTTTTTCAACATCAAAATGTTAGCATCCCTTAGGGTCCTGGACCATCTGTTGATATGATTTTACTCACATCTGTTCAATGGGTCATCCTTATCCCCACCACCAATTGTCTCATTTTATAGATGAGGAAATTGGGGCCCAAGGAGATTCAGGGATTTGCCCAAGGTCATGTGGGTAGTAAATGGTGGAGACAGAATTTGAACTGAGATTGTTTATCTCCAGAGCCATTATTCTTTCTACTGTACCATGTGGTTGCCCTTTGGCTCTAGAATTTGTTGATTCTGAACATTTATGTATTAGGATGCTGAAAAGCTCCCATTTTAAAAACACAGCTTGTCCACTGTGCAACCAAAATTCTTATTTTTCAGATTTGGGGGCATCTTCTATATTCCAGCATTAAATACAAAGAACATTACAAAATATTATTATAAGTTCCAATCCTCAGTCTAGGCTTTTCCTTCCAACTACTAAATCTTTTTGCTTTTACTATCTTGTTTTAATTATTCCCAATTAAATATCCATGCATATAATTAGCTAGCTTCACTGTATAATAGTGAAGAAACTTTTAAAATCAAATTCTTTCTCTACATTCTGTAATTTGTTCTCCATGTATTCCTTGAAGAGAAATTTGTGTAAAAATAGTGGCTGCAAAGTTCCTCCATTTTAAGCCTTTAGTTTTAAGCAAAAAAATTTAAACTTCTACAAAATTGTCAAGTAATATTTCATGAATTACATACCTTTCCCAGAAAAAAAGGACTCTGCTTAAGGTTTTGTAGACTGGAAGAGTGCAAGCCCGAGCAATTATCCTGTAAATTCAGAGTATGTGAATGCCTAATCCAGATGATTCATTTTTTGACCTAAATGATCTAGATTTGCTAAAGACTAATTATCCAGTGGCTTCAGCCTCACTAGGCCTGGCCTGAATTAGTTACATTGGCCACTTGCTCTGACTCACAGTACAACTGTCTACTCTCTTTTTGTACAGGCTTTGCCATCCAGATATTAAATACAAATTTTGTCATCTTTCACTTTATTTTTCATGCTGAACCTGAATTTACTAAGGCTTCCCAAAGTCAGTGTTCTCCCGTCTTGGTAGACTGCCTGGCACCACAGGCAGCCTGCCTTTGTAAGGCTTGTTGTTATTCTTCACTAGTGTCCGACACTCTGGACACTCTGTGACCCCATTTGGGTTTTCTTGGCAAAGGTGTTGGAGAGGTTTGCCATTTCCTTCTTTAGCTCATTTTACAGATGAGGAAACTGAGGCAAACAGGGTGAAGTGACTTGTCCAGGATCACACAGTTGGTAAGTGTCTGAGGGCAGATTTGAACTCAAGATGAGTCTTCCTGACTTCAGGTGAGACACTCTATCTCCTACACCACTTAGCTGCCCCTTTATAAGGCTTAACTAATGGCAGAGTGATGTCCAGTAAGGTGGCTGTAGATTCATAGGCATGTCTATTTTCTTGTTTTGCTTCCTTTGTTGCGTGGAACATCTTGGGTAAAACTTTTGTGTTATAGGAGGGCCAACATCAAACTGCCATGCATTAGCTAAGTGACCCATGGAGACAATAATGATTCTATTATAGACCTGCAGACCTTTCCTGTTTTAGGCAAAAGGTAATTTAGCCTAGCGAATAAAGTGAAGTCCACAAGGTATGATTACTTTATTTCTATTTCTATTTCTATTCCTTCCTCTTAGGAAAATCACCTGACTTCTTTGGGCTCTCAGTTTTTCAGTATATAAGTAGGGGGAATACCTCATGGGGATTGCTGTTAATTAATAGAATATATTGGAAATCCTTAGAAGATGACGTGTAAATGCCAGAGAACAGGATCTCAGATTTACCATGAACATTTATCTAATCAATAAACATGAAATTAATTAGAGCTTATTATGTGCCAGGAGAGATAGAGCCTGCCCTCATGGAGCTTACATTCTATTGGGGGGGTGAAATAGTGATTACAAGCATATACATATCAAATTCAACATATATACAAAGTGAATACAAAGCAATTGTGAGAGAGGGATGCATTCCTTACAGTACTAATAACTGAGGGAATCAGGAAAAGGCTTTTGAAAGGCTAATAATTGAGCTGACCTTTGAATGGAAGTAGAGGTTCCAAGATGCCTAAGTAAAAGAGCGAGGATTTGAGATGTGAACGAAAGACTGCAAATGTATGGAGGTCAGAGAAGAAGTATCCTTTATGGAGCACAGAAAATAAGCCAATTTGTTAGGAATATCATAGAGGACATAAAAACAAGTAGTGTGTAATCAATCTGGGCTTAAAATGATGTACAGAGGAGTTTACATTTTGTTTGAAAGGAAATAGGGAACCACTGACACTTCTTGAGCTGGGAGATAGCATGGTCGGACTATGCTTTAGGAATCAAGGATAGCAGAGCCTAAAGGACAAGGCTATGTTAGGGAAGGTTTTATTTTGTTTAGTTTTTAGCATCCTTTGGCTGTGATGACATGTGATTACCAATTGAAAAGTCTTTTGGAAATAGACTGAGTTTTCTGGATTTTTTGTACATGTTTGGAATCATCTTCAAAAATTCCTACTTTGAGTCCTCATCTGGTCAAGAAGGTAACCCTAGACTCTTGGCTAAGCCAGGGAAATGCAAGTGTTGGCAGGTTCTTTTGGAATGGAAAGGCTTAGACTACAGTCCCAGAGACAGATCATGTCTGCTGTCCAAGGACCAGCCTAGCTAAGTAAGGAAAGGCTCATCACTAGTCAATTGGCCATGAGATGAATTATCTGTCTGTGGTAACCCACAAAGAGACAAAAATACAAAGTGGGCCTCCATCCTAAGAAGTCACCTTTTCTTTCTACTGTGAGTGATATATTTTAAAAATAATATTCTATTTTTTCCAATTACATGAAAAGACAATTTTAATATTCATTTTAAACATTTTTTGAGTTCCAAATTTTTCCCTTCCTTCCTTGCCTTATACCTCCCTAAAACAGTAAGCAGTTTCACATAGGTTCTATATGTGCAATCATATAAAATATATTTCCATATTAGTCATGTTTTGAAAGAAGAAACAGACCACAAGGAAAAAAAAAAGAAAGTGAAAATAGTATGCTTTGATCTTCATTCAGACTCCACCAGTTCTTCCTCTGGATGTGAACAGCATTTTCTGTAATAAGTCCTTTGGATTTGTATCGTTGTATTGCTGAGAAGAGCTAAGTCTGTTCATAGTTGATCATTGTACAATGTTGCTGTTTCCTGTATACAATGTTCTCCTGGCTCTGCTCATTTCTCTTTGCATCAGTTCATGTAAGTCTTTCCAGGTTTTTCTGAAATCTGCTTGCTCATCATTTCTTATGGCACATTCATATACCACAACTTGTTCAGTTATTCCCCAATCAATGGGCATACCCTCACTTCTAATTCTTTGCCCTCATAGAAAAAGGTGCTTTAAATATTTTTATACATGTATATCCTGTATGATCTCTTTAGGATACATACCTAGTAACGATACTGTGGATCAAAGGGTATGCACAGTTTGATTGCCCATTGGGTACAGTTCCAAATTGCTATTCAAAATGGTTGGATCAATTCACAACTCCACCAGTCAGTGCATTAGTGTCCAAATTTTCCCACGTCCTTTCCAACATTTATTATTTTCCTTTCCCGTCATATTAGCCAATCTGAATAGGTGTGAGGTAGTACCTCACAGTTATTTTAATTTGCATTTCTCTGATCAATAATGATTTAGAGCATTTTCCCTATGACTATATATAGCTTTGATTTCTTCATCTGAAGACTGCTTGTTCATATCCTTTGACCATTTAGCAATTGGGGAATGACTTGTATTCTTATACATTTGACTCAGTTCTCTATATATTTGAGATACAAGGCCTTTATCAGAGATATATGCTATGAAAGTTGTTTCCCAGCTTTTTGCTTTCCATCTAATCTTGGTCGCATTGGTTTTGTTTGTGTAAAACCTTTTTAATTTGATATAATCAAATTATCCATTTTACATCTTGTAATGCTCTCTATCTCTTGATTGGTCAAAAATTCTTCCCTTTTCTATAGATCTGACAGATAAGCTATTCTTTGTTTTCCTAATTTCCTTATGGTAGTGGGTGATATATTTTTGAGAAACGGGTAAGAGAATACTGAAAATGACTTAATGTTTAGAGCATCTTCAATATGTGAACCCTATAATGGATTGACAATCTATGGGAAGCTTCCTTACAACAGTACAGATGACAAACTATCCACATGTGGTTATTCTGTAAAATTCTTGTCCATATCCCTCCATAAGTTCACCATTGATTCAATATGACAGGAACTTTTGTTCTTTTGACATTTTAAGGATACTAATGGGGTGCATATCCCTGGTATCTGGAAGACCTGAGTTCAAAACCTGCCTCAGACACTTACTAGCTGGAAGACCCTGAGTAAGTCACTTAACTTCCTTAAAATGGAAAGAATACTAGTTCCTATTTCCCAGGATTGTTGTGAGGATAAAATGAAATATACTGCTGAGAAGAGCTAAGTCTGTTCATAATTGATCATTGTACGATGTTGCTGTTTCCTGTGTACAACATTCTCCTGGTTCTGCTCATTTCTCTTTGCATCAGGTCATGTAAGTCTTTCCAGGTTATTCTAAAATCAGCAATATATTTGTGAAACTTAAAGTGTGAGCTATTATAATTATTTATTCAAGTATTGAAGCAGTTTTGGAATCATGTAGACAAAGGTTGTATTCAAACTATACACTAAATCAAAGTATTTTATTAGTATTAGTTGATTCACCATTACATGAGATGATGAGAAATGTGAGATATTGTCATCATCTACCTGTCATTATTTGATGAATGCTAATTGATTATTATTGAGCTTTCAGATACATTATAAAAAGATCAATCTGTCATATCCTTTCCTATTTATTTCAGCACACATTTCTGATTTTGTCTGAATCACTTTGCCAAACTTGTTGAAAAGAAAGAAAAAGAATCCTGGGTTTTGTCTTATCAACATTCCATACTGTTAGAAGATAGCATAAAGGAATTCTGCCCTCCAAAAATATGATGGAAAAAGACAAATCCAAGGGAATCAATAATAAAAGAAAAGAGCAAAGGAATGTCACAGTGATGCTAATATTTCTAGGAATAGAAATCAGTTCAAAAGAGAAATTTATTTTTATTTTTAAAAACATATTTGTATTCATTTCATTAAATATTTCCCAATTACATGTAAATTTTTTAAACAATCATTTTTAAAAATTTGAGCTCCATATTCTCTCTAGGTCTTTTGAAATTGTCTTAGATCATTGTCTTGATCAGAGCATCTAAGTCTTTCACAGTTGATTATCCTTACAATATTACTGTTGCTGTGTATAATGTTCTGCTGGTTCTGCCCACTTCATTTTGCATTAGTTCATGTAAGTCTTCCCAAGATTTTCTGAAATCATCCTACTTATCATTTCTTTAGTTCTGTGTGTGTGTGTGTGTGTGTGTGTGTGTGTGTGTGTGTGTGTGTGTGTATGTGTGTGTGTGTGAGGCAATTGGGGTTAAGTGACTTTCTCAGAGTCACACAGCTAGTGAGTATTATGTATCTGAGGCTGTATTTGAACTCAGGTCCACCTGACTCCAGGGCCAATGCTATATCCACCGTACCACCTAGCTACCCCATACTCATCATTTCTTATAACACAGTAGTATTCCATGTCAGTCATATACCACAGCTTGTTCAGTCATTCCCCAGTTGATGGGCATCCTCTCAATTTCTAGTTCTTTGCCACCACAAAAAGAGCTGCTATAAATATTTTTGTATAAATAGTTCCTTTTCTCTTTACTTTCTTTGGGATACAGATGTAGTAGTGGTATTTCTGGGTCAAAGGGTATGCACAGTTTTGTAACTTTCAAAAGAGAGAAGAGTTTTCTATTTTTTCATATTCATCAGTGACAACATTGTTAGAGTTGTGTTCAATTGTTTTTATAGCCAGATAATTGAATGTGCTTGTGCATACATGAAAATATAAACACAAATATGAAATGCACATGTATACATAGGGACAAAGTCAGTTGAATATTAAGTGTCCCAATCTACTCCTGATGAAGATGGGTTGAGTAGCATATAGTCAGACTTCTAGAGAGTCTGGCTTAAAACCCACAGTTATAGATTACAGTCTGAATACCCTTCACCTCCCAATAATTTAGTGTAGGTGAGCAGAAGGCAACATATGGAGAGGGGAATGTTGAGGTGATGTGGGATAGGGAAAGGTTGGACCAGACAAAGGGTTGCCATAGTGACAGAAGCCTCAGAGCCTGGGAGCAATGGTGGAAAGGAAGCATATCACTTTCAGATATTAAAGCTTTGCATGGCTCATACCAATGCTAGTTACAACTCCGAAAATCCCTAGGACACTAGAGCAGGATGAGACCTATCTGGTCCAACACCCTTATTTTATAGATGAAGAAAGTGAGACCCAAACAGTCTTTCAACAGGTTAATGGTAAAGACAAAATCAAGGTCTCTCTGGGATTCAGAAGCCTGGGCCACTTCTTTGTCGACTTTTTAATATTAACTGTTGACTCTCCCATCAGAATATAAGATCCTTGAGAGCAGTTCTGGCTATGTTACTCCCCTATTCAATAGACTCCAGTAGCTCCCTATTACCACTAGGATCAAACATAAAATTCTCTGTTTGACTTTTAAAGCCCTTTTGTAACCTAATTCTGCCCCTACACTCCCAGACTTCTTACTTTCTTATATTTTATTTCCCACCACTTATTCTATGATTCAGTCACTAGACTCCTTGCTGTTCCTCACATAATACGCTCCATCTCCCTATTCCAAGCCTTTTACTGCTGTCTCCTATTCCCAGAATGCTCTCCTTCCTCACATATGACTACTGGCTTCCCTGGCTTCCTTTAGTTCTCATCTAACATCCCACCTTCTGCAACAAATATTGCCTGATCTCCGTCAAGGCTAGCTCCTTCCCTCTGAGATGACCTCCAAATTATCCCGTATACATCTTATTTGTCCTTAGTCATTTGCATGATGTCTCTCCCACTAGATTATTAATTTCTTGAGGGCAGGTACTATTTTTGCTGTTTGTTTCTCCAGCTCTTAGCACAGTCCTTGACACATAGTAGGTTCATACTTGTTGACTTGACCTTTGCCTTTATATCCTCCATACCTAGCGCACTGTCTAGTACAGCTACCCCAAACCAACATGGGAATCAGAAAAAATAAGGCAATTAATTTTAAAAAAAAATTTAACAAATGTATTTCTAGCCTTTCTCTGTGTAAATTTACAAAATAATCAATGAAAATGTAGCTTTTGTACACTGTCTCAAGGGATATTAAGCCCAGTGAGATGATGTAAATGCTTTTGTCTTAGAGTTAATTGGTGATCTTTTTAAAAATTGGCTAAACCAGAGGCTTTTTTGCACTTGAGATCCAGACCTAATTGCTGTCTTGGCCTTCCTCTTGGCAAGCAGGCCCAAGTTGAACTATAACTCAGGTCTCCTGACTCCATTCTAGGAATACCACACAACCTTTCCTACATATGACAGACACATCCCTTTCTGGGAAGAAGCCTGGAGTATAGGGAGACACGCTTGATTTAGAGTCAATTGAATTGAGTTCAAATTCTGCCCCTGTCATTTTCTTACTGAGTGACTTTGGCCAAGTACATTAACTCCTTTTGTCCTCAGTTTCCTCATCAGCAAAATGAAAGGCAGGAGTAGAAGAGACCTAGAAGATTCCTTCCAGACCTAAATCTAAGTTCTTATAATCCCTTGATTTCTTATATCTTGTGCTCAGGAACATTGCTTTAAAAACAAAATGTAATTAGGTCTTGCCTACTGTTTTCCAGTACCAATATGGGCTTTCTCTTGATAATATTTCTGTGTCCCCAGTCCATTTTAAAAGAAATTGACATGTAGCCAGAGACTGACCATAGGACACCTCAAGCTAACGATGGAGAATAACTCAGGAGTTCAGCTACTTGGGAGTTTTGAAATTAAATTCATTTGGCAATAAGTCTCCAAATGACTCTGAACAGTCAGTCTTTCTTTCCTAGCCTTGTCTTATAGAGGAGAGTGGAGACACATCTCAGCTCACTACCAAGATATACTGTCAGTGAAGCAAAGTCCATCACTGCAAAAGTCCCAGAAATAGAAGCACTCTTCCAGAGAGAGAGAACTAAGTCACAAAAGATGTGGAGTACAGTGGTCACTGACCACTCCCATTGCATTCCCATTACAACCCAGTTAGTAATCCCTGGTATAATTTGAAATCTTCCCCCAAAAGCTGGTGATGTTTCATGCAAAATTTCTTAGCAGATCTCTCTAAGACAAGCCCCTATTCTTCCCCTTGCCGGCAGATTTTCTTTTCCTGTCAGGTATGGCTCAGAACATTAATCAGAAAGACATTTATTAATCAAGATATCCAGTCCTGTTCCTTGTTTTCCAGTAGGCTGGGGTGACCCTGGATTTTGAAATTGCATTCTGCTCCCCAAGGTAAGTCAGAATAATATGACATAGCATGGTTTGTCACATCAAAGAGGATAAGGTAGATGGGTGAGGGAAGGCCCTCATGAGTTCTTTTAGAAATGTAAGAAATTATCATTATTGTACAAGAGGTACTAGACATTATAGAAGTACACTTCTGTTCCTAGGAACTTTTATGTGCTTTCTGTCCCTGGCATCCCATTTACTGTACAACTCTGATTTGGGGGGGGGGTTACCTAGTGACAGAGAATGAGAGGAAATGGACCAAGTTCTCATAGCTTTCTAATAGTATTTCCTACTTCTTTCCAGCTACCTGTTCAAAGTGTCCTTAGGTCTAGTGTCCTTAGAAAGGCTGAGAGATGCTCACTTTGCACAGGCAATAATTCCTTATGAGGTTATTCCTGAAAACTATTATGTGCTTGGAGGCTTTGGGCTGGGGTGATGTCTGCTTAATAGATGTCTATGACTGTGCATACCAAATTCAAGACAGAATGTGGAAGCTTCAGGGCTTCTTGTTCTGCCAGAAGGAAATGCATTTGGGAGTTTGCTAGACTTGATTACAGGAGATGTGGAGCTAGGCTGGCCCTGGAGGTGCCCAGTTGTCCTTGAAACATGGAGAGGACCTGCCTTCTGGTCCACTGGAAGAAGCTCTGAAGGGGGTCCACTCTTGAGCCCACTGGGGACCTCAAAGGGATGTGGGGATTACAAAGTTATCTCAAGGAGATCACAGATAAAGAGGGAAAACAACAACATTTATATAATGCTTACTATGTTCAAGTCACTGTGCTGAGTGTTTTACAATTATTATCTTAAAACAACTCTGGAATGTAGGTGTTATTGGTTATCTTTTTTTTTTCTTTCTTTTTTTTTTTTAACTGATGAGGTTAAGTATCCTGTTGGACATCCCAGAGCAGGCTGAATCAATTCATTCCCTCAGGGAATTCCATGCATATGTGTACATGGTGGGAAGGCGGGTGCTACTGGGCTGAATGCACACAGGTTTAAAGTAACAGAATTTGTTGGACCCATTCCCAAGTGTTTAGAGAAGCCAAAGATAGACTGCCCAGCTATCCTAGGGGAAAGAAGGTTGAATACAGAAGCCCAGACTGAGTGGTCCTATTGTATTCAAGTTCCATCAGGATTTTTCACGGTTGGAGTCTCCAGGAAGACACTAGGATCCTCATTTCTCAGTAACCCCTTCAGGGCACAGTATTTAGAGGAAAGAAAAGAAATGAAGCCGCTGATTGCGGGACAGAAACCTCAGCTAAATTTCCAACTGAGGTACTTCTGGGGCTAATCTAAGCCCTCTGTATACTTTGTGACATCTGCCCTGATAGGCCATAGGAACTCCAATACATGATTCAGTTCATTTCTCCAACTCGGTTTTTCCATTTGTCAAGTGGGAATAATGATAATCTACTGTTTCCCAAGATGTTGGGCTATTCAATACGTACCATATAAGGAAGGGGGTTATGTGAGAAAACATCTTTTAACATAGATTTTATTTAGCCATTTTTCCAAGTTGAATATTTTTTCAACGTTGTCTAAAAGGTTTTTTTCATTATGCTACATGAGTATCCCAATACTGAATTGGTACAATGAACCTTCCCCTGTCTAATCCAAGGAAAATTCCTTATTTTAGAATGCTTCACCATCTTTTAATAACATTTAAATGAAAGAAGAGTCTTTATCATTTGAAGAGCTATTTCAAGAAATAATTGGCTTCTGGAGAAAAGCCTGGACAGATTGAAGTCTTGTGTGGAGGGGGTAAATTTAATGAAGCAAACACCAATGCCAACATCAATCAGTCATTTATTTATTGTCAATCAATCAGTCAATCAAGAAGCATTTAGGTCTTTACTATGGAACAGGCACTGTGCTAAGATCACTGAAGATACCAGGAAAAAAAGGGGAAAAAAACAGACTCTGCCCTCAAGGAGCGACCACTCTATTGGGAGAAATGATATACAAATAACTAAAAAAGAGTAGATGAAGTACTTACTTCAGTAGGAATCTCACCTAAGAGACAAATAATGTTCTAGGCACTGGAGATAGAAATACACAAATGAGACAGGCCATGCTCTCTAGAAGCTTATGTTCTATTGTGGAGTGATGGCAACCAAGGTGCAAATCCTGTCTCAGGTTCTTACTGCCTTTGTGACCTTTGATAATTTCCCTGTGCCTCAGTTTCCTCCACTGTAAAATGAAGGGGTTATGTTACATGACCTATGAAGTCCCTCCCAGCTCTCTCTATATGATCCCTATGAATATGACATGTTCATAAATAAGAAAATTCAGAAAATCTACAGAATAAATAAAGTGAATGGGAGAGGAAGACTAACAACCAGATGAATCAGAAAGGAAAGACTCTTGAAGGTGGTGACACTTCCACTGAGCCCTGAAAGGGTTAGGGATTCCAAAGAAACTAGAAGTCAATCATTGTCAATCCGTAAAATGGGTTTATTTCATTATTCGTAAGTTACACGACCAAATTAATATTTGTGAGCATGCTATTGCATTTCCAAAATGGCAGAAGATACATAGGCAACATCTTTGCTATTTTTAAGGTCAGCTAGAATCAAGTTTGAAAACAATAGTCTATCATCTTATATGCAGCATGAAGGAAGAAGAAATGGGAAAGAGGGAAATTTGAAATGAGCTGACATTCTTTCCTAAACTTGGATATAATTAAGAAGTGCCTATGAAATAACTAATAAAAACTGCTTTAAAGAAGGTAACAAAGCTCCCCCCTCCTCACTCCAGTTACCCCTCCCCCAAACAAAGCACCAGACTTAAGTTTCAAATTGCCTGGTGCAGACAATTCTCACTTTCCAACTTCAGGCCGACGAATGCACAAAGAGCAAAGTTTTGTCAAAGTTCATCTTCAGGTCACCCCTCCACCCCCCACCCCCTCAGTAGAATCATCAATCTGGACAACCTCTGGGTAACCTCTACATACTTCTAGACAGGAGCAGGGGATCCTTTGCAGCCTCATTAGAGCATGCAGCAATTAATTTGTCTTAAATAGGAAATTAAACAGTCGTGTACAGTGTTAGAGGAGAGGTCAGAAAGTGTTTCTTGAAGTGCATTCACAAGCGGGGCTTGGGAGTTTTTTTGTGGGCCTGCCGGGAGGCGGACAAGACTCTGAAGAGAAATAATTGTTTAGAGAAAACATGACAAAACCTCATTCTCCAGATGCATAAATAAATGGAGGAGAAGTCCAACCTGGGAACAAATGGCCTGGTTTTTGCTTTTTTGTTTTTTTAATGATGCATTGGCATGCCTGTCTATCTGAAGACCTAGGGTGAGAACATGAGGGGAGGCTACTTCACACGTGTGGTATATTTACCCTAAAACCTTCACACAGTTGGCCTTGAACTCACTTTTGTTTACATACTAACTCCTTCTGTGCTAGGGATTCAATGAGGAGAAAATGGAAAGAATTGCTGGATGCTGGAGACTGTGTGACTGCCATTCTTGCTATCAATTTTCCATCGTTAGAGGCAGCCTTGATTTCCCAGCAAATCCCACTATTGTCTTCCGAGATTATGTTTTAAAATAAACATAGGAGTAATGCTCAAAAGAAAGTTTAAAAAGGTTAAAATGTTATTTATTCCTTAACAAGAGAAAGAAAGAAAAACTAGTTACCCTTAGGAGTAGAGAATTTCAAATCTGAAAACTTTAGCAGTATAACTCCTATGTTGGTGTGTTGATTATAATATTATAATTCATAATTTGTATGATACTAATTCATAAATTGAAGCATGATATGTACATATTAATAGGATTTAGTATACCTAGTTTTTGTTTTTTCAATGTTCTTTAAAAACTTCTAAAACCAGATTTAGTATACCTAGTTTTTGTTTTTTCAATGTTCTTTAAAAACTTCTAAAAGACATTAAAAAAAGGAACTTTATCCAAAAAAGCAAGATAAAATCTAAGAAAAGATAATCTTTACAGTGAATTGGTAAAGATAAGGACAGGAGAATTGAGCTAGCTTCTTAACCTTCTTATGTACTGCAATTTGGTGAAGTTTATGAATCCTGGCAGTCTATGAACCCTTTCTAAAAATAATGTTTTATTTTTTAAATCATAATTGAAGGAAATGCTAAATGTTAGTTATGTTAGTAAAAATAAAGGTAGTTTATTTTATGTGAAAAAATAAAGGTGGTTTATTTAGTTTATGTGAAAATAAAGGCAAGTTTACAGATCTCCTGAAATCACTCTAGAGACTCCAGTTTAAGAACCCCTGCTTTATAGAAAGTAGGTGAAGAAAAGCAGACTTAATAATAATAAATGGCTAACATTTTTATAGTGCTTACTATGGACTCGGCACTGCTAAGTGCTTTACAATTATTATGTCATTTGGGCCTCAAGACAACCTTGAGAGGTAGGCAATATTTTTATCCCTATTTTATGGACAAGGAAACTGAGACAAGCAGAGGTTAAATCCTTGCCCAGGGTCACCCAATGAGAAAGTATCTGAGGCTAGGTTTGAACTCATGCCTTCCTGCCTCCAGGCTGCCCCCTAAAATCATATTAAACAAAGAAATGCCAATGGGAATAAGCGCAAGGAGGAGAAAAGTAGAACTAACTTGAGGTCTGGGAATACTTGAAGGAAATGCACAAATAAATAATTTTGAATCATAAATCCTCTATTAAAGTAATCATCTTTGTGCTTCTGCAGCCTGTTTTCTACTCCCTTGAAACCCAGCCAGTAAAGAGAGAGGAATCATGGTGTTGCAGAAGCAGCCTGGCTTTGGCCCAGAAGATCCCCTGCTGTTTAGCTGCCCTATGACAATGAAGGAGTCATTACCCTTACTGTCCCTGTGTTTACTCCTCTATAAAATGGAGGTAGTGATATTTGGGATCATAGAGTTAGGAAAGACCTAAAAAGCCATGGAGTCCAATCCTTTTGCTTTAAAGATGAGTCCATGGAGGTGATGCAACTTGGCCAAATTCATGTGGATAATAAGTAGCTAGATTGAAATTTGGAATTGGTTCTTGACTCCAGTTGTGTCCTTTTGTACTGCACCATGTTGCACCTCTTCACCCTCACTCCCCATACTATTTACCTAACAGGGTTGTTTGAAGAAATAACTTTGGCAATTATAAAATGTTATATGAATATGAATTATTATTAAGAGTACTCCATAGTACTTTCCCACTGGAAAAGAACATCAGACATTTAATGTTTTCTCTGATGTTAAGACATTTGATTTTTACATTAACACCAAGGCTATGTTGCAATTCAAAACCCCTTGAGTTCATTGGATGGCTGGTTAAGAAAACGATTGGTGGAAAACATAAAGTAGAATGTAAAAATAAGTGATTAGCAGCAGTGTAGGGGATTTGGAGTTTAAAAATGGGAACTTTGAAGTCTAAACTTAAAAAATATAACAGATTTACATATGATAATGCAAAATTGAGCTTTTATCGGATGAGATATGAAACTTTGGAAAGCCTATGTACAATACACTCCCACAAAAGCATGATTTGCAAGTGACATTGAAAGTGCTTATGGCCAACAGATACAGCAGCTCTAAAATGCTATGATTCTGTGTTATCAAGGTTATTAAAGTGTGAACACCCCAGGACCCATGAATAGAGAGTTTGTTCACTTGCTCTCTCTTCATATCTTTAATAATAGCTAGGTGGCCAAACCAGATCTATATTGATATTTTAAGCCTGTGTGCAATATGTCAGACACTAGATTAGTTAAATTGGCCCCAAATTTGCCAGTTTAATTCATTTAGTGTCAAAAATTACCGAAATCACTGAAAGTTCCCTAAACTTCTGGGATCAAATATAAATTCTTCTGTTTGGTAGTTAAAGTCTTCCCTAGTCTAGTTCCATTCTGTCTTTGCAGGTTTCTTAAACAATGTTTCTATCCACATGCTCTGTGGTCCAATCATCTCATCCTATTTTCTGCTTCTCACCCACAACACCATCTTTGTGCCTTTTCACTGGCTGTCATGTCAGTTTGGAATGTTCTCCTTCCTCATCTCCAATTCTTAGAATCCTTGGCTTCTTTCAAAACTCAGCTCAAATCCCACCTTCTACAGTAGGCCTCTCCTAGTCTTTCCCAGTGCTAGCACTGTCCCCTCCAAAGTTGCCTTCCATCACTCAGTGTGTAGCTTATGTATACCTATTTATATGCATGGGTTAGAATGTAAGCTTCTTGAGACCAGAGACTATTTTGCTTTTTCTTTGTATCAGTTCTATGCACAGTGCGTGGCACAGAATAAAATGTTTGTTGTTTGAGTTAGGGGAAGACCAAAGCACGTCTCAGCACTAATTGGAGAAGAGGCCAGAGCAGTGGTTAGGAGTACCTGGGCCTCACTCTGATTACATACATTTACCAAGACTTAATCTATTTGGAATACTTATTTCTTATTGTAAATTAAGTAACTGACTTTCTTGTACATATTCCATTTCACATACATTTGAGAGGTATGAAATGGTATTTCCCAGGGCCCAATCACTCCTAGAACAGCTGACCTGTAAAGTTCAAGACCTGCAGAGCTGAGAAACTGAAAGAACAATTCCTGGAATGTGTAGAGAGGAGAAAAACAAAGCTTTTTTTCCTGATGGGACAAGGTTCAGCTCAGTAAATTAATCAGGGTAAGGGAGAAGGAATGTAATTCAATAGATAGAGGACTATCTTTATAAAAATCAGAATCCAGTTTGGCCAGTAACTAGGATTAGCTGTGGAACCATGGGTAATTTGCCTGGCCTCTCAGTGTCCCAGGCAACTGTCTAAAACTGGGTTTCTTCACCTTTCGTGTAGCGTGGACCTCTTGGGCAGTCTAATGAATTATATGGACCCCTTCACAGAACATTGTTTTTTAAATGCATAGAATAAAACACATAGAATTATGGAGAAAATCAATCATATTGAAATACAGTCATCAAAATATTTCTTAAAAATTAATCAACCTCGGGTTAAGAACCCCTGTTCTACAACTGTGAATTACAGGGACATTGTCTGCCTGCATTGATGAAAAGAATTTAATTAAACACTGGGAGTTCTCTGTATCTATGAAATCACAATTCTGTACTTAACCTTCCCCCTTCCCCCCCCACCAAATGAAAGAAGAGGGGGAAGAAGATAGATATGTTGGTAAATGTTATTATATGAGTTTGTGGGTGTAAAAGGTTTATTTGGATGAAACACAGCTATGGGGTTATATAATAATATCTAGGCTATACACAAAGCCAAGAGATGATTGGACAGATGCCATGACATTTTATAACCCATTCTATTTTTATGACTGAATATGCGAACTTATTTTACATGATTGATTGTATTTTATATTTGATTGATTTTAACTTGTTAAATATGGACTGGCTTACATTTAAGTTTTATGGAAATATAATTGGATATAAATTAGATTTTATTCTAATTTAAAGTAGTGATACCTAGGGCAAGCGAGCTAAAGACTCTGTAGCTCAGTTGCCTTATCTATAGAATGAACGGGATGGATTAGATGCTCTTGAAAGTCTCTCTAATTCAATATAACTGTTGAAGAATTCAACATACATTTATAAGGTATGGGCTGTATGCAACTGCTAAATTTGTATTTCTAAGACATATCCCTCCCCTGCTCAAAATCCTCAGTAGCTCCCTATTGCTTCTGGGATAAAATATAAATTCCACACCCTTGCATTTAAAGCTCTCCATAACCAGATTCCCACATACCTTTTCACACATGTTCTACTACTTCCCTTCACTCACTTTGCATTTTTGACAGCCTGAACTATAAGCTATTCCCCTTTAGGATCATAATAAATCACAGTTCTAAGATCTGGAAGAGATCACAAAAGCCATCTCATCTAATTCCCTCATTTTTCAAATGAAGACGCGAAGGCCCTGGGAACATCTTGTCCAAGATCACATGGGTAGTAAATGTCAGAGGTGGAATTTGAATGGGTATTGCTATGATTAATTCAATAAATCAATAAAAAACCCAAACCTTATTAAGTTCTTACTATTTGCCAGGTGCTGTGCTATGCTCTGGGGATACAAAGGAAGGTAAAAACATTTCCTTTTCTCAAGGAGGGGGATGTTTAGAAAGCTATTCCAGTAGCCCAAGTGAGAGGTGATGGGAGCTTACACCAGAGTTGAGGCTGGGTAAATGGAACCAAGGGAACACATAGAAGAAACATTGTGAAGGTAAAAATAATGAGATTTAACAATTATTTGGATTTTGGGGGTGGACAAGAATGAGGAATCAAGAATGTCAACAAGTTTGAGAGTGTGGGTGACTGAGAAGACGGCAGAATCCTTGGCAGTAATAATGAAGTTTAGAAGAGGAGATAGTTTGAGGGGGAAGCTAATGACACCAAAACCAGGGCTCTATCAACATACCCTGCTGATTCCCTAAATAATCCTGCCTCAGTATTTTTGAACCCTGCTCTCCTTCCTCACCTTTGTTTCTTAAAATCTCAAGTTTCTTTCAAGGTTCAGCTTAGTTGCTTCTGCTGCTTGCAGCAGTGATGCTTCATATATTTCTGCTTTATGGCAGACTCTTTGGCAGTCTGGTGAAGTCTATGGACTGGTTCTCAGAATGTTTTTAAATGTACAAAATAAAATATATGGGATCACCAAGGAAATCAACTATAAAGAAAAACAGTTATCAAACTACCTAAAAATAAAATTCATGGACTCTATGACCTATAGGAAGCCCTTTCTGGTACTCCCATTTGTCAGGGCTTTCTCTGTCCTAAAATGACTTTACTTACTTTATGTGCACATGTTGTATCACTCCAGAACAACTTAAGCTTTTTTAGGACAGAGACTATTTTGTTTTGGCTTAGTATGAGGCCTTGCGTACAGTAGGCACTTAATAAATGCTTGTTGAATCCAGTTAGTAAACTCAGTTGCAAATATGAATAAGACATGGTCTCTGCTCCCAAAAACCTTATACTAGAGGTCACAAGGTTATAGATTAAGACCTAGAAGGATCCTTGGAGATCAATGAGTCCAACTCCATTTTACAAATAAAAAGAAACTGAGAACTGGTTTTAAGTGTCTTGTCAGGATCAATCTCACAGTGTTGGAGGCAGAATTCAAATCCATGTCTTTCTGACTGTGGGTCCAGCACTCTATTTACTGTCACATTGCCCTTCATAATCAATAAGCATTTATTAAGCATCAGCTGTATGTCAGGCTCTGTGCTATGTGGCAAAGATACAAAGACAGAAATGAAATAGTCCCCACCATCAAGGAGCTTACATTCCTTTGGGTAAATAAAATGGCCAAAGAATTAATTGGGCAATTAAATTTATTTGATGTGTAAGCCATGTGCCAGGCAGCCACAGCTTCTTATAGCCTTGATGTCCAGATGTGCCATGTCATGGTCCATTTTGTTCATATTTAGAGACATGGCCCTTAATGTGACTGGGACAACATAAGCAATCATCAATCCTTTCTTTTTAGCATTAAATTCTTGTGACTTTGAGAACAGCATTGTCAGCAGCCTCATTTCCAGACACAAATGATAGTAGGCACTCAATCAGTGTACCTCCCTGGCTACTTGACTTGGCTATTTTGAAGCATTGAAGAACCATTTAGAATGTACTCATCAATGTGAGTTCTTTTTTCAAAGAAATACCTTAAATTCTCAAGTAAAAAATGGAAATGTAGAGGTAGAAAAAGAATGAATTAAAATACAAATGCTAAAAAATAAATTCGCTTTTAATTTTAAATAAATCTTCAGCCCTCGGTTTCTTTATTTGTAAAATGGAGTTGGACTCATTGGTTTCTAAGGATCCTTCTAGGTCTAAATCTATAACCTTGTGGCCTCCAGAATAAGGTTGTGGGGAGCAGAGACCATGTTTTATTCGTATTTGTAACTCTGAGTTTACTAACTAAATTCAACAAGCATTTGTTAAATTTAAAAATTTAAAATAAATCTTTTAAATAAATCTTTGGGCATTTAAATGCCCAAATCAGATCACACATTTCATGCATTTGTACAAATGAGTTGGTGGTATGGATGGGGTGAGGGGAACAAACTAAACAAAAATTGAAAATAAGAGTGAAAAGCATAACTAGAAATGACACACTGTATGTAATTTTAGGAGGTAAAAGGAAAAAAATTCCCCAAATTAAAAGAGGAATGCTGATTCATTGATCAGACAGTAGCAGTGGCAGCAAAAACTCCATAATCTAAAATATCAAAAGGTGGGACTGAGACTTCCCCTGTACAGAATAGAATCAATATTTAATTGTTATTTGAAAATGTGATTGGACAGAAAGTTGCAGACACTTTTTGTCCAAAGAACAACATTGAAATTAGCAGGGTTTTAAAAATTGGCTATTTGACTTTTGGGTTAGAAAAAATATGAGTTATCTTGCGTGTAGGACTTATATTTTCGAACATTTGAAATTACAATAATAGATGATTGTTGAATATAATGAACCTTGCTTTTCTCTGGCACTGGATTTGACCCAGGATCCCAGAATCTCAATGTTGTGGAAGGAACCTCAGAGGCCATACCTTTAAATGTTGTTCCATCTTGTATGTCATCAAGTGTTTCTTAGGATCCATTTATATTCAGAAGATTTCATTGTGAGGATTTCAATACTTTTCCTTCATGTTCTCCTGATGTCCTTTATTTTAATTATATGATATGTTAGGAATATGCTATGTTTATTGGAGAAAAGTGTTGTGTAAATGTAAGCAGCTAGGTGACATAATAGATAGAGGATTAGACTGGGTGTCAGGAAAGCCTAAGTTAAAATCCAGTCTTAGACACTAGTTGTGTGACCCTGGATAAGTCACTTAATCAGTTTCCTCATCTGTAAAATGGAGATAAAAATAGCACCTACCTCCCAGAATTTTTATGAAGATCAAATTAGACAATATTTGGAACCTGCCTTGCAAGCTAGCTATTAGTTATTTGTGACTAATTAGTAAGCTAACTAATAAGCTAGTTAAGAATCAGGCTTCCCCTTTTCTGTCTCTTTTTTAAAAAATAACTTTTTATTGATAATTTCTTTTTCTTACATCACCATGGTATCCCATATATCCCTCCGCCTCCCTGAAAGCCATCCCATATGACAAATAGTATTTTTTTTTAGAGAGGGAAAAAAAAGGCAGCACAACTGATCGATACATTGAAAAAGTCTGTAACACCTTCCACCTCCACAAAAGGGTAGTTTGGAGGTGTCTTTTCACACCTCTTCATCTGAGTCCTCCTCAATCTTTATAATGTTGTTATACTTGTTGTTCAGTTGTTTTCAGTCATATCTGACTCTTTGTGACCCCATTTGGGGTTTTCTTGGTAAAGATACTGGAGTGGTTTGCCATTTCCTTCTCCACTTCATTTTACAGATCAGGAAACTGAGGCAAACGGGGTGAAATGACTTGCCCAATGTTACCCAGCTAATACACGTCCGAGGCTAGATTTGAACTCAGGAAGCTGTCTTCTTAATTCCAAGCCCAGGGCTCTATCCACTGTGCTACTTAGCTGCCCCTTTTATTATATTTACTTTTGATTTTTTTGATGTCATTGTTCTTTCCATTTAAATTGCTGTAGTCATTGTATATATTGTTTCCTTAGCTCTGCTTACTTCACTTTTCATCAGTTCATAGAGTTCTTTCCCTGTTTCTTTGTATTCATCACACACATCATTCCTTACAGCACAATTCTATCACACTCTAGTTCTAAGGAAACTCCTAATTGATACTGAGAGATTGGGTTACTACTCTACTATCAGATACCTGAATTTCCCTAAAACTCAGTTTATTAGAATATGTTTATTTTTGGTGTAACAAAGGAACTTTTACAAAGGAGCATTTACTTTAAAATGTAAATCACAAGTATATAAACTTTTCCCCCCTCGTGTGGGAGGTGTAATCTCCCTCACCCTATGCATCACTCTATTCTCTGGGGAGGGAAAAGGCATTAGGTTTATAGCTTAGCTCAGTTCTTATAAAGCACAGTCCCAATTCTTTGGGCTCAGTACCAGGTAGCCTGACTTCTTAGGGCTTCCATGTAGCTGTCTTGCTACGTCACCCCACCTTCCATCCTGACTCTATGGTTGCTATGACTTGGACTGTCAGATTCCATGGAGATCACCTGCATCTGAGGAGTACAAACAACACAGGACAGAAACAACTACCTTCAGGCTAATTTTTCAGAGCCAAGGTAAAAGAGAGGGAGCAGGGGGGAAGGAAAATCCTTCCCTTCTCACTGGTTCGATTAATGGCATCTATGCTGAGTAGTTGTTGTTTGTCCTTCGTTCTTGAAGAGGACCATGACTTCATGGAAGTGATGTCATGACTTGCAAGTGAATTGGGTTTAAGTGAGGGAGGACTGTTTAGTTATCAGCCTCACTTTCTCCTCTGGAGCCATCTGGGCACATCAGATAAGAGTTGACTAAAAGAGGAAAACAGAAAGAGATTGACAGAAAAGAGCACAGTAGAGGAGGGAGTGATTAGCTCAGTCTCATTGTGAGTAGCACTATCATTATTTCTTCATTCCTTTCACTATCAGGGCTTTAAAAATGGGTCGAAGTAAATCGAGATGACCAACTCTTTCAATTATATCCAATTTTGACTTAGAATATAAATAGTGCCAGTAGCCGATTGAACAGTGATCCTGAAGGCTAAAAAGCATGCACAAATTTTGAAAGATTTTTAACAACAATGTTTTCCAAACATTATAGAGTGGTATCCTCTTTTAATGAAACAGTCTGAGCAAATAACATTTTGCGCTTAATTTGTCCCATTGGGTTCTGAAGCTATGAACTTATGAGCTTACAATTTTTAGAACTACAAGCACATCTTAAACATATAATAAAAATAACTCATAGAATGGAAATAGTTGCTACATTCATTGTCATGGAATTGTAAATTTAGAGATGGAAGGGATCCTCAATGTAATTTAATTTATCTCTCTAATTTTGTAGCTAAGATGACTTGCCCAAGGTTGCATAGGTAAAAGTTGTAGAGCCAGACTGTGAATCCAAGTTCTCTGACTCCACTTCCAGTACTCTTTACTATCCCATGCCACTGCCCAAAGTTGAAAGCAAACATACACCAGGCTGACGATCTGGGGCTATGGGAAAGTGAGGAGCAATCTACCAGCTCCCAACCTGTTGGCTCTGCCTTAAAGAGCCTCCCTGGTCTCGTACCTATTGAAGACAGTTTGGGCTCTGGCTCTACCCCCAAGATGAAGCTGAGGGGTAGGGGTGGATTTATCTAATTAGCATGGAGTATGCTATGAGGTATAAGGCCTTATCCTCTCATTCTGGTAGAAAGTCCTGACTCTGTTCCATTGCTGTCCAAGGGATTCATAGACCATGTTTTGAGTCAATTTGGTATAAGACTAGACAAAGAAGGGTCAGCTGCCTCCCCTCACTTGTCATCGGAACCACGTTTTGCAGAGGCCTGGCAACAGTGCCTGCTTCTTTAGCCTCCACCAGTCAGAGGGAATTCCTAGTGTTAGTCTTGATTTTGTTGACTTCTGTTGATTTTGATTTCAAATTTGTTTTCCTTAAAAAGAGAAGGGGGAGTGTATTTATGTGAGATCTGTACTTGGAAATATCCAATAATTTTGGCCACTGCTTCAGGCATAGGGAAGTGGTGGGGAAGGAGAAGGAGGAATGAAAGAGGAGAAACGGTTTGGGAAAATCTGCTGTAATGACTACTGGGTAATTGCTTAAACCAAGAAAGAATCAGACTCAAAGAACCCTAAAGTTTACAATAGAATTAAAGTTTCTAAATAGAATAGAATTAAAGTTTGCTAAGGATTTCTCTAATGTCATAAACCAAAAATGACAACTTGGTTTGTTTATTTATAGGAATCCAGAGATGTTCATAAAATTGTCATTGGAAAAATGGCTTATAAACTGTTTGGACTGAATATCTGCCTGGGAAATACATTTTGTGCAAAAATGGTTTTCATACATAAAAAATTAGGAATTTTTCATATAATCTTTACCTTTCCCATGCAAAGAAAGAGAATGTGTTTTTCCCTGTCACCCAAAATGTAAGTCACCCAGTTTAAAATGGTTATGAAAGGAGAAAAAATGTTTGAATAACATTTTATTTTCCTTGGATCACATTTCAAAGGGCATGACACCGGTAACATGATGGCTTTCCTTCAGTGTTATTAGGCCACACCGGGAAATAACCATCAAAGTCTGACTGAGATAAACTACCAAAAGATTGTCTTTCCATATCCAGCTGTCAAAGTCAAGCATCTTTATTTACCTTTTGAATCTTCCTTGGGGAAGCCAGACTGGGGGATATGAGTACAGCCTTTGAGAAAGAGTAAATCCGACATACTCTTTCTTCCATGGCCCAAGTTTCATGTATTTGGATTATTACAAAATACATCTTTGGGATAGCTCCTTTACTTATAAAACCATGTTCTTCCTAAAAACTTTAGGGAATACTTTCAGAATACTAACCAACTTTTGTTTCCCTTTTAGGCAGGCAAGCCAACAGTTACCGATTTTATTTCAGATTAGGATATATGATGCAAAGACCATGTTAAAATATAATCTGGTTCTTAAAGGACTTAAAATAAAGTAGCAGTGAACAGGATAGTCATACAAAAACATAAGCAAAATAATCTTGCAAATTACTACTCCTATCTGCTATAGGCCAGTTAATGTCAAAAACATTTTAGTAAATACCTACTGTAAGTAGAGCATGATAGTAGCTTCCTAGAGGAAGATAGGAAAAAGAAAAGAAGAAGAAGAAGAAGAAGAAGAAGAAGAAGAAGAAGATGATGATGATGAAGGAAGAAGGAGAAGAAGGAGGAAGAGGAGGAGAAGAAGAAGAAGATGATGATGATGATGATGATGATGATGAAGGAAGAAGGAGGAGGAGGAGGAGGAGGAGAAGAAGAAGAAGAAGAAATGGAAAAAAAAGAAAAAATGAAGACATAGTCTGTGATCCTGAGGAACTTAAAGTAGTTACTAAACAAATTTAGTCTAATACAATTAAAAAACCAAAACATCATAAGATAATCTTATCCATATCAGTAAGAATTTGGTTGTCTATCTTTACCTCTTCATTGGTATCTAACTATTCATTCTCTATTTCTTATGATCTTATTCATTACTTACCTTTTCTTCTCTTTCTTTCTTCATGGAATTCCTTCTTTCCCTCATTTCCTTTCTTCTTTTCATCTTGTTGTTGAATTCACCACAAGTCCTGTTTTCCACTCCTGCATTCGTTTAGGCTTCTCCTCTAAAGTTGTTGTTCAATCATTTAGTCATGTCCAACTCTTTGTGACCCCATGGACAATAGCATGCTAATAAGGTCCATGGGATTTTTTTTTGGCAAAGATACTGGAGTGTTTGCCATTTCCTTCTCCAGCTCACTTTACAGATGAGGACACTGAGACAAACACAGCTAGTAAGACCCTGAAGCTGGATTTGAATCCAGGAAAATAAGTCTTCCTGGCTCCAGGCCCATCTTTCCATGCACTGAACCACCTAGCTGCCCCAAAGTGCTGTGCTACTCTCTTTTAAAACTGTTGGACTATACTCTCTGAGGCCCCTTCCAATTCTAAGTCCTTGTCTGCTTCTCGAGTCTGTGACTTGTTTGAAGTCACAATAGAAAGGAGAAAGTCAAAAAGTAGAAAGAAGACAGTGAAATTTTTGCAGTAATATATCAGAGTTACCATATGATATCTGTAAGTAACTCTGTAGTCTTAGAATTGGATGATTCTCACAACCAAAGAATGAATGAATGAATAAACAGGCATTTATTAAGCACTTATTAGGTGCAAAACATTGTGCTACGTGCTGGAGACATGAATAAAAAGGCATGATAGTTTGCTCTCAGGCAGCTCATGTCCTAATAAGGAAGTACATAACGGTAAGAGATTTCAGTTATAAATCAGATGGAAAGGGCCCCTGGTCCTCAAGGTGTAGTAGCAAAGCAGATGGTAATAGACCTTCTTTAGTGTCAGTTCCATTGATAAAACAATATTCGCTGAACTGTTTGACAATGCCATGGGATTTGGTAGTGAGAATTTTCTATTCTGGCTCTTCAGTAGTGTGGCTGTGGAGAAGTAGGGGGAAGGGCTACCACCTAAAGAGGTAGTGGCCAAGTTTCATCACACAAAGAGGCAATGAGACACTGTTTCATTCATTCACTGTCATGAGGTTTATGAAATTGTCACAATTTTCATACAACATGCATGAAATTTTAAAAGCATAAGAGAGCAGCATAGCATAGTAAGGGCTGTCCTTGAGTCCAGGAAGAACTGGGTTCAGGGCCTGCTTCTGACACATACTGGCTGTATAACCCTGGGAAAGTCACTCAGCTTCTCAGTACTCTAAGCAACTCTCTAAAACTATAACTTGAAAAAAAAAAAGGGGGGTGATGTACATTGGAGAGGGCGTTTCCTCGACTCAGAGCTCTTTGTAACAGTGAAAACACAGATCTGGTCTCTATTGTTTTCCCTATCCTAATCCACATAGCTTATAAATATTAGATCCATAACTCAAACTCAAGCATTCTGACTCTAAGATCAAGGCTATTTCTATTAGGCCATCATGCTTCTCATTAAAGTTTCCCAGAACTTCTTACATGACCCAGCTTGCAATCTCATGGCACCAAGAATTTTATATTTCCCTTGCCCTTCCTCTTTGATGATGTTGTCTACCAGAATGCTCTCTTCTGTCCAGAATGCTTGGGGAGGTTCTTAATCCCTAGCCTGGTATTTCACTGGTTCTGGTGGTCCTTCTATCCAAACATAGTAGGTAACTATTACATTACATGACCATTACATTAACTAAAATCCTACTCCAGTACTTCATCGTGGTGCGGATTTGATCCTGGGTTCTTCAAATCTCTGTGAACAGGTCACAAGTTTTGGCAGGTTTTACAATGTTGGAAAGATCTTGTTTTTAGGTTCTAGCCACAAACTGTGTGCTTCTGTAGTGAAGTACCGAAAAGCTCATGCTCAGGTGGCAGGCTACTTGGTGATGAAATGTTTGGCCATGGCAACCTATGAAACAAAGATATGAAACGACCCTTGGTCTCAGGTGACCACTTATGTTTCTACAGAGATAGGCAATGGAGAGTGAGAAAAGGGGCAGAGGGAGCTAAGAATCAAATTTTTTTCAAGGTATCTGTAAACATTAACTGAGCAGCTAATAGTATGTATATAAGTTCCTTAAAAGTAAGGACTGTTTCCACTCTGTATTTCTAACAACTGCTAGAGTGGCTGGCATATAGTAGAGGCTCAATAAATACTTTTTGACTGATTGGCATTCTAAATATAAGGTTCTTGTTCAGAATTAATGATTGGATATGCCACTAGGAAAGCTGAATTGTATTATTATTATTGACATGCTATCTAAAAATTAAAACAGATGACAAAAGGAAGCTAAATGGAAAGATTGGTCATAGGTTCTTCTTGGAAAGGGAAGTAAAGGAGTTGGTTAAGTTGGTTTCACCAAGCAGCCATATTTAACAAGAGATGGGACATTTGCTAATTTTGTATTTTTGTCTGATGATAAAGCTTTGAGAAAAGATCACCATGAAGATAATTAGCATATATGTACTATCTTTGGTTATAGAGGACGAGGAGGAAAAGAAATTCTCTTAAGAACTTGCAGACACCCTACAAATTAAGATGAAATGTTAATTCTAAGTGACTTTAATGCAAAGTTGGGCATAGAGGAGAGTAGTGAGAAAAGATATTTGGACATTATAATTCAGGAGTAAGAAATGAAAGATTTGGTTTTAATAGTAAAATATAGAGTAATTTCTTTCTTTCTTAACGTGACCCAAGACTATTTTAGTCTTCTTGGCTATCGTATCATACTGTTGACTCAAATTTACCTGACAGTCCACTAAAACCCCCAGATCTTTTTCAGATGAACTTCCACCTAGCTACACTTTTCTCAATGTGTACTTGGAAAGTTGATATTTTGAATCCTTGTGTGAGAATTTGCCCTCATACCTATAAATTTTTATCTTCTTTGATTTATCCCATTATTCTAACCTTTCAAGATCTTCTTCAAACCTGATTGTCATTCAGAGTATTTCAAGCTTTCTATCATCTACAAATTTGATAAGCAAGACATCTTTGTATTTGAATCACTGATTAAGGAAAAAAAGAATTAAAGAGAACAGGGCCAAGTACAGATCATGGGATACTTTACTTGAGAATCTCTTTCAAGATGACATTGCCATCCTTCTCTTGAACTTTACCCAAATGCTCTTCACCATGCAGCACTCTGCTCCACCCCCACTCCCCCAGTTTTCTGGATTTCCTCTCATAAGTATGTCTTCTTTATATATAATGCTTCTCACCTTTTATGCATCCTGTTTCTTTTGGATCGTGTATCCTCCTCCAGGGCTATAATTGAATCTTAAGCTTTATTACACCAAGTCTCAGTGATGAGGTCAAATTTGACTTTTAGTCTTTTGATCTCTTTTCCATTATTTAATCCCTATCTTGATAGGTATACATATAGACATCTGAATCCATGTAGATATCTGAATCTCATTACTTGTTCCTTTCTTGGATTTTATATCCTGTTAATGTCTGGATATCTCAACTGTTATTTTTGTCCATACGTTGTGACTATTTTCTATGGTGTGTAGCTTGGTGGATATATAGGCAGTTTTTTCTTTCCCTCTTCCTTTTCAATTTGAAGAACATTTATATATCATATTTTATATATTATATTTGCAGGACACCAGGAAAATACATTCTTACAGTCCCTTGTGAAGTTATAGTTTGTGCCATGTTCCAAAAGTACAAAATCCATTTTCAGGTGCCATTTTCTGAATTGCTTATCAGATCTGCTTTTTTCCTTCTGCATCTCATGTTTTAGTGGACAATACTAATGAAAACACAACTTATATGCCTAAAGTCTCTAGTTTCTTATGTAAGATTTCATAAACATTAGCTTTGTTTTTCAGGTTCCATCTCTCAGTATCTTTTTTGAGCACATGAATCAGCAGAAGGTGGAACTAATCATCTGTTTTTGACAAGTCTTATGTTGTTCTCTGTCATGTGTTGGAGATGTGCTCAGAGAAGACAGTGGGACTCTTTTAATAATAGCATTTTTATATTTATATAAATATTTATATGTATTATATTTATACAAACATTTATATAGTGTTTTAAGATGTTCAAAATGCTTTATAAATATTACGTCATTTAATTGTTACAATAATCCAGGAAGGTAAGTGCTGTTTTCATCTCCATTTTACAGGTAAGGAAAGTGAGGAAGGCAGTTTCTGAGTATCTTGCCCACTGAGTGACTTGTCTCAGGTCACACAACTATCTACTAAATGCCACAGGCTGGATTTGAACTCAGATCTTCCTGACTGCCTGTTTAGTATCTATCCATTGCACTATAAGGCTACTCCAATTCTTTCCAGTACAAAGTCACAGGCAGGCACTACTCATCTCTTCTTCACTTGACCCTCACTATATGATACTCTCTTGATAGCCCCTATCATTCTACATAATTCTTTGAAGGACAGGTAGCTGCTTTATCTTTAGAGCACCCACCTTCCTCCTTCTTAGGTGGAGCCCCATTCCCCTCACCCCTGCCTTTAGTTTCAATTTGTTTCTTAACTGTTCCCTCCACTTGTTTCTGAATACCTCATGTAATAGTACCATGCTGTTCCCTTTTGCCTATATTATTTCTGTCATGTCAATCTGTTGACTCAAATTTAGCTTACAATTCACAAAACCCAAACATAGATGCTGTTGTTGTTTTCACACATGAATATTTTGCACATATTATCTAGCTACTCCTACATAGGTTGTATTGGTAAGACTTTTTCAGTCCAAGTATTGAACTTTAAAAGTTTTGCCTTTTAAATTTTCTTTTATTCAATGTTACTCAGCATTCTAGCCTGAGGTCTTTTGGGATCTTGAGTTGTTGTACACTGTTAGCAATCCCTCCCTGCTTTTTGTCTTCTATAATTTTGATAGTCAAATACCTTTATCTAAGTCACTGATAACGTTGCTAACCTGCATAATGTCTTTGTAGTGCCTCATGCTTCACTGGACCCATCTTTCTGACATGCTAGTCTGCCTCTGTTGATCCTGTGTCTTCTGAACCTGACCTCTGGAGATCATGACCTGGAAGAATTAAGACACTTAGCTTTAGAACTCCTGCCTTGGAGCTGTGCTGAACTCATTGGTTAGTGAATGAGCACACAATTCTTATGGCCCACCGTATCTAGTAAACATCAGATCCCCAACCAAGCATGATTTGACATCTTACTATATTATGTATTCACTGTCTCCTTACTTCTTGCTTTGGGAACAGTAATCAAAGAGACACTACGATGGTTTTTGAAAATTATATCAGTTGATTGCTTAAATCACCACTCCTGTTCTTTCCTGGACCATAAAACCTTTCACTTGCTATCATACTACATTTATATGTCATCTTCCCCTATTGTAATGTAAGCTCACGGATGACATGCAGTGTCTTTCTTTTGTTATTATATCAAGTGAAATTTTATATCTATATCTATAACTATCTATGTATCTTTATATCTCCTTGCAAAACTCTGAGTGTTATATAAATATTAGTTATTATTTATACTTCCAGTGTTTAACACAGTGCTTGGCACATAGTTAACACTTAATGTAAAAATAGCATGAAAAAACCTGTCAAACACTTTGTTGAAATATAACTATACATCTCACACTATATACCAAGAAAAGGTCAAAATGGTACATGATTTACACATAAAGGGTGATACCATAAACAAATTAAGAGAGCATAAAATTGTTTGTCAGATCTATGGCTAAGGGGAGAATTTAGGATCAGAGAAAATATAGAGAATGTTACAAAATATAAAATAGGTAATTTTGATTACACAAAATTAAAAAGTTTTTGCATACACAAAACCAATGCAACCAAAATAAAAAAGAAAGCAGAAAAGTAGGGGAAAATTTTGCAACAAGTATCTCTGATAAAGTCCTCATTTCTCAAATATATAGATAACTGAGTTCAATTTATAAAATATAAGTTGTTCTCGAATTGATAAATGGTCAAAGGATATAAACAGATACTTTTCAGATGAAGAAATCAAAGCTATCTATGGTCGTATGAAAAAATGCTCTAAATTAGTATTGATCAGAGAAATGCAAATTAAAACAACTGTGAGGTACCATCTCACACCTATCAGATTGGCTAATATTACAAAAAAGGAAAATGATAAATGTTGGAGGGGACGTGGGAAAACAGGGGAAACTAATGCACTGTTGGTGGAGTTCTGAACCAATCCAACCATTCTGGAGAACAATTTTGAACTATGCCCAAAGGCTATAAAACTGCATTCCATTTGATCCATCAATACCACTGCTAGGACTATATCCCAAAGACATTTTTTAAAAAGGGAAAAGGACCTATTTGTAGAAAAATATTTATAGCAGCTCTTTTTGTGGTGGCTAAGAAATAGAAATCAAAGGGTTGCCCATTAATTGGAGAATGGCTAAAAAAGCTGTGCTATGATTGTGATGGAATATTATTGTGCTGTAAAAAAATGACAAGTTGGATGATTTCAGAAAAACCTGGAAAGACTTACATGAATTGATGCAAAGTGAAGTGAGCAGAACCAGGAGAACATTGTACACAGTAAAAGCAGTATTGTATGATGAAGAATTGGAATGACTTAGCTATTCTCCGCAATACAATCATCAAAAACAATCCCAAAGGACCAATGATGAAGCATGCTATCTGCCTCCAGAGAAAGAACTGATATTTTCTGAATACAGACTGAAGCATACTATTTCCTTCCTTCCTTCCTTCCTTCCTTCCTTCCTTCCTTCCTTCCTTCCTTCCTTCCTCCTTCCTCTCTCTCTCTCTCTCTCTCTCTCTCTCTCTCTCGGTCTTCTTGTACAAAATGACTAATATGGAAATGTTTTACTTGATTGCACATGTATAACCTATATTGAATGACTTACCATCTCAGGATGGGGAGTGGGGAGGATAGAATTTGGAATTTAAAACTTTTTTTAAAAAAATGTTAAAATTTTTAACATGTGGGGAAAATAAAATATTTATTAAAAAAAGAAGTGTGACTATACTATGTCTTCAACTTTCTCCTGATCTTCCAGTTTAGTTACTTTGAAATAGACTATATCACCATGGCTTGACCTGTCCTTGATTAAGCCATATCTTAGTGATCACTGCTTCCTTTTATAAATGTTCACATACTGTCTTTTTAATTATATGTTCTATTTTTTCCCCATGAATTGAACTTATAATTGTCAAACTATATTCTTTCATTTTTTAAAATGACTCAACATTTATAGCATACAGGGCCATTATCATTCTTTACAATCGTTCAAAGATAACCAATAGTGACAACAATCACATCTACTACTTTTTTGGGTGACTTAGGATGAAGTTCATCAATGTCTGATGACTTGACCTTCAGTGAAACTAGATGATTTCATCTCATATGACATAGGGAGTTCTATCTCTGTTAACTCTTTTTATTCTATCCCTCACAAAACAAAGTTCTTTCTTCTTCATTGAGAAAACGGAAGTGAAGTAAGAAATGAATAGTTCTTCCTTCTCTCTGGCATCTGTTAACATCATCAGATCCAAATATTGGAATGAAAACAGTTTCCTTTTTAATAAATAGAATGAAAGGGTTTGGAAGAGTGTTGGATTAGGGTGTAGATTTGAATCTCTAGTAACAGACCTACTTTCTGGACACATCCCAATATAAATGAGAAATTAGACTGGCCTTTAGAATCTCTAAAGCTTTACATTACTTTATATTCTGTTATTTTATGAAATCATATTTTGTAATATGGTACTATGGTATATTTCAAATATTAATAACTGAATTATACCAGGAATGGAATATTTCTGGAATATGTCTTGAAATCAGAAGACTTCTTATCATTCCTTTGAGAAAAGGAATGTCTGTATTCATAGCAGCTCTTTTTGTGGTGGCAAAGAATTGGAAATTGAGAGGATGCCCATCAATTGGGGAATGGCTGAGCAAGTTGTGGTATATGAATGTAATGGAATACTATTGTGATATAAGAAATGATGAACAGGCTGACTTCAGAAAAACCTGGAAAGACTTATATGGTCTGATGCTGAGTGAAGTGAGCAGAACTAAGATGACTTTGTACACAATAACAGCCATGTTATGCAATGACTAAGATTGTTAAACTGAACCCTTCTCAGCATTATGAGGATCTAAGACATGTCCAGAGGCCTCGGGATGGAAAATGCTGTCCACATCCAAAGAAAGTACTATGGAAGTCGAATCGCTATCACTTATTTTTACCTTCTGTTGAGTTTTGTTTCATCTTTCTGATGGTTCCTCCTATTGGTTTTAATTTTTACTTACAACTTCACTAATGTGAAAATATGTTTAATGGGTATGTAAATGTAAAGCCTATATCAGATTGTGTGCCATTTTGGGGAGGGTGGTGGGGAGGAAGGGGGAGAAAAATTTTCAACTCAAAAGCATATGGAAATGATTGTTGATAAATCAAAATAAATTAATTAAAAAAAGAAAAGGAATGTCTGGTAATTCTTTTTTTTTCCATTTCACAAGTATTTATTGAACATTGGACCTTATACTCTTCCTCCTCCATGTTCTGTAATCCAGTGAAACTGACCTTGATGCTCCTTGAATAAGACACTCCATCCTCCAATTCCAGGCATTTTCACTGGCTGTCCCCCATGCATGGAATGTTTTCTCCCTCATCTCTACCTCTTGCCTTCCCCGGCTTCCTTCAAGTCTTGACTAAAATCCCATCTTTCATAGGAATATTTTCCCAATCCCCTTTATTTTGAGTGTCTTCCCTCAGTTCATAATTTCCATTTTATCTTGTATATGGCTTTGTTGTACATAGTCATTTGTATATTGTCTCCTTCATTACACTCTGACCTCCCTGAAAGCAAGAACTGACTGTCTTTTGCTGTTTTTTTTTTTCATCTTCCAATGCTTAGCACAGTGTCTGGCACATAGTTATTGCTTAATAAATGTTTATTGACTTATTAACACAAAGATCATGCGGAACTTTAAAAGTCAGGGGAAAAGTGAAGGCATAGATGGATAGTTAGAAAAGAAGTCAAGGTTGGTGCCAGCTCTCTATATCCTAAGGTTTGGTTTCCAGATGCTACTGATCTCAACCTTAATCTGTTGTACTGATACCAGATAAGATTTCAATTAATATAATTCCAGCAACCTTTTAAAACCATAGACTACAGGCAAATAATTTATACTAGTCATCAAAGAGAACACAACAATGAATTCCCTATGTACTTTTTCCACTTATTAGCTATGTGACCCTGGGAAAGTCACTTGACTGCTATTTGCCTCAGTTTACTCATATGCAAAATGGGAATAACAGTAGTACTTATCTCCCAGGGTTATTGTAAGGGTCAGATGAGGGTAAGGGTCACATTTATAAAGCACTTTACAAATGTTAAAGCACATAGCAATACTCCTCCTCCTGCTGCTACTGCTATAGCTACCGCCACTATTAAATGACTTCGCTGACTTTCATACTTCAAGAATCTATGATTTTATCCATATGGGCATTTCTTCCATTGATATAGATTGAACTTTAGCATACTTTATCAGATAACTTTGGCAGTTGTTATGGCCCAAAACAACTTAGCATCTGGGGAATAGTTCTCTGAGAAGAAGCTTCTCTAAATTTGGCTTGGCTAAGTAAAATTAGTTTAGATCTACTAGATCCTATGCTCCATTAGCAAACCAAGGCCACTTCCACCTAGAAGGCATTAAAGTAGGACTTTCATGAGATTAGCATCTGGTGGTAGAGGTTATATATATATACATATATATATATATATATATATACACACACATATATATACACACATATATATGTACATGTGCATGTGTGTGTGTGTGTGTGTATGTGTGTGTGTGTGTAAAATGGAATGTGAATGTTTAAGAAAGACAGTGTTAGCACAATCAGGGAGGCAGGGCTGTTGAGCTGTGGAAAGTAGCTGTGGTCAATAAACTGAAAAAGGGATTCAGATTTTCCAAACTCTGAGGCTTCCTCTAGGTAGTAGGAAAAACAAAACAAAACAGGAGTATCAAGAATCTCTAAACGAATGCTTCTAAAATAGCTTATACTATAGCTACAGCAGTCTTTTAACGGGAATAAGAACAAGGCAACCAGGTGAAACTTCTTTATGGCTGAGCTCTGTAGCTCTAGAAGGTTGGGGGAACGAGGTCTAGTATTTCTTTTTGCCTTTCTTTTTGTATCTGTGTTTGTGTTCCTTCATCTTGTCTAGGTCTCTGGGGGACATCATGTGCTGTGGGCTGAGCTGCAGGCTAAATTTCCCTAGCTGTTTGGGATGTCTGGGGAAGCAGACAATATGATCTGAAAAGGATTTTTCACTGTCTTTTTCACCTTGTTATTACAGTCAATCAATTTTGAAATCAAACCATCCTGGAAAATCTGGGGCTAGCAGTCAGAGTCAGGGTATATTCAGGAAAAGAATGATTAGTTCATTTTACAATGGGAAATAACTCTAGTAGGGGACCCATTTGAGAAAGCAAAAAAAAAAGTTAGTTTGTTGGTTGGTTACTGGGTGGTGGCATCATAGCTTCTTAGGCACCTTACAGGATAGCCTGGCTAAAGCTAAATGAGTTATTTCTGTAAGAATGTATTTCAACTTAATTATGAGTTCACAAAGTGCAGACAGAGCCTGGGTACCCTCTCCTCAGTCTTTTTCATTGCTATCCTTTCCATCTTTACCATCCAGTTAAGCAGACAAAACATACATACATTAAAGAGTAGAAAAAGCTGAATTAGATAACATCTGAGGTCCCTTCTTACCCTAAGATCTGACATGCTAAGAAGCAATGCGGAAAATAATATGATTATCAGAGCAAGTGGCATGAATAATAAATACAAAAGTGACTTGTTTATCTTTGAATAGTCATTTAGCTTCAAAATTCAGGGAATGAGTTAATAAAAGTACATTGTGGAATCTTTGCAGATCATGATTCTATCATTGCATATGTTAATAATCCCTCTAAACTTCATGTTATTTGAAAATTTTATTGGCATGTCATCTGTCTATCCAATGCATTAAAAATTATCTAACAGAACAGGCACAAGGACAGGGACTTGGAGATATCCTACTATTGGTAAAATTGAAAGAATACAGAATTTAGAATAAGAGGACCAAGGTTCAAATTCTGGCTCTGCTACTTATTTTCTTGTTTCACCTTTGATAAATTACTTCCTTTTTCTGTACTCCTTCCTCATTTGCAAAGTGAACTGTTTGACTTAATCTGTGTAGGGTCCTTTCTAGTCCTAAATCTCATTATTCTATGTTCTTTAAGTAGATTAGAATGGTTGAGGAAGGCTTTGTAAAGAAAGTATTTGAAACTTTGTTTTTTTTCTCCCATATCCAATTAGGTATCTTTCAAATTCATCAGTTTAATACTTTCCTCTATTTCCTTTCTCATCTAACACTTCTTGTCTTCCATGTAGAATAATCCAGCCAAACTGGATGACATTTTCTGATCTAGTATCTTCCTTCTTTCATGCTATGCCCTAGGCTTGGTATTCTCTCCTGTCATCTCTGCCTCTTGAAATTCCATGCACTCTTCAAAGTCCATATCAAATTCTATTTCTTTCTTTCTTGGAAACTTTCTTGCCCTTCATTGTCATATAGTGTACTTGGGAAATATAGTGACTTTATCATTGGCATGGAAATAGGATAGATGCTTCCAGATTCATTCAACTCTTCCTAATGTTGCTCTTGGGGTGAAATGAACATACTATATTGGCATAATGGGAATGGAAAAGACTTAAAAGAAATTTTTGTATCCTCAACCTAAACTCAGGACATGTTAACTCAGAAGGAATAAATTGAAGGTGTCTGGAGGGCAGATTCAATTAATAAGTGTTTTCCTTGCTTGGGTTTGAATCACAAAAGAGTGCAAGTAGGCCCTGAGTCTATGACCTAAAAGAGAAGATACACTCTCCCCACAATGGAATATGCTGCATTGCTTCTTAAGACCAGAAGATGGCAGCACAGAGCAGAAGAGAACTTGCAGTAGATAGCAGGACAGTAGAAATACAGCCCCACAGAACAATATAATCTGTGGAGAAGGAGGGACAAAAAGCAGTATTGGAAGCAGAGACGGATTCTAGTAGGGATGTAGCCATAACTACTGGAATTGTATGAGCAGTGTGTGTTCCCTATGTATAAGACCTCTTTTATGCATGTTCTCTCTCCTATGGGACATGGGAATCTGTGGGTGTGTCCCTAAGTATACGAACAGAGTTTTCCTTGTCATATATTTTGCTATGTCTTAAATATATTTAGCTTTGACACAATGCAGGTCTTATGTTTGGTATAATAAAGGGAACATTATTGGGAATTTGTGAGCTTTAGTTTTGACTAGAGATTGACCACCCAAAGTACCTTGAACCTTGAGTAGCTGTTTAGATGGGTCTACAAGTGAGAGGTCCCCGAAATACACATATCTTTGCCCACTTCTTATGCTATCATCCTATTCTGCATTACAATTATAAAATATGTATATATTTTAATATTCCATATTTGAATATACATTATATTCCCATTGTTAGATTGAAAACTCTAAGAGGTAGAAGGGTGTATCTTAATTAGCTTTGTATGTCCTCCCACACCTCATAAGAATGTAGGCATTCAGCAATGCTAAGGAATGTATCACATACTATTAAAAAAAAATAAAACCCAGAATCATTTCTCTTTTTCTATGATCTCCCACTTGTCAATCTTATCTACTTCCATGGTGACAATGGACAAGTCAGTTAACCTCCTGGGCCTCCTTTCCTTCATCTGTAAAATGAGATTAGATGAGATAGCTTCTAAAGTCTCTTCTAGCTTTAAAACTATGATCTTATGATCCTAGGTGAAAAGTAATGTTTTAGAAAGGTTTATCTGTTTGCATACATAATTCATGACAGATTGAAATTGGAAGAGATGAGAGGCAGGATGAGTAGTTAGGAAGAAGCTGCAGTAAGGCAAGTAATGAAGATGTAGACCATGGTAGTGGACATGAAAGGACTGATATGAAAGTAATTTCAAGAAACACTAGACAGAACTTCACAATTGGTTATTGGATGAAGGTTAAAAAAAATTACTACCAAGTTTTGAGCCAAAATAACTAGGACAATAGGTGGTGTCACTAATGGGAGAAGGGGTTTGATTTCAAGTAGAGGAGTGAGAAGATCTAATTTTGATGTGGTGAGTTTCACTTGATGTCATGATATCCAAAAGGAAATATCCAGTAGGCAGTGGTGATAGGGGACTAGAACTCAGGTGAGAGGTTAGAGAAAGAAATGCAAATTTGAAGATCATCGAGATTGATATGATAGCTTGAGACATGAGAAAGGATCATTTTACTGAGGAAAAGAGTATAGAAAATGAAGACTACTGGATGGAGGAATAAACTTTGGGAGAGGCCAGAGTTAAAATCAATGAAGAACAAGAAGATTAAAAGAAACAAAGAAGACAAAGAAGGATTGTCACAGAGATAGGAAGAAATGGCAGCTTTGCAGAAAATAATAAGAAGGGCTGTGGTCAACAGTATCAACTGCCATAAACAGGTAAAGTAGAATGGTGGAAGAAAAGCCACTGAATTTGGATCAATATTGATTTTCTAAAATGCAATTTCAATAGAGTGGTGGATTTTTTGGCGAGGAGGTAGGTCAAAGCTACATCACCAAATGCCTTATTTGCATTTTGGATCATAGATTTTGTGCCAGAAGACTTCTCAGAAACTATGTGATCCAACTCCTTTATTTTATAGGGGAAGCAACTGGGGACCAGGATGTTAAGTGATTTGCCCAAGGTCATTTTGGCAACACAAGCAATTATTATCAAGGTTGAGATTTGAACTCAGGTTTTCTGATTCTAGAGCTAGTTCTCTTTCCTCTATGCTGTACTGCCTCCTAAAGGACTTTGGTACAAAATGGAAAGAGAAGGCAGCTTCAGTATTTGTCAAGTTGTGTTATTAATTGACATGTGTTGATAAATGGTCAAAGGATATGAACAGGCAGTTCTCAGATGAAGAAATCAAAACAATTTATAGTCATATGAAAAAATGCTCTTAATCACTATTGGTTAGAGAAATGCAGATCAAAACAGCTCTGGGGTACCACATCATACTTATCAGATTGGCCAATATGACAAAACAGGAAAAGATAAATACTGGAGAAATGTGGGAAAATTGGAACATTAATGCATTGTTGGTGGAGTTGTGAACTGATCCAACCATTTCGGAGAGCAACTTGGAACTATGCCCAAAGGGCTATAAAAATGTGCATACCCTTTGACCTAGCAATAGCACTTCTAGGGCTGTATCCCAAAGACATCATAAAAAATGGGAAAAGGACCCACATGTACAAAAATATTTATAGCAGCTCTTTCTGTGTTGGCAAAGGATTAAAAATTGAAGGGATACCTATCAATTGGGGAATGACTGAACAAGTTGTAGTATATGAATGTAATGGAATACTATTGTGCTATAAGAAATAATGAGCAAGTGGACTTCAGAAAAACTTGGAAAGACTTGTATGGACTGATGCTGAGTAAAGTGAGCAGAACCAGGAGAACATTGTACATAGTAACAGCCACGTTGTGCAATAACTAACTTTGATAGACTTAGCTCTTCTCAGCAATGCAAAGATCTAAGACATTTCCAAAAGTCTCATGATGGAAAATTCACATCCCAAGAAAGAACAATGGAGTTTGAATGCAGATTGAAGCATACTATTTTCTCTTTTTTTCCTTGTTTTGTTTCTTCTTTCTTATGGTTCCTCCTGTTGGTTCTAGTTTACAACATAACTGATATGAAAATATGTTTAATAGGAATGTAAATGTAGAGCCTATATCAGATTGCATGCCATCTTGAGGAGGGAGGCAGGAAAAGAGGGAGAGAAAATTTAAAACTCAAAAGCTTATGGAAGCGAATGCTGAAAACTAAAACTAGCTAACTAAATAAATATTTTAAAAAAAAAGAATAATTGACATGTGTAAATGCTCAAATCCTACACACAGTCAGCCAGTCTGTCAATAATGTTCAAGCAACTTTTCCTAACACAGAAACTGCCTTGAAAATCTATTGCCACCTAATTATTACAGACTGCTGTGGTGAAGGATTTTTTTTCTTTTAAATTATGTTGATCAAAAACTTGCTTCAATACCACAAGGATAAATGATTTCATCAATGTGGCCATACCTTGTGAGTATGTCTGAAATTTCCCCAGCATACACATAGCTGGTTGAGCCTTTTAGAACCCAGGCTCATCTCTAAACCATGGTGAAGTGTCAGAATAAGACTTCAGTGAAGGATCAGAAACTTGAAATGGACAGTAATGACTCTAAATTTTCTCATAAATCTTATTACTATAGCTGTATAAATGGGCATTTCTTGCAATTTTCAATACTAAGATGTTATTGAAGTATTTAAGAAGAAAAAGGATTTTAAGAACTGTTTTAAAATGAATTTTGTAATGTCATAAATTTTCTCTTATAAATTTTTTAATGTGGAGGAGTTGATATGGAAAAGACAAAATGGTTCCTAGTCACAAAGTTTGTGCAGCATCTCATGAGTGATTAATGTGTCTCTGGAAGTAGGGGAACCTGTGTGTAGCTACACAGGTAATAGAGGCAGCACATATATAATACTATTTAAAAATGAGGTTTAATGGCGGGGGGGAAATTAGAGAAAACCTGGATGATAGCTGCATGAGAAAGCAAAATCAAGTGAAATTTTTTTCCAGTGCCATTCAGGAGACCTGGGTGTGTTTGAAGACTTAAAGAGCCTGTGGAGATGGAGAGATGGAAGACATTACAGAGTGAGAGGAAAAGATTGGGAAGCAAGACACTTCAGAAGTTAAAAAAGGTATAATATGAAGAGGTAGTTCTGGAAAAGATAAAATCAATTTTTACTCTGAGAGGATGGGAAATCAATTAATCAAGAAATATTTATTAAGCACCTACTATATATCAGGCATAGGGAATGCACATACAAAGAAGGGAGAGGTGGTCAACCAGGGGAGAAAATGGTCAGAAAATAGACTAAAGTTCAAATGGTGTGTGCATGCTGGTGAATGGCTGATCTGGGGGCAGAGAAGATTATTGGTGGAATAAAGGAATAAACTATGAGCACCAGGAGCAGAATGAGACAATAACATAGATATAAAGTTTTTTGAGGATAACGTTTGCTAAAGAAGGCGGAAGGGTAGAGGAGGAAATAAAAAGAATGTGAACCATGTAAGAAAGTTGTGTACTTCTGTTGTATCTCTATTCACTACTGACCCTCACCACTAGAGCAGCAGGGTAGAAGACCTATAAGAATTTTTAACAAAGATATTTACTGTGTTGCTAAATCCCTTTGTCCCATTAAAGGCTAAAGGCACTGACAGTTTAGGGAAATGAAGAAATAGAAGGGTGGTCTGCCCCGTTCACATCAGAGAAAATCAGGCAAATTATGCATTTAAAAATCTTTGATTTATTAAAGGAATCAGACTTCTTAGACTATACCAAGCACAGAAATTACATGTCAGCAAAATAAACTATATGCAGGCTAAGTTACTTCCATTTCTACAATCTAGTCACCCAACAGTGAGCGTTTGATAATGGTTTTGATAGCAGACTGTACATTTTAACAACATTTGAAAAACATCTCTCCTATTACTTCTGTATTTCTCTGAGGGAATGCATGTTACAGGAAATAAACATTCAGGAAGGTTCAGGGAAGAATGAAATTGAGTATATGGTTTTTAATTAAAACAAGTTTTGCTTTTTAAGAACTTATGATAACCTTCAAAAGAGTCAGGGAAAGTAAGCACACACATACAAATGCAAATAAAGCAACACACTCTTTCTACTTGTTTCCCTGTGGAGAACCCATTCTCATTAGTTAGCAAAGATAAGAAGAGAAATAATGGATTTAAATTTGAACAAGAAACATAGAAAAAGTCAAGAAAAACTGAACAGTAAGATCAACTAGGGAATGCAACCAATTTCTGGAAGAGATGATGGGATCAGAATCAATTGAAATCTTCCTGTTGGAGTTTGACAGACACTGAGTGGAAAAAGGCAAGAGAGGTTTGTAAGACATGAGATAACGGTTGTGCGGTGGTGGACAAGTCCTTCCATATAGAAGCTCTTCTAGACCGTGGTTGGGGAGGAGGATGAATTAGTGCACTGAAATCTCTTTAGAGGTATTTAATCTCCCATAAAAGAAGCAAAAGCAAGCAGAAGGAGACATAAAGGGCTTAAATGCACAGACTCACTCTCACATATCCCTTGCAATTTTTTCCCCCCTACGTTATGTAAAGAGAAGAAGAAGAAAGCAGCACAAGTGTGAGCACAGCATACTATGGCCATCTTTGCACGTGGCTGTGGGTCTGGATTGTGTATGCATGGGCATGCACATGCCCTCATTTGTGTGTGACTAGTTTGTATACTGTTTAGAAGGCAACTGATGGCAGGGATCACAGCTATCTTTAATTTTTTTTAAATTTTCTTTATTTCTTTAATATCTTCAATTCCTTTTGCAGTCAATACAGTGGTGGGTACCTCATGACCATGGAACTAGGCTCATACCTCTTCCTAGGGTTCAGGACACAAATGAGATGTTCCCCTTATTCTGGAGAACTGGGCTGCTACTTGATTGACCCAAAGGACCTGATGCCCTGGAAAAATACTGCAGCCCCAGAAAGCATAGTGCTGAAGATGGACAACCCTATCTTTCTTCTTCCAATTTTTTAAAAAAAATGAAGAACTTTAAAAACACTAATATAAACATTGAATATATCAGCATGAAAAGAAAAACCCAGAAATAATACTGCATATGAAAATTTGAACTATTATATGTAGTTTTTAAAAGTATTTTAACTTTAACTTGAAAGTAATAAAAACTGTCCTGAATTCCTTTCTGTTCTTCCTTCTGCTTTAAGCTGCATAATTTTAGTGTTTCCTTGATATTCTTTTTTTTCTATGTATTACTATTTTTAATTACATTACAAACATTTACAGATTACCTCTACTCCATGAGAGGGCTTATGTAACAAAGTAAAATAATTAAGTAAAACTGACCGTATAGTGACCTAGTCTGTGTTCCACATCTGCAGCTCTCTATTTAAATTGTTTTTCATTTACAGAAACATTTTCTCTTTCTCCTACTTCCTACTGCATTGAGAACAACCTCCCCCCCCACAAAAAAAATAATTCCTTGTAACAAATTTTCATAGTCAAAGCAAAACAAATTCCTGAATGTCTATATATAAAAATATATGTCTCATTCTACATTGTGAATTTGTCATCTCTCTCTTAGGAAGTAGATAGTATATTTCATCAACAGTCCCCTGGAATTATGGATGGTCACTTGTATTGATTATAGTACTTATAACTTTAAAAGTTGTTTATCTTTATAGAATTATTGTGATTGTATTAAGTGTTCTGGTTTTCCTCATTTTTGTTCTTCATCAGTTTATTAAAGTCTTCAAAATTGTTAGTTTTTATAATATAGATGCTAGAGTATAAATTTTTTTTCTGATTTTCTGTATTTCATTCTGCATCAATCCATGTAAGTCTTTTCATGGGTCTTCGAAATCATTTATTTCCTAGTATAATAGTATTCCACCACATTCATACACCACAACTTATCAACCATTCCTTAGTTGATGGGTATCTCTTCCTTTAGTTTAGTTGCCAGAAGAACTGCTATAAATATTTTTGTACATATAATGTCTTTTACTATGTTTTTGATCTTTTGGGCCTAGAAGTAGTATAACTAGGTCAAAAAGAATGCACTGGCTATAACTTTTCTGTGCATAATTACAAATTGTTTTCGAGAATAGTTGTACTTATTCATGACAGCATCAATAGTCTATCAAAGTGTCTATTTTCCCACAACACCTCTAACATTTATCATTTTCCTCTTCTGTCACCAATGACAATTTTATAGGTGTGATATGGAATCTCAGAATTACTTTAATTTGTATTTCTCTAATTAGTAATGTTTGGAGAATTTTTTTCTCATATGGCTATGGGTAGTCTGGATTTCTTCTCTTGAGAACTGCCTATTTATTTCCTTATTTATCAATGAAGAATGGCTCTTATTCTTATAAATTTGAATCACCATGTAACTTGGAAATGAGACCTTTAGAATTCCTGAAAATCAAAGAAGAGATTAACAAAACTGAAAACAAACAAACAAAAAAATTAAAGTAGGAGTTGTTTTTTAAAAGTACAATAAAATTATTAGCTAATTTGATTAAAATAAAAAGAGGAAACCTAAATTACTAGTATCAAAAATAACAAAGGAGAATTCAGAAGAAATAAAGAATAAAGGATGTTGTTAGAAACAAATTTGCCCAAATATATTTCGATAATACCAAATTAAATGAAATAAATATTTACAAAAATAAAAAACCCAAAGAGATAGAACAATAAATAGAGAGTTTAAGCAACCCAATCTCAGAGGGAGAAAATGAACAAACCATAAATAACTTTCAAAGAAAAAAAACACCAGAAATATATGGATTCATAAGTGAATTCTATCAAACACTCAAAGAACAATTAATTGAAATATTATATATTCTGCAGAAGAAAAAATCTTACCAAATTTCATCTATGGCATAGATACAGACTTGATGCTTAAGCCAAAAGATATAAAACAGGAAAATAAAATCATGACCAAAACTATAAACCAATATCCCTACTGAATATTAATACAAAAGATTTAAATAAAATATTAGCAGAGATGAAAACAACATACCAACAATTGCGCTATGACAAGATTGGATTTATACTAGGAATGCAGGATTGGTTTATTATTGGAAAACTATAAACTTAGACATATTTATAATAAAATGAATAAAAATAATATGCTGACAGATGGAGCAAAAGCTCTTGATAAAATATTATGTCAATTTCTCTCAAAAAATTAGAAAACATAGAATTAAATGATCCTTTCCTTAAAATGATAAATACAGTATCTCTCTAAAACCAAGAACTACCATTATATGTAACAGAGATAAACTAGAACCTTTTCCAGTAAAATCAGAGGTGAAACAAAGATGTCCCTATCACCACTTCTAAATTCCCCCTCATAAGTTCCCCTCTTGAAAATGTAAAGCTTCCCTTGTAATGAATAAGTATAGTCAAAATAAGCCCACACATTAGCCAAGTTTGGAAATGTAGGTCTCATTATGCATATCTAGTCTATCACTTATCTGCCCAGAGGTGGGAATACTCTACCTATTCCAGCAACTGCATGGTCAGTACAGAGAATTCCCCAATGTTTCCATTGATCTGGTAGCTGATGATACCATTTTCTAGGCTGTTTTCCATTCTGCTTCCATCTGCTGGTTGTCTGCTAAGCTATTGCTATCATAATTGAAGCTGATAGGTGAATACTTGCAGTTGTTTTTGTGTGTGCATAGCCCAAAGCTCCAGGCTATTTTATCTGTTTTGTGGTTCTCACTTGCAGCTATATCCAACCAGCATAGGAAATCATTCCTTAGTCAAATGCTTTTTTTTTTAAGTCCTTTAGCTTTTCCGCGGTGTCAACTCTCTGAGCTCATTTTACTATGAGAGTTGAGGTGAATACATGCCTTTCATAGATATGGACCATAGGGTCTTAGATTTGTAGCTAGAATGGATTTTAGTGGTTATCCAGCACAATGCTCTCATTTTACAGATTGGAAACCATTCTCTGTGAGGAGGTGGGTAGCATTCTTCATCATTGTGGTTGGTCATTGATCAGACTTCCTAAGTCTTTCAAAACTGTTCTTTTTTTACAATATCAGTGTCTTAGTATAAATCGCTCTGGTTCTGCTCTCTTTATTCGGCATTAGTCAATACATCTTCCCAAATTTCTGTGATAATATCTCTTGCTTCATTTCTTACAGCAAAATAGTATTCCATCATATTCCTGTACCATAATTTATTTAAAGTATTCCCCAATTGAAGGGCTAGCCTTTAGTTTCCAGTTCTGAGATATCTATATCTATATCTATATCTATATCTATAGATATCTATATCTATATCTATATCTATATCTATATCTATATCTATATCTATATCTATATCTATATCTATATCTATATCTATATCTATATCTATATCTATATATCTGATATATATAATATATATGTATATAGAGAGAGCTGATATATATATTGATATTGATATTGATATAGATATAGATATTATATACATATATATTTGTTGGACCTTTTCCTCTTTAATGTCTTTAGGATATAGGCCTGGCAATGTTATTGCTATGCAAAGAACATGCACAAATTCGATAATGTTTTAGGCATAGTTCCAAATTACTTTCTAGAATTGCTGGAGCAAAACAAAACAAAACAAAAAAACCAACAGAACTTTAAAATGGGGTGGCTAGGTGGTGCAGTGGATAGAGTACCAGCCCTGGAGTCAGGAGGACCTGAGTTCAAATACGACCTCAGAGCATAACACTCATTAACTGTGTGACTCTGGGCAAGTCATTTAACCCCAATTGCCTCACAAAAAAAAATAAAACAAATAAGTAGAATTGCTGGAACAATTCGAAGCTTTACCAAGAATTCAAATGTGCCTCTTTTCCTATAGCTGTTCTATCAACTGTCATTTATCATTAAAAAAAAAAAATCAGTTTTTCCAATGTGATGAGATTGAGTGGTACTTCAAAGTTTTTTTAAATTTGAATTTTTCTATTAATGATTTGGAGTATTTTTATATGTCCAAAAATAAGTTAGATTTCTTACCTTGACAATTGCTTACCTAAATCCTTTGACCATTTATCAGTAGGCAAATGACTCTTATTCTTACAAATTTGAGTTAGATACTTATGTATCTTGGAATTGAGATCTTTATCAGAGAAACTTAATACATAGATTTTTTTTCCCACTTAACTATTTCTTTTCTAAACTTAGCTAGATTGGTTTATTTGTGAAAAATCTTTTAAATTTTATTGTAATCAAATTTGCCATTTTATCTCTATCTTTTCTTTAGTCATTAACTTTCCCCCTATCTATAGATCTGAAAGGTTAATTTCTTCCTTGCTCCTCTACTTTGTTTATGATATAACCTTTTATATCTAGGTCATGTATCTATTTGGAGCTTGCTTGATATAGGGTGTGAACCTAATTTCTGCCAGACTGCTTCCTAGTTTTCCTTTTTTGTCAAATAGTAAGTCCTTCTTCCAAGAACTGAGGTCTTTGGGCCTATCAAACACTGTGCTATGTTTGTATACAGTGTACCTAATCTTCTCTAGTGGTCAAAAATCTCTTTTTTAAAAAACCAGTACCAAATCATTTTAATGATTATAGCTTTGTAACATGGTTTGAGATCTGGTATTGCTAGACCCTCTTCCTTCCCACTTTTTTCTCCCATCATTTCTCAGAGGATTTTTTATCTTCAGATCTTTTTTTTAAATATAAATTTATTTTCAGTTTTCAACATTTACTTCCACAAGATTTTGATTTCAAAATTTTCACCCCATCTCACTTCTCCCCCCATCCCAAGATGGTATGCATTCTGAATATCTTTTCCCCTAGTCTGTCCTCTCTTCTATCTCTCCCCCCCTTCTCTTATCCCCTTCCTCTTCTATTTTCCTTTAGGGCAGAATAGACTTCTGTACCCCATTTCCTGTATTTCTTATTTCCCGGTAGCATGTGAAAACACTTTTTTTTAAACATATGTTTTTAAAACTTTAGGTTTCAAATTTTCTCTCTTCCTCCCTCCCCACCCACCCTCATTGAAAAGGCAAGCAACTCAATATAGGTTATACATGTACAGTTATGCAAAACACTTCCACAGTAGACATGTTGTGAAAAACTAACTTTATTTCCCTTAATCCTATCCTGCCCTCCCATTTATTCTATTCTTTCTTTTGACCCTGTCCCTTCTTAGAAGTATTTGCTTCTGATTACCCCCTTTCCCAATCTGCCCTCCTCTCTATCATCCCCCTGCTCTCTTGTCCCCTTCTCCCCCTATTTTCCTGTAGGGTAAGACAGATTTCCATACCCAATTGAATGTGTATGTCATTCCCTCCCTAAGCCAAATCCTATGAGAATAAGATTCACTCATTCCCTCTCACCTTCCCCTGTTTCCCCTCCACTGTAAGAAACTTTTTTTTGTGAGATAATTTACCCTATTCTACCTCTCCCTTTCTTCTTCTCCAAGTATAATCCTCTCTCATCCTTTAATTTTATTCTCCAGATATGACCCCTTAATCTTCAACTCACCCTGTGCCCTCTATCTATCTATCTATCTATCTATCTATCTATCTATCTATCTATCTATATATATAATTTTTTTCCCCCTCTAACTACCCTAATACTGACAAAAGTCTCATGAGTTATAAATATCATCTTTCCATGCAGGACTGTAAACAGTCCAACCTTAATAAATCTCTTATGATTTCTCTTTCCTGTTTACCTCTTCATGTTCCACTAGAGTCTTGTATCTGAAAGTCACATTTTCTATTCAGCTCTGGTCTTTTCATCAAGAATGCTTAAAAGTCCTCTATTTCACTGAATGACCATTTTTTCCCCTGAAGGATTACACTCAGTTGGTTGTAATCCTATCTCCTTTGCCCTCCAGAATATTATATTCCATGCCCTGTGGTCCTTTAATGTAGAAGCTGCTAAATCTTGTGTTATCCTGCTTGTGTTTCCACAGTACTTGAATTGTTTCTTTCTGGCAGCTTGTAACATTTTCTCCTTGACCTGGGAACTCTGGAATTTGGCTATAATATTCCTAGGAATTTTCCTTTGGGGATCTCTTTCAGGAGGAGATTGGTGGATTCTTTCAATTTCTATTTTGTCCTCTGGTTCTAATATATCAGGGCAGTTTTCCTTGATAATTTCTTGAAAGATGATGTCTAGGCTCTTTTTTGATCATGGCTTTCAGATAGTCCAATAATTTTTACATTCTCTCTCCTGGATCTATTTTCCAGGTCAGTTGTTTTTCCAATGAGATATTTCACATTGTTTTCTAATTTTTCTTATTGAAAATGCAACTTATCTTTAATGCAACTATCTGTCATTTCTATGATTTAATCTTTGCCCCACCTATACCTTAGGATTAATTTATATAGTTCAGTTATTTTTTAATCTTTTCTCCAATGAAAATTTAGTTAATTTTCATTGCATTGGTATTCTGCATTTGTTTGTGACATTTTAATGCCCTAATACACGATCAGGTTTTATAAAGGTGCCATAAACAGTTGCAAAGTGTGTGTATACTGATCTCTATTGCTATTCAACAATCACCAAAGATCTATCATATTTAATTTTAAAAAGTCATATTAAGGCCCTTAATGCCTTTCTTATTTATTATGTTGGTTAGATTTGTCTAATGCTGAAGGGATACTGCAGGGGTATTCAACTCTTGTCTGTTTAATAGAAATTCTTGAATTTTATTGAAGATCTATTTTTTTCACTTCCCCTGGATAGCTTATTCTTAGTTATAAGCTTTTATCTTTTGCCTTGTGGAGTACTGTATTACATGTTTTCCACTTGTTTATAGTGTGAGCTGCTAAGTCTTGTGTAATCTTTGCTATGGTTCTTCAGTACTTGAACTTTTTCTTTCTGGCTACATGCACCTCTGGAAGCTCTTGATTTTGGTCATGATGTCCTAGGAATTTTCATGTTGGTGTTTCTTTTAGGAGCTCAATGGAGGATTCTGTTTTTACTTTGCCACATTTTTCTAATACGTCTGGGCAGCTTTCTTGAAATATGACATTCATGTTGTTATTCATGGCCTTTCCAATAGTCCACTGAGTCTTAAATTACCTCCCTTTGATCTGTTTCCCAGGGCAGGTGTCTTTGATATTAGGTACCTTACATTTTCTTCTATTTTTTCAATCTTTTGATTGTTAAAAAATGACTCTCATGGAGTTAACTCATTGACTTCTATTTCATCCTTTTTTTAATTTTCAAGGAGACTATTAATTGGACAAGGCTTTATACCCATTGAGTTAAACTGTCAATTCTTTTCCAAGTGTTTCCTCCATAGCTCTTTTTTTCTTTTCTTTAATGCTCTCATTTCATTTGTAATATATTTTAAACTTTTTAAAAAAACTACTTAATTTCTTCTAGGAATTCTAATTAATATTGTGAACAGTCTGTGTTTTACTTTGAGGCTTTTCTTGCAGGTGTTTTGAAGCTATTCTCCTCTTCTGTGTTTGTGTCTGGGGCATCCCTCACATCATAATGGCTTTTTAATCTTTTGTTATTGTTGTTGTTCTTATTTGCTCATTCTTCCAACCTTACTTCCTGGATTATGAGTTTGGGTTAGGGCTAAGGTCTGCACATTTCTGGTGGGATTGTCATGGCCTTGTGAGGTCTTAGAATATTCTGCTCCCTAGGTCTGGCTCCAAGATTCCTTCTCTTGAATTAGAATGACAATGACATTGTGCTTATTATTTATTGACTATTCAAAGAATTTGATAAAGCAAACAGCTACTTTACATGTTCTTTTCCAGCAAGTTATCTCTCAATGTATATCTCAAAATCACATAAGAATTCTTGAAAGATACAGAGATAACTCTGTTTGACAACCATCTAATTATAAATCAAAGGCAAGGTACAAAGGGTATGTTAATCAAAATTGTTTTTCGTTCTCATGGAGAACTAGTGCAAGCTATAAATTTAAAACAAAAGATTCCTAGGAGATCAATTGATCAAGTAGGAAATAAGCATTTATTAAGTGCCTTTTATGTGCAAGAAATGGTGCTGGCAAGGGCCTCCAGGTATTTGTTTGCAGATAACATCATGCTAATTGTATCAAGACCCAGAATGTTTAAAGTTTCTTTAATAAGATCTGAAATTACTCAAAAGAATTTAGCTATTCACATGGGGGGGGGAAAGGGGAGTGGAAATGAATAATCTAGTTCTAGGGCTGTAACCTAGTATCCAATAGACAACCTATAAAGGTGATCTGATATCAGACACTTTATATGGACAATAAACTGAAGAACAACTTCAATTTCCTTCGGCAAAGAAAGATCTCAAACTTTTCTCTGAAATGAACATCACTTTTTTAATTTAAATTTTTTATTTTTTTGATTGGGCAATGGGGGTTAAGTGACTTGCTCAGGGTCACACAGCTAGTAAGTGTTATGCGTCTGAGGCCAGATTTGAACTCAGGGCTTCCTGAGTCCAGGGCCAGTGTTCTATCTACTGCACCACCTCCCTGCCCCCACCAATCTTTTTTAATATCAAACTCATTCTGCTGACCTCCTATGGTTACTATGCTTGGGAGAAAACTATCTCCAAAGAATTCAAGTTTCAGAAAATCCAAAGAGCAATGGAAAAATGAGAGGTGAGTTTGATTAGGCTGCTGTAGAATATTATTAATGAAAAATTATACTGGAGAACTAGCCCGACCTAAAAGTACAAAATAGATTCTATTGGCTCAATACAGCAGCAGATACCTATAAATGATAAAAGATAGCTGTGCAGTCTTCTGTGAGGAATCAGGACCAGGGAAAGGAGTCTCTGTTAATCAACCAATAGCTAACTATATGTCACACACACTCACTGCTACATCATCCTTACTGGCTGACCCTTACTTATTTGCCATGCTTTTTTCCTCCCCCTTCCTCTCCTGTTGCTTCATTTACCTACCTTTACTTAGGTCACAACTTCAACACTACTGAATTAGATTAATAAATACATATTTGATCCAAGTTCAGACCCTCCCTCCTCTGTCAACCAGAAAAGCCCCATCAGCCAGAATGTTTTCAGTTGAGATCTAGATGATGGACTCATTGGGAGTCAAAATCTGGTCACAAATATCCCTTATATCTGCTATAACACAGATCATAAGAAGAGTCTAAACTCATAATTGATGTGGAAGCTTGATGTCCAAGAATCCCCTTTTGCTCTTATTGGGGTTCATCTGCTAATTTCTCCCTGCAAGTGATTTGTTTCTTTTCATTCTTGCTATCATCAGTATTGGTCACTTGACCCTGTAACTCAATTACTTACCTGTCTTCAAATTCTTACCTTTATTAGGAAGAGTTGATATCTAAAGGCTTGAATGCCTTACCAAGACTAACTTCTCTACTTGTTCAGGTGATCCCGTTCCATCCCATCTTGTCCAAGATTGCCCCCTCCCCTGTCATTGCCACTCTTTAATTTATATTCAGTCTCTCTCTACTGGTTCATTTCTCATTACTATAAACAGGCACAAGTCTCCTCTCTATGGGGGAAAAATATGCTCCATCTCTGCTGCTGTTCTACATCTCTTCTGCCCTTTGTAGCTAAACTCCTAAAAAAGGCTATATATGATAGGTGCCTCTACTTTCTCTCCTCTCCTTAACCCTTCACAATCTGTCCTTTGATCTTATCATTTCACTGAAACTGCTCTCTCCAAAGTTACCAATGATCTCTTAGTTTCCAAATCCATTGGCCTTTTCTCAATCCTCATTGCCCTTGATTTCTCTACATCTTTTGTGGATCACTTTATCCTACTTGATACTTTCTTCTCTCTAGACTTTGGGAACACCACTGTCTCCTGATTTTCCTCCTAATTTGACCACTCTTCCTCCTTCTCCTTTGCTGGATCCTCCTCCAAATCATGCCCCCTAACCATAGATGTTTCTCAGGATTCTGTCCTGGGCCCTCTTCTCTTCTTCCTCTATATTACTTTGCTTGGTAATCTCATCAGCACACATGGATTTAATTACCATTCCTAGGCTAATAAAACTCATTACTAATAAAACATTACTAATCTTCATACCCTTTGACTCAGCAATACCATTAGTAGGATTATACCACAAAGAGATAGAAAACGGAGAGAGAGAGAGAGTTAAAGTTCCTGCATGTATAAAAATATTTATAGCTGCCTTTTTGTGCTGGCAAAGAACTGGAAATTAAAGGGGTGTCCATCAATGAAGGTATGATTTAACAAAATATGGTATAGGGGCAGCTAGGTGGTACAGTGGATAGAGCACCAGCCCTGAAGTCAGAGAGGGCCTGAGTTCAAATCTGACCTCAGACCAAATACTTGACACACTTACTAACTGTGTGACCCTAGGCAAGTCACTTAACCCCAACTGCCTAAAAAAAATATGGTATATAAATGTAATACGTTTTAAGAAATGACTAAAGAGATAGTTTCACAGATGCCTGCTAAGATTTTTATGAACTTATGCAGAGTGAAGTGAACAGAGCCAAAAAAATAATCTATACAGTAAAAATAATGTTATAAAAACAAGCAACTTTTAAAGACTTGGGAGTTCTGATCAATGAAATGACCAACTATGATTTCAGAGGGCCAATAAGGAAGGACATTACTCATGCCTGACAAAGAGGTGATAGACTCAGTATACAGAATGAAACATATGTTTTCGGACATGATCATTGTAAGGATTTGTTTTGCTTAGCACCCTCTTCCCCCTTTCCTCCTATTCCGACATTGTCACTGCATAAGCAGAAGGGAATAGCACAAAACTGAGGGTTACTTTATATTTTGTCTTTGTTTTATGGGTTCCTATGGCCCAAAAGTTTGTCTTCTAGTGGCTAGACTGTTGGTGGTGAATCTCTCTGTTCTTAGCTAGATTGGTCCTTAGGAAACAGATATAGCATGTTGCAGAGTCATACTCAAACAACAATACCAATTGTCTAGGTTATAATCTAAAGCCTGATGGACAACCCATAAAGGTGGTCTTGGATCAGATACTTTATATGGACATTGAACTGGAAAGCAAACTCAGTTTCCTTTGGGAAAGTATTTTTGATTCACTGGAATAGAAATTCATTTCTATGCCACATCGAGGCATCAGAGAAGCACTTGATAGCCTCTATAATATATGTTTGCTATATCATAATAACAACAATAATAAATAACTAACATTTATGTAGCACTTATTATGTGCCAGGCACTGTGCTGAACATCTTATGATTATTAGCTCACTCAATCCTCACAACCACCCTGGGAAGTAGGTGCTGTTATTACCTCCATTTTACAGATGAGGAAACTATGACAACTGGGGGTTAAGTGACTTGTCCAGAGCCACACAGTTAGTATCTGAGGCCAGATTTGAGTCAGGTTTTCCTGACTCTAGGTCCAGTAGTGCTCTATCCACTGTGCCAACCTACCTGCCTCGATTTGGCAAAAAAGAATAATAGTATCATAGAATTTAGAGGGGAAGATAACCAACAGGTCATTTGGTCTAACCCTTCCATTTTACAGATGACAAGACTGAGACCTATAGAAGGGAAATAGCATGCCTTGGGTCACCTAGTTAATAATTACAACAATCATGTTTTCAGTTGGAGTCTTCTGGACCTTGATCTAGTGTTCTTTACACAATAACATACAGCTATACCTAACAAGTTCAACTATAATAGACAATGATAATCAATGGAGGAGGGGGAAGAAAGGATTAGAAAGATTTAAAAGAAACAGCAAGAACTTTGAAGTTGACTGAAGAGCAGTGGGTACAATTGTTTCTGTGCCCTAAGGAGTAATGGCATGGGGGCACTACACTCATGCCTTCTTCTGAGAAGGCTGAGGAACCTAGGAAATCTGAGCTTCAGTAGGGCTGAATGTGATCAAGTATCTGAAATGTGTACCACCAATATGGTGAGCTCTCAGGAACAAGGGACAGGAGAGAGGCGAATGCCCTAGGAAGAGGCAATTGAGCCCGGGTCAGAAATGGAGCAGGTCAAAGCTTCCTTGATGAGCAATAGTGGGATTGCATCTGGTAGATGGCTGCTATATTTCTAGTCTGGGTGAGAGAGGGAGACCAAATGGTGCCACAGAAAATAATTTTGGCTATAATTTGAAGAAGGTTTAAAATTTCATGAAGGCTGTAGATGAGGACTCACCTCACTATCTAAATGCCAGTGTTCTGAAGCTGAGTTTGTGGAGAAATCATAAATACCTCCTAAAATTTGAGCATAGGTCACTGATTTTCTTCCAAATTATGGTATATACATAACATCTGGTTTCTTTAAGCATTAGCCCCATTTCAATTCAAAAGCTGTGCTATGTCAGAGTCCCTATGCTTGGAATAATTATGATTTCTAAATGTTTCCTAGTATGTGAAGTTTTTACAATGAGGTTAATTACCATCCCGCAAATCCTCTTTTTACTGAGGCTACAAGGAGTAAGAAATTAGTTTATAATATACCTAAAATGAGTAGTGAGGCAAAAGGGAAGCATTTTTAATGCTAATCACTCTTTTATTATTAGAACACTAGGGAGGCTAAGAGATCTCTGTCCCTCAGGGTCTTTAAAAACCCTTTAAAAGAGGCACGAATGATCATTTCACAGAATTTTAGAACTGAAAGGTACCTTAGAGGCCATCCTATATCTAGACAAGAAGAGGGGGCAATTTTAAACCACCTCTTAAATACTGGAAATAATCTGGTTTGAGAAATATAAAGGGAGAAGTTAAACAAAGAGAATTTTTAAGTATTATCTGCTTCCTTAGACCCAGTGGAAATATCTACTTTAAGACAAAAAAAGGTAAATACGCATAGCAGGTTTTCCTTCTCCCCTATCATAAAGAGGCCATGTCACTTAAATCCAATTCACTTCCAAGTCAAGGCATTACCTTCCTGATGTCATTGGTCCTCTTCAAGAACAAAAGACAAACAATAATCTGTGAGTAGTAGCAGCTGCCCCACTGGGTACTAAACTAGCCAGTTCCAGTTGGACAATGCTTTTTTTTCCCTTCCTTCCTTCCTTCCTTCCTTCCTCTCTTCCTTCCCTCCTCTCCCTCTGTCTACATAGGGAATCATATCCTTACCTGTGGGTACGCAGCCTAAAGGAATATAAAGTTTGATCTCTGAAACCTCACAAGATATTTTGGAGTTCACAGGCTATATTTTTTTTTCTCTTCCCTATGTATTTGTTCTATCATTTAAAAAAAAAACTAGGACAATTAACCCTTTGTCCCTATGTAGTTTCTTTTACAATTTCTTGAAATATAGCATTGGAAAACCAGGCTTTGATAAATCCCATTGGGATTCAAATGGAGCTACTCAACCGCGCCTTAAACCCAAATCACTCTGGCTTTCACAGATTGGCCAATCACAGATCCCAGTCCAAGCCTCAGTTGGTCATTGTTTTGGGCTTTGATGGCTCAGAGTGAGTATAAATAGTGACTGTTTCTGTTCTAGCTAGAAACCCTTCCTCTCCCAGATTGATTTTTTTTTTGAGTAGGTGAAAGAGGCCATTTTTTACCTCATTTCTTACCTAACCTTAATCACTGAATGGGTGTAGCCTCAGTCAAACTGAGACCTGGGAAAGACCTTAGCTTAAAAAGGCCATGGTTTCCAACTGCATCCTGGGCCATCACCAGTCATTGTGATTTATATCTTGCCACTGGACCCAGATGGCTTGGGAGGAGAGAGAGGCTGGTGAAGTTGCATAGCCCAGACTCACTTAAATCCAATTCACTTGCAAGTCAAGACATCACCTTCCTGATGTCATTAGCCCTCTTTGAGAAGGAAGGACAAACAACAACAGCAAAGCGGCCATTAGGAGACACTCCTTGTCTGTGATTCTTTCATATGGCAATCGATCCTTAATGTGTTTGATTCAGTTTCTTATGTTCCCTTTTTCAAACTTCTTTCCATCTTAGCTCTTCCCTTATTATTCCAACAGACTTTATCTTTTTTTTTTTTTGCATTTTCTTTGGTTTGCACCATGCTTATGTTTGGGTTGCCATTCTTTCTTGTTCTGTCATCTTTACTAATTCTTAGGTTCTTCCCCCATCACTGAATTTACTGATATGGATGAAATATAAACCTCCTGGTATTCTATGCCTCTTGAACACATCCTTGGCCTGTGCAGAAGGAGTTGAACAGGATTAAGATATAGTTTTGCTTAGCCAATAAAGACACTTTGGGGCATTAGTGAACAAATATTTCCTATTTATTTTACACTTGTACCTTTTAGGATTAGATTATTTAGTTTCCAATTATTTTTTAGTCTACCTTTCCATGGCCTTTTATTACATACAATTTTTATTGCATTATGATCTGAAAAGGAGAGCCTTGTACCTTTTTAGCAACTCATGACAATATCAGGATTGGCAAGATCCACATAGTATGCTTTTAGTCCTTCAGCAGTAGGGAGAATGTCAATTAAGTATTTTCTTCCTCCTCCAAAAAAAGAATACTATTAAGGAAACATTCTTTTTCTAAGAGGTTGGTGCCTTAAACATTCAAACTCAAAAAGCATCTACCTTGAGATTACCTATCAAGTAATTTCCAAAGCTGGTGCTGCCCAGGAAATTTCCCTTTATTAGGTATAAGGACTGATTCTAGGGATAACAACACTTAGTGAATTAAAAGTTCCCTCTCTGCTTCAAAGAAGCTTGGAGTTCAGAAACATTGTTCCTGAATTCTCCTCCCAGATCATGTGTAAACAGATGTCTACCAATGCCATGTGCTTCTGCTGTAAGGCACCGTTCCTGTTCCTGGTTCTAAACAGAGGTTCCTAACCTTTATGTGAGTGTGTCATGGGCACCTCTGATGAAGTTTATGTACCTCCTCTAAGAATATGATTTTTAAATAATGGAAGGAAATGCTAATTTTTATCAGAAGTTAGTGAAATTATAAATGTTTTGTTTTGGTTTTTTGCCCAATCCAGTTCACAGGCTATAAGGGGTATGCTGGAGCCCATTCAAAAATCAAGTTATGTTTATTGTTTTGTTGATTGTTTAGATTTAGGAATGTGTTAGGAATGTAATAATAAAACTTGAAATGTACTGAGTGCTTTTTTTTCTCCTCCCAGGAATAGGTCATTAAATATTTATCTCAGCATTCCTCTGAAGGACTGGCTAAAATCTATCCATGGGCCTCCAAGGTCTTTAGATCCCAGGTTAGGAATCCCAATCCTACAAGAAAAATTATCCATCTCTCCCTGAGGATTCTAACCTCTCTGAGGGAAGGAATATTGCCCGAAGAGCTATCTTTGTATAATAGGTCCTGTACAACTAGGCACTTAAGTAATACTTTCTGTGCTAACAATCAAAGAAATCCTGTCAAATACTTTCTGGGTTTGGAAAAGGTCTGAAGATATAGTTAAGATAAAGAAACACTGGCTGTAGAGTAAGAAGGAGAGGCCAGCAGGCTTAAAAGGCTGCTTTTCAAAATCTAATTACCAAGGGATTATGGGGTGTCTAAAATGTAGTTAGCTATCAGGAAGAATCCTTAGGGAGAATATAGAAACTAATTCACAAAAATCACACTGATTCATAATCTCACATGTGGCATTCAAGTTGATCAGGCCTGAGCATGATCCCAAAATGTGCCTAGGGACACCTCTTCCAGGATATCCACATTCTCAAACTATTTGAAAAAACCAAAGACATGCACTGTCAGAGGAAATGCTTTCTCTGCTCCACAGGGAAGGGGTGTTAGGAGGGCATCCCCTTAAATTCTCCCCTTCACTCCTGGCAGAAATGCTTGGGTTTAAAGTTTCAAAAGCAGTGAAATAGATAAGGTCAGGAATTAGGGTTATGTCCTCTTTAAATAAGCTAATGCAATGACATGAAGATCCCCACTGGATCCTCCAAAAGTGAGCCTAACAAGATGTGTAGAAAGAAGAAATGAGATAGTTTCAAAAATGATGACCTACTGCTGTGGACTGTCTGTCAATCAGCAGGAGCCATGAGCAAATCAGATAACACAAACAGGAGTCTAGAGTGAGAGAAAAATGTCCTTGAATAGGATCTTCTGTCTTACGGGGTGAGAATCCACTGGTTCAAGTAAAAGAATCCCCTTATTCCCCTAAACAACCCTGGCTGATCAAAAGGAAGAAACTAACTGGACGATTGGGTTGGAATGAAGTGATTAAAAAAAAAAAGAATCTACCTGCATATTAGATATTGTATAAGCACAGATTAGGTCCATCATCCTCTGAGACCAGGACTAGAATTCTAATCTATAATGATTTTGGAGACTTCCTATGACTTCAGCCACCCCAAACATTTCATGTTCTTATGTCTTCATTCCACCACCTTTATTCTTCTGTCTTGCCAAGTGTCAGGAAGTCCTGCTTGGAGCTCGTTTGTGTTATTCCTACCTAACAGCAGGAATAACAAAAGAGTGATGTTTTCTCCCTGCACTTCACTTGCCATAGTTTCCCCAGTTGGGCTCAGCTTTCTGTGAGGGCAGAAAATGGGGAGCAGCGGAGAGGAAGTTCAATTAGCTCTAGGGACTCTGGGAAAACTATTTCAGGTCTGGAAGGATCTCTTGGGACTCTTCAGGTTCAGGTTGAATCAAGTCAAGGGGTTCCATTTCAATTTTATATCTGAATGAATAACCTTCACATTAATAGCTTCTCCTGGTCATGTTTTTCAGAGATTTTCCTTCATTCACAGTCATTTGACATTTCTTCATCAGAGTGACATGACATATGTACTTATTTGAGCTATCTCAGGCTTCCCTGAATAAACATTCACGGGAGTTATTTCTGGGAGACAAAGGTGGGCTGCCAACTAAAATGGCTTGACTGCATTTTTGTGAGTTTCAAATCAGCTTAGAAACTCTATGACCTATCAGATAAATGGAAGTTGAGTATTTTATTCCTGCTCAATTTAGCCACTGGGGAAATCTGCATTGCACTGCCTCAGTATCTTTGTATGCAAAATGGGGATAATATTATTCTTACCTGCCTTACCAGAAGGTTAAGAATATGTTTATAAAACATTTGAATTTTGACTGAAAGGGCTGTGAGTAGAACTCATTCTCATCCTCAACTATTATTATTATTGACACGCTGAAATAGACTCTTCACAAAATAGAACCCTAAAAGTCAGAATTCAATATCATAGATTAAAATTGGCTTGAGGGGAGATGAACTTAAGTGTCTGTCAATGACAATAGGATGCAGTGAGTAATCCAATTTACTTCGGGGAATGTGGAGTTGTGGCAGGGGTGAAGAGTAGGTATCAGGATGGAAGAAGTTAACAAAGGTAGCTTACAGTTGGATATTCATTACTATATTAAGGAAACTGTGGGAGGAAGAGGAGGGGGAGGAAAAAGAAGATACATTTTGGAGGGGGTGAGAGAAAAGAATTGTAAAAAGAGAAAGTAGATAAAGATCTCAGAGTAGGAAATAATCTCAGAGCAAGGGGAATTCACATAATATAGGCAAGAATGCTCAATTTATGTTGTTGACTGAGAGAAAAGAAATAGATTCAAGGAGAAATCAAGGGCATGGAGAGAAGTTAAAGAGATCCAACTGATTTATTCTTAAGCTAAAGTTTCCTTTGGGAAAAAGACAATTCATGGAGGACAGAGAAAGGGAAAAAATAAAAACCTCCAAAGCCCTTGATACTGAACATCTAAAGGGAAAAAAAAAACTATTTGCCTACCCCAAAAAAGAAAGGAATGGAGGTTGCTGTTATATGAGAGTAGAACAAGAAACTCAGGACTTTTCAGTCTGGAAAGAAGAAGGCTATAAAATCATGATTGTTATTGAGGGGAAGAACATAGACATTCAGCAATCCCACATAGCTAAAACAAGAGAGTACCCCTTTGAAACTTGAGAAAGGTGGGGTTACAACAAATGGGAAGAACTTATACCTTATGCTATGAGTAGTAAACTCATAGAAGTTACAACCTCACCCAACTACTTTAAAAAAAAAAGATTGTAAATCTTGTAAATTGATACAAATTAAATAGATTCTTAGATGGAAGAACCATACTGGATTACTAAGGGAAAGTAGAGATGCTTGGGATAGACCTCTCATCTTTGAGGTGATGTTAAGAAACATAGTCATTGTCCTCAAAAGCCTCTTGAATTCCATTTAAAGGTTCAACAGATCTGGTAGAAAGGAATATGCAGAGAAGAGTCTATGAGCAGATTGAGACTTTGGGAAATCATAGGATCACAGCATCAGAGTAGGAAGGACCTCAGACCATCTTCTCCAATCTCCTTATTTTGCAGAGAAGGAAACTGAGGCCCAAAGAGAATAAGTGACTTGTCCTAATACAATGACCTCTGAAGTCCCTTGAAGCTCTAGATCTATGATCCTCTGAACTTCCCTGATTTTACAGATGAGGAAACCAAGGTCCTTTATTTGATTTATCCAATGTCACACAGGTAGTAGCAGAGCTGAATTTAAACCCAAGTTCTCTGAGGCCATATCCAATACTGCTTCTCTAGGCCAACTCCAAAACAGAGATAATTAAATTTAGGAATCTAAGTCAATGCAATCACAACATAGATGACACATCCAGCACATTTCGCACAACTATTGTCTAGAGCAAAGGTTTTAAAATGACAGATCTTAGACCACGATTTAGGGAAGAATTTAGAGAACTGGCTTGTTTTTGCAGTAGGATTACTACTTCCGAATGCCTCACGCTGCTGTCATGTCAGAATAGTTCATGCCTCTGAGGGCTTTCACATTCCTGAATGAATGGATGTCAGGTCTGCCAGAAGACCTCCCAACTACTACTGGTTGAAATGGCTTGTTAACTTTGGAGTCACCACTGAACAAATATCTCTGTAGCAACAGATGTCCCGCTGTAATGGAGAAGAGAGGACCTTGGACTAAAAGTTAGAACAGAAGGAGTTGATATTGGGGCATTCAGTGGGTATATCTTTGGGAGACTGCTATGGTACTAAGGAAGATGTAATGTCCCTCAGCTGTGTGGCCAATGGCATCTATTCCTAAGTCATTCTGTATCTGATTGACTGAGCCTCATACATACTTGTCTAGGTCTGGAATGGGATTGTATACATTTTTCTTTCATGTGCTTAATAGTTTGACATGTTGGTTAAGTATTTAAATAATCTCTAGATGGAAAATCTATAGCCAGTCATTGATTTTCTATCAGATGCTCAAAACTATATCCTTATTTGGCAATTTTAAGTAGGGATTCATTTCTAATCAATCGTTATGACCAGGACTTGGATTTCACATTCTCACCAGAAATGTTAAAGGATTCGGTGTTTGAGTCATTCAGAAAAGCATAGTGATGGCATGTTTTCCACTTTATTGAATACATTGAGTTTAGGGGCCACACATCATGTCTGAACATTGCCAGATTTCATCTCATTTTCATATCCCTCCCTCATTTTGTGGCTTCTCCACGAGGTATAAACTGTGTCTACTTATTCATCTCATAAGTTTCATGCTTTATACATTTCTTATTCCATTCATGGAAAATCACATTTCAGTTTCTTTGTCCTTGTGGTTCCTCTCTGGAAAGGCAGATAGAATCTCACAAACAGGGAGACGGGGAAGGCAAAGACAGATGAGGGTAAGGACCCTGGGGATAGAGGACTGTGGGGGGCAAATAGGGCAGTGTGTTCAGTGAGCATCTCTTAGTGAGGCCCTGGGACAGTCAGCAGGGGTGCTCAGCTCTCCAGGTTTCCAGGCCTGGCTTTAGTCTGAAACACACTAGCCCTCTGTTTCATGGGCTGTGTAGCACCCTTGTGAAGAAGGAACCCTCAACCTAGAGGTTGACATTTTATTTATATCACTTCTCTTGTTGAATTCATTCTGAAGAACCCGAGGTGGCCGTGGCATTCCTTCTCTTTATTCACTTGGTTACAGTTTAAAATTTGAATAGCTGTTTATGCTGGAAGGCTGAACACCCAATCAGCAGCCTTTGAATCGAAGCCGTATTGTTCACTCATGGAAATTCCTGTTTCATCTGTCAGCCTTCTTTCATAGTGAGCCTAATAATTTATGCTTGCTAAAGATGTTTTCTGACCTGTGATTCCATTGCTAGTGAGGAAAGGGCTTTGACAGTATTCACACTTCCTCTTGCAAGAGGGGCCACTAAGGTACCATTTAGTAAAATTGCTGCTCCAATGCATTAATGGTACCCAGACTCAGACTGAGGAGGGCATCAGGGTAGGGGTGACGGACCCCCATCCTTCAGACAGGGCCTCTAGATTCTAAAGAAAGAGTCCATGGGGAGGGGACTCATCAGCAAATGCCCCCTTCCCTGTGTTTCTGTCTGACCCTGATGGTGTATTAATGGCCAAAAGAATTAATGCACCTAAGAAAATGCCTACATACATAAAAAAGGATTTTATATAGGTTCAGCCCAGGAAGGCCTCTCTTTTAAAAATGTGCCCTCTAGCATGAATAAAAATGAATTGTTTGCATGGAGGAATTCTGTGTTTTCCATTCACACATCTCATCTAGTCTGGTGATGTAATTTTATTATACAGGGCGGCCAGTTTCAAAAACTCTCCATTTCTGGAAAAAAGGATGCAGAGCACTTCATATGAAAGACACTTTAGATATTGAAGATAGATATTCTTTTTATGGTTGAAGAAATCATATTTTGTGGAATGAGGCCTCTTTAAAGTAGTCATACTATAGTACAATCCTGTATAAGTATTTAATTGACAAGTGCTCTGTTTGGTCAGAGCCTGAAGCAACCTTTCCTAATTAGGAATAGGATTGCAGGTCTGTATCAGCATGCATCACTTTATATACCACAGCAATAAATGACAAAGTCTGAACTCAGACAGGAGATGGGAAGTGGGGCCTGAAGAGAGTTATTCCTCCTCCTACTCCTTTTAGCCACCTTCATTTTAACTTAACCTAGCAAAATAGAGGGAAAATGTATTGATTTGTGAGGTTTTTCGGGGAGGAGAAGGGATTTTTTTGCCCCCATTTTCTACTTCCTTTGAAGGTGTTAACACTGACCACCTGGGTCACGACCTAAAAGAGTTCCCACGTACCTCTCCAAAGATTTCATGCCTTTACTGGGAATTGTTTATTCCCCTTAATGGAGCTTAAGATAGAATATTCTAGAGCAGATTGTAATTTTATTTATTTAAATAATTTATTATTTATTTATAACATTTATTTTTAAAATACAGTTTTTATTTTTTTAAGGGAAAGAGAACATACATAGAAATTTAAGAAAAGATCTCAGCATATTTTGATACTGCTAACCTATTGTCAGAATTCAACCTTCATCTCATTCATAAAGGTGAACAAAGTGAATGAAATGCTTCATAGATAAGCTTTTTGAAGATTGACAAGGAATTTAAAGTTACTGTGGGGGTTGGGTGAGGTGGCCTCAGAAACACTAAGGCAATGTATCTTCCAAAGGATATTTGCCCTGTTTGCATTTTTGTCTTCAACTGCTGGTTACAACAGATTCAGCAGGAAAAAAAATGTCAACGTACTGCCGTAAAGATGGAGCACTGATTGGCAGGGTGAGAAAGTGGGTTTGCCATGTATTAGGAGTAGAGAGAGAAAAAACCCCACAACTTCCTTGTGTTTTCTAAATTTTATTTATAAACAATAGGCGGAATTTAAAGAGCTTCACTTTGGGGGTGAATGGGGGGACTAGACTTTGGATTTGATCAACTTAAGGAGTTCCCAGTGAAGAACTGTGGCTAATAAAGATTAGCAACTTCTCTTTGGAAAGTGGCTAGAGAGCTCTGACTGGAGCCCAAGAAGAATTAAGTTCAAAGATGGCCTCCAACACTGTGACCCTAGGCAAGTCATTTAACCACCTCTGGTTGCCCCAGTTGCCTAATCTATAAAGTTGTGATAATAATCCCAGGGTTGTTGTGAAAATCTAATGACATCACATTTGTGCTTAGTACAATGCCTGATACATAGTAGGTGCTTAATAAATGTTTGTTTTCTTCCTTTCTCCCTCCTTAGCTTAGACTCTTAGAGTCTTATCTGCATGGGTACAGAGAAGTTAAGCAAGAGGAAGTGTATGACAGGGGCTTTAAAGTAGGTCTTTCGGACTGCAAAGGCTAGCTCTCTATTGATCATGTCACTCTACCTCTTATTTCTTGATAGCATGTATTTATGTCTCTGTCTCTTTCTATCTATAGGGACCTATCAAGGTAATGTGCTATAGCTGGAAGAATATTAGATCTGAATTCAAAGAAGTTGGAATCAAATTGCAGGTCTCTTCTCATTACCTGTAGGACTTTAGACAATTCAAATAATCAAAGAAGCATTTATTAAGCACCTACCACATGTCAAGCATGGATTCAGATAGCAGTTCTCTTATTATTATCTGTGTGACTTTAGTCAAGTCAAGCAAGTCAATATGCATTTAAGTACCTACTTTGTGCCAAGTACTGTATAAACACAGAGGGTACAAAATAAGACAAAAATAGTTACTGACTTCAGTGAGCTTACAGTCTCTAATGGTAAGTCCCTTAACTTCTCTGGGCCTCAGCATCTTTGTCTGTTAAATAAGGGAGTTGAACTCAATGATCTATCAGGTAATTTCCAAGTACAAATTCTGTAATTCTGTGATTAAAAAATAGACTATCGTATTATAGAATCAAAATTTCAGAGCTGAAAGGGATGTTAGTATTTAGCTAGTCTAGCCTCTTCCACTCTTGTATACTTCCTTTTCCCTGAACTCACACTTTCACTTCCTTTGTTCAAAGCCTCAACACTCTTGCCTGGTCTATTATAATAGCCTCCTAATTGCTCTCCTTGACTCAAGTCTCTTCTTACTCCAATCTTCCCTTCATACAGATGCCAAAGTGATTCTTCTGAAGTAAAAGTTTGACCAAATCAATAAACTCCAGTGGTCCTCTATAACCTCTAAGATCAAATATAAACACCTCCATTTAAGCTTGTCACAATCTGATCTCTTTCTACCTGTCCAATCCTTTGACACATCCCTTCCCTCTAAGAACTCTACGATCTGGGCACATGAGCCTACTTATTCCTCATTCATGATTCTTTATCTAGTCTCCAAGACTTTGTGTTGGCTGCCCCCCATGCATAAAATACTCTCCATCCTCAAGTCCATCCCTTTGGAGTTCCCAGTTTTCTTTAAGACTCAGCTTAGTTCCCTGAGTCCTCCATAATCCTCTAAGAGCAACTTTGTGTGAACTTTGTGAGTATCCTGTATATGCCTATTTATGAACACATCTACCTATTAGGATGAAGCTGTTTGAGGACAGGGACTGTTTCAATTTTGTCTTTGTATCTCAACATCATCACATAGTAGGCACTTAATAAGTATATTGATTCTTTTTTCCTGCAATTTTTATTTTATTTTTAAATTATGGAATAATACAAGCATTTCCATAACATAATATAATTTAAAAAGATTATTGCACATAAAACTGCTATTATGTACAACTTGCTATTCCTTTTAAATATGTAATAGGTTCCATGTAAATTTCTTTTTTTTCCTTTTTTTCCCCTTCACTCCTCTCACACCTAATCACTCTCTCCACCATCCCTCCCCCTGCCCTAGAGATGGCTACCCTTACACACAAATAGGTATATCTCTATGTAAAATTATTCTACATATACTTCTTTTTGTCAGTTTTTTTCCCCCTTTGTATGTAGATAGCATCTTCCTTCATAGATCCTTTGTAGTTAATTTGGGTATTTATAATAGTCAAAATTGCTTATTTGCTCAGAGTTGTTCTTAAAACAATATTGTTGTTACTGTATACACTGTTTTCTTGGTTCTGTTCATTTTCCTCATTATTTCGTGCAAGTCTATCCATGTTTTTCTAAGACCATCAAGCTCATTATTTTTCATGGCACAGTAGTATTCCGTCACAATCATATACAACAACTTGTTCAGCCATTCCCCAATTAACAGGCATCCCCACAATTTCAAGTTCTTTGCCACCACAAAGAGAGCTGCTATAAGCATTTTAAAACATATAAGTTCTTTTCTGTTTTCTCTAATCATCTTTGGAAATAGACCTAATGGTGGTATTGCTGGGTCAAAGGGTGTAGACAGTTTAATAACTCTTTGGGCATAATTCCAAATTGCTCTCAAAAATTTTTGAGCTGTACAGATGAAGAAGTTAAGATTCAGACTGATGAAATGACTTGAGAGACATCATGGTACAGTGGAAAGAATACTGACATTGGATTAAGAAAATGTTGGTTCATATTCTGCCTTTTTCACCTATGTTATCCTGTCAGGAATGCAACATAAAGTTCTCTTGACTGAGTTTCCTTATCTGTAAAATGACCATATGAGACCAGATGGCCTCTAAGGTCCACTCCATTTCCAAATCTATGATCCTATGACACAGCTGATAAATCTAATTGATACCAGGACCATAACTCAGTTCCCATTATGTACAGGTCACAATTCCAAAATTCACTTTTTTTAAAAAAATGGAAAAGTTTATTGCTGATAGGTCAAAGCTACATGGAATTCTTTGTCTGGTATTCTCAGGAAATGTGTCTTTAAACCCCTCCTGCCATCACATTGTGTCCTTGATCTCCATGCGAAGAGTAAAAGCCACTTTATTTAAGCAGTTTCTCTAACGTCCCAGTAAATGCTACTAAGAACATTATGCTATTGCACTTAAGCTCCAGTTTGAACAAGGATCTGACTGAGTTTTTGCTCTTTTGTTTTGGATCAATAGGTTCAGAGAACACATTTCAACTTCCAGAAGCTGAAGAAACTCAAGAGAGACATAATGAGACTTGAAAAATTTCAGAGAAGAACAAGTGAAATGACCAAAGAGATGCAAGGTTTTTCATTTGGGAGAGATTAAAAAAGGAAGTGAGAGAGATGATCAAATTTCACAAAATCATGCAGGGTATGAATAAGTTGAACAGAGACCTGTTTAACAAATCTTAGAAACACTGGATATGATGGGGTGGGGAGGGAACACCTTGACGATTGACAGTGTCTATCTGCCAGTGGGCAGGTAAATGGGAAACCTTTTATTCCAGGAAATGGCAAAAGCTACCTGTAAGTGGGATTCTGAAGGATTCAGATACATTTATGGATGGTAGATCTATGACTAAATTTTAAGATAATGTGGGGATGTTGGAGAATATCTTTTGTGATTCTATGATGGCTCACACCCTTCCATGAAATGTCCTTTGATATTTCTCTATGAAACAGAATGAATAGACCAAATGGATCATTGATCTGACTATTTATGGTTCCTAACTTTAATATTCCGATGGATCTATGATAGAATCAATGTGGATAAACCCTCCAGTGATGTAAATCATAACTTCTCTATACCTGCCCAGGCTATATGACTTTGGAAATGACCTATATTGCCTGTCAAATCTCCTTCTGGGTCACTCATCTAATGAGTGTCTGGGGCAGGATTTGAACTCAGGTCTAACACTCTAACCATTGCACCATAAGAACACGATTATTACCTCATATGGTAGGTAGCAGTGGGAACAAAGGACACTGTATTTCCTTACATTCTTATAACATATAGGGAGAACTGATTTCTCATCTTGCCCTTGGGAATGACTGATATATTGATGCCTTCAAAAGGAGTTCCATATAGTTCGCTGACTCAAGAAATGGGTCTCTAAAAAGAGCCCACCGGCATCGTCAGATTTCTTACTGTGAGTGTTGAATATTCTTGTTATTTACTCTTCACTTTCTCTTTTACTCCCCAACGCACACATATACACACACTGACACATGCATATGAACACACATACTCACACATTCTCAGAACCTTAGTGCCTACCAACATGCCCACATTTCTGTAGCCTCAGGCTGGAGACAAAGCACCATTGGCATTAAACCTATTTGGCCTTCTGAAATACATAGGGAACTCTACCAATTCCAAACTAGCAGAAATTTTGCTTATTTTGCATCAGTCCCCCCAGGGATTTATGTGGAAGGCAAAGCATTGCTCCTCTTTATGTGTAATATGAGTAGTATAGTTAGTATTTCCATGTCAAATGCATATTGACTGGTTGGGATACTCAACGCAATGGAACCAGTGGCTATATGTGGACAGCAATTCTGTCGCTCAAATGTAACCAGTGGTGAGCTTTCAGAACAGAGGTTTGTTATGATGATTTAAAGAAACATAAAATTCTTCCAGTAGAAGTGCAAAGAATTCACTACATAGAATGAATGGTCTCTGTATATACTCAGATAAATTAGTGAATGAACAATGAAAGCACAGTGATGATCTTCTCCATCTCACATCCATGAAGGGAGCTAGATAAGGTGGTCCCAGCAGAATTGAGGATCCTGTTCACTTATTTAAATCTCTCTGTTTCTTTTCTATCCAAAAGAGCTTGTTAACTAGGGCAGGTGATGTTACCTTTGGGATAACTTCTAGTATCAGACTAGCCTTACAGATGGGAGTTCTTAGTATTTTGTGATCCCTTGATAAAAGGAATTTTATAAATACCAATCATTAATTTTATTAGCATTTTGTGCTATGATTATACTTTCTGCACTGGAATGAGTAGTGCCACCTATTTCTCTGTGGGACAGATATCTCTTCTCCATAAATGGAACCCTCTGGCTATCTTACTTTGTTAGCTATTTGATGAAAAGATTAAAGGATAAAACCTATCTGGGACCCATTCTTCTTTAGCCTACATATATTTACATAAATTCCTTGAAAAGCAAATAAAAAAGAACTATGTGAAGAAAGTGGCAAAAGACATTTGGTAACCAGAGCAGCTACTTTTTTTTTTTTGAAGGAAAAAGGAGAGACTATCTGAAGTCATTGTAATTAAACAGAGGACACTGGTTCATTTGCTATTTTTGGTGAATTTTAATGGGGTTGTGTCTCCATTTTTATAAATGTTGTCAATCTTCATTTTCTCTATCTCTCACTCCCCAACTAAAACACACGCACGCACACGGACACACACACACTCATCCATTCTCAGAGCTCTGCTGCCTCCAGACATGCCCTAACACAGGCTTCTACCCAGTGACACATACTGCCACGAACACAAAAACATCCAACTTTGAGAGAACACCCCTAAGACCGAAAAATACCCCAAAACCCCTTCTTTTAACCCATTTATTTTACAGACACAAAAGCTCAGCTAGTAATCAGTTTTGATAACTTTAGCTGTCTGTTTCCTTGATGTAATGACTAGACTGAGGCAGTTACAATACTTCATTATGCTATTCAAAGTGTAGAGCTGGATTCAGTCGGAGCTCGACTCAAAACCTGGCCCCACTGCTGCAAACAGAGATGATGCATTAATCCACAGCTACTCTCCCCCACTGTTTCCTTAGCATTCACACACTCATAATGGATATCATTTTTCTTCATAAAACTGGTGGTACTTGAATCAAGTGCATGACTGTCAAGGCTTGTTTAGTCTTTCAAGCAGGTGATTACAGGATTGAACTCCTCAAGTGCTAGCCCGGTGGAATACAAATAGTTAAATGCACATTTGAAAGAGGGGAACGGGAGGGGGGAGAATTGTCCAGCCCCATCTGTCAAACTGTGTGTATGACATCATCAGATATTCTGCACTTGTTTGCAACTATTCAGGCCAACCCTCCCTGCAGCCTGTGCTTTGTGTTCCAGTTCCCTTTACAGGGCCATCGGGCTGGAAAATTACCACATGCTGTCACAGTTAGCTCAGCCCGGTCTTGTTATCATTGTTTCCAAGGAATCCATTCATTCTGTTATTTTACATATTGGGCAGACGTCCTTCCACTAAGGCTTGGGCTGCACTAACTTGAAGGGCCAAACGTTAATGGGCCTCTATTGTTGGCAGAATAGCAATGCAATACGTGGGAAGAAATACCCAGACAGCTCCCTGACACTGGTTTAGGACCTCTAGACTTAGGGGGTAGCCTGTGAAAATCTTTTATGTAAACAAGCTTTCAATAAACAATGAATATCTCCTGTGTCAATAATCATAACCCATCAATAAAAAATATTGATAAATCTTCAACTAGAAAGAGGCTCAAATGTATTCTGGATGGCAGTGCTCTTCCTGAAAATAATCTATAGAATGTGACCGAGTCTTCTTCTGAACATTGCTAATTTATGGGGGATGTTGTTGAGGCCCTGGATGGAAGAAAGCCATTTGATTTGGGGTTGGTGGTGTTCTCATTGCAGGAGATAATACAGTGTGTAAGTTTCCCTGCGTTCCCTTCCATCACTAGCCTGAAATAAAGATGAGGACCTGAGTGACACATTACATCTTTACCATGCTGGCAATTTAGAGTGAGTTAATGAAATCATTAGAAAGCCGACCTGAGATTTTTAAATGAAGAAAATCCTTCCGTTTTCAGAAGCACCAAGTTAACCTGACAAAAACAACAACCAGAATCTTTACTTAAATGACCAGCTAAGTCAGGAAAGTCTTTTCTTCATAGTCATCTTAGAAGGTTCAGAGGAAGGGGCTGATTTGTTTTGTTCTCTTTTCTCTTCTTCCTCTTTTTTGAGGGGAGCAGAATCAAAATGCTTAATTCCTTGTTTCCATGTGGCTCTATACCCGGCATAGTGTACCCTTAGGGCCCTTCCCTAAGGCACCCTTCTCTTCCAGGAGCAGATTGGGAATGGGTCATAAAGAGGCCTGAATCCTCCAAGTCTTCATTATTGGCCCTGGAAACTTTCTCCACCTTATTTTCATCGCCTTTGGACAACAAAAGTCTCAATCACAAGACCCTGGCTGCTCTGACTGTGACAGCATGTGGTAATTAGTTGAGTCTATTGGCATCTGGAAAAACCTTAATTCAAGTCTTATCATTTTAAACTTGCTCATGATTAGCCCAGCTGTTATTTCAGTTAATTTGTTTTTATTGATTCTGCACAGTGCACCAAAAGGTTCCATGAAAGTTTACATTGGAACAGTTGTACTCCTCAAAAAGATTTTCCAAGCATTGCAAGATATTGTCCCAGCCGATGAGGTTGATAGAGTTTTGAGAAAGAAAAGAGGATTCCAGTTTCCAGAAACCAAATCTGCAATATATTTGCGGTAATAATGTTCTGTGTTATAAGGCTCATACTACCCAAAAGTCAGTTTCGTCAGTTCATCCTTTTGTGAAATACATTCTAATTTCAACTAAGATCATTTCTTTGTCTGGCAGCTAATTTTAAATAGTTTCCTTCTTCAGCTGACATTAAGAGCCAATTGAGATAAATTTATTTTTCCATAAAAGTAATGTATGTCAGGGCTAGATTTCCTAAGCCAAGCCCTTCAAGTAATCATAATCATTTTGTAAACCACTGATAATGTCATCTTTGAGGGAAAAAAAAGGTTTTTCAGTGTATGAAATGTTACATTAAGTTAAATATTAGAATGTGATAGTTTTTATTCAAATATAATCTTTTAAAGGAATCTTTCAGTATTTTTAAATCATTATTTTTAGAAAAGAATAAATTAATCTCTTAGAAATTATTTTACGTATTCCAGTATTCCTTCTTATTTCTTTCAGCTCTGAAGTTAGACTTTGTGCCAGGTTTCCACAAGATTTGAACATAGGAGATGAGCACAGGGGTCCATACGGACTTCTTACTAACAGTAATAGGAATTAGCATGATACAGTGAAATGAGCACTAATATTGAGGACCTATGTTCAAATCCCACCCTGGTTAATGCTACCTGTGTGACCTAGTCTGTCACTTAACCTCACTTTCCTCATCTGTGAAATGGGAGAATTGGGCTAGATAACCTCCAAATCTATGCTCGGCAGCCAATGATTCCATTTTTAAAAATTAAGTCCTGTACTATGGAAGGTTCTAGCAACAAAAACTAAGCAGTTATCAAAAACAGCTTTGTCAACATGCTGAAAATGTTATGTAGCTACCATTTAACCCAATATTCTTAAATGAAACTGACAAACTATTGCATCATATACTGTTACATTAAATAAAGGAGTGAATTTTAAAAGAGATTTCTTAATGAGTATTCAAGAAGTGCTCTAGTTTTCAGCATTGCCCTCTGATTATTATTATCACACAATTCCTATATGTTAAGCCATATTGTCTGGCTATAAATTCAAGGTAAAACTAATTTGTGCCTTCAAGTTTTGGAGAGCTCCAATATAATAACTTTCACATGCAAACCATTTCTTAGGGGAAAGATATTACTAGCGACTAAATCTTCTTTATTTAAAAAAAGGCTAAAAGATTGGAGCTCACCATCTGCTTTTAGTTATTAGTACTACAGCTCTTATTGCTGCTGTCTGAAATTAATATCGACATGCATAAAGACTGTTGTCTACCTGTGAAAAATACAGAAGTCCTGATGGTCGCCAACCTATGTCCTTATTCTTTATCACCATGTAGTCCCTAAAAACCAAATTCCGTATTACAGAAGATCTATAGAAAGGTCCCCTTAAACTTCTTCCAGATGGACCTTCAGTTCCTATTAGAAACTTTTTATAATATTAGCAATTTTCCTTCACCTCCTATTAGTATCATATAATTTTAGCATTTGAATCCCCTAACAAGATATGACCATGCAATCATCTCAGCAATTTTCATATCATATTAGTGAAAACAAATACTAATATAAGAGGATGCTAACATGCAAAACCCTAATAGAACATGACAAAACTTTTCATATTTTATTTGTGCATTATGGAACCTCTTGCCTGTTTCAACATTTTTCACTTCAGTATATGTGAAAGTAGCATTGGCTTGCATGTTTTTGGATATCAATTAAGCAACATTATAATATAGTAGCAGGGCAGTTAACAGCTCTCATTTGGTTAGGGGACTAAGGTACCATTCTGAGCCAGCACAGTACCTGGCACATAGTAGGTGCTTAATAAACATTGATTGGCATTTATTCATTTCAGTTGCCTTTTCATGGAACTATTTGTGAAAATGTGATAAACCACTCTTTAAAGAAGTGTGCACTCTGGTTCCTAGAGTTAGAGAATTGAGGCAATTATCTATCATTCAGCCCTCCTCTTCCCCTACCCCCACCCCAATACTTTAACCTGATATATCTCCACATAAGAGAGGGATGGTTTTTGTCTTGAATTATCCAGGCAATTGCCTCAATTTTTCCACTTCACTTTTACTCTCCTTCCTCACAGCACATTCACCCAGAGACTGTTTTCTGCAAGCCAGTAAATCTGAGCCGTGGGGCTGAGAAATACCACTGAGGAAATAAAAAAAGCAGGCTCTTCTATAAGCTTCCACCAGTAGTAATGAAGAGTAAAGAGAGACATTAGGCATAACTTTTGGTTGCTGCTTATTTATAATAAAGAAATTGTGCTGAGATTAAATACAACTTCCCTTATGGCAAGAAGAGATCATATACTGATTATAAAGTGATTTGATCTTCACAGAATTGCAGCACCCACTCCAGATATCACTGCTACTCAAAGGGCATATCCAAAGGAAGTAAAGATTTTTGACTCTGAAGTACTGTCTGTTCTATAATTTTTTCCCTCTCATTCTATTTCATGAGTCTACATGATAGGCCCAGGAAATAGAACCAGAAGTGTTGTTCCTCCCTATGAAAAAAACAAAACTGAAACAAACAAACAAACAAACAAAAAAACCAATGCAATAACACTGAATATGAGATATCCAATCAAAAAAGAAATAAAAACCCAAAAGCTAAGGATGTGTTATTCCCCATCATTGGAGGATTGGGAATTCTAGTAGGAGCTGTCATGAAAGGCACTGCACATGATGTGGGAGCACCCACACTACACGTGTGACTTCGAATGATGTGGGCTGGAGAACTTCACCTTGGTGTCTCTGGGGTAAGGTTTTTTTGTGTCTATGGTCCCTATAGAAATACCTGGCAAGACTTGAACTGTGGCTATGCTCTTGCCTTACTCTGCCTATACTGTAACCACCAATTGTCAAACCTACTTCTTTAATACCTGTTTGGATATTTGGGGGCACCAGGGCGAGGCCAATCCCATGACTACAAACCCTCCAAGGGACCTTTTCCTCATATGACAACAAAGAGCTATTTTATCTACTCAATTTCAGAACAGTAAATCTTTATGAATTGCTCACTGTGAGCAAGACAATGGAGATATATAGATGAAAATGAAAAACAGTGGTTGTCTTCACAGAACTTGCCTTAGCAAAATGTAAATATGTAAGGAAAAATATGATTTAAGGAAGGAGAGAGACTTAATTAAGGGGGCAATAGTTATAGCTAACATTTATATAAACACTTTGTGGGCAGCTAGGTAGCACAGTAGATAGAGGGCTGGGCCTGGAGTCAGGAAGAGACTCTCATCTTTGTGAGTTCAAATCTGTTTTCAGACCCTTATTAGATACGTGACTCTGGGTAAGTCCCTCAACTCAGTTTCTTCATTTGAAAAGTGATTTGGAGATGGAAATGGCAAATCACTCCACTATCTTTGGTAAGAAAACCTGGAATGGGGTTGTAAAGAGTCAGACTCGACTGAAATGGCTGAACAACAATAACATAGAAACACTTTAAGGCTTGCAAAACACTTTACACATATTATCTCATTTGATCCTTACCACAGCACTGTGAGGTAGATGCTATTATAATAATCCCCATTTTGCAGATGAGGAAACTAATGCTGAGAAAGGTTAAGTGACTTGCCCAGGGTCACACAGTCTGAGGCAGGATTTGAACTCAAACTTTCCTGACTTCAAGTCTAGCACTCTTATCTACCGTGCTGCTTTAGCTATATTATACTCAGGGAAAAAAGTCACAGAGGAAATGGTACCTGAGTTGAGCCTTGAAGTGTGGTAAGAAATTTAACTTAAGTTAGAAATTTCTCCTCAAATACTATTTCAAAAGGAATATTTGAGTAAAATGTTCCAGAAGGTTAATATCCTTAGGGAACACCTGCTTTAGACCTAAAATATGTGTTTGTGTCATACAGACATTCCTGGTAAAAGGAATGGCATTGCAGTTTTTATGTTGTGGTTAAAGGTACCCCAAAAGAGGAGATTTTGTATGGTGACCAGGGAAGAAATGTGAATATTAGGTCCATTAACACCAAAATAATTTAATAGTATATGCCATGTAGATTCCCTAGGGAGAAAAATCATTTCCTTTTCCACCAGGGAGGGTAATGCCTTTTCTAGGATATAGACTCTTGAGGTGTGGCATTTGTGATCATTATTTCATTTGTGGATGATAACTTCTTTGATCAATGCAGTTATTCTGCAAATTCTAAGAGCTGCCTGAGACATGAAGTTGTTAAATGGGTCACATAGAATATGTCAAAGATAGGATTGAACCAATGTATTTTTTTTTAAAAATAATGTCTTCTTGACTTGGGGGAAGCCCTGTATGCACTAGAGCTTGCCACTTCACTCCTGTAATGGGCTTAATATACCTTCCCTTCACAAATGACCATATTAACATGCCTCCTTATGGGACATAGGAACCATCTTTGTACCTGCCTCCTAGCTTCATGGCAGCTCTGAAAGGCAAAAACAAAACAAAAATAAACTATTAGGCACAAGTATTCCACATGGGGCAAGACAGCTGAGGGGTGGGAGAAGTAGGATCACCTGAAGCCACAGAAGTTTATGGTGAAATCCCTCTACTTTTTTTCCAGGACTCTGCAATTCTCATTTTACAAGGAAACAATGGCTTTGCAAAAAAAGTCTTATAGTAATGGCCAGAAACACAGGGATCCTCCACTCTGCTTAAAAAGGTTCTCATCCATTCTGCTTTGACACAAACTAAAAGTCCTCCCAATGTGAAAAAGAGATATGTGCCTTGTAGTAGGGCCTATGGAAAAGGTACATGCATAAGTTTGCCACTAGAACCATGAAAATTGATTTGATGACTTGTGTATTCTGTGAAATGGAGAGATCTAGGCATTGTTTGGGCAGAGCATTTAAAAATGTAAATTTTTATATTTTTTCCAATTATGTATAAAAACAATTTTTGACATTCATTTTTTAAAAATTTTGAGTTCCAAATTCTCTCCCTTCCTCCTTCCCCTCCCCCTCCTTGAGAAGGTAAGCAATTTGATATAGATTATACATATGCAGTCATGCAGAACTTATTTCCATGTTAGCCATATTGTGAAAGAAAACACAAGCCAAAAAAAACCCACCAAGAAAAATAAAGTTTAAAAAAAGTATGTCTTGATCTTTGACAGAGTATTTTGTGAGAGTATTTCAAAGGCCTTAGATTTCTTTATTTAAAGGCAATAAACAAAATCCACCTCTTTTCAAAAAAAAATCATGAATAGCAAAATACTTATATAATTAGTTTGATTTTCCAAATCAAATTCCATTTTGTGGTAGGGAAATTCTAAATAATTGCTAGCATTATGAAGTGTTTTAAGGTTTGCAAAGCTCTTTACAAATATATCTCACTTTATTCTCATAACAATTCTGGGAGGCAGGTGCTATTGTTATTATCTTCATTTTATAGATAAGGAAACTGAGGCTGACAGAGATTAAGTGCCTTGCCCAGGATCACAGAGCTAGTAAGTGTCTGAGGCTGCATATGTGCTCAGATCTTCCTGACTTACAGGTCCAACATTCTATTCTCTGTATCACCTGTTGTTGTTCAGTTTTTTCTCTTTGTGACCCCATTTGGGGTTTTCTTGGCAAAGATACTGGAGCGGTTTGCCATTTCCTTCTCTGGCTCCTTTTACAGATAGATGAGGAAACTGAGGCAAAAGGGGTTAAGTGACTTGTCCAGCTACTAAGTGTTTGAGACCAGATGTGGACTCAGAAAGATGAGTTTTCCTGACTTCAGACCTGATGCTCTATCCTCCATACCACCTAGCTACTTCTAAACTATATGTGTGAAGAAACACCTCATAAGCTCCATTTTTTTGAGTTCTTGTTATACATTTGGCATTTTGAATCTTTCGTTAAACTCCTGTGTCCATGGTATCTCTTGATTTCTTTTCTCCATATCTCTGGCAAGGCTTTAAACCATTTCCCCCTGTTATTGTTGTTCTTCAGTCGTTTTCAGTCATGTCTGACTCTTTGTGACCCCATTTGAGATTTTCTTGCCAAAGACATGGGAGTGGTCTGCCATTTCCTTCTCCAGCTCATTTTACAGATGAAGAAACTGAAGCAAATAGGTTCAAGTGACTTGTCCTGGATCAAGTTAGTGTCTAAGGCTGGATCTGAACTCAGGAAGATAAGTCTTTCTGACTCCAGGCCTAGCATTCTATCCACTGTGCCACCTAGTTGCCTCCATTTTCCCATTATACTGCCCTCCAATTTTTTTTTAATGTATCTTCATTTAAAGGTAGCATCCAAATGGTAAAAAGGAAAGACAACAAGCAATTATCTAGTTAATTGGGCCACTGTAGATAGACTAACCAGATAATCCAGGGTTAAGTATCCTTTTTTCACACTTTTCCAAGGTACAGTTTTCTTATTTTATTCTCATAGCCATCCTGTGAAGTCCAATGATAGATTTACATCCTATTTGTCTAACCACTCCATGGTATCTGTCTCTGACTTTTCATACATATCATGCCCTTTAATTGTGGGTATTCCTTTGAGTTCTATACTGGGCTCTCTTCTCTTCTTCCTCTCTACTTGGAAACCTCATCAACCTCCATGAGTTTAACTGAGATGACTGCCCGATCTGGATATCCAGATTCTGGCTCTCCCAGAGCTTCATCCCCATAATAACTATTGAACATTTTAAATTGGATGTCCTGGAGACATCTTAACTCAGTGTCCAAAACTGAATTCTATCTTTTCCTTTAAATACTATCCTCTTCCAAACTTTCTTATTTCTATGGAAGGCATCTTCATCCTTCCCTCACCTCATATTTCAATCTGTTGCCAAATTTTATTGTTTCTATCTCCCCTTGTCTTTCATATGACCCCCTTCTTCCTATTCACATAGTACCTTAGTTCAGGTCCTCATCACCATTCACCTAGATTATTGCAACAACCTCCTAATTGTCATCCCTGTGTCAGTTTCTTCCCAATAAAGTCTGTTCTACACACTGCCATCAAATAACTTTATGTAAATAAAGATCTGACCTCCCCTATTCAATCAGTCAATAAATGTTTATTAGGCACCTACTACATGCCAGGAACTGTGCTAACCTAAAGGGGTACAAAGAAAGGTAAAAGACAGTCCCTGTTCTTAAAGAGCTCACAGTCTAATGTTGACCACGTAAACAACTTTGTACAAACTAAGCTTTGTAAAAGACAGATTGGAGATAACAGAGGGAAAGCACTGGAATTAAAGGGAATAATCAGGTGGCTCCTTGTAGACTCTGGAATCTTACCTGGGGTTTGAATGAAGCCAAGAAAGCAAGGAGGAGGAGACAAATCAGATGAGTATACTAGATGTGGAGAACAGCCAGTGAAAAAAGTCCAGAATTGGGAGATAGAGTTTCTTATTCAAAGAACAGCAAGAAGGGCAGTGTCACCTGATTATAAGGTAGGGTGTAAGGTATAAGAAGCCTGGAATAGTGGGGGAAGACAGCAGACTATGAAAGACCTTGATTTCCCCCCCCAAAAAAAAAGCCATTATATTTGACCATAGCGATGATAGGGAATCACTGAATTTTACTGAATGAGGGGTGGTGGTGGTAGTATAGTGAGACCTGGATTTTTGGAAGATCACTGATAGCTGAGTGGAGGATGAACTGGAATGGAGAGAAATCTGTGTCAGGCACATCCACCAGCTGAATATTGCAATAATCCAAGTGTGAGATGATGAAGGGTTGCACCAGAGTGGTGGCAGTATCAGAAAAGGGAAGGGGGTGTACGTAGGAGACATTACAAAGAGAAAATTGATAGGCTTTTCAACAGATTGGATGTGGGGGTGAAAGAGGTTGTGAGCCTGTGTGACTGAAAGGATGATGATGCCCTCATCCACTCCAGTAGATTCCCATTGCCTTTCTAATAAAACAGGCACACATCTTTTTAGTTTTTAAAGACCTATATGTTGTTGTTCTTTAGTCATATACTACTCTTTCTGACCCCATTTTGGGGTTTTCTTGGAAGAGATACTAGAGTGGTTTGCTATTTTCTTCTCCAGCTCATTTTACAGATGAGGAAGCTGAAGCAAACAGGGTTAAGTGACTTGCCCAGGGCCATATAGCTAGTGTCTGAGGCCAAATTTGAACTCACGATGAGTCTTCCAGATTCCAAACTCAGTTCTCTAACCATTGCACCACCTACCTGCCCCCAAAGACCTCCCCCAACCTATCTTTTTATCTTCGTTGGACCTTACTCCCTTCCCGCCTTCCAAGATCTAATGAATCTGGCCTGCTCTCTATTTCTCAGAGATAGAACTCCATCTCTATTCTTTATGCCTTTGTATTGACCATCCTCCATTCTTGGAAGACTCTCTCTTTACTTCTACCTCATAGAAGCCCTCTCTTTCTATAAGATGCAGGTCAAGTATCTTTTCCCTTGATTTCTGCAATTGCTTTCAACTAACTTTTATTCAACTTCCCTCCCTTTGTTCCTTTGTTCCTTCCTTCCTTATTTCTTTTTCTATTTATTTATTTAAATATTTCTATTTATGCTGTATATATATTTTTTATGTACACTTATTATCTCCCTCATTAGAATGTAAGCTCATTACTAGGTAGGACTGTTTGCTTCTTTGCACTTGTATCTCTAGTTTACAGTGCCTGGTGCATAGTAGGTGCTTATTAAATATTTATTGATCAATTTATTGACTTGGTCAGTATACATACTCTTTAGTCTTTGGGAATCTTAAAGAATAAATGGTCTTATGGATAGACAGAGAGTATTTAAATTCTGGCCAGACTTCAAGTGTCAGAAGAACCTATGGAGACCTCTCTCTATATTTTTTAACAGCACAGCGGCATTTATTGTTCCAGCCTATAAAACATTCCTTTTTAAATTTCACACAGCAAAGCAAGTTTAACAACTATACTCATTCACTAAATGATAATTTAAACAAAAACTTGCAAAAGAAACCTTGTCACAACAACTTTTTAGGGCCTAATCACTTTAAGTCAATGGGGCCATTAAGAAATATCAACCAAGTGTCTTTCATAATCTGTGAGCTATTTTCCTACAAGAATGAATAACATGTCTCCTTGGCTCAGATGATACATTTAGAAAAGAAATCATGATTTTTTTCTCTTTGAAAATTGAATGTAGGGACCCCTCCAGGGTACCTCTATCTCTATAATAAGAAAAGATAATCCCCAAACCCATTTCCCGGAAGTCCTGAGTTTGGAGTCAAGGGATCTGGGTTAACATTCTGATTCTAATACCTTTTGTTTCATCTATCTAAGCTTCAGTTTTCTTATAAACAAAACTAGGAGTTTGGACTAGATGATATAGAAGCGATTTTCCAGCTTGAAATGTTGTAATCCTGTGATTTTATCAAAATTTCTGGTGAGAAGGTGATTTGGAGCTGAGTCTGTTCTTGGGGATGCTCTTGCCTATAACACATTGCTTCAGATCTACACCCTCTAAGTTGGGGCCAGAAATTAGGTGGGATTAGATAGAATCCAAAGAAACAGGGTAGTTGGCCAGGTGAACTTGTCACTATTTAGTGAACTCGTTGCTCCCAAACTAAAAATTTTAAACATTGCTGTTTTACAGAGATACTTGGAGTCTCCTCAAAATTCTCCAAAATGAAAAAAAAAACAACAAACAAAAAACTCCTGAGGTCTTTTTTGTCCCTATTCCACTTTGGAAATACCTTGTTCCCCGTTTTACCTACCAAAAGTGGCAAATGACCCTGTGACAAACCTAGTAAACATCTGTAATTGAGTTAGAAACCTCATCCAGAGTGAAAGGGTTTACTATGGATATTCTAGGCTTAGGGATGCCTCAGTGGCTTAAAAAGGAACAAGATAGGTATTCCTAAGGGCATAGTATGGGGTGATCTCACCCAACCCCCCACCCCACAATTTTGTATCTCAGAATGATGTCTGTTGGGGCCAACCATTTTTACAAGTACTAGCAATATTTTCTGCCATCATTTCAAACAGTATCCGACTTTCTCTCCCTTCATTATAACGATGGTGTTTTTGCCAGGAAATGTCAACAGCCCTGATAGTTTTGTTTTGTTTTGTTTTAAATTTTCAAAATTTATTTACAATTTAAATACAAAATAAGAAAAGAAAAAAAAACACATTGCCCTTTACACAGCAAAACACAAGAACGGATTCATTTTAAAGCAATAAATTTCCATTTCAAAAAAATCTATATAATAAGTACTACACATTGTTTTCAAACCTGTCCAGCTTTTCTTTGCTTCCTTGCAGGATTTCTTTTGTTTTCTGCTGTACCCATTAATTTTATTTTTGCCCCCCACTGCTCTGACCCCCAAGAAGGCTACAATTAAGCACAGATACATACATATATATGTGTACATGGATATCTATAAACATACACATATGTACACATATATACTCATACCCATATATGTAAGAACATACTATGCTTATTTCTACTTGTCACCAGTTTCTCTGAAGGTAGATAACATCTTCCTTTATATGTCCAAGTCTTTGCATGTTTTTCTAAATCAACCAGCACTTCATTTCCTATACCACAGCAATATTCCAACCCAAACACATTTTATCTGAGAGATTATCTATGAAAGTTTCCCCCTCCCCTGCCAATTTCCTGCATTCCTTCTATTCTTGGTTGCATAGGTTTTATTTATACAAGAATGTTTTAATTTAAAATACTAAAAATTACCCATTTTACACTTCAGCAATGCTCTCACCTTATAATATGGTTTAAGGTCTGATACTGCTGAATCTGGTTCCTTCCCATCTTTTCCCCCTGGTTTCCTTGAAGTTCCTGACTCTATGCTCTTTTAAATGAACCCTGTTATTATTTTTTCTAACTCACTAAGACAATTTTTAGCAGTTTAATTGGGATGGCATTACATAAATAGATTAGCTAGGTAAAATTGTCTTTTTTAAATTATATTGGCTTTACCTATTCATGAACAGTAAATATTACTTCAATTATTTAGATCTAACTTTATTTGTATAAAAGGTGTTTTGTTTTTATATTTGTATAGTTCCTGTGTCTGTTTTAGTAGATATACTCTCAGATTTTTATACAGTCCAATTATTTTAAATGGTCTAAAACAATTTGGAATGACTGACAGTGTAGTTTCCCTATTTTTCTCTTTTGATTAAAACTATTTTAGCTTTAACTTTGTCTGAGATCATGCTTACTACCCTTGCTTTTTTTACACAATAAATTCTACTCCTGACCTTTATTTTATGTTTGTGTGTATCTCTCATTTTTATTGCATTTCCTGGAAACAACATATTGTTGAATTCACATTTTTTAATCTGCTATCAGTTTCCATTTTATGGGTAAACTCATCCCATTCACATTCTAAGCTATAATTACTTGTATATTTTCCTTCCTATTTTTCCTCACTATCTTTCTCACACTATTCCTATCTCTCCTTACCCCTCTACTTTCCTTCAACCTGCTACCTGCCCCACACCAAGAATCCCTCCCTAGTCCTGTCCCCCTACCCTATCCTCTTGCCCTCTTGTTTCTGAATTTAGAAGGCTTTTATAATCTTCTAGACATATATGTTGTTCCCTCTTTAACCCATTCCTGTTAATCTACATACCTTTGTATATTCCACCTTATCTTGTTCCCTCACCCCTTATTTCCTTGAAAATTTAGAAGACTTTTATATCCTTCTAAATGTATATGTTGTTCTACCTTTAATTCAGATCTGATGTGAGTAGGGTTCCTGCACTACCAGTCTGCCCGCATCTGATTCCTCTGTATCAGTACTTCCTCTCTCACCTCATTTGTATGAGATAATTTTTTTTTACCTTTTCTTACACCTTTTTGCTTTTTAGAATTATATCATACTCAGCTCTACCCCAATCTTTCTTTCAAACTACCCAATTGTTAATGACAATCTTAGGTATATAGTTTATATTACACATACAAAAAATAAACTATTTGTCCTTGTTGAATCTCTTGTAATTAGTCTTTGATGTTTATCTTATACTTCTCCTGGATCTTGTATGTCAAATTTTTTATTTAGTTCTGGTCTTTTTGTGACAAAATCCTGGAAGTCTATCAATGAATTGAATATCTATTTTTTTTTTGTTCAGTTATACTTTGCTAGGCATGATATTTTTGGCCACAACCTCAATTCTTTTGCTCTTTGATATATAGTGTTCCAAGACCTGTGGTCTTTTAGTGTACCCACTGCTAGGTCCTGTGTAATTCTAATTGTGGCTCCACGATATTTGATTTTTTTTCTTATTGCTTGTAATATTTTTCCTTAACCCATGGGTTTCAGAATTTGGCTGTGATATTCCTGTAGGTTTTCATCTTGGTATCTCTTTTTGGTGGTGATTGGTGGATGTTTTCTATTTCTACTTTCCCCTCTTGTACTAAAACTTGAGGGCAATTTTCTTTAATTATTTCTTGTATTGTTAGATCAAGATTCTTTTTTTGATTGTAGCTTTCAGGTAGTCCCATTATTCTTATGTTTTCTCTTCTTGATCTGTTCTCCAGATCATTTTTTTTTGTGAGCTGTTTCACATTCTCTTCTATTTTTTTCACTCTTTTTATTTTGTTTTATTCTTTCTTAGTCTCACAACATCCTTGGCTTCCCTTTGCCCAATTCTAGTTTTCAAGGAGTTGTTTTCTTCCTTAAGATTCTGTATCTCCTTTTCCAGTTGGTTGACTTTCTTTTCATAATCCTCTGGTTTCTTGGATTGTTCTTATTTTAAAAAAAATAATTTCCTAAATCTTTCTTATTGGATTTTAAAAGTCTTTTCTGAGTTCCTCTAAGAATACTTTTTAGGCAGGTGGCCATTTGACGTCATTCTTTGGGATAGGAGAAGCTTTTTTTGCTTCAGTATCCCCCTCTGAAGATGAACCTTGGTCTTCTCTATTCTCAGAGTGGCTGTCTATGGTTCTTCCTTCTTTGCTTTCTCATTTTTGTTTTGTTTTGCTTTTACTTTTAATAGCTTGTTATTATAATCACCTCTAGTCCTGGGGTGTGGGGAATGACGCCTCTGGCCTCATATCCTTCTCACTATCATTTTTTGAGCTTTGTTCTGGGCCCAACCTCTGCACTGCTTTCCCCCTCAAAACCACAGCTAGGGCCCCCAGGCACACTCCACTGGAAATGCTCTTGCTCCTTGAGGACACTCCAGGGGCTGTAACCTTCAGTTCTCCCCTCTGACCTGGAACTGAAACCAAGAACTCAGCTCTCCTTTAAGTGCCCACAACCAGCAGCATCCCAGCTCCACTGCTACTGCACTCACCAGGTCACATGTAGGTTCCTTCTTGCCCAGGACTGTGTCTCAGCAGCACAGTTGGGCATGATGTCCTTGGCAACAGAGGTTCCTTCAACCTTCCCCTGCTCAGATGTCTGACCACCCATTGTCTGTGAGGTGAGAATTTCTGTGGCTGAGGTGAGGATACCTCCTAACCCAGCTGCCTCCAGGGCTTATTGTTTGTTGTTTCAGCTGAGATAGCCCGGAGGTGTTTGCACTTGGCCCAGGCTGAACCTCCACCTGGGGTCTTTGGATCTTCTCCATTTGCTCCAGAAGGACCACTCTTCTGCCCCAACTCTTGCTTATTTTTGATGCTCTACGTTGGCCCTGAGGTGCTGTTTCATATTGTTTACGGAGGAAATCTGGAAAGCTTGGACTTTTCTGACCTACTCCACCATATTCGAGAATCCTCTCAACTGTGACTTTTTTGTAAGGAATGTTGAGAACATCATAGTTCAGGCGTCTCCTGTTACCGACTGTGCTCCGTCCTGTCCTGGCTCAGCAGCATCTATTGACTAGGCAACCATATTTCAATGCAGTCTTCAGACTTGAAACCTGTTGCTAGTATAGGATGTCTTCTTATTATAGATCTGATATTTCACTGTTTGCTACCATCAAGCTTTGACCTGTTAAAGGGAAGTCAGTGATAATGGCACATTCTGGAAAGCTTGTGAGAATTTCAAGAGACATAAAGTACTATAAATACTTTTCAGCCTCTTTCTTCCCCCACTCCCATTTTTTTTTGAATATGGTTTAGTACTGCACATATTCCCCAACCCTTTCCCACACAAAGATTTCTTTATCTCTCCCTGAGTCTGTATAGACAAATTAGTACATATCCCAGTCACTCTTCCCAAATTAGATTTTAAAGCTCCATGAAAACAAGGTTTGTGTAATATTTATTTTTGTAGTTTAAGTGCAATGCCTTGCAAAATGTAGGTGCTAAGTATATTATTAAGCAAATTAATTGAATGAATAGAATGAGATAATTCAGCCCAAAACATCAAAAACAAACAACTAGAGAGCTTTTCATCAGGACCTGAATTATCACTCAATTCTCCACTTCAAATAGCCCATCCAAAGTTAGTCTTAGTTCATGTCTCTATGCCACAAATGTACTTCTATGTAGCAACCATGGTCAGAAGAGACCACGGTGATTGTTCTAATGACTTATAGAGAACACTGGCTAGTTGCTTTGGCACATCCAAATTGATCAGATGAATTGGCCACTAGGAATTGAATTTATTCACTTTGCTCCTATATTGCCTGTTTCAGAAGTAATTAAATTCGGTTTGACAAGTATTTAAGTCAATCAGTCAAGGAATAAACATTTATTAAGCACCACTATGTGCCAGGCACTGTGCTAAGCTCTGGAGATACAAAGAAAGGCAAAAGCCAGTCCCTGCTCTCAAGGAGCTCCCAGTCTAATATGGGGGAGGCCACATGCAAATAATTTTGTACAAACAAGCTATATGTAGGATAAATTGAAGGTAATCAACAGAGGGAAGGCACTAGAATTGAGGAGAATCAGGAAAAGTGTCCCTGTAGAAGGTGGATCTTAGCAGGATATTGAAGGAAGCCAGAAGGCAGAGATGAGGGAGGAAGGCATTCTACACATGGGAAAAAATCAGTGAAAATGCCCAGAGTCAGGAGATGGAGTGTATTGTTTGAGGAATAGTAAGGAGGCCAGTGTTACTGTATTGAAGAGTACTTTGGGCAGCTGTGGGTGATTGTGGGTGGGGAGGGGTTGATATTGAAAAGTGTAAAAAGTCAAGAATATCAAAGGAACTAATGAAAAAAAAATGTAAAAGAAGGAGGTTTAGTGGTACCAAATCTTAAACTAGGCAGTAATTATCAAAACTAATTGGTACTGGCCAAGAAATAGAAAGGTAGATCAATGGAAAGGTGTAGACATACAACTTACAGCAGCAAATGAATATAGTAACTTTGTACTTGGCAAGTATAAAGACTTAAGTTTTGGGGATAAGGATTCACTAATTGGTAAAAATAAAATTTGGGAAAACTGGAAAGCAGTCTGGCAGAAATTGGGCATAGATCAATATCTTACACCATTTACCATGGCAAGGTAAAAATGGATACATGACCTAGATGTAAAGGAGATATTACAAGAAAATTTGAATAACACAGAACATATTACCTATCAGACTTATGGATAGGCAAACAATTTGTGAATAAACAAGAGATAGAGAGCAGTGTGAGATGTAAAATGATAATTTTGATTACATTAATTTTTGTTTTGTGGTGAGGCAGTTGGGGTTAAGTGACTTGCCCAGAGTTATACAACTAGTGAGTGTTATATGTCTGAGGCTGGATTTGAACTCAGGTCCTCCTGACTCCAGGGCCAGTGCTTTATCCACTGCACCACCTTGCTGCTTGAAGTTTTCTGATGAAGAAATTAAAGCAACTTTTAGTCACATCAGAAATGTTCTAAATCATTATTGATTGGAGAAATGCAAATTAAAACAACCTTTTATGCCTATCAGATTGGCTAAGATGATTGAAAGGGAAAGCTACAAATATCGGAGGAGATGTGGAAAAATTGGGCCACTAATTCACTGTTGGTGGAACTGTGAACTGATCTGGCCATTTTGAAGAGCAATCTAGAATTATGCCTGAAGAGTTATTAAACTATCTATACCCTTTGACCCAGCAATACTACTACTAGGTCTATTTTCAAAGATGATTAGGGAAAAAAGAAAAAGAACCTATATGTCCTAAAATATTTATGACAGCTCTTTTTGTGGTGGTAAAGAACTGGAAATTGTGGGCATGCATGTAAATTGGGGAATGGCTGAACAAGTTGTGATGGAACACTACTACGCTATGAGAAATGATTAGCTCATTGATTTTAGAAAAACATGGATAGACTTGCATGAAATAATGAAGAGTGAAATGAGCAGAACCAAGAGAACATTGTATACAGTAACAGCAATATTGTATGAAGAACAACTTTGAGCGACCAAGTCACTTTGATGATTATAAATACCAAAATTAACTACAAAGGACCTGTGAAGGAAGATGCTATCTGTATCCAGAGAAAGAATTGATAAATAGAAATATGTATAGAATGATTTTACGCGTATATACCTATTTGTGTCTAATGGCAGCCATCTCTAGGGTGGGGAGGGGAGTGAAGGAACAAAAGGAAAAAAAAAACAAGAAAGTTAAATGATAACTTTATTACATATTTAAAAGGAAAATCAAATTGTACATAATATATTGGAAATTTCATGTACAATCTTTTTTTTATTCTACTATGTTATAGAAATGCTTGCTTTATTTCATAAATGAAAAATAAAATAAAAAATTTAAAAAAAGAAAAGTATAAAAAGACTGGAATGCTGGAGGTAGCAAGTTATGTAGAACTTTTTGTCTTTGTGTCTACTTAGTACAGTGCTTAGCAAATTGTAAGTGCTTGATAATAACAATAACAACAACAATAATAAGTAGCATTTATGCAGCACATTAAGGCTTGCAAAGTGCTCTACAATTATTGTCTCATTTAATCTTCATAACCACCATAGGAGACAGATGTCATTATTGTCTCCATTTTACAGATGAGGAAACTGAGAGGGCAAGAGGTTAAATAACTGGGTCAAGGTCACACAACTAATAGGTGTCCAGGGCTGTATTTGACCTCAGATCTTCCTTACTGCAGGTCTCTATCCACTGTGGATTCTATCCACTATTCCACCTTGCTGCCTCACTTGCTGCTCGTTGATTGATTAATTGGTTTCTAGGTCCTGGGGATATAAAGACAAATGAAAATCAATCATTGTCATCAGGGAACTTATTTTCTACAGTAAACTCAAGAGCTATAGAGACAGGATGATATCACCTGTAGAGGGAATAGGAAACTGTCCACATGGTATAATTTCAGGGATATTGGGAAGATGACCCCTTGTTTCTTTGTGCCCCATGCCTGGAACACTCTCTGTTCTCTGCTCTGACTATTGACCTCCCTGGCTTCCTTTAAGTCACAACTAAAATCTCACCTTCAACAGGAATCCTTCCTAAACCTCTCTTAATTGCAGTGTTTTTCCTCTTTTAATTATTTCCTATTTATCCTGTATATAGCTTGTTTTGTATGTATTTGCTTGCTTGTTGTCTCCCCCATTCAACTGTAAGCTCCTTGAGAGCAGGGGCTATCTTTTCCCCCTCTTTGTATCTCCAGCACTTAGCACAGTGCCTGACACATAGTAGGTGCTTAATAATTGTTATTAATGATTAATAATAATTAGGTGCTAAAATATTGATTTATGTCTTCTCAACTTTTCTTTTTGGCTTCAATGTTTCCTCCTTGGTTTTGTTCTTTTAGCTTAAGGCCTAGATCTTTGTGAAAATGCAAATGTGACCGAGAGAAGAAGATTGAGGTACTAGACTGCTCTTATTGGGGGTGGGAAAAACATTTTATATTTAACAGAAAGGATGATTTAAAGTTACTTTTTTTCTTGTAAAGTCTGGAGTCTAGAAAGAAGCTCCAAGTAGGATGAGTCTATCTGTGGCAGAGGGGAGAAGGTAGGAAATGGGAAGGGGCAGGGACTAGCACGATGCAAAAATAGCAAGGAAAAGGGGTCTATTGTTGAATGAGCCAAAATTTGTTACTACTATTATACCAGTGAAGAGCCAGGAAAACCAAGAAACAGAGTTGGTGAGTGAGGAATTGGAAAACTCAGGTTTTGAGCAGAAAGAGAAATCCATCTGGAAAGGTGATCCAGCCATTCTCAGTACAAACTTGGCTAAGCTAAGCTCACATAAGGAGAACATTGAAAATTAGACCAGACCACATAATTCTGGCTACCAGGGGACTTTTAGAGTGGGCGGGTACACATATAGGATGATGCCAGAAATTGAAAGATTTCAAGCAACCTCAAACCAAATAGGAAAGAGAAGATAGGCCAAAGTTTGGCAGAAAAGAAATCACTGAAAGTCCAGATCCCCAACATTTTTGAGCCAAAGATGAGGAAATACTTCCAAAGACTTCCTACACAATACAAGATGTCATCCAGTGCTGCTTGAAGAACTCCAATTAAGGGACATATGATACTTTCCATTTGGATTATTAGGAAGATTCTTCTCCCATCACAATTGAACAACATGAGGCCAGGAAAAACAGATTGAATCCCTCTTCTATATGATAATCCTGTCTATATAATGAAGCTATCATATCCCCATGAGTCTTCTCTTCTTCAGGCTTTTTGTCTCCAGTTCCTTAATTTGATCATCATCTGGTATGAGTTCAATACCCTTCACCTTTCTGTTTGTCTTCCTTTGGACACTTTCCAGTGTATCAACATTCTCCCTAAAATGTGGTGCCCAGAATTGAATATAATACTACAGATATGGTCTGCCTAGGCAGATTACAGAATGTCTCCTTATTCTTAGAAGCTATCCCTCGTTTAACAGAACCAAAAATTATATTAGTTTTTTTGGGGGGAAGGGAAGCTGGTATATCATGCCCGTGACTCATATTGGCCTTACATTTTACCAAAATCCTTAGATCTTTTTTTAGACTGCTGTCTAGTCATGTGTCTTCCATCTCATATTTGTGTTATATGTATGTGTTTTTATTAGAACACATAGCTTATGAATTAAAGTCTACACCTTGACTCCTCTTCCTGTTTCCTTCTCTGCTTCTCTCTCCAAGATGTCTCTCACCCAATTAGGAGTTATGTCTCCCTACACAAATGCAGTATCAGGTTGTCCTTCAGGGGATCACCAAAGAGGCTATGTCCATTCCCCCATCTCTCTCTCTGTCTCTCTCTCTGTCTCTCTGTCTCTGTCTCTGTCTCTCTGTCTGTCTCTCCCTCTCTCTCTCTCTCTCTCTCTCTCTCTCTCTCTCTCTCTCTCTCTCTCTGTCATCTCGCTATCTATCTATCTATCTGTCTTTGTTAGAATGGTTGCTTCTCTAGCCAACTTTACCCAATATGTATTTTAGCTTTTGTTTTTACAGCTACTTATATAAGAACTCTCATTTGAAAATATACATTTTTAAAGGACAACATGATGTTCATTATGGGGGAAAGAGGACAATTTTCAATACTCATTCTATTTTAAAAGTTTTTAGTTTGTTAAGCACAGCCAAAACTCCAAACATACCAAAAATCCAAAGAATTAATAGCTAAGTGATGTGAACCCATCCCACTTCACCCAGTGGTGCATGTGCTAGTGTTTTTTCAGTCTCATTTTGAAATCATAAATTACATGGCTTCCTCCCCCCCCGCCACATGCATATACTCACAGACCATGGACCATTCCTATTATCATTTAACAATCATGAAATTTCCCTGCCTCTAGTTTCTTAATTCCCTCCTAGTCTACTGGTAAGGTTTACAAATTAAATTTATTCATTTCTATCTATAGATATTTTTCAATTAGTTATAATCATAGTTTTCCTTGTCTAATATTGACAGGACAGTGCATTGATACTTAGCCCTATTCCCCAGACACCAGAGATGCAGCATGGCATAGTGGATAGAGAGCTGACCTCAAAGCCAAGAAGACCTGGGTTCGAGCCCTCTCTCTGACTGTATGACCCTGGTTGAGTCTCTGACCTTTCAGTTCTCTTGACAATCCTCTAAGGCTATGAGTTGCAGAGAAGATGCTGATCTGCTTTGGTAGAGAGAATTTACTTTTTTGGGAATATCTTTTATAAATCAAATCACAGGTCCAGTCCCTACTCCTATTCCCAGACCTTCACCTAACAACAATAACAGTAACAATAACCTATGAAGTGTCATAAGCCATGATTATGGCTCAGAGGAATGTTCTTCCAGGAAGTAAAAATTCCCAAATTTATGAGTTGTGTTCTACAGGATTGTGTGAAAGCTATTTCACTTCTCTGTTTGTATCTTTGAAATGGAAGTATAGGGACTTCCGCTTCCAGGAGCCAAGATGGTGGAGGGAAAAGGTAGTCGCTCTCACTCTCCCCTATCAACCTCTGAAAACCCAGAAAATATCACCCCAGAAAAACACCCTGGACCAGCTGAACTAGAAGAAAGATGGGGAGCAGCAGCACAGCAGCCCAACAAATGGGTTTCCTAGTGCCTGAGCAAAAATAAGGGAGGCAGAACTACAAGGGGCCCCAGGCAGATAAGTACCCTGTGGCATTCATCTGAAAGGAGGAGGTAAAGAAAACAACCTAAAGGGTTCCTAAAGCCCTGGCCTTGCTGGTTACAGCCCAACACCAGGTGAGCTGTTGGAGCTCTGCAGCCTCCAATTGTGAAGAAATCCTGAAGCTCAGGTGGAAGAACACGCAAATACCAACACCTGGACCTCCGAGTGCCTCAGTGAGGGTGGGGGAACCAGTGGAAACCAGCTCAGAAGACCACCAGATGCCTCGGCACTCTACTGCAAAGGAATCTCCCAGTGCATTAGCAGAAACTAGGGAGGCAACACTGCAGGGGGCCCCAGGCAGGTAAACACCCAGCAGCACCCATCTAAAAAGGAGCTGAAGAAAGCTAAAGGAAAAGCAGGCAACCTAGAATTGCCTGAAAGTTCTAGCCTTGCTGATTCCAGCCCAACATGAGGTAAGCTGCCAGAAATCTACAGCCTCCAACTGCCAACATAAGAGGCCCAAGCACACAAAGCCTGTCACCAAGACCTAGGCTCCCAACACAAGAAGCTTGGGTCAGTGCCCTCTGTTCCCCAGCAGGAGAGCTCAATCTCTTTAAAGGCCAGGGAATAAAGAAACACCATGAGTAAAAAGAAACATACCATAGATTCACATTATGAGAAGAGCGAAGATCAAGACAGAAATTCTGAAGAGGACAACATAGTCAACAAACCCACATCTGCAACAACAAAAGGGAATATGAACTGGTCTGAAGCCCAAAAGGCCTTCTTAGAAGAGCTCAAGAAGGATTTTAATAGTCAAATGAGAGAGGTAGAAGAGTCCTTAAAAAATACAATTGGCCAATTGAAAAAAAAATACACTGAAGAAAACAAGTCCCTAAAAAACACAGTTGGCCAATTGAATTACCAGTATCAAGAATGAAAAGGGAGAAGCTACCACCAAGGAAGAGGAAATTAAAACAATAATTAGGAATTATTTAACTCAACTATATGCCAACAAATTTGATGATCTTAGTGAAATTGATCCATATTTACAAAAAGATAAATTGCCCAGGTTAACCAAAGAGGAAGTAAAATACTTAAATAACCCCATCTCAGAAAAAGAAATTGAACAAGCCATTGATGAACTCCCTAGGAAAAAATCTCCAGGGCCAGATGGATTTACATGCGAATTCTATCACACATTTAAAGAACAATTAATTCCAATACTATACAGACTATTTGGGAAAATAGGTGAAGAAGGAGTCTTACCAAATTCTTTTTATGATACAAATATGGTATTGATACCTAAACCAGGAAGAGTCAAAATAGAGAAAGAAAATTATAGACCAATTTCTCTAATGAATATAGATGCAAAAATTTTAAACAAAATACTAGCAAATAGATTGCAGCAACTTATCACAAGAATAATACACTATGACCAGGTAGGATTTATACCAGGAATGCAGGGTTGGTTCAATATTAGGAAAACTATCAGCATCATTGAGCATATCAACACCAAAACCAACAGAAACCACATGATCATCTCATAGATGCAGAAAAAGCTTTTGATAAAATACAACACCCATTCCTATTAAAAACACTAGAAAATAGGTATAAATGGAGTCTTCCTTAAAATAATAAATAGAATATATCTAAAACCTTCAGCAAGCATTATATGTAATGGGGACAGGCTAGAAGCATTTCCAATAAGATCGGGGTGAAACAAGGATGTCCATTATCACCACTGTTATTCAATATTGTACTGGAAACATTAGCTTTAGCAATAAGAGAAGAAAAAGAAATTGAAGGCATTAGAATAGGCAAAGAAGAAACAAAGCTATCACTCTTTGCAGATGACATGATGATATACTTAGAGAATCCTAGAGAATCAAGTAAAAAACTACTTGAAATAATAAACAACTTTAGCAAAGTTGCAGGCTATAAAATAAACCCACATAAATCATCAGCATTTCTATATATTACCAACAAAGCCCAACAGCAAGAGATAGAAAGAGAAATCCCATTTAAACTTACTGTAGACATTATAAAATATTTAGGAGTCTACCTCATGAAAAAAACCAGGAACTCTATGAACACAATTACAAAACACTTTTCACACAAATAAAATCAGATCTAAATAATTGGAAAAACATCAGTTGCTCATGGGTAGGCCGAGCTAATATAATAAAAATGACAATCCTACCTAAGCTAATTTACTTATTCAGTGCCATACCAATCAAACTACCAAAAATTATTTTATAGAGTTAGAAAAAATAATAACAAGATTCATTTGGAAAAACAAAAGGTCCAGAATATCAAAGGAACTAATGAAAAGAAATGCAGGGGAAGGTGGCCTAGCAATTCCAGATCTTAAATTGTATTATAAAGCAGCAATCATCAAAACTGCTTGGTACTGGCTAAGAAATAGGGAGGTGGATCAGTGGAATAGGTTAAATATGCAAGACACAGTAGTCAATGACTATAGTAATCTATTATTTGATAAACCCAAAGACCCCAGCTTCTGGGATAAGAACCCACTCTTTGAAAAAAACTGCTGGGAAAACTGGAAAAGAGTATGGCAGAAACTAGGCATAGACCCAAATCTCACACCATATGCCAAAATAAAGTCAAAATGGGTTCAGACTTAGATATAAAGGCTGATACCATAAGTAAACTGGGAGAACAACCTAACAGATCTATGGAGAACAGAAGAATTCATGACCAAACAGGAGACAGAGAACATTATGAAAAGCAAAATGGATAATTTTGATTACATTAAATTGAAAAGTTTTTGCACAAACAAAGCCAATGCAACTAAGATTAGAAGGAAGGTAGAAAATTGGGAAAGAATTTTTACAACCAGTCTCTCTGATAAAGGCCTCATTTCTAAAATATATAGAGAATTAAGACAAATTTATAAGAACCCAAGCCATTCCCCAATTGATAAATGGTCAAAGGATATGAACAGACAGTTCTCAGATGAAGAAATTAAAGCCATCTATAGTCATATGAAAAAATGCTCTAAATTGTTATTGATTAGAGAAATGCAAATCAAAACAACTCTGAGGTACCACATCACACCTATCAGATTGGCCAACATGACAAAACAGGAAAATGATAAATGTTGGAGAGATGTGGGAAAATTGGAACACTAATACATTGTTGGTGGAGTTGTGAAATGATCCAACCATTTTGGAGAACAATTTGGAACTATGCCCAAAGGGCTACAAAAATGTGCATACCCTTTGATCCAGCAATAGCACTTCTAGGGCTATATCCCAAAGAGATCATACAAATGGGAAAAGGACCCACATGTACAAAAATATTCATAGCAGCTCTTTTTGTGGTGGCAAAATCGAGAGGATGCCCATCAATTGGGGAATGGCTGAGCAAGTTGTGGTATATGAATGTAATGGAATACTATTGTGCAATAAGAAATGATGAACAGGCTGACTTCAGAAAAACCTGGAAAGACTTATATGGTCTGATGCTGAGTGAAGTGAGCAGAACCAAGAAGACTTTGTACACAATAACAGCCACATTCCTGTGATGACTAATATTGTTAAACTGAACCCTTCTTAGCATTACAAGGATCTAAGATATCTCCAGACGCCTTGGAATGGAAAATGCTGTCCACATCCAAAGAAAGAATTATGGAAGTCGAATCGCTATCACTTATTTTTACCTTCTGTTGAGTTTTGTTTCATCTTTCTGTTGGTTCCTCCTATTGGTTTTAATTTTTACTTACAACTTCACTAATGTGAAAATATGTTGAATGGGTATATAAATGTAAAGCCTATATCAGATTGTGGGCTGTTTTGGGGAGGGTAGTGTGGGGAGGAAGGGGGAGAAAAATTTTCAACTCAAAAGCATGTGGAAGTGATTGTTGATAAATCAAAATAAATTAATAAAATTTTTTTAAAAAGCAAATGGAAGTATAGGTATATATTGCCTATTACTGTCAAGTGGTCTGCAAAAACACAGTATTACATGAAACAACATTGATATCAATTAATCAATCAACATTTATTAAGCACTTATGTGCTAAGCAGTAAAGGAGCTAAGGGAGGTAAATACTACAGTAGCAATTAGTACTGGAAGATCCACAAAATGCCCTGATGTGGAGTCTTATGACATTGTGGGGAGATTTAGTTATAATGTATTAATGTGATTATTGTTAAACAACATTGCTCACCCACCATTATGTAGACATATGTTTGTAACATTAACTTATCTTAAACCTAATTCAGAATAAGAGTTAATGTAATTTTATTGGTGAAATTCTGGGTAAATGCATTATAAAAGGCATGTCCTACAAGGCTGTCTCAACTATAAGATATTATGCTTTGCTTGGTCATTTATCTGCTAAATTCTTCCAGCTTTCTAATTCTAACATACCTAGGATCCTTAAAATCAAGTCTAAAGGAGCAGTTACTCTATTAAAATATTCACCTTATTCATTTATTAAGATCCTCTCCCGCAGAACTCCTAATAAATTCGTTCGTTCTCCTTTCTATGTTCTGAGTGACCATTTCCTTGGCTTCTGAGGTAACTGAGGCAGAGAGAGCTTAAGTGACTAGGACAAGGTCACACAGGTAGGTAGCTAATAGCAGGACTGCAACTGAGGTCTCCTAAATATCAATATAGACCTCTCTTCTCTACATTTCTCTGGTATGATTTCTCAGCAACTGTTTGCTTTTGTTCATTCAGGTAAACCTTCATCTGATATCACTGTAGATAATTAAATTGGCAAATGAATTTAGAATGTATTGACAGTTTGCATTTACACATTTCCTAAACATGTTTCTCTTCTCTCTTCTTCTCTCTCAGAATTTCTATGGAGAAATATCAATAGTTCTGTGTATTTTTTTATTTAAGGAAACAGGAGAAATCACTGCTCAAATGGTCCCCACTGTTTCTGAGTTTTCTTTGGTCCTGACTCAGCAGTGTATATTGATTCTTGTTTGTGTATTCTGGAGTGTTTTTCACCATTTAAGCCTCTCACAGTGCCTTTTGTTGTTGTTCCTGGGAGACAGAGCTCTTTTATCCTGAAGATAGTAAACATTTCTTTGGTGTCTACCTGAGTGCCTCCCTACCTGAAAATTTCTATGATTGTTGCCATTGATTAAAAGCCAGTATTGTCTTCAAGTGACCTATTGTATTTTTGCCCTAATTCAATATGAGTGGGTTATGATTCAAGCTCTGGACAAATTTGTTTTCTTGGCACAAATACACATGGCAGAACATTTTAAAAGGTCTTTATTTCTAAGGCTGGATAAAGCCCTCAGCCACGTGTCAGACTTGGATGCATTGGATACATTTTTTCTAAACAGTTTTTTTTCCATTAAAATAAGCAGGGAGAGAGACACAGAGAGAGACAGAGACACAGAGATAGAGAGAGAGACAGTGAGACAGAGAGACAGAGACAGAAAGAGACAGAGACAGACAAGAGACAGAGACAGAAAGACAGAGATAGAGACAGAGACATATTTACATGTATATATATATATACATATATATATACATATATATATGTATATATATATATATATACAGAGAGAGAGAGAGAGAGAGAGAGAGAGAGAGAGAGAGAGGAGAGAGAGAGAGAGAGAGAGAATAGGTGTTTTTTGTTTTGTTTTGGGTTTTTTTTTTGTGGATGCCCTCAAGAAGTTTATTACCTAGTTGTAGGCATGATATATAGACAGACTTCAAGACACAACTAACAATGCCAGGTGATATTAGTTTCAAATAAGAACTTTAGGCATTCAGAGACATAAGAAATAACCATGGTTTGGTATAATCAAGGAAGCATTCACAATAATAATAACTTGCATTTAAATTTTTAAAATTTTATTGATATCTTTACATGATTTTTATTTTCTGCTACATCCCCACCTTCTAGATCCCACCCCAGCATGCCATCCCTTGTGACAAAGAATAAAAAAAAGAGAGAGAGAGAAAAGAATTTAGGAAATCACAGTTAATAGAGTGCTAGATCTAGAATCAGGAGGACAGTTGGGTTCAAATCTTCCCTCATACTTTCTGTATGACTTCACGCAAGCCACTTCTCTCTGAGTTTCAGTTTGCTTGTAAAATGAAAGAGTTGGGGAAAAGACTTCTAATATCCCTTCCAGCTCTAAATTTATGATCTTAGGATCAATTAAATCAGAGATTTATACTAAATATAGTACTATACATCGATAGTCCCCTATTTTTATAAAACAATGGAGGAAGGTGTTTTTTCTCATCACTTCTCTGGGACCAAGCTTCATCATTTTTGCAACTCCTGTAACATTTACTATTTCTACTTGTGGTCATCACAGGCAACTTTCTAGGTGGAGGGAGAATAGTTTTTAAACTTTGAGCCTGCAAATATTTTGTCCATCTGCAAACCACTGACATTAAATCCCCAAAAGTTGTCTAAGAAATTGCAGTGACATAACTTCAAAATTTTAATGATTTTGTAGAAGGCAAGTGAGGCCTGAGTAAATAGGGTAGAGTGGTTGATTGTAACTAAGGTTAATAGAAAATGACCATTTCAAAAGCTGTTTATGAATATAAAGAAAAATTAAAGCACAATTTAAGATTTACAACATTTTACCCACAGATAATTAAAAACACGTAGCTGCATTAGCTTTTGGTGCTTTACTAATATCTATTAAACTATAGATAGAACAAAATTACCCATTATAGCCAAGAAGTGATTTAGCAAAAAACTTCCCATCGTGCTGTTTTAATTTTGATAATATTTTAGAATTTTAAACTAGAATTTCACAATTCCTGAAGAATTGAGTTTATGAGGAATCCATTCCAGGTTTTACTCAAAACCCATACTAACTCAAGGGAAAGCTCTGAAAGTTTCAATTAGGTTGACACAGAGGTAGGATCCCAAAGAGCTAGTGTGGAAAAGCTGCTTAAGTTTAATTTTGGATTTGGGGCTGCATTCATTTGAGGTTCTCCAAAATCTGAGAAAAAGCAATCAGGGCAAAAGTTCTAGAACCCACAATTTTTTCTGTTCTATCAGCTTCTTCCAGTGGTAGACTTGTCTACATTGGAGTGACTGCAGTCTCATTCATCTCCATGATAATACACTAATTAAAAGCATTTCAGACCACAACACGGAGCTTTAGATCAGGCCTCAGAGATCACTTTAATAAGGGAGCAGGGGGTGTAATGACCTTATGTTGCAGGTGGATTCTTTCTGACACACCATCAATTTTAATTCATCTTGATCCTTGCTGGGGCTTTTGATGCTGGGAATCATGGAGCTCTATAGAAATGCTTGAAGTGCATTGTGGGCCCTACAGGCACCGCTCTGCCTCAGCCCTCATTCCTATTTGTCTCTGTGGTGTCAGTTAGGGACTGCACGTGAGGTCGATCATATGCTGTCTGGAAATTACAGAGCTGCTGTTAAGTTCTGTATCATTTAACTAGCTTTCATATCATTATGAATTGGTTCTTCTGATACCTTTTAATGGGTTGAAGCTATTTTTCTGTCATTGTGTAGTTCTTTTACACATGAAGTGTATAGGTTTGTTATCCATTAATAAGGAATTTCATGGTATAGAATAATTTGTATGATGGTAAGGTGTAAAGTTGGAGATTGCTTTTCAAAGCAATAAGTTTCATTTTGCCAGTGTACCTTCTGGGATCAGGGACACTTAAGTCTGATCAGAATAAAAGGAAGATGCATTACCATGAGTTCTGGTACTAATATCTTTGTGGTATGTAGTTGGAGGATGCACTCTTTTTAACTAATTGCAAATAACAATTAGAACGTGACAATTAGGCTTTGGATAAATTTATGGTGTTTATTCTTTAAAACAAAAATATTCTCTTTTGCCACATTTCATTTTTAATACTGAAAAAAGAATGATAGCTATATGTAAGCCACAATGTGTGTTGCCTCTTTGCTGAACCCTGCTTCCCAGCAGGGACTAAGACAAAACTCTGAAGCCAGAAAAATTTATCCAACATCTGCCTTTCCTTTCTATCCTATTTCCTAGTGCTGAACTCACCACTGTGGTACACTTCCCTTCTCTTACTAGACCTGCCTTTTTAAGTCAGCACTCATACTCATGCATATTTTCCTCTTCTTGCCCTTTCAACCTCTTCCTGTTCTCCATGTCTTTTCCTCTGAGGCAGTACAAGTAAACTAATCCTGATGAATTGTCAACAGACTATCTCTTCAAACCCATTTACATCCTAAGAGATGATTCTTGGGCACCAAAGGCTTATTGGAAGTAAATTTCTAAGGGCAAAACTTCAGGCATGGGAGAGGGCAGCAATGGAAGAGTTATTTTTGTGAGGGGAGCCTTCCCTTCACCCCTCCAAACAAAGACACCTGCTCAAACCTACACATAAGGATTGTCCTGCTGATGGTTTTCCATTGATGCTGCAATCATGAAATAAAAATTATTATTTTTTACAAATAAGAAAACTGAGGTCCATAATAGTAAAATGACTTGCCCAAGGTCACAAACTTATCAAGTAACAGAACTAGAATTTAAATTCCTCAGACTCTTGCCTGCCACTTGCATAGGATTTTATACTTTCCAAAGCTCTGTCCCAGTCATTTACTTTCCCCTCTTCTTTTTATCAATGATTTATTATAATCTTAATCTTAAAGATCAATATAGCCAAATTATAAATGTGCCTTGCAATAACTTACATTCAATCATTTTATTTTAGTGCATAAAATTTCATAACTTTTGATTCCCTCCCATTGGGTGTCAGGATTCTTTGTCTGTTAATCCCAACTCACTATTACTGTTAATATTTTGGAGTTACTGTGAAGACTGGTTTTTTTTCTGTCACAAATATTCTCATTTAATTTTCTCAGCAATTCTGTAAGGTGAGTAAACAGGTTCCATGGTTACTTTTTCTGCAGATAACTCAGGTTCTTTGAAAGATGTGCTGAAATTCACATGGCCTAGTTAAGTCCTAAGTGAAGGACTAGAATCCCAGAATGGTGGTCCAGTAATTTTCCCAATATATTCCACTAACTTCGTTGCTGCTCTGAAATGGTAACAGTAAAAAGGAAGTGATCAAGGGGTGGGCTAGAGGCCTTTTGGTTACCAGGCTTTCTCAGACTATGAGATCTGGAGGAAGGATTCCAGGAGTGAGTGTTTCTGGCTGGTGTTTTAGGGCATATAGGGGAGATGAGACAAGGTCGACGTTAGAAAAAAAAAGAGATGTGGTTTCTGGAAGTCAAGAGGATGTTTTTGGTTTGAGGATATATATGTGCATAAATACATATGAAGAAATATGACTTAGGATAGGAGCATAGAATGGTTGTTTGTTTTCTCTTAAATGCTTAATCTGTATTGACAAGAAGTGTGTGTCTAAGGAATTAATTTCACTGAGGAAGACACATTACTTTAAAGTAAGGATAGTATTTCAATTTTTTTTTTTTTTTTACAAATGGGGCTTACATCTTTTTTAGAGTTGTCTATATCTGATAATAACTGTTTGGGTGGGAGATCCCATGGTATTTTCCCTCTTCTTCCTTCTCTTTCATCCTATTCATTGTGCCCCCTCAATAACCATCCACAGAGAACATGCTCGTCATAACTGAAAGCAGACTTTTGTATATAATTCAATCTCTGGTTTCTGACAGCATTACTCTTTTTCTATCTGCTCAGCACACACGCGCACACATACACACACACACACACACACACACACACACACACACACACACACACCCTGATAGTCTAGGCAGTGAGAAATTTGTGAGTCTTTGTAAATTTTGACATCCCTGGGAGAAGGTAAGGTGCAGGCATGACTTGCAGAACAGGAAACAGGAGCTGTGACTTCCAAAAATAGCCTGCTGAAATGGAGCAAACTCTACCCTTTCCTTATGTTCTTCAAGGGCTGCTCCCACTTCTTCATTGCTTTCATCTCAAAATATCTCAATCAGCTTCTCACATGCCAAAAAACTCCAATATAAAGGCAGCGACATATACTAATAAGTTAATCTATCAAGGAAATCTTATCACATCTGTTAAATGAGTCACTCACCTCAAGAAGCTTACCTTCTAGTGGTGCCAATAGACTTACTGCTCCTACAGAGTGCATGCATGTACAAGGTATTTTGTCAAGTGCTCAAAAATTAATGAGATGATTAAGTCAAAAATAAATATTCATCTCTTTGGACGAGATTAGCATTTCTAGGGAAAAACAGAGTGTAGGGCTTAAGTTACTTGAACAGATAACAAGATAAGAAAAATTAATTGGCTAATACAGTCCAAAAGTACCCCAAGAGGTATACAGTAGATGAGTGTGATATGACTATCTTTGATACTAAGATCACCAACATACAGTACATTATTTTGCACATTTCATCTGTTTTTCTTTAGCGTTACATGACCTTATGTCTTATTTGCATAATTTAAATGAAGCCTCTGAGTGGCATGTAGTTGCATAATTATTCTTTTAATTACTGTTATTAACCTGTTTGTGTAATAGCAGATAATTAGAATAGATCATTATCATCTCTCAAAATTTTGAAGTTTTATGTACGAGATAGGCTGTGTCAAATTGGAACAGTTAAATGAGAAGTCAAAAAAGAATTGTACCTAGAAATTTAGACTCCTGTGATTTTGTCTTATAAATTAATATGCCAAAGAATCCACATTAATTGTCTAAAGTCCCAAGGCTTAGCTATTTTAAGTTGTAATGCCTTGAATAATTACAAAATACCCACAGAAAAAAAACGGTTGTACCTCAAACTTATTCACCCTGTTGAATAAATCACATAGCCATTTATCTATTTTGAGAGAATTATTTTATGGTAATGATTCAGACAAAAAAATAATGCATTAATAAAGTATTTAAGTCTAATTTTAAATAAATACATGAATTGTAATGTGAAAATCAAGATAAATGTTCATTTCATTTTGATTTTCTAAATATATTAAAAAGCAAAATATCCTGTGATTTTTATTTATAGGAAAGTTAAAAAAAACACCAAACCTTTAAATTGCATTAAACAATGACCACTGACTCATTAAAACACTTTGCAATGTAATAAATCCCTGAGGATCATTTATCTTTTCAACAGACTGTATATATGGACTCTAGTGGCCTGCCAGATGCCCTGTATCCCATGTGGCACAGAAAGTGGTGCTAAGGATGACCAGGGATGAGGAATGGGACTGGGCAGCTGAGTCTTTGATGGTGCAGCTGCCACTTCACCCCACAATTAGCTAGCAGTTTCTGAGAGATACAGCTTCCCACTCTGTTGAGGCATAAGATTTGCCATAGTTCAAGTCAATTAACAGATACTTATTGTGTGCGAACTATGTGTAGTGACGCTGTGTTGGGCGATTCACAGAATAAGGGATTCACAGAAGTCTAGGATATTATTACTTCCCACAAGGAGCATTCTCATTTGGGGAACTAGGACATATGCATATGAAACAAAAGATCAATAGTGCAAGAAAAGGTGTCATTAAATGTCATGGAGGTGATGATGGTATTCAAGTAGGTCAAGGGCCAGTGTGTTAAGACTCACAGGTTTTAAATCAAAACGGAACCCTAAAACCATTTAGTCCAAACCCCTCATTTTATAGATGAGGAAATTGAGATCTATGGAGGTTAGGTGACTTCCTCATGATCACCAGATAATGAGTAGCCGAGGCAAGATTAGAACCCAATTTCTAATTTCTAAGTTCATATCCTTTAAAGCTATCACAATAGGTAGCCTCCTAATAAACCTTCATGACTCCACACTTTCTCTGCTCCAAACCATCCTTTATATCACCACCAGACTAATCTTCCCTTTTGTTTTTTCTTCACGTCACTCTTCTTCAGTTCAAAAATTTATTAGTGGTTCCCTGTTGCCTCCTGAGTAAGATCCTGACTCCTTTGCCCGTCATTAAACACCCTCCGTAATCTGGAAACAGCCTACTTTTCTGGCCTCATTTCAAACTGTTCTCCTTCATGGACTCTATACTGTAGACCAGTGGTATCAAACTCAAATAGAAATGGGGACTGCTAATCTGAACATAAGGACCCCTATGGGCTTGGAATTGACTTAGTTTTAAAATGTAATGTCATCTGTGTTTCATTGAATTTTTATTTTGTTAAATATTTCCCAATTACTAGCTCACTCAGAGTATTGCCAGCCACCTGCCAAGCCGTCTGTCATGGGTTTGACACTCTGCTCTAGACAAGTTGAAGTTTCTGTCCCTTGCAAATATCCCTTTCTTTCCTGCCTTTAATTTCTTTGTTTATATTATTTCCTACATCTTATTCTCCCTCCCCCTTTCCACTGATTGAATTCTTATCCTTTAAAACCAACTCAAATGCCACCTTTTCAGTGAAACCATCATGGAGTTGGTAACAAGCATAACTTCCCTCAGAACCTATAAAGAACTTTGCATTTTTCTAATCCTTGTATCATGTATTTTTTTTTGTATTAAGTCTACCTGTTTATGTGTTATATCTATCTTTTAAACCATAAACTCCTTAGGGTACAGACCATGTCACATGTCTCCTACCATCTAGCACAGTCCTCTGCACACAGTACTCACTTAAGAAATTCTGGTTAAAATGAATGGAATAAAGTATTAGTTAATAATAATTTTTAAAAACTCATCCCATTCATAAAGAAACTTACCTGAAGGCATGCAAATACTTGACACTGTGACAAATGAAGGGATTTATGACCGCTGTAGCTAAAAATTTTATCCCGGAAGCCTATGCAATATAGTAAAAAATAATGAGCTAGATTCTCCCAGTGCATAAACTATGTACCAAATGAAATGATCCTGTATAGATTATCATCCTTCCAGAGATCACAAGGTTGTATAGTATATTTGCCTTCCATAAAATGTTTTATAGTATATATCAAATGCTTCATTGTATCTCTGGATCACTTGCCAAATTCCTTGCTAGTATATATAGTTCCAGCTGCTGAATAAATGTGTGTGGAGGTTGCCTGTGGGTATTGCTGAGGTTTCCATGGCCTGTTACAAATAGAATCTATTATAAATATTATAAATCTATTATAAATAGGAAAATAACTTTCCTTAATCTGAATGATGTTCCAGAAATTTATTTTGGGGGCTCTAAAATAATTCACCTTTTTTGAAGTTCAGTGAAGTTGAGCAGTCTCAGTGATGTGTCTGGATTTGCTTATTAATTCCATTTCAATGACTCCTTCTTGTCACTCAGCATTTTTTTTTAGTTGAGAACTTCATGGAGGTGAGAACACACAAAAATGCAGCATAATATCACAATACACAATAAGGAAACACTATATAGACTTCGTTTGGACTAATAACAGACAATACTTCCTGGGATCTGGAAGTTAACACTAGGAAATCTATTAAAAAATGGTATGTCTTAAAGAATGAAAGTTAATTTTTACATGACCAAATAAACTAGCATAACTGTGGCTTCAGTGGTAGAAAACATTCCTATTTATCTATTTCTGCTCATTTGAAGGTCTGTGATTTCATCAGTGTGCGTGCTGTCTCTCTTAATGTGAATCACAGTCCCTCTGTAACTTTCTCATCCTTTGCAACTCTTGGCCATATTTACCAAATCTTCCACAGAGGATCTAGTTAGAGAGCTGAGGCTCCTATTATTTTTTCCCCAAAAAATAGCTGTTCAGTTCTCAAGTTGTCGACCTACTGTTTCTCATTTTTACTATGTTTGCTCCTCTTCCTATTGGGGTCTCACATATCCTCTAAGACATTTTTTCAATCCCACTTTCGATAAATAAATCATTCTTGGTGACATGCTACAACACACTTACCCTCATCATGCATCTTTCTACTGCTCTTAGAATCATTTGCAATTTTGAGTCTTTTGCAGCCATGATTAGCAAAATAGTATTAGGAAGACTGTACTCATTTTAAAGTGGCAGGATTTTGCATCAGTGGGCAATTTGGGATCATTCAAAGCATTGCACAATTTCCCAAATGCAGTCCAGCCTGATTTACTCCTCCTACTTGATTCAGGGCCCAGTTCATTATCCATCTGCAGCAATTGTCCCAAATCCACATATTGAAGGCCTAATTTGACAGGTTGCCCATCCAGCTGCATGTCATAATTTAGGCAATGTGTTTTTTTTTCTACCCACTGTATTTTCTATTTTTTCCCCATGTCTTATGGATGACTTTATTTTCAGGAGACTTAGGTAGATTCTAAGCCATTCGTAGGGTTTCACAAATCAAAGAGATAACCCACTCAGGGTCAGTAGCTTTTGGAGATATGCATTGCTTTAGAGATTGAATGACTCAGGGTAGAAGAGAGGAAAAATTCTATACTAGTTGAGCTGGTTCTAAAAAGGATTTGGGATCCTATATCCAAGTAGATCAACTATTCTGTTTTGTCATTACTGTCATTATAATCAAGGCTTAAGTGATGGCAGAATGGACCAGCCAGAGAAAGACCAGAACAAGGAGTCCAGATAGACCTGAAGGATGGGCAGAGCCCAGGCATCTAAATACAGGTACATGCCAGGGATCTATTATTTTAGGAATCGGTACATGGCTATGTGAGTACAAAGAGTGTGTCAAAGACTAGGAGATCAGTCTAAGGGAAAAGTACTGGCAGGACACAAGTATGGTTAATGGAAGTCAAATTAAAATATAAGAGCAAAGATGTGTTGGTCCAGCACAGGTACAAATTCCATTGGAATTCAAGCTCCTGGAGGGTAAGGACTTTTTTCTTTTTGTTTTGTTTTGTTTGTGTCCTGACCACTTAACTCTGTGTCTAGCACTTAATAAATGCTTGTTGATTGACTGACAGACAAAGTGTGAGAGTAGTTAGAATAAAGAGATTTGGTGGCAGGTGGCAGGAACCCTACCACTGGGAATCTGGGAGATGAAGGTCAGAATAGCTTTCAACAACGTTGACCCTATGCTGACCTTATTGATGAATGAATGAAATGAAATAAATAAAAGGAAAGACTCTTATGTCCCCCTCTCTCACCTAGAGCCAGGATCTCTCCCAGAGTATAGTGTGGGGTGGGAGAGAGAAACATTAGACCATAGATGTCAGTTACTAAGACTTCTTCCCACACCCAGCAACATAGGAAGAGAATTCTCTTCTCTCTGGTTCTGGTGAGGCTTCTCTTTCTACCCCATCTTGCCTCTTATCCTCTGTCTTCTCCACTCCATCACTCTGTCTCCTGTATACCATCTGTCTCCAGATGTGATCTTTCTGCAAATCGTATCCCATCTTATCTCTGTTGTCCCCACTACAGTTTCCACACTGCTGCTTTGCCTTTTCCTGACTGATCTCTAAAGCCTCTCTCTTTCCTGACCTCCCTCCCTCTTTCCCTTTCCCTTTACCTGCTTTCCATCTCCTCTTTACTACGTCCTCAAGTTATGCTCTTAGTAATTCCCTCAGGATATTTGTTCTTTTTGGGACAGTCTCTCTCCTCTGGCATTTTCCCCCTCATACAACACTGTTCACTCAACTATGGGTATCTTTATGTACATATGCGTGGTTCTGTTGTCAAGCCTGCCATTCGTGTCCACTTTAACTAGATTTCATCTGCTCCTGAGAGGGTAGTGGTGGGAAGGTCAGTATACAGTGTGATTTGCCCCAGAGGCCCTCAACCTCCCTGAGGGATGTGCTTTGCTGCATTTAGAAGCGTAATGATTCACTTGTCTAAAATACCAGACAAAAAGTCAATAATTCTGAGAACTAAATATAGATCTGACATGAATCTGCTCTGTGACCTTAGACAAAGCATTTGACCTTTTCTTCTCAATTTCTTCATCTTTAAAATGAGGTTAATTTGAAAAAAAATGGGGTTAACAGTATTGACCTTTTCTACTACTTGAAGAGCAACAGTTGCTTAATAACATATTTACAAATACCTATGACTTATAAATGTAATAATAATGATAACAACAAGGAGAATAATAACTATAGGCAACATGGTATGATGAATAGAAAGTCAGATACAGAGTCAAGAAGACTTGTGTTCAAGAGCCATCATTAAAACATACTGTCTGGGTGCCATAAACATCACAAACTGAAAAGTTAAAAACAGAACTCATCTTTCCCTTAAAACTGTCCCCTGCTTCCAAATTTCCCACTACTGTCAAGGACACCAGCACTATCTCAGTCACCCCACCTCTCCACCTCAGTGTCATCCTTGCCTCTTTACTTCTGCACTCAGCCTACATATTCAGTCTGTTGTCAGATCTTGTCATTTTTACCTTCACAACTTCATGCATGGACATGCTCTTTCCTCCTCTCACAGCCACCACCACCCTTGTACTCTACCCTTACTGCCTCTTGCCCTCTGCACTATTACAGTAGCCTTCTAATAGGCATCCCTGTCTGTGCTTTGTCTTCAATCCATCCTCCTCTCAGCTGCCAAAGTGATTTTCCTAAAGCACAGATTTGACCATGGCAATTCCTACTCAATAAACTTTGGCTGCTCCCTATCACATTTGGGATCAAATATAAAATCCTTGATTTGGCATTGAAAGTCCTTCACAAACTGTCTCCTTTTTAAATTTTATTTTTAGGCAATTGGGGTTAAGTGACTTACCCAGGGTCACACAGCTAGTAAGTGTTAAGTGTTTGGTCTGAGGCCGCATTTGAACTTAGGTCCTCCTGACTTCAGGGCTGGTGCTCTATTCACTGTGCCACCTAGCTGCCCCTACAACCTGTCTTCTTTCTACCTTTCCAGTCTTCTTATACCTTACTCTCTTCTTTGATCTAGCTATAGTAGCCTACTTCTGATCCTCCCACTGACTATTTCATCTCCAAACTTTGTGCATCTGCTCTTGCTCTCCTCCATGCCCTATTTCCCTCCTCAACTCCGACTCTTCACTTCCCTGATTTTGGTGGAGACTCACTTCAAATTCTATGTTCTTTAAGGGGCCTTTCTTGGCCCCTTTTGCTGCTAGAACTTGCCTTCAGAGATTATCTCTCACCTACTCTGAATGTATCTTATTATGTACCTAATTATTTATATATTGTCTTCTCTATTAGAATGTGATCTCTTTGAGAACAAAGGTCATAGTTTTGCTTTTCTTTCTATCCCTATCCGCTGAAGTCAAGCACATAGAAAATACTTAATATATGCGTCTTGACTTGACTTAACCTGTCAGGGCCACAGCAACTATCTAAGACTATATATATGTCTTGAGCAGTTACCCATTTGCATTACTAGAAAGAATTTCTCACTGGGAGTTCTTTATAATGAAATCACAGGTCTAGACCAACAAACCCATTACAATAATAATAATATTTCTTTACCAATACAATATTAAACAAACGAGTATTGTCCTAGGCTGAATTGTCAGGAAGGGTATCAGGAGTACAAGGTTGGGCATAATCCATTGCCTGATTAGACTGGCTTATGAAAATCCATGTTTTTTTTTCTTCTATATTTCTGTTGATTATTTCTCCCACTAATACACTGTTCCATCAATGCAGTGTTTGTTCATTTGTGGAATCATTTAGCATGTATTGGACTTTGGGGACTTGAGATGGAACTTCTCCCATTTAAGAAAATAGCCCTCTGTATTTAGATTCCTGTAGGGGACACTTTAGGAGAGTGATATTGGTATATAATGCCTTAAAATTCCTCATCTGGGTTTGGAGTTTCTGATGAATCTGATCGCTCAAGTTAGGGGCGTTTAGCAATTCAACAAGATGTAGGTTGGCTAATAAACAATGGCCACATTCCCTGGGTTTGGAAATAAGACTTCAGTGTTCCGCTTTCCATGCCTGGGGGCTATTTTAAACCCAATCCCTCCAGCATTGCTTCCCCTTGCCCACCACAGCTCTCTCTGTGTCAAAGGCCACTGACCTTTTCATTCCTATAACAAAAAGACTGGAAACAAATTGTGCTTTAAGAATTGGTCAAAAGGATGAAGAACAACAACAAAAAAAACCCAAGGCAAAACAATCAGAAAAACAAGGGATGGATTCAAACTGTGGGCTGAGGTCAATGTCTTTAGAGGATTGTCACTTTTATTTCAAGTGAAATAACAGCATTTGCTTTAGTTTACTCTGAAACTATCCCTCCTCTCCTCAACTCCCTTAGTGTCACACAATAAAGCGACTACTGTCACCCCCCCAACACACACACACACACACACACACACACACACACACACACACACACACATATACACACCCCCTCAAACTGAATCTAATCCAGCTCCCAGGCTGTCCACCACTTAACTGAGCCTTTCTGACAGCATGATTCACCCACAAGCTAAGCTTTCGCATTTCTGCAGAATATATTTAGTGTAAAAACTGGGGGATGCATCATCTCCAAACACATGCCAGGGTACAGAATTTGAGTAGGAAGAAGAGGAAAGGGGTGAAAAATAGAAATGAAATAAGCTACCGAATCAGAAGCACCTGCCTGTATGTCCCAGCTATGAAGCTCCAGCAACACCTACAGTCTCCCACCAAGAATGGCAAGCTTTGTTATCAAACAAGGGAAGTGGGGGGAGGGAGGGAGTCCAGGGAAGTTTTCCTGTGGGCAGAGGGTATTGAAACCCAGAGTAACTCAAGAGCAAAGTGACTAATACTGCCTTCTGTCATGCAAAGTCTATCTCTGAGGCCTAGAGTCCCTGTCTGAAAAAAGAATATTGCTTCACATTAAGTGGGAATCCATCAACATTGGCTGAGTATCTGTTCTGAGCAGATAATGGTCAAAGGTGAGTGATCATATTCTTCAGTTTACAGCAAGTCACAGGATTATTGTCTGTGTCAATTCTTCACAGCTAAATCAAAGGAAGATTCAAGGGGAAGAGAATTTGGGGGTGGGGTGGGTAGGCAGGAATAAAACAAAGCACATACAGAAAGACCTTTTGCCTGAATGATTTAAGAAATTGTCTTGCACTCTAGCTTTGGTGAGACGGGACAGCTTATATACTTAAACAAAAGCTAATACCCTTTTCTTTGTACACATATGCCTAGGTTGAAGGACCCCTGCCTTCTTCCTTGACATTCTCCTCTCCCAACTCAGCTGAAAACAGCCCCTCAATTTGATATAATTCTCAGGTTAATATGGCTTTGCTTATAGACACTATACTGAAAAAGAAAAAAAAGAACCCCTACCACCCATACAAACAAATAAACACTTTGCTATAGATGCCCTGGACAAAACAGAGACTTTGAATTTTTAGTTTAAAGGACAAAGAGTGGTTGGAGAGTTTCAAAGAGAGGTTCATCTATTAATTAGCATTTTGAAGCCTGTGATCATAGGGAATAACAGCATTCTCAAATCCACAGCCCAGTGAACAGCAGGGTATGATAACAGTCATTTACTTAAGACTAACACTCACTTCAGAAGCTATTTTTCTTTTTCTTTCTTTCTTTCTTTCTTTCTTTCTTTCTTTCTTTCTTTCTTTCTTTCTTTCTTTCTTTCTTTCTTTCTTTCTTTCTTTCTTTCTTTCTTTCTCCTTAGCACCTTCCCCATTTCTAGGTGTGTTTATCTTTTTTCTTTTTGTGTTTCCTCCTAACACCCAAAAAGTGAAATGGGCAGGTAATGGGTTTTCTCTCACTGGAGATTTTTCGGCTGAACTTGTTGGGTAGGTTGTAGTAAGATTCTTTAGGGAGCCTGGATTAGACTATATAATTCTGAGGTCCCATCCCAACTTTAAAATCCAGTGATTCTTTGATTCTATGTTTTATTCTTCCTCTTTGTGTTTGTTGGACTAGACGACCTCTAGAAGTTTCTTCTAATTCTAACTAGTCTCCTTTCTCTTCCTCCCATCTCCCCAAACTTCTTTTAACTGGCTATAATGTGGAATTGAAATCTACTTAATCTACCTTACTGGTGAAATTTTTATATTGTAAATGATTTGTTTAAAAATCAATAGAATTATATTTCACTCAGAAAATTCTAAAGTCATTCTATATTTGGATGTATCTATTGATTTCTTGCCACAGATATCACCTCTTAAGGCAGTCCATTCAATTTTTTGTTGACTATCAATCTAATTGTTAGGAAGTTTTTTCCTGACATCAACTCATTTGCCTTTTTGTGGCTATCACCGGCCCCAGACAAACTGAGACCTGAGAAAGACCTTAGTTAAAAAGGCCAAGGTCTCCCACTGCATCTGGGGCCATCACCAGTCATGCTGACCTATATGTTTCGCCACTGGACTCTGACTCTGGAGGAGAGAGTGAGGCTGATGGCTTAGTGCAGCCCTGCCTCACTTAAGTCCAATTCACTTGCAAGTCAAGACATCACCCTGCTGATGTCATCCATCGTCTTCCAGAAGGAAAGAAAAAAAACAGCAAACAACAACAGCTACCACCCATTGCTGTGCCCAGTTCTGCCCTCCAAGGTCAAAGAGAACATGTCTCATCCCTCTTCTGTGTGGCAGAAATTCACATACTCAAAGAAAGCTGTCACCAAATCTTCCCACCAGCATTCTCTTCTCCTGGTGAAACCTCCACAGTTCTTTCAACAGATTTTCAAATGAAACTGATATAAGGATGTTCACCAGTTTATTTGTTCTCCTCTAGATCTTCTCTGGGTCTGCTAGCCAGTCCAGTGGATGGAGTGCCAGGCCTCTAGTCTGGAGGTTCAAATCTAGCCTCATACACTTACTAGCTACACGACCCTGGACAAGTCACTTATCTCTGTTTGCCTCAGTTTCCTCATCTGTAAAATGAGGTGGAGAAGGAGATGGCAAACCACTCCAGTATCTTTGCCAAGAAAACCCCAAATGGAGTCACAAAGAGTCAGATGTGACTGAAAACAACCAAACAACAGATCGTCTTTGGCTTATTAATGTTCTTCTTAAACTGTAGTTCTCAGACATGAGAACAATGCTCTAGATGCAGTCCGACCAAGGCAAAGTGCAGAGAGACTATTACTATCTTATTACCAAAAGCCATACATGTAAGGATTGAATGACATATCTGTAATGTGTTTCTCACAGTTCCTGGCACATTGTAGGCACTTAATAAATGTTTGCTTCTACCTGCACCTCCTCCTTTAATGAAACCTAAGATCACATCAGCCCTTTCATCTTCCCAGCCACATAGTTATCATCATACTGAGCTTGTAGACCACTAAAACTGCCGTATCTATTTTTTTGGGGGCCAATCCATTGTCTATGTCTCAACCATCCTATGCTTGTGAACTCAACTATGACTTTGCATTTATCTTTGCTGCATTTTGTCTTCTTACATTCAATCCAATGCTCTAGCCTGCCAAGATCTTGTTGGATTCAGACCTGAGGTATCAGTGTGGGGTTATGGTGGGAGTAGTTGAATTCAGTCAAAGGGCCAGTCAGTAACATCTTGTATTTTTGAAGAGGACCAATGACATCATGGTTAATGTTTTTGACTTGCTTGTCAACTGGATTTAAATGAGGCAGAGTTGCACAAAGTGTCAGACTCACTCTCTCTTCCTGAGTCGTTAAATCCAGTGGTGGGACAAAAGTCAAGATGACTAGAGAGGGCCCAGGATTCGGTGGATGACCTGAGTGTCTTTGATGCCTGACCATCCTCTAAGCCAGGCCTGTACAACCTGTGGCCCGCCGAAGGATTTCAGGCTGCCCAGGAAAAATTAACAACCTCTACATTTTTCATGGGCCTCCCAAAATCCTTTGGTGTGCCGCAAACAACCCATGGGCCACAGGTTGTGCAGGCCCGCTCTAAGCTCTCCACAGCACCTGCTTTTAGCGTCCTTCATGGCTGTTTGAATAAATTGTTCTCATCTACCCATTCTGCTAGGAAAAGTCTCCACATGCTCACAATGACATTCCCTTAACTCATTAATGGGTTTGAGGCTTGTCTGTTACCCTCAACCTGATTCAGCCCATCTACTGAGAAGGTTTACCAGGGTGTGGCTTCTGGGCATGTTACACCTTCTTAATGAACTAAAAAGTGTTTTCATTTTTGAATTGATTTGGTTTAAATTGGGGAACATGGCCTGAGTGTGGTAAGTGGTCTGTTAAGTATCAGGCTCATTTAGAAGAGATGGTATTTTGAGTGCAATCTATACTAGATATTAATTAGAATTTCTGCTACCCTTTAAAAATAATCTTGGACTTAAAAAATTATTGGCCCCTCTCCTTGTAGTCACACATATAATCAACCATACATGAACCAAATCTTTATCTTTGTTTTCTCTCTAAAAATGTTAATTTTCTTCAATACTTTTCAGTCATTCCCCACATCCAGCCCCTCATTTAGCCTTTCCAGTTCTTACCCACCTTTTAAAAATCAAGCTTAAATGCTACTTGCTCCAGAAAGTGCTCCTTGATTCCCCAAGTAAGAAGTCATCAGAACTATCTTGAATCACTTTTATTCCCTTTTGGCATTTTCCTTTATATTATTGTCACTTGTGTACTTCTTTTCTTCTAGATTGTAGCTCCATGAGAGCAGGAACTATCTTACTTCATCTTTTTATCCACAGATCTTTGCATGTGGTAAAAAACAACAGCAATGAGTTAGATTTGTTGAATGAATGAATGAGTCATTTAGAGGGAATCTTGATCCTGATTTGGTCATACTTTGAAAAGCAGCCATATTTATTTCTATGGCATTGAACTGGAAATAAAAACTTTAAACTCTCACAAAACCCACTGAATTTTGATCTGTCTTGTTTTCGTTGTGTTCAGCAACGGCACAGTTAGGGAATTTCCACTATAAAATGGCATTGTCTCATACTCATTCTTCATGGCAAGCAAATCATCATTGTCATAAGCATTCCTTCTCCCTAGGGGTTGTTATTCCCCTGATTCTGCTCCCTGTGGATTCCCCTTTGGCTTTGACCTCTTTCTCAATCCACATCTTTTTCCTGCCTGCTATCTGTATGTATCAAGATAATAGATTTAGACCTCATAGATCATCTAATCCAACCTCTTCATTTTGAATATGAAGAAGGCAAAGTTCCAAGAGTTAAATGAATTTGCCAAAGGTCAGAGAAGCAGCAGAGCTAGGATTTGAACCCCTATCTATTGGCTCCAAATCCAATGGTCTTTCCATGGTTCCTGGTATCCCACCAATTGATGACTTTAAGATTTTTAACTTTGTACTGAGCTCAAACTATGTCAGCCTTCTCTTGTTCTGGCCTTTGTAAGCTACTCCCTAGTCCTCAGAACACTCTGGTTTTCTCCTACTACTTCAGGGGATCCTGGGACATAATGAACTTGAATTAACTGAAACTTTTCACATCATGAGAGAATCAAACTTCTGTATTAGTTAAAAGTTAGATGTCTTTGGAGTGAAATAATTCTAACTACACAGACTGTCATTTGACTGTCATTTTCAAACAAGTAAAGCAGTACAAATATCTCTATTTCAGATGAGCAAACATTGAAGAAGATGGCACATTCTTGCCAGGATACTGCAAGGTGATATTTAAATCCACAAGATTCAAGTCTCCTGTAATAGATGTTGTCTTCCTTCTGCATGTGATGCTTTCCACTTGTCCGTGTCTTGTCCATCTTTCAGTACCCAACTCACTCCTCACCTTTTTCATGGAGTTTTGTTCACCATCTTGCCTCTCCTTTCTGATCTCTCCTTCCTTTGATCTCCTCCACCACTTGCTAGCTGTAGTATTATTTTGATACTATGTATGGTCTCATATATGTAATTTACGTATTTCACATATGTGTATCTTACTTTCTTCATTAGATTGTAAACTCCTTTTTTTTAAGAGTAGGGCTTTTTTATCTTATACTTGGTACTTAGCATAGAAGCTGTGCACTTAAGGGATGGTACTCAATATAAATTTCCAGAATGAATAAATGAATGAAAAAAATGAATGAATTAAAATACTAAAGTATTATTCTGAATAAAGGTAATGTTTGTTTCCCAAATGCAATTTGTATAAAACCTCTGTATAGAAAGTAATCATGCTCTTAATGCTATGCATAGATAAGGAAGAGAAAGACAAATAAAGGGATAAATGACCAATAATAAAAAATGAATTTAAATATTTTTGAATGCAAAGGACTGTTAAATAAGCCTTTCACAGGCTTATTTATAAAATTTATTTTATAATTATTTTAAGCCTATATCTATCTATCTATCTATCTATCTATCTTTCTTTCTTTCTTTCTATTTATTTTTTTTTCATTTAGAAGAGATGGTATTTTGAGTGCAATCTATACTAGGTATTATGCTATATTCTGAATGATATACTAATGTCATATTCAGAAATTTTCTTTTATTCCTAATTTCAATCATGTTATCTGAATTATTTTTAAGGACTCTCTAACCTTGTATTCCTTCTGTTCTTTTTAAAATGAAAGATCCTTTCCTATTCCTTCAATGCAACAAATGTCCTCTCAATATTTAACTTTTTGTACCTTGATGAAACAGACTCTCTCTGTATCTCTCTTTGAAATCTCTCTCTCTCTATCACCATTACTCCATTTCTATCTCTCTGTCTCTCCAACTCTCTCTATGTCTGTCTCTCTGTCTGTCTCTGGATTAGATGAAGGACAATATCTATGATTTCATTGGTATAGGGAGCTACTCAGTTAAGGAAACTCCTATCAAAATCAATCTGCATCATCTGTGTGACTGATAGTCACAGAACAGCCCAGTGCCTTAAGAGGTTAGATAACTTGTTCAAGGTCAATCAGGCTGTATGTGTTAGAAGGGACTTGAATGCATGTCTTCCTGGCTTTGAGGCTGACTTTCTTTCCACTATGCAACATGGCATATCTGTATATTTATATATTTAAAATAGTCAGTCACAGGGGAAAAGCTTTTTAAAAATTATTTGGCATCACTTTAGATGACAGTGTCATCTAAAGCAAAGGCTTGGTTTTGTTAGTATCTTTCCTTCATATCTTTCTAAGTAATTATAACTTGACAAAGAATAAATAGTAATCATGCATCTTCAATTCAGAAGTGCACAATTAGAAAGGGAGCAGGAGTACTTTCGCTTATCTATGGGTTCTGTGGACATCTGCCATCCTGGCATTCTAAATCAACTAATAAGCCCTAGAGAAAAAATGAGGAAGCAGAAGGTTGGGAGAAAACTGGTAAGAAGGGAAAAAATCAGTCAGGCCCCTCTCCATCTCAACACTGGTAGGTGATTTTAGTGTAAGGGTAAGTTTTGGAGGAATTCTAGTGGGAAAATTTATCTATCCAAGGAGTTATTTTCAAATATGAATATCCTAAATTACATATATAAATACAGTATCCTACTTTCTTCAAATCAGTTGGGTTCACTCTTCAAAACTCTGATAAAGTAAACAAAAACAGTTGTGCGAATAGTTCATTAAAATTAGATTTTTCTTTTTAAAAATATTTGATCTATAATTGAAAAGAGAATGCATTAAAGATCAAATAAAACCAAGATTATGTTCCCCTTTAGAATAAATGAAATATAACACAGAATCAGCAGTGAAGCCTATTCTTCTCAGTTCAATTCAATTCCATTCAATGCAATAAGTATTAGGTACCTACCCTATGTCAGGTGCCAGGCACAAAAGAATATATGTTACATAGTCACCGCTCTCATGGAGCTTATGATCTAATGGACAGGAAGGAAGGAAGGAAAGCACTTTATTAAGTATCTATTACATGTTAGGCACTGTGCTAAACTCTTTAGAATTGTGATCTTATTTGATCTTTATAACCACCCAGGGACATAATTTCTATTATTATCCCAATTTTACAGATGAGTAAACTGAGGCAGACAGCAGTTAAGTGACTTGCTCAAGATCATACAACTAATAAATATCTGAAGCTGAATTTAAATTCTAGGCCCAGAACTCTATCTACTGTATTACCTAGCTGCCCTTAGTTCAAATCCAGTCTTAGAACCTCACTTAGAACTTTTGTCTGCCTCAGATTTCTTAACTGTAAAATTGGGATAATTATAGCACCTACCTCCTAAGATTGTTTTGAAGACCAATTGAGATAATATTTGCAAAGTTCTTAGAACATGCCTGTCACCTTGTTGTTGTTCAGTCATATCTGACTCTTTGTTGGCCCCATTTGGGGTTTTCTTGGCAGAAATACTGGAGTGGTTTGCCATTTCCTCCTCCAGCTTATTTTACAGATGAGGAAAATGAGGCAAACAGGATTAAGTGACTTGCTCAGGGTCACACAGCTAGTAAGCCTCCAATCTGAGGCTGGATTTGAACTCAGAAAGATGAAACTTCCTGATTCTAGACCTGGCACTGTATCTACTGCATCACCTAACTCCCCAAGGCACCTAGTAAGCACTATATAAATGTTAGCTACTATTATTATTCCTGACTCTAGGTCCAGTGTAACAAAGAAATCGGAAGGGGCAAAACTTAATGGTAGGAGTACTCTTAACACCTGATTTGAGCTTTGCAGAAGTGTAGAGACTTCAACAGCCCAAAGGTAGAGAGGAGGGGCTTGTTCATTCCAGCTATGGGGCATAGTGGGAGCAAATGTGTGTAGAGAGGACAGGAAGAGTTTAAGGAGGCTGAGGTTAGTGCGGTTTAGCTTCGATGCAGACTACATGAAAGGGAAGTATTATGAGGTGAGGCTGGGATATTCCTATCCTATCATAGCTTCAGTATGTGAGACTAGATTTCAGGAAGTCATTTACCTATCTTATAGTATCATCCATGAAAGTGACTGTTGAAGGATGCGGTGAAACCATTTCCTCTGCAGCCTCTGGAAAGTTGGATGAAGCAGCCACTCCATTCTAGTGCAATTTATAAAGAAACAATCAGCTTATTCTCAGCAATACAACAATCCAAGACAACTCTGAAGGACTTATGATGAAAAATGCTATCCATCCCCAGAGAAAAAAACTGATGGTGTCTGCATACAGATTGAAGTATATTTTTTTTACTTTATTTTTCTTGAGGTTTTTTTTGTCTATATTTCTTTCACAACATGACTATTATGGATAAGTTTTGCATGACTACATACATATAACCTATATCAAATTGCTTGCCTTCTCAATGAGGGGAAGCGGGGAGGGAGGAAGGAGAGAATTTGGAACTCAAAACAAAATGTTAAAAATTGTTTTTACATATAATTGGGGAAAAATAAAATACTAAATAAAAGCAAAAAAAAATCAGCTCTAGTTATTACTGCTCATTCAACTTAGCAAGCACGTATCAAGCACTGGCTGTGTTAGGCACTGTGTTATGTGCCAGAGATACAAACGCAAAAACATAAAAATAACCAGTGGCCTCAAGGAGCTTACAATTTACCAAGGAAAACAAACCACACCAACCCACCATGCTGCTGGAGCCAACAAACTGGTGACCTTTTTAGTGCTGCTCTAGCCACATGCCTGGAATCACTCTGAATCACTCTTTTTACTAATGTCTTTTCTTGGTTGAGCCTTGTTGTTTCGTTGGTGTAGGGGACTGCTACTATGAACACACCCTTTTGTAGATTGGCGGTTGCAGTCGGGAGCTGTTCTGCACTTAATAACCCAAGTTCTTTGGGGAACATTGAGAAGTTACCTGATCACAGGGTGACCCAGCCAGCCTTTGTCAGAGAGAATATTAGAACCCAAATCTACTTGGTTGAGGCCAGTTCTCTGTCCACTACACCCTTCCTAAATTGCTTTAATAAGCATTAACATGGTTAATTAACAAAAAATAAACTTATCTTGGCAGATTCCGTTAATCTTCCTTTAAGAATTCTCTATGGTGTTTGTTCTCGATGCCTTGCCCACTTTCTTCCCACTTGATGTGGCCCTTCTACGCTGAAGGATTACTTTAGTCCCAGCAGGGAATTATTAGAATAGAAAGCTGATTAAATGTTCTACCCAAGTATAAAAATTGTTAGGACAAGGGGGGACAATTGTATGGACAAATAAATCTATTTTCAGAGCAGCTCCTTCTCTTAAGAACAATGAGCATCTGAAAAATGGACACAGGCAGCGATGTGCTGGTAAACATTTAACAACTGGCTCTTCCAAAAAACAAAAAAGAGACCAATCGCACATTTTAAAATATAATCTTCATTGTTAATGTTTTGTATCACTTAAATTTAGACTTTCAAGAAAACAATAAATCTAGTCTTCATTTGTAGCATTTGCTGATTTCGTAAATGTTCACACTGAAAATGTAACAGTGGTTCTCCCAGCACAGCCCATTGACCAGAATTAAATATATTTACAAAGGGATGATGAACCCAGTATATATAAGGCCATTTGCTAAGTAAGCTATTTGGTATGTTGACTGTGCTTTTGTAGCATTTGTGAAATTGGGACAGGAAGAATTTGATATTTAACATAAAATGAATGTTAAGAATATGCTATATTCTGGTACTTGTGGGCTTTGTAAGGAAATAATATTACTTAAATACTTACAGAGAAAATTCTGTTTAAATATAGTTGACATCTATTTATGTTCATTGTTCATATCAATGTAATAAATACGGCCTCCCTAGTCTCACTAAGCAGCAGAATATAGATTTTTCCCTAAAAAATCTTTGAAAATGGAAAGAATCCTGTTGTGTTACCTAGTCGATGGATACAAAAGAAGGAAGAGAAGGAAAAAAAAAGTTTTGCACAGTTTGATACCACCCTTGGGAGAGGGGTGAAAAAAGAACAGTGAAATGCAAACACAGCCTTCTTTTCTCTATGACAAAACTTAATTACATTCATTTTCTTTCCAAATATTCCACCTTAATTTCCTCTTTGGGCAACATTTAATATCTGAGGCCTGTATACACACAGACAAAAAATATATCTGAACAATTGTGATTATGAGTGTTGTGTTAACAGCTACTGCTGTTCTATCAAAACTGTGAACAGAGAATGGGTATTAATTAATGGGAGACATTACTAGGCGGGAAAAGTTGAGAGAGTATTCAATACACTGTCAAAACAGTAAGTGAATTCTATAGAAAGGGTGTTCACATATCTGACAAAAATCGATCCTGAAACTTTGCTTTTTCATTTTTTTGCTTAGAAACAATCCTACCAGACTCTCACTTACTAATCTTTCAACAGCTCAGAATAACAGTGTTTATGGCATGAAAATCAAATTTATTTTAGTACTAGTGAGATCAACAAAGGCATTGTGAATTGGGGCAGAAAAGAGAGACACAGGTACATAATTTGGCTGCCTACTTAAACTATCTCATTTTTACTGGGTAGGATCAAAGACCCCCAAAACTGAGTAAATAGGATTTGAAATAAATTAGGTCAATATTTGAGTTAAATACAACGTATTTGAAAGAAATACTTCACCATATTAAGGATTTCTTAAAGTGATACCTTTGAGTACCACCCTCTATAAATGTGTATTTGAAATCTCTGGAGGGAAAATATTAGGCCTACTGTCACATCCAACTATATACACAATTTAGATCTCAGAAAATTATTCACAAAGATCATTCAGTATTCACTGAATGGTGCAAAGGTTATTCTCTCCTAGGGCAGAATGAAGAATAACGAAGAAAGTGTGGAAACAGCATAAGACTTGGAGTTAGAGAACTCCAGTTCAAATCCTGGTTCTTCCATTTACTAGCACTATGACTTTCAGTAAGTCCATTAAGCATTTATTAAATACCTACTGTGTCTCTGGCTCTGTGCTAAGCATTTGGATTTTTTTTAAAAAAGGCAAAAGACAGTTCCTACTCTCAAGGAGCTCACAGTCAAATGGGGGAGACAACATGAAAACAAATACGTACAAAAAAGATATATACAGAATAAATCGGAAATAATTAATAGAGGAAGTCATTAGCATTAAGGAGGATCAGGAAAGGTTTCTTATAGAACATGGGATTTTAGCTGGGACTTGGTAAGAAGTAAAAGTATTCCAGCCAGACCTGGAATCTAGAGAAGGGGTGTCTTATTCAAGGAACAGCAATGAAGCCAATGCTACTGGATGGTAGATTAGAGGGAAGTAAGGTGTAAGATTGGAAAGGTAGAAGGTCAAGTCATAAAGGGCTTTGAATGCCAAATGGAAGATTTTTATTTGATGACAGAGGTGACAGGGAGCCAATGGAGTTTATTGAATGGGAGTGGGTGGGTGAGATGGTCAGATATGTACTTTAGGAAGATTAGCTGAGTGGAGAATGAACTGGTGGGCTGGGGATGGATTTGGTGGGAACTTTGGGCTCCAAATCTGTGATCTCATGATCTCACGATCGAATAAACAAGAAGGATTTTGGCTCAATATCAAGAAGCATAATCATTGTTTTCTGAAAATAGAATGAAGTGCTGCTTTGTGAGTCAGTGAGCTTTCTATTCACCGGCAATGCTTAAGCAAAAGTTGAATGACCAGTTGTCAGGAACGCTATGAAATGATTTCTGTTTTGGATGAGGGTTTGGATTAGATGAATTTCAAATTCTTTCAAAGTCTGAGTCCATGTTTTTTATGAATTTGTGGAGGTGTTTTGAAATAGCCCCCAAAAATGAAGAAAGAAGGAGGAAGAGGAGAAAGGGAAAGAAGAGGGGAAGGAGGAGGAAAAGGAAGAGGAGGAAGAAGAGGAAGAAAGGAGAAAAGCAGGAGGAGGCAATGGATGAGGAGGAGACAATGACATCTTGTTTTTCCAACTTCTTTCAAAAATGTAAAGTGACATCGCTAACGGGGTTTGTTAATTCTATCTCCAATGTATTTCAGTTACACACAATTACACACAAATACACACAAGTTTTTTTTTTTTTTTTGCTGTTCAGTAGGACCCAAGCTGAGATAGAGAGTAGGGAGTAAGGGAATAAATCCCAAACTGTCCCCAACCCCCTTTGTCACAGAACCATCTGTTGGTTCTTTGGCTGAAGGCATTTATTACCCTTGTTAGCATAACATCCTCTCTGGGGTTCCATGTACAGCTTCCACTTACAAGATGAAAATATTTTAACCTCTGTAATCTTAAAGTGAATTCAAGTCAATTTGATTCAGTTAAACAAAATCAAATATATTGTGCACAATTATTATGTGCAAAGCATTGGGAATACTTTGATAATTCAGTGGATTTGTGACCTCATCAATGTAGATACTGCCTCCAATTCAAGCCATCCAAGACTTCTCATTCTTTGTGAAATTTTTCCACTCTTTCGTTCTTAACTATTGTCACGGACCCCTTCTAAAAATAATGCTTGCAGAAGGTTTTAAAATGCTAGCTATTATTAAAATAAGACGGTGCCAGTCCAGGAGTCAGGAAATCTCATTTTCTTGAGTTCAAATCTAGCCTCAGATACTTACTAGCTGTGTAATCCTGGGTAAGTCACTTCAACCTGTTTGTCTCAATTTCTTCATCTGTAAAAGGAGCCAGAGAAGGAAACGTCAAGCTACTCTAGTATCTTTGCCAAGAAAACCCCAAATTGGGTCATGAAGAGTCAAACCTTACTGAACAACAACAATAACAAATTATTAAAGGAAAATACATGTAATTACAAAGGAAGCCATTTATATTGAAATACATTTATTAATTTTTTTAAGTTCACAGAACCCAGGTTGTGGTCTTACTATAGATCTTTAGACATTTCATGAATATCACTAGAGTACAAAATAATAGCTGTCTGTTAGTTTTTCCTTACTGTCATTATATCACTAGCCCAATTTCCATTTTTGGTCATAAATCCTTAATAATATCTTTATATCACTTATCTTGCTGATTACTACTGGTGATGCTGTGAACTGGTCCAATCAGAATAGAAAACAATTTGAAACTATAATAGAAAATTAATTGAACTGTACATATCCTTTGATTCTCTGAAACTTACCGGGTCTCTACCACAGGAAGATCAAAGACAGAGGGAAAATGTCCCATACATACAAAAATATGTATAGCAACACTATTTTTACATTTTCAAAAAAAACTGGAAAACAAATGAGTGCTGGGGGAATTGAGGAATGCTGAACACATTGTAGTATATGAATATAATTGAATATTGTTGGGATATAAGAAATAATAAGTAAAAAATTCAGAGAAACTTGAGAAGATTTTATGGACTCAGTCAGAGTCAAGTAAGCAAAACCAAGAGAACAATTTGTGTGTTGTTCAGTAGTTTTTTAGCTGTGTCCAACTCTTTGTGACCTTATTCGGAGTTTTCTTGTCAAAGATAATGAAATGGCTTACCATTTACTTCTCCAGCTCATTTTACAGATGAGGAAACTGAGGCAAACTGGGTTAAGTGACTTGCCTAGGGTCACACAGCTAATAAGTTTCTGAGGCCGGATTTAAACTCACAAAGATGGGTCTTCCTGACTCCAAGTCTGGTACTCTATCCACTGAGTAACCTATTTACTGACAATGATATATAAAAAATCAATTGAAGGATGCCAGAATTCATTGAGATTTTGTATAGATGGTAAAGTATAAAAAAGGAGTTAGAAGTTATTGATGCTTTTCAGATGACTTTTTCAATAGTAATAAGGTCTTTGGTGTTTTTTTTAAGCACTTGATACTCTCTTCTCTTCCAAATATTTTGAGACTTTCTCCCTTGGTGCCCTAACTGGGAATTCAAATTAAAAAATGAAATTGTCCCTGACCCAAAGGATCTTATGATCTACTGCAGAGAAACTTAGCAGGTCAACCAGTCTGTTCCCTATTACAGGTCTTGAGAGATTAGGGCACAGGAAAGGTATATCCTGATGAGAAGACAGGGAGAAGAAAGGAAAGCAAGCAGAAGAGATGAAAAGGCCCAGAGCAAAGTATGATGTCTGGGCATGTGGAATAATGGGCAGAACTCTAGGCCTGGATTCACTCTGAATTTTTTCAAGAGTGGGGAACCTGCAGCCCTGAGGCCACATGTGGCCCTTTGACTGAGGGCCACACTTGAGGTCCTAGAGAGTGATACGTGTCCTTGAGGCTACAGTTTCCCCGCCTGTGATATAGCTTCACCTCTCTGGGCTGCAGTTTTCTCATCTGTCATGTAAGGATAAATATTTACGTTTGCAGTCCATCCTTTTTCAAATCTATGCTCCCTTAATCTCCTGGCCTGTACTTCCAAGACGCCTGACATCTGATTTCAACAGATAAATGCTGCCTCTCTGCTTGCACTCTCCTTGTAGCTTTTGATTGATAAACTTAAGCATGTAAAATAAAGAGCAAATGAGATCAGCTATGTCATCGTCGTACATCCTCAGTTAGCTGAGCATGCCTGGTGCCTTTGCATTCTAGTAATCTGCCATTTAGTTGCAGCAGTTTACAACCAACTCAGCCAAATATGACGACCGCCTGAAGGCTGTCAATTTCTACATCAGTGATCCCTAAGACGTGTATTGCAGGCCATACCATAATTCTTCATTATTAAGAAGCAGATCCTCATGTGGCCTTGTGTAATGTGAGGCAATATAAAACCCATCAAAAATACAGAGCTGCTCAGAACTTCCTTTAAGTGGGATGTGGAATCTTTTTCGGTAGAAGAAGCTCTGGAAGGTGAGAAATCTAAAAGAAACTTGGATCATCTGCAATTAACTTTAGAAGCTATGTCAATTGTAAGAGTGTGTTTTGATTCAAAGATAGAGATTCCAATATCTTCAATGGCAATTTTAGGTTCAGGACCATCGGAGGCCTCATTTCGCAGAAAACAGACTCAATATGAATATGTCCCCTCTCTGAATCTATCAATGTAGCGGAATCCATGATGAATGCACAATGTCTCTTGACGGAGTTTGCTAATCTTGCTGAATGATAGAGAGGAGCTGAGACGTTGACAATTGTCCACTTGTTTTAAGCTGATACCAGGAACTCATTTTCATCTATGTCCTATTCAGGGGATTGTTATGAAAATGCTGACCTACAGTATACGGTTGCTAGGAGAAATAGCTAATAAAAATGATTGTGAAGCACTTTGAGATAGAAAGTGCTGTGTAAATGCTGAATGATAATAATACTTGGGTCTCTAGAGGAGGGAGGCTAGTCATAAATACATGAAATTAGAACCATAGACTCACAATTAGCACAATAATGCTAAGCATTTGAGGCAAACTAGGTATTTAAATATCTTATTCAAATAATTCCTTTTTAAAATGTATATACATCTAGATTTTAAATATGTTGATGCTTGCTTTTCATATATAACACAAAAAATTAACAGTAGATAAAACAAAGCATAAAATAACTCTGGGCATTTTCACTGGTTGTCCACCATGCCTAGCATTCTCTGTCTTCTGGCTTCCCTGGATTTCTTCAATTCATAGTTAAAATTCCACCTTCTACAGGAAGCCTTCCTGATCCATCTTGATTTTAGTGACTTCCTTCTGTTGGTTATTTCTGATTTATTCTCTCTCTACAGCTTGTGTGTATATACCTCTTTGCACGTTACATACCCCATTACTTTGTGAGCTGCTTGAGAACAAGGACTCTCTTTTGCCTTTCTTTGTATTCCCAATGCCTCTTAGTAACATGTCTGGCACTTAATAAATAAGAGGCCCTTAAATGTTTGGGCAGGTGCAGTAGATAGAGCACCAGCTCTGGAGTGAGGAAAACCTGAGTTCAAATCCAACCTCAGACACTTACTAATTGTGTGACCCTGGGTAAGTCACTTAACCCTGTTTGCCTCAGTTCCTCATCTGTATAATGAGCTGGAGAAGGAAATAACAAACCACTCCAGTATCTCTCCCTAAATGGAATTGCAGAAAATTGGACTGAAAGGCCTCAATAACAACTTAAATGTTTATTTGGCTGAGTATGGTTTAATCTTTTCAACTGATCTTTATAAGGACCTTAAAGATTTACATAGAGAACATATTCACTCTATTTACTGTTTTCCACCCATCACTATCATAAAATTGTAAAATTATTGTTCATTTTTTATTTTCAAAGAGGACCAATGACATCACGGGGTGGTGTCTTGACTTGCATATGCATTGTGTTTAAATGAGGCAGAGTGCCACAAAGTCATCATCCTCACTCTCCCCCAGAGTCATTGAAGTCCAGTGGCAGGACAGCAGTCCAGATGACTGTTGATGATCCAGGATGCAGTGGACGACCTTGGCATCTTTGATGTCTGACCGAGCTTTAACTGCTCCACAGAAACTGTGTTAGCCATCTTCATGACCATTTGAACAAATTGCTTTCATTCACTCATTCTTTGGGGGGAATCTTCTCATGCTGGGAGTAGACCTTCCCTTAACTCACCGATGGGTTTGAGGCCTGTCAATTACCCTCAACCTGGTTTAGCCTGACTGCTGAGAAGTGATACTGGGATATGGCTGCTGGGTATGCTGCAGCTTCGTGGAGCCACAGGTGAGAGTTGGGTGAAAGTGGACACCAAACATAGATGAGTAGCCCTGAAAAAGCCTTGGCAAGCCCTCCCACCATAGGTGCTAGTCCTCCCTGAGCATCCATACACCCTATTGCAAAAAGCTGCAATATGGGGAAGATGATCTTTAAAAACAAGCATACTTTATGGAATTGCAGTGTCATACCTTTTGGTTTTAAGATGATAATGGAGAGAGAAAAAGAAATATTTGATATAAAGTTAGCTATTATTTAGTAATTAATACAAATTCAAACTATAGTCTTATGGAATTCAGGTCTGTAGATGAGACTAAATTACAGGGTGCCCTGAGTAGGTATCTGGAAGGGATAAACCTTTTCCATTTTAGGAAATGTTTGGGAATATGACTTAAGGTCATTTTCATCAAAGAAGGAATGAGGACTCTATGTGATTTATTAAAATGTTCATCCAAGAATAAACTAAGATATTAACCTAATCATTAATGAATATTTTTTTGTACTCTTTACTTCCGCTCATCAATAGACCAGGGATTCCCAGATGCTTATGGCTTTGAGAGCAATCAATGAATCCACTTACTCACCATGTCCCTTCCATTTTAGGGACCTCCATCTTCGAGGTTTGTGAAAGAGATGGTGGGGACAAGGGGCACAGCAACAGCCTGGTCACCAGAGACACTGATGATGATACTGATGTTCCTTTGAGATACAATTAGACAATTTGTATTCTTGTCTAAGGATAATACCTGTACTGTATTATATTAACTGTGCCTATGTCAGTTACTATTCTAAATGGACAATTAGGTGACATGCTAAATATATGAGCACTATTGAGATCAGAGATCATGTCTTATCTAAACGTTGAATGAGGGAATATAACAGGCCAGAGTTTTATCCTAGACCACAGAGTAAAGAGACAGTTTCCAAAATTTTACATTTACATTTTTAGCTCTTCTTTGAGATTGGACACTTTAAAAAATGCCCTATCAATCCAAATGAAACACAACACTTTTACCAAATCTACTTTGAAATCTTAGGATAATAAACATAACAAAAATCAAATCAAAACTGTTTGATGTGAATGTAAAAGTCATTTTACCTTTCTAATCTTATTTCCCATTATTCTATTCTCCATATCTATAATTCAGCCAAACTAGTCCCCTGAATGTTCTGGTTGCCATCCAGCTATAATGCTCATACTGTTTTCTCTTACTAGAATACCCTCTTTCACTATCTTGTACTGCTGATCTCCTACCCATCCTTAAAATCCCAAATAGAATATACCTAGTTTCAGAAAGTTGTCTGATTTCTCTATTGGTGATGGCTATAGCTTTCCTATTGTAAATAAAACTTTAATGTACTTGTCATATAATTTTATGTGTTAAAGTGTTTGCATCTTATCCCTTACTAGGCTGTGAGCTCCATTGGGTAGGGACCAGGTCTTAGCTAAACTTTTGCATTTACTTGAGTGCTTATCACAATCCACTGTACACAGTAAATGCTTAATAATATTTGTTGAATGAATGGATGGAGTGAATGTTGAGGGATGCAGAAAGCCTTTTGAAAACATGGACTGGGTTTCAATGCATAGGATTTTCTAGTGAGGGAAGGGTATTTAAAGTGGGAAAAGAGTCATGTAATGATGTGAGTTTGTTCTTAGACTTGGGATGCTCTAGAAACAATTGTACAGCTGGCTATATCACTGACTTTTCCCCTCCTTTTCTCAAATGATGTTTCCCAGGAGATGGCAAAGCTTATTCCCTTTCCTGCATCCCTTCCCTAGTTTCTTCTTTAAACAGGTTGTATTTCTAACAGGCATTCAGGAACATTTTTTCAATCACATGCTTCCCAACCACTGCCATGTGGTTGACTTGGATTTTCATCTTTAATGCCTGTCTCAGAGGTTGAATTTTAAATGCTGCTGTAGCTGGATGAAAATTCCCAGAAAACAAACAAACAAACAAAAAACCTTTCATGCCACAGCTTTGACATACTATTTGTTTGTCAGATGAAGACCAGTTTCCAACTAAGAGTCCTTCAACATTTCAAGGGGAAGGAAGCAGAAAAATGGCATCTGGGAGTTGTATTTTATGATTAAATTCCCACAACAGCTTATTTCATATCAAAGTTGGAAGGGGCAGAGGGGAAGACAGATACAATCTTCTCAACACACACATGCATGCATGCATGCTTCTGCACATGGTCACAAAGTTGTAAAATCAAAAAAAGCCATGTGAGCTAGCATCCTTAGGGAACCACTAGCAATAGGAGACAGAATATGATGTCCTGGACTGATTGGTATGGTGAAACACATAAGAAATAATGAGGTCATGTCACATTCAAGGATGACTCACCAGTGTTTGTTTAAATGGTTAAGTTTATATGCATATTTGCAATAGTATTTTCTGGCTTGTCTGTAAAAGAGTCAGAGGGATCTTTGGCAGTTACAGGGGGAAAAAAAAGAAAGAAAGAAGAAACAAACAAACAAACAAATCAAAAAACCCACCCAGCCTTTCTCAACATAATGGCCCTATTTTAGTTAACATGTTGTCAGTCTTTAATGACTAGTGGTGTAACAGCTGGTTTTGATGTCATTTCTTTTGAGGCCACTAGATTACAAGCAGTTTATTGCATTCTTCTTCCCAGACTGCTCCCTGGATACAGCCTAAAGTCAAGAGGTTAAAGGTCTAAAGCCATAAGCTAAAGGATTTGTCATCATTTAACAGGTCACTTGTTGCTATGTACTATGCAAACTAGAAATTTTTAAGAAAACCTTTCAGAATGATTTAATATGTACTATATTTTTGGATCTCAGTGGGAAAGAATTGAGCCTATCCAGTGATGAGATGAAAAACCAAAGAGTAAATGTTTATGTATGTTTGTACATATGTATTATATTTATATATGTACATTATATATAATATGCAGGTATGTGCTTATACATATATATCTTTATATAGATACATATGTACATGTGCTTGAACATAGGGTGATACTATTATTTCATCTCAGCGGTCTGAAAAACATAAATATGGATCTACACTTAGCAATCTCTGTACATTGTCCTCTGTAGAAGACACATTAAAGCGATAGTGTGGCTTTGAAGGATCTCTAGGTAATACATCCAAATCTAAAGGCAAGAGGGGACAAAGGACGGGGTTAGACAACCCACAGAGGGCATTAAAGGTCACCAAGCTCTATTGTTTGCTCAGGACTGACTTGTAACTTTTCAGTCAATCAGAGTCTGACAGTCCAGCTATGTTGTACCAGCCAAGGGCCGTCTTTGTTCAGGGGTGGAATCATGCTTTGAAGGCAGGACTTGGCAAAACAGGAAGGCAGGAAACCCAGAAGAGAATAGATGTGATAGAGGTACTATTGCCCTCCCTTTCCAAGCCTCACTAGTGTGTGTGTGTGTGTGTGTGTGTGTGTGTGTGTGTGTGTGTGTGTGTATGTATTCTGCAATCTTCACCCTCTATGCCTACCCTCCAAATCTGAAAGAGACAGAACTACCTTTCTGCTAATTCAGACTTACTTCATGTCACTGTACCGACTTGAGGCAACTCTTCTATTTTCTGCCTTCAAAATACAAGCCAACTGCAATTTTCAGCTCCCAATGAAATGCTGTAAATAGAAATTTGGAGAAGTTCCCAGATCATTTGGAGTCTTTTGAGCCCACTGCTCTTCTCTAGCATTACCATTCTGGACTTTACATCAAGATGGCGACGTTATGGAGTTAGTTCAGTCACACCCCATTTCCTGTGTAGCTGTTGCCCTCTAGAGACTCTAACAAGAAAAAGAGAGCACATAAAATGAGTCAGATGGCTAGCTGCCAGGATGCATTATATTGTTGGTTTTTCCTTCACAAACTTTCCAGTAGTATTTAATCTTCCAATTTTCAACTCATTTTTTAATTCTTTTATCTTGTCCTTATCATTTCTGCAAATGTTTGAGTGAAAGGGAAAAAAATGAAAACAGATAAGTCCAAATAGTTTTCCAAACTGCAAACACGTAAGTGCCGCTATCTGGAAAATTTTGAATAATCTGTATGTGGTTCTCTGAGTTCTGAAGAAAAGGGAACATCTTCAGATTCTGGCATACTTGCTTTAAAGTTTCTGAGCCTTTGTTGACATGGCGCTTGATTTGCAAGGTAGTTGGGTAGAGTTTTTGCTTCCAGATGTCATCTATGTGGAGTGTTAGCTTACACAGTTTCAGGATTTATGTTCTAAAGTAATTAAGAAGGTTCAAAAGAATTGGTTTATGAATTAGTAATATCGTAATGGATTTTTTTCTCCCGCTTGCCCCAAGACATCTGGGACACCGGATATCATGATAGAAAGGATATCAGCAGAGAGACTTTTGATTAGCGGTGGTCCAGGTTAAGTAACAAAACTGAGAAATAACTGACAGATGACCAAGTGTTCCATTGGTTTTCTTGAAATGTCAAGAAATCTGGAGGAAGGACCCATAGTATCCTGTGGAGGATTTACAGTGGTCATGAAGAAATGTCATACAGATTGAGAAACCATGGTTGAGTTGGGACTAATACTATTGGAAAATCCACATTAATGATATCAGAGAACCATTAAAGTATCTAAGTATTTGGGACATAGTTAAAATCTCATTCAATTGAAATAATATAACAAAATTTTTTTTCTGTACTAAGGCATGAGTTAAGTGACATGATCATCTGTTAAAAATATTTCTTATATGATAAGTAATCCAGTGCAACAAAGGTTTTCTCTTAGCAGGCTGCTAGGTGCTGCAGTGGTTAGAATGTTGGGCCTGGAGTCAGGAAGACCCTGAGTTTAAATCCAGCCTCAGAAACTTCCTAACTGTGCGATACTAAGCAAGACACTTAACCTCTATTTGCCTTGGTTTCCCCAACTATCAAATGGGGATAATAATAATAGCACCTATTTCCAAGGGTTGTTGTGAGGATAGCACAGTGCCTGAAATATAATAGGTATTTAACAAATGCCTTCCTTTCCATTGTGATAGGTGCCATCTATAATTTTGAAAAAAAGATTATTTGTTTATATATCATTTGCACTATATATATGTGTGGGATGGGATGTGAAAGGGAAGAGGGTTTGAAGGGATTAAAGGATGAAGAAAGAGCATCTTCACAACAAAGCATCAAGAACCCTTTAAATCTGCTCACCCCTTCTCAATTTTAAATTTCCTATCTCAAAATTCCTTATCCAGTTCATCGGAAACTGTACTCACAAATTAGCTCAAGTGCCTAGCACTGCAACAAGGAGAAGAGTGAAGATCATGGTGCTCACACAACACTCTTTTTTTTTCCTCCTAACTCACTTCAGCTGTAAAGCCCTTGACTTCAGTTAAGAATTCACTACAGAGGGACCAGGAGTGACTTCTTTCCACAGGCTGAGAATGTGATTTCCAGCAATGTATTCATAATGATGTACATGGAGTCCCCAAACTGCCATTTTAAATAGCTTTTAACACTGGACTAAAGTTTTGACAATATCCTCTTTGTGTGTATGTATGTGTGCATGAATGAATAAATTAGTTTATTACTACCCTTAATCCCACTTAATCCCTTGCTCCTCCATTTCTCATACTCAAATCTTTCTCCTTGGAAAAAGCCTACATCATTTCTTTCTTGCAATTATCACACTAGTCCATATCAGGTTCTAACCTTTAATCTTTCACTCAGGGCTTTCTTTGAGAGGGTAAGTCAGCAGTGGAAAGAACACTAGCCATGGAACCAAAAAACTTGGTTTCTCATCCCACATCTTCCATGGCGTAGCTGTGTGCCTAGACCTTGATTTCCTCCTTGGTAAAGTTGAGGTATTTGACTAGGAGGTCTCCCATAGCTTCACAATCTTGTGCTTTTTTTCTAAAAAAAAAAAAAGAAAAAAAGAAAGAATGAAAAAGAAAAAGAAAAATCATTACATAGTACTTCAATTTCAGTCCCTAGTAGGCACAAGCATTCCCACTGCTTCTGGGATAATTTACATGCAAAAAAATTGGACTTGATTATTTTCATCTAATTCCCTAAATCTCACGGGGTCAGCTAAAGAGAAATACGAGGCATGTCTAGTCAACTAGATGTCCTTTCTTCAGAAGTTGGTTCCTCCATATTATGCCATGTGATTATTCCAGGGTTAGACTATTACTGAGATAATAGGTACAAATGAAATCATATTTGTAAAGTGCTTAGCACAGTTCCTGGAGATTAATAAGTGCTTGTTGCTCTCCCTCAACCCCTGCCACACACATACTTCTCACCCCTTCCTGGGGCAGGAGTAAGACTTTATAGATGTGATTGAACCATTGTGGTAATTTCTATTGCTAAGAGTGTTGGAGTAAGCATAGATTAGTAGCAGAATAAGCCTTTCAACTTGCCCATCTTCTCCTGCCCCCAAAACTGGACAGGGGGCAATCATTGCCAATTTGACTGCCTTTCCTGTCCAACCATTGGCCCACCATGGAGCTGCTAATTTCTTCTTCCCTGCTCAGAAAAATGGGGGATCAGTGCAAGTGATACTTTGCACTGCCTGACAAAGCTGCCCCCTGGACCAGAATAGTCTATGGCAAGAGTTACTGTATAAAACAGGTGCCTTTTCCTCTGGTTACAATTGTGCTTATTGTCTCCAAGTCAGACAAGAGCAGTACGCATTTCTAGTCCACAAATGAGAAGCTGTAGTTCCCAAGTGACTATATAAATTCCCAAATCACCCATCCTTATATAAAAAAAAAAAAGACTGCCTACTTTGTTCTAGCAGAGCTTTGTGTGTCTCCCTCAGTGGGAACATGTCAGAGTTTCTATTCAAAGTCCTATTTTTGAGGGATTTGTGGAATTCCTCTGTAAGAATTTATTTGGGGCTCTAACAGATTTAGATCTCCTCCATGTTTAGAATGATATGAATATGAAAGGCATTTACTATTATTTAAAATGTTGCTATTGCATCATTTATTTTAAAAGGCTTTCATTAGATAAAAATGTTAAGCACTGCTCTACACAAAATTTATTTACTTTTTATGTAGGAAAATTTATAGCAATTTTAACCCACCTTGAATTAAACTGTTATATATGTTAACTGTGTTTCATCTACATCTTATTTTTTGGGGGGCAATTATTCTTAAACTCTCACATATCCTCCCTCTTCCCCCCAGACTCAGACCTTCTCCTATTTAGAATTCTGTATTTCACAATCATAGGTAATAAAATTGTGTGAAGTATTCTGTGTCTTTTTCTTTCATAAAAAAACCAAACTAATAAGACTTCATTTTTTAAAGACAATATTAAGGTTTGACCAATCATAAACCAAAGACAGGGAATTCAAAGATATGATCTCATGTGCAAAGAGGTATGCTATTTTTCTTGCTATTGATGGACCACTAGGCCTTGGAACATACATTTAATTTCTTGGGTTCTTTTATTTTTTAATTATTTTTTAAAATTTGTTTTACAAGTGAGCATCATTTTCAATGTGCTTTCAACATTTCTTTGTGCAATTGATGAAGAATGCTATATATTTTTAGTGTTAATCAGCCTTTTCTGGTTTCCTTTATTTCATCTCAATCAAAATGCATGACTCAGACCACCATTGGCAATGAATCAGCAGTAACTTCCTGTTTCCCTGACCAGTTCTGAATAGCTGTGTACCAAGAAAAAGGGAGTGGCCCAAACTATCTCATACAGACCCATATCCTGAATTTCAATGGGAGTAATAAAACTCTCTTTCCTTTTCCTTTCATTTAAAATTTATTTCCTGAACATCATCATTTTTCATCATATTAGTAGCCATTGGAACCCTGGAGGATAGTCATTGCCATGGCAAACATATCATCTGAAGAGTAACTCACAGATCACAAAGATCATGGATCCCAGAATGTTACGGCTGGAAGGGACCTTAGAAACTACTTGATCCGTTCAATGTACAGGAGGGGAAACTGAGACCCAGAGTGGTCAAATGATTTTCCTGAGGTCATACAATTGTTGAATGAATCTTTCATACCTCAGGGAAGGGGAGGATCCAGGAAGTGGGAAAATCTTCAAGTGATGTTTAACCACTTCAATGAACTTGATGAAATTTTACTTGAATAGTGTATATGATTTATTAATTCCGTTCCATTTATTCAACAAACCATTTATTGAACTCCTACATTGTGTTGACCATTATATTAAGCCTCTGCAGAGCTTGTTTATTTGAGTGACAAGGCAGAAACAGAGAGCTAGTAAAATAGTACATGGTAAGTGCACTAACAAGTACATAAGAGCATTAGAGAGTTTCTTGCTACCCAAGTATATAGATGGAGCTGGGATTTCATCATTTTGGATATTCCCTTTAGCAACACAGTGGATAAGCTATCCATCCATCATCCCTTGCCCTCACCAGCCCATCTTCTCTTCATAGCTTACATTTTCCTTTTGACCCTGTTTTTATTAATGTTCATCATAGGTTATATGTTACAGGTTCTAGGTTCTAGTCTGTTCACATCTACCATGTATCTCTCCATTGCCTTACATGGGCTATTTATTTTCAACTCTTTTGAAACTGTCATGTTGCTTATCTTATAGCCATATAGCAACAATAGTAGAATGTTGGTATTAAAAGATTGTTATGTGATTTTGGGTGGAGTTTGCGGTCATTTAAGGAGTTTTAAGATTTCCTGTGGTTAAAAAAGAAGTGCTCTGTGAGGTCTAAGAAGATGACTAATATTGACCAAGGGGATCAGGGAAAGAGTAGTGGAAGGTGGCATTTCATCTGGGCTTTGAAGAAGGGGCAGAAGTGAAATAGGCAAAGAGGGGAAAGGGTGACATTCAGAGCCCAGAGATCAATTTATGAAAAGGCATTAATGTGTGAGAGCACATTGCATGATAAGAGGAGTGAGAAACTAGTACAGAGTTGTCTAATTTGGTTGAAGTGTAGAGTACATGGAAAGGAATAATAGGAAGTAAGGGATAAGGGAAAGATAGCAGATCGTGGAGGATATTGAATCCTGAACCCTGAAGAGTTCCACATAGAGGAATGTGATGCGACTATTCACGAGGAAGATTAGTCTGATGGTGGTAGGAATAATGAATTGGAGAAGGGCAGAAAGTAGAGGCAAGAAGACTTTGATTTAGTCATATTCCTAATAATTTTCCATGTCAATATTTTGAGTTTGTTTCCAAATGTTATTCTTGGATAGAGTTGGAAGGAATATAAACCTACTGAGAGAATATATTGTTTAGGGTTTTTTTGTGACATTGTGTCTCGTACAATACCAATAACCCATATTTCATTTGATCATAGATTTCAATCTAAAAGGGACCTTATGGGGTTACTAAGTCACCCCTGAACCCTCCCCCCTGCATTTTGATGAAAGAACTGCGGAAGAGAGAAATTAAATGACTTGTCTAGGGTCACTCAGCTAGGAAATATCTGAAAAAAAGGATTTGAATCCAAGTTCTCCTGACTACATGTTGTCTCTCACTTTATGCAGTGTCTCTCTTTAGCAGTTAAAGGCTTACTAAGTGTTTTTCTTTCAACACCCCTGGGAGGCAGTGAAAGTATAATTATCTGCATTTTATAGATGAAGAAATTAAGGCTCAGACAAGGTAAGTGATTTGGTCATGGTAACAAAGAAGTCACAGCCAGGACTTAAATTTAGTTCCCTTCTAGGGGTGGGTAACCTGGGGCCTTGAGGCCAAACTTCACAAAACAGTTTGGATTCACAGAACAGTTTGGATTCAGTCAAAGGACTGCCCTTGAGGACCTAGAGGGCCACATATAGCCTCAAGGTCCCAGTTTCCCCACCCCTGATAACCTTAAGTCTTGTGATATAGCCATTGCATTATACTATAGTCAGGGGAGCACTTCGTGATTGTTAGCTACCATATTTTACTGCATAATCATCACAAATTTTATGCCAATTTTTTTTCAAAAAAGTGGAGTGCGACCATTATGTGAAGCTTTTAAAAGTTGTGCTGGTATTACTTCAAAATCATTTATTATTAAACTGTCTTTGTTGCAAGATTAGAATGCATGGAATATTTGTGAATATATGTTAAAATTGAATACTGACGATGTATGAGCACTGAGAATTCTAGGCTCTTGGCTTGCAATGCACGAGAGATAAATGTCTATCCATATACCACTGGTGAATTCATTGCTGCCCTGTTTACCTTTTAAGTGGCTTGACAAACAGAATTACAATACCATGTGATGATTACACAATGAAAGGTTATAAACCAATTTTTGGAATGAAAAAGCAAGGCACAGCAATTATGTGGTGGTGACAATTATGCAGTGAAATCTAGTATCTGGCTTTTACTTAAAGTTTGGCTTTTAGAACCAAAAGCTTGCCAAGAGACAGTACAATTCACTTCCAATAGCCCAGGTGAGTAATATTAAAATAGCTCAATATTTTGAGAATAGAGATTAAACGGACAATTTAAGCACATAGATTATCAAAAAAAAAAATGACTTTAGCCATCAACCCTTAGCTTCAATTTTAGCTTTCAATTTAAAACTCTTTAGATTTTACAGACCCTCAAAACTTTAAACAAAAAAATATAACAAGTAACAAAGTGGACTCATTTCAGTTTCATTGGCTTTTCTAATCATGGAAACCCTGAAAAGTTGGGCATAAGGGTTGGGGGCTGTATAGACCACAAGGTAGCTAGATGGTACAGGATAGATAGAGTATAGAACCTGGAGTTAGAAAGACTCATCTTCATGAGTTCTAATCTGGCCTCAGGTATTTACTAGCTGTGTGACACTGGGCAAGTCACTTAAGCCTGTTTGCTTCAGTTCTTCATCTGTAAAATGAGTGAAAGAAGGAAATGGCAAACCACTCCAGTGTCTTTGCCAAGAAAACCTCAAATGGGGTCAAAAGAGTCGGACATGACTGAATAACAACAATAAACCACAAACAATAATAAACCCAGCAAAAATGCAAGAAAAAGATCTTGTAATCCCCCCCACCAATAAGCTATCAGACCTCAGTTGAAAGCTCTATATAATTCTTCAGGTTTTGAATAATTCACTTTTATTTTCCTGCTAGGATAGGACCTAGGATTCTAAAGGGTAGAACCATTAAGGGTTCTAAAATTTAGGCCTTTAGCTCTTTAATGTCAGGAACTGGGTGACAGCTGGGTAGTGATTGCTTCTTGACACAGGTAGGCAAAAATAGCCCTAATACAAAAAATTTAGCTTAATTCCTGGCCCCACTGTAGCACCTTAGCTATTATCTGCCCAGGACAGTTGGAATTCCAAAGGCCTTCATGAGCACCCTATGACAGTTCCTAAAAACGGTGTATATCTGTGAGCCTTGAATAATCATTTCTCCAATGTTTGGCAAGAAAATGGATGCAATGTGCCTTTCCACATGGATACGGGAAGGAAATATTCCATAATAAGATATGGTAGCTTTATAAGGAAGTTTTGTTTGACCTATCCATGGAAAACAGACAGAAAAGGTCAGATGATAAAGAAGGAAAAAAGGGGTTTTTTCCCCCCCTTGAAGCCATCATTTTTTTTTTGTTTTTGTTTTTTGGCTTTTTTTAGTTTGGCTAGGCAATGGGGTTAAGTGACTTGCCCAGGGTCACACAGCTAGTGAGTATCAAGTGTCTGAGGCTGAATTTGAACTCAGGTCCTCCTGACTCCAGGGTTGGTGCTCTCTCCACTGTGCCGCCTAGCTGCCCCCATCATTTTTCTTAATTAAAAGAAGTTTTTAAAATGTTGAACATTCACATAACACTTTTTAAAGCCTCTTTGCAGATGTTGAGACAAGAGAGTCTTCTAAGAAGTTGACATACTAGTATCAATGAGATACATTTTCTGTTTTTCCAAATATTTGAGTTATAAAGAAGTCTAGGATTATGCCTCTCAGGCTTAACAATGAGAGGAATCACATATGTTTACATATTATAAAGGAAAAAAATGCTGAAATTCCAAGGCAATATAATAATGGAAATTCATTTTATATAGCCACCAACATAGTTTTTGTGTGTAGGAAAAAGTTTTAAATATGATTTTTAATCTTTTTAAGATTCCTGAATTTATTAATATTTCCTTAAATCCCATCATATGAAAAAACCATAACCACGCAGAATAAAGGATATATTTCAATGAGTGTATATTTTGTCTTTTAGTTTAAATTACAATTCTTTGATGCTGTAATAAGCTAAACTCAGAATAATAATAATAGGTGGGACTTATATAACACCTTAAGTTTTGCAAAGCAGTTTACAAATATTGTCTCCCATTTTATACTCACAATAATCTTGGGGAGGCAGGTTCTGTTATTATCCTTATTTTGCAGATGAAGACAATTGAGGCAGATAGACATTCAATGACCTTCCCAGGTTCACACAGCTGGTAAATGTCTAAGGCTGATTTGAACTCAAGTCTTTCTGACTCCAGGTCCAGCACTCTACCCATTTTGCTGCCCCACAAGTGCTAGAGAAGGTTGAGGTGAAAGGGCATTCCAAAGGGAATAGATACAACTAAGAACAGAGTAGTGTGATGATGATTCACATTCACTCTAGAAGAGTGTAAATTAGCTTCTTCAAGTCACCAGGTGCCATTTAGAACAATAAGCAATGCTTGGCAGCTGTGTTACTAGAAAGAGGTTTTGTTGTTGTTATTGTTGTTGTCGTCGTCGTTGTCGCTGTTGTTTTTTAAAGATAAGTTTCTCTCTTGCCCAAGGTGGAAGTGCAGCGGCACTCGGGGTCCCACTCACACTATTGTATGTCATGGAAGCATTGATCTCCTGCTTCTAATCCTGACTGGTTCATCTATATTTAGGCAATTTGGTGATACCCTGATATGGGGGATTCATGATGGGGTTTTTTTCTTAATTTTAAAAAATTTTTTACCCAGTTACACATACAGACAATTTTTAACATTCACTAAAAATATTTTTTTGTTCTGAATTCTCTCTCTCCCTCTCTCACTTACCCCCTCCCCAAAAGTAAGCAATTTAATATAGGTTATATATGTTCAGTCATGCAAAACATATTACCACATTAGTTATGTTGGACTCATCCCGTTTAATACCAAATTTAGTGCATAAATCAGATTGGCTTAGCCCATTGTAGTTTGTAACTCCTGATTTCAGTTGATCCACTTGCCTTGGCCTTCCTGGGTACAGGGACTTTAGGAGTGTGTCACCATGCCCAATGTGAATAGAAAGAGTTAAGACAATCTATGAAGTTGTCTCACATCCAGTTTTATAATGAGAGAATGTGCCTCCATAAAAAAATGTTTATTTTAATGTGATAAACACTCACAAGATGTCTCCTTTTGCAAAAATACTAGCTTTGGTGATAGCATGTTTATGAAGTTTTCTTTCAAAACTTAAATATTTTATTTTACTTTTTCTGTTTCCTTTATTTTTACAAGTCAGAAATATGAAGTTCTAATTCTTTTTTCCCATTTTCTTCCAGAGCATTATTCATATTTTGTCTTATTCTCAGAATAACATCTCCTAAAATAAAACAGACAAAAGCATTTTGGTTTCGCAATTCCCAAACCTGCAGAGTCCTGGGAATTGTGGATGTGGTAATGGACCAGAAATTAAAATCTGCACTGGAAAAAAATGCTGAAAACATAGGAACCTAGGAAGATAAATTGATAATATATGTGAATTAGTTTGGGAATCTGCTGTAAAAGCTATCTTTAAACTATCTACCTTTCTGTTTGGTTAGGCAGTCCTACCAGGTAAGGAGTAGCTTTAAAGAGCTGGGCTTGCTCAAAATACATACATACTGCTGAAATGAAGATAAGTTGTCGTTTCCACTAGGGTTATCCCTTTCTTAGAGGTTTATATGTCAGTAAAAATGAAAGAAATCACCATCTACTTAATTGGTGGAAACTCTTGGCTTCGTAGTGCAAAATTCATTACTGTTCAGATGTTTAATAAGAAAATGTCCTCCCAGCACTCCAAATGGCTTCTGTGCCCATTGCATACAATTTTCTTTTCAAACCATTGATGTGAAATGATTCTATTGACACTAGCTCTTGAAGTAAAACCTTTGGTTTAAGGAAATCATGTCCAACGTTTATCTCAGTTGTCTGAATTTATAAATTTTTATTTATTCTTCATCTATTTTGTATGTGAGTAGAAAAACACAAAGTCAGATCAAACACATGCATAGAATAAAGCTATGGCGTTTAGACCACTTCACAGGGTGTAAGGGGGAGCAGGGGTTTTTGCTTTAATTTGCAATGAAAGTCTCTGATGTAGTTTCCCATCCATAGGCATAGCTGTGAATATGCTTAGTCACTTTTTCAGGGTGCCTAACAATTGTGTTTCTGCCTCAATTTTCTAAGTCTTTGATTTTGTCCGTGTAATTCCTGAATCTGTTTTCTCTCCTCTCCTCTGCTCTATTCTCTCTTCTCTTTTTTCACTATCTTTAGTGGTTGGGTTAACTTTGAGACCAATGGCAGTGACCTGCCTGCTTTGATTTGTGGGTATAGCAGCACCTCTTGGTCATTTGGGGCAAGTATAGGAGGAAAGGAGCTCAGCTGTTAAATTGCTTGAACTGGCCCAGTTTTTATCTCGAGTCAGGTTATGATTCCAATAGTGCCAAGATACCTTATATAGCCTTTCTGAGAGTAAGGGGGGGTCCTCTGTCATTTGAAGTCAATACAGATCACACATCTACCTATTGATCATATTAATCGGGGTCCATCATGTCCAGTGAAAATAGCTTCTGGGATGGAGCAAGGAACTAGGCCACTAGCAGCACCTCTTTGTGCCTCCCATATGGATGGGACATGATTCCAAAGGATTAGCTAACAATTATATGCTCTGAACTGATCAATTCAGTCAATTTACTGTGCAAAGTAAATTGATCCTTCAGAACAAAGGGCTTTGTCAGCAGGGAGCTACCTGAGAAAGCAGCATGCCTGTGTAAACAGTTCTGTCCTTGCCCCAGTGTGGAGTGGCCCTGCGCCATATGGTGCCACTATGAACTTATTAGCTGACGGATTAACTGATCTCAGCATTTGGGATCCCCAGTTTCCAGCTGTGAGAATGATTGATGGGCTAACTACTGCTCCAGTCTTGGAAGTTATTTCCTCCATTTAACAGAGTCAAGAAGACAGAAAATTGCCCCCTTTGTAAATGCTAATCTCACCACTCCTTCGAACACCCAACATAGCAATTTATTCAAGGCAAAGTCTTAAAATTGGTATAGTGCACATCAAATGCATACTAATTAGCAATTTCTTTTGAAGGCTCCATCACTTATTAAGGGTCTCCTTTTCCATATGTTCATCATGCCCCACTTCACCCTTTAATTACAAAACAGCACTTTCTACTAATTGTGAGAAGGTATATTGTGCCCAGAATCTCTATTAAATGCTATACCTTCTAAGGCCTAATTTAGGGTCATGTAGAAGGCACACAGATAAGTAGGCAAAAAAGCTCATAACTGTCATCAGCAATTTTAGGCATATATGGACGCTGTTCAGGAGGGACATCCCACCAAAGATGGCAAATATGGAGCTCTTATCAGTGGTCATGACTATAACATTTGGCAGGAAAATAGGGATATTGTTAGCAAATGGGATCTCTCCAATGTGGAAGGAACCTACATTAATAAAAAAAAAAAGGATGACTTAATGATATGATTTGTGATACACCATTTCATAACCTGTACATTAAGGGGCACTATGGTTTCAATGAAGCTAATACTTTGTCACTGATTTATACTCCTGGTATCTTAAACTGATATACTCTAGCTGTATTAAAGCAAAAAGAAATTTGCAAAAGACACCTGAGTAATAAATATTCCTTATCTTGTCAGTGTTGATGTTTCTTCTTAACCGAAGTTCAATGCTTTTATGCCTTTATGATACCTAGGTAACTCTAACCTTGATTCCAGTTATATACCTGTCATTTATGGGCTATCATCATCAACATCACTGCAGTACAGGAGGATGAAGACATGGTCAGCCTCTTTTCACGGTCCTTTATTGCTGCAGAATCTTATAGATAATTTAGTGATGGTTTTTTGCTAGATGTTCTTGGCAACAGGAGGAAAGACTGCTGAAGGTCCACTGGCCACGTCTGCTGCTCAATGTTACTTGAGCCAAAGGATTCTGGAAGAAAGAAGAGATTCCCAAAATTTGAAATTCAGAACTAATCCATTTGGGGGATTATTCTGTTCTTCCACTATGTGTCTCTAATGTGGAAGGAACTTCCATTGGTCAAGAGCAAACTTGGCTTCACCAGACAAACAGAAAATGAGAGCCTGTGAATATCAGGAGCAAGAGAGATAGTAATTTACCTACAATAATTCAGATGAAATCTGCCTCCAGTTAGAAGGAGGGGATAGATTGGTTCTTAAGATCCAACTCACCTGGGATTTTTAGGCAAGGGGACCACCATGTTGTTAGAGGAGATACACAGAAGGTGACTTGTATTTCATGCTACCTTTGCTCTGTGACAAATTACTGAAGATGCTTCCTATTAATAAGTCTGTTATTCTTTGGGGCACTGTCCTTCATCTTTCTGGCCTGCCCAATATTCCTTTTCAGAGACTGCACCTGTTGAACTGTTTCTCAGCACCTTTGATCTGCTTTCCTGTTGTCATTTCCAAGTTTTGGTCTCACATTTTTATAGTTAGTGCTTCTATGTATTCCCACAAAGTTTTATGATTTTCTATATTATTCTCACATTATATCCATCACATTTTCATTTAATCGGTTTTCATTATCAATGTCACAGATATATGTAGGGAAAAAATTCACATGCTTATCATTTTCCTAAAAAGAACATCCACAAATGGTCATTAATGGAAAGATAAGTACCTTAGGTACACTGTTATATGTAGGTAGCTGTGAATTATTCCAACTGCCATGGAAAATAATTTAGAATTAAACAAACAAAATGAATAAATCAATTAATACCTGATAAATAATCAATTAATACAATTAATATCAATCACTACTGGACATATACTCCAAAGGAGGGAAGAACAAAAAAAATGGTCCAACATACATTAAAATATTCATACCAGTATTATTTTTAGTAGACAAGATTAGAAACAAAATAGGTGGGTGCTCATGATCTTGGGAATGTCAAATTGTCAATCAATGGTAATTTGGTAATGGAATGGTATACAATGGCAAACAGCACATGATGGTAAATACAATGGTAAGGGGAAGTTATCATGAGTAAAGAAAAGATGAACATGTAGAATACAGAGAAATGTGGGAAGATTTGTATGAATTGATGCACCATGAAATAAGCAAAACCAGAAAACAAACAAACTATACAATGTCTAAGATGGTGGAAATTAAAAGAACACTGAAAGGAAGATGAACTGTGAGTAACTAGAGTAACCAATCTTGGCCCCAGAGAACAGATAAAAGATACTTCTCTCTTTTCAGCAGAGGAGCCCCTGGTGGCAGAATGCCTCATACATTCTCAGAGGTGGTCATTGTATCAATTGTTCTGCTAAATCATTTTTCTTTGTTACAAGGGAGTGAGTATTCAGTTCCTAGGGAATACATAGGTTATCAAGGAATGACTGTGATACAAAAAACAAAGGCATTCATCAAACTTTTCTTAGTCATCATAACTAAAAGGACCATAGGAATTAGAGATGGGGAAGACTTAAAGATCTTGTCCAACTTCATATCTTTATGGATGGAGAAACCAAGATTCATAGAGATTAGGTGACTTTCTTTAGATCACACAGGTGGTTGAGAGCAGAGATGAGATTCCAATCTTGATTCCCTGACTGCAAATCTAGGGACCTATCCACTAAATTGGGTGACACCATAGTGCACAGAGCTCTGGGCCTGAAATCAGAATCATCTTCCTGAGTTTAAGTCTGTCCTCAGACACTTACTAGCTGAGTGACCCTGTCATTTGACCCTGTTTACCTCAGTTTCTCATCTGTAAAATGAGCTAGAGAAGAAAATGGCAAACCACTCCAGTATTTTTGCCAAGAAACCCCCAAAAGGGGTCATGAAATTACTGAACAACATCTACTAAACCACATTATTGTCCACCTAAGAGAAGACTGAATGGGAACATGGTAACTTTCTTCCAGTATTTGAAGGGCTGTCATTTGGAAGAGGGATTAGAATTATTGTCTTTGGCTTCAGAAGGTAGAGCCAAGAGCAATGGTTGAAATGACAAAGAAGCAATTATGAGCCTGATATCCAGGGAAAATACTACCCCAAATCAGAGCTGTTCTAATGTGTCAAGGAGGACCCTAAGAGCTAGTATGGTGACTTTTCCTTCTGTGAAGGTATCCAAGTAGAGGCTAGACAATCTAAGTGCTCTGTAGCTACTCATATAATGTTGAGAGATCCAGAGAAGGGGGAATTTATTGGCGGATGTGAACAAATGTTGGGCAGGTTGAGAAGGTAGATGAGCTAGATATGTTCCTCTGGATGGAATGCCCACATTTATGAACTAGTATAATCTGAATAGCTAGCATTTATATAGCACTTTAGGGTCTGCAAAATGCTTGTTGATTATCTCATTTATCTCATTTGATCCTCATAAGAATCCTGTAAGGTAGGTGTTACTATTGTTTTATTTTACAGATGAGGAAATTGAGGCTGAAAAGGTTAAATGCTTTGCCCAATGTCACATAGCTAAAAAGTGTCTAAGATAGGAATTGAACTCAGTTCTTCCTGACTCCTGATCTGGCCCTCTTACCCACTGTGACACCTAGCCTCCATTTGCAGATCCTTTGATGTATTGAACCTGACTGGAGAGGGGAAGGAAGCAAGGTGACCCATTGGGAAATTATTATAATATTCCTGGGGAGAATGGAGAAGAGCCTAGATTAAAGGATACGGGTGACACAGCTGTGATTCATACTAGCTTTAAAAAAAAAAAAAGACATGCTGAACCTTACAAACACTCCCTTCAACCACTATTAGAAAAATGTGGGCGGCTGCCCTCCTCCTCCCCTTCCCCTCAGCTTTCACTTCACAGAAGCCTTGGATATACAAGGAAATGCTACCTCTATATGGCAGAGAGACAGGGTCTGACTCAGGAAATAAAAGCAACTTGGGCTTTTGTATGTAATTGTTTGCCTTCTATGTATCAATTTAGGGGGAAATTCAGAGAGAAGCCTTTCTCTAAGATCAGGATTGTGGAGCAAGCTCCAGCATTTGACAGGTTTCATAGGCAGACCACTTAGAGGTATTATATTAGCTGCAGGAATGGCCTGGACCTAAAACATTCATAGTCTGGAACAGCATAGGTAAAGGAGGCAGCAGTACCCAAATCTGGACTCTGAAGAGTGGCACCTGGGCATACTGTTCCCTCATGGAGACAGTCATTAATTGTAGAAATCCATGAACAGGAAACTGATCAATGCCAATACCATTTTGCAGCAGTACAGTAAAGTACTGTATGAGAGAGAATGAAAGCTGGGAGAGGCCTCCAATGCATCAAGCGTTAGGAGGGACCAATGAGAGGATCCTGGGATCACTTCCTTGCATTTAACTTTATCTCCTAGGTTGGAGCTATTACCCAAGGGAAAAATGGGTTAAAAAATACCATTAATACCTTAAGTTTAAAAAAATACCATTAATCTTGCCTGTATAGGGTTGTAGAGACTACTAATGCATAGGCCAGGGATATGTGGAAACCAGTGGAACCCACCAGAGCTCATATATACATACATACACACACACACACACATATACATATATGTAAGTATGTATATGTGTATGTATGTATGTATGTATGTATGTATGTATGTATGTATGTATGTGTATGTATACCTTTCAACTCAGCTGGGTGACTGAAGTCTTCCTTTTATCCCTTAAGACATGTCCATGCTAGAGTTCTGTTCAAAGTTGCTCCTGATTCTTTCCTCTGGGGCTAAACAGAACAATTTCAATCCTTCTTCCACACTACAGGCCTTCAGCTATTTGAATATAATTATCTATTTGGTCTTCTCCAGGTTGAACATTTCCAGTCCCTTTAACTGACCCTCATATGCAACAGATTTAAAGCCCTTTGGACAATCTCTGGCTTACCAATATCCTTAAACAAAGGTGCTGAGACCTGAACATAATACTCCAGCTGAAGTCTGAGGAGCTCAAGAGTACAATGGGATCATCACCTCCTAATTCCCAGAGACTATGTCTGTCTTGGGCAACTAGGTGTTGAAGTGGATAGAGTGCTGGGCCTGGAGTCAGGAAGACATCTTACTGAGTTCAAATCCAGCCTCAGACACTAACTAATTGTGTGACCCTGGGTAAGTCACTTAACCTTGTTGGCCTCAGTTTCCTCATATGTGAAATGAGCTGGAGAAGGAAGTAGCAAATCAGTATCTTTGCCAACAAAATCCCAAACAAATTTGTGAAGAGTCAGACATGACTGAAAAACAACAACAAAATGTCTTTTAAGCAGGCCAAGATTGCATGAGCTTTTTGGAGCTTCCACATGACATTGATGACAGTTCTTTAAGAAAATGGAACTGCCTCATCCAGTATAACCAATGCATCTTTAGAGCATACTTTCTTTTTTTTTATTAATTTATTTTGAATTATCAACAATCACTTCCATAAGTTTTTGAGTTTTAAATTTTTCTCCCCCTCCTTCCCCACCTCCCTCTTCTATATGGCTCACAATGTGATATAGGCTATACATGCACATTCCTATTAAACATATTTTCACATTAGTGGTGTTGTAAGTAAAAATTAGAACCAATAGGAGAAACCACCAGAAAGAGGAAACAAAACACAACAGAAGAAAACAAAATAGCAAATAGTATGTAGAGCATACTTTCTAAGACAAAATATAAGAAACATGGTCTGAAAAAGGATATTTCTTTTGCAAAGGAGCAAGGCAGCCCAAAAGCTCATACAGCTTGGTCACTCCTAAAATAATGCATTGTTGATGTGCCTATTTTCTTTGTCCAGACCTGTGATTTAATTACTTGTGGATGTCCTTAGAGACAAAACTCATTGATCTGCAATCTATAGTCTTAGTAGCCTGGGGCACAAAAAAAGGTTAAGTGACTTGTTGAGGGTGATGCAGCTAATAAGTGTCAAAAGCAGTATTTGAACCCAGGTCTTCCTGACTCCATTGCTAGCCCGCTATCCACTACACTACACAGGCTAATATAGTGAAATCACAGGTCTAGACCAAACATAACAACAAAACAAAACAGAAGATTTTAAAAAGCCACTATTCTAGCCCAGCACTCATCAGTGCTTGGCACATAGTAGGTGCTTAATAAATGTGTGTTGACCCTGACTCCAAGACTTGCTTGTTTCCTACTTTGATTTTGTCTATGTGCCTGGCTTAAGCCTTCCATTCTCCTGGGTACTTAAATGGGGTTTATGTTGAGTATATATGAGAGAATGCCTATGTGTCCACATGGTAAGGTGAAAGGGATTTATGCTAGTTTGTGGAGATTTGTACAGCGTTTACCCATTCTTGTTCATTGACTTTTCTTTTGAATTGGGGAAATCAGGATCAATATCAATCTTTATTTCTTTATCTCACACTAACTAACAGTAGGGGAAATGTATTTATAGGCAATATTTGCCATAGGTAAGACAATAATATGCATGTGAAAAATAACAAGAATCATAAATAATTTGGAACCTGAAAATATGTACAAAGCATGTTAATAAAACTGTGATTTTGGTGTTTTTTCCACAATAAAAACAAGTGAATAGTGGCAATGAGAAGCTTAAGATAACAAAGATCAGAGTAATGATGTGCTTTATTGATAAGGGTAAGTCTGCTCTAATAAGTAGATAGAAGATTGCACAGACATTGCATAGCAGAGAGAACATTGGACTGGGAGTCAAAAGATACCATTGGATTCCCGGTTTCCACAGATTTCTGGTTGTTGCTTTCCTAGCCTCCACAGCTCTAAATAGACAAGATGAATGCCATTTTCATAAATCTAAGTTTTATGACCTTAGACAAGACACTTCCACATTTGACTGAGAATTTAGGCTCCCTCCTTGGATCCCTGGACTTCTGATTGCCTGGCCATTTATCTCGTTTTCCAGACTGAAACTGAGCATGGCACTTCCAAGACATTTTCATGTCATTCTCCCCTTGTATTGTTCCCCCCAACTTTCCAATTTTAGTTCCTAGAATAGTAATAAAACCAACACTATTTTTGGAAAGGATGTATCCATCAATTGCCCCATGACTCTGATAACCATCCTTCTGACTTGCCCATCCAAAACACTCCTGTCTACCTCAACTATCTATGTGTTATCTTCCTCTATTTAGAATGCAGGATCCTTAATGGAAAGGACTGTATTTTTTTCTAGTATTACTGTCCTCAGCAATTAGCACAATGCCTGGTATATTGAACCTAATAAATGCTATTTCATTCATTTATTCTGGACCTCAGTTTCTTCATCCATAAAATGAAGATGTTGAAAAGTAGGACTCTAGAATATCTTTCATCTCTAACATTTTATGATTCATGTATGTCATTATACCATATTCCCATGTTCCTTATAATCTCAAAATTATAATAATTTATATGATAACTTCATCAATTTAAATTAATTTTGAGTCGTTTTATAATGCTAGTATCTTAGATGTACATAACACTTTGCAATTTAAAAAGTTCTTTTTAGAAACACCTTTGGAACAGAATGAGTAGCAGCTCTACAGAGCTATTGAAACAAATTTTCCACTTAACGCATTGGGGAATAGTTGGTCTTTTAAAAATTTTTGATGTCCATACCTGCGCTTTCATTGGTATTGAGAACTACCAAAGAGGAAACTTCTTCTGACAAAGCAGAAGGTTCCCACTCTGTAGCATGGGGCACTGAATAGTTTAGGATTTGCCTGGAACTCCACAGCTAGGTATGTCGGAAGGAGGATTTGAAATGAGGTTTTCATGACTCTGAGGTTGATTGCCTACACCATAGATGCTTCTACGTCATAAAAGGGTAGAAATAGTGCCTTAATACTTAAAAATGAATAGTTTCATTGCATCTCCACAAGTAGATCTACAAAGGGAAGTCTAGCTGTCGATAGAGTTGCTTTGAATTGCTGGCAATGGAGCAGTCACCATTTTTTAATTCAGATTCTGAACCACCACTACAAAGGTTATATGCCCCCTTGAACAAACATGTTAGTTACATGGATAGACATTAAGATGACCTATACTTCGAAAGTAAAGAAGACTTAGATCCATTTTCATCTACATTTTTAAAAGTGTTTTCTGTCTAAAATTGGTGACATAGGACATAAGCAACACTTTTAACTAGTCATTTTTACAGATGATTTTCTTCATTTTTTAAACTTCCTTTTCTTCTTTCAAATGTTTGTTATGACAGTAACTCCTATCCAAATGAATGGTCCTACTTTTCATTCATTTTAATCGGAACTAGTGTTGAAACATTTAAGAAAAAAAAACTTTTTTGTTTTTCACTGAAATGGAGCTTTGAGGGAAAAACCCATAAAAATTGTGTTATTTTTTGACATTTCAGAACTGTCTGAAAGGATTCAAATGATTCTTTAAAAATAATAATAATGGCAGTTGAACTAACAGCTCATGTGCCAAGTTAAAGCTTGATCTAATTTGAAATGGCCTGAGATTTGAAACCTCAAAAAACCCCCACTATTTGTAATGGAAACTCAGACACAGTGGTCCACAATGGAATCTCTGTCATGGCAGCCAGGTGAGTGGTGATCCTGGAATAAAGAAATGTAATTAAATTGTCTATATCAGGAACAGAGTTGACTAATTATTCATTGGGAACCTTCCAAGTTATCATTTTCTCCCTTATTAGTTCTCACCTTAATCATCTCTAGGTGTTTTATTTTCAGCTGTACCATCGTGCTGATCAAACTCAGTTATTTCTTTTAATTACTAATGCTGTAAAGATGTTGCATCTTTTCCAAGCTCCCTTACAGCCCACTACCAAATCAATTTAGGCATCTCAAAAGCATTTCTAAAATACCAGATGCTCTGTCAGCTGTGCAGAACAATGTGCTAATAATTATATTTCTCTTTCTAACAGCAGATCAAAGCCCGAGAAGAGGTGACATACACCTAGGATATTCAAACTCTGGCTTGAAGGTCAATTGGATCTGTAGACATATGTTGCTGATTTTGTAACATGAAAGCTAGCTAAAAAGAACAGATCAGTGAAATGCATATACTCAGAATCTTAATTTCAGCCCTAACCAAATGTTTACAGAATAGTTTGTAGAAGCTTGCAGTTTCTTGTTATCATACTTTTTGCCAAGCTTGGCAAACCTTTAATAACTATTCTATCAACAACCCACCAGTGATTTGATTTTAGTCTTAAAATGCTTGGATTTTTGTACTTATTGAACAATTTTTAATTGGAGGTACCTGAACCTCTTCTCGATAGGCTGTTACATCGCCTTACGGAAGTGAAGAATGCATTCTCAGCTTGAAATGACAAGAAGCAGTTATGGGGTGGGGGATAAAGGCCCTTTGTCTTAAGCAAGGAAGGGGACAGGGTGATAGGCAGCAGAGTACACCTGACCAAACAAGCATACTTTAAGGTGGGGGCTCTAAGTCATACAGGGAAACATTAACTGTACTCAGTGTTATCTTGAGCTTATGTTATTTTTGCTTAATTTTTTTTAAGGCAATAGGGGTAAGTGATTTGTCCAGGGTCACACACCTAGTAAGTGTCAAGTGTTTGGTCTGAGACGAGATTTGAACTCAGGTCCTCCTGACTTCAGGGCCGGTGCTCTATTTTTGCTTGATTTAACACAAAACATTGGAACATGAATTCAAGTGACATTCAATAGACATTCACTGATTTTTAAAGCATCCTTATCCTCATAACAATTCTGAAAATCATGTGGAAGACTTATTATTCCTGATCATTTTATGACTGTGGAAATTAAGACAAATAAGGATTAAGTGATTTTTTTATACAATCACACAGCTCATTAGTTAATGACTAAGCTACATCTGTAATCTGAATTAATCAATTCAATTTAATTCCACAAACTCTGAAGTACATACTATGTGCTAGGTATTTAGGATATAATGACAAAAGATGAAATAGTACTGGCCCCCTCAAGGAGCTTACGTTATCCTGAGGTGGGAGGGGAAAAGGATAGGGCATAAACACAGATAAATGAGGACAAAGTATATGCAAAAATAATGAAAAGTAACTTTGGGAGTGACAGAGAAAAGAAACAACTGTGCTTAGGTGAGATCAGGAAAGTTTTTCAAGTTTTTTGTGTTTGTATATTTTGGTCATACTATGCATTAAATTCACTACAGGGACAAGCATACTCAGCTAATTTGCTGATTTACATAGACTGTAGTTGTTTGATGGACAACTAGGTTATTAACTCTGAAAGCAGGACTCATGTCTTATTCCTTTGCATATTAATAATGATTAAAATGATCATTCTTTATATTTGTGTCATGCTACAAGGTTTAAAACAGTTTATATATGGTATCTGTCTGCCACAGTGTTGGGCATATACTTATTGCTTGATATACCTTTTTAATCTTTAATTTGAATACTGCTGCATATGGTTATAGACATGTGCATATACATGTATATATGTATATATTAATGAGTATGTATACACATATGGGGCATTGTATACATACATATAGGCATATGTATGCACATGTGTATATATGTGCACACAAATAGTATACACTATATATAGTGTGATTGCATACAGTGTCCATATGTATGTATACACATGTTATACATATAGGCACACTACATACATATGCACATATGCATACCTACTGACTTTCATTACAATAATCCCATGTAGATATTATGATAACTCTAATCTTCTACTTTATAGATAAGAAAACTTAGATGCAGAGATGTGAAGTCCAACCTTGTAGTAACATAACAAGGGTCAAAACTGACACACGAAGGGGCAGCTAGGTGACGCAGTGGATAGAGTACTTGCCCTGAGTTCAAATCCGGCCTCAGACACATAACACTTACTAGCTGTGTGACCCTGGGCAAGTCACTTAACTTCATTGACTAACCAAAAAACCAAAAAACTGACACCACACACTCTAGCTATAGTGCTCCTTCCATTATCCAATGGTGTGTATGTGAGCAAATCCCTATGTACATAGATGTATGTGAATAATCTATGTACACACTGAGAGTATCCTCAATGAAGATAAACTGGCAGGGTTTCCCTGAAAATACTTTACAGAGAACAGCATTTTCATAGTCATGCAAATGACTGAGAGGAATAGAGAATAAAGGTCCCACCTTATTTATTGTTTATTTATTTCAAGAAAGCATTTGATTCAGTCCAGCAAAATGCAGCTTTAAAGGTTCTCTGTCAGGAATTTGTTACTTTTGCTGATGTTAGGAACATACATCCTTGATAGACATAACCATGGGAAGATGAGGAACACCCTTAAGGAAGGATCAGACAAGCAAAATAAGATGAGGAAAAAGAATGCTGTGAGAGTTGAAGGACAAAGTGTGTGTGTGTGTGTGTGTGTGTGTGTGTGTGTGTGTGTGTGTGTGTGTATTTTGTGGGGACAGTTAAATTTCAACAGTCAGTGTTAAATGCTACATAAGGATCAAGGAGAGAAGGATGAAGAAATGGCATTGGATTCAGTAATAAATTTTGAAAGAGTAAAATCAGAGTTTACAAATAGGTTTTGGAGTCAATCAAAAAAAAGGTCTTTATGCAAAGGCAGGAAAATGGGTTGCCAATTAACAATCAGTATTTTCAGCCAAATTGTGACAGGTAGGTGGTACAGTGGATACAGTCTGGAGCTTCAGACTAACCAGGGATCACATGTGTGACCTCCGGAAAGTTAAGAGGGATACTGAAAGACTTAGCTTAAGTAGACGTAGGCCTCATATGTCTGATCAGCAATGCATGTTGTGGTGACTTAGTTGGTCTTGGGACATCTGCCAACTCTGAAGGCCCCTTGCTGCACATTTGTGGGCATTTTATGCACTAAAGATGACTACGACATCATGTCAATACATCCAGAGGCTACCAAGAAGCTTCATCAAGGGAGGCACAGCTCAAGCCTTGGTCTCCTTGGTTATTTAAGTCCAGAGAAAAGCTTTGTCATCTTTCAGGGAAAAAACACACCTAATCCCCTAATCCATGCTAAGTATGTGAGGGGACCAGGGGATGGGAGAAAGTAACCTTGGTAAATAGGTCATATCACACAGGATGAAGTGTTAATGTGTTAACTGGTATAATACTCTGTGACTGCTATTTAAGGTACAAATACCAATCTGATTGAATCAAGAAAGAAACAGCTCCACTGGGTGAGTAAACAGCTTAACTGTCTCTGAGATTTTAAGTAGTCCTACATAGATTTCAGAAAATCAAGTATGGGGATTCAAGAGACTGCAAGAAGGGAAGCTACCAGTGGAAGAAACACCTCATGAGGAATTTTTTTTACTTTTTCTCTCCTCAGTTCCCCACATTGCTTTGAAGTAAGCTTCTGGAGTAGAAAATACTGCATCCATTTGGAATTGGAGCAACATATTTCCTATAGACATGGATACAGAGAGGTCATCGCTCAAGAGAAGAAGTAATTTTGAGAAAAGCAGACCCTAGGAACCCAGCTGCGCCTTCCGCCCAGCAGAGATGCTGCACCTAAGTAGAGAGCTATGTAAGAACTCTATGGAGAAAGGACTTCCAGAACATTTAGCACCAGAAGTTATGAGTTGCTTTCCTCATATGTAGATACTACACATGTGCCTCATTACAACTATACTCTAATTCTGAGCCCATTCTTCCTATGGATGCTGTGCATTTGTTCCTCAGGTATATGGAGGAGGGGAGCTGTTTTGTAACTACTTTTCATATTGTGCCAGCTGAATAAATACCTTTGTTTAGAGTTAATTGAGCCACATGACTGGTTGTTAATTCAAAGAAAACCAGTGGGGGCTCATGAGATATAGTGTTAAGAATGCAAACCCTTAGAGTTAACCAAAACTCAAGGTAGCAGTCACCCTTTAGGGACCCAACCCAGGAGTGTAAGATCAGTCAGTCAAGAAGCATTTATTAAGCACTTACTACAATAGCTAGGAGGTACAGTGGAGAGAACCCTGGGGCCTGGCGTCAGAAAGATTGAAGTTTCTGTCCAGCCTTTGACACTTACTTGCTGTGTGACTCTGGGCAAATCACTTAACCTCTGTCTCAGTTTTTTTTTTTCATTGTAAAATGGAAATAATAATATCACCTACCTCCCAGTGTTGTTGTGAGGATTAAATAAGATGATATTTGTGAAGTACTTAGCATAGTACCTGGCACATTGTAGGTGCTTAATAAATGTGTGTTTCTTTCTACCTACTATGTGCCAAGCTGTGCTAAGCTCTGAGGATACAAAGGAGGGTGAAAGATAGTCTGCATTCTCAGAAGCTTACTTGATATTATGTAAGACAATAATAATAATAATAATAATAATAATAATAATAATAGTGGTAATAATAGTAACTAACATTTATACTGCACTTACTATGTGCCAGGCACTGTGCTAAGAGACTTACAATGATTATTTCATTTGATCCTCACAATACCTTGAGATGTAGGCACTATTATTATTCACAGAGGGTTAATGAATAAGGCCATCAGTTGTTATAGACTCAAATAATCTTGAATAAATCTAATGTATGGTTAAAAGACACCTTGCTGGAATGAAGCCTTTGAGGTGGCATTTTAGTGAGCTAAATAAAATCTTTTAAAAATAATCAACAAATAATAATCACAGTGGGATCTTGTATCCTCCACATCTTTCAGTTAATCATGTGATTGTAAAGAAGTGATCTACCACGGAAAATCACTTGTGAAAGCCTCTTTCTTACTAATTCTCTGTTGAAGATACCTTTGAAATGTATACACATATAAGTAGATGTTGATATTTTCTTAGTTGCTGTTTTAGAATTTAAAAGTCTGAATTTTTTTCCTTGTCTTCCTCTCCCCCCCATCTTTCCCATGCATCTTTCTGTCCCTCTGATACTTTGGGTATTGGGTATTGGTTCCTCAATTGCTTCATAAAATGTATAACACCCAGCATGAATTTCCTTTATTTACACTAGATCCAATCCAAATAATTTCCCATATTTGTTTTCTCTAGTACCATCCTACAACCTCTATAAGCATGCTTGGAATTCTGATGTAAGATTCTAAGTGTTTTTAATATCTATCACAGTAAAAAAAAAATTGTTATTAAAATTTTTCCTGTCTTCTCCGTTTTCCTTCTGTTTATTGTATACTTTCCATTTTTTATCCTCTGTAGGAATGCTTTACATGCCTTTCTTTTATTGAATGCCCATCTGTTTTCATTGATGATCAAGCTCAAGTTTGCATGGTATATCACCTTGGATTGCATCTTGAGCACCTTTGCTCTTTGGAACACATTATTCCATTCTTTTCTTCAGCTTTTGGTGGATACAGAGTGATCTTGTATTCTTTGAATTTATTTTCATTCCTATTTGAAGGTCTTTCTCCTGCTCATTTGCAGAATTTGTTGTTTTTCAATGGAATTGGTAAATTGAAACACTATATGTCTTGGACTTTGCAGCATAATTTTTTTTTCCTGGATCTGTGCAATCATTCAACTGCTACATTATTTTCCATGTTCAGAACTTCTGAGGAGTTTTCTCATGATATTTCTTGATGGTGGTATTCATTATTTTAAAATTCTTGTATTCTATGAGACCTATCATTCTTGAGTTGTTCCTATGCATCTTGTTTTCTAGGTCAATATATTTTGCTTATCACGTTATTGCTTTTTGCTTCTCTTCTTCCAGAATGTCTTTTCCTTCTATATATTTTCATTCAAATACAAAGGGAAAAGAAAAATAGTTAGTTTTTCTTTCTTTGGCTTCTTTGGTAAGATTTGCCAAAATGGATTCCCATTTTTCTATTCTGACAATTATTTTTGCAGTCCAGGCCATGATTTCTTCTTTTATACTTCTTATTTCTCTTTTTAACTATTCAGACACATCCTGTTGTAGGTCCATCTCTTTAGAATCTGTCTAGTTTGATTCCTTTCCCTTTCTTTGCTATATTTAGTCAGAGAATTTGAATTAATTTAGATGACCTGGAGGTTATACTCCCTTCTGTTATTAACATCTTCCCTGTTGGTTATCTGCATGTGCTAAAGGTTTTAAAATGAATTTTCTTCTGCCTTTTCCTCTCATGCTGCTGGAGGAGCTAGCTACCACCAGAAATAACATCATGAGCATCAAAACCAGGAAATTCATGACAAACAGACTTCTGTGATGTAAATAGATGGTTATAGATGTCCATCTTGGAGAGGTCACAGAGTCTAAGATTGACAATCAGGAAAAACTGGTCAAGATGTACAAGATAACTTCAGACGTGGTGACAAACAACAGGCTTTGGCATGATGTATGATTTTTCTCAATTGTGAAGAGAAAAAGGAACCAAAATACAGACTTTCAAGGCATGCTTTGTATGAGAACAAAAAGATATCAAGGAATCAGTGAAAGGAACACAAGAATAGAATGAAAAAAGTCAGGGATACTGCAAAGGTAAATATTAGTGCTGGCAAAAAGAAAGATGATACTCATCTGTGAAGTTAGTATGGATTTTTTTTATCAGAGCATAAATAAAAATGTAAAACCTTTAAAAAAAAAGATAAAGTGAATTTTCTTCCTCCTGGGATTTTTGGTGATTTCAGTTTGTGTTTTTCTCCCCCCACCCACTCCATACCATTTTCCTGCCACTCCCTTTCTGACATCTTTCTCTTTCTTTGATGGCAATTTTCTGGGGGGTTGGACCTCAGAGCTATCTTAGGCTACTGCCGCCCTAGGGAATTCACTTTTCATTGGTTTTATTCTCTGCCCCTGTGACATCTGGGTGGGAACAAGTTAGAATCTGGATGATTTTCCTTTAGGACCGGTGGAATCCCACATACATACTGATGCCCTGCCTCAGTTCCCTCTGTTCATTAGCAGCTGCACTGGCTACACACTATAGTGTGGAGGGTAGGGGATGTAAAGTGGGAAAAGAAATCAGCCGGTAGAGATTGGAGCACCAATAAGGGAATTGCTGAGTGGATCCCCAAGCACAAACTTGGAATTTTGCTGCCTGTCAGAGTGTGAGGGCTGGTGGGAGAGGAGTGCTGAACTAGTATGTTATGGATTAGGGATTAGCCTTCTCTGCTTTAGTTCATTGGTTGTTCCCTCATTAGGGTTTTTGGTGTCTTAGACTGTGAAGACAGCTGTAATTACTTGACTTCTTGCACATAATAATTATTTTGGAGAGGTTTGAGAGGTCGTGAAGATCAGAGAAAATGTCTCATCTGCCATCTTTTTGGTCACATGACCCCCATTTTTATTCTCAAACGTCCTTAGGATAACTTTGCTTATTGAGTCTCTTGCTTAGCTTTCTTCAAATCTGTTTCGCCCTCTACTATTTCTATTTCATGAAGTCATGCTGCTCATAATCTTCAATCATCTCTTTCTATAAGACTTTTCCAAATAAGTTTATAGTTTAATTGTTTGGAAAGTAGGTTGTATTTGCTGCATAAGGCTACTGTTAGGCTCTTTCAGTATCTTACTATGGCAATTAATTTGTACAGGTTAAACTTCTGTATAAAATTGTCTCTATCTTCTTTCTTCTAGATAGATCCCATTTTTCATCATCAGTAACTTGTTTGAATTGGTCTGTTTAAGTTATTTCATTATTTCTTCATTTTTACTATTTACTCTGAGCACATTTTGATCATTTCTCTAATAAATCAGTGAGAAGTCTATGTATACCAGAACAACTTATTAGGGATTGACTCCCATATCAGTGATGAGTTACTTCTTGTCAAAATGGATCAATTTCATTTATGTGATGTTATTTGGTGTTTGTCGTAGATGATGCCTAGAAATTCTTGAAGAAAGTATTCATGAAATGGAGACATGACGATTCCATATAGATTACTAGCCTGGCTCATCTGGTTCCTTTTTCCTGACCCATAATTTCCCATATATTTCTCATCAACCTCACCTAATCCTACTTTTGTACTAGAGTCACTGAGTATTAAAATATATGTTGATTTAATTTGGAGGATCTGATTACTTTCTTTGTAGATTTTTTCTGTTTTTCTTTTACCTTTGCAGGAGTTATTGGTGCATAACCTGAAATTACATTTATAGTGGTCTTTTTGCAAATGCTTAATCATGAGCACTGCAATGCTAAATGACCAAATGTCCCACAAAATCATGTTTCTTATTGCCCTTGGGTGTGTGATTAAAACAACTCCACCAACTCCTTTATTTGCTTCTCTGAGGAGAAACTGTGAGGCATCCATCAATTTAGCTGCAATTTCCATTTTTCTTTTTGGTTTCATTTATAGCAAGAATGTCAAGAATGGTATGATTCAGTTCCTCCAAGAAAACGACCACTCACTGCTCATTGGACAAGGACCTCACATTTAAGGAATCAAGAGTTAGATTATAGTTTATGGATGATCTAAAAACTATGTCATTCTTAGCACCTTCTGTTCCCTTTTCTCTAACTTTGTCACATTCATTGAAGAGGACTGAGGGCCATTTTGTATTTTTCTTCGGTTCATGGATTTTTTGGCCAAAGAATGTACCACACTAATGGCCAACCTGCTGCGGATGAGTCTTTTTGTACTTACCTAGGCAGGTACTCAGAAGCAGACTTGGCCTGTTTCCCAGACTATACTCAAAGCCTTTCCAGCATGGTAGGAACTGCCAGAGCTTTCTTTCCACTGACATAGCTTTCAAGAATTCAGTCACTCCTAAGCAATTCAATGAAGCATCTGAAGAAGATTCTATGGAGGTCCTGATTTTATACACATACACACACATATGTATGTACACACATATACACATGCACATATATGTGTATACACATGTGCATTTATGTGTGTGTTTTTATATGTGTATAGACATGGATATGGTTATGTAGTTCAGTCATTTCAGTCATGTCTAACTCTTCATGACCTCATTTGGGGTTTTCAAGGCAAAGATACTGGGGTGGTTTGCCATTTCCTTCTCTTAGTCATTTTACAGATGAAAAAAAAAACTGAGGCAAACAGAGTTAAGTGACTTGCCTAGGGTCACATAGCTAGTAAGTGTGTGAGGACAGATTTGAACTCAGGTCTTCCTGACTCCAGGCCTGGTGCTCTATGCACTGCACCAAGTGGATACCGTAGACAGAGAGATAGAGATAGCTAGAGACAAAAGTTTTCAATGCCACAGAGATTATTAGGTTGAGCTGGAATTATTAGCTACACACAAAATTTTGTTCTCATTTTATCCTTTTTTTCAAATGTTATATTGATTTTAATTGTTGCTCTAATTCATCTGGTCTGACTACCTTTTTAGCCTTATTTCATATTGTTCCACTTCTTTCTTTTTAGCTTCTAGCCAAAATGGATTCCTAGGTCTTTCCATATTTCATTATATATTGTCCCTCTTCTCCAGGCATTTGCCACCGTGTCCTTTATGCTTGTCCTGCAGTCCCTCCGCATGTCTGCCTGTTGAGATCCTGCATTCTGATGGCTGCTTTGGCAATAGTTCTCAAGTAATCATTTATGTCCTCCATATTATGATATATGAAAGACAACAACGTGCAGCAGATAAGGAGCTATGAGCCATTTTTCCATTTAGCTGTAACATCTTCATGTCTTCTGGTGGGAAGGAAAGAGTGCTGGATAGAAGAATAAAGATAAAAAAAGAACTTGTCATACTAAAACATTGGGCTGAATCTAATCAGATGAAATCAAATAGGGATAACTATCAAGTTTTATTGGTCTGGACCTGCAATAGTCATGCTTTGGTTTGAAAATTACCTTTAAGGGAGAAGTATGACTAGATTGAAGAAAAAATTTAAATCTGTGAGTTTTAGTAGATCACAAGCTCATTATCAATCAGTAGTATAAGGAAGCCAGAAAAAAAGTGCTTGACAGCAATCATCAAAACTGCTTGGTACTGGCTAAGAAATAGGGAGGTGGATCAGTGGAATAGGTTAAATATGCAAGACACAGTAGTCAATGACTACAGTAATCTATTATTTGATAAACCCAAAGACCCCAGAAAAAACTGCATGAAAAGAGCATGGCAGAAACTAGGCATAGACCCAAATCTCACACCATACACCAAAATAAAGTCAAAATGGGTTTATGACTTAGATATAAAGGCTGATACCATAAGTAAACTGGGAGAACAAGGAATAGTTTACCTATCAGATCTATGGAGAACAGAAGAATTCATGACCAAACAGGAGATAGAGAACATTATGAAAAGCAAAATGGATATTTCTGATTACATTAAATTGAAAAGTTTTTGCACAAACAAAGCCAATGCAACTAAGATTAGAAGGAAGGTAGAAAATTGGGAAAGAATTTTTACAACCAGTCTCTCTGATAAAGCCTCATTTCTAAAATATATAGAGAATTAAGACAAATTTATAAGAACACAAGCCATTCCCCAATTGATAAATGGTCAAAGGATATGAACAGACAGTTCTCAGATGAAGAAATTAAAGCCATCTACGGTCATATGAAAAACTGCTCTAAGTCATTATTGATTAGAGAAATGCAAATCAAAACAACTCTGAGGTACATCACACCTATCAGATTGGCCAACATGACAGGACAGGAAAATGATAAATGTTGGAGAGGATGTGGGAAAATTGGAACACTAATACATTGTTGGTGGAGTTGTGAAATGATCCAACCATTTTGGAGAACAATTTGGAACTATGCCCAAAGGGCTACAAAAATGTGCATACCCTTTGATCCAGCAATAGCACTTCTAGGGCTATATCCCAAAGAGATCAAACAAATGGGAAAAGGACCCACATGTACAAAAATATTCATAGCAGCTCTTTTTGTGGTGGCAAAGAATTGGAAATTGAGAGGATGCCCATCCATTGGGGAATGGCTGAGCAAGTTGTGGTATATGAATGTAATGGAATATTATTGTGCAATAAGAAATGATGAACAAGCTGACTTCAGAAAAACCTGGAAAGACTTATATGGTCTGATGCTGAGTGAAGTGAGCAGAACCAAGAAGACTTTGTACACAATAACAGCCATGTTATGCAATGACTAAGAATGTTAAACTGAACCCTTCTTAGCATTACAAGGATCTAAGACATCTCTAGATGCCTCAGGATGGAAAATGCTGTCTACATCCAAAGAAAGAACTATGGAAGTCAAATCGCTATCACTTATTTTTACCTTCTGTTGAGTTTTGTTTCATCTTTCTGTTGGTTCCTCCTATTGGTTTTAATTTTTACTTACAACTTCACTAATGTGAAAATATGTTGAATGGGTATGTAAATGTAAAGCCTATATCAGATTGTGGGCTGTTTTGGGGAGGGTGGTGGGGAGGAAGGGGGAGAAAAATTTTCAACTCAAAAGCATATGGAAGTGATTGTTGATAAATCAAAATAAATTAGTAAAAAAAAAAAAAAAGAAAAAAGTGCTTGAACTGTATTAGGAGAGAAATCTTGTCCAGAATGAGGTTGCTAATAGGCCCAGTTTCTCTTCCCAGGTCAGATCATATCTGGAAATTAGTGTTCACTTCTGGTAGCTACATTGTGTGAATAATAGTGACATTTTATGATTACGGAACTCCAGATCAAACTATAAAAAGTTTTTTGGAAGGGCCTGGGGATAATTCACCTGGAGAAAAGAAGACTAGAAGCAGGGGTGGGGAATCTATGGCCTTAAGGCCATGTGTGGCCTCTAGGCCACAGGTTGCCCACCTCTGGGCCACTAGTATAAGTGGTAGGTAGGTATAATAGCTAGCATTTAATTATTTGGGTTTAGGTTTCACCTGCTTGGTCTCAGAAGACAGAGATTAGAGCAATGGAGAGAAATTGAAGGAAGAAAGATTTGGCTCAACATGAAAAAAACTTCCTCAGGATTAGAGCTATTCAAAAGTGGAATGGTAGGCTTGGGAGGCAGTTGATTTCCTTTCTTTAGCAATTTTCAGACAAAGGATGATTGGGCATGTGCTAGAGATGGTGTCAGGGATATTCTTAGTTAGGTAAGCCTGGACTTGATGACTTCTGAAGTCCTTCCAACTCTGAGCTTCTGTGATTTCAGTTTACTTTACAGAGAATGAGTCAGTATAGATATGCTCCAGTTCTCATAGTAGGATATCAACTTTCAATCATCTGACAAAGATCTCACATGTACCATGATAACAGTTAAAATGTTGCAAACATTGTATATGACTGTATAAAAAAAGAAGAAGAAGCATGATTCTTAGAACATTATTTTGCCATGGTCACTTATGCTTCTTATTGCTGCCAAAATTGTTCTCTGTACCATCAAAAGGTCAGTTTATTGGAACAAAAGTAATAATCAATACTAAAATAGAAAGAATAAAAATTATAAGAAGGTATGGAATGCCAGAAAAATAGCTAAAATCTGACCTATTTAAATGATGTGTCAGTGCTCCTCTTCTCAAGAGGAGGCAGTTAGGAGGTACAGTAAATAGAGTCAACCTAGAGTCAGGAATACCCCAGTTCAAAACTGGCCTCAGATATCTACTACTGTGTGATCCTGGGCAAATGATTTAACCTCTATTTTCCTCAGCTTCCTCAACTGTAAAATGGGAATTATAATAGCACCCATTATTATATAGCATCTCACATGACTATTGTTAGCATCAAGTGAGATATTTGTAAAGCACTTAGCATAGTGCCTAACACATAGTACGCACTTAATAAATGCTTATTCCCTTCCTTATTACAAATTAAAGTTACTGATGATATACAGGACTTCTTTTGTTTTGACAAGTATCTAATATTTTTTAACATCTCAATTATTTATTTATTCATTCATTCATTCATTCATTTATTTTAAACATTCTTCCTTTTTAAATTTTGTATTCCAAATCCTCTCCCTCCTTCCCTCCCTTACTCCCACCCACTGAGAAGGCAAGCAATATAATATCAATTGTACATGTGAAATCATGCAAAATATGTCTTCATATTAGTCGTAATTTCCAAAAGAAACAAGAAAAATAAATAATGTGAGAATATTATACTTCAATTTGCACCCAAGTTCATCAAATCTCTCTCTGGTGGTAGATAGCATTTTTCCATTATGAATACTTTGAAACTGTCTTGGATCATTGCATTTATCAGAGTAGGCAAGTCTTTCCTGGTTCGTTATCATTACAACATTGCTATTATTGTGCACAATGATCTCCTGGTTCTTTTCATTTCACTTTGCATCAGTTCATATAAGCCTTGTCATTTTTTTTTCCCTGAAACCACCCCCTCCCTTGCTATTTCTTATAGCATAATAGCACTCCATCACAATCATATGACACAATTTGTTCAGCCATTCCCCAAATGAAGGGCAGGCCCTCAGTTTCCAATTCTTTGCCACCACAAAAACATAAAAGCTGCTACAAATAATTTTCTACACATAAGTCCTCTTTCCTTTTCTTCAATCTCTTTGAGATACAGACAGTGGTAGTATTGCTGGGTCAAAAAGGGCATGCATGGTTTTATGGTCCTTTGGAAATAGGTCAAAATTGTTTTTCAGAATGGTTGGGCCAGTTCACTACTCCATGAGCAGCTGATTAATATACCTATTTTTCCCTCATCCCCTTCATCATTTGTCATTTTTAATAGGTATGAGTAGTACTTCAGAGTTGTTTAAATTTTCATTTTGCTAATTAATAGTGATTTAGAGGATTTTTTTGTGACTATTGTTAGCTTTGACTTCTTCTTCTGGAAACTGCTTATGTCCTTTGACCATTTATCCATTGAGGAATGTTTTTATTTTTATAAATTTGACTCAATTCTGTAGTCAGTATATATTTGAAAAATGAGGCCTTTATCAAAGAAACTTGCCATAAATTTTTTTTGATATTATTTCATTGTCAACTGTATATAGCATAATGAGTTTTCCTGATCATCACTTTTAATTAGGTCTATTTTTGCTTTTGCTTTGTCTGAGATTAGGATTGCTACCCCTGCTGATTTTACTTCTGCTGGGACATATTAGATTCTATTCTGCCCCTTTACGTTAACTCTGTGTGTCTTTTTCAAGTATGTCTCTTGTAAACATTTTGCTGGATTCTGGTTTCTAATCCATTTTGCTGTCCACTTCTGTTTTATGAATAAGCTCATCCCATTCACCTTCAGAGTTATGATTACTAACTGTGTATTTCCCTCCATCCCATTTTCTTCTGTTTCTTCTCTTTTGATCCTGTCCCTCCTCAAAAGTTTATTTTACTTCTAATCGCTGCCTCCATTAATCTACCCTCCCTTCAGCCCACCCAGCCTCTTCTCTTATCTTCTTCCCCTCAATTTCTCTATTGGGTAAGTTGCATTTCTATACACAACTGAATGTGTATGTATGTGTATACACACACACACACACACACACACACATATTCTTCCCTCTTTGGACCAATTCCAATGAGAGTGAGGTTCAAGTATTGCCTGTCCTTTCATACCATTTGAGGATGTGTTTATCAGAGAATGATTGACTGATATTGATTTAAAACACAGCAGTAATAAAGAATAATGGAAGCATAACAGGTATCCTTTTAATTCTTCTATGCATGGGCCAAAAAAATAAAAACCACTAGGGTGCGTGTGCATACAAATCTATGAGAACTTTGGTAGGTAGGTAATAGGGTAGTACCACACAGGATACCAGAGATAAAGGATGTTCTTAAATGGTGACAGTGGTGGTGAACAAATGTCAGCGATTGGTAGCTAGGATAAACAGTGGGTGGAAGATCAAAGAGAGTATAGATTTCAGAGAGGAAGAAGAGGGCACAAGACTAGCCCTAGAATCTTCAATAGTAGCATGGCTGGAAGGTACTTTACCAGTTGAGTTTGAGGTTGATATGTTATGCAACCACTTGTAGGGAGGAAAGAACAATAGTCATGGGATGGTTGACCATATAGTGGCTTGGATAAGATAATTGTTATGTGGAAGGCCATATAAGTACACATGTACACTGTATAGGATAACTTAAAAGGCTGACCACAAGCCAGAGCAGTGTTATTGATTTTGTGCCAAAGGAAACAGCACATATAAACTTCAGATGCGGCAAGAACTGATCAAGCCTGACCAAAGAAGAAATACGATGGCTGTTACCTCTGATCCAATGTCATAGCCTCCTGGGAGGCCAAAATATGTACCAACTTCTTCTCTGTTCTTTACATACCCTTTATCAAAATTGTATTGTGTTAAGGCTTTGGTGGCACTGATTGCTTATAGGAGTTCAGGGAACTCCTATGTTGAGAAATATAAACCTGATCCTGTATACTTCAGAAGATAGGAATATAGCCCGAATTAGTCAATGATGATAATGATGATGATGATGATGACAGAGAAGTCTTCAAGGTTGAACCCAGTCTGTTAGTCTCCATTTTTTGAACCACAGATTACAGAAAATGATTTCTTTGTTCTGAGTTTACAAAGTTGCCCCTTTTTTCTTCTTTAGTGCATAGTGCTCTTGGCCTCTTTGGATAAGATAATTGCAATTCCCAAGCAATTCTAAAAAATAAAATTCTTGGCCTGAGCTGCAATTAGAACATGTGTTATAATAGACTTGGAAAAGTCCTTAGAGACTAGATTTTAAACCACCTAATTTTACAAATGAGGAAACTGAGGTCCAGAGAGTGACCTGCCCATAATTACATAGTTAAAGAGACATAATTAGGTAGAGGGGACTGGTATTTTGCCACAGGGCACTGAAATTTAAAAGGCATCAACTGAAATTCCACTCTTTCAATGATATAGAAACAACTGATCTTAGCATCTTGTTAGACATAACTACTTGAAATAGGAAGCTCTCAAAGATGAGGATGTTATATTATTATTATTAAAGGTGCAGGAACAGTATACATATACATGCTATGTCAGTGTTAGAGGTGAGAATAGCCCTCCACTACTCCCATACCTCCCACCAGTGACTGCCTCCCTGCTACTGTCATCCCATCTTCTTACTGGCCAAGGCCAATTCACCTTCCCTCTTCCAGTGGTAGTTATCTGAGTAACAGCCTTACAGTATTTTGGGACCTCTGTCTGTATACCAAGAAGTGGTATCTTGGAGGCTCTTCCTTTCCACTCGTGAATTTGTCAAAAAAGCTCAATTGAAGGTATGTTTCATGCTGTTTCCTCCTGGTGCATTTCGAGATGCTTTTCCTAGGTTTAAAAACTGCTATTTACAGCTCTGCATAACTAGTGAATGGCACAGCTGAGACCCGAGCCCAGGTGTTTTGACTCCAATTTCAATGTCCTTTTTAACTACACTATGTTTCCTCTCACATCATCATCATCATCATCATCATCATCATCATCATCATCATCATCTCTCTGTCTCTGTCACTCTTCCACACACAAACACACATGCACACACACACACACACACACACACACAACACACACACACACACAATATACATAAATCCCATTGAAAAAAAGCAAGATTTTAGTATCTGGTGTTCAATCCATCAACCAGCATTAGTCAGTCAGTCAAATGTTTATTAAATACCCACTATGTGATAGACAGTGGCATTAAAAGTGCCTTCTATGTGCTAGGCAATGTACTAGGCACTAGAAATAGGAATTAAAAAGTGAGACAGACCTTGCCATGAAGGAGATTATATTCTAAAAGGGAGTGTGGCAGGGAGTGGGGCATATCTAAAGTACTGGTGAATAAATGGTACATGTTATTTGTGTTGATGAATTGGGTATTTTGTGACTACTGATTTCCCTGGTTGCCAAAATCTATAGTCATGATATGGGTTCTGAACAGAGCTGTAGATTTAAGCAGTCATTATTTCACATCATCCTGAGTATTTTATCCAACTTCAAGAGGAATTCAAAGTGATTTAGATTATTTTAATTGATTGCATTGGATCTCTGCCAGTAACACTTTGAAGCTCCATTTCTATCATTCTGTATGCTTTTCTATCATACCAATCCATAAACATTTATTATTAATCAACTAATATATTCCAGGCATTGTGCTAGGTGCTGGGGTACAAAGAGAAAAATGAAATACTCATTGCCTTTGAAGAATTTACATTCCATTGGAGAAAATAACATGTATAACATATAACTATAGGTCAAAATATACAAGGTTTATATAAGTCATTATTAATCTAGAAGACTGTAAGCTTCCTGGAGTCACCTTGGTGTTTGGGTAGCTGTCTAAACCAAGGAAGGAAAGAAAGAAGGAGAATAAAGAAAAAAAGAAGGAAGGGAGGAGTGAGGGAGGAAGGAAAGAAGGAGAGGGAGGAAAGAAAGGAGAAAAGGAGGAAAGAAGGGAGGAAGGTAAAAAGGAAGGAAGAAAGAGAAAGAGGGAGGGAGAAAAATAGGAGAGACAGGAAGGGAGAAGGGGAAAAGGAAGGAGGATGAAAGGAAGGAGGGAGAAAGGAAGAAGAGTAGGAAGGAAGGAGAGAGGGAGGGAGGAAAGAAGAATGGAAAGAGAGAAGGAGGAAGAAAGGAAGGAAGGGAAGAAGGAGAGAGAAAGGAGTAGGGGGGAGGACAAAAGGATGAAGGAAACACTTACTAAGGGCTTACTATGTGGCAGGAACTGCACTAACCACTTTACAAATATCTCATTTAATCCTCACAACAACCCTGGAAGGTAGGTGCTATTGTGACCAAGTGAATACCAAAGTTTAGTGCCAACATGGACATCAAAATCATGCTATGATTATTAGTGATTTGGAGAATTTTTCAATATTGCTATAGAATTTTGGGGTTTCTTCTCTTGAGAACAATCCGTTTACATCTTTAGACCATTTCTTCATTGGGGAATGACTCTTACTCTTAAACATTTGCATTAGTTCCTTATATATGACGGAAATTACATCATTTTCAGAGAAATTTGCTCCAATTCCCCCTCCCCATCGAGAACTTTTTCCTCTTTTAATCTGAGCTCTATTTGATTTGTTGGTGCAAAACTTCTTAATTTTATGTAATTAAAAGTGTCCATTTTGTCTTCTGTTTCCAAAAAGTTCTTAGTTACCTGCTTCCATGAAGCAGGGTGGGGAGCTAAGCCACATTTTAGCCTCTCAGGAGGTAACATTGGATCACAGGTAGCAGTCATTATATGTCAGCTTTAGTCAGCCTAGATCAGTTTTTGCCACAACTACTTTTGTGCACTCCTTGGTACAAAAACTGCTCTGGCTCATGATCAGCCTTGTAAGTTATCCTATATACCACATATTTATACTTACATGACTTTGCAAGTAACCATTATCATACCTACCTCTATAGCCCTATAGGATGGGGGCCTTGCATAGTGAAAGCCCTGACAAAAATTCAGGAATGTGATAGGCAAGTGGAAGCATCCCTATCTCTGTCTGCATGCTATTTAAAACAGACATTTCTGCCTTTATTTGAACTGTCCTAAATTGCAGGGGGGAGAGGGGGCAGTAAGGAGGGGAGTAGAGGACAAGTGGCTAGTTCTCTTGCAGTTAAATTACATATATTATCCAGCTTTAGAGATGACTTAACATTCATTTTGTCATAATTTCTTTTTTACCCCCTTTTCTATGCCCCAATGCAGGCACTTGGATTAGAATCATAGGGTTTTAATTGGAAGGGATCTTAGGGATCATTTAGTCCATCACTTTCCTAGAGGATAACCATCCATCAGCACTTTACAAACCTTAAAGTGATACAAAAGTGTGTATCATTACTACTCATAATAAAGTTGGCTTCTCAGCATATTGGTTTGAGGGCAGGCATCTAAGCTGACTAATGCCTTGAGTTTTGTGTGTGTGATCTAACTCCTCTAAGGGAGACAGAGAAAAACAGCAATCATTATAAGGTAGACTATTACTATTCCCTCCCTAACTGGGCTAAGACTAATCCCTCTCTGTTCTTTGCTCTTTGATTCAAATGTTAATGAGAAAGGGGGTAAGTCAGTATTTGCTGACTTTATCCTCTAAATCTTTTCTCCAAGATTGTCAGTTCTTTAATTTTTTTTCTATTACTTTGGTAACTTTCTACAACATTAAATACAATATTGGTCTAAGGTGGATGAACAATCATGTTGCTGATTAACATGCAGTGGTAATGTCTGATCCCATTTTAATGAAGTCACAAGTTCTGGTCATGCCATGGTGAATCTTTGTTGGCCATTGAAGCTAATAGCTATTTTCAGATAACTGACCAAGGTGCTGAAAATGTACGAGCAATAGTAATGAAGGGGGAGAGGGAGAAAAATATAACTAATTAATTACATCGATTAGAGACATATTTTAGATTATTCTCAGTAAGATGAAATTTCAAAGCCCAATCAATTCAAAGAAATCTGGTACTATGTCACTTAATACCATGCTTGAAATAATCCTGGTGTCTGTTTATAGGGGCCATAGTGATTCAGCAGAATTCTTTTAATTCTCTCTTTGCAAGGACAATAATTCTTGAAAAAATGTCAAGACCAAATAGCTGTTTCAACTCACCACTTTGCAGGAAGATATATGGAAGTTTTATTTTACTAAAACCAGAGATAGACATTTTCTTGGACTGAATACTGTGGACTCAGTTGCTAGGAGCCAAGCATTGTAATAAGCAATGTGGAAACAAAAACAAAGGGGAGAAAAACAGTCCTTACCCTCAAGGAGCTTACATTTGAATGGAGGAGACAACACACATAGCATAGTGATAGACGGGAAAGGTAGTCATGGTCTTCAAAGTCACAAACTAGTGAGAGTGTTAACTGATACATGTTTTATTGACATTGTGCTTTTGATTACAGTTCTCAGAGAAAGAAGTGAAAATCTAAGGGATGGGCACTGTCACTAACATGAAGATGAGGCAGTGTGGTCCAGGGAGTGAATGAAATAATCAATTAATCAACAAACCTATGCACTAGACACTGTGCTAAGCAGTGGAAATAAAGACAATCCCTGTTCTCATGATCTAATGGGGGTGGGTAGGTGGGAGGAGGAGCAACAAGCAAACAACTACGTACAAATAAGGTAATGTATGTATGTTTTAATATAATATATATTATATATATGCTTACACACACCACCATAAATTGTAGATAACCAATAGAGAGAAGGCACTAGAATGAAGGAGGAAGCAGAAAGTCTTCCTGTAGAAGGTGGGGTTTTAACTGAGACTTAAAGTCATTGTGAATAAATTGTTGGACCTGGAGTCAGGAAGACTGCACACTAGCTGTGTGACCCTAGGCAAGTCATTTAACCCTGTTTGCCTCAGTTTTCTCATCTATAAAATGATCTAGAGAAGGAAATAGTAAACTACTCTAGTATCTTTGCCAAGAAAATCCAAAATGGGGTCACAGAGAATTGGACATGATTGAAAATGACTGAACAACCACAACAAAAATAACAGCAACCACAACAGCAACCACAACAGCACTAGCAGTAACAACAACAAGAACAACAACAGTAAAGAAAGTCACAGAAACTAGATGGAGAGGAGAAAAGAAAGAATTCCAAACATGGGGGACAGACAGAGAAAGGGCTCAGAGTCAGCAGATGGAGTTCCTTGTTCGAGGAACAGCAAAGAAGTCAGTGTACTCTGGATCACAGAAAACATGGAGGGGGCTGGGGATGGGGAAAGGTGTAAGAATACTGGATTGTTGAGGGAGTGGGGAGGGTAAGTTATGAAGGGCTTTGAACATCAAACAGAGGGCTTTATATCTGATAGGGAGGTGATAGGGAGTCACTAAAGCTTATTGAGTAAAATAGTAACATGGTCAGACCTACGCTTTAGGAAGATCACTTTGGCAGCTGAGTGGTGGATGACCTGGAGTGGGGAGAGACTTGTGGTAGACAGGCCACCAGTAGGCTATTGCAGTAATCTAGGCAATACTCCAAAAACCTGCCATTAACTTTGGTGAAAAAATGTAGACTGGGGTGGGGAAGGAGATGTGATGTCAGAAATCCATGTTGAGATGTTTCTGTGACTTTTGCACACAGAGGAATGCACATTATTTGTTTTCCTGAAGTGAAAGGTGAAAATAAGTTCATGATGAGCCCTTTGTGTGTCAAATTTTTAAAAACGTATTTCCAGTGAAACAGTTTTAGTGAGTGCTGTGATCAGGGGCAATGTTAGCACCTTTTTCCATCATGCATTTGTTAACTTGCTGAGCTACACTGGGACACACAGTGGGGGAAGAACATTGTCCTTTCCCATCCCTGGGAATATAGCCAGCCAGCCCTCCACTGCTTCAGCCATCTGGATCCCAATACTCTGAAAGCTAGAGGCAGAATGGTGTAGAAGAGAAAGCACTCTTGAATCTGGCTCAAATCCCACCTCTTGTACTTACTCTGTGTATGACCCTGGGCAAGTCATTGAACTTCTCTTGTGGGAATGATATTGGTACCTTTGTCATAGGGCTAGTGTGAGGCTCAAGTGAGATAATTTCTATGAAGTGCTTTGCAAATCTTAAAGCACTTTACGAGCTATTGTTGCTAATGCTAAGAATATTATAGATACATACCATCCACAATCTTTCCTTTCTCCACCACGGTTCCTGACCCAACCATTCCATTACTTCCCTTCTCTAGCTAAAATTGTGAAATGAGGAATCCCACTAGATCATCATAACATATTAAGGATGACCTTGTGACATAGTTGCTCATCTAATGGCTAGTGGCTTTACTGAGGAGCTAAGAGATTATGAAGATATTCCCTATTCTGAATTTGGCTCTTTATGTCAGCAAATAAAAATTTTTAGGAAATCGAGAGTTTAAGTTATTCTCTATGAAACAGTAGGATACTATCTTTTCCTCCAGTTGTCTACCCTTAAGAGATGAGATAAGAGTCTCAGAGCAACACTTTTAGATCAGAGCCTAATTTGTCAAATCTAGGACTAGTATACACCAGTAACACAAGAATTTCCCAGCCTAAGCTAACCTTCAAGTTCTTTCCCAGTCCTCTAAGACACATCATTAGATGAGAATTCAGGCTAGCAGAACCCTTAGTCTCTCAGGAGCACAGAGACAGAACATTTCCTCTGTGTTGATTTTAAATAGATTAACATTGAAAGAGTCACTCAAGCTTACATCCCAGACTAGTTGAAAAAGGGATCCCAGACATTGAAAAAAGGGAATTCCCTAGGCCACATAGTTCTGCACATTGCCCCAGCTGTGAAATCACATTCTGCTCAGCAAGGGTGACAAATGCAGCAAATTAGATTACCAGCATGAAAGGTGGGGTCTCTAATGCTGGCCCTTATAGGTTTAGGATAAGGGCCTCCAAAAGGGGCAGCATCTAATGAAAACATCATAGCTATGAGGCTATTTTTCCTCTGGCATCTCCCTGTCCCTTGTCCTGAATGTCTTTCATGGCTCACAGACTGTTCCATCGACATTAATTGTGTGACTGGGTTGAATAAAGGTGTCTGTCTATTTTTTTTTTGTAGGTAATTCTGTATACCAGAGCATTGGGATGATCAGTTCTTCATTTTATTTGAAGTAATCTCATTGAACAAGCAAAAGTAGACAAGTCATTCAGGGCTTTAAATAGCTAAGTCTCAGGTGCCATAGTTTAGTCTAAGGGAATGCTTTGTAGTGAAGAACCCTTCAGGAGAGTCCTGTTCTTTCTTCTCCCTTCCTTTCCTCCCCATAGACATGGTGACTATGAATCACCCAGAGAGAGAAATCCCATCCAGTAGTTTAAGAGTTCATTAGTTAGAGAGATCTGGAGGAACAATTCAGGGAGCAGAAATACTTGTTCCATATGGGTAGATCTGAGAACAGGACCCCTGATCGGAGCCATGTAGTGAAACTTACCTGAGCAACCCACTCAACAGAGACTGTGTGCCCAAGGGGAGCTGGATGCCTGTGGACTCTAAGAAGAAACAATAAACCTCCATGTTCTGATGTTTTTAAACCCAATATTCTAGGAGATTATAACCAATCAATAAACATTTATTAAGTGTCTACTACATATCAGTCACTGTGCTAAGCACTAGGAATACAAAAAGAGGCAAAAGATAGTCCCAGCCCTTAAACAGCTTATAATCTAACAGTACCTATACTATAATTTACTGATTGCATAAATCTTGTCTATTTATGTTGTGAATCTTTTGTGTCATTTAGCTTTTCTTTTCTATGTTGGAAAAAATACCTGTCCTATACTTGATTCATTTTGTACTTTAAATACCTTTCTATTCTCCTTTTTGGGAGATCTTCAACATAAAGTCATAAGTATTTCTTCTTTGAAGTGCTGTGGTGTAGGCACCAAGGGGTAGACACAATAGCCTAATCCCACTCATTAAAGGACAGGCTTTCTCAGGGTAGGTTGTAGATTCTCTCAATTTCCTAGATATGACGAATGAAAAGTTTGAGAGACGTACCTTCTGGGTAATCAGTCATCTTATTAATTATGGCTAGTAATAATTAATAAAAGCATGGTCATTTGGCCCTCTCTTGTAAACCAAGGCTTTTTGACACATATACCCTTGGAAGAGTGGGTGTTCCTCACAGGCAGCAATCAATTCTGATTGGTTAACAGTTAATGAGAAAATGAATATTATAATGCGAGTTGGACCTATTCTAATGTTGGGCCAAGGTTATGACTTTCATTATATCACTCTTACTCCCAGACCACCTCTGCCCAGGCAATCTAGACAAAAGACCTAACCCTCACTTAAGCCTAAGCAGAACACAATGGGCCAGAATTTACCCAGATTAGATTCTTATTCTTTAATCAGACCTAAGCTTCCTCAGTTGGGTGGGGTCTGAACAAGATTGAGGAGAATGTTAAATACAATCTCATTATCAGTCCTATTCTTCAGAGGTTGATTTGACCCTTTAGAGATTGAGGAAATAGGAAGGCAAAAAATCCTTGTTCTCCCCAATGTTAACAATTGGTTATTTAATAGTCATCTCCCTCATACAGGATATTTCCACTTCCTTTATCCTATTCACAATAAGAATCAGATACCTTTCCCTGTCCATGCAGATGAAGTCATATGAGAGATGGCATGGCTTGTCAGATGTAACCACTGTTACATACAGTCTAAGTGCCACCTCCTGCAGAGTCCTTTCTTGTTCCTTCTAGGTTTAGAATGCTCTCCTTCTTGAAATTGATTGTGTCATTTTGTGTGTGTTGTCTATTTACTAACATTTCTTACCTAGCCTTAATCACTGAATGGGCATTGCCTCAGTCAAAGTGAGAACTTGGAAAGACCTTAGCTCATAAAGGCCAAGGTCTCCCACTGCATTGGGGCCATCTCCAGTTGTCTTAATCTATATCTTGCCAGTGGACCCAGATGGAGGAGAAAGTGAGACTGGCAACTTTGCACAGCCCTCCTTCACTTAAGTCCAATTCATAATCAAGTCATGACATCACTTTTCTGATGTCAAGGTCTTCTTTGAGAACGAAGGACAAACAACAACAACTTTTGATAGAATGTGAACTCTTTGAGATCAGAGACTGCTTCTTTTCTGTTTTTGTTTTCTCTAGTACCTAAAGAGGCAGTTTGGTGGAGTGGATAGGGAGCTGGTCTTGTAAGTCAGGAAGTGCTGGGTTACATTCTGGCAGTGTGACTTAGGGCAAGTTCCAGGACAAGATACTGACCTGCATTGTGTAGAGGGTTCCCTACATGAAACAAATCACAGGTCTAGTCTCTATCCTTATCCTAGATTCAGTACCTAGCACTATGCCTGGTATATTGTAGGTGCTCAATCAATACCATTATACTGAATTGCATTTTCTACCCTTTCACATTCAGAAAAGTCTTTTTTTTTTGATTCATTAAGACAGTATTCTAATCTAAAACACTTCCTGTAATAGCTTAGATATTTCTTTTTGTTTGTTTGTTTTTTGTTTAGTATTTCATTTTTCCCCAGTTACATGTAAAAACAATTTTTAACATTCATTTTTAAAATTTTGAGTTCCAAATTATCTCCCTTCCCACTCCAGCCCTCCTCATTGAGAAGGCAAGCAATTCAATATAGGTCATACATGTATATTCACGCCAAAACTTTCTTGTTGTGAAAGAAAACATAGACCAAAAACTACAAAACAAAAACTCAAGAAAAATAAAGAAAGCAAAAAAGAAAAGTATACTTCAATCTGTATTCAGACACCATCAGTTTTCTCTGGGGATGGATAGCATTTTTCATCATAAATTCTTTAGAGTTTTCTTAGATCATTGTATTTGGCTTAGTTATTTCAAGTTATGGGTTTGTATTTTGTTATGTTTCTTTCCAATTTCATTTCATTAAAATATTTTGCAGTCCCAAAGAAAGAGGATACAGGGAGGTGGACTACATATTTTGTCAGTCGCCATTTTCATAGATGAATAGACAGGGAAGAGGAACAAACCTGGTTATTCTCCTTTTGTATGTGTATGTCTTTGTCTCACTGTCTTTGCGTCTCTGTCTCTGTATCTCTGTCTTTCTCTGTCTCTCTGTCTCTCATTTTTAAATGAATTAATCATATACATATTGCTATAGTCTACCTTAGGCTTAAAAAAAATCTGGCCCCTTCAGCTATTTTTTTTTTACTCCTGCAACTATCCTGACAGCATTGAATGCATTGTTAAGTAGATGGTCAAAAAGAGGACCTGAAGAGCCACTGGATAGTTAATTAAGGGGAGATGAGCCTTGTCAGATGATTGCAGGAGGAAGAAACACTGACTCTCTGGTACTCTGCAGGTCAAGGACTTTCTACCACCTCTCCTGTTTGCTTACATACAAAACCTCTGTGATTTGGCCCAGGCTTCTGTTCTTCTCCCTATCTGCACATGCACGGAAATCCTTTTTTTGTGGAAGTTATTTGACAATACTTAATGTTTATTGTTTACTTGTCATTCTGGGAAACCACATGCAGACTGGTTACCCTTAATGACAGTTTTTATTCTTTCTTTTTTTTTTCAGTTTAACACTTCTTATTAAGCTTTTGTTTAGGGTTTAACAGCTCCTTTCATGTATCGGAACAGCAGACGAGTTTGAAATGCGAGTGCACTGTAAGACAAACACACATCATTACCTTTCCTTCTCCTACAGAGAAATCCTTTGTGTGATCTGCCATGGAGTCCTCAATGCAGATGCATAGAAAATGGAGGCAAGGAGAGAGGAGCCATCCAAAAGCCCACATATCTCTCTGCTGGTACTTACATGAGATAGTCTTTAGCTAGTAAAGAGAGGAGAGAAGAGGCTGGTTGCTTTGGCATTTATAAACCCCTTCTGCAGGGCCCCATTTCTGAAACTATCAGGCCCCAGAATAGATGTGGGAGGGGACAAGATCATAGGCATCGTTGAGTTTCCTTGAATGTTGCTTTCCCCCCCTTACAGACCAGTTACCTGTACAACATTATGCTACATACAGGGAGATTTGAGTACCTGCCTCAGCACTCCCTCTTCCTATGGAGAGATAAGATTAGTAGGTAAGGCAAAGGCTATATTCATCCTAAGGGGACCACTAAGTCATGTGACAAATAATAAGAACAACCAGTTGTCCAGGTACTACCCCTGAAATCACTATTCATTCTTTCCCTCCTTCATGCCACACTTCTAAGCACTTGCCAAACCCTGTTAGGCCTAGGTATGTAATCTCTCTCATTTTCAGCTCCTTCTTTCCACTCCTACCACAACCATTCGAGAGTATCACAATGGCCTCCTAACCATTCTCCTTGGCTCTAGTATCTTCTCTTCATCCTCTCCTTCCTTTTGCTGCCCTATCTTTGTTGTGTACTTACTTCCCTGAGCAAATCGCTTCTCTACTAGAAAAAAAAAGCAGTAATTACTTCTTCCTCAATGAATAAAGTATAAAATCCTAATCTGATATTCAAGACATTCTAAAATCTGGCTACAACCTATGTTTCACCCTAACACACATCTCTCCTTTACATTCAATTTATATTACAGTAATATAAATATTGCTGCCATCCTGGACTACTCCTTCATTTTACAGTCAAAGAAACTGAGGCCCAGAGATCTTAAGTAATCCGATTTGTTAATGGATGGATAGGTAATAAGTAGATTAAAGGTGGGATTTGAACCTAACTCATCTGACTTTAGAGCCAGTGTTTCCATAAACATTGATATCTATAAAGGTAAAGTTTATATAAAATAAATAATCTTACTATAATTTTTGTTGTAGTTGTTCAGTCATGTCTGACTCTGTGACCCCATGGACCACAGCACGCCAATGCTGTCCACACAGTTTCTTGACAAAGATGCTGGAGTGGTTTCCTTCTCCAGTGGATTAAGACAAACAGAGGTAAAGTAAATTGCCTAAGATCACATAGCTAGTAAGTGTCTGAGGCTAAATTTGAACTTAGATCTTCTTCACTCCAGGGCCAATGCTCCATCCACTGAACCACCAGACTGTCTCCTACATATGTATTACATAATACATATTACCATCATACATATAATATAAGCATGTGTATACTCCCTCATGCCATACCAGATCCCTGAAAAATAGATGATTTGGGAATTAGCCTTCATGTGATAGATACATTTAATTTGGGGAAACTCAAATTTAAAAATATTTATAAATTTCTCATTGAGTTCCTATCAGAACGTTAAAAAAAGAAAATTTAAAAACCCAGAGAAACAGCTGAAAATCTGATGTTAACCAAAGTAAGGATAAATTTGGAGGAATAAAGTGCATACTTACTTTCCCTCCCTTGAATTTCTTTTTCCCATCAGTCAGCAGTCCATGGCAAATATCTCTCTGTAACAGCAGGAGGTAAAGTTCAATCATTTTCCATAATACTGCTTGGTAACAATGATATGAAATAAGTTATCTATATCTTACAATCTTATTCTAACCTACATTGATAGAAATACTATAAACAGTGCTGATTGTTTTGAGCCTAGAGAAGTAAATTCCAATGGAAGTAAATGCTTCTACACTCACATAATCTCATCAGGAAGACTAGACTGTCCCCTTTCCACCCCTGTACTACATGAAGTAGTTAAGAAGCATGGGCATTATTTGGGAGTTTGCTTTAATAGCTTAAAAGTGCACTAAGACTTTTGGAAAACCTTATAATGGAAAACTTTGTGTGGCCACTTTATTATCATAATACTTTGGATTACATATAAAGAGTTCAAAACATTTTAAACAAATGAACAAAAATACTTCCTAGACACTAGTACTTGGTAGTTGTCCACTACAGGATGGTGTGATGAATATTAATTTAATAATTAACAGTTACTAATGATACATTGTAAAGTGTTTTTTTTAAAGTTTGATTTTAAAATACAAAATAAACAGCTGTTCTATGTTTATTTTTATTCCAATCTACTATAATATCCTCCACTTTGAGTCATTCTTGAAAATTTGATGGAATATCAGCTCCATAAAGATCATGCCATCATATCTTCCACTGAGAAGATGCACAGTGGAGACCATCACCGTTGTACTGAGTAGTTTGAGAGTCTTGGTGGATACTTCATGTAGGCTATAGGACATGAATCTACAAGTTTAATGGACTTCAAACTGTGGATACAGATCCTTTGACTGCATCATCAAGACACCATGCTCATAACGGAGGCATTCCAGCAGCCAAGAGTTCCAACACCATGTGGGTGAAGAACTATGGAGAAGTGATAACTCTGTAACTTCCTTCCCTTCATCCTCATCCAAGGTCTTTTTTCATGAAGCATTTTAGGTCATAGCTCCAAACTCAAAAAGGGCTGAAACAAAAAATAAGTGATTCTACTATCCCAGAACTGATATGATCTTGACAATGGCAATTTAGAAAAACGCTCTTGGATTTTTGGAATTGGGTTAAGTTCAGAGTAACCTTGATAAATAGTTTCTTACAGTAAGAGCAAACCTCTTATTGATTTTTACCATCACAGTTGCCATATGGCACCATGAACCTACTGACATGCCTAAGCCAGTCTATCTAGCTGGCTCCAGCCCAGACTTCAAATGCTATTCTGCCCTCCACGCCCAGGAACCTTGCTGCTTGTCCTACTGTCTCCTTTCCTCTTTGCCTGACTAATCTTTTGTTCTGGGAACAGTAATCAATCAATCAATCAATATTTATTAAGCACTTACTAAGTGCTAGGCCCTGTGCTAAATTAATCAATATTACCACTGCTTTTGGAAAGGATGAAATTATTGCCATTTGTAGTTCCATTCACCAGCCAGTGATTCCCCAGACCAGAATTTCTTTTCCAGGCTAGTACTAACCAATTTGTGTTGCCTCATTCTATAAGACTGTAAACTCCTTGAGGGAAAGAATTGTCTCATTTTTATATTCAGGTTCCCCATGCATAGCATAGTACCTGACCATAGGCTCTTGATAAATGTTGGGGGTTTTTTTCCATTCATTTACATTCTTGTTACTCAGGTTGGCCTGCAGATGGGAAGGTGTAAATACCCAGAAGTAAAAGAAATGAGATGTCCTATCAGAGATGACCAGGGAACTTAACATCTTTCATTTAACATTTTGAAATGGAAGGTGGCACACAGAAAAACATTGATGTAGGAACTAAAGGCTGGGCTTTTTAAAAGAAAATAGATGTCTTAGGCACTGGAATGAAGCTGGGGAGAGGGGACAGGATAATTAAGCTTCATTGTCTCCTACCTGCCTGAATTAGATGAATTCTTAGGTTCTGAGCATGCCAGTGTAGATGCTGGAGGCTTGTGCCTGGAGGAAGTCCCTTTGGAAGAAAGGTAACCAAGCCAATTATTCTCGAGGTGCTTTGACATACCTTGTAACCCATTTCTCATTTTAGAAACCCTTAACATTATTAATTTACCTAAATACCAAGGGAGGCAGATGCTCAGAGATTTGCTAATTGCCAAAAGAGTTATATCTAAAACTGGAAACCCCAGGTGGTCCCACCTCAATTCTGAATAGCACATGAGGACTCTCACTTCCGTTCCTTTCAATTATCAAGCTGATTTAGAAGTGGCTGAAATTTGTTGGTCATTTTTTTCCAGACGTTTTGCTTCTTGCTCCTCAGGAAGTACATGAGACCCAGATTCAAAAAGGGGACCAAGAGGAAAGTGACAGAGTTTTAAGCAATATGTGTTTCATCTTAAAGATAATATTTTCTCTTAATTAAGTTTTTAGATCAGTACCGAAGATTAGAGAGTTTTAAGTTAGTTCATAGGCCTCTACATCTTCTTTCTTTTCCTTCCTCAAATTAAAGAAAAAAAAAATAAGCATGTTGTGGGGGTGGGGAATCAGAGTACTGGGAGCATATGTATAACCAACCATTGTCCAGATTTCATGACCTTTTGTGATTTCAAGCTGAAATTCACATTCAAATAATGTTACAGGATGAAATCATTTTCAAACAACTTTAAAAAATTCTGTGGAAATAGAGATTTTATTCTGGCAGTATAGGTAAGTGTCAAGCATCCAGAAATGTCAGAGTACTCAAAAACTCAAAATCTTTAGGGCCTTTAAAACTAATATTCTTTTAGAGACACAGCCATATTTACTGAAATGTATAACATATAAAATAAAGTTCTTTGCTTTGTCTCACACCCTGAGGTGTGATAAATTCTGTCTGCTGCAGAGTAAGCCAGGCTTCCAGTGTCTCAAAGGATTTGGTTCAGCACCAGAATGTCACCTGCCTGCTAGTATTCACTCTTTTGGCCTTTTGACTGGCCATTGATTAGTTGTGCATCATGTAACCTTCTCTGCCATCATTAATACCTTTTAAATTAATGTTTCCAATCATTATCTTGTTAATTTGAAGGGAAATGCCCAATTTAAAAAGAAGCCAGAAGGATAATTTATAGTTGATGTGTTACTCAAGGGAAAGTCAACAGAGTGATTACAAAGTGGGATGAGTGTGGCCAATTTTTCTCCAAACTAACACATAAAAGGATTTTTTACTCTTGGGAACTGAACTCTGTATTATAAGGACATAGGATTAGTCATAGTGGATTGGCCAAATTAGCCCCAGCATTCTTTCTCCTGCAGGGTTCAGTGCTGTGTGCTTCATAGGAAAAGAGAGGAAAACCTCAGGATATACTCTGCTGGTATTTGAGCAGGGATCTGGCTGAAAAGAGAGTCATCTGGAATTTTTTTTTTTTTACAGATGGAAAGTTTATGCCCCAAACCATAAAATATTCATGTATTGCTTCACCTAATGTTTAATTTGCATAGTTACAGATATTTGAGCAAAGAAGTCATCCAGCCCTCTATAACACTCAGTTAAAGGAATTAACTCCTTATCTTTGTCCCTCCCTTACTCTTAGGAGACATTTTAATGGCATATCCTTCTCTTTCCATTACTTGGCCTCAAATCACTGAATGTCATAAAGCAAATCCCTTCAGGAGTGATGCTTCTTCATACCACCTTCCAGTGAAGCTTATCTAGCCCCGACAAGGAGAAATTTACTTTGATAGATTTAGACTCTTATACTTTGTTAGCTGTTATCCACCATCAAATCATATTCAATGAACATTTTATTTTTGGCGAGGTAGTCAGGGTTAAGTGACTTGTCCAAGGTCACACAGCTAGTGAGTATCATGTGTCCGATGCCAGATTTGAACTCAGCTCCTCCTGACTCCAGGGCCAGTGCTCTATCCACTGCACCATCCAGCTGCTTCTCAATGAACATTTATTAAACATCTACTGTGTACAAAGCTCTGTACATAGGGCTGGGGGACACGCAAAGTTTATCATTAAGGAATTTGTTGTCCATTCAGGCACAATGCAGATAGCTAAAATACACAATGTTACTTGATAAGTACATAGGGCTTGGGGAGGAAGGTTATTACCAACGATAAGGATGAGGCAGGGTTTTTTAGAGGAGATTGCCTTTGAGTCAAGGTATAGGATGGGGATGAGTTAATAGCTAAAGAAAGAAGCGAAGGCATCCTAAGCAAATGCCTGAGAAAAGACATGGAGGGGTAAGAATGGTTTTCATGGACAGGGGCAGAGAGGTATCCAGTTTGTCTGGATCATAGGTTTGTGTAGGAGAGTGGTATAAATAGGATTGGAAAGTTTGCATGACATCAGGTGGTAGAGGGTCTTGAATTCCAAGGAAAGATATTTGAATTTTTCTTAGTTTGAGGACCATATTGTTCATTGGACAAACCCTAAGTTCTGAAATAATTTTAGAAAGAAATTTATTACATCATTTGGTAGAGGAGAGCAAGCAGGAGAGGAGGTGTGGCCCACTTTCCTTAGGTTCTGGGAAGTTTCCATGATAGAGGATTTTGACAAGGTTGCCCACAAATGAACCCACTTAAGAAATTTTGTGAGAGGGCAACTTGAAAGCGAGGAAGATTGAGGTGAATATGAGTAAGTGTAAACATTCAACAAAATTTTAGGCAAACTCAAAATCCAAGGGGATCCAGAACACGAGTTTGAGTGGACCCAAAACAAGGCTTGGGTGAGAGGACCCAAAATAAGAATGTCTTGGATATATCCAGAACCTCAGAGAATTCCTTGCAGCCCTCTCCAGAATTCCTGGAGAATTACTGAGGTCAGGGCAATATTCTGGGTTCAAACAATCTCTAATCACAAAATTAAATTTAAACAGTATAAAAATAAGTTTTCTGAACAATACAATAAATAATTTCCTCACAACCATGTGGAAAATAACTCCAAACTTGCATGTCATTGGGTTCAGGTATAGTATCTGGGTTCACAACCCTAGCTTTTTTTTTTTTGGTGAGGCAATTGGGGTTAAGTGACTTGTCCAGGGTCACACAGCTAGTAAGTGTCATGTGTCCGAGGCCAGATTTGAGCTCAGGTCTTCCTGACTCCAAGGCCAGAGCTTTATCTACTGCACCACCTAGCTGCCCCACAACCCTAGCTTTTTGACTGAGCTCACTTTTGAGAAGTTTGTGAGAACATTCACTCCCTAATATTTGCCTTAATATGGTACTTTTGTGTTGAAATCAGGCAATGAATTATAGAATTATTGCACTATGGGCTGTCATGGTGGAGAAGGAAAAGAATTTGACATGAAAAGAAATAAGTCCTGCATAGATACTAAATGAGCATGACACAGAAGAAAAAAAAAAAAGGAAGGCACATCACTGACTGAAGACTTAGAATTAAAGAAAATATTATCAAGTTTTTCCTAAAGAGAAGGTAGCTGTTCCCTCTTAAGAGAGGAAGCGTTTCTGGAATGTCCTTCTACCTTGGGGCTCTAAGGTCTAGCTTAGTGACTCCTCTCCTGTGCTACATTTTTTTTCTTTTCTTAGGCAATTGGGGTTAAATGACTTGCCTAGGGTCACACAGCTAGGAAGTATCATGGGTCTGAGGCCAAATTTGAACTCTGGTCCTCCTGACTTCAGGGTTGGTGTTCTATCCACTGCACCATCTAGCTGCCCCCCTGTGCTACATTTTCAAGAAAACCAGCCATGCTTCACTTTTGTCTGCTTTTTTTTTTAACAGATAGAAAGCTCATGCCCCAAATCTTTAACTTCACCTAATGTTTAATTTTCACAGTTACAGGTATTTGAGCAAGGAAATCATCAAGCCTCTATAACACTCTCCTCTATAGCCTTATCAATTACTTTTTTCCTATACAAGAGATCATGCCCTGGAGGTTTTAACTTTAAAATCTGGAGATTCTGCCCTAGCATTCTCTTTACTGATCGATGATTGTGCCTCCCAAACCATGATTTCAGGGAACTCTAGTTTCTCTGCTTCTCTCCTCCCTTCTCCCTTCAGTTCTGGAAACATGACCCATGAACAGATTTACTCTGCCATTGTTCCTGGACAGGATGTGTCGATATATTGCCCTATGGACAGGAATAAGAAGAACATGAATTGATTTTAAATAATCTCCTTTGCTTGGATATGTCAGAAACACATCAGACCCACTAAGGCTCATGAAGTGCCATGGGTCAGGGGGATCCCAACAATGGATTCTTGGGAAAAACATTAGGCTCTACCAGGTATCAGTTGGACAGTACCTAAAGGTGGTTGATCCATTGAGTCAGAAAGGCTACGTTGCTGTGGCAATCTGTGATGGCTCCTCCCCACAGCAGTGGTATTTGTTTTATTTTGGGTTTTTTTTTGGCAATTGGGGTTAAGTGACTTGCCCAAGGTCACACAGCTAGTAAGTATCAAGTGTTTGCTCTGAGGCCGGATTTGAACTCAGGTCCTCCTGACTTCAGGGCTGGTGCTCTATCCACTGCACCACCTAGCTGCCCCGGCAGTGGTATTTGGAGAGCTAAGATGAAGACCCTGAAAGAGGAAATCATGATGTATTGGGTTCCTCCCTCCCTGACTGGAGTGATACTTCAAAGAGTTGACTGAGGAATACAAACCAAGTCCTTTGACTGCTGTTCCTGACTGGCACTGTCTTCTAGAGGAGGAATTACTTTCCTCATTTTACTCTGGAGATTTCTGGGGAGGTAGATAGAAATGAGGGGTTGTATCAAAGGCTAGAGTTCCCTAAGATGCCTATAGCATGTGAAGAATTGCAATTCAGTAAGAGATAACACATTCTTTTTGAGATATTAATAGAAATTCCCCATTCATAAAGACAGGAATAAGAAAAAAAACCTAGATTCTCACTATGTGTTAAAAACAGTATAAATGCTGGAGTTACAAATAGAAAACTCAGCTAGTACCTGATCTCAAGAAGTTCACATTGAAACTGGAGAAGATAGTACATAAAAGTGGACTCATGTTCATGTTTAGTTCATAGTAGATGGAAAGGCAAGGTAATACTTGGGCTCTGGGAGGGAGAATAACAGAAAAGATGGTGATGGTTGGTCTATTTGAAGAGCGACCTCAATAGGCTGTGAGCAAAGATAGGGGAAGGTCCTTGGTTCCCATTGCAGCCTCTGGTGATGGTGACTGGTCTCAGCATTGAACCATGTGCCCAAGGAACTCCAGGGTTCATTGGATACTATCTCTCCATGCTATTCTTTAATTGTACACATTCTTCTGACTAATGGGAAGGGTATGATTTTTTGCTATTATAAGGTTCCATGGGAGGCAGACTGGTATCACCTGGAGGCAGGCCTCTGTAGGAGACACACAAAAGACAAAACTAGACAACCAATGGAAAAAATCACAGAAAAAATGTCCATGACGAAAGACCCCAATTAATTGGCAGTGTCATGGGCCTTTACCCCCTGAGTTTGCCCTTTTGCCTCCTATAACTCAGGCTTGTCCAGGTAGAGGGTGGGGTCCTCTCTCAAGGATTTCTAACCTCCCTAGGAGATTCCCATGGGGATTTAAAACAAACAGGATCCTGAAGAAAAGCCCAAAGGAGAGGCATCATGATCTGTCAAAGTGACACAAAAGTGTCAAACACAAGGCCTCAGATGCAACAATTTCAGGTGCCCAGAACTGGATTAAAATGTAATAGGGAAATATTTAACAATAAATAAAAATATAATAAAACATAGATAGCTTTACATTTTAAAACTAAGTGAGTTTTGGAGATCCTTCTGTATTGGATTAGTGGCCCTCGTGTCTATTTAAGTTTAACAACTCCGTAATGGATAGAGTGCTGGACTTGGAATCAGGAAGTTGTTGTTGCTGTCATTTCAGTTGTGTCCCGCTCTCCATGACCCCATTTGGGATTTTCTTGGCAAAGATACTGGAGTGGTTTGCCATTTCCTTCTCCAGCTCATTTTACAGATGAGGAAACTGAGGCAAACAGGATTAAATGGCTTGCCCAGGGTCACTCAGCTAATAAGTGTCTGAGGCCAGATTTGAACTCAGCAAGATGAGTCTTCCTGACTCCAGACCTGGCTCTCTAGCCACTGTACCACCCAGCTGCAGGAAGATAAGTGTTTAAATCCCATCTGAGTTTAGTTATATGATTTTTTGTTGTTGTTGTTCATTTCTTTCAGTCATGTCTTACCCTTCATGACCCCATCTGGGCTTTCTTGGCAAAGATATTGGAGTGGTTCGCTACTTCCTTCTCCATCTCATTTTATAGATAAAGAAACTGAGGCAAAAATAGGGTTAAGTGATTTGCCCAGGGTCACAGAACTAGTGTGTGAGGCCAGATTTAAACTCAGTAAAACTCAGTAAACTGACTTCAGGCCCAGCACTCAATCCACTGCACCACCTACTTGCCCTAGCATAACCTTAGGCAAACCATTTATCTTCCCTGGGCCTCCATTTCCTCATCTGTAAAATGAGGAGGTTAGATTTATGATATATAAAATCCCTTCTAACTGTAAATCTAAGAGCTTCTGAGAATCTCTTAACAGGAGCCTGGAATCCTCTGGCCTACAGAGGCTGCCCTATTTCACTTATGCTCTCCCAAGGAAGGAGTCCTTGGTCAAAGTGAGGGGGGTTTCTATAGAGCATGCTGTGGGCATGATCCCGATTACCCAGAATTCTCCAGGGCTGACCTTCCTCAAAGAGCAGATAGCCTCCTTTGTGGTAAGATTTGAGTAGTGCTGAACAAGGAGTGACTTGCCCCAAAATATCTCACACACTACTTACTATGAGGTCTGAAATTAAAGATTCATTCCTTTGGGCCTTGAAGACTCATTCATTTTCAAAAGGCCCCTATTAAAATGTCAATACCCCTAGGAACAGTAACTTCTTAAGTTATTATCAACTAACACCTGAGTGTGCATGAAGGGTTTCAATCTGTCCTTCAGCCCTGTGGAAATGGGACATAGGATAAATGTCTGGGTAGGGAACATTAGCCTTGTGCAAAAGGCACAAAAATGAGAGGTGGGATGTTGCCAAAGAAAATTTATTTCCTACTTGAAAAATAGTATGGTATAGGGGAAATAGTGTTAAGATTTAGAATCAGGGGACTTGAGTTTTCATCCTAGTTTTGCCACTTACTTGATTTATAATGCTTTGCAAGTGCCTTTGAGCCTTAGTTTTCTCATCTATAAAATGGGAATAATAACGCTTATGTTATCTACCTTGTTGTGTGAGGAAAGTATTTTTTTTTAAATGCACCACTATTTTTGGCATGATGACACAATTATGCCTAGGCATGCCTCATACTTTCTTGAGTAATTTATATAGGTGCCCTTCATTTTATGTAATACCCGTGTTACAGAAATAGTTTAAAGAGGTTTGTTTTGGTAAATCAAATAACTTTTAAAAAGCACCAGTGGAGCTCATGATTTAAAAGATATTTATTGTCTGGAAAACAATTTGGAATTATGCTTAGAAAGTACCTAAAATGTTGATTTGAGTTGACCCAAAGATCCCACTGTGAGGCATGTGTCACATATGTATCTTTGGCCCAAGGAGGTCAAAGACAGAAAGAAACATCCCATGTACATCAAAATGTTTCAGTAAATTTTTTAGTAGCAAAGAATTGGAAATAAGTTTAGATACATGACCATTTAGATTAGAGAACAGATGAACAAACTGTGGTACATGATCATAGTTGAATATTGCTACTCCACAACATTGGCTATGAAGAATGAGAAAGATGGGAAGACTTATATGAACTTTTGCAAAATGAAATAAGCAGTTCTAGGTTTAAAATAAAATGATAATTACACTAATGTAAATGGAAATAACAAAAAAAAAAAGAAATCTAAATGCAGCACAATTCTGTTAACCAAGTTTGGCCTTGAAGGGAGAGGAGAACCATATTTTCATCTCTTCTTTGTGCAGATGAGGAACCATGAGTGAGAAACACCACATTTACTGTCTGGTTTTTGTGTTATTAGTTTTGCTGAGCTTTTGTTTTTCTTTTTTATTCTTTGTTGTAAAGGATAATCCTATGAGTGAGAAAGAGGGAAACATACTTTGGTAAATGAGTGATATAAAAATAAAAACTATTAATACAATGTTTTAAAGGATGTACTATAAACTATTTTATGACATGAAGAATCACTTCCTTAGTTTAAATATTTTTCAAATTGGGTGTTTTGCAAGTTGGGTTTTATCAATGAGGTACACTTTGACAGGGATGGCCAGAGAATCGATGCCACTGAGAGAGAAGGATGCTGATGAAAGGTTCTTTCATTCTGAATGAGATACAGGTGTCATCATTTACCAGGTGGGTTGAACCACAACTATCATCACTACTGCCTTTCACACTTTGACAGAGATAGCCCAGAACAGAGAACTAGAGAGTCCTGAGAAGAGCATCCTCTCCCCCTCTTCTCCACCTGCCCTACTTCCTGCTTAGCTCAGCCGCTGCTGCCATTATAGAAGGGAAGAAACCTAGGAAATGATTCTGTAAGTGATAAACCCCCTGTCTTCTCAGCTGCCGCAGTTATTGAAGACCCAGAAAATAAATTTTATCTCCTAAAGTCTTTATGGAAAAGGTTTTGGTTTCATCAACGGAAATGAAGATAAAAGAGAAGTGTCACCATTTGCTATGTCCTTGCACCCTAAGGACTATGGGGCTTTTCTATCTGACTTGCAGCTGAAACTTCTTACTCTATTTGCTTTCTCCCCTATTAAAAAGTGACTTCCTTTATAAACTGGTCTAACTATTCTGGAGAACAATTTGGAACTATGTCCACAAGGCTATAAAACTGCATATATTCTTTGATCTGCATCACAAAGAGACAAAAGGAAAAGAAAAAGGATTCATATGTATGAAAATATTTCTAGCAGCTCTTTTTGTAGTGGCAAAGAATTAGAAATTGAGGTGATACCCAACAATTGGGGAACAGCTGAACAAACTGTGCTATATGATCATGAGGAAATACTATTGTGCTGAAAGAAATGATAAATGAGATGATTTCAGAAAATCCTGGGTAGACTTATATGAACTGATACAAAGTGAAGTGAGCAGGACCAGGAGAACATTGTGCATTGTAATAGCAATATTGTAATGATAAACAACTGTGAAAGACTTAACTACTCTGATTGGTACAATGATTCATAACAGCTCCAAAGGACTCATGATGAAAAATGCTATCCACCTCCAGAGAGAGAGAAAGGAGAACTTATGAATTGAGGACAGGTTGAAGCACATTTTTTTCACTTTCTTCTTCTTATTTTTTTTGCAACACGGCTAATACAGAAATTTTTGTGTGACTTTACATGTATAATTAATTGATATATTCCTTGCCTTCTCAATGAGTGGGGGGAGGGTAGGATGGAGGGAGAGAAATTGTAACTTGAAATTAAAAAATGAATGATTAAAAAAAAAAAAGCTAAACTCCTTGAGAATAGGGACTGTCTTGCTTTTCTCTTTTATAATCCCAGCACTTAACACAGTGCTTTTGCACCTAGTAAGAACTTAATAAACACTTTTACATTCATTCATTTAATCAGTTACAAGCAAGTCAAGTGGAAAGCCAATCACTTTCCATACCTGGTAAATATGATACTTTGGTAAATCTGAATAATTCAGTTTAAAAAAGGATGAGGTGGGAGAGGAGAAGCTGCTTTTCTCTGCTGCAAGCATTTATTTTTTATCCATTGCCCAGATAATTTCCTGAACTCTCTGCTTTTCTAAATATATTTATTATGAAATTGACATGTTAGAAAAGTCATGTTTCTGCATGCCCTCTCCTGATTTAGACATACGCTGTGATTAAACCAAAAAGATAGAATTTCTGGCATTTATATCAAGCTCAATATGATAGGCACTTTTGAAAAAGCAAAGCAAAATAAACAAACAAACAAAAAACCAATAATAACAAACAACAAACATGTTTATTAGAAATAAACAAGGTTTGGAAAAAAAAACAAGAAGATAAGCCATTTTCCACTGGGGCCAGAGGCGGAACTGAAAACCTACTTCACCCAGTTTTATGGTAAAGTGCTCTTGATAACTTGTTAGCTATTAACTGTGGATCTTCTGATCTCAAGCTCTTGAGCTCATTAAATCCAAGTGCTGCCTGTTAAATTAAGAAATATGATTCGAGAGATGTCCTGAAGGGAGTAGTACAAGTTTAAAATCTGTACTGTGAAGCAAAGATTTTAGAAAGGGGCCTTCTGACTTTTGTTATTTTCAAAATAAAAAAGATATACAGTGACAAAGGACTCCCTCTTCTCATTTAGGCCTTCATACTCTAAATTTCTGGAAACACAGGAGCTGCTTGATAAATATAGTACTCATATCTATTGCTCTTAAAAAATTATGGAGTATGTACTCATGTCCAAAGTTGTTGTTGTTTGTCCTTCATTCTCAAAGAAGACCGATGACATCAGGAAAGTGATGTCTTGACTTGCAAGTGAATTGGATTTAAGTGAGGCAGGGCTGCGCAAAGTCATCAGCCTCACTCTCTGCTCTAGGGTCATCTGAGTATAGTGGCAATACGTAAGTCAGGATGATTGGATATGACCCCAGGTGCACTGGGAGCCCTTGGACTTTTTAAGCTAAGGTCTTCCCAGGTCTAAGTTTGTCTGAGATAACACCATTCAGTGATTTAAGGTTAGGTAAGAAATGAGGCAAAAGATGGCCAAGTTTGCCTACATTTTAAAAAATTGAATGAGGAGGGGAAGACTCTCAGGGTTGCTGGTCATAACAAAAACAATTACCATTTACATTCACTCTGAGCCATCAAAACCATCAAAACATCAATGACCAGGGCAGCTAGGTGGTGCGGTGCGTGGATAGAGTACCGGCCCTGGATTCAGGAGGGCCTGTGTTCAAATCCAGCCTCAGACACTTAACACTTACTAGCTGTGTGACCCTGGGCAAGACACTTAACACCATTGCCTAACCAAAAAAAAAACACACATCAATGACCAAGTGAGGTTTGGGCAAGGACCCATTATTGTTCAATCAGTGAGATCCAGAGTGACTTTGGGTTTAAGGCATGGTCAAATAGCTCCATTTGAATCCCAAATGGGCTTTACCAAAGTCTGGTTTTGTGTGTAATTTACAATTCTAGGAGATGGAAATAGAAAAAAGCTTGAGATGCCATCCTTACCTACAATCTAGTTGAGGAGAAAATAACTGCTCATTTGGATTATGACTCATGTTTATATAATATTTTAAGAATTACAAAGTGCTTTTACCTCAACAACTCTTAGATAGGAAGTGTATTATTATCTCTATTAGATAACACATTAGAAAGTTGAGATTAAGAAATGCTAAATGATGTGTTCGTAATTACACAGGCATCACTATCAGAGACATAATTTGAATTCAGATCTCTTTCTGCTCTCTTTCTAACATTGTTGTTACTTATCACTTCTTTGGAGGTCAATGGTTCTGTGATTTCAAAAAGCAGTCAGGGTAGTATGGTTCAGTGCAATGCAATAGAGAATATGCTGGATCTTAAGTCAAAGGACCTGGATTGAAATACTGGCTCTGACATTTACTACTTGTGTGACATTGATCAAGTCACTAAACCACTCAGCCTCAGTTCCTCATCTCTAAAGTGAAGGAATTGAACAAGAAGGATTCTGATGCCCCTTCCAGCTCTCCATCTGTGATTACATTATCATCTTTGTCAGATCTTCCTTGCAGATTGCAAGCCATTTATCAGTCAACAAGCATTTATTAAGTTCCTACATGTTCAGGAAGGACTGCCACCTCTGCTGGGTTTGCCAAGCCCTTTTCAGGGCTGGTCCTCCAACTTCAGTGTCCACCTGTTACCCAACTCTCACCTGTGCCTCCAAGAAGTTGTAGCATGTGCAGTGACCACATTCTAGTAAATCCCTCTCAGCAGACATGCTAAAACAGGTTGAGAGTAAACAATAGGCCTCTAACCTATAGGTGAGTTAAAGGGATATCAACTCTAAACATGTGAAGACTTTTCCTGGTGGAATGGGCAGATGAGAACAATTTGTTTCAACAGCCATGAAGGCAGCTGAAACAGGTGCTATGGCATACTTAGAGCTTGGTCAGACTTCAAAGACACCAAGGTCATCCATTGTGTCCTGGGCCATCGCCAATCACCTTGACTTTTGTCCTGCCACTGGATTTTAATGGCTCTGGAAGCTCTGGAAGAGAGAGTAAGGCTGATGACTTTGTGCAGCTTTGCCTTACTTAAATCCAGTTCACCACTGAGACATCACCCTTCACCAGATATCCTTGGCCCTCTTTGAAAAGGAAGGACAGACAACAATGACGACATTGTGATAGGCACTGGGGATATAAAAGGAATGAAATGATACCTACTCAAAAGAAGCTTATTTTTTATTGGGGGAGAAAATAGGTAGGAATATCAATAAAATACACCTCTGAGGTATCTCCCCACACTCTCGTTGGTGTCCTGGCAGTGTCCTTGAATCAACTGTTGACTGTGTCTTCACAGGAAGCCAAGGACAGGCTGCATGTAGATTTATGACTCTGAAAGGAGCCTAGCAAATTGTATGTGTGTGCATGTGTGCATATGTGTGTGTGTGTGTATATCTAAAAAAACTGCTTAAGTTTGTGGGATATGTGGATGTTGCTTCTGCATATCACTCAATCAGAGGTTGGAGACAGATAAATAGTTTGTTGTTATTATCATTATCATTATTATTATTATTATTATTTCCACAAAAAGCCAAGTGAAAACCTGAAGGAGTGCAGTCTAAGGGCTAGGTGGAAGTTGAACAAAAGGAGTTATATCAGAACAAGAAAACACTCTTGGTGGTAAAAAGACTAAGAGGAGGGAAACCAGTTCTGAGGTTAAGGTATAGATTAACATAAAAAGAGGTGTTCCCAAGTAAAGGCCAGGGTCTCCAAATTGTGGGGAGTGAGAGATGTAATTAGGGGTGGAGACTCACGTGGGGAAATTATGTGCTTCAGATAGGCTGTAACCTCTATAGAACCCAACAAATGGGTAGGAAGGAAGGAAAGGAAAGGAAGGAAGGAAATTTGAATAGAGAATAAAAAAGGTATGCATTTGTTGATACATGTGCTCTCACCTGTGTGCTCTCACACATGTGGGACACCTAGCCGTCCCAGGTCATTCATAAAGCTTCTTCCTGTTTCAGCAATGGCTTTATAGAATTCGTGATATTGATAAAAATAACAAGGTTGGCTGAGTGAACTGATTACCAACTGATAATCTTGAGAAGAAGATCACCAGCATCGGCTTATTAGCCTTATACTGAAAAGGTACCTGAAGTCCCTCAGGGGCACCCCCTAGAGCCCTGGGGGAACATAGCAGCCTCCCTTTGGGTATTCAGCCTAAGAGAATAGTTTAGGGTATTTCCTTCTGAGTTTTCTAGTTTGATGGCAGAAAAAAAGGTTTTCTAAAATTCATTTTGGATTTTTCTTCAAAAAAACTGGATAGGGGCAGGGAAGGGGACTTTATCTTGGCCACTGCCTCCAAGTAGTACACAGTGAAGGCATAGCTGAAACTGCTCACAGAAAACTGGGGCTCACAACAAAACTTGAAAGCCTGGAGATCTTAGGTAAAGTGAAGATGGAGCAGACCAGATCTGATTTCAAACTGGTAAGAAGAGGGTGCAATAGACCAGAGTCACTGCGACATCAAAGAGAAACAATTCTAGGGCTTCCCCCTCCTTCTGTTTCCTCATTGCTCTCTGAGGCAAGGTCCAGAAAGTTTTAAAACTTGTCTCAGCCTTTCCCTTTTAGTAATGCTTCTTCAAGCTAGGAGGATATGAGTGTGTATGGAGGGTCTCATGGAAGTGAAGATTGAAGGGGAGTTGATTTAAGGGACATACAATATTTCAGTTTAATATTAGAAAGTTTAATAGTTTTGGTTGTGCTGATACACTATTTTTAAAAAAGTTATCCTTTGATGTTTCAATAAATCACATGGCCATTAAGAAAAAAAAAATCCCATGCCTAATGCTATGATTTATAGGACATGAATGAGAAGTATCCGAATAGGAAAGAGAAGACTTAAGAATAAAGATGAAAGACTTTCCTTTTGTTTTGTTTTGCAATTTCTGAGAATATTCCAACCTGGAAAATTTGCATTTTTTTTTACAATGTTGTTATCACATAAACTGCTTTGGTTCTGCTCACTTTACTCTGTATCGGTTCATGCAGGCATTCCCAAATTTCTCTGAAACAGTCTTCAACATTTTTTACAGTGTAGTAATATCCCATTGAATATTGCAGTAATATGCCATAATAGAGTTTTGTCGAGATACTAGCTGGTCATAACAAACACTCTTTTTCAATAACCCAAAAGGCAACTCTTCACATGGATATTATCAGATGGTCAATATAGAAATCAGATCTATTATATACTTTCCAACCAAAGGTGAAGAAGCTCTATACAGCTGGTGGAAAAAAGACCTGGAGCTATCTGTGGTTCAGATCATGAGCTTCTTCTTGAAAAATTCAGATTTAAATTGAAGAAAGTAGGAAAAATGATCACGCTCCGCACCCATGACTTAAATGACAACCCTTATGAATATAAAGTGAAGGTGATGAATAGAGTTAAGGGATTAGATCTGGTTGATAAAGTGCCTGAAGAATGTGAACAGAAGTTTATAACATTGTACAGAGGGCAGCAACCAAAAACATTCCAAAGCAAAAGGAGAACAAGAAAATGAAATGGCTTTCTGGTGAGGCTTTACAAATAGCAGGGGAAAGAAGGAAAGCCAAAGGGAAAGGAGAAAGGGAAAGATATATCTAACTTAATGCAGAATTCTAGAGAATAGTAAGGAGAGATAAGGAGGTCTTTTTTTTAAATGAGTAATGCAAAGAAATAGAAAAAAAATGACAGAATGGGAAAGACAAGAGATCTCAAGAAAATTAGAGATGTCAAGATAAAATTTCATGTAAAATTGGCATGATAAAAGACAAAAATGGTAGGGATTTAACAGAAGCAGAAAAGATTAAGCAAAGGTGGCAAGAATACACAAAAGAACTATATGAGAAAGATCTTAATATCACCCTTAACCATCATGGTGTGGTTACTGATCTAAAACCAGACATCCTAGAGAATGAAGTCAAATGGGCCTTAGGAAGCATTGCATATAGTCAGGTTAGTGGAAGTGATAGAATTCCAGCCAAGCTATTTAAATCTTAAAAGATGATGGTGTTAAAGTGCTGAACCCAATATGCCTGCAAATTTGAAAAACTCAACAGTAACCATTGGATTGAATAAGATCAGTTTACATCCCAATCCTAAAGAAGGGCAATTCCAAGGAATGTTCAAATTACCAAATAGGTGTGCTTATTTCACATGTCAGTAAGGTTATGCTTAAGAATCTGAAAGTAGGCTTCAGCAATATGTGAACTGAGAATTGTCAGAAGAACAGGCTGGCTTTCAAAGAGTCAGAGGAAATAGAGACCAAATAGCCAACATTTACCAGATTATGGAGAAATCAGTGGAATTCCAGAAAAACACCTACTTCTGTTTCATTGACTACACTAAAGCCTTTGACTGTGTGGATCACAACAAAACATGGCAAGACCTCAAAGAGATGGGAGTACCAGATCATCTTACTTGTCTCCTAAGAAACCTGTATGTGGGCCAAGAAGCAACAGTAGCAACAATTAGAACTGAACATGTAACAATTGATTGGCTTAAGATTGGAAAAGGAGTGTGACAAGGCTATACACTGTCACCTTATTTAACTTATATGCAGAGTCCATCCACGAAACGTCAGGCTGGATGAGTCAAAAGACAAAATTAAAGTTGCTAGGAGAAATATCAACAATTTCAGATATGCAGACTATCACTGTGATGGAAGAAAGTGAACAAGAGTTAAGAAACCTCTTGATGAGGGTGAAAGAGAAGAGTATAAAAGTTGGTTTAAAGCTTAACATTGAAAAAACTACTATATTGCAACTGGAGTCATCACTTCCTGGCAAATAGAAGGAGAAGAAATGGAAGTACTGTCAGATTCTATATTCTTGGGCTCAAAGATCACTGCAGACAGTGACTGCAGCCATGAAAATAAAACATACTCTTTGGAAGGAGAGCTATGATGAAGAAAATATTAAAAAGCAGAGACATCACCTTGCCAACAAAGGTCTGTGTAGTCCAAGCAATCCTCTTCCTAGTAGCAATGTATAGCTGTGAGAATTGGATTGTAAGGAAAGCTGAGCACCACAGAATCAATGTTTTCAAATTGTGGTGCTAGGGAAGACTGTTGAGAGTTCCTTCGACAGCAAGGAGGTCAAACCAATCCATACTTAAAGAAATTTATTCAGGCTGTTCACTGGAAGTTCAAATACTAAAGCTGAACCTTAAATCCTTTGGCCCCATAATAAGAAGATGAAACTCATTAGAAAAGACCTTGATATTGGGAAAGAATGAAGGCAAAAGGAAAAGGAGATGGTAGAGGATGAGATGGACAAATACTATCATGGAAACAATGGACATGAAATTTGGACAGATTTTGAGAGATAGTGGAGGATAGAAGGGCTAGTGCTATAGTCCATGGAATCATGTAGAGTCAGACAAAACTGAATGAACAAAAACAAAATATTCCATTACATTCATATACCATAATTTATTCAGCCTTATCCCTACTGATAGTCACAAATTTTGTTTCTAGTTCTTTGCTGCAACAAAAGAGATGCTTTATTAACTTTTTTATTATTAATTTAGTTTTAGTTTTCAACATTCACTTCCATAAGCTTTTGAGCTTTAAATTTTCTCCCCCTCTCCCCACCTACCTCCCCAAAACAGTGTGCAATCTGATAAAGGCTCTACATATACATTCCTATTAAACATATTTTCACATTAGTCATGTAAAGAAGAATTAGAACTAATAGGAGGTACCTTTACCCTGTGTAACCCTCTGTTTCAAATGTGTTTCTTGTAAACAACATATTATAGGATTATGGTTTTTAATCCATTTTGCTATCTGTTTCCATTTTATGGGAGAGTTCATCCCATTTACATTCACAGTTATGATCACTGTCTGGGTCTTTCTCTCCATCCTATCCTCCCCTGCCCCATTTATGCTTTTCTTTCCCTTTTCTTCCTTTACCTCCTCACTAGAGTTTTGTTTTTGACCACCACCTCCCTCAATGTACCCTCCCTTCTATCAGCCCCCTCCCTTTTCTTTCCCTTTTCCCTTACTACTTCTTCCCTCCCTTTTATCCCCCCTTCTCTTTTCTTTCCCTTTCCCCTCCTACTGCCTATATGACAAAGTTAAATTTTTATAACGGAGTAGGTTATTCTCTCCTTGAGGCAAATCTGATGACAGTAAAGTTCAAACAATGCTCATCACCCTCCCTTCTTTCTCTCTACTGTAATATGTCTTTGTGTCTCTTCATGTGATGTAATTTACCCTTTTCTGCTTCCTCTTTTCCTCTGCTTTATTAACTTTTGAAGTATCATTCCAAATTGTTCTCTAGAATGGCTAGATCAATTAATAACTCCATTAACAGCTAATTAGTGTGCCTGTCTTCCTCTTCCTCCTCCAACAACTGTCAATTTCCTTTTCTGTTATCTTTGCCAGATGGATGTTAGGTATAATTGAATTTTATTAATTTGCATTTCTCTAATGATCAGTTATTTTGAGGATTTTTTTACACAGTTATTGAATTGTTTAGATCCTTTCCAAAATAGCTGTCTATTCATATTCTTTGACCATTTGTCTATTGGTGATTCTTATTCTTATGTATTTGAATAAGTACCTTATAAATCTTGGATATCAAATATTCATTAGAGAAACTTTCTCTTCCATGTTGTAAGAAACAATGAGCAGGATGGTTTTAGAAAAACCAGGGAAGAGTTAAGATGCAATGTGAAGTGATCAGAACCAGAACATTGCACAAACTAACAGTAATATTGTAATGATGATCAGCAGTGATATAATTAGCTACTCTGATAATACAATCATCAAAGACAATTCAGAAGGATTCATGATGAAAAATGCTATCTACCTCTAGAGAGAGAAATGATGAACTCTGAGTGCAGATTGAAACTTTTTTTTCACTTTATTATTCTTGCTATTTCATGCAACATGGCTAATATAGAAATATGTTTTTTAATGATTTAATATGTAAAAGTGATATATTGATTACCTTCTCAATAGGTGAAGAAGGGAAAGAATTCAGAACTCAAAAAATTTTGGAAATGAATGTTAGAAAATAAAAAATTTATTTTAAAAGATAGAAATTTGCTGCAAAGATTCCCCTCCCCACTTAAGCCTTAATTTTAATTGCATTGGTTGTTACTACAAAAATTTAAATCCCATGTAATAAAAATTGTATATTTTATCTCCTATGATCCTCTATGTCCCTACCCTTGTTTTGGTTATATCCATTTCCCCTTTCCATAGTTATGACACGTTTCCTTCTTTGCTTTTTTAATTTATTGATGACATGACCTTTTATTTCTAGATCATGTATTAATTTGAACCTTATTGTGATATGTGATGTGAGATGTTATTTTAAGCCTAATTTCTGCTTGGTTTCTATAAAAGATAAGTTGGGGCCTAGTCCTTTAAGCATGCAAAATCTGCTCTATCTGGTGCCAACCCATGAGAAGATTTGAGGACCCTCTCTCTCTCTCCTCTTTCAAATGAGGGAGTATAAATGTTATAAGCCTTTTTATGAGGGATATTTGCTCACAAGTGGTCACCATGTGGTCTTGAACACATAACATTTTAATTTTTTCTGTTCTTCCCTCATCTTAGGTGAAAAAAAAATGGGAGATTGAATGAACTTGTGAATTTCAGAAAGTTAGAAGAGCCACCAGAGCAGTGGCAGTACATGGCCAAATCCTCCATAACATTTTCTGCTAAGCTTAGTGAGCACCCTTGAGGGGCTGCTCGTCAACTGATTGACCTGCCCACTGAGACAGTGCATGCTATTAGCAAGGGAGCAACTTGTCACTCAGAAGGAAACATACTGAGAGTAACAGCTTTGCAGCTATCACTTTAAATTTGACTTTCCCAAAACTAAGGTTATCAAGGAAGTTGTGTCCTAATTAAGGGGATTGTTTTGTATTAAGCACATTAAATTTGAGTCTATTTCCCAGGGACTAATGTATAGGAGAGGAGAGTATGCCTAGTTTCAGAGTGATATTTTGATGCTTCTATTTTTTTTTCAATAAATATACCTCTGTAAAAGATAATTGATGCTAATTGGTTATCAATGATGTGATACTGAAGAGGGATGAAATGGCCAAAATGGGAAGGGAGCTCTATTTACTGGTTAAATATATTAAAAAGCTAATTGGTTGATTGATATTAGGTATAATAGATTAGGGGTAGCTAGTTGGCACAGTGGATAGAGTGCCAAGCCTGGAGTCAGGAGGACTCATCTTTCTGAGTTCAAATCTCGGCAAGTCACTTAACCCTGTTTGCCTCAGTTTTCTTACCTGTAAAATGAGCTAGAGGAGGAAATGTCAAGCCACTCCATTATCTCTGCCAGGAAAACCCCAAATGGAATCACAAAGAGTTGGACATGACTGAATAACAATAATAAAGAGTAAACTAAATGGGGATTCAAAAATGATAGCTTTAGCAGATCCTCTTCACCTCTCAGAGTACCCCTAGTATACTGAGGGTACATGACATAGTAGTATTAGACCCAGCTTGCTGGAGGAGCTAAATGTTTGAAGAGTGAGGCCAGAACCAGTTAATGGTGCTCTGCATTACAGTTTTCCCAGCTGTTTTTTTCTTTTCTTTTCAAATAGTAAGTCCATACCCCAATATATATGGGATCTTTGGGTTTATCAAACTCTTTTATGTTATATCCATTTGGTTTTGTATATTGTTTACTTAATCTAATCTACTGATTGATTTTTTTGGGGGCCAGTACCAAATAGTTTTGACAATTACTACTTTGTAATCGAGTTCAATACCTGATAGTAACAGGGCTTCTTTTTTCTTGCTTCCCCCCACACCCATTATTTCCCTTGAGATTCCGGACCTTTTTTTCACTCCGAATGAACTTTTAAAAAATTATAGCTTTATAAAATAATCTTTTGGTAATTCTATGGTATGGCACTGAATAAGTAAATGACTTTCAGAAACACTGTCAGTTTTGTAATATCATCATGACCCAACCATGAATAATTCACCTATCTCAAATTATTTAGTTCTGCCTTTATTTCTGTAATGCAAGAGTACTTAATCTTTTTTGTGTCATGGACCCCTTTGACTGTTTGGTGAAGCCTATGAACCCCTTCTCAGAATAATATTTTACATACATTAAATGAAATATATGGAATCATAAAGAAAAAAATTCAATTATATTGAAATACGGTTGTTAGAAATATTTTTCCCCTGCAAGTCCTTGTACTTCATGAACTCTATCAAGATTTAAAAATCCATACTGTAAAAAGAGTTGTTGGCTTTTTGGGGGTGGTAAATGTAGCCATATTTCTTTTGTACATCTTGGTAGATAAAGTCCCAAATATTTTATACATTTCTTAGGCATTGTGAATGGAATCTCTCTTTCTGTCTCTTCCTCCTGGGTTTTGCTGGTAACATATACAAAATTTGATGATTTATGTGGTTTTATTTTATACCTTGCATCTTTGCTGGAGTTAATAATTGTTTCAATTCTGTGTGTGTTTTAGTTAAGTCTCTAGGGCTGTCACATCTTCAAGAAAAAAATAATTTTCTTTCTTCCCTGTCAACTTTTATTTCTTTAGTTCCTTTGCTTTTTTGTCTTGTTGTACAGTATTTCTAGCACTATATCAAATAATATCAATAATGGAAACCCTTGCTTTACCCCTGAACTTACTGGAAAGGCTTCCACTTTGTCTTCACTATATCTATTATTATCTCTTGGTTTTAGATAGATGATAGTTATAAGTATATTTATAGATACTGTAATAAGGAACACTCCATTTATTCTTGTGGCTTTAAAGCCCTCCTACCCCACCCACCAGAAATGAGTGTTACATTTCATCAAAACCTTTTTGTGAATTTGTTAATATGTGACTTTTATTGGATTTGTTTTATATCATCTATTTTGTTTATATTTTTCCTAATATTGAACTAAGCCTTTATTCCTGTTATAAATCCCAGGTGGTGAAAGTGTACAATCTTTTTTATATGTTACTATATTCTTTTATTATTTTGGGGTCAATATTCATTAGGGATATTGGTCAAAATTGTCTTTCTTTTATTCTCCTTGGTTTTAGGTATCAAGATTACACTTGTATCATGGGAAGAATGTATCAGTATACCTTCTTTTTCCATTTTAGTAAAGAGTGTATGTAATACTAGAATTATTTTTTTTCTTTGAGTGTTTGACAGAATTTCTTCCTTGTGAATCCATGTGGTCCTGGTTTTTAACTTCCTTTGGACATTCATTGAACATTAAATTTTCTATTTCTAAGACTTAATTTTTTAAATACTCTATTTCTTATTTGGTTAACCTGAGTTTATATTTTTTATAAATATTCATCTATTTCATTTAGATTGCCAGTTTTGTTGGCAGGTAATTGGTGAAAATTAATTTCTAATAATATGTTTTATTTCATTTGTTGTTAATTGCCCTTTTCATTTTGGATAATAATAATTTTGGTTTATTATCTCCTCTTTTTAATTAAATTAGATAATGTTTTCACTGCATGTTAAACTTTTGGTATGTTCTCTCATAAATTTATTTGATAAAATTATTAATTGATTCTAAGATTTGTTGTTTGACTTGAATTCTTTAGGATTGTTAGTCTGCAATTAGTTTTAATTTTTTCTTCAAGAACCTTTTACTGATTGTAATTTTTATTGCTTTGTGGCCAGTAAAAGATACACACACACACACACACACACACACACACACACACACACACATATATATATAATAATTCAGCTTTTCTCTTTCATTTGTGCAGTTTTTATTCCTTAATACTTATTCCAGATGAGAATATGTATACTTTTTTTGCTCCTATTAAGTGAGAATTGTTATGTGTAACTTTTCTAAAATTCTCCCCAGGTCTTTAATTTCCTTATTGTTTATCTTTTAGTTAGCTAATCTAGGTCTGAAAGTGGCACAGCAATGTTCCTAACTATTATGATTTTACTATATATTTCTCCCCATAAATAAATCAACAAACATTCCAACTGTTTGAGACAGCAAGTTCTACCCTTTACCTTCCTACTATATTCATTTTCCCCTTCTTTTTTCTTTTTTTTTCTCTCTTAAAAGCATCAAAGCACAACAAAACCACTACCTGGCCCTTGTTCCTGTTACACTCCTTCTATGACCTTTGAAGACATTAGAGTTCTGAGAAGACATTTTGTTCTCCCCTGATTTAATCATATGGTTCTGTCCAATTATTCAAATATATTTACTTTTCTATGTTTCCCTTGACTGTTGTACTGGCATTTCAAAGTATCCATGCAGCTCTACTCTGGTCTGAAAATACTTCAATTTTACTAAAGATCCATTTTCCCCTTAAAATTTTAAAATCATTTTTGCCAGGTAAGTTATTGTTAGCTAATACCTTTTGTCTATTGTAATATTATATTTCAAGCTTTTCTTTTCTTTATTGTGGTAGCTATCAAGTCTTGCATAATAATCCAGGTACAGCTGACTCAACCCTGGTCCAGCTTCTTGACTGCAGATACACAGTTGCGATTTTCAGGTTTATCTAGCTGGCCCCTGGTATAATCACTAGAAACTTTCCATGTGCTACATTCCCAGTCTAGACTTTTCTGATGGGACCCCTTCACTAGTGAAGAACTTGTGAATGCTTGGTAAAAATAAGGAAGTCTAGAAGAGGAAGGTTAGGGGGAAAGATAGTGAGATTATCTCTGGATATTTTGAATTTGAAATATCTCTGGGACACCCAGTTCAAAATATCTAACGAGCAATTGGCGATACAGGAATAAAGTTTAGGGGAGAAATGGGGCCTGGATATGAAGATGTTGGAGTCACTTGCATAGAGAAGATAGTTAAATCCATTGTAGTTGATAAGATTATAAAGAGAGAGAAAGTACAGGGAGAAGAGGGCCTAGTATAGAACCTTGGGGAATACTTACATGGGATGTATGTGGACGTATGTATGTGGATGATGAAACAGCAAAGGAGATTGAAAAGATATGGTCAGATAGGTAGGACATGAACCAGGTAGGAATGAATGTCACATAAACCCATAGATGAGGGAGTATCCAGAAAGAGAGTTGTCAACAGTGTCAAAAGCAGCATTTAGGTCAAGAAGGAATAGGATTGAAAAAAAAGACCATCAGATTTGACAATTAAGACATTAGTGGCAGCAAGCTGATCATCATGGAAGATTTATGTAGAACAAGCTTACAGCCCTATCACTGCCCTGTGTATTTGTTTTTTGCATTCTTAGTAGTCATAACTTGCTGACTAAGGTATTAAACTGGCCATGATTTTGAGGGGTCCAGACAGACCTTCATAGTTGCTTTAACTTCTAACTGTGCCTGGCACATAGTAAGCACTTAATAAATGCTTGCTGCCTGCCTATATCTAGTCAATTTCCAAGTCCTGTAGATTCCATCTTCATAATAGCTCTAATATACTGCCCAAAGCTCTTTCTCTTCTGTCACCATCACCACTTTGGTCCAGACTCTTATCAGCTCATGCCTGCACTATTGCAATAGCCTAGTTGGTTTCATTCTGTAAGTCTTCTCCAGTCCATCTTATATTCAGTTGTCAAACTGATCTTTCTAAAGTGCAGGTATGATCATGTTGTGGTTGTTCAGTGATTTTTCAGTTTTGTCCAACTCTTTGTGACCTCATTTGGAGTTTTCTTGGCAAAGATACTGGAATGGTTTGCCATTTCCTTCTTCAGCTTTTTACAGATGAGAAAATTGAGGCAAATAGGGTTAAGTGACTTGCTCAGTGTCACACAATTAGTAAGTGAGGCCAGATTTGAACCCAGGAATATTAGCCTTCCTGACTCCAGGCTAGGCACTCTATCCACTGCACCACCTGGCTGCCCCAGTGATCATATTACTCCCATTCAATAAACTCCAATGACTCCCTATTGCCTCTAGGATCAAATATAAAGCCTTCTGTTTGACTTTTAAAGCCCTCCGTAACTTCATCTTTTCTTACCTTTCCAAGCTTCTTACTCATTCTCCATGTACTGTGATGGAGTGACCCTGGCCTTCTTGCTGTTCCTTGCACAAGACGCTCCCTCTCTGAATTTCATGTATTTGCCCTGGATGTTCCCCACGTCTGGGATACTCTCCCTTCTCATCTCTGCCTCCTGACTTCCACAACTTCCTTCAGGTCCCAGATAAAATCATGCCTTCTTTAAGAGTCTTTCCCAGTTCCCCTTAATGCTAGTCTTTTCTACTGATTAATTTCAATTTATCCTGTACATATTTTGTTAACGCATAATTGTTTACATGTTTTCTCCCCCTTTAAACTGTGAGTTCTTTGAGAATAGGGACTCGTTTTTTTTTAATTTGTTTTTGCCCTTCTTTGTATTCCCTGTGCTTAGCACAGTGCCTGACACATAATAAACACTTTATAAATGCTGTTGACTATTGTCTTACCTTGCCTTAATGATCTCAAAGCACACAAAAATCTTAACGTGCCTCATCCTGGCTACCATTCACTTACTTTGCATGTACTAGAAGAGGAAGAGTCATGTCTGACATTTTGTTTTGTTTTCATTCTTTGTTGTTCACTTGTATCTAACTTAGGAGTGATTTATAATGTCTTTATAAGTATCTTTTAAAGTCATTCGCCCATTTTTGTGAAGGTTTAGATCAAACCAGATGATATAATCTGCCAGTCCAGATACTCATAATCTGTAATATTTAGCAATACGCTGAAAGTGAATAAATGAACGTGGGCACCACTGTCAATCTCTCTGCACTCATTCCTCAGGATACCTTGTTTACTACACGTGAGAGGTGAGCATCTGACATAGAGACTGAATAAGGGCACCAATTTCAGTTCATACATGAAAATGTTAGTAAAGTTTAATTTCTTTTCTGTTTTCATATGAAAATAGGTATAAATAAAAGTTCTAGTATTTTCTTCCTGAACCCCAATGGATCGTCATATGTTCCATGGCTAGTACACACCAGATTTTGGAGACTAGTAATGTGAAGATATTTACATTGGATTTATTTTTGTTGATTTTTTAAAATACAATTGATTTAATAGATCAAAATAGTGTTTTAAAGTTTTTCCTTTTTCTGCAGATAAAGATAAAAACAACTACATAAGCTATTGCATGTCATGTTAATCAAGTGATGTATACAATAAGTGTCAAAGGAATGAAATGGACAAGGAGAAAAATATGATTTGACAGAGTTAAGGAAGGTTTCACAAAAGAAGTGGAATTTATGCTGGGTCTTAAACCACAACAACAACAAGAAGCATTTACGTGACACTTTAAGGTTTCCAAAGTACCTTACATATCATCTTATTTTACCATCACTCAGCCCTGAGAGAGATATGCTATTATTATCCTCATTTTCTAGATGAGGAAACTGAGGCAGACAGAAATGATTTGCCCAAAGTGACATAGCTAATAAATGTCTGGGATTGGATATGAGCTCACATCTTCCTGACTGCAAGTCCACTGAACTTCATAGGCATCCAAGGGAGCATATGACTGAGGGAGGAAGAGATGTGAACGAAAGGAACTCCAGGAATAAGATTGCACATGAAAGGGCAGAAGTAAGGATGTGTTAAAATAATAATAATGATGATAATAAGATGATAAAAATATGTTTTATTTGGAAAAATTAAATTGATTGGAATTTCATTGGAAAATACTCATAAAGATTAAGGGGAAATAAGATTAGAAAAGTAGGTAGGGTCCAGATTGTGGATAGTCTTGAAAGCTGCTTTTTTTTTCAATCCTAGACTTTATTCTATAGGCAATAGAAAGTTATTGATGAGGGGTGTGTATGTGTGTGTGTGTGTGTGTGTGTTTCAGGCAGGGCCGTGTTGGTACTTTTATTTTGTGTTGGTTCTGATGCTCATTGATATTATGTCCTTTGGAAAATTACTTTGGAACCTCAAGTTCCTCATCTTTAAAAAAGAGGCTTGGATGATCTAATATGCAAGGTCTCTTCTAGCTCTAAATTCATATTCCTATATTCCTAAAATCAATCTATTAGTGTTACATAGGACAGATGAAGAAATGAAGTGGCATAAGACATGGAGAGGCATCAGGAGCCTAATGCAGTAGGTTAGGAGAGTATGAAGGCTTGATAAAAACAGAATTCAAAAGGAAGAGATTAACAATTGTCCAGATCTGGAGATTTCCATAACTGCTTGGGACCAGGATTTATTCTCCAAGGAAATTTCCCCTGGAATTTGAACACTTGCATGCAATATTATTTGGTGGATTTGAAGTTGAAGCTATTTAATTGTCATAATCTCGAGCCAGATTTGTTGCTATCACAGTTGAAGATAAGAGTGTTTGATTTTTTTAAAAAATGATTTTATTTTTGGTAATGATGTGGGAGCAGATTATTACAGGTTGTGCCTTGCTACAGAACAGAAGGAACAGGGAGAGAAATCACTGCCGTCTGATGAGGCAAAAATAACTTTTATTAGTGTGTGCCATGGCATCTGAGTGAAAACTAGAGTTCTCCACATCAACCCTAGTCATTAGGCAGAAGCTTGAGATTGAGAAGTAACGGCAAGGGGGAAAGTGTGGCCTCACTCTAGAATTCAGCAACACCAATAATGATGACAATTAGAGATAGTTCCTAGGAACACTGATAAATTATGTTCAGGTTGCTATGTTCACAGCCAGAATCATCCATGAGTTCTTGAACACCATGGTTATTATATAGCACAGGGGGTCTGGTAAGAAAATGAGGACACTGCATGTCATAAAGGGATATACCCTAATATAGCTCTTACAAAAGAACATAAGAATGTAGCTCTGCATGGTCCTGGCTTGCGCCACTGTGTCAAATTATTAACCTTAGAAAATACCCTAAAATTCAGAGATGGCATAAAATTAAAATACAAACATAAGTAGAAATTTTCAAAGAAAGTTAGTATCTTAACACATAACAAAGGTAGTTGACCAGTGAGCTGAAGAGCCCTAATAGGCTCTCAATTACATTGAGTGTAATGGAATGCCTGTTGAAAGAGTTCAGATGAGGCAGGTTCAAATTCTGGCTCTGTTACTATCTATGTGGCCTTGGACAAGTCCTTTAAGCTCAATGACTCAGAGTGGCACAGTAGCTAGAGTACTGACCTTGAGTCTAAAGCAACTGAGTTCCAATCCAATTTCAGACACTTATTATCCATCTATGTGATCCTGGGCAAATCATTTAACCTTCACCATCATTTTCTTCATCTGTAAAATGAGAATAATAATAGAACCTGCTTCTTAGGGTTGCTGTGAGGATAAGATGAGATAATATTTGTAAAGCATTTTGCAAACCTTATAGTTATAGTTTATATATATAGTTATAGTTTGCAAACCTTCTATATAAATGTGGGCTATATTATTGTTATCATTGTTATATATATATATATATATATATATATATATATAGATATATATCTATATATATATATATATATCTCATTATTAGCTCCTCATCTATAAAATGGAGGACTGTAATGAAAATCCTATAGAATAATGGATGTAAAAAGTGGATGTAAACACTTCCTAGCCTGTATCCCACTAACTCATCTATAGGTTCTTGCAGACATGGCTCTAAGAAATCATTACTAGATGAAGGTAGAACTATGCAGCTCTACCAGAGTATAACAATTTCTGCTTCCAAAGTTCAAAAGCATCAATAAGAAATGCCCTGATATACGACCAAAGGCTCACTTTAAAAGAGCTCAGAGGAACGCATTATTTCCCTTGTCTTTACCTATAAAGTTTTCCAAGGCTTTACAGACTTCTGGATCAGACATTAAAGAAGCTTCGGGTTAAAATTTTCCTTATAATATCTTTTCTCTCCATATGGTAATACCTTATCAGTTAATGAGATACGTAATTATCAGGGCTCACCATTTTTTCAACTGAGCATGCCTCTTTCCACTATTCCAATGAACCTAACAGGATGTCCAACTTATGCCTTTCCGATGCTAAAAGAAGTTTAAGCATTGAGTAAAAATAATTCCAAATTTATTTTGGGCCCCAAAGCTCTTTCTCATCTCCCTCCCATCCTCCTTATCCCTTTTCCAAAAGAGCAATATTCCTCAAATTAAAATGATAAGTTGTAGCATAAAGTTGCCACATTTTTAGCATGTTGGCTGAAGCCCCTAAGAGAACTCCTTGCTCTGGGTAGACCCTGCTAGCTCCCATGATTATAGTTTCTTGGAAAGATAGGGGGATGGCCTAGTTCAATGTTGGGGACCCTGCTCCTCAGGATGGGGATGAGGAAGACAAGAGTAATGAAGGGAATTTCACTTTGGCCTAGCCCTAGACATCCAAAGTACCCACGAAAATTACTTCATAACCATATTTAGTGGGTGAGTAGCCTTTTCAGCCCTTTAAAATAAAATGACTAAGCAGGTTAAAAAACCAGAATATGTAAACAGAGTTTTTAAAAATTAGAATATATCACATAAAAATGTAAAATTAATGACCTGGCCCACTAGAAACATATACTCTTTATCAACCAATTGAATCTACATGCATTTATACAGTGCTTATTATGTGCCAGTCATTGTTTCATGATTTATGAATGTTTGAATGTTTCATGATTTATATTTTTGTTAATTTAAAATGTTTTATAAAATGTTAGAGAAAAGTTTGGAAAATAACATTTTATAGCTCCTCCAATTGTTGCCTATATTATTTCACTTGATCCTCACAACAGAGACAGACAGGTCATTTATTACTATTCCCATTCTACAAATGAGAAAAGCAAGGCTCACATAGTAAATGGCCAAGCCAGGAGTCAAACCCATGTCTTCCAACTCCAAGTCTACTAGGGACAGTCTTTCTGGAAGATACAGGCTTGAGTTCAATTTTGAGTGGATGGAGGGAGATGATTCACAGCTTTTCTAGCAATAAGGGATGATATGGAGAAAAATGTGGGAACAATAACAAAAATTTCCAAAAAGAAGAACTCAATAGATGGGTGGTGAAGTATACGCTTAACCTTTAACTTCAACCATGAATGGTCTGGGAGAGAGTATTGAAAGTCAATGTGGGTCCTTTTTAATGTGGTTTTTATGACAATGACTAAGCCTGGAGGGAATTTTATAGGTCACATAAAAATATGAAACTAATTTCAAGCTTCCTGCTCTCTATATTGGGTTGCGTTTCATTTCTGTATGGCATGTCCAATTAAAAACAGATCAGTTCACCAAAATAAGAGTACGATGCAGGGCAATGGGTTTCCAAAGAGACAGAGATCCATGCTTTTTGAGCCTTGTTTCAGTATAATGCTCATCTCCTAGACATCCAAATTGCTGGACCAACTGAGAAAAGCATCGTGAGGACCTGTCCACCAACAATCAAGGAGACTCACATTATTAGCATGCAGGGTAAACAGTTTATATGTTGAGGATATTGTCAATCCCCTTCTCATCTTCCTTGGCTTGTCATTACTAGCATCTGGTTCTATTCTTTCCATGGAAAAATAAAGGTTGGGAAAGGTCAGTGTAAACCTTGGGACCATGAATCCCTTTTCTGCTTTCATTGCAAAAAAGAAATCACAGGAATTCACAGGTCAGGTGAAGAGAGTCTCATGACTCATCGCTTTGTATCTAAATCAGAGTCTGGGGGACTAATGGGCTCTGGTAAATCCTAGAAATCTACCTTCAATACCTACCTACCTCCCCCTGACCTCCTGTTTAGGTGGCTATATGCAGGCACTCAGATTTCAGGACCAAAGTCTTTTCCTATTATAATTCAGAAATACTAAGGTCCCCAAATGAGTCTGAGATTTAGGCTATTCAGCAAAATTTTTATTTGAGAAGCACATCCCTGCTAGCTCCAGCGATTACAGTTGCTATTCATATGAATGTTGGCAACATTTTATTGTGGGGGTCAATTATGGTCATTTACCATGATGACATAATAACAACTGCAAAAATGTGAAAGCTAAAGTAGGGTTATTATTACTGTTTGTAAAGTCTGTGTCCCAGATGTTCCTGCCAGGGGAGAGAAAAGCTGGAGAGCAGAGATAGCTGACAGTAGTGCTAACCATTCAAATCACCAGTGGATTGAGCAATTTGCAAGACGAGGGATCGAACAAGAGGCAAAACTGGCATCTGGGTTTCACAGCTTCCTCACCTTGAACGGCAACCTGCACTCCCTGACACTTAGCAGAGACATCCTCCCCACCCCACCACCCTCTCCCACCACCTTTCCACTTTTTGCACTGTCCTGTAACCCCAGACCAAGAAAAAAAAAAGAAAAGAAATACAAGCAATGATCATACCAGAGAGAGGACCCAACAGCCAATGTCATTCTCTGATATATAGCCTAGGAGGAATTTATTTCCAACTAGTAGAGGATTGGGGGGCTCATAAAACTGTATAGCTTCAACCCAATGAAATAAGGTTAGTAAAATACATAAACTCTGATACAGCCCGTGAAGTATGCCTCCAGTCACCTGCAATTCACGAATGGCATTGTGATAGATATTCCAGCTGCCCGCCTGTTCCCTGACAGCTGTGACCAGTGTATGCCTTTAAGCAACTTTCCCTCTTACTCATTTCCCACCCTTGTTCTCCCCACCACTTCCATGTTGGTCACTGCCACATGTGAAAATGCAGCATCGAGTTTCCCTGATGGCAGAACTCAGAGCTTAGCAGTGATGCTATCAGTACTCCTTGAATGATAACAGCTCCTATGACAAGCACCAGCATGAGACAAAAGCACACACTTGTAAAATGAAAAATACAACAATGGCTGAATAGTTGAAAAGGTAATAAAAAAAAATGCCCAGCTCTGATAATGACCGTTCCCTCCCTCCCCAGCTCCACTATCAGCAACACAAGAAAAAATACAGAAGGCAGAAACTCCCAATTTTTTTTTGTACGTGGTACTTTAGTCAATGTGATGTTAAACAAGCTCCAATCATTAAAATTGCTGTTATTCATTAGGCAAAGAGATGTACTTGAATTGTTACTTTAGTACCATTGTTCAAAGTCTCTGGAATAGCTTTGAAAAAGTGGACCAAAAAATCCACAGCTATAGTTTACAACCAGAATTGTAAAAGTACTTTCCCTCTATTCGCTCCATGTTAAACATGGTAATAATAGTAATAATACCTTGTATTTATGGGATAGCTGTCTTCTGAGGAGCACAAAGTGCTCACAAACAGTAGAGCTTTCATCCTCAAAAGCATCCTTTTCAGAAAGGTTGGGGGAGGTATTATTATCCTTGTTCTCATCAGGCCAAAAATATGTTGTTTGTGTTAAAGAACTGCCTATGAGGTGCTAGCCGGGTATGGTGGCAGTTGAGGGGATAGTGAGCCTGAGTAAGAAGAAAATTCTGTGTATTTTTTTAAGCACCAGAACTTAATGTATAGTCAAGTTCAATTTAACAAACACTTATTAAGGAACTACTATGTGCAATGCACATGTGGGTGGAGATACAAAAAGAAAGTTATCAAGGAGGTTGCCATCTACTGTAGGTGCAGTGATGGCTGTCCCTCACATGTGTAGCAAGACAATTGTCATTGTATGGCTCATATAGACATCTTTAGCTTCTTCTTCTCATTATCCTTCTCCAGGGGAAACTTTAATTCCTTTCAGGAAGGGAAGCAGGAGGTTGGGGCCAGAAGCTTGGATGCTTTGCTCTCTTCAGAGAGAAGTGTTACTGGGTTATAATTATATCTATCCACTCCCTCAAGTATTACTATTATCATTATTATTAGTTTAGAAAATGTTGTTTTCTGGTTCAAGCTAAACTTCTGACTGCTATTCATTAGTGAGAAAAAGAAGATTTAAATTTTATATCTAAGGCTTGACTTTCTTCCCACAAATACCAGTTCTGCAATGAACACATGTAGTAGGGAACAAAGAAACTCATTTATCCAAAACAATAGCACAACAGAATTCAGAGAAAGTATACATAGGATAATACATACCAGACAATACAGAGTGAAGGTGCTCTTTCATTGGGAGCAAGATAAATCAGCTCAACCAGGAGAGAATCCCAGATCTCCCTGAGGGGGCATTCCTCTTAATCTCTAGAGTAGCAATGTGGGGCAGGATCCTGATGGAAACTGCCAGCTCTTCTCATGTTGGTTTCTTCCCAGATTCTTATTCTCCTTTCAGCAACTTGAAGAGGGATTACATCATACTTCTTCTCTCTTAAAATGGAATCCAGAAGTGCCCAAAGCAACTGCAAAGCCCAAAGAGATTGCAGAGCCTGAAAAAACTCAAGAACTTGAAGAGACCAAACCTCCATTCTAGCTCTCAGCAATTCCACCGTGGCCTTTGCTCAAGCTCTGGGCATTGATCTCTACCAATGAGGAGAAAAATCCCATACCAATAGGCATTGGGACTTGGGGTTGCATAGGGATGAAACACATGCACAAATAGATAGTAAACAAGATGTAATGTAATAAGGATAAAAAAGAGCTCTAGAAAAAATGCTATAAGAAATGTGAGATTGGATGGTGGAGAGAAAGTGAACACTCAGAGAACACTTCATGTGTCCCAGTGGTATATGCTGGGTATGGATCGTGATTAATTTGTGTGAGGGAGGGAGAAAAAGAGAGAGGTAGTTAGATGGTGTCATTGCTCTTCTTGGGAGTCAAAAAGATACAAGATATTTGAATCAGCCTCAGTTCTAAGGTCAGACACAACCATAGCACAGCAAGGTCTCAGGAAACTTGTTTAACTAATTCTGTGGGAAACCGTGGCTCTCAGCAATATGTAGAGTTGAACTACTTCCAGGAAGCTGACCAGGCAGTTTTTCCTGATGGCACATGATTAGGCAGAGGTCGCAAGGGCTACAAGCCTGCTGCTGCTCACTTCTGCATAGAGAAAAAAATCCCGTAGTGCCAGTGACCCCATAGATACTTGAGCTCCTTCTACTCCATTGAGTGGTACAATCCAGCTGTTGGAGAAATTTTGGGATGAAGTTCAAGATAATTGCTCTGGAAAAGTCATTCATATCACTTGAAAGTTTCTCTCCTCCCTCATTCTGGTAAGCAGAATGCTTTCTACCAGTTAGTCAACAAGCATTTATTAAGAGTTTACAATGCGTCAGGGCACTTTGCTAAGAATTGGGGATACAAATACAAGAAGACAAAAAATATTCTCTGTTCTTAGCGAGTTTCCATTCTGACAAAGAAAGACAACATTCAAAAGGAAAGCTACCACTCTGATTCTTATAATCTAACCAATAGCTTACTAATGTTCAGACTCCTTAAGAGTCTGCCTAATATGATGGATGTTCTAATAAACCTTGTCTTTGGCTGAAAAAAAAGGAAAGCTAAACAGAGGGGCGGGAAAGAAGGTACACAGCATAGGGAGGATGAAGAGTAGCCTGGATATAGCCTGAAGAGAAATGAAGAGATGGCTGACCTGAGAATCCTTCTCACACAGAGCTTCTGGAAGCAGCCATCCAATCAGAGGGAGGGGCTGCAGGGGCTGCAGGTACTTCTGAGATGAACGTTCCTGGCCTAAAGTGATCTTCCAGGATTAGGAGTTTTCTAGAGCATGGTAGTGGAGTCTGGATTGTACCTTGATGAGAAATAAAATGAATTTATTTACCCATGGACAGTTATGGTAAAATGGACAGAGCATTTCTGATGGTAGTGTCATGGCAGAGGAAATGTGAAGAATTTTCATGATTCTCTTAAGTCACTATAACTCTGCTAATACACCCAGACACTAGGATGTAGCGTAAGCTCTCCTGAACCCCGCCTTTCCCCCTTGCATTTAAAATTTTAATAACTAGGCCCAAAATAGATTCAGATGAGATAAGCAGATGATCTAGTGTGCCCTGTTTCTAAAATAGCAGAGGTGTTTCTCAGTGTTGCTTCTACCTAAAATCTGAAACCCCTCAGCATGATAAGAATGGCATTTCCAAAGAGAAAATGGCTTAATTAGTAATGTGAAGAGTTAGTGAAGTAATTTCACACACATACACTTTCATCTTTGACAAAAATATGCCTGCTGCATGAACTGAATCATTATTTAATATTTAAAGGGACCTGCTGCCATTGAGGAGAATATCCTTGTCCTCTAAAGAGTACTCATAGGGGACGTATGTGGCCACCGACAGGAAGAAACTCAAAGGGTCTCTGTGCCAAGCAGAGACAAACAGAACAAAGGCAGTCCTCAGAGCACCAATCATCCAGTTTTTCACCAAAAGAGAACTCAGGATTCCAGAGCATGACCTTTCTAATACAAGAACTAGAATCCATGCCTGATATATCACAATGTGTATCATCATTCTCCTGTTTGTGCAATGTTTCCAAGGCTGTGGTTATAAACTCAGTATTATCTAGACACACAGTGTCACCCCATTAGAATACTGCAAGAATTTCATGATAGGGAAACATGCAATAAAAAAATTTCCACTGAAGCATGATCAAAGAATATTTATGAAGAATTCCAAGGGTGCCACAGATTAAGGAAGTGATGGGGGGGAAATGTAGTCAAATGAAAAGAACACTGGATTTTGCAAGGCTGTGCATCAAACCCTGCTTCTACTATTTGCTGCCTGTGCAATCTCTGGCAAGCCTCAGTTTCTTAATTTTTATAAATTAGAAAGTCAATTTAAATGAGATCTAAAGATCATTACAGTTTTATATCCTATGACCATGTTATGATCCTACATCATCCCTGCCCTCAAACTTAAACAATAAAAACCAGTACCAAAGGATTGGAGGTTATAAAATTGAAGAGAGAGATAGTTATGCCTTCACACACACACACACACACACACACACACACACACACACACACACGTGCGTGTGCCTATATCATTAGAGTATCTTTCCCTCTGGTTATTACCATGGCAGTGCTGCTGATGGGTTGAGCTCCCCTTCTCCCTTTATGCCATCAGAGAAGCCTTGCTAGGGGGCATTGCCTCTACTCTAACCTTAGCCTCGCATTCAAGAACCCTCCCCCCAATATGGCTGTTATTTTTCCAACTTTATACACTCTTCATGAATCCCTCCATTCTAGTCAATCTGATCTATTCATTATCCCCCAAATCTACCATGTAGATTCCTGCCTCACCATTTTGTTCATAAAAGTTCCTCAACTTGGAACGTCCCCTCACCTTTTCTCTGAATGACCACTTTCCCTCTAAGTACCCAGATCTATCTTACCTCCTTCAAGAAACTTTCCTCTGATAAGGGACTCATTTCTAAAAAGATAGAAAATTAAGTCAAATTTATAAGAATACAAGTCATTCCCCAATTGATAAATGGTCAAAGAATATGAGCAGGCAGTTCTCAGATGAAGAAATGAAAGACATCTATAGTCATATGAAAAAAATGCTCTAAATAACTATTGATTAGAGAAATGCAAATCAAAACAATTCTGAGGTACCACATCACACTTATCAGATTGCCTAACATGACAAAACAAGAAAATGATAAATGTTGGAGAAGATATAGGAAAATTGGAACATTGTTGGAAGAGTTGTGAAATGATCCAACCATTTTGGAGAACAATTTGGAACTGTGCCCAAAGGGCTATAAAAATGTGCATACCCTTTGACCCAGCAATAGCACTTCTAGGGCTGTATCCCAAGAGATCATACAAATGGGAAAGGACTCACATGTACAAAAATATTTATAGCAGCTCTTTTTGTGGTGGCAAAGAATTGGAAATTGAGAGAATGCCCATCAACTGGGAAATGACTGAACAAATTGTGGTATATGAATGTAGTGGAATACTATTGTGCTATAAGAAATGGTGAGCAGGCAGACTTCAGAAAAACCTGGAAAGACTTGTATGGACTGATACTGAGTGAAATGAGTGGAACCAGGAGAATGTTGTACACAGTAACAGCCACGTTTTGCCGTGACTAATGTTGATAGACTTAGCTCTTCTCAGTAATGCAAGTATCTAAGATATCTCCAAAGACCTCATGATTGAAAACGCTATCCACATCCAAAGAAATGGAGTTTGAATGCAGATCGAAACATACTATTTGCTATTTTTTTCTTCTGTTATGTGTTGTTTCCTCTTTCTGGTGGTTCCTCCTATTGGTTCTAATTCTTGCTTACAACATCACTAATGTGAAAATATGTTTAATAGGAATATATATGTATAGCCTATATCAGATTGCATGCTGTCTTGAGGAGGGAGATGGGGAGAGAGGGGGAGAAAATTTAAAACTCAAAAGCTTATGAAAGTGATCGTTGATAAATCAAAATAAATTAATAAAAAAGAAAGAAACTTTCCTTAGTTGGCCCAGCCCCTCAGGGATTATTTACTCAAATTCATTAAACATTTATTAAATTCATAGTTATCTGCCAGGCATTGTGCTAGGTGGTGGAGTGTTTTTCTTCTAAGACAAAGACAAAAATGAAACTGTCATTGCCCTCAAGAAACTTTTATACTCCTGGAGGCATGGGGAATCTTGGGAGGTAGAAACTCTCCACACAATTAAGTGAATACAAGAAGGGAGAAGAGTAACAACTGTGTGGAATATGAAAGCCCTTTTGTAGGCTGTGGCACTTGAGCTGAATCTTGAAGGGGGCTAGAGTTTCCAAGAGTTGGAGGTAAGGAGGGAGAAGAAACTCTCCCTTCTGAATATCTATAGCACTCTTACTTCTAACACTTATTGGACCCTTAGCCTATGCTGCCTGGAATTGTCATTCAACTCATTGTCTTGACTCCAAACTGTGTCCAAACTGTATCTTTTCAAGTGGCAAGACTGTTTTATATTTTGCCACCCCAATCAATACTGTGTATATATTTGATATCAATGAACAAGATTTGCAATAGAATAAAAGAAAGTGAAATCAATAAATGATGTGCTATGTTTTCTCAAAGAATGAGTAAGAAACAAAGATAATTGGGTCTGGGTATTAGCTTGCATCTGCTTCTATTGAGTTTGTAAATTCATTTATTATCTGTTTAGTACCTGTTATATGCAATGTTCTATTTGTGAAGTCTTTCTCTGGAAGCTGCGATTCAAACGGTGGGAAGAAAACAAAGTAATGATTTTAGAAGACATGGAGAAAAAAGGAAGAACCGCACTTTGCCCCAATCCCAGTTATTTAAAAGTGAGAGCAGGAAAAGGGAGGGTTGATGGCAAGGGTAGCAAAAATACAAAAGTGGCCAAATCAGTACGTCAAGAATTGTAATTTTGTTGGTTTGAGCAAACTCCGCCAAAATCAGATTACAACTTGTCTATAACTCTGGAGAAAAGTCAAGCAACTTTCTGTTTGTTATGCAACACATATGTGTCAGAGGTAAGATTTGAATCCAGTTCTTTTTTACTTTGGGTCCAGTCCTCTCCCCATTATATCACATTATCTCTTAAATAGATAGGTAGATAGCTTAAAATAAATTATTATAAAAGTCTAGCAAGGCTTTCAACAGATAGAAGCAAAGATCATGGCTAAAAGTTTGCTACAAATATCAATAGATATGAAAGGATTTTCAGTAAGACAGTGTCATCAGTGAATTTAGAGAAGATAACTTTAGAAGAGGTATTTGGGATGAGATGAAGAAGAGGAAAAAAATAGGTGGAACAACATAAGTGTCTGAAAACCAAGAAAAGATTTGGGTAATCTGACTAGCACATGATGGTATGCAAAAAAAATGCATATTGAGTGAATGAGTGAATGAAGGAATGAATGAATTTTTAAAAATCAGGTTTAAGCAACATTGTGAAGAGAGAAATGGCAATCTTTAGGAGATGAAACTAATATGCAAATACTGCACGGAGGCAGAGGCATTAGAATCTCAGTAGTGTCGGTTCCCAACATAACCAAAGGCTCCCAATGACACATTATTTTTGTTTTTGTTGAATGGATGATAGATGTCAACATGTGCTGAGCTCTGCACAAGGCATCAAATGAGTCTCCATCCCTGGCTGGTGAGTTCATGATATAACTTATAGGGGCTACCTTTTTACCTTTTTAACTGAATGTGTATCTGTGGCTCATCAAGCATTTTCATATCCCAAAGGCCATGGATGTGCTGCACATTTATATTCAGCTTCTGATATTTATATATTGTAATGCACTGGGATCCATATTACTTTCAGTAACACCATCAAGTTCTAAAGGCCAAAGCACATAGAATTATGAATAAGTTTGTCTTTTTTTTTTCTTCTCTCCTAAAGAAATGAATAGGATATTGAGCTCTGTTCTTAAGAATCCAGAGGTAAGGGACAACAGAATTTGGTTTCCTTGGTCACTGCTTACACTGGCCATTTTATATTAGAAAATACTGAAGTAATTCTTTATTAATTCTGGATTATCTGCTTTTTTCTCTAATTAGTAAACACTGAGAAATTGAATAGAAGTAATGATTTCTTTCTCTACTCTTTTTTTAATATAGCATTTTGTTTTTTCTTAATAGCATTTCATTTTTTTCCCAATTACATGTAAAGATAGTTTTTAACATCCATTTTTGTAACATTTTGAATTCCAAATTATTCTCCCTCCTCTATTCTTCCCCCCTCCCCAAGGCAGCAAGCAATCTGATATAGGTTATACACGTATAATCATGTTAGACATATTTCCACATTAGTCATTAACACAGCATTTTAGAATTGGAAGTCAGTCAGCAAGTCAGTCAATAAGCTTCTTCCTAAGCATATACTGAGTACCAGACACTGTGTTAGGTGCTGGGGATACAAAAAAAAGACAGAAGACAGACCCTACTTTCAAAGAGCTCACTCTTTCAATGGGGAAAAATTGCAAATAACTATTTACAAACAAGTTATTTGTAGGATGAATTGGGGTTTGTCTCAGACAGAAAGCACTGGTATTAAGGGGGAAGATCAGGAAAGGTCTTTTGTAGAAGGTGGGATTGTACCTGGGACTTAACGGAAGCCGGGCCATTCAGGAGGCAGAGACGAAGAGGAAGAGAATCTCAGGCCTGGACATTAGCCAATAAGAAGGCATGGAGTTTGGAGATGTAATGTCTTGTAGGAGAGACAGCAAGGAAGACACTATCCCTGGGTTGAAGACTATATGAGGGTGAATGAGGTATAAGAAAATCGAAAAAGTGTGTGTGTGTGTGTGTGTGTGTGTGTGTGTGTGTGTGTGTGTGTGTGTATTTCTGTGTGTGTGTGTGCACAGGTTATGAAGGGCTTTGACTGACAAACAAACTTTTATATTTGATTCTAGAGGTAATAGGGAGCAATGAGAGTTTATTGAGTGACATGGTTAGCACCACACTTCGGGAAGATCACTTTGAGAGCTAAGTAGAGGATAAATGGGAGTGGAGAGAAATTTATGGCAGAGAGACCAATCAGTGAGAAATTGCAACAGTGCAAGGATGAAGTGATGAATGCCCTGGTGGCAATGCCAGAGAGGCCTAAATCTGTTAAGTGACCTAGTCAGAGTTGCAATAGCTGAGCCAAGCCACGCCTAGACTCTGGATCTTCTGACTACCAGCCTGGTGCTCTACGCAGCCTTTTCTGTTTCACATCTACCTCTAGTCTTACCCACTACAAGGAAGCATGCTCAAAGCTTCATTATCACGTTCTGGCTAACATTGTACCATTACCAAACCCAAGGGCTGTCCTACTTCCTTACTTGTATTGCTGCTAAGGAAGATTTCCATGTTTTCAAAAAGCATGCTTGCTAAGGGTCACTGTACTTACGTGCTGCTGGGGTGAAGGATGCCATTGCTCTCTATACTCTAATGCATAGGATTTTTATCCTAATATGGTGACTCTTGTCCTCTTTCCAAAACCACAAGATAGCTTGTGAAAATGTCCTTTCAAATATATTGTGGAATTAGAACTTATTCTCTTAATACGAGGAGAAGACCATAGAATTGCAGATTTAGAACTGAAAGAGACCCTTGAAGTCATCAAATGCAATCCCTTTATTTTATAGATGAGGAAACTAAATCCCTGAGAGGTTAAATAATTCACCCAGGGTCACACAGCTAGCAAATTGCGAAATTAAGATTTGAATCCAGGTCTTTCTAACTCAAAGTCCAGCACTCTATCCAACAGCAGTTTCAATTTTTTTTTTAGTCTCAGGCCCCTTTTACACTCTTCCTCCCACACATACACACTGTTCTTCATTTTTACTTGTCTTGCATTGTCCTATACTTATCACATTTTCTGCTGACTGGTTCTTTTTGGTTATTGTTTTTAAGTATTTGGGAGGGGTTTTGGTTTTCCATCTCCCCTCCTAGTTCTCTGCACTCACCTGTCCCAGAACAGGTCATTCTGTGTCCTGTGACTCCAGGAGAGAGAGATAGAGAGGCTTTTGTTTTTTGTTTGTTTGTTTTTTATTGAGCACCCTCCCCCGACATCTTTTGCTTATGAGGATTTCATATGTTGATATTTACGACATTCAAAATAAAAATATGGAAAGAATTTTGACCTTATGGACCCCCTAAAAGAGTTTCAGCAATCCCTACGTGATTATGAGTCCCCAGCCCCCCCAGAGATGAGACCCTAGACCATACTTGAAGAACTTTTACCCTCCACCAATCTCCTAATTTTCCATTTGACTTAGTTCATAGATTTAGGTAAAGTCTGAGTTACTATCAGTCAATTTGATATGAAAGCAAACCAACTTAAAAAATAAAATGTATTACCACTAAGCAGAGGTCCACATAACAAGATGCATTTGGTACATGGTATTCTGTTAGAAATTCTACTCTCTATGTTCAGTAGTAGAAGCCTAGAAGACTTCTCTTCATTGAACAACAGTGGGTCCTGGAAAAATTCCACAAAAGTCAAAATACTGTAAACTTACTAAGTTATATCGTCTAATTGTGACTGAAATATGTACAAAGGAGAAATTTTAAAAAATTGCTTCAATGACATGCACAATATAATTAGACCATTAAAAATCCAATTAAAAAAAAGTATTTTCCAACAGTTTGATTTTGGTGCATCTTTATTGTTGAAGAGATAGAAAATAAAGTCTAACCTTAGTAGTAAAGAATCTGTGTTTTTCATGTACTGAGGTGATGCTACTAAATCAGTGTCAGTGAGGCTTATGCTTTCAGTCATTTTCTAGCTGGTTTTCTACTAGTGGTAATGGATTGATTCTCATGGATTCTTTCTTTTGCCAGCATAGACTTTGATTGGTCTGCATCAGTGGATAGGTACAATATATGGTCATGGAGTACAGCAAAGGTAAGTGCCATAAATACATAACATATCTAGTTCATATAAAAGTTTAGGTTGTCTTGTTAACTAAATATAATGATAATAAATAAATATGAAAAGAATCAAAGATGCCAATTTCCTCCATGGAGGATGTCCAAAAAGACAAACTATATTATATTTTCTATACACAGTTCTAAAAGAGGAAATTTAACAGTGTTTTGAGAAGTGGACAACTTTATTGGAATAAATGTATATTTATATTCTAGGACAAAACTTTGAAGGGGACAATATTCATTTGGGTGAATGTGTTGGTTAAGAAAATAGACATATGCACATGCTAACATTGTCCCTCAGCCTGTTAGCATCTTCCCTCTAAGATTACCTCCATTACACTAAATTTATCTTTCATATACTCAATTATTTTCATGTTGTCTGTGAGCTTCTGGAAGGCAGGAACTGTATTTTTGCCTTCTTTGTATACTCATGTAGCACAGTGCCTGACACATTATAAGTGATGCAGATGACTTTGATGTCATTTCTACCATATTAAAACCAATTTAGCTAATTGATGAGAGATTAGAATAATAAGAGTTAAATAGTAGGTAACAATGTAAATAGATGTGATATTTGTACAATGTATGAGACTGTATTATATATATATACATATATATATATATATATGTATTATGTATATGTATAATATATAAACCCATATGGGGTCACAATTCAAGGTTTAAGAAGTGCTGAAGGGGTCATGAGTGGAAAAAGTTTAAGAAGCCCAGTGACTCTAGGTTCTCAAAGGCTTTGCCAACATAGTGCAAGACTTAATAACTCCTGCCTACTAACCCAGAAGGATTTTGATTTTGGGTCTAGGAACAGGTTCTAAGTCTGTCATCTGAACCAGCCTGACTATTTGGAGGTTATCAACAGGTCAGGTTGGCCACAGGACTGATGAATTTTTCAGCTGCAGCAACTCTTAACTGCTTCCCACTTAGTTGCCAAGAGGTTGCAATCTATGTTGGCAGCAGTTGTACACAGACCTAAAGCAATCACGGATCTTGGAAATATATATATGCCATGTCAAAAGCTGTAATGTAATTCCCTTGAAGAATGGAGGATTGATTCATTTATGCACCAAAGATTTATTAAGCATCCACTATTTTTAGACATTGAAGATACAGAGATAGATATGGCATAGACCCTGCTGTAAAGGAGTTTACAATCCAAAGCTGGTTCAGGGAATTGGGGAGAGGGGCGCACTAACAATTATTATACGAGGGAGAATGGCAGAAGTACAAAGGAGAGGTCTAGGCAAAGTGCTTTATTAAATTTAGGGAGGGAGGTATCATTTTCACTTGGGGGAGGCAGAGGATTGAAGACTTGATAGAAGACGTGGCAACTAAGTTGAACTTTAAGGAAAGCCAGGAGGGAACATCAGGTAATAGAAATGGGAAAATGGAAGTCCATTTTAGACATGGAGATGGGATGAGCTAAAACATGGAAATGAGAGAAGGTAGGACAAGAAAAGGAGGCAGAAAGTCATCCAGCTTGGTGAGACTATGGATGGGAAGAATATGATATAAAGCTAAGAAACTGGATCAGAGACACAGGAGATGGGACTTGAATAGCAGAATCAGGAGTTTCAACTGTGAATGATGGGCATTAGGGAGTTACTCTACGTTTTTGAATAGAGGAGTGATGTGACCAAGGTGGTTAATTAGGAAGATTACTTTGGCAGTGGGGAGAGGAAAATATAGGGGAGAAGGGAATGACTAAAGGAGGAAGACCAGTCAGGAGGGCTCACGGGACAGTATACATACCATACTCCAATATTTCTGCCTCTAACAACTTCATAGGGCCCCCAAATTGCTGGCTGCTAACTATTTACAATATAAATGATAACGTTATCTGTGACAGTTATATAGACACATGGAGGAGGTCAATGGATTCTCATATTCCTAATGGAGTTGTAATATCCCCAACTTTCTTCTTGCCTTCTGATTCTATGATTTCTAGTCCCACCAGATTTTATGTTAGAATAGTAATGATTGCTCCCAACACAGTTTTCAGAGCTGGGAAGGAAAGCAGACAAAACATGAAACTTGAAAAAAAAACCACATAAACCCAATATAGAAATATATCCCACATCACTATGAAAGTATAGTTTTCTTGTGAAGATTCACATGGGATTCTCTATAGCCAGCATGATCAAAGAATATGACTAAGTGAACAAGTTCTGCCATTGACCTGATATGTGAAACATGTTAACACTCTGGGTTTGGGATACTCTCCTGCTGTCAAAAAAAGGAAAGTGTAGGACTTTTGAATGAAAACAGTTTGGGGATCCACAGAAGAGAAACAGGGTGATTATTAGACAAGGTTTTAAAAAATTAACCCATTTATTCAGCAAGACTGAATCATGACTGAGCTTCAGAAATTGTTCTTAATGATACATATGGAATTGTAACAATCTCTCCCAGTCCTCAGTCTCTTTCAACATGAATCCATCCCTTGCCACAAATGTATTGTAGACAAGAACTGAAATAAAATTAGCATATGCACAACTCTGCAATATCCCATTCAGTTCAACTGAATAAGGATTTATTTAGGTACTTATGCAAAAGGCATTTTAAAAAAAAAGATAAAAATAAAAAGACAATAACAAAACATCACCTGCCCTCAAGGAGCTTACATTCTACTGGGAGGATACAACAAATACATAGATTAAAAACACAAAGATATACAAAAGGAATCCAAATTGATGAAGAGGAATTTTTGTTTAGATAACTGTAAAAAATATCATATGCTCACACCACACTCAAACATTAACCTTTTGAGAGCCTACGCATAAACAAGTAAGTGATAATCCCAGGGCTAAAAAAAAGAGGACCATTTAAAATGAATTTTGTTGGTTTATTTTGTTTTTATATTACCTAAATTGTCCAGTGTATCCTTTTGTCCTCCTCCTTACAGAGAACCATCACCTATAAAAAGGAATAAAAAAGGGAAAAGTCCAGAAAAAATCAACCAACACTTCAAAAAAGATTTGCTATCATATGCAGTGTTCCACATCCATAGTCTCCCTCCCACTTCTGTATCTTTTATTTCTTATATTGTGGTAATTATTTTCATATAGTTTCTTATCACCATATAACTTATCAATAAAATATAATTTATCCATTCACCAATAAATTATTTTTATGCAAAATCTTTTCAATTTCATGTAATCACACTATTTATCTTTTATGATCACTTCTTTCCCCTGCTTAATTAAGAATTCACTGTTGGGAGATTATTTTTTAATTTGGAAAAACAAGGAAAAGAAGAATAACTAGTGCAAAGGTATATAGTAAATACTTAACAACTGGCTCTTTGGGGGCAAATATACACATGCCAAGCTTTTAATCTTAATCTGCACTATTAACATTTTCTCCACTGCTGTCTTAAGTCTGGACAAACAATGAAACAATAAACTGAGGCCTAATTTGTAACATTTGTAAATTTCCAAGGTGTAAATGTCCTCACAAAAAATTTAACAATTGGCTCTTATGAGCTAGTTCAAGCTGCCTCCAGCACACCCCTGAACTAGTGGCCTTGAAATATGCAAGGCTAAGGAGTGGCATTGGAGTGTGTGGGTTATGTCAATGCAAGTTTTGGGGGTTCAATAGAATATATTAAGCCATAATGGTATTTTGAAAGATTGTACTGTCCTTCAACTCTACAACATCACTATGTGTTGTTTTCGCTGATGATTGTGTGAATCTAAACTTTTTAGTGAATCTTTTTTGAAAAATTAAGACAAGGTCCTCATTTCTGCCTGTTTTATGGAAATCATCTACAGTTAAGGAAATGATGAGACAGGAAATAAAACATTTCTATGTCAGTCAGTCAACTAGCATTAATAAGTGTCTACTACACACCAGCAACTGTGCTAAGTGCTAGGGATGCAAAGAAAGGTAAAAGATAGTCCTTGCTCTTGAATAGCTCAACAGTGTTGTTCTTTATTCAGCTCTACAACATCAGATAAGGCGTTTATTTTTATCTTCCTTTTTAAAAAAAAAAGTTGATAAACCATTGCAGGACTTCATTTGTAAACAATTGGACCATTTGGGGAGTCCAAATTACTTTTCCTCTTTCCTTATTACCACATCTTAAACTCAATATGTCCAAAATGGCGATTTTGCACAGCCCTCCCTCATTTAAATCCATTTCACTTGCAAATCATGGTATCACCTTTCTGATGGCATGGTCCTCTGAAGGATACACAACAACAGCAACAAAAATAACAAAAACATCTTTCCCCAAAACCCTTCCTAATTCCCACCTTCTCTATTACTGTAGAAGACAACCCCAAAATCCCTGTCTCTCAGTCCTATACCATAGGAGTCATCCTGGATTGCTCACTATCTCTCACCCTCATCTCCAAACTGTTGCCAAGGTTTATTGATCTCACCTATACACCATCTCTTTCCTATGCCCCCTTCTCTCCTCTGACACGGCTGCAACTATGGTACAGGTTCTAATCACCCCACACCTGGATTATTGCAATAGCCTGTTGGTGAACCTGCTTTACTTGAATCTCTCCCCATTCCAATTCACCCCCCCTTCTGTCACTAAAGTAATTTTCCTGAAACACAGGTCTGATCATACAACCCTCCCCATTATTTCCATTCAATAAACTCCAATGGCTCTTCCTATTGCCTCCAGGATCAAATACAAAATGCTTCACTCAGCAAAGCCCTTCATTACCTAGCCCTTCCTATCTTTCCAATCTTCTTATCCCTTACTCCCTGACACATACTCTTTGATCCCATGATGCTAGCCTCTTGGCTGTTTCATGAACAAGATACTCATTCTCTTGGCTCTGGACATATTTTTCTGGCCATCCTTCATGCTTGCAATGCTGTTCCTCCTCCACTCTGACTACTGAACTTCCTATCTTCCTTTAAGTTCCAGCTAAAATCCCACTTTCTTGGAAGCTTTCTTCACCCCCTCTTAATTTCAGTGTCTTGCCTCTGTTAATGACTTCCTATTGATCATGTATATGGTTTGCTTTGTATATATTTGTTTGTATGTTGTCTCTCCCATTAGATTGTAAGCTCCTTGAGGGCAGAGACTGTCTTTTTGTATCTCCAGCCTGGCACATAGTTGGCAATTAGTTAACGTTTGATGGAAGAAGCAGCATGGCATTACATGTAGAGAGCTGTCCTTCAATTCGGAAAGATTTGGGTTAAATCTTTCTTCCTTTATATACTATCACCTTGGACAAGTCATTTATCTTCTCATTGCTCTAGGTAGGTCTCTAAGACTATAAATTGCAGAGAAGGTGCTGACCTGCATTGGTATAGAGAGTTTCCTCCTCTGGGAAATCCTTATAATAATAAAATCATGGAAACAATTTCTATCTTTATTATCTATCCTATTAATTTGCTTTGGAAATATACACTGGCTCTAATGTAAGCAGAAGTTAAATATTCATATGGAACAGTGGTTTCTATTGGAAAATGAAGGTGATAAATATTTCTGTGGGCCAGAATTTAAGAAAAGACAAAATAACTTTTGGTTATGTAGAAAACCAAGGAAAACCAGCATGGTATAATGGATAGAGAGTCAGCTCCTGAGTCAGCAAAATAGGAGCTGAAGTCTTGCTTCTGGCCCATCCTGGGTATGTAACTCTGGGCATTTCACTTACTCTCTCACTATTCCCCAGAAGCTTTCTGACTTTATATTCCTTACTAAGAACTCCATACATCAATGAAATAGTAAGTCTAGTTTTTTAAAAAAAAATTATGGTTACTATTGGCTGTTATAGAGATGCTAAGACAGTGCTATTAAGAGATCAATACTGCCCCCTCTTCCCCCAGATAGTAGTAGTCATTGGAATACTTTTGATGTGCAGTTTGGGGAGTCTTCTGCTAAATTCTAACATATTCCATAGAAGAATACGGCCTTTAAGTTATTTCTTCCTCAGATATTTACAGAGAATACTGAGAACAACAGAACAATCCTGGTCTTTGGCATAAATGAGACACCTATATGCTTCTTGGCACACACACACAAAAGACAAGTGCTTAAAGCTTGGTGGGTAATGGATTCCTGAAGTTGGTATCATCTTTCAGTGTGAAATGTGCCTGTTCAAGATGACTCACTAGTACCAGTTCTAAGTGTAAAGTAAAATTAAGGGTAAGCTCTTCCAATGGATCCCAAGTTAATAAAAGCACAGTCACCTGAAAAGATGAGAGCCCAAGATGATTTGAGTGAAAGAGAGAACCCCAGAGACTACCAGTCCTTGTCACCTCAGAGGTACATCACCAACAGTGACAGTTTCATTCCTCCACACTTTCTACAGCCATGAGATCAGACAGAAAACTAATATTATCTACCATCATTAGATTGTACTGAGCCATATTTTCCCCATCTCCATGCTACATTAAACATTTTTCTTTAAGTTCACCAGGATCCATCCCAAACCACATGCATACGATTTCACAAAATGTCTCACTACAAAGAGATAGTTCAAATTTGTCAGTACTTTCTAATGGAATTTGCAAAGGGTAATGGGAGTTTTATTTTTTTTTTAATGTTGTGTTTTTCCCCAACACCCAAAGATAAGCCTAGTATATGAAACCTACTAGACAGGGTGACCTAAAAACCTGCACAGCTTCTGAATTTTTAATCTCAAAGGAGCCATGTTTTGCCACCATAGAAAGTGAAGCTTCTAGATTCTGTCTGTAGACAAAAATGGACCCTATATATATATATATGTGAATCTATACAGCACTCATATTGGTTATCTGACATAAGAAGCACTCAGTTTAATTTAACAATCATTCATCAAATGTTCACTATGTACCACACATATGAATGAAATGAGGTATGGTCCCTATTTTTATTTATTTATTTTTTAGGCAATGGGGGTTAAGTGACTTGCCCAGGGTCACACAGCTAGTAAGTGTCAAGTGTTTGGTCTGAGGCTGGATTTGAACTCAGGTCCTCCTGACTTCAGGGCCAGTGCTCTATCCACTGCACCACCTAGCTGCCCCTATGGTCCCTATTCTTAAGAAGCTTACAGTTTGGTAAGGTGGATGAGGTATGTGCACAAATAACTGTAATATGATAAATATATAGAGGAGGGGCCAAGTGGAGTCTATAAGAGACTTAGGGAAGGATGGTGTCATGGATAAAGCGTGACGTATAGGATAGCAGCTTGATGAGACTTAAAAGAAGTTGAAGGATGGAGAAGTTTTTTTTAAAGGCATATTTACTGAGACAATTTGGCAAGAACATAATTTCAAACCATTCTTCTGAACCAGGGCACACTCTCCCATCTATCATCTCAATCCCCAGAGGAACAGAGCTCAGAATTAAAGCAGTTGCTACAAACATTCACCCACCAAGTTCACTTCCAAATGTGGTGTTACTGATGGATGAGGTTTTCCAGAAAACAGTGTCTCAGCTGCCAGGTCCAATTCACTGTTGTGCTGGGGCCTGCAGGTCCCTCTTAAGGCTTTGCTCATACTTTCACTGAATATCTGTTCCTCTGACCTTTCAAATCTTACAAGGTTGCATCCTACTCTGTTCCATCTCCAATACTCCACCTATGAGCAGGAAAGAATAGACACACAGAGAGAGAAAACAGCTACATGATATGCACAGTCACATGTCAGCAGCCTGGGTAGCAAGATGAAAGGCAGAGGTCTTTCTGCCCACCCAGAGGCTTACAGCACCACTCACTTGAATGCAGCCAGGAAACAGTGAGAGGAAAGGTTTCAGTAGTTAGAAATATAGGAAGAGTCCATTCCAAGAATGAATGATGGTGGGCACAAATGCACAGAGGCGGAAGAGGGCAAACCATAACTAACTACACACACACACACACACACACACACACGTGTGTGTGTGTGTGTGTGTGTGTATCTATCTAAATGTATCATATGATGATTCTTTCCTCACTACAACTCTGTGAGGAAAAGCTTTACTATCCCTGTCTTTCAAAGTGGGTAACAGAAGCATATTAAGGTTAAGGTTTAGGGGCAACTAGGTGGCACAGTGGATAGAGCACCAGCCCTGAAGTCAGGACAACTTGAGTTCAAATCTGGCCTCAGACCAAACACTTGGCACTTACTAGCTGTGTGACCCTGGGCAAGTCACTTAACCTCAATTGCCTAAAAATAAAAATATTTTAAAAATTTTAAAAAGGTTAAGGTTTATATGCAGGTTCACACAGCTCCTGATGTTGGGGCTGGAACCTGAATTCAGGTGTTTTGTTCAAACCTTCTTCCACAGCTGCCTTTTCTATTTGGCTGTCACAGATCTAGAACAAGGAGTCCACTTAATTAGAATGAGGAACACAGGACATATTAGAAATGTTCCATATCCTTCTCCACATAATCATTTGTTAAAGAGAAAATCAAGTTATGAGGTCTTATTGGGACTGTAATGCAAAGAGATAAGTGGGGCTATTCAGGTGAAATTGTAATAGCTGGGTCTCTGATGAAGTCAAAAGTCATTACTGGACAGTGCATGTTGAAGGAGGGATAAGAGGGTGAGGGAGATCTTTCACTTTTTGTGTTTTCCCTAGGGGTAGTGGGGGGGCCCTAATTACCAGACAGAGATACAGAGGTTAATACAGAGGTCACAGAAGGTTAATGAGTCAAATCTTTGAGAGAGAAACTGAGAAAGTCACACTGTGAGGAGGGCACACGACAATCCGGAGTTCATCAAACCAAGGAAGAGAAGGACACGTAGCAAGTGTGGATGGACTATTGAGAAGAGAAAGAGGAGGAGAGGAAGTGGAAAGAACAAGAGAACTTGGTTCTAGGCCCACCTCCATCACCAATGACCATGTGACCTTCTGAAACACAAGTGAGCCGGACTAAATTAACAATGCCTTCCAGTACTAATTATGGGATATGAACCTTTGTGGCATAGTCAGTCCTCAGCTGCCTTTTGTGGGTCCTGAGCAGGATCTTGTGGGTCCTTTTGGTACTCCTCCTAGTACTTACAGGGTCTTATCTTGTCAGGGTCCTAATACTTACAAAATTTCAGCTATCTGAAGTTCTAGAGAGGTTAATTACCAAAGCCAATTGCCAAAGCAAGCCTTTTAAATGTGGTGATATCATAGACGGAGAACAAGAAGTCGGCTAGAGTAGTGGTACATTTCAGCCAACAAATGGGTGATTGAAATTTACTTTTAAATAAAATAATGGATCCAATTTTCCTTCTAGTTCCATGCTGACTCTATGAGAATTAATAGCTCTCTCGTAGGGAGTCACAAAGAATGACATTAGCATTTCAACCACATGCTCAATAGGACCATGGTTTCTCTTTGGAGAAGATGTGCCAAGACCCAAAAAGAAAGAAAAGTAGTACAGTGGGCAGAGTGCTAGGTTTGGCAACAGGAAGACCTGAGTTCAAATCTTGCTTCAGAAACTTGACCTGTGACCCTGAGCAAGTCATTTAAATTTTCTGAGCCTCAGTCTCAGTTTCCTTATCTGTAAAATGAGAGTCGAATTCAATGGCTTTTAATGTCCTTTCTAGATCTAAATTTATGATCTTATAGTTTAGAGATGTTCTCTAGAAGTATTCAATTCCAGAGCAGGTAGCATTCCAGGAACATTTGAAAAAAAAAAGCAGAATATACATCTTAAACTAGAGGTACTTCTATACTGCTTCAGGCCTTTGGGAAATGTCCATCTTTGGAAAGAAGGGAAAGATGAGAGATGATGGCACTTTGGAACTAGAGGAGACAGGCTAGTATTTAACTCTTCCTCTTTTCAATAGTTCACCATGATTTGCTTCCTATTCTTTTTCTTCCTTGGTTTGAAAAACTCTAGACTGTTTTGTGCCCTCCTCACAGAGTGACTTTCTCAGTCAATTTGGAAATTGTTTCAGATGTAAAACAGTTGGTTTCATCTCTGGCTCCTAGACTTGTCTAGCATCCGAAACATAATTTGTTGAAAATGTGATCATAGAAAAGGCTTTTAATGGTTGACATTTATATAGCTCTTGGTGATTTCCAAAATAGTATTTTACACACCTTATCTCATTTGATCCTCCTAACAAACTTGTGAGTTAGATAAGATAGGTATTTTTATTCCCATTTCACTGATAAGGGAGCTGAGGTTCAGAGAATAAAACTGACTTGTCTGAGGTTAAAAGATTTTCATTTGTTCTTGTTGTTTAGGGAGGCAATAAGATTAAGTGACTTACCTATGGTCACAGAGCTAGTAAGTGAGGTGGGATTTGAACTCAGTTGCTCCTGACTCAAGGGGTAGTGCTCTATCTACTGCACCACTTAGTTGCCCCTGAACTGTTAATGACGATCAAATATGAAATCTGAATCCAGGTTTTCCTGACTCCATTCCAGCAATCTATTCACCACTTTCACTCAGGCAAGGAGCTGCTATGAATGTAGTTATGGTAGTATTGATTCTCCAAGGAAAACAGACTGTTTTCCTAGTTATCTTATAGACCATATTGATATAGCAGAAGAAGAGTCCCCCACTTCTTCTTTCTCCCTGAGCAAGCAATTGGGGCACAGAGAGAAGACATTTAAAATTTCCAACAGAGTTAGGATTAGCCTGGTTCTATTCCCCTTTCCTCTGTTATCACCCTTTCCTACACAGGTTTCTCTATGAGGTAGAAACCTACAGAGTTGCTGAGTTCAAATTTAGTGTTTCCACTTTATACAACAATTCACTAGAGTCCTGAACAAAGAAAAGATTTCCCTTTTAGACATCAATTGTTTCAATGGATCACTCATTCTTATGAGTCTGCTTTAAAAAACCACCCAGCAAAAGACACTTTAGCAGAAGGTGCTTTTCCTTGTCAATACCGTGGGTGTGCTTTATACACTGTCATTAGTCACTAGATTTGAGTGCATCCAGTCTTGGTTCTGGTATCCAGTTCCTGTGTGGCTTGAGAAAAGTTATTTTGCCTCCATGATTCTCGGCTTCCTCCTTTTAAAATAAAGGGATGGTGTATTGTTTTCACGTGCCTTTGATTGTTCACAGACCCTTGGGAGGAATGGGACACTCCTTTTTCTGATTTCAGGGAATTGCACCTGTTCACTCTTCCCTTTCCAACTTGGAAAGACCCTAATCTTTCCTCAAATTAGAAATCAGATTACCTAATATTGTATTGCTGTTAATTGTTTTCTTTCAGTTAATTGGCCTTGATTGTTTTTAATACATAAAAATCTATTTCTCTTTGTATTCATGGTCTTTGGACCAACTGGGGAGTCCATTGACCCATTTATTATGCCTGTTTTGCTAATAAATCATATAGCTTGGATTGTTTCCTCAGTTATTCCACCACAGATGTGGGACTCTCTTTTGGTTGAGTTGTGGTCATCTCTCCCAATGGAAGAGCTCCTTCCCTCTCTATTATCTCCATATATTCTCATATGCATACTTTCTCTAATTTCTGTTTTGCTATTGACTTAAATAAGTAGGATTTCTTTATTAAAAATAAAAATAAATAAAATGAAGGGGTTGAATCAAAAGATTCAAAGATCCATTTCAGATCTAAACATGACATGATTTTATAGCTAGAAGGAATCTTAGAGCTCATCTAGCTCTATTCCCTCATTTTGCAGATAATGAAATCAAAGTCTGAGAAAGTGACTTACCCAAGGAAGCCAGGAAACAGAAGTGAGACTTTAAGTAAACTCCTGACAACCAGCCCAGCCCTCTCTCCACCATATCATGCTGCTTCCTAAAAAAAAACAAAACAAAAAACATGCATAAATAGAAATATAATAAATAAAGCATTCTAGGAGATGTTATTTTCTTATTGGAACGTGTAATGAGTATTTTGTAAAACAAAAGATTCCTTTGTAATGCAAATAATAATCTAATTTATTATAATGCTTTACATTTCAATTTCTGTGTGGTAAGTTTTCCTAAAGCAAGATGCTTACAAGAGGAATTGGTAGATAGATAGTATATGTGTGTGTGTTTATATCTATCATCTCTCTCTCTCTCTCTCTCTCTCTCTCTCTCTCTCTCTCTCTCTCTCTCTCTCTCTCTCTCTCTCTCTCTCTCTCCCTATCCTTTGCCTCCTGATAGTAATAGCCAAACTCTGGAATTGACTTACACCTGAGTGGTATCTAATGGCTGTTAAATTACTGAGAATTTAGAAAATTAGAAGTTTTCTATTAACAGCTGTAAATGTAAGTAATTTGGAATTAGAACCACAATGGAAAATAGGCAGGAGAGAATAATGGGGAAGTGGGTTGAGGTTAATTCCAGGAGTCATACAGTGCATTATGTTCCTGAAGTTGACTCCCAGGAGGGGTTCTGCTCAAAAAGCTTCTTTACAATATTGTGAGACCTGGAGTGAATCTTTTCTTGAGGTGCCTCAAAGCTCAGACATCACCTTTCACTAGACTTCTAGCTCTTTTCCTTGCTTCTCATTTCCTGGCATTGAGCCATAAACCATTGTCTACACTGGGAATGATGGTATATTAAATCATATGCTCATAGGTGTAGGGCTGCAGGGGACCCCAGAGGTCCTCTACTTAGCCCTATCCTTTTACAGATGAGGAAGCTGAGGCCCAGGATGGATAAGTGACTTGCCCCAGGTCACAGGTAGTTGGCACCAGAGGCATGTAGCAGGGAGGACCCAGTTTTTTCAGTTCTTGGCTCAGGATTTCAGTTCCTTCCTAACAATATTAAGGGTTAAGCCTGCAGAATCCTAGCTGAACTGAATGTAGTAGTCTCTGAAGGCATACTTAAGAACATTGGGTTTCTATTATCAGACTCTCTCAGGTCACACTTCCATCTTAAATTGTATTAGGTAATGAACAGAATCAGGAAAACCCTGTGATCATCTAAAATCAGTCTAAGACCACAGGTAAAAACTGATCTAACCATGTGATTGTCCACAGAGAAATTTCTTATTAGACAGCTGGGTCATCATTATTTCCTTATAATTGTACTAGAAAGTGTATCTTCGGGAAATGATTTAATCAATAAATAGTCACTTTCAGAGGAAATTGGTGTACCCCCAAAGGGTGAGGATCATATGATACATATAGGACCCTGTGAGAATTCAATTAACATTAATTGATAGTGATCTGACAAATGCATATTCTCCGTGGTAACATCACATCTCATGGTTACTCTACATCCAAAAAAAAAAAAATCCCATGAAAATGGAAAAGGATTGACTTTAAAGGGCAGTTGAAATTCTTAACAATTTCTTAAGTAACCATAAGAAAAGAAGGGAGTTTCTTTGTAAATCTAAAATCCAAAAGTTTGCCAAAAATTACTAAGATGTTATACAAGATGTGCTGTTGGGGAAAAATACTTAGATATCATGGTGTTCAAAAGATCCAAAGAATTGTCCTGTATACTTATTACTCTCAATAATAGATTTCATGATTGTGTTATTGACAATAATATTGCTAAGAATTAGAATTTATTGATAGACACTGTATTCTTTTTTTTAACACAAATATATGCAACTATGCTCTGATATGTACAAATAAGGAATAGGATTAATTTTATTACCCCCTCCCCAAAACAAACTATGTAATCAAAAAAATAATAATTTTTCTGGTGAATTAAGGTATCATACAGGTACATGCCTGACTTGTTTCAGTGTGGTGGTGGCAGTAGTGGAATGTGTGTATTTGTGTGTGTGTGTGTGTGTGTGTGTGTGTGTGTGTGTGTGTGTGTGTGTAGATTGTGGAAAAAATATTTTTACTGAAATAAAAGTTACACAGTGATTACACTACCTATAAGAACAGAAATCACATTCAGTAGTGAAATGACTATCATTTTGATAAGAGTGATGTAGCATATTTTTTCCACACCATTTACCTAGCCCTTCTCTTTATTCAAATATTTAGCAGTGATGAGTCAAATGGCATTGGGTTTGCATCATACTATTTGTTGAAGTGAAAAGTTATTTTCATCATGCTGAATAAAAATTTTAGAAGTATTTACCAGGACTAATTGATTACATTTATAATGTATGATAGATATTCCTTATAGACTAATTCTATTTCAATTGAAAACAGATAGATTGATTTGTCAGCCAAAAAAAATACATAGTTGATATGTCTTAGCTGATAAAGACAAAGTTAATATGTGGAACTAAGTGATTGTCTAGAGAGAAAGGGAGAAAAAGCATTTTTAAACTATAAAATGATTTGAAAAGATTAGGTTTTCATTAAGGTTTAGCTGAGCAAGGTCAATGTCCACTTCATGTCGATTCAGACACTTTTCAAAAGTCCAATATTTGTAGCAGGGTTACTTAGAACATTCATTAAAGTCAAAGTTTTCCTCCCACAGATGTTTGTGGTGAGTGATCAAATACCAGTGTCTAACTTGAGACAATCACAGAGATCAAGTGGCATCTTATGAGCAAATGCATTTTTCCATGAGGAGGTTTCAACCATGCACCTCAAACACATTTGATATCAAGCTTATAGAGAAATCGTCTTTTTTAAGCAGGATGGATTTAACAGTCGCTTCCTCACAGGTTTATGTGTTTAATTAGCTGCCTGAACAGGGGAAACAGTAGGAGCTGAAAGCTGAGGAGTACTTGCAAGAGAAAATAATGTGAAAGCATGGTACAGCACTGAGGGTGTCAAGCACTATTAATAACAAAAGTGACGAAGAGAATTCACTGTAACACTTCCTTTTTAAAAAGAAGCTCACTTTCATAACTCATCTGGTTATTCTAAATTGCAGATTCCACAAACTATGCGCTCACTTGGTAATAAAGACGCCCCAATTTCAGACAGAATAGCTGAGTCCAGGTCACTCTAGGTCAATTGAAAAACAGGAATGAGAACATGGTCCTGTAGATGGTAGATGAAGCCCAATTTAATATATTTTAACTCTAGCTAGCTACCATTTAATATTTCTTAATACCCAAATGGAAGCCCAGAAAATGGCTTCTATTTGTCACATACTTTGCTGTCTCCCAAATATTACATATTTCCTTTTTCCTTTAGTAAGTTCATCCTATACCTTGGAAATTGTCCACATGTAAAATGAAAAGATTTTGTTCAGTATTATATACAGAAAAGATGCACATATAGAATTTAAACACATTTTGAATATACTATTTTTACTTGAGGGGAAAATGTGGTTTTTACTTACACATAACTGTTTCCAGAAAAGAATCATTTATGTGAAGACTTATTTAGGAATGTATTTGTAATGCTCTAAGTATAGAATCATTGCATTTCATATGATGCTTATGGATGATGATAAAGTGAGTTTTGCAAATGCAGAATCTCTTCAGATTTCAGAGAGTTCCTAACTTTTGAGTCTGTTTAAGCCATGTAGGGTTTTTATTTTTCTCCAGAGCTAGAAAAGAAAAAGGTGGGAGAAATAGGAAATAAAAGAGCAATGCGAATCTTTTTATTTCAAGAAAAGGGAAAAAGCTTTGAAAAGATTATCAGAGGGATCCTAGGGATTCTTGGATATCAAGCAGCTTACTAAACAGCATTTTGATGAGTAAAATGCAAATGGTTCAAAAACATGCAAATCCAAACATGTCTGGTTTTAAAATTAAGGGGAAAGTGCTAGGAAAAGCACGTTCTAGATTTTACAGAATTAAATTCATTTGAAAAATGGGGTGCACTATTATTGGCTAAAACCGATGTTATTACAGAAGAATTACTAGCAGGTGGCATTTACATAGTGTTTTAAGAGTTTGTAAAGCATTTTGAAGCTATTATCTCATTTTATCCTTACAACAGCTCTGGGAGGTAGTTGTTATTACTAACACCATTTCAAAGATGAAGAAACTGAGGCAGGCATAGATTAAGTGATATAATGAGGATCACACAGCAGGATTTGAATTCAGATCTTCCTGACTCCAGAGCTAGTTCTATCCATTGCACCACCTATCCCCTGTCTCTCTGATAATTTCTGGGAATGGGAAGTGTGTCTTCTCTATAGACCTTCTCATGCTTTCAGTAGGCATATGCTGGGGATTAATCATGTCAAATAATGACAGTGTTCCCTGTCACCATCTTTACATCTCTGAGCTAACCTGAAGAGTTCAAGATTCCTTGAACTGTTCGACGTGTGTGGACTGGACTGAACCTTAGGCTCCTAATGAAGTTAACCTGAATGAGAGTAGGGTAGTTTTAGAACTCTGAGGTTTTTTTGTTTGTTTGTTTTGTTTTGAATTTACTTGGGAGGCTATGTGTGATAGTGGAAAAAGAACTGAATTTGGAGTTGCAGGACCTGAGTTTGAACCTCAGCTGTGCTCTTAAGCACCTGCATAACCTTAAATATGTCACTTAACCTTCTGGGCCTCAAATTTCTCTGCTTGTAAAATGACGGGATTGGACTAGATGATTTCTACATTCTCTTCCAACTATAACCTATGGCATCTTATAATTTCTTATGTTGGGACCTTTGGGACTTGTACAGTTATCCCTTCCACATGAAGGGGGTTAAGAGCATGGCTCCCCCATGATCTGGAAAATCCACATAAAATTTTTTGGCCCTCCCATCGTATTAGAGAAGTCTGAATTATTTTGGTGCTAAAAGATAAAATATGTTGTTTTATATAATACTACACACATATTTTATGCATTTCTGAATTTCTTAACTTTTTCTGTGTTGTCTGCTGAGCTTCATGTGTCCTCTATGGCTTCCACAAAACTCTCCCCAAATTCCAATTTAATTTCTCATGGCAACGCAAAATATATTGAAACTGCTATAGGGAAAGTCACAATGTGGAAAATATAACTATACTTCTAGAAGGTGGGAGGTGGAAGAAAGAGTAAGACTGAATTTGTGGAGCAGGAATGCTTTGGACAAGGATATAATGCCTAGGGTTCACTCTGATAAACATTCAAACAAGCCATTTGGACTCACTTGGATGTCTAGAAACATAGAAACTCCATTACACAACCAGGAATATGACTGAGGGAACTTTCCTGACTATATTGATTAGTATTTTAGTGTAGAATATGACAAGCTAGTTAGTGAGTTTTGGGGGTGGGGTAGGGGTGGTATTTGTTTCAATATTGTGTCTCTTTCATAAGTTACTTGTAAGTACAAGGATACATAGGTGTTGTTGCAAATACTACTCAGCTATGGCTATGACTAAAAACCTACATCATCTGGCAATGTGCTAAGCTCTACACATTTAGCTAAATGGGTCTTTGGACAACATGTTGGTCTGACACTGGGCCCATACTCTCAGTCTTCTAGCTCAGTAATAACATCTGCCAACTTTTTCACTCTGTTGGCAAAATTGTTGAGAATTAAGGCTCACCACCACATCACAATGTATTGGACGTTAGGAGACAGTTTGCCTTTTACTGGTGGAGAGAATGTCAAATACAGTTATATCATGGATACATCAAAGTGTTGTCTTGTAAGAAAAATTAGAGGACATTCTTTGTTTTTCCTCTTTTTTTTAAGGTAATTTGGGTTAAATGACTTACCCTAGTAAGTGTCAAGTGTTTGGTCTGAAGTCAGATTTGAACTCAGGTCCTCCTGACCTCAGGGCTGGTGCTCTATCCACTGCACCACCTAGCTGACCCCATTTTGCTGACATTCAATGGGAAACCAAATTGCTGGGCTAGGCAGAACAGCAGCTAATACCAAATTAGAATGAAAATCAATTTATGCTTAACTCTCTTTCTTGGTTAACCATTTTTTGTGTATTTTTCATAGTACTCATTTGGTTCATTTTAGCTTTAGTGTATTTACCTTAATGTTGGGAGCTGGAATTATCTTTGAAATTTAAGAAAATTAATTTCTACGTAGGAGGCCAGATTTTTTGTATTCTAAGTTCAGCTAATGAATTCTTTTAGAACTGCAGAAGGCTAGCTAGTAGATGCAACAGAAATATAATTAATGAAGCGGAGAAAGATTGCAATCATAGAACATTAGAGTTAGAAAGGACTTTAGAGATTAGTTTGCCCAAGCTCTTCAAACTGAGACACAGAAAGAGGAGTGATGTTCTCAAGGTCATATACCGAGTTCAGAGACACAACTGACAGAGACTTAAGTTCTTCTTTTTACCATTCCAATGTCCTTTTCACTGTACCATGACTGATGACCAAACAGGAGAGTGTACTTTCATTTCCCTTATTTTGTTTCTCCCATTTCTGAATGTGTGAAAAACCCTTCAGAGAAGTCTTCTATTCTTCTGCTCTGATATCCCCCTCTTTTCTTACAATACTCTTTTCAATCCCTATTCTTCTCTCTCTCTACCTAACTCCAAAATGATTATGGTGCATCAGAGCACATCAGAACTTGTGTTCTCAAAGGTTATGCAAGCAGACCACAAACTGAGCATGGACCTGGAGACTATTATACAAGGAGCAACCTAAATTAGGTGGGCTATCTGGTGATGATTTTATTTTTTTTTTCTGACAGGTGCTGATTTTTTTTTTTTTTGGTGAGGCAGTTGGGGTTAAATGACTTGCCCAGAGTCACACAGCTGGTAAATGTTATGTATCTGAGGCCAAATTTGAACTCAGGTCCTCCTGTCTCCAGTGTTTTATGCCACCTAGCTGGCTCCCCCACTTTTTTTTTTTTGGCCAGGTAATTGCAGGTGCTGATTTTTTAAGCAGTGAGGTGGCACAATAGATAGAGTGCTGGACCTTGAGTCAGGAAGACCTGAGTTCAAATCCTGCCTCAGATACTTCTTAGCTGTGTGACCCTGCCTAGACAAGTCACTTAACCACAGTCAAGGCTCAGTTTCCTTATGTGTAAAATTGGGATATTTAACAACTTTCTTCTCCCAGGGTTGTTGTAAAGATAAAACAAGATAATATTTCTAAAACATTTTATAAATTTTAAGGTGCTATATAAGTGCTATTATTTTTTCAAATATGTTAAGTCCCAAAGACCTTATTAAGGCAGAGAAGAGTTTTGATTGTTGTTGATAGAAGGAATAACCAAGGGGCAGCTAGGTAGTGCAGTAGATAGGGCACTGGCCCTGGATTCAGGAGGACCTGAGTTCAAATCCGGCCTCAGACACATTACACTTACTAGCTGTGTGACTCTGGGCAAGTTACTTAACCCCATTGCCTAGCCAAAAAAAAAAAAGGAATAATCAAACTAGTTAAATCACACACCTTTGAAATATTGAAGTAAGTATTAAAGAGAGGGCAAAAGATAAATAAATCAGGATTTAAATATTTCAGAATGATAAATGAAACTGCAAACAGGTCAGGGCTGTATAAGGGATACAGAAGAAAGGAGGGGAAGCATTGCCCCAAAACACCAACATGAATTTGACATGCCTAGTTTACTTCCTCTTGTGAACCACACAGTCTACATTTCTTCTCCTTTCTCTCTTTATTTCATTATTGAATTCTAAGTATTCCTGGTAAAGTATCTAATCTGACTGATTTTCATAAAAAGTAAATCATGTCTTAACTTCATTATTTTACAATATAACTTTGTTAAATTGAGCCCATTTGTGTAAATATGGGGGAAATATAATTTGGTGGTAAATAACCTTATGGATTTGGATATACTTGTTTTGTATCACCACAAACAATAAAGAAAATTCATTTAATGCTATTTAGCAACTGTATGTTAATATCCTTCACCTTGCTTCATGATGATTAACTTTAACTTCTTCAAAACAATCTATTCAGTAAGTATTATTGTGTGCATTTTACCAATTTATAACCCAAGATCATTGAAAAAGAGTTGGGTCCACAGTAGCAGAATAAAACAGAAAACTGAATCAAATATCTATCAAGATAATTGAAACTGCAAATTCATTTTTTTTACCCAGTTTTATATATTTTTTTCTTTTAGAATATTATTATGCCTCTTCATAACCCATATCTCAACATATCTTCTCCACCCAGGAAACATCCTTTCTAGCAAGGAATAACAACAACAACAAAAAAACAAAAAAAATCCACAAAAATAACCAATATGTGATTGGATTTAGGCAGCATACACTGCTGCACATTCATTGTTTCCAACTGCTGCAAAGAAGGTAGGGAAGTACATTTTTTTCATATCTTCTTTGGGGCCAAACTTGGTCATTATAATCATAAAGCATTGTTTTTATTTTTGTACTGTTCTTTCCATTTTATTTTATTCCATAGTCATTGCTTATGTCATTTTCTTGGTTCTGCTTAGTTCGTTTTGCATCTGTTCATATGTCTTCCCATACTTCTCTGTATTGTCAATTTCTCTTTTCTTACAGTGTAGTAATATTCCATTACAATCAAGTAATATAATTTGTTTAGCCATTACCCAGCCTATGGGCATCTACTTTGTTTCTAGTTTTTTGCTACTACAAAAAGTTCTACATCAAATATTTTGGTGTATATGGAACCTTCTTTTCTTTGATTTCATTGAAGTATATGCCTAGGAGTGGGGTCTCCAGATGAAAAGCTAAGGATGTACCAACCACTTTGTTAGCAGAATGTTTCCAGAATTTTATAAGCACACACATACAAATATGTGTATATATACCCCCCAAATGCTACATATATGTATATACACACACATAAATGTACTCCTATATATTCACATACACACATATGTAAATACTCCCATGTATACATATATACACAGAGATACAAATATAACCCTATTTACATGCATATAAATATATACATACACAATTTTATGTATACATACACACAAGTGCACACACACACACACACACACACATATTGGGCAGCTTAAATTCTCCAAATAATTACTTTCTTCACTCTAAAAAAATGTCATTGCAGGAGAGTTTAAAACTGAAAATATATTTAGGCATTTGATGTCTTAAAGTTAAAGCAGTTAGGAGTTATAATGGATAGAGCTCTGGGCCTGAAGCCAGGAAGACCCAAGTTCAAATCTAGTCTCAGACACTGTTAGGCAAACCACTCTGCCTGCCTTAATTTACACAATTGGAAAATGGGAAATATAATAGCACTTAACTCCCAGGATTGTTGTGAGGATGAAATGAGGTATTTGTAAAATACTTAGTGACTGGCACACAGTGGGTTTTAAATAAATGATTGCTTCTTTTCTTCCTGAGAAAATCTTGTAACATAGTATGACATGGGTTGCATAGAGCATACATGTATTCCCTGACTGCTTCTGATTAACTACATGTCACTTAGTACTTAGATTCTTTGGGAAAGCCACGTGGCAGCTTAGAGTTGAAAGGACATGTCGCCTTTGTAAAAAGCAGAAAATTAATCTTCCATTGGTTCTTTCCTGATGTATGACACTGAGAGGTTAGGATGGACCAGGTAAGCTGTGTCAATTGGAAAAAGAGAAATACCTTCTGGTTCACTCTCTTTGATTGACTTTCCATATTGCATCATGTAACTCCAAATCTTCCACTCTGAGTGGTGGGGAAGGCAAGGAATGTGGGATGACCATTCTCCACACTGGAACCATGTGGACTTGTCTCAAATAGATAAGCTCAAGTTTGATACCCTGGTTTCGCTTTCCATTTTGCGTTTTTTTTTTATTATTGTGTAGATGAGTTAATGTCAGCCTCAAGCTGTATGTTTGCAGGTAACTTTGTGAGATCCAGAGGTCCATCAGATCAATAGCAAAGAGTTTACCAGGGATGTTTTCTGCCTAATGACCACTGGTAGAAGGGGAGTTAGTTGTTTGGACAGTACAGAAACAAGGTGAAATGTGAACAGATCTACTTAGGGGTCCCTCAAACTGCTCTATGTTTTGATGAGTTTTAATTATCATCTTTCTATATTGCAGAATTTTATTGTAACTCATTTTTTTTCAATTTCAATTTCAACTCAATTTCAATTTTAATTTTTTTTAATTTTTCAATTAACTTTTTCAATTCAAAATTTTCAATTTTGAGTCTTTTCTGTCTTTTGACAGATGTATAGGAAATAAATGCCTGATATAATGTATACTGAATAGCTTTCCACTCCTGGGACTGTGGAGTGGGGTGGGGGGGGAAGGGGAAGGAAGAGTGTGAAAGTTCATTAGAGGTTAGATTTGCCCAGGGTTGAACATGGCCCAGATGACATCCCCATGTACAAAACAGATGGGAATCTTGGGAGAAGGGAGTAGATGTGTATCCCGGGTTCTTATGCCCAGCAAGGGTTCTCAATGTTAGAAAAACATGGCATCTGATTTAGTGATTACATGCATCTAATGAATTACATGCATCTAGTGAATGCATCTAAAAGAGAAGACATTGGGTACAATTGATAAGCATTTAAAAAGCATACACCTCAAATAACCTTTTTCAACAACTAAATTTTGCAAAACTTTGTTATAATGACTTCAAATGCCTGTATTTTAAAACTCCAGTCTACACACAGTTAAGGATAAACTAATAAACTGTTCCAGGGTATGGTTACCAATAAAGTGATTTTCAACAAAGGCTTTTGGACAGAAATTAAATACTAAGGTCTAGAAGTGTGGGTGTAAATGCCAACAAGCATGAGATTTAAATATATATTATCACTTGCAATAGCACACACATTTTCTTCTCTTCATAAAAGAGACTAGAGAATAGAATGCATAGCTGTGCCCCCTTTCCCCTTCTATTTGTCTCCTTTAAAAAACAGTGAAAGATCTTCTTTGTTTCCTAACATATAATGCAAAAATGCAGTGGTATATGATTTTCCTAAGAGAAAGTATTTTCTTTTCTTAAAGCACAGCATGATCTTCAAGTCTCATTTTCTCTTAACGTCATATGTTGGTAGATCAGCAATTCAACTGAAGGGATCTTTTTTGTCTTGGGGTTTTATTTATTTTTTGAGGAAGAAGTGAATTGGCTAGCAAGTACGCTAATGAACAGATGACTCCAAAAAAAATGGTTAGCATTAGGAAGTTTCTGTGGTGAAGCTGCTGCCAGCTGGTGCCCCTTGGAGTGTGGGTGCCAAAGATATTACACTGGGGAATGGGGTATCCTCTTAAGCAAATAAGAGACCATTATGAACCAAAGAAATTAATTGTCCAATGTGTAAATCAATAAAAATCAATTATCTGAGAACTGAAACAAATGGACACTGGCTTCTCAGCTTTTTCCTTTAGCAGAAGCTTTCTGTTTAAATTCATTTAAACTTTAAACTTCATTTAAATATGATGAATTGAGTGAGCACAATTTTGGTTATTTTACTATTGACACTTTTGAAAGTTCTCCATTTGGAGAAAGATGCATTATATAAAGTTAGTGTGGACTAGCCATGTATTTACCTAGAAGAAACAGTGACAAACAAGATGCCAAATCTAAAGAGGAGCTGTGGATACATAGGATGTGACATAAACTACATTTTGTTCAGTGATCATTACTGTTTCAGCTGTGTATATCTTTTTATGCTAAAAAAAATAAGAAAAGGAAAATTCTCCTGAAAGCTTTGTTTAAACATGAGCCTGTAATAAGAAATCTGATGTTTGTATTTTTTTGACACAAGTCCAGAATACAGTGAAATGCAAATGATATTGGAAAAATTTAAGAAAAGATAGACGTGTGTGTGTGTTGCAATGGGAACCATTCATCATACAGCAAAAGAAAAATCAAAATCACATAGATAGTTGTCTTTATTTTTAACCAGAAATGATCGTGCCCATCATTTTTGTTGTTAGCAATTATAAGTAGAAAAAAATGACTTTCTATTGATGATTTCAATGCATGCTAGCTGATGGTTATGCTATTTATACTGTCAAAAACAGGTCTTTCACAAGCTACCTTTTTTTTTCTTTCCCTATTACTTATCCTAGAAGTAAACCAGAACTGAAAGCTTCATCCTGTATTATGCAATGGTAAATACTTACCCAGAAAAGCGACAATCAAATGGAAAAAAATTCTTGAATGTCCACATACTTACAATTATTATTAGTAACATGATGAATAATTGGCACGTAAAAACATTTATTTTATGTCTTCTTTTTTAAAAAAAGCCAAAAAACATCCAAAACCAAATGCACATTTTAGCATATTTATTTTATCAATTGGGGAATGGAAAGACAGACAGAGAGAAAGAGTCAGGCAGAGACACAGAGAGACAGAGAGTCAAAGAGATAGAGACAGAGAGGGAGGGAGAGGAGGAGGGAAGAACAGGGACAGTAAAAGAGGGAGAGGGAGGGAGAAAATCGTGTGAGCAGCTCTGCAGTTTACAGCTCTTTCAACCTTATTTTTATCTTTAAGAGACAATGTCATGATATGGAATATCCTCTACTGCCAAATCCCAAAAGGTCTGTCCCAGGAAATTCTGATATTAGAATCGTAAGTAAAGCAACATATTGTTACTGGCTGTGGTTCCTCCTAGCTAACTTTTATTGTAAGGGGGAAGTCAACGTATTCTGATTTCCGAAGACATTTCCATTTTCCTTTAAGAGTTAGTTCTGTCAGAAGCAGTAGTAGCAGAAGCTCTGTAATCGTGAGAAAAAGAAAGACAAGAAACCTTTTGGTTGACAGGTTCCTAGCTAATGCTAGGACTACAGTGACTTCACCCTGACAATCCTTCCTATTATCTCTGAGTTTCTCTCTGGAGAAAGAGATAGTTTCTTCTAAGGTGGTAGGTCAATGAACAACATTCATTAGATACCACTTATCTGCCAAGTGAGGAAGAGGAGAGGGAGGAGGAAGAAGAGGGAGAGGAAGAGAACAAGAAAAAGAGAGGAACAAGAACAACAAGAAGAAAGTAAATAAAGAAAGTAGAAGAAAGAAGAATAATTAAATTTCTTTCCTTGAGTTTACAATCTTCTATTAGCAAAAGAGGCAAATATGAAACTCTCCTCTATTTAGAAAAATGGTCAAGAACTAATCACTAGAGTCCAGGTCTTAGAAAAAAAAAAGATCAACTGGTACATAGTATAAGGGTACATGTGCCATAATTCTGTGGCCTAGGTACAAAAGAAAACATTATATTCCAGAAAAATCTGAATTCAGTGATTCTCAGCAGTTGATATGGTCTTCTAAAAACATGGAACCCACCCTCAGCAGCAGCAAAGGTGAGTAAGCAGGACAGCTTCAATCAGAACAAGTTTTTCTTAAGCAGTTACTCAGTGCCCAGCCCAGCAATAAGGGCTCACAGAGCAATCATTCTAATGGGTGAGAGCACTTATAAATGAATGTCTACATGGATGGATACAGAAGAGATGGAACCTTAGAAGGGAAGGCACTAGCACCTAGGGGAAACAGGAAAGATCACCTGCAAAGCATTGAGAGGTGAGAAAAAAATTGGAGGAAGCCAAGGATTCTAAAGGCAGATGTGAGAAAAAGAGGAAGGAAGAAAACAAGCATAGTGCCTCCTATGTGCTGGACACTGAGCTAAGCATTTTACAAATATTATCTTATTTGATCTTCACTACAATCCTGGCAGGGGTAGCTGGGTGTCATAGTGGATAGTGTGAAGGCCCTGCAGTCAGGAGGACCTGAGTTCAAATCCAGCCGCTGACACTACCCAGGTGATCCTGGACAAGTTACTTAACCATGTTGGCCTCATTTCCTCATCTGTAAAATGAGTTGGAGAAGGAAATGACAAACTACTCCAATATATTTGCCAAGAAAACCCCAAATGGGGTCATGGTGAGTCAGATACAACTGAAATTTCTCAACAACCCTGGGAGGTAAGTGCTATTATTATCCCCATTTTACAGTTGAGAAAACTGAGGCAGGCAGAAGTTAAGTGACTTGACCAGGATCATATAGCTAGTAAGTGTCTGAGGTCACTTTTCAAGTCAGATCTTCCTGACTACAGTCCCAGTGTTCTATCCACTGGGCCACCGACTTGCTTTCCTTACAAGGGAAAGCATTGCAAAGATGTGGAGATGGGAAATGGAATGATGTGTGAAAGAAACAGGACTTAGCACGGCTGAAAACAAAATAATAAGAAGACTGGAAAAGTAGAAAGAAGCCCCGTAATGCAGGGCTTTAAAAGCCAAACAAAAGACTTTCTATTTGATCCTGGAGGTAACAGGGAGCTATTGAAGTTTATTGGTGGGGATTGAGGGCTGGTTGCCATAATTAGAGCTGCATTGTAGGAACATCACTTTGGCAGCTGAGTGGGGGATGGTTTGGATTTACACCCCAGAAAGTTGTATCTGAATACAAAGCTACAAAATGGTGAGATAGTTTTGGATATAATACACTCCAATACACATGAATAGTTGTTGGGGGGGGTGTCAGCCGCTGAAGTACTGGGAGTTGGTCTAAGCCATGGACAATCTAATAGGAAGTTCACCGACTTCTGCCACGAACTAGTTCATTTTGGGCAAATCACTCAATCTTACTAAGTCTTAATTTCTTCATCTGTACTATATGAAGTTTAGATTAGATAATCTCCAAGTTTCCTTCCTGCTTTCACATTCTATAAAACTGTTTTTCAAAAAATGCTCTTAGGGAATTGTTCTGAATTCTTTATTTTCACAATAATTCCAGTGTAACCAGGAAACTCCAGCTTTCATCCTCTCTGTGGTCTGCCTCCCACTTTTCAACAATTAGCCAACACCCCCTCCATTTCAGTCCTAAAGGAAAACAGCTCTCTCTTGCTTCACTTTGGCCTCCCAAGTAAATGATCAGCTTCCTTTGTTCTAACTTAAACATTTGATCAAAACCTGTAAATTACAGCTACTAGGAACAGTTTTTATATTTGACTTTGTTCAGTGATTAAAATGTATACTTCCAGTATCTTTTCCCCAGACAAATAAAAGAAATAAACCAATCTAAAGGCTTGTTTGATTTCCCCCCATCAAAATTATAGGAAAAAGCAACAGAAAGGAATTGCTATTTAAAAAATAAGATCTTATAAAAACTATTTTCCATGGACAAAACCAAAGGCATCAAACATGCCACCCGTGGGCTACACACAGCCCACAATGCTCCCAAATGTGACCCAAATGATATTAAAATATAATTGGTAAATGTTTAATAAAATCAGTAAAAATACAATAAAACATAGATCATATTAGCCTGCAGGGATCATTGTGTATGATTTAGTGACTCCCCCTTTATACTTGGGTTTTGTACCACTGGACTAAAACAACAAAACAAGATTCCACTGAATAACTTGGTGGTAAAATAGTGATCTCATTAATCATTTAAGAAGCAAATCAGCCACCAACTTGTAAATACAATGAAAAGTTCTTCCATTTAAAGAATAGTAATAGAATGAAAATCTGTACAAAAATTTTATGTACTCTTCTTAAAACAATGTCATGCTTCTTGAATGAATAGTCTATAACCATACACACCAGTCTGGGAGCAATAAAGTTACTGAGTTTTTGACATATAATTTTAAGAAAGGTGCCATGCACTGTAGATGTCACATGATATCACTGAGGAAATTTCATGGAAAAAAACCAAAACAAAACAAAACAGGGAAATATAAAGGAAGGTGGAATGGCAACAACCTCTGGAGATTAGAAAATTGTATGTAGGCTAAAATCACAAAAGAACACTATTGCTGAATTAGCACAGATGATCTGTTCCTCTCTTCTTCCTTTATTCTCTGCCTTTCCCTCTTTCTTTCTCCCTTTCTTTCTTTTACTACTCCTTCCTTCCTTCCTTCCTTCCTTCCTTCCTTTTCCTTCCTTCCTTCCTTCCTTCCTTCCTTCCCCTTCCTTCCTTCCTTCCCTCCTTCCTCATTTATTGAGCATATACTCTTACTATATATTAGGTAATTTTGGTATACTAAGATGAATTATGGGTGGTGTTTGATAGATAACTGTAATGCACAATGAAAGTGTGATGATAAAAGTATAAGGTATTATGACAAATAACTTCAAGCTAGGAATACCATGGAAACTTTTGTGGAAGAAAAGGTATATCAACTGGGCTTTGAGCCCAGTAGTCAAACACAGAGATGAAGAGATAGGCATTTCAAACATAAGTATTTAAACAAAGTCATCAAGGCAGGAAAGCACAGGATACATTTGTAGAATAGTGAGCTCAGTCAGAATGTAGGGTGTCTGAAGGGGGATAATATAAGATAAGGCTAAGAACTGGTTAGTCATATTAAAATTTTTTGACTATCTGGTAGGCAATGGGCTATTACATGCTTTTGAATGACATGAATGCAAATGACATGATCAGCATGTATTGGATAGGGAAAGATTGGAAAAAAGAAGAATGGATAGAAAGCTATAGCTATAGTTAAGGAGACATGTAATGAATAACTGAACCAGAATGGAGGAAGTGAGAAAGAAAAGAGGAAGGAGATGCTTGCTAAAGTAGAATTCACAGGCCTTTGTGACTTTGGAGATAGATAGGTTTCAGTATGACTCAGGGTAACTGAGAGAATGAACGACAGTGCCATTGATTGAAATAAGAAAGTCAGGATGAGAAACAGGTTTGGGGAAGTATTAGGTTTTATAGGCAAAATGGAGTAGTGGATAGGACACTAGACATGGAATCAGGAAGATCTGGGTTTAAATTCTACTTCAGACATTCACTAACTATTTCTTAACCTCTCTGTGCCTCAGTTCCCTCACTTGTTCCATGGGAGGCTTAGCCTCAAGGGTCTCTAAAGTTCCTTACAGCTCTAAGTCTTTGTTTCTGTGAAGACGATGAGTTTGCTGGCAATCTTTTCTATTAGAATAAGCACACATAACCCCCTGTTCCTCAGACTGATAATACTACCAGCAGCTTATAAATATGCTTCTCTTCAGTTTCCAAGTAGGCAAAAAAGATATTTCACTCTGGCAATGAATACTAGAAAACAATGAGGAAAATTAAAGGATTTGAAAAAATGCATATTATAGAAAACTGTATTTTCATAATATTTGAGAATTGAACTATTAGATAAAGTTGGATATTCAATTCTTAAGCCACAATATAGTCTTATTGTACAGTGAAGAATTTTACATAATTGAAAATGCTATTCAATTTTCATAAGTAAATATTCATAAAATGTGGCTGTTGTTATTATAAGACTTATGAATATTACCTGTAGGTTGTCTTTAGATTTAGATTATTTTAGGATTCTGATCCAGGTTATAGAATACGTGCTTTTCCTAAAGCCTTCATATATATACACAATATCAGCATATATGTGTGTAGGTGTAGGTCTATATGAATGTGTATATATATATATATATATATATATATATATATATATGTGTGTGTGTGTGTGTGTGTGTATGTGTATTTATATATGTGTATGTATCGCTATATATATGTATGTTTTGAATGACTCATGTTCTTATACAAACTTTGCTTAACTCAGCACCTAATGCAATGCTCTGCACATAGCAGGTGTTTAATAGATATTCGATGTTTTGTCTTTCAACCCCTATATCAAGTTAACTTTTAATCACTCTAAGATCCAAACAAGTACTGAGTTAAAATGAATTCAAGCAGCAAGGGTGACTGTGACTGATCATAATATATTTAATGTCTTCTGGGTTGCCACAGTCAAAATGTTCATCATCTTGTGGCAAAACTTCTGGTGACTGATCAATCAACCAATCCTTAAGTACATACTATACACTAAGCACTCTTCTATGTACTGGGGATACAAGTATGAAGAATCAAATAATCTCTGCTCCCAAAGAGGCTTCATTCTAATGGGGGAGATAATAGTTACACATAAAAAAATGTAGAATAAATATAAAATGATGAACCTCTCTGCATTTAACAAATTCCTGACAAGAAACACATAATAGGGTACAAGTCTTGTTCTTTCTATTTTGAAGGGTCCTCTGAAAGCTTACACTGAGCTGCTCAAACATAAATGCATGTGTGCAAAGACATACTTTTGATACTTAAAAAAAAAACACATCACATAGTAGTGCACTTAACCTGTTCTAAACTGGAGCACCACTTTAGACATTCCATTGAATAACTAAGTCATCCATGCCCAACCATCCTGTGCAATTCTTATCTATTTTCTCTAAGTTTGTGTCTTTTAGGGTATCTTTTCCAGGGTCCCACAGGTTGTTTTTTTAAAAGTCAGAATTTATTTAAATTAAAAGTGAAATTCTATTCATGCTAGTCTCAACTCAGTGCTATTTTGAAGGCAGAGGAAACCATAATCCCATATTAAGATTTTCTTTTATTTTTATCCATAGCCATTCAAGACAATATGCAAGAGCCCTAACCATTCTAGAGCCATCTATCTTAAGTCTATTAACAGGGATGGGAAACCTGCAGCCTTGAAGCAACATGCAGCCTCTAGGTCCTGAAGTGTGTCCCATTGACTGAATTCAAACTTCACAGAACAAATCTGCTTAATAAAAGGATTTGTTCCATAAAACTTGGTCTCAGTCAAAAGACTGCACCCAAGGACCTAGAAGGCCACATGTGGCCTCAAGGCTGCAGATTCCTCACCCCTCATCTATAGGAACACCTTAAAGTTTTATACAACATGAAAATATCCAGGAAGCTTAGCAAATATACATACATTTGTTCATTTAGAAAACATTTGTTAAGTGCCTATCATTTACAGAACCCTGTGGTAGGGAGGTGTTAGGGGACAGAGAGAGAGGTAAAGTAATACAGTTTGGCTAGAATATAGAATTCACAGATGGGAGTAAAACAAGTTAAGTCTGGAAAGGCATTGTTCTATCATATTGTGGAAAGCCTTGAATGACAGACAAAGGAATGTAACTATTCCTTCATATGCAATAGGGAGTCACTGAAGATTTTGGAAGAGAGGAGTGATGAGACCAGATCTAAGTATAAGAAATGAATTCAGTTAGCCTCTTCTAACTTCTTTCTCAAAGTTGGAAGACAAAAGCACCATAAGTCTTTAGAAGCTGGAAGAGGACTGAAGCTTGAGAAGTTTTGTAGACAACTGAAGAAGGCTGAAGTTCTCCAGTTCTCACCACCTCTGCCCTACCTCTTACATAGGCCAAGTTATTTATCTTCACTAAGGAGACAGTCCTGTACCAAGGAGCTTTGGGAGATGGCTTATAGCCACAAGTGATTTAAGAAGAGCTGTGAGGAGGCAACTACTGTCATCCAAGCTGATGGTTATGAGAGATTGTGCTAGAAAAGCAGCAAGTAGGCATAGAGAAGAGAGTGCACATGTAAGAGATGCCGTGGAGATTTAATCAATAAGACTTGCTAATTGTTTGGATTGACAGGTGAGGGGGAAGGGAGAGTCAAAGATGATCCGAAGTTTACAAACATGGGAGGCTGTATGAATGGCACTGCCTCAGATGAAATAGTGAAGTGAGGCAGAGTAGTGGTAAAGACGCACTCAATTTGGGTATGTGGAGCTTTAGATGCCAGTGGGCTAGTGCCTTATAGACAGTTGGAGATGTTTGCCTGGAACTCAGAAGGGAAGTCAGGATGAAACCATGAATTTGGGAGCCATCTACACAAAAGTGATAGTTAACATTTGTATATAGCTGTCAGTACTAGGTGCTTACTGTGCTAAGCACATTACAATTATTATTTCATTTGATTCTCATGACAACCTTGGGAGGTAGGTGCTATTATTACCTCCATTTTACAGTTGAGGCTGAAACTGAGGCTAACAGGCATTAAGTGGCTTGCCCACGGTCACACATCAAATATATGTCTAAGGTTGGATTTGGACTCAGATCTTCCTGACTCCAAGCTACATCCACTGGGCTACCTACCTGTCCCTATTGAAGCCATGGGTTAAATAAGATCATCAAGAGAGATATTATCAGGAAAGAAAGAAAAAAGGAGTAAGACAGCCCCTTAGTGAACACCCATGTTCTGTTTCCCAGAAGAGGATAAATCTCTAGAGAAGGAAACAGAAAAAGAACAGTTTGAAAGATAGAGGGAGAACCATGATAACATGTTGCCTGTGAAGCCATGGGGAAAGAATATCCACTTGGAAAGCACTTTAGTGCCAAATGCAAGTAGCAATGTTAAGGAGGATGAGAACTGAAAAAAAAAAAACATTGGACATGACAATTAATATATCATCTCAGAGAGAAGGTTTATATGATTGCAAAGAAATGGGCTTGATTTTTTTTAAGTCCAAGAATTATACATCTGAAAAAGCCTTGTCCCCTTCAGAATAGTCATGTTGAGAACACATACACTACTTTCAGAGGATGAGGCACATTATTTTGGACATCCTGAGTGTTAAATCTTTGTCTTGGGAGGGTGGGTTTGAAATTTTGAAACAGTCAAAAGAATTTGTGAAGCTAAGTTCAAATAATAAGGGGGGAATCAAATTATGTAATACTATTATAGGTCAAAAGCAAGGTGTGACTATAAAAGAGAGATGCCAGTGTCTTTGAAATCATTTCCAAAAGAGGAATTACAAAAATGAGTCTATTGGTAAAGGTAGCATTGAAATCAGTGTGTAGCCCACCAACATGACAACTTTAATGCGTACTAATGATTTGATTAGGGTAGCCAAGTGGCACAGAGCACCTGGCCTGGAGTCAGGAAGGCTCATCTTCCTGAATTCAAATCGGGCCTCAGACACTGGCTGTGTGACTCTGGACAAGTCACTTAACCCTGTTTGCCTCAGTTTCCTCATCTGGAAAATGAGCTGGAGAAGGAAATGGCAAACCATTTCAGTACCTTTGCCAAGAAAACCTCAAATGAGATCACGAAGTGTTGGATATAACTGAAAAACAGCTGAATGACAAGGACTATTTAACTGAGTGTATACCTTCTGGTATGTTTGTTTATTAAAAAATCAATTCCATTACTTTATAGTCATATCTGATAGTATTCCATGAGCATGGGAAAACATAGTTAGTTTATTTCATTCTTATGTCATGAAGATAATTTCCAAAATTCTGTTTCTGTAGATGATGCTAAATGTGACCTGAGCCTTTAACCAGTGATTTTTGCCCCCTAAGATTTTTTTTTCTAATTTCATACCTCTCCCTCTTAGTTTCACTGGTTTCCTTCAAGACTCAGCTAAAATCCCATCTTCTGCAAGAGGCCTCTGCTGGTCGCCACCAGCTGCTAGAACCTCCCTCTTGCATATAACCTTTCATTATGTGTGTGTCTGTATCTGTGCATATACACATACGTATATATGTGTGTATATATATATATATATATATATATATATATGTGTGTGTGTGTGTGTGTGTGTGTGTGTGTGTGTGTGTGTGTGTGTGTGTGTGTGTATTTACATACTCATGTCTGTTTGTCTATCTATCTATCTATCTATCTATCTATCTATCTATCTACCTATCTCTTGTTTGTACCTCACCATTTACGTTCTCTATTAAAGTGGTAGCTCCTTGAGGGCTGGGGCTGATTTTGCCTTTCTTTGTACCCCCAGCTTTTAGCATATTGCCTGGTACATAATTAGCACTTAATAAATGCTTGTTGACTTACTGACCATGTCTCACTTTTGTCTCCCCACAATGAGAATAGTAATATCAAGTAAACCAACATTCTTAACTCTTGGGGCAAGGACTTCTTAGTTGGTCTTTCAACTCCTACATCAAGTTAATTTTTCATCACTCCAAGATCCAAACAAGTACTCATTCATTTCTCTATCTATATTAATTTGTTTATTCTGTTTTTACAATTATGAACCTTGGAAGCAGGTTAACTTAGTCAATTTGGTGTTTTACACACACACACACACACACACACACACACATACACACACACGCACACATGCATGCATACACACACCCACACATGCACATACAATATGAAAGACCACCAATGACAAAATAAAATTTCCTTAAAAAGAATAATTGCCTTAAAGTCTCCTGTTTTGGGAACTTAGTTCATTTTTCAAAAACATTCAGATCCTCAGAAATCTAAAAACTTATGATAAACTGTTCATGATGCAGAAAACTAAAGTCTTCTTTTGCCATGAACAGCAACAACAACTTATTTCATGTTTACTCCCTTCTCAAATAACCACTATAAGCAATGGGATGTTTAAATACCCTGCCTTTACCTCTCAATACATATTATCACTACAAATGGAATTATCTCCAAGTATTCATTCATTAATTGAGCAAATATTTATTGAGAGTCAACTATGGTCAAGGCACTAGTGAATAAGATAAATTTATTTGTGTCTGAAAATAGAGACTCACTATCTAACTACTATCTCAGTGAAAAGTGTATCGTCCATTTCATATTGCTGACTCCATCTTAAATATAAACTACCTCAACTTAAATGAAAATTAGCTGTACCAAAAAGGGGATAATATGGCTCAGATTAGTAGAAAAAATAAATCATATTAAAATGAACAGTAATTGATTTTTGGGATAGTTATTAATGTCTTTTAGGATAGTTTCAGCATAGATATTTGATTTGAAAAATTGATTCAAATTGTTTCTGTGTTAGCATATAAGGTCAAGCATATGAGACAGAATGTGTGGGGCAAGATAATTCTAAACTGCAAAGGAGGGGAGGTTGTACACTCATTTAATATCATTGTTCTATAAAATCTTACAAGGCAGATATTAGAGACCTTTTAAAATAGGGGAAAATCTATCCTTTCTATTTTGACTTGAAAGTTTAATAAATGAGTTCCTTTTGTAAAAGTGTGAATGTAGTCACATGGATGGAAGAGTTAAATGTTATATGTGTCTCTTCTGAGACCTACACATTCTGAAATAATTAAGTTAAGTGTATAACACATAACTATGTTATGTTTCTAATACCAATTGCTTGAAATAATTTTGTAGGATACTTTAAAACCTTGCATATTAAATGGGTAATTGTGTTATTAGTAAATACTTTTTTATGGAATTAGATAACATACTAAAACTGGTGCATGATCAAGATAATGTTACACACTTAAAATATTCAAATGCAGTTTTTACCCTCCCCAAAAAATTATCTATATGAGAAAATGCTAAAAATAGTTTCTATGAAAAATAGTCTAAAAAGCTCTTTGTATAAAAATAGTTGGAGGTTGTTTTTTTTAAAATGTAATAAATAAAAATTTCTACTAAATATTTTAATAAGACCATTCTTGTCCCTAAATATAATAAAAGGAATAAAAGAATCTAGATTATGATATAGGTATTTTTGTATTTGTATTTGTATACTTGCTACTAATTTTTTTTATTGACATATTGTAGAAAAATTAAAACTAAAAGTGATGTCTGCCATTTAGTCAGGGCATCAATTTATTTTTAGTTGGTATGCTTTTAAAAAAAATTACTGGAAAAGTTAGAGATAAGAATTCTTAATATTTATTCATGCAAAGCAGAAAATGTCCAGCATGGACATCACAATACAATGGTCAGGTATCTGCTACTTTAGCAGTTTTCTCAAGATAGAGAACATTCTGAATTTGTCAAGGAGTAGATACAAGATACAAGGAAAAAAAATATATATATATATATATACACATATGTATTTTTAAAAGTGAAACAAATCTGTATAGAACTGAGTGTAAAAGCATCAAGTAACACTTTCATCTGAAAATATCAAATGAAATGAAAATACAATTAGCAACAGATTTCACTTGATTAATTATTCATCCCAAGTAGCATGTGAAAATTTAAAGCATTTTAACTGCCATTTTGTATTTATGAGAATGAATGTAAGCCACTAAGTACTGAAAAGCAACTACCATATATACCAAAAAAAAAAACCCTTGAAAACATCACTTTAACTTTTTTTATCTTTGATATAAGTGAGTTATATAACCATTCAATACACTGATCAAAGGGTATGAGACTAAAGTTTACATTGTTAACCTTCACCTAAATATTTCACAGCACTGGTAATATAGACACATAAGCAGAAAATAAGACATAATGTTTAGTGACAGATTCTTGATCATTTTAAGGGAGTCTTTTACTGAATAATAGTGCAAGTTTACAAAAGCAGGGCAGCCAACATTCCAAATGTTCCACAACATTTTCCAAATGTGTTTCAAAATAGGACACATTCAATAGTGTGATTTTAAAGTAAAAATGTTTCTCAAACACTACTGAAAAAAATTTACTTAGATTTTTCTTGAGGCATAAGTATTTGGTTGAAATATAATGATTTGGTATGCTTTTTTCTCATTCCAAAACACTATTTAAAAAGTCAAATATCTTTTATACTTACCATATTTTCCCTCAATTTGCGGTTGTATTGCAAAGAGATTAGATTTTAATTGTCAAACAAATAGTACTGCATCCACCCTGCTGTTGTCTATTTTTAAAGCACATGTTAATTTCTGATGCCTTGTTTTTAAGTACCTCAAGGGTGTCTTTAGTGAGCAACAATATAGAAAAGTTAGCTAGAAGAAAGTTGACATTAAAATTTCAGGTTCAGTGCAATGCTTATTACTAGAGGATGTATCAAACACCATTGCCAGCTGCATTTATCCTACTCCCACAAATAAAGCTATTATTATTGAAGTGCAAATTACTCATCTTTGATATCAAACTAATAACAGCATTAATATGCCATCATGAATACCTGAGTATTGCTTTCTTTAACCAAGATTAATTTAAGCAAGATTAGCAGTTACTGAAATTTAACTCTCAATTATTTTTTATTTTGTAACCATTATGTCCAATACAATGTGTTGGTTTCTCAACCAAGTTATTTTCCTTTTCTTTCTTTTCTTTTTAATTTTTTTTTAAACTCACGTCCTTGAACAAGAATCCACCTATGGAAGAGAACGAATGTGGTCACCTGTAGCCAGCTGTCAGGAAAAAGGGAAATGAAATAAAGTAAAAAGTACTAAAGGCAAGCAAATTACATAGAATCAGGCCTGGCTGTTAGTCCAAGGGGGGGGGGGAAGTAAGTTTTAGGTTAACACAATTAGTTTTTCTTCTTATGAAAAAAATTTGGTGTTTTTGTAAAGGGGGGAATTAGGGGATATTTTTCTCCCTGCTGCCTGAAATCCACTCAGTTTATAAAGAAAAGGGAAAAAAAAGAAGAAAAGTTGACAGTTAATTAACACACAGTCTTTATTACAGAAATCTCCTCTAAAGCAGGCATATTCAAGTAATACTGAGGTGATTGTCATAAAGGGGTTGTTTACTGTGGGGTTCACAGATGGCTGACATGACAGCCAGGAAACGAAAACAGCCTGATATCAAAGATAACCTTAAAACCTGGGTAAGTTTTCAACTTGGATTCTAGTAACTACCTCTTTTCAACTTTCTTAATTTGTTATGTCCAAGCAGTATATTTTAATACATTCATGTCATGAAGTCCATGATGTTTGGGATAATTACCCAGAATCCCCCCCATAATAATAATCTAGAATCCTAACTTTAAGTATAATGTTGTCTGTATGTTACTCTGCTACATTTTAAAAGATGAATTGCTAGACAACTACAATCCATTCTTGATTGACAAAGCTGCTATAATTGTATGACTTTCTTGGATAATGGTTTAAACAAAAGTAAATAGTAAAAAAAAAATACCAGCCTCCTCCCTTCCCTCCCCCCCCAAAAGGATTGGAAAGCTTAGCTGTGTTTAGTGCCCACTGATGAAAGCACTGTTCTCTGATTCATGCTGCTATTGTTGGTTTTCGTTTAGCTCCCTCTCAATCAATATCTAACAGGGCATGATTTAATAAGGTTTTATAATCTCCAAAAATGGGGGGAGGGCGGTTGTGGTATTGTCATTCATCAAAGGGGGCCTTTCAGGTTTCTTTGCTTTCACCTGCTGGGACCCATTTGGTCTCTTTCAAAGAGAATGCAATGACAAAATGAATGAGAAACGCTAGAATAAGAGTCCCTTATTCTACCCAATAGTATAATCAATGGGTACTTGTAATCCCTATTGTACCTCACAGAGGTAGTTGTAAGACAATTAAATCTCGTTTCTCAGGCAAATGATTTTGGTAGTTAACCTGAAACAGCCAACAATATTGAAGGAAATGAATGCAGTTGAAGCAGTGATGTAATGGGATACTGCCTGGCCAGAAAAGTAAATGCATATGTGTGCGTATGTGCAGGAGTACACGTATATTAGACTACAGTACTCATGAACTATAATCACTGAAATATCACATGGGAAAGCAGCAGAGATTTTTAAATAATTTTCAAAAGAAGAAGCAGAATAAATAATTTTATATGTTCTTTTAATTTGTATTTTAAATGAATATGAAGAGATTCTTATTTGCAGCATTATAAATTCTAAATTGTAGCTTAATAAACAGCAAACATTTACATAGTTAACATCAGTTTGATATGACAACCAATTTAGGTTTAATTTCATTTGCATCAGCTAAATTCAATTTCTAGTCTTTCCCCTCCTTAGTGGACTGTTTGCATGTCAAAAGAAGGGACATGCATTCATTTTAGTCTTCATTATTTGTTGTCTACCTTCAACTGTGTGGACTTCATTGCCCCTCTAAAGTATTATTACTTATCATGTGAACTTAGGTGCCTCCCATTTTTAAAAAGAGCAAAATATATGACCACTAAGTGATTACAAAGAAAAGAATTGTGAAAATATCATACTATAATTAAAGAATGCTACTCACAGATACAAACGTGTTCACCATGTACTGATAATGTACCTAAATACATAACAAATAAAATTAAAAAATTGACAGAACCAAATCTCTATTATCTGGATGTTGTAAGGAAAATATGAAAAGGCTCTTTTTAATATGATTAAAACATACTGGTTTGTTTAATTTCTTGACTTACAATTTAGACATTTTAATGGACAAATTATTTCCATTAAATTAATACCAGTTTCCAAATTTCCAACACCTTATTTAGGGGGGAAAAACAGCAACTTCTAGTTTTATTCCTGAGATGAAGACGCATTCGTGTCCATGTCGTTGTCTGCGTATTATAACACATGACCTTCAACTGCGGTGGTCCATATAACCTTCTCCATTTATGGACACTCCCCCCTACTAGAGAGTTCTCAAAGGGAAGATGACTACCAAAAGAATAAACCCAGAACACATATAAATATATACATCTACACACAAAAACAAGACACACATATGAGTCTGCACACTTACTCATGTGCATATGTAATGCACTGGATAATGTAGTACAAAGTACATGTGAAAAGTAAATGCACAAGTGCATGCATATATATTTATATAAATAGATTATAATTATCTATTCACAGACATCTCTTTCAGTTATCCTAATGGTTAACTGTTATAAAGAAGTAATCATTTGGGGGATAGGAGGATGAGAGGATAGGAAGATTGTGTTATATGACAGTCAAGGCAGAATGGTGGGTATAAAAACCTGCCTATTTCTATATGTATATTTTAAAACTCCTATTTCACTATATTAAGACCACAGAGGAATAAAAATCTTTTGGAATGATGAGGTGACCTGAATAAAATGTTGAATTCTCCCATAATGTTGTGTTCAGCCAAAAGGAAAAAAAAAAACCAACTGACTTCTCTGGATACTACCAAGTGATTCTAGCTAATTGGGGTAACTCAAGCCAATGGCTATCTGAAAGACTCCAGGTCATGTGTTTTATTGCTGGGATAGTATTCAAAAAATGATTGTCAGGGGTGAACGAAGAATTGTGTCAAGAGCACTAAGCATTACTGCCACTAAAGAGAGGGGGAAAACATTTGGAAGAAAAACATGTTATTTCATAAATGAGCTAGGGGAGGAGGACAGGACAATAAGATGGCCTTCACCTATCGGTTTATTGGATTTCCATTCTCATGATCTTCATCTGTTTTGGGTAGAAATAGTTTGACTTTTTATATTATTCCAAGTAAAAATGTAGCTAGGAAAAACATGTGAATTCTGAGTTTTCCCAAATGCCATTTTCTTGTTTGTACGCTAAATCTTAGAATTGTGACTCAGTGTGCAAGGATAAGTATTATCTTCTCTGGTCAAATCATGCACCACTATTAAATGGTAAACATGAAAGAGGCATCCAAAGTGGCAATTGTGCAACTGTATGATATTGGCAAGGGCAATGTTGTTGTTTATATTGACAAAGATACAGAGAGTGTGGCCTGGAGGAAAAAGGATTAAGTTCAGCTCCTCCAGTACTAAGTTCCAAACTTACTTGATCATGAACAAGTCATTTTGTGTTACATTTTATTCTTGGAAAATGAAGAAATTGATTCAACAAACACTTAGGAAATGCCTACTATGCTCCAGTCACTCTCCTAGGTGCCAGTGGTTCATCATTTAATAATGTAAGATTGAGAATCAGTGAAATAAGACTAGAAATGAACCTTGATTCTTCAAGGTATATGGAACTTCAAATGAATAGATAATGTTAGTGGGGTTTTTGTTAACTTTTGCATAATGCTTTTGTACTTCAGGTAAATTTACTGTTGTCTCATTCTTTCTTTTTTGGTCTCTGGCACTACATCTATGTTTCAAAATATTGGATCTTAAAGAAAATACGTACAACAGCCACATTTTATTTCTTGATAGCTGAGTTCTGCTTTAGGAATAGGATATGTATTGTTTCACATAAGCTCCTTGTTGATAGCATTTTAATGAATTGTAATATAGAAAATAGCCTTGGATGGGATATTGGCTTTTCATCGCTATTGCCAACGCCAGGTGCAAATGGTCTTTCAGAAGGATTAGCAACACATGTCCCTTTTATTTCAGTTTTGGTTAGGGTTTTTTTTTTTATGTGTGTGTGCATGCGTGTGATTTTTTTTGTCAACCCAATCTACCCTTTGAAGGGATCAGTAGGATATGCCCTCATATAGAATTTCCTGCTCAGATTCCTGGATTTCAAATTTATGTCTGGGATAGATTTGATTTCCCTAGTTAATGTCAGCAACAACTTAGATGTTTTTCAAATAGTCCACTTAATAGAGAACCAGAGAAGAAGCAAAGGGACACAATTCTCATGTTATTAAATAAGAGGGCTCCAACATCATTCTCCTTCAAAGGGGCCTTTCATTGGTGGTTATTGCTTAGGGTTCAGTAGAAATGGAAACATATTCCTCTAACTCAGGCTTGGTTCGAAACTAAAGAACCTGCCAAGCCTCTGATTGGAGCCCAGAGAAATGGTGACTGTAGTTATGAGCTTTCACTTTGGGTTTGGTTGTGAAACTAGGCTTTGTTACAGATTAAATGGCCTAAGGCAGTGTGCTAGGTAGACGGTACTTGGCAAAAACACATGGAAAAATGGGATCAAAAGATGGATGAGGGAGTTCATTGCTTATTGATTTCCTAGAATGTATTAACTTGATTGTTGGCGTTTCTATGAAATTATGAGAAAAGTGACATCACTAGCAACTTCTTAAGACCAGTGGAGTAAGAACTCCACTTTCTCCCACCCTCATCAGCACTGTCTCTTCCGGTCTTTTCTTTTTATTTTACATGTTAAGAAGGGATGTCTCTGTGCTTTAGGCACCCTACAATGCTGCAGTGAAATGAAGTTCATGTGGTCTACCTGTTTCCTATAATCTAAGAACATTTTAAAATCTCATTTTCTTTTATTGTTTGTTTCATCTCAAGATGTTGATTATAATAAAAAACACACTTTCTGTTTATAGGACATCAATTCCAAAGCAACAAAGCACAGAGAAAATTCTCGGTTCTTCTATGAAAGAACATGTTTTCATTATATATTTTGGAATTCTTAAAGTGCTTAAAAGGCAAATTCCTTTTCAGTGTGTGTTTTCTTTCTTTTAAGGAAGTGCTTGGGCTTTGTAGACTGCTCACAATGAGTTCTAAACAATATGTAGCATGAAATGAAAAATCCCTGGTGAAGGGAAACAAGGAGTTCAGTGCTATATAATCATTGCCCTGCTATTTAATATGTGCTATTTATGGTCAGAGTGACAGATTTGATATCCAATTTAAATGTGGCCAAAAAGCCAACCACACTCAGAAGACCGAAAAATAGAAACAAAACAAAACAAAAAACACCTCCAAAACTTTTCTTACCTTTTAAATGTAAAGAGAAAAAATACAACCAGCAATTCAATTTATTTGTATATTAAATTATACATATCACTGAAAATTTGACATGTAAGAATGAAATGCATTTTAATTAATTTGAAAATCTATTTAAAATAACTTGCTTTCCTAACATAAGTTGGTATTTCAAACTTGTATACTTGACATAACATTAGCTATCAAATTAACTATCCTGTTTTCCCATCTCAATTTTCCATAGACTCTTATTCCAGAGTTTACTAAGTGCTCCAAATATAGGATTTTATAGGAAACATAATGAAATATTAAATATTCTTTTCTCCCTGACCCTCCCACATCCTAACAACAAAGCATCACTGGTCCCCACAGTTTTATGGGGAAAGTGAGGATAGTAATTTCTTTCTAAATGATGTGAACTTTCAGATAAAAGAAACTTTCAGAATTATTTTCAAATCGTTGCTCTAAAATCACGACAGAAGAAAATGTACCTCTCACAATAACAGCAGTGCCAGTGATGACAACAAATATAACAAACTGTTAACCTTTTGACAAGAGTTTGAACAGAACACAGTGGATCTTTTCCATGGCAAATATACTCCCTTAGTTATTCTGCATTTGGGCATAACCCAGATGCCTTCACATAATCACTTCCCATTGCACTATTTCCTTGTGTTGTATGTTCAGATGCCAAGAAAAGGTTGGTTGCCAATACCAATCAGCTAAAACAACTTATCTTGAAATTTGATCAGATGAATACATAAAGTTAACCACTGCAATATCACAATATCCCATTTGGTCTTGAATGATCATGTTTAAATGTATGACCTGTAATTATAATTTATCTGTACTCTTCTAGGAAAATTAATGAAGAGGTATACACATAGAATTCCTTTTGCTACTTGGCTATTACTTCTTGCATCAGTCTTTTTTTTTTTAAAAAAACACTCTGTAGTAGCTTGTTTATTAAAAAAAATAGCATTTAGTGATTATACTCCAAATGCACATATTATATGTCATAGCACAATATGGTACAAGCCATAGCTTATTACTACTTAGATTTATTAATTTATATGACTGATCAAATTATACACATGTACTTGTGTACAGGTAATTGCAGCCTGATAGAACACTATTTCTCAATACAAGATGTCTCATTATATTTAACCATATTCCAAGTTTTCTAATTTCTTTAACTAATTCAAGTCCTAAAAAAAAAAAAAAGGCCATCAGTTTTCCCAAATGCATTGTGGTACACAAAACTACACTGAAAATTTTGTGGTTTATACTAAGACATATTTTATGGAAGGGGAACTCCATTCATGAATGGAAAAAATTTAAATAGAATCGCATTTTAAAGTATTTCAGATTAGATCAGTATATAAGATAGTATTTCAAAAAACTGTAAAATCTCTTACACAAGGGATTCCAAAAATCTTAGTGCAGTTTTAAGCTATTATAGCTACATATAAACATAGCTATATCAGTAGTGTAAACTTCAGTTTGCCAATGTGTAACATCTTTTTGAGCACATGGAAATTTGTTGTTAAGGTATTTAAAAGGAGTCTCTTAAAGATACACCCCAACTACAACAGATTTGTCATTCATGAACTGCTGAACATAGAGGCCTAATTTTACATTTTATTTTAAGTTAAGGCATTTACCAAAGATCAATACAACTTTTAAATGGACATGTTGTAAAGAAAGTATTTTGGTGGGAAATGATAATATGAGGGGGAGTGGGATAATTTTTTGTTGGGGCTGAATGGCTAGGTATAAGGTACTGAATATATTGGAAAAGCAAGAACGATATTGCGAGTTTAAATGTACTTCTATCTCATAAGGATTTAAGGGCAGAATTAAATCAGGTAGAAACACTTAAAAAGAAAAATATAGCATTTGGAGAGCAATTTATAGGCCTATTTCCTTTGGCATCATTGTTAAATAATATTAAAGAAAACCCAACTTCCATTCAGTTAGCAATATAAAATCCAGCTCTTTGTGTTATAGTCCTTAATTACTGCCCCTGTACTATCAGGGGAAGAAAGACAAAGAGAATTTTTGATGACAAAAATCAGGGAACATTAGAGAGGTCTGGCTGAGAACACGTGAACTTTATCTGCAGTTGTTTGGGCATAAAATAATGCTGAAGGGACTCTTATTTCAAAGAAACACCCTATTAAGTAAGGCCAGCCAACAAATAGCAGAGTATCTCCCAAAGTGCCCAAAGGTAAATTTCTCAGGAAAAACTGGTAAATATTGAAAAGATCTTTTATCATTCCAAATTCAATCCTACTTTTCCATGGAGAGAAAAAAAAATCTCTTTTGTGTCCTGAAAAGAGTCATGCGATAGAAAGCTCTTTCTGAAAGCAAGTGCATCATACATCACTAAACACTGGGCCAACAGCATGAAAAGAATGAATCCAGCGCTGTCTCCCAAAGCAGTGGGCAGAGCCGTCCCAGGACGGTGCATTCATGCCATCTAGTGGGCTATCTCGAAAATCTCCTCTGGTGAGCGGCTGCAGAAAGCAGCTTCTTGCATTTACATCTACCTGCTAGGCCAAGGAAGGGATGGAGTAGAACTGGCATAGTGGTTCAGCTCATGTGGCAAAAGAAAAAAAAAGTGCTTCTGCAGAAGTGATCTAGATGTTTGACGTTCATAAGTCGGAGGGGTTTTGGTGGGGAGGGAGGTGTAGTGTTTGGATAATCGTTGCATTTCTCATTTTACTTGGGGGTATGGCTCACTGGATAGAATGCCAGGCCTAGAGTCAGAATCCAGCCTCAGACACTTACTAGCTGTGTGACCTTGGGCAGTCACTTAACCTCTGTTTGCCTTAATTTCCTCATCTGTAAAATGAGCTGGAGGAGGAAATGGCAAAACCACTCCAGCGTCTTTGTCCATGACCCCAAATGGAGTCATGAAGAGTCAGACATGAAGGAGATAGCTAATCAACAATCATACATGGTTGATTGGGAAGGTTCAGGTAGGAAACCTACTGCACTCCTTTGCCAGTTTTTGGTACTTCTTGCATCTATCTTGATTTCTCAACTCTTCAAAGGCCTTAATTCCCTCATGCCTACATCTGCCCTTTCTAACCTGCAGAGAGTTTCATGAGGACTCAGAGGTTGAGGACGTGAAGGCTAAAGGGAAGGGGCCACCCATCAGCCCCTTCTGGGTGCCCCAGCTGGCTGGCCTGTCAGAAAACTCCTTATTTCCAAAGCTCAGGAATGCTTTCCTGTAAAGCTGTATTTCCAGGTTATCTGGGAGCTGTCACACACAGAATAGCTCCAAAGTCATTTCTGTTCCTCTCTGAAGTACAGCTTTACCTCGATCTTGGGGCGGAGCAGTGCAGAGGGGAAGAATGTCATTAAAATGGTATTACCCACTTGTTTCAGAAGCATGAAGGATGTGCTGGAACTTTCCTCAATAATTTAGTCTTTGACTGGCATTAGAGCAATGGAATTACAATCATATCACTTTAGCCCCCTCTAGATTTTCTTTCAATACCAGCAATAGGAATTTCCCCTTTTGACCTTATTGCCCCTTGACACCTAATACCACTTTCATGGCCCCTGCAGTGACACATCGTCATCCTGTGCCAAGAACACAGGTTTTGTTTCTGATCGTGATACAGAAGGTTGAACTTTAACATGTTTCCATCCTGCCGTGGTTTCTATGCCTTTTCCCATTCTCATAAAAGTCGTTCTTTTAATGTGGGGATCATTCATCTGCATAATTTGAAGCATAAGAGCCAGAACCCTAATTCTTGGAACTCCTCCAAAAGGAGCTATTATTTAAAAAAGATGCACATTTTATCTCCTTGAGATTAGAATTTTGAAGACCTAAAGGTACCGAAATAACAACCATTTTACTACAAAGGTTGACCTATATTACTAAGTGGATGGGAAAAACAGTGAGAAAAGTTAGCCAAAAAATAAGGTTAACTATTACTTTCTTTACATAATTTTTTTTAATGATTGCTAAAAATTATCTGCACAAAGTCCTCATTTGTAACTATCTAAATAACTCAATGAATTATAAATTCAGTGAATTATGAATTCAATGAATTCATTTAATTCAATAAATGAATTCAATGTTGTAGAGTTGAGCAAATTCAACTTTTTTTTTCACGGCTTAAAATGGGAAACTAAATTTATGGATAATTTCCCCCATTTTAGGCATATCAATTACATACACAGTTCCAGCATTCCTTTTCAAAGGTTTTTTTTTTCCATTTGTTTGTTTTGTAAATCAGTAGAAATTTAAATCACATAAAATGGGTTTCTACCTGTTTGGTAAAAATTTCTTTGGCTCAGTAGGGCTCACTTTAAGATGTCCTGGTTTAATATACAAACTGACCACACATTTAGTGGTGAAGCCAAACACCTACTTTTCATGGCTGAAAAAGACATAGGAGCAGCAATATTTTCCCCTTTTCTGTTTACATCATAAACTGTGTTTAAGAGCACAAATATGCTTCAAAGAGTCTCACAACTATCAGGAGAGATTTGTAGCCTCAAATACTGAAGCTTTTTAATCAAATTATTATTGTTAAAAGTGACACTATTATGTCCTAAATTGAATATATATATATATATATATATATATATATATATATATGCACACATACATATATGTAAAAGAGAATTGAAATAATTACATTAATTTAACTTGAGAAGACAGTTTTTTTACAGTTTGGCCACCCCAGATAATTTACATAGCTGAACTGCCAATATTAAAAATATTCTTACATTTTACATTTTTCTATAATTAGTAAACTAACTCTTCAATTAACTCCCCTTCCCCACTGTATTTAAATAGCTACTTATGCAATTCTGGAGAATTATAGATCTGATTTTTCTTTGACATCTGCACTAATTTAAAGTATAAATATCACAAATAAGTAGATTTATGACAATTAAGTTAACAAAAAATATTAATCCTATTCTACCTTGAGAGCTATAGTTATTTTTCCTGAACACTTAATATCCCCCAAACCTAATATGTAAGACCAAACTGTTTGAAAATACAAATGTAATTTTTAGTATTAATAAGTTTCACTTTTCTAAATGTCTCCTGCATATGTCCATGCAGATTCAGAGAAACATGTAATTTAAATATACATATATACATATACATATATATATTTAATATTTAATTTCTAATTTCCATGTTCTGCAGAATATGATAGAAGAAGCTTGGGAAAGCTTTGTTTAGAAGAAACAGGACTTTTCTTCTTTTGGGAAAAGTTACTGATTTATTTTTTTCTAAGAGTAATTTTAGTTATAAAGCATAAAACAGTGCTCTTAATAGAAATCAATACAATCCTCTCCCTCTTCATTTTTAGCTTATACATTGAGGAAACAGTTCATTTTGAAAAATACATTTGAGACTTTGGGGAATCCAAAACTGAACTTGAACAGTTGAAATTGACACTCAGAGTCATAGAGATGTAAAAGTCTTTGCATATTATTTTAGATACATTTAAAATATTGATTGATTCAGCAATTGAAACTATAAATTATGTGTATAAAAACTAAGATATGTATATGATATGAAAATGTCCATGGAGGTTCACATGGGTTATTTTTCTCTGGTCATATTATAATGTGTCTTAGTACAAACAGAACAAAAATAACAAAAAATCAAAGTATGAGTTTTTAAAACAATGTCAGTTCAAACAAAGATAAATTTCCTATACTTAAAACTTTCTCCCTTGGCTCATATAATAATTTGAAAACTTAGTTACTAGTTACATGCCTAAATTTATAGAGAAGAAAAATCTTTCCACATGAAGATTAAATCTGTATTTCTTCCCTTTTACCTAGATGTATCTTTGCCCTCAGTTTGTATATATCTAGTGTTAAATCATCTAAATATCTTGAAAGATCCAGATGTCTGACTGAATTTTTCCATTTGTATTCTTATATGTGGCATTATGTAGCTAGAACCTTAGAATAACAATGGAATGGACTTTGGGTCTTAATGTGAATCTCTAGAAGATGGTACATCCATATTTTCTTTTGACATGATGGGCTTCAATTTTCTAATAATATACATCTTGTGTCAATCACTCAATGGATTCTTTTTCCCCTTTCATGTATGAGAGTGTGTAAGCACTGGTTTTTGGCATTCTCCTCTCTAGCCACAGTTGTCTGCATAGCACAGACTGCAGAAGAGGAGAAAGCCTTACTTCAGAGCAGTGTATAATCTTTATCTGAGCTGTTAAAACATGGGGTACAGAACCTCTTAACCCTGTGCCTTATGCATATCAAAAAGGAACAGAGCACTGTTATATATTCCCACTATTCCCTGCTTCCTCCAAAGTATAGGAAGAATTTTGCATGTTGTTTCTATCTTCCATTGCTGATAATAATTCTTATTTCCAAATTAGGAGAATCTACCCCCTCAAAACCTATTAAGGATAAGTTGAAATTATTATAGTGCATGTATCACTAGTGATTATTTTGAATAAAATATGAACTTAAGACACTGGAATTTAGAAATTAACAATAGAAAGCAGAACACTTTAGAATTAACATGCACAATAATTAGTGAAAAATGAATTTTATTTTCCTTTGGATTAAAGACTTTTATTTTGACCCATTACTTATATCTGGTTCTAGTATGTATATATGTGAGGGCATATAGTCCAACATATGCTATTATGTGAACATGTGAGCTTATGAACTGTACTTCTGTTTATACTTCTATTCTCAAAACAGCATGTTTAAGAAAAGCTTCTATCTTCATTATTCCACTTAGCATGAAAGCACATCTCAAGTATATTAGAATTTCACAAGCATTACTTTTTTAATAGGAGAGATCCAGATCATAAAAAGTGCCTTTGACCAAAGCCAAAGAGTTCAAGCAACCTGTTTTCAGGGTCAGGTGAAAAAAATATGTAAAGCACTTTGTATGAAACTATATAGATACCAGTCATCATTATTATATGCTTTATATAACATATATAGCATCTCAAACATGTTCTTTTAAATATTCATAAAAATGTCTTCTGGAATGCCACTTAAATGTGCACATGTAGATTCAAAGAAATAATTGGAGACAAAGTTTGTTGTTGTTGTTTTTCTTTTTTTTGAGTTTTGACTTTAAAAGTTTTATTTCTGATTTAGATGGCTAGCAATTCTACTCAAATCTTTCCAGGTCTTATTTTGGGGGTGAAGAGAGAAATGTATTATTTCTTTACCCCTATAGTAATTAAGCGATGTCTCTTGGATTTGCCTCTTTTCTATTTCTTCTACTTGCCACCATCCACCTGATGAACTTAAGTTCTCATTACTCCAAGATACATTGCTCAGTAAGGCTAATTTGCTTATCATCATTAAAATATGACTTGTTCTTATGCCTAAAGGGTTATAAAAATGTGCATACCCTTTGACCCAGCATTAGCACTTCTAGGGCTGTATCCCAAAGAGATCATAAAAATCAGAAAAGGACCCACATGTACAAAAATATTTATAGCAGCTCTTTCTGCACTGGCAAAGAATTGGAAATTGAGGGGATGTCTGTCAATTGGGGAATGGCTGAATAAGTTGTGGTATATGAATGTAATGGAACACTATTGTGCTATAAGAAATGATGAGAAAGCAGACTTCGGAAAAACCTGGAAAGACTTGTATGAACTGATGCTGACTGAAGTGAGCAGAACCAGGAAAACATTGAACACAGTAACAGCCACATTGTGTAATGACTAACTTTCATAGACTTGGGTCTTCTCAGCAATGCAAGGATCTAAGACTTCAAAAGTCTCATGATGGAAAATGCTATCCATATCCTGAGAAAGAACTATGCAGTTTGAATGCAAACTGAAACATACTATTTGCTGTTTTTTTTTCTTCTGTTTTGTTTTGTTTCTTCTTTCTTGTGGTTCCTCCTATTGGTTCTAATTCTTCTTTACATGTCTAATGTGAAAATATGTTTAATGGGAATGTCTATGTAAGAGCCAAATCAGATTGCATGCTGTCTTGGGGAGGAAGGCAGGGAGGGAGGGAGAGAAAATTCAAAACTCAAAAGCTTATGGAAGTGAATGTTGAAAACTAAAAACAAATGAATAAAAATAAAATGATTTTTAAAAAAGGATGACAAAAAATACGACTTGCTCTTTTCTGCCTCTCTGTCTATGCAGTCTCCATTCAGGACAACAAACCTCACTTCCTAGTTAATCCCTCTTCCTCATCTCCTTCAAAATGCAGTTTAAAACTGACCTCCTGGAAGCTTTCTATAACTTAGCACCCTAGATGCCTTTCCCATCTCCTGTAGCCCTTCCACAGGAGTAATTTTCTCCACATGTGCTAATTATTTCCCACTGCATTAGTGTTTCTTTTATTTTATGTATGTGTTTAGTATTGGCCACTAGATTGAGAGAAAACACTAGATGAGAAGAGGATAAATTGCTCTCCTCAAGAAGACCTGTATTTAAATCCTTTCTCTGACACTCACTAGCTGTCTGACCCTGGGCAAGGGAGGGGAAAGAATTAAGCATTTATATGACACCTACTATGTGCCAGGCAGTATGCTAAGAGCTTTTTACAGCTATTATCTCGTGTGATCTTTATTGTACCCCTGAGAGGTAGGTGCTATTATCATCCTTATTTTATAGTTGAGAAAACTGAGGGCACTGAGAGGTTACATGAGTTGCCCAAGGTCACATAGGTAGTAAATGTGTGTGATGCCAGATTTGAACTCAGGACTTCTGAATTCAGGCCTAGTGCTCTATCCACTGTGCCATCAGCTGTCTTGCAGTTATTTAACTTGAGTTTCAGATTCCTGGTCTGTAAAAGAAGGGTAATAGTATTTATCTCATCTGTCTTTCAGGGTTTAAGGCTCAAATGCAATCATGCATGAAAAGTGCTTTTAACCATAAATGCCTGTATGAATTTCAGCTAGTGCTATGAGCTCCTTTAGAACAGAAATTGTGTTTTCTCCTCCTTTAAATGGTTATAGTGCCTATAGAGTAGCTATTCAATAAACATTGACTGAACAAAGCAAACTTAGATAAAAACTGTCCATGAGATAGTGCATTCATTAATTACTTGACAAAGAATCAGAGTTACTTTTTTTAGGCTAGGTTAAGTGACTTGCCCAGGGTCACACAGCTAGTGTCAAGTGTCTGAAGGCAGATTTGAACTCAGGTCCTCCTGACTCCAGGGCTGGTGCTCTATCCACTGCACCATCTAGCTGCCCCCAGAGTCACTTTGATAGCTCATCTAATCTAATCTTCTGCCTTAAGATGTGGCTACAGATATTATCTATTATATAGGAATTGTACAATGTATTTATATGCAATATAGATGCATATTATTACACTTTGTACACATATATAATTATTATTATAACATGAAAATGCAAAGCTGGTCAAATCTGATTTCACCAGAAAAAAAAAGCTTTATATTTTTATATTGTTACAGTCTTTAGGTACAGTGAAATACTGAATAGTAATGTTTCCTTTATCTGGACCATGGTATATTGATAAGTATGTAACATACAACATAATGCGAAAGTTTGCATAAGGTCAAAATAGATTATTTTCTTACACACTTTGGAACTAGTAGACAGCCTTATGTTACTATCTAAATGCTTCTTCTCACACTAAATACATTGTAAGACCTATTAATGAGTGGCTGAATCCTGGGATTTTTTTATATTTCCTTTATTTACCAGATCTGTAACTCTGTCATGGATTAATCTGATAGTACTTAGAGTTGGAAAGTACCTTAGATACTATTTAATGTAACTTTCTTCTTCCCAATCATCTCTAAAATTCTAAAACTATGATTCAAATATCAAAGTCTGTTTTAGCATTATGAGTAATTTTGGTGTATTATCTGCTGACTGACAAGATATTTCCAAAGCAAGTTACTTTTGAATATTGAGCACCAAATAACTTTTTAAACTAAAAATACATTATAAAAATATAATACACACATTATATATATGTATATATGCACATATATATACATATGTATGTATATATATGCACATATATATATACATATGTATATATATATGTATATATATATATGTATATATATATATATATATTTGGTGGGGGTGGAGTGGGAAATAGTAAACCTATGATTTCAGCAGTATAGGGAACTTCTGCTAAGGTAACTCCCTTCACCAATACAAATTGGCAACTCATTTGGAACTTACGGTATTGATACATTGAGCATTTTGTTCCAAGTCCCACATCTAGTATGAGTCAGAGGTAAGACTGAAACCTAAATCATCCTGACTCCAAAGCTGGCCCTCTATTGACTTCCTTTTTTGTTTGTTTTTGTTTTTGTTTTTTTTGAAGGCAATCAGGGTTAAGTAACTTACTCAGGGTCATGCAACTAGTGAGTGTTGGAAGCTGTATTTGCACTCAGGTCCTATTGGCTCTAGGGCCAGTGCTTTATCTACTGTGCTACCTAGCTGCCACTCTGTTTCACTTTCTTCCGCACATCAGATTGAACAAATTATGTCACATGAAATATAATGTTCATATAACATTTTCCAATGAGAAAATAAAATGGCTAAAATGTGCTCGTTTGGCTTATCATTCTGTGTATAAACATGATTTCATGAACAGATTTATTATATAATTCCAATCCTATTCACACACACTTTGGTTTAAAAAAAACCTTTTTTTGCGAGAAAGAGATTATTTTTATCTGGAAATGCTGCAGGTAACATGCAAAGAATCTATCCTGTTGAAAGCTCGTACATGGATGGGTAGGTAAATAGGGCCAGATTACCTCACAGGACAACATGTTATTTTCCATGAGCTTTTTCCACCTTCCTAGCCAGTGTCAAGGAAATCACATAGCCCCTGGAAAATGGCCTTTGTGCTGATATCCATGTAATTTACTTGACCTGCTTTGTGGAAATTTTTTTTACTCTAGGCGTGAAGGTAGCTAGTTGCTCTGGTGACCTAGAGTCAGGAAGACCTGAGTTCAAATGGAGCCTCTGACATTTTCTTAGCATTGTGACCTTGAGCAGGCCATTTAAGTACGGTCTGCCTCAGTCTCTTCATCTATAAAGTGGGAAGATATTATCATGTAATAGTATAGTAGCAAATTTGATTTTATATAATGCTTCCTCAAAACATTTTATAAATACTTGTTTTTATTATGAGGGGAAAAAATTCTTCCCTAACAAGATGTGTTTCTTCTGAAATAGCTCTCCTTACTACCTAAAACAAGTTCTCTTTGAAGAAAAAATGGGCCCTGTAATCACATAAAATTTTCAATTCATTCAGAATCTACTATTGCCCAGATGGGAATGAGGGTATTCATGTATACTTTGAGTAATTTCCTCTTTGATGGCTTCCTTCATCCCTGAGTTATAGGAATTTACTAGTAGATTGATAGTTATTTAATAAGATGAACCTGGATACATTTGATAATAAAATATGCTAGACTGACACAGCAAAAACACATCTTTTTTTTTAAGTGACCCATGAGTAGTAGATAAACCAACATTCTATCTGTGTTTATGTACAGTAGCTTTTAACTTACATAATCAAAGGTTAGGGAAGTAAACTAATTATAGCATTGGTTTTAAAACAGGATATTCCCTAGAGTTCAGCATCATGTATTCTTGTAATAAATATTTACTGAATACCTTCTATATTATATAGTATAGCAAAGGTGATGAAAAGATATAAAAAATCCCAAGATTCAACCCATTGATTAATATATACTTACAATTTATTTCATGGGGTAGGAAACATTTAAGTAGTTCATGAGGTGTTCAGGGAGGACTAGCACCTCGGGTATGAGAATTTGCTGAGAACTTTGCATTGCTGCTCATCCACCTTTGGTGTCTACCTGGCACTCAACTCTCATCTGAGGCTCCAAGAAGCTATAGCAGGGGTAATGGCCATATCCCAGTAAACCATCTTGGCAGGTGGGCTAAATCAGATCAAGGGTAACTAATGGCCCTCAAATTCATCTGTGAGTTAGAAGGGCGCCTTCCCCAAGCACGTGAAGACTTCTCATGAGGGAATGGGGGAATGAGAGCAATTTGTTCCAAAGGCCATGAAGGCAGCTAAAGCAGGTGCTGTGGAGAGCTTAGAGCTTGGTCAGACATTGAAGGTTCCAATGTCATCCACTGAAACCAGGGCCATCTCTGGTCATTCTGACTTTTGTCTTGCCACTGGACTTCAATGACTCTGGAAGAGAGAGAAGCTAATGACCTTGTGCAACTCTGCCTCACTTAAATCCAATTCACACACAAGTCAAGATATCACCCTGTGATGTCATTGGTCCTCTTTGAAAACAAACACCATAAGGCTATCTACAAGTTCCAAACTGAGTAAGAAAATAACTGCTGTTATCGTAGTATAATGGTATGCAAATTATTTGGGGCAATCATTTAGTGACAACAATGGCTACAGCATGTGCTTTTATTGACCCTAGGCTGACTCAAAATTCTGAACTTGACCAGAAAAAACTGAATTGAGTTGGTTTCCCTAACTTTCAATATGTTCTTTGCCACGTAAGTGCTGGATTTTGTGCTATACACAAGTGTTCCACTGTTATCTTTTTTCTGCATTTCTTATTCTGTGATCCTTAAGAATTACTGTTCTTTGCTCTTCACTTTTGAAGAGAACTAATGACACCACAGTTCGATGTCTTGACTCATGTGAATTGGATTCAAGTGAGGCAGAGCTGCATGAAGTCATCACAAAGACTCTCTTCCAGAGTCATTGAAGTCCAGCGGCAAGACAAAAGTCAGAATGACCAGAGATGGCCCTGGATGCAGTGGATGACATTGGAATCTTCAATGTCTGACCAAGCTCTAAGCTCTCCACAGCACCTGCTTTAGCTGCTTTCATTCATGGCCTTTGGAACAAATTGTTCTCATTCCCCCATTCCCTCATGAGAAGTCTTCACATGCTTGGGGAAGGCACCCTCCTAACTCACGGATGAGTTTGAGGGCCATCAGTTACCCTTAACCTAATTTAGCCCATCTGCCAAGGCAGCTTACTGGGGTATGGCCACTGCCCATGCTACAGCTTCTTGGAGGCACAGATGAGAGTTGAGTGCCAGGTAGACACCAAAGGTGGATGAACAACCCTGGAAAGGGCTAAATAAGCCATCACATCAGAGGTGCTAGTCTTACTTGTACACATCATACATCCCCTTAGGAATGGCTATTATTTCAGGGATATGTGCAATTCTTTAGAAAAGCATACTTCAATAACTATTAAATACATTATAGCCATTGTTGGTGTAGGAAACTCAAACATTTTAAGAGTTATTCAAACCCACAAAGAAATAGGAGCAATCACATCGCAGCAAAGGAAAGATCGAAAAATGAAAAACAAAGCCAAGAACTAGCAAACTATTGCTTTAAAACAACCTAATTAATCCTCGGAGGCATCGGGCAGATAGAAAGGCTGTTCTTTATTCCTCAACAATTTTGGATAAGCTTCTTGAAATTTCAAGAACAAGGGGGAGAACAATTGAAAACAGCAGCTAACTACTGTTATGAAGGAAAAAAAGCACACTTTTCATGGGCAGAACAATACAAAAACTGAAAATTGGATAAAGGTAATTCACCCATGAAATTCTCTTCCTCATTCAAGACCCTACCAAAATGGTGAGATCCAGTCATCATCACTGAATAAAACACTTACACCCTCTCATATCTTTTGTGGAATCTATTTTTTATACCTCCACTGGGTATAAAAATTTTGCCCCTGTTGGAGGAATAATGAATTCTAATCGATATATTGATACACTGAGAATCTTAACTGTTATAGAATTATAGAAATTTCAAAGCAGCACTGCAATATTGTAACATGACCTTGTCCAGTGCCATACATCATGAAAGGTTAAGTAATTTATCTAAGATAGGGAAATAAACTTGCTTCAGTGGCCTAATTTAAACTCCATTGCAAACTATGGGTTATAATCAAAGCTGGTCTTGGAAAAATGTAGTGCTCCTCATATCTCCAAGATAATAAAAATATGGTTAATAATGAATTGAACAATATACAACAAAATCTTGTGAACTAAATGCCAAAACACATGAAACATGACTGTAAGAAAAGGAAGGCGTATCACATAATAAATAGTTGTCTAGTTTATTATAAATAAGTACATTAATTTATTTTACTTCTAGAGGTAGAATGATGCATTTGATAAAAAGCTCGCCTCGGAGTCAGGAAGACCTGTGTTCAAGTCCGGCCTTTGACACACACTGGCTGTGTGATCTTGGACAAGTTATTTTTGAGTTCTCTAGATATATAATTCTGTTTTGGTAGAAGAGGCTTCTTTATCTGCCTTTTACCAATGAAATCAAAAGTCTAGTTTTTCTCTTCTTCTGTTATGTCTAATGAAATAGAATTTTTTCTTGCTGTAGGAAAGGCCTTTCAGAAAATCTCAAAAAAATATAGCTAACAGATCCTAAGTATAAAGCTGCTTCAAATGTTTTGATTGAATCAAATCACAAGATGGCAGAGTTGGGATAATCTCAGTGGTCATCTAGTTCATTCTGCTACACAAAGAATAAATTGGAGGCAGCTAGGTGGCACAGTGGATAGAGTACTAGCCCAGAGTCAAGAGGACCTGAGTTCAAATCCAGCCATAGCCATTTACTATCTGTGTGACCTTGGGCAAGTCACTTAACTCTGCCTCAAAAAAATCACATACACAATATTCCCTAAAGTGGTCATATAATCTCTACTTGAAGACCCTTAGTAATGGGAACTTACCAGCTCCAAAAGCAACTCATTCCAGTTTGGAGTAGTTCCAATTACTGTAAAATTTGTTTTCATAGTAAGCAAAAACCCCATATTTTCTACTTGTTTCTCATAGCTCAGCTCTCTGTATCTAAGCAAAAACAACCTTAATCTATTTTCCACAAGATAACACTTAGATAGTCAAATTCGAAACCCCTAGCTCAAGGATTAAATATTATGAGCAACAAGAAAAAAAAAACAATTTAAATATGATGGTGCTGCAATTAGAAACACACAAGACCTACCAGCAGTGACACTAAAAGACCACAGGTCTTAAAACATCATATATCAAAAAGCAAAAGAACTGGGGTTCTGTCTAAAAATATACCCTGCAAAGCTTAGCATAATCCTGAATGAAAAAAAAATGGATATTTAATGAACTGTCAGACATTCAGGACTTTATTAAAAAAAATAACCTGAACTTAAGAGAAGATTTGACATACAAAAGCCAAGAGGAATGTAAAGCACATACTAAAGACTAATTACAAGGGACTCAATAAGGACAGACTGTTTACTTTTTTATGTATGTAAAATGTAAAACACACATCTGAGGTTGTTGTTAGTAATTGGATAGTTCGTAAGAAAGATTGGGTTAGACCTTAGTATGATATGACTTTAAAAAGTAAAACCATTAGGAACAGTTAAGGATAAAGGAGGGATCTCTAGAGGGGAGGATGAAGGAATAGGTTAAAGGGGAGGTATAGAAAGGTGTTTAGATTAATGAGAATGGGAGGATAACGGAGGGATTCTTGGGAGGATAAGGAAGGGATTTTTAGAGGGGAGGGTGAGGGAATAGTCTAAGGTCAGGGGTGTAGAAGGGTGTTGAGATTTATGGGAATGAGAAAATAAGGGAGGGATCCTTGGACAGGGGTAGGTTAAGTAATAGGAGGGCAAGGTAGCAGGTAGAAGTAGAGTATCTAAGTTTCAATATTTAAGTTTATAATATGTTTCTTTTTCTTTTCTTATTGTATATTTAAGTTTTGGGGCATGCTGAAGTTGGTGGATTTCTTCACCTCAGGAATTCTGAGCCAAATTAGGCTAAAGTTGATTAGATGACCATACTAAGTCTGACACCAATATGGTAAGCCCCCAGGAGGTGGGGAGGGTGGCATCAAGCTGCCTATGAAGTGAGGAGCCAGAGTGGATCAGAAATTGATTAAGTCAGAGATCCCACGCTGATCAGTAGTGATATCTGACCTATGAGTGGTCATTGTATCTCCAGCGTGGACAAGATACAATGGACACCCAGGCTCAAAACAAACAAGCCAACATGCACACCAATCAATCAGTCAATTAACTGAATGCTTTCTGAATTTAATATAGTCTCCTAGGTCTTTCCTTCTCTGATAGATAGCAAACTGCTTTAGGGTAGAGACCTTGTCTTAAATATCCTTAGTACTTAATGCAATACTTTTAATATAATAGACACCAAAAAGATCTTTGTTAAATTGAACTGAAATCATATCTTCCAAAATATATCAATTACATATAGTAAAAAATATGTTGTGTCAAAGTTTGACTACAACATGGTTGGTAGCCCTGTGCCCAAACGATATGCTTTTTTTTCCCACAATGTATCTATTTTCTATATTTAATACATTTGTCAATATTAATTTAATTCAAATGTAAGTTGCCCTTTTATTATGTGGACATTTTGTTCATTGAAAGGGACAGAATTTTTGTAAGGAAAACTAATAAAAATAAGATTAAAAAAGAAACACAGCCTCTCTGATGAAAAGCTGAGGAGAGATGCGACTGTTCTAAGACCAAGGGGAAAACTTCCCTTTAGATAAATGTAACAAAAATACCTTCTTGAAGGTAGAGCAATTACTGAAGTAATGATGACTACAGGGCATTATGGCCTATCAGTTCACTTGCAGGTAACTTTTTAGAATTTTAAAAACTGTAACAGACAAAATATAAATTAAATAACTGTTTGGAGATAATGGTAAGATTATATAAGGATAGTTGGGGTAATACCTGTAGAAAGACTGAATTGTTGAGTTCCACAACAGAAGTTAAAGACGAGTCATTGATAACTAGGATGTACTGATCTGAGGCATTGAAAGATAGAAAGGAAGCTATAGGAAGAAGACAATAATAGAAAAGAGGGAAAAGAAAAGAGAAAGAAACTGAGCACAGAAGGATTTGAGAACAGAAGTCACAAAGGCTATGAGAAAAACTGTTTCCAAATAAAACACAGGAACTGACCTTATGAGAAGGTTTTGCAGGTGCTTTGTAGGGAGAGATGCTGATTGGAATTTAAGTGCTGTTAAGAGGAAAACTGATTGGAGAAGAACCGAGTCCTGATGCTTTGTGGAGAGCTATCTAGGTTCATTGCTGTCTAGTCATGTCTATAGACTTAAAGCCATGAACACTCTCAGGTGTGTCTGTGTTGCTTTCTACTGCTCTCTCTATTTTGAGAAGGAAAGACAGAGTGTTAGGAGATGGGCTTTGTAGCATCATTGCTGTGAAAAGATACTTGGCTTTTCTGAGAGATGATTGAACAAATATGACTACCCTGCCATTTGAAGAGCTGCCTGGGGAAAGGCTTCATGGCCCTATGCCCTAAGAGGGAAAAATTCTTTGGGATTCAGAGAAGATATGAGAAACTTGCAGTTTTCTGTTGTAAGGGAGCTGCATGTCACTGAAAGAGAGGAACATTCTTAGTAGCTTAACAGAGGTGGCCGTGCACTAAAAGAGTTTGTTGTGGTTTTAGTGTCCTGAAAGTATCAGAGACTTGATTTTACCTAGCAAGAGAGCTGTGAAAACTAGAAGGAAAACAGTAACAAAGTGGTTTTGCCCAGCAGCTGAGATGCATTGCATCTAAGGAAATATGGGATAATGGGGCCTTCTGTCCAGAGTAGTAAATTGTGCTGAATCCATGGGTTTTCCTACTTCCTACTTCATTTCTGTAAGTATGTACCCACTCTCTCTCAAGGACACTGTGTGCATTAGTGGGAGAGTATGACCCAGATTATGGCTGGATTGTTATATTCTGATTATTCCTGTTCTTGTCTTCTATTGAGTACACGGTATGAGTATACTTGCTTTTGACTAATCATGTAGTGTCTAAAGCTTGAGACAATGGATTTATGTGTGACTGATTTTATATAAATAGGAAACCACTAGTGAGGACAGAGTAGCAGGAATATATTCCTTTGCCACCTTAAATCAGGGTTACTGCTAATTCCTTGAGAGTTGGAGCAGTAAATGCATGGTTAGAAAAATGGTCCTCCCCATAATCAGGAAAAACCAGTAGACCTTCTAGTTTAATGACAGATTAGCCTGAGTAAGGCAGCCCAGAAAGAGAGAGAAAAGGGGTGAGGTGCCATTTTGAATTCCACTTCCACAGGCTGCATTGCCCTCATGGTGGTAGTCTACATGCCATACTAAGTAGGTTACATACAATTCAAGCAAATTGATCAAATCCAGTATGTTCATCATTATCATCATCAATCATCATCATGTTGGACTTTCTATGGCAGCAAGTAAATTGGCCCAAGCAATAGCAATTTCTGTAAGCATGAGCAGTATGGTCTCATGGAAAGAACATTGCAGCAGAATCCAGAAGCCTAAGCTTCTGGTCCTCATGCTCCCACTAACTGGCTTTGTGACTACTGTCAAATCCTTTAACATCTCAGAAAAATGGTAATGATGGGGAGTAGCTAGGTGGTGTGTTGGATAGAGCACAAGCCCTGGAGTAAGGAGGACCTGAGTTCAAATTCAGCCTCAGATACTTGACACTTACTAGCTGTGTGACCCTGGGCAAGTCACTTAACCCTGAGTGCCTTGCCAAAAAAAAATGGTAATGATGTCATTTGGCCTTCCTGCCTTATAAGCATATAAAACCTAATGCAAGGACCAGATAAGACGATAGCTGTGCAAACACTCTGAAAAGTAGGAATACTAAGCAAATTTATTAGTTTTATTATGATATCATCTTTTATTTTTGTTTTTTTTTGTCATTAGGCAATGGGGTTAAGTGACTTGCCTAGGGTTACACAGCTAGTAAGTGTTATGTGTTCTATTATCATCTTTTAAAAATGGCTTGTGATATCCCTAGTCAGTTTTTTGCTGTGCTTATTCTATATGCAATAATGTTTCTCTTTGCTTTTTTAGGCTTTTTGCATGGTCATTGAAATCTTTGAACAAGTTCAAAGATTGTAAAAGAGTTAAATTATCACCTATTTCCTATTAAGAAAACAATGAATATACACACAGTTGCAATGCAAATTCATAGGACAGTCATGCAAGTGTTTGTGGATTTTAGTTTTCTAAGCATTAATGATGTTGAGGTATTTTAGTAGAACTCCATGTATTATCATATTGGAAATGTACCCTAACCAGGTACATAATTCGGGTGGAAAAACTCTCAAAATATCATGCTTACTTCTTATTTTCATGCAAACAAGTGAATTGTATCTGTCAATTTTAGCAAACCCAAATGAGGAGCTGCTGATGACTGATATACCAATATCATGGCACTTTGCGGAAAACCTAACAACTGCATCCAGAGCAGAGATATGCAGGTCCTGTGGTAACATCAGTAAAATGTTAAGATAGGGGAAATAACTATTGGCTCTCTGGGGTACAGCAAGAAACAGCTAGCAGGGTAAGGGTGTATGGCTTAAACACTTCACCAGCACTGCTGACAAAGAGGGGGAAACCATTTGGAATCCTTTATAGGTGATTCCTTGGTTACTCTGCCTTTGTTTTAGTGATCATGTGAACTAATTACAATGCTGATGAGCCCAGATTATGGGAGATGTTTTGCCTGGGCACGGGAGGGCTCTATTTTGTTTGATTCACGCATCATAAGCTTAGTCATCTGCTTACCAGCACAAGTGGATAGCATGTATAAGTGAACTGGGAAGAGCATACCTTCATCCATAGCAACAAAGAAAGCTACCGAAAATCAGCAGGCTAATTAAGGGTAATTATTAACCATTTTGAACAGTGATTATTTTTCATATTGAGGCTTTCTTCTATTTGGAATACAGGATGGGAAGTGCCGTGCATTCTGGCTTTTAACTCAGAAAACAGAAAAGAAAGAAATCCTAATCCCCAAACCTTCTATCTTGTCTTCCAAAAAATTTTTAAAAGAAATATATACGTGTGTGTATATACATACATATATAGATATAAAAGTTGAAACTGTGTCTTTATTCCAATAGAAAAAAATAATTATGAAGCTTGTTTGGTATCATTTTTCTGAATAGAAGACATTATGCATGCATAAATTCCATCAGAGATCCAAGGAGCAGCAGGCTGCTTGGACCATTACCCATCACTGTTGAACAGCAGAGTAATTAATTGGGCAAACACGGGTAGATCTGGTAAATTCACACGCTACAACTGGGCAGCAGCAACATACACTCTTGAATGTGGAAGAAATAGCAACGATTTTGTGTGACTGTCTGATGAGCAAGGAGGCCATTTTTCTTCTAGCCCCACCCATTCTGGGCAGATTTGCCCCTCCCTGTGCAGTATTTGAGAAGGTATTTGTTTAATTCCTTGGAAAAGGGTCTGTGAATTTGGAAACAGCATTTTTTTTTGTTTTGTTCTGGTTTGTTTGTTTGTTTTTTAATGGTATGAATCAGGTTTAAACTTTTCCTACACTAATTTGAAAAAGAATGTGATATTTACACTGAAATAGGTTAAACCAACTTATGGAAAGGATCTCTTTACTAGCTCCTTTGAGCTTCTCAAATATCCACTAAGACTTTCCAACTACTGTACCATATTAAGATAAAGGTTTAATTTTTCAAAAAATTTAAATGCCATCTGGTAAGATAAAAAAAATAGGGCTCAGCATTTACTGTGAACCGGGTGATATGACAATTTGGTCACTACTCTCTTAAAATAGTTCTCGGTAATTCCTAGCCAATAAAAAATTGAACACTGTTTATTTACTACCTTCTCGCACCAAATAATAAAAATACCCTGACAACATTAAGAAGAAGAAATTGATTCATTCTCCATATTGTTATTGTTGCCCCAAGTCATCTCCAATAGTTAAACCTGATAGCATGAAAATAGTTTAGATCTTGGTTTTAAAGAAATTCAACTACTTAGCATCACTAGTTCTCAAAAGATGAAATGAGGGTTTTCAGTGATCACCATTTAAAACCAGATAACAGAGAAATCTCCCTCCTAATTCAGACTTTCTACTAAGGCTCAGCTTGTCACAATGTATAGCTTTCTTCCTTTTGATAAGGTCAGTTTGCCAAAAAGAACAAAGTGCACATGAGTAATACATTACTCAACCACTTGTATACATACATCTATTTTTCTTACCAGGTCTCACTATGCAGAAAGGTACAGGCATGGCACCATGATAAAAAGGGTCATTTAAAAGACTTCGCAGAGGCTCTGTACTGTGAAGGATTGAATTTTCACTTGAATGCCTACATTTTCACATCTTTTTCTTTGCAGAAATATTCCTTTTGAATGGCAGACTGCAATTGGGTGGGTACTTTTTTATGTCACTGCCCAGGAATATATAAAATATTAGGATGTATTTGTCCCAGTGGAAGAACACAGTTCACTGAAAGGTACCACATGGTTATTATGGAGGTTACACAACTCCAGCACTTCAGGCTGGAGAGCTTCTTTTGACAAAAGTCTCAAGTTCAGTCAAGGTGGAATTCCAAGGCACATCCCTTGTAAATGTAAGGCAAATTAGAGTAAGTTGTGAAATCATTAGTTCCCAAAGTCATACGCTGGGTGATTTTTCATAATCATTGCCAATGTGCATCCTTATGTTGACAGAATGCTGACTCCAGTCCATTTCATTTTTCTGTCTCTTTTAAAAACCTTTTCATATCATAAGTAAGAAAATATGGGCAAAACAACATTTCTTAACCTCTCAAATTTTTTAGCTGCTTCAAATGCCTCAAATCAACAAACTATAAAAGAACAAATATTTAAGATATCAAAAATTCCATTTACACAAAAGATTCTAAAGCATTTAATCTTGGAAAACACTAAAAACCATAATTTGTGTTTTTAGGGCAATTTTATAGGGCTATTGTCAATTCACATATGGTGGCTCTTTATGTAATGCATCTTCCCATATTTGTTCTTGAAGTATTAATATTTCTGCTTTTGATTTAATTTGCTCTTCTAATGAAATTAGAGTATAAAATTAAACTAATCAGAAAGAAAATACATCCTGTATACATTGCATAATGCTGCATCTAAGGATTTATTTGTCAAGAAATTTAATAATTATGATAACGGTTCTGTGACCAAGATCCCAATGTAAATTATTTTTTGCCATCTCATAAAAAATATTCACCTTATCCATTATATGGAATGAAAAATCATTTAAAATTCCTTAGAAAGAAAAAAAAAGTTCATTTGGTTCACATTCTCTAGTAAAATTAGATTAAAAGTGTTATGCTTCATGAAGAAATCAAACTTTGAATTTAAGTAAAGAATGAGGCATTTACTTTTTAAATGATGATCTTCTAGAAAGTTGTTCTAAAAATTAAGGTTGTTGTTTAGTTGGTTAATCACATAATTTTGTTAAATGTAATTCCTGGTATTCTCAACAGCTTACCAACTAACTCATGACTAAAAATGTATGCAGCCAAGTAGAAAGACAACAATTAAAAAATAAGTTAAAGGTTTGCTCTCTTGAAAAGTTGTCACTTTACAATCTTTATCATTTTTGTGTGAGTTAAAATAAGAAAAGTTCCACTTGGAAAAAATAAAAAGGCACTTGCAAAAGAGAAAGAGAAAGCACAGCAAAGGATAAACATTCTGGCAGCTCTGATTCTACCCAAAGAAAACTCTACATTGGTGGAGTTGGTTAAGTTGGGAGAGAGAGATCTAGCTCCACACACACATGATGCAGATCAGATCAACAGACTGGCTTGGAAAGTTTACAGTAGAGTCAGATCATAATCTTTCTTACTTGGTTATCTGTTATATTTTGATCCAATTAGTTGCTTGGCATTTAGAAAAACAAGGCTGCCAAGATTAGCGTGAGAGAAGAACTAAAGAACATTGGCCCTTCAATTCATACAGATCAATAGGAATTACTTGGGATATGAATTTAAAAATTTGTATTTTGCAATTGCACAAGTAATGATCAGTTATTTAAAACCATTTGAAAATAATGAAACTAAATAACTCATTTTGATCTAGTTTGCCGGGCAGTGGTCGGAAACACATATTTTCTTTATGATTCAGACATTCTGAAAAAGAAAAAAAAAGTCTCTACAAACTAGACTTACGATTTGAGAAAGGGAGGCTTGGTTTCTATGCACGTGATTTTTATATCAGGCTATGATTGTGGGAAGAGACATACCTTTAAAGAAACCTATACACTGTAAGGCTAGTATTTGATGGTGTTCTTATGTTGGCATTCTGCTGTATCGAATACAGTGCTGGGCAGACAATAAGTGCTCAGTAAATGTTGACTTGAAGTGAATGTAGTAGAACTGAATTGCTAACCTCATAAAGAGTATTTTGACCACTGTTGTCTGTTTCTATGGTCATGTAGCTAATTCAGAAACCTGACTCCCCTCCGTATTGTCGATGGATGTATGTGACTGGATTTCCCTGATGTAAGCAGGAACATGACTTTGATGTTTCAGTTTTTGATACTACCTATTAAAGAAAGCAGTGCAGCAGAAAAAGTGTAGGATTTGGTTTTGGAAGACCTGGATTCAAATCCTGACTCTCTTGCTATCTGTGTCACCTTGGGCAATTCATTTAACATCTAGGCTCTCAATTTCCTCATCTTTAAAATGAAGTGGTTGGTTTAGATTACTTCAAAGTCTTATCTAACTCTATATCTATAATTCAATGAAGATACATACAATTCTGTCTCTACAGAGCAGTTCTTAGCAAATTATTGATGTTCTTATGTGAGAAAGAGCAATCAGTTACTTAATCAGTGAATATTTACTGAGCGCCAATATTTATTGTTTTTTTGTTTTGTTTTGTTTTTGTTTTTTGCTGGGTGCTGCAGGGGGAACATAGCATTAGCAGAATTATGAACATAATCACTCCTAAAGGACTGCCTCAAGGATTTTCTCTGATGTTCATATACTAATTCAGTTGAAAGTACTTCCCAGAGGACCAGAGTATATCTTAATACCAGTTTCCAGGGCTCTCTGTTGCATACCAAAAATATGATTTCAAAAAATTGCATAATATCAGAGTATGAAATTTCAAAAATGTATATTGTATATTTAAATTTGTGGTTCCATAGTTAATTGACCTTTACTATATAAAGACTTCAATGATGCAGAAAGTAAAATAAAACCTTAAATCATCATTTTTGCCATATTGCATAGTGATGTGCATAAACTTCTTCCACTAGAGTTCTACCCTGAAAACAGCATCATGGTATGAAGGTGGCCCTGGTTTCTTGAAGACCGTGGCAATAGAGGACATGCTTTGCCAGGAAAGGATTTGGGAATCAGCATCATGATAAGTTTTGCATCTTTCATCCAAGAGCCATCTTAATACAGTGCAAATAGGCTTGTCATCAGAAGACCAAATGAATATTGACCCATTTTTGCAGTGGGAACTAAAAAAAATCAAAACATCTTCATGAATAATACATCTCTGCTTTTATTGTTGGGCTTGGATAGATGAGTTTTCACCTCATCTTGCAGGCAATCATTTCCCAGCTATCTGCACACACGCTGCTGGTGCTCCAACCATCTCCTCCTACCAGAACCTTGCATGCTGTCCTTGGCAAGTCAATCTCTCATAGATGAGTTTCGGCCTTATCTTGTCCAGAACTAGGATGCCATGTTACTTCCTGGCTACCTCCATGCCATGCTTTTTCAAGTATACCCTTCCCCCTTTCCTAGGTCTCCCCTCTATGTTGTCTACCTCCATTAGAATGTAAGCTCCTTAAGGGCATAGATTATCTTGCTTTTAACGCTGGTCTTGTAAAATAATAAGTACTTAATAAATGCTCTATTTACCTAAATTGCCAATTATGGAGCAAAAGTCATATTGATACTGCTGTATACTAATTTCTCTCTCTCTCCCTCTCTCACACATAAACACACTTACTTTGAATTACTTTTTTTTTTCCCCAGTACAACATCAGCTCCTTGAGGACAGGAATTGTTTATGTTTTGTTTTCATATCTCCAAGTGCCAGTGCTTCAAACAAAGTAAGTATTAATACATTTTGTTAACTTGAATTAAATTGAGTTATGCTCAATCCACAGCAGTGCCAGAGGCCCATAATGTCGTGGCAGAATTCCTGTATTCCCTGTCTTTGTCTGACTCAGATCTTCAGTGACATCAGTGGAAAAGGAGAAGACATTCTCTTCTCACTGTTTTTTTTTTTTATTAAAGCTCAAAGTGTTCCTCTACAAATTTACCCCATACCTCTCTATGAAAGAAAGAGATGGAGTGATTAGGCACAAAGGGGAAAGAAGAGTTATAATCACTCTTTGGTCAAAAGCTCACTTGTCCACCATGACATTCTGTTCCCAAAGGTTCTGCACTCTTTCCTCTTTCACAGAAGAAACATTCAGGGAGAAAGAATGTAGCTCAACTCTCTCTTATTCAGTCCTCTCTCTATGACTCCCACCAGGCTTTTTCCAAAGTAACAAATTTCAATGTTCCCATTAAAGCTTTTCCCCAACCAACAGAAACTGGGAAGACCCAGACTACACTTGGGCTCTGTTCAATTGCCCATAATTTGCAGGACCAGAGTGCACATTCAAACTGTTTGGAAAAAAAAGTGAAATAATATTTTATTCTCGTGGTTTGGCCACACAATGTTAATTGGGAAGATGACAAATAGCAAGAGGTAATTTCAGTTTTACCTGACCTGTTGTGTGTCACCATTCAGTTCATTCAACTTGTTTTTCAGTTCTATAGAAGATAAGGTGTTATATGCAGTAATGCAGTCTAAATGAAAATTATAGGGTCTGTTCTAACAATGCCTGAGGGATTTCAGGGGTAATTCCCATTAACATTAATGGAAGTTACACATTTCACCCCTGAACATCAGTGGGAAAAAGAGACACCAATGGGGTGCTTTCAGCTAATTTTTTATTGCATAGTTAATCACAAACTGACAATAATGTACTTATTACCAGAACTCTGTCCTATAATATTTCAAAACATTGAATTATATGAACAAAAAAATGCAACAAGCTATCTGAAAATGGTAGCAACAAACACCTTCATAAACACTCTATGGAAAGCAAACCCAACATATAAATGTCTTTTTTTAAAAAAAACCAGGAAGTATATGCATTGAGTCAAACCTTTTTAGAGAAGTAAACCAACTATACTGACATTTGACACTAGCTTCTTATCTAAATATAGCAGTGAAAACTTAGTCTTCCATTACATTCCTAATGTATAACCAAAAGTCGCCCTTCAAATTTTTGACTTGTAGAGGCAGATAGGTAGCTCAGTTGATAGAATGCTGGACATGAAGTCAGGAAGATCTGAGTTTAAATCCAGACTCAGCTGTGTGACCCTGAGTAAGTCATGTAACTTCTGCCTGTCTTCATTTCCTCATCTGCAAAATGGGGAAATAATAATACCTACCACCCAGGGTTGTTGGAAGGATAAATAGAGATATAACATTTGTAAAGCTCTTTGCACACCTTAATGTGCTGTATAAATACTAGCTTTTATTAGGTCAGGCAACATTTACTAAGGAGCCTTTGTAGAGAGAGCACTTCTGTAGGATTCCTCAAAAGGACTGAGGTCATTTCTACTCCACTCCACTATAAAATAAGATATATTTGAAATACAGTAAAAAGAAAGGAAAAGACACTCTTGATATGTGTACTTTGGTAGCTCACTCACTCACACATAGTATAGCTATTTGACCCTATTGATGGGGAAGCCCACTGAGGATTACTGAATTTTGCAAATTAGCTTGTCTCCCGAATGTGCTGTGCAGTAATTCACAGTTAATAGGAATTAGAAAAATTATTCGATCAAAATGTGTCAGAGAGGCAATGGGTTAATAAGAAGTGTGATATACAGTTCCATGGAGAAGGGGACGAGAGCCGAGACAGGTGACCCCACTCCAAAAAGAATCCATTTATATAAGAATGAATGAGATTTGGGGGTTCACATGAAAGGGGTGATGGAATGAGAAAAAAAGCTTCTCAGTCACCCTGAGCCTGCTTAAAACTGCTGCTAACCCACAACACCAAAGCTCACTGGCTGATGTCTTTCACATTTTGAAATGCTGCTGTGATGTCATCCAGGGATAACCTTAATCTAAGAAGATGGTCTCATTTTCAAGTTTGGGAGAAGGCAGAGTTAACTGTTCTGCATCCCCATGGCAAACCCATGAAAATGACATGGTGAACTAGTTTCCCAGAGTTCAACATTACATCAAATTCCTTTTAGTTAACAAAAATGGGAATCTTGAGGAAGCGAGGGGGTTTTTTTAGGGGAAGGAGAGGGTTACTGTGCACCTTTACTTTTGAAGGTGTTTTTCCTATGTATGTGTACTATGCCTGTAAATAATTAGCAAAATGAACCTTTGGACACACACATAGGATACAGTGTGTATACACATGAATCCAACTGCTTACTTGCGTCACTTATATGCCCAAGTAGCATGATCAAATTTTGCATACACCTGAGAATGTAAAATCTGTTCTAAGCAGTACACTGAAAAACTTAGGAAAACAGGGAATATACCTTTCTACCTTTCTCCCATGGCTACCTTTTTATTCTCCATCACTCTTCCATTTTTTTATTCCACGACAAGAGAGTTGAAGTATCAGTCACAACGCTGACTTCAGATTAGCCAGGGAAGAAATAGGTCAGGATGGTACTTCATATGGCTTCAGCAAGTGTTTCATTTGGGATGGCTGAGCTGTCTACCTTAACTTGCAGGATTCTTTTTAAAAAAGCGGTTGGGTATAAAGTTGATTTGGGAATTTCTTCAAATTATAGCCATTTTGAAAAAACTGATGCTGGCACAGTGAGATCTTCCCTATACTGACTTGGAAAAAATGTAGCCAAGACTCACAATTCTCAGTAAAGTGTCATAAAGCCAATGCTGATTTATTCAAAGTAGTGTGTAATGCAGTGGTATTTCTCAACTGACCAGATAACTTGTATCCTTTAACAAAAATATTGGATAATATGAACCCAATTAACCCAAAGTCACTTTTTTTTCCTTGTCTTTTGAGTCTTGAATTAATGTGAATTTGCTGTAATCAGTTCTACTCTCCCCTTTGGGGCTTGAAGGGTGCTAGCTATGCACTGTTATGGCCTTGAAGGGGAGACAGGCTGCCCCTGCAATCCTCCATACAATTCCTTCTCTTCTATTTCTCTTCTTCTCCTTTTCCCTCCCAACCTCCCCAGTCAATTTTACTCTTGTCTGGATGAGGAAATGTAGCAACCAGCATGTTTTCTGCAAAGGCTGATGGGAAACGGAAGAGCTGCAATTACATCAAATGATCAGCCTATTCCCATAGAGAAACTGCAGCTTTCAGATGGGAGAAGAATCCAAGATGGACTGTGATGCCATTCTCTCTACTTTGTCCTTAGCCATGGATTAGGTCAAACCCTTTCAATAGTCTAGTTATTCACAAGATATACCAAAGAAGCTTTTTAAGTGTCCTTAAATAGGATAAGCCTATTTTGAGTCATGCCAAAAACAGATAAATACTCAATTTACATTGAAGTTTCACTTCTAAAAATCCATAAGAGCACAATTCCTGAGTGGAATCAGTTAAATTAAAAATGTTTTACCTCAAATATCCATATTCTCTAATGTTAATATTGATTGTCTAAGTTTGGCAACTCTTATCTCAGAAGCTAGGTCCTTGAGGGCATGGGCAGTTATTTATGTCTTTTAAATGAAGTAGCAAGTCTGGATCACTTAATATAAGTTACATACTATTTTCCTGCAAGAGAAATTATCATTATTTTCTCTGGAGAATTTAACTTTTCCTCTGGGACTTCATATTATTTCTTCATGTTCATGACAGCATCTCAAAGAATGGGGAACACAGGTAGCATATAAATGGCTCCTTTGCACATGATATTCCCACTTAAATAATATTTTCTTTAGGTTTAAGATTCATTATAATGACATTACCCTGATATCTCTTCTTATATATGAGCTCATATGAAATATAAATCATTTAATACTTCACAAATGAAATATAGTATAAATATGAGGGAATGTATTATTGTAAACACATGAACATATCTGTGCTTATCATTGAAAATTATTTTTAGCAAAATATAGAAGTGTAACTAACTCTTTATATTTGCTAGGAACCGTAGCCCAAAAACAGTTCCAAATATTCCAGAATTTCAAAGAGATAAAAATTGGATTGGAAGCCATGATCGCCTAAAGATCAATGCTTATAAAACATGAAAGGAGTTCCCCCAGAAATTTCTAGTAAGACAGAAATACGTATTCACAGAGATAATTTTTCACTAAAGTCAGATCTTAAAATTCATTTTAATGTTATAACAAAGAATTTCCTATTAATTACAAGGGAGTGCTCTTGTTTTATTTTAACCTTCATTTTATTTTCTAAGCTGATGTTTTAATCCAGCTTTGAGAGGTTGCTACTAATGTAAGGAGGAAAATACAGCATCCAACACAAAACGTGTACCTTCTGACTTGCTTGCTGAGCATTTGTGAGCTCTAGTGGACAGAAGAAATTAAGCCATAGAAACCCTTATTATAAACCCCTTAATGACATTTCCTAGTAGGGAGAGGACAGAATGCTCCCTCCCCTTAGCATCTGCACAAAGTATGTGGGCTTCCCTGCTCTGATCCAGTACTGCCCAAGTAGTTCTTTGAGAGAATATGGATGAAGACAGGAAAGAAGAAGAGTCAGGTGGAGCCAGAGGGAGAACAGCTGCAGTTATTCTCTTATCAGATAAATGGCTTCCTCCCATCTCCATCAAAGCCAGCTTTTTTTTGCTCCTTGATTTCCAATGAGTACAAAGACTCTTTCAAGGACATTGCAGAGAAACCCTTGAGGTCAGCTGGGACTATGCCTCTGTGTGTGTGTGTGTGTGTGTGTGTGTGTGTGTGTGTGTGTGTATGTATCTGTGTGTGTGTGAGAGACAGAGAGAGAGAGACAGAGACACAGACAGAGAGAGAGACAGAGACAGAGACAAAGGCAGAGAGAGAGAGAGAGAGACAGAGAGAGAGGAAACAGCTAAACGGGAGAATTTTCTCCTGCCTTCCACAATTTCAGGAAAATGAGGGAGTTCAATGAAATCTCTAAGGTCTTCCTACTCTGAATCCTCTGGACATATGACCTTCAGTGAGTTGAATACAGTGGAACAGAATAGACAAAGAATCCAACACAATGTGGTTGCTTCAGACTGGAAGAATGGTCAGTCCACTGAGAGAAAAAACTCAAACCAAAATGGCTCCTGGTCTATGGGGAAGACTGACAGGATGAAGTTCTGTAAGACTCAAATAGGCCAAGTTTATGACTTTTCATTCATGTCTTTGTAAGATAATTAAAATGTGAAGATTTGTGCACGCTCATCATATCAAAAATAGTTTTTAAGTGCATACACACAATAACCACCTCACACACTTGAAGTCCAAATCTCTCATGTAATTGAAACATAGAAAACTTCTTTTCAGAATGAAAGTGAAAAATACTTCCATCTTCTTGATTTCCCACTCCCAGGAACTCCAAAAGGATGACTTTTCTACTGTCCAGTATAAGTCATTCTGAGTTTGGAAGCCTGGATTATCAGACACTGTATTACCTGGAAGTCTCAAAAAGAACCTAAGTCAGTCAGAAAGAACCTAACAAAGCAACAGCTAGAGCAGAGACTCACCTGAGAACTAATTGAAATCAAATTTACTCCTCACTTTGCTTTGCTTCCTCAGAACCAGGTGGCAGGAGCTAGATACAGTATGACTTACAGTATTTCTCTCTCTATTCACATAAGTTAGCAGGCCAGCTTACTGTCACCCTGGGCTAACAGGGAGAGTAATTCTGCCATTCCCACTGGTGCAACATTAAGGGAAATGAATCTCATTCTGTTCCTTTTTTAGAGTAATTTATCAGATGATTTATTTACAGTGCAGTCTGTATGGCAAGTAAACAAATATGTTATTTTTGCCGTCTGCAGTCTGCAAATGGATTCTAAACATGAAAAAGAGACAAAGTAAGTGTCTTTCCAGGATGTGCGAGTGGCTCGATAACAGCTCTGAAAAATAAAAGAACTCCATTACCAGGCGTTTAGCAAGAACTGATTTACATACTGGAGTAGATCTTTCACGAATCCCACAGCCGCAGAGAGGAGGGGGTTTGGGGGGACGGTTCCAATGGCACACTACCACTGTGCATGTTGATGAATCCCCTAGCACATGTTAATTAATGCCCTATTGTGTTTGGCAGCCTACCAGGGACTGTGATTGTACACGGACTGATCCTTTAAATGGAGAGTGGCTCACTCTATATTGAAAAGAAAAAGATTTGTATTTATACAAGGCATGACTATTCCTTAGGAATAAGCGGTTTGCTTTTAGAGCAATTAAGGAAGATGAACTGCCATCTATCACAATATTTTATCATTATGCTTAAAAAAAAACACCCTCACACCCTATAGAGTAAGTTAAAAAATGAAACAAAAAACCCTCACAGAAATGTGATAATTTTTTTTCCAGGAAAAAGATCTCCCCATCCAAATATTGCCCAAATCAGATCCATAAATAGTGATTATGTTTGCATCCTTCATTCTTTCTTTGCCCCTGACCAATATTGTTACCACGCTACCTAAGCAATTAAAATGAAATGTTAATGATAAATAAATACAGCAATAATTTAAAAAAAACAGGAAGGTAAATTTATCAAGAAGAACAGGGAAACATAAACTGCCTGAGCTTGAAGACTGTGTAACATCAGAGGTATTCCTAGAATTTCAGGGTTATCATTTAAATAATGTTGCATTAATTAATCATCTCTTATTTGTTTAATTTACCACTTACTGTGTCCACTATAAGGAACATTATATACATATGCATACAAAATATACATATATGTGACATTTATATGTACATATATAAGAATATGTATAAATATTTGTATGTAAATATGAATGTGTATATATAAGTGGTCAAGAAAAATGAATTAGCTTATATTATTTTTCCACATAAATAAGATTGGAATATCAGAAGAACTGCTATATAAGCCTTGAAAGACATTGTGGTCAAATGTATTAATTATATGCTTTCCAACATTCAAGGTAGTTAAAGCTGGCTTAGTAAAGAAACTACTTCTTTCTTACTCTTTCATCCTTCAGGACAATTGAGATTCTGGTCAGTTTTTTCTTCTATCATTAGCTTGAGTTTTTATCTGTTTCAATGTTTCCTTGAATTAGAAACCTATATGTGTAACATCCCCTCAAGATTTCCTGTAACATGCTTTGGTCTTCTTTCAACTTTAACACAGACATTTCATTTGCAGTTTAGACTATATCAGCCTTTTAAAGAAAAAAAAATACAATGCTATCTTTGTTTCCTTCCCTTTTATTTTAATTAGATCTAACTTACTGGTTTCTTTGGACAATTTTGTTGTTGGTCAGTTGTTTCAGTTGCATCTGACTCCTCATGACCCCATTTGGAGTTTTCTTGGCAGAGATACTGGAGTGGTTTGCCATTTTACAATGCATTTTTCAAATGAGGAAACTGAGGCAAACAGTTAAGTGACTTGTCCAGGGTCATACAGTTAGTGTCTGAGGCCAAATTTGAACTCAGGAAGGTGAGTCTTCCTAACTCCAGGCCTGACACACTATTCACTTCACCACTTAGTTGTCCTCTTGGACACTAAGTATCTTATTTTAAGATTTAGTGTTATGGTATTCCATAATATAAGGCTTTGAAAGGACGTCAGATAGCCACTAGCTGGCCAGGAATCTCTTCCAAAACATTATCAACAAACAAGTATTCATTCAGCCTCAATTTGTACTCAATTCAATCTTCAATGAGCAAGAACTCATTATCCAATAAGGCAGCACATTCCACTTTCAGATAGGCCCAGTTGTTAGGACACCCTTCAACTTGTTGGTCTTTTTCTAAAATAAGATGAATACAGTATGTAAGATGGGGTCTGACTGGGGCAGAGTATAGGAAGACTATTACCTTCTATGCTCTGTACTCAACTGCTCTTAACACAACTTAGACTAGTGTTGGCTTTTTGGGTGGCCGTGTCACACTGTTGATTCATACTGAGCTAGCAATTCACCAAATGTTCTCTAGTCCCCTGTCCCTCTCCCCTATCCTGTATTTGTGAAACTGATTTTTAAAATTTCATCTTATTCAATTCAAGCCAACAGTTTTCTCTTGTCAAGATTTTTCTGGGTGATGATTCTGTTAACCAGTGTTAGGTAGCCCTCCAAGCTTTGTGGCATCTACACTTTGGACATCTATGTGCCATTCATGCTATCATGAAAGTAGCTGATAAAAAGGATAAGCAGTACAAGGCTAAAGACAGACTCCTAGCTTACTGCTTTAGGGTACTCCTCCTTCTAAGCTTACATAAAACCATTAATCAGTCCTCATCTTTGGACCCTCTGAGAGGAATATTTTAAAGAATCAGTCTTCGTGCATAAGGGCTTATGTACAATTTGCTCCTTGTGCATAAGGAGCTAAGCTAGTGAAGAGGGAGAGTGGAACATGAGTTGTTATAAAGACACCTGAATATGTGTATAAATCCAAGGCAACAAAAATCATACCACCCTCATCCTTTTATCTAGTGCAGTAGCAAGCTGATAGGAGATGGTGCTGCTACAATGGGCATATACCAGTGTTTCCACTAAACCACTATGACTTAGTTACAAAAATTATAGGTAGCATGGCAAAAATACTCCCTTCAAATGCGCCAGGTTACCATGACTACTCCAGCCTTATTCCTCTCCAGATTTCATAAAGCTGGATGGAAAGGAAAATGCTAAGGGGCTCAAAAGATGTTTTGACCTTAGTCATAGAGGGAAGACTGGAAATGTTTGTTGCTAGAAATAGGCATCTTTGCACTAGAATTATAAAAAAAAATAAAATGTAGAGCTATCCTCTCTTGGATCAGAACAAATGTACCAAGGAAGGAAGTGTGGAAAGAATGCAAGATTTGAAGTAAAAGAACTCAAATGGAAATCCTGGAAAACACAATATAAGCTGGCAGTTTCCCCAACTGTAAAATGGGGATAGTACCAGCACCCATATTATAGGGTTGTCATAAGCATCAAGTGGTACAATACATGCAAAATGTTTTGCAAACTTTAAAATGATATAAAATGATAGCTATTCTTACTAACTCTATTAATGGATCTGTGTGCTAGGGCTGTAACAACTGCCTGACAATAAGACATTGTATTTCTACCAGAAAGGGCATCTTGAAGTGATTTTCAGTCAGTATTATAATACAGTTGTAGGATACAACTAAGTGAAGGTACTTTTTAAATGCTTTATATCATATGCCTACTTACTATATGGTTCAAAGGCTCATTCTATAATATAACATAACTAATCAGTACGGTAGAAGAAAATGGGGTACAAGTAGGGGTGTCTCTGAAATTACAATAGAAATCAAAGGCAATTTGACTGCAAAAGTGATCATTGCCTTGTATAGCTCTAGGATAGATGAAGGTAAGATGGCCTTACTTGATATGCTGCTATTCACTACAATCTAACAGGGTACAGCATAGTCTTAACCAAAAGGAGATCTGCATCCCCAGAATTTGATAGCCAAGATAAATAAGGAGATCATAATGGAGGATCTAGCTGTCCTTGATGACTCATACAACCCAGATGAACTTCAAGCTAGGGTACTAAAAGAACAGCTTGATGTGTTTGCTGAGTCATGGTCTTTGGATAGTTGAGCAATTATAGAGAAAGGAGAGGGAGGACCAGAGAAAGGCAAACATAGTCTCTATTTCTTTTAAAAAGTAAGGAGGGGCAAGAGAATGGACTCTGAAAATTATGGGTAAAATCTGCGTCGCTCCCTTAGCCCAAAGCAACAGCTATTTATTGACAAAAAAAAAAAACTAAAATAAAATGAAAGAGCTATGAAAGATGATTTTAAGGTACGCTTCCAGGCATAATATTCCAAGCTCCTTGAGACTAAGGATCATTTCATTCTTTGTATTTGAATCTCCAGGTCTAGTACAGTACCTGGCATGATTAGGTGCTTAATAAATGCTTCTTGACTAATTTTATTAAGTTCTCTTATGCTTGTCTGTCTTTGTCACTTTTGTTCCCACCATTACCTCTGTGTAGAATTCTTCATTACTTACTTCTGCTCCTCATCCTCCAGAGCCCAGTTCAAATGGCAGACAATTCACAGTTTATAGAACCTTCCTTTGTCTAGAGTAGTGTGGTTACTGGATAGAGTAGATTCAGAACCAGAGGACAGGGTCTGCAACTTAATATTTGTGTGGTCTTGGGCAATATACTTCACTCCTCTAGGCCTCAGTTTTCTCATTATGTATAATGAAGGGTTTGGCCTAGATGCTGTCTAAAGTCTTTTCTAGATTCACTTTCTCTAATCATATGCTCAGCTGAGTTAGAGTTGATTTCTTTCATCTAAATTTCTATAACTTTTTTGCTTATATTACTCTGATACTTCTTCAGCCTTGAACTATTATTTATGCATATGTCTTCTTCCCTTAAATACTATTCTAATGCCTCATGTTGTTGTTTGGTCATTTCAGTTGTGTCTGACTCTTCATGACTCCATTTGAGGTTTTCTTAGCAAAGATATTGGAGTGGTTTGCCATTTCCTTCTCTAGCTCATTTTACAGATGAGAAACTGAAGCAAATAGGGTTAAGTGACTTGCCCAGGTTCACAGAGCTAGTTAGTATCTGAGGCCAGATTTGAACTCAGGAAGATGGATCTTTTAGATTCCAGGCCTGGCGCTCTACCCACTGCTCCACTTAGCTCCCCAGGGCCTTGTCTTGTTATCTGGGCTTTGGGAGATTATACCAATAGGATGCAATCAGTGTGCCCAGGCCTTTGCCTGAGTCCTCATTGGACCCACTGATGAGGACTTTTGTTTGTCATTGATGTCTCCTTGACACTGTAAAATTCCTCTGACAAGATTGACAAGACATGATTTCCTTTGCCCCGTTGACACCATATTGAAGATGATAGATTGATCCAGTAGCAGGTTTTGCACCTAGGCAACATGACTGAACTTTGCTTTTAAAAGGGAAAACAGAGACACAGCTTTACAGGCTGAGGAAAAAGAAGAAAAACTGGGATGTCAGACAGAGGGATGCTCATCAGATGCCCAGAGGTTCAGTTTATTAGAGGGAAACCTGCAAAGCTATATGGCCCATCCAGGGAACTATGTGTATCAGGGATCTTTCTGTTTCAGGTAACTATGGAGCATAAGAGAAGAGAAAGATCTGTTGTAGCATTGTTATATCCCCCACAAATCAGTGGTACTCATCATTCCATCATGAACAGAACTGGTTAATGTAGAAAATGAAACCTCACCAAAGATTAATGGTGATCATGGATATGATGATCATGGAGCCACCATGCACTCCTTCACATTCTCTTTTTTATTGCCCCCCTTGTTATAGTTAAGAATCTTAACTCTAAGACAATTCTCTAATAGAATCACATTTATAGAACACTTGACAGTTTATAAAACTTTTTTTGGAACCGCAATCACATTTGGTGTCCATAACCATCCTAAGAGATAGACAAAGTCTGATAAGGAATTTTACAGATGAGAAAACTGAGCTACTTCTGACAAATGATTTGACTAAAGTTACATGGCTAGTAAGTGGCAGACCCAGGACCAGAACTCAGATCTTCAGACACCTAACCTAGGACTCTTAACATCACATTTTGTACTATTTAAATGCCCTAAAAATGCACCTTGGAAGGATAAGTCAAGGTTGAGGGGGCTAATACTATGACAGTCTATGGATATGGAGACATTTAGCTTCTATGGCTGTCACAGAAAGAGAACACAAAGTTCTTGATTTAATATTGCTTTAAAATATTTTTTTCTTTTCAAACACAGTTGTACTGACAAGTAAATAGTTGCATCTCAACTGACATCTTGCAATTGGTTTGACACATTTCAATCAGGGTTTTGATCTCAACATAATCCTGAGATGGCACCTTGGAGGGTGACTAATAAAATTTTATTAAATTTAGATTCTGATAATTTGCCAGGCCTCATTCTACTTGACCAAAGAGTGAGGCTTCCCTTCATACTCTTGCTTGTAAAATGTAAATGCCATGACTAGTGCTTATCACTGCAGAATGCCTTGAGCTAAACTCTGACACTGTTGCTGTGTGTGCACAAGAGTGATAAATCAGACTGAGTCATGTTTTGGTCATAGTTGAATGTCTGGTAATTATCTCAGAAACAAACCAGAGTCTTATGTAGGTGGTTCCATCAATGTAGCAATCTATTCACATTCCTCCAAGTTCCCCCACTAAACCATTAGTGTCCATTCTCTCTCCCTATGATCAAAATGTGATTAGAAAGATCACAGGATAGTATTTCCCTTCAGAAAAGTGGTTTTGTGTTACTAGTACAGCTCTCACACTCCAAGAACTTATAAAAGTTTTTTTTTCATTTTCAAAACTCTTTTAAGATCCCAAAATGATCTTCCTTTTGGAGATTATCTCAGTTGTTTCTTAGAAAAGGATAGGTTAAATGATTTCAGAGAATTGATTATGAAGCAAGGTACTCATTTCATGATAAAGAGATCATGGACTCAAGATACAGAATGGGACACACATTTTTTTGGACATGACCATTGTGGGAATTTATTTTGCTGACTATGAATATTTCTTACAAAAGCTTTGTTTTTTCTTTATTTTTTTTTCTTCTGCAGTGGAGGTCTGGGAGGGAGAGAACAGACTATTTTTCATGAAAAAAGAAAGGAATAGGTCAGGCTTGCTAACCCATTTCCATAAGAACCCCCCAGTTTAACTTTGGTTATATCTTCAACCAAAGCAAAAGAAATACAGACATAGATGACTCAGTTACAAAAGGGAATTAGACTAATTGCCAATCAGCAGGAGTCATAAACCAATGGATGGAAACTTAGATGAGAGGAAAATTGGACAAATTGGATTAGCATTGTCATTGCTTTCTTTAACTTCAAAATCCACTCTTTAATTGGTGTGGGTGCTCCTACCAGCAAAATTCAAATCCCTTCAAATCTCTATAACAGAGTTTTTTTGAGTCTCTGTGACAAATACCCCCTACTCAAATCCTACATCATCCATTTACTAGCTGTGTGATTCTGTGAAAATCACTTAATCTCTCTCAGCCTCAGTTTCCTAATCTGCAAAAATGCAATATAATGAGAGTTGTTGTTGTTGTCAATTGGGCAACATGCATTTATTAAGTACCTCCTGTATTCCAGGCACTTGACTAAGCAAGCACTGGAGATACAAAAAAAAAAAGGCAAAATCCTGTTCCTGACCTTAAGGAGTTTACATTCTAAGGGAAGAGACAATACATAAGATACACACAGGCACAATATAGACTTATAGAGAGTTCGTGGAGGAGAGTAGTATGGATAGATCTGGAAAGATGGTACCGGGAAAAGAGTTTGAATTTTACTGTCTATGATTATATAATTTTTTGTCACAAAGATCCAAGACCTACTTATCAAATGGAGATGTAATTTGCTTGTCTCTGAAAGATCTAGATGAATACTGAAGCAGACAACCAAAGATAAAAGGCAGAATATTAATTCACAGAAGTAGAGTATGAGCAAGAATTTAGTGTAAAAACAGTGACAGGTGCTCAAGATGATAGAAACCATATCTGGGAATGTTCTCTGATCCTAACCAGAAACAGGGAAGGCTCCGCCATAAGTATGCAAACGCTTTAGAAACATAGAACTGGAAGGGACTTTAAAAATGATCTAGTCCCACCCTTTCCTCCCACAACAAAGAAAACTAAAGCATAAAATGATTCAAGGTCAGTTAGTGGTAGAGCTGGGACTAGACTTTGTTTCCTATGACTCCCAGACCATTGCTTTTACCATTACATTATAGATTGCAGATAATAATTCATTGTTCAAAAAAATCAGTCAAAACCATCATTTAGTAATGTATAAACAATTGTAATTCAGTCAATTAATTCAATTTTCTACTTTAATCTTTTGTTTGAAGGGTTATTTATTTTCCTGTTATGTAGGCAAGGCCATTGAATAGTTACTTAGACATTAAGAGGTTTTTGGAAAGATTCACAGCCCTGCCAAAGATGTTTACATCCAGTTTTATATTCTGGATTCTTTCTTTCACTTTTCTTCCCTTCCCCACTTCCCCAACACATAGGTGATCCTGTTTCTCTCTCTGGTCTACTTCCTCTCTTTCTCAGATGAGGAAGGAACCTTAATTCGATTCAATTTGAGAAACATTTACTAAATGTCTATCATATGCAGAGGAACTGAAAATGAAAGGAAATGTAGTTTGGATAAGACATAGCCTCTGCCCTCAGGAAGCTGTATATTCTCTATATAAGAAGTGAGCCAAGAAAACCATAATACAGAGGAAGATGTGATAAGTATATTGTAGAGGTGAAAAAGAAAGTGCTAAAGAACTTATAGGGAAGGTGATTATGGATAGGAAATCTGAGAAGGCTTCATGGAAGACATGACATTTGAGATGGGCTAACCAGTGTCTACATAAGCTTTAACTGATCTCCTCCCTCCAGTGAATGGGACTTTCAGGGTTACATAATGTAGAAGTACAAGAATTTATACAACTCCCAAAGTAACTGCCAGTTTGTCTTGTTAAGTATACAAAAACCATACCTAGTATCATAGACCTATGGATGCAAGGGGTCTCAGTGTCCATCTAGTTTGAACTTAGTTTACAATTAAAGAAATTGAGAGCCAAGGGAATTAAATGACTTGCCCACTATCATACTGGCCACAAAGCAGTGTCAGAATTGAGATTTAAACCCAAGTCCTTTGTCTCCAGAACTACTGTTCTTTCTACTTTACTAAGCTGCTTCCTCTGTACTTATTGTTCAGTCATTCAATCATGTCCAAATTTTTGTGACCCATATGAGACTTTCTTGGCAAAGATACTGAAGTGGTTTGCCTTTCCTTCTCCAGGTGCCCTATTCTACAATGGGCAAATCAAACCTGACCATGAAATTTAGTTCATGTGGTTCATCATTATTTGTCTAAATGGATAAGCCATAGGTTTTGGTATATCTGATCCACTAAGGTCATAAGGTAAATCTTAGGACATTATATAAACACAAATTACTGTTAGCATTCTTGTTGTTGTTACAGAATCATTGACCTTCAGAGTTGGAAGGGACCACAGAAGTCATCTAGTCTAACCCATACCTGAAAAAGAATACCTTCTATAGTACTCTCAATAAATGGTCTTCAGTCTTTTGCTTACAGGCTTCTTGCCCATGCCCCCCATCCCCCAAAGCTTCTAAGCTTCTCAGTACTTTCTAGGTCAGAATCCTACCCAAACAATAGCTCAGTAAGCCTCCATTGATGTGTTTACTTTTACTAGTCAGCCACAGTTCAAAGCATAGGCATTTAAAGAAAGGACATTGGGATGAAATAACAATGGAACCTTACCCTCATGCATTTGGAGTTCACCCTGTCACCAATATATAAACCTTAAGCATAGGAATCAAATACCGTGGGACACACACACACACACACACACACACACACACACACACACACACACACGTACACACACACCAAATGCGTGTGGCTAGGGTATATGTATACTGAGCAACAATGAATGTCACCAATGCTGCAGAACTGCTGCTGTTTCATGGAATTGTCCTCTAGTTGTTCTCTGCTGTACCTACTCTTTGCCCAAACTGCTCATTCTACTTTTTGGAATGATAACCCATACCCTTCAGTTTGTGTTTCTACTTAGAGTCACAAACTAACATTTTAGATAAAAATGTTTTATGAAAGTCACATTTAGAAAGCAAGAAAAACAATGTCCCATAGGGACCTTCTAAATATTAAAAACTTAAACTATCCCTGGTTACTTAGTAAATTGTAACACTTGGGTACAACAACGTCGAAATGCCTGAACAGGGCTTATGTAGTAGAAAGTGAATTGGCCTTTAGCAGGTATTCCATGGAACATAATCAGAGTTGCTCACCCTGGTTCCAGTCAACAACATTGGAGTTTTGGGTCTTTCTTCTGTCTACATAGCAACCATTTCTGAAAGGACTTGGAACTTTATACCAAACCCAGAGGTTCACCTTGGTCCTCCTCCTCATCTCATGACAATGGTAAAGGGGCAGGCATTGCATCAGTCGAAAGAAAAAAAGTTTCTTGCTAGGTCTCTTTGCTTTAACTCTCTTGTCTTGCTAGCAAGCGGTGCATTTTGTCTTTAGACTCCGCAGGAGGAAGAGGGGAAGGTCGGTAAGATATGCTATTCTCCACCCTTCTCCACCCTGCCGCCATTCTTACAGGAAACATCAACTCAATTAGGTAAGCTTGTACCTGACCCCATAGATGGATTTCCCATTTTGTGTCTCCTTTCTCTAGTGGGTAAGTGGGCATCAGCCTCAAGGTGGACATTCCAGGGTTAGAGGTGACCTTCTGAATTTGAGAGGCCCAGTGGTTCTGGGTCTATTGATTAAAGCTGACTGGCAGGAAAGGGGAGTTTCTTCATCAAAGATGACCACTAACAAGAGAATTGACCTGAGTCTGGCCCATATTTCTAACAAACACATACTGGAAGTTTTTTTGAACAGTATAGAGCCAAAGTGAAATGTAAAATACCTAATGCATAATCCTGCAAAAAATTTATGTTTTGATAAGTTTTAATAAGCATCATCATCCCAGAAGATTGTGACAGCAATTACAGTTATAAGTTATAGTTACTGTTATAATAAGGGTTCTTGTTTTAATTTGTTGTGTTGATATTGTAGCATCTTTTATGTTTAGCACTTTTTTGTGAGTAGTAATAAAATACCTCCCCCCATTCATGATTAATAATGTACATTGAACATTTTTTAAACTCCCTCATTTGGAGAAACTCTAGACCTGAGCTTAAACTTAAGCCTTAAAAAAACTATCCCTGGGATGCTGCAGTCAGGAATTTAATAAGCCAAAGACTGTAAGAAAAAGGAGCTCTCCTCTCCTAAGGGATCAGGATCCCCTATGATTGAACTCAGGTTGATCCCTACTTGCCTGGATCCAGAATAATGGAGCCCCTTTGTGGAGAAAGGCATAGACACTACACCTTCCCCCCATGAGTGCATCCATGGTGTCCTCATTCTTTGACTTCACTTAGGATGGCTTCTGTCATAAGGCAATTAGCAAGTCAAGAGCTCTATACTTCAGTACTGACTAAAGGTTCAAATAGAGTCCAGTTTGACTGAATACCAAAGAGCAAAACAAAATGAACAAAAAAGCTGAACTAAAATCACCCTCATCTAATTCATCTTTCTTAAAGTGGCTGAAAAACAGCAGGCAATGGATTTGGTAAAGACTGAAATCTTTAGCAATAAAGATTTTAGAAGTATTGCATGTAGACCTGGAAGTGAACTTGCAGATTACGTATAGAATTAGAGAAAGAATTTGAGGCCCAGAAAAGTCAAATGATAATTTGAGGTGATATAACTAGTTAATGAAAAAGCCCAGACTCCCTGGTTTATACCCTCCAGATCTCTCCATAACCTTACTCTCATTGGACTGCTTTGAGGGCTATCATGTGGGCACAGCCGTGATGCTACAGAAAACTAAATGGCAACTCTGGTATCCTGTACTGTAAGAGTAAATGTACCTGCAGAAATACAATCAGGCTTACTACTAAGGGAAACCTGACTTAGTGCCATTGATTGCCAAATAATAGCATTATTTAAATTGGGCTGAATTTTTCAGGACTTAACAATATTTATTAAATGTAGGACTAAGGATTAAATGGAGAAAAGGACCAGGAAATGTGCTCTAGGCTAATGGTGAAAGGAGAAGAATCCAATCCTTTATATCTGTAATTATATCCTAACAATTTTTTTTGAAAAATTATTATGAAAGGTAGAAAGGGATAATAATAGATAGTTAAAACAATACTCAGCATTCATTTTCATATGCTCTTTTGTAGGCATGGCTTTTTATTGATCTGTCTTAGGAAGATTTGTTCTGAGAGAAAAAAATCATCTCTTGGTCATATAATGATTTTTATACATATCTTGTTTAGCTTATTTTTCTGGAGAGAGTGAGATTGCTATAAATACTTGTACTACTTGATCTTGTAACCTTAAATGCAGGCAGAACTCCCCTTGGCACTAACAAGATTTTTGTCTACGAAAGAGTACAGAATTGGGACCGTAACGATTATGAAGCAATTTGATTCCTTCCCAAGAGATAGAAACTCTGGCACAATTTTCAGCTGGAATACACATACTAGCACCTTGTCCATATTCCTAATAATAACAAGATTGTAGAAAAAAAATTCAGGAATCCTTGCAGGCTTTAGCCTGCTTGCTTCAAAAGCCTGTCAGCTAAACAAATAAAGTGAAGTAGTGGGAGGGAGAGTCAGGGAAATTAGCTGCTGTGGGCTATAGTTAATGAGTGGTCTGACAAGGAGAAAGTCATGGTCATGAAAGTGTACAAATAGAATGGAAAAAAATTAACACCACAAAAAAGTGTGAGCCTCCGCGTATTAGACACTTATTCAATCCAGAAGTTTATTGCTTTCTTGTGGGATCAGCCTCCAACCAACTACAGAAGATTTTCCAAACCAGATCAGTGAGATCAATCAAAACATTGAACCTTTGAAGCATTGCTAGGCTGCTGGGTAAAAGTATGCAAAATATGTTTCAGGCTTCATTAAAAAGTGCCTCACCACATCCTCAGGAATATCTAGAGCTGTTTGGCATCCTGCCTTATTAGGGCAGAATGAAGAAGTGGTCATTCTCCAAATAACAACACCCATTCTAAATTCTGACCATGCCCAGGTGTGTCTCGCTTCTATTCGGTGTCACAATTCATAGAAGATAGACATTTTTACTTATCCTCAAATCTTTTTTTTTTTGCAAAAGTCTATTGGATTTTGGACAAAATAGCAAGCGAAAAGGCTAAATGTCTGTTCATCCTCCATGATGCAACAATGGGCCAGTTGGAGATTTTATGCAATAAAGAATTGTGTTTAGAGAAACAAATATAGAAACTTTATTCAAGACTTATGGACTTCATAAAACCCATAACAACCAACCTATTGCATAGTCAAAGAGCTAATATTTTGTAGGAAATAATCCTTCTGGATGTGAAGTTAATCAGAGTACCTTTCCTTTCTGTATGTGTCTACTAGTCACATCATTGCACTTTCAGGGAAAATGCAGCCTATGTTGGGAAACATTGTTGAATGATTAAGAACAATTTACATAATCTTACAAATACAATCCTAGTTGAAGTCTTGCTTACAAACACCTTTTCTGTCCATGTGGCTATAAGTCACCTAAATAATGAAAAAGCTCTTTCAGAAAGAAACATTCTAAAAGAAAAAAGACAATTCCACAACATTGAGCACTAAAGGATTCATGCCTATTATCTCAGGTAAAATCTTGACAGTCTCATTACTAATTTTTGTGAAATACTATTTAGTGGAGGCAAAGGGAGTACTATAAATGAGCTTTAACTTGTCTTTGTCAGAACAAATCCCTCGTATAATATAATTTATTATGAAAAGGACATAAGAAGCCCAGACCCAGAGCTCTTTGTAGAGTTGGTACATATGTATGTACCCTGATAATTTTCAATCAATACCATTTACAATCAGTATTGAAACTCCCATATTCGAGGATAAGTGTGCCATCTGCTATACCTCATATCAGCCTAAGCACATGAAAGTTCCAAGGCCACACTGATGATGTATCCTTCATTTAATGCTATGTGTATTATGAAAAAAAACACATTATTTTTAAAGTTATTCCTTTTTGTTTTATTATTAATTTTCAAATGGCCAATATATTAACTGAGGCCTGAACTAATAAACACATAATGAGTGATCTTCTTCTGTCCAGCACAATATTCTGTCTCTCACAGTAACAGCTAATGACAAATTATAGGAAAGCCTGGTTATCTTTCCTGACATTAACCACAAAAGTAGGAGATGTATTCTAAACTTCCTTAGCTTCCTGAAATAGCCCATTATGAATCTATCATACATGAATTTATCTAAACCAATCTTGAACTGATTCATATTTTTCAGACACTTTCCCCTCATGTGGTAATGAGTTCCATAATTAGTACCTGCCATACAAAATAATATGCTTAGAGTTTGTACCACATAATTTAGAGTTTAATTATATACTGTCTAGTATTGTTCAGTACGGTTTCATTTGTATAAGTCTAGCCTCCCCAATTAGATAGTAAGCTCTTTGAGGACAGAGACCATTCTTCCAAATCCCACCCCCCTTCCAACTAGCAAAATGCTACTATGTGTATACTATATGGCCAATATTGCTTATTTAGTGATGTGTTCCAAAAACATTTTCAAATTGCAAGAGGCACTCACTTTAAGTATTCCAAAAGTTTGTAGAGAAAATAAAAATCTATTTTTACTCCAATACACTTAGTAAGATTTTATGAATTCTTGGTGTCATTACAGACTTGAATCTTAAATTTCCTTCTTTGCTCTCCCTGACTTCTCAAAAATTTTAGGTACTCCCTTTCAGCCCAGGCAACAGGTATTTTAACAAGTCTTTATTAAGCATGTTCCAGGCACTATGCTAGGTACTGGGCATACAATAAAAGGCAAAAAATAGTACCTACTCTCAGAGAGTTCATAATCTAATGTAAACAGATATGTACAAACAAGGCAAAATAACAATCCCAAGTATAAATCCCTCTGATGTTGTATGTATTTTAGTTCATTTCCAACATCTACTCACATGTCCTCCATATATTCAATCATTTTCACTCCTGTCTGACTCTTCATGACCCCATTTAGGGTTTTCTTATCAAAGATACTGGATTATTTTGATGTTTCCTTCTTCAGGTCATTTTACAGATGAGGAAATTGAAGCAAACAGGATTAAATGACTTGCCCAGGGTCTCATAGCTATTGAGTGTCTAAGGCAGGATTTGAACTCAGGAAGATGTCTTCCTGACTCCTGGCCTAGTGCTCTATCCAGTGTACCACTTAGCTGCCACATGTTGTCCAACAAACATTACTTTGGGCCATTGGGTTACAGTAGCAGATGGGGCTGATTTCTTCCAGTTATACTCTCCATTGCTTCTTAGCCTTTTCTCAGTTGTAGCTAACTGATAGCTTAGCACCTCATCTTACAAGAATAGTATGGATTCTTTTTCCATAAAGGCATTATTTAACCACCAGTAAAGCTCAATCCTCATTTTTTTTTTTACTGATCACACAGTCTCCTGGAATTTTCTTGGAGTTCATACACCTCAGGTTAGCATTTTACAACCTAGAAAAGTTAAGTATCACCTATCTTTAAACTTGGAGATTCTATTGTACTCCCTCATCTTTTTGAATACCACTGTCTATCACTGTCACCATGCAGGGACTGAGATTCCTACCACTCAGGTGGATCATAAGAAGATGAGATTTAGAGTTGGAAGAATGTCATGAAAACAGATTTTACAAGGTCTTCAGCAAAAAGTGCCAAGTTACCACTGTCACATCAAATTATGAGTTAACAGCCAGTCCTGGCTCAACATTTTTCCTGTGAAAATTATAAACGATATTCCAAACATTAGCCCTGATCTTGCTGGTGAGATTGGAATCCATTTCTCATTTACTGGAAGTATATTAATATTTCTTGACTATGGAGATATTATTTGGCACATTACTGACTCATCGCATTAGGAGAGTGCCTCTGTGAAAAGCAACAGTCAATTTACTTCCTCCACAGTCACAAGACAAATAGTATCTTGCTCTTTTCAATACCTGTTCAGGAGAATTTAGACAATTCCCCAGGGCACTGGATCAGGTGATCTCTCAAGAACCCTTCCCATTTATGCTACCAAGTAAGAAATCTACAAGGAGTTTAGTTTTCTTAGTAGCAAAATACTTAATCTCAAAATGAAAAAGAGATGTGAAATGTATGATCACAATGGCGGATTTGATTCTTTGACATAAAGTTCATTAAAAAGGAAAGAAAAGAAGTTTCAAAGAAAGGAATTTCTAGGAAAATACGTGACACCTGTTGCCCTCCCTTATTATAATCTGGACACCATTATTCAATCACTACAATTGAATTCAATGGCTATGTATTATGCATGAGAGTATTGTTTACTGAATTTTTTTATGCCATTGGATTCACCTGAGATGAAATCAGGAAAATACTGAGGAGTGTAAGGAGGCAAGTGAAGTCTACCTACAGAACTTTGGTTGCTGAGGATTATAAAAATTGATTTACTAGTTGATCTAATTTTTTAAAAGTCATTTTATTAAGCTGTAAATCATATCATCCACTACTACTACATCAGTAGGTAAAATTAATGATAGAGTTAAACACATTAGAAAAAGGCAGAGCATGGTTACATGACAACATGAAAAAAAAATTGATGAATAGCGGTTTAGGAGTGGTGACTCAGAGTTCAGATTTCATTTGAGTGGTGAAGGGCATCATCATCTGAAGTAGCCTGGACAAGAAGAAGTTCACATTGACACATAGTTCTGTGTCATCATGGGTGACATGGAGCGAAGATATAGAAAAAAAAAGATATGGCATTTTGAAGGGGGAAAAGTAAAATCTGAGGTTAATACATAATGAAATGTGCTTTATTGTGCTCAAGAAAGAAACACCACTCAACAATTATGATATTGGAAATGTCCCATTTTCTCTAGGCAAATAGCCTAAGAGGGATTTTTTTTTTATAATGGAGGAAGGGAATTGGAAAGTTATGGGAGCTAAAGGAAGAAATTAGGGAAATTTGTGACAGAAAATTTAATGCAGTCCAAATATCTCTGTATAATTTGCCCAAAAGGAAAGAAACCCCCATTGTAATGGAATTCCAGTTATATTAAGAACGCTATAGCACTTGCCATATAACAAGTAGGTTATGCACTTTGCTATTTGGAGGTTTAAAAAAAACTGGATTACAAATAAAAAACCCATTAGCCCAGGAAAATAGAGTCCCTTCCTTCCAGAAGGCTTCTAGTAGCTTGACTATATCCGTGTCAAAAGAAATCTATTAGTGTCTCTCTAAGTCTTACCTGGTTGGTATCCAAGCTAAGAATCCCCACTCCCGATGGAGCCTTCCCTGTCATAGGCTTGCCCTGACAGCACTCCCAGGCAGGGACTTGTACTTAAATTATCAACAGCTCAACAGACTTGCCCTGATCAGGGAGGGAGAGGTATCAAAAAGACTTTGGGAGAGCTAAAAGTAACTCATTAGGAAAGAGCTGAAGATCCTCTGTTTCAAAACATCCCTCCTGAGGAAGGCCAGAAGTTATAACTTCCTAGATGAAAAAAAACTGAGACAGCAAGGACTGAAATGTTCTTTCAGCGAGTTCATAGCAGATCTCCTAAGAGAGCTCTGGTTTCCTTTTTTCCCAGTCAGGGTTTTTCTGAGATAGATTACAACAAGCAATCAGGTCACTGCTGTATTCTCCTGCCAGCTTGACTGTATTTTAAGTGATTCTGAGAAAACGGGGAACAGTTATATTTGGGGAGGGAAGAGATGCAATGTTTAAAAATATATCCTTTCTTTTAAGTTAGGGTGGCCAGAAAGAAAGTAAAGAGAGAGACATTTAACTAATGCTCTTGAAATAACAAGTTCATGAACCAGCTAACATGGTCGAAATAGGAGCCTATATACATATCTATGGTGCTAAAAAATCGGGGTGTTAATATTGGAAATTGAGTATGAGTCAGGCTGCAAGTCTGATCTGAAATGAAAACACTTAAGGCAGAGAGAACATATGTGGCTCTAGCCTGGTTTATGAGTGAGGTTCAGGCAAGTGCCCACTTGCCCAAGTAGATCTATTCAGAATTCCCTTTCTGACCACTGAAGAATCATATTCACAGCTTGAAATAATCAGGTCTTTGCTCATAAAATAATCACATTCATACTCTTCCTTTATTCCTACAGTACCAAGAATTGATTTTTAATGTTGAATAGTAGTTTTACGTCTTTGGGTTAGAAACAGATTTTTTAAGAGCTTTGATTCATATCTGTTATACACAGAAGGTGCATTGATTCATCCCCACAATTATCTAGATGGTGCTTATCACTAAAGCACCTAAATATTTTATAGAAAGTAAAAAAGTACACTAAATTCTTCAGAGTGCCCCTAGGTGGTCCAGGCCATTGTTAGCACATTCCAATGTTGCCCACCTCTCTCCTCACCCACAGGGCTTTTCACAACCGCCAGAGACAATAATAGAACATGAACAGGAGCAAGAGGAATGAGAGGGGGGAAAAAAAACAAGAAAAGAACAGAAGATGCTAAAAAAAAAAGAAGAAAAATCAAATAAACTGATAAAAGTATACAGAGAAAACATGGTATGAATATTAGCATAGTTTAAGCCATGGATTATTGCAATTTGCTACTTATAGAAAATCTGAACAGATTTACATATTTTTTCACCTTATGCTATATTGCTAACACATCGTTTGTAGACAAAAAAAAATATTATAGCACTGCAAGGATTCTTAGAGATACTAAAGACTTGACCAGATAGTGTGATGGAAAAAGCATTAGACTTGAAATCTAAGGTTCTGGGTTTCAATCTGAGCTTTTCTATTATGTGACTAACTTGAACAAATGCCTTTATCTCTCAGGGCCTCAGTTTTCTAGTCTTTAAAATGAGGAGGTTGAACTATGCTCTAACTCTAAATCTACTTATCAATCAATCCATCACATATGTGCCTATGTGCTAGACACTGAAGATACATGTTCAAAAATGAAACAGACCTTGTTCTCAAAGTACTTACATTCTGTCATGAAGATAACAGGTAAACATATTAATTATATTAAAAATATACAAAAAATTTCTTTCCTTGACTCGCATAATAGATCATCTTGTAATGAACAGTTTAGAGAAACAAAAACGAAAGGATACTTGGCACTGATACGTTTAAGAAAAGACAGGAGAGTACCAGGCTATTGCAGTTCAGCAAGAAATAAACTAAGTGATGAAGACTTAATGAATAGAGATAGAAAACAAATGACATCCACCAAAATTCCTTGACAAAGAATACTCAATTCCACTGTTATTGAAGATACCATAATGGTCTCCTGGCCAGGGCAGTGAAGAATGCTTTGGACCAGTTTATGCTGTAACTGGCCTATAGATAGCAAATAAATTTTTTTTCTAATGAAACAGGTCCAACAGTAACCAGTGTTATCTGTATGTCACCTGAGTATATTTTGAAATTTGCTTTTTAAGAAAATTCAAATAGTTAAAAAACAAAACAATGGGGCTAGTAGTATAGAGGATCTATCCGATATCAGTGAGGACTTCATTTTTTCTTTTCCTTCCCATGGTTATTAAAGTTCCTTCCTATGAGTATAAAACGTGAACACCAAAACAGATGATTCTGAATCAAAAAGTATTCCTTTTATTCCTCTCTCCTGGATACTCTTTTATATCTTCACTTGGAGAGATATATGGGTTGACAATTATCCTGGAAATTCTGGCTACATACACAGCAAAGTAGATGATTTAATGCAAAGAAGTTTTTTTCTTGCCTCTAAACTCATCCTGATATAGTAATCTCACATCCATGCACTGCTTTTCTCACTTGTCCTTTTGCTTTAAGCATTTCTCAGTGTCCTTGTAATTTCATAATTTAAGATAGCCTTTGCTGCTCAATGTGTGTCCCAGGTCTGAAAAGGCCCAAGAAAGAAGCTCACAAGGTCAGAAGGACTTAGCTATCAGAATCTAAACCTCAGGTTAAGGCTGCTCTGCATATTGATGACAACCAAGCCCCTGAGTTCTCTCTTGTACATGTGGGATACTTATTGTCATCATGGGACCCCTTTACCCCTTGTCCAGAAATTGCCCACATTATTGAATGCATACCCAGACACGAGAGATGCCTTCCAAACTCCAGCGCCTAGTAAATGGATGATTCTGAATTAGCCATAGCAAAACGGAAGATGATGACTGGGCGAGCATTTACAATTAAGAACTAAATGCCTTCAGCTGTTCTGAGGAAATGTTCAAGTAGCCTATTTTGATTTCTGCTATGCTGAATGATGTTTAAGAAGCTTATGTGGGTGTGGGGGTTTGTTTTGGGGTTTTTTTAGGGGAAAAAAAACCCTTTGTTTTTCACAGGTGAGCATCATTTGCTTGGGCAGGGTACAGAAATCCAGAGACCTTGAAGTTAAGTAGTCAGATACTAGGCCTCTGGTAAAAAGCTATTCCTCCTTCCTATCCTTTTATTGTTTGCCTTATCCCACAGACACATATTGTGCAATTACAGGCTCGTGAACTACAAGATAATTAAGAATATTTATACATTCTGGGTAGCCTCTATAATGAATAAGTGCACATTAAAGATTTTCTCAAATTAATTCTTTCACTGTTGAATTGAAAGAAAAGTGAACAGGTGAATATTTTTCTCCTAAATCTCAATCCCTTTCATTAATGTGCATACATGTTATTCCAAATATATACATGCACACTCCTACATATATATGTGCATGGAATGTATAAATATATATATATATATTATATATAATACATAAATGATTTATTATAGAAATATCAGTGTTTCTAGATTACACTGCATACTAGATGAGCTGTCATTAGTGCAGAAAGGATACATAGCTTTTCAACAAAAGAAAAGAATGAGGCTGCCACAGTATTGCAGTGGCTTGGGCGGTTTTTTTATTTTTTTTCCCAGCATCCATCCCTGCCAATCTTTGCACTGCCAGTAGGGAAAACCATATCCATGGCAACCAACCGTACCATTCCTACCCACATCAATGACGCCTCCCATCTAAACTGTCAAATATTCTATGCACATCATGTAAAATAGGTCTCTTTCCCCTTATACCTCTGTGCATCTCGTTTCCGTGGCTACATGTTTATGCAAATGAGGATTGTCCTTTCTCTCTCAGGTTGATTGAACACTGAATTTGTTTTGCACCTTGGCAAGGCAAAGCCATGCTGTCTTGCCACCTGGTCTACCACATAATTGCAAAAATTACATTATGATGATAACTGTCCCAAAATTAGCCTAATAACACCATCTACCTACCTTGTGAGAGAAAGTAACAGTGTGCAATAAAGAAGGATGTTAAAGCAGAGTCGAGATAGGGGAATAATGTTTAATTGGCTCTCCAGAGTCTACTAATTTTCAGAATTGGAAACCTAGTGTTTGATTTGTTCTTTTTAGTCAGTGAGAAGAAAAACATCCTTCATAAATTCTGAATGACAAATTTGCCCATCCTTTTTTGCATGTGGTTCCAGCATCCCAGGGAATCTAAAGTGTCATTTCCTCTTTGGAAGAAAGGGAGCACAAAACATGCTAGGTATGTAATCTAAATTTTCACTCTGTATCAGATCCTACCTATAAATTTTTCCCTATTCCTACTCCTCCCTCATTCCTTCTTCCTCCAACCCCCTCCACATCCTAGTTCAGTGCCTTGCTTTAGCGACAGGGTTAGGATGTAGAATTTGCATAGGCTGACATAAATTTAGATGGAAAGAAGGTGGGACCCTTTAAAAGGATATCCTTCTCCCTACCCCACCCCCAACCCTTGGTCTATTGCTTTCCACTAGATTACGCTGTGTGTGTGATTTGTTACTGCATAGCACAGAATACAATTGGTCGCTCTTTTAGGAAAGCCATAATACATTGGGTTTTTCTTAATGAGTAATGAACAATTGTACTACATTTTAATTGGGCAGTTTTAAATTGCAATATTTTTATTGATCATTATTTCAACGAAGGAAAATTTTTTATGTTAATTTTTCCTCAGTAAGGTAGAATAATGGTAGGTAAATGATGGTGAATATTGCCCTTGCTCAGGGCTTTCACAGTAAAATAGCAGCTATACCATAAGATTCCCCAACTTATCCTTATGGTTAATATTGAATATGTTTCCCTTGTTCCATAAATAAGCATCTACAGAAATGCTGAACTTTTTGTTTAATTTATACATTTCAAAGTTTCTGGGTCAGCTGGACAGATCAGATTGTAGTAGATGCTCCAAAAATCCCTCCTCACCTCCCAATCTGCGTATCCCTACCCTTTAATATGCACTTCCAACATGATGTCATACAGCCAGCATCAGTGTCTTTCTTTCACCTTATATGTCTATGGGTATTCCCTTTTTCCATTTGATCCCATACAGCCTTTCACTCTTCTCCAGTTATTTCATACACAGATGGTTTGCCTCCCCAAAGAAAATGTATACTTGTTGAAAAAAGAGATAACTTCTTTTCTTCCTTGCTTATCTTCTATGGTGTTTCGCATAGAGTTACCATTTGAACTGAATATTAAGCCTTAATTATGCAGAGTTTATAGAAATTTAGACAAAGAATATCTAATAGATGCTTCAGATGACACTGTAAATTGATGGCTACGTTAGCAATTAGAGACATCTTTCCATTATGGAAAGAGAGCCTGCCTTGGAACCAGCTAGAAATGGGTTCAAGTCTCATCCCTGACGCATATTGTCTGTGACCTTGGGCAAATAACTTAACCTTCCCAGGCTCTAGGCAACTGTCTAAGGCTGATGAGTGGCTAACTTGCATTGGCATAGTGAATTTTTTTATCTTGGAGTTCTCTACACCGGAAGTACAGAGGCTCCTAAGTGAGGCCTGAACCAGATTAAAATGGAATTGGAAAATATTTAACAAAGTAAATGCAAATGCAATAGAACATTTTAATGTGTGGTTTTCTAAGTCAATATTTAGCCCCTTATGTACAATTTATCCTCCCACCCCCATTTTTCTATTTGAGTTTGACACCGATGCTCTATACAACTGAAATCTCAGGTCCAGGCCCCATTTCTATTAAGAATGATTGGTGTTGGGGTGGAAGAAGGAACCTGGAAAGGTACTGTAGGTTTAGAGCTGAAAGGCTATGGTACCGTAGTCCAGACTTAGCATTTTATAATGAGGAAACTGCATCCCCAAGAAGTTAAGTGATTCCCCTATGGACATACAAAAGGTCACTGGAAAGGCAGGCTTGAACTCAGATCTTCTGATTACAAATCCAGCACTATTTCATTTCAGCATTTCTGTTTAGACCAAGACTTTAACTTATGGTAAGATGAGATTTCTTCCAAGGAGAAACAACCAAAAAAAAAAAAAAGAACTGAGGACTTCATCCTTCTCTCTAGAAGTTATATTATTAAGGTGCGGTGGCCACCCAATTGCTGTAAGAGAGGGCAAAAGCCACCTGCACTGCCACTTACTGTAACAGTATCACAGGAACATACAGTTTCTTTCATTGTGTCATTTTTTTTAAAGATTTCATACAATTGTATCTTCTTTTAAGGAAAGGAGGTGCTTTCAGAAAGATTGTAAAAATCAGGAATATTATTTTAATGGAAATAACATGCTGTATATTTTAGAAGCCTGATTGTAGTTGTGCTGAAGTTTTATAAAACTCCCAGAAAAAAACAGACTCCTCTTGGATTGGGTTATGAATGTATCTGTGTCCAAAATGAAAAGAAATAAACTCTGAGGAAGTTATGAGACATCTTTTAGATATTCAATTAAAAAAATATATATTTTCCTATTTTTTTACTGATTGTCACCAACATTTTTGGTTCCATCCAAGTTAATTCATTGAAGATGGTGTTTGATGGATGGAAGGTAGATTTATTTTATCTGACTTGACCATAACATTCCAACACATATCGTCTATTAAGCCAAAGGTTATATAAAAAGACTGTCATGTCCAAACAAGGGACACTTGAAAATTTGCAAAATCTTCAGATTTTGATTTTCAGAAATACAGAAAGACTCTGGGATTAAAGTTTTGATTTGTTTTGATTTTGGGGAATATAGAAGGATTCTAGAACAAGGTTAATTCATGCTAATATACATGGGTCCTGGAAGGATATCCCAGAAATATCTGTGAGGCCAAGGTCTTTGTAAGTGTACAGAAACCTCAAGGTGAAATAAACTGCCTTAAAATAGGAGATATGTAAACACTGGCTGAGACCACAGTGATGAAAAGGTTTAAAAAAGCAGGCTCTATGATGGAAATGTACATAATGTTCATGTAAGTAATAAGAAAAAATATAGATTCTAAGGTACCATAACAAACATGTTTTTATAGACAGGTCTTCAGATATTATGGTTTGGGTTAATACAGGCATTTTAGTGCTTTCACCAGAGGATGTTAACTTCTGAAGAGTAGGAAAGTGAATAATGCTTCCATTGACTAGAAAAAACTAAGGGGAAAGTGAATATCATTATGATAGGAAGTAAGCTGAATTTACTATTTTTTTCCTCCAAGAAAATGTAGACTTATTTTACTTTGAGTTATATTCTTATCTTGTTTTGCATTCTAATTATAGAGGTATGGATCATGGATTAAAGAAACTAATCTTCATTAACATTTGTAAGATAGCAATGATCCCTAACCACAAAACAATATTTCACTCAGCATGACACTGTGCTCCAAGTATGGGTGGCCTAGGTAGCAAGAGCTGATAGGGAAGTCTGAAAACCTTCTCTTGACCTTAGGAAATCTGGAACAGAATTCCAGGTTTTGTTTAAGCTGGGGAAAACAAAGGCTTTATAGAACCCTTCTTGATCTCTTTTAACTGGTTTTGTTCTCCCTCTAATTACATGCCCTCCAGTCTTTCCCATCCACATTTTCCCATTAATCCTTCACTGAAGCTCTAGCCAACAACCTCTGAAGGCATCTTAAACTCAATTTACCCCAAAGAGAACTCATTATCCCTCTCCAAAAACAAACAAAAAACAAACAAACAAACAAACAACAAACGCAACTCTTTTCAGAACATCCTAATTGCTGTTGAAGGTATCATCAAACTTTCAATCAAATGGGTTCACAATCTTGGAGTCATCTTTGACTCTTGATTCTCCTTCACCTTCTATATTCATTCAATTGCCAAGTTCTGCTGATCCAACATCAACAATATCTCACTTATCTGTCCCTTATGTGTCCTTTCCTCACACACCAATCCATCCTCTGAACAGCTGTCAAACAGATATTCCTAAGGCATAGTTCTGAGCATGTCAATCCCCATGTCAATTAGCTCCATATTGTTTCTAGAATAAAATATAAACACTTCCATTTAGTACTAAAAGCCCTTCATGATATAGTTCTTACCTTATTGTTTAGACTAATTTCACATTATTCACCTTTACATACTCTATACTCTAGCCAGACTGGCCCACCTGCTATTCCCCAAGCATCACCTTTGCCCAGAATGCTTTGTAGAATACTTGGATTCCCTTAAAGCACAGCTCAGGCATCACTTTCTTATATGAAGATCTTTCTCAGGAAGAGTTTCCTGATCTCCCCCATTTGCTGCTCCTCTCCACCCCCATTATTTCTCACTACTGCACTTAGATTTTGTGGCTCTTACAGGATGTTTCCCCTACCCCTCTCCTACCTCTCATGTAAATTCTTTCAGGGCAAGGACTGTTTTGATTTTGTCTAGTATCCTTAGTCCCCAGTAAATAGTAGGTATTCAAACAATGCTTATTTATTTGAACTGAACTGAGGCTCTCCTGTAGTTCTTTCAATATCCTGGGTGTATCAATAAATCAACTAATCAACATTTATTGAGGTTTATTGTTTCTTAGCACTTTGCTAAGGGTTGGGGATAAAAAAAGACAAAGTGAAAACAACCCTCACCCTCTAGGAACTTACATCCACATATATATAGATAGATAGATAGATAGATAGATAGATAGATAGATAGATAGATAGATAGATGATAGATAGATAGATATACACATACATACATATGTGTGTATCTATGTTTGTACGCATGTTGAAAGTTATGTCGACTCAGTTACCCATTGTTCCCAGCCCTACTTGTCAACCAGTGTTGGAGGAGGCTCTGGTGGGGAAGGAGACACTAAGTCTACAGCATTTTTTATCACCTGCTCTTTGTTACATACCCTACCTGCAAATTGTCTTATTCTTGCTACCTTGAGGAGGAACTGAGATTCAAGGATCCAACCTCTTTGCTGAGGTGGACCTATCTAAATTGTCTTAAAGTTACTGATAAAAGCTGTCCCCACCTTGAAGCCCTTGCTGATTTCCAGTGATCAGCCTGTCAATGTGTTGTTACCTTGACATATTTATGATAAACTCCTTTTCATTCTCTTTGTCCTGAGTTTTGCCTTATTAATGAGGGTGAAAAGCCCAAATGAAGAATTTTCCTTTCAACATTAGGTATAAATATAGATATATCTGTCTATATACATGTATGCATATATGCATATACACACAAGTGTATATATGTGTGTGTGTGTGTGTGTGTGTGTGTGTGTGTGTGTAATTGAACAGGTAGCTTAAATTAATATAATGCTGGGTAGTATTAAGAAGTATCCTCTTTAGAATGAATTTGTAGATAATATAAGCATTACTCTCCCAATTATATAATGGAGAAAACTGAGAGACAAGTGAAGTGATTGGCCTAGAGTCAGCTGGTAGCACAGCCAAGACTCACACCCATGTCTTTAGACTTTAAGGGCTCTTTCTACCATATTACTCAGCCTCCCTAAAAGCAAGCTATGAAATAATGCTAATAGTAAGTTAGCTGTAGATTCTATTTGAATTCTTAAAAAAGAAATGAAGACAAAGAAACAACAGCATTTCAATGAGCATAAGATCAGATGAATGCTGCACTAAAGTGACATAAGGTGAGCACTACTGGCCCTTTGCATCTGCCTCTCATGCTTCTATTCTGAATTTTTCTCTAGCAAGTCCATATGTAACTCCTGTTGCCTCCTAATCTATATTACTTTACTCTCCTACCTGGGACAGCTAGCAGTAGATAGAGTGCTGGGCCTAGAGTTAGGAAGACTCATCTTCATAAGTTCAAATATGGCCTCAGAAACTTAATAGCTGTGTGATCCTGGGTAAGTCACTTAACCCTGTGTCTCAGTTTCCTCATCTGGAAAATGAGCTGGAGAAGGAAATGGCAAGCCACTCCTGTACCTCTGCCAAGAAAACCCTAAATGGGGTAATAGAAGAGTCAGACATGACTGAATAACAACTCTTCTACCTATAATACACTTATTCAACTGTGCCAATCTATTGACCTAACCAATAACCTCACTATATTCTACAGATAAGTAGAATATTTGATCATTATCAAAAACAAGAAAGAAATGATTGTTTTACTGGCTTCCTATTGCCTAGAAGTCTTCCTTCCTTCCTTCCTTCCTTCCTTCCTTCCTTCCTTCCTTCCTTCCTTCCTTTACCCTTCTTAGGTTCATCCTTCACCTCTATGAAAAGTGCTCTTCCTAATGCACTTTGCTACCTTTCAGTATGAACTATTGGAGCAAATACTAGATATAAAGTCAGGAGAGCACTGGGTTCAAATCCCATCTCTGACACTAGGTGACCATGGGCAATTCACTTAATAACTCAACCTCAGTTTTCGTATCTGTTAAATAGGAATATTACTATTTGTAATGCCTAACTCACAAGGTTGTTGGGAATAGTAAAAGAGATAAGGTAGGTAAAGTGATTTGTAATTGTTAAAGCATTATATACGTAAATACAGGTGTGTATGTATATGTATGTGCACATTTGTATGTATGTATATATGTATGCATGTATATGTATGCACATGTATATATGCATATACTTATGCTGTGGATTACTTATCATTTATTAGTATTGTTTGAGTTTGAGTGTCATTACTTATGTAACTAGAAAATTCTAATTCCTCCAAAAGCATATTATAGAGGTCAGGCTGAGCTCAGAGATGCTTCAGGGAAGATGTATGGTTGTAAGGAATATTTAGATCCCGTTCAGTGTTTCTTTGGGTCTCCTCAGGGCTTTTGTTTTGGGCCCACGAAAAGCTTATGTTCTGGGTTCCCCAAATTAGATTGACTTACCTTTTGATACATGTCTCAATTACCCTTCCATTGAAGACTACCTACCATCTGCATGAGGTCAATCAGGCAAATGGTCTTACTCCCCTGTTTGAATTCTATATAATGTATATTCTATATAATGTATGCTCACAAAGGTTTGTGGAGGAAGCCACTCCTTTCTCTCTCTCTGTGTCTCTTTCTCTCTCTGTCTCTTTCTCTCTCTGTCTCTCTCCCTCTGTCTCTCTCTGTCTCTGTCTCTCTCTCTACCCCCCCTATCTCTGCCTCCATCTCTGTCTCTGTCTCTCTCCACACACACACACACACACACACACACACACACACACACACACACACACATGACCTAATAAATTTCTATCTAAACCTATTTCAGATTTTGGGGTCTGTTCTCATGACTAATGCTATATACGTGTATATGTATATAAATTGTATATGCATGTTTATGTGTGTGTACATATTATTTTATTGTCCCCACTCAGGCAGGTTGGAGGAATAAGGATGGGCAACCAAGGCCTTTAATCACAAATGCCGCCCTATAGAGACTGAGCATTACAATTCTTCCACCATCCATTATTACTCCTATGGCTAGGAATCTCTGACCACTCATCACTCTATCCCTGTATTACTTAATCACTGGCTATTCAGGAATAAATTATCCCTAACCCATTCATGTAATTCTCTCATCCCCATCCTCCTCAACCCTACCTCACATATGTTCCACTCCAACTCTGCCCTGTCCTTCCAATGGATCTTTTGGAATTCCCATGCCATAATGAACAAACTTCCCTTCCTTCTGGACCTCTTACTCTCATATTTCTTCCCTCTCCTTGCTCTCATTAGACAGAGGATGCTGTATCCCTGATCATTCTCTCAAGCATTGGTGTCAAAGTCACATGGAAATATGGGCCACTAATCTGTACATAATGATCCCTGCAAGCTGCAAATTTAGTTTTAAAATGTAATATTATCTATGTTTTGTTGAATTTTTATTTATTTTGTTAAATATTTCCCAATTACATTTTATTCTGGTTCAGGCACACTTGGAAGTGTTGTGGGTCACACTCAGCCTGCAGGCTGCATGTTTGACACCTCTCTGTTCTAGAAGATTGCTTGCACCTTCACTCCATCTCTAACCTCCTTACTAGTGGTAGAAGCGGAGCTGGAATATTCCTTGCTCCAAACTACCACTTCCAGACTCTTTCTTTGCTTCCATCACTCAGCAACCTCTCCTCTTTGGCAGTTCATTTATTAAAATTTTTCATCTTATACAGACCACAGTGCTTATTGTCTAACAGTCTCAAGTTATTCTCCCTTCTTTCTCCAGGAATCAGCATCAAATTTACTGTCTTCTTCTCCTCCTTCTACCCCAATTCTATTCCCTCCTCATTTCTCACATGGTCATACTATTTTGGCATTTTTCTGACTGACTTCTCCACCATGCCCCATATCACATTGGGCACTTCCTCCAATCTCTTGCTTTTCAGATTTCTTTTGTGTATTGTCTTCTTCCATTAGATTATAAACTCCTTGAGGGCAGGGATTGTCTTTCCTTTTACAAGTATATATTCCCAGCACTTAGCATGATGCCTGACACATAGCAGGTAGTTAATAAATGTTTATTGACTATTGACTATTATACTAAGGATCTTCAATATTCATGTTGATGCTTCATCAAACACCCAAACCTCCCAGTTTCTCTGCCTCCTGATATCCTATTACCTATTCCTCCACTCCACCTCAACCACACTGCAGACTCATTTCTCCTCCTAAACCTATACTTGTACTTCCCCACCATCTCTAATATTTCACTCCTCAGTACATTCTCAGGTCAGTACTCCTATACTGACTTCATTTTCCTCTTCCCCCAATACCAATCCTACATTTAAATAATTCAACTCCACACTGCCCTCTATTTTTGAATATCTCTTCCCCTTGTCCTTTTTTCAAACCCTAGCCCTGGAATACTCCAACCTTTCAACTATTTCATTCCTATTCAATTTGTTGTTGCACAGAGCTGGAGGAAGTCACAAAAACATGCTGAACGAATACTCTACAAATATGTGTTATTGAACTTCAACTGCGTCTCACTTTAGCAATGCAATCCTTTTATTTTTCTCTAATTGATTCCCAATCTCACTTCCCAGAGTAACTATTCTGAACCTTCTTTTCTCTACTCAAACATCCCACATCCCTCTTCTCTGCCAGACTTGTCCCTTCACTGCTGCTCCCCCTACCCACCCACCCAGCTAAGAATCTTGCTTCCTACTTTGTAAGAATATTATTTAGGTAATTTGATTAGAACTCTTTTTTTTATTCTCACTTCAAAATTCCTTCAGATAATTCTCGCATTGTCTCTTACTTGCTACCTTCCAACATGCTCCTGTCTTTCCTATCATTAAAAAAAGGCTACCATCCTTACAAACTATCTTATATTGCTCCTTATTTTCTCAGCCAAGCTCCTTGAAAAAAAAAACCCTACCTATACTCACTGCCTCTATTCTCATTCATTTCAGTCATTCCTCAACCTCTCACAATTTGGCTTCCAACCTCATCCCACAGCTGAAATTACTCTCTACAAAGTTACCAATGGTACTTTAATTGCCAGATCTGGTGGTGTTTTCTGAATCTTCATACTTCTTGACTTCTCTGATATATTTGAAACTTCAGAGCATCCTCTTCTCTTAGATATTCTCTTTTCTCTGGATTTGCATGCACTACCCTCTTCTCTCTAGGTTCCTCTATATGTCTGATCATTTATTTAGCAAGATGGTAAAGTGGGTAGCTGGTGAAGTGAATAGGGCACTGGGCTTGGAGTCAGAAAGATCTAAATTCAAATCCAGCCTCAGACATTTTTAGTTGTGTGACCCTGGGCAAGTCACTTAACCTCTTTTTGCTTCAGTTTCCTCATCTGTAAAATGGGAATAATAATAGCACCTATCCTCCTGTGATTTTTGTGAGGATCAAATGAGATAATAATTGTAAAGCACTTAGCACGGTGCCTGACACCAAGTAAGTGCTACCACAATCATCATCATCAATCGCTAGTCAGTCTCTGCCGGGTTCACCATCCATATTCCTTCCTTAAACTGTGGGTGTTCCCCAAGACTCTGTTTAGTTTCTTCTTTTTTTTCTCTCTACACTCTCTAGGTGATTTCAACAGTCTCCTTACATTTAATTATCCATCTTTATGCATGTGATTCACAGATGTATGTATTCAACCATACTGTTTCTCCATCTCATATCACCAACCCCCTATTGGACATTTTATACTGGTTGTCCTAGTGATATGTCAAACTTAACATGTCTAAACAGAAATGTTTCTCCCACACCCACCTACTTTTCAAACTTTCCTCTATCTGTCAAAGGCACCACCATCTCCTAATCTTACAAGTTTGTAACCTTGGTATTATCCTGGATTCTATACTTTGCCTCATTTTACATAGTCAATCAGTTGCAAATCTCATCAATCTGACCTTCACAACACCTCTTGAATCCAACACCTTTCTATTCACACAAACACCATTTTAGTGCAATAGTCAGCCCCATAGCACCACTGAATCACACCCCTTGCCTGTGGGATGGCACAAAAGACTGAATTAATAGCTCTCACTAGAGCATTAGAACTGAGGGATGATAAGAGAATCAACTTCTACACAGACTCCAAATATGCCTTCCACTTGCTTCATGCCCATGGGGTGATATGGAAGGAAAGAGGGTTCTTGACCACAAAACATTTCCCCGTAAGACAAGGTCCTGAAATCTTATGCCTCCTTCAGGCTGTATACCCCCCCCCCACAAAGAAGTAGAAGTTATGCACTGTAGGGGACATCAGACCAGGCTACAGGAAATCAGCTTGCAGATATCACTGCCAAAGCAGCAGCAGGAACCCTTAATACCCCTAATTCTCCAGGTCTCACCTCTTTTTGACCCTCCATATACTCCTGAGGAATGACAACAATATTCTTGTAGAGGATATGAACTCTTGCCTACAGGATGGTTTAAAACACCCACAGACCAACTGGTTATTTCTGAATCAGGGACTTGGAAACTCCTTCAGGGGCTTCATCAGGCTACCCATCTGGGAAAAACATGCCCTCCAAAATCTTGTGAAATCCCTTTTCTCAGGACCCAGATTGCTGAACACCATAGGGCAAGTCTGCAGGGCTTGCCCCATCTGAATTCAAGCCAATCCTGAGGGCACTGTTAGGTCCCCTCCTCTTATCAACCCTGTCCAGAGCCCGGGCACTTTTCCTGGGGAAGATTGGTAGCTAGACATCACTCACATGCCACCTTGTAAAGGATTCAAACACTTCCACTAATTGGATGGAGGCCTTCCCTGGTTGCTCTGAAAAAGCTGACCAAAGTACTTCTGAAGGAAATTATTCCCAGATTCAGACTCCTTGCAGAGCAATGATGGACTCACTTTTACATCCCCAATTACCCAGAAGGTTCCCAAGGTCCTTGGTATAACCTACAACCTTCAGGCAAGGTTGAAGAGATGAACCACACCCTAAAAGAACCTTGACTAAATTGACTAGTGGTTTGCCAAGGCTACTTATGGCTCCTCCCGGTGGCCCTACTCTGGGTCAGGATGCATACCCCTCCCAGCTAATATGAAATTCCTTTGAACTGATGTTTAGCAGACCTTTTCTGACTTGATATCCTTATAAAAAGACTTTATCTGATTATGCTAATTCACATACACACCCCCATCAGTCCCTAGCTCTTCCCTCACATTTACTCCAGGAGACATGGTCTATCTTAAATCATGGAGATCACAAGGCACTGACCCCTTGTAGGAAAAGTGGAAGGGGCTGTATAAGGTCATCCTAACCACTCCTACTGCTGTTAAGCTCTAAGGGCTTCCTAGTTGGACCCACGCTTCTCAAATTAAACCTGTTCCACCTCCCACCACAGGTTTTTCTGAACATCACCCCAAATACTCATGTGAGCCTGAAACTCTTCTTCAAGAAACCACACAAGACATAAACTTATTAAAGTGGGGGAGCAGCTCCTCTGTACCCTTCTTCTGCTTTCTCTTGTTCCTAGCCCACCTATTCCTGATCCCCACTGGTGCCTAGGTCTAAGCCTGCTTCCCCCACTGGAAGTCTAATGCCTTAATTCAAATAGGGGACTCAGGTTGGGCGAGTTTGTGATTGCTGGGTGTGTCACCATCATCCCCAGGATACCAGGTTACTCCCCATAGCTCTCTCCCTATCCCGTGAAAATCCTGCATGGAATTCATGCTTTGAGCATTCCTCTAAAGACCTTCCTGCCATAGTAATTGCTAGCCTATTTTCAAACCTGACAGCCAAAGACCCATGCTTCTAGGCAGGGGATGACTAAAAGACCATCATTACCAGCATTTCAACAAATACAGGTACAGGTGGTAAGGGCCCAGGCATCACAAAACCTCACTTCCTTCGCTTCCAGGACCCTCTCAAATACCTTTTGCCAGCCAGAGATACCTTATATCCTTATTATATTACCTGGCACTGGCCCAGGTATCTCCACAGTTCCTATAGGTGACAAAATGTAAGTTACTCAACTAGAATTTATTAAGCACCTACTATGTGTCAGGTACTGAGCTAAGCCTTGGAGATAGAAAGAAAGGCAAGAAACGATACCTGCATAAAACAGGTAGTTTTCAGACCAAGAAATCAAAGCTATCTATAGTCATATGAAAAAAATGCTCTAAATCACAATTGATAGGAGCGATGAAAATTAAAACAACCCTGAGGTACAACCTCACACCTATCAGATTGGCTAATATGACAAGAAAGGAAAATGATAAATGTTGGAGGGAATGTAGGAAAACTGGGACATTAATGAATTGTTGGTGGAGTTGTGAAATGAGCCAACAATTCTGGAGAGCAATTTAGAACTATGCCCAAACAACTATAAAACTGTGAGTACCCTTTGATCCATCAATGCCACTTCTAGGCTTATACCCTGCTGCCCACTTTGGAAGAAATAAAATGATGGACACAACCTAATCATATTTGTCTTTTCTTAAGACCAAACTCTGAGAAAAGTTACAATACAAAGTGAAGTGAGCAAAACCAGTAGAATGTTGTTCAAAGTAGCAGCAAAATTGTATGATGAAGAACTATGAATGACTTAGCTATTCTCAGCAATGCAATGATCCAAGAAAATCCCAAGACTCGTGATGAAAAATGATATTGACTTCCAGAGAAAGAACTGATGTTGTCTGAATACAGATTGAAACATACTATCTTCCTTTCTTTTTCTTTCCCTTTCTTTCTTTCTTTCTTCCTTCCTTCCTTCCTCCCTTCCTTCCTTTCTTCCTTCATTCCTTTCTTTCTGTCTTTCTTTCTTTCTTTCTTTCTTTCTTTCTTTCTTTCTTTCTTTCTTTCTTTCTTTCTTTCTTTCTTTCTTTCTTTCTTTCTTTCACAGAATGACTAATGTGGAAATGCTTTATATGGTTTCACATGTATTAGATTGCTTATCATCCCAGGGAGGGAGGGATAGAATTTAGAACTCAAAACTAAAACAAAAAACCAAAAAAGCAACGAATGTTAAAAATTGTCTTTATCTGTAATGGGGGTAGAATAAAATATTATTAAAAAAAAAGAGGTAACAAATACCTGCTCTCAAGGAGCTCATCTCTTAATCAAAGACTTTAGACAATGTGAAAAGTCTGAAAGCTTTTCCCAGGAACTGTGTTTGGATTAGTTCAGGAAACTTGGTCATGCCCTGTGGGTCTTCAACCAAAGAGCAGACCAATCCAAAACCCAGGGTGTTTGTGCAAATATTTCTAGAAGCTCGGCTAGAACTGCTGGATCCTGGCATCCCATTTGCCTGAATCCACTAGGTTCTGAACTAGTCAGCTATTTTATAGAAGATCCACAGAATATACACGTTTGCTTAATCACTCCAAACAGTCCTTTTGCAAAGTAATTCTAGTTCATCCAATGGTTTTAAGGACTTTTCACATTTAAAGTCTTTGATTGATTGAGATATATTCTCACTTGATTCCAAGACTTTGTTTAGATTTTGATGGCTTAGAATGAGTAAACAGCAATTGTTTTCTGTTTGGCATCATAAATTCTATAGGTCTTCCCCTCCCAGACTGATAGTTATATGATGGTAAACTGGGCCATCTTTTGTCTCAATTCTCACCTAGCCCTTAGTCACTGAATGAGTGTTGCCTTAAAGACCTTAATTTAGAAAGCTCAAGGTCATCCACAGCATCCTGGCCATCACCAATTTTCTTGACTTTTGTCTTGCCACTAGACTTTGATGACTCTCAAGGAGAGTGTGAGGCTGAGGACCTTGCATAGCCCTGCCTCATTTAAATCCAGTTTACGCATAAGTTAAGAGATCACCCCTGTGATGTCATTGGTCCTCTTCAAGAATGAAAGAGGAACAGTAACAACATTCTTACCTAATCAAGACATCAGGGAATAGCATTTTATCACTTGCTTTACGTAGAGTTAGGAAATTGATTGGACTACTCAGTAACTCCCACCTACATTGTAGTTTGCCAGTGCCTACTGAATAAACTGTTAACTACCCTCCCAGGCTTAGCAGAGTCCCTGGCACATAGTAAACACTTAATAAATGTTTACTGATTGTTGACTGACTGGCCTTCATAATCTGGTTTTAAGCAAAGTTTCTAACCCTCTCTGGCCTTTCAGATATGTTATACTCTAGTTAGAGTTTGTTACTCACCACTCTTATTCTACCTTTCTTCATCTTTTTTTTATTTTTTGCTCACGCCATTTCCAAATCTCAAAGTACTTCTTCCCCAATCTCTAACTATTAAAACACTATACTTATTTCGAAGTCCATATTAAGTGTCACCTCATCCATGAAATATTCCTCGATGCACATATGCCCATCCTTATTCTTACCTCCAGTGAAAAGTGATTTTTCTCTCATAAAGTTTATTAGGCTACTTGGTCTGGACCAGCCTTTGCCACAGACTGCTCTATATCATACTTACTGTGTACATGTGCTACTTTCTGTACTATTCTGTCCTTACCTTCCTTTCCCCAGAAGTCCTGATCTCTACCCTCTAATTCAGAGCAGGACAATGAAGTAGATTTCTTGGGGAAAAAAGACACAAAACCAAAATCTGTCACTTTTGACAGTCTCATGCTGTCCTTATGGACATGATGGAAAGGTGTAAGTTTGATGACAGTACAAATAGGTCAATTTGAAGCCAGTTGACTAAAAGAGTAGTTATTAATAGGTTGAAGGCAACTTGGAAGAAGGGTGCTAGAATGACTTGGAGATTTGTACTTGGTCCAATGCCATCTAACATTTTTAATGAATGGCTTGAGTGAAAGTCTAGACAGTATGCTTGTCACATTTTCATATGTCGGAAATCTGGGAAGGTTAAAGCTACCATATTGGATGAGAAGGTCAGGATCTGAAATTATTTCAGCAGAACTATGGAACAATTCTAATAAGATTTATTTTTGTCCATTCTTGTGATTTCATTAGTAGAGAGAACTCTGTGTGAATATTTTCTCAATTGACAAAGATCTGCAACTTATTTATAATTTATAGTCTTAGAGACTTGCTGGGGGCACTAAGTTAAAGTGACTTTCATTTAGTCATGAGGCAGGACCTTAAAACTAAGTGCTCCTTATTCCCAAGCCAGACCTCTGATACATGATGTAATGCTAATTCTAGAGATGATATTTAATAGAGATAAATGTAAAGTCATACTTGTAGCTGCAAAAAAGTCAACTTCAAATATAGAAGAAGAGGAAGCATGGGCAGAAAGAAACTCCTCTGAGGTCTGGAAAATTTTGTAAATTGCTAATTCAATATAAGTCAGCATTGCAACATGGCAGCCTCTCCAAAAAAACCAACCCTAATTCAATCTAGGCTGAATTAGAAAGAGAGGCATAATGTCCAGAGTGAAGAATGTGATAGTGCCACCATACTTTGCTCTGTTTAGACCACATCTGAAGTATTGTGTTATGTTGTTGTGCAAAGTAGTTTTCAGTCACATCCAACTCTTCATGACCCCATAGGGCTTTCTTGGCAACAATACTAGAGTAGCTAGCCATTTCCTTCTCCAGCTCATTTTCCAGATGAGGAAACTGAGGCAAACAGGGTTAAGTGACTTGCCCAGAATCACATAGCTGGTAAATGTCTTAGGCCTAATTTGAACTCAGGAAGACTCATCTTCCTGACTCTAGGCCCAGTATTCAATCACATCTAGCTGTGTGTTAAGTCATAGGTATCACATTTTAGGAATGACATTGATGAGACAGAGAGAATTCAGAGGGCAACTGGGATCATAAAGGGCCTTCAGATCATTCCAAAGAATGGGAGTTTCCACCTGAAGAAAAAAAAGAATACTTAGCTGGATAAGGAGAGGGTGTGGAGGAAGAATGATAGTTGTTTTCAAGAATTTGGAGGGTTTTCCTGTGAACAAGAGCTTAGACTTGTATTCCTTGATTTGCAATTAATATCTCCACAGAAATGACTTGTAGATCTCTCTCACTCTCTTTCTCTCTCTCTTCTCTCTCTCTCTCTCTCTCTCTCTCTCTCTCTGCTCTGTCTCCCTCTATATGTGTGTGTTCCCTTTCTCTTCACTGAACTTCAGTTTCATGTTTTCAACTGCCTTCTCCAAATCTCAAACTGCATGTCCTGCCAGGACCTCAAACTCACCACTGCAAAGAGTAACCTATCATTTTTCCTTCCAAAGTTTATCACTTCTAAACTTTTTTATTTCTCAAAAACAGACACTTTTCTCTTACTCACTCGGGGTCAAAAATTCAAACTAATTATTGAATTTTTACTGTTCTTCATTGCTACATCCAGTCAGTTACCAAGTCAATTATATCTGCAAAATATCTTTTAAAGCAAAAATATAATTGGTGCTCCCACAAGCCCTTTTCCCTGGTTGTTACAAGAACCTACTAACGGGTGTCCTTGCCTCCAGATTCTTTAATCTTGACATCTGTCATGAAAGCAATTTTCTAAAGCATAGTTCTGGTCACATCAATTTCTTCTTCACTAACTTCAATGTCTTCTGAATCAAACACGTACAAACTCCTCATGTTTGCATTTAAGGCTCTCTACTACGGGGCATTAATCTACTTTAGTACTCTTATTTCTCTGTGTTCTACTTCACACTCTAGCCACACAGTCCTTACTGCTAACTGTTTCCTGATCTTCTCCTCCACTTTTGTTCAGTGTGTTGCCCCAAGCTGGGGCTCCTCCCTACATCTACCCACTGAAATTCTTCTCCTTGTAGGCCCAACTCAGGTGTCATCTGTGCCATGACCCCTTCTCCCAGCTAGAAATAAATCTTGACTCTGTCCTTGAATTTCTCAGGCTACTCTGACTTAGGCAATCGATCACTCTCTGGCTTGCATTGTGGTTATTTCCATATATACTTCATTCCCTCTACTAGACTACATGCTCCTTGTCAGCAGGGACTGCTTCATTTTTCATTTCTGTAGCCATTGTGATTAGCACAGTGCCTTGCATACAGTAAGCACTCAAACAATGGTTTTTGAATTTAATTATTCCATCCTGCATTATGGCTCCTTGTAAGACTACCTGGCCTAGTCCAATTTTTACTTAGGTACTGCCATTCTGGCAGTATCTCATGGCCGAAACTAAAGGAGAAACAATGCCCCCTGCCTCTGAGCAAGTGGAAACTTGGTGTCCTAATGCACTTTTTGGGAAACCTTTGCTAGCCTGCTTTAGTGGGAGAGTCAGGCTTCTAGTTTCTTTATCCCAGATATAGCAATGATGCACATATGCTTTAAGCAACTGACAAGCTTGCATAAATTAAATAGACTTTACCATCAGACCTTTGAATTAAACGAGTACTTCAAAAAGGATATGCTTTCATGCCTTTGATTTTGGTTTTTAATACTCTGTTTGGGAAGGAGACAGACAGCTGAGGAGAGGAGAGGAAGGAAAAGGACTAATAAAGATCCTTTAGAACTCCCCAAACAGACTATATTTTTCTGAAAGCTACTTGTTGCCCAGGAAGATTTTTTCAATTACTGAGCAAATAAAACCAGAATGAATACACTGTGAAATCCCCTGATTTACATGGATTACAGATGCTGTATTAGAGAGAAAACACTAAATTAGAGAAAATTTATGTGATACAATGCCACAAAGTGTACCACTGATCTAGTATTCTTTCAAATATAATAGAAATTGTAATTATGGTTTTAAAGTGATAATATGGCTTCGATTTGTAAAAGATGGATGGAAAGTGGCAATGGCTGACTAAAATATCTATAAATCAATGATTTCTAGTCATACCTTTAATAAAAGTATCATTCTGTGTCAGATTTCTCTAATTCTGAATGAAGCTGCGAGTATGTTAATAGTTGAGCTGGTAGCAATGTCACGCTCCGTGAACATCATCAAAGTTTCCAATCAATTTGGTCCCATTGTGGATCATGCCCTATTTTTGTTAGTGTTCAGCACATCAACATTCAGCTAATGCAACAGAAAGTCAGTGTTCCATATGTCAATCTAAAGTCTCTGCATATCTGGGGAGCCATGGGGGCCAGAGCTGACATAGCTGAGCAAGATGTCACATTGGTCAGTCTCCTTCATGCTTGAAAACTAGCACCCGCACCATCTGGGTCATTGCCAGATACAGATTTTTCTACTAGGGAATACATTTTTCCATCACTAATTGGATGTGGCATGTGCTCATGCAAATAGCCAAATTTCTTGACTGAGTGTTATTGGTCCTTAAATTAGTTGTCAATGCAGGTCAATAGTGGCAAAGAGAGAAGACTTTGACTGTGGGATTCTGTCACAGTGTATGGTGGGATGCTAATCAATCTTAGACGATTCCATTAGTTTTTTTTTTCATGGCTATAAAAATTCATTAACCTATAGACCCATAGTTCTGGATGCTGCTTTATTTTGATCCTCGTAGTCATTAAATGCCCATCTTCTCCCAAGAACTCAGCAGCATCTCCAAGAAGCTCAGATTTAGAATCTGGTACTTTTTATTTGCTAACTTCTGTTGATGGACAATGGGGTGAATAAAATGAATAATGCAACACTGGCTTGCAGGCAGGCAAAGAAAACCAGCCACTTGGTTTTTATTCATTGAAATTCTCATCAAAATCTATTTCCATTGTGCACTGTCTTTTTTCCTTTTGTAATGTGAGCTGACATTTCTACATCTCCATATTTGATCCTCACCCCTTTATAAAGCTGGGGCTATAAGTATTATTGCCTCTTGTTTATGGACCAAGAAACTGAGGTTCAGAAAAGTTAAATGCTTTGTCCACAGTCACACAACCAAGAAGTTTCAAAGACAGAATTTTAATCTAGGTTTCTCTTGACTTCAAGTCTAGCTTTCTTAGTGCCTTTTCTTAGTATCCATTAGATCTGTATAACAATTCTGTGAGTATGGTGTAGTGCAAAAATTGCTAGATGTGCCACTTACTACTTTGGGAACATCATTTAAAACTCTCTGAGCCTCAGTTTTCTCATCTGCAAAATTAGCAAGCTAGACTAAGTGACCTTTAAATATATGATCCTTGCAGCTCTAAATATCTGATTTGAAGCTGACCCTCAGAAAAAATTAAATGATAGGCCCTAGGTCATACAGCTAGCTGGGGATAGTGGCAGGACTATGTAAGTGTAGTCTTTTAACCTCTAGGGCAGTGCTATTTACATGGTTACCATGCTTCCTAAGATACTCATTAGATAACTAAATCCAAATCTGGTACATTGACACATTTTGTACTTCAAGTAATATTTCCCTAAGGACCCTAGCTTGAACTAACTGGACTATCTCTGAAGTCCCACAGCACTTGTAGTTCAGGAATACATTCTATCCCTCAATTACAAAATGCTTACTAGCCTCCTCAATGCAAGTTCATCCTTGGGGGACAACCTTTTGGAGTTTTCTTGACGGTATATCTACTTTTTTGTGCCTCTTCCACAGTGCCTGGAAGAGTGCTCAGCATCATATGACTTGACTTCATATAAAGCACCCTTTATTACATTGGCCATACCACCCTTACTATGTTTCCAACACAAAATGTTTTTAAATCACAGATTGTCTCAGTAAAGTTTACAATAATCAATGGCTAAGATTACATAACACAAAACCACAATTTTCCACAGGCTCCCAACTTAAAGCCAACAAACTACCATGGCAGTCCATTGTGTGTTGGCCTTTAGACTGTATTGCAGCGGGTACATGTCATACGTGTATACAGCTTCCTGTCAGCCTTTCTTACATCACCAAGAATAACCTCCTGACTTGTACTGAATGAGCAGACTTGACCAATGATCATGTTTTGCTTCAGAATCCTATTTGTTGAAAGAGAAGACTCATCAGTGCACATTGCTGCTCTCATCTCAATTATGACTACTACAGACAATTGTTGTTCAGCGCTCTATTCATCACATACAAAGCAAACACATATTGAACACTTGTTCTTGATGACTCAACTCAGCGATTTTATGCCTCCTGACTGCAAAGTTCCCACCCTCTTTCTCCATGCCAGCAATCTGCATCTGAATTGCTTGATGATTACTGCTATCATTTCGTTTTGCCCACTAAGTTATAAACACTTGCCAGTCTTGAGGCAAGGAGCAAAAATAGATGCCTGAAGGGTCACGTTGTGTGTCCAAACACCGAACAAGTTTGTAAAACAGATCTGCGTTTTCCCTATTTCTGCATTCTTCATGGCCTCTAAATGCAATGTTTAGCTCACCCCTATTTTTTGTCCAATCTAACGCTTTTGCCCATAGACAACCTATTGTGTTTCTCCTTTTCTCCCACTGCTAGAGCAATTTCTTTAGCTATAGAAAGTCGAATTTCTACAGATTTATCAGATGACAGACTCTGTGGCCCTGCACCTCAGTGACTGAACTATGACAGGCACCATTAAAAATGTGGGAAAAACCTTTTGGTGTATTAAATGCATCTTTTTCCCCCCGATACAATAACACCTTTTGCTATAGATATTCTATGCATTTTCAGGAATGTGGGATGATTTTAACCTCTGAGGAAAGTGGAAAGCAGAGCTCTTTGAGACTCTCTACTCAATAGAAGGGTACTTGGCACCATAGCACATAATGCCTTCATTCAAGGATTTCAAGATGCTTCACAAATAAGTGCTATGCTATTTGGCAGACATCAACACTGATGCATAGAAAGCTGAAGCAACTTACCTGGGGTAAAACAGGTTGTCATTGGCCAATCTTTGTACAGAACCTTGGACTTTTAACCCTCAGTTTTTTTCCCCCTCTAACCATGTGGAGAAATAATTTTCCCCTTAGCTAGACAAAGCTTTTTAACAGACACAGAAAACAAATGGTTAGCTGGTAGGCATAAAAAAAAATCCACTTTGGTTACTTCTATTCATCCAGGGAAGAGAGAAGTAAAGCAGCTAACTCCCCCCAACCCCTCTCTCACAAACAGAATGTCTGATTTTCCTAAAGTTATTTGTATAGGCAGTTCTTAATTTATGAACTGACTGGGTGGGCTCCAAAAGTCCATCTCTGAGTTGGTTATCTGGAACTCAGAATGCATTTTCTCCCAGAACCTAAATTACAAAGGTTCCCTGGCTAGATCACAAAAATGTACTTATTGAAATGACTACTGCTGATATTAATTGTAATGTATGCAACACTTTTTTTAAAAAATCACAAAATGCTCTACATAAATTATCTCATTGATCCTCAGAAGAAGTCTGTGCAGAGTATATTACAGGTTTTAGAATCCTCATTTTACAGAACATACTAGAAGTATAGAGTTAATAGTATTCCTTACAACCTTTTAGAACACTATTTCTGTGAGAACATGCAATCCAGGTTTTGAGATGTCAAGAACACATCATTTTCTGCTTCAGCTGTGGTGGTAGAGGGGCAACTGGTGGTGTTGCCCCAGAAACAAAGGACACTTAAGGAAGAAGAGGGGAGCCAAATAAATGCTCTAAAAAAACTGGGAAATTGTTAACTTTCTATGCCTGCACTTCTATATTTGCAAAAGAGGATGTCAGTTGTTGGACAAATTATTCCCAAGCACTCTGAATTAGGAAATAAAAGGCAACCATCTCTATGAGGAAAAGGCTTTGGGGGAACTTTGTGAACTTCCTTACTTTCCATTAGCATATGTAAGGCAAGCACAAATTAAAGTAATTATCTGCATAACTCAGGCCAAAATATGCTGGAATTTTCTTGGAATTGTCTATACATATACAAATATGTCAGGGAGAGATTTAACCTAAGACAAACTGGTTTAGCTTGAGGTGTCACTTTAAAAGACAAGGGAAACTCCATTGGAATGTGAGGCCTATGGGAAAAATGAAGGACATCTCATGTGGGCAGATTATCCATACTATATTATTCCAGTCCTGGATAAAAAATTAATGACCGTAATAGAATTAACAGCAACTTCAGTAGTCAATGCATTAATAGAATCAAATTCCTTTTTGTGTGCTACTTAAAGTGACTCATTATTTTTGCAGTTAGAAACAGTTTAAAATTTATATGTATATATTTATGTTGAATATATTATATAAATATAATTAATTAATATGGTAAATATGTTATATAAATATAATTAATTAATACATTAAATATATTAAATAAAAATAGTAAATCATATATTAAAATTTATATTTATATTTGTTAATTTCATATTTTCAGCAAAATATTGCTGGTGGATTATCTGATCCATTCTGAAAACAAGTTAGAATTATTTTTATTTAGCAGTTAATTCTCTCCCTGACATATTTGCTATATGACTCCAAAAAGGTCATTCTGTTTTTCTGTACCTTGCCTTACAAATTGGTCCAAAGAGCTTAGTGTGAAACCCACACCCCCCTGTGACACTTGTGTGAGGGCAAAATTAGCTTGTGGAGCAAATTAGGCATTGTATTTGAGTCCACAAACTTAGTTTTAAGTCCTCGAGCTCTCTTTCACTAGCTATAAGAATAATTTACCTAAACCATCTCTCTGACCCTCAGCTTCCTTATCTATAAAATGGGGTTACTATTTGTACTACCTCATACTGTTACTATAAGGGTTAAATCTTAAAGTATTATATACAAAAGTTTAATGCCATTCATTTGGTACCTTAGAGAAGTTAATTTAACAGATATTCCCCTTGTACCCTGACAGCCTTAATTTATTCCACAATATGGTTGAGCACTTTACTCTTGGGCTGTGTTAAAACATCATCTTGTGAAGTGAATCAATGACGACAGCCAGTCTGGAATTTTTGGGTTCAAGAAAATCCCAGGATATTTTGGACTGGGTTATTTGGATAATTACTTTCTATTCTATCATAATACTTTGTCTTTGAAGATATCTCCAGAAATCAGCAAATGAGATGATAATTTATAAGCTTTATTATTTTGTATTGCCACACTGGAATTATCCATAATAATATCAGCATGAGCCAGTGGAGAAGATGTTGATGAAGCAAATTGTAAATGAAAATGAAGGGTTTTATTTTTGTTTTCATTTTGTAATAGATGAATAGTGTAAAATGGATCCAACTTTCCAATCATTCTTGACTCAAGTCCCCAGCATCTTCCTCACATCCCCACATACACACCTTTCTGAACCTGGATAACAAAAACTTCCTGAGGGTATTAGTGGCCCTCAGATCACCTTAGGGGGAAGAATCAGGCCTGGAGGAGGAGGGAAGGCAAAGGGACTGTCCAGGAGGATTGTGAGGCTCAAATAAGGAAAGAGATGTAAAATACTTTGCAAATCTTAAAGCACTATTTTTGTCGTTTAATCATTCAATCATGTCCGACTCTCTTCATGACCATTGTGGACCATAGCATGCCAATACTGACTGTGAGGTTTTCTTGGCAAAGATTCTACAATGGTTTGCTGTTTCCTTCTGCAGTGGATTAAGGCAACCAGAGGTTAAGTGACCTGCCCAGAGTCACTGGGCTAGTCAATGAGGATAAATTTGAACTCAGGTCTTCCTGACTCCAGGTCTAGTGCTCTGTCCACTGAACCACCTAGCCGCCTCCAAAGCACTGTATAAATGCCATTTATTTCTTTGCTTATTTGTTCATTTATTTATTTGACTTTGTTCCCTGAGCCTTCTACTGTGCTCCTGCTGAGTTCAAGCAGTGTTTATAAAAGAATACAGGGGTATACTTGTTCTGAATAAATGCACACACGTACATTTTAAGTTTAATACGCATTATTAGCACCTTAAGTCTAGACAAGCAACAAAACAATAAATCAAGCCCTGATTTATAGCAGTTTCCAGTTTCTAAGGTATGTATGTTCACTGAAAATTTAACAATCGGCTTAGCCTCAGGTTAGAGCTCGTACCATCATTCCCCTGGCTCTCTCCCAGATGGCACTTACCCCCAGAGGCTTTAAAAATGAAATAGTGCCCCTCCAGCAGAATGGAGTTATTATTGGCAGCACATAGAGAGCCTTAGCAAAGCACTGGGGTTATAACGTACTAATAAACTACCCTAGTCTAGTAACTTCACAGGATTCAGCCTCCTCCCTTCCTGTCTAGCCCTGGGACTCCTGTTATCAATCTTTGCCCAATTTAATCTCACTTCAAGCCTGCTGAGTGTCTGCCTGCATGACTCTGGCTTGAATGCTTGGTATGGCTGTCATTTGCAGGCCCCTATTAACCATCTGTTGGCTCCTTCCTCTCAACAGGCTGCTCATTCTCACATAACTGATGCAACTCTGTGACATCACCTGCCAGCTTCTCTCCAAGAGGCTGGCAAGCCTTCTTCTCCCCTTAGGGAGTGCAGCAGCTAACATCTACATGATTTGGTCCCAATGAAAATTAAAAAAGCTCTTCCCCTAGACTTGAGCCTCATTTGAGGAAGAAATAGGTCTTCCCATTGAAGTTGTGTTTGGTGAACTGCAGTGCATGCTAAAAAGTTGCCACCTGTGTTTTGAGTACAGACTTGTGTTTTGAAAAACACAAGTGTGAAGATTGAGTAACAGGTAAAGCTAAGAATACTTCAACAGCATTTCAAAGAAAATCATCACATTTGAATATGACAACAGCAGTTCCTACATGTGACTGGAAAAAGAATACAATAGGGGTAAATGAAGATGCTTTGCTCAATTTTTAGTTCTTTTTTCCACTTGGGGATTGGGACTTCTGTGGAACGTGAACCTTTGGTGCAATAGTTACAGAGAGAAGGAGAAAATGAAAAGGAGTCATCAAATGAGACTCAAGTTTGAGACTATGCCATATTCAGGGGTCAATGCCCAAGAACGGCAAAATAAAAGCAGCCGTTCTTAAATATGAAGCATGCACCAAACATCAACTTAAGTTTGAATTCTTAGCGCAGTATGGGAACAAGAGAATAATTGTCTTCAAGTGCTGGGTCCGCAGATATAGCCAATCATGTCATATAACAGATGAGTCTTGGATAAGCCTGCTTTTAGCTGTAAACACCTTATGACCTGACAGGTATACAGAAAACATAAGCTGTTTGGAGACTATAAATTACCAAGAAGAATTGCATTTGTTTCCAGTGCTTTTGTACAGAAAACAGCACTGTGCCATGCAGACATGGGTGCTTAATAAGCATATTCCCTTGACAGGAGTGAGATCAACTTTGTGCTTCAGGGATAAGTGAAATCTCAAACTAGAATGACTACAAATACCTCAACTAAGAACATTGCTAAGGAAAAATAAAATATCTGAACATTTAGGTTTTGCGTTTGAAGCTTGGGCAAGAGCCTAGGCCTCCTGTCTCCAAGGTCAGTGCATTTTCCACTATACTTGAATTGTGGGGTACAAAAGAGATGTTCTATTTTATGTCAGATATATCCTATCCTAAAATCTGAAACATGGAAAATTGGAAATGAAGTTTTACTTGTTTTTATTCTTCCTTAGAAGCTCTATTGTATCTATTTAGCAAATGCTATTGCCACAAGTTAGAGCTGGCTTCAGCATATACCTAACTCCGTCTGTTCTCAGGCCACTAGGTAGCACAGTAGATAGAATACTGGACATGGAATTCAAGTAGAGGCTCAGATACTTATTAGTTGTGGGATTCTGGGAAAATCACCTAACTTCTGCCTTAATTTCCTTGTCTAGACATAAAGATAATAATAGTATGTATCTTCCGGTATTGTGGTGAGGATAAAATATAATAAAATTTGCAAACCTTAGGTGGGTGTTACATAAATGCTATTATTATTGTTATTAGTATTATTGGTATTGGTATTATTAGTGTTATTAGAATAGAGAGTAGCTTATTATAACTTATTAGTAAAATAATAGATATGAAAGCACTTCAGAAAGTTAAAGACACTATACAAATATAAGGTATTACAATTATTTGCTCTTCTCAGATGGGAAGAGGGAAGGAATGGGGGTTACAAATGCTTACCTATTCTAAATTCTGACAAAGTATTCATCTTGAAAAAGATACATGGATATTTTAGGTCTTTTAAGTGAAAGAACTCAAAAAGATTAGCTCTGAGTTTTCTAGAATATTGCAATCCATAGACAAAAAGAAACAACCTAAGAAAAAATGAAGTCATATACCCATCCCTGATCTACTTATAATGTGCTTTCACTTTGACAGCTTATGATCACTGAGTTCTGTATTTTTTAGCTTTTTCTTTGTTTTCAGTTCCTTCCTTCAGTTCATATGTATATAACTGGAGTAAATGCAAGAAAGTCAAAGAAACAAGACAGTAGTAGTACGTCTTTGGTCTTGTTCTATATCCTGTTTCCATTTAAATATGGAGAATGGATATGATCAATCATGTTACCTACACTCTTTCTTGATGATCTCCCCCCTTCTATGGATTCAATTATTATCTCAATGTAAATAACTCACAAATCCATCTCTTCAGTTCTCATCCCTCTTCTGAACTCCAGCCCCTCATCACCAACTAATGGTTGTGTATCTCCCCTTGGATGTCTTATAATTGCTTCGTTCAACATTCCCCAAATGGGACTTATCATATTCCACAATAAACCTACTCTTTAGCTGAAACTCCCTATATCTGATATAAATATATATACATATATGTGTGTGTAAATACATGTGTATATGTATACATACATACATGTATGTACACACATATATGACAATGCTTTTAGTTGAGCTGTTCACAGCTACTCCTGTTTGAAATTTCATTTATTCCTACAGTGAAAAGTTGATCTAGCTAGCCACTGTCAAAGGAGTATGGTTATTAAGTACTCCTGTGTGCTTCCCAGTTGCCCTTGGAGTCATTCTTGGCTATTCATCCTCCATATCTATACTAATTCTTGTCCACTCTACTCCATGCCCTTTTCTCTATGAATCCCAGTTCATCATCACCTCTTGCCTGATAATTGCTTCTCAATGAGTCTTTCAGATTCTGGTCTCTCACCTGCCAAGTCCATCTTCCATATAGCTGCCAACATCATCTTTTGAAAATACAGGTCTGACCATGGCAAGGCCCAACTACTGAGTCTTTAGCAGCTTCTTATTTTTCTAGGATAAAATATAAACTTCTTAGCATCACATTAAAGGCTTTCCAGATTCATTCTATACTACTCCCCTTCATAAACTCGATGTTCTAGTCAGACTGAATCACAAGTTAGTCTTTGAACTTGAGACACCATCCACACAAAGCATGAGGTGTCCTTCATTGTTGATGAAGGAAATTTCCATGTCAGGAGTTCCCTACACAATTATATATGAGCCAAAATCAAAACAAAACAAAATTTTTAAAAAACAACAAATTAAGCACAACCTCCTTTTTTTGTGGTTGTTTAACTTAATCATTTAATTTCAACCCCAAATTTTGCTTACTTTACTGCTGCCTAAATTGATTATTCCTGCCCTGAGGTCCAACAAAATTGATATTACTCCCTTCTTTTAAATGTGCTAGCTATATTTCTTTCTCCTCATTGTCAAGTCAATGAGAATTTAAGTGTTTCCTCCATCCCAGATACTATGCTAAGTGTTGGGAATACATACACAAGCTCTGCCCTCAAGGAATTTACATTCTAATGGGGGGAGACAATTGAAAAATAGGGTGGGGAGGAGGGCAGTACCCCCTGAAGGGCATGGTGGCAAAGTCTGGCTAATGAAGGATGACTGGTCTGGACCTTTCCTCAAAAAGGAGGTTCTAGGAAAAACTCATCAATGGGAGAAGAAGTCTGTAGGAGTAGAGGGAAAAAGGCAGCTGAAGCATGATAACTTGTCTTATATCTATAAGATTTTTTCAAACTTTATCTTTGGGAGGGACATATAAGGCACACTCTTTTTCTTTAAATGATTGGATTTAAGATTTCTTAAAAAGACCATATTGGAGAGGTCGAGGAATTTTTTTTTCCATTTTGAGAATCTCACCAAAACAATTTAGCCTTGAATTGTCACCAATTTAGCCCTTGGTTATTTGATCCCAACCTTCCTGATTTTCCATTATTCCCCTTTTTACACCCTAGCTAAATTAGACTACTCATTTCTCCTCAAATGTGCCCTGCTTTTGTTCTTTCTTTTACCTGAAATGCCTTTATCCCAGTCTCCAACATTGGTAAATGTATGCCAGTATGATAGATTTGATGTTGGTATATATTTACCACATATGTCTCTTGTAAATCATTCCTTAGTTTCCAGGAATACCTATAATCATCAAATTAACACTAGCACTCTTGAAATGGTCGTGCCAATAATTGCCTTATGATTCCACTCATCATTTCTATGCCTTGCCAGTTCAAAACATCATTTCCTGGCCGTCACTGCCTTATACGTGTAGTCTCTCTTTATTAGAACATAAGCACTTCGGGAGGCAAGGACTGTCCTTCTATTCATATTTGTACGCCCAACGCTGAGCACAATGCCTGGAACATATTAAGCATTTAATCAATGCTTTTTCATTCATTCATTCAACTACTGCTTGACAAAGATGACAGTTCCAAATTCAATGATTTTATTCATTCAATTCCTACCAATAATTCAAGGTCCTACTTAGATTCTCTTTCTGATCTTCCTCAGTGAGTATACAGCTCTCATTCCTCTAAACTAATGTAGAACTTTGCTCTTGTTATACTGCCGTTTCTTTTTCCAGTTGATTAAGGCAAGAATTCATGTTTTCTGGACTCCAGGCCCAATGCTCTATGAGCCATTGAGCTGCCCCCAAAGCAAACAGAAATTAAGTGACTTGCTCAATGTCACACAGCTATTAAGTGTCTGAGTGCATATTTGAACTCAGATCTTCCTGACTCCAGGCCCTACTCTCTATCCACTGAACCATCTAGCTGCCTTGCCTGGCACATAGTAGGTGCTTAATAAATGTTGATTAGATTGGATTGGATTGGATATGAGTGCATATGTATGTTATTTCCCAGACAGATTATAAACTCATTGAGACCATGGAATGGTTTCACTTTTTTTTTTTTTGTATTTCCAGAGCCTAGTGTGGCGGCTGGCACACAGTAAGTGCTTACTGATTCACTTTACTTGTACAGTGTCTTGAACATTGTATACAATGTATACAAAGTTAAAACTAGAAATTTTGGCACCCCAAGAGGTCCAGATTGAGAAGAAGCTTACCTGATGTCTGGCCACAGCAGGGAGAACTCATATGCCATCTGGTAGCTTCCTTTTTTAATGCATAATTCTTGTTAACTAGGTACTAAGCTCAGTTGTTTATATGCTTCAAAATGAGTTCAAATGCTATTAGCAGCAAGTCCCTAGCTGCCCTGCCCTCCTCATGGCTCCACTCAGATTTTTGTTGAATGGATGGTTATATTTTTTTTCCCCAAAAAAGCATTATTCTCTGTCCTTGTTTCATCAACTAACTATGAATTCCACAGTCAAAGAAGAGGGGAAATCAATTTAAAATTGGACGTGACTACAGGCAGCAGTAGAACTGAAATCGTTTTTTTTACAGCCTCAGAATGAGGTGCCTGAGAGAGGGATGAGGTGTGAAGGATAACTAACCATTCACATTCTGTGTCCTCTCTTTTAGGAATACTATGCTACCAGAAAAGGCCTTTTGGAAAGACTGGAATTGTGATTCAGAGAAATTGTTACAGAGGTCAAGGTTTATTATATAAAATTAACTACTCGATTCAATGTATTTGTGAAAAGGGGTTCTTAGCAGTTCATGTGTTTCTGGCAGAGTGATGAAGTTTAGTGACGAGGAGCAAGATCTTTTAAGCAATCTTTTCATCGAAAAAGAAAGCCAACTTAAAAAAAAAACCTAGCAACAATGAAATACATGTCTTCTGTCTTTAGTGTTTAGAAATGAAAGAAGAAAAGCATTTTGTGTTGCTACTCTGAGAGATGATCTTACCAGCTTGGAGGTGCATTGTCTCTGGAGAATGCTTGGTTGCTCATCTTTTGAGACAAAAAAGGGGTCTACAATCCTAAAAGGTTTATAGAAGAGAGGCAAAACCTATAAACTATTTTGACATCACCTTTTATAGTTTTTCTCATTTGTAGCCAAAGATAGGTTACCTTTCTTGTTTCATGAAAGGAATTTTTCACATGATTCTTAGAGCCGAGCTGATTGGTGCCTTGATTCACTTATGTAAATTTTGTGCCTTTATGGTTTTAATAGGATTATGTCCAGAATCAGGCAAAAATTGTTGCTCAGAACAAAAAATGAAACCTGTCTTTCCTCCCTGTTGCTCTCAAGCTGGTACAGATACTGTTTGTACCAGTCTTCAGGCCTGAGGACTGATGTCTTGATAACATTCCCAAAATGAAAAAAAGGTCTTGACCTCACCATTCCTGTCACAGTAAAAGGGCGTGGCTTGTGTTATCCACCTCCCCCAACACAAAGTTTAGAAAAATCTGTCAGATGTAAGATAAGACAAGGAGAAAAAGAAATATAGCTAGCAGATTTACAGGAAGGTAGAGATACCAATTTTGTTGTACTTTGGACCAGGAATATTCAATTTAGGCAGCAGTCATGAATGCAAAATTTGGGTTTGAAATTCATCCTGAATGATTCACTTTGACAACCACAAAGAGAAATATAGTATCTACCTAATGCTTTACTAGTATTTTTAAACATGTCTTATTCCTTAGTTTAACCCTGTTTCATTTCCATTTGGAAAATCTAAATTATCTCCTCCTTCCAGACAATTTGACATAAGACTAAATCAGTGCGATGTCTCCATTTCATCTGGGAGACTCACTTAGAAGAATCTGATGAATGCAATGAAGTATATTCTCTCTCTCTCTCTCTCTCTCTCTCTCTCTCTCTCTCTCTCTCTCTCTCTTTCTCTGTGTCTGTGTGTGTGTCTCTGTATCTTTCTGTATTTTTCTCTCTGTCTCTCTTGGTCTCTGTCTGTCTCTCTGTCTCTCTGTATCTGTGTGTGTGTGTGTGTGTGTGTGTGTGTGAGAGAGAGAGAGAGAGAGAGAGAGAGAGAGAGAGAGAGAGAGTGAGAGTGTCTGTTGTTCTATCTCTGTCTATATGTTTAGTACAAAGAAGTGAATGGTGAGTGATATTATCACCACTATCTGACATTAATTTCCCCAAATTTTTGTCTTCTTTTTTCACACATTACCCGAATTAAGTTTTCAGCAATTCCATCTTATTCTTTACATTTCCACATCTTTACTTAAGCCATTTTAATTAATTTATTCATCTGTACAGTGATCACCATGCATCTGTTTTAGTTTCTCGCTAATGGAAATGTTAGAAAATATGTCTCCACCAGGACCCTAAATGACAGACAGTTCTTTAAAATTACATACAGTTTTGTTCCCCCAAAAGTGAAATAACAAATTAGATTTTGAAGGTCTCAGGATCTATAACTTTTATTTTGTTTGTTAAAAGTAAGATGAGTCATGCTGCTGATTGCTAACACCGATGTCTTTCTCATGATCTATTATGCCATTCACCAAAGTCAAGTACTTTGAAGAGTTTAAAGGACTGTGGTGTGAAGAGGGATTGGACTTGTTCTAATTGGCTGGAAAGGAGCCAACCAGGAGCAATGGATAGAAATTGCAAAGAGCCAATTTTAGGTTTAATGTCAGGAATAACTTTCTAACAACTAAAGTGTACAACAAAATGGAAAGGCTCACCTTGAGAGGTGGTGGAAGGGTCCCTCATCCAGAAACTGGATGAACACTTGTCAGTTTTGTTAGATATGGTGTGGGGGGAGTTCTTTTGTGGATGAGTTGACCACTGAGGTCACTTCTAACTTGTCACTTCTGTGATTCTATCATATTGAGACAGCAGTGACATACAGCTGGTTACAAACATCTGTTTCTTGAACATAATTTCTGTCTCTACTGATAATTAACCATTTTTGGATCTGCACCTTCTATCTCCTTGGAGTGTAAAACTTCTGTTGAGGAAACTCCTTTCATCAATGCAGATCTGCAGCTATATTGCAACTTATCTGCAAAACTTATCATTGTAGAGCATCGCTTAGAACACTGAAAGGTTAAATGACTTGTCCAGGATTGCTGAGCTCAGATGTTAGTGGTAAGACTTGAACATTTCTGAGTCAGAGGCCTATCTACCACTCTGGAAGGAACCACTGGGAATATTAAATAAAACCAGTCATCAAGAAAAAAGGGGAAGAGTTATGACAGAAAAGAAAGGGGAAAATGTTCAGAAAATAACAACTCCAAAATAAATATTAAAAACCAAAATTTCTAAAATCACTTTATTTTTAATTTTCTAATACTCTTAACAGTAATTAAGATTTTTAATAACCTCTGATTTATTTTTATATGTACAAAAGTATAAGTGATCAGTGTATAGAAAATATAAAGAGAAATTATCTGGACAAAGGAGCTCCTGGTTCGTTTTTGTTTTCTAATTCAAAACTCTAATTCAATGGATCTTACTAGGGATACTACTATAAGAATAGGGGAGTACGTACACTGAGTTAAGGACAGCTTCAGGATTCCACCAGGAACCCAGCAAAAAAGCTTTACTATGCCAAAAGGGCAACATCATAAGTACCCTTGCCCCAACAAAGGTGGGAGGGATGGGCTCTCAGCAACTTGAAGTCATGAGTTATTCCTTTGCCACATCATATGCTTTAATCCTGAGTCTGCTTTCCCTATGTATATACCGATAAAAGAATGAACCACAGATTTTGGGGTTGTATTTTTAGCTAATTGTTCTTACTGTATCACCTTAGTAAATGCTCCTTTCTAAAAGCTTATTAAGTCTAACTAATTGATATCAGCTGATAACCATGGGAAAGACTCATACCAAACCTGCCAGGCTCATAAGCTATGTTAGAGAACCATCCCAACACCCTCAGGGCTACCCTCTGCATCCTAATGGGTATGGCAGCTGTGCCCTAGGGACACAGCTTGCCAGTGGGAGTGGGAGTTGTCAGGGTGGGTCCAGAGTATTTGCTATGCTATTATGTGTTGAATACCACTAGATACTAGGAAGGATTCAAAGACGAAAAATGCAAAGCCTCAGCTCTCAGGAAACATGATCTGGTAGGGGAGATAAGACAAAAATAATGAGACAAAAATAATAACTGTAATACAAATTAGACTATGATAGACATATAAGAAAGTCATTATGAAATGTCAGAGGAAGAAGAATGTTCACCTAACTTGGGTAGAGGAGGAGCAGGAATCAGGGAAGGCTTCAAGAAGTAAGTGGTTATTTGAGCTAGACTTCTAGGGATTGATAGAAAGACTGGATTTAAATTTCAGGGATATATGGTGCCCAATAGCACTTAAAATTACATGTACATTTTGTATCTTCTAATGGAGACTACAAATTAAAATTTTAAGATAGATTTTTTAATCCTTCATTCTGTCTTTTAGATAGTTAAAAGATTTCAGGGCTGACTTTCACTGGTGAGAGAGGAGACACAGGCCAGCATTCAGTTAGTTTTGCAAATAGATGAAAACCTTCTGGCTGTCCACCACATTTATTTCATTATTTATTTTTAAACAGATCCCTTCACTTGCCATCCCTCAGGCTGCAAGAAGAATAAAAGTCATTCATGAAAACCTTTCCTGATTTCCAACTCAGAAGCTGGAAGTTGAAGCAGCCAGTTGTGTTTGGCCTAAGGCAGTCAGCTAGCAATTTGGGCACTTAACCAGAAGATTGGCTTGGCTGGATTGCCCTTTGGTTGGGCTGCTACTCACAGTAAACAGACTCAATTCATAACCTGAATCAATGAGCATGTTCTGAAATAATGGGAGGAAATGAAGAAATGACAGCCAGCACTTTTTTACACATACTAAATAAAAATAGTTTGTTTAGACTGAAAACCTTTGTGGTTTGGGAATAATTTACAAATTAACAAACAATTGCTAGCCAAATTGCCATATTCTAGATTATTTTATCAGTTATACAAGAAGAGACTTTAGAGAACTATGACTTAGGCTGGTATTTAATAATATGATTATTACTATGTGTGGCCTAAATGGTATGTTTAAGTTAAATAAAGCAAAGAGAAATGTATATGAAATCTATTTAAAATGTACAGTGGATTAAAAAAATCATTTACAAATATTGGACCTCTTTTTATATGGAAATGTACTTCTCTTGCTGATGTTTATGGTAATTCTCTCTACAACAGCATATACTGTACACACATAATGGTAATTTTAGAGTAGAAACATATCAATCACAATTTGTACATATAATTTTAGAAGACGTAGCATGCTGTACAGTGTCTCTAAGGAATGTGTTTGTTCTGCAAAGAAATGAAATGCAGTGCTACAATAAATGTTACTGAACAGAATGTCACTGTGTTACACCATCTACCACACCCTGGAGTTTGACTAGTATAAATCTGACACCGTTGAACCATTTGCTGTATTAAGACCGTATTCCAAAGGCTTCTTTTGCTTCAGAAGAATCAGCTTCTCAGTATCCTAGGCTAATAGTCTTCCTAAGCATGTCCAAATTTATCTTTGTGTCATGTCAGACCAAACTGTTCTGTTTCTACATGCTTTATTCTGAGCTATGGATTCGATGCACATCAAAGCCTCGTTATAATGCTGACATCAGGGCCCATGCCATGGAACTAACATCTGGGGCAGATGGGAGAGGGTAAGGTCTGTAGCATAAGGCTCGCTCAGTAACTAAAATCTCTTGGACAGGTTCCAAGACAGACCCGTGATATTAACTTTCCCTTAATGGTAGAAATTCTTGGAGCAAATTTCAAGAATATAGACATCCAATTTCAGTGGATAAGGAGCTCTGAATTACACAATTTTTTGGCTCCTAGTGTATAGAGGCAAAATAAAAAAGGAGGATGAGATTCAGATAAAGTGCTGTGAGGTATTTTTCCCCTTGGGATATAAGCTTATCCTCTGTAAGCCCATTGAAAACATCCTTACTACAATTCTATCAACAGACATAACTATATGGATCATATGTACCTCATCCTGCTCCCACATGACTGTGATCTCCTTGGCTAGGTCTTCATACTTTGAAAGTTTTCATTACATATTGTTTGAAGGTTATTAATAATTAGGCAATATCAATTATAACCTTTTTAAATTTTTTTATGAATTATTTTTGGGCAATTGTAAGCAAGAGTTCAGTCTGTGCTAATGGTCCAGTTCCATTAGGGTTTATTGGTTGAGTTGTGTAGGCTATTTAAGGACTGGATAAGGATTTACTGTCTATCAGTTCATGAAGAACAATGAAATTCTGAGTTAAAATTCTTGTCAGGTATTTGGTAGGTATTAGATGTTATAGTCTGTAGTGATGTGTTGCTCTATTGCTACTTCTTCAATCATCTACGTTGAATAATCTGCAATGATCACTAAGTTACTTTTGTTGAGTCATTTCAGTCATGTCCAACTCTTCATGACTCCATTTGGAGTTTTCCCAGTAAAGATACTGGAGTGGTTTGCCATTTCCTTCTCCAGCTCATTTTATGCAGGAGCAAACTGAGGCAAATAGGATTAAGTGACTTGCCCAGGGTTATACAGCTAGCAAGTGTCTAAGACAGAATTTGAATTTATGAAGACAAATCTTCCTAACTCCATGCCTGGCACTCTGTCCACTGTGCCACCTAGCTGCTCCTGAGAAAACTGAGGCACGGACATTAAGTGTCTTACCCAGGGTTACACATCTAGTAAGTGTCTGAGACAGGACTGAAATTCAGGTCTTCCCGACTACCAGTCCTGACCTGTATCCACCATGCTACCTTGCTGCCTGTCTAAGTGAGATGTGTCTTGAGATCTAGACTGTTATTTACAGAAACCTGCTTGTTGAACCATTGTATGGACTAGTACAGAGAAAATAAAGAAAAGAACATTTTACACACTGACCACAATAATATCTATAAAGGAAAATAAAAGACTAATTAGAATTCAGGTTATTGTAATGACTGATCTTGATAGCAGAGAAAATAAGTTTCTCCCTCCTCAGAAAGAGGTGGTAGACTACTGGTACAGAATACTATTTAAGCTCTTAGGTATGGTTATGTTTGGGTTTGTTTTGTTTAAATGTTTCACTCTGTTGCAAGGTAAAATTCTACAGAGGGGTGAAAGTTATTTGAAAGTGCCAATAATGTTTTTAAAAAAACCATAAAAAAGACAGACAGGTAGATAGATAAATTGCCTGTTCCCTTCTCGTGTCTTCACCCAGCATATAGAAATTATTCTCATAAAGTTTTTGTTGAGATGGTAAAATAAGCATGAAAGTTGACAGTTACTGTTTTTGTCTTGCTTTCTTTTTGGAAATACCATTAGAGAAGATATATTACTATCAGCGTTACTGCTGTACCCTAAGAACCAATGAGGCTTTCTGTCTCACTTGAAGTTGAAACCTCTAACTATTGCCTGTCTATCAGAGTGTGGGCTCCTTGAGAGCAAGGATTGTCTTGCTTTTCTAGTTATATCCCAGCATTTAGCACAGTGCTTTCTAGGTAGCAAGCACTTAACAAACACCTATTCTTTCCTTCATTCATAATAAAGACCAAGATTTTCCCAAACCTTTAATATCACTCCCTTCCTAATAATAACTTTAAATTTTTCAGTTCCTTCAAGAGTGTATCATGTTCAGAAGATATTCTTTTTCTGTATGTATACTCGAACTGGTCCAACTGATCTCCGTTTTCTTTTAAATCATTTATTCTTCTTACTGCGCACACTGGAGATTGTGATGATAAAATCTAAACATGGTGATCTCACTCCATTGATAGGGAAAAAGATTTATTATAGAAGTGTTTACAGATGTTTTCTTTTTCATCTGCTGGCCGCCCTCCTTCCAGTTTCAAGCTTAAATAAATGCCCTTAGGATGATTTTGCTTAGGTGGTCTCTTGCCAAGCTTTCTATCAACTTGTTTTCCCCTTCACTGCATCTAGCCTTTTTTATTAGGCATCACTTCTCATAACCTACCACCAGTTTCTTATATAAAATTCGTATCCTAAGACAATGTTGTTCTTGTCTACTATAACTTCTCTGTTGGGAAAAGTGATCTGATGTTTGCTAAGATGGATTCTAAGATCTTTTGGGCCTCCCCCTCATTTTGACACATTTGACACAAATGACTGACATATTGACTTATGCTATTTAAAATTTCCCTAGAAAAATTTCCTAATCTATACCAATGGCAGTTTTATTAATTTCCCATTTTTAGTGTCAATAACTTGTCTAAATAGTTTGGGTTGGAGTTACTTCAACTGCACATCATGTGTTCTTCACATTTTATTTTTCCCTAATTTGGCATTGGTTTTGACCTTTTTTTCTGATATGTTGATGTTCTAAATGTACAAACTCTTGATTCAGAAACGACTCCTCTATCAGTAAGTACTAGTAGTTACAAGTATGTTCAAATATAATCACTTTCATTTTTTGTGTTTTTATTTGGTGTTTACTATATCTAGAGCCTCCCAACTCTTCTCAAACAGAGTATTTATGAAGTTTCAGAGTAGTCTTGGGCCTCTCACTTTTTATTCCTGAATTATGTTTTCAAATTCATTTTTTGCCATCTTTTCCTATCCTTAGCTTTGTATTGATATCACCAAGAATTAAAGTGTATGTTCATTTTATTCAGAGGCTATTACTGAGTTCCTCATAGAATTTCTTTGCTCTATCCTCTTCTGAAATGGGTTATATTGGTGTATATAGTATAATTATGGCCACAGTGTTCTTTTTTTTGTGTGCAGATGCTTAAGAGAACTACAACACAAGAAAGCCAAGTATCCCCTGAACTTGTGTTTCTTGATGCTTTTGGAGACAAAATAAAACTACTTTTGTCTCTTTGAGGGGAATCTGTGAGCCATCCTACCATTTTACCTCATTACTCTTGTATTTTGGTTCATTTATGGCAAGAATGTCATGATTGACATGATTCATTTGCTCTGATAGGTTAATCCTTTGATTCTTAGATAAGGATCTCCCACTTAGAATATCACTAGTTCTGTTAATGTTAGAGAAATTTTAAAAAGTGTGTGATTAGAAGTACTTCCTATAATACTCTTTTCAACAACTCTACCATCTTTCCAGAAGCAGAAGGTGGCTATGCAGGAGCAAGAGCCAGATTTATTTTTTTCATTTCCTAGGTTGCAATGGCCCCAAACCTCATCACTAAGTGAACCGCCTCCTGGAAATGAGCTTTTCCATATTTAGCTGTGTTACTCTTAGGACAGCAGGCAAGGTCTGTCACTGGAATATTACGCAATGCCTTTTCTGCATTGTAAAATCTAGCATAGATTCCACTGACCCACCAAGAACCTAGGATCACTTCCACGGTACAAGAAAGGGGAGCACAACTCTGTGGAGAAAATTGCACTGTTTTTTAATGATTCCAAGTGTCTTATTAATGCCATTGGTGTCCTAACTATGCTATATGTCTTCCAATCAGACATTACCTTAGTTTCTGAAGTTGTAAGTCAACAAAAAGGACAAGGGAGAGACATATGAGTAGACTGTAGAATATTACCATTGGATTGCAATTCACATCAAGAATAGTGTAACAGATATCATAAAAAATATGTGTGTTTACACAAACACACACATATATATTGAAAGATATATGTATAGGTAAATATATGTACATATGTAAGTTACATTCTAATTATAAATATACATATGTATGTGTTTGGGAGAGAAGGTGGGATGGTTATATAGGGATATGTAGTAACGAGGGGATAATAGATCAGCTGCCCCTTTGTTTCATTGGTACCCACATGATTTGAGATCTGGAGGTAGCTGCCTCTTCCCAACAAAAAAAAAAACTGTAGTACAAAACAGTATACCATCATGGAGGTAGAAATACAGTGTTATATAAGAGCTAAGGGAGGAAAGATCATTATTGACTGGGAGGATCAAGAATGTCTTCTTGGAGCAGATGATATTTGACTTAGATATTCAATGCTTCAACGAAATAATACATTAATACATCAAGGACCTGTAATTTCAAGGATTTATGAATTTGTTGGTGTGGGAACTCCCTCTGCCATTAAAGGTTATAATTCTCTGAAACTTAAAGACTTAGAAAATATTCTGAGACTCAGAAAAGTTAGGTGATGCCCATGGTTGCACAATTAAGAGCTATCAGTGGGGGAATTTGAAGCCAAGTTTTCCAGACTCAGAGGATATTACTCTATCTACTCTGCCACACTTCCTGTCAATAAATTAGTAAAGAATAGAACAACCCATGTTAAAATAAAATAGGCACTAAGAAGTAGATCATAGATCACTGAGGTGGGATCATAGAATATGATCTGGAATGAAATTTAGAGATCAACTAGTCCCAACTCCTTGATTTACACATAAGAAAAAGGAAGCCCAGAGATAGAAAATGATTGGTCCAAGGATACAAACTAGGTTGAGTATAAAATGAGTATTTCAACCAGGTCTATTAAACCTTAAGCTAAGGTGATTGGGAGGCAAGAAATTGTAATCATTCAATCAACGAGCATTTACTAAGCACCTACTATTTACTAGGCACTGTACTAGTCACTGGGGATTCAAAGACAAAAATGAAGCATTCTTTGCTCTCAAAGAGCTTATTTTCTATCAGGATAAATAATTTGCACAATAAATATATGTGTGTGTACACATACATGTATATGCATGTATACATGAACACGTAAACTATCTATACAAATATAACTTGTACAAAATAAACACAAGGTGAGGGGAGCACACTGTCAGATAGGGGCATTAAAAAAAGTTTTAGGTGGAAGGTGGTACTTGCACTGATCTGTGAAGGAAATGAGGGATTCTAAGAAGCAGAAAGGAGGAGGGGGCTCATTCCAGGCATGGTGGACAGACAGCTCAAAAGCATGGATACAAGAGATAGAGTGCTGTATATAAATACCAGCAAGTCTGACTGTACCACACAGTATGATACATATAATAAGGCTGGAAAGGTAGTTTAGGGCTAGGTTGTGAAGGCCTTTAAAAGGTAACCAGAGGGGGCAGCTAGGTGGCACAGCAGATAGAGCACTGACCCTGGAGTCAAGAAGACCTGAGTTCAAATCTGAACTCCGACACATAATACTTACTAGCTGTGTGACCCTGGGCAAGTTCACATTGCTTAGCAAAAAAAAGAAAAAAGCTAACCAGAGCAGTTTATATTTGATCTTAAATGCAATAGGGAGCCACAGGTATTATTGAGTAGGACAGTAGCATGGTCAGACCTGTGCTTTAGGAAAATAATTTTGTCATTGATCATTCAACTCTTCCTTTTTATCTCTCACAATGGTATTTAACTCCCTGATGCCATTCAGGAAGCCCAAACATTAGAAGAAAACAACACACCCAAATTCAGATGGCCTGGGAGCTTTTGTGCAGGTAGGATCCACCTGATTAATTTCACCTCCATTACATAATGACTCAGGAAGAGGACAAAACATTGGGAGGACAACCTCTGTCTGGAGGTATTATACTCTCGGGACAAAAGCGGCTAACACCCAATAAAAACAATGTAAAGCCAAATACTAGATAGAGCTATAAGAGTAGTTATTTTCATGGTAATCTAATAGCAAAAATATTACTGTATCTTATTGGAGTTGTCTGTGTATATTATGATATGATACTTAGATGACAAGAGACATAAGAAATACAAACTAAAGAAATGGCAACTTCTTTAAGTTAAAAGGAAAGAAATACTATAGCATTGAAGCTCCTGCTCAGGAGAAGAGTATATTATTACTGAACACAAAGCTCTTTTGCACCGTAAGCCCACAATGGTGCAGGAGCATTAAATGAAGTCATTTTCTAGAGCAGGGTTTGATTATTTCTGGAGGGAAGTTATAGCTGGAGAGACTATTATTATCACTTACATGATTGGAGCTTCTGCAACATTTCATTGTTAACAGCAAGTACAGAGAGTAGCAGATTCAGAGTTCATTACAAGGAGAGTTGTTTTCCATTATGGAAATTCGTATTGACTTTGTGGTGGAGTTGGAACCAAATTGAAACCAAAGCTAGTCCAGGCATGACTTTCATCATAAAAAGGGCTAGAAGTTTGAATACAAATACTTTCTTGTTTTCCACTACTCAGAAAAAACCAGAGCTTTAGACCTTTGATGAATTCTATAACTGAGGCAGTATTCTCAGGGAAAAGAAAACATAGTCAGAGTAAGGCCTTACTTTCCAACTGCAGGGTCCAAATTTTGCATCTTTTGCATTTTGTTTGGCATTCTGATTCATTTATGTCGATTGGGTCTTTCTTTTTTCCCCTTTATTTTGACAGATTCATGTTTTCATTGGTATGAATACTCCTTCCACCAATACAAATCCTCATGCCTTCTCATCATGTGTCATTCCTGTTCAGCTATTCATTCCTTCGGGGGTTTCCATAAATTACCCAAAGAAAGTCCATCCAATACACCAGAGGGTACCACTCAGAATTTCTGTCTGTTGCCTCTCTGAGGCAACTAGATATTGAAGTGGATAGAACATTGCACCTGAAGTCAGGAAGACCTGAGTTCAAATCCAACTCCAAACACTTACTAGCTGTGTTACCCTGGGTAAGTCACTTAACTTGTTTGCCTCAGTTTCCCATTTTTAAAATGAGGACATAATAGCACCTACATCACAGGGTTCTTGTGAGGATCAAATTAGATACTTGCAAAGCATTTAGCATAGTGCCTGGCACATAGTAGATGCTTAATAATTTCTTGTCTCCTTCCTTTTCATTCTCACTATATGATTGACCAGCTTCTTTTTCCAGTCATATATGTTCTCAGTACTGTGTTTTACATCTTTTTTTCATGCAAGTCATCACTGGTATCAAGTGAAAACTTATTTTTTAAAGAACATGTCTTTCAATTTGCTTTCTGAATAAATAGCTATGATCCGTAGTTATATAAAACCACTGAGAGAATACTGGTATTGAAAAGATAGGCTTCTATAGCAACAAGTGGCTGGGATTATATAAAACCATGTCATGTGATCCAGCCTTGTTTCCTCCTATTTAACTGGAGGCTCAGCTCATTATTCACCTATAGTACCTGTCTAAGATAGACTTGAAATACTGACCTATCAGACAGTTTTTTTGAAATTGCAAGTCATAGAATATAAGAATTTTTCATCCAGTTTGTTTTTATAGTACAGACAGTGAGATCAATATATTTTTCATTAATTTGGATTCTACTGGAGAAGTTATATAGCATTCTTGTACTCAATACAATTACCATAAAGTCATATGCAAATAGGAGCATTTGGAAAAACTTCACAATCTACATAAAATCTTTTTATTGAAATACATCAAATAATGTCTCCCATCATACTTGGTGAACATATGTTTCATTGTTGCACTCAATATCAGTATTCAGTATCTCCAAAGTCACATATGCCATAGTTTGCGCAATTTTAATATGTTCATGTGAATCACCTCTAATGCTTAAAAAATAAGCATTTGGTAGAATGGGATCTTATAGCTCCTATAGCTCTCACTCATGTAATCATAAAGATGTGGCCAGGCAGAGAAATCACCTACAAAAACCCATGTTCTTATGTTCTCATCAAGGACATCCTTGATGAAAGCATAGATCAGTCTCAAAGATTTCAGTGAAAAGAAAGTTACTAATTTCTTCTTGGCGGACTTGTTTGTGTTTGTGTGTGTGTGTGTGTGTGTGTGTGTGTGTGTCTGTGTGTGTGTGTGGAGGGAATTAAAACATTATCTGTGGTCTTTTTCATAGGAAGGAAATCATTCCCTCTGTGAAATGTGCAAGTGCCTTTAAAATTTTCACTTCCTATACAGAGTTCTTCTGCACAATTTTGGTTAAATCCATCCACTTGTTCAAAGTTCTTTTTCTCAAATATCGCTGCCACTTATTAACATCCATTGAAACAAGTAGTAGTTCTAACTATTGTCTCAAAAAAAACCCAGCCCAGATCTTTAGAAAATATACTGGGCCATCTATTCTATTTCAATCTGTTTATTGCCTGGTTTCTACAATTGTTTCTGTGAGGTAATTTTTCCCATTGTTCTACATCTTCCCATGATCTTCCTATGTAATATTTTTCAAATAAGTTTGTACTTTATTTATTTATTTATTTTGGTGAGACAGTTGGGGTTAAGTGACTTGCCCAGGGTTACACAGCTAGTAAGTATCAAGTGTCTGAGGCTAGATTTGAACTCAGGTCCTCCTGACTCCAAGGCCAGAGCTCTATACACTTCCCGACCTAGCTACCCCATAAGTTTGTACTTTAGAGCAATGTTGCTTTTGACTGCCATGCCTCTCCACTTGGCAAAGAGATCAAGTACTTCCTGGAAGAACTAGTTTCTGGACTCTTCCAGCCTTCTCATCATAGCAACTGTTTGCATTTCTTAATATTCTCTTTAAAAAAAAATTGAGCCAATGACTTTTCCTTCTTCCATTTTTCTGAGTATTAAATTTACTTTAAAAGTTTAATTTGGAAATGCTATAATCCAATGTGGTTTCACCATCTCATTTTTCTTTATCCTTTCTTCTCAGTTGATACTTTACTCTAAATAGCACTTTCTTTTTATGTAGCACTTTAAAGTTTGCAAATCACTTTAAATATATTATCTCATTGGATTTGATCCTCACCGGGACCCTGTGAAGTAGGTACTATCATTAACCGCATTAACAGATGAGGAAATAGAGACTGAGCGAGGATAAGTACTGAGAAAGGACTTGCCCAGGGTCTTATACATAGTTGGTGTCTGAGGTAGGATTTGAACTCAGATGTTTCTGATTTCACAGCCAGCATTCTACCTACTTCATTGACTCTTGATGACCTAATTATACACTGATGAGTGATTCTAAAATGACTGATACAGTAATAATAGTAATTTCCTACCGAGATATAATTTCCCTTTTTATGTCATTTGATGCTCATTGTGTCTAGTACTTGAACACTGAAAAACATTACCAAATGTGCTGAGCTGAATGTAAAGTATCAGTTTAGATGTGTTTCTGAACTTCCAGCAATGTTTCTTTTTTTAAATTATTATTTCAGTTAACAAGTTTTTTATTTTTTCTCCTTCTCATTTCTTCCCTCCACCAATGGGGAAAAAAAATCTTTAAGTAAATATGCATAATCAATCAAAACAAATTCCCAAATTTCCTGTATCCAGAATGTGTATCTCATTTTCCCTTTTTAATACATCAACCATAACCTCTCCGTCAGGAGGTGAGTAGTATTCTTCATCATCATTCCTTTGGTATCAGAGTTGGTAGTCTTTCAACTCATTAGCCATGCGACAGAGCAACAACTATGTAATTATTGTTTGTAGATGCCTTAGTATTTAGTGACTTCAACATGAAAGTGTCATAGGAGAGGCTGTTAAAAATTATATCGGAAAATATGATTTGCCTTCAATAAAATAAATAATTCTATTGTGTATGTAATACACATATGGCTATTAGGCTAGGCATATTCTGATAATTAGGGCAATCATCAGGCTAGCAGACAAATCTTTTCACAGGGAAAGAGCAATATAGTCTAAGTCACTGGTCTTGAAACTTTTAAAAATTGTGTATCAAAGTATTTCTTTTAGCATATATTCCCTAAGTGTGTACATTTCTTGTTGTTGTTGTTTTTCAGTTGTTTTTCATTCATGTCTAATTCTTTGTGACCTTGTTTAGGGTTTTTTTGGCAAAGATTCTAGAGTAGTTTGCCATTTCCTTCTCCAGCTCGTTTTACAGATGAGGAAACTAAAGCAAATAGGGTTAAGTGACTCATTCAGGGTTACATAGCTATAAGTGTCAGAGGCTGGATTTGAACTCAGGAGGAGGAGGAGTCTTCCTGACTCTAAGCCTGGCATTCTATCCTCTGTGCCACCTAGTTGCTCCTCCATTTACTTATTGCTAAATTTCATATATGTATATATATATATTTCTATACTAATAATTATGTACATTATAAGACACATAAAAATAGAAACTAAATAAGGGTGATATAATGATAAAATAGTATTTGTTCCTGGAATCAGTATGAAGCTGCTAGTAGGTTAATAGAGTAGCAAAGTGATATGATCCAACATAAGGTTTAGAAAAATTACTTTGGCAGCTATGGAAAAGATAGATAAGAAAAGAAGAGAGTAGAGACAGGTAGACTATTGCAACAGTCCTTGCAAGAGGCAATGGGGGCTTGATGATGAATGCTAGGGTGATGGTTATGTGAGTAGAAAGAAGTGCGGAGATGTGAGAGATGCTATAGAAATAGGACTGATGAGATTTGACAACTGATTAGATCTATGGGGGGAAAGGAGAGTGATGAGTGGAAGTTGATATCAGGTTTGTGAACCCAGATAACTGAAAAGATGGTACACTCAACAGAAATAGGGAAGTTTGGAAGAAGGGTAGGTTGGAAGGTGAGTGGAGATAATATAATGAAATCGGAGATAGAACTAATAATACATAAATTGCTACTCACGACTTCACGTTATCCCACTCAAAATGAAAGGAATAGAGGGAGACTCATTTATCAGTCAATACCCTGTAGTGCAGAGCCTGCCCTTTGAGGAATGCCTAATGTAGCCATGAGGTGATCTGGAAGAATCAGGGAATGAGTATACTGGTTGTGTGTATGGAAATTTCCCAGTTGTACCCATGCAGCTGTTGTTGCAGATGCCTGGGTGGTGATTAGTTACAACTGTCGCAAGGGGCTTAAGCAAGGAGGTACAAGTTTGCTCAGGAAAGAGAAAGGGTAGAGTGGGAGAATATAGGTTGGTATGATTATGTTGGAAGTAAGCCCCACAAGTGTATATGTCAGGAAAGGTCAGATGCATTCCAACCTCCTCCTTACTAATTTGTTTGATCAAATACTCCTTGTATACAGGCCTGGGCCCTCCGGCGAAGGCAGGGCCCACTTTGGAGACCACTGATTTGTCAGCGAAAGTGTTTGTCATTTGTCATTTGTCATAAGAAAAGTAAACCAAAAGAAAGGCTGGGTCAAGAATCTGAGTCTCCAGAAAGACCATTATGCAAAGAGGCAAGTCAGAAGCGAGGTGAAAGTTTTAAGCAGGATATTTTCATGGGATCAGGAGAACCAAGGCTATCAGGTAATTAAGTGTCTGCTACTATCTTCCTCCTTGAGACTATGTGTTGTTCTCACTCATTTATGTGGTCAAAATAAAACAGGGATGTGAGCGGAGAGGGCAGCTATATGATGTACTGTGTACCCCATCTTGTCTTTTCTGATCTCTGAGATTGGACAGAGGAAAGACAGGAAGAAAAGAGAAAAGTAGAAGGGAAGAGAGTGGTGGTCAAAGTAAAAAAGAAGTCACTCCTATAGTTTGGCCTCTACTTTTTAAAAAAAATTTGTTTATTTATTTTTAGTTTTCAACATTCAGTTCCATAAGCTTTTGAGTTTTAAATTTTCTCCCTCTCCCTACTGGCATGCAATTTGCCTCTACTTGTGAAGCAGAGAAATGGGACCAACAACAGAGACATATATCTCTTGCCTGAAAACTGTCTGAAATGAGCAGCTAGACTGTGGATATGGAGAAAAGAAATAAGGAAAGAATGACAGGCAGCAGGAGCAAGGAAGAGAGAGAAAATGTAAACACAACATGGCGGATGGTGTGGTGGGTGAGAAGAAGCTGGGCATGGGCTTCAGAGAAGGCAGCTACTGGATTACTTCATCATTACTCTTCCTAGAGTTTGAGAACCTTACTCCCTCCAACAAGGAACAAAACATACCTGAAAAGAAAGTTTGTGGAGGCCTGACAAAATGCCATTGTTCTAAATCCTATTTTAAACTTTGCGCTAAACAAACCCTGTAAATTCTCTGGTTTTGAATTTCTGCCAGATGAGCAAGGCAAAATAATCTGCCTCTTGTACTGACTTCTTGACCTGCTTCATCCAATCCTACCACCTTAAGTGGAAGAGGAATTACAGACTATTTTCCCTCCCAAACTGTTACCCATATTCTCATCATCCCTTCTCTTTCCAAGACTCACTCCAACCTGGCTCATTCATCTTGACTATTCTCTTTGGAACACTTGCTCTCCTCTCAGCAAACACCCTCATACCCTTGAAATTTTCATTGAATATTCTTTCCAACTTATTTCTTTGACTGAAATCTTGATCTCCCTTAAGAGCATCATATCCTTCGTAATATTCTTCACAAATAAACTTCTTCTAAGGCTGTTCATTCTAAACCACAGGGCCAGAAGAAGAGGTGAGGGAGTTTCTCCTTAATCAGATTTCCTTAGATCCTTTTGGAAGAATGGGGGGGAGGGAATTATTCTTTTCCCTCAGAAATTAATTAATTTTTCTTTGTCATGGAATAGTTGTTTACAGAGCTTTGTAATCTATTTAAAGATTTAATACTGATCCTTCCTTCCAGTTTTAGAATCCTCTCTTTTCACATACTACTTGTGCTTTGGATTTTTGTTGGTTTTCTTCCTATTGAAATCTTTGGTGCTTAGTTTTTTTCCTTTTATATTCCCTTATCACTCATTTTGTGACACCATTCTCTCTTTGTTGGTGGATACACTCCCAAGGATGGATGGCAAAGCTGCTTTAGCCTTCTTCCATGATAGATGATTTAGAGTTCACCATCCTGAATCCCTTTCCAGGATAGTTTTGGCAAAGGGAGGGAGGGAAGAGAAGACAGGGGTTTTAGCCCTCTTTCATTCATTTAATCCTAATGCAGTTGTACTTGCTGAGTCCCTTCCTCCTAGTTCCTTGTTGGTTCTCTTCTGTTTCTTTCTCTGGCTGGGATAGGTTAGTATATATGTTTCTTTTTGTAGGGTGGTAGAGGGTGGGGAGAATGTTCCAGGGAGAGTCTCTGCACCTTTGGGGACCTCTAACTTAGGCAGAAGGCAGCATACTTTAATCTCATTTCTCATTTAAATAGGCTTAGTAAGTATCTGGTATTTATTATGGGGGTGTGTAGAGAACGAAGTGTTCTCACAGAGTTTTTGTAGCAAAAACATCAATGTTAATATCAATGCTAAACATAAGCTTGTGATATGGGTCAGTTCGTCAGTTTGAATATCCCTACCAGGAATACGGAGGCTAGTTAAGTAATGTTGAGTGGGCATTTTAAGGATAAACATTCTCTAGAGTTCATGCATAAGAATTTTACCTTGCAAGCATTCTTTCTTTTTTGGTCCTGTGGATTCAGATGTAATCAAATGCCCTGTATAAATAGGGTACACAATTCCTCTTGGGGAGGGGAAAGATAAGTGTTACTGAGGTCTGAGCAAAGTGTCTAGTCTGCCATATTGTTTGTCTCAGTGATCCCTCTGTGTTTCTTGTTTGTTGCCTATCAAAAAGCATTTGAGTCAGCACAATAAAAGGCAGCTTTAGAGGCTCTCCATCAGCAATGTCTCCCATTCATATGTTAAAATGATACAAGATTCTTTGATAAATGCAACCACAGAGATAACCTTATTCCCTGATCCCAGGTATAAATATCATTTCAGGCATAAAGCATGGAAAAGTGCTCACCAGATGTGTCTGTCATGTAATTGAGGCTGACTTGGGTAAAGCCCAAATGGAAGAGGGATTCCCTTATAAATGGTACCATTCTCCAGATTCTCTTGATTGTCAGTGTGATTATGCTGAATGAATTGAGCCAAAAGTATCGAGGTCTCTTCAATGAGATTCATAGCAACTCAAAAGAAATTAGCCTAGCAATCCACAGAAAGAAAACCACACACATGAAGAATGCCTATTGCACAGATTATGATATATAGCAGAAGTCCAATGAATTACCATTCAGCACATATATCTTGTGTATTTATATTTATTTATATTTCCCTAAATTTCATAAAAATCATTTTAGTGAGGGCAAAAAGGTTTTTACACCATTAATAAAATCCTTTCAAGACATTATTTCATATTTATCTCATCCTTTATAATTTCTGTTTATACATATGTGTGTGTGTGTATACACTTAAACACACACATACGCACACACAATGAGTTGGGGTCAGAATTGACTAGGATAAAGAAATTAGGATATGTAACATATAAGAAACTGTGCAGCCCTTTCAGTGATGCCAAGTTTCTCACTACTGTACAAACACATTGTTGCTGCTGTTTTTGTTATTGTTGCTGCTGCTGTTTTTCATATCGAGCATCTCAGTGATGCTCTGTGACTATAAACTATTTCAAATGGCAATTGAAAGAAGTATGGTGTGTGTAGGTTTTATTACATTAATTAAGAAGAGGTATAAGAAAATATATCTAGAATGTTTTAAAAAGGTATACTGGTCATGTCCTGAGAATGACTGTTGGACAGGTCGATATCATGTCCGCAATGTAATAAATAACCTAAAGGAAGGCTTCTAGTGCATTGAATTGGCTCCTTATGGAAAATCTGTGAAAGAGGATGGACAATATTCACAAAGGATAAGAAGGTATCTTAGTTTCACTAAGAGCTGAGAAAACAAACTCATAAATACAGGACGAAGGAGGCAGGTTTAAGCAATAGTTTGTCTTACCCCCATATTTCTTTCCTGCCTCTTTGTCTAATTACTTCCTCTCCCAAATTCTGTGATCCAGCCAAACTGGCTCTGTCTCTCTTTTCTTTACTCTCAGCCTTCCATCTCCCATCTTCATGACTCTGCACTGTTCATCCCCCTTGCTAAACATATACACCTTTCTCAACTTCACCTCATAGAACCCTCTCTTCCTTCAAGACAAAATACAAGGACCACCTTCTGCATGAAACCTTTCCTGATCCTTCTGAATACTATGGGTTCTTCTCAAACTACCTTGCATTTAAATAGTTTATATTTGTTTGTTTTTTATTCTATTTACATTTATTCTGTATCTGTCCTTGTTGTCTTCTCCATTAAGAATAAGCTCTTTGTGAGTAAGGATTATTTCATCTATTGTATTTGTATCCTGAGCACCTAGCACAGTGAAAAAGGTAGGCAGGGACTGTCTTTTGCCTTTTTCTTTTTAAATTCCCAGTGCCTAACACAATGCCTGGCATGTAGTAGATGCTTAATAAATATTTATTGATTAAATGATAATTCTGACATACTCTAACCTAGTCAGACCATATCTTGAGTATTATGCTCAGTTCTGGGTATCACAGTTTAGGAAGGACATTTTTTAACATGAGGGCAGAAATGGGCAACTAGAATGGGGAAAATACTCAAGTCTGTATTGTGTGAAGATTGGTTGAAAATTTGTTGTTGTTTTAGCCTGGAATACAGAGGCTGTCTTCAAGCACTTAAAAGATGTCATATAGAAGAAAGAGGAGATTAGTTTTGTTTGGCCTCAGAGGGCAGAACTACAGCAATTAGTGGAAATTTTTAAAAAATACATATATATACATATATATATAATATTATAAGGAAATACTTCCTAATAATTAACATTATTCAAAAATAAAGTGTGCTGCTTTGGGAAATGATGGGTTCCTCTTGCAGGTCTTAAAGCAAAGGCTGGATGGTCACGTTGGTTGTCATAGTAGAGACAGCAGGTAAGGACTCGACTCATGATTTCATTGATATAGTAAACTCTTAGATATGGGAACTCTCTTTCCCCAAAGCAGGGTGGCATCTTTTCCATAATTTTCATTCTTATAGAGTCGCCTAGAGCAATAAAGGGTTAACTGCCTTGCCCAGGGTAACAACTAGTACGTGTCAGAGGGGAGATTTAAATTCAGATGTCTCTTACTCCGAGGTCAGTTCCCTACACCACACTGTCTCTCTTGTGTTATAGTAGGGATTTTTTTTGCCCTGTCTCTAGGTTGCTGAAAATGATGTAAATGTGTTGCTTACTACAATTTACTGGAGATGAGAATAGCTCTGAAAGAGCCATCTTCATCACAAATAGGTTGGCCAACCTGCTGTTGGCTATGTTAGAAAACCTGGGAAATCCATCTCTATTTTCAGAGGAAGATGAGTATATATAAGTGGTTTCCTGAAAGCAGTATCTACAATTCTATCCATTGAACATGGAAAATTACTGAGAACAGAGAAAGATCATTCCATTGTCTTTAAATTCCATTGTCTTCTTTTTTCCTTCATTGGTGGCTATGGCTACAGCCAGCACACATGCCTGACTTGCTTCTGAGTTTAAAAATGAATTGTATGAGAAAAACATGCAGCCATCTCCCAAATGGTGCCATTTCAGCAGCATCAGTATTTGCACATCTTTTAAATCTTCTACAGGGTTACCCCTTATAGTTACGTAGGAGCTCTACTGATGCACAGGCACAACGTTCTTCCCACGTGTTTTCAAATAATTGAAAATTCCTCAGTCTCAAATTTTAAGGCATTATCAATGGAGTAATTCTACTGTAGTTATCTAGAGCAATGGTCTCTAAAGTTTCCTTCTGGATAGCCAATTTATAGTCTTGTTTATTGCCATTCGGTCAGCAAATATTTATTAAGCACCTACTGTGTGCCTAAGCTAACTTCTGAGAATACAGAGAAAGGCACAAACAACCCCTGCTGTCTAGGAGTTCACATTCTAAAGGAGAAGGCAGGGTCCAAATAAGCATATATTTAGTTAAAAGAGAGGTGATCCCTGAGAGGAGGCACTATAGAGGTGGGGGGTGGGGGAGAAATAAGACTTGGAAAGGCCTCATGCAGAAGGTAGAATTTGAGCTAAATCTTTCCAACACAATTATAGTATTATCATTGTAGTGTAATCCCGCCATGATTCTACCAGGATCCTACTGCCAGTCTCCTATTGTTTGTAGTTGTTCACCCTGAGATTATAAGCTGTCCTCAATTTAAGCAACTACAGGAGTTGTGCAGGCAACATTCCCCAAGCCAACCTCCCAGACCCTGCCCTGCCTGCCACAAGCATTCCTTGGCAGGTGAGCTTCAGGGCAGTGGCTGGTGAGCAAAATACACCTCACTTCCATTTTTTCCAGGGGGGAAGAATGAAAACCACAGAATGAGCAGCCATGAATGGCATACAATCTGCAACACAGATCTTGTTATATCATCCTTCTCCTCAAACATCTTTCAGACATCTATTTTTGTCAAAGTATCATCATCTTTTCAGTCTCTCAAGTTCTCATCTTCTTATGCTTGGCTTCTGACTCAACTGAAAATGCTCTCTTCAAAGTTAGCAATGAGCTATCTCTTGATCGTCAGAGTTGATGGTCTTTTCTCAATCCTCATCCTTTTTGACCTCTCAGCAGCCTTGGGCCTCCCTCTCCTTCTGGATTATTATGTTAAAAATGATGTAAATGTGTCACCTATAAAAGCTCTCATTTCTGTACTCCTTACAAATTGAAAACCTAATTTTTGACCTGACCAAAAGTCTCCCAAACAAAAAAAAAAGTCAATATAATTTAAACTTATTTGTTAAAAATCGTTTTTAAAAGCAGCAGCTTTTAATTTGTTTATAAGAATACCTATTGACTTTTAGGGAGCATGGAAAGATGATATCCAAATTTCACCAAAACTCTTTGCATAATGAGTGTATGGGATTGAAAAACGAATTGTCGTGATTTAACAAGTACAGCCGTTGATGAACTTCTTCCACGATGATCTATCTTTGCAAGGTATCTTTTTCAGTTAAGTCAGTCATTAAAACTAAGTATTGAAATAAACTGATTTTAGAATAGACTGTCAAATTTCTCTGTCATAAATGGTTAAAATTAAGATTTTCACAAATAGAATTCATTCAATCTCATTTCTCTCAATAGAATATCATTATTCATACTTTTGCATTATATCATATAAAGATAAAATATTTTAGTGAGGGCAAAAAATTTTATACTATTAAAATATTTTCAAAATACTGTTTCATATTTATCTCATCCTTTAAAATTTCTATTTTGTGTATATTTAAAGTTATATAACTATTAGCATAGTAGTATGTATGTGTATATATGTATTATATATGATTTTTATAAAATATACATATATGGAGGAGGTGTGCTCACAACTTTTTTTCTAATGATAGGGGTGCAATGTCAAAAAAATTTTGAGACTACCAAAAATCTCAAGTCTTGTAAGATCTATTTTGTAGATAATCTTTGTTTCACAGTTTTAAATTGTTTATGTTTACCTACCTCTTTCTGCCTCTTTCTGAATTTACAGAAGGTAGGTGGTATCTTAACTCCTTTGTCATGATTCTTCAGGCCTTAGTGTTTTTATTTGTGTTACAAAGCTTAATCCTGACCAGGCTATTCTTTGAGGTTGAGGACCTAGTTGATATCTGCTGATTCTTGCTGTTTATCATATTAAAAGCCTGCAACCAAATTCACTCTAAAGGACCTCAGCTAAGACTATCAGTCTCTGATCGAGCCTAAGCATCTCCCAGTTAGGGAATGTCCTGAGAACATTTGTCATGCCACAAATCCTAGTATTCAAGAATCCTGGAGCCTGGGGAAAACCATGTGGAAATGGTAATGCTGACCTGTTAGTGTTTAGCATAGCAATATCTTTCATCTTTCAGTTTCAACACTTGAAAGGAATGTTGGTCTAACTAAAATGTGGTGTACAACTAAAGTTTGGATCCAGAGATTATTGATGTTGTGACTAACCCCTGTGTGACCCTTTGGCAAAGCACTTTATTCTCCGATTACTCTTTTATCCTTAATCTGTAAAATTGAGAGGATTGCTTAAATTCCCATCCCTGGATGTCTTAAAGCAAAAGCTAATTGACCATTTGTCAGGATGTTATAGAGAAGATTTGTACTTCCAGGAGAAAGTTGTACTAGATGACCTCTGAATGACCTTCCTCTTCCTAAATACTACGATTCTATGAATAAAGAGATGAATGAATTGGACAGTGAGCTAAACTACTAGGTGACTGAACTACAAGGTGCCCTCCAAAGTCCTTTGAAAATTGTGACTCTACTAAAACAGCAACAGATGTAGCAACAAATCTTTTTATGGGGGCAGCTAGGTGGCACAGTGGATAGAGCACCGCCCTGAAGTTAGGAAGACCTGAGTTCAAATCTGGCCTCAGACCAAACACTTGGCACTTACTAGCTGTGTTACCCTGGGCAAGTCACTTAACCCCAATTGCCAAAAAAAAAAAAGATAAAAAAATCCTTTTATGGTACAGCATGTTAACTGTTTTCGTACTCGATTTAATTGAAGTTTTGGGGACATTTATTTATTTAAAAAATGAATAGGTTCCATTTCGGCCTGTCTCCCCATGTTCTGCATTCCAAATGAGACAGATTCTGGATACACTTAGTTGAATATGCCATAAGCACTTTTAAATCCCAATCTTGTTGACCATGGGGCAAGTGGGGTAAAATTCGTCAAACCCAATGAGGAAATTGGTGACTGTGTGTTTATCTATCTGGCACAGTAGTGTCTGTATGTGAAATACCCTAGCTCTCAGAGCATGCCTGCTGTCAGAATCTATTGACAACACTCTTAATCACTGAGTTCTCTGAATTTCGCTGCTTCATTCCTTCTCTCTGGTATTTTTAACATATCTTGCTCCTGCTTTCAACTCATCCACAAAGCTGTCAATTTTCTGATATGCACCTCTTTCTCTGTATGTCTACATTTCTGATGGTAAGCTGATAACTCAAATGAAATATAGCTAGCATCCTAGTCTAAGAGAGTGCTTTCAACTTAACCAGCCCAGTTTTATAAATTTTTTAGTTGTCAAAAATTTTTGGTTTCTATATTGTAATTAACATTGCCAGTTGCTAGAGGACAAAATGAATGACTTTTGGAAGGGAAAAAGTCTTAGAACTTTTGATTTATAAACCAGGTAATTTAGAATTTTTTCATGAGATTACACTATGCTCACAAATTGTCTTTCTTATCATCCATTGGTTAGGTACCTGGACACCCAGAAGAAGGACTTTACTTTTCTATTTCTCCTCTATGATATCATCTAATTCCAAAGGCCACTTTTCTGAAACAATGATCACTCTTCTTTTTTTTTTTTTTCAGGTGAGGCAATTGGGGTTAAGTGACTTGCCCAGAGTCACACAGCTAGTTAAGTGTTGTGTGTCTGAGGCCAGATTTGAACTCAGGTCCTCCTGACTCCAGGGCTGGTGCTCTATACACTACGCCACCTAGCTGCCCCCAGTGATCACTCTTCTCCCATAGAAAAAGGAATCTTTACCTCATTGATCCTATTGTTAAGAGTTATTACCAGTTTGAGTTTTACCTGGTCAATATGGTGAACTTCCCACCTCCCTTAGCCTTCTCTCCCCTCTGATTGGAGGGCTGGAGGGTGGAGCACTTAATTCCTCCCAAAGCTTTCCTTTAGAGAAGGCTGGAACTGGACTCTGTGGCCAACTCCCCACTTTCCATCTGTATCTCTGCTTGGTTTCAACTCCACAGAATAGGATGCCCCCATGTGTCTACCACTCTCCGTTTCTAGCTTCCTTTTGTGTTGTCTTCCCCCATTAGAGTATAAGCTCCTTGAAAGCAGGGTGTATATATTTTTTTTCTTATTTGTATCCCCAGTGCTTAGCCCAATGTTTGACTCATAGGTAGGTAGGTGCTTAATAAGTGTTTACTGAATTGACCTGAATGGAATCGAATTGACTCTACAACAAATAAGGGTAATAATTTTAGATTAAGAGTCAGGAAATCTGGATTCTAGCCCTGGCTTTGCCATCTCAGTTGTCTGATCTTGGGCAAATTACTTCATATCTCTAGCAATCAATTTCCTCCTCTGTAAAATGAGAGAGTTGGTTTAAATGATCCCTAAAGTTCCTTCCTTTTCTCAAGTTCTATGATCCTTTGATTGCCCAGGAAGACTCTGACTTCAGGATATTATTGGAACCTCTTCAAAAGTAGACATATAACTAATCTCAAGCTTCATCCATGTATCATCCATAAATATTCCAGGGAAGTATAAGAGAAAGTAATATATCTAATGTCATTCAATTATGACTCTGGTCTTAAATTTACTTATAGAAACATTACTTGTCATAAATACTTACGGAAGGAGACAGTTAAAAAAAAAAGAAAGCAACTGCTCTTGATAAATTCAGGTCTTCTTGACTAATATATGTGATAGCTGAGCCATTATCAATGATTTTTGAAAGACTTTGGAGAATGGAAGAGGTGCCATAGGACTGAAAAAGGGAAAATGTCCTAATTTTCATACAAAAAAAAAAAAAAGAGGAGACTGCAAGCTATAGATAGTGACTTTGACTTCATCTCTTGGGGAAAATTCTAAAACCTATTATTAATGTGATGGTTAGTGATCATCTAGTGAAGAATTTGTGACTTAATTAACAATTTGTGGAAGTAGTCAATGTTGGGGAGGTTATGGAAAGACTAATGTGTTGTTGGTGAAGCTGTGAATTGATATAATTATTCTGGAAAGCAATTTTGAATTATGCGAAATGCCAGACCCTTTGATTTAGAGATCCCACTGCTAGCATATATCCCCAAGGAAGTCATTGACCAAAAGAAAGCCTCCACATAAATCAAACTATTTATAGCAGCACTTTTTGTGGTAGCAAAGAATAGGAAACAAAAGTAGATGGTTAAACAAATTATGGTACATAAATGCAATGGAATATTACTGTGCTGTAAGAAACAATTAATATGATGAATACAAAGAAGTACGGAAAGACTTACAGAACTGATGCAAAATGAAGCAAACACAGGCAAAAAATCAACATGCACAATAATTGCAACGTAAATAACAACCCCAAATGTGAAACTGAATGTTATAAATGTTATAAAGAACAAACCTGGCCCCAAAGAAGAGATATGAAAAGATACTTCCCTTTTCCTTTGCAGAGTTTGGGGTCTACAAGTGTGAAACATTGCAATCAGATTTTTTTTTGATATGTTGATTGGCTTCGCTTACTATTTTTCTCCTCTTCTGTTTAAAAAAAATTCTTTTGTTTTTTAAAGCAAAGTATTGTTCTTTGCGAGGAGGTGAGGGGAAGTATACAGGAGGAAATCTAGGTGGTATAAAAACATGAAATTTCAATAAAATATATTTTAAAATAAAAGAATAGATCAAGCAAGGATAAATCTTATGGGGGGGGGTAGGGCCAGTAGGCTAGATCAGGGGAATGGCATAGACATAATTTACCTAGGTTTTAGCAAGACATCTCACAAATTCTCTCATACTATTCTTTTGGAGAAAATGCAGAGCTATAAGCTAGTTGGGAGTACAATTATTTGTTTGGGCCTGGTTAAATAGCCTGATGCAATGAATAGTAATTGATGGGCTGACATCTTCTTGAAAGATGTGTCCTCTGGAGGGCCCAAATATATGTGCTTGGTCCTGAACTATTGAATATTTTTTATCAATGACTCAGATAAAGACATAGATAGTATTTTATTCAATTTGCTGAGAGCAAGGAAGAGGGAAGGAAGACTATCTAACATAATTGATGACACAATCATGGTCCAAAAAGACTTTGACAAGGTAGAACACTGAGCCAGACTGAATACTATTTAACTTAACTGGGATAAGTGTACATCTTGTACTTGGGTTCAAAAAATCAACTTCACTGCATGATCAATGATTCAAGTTGATATGAAAATTAAAAGGGCTAAATAAAAATGTAGGATAAGTAAAGTAAGATGGAGAAGGAAATAGCAAAACACTCCAGCATCTTTGCTGAGAAAACCTCTAATAGGATCACAAAGGGACAGACATGACTAAACTACAACAATAAAAGTGAGGTGGAGTGCTTAAAGGGCTAGTCATATAGTTATTTGCCCATATCTGAGACATTGTATTAATTCTATAAATTACATTTTAAGAAGGATCTTGAAGCTGGAGAGAAATCAGAGGAAGATAATCAGGATGGCAAAGGACCTTGAGATCACATCACATAATTATTGGCTGAGGAATAGGGAATATTTTATGGTAGCTATGTTCAAGTGTGTGAACGATCATCATGTGGAAATGGGTTTAAGTCTGTTCTGCTCAACCCCAGAGAGCAAAACCAGGAGTAATGAGTAAAAGTTCAGAAAGGCAAATTTCAACAATACTAGGGGAAAAAAAACTTTCTAAGAGTTAGAGGTATCCACTTCTGGGAGCCAAGATGGCAGAGTAAGTGTGAATTGCTGTAACTTTTCTATATTCACCTCCAAATAACCATAAAATTGTACCCCAAAACAAATTCTGGAACAACAGAACCAGCAAAAAAACAAGGTGAAACAAGCTTTTAGCCTAAGAAACTTGGAAGATCAGAAAGAAAAAAAGGCCCATCTCACTCCGGGGAAAGGAGAGTGCAGTCCAAAATATGAAGCATCCCAGCAAGCCAGGAGCAAGCCCCACCTCAGCAAACCAGTGGGAGATCCTGAGCCCCAGTGTGATGGAGCAGGCAAACACCAATACGAGGGCACCCTACATGCCTTAGAATAGCTAGGGGAACCAGCAGACTTCAGCTCTGAGAACCACCAGGTTCTTCAGCATAGCCCTGGGCCAACAGATATCCTTCAGTGGCCAGATCTCCATGCACTTCAACGCAGCCCCAGGGAAATGCAGAAACACCCCTACTGGGATTCAGCACATGTGAGATACCACCACTAGTACACCAGCTCAGTACCAGACTCCTATGGCCTCCAGCAGCACCAGTCAACCCCTGCCCCACCCCCTCAGCACAGCACCAGACATAAGGGTCCCCTAGGAGCCACAGGGCAACATTAGCATAGCAACAGTAGATGCTGCAGCCACTGGCACAGGAAACCTGAGACAGTGCCCCTTCTACTCCAGATGCAGAGCTCAAACTTAAAAGAAAGGAAAAAGGCCAAGCATTAGAGGTATCCAAAAGTGGAGTGGGCTACTGGTTATATTAATAGAGGGGATATTTGTTCAGGTATTGGTTAGACCTGATAGTTTCTGAAGCCCCTTCCAAGTCATATTGTGTGATTTTGTGTATTTCTATAATGTTTCACTTTATAGATGTGGAAACCGGAGCTCAGAAAAATTGCATGATTTGTTTAAGACCACATAGCTAATAAATGTCAGATACAGGTTTCTTGGTTCCCAATTAAATATTTTTCCCCACTATGTCACATTTTAAAATCTGAACTCTTCAACTATTCTATTATTAAGTATACAGTGAACCTACTGTATGCTTAGCCCTGTCCTTATTTTTCCTCCACATATTCAGCAACCCAATGACACTGACCTTCCTATGTTCCTTGCACAAAACACTATCTTCCAACTTTATAAGAGTTTTCACTGGCTCCCTACCATGTCTGGAACACTCTCCTTCCTCATATCCGCCTCCTGACTTCCCTGGGTTCCTTCAAGTCTCAACTAAAACCTCACCTTCTGCAATCAACCTTTTCCAGTCCTCCTCAGCTTCAGTGCCTCCCTCTGAGACTGTCTTCGGTTTAGCCTGTGGATGTCTTGTTTATATGTAGTTGTTTACATGTCATCTACCCCATTTGACTGCAGATTCTTTACAGGCAGGGGCTGGGATTTGGGGTTTTGTTTTTGTTTTGCTTTTTTTTGTATCCCCATCACATAGCACAGTGCCTGACACATAGTAAGCACTTTACAAACTCTGGTTAACTGACTGACATCATTCCTGCCCATGAAGAGCTTACAAACTAATGAATGAGTTTGGAACACTGACCCTGAGGTCCTAGAATATGGTTTTAAATCTTACCTATTATTCACATATGTGTACATGTATGTACTCATGTATGTATATATGCATGTGTGTATATGTATATGTATTGGCATGCATGTGTATACATGTAGATGTACAACCATATATACATGTACATATACATATGTGTATAGAAACATCTGTGTATGTATATATACACACAATATCTTATATATAAAATATATAGATGTTGATGTAATATATAGGTAGTTATATAGATGTATATGTATATATATTAAATATAGCTATTTAATATATCTTATATCATATAAGCTTGGGCAAATAACTTAACCTCCCTGGGTCTCAGTTTCTTGGCTGCAAAGTGAGAGGACTAGATATTTTTGAGGTCCCTTTTAGATCTCAGTCTAGGATCCTGTTTTTCTAAAACCTGGCGTATTCCATAGCACTTTAAAGTTTGCAAAACACATTACATATGGTGTCTCATTTGAGCCTCAAATGTGATGTGGCACCGCAAGCATTATTATTTTTCTATTTATTTATTTATTCATCCATTCATTTATTTTTAACATTCACTTTTTTTAAAAATTGAGTTTCCAATTCTCTCCTTTCCCCTACCCCTGCTGAAGGCAAGAAATGTGATATTAATTATACATGTGAAATCACACAAACCATATTTCCGTATTAGCCCTTTTGCCAAAAAAAGCAGAAAAACAAAGTAAAAAAAATATGCTTCAGTTTGCCTGAGTTTGTCAGTTTTCTCCAAAACTGAATAGTTTTTCATCATGGATACTTCAGAATTTTCTTAGATCCTTGTATTCAATAGAGTGGTCAAGTCTTGTTGGTCATCCTTACAATGTTGCTGTCACTGTGTACAATGTTTTCCTGGTTCTGCTCACTTCACTTTGCATCAATTCATACTAGCCTTGCCAGGTTTTTCTGAAACCATCTGCCTTGTCATTTATTATAAAACAATAGCATTCCATTACATTGATATACCACAACTTGTTCAGTCATTACTCAATCGATGGGCATCCTCTCAATCTCCAATTCTTTGCTGCCGCAATAAGAGCTGCTATAAATATTTTTGTACATGTGAGTCCTTTCCTTTTTCTTTGATCTCTTTGGGATACAGACCTAATAGCTGTATTGCCAGATCAAAGGGTATGCACAATTTTATAGCCCTTTGGTCATAGTACCTAAGTATTCTTCAGAATGGTTAGACTAGTTCACAACTCCACTAACAGTACATTAGTATGGCCATTTTCCCACACCCCCTCTAGCATTTGTCATTTTTCATTTCTGCCATTTTAGTCAATCTGATAGGTGTGAAGTGGTATGTCAGAGTTGTTTTAATTTGCATTTCTCTAATCAATAGTGAGTTAGAGCATGTTTTCAAATGATCCTAGATAGCTTTGATCTCTTCTTCTGAAAACTGCTTGTTCATATCCTTTGACCTAAAATATCCCTTGTCAGTGACTCCACTGGAATGATCCACTACAAGTAGTATTATATTCATTTTACATATGAAGAAATTGAGGCTTAGAGAGGTTAAGTGACTTGTCTATGGTCATATGGCTAGTCTCAGAAGTAGGTTCAGAACCCAAGTCTTCCTGACTCCAAACTTGGGCCTCTTTTGACTACGTCTCTCATTGTTTCCCACTACAATCTGTGGCACTTCCAAAAGAGTCAATGAGAGATGATATAGAGCAGTAAATCAAGGGCTAAAGTGTATGGTATAGCCAAATCTTTTTTTTGTTTCATATTTTATTTCCCCCCAGTTACATGTAAAAACAATTTTAACATTCATTTTTTAAAACTTTGAGCTCTAAATTCTCTCCCTTCTTCCCTTCTGACTCCCATGCCGCTTTGACAAGGCAAATAATTTGATATAGGTTATACATACATGTGTAGTCATACCAAACATTTCCATAACAGTCATGTTGTGAAAGAAAACATAAACAAAAAAAACCAAGAAAAATAAAGAAAGTTAAAAAAAAAGTATGCTTCAACCTGCATTGACACCATCAGTTCTTTATCTTCAAATGAATAGCATTTTTCATCATAAGGCCTTCAGAGGTGTCTCGGTGATTGTATTGCTGAGAATAGCTAACTCATTGACAGCTGATCATCCTACAATATTGCTGTTACTTTGCAGTATAGCCAGATCTTTACCAACTTCAACCATCCTTTCAGACTAGTAAATTAAAATAAATTCTCTAGCCCTCACCTCTCTCAGTAGCTCAAGGGATGAGTCCAAAAGCTGGGGAGGAGAATAAAGAATGTGGCAAAAAAGGAGGAGAATCATGGGATCATCAGCTGAGAGTTGGAAGGGACCTTCTACCAGAGGTGGAGAACCTGTGGCCTTCAGGCTACACATGGTCTTCTAGGTCCTTGGGTGCAGCCTTTTGACCAAGTCCACATTTTACAGAACAAATCCTTTGATTAAGGGGATTTGTTCTGTGAAGTTTGGATTCAGTCCAAGGGCCACACTTGAGAACCTAGAGAGCCACATGTGGCCTTGAGGCCACAGGTTCCCCACCCCTCTAGACTATTAAAAAAGTAATAGTCAATTTTCCAAATTTACAAGTTTCAAGAAGCAAGGCTCTTTTGTGGCATAAGCTTTTGAGATCAGTAAAAAATTTACCAGAGACATGGAAATTCTGGAATAAATAATATACTCCAAAAGGTGGAAGAGAAAAGGCATAGTATATTTTGTGTGATGGAGCCTTCCAAAAGTTTTAAGATTATTTTTTCCTATATGCTACAAGCCCCCCAAAAGCTAGAGTGTCTATAACATTTACTTGAAGCTAGAGGGGAAGGGGAAGTGCATTTTTTACCCTAAGGAAGGAATTTTCTTTCACACTAGCATCCATTTCTGTTCAGGTAACTATAAGAGACAGGAAGAAGTGTAGGGCAGGATCCTAAAAACTGAACAGAACTTATAAGAACCTATATAAGAACACATATAACACGTAATCATAACAGAACTCCACCAAGAGGTGTAGCCAGCAAACCTAAATCATTCTGTTCTACAATGATTTAAATTTCCCTGTGCCATGAAGCCAGACCTGGAGGGACATGATCAAAGAGAAAAATTAGGCTGACTTGTAGTGGAAACAAATATGAGAAAAAGCAAACTGAGTAAAGGTAAGAATAAATGAGAAACCCAAGGAAAGACAATCAATAATAAGGTATCATGCAGAGACAGGGATTTAAAGCAAAGGAAAATTGAGGCTACAGTCATATATGCAAGGAACAAATTAAAAGGGGCCCACTAATAAGTTGCTTTATCTTGGAATTTATAATGAGGTAATTGAACAATTGAGTGAGGTGAACTCTGTTTCAAGTCACTTTTTCACTCAATTTCATGATAACCATTGAAGAATTTGACAAGACCTTGGGTACATCAAGTTACAGTTTGACTTTGGTTCAGTCTGACATAATTTATCTCTTGTTATCTCTTATCACCACCTTATGGCTCATATGTTGCTCCCCGTAACTCCACCTGGATTACCTCCATCATCTGCCTTCTCTACTCCAACTCAATGGCTAATGAACACTGTTGTAGTCACAAAACTGGGCCAACTGAGTTCTCTACTAATTTATGGCATCAAATCTAATCTATACATTTCTGTTATATTGATATTTTTTCAGTTGTCTCTGAATGATTCTATCACAGTCCCCATGGCAGCTCTTCCAAACTTTTTTCCCCCTCTTCTCAAATCCTGCCACCTCTCTCTCATCAGAGGAATAGGCTTCCTCCTTTATTGAGGAAATAGACAATTTATCATGAGCTCAATCTACTCTACCATGCCAATGCTCAAACTTCTTTACTTCATTCTCCTTTTGTCCTCTTTTGCTTCAGTTTGTGAGCAAGAAGCATGCCTTCTCCTTGTCAAGGTCAACCCTTTTACTTGTACCCTCGACCTCTACCCCTCTGAATCCTTCAGGATTTTGCCTCTTTGATCATGCTTTCTCTATCTATAACATCTTCAATTTCTTTTTTTTTTTTGGTTCCTTCCTTACCTTAAAAGGTCACCTCTATCCTTATTTTTTTTTTGGCAAGGCAATTGGGGTTAAGTGACTTGCCCAGCATCACACAGCTAGTAAGTGTCAAGTGTCTGGTCTGAGACCAGATTTGAATTCAAGTCCTCCTGACTCCAGGGCCAGTGCTGTATCCACTGTGCCAACCAGCTGCCCCCTCCATCCTTAATTTAAAAAATGTACTGGACCTTACCATGCCTTCAAGCCTTGGCCTATAATTTGTCTATCATTTATAGCCAAATTCTTAAGTGTTATCATCAGTTCTGGTTACTCCCACTCATTAACAAAAAGTGCTTTCTCTAAGACGACTATCTCTTACCTGTTAAATCCAATATCTTTTTTCCACCTTGATCCTGCTCGACCTTTCTGTAACATGCCTAAAATGAAGCACAGTATCTCTATAAATCTACCCCTCCTCTAAATTTTCCTATGTCCATTAGGGGTACCATCATCCTTCTGGTCACCTAGGTTCACAACCTCAGAATCATCTTTGAATCTTTCTTCTCCCTCACTTTGCTTATTGAATCAGCGGTCAAATAACGTTTATTCTGCCACATCACATTCCACTTTCTTCTCCCTCATTCAAACCCATACTACCTTTCAAGTAATGGTCTTCCTGCTTCTATTCTGTCAACCCTACAATCTTTTCCATACATTGTTGCCCATTGAATATATCTAAAATACAGATCTGACCTGTCACTGCCACACTCAAAAATCTTTCTTGAGTCCTTAGTGCTTCTAGGATAAAATACAACAATCTCATCCTAGTATTTAAAGCCTTATAAATTTTTATTACCATCTACACCTCTAGGTTTGTTTCATATTACTTCCTTTTTTGCAAAAGTATGATCCAGACAAACTAGACTGCTAGGTATTCCCTGAATTCAATATGGCACCTTTCATCCTTATGATTTAGATCAGGGAGTCCCCTATTCTTGGAATTAACTTCATCTTCAGCCCTGCCTCTTAGTATATTAGTATCTCAGGCTTCCTTCATGAGCTACCTCCTATAGAAAGACTTTACTGATTCTCCCCCACTCCCAAAGTTATTAGTGGTCTCTTGTTTCAAATTGTGTTGTATTTGTATTATTATGTATACATGTTGAATGTCCTAGGAGAACCTAAACTTCTTGGGTGCAGGAACTATTTCATTTTGGTCTTCATATACCCAGCACTTAGCATGATATCTTCCTCATGATAAGCATTGAATAACAATCTGTTGAAGCAAGCTGAACTCTCATAGCCCTTTTACTTCTAACAAGTTTTTAATGTATTCTTCTTTTTTATTATAATCATCAGTAAACATATCTTACCTCCCCTACTATGTTAGTTGAATCAATCAGTGAGTTTAATTCTGGACAATGTTTTACTTCATTGTAGAAAGTAGAAGGTAAGCTCATTGAAGGCAGGAACCACTGAGTTTTGGGACTCCTTAGTTTTTGTCTTTAGATCTCTCATACCTCACACAGTACCTTGAATATAAGGGGCACTTAACAGATGTTTGTTCAATTGAGTTGAATAGCATCCTTACCAAAGAAAGTTCCAACTTCATCTTTTACCTCCATCATAGAAAGGACAGTTTAATATGTTCATAGGGATGTAAAGGCTATTCTCCTTAGAAATTGTATTTAGGAGACAGTTCATGTGCCTAGGTTTCAAAATCGGCCATTTACTTGTCATTCTCCTATGGTCAAAGTGCTTCACATAGCAGATTCTCCACAAATGTTCCTTGAGTAAGTGAATTAGCAAACTGGCATCTCACGAACTGGCATGTTTACCTATAATTATAATAAAAATCAGAATATGTTAAAAAAATTTGATAGAAGTAAAAAAAGGCTAGGAGAGTTCAGTTTACTTAAACACATATTTATGAAATGCTTACCTATATGAGATGCCATGGGGTCACAAGTTTTAAGTAAAGAGAGATGTAGCATGTATTAGCAAGAACATTCCTTTTTTGAATCGGAGGACCTGCTTTGGAGCCCAGGCTGTGCCAGTAACTACTTTAACCTCTCTACCTCAGTTTTTCAGTTATAACATAAGATGTTTGTACTTCTAACTTCCAACTTTAAATTCTGTAGTCTTTAATTTTAAATTCATGTTGTCACTCATTTTTGAAGAGGACCAGTGACATCATGGGTTATGCCTTGACTTTCATGTGAATTGGATTTAAGTGAGACTCCAAGAACCACAGAGGCCATACCCTGCTAAAACCATCTTGGCAAACAGGCTAAATCAGGTTGAGGGAAATCCAACAGTCCTCAAACCTGTCTGTGAATTAGGAGGATGTCTACCCCAAGCATGTGAAGACTTCCCCAGTGGAATGAGCAGATGAGAACAATTTGTTTCAATGGCCATGAAGGCAGCTGAAACAGGAGCTGTGGAGCACTTTGAGCTTGGTCAGAAATCAAAGATGCCAGGGTCACCCACTGCATCCTGGGTCATTGCCAGTTGTCTTAACTTTTGTCTTGCCACTGGACTTCTATGACTTTGGAAGAGACAGTGAGGCAAACTACTTTGTACAACATTACCTCTGCTTCACTTTAAATTTATTAATATTAGATAAATTGTATGAAATAAGCCCATAAATTTAAAGAGAGACTGTGAGAGGTTCTGAGAGAACACATTAATCCTTAAATTCCCATTTTGAGAGCAAAAGTAATCTCTGAGAAATTAAGGTGTATCCTAACTGGACAAATGGAAAAATTCACTTACCCCTGGAAGATTTTGAAATGAGAACAGGCCTACTGAAGAACATAATTTTACTCCAGAGGCTTTTATTCATACATTCACTAAATAGAGCAGGCATAGCCTGTCTGATTTATTGATCTAGCCAATGACCATCTTGTATTAAGCCAATAAGAAAAGGTGGAAGTGACTGAAAGGAAAAGTTAATGATAAGAGCATTCTGTCACTTCATGTTTTCTTTGGTATCAGGAAACTGGGTCCATGAGAACATACCCATATTTTCATAAAATTTTCATCCAAGAATGAGAATATCAAATTTTTTGATAAACATTTCTGTTTAATTTGAATCTTCAGTAGTTTTGTCACATTTCTCAGTCTAGATAGAAAAAAAGAAAAAAATAATAAAATATTCATGAACTGCACTGAAGCCCATTTATACTGGATGGTCTCTAGAGGGTAGATTTCAAACCCAGCACTGGAGTGGCCTGTACCAAACATGAAGTAATACTGATAGAGCTAGTCGTATGAAGAATAGCAAATGAAATCATCATTATTATTAGAGGAGAAAGATATCATCCATTGTGTATCAAGTCAGAGCTGAAGTGCCTCACTTAGACTAGGAAAGGGATAAAAGATAGTTTTTACTGTATTATCATTCAGGTACTTTCTGGATCAGTAATAAAGTATAAAAAAGTGGTATTGTGGGGCAGCTAGGTGGCGCAGTGGATAGAGCACTGGCCCTGAAGTCAGGAGGACCTGAGTTCAAAACGGGTCTCAGATCAAACACTTGATACTGACTAATGAGCTGTGTGACCCTGGGCGAGTCACTTAACCCCAATTGCAAAATAAAAACTTGTTTTGAGTCATTCCAAATTCTGTTTATGAAAGAGGAGGAAGCTCTTCCTGAAATTCCCTTTCCTTTCCCCTCCCCCCACTATTTCATGGAATTAAGGTATTTATTTGGCCATATTTGCACTTAGAAAATATACTAGACAAACATTTTTTGGTTGAATTAATTTGCGAACATGGCACAAAATTATAAAGGTTTAGTCCGTTGACCAAGCTATTATTAATCTTCTCCTAACCAAAGGGCCTGTCATGTTATGATTGACCAGGAACCAAATCAGGCAACTGTATTCTATTTCCTCCAGATGGAAGGAAAATTCATGGGCACACCAACATTGTCCAAACAGATTCGGGATCTCCCAACACTACTTTCTTTCTTTCTTTTTTTTATTTTTCCTTAAAAAAAAAACTTCTCAGACTTCCAGTGGTAGAAAACTCTTAAGAAAATATTGCTACTCCTTGAGAAAAGTTGCCATTACTTTGTGGATGTGATTTTGATTTAACTTCAACTCAGATTTGCTACCAAGAAAGATCCATGTAGCCTCTCCAATAAATTTCAATATCCAGCTGTCTATAACAACAACAACAATAACAAAAACCCTCAGTAAAATATTCCAGACAGATTTAAACATCATGGGTTCAATCGTTTCCCTTCTCTTTGTTGCAGGGGACATTTATGTGCAAACAAGGTGTTTGATTTTATGTGTGAGTGCACACACACACACACACACACACACACACATGTTTCTTGCCACATGTGGCTGCTTATTTTTCTTCCTTTTCCTGAATCTTTTGTTTGGGTTCCCACAATCACAGCAGTGAACATCATCATGATACCACAGAGGATTAGGATGTGAAAAATAATAATTAATAAGAATTGTATTAATGAGGAATAAGCAGAAGGAGAAAGATTGTTGACAAACAGAGATCCTTCCTTGTCTCTAGCATTAAAAAGGAAAAGGGCAACAATACAATATATAAAAGCAGATGTATTTAAAAACAACATGCTTTTCTGTTTGTGGGGTTTTTTTTCTATTTCCTTTGAAGCTACTCCTTAATGGGATACTTTGTATGAGTCAGAGTACTGATATAAAGCTATATTTATCACTTATTTCATGCAGAAAGAATAGAAGGGTAGATAGTATACACTGTTTGGATCACAAAAAAAAAATGAGTACCAGTAATATCATATTACATTCTGAGAGCCAAAGAATGGTATGTCCTTTTAAGCAGACATCTTTATACAGCAGCAAGTACATCTGTGTGATTTAAGTCAATTCCTACCTAGTTCCATTATGTCATACAAATCTGTAACCACGCAAAGGCCTATCAGGTTACATTTTGAAGTATTGTAGTGGTAATTACATGAGCAAATCTTGGAAATAATGAAATTGATGAAAAGCCCATCTCACCACTTTGAAAACATCCTGCTTTATTCCATATTTATCAAGGGGCAACCACTGTTAAAACTTTACTCTCTTTCCCACATGAAGTCAGATCCTTCTGGGACACTCCTATATGAATAATTACACTAGTCTGTTGGTTGGCAAAATTCTTCTCTGTGTCCAGAGAGCTCTAAAATTGGTGGCAGAGGTACTTTGGATATGCACAGAGAAAAAGAATCATTGGACTGTGGACTTCCAGTTATGTTTAATGGTCTAATTTCATGTGAAAATATAGGTGCAAGCTCAGACATATTTGGATATAAGCATCTGGGAAGTAGATGCCTGATTAAACAATTTTCAAACCTTGGAAGAAGTGGAAAAATTACTCTTGAAATCATGTTACAAAAGAGATGTAAAACTGATCACATGAACAAAATGAACAACAAAGTGTTTTCAGCAAGCCAACTTTAAAAGAAAATGGTTCTCAATACCTTGACCTACATGTAAGCATTGCATCTTTCATAATGTGACAGGTACACATTTTACAAATGGGTGGATCATGAGTTTACGATAACTAAGCTATGGCAATGTCCTGTGAAGAGCAAGAAGTGTAACAGAGGCCATCTATTGACCCATGAAAATTAATGGCTTTTAATCAGGTTTATTAATAGCAAGTGATATTTATAGTGATGGCCACTGGACTAGTGATTTCATTGATACAGAGAATTCCTAGATGAGGAAAATCCCTCTATAAATGGAGATGGACATTTTCTCTGCAATTTAGAGCATTAGTTAAACAGAGCAGTGGTTTTGGGTCCCTGTGGGCTACATATTGACAGAATACCACAAATTAACATTATCTTTAATTTCATTGGGCAGCCAGGAAGTTTTATAGGTGGCCAGTGCACCTTGAGTTTGACACTGCTCAGAGCACTAGAATCTAAGAGACTGCCCACTATGACCCTACAGACAATATATGTCAGAAGCAGGACTTGAATCTAAGATTTTCCTAGCTCTGAGGCCAGCTCTTTATCCATTATCTAACAATACTTCTAATCAAAATTGTCAAAATGGATATTTATATTGCATTTAGAAGTTGGCAAAGAACTATATGTATGCTATCTAAAATGAGTCCTGTAATAACCTTGTGTGATAATTAACACAAATATTATTACTATTTCCTTCCCATTTTAGAGATGGGGAAAATAAAGATCTTAGATGTTAAGTGGCTTGCTTGTAGCCATAAAACTAATATCAGAAGTGGTATAAGAACCTGACACTAGACCCAGTACACCACTCTGCCTTCATTACATCCAGCATACCTCACTCTGTAAAAACTGTTCTTAATCATTTAAATTTTGCTTGTAATTTTATACCTCCATCTGAAGTCCCAATAGCATTAAAAAAAAAACCCTTCATACATTAGTATGTTAACTGTCCAGACTAAGAAAGTTATTAATGTTGCTGTGCATATAGAAGTCATCCTGGAATCAATTTTTCAATTTTATTTAAAAAATTGATATAGTATAGACATTGAATTGGTTCTAGGTTTTTTGTTTTCTTTCCCTTCCTCAAAAAAAAGTCCATTTTTGTTCAAAATGAAACTCTAACCTTAGCAATAAAACAAGTATTCAGTTGAACAGTAATATTTAAAATCGTGAGTGTATTTTTGCTAGTATTAATAATTTTCCATTTTTCTAAGCATTTTTAAATTACCAAGTGCTTTCCTATTCAACATCTTATCTAATCTGCGCAACAGCCCTGGGATGTCACTACTGCAGAAACTATTGCTCTTGCTTCACAAACGAGGAAATGGAAGGCCCAGGGCGGTTACCTGACTATTGGTCTGCTTCATATAAATAGTGGCAAAACTGATCATCAAAATTTCAAGTGCTATACTTTTTCTACTACACCTTGTTGGTAAAAACAGCCCTCCTTGATGGGATACTTTATATGAGTCAGGGTACTAATATAAAGCTATGCTTATCACTTACTTCTGACAGAAAGAATAGAAGGGTTGATGTTATACACTGTTTGAATCTTAGAAAACATGAGTACCAAAAAAAAAAACCCAACAACAATCCAAACCCTATAAATCAAATAGATTATAATGCTTCTTTTTAATTAACACAATCTAATTTTTAAAGTAATTCATTAAGAAAAAAGATCTCACATCCATGTAGACTCATTGAGGTTTTCAAGTGAGGTAGGTTGTGCAAGTATTATTAAGTCCATTTTACTGACAAAAAAAACCGAGGCTAAAATAGGGTACAAAACTCCCCCATGATCACAGAGCAAGTAAATGTCAAATCCAGATATCTTGACTTGTCCTCATTACAGCACCCATTCTTCTGTAACTCAGTGCTCTTCAGTAAAATTCTTTCAGCTAGGTGGCACAAGGGATAGAATACTGGGCCTCGTGACAGGAAGACCTGAATTCAAATCTGGCTTCAAACACTTACTAGCTGTGTGACCCTGGGCAAGTCACTTAACTTTTGTTTGCCTCAGTTTCCTCATTGGTAAAATAGGAATTATAATAGTACCAGGGTTATTGAGGGATAAAATAATATAATAACTATAAAGTGCTTAGCACAGTGCCTGGCACGTAGTAAGTGCTATATAAATGTTACCTACTATTATTATTAATTGTTATTACTATTGTTATTATTATTATTTCATTCACAAGTTGGAAAAAAGAGTCAGCATGGAATGAGGGGAAAGGAATACCAACTCAGAACTCAGAGGACATGGCTCAAATCCTGCCCCTGATATTTACCTGCACAATCTCAAGCAGATCCCTTAACCTCTTTAGGTCTCAGTTTACTCTTCTGTAAAATTGGGGGGGGGGAAGCAGTTAGTTGGACAAAATGGTCATGTTTTCCAGCACTAGATCTGTGATCCCAATTTCTGCTTTGTGTCAAAACAGGCTATCTCAAGGGCTTGCTGGAAATTTTATTTTAAAAAATCAAAGCAAATAATTTTGTCAGTTTAATTTTCAAAACAAATTGATACACCACACATCACTTTTTGTGAACCATCTTCTCACTAGTGAGCAAGCTAAAAATGATATTTTATCATGGCTCCTCAGAGGCTTGGAACCGCAGAAGAGCTGCATGGTTGTCATGAGCTCTGAGCTTAAGAGCAGCTTTAATAAATTCCCAGATGGCCAACTTTGCCCAGTCCAACTCAGAATGGTCTAGTTGGCAATTAACCAGGGCAAAACATTTCCAACTTGCTCTAATTTATATAATAATTACCAACTTTGTATGACTATGCATATCTGTCTATGAGCCTCTCTGGCTTTCAAGGATAAGAATAACATACCATAGCATCACAAAGTGATCTTAGTGATCAAACACAGCAACCCTCTTATTTTATTTTATAGGTGAGAGAAATGAAGTCCAGAAAAGTCAATTGATTTACTCAAGACCACACAGGTAGTCAGACTAGCAGGACTCAAATTCAGGTCCCCTGATTGCCACTTCTTTGCTTTTTCCACTGTATTGTTTTATTCTGCCTCCTAATCCCTTTTTAAATTTTAACCTAAACAAATTTTAGTTTCAGATTTCAGCTCTAAGTTTTGGGGCAGGGGAGAATATTAGAGATGTCTTCCATATCTAGTCTGACAGGAAAAGATTGGGGATTTTTTATTTCATTTAGAAATGTTACAAAACCATTCAAATTTCTAAGAATAAGCACCATTTCCCAATTAATAAGTGGTCAAAGGAAGTTTTTGATGGAAGAATCAAAGTTATCAATAGCCATATTTTTAAAAATGTTCCAAATCACTGATAATTACAGAAAAGAAAATTAACACAGTTTTGAAGCTCTACCTTACATTACACCTATCAGATGGGCAAAGATGACAAAAGGGAAAATGACAAATATTGGAGGGGCTACAGGAAAACAAGCACATCATTGCACTGTTGGTGGATCTGTGGATTGGTACAGCCATTCTGGAGAACAATATGGAACTATGCCCCCCAAATCACTAAATTGTTCTTACCCTTTGATCTAGCAATACCACTACTAAACCTATACAACAAAGAGACCAAAGAAAGAAGGAAAGGACTTATATGCACAAAAATATTTATAGCAGCTCTTTTTATAATGGCTAAGAACTTCAAACTAAAGGAATGTCTATCAATTGTGGAATGACTGAATCATGGTATATTAATTATGTTATATGAATTTATTCTGCTAAGGAATTGATAAAAGGAACAATTTCAGAGAAACCTGGGAAAACTTATACAAAGTGAAGTGGAATGAAATGAGCAGGATCAGGAGAACAATGTATGTAATAATAACAATGTAAAGACACACAATTTTGAAAGACTTGAGAACTCTGATTAGTGAAGTGACCAACAATGATTCTAGAGGACTGATGATGAAATACACTACCCATATCCTAACAGAAAGGTGATGGACTCAAGGTGCAGAATGTGACACTTTTGTGGATGTTGCCGATTCAGGAATTTATTCTGCTTAGCTATGCATATTTGTCAAGACAGTTTCTTCTCCCAATGGGGCCAGAGGATGGGAAAGGAAGAACAAATTCTTGTTAATGGAAAAGAAATAAAAATTCAACAACAACAACAAAAATAAATCTTAGAAACAAGGTAGTGTTGCAAAATGTAAAAAGCAATGGTCTAGATAACAGGGCATTTATGTTCTAGTTCCAACTCTATCATTAATCAGCTATTAGACAACTTGGAAAAATCCCTTTACTTCTCTGCGTTCCTGTAAGATAAAGGGCTTAGACTAAAAGGTGTCTTCCAACTCTAACATAATATGAATTTGATTCTAAAATTAAACTATAGATATCAGTCTTTATTCTTTACACTGAATGAGCAATTAGATTAGGAGTACTTGGAAATTTCAAACAAAGTTCAATAAAATGTACTAAACACCCAAACTAGCGGGAGCTTGAATTAGGAGAATTGAAAAACCTAAATGCTATGTGGTATAGACAGTATAATATAGTTATATGTGTTTGTGTGTGTGTGCGTATATATATGTGTATTTTATACATATATATATATTGTTTGTTTGCGTGTGTATGCTAAGAAGAGAACTTTGGGGGTGATCTATGTGTTGGTTGAAATTCTATGAATTTTGACATAAAGGGAATACTATTCATGTTGATTGCATTTTCTTTTGCCCCCTTGTTGGGGAGAGGAAATAGCTAGTTAGCAAAGTGATTAATGGTAATATCAATGGAATGCCAAAAAACAATTCTTCAATTAGTAGGCTCCCCACAAAAGAAAGACTAAGATGGCAGATCTGGTGAGTAAGCTGAATTCCGAACACCTACATAAGCAAATTCCAAAACATCTGTAGTGACATTCTGGGATAGAAGGTACCTTTCTCTTTCCAGAGTGAGAAGCGAATGAGTACCGTAAGAGAGAAGTGTGGCCAAGCTAGACCCAGGAACCATAGATACACAGAAGTTTCAGAAATTTAAGGCCATTTGGTGTAAAACCAGGTATATTTCTTTTATACACATTTCTAATTGCCTTACCCTGGTATTAGTTCTGAATTTTAATATTCCTAGAAATCCTGTGATTAATGAGAATTAATTCCTTACACTAGTAAAGCATTTCAGAGTTTTCCAAGTTTCTACATATATAGTCTAAGTTAAGACATAGCTAGAGGGCAGCTAGGTGGTACAGTGGATGGATGGTGTGCCAGAACTGGAGTCAGGAAGACTCAGCTTCCTGAGTCTAAATCTAGCCTTAGACACTTACTATCTCTGTGACCCTGGGAAAGTCACTTAACCCAGTTTGCCTCAGTTTCCTCACTTGCAAAATGACCTGGAGAAGGAAATGACAAACCACTCCAGTATCTGCTAAGAAAACCCTAAATGGGATCATGAAGAGTCAGATACAATTGAAAACAATTGAACAACAACAATTATGTAACTAGAACAGATATTATTATCCCTATTTTGTAGACAAGGAAACAAACCACAAATTGATAACTCTCAAAGTGTTCCTAATACATGCATCTCACTTGGCTCAGATAAATCATGAGATTTGACTGAGATGATAGCTCTAGTAAGTGTCAGAGCCAGGGCTAGAATCCAGGGCTTCTAATTCATGGTCCAGTCTTCTATACAACTCCATTTCCTTTTTTTTTTTAAAAGAAATTTCTTATTTTGACAATATTTTATTGAAGGTACTCTCAAACTAAAACTATACTATGAAAATTATTGAGAAAATTCACTCATGATTTCACTAAACAGAAATTTAATTTTTCTACTTAATCTTTAGAATGTTTCAAGTAGATATTCATTTAGATTTAATATACCCATATATCAAAACCAATGAAAGTAAGCAAACAGATCTGTACATAGGTACCAAAATCTGTTACATCATTGTTTGTAATGACTTTGCTAAGATTTTTTTGCATCTGCACAAATAATGATGAAATTTGAATCTAAGGCCTCTATATCAACTAAGTATTTGTAATTATTTATACCTCTCAGTTTCAGGATTTTCTGATTTTCTGTTTCACAGACTATCTAAGCAGATAAACCTTGGTTTGGCCAAAAGTAGGTTCATGCATTGCTTTGTTTCTTCCAAAAAGCCAACACAATGCTCACAGCAACCAGTTTGTTATCAAAAAATCAAACCAGTTAGACATTATAGAGACCTGATAACTCGTCATTTGGATTTTATATTCCAACAAGTTAGTTTGGCAATGATATTGCCATAGGCTTAATGGCTGAAATTCTCTGGTCACTGATACTGTTCTGGAAAATTTCATATGCTACAAAAAAGGGGCAGTATAGTTAGAAAAAAAATCATAACACAAGGATTATGTATATTATTTAAAATTTAGAAAAATAAAGTCTCTCGTATCCAAATAGTCTCATATATTAAAAGAAAACAAAATTGGAGATTAAATGAAAGATAAGGTGATACAATATAAACATGATTCTATTACATTGGAAATCAGTATCATATTCTAAAACATTCAAACTCTGTGAAATATGACTTTTTTTATTTCAAAGGCTCTTTTTGCCTCAATGTATCGCTACTGTACTGTTTATTCTTTTTATTAAAAACCTTGAGGGAGATACAAAATGTTACCTACCCTTTTCAGAAAATCTCCCAAAGAAGTAGAGGAACAATCCAAAGGTCTTTAATGACATTTTTATAGTTTCCGAATTTACATTAAATGTATTTTTTCTTAAAAAAAAAACCTTTTAATCAGCTCCTAAGAGAAGTAATTATTAAAGATAATCTAAGAAACAAAGAAAACAAACCTTTATTTATCAGAAGATATGGGGACTAAATTCACAAAAGGATTAAAAAAATACTACTTTCTTTTTCCTAATCAAACTTTGAACTAATGAAACCTTAAAACTAAGCCATAGTTAAACTTAAGCCAAATTTTGTGTCGTGGGTTTGTTTTACAACTGAAGCAGAACTATAAAAAACTAGGGCTTAGCTTTATGAATTAAAAATAATCTAGATGGCATAATTTAATTTTTAATTTCCTTTTTTAGGGATCAAGTATGATATTTTGAGACAACTATAAAGTAAGAATATCACAAACATTTTAATCTGGGTTAATCTTGTTAAAGAGAAATTTTTCAACAGGCCTTTGCTAGTATGAGCATATTCCTTTGTTAAATGGTACTAAATCTCAAATCTCTATTTAATGTATTAAAGATGGCTTGGTGTTAATTATAGCTGTAAACATTTAACAGTTGATGATTAAATGCGCAGTGCACATATTAAATCTTACAAGACTTAATTAAACATAGCATGCAATCAATATGAATTTTAAACTACTCTTTAAAATTCCATGTTAAATGTAATTTGTAAAAGAGGTGCATACATTTCTGAGAAAAAAAACCATTTATCCCCATTTATTTCTTATCTCCAAGTTTCCTCTTTTATTTGATGAATGGCTTGGCAAGAAAAGGTAGAATATGCCCAAAACATAAAATGTCCAAATATTTTGGGAACATAGGCTAGGTGGAGAAACATTGTGTTAAGGTTTTGATTTTCAATGAATTGTAAAAATGTGTGAAAGTTGGTCAACAGCCAACCTCCAATAAGTAAAATCATGGTGAAAAAAATTAGTACACAGCTTTATCTCTCTTGTTAATAGACTATTTTTATAAGAAGCACAGAAATTCAGGAGATCTGGAAAATAGTTGTCTTTATTCTGTTGCAGCAGCACATCAACTCCAAATCATTTGCATCGCATTTCTTCCTTGAAGTCAATGAAGAATGTTGCATGCCAATGTGAAAATTAAAGGGGGAACTGCTGCATTTTAAAATAGAATTCTTATTGAAGAGCAGGGAATTTGCAGGTTTCTTGTATTGCCTCCAACTACACATACCTTTAGCAGTGCTCATCCTTACATTGCATGGGAAATCCACACAGGGCCACTCATAGTTTATTATATGGATTCATTGATTACACATATCATCTAATATGACTTTTATAATCATTGTTACTTAGCAGCTTGTTTGTATAACACTGCTCTGTGGATAAGAGAAACTATAAATGGACCACATCAAAGGCTGCATCCAGTTCCCATAAACCCCAGCTCCATGGTGATTGTAATGTTTCTGGAGCAAGGGTGTTTACTGCATGAAGCTTATCACCAAAGCTCTGCTATCAGAATTGAAAGAGGCCAATGTTAGTCACTAACAAAGGATGGCCTGAGCTGCCATATCTTTGCCCTCAAACAAAGGTAAAGAATGAAGGACAGCACTATTTATTTGTAATAAATTACGTTAATGAATTATTTCTCAATCTCTAAATTCATTACCTTAGTCATACCTTGATTAACCCTTCCCACATCTTAACTGTTCTCAGGGCTAGGAAATTAAAGAGGCAGTAGGTGGGCTGAAGGAAACTGTAAATTATATATTTAATGAAGAGCGATTTGTCAGAGCATATACGTTTGTTAGATATGTGTACATATATGTATATATGTATATGTAAGTATATACATATGCATATACATATGTGTAATATGTGTGTGTACCTACATAGATCACTAGAGTTGTCCATTCCACTTTATAGTAGATGAAATGTGCTCAAAGTCATCTATTCAATGACACTATTCTTTATCTAAATAAAGAAAAATAGCTGTAGCCCAGCAATGGAGCTGTCCAGGGGGTTCAGTAGCATGTACCATATGAATGTGACGGCTTCTTATTTACATGTCGCTCATGTTTATGCAAGTTCAGGAAGAATATAGCTGCTCCTTCGCTCTCCAGGAATCACAGATACCGGTCAAATTTACAAACAGTAGCCACATTTGAGCTTGTAATGTATTTTTCATGAAAAGCTAGAAGCACTAATGTTGGGGTGGGGGGGATTGGGGGGAGAGAAGCAGCACAATTTGCTTTGAAAAGATAACAGACATTTTTCAAAAAACAAATACTGTACATTCAATTCAGCTCCTTTAGTTGCTTTCATGTTATAGGAATTCTGCTGGTGATGAAAACAGCATACAGCCAATCAAATGGCAGTACTCTAGTGCCATCCAAAGTAGAAGCCTAGTGTTTAAAATAACCCTGATGAATTATTCATAAAGAGCTGATGTCTATGCAAATTACAGAACCATGCACCCACCTGACCACCAAGGGGAGAAAAACATGGGGGGGGACAAAAAAAAAAGAGAGAAAGAAACCCATCATGCTTTTAGCATTCTCCAGAACCTATGTAATCAAATGATAATATTCTTTCATTAAATGCATCAAGGAATTATAGTCCTTACCTGGTTAGTTTGTAGGGTCTTCAGATTTTCTGGATGGAATAACTGACTGTGTATGCAACCAATAAAACTGAGCTGAAAAGCTGATTAAGGGCACTTAGTTAATGCAAAGCCACTCACTGAATATTCATATGATGCCTGTGTTTATGCAAATTAAAGCAAAAGAAAGCCCAAGGGGATTGGTTGCCATAGCCCACAAATACTGTGTACAGCAGAAAATGTAGAGAATAGCGACAAATAAATCTTGAAATTCATAGCTTAGAAGCAACAAAAAAATATATAATGAAGTATTAAAATTCCTAGGTGAATTACAGTTTTAAAGGGCCTTATTTAATCATATCACTTTAAGACTATCTGATATTTCTAGCATGTAATAATCTATAATTATCATCATTTCAAAAGATATTGTCATATGTGTTTGCTAGCTTTATTTATCCTGCAGCCACTTATATAAGTAGATTCCCTTAAGCATTGGATAGCAAGGAAAGAAATGATTCCAATAAAAATTATAATTCAATACACTAATAACCCACCACATGGGCATGTGTTATCCTTTATTAAGCCTTCCATGTGGCAGTATCTTCAGCAAGAAAAATCACAGAAAAGTAGAGTTTCATTGGAAGTCTCTTAGGACTGGGTTTAATGCTTTGGTTTCTTAATTCTGATATATAGCTGCTTCTTTTGAAATGGCTTGTTGCTTTGTATTGGAACAGACACTGGGAACCTTTTTTTTTTTAACCAAGAAGTCTTCAGCACATGCATTTAGATGCAAAAATAGATCTAAGAATACCAAGCATTACAGTTTTGGAACCCAGATGCAACAGTGTTTCATGAACTGCATGTAAAATAGGTAGTCTCCTACTTTGATGAGTTATGTATTTGCACTATGTGAGTACCTTTTACAGGTATTGAAATTATTCATCATATTCACATGATACCGTGCATGCCTGGAGCAAAAGAGCTTTTGGACTTGAAAGTATTTTTTCAGCTTTGTTACTTTGGTAATAAGCCAGCGAGGAGATTACTAAAGTTGTTGTTGGAGGCCAATTGACTCATTTCTGCTGATTTATCCTTGTCTAATTTTTCAAAGATAGGAGCCAGGATACCAACAACATTAGCTTTCCCCTTTGTAGAAAAATAACAGTCCATCACAATCCATTGTTCTCCTTGGAGAAGTTCTCTTTCTTACTCCACAAAGTACTTCCAAGAAAAATAAATAGACCAGAATAACATAAGCATCTAAACAAAGGTAATAATACCAATCAGAAATTTCTAGAAGAATGGCTCCAGTTCTTGTAAAAAAAAATTATTTCTCCAAAAGTCATTTAGAAAGGTTTCCTTATGGCTACTTGTGACTGCCTGGCCATAGTTTTCATTAGATATAAATGTCTTTCTCCCTATTTAAAAAAAAAAACCACTCACTGGTTTTCAATGAGAATGGTCCTTAATTTTTAAAATATCCTTATTGACATCTACTTAAAATTCCTTTCCATCCACCTTTTTTTTTTAAGGTTTAAAGAACCTACTTCAAGCAAAATTTGATTGGTCCCATCAAGTGCCTAGAATGAATGCTAAGAAATTACTTGTTATGAATTACTATTATTGTCCCTGATGATTTCTCTCAGTTCAGCAATTGGTAGAGTTTTCTTCATTTATTTTTGCTTAGAGTTGATCAAATAATAGAATAAAATAAATGGAAAACCACTACTATGTTTCCTTTGATTTTTTTTTTAATCTGGGGTTTCCTTTTCCCCTACTGTTTTAACAACAGAAGACAGGAGAAGATGATTTCTTGACATTTCTAACTACAGAATGTTAAATTAAATCAGTCAAAAATCTTATATTTAGGGTGATCAGTAAACAGGTGCCTTTCATTAAACTTCTCTTTCTCCCATTGTCTTTTTCCTGATACCAAACAAAATTATGCTTTCTTGAAAACCTGAATCACTGGCCATAATTAACTATCTCATTCCTAGATTTCCAAGAATCTTTCTGATCACTTTAATTCTGAATGGCACATGTCCTGCTATGGAATATGTGTTTCAATAACTAACAATTAATTTAGGAGGTTATCATTGTTTGGTTATGCTTTCAATGGCACAGTTCATGCTAGAGGATTTGGGAGACTAAAAACCCAACAAAATAACACTATATTTCTGCTTGCTAATTCTAGGCTTTTTTTAAAAATAGAAAAATTAGCCTCCTTTTGCACCAAAATCCAAATATACTTTAACTGAATATAGTCATTTCCCAAATAACCTGCATTTGCCATGTAAAGACAGAGATTGTGGAGAATCACATATAGAATTCCAGATCCTGGGGCAGAGACAAGATGGCAGAGAAAAGGCAGAGACTCACCTTATTTCTCCCTCAAATCCTTCTGAACACCTTTAAGTAATGCCATAAAATAATTCTGGGAGCAGAAGAACCCACAAAAGGATGGTGTGAAATAATTTTCCATCCAAAGACAACTTAGATGATCAGCAGGAAAGGTCTCTTGCACCTAGGTGAGAAAGAAGCACAGTCCAGCTCAGGCCCTAGCAAACCAGGAGCAGGCCTTGGGGCAACTGAATCAATGGCTGAATTGTTGGTTTCCAGACTTCTCAGCTCAGGACAAAGATAGCCCAAAGACAACTTAAATGGTCAGCAGGAAAGGTCTATCACACCAGGGTGAGAGTGGAGCATAGTCCAATATAGACCACGCCAGCAAAGCCCCAGCCCCAGCAAACAAGAAGCAGGCCTTGGGAGCCACTGAATCAGCAGTAGCAGCAACTGCTTCCAATTAGTCCACAGATAGCAAGGGGATCAGAAAGAGATTACAGGGGTCTTTTTGCTAGCCCTAAAGCAGGATTCTATTGCTTTGCCCACACTCAGATCCAGGTCACAGTCCTGAGTGGCAGTCCCAGGGTAAGAAGGAGCACTAGCATAGCAGAGCTTGTGGCTAGAGTGGAGGGGGGGGGCCTCTCAACACAGTTCCAGGGCAGAAGAGTTCTTGTAGTCACTCACAGATCAGAGAATAGGCCAGGAGAGTAGTAAATGCACCTTCCTTAGATCATACCACCTTGGAAGAATTGAAAACTTACAGGTCCCTGCAAGTAGCTCTGAAAATAGCTGCACAAAACCCCTGAGGCTTGGGACAGTGTGTCCCCCCACTCTAGAAGTAGAGTCCCATTTTAACAGTTAATAAAAATCAAGAAATAGACTGAGAAAATGAGCAAACAACAGAATAAAATTCTGACCATAGGAAGTTGCTATGGTGACAAGGAAGATCAAAATAGACACCCACAAGAGGATAACAAAGTCAAAACTCAGTGCCCAAAGCCTCCAAGAAAAATACAAATTCGTCACAGGCCATAGTAGAGCTCAAAAGTTATTTTGAAAATCAAATCAGAGAGATAGAGACAAAATTAGGATGAGAAATGAGAGTGATACAAGAAAATGATGAAAAACAAGTCAACAGCTTGGTAAAGGAGACACAAAAAAGTACTGAAGAAAATAAAACATTAGAAACAGACTAGGCCAAATGGTAAAAGAAGACCAAAAAAAAAAAATGAGGAGAAGAATGCCTTTAAAAAAAGCAAAATTGGCCAAATGGAATAAGAGGTCCAAAAGTTCCCTGAAGAAAAAAAGTCCTTAAAAATTAGAATTGAGTAAATGGAAGCTAATAACTTTATGAGAAATAAAGAAACAATAAAACAAAACCAAAAGAATGAAAAAAATAGAAGACAATGTGAAATAGCTTACTGGAAAAACAACTGACTTGGAAAGTAGATACAGGAGAAATAATTTAAAAGTTATTGGACTGACTAAAAGCCATGAGCAAAAAAAAGCCTAGACATCATCTTTCAAGAAATTATCAAGGAAAACTGCCCTGATATTCTAGAATCAGAGGGTAAAATATAAATTGAAAGAATCTACTGATCACCTCCTGATAGAGATCCCAAAATGAAAACTCCCAGGAATATTATAGCCAAATTCCAGAATTCCCAGGTTAAGGAGAAAATATTGCAGTCAGAAAGAAACAATTCAAGTATCATGGAGTCTCAGTCAGGATACCACAAGACTTACCAGCTTCTATATTAAAGGTCTGGAGGGCTTGGAATATGATATTCCAGAGGGCAAAGGAGCTAGGATCACAATGAAGAATCACCTACCCAGCAAAAGTGAGTATAATCATTCTGGGGGGAAATGGACATTCAATGAAATAGAAGACTTTCAAGCATTCTTGATGAAAAGAGCAGAGCAGAATAGAAAATTTGACTTTCAAATACAAGACTCAAGAGAAGTATAAAGAAGTAAACAGAAAGGAGAAATAATAAAGGACTTTAATAAGTATAAACTGCTTATATTCCTACATGGGAAGATGATTCTTATAGTTCATAAGAACTTTCTCATTATTAGGGAAGTTAGGAGTATATATAGACAAGGGGCACAGTTATGAGTTGAGTATGAAGGAATGATATCTAAAAAAATAAAATTTAAGAATGAAAGAGGAATGTACTAGGAGAAAGGGAAGGGGAAAGGTAGAATGGGGTAAATTATCTCACATAAAAAAGTCAAGAAAAAGCTTTTACAGTGGAGAGGAAAGAGAGGAAAGGCAAGGGAGAGTAAGTGAACTTTACTCTCATCAGAATTGGCTCAAAGAGTGAAAAACATAAACAATTGGTTGTATATAGAAATCTATTTTACCCTACAGGAAAGTAGGAGGGGAAGGGGTTAAGAGAAGGGAAGGGCATGATAGAAGGGAGGGCAGATTGGGGTGGAGGGCAGTCAGAAGCAAAACATTTTTGAGGAGAGACAGAGTGAAAGAGAGAGAGAGAGAGAGAATAGAATTAATAGAGGGGGAATTGGATGGAGGGAAATGCAATTATTAGTAGTAATTGTGAAAAAATTTTAGAGCAAATTTTCTGATAAAGGCCTTATTTCTCAAATATATAGAGAACTGAGTCAAATTTATAAAAATAAGAGCTATTCCCTAATTGATAAATTATCAAAAGATACAGTTTTCAGAAGTAACCATAAGAAAAAATGCTCTAACTCTCTATTGATTGGAGAAATGTAAATTAAAACTATTCTGAGGTACTATCTCATATCTATTAGATTGGCTAATAGGACAGAAAAGGAAACTGACAAATTTTGGCTGGGATGTAGGAAAAAATGAGACTTTAATACGCTGTTGGTGGAGTTGTGAACTGATTCAACCATTCTGTAGAGCAATTTGGAACTATGCCCAAAGGGCTATAAAACCATGCATATCCTTTGACCCAGCAAAACCACTACTAGGTCTGTATCCTAAAAGATGCAAAAAAAAAAGAAAAAAAGAAAAAGGACTTTTAAATATAAAAATATTTACAGCAACTCTTTTCCAGTGTCAAAGAATTGGAAATTGAGGGAATGCCCATCAATTGGGGAATGGCTAAACAAATTATGGTCTGTGATTATGATAGAATACTGCTGTGCCAGAAGAAATGATGAGCAGGATGCTCTCAGAAAAACCTTGAAAGACTTACATGAACTGATGCAAAGTGAAATGTGCTATGTACAAAGCAAACAATACTGTGCAATGATCGGCTGTGAATGACTTAGCTATTCTCAGCAATACAATGATCTAAGATAATTCTGAAGGATTTATGATGAAAAATGCTATCCATCTCCAAAGAAATAACTGAGGGTGTCTGAATACAGATTGAAGCATACTTTTTTTTTTACTTTCTTTATTTTTCTTGATGACTTTTTTGTTTCTGTTTTATTTCACAACATGACTAATATGGAAATGTTTTGCATGACTACACATGTATAACCTATATTGAATTTCTTACCTTTTCAATGAGAGGAGTGGGGAGGCAGGAAGGAATTTGGAACTCAAAGTTTTATAAACAAATGTTAAAAATTGTATTTACATATAACTGGGGGAAACAAAATACTAAATAAATTTTAAAAATAAAGACAGGGATTATGAGGAAACTGAAGCTTCTTTCACAAGGCTACCTCTAACATCAAAGGACATTCTTTTCATCTTTACACAGAAGACAATGAGCTGGCAGAGGAAAGTGTAAGCAGGTAACATTAATGTCACCTTTTGTCCAATTCCAGATATCATTACAGGGACTATCTTCCCTTCTCTTGGACTGAACCTCTTCATCTCTGGCCCTTGAATAACTCTGGAGTATTTCTGACAACCCCAAAATATTTATAAACCACATCCAAACTGCCCTAGGCTGTGATCTCCTCAGGTCTCTTATCCTGTGTCTAAACATTACTATGTCAAGTAAAAATCTGGAGATTATTTAGAGAATTGGGGCTATGTAGGGAGCCAGAATAAATTATTCCAGTTGGAAGAGATTTTTTAAAAACTATTTTCAAATGTTTTAAATGAATGATCTATGAATCTACATAATTCACAAATTCATAACGGCCAACTCTTCATTTCATTTTTGGCTCTGTTTGTACAGTGGTCCTAAAGGACCATTTATTAGTTATGACAAAACTTTATTTAAAGAAACAAATAGTACAATTCATTAGCTGCTTCTTTTAGAAGTCTGAGGCTCTCTCTGAGGGTCCAGAGAGTCTGCACTTCATTCTGCACAGAAAATGGAGAATGGAATCTGGAAGGCTTAACCATTAAAGCAATAGTTTCTCTGTCTCTAGCTTTTTGGCTATAATATGAAGGAGCAATAAATTTTCACATCGGGATTGAATCCACTGTCAGCATATGATATTTTTGTTGCCAAGTTATGGATTTAGATTTGCAGTATCCAAGAAGCTATTTCAACTCAAAAAGATTGAACCCACAGATTACAGTAAGCTGCCAAGAGTTGGCAATCATGCCTTGGTCCAAAAAATTGGCTCATACCATCTGCTTTGTTTACCTGAAGTGGAATTATGAGCATAATTTTCCTTCAATAGCATGACTTTTCTTCCTTTTTTAACAACAAAAAAAGTTAGAATTCTTATTTTAAAAGTAAAATTTAGATCTTCTTAAATTCTGTCCTTGGGTTTCTCCCTGACAGCAGGATTTTTATCTAGGTAACACCAGGTCAATTTGGTTAGCTCTTACCCTGGAAAAAACATTCTAGAATTTAGAACATAAGTAGTCACAGTATTTTATTAAGGATTCAAATGTCCAGCCTTGGAGTAGGGTTTAAGTGACCATTCGCAAGTCACTTAACATCCCAGTATCCCAGGCAACTCTCTAAAATCTGATTCAATGGAAGGAGTTCCATAGTGGGAGGTTCCTAAAAGGATGAAATCATAAGCCTAGACCAACTTGAAACTCTGTCTTTGTAGGAACTGGGATCCATCTTGGAAGCTTCATAAAAATCCTCTCACTATAGTTCATTTTGTCCTCCTTCTTCCTGAGTTTCCTCTAAGAAAGCACAGACTATAGGTAAGGTCCTATGCACATTGTACATGCCTTATATATGCAGATATGTATGTATGTATATGTAAATATATATATATAACCTTTTATTTCAACCCTCAAAATTCATAAACAGATCAAATACTCGTTGTAGCTCATAAGCAATTGATACGTTTCAAGGCCCAACTCATCCTAAAACTTTCTGCCCAGGAATCTGTACAATCTTCTAGCCTCAGTGCTACCTTGCAGTTTGGCCTCCACTCAGAAGGGAAACGACCTTGGGGTTTTTAGAAAGTCAGCCCCCTTCCCATCAGACCTGCACTGTTTGAATAACTCATAGCACTAGAAAAGGGCAAAGTTCGGGTCTCTTTCTCCTCAAGTCATGATCCAGCCTTTGTTGTTTCTTCCAATGAAGAGACACATATGTTATCGACTGCTCTCCCAAGAGACTGGACCTGTCTGGGACCTCCGCTTTTCTCTAGAAACCTGTGTCCTCCAACCATTCAAGAGCTTGACATTGTCCAGGAACACCACAGACATAGGAATTTTCAACATTTCTCTAAAAGGCTGGGACTTCAGGAACACAGAAACCACTGTTGGCTCTGCTTCTCTCTGGTCTACGGCCAGCTTACTCAGCCCTCTCCAAAAAGAGCCAAGTATACCACTCTCAACCCTCTCACTCCACTTATGGTTCTGGAACAAAGGAGTAGCTCTAACCTACAATAGCCCTTGGCAACCAATTCATCCCCAATGGTTCCATAAGTCAATTAATTCCAAACTGATGAATTTTAAGGAGATGTCATCTATTCTCTTTCCCTTCAACTCCCTTGCAAAGATCAGCTCTTGGTCTTCCCCCATAAGGCAGCTAGGTGGTGCAGTGGATACAACTTTGGGCTTAGAGTAAGGTAAAGGCTGAGTTCAAATCCAGCCTTGGATACTTATGATCTGTGTGACTTCGGGCAAGTTACTTAACCTCAGTCTGCCTCGGTTTCTTTGTCTGCAAAGTTGGGATCATAATAGCACCTACTGCAAAGGCTTGTTGTGAGTTCATCTGAGATAATATCTATATGGTACCTGGTGGCACTTCTTTTTGAGAATACGTCTACAAACTTTCACCATGTATCTTTCCACTTTCTTTACCGGTCTTTATTTCTCTTTATCTTCCTCTCTTTTTCATGTCTTTGCAGTTTTGATGTGGGGTTTGGATCTGTAATCCTGCCTGGCCTCATGTAACTGTCAATAGAACTGATTCAGGTCTAGGAGAGCTAGCTGCTTAAAGTCTAATTCAATACTTGCAGAAAATGTGTGTGCCTCCATCTTCAGGGTAGTTTTAAAAGGGAGATTGTCAATTTATAACTCCTGCTATCAATGAAATCTATATATTGCATTGAGGTATGATTAGTTCCTGGAGTTGGTCCATGTGTTTTCAATTCTATAATTTACTAAATATCCCCATCATCTGAGGAGTAATTGGCATGGGTGTACTTACCTAAGGATTTACTTTACTAATATTCTTATTAGCCCCCAAGAAGTTTTTTCTTAGCCAGCTACAAAGAAGCTCAAGGTTTGTTTTTTGAAGAGGAAGGGGGTACAGTTCTATCTAGAAAGGGAAACTGGGGAACCCAAACAGTTAGTGGAAACAGTTCAGAGGACACCTTTCCAGTCTTCCTACACCTTACTCACTGACAAGTACACTTTGATCCAGTGACACTGGGCTCCTAGCTGTTCCACAAACAGGACACTCTATCTCTCTACTCCAGGAATTCTCTGCCCTCCAACCATGGAATGCTCTCCCTTCTCCTCTCTGACTGCTGATCTCCCTGACTTCTTTTAAGTACTAACCAAAATCCTACCTTCTATAAGAAGCATTTCCCAAACCCTCTTAAATCCAGTGGCTTCCTTGTTAATTATTTTCTACTTTATCTTGTATATAGCTTGTCATCTCCCCCATTATATAGCTTGTCATCTCCCCAAAAACTGCCAAAATAATCTTTCTAAAGCACAAATCTGAACCCAACATTCCCCTCCTCAAGAACCGTCAATGCTTCCCTATTAACTCTAGGATAAAAAACAAATTCCTTAGCTAGATAGCTGAAAAGCCTTTCATAACCTAAAGGGCCATAGCCTACCTCTCCAAGCTTATGTCACATTATCTCCCTTCTCTCACGCTGTGTTCTGGCTACTTGCTCTTTCCTGAACTTTACCATTTCCTCTCCTACCTCTGTCCTTTTGCATTGTCCCTCATGCCCAGAATGCTCTTCTTTCTCACCTCAGCCTTGTAGAATCTCTGGCTTCCTTCAAGGCTCCCTTCATGTGCCACCTGTGATAGGGAAGCCTTTGTTGATCCCTCTATTTTCTCCCCCGGCCCCCCCCCCCCGCCACCATGTATACACAAAAGCAATTCAATTCAACAAGCACTTATAAAGTGCCTATTACGTGCTAGGTGCTATGCTAGATACTAAAGAATCAAAGGTGGGCTATAAGGTTCTTTAGGGTAGAGATCATTTATTTTTTTAAATATCTTTAGCCCTTAACATGATTTTTTTTGTATATTAGTAAATACATATTTGATTGGATTATATCAGATTGGTTTGGAATAGGAAACTAATCCAGTGGGCTTAAAGCTGACCTCTAGTTCTTTGTGAAAACTAGTAAAGCATTTGGATTGTCCATCCCTCCTTATATATGACTGGTCTGCCTCCTTTTCCACCTTTCTCCTTCCATAGATGTGATTGGATGGTACTTTTTTGCGACTTCTCACACTCACCATTGTTGATAATATGCCAACACCCCTTTAGACTCACCATGAATCTCTTCTGAGCTCATGAAGTTTCATGAGTCACAGCAAGAGAAGAAAATACACATGTTAAAAAAGTGGGGAGGAGGCGAGCTTTTATGGCAATGAGCCTCTTTGGATCATTGAACTAACTGTGTAGCTTCCCAAATGCAATCCAGTCTGATCTCTCCCTGTTCAATTCTCTATGCACATGGTTGTCTATCAGTAATGCCAGACCAAAATGTATGTAGTTGATGGACTAACTCAACAGGCTTCTTGTTCGACTACCTGCCATAAGATAAGCAATACACATTCTTCATGTACTCTTTTCCCCCACAGTAAATAGATAGGCCAATCTCTTTTTCATTAAGGAAGCTCTCGACTATTGCAGAACAATTGGTATAATATCTATAAACATGAACATTTGGAGAATCTCATTATCAATAAGGAATCCCTCTCCTATTTAGACATTGCACAGGAAATAAGAGTTATGTGTAAATAATTATAATAAAAGGCATAATGTGATAAGTACATATGGGAGGTCCAAACAAAATGCTACCAGAGTTCAGATGGAGAAATCAATTCTGCCTAGGAGAAATAAGGGAAAGTTTCATGAATACAGTGCCATTTAAGCTGGGCCTTAACATATGTAGATAATTTCTATATATAGAGAGATAAAGAAAGGATGTTCCAGGGATAGAGAACAGAATAAGCAAAGGCAAAGAAAGATAAAAGTGCAGAAATTGTTTGAAGAAATATAATATAGTTCAGTTTGAGTGAAGAATAGAGTATGTGAAAGGGATAAGTTGGAGATGAGGTTGGAAAGGCAGGTTAGGGCCAGATTGTGGGAGATCTTCAGTGTAAGACTAAGGATTTTGGATTATGTTCAGAAAGCAACAAGGTTCTTGAGCAACCTAGTGACAGGATTGGAAGATGAATCTAATATCAGTGTGTAGGATGGATTACACAGGGAAGAGACTCAAAGTGAGAAGTTCAGTTAAGAGGTTTTAACAATAGGTCAGAAGAGAAAAAGGTTATTTTTTGTTTTGTTTCATTTTTTGAATGACATAAATTAAGGTTGTGGTAATAGTAAGGAGATGTGAGAGATTAATTATTTAAAATGTCATTTTCTTTTTAATTGATGGAATATAATAAATATTTCCATAATATAGTACAATAAAAAGATGATTATGCATGAAACTGCAAATATACTATGCACAACTTGCTATTCCTTTCAAATATATGACAAAATTTTCATATAAATTTCTTTTTTTCTTCCCTCCCTCTACCCCCCCCTTAGAGATGGCTACCGTTAGACACAAATAGGTATGTGTGTGTGTGTGTATGTATATGTGTATGTATGTGTATGCATGTATGTATGTAATATTATTCTATACACACTTCTATTTATTAGTTCTTTCTCTGGATGCAGATAGTGTCTTTCTTCACGTGACCTTTATAGTTAATTTGGGTATTTATAATAGAGAAAATAACTTATTCATTCAAACTTATTCTTAAAACAATATTACTGTTATTGTATGCAGTGTTCTCTTGGTTCTGCTGATTTCACTCTTATCATTTTGTGCAAGTCTTTCTATGTTTTTCTAATATAATTGAGTTCATTATTTCTTATATCACAGTAGTGTTCCATCACAATCATATACCACAACTTGTTCAGCCACTCCCCAATTAATGAGCATCCCTGAAATTTCCAGTTCTTTGCCCTCACAAAGACAGCTGCTATAAACATTCTAGAATACATAAGTTCTTTTCCTTTTCCCCTAATCATCTTTGGAAATAAACCAAGTAGTGGTATTGCTGGGTCAAAGAGTATAGGCAGTTTAATAACTTTTGGGGCATATTCCAGATTGTTCTCCAAAATCTTTGGATCATTTCACAATTTCATCAACAATAAATTAGTGTCCCAATTTTTCCACATCCTCTCCAGCATTTGTCATTTTAAAAAAATGTATTAGTTTTTCTCCCCAATTATGTGTAATTTTAAAAATATTTGTTTTTTTTTAAAGTTTTGAGTTCTAAATTTATCCTTTCCTCCTTCATCTCACCCCTCCCCCAAGATGGTAAGCTATCTGATATAGATTATACATGTGCCATCACGTAAAACATTTCTATATTAGTCACTTTATGGGAGAAGATTCAAGCAAACAAATAAAAAAGGAAGTCAAAAATATTATGCCCCAGTCTGTTTTCAGATAATATCAGTTTTTTCTCTGAAGGAGGATAGCATTTTTCATCATGAATTCTTTGGGACTGTCTTAGATAACTGTATTCCAGAAAATAGCTAAGTCATTCACAGTTCTTCATTGTACAATATTATTGTTGCTGTGTACAATGTTCTTCTGGCTCTGCTCGCTTCACTTTGTATCAGTTGGTGTAAGCCCTTCCAGGTTTTGAGATTAAATAATTGACAAAACTTGATGACTGAAGAATGAATAAAAAGGACAAAATCAAGAATGATTCTCAGTTTTAAAGACTGAATTATTAGGAGAATCGTGATGCCATTAAATGTATAATAGAAATTGGATATGTTGCAAATTGAATTATCTGTACACACACTGTTTTCTCCTAGTAGAATGCAAGCTTCTCAAGAAGAGGGACCAAGCATAATGTTTGGCGTTATTGTTCAGTTGTGTCTGACTCTTTGTGATCCCTTTCAGGGTTTTCTTGGCAAAGATACTGGATTGGTTTGCCGTTCCCTTTTCTGGCTCATTTTACAGATGAGGAAACTGAGGCAAATAGGGTTAAGTGACTTGCTCAGAGCACACAGCTAGTAGGTGTCTGAGGCTGCATTTGAACTCAGGTCCTCTTGACCCCAGGCCCAGTTCTCTATTCACCATGCCACCTAGGTACTCTGCTTAACATTAGTAGGTGCTTAATAAATGTTTTCTGAATTGACCTGAGTGACTTTAGCTGGAGTTAGAGCTAGAGTGCTTTAGCACTCTACAGCTTTAGAAGGAGATCTCCTTAGCTCCTCCTAGCTGAATACAAAGGAAAGATGCCACCATCATCAGTAGTATGCTCAGATCTCAGGTACAGTGAAGATTGTAGGTACTGCAGAAGGGAAAAATGTGGAGGCTTATTCATCAAAGCTGATGGATCCTGAGACAGGCTTGGAATGTCTGCTATTGAAAGCATGGTTATTATAGGCAAACACAACCTGCTTGTTGACTGAGAGAGCAGTGTTCATATTTGGATCACGGTTTGAATCCCTCTACTCTATCCAGAGCAAATGGTAATCGTCCTTTAAAAGCTGATGAGGAAGAGGAGGTAGAGAGGGAGGAAAATCTCTGTTCCAAGCACTTTTTTTCCTGTAAAAATAAAAATAAAAAGGAGAGAAAAGCATAAAACAATATTATTCTGCATTCTCCACTTTGCCATTCCATACTGTACAATTGCCTAATTGTTCATGAGCTTCACAAAAGAGATGCCTTTTATTTTCTCCAGGCACTTAGAGATGACTAAGTGTCACTTAGTCAATTGGCAGAACAAAGAAGTCAATTTATGGATCACATTTTCTCTGTTTCGTTATTCTTGAAAATAATTCACTTTATTGGTTTAGTGTTCTTGAAAGGTGAGGGATTGACAGGCCTGGAGTACAGAAATATCATTTCATAGAATCAAGTTGCACATACTTGTCTCCTTTTAAAGCCAGAGGTGAAAAGGTAAGACTTACTCAGACTGCACAGACATTTAAACCTGGACCCCTCCTGGAGAAACTACTGCTGTTCTCTCAGCAACTGTCACTAGGCAATTGTCTTATGTTTCATAGATTTCCATCCACAGTAATTCTGGCTGTTGATTGATCTATCTACCATTACAAGTCATATATTTATGTGCACAAAAATACGCATGTATATGTGAATTGGAGTAGCTAGGTGGCACAGTGGATAGAGTGCCAGGCCTGGAGTCAGGAAGACTTGTCTCCCCGAGCTCAAATCTGGTCTCAGACACTTACGAGCTATGTGACCCTGGGCAAGTCATTTAATGCTGTTTGCCTCAGTTTCCCCACCTGTAAAATGAGCTAGAGAATGAAATAGCAAACCACTACAGTATCATTGCCAAGAAATCCCAAATGGTGTCACAAAGAGTCAGACAAGACTGCAAACCACATGAACAACAAATATGTATATTACTTAAACTATTAGAAGGTATAGAAATAGGACTGGACCTGTGAGTTTATTGCTATAGGGAACTCCCAGATCAGTAAACTCTCTACTAGTTCAGGCTGGCACCTTCTCCTCAACCTAGTCTTAGAGTTTTGCCTAGAACACTCAGAGATTAAATGACTTGCACAAGATAATGCAAGCAATATGTATCAGAAATACTTTCTATACCATTGCTGCCTCTGACCTGTTAGAAATAAGAACTGAAATGAATGTTAAATGTTTATAAATCTAGCTCTGAGGAAGGCATTTTATCGTTGGTATATTCATTCATGGTATTTATTGGAAAGAAAAAAAATTGTCATACTTTTAAGTACACCATTATACCATGATAATTTTTAGAAATAACAAATAGGTGCTGTACTATGAAGTAGAGATATTAGGAGCCAAATCTTTAGATCCTTTTGGAGAAGTGCCGAGTCTTAGAAAATGGAATATAGCTGTCCTTTCAAAGAAACTCTATTCTTTAAAGGAGGGACCAGAAACTTCTGAGGGTATCTGGGAAAATCCATAGGAAGTTTAGCAGTGAAGACAAACGTATCGTTTAGAATGATTTCCTCACAGATATCTTTTTACTCTTTCTGAGACACAACTAAAATTGAGGATAAAGTAATCCTACTGGAGACCCACCCCTCTCCTTCCCTTCCAAATGGCATAAACTAGTCAGATCCAATTCATAATGTCTTTTTAAGCAGTAAGTGGTTTTTCTGCATGCATAGCAAGCATTGAAACATATCATAGCCAAAAGCTGTGATTAGAAAACCTGCTTGTTTAGCAGTTTCAAAAAGAAGCAACGCGACAATCATACCAAAAATGGAAGCAGCAGATGGACGACTTATTTTAGGACATGTGGTGAGAATAGAGAAATTAAGCAGCAATTACTCTATGAAAAAAATAATGAGTTCAACTGGAAAAAAAACTAATCCAAATTTATTTCAGCCTCATTCTCAATTATGTTTTCCTCAAACTAAAGTTTGAATTAGAGAGAATGGATTGCAGAGGCTCTTTTTGCAAAAGGTACAACTTGCAATGACATAAAGTGATTGTTTGAGGAACTCTTAAAAACTGGGTCAAATGTTCAAAACTAGCATTTATTTTTAGATCACTAACTTCTTTTGCTCCTTAATTTTTCAGTATTGATATCTAAGTATTGCACTCAAGTTTGTTTAGCCTGGTGCTATTACTATTAAAATCTCCAGTTTCAGGTAGGTCCAAAGTATGAGAATGTCAAAATTTGGATGCTCAGATTACACATTGGGCTAAATGACCTATCAAAATTGAACTTCCTGTCATTTCATATGCTTAGGACTATCCTTAGTATTCGATAAAATTATGTTTAACATCAAAGTACGAGGGGGTTCCATATCAACTGATATCAAATAAAGTATATGTGGAATAATGGAATCCAAAGTAATTCCTTTACGCATAAGATGTAAACCCTCTGCCACAATGTTTATTTTGTTCAAGGGATAGATGCTAACCTGAAGTCATTTGAGTGTCAGAGTCAGGTCGTGAGAGTTCCAAGTTTTTGCCACATAATCCTATAGCACTTTCTGTATGCACTGTTCACTCTGATATCTTTGTCTTGCTTTCTTACTTATTTGCTGTGTGTGTGTGTGTGTATGTGTACCCGCATGTGTGTGAGCGCATGCATGCTTATTCTCCTCAATTAGGTTGTTTAGTCCTAGAGGATAAAGGAGAGGCTTTATATTTCTCTGTATCCCCCTGTGGAGCCCATCACAGTGCCAGATACCTAATAGGCATTTAATAAATATTTCAGTGCACAAATCCATGAATACCTAGTCCTTATAAATAAGGTCAAATATCAATCTGCACTTGGATCTCTTCTGGGTTATGTCCTTAGGGACCAGCCTGGGCCAACTAAGAATCATAGAATTTTACAGATGGAAGGGATTTTTTAAGATGATTATATTTTATTGATGAGGAAAGTGGGGACTAGGAAAATGAAGTGACTTGCCCAAGGTCACATAACACATATCAAAAATTATAAAAAAATACTGCATGTAATTATTTAAGATTAGCAACACAGTTTGTGATGGAGGATTAGGTCCTAATATGTCTATTAGTGTGGCCAATTTTGCAATCAGCATTGGAACCCTTGCTATTAGAGTCATCATGTCTTCAAAACTCCTAAGGGGAAAGATACGTTAATTTTTTTTTTATTCAAGTCTCAACTTGTGGTCCAGGAATCCTTGCGGGTCCCTAAAAATTTCTCAGAGAGTCTGCTAGGTCAAAAGTATTTTCATAATAATACTAAGATGTTTTAATTTCTAGTATGGTAATTGTCAATAGATACAACCCACATAAACAAAGACTCTTTGGTGGCAGTCCTCAAAAAATTTTAAGGGTGTACAGCGGTCCTGAGACAAAAAGGTTTGAGAACTGCTGAGAGTTTTTTGCCATGAAGACCGCTGTCATTGTAACCAACATCGTGGCCTCTAGAGCTGAAAAGGGTTTTAGTTACCCTCTAGTCATAGAAGCTTCATTTAAAAGATGATGAAATTGAGACCCAGAGGTTTAAGTGATTTGTCTAAGGTCATATAGACAGTAAGTTGCAGATGAAGGAACTGAATCCAAGTCCTCTGATATCTAATCCAGTTTCCTTTCCACTGTACCCCACTTAACTACATGAATGCCCATATCCTTACAATGCTGTTCTGGGCATTATTCCTGACTTCTAGGAGTTTATAATGAGGCAAATATAAAACATAGATGGAATAATTTGTTTTTGCACCGGATTCATATACAAAAAGTTAGTGCTGTGTCATGAATACTGATCAGTACATTCACATGTGCATATGTTTGAGAGATTAGGGAAGTTTCTACTTTTTTTTTTTAAATCTTGCTTTTAGGAAGTATATGAGCAGCAAACTGAAATCGGAACAAAGAAGAAACAGAGCATCCCCCTAGTCTTCTAATGGTCACAGAATGCTTCATGGGAAAAAAAATCATATGTAGCAAACCAACCTGTAAACAATGTTCTAGTTTTCTAAGAGCTGCATCTTAAGCGGACAGCATTCCTGCTGCCTAGTGGAAAATAATTGGCTAGCCTGCAAATACAATATTGTCCAGGAAGTTCTAGAACAGGAGTTCTTAGCCTTTTGTGCATATCTTAGATCCTTTGACAGTCTTTCTCAGAATAATGTTTCTAAATTCTTTTAAGTGTTTTAAATGTTTTTTTTAATTTAAATTCAATTACATTTTAAATGTTTTAAATGATTTTAATTTAAAATTTAAGTTTAAATACATTTAAATATTTTCAATTATTTTAAATAAAATATATAGAATTGCAAAGGAAGTCAATATATTAGAATATAGTTATCAAAATATTTTTTAAGTTCATGACCCAGTTCAAGAACCCTTGTTCTAGAGACATTGCCAAATGAAGAGAAGCCATCCCTTCCCCATCTTGTGCTTGCTCCATAGACCCTGTCTGCTCAGTGTCTCAGGAAGGTCCTCCAGAGGCAGCACTGGGGCATCAGTACTGCGGGTTCCTTCTTTTTTTATTTCCCTACTACCATTGCAAAAATGGTACGGAATTCTAACTCTGGCAGCACACTTAGGGGTATGTCCTTAAATTGTGCTGCTGTTGCTACAAAGTTATTAGGAAACCCACTAGAAAACTCTGATTTAGGCAAAGAAACAACACTGCATAATAAAATCATATTCTTATTAACTCAGTTGGAATAATTAGCATATCTTTTAGCACAAATGGCAAGAGGAGCCCCTTGAATGGAAAGATGTGAGCCAGCTTCTCTTTGTAATGGCTTAGCTGTTTTGCCTGCATCTCTTAGGGCCCCTCTTCTCTTTGATCTGGGACCCTAGCTCTCTCACTCTTCAGGCTTTCAAGGCAATATTTCCATGTTCCCTTGTTTCTCTGTCAGCTTCCGTCTCAGTTCTCCAATCCATCACCTGCCTCCCATTTCCCTTGCTTTCAGCCCTAATTTCATCCAGCTCCAGGCCCCATTTGTACAGTCTCTGCTTCTTCTGGCACATTTGAGGCTCAGATCTAGCACCTCAGTTGCTCCCAGTATCCCACTTTTTCATCCATCTTCCTCAAGACCTAGAATTACCTCTTCCTGAACTTTGGGGATTATTTTGGCTTTATTCCCCTTTTAGAAAAGAACTTTCCCTATAGGTTAGAAAACAGCATGATTTACATTTTCTAGTGAGACAAACTCATTTAAATAGCTTATGTAGAAAATGTATTGCATGGGGAAGGTGTTAAAGCTCTGGAACACTCTGTGTGTGTGTAGAGAATCACTTTATACTTCTGGCTACTAGCAACATTTCCAAACATCCTAAACAAAGCAAGTCAAGAGCTTCTGTTCATATACTAGCTAGGCTTTGTTTCTTGCAGTTTGTTGCTTTGTAATAATAATAATGATAATGACAGTAAGGATAGGTAACATTTACATAGCACTTTAAACTTTGGACTTTACATTTCTTAGCTCATTTGATCCCACAAGAAACCTGGAAGGTATGTGCTATTATTTTCCCCATTTTACACACAAGGAAACTGAGGCTGAAAGAACCTCAATGACTTCCCCAAGGTCACATGCCTGGTAAGGGGTTAAGACATGATTTGAACTTGGGTCTTCCTAAATCCAAGGCCAGCACTCTATCTAATCTGTTTCCTAGTGATTTACAGTTTTCAAAATTCTTCAACATCTCTTAGGTCATTTGACCCTCATAATTCTGTAAGGTAGACAGGGACAGTATGGCACCCATTTCATAAATGAGGGGACAAAAACTTGTAGATGCAATTTGCCCAAGATCACACATTAAGTGGCAGAGTCAGGATTAGAATCCAGGTCTTCTTAGTACCTAGGCCCAAAATGGAGAAATGAATCAGATTCTGAGGTAAATGCATTTGAGGTAAATTGTTCTGCTCTGCTGCTATTCACTTGGGCTATGGGCATCAGAATAGGTTGTCAACTGTTATCACTGTCCTTTGAAATTCTAATTAGCACTGTAGCAAATCATAACAGACCTTTCTAAACTTGGAAACAATCTCTTTTATTTTCATACTTCAAAGTTTATTTTCCCCGGGAATCTGAAGGTACTACCTGTGTATGCAGAACTTTAGCTTTAGACATTTACTTTGAAACTTTAGGAGGATCAATCAACTTATTAGTTATTTGCTTAAAATCCCTTTGACATTCAAAAGCTGTAAAATTGCCTTATCCTTGTTCTTTGAGAGATGAAAGCTGATTCATTCTGCAATGCCTGAAGGTTATATCTAGAACAAGGACTTATAAATCATTCCTGCCAAAGACTCAGTTTAGGTTTCTAGTCCTCACCTACCTGAAGGTATGAAAATTGAGGAGAGGAAGAGGAATAAGACAATGCAGCTAACTTGACCCATCACTCTTGATAGCATAATCCATCAGAATAATACATTTCCCTGGGGGGAGCAGGACTCTAGACAATTTTCCAGTCAGGGCTAATGACACTGAATCATGGAATTTCAGAAGTGAAAGGAATATCAGAGTTCATCTTATCTGACAGATGAGAGAAAATAGAGGCAAGTAGGTTGTGCCGTTTATAGAGCACTGGACCAGGACTCAGGAAGACCTCAGTTCAAATATGACTTCAGGCATTTATAAGCTATGTGACCTCGGAAAATCACTTAACTTCTGTCTGCCTCAGTTTCCTTACCTGTAAAATAGAAATAATAATACCAACTATCTTCCAGAGTTGTTGTGAGAATAAAATGAGATGTTATTTATATAATGCTTTGTAAAATCTTTTAAAATGTTACATCAATATTAACTATTATTGTTAGTATTGTTACTAACTAGCCCATATTTATATGGAAATCCTCTCCATAATATTCTTGACGAATGATCATCCAGCCTTCTGTAGAAAACTTCTAGAGACAGAGGAATTTACTCTTTTGAGGTTATCCATTCTATTTTTGAATTTTTATTAAATTTTTAATTAAAATTTTCCTAATTTTGAACCAAAATCTGCCTCTGTTCAATGTTCACACGTTGTATCTAATTCTGTCCTCTGGTGCCAAGCAAAACAAGTCTAATCTCTCTTACACATAGCCCTTTGTGTACTTGAGGACCCTACAATGCCATTCTAAGCCTTCTCTTCTCCAGGCTAACTGTCCTCAGTTCTCTCAACCAATATCTCATGACTTAAAGTATCTTTACCATTCTGCTTTATGGCCTCTGAATACACTTCAATTCAATCAAACATTGTAAATGATTATTTTTGTTTTTGTTTTCCTGAAATGTGACATCCCATATCAAATATAATACTCTAGATATGGCCTAGGGCACGCTACTGTTGAACTATTACTTCTCTTATCCTGAGTCTATTAAAATACCTAGCAATATAATAGCTTTTATGGCTACATATCACAGTCTTGACTCATACTGACTTTGCAGTCTACTAAAATGCCCAAGTTTATAACATCTTCACTTATTTGTTTAAAATTCAGTAGTTTCTCTTTGCTGTCTGTAACAATCTTGAGTTTTTACAAGAAGCCTTAAAGTTCAGGCTTCACACTCTAAAATATTTGTTGTTGTTGTTGTTGTTGTCAAGTGTTTCAGACTTTTTGTGACCCAGTTTGGGGTTTTCTTGGCAAAATACTGGAGTGGTTTGCTATTTCTTTCTCCAGTTCATTTTAGAGATGAGGAGATTGAGGCAAATAAGGTTAAGTGACTTACCTAGGATCACACAGCTAGTGTCTGAGACCAGATCTGAAATCATAAACATAAGTCTTCCTGATTGCAAGCCCAATGCTCTATTCACTTTGCCACCTAGCTGTCTAACATATAGTTATGGTTATCTCCAAGGCTAGCCCTAATGTTGTGAGAAGCTTCTCTAGGCAAATTGCCCTCCCTGAGATAATAGCTACAAATGAGAGCAGTTTCAAAATACTAGCCATGAACTTGGTTCTATCCTCCTTGACTAATCAATGCCTCTCTTCCAACCCACAAGTTATAGATCAAAAGAGAAGGACCCAGCCATCATGTCAGAAGTGAGATGTTTTCTAAATGAAAGCAGAAGAGATGAGCCATGTGTGGTCCTGACTGCCTTCCACAAATGTAGGGGCTTATGGTCTATGTAGAGCTCTGAAAATTTGTCCCAATTCCTCTGAATTCTAGTACCTTCCCTAGCTTGTTTTGTATATGTTTGTTTACATGTTGTCCACCCCTTTAGATTGTAAACTCCTTGAGGGCAAGGATTATCTTTTGCCTCTTTTTGTGTCTAGCACAATACTTGGCACATAGTAGGGGCTTAGTAAATGTTTATTGATTGATTGAAAGACCCAGAAAGAACCTCTGGGGCAGATGCATTCATTTAGATGTGAGAAGTAGGCTTCCACTTTTAGTGCCACAGGCTGAAATACTTACTATTCAACCATCCAATTGAGAGGGAGAAAACAGTCATGGGAGACTGATAATCTATCTAGTTTCAGTCTGACACTCTGCCTCCTGCAACAGTCACCTGTGTGATTAGACTGTGAGTTCCTTGAGAACAGAAACTGTTTATTTCTTTGCCTTTCTTTGCATCTCCAGCACTTAGCATGTTGCCTGATACATAGGAGATGCTTAATAAATGCTTGGTTTCCTCAGTTTTCAGGCTTTATTTACATTACTGATTTCTTTTTTTTAGTAGTTTGTTTTTTTAGTTAGCTGCTAGCTATTTCTTTTTCTCTTTTTTCTTTTTTTCCTCCTCTTAGTTAAGTGACAAGTTCAAAATTCTCCCCCTTCTACTCTCATCTTTGTTTCTGAATTGTTTTGCTGAACTCTTTTGAAAGAATTTCTTTGCTTTGTTCTCTTCATTAATCTATTGCATCCAGCCTATTCTGAAATTTTATTCTCTGATTCATGGTCCATATCATCCTTTATTTCTTCTTTAATCCCTTTGTGTTTCACATGGAGTTGAAACCTCTGAAGTACTAAGTTTGAGCTACATCTTCTAACTAATTTCTATGTTACTGTTTTTAAAGATCTGGTCCCATCACCTTTTTTTCTGTTCTGCCTGTATTTCTGTTAAAAGTACCAAATCGTGAAGGAAATAGCATGGATAGAAGCAGTCCCCCTGTGGTAGAAAATAACTTCTGTCTGAAATCATGCTATCTAATTCTACTCCCTACCTTCCCCATAATCCTTTACCTTCCCATTCACCACACCTTTTTATTTCTAGGACCACCCTTCTGGGTCTCTGCTCCTCCTTGGGAGCTCTCAAATGGCTTCTTCTGGGGCAAGATATTGTCAGTGGAGGAATAGTACCCTCTTGGCAAAGATGGCCTCTCAGTGCACCAACCCTCCCCAATTTAAATCCAGCATGATATCTTCATCTCCCATTAAAGACTACACACACACATATATTTACAGATGTGTGAGTACGCATATATGCCTCTTCCCCCATGGGAGTATATTTCAGTGGAATGCCTTCTCCATTGCTGTGTCAAGACCCACCCTTTATATTACCCTAGTTTCAATCCCTTGTTCTGTTGCCTCTCTCATTTTCCTATAGCCTCTCTTCTTGCTTAGAGACCATAGGAATCATTATCACTTCACTGTTCTACCATGGATTTGCTAAGGATACATCATCCAAACCCCTTCGTTACCCACCTTTCCTTTCTCCATTTATACATTCTCTCACTCTGTTTTAGTACATGGAATTTCAGTTGTGGTACTCCATCATTGCTTCTCCTATTTCTTAAAATTCTGCCTACCTCTTTATCTCTGTGGTTTTGGATTTCTTGATCCCCTATATCCCACTTTTTTTTTTACTTGTAGTTCAGTGTTTCTTTTTTTTTCCCCCTAAAGAAATAACTTCTAAACATGGGGCAATTTATTTCATTCCTTTTACTTTCTTTCACAATTGTGCTTATTGTGCCTTTCTTGTATTTCTATCGTTTGGGCTATTTAAAATAGAATGTTCTGCTCACGTCTTCTCCCTCCCTCCAAGAATGCCTCAAATACCTCTGTTTTTTCTAACATACTTTGTTCATTAATTATTAGGCTCATATTTACAGAATATGAAATTTTCTATTACATTTGGGTTCTTTTGCTTAACAAAACATTCTGTTCCATTTCTTTCTGCAGGTTCTAGTGGGCACAGAGTAAGCCTGTACTATTCAAATTTGATTTCCTTTGTATTTGGTAGGTCACATGAGCAACAAGATGGCAGATTAGATATTTTCCTTGATCCCCATGACCTTTCAAACCTCTCCCAAAAAGAAATTATGTGCCAAAGGTAAAGCAACTTCAGCTGTTTTCATGGTCCAGGACACCTAGAATCCAAAAGAAGGTTAAGAAAAATAAAATCCAAGGCCTAGGAACTGACTCTTACTGACCCTGAGCTCACTCAGCATCCCTTCCCTACCTTTTACACTACTGGTAATGAGATGGTACTAGCAGACCCCAAGGATATAACACAGATTTACCATTCTAGGTGTTTTCTCCAATTGACTTTTGGATGGTAAGAACTAGCCCCAGCTGGGGAAGAGACCTAGAATGGTAAACCATTAATTGCCCCAGCAGAAGGAAGCTGAAAGTTTTAACATCAAAGCCCAAAGGAAACCACAGTCATAGAGGAGGGAATAGGAAGTGAGTAATAAGGAAATTAATGGGAGTGAAAGAAGCAGTGATTTCAGGAATAAGAAATCTCAAAGACCTTGAACATTAACAGATAAATCAACAGTAAAAACAGTAACAACAGAAGGAAATATGGTCTCCAGATCTAATAAATGAGTTCGGGTATCTGTATGAATAATGCAAAATAAAGAGAAATGATCCAACACTTAATAAGACAGAGGACTCTGTGGAACTTCAGAACATGGAACCACAACACACTGTTTCTGAGTGCTTCAAAGCAGAAATGAGAATTATGAGAGCAGAATTTATGTCCTGTACAGCAAAAATAATGAGCAGAATAGAAAAACTTCAATTTGCAATAGCAAGCCTCACCACAGAAACAAAAGAGAGAACAATACGTTGGGAATGCAAATACGTAGATATGAAGGACAACCTAGAAGAAGAGAAGCAAAAAAACAAGATTAAAAGAAAGTATACTCACTATGCAAGCAAAACATGTAGATCTCAAAGATAGGGTATATAGAGACAACCCAAGGATCTTAGGTCTCCCAGAAGAACAAAAGGCAAAACAAAAAAAACAAAAAACAAAAAAAATCCCTTAACATCATAATGAAGAAAATAACAGAAGAGAACTGCCCAGGACTTCTGATCATAGAAAATGAAATTCCAGTTAAAAGAATTCATAGATCACATCTAGGGGGGAAAAAAAAGAAACAAAAAACAAAAAAAAACCCCAAAGACTTCAAACTACAAGACACATCCTGGTTAAATTTAATGTTTCAATTCAGAAACAAGTCTGCAAGTCATCAGGAAAAAGACCTTCAAATACAAAGGAAATGACATTTGAATAATGCAAGACTATTCTGTACCCACTTGAAAAAAGAGAAGGGAATGGAATAATGTGTTCCCAAGAGCTTTAGAGCTCAGATGCAGACCAGGGTGACCTATCCTGCAAATCTAAACTTAACCATACAGGACAAACGATGGACATTTAATGATAAGGAAGAGTTAGAAACATTTTTAGAAATAAAACCAGAACTGAAGAGATCATTTGCTTCTTGAACACCCCAATAATAGAAATGCAGGAGGAATGAATAAATGCAGAGAGCAACAGCAATAGTGACAACAGAAAGAATGTAATAGACTCTTTCATATTTGAATATTTTTCTCTTGGCAACCTGCAGAATTTGCATTTATTATTGGACTATGAAACTTAACCATGTTTCTTAGAGCTGGAAGCATAGGGCTTTTTTTTTTTAAAGTAAAATGCGGATTCTTTACATTGGCACTCTGTTTTCTGTATTCAGGGGTTCAGAACAATTTTGCTCTATTATTTCCTGCATTATGATATTCAGGTGTTTTTTTTTAATTTGATACGTTCTGGGAGAACTATGATGCTTATCTTGTCTCTGTGCATTTTATCACAAGGTCTAATTGCTTTGACTTGTAAACAGGTCATCTATTCCTTTAACATTCCTGTCTTTTGCTTCTCTTCTGCCAGATTTTCCTCCATATAAGTACTTTTGTAGTCTAAATCTGCTCTAAATCATCCTTTTTTTCTGTTGTACCTAGATTTTTATTAGAAGTCCCAATTCATGAGGGAAATAGTGTGGATAGAAGCAGGACTCTGTCATAGAAATGAACCTTTGTTTGAAATCACAAAGTCCAATTCTACTCCTTACCTTCTTTCACTTCTTTGGAGAAACTTTTCAGTAAGGATTCTTCTTTTTCTAATCTGCTGAGTTTTTATTTCTTCATTGAGAGCTCTCTTTTATCCCTAATTTCTTCTTTTATTGATTACATTTCTCTTTGAACTTTTCTGGAATGTCTTGTTGTAGTTCTATGCTTTCTTTTTTATTCTTTATTCCATTAAGCATTGGTTCACTTTTCTCTATTTTTATTTTGAAGGAACACAGGGAGTTTTGTTACTCTCGGGAAGGCTTGAGTTGGAATCCTGGCTTTATCACTTACTAGTCATGTAGCGGTAAGCAAGTCCCTTCACCTCCTGAGCTAAATTAGTTTCTAATTCATTTCTAAATTAGTTTCTCACTTAAAAAAGTAAGAGGATTTGAGTAGCTGATCTCTAAGGTCTATTATAACTGTAACCCTAATTCAATGACTTCTTCCTTTCATATTCATTCCATATTCTGGTGCTGACTGAAACCCAGCTTTCTGTGGAAGATGCTACGATGTGGTACTCTCTCCAAGGATTGGGTGTTCATTAACTCACAGCAGCAGGAGTTGCCACACTGTATGCTCCTCAATGTCACTTTCAGACCCTTCCTCTCATCACTCAGCAACAGCCTCTTTCCATCCTTTAAAATTTACTCTATCTTGTTTGTATTTTTTCATTGCTGTCTTTTTAGACCTCCAGGTTACTCTCCTTCTTCCCAGGGCATTTTAAATTTGACTCATAGTTATCTTCTCCATCCCACCTTCTGCCCCCTTAGAAAACTTTGCCTTCCTTGTTCCTCAGTCTACTACGATTGATAGACTAAAATAAATTTTGCAGGTGTCCACTTACCTAGAGATGAGTCAGATGGTGAATAAACTAAGGATTATCCTTTTAATCCTATCACATCCCTTGAGACAGTGTAGAGAAACATGGGTGGGGCATAGTTGCAGTCAGCAAGTCTTAAATAAGGAGTGAATTTAGACTTTTTTCCTAGCAAGGATTGGTTCATTGTTAGGGTATTGCTGGCAGAGAGGCAGGGTACCTGAGTCAGCAAGGTGGGAAGAAAATGGATGTGCTATTTCTTGTAATGGAGTTAATAATATGAACAATCTTATTATTGTGGACTTCACTAATTTAGACAGGAGCTTGATTAAAGTTTATTATCTATGGTATGAAAGGGCCTTGCTAAGCAAATAAACAGTGTGAACGAGATTACAATGGGAATATTTACCTACTTAATGGAACAAACTATTTTCCAGCACTTTAGAAGTACTATTTACTGCCAATGTGATTGCCACACAGACAGAGGTCATCCCTCCTTAGGCTGGTGTTTGGATACACTAATTACAAATCCTTCTTATCTCTTCATTAAAGCTAGTCTTCTGCCATTCTAGTTCCCTGTTAGTTTTTATTGCTTGTTGGATGGCATAGTATTTCTTTTTATTATAATTCAGACTTATCACTAATTCACTGATTCCCCTGTATTAGTCCCCTTTGTTATTATTCGTGGGGTTTCACTGTGCTTATCACCTCTCTCTTTCACAGGGGATTTATGAGAGGTGGGGAGATGTTTACTAAGAGCTAACTGCTCCACAAAGGGATATGCTATGTGAGGACAATAATACCCAAGCACAGTTCATGGAACTGGTTTTTCACTCTCAGGAGGTTGCTCAGGTCTCACTCACATTTAGGTCATGGCATATGCTTATGATGGCAGTCGAGAAATAGTTGGACTGATTCTTCTTACAGATTCACTGGTTGGGGTTCCCTTGCCTATCTGGCAGTTGAATACGGATGGCAAAAAAAAAAATGACACATAGAACATGAGCAAATCTTCACCAGTCTCTAAGGCAATCCATTACTCTATACTATATCTGCCAACAACTAATACAGTTTAATCATTCATTTATCTTTTTATCAGCACTATCTGAAATCTGTAGCTGGTAGAAATGATTAAGTGATTATCACCTACAAAGAGCTTGTGGGGTTTAGTGGAAAAAGCACTGAGTAGGGTCAGGAAAGACCTGGGTTCAAACCTTACCCCTGATATTAATAAGCAAGTACAGTAACCTCTGTGAACCCCAAATTTCTTTATCTATAAAATAAGCATAATAATATCTACAGAAAATTTGTGGCTGATTTGAGACTCAAAGGAGATAATGTGTGCAGAGCCCAAATGTTAAACAAATGTCAGTTATTATTCAGCAGAGTATAAATTCCTTAAAAGAGGGACAATTTCTTTTTGTCTTTGTATACCCAGGGCTTAGCACAGTGCCTTGCACATGGAAGGTGTCTAATAATTTTTTTTTTGTTGAATTTAATTGAATGCAAAACAATGTTCATAGATTGTATAGTTTACTGAGAGAATTAGTCTGGCATGGCTTTGATTACTCTCCAGAGAGGGCATCCTGGTAAGAGAACTACATCAGGCCCCTAAAACCTATTTCCTGAGGTGCATTCAATATGTTGACAATACATACAAGTTCCAAAGATGCAAGAAAAATATTTCATTCTTTTGCTATGAAGCAAGGTAGCATAAGATAAGGCTGGAAGGGTAGAGTGGCATTCGTTTGTAGAATCCCTTATGCTAAAATACAGTTGGAATAGTGACTGTGCTAGAGCGTAAGCCTGGTTCCATGAGTGCTCAGAGGGCAAACTGGATGTGTTGACACAACCTAGGGAAACATCCTCATTCGCCCTTCCCTTTAAAGGACAGGGAAGGGCCAATAAGGATGCCTTACAGAGCTGGCCCATGCTTTATGGATACTTATGTCTGGCTCCCACAATTGTATCACTTCAAATGGCAACTGTCTCCTTTAGAACATAGTTCTCACTTTATTTTTTTTAATAATTGATTTTTTAATTTTAGTTTCCAACATTCACTTCCATAAGATTTTCAGTTTTAAATTTTCTCCCCTTCCCTTTCCTCCCTTCCCCAAGATGGCATGCAATCTGATATAGGCTCTACCTGTATATTCATATTTAGCATATTTTCCCATTAGTCATGAATTAATGGGAGGAACCATGAGAATGAAGCAATAAAACAAAACAACAAAGGAAAAGGAGAGCAAATAGTATGCTTCCATCTGCATTCAGACTCCATAGTTCTTTCTCTGGATGTGGATAGCATGTCAGTTTTTACTTTAAACCAGCAATCTTTGACCAGGATCTGTGAACTTTAAAAAATACACATATATTTTTAACCTTATTTCGATATAGTTAGCTTCCTTTGTAATCTTCTGTATTTTATTTTACGCATTTAATAAAATATTGTTTTGAGAAGGGGTCCATGCTTTACCAGATTGCCAAATGGGTCCATGACATTAAAATTGTTAAGAACTCAAAATAAACAACATGGGATATCTGTACTGCAAACAATTATTAGAGAATTCAATAACGAATTTACTTTGATCCAGCACCTGCCAAACAGTTGTGATATTTGAGAGTGAGCCAAATGAACTTCTTGATTATCATTTCTTCCAAAGGCTCCACTCTTTTATATTTTCAAAATTGTATCTATCTTTGCATTAAATATAATTGTCAGAAAACAATGTATTACCTTAGTCCTCTACAAACGTGCCTTTACTGAGTCATAACTTGGCTGTGCACCCACAGGATATGAGCACCCCATATTGCAATAACATTCCTGGTTCTTTTGGTTCTTGTTCTTTCTGTTGTCCACTGCAGTGGAGGAAATGATGTGCTCTGCAACCCGGCATCCCATAGACAAAGGCCCAGAAGAAAATTATTCCTTGAGTTGAGTTCCAGGAAAAAAGTTTGGCTCCGTGGATGAATCTACCTCCTTTATTTTGTCACAAAATGAATGTCATATGATCCGTTGTATTTCCCTGTTTACCTCAGCTGCTAGGAAATAGGAACCACATTCAGCACTGAAGACTAGTAACTCATTGTCTCAAATACCTGGCAACATTTTGCTTTCTGTGCTGTTCTCAGATGATTGCTGGGTTGGTTTGTTTGGTTTTTTCATCAAAAATCATCCCATTTTACATTATCTTTCAATTTTGTAAGTCTTCTCAGATCTTTTAAAAAAGGAAAACATACACACATATGTGCATATATATGTATATATACATACATATGTGTATGTATATATACATATATACACATACATACATATATACACATATATATACATACATACATATATATATATGTATATATATATACATATATACATATAATTCCTAATTGGCATCCTTTTTCATCAGTTTGGAACTAATGGACCTGATCCAAGACTATAAAAAGAAATTCAGTTTTTTAGGCAGATCTGAATTTAATAATAGAGATTTTTTAAATATTGATAGGCTTGATGATAAAGGATGACATAAGGAATGTCCAGAAGTAAGAATTTAAAATAATGAAATATGATTTTCTATGAATGCATGAAGTGTGGCTAAAAACAATTAGATTGATTTTTTTGAATGCAGTTTGTATACATCAGTCTTTTTAATTTGGCATAGCTGTAACCATATCATTACTCTACTCAATAAACTTCAATGGCTTCCTATTATCCATAGGATAAAATATCAGCTCCACTGCTTAGCTTCTAAAGCCATTTACAACCTGACCCATCCAACCATATTGTGTATAACTCCCCCTTCCACAATTTCTGACAGTGCTACTTTCTGCTTTTTAAACATGGCTCTCTATCTCCCATCTCCATGCTTTTTTTTAATATAAATTTATTTAATTTTAGCTTTCAACATTCACTCCCACAAGTTTTTGAATTCCAAATTTTTACCCCATCTCCCCCCTCCTCCCACCCCAAGATGGCATGCATTCTGAATATCCCTTCTCCTAGTCTGTCCTCTCTTCTATCTCTCTCCCCTTCTCTTATCCCCTTCCCCTTCTATTTTCCTGTAGGGCAGGATAGACTTCTGTACCCCATTTCCTGTATTTCTTATTTCCCAGTAGCATGTGAAAACATTTTTTTAAACATATGTTTTTAAAACTTTCGGTTTCAAATTTTCTCTCTTCCTTCCTCCCCACCTACCCTCATTGAAAAGGCAAGCAACTCAATATAGGTTGTACATGTGCAGTCATGCAAAACACGTCCATAGTAGACATGTGAAAAACTAACTCTATTTTCCTTAATCCTATCCTGCCCTCTCATTTATTCTATTCTTTCTTTTGACCCTGTCCCTCCTCAGAAGTATTTACTTCTGATTATTCCCTTTCCCAATCTGCCCTCCTCTCTACATCCCCTGCTCTCTTGTCCCCTTCCCCCTATTTCCTGAGGGTAAGACAGATTTCCATACCCAATTGAATGTGTTTATATTCCCTCCTTAAGCCAAATCCTATGAGAATAAGATTCCCTCATTCCCTCTCACCTTCCCCTGTTTCCCCTCCACTGTAAGAGACTTTTCTTTTCTGTTTTTTTGTGAGATAATTTACCCCATTCTACCTCTCCCTTTCTTCTCTGAGTATCATCCTCTCTCATCCCTTAATTTTATTCTCCAGATATGACCCCGTCATCTTCAACTCACCCTGTGCCCTCTATCTATCTATCTACATATACAGACATATAATTTTTTCTTCCAACTACCCTAATACTGACAAAGGTCTCATGAATTATAAATATCATCTTTCCATGCAGGAATGTAAAAGTTCAATCTTAATAAGTCTCTTATGATTTCTCTTTCTGTTTACCTCTTCATGTTCCACTGGAGTCTTGTATTTGAAAGTCAAATTTTGTGTTCAGCTCTGGTCTTTTCATCAAGAATGCTTGAAAGTCCTCTATTTCACTGAATGACCATTTTTTTTCCCCTGAAGGGGGTTCTGCTGGGTAGGTGATTCTTGGCTGTAATCCTATCTCCTTTGCCCTCCAGAATACTATATTCCATGCCCTGTAGTCCTTTAATGTAGAAGCTGCTAAATCTTGTGTTATCCTGATTGTGTTTCCACCCTACTTGAATTGTTTCTTTCTGGCTGCTTATAATATTTTCTCTTGACCTGGGAACTCTGCAATTTGGCTACAATATTCCTAGGAGTTTTCCTTTGGGGATGTCTTTCAGGAGGAGATCTGTGGATTCTTTCAATTTCTATTTTGCCCTCTGGTTCTAAAACATCAGGGCAGTTTTCCTTGATAATTTCTTGAAAGATGATGTCTAGGCTCTTTTTTTGATCATGGATTTCAGATAGTCCAATAATTTTTAAATTCTCTCTCCTGGATCTATTTTCCAGGTCAGTTGTTTTTCCAATGAGATATTTCACATTGTTTTCTAATTTTTCATTCTTTTGGATTTGTTCTACTGTGTCATGATTTCTAATAAAGTCACTATCTTCCAATTGCTCTATTCTAATTTTTAAGGAAGTATTTTCTTCAGTAAGCTTTTGGACTTCTTTTTCCATTTGGCCAATTTTGCTTTTTTAGGGCATTCTTCTCCTCATTGGCTTTTTGGACCTCTTTTGCCATTTGGGTTAGGCTATTTTTTTAGGTGTTATTTTCTTCAGTACTTTTTTGGGTCTCCTTTAGCAAGCTGTTGACTTGTTTTTCGTGATTTTCTTGCATCACTCTCAGTTTTTCCTCTACTTCCCTTACTTGCTTCTCAAAATCCCTTTTGAGCTCTTCCAAGGCCTGGGACTGATTTATATTTTTCTTGGAGGCTTTGGATGTAGGAGCTTTGACTTTGTTGTCTTCTTCTGGTTGTATATTTTGATCTTCTTTTTCACCAAAGTAAGATTCTATGGTCTGACTCTTTTTGCGCTGCTTCCTTATGATCCCAGCCAATTACCTGAGTTTTAAACTCTTTGTTAAGGTACAAGTCTGCTTCCAATATGGAGAATGTATTGTCTCAAGCTTCAGGGGTTTGTATAGCTGTTTTCAGAGATACTTGCAGGGACCTGTAAATTTTTAGTTCTTGCAAGGTAGTATGATAAGGGGTGAGGTGTTTACTCCTTTCCTGGCCTGTGACCACAAGTATTCCTTTCTGTCCTGTAACTGTGAGGAAGGGTTCCTCTCCACAGCCACTCCAAGCTCTGCCACGCCAGTGCTCCTCCTCACCCCAGCACTGCTGCCCAGAACTGTGATTGATAAATAAACATTTATTAAGCATCTGCTCTGTACCAGGCACTATGCTAAGCACTGGGGATACAAAAAGAGGCAAAAGATAGTCCTGGTTCACAAGAAGTTTGCAATTTAATGGGGGAGATAATGTCCACAGATGGACATATATGACACAAGCTATCTACAGAATAAATAGGAAGTAAGTAAGAGGAGGATGGCTAGAATTAAGAGAGTTTTGGAAAAGGCTTCCTGTAGAAGATGAGATTTCAGTTGGGACTTAAAGGAAGCCAGGAAAGTCAGATGTAGTTGTGGAGGGAGAGCATTTAGAGAGATGCAGTATCTTGCTCATGGAACAGGCAGGAGGTTAGTGTCACTGGATTGAAGAACATGAGTTGGAGGTAGCAGAAGGCTAGGTTAGGAAGGGCGTTGAAAATTGAGATTTTTGTATCTTCTCCTGGGTGTAATGTGGAGGCATTGGGATCCATTAAGTAGGGGGTATTAACAGTTGAACTTGTACTTTAGGAAAACAACTTTGGTGGCTGAATGGAGGATAGATCCATGTAAAAGATGGTACTTGAGCTGCATGTTAAAGGAAGCATGGGACTCCATGAGGAAGAGGTGAGGAGGAAGGGTCTGCAGGCCTGGGAAACAATTAGTACAAAGGAAAGGAGGATGTGTGATGTATCCTGTATGAGGAACAGAGAGGAAGCTGATTTGGCTGGATCACAGCATGTGGGAGGGAAAGTAATGTACAGTGAAGTTAGAACTATAGAGTGGGAAAATCTATGAAGTTCTTTATATCTTCATATTTATTCTGTATATACAGAGATAGAGAGAGAGTGACAGTGAAATAAAGACAGAGTCAGAAAGTGATAGATGAAAAGACAGAGATAGAGATAGAGATATATGATTGTTGTCTTCCCCATTAGAATATCAGCTCTTTGAAAATATTGATTGTTTCATTCTTTACATTTGTATTCCTAGCAACTAGCACAACACCTGGTATATGTTGTTGTTCAGTCATTTTGCAGTCCTGTCTGACTTTTTGTGATCTCATTTAGGTTTTCTTGGCAAAGTGGTTTGCCATTTCCTTCTCCCGCTCATTTTATGGATAAGAAAACTGAGGCTAACGGGGTGAAGTGACTTGCCCAGAGTCACACAACTAGTAGTGTCTGAGGCTAGATTTGAACACAAGTTTTCCTGTTGAGGTTCAGGGGTTTAGGGATACTGGGACCCCAAAATCACAACATGCAAGTCCTGTCCAAATGAATTCAACCCAAACCTTCTTTCAGCCGAAGATAAGGTTTACTAGAACATCCGTCATATTGGCAGACTCTTAAGGAATCTGAATATTACCGAGCTATTGGCTAGATTATAAGAATCTGAGCACCTTAATGGAGATAAGATGGACCTCATATACAGAAAGACTGTGGGAGGGCCAAGGAGTTTGGGGTGACTGGAGGAGGGGATCTAGATGGGAGTGGCCAGTAAGCTGGGGTGAACAGAATGCCAGGGACAGGGACCTGGACCACATGGCCAAGGGAGAATGGAGTCTAGAGAGGATTAAGGGTGGGAAGTGGGAAGGCCATCTGGAGGTAGATTTAGTACAGATGATAATGAAAGGCCAGTTGATATGATTACAGCCTCAGGTGAATGCCAGTGATTTGGCCATGTGGGAAAGTCCAGGGTTTTTCCTTTTTGGGGTCTAGATCCCATCCTCATCATTCCTGTGTCCAGCCCTGCACTCTATCCACTGTGCCACCTAGCTGCCCCAATCTGGCATACAGTAGTTGCTTAATAAATTAAGCAACTACTATATACTTAATACTTAATAAATTAGTATATACTTAGTACTTAAATTAAGCAACTGTTGAATTACTTGAATTACCTACATGCAAGAGGCAACATGTCATAGTGAGCAGAAAGCTTGTGTAAAAGTCAGGAAAACTTGGGTTGAAGTCCCATTTCTGATATACTAGCTGTGTAACCCTTGGCAAATCAGTAAACTTTTCATTTCCCTTGGCAACTCTCTGAGACTAAATTTCAGATCAAGGGCAGATCTGGATCAGAAGAGGAGGTTTTCTCATTTGGTGTTCCCTGTAGCATATAAAGAACAGGTCCTTTTTAATTTATGTATTCTTAAAGATGTTGGGCTTTGTATATAAGTATAGGAAGACACAAAATATAAGCTCCTTAAGTCCAGACACTGTCTCACCTTTGTATTTTTATCCCCAGCATCTAGAATAGTAGCAAGCACTTAATAAATGGTTGATTCATTAACTGATAGCAGAAAGAACACTAGACTCTTGGTCAGTAAACTTAGATTCTAACAAAGGCTCTAGGACAAATTAGTTATATGACCTTAGGCAAGTCACTTTCTTTATTCCCATATTGTCTCATCTATAAAAATGGGAGGAGGGGCACTAAACAAAAGCCTTTCCCAGATCTAGAGCTCTAAGATTTTGTTTGATGAGTTTCACATATCTCAATGAGAATGTTATGTCTAAACTTTGTAAATTTAACCTTTGTATCCCTAGCAGTTAGTACAAGATCTTTTGACTTAGACTCAATTGAAGTGTTTATTAATCACAGTCCCAAGGTGGTCAGACTGACAAAATTATTTGAAATGTATTCACTTCTAGTAAAATGTTCATAATACTGAGGAACTGTGCAAATGTTCCAACTGGGAAAGTTAGTCTCAAACCCCATGTTTCTACTTCTGTCTTCTACCTTTCTCTTCTTATGTTTTCCAACAAGTGAATCTCATTAGACCATCAATGGGTTTTTGAAAATTTGCAGTCTCAGCTGTGTCCATATAACACAAATAATGTGGTAAAATGAGTATAGAACCTAGTAGAGATCTACAGACCTATGTTCTGATTGTGACTCTGGGGCATTCTACTCAGTAGATATTTTTTAAATAATATTTTACCCCAATTACATGTTAAAAAAAATTTAACATTAAATTCTTTTAAATTTTGAGCTCCAAATTTTCTCCCTCCCTTCCCTACCCCTCCTTAAAATGGTAAGCATTTTGACATAGGTTATACATTTCAATCATGCAAAACATATTATCATATAAGTTATGTTGTAAAAAAAAAAAATAGCACTGACCCAAAGGGGGAAAAACATGAAAAGAATAAAGAAAGTGAAAAATAGTATTGTTCAATCTGCATTCAGACTTTCTCAGTTCTTTCTCTAGAGGTAGATAGCACTTTTCATCATGAATCTTTTGGAATTATGTTAGATCATTATATTGCTGAGAATAGTTAAGTCTTTCACAGTGTATCATCATAACAATATTGCTGTTAATCTATACAGTCTTCTCCTAGTTTTTCTCAGTTCATTTTGTATCAGTTCATGTAAGTCATTCCAGGTTTTTCTGAAATCAGCCTGCTCATCATTTCTTATGGCAGAGTAGTATTCTATTGCAATACTACACCACAACTTCTTCAGCTGTTCCCCGATTGATGGATATCCCTTCAATTTCCAATTCTTTGCATACAAATACATCCCCAATCCCTTTTTAAATCTCTCTGGAATACAGACATAGTAGTGGTATTGGTGGATTAAAGGGTATGCACGGTTTGAATGTCCTTTGGGCATAGTTACATATTGTGTTCCAAAATGGTTGAAACAGTTCACAAATCCACTAATAACACATTAGTGCCCCAATTTTTCCACATCCCCTCTAACATTTATCATTTTAATGTCATAATAGCCAATCTGATATGTGTGAGGTGGTACTTAAGAGGTGTTTTATATTGCTTTTCTCTAAGTAGTAGTTTTTAGAGAAATTTGTATACGATAGCTTTGATTTCTTCATCTGAAAACTGCCTGTTCATATACTTTGACCATTTATCAATAGAGGGATGAATTGTATTCTTACAAATTTGAAAAATTTATCTACATATTTGAGAAATAAGGTCTTTAACCTGAGACACTTGCTGAAAAAAAATGTTTTCCAACTTTCTGCTTTTCTTCTAATTTTTATTGCATTGGTTTTGTTTGTGCAAAAAGTTCTTAATTTAATACAATTATAATTATCCACTTTACATCTAGTAGTGCTTTCTATCTCTTGTTTGGTCATAAATTCTTTTCTTCCACATAAATCTGACAGGTAAACTATTCTTTGCTCTCCTAATTTGCTTATGGTATCACCCTTTATATCTAAATCACGTGTCCATTTTGACCTTATTTTGGTATATAGTGTAAGATGTTGGTCTATCCTACTATGCTGTTTTTCCAGTTTTTCCTCCAATTTTTTTTTCAAATAGTGAGTTTTTGTTTCAAAAGCCTTTTGGTTTATCAAACACTAGATTACTATGGTCAGTTATTACTGTATCTTATATATCTAATCTATTCCATTGATCTACCACTCCATTTCTTAGCTGGTAACAGATAGTTTTGGTGATTACTGCTTTATAATACATTTGAGATCTGGTATAGCTAGGCCACCTTCTTTCACATTTCTTGTTATTCATTCCCTTAATATTCTTGTTAAAGATGTTCCAGATGGGTTTTGTTATGATTTTTTTTCTAGCTCTATAAAACAATTTTTGGTAGTTTGATCAATACGGAACTGAATAAGTAAATTAACTTAGCTACAATTGTTATTTTTGTTATATTAGCTCAGCCTACCCATAAGCAATTATTATTTTTCCAAATAATTAGATCTGACTTTATTTGTGTGAATAGTGCTTTGTAATTGTGTTCATACAGTTTCTGGGTTTGTCTTATTCTCTATAATTGTTTTAAGAAGAATTTCTCTTTCTGTCTCTTGCTGCTAGATTTTTTTGGTAACATGAAGAAATGATGATGATTTATATGAGGTTATCTTATATCTTGCAACTTTGTTAAAAATTGTTCATTATTTCAACTGATTTTTCAGTTGACTCTTTAGTATTCTCTAAGTATACCATCATATCATCTGCAAAGAGTAATAGTTTTGTTTCTTTATTCCTCTAATTCCTTTGTGTTATTTTTCTTCTCCTTGCCAAAGCTAACATTTCTAGTACAGTATTGAATAAGAGTAGTGATCATGGTCATCCTTGCTTCACCCCTGGTCTTATTGGTAAGGTTTTTATCTTATCCCTATAATATATAGTGCTTGCTGATGGGTTTAGGTAGATACTACTTATCATTTTGAAGAAAGTTCCATTTATTCTTATGCTTTCTAATGTTTTTAATAGGAATGGCTGTTTTATTTTGTCAAAAACTTTTTCTGAATCTATTCAGATAATCATATAATTTCTGTTGGCTTTGATATTTATATGGTCAATTATGTTGATAGTTTTCCTAATATTGAGCCAGCCCTGCATTTCTGATATAAATATTACCTGGTCATAGCTTATGATCCTTTTAATATATTGCTTTTATCTCCTTGCTAGTATTTTATTTAAATTTTGTGCATCAATATTTATTAGGGAAACTGTTTTAAAGTTTTCTTTCTCTGTTTTTGTGGTTTAGGTATCTGCACCAGATAGATAGATAGATAGATAGATAGATAGATAGATAGATAGATAGATAGATAGATAGATAGATAAGTAAATGAATGAATGAATGAATAAACAAACTCACAAACACATTAATTATTTAATTAATCAATTAATTAATTGATTGATTGATTCAGGCCATTCAATGACCACAAAAGACCCAAAGTGCTTCTGGAAACAGGTTTGCCCTTAGGGGTAAAAGTAAGAAAACTAAGGGGGAGGGGAAGGCTGAGAGATTCCCCAAGGCTACAATAAGTAGCCCTTAAGGGAAAAGAAAGAAGAAGAAAGAAGAATGAGGAGGAGGAGAAAGGGAAAAGAGAGAGAAAGAACGGAAGAAGGAAAGGAAAGGAGGAAGGAAGGAAGAAAAAGAAAGAAAAAAAGCTTCTGATATTACTTATAGCAAGTCAATGCTGGACACTATATGAGGCTCATCCCAGATAGGACAATAAAGGAGGGTGGAACAGTCATTTTATCTAGCCAACTACTTGCACAAATTCCCAAAGTGGGCAATACCACCCCTGTGGGCTGCTGGAATGATTTGGGCAATTGTACTAGCCTTGGGTGTAATTGTGGGCATTGAATAAAAATAAGTGGGTTATGGAAACATAAGGAAAGAAGAGAAGAGAAGAAAACTTGAAAAACCATTTGTACATGTTTCATCTGTTATGTAACAGAGTTAAAGTTGGAGTGATTACCTTATTTTCCAAATAAACACACAAAATGCAAGTTATAACCTATCAGTGGTCAAGTCCGTTGACTGGTCTTACTTAACAAGTGTTAACAGAAAAGCATGTTGGCATTGTCAGGAAGTCCAGCATGCATCGGCAGGAATATGTGCATATAATGATTTGTTTACAATATGATACTATAAGGTTACATGATGCAATATTGCATTATAAAAATTTCAATGCAGGAAAAACCCACAAATTTACAATAAATTGTTAAATTTAAGATATGTCATTTTTTAATGGTATTTTTTTAAATGACACAAATTTGAGCAGAACCAGGAGAACATTGTACACAGTAACAGATACATTATGGGATGACTGACTTTGATAGACATGGCTCTTCACAGCAATGCAAGAATCTAAGACAACTACAAAAGATTCATGATGGAAATTGCTATCCATACCCACAGAAAAAAATATGGAGTTGGAATACATACTATTTGCTCTCCTTTTCCATTGTTGTTTTGTTTTATTGTGTCACTCTTCTGGTTCCTCCCATTAGTTCTAATTGTTATTTACATCAGAACTAATGGGAAAATATGCTTAACTTAAATGTATATGTAGAGCCTATATCAGATTGTATGCCATGGGGGCCGGGTGGGGGGAGAAATAAGAGGGGAAGAAAATTTAAAACTCAAAGTAAATAAATTTTTTAAAAAAGAAATTACACAAATTTCAAAAAAGAAACCAATAAAGGATTAAAGAAAGTAGATTTCCAGGGGGCTACTGAGTAATTTTTTTTAAAGGGAGCAGTAGTTCAAATAAGGTTGGAAACCTCTGACTTATTGTGAAGTCAGTTCAGAAGATGCATACTTTTCTTTCTAGAAACATTCCATACAAGAAAAGCGACTGGGAACCTGATCTCAGAGATTTCCACTAGAATGCAAAATGGAGTTCTGAGGAGATCTATTCCCGTAGTGTATGTGTCTAGAAGAAGTACTTTCAATGTATTGAACTTTGCTTTCCAGATATGGAAGAGATGAAATGGAGGATGTCATATTCTGTCTATTATGGCATGTGTTATCCAAGCTGTGGATCTCAGTAAAAGTTTCTGAATTTTATGTTACTGTTTAAGTCTCCAAAGAACAACATGTAGATATTTTTATTTAAATAATTTGTATTTCCAAAAATATTTTCCAGTGATTTTCATTAGTTTTTTGAGGGATAGACTATCCACAAAATGGATATTAGAGTTAGAATATTTCACAGGAACTTGATGCTAATAAAAGTAAAACTAAATAATTATTAAAACATGATTGCAAAAGACATGTTTTTCCTTTTGGATAGGGGGAGCAGATTAGGACTTGTGATTTTATTGGCATGGGGAACTCCTTGCTGGTATAGAAATTCAAAAAGTTTGCCTATGATTTATAGTTGTAGAACAATGATTCTCAAACTTTTTGGTCTCAGGACACCTTCACACTATTAAAAAATATTGAGAACCCACACCCAGTTGTTTTTTTTATGTGACATTTACTATACTGCAAAGTAAAATATATTACATTATTATAAAAATAGTTTTGATCTCAAGGACCCCCTGAAAGGACCCTCAGGGGTCTCTGGACCAAACTTTGAAAACCTTCCTGCTGTAAAGAATTATTTGAACCTAAGTGACTTGGACATGGTCACATAGCTAGTGTGTGTCAGAGGCAGGAGATGAACCCAAATGTTCCTTACTTTGTGGTTATGCTTCTATCTACTATGCCTCTCATAAATAATTAGCACATAGTAAATTAAAATACTTGAGAGGAAGCCATAAAGTAGAGGATAGTGAGCTGACTTTGAAGTCTTGAAGATCTGAGTTCAAAATCTGCTTCTAAGACACGCTAGCTATGTGACCTTGGCAATTCTTCCACCCTAAAACCTCCTGGGCCTTGCTCTCTATCCTGCTACTGCATGTTAAGAATCACAGGGTCTTTCCATATTCTCTACAGCTGAACCTATGTTGCCTCTGACAATTAGAATGTGATCCCCTTTTGAGCAATGACTGTCTCACAGTTCTATTTTCTATCCTCTGCTCTTGGCTCATAATAAGCATTTAATCAATTCTTTTTCTTATATTCATACATTCATTTAACCCCTCAGTGTCTCTAAAGACCTAAGATTGTAAGTGATAGATGAGTTACCAACCTGCATCAGTGGAGGAAGTTTCCACACTGGAACTATCCCCTACATCAATAAAATTACAAGTCTAAACCCCTTCCCTCTCAAATAATACTACATCTTAATTATGACTGAAACATTCATAAAATCAGAGATTTATAATTGGAAGTTACATTAGAAGTTATTTAGTTCAATGTCCTTATTTTACAAACAAGAAAACTGAGGTCTAGCAAAGTCAAGTAATTTGTCCAAGGTCACATAGGTAGTAAGTAGCAGGATTTGAACCCATATCTACTTATTCCAAATCTTGTTCTTTTTGTACTATTCTGTACTGCTTTTGTGAAATAAAAACCCTAGAATCTAGGGCTGCATCCAATAAAATGTTGGCCCACTATAATAATACTAAATGTTATATAGTAGTAGTTTCATATTCCTCTTAGTTTCATATTCCTCTTGACACAATTTGATATATTACTCTGGATTTTGGCTAGTTTATTTTTCTCAGAAATAATAGTCCCTGGAGTGATGTTATTATGAGATGGCTTTCCTGATGTTTTGTTTTAATATGAAATCATACACATATTATTGCTGGGCTAAATAGAATTTTGCTCATTCATTCAACAAATATTTCAGTGCCCAGTATACTTAAGGTACCATGCTGAATGGTGAATCCAAAGATGAATAAGACACAATGCCTGCTTTTAAGGAACTTTGAATCTGGTGGGAGAGATAAGACATGTACACAAATAACTAATACAAGGCAGAATATGATTAGTGCCTTAAGAGAAGAATGAACAAAGTGTTATAGAAGTTAAGAGCAAGCTGAGATCACTCTGGCCTGGGAAATGTAAGGCTCATTGTAGAAATGAAATCAACACCTTCAACAGATAGACCATAAGAGACAAGAGTCAGGTATGACTCTGAATTTTTGAGTCTGGGTGACTAATAAAATGATAGTATGATTAAGAGAAATATATGCCACATACATATACTCCAAAACATACACATACACATACCACATACATACATATGTACATATACATATGATCATATATTCCAAAACATTTATAGCAGTACTTTTTGTGACAGCTGAAAATTGGAAACAAAGTAGATGCCCATCATTTTGAAAATGGCTAAACAAATTGTGGCACATTCATGTAACGACATATTACCATGCTGTAAGAAATATTGTGTTTGATGACTACAGAGAAGCATGAAAAGAGCTATATGAACTGATGCAGGGAAAAGTTAGCAGAGCTGAGAAAACATACACAATAGGAACAATATAAATGGAAAGAACTACTATACACCAAAAAATCAAAAGCATATATAACAAAACTATAAAGATTAAATGGTGCTCAAATGCAGATATGAGAAGACACTTCCAACTTACCCTTTCATAGAATGGGAGATCCACAGGCATTACACATTGCACGTGTTTTCAGACTTTTTCAGCTTGATTGGTTGTGATGACTTTTTTTCTCTTTTTCTTCTCCAAAAGAGTACTATCTGTCATATGGGATGACTGTCTGGGAAGGGGAAGAAGAGGGATACATGGAATACTATAGTGATGTTAAAAACAGGGGAAAAAATCAATAAAAACTATTTTTAAAAAAGAAAGAGGAGTCAGGAAGAGAAAAGCTGGTGGGAGGGGGTGAGTTGTAGGTCAAGATAATGAATTCAGTTTTGCTCGTGTTAATTATAAAATACTAGTGGAACATTCAGATAGAGAAATCCAGCAGACAGTTGGAATTGTGGTTCAGATACTAGGGAAGAAGTTAGGAATGAGGGTTTTGATTTTGGGAGATGATACTGAGAGGTAGAAGTGAATAGGAGTTTTAGTGGGGGGAAGCATACAAACCTTTGAAAGAGAAGGATAGAATCTTGCCAAATATCAATATTAAAGGATGGGAGAAAATAAAAGAGCCAGAGAGATAAAAAGAATTAATTTTTTTTAAATGCCAGAGAAGACCTAGGGGAGTGCTGAACTTTAGAAGCCATAGGAAGAGCATTTCAAAGAAGTCTTAGGAGGTACAAGTCAACCTTTTGTAACATTCCCTTTGGGATCACTCTCACACACTTTCAGGCTGGGTCCTCAGAGGGCAAGTGACTACTACTCCCCTCACAGTTCTAGGGGTCATCCTGAATGGTTTGGGTGTGTTAGGATTGGGCTTACTGCCAATGTCCTATTCAAGTTCCACTTGGGGATGAAATAAGACTATCATAAGTCATTGACCAGTTGACAAAAGATTTACTTTGCCCTAACATAGCAAGGATATCCAACAAGGATATAGTAGTACTCAGATTCTATAGATATCCTCTCCCCATCCCTTATATTTCTATGGAATTCCTCTAACCAGTAAGTAGGGTATGGTATTACAAATAGTCTTCAGACATCTATCACTTTAGAAGAGGCTTTACTCCAAAAGACTGGGATTTTTATGCCCTTAAGTGATCAGGAAAGGGGAAAGGGGCTAATCAAATCCCAGGGACAGCTTCCTTTCCTTTTTAGGGAAAACTAATCTCTTTGGAGGCAAACCAGGAACCTTAGTCCTATTGGGTGGATCTATTATTGTCACTCAAAAGCCCCATCCATTGTGCTCCCTGTTAATTATCAAAGCCAAATTTAAATAGCATTTAGAAAAGAGTGTTTACTGTGTCCTATAATAAGAACAGTTCATATAAAAACATCCTTGAGAAGTCTAAGACACATTATCACAGAAGAACATATACAGGAAAGTGGCCTTAAGTTTACAGGAGTAGGGAAACTGTGGCATGGAGGCCACACGTGACCCTCTAGGTCCTCAAGTGTGGCCCTTTGACTGAATCCAAACTTTACAGATGTGGCCCAGAGGCCACAGGTTCCCTACTCTTGGAGAGAGTACTTTTGGCAAAGATGTAACTCGTGGCCCCCATTTGGATGGATGTCCTTTTCTCTCTATGAAATCCTCCTGACACACTCTTGAGGCATAGCACCATTTGAACTTTTTTAAGGGTCTCAGAGTATAGGAGCATAGCAGAACCTAGTAGGATACCAGCCTACCTGAAACTTGCTCACATCTATTGTGATAGCCCCCCAAATGTGTGAGATTGCCAATGTGAAAGTGAAAATGAGTTTACTAATAAAATCATGCACATGTTTGAAGTTTCAAAAGTTAAATGTGCAAATGTTGAGGGCTGACTTACAAAGTAAGTTATATACAGAATAAAAAGGATTAATGGAGAGAAGGCACCAGAATTAAGAGAGGGTTGGGAAAAGCTTCCAGTAAAAAGAAATGATATGATTTGGGATTTGAGGGAGGTCAGTAGGTAGGGATAAGTAAGAGGAGCATTCCAGGCATGGAGGACATGGAGGGAAAATGACTGGAACCAAGAGATGAAGTATCATGTTCCTGGAACTGCCAGGAGGCCGAGATCACTGAATTGAAGAGTACATGTAAGGGAGTAAGGAGTAAGAAGACTAGAATGGTAGGAGGGGGCTAGGTAATGAAGGTCTTTGAATACCACACAGAGCATTTTATATTTGTTTCTGGAACCAAGAGAGAGCCACAGGAATTTATTGAGTAGGGGGTGATATGGTTGGGCCTATGCTTTAGCAAAATCACTTTGGCAGCTGAATAAAGACTAGATTGGAGTGGAGAGACACTTGAGGTAAGCAGACCCACCAGAAAGCTGTTACAATAGTCCAGGTGTGAGGTGAAGAGGTCCTGTGCTAGAGTGGTGGCAGTGTTAGAGAAGAGAAGGTTCTTCTCTTTTGAGAGATGTTGCAAAGATGGAATCCATAGGACTTGGTAAAAACTTTAATATGGGGGTGAGGTAGTGAAAAATAGTGAGGAATCCAGGATGACTCCTACATAAAAAAGCCTGAAAGACTGGAGAGGATGGTGTTGCCTTCTATAATAACAGGGATGGTGTGTTTGGGGATGGGGGAGGGTTCAGAGAGAAAGACAGGTTCCATTTTGGATATGTTGGGTTTAAGATGTTTACTGGACATACAGTTTGAGATGTCTAAAAGGCAGTTGGAGATGCGAGTTTGGAGGTCAGCAGTTAGTTTGAGGCAGGAAAGGCAGATTTGAGAATCAGTATAAAGATGGTAATTAAATCCAACAGAACTGATAAGATCACTAAATGAAGTCATATAGAGGAAGAAGAGAAGAGGACCCAAGAGAGAATCCTGAGGGACACCTACAGTTACAGGGTATTGTCTGGTAGTGGATTAGGTAAGAGAGACAGGAAAGGATCTAGTATAGCCAAAGAAATCTACCTCCTGAAGCTTGACTTTCTTCTACTGGAATCTCTTCTGTTATACATCAGCCCAGAGGTGTGTGTAATTTTTTCAACAATTCCCTTATATTTCCTTGACATCCTCATCTGATTTCATCCAACAAGCCAAAAACATTTCATTCCTCCCAAATTGCTTAAGAACTTGTCGGCCCCTAAATTGTGTATCTGATTGGTTGATTGAATAGAGGCATTGTTCATACCTACCTTGGACCTTTGATTTGTAACACAATAAAAGAGATATTCTCATTTGATTAAGTCCCAAGGTATTGTGCATCTTGTTAATTGCATTAATTAGGTTGAGGTTTCATAAGCAAAGTGCCAAGTTGATGATCCCTATTAAACAGATGAAAAAGCATTTATAAATATTTACTATGTGCCAGGACTTGTGCTAAGCCTGGGATTTCTAATATAAGCATTAAGATAGTCCCTGTCCTCAAGGACCACTTGTTCTAAAGTGTCAGGGAGAAGGAGGGTGGGCAGATGAAAGTCTCACTGCTCAAAAGTATTTGCCTAATTTATTTCACCAATTAGAGATTGCTGGGATTACCAAATTCATCTGTTAAAATATAAATGCCCCTTAGAAAGTTTAAGCTTATCATTCATTCTAAACTCAATATGAAATACTTTAATCAGATAATCAAATTGCTTTCCTTCTACTAACCAGCTGAGACCACCCCACTGAGGGTTTTGTTCAAAGGAGGAAAAAGGAGGGATTGTCTTGTAAATATGACTTGGACAAAGGGTGACAACATTCTAGTATTATTAACTAGAAATAGTGGATATGATTAATTACATTATTCTATATCATTATTATACAGTATTCAGCCCAATACTTTATAGTATATTGTAGACCTGTCTTTCTTAAAGCATTCAATAATACAATATTTTCATGAATTATCTTTTCATAAAAATTTAGTACAGCTATTAATATTTTGTTAAACCTTGTGTAAAATAGAATTTAGTTTTTTAATGCCTGAACCAATGAAAACACTTTAGAGAGTAATGCAATAGTATTCCTTCACTATCTGTAGAAAAACCATTAAGGGCATTTTCTTATTTTATCTCAAATAGGTAAGAAAGAATAAGATAGCAAAGCAGGTCAAAAGCTGAATTTATATAAAGAGACCAAGAGTTTTTTTTTCTTTCCTCATTGTATAAGAGTGCAGTTTAGTTCAATGATGATTAAATAGGATCTTGTTGCTAATAGAAACTACAGTCCTGCCAAATGCCTTTCAGAAACCAGGTTCTTTACTATCTAGGACAATACTGCTAAAGTTAATCGTTAGCCTATATGAGTGACCTGAAACAAGTCCATTGACATCCCCTAGACTCAGTTTGGTCACCTGTAAAACAAGGGGGTTGGACCAGACAGCTCCTAAGGTGTCTCTCAACTCTAGGGTTCCTAAGGGGAGTCTAGTTTCAGAGCAGTGCCATTTCATAAATAAGCCTACTTCTCTACAGGCTTGAAGGGTTCTGGTTTAACATGAAAAAAAAGGGACTTGGCTAAGTGCTATTTAGCTCCTTCTTTATCTATATTAGCTATTTTATCACCATAGTTTCTAAGTTGAATTGTCTTTTTAAAAAGTTTGCTAATTTTTATAAACTTTTTGAAAGATTTTCATGTGTGGGGTGGCTAGGTGGCATAGTGGATACAGTATCAGCCCTGGAGTCACAAAGACCTGAGTTCAAATGCAGCTTCAGTCTGATAAAGGCCTCATTTCCAGAAAGTATAGAGAACTGAGTCAAATTTATAAGAATACAAGTCATTCCCAAATGATAAATGGTCAAAGGATATGAACAGGCAGTTTTCAGATGAAGAAATTAAAGCTATCTATAGCATATGAAAAAATGCTCTAAATCACTATTGATTAGAGAAATGCAAATCAAAACAACTCTGAGGTACCACATCACGCTTATCAGATTGGCCAACATGATAAAACAGGAAAAAGATAAATGTTGGAGAAGATGTGGGAAAATTGGAACACTGATGCATTATTGGTGGAGTTGTGAAATGATCCAACCATTTTGGAGAGCAATTTGGAATTATGCCCAAAGGGCTATAAAAATGTACATACCCTTTGATCCAGCAATAGCACTTCTAGGGCTGTATCCCAAAGAGATCATACAAATGGGAAAAGAACCCACATGGACAAAAATATTTATAGCAACTCTTTTTGTGGGGGCAAAGAATTGGAAATTGAGAGGATGCCCATAAATTGGGGAATGGCTGAACAAGTTGTGGTATATGAATGTAACAAAATACTATTGTGCTATAAGAAATGATGAACAGGCTGACTTCAGAAAAACCCAGAAAGACATGTATGGTCTGATGCTGAGTGAAGTGAGCAGAACCAGGAGAACGTTGTACACAGTAACAGCCATGTTGTATAATGACTAATATTGATAAACTTAACCCTTCTCAGCCATAGAAGGATCTAAGACATCTCCAAAGGCCTCATGATAGAAAATGCTATCCACAAAGAAGAAAGAACCGTGCAGTTTGAATGCAGATGGAAGCATACTATTTGCTATTTTTTTTCTTCTCTTGTGTTTTCTTTCCTCTTTCTGGTGATTCCTCCTATTGGTTCTAATTCTTACTTACAACATTACTAATATGAAAATATGTTTAATAGGAATATATATGTATAGCCTATATGTGCCGTCTTGGGAAGGGAGGTGGGGAGGGAGGGAGAGAAAAATTTAAAACTCAAAAGCTTCTGGAAGTGATTGTTGATAATGCAAAATAAATTAATAATAATAATAATAATAATAATAAAGAAAACAGGAAAGGGACCCACATGTACAAAAATATTTATAGCAGCAGTTTTTGTTGGGGCCAAGAATTGGAAATTGAGGGGATGCCCGTTAATTGAGGAATGGCTGAACAAATTGTGGTATATATGAATATAATGGAATACTATTGTTATGTAAGAAATGACGAACAGGTAGACTTCAGAAAAACTCGGAAAGACGTAAGTGAACTGATGCTGAGTAAAGTGAACAGAACCAACAGAATGCAATACACAATAACATTAACATTGTGCGTGACTAACTTTGATAGACTTTCTCAGACATCAAAGATGCCCAGGTCATCCACTGCATCCTGCCAGTCATCTTGACTTTTGTCCTGCTACAGGACTTTGATAACTTAAGAAGCAAGAGTGAGGGGGGGTAGAGCCAAGATGGCAGAGTAAAAGCCACGACTTGCTTGAGCTCTCCCCCAAACCCCTCCAAATACCTGTAAAAATGGCTCTAAACAAATTCTAGAGCAGCAGAATCCACAAAAAGATGGAGTGAAACAAATTTCCAGCCCAAGACAGCCTTTTCGGTTGATTGGAAAGGTCTATCACACCAGGATGGGAGAGGAATGCAGTTCAGTGTGGGCACGCAGGCAAAGACCAGGCCTCAGTGAACCTGGAGCAAGCCTCAGGGGACTGAATCATGGGCAGCTGTGGTGGTTTCCAGACTTCTCAACCCACAAATGCCAAAGACAACTTAGAAGATCAGTAGGAAAGGTCTATGACCATGGTGAGAGAAAAGATCAGTCCCAGCCCCACTCCTAGTGCAGCCCCAGAGCGACAGTTGCTTTTAGAGCTCTCAGGCCACAGATGGAGGGGAAATCCAGTGGCTGATCAGAGGGGGATTGCAGGGATCTCTTTGCTGACACTGAGGCAGGATTCTCTTGCTTTGCCCATGCGTGGATCTGAGTCACAGTCCTAGGTGGCAATCCTGGGGTGAGGAGGAACGCTGGCATGGTGGAGCTTATAGTGGCAATGCAGAGAGAATCCTCCTCACAGTTCCAAGGCAGAAAAGAGTGCTTGCAGTCACACATAGACCAGAGCGCAGGCCAGGAAAGGAGTAAACACCTCACCCTTGATCATACCATCTTGGAAGAACCGAAAATTTACAGGTCCCTAGAAGTATCTCTGAAAACAGCTGCACAAAACCCTCAAAGCTTGAGATATTACATTTTCCACACTGGAAGCAGACCCCTACCTTAACAAATAGTTTAAAACTCAAGTAATTGGCTGGGAACATGAGCAAACTGTGCAAAAAAATAAATCAGACCATAGAGTCTTTCTTTGGTGACAAAAAAGATCAAAACATACAACCAGAAGACAACAAAGTCAAAGCTACTACATCCCAAGCCTCCAAGAAAAATATGAATCAGTCCCAGGCCTTGGAAGAGCTCAAAAAGGACTTTGAGAAGCAAGTATGAGAAGTAGAGGGAAAAGTGAGAAGAGAAATGAGAGTGATGCAAGAAAATCATGAAAAACAAGTCAACAGCTTGCTAAAGGAGACTCAAAAAAACTGAAGAAAATAACACCTTAAAAAATAGCCCAATCCAAAAGGCAAAAGAGGTCCAAAAAGCCAATGAGGAGAAGAATGCCTTAAAAAGCAGAATTGGCCAAATGGAAAAGGAAGTCCAAAAGCTCACTGATGAAAATACTTCCTTAAAAACTAGAATGGAGCAATTGGAAGCTAGTGACTTTATGAGAAATCAAGACATTGAAAAACAAAACCAAAAGAATGAAAAAATAGAAGACAATGTGAAATATCTCATTGGAAAAACAATGGACCTGGAAAATAGATCCAGGAGAGATAATTTAAAAATTATTGGACTATCTGAAAGCCATGATTGAAAAAAGAGCCAAGACACCATTTTTCAAGAAATTATCAAGGAAAACTGCCCTGATATTCTAGAATCCACTGATCACCTCCTGAAAGAGATCCCCAAAGGAAAACTCCTAGTAATACTATAGCCAAATTCCAGAGTTCCCAGGTCAAGGAGAAAATATTATAAGCAGCCAGAAAGAAACAATTCAAATATTGTGGAAGTAAATACAATCAGGATAACACAAGATTTAGCAGCTTCTACATTAAGGGACTGGAGGGTTTGCAATATGATATTCTGGAGGACAAAGTAGATAGGATTACAGCCAAGAATCACCTACCCAGCAAAACTGAGTATAATCCTTCAGGGGGGAAAATTGACATTGAGTGAAATAGAAGACTTTCAAGCATTCTTAATGAAAACACCAGAATGGAACAGATAATTCTATATTCAAATACAAGACTCAAGAGAAGCATGAAGAGGTAAACAGGAAAGAGAAGTCATAAGGGACTTATTAAGGTTGGACTGTTCACATTCCTACATGGAAAGATGATATTTGTAACTCATGAGACCTTTCTCAGTATTAGGGTAGCTGCAGGGGAAAAAAATTATATGTAGAGATATATTGATAGATAGAGGGCACAAGGTGAGTTGAAGATGAATGGGTGATATCTGTAGAATAAATTTAAATTGTGAGAGGATTATACTGAAAGAAGAAGAAAGGGGAAAGATAGAATGGGGTAAATTATCTCACATGAAACAGACAAGAAAATGTTTTTATAGTGGAGGGGACATGGAGCAAGGTGAGAGGGAATGAGTGAATCTTATTCTCATCGGATTTGGCTTAAGGAAGGAATTACATACACATTCAATTGGGTATGGAAATCTATCTTACCCTATAGGAAAATAGGGGGGAAGGGGGAAAAGAGAGCAGGGGGATCATAGAGGGGAGGGCAATTGGGGGAAGTGGTAATCAGAAGCAAACACTTCTGAGGAAGGACAGGGTCAACAGAGAGAATAGAATAAAGGGCAGTGGTTAGGATGAAGGGAAATATAGTTAGTTTTCCACAACATGACTACAATGGAAGTGTTTTGCATGACAACACATGTATAACCATATTGAGTTGCTTTCCTTCTCAAAGAGGGTGGGTGGAGAGGGAGGAAGGGAGAAAATTTGGAACCCAAAGTTTTAAAAACGAATGTTAAAATTGTTTTCACATGCAACTGGGAAATAAGATTTACAGGCAATAGGGTATAGAAATCTATCCTGCCATACAGGAAAATAGAAGGGGAAGGGGATAAGAGAAGGGGGGGGAGATAGAAGGGAGGGCAGATTAGGGAAGGGACATTCAGAATGCATGCTGTCTTGGGGTGGGGGAGGGATGAGATGGGGAGAAAATATGGAACTCAAAATCTTGTGGAAGTGAATGTTTAAAATTAAAAATAAATAAATTAATAGGAAAAAAAAGCGAGAGTGAGGCTGATGACTTTCTGCAACTCTGCCTCACTTAAATCCATTTCATATACAAGTCAAGACATCACCCATGATGTCATTAGTCCTCTTTGAAAGAAAAGCAAACAAGATATCCTGTTTATCCTATATATACCTTATTTATACATAGTAGTTTGCATATTGTCGCTCCCATTAGATTATGAGCTCCTTAAGACCAGGGATTCACTTTTACCTTCTTTTTTATCCCCAGTGCTTAGCATAGAGACTGCAATATAGTAGATACTTAAAATATGTTTATTTACTGATTAATTGATTTTTCAACCTATAGTTCATCAACTACTCTTACCTATCTTTTTCAAAAGATTTGCTGTCTAACAATGTTTCCTCAATATTATACTTATAAAGTTGAATTTTCAAAACCAAATGTAAAACTTTGCATTTACCTTATTCAATTTCTTCTTCCATTCAACCTAGTGTCATAGACCAGAGATGTCAAATAGATTGTCCATGGGCCAAATGCAGCCTGAAACACTCTTGAATGGGGCCCAACCATATTAAAGTATAATTGGGAGATACTTAATAAATAAAAATACAATACAACATAGATAATGTTAATTTGTGTTTTTCTAAGGCAATATGTGGCCCACCAGGATTTTCATCTATGGTTTAGTAGACCCTGTTTTTATTTCAGTTTCAAACCACAATTCTAAACCATCAGATTTTTTTTTAACCTTGACTCAGACATTCAGTGCATTTGTTATCTCTCCAAGTTCTGTGTCACCTGCAAATCTGATTGAGCATGTCATCTATATCTTTATCCAAGTCAGTAATAAAAATGTTAATGGGCATAGAACTAAGCATAGATACCAGGGGCAGTCCACTGGAGACCTTCTTAACCATGAATATCTACACCGTGGGTCCAACAATTCAACCATATCTGAATTATATACTCCAACCTCTCTGTGTCTCAGGAGTGTCCCCCTTTGGCCTCCTTTCCCAGTTATCCCATCCTTGTTCAACTAAATTGAGTTCAATTTCAATCTGCTTAGACTAGTTGTAAAAAAAAAATTTCCAGTTATAGCTCTGTAATGAATGTAATCTCCTTGAGAATAAGGGATGCTTCATTTTGTCTTTGTTTCCCAGAACCTTGTTTAGTGCCTGGCACTAAATAAATGCTTGTTGATTGATTAATGATTAGCAACTGCTGAAGATGCTTCTCTAACATCCTTTCTGCCATGGCAACATAGAAGCACAGAGAATATTTACAGTATCAGGCTGAAAAGCTGACTCAGAGAAGACTCAGACCCTACATACCCTGAAAATTTGGATAGAATTTTGGGCAATAGGAATTGATATTTTATAGCATCATAGATTTAGAAATGGAAGGAACATTAGGGTCATTGTAGGACAACACTCACATTTTTCAGATGGGTAAACTGAGCCCCAGGGATAGTAAGTGAATTGCCCAAGTTCACAGAGGTAGTAATCATCAGAGATGGCATTGAAGCTTGGTCCCCTGACTCCAGTCCCAGAATTTCTTCCAATGTATCATGTATTTTAGAGCATTTTCTTGATATTTACTTTGATTTTCTATTTTTTTAAAACTCATTTTTGCCCTAACACAATATAGCTCATGTAATTAATATCAGCTGGTCTGGAAAGGATTCACAGAAGGCAAAATGGGGGCTTGGCAGAGCAATTTGAGAAGCTACAAACACAAAGTGGGCACAAATACCTAGAGGTAACAACATAATTTGTTCATTTGCATAGAGTTTTACAATTATTTTACCTACATTATCTTACTCAATATTCAAAATAGCCCAGTTAGGTTGGCAGCACAGGCATTATCACTCCTGTTTTACAAAAGAGAACATTGAGGCTCAAAATGGGTGTCCCAGGTCACAGTGCAAAGAAGTGACAGAGCCTGAAGCAGGAATCACATTTTCTCACCCTAGTAAACTGTTCTTTTCATTGCATTATTTGGGAGAACAAAGAGGAAAACAAAATGGATGCAATTTTTTTTTAGTTAATCCAATTTGCACAGGGGCATAATGATGATGACGATGATGATGATAGCTAGCATCTTTGTAGTAATTTGAGTTCTAAAAAGTGCTTTACAAATATTATCTCATTTGATCCTCACAACAACCTTGAGAAGTAGGTGCTATTATCATTCCTATTTTATAGATGAGGAAACTGAGATAGACAGAGGTTAAGTGACTTCTTCAGAGACACAAAGCTAGTACGTGTCTGAGGCCATATTGAAACTCAGGTTTTTCTGACTCTATCTCCAACACTCTATCCATTGATATACCTAGTTGTATAAATAAACGGTTGGGCATAAGATAAGGATTTTGCCTCTTTTCTAAAAGAGTCAGTCAATAAACATTAATTAAATTCTAGGCACCATGCTAAGTATTGGGATACAAAAAGGGTCAAAATACACAAAGACCTAGAAACAATTTAATCAATAAATATTTTTGAGTGTCTATTGCATGTTTGATGAAGCAGAGAGTCAGAAATGGAAAAGACACAAACAGCAAAAAACTGGGAAAGAGACAACAACACTAATATAGTGTCTACTCCCTGCAAAAGATGCTGGGGATATAAGGATGAATAAAACACAGTCCCTGCCCTCAAGGAGCTGACAATCTAGTAACAAAACTCAGGTCATAAGCAACAATAAAATAAATTAGAATGTCCCAAGTCCATAGGAGAAGTACTAAATTCTATGAAAGATTCCTTTCACCTGGGGGATCAAGAAACAGTTTATGTAAAAGAGGCCATGATCTAGGTCTCGACAGTTGGGAAGGATTTCAATAGGTTCAGGAGATGGGATGGGATTTCAGGTGCAGATGCAAAAGGGAATAGCTGAGTTTTTGGAAGGTGTGGAAGTGCAGTTTTCCTGAAATACAGATGAGTACAATGAAATAAAGCAGGAATGGCAGATTGGCTATGAATGCCAGTCTAAAAAGTTTGTACTTCATTCTGTTCACAAGGGGAGCCACAAAAATGGCGTTATCAGAGTTGTCCACTTGGAAGATTACTCTTAAAATGGTGAGTAATATGAATCAGAAAAGGAAAGGCTAGAAGCAGCGGGCTACTGCAATAATCTAGGTGAGAGGTAATGAGTTTTAGTGAGAGTGATAAGGAGGAGAAAAATTTGAGAGATATTATGAAGGTCCAGTTGATAGGAGTTGGCAACTGATTGAATGTGGGAGGGGAAGCCAAGAGAAAGAATAATCCATAACAAAATCTGAGAATAGGGAGGTGTATAGACAGAGACAGAAATGGTGGGAGAGACAGAACTGAATGTATTTGAATGGTAGGACAGAGATAGGAAGACCCAACAGTGAGAAGAGAGAAGATATGCTAAACTAGGAAGAGAACTCAGTGTGTGAAGTAAAGGGAATTGGCTTTCATTTGAATAGCATGGAGTCACTATTATCTATATTTTTTAAAAACATTAATTTATTTTTAGTTTTCAACAATCGCTTCTGTGAGTTTTTGAATTTTAAATTTTCTCCCCCTTCCTCTCCATCTCCCTCCCCAACTGGGCATGCAATCTGATATAGGCTCTACATATACATTTTTATTAAACATCTTCTTACATTAGTCACGTTGTAAAGAAGAATTAGAACCAATAGGAGGAACCACAAGAAAGAAGAAACGAAAACAAAACAGAAGGAAAAAAAAGAGCAAATAGTATGCTTTGACCTGCATTCAAACTCCATAGTTCTTTCTCTGGATGTGAATAGCATTTTCCAACATGAGACTTTTGGAGATGTCTTAGATCCTGGAATTGCTGAGAGGGGCTAAGTCTATCAAAGTTAGTCATCTCACAGTGGCTGTTACTGCATACAACATTCTCCTGGTTCTGCTCACTTCAGTCAGCATCAGTTCATACAAGTCTTTCCAGGTTTTTCTGAAGTCTGCTTGCTCATTGTTTCTTTTTTTTTTCTTTCAGCCAAAGACATGGTTAATTAGAACATGTGCCATATTGGCCAGATTGTTAAGGAATCTAAGCATTTGTATTGCTAATGCAAGTGGGTCAGATCTTAAGAATCTGAGCACCTTAATAGAGACAAGATGGACCTTAAATGCAGAAAGACTGTGGGAGGGATCTAGGAGTAGCCAAGTAGTTAGAGGTGACTGGAGGAGAGATCTAAGGAGGATATGGATGGGAGTGGCCAGTAAACTAGGGTGAACAGAATGCCAGTGGCAGGGACCTGGACCATGGCCCAAGGGAGAATGGAGTCTAGTTAGGATTAAGGGTGGGAAGTGGCCAGGGGCAATTCAGAGGTAACAGAACAGAATTGGGAGATTGTGCATAGCCACAGTGAAAGGCCAGTTGATAGGATTATAGCCTCAGGTGAACTCCAGAGATTTGGCCAGGTGGGAAAGTCTAGGGTTTTTCCTTTTTGGAGTCCAGATCCCAAAGACATGGTCTTTTCCTTTTAGGGGTTCAGATCCCATCCCCATCATTTTCCCCTCAAACTAATGGGACCCAAATTCTTTTGGGGTAAGGGACAAAAGTCTCGGCTTCTGAAACTGCTCCTTGCTGGCAAGGGGCATACAGCTGTTCCTGCCTTGATGGGGTCCCAGAAAGGTTGACTGGAACTGAGCACAGGCTGCATCCAGGGAATGATGGGGGGGCATTGGCTGGTATCCACTGTTTGCTACCAACTGTATAGGTGAATGGCTTGTAGTCCCGAAGATACAATCTGACAGAAAAGACTTCAAGGCCCAGATATAGGGAGAAGTAAAAGTGTAAGACCCCATTAAAATAATTTACATTTGACCTGCAGGATTATCTGATCTTGTTACTTTTTCTAAAGTTTAAGTAACAGTTTTGCAGGTAGATGTTTTCCACCCCTGGGTTCAATAGTTATACAAATAAATTTGCCAGAGACTGACTTTTACATCAATTATAGCTGAAATTTTCCTCCCCAAAACAAACTGAAGATGTTTCTGATTTAATTTCAGTTGTTTGGGGGTATTAAATGACTACACATTCAGATCAAAACAGCAAGACCTCACACACTTGCATTGATCTTTTACTGACCACTTGCTCTGATTATAGAAATTTGGTGTAAAAGCATAAAGCAGGGCCTAGATTTAGGTCCCAAATATGGCAGGATAAAACATCCTTAGCTCTGGATTCAGATAATTCTGTTTTCCAACCATGCAGTATCAAATCTATCTCATAGCCAGACTCAAGAAGGGCCTGGTAGGTAACATTCTTTTTCAAAGAAACATAACGGGGAGACTGAGCCAGGAGGACCTCATCTTAGACTGAGGCTAAAATTGTCCTCTCAGCTTTTCCCAATGCTGACTTCCTACCAGTATCACATTCTCTCTGAGTAGCTTGTGGCATTTCTCTCAGATGGTGGATTATTGATTATCAATGGATTATTATGATCCATCAGACAACTCAAAATAAAATCCCACGAGCTTTTACTTCAAACAGCAAGTTTCACTAATCACAGCTTAGGAAAACTTTTTCAGGATATACATCTCAAATTTACATTTGTCCTGGTGTAAAAAACCAATTGTTAGAGATTATTTCTATATACTTGCACATTCTCAGCAAGACAAAACCCAAACAAGCTTTTTGGCAAGTTTACTCATTAAAACAATAACCAACAATAGCCAAATTATTTTAGTGGTAACCAAATTATGAAAAGTTGTTTTACATTAACTGATACAAAAAGTTCACCAATTTGAAACTTGAAACAAACCCATTACCATACAGGTGACTTCAGTTTTGTTAAATGCATTTCCAAATTACACAGAGAATCAACATCTCATCATTAATGGTTAAAACTACAACTTTAAAGAAGCATGCTTACCCAAGTTCAGTGACTAGCTTCTTTACCTTGAGCAGGATGTGCTGAACGTGGGTGATGTTTCCAGGCAAAAGTTGCCACAGGGCCCAACAACATTGCCAGTGGGGCCTGTGCGGTAGCTGCTGCCCCTCCCCCCTCCTTCCTTTGGCCAGGTGGGGGAGGGCGAATTCAAAAGTGAGGGGGAAAGGGTGAAACTCTCTTCTCCTATGAGAGGGATTAACAGATACCCTCTTGACTCAAGGGAAGGAAGTAACCAGGGTTGTAAGGAGGTGTTCCAAAACTCCTTAATGATTGATCACAAAACCTTCAGAATCTGCTAATATGTTTTTAGCTTTTCTAAAGGATCCAGTGGAAGGAGTAAGTAAACTTCAGAGAACCTAAAAGCACCTTCAGTTTTCCCAATTCCCTAGCACTGAGAGAATTGACAGAATTGGGTATATGTGTCCAGATAGGGCACCCAAATTTGTCCTCTATGCTGTGAAAAGTGTACCCAGGTCCTTGGCCTCAAACTGAACCAGTGGACCTAGAGCTTGAGAGTGTCAGGCTGAGTACTAGACAGCCTCATCACTGTCTGCCTGAAAAGCACCTCTAAACCTTCCTAGGTGCTCGGAGAGTGACCCCAACTGCAGGACAAGAAAGAAGGGAGGTGAGGTTTACTTACCTTCCAGTCTTGGCTGGAGAAAAACTTGGGGTTAGGCAGCTTCCCTGTATGGGCCACCAAAATGTTGAGGTCTAGAGGTTTAGGAGTTCTGGGACCCCAAAATCACAACACACAGGTCCTGCCTGAAAGAATTTGACCCAAGCCTTCTTTCAGCCAAAGACAAGGTTTATTAGAACATCTACTATATTGGCCAGACTCTTAAGCAATCTAAGCATTTGTATCACTAATGTGAGAGGGCCAGATCTTAAGAATCTGAGCCTGTGGCTAGATTTTTAAGAATCTGAGCTTTGCTCGTCAGTTCTTATAGCACGACAGTATTCTATTACATTCATATACGACTTGCTCAGCCATTCTGCAATTGATGGGCATCCCCTTAATTTCCAATTCTTTGCCATCACAGAAAGAGATGATATAAATATTTTTGTACATTTGGGTCCTCTTTCTATTTTTATGATCTCTTTGGGATACAGCTCTAGAAGTACTATTGTTGGTTCGAAGGGTATGCACATCTTTATAGCCCTTTGGGCATAGTTCCAAATTACTCTCCAAAATGGTTGGATCAGTTTGCAACTCCACCAATAATGCATTAATGTTCCAGTTTTCTCACATCTTCTCCAACATTTATCATTTTCCTCTTTTGTAATGTTAGCCAATCTGAAAAGTGTGATGTGTTACCTCAGAGTCATTTTGATTTGCATTTCTCTAGTCAATAGTGATTTAGAGCATTTTTTCACATGACTATAGATAGCTTTAATTTTTTTCATCTGAAAACTGCTTGTTCATATCCTTTGACCATTTATAAGTTGGGGAATGAGTTGTGTTCTTATAAATTTGACTTAGTTCTCTATATTTTAGAAATGAAGTCCTTATCAGAGACACTGATTATAAAAATTCTTTCCCTATTTACTGCTTCCCTCCTAATCTTGGTTCCATTGACTTTATTTGTGCAAACACTTTGCAATTTAATGTAATCAAAATTATCCATTTTGCATTTCATAATGTTCTCTATCTCTTGTTTGGTCATAAATTGTCCTGTTCTCCATAAATCTGACAGGGAAACTATTCCTTGCTCTCCCAGTTTGCTTATAGTATCAGCCTTTATATCTAAATTGTGCACCCATTTTGTTTTATTTTGGTATATGCTGTAAGATGTTGGTCTATGCCTAGTGTCTGTCACACTATTTTCTGGTTTTCAAAGCAGTTTTTGTCAAATAGTGAGTTCTTATCCCAGAAGCTGGGGTCTTTGGGTTTATCAAACAGTAGATTACTATAATCATTGAGTGTTGTGTCTTGCATACCTAACCTATTCCACTGATTTGCCACTCTACTTCTTAGCCAGTACCAAGTAGTTTTGATGACTGCTGCTTTATAATACAATTTAAGATCTGGTATGCGTAGGCCACCTTCCCTAGCATTTCTTTTCATTAATTCCTTTGATGTTCTAGACCTTTTGTTCCTCCAAATGAATCTTGTTATTATTTTTTCTAGCTCTATAAAATAATTCTTGGTAGCTTGATTGGTATGACACTGAATAAGTAAATTAATTTAAGTAGAACTGTCATTTTTATTATATTAGCTCAGCCTATACATGAGCACTTGATATTTTTCCAATTATTTAGATCTGACTTTATTTGTGTGAAAAGTGCTTTGTAATTGTGTTCATACAGTTCCTGGGTTTGTTTCAGCAGGTAGACTACTAAATATTTTATGTCTACAGTACCTTTAAATGGAATTTCTCTTTCTATCTCTTGCTGTTGGGCTTTCTTGGCAATATATAGAAATGTCGATGATTTATGTGGGTTTATTTTATAGCCTGCAACTTTGCTAAAGTTGTTTATTATTTCAAGTAGTTTTTAACCTGATTCTCTAGGATTCTCTAGGCATATAATCATATCATTGTCAAAGAGTGATAGCTTTTGTTTCTTCTTCGCCTGTTTTAATTCCATTTCTTTTCGTCTCTTATTGCTACAACTAACGTTTCTAGTACCATATTATTATAATCTACATTTTAAAGATGAAGAACTGAGCATCAGAGAGGTTGAGTGACTTACCCAAAACTCCACAGCCACCAATTGTAAAAGGCAGCATTCAGAATCCAGCCCCCTTACACTTAGTGTATGGAGGAAAAATATAGTAGTGTAAATTCTTCAATAGTACCAAACAACAGAAAAAAAAAAACTAGATTTTTGGTGTGGGAAACAATAGGGATTTTTCATTTTTGTCTCAGTAAAGCTGTCAATGTCAGCAAGATTGTGTTAATGTAAATCAACTTACAAGTAAACACTCCTATTTCATTTTTTTCTGAAGACAAAAAAATAATTTTGCTGGTCTGGCTTCAGGTGTTATCTTTTGTTCTTAAGAATACCATTTCCATTAGTTAAATGCTTTAGTTAATGCCTAGTAAAACACAAAAATCTCAAATGAGCAAGGAGAGTCAATTTCTCTGAACTTTTAGGTGTAATTAATCTGCATAAGGAAAAACTCTTGTCATTATAGAAGCTTTCAGAAGAACAACACCATCAGTAATAATAGTAATTTGGTTATGCAAGATAATTTCACATGCCACAGAGACCTTACCGTATGGACAATGTAAGGCTTAGAGCCCATGTCAATGGAGTATATTGCTAGATTTGCTGGAAGCTCCATTCAACAATCCCTGGGACTTCGCCAGTCATGGGGTCTTATAAGGTATCTGAACTAATTACTTGCTCACTTTAGGAAATTGGTGTCCATCTTACTCTTTCCCAAATCCTGATTTGCCTTAATCTTTCCCCTCATTTCCCATCCTCTCTCATCCACATCCCCCCTATGAACTTGGTTTTTCTTTTTAATATTAATATTTGATAGCTATATGTAAATAAAATTGGTTTCCTTTCATTGACCTTTGAATTTTATGCATTTAAAAACATTACTCTGTGAAGCAATCCATAGGCATTACCCAACTGCCAAAGGGGTCTATAACATGCACCAAAAAAAGGTTAAGAACTCTTGCTTGAGAGGCCAGAGACTGTTTCAGAACAACTGAGTTGAATAATATTTTCAGGCTATGAATAAACTTGGAGCTTTTGTTCTTTGCATGAGTTCATAATCTTATGTGGAGGGGAGAATCTCTCAGAGTCCAGATAAGGCCATAAAGATCATATTCCTCTGAGATTTGTTCCTGTCCATTATGTTGACTCACCTACATTTGTATCCAATAAAATAATTCTATTTCACTGAAAAGGAAAATCAGTACCCTGCTTCTAAAGAAACCTCATTGTTTTAACGGGCCTAACAGGTGCAACTAAGACTGAAATTCCTCACACCGTAGATTTAGAACCAGAAAGGACCTTAGAATCCCTTCTATTTCAAACCATCTTTTTTACAAATGAGGAAACAGAGTCACATAGAGTTTAAAGTACTTGGTCTAGGAGCTGGACAGAAGAATCAGAATTTGAACTCAGGTCCTGTGATTCTAAATTCAGTGACTTGTACTACTACCTCCTCATTTGATTGTGACCCCAGTTTTAGCTTTTACGAAAAGCTTATTATTGTCCTTCCACCAACTTTTGGTGTTAGAACTAATACGGTTTGGAATCTTTTCGTTTAGGGAAGGCAAACAAACAAACAGATAAATAAATAACTAAATAGATAGATTAAATGAATGAATAAATAAATAAATAAATAGATAACTAGATAAATAAAAATACCAGATTTTTCTCTCTATGAGAGGAACCCAACTCAATTGCAGGATAAATCAGGCTCTCTCTACTTTTCTCCTTCCTTCACAATGGCAATCAGTTGTAATTCCAAGGCATCACTCTGGGTACAATGGTAACTGACAACATCTTCCTTCCCTATTAATCAATAACTACTCTTGGCCCCTGAAAAGCAAGGGCAGCCCTAATACTCATATGAGTTGGAATTTTTCCTATATAAAATAAGAATTCTGGGAAGCCATCTTTAGAGGTGCTATACCAAAACCTCAACCTCAATTCATATTTAGAAGACCACAGCATCATATCTAGCTGGTTCTAAAGAATATCCTTGAAGAAGTCTCATTTGGAAATATAACTGTTTTACGTGCATTTTCTCCTTTATCTCTCTGTTGTATGGATACTGATAATCTCTTATTTGAAGAGACTTTTGCCATCTTTGCCAGGAATTGAAATGAGTAGGTAAAGTTCACTAAGTCTATGTCTCCTGTTGAAACTCCTAAAAATAGCCCTCATTCCAGTTGATGCACTGAGTGGCCCTAATTTATCTATCAAGTATTTCTTTTGACCTAGTACTTGCAATTTCAGCATTTGTTAAAACAGGATTCATTGAGGCATTCTGTTATACAATTAGAGACATATGGAGTGTTTCCTAGCTTAATGACATACAATACCTCTCAGAAAATTTCAAGCGCCTGACATAAAATGTAATGCTTATTAAGTGATATTTATTCTTACAGTACTTTGTATCAAATAAATAGATTGCTAGCATTCCTTTTTTAAGCAATAATATGGCATCAAGATAGTATGGTAACAAAGTGGAGACATAGTTGGGATTAGATACACATACCTCTGAAATCTAATAGCACAATGACTTCACAACTTGTCACTAAAACATAATAAAAATAATACTAACAACAATGATTAGATTTGGTAACTTTATAGTACTTTAAGGTTTGCACTTTAAATACATTAATATCTTACTTTTCCAAGCCTACATTTATAAGCTTAGTCTCTGACTCTTTCCAGACATGTCTACACTTACCAAAAATAATGTAGAATTCATGAAAAATACATGACACTCCCATATACACTGCAGCTAAGCAGGCTGAAGCATTATGCATGATTTTCAGCTGACACCACAATTAACATACATTGGCAAGTTAAAAAGCATTTTAAATCTAGAAGACACTACACAATACAGGATGATTTCAGTAAATATTGAATAAAAAAGTGATTAATTTTCAACAGAACCCTGCAGCAGTATTTAGGGAACAAATACATTTTTGCCAACTGTTTAAGCTTTACTTATGATTTAAAGGATGAGCAAAAATAACTGCCCCAGCTATTCAATTTAATCATGTTTGTATAAAGGCATTGTAGGGGGATATGCACTATGTTTTTCACCAATCTCATTTCTAGGTCTAGTTTTCACTTTCAATATCCATATGTTTCTTTGTAGAGAGAGAGAGATTTGTCTAGCTTTTTATTAGTTACAGTTTATTCTCCTGAATTATGTTTTTAATTGTATAGCTTCACTCAGACACCTTTCTTGTGTTGATATGTTCAGGCATTGCCTCTCAGTATGGCTCTATTTCATTGATAGTTGAGTGATCCTTGATCCAAGGTAAACTTAATTAGAGAAAGGTCATGGGAACACCTGTATGTTTTAATGTAAGTTCCATTCACTTAACAACAGTTTTATGAAGTAAGGTTAAAGGTCATGCAGCCATTCCGTGTATGCATGCATGTTGCTAAATAAATTCTACACCAAAAAAATTCAACACTGAAGTGAAGGATAACTCTAGGTTTTATTATTTGGTGTTCTGAAATCTTTAGAGTGTAATATACTATCAGGTAGTATTTCCATGAATAGTCAGCATTTATTAGACAAATACCCTCAAGTGTTGTTGTACTTTAGAGGGAGAAGAGGGGATTAATTATTGCCCTGCTACTATTTTTTTTTTGTCTTAATGACACAGCTTATATATCAGAGCACAGTTCCTGTCTCTCTGCCTTTGCCTTTGAAGACTGACTTTGTCATCTGTAATTAAAAAGTTCAATTGGCAGGCCACTAGAGCAAGTGAGTGTATCAAAACAGGAGCAAATAAAAATGCAGGAACAATTATCTTGAACTATTTTAACTTAGTTTATGAGGTAATAAAATAGGATCATTCACATAAGAACTTGACAGCAATGGAAGGTAAAACACATAGCTCTCTGGTCAAAGGCTATGAACAGTTTCCCAAAAAAAGAATTGCAAATTATGTCATCTTTTGAAAATATGCTCCAAATGACTAACAGCAAGAGAAATGCAAAACAAAATAACTGCAAGGTTTTACCATACCCCCTGTAGTTTAGAAGAGATGTCAAAAAATGAGAATAGTAACAGCAAGATGGTGCACAAATACATTTTTAGTGGAATTGTGAAAATATATTAAGAAATATAAAAGAAGATATACCGAAGTGTTCCTACCTTTCGATCCCATTGTATTGGTTGTACATCCCAAAGAGGTAAGAGATAGAAACAAAGGTTTACATATGTATATATGCGTGCATATGTACATATATATGTGTGTGCATACATATATACATCTATATATACATACACTAAAGTATTCATAGCAGTACTCTGCAAAGAACTGGAAACAAAGCAGTTATCTATTGATTGGCCTGAAAAGACTATGCCATATGCATATAATGGAATATATTGTTCAGTAAAAGAATGATTAATATAAGGAATTCAGAGATATATGTGAATGTTTGTATGTACTGATGAAAAGTAAAAGAAACAGAATGGAATTTGTATTTATTAATAATTTACTATATGCCAATTATGGTGATAAGTGCTGGGAATACAAATAGGAAAGAGCTCTCATTCTAATTAGAGGGGATAACACTTATAGAGGGGTTCAGCTACAGGGCAGATGGAAAGGCCTGGTGGTCATTAAAGTGCAGAGTTGTAGCCGAAGGTAAGCCCCGGTGATCTTTAGATTACACTGTTAGGAAGGGGAGACCATGGTGAGATTATGGTGAGACAGTTTGGGGTGGGGCTTCTGTGGAAAGGAGTCCCTCACTGGTTTCAGTGTCCTGTGGTGGCTGATCAGGATGAGCTTGGGCTGGAAGGCATATTCACTGGAGGGGGCCCCATGGAAGGTCCAAAAAAGAACCAAAAGAATGATATTCATCATATTAAAAATAATATGAATAAAAACATCAATAAAAGAAATTCAAACACTAGGTACTTGAGAAACCAATAAAAATCCCAGAAAAAATATAAGGAAATTTACCTCTTTCCTTTTGGCTGTGAGGAAGGATACTTTTAAGATAGACTACTATATACATTATTATATATGGTCATTGCATCAAGCATTTTACTTAGTAGTTTTTCTTTCTTTTGATGAAAGGTTCAGTCTGGAGTAGGGGTTGGGGGTTTGAAAGGGTTTTTCCTTTTCCTCCCAAAAGACATAGATCCCTAAGCTCTTTCTTTTACTCTACAAGTCCATGAATGGTTTCTACTTTGTTGTCTAAGCTGTGCTGCAAATACCTCATTAATAAATATATGAACTTCTAAGGTTTCTTCCATTTAATTGCATTCCATAGAAAGCTTTAACACTCTAACATTCTGTATCAGATGGATCTGTGATGTCATCAATGTGTACATTTCTTCCAGTGCTACAAATCTTGACCTCTTCGTGCTTTTTCCTCCCAGATCATTCTCATCCATGTCTTTCCATAATTCAATGAGGAAAATTGAGGAATCATGCTGGGAGCTTCCACATGGCCTCTTCTCATTATGTGGAAACCAATGGAGTACACAGATGGTCCACTGGCTATTCCTCATTCTTGCAATAAGTAGAGTCATCATTTTTTCTTTTCAAACATTGCTCTGATGACACCCTTGTTTCCTGTGGAATTCCTTATTTGCAATCAATATAGTCTGTTCACTTCTCCCCTGCACCACTCCAATGTCCTGTATGTGATTGACAATGTCCATTTTTTAGCGACTATAGTATTCTATGACTCTTGGCCATACAATCTTAACATAGAAAACACATTCTTCAAATAAACGTCCATAATTTCAGTAGCTTCTCTTAGCACTTTACTTCATTTAAATAAAAAAGATATTTTTTCAACCCTCAAAGAACAAGAACATGTTTTTTGCTACACCTTACCCATGATATAGGGCAACTAGGTGGCACACTGAATAGAACATGGGCCCTCAAATCCAGCCTCAGATACTTAGACTCTGGACAAGTCGCTGAACCCTGTTTACCTCATTTTCCTCATTCAAAAATGAGCTAGAGCAGGAAGTAGCAAACCACTCCAATATCTTCACCAAGAAAACTTCAAATGGGGTCCTGAAGAGCCAGATATAACTGAAACATCTGAACAACAACATCTAGGCCTAATTCGTCCTGAAGCACAGAAGTAATTTTTGTTATGCAAATTCAGAAGTCTCTTTTAAAAAAAAATTGTTGGCTCTAATGCTGTCTGTTAAAAGAAAAGGCTTTGCAGGCAGAACTGCAATTCACCTTGGCCTTCTTTTTGAATGCTTGACACATGACAGCATTGTTTTCAGGCAACTCATCTACAAATAGTATAATAGAGTTTATTTATGGAGCTACAGAGCTGATGGCACACTCATCCAGCCAGCTGCTAAAATGATGGATAAGTTACATTATTGTAAGCCTCCAACACACTCCTAACAGAGGGACTGCGTGTGCACACTCACACAGTGCACATGGATCGGCACCCTACCCCTTAGTGTGTGTTCAAATGCATTGACTCACCTAGGATTGAAAATCAAAACTTCTTTTCAGTTTTCAGCCAGCAGACAAAACCAATACCAAGACTTCTAGTCCACTAAATTTGTCTAAGGGACCCTCCAATCCCAAACACAGAGAGAGGTTACATGATGTACAGGCTATGTTCAACTTCCACAGGACAAACAAGAAGAGAAAGCAGTCACTAGGAAACCCTTAACTGCTGAATCGAAATTATAACACCTTCTTCTGATATCAACCAGCCACTTTTTGGCAATAATGATTTCTTTTTTGTTCCAGATTTCATTGGTAATCAGAGGAAAAATAACCAACTACAGATGGGCAACCAATTTATAGCTTTGCTTTAAAGAACTCCCCAGGGTCTTGAAAGGATCATAGGATCATAGACTGGGACTGGAAGGGATCTCAGAGGTCCTCTTGTTCATCCTCCTCATTTTGGGAGCTAAATTAGCTAAATTGCCTAAGGTCATACAGGTAGTAAGCATGGAAGCCCCAACTTGGACAGCTCATCCTGACTCAGAGGTTGGTTCTCCCTCTACTGGGCCAGAGGCATCAAATTCATGACCATTTGCATCAGGTACCAGATTAAAATATAATTGAGAAATACTTAACAACATAAATAACAAGACAATAAAACATAGATAATGTTACTATGTGATTTTCTAAGCCAGTATGTACCAGCAGGGATTCTTATGAATGGTTCAATGACCTTGGTTCTAGGAGTTTGGCCCCATTGCACTATGACAGGCTGTTCCTCTAGTGTTATGGTAATGTTTAATAATAATAAAGACAAAGCCTGGCTAGGGGAACATACATATGCATGTATTCACTTGGAGATCAGAAATCTGAGTCCAGAGCCAGAAAGCCTGCTGGCTGCAGTAATGGTTATATCAGGCACTGACATCTAGAGTACTAACATGCTTTGAGCTGGGTCTGTGACAAATCAACATTATTCACATTTCAAAGCCAGCCTTAATATTGTACTCTGGACTAGATCTTAGTGGTGCTGAGGATAATTAAATTAGTTGCAGAGATTGTGGTCCCAACACGTAATTTCAAGTGTCTCTCTGTGCAAATTACCTGGAGGCCGTGATTTTAGCTGCTGCTGGGGACCTTTTGGGTACAGTACCGTTGCCTATGTTTAGTGAGCCCATAGTTATGTTCATCTCATTCCTGATTCACCTCCTCCATGACTGAGCTGACAGGGTTTTATCATGCATCAGCACTGAAGCATGGCACCATTAATCTCTTAGATTGGCTGCCACATCCTGGCCCACTTTGCTAGGTAGTATTTTAAAAAACAAAAACAACAAACCATTGTCTCTGAGTATTTTAACCCACCACTAACCTGGAAACATCAAAGTTTTGTGCTACTAGCTGCGTATGAAGACTTCTTGAAAGGATCTGACTTTAAGGCAGCAATTGAAAGGATATTGGCTTTGGAGTCAGAAGACCAAGGTTCAAATTATTGCTCCATCATTTACCTACCATCTGTGTAACTTTGGGCCAGTGACTTAAACTTTCTGCACCTCACTTTCTTTACATGTTTAAAAAATAAAAAGGAGATTTACTAGATCTCCTCTAAGGTCCTTTCTTTTTTCAGATATTTTTAAAATATTAGTATTTAAAAATACTAATAGCTTTAGTCATGTAACAGGTCAAAGATTCCTAGAAGAAAGTGGTTGTGACATTTGAGGTCTAGATTCCTGGAGAGAAAGATGTTTGAGTTGAATCTCATAGAAAGAGAGGTCTCTAGGAGGGAGAGGTGAGGAAGGGATATATTCCAGCCACCTGGGATAGCCAGTGTAAAGGCCAGAGATGGGAGATGGAGGAAAAGACAGGCCAGTTTTAATGTGCCTTAGTGCTGAAAGTCAAGTTAATGTCCAATGAATTTGCCATCTCATCTATACAGATAGATTGGAGTTAAGTTGTATAGGGCTTTAAAAGCAAAACAGTTGGGTTCATACTTCATACTAGAAGCAATAGGAAGGCCCTGGAGTTGATTAAGTAGGAGAGTGATATAGTTACATTTGCACTTAAGGAAAATTTCTTTGGCAGCAGTCTAGATGATGAACTGGAGGGTGAGAGACTTGAGCAGGGAGAATAATGGTGAGGTGGATGTAATAATTTAGGTGATAGGTGATGAGGGTCTGGACTAAAGTGGGTGAGAAGAGAGACGGTTTGAGATGTAAAAGATGTTGCGAAGGCAGAGGCGGCAAGATTTTGCAACTGACTCGATATGGAAAACAAGGGAGAGTGAGGAGTACTGGGAGGATGGCAATGCTTACAACAAAAATAGAGAAATTTGGAAGAATAGGAGGTTTATGGGAAGAGGTTATGATTTCAATTTTGGAAATGCTGAGCTTAAAATATCTCTGGGTTATCTAGTTTGAAACAGAAAATAGGGAATTCATGATACAGGATGAAAGCTCAGGGAAGATCATTAGGTTGGATATTTGGATCTAGAAGTCACATCCATAGAGATACTAATTTAATCTATGGGACGTGATAAGGTAACCAAGAGAGAAGGCATAGAGGGAGAAGTGAAAAGGGCCCAAGATAGGACCTTGGGGAACACCCACTATAAAGAGGTGTGTTATGGATGATAGGACAGCAAAGGAGACTGAGGAAGAGCAGTTACATAGGGAAGAGGAGGACAGTGTCACAAAAACCCACTAAGGAGTGTGTGCTCACTAGTGTTAAATGCAGCAGACAGGTCAAGAATGATGTGGACTGAGAAAAGATGTGGCAATTAAAGATCAGTAGTTAACTTTGGAAAGAGCAGCTTCAGTTTGGTGCGTTATTGCTTCTCCAGCCATTTGATCAATGACGTCCTAGACCAGCTAACCTAGGACATCCTATAACTGATTTGTACTTGCATGAGGCCTACAGTCTGGTAATGATCTAGAAAAGTAACAAGATAAAAATGGACTTCCAGACCCAGTACAAGATCCTGCCATGCCACTTGGATTTTGCAATGCGCCTATGAACCACATTATCCAGGGGAAGAAACTGACTGAAGTGTTATGTGATGTGATATGATAGAGATCTTCAATAAATACTGATTATGAAAAAAAGAAAAAGAATTAGAGAGATAATAATTGCTGGGAAGCTGGACCAAAAATAGCCAATTGAATAATGATAGTTAAAATTTATATAGCACCTACTATGTCCTAGGCACTGTGCTAAACACTTTTAAAACATATCTCATTGATCTTCACAAATCCTTGGGATCTAGGTGCTATTGTTATCCCATTTTACAGTTGAAGAAATTGAGGCAAACAGAAGTTAAGTGACTTGCCAAAGGTTACATACCTTGTAAGTATCTGAGGCTCCATTTGAACTCTGGTCTTCCTGATTCCAGGCCCAGCTTTCTATCCACTGATCTGTGCCTCAGGGCCTTCATTATCGATTGATGGGGTAGAAAAGAGGCTGGCCCAATATGAGGTTGGTCCTGGAAGTATTCACATGCTACCTAGGGGACCCAGGCTTACACAACCTTTCAGGTGTTCACCATCTCATCTATACACATAGCTCTGTGGCACAGGGGCTGAAGGAACTTTATACAGATGGAGACTATAAAATTCAGGAGCATAATAAGCAAGCCAAAGTACCATTACAGGTATGCGTCTGCATGTGTACTGTTTAATCCCTTTTCTACCTTTTATCAAGATCCTAAGTTCATAAATAGAGAGTTGATAGATCACCTACTTCAGCTCCAACCCCATTTTACAGAGAAAGAAACTGAGACATGGAGAGATTATGTGACTTTGCCCAAGCCACATAGATCATAGGTAGCAGAGGTAAAATTCCAGTTCAGGTCCTCTGAATACAAATCCATCACTTTTCCCCAGCACAGTGAACTACATCTCCAAATATCTTCTATATAAGAATAATGTTTTTGAAGTTACATTACATGCAAAGGATCAGAGATCTAGGAAGACTTAACAGTCACTAATCTGAGTTATAAGCCCTCCTCCTGTACACACACACACACACACACACACACACACACACACACACACACTTCCAATATGCTCACCTCAATTAAGGACCTAAAATAATTCCCAAGTTTCATAAGATATTGTTCAGTTGTGTATAGGGTTTTCTTGTCAAAGATACTGCAGTGGTTTGCCATTGCCTTCTCCAGCTCATTTTACAGATCAGGAAACTGAGGCAAACAGGGTTAAGTGACATGCCCAGGGTCACTAGGTGATAGGGACATGATGGAGACTGCCATCTCCTCTCATGTCTTCCCAGAGTCTATTCCTTCAGTTTCAAATGAAATAGCTCTCTTCCATCTTTCCTCGTGAAGCTGGAAGCCAGAAAGCCGGAAGAAACTCAAAGCTCAAAGAAGCTCTTTAAAAAGACTGGATGAGAACCCAACCTCTCTGCCTCTTGACAATTCCACCTTGCCCCTCCCACAGGGCAGGAACATTTATCTCCACCCTTGAGGAGAAAGTCCCATATCAACGGGTTTTGATACTGGGGTTATAAGTATAATTAGCTTCTTTTGTTGCCCTTAAGATTTCAGTGTTAGCTATGAAGCCGTAAGCCATTCTTGGTCAAAATCTAGAAACCTCTTGCATTAGTAGACTGACAAAGTCTCTGATGATGAAGGAAGGATTAATTTTTAATTTCATGAAAATGGGAATTTTCAGTTTTAATCTACCTTGAAGCTTTGAATTCTGAAGAGTGTTCAGAAAAGAATGACCAGGATGATGAAAAGCTTTGAATCCATGCTGTATGGGGATCAGTTGAAGAGAGAAATATGTGCAGGGGGAAAGAAGGATGAATCTGGGGTCACAGGACCTTTTGAATTTTGAATTTCTAGCTCTTGGCTGGGATTAAGAGATAAAAGGTGCAAAGGTCACTTACAAGAGAAAGACCAATGAATAAAGTGAAAAAGCCAATGGAATGGTCATTATGGTCTAAAATGAGAAAGAAATTATTATTCTTCCCAATCTCTCCCTTGGGATCCCACTGGTACCCATAAAAAGAGAAAACCACCTGAAAGACAAAGGATCCATTTTAAAGGGGGTGGCAATCAAAAATAAAAATGATGAAGATTCTAGGAATATTTAAAGATAAGATAGAGTCATTTAGCTCCTACTCCCTGAGGCAAAAGGATTGATTATATGACTTTTCAAATTCTTCAACATAGTGATTATTCATTACATAGTCTGCAACCTAAACATTGAGAAGAATGGAAACAGCAATGTCAGAAAGAGGACCAAGAGACTCAGTAAGAAACCCAGAGGTTGGTTCAGTCTGACCTAGCTGGAGTTAGTGAAGAGGAATCCAGTGGGAGGATGTTTTGCTAGCGTGTATATAGTGTTAGGGTCAGCCCCTACTTCTCACTTACTTTTTGCCAGCATCTTGTGCTCCTTTAGCATCCTATCCCTGGTCATACATAAGTTAAAATACCTTCTCTTCTCTTGTGAAGGATCCAGCATTTGGAGCTGGGTCAATCTTGTCAGCCCAAAGACAGCGATGTTAAGGGCTCCAGGGGGTGATTTGAAGAAGGAAATTGAAGAGAATACTGAACTTTTAAAAATGTAGTGAGAGTTAAAAGGAACTTGGTAAAAATGTCACCTTTCTAGCCTCTATGTGTCTTCAGAGTTATAATTTTAGCTTCTTCAATAATACATGTTCTTTATCAGTGTCAGTAGTACTGAATTCATAATACCGTAACTATGGAAGAGCAAGATGTATTGTCCCCTAAACTCAGGCATCATCAAGAGAACTGACAGATGATTTCTGACCCAAACTTTTTACTTCTGGTGCTAATGTGTGAAACAGAAAGTAGCTTCAATTTGCAGAAATGATCCTGGCTTGCAATGCTGCTTTTGTCTGATAAACCTGAGAAATGTAATAAAGCAGAGCCTGAAGAGGTAGAGATAGAATCCTGGCACTTCTTGGCACTTAAATTTGGCTTCAGGAGTGAGAGCTAAAATGAGAATTTATTCCAAGGCAATACAGCCCTATTTGTCTCCCAGATTAAGCCAGTGTAATCTAAATTTCATGAATCTAAAGAGGGGTTTTTCTTTACTAGTCCATTTGATCATATTTCACCTTCCTTGAAACTCTCAGCTAGGACTTTGGTACATGAAAGACAAATCTCGTGCTAAGTTCAAAAAGACTTCACTAGCTCTACTTGGAAAAGAAGGGGAGAAATTGCTGGCATTTCAATGAACAAATACAGGTTCTTTATTGGCATAAGTTATAAGAAGTAGACTTGAGGATTTGAGGTCAGACAAAAAGACCACCTATAGGTTTGAAAACAGTAGCAAGTCTCTATTAAATAATACTAGCTAACATTAACAGTAGGGTAGGGACTGCAGAAGCAGATGACTTCATGAATTTGAAATTATGGAACATTGGGGAATGGACTACCCAATACTGAATACTTATGTGAAGACAGGGGAGAAATGAGAAGAAACTATTAGAGCTGGGACAGTCAAGGGAAAATGTTGGCTAATTTTATGGTTACAATACTGTTATAGATACTGCTCTCTTTCCTAACTCACTGCTATGAATGATATTCTGAGAGGAATTTGGGAACTTAATTAACTTCTATTCCCATCTAATAAATCTTGAGATCTTTTAGTAAGTGGTCAAAAGAGCATGGAATGACTGGATGTTATTCAATAAAACAAATATAAATTTCCAGTGGCCTTTTATAAATACTCTTTGAGGGGATAGGGCAAGATTTAGTAAAGATTTCTAACCACATGGATTTTTTGGAGAAATTTCTTTCTTTAATTCAACCATGTAAATCTATAAAAAAAATTTCTAAAGGTTGAGAATACATATTTTCCAATAGAACTCCAAAGATACAGGCACATAAGCATCTATATAAATGGGATGGAATTAGATTACAAGGTATCTTTCTTAATGTTCTTTTGAGCAGGCTTACTTGATACGATGTTACATAGTTTACCAGCTCGGAATAATATCCAGGTGTAGCTGGAGGCGGGGAAAGACAGAGGGCCATGGAAGGTAAAAACTAAATTATGACCTTGGCTGGATAAAGACCAAGAGAAAAGACTGGGTGAGTAGGGTATGAGTTCTGCCCATTCAGAAAAGGAAAAGAGAATGAAAGCATTAGAAAGAGTAAGAGTAAAACCCACCAGAATGAGAGAGAGTCTGTGGCCTTTAACAGAGTTCACAAGGAAGCCCTATTTGCATTTTCCCTACATCCTTCCTTCTTTGCTGGGGTGTTCATAGCCTGTGTGCTTTCCTTGAGGATTGGGGGAGGGGGGGGAAATCGCATCTTCTGCATATCAAGTTCTATGCCAGATTTAACAGTCATTAGTAATGCTGCCTCTTTTTAAGGGACAGGTCAGTTTTGAACTAAGGTTAAATCTCCCTAACAACAGAAAGCTGTTTCTTTAGTCTAGAAACTTGACCCAACCATGACCCCTCTTTGAAGATCTATTGTTCTGGCAAGAGCTCAGTGGGTGGGGCTCAATGTAATGCCCTGCCTTCCAAATAGCTACAAAGTGATAAAATGTGAATTGGCAAAGTAGATATTGCCCAGGATAGCTAAGAGTAGTTAGGATTTCTTAGAACTTTCTTATTTTTTAGCTATTAAGGTAGCTTTGATTTTTCTTAAATTAAAAAAAAATCAATTCTAAGTGTGGAAAAATATGTAGTGTATTATAAATAAATGTTTTTGTTTTTTTTTTTTCCCAAAGTGTGGTCAATATGTGGAAAATACCTTGGCTAAAGTCTTTAATAGAGAAGACTTCATCCTGACTTAGGTTAACACAAAGGAGGGGCCACTCTACAAATCTTTCATTTTTTAAAGAAAAATATCAAGTAATTTGAACAAAGAATTGTGTGTGTGAGAAAGAGAGTTTAGCTCGCTCAAATGGTGGAATTTTTTGGTGCAATTAACATTCTAAAATAAACAGCAATGCATTTACATTCAGCTATAAGCCATCTGATCTCTATTTTTGAAAGATGGACGGGCTATATGCATTGCTAAACATTTTCCAACTAATTACCCAATTATTTCACAAATTATATACTTAGTTACAAGTTGTGCTATTCTGAGAAATTATATTCATTTGAACTACATTTCTTTCCTATGCACTGAAACAATCTTTATTTCTGATTTCATGTGACTGAACGCCCCCTATTGCAAGATCTCAATTCAACAAGTTCAGCTTGTTATAAATTGTAGTTTTTTCTGCTTACAGAATCTATTTGTGTGAAATGCTTTAACGATATATGGCGCTCTCTCTCTCTCTCTCTCTCTCTCTCTCTGTCTCACAGACACACACACACACACACACACACACACACACACACACACACACAAAGACACCTCTAAATATACAACATATGCCTTCCAAAAATAAAGAGCTCTTTGTGCCATTGTGGGCAAATGTGAAGACCACCCCCAAATCCTTTAAATTCACCTACCATGATGGCTAAACAAATATAAACCACAATATGTAAGTACTGATATAAGTAAAGCTATACATGTGCCACTGCATGGTGGGTCATCTCTAAGGGATCCGTCATCAGCATGTGCTAAATGCCTCAAATTAAAAGAATACAATTATTTATGAAATGATGAAAATGTTATCTTTGTATTGAAGTATTTTTGTACATAGTATAAACTGTCAAATAACAAGGCCTTCCAAAGGGTATTTATGGCAGAAGTAAAAGCTTACCTTCATTAGTATAAGGCAATTTTAAATGATTAGCTCAAACCAGTTTTTATTGAACCTATTGTGTGTCCAATATCTAATCAATTTTCTATAGTGTCTGTACCAAAGGAAGGCACCACCACCTAAATATTTCTGGCTTTACAGAAGGTAGAAATGAATTCAAATGTGTGTCTCATTAAGAAAGAAAGAAAAAGAAAGAAAGAAAGAAAGAAAGAAAGAAAGAAAGAAAGAAAGAAAGAAAGAAAGAGAGAATGAAAGAAAGAGAGAAAGAGAGAGAAAGAGAGAGAGAGAGAGAGAGAGAGAGAGAGAGAGAGAGAGAGAGAGAGAGAAAGAGAGGGAGGGAGGGAAGGAAGGAAGGAAGGAAGGAAGGAGGAAGGAAGGAAGGAAGGAAGGAAGCAAGGAAGGAAGGAAGGAAGGAAGGATGGAAGGAAGGAAAGAACCATAAAGAAATCAGGGAGGGGAGAGTTCTTCATCCTCAGAGGCTGCTGTGCTGTCCCGCAAAGGATAATGAATGGGAGAAAGAAAGGGGAATAAAAAGAAGAAAAGAAAAAAAGAACACTGAATTTGGTCTAAGAAGATCTGGATTTGAATCCTGACTCTGCTACTTATCATGACTACAAGGCAAGTCACTTAATCTCTCTGAGCTTTTCCTCATCCCTAATGGAATGATAAAGGGAAGTTATGTGTTTACTGGGCAGAACACTGGGCCTGGAGTCAGGAAGACCTGAGTCCAAATCTGGCCTCAAACACTTGCTAACTGTGTGACTCTGGACAAGTCACTTAACCCTGTTTGCCTCTGTTTCCTCATCTGTAAAATAAGCTGGAGAAGGAAATGGCAACCCACTTCATTGGTATCCTGGCCAAGAAAATGCCAAATGGAGTCATGAAGAGTCAGACACGAGTGAAATAACAATAGAATGATACTCATTTTTACTGCAATATCTACCTCAAGGTTGATTGTGAGAGAAAAGTGCTTTATAAACTATAAAACATTATATGAGTAAAAGCTATGATTATATAACAAAGAAATGCCTCACCATCTTCTCTTTATTAGTTATTATTAGTACTTTTAAAAATGATTTGTCAAAATTAAACTTTCACACAATTTTCAATAACATACCTATTACAAAAAAGTTGGAGTTCATCTTTGTTTTCCTTTGAAAGGGGGTAAAAAGAGTAGATGAGTGAGACATAGAAGGACCAGGCATTAAGCTTTCAAGCCCAGCACCTGGGAAGTATCAGAAACAGACACAGAGAGGGAAGTACAGACAAACACACACACATACAGGAAATATTTTGTAGTACATGATAAATGAATAATTATGTTATTTATATGTTTATATATTTATACTATATATAATATATATTTATATCATAGTATATTATACACATATATGTAGTATATATAAAATATATAGTATACTATAAATAAAATATTAATATATAATGTAGTATATTATAAATAAATTCCTGGATGTGAGGGAGGGATCCTAATGGCTAGAGATGATTTCAGAATCAGTAAGTTTACTCCTCTAGGAAGATCCATATATCAATGAAATTGCAAATCCAATCTCCCCTCCAGATAGAGAAATAGATATACACACATATATGTATACATACATGTATGTATACAGATATATACACATACATATAGATCTATACCAATGTGCACACACACATATATATGAATGTGTATTCACATATACACATACTATGCTTCCTGGGAATTCTTGTCCACCTGGGCAGGCACCTCAGGAATCCAGCTGAAGATTATAGAAACAACTATCCATGCACAGAGTCCAGCAGTTTAAAAGTTCCATTCTCTCTGAATGTTTTTAAAACCTAAATGTCCCTGAGAAAATGTAACTCAAAATGAGAAAAGGAGCTTTCACTGGTGCTTTCTGATGTGACTTTTTATGTGAAAGGGAAAGAACGCAATAGGCTGGTTTCTCATGCTATATTCCCTCTTTTGCAATGGGTTGTAGTAGTGGCAGTGGTTATTTTTCCAAAGTTGTGATGTCATTGGTGTAGGGGTCTCCCAGTGAAGAAATTTCCTCTACCAATATATATCAGCACCTTCTCTGAAATTTATAGTTTTTATAGTTTCCCATTAGCTATGTGACCCTGAACAAGTCTCTTTACTCTGTTTGCCTCAGTTTACTGAACTGTAAAATGAGCTAGAGAAGGAAATGGCAAACCACTCCAGTATCTCTGTCACAAAAACTCCAAATGGGGTCATAGAGAGTCAGACACAACTGCAGTGACTCAATAACCACATATAAGAAAGTAAGTGACTTGCTCAGGATCACACAATCTATATGTGTGAAAGGTAGGGCATGAATGCAGATGTTCCTAACTACAAACAGATCTTATGCTCCCTGATGGTAACATTAATGACAAAAATCTCATTTAATTTGATTCAACAAACATTGATTAATGACAAAACAGTACCTGTGTTCAATGTACTTACCTTCTACTAAAGCCAGGAGGAATAAAACACAAACAAATAAATATCACACAATTCGAAAGAGCACTAGCATTTTAGGGATCAAGGAAGGTTTGATGGTGAAAATAGCACCTACACTGGGGCTTGAATAAAGACTGAGATTCTGAGAGGGAGAGATGAGGCAGAGTGGCCTGCCTAGGGGATGCACTGAGTGGAGGCAGGGTTTCCAACTCTGGAAACAGCAAGTAGTCCTATTTGGGTAGAATAGAAAGTTCATAGAAAGGAGGAGTGTGAACTAAGACAAGAAGGTGAAGAGCTTATATTGTATCTTTGAAGTAACAGAGATCTAATAAATATTTTTTGAGCAAGGGAGTGATATGGTCAGACTTGCTGTTGTTATTCAGCCATTTTTCAGTTGTGTCTGTCTCTTCATGAGTCTATCTGGGGTTTTCTTGACAGAAATATTGAAGTGGTTTGCCATTTCCTTCTCCAGCTCACTTTACAGATGAAGAAACTGAGGCAAATAGGGTTAAGTGACTTGCCAAGGGTTACACAGCTAGTAAATGTCTGAGGCTAGATCTAGACTCAGGAAGATGAGTCTTCCTCACGCCAGGCCTAGCACTCTAGAGCCACCCATCTGCCCATTAGTCTTAGGAAGATTATTTTAACATCTGAGTGGAGGATGGATTAGAGTCCAGAGAAAACGTATTCAAGAAGACTAGTTAGGTATTTAGGGGCAAAGGCCTGAACTAGCATGAGGATGAGCAAGCAGAGAAAAGATGATGGATGCCAGGGGTTGTGTGTAGCTAATTAAATAATGGGAAGTTGAATTTGCTGCATGACCTTACAGAACTAGCTCTGAAAGTAGAGCCAAGTGGTGGGGGGAAAATGTTGGAGCCAAAATGAAAAGGGAGCAGAAGCCTACTTGGGGCCTGTTCTTTCCTCCAGAATTTGCCCATTAAAGGGACCTGGACTATTTGGCACCCGCTGCACTTTCCAACTCAAGGAGGCTGGTAACAACCAAAATGCCCAGCGTTGGTCATTGCAGAAGCAGGAGAAGAGATCAAAGAGTGAGAAGGTAAACAGAAGTAATTCAAAAGAAAAGTTGAAAGACCAAAGGTCCAAGGGAAAAAGCTTCAATTAAAACAAATTACAAGCAGATAAAACAACAGAAAAGATCATAAAAACAGAAGGAAGAATGGGTAAAACCTGAAAAAAAGGCCAAAACAGTATAATAAATAATATATATAATATAAATATAATATAAATATATATATTTATATATAATATATATAATATAAATATAATATAAATATATATATTTATATATAATATATAATATAAATATTATATATATTTATATATAATATATATAATATAAATATAATATAAATATATATTTATATATAATATATAATATAAATATATATGTAATATAAATATAATATAAATATAAATAAATAATAAAAGTAACACATAATAAAGAAAATGAAACAAAATTATTCAATAAAAAAGAGCAACATGTGAACTTTCCAGAAATCATGGAACAAAAGCAAGAAATTCAAGAATGTTTCAAAAGAGAAAGCCTTTGAAAAAAGAAATTAAATTAGATTAGCAAATACAATTCTTAATGTAGATTTTTTTTGTTTTTTTTTCCCTAGACATTGGTGTTAAGTGACTTGTCCAGGGTCACACAGCTAGTAAGTGTCAGGGGTCTGAGGCCAGACTTGAACTCAGGTCCTCTTGACTCCAAGGTTGGCACTCTATCCATTGTGCTACCTAGCTGCCTCCTTAATATAGAATTTTAAAATCACTAGTGACAGAGAAGGAATAACTGAATATGTAATGGAGAATCTCTCCAACAAAGTAAAGGCTCTGATAGAAATGATGGCAAATTTGTAACACAAAAATACTGAAATGTAGGGAAGTTTACCAGAAGGGAAGCAAAATACAACAAAATTAAAGAATATATCATATACAAGACAAAGCAACTGACCTTGAAGATTGCATCTGCAGAGAACCTTGAAGACTGCATCTGCAGAGATAATTTAAGGAATCAAAAATCTCCCAGAAGAACATAACAAATAAAAAAAAATGAATGTCATACTTCAATAAATAATGCAAGAAAACTAGTATTGTATTGACAACAAAGTATGGATTGATAAAATCCACACTTTGCCACCAGGAAAAAAATGTTTGAACAACCCTACACTTCAAATTCCAAGGCACAAAATGGTTACACTTCAGAATCTTAATAATAAACATCAAAATTTTCAAGCAACTAGGAGAAAGACCTTTAAATTTGAAGGAAAATCAATTTGAGGAGCTCAGAATTATTCCATAGTCATGAGAAATCAGAGAAGAGAAAAGAATAGCATATTTCCCAATGCAAAGGAGCTTAATCTACAAGTTGATATTCTGAAAATCTGAGTTTAATCATTAATTTTTAAAGATGGACTTTCAGCAGAAGAGGGGTATTTCAGGCATTCCTACTCCCCAAAACAGAAATAAGTAGATTATTTGACTTACAAACACTTCATATATCCAAAACACAGAAAAGGTAAATAAATTCAATGATCAAGAGAAGACTAAGTAATGAAATCAATGTTTTTACACTCATAGGCTATTATTTTTAAAAGCTGTTGTTTGAAAAAAAAGAGAACAAAGGGAGATAATCAAGGCAGGATGGAGAACGACCTATGGTGGTAGATTTAGGGGAAACATTAATTAAGCAAAGAGTAGGAAAAGTTCAACTAATACTCTCTGGACTAAATACTTTCACTTCCTAAAAGTGATTCAATAGTTTTTGTAAGAAGGATAAGTTGTATTAATGAGAAGCAGGGATACAAAAGACAAAGGGGAGTGGTTGATACACTCCTACTAAGTTCATAAGTAAAGGGATGATTTCTTTAGTCTCTGAAATAAAAGTGGGAATTGTACCAGAATTTTATTTAAAACAGTAAAGTGGGAAGTAAGAGAGATCTCTTATCCCAGTAAGGAAAAGGAAAGGGTGCTATTAAGTAACATTTCCATTAGAGAGAGAAGGGGTATATCTATATAAGAAATAAGGACCTTATAATGTGTTTCTCCTGGGGGAAGTATGCACAAAAAAGCCACCTTTTCTAAGAAAGGGTTGTCCTTCTCTAGAGAGCAACTCAGCTCAGGAGAAGAGATATATGTCCAGCTAGCTTCCAAAATGGTAGGAGAGGAGAGGGTATATCTGACATTGTTTCATTAATAAAGTAATATTTCTAAGAGTGAGAACAGCAGAAAAAAAAGAGAGGATAGGGCATGATCTACAAAAACAAAAGAATATAGAACATTGTTGTTCGTTCTTTGTTTTTGAAGAGGACCAATGACATCACAGGTGATGTCTTGACTTGCACATGAATTGGATTTAAGTGAGGCAGAGCTGCACAAAATCTTCAGCCTCTCTCTTTTCCTGAGTCATCAAAGTTCAGTGGCAAGACAAAACTCAAGACAACTGGAGACGGCCTGGGATGCAGTGGATGACCTTGGCATCTTCAGTGCCTGACTAAACTCTAAGCGCTCCATTCCACCGCACTTGCTTCAGCTGCCTTCATGGCCATTGGAAGAAATTGTTTTCATCTTCCCATTCTGCTGGGGAAAGTCTTCTCATGCTTTGGGTAGACATCTCCCTAACCTATCAACAGATTTGAGGCCTGTTGGCTACTCTCAACCTGGTTTAGCCTGTCTGCCAAGGTGGTTTACCAGGTTGTAGCCATAGCACATGCTACAGCTTCTTGGAGCCATGGGTGAGAGTTGAGTGAAGATGGACAGCAAAGGTGAATTGGCAGCCCTGAAAAGGGCTCAGAAAGCCCTCACACCAAAGGTGCTAATCTCTGAATACCCCATGCATCCCACAGAACCTAGAAAGAGAATAGAAGAGGGTGCTCAAAATCTGCACTTCTAAAGCATTACTTCTATGAGGGAAAAGGAGAATAAAGAAGGAATGAATAAGGGTACAGGCAATGAATTAGAAAAGAAAATTCATAACAGGATAGAAGAAAAGATAAATATTTAGTAGAACAACGCAAAAGAAAACTCAGAAAGGGCATAGCAAAAGATAGTTACTTAAAATTGGAAGTTGGAGGGGGCAATATGGAAAAGATTTTGCCACTGAGTTGGACAGGGGAAAAGAAGAGACACATGAGGAGGATACATAGATAAATAAGAAAGAAAAAATAAGCAATTTAAGTAAATTCAAAGACCTTGGGATAAGGTAGGTAAATAGGAATAAGGAGAGGGCCAGTAGGAATAGCCTAATGCAAACAAAACTAATATCAGTGACAAAGTAATATCTTTAGAAAGGCAGTGGATAACAGTCAGTACAAATGAAATAAATGAGAATAAAAGTCTAAAAGTCATAACTTTAAATGTTAATACATTAAATAATTCAATAAAATGAAAAAGAGTGATAAAATATATAAGAAAACTGAAGCCAACAGTCTGCTATATACAAGAGTAACATCTAAGAACAAAGATATGTACAAAATGAAAGTAAGAAGATAGAAAAAATTTACTACGTATTAAATGAATCCCCCAAAACAAGATCTGAAATCATGCTAACGAACAAAGCAAAAATAAAGATTTGAAATATCAGGAAAGAGAAACAGAGATAATGCAGTATTCTTTAAAGAAACACAGACAGTGAACCAATAGCGATACTAAATGTAAATACATCAATTGACACAATAGCTAAAGTCATGAGGGGAAAGTTAATTAAATTGCAAAAATACACAAATACAGGTGCCTTTAGTATTCCACTTACAGAATGGAGAAATTTAACAAAAATAAACAAAAAGAAAAATGTACAACTAGACAAAATGATGGCAAAGTGAAAGCTGAAGACTTGTGATGTTGTCTGAATGAGAACTTTGAGGAACATGTACATCTATCAATACTACATGATAACTTTATATAAATGGAACATAAACTAGGGGACAGAGAAATGATAAGTCAGGGTAAAAACCAGAATTTCTAAATATATTATTCATCATTCACAGTTCAAAAAAATAACTAATATGGAGAAAAAAGCAAAAGATAAAGAACTAAATGGAAACTTAATAATGACATCTTGAATAATTAGTGGATCAAAGAAAAAAAAACAAAGAAACTGCTATGTGAAAGAAAAGTAATCACGTAATCTAACAAAATTTCTAGAATGCAACTAAAGCAGTCCTCAGAAGAAAAATTATTTCTTTGAGGACATGCATTTACAAATAAATACATAGAAGAGTAGTGAATTGGGTATGCAATAAAAATATTGAAAGTAAAAAAATATAAACTCAGAATAATGACAAGAGTAGAAATCTTGAAAAGTAGAAAAGAAATGGATAAAATGGAAAATGAAAATACTGTGGGAAAGATTTTTAAAAGTAATAGCTGTTTTTAAAAGATTAAAAAAATTGACAAACCTTTTGCTAATCTAATCTAATAAAACAGAAAAGGGAGGAAAATCATGTTATCAAAATACAGAAAAATGAGCAAGGTAAAATTACAACAGAGAATAATAAGAATCATCACAACCTATTATAATACAATTGGTTTATGCCAACAAAAGAAGAATTTTAAAAACTCAGACGGTTACTTACTTAAAATATTAAAGTTAAAAGAATATGAAATAGGTATAAAATAATCCATTCTCAAAAATGAAATTTTATTAGGTGTAAAAGGACTATCAAAGAAAAAAATCCTGGGCTAGAAGACTTGGAAACTGAATTATATCAAATAACAATTAATATCTATGTTATAAAATTATTCTAAAAATTGACAAAGAAAATTACCACTCTTTTATGAGATTAATACATTTCTAATAATTAAACCAATGAAAGATAAAACAGAGACCTATAGATCAATATCACTAATAAATATTGATTCAAAAAATAAAATCCTAGAGAAAAAGACTACAGCAATGTATACAAGTAGTGATTTACTATTACCAAAGCTGATTTATATAGGTATATAAGGATAGTTCAATATAAGGAAAATTGTTAACATAATTAGTCATGTTAACAAGAAAAATACCATGATTTATTAATAGAAGCAGCAAAACACATGACAAAATATAATATTCATAAATTCTTAATTTAAAAATACAAAAGACCTCTACAAAACATAGCCATGGGAAAGACACTTTTTAGTATGATAAAAAGTGTAACTCTAAAACCAAAAGCTGTTATGATTTGCAATAGAGATGCACTAGAAGCTTTCCCCACAAGTATAGAAGTAAAGATGACTCATTTTGCCACTGTTATTGACTAAGTTAAAAAAAATTATTAGCCATAGAAAGGACAAAAGAAAGGGGGGAGGAAAGGAGGGGGGTTGGCAAAGAAAAGACAAAATCATCCTTGTTAGTTGATGACATAGTGATTTAAATTAGAAAACCATAAAGAAGCAGCAAAAACAAAAAAAGCAGATGTAATTAATTGATGTGACAACATAACAAAATAAATACACAAAACTGTTAGTATTTCTATATCATAATAACAAAATTCAAAATGAAATAAGAGATCCTATTAAAATAACTATAAAATGTATAAAATCTCTGGGAATCAATCTACCAAGATATACTCACATCTTATATAAATACAATAACAAAATTCTCTTTAAAGGAATAAAGAATGAATAAAGTCATTAGAGGGACACATTCATTATTCATAACTGGTCCACACCATTATAATGAAAATAAAACTATTTAAATGGACTTTTAGATTTAATGTCATGCCAATAAACTACCAAAGTTGTAATTCATGGATAATAACACTAGTGGGTCACAATGCAGAAGATACATTTCTAATATACATTATTTCTGTTCCCTTCTCTCTTCTGGAAGAAGAAGAACTGAATGACCCAGCTACACCTCACCAGTCTCACCTGGGCTTCATCCATTTCACTTTAACTCCTTTCCCTTCTCATGTTCTAAGCTGAGTTTTAATTAGCCATACTATCAGTAGCTATCTTTATTTCAGTCTAAGGGCAATACAATTGCTCTCAATCCACATAGCCCCTTTCTCTGCTGTTTTATGGAGTTTATAACAGACAGAAATGTATTAGTACAAACACAATATTTCATAGCCTCTGGGTAGGAAAATTCCTAACATTCAGAGAGAGGTTTGTTTCTCTGTCCTAATTTAAAGTTTTGTGTAGCTTTAACTAATTCTCTTTCTGTCTGAAGCAAAATCAGGATATAGTATAGGAAACTTTTAGGTAAAAAAAAATGAAATATATATAAAACATATACACATACACATATATACATATACACATATGTGCGTATGCATATATATTATATATACATAGACATATACATATATACACATATTAGTATATGTGTATATATATATTATATATACATAGACATATACATATATACACATATTAGTATATGTGTGTATACACATACACACACGTCACCATATCTATTATTGCACAGGCATAAGAAAGAGAAGTTAGGGAAGAGCAGTCTTACTCTAGGAACTTCTATCAGTCCTTGAAGAGATAAGTACAACTAATAGCTTTAGCCTGAATCCTCTATTCCAAGATGCTTCCAGGGCATTAATGGCCCACCTGGACATCTCCCTTCTCTTCTGCTGTTCATTTTCACTTTCGGTTTTTCCTTTTTGGTTTCTTTTTGTAGATTCTTCTTTTCAGTTTCTCCTAACAATTGATGCCTAGGAAGGGTTAAAAATATGATATCCCCATTGCTGCCCTTGTTGCTGGATTCTTGGAGTCCCCGTTCCTTCCTCTCAGTCTCTTTCAGGCTAGGTGTATTCCTTTAAGAAATTCTGGGTGTGACTCCAGCTCTCTTCCAGTTTAAAGATGCAAGAGTCTCAAATCACTCTAAAGGCTGTAAGGGAATGCATATCTCTCTAAACTACAAATCTCAGAGTGTCAGTCAATTCTCAAATATGGAGCCAGCCACGATAACAACACAATTAATTTGGAAGAATAAAAGGTCTAGAATCTCAATAGAAATGAAAAAAGAAAAGTAGGAATGAAAAGGGCATAGAATTACTACCCCTTAAGCTATATTATAAAGTAGCAATCATCAAAACTATTTAGTACTGGTTAAAAAACAGAAAATTATATTAGTACAATAGACCAGATAGAGGAATAACAAATAAATGAACTCAATAACTAAGTATTCCATGAACTTGAGAACACTAAGTACCTGAGGAAAGTACTCTTGATTTGATAAGAACTGTTGGGAAAACTGAAAAGTTATTTGGCAGAAATTAGATTTAGGCTAACTTCTTACAACAAAGGCCAAAATAAGCTCAAAATGGATATATAACCTGAAAACTGAAGATCATAATATAAATATATATAAACATAATAGATATAATTAAATATATTTTGTTTTCTTTATTATATTTTACATATATTAACATTCTATTAACATTGTTTATAATGTTAATTATATAATTGTATGTAATATAAATTTGTGTGTATACACATTAAAGATCAGGTCTCTCACAGAAGCAATCATAAAATATATAGATGACATTCATTACAGGAAATTGAAAAACTTCCATACCAACAAAGTCAATGAAGCTAGGATAAGAAATAAAAACATTAAATGGGAAAAACCCAGTAGTTTAATAGCCAAGCTATATAAGAAATTAAAATAAATATATAGACCAAAAGACATTGTTCAATGGGTAAGTAGTCAAAAGATATAAATAGTTCTAAAAAGAATTATAAATTATAAATAACCATATAAAATATTGCTACAGATCAGTAATAATAACAGAAATCCAAAACAAAACAGCTCTAAGGTTTTACCATGTACCTAGGAAACTGGCAAACATTTTTTAATAGAAATAGTCAATGTTGAAGGGACTGCTTTTGGACTTGTGAATTAGCACAACCCTTCTGGAAAGCAACCTGCAATTAATGCTAAAAACATAGTGAATAATAGACTAAAATGCTAATAGCCTTTGACTCAGAGATACTACTGTTGGGCATATACCTTAAAGAGGTCAAACAAAAAAAAAAAAAGAAAAGTCCCACATACACTAAAGTGTTAATAGCAGCACTTTTTCTGGTAGTGAAGAGCTGGAAACAAAATAGATGTTTATCAATTGAGAAATGTCTAAACTAATTGTTGTTTGTCTCATATGTACCTATTTATATACGTGTTTTCTTCCCCATTGAAAAGTTAACTCCCTAAGGGCAGGGATTTTTTTTTTAACTTTGCTTTTTCTTTGGGTCCCCATGGCTTAGCATTGTTCCTCTCCCATAGTAAGAAATGCTCATTGATGGATTGATTGATTGATGAATGTAATAGAATAAATTGCTGTACCAAAAGAAATGACACACATAAAGAATTTGGAGAGATATAAAAATAGTTACATGAACTGATTATAATGAAGTAACAGAACCAGGAAAACAATATACATAATGACTTCAGCATTATAAATATAAATTACAATAACAAAAGAAACTGAATATCATACAATTAAAATTACCAAGGTTGGTCTAGAAGAATTCATACAATATCTCTCTTTCTTGTCTTTGAAGATATGGAAAACTATGGATGTGGAATATGGCATATACTCTCAAACATGCTTGATAAGAACTGCTGGAAACCACATTTTTTTTGCTGAACTTTGCTAAATTCCCTTTTTTCTCTTTCTTTTTTTAATCTTTGTTACAATGATAGGCTTCCAGGGAAAGAGAGAGGGGGAAGGCTGTATTTGGAAATGAATACAATGTAAAAACAAAAGATATCAGTAAAAATGAGATCAAAAAATAAAAACAAAGTCATGACTTCATATTATTGTCATTTCTACTTCCTCAAGCAAAACTTCAGGTATCATACTATCTGAATATTAGAGTCCAAAAATGGTGACCTGCCACCAGTAATGGGAATAAATTATTGTAATTTAACCATCAAGTGGCATGGCTGATATTTATCCAGATCATCTTTAACAATAAGAACCAGGAACTGGACAACCCCAGGCTCATCATGGTAGCTGAGGGCTTCATCTGGCACTAGAGGGAGCCCTGGAGAAATGCCAAGTTCTCTTTGGTTTCCTTTAACTCTGCCACTGTCTAGATGGCAGCTACTTGTCTCATTAGTGTAAAGAAATATGGTCAGTACAGATTTATTCAATTAGAATCCTAGGTCTTGAGCCTGCATCCATCATGAAATTTCCACCTTTCTCTCTGGATTTTCCATATTTCAGTGAGCCCTAATCAAGTGAGCATGGCATAATGGAGTCAGTCACAAGAAACAAGAGTAAACATGGAACCATGATTACTGTATATAATATCTTTACTCATACCTAAAGACTCAACAAAAAGAATAAAACAAATATCAAATCATCTTCAATAGATCCTCCTATAGAAATTAAGGATGTTACTATATTTTTTAGAAAGAATAGAATTTGTCATAGTAACGGCCAGCTAACATTTATATGATACACACACACACACACACACACACACACACACACACACACAGCTTACTATGTGCCAGGAATTGTGCTAAGTGCAGAGAGAGTTAATTGTTTGGTAAAAACAAGATTGTGTAAGGCACCAAGAGAAAGAATGATGAAAATCTCTTTTCTGAGAGACTGGATGAGTTAACTGTTGAGGAGAAAGTACCTAAAGAGATATTTTGAGAAAACTGAGTTTAACTCTTATTTTGTGAAAACATCTTGAGAAGAGAATTGAATTAGCAACTGTAAGCTAAATTGTTGAGTTCTGGTCTCAATGTCTAGGAGAATTAGTAGTTGCACAGTATCATTAGAGTTGACATTATTTCTCTTCTTATAGCTTATACATTTTAAAATACTTAAATATCTCATTGTATTAGTTTTTATTGTTAATAACTTATATAGTCAATAACACTGATGTTTATATTGGATACATATTGAATTAGGAAAGAAAGTTTACAGAAAAAGAGATATTTCTAGTATTTATAAATTAGAGTGGAGGTCTAAGACCTAATTATTAACTGACAAAGATTATGCATTTCGATTAATGATAAAGGTGAGGAAGATGAACATTTATGAGTTATTTGCATTTTAAAGATTTCTTTGGTATAGGAGAAACAAATAGCTCTTCTATACCTGATCTACTTTATACACTGAGTACCTTACTGGAAGACATCAAGTTAATTCCTGTTGGACCCTAGTAAGTAGTCCTTATCAGGCAGGAGAGAGCTACCAGGTTGATTGAAATTAGCCTCTTTTATCCCAGATGATGCCCCAAATGTAAAGACCTAGGGCTCAGAGTGATAGGGTACCCTTCCCACTAAGAGGCTCTAGTTCTGGGTTCACATGGATCAAATTCATGTCCTGGGAGAGCCTAGACTCATAGAGGGAAGTCAGGATCTTCTTGAACTCTGGTTCATTATGCCTATATCTTGTGAACTGGGGGGCGGGAGAAGGGGATCTCTTAATCAAAGCTTAGCAATGGTTCATGTAAAGAGTTTCCCAAGAGAAATTAGTAAGATCTCTTCTGAAGAGATGTTCATTGTACTGAGAAGATTGTGTCAGGGCAGCTAGGTGGTACAGTGGATAGAGCTCCGGCCTTGGAGTCAGGAGGACCTGAGTTCAAATCCGACCTCAGACACTTGACACTTACCAGCTGCGTGATCCTGGGCAAGTCACTTAACCCCAATTGCCTCACCAAAAAAGAAAAAAAGAAAAGATTGTGTCTACACATGTCTTTGATCAAGGAGCCAAGTAGAAATGGCTAGGACCTATATATGTACCTGAAAGGGACTCAGAACATATAAGCCCTTGGAAAGGGGCCCAGGTCTAGGCAGGTTCCCCAGAAGGAGGACCCCTCACAAAATATATATAAAATTATTGTATATATAGCAGTGAGGTGGGATTGGGAAAGGCCTCTTGGCTCCCAGATTCCTATCTTTTGCAATATCTCTGTTTAGTTGTTGCTGATGGCCAAGATGGTCTTGGATCCTTTGATTCTTTATCTTGCAGGGAAGCAGTGTAGTCTAGTGGATAGTGAATTGGCCTTGAAATCAAGAAATAACTAGGTCGAATCCTACCCCAAAATATCTGTGTTGTAGTTTTCCAAGGAGCGTTCTGTGACTATGAGTTATAGATTAGTTATGTTGATCTATATCAGTTAAGAGAGAATGTATATGTATATAGTTTTATTATTTTGTAATAAGATACAGTAAGAATTTTGCTATTCAGATATAACAAATCTGGATCAGATATATATGTGGGCATAAATGTATTAATCCATATATCTATCTATACACACACACACACACACACACACACACACATATATATATAAAATACATTTACATCAATAAATGCATTTCCAATTTCTGTAACCTCTCTGGTCTTCTCGATGTGATTATTTTCACCCCCATTCTTTAAACACTTGAAGTCGGAGCCTAAAATGTTATTACCAGTTGCTTCTTTTCAATTCCAAAACTCTGAACAAAAGGTAAGATAAACTTCAGAGTTCTTCCAATAGGTAGGTGTTCACACAAGCTTTCAATCTTCCTTTAAGTCCCTGTGACAGGAAAGTATTTCTTATGCCTTATATAGGCTATGCTGCTGCTGCTATTTAATACGTTTTTATTCAAATGTTTGAAAATTTTTGTCATATTCTTAGGTGTTCTCTGGTTATTAATGGTTTATATGTTACAAACAGTAATTGAACAAAGCTTCATTTCATAAGGGAGGTACAGTCTACACAAACTACTTATTTGCAGAATTGAGGTACAGTATTTTGCCCACTTCAGCTGTGGCATCCTGGTCTGACAGGATTATTGGAGTTTCTAACTCCAAGGGCTTATGTCCAGACCTGCAGACCAATCTTCACACATAGGCCTTTTGCTTGATGGAGTAAAGATAATTTTTTTTTTAGCAACAGCTATATAGGACATGCTAACTCACAATGAAAGGAAAATTTGTTAAGTTTCCCTAACATTTAAGCAGAGAAAACTGTGGCACATAGTGAAGTTGACTTTGGGTTTTTTTGTGAAACAGGAGGCCAGCTCTAGGACATTCAGTCATCCAGGAAATGTCATTATCTAAAAGAGCATACACTAATGCAACACTAATTATAAAAACTATTACCAGGCAAGACTTTAAATGGCAATTATTTTTCCTGTTTTGAAACTGCTTTTATATATAAAATTAAGTCACTAAGGAAAGAGTTTATTAAGGATTTAATTGATTAGCCAATTTATAGAAAAAAGGATAAAAAATAGTTTGCACATGTAAAATAATATATAAAAGTTGGAAAGGTAATACTATAATAATAAATAACAATATCTGACATTTATAGGGAATCTCTCCTATTTAACTGCCACAGTGGGACATGAGTTTTGTTGTTTGGTTATTTGTTTTTAAAGGAAATCATGAGGATAAAACTAATTCCAGGATACTAATAGGATTTCAATTGGAAATAACAAAACCAACAAAAATTCCAAGAAGTTGGTTATTGGAAGAATTCAAGCATAAGAGAGCAACAGAGCCCATAAGCACAGAAATATAGAGTCCACCATAGTTGGCAGTAAGTTGAATTTCATATTTTTTTTTTGAACAAAGAAAATGCCTTTTCTGAGTTCCTCCAAATTTAATTTTTTTTATGCATATCCCCATTCAGGACCTTTCCATTTTTCCCTCTACTTTGGTATAGCAAATGGCATTGTCCCCTTGTTATCACTGGGGCAGGCTTACATGTTGCAGGCATATTCTTCACTCAGTCACAATCAAAATTTATTCATCCCAAGGTGCACCTTGGCAAACACCAGACAAGGTTGTTTCTCTTTGTGAAAGAAATAGGTCCTGAAGAAGGTCTCTTTTCCCCTTTCATGCTATTACGTTTTTTGGTTTCTCTATTAATCGGTAAAATCATCAACCTTTTCACAAATAAGTGTGTCATTGACATGGGACAATCACATGATGGACTGCATCCCTACTTTTGACTCCTGGGTTTACTTCCTTCTTATTTTGAAAAAAAATCCAGGGATATGAATATGCAAATCTGGGCTATAAATGAAAGTCTGTCATTACCATCTCCATTCTCCTAGGTTCTTGGAGATTTCCCCCTAAGCTGTTTTGCACCTGACTAGTTGCATGGTTTTAGCCCCATTAAAATAGGTCTGACACTTCAGCACAAAACAAATTGTGCCTGAAATTGGGACTATTAAAATTCTACAGTGCCATCAGGAAATCAGCAGTGGCACTGCAGAGGACCCGCAAAGAACAAAAAATAAAAACACGTGAAATGTGATGCTCCACTCACTATGGCACAGCTAACATTTTTAAGCTCCAGAAGCCTGGTTTATATAGCTTTGTGAAGTTAAAACTTATAAATCCAAGACTGGAGCAAGCTAGTTTCATGACGCTTAGCAAGCTTTCCTAGGGAACTGAACATTTTCTCAATGACGAATACAGTCTTCTCAGTAGTAATCAGTATTCTTTTCCGGGTTGTATAGTATTTACAAACCAATTTAGCCAGGTGAAAGATAATAAGCATTTTCATCCTCTGGAAGTTATCAGCTCCAAAAAGTAATCTACAACAGGGAGATGTGTTTTAGCCTACATATTTCATATTGATTGGGGGAATATTGGTCTTTCCTTCTGGCAAAGGCAAACAAACAAACAAACAAAAAAGGAGCCAATTCTCAAAGTTAATGCTGATTCTCAAAGGAGGGAAGAGGCAGCATAGGTTCAGTGCCCGGATAAACCACCCTTCTTCTACCATATCCATTACAACTGACACCACTAAGAATCACTAGATCTTCAAGTGGCCCCCCAATGCCCATAATTGATTTACTTCAGCTCTCAGCTCTTTCTATGTCTATTATAAACACTTTTCATCACAACCAACCCTCCTCCTTCTAAGACACAAAGTTAGTGACTTCCTGGAACAACCATAGAAATAAGATAGATTACATTTGGCGTCAGAGACAACTTTGATGACACCCAATAAATGTTAAACAACGGCTTTAGCCTCTGGTGAGCTGGGCTAAGTATACTACTCTCTAGGAATTATGTCTTCCCAGGTGCCAAGAGAATACTTGGGGAGAGTTTATTCACCTTGCCTGGGTGAATAGCAACTCCCAAAGAATAGTTCTCTCCTTCTGGCTCAGCATAGAATTAGGTAATAATGATAAAGTGGTACCTTTAAATTCCTAAATAGAGTTTCCTCTATGGAGAGACAACGTAGCCAAGTGTACTGAGAAATTTAGGATCAGGAAGTTGTGAGTTACGAGGCTGACCTGGCTTCTTCTTGTTTTTGCTTTAGTGTTTCATTTATTTGTTTTTTCAGCTAATGGCTATATAAAAACATCTGTCCATTCACTTAGCAAATAGCTTGTGCAAAGTGCTGTATTTACCACTGGAAAAGATATAAAGTTTAGAGAAAATTCAGTCCCTGTCAATATGGGGCTTACAGACAACTTTAGGAAGGAAGGTAGGTGGTGCAGTGGATAAAGTACGGGCCTTGGAGTCAGCAAGACCAGCATTTGAATTCTGCCTTAGATACTTCTTTCACTTAACCTGTTCTGGCCTCTGATTCCTTATCTATAAAATGGGGATAACAACAGCACTTATATTAGCATAGGGGTGTTCAGAGGACCAAATGAGATAATATATGTAAAGTGTTTTACAAACCTTAAAGTGCTATATGGGGGCAGCTAGGTGGCACAGAGGATAGAACTTCAACATTGGAGTCAGGAGGACCTGAGTTCAAATTTGGCCTCAGACACTTGACATTTACTAGCTATGTGACCCTGGGCAAGTCACTTAACCCCATTGCCTAGCCAAAAAGCAAAGAGCAAAAAAAAACCCAAAAAAAAAGCACTGTATGAATGCTAGATCTAGTTATTATTTGGGGAATAAGACACTAACATAGGTAAGCTGCAAAAGTGCATTTGAGGTTATATGCAAAGTGCCCAAGTGAGGTTTGAGGGGAAAGATCCCTACCACCTTCACTATCAAATAATATAATTCTTGTTTATTATTGAGTAATTAGACATTTGAAGGTTTGCAATGTAAAGGTTACTATGGGTCCAAAAGTTTTCCCCAAACTCCAACAAACAGAAAGCAAGAGAAAAACAAATAACAACAACAAGAAAACCAAGGCCTATGTCTAGAAGCTTATATTCACAAATATAAAAATATAATCGTACTATATTTATAATATAATATAATACAATCCCTATAATTATATAATGTATGTTATATATATACTATAATATTATCTAATCATTATCCCATCACTACCTTATCCCCAATAAGATGTCTTGCTCAGGTTTTTCTGGTTAATTACAAAACATCACATATTATTATTGAGAGTTGTGGAGTTAACAGTTCTGATTGAAAACTTTCCCTTCCTGAAAATGACTTTTCCTTATAGTAAAATCTCATTTGAAATCTTTTCCTAGAAAAGGCCTCGTTCTAATAAGCTGCTTGCTGATGGACACAAGAAATCAGAGAGGCACATCAGCTTGCATGTGTAGACAAGTTTACCATATCAGAACCTTGTCTAGGAACTGGGCTCTGTCTGCTGTGAGGTGACTTGGTTCAATTAGACAGAGCTCTCAACTCTGCTTGGAATTGGAGACACAGACTGAGAGTGCAAATGTGGCAAGGTTTCAGACCTGAGCTGTGTGGGTTTGGGAATTGCTCTCCTTGGCAGAACAAACCAGTTGCCCCTGGGGAAGTAAGTCCAGATTCTGTAGCAGCATATCATGCTGACTCAGGAATAAGAAGTGGCAGGCAGTGATGTTTGGGTAGCTTATAATTGCTCTAGTCTGTCCTTCCCAGCAGGGATTCCTGCTTGATACCTCAGGGAACTGTGCTCTGGGCTGATGGCTAAGATGGAAAAACTGGACAAACTATATGTTTTTGGAATGCTGACTCTTTATGTACCATGAAGTTTAGTATTCCATCTGGAGTGGGAGGAGGCCTACAGGGGCTGGGGTAGGGAGCGGATTGCCATATCCAATAAGCAAGCTGAAGATTTGCATGCTGAAAAAGACTCTGGCTGCACTGTGATGGTAGGTACCTAACAAAGATGGAAAACTCACCTTTTATTTAACAGCTAGAAAAAGATTGCTTATTTTCAAACCAAGCTGAATTTGAGATGGGAAAACTGTGGCTGTGAGTTACATTATATCTACCTGTATTTTGCAAGTCTATTAGGTGCCTGCATATTTCTCATGCTTTTAATTATCTTCTATGCCCACTGTACTATACTATTGAAAACGTATCCGTAATTGCTGAGACTATTCTGTAAACGGGATGTTCGTCCTCAACAGGCTATTCTTGCATTGCATTTCTGAATAAATATATATTGAAAAATGCTTCTCCCTATATCCCACAGCTCATTACTGTCATGTCAAACAGCCTGCTCACTAGTAGGGTCTTCACTGAAGAAGTACACCACCAATTAATTGATTGTAAATAGTTGTCCAAACCTGTCCTGCAATAAACTTACTACTCTAAACAATATAAGCAAAGTGTAATCATTTGATTAAGAGAGGCAGACCAAGTGGATTTGCGACTTCTAAGGATTGCAATCAATCATCTTGTCTAAAGTACATAATCAAAAGTAATTAGTAGCTAGTCCCCACTGTCCTCTTACATATTATTTTAGTGTGGGTGTTTTAGTGCAGGCACACTATGGTTGGCTGAATGGATGGGAAGATCAATGATGGAAGAGGCTAAATATAGACCACAGTACTGCTTCAAAGTGCATACCAAAATACAGATTGGCATTGTGGGTAATTTTTGTTACACACTACCTACCCTGGATAGTTTAACTCAAAAGAAAAGTCATCCATATCTGATTGTCATTTTTTAAAGTTTAATGGAAGTGTGTCTTTGAATGCTGATATTAATGTTAGATTATCTGGTACTCCAAAGGATCATATAGGAGGCGGGGTGAGAGATAGGACTGAGGGAGTACTAGTCTGAAGAATAAATAAAGTGTGGCATCTGTAAGGGAAAAGAAAATTTCCACACAATTATCCTTCAAAAACATGAGTGATAATAATAAACAATTCAAGGTGGCCCACCTTGCCATCCATATCCATTTAACCATCACTGCTTTATCATTGTCCTTTGGGGTAACTATGCAGACTAGAGGCTTACTTGAAGAAACAAATGCCCAATTCTGTAAACTAATTAATATGTGTATGAATGATAACCACCCTCATTCTATAAGTAAATGACCTTGCTGTGCACTTAAGCACTTGCTGTATTTGCTACTTGATAGGAGTTTGTTTATGAAAGAGTCCCCTTTTCCTTTACCCATTTCTGAGTGTTTGGAACCTTGCCACCTTCCCATTTTATAGCTACATGATCACCTTTGGGTTAATTATAAAAATTACTTAGGACAAGGCAGAAGAGGAAGGAGTGACTCAGAATGTCTCTCAGTAATGTCTTCAAGCAATTGGTTTGAGCCAGGATGCAGTAAAATCCCAGGCAGAGCCCTGATACCGCTTGCTTGCCTCCTATTGAAGTAACCAGATGCACACATTTATTTTTGCCAACTAAAACGCTCAAGACTGGCAGGAAGAACAAATATTACAGGTTCTAATTCTGACACCAGCAGACACTGACTCTAGATAAAACTCCCTTCCAAACTTCCTGATCACTCTTGAGGGAGCTGCCATCCTTCCGGTCATACAAGTTTGCAACAGATATCACCCTCAACTCCTCACTCCTCCTCATCCTCATCCCACATATCCAACATCGCTAAGTCTATCAGATTTTACCTCTACAATATCTCTAGCATCTTTGCCCTTATTTCTACTCATGAGGTCATTACTCTAGTTCAAGCCAGACCTCTGGGTCATGGGACCAACAAGATGGAGGACTAGACACTTTCTTCAATCCTCATAATTTGCCAAACCTCTCAAAAATAGACATCATATACAAGACATAGAGCAATTTTAGCTGTCTCCATAGCTAGGACACCAAGAGCCTTAGTGAGGCAACAATCCAATGAACTGAAAGCTGAGAAGGATGATCTCTAACCCCTAATTCCCTCACTCCCCATAACCCACCATACCCTGGCAGGACTACACAAACTAATCTACAAGATTACAACAGAACTCAACTCTAACACCCTCCCACACACACACACACACATACACATACTTCCTTCCTGTGCCAAAGAAAACCAAAACCTTACTCTGGTTAGGATGGAGTCATAATAGCTTCTATGCTGAAATAGAGCTCAGTCAGAGAACTGAAGAACATTAGAAATTAGGTCAAGTCAAGTGTGGTTGTGTCACTCCCCTGAGCCTAACACAAGTTAGCCCCCAGAAGTCGTATGAGCCAGAGAATGAGGCCAGTGAAAAATGAACTGTCCAGCACATAAGAAGAACAAGATAGTTTTGAGGTCCAATCTCCAGGGAAACCACAATCAAAGGAGAAAGAGTCAGAAAGTGAGCAGTTGGAGAATATAGGAGCAACTGGGGGAAAAAAGACTGAAAATGCCAAAGGTCTTAGTGGTTAGAAAACTCAATCAAAGACTTTAGGCATAACCAGATAAAGCAATAGGGAAGAAATTAACAACAAAAGGGAGTATGGCCATCAGATCAGCTAAAAGAGTTCAGAGATTTATGAATAAATTTTGCAATACAAAAGAAAATAATGAGCCACCACAGAAAAAATGAGTCACCTGATGAGTCAGAGGACTCTTGTTTTCTCAAGAGAGCTTAGAATCACAATAAGATGTTCTTGAATTACTTAAAAGAGAAATAAGAATTGCGAATGTACCTCTGAGATATTGTGAGCACATCAGAAATGATTGTCAAAATAGAAAAACTTGAAACAACAATGGCAATTCTCACCAAAGAAACAAAGGAGAGAATAACTGGTTACAGAAGTGAAAGAAAAAAATCAGCAAAAAACAATAACATTAAAGGAAGTCCTGATTTTCATACAAGCAAAACATGTTAGTCTTGAAGTCAGGATTTGTAGAGACAACTTAAAGATTAGTGGTCTCCCAGAAGAACACAAGTCAAAAAACCTGAACATCACAGTGCAAGCAATAATAAAAGAAAACTTCCTGGAGCTTCTTAACACAGAAAACACATCAATCAAAGGAATCCACAGATCTCCCCAGAAAAACAAAAACAAATACTTATGCAACACTAATTTAAGCCCTCATCACCTGCATGATTACAAAAGCCTCCTAAGGGTTTCACTCCTTTCTCCCATCTTACATCCAACTTCCACACAGCTGATACAGCATAGACCTGGTTATGTTACTCTTCTACTCAATAAACTCTAATCAGAGTTGAAGAGTTTCTTAGCTAAAGAAAGCCCTTCACAGCCTGGCTTCAAACTTCCTTTATAGCCACATTATACATTATTCCCTTTCATATACTCCAGTCCCACTAAACTGATTTTCTTGCTGTTCTCATACATGACACTATGACTCTTAACTTGGGACCTCCAGGGTGTCTCTCATTTCTGAGATGTGTGCATGCTGTCTTTTCTGATAAAAGGGTCCTTTTCTGCCTCAGTCACTTAGTCAGTGATCCTTGAGGGCAGAGAAAGTTTTTGTCTTTCTCTGTATCCCCCCTATCACACAACACAGTGTTTGGCAAATAAAGGGAACTTAATAAATTCTTATTCATCCTATACTTACATTTAAATTTTATGTATGTTTAAGTATGTTTGTATTTTGTGTCTCACTTTCCTCATACACGTAATGAAGTTCATACTATTTAATTTTCTGATTTGTAAAAAAATATAAATGATAATCAAAAACTGTTCAAAGTAAAAGTATTTAAATTATTTTTAAAGCAAAGTATTTTTTTTATGGCTTTATTTTTGTCTGCAACACAGCTGTAGCGAAATGGAATAAGTCCTGGCTCAGGACTTAGAGTCAACTACAAGATCTGCTAGAGGCAGTGTGGTATATTAGGAAGAGCATTAGCTGTAAAGTCAGAGGACCTCAGTCCATACGGCTTTAGCTAAGCTACTTACTGTTTCTGGGCCTCAGTTTTTTCATCTATAAAATGAGGTGGTTGATCTAGGATCATACAATTTGAGTTAGAAAGAACCTTAGAAGTCATTGACTCCCACCCTTTTGTTTTATAGATGAGGAAACTAAAAAACAAATACATTAAGTGACCTAATTTCAAATCTTGCCTCACATCCTTACTGTGTGAGCCTAAGGAACTCACTTAACCTCTTTCAGATTCAGTTTCTCAACTCTAAAACGGCAGCTATCTCAGATATGTTGTGACAGTCAAATGAGATAATATATGTAAAGTATTTTGCAAGTCTTAAATTGTTGTATAAATGGTAGTAGTAGTTGTTGTTACTGTTATTATTATTGTCCAAAGTCACATAAGTAGTAAATATCTGTGGTAGAATTTGAACTTGCTTCCAACTTTAAATTTTTGACCCTATGATCAGTTTGTGAATGTGTTAAAAAAGCAAAAATTCAGCAAAAATGCTTAGTAGGAGTAGGTAAATTTGTTTTTAGCCCATTGATTTAAGTGCTGGTAACTGACAGAAACATCACATGAAGGAGGAAGGTGAAGGAAGAAGAATGATCAATACATCGTAGTGGCCTACTTAGATTCCCCTGAAGAGGATGAACCAAGTTAGTTAGCATATTATTTCCACAGCTATCATTCCTTGGAATCTCCTCTGGCTCTGCCTGCATCCCTTGTCTTTGAATTACTCTTGATTACCCCTCCATGCATTTGCCTCCAACTCAACAATGGACTAGTACTATGTGCATTCTGATCTCTTAATAACAACATTTTCAGTCTACCTGATCTTTCTACTAGCCCACTGCCCTGATTCTCTACAGCCTTACCCATGTCATTTGTGTCTAGTCTCAGCCAAGCTTGCCAGGAACTATCAGCTTGGGACCCAACGTAACCTCAGGCCCAAATGCCTCACGGGCCTGGCTGTAGCTCCAACCATGATACTCCAGCCTCCACTCTATGGGACAGGATATGCTTGACAAGTTTCTGTTGTCAAGCTTTGGTGGCTTGGGGCAATAGAGCACCCAGAGGGGATGCTGATAGCTTCGCATCTAGTGCTGACCAAAATGTCTCCATGAGACAGCAGCTGACCTAGCTCTTGAATGAAAATGCCACATTTATGAAAACATGCACCTCCCTACCAAAAGAAACTAAACTGCTCTGAATGCTGATGGAAACAGAAAGGTCATCCTCAGCTAACATATTATAGCTACCAGAAAAGTTTTTCAGACAGGCTACACAGCTCCCTGACTTTCTGAGTTAAAGCTGGCTTTCAATGAACTTATTTCATGTGCTTAGACAAGTTTCACTTGGGCCTGGACAATGTAGCCTTTATATCTTAATAGTTCTCACATCCTGCTGACCGCTGGATACCTACCACCTCTCTGAGAACAATCTTCTGCTGAACTTGAGTATTTTGTTATGGAACTCCAAAAAGTCTTTTCAAATTGCCCATAACTGTATATACAAAGGAAGTTGGTTGTGGTATTTATTAATGCCTCCAGAGTAATGGTTCAGGACTGCCTTTGGAATGAATCAACCTTTGTTCAGTTGTTTCTATTGTTTCCACTCTTTGTGACCCATTTGGGGGTTTACTTGGCAAGGATGCTGGAGCAATTTATCGTTCCCTTCTCCAGTTCATTTTACATATGAGGAAACTGAGGCAAACAAAATTAAGTGATTTGTCCAGGGTCACACAACTAATAGGTATCTAAGAATGGATCTGAACTCAAGTCTTCCTGACTTCGGACCCAGCACTCTATCCACTGCTGCCTGATCAGTTTTTGGTGTCTTTCAAAACTAATTACCCTTCCTGAAGAGAGGAGATACCCTAATGGGGCTTAATCCCTCAGATTTCCTGTGTTGAGGTTCAGCTCTACTTAAGCTTCATACAACTTTCCTGAAACTAGCTACAGACATCAAAGAGTCCAAACAAATCAGAGACAAACATTACCCATTCTACTCAAGTGAGAGCAAAGGATTGTTAAGAAGCACGGTTAGTATCACAGATACACAGTATCGTGGTCACCCAGACATTTTTCTGGCACTTGCCTAGCCAGATCACAGACAGCAGGAAACTAGTCTTCCAATGTATCTGCCTTACCTCCTTATTATCTTCTACCTCAGTCAGTATCACTTGGACACTGATTCCTAACTTTTGACTAAAAATCAAGATGACTAGGAAATTCATAATGGAATCAGGTCAGATGTATTGTCCCTTCAATAGCCAAAGTTCCTCCACTTTGCAGCATCTCCCATCATCCTCATCTGTCTCTGAAGACAGAGGAGCTACCTAGCTATATTTTATTATAGGTATGGCTCTTGTGGACTCAAACATTTCTAAGAACTGTTTACCATATCTCTAGCTCCGCAGGAAAAGATGGTTGCAGCCATGGACAATGCTAGTTCAATATTACATAATAATAATAATGATAATAATAATAATTTACATTGATATAGAGACAGCTAGGTGGCACATAGGATAAAGTAATGAACCCTGGGACCAGGAAGACTTGGGTTCAAATCTGGTTTCAAACACATGTTAGCTATGTAACCCTGCATAAGTCACTTAACTCTTGTCTGCTTCCATTTCCTTTTCTGTAAAATGGGTATAACACTTATAACTCAGGGTTGTTGTAAAGATAAAATGAGACAATATTTATAAAGTGCTTTGCAAACAAACATTATATAAATGCTAGCTATTGTTATTATTTATTAACATTTAACAAAGCACTTTTCTGAAAACCCTGTAAAATTTGTACTGTTTTATTTTTCCTTTTCTTCATATCTGGAAACAGAAGATCAGAGAGGCTATGTGATTTTCCCATTGTCACAAAGCTAGAAAATAGCAGAGTGAGGCTTCAAACCCAGGTCTTCTGACTTCAAGTCCAGTGTTTTTCCATGGTGTATGCCCATTCCACTTTGGATTTATGAATGAAACCAAATCCCTACCAGCAGGAGTTAGGGAAAACATTAAGTTCCTCCCTCTGGATATTATAGTATTGTCTTCTACCTCAGTCAGTACCACCTGGACACTGATTTCCAACTTTTGACTAAAAATCAAGATGATGGGAAATTCTTAATGGAATCAGGTCAGATGTATTGTCCTCTCAATATCCAATCAAATGTCCTATCAACATAGTCCTGGATGTCCCAGAGCTAGCTCAATGTTTGGGAGGCTTTGAAGGAAAGTATGGAAGAGAAGAGGTATTAATTAGGCTGCCTACCAAAGTGAAGGTCTACAGAGCCATTGTGCAGACCTCATTGTTGTATGCTTGTAAAACCTAAACATTCTACTAGTGACATGCCAGGAAATTGAATCGCTTCCATTTGAATTTTCTTAGGAAGATTCTGAAGATTACTGGCCAGGATAAGGTACCAGGCACTGAGGTCCTTTCTTGTACTAAAATGCTACGCATTCAAACTCTGCTACAGAGACTTCAACCCCAATGGGCTGGCCACGTTGTTTGAATGCCAGATATGTGTTTGCCTAAAAGACTATTTTACAGAGAATTCATGCAAGGCAGGCACTCACATGGTGGTCAGAAGAAGTGATACTCTGAAGGTCTCTCTGAAGAACTTTGGAACTGATTGTGAGACATGGGAGGTACTGGTACAGGACTGCTTAGCATGCTGTGCCAGCATCTAAGAAGGCACTGCGCTCTCTGAACTAAGTAGAATTGCAGTAGCTCAAAAGAAACATGAGATGCACAAATTTAGAGATATCTCCACTTTAAATATTCATATAGACTATTTGTGCCTGACCCATAGTAGAGCCTTCCAAGCTCATACTGATCTGATCAGCCAGTCAGACTCCAACATAGTGGTGTCATTTTGGTCCTGTTGGAGAAGGAAGGACAATGACTAACCAACCAGGTGCCCCAATCCCAATAGGCTGAGTAAACTCCCTAATGTGGTCAGACACTCAGTCTTTCTGGGTTTGCCTGGAAACAAACATATAAAGAGTTTATCAGGCTCTTAATCTACTAGGACTCCATGTTATATCCATGAAAAAATAGTAAGGAACTTGAAATCATGCAACATGACAACAGACTGAAGGATATGTGAGTGTTTGGAATGAGGAAGAAGAGAAAAACTGGTGGATATATGACAGATGGCTTCAAATATTATTCAAATATTTGTTGTCATGAGGAAAGTGGATTCCTTTGTTTTGTTTTATCCTACATGGAAATTACAGAGATGAATATTTCAACTCTGCATTAAATGAAGTGTCCTAGTGATTAGATCTGTCCAAAAGCAGTATGGACTGTTTTAGGAGGTAGTGAGCTCCTCATCAATGAAGACATTGAAGAAGAACATAGAACACCACTTCTTGGGGATCTTGTAAAGGGGGATTCATACTTTGGGCATGGGTTAGTCTGGATGGCCTCTGATGTCTCTTCCAACTCTAAAATTATATTATTTAAGTGAAATAAGAAGCATGGCTTCTGCATCATTTTCAAAATGCCATTTTCATGACATCAGAAGGCTGTTATCCAAAGTACATCATTACATATTATCCCAACTACAAATGCCACATAAATTTCCCATAGCTGACTCATAGTTACAGTCCTTCCAAAACAAAGGAACACAGTGTCTCTAGGCTTGCAATTATTATCATTTTTCTTATCTTTGGTGTCTTCCCTAGGAAGTTTCCCATGACCTCAATTATATTCATATGCTTTTGAAAGCAGTTGAGCTGGTATCGCTAGCAACAGGAAAGAGACAAAACACTTTATTATTCGTGACCTCTACCTGCTTAATTATAATTATCCATATACCAGCATGAATTAATTACGAATACATGTCATCACTTGAAATTGTAGATGTAATTGTGGTCACACAAATCTAAAGAAATTAACTAGTAAGGTTTAACATTTCTTGTACAGAGTTGGTTCTCTACATCATACATCTATGTGCATGTGATTGTTCTAATTTACTCCCTACTTAAATTTATTGATATAAGTTTATGAGTTATACAGGTTGCCTTTACAACACACACACACACACACACACTTACATAGGCAAAGCAGGTGACCCAAGCCAGAAAAGGGGAGGGGAAGAGGAGAGCCAGGGCATGTCAGTTCTCTTGGTTCTGCAAATGAACTTAGAGATAGAAGTATGTCTGAAAGAGAACAAGAATTTAGTGAGAGGCTAAACACTGAACATACAACCTGAAGTAGTAAGAGAAAATAGTCAGTTCCTAGATCTTGTGATGATGGTGATGATGATTATAAGCATCTTGAGGGCAGGGACCATCTTTTGCCTCTTTTTATTTCCCTAGCATTTAGCATAGTGCCTGGCACATGGTTGGTTGGTTGTTGTTCTTCATGCTTGAAGAGGACAAAAATGACATGACTATGTTGAGATCAAGACACACTGAGCTCATTGTGGCCAATCAGGCCAATACAAGCTCAGAAGGCTCTACGAAAGGTCGAGCACAAATAGCCTCCATGACATTTGGAGGGGAGATGTCTCTAAATTTGTGCATCTCGTGTTTCTTCTGAGCTACTGCAATTCTGTTTTGCTCATAGAGCACAGTGCCTTCTTTGAGTAAGGCATACCATGCTGGGCAGTCCTTTGTCAGTGTCTCCCATGTCTCATAATCAATTTCAAAGTTCTTCAGAGAGACCTTGAGAGTATCCTTATATGGCTTCCCTGTAAGTGCTTGCCTTGTATGAGTTCTCTGTAAAACAGTCTTTTAGACAAACATACTTTTGGCATTTGAACAACATAGCCAGCCCATTTGGAGTGGTATTCTCTATAGTAGAGTTTGAATGCTTGGCAGTTAGCTCAAGAAAGGACCTCAGTGTCTAGTATCTTATCCTGCCAGATGATCTTCAGAATCATCCTAAAACAATTCAAATGGAAGCAATTTAGTTTCCTGGCATGGCACTGATATCATATCTAAGTTTCACAGACATATAACAATGAGGTCAGAAGAAATATCTGGAAGGGTGTAGAAGTCTTCTGAACATGTAGAGAGGTGAGAAGACTGGGAGAGAGAGAGTGAGGAGGGGACTTTTAGAAAGGTATATAGTTTGGGATTTGGGAGGGTGAAGGGAAAGAATGGGGGAGGCATTTTTGAAGGCATGGGATTGGGATTGGAAGGGGGGAATTAGAAGGATAGGTGGGATGGGGAGTGGAAGGGTATGGGGAGAAGATAAGGTAACAGGAATAAGGTATAAAGAGAAGCTTAGAAAGAAAATAGTGAGTAAAAATAAGATGAAGGGAAATTTACAAATGGCAATTATAACTTTGGATGTAAATGAGATGCTTATAGCAGCTCTCTTTGTGGTGGCAAAGAACTCGAAATTGCAGGGATATCCATCAAATGAGGAATGGCTGAACAAGTTGTGGTGTATGGGTGTATGGTCATGATGGAATACTACTGTGCTGTAAGTAACGATAAACTCAATGATCTTAGGTAATTGGAAGACAGTGTTGATGATGAGGACCAGAGACACACAAGTCAGTAGTAAGAAAGACTTACATGAAATGGTGAAGAGTGAAGTGAGCAGCACCAAGAGAACACTGTATATAGTGACAACAATATTATTTCAAGAACAACTTTGGGCAACTAAATCATTTTGACTATTAGAAATGCACAAATTAAAAATAAAGTACATATGAAGAAAGACACATTGTACACAGTGTTCCGCTGCTGGGATTTCTCCTGGAGTTATCAGGCAGCAAACATCATATTGACCATTCCTTGGTCCTTTCTGAAACCACACTTTCTCTTGAATAGATGATCATCTTGCATTTGAAGGATCAGCCTATTAAGGTTCCAACATTACCAGCCCTCCTCCTTCCTCTGTATTAGTTCTTCCTTTCATGCCCCATTTTTATAATATAATTGCTCCATTTTACTTTTTCCTACCCAGTTTTATTTTTAGAATCACTCCATCATATACAACTCAGCCCCAATCTTTCTTTCAAACTACCTTAGTAATGATGACAGTTTTAAGAATACTGATAACATTTTCATACATATAACAAGCAAACAATTTGACCTTAATGAGTACCTTAAAATAGTTTATATTGAATTTTCCATTGAGTTCTGGTTTGTTTTTGTTTTTGTTTTCACAAATACATGAAAGTCTTTTAGTTCATCAAATGTCTATTTTTTTTCATTCAGGATTATACTCATCTTTGCTGGGTAAGTTATTCTTGGACACAATCCCAGCTTTTTTTTTTTCTGTTTGAAATATGTTCCAAGACCTATGGTCTTTTGGTGTAGAAGCTGCTAGGTCTTGTGAAATCCCAACTATATTTTTGCAGTATTTAAATTGTTTTGTTTTTTTCTTGTTGCTTGCAATATTTTCTCCTTAACCTGAGAGTTTTGAAACTTGGCTTTGACATTCCTGTAAGTTTTCCTCTTGGCATCTCTTTCAGGTGATGAATGGTAGATTTTTTCCTATTTCAATTTTATCCTCTTGTTCTAGAATTTCAGGGCAATTTTCCTTAATATTGTATCCGGATTCTTTTTTTGATCCTGGCTTTCAGGTAATCTGAAAATTCTTACATTGTCTGTCCTTAATCTGTTCTCCAGATGAATTTTTGTTTGTTTGCTTTTTAATGAGATGTTTCATATTCTCTTCTAGTTTTTTCTAGTTTTATTATTTCTTGGTGTCTAATAATATTTGATTCCTCTTGTCCAATTCTGGTTTTCAAGGAGATACTTTGTCCTTAAGATTTTCCTTAATGTTACCCATAACTCAGGATTAAAACATGATTATATAATAAGCACTTTATTTTGGTGGAGTTAAATGCTGCCCTCTTAGAGACTGGTAAACTATTCTGCTCATAAACCCTGTAAAGTTCTCATTTTTCATTTGTCAGCTTCTGAATTTCCCCACAATTTTTCTGGGGAACCGGTCTTCATGTTTGTGAGTGTTCTGACCCAGATGAGTAAATGTTATGCTATACAACAAATCTCTAAAGGCTTCCCACTCCTTTTCTCCTCCACTCTTACCAACCATGCAAGTTAGCATCAAACTGTTACACTTGGAGAAGTGCTCTAATCCATTGACATTAAATCTTTTGATAGTCATCTTGCCTTGGGGTCACCACTTTTGTTGAATGTGAATGTTTAGCTTGGAAAGGATAAGTCTATGATAAGTCCAACACTCTGTGCCATACATTACCTTCATCACTCTCTTATTCTGTCTGTAATGACATGAATATGAAATGCCAATGTTTGCTGTGAGGGTACACCCATAAAGTTTTATTGCATTTAGGTAATTGGAAGACAGTGTTAATGATGAGAAGGACAAGAGAAACACAAGTCAGTAGTAAGTGTCCATTGCTGCGCTGTTTCCACTCCATTCCTCCCAAGGATTCCCTTCCATGTCTGATAATCTGTGCCTCTTCTGGTGTTACGGTCACCCTGAATTACAAGGGTGTCCTCTTCTGGCACACTGATGATGAGGGTCTCCAGGTCTTCATAAAAGTTTTCTTTGATTTTATCAGGGTTCATCATGGTGGGAACATACGCGTTGCTGATGGTGGCATGGCACTTTCCTGCAGGTGTCAATCACATTGTCAGAAGCTTTTTAACTAGAACAATTTTGATTGTGAAACCTGTGCCAGCTTTACTGCACTCCCCATCATTTGTAGCTTTTCCAGAAAAATGTATATCCAGTTCTGACTTTGGTAAGCTGGCCTTCATTTGCCAGCCTTGTTTCACTCAGGGCTGCTATTTGGAAGTGATACCTACTGAGTTCTCTCCCAACAATAGCTGTTTGTTTTTCAGATCTACTGGATTTCATGTTGTCCATAAATACGTGTACATTCCATGTGCCAATAATGAGTGAAATGATCTTTGCAAACATTTTTGTACTTTTTTTTTGACCACAGAGTAGGATTCATGTCTGCCACAATCAGCAGACCAGGGTTAGGTTAGGTGAAGCAGACAATTTTAGGGACCTTTTCTAGCACCTTTCTCATTCCAGGAGGTGCATACTATGGTATTTTTAAAAAGTTTCTCAGGGGGCAGCTAGGTGGTGCAGTGGATAGAGCACCGGCCCTGAAGTCAGGAGGACCTGAGTTCAAATCTGATCTCAGACCAAACACTTGACACTTACTAGCTATGTGACCCTGGGCAAGTCACTTAACCCCAGTTGCCAAAAAAAAAAAAAGCTTCTCAGACATTGAAAGCACTGCTGAATCCTGCTGCTGCTTCAGTCTAGTGAGAAGACAACCCTACAGCCTGGGCCACCTATGTGCAGGGTTGTGACTACAATTCCTAGTGTATCTATACCTGTTGCTCCATCACTTGCCTGTCACCACAGGACTTTGAGGTAGGTAAAAGTGGTAAAACGGTATTGGTGATGTCTTTTGCCTCACACATAAACTGGATTTAAGTGAAATAGAGTTGTGAGAAGTCTTTGCCTTATTCTCTCTTCCAGAATCATCAGAATCCAGTGGCAAGATAAAAGTCAGTATGACCAGCAATGGCTTAGGATCAGTAGATGTCCTTGGTGTCTTAGATGTCTAACTAAGCTGTAAGCACTCCCCAGCACCTGCTTCCTCTGCCTTCACAGCCCATTGAAATAAATTGTTCACATCCACCTATTCTACTGGGGAAGTCTTCACATGCTTACCATAGACACCCCCCTACTTCACTGATGGGTTTGAGGCCCTACAGTTACTCTCAACCTGGTTTAGCCCATCTGCTGAAATGGTATATTGGGAAATGGCCACTGCACATGCTACAGCTTCTTAGAGCCACAGGTGAGAGTTGGGTGACAGGTGGATACCAAAGATAGAAAGCAGCCCTGAAAAGGCCTCAGCAGTTGTCACACCAGAGGTGCTACTCTTTGGTGCTGAATAAAAGTTTTTAACTGATGGATGATCATGAGCCAAACAGTTTCCATGGAAAAATAGCCCTGATCATATGGTCATGTGCATATAAAGTCTGGCATAGTGTCTGGCACAAAGTAAGTGCTTTAATGCTACTGATAGATAGACATATGATCAATGAAATATATGGGCACAAAGGAAACTTAGCTAAGATACTGGCCTTGACTAGTCGGTGAAGGAATCTAGATGTCATAGTGAACCACTGATGTGTTACAGAAGTATCTACTTGATGTTAGTATGTACATCTGGTAACTAGTCTAAAGAGGCCTTCTTACCTATAATACCAGTTTCATTATGAACCATTCTTGCTGGTGAGGGACAGCTAGGTGGCAGAGTGGATAGAGCTCTGGGTCTGGAGTCAAAAACTCATCTTCTTGAGTTCAAATCTGGCCTCAGACACTTACTAGCTGTGTGATCCTGGGCAAGTCACTTAACCCTGTTTGCCTCAGTTTCGTCATCTGTAAAATAAGCTGGAGAAGGAAATGGCAAACCACTCCAGTATCTTTGCCAAGAAAACCCCAAAAGAGGTCACAAAGAGCTGGACATGACTGGAAAAAATGACTAAAGGACAACAGCAACAAAATGCTTGTTAATCATTCTATTAGGGATCATGGGGGAAGGGGGAGAAGAGACAAAGCATTTGTTAAATGCCTACTATGTGCCAAGCACTGTGCTAAGTACTTTACAAATATTATCTCACTGGATCACAGGATCGTATATCTTGAGCTGAATGGGACATCAGGGCCCATGTAGTTTAACCCTTCATTTTACAGATAAAGAACCTGAGGCCTAGGCAGGTTAAGTGACTTACCTAAGGTCACACAGATAGTAAGCAGGAGAGACAGGATATGAACCCCAGTCCTCTGACCTCAGAGTCAGTGCTCTTCCTACGATTTCAAACTACTGAATTATCTGCCTTGCAATGTGGAAGATGGTCTTTTTTCTCCCAGAGAACACTCACAAGATAGCACTGTCATAGACCAGTGACCTATACTTTTTGTCTTAACAGTATGGGATACAGGGATTCACAGCGCAGGAGGAGAAGGGATGGGTATTAAGTGACTTGAGGGAAGCCCGTTGTGATGAGAATGATTCCCTGTACTGGCAGAGGCAATACAATCTCAGAGTCATACACTGCAAGGGAATCCAGCTCTCCAAGGAGCAGAGGGACCATTTCCATAGATAACAGCTGAGCTGTACCATTGCACCATGCTTTACTGAATGTGTCAGCAAGGGATAAAGGTAACAAATTTGCTTTAGGAGAAAGCAAGGACAAAGTGGAATGGCTCAAGGGAAAGATAATATTGCTAGTGAATGATGTTAATGTGAACTCTAACAAGAGAGGAGACTTTGAAATTAATCTAGAATGGTGGTTGTCGAAGTGGGGTCCGGGAACTTTTGTTGGTCTTTGAGACTCTTTTCAGGAGGTAAAATGTTTTCACAATAATATTAAGATAAGTTTTATTTCTGATATGGAAAATAAAGATAACAAAAGACATATAAATAACAGAGCTGGTTTTTGAAGCCACACCCTGACTCCAAGTTCTATGCTCTTCATAGTATAATATATAGTTCTTCTAAAAATCTAGAATCATGGAAAACCACAAAAGAAGTAAAGAAGGCCACTTCTAGATCAGCAAAGAAAATTCTGAATCCTAGAGGAGAAGTCTCCTAAGGCCAACTAGGAAGCCGAGGACCTTGAACTAATGGGGAAGTCAGGAAGCCCAATTCTAGCTTGGTTGGATACTAGCCTAAGCCTTAGTCTGAAAGAGATTTGGATTAGCAATTCTGGTAGGACTCTGAACCCTTCTAGGACTTACTTCATCTTTTTTCCAGGTATGAATTTTCCAAATTCCAAAATCCTGATCTGATCCTTGAGAAATTTTCCCCTAGGCTTCAAACCATCCAGCATTGACTTGAAGCAAATTTTAACTGAAACAAATTCACTAACTGGTTATAAAAGCCCAGTTCTACATTTCATTCAGGGTATAGATTAAGTTCTCTAACTCTTGTTCTACTCTAGCCTTTGGATGGATTTGTTGATGTGACTTTGAAGTCTGCCTCCTTCATGGCTTCTCCTTGCAAGGCTGCCAGAAAAAGTGAAATTTTCATTTCTCTCTGTCTCCAGGCCCAAGCCAGGGCTTCTCACTAAGGTTTTGTTTTCACTGTGGGTGATACCTCTAGTTCTCACATTGTTTGTTGAGTCAAGACAGTGCCTGACTCCAATGAATAAATATAACTATTTCTATTCCCTTTCCCAGGTTGTCTTTAATAACCCATCCCTCTACTGTGTCTCCCCACCCAACCCCACTCCAACCAAGTGCAATGAGTTTTACAAAATCCCATCCCTAACAGGTTTAGAGAATTCACCAAAAATTCCCACTAAGAGGAGGAGAAGGGTCCATGAGCCAGTTTCCCTTTGGAAGAGATTGCTTGACAGAGAGGAAGGGTAATGGATTTGCAGGGAGGAAAAAAGCGTAATTGTATGTTAGAAAGAGCCCCGGCTTAAGAGTCAGGAAATCTGGTAAAAGTCCCAGCTCTAACACTCACTTACGAGGTATGTGAGTGATCGGTTCTAATAGAGTAAAGTAAAATGTAACAGTATTTCATCACAATCATATACCACAACTAGACCAGCCATTCCCCAGTTGATGGGCATCACCACAATTTCCTGTTCTTTGCCACCACTAAAAGAGCTGCTATGCGTGTATTTGCATATATAGGTCCTTTTCCTTTTTGTTTTTTAGCTCTTTGGGATAAAGACCTAGAAATGGTATTGCTGGGGGTCAAAGGGTATGCATGGTTTTATAACCCTTTGGGCATAGTTCCAAATTGCTCTCCAGAATGGTTGAACCAGTTCACAACTCCACAAACAGTGCATTTAGTGTCTCACTTTCTCCACATCCCTTCCAACTTTTGTCATTTTCTTTCCTATCATATTAGCCAATCTGATAAGTGTGGGGTGGCACCTCAGAATTGTTTTAATATGCATTTCTCTAATCAATAGTGATTTAGAGCACTTTTCATATGTATATAAATAGGTGTGATTACTTTGTCTGAAAATTGCCTGTTCATATCCTTTGACATTGATCAGTTGGGGAATGCCTCATTTTTATAAATTTGACTCAGTTTTCTATATATTTAAGAAATGAGACTGTTATGAGAGATACTTCCTGGGAAAAAATTTCACAGTTATGATTACTAACTGCATATTTCTCTCCATCCTATTTCCCCCATTTATCCTGCTCTCTTTCTCCTTTCACCCTGTCCATCCTCAAAAGTGTTTTGCTTCTGACTTTTACCTCTCCCAATCTGTCCTCCCTTCTATCAGTTCCCCCTTCTCTTATCCCCTTCCCTTACTACTTTTCTGTAGGAAAAGATAGTTTTTTTTAAATACCCAACTGTGTATGTTCTTCCCTCTTTCAGCCAATTCTGATAAAAGTAAGTTTAAAATGTTTCTACTTATCTTGCCCATTTCTTCTCTCTCCTATAAAAGCTCTTTTGTGTCTCTTTTATGTGAGTTAATTTACCCCCTTCTAACTCTCCCTTTCCCCTTCTCCCAATGCATTCTTCTTTCTCACCCCTTAATTTAGATTTTTAGATATCATCATATCATAGTCAACTTATGCTTGTGCCCTCTGTCTACATATATTCCTAAATGCCCTAATAATGAGAAAGTTCTTAAGAATTACAAGTATCATCTTCCCATGTAGGAATGTGAACAGCTTAACCTTATTGAATTCCTTCTGATTTCTCTTCCATGTTTACCTTTTTTATGACTTTCTTGAATGATATACTTGAAAGTTAAATTTTCTATTCAATTCTAGTCTTTTCATAGAGAATGCTCGAAAGTCCTTTATTTCATTAAATATCCATTTTTCTCCTGAAGGGTTACAGTCGGTTTTGCTGGGTAGGTGATTTCTGGCTGCAATCCTACCTCCTTTGCCCTCCAGAATATCATATTTCAAGCCCTCTGATCCTTTAATTTGAAAGCTGCTAAATCTTGCATTATCCCGACTGTGGCTCCATGATATTTGAATCATTTCTTTCTGGCTGCTTATAATATTTTCTCCTTGACCTGGGAGCTCTGGAATTTAGCTATCATATTCCTGGGAGTTTTCATTTTGGGATCATTTTCCAGAGGTGATCAAAGGATTCTTTCAATTTCTATTTAACTCACTGATTCTAGGATATCTGGGCAGTTTTCCTTGATAAATTCTTGAAAAATGATGTCTAGGCTATTTTTTTTAACATGGCTTTCAGGTAGTCCCATAATTCTTAAATTATCTCTCCTCAATCTATTTTCCAATGAGATATTTCACATTTTCTTCTTTTTTTCATTCTTTTATTATTTCTTGATATCTCATGGAGTCATTAGCTTCCATTTGCCCAATTCTAATTTTTTTTAAGTTATTTTCTTCATTGAGCTTTTGTACTTCCTTTTCCACTTTGCCAATTCTACTTTTTAAGGATTTCTTTTCTTTAATGAATTTTTATACATCTCTTTCCATTTGGCTAATTCTATTTTTTCAAGGGGTTCTTCTCTTTAGTGAATTTTTGCATATCTTTTTTTTCCCATTTGGCCTATTCTATTTTTAAGGTGTTATTTTCTTCAGTATTTGTGTGTGTGTGTGTGTGTGCTTCCCTTACCAAGCTATTAATTCTTTTTTTTTCATGATTTTCTTGCATCACCGTCATTTCTTTTCGCAATTTTTCCTGTACCTCTCTCATTTGTTTTTAAAATCTTTTTTGAGCTCTTCTAGAAATTCTTTTTGACCCTGAAACTAATTTACGTTCTTCTTTGAGGCTTTGGATATAGCAGTTTTGACTTTGTTGTCTTCTGAGTTTGTGTTGATCTTCCCTGTCACCATAGTAACTTTATATAGTCAGGATAATTTGTTTGTTTGCTCATTTTTCAGCCTATTTCTTTACTTTTAGCTTTATATTAAGGTTGGGCTCTGCTCTTGGGGTGGAGGCGGCATTGTTCCAAGCATCAGACTTTTTCATGCTTCTGATTTCAGAGCTAAATCTGGGAGTTTGCAAGTTTTTAGTGCTTCCAAAGTATTGTGATCCAGAGAGAGGTGTGGTCACTGCTCTCCTGCATTAGAACTATGACTAGGACTCTTGCTCCCTCGTGACAAACCACCTCTAAGGCCCACCACTGGTGCTGTCTCACTGCACGGGCTCTGGGCCAGTGCCCACCCTGGTATCACAGATTTCTTCTGCTGACTACCTTGGGCTAGAAAATTTTCTTACTCTGATGTTTGTTATCTATGCCATTTCAAAATTCAATTAGCAATGTTATTTTAAAATTGTTTGGTGGGAAATGTTGGGAGCATTTGGCTGGGTTGCTATTTCTAACCTGTTATCTTCACTGTGCTCTACCCCCTCTCTACCTCCATCAATGAATTTTAGATAGGATCATTGAAACGCTAAGCCACAATCTCCCCATCATTAATGATGTTCAAGTGGACTCACAGACACTCTGGCTCTAGAAAGCATAGAAGGCTCACAGAGGGTTCATCATTTTCTTTCAGCATCTCTCTTTGCCACTTCTCTACATCTCTATCCAGTTCTCTGGCATTTCTCTATTTTATTGCGCCTCTGGAAAGACTATCACCTTGCAGTTTATAATGCCTCAACACGCTGAGTCCTGTACATGGACACGCTTACTTCTACATATTTGATCAATAAGTGAATAAGCATTAAACACTGACTATGCAACAGGCTAGATACCATACACATAGAAAAGTAAGAAAATCTCCACCCTTGTGGAACTTAATATTACAACACATAGAGGTAAATGATAATCAGGAAAAGGAATTTTGGGTTGAGTAGTCACAAATACTGTGAGTATAGCCATAAGACAATAATAAATTGTCACGCCCTTTTCAGTAGCAATGATAATACTAATTTAACTATTGTTTGCTGCGCAAGATGTACATTAGAACAGGTGGCAAAAATGACTATGCTGGATAATCCTTAGTGTTTGGCGCAAAGGAATGGTAAGCATGGCCTGTTGGCTAGATATAAAGGCCTGAAATGAGTTTTCATCTACCCCAGTGTATATTCTTTAGAGGTCTGAGTCCAAAAAGACACTGGTACCGGTGGTGAGAAATTAACTTGAAGTATTGAAAAGAACTGGTAGTTTACCCAAAATAGCTGATGGCTAGAGATCTTTTTTCAGAGGCAAAACATACCTAGTGAGAGGTTCAACAAGTTGCATGGCATTAATACCAGAGGAAAATTCTATATGTTATAAATATTTGGAAGCAACAACCATAAGGAAAAAGAAGTTTTGGAGACAGATGGTGTGAGCCATGAAAGTATGTGAATAGTAGAGGAATTGGACCCCAGTACCAGCCTAGAATATTAGGTGAATGCACTGAACTTGACCACGAGGGAAGAACCAGCCTTAATAACTGGTTAGCCAATTTAAACAAACAGTACAGTGTAATGACTAGAACTCACAATTTTGACTCAGGAAGTCTTTGGTCTGAATCTTCCTTCCTAATCTATCTTTGTGATCCTGAGCAAATCATTTAATTTTTCTGAGCCTTGATTTGTAAAATGAGGATAATAATAGTACCTATCTCACTGAGTTATAGTGAAAATCAAGTATGATTTCGTACATATCAAGCACTTTGCAAACTTTAAAGGCTATATGAATTTGAATTATTAGTGTTATCATTATTGTTTATAATCAATAATAGTTAAGTATTGTTGTTATCATTATTGATTTAGGCAAAAATAATTGGGGCAAAAAGAAATGAGTAAAAGGGGTAATCGTTGAAACCTTGAGGAAGGTCAAAGGAATAGTTGCCAATGTAAGGGAAAGGTGGCCTGTAGTCCAAGGAGGAATTTCTAGGGGCAAATAGGGCAGGGTCTCATGCAAGCAGGCGCACTATGAAGCACAAGAATATATAGCAGATTCTAGGATGATAGAGAATCCTAAGGGCTTTGCCCACCTGAATGGATTTTAGACTGAGAGCTTGAGAACTTAGACTAGTATCCAAAATACTTAAGATAAAGGTGACTAGCTCTTGAGAAAGGCCTAAAGGATGCAGTATTGCTGAAAGTGCACACTTAATAAATGTTTGCTCAATGAACCATTTAATAGGAAAAGTTAAGGAAGATCAGAGACTAGTTTCATTCCCATGATAAAGGTTATTTATTCCCATAGCTTTTTAGGACTACTTGTAATTTCATAACTTGCCTCTCATGTGTTATTTTAACTCATCTGAATTTCTGTGTAGTTTCAGTAGTAGAAAACAAACAAAACCCTTAGGAAACCTAAAGAAGGGTTGTGTACTTATTTGACATATTTTAGAGACAGTAAAATGGTGGGGGAAGAAAAATGGGAAACTTACACCCCCTTTCTGCAGCTGCTCTGGATGAGAAGAGTTCCATATAGAAGAAGGAGTGATGGCAATTACTACCTGGGGGAAAAGGTGGGGCAATCTTGGTAGAAAGTGTAAGAAAGCCTCCACCATCATGGGGAGTATCTTTGGTGAGCACAGTCTCCCTGTTCTATGCCCCCATTTAATAATGAAATGATCATTGAGCAAAATTGTCTTCATAGTTATCTTCCTAATTTCATACGTATAAAGATCATTCATAATCTTCAATATTGTAGACACCGCATGGAAGAGGACCTTTAAAAGTTGCATTTTCTAATAGGGAAAGACAACACATAAAAGGAAGTTGAAAGTGGGGTGGAAAGGGAGACAAAGATTCTCCCTGTGGATACTGTAAAGAAAGTCTGGGGTGCAACCTGCAGAGGAAAGAACACATGGACAGTCTAGGGGTTCTCCCTAAGTTGAGGTTCTGACAGTTCACGAAACAAAGAATGGTAAGTGCTCTGTCCTGTGTATCACCTTTCAGCTTCTGAAGTGATGTTGGCAGAATGATGGGAAGAAGGAAGAGTAGTAAGGGTCATGCGGTTTTTTAGATCACTTATAAACATTAAATTAGCTATTGGTTCTCTAAATATGAGTTTCTTATCCAGTGACCAACGTATGAACATACTAGAGGAGGAAGTGATTCTCATCACCATTGAGATTATTGTTCTAAATGAAATGACTCACAGGCTCTCCTTGGAGAGGCAAATAAAGGAGATTGGCAGCATTGGTTTTATTGTGGGTCCAAAGGCAACAGGAACCAGTATCTTCTGGTCATGTTATATTGTATTGCTCATGACAAGCATCTGCAAAAAGATACCCATAAAGATAATTATTATTTATGTGCCAACATGTTGCAAAGGATCAGGTAGCAGCAATATGCAATGCAGAGCCAAATCAGACTCTCCAAATTAAATTAGCACATGCATTGATATTTGGTTATTTCAGTGCAAGGGTGAGAATAAAGAAGGATGGCAAAAATAAATGCTGGAAAATATGGTTCAAAAATAAGAAAAAAGAGAGGCCCAAAGCTTGCAGACTAAACCAGAGTCTCCTACCCCTACATCATAAATATTTTCTTCCAAAAGAGAGTAAAAACATATTGGACATGGAGAGCATCAAGAATCAAAGATTTTTAACTGGAAAAACCTTAGAAGCATCTGGTTCAGCCTCCTCATTTTCCAGAAGACTAGGAAAGTTAAGCAGCATGCCCAAGGTTATGGAGATAGAAGTGGACCCAAGATTCAAATTCCAGTCTCTTTTTCCAAATCCATCACTCTATCCACTACACCATGTTGCCTCATTAAAAAATGAAATTGGTTGTGCTATATTAGATAGGAAAACACTTATTAGTAATGCAGAAATCATTCCTGAATTAGGTCTGTATGGTCAGACAGACATTGCAGAGTCTTCTGGATGAGACTCCCAATCATTCAAAAAGTTCAGCCTAACTATTCATGTGGGAAAAACCAAATAAATGAACTCACACCTCTTGGTGATGTAAAGCAAATGATGTCATCACTCAGTTAGTTGGTCTGTCAATAAACATTTGTTAAGCATCTACTATATTCCAGACCCTGTGCTACTGTTCTCTATTGTGCTTGATAAATGTTGTTTTCTGCTGCTCCCCACCAGACTTTGCTGGACACCTCTTTTCAGTATTCCTATCATTGTCAAGGTCTCCACCACACTCCCAGTCATCTGGGCTCACAACCTCATTGTATTCTTCAGCTACTCAATCCCATTCACTCCACATAGCCAATCTGTCTCTACCTCTTGTTGTTTCTACCTTCACATTATCTCCTGTATATCTCCCCTTATCTCTTCTCACATAACCACCACCCTCATTCTGGCCTTTATCACTGAGATAATAGTAGTCAACTGGATGGCCACTCCATAGAGTTGATAAATCAGTACATATATCTTTGGCAGACTTTGTGGCTGGACAATGCCCTGAGCCCGGAATTGAGCAAGATGAATAGAGTGGGTTAGATTGCCTTTGGAAAAATGTGCAACATTAAAGACCCATCATTTTATTTATTTATTTGATTTGTTTTTCAGTTAATAAGCATTTATTTTCTCTCCTTCCCAACCACAATTCCTCCACAATTTAAAAATAAAAACAAAAGCCTCGTTTTTCATAATAAGGCAAAACAAACTCCTATACTGTCCACATTCAAAAATGGAGCCAGGAAGACTCATCTTGAGTTCAAATCTCGCTCAGACACTAGCTGTGTGACCTTGGGACAGTCATTTAATTCTATTTGCATTAGTTTCCTCATCTGTAAAATAAGCTGGAGAAGGAAATGGCAAACCACTTCAGTATCTTTGCCAAGAAAACTCCAAAAGGGGTTAGGAAGAGTTGGACACAACTGAGAAAATAACTAAACAACAAAAACAAACCACTCATGAAATAGAACAATTTCTGAAGAATTAAGTTGCCAGTCACCTAACTGACAATGTGGAGGTCCATTGTAAGCTTGAGCAGGCTGCAACATACTACTACCAAAGAATTGGGTAAGTGACCTTTCCATCTTTTTACTTTGCCCATTTCCTCCTTCCTCTGATGCTTTACTACCAGCTATATTCAATAGAGAGGATACTCAATGCTAGCAAGTAAGCCATAGTATGGATTCTGGCAGCTAGAATAAACCTTCATCCCATCCTTTCTAAGTCCTGTGAAGTTCTTGGTCTGTAGATACGCAGCCAGAGAGATGGGATGAGTGACATAGCTATGGCAACAAACTTATTATAGTTGTGAGGGCTTCCCAGAGGACCTAGGTTTCTACAGAAAACAACACCTACAAAACATTGTGTTCCTCATCTTGAGAATCAACATATACCTGTTGGTCCTTATTTCTTAATGCCAAGAGGGCTCTTTAACACCCGTGTAAATGCTAATTTATTGCTGGTACAGGTGTGACTTGGTCCCACCATGCTAGAGAACAATTTGGAGTAATTTAAGAAAGTTACTAAATTGTTCATCCTTGAACCCAGAGATCCTATTGCATGTATGTCATGTTAAATTGGTTAATGACAGCAAGAAAATATTATATTCATATATATGCATATATATGTGTGTGTATAAATACACACACACATACACACACACACATAAAATCATGGTTGGAAACAAAACATGTGTCCAGTGATTTAGAGGTGGCTGAACAAAGTGATATATGAATGTGATTATTGAAATGTAAAGAATTATTAATATAAAGAATTATGACAAATATGGGAAGACTTAGAAGTGACCTTAGGCAAGTCGATTAATTTCTGTTTGCCTCAGTTTCCTCAGCTGTAAAATGGGGATAAAAAATAGTGTTTACCTCACAAGGTTGTTGTGAGGACAAAATGGAATATTTGTAAAGTGCTTAGCACAGTGCCTGACACATAGTAGGTGCTACATAAATGTCTAGTCCCTTTCCATTGCCCTTCCTTCCTCCCTACTCCCTACCCCTGATTCTAAAGTTAGCTGCACTCCTTTCCCCTGGGTTTCACAATTCCACTGTCACCTAACTTGTGGTCAGTAACCTGTTTTTTAAGATTTATCATATTCCCTGGCTGAGGTAAATCTCCCAAGGGCTCTAGTCCTCGGACAGAATAAGGATGAAGAGACACTGTAGCAAAGAAGCTGTTTTAATTTCCCCCTAGCAGACCCTCTGTTCAATGTAAAATAGCCAAGTGACATGCTGCTCAGAGAATTTTTTAAAAAATTATTTTATGCAATGAAACTTGACCTTTTCCCCCTTTCCCCAGCAATACATCACTGGACTTATCTCTCTCTCTGACTTCTCTAAGCTTCCTCTGTGCTAACAAGTAAACTGTAAAAATGAAAAGTTGCACATACTATCAGTCACAATCATGTTATTAGGTGGTTTTTTTCTTAACTATGGAGAATAAATTTTGTTGGGGGGGTATTTGGACATTTGTTAGAAAGAGTCTGTAGCATCAAAATGTATCAATAAAGTCAATTTTTTTTAAAAGTAGTGAAGAGGCAAATAGCTATCCATAGGACATTCATACCCTATCTAATTGCTTCTTCCATATCAGATGAAATAATTTTTGTAAAGCACTTAATACAGTGTCTAACACATAGTAAGAGTTTAATAAATGTTTGTTCCCTTCACTCCCAGATACGGGACGCTGTTACTAATTCAGGTCAGATTAAACTACCTGGTATGTCTTTATTCTTGGCTAAAACATTGGGTCTCTAATAACATCCTTTTGTCTGTACTCTTCATTCCATCAGACTTGGCCATGGAATCCGAAACCTCAAAATTCTTCCTTGGATTTTCAAACTAACTCATGTCTTATAGTCTGGCAAAGTACTTTGTTCTTAGCACTGACAGTACCTATTTAGACTCTTTTTATACAAACTGACATCCTGGTTCTATTTATTCCTCTGGTTTTGACGGACTTCTGATCCAGGCCCCTCTTAGACTTCCTTCCAAAGGCTCTAGGGTATAGTCCTACAAAAGCTATATCTTAGCAATGCAGTAAGACCCAAGATGGTGAAATTGAACTTGTACTCTTAATACGGTACACTCTAACATTTCCTTTTGGCAACTTACTTGGCTAACATTTCCCCTTCCCATCTACCTAATTGGCAACCTTTTCTCGTTTAAACCCACTATCAAAGGCTCACTTCTTTCATTCATAATTTCTCTAACTTTATATAATTAACATGTAATTATCTTAAATAGGTTAAATTAAAATTTTAGAAAAGGAATAAGATAGACTTCCTAGGGGAGGAGAGGGAATGAAACTAATGCAAATTTATTGAACTACATTTTATCTGTTATCATAGTACCAACTATTACTATAACAGTGGTTTCCAGAAAATGGAAAAACAACAATAACAACAACAACAAATTTAACTGTTGTTCTACACCTAATCAAGGTGTTTCAAGTTTGTAAAAAAGTGGCAAGTTTTTGCTTATTAGGAAACAGAACTGCAGAGATAGATAAGGGAGGCTCATGTAGAGCTGGTGATGCAGTGGTTGGAGAGTTGTGCCTGGAGTCAGAAATATCTGAGTTCAAATCCAGCCTGAGATACTTACTAGCTATGTGACCCTGGAAAAGTTACTCAATCCCTGTTGCCTCAGCTTCCTCAGCTGTGAAATGAGGATAATAGTAGTACCTACCTTGCAGGTTGTTGTGAGCTTTAGATGAGATATTTGTTAAAGTACCTGGCATAGAGTAGATGCTGTATAAAACCTAATTCCCTTCCCCCTTTCCCTTCATGATCTTCGAAAAGTGAAGTAGGATCTATTCCAAAGAAAGACTCAGAATAAAAATACTGAGAAAAAAAACTCCCAACAATCTGAGTGACCTTGTTGTAAATGGCATGTGGGAGTTACACATTGGTCCCCCCTTAACCTACAAGGGGTGCCTTCTGATTAAAAAAAGATCATGTCCATTGAGAGCACTCAAATTATCCAGGGATTCTCCATCATTATTATTATTACCATGAAAGCCTTTTCAATCTAGAAAACTGTTTCTCCAAAAGAATTTGTCAAATTATTCTCTCTCTGCATCTGATGTTGAATGTTACCTAAGATCCATCAGGAAACATACCCAACCAAATAAACATTTTATTAATGCACGCGTATTCTTAATTTGTCCCTGGGACAATGTGACTAAATTGGTAGGAAATGCAATTTCTGTAACACTTATCTTCAGATCAACGGTCCTTAGGAGTCATCAAGTCCAACCCTTTTCCCTTTATAGGTGAGGAGTTCAGTGACTTTCCCATGCCCAGGGTCAGATAGTTAGTAAGTGTATGAGGAAAAATTCAAACTCAGGTCTTCCTATCTCCAGGTCCAACAATCTGTTCACTTTACCACCTAGCTGCCGCATGGTTTTGACTGTTACCTTTATCTTATTTAGTTGTAGTATCTGTATTCTATTTATTTTCAAAGACTACACCTAAAAGAAAAGATCTTTGATTATCTTTCTGTAAAAACTTCTATGGTATAGGTAAGTCAATAGCAGTCTGTACTTTAAAGACATCATAGAAAAAAATATATTAACTCCTCTGACTAGAAATGTTTACTGATTTTATAATCTATAAATTATACTAAATATATGTGCCTACAACCTTCTGTACAGTAGGTGGCATTGATAATCCTTGATAGCTTTTTTTTTTTAAAGCAAGATCCTAAGGGCCACTGTTCTCATAAAAAATGATGCAATGAGACACCAGACTTAGTCGGATTCTAAAGCTGAGAGCCCTGGACTCTCCTTATGAGGGCCATATTTTTAATGACTACAGACAAGGTTGTTATTTGGAAATCAACAATCCTGGCCTGAATTAACAATGTCTTTTTCTTGTGGAGGCTTTTTTCACCCTTTCTAATACAAACGAATATTTTCTCTAATTTCTCTTTTTTTTCAAGTCACAAATGAAAACCTAGCTACAGCTGGGGTAGAATTTCTACCTCTTCTCTCTTTCCCAACGGCTTGATACAGAAGATTTGAATTGACACCAGATCAGTCTCCTATTTGGAGGTAGATACATCTTTCTTCCCAGAATTTTTTTAAAAAGCCAGAAAACTTTTCTTAATAACATGTGATCCCATCTCCTACTCTGCTGCAATTACAGATACTAGCAAATGATAGTTTCCTTCATCATCTTAATTTTCTTTGGAAGAAAAATGAATCTTTATCTCTAAGGTCCCTTCCAGCTCTAAGTCCTATGATCCCTATGATTCTGTGATCTCATCAGATGGAGTAGAGATCATTAAAAGACCACTTCTTAAGGAAGTGCATCCATAAATGAGCCAACAAGCAGACATATATGCAACCTCATCTAATCCTTTGTAGGGATGTTTCAAAGGAAACAGTATCATCCAGAGGAAGCTTTAAAACCTGGGGGAGAAAACTTATCTAAAGCGCTTAAAGCATTTTTGAAAATTAATATGGCATAGGCCTATATATACCTGCATACACTAAAATCCAAATGGTATTTATTTCTTCATCTCTTTCCACAGAAGTTTAAAAAAATACAGGCAGGTAGCAAGTACTATGGTAACAGAAAAATTAAGGAGAAAAAGAGAGAGAGAGAGAAAAAGAGAGAGAGGGACTGAGCCATTCTTTCACAACCCTCAACCTCCACACATACCTCATAGGCAAAATAGAGAACAAAGATTTCCTGATGCCCTCCCCATCCCCTCCAGCAGACAATGTCCTTGTGCCTAAGCTTTAAACACTAAGTTAACTCTAAACACTAATTTTAGTTTTATTATCTTGAGATCAGTGTGAGGAGGCAAAAGTTTAAAAGAAAAGATGTTGAAATTCTTTAGGTTTTGTTTCAAGTGTGCTAATATTCAGCCACCAGATTTAAAAATCTATTTTAAAGGAAATCAGAAATCTTTTCTTTTGGGAAAGTTAAAGATCATGTAACTTTTGTTGTATTTCCAAAAACATTACTGATCAAATAATCTATTTGTGCACAGCTTTTCTGAGAGATACAAGAACTGGTCAGATTTGATGGCCTCTAAGGTCTCATCCAACTCTTAAATTCTGTCATTTTGTGAAGGTCTTTATGTAAGTCTAACTTCGTCCACAGACAATTTTAATGTAAAATTACCTAGAAGGAAGATAAAAGATGGTTTGAGGTAGAATTTGGCCTGGGAATGTGGGATGGCTGAGAGTTGTAGTTGTTGATGGGGAGAGAAGTGGAGCAAAGATAAAGACTTGGGCCTTGGTATATTTCTCTCCATCTCTGTGACTTCTGTGACTCTTTTCTTCTCAGTCTCTGTTTCTAACTCTGTTCTTTCTCTGTCTCTCCTCTCCTCTTCTCTCTCTCTTTCCCCCCTCTGTCTCTCTCTGTCTCTGTCTCTCTCTCCTTCTCTCCCTCTCTCTCTTTCCCTCTTTCTCTCGTTTTTGTTGTGTCCGTGTGTAACACATAAGTACATACACACTTACTCACATATCGTGCTTAATAAATGTTTGTTGCTGAATGTCTCATGAGCACCTTAAAGTCAACCTGTCCAAAACGGAACTTGTTTCCCTTTCATCCCCACCAAGCCAGCTCCTCCTTCCTTAATTCCCTACTTTTGTCATGGAGGAAGGCATTACCATCCTCTCAATCATCCAGACTTAAAACCTTAGGATAGCCTCAGAGCCTTACTTCTCCTAAGTTCCCTCTAGTGTTAGCATTCAATTAACTACAGTATCTCTCCTATCCTTCCCTCTTTTCCATCCTCCTGTAAATCACCCTATTGACAGCCTCATTCCTCTCCTGAAGATCCTTGTCAATGCTCCTAACTAGCCCTGTTCACCAGACACTTCTTCCTCTAGCCCATCCTATACACTTCAAGATTAATCCTTCACAGAACTAATCATTTAATTGCTCTGCTCGAAATCTTCAATGTCTTTCTATTATCTAGACAATAAAGTCCAAACTCCCTAATAAGGCATTTAAGACTCTTTCACCATCTGGCCTTGACTTATCTTTTCAGTTTTACCATCTCCAACCTCATTTTAGCAACTAGCATCTACTATGTGCCCTGCACTGTGCTAAGCTAACTTTACTAATAGGTTTTTAGTCAAATTGGATAACTTGCTACTCCCTAAATGCCTTCCTTTTATGTTCTTTATGTTCTCTCTCTCTCTCTCTCTCTCTCTCTCTCTCTCTCTCTCTCTCTTCTCTCTCTCTCTCTCTCTCTCTCTCTCTCTTCCCCACTGGCCATACTGTGAAACTGAAGTGAATTCATTTTACTAGCTTTTAAATTTACTAAATAAAGTTTCATATTCATTTTATTCATTAGTCAGCTTCATATAATATTGTTATGAGATGTTATAAAAAATTTTTAAATACTCCAGTTATAAAAAAATTAATAAATATAAAATCCCCATGGTAGAAAAAATGGAAATCATTATTGCTGTAGAAATGAAGTAGCCAGTTCTGGAATGTACATGAATTAATACATGATAATCACAAAGACCCCAAAAATTTCATTTTGGTTTTTTATATCTAATGTCTTCCATTTAAAAAAACCCCATTGATTAAGCACTTATTATGTCTTATGAGAGAAGGCTTGACAAGATAGGGGAACATTTTGATTGGAGCATGTAATGTATAAAGAGGAGTAGTGTTAAATAATTTTGGAAAATAGATTGGGAACATATTATAGGGGGCCTTGAATGCCAGATGGGGGATTTACATCTAACTCTATAAGCTATTTTTCTCAACCATTGAAAGTTTTTGAACATAGGAATAACATGATTAGAAGAAAGTATTAGGCAAATTATATTGGTGGTGGTACCACCAACAAACATAGGTATAAAGGATGGTCTGAAAAGAGAAAGAGAGTGGGAAGGGAAAGCAATGTAGCTAAGTCTCTATGAGAGATTGTTTACATAAGGAAAAAAGATTCATCGTGAGCAGCTGCTGCAGTAGATAAAGGGTCAGGAAGGATTCTTGTTCCTGTTCTCTCTGGCCCCTACCTTTAGAACTGGCTTTCTCTCTAGTCACCACCTTTGGCTCCACACTCTCAAATATCAGCAGAAAATCCATTCTGAGACAGCTCCAGTAACCCCTCACCAGACAGAAACTACCTCTGAGTTCATCTTTGGCCTAGGGGAAAACCAGATTTATTACTTTACCTCACTTAGAGAATTTATGAAACCTAATGATAAGTAATAATAACAACTAGCATTTACATAGCACTTTAAGCTTTACAAAGTATGTCACATATTATTTCAATTGATTTTTGCAACAATTCTGTGAGACAGGTCCTAGTATTGTCCCCATTTTAGAGTTAGGGAAAGTGAGGGTGAGATGGGTTAAGTGATTTGCCCAGCTTCACACAGCCAGTAAGTATTTGAGGAAGGATTTGAACCTACCTCTTTCTTAACTAGCAGTCCAGGACTCTATTACTACCAGCCAGAAACATCCCAATGACTTCCACAGAGTCTATTTTCCTCTCCTCTCTGCCCCTTTTTTCTGTCTCTCTCTCTCTCTTTCCCCTAAAAAAAATGAAATACATTTTGTGCCAACTCTCAACACAAATTTGACAGAAGTATAAGCAAACTTTAAAGAACAGGTAAGCTGTGGATGTAACAGATACTCTCCCTGAACCAGAGAAAGGAGAGGAGAGCCAAGCAAATCATCGTCTGGTATCAGTTCTTCAGAAGACAATTTCAGGAATGATTGCTCAGACAAGACAGATCTGGCATGGTTTCCAGGTGCTCTCCTGGCAGATGGTGGGTTGCTCTTGCAGCAACACCTATGAGGTCCAGTAGGTGCTCAAAGACTAGCAGCCCCACCCCACCCATTCTTTCTCCAAACTTTCTTGTAAGATTTCAGAGCTCACCATCACCACCACCCATTTCCATATCTTACCTCAAGCAGAACAGGCAAGGGGAAAGTAGAGAATCAAAACCAATTGGAGATGTCTGTCCCATCCAGCAGGTCTCATCTCAGCTGCTTTAAATATTTTGGTAGATGGGGTGCTCCTAACCAACTGGTTAGGAAGCTATTGTAGTAGTCCAGGTGAGAAGGAATCACAGGGAGATGGAAGAGTGAGAAGTTTCCTTTTGGCCTACCATGTGAAATATACAAGTGAAAAGTCCCAAATTCAGAAAATTCATCAATGACAAGAAGATAAGAGAAAGAACATCCATGATATAATTCTTACAAAAAAATTACTAAAGAGCAAACCAAAAGAATTATTGTTCCAAGCGGTACCACTGGTCCCAGGCCTAGAGCTTGATTCTCACAGTCCATAAGCTGTCTGGGGCAGTCCCAGGTTACTTGTTATTGTTAGCATTTTAGGTGCCTGGCTTTTTACAGTAAACCCTTTGTAGTTTCCCCCAGGAAACTACATGGTTGATGAAGATCCTATTGCCCTGAGCACCATCTCTGGATCATCATAGAATCAGAGCTAGAAGAGACCTAGTTCTTTTCTTCCCTCATAACCTATTCACTGGCTGGAGAGCCCCATTGCTGCTGCAATTTTAGACACCTGGCTTTGGAAGTAATCCCAGTGTCCCCAGAGGAGAAAAGGCCCATGAATCAGGCCAATCCCAAGGCCATTTCTGATTCTCAACCTCTCCTGGCCATAGTGCTTCATCTGTAATGTGAGGAGGTTGCACTAAATGTCCTCTGAGGTTCCTTCCAGCTCTAAAACTATGATCCTGTGTTTCAAAAAAGGAGGAAAAGAGGTGCCTGTGAAGGAATGACAAGAAGGTAGAAGAAAAAGGAGATCAGAAGCATATTTCTGATTAAAAGTAATTCATGCAGCATGGGAGGAAATAGGAAACCTGTAAAAAGGAGTTAGAGAAAGGTGAAGAAGAGATCCAACTGCAAAGACTTCTCAGAGAGGTCCTCTCAGCAGTGTCAGGGACCCTCCCCTGACACCTTTAGGACCAATCCCCTGAGGTTTGCCTAAATGACTTGCCTAGGGACTGAAGAAAGCCAATTGAAAAAGGATGGTAGAACCTGCTAGAGCAGACTGAATGAGGATGGAAAGTAAGTCACAAGTGGTCACCCTTAGACTACAAGGAATATAGAGCTTTTCAAACCCTGAGGGTGTAGGAGAACAAAAAACAGAGAGCAAAGGCTGGAATGGAGGCCTAACAGACGGGATTCGGGTGGGGAGCACAGCAGCACAGGACCTTGTGCAGGTTAAGGATTAAATATAAGCATATATAATATAATTATAGTATGATATGATATAATTATAATATGATATGATATAGTATAGTACAGTACAGTACAATGTGATGTGATGTGATATGATATGATAACATCAGCACAGATACTATCCCTTTTAGTAGGTGAGTATGGCAATAAGAGAGTCATCTTCTGGAGAAAGTGAAGATCCCACAAGTAACCCTGCAAGGCTCCCTGAGACAACGATAAAGCAACATCTGGAATCTCCTGAATGGTTCAGAAGAGCCATCAAAAAACCAAGTGAAAATACCAAGGAAATATAGAAATTAAAGTTCTTAAAGAATAAATCAGCAAGTTTAATGACAGACTCCAGAATGCAGAACAAAAGACAGAGGTAGTCTTCACATCTGTGGATTCTATTAAATAGAAATGACAGAATTGGAACACAAAAATACAGAGGTAGAAAGGGGAAAAAAATAGAACAAAAATTTTAAAATGAAACCAGAATTTGAAGAACGTGTGGAATTTTACAAAACAGGAATGCTGACCCTGAAGAAAAGATGTGAAGAGATAATCAAACCACTATAAGTTTTCTGTTAAAAAAAAAAAGTTATGGAAAAAACTTGAATATCATATTCCAAGGAATTATTCAGAAAAAGAGGCCCCAAATATTGGAAAAAGACAGCAAAGTTTATTGACAGAATCTGCAGAATACCAGTAGAAAGAAATTTCAACTTTAAAATACCAAGAAAAAATTTCTAGCCAAATTCTAGATGTACAACATGAAGGGAAAAAAGAAACAAGAATATATTAAGTACCTGTTATGTAGATGCTGTGCTAAGTGCTTTATAATTATTACCTCATTTGATCTTCACAATAAACTTGGAAGGCAGGTGTTATTATTATCCCCATTTTACAGTTGATGAAGTGGAGAATAAATGACTTGCCTAGAATCCCATATCTAATAAGTGTCTGAGGTTGAATTTGAACTCAGATCTTCCTGACTTCAGGTTCAGTACTCTGTACGACACCTAACTGTCTCTGTCAAGAACATGTCTTATAGGCAGCTAGGAAAGGCTCTTCAAATCCCAAGATGAAACAATAAGAATAGTTCAGAATTATTCCTTTAAAAAAGGAATCAAAGGAAAATTAGGGATATGATATTCTGAGGAGCAAAGGATATTGGCTGGCAGCCCAAAATAACCTAGCTTGCAAAGCTGACTATAAATATCAAAGAAAATAACTGGGCATTCAATAAAAGGGAAAAATTGGAATCATTTCTTCAAAAGGACCCTGAGATGAATACAGTATTCAACTTTCAGACTGACCAAACAGCAAAAAGCTAAATACTTCCAAATAATAATGAAAGAAATGAAATGTTTATTTTCATATGGCTAGAGTCATATGACAAGTTCATGAATGTGTGGTAGGAGAGTATTTCTGTTTGTTGTTTGAGTTTCTTTTTTAAACTTCTTACCCATTGTCAGAAGGCAGTAAGAATGGAAAGAAAGCATCAGTGTGCTAAAGAATCAGGATCAAAAAATTTAATGGAAAACTTAATGGAAAAATCAGGATAAGAGTAGATGGAAGAAGTGAAATAATATTTAGGGGGGAAATTTCTTCTCTTCATTAGGCAGCTAGCCGGTGCAGTTGGATAGAACATTGGGCCTGGAGTCACGGAGACCTGATTTCAATTCTGACCTCAGATATCTGATAGCTGTCTGACTGTGAACAAGGCATTCAACTTCTGCTTGCCTCAGTTTCCTCAGCTATAAAATGGAGATAATAATAGCACCTACGTTCCAAGGTCATTAAGGGGATCAATTGAGATAATATTTGTAAAGGCTTTAGCACAGTGCCTAGCACGTGGTAGGCTTCTCCATTGCCTTCTTAATTAACAAATCATTATAATTTGTGGTAGGATAACAGAGAGGAATGTCTATCAGATTGGCAGAGGAGAGTATAAAAAGAGAGCCCAAGACCATGACTTGGTTAGGATCTCCACCCCCACTCCTCCCCCACCTTTGGGATTATGGGAGAAGTTGAGATATAAGTTGTCAAGGAGGGAGTTACAGAATACATCGAGAGAAGTGGGTACAGAATATAGTGAGCAGTAAGTGAAGGATCTGGCAACATTAAGAGGTGAACCCCAGAGGCAAGAGGGGGTAACATAAAGTCTTGCAATTAATTCTGCTGTTAGGAGTGAGAGGGGGTGGAATTTATTTCCTTTCATATGAATTTAAGGGGATGGAAAGATTCACTATACGCTGGGAATAAAAAGTCCAAAATAAAATACTTCAGGCTCATAGAGCTTAAGAATAGTTAATAAATGTTTATTGAATTCAGGTGAATAGAGTAAGGCTGAAGACAGGGCCTGTCCCCCTCAACCAAGTAGAATCTGCATACCAATGAAAATTTGACTTAGCTACAAAACTTTTTCACTTTTCTTCTGATAATGGTGCTAATAAACAATGAAATTATCAGAAATAGTTGAGCAGCATTCTTTTGGATCTGAATAATTAACAAAACTGACTTTGGAAGGAACAATTCAATTGACTGTAGCTAGAATGTATTTTAAACACAAACACACACACACCCACACACCCACACACCCACATACACACACCCACTCCTGGCCTTCCCCACCCCCATCCCAGAGATGTCTTCAAAGCACCCACTCCTTGTGCAACCTTTAAATAGTCACTGTCCTGTTAAATCTTTAGAAGTATTCTTTGACATTACATCTGCAGTCCCAGATACATAAACTGCAGTGACCTTGATGTTAGTACTGTTACCTTAATCTGAGCACTGCAAAGAAAGGTGAGCAATAGTTTATGAAATTGTACTCCTTGTTGCTCCTAGGCTCCAGTGTTTTTCTCAGGTGCCCAATGGAATGATTCCTATTTTGCTTCTCCAGCAAAATATGTGAGCCATCCTTCCACTTGCCTATGACTTCTTTAGTGTCTAATAAATAGCAAGGATGTCAATAAAGATATAGTTCAATTCTTCCACTGGTGCATCCACTTATTGATTGTTGGACAAAAGTATTACAGTAGAGCCTCAAGAGTTAATGATGGTAGACATTATACAAAACCATGTAACTTGGTGTGCCATGTCCCCTTTTTGTTACCACTCTTTCTCCATCACTAAGTATTAAAGAGGCCTACACAGGATCAAAGGTCATTTTTGTATCTTCATCTGTTTCCTGTATCACCATGGACAAAGAATTCATCATGAGGTAGATAACCTAAAGGCCATCAGCTTCTTACCTAATTTAGTCCTTATCTGTAACTGGAGCTGAATGTGAAAAACCTTTCCAGCTTAGCACAATTTGCCAAAGCTTATGCTCTGAAGACATTGGCTTCAGGAGTTCACAGTCACCATCATGCCATAATGAAATATCCAAGTAGGATTTTTTTTTTAAGTTTAGGTATTATCAGAGAGGAAATGAGTGGCTACTGACATGGGAGCACTTCAGAATCAACTGTCCATGTATAACCATATTATCAACAAATTCAAGGAAAGATCACAATGAACACCAGATCTGAAAAGAGACATTGAAAATGAGTAGACAGCAATATATACAACTACAATAGCTCTAGATTGACCTATTTAAACACAGTTATTTTTCAGTTTTTACAGCTCCATGAACTCAGTGATGTACATATGATTTCCTAGATGGGTATGACTTCCTAAGATGCCAACCACATCCTGTCCGTAGCATTATATTCTCTGAAACACTTTTCCATATGCTCCTGCAAATCTTTGTCAGGAATGTACTCCAGGTATCTAAAAGTACTAATGGAACACATAGGTTACCCCTTGCTCTCATTGCATGACTGGCCTATCATTAGTCCTTTTCTGATCTTTTGGTGATATCTCTTACTATGTCACTTATGTTCACTTCTTCAATGGTTAAAATATTATTTATGCCAAATATGTATATCTCTATTGACCAATAAATCACAGACTATGAATTCCATCCTTTACACCCATATAACATCTTAATGAAATTGCTATGTTAAAAAGACAAGTTTTTATTTTAAGGAAAAACTTGAAGTTATTAAAAAAACACTTTACAATTTCCTAAATGTAATCTAGCCTACTGTATTGCTCATATTGAACTCTAAGCCAGTCCACTGTCCATCTTCAGCGTCTGTACAGAATTCATACATGGACAAGTCCTGCAAGCTGATCATCTGTGTGCTTACCATAGTAAGGAAAATATGTCTTCATTCACTTTTTTTTCTTTGTGGATAGTTAGGCAGAATGTGTTTGTAATGACTTTATATCTCAGTTGAGAGACTTTGAAATATTCCAAGCTTTGATGTAATCAGCACAATCAGCACAAATCTAGTGCTCTTTTTATTATAAAAAATTGTTTGGAGTAAAAGCTAAGATAATTAATTATCTTACCAAATATTCTGTAAATTATTATTCACTCAATTACCTCTTGTACAACTTCCCATGATCTGCCATCTTCGTCTGTAAGGTTTTATAAACAAATGTTATATATGTGTGTGTGTGTGTGTGTGTGTGTGTGTGTGTGTGTGTGTGTGTGTGTATATATATATATATATATATTTTTTTTTTTTTTTTGGTGAGGTAATTGGGGGTTAAGTGACTTGCCCAGAGTCACACAGCTAGCAAGTGTTATGTGTCTGAGGCCGGATTTGAACTCAGGTCCTCCTGATTCCAGGGCTGGTGCTCTATCCACTGCGCCACCTAGCTGCCCCAACAAATGTTATATTCTAAGCCACGACTGCCTTTGGTTGTGGTATCTTTCCACTTGTCAAGAACCTACAAACAGGAGGATGTTAGGACCTCACCATGTGTAGGAAATTCTACTTCCATTTGGACTCTTCACTCAATGTCCTCCATGACAGTGCCATATACCATTGGCCTTCATAAGTCTCCCTGTTTTATGCTTGGCTAGAAGTTAATAACCACAGGATCAGTAAAAAAAATTATCTCTGTTGTGTAAGTTTCAAGCATCTTATACAATTTGAACATTTGCATGGGAAACACCTAGTTAAAGTAGATCCTTCAAAGTGGCTTTTTGCTTTATCTAATCAAACGGATTGAAATATTAACAAATAATAAACATGATGAAATCTTGCATTCCCTGATTTTTCAGCTAATTGTGTAACTATAAAGATGGGTCTGTGATCTTTTATGAAAGCTCACCTGTAACTTCCCATGGTTTTATCTAGCATGCTCTTGATGCAGGTAAAGATTATCCTTATAACAATTCTCTATAATTGGGAAAGTTGGTTAGTTGGTTACTGTCCTTAATTCCCAAAGAGAACCAAAATGAAGAGGATCAAAATGACATCACTATATTGGGGTCAAGGTAGAATGTGTCCAACTGTGGCTGATCAGACCAATACAAACTCAGAAGGCTCTACCATAGGTTGGGCACAAATAGTTTATATGCAAGCACACTTGGGAAAGTACAAGTATAGGTTAACAAGTATTAGTGCTTCTTAGATAACTTTTTATCAATAGTAATAACATTCATGATTTCTTCCAAGTGTTGGACACCCATCCACCTAACATAGAATCATACATTTAAAGCTAAAAGAGACTTTAAAAGCTATTAATCTTGTCATATCTTGAAAACAAATGTCCAAAAAGCACAGATGTTATGCACCAACTGTTAACTCTGAGAATACAAAAGAGCTTACAGATGAGGAAACTGAGGCCCAAAGACATTAACTGACTTTTCTGGAACCACACAAGGGATAAATGACAGAGGCAGGATGTGAATCCAGTTCTTCTTATATTAAATTCAGTGCTTTTTTCCATTATACCACAATTGTTCAGAGTAAAAGCTGAGTTAATTAATTATCTTACCAAATATTCTGTAAATTGTTTTTCACTCAATTACTTCTTGTACAACTGCTCATGCTCTGCCACCTTCCTCTATAAGGTTTTATGAACACATTTTATATCTGAAGCCACTATTGTCCTTAGTTGCTTTATCTTTCTACTGGGCAAGAAGACAGCATTTCTTGGTTCTTTTGGCCTCTCCATGGTAATTGATTTACATTGGTTAAATTTGCTTAGGAAATGTTTATAATCTGTGTTGATGTATGTTCCTTTATCCATTTACCCCTCTCTAATATTAGTAATTTGTTTAAATAGGTCAGGTTGGAATGGCCTTCCTACCATGTCACATCTCATCTTTTATTCTTTCTTCTATGTTCATTTTTGCTCTAACAAGTCAATGGTCTGAATAAATGGTCAGTTAGTTTGGAAATTACTTCTAAGTCACTAGCAAGTCTTTTCCTATCTGTTGGATATGATTTATTTCATTTCTTGTGTGGTTATTCAGAGTTTGCTAAGCCCTATGAAATGATATTTATCTTTGCCTCTGGATACAAGATAAAAACCAACTCTGACAACTCTTTTACTTACTTCTCCAAGGAGACTCTGTGAGCCATTGTCTTGTGTAGCTGCATCTTCTTTTTGCCTTTGTTTCATTAATAGCAAAAATGTTAATATCAATATGAGTCTGATCCTCCAGTAGCATGTAGATTTGGGTCATCAGACAAAAATATCACATTTAGAGTACTAAGATTCTCAGATCACAGTGTGCCCCAGCATCAGAAGATGGGCTGGCTGGAGAATGCAAGTCTGGCTTCAATCTTTCCTCCACTTTGAGAGAGAGATTACCATTAATAAGGACACTAAGATACCTAATGCCTACTTGTTCATGATCAACATGTAAGACCACACACTAGGAAAAACATCAAACCAGTTATTGAAAAACCCCCAGGTGCTGTCTGTGGTCTATAAAGACCCCAACTAATGGAACACAAAACCATTATTCCTGTATAGACCACTCCAGATTACAGCTCTCAGGAAGCTTCCCACTAATGCCATTACAGATCTGATCAGTGAGGTCTCCTGGTTGGAGGAGCAATTCTGGGTCCATATCAAAGTCAAGCAAAAAAGAATCAAATAATTCTTGATCTTTTCCCTGTGCAGTTTCCACAAGAAACTCTGAAACTCTTCCTTTCCTTTGACATCTAACAGGTATGTAAGGTTGAATGGGGAAATCCTTCTCACTGCTTTTCTCTTCAGAGTATAACCCCTACAATTTCCTGATAAAATGTATTTTTTACCTCTGAACCACTGTCTTTCAGTATCTCAAGTTGAACTTTCTAGCCATCTTCAAAATTCTGCTTGTCATGAAATCACACAGTGAGAGTCTGGCCAATGTGAATTGGTGACTATTAGAAAGAGCTAGACTCATTAGACAATTTAATTATAATGAAAGGATAATCATTAACAGATCTGTGTCCACCTGGAAGAAGGGTTTCCAAACAGCTCTGTCCTATTACAATAGATGGTGTGCTAATTTATTAGCAAGTCTGTAGATGCTACAAAATCAGGAGACAGAGTAGTTCATTGGACACCAGTCAGGATTCAAAAGTCCATCTTCCTTACAACCAATCCAATAAACCTTTGATTTTTCTTAAAGCCACTAAGTCGGGAAAGCAATTATTTGGTATCTAAGCTCAGACTTAGTGAGCTATCTCTCTCTATGTCCATAGAACATAAAAATACAGCTCACTTTGTGTTTTAATTTGAATTTAGTTGAAATTATCCACTTAGAAAATGCCCACTTCGGAGAGATTGTTTGTGAGAATTACAGGCATGCAATTCCCGCCACTATAAACACAAACCCATTATTTGACCCTGCTTCTGGCTGCTAGAGTTTCTTCCAGATGGCAATAATGTTTGTGTCCATCAGAGCCACAAGGTAGGTAAAGGAAGGGTCTGCCACTGCTGTGTTGATTAAAGTTTTGTTCATCTAGTGGCCTCAGGCTGAAAGATCTGACCATTTGAGAATCTGTCAAAAAGAAGAAAAGACTTTAGATGTATTGTTCATGAGACTCTAACTACCCCTTCAGGGTTAGCCCAGGCCTAGAGAACAGCAGCAATGATAACTTTATTTAATGCTTTATTATTATATCCCACTTGGTCCTTGAAACATTTCTGTGGGGATAAGGGAGAGAAGAAGGGATTACTACCTACTTCTACCTAAGAGAAGTACTAAGGAGGAATTTCCAATAATGTGACTTTAAGCTATGAACATCACTCTGGCACCAGAAAATTTGGAGCTGAAAGGGTTGTTAGAAATCATCTAACTCCTAATTTCCAAGATAAGAAAACAGGCCCAGAGATCAGAAACATCAAGTTGGAGACAAAACTAAAACCAAGTCTTTTGATTGAGGGCAGCGAGCACTGCTGCCCCAGAGAACTCCCAGCAGGCCTACCTTTGTTGGGCCCACCTTGACCTGTAAGGGGCATTGCTGCTCAAGGTAATGCCTTACATTGTACATCCACATGCTGCCTTCTTCATCCCTATAGAATACAAATGCTTTTTCTGTAATAATATGCCAGTTTGGGTGGCTGAATATATCAATCAGTGCCTCCCTGCTTGTCTGTGACTTCAGGGGTGAGGAACAAATCAGAATGGCCTGAGCTTCTCAGAAGCACGGACCAAAGAGTCTCAGACCATCTGCCAACATCCCTGCTTATAGAGTCCATCCTGGCCCTACAGTGAGGGAGCTCCAAAGGCTCTTGGGCTGCTCTACTACCCTTACCATGGAGCTTTCCAGTTAAGCCCCAGGTCCTTCCTTAAATGTGTCAACAGGAATGTAACAAATAGAAAAGCCTATTTTATTGCATTAAAGAAAAAAAGAATACTAAGAACTAAATTAGTGTTTATGGACAGTCTAAAAATTTTGTGATTTTTAGCATCCTCTTCCAGTACCATCACTGTAGAAACAGAAAGACCCACACAGGACTGAAGACCATTTATATCTTTCTTTGTTTTGAGAGTTGCCATGGCCAAAGAATTAGTTACCAGTGGTAATCCATTCTGGCCATCATCTTTACTCCCTTACCACTTAAGAGAGGGACTCTGCCCCTGGAGCTACCTGGGCTTTGATAGGTCAGCTTTGAACTTCACTGCATAGTTCTAGGCTCCACCTGGACATTACTAACCATAACACTCCATGCATAACTCCTTCCCCTTTCCAGCCCCCTTTATGCAATATCTCTAACTTTAGAATGCAAACTCCTTGAGGGAAGGAACTATCTTGCTTGATTTTATTTGTATCTCTAACAGTTAGCACAGAGCTTGACACATAATAAGCACTTAATAAGTGTTCTAGCTAGCTAGATAGCTATCACCCATTCAACCATGCATCCATTATCTATCTATCTATTTATCTATCTATCTATCTATCTATCTATCTATCTATCTATCTATCTATCTGTGTCTGTCTATCTATCCATTCATCCACCCATCCATGCATCTATCCATCCAACTTTGTCTTAAAGGCCAGCTTCATGGTGATGAACCTCTGTGCATTGTTAGTCTGATCTTCAGAAAACAGCCAGATTCAGACTTGTACTTGAAACCTTTTCAGGACAGTAGAAATGCTTAGATTTTATGTTGAGCAAAACATTAGAGAGCCCAGAATCTCTTTCCCATCACACTGAGACAAAAGAGCAAGATTTTTGTACAGGCAAATCAACTGTTGACTCAGAAAATTGGAAGATGTAGACGAGTAAAGACATTAGTTCTGACTGTCCCCATTTCTTTCAGAAATTTAAGTAAGGTAAAATAGTAATGCAACAATAGGAAGCTTACTTTCCCCCACCCCCCAAAAACCCTCAGAAACCTCAACAGTCAGCAAGCACTTGATCTCCTTATCAAGCAGAGCAACATGGTAGCCAAGGCGAGAGCTGGTTTAAAAATTCAATTTGTCAAACATTATGGAGGAATGTGACAGAAGATTATGAATTGTATCACTTCACAACACAATGAAAAGCATTGGAGGGGAAAACCAGCTGGAAAAAAAGCTTGGCATAAGATCCAGCTAAGTCATATCATCCTAAGAACATTTGTATTGTGAAACCAGAATGAAGGCTCCAAGCAGACGTTAAAAAGAACATATCCGCAATTGTTCTATAATTATATGTTCCATATACAATTCTGTAATTCTATATATTCTAATTCCATCCATATCTATATTCTCCTCTGAGGTCTCTTTCAGTTCTAAATCTGAGGAGTCACCATATTTAAACCTATGCGTCCAAAGAGCCAAATAAATAAGTGAAAATGACCCTCAAAAAATGATGTTGGGAAGAGTAGCAAGACCTAACCATCCATATGTGAATGAAAAGATCTAAAGGTGATATAATATTAAATACACACAGGGGGAGGGCGGAGCAAAGATGGCGGAGTGAAAGCAGTGACTTGCTTCAGCTCCCTAAACCCCTCCAAATACTCATAAAAAATGGCTCTAAACAAATTCTGAAGCAGCAGAACCTACAAAAAAGACAGAGTGAAACAAATTTCCAGCCCAAGACAACCTGGATGATTGATCAGAAAGGTGTATCGCGCCAGGCTGGGAGCGCAGAAGCGCAGTGCGGTGTGGGCGCGCAGGCCTCAGCTAACCTGGAGCAGGCCTCAGAGGACTGAATCTCAGGCAGCTATGGAGGTTTCCAGACTCCTCAATCCACGAATGCCAAAGACAACTTACAAGGTCAGTGGGAAAAGTCTGTTTCTGTCGCTGGTCAGAGAGGAAGGCGGGGTCTCAGCTCCATTCCCCAAGAGCTTGGCCCTGGGGGGGCAGGGGGGGCAGCTGCTTCCCGAGCTTCCAGCCCACAGACTGAAGGGGAATCCAGTGGCTGATCAGAGAGGGATTGCAGGGATCTCTTTGCTGGTGCTGAGGCAGGAATCTCTTGCTTTGCCCGTGTGTGGATCTGGGTCACAGTTCTGGGGTGAGGAGGAGCGCTGGCGTAGTGGAGCTTGTAGTGGCTGTGAAGAGGAACCCCTCCTTACAGTTACAGGACAGAAAGGAATACTTGTGGTCACAGGCCAGGAAAGGAGTAAACACCTCGCCCCTTATCATACCACCTTGGAAGAACTGAAAATTTACAGGTCCCTACAAGTATCTCTGAAAGCAGCTACACAAACCCCTGAAGCTTGGGACAGTACACCCTCCACATTGGAAGCAGACTCTTACCTTAACAAAGAGTTTAAAACTCAAGTAATTGGCTGGGATCATGAGTAAGCAGCACAAAAAGAGTCAGACCACAGAATCATATTTTAGTGAAAAAGAAGATCAAAATATACAACCAGAAGAAGACAACAAAATCAAAGCTCCTACATCCAAAGCCTCCAAGAAAAATATGAATCAGTCCCAGGCCTTGGAAGAGCTCAAAAGGGATTTTGAGAAGCAAGTAAGGGAAGTAGAGGAAAAACTGGGAAGAGAAATGAGAGTGATGCAAGAAAATCATGAAAAACAAGTCAACAGCTTGCTAAAGGAGACCCAAAAAATACTGAAGAAAATAACACCTTAAAAACAGCCTAACCCAAATGGCAAAAGAGGTCCAAAAAGCCAATGAGGAGAAAAATGCCCTAAAAAGAAAAATTGGCCAAATGGAAAAGGAAGTCCAAAAGATTACTGAAGAAAATACTTCCTTAAAAATTAGAATAGAGCAATTGGAAGACAGTGACTTTATGAGAAATCAAGACACTATAAAACAAATGCAAAAGAATGAAAAATTAGAAAACAATGTGAAATATCTCATTGGAAAAACAACTGACCTGGAAAATAGATCCAGGAGAGAGAATTTAAAAATTATTGGACTATCTGAAAGCCATGATCAAAAAAAGAGCCTAGACATCATCTTTCAAGAAATTATCAAGGAAAACTGCCCTGATATTTTAGAACCAGAGGGCAAAATAGAAATTGAAAGAATCCACAGATCTCCTCCTGAAAGAGATCCCCAAAGGAAAACTCCTAGGAATATTGTAGCCAAATTCCAGAGTTCCCAGGTCAAGGAGAAAATATTACAAGCTGCCAGAAGGAAACAATTCAAGTACTGTGGAAACACAATCAGGATAACACAAGATTTAGCAGCTTCTACATTAAAGGACTGCAGGGCATGGAATATAATATTCTGGAGGGCAAAGGAGATAGGATTACAACCAAGAATCACCTACCCAGCAAAACTGAGTATAATCCTTCAGGGGAAAAAATGGTCATTCAGTGAAATAGAGGACTTTCAAGCATTCCTTATGAAAAGACCAGAGCTAAACAGAAAATTTGACTTTCAAATACAGGACTCCAGTGGAACATGAAGAGGTAAACAGGAAAGAGAAATCATAAGAGACTTATTAAGATTGAACTGTTTACATTCCTGCATGGAAAGATGATATTTGTAACTCATGAGAACTTTGTCAGTATTAGGGTAGTTGAAGGAAAAAAATTATATGTATGTATAATAGATAGATAGTAGAGGGCACAGGGTGAGTTGAAGATTAAGGGGTCATATCTGGAGAATAAAATTAAGGGATGAGAGAGGATGATACTCGGAGAAGAAAGGGAGAGGTAGAATGGGGTAAATTATCTCACAAAAAAAAAACAGAAAAGAAAAGTCTCTCACAGTGGAGGGGAAACAGGGAAGGTGAGAGGGAATGAGGGAATCTTATTCTCATAGGATTTGGCTTAAGGAGAGAATAACATACACATTCAATTGGGTATGGAAATCTGTCTTACCCTACAGGAAAATAGGGGGAGAAGGGGACAGAGAGCAGGGGATGATAGAGAGGAGGGCAGATTGGGAAAGAGGGTAATCAGAAGCAAATACTTCTGAGGAGGGACAGGGTCAAAAGAAAGAATAGAATAAATGGAAGGGCAGGATAGGATTAAGGGAAATAGAGTTAGTTTTTCACAACATGTCTACAAAGGAAGTGTTTTGCATAACTGTACATGCACAACCTCTATTGAGTTGCTTGCCTTTTCAATGAGGGTGGGTGGGGAGGGAGGAAGGGAGAACATTTGGAGCTCAAAGTTTTAAAAACACATGTTTTAAAAAAAATGTTTTCACATGCAACTGGGAAATAAGAAATACAGGAAATGGGGTACAGAAGTCTATCCAGCTCTACAGGAAAATAGAAGGGGAAGGGGAGAAGAGAAGGAAGGGGGGAGAGATAGAAGAGAAGGCAGACCAGGGGAAGGGGTATTCAGAATGTATGCCATCTTGGGGTGGGAGGAGGGGTGAGAAATTTGGAACTCAAAAACTTGTGGAAGTGAATATTGAAAACTAAAAATAAATAAATTTATATTTAAAAAAATACACACAGGAATGATTTTCAAAATATCTCATAAAAGGGAAGATTACCCCTAAAAGGAAAAGATTAGGGACAATATTATTCACCAAAAAAAAAAAATATGACCAAGAACACATCAGTTACTACTGGCCCATATCTCCTTTCACATTTCCATCAAATCTTGATAAAAATTATCTGTGCAGCTGCTATTAAGTATATTCTTGAAAAAATGAAAAGGAAATAGAAAGGCTTTCACAACTGAATCTGTGCAGCAGATTACATCTTCATGGTCACTCGAAGAGTTATAGCAAATGCATGATCTTTCTGTGCATACTTCTTATTCATCTCTAAATAATAATAATAATAATTTGCTAAGTGCATAAAGGTTTGCCTCCAACAAGGTATCTCCTAAGCATATACTAATAGATACAAAAGAACTAACTAACTCTTAATCATGCACATTTCATTGTGTAAAGTTGTATAGTTAGTATAGGTGTCTGTTTTTGTATATTTTGTTGTTGTTCATTCATTTCAGTTGTGTCTGACTCTTTGTGACCCCATTTTGGGGTTTTCTTAGAAAAGATTCTGGAGTGATTTGCCATTTCCTTCTCCAGCTCATTTTACAGATGAGGAAACTGAGGCAAACAGTTAAGTGACATGCCCACGATCACAGAGCTAATAAGTGTCTGAAGCCTCATTTGAACTCAGATCTTCCTGATTCCAGGCTTGGCATTTTATCCATGATGCTACCTACCTGCCATTTTTTAAGTTAGGTCCTACCAAGATTAGGTTCCTTGAAGATGGAGACCATGTATCATATAAATTTTGCATCTTCCATCCTCTGGACTAATACAATTATCTGCACAAACAGATGTTTAATAAAATTTTGACACATCCCATCACCTTGTAAGTGTTAAGATAATTTAAAATTCTTTAATTAAAACAATCACAAAGATGACTTTGTTCAGTGATCCTCTGGGTATTAATATCAAGTGAAACATTACACAGAGAGACCTATGCTTATTAGTGGTAGTAACCATTGTCATGGAAGAGGTCCTGAGAAAAGTCCAGAGGGCTCATGAATTCCCCATAGGTGATAATATCTTTCCCATGTTCCTGCTTATAGATCATAGGTGTGGAGCAAAAAGAGACCATACATAGAAAGGAATGTTAAGAGGCAGCTAAGTAACCAGTGTATGGAGCCCTGGGCCTTGAGTCAGGAAGACATGAGTTCAAATCCAGCCTCAGACTCTTACCAGCCTTATGACGGGGGCAAGTCCCTTAACCTCCTCCTTAAAGCTCAGTTTTCTCGATATAAAATGGGGCTAATAATAGCATCTGTCTTCCAGGATTGATATGAAGATCAAATGAGATAATACTTGTGAAGTGCTTAGTACAGTGCCTGGCACGGAGTAAGTACATTCCCACCCCACCTTAGAGACCATCTAATCCAACCCTCTCATTTTATAGATATGGAAACTGAGACATAGAGAAGGTAATTGACTCCCTAGGCTAATGCAGGTAGTAAGTCATAAAGCTTCAAACCAAAATCCTCTGAGACCAAATCCAGTGCCATTTCCACTTGGCATTGGCATTATGTTGACTCAATCAATTTTAGAATATAGGGTCTTATTTTAGTTGTTAATAAGTCATATTTTAGTGACATTTAAGGTTTGTAAAGCATTTAAATATAATATTTCATGTCTGTTAGATATATTTCCAGATTTGTCCATCTCTGATCATCCTAATTCAGCATCCTCCTCAGTACTTAATCTACCTGTGCTCACAATTATGATTTTACTTCTCAAGGTAATGCACAATAAAGAGTAATCTCATCACACTTTTTATTAGCCATGCATCTTATTCTTCAAATGAAACAAGTTTCTGTATTATAGGTAACAAATGCAACATTTATGCACAGAGTTAAGTATTGTTTGCTAGGCACTACTTTCTAAAAAAGGAGAAATTTGTCTTTGAATTCACCCCCTTGCTAAGAGACAGAGGGGGATGCTGTGAGGGAGAGAAGGGAGAAAAAAGGGAAGGAAAAAAGTATTCAATTATTTCCTTAAAACTGACATATTAGTGAGAGTTTTAGAGGTAGCTTATTTTGAAAGACTGCTAGACAATTAAGAAGTTAATTGTATAGCCACAAATAAAGACCTGAGACTCCCAGGACAGCCAATATATCGATTCTGAAGGGCCTAAGAGTTTTTTCCATAATATCTGAAGCACACAGAACTGCATGCTTTGGGCCCAAGGCTCCTTTATACAAATCTGCTCGCTGCCTTGGAAATCATATTTTGAGAACCTGGAAGGTGACTTCTCTAGAGAGAAGAAAAAATTAAGGAGAGGACAATAGGAGCTGGATTAAGTGTCCTTAAAGGTCCCTTTCAATTACCAAATTCTACAATTCTAAGATTACTTGGCCTGGTGAATAAAATCTACAAAGATTTTAGTTCCTTGCTTACAGAAATGTATTTCTTTGAAAAGATACTGAACTACCATTCCCCATTTGTCCTATAACTTTTTAAATAAGCCCTCATAGTTTTTGTGCTGTCTTTTATAAACAACAACAACCAAAAAAGGTTTGACTGAATTTTGACAGGTCTCCATAGGTGAGAAATCCTTAGTATGTCGCAAACTGTCAGAGGAAAGGGCCTTTTGGTGAGTGGGGACACTTGACATGTAAATGCTTTTTGCAAAGCACCTCCCACAAAGCATTCTGGTCAAAGACTGAAGAAAGAAGACCTGCACATGAGGACATGCTACGCCTATAATAAATAGCCCTATTGCCTTCCTTTAGTGGGTAATCTTTTAGCTTTCTGCCTGAACGATGTTATTTAAGACCATCACAATCAACAAATTTCACTATTGCTGAGGGGAAGAGAAAGTCTGAACACATCAGCAATTTCTTAAGAAAGTGCAAGTGGCAAACAAATCAGTGATTCATTAACTAGATGCTGACATTTCCCAGGGGCTTTTTCTGAGCTGTTTTGGCTCTTCAGGCTGTACCCAAGAAAATGGGGGCACTGTACTAGTGCTTATGAGGAGGGCCTTCATTTAGCATTTTTTTTAATGATCAGATATTCATTCATCACCTCAAGTTTGGGTATTATATTGGACATGACTTGAAGCTACTCAGCAGGTGACAGCCTTTCCACATCTTAATCCCACTTCATGCTCTTTGCTGATCTCTGGCTGGAGACTCTGAACTGTCAGATTTATCTTTAAGACTTCCAGTGGCCCAAAGCCACAGTAAAATTTCATTTTCAACTTCCTTTACATTTTGCTATAGATTACAGTAGTTGCCTTTTAAAAAGAGGGAAACAAAATGTAAATACTACAATCCCCTTTCTGTGCCACTCACTGGGATGAATTCAAAGTCTACACTGGCAGCCTTTCAAGTAGAAGGCTATATAATAACAAATGACAACTCCCTTCTCTTCACCTTATGAATAGACAAGCTGGGGGTGGGGGAGGAGGAGGCGGAGCCAGAGGAGGAGAGGGGACAATGAGGATGCAAAAGAGACATGCTGCTTCAGCCATGTGGAACTAGGCGGCCAGAGACAGTGTGGAGAGAATCAAAGAGGCTAGTCAAAATAAAATCAAGGCCAGGTATAAACAGGATTACTCAACAATCCCTTGCCCTGGCACGGGGGAGCCAATACATGGCATATCAAAATGTAAGGTTCTGCTGAAAAAGCTTTCTGAAGGCACCCCTCCCCTTCTCCCTTTTTAATCTTTTGAAATGAAGACAAATGATTCATCCTTAGTACTACAATAAATGTGGGTCCTTTTGAAGTGGAAAATATCAGGGTCTGGGCTACCCCAAATAGAAGGGGATGGTCTACACCAGGAGGTGTAGAGTCCACAGACTAGACTGTGATTAGATTTCAGAAAGTTATGAACTTAAATGGGAAAAATTACATCTTCACTCCAAATTAAATTGGTTTCCATTCTAGTTATATGTATTTTATTTTTTGCATTTAAAAATAATATTCTAAGAAAGGGTCCCAAGTCCAACACTGCCCTCCCCCCAAAAAACAAAAAACATTAAGGACCTCTGGTCTATACTCTCAGTAACATTTCATTGGTGCTTTTTTTTTTCCCCACTTGAGACACTATATTAGCAATCTCCAGCAATTTGTAGTTAGGAGTTGCCTTTTGTCTCCTGTTGTTGGTTGCTTTAGGGGATCTCCTTCCTCCCAAAAATGTTGTATGACATCTTTTGCTTTTAAAATTAGAGTGAATTCAAAATTAATTTTGTTCTGAGAATTTTTTGAGAATTTCTTGACAACCCTTGGCATAATTGGAGGCACCCTGGGGTGTTGAAACCAGGGTTGGGAATCATGACTGCAGTGTTTTGAGACAGAAAGGTTGGTAATTTTAGTTGTGGGGGTGTGGGGGGAAGGAAGAAATGAGAGAAGGAAACCACAATTAGTGTGCTTTTTTTTCTCTGAATAACCATAATTTCCACCAAAGATGTCTTTCACCTCAATGAGTTTAAATTACTTTACAAATATATTTTTACATAATGTAGCAGGTTTTGACAGAAAGTCCCGCCCTGAGTGTCTATCATTAAGGTATGGATGTCTCCAAGTCAGAAAAATGCACTAAGATCTTTTTGTTGTTCTTCATTTCTTGCCTTTGGGGAAGTAGCATAGACATTATAGGTTAGTACTTAAAATGTGTTGAATTACTGATTCACTTACATAATCCTTGCTTACAAAATCCATCCAGGGTGAATATTAGTAATTTGTCAGTCATCAAAGGGGAAAAGAAAACTCTTTCTGCATATAAAGGGTTTCTTTGAGTCTGTTTTCTCTTTCCATTCACTAGTCAAGTCTTCACAATGCTAAGAACACAGTAGGTGCTCAATAACTATCTGCCTTATTAATTGACATGATCTACAAAAACAAAGAGGACTACTGACATAATCAAAGAAGCCAATTTTTAATGGTTTTTGTGGATTTCCATTGTTGAACAGTGTTTAGAAACTACATTTACATCACACTGCCACATAGAATAAAAGCTTGAAACATAAGCTTAGTGTGGGAATTAACTCATTCATTCATTCATCAAATATTTATTGAATGACTAGTAAGTGCCTGGGACTAGTAATCAATCTCTCAACAAGCATTTATTAAACACCCACTATGGGCCGGGGATACAAAGACAAAACAAGAAATAGTTGCTGCCCTTGAGGAGCTCACATTCTATCATAGTGAATAATATATACACATGTAAGTCAACAAAATACGTACAAAGTAAATGCAAAGTAATTTCAGGGGTTATGAAGGAGTAGCAACTGGGGGGGATAGGTAAAGACCTTACATAGAATGTGGCCTTTGAGCTGAGCTTTAAAGTATTCTAAAGAGCAGAGGTAAGGAGGGTATACATTCAGGCATGTGGAATAGCCCATGCAAAGACACAGAGATGAGAGATGGAGTGTTTCATGTGAGGATCAGCAAATAGGTTGGCTGCACTCTGAAATACGTGAATGGAGAGTAATATAATAAGTCTGGAAATGCGGGCTGGGGATAGCTTGTGAAAGGCCACACAGACAGTTTTATGTGCTATCATCAAGGTAATCAGGAGATACCAGGACTTTTTGTAAAGGGAATGGCATGGTCAGAACTGTGCTTTGAGGATTTCACTCCGGCAGTCACATAAAAATGGATTGGAGAGGGGAGAGACATGGAAACCAATTAGGAGGCTATCACAGTAGTTCAGGAGAGAGGACCTCTGACACAGGCCTAAACTAGGCCTAAACAAACCATCTTTGTTTCTTGGGGGGGGGGGTTGGAGGCATCTGGTGTTAAGTGACTTGCCCAAGGTCACATAGCTAGTAATTGTCTGACTGGATTTGAACTCAGGTCCTCCTGACTCCAAGGCCAGTATTCTATCCACTATGCCAGGTAGCTTCCCCCTCCCTTTTTTAAAGCAGGTTCTACCATCTGTAGTTATTACAAATCATTCAACTGTTTTCCAACCCAAGAAACTGAGTAGTGAGTAGAAATGAGTGGACAGATGAGAGAGCTGTTATAGAAGTAAGAATAACAAGACTTGGCAGCTGATTGCATATATGGAGTGAGGAACAGTGAGGAGGCATCACAATGAAGATGACTCTAAGATGATCTTAGGTCACTATAAGGATGGTGGTTCCCTCATCAACAACAGGAAAGTAAGGAAAAAGGGTGGTGAAATAATGATGGATTCTATTGTGGACTTGCTTAGATTAAGATGCTTATGGGACATATAGTTGGAAATATCAAAAAACAGTTGCTGATGTAGGACTCTAGTTCCTTTGGGCTGGATAGATAGATCTGGGAATCATTTGCATAGAGGTGATAATTAAACTCTTGGGAGCTGATGAAGTCAGAGAGAAAGAGAGATAGAGAATAAAAGAAAGAGCTTAAGACAGAGCCTTCCATACTTCAGGTACATTAGGAGTTAGAGTGTGAAATTTGAATGATGATTTAGCAAATGACATTGAGTAAAAGCAGTTAGATATGCAGGAAGAAAATCAAGAGGGAGTATTGCAACAAAACCCTTAGTATCCAGGTGGTCTATAACAGTGGTATGGAACTCAAATAGAAGAAGTTTGGCTGTGAAAGGAGGAGAGACCCAGGATAACAGCTTGATGGGTAGTAGGATAAAATGAGGATTATTTGAAGGATAGGGGAGACCAGGATATGTTTGTAGGCAAAAGAAAATGAGCTAGTAGACAGGAAGATCTTGAAGATTATAGAGAAAGGGGGGATGTTAGTAGGGGTGATCTGCCAAAGGAAATGAGAAGGGATAAGATCAAGTATTGCCTTTGGTGAGGAGAAGGCTTTAGTGAGGATAAGTCATCTCTTCAGTGGTCACTAGAATAAAATATGAAAGAATGGGGAACAATGTTAACAGGTTTGGGGATGAATCCTAAATAGAGGAATTTATATTTTATTCTAGAGGCAACGAAAACCATTGGAATTAACTAGGAGAACCACATGGTCAGGGAAGTTTAGAAAAAGGGAAGGTTTGGAGGGAAAGATGAGATTAATTTTGAACATGTTGAATTTAAGATGTCTCTGAGACATGTAGTTTGAAATGAAAGTTAGAGGAGAAAGATCCATGGGCTATCTGCAAAGAGATCATAGTTAAAACCATGGGAGTTAATGAGGTTTTGGAGACAGGAAGGGGGAGAGAGAGGAGAGGGAGGGGAGGGGAGGGGACAGAACTTTGAGGAATGCCCATAGTTAAGAACTGATATGAATGATGAGCCAACAAGGGAGATTAAGAAAGAGCAATCAGACTGGTAAGGGGAGGACTAAGAGAGAGCAGTATCATGAAAACTCAGAGAGGAGAGAGTATACAGAAGAGGGTGGTTAACAATTTCAAATGCAGCAGATCTATGCAGGAGGATTAAGACTGAGAAAAAGACCATTAGATTAAGAGATTAAAAGATCCTTGGTAACTTGGAAGAGAACAGTTTCAATTCAGTGATGAGATCAGAAGCCAGATTACAAAGGACTGAGGAGTAAGTGAGAAGAGAGAAAGTAGAGGCACTGAGTGTTGATAGATCCTAGTAAATAGCACCAAAGGTCACCTTAAGGTGTATACACCAACTCCATCCCTTGTGTCTTTTATCCTGAAATACCCTGGCTAATAACACATCTTGGTGGAAGCTCTAATACAATCAACTCACATCCCACTACAGGTGGCTTCTCAGTCCCAGAAAAGTGGAAGCATCCTGAGGAAACCTCTAATATGTGCATGACCTTCCCCTTTGCTTCTGACTTTAGTGGGCAGGTTCTTTAGGAACCCAAATGGACAGAATAATAATACCCATCACTGTAGGCATGGAGTTCCCTATCTGCTTAGTCTTACAAGTTCTTTAGGAACTCATCAACAACTTTCAATAATAACTTTCCACATAAATATGGATGGAGGCAAGTGAGTGGTCAGCTCACTTTGCTTTTGCTTTAACCACTGTTGCTCTTTAGAGATTTGATTGGAGGGTGTCATTATCTGATTAGGGCACTTTTCAGTTGCATGACTTCCACTGTTTCGCCTCCTGCAGCTATGTGGACCCAGCCATACTTTCTTTTAAGCTCAGTCTTTTACCACCAGTCCCAAAGGGAATCACTATGTGAAGGATATGGTTTTTTTTTTCCTCAGTGTCTACACATAATTTCTGTTATCCCAGTCCAATGTGTGCAACCACATCAGAGTCTATGGCACCAATGATACCTTACAGACAAAAACATATAATTTATCATCTATCATAACAGTGATATGGAAAGACAAAATTACATAGAAGTTAGAGTTCTGGACTGAGAGTCAAGAATATCTAAATTTACATCCCACCTCTGACACTAGCTGTCTAACTCTTGAGTTGTTCAACCTCTCTCAGTCTGTTTCCTCTTCTCTAAAATGGGGGTGGTGATAGCACCTCGCTTTCAAGGTTGTTGTGAATATCTAATGAGATCAAATACATGAAAAGCTTTACAAATCTTAAAGCTCTGAATAAATGCTAGCTATTATTGTGGTGAGTTCTATATCCTAAGGAAATCCACATATTAAAGAGTTTGGGCAGTGAAATATTGACAGGGAAAAACCATAGCATGAAGAGCCTCATTGGGAGTCCCTGGGGTGATGTAATCACTCAGTCTTCCTTATATACTGCAGTGGATCAGGATTCTGAGGTTGATATGGAATTTCAGACATGGTCTGACAAGCAGGACAGACATCTCCTTTAGTCTGGATGTTATGCATCAGTTGATGCAACCTAAGAGTGTATTAGCATATTTGATACACAATATTGTGCCACATCACATTGTTGATTCATCTTGAACTTGTTGACTCATTATTATTTGTCCTTTATTTTCAAAAAGGACCAATATGATGTCTTGACGTGTGCATCAGTTGGATTTATGTGAGACAGAGTTGTGCAATCATCAGCCTCACTCTCTCTTCCAAAGTCATCAAAATCCAGAGGCAAGACAAAAGTCAGGACAACTTGCAATGGAATGGATGCCATGGATGACCTTGGTGTATCATTTTCACACAAACTACTGTCCATCTATGCCTCTAAAAAATAGACATTATCTTGTATGCATGCTTCTGATTTTCTAATGCAAAGTTAGGATTTCCCTTTTTCCCCACTTAGTTTTATCTTTTTAGATTCAGCCCATTCCAGCCTGATGAGATCTTTATGGATCCAATTCAATTATCAATTATATCGATATCACTTCCAGCTTTGTGTCTTCTACAACTGTGATAAGTATGTCATTTATGCTTTCATCCAAGTTATTGAAAAAATGTTGAATAAACCAGAACTGAGGATAGAGATGATAGATCTCTCTCTCTTTCTCTCTCAATTGACAACAATCCTTTTTTTTAAATCAGGCTGCCCTCAAAAGTGATGATCCTGTGATACATCCTGTCATGGACTCGTGACCCCCAGAAATCCTTCATAACTGCATATGATGTCTTGAAAAATCCAAGGTTTCCTATAGGCAGTATCTTGACAAATGTCATTTAAGTTGGGTCAGATTTCTAAAGATAGAATGTATGGGTAAGAGGAGAAGTGACACAGCTCATCTGAGATGAGACCCCTCCCCACTACCACCCCACCACCACCCCCAGTGACAAATCTGGATCCGAATAATGAGGAGGAGGAGGAGGAGGATGAAGATGATGATGATGATTCACATTTCTATAGTATTTTCAAATTTACAAAACCCTGTTGCTGAAGCTCTCAAGTAAGTCATAAAATCCATCTGTGGTAAAGTTTTCCAAGCTAGACATCCCCAGGCAGAAGTCAGGTTTCTGACAGATATGTAATTTCTGGTTTGCGGGTCAGGGTATTTTCAGCATTTAGGTTATCTGGGACTTTAAAAAAATGAAAGACTAAAGACTCATGTCATGTGTCTCGTTTTATCTTGGGACTGTTTGTTGGTGAGATATCAGTAGAAAGAGTGCTAAACTTGAGTCTACAGAATCTGAGTTTGAATCCTCCCTGTCATGTACTGCCCGTATAACCTTGGCCAAATCATTTAACCTCTGCGGGCCTCAGTTTACAAATCTCCAAAGTGAGGTGGTTAGGATAGATGGCTTCTGAGGTCCCTTTCAGCTCTAGATCTATACTCCTATGATCTAGGTTTCAGTCATCTGTCTTGGCCAATGCCACAATCCTGGAACCTTAAGTAATGCCACCAGGCCTCAAAAGTGACCTTGATCACTAGAAGCAATTCTCACTAGACTTTATATTTTGTTCTCTTGGTTTAAGATTTCTGGTGGAGGCATAACTAAGATAGAAGACTAAAGAAGACCCATCTGGGTAAGGGCAACACCTCCTACTACACTAAAATCATCAGCCTCCATGATGAATTATTGTGGGTGCCATTATGAAAAAAATAGGGCTGGGTGTGGAACTTTCTTTAGTTCCATGATAAATCTTTTGGTCTTAGATTACAATCCAAAAGGTGCTGTCACATATGATATCCCATATCCCACCTTCATGTCTTTGTACTGTTCTGTCCTCCATGCCTGGGACATACCCTCTCCATATCTGCAACAATACATCTCTGCATGTTAGAATTTCTTATTTCCTTCGAAATTCAGCTCAAGTGCCACATAAAACCTCTCCCAATCCTTACAGCTGCTAGTGTCTCTCTCCCCACATACACACCCAATTGCCTCATATTTATTTTGTATATATTCTATGTACTTACATAAGTGAGGGAGTCCCATCCCCCACCTCAATTAATATAATCACAGAAAGACCAGAATGTAATCAGTGTAAGGAAGGGAATTGCGTCCCCACCTCAATTGATGTAGTCACAGAATTAATCAAGCAAGCAACAGCACTGAATATAATTACAAAATGTAAATCAAGTGTTAAGAAATTTTCCTACAACACCACCACAATGTGTGAATAAGACTTTAATCAATTTGAGAGGATTATAGATCTTAGGCCATTGGAGAAAAGCAAATGACACCATACAGGAAATATCTTGTAATTGGTTGGGACAATCGGTTACACCCCTTGGACTTATATGTATATAAAAAAGTAAGTTTGTTCCCCAGTCCCCTTTCTAGTGGTAGAAAATTCTGGAGTTGAGTATTCTAGGTTTAAAAGTTGGAACCAAATGTGGAGGAAAAAACAGAGTACTGAAAGGAAATCTATCCAGGGGTCAGGGGTGGGAGGGGAACAAGGGGAGGAAATTTTCTCTCTTCCCACCTTCATTGACAATGTCATTAGAGAGAAAACCCAGCTGTGAGCAGAGATACACAGAAGGCAAACACATGCAGAATTTGAAATTCACACCAATGACATTACAAACTCTTGAAACACTGAATTAGATTATTAAGGATCCTTGAAGCTGGCTGAGAAACTTTTCTAGAGAGATACATTGACCTTCTAGAGGTGCATTCACATCTGGTGCCGGAAGATAGTGTGTGATAGGAATTCAACTAGTCCCTTGTCAAAATTATACTTTTCTCATTGTCAAATAAATTATTTCGTTAGAGACAAATCAGGAGTGTAAGGATTAAGTGGCCATGCTGTTTAGGTCTCTGGGAGTAGGTCAAGATATCATCCAGTTAGATGATAAAGATCGTGAGTTACAGAGAAGGTTTTGGTCTACATGGGTAGAGTGAATTTCCTCATTGAGAAGTTCCCTATATGAATTAATTGCAGGTCCTATACATAACATATATTGTATTATTATATTTTACACTGTGCTAAACATCACAGAACAATGAAAATTAAGTAGAACTGTTTATAAACATATCAATATTATACAGATTATAACTTTATTATATGGTTAAGAATTATATCTCACACTTCTTTGTATCCTCTGGAACGCTTTATCTTAGAACCTCAAACTTTGTAGGTGCACGCTAAGATTTTCTCCATTGGCAAAAAAAAAGTGCTAAAAGCATTGGGTCTTGTTACTTTTTTAAAATTTTTGTTTGTGATTTGTTTCCACCTCCCTACCATTAATACTTTTATTTATTCATTAATATATCAGTTTGACTTTTTTTTGGGGGGGGAGAATCATGTAAGCCTTTAGGGATACATTAAAATTAGTTTATATTGAGTTTCTATGTATAATAAAATTTTTCTGGAAATATCTATCACATTTATTATATAGTGTCCCTTTAAGCTCTGTCAACCAAGTGATGGAAATAGAATACTCTAGCCATTTCCATTTAGTATTTGATTATTTTTTTAAAGTTTTCTGCAGTTACCATAGTTAGTGCTATAATCACAAAAAACAATTTACCCCAAGGCCAATTTACACAGAGATTTTAAACTCAATGTAGTCTGGTTAGCATGTGTTTAATTTTGGCTTATGAAATAGCATTGCAAAAAAATAAAGTTATTGATATGGATGTGGCTAGTTCCATTGTTCAGTATAACGACCAGATTTAAGAGAACTAGAGCTGGCACCACAATAGCTAATGTGATGGGAACTCACTCTCTCTGTCATTTGCTTTTGCTCACTCTGATCATTCACACACATAGATCATAAGATTAATATTTATGCCTTGGTCACTTTCTCTGATACCAGTAATTAAAATAATACTCTAATTCATTTTGCACCCATCACTTCAATCTTTTAAAGCCTTTTTTTAAGTGAGGCTTTTGAAATTAGGAACCTAATCCCTGAGGTGTGGTGTTATTTTTTTCTCTAGCTGTCTTTGGAAATCTCGCTAAGAATGTTACCGTCAGCATCCACATCATTTTTTTTTAAAGAGTGTGTGTAAAGCCTCTTTTTGGTTCACTAAGAATAATGAATGAGATGAGGAAAAGGCCTTCAAAAAAATCTTAATAAGTGGAGTGCAGATTTATCACATTGGGAAAACACTTCACTATAACACAAGGATACATGTCTTTTGGTCAGTCTCATTCACAGGAAGCAAACTCCATTACTTGCTGTGAGCAAGAAAAAGGTTACCTGACCCATCGGGAGAGTATTAGCTTTTTTCTTCAGCTATGAAAAAATTGCTTTGCCACTTAGGTCAGCATCATGATGTAAATCTTAATGAAAGATTCTGAGATGTGAGAGTAAATCAAGCTCTTGGGCCACCTTGATGCTCTCTTAATCTATCTTCTTCTAGCTTTATTCCTAGGGTAGGGTTTAGGGAGAGCACAGCGCCGTGTGTCCTTCCATAGAGAGCAACACTGTCTCCAGCCATCTTAGCTCTTCCACTGTCTCAGGGCTAGGAAGGAATGAAATATTGATTGGAAAAATCTTGGCCAAATTCTTTCTCTACTGAAAAAAAAAAAGAAAAGGAAAAGAAAATTCCATAAAGTCCTTCTCTATTTCATTTGTAGGGTTTTAGGGAAGGCAACATTTTTTCTGCAAGAAGTAGAATCAAAGGGGAGATAATAAGATCAGAAATAAATACTTGGCAATAATGTAACTACCATCTTAAGGGCCATCTATATGTCATAAAACGAAGTGGAAATTTGACAGTTTTGCAGTTAGAGATCATTGTAGAGTGTCAATTCAAGTCCCAGGTTCAATTCCTAGCTCTGACACTAGCCATAGAACTATGACCAATAACTGCTGTACCAAAGCCTAGCAGCTACCGTGGAGGGAAATAAATTGACCCTGCTATAACTTGGTACAACCACCAACCTCTTCCTCCTTTATCCTTCTCCCCCACTTCCATTTTAATTGCACCAACCAAAATGGCTGTTTTACCTAGATCTTGAATTCTAGCTCCTTTATCAAAAATGTTCTGGACATAGGCCCTTACCAGACTTAGGACTCTTAAAGAATTTCACTGATTTTGCATTAATTCAGGGCCATAAGATCCCTGTTTTAACCCAAGGCCACTTCCACAGCAGAGGAAGCAATCCAATACAGTATATAGTCACCCATGACCATGACCAGCCTTTGCCAGTCAAAAGTAAACTACCGCCTCCCATAATGAAATGTGAAACAAATCATTTTGCTCTGAAAATATACTTTATTGAAAGTGAAAACAAAATGTTCACATAATTTAACCAAGAGAAATAAGTTCCTGAAAAACAAGTCATATTTTGTAAGTTTATTGTTCTATTTCTTTTGTTATCAAACCTTATCTTTATTGATAGTGGGGGTAAGAGAATTGATCAGTATTGCTTCCTACATGGATGAGGGGTCTATTTTGTATTTGTATGCATATGTGTGTATATGTACATCCAAATCTATAAAGCTAACTGTCAATGAAGGATGGCTTCATCTGTGTCTAGATAGATAGATAGATAGATAGATAGATAGATAGATAGATAGATAGATATGCACACATATACATATATACATATATCTGTGTGTATAGATATGTACAGATGTATCTATACATAGGAGTAGAATACAGTGTGAGAATCACATGCATGATGAGTTGATCTGAAGGGAAGTCAATTGACATGGCCTTTTCCAGAAGCAATAGTAATATTGATTTGATTATTGTGCCCTGAATAAGACCTAGAAAATGACAGGGGATATGGAGAAAGGGAGGTAGAGATGCACACATCAGCAGGGCAGATAGCAAGATAGCCCAAGCAGATGTCTGGATAGGATATGAAGTGTGATTTAGTAGTCTGGGGTCAGTTTAAAATAGTGTTTTAAATAAGATTACACTCCATCACCAACAAAGATGGTTTAGTGCTAGAGTGGGAATTCCAAAGCAAAATGATTTAACTTCCCAGAAACTGGGTAAAGAGATTCTGGGGGTCCAGTTTATAAGATACCAGTTCAGGTGAGGAGAATCGCAAGGATAGGGCTGATGGCAAGATGACCTGGGCATATAGTTGTAAGATAAAGCATGAAACAAGAAAAATATGAGGCTGAATACATTGTAGGAAAAATTGTAATTACCTTAACTACAAAGATGTCTAAATGGGAATGCTAAAAGTAAATTGTTATGCATCCCATGGTATTATTACAAAAATTAATCATGTGCTAAGACATAAGGGAATCACAAATAAATAGAACAACACAAAAATAATAATATATACTTTTCATACCATAATGAAATAAAATAGAAATTAACACCAAAAATAAGAGCAAAAGATTACAGAACTTAATGATGAACAGAACAAACTAATGCTGAATGATGAGTGGGTCAAAGAACAAATCAGAGAAATAATTTTGTTAAAGATATTTATAAAAATGAGACAATATATCAAAACTTATAAATAGTCCTCAGAGAAAAATTTCAACCTTGAAAAATTTATATTAACTAAATAGACAAATATAAAGGATCAATGAATTAAGCATATAATTAAAAAGACTAAAAAATAATCAAATTTACAACACTAAAACAAATACAAAAGGAAAATATCAAAAATTAGAGTAGAAATTGAATAATGTAAAAAGCAAAACATTATAGGTCTGGTGAGACTAAGAGTTGGCTCTTTTTGAAAAGATTAACAAACTCAATTAGCTATGAATAAAATGAGAGAGAAAATAAAGTTGCCAAAATAAAAAAAAGAAGATAAATTCATAGTAAAGAGGAAATGATGATAACTATCATAAACTACCATTCAATATGCATAAGGATACTATAATAAAATTCTTGCCAGGACACTACAGTAATGAATTCAGAAAGTAATTCACTATGGCCAGAATGGATTAATACCAGTAAAAGAATGGTTTAACATTAGGAAAACAATTGGCACCAGCTAATTATACAAACAAAATAAAAATAAATACATGATCATTTGGTAGATGCAGAGAAAGCCTTTGAGAAAAGACAGTTCCCACTCTTGTTTAAAAAAATATTAAAAAAGCAAAGGCATGAAAGGTTCTTTACTGTGGCTTACACCATATATCTAAATGCAAGAGCTAGAATTATTTGCAATGGAGAATCACTAGATGTGTTCTCACTATACATAGAAATAAAGGAAAGATGTCTTTTCCTCATTATTTTTAACAAGGGTTTTGGAAAATCTAGTTATAATAATAAAGCAAGAGATCAACACAAAGAATATAAATATTGACAAAGAGACAAAGTAAGTTAGCCCTATTTGCCAATGACGTGATTTGACATGATCAAAGAATCAATCAGGGAACTATTTCAGATAGATAATAGCTTCAGTAAGGTAGCAGGATATAAAATAAATCCACAAAATCACCAGCATTTCTATAAAATTGTAACAAAGACTAGGAAAAATAAGAAAATTTCACTTAGAATTACTACAAAATGCATCAAATATCTGGTACTTATCCTACGAGTCATTTATGTGAACATAACTAGTGGAGGATAGAAGGGCCTGGTGGACACAACTGAATGACTGAACAACACAAAACACTTTTTTTTTTTCATACAAAACACTCTTTACAGAAACAGAGGAAGATGGGAAAGTAGAAAGTTTTTTGGTGCAAAGCTAGGCTTTGCTAATATAATAAAAATGATGTTATTATCTAAATTAATTTATTGTTTTTGTGCTTTACTTATTAAATTGCCAAGGATTATAGAACGAGTCAAAATAATTTTTAAAATGCATTAGGAAAAACAAAACATCAAGAGTGCAAAAGTAGATGATAAGAAAAAGGCAAAAGGAAGGGAACATAATGTAATAGACCTCAAACTATAGTATAAAGCAATTGTCAACAAATCTAGTGATGATTTTGTTTAAGAATAGATAATTAGACTAGGTGACCAAGAATCAGAATCTAATTTGAAGGCTCAACATTCAATAAAGCCATGGAAAATACTACTTGGGAAAGGACTCACTATTTGATAAGATCTTTTAGGAAGCTAGCTACTTGAGATTATGCAAGAAAAGTTTTATTAACCTACACATACCCTTTGACCTGATGATTCCATTACTGCATATACCTCAAGGAAACTACAGGAAAAAATTTCTCACAACAGCACTTTTTTTGGTTGTTTTTTTTTTTTGGTTCAAAGAATTAGATCCGAAGTTTATGCCTATTGATAGGTGAGTAGCTAAAAAAGCTATGGTATATTAATATAATGAGATATTACCGTGCATTCGGAAATGATGAATATAAGGAATTCAGAGAAGCATGGGAATTGACAAAGAGAAAAATAAGCAGAACCAAAAGAATAATATGTGTAATAATGTTCGTGTATGAGATAGGTGAAGAACTCACAGTCTGGGTATGTACTGATAGGTAACTGTTAGCTCGATTAGCTGAAGCCTGGTGGCCTCAGTCATGTGATATTAGATAAGGACTTGACTGCATACCATTGTCCTAAAAAGGAATTGGAATATATGTGGCCAGAAGAACTATACCATTACCTCAGCCACCGCATTCCATTGTCCGAATAAGGAAAGAAAACTTTATTTAGCCAATCACAATGTATAGAAGGTGGAATTTTCAGGGTTCTTTGTCTAAAATGCATAAAAACTGCACGCGCGCTCAGAGGAGCGGCCCTCCTGCTATGAGCATTTCTGTTGTTCTTTCAGCTCGCAGTGGGACTGCCCGCTTCTCATGAGATTCTAATAAATTTTCTGCATCCTACTTGGAGCGACTCCTGAGTAGTCAATTTGGGTAGGGGTCTTCGCTCTCCCACACATTAGGATCATAAATGTAGAGCTACAAGGTACCCTCCCAATCATCGAATCTACCGCCTTCATTTGACAAATGAGGCAGCTGAAGCCCAAAGTAAACCATGTAGCTAAGGAGCAAAGACTGAATTCAAACCTAAGTCCTTCGTGTCCAAATCCAGCATTCTTCCTCCTATATCATGTTTCTGCCTGACTACCACCATGTCAATGAAAAAAATCTCTAAAAGGAAGTGAAATTCTGAGTAACTGAAAAAAAAAATCCATGATGATCACAGAGAGCACAGAATAAAACATAGCTTCATTCTCATAACAGAGTATGGGAGACCTCTAGAGCAGAGTGTTGTATACATTGTCAGATGCAGTCACTATTTCAGGTATTTTTGCTTAATTGTTTTTCTGTGTTATAAGCAAGTATTCAATCTGGAATGGAGTTCATAGGCTACTCTTTTCCCAGAGATGACTGTGAAGGAAATACAAAAGACATCAATAAAATGTATTTTTATATAGACTATCCCATTTTTATAACACCTATCAAAATGATGCCTAAAGATTATGCACAGCTAAAAGGGTTTCAAATGGAACATCTTTATAACCTTTTGCTTTCCTTTAAGAGAACAAATATAAGAGAGAAATATGTCAAGTCAGCATCCTTTTAATTCAGTATATTACACTATCCCACATTGACTGTCAATAACAATAAATCTCAAGAACTGAAGTGCTCCTGAAAAGTAGATACTTAGTCTAAAAGGCAGGACCCAGAATGACAGAGGAAGAAAATGAACAAGTTTTGGAGATCAATTCTACACAAGAATCTGACCTGCAAATTGCTTGAAGAACTTCTGGTTGCTGGTCCATGTGCAGACTCTGTAATTGTCTCCAATAGACTGATAAATACCATGGTCCTGAGCAAATGCCAAATTTTAACTCTCAAATGGATTCCATGCATGTACAAATAAAAGTGCTATGAAGTCACTGCTTTTGGGGGGGGGGGGGAGTATTCAGGATTAAGTGACAAGTTCCCTCAAATGAATTGCTCTTCACAAAACCTCTCTAAGAGAATTGTTACAATCCCCACTTTTTGAAGGAAGAATCTGAACCATGAATTTCAATCAATTAATAAACATTTACTAAGCACCCACTTTGTGCCAGCCCCTGTGCTAAATGCTGGGAGTACAAGAGGGAAAACACAGTCCCTGTCTTCAAGGAGCTTACAATCTAATGGGAGAGACAACATGCAAATAAATATATACAAAGCAAGATATATACAGGATAAATAGGAAATAATGAAAAGAGGAAAGCACTGGAATTCAGAGGGGTTAGGGATTTATCAAAGTCTGCCCAAGGACACATAGGAAAGAAGTAGTTCTTTAGAATTTACAATGCCATAAGCCTAAAAGTGCTTAAAATGTAACTGGAAGGAAAAATTGATAGAAAGGAAATAGAAATATAAAAGATCTCTTGTTCTATAATACCTTTCTCTTTATCAGTGATAGTGGGACCACCCTCACGGGACACACGTCTCAGAAAGAGTAACTGAACCAGATCAAGTACATACAGAGAAGGAAAATTTAGGAAATGACATAATCTTGAAGGTTTTAGAAAATTGATTCTCAAGATGAAAAGAGAAAAATATCACATAATTGGAAAAAATCACAGATATTAAATAAAAAAGAAAATCAAGAGTATATTAATCACTGTAGACTCACAAAACTATTTTCTTACTATGCAAAATCCTTATAATTTTTAAACAAACAGACATATTGACGTGCTGTTGAGGGAGCTGAGAATTAGGCAGAAAAAAGTTGCTAAATAGTCCATATTCTATGACTCAAATATACCACTGCTAGGTCTCCACCCCAAAGAGATAAAAGAAGGAGGAAAAGGTCTTTAGGCTAAAAAAATGTTTATAGAAGCTCTTTTTGTGGCAGAAAAAAATTGGAAACTATATAGATACTTATCAACTGGAGAATGGCTGAATTAACAGTGGTATATGAATATAAGAAATGAAAAAAAAGTTTCAGAGAGATGTGATAAAACGTGTATGGCCTAATGCAGAGTAAAACGAACATAGTGGAAAGAATTTATTCTGTGACATCAACATTATAAAAATGAACAATTGTGTCTTACACTTTATCAACTAAATGATTAACCATAATTCGTTTCAGAGGACAGATAAAGAAGAATGCCACCCACCTCATGATAGGGATGATGAACTGATATACAGAAAAAGAAATGTGTTTTTGGAAGGAATCAATGTGGGAATATAGTTTACTTGACTGTGTTTATGTGACATGGGAGTCTTACATTCTTTTTCAGTTCGGTAGCAGGGAGGGAAAATGCTCAATGATTTAAATGATAAATTCAAATGATTTAAAAAAAGAATTAAAAATATCCTTATGAGAGTGGTTTACACATTTGATGAGGGCACACTTGATGAAAATATTTAAAGGGAACAGGCAGCCTTTTGAAAGTTATATTCTAAAGCAGAATACATTTACAGTCACACAATTAACTGAAACATTCAGAAATGAAAGATCCTGCCATGTTGAATGCATTGAACATTTGAAAAGCATTTGATTCAATAGAGTTTCTTCTAACAAGCTATGTCAATGTATATGTTAAGATTATAGAAGATATCTTAATAGATGAAACAACAGAGAGAACTTTGTTCAATGAACTTCTAGTTGTTAGTGAAGCATAAAACATGGAGATAGATGCTTGCCAAAAGGGCTTGCCATTCTTGTGAAGAATGGCCACTACAGAGTCCAAATGGAAGAATATCTGATGAATGGTAAGGTCCTTCAGATGCTTGTGTTTTTGGATACTGAATGTATCAATTCCCAGAATGTCATAGAGCCATCTACATGAGATTTACGTGCAAAGAATTGGCCTAACAGTACACACATGAAAAAAACAAATGTTTGAAGAATATTTATTGCCCATAGTATGACATGTAGTGAAACAGACAGCCCAATAGCCTGGTCTATTGATATGTCTATCTTGGAAAGACTCTAAAGATGGACATAAGAAATGGCATAAAATTTTTTCTAAGAGATATATGTCTGGAAAAGGAGATGGGCTGGACATGAAACAGGCATGTGATACAACAAATAGCCTGTATGCTGCATTAATGTTGATATAATGTTTAAGAAACACACACACACACACAAGTAGAAAGTACCCAGAACACTGAATAGATTATCCCTTATGAAGGCTATATGGGACAACATGTAAAAAAAAAAAAAGGCTTATAGACCAAGGAAGTGGAGATGGCTTGTGGTCTGCACAATTAGAAACAGGGAGGGAGACCCATATCAATCAGTCAAATTCCATCTTCCTCATGAAGTTTTTCCTCATCCCCTTTAAGGCTAGTGCTTTCTCTTTATTATTTCTGATTTATCCTGTAAATGCCTTGTTTTATGGAGTTTTTTTGTATTTTCTCCCCGCCCCCCCATTAAACTATGAGCTCCTTGAGAGTAGAAACTGTCTTTTGCCTTTCACTTAGCACAGTATCTGCCACCTAGTAGATGTTTAATAAATGCTTATTGATTGATTGATCAAAAGGGCCATTGAAGTATCAGTTATTCATCTGATCCTCACAACAAGCTTCTGAGTTAGGTAGATAAATTATTATTATTATACCCATTTTAAAGATGTGGGAACTGTAGTTCTGAGAGGCTGACATTCTCCAGGTCACATAGACAGTAGAGAGCAGAAATAAATGAATAAATAAACAGATAAATGAATGAATGAATGAATGAAAACATGTTATATATATATATATATATATATATATATATAATATAAACACACACATACACATATATGTCTAATATGCAAGAAGATATTATATCTGGTGTGCTAAGAAACTAAAACACAGAGAAGTCATGAAGTTTTATAAGCCTAATTATAATTTTGGTGGGCCTAGTGATTTTCCTAAGCTATTTGTAAGGCTGAGTTGAAAGAATTAATGGAGAGGAAGTTCCTGCTCAACAAGTGGATTGACTGAATTAGAAATGTTTTCCTGCTCTGTCATCTGTGATTTTATAATTCAAGGAAATATTTTAAAATGCATGTTTGAATTACTATATTCAGATCTCAGGTCTCTGTAATACTCAGTAAAAGAGTGGAAACTTTGCTTGGCTTTGTCCCTTTTTGATATCTAATTAAACCTGATTTAGTGGGGAATTTATCAGTATGCCTTTTGCCTCATATTTCATTTATGGATATGGACAACCACCCATTTTTACCATGTACCGTATGTTGAAAGATCAAATACATCAGCATAATTTAAATAAATCCTGAGCCCTATAAATTCCCACTGGATGCAGGACCACAAATGGAAACAAGAACAAGGGCATACTCAATGACATTAAAACGCAACTAATTTAAAACACAAAGGAAATACATTTCTATGAAGTGTCTAATAAATCTGAGGAACTCACTTTCACAAGATTCCAATGAGTCAAGCAGCTCAGTGAAATTCAGGAAAGAATTACATAGTCCCAGCAGAGGAACAGATAGGATATTTGTGGTTGTGAAGGTACCAGGAATATCAGTCTGTGGGCTTCAGATGAATCAGAAAAGACTCCATCTTACTTTTCTGTTTAATAAACCAGCCAACCAAGAATGTGCCTTTACCTTGAGAACATACTGTGAGGGCCAAACAAACTTGCAGGATTCGAATTTTTACTTCCTAAGTTCTTTTCCTTGGCTGTTGGATATTGTTTCACGGTGATATGTGTAGGGATAATTATGGGACCTGTGATCTCATTGACATAGGGAACTCCTGGGTGAGGAAACCACTGTGAGTGGGTTCAGCACCTACTCTGAAACTTAGAGTTGTATAGAATTGCTGGGAGATCTTAGAGATGCTGTAATGTTAGACTTCACACAAGATGACTATGAATATATTTGCCTTTTGGTCAATAGCAAATAGGTCCATTGAACCTAAGCATTAGATGAATTGTAGAAGTAAGTAAGTTCCTCAAGAATCATAAAACATGAGCAAATATAAAAAGTGATGTAACTATTGCCAAACTATTGTCTCTTTAGGTTTGATGATATATCTGGAGATCATCACTTTGATGAAACAAGATATCATGGTAACTATTTTATGATGAAGATAGGAACTCTCAAGGACATTAGTGTGAGGACCTTTCTTCTTGCTCTTCTGAACTTTTCCCACCTCCTTATGTCTCTACCACCATGACCACCACCAAAAGTTCTAGGCTTTATAGGAGGAAAAGAATACAAGAGAGCAAAAAGAGGGAAGGAACCCTTTACCTATTATTCCTCCTAAATCAGGCAGAACCAAAATTGGGACTATGTAGCTCCCTCCATCTTATTTTATTTTAACCATTCAAGTTCATTTCAATTCAACAAACATTTGTTAAAAGCCTTTGATGGTCAAGGTACTCTACTAGGCTCTGGGTATACAGTAACCAGCCATTCTTCCCTCAAGGAATATGCATTCTTTTAGGGAATGGGAAGCAACATGTACACATCTAAGTTAATATAGATGTGTGTGGGTGAAAGATAATGCAAAGAAATTGGGAGGGGGGAAGAGGCAGAGAGGGAGGGAGGAAGAAGGAAGGGAGGAAGATGGGGGAGACAGAGGGGAGAGGGGGGAGTAAGAGAGGAAAAGAGGGGGAGGGAGACAAGAGAGAGAGAGGGAGGAGGGAGGGGAAAGAGAAAGAGAGAAAGGGAGAGAGAGCAATAATTAGGGGATCACAAACAATCTGCTGTAAGAGTTGGCATGTAGATTGTGCTTTGAATGAAACTAGGCATTCCACAAGTTGGAGGTGAAGAGGGTGGACATTCTACCATGTTAACCTGTATTCAGTTCCTATATTTCCCTTCCCGTCTCTACAGCTTAGAAACTATAAGAATCAGAACATAACATCCTTCGGGCTTCTTTTGTTTTAGTACAATCCCAGTTTCAAGTTCTTTCGCTGACTAAATTTGCTTCTCAAAGAACCAAACCTTTACTCTTTTCTGACAATATCAAAGAAAACTTAAACATAAAAAAATCCATTTAGGCAACAAAACAGTTTTCTTCACATAGCCAGTTAGAACTAGCCAAAAGAAATCCTGGTACTCTGCTACTCCATCACCTCTAATGCTACAGAACATATCAAAGCAGCGTATCACCAAAAATAATGGGAACAAAGAAGACAAGCAGACAAGCAGCAATCAGCACTCCCATTTTAATACACTTCATGTAACCAAGATGCTAAAGGCTTGTGAGCCAAGATTATCAAAAGGGCAGTCTATCCACACAATTGGTATCACTGGCCTTTTCAGGCACATCCTTAATCAAGCCTTGTAGATACTTACTTTGATACTTTGAAGAATTCTATACGTGTACTCATCCATCAGCTCACATTGCCTCCCCAACATTATCTGATCCTATGTAATTCTCACTCATTTTTATCATATTTTATAGAGAATCTAACAAATGATCTTTTGAAGTATTGTCTCAGGTCTGCCAACATACCAAGTGAGCAGTCCATCTATTGTCTCAGTTTTGAAATACAGCCAATTCATCCCCTTTTCCAATTATATATATATCTTCAGTACTCTACTTCTTACATGCAAATCATTATTTATAATATATACACATGCTCTAGGCTACTTACTTGTGCCCTGAGCCTTTTTTGTTACCCTTTAGTTGTTTGATGGATTAATTTGATAGGCTCTCCATCCAGCTGAATGTTTTAATGTGGTCAATATGCATTTGTCATCCACTTTGGGTTTTTTAAACATGGATGGTTAAACCAATCTCTTTCACATTTCTGTGTAGTTTCCAAAGGAGACTTTGTAGTGTTTCATAGGAGCATTTGGAGAAACTCAATGTCAATCTTTTTGACATTTTCCATTACACAGTCAAACACTTATGATAAGCATATTTTCCTAACATGTCCATTTTTGCCACTTTATAGCACTACTTAGTAGACCCAATAGGTGAATGATCTTTTATTAATAACACTGGAAAATCCTACTTACCTGTTAATGTTTTCTGTATTCCTCTAATATTTACCATTGTCACCCTTACAATTTCTGCTTCTTACAGGTACTTTAAAAAAGTATATTCCTAGACCCCAATACAAGGATTTCTCATGAATTCCCATGAAAGCTTAAATATGGAGTAATAAAATTAAACATAAAAGGCAGACAAAAGGGAAGGTGATAACAAAATAAGTTTAAACAGGATGCCTGCTATAGTGCTCCAATAAAGATAAGGCAAAAGTCTGTGGGAAAAGAGAAAGAAGAGTCAGGAAATAGGCCCCATTTAAAGATCTGAATTCGAGATTCACGGGAAGTTTGAATAAAGAAAGAAAATAGGGAAGATGAAGGAAAATAATAAAATGGAAGAAATACACTGTTGTTTTAAACATAGTGTTATTCACAAATTAAGTACTTTGGAATTTTTCAGAGTGATTGGTGAACAATTAAAATGATTTCCTGATATCTTATCATTATAATGGCATGCATGATTTTGTATTAATTAACTCTGAGAGACAACAAGGTACATTGGAAATAATGTACTTCAATTTGGGAGCCCTGGGTTGAATTTCAGCTTTGGCACATAGTAATTGTGTGACATTGGTCCCTCAGACTCTCTGAACCTCAGATTTCTCACCAGTAAAATGGGAATGACAATAAATAACCATATTTGCACTACCTGTCTCAGAAAGTCGTGAGAGAGAAAAATTCTTTATAAACATTAAATCACTACATACATCTGAGCAATAATTATTATTGTTTGTAAATGCTGCCATTTTGGCCAAATTGTTAGCTTCCATTCCTTTTGCCTTGGAATGTTTTCAGGGAAAAACATTCAGATCAGTCCATGAGAGAACAGACTAGTCACACATCTCAAACACAGATGATACATTATGTGTGTGCACTGATCAGAATATTCAATTCTACCTGAATAAACACAATTACAATGCTAAAATTTTCATATTTTTCTGGGTCTCTAACTATTCCATCAATGCCTTGGGATTATCTACTTATTTCAAGTCTAATTGGGATATCCTATGAAATCTAATGGTTTGTTCTTTATTTATAGCTGTATCCTCGCATTTATGTAAATGGAGAGCAAATCTTGCAGCCTCCTTTAAAAAATAAATAAATAAAATATCTGATTGAACCTACAAAACAGCAATCACAGACATTTTAATGCATTCTTCCTTGGGAAAAAAAATAACAACAACTAGGAACAATAATCACAGGCAAAACTTTGCAACACCAATTGCCTTGAAAAGAAAACAAATATTTCTCACACACACAAGAAAAAATACTGTCCATTCCTGTCAGCCTTTTCAACCCCTTTTGTGTTCCAAGAAATTGCCAGTAATGAAAACAGGGCAGAGCCAATCAAATGGTTGTGTATACTAGTGCACTGTGAGAGTTGAAAGCTCTGCATTTAAAATAAGCTTTATGCATAATTCATAGGCTATGCATGTTTATGTAAATTACCAAAGACGGAAGCGTATACTAAACTAGAGGCTGAGGTATAGTGACAATGTTATAATAATACACTGGTGGACCTGCATCTCGACAATTCAATATGCCCACCTTATACCATCCTTGAAAATTACCCTATACAACATTTCACATAGGAAACCCAATGTAACTTTGAGACTTGTAAAATATGATCTATTTCTTAAGGAATTTTCAGAGAAAACATGATATTAAATATTTAGCATTCTTAACCACATGTAATTTAGATAGCCTGAGAATGAAGATATGTACACATACTACCTACTATTGATAGGGTTTTTATATGAGTTAGGAAGACAGGCAAGTTTACTACTGTAGTAACAACCCAGAAATTTAATTTAAAGACAAGAGGGTATGTAATGCTTGGGGGTTTCCCACAAGTAGAGGAGAAAAACCTTTCCTCCTTTGGCAGGAAAACCAGAGAACTTGGAAGACAAGCCAGCACCTGGAAGACAAGCTCCCATATAACATGAGTAGCTGGAATGGTTCCTGGGCTGGTAATATTCAGCGCAGAGACATTGATGGGGTTAAAGCATTCTACTGAATCAGTTATTGTGGGCTGCGAAATGAGAGGAGGCTCATTTGCATGAGCCCTCCACCTCCTGGTCAGCTCTCTAGATGTTGGCAGCTTAGCACCAGCGCTCAGCGAGCAGCTAAATAAATAAATAAATAAATGAGCGCTTCCAAAGACAACATTTTCTCTGAATTAAGTCCAATGCACCTGAAATTCATTGCTCAGTTATCTTTTAAATTGTTATAAATATAGTAGGCATTTTAAAGTCACTTCTGTTTATTCCCTTCCTAATGTACTGTGTGAACCATTTTTCACATGTGTTAATGTACTATATGCAAATGGTGTTTAATGTGTTTTATACAAAGAATGCATTTACAAATCATTCTGTATACTGTAGAGAGCAGTCTCCACTTGTTCTGCATGTTGAGCTGAAAAGGAGAGGTATATCGCTACATTTGTAAACTGGGAGAAAATTCAAATGGCATAGGGAAAGACCATATTGCTGTAATAGAAAATCACCATGTTTCTAATTGCTAGTACCTTTTTTATCTATTTATGCAATCCAGAAAACCTGGTTCTTTAAGTCCCCTCCTCCAGTATTTTAAGCACTTACCACTTGGAGACAATTATCTCTTTCTTCCATTATGTTTGCTTAAGTCCACGCTTATTGTTCCTCTTGCCTATCACAAGAAAATCAAAGCTCAAGAAAAGCAAACATTTTGGGGTGAAGCAGAAAATGAATTTAAATGTTTGGGTTACATTTAATAGTACTGTAACTGAGAGAATTCCCTGATACCTGATACTTACCATGGTACATTTTGTTCTAGGAATTTTTTAAAAAAATCTCTCCAACAATTTGGAAGGCAATATTTATCTTGTTTTAAATAGTCCTGACATATTGTAAGGCATGTGAAGGTACTAGGTGATATTATGTGAGATATTTATAAAATAAAACTCTAGTGTACAGTATAAGGGTATTTGTAGATAGACTTACACACAAAAAAAAATCAGTTACTAATTTCTTTTAATAAAAATACTCAGTAAATGATAGGGAGGGAATCTGTTTTTAATTATTTGATTTTAATTATGGAAGGAGAGGGAAACAGCACATGGAGTATGCCCAACACAAATAGAATGTGTTTACAATGTTAATTTAAAGAAATCTTTCCCTAAATGCTTATTATTACCATCCCATGGATGGAAATGGAATGACTGGCAAAACATGCTGGCAATTACTCTCTGAATGGTGCTTCACCCTGGCATGAAGCTTCCATTGATTTGCATATGGCATTGTTGTGAATGATGCCTGTGACATGCAGATCATCATGTATGCAGGGAATTCACACTGCCAACTGTCCCTCTTCATACAAACACACACTGCCACTTAGGGATCAAGGAGAGTGTTGCTACTGTGATGCTTGGTTCTAAAAGCAAGATAACACTGGCCATGTGTAAATGCCCACTCAAAAGTGAATCCCAAACATTCAGAAGTTTTTCCTTATTAGGTGAATTAAAAGAATTTAATTTCCTCATCAACTCATTATGAGAAAACATTTGTCACACTTTTTTGTCTCCTTGTCCAACAGAGGGAAGCACAGAATAAAAATTTAGAGAAGCTTTCTCAGTGTGTTTAGTAAACAATCTAGATATGCTCTTCATTTTCTAGGTAGTGAAGAATAGATATCTTCTGAAACTTAGAGCAGATGACATAAAAAATCCAGAAATGTCGATATCATCCATTCAGCATTAACCTCCAGTTCTACCAGGTTAGAAGCAGGAGGTTCGCATTTGGGAGCGTTTCCTTAAAAAAAAAACCTAAAGGAATTAGTTGGTGATTCATGTTGATAAATGTAAAAATAAGTGAAGCATCTTTTGCCTAATAATCAAAAAACAGAGGGAAAAGTTGTTTGTTTGTTTTTTCCTTTGAACGGCTTCCATTCTCCATACCATACCAAATGATTAGAAACTGCCAAATTTCACTGTACTTTTCCAATCAGAAAAATGAGGGAAGTGTTTATAAAACTTTTGCTCCATATATTTCAGCAAAATAATTATTGTTTTCAGCATAATGAAAGATTAACAATATTCCTTAGCTCTCTAAAAAAAGACCCTTCTTTTCCAAGAATAGTTTTTTTAAGAGTTGAGGGGAACCAAAATTGTTCCATCTCAGTTAGAGTAAGAGATCATTCTGCCAAAAATAAATAAGAAGTGGCACAAAAACATGGAAGAGAATTTGTATCTGCCTTGTGGGGATATCTGTAGAGTAAACATTCTAGGCATTATATGCTGGTACTTGAATATTGGGGTATAGACAACAGGTGTGCACTGGAGTATAATTTATAAAGTATACTTATAACACAATGTTTCTATATTGGTAACCACTTATTACCCTTAGTGTCCTCTAATTTTCACAAGTCTTCAGTACGCATCTCATTTTCTATTTGGTGGAGAAGCTGAGTGATAGCATGTGGATGATAAAGAGACAAATCAGTCAATTGTGGACAGGGCTGTCCTGATAGGACTGAAATTAAGTATGCTCTTGGTTGTGTAATAATTTCCAGCTGTGTTCTAGCTTAAGAATACGTCCCATGACAATCCTAGCTTAACTCAGTCTCACATTTTATGCAGGTAGTATTTTGCAGATAACAATGGCTGGGAGGTGGATTGTTAACAACTAGGGGAAGGTGGGGGGGGGAGATACAGAGTAACCTCAGTAAATAGTAGAAATAGTCGCTTAAAAATAGCATTACTTCACTAGAAAAAGACACCCCAAAATATCAGCTAGAAATACTGGCTAGGAAGAAGTCTGGTAAGAGAAGGGGAGAGGGAAGAACAAACAAACCCTGGGAGTCATCATGGACTACAAGCTGAATGTCAGGAAGGATTGTAGGGCTGTTATTTAGAAAGCTAATATGATGCTGGGATGTATTAACAGTGGCATGAGACAAAAGATCTGCCATATATGGCTTTAGTTGTGACCATTTAAGAAAGTCAAGCTCTCTCTCAAAACTAATCTCCTGATTCTGTGCAGGAAACAAAAAACCCCCAAAACACACAAAAAAGGGCAGAAAATAAAGTGTCCATAAACACCTCATCCTTTTTAGAGATAAAGCACTTTTGCAGACAATAAAATAGCACCTTATACAATGATAGTTTCAGATTAATAGGGCCCTTATTTTACAAGCGATCCATTCCTGGGTCCAAATTATGACATTCAAACTACATTGTTCCTTCTGGGGGAAAATAAAACACAATACTTAAGGTATCATGATTGGAAACATACTAAAAATAAAGCAGTTGAAATAAGTTAATGCCAGTCCTTTTTCATTTCCTCCATCAGCTTCAAACATCATCCAAAGGGACAAGCTGTTTGGATGGATTTACTCTTAAAGGTGCTGTTACAGGTTATATATGATAATATTACACATACACACACTCACATAAAAGAACAAAAATAAAGAGAAGTATAATATAGCTAGTATAATATCCCTTAATATCTATATGTGCATACATATATATGTATATATAAAATAATATGATACCTAAAAATATATAAATATTATACAAATAAACACACAAATACCTTTTTTTTAAACTAAGTCTCCCTATCTTACCCAGGCTGGAAAGGGCAGTGGCCATTTATGGACCCCATGTCACTGTTAATCAGAACTGAAGTTCTGACCTACTTTTTTTCTGATCTGGGCCAGTTCTTCCCTCTGGAGACAGCCCAGTAGCTCCCACTCTCGAGGGCTCATCATATAAGTGTGGACACCCAATCAGCTCTAACACTATTGCAACTCTGAACTCTCAAACTCAAGTGATCCTCTGGCCTCAGCCTCCCCAGGAGCAGAGATTATAGGTGTGTGCTACTATATCTGACCCTTCATTTTTAAAAACTCAGAGATCAGACAGAAAGTTTCCCCAAAAGTTTTGCTCTTGGCTTATTTTATGTTGTTTTTACTTAAGCGTCAAACATGCTAAAATTGTTACTAGGCTGGAGTAGAAAGTACTTAAGTATGGCTACCCCAATAGGCACTAGAAGCAGACCCACAGAAATCCTGACCTACCCTTTTTGCTTTAATGGCCACCTTTAGGTTACAAATGGGGAGTTCAGGAACTCTAGCAACCAAAGGGGGATTAGGAAGAGGAAAAACTAAAGAAAAGAAGAGGAGGAGGAGGAAGGAGAGGGAAGAAGAAGAGGAGGAGGAGGAAAAGAATAAGAAGAAAAAGAACGACATAAGAAGGAAGAGGAAGAAGGAGGAGAAGAAGAAGAAGAAGAAGAAGAAGAAGAAGAAGAAGAAGAAGAAGAAGAAGAAGAAGAAGAGAGGAGGAGAGGAGGAGGAAGGAGAGAGGAGAGGAGGAGGAGGAGAAAGAAGAAGAAGAAGAAGAAGAAATTCAACCCTTTGTGACCCCATTTGGGGTTTTCTTGGCAAAGATACTGGAGTGGTTTGCCATTTCCTTCTCTAGCTCATTTTACAGATGAAGAAACTGAGTCAAAAAGGGTTAAGTGACTTGCACAGGGTCACACACTAGTAAGTATCTGAGGTCAGATTTTAACTCAAGAAGATGAGTCTTCCTGATTCCAAGCCCAGTGCTCTATCCACTGTACCATGTAGCTGCACTATTTTGTTCTTTACCTATAGAAAATAGATTTTAGACAGTTATTCATCATTTGAAAACGATGTTTTGGGGATATATGTAAAATCTAAAAATAGTTTCAGACTATGAAAATAATACTCCAAAGTAAGAAAGTGTTGGACGTTTAACTTAATCTTAAATATAATTTGACTTCACTTTTAAATTGTTTTCTGCCTTCATTCAGAAATAAACAATGCATGAATCCATTAATGAATGATGAATGAATGAATGAATTAAAAAGCATTTATTAAATACTTACTATGTGCAAAGCACTGGGGATACAAATAGAAAGGCAAAACACTCTTAAGAAGCTCACAGTCTAATAGAGGGAGATAGCACATGTAGGAAGTTTCAGCTAGAAAGGTCCAGTACTGGTCTTTAGGTTGCAGCAACAAAGCTGTTAGTAATGTTTCTTCTTTAGTGTAATTTCCATTAATAAGACCATATCTATTTCTTATGTTGAATCATTGATTATGCCAAGAACTTTGGTGGTAAGAGCTTTCTTTTCTGGGTCTTTAATACCTGTAGCTATGGAAGGGGCAAAAGTGTCTGCAGCACCTGCAGAGGCAAGTTTCACTTGGGTTGCTTTCCTGGGTTGCTGGTCTGGGGGATGCTACTATTCCTGGGTCTTGGACTTACCTTCTTGTGGGAGGTTTTTGGTGGTGATAGTATTCTGCTCAGTCACACCTGTAGCCTACCTGTATTCTTTTCCACATCTGTTCTGCAGTCATTTTAAAATTCATTACAGAAAAAAATGCACAAGTATCAATATGGGGAAATGAAGAGTTAAGTTTTTAAACAGCCACTGATGTACCCTCTAAAGCAATTATTCCTTCTGTCACCAAGAGATAAATGTACTACCATAAGACATTACAAATGTGCTCTTCTAGACTCTAATACAAATTATTGTCAGACCACACCACTTAAAACCTTCCTTTCCTTTCCTCTTGTTTAGTAAAGCACATTAAAAAAAATTTAATATACAGAGGAAATATCAAGCCCAGAAGGTTCTGAGTACACTTTATGGATTTTTAAAATATCAACTGCTTTTGAACAACACTGAGGTACTAGTCAATACTGCTGCAAGGAAATTTCTGAACCAATTAGGTGGGGAAAGGAGGCAGTCATCTGTTGGGGGTCACAGGTGCAGACTATACAGGACTGATAAAAGGAAAAAATCCTGAGGTGACTTTTTCACCACCAAACAAGTTTCACAAAAAAAAAAGAAAAGAAAAGAAAAGAAAGGAGGGAAAAATTTAAATTGCAGAGAGCTAGTTCTGAATTTACCTCAATGAGAGACAGTGCCTAAGTTGGAGGCAACCAGAGCACACCCAAGGGTCAAGAAATCTTTACACATTGCTCCAAAATAGTAAGTCATAAGTATTTGCTGTATCAAGTGTACAGCAGTCATGTATGTATGCATGCATGCATGCATGTGTGTGTATATGTATACACACACACGTGAGTCTGTATTTGTGCCAGACTTACGATTCCATTGGTATTAGAGAACCTCTAGTAAGAGAATCCACTACCAGTCTATATCAGCATCTGATCGGCATTGGAAGGCCTTGGAGAGTTGACTTGTCCAGAGTCACACAGTCCCATTAAAGAGATAGGACTTGATCCTAGGTCTTCCTGACTTGAGGACAGCTCACAATCTACTAAACCATGGTGACTCTCCTATATATCTACATATACAAATACATATAAAGTTTTAATTAAATATGCTTTAACCCATTTTCTCTCAGTAAATCACCAAAGTTCTATTTCCATTTCTCTCCACTCTCTCTTTGACTTTTGATTAACAACTACTTTTTGTCTCTACCTCTCCATTTGTAAAATACTTTAATAATTAATTGATATGAGTTCCAATGAATATATCAATGAAAAAAATTGTTAAGTGTTTCCTATGTGCAAAGGACAATTCACATACTAGGTGCATACATCATCTATGTAGGTAATCTCCCCAGTGATGCAGATCACAACTGTTGTGTGCAACTCCATGTCTTCCCATAAATCCTCCATAGTCCATCAACATTCGGTTTCTCTGTATAGGCACCTGAGCAGTATGATATGTAACGTATACATTGACCATTTTTCATTTTCTCTACTTGACAAGTCTCCCTCCAACCATCTCATATATGAACTCTTATACATACTTTGATCACATGAAACAACCTTCTTTTTTTCCCTTTAAATATAAATTTATTTATTTTTAGTTTTCAACATTCATTTCCACAAGTTTTTGAGTTCCAAATTTTCACCCCATCGCCCCCCTGCCCTCACCCCAAGATGGCATGCATTCTGAATATCCCTTCCCCTAGTCTGTCCTCTCTTCTATCTCTCTCCCCATCTCTTATCCCCTTCCCCTTCTATTTTCCTGTAGGGCAGGATAGACTTCTGTACCCCATTTCCCATATTTCTTATTTCCCAGTAGCATGTGAAAACATTTTTTTAAACGTATGTTTTTAAAACTTTAGGTTTCAAATTTTCTCTCTTCCTCCCTCCCCACCCACCCTCATTGAAAAGGCAAGCAACTCAATATAGGTTGTACATGTGCAGTTATGCAAAACACTTCCATAGTAGACATGTTGTGAAAAACTAACTCTATTTCCCTTAATCCTATCCTGCTCTCCCATTTATTCTATTCTTTCTTTTGACCCTGTCCCTTCTCAGAAGTATTTACTTCTGATTACCCCCTTTCCAATCTGCCCTCCTCTCTATCATCCCCCTGTTCTCTTGTCCCTTTCTCCCCCTATTTTCCTATAGGGTAAGACAGATATGAAACAACCTTCTTGCCGATTGGTAAATTATCGATAATATTTATTAGGAATTCCTGATGTGTGTACATATATACACATAAACATACACACACACACACACACACACACACACACACACACATATATACATTGAGAACATATACATCAATAAACATGGGGAAAATCTTGATGCCACCTTCTAAGGTTATACTTGATTGTGCAATATTGGCTGGCAGTAAAGCTCCTATTGCCTTCATATTTTGGTTTGAGAATTCCCAGAATTCCCCCATCCCTGGAAAATATGGGAATTTTGTGCTTGCTCACTCTCTGTCTCTGTCTCTTTGTTTCTGTCTCTCTCTCTGAACCTGGTTCTATGCCAGGCATGGTGTCTTAGTACTACAAGTCCTGTGAATGTGTAGGGAATGATTCTACCAATCAATCACATGTGCCCTTCCCAGCAACCCCAGCCCCACATATATATGGTGACCTTGGCAGGATTTATATATGCTTAGGACTTCTCTCCCCTGATAAAGAAGACAGTGTGAGACTATTTTGAAAGGGAAGGGAAGGAAAGAAAAGGAAAGAGAAGGGAAAGGAAGAGCATTTATATAACATCTACTATATGCTAGGCAGTGTGCTAAGTAATGTTTTTACAAATATTCTCTCATTTGACCTTCACAACAACCCTGCAAGATAGTTGCTATCATCCCCATTTTACAGTTGAAGACCCTGAGGCAGAGCTTAGGTGATTTTCCCAGGGTTACACAGCTAGTAAATATCTGAAACTAGATTTGTACTCATATCTTCTTGACTCCAGCTGCTCTCCACCAGAGATAAAGAGTTGCAGTATTCAAAGAGAACTTTGTGGAGAATATGAAACTTCAGTTGGGTCTTGAGGAATGAGTAGGATTCAGATAGATGGAAGGAGGAAAGAGGGGCCTTCCCAGTGAGGGAATCATCATAAGGAAAGACATTGAAGAAGAATTTTGTGTGCTTCCTCTGTAGGACAGCAAGAAGGCTGACCTGACTAAAGTAAAGGTTAGGTGTTCCTGATCAGTCATCAGATAGGAAGGATGGGACCAAACTATGGAGTTCCTCGAAAGCCAGGAAAAGGAGCTGAGATTTAATTTAATCTTAAAGAAAATTTTCTAAATGATACAAACCTAAACCTAACCCAGATCCTCAAGTGAAGGCATAAGTTTCTCTTTTTTGACTCCCACTTTCCTTCTGAAGATACTGGCCCTGATATAGAGGAAAGACCAAGGTCACATGGGATAAGGAGAAGTAATATAATCATTAAAAGTAGAATGGATCCATCCCTAAACATTCAGAACTCTAACAAATATTTTTTTTTTCTGAAACTGTTGTTATGTAAGGATTGATTTGTTTAAAAGGTGTTTTCACAATCAAGGAAAATAAGAATACAAAATAATTGCCTTTTTATCATGATTAGTCATATCATCAAGGAAACCTCTTCAAACAAAAAGAAGCACATTTACAACAGAAGTACAGCATACATTAACCAAAAATGTGTTCCCTAAGCTTCCATAGTATAGCATGAATTATGAAAAGATTAGGTAATTATTGTTTTTAATTTATCAGTAACACAATGCTGAAAGAATACTGGGCATCCTTCAAAACACAGCAGCCCATAATTTCTAACTTTATTCTTCTAGATCTTCAATCAATCAGCATTAATTAGGAGCCTACTATATGCCAACCACTGCGTTAGGAACTGGAGAAATAGAGAAAAGTGAGACTCTTCCTTAGGGAGCTCATATTTAATGATAAGACATGATGTACACAGAGATACAAGATAGCTTATAAGGTGATTTAGGATGAAAGAACACTGTACCTAGTGGAATCATGTAGAATGTGGATTCTAAGCAGAAACATGAGGCATGGGGTGGCACAGCGAATAGAGCAGCGGGCCTGGAGTCAGTAAGATCCAAGTTCAAATCTGCCCTCAGATACTTACTAGCTGGGTAACCCTGGGCAAATCACTTAACCCTGTTTGCCTCAATTTACTCGTCTATAAAAATGAGCTGGAAAAGGAAATGGCAAACCACACTAGTATCTTTGCCAAGAAAACTTTAAATGGGGTCATGAAGAATCAAACACAGCTGAAACAATTGAATAATAATAGAATCTTGAAGAAAACTAAGAATTCTAACTGAGGAAGGAATACAGGGAGATTAAGAAGAAAGCCAGGGCAAATGCATCAAGATGAGAAACAGAGCATAGTATAAGAAAGTCCTTTAAGTAGATTGTAGAGTACATGGAGGGGAAAAAATGTATAATAAGACTGGAAAGACAGGTTGGACCCAGGTTGTATGGATTCTGAAGGGCTTTAAATACCAAACAAGGAGTTCATGCCTGCTGTTAGAGGAAATAGGGAGTCACTGGAGTTTTGCGAGCTGGGAAGTGAGATGGTCAGACCTACAGTTCAGAAAACTCACTGATAATTCTGTGAAGAATGGATTGGAGAGAGGTGAGACTTGTTAGGAAATGAATTTGGTTATAGTCACATTCATGAAATTTTTAATTTCTTGTGGTCTCTCACTGGTACATATCACCATGCCTTGTTCCCCTTCTTGTTTTCCAGTGGCTACTTTCTTCTCTTTGTTTGGAAAAGTAAGATGGTGGACTGCTAAACTGCAAGTCAAGAGCAACTAGGAGGCACAGTGACAAGAGCACTGAAATTTGGGACCAAATACTTACCGGCTGCATGATTCTCGACAAGTCACTTAACTTCTGATTATCTCAGTTTCCTCAACTGTAAAACAGGGATAATAACATCACCTACTTCCCAGGGTTGTTGTGAGGATAAAATAAGACAATATTTATAAATCATTTTGCAAACCTTAAAGCACTTTGTAAAGTTGAGTTATTATTGAGTTATTATTATCACCTGTTCAGATCCTAGTTTTGAAGTTGTGTAAGTCTGAGCAAATCATTTAGCTTCAGTTTCCTCACCTATAAAATACAGATAATGATACTTGCAATATGAACCATTCCTACCATCATAGGGAGAGTTGTTGGTTTTACTTAAAGTGTTACATAAATGCAAGATATTTATTTGCTTGGTCCATCAGAAATTAAACTAAGAAAAAAAACCAGTCAATTAAAAGCTGATAAGTTGATAAGAAGCTACCTGTCTCCAAAGAGCCAAAAGGCTGTAGGCATGTCTCCTTAGAAAGATAGTAGTAGTCAAAGGTCTTAATTCAAATAGCATAAAACTTCAGAGGAGAAAAGGGAAGACAGATATACAAGAGGTAGTTGATTCTTCTAAGAAACCCCAGACAGGTCACATTGCAAGGGGGAAGGACAACAAAGGGACTACCCAACTTAAAAACTAGATCCTACAGAATAACAAAGCTGAAAACTAAAAATTCAGCAGGATAAACTTTTTTTTTAATAAAAATGGAACTAATGAATATGTTTGCCAGTTTCGTTCTTCAAAGGACCTGTGCTCTTTCTCTATGGTACAATGACAGATCCAATCTTGAATATGAATTAATACATTAATAATACTAATATATTTTCATTCTTATTTTACAGACTAGAACTAATAATGCCAGAGAAATAGTAAGAGGCATTTGTCTTCTCTCACAGATTTGCAGGGGTGTAGGCAGGGAAAGGAAAAGGATATGTGTTGGGGTAGCAGTGGAAGGGCATTCATTTGGACTCCATTGAGTGGGCCCTATGTTGTCTTCTCTCTATCCAATACAGGAACCAAACCAGTATGGTACTTTCACTGACCTACCTTCCCCAAGCAATGGACTCTGGACCTCTATCCTTCTCTTTTCAAATTTACCTGTTGTGTGTATCATTTTTCTACAAACTGTTTTCCCTACTAATGTTAAATGAGGTGTAATTTGTTACCTCAACTAAGCTGATTTGAATTTTAATGAAGCACAAACCCTTAATAACCAAGGGAAATGAATTTCTAATGATGAAAATTTAGGCACTAGCAACAGAGAGTAGGTTATATTTTTGATCAAGGTTTGAGTATGGGCCTTTGTTTATGCATAGGGCTACTTACAGACATGCAGCCTCCCTATAACAGAGTTTAAAGATAATTCATATTTAGAGTGCCTTACACATTACCCAATAAGTGTTTGTTGAATTACCAAAATCTCCTAATCATCTTTCTTTCTCCCATCTACCTCACATAGAGATCAAACTGGCTACAGTCTAGAACAGTATATACCTTCATAATGCCTGTGCTGAGGGTATGTTAGACATTCACCTTATAATTTAACTCATCTATCAAGCACCTACTCTGTGCCAGGTACTGGACAAAAATCAAAGCACTCCCTACTCAAAAAGAAGCTTCCATTCTACTGGGAGGAAACAGGCTATGCACAGATAAATAATTACAAAATATAAAAATTAAGCACAAAGTAATTTCAGGAGGGAACCCTGACAACTAGGATATCAAGAAAGTCATCATGTGGGATGTGGCATTTCAATTGAGCCTTGAAAGGTATCAAGGATTCTGAGAGATGAAGCTGAGGAGGAAAACATTCTAGGTAGGGAGGACAATTCAGCAAACATGAGGAGGCCAAGGATGGAATGTTTTGAATGGACAAATTAAGTGGATCCGTTTAGCTGGAATATATATGGTTCATAAAGTGGAATAATATGAAATTAGTCAAATAGATTGGGGTCAGACTGTGGTGCTCTTTAAATACCAAACAGATGAGTTTTTATTTTATCCTACAGACAGTAGGAGCCACAGATACTCCTTGAATGAGGGAGTCAAATATTTGCAAATATCACTTTATTGTTATTGGGGAGGATGAATTGGAGAAGACAGATATAGGAGTCAGAGAGGCTAATGAGGGGGCTATAGCAATATTTCAGCTAAGAAGTGATGAGACACTGAAGTGGGATGGTAGTTGTATGAGGAAACAGAAGCAGAGCAGATGCAGAATATATTGGAGAGGTGGATTCAACAAGACCTAGCAACCGATTAGATATAGAGAATGAGTGAGAGTGAAGAATTAAGGATGACTCTAAGGTGCGAATGTGGGTGACCAGAAGGGAAATGATGGCTTCCACAGAAATATGGAAGTTACGGTTCAGCTGTGCTACAGCGTCTATTTATTATGTGGAATTGTTTATTCATTTATTCATTCAATAATGACTTACTGTATTTAGAGGACTTAATATGGCCCATGTCATATCTTGCTTTGGGAGGCACTATGGAAGAATGGATACAGAATTGAATTGTAGCCAGAGAAATTGGGTTCTGACACTGACACAAACTGCCTATATGAGTCTCAGTAAGTCACCCTCCCACAGTGCCCCAGTAACTCTCTAAGTTGTAAAGTAGGTGCCAATCTATGTTGGTTTAAAAATAAAATCCCTTAGTATGAACTCCCTCTACCAATGAACTCAGGGGTCCTCTGTTAAAAAAAAATTCAATGTTAGCTTTATTAAGTTATAGTCTTTGTTTCTTTGTGATATTTTGAATGTTATTATTCTGAAATAAAAATATAATCTTGCCTTAAATATGTCATACAAAATGTTTTATATGCAACCTTCTAACAATTCAGCTACACTATAAATAATACCAATAAACAACAGAGACAATAATCCATACACAGAGGTATACCTGTGCCATTGGGTTCCAGGAATTGATTTTATGCTGTACATAATGACTTCCCTTTACAAATATGTAAACAAGCATCTAGTGTCTGGCAGAAGTACAGATGTAAAGTCACCTTAGTAAGCCCATTTTAAACATACAATTAGGAAATGTAAAATTAGTCAGTGGCACTTACATTGTACATAGGGTATTGTTTAAATTTTTCTCCAAGGGAAATAGGAAGCCTCATTTATTTCTTGCCTGGAAACAAAAACATCATAGAAAGTAATTCATGTGAAACCTTGGACTAAATGTATTAGTCAGCAAAATCTACACAAAGTCATCAACACCAATTACTGAAATTGGAACGCATACTGTCTCGCAAGCTAAACAACCTGCATAGGTCAGTGATTCTCAGATGGCACTCATTTCTCAGCTATTGACAATAAATTGTTTGCTACGAGCCCCAGAGCCCTTGGGGTTGTTTAGTGAACCTAGTTCAGATGACCTGGGAAACATCCACTGAAAAATTCTTCTCTTAATATAATTTTTCTTTTTCTTTCCTGAGCCTAAAAACAAAGCACTGACATTCCTTTTATTCCCTTGCATCATTTGAAACATTTTCCCTGATTTTAGTGCTTATTATATTCTGTAAAAACGTTAAAGTGGGATTTCCTGTAACTTGTTACTTACAAAAAGCAATGCTGGCAGTGTGTTCTGAATCATCTTAAACCAGCCTTGTAAATACCTATGACATTATACCAGCCCACAATCACTTACTCTCAATTCACTGTCTTCTCTGAAGTAAGCACTCAGAAAATAAAATACATACTCAGCATTCTCAGCTCCACTTGCCCAGCTGAAATTGCCACTCCCCTCAGGCAATTAGGCAAATGGTTATTTGCAAAATTGCTCTAAACAATATAATTTGGCATTTTAATTTGTAGTTGTCTGTCTTAAAAAAAAGACTTAAAATTCATGCTTTTTCCTTGGAGTTTTTGCCTCTTACAACACAATGGAAACACTCTTCTCTCATTTCATTAGCAACACATGACAAGAAATAATTAATAATTGTGTTTGAATACTTCTCTGGTGCATTGCCTAATGTTGGAATATCTGATTTTATCATTTTAAGCCAAAATTCACTAAGAATTAAGATAAACAATGACTATTACCTCATATATTTATTGAGAATTTTCTGTTTCTAGTTTGTAACTCCTGCTACTTCTGTGTATATTAAGAATCTTATGTTTTTCTGTGCATTTATTTTGTTACCATTCCTAATTTTCTGAAATGACATCTTCTTTTTTTTTTGGTTTAATTTTATTTTTTAAATTAATGAAAACCTATTTTATCTCCTTCCCACATCTTATCCCTAAATTGAAAAACAAAAACAAAAAGCAAAATCCTTTTTTTAAAACAAATATGCAAAGTCATGCAAAATAAATTTCTGTTTTGGCTATATCCAAAAAAAAAAAAATACATGTCTCATTCTGCATCCTGAGTCTATCTGCTCTCTGGGAGGAAGCAGGTAACATGCTTCATCTGGTCCTCTGGAATTGTCAAGGTTCTTGAGTCAAAGTTGTTTGTCTTAACAATGTCATTGGTATTGTATAAATTATTTTACTGCTTCTGCTCACTTCGTTTTGCTTCATTGCATACAAGTCTGCCCAGGTTTCTTGAAACTAATCTCTTCACTATTTCTTACAGAACCATAGTGTTCTTTTATTTTCATATGCCACAATTTGTTCATCCATTAATTGATTGACAACTCCTTAGTTTCCATTTCTTTGCTGTAACAAAATGAGCTGCTATCAGAATCTTTTGTACACATTGGTCCTTTTCTCCTTTGGTCACTTCGGGGTACTAAAATGATGTTTCTCAAGTGTGCCCTGGGTATATAGGTATGGCTGACCACCAGTGGAGAATTGAGTGAGATACAAGCTGTACCCATGAGAAGCCTAATGATTTTGCTGAAATTCAGGGTTTAATCCACAGATTTCTTCTGATGGTCTTGCCATCAACACTATTTTTAGTTAAAAAAAATTATTTATTTTTGTTTTAATTTATGAAATAAAACAAGCATTTCCATAACATAGTAGGATTTTTAAAAGATGATTGCACATGAAATTGCACAACTTGTTATTCCTTTTAAATATAAAGTCATCACGTAACTTTCTTTGTTTTCCTTTTTTCTTCCCTCCCTTCCAAATACATGTGTGTGTTGTGTAAAATCATTCTATATATTTACTTATCAGTTATTTCTCTAGATGCAGATAGAATCTTCCTTCATATGTCATTTGTAGTTAATTTGGGTATTTATAATAGTCAAAATGACTTAGTTTCTCAAAGTTGTTCTTAAAACAATGTAACCCTGACATCCTTTACATATTTTCAAGTTGAAGGCATCAAAAGTTGTAATAGTTAATTTATTGGTCCAAATAGAGAGGCAGCTGTGGCATAGTTGGCAGAGAGTCAGGCTCAAGTCAGGAAGACACGGGTTCAAATTCTGCATCTCTTAAATGCAGGCTAAATGACCCTGGTGAAGTCACCTCTCCTCTCAGTGTCCCAGGTTGTAAGTTGCAAAGTATGTGCTGATCTGCATTGGCAGAAGACATCTCCTTTCCTGGAATATCCTGCATCTATACCCCAGAAAAGGAATCTTAAGTACATAAAAGCACCAAAAAAATGGTAAAAATATATGCTGCACCCCTAAGATTAGACCCCTTTAGAGGGGAAAAGTGTCAACAAGCTTCTTTTGACTGAAAAGAAAGTTAATTAAGATGAGTCACTCTTTTGCCTCCTCTTCCCTGATCCACTCCTAAGGTGTCCATCCCCCCACTCAGTACCCAACCTTGGAAACACTACAGCCTTGTTGAACTGATAATGTTGCTTCTTTTCTCCAACCACTATTATACTTCATGACATTGAACTCCATACATCTTTTTTTTTTTGAGCTAGGCAATGGGGTTAAGTGACTTGCCCAGGGTCACACAGCTAGTAAGTGTTATGTGTTTGAGGCCGCATGTGAACTCAGGTCCTCCTGAATCCAGGGCCGGTGCTCTACCCACTGCACCACCTAGCTGCCCCTCCATACATCTTCCATCCCTATCCATGATCATCTATTTAAAAGTGAGAAAGGAGCCTGGGCTGAGAGACAAATTCTTCAAGGATGGAAACTCCCAGGGATTTCCCCTTCCCTTTCCCACTCAACTGTTTGTTGTAAGGCTTTTCAGGGAAAATCCTGTCTCTATGGAACTTAGAGAGGGATGCAGGCAATTTGTGGGGTCAGAAGGAATCTGCTTCAGAGCCTCAGGCATCAGAGGATTTAGGTTCAAAGTCTACCTCTCCCACCTACTTCCTGTGTGACATTTGGCAAGTTACTTAACAATCCTGAGTCTTAGTTCCCTCATCTGTGAAATGAGAAGTGGAGGTGGGCTAGAGTCATCTTTATAGATTTCTGGATCTGTAACTCTTATTTTTTTTTTTATCTGTAACTCTTATTATGTAGCACCAGCCACAGGGGCTTCTGGTATAGGCTTTTCCAGAATGTCTGCAGGCCAGTGAGGAAACTCTTCTAGAGGAACAAGGAGAAAAATAAAAGATTTAGCTATATATTGCAAGCCTTAAGTATTTCATTTGCCCTAGTCTCTGAGATCTCAAATTTTATAATCCTGTTTTCACACACCAACCTCCTCCTCATCATATTTATTAAGCAGTCTCATATGTAAGTGTACTTCTGTCTTTTCTGACTTCTAGCATCTTGCAAGAGCCTATTCCCTAATTTCCTCTAAATTCAATTTGATGTCTTTAAAGGCCCCTGACATGTGCTAATTAGCATGAGCATCCTGAAGGTAGCGGTAAATCAGACTGCTACTAATCTAGCTCTCTCAGTCTATTACTTTGAAATGCCCTGGGATGCACCAGGGTATTGAGGAACATCACCTCCTGAAAACAAGATTTATCACCCCTGTCAAATACCATTCACACTGATGAATTCTGACACTCACCTCCATATAAGTCAGGATTCACTTATTATTTAATTAGCCAATTTTATGTTAACTTTCGCCGTTCAATTTGACAACACAATGGCTTCTTGCTCTCTTACAGCCTAGCCTGATAAGAATTAAACAGGAATCCAAGTTCTCGAACGCAGTCTTCAAAGTAGTGTGTTCTTTTGTCTGGAGCCTGGCATCCATTTGTATAGGCATGAGCATCTGTGAAGACCTAGATGGCCACTTGCGGAGGATATTATAAGAGGCATACAGGCATCTGGCCAAGGCAGGACTAGTTGGCCTCTAAGATCTGTTCCAACTCTAGGATTCCATAAGTCTATGAAATCATACCTGAAGTAAAACCCTAAGATTTCAGAATATGTTTGGTTTTTTTTTTTGTGAGGCAACTGGGATTAAGTGACTTGCCCAGAGTCACACAGCCAATAAGTATCAAGTGTCTGAGGTCACATTTGAACTCAGGTCCTCCTGACTCCAAGGCCAGAGCTCTATCTACTGTGTCACCATTTCAGAATATTTTGAAAGAGCAAATTTAGGGCAACAACCAGAAGCCATTTTATGGTCAGTAAGGATTCACAGGGGTGGTATCTGTGCTTTTGTCACACATATGGGTCTCTGTCTTGGGCCACATGTAACCTTTACATGCCCAAGGCCTCATCTGTCTTCTCTGTTGGAAGAAGTCTTTCCCGAGAGAGTCACAGATGATGCTGCCCAAAGCAGGGAAATATAATTGTTCAATAGAATATTTATAAGATGAACACATTTCCTAATCCAGCTTAAAAAAACAATAATAAAAAAGGCCATTTCAACCCGTCCTCTATCCCAAGATATGTAAGCAATAGTTAATGAAAAACAGTAAACAGCCACTTTGGCTAGAACATTTTCAATTCTCTTCCACAGTGAAGATTCCAATTATATTCAAGATTAGAGCTCTCACTGGTTTTTGGTTTGTTTGTTTTTTTCTTAACCAAAAAATTCCTGAATCCAATATTTACCATGTTTTAACACTTGGAGAGCAATATCTACAATTCATCTTTCTCCAGGGTCTCCTGGCTTATAGGGCTTGCTGATAATTGGTTGGATTATGTCTTGCATTTCCTTCTTTGAATTTGGCCTAAGTGTCTCCAAAAAGGCTTCACCTTTGAAGAAATATTCAGTTTGAATTATAACCTGATGTCTATAGGGTAAAGTGTTTTTAGTCAGTCAGTCAACAATCATTTAGTAAACTCTTCCTGGAAGCAGCTAGGTGGCACAGTGGTAGGAACACTAGAACACTCTAAAGTCAGGAAGACCTGAGCTCAAATTCAGCCTCAGACACCTATTGGCTATGCGATTCTGAGTAAGTCATTTATCCTCTGTGTACCTCAGTTTTGTCATCTGTAAAATGGGGATGATAGTAGCCCCTACTTGTAAAGTTGTTGTAAGGATCAAATGAGGTAGTATTTGTAAGGTATATAGTAGGTACTTAATAAATCCTTCTCCCTCTCCCCTCTCCCCACTATTTACTATATGCCAGGCAGTGTGCTAAGCCCTGGGGATACAAATAAAGGCAAAAACACAACCCCTGCCCTCTAGGAGCTCACATTCTAGTGGAAAAGACAACATGTAAATAACTATCTACACACAATGTATGTGTGTATATGTGTATGGAGGGGCAGTATAGATAGAGAGAAGAAAAGCCACCAGCAGTCAAATGGAGAAGGGACTGGAAAAGGCCTCCTGCATAAGATGGGATTTGATCTGAGTCTTAAAAGAAGCTGGTAAAGCTAGGGGCAGGTAGGTGGCACAATGGATAGAGCACTAGCCCTGAAGTCAGGAGTCCCTGACTTCAAATCTGGCCTCAGACCAAACACTTGCCACTTATAAGCTGTGTGACCCTGGGCAAGTTACTTAACCCCAATTGCCTAAAGAAAAAAAAAACCAGTGAGAGCTCTAATCTTGAATATAATTGGAATCTTCGCTGTGGAAGAGAATTGAAAATGTTCTAGCCTAAGTGGCTGTTTACTGTTTTTCATTAACCATTGCTTACATATCTTGGGATAGAGGGGGGGTTGAAATCATATAGGTAGAAAAAAAAAGTTGGGAAAGCTAAGAGACAGAGACAGGGAGGGAGAACCTTACAGGCAGTGGGGTCAGCTAGTGCAAAAGCAAAAAGGAAGAAGACGGAGTCATGTCCAAGGAACAGATAGGTTGGTGTACCTGGATCATACAGTTTGAGTATGAGATAAAGTGTAAGAAGACTGGAGAGGTAGAGAGGGGCCAGGTTTTAGCCCAATCTGTCTCATGATCCAACTTTCCAATTTTCTTTTTGCACAACTTAATAAAGCTGCTAATCACAGGTTTTTTCCTACCTACATGATTTTACCCATTTATAGCAACAAATTCAGAAAAATTTTCAGCTGAAGAGCAAGCATATAGTTTCCATCACAATGGTTACTCCACCCAGTGTTATCAGATCTAGCTAAATATCAGTTCACTAGCCCTTCCTAAGTTGAGTTAGGTTTCATTTCAGTCCAGGTCATGGCTCAGTTGATGGGAAATATTTCTTTATATCTCTAGCACTTGGTACAGTACCTGGCACATAATTGGTTCTTAATAAACCCTTATCGACTTGACACTGATCTATGATCTTGTTAAAGTTATCAAATTTGCCAGCTGGTGAACTGCTCCCATCAAAGGGTGCTTGTCTGGGACTCTCCTGAAAGATCCACATAGTAGCCTAACTACTAATAAACGCACACACACACACACACACACACACACACACACACACACACACACACATACACACACAACTTCTTTGATGCCTCATTGCAGTGAATAGGTGACTCTGTAGTTATAGAATTTTATGCCACTGGAAGGTTAGACCGTGCTAGACAAACTTAGAGTGCATTCCCTGCAAAATATTATATCTGCTTTCCAAGGACCAACCTGGCTAAGCACAGTTCTCTACACTATGTAGATGGGCCGTTACAGGAATGCTTTGACCATGGCAAACTATGTAAGAAAAAAAATACAAAATGGCCTTCAGTCCTATGTGACTCCCTTCCATTCCTATATTCATACGGTGGAAAGGGGTGAGGGAGACAGTGCTAGGAATAAGTTTTTACTTATAAACTTAATATAAATAATAATATATAAATATAAATAAGATGAACAACATAATTATATATAAACAATATAATATAAACAATAACTTTAATAAAATATATAATAACATAAGCAATAACTTTCTTATTGGTACTCTAAGTGTGAGATCTTTGCCTAATGACCAATAAGTTTACAATCGGAGAAATTGAATCTTATTAATGGTGACATAATCAATACACATTAAACCAGAAAACAAACAGAAGTTACCATTAATTGGAAGGCAGGCTTTTCTTAGAGAGGAAAGTGAAGGAGTTGCTGGTGTAGGTTTATTGTGTAACAAGGAACATCATTGTGGAGGGTGGAGGAGATTTGATCCTCTCTTATCAGAGAGCTCAGTGTAAGTAGAGAAAACAACAATAACCCAGGTTGGAGATAATTGTAGTGTGAGCATGGAGGTCCATTGTAAAAGATGAGGAGAAAGAGAAATTCTAAGACCCTTTAAATTCAATCAACATATACTTTAATCCTTAATGATGGCTGCAAAACTCAAAGTGACAGGAACTTTTGGGTCCTTCAGTCAAAGCTGATTGGCAGCTAGAGGGTTTTTATGCATCCATGACAATGACCACCAGGTGGAGGAGCCCAAGCCCTGATCTGACAGGACAGGACCACTTGGAGGAGGCCTGCCCATGGGTGTCTCAGTCCAGAAGGGGCCAGAGCAGTGCTTGGGCCTGAAAGGAGGCAGGGAGGTGGGGGTGGGAGCATCAGCAGGGCTTGGCCCCCTTGGCACTGGTAGAGAGGCAATGCTCAAACCCCAGTGGACTAGGCAGTGCTGCAGACCCCAACGACAGTGGAGTGAATAGTGATATAAGTAGAAGCTAGGTGGGCAGAATTAGGAGCAGTGTTGCATGCATAGCCCTTCTCTTATTGCAATCTGGAACTGAGAAGGGACTTCTACATTGCTGCCAATACAACACCCAGCAGTCAGCCCCTTAAATGTCTCTATCTAAGGACTGAAAGGTAAAATTATGGGCATGTGGCTTTTTTTTTTTAACATAAGGGAGGTCAAACTATCTCTGCATCAATTCCTGGCCACCTTGGAATAAGGAGGCAATCCCTCAACAAAGGCCTCCAACAGGCCAAATACTTCTTCTCCCCACTTCTTGTTATCATTTTTCAGTCATGCCCAACTCTTTGTGACCTCATTTGGGGTTTTCTTGGCAAAGATACTCGAGTGGTTTGCCATTTCCTTCACCAGCTTATTGTACAGATGAGGAAATGAAGGCAAACAGAGTTAAGTGACTTGCCCAGGGTCACACAGCTAGTAAGTGGCCCAGGCCAGATTTGAACACAGGCCTTCCTGACTCCAGGTCCAGTGGTCTGCCCACTGCACCATGTAGCTGCCTTTCTCCCCACAACACATAAATACATACATACATACAGCTCCTAGGGAGAAGGAGGGATGAGAAATACTAAATGGGTGATGATGCAGAGTGATTATTGCTTTTGGTACTGGCACTTGAACAGGCTACATGAAAGAAGGTAATGACTGTTACTTAACTACAGACAGCCCTGGCCTGTGATGAGAACCAGTGATTGGGCCAGATGTGTCATCTGTGCTAAGGCTCTTCTGTGGCTTCTGCTGCTCCCACTTCTCCTCACTGTTTGATATTGGGCGATCCCCTATGAACTGGAGAGCCCCATGAGACAAAGCATCAAGAGGGGGTGGAATGAAGTCCTTCTGAAGGAGAGAAACAAAGCTTGGGATTGCTGGTCTCATTCTCTACATTTAGTCACCACTTCTTGGGGCTATTACATTATATTTGTCTTTTATGCTATCTTTGTGTTTTTATTTTCCTTTTATTTACCTTGTTACTTCTCTAATGCTACCTATGCCAATCTTCTTGCATCCCTAGAGTTATCCAAGAATGACCCCAAGGCCATTTAAGTGGTGGAAGGTTCTTTCAGATCTTACTCCCAAGGGATAGGGTGGAGAAGGAACAATACCTACGAAGGTTCCTGCCACACAAGCGAGGCTAGTTTTTCCCTAAAGAGAGATTAAAAACCATCTTCAAGCCTTAACTGGTCCAAAGGAACTAAGACTGAAACTGTGGGGATAGCTTCATTGTTGCTGAAATACAAAAGCCCAGTGCAAAAATGAGTCACATGTTTCTCAGGCTTGATATCTACCCTTTGGACAGATATGCCACCATGGTGAATGAGGAGGCAAGGCACTGCTGCCAACTGAACCAATGCTGTTGTCTCTGCTGAATACGCTTTCTATGCTGTTAAGTAAACTTCCTTTTGTTAAATGTTAGATGGTCTCTGAGTGTCCTATCCCACATATGAATCACTAGATGAGCCTAAGTTAGGCCTACTCTAGAACAGAGGCCATTTGTTACCAGCTCTAACTGCACAGTTGAAAGCATCTCCAGATCACCACCAATACTCTCTTCCTTTTTGCCAGTCACAGAGGCTGAGGTGGCCTTCGTACCAAGGCTATCCCCATCTTTGATATGACTTCCCATAGACTCTGTGAGTTTGTCCCATCAATCATATTCATTCTCTCTCTCTCTCTCTCTCTCTCTCTCTCTCTCTCTCTCTTCTCTCTCTCTTACTCTTACACTCTGTCATTCTTTAGTCTAGAGCATGCTCTCTCTCTCTCACCCTTCTCATCCTCATTCTCTTCCAGTCCAATGACCCCCTAAGCACTGCCTATAAATATGTGACTTAAGAACTATCCCTTGGCCCTGCCACCCCCTTAAACACACTCTCTCTCTCACTCTCTCTCCTTTTCTCTCTCTCTCTCCTCTCTCTCTTTCTGTCCCTGTCTTTGTCTGTATCTCTGTTTCTGTCTTTCTTTATCTCTATCTGTCTCTCTCTCTTCTTCTCTTTTCTCTCTGTATCTCTCCATCTCTGCCTCTGTTTGTCTCTATCTTTGTCTCTCTGTCTCTGTCTCTGTCTCTTTCTCTCTCTCCATCCTTCCCTATCTCTGTCTCTCTTAGTATCTCTGTCTCCCTGTCTCTGTCTTTCTCCATCTCTGTCTCTCTATCCTTGTCTCTCAGTCTGTCTCTCTGTCTCTGTCTCTTTCTCTCTCTCCATCCTTCCCTATCTCTGTCTCTTTCTCTTAGTATCTCTGTCTCCCTGTCTCTGTCTTTCTCCATCTCTGTCTCTCTATCCTTGTCTCTCAGTCTGTCTCTCTGTCTCTGTCTCTCTCTCCACTAATTGTAAGTGTCTCTCCAGTCTCTATACTAGGGTATACACACCCAAGAGGTTAAGTGGTTCCTAGAGGTTAAGTGACTCATAGCATCAAAGAATTTAAAGCTAAGGGACCTCAGATGATGATGATGATGATGATGATATGATGATGATGATGATGATGATAACTAAGATGTTTATAGCACTTACTATATACCAGAGCCCTGTGCTAAATGCTTTACAATTATTATCTCATTTGATCCTCAAAACAACCCTGACAAGGCAGTTTCTATTATTCTACACTTGACAGTTGAGAAAACTAAAGCAAACAGAGGTTAAGTGACTTGCCCAGGGTTACACAGCTAGAAAGTGTCCAAGGTCAGATTTGAACTCAGGAAGGCCTGACTCCAGGCCTGGCGCTTTATTCACTGTACTACCTTGCTGCATTTTAAGACTATCTGGTTTTATGAATCTCTGAATTTTACTGTGATTGCTTCCCTGTGTCAAGATCCCTACCGTGGAATCTGTGCCTGAGAAGTTGGGGTCACGATTAGGGTTTTATGGTTTTATGATTTTGTTTAAGTTTAAGATTTTGGATTTTTCTTGCCATGGTATACACTGACTAAGGGGGTAGAATGATGCATTATAGGTAGCAAAAAGAACAAAAGAATTTGTCATATGTAATGGGGACAAGCTAGAAGAATTTCCAATAAGATCGGGGGTGAAACAAGCATGTCCATTTTCACCACTGTTTTTCAATATAGTACTAGAAACGTTAGCTTTAGCAATAAGAGAAGAAGAAGAAATTGAAGGTATTAGAATAGGCAAAGAAAAAACAAAATGATCACTCTTTGCAGATGCCATGATGATATACTTAGAGAATACTAGAGACTCAAGTAAAAAACTACTTGAAATAACAAACAACTTTAGCAAAGTTGCAGGCTATAAAATAAACCCACATAAATCATCCACATTTCTATACATTACCAACAAAGACCAACAGCAAGACATAGAGAAATTCCATTTAAACTTACTGCAGACATTATAAAATCTTTAGGAGTCTACCTCCCGAAACAAACCCAGGACCTATATGAACACAATTATAAAACACTTTTCACACAAATAAAGTCAGATCTAAATAATTGGAAAAATATCAGTTGCTCACGGGTAGACCAAGATAATATGATAAAAATGACAATCCTACCTAAGCTAATTTACTTATTCAGTGCCATACCAATCAAACTACCAAAAAATTATTTTATAGAGTTAGAAAAAATAGTAACAAGATTCATTTGGAAGAACAAAAGGTCCAGAATATCAAGGGAACTAATGAAAAGAAATGCAGGGGAAGGTGGCCTAGCCATCCCAGATCTTAAATTGTATTATAAAGCAGCAATCATCAAAACTGGCTAAGAAATAGCGTGGTGGATGAGCAGAATAAGTTAAGTATGCAAGACACAGTAGTCAGTGACTCTGGTAATCTATTATTTGATACACCCAAAGACCCCAGCTTCTGAGATAATAACCCACTCTTTGAAAAAAACTGCTGGGAAAACTAGAAAAGAATATGGCAGAAACTAGGCATTGATCAAAATCTCATACCATATGCCAAAATAAAGTCAAAATGGGTTCATGATTTAGGTATAAAGGCTGATACTGTAAGCAAACTGGGAGAGCAAGGAATAGTTTACCTATCAGATTTATGGAAAACAGAAGAATTCGTGACCAAACAGGAGATAGAGAACATCACGAAAAGCAAAATGGATAACTTTGATTACATTAAATTGAAAAGTTTTTGCACAAACAAAGCCAATGCAACTAAGATTAGAGGGAAGGTGGAAAATTGGGAAAGAAGTTTTACAACCAGTGTCTCTGATGAGGGCCTCATTTTAAAATATATAGAGAATTAAGACAAATTTATAAAAATACAAGTCATTCCCCAAAGTGGTCAAAGGATATGAACAGGCAGTTCTCAGATGAAGAAATTAAAGCCATCTATAGTCATATGAAAAAAATGCTCTAAATCACGATTGATTAGAGCAATGCAAATCAAAATAATTCTGAGGCACCACATCACACCTATCAGATTGGCCACAACATGACAAAACAAGGCAATGATAAATGTTGGAGAAGATGTGGGAACATTGGAACACTAATGCATTGTTGGTGGAGTTGTGAAATGATCCAACCATTTTGGAGAGCAATTTGGAACTATGTCCAAAGAGCTATAAAAATGTGCATACCCTTTGACCCAGGAATAGCACTTCTAGGGCTATATCCCAAAGAGATCATACAAATGGGAATAGGACCCACATGTACAAAATATTCATAGCAGCTCTTTTTGTGGTGGCAAAGAATTGGAAATTGAGAGGATGCCCATCAATTGTGAAATGCCTGAACAAGTTGTGGTATATGAATGTAATGAAATACTATTGTGCTATAGGAAATGATGAACAGGCTGACTTCAGAAAAACCTGGAAAGAATTAAATGGTCTGATGCTGAGTAAAATAAGCAGAACCAACAGAACGTTGTACACAATAACAGCCACATTGCGCGATGACCAATATTGATAAACTTAACCCTTCCCAGAAATACAAGGATCTAAGACATCTCCAATGGCCTCGTGATGGAAAATGCTATCCACATCCAAAGAAAGAATTACAGAGTTTGAATGCAGATGGAAGCATACTATTTGCTATTTTTTTTCTTCTGTTGAGTTTTGTTTCCTCTTTCTGGTGGTTCCTCCTATTGGTTCTAATCCTTACTTACAACATCCCCCCCCAAAAAAAAGGATTTGGAGCTAAGAGACCCCAGTTTGAATTCCAGTGTATGGCTTTGGGTAATTCACTAGATTTTAGTCAAGTCAAATCAACAAGCATGTATTTGTTAAAGCACTTAGCTCTTACTAAGTGCCAGGCTCTGGGCTTAAGCACAGGAAAGACAAATGTGAATGGAAAGAAAGACTATCCCTGCCATAAGGAGCTTACATTCTAATGGGAGAAGACAACGCCTAAAAGGAAGCTGAAAAGCTGAGGTAGGGGTGGGAGAAGACGGCCAGGTGGAGAAAGTGTACAATCTGGGTAGGAATGAAGACATGGCTGGCCTGGGCATTTTCCTTAAAACAGATGTTCTGGGAGGAACCAGCCAATCAGACAAAGGAGCCACAGAGTCACTTAACTCTATTTGTCTCAGTTTCCTCATCTGTAAAATGAGTTGGAGAAGCAAATGTCAAACCACTCTAGTATCTTTGCCAAGAAGACCCCAAATGGGGTCATGAAGAGTTGGATACAACTGAAATGAAGGAAGAATACAGCCTTAAAAAAGTAGAGTTGAATATGGGCAGTTACAGGTTAAAGAACCAGATGCCTTCTATCTGTTTAACTCCTCAGAGAGTTTATTTCCAGTATCATACAGGCAGATGAATTAACTTTTATCATGCCACATTAGTCATGCAACATGCACTGGTTCTCCAGCATCCCAACAATACAAAAACTACACATAATGGCCTATTTCAAGTGGCATTTATGGATTGAAAAAGTATTACTTGTACTCAGAGGCTAAATACCTTAGTTGACTAGTTTTAGTCCACTGGTAATGCACAAACTGTTGAAATTTTCAGGTAATATAACCAAAATGTGAAATAAGAAATTATGAATGTATAAATGCATTAATATATGTAAATGGACTTGGTACATGCCCAGATAACCTAAGACAGAGATATTCATGTAGGAGGCACCCAGGACCTCCTTCTAGAAGAAGACATTCTGTGTTCTGCATGGATAGAAGCAGTTTCTTTTTGTTGGCTGTACAGCCAGAACAAGCTGCATATTTAACATTATCCAAAGAGAGCAATCCTATTCTATTTTTCCATCTGTGTCTAGGAGTGAAGGCCTCATTCATCCATAGCATGGTTTACTAAGCTAAGTAACTGAAAGGCCTGCTTTCCCCCTCTCCCTTTAGGTTCTAAGAAATGTACTTGAGGCTTTGGTCTGTTTCATTCTAAGCACAGGTAGTAGAGTCTCTAGAAATGGGAGTTGGAGCCATGGTGACCTTGGAGCTGGGATTCCAGGCCAGATGATACCGACAATCAAGCAGGGAAATCCTGACAAATCACAGGTTCTTGGACTTGGAACTTGGTAGGACTATGCTATATAGCAGGCCTGCACAACCTGCAGCCCCCAGGCGGCTCGCAGCTCGTGGGGCATGCAAAGGATTTCCTCTGCATTTTTCACCCGCTGCCTGAAATCCTTTGGCAGGCCGCAGGTTGTATAGGCCTGCTATATAGGAACCAAGATGAGAACCTAATCCGTCTTCCCCACCTAGAAACTCAAAGGGTATAGAAGTGATTATGTTCCTATTTGTTCTCGCTTTACCTATGAAATAAGTCTTCTTTTGTAACAATTAATCTGATCATTAAGTAGTTAAATGGAATCTGAGTGCTGGGGACCCCTTAAAATTGCTGGCTGATTGAGCCATCAGCAGAGACTAGATACTTCCCAACCCCTTTTAAGTAGGTAAAAATACCTACTTATTCAAAGAACCTCAACTACCAATTCAAGACATTTCCTATGGATTCATCTCTAATTGCATCTCATTAATTTATCATTACTTTAGGTATTATAAAAAATTTTAAAAATCTGTGTTTCCCAAGGTATGTTTTCTCAGTAAGATGAGTTTAAACCATATTTCACGTTTATTTAGCATTTAAAGGCTTACAGATTATCTTCCTCACCATCACACTAAGAGGCAACTAATAACAATTAATGTTTACATAGCACTCCAAGATTTAGTAAAATATTTTATGTACGTTATTTCATTTGATCCTCACAATGAATCATGCCCATTTTACTGATGAGAAAACTGATGTCAAAGCAGTTAAGTGCCTTATAAATGTCAGAGGTTTTATTTGAATCCTGTTCTCTCCTGATTGTAAGTATAGTACTCTTGCCACACATATTATATGCTAGCTATGATGCTATAAATTGAATAGTATTTCTATGAGAACATTTCAGTGCTAATGATCGTTTTTTTCCCTCTAAAATATTAAATTACATATGAATAAAATATTAATTATATGAATTTTGGGGGGGTAAAAATAGACTCAAATCCCTCAATTCTGCTGCCATATCTCCCCAGTCTTTGCTTTATTTTGAGGGTATTTCATGCTACTAACACCCTGCCAAACAGCAAATTATGTGTTCCATCAATATATTTCAAGCCCGCAAATGTTCCATGGCTAAATTAGTTTTTATTTTCCCAGAATGAAAATGGCCCTTGTGGGGCCTTTGCTTTCATGCCTATACATCAAGGTCAGAGTGGAGGAAAACTGAGGGTCCCAGGAACTAGGGGTAGGGTTGCTTGTCATTTGTTTTCATATCCATTTGACATTCATGATAGCACCAGCATTTCAAGGGGACAAAATGGTGGTTGAAATATAAGGTGGAAAAGTGAACAAACATAGAGAATTATGCAAGAGACAGAAGGCTATCCATTTAAAACCATATAGTGTTATAGGAATTTTTATTTTTGATTTCCTTTTATTAATTTTTATTATTTAGGGGAGGGAGAGTCAGGGCCATTTCTCCTAGTTAGGAGGTTACTGAGCCAACTGAAACTTGTCCCACGGATATGAAAATTTACATAAAGCCTCAAGCATTCCTCAGAAAAGAAGTCAAGAAGGGAGTCAAGGGTTCCCAAGTAATTTGACTTAAGGGAGGATTCATCTGACACCTACTATGGAGGCATATAAATCTCCCCTATCAATCAGCCCATTGTGAACCCTCTAAATGTAGTTTAATCTTTAATGGGACTTAGTTTACCTATAACTTCTGTTTAGTTTTGTTTCCTTAGGGGATGTATGAGATTATGATTCTGTTTAACTAAATTTCTTCAACGTTTGTGACATTGAAGGAAGCATGGGATTATGAATCTGTATTTTTTTAACTTTTATAGCCTAAGAGAATGTATGAGATTGCAATATGTAACAATTATTTCTCTGTCATTCTGACATAATTTTATCTTTAAGAAGCCTTGTTGGAATCCTAATTATTGTTTAAGGGTTATTTTTCTACCGCCTCTGAACCTGTGCTTAAGCATAATAAAACCTAGGTATTTACTTTCATAGTTTCTGCATTGTGGCAGATTATTTCAGCAGCAGTTACCTACCACATGAACTCAAAAAGGAGATATTTCTCCCACAACAACAGCATATTTTGTCCATTGGTTTTGCTAGTTTTCTGTGAATACTCACTAATTTAAAAATTATGTTTTGAGCCCAGCACTCATTAAGGAAGGTACCTGGATTTCTTACAACTTTAAATGCATGTCTTAAAGAAAGTTTAGTTGAAGGAATATGCAGTCAAATAATAGCTTCAGAATAACCAGGACAGTCTAAGCCAGACAGGCTATTTCCAAAATTCATCTTAAAGAGTCTGAAAATAATTTTGATTAAATCACCGTATCTTGTTTAACCAATTAACAATTAGTCAATATAAAATAATTTAAATGAATTAAAGGTATTGCTCTTTTTTGGTAGCAATAATATTGGACTTTTGAAATTGTTATTGATTTCAGATCAATACATTATAGTAGAGGCAGCTGGAGGTGCAGTGAGTCAGGGAGACATCAGTCCAAATTTGGCATCAGATACTTAATAGCTGTGTGACCCTGGGCAAATCACTTCACCTCTCTTTGTTTAGTTTCATTAACTGTCAAATGGGGGGAATAAAAGCACCTATTTCACAGAGTTGTTGAGGATCGAATGAGATAACATTTGGAAAAAGCACATAGTAGGTACTCTATAAATGCTTATTCTTTTCCTTCCCTTCCCTTCCCTTCCCCCTTATGTGAATCAATTTAGCATTTGGACAAAAAAGCAATTCATTTTTTTATCTAGATTACTTTAGAATATCTAGAACCTGATTAAAACTATGCTTTACAACATTAGCCTCATGGCTTTCTTTTTTCTTTCTTTCTGCTAAAAATACTTAGGGAAAGAAAAAGATTTCCAATCCTTGAGCTCTCTCTCATCATACATTTTTTCCTCTGCTTTACATCATAACTTGGATATCTGCTCTTCTAATTTAGGAAGATGAGTCTATTGTAAATATAACCACAAAACAAAAAGCAGTAACATGCATATTTTTGTAAATAGAAAATAGACACAGGCTTTGAACTATCCAAGAGAAACAGAACTACTTGAAGCACTTAAGGAGGTTTTTTTTTTTAAATTCAAAGGAGTTGTATTTTTTGGTTTGGTTTGGTTTTTTAAGGGGAGGAGAGAAGGGAAGAAATATGGGGTCCTGTGATTTCCTTCCTTTGATCTAGATAAGTCACACATCTGTAGTCTTAGAAAACTTCTCCATTCCCTGAAAGGTCAAACTATTTGCCCATAGTCAAACAGTCCAACTTGAACCCAAACTACCATGGCCTGAAGCCTGGCCTGATGTCCTTTGTCCCCTAATATTTCTCCAGGTTTCAGTAGTGATTTCACAACTAGCTAGTAGCTCTTCCCCTTGGGCCACTCTCTTAAGAAAGACATACCCAAGAAAGACCTTCTATTTAAGCACGTACTACTCCTGTAGTGGAGATTGAAATGTACCATAAAACATGGTTTTAACTTAAGAAAATATTTGACCAGGATTATGGAACTGTAAGAAGCATAGTACCTGCTCATAAGTTAAAGAGTCAATTTTGAGATAAGGAAGAAGGAGAAAACTCACTTCACGGTTCTGAACTTTTAGTACACGTCTGTAAAGAAAGGTTGCTTTTGCAGATAGCCTGAGAAAATAATTTCCTGTCAGCAAGTGCCTGTAACTTGTATGTTGAGCAGAACAACTTACTGACCTGATATTCTGTCTTAAAGACAAATTGTCAAAGCTTTTGTGTGCATTTTTTTCCACTAAGGAAAATAGTTATGGAACAATGGATCATAAATACATGCATCATAGCTTATGGGTTATACAACATTTTATTAAATAAAAAAGAAATCTGCTGAAGCTAAACATGTACATTTCTTTTCTTTCTTCAGCTCCCCTCTTTAAGTTATCAACACCATGTCACAGATAGCCAAACAGAACTATTTCTGCTAACTGGAGGTGAGAAAGTTCAACTTGTTTATCAAGATAGAAATATTTTATAGTTTATGTTTTCCACACTGAAGCAAACTGATAAACTCTAAAAGAGGAAATCCACTTATGCTAGGAATATGACAGAAGAAGTGATCTTCAGAGGGGTAGCTAGGTGGCGCAGTGAATAGAGAACCAGCCCTGGGGTCAGGAGTTCAAATGTGACCTCAGGCACTTAAAACTTACTAGCTGTGTGACCTTGGGCAAGTCACTTAATCCTAATTACCTCACCAAAAAAAAAAAAAGATCTTCAGGGCTCACCTTCCTCTTTAGCATAAGCATAAAATACTAAATATTTAAAATCTATTTTTGTACTATGCCTCACCATTCACATTTAGCTGTATATTTCTTTTTCTCTTCCTAAGGAAAGACCATTCAAAACATGTTCGAATTTGACTGACCATTTACAACCTAGAGGGGGAAGAAAACCAGCAGACTCCCCATCTAATTGTACTCTTGGGTTCATTTAACATTGATCCAACCCTGGCTCTCAGCTTTGTGAATGATCAGACTTCATAAGTGACAGACAGCCTCACATAAAGGAGACAGAGCTCATCCTATAATCAGGAAACCCTGAATTCAAGTTTTATCTCTGCCTTCATAATTCAGAGCAAGTCACTTAAATTCTCAATGCTCCAGATAACCAAGACTAAATAGCAAAACAGTTGCTGATCTGTATTGGTCAAAAGCCCTGTTTTAAGGTTTTATCACAGTATGGAAGTGACCCTGAATTCTCAAAGCAGAAGATAAACTCTGGTGGGTCCAGCCCAGCTAGAAAGACTTCAAGTAAAATTCAAGTGATGACACAGTGCATCTGGTGTTCAGAGAAGCTTGTCATGAGCTTGGCTCTAGAGTGATGAATTTTTCAAACACAGTAACCCTCAAAGATCACATAATAATTGGTAGAGGGATTACAACGTACCAGTAGTGGGAGAACCCACACCAATCAAACCTAAGGCCTTGAAGCAATTAAGTAGAGTATTTCTATTTATAGGTATAAATCTGTGAAATTGTGAGTGAAGTATGTACAGGGCACAGCAAGCTTCTGAGAGCCTACCAAGCTTTCTTATTAACATGTGAGAGAAATGATTATTTCTTTCATATATTAATAACCAATTGTTGAATTAGGACTAAAGGCTTTTCCATTTCCTCATCCAGAAATCAACCATTGTGGGAAATCTTGGGCAATACTTACCCAGCCAGTAAGGCTAAGATCTAATCAAAGATAGTAAAGAAATTCTAAGTGTAGGTGAATTGGTGAATTCCTGCTCACTGTGTTTACTCAGACAGGTCTGGGAAAATATGGATTCTCCCTTTTGTCAGATGGCTATGGATATTGATAAGTCTCTTTGACTAAGACTGGGTGCTCAATGTCACAAGACTTTCATGGGAATAAGCCAACCTCATTATAATATTCATTTTCTCATTACTGTTAATCAATCAGAGTTGATTTTCACCTTCAGGTGCACCCCCTTTTCAAAAGACTTTGTAAACATTGAAGGCTTGACAGGCTCTGTCTTTTTGCTCAGCAAGGGGAACAATGAGTTTATTTCATTGACTGCTTTCTAGATGTAGTTAATAAAATTGATTGTAATATACCCAGAAATTCTGTCTCTCAGGAGTTTTCAGTGGTCATACATGGGGAAGTTAGAATACTTTCTAGCAAATTATGTCAAGGGCAAGTTAAATAGTTCAAAAGGTCCATACAGGGTCAATCTTAGTGCAAGAGTCCAGGCAGGCCAGATGTCCAAGAAAGGTTGATCTTTCTACAACCCAATTGCTTGTGGAAGGAGTGGAAAAGGAAAAAAAATGTATGTACTATGAGTTTGGAGGAAACTTCTCAGAAAAAGTAACCTTAGAGGTCAGAGAAACAGAGCTACAGGTTTTTGTAAATAGAGACATTCAGGCTGTCAAAGTCAGGATGAGCCTAAATGATCCTGTATTGAAGGGAGACTTCTACCAGCTTAGAGATTTACTATCCAAACAGGACACTGGATGAGATTAAGAGAAAAATTTATCTTACTGGAACACACCTTTTCTTAGGTAACTCCAAGGGTTAACACATTCTCCCTAAAACTTTCTGATATCCTGTCCCCACTGCTCAACCTTCCAAGTAACCAAAGTGACTGAGCAGCTTCACCTGATAGGCTGCTTAAATTTTCCATTTTTCCATGTCTCCCTAAAATTGTGTAAAACCATATATATGTGTGTGCATATATATGTATGTGCATGTGTATATACATACATGTATTTATATGTGTATATATATGTGTGTGTACGTGCACATATATAGATTACAGATACATATGTGTACATGCACATATATAGATTACATATATATACATATATAGATCTATATCTCTGTGTGTGTGTGTGTGTGTGTTGTGTGTGTGTATAACCTCCCTTTGTTCAGGGTTTTACTATTTACCTGGTAATTGCCCATCAGTTGATGATAATTAATGTTGTATCTGCTAGCCTTGCCTCCTGATTTATTGACCTCCATTTAAACAGACCGATGTGGAAAGAATTACCCTCCAAGAAGGTCTTAGGATCACTGGATTGAGGTATTCCCCAATGCTCCACTGCCATTCATGGAAGCAAGCGCAAAAGGCATTGCAATAGCGCCCAATAATTCTCTACTCCCACAGATTCTTTCACTTGACATCTAGTTTCCTAAATCCAGAATTCACTAGGATGACACCAATACACAAGTACTCAAAAAGCTAAGTACAGAGGAATTTTTGTTGGTGTCTGCTGGCAGGTCAGCCTAAGGTAGGGGAGTGGGGGGTGGACATACAACAAATATGGCATTAAAAGCTGGATTCAGAGTCAGAGTTATCCAGAAAGGTATTGTCTACTTGCCAAGACTAAGCCTTGACACTCCCCACACTTGAAATGAATTTGTAGATGCTTAGCTAGGTAAGTAAGTAGCAGAAAACTACTTAGTTAATACCTTTAAAACAAAACAAAACAAAACAAACAAAGCAAAAAGTAATCTATTGAGCAAACACTGTGATGTGGAAATAGTATAGCCCTGGGATCAGAAACTTGGGTTTGAGCCCTTTGACTCTACCACTTGCTAGACTTGGGCAAGTTACTTAACTTCATCTAGCATTGATTTCTCTATCTTTGAAAAAATAGTTTTGGACTATAAGGTACTTTCCAGCATATTTGTTGTTGTTCAATGGGCAGATAAGAATAATCCATTCCAATGGCACCGAAAGTGGCTGAAGTATGTACCATGGAGCACTTAGGGCTTGGTTAGACATGGAAGATGCCAAGGCCATCCACTGCATCCCAAGCCACCTCCACTGGTCTTGACTTTTGTTTTGCTACTGGACTTCAATGACTCAGGTAGAGAAAGTGAGACTGATAACTTTGTATACTCTGCCTCACTTAAATCCAATTCAGGACAAGTCATCACCAGTGAGTTCATTGATCCTCTTTGAAAACAAAGGACAAACAACAACAACCTTCCAGCTCTCACATTCTATTATCAATCCTTAAAAAAAAGTCTTTCTCCTTGGTGAATATCAGTTGTTTGGTAATTGGGTTTAAAGAGTCTTTCTTAGGGGAGAAAATCATGACATGGTCCATTTTCTTTATCTATATCTGGGTCCTTATTAAATCTGAAGTACTTAGATGTTCTGAGTACTGAAAAATACTATAGTATAAATATTCTAAAATAAATATTAAGCTTTCATCTATATCATTTTAAATGATTTTCCATTTTTTATAAGAAAACATTTTAAGTAAAACCCAGTATGCCTTTAGCTGGCTTCACATGTAATGTCAACTACTTTCTTTACTGATAGAAAAATAAATCATGAAATTATGAATTATATTTCAGTTTGCCCTTAAATTTCTAAGATGTTGTTTAACAAAGGATTTCTGCCCTAGATGGAAGATTTAGTATATGAACATTTTTTCTCGAGTATGACCCTGCTATGAATGCATAACTTTTGAAACTCAAACACATTTGTAAACTGCAAATATACTTCCACTGTCTAAAGGTTAAAATAAAAACAAAAGCCCTTATTTAAACAGATAGCTTTCTGTGAGAACACGATCCAGCCTTATTAGTAGTAGAATTTTCTATGATTACTAGAAAGATATAAGTATATTATTATTTTTGAACCTGGATTATAGATTGGGTAGGTAGGAGAAAGTAAAGGAGACAAGCATTTATTAAGCACTTACTGTGTGCCAGGCACTGTGCTAAGCATTTTACAAATATAATCTTATTTGATCCTCACAACAACCTTGGGAAGTAGGTGAAATTAATATCCCCACTTGACAGATGAGAAAACTAAGGCAGACAGAGGCTAAGTGACTTGCCCAAGGTCATACAGGTAGTAAATATCAGTATTTGAACCTAGCTCCCCTGATGACAGAGTCAATGCTTTTTCTACCATAACATACTTTGGGCTGGGAAACTAACAAAAATCTACAATAGAGAGTTAATGACTCAAGATAAGTAAGTATATAGTTTTAAAAAGTACCTTATTGTCCTTGATAAATTCAAATCACTCACCCCAGATGACTATATCTTAGGGTAACGAAAGAACTGGTAGATATGACTGCCAATCATAGATCAATATTTGAAAGATGGTGGAGAATAAGAGAGGTGTCATAGGAATGGAGTAGGGAAATTTTTTTTTAACATTTTTTAAAAAGGGGGAGGGAGGAAGAATGCTAGAGTCTGAAAACTATAGACCAGTTGGTAGTCAATAAACATTTATTAAGTGCTTACTATGTGTCAGGCACCGTGGTAAGTGATGGAGATATAAATACAAAAAAAAAAAGACAATCCCTGCCCTCAAGGACCTTACAGTCTAATGGGGAAGACACTACACAAAAGGAAGTTGAAAAGAGGTGGGGGAAGAGGAATGAAGGCAATTGCTGGGAAGGTATTCAAGGCAGAGGTATGGTGGAGAAGTCAGAGATGTTCCAGAGTGGTGCAGCCTCGTGAGAAATGATCAGTTCTAAGTGGAGCTTTCTGCTTAAGTACAGATTTTGAAGTTCTTGGCACTACCTTTTAATCAGAGGCGAAGAGAACAGAATACCAAGGCTGATGGGGTCTTGCAAGATGATGAGGTTTTTCTTAATGAGCTTCTTGGGGACATGAAGGAGAAGTCAGAGATATCCCAGGGTAGTGTAGCCAGGTGTGAAATGAGAAGTTCTGACCTTGAGGCCAATGAGATTGACTTTGATCACTGGGAAAATCCTAGAATGTGTTATTAAAGAGATAGTAAACATCTAGAAAAGGACCTAAAGAGCCTGAATAGTTTCAGCAAAAAAGTAAGTCATACCAGATTAACCTTATTACCATTTTTGATCAAGTTAAATTTATGTATCTTGGGAATCCTACAGATAAGTTCAGCTAGATTGTTTTTATCAAAATGATAAATTATCTCATGCTATTCTTGGAGATGGAGAAATATGGACTAGGTATAATATATACTATACATACATATAGTATATACTATAGGCATAACATCTCAATCAAATTCACAAAATGGCACAAAGCTAGAATGAACTTCCACCATACTGTGTGACAGAGTCAATACCCAAAAAAGATTTTGGTTGAGGATGATTACAACAACTGTAGCCAAATCTGGACGGCTAGGAGGCTCAGTGGATAGAGCAATGAGGAGGCCTGGATTCAGGAAAACTCATCTTCCTGAGTTCAAATCCAGCCTCAGACACTTACTAGCTATGTGACCTGGGCAAGTCACTTCACCCTGTTTCCTCAGTTTCTTCATCTATAAAATGAGCTGGAGAAGCAAATGACAAGCCACTTCAGTATCTTTGACAAGAGAACCCCAAATGGGGTCATGAAGACAGACACAGCTGAACAACAGGACTTTGTAAGTTTGGGGGGGGGGTAATTAACAGCTTTTTTAAAGAACTGGGAGTTTTTTGGTAGACTTTTCCTAAAAGGTTAATATGTCAATAGGGTGATATGGTAGCCAAAAAAAGTTAATGTGATCTCAGGTTATATTAAGAAAATGATATCTTCCAGGAATATGGATAGTCCCACCGTACTCTGCCCTGGCCAAACCACATCAAGAGCATTGTGTTTAGTTCTGGGTACCACATTTTGAGAAAAACATTAGAAGTGTAGAGTGCATCCAAGAAAAGGAAAGAAGAATGGTAAAGGACCTCAAGTCCATTCCATGTACAGAGTGGTTTAAGGAATTAAAGATAGTGAGCCTGAAGAAAAGAAGGCTCTGGAGAGAACTGAGTCTTGAACTATCTTAAAGTATTTAGAAGTCTCTCATGTAGAAGGGATATCAGACTTGTTTTGTTTGGTCTCAAAGGAAGAACTAAGAGAACTGGGTTTAAGTTGCAAAGAAGCAAATGTAGACATGATGTCAAAAAAGAAAAGAAAAAAGAAAAAACTTCCTAAAAATTAGAGCTTTTACAAAGTAGAATAGGCTGCTTTGGAGAGCATAGGGTCTTAGATGTAGAGCTAGAAGGGACTTCAGAGCCCATCTAGTCCAAACACCTCATTCTACAGATGAGAAAGCTGAATGTAGAAAAAAGAGAGTTGAGAGGGAAAGACTAGAAAGCAGATCAAGAAAGGGGCTGGGGAGTTGGGAGTATCTCTTGGGTCCCACGCTGCCCCTTGTCCTGCCTCCAACATGCCCTGAAAAATAGAGGAAATAAAAGACTCCCTGCTCACAGCCAGATGAAAACATGCCAAATCTGTCAAGATCAAGAAAAATAAGGACAATGTGAAGTTTAAGGTTCACTGCAGCAGGTACCTGTACACATTGGTCATTACAGACAAAGAGAAGGCAGGGAAACTTAAAACAGTGCCTGCCTCCTGGTTTGGCTATAAAGGAGTTGAAGTGAAGGAATCATTCCATGTTCCACCTGTATTAAAATGTAGGAGGAAAAAAAGAAAGAAAGAAAGAAAGAAAGAAAGAAAAGAAAAGGACTGGGCAGGTATGTGACTCATTTTTTTATAGACCAGTATAAAGTTAGGTTCTTCCCAGAAGTCCGACCTTACAATTTATCTCGGGGCAGTATCAATCATCGGGACTTAATCAGGAGTTGTCTTTTGTCCTCTTAACAAAATAACAATAGGTATATCTATATTCTTTGGGGAGAATCATGGCCAATAAAATGTCCCAGGAAAGGCTTAACTTCTGGACAGCTCATCAAACAAGTGGGAAGTCCCCTGATCTGTGCCTTAAATTATGAATATGAGCATCCCCCCCTTTCCCCTCCCCCATGGTAAAATTCCACTATCTTATTCTGTGCAATTTTTGCCCAAATTCTCCAATCTATTCTCCATAAGGAATCGACCCCGACTTGGTGGAGACTTTCCTATAGGTCTTTTACTACTGGGGCAGGTGTACTAGTGGAGCTATCAGACTATCTATGTGCTACCATTCTTACTACCTAACTAATCTACTTTCTGGTCTGATGAAACATTTTCTGGATTACTCTCCCATGAAAGTTGTTGGTAACAGAGTACACTTTACCAGGCATCTTTTGATTGATCTTTGGTTTACTTGCTAGTTCAGTAGTCTTTGAAGATCGTAGTGTTCCATGATTCTCAGCTATAAGACTATTTGTGGTATTTTTATGGGGTTGTGAATCAGGGAGCAGCTTGGCATGAGTGAGAGCACACAAAATTTCTCAGGTGCAATCCAGTCTACTCTCTTCAGTTACAAGCCCAATCACTGTCTATCTGCGGCGTCTATTTAAGATACACCTACTGTGAGACTAACCTAATATACTTCCAGGATCAAATATAAAATCCTCCTCAAAACCTTTCGTACCCTATCCCTTTCCCAACCTTTCTCATCTTCTTGTACCTTGTTCTTGTTCAGTCATTTTTCAGTCACATCAGACCATCCATGACCCCATTTGGGGTTTTCTTGGCTGAGATGCTGGAGTGGTTTGCCATTTTCTTCTCCAGCTCATATTACAGATGAGGAAACTGAGGCAACCAGGGTTAAGTGACTTGCCCAGAGTCATATAGCGAATAAGTATCTAATGCTGGGTTTGAATTTAGGTCTTCTTGACCACCTAGCTGCCCTCTTACCTTACATCCCGCCATGTACTCTGCAATCCATTGAAAACTGGCCCCCTTGCTTTGCTGTTCTTTGAACATGATACTGCATCTCCTGACTTCGAGAATTTCCCCTGACTGACCTCCATACATCAAATACTGTCCCACCTTGTCTCTTACCTGGCTTCCCTCAAGTCTCTGCTAAAATCTCACTTCTATAGGAAGCCTTTCCTGACCAATCTTAATTCTAGTTCCTTCCCGTGGTTGATTATTTCCCATTTATCCTACATACAGTTTGCTTGTACACAGTTGTTCGCTTGTTTTCCCCCACTAGACCATGCTCCTTAGCAGCAGGGACTGTTTTTTTACTTTTCTTTGAATCTTCACTGCTTAGCATAGTGCCTGGCATATAGAAGGCACTTACTAAATGTTTATTTACTGACTGACCATCTATCCAACTGCATGATATCCTCTAGAAAATAGATATTCTTCATTGATTCAGTTTTTCTTTGTGGCTTGTTAGGCCAATATCTTTTGAAGGAGAGATAGTGTTATACAGTGGATAGGCCACTAAGATTGGAATCAGAAAAACCTGATATGTGTGATCCTGGGGTCACTTCAATCTCTCTGTACCTCACTAATTTGAGGGGATTGGGCTCAGTGGCTTCTAAGGTCCCTTCTGCCTTTAAATCTATGATTCTGTGAATGGCTGTGGATGTCTAGGGAGGATCCCTAGAGGGTCTAAAGCAATCAGTACAATGTCATCTAAAGGACCCCCCCCCCAATATAGGGAATCCTTCTTTCATTTGGTCTTTATATAGAACAAATTCCTTGAGTGCCTTTGGTGAACATATATCTCCTATTTTATGCCTCTATTGATGCCGATATTCAGAGGATCATTAAGCAAAGTTATCTTTGTAGTTGCTTGTCTTTTCTGGACTGATGATTTTCACATATGCACAGAAGACACATTTTTGGAGAAAAGACTTTAGGGCTATATTGTGTTTTACTACAGGGGTTTCTGACCTTTTCTTAGTATCACAAAATTGCCAAATGCTCATTAGAATACATTCAAAGAACTTAGTAAGATCCTTTATTCTGTTTCTTGTCAACCAACAGTCTTATTGTCAGTAAGAGGTTTTTGGGGGGGTTTTTTGTTTTTTTGTTTTTTGGTTGGGCAATGGAGGTTAAGTGACTTGCCCAGGGTCACACAGCTAGTAAGTGTTATGTGTCTGAGGCCAGATTTGAACTAAAGTCCTCCAGAATCCAGGACCGGTGCTCTATCTACTGTGCAACCAAGCTGCCCCCATAGTAAGAGTTTTTTGAAAGTGATATCTGCATATCATATTCAGATTCCAGTTTACTTCTTCCTTTGGATTTGATTGAGAACATGACTAAAAATTTTGATTCAGAGATAAGTTGTTATTATGGATACTTTCCCAAAGTACATTAAACATTGACTGGAAATCAACCCAGAGTTTCTTGTCATTGCCAAGATCAATTTGTTTTTCTTTCATTTGGATTGTTGTCATTACCTTTTTCTAGCTCTGAATTAAAAGAGAATTGTATCCAAATCCCATTCACTTGGATTTGTTCAGTAGAAATTATTTTTTCAGCAGTCTTTGATTTTTTTCAGATGTATTTTAATGCCCTCTCTCTATGATACCCTACTCCCTCTTCCTCACTCTTCCCTTTCTAATTGACACATTTTTTTCACTTGACATTGCCACTTTTGGAATATTTAACTAGAATAATATTTACCAAATAGTTTACACAAACCCTTGACAAGCTTATCATGCCCTCCTGGGTGTGCACATCACAGGTTAGGAACTCCTGTATGAACAATAAAATGTCTTAGACAAAGGCTTACCTCCTGATGAGTTTATCAAATCAGTCAGGAACTCCCAAGATCCGTCCCTTAAATCTTAAATATGAACACTCTCTTCACTGGTGAAATCCCACTATTTCATTCTGTGCAATTCTTATTCAAGTGCTCCAAGTAATACTTCATAGAGGATTTACCTCAATTTGCTTCTACAGGGGAAATATACGTTTGGTTCTTTGCTAGCCAGCAAATGATAGACGATAGGATAATGTATTCTCTACACCTCTGCAGTCACTGCCTACTAAGATATAATTTGTTGTGAAAACTCATCTGTAAAATTCTGTTTGTCTCTTCTTGTATTTTCATCAAGGGTGCCCTCAAAATCTGTATAGATCATTCATAAAGATTTGACATAATGACAGATATAAGGTTTATTAAGCACTTACTCTGTATCAAGCACTGTGCTAAGCATTGTAGATAGAAATTTTTTAAAAAGCAGTCTCTGCTCTCAAGAACCTTAAATTCTAATGAGGGAAGAAAACACATGAGGGGGAATGGAAAGAGATGGACAAACTAGGGAAAAGGGATGGGCAAAGCAAGTAAGTCAGAGTGTGAGAGGAAGCATTACTGGGATTCTTTCTGAAACAGGGGTCCCAGGAGCCAGTCACCAATCAGGTGAGTAGGGCCTCACATCAAAGTCTACTTCATGGTGGGAAGGCTGTCATAGAGGAGGATAAAACGTTTAGAGAGGGAGCCATCATAGAGGTGAGAAAAAAGGGTCAGCAGTTGATGATGTCTTCTTATTTTGCCTTTTTCGAGAGTAATAATACTGTCCATGATTTTTTCCAATGATTTTGCATCTTTTCTACTCTGAGGTATCTTGAAAGCTGATACTTTTTGATTTGGTACTTTTTGTCCTCTCCAACATAGATTTCTGTGATGTTTAATCTACTATCAAGATTTTTTCTATTTCATATTCTCTTTTCAAAATGTTTAATTTTTAATTTTTTGTTTTTTTACATCACCATTTCTGAATATGTCCTTTCCAACTATCTTTTGTAAAAAAAAATAATAAAAATGAAAAAGTAGGGAGGGGAAAAGCATCTCTGCAAACATCAAATTTATCTTGAACTCTATTTTTTTTTAACTTCATAGCATATCTCATTGGTAGTGGGTTCACTATTACGAATGATGAGAAGATTTCTCCATTGCTCTTTCATTGTTTTGTTGTACTGGTAGGTGCCAGGAGTAATAGACTGGAGAAGAAATAGAATCTGGACCAACTAGAGATTATTGAGTTTGCCAGTATGGAAATCTTACCTGAAGAGCCAAAGACTCCTCAAATAAACAGTATCCAAGGCTTATATAGGTTTTAGGGAGAAACAAGGTAAGGGGAACATTGATTGGTCAAGGTCCTGTGGCTGATGCTTGAGTTTGGTGCAACAACATTTTACCCCAGTTTGGGGGTGAGGGATTTCTCCATAACAGGATGGAGGGGCGGCTCTTTCTCAGAAGAGGTTACATAATAGGATATCGCAGCATGTCCTAGTTTGGATTACTTGTATTGTAAGTACTCATGGGAAAGTACATACATATATGTGTGAACAAAATGGAGTGGTTCTCAAAATGAAGTAGCTCTGGATCCACATACTCTTACCAAACTCATTCATATATGCTCTTGGGATGATCTCACGCCAATGTACATCCTCTGCAATTGTCTTCAAGTTAGTACTTCTGTTCATGCTTGTCTCAAGTGCTACAAGACAAGTTGATCAATTGCTCCATAGTATTATTTCTTATTATCATACAATGTATGATGACACCAATCCTCTCCTTTGTTTTCCTCTCCAAAGAGAACCTGGGAGTCATACTTTCATTCTTATGCCTTCCAGTTTCATTGATAATGAGAATTTCACTATTGATGCAGTTCAAATAGTTTCTCCATTAATATACCAACTCATTGGTCATCAGACAACAATCCCACATTTAAAGTGCAAGTAGTTTCATGTCTTTCTGAGGAAAAGTCCTGAAAAAAAGTTTTTATCAGGTTTTTCAGTTGGGTCTAATATTAATCAAAAGCATGAGGGATACCACTGAGAATACTGACATGACATTTGTTTAACTAAGTTACAATTGTTCTTCTTGCCAAGAAAAGAGCATTCTGCATTGAAAGTCCTTAACTTTCATTGATATTTTGGTTTCTGTACTTATGCCTCATATCTATATTTTTGTCTGGTTTTGCTAGAATTAAAACTCCGAATTTCTGCTAAATAAGGAAACTACTGTTTACTCAGAACTCTAGATTTTACTGGTTTTTAATACAGTAGGCATTGGAAACAAGTTATTGGAGAAAGCATTTGTTAAAATTGACTTTTCAGGGTAGCAATGATCTGACAACTGTTTCTCTCATCAGTTGCCATTCTCAATTCAGGCCAAAGGCAAGATATTGGTATAATTCCTGGTAGTGTGATATGAGATAGTCTTCACTGGTATATCTTTAATTGATCTGAGATCTCATCATTCTGGGTGCTACCTCTAATGAGTCAGATTATAAACTATGTATGTCTTCTCAACCTCAAGTCTTCTCATAAATCTTACACTGGGCATCTACCTGAAGCAGAGGGATACTGGCAGCCTTCTTCTTGACCTCTTGACTTTGCATGGATACCAATGAAACACATAGGCTATTTTTAGGTTATTGTTCACTCTCCTTACAAGACAGATCCACCTTCTTCTTCAGACATTCAACTTTCTGATAATATGTACACTATGCTTCCCAAGTGCACTTCTTCATAGGTAATCTTTTGCACATCATTACACATCTCTCCACTGCCTTGTGGGCAACCTTCAATTTTAGGCCTTTAGAAATTTACTGTTGTTCATCCTTCATTTTCATCACAATGACATCATAAGGCTGATGTATAACTGAACTGGATTTAAACAAGACAAGAGTCACACAAACTCGTCAGCCTCACTATGTCTTCCAGAGTCATCAAAGTCCAGTGGCAAGACAAAAGTCAAGACGATTGGCAAGGTTCTGGATGCAGTGGATGATCTTGGCGTCTTCAGTACCTGACCACACTCTAAGCTCTCCACAGAGCCTGCTTCAGCCACCTTCATGGCCATTGGAACAAATTGTACTCATCTACCCATTCCACCATGGAAAGTCTTCACACACTTATGGTAGATATACCCCAACTCACTTTGGTTAGCCTCAACCTGGTTGAACCTGTATGACAAGATGGTTTTATGGTGGTGTGGCTGCTGCACATGTTACAGCTTCTTGAAGCTACAGGTAAGAGTTGGGTGAAAAGCGGACATCAAAGGTAGATGAGAAGCCCTGAAAAGAGCTGGGCAAGCCCTCACACCAGAGATGCTGGTCCTTCTTAAACATCCCACGCACCTCAATTTTAGTTTAGAAACTTTCATATCCCCTAACCCACAGCCATATGCATCACCAGAAGAATAATGATATTAAAAATATGGGCATTTGTTTCAGGGAAAACTTGAGATCATTAAAAGTGTTACGTAACTTCCCAAAGTGTACCCAAAATATTCTTCTCTTCTTCTTAAATTATGAGCCTGACTCACAGTATAGTGGAAAGAGCTGTCTCTAGAGTCAGAGAACCTGTGTTCAAATCCTACCTCTCATAACTGTGTGACCCTAGGCAAGCCACTTACCCTCCAGAGCCTTAATTTCTATGTCTTTGATTTTCTGCTTCCTACAGGATAGATTTTTATTTCCAGCTTCCAAAGAAAAGGCTGTGGGGGAGGAGGTCCAGAGAAAGAGGACTTGAGCTGACGTAGCATAAAGAATTGTGAATGTGGTATGGAGGACTTTGGAATTATGAAGAAGGAGGAAGATTAAATTGCAGGGAAAATTCAATAGACATTAAGGTCTCTGAAATCCTTTCAAGACTTAAGTCTATGATCGTATGATCTTCAGTATCCATATAATGTCCAAACTAGTGGACCAGCCCTACATGTTATATATTGTTGTTCAGTCATTTCCTGTTGTGCCTGACTCTTCATGACCTCATTTGAAATTTTCTTGGCAAAGATACTGACATGGTTTGCCATTTCCTTTTCTAGCTCATATTACAGATGAGGAATAGAGGCAAACAGGCTTAGTGACTTGCCCAGGGTCACACAGCTAGTGTCTGAGGCCAGATTTTAACTCAAGAAGAAAAATCTTCCTGACTCCAAGCCTGGCACTCTATCTGCTATGCCACCTAGGTGCTGCTGTATATCCAATTGCATATCAGCCTAGACTGAGAATTATAATATATCTGTTGCTATTGCTATAATGTATAGCAATATTAAATGCTGATCAGGAACAAATGCAATGACAATTTCTCTTTGTGCTCAGCTTGTCATTTGTCATGTAATAAGTATTAAATATCAATTGTAATAAGATGATGACAGCCTATCCCAATATCAGGTTACTAACATGCTGTGTTGTAACTGTGATGTGTGGATCTGAGGAAAAATAATCTTAAGAACTTAAAACAGATATACTTTAAACATATGGAAATGAGTTGCTCCATTGGAATAGTATCCTGGACTTTTGTCTCATCACAGTTAACTTTTAGATGGTCTTTTGATCACCAATGAAGAAAGGAGAGTTTTCAAATTTATAAGGATCCAAGAATACTTTCTTTATGGCTTTTGGCAAGATCTTTATACTGTTTTGACTTTGGAAGTGCTAAGTATCGCTCAACGTCATCTCACTAAAAGTGTAAAAGCCATAGAAAGAGATATTTTAAGGGTCCATCTTAATATATAAAAGTATATTGCACATTCTTCATACTATCCTGGTTTCCTACAATTCCATCCTCTGCAGAAGATTCTGAATCAGATACTTAGCATTCAATTCCTTTATCTATGCTATTTAAACAAGAGCAAAAGACACATGAGTAGTGGATAAGTACTTCTGTCTGCCCTTGCATGGTTATTGTTGCTAAGGAAACCACGTCCTTGGTAATCCTTGTGTGCAGCTTGTCAATCACACTATCTGGTATCACTGATTCTCGAAAATGGCAACATCACAGCATGGCACACAACCAGGAAATGAAAAGGACAAAATTGGTACATTACATGGCTCCACACAAACGTTTTTCTAAAAGCCTCCAAAGTGCTCAGTGAAAGTCATTCCAATCACATGTTATAACTGTGAGAAAGCTGTGCCATGGGATGTAAATCTGGCATCCATGTTTACCAGCATGCAAAAATGTCAATTGCAAACTCACACTTTGAACGCAAAGGACAGGGACATAATAGCTTAAGCCTCTACTTTCTGCTTTGAAAATTATAGCTGCATCATTGAATTAACATCTCCCAACCCTAACTTAAGAATATGTAACAGGCAGTGGGTTTATTATTGCTATCATCCTTAGTTAAGAGACTATAAAACAGGAAGAAATTAGGCCATATGGTATTCATAACAATAACTCATATTTAAATGGCAGTCTAGGATTTATTTTTAAAATTATTTTTATTTCATTAAATATTTCACAATTATATGTTAAAAAAAAAAACAACTCAATCAGTTTTTTAAAGTTTTGAGTTCCAAATTCTTTTTCTCCCTCCTACCTCTCCTACCTCCTTGAAAAGGCAAGCAATTTGATAGCAATTATACATGTGAAGTCACTCAAAACCACATTTCCATATTTGCCATATTTCAAAAGAAAACATAAACAAAATAAAATAATAAAAATAAAGAAAAAAGCATGCTTCAATCTGCATTCAGATTTCATCAGTTCTCTCTCTGGATGTGGATAGTATTTTTCATCATAGTTCCTTTGGAATTATCTTGGATTATTGTCTTAATCAGAGTGACTAAGTCTTTCAAAGTTTATCATCCTTACAATACTGCTGTTACTGTGAACAATGTTCTCCTAGTTATGCTTACTTCACTTTGCATCAGTTCATATAAGTTTTCCCAGGTTTTTCCGAAACCATCCTGCTTGTCATTTCTTATGGCTGGTATTTCATCACAATCACATTATACAACTTGTTGAACCATTCCCCAGTTGATGGGCATCCCCTCGATTTCTAATTCTTTGCCACTACAAAAAGAGCTGCTATAAATATTTTTGTACAAATAGGTCCTTTCCCCTTTTCTTTTGTCTTTTGGGGATACAGATCTAGCAGTGGTATTGCTGGGTCAAAGGATATACACAGTTTGTTAGCCTTTTGGGCATATTTCCAAATTGTTCTCCAGAATGGTTAGATTAATTCACAAACTCTGCTAATATACATTAGTGTCCCAATTTTTCCACATCTTCTCCAGAATCTGTCATTTTCATTTTGTCCTGTTAGCCAATCTGATCTGTATGAGGTAGTACCTCACAATTGTTTTAATTTACATTTCCCTAATAAGTAGAGTTTTAGAACTTTTTTATGTGATTCATTAATAGCTTCAGTTTCTTCTTCAGAAAACTGCCTGTTCATAGCCTCTTTCTTTCTTTCTTTCTTTCTCTACTTTAGCTCTCCCTCCTTTAGGTATCAAAAACACATTTGTGTCTTAAATGGAGTTTGGTAGGACTCTTCTTAACTTTTTTTTTTCAAATAGTTCATACATTACTGGGATTAATTGTTCCTTAAATGTTTGTTAGAATTCACTTGTAAATCCATCTGGTCCTAGGATTTTTTTCTTAAGGAGCTCATTGATGGCATGTTCAATTACTTTTTCTAAGATAGAAATATTCAAGTATCCTATTTCCTCTTCTACTAATATGAAGAGTTTATATTTTTGTAAGTATTCATCCACTTCAATTAAATTGTGAGTTTTACTAGCATATAACTGGGCAAAATAATTTTTAATAATTGCTTTAATTATATCTCCATTGGTAGTGCATTTACCCTTTTGATTTTGGGACTAGTAATTTGTTTTTTTCTCTTTTTTCAATCCAGTTAAACAATGTCTATTGTCTACTTTATTGGTTTTTTTTATAACACCAGCTCTTTGTTTTATTTATTAGTTCAATAGTTTTCTTACTTTGAATTTTATTAATCTCTCATTTGATTTTCAGGATTTCTAATTTGGTGTTCAATGGGGATTTTTAATTTGTACTTTTTCTAGCTTTTTTAATTGGATGCCCAATTCATTGACATGCTCTTTCTCCATTTTATTCATGTACACACTTAGAGATATAAAATTTCCACTAAGTACTGCTTTGGGTGCACCCCACAAATTTTGATATGTTGTCTCATTATTGTCATTCTCTTTGATGAAATTGTTGATTGTTTCTATGATTTGTTGTTTGATCCACTCATTTTTTAGAATTGGATTATTTAGTTTCCAATTAATTTTTAATCTATCTTTTCATGGCCGTTTACTAAATGTAATTTTTATGGTATCATGATCTAAAAGGATGTATTTAATATTTCTGCCTTTCTGCATTTAATTGTGAGGTTGTTGTGCCCTAATACATGGTCAATTTTTGTGCCATGAACCACTGAGAAAAAGGTATTTTCTTTTCTATCCCCATTCAATTTTCTCCAAAGGTCTATCATATCTAACTTTTCTAAATTCTACTCACCTCCTTAACTCCTTTCTTGTTTATGTTGTAGTTAGATTTATCTAGTACTGAGAGAAGAAAGTTGAGGTCCTCCACTAGTATAGGTTTACTGTCTGTTTCCTCCTGTGAGTCCTTTAACTTCCTCTTTAGAGATTTGGATGCTATACCACTTGGTGCATATATGTTTAGTATAGATATTATTTCATTGTCTACGGTACCTTTTATCAAGATGTAGTTTTCTCCCTTGTCTCTTTTAATTAGATCTATTTTTGCTTTTGCTTTGTCTGAAATCAAGATTGTTACCCCTGATTTTTTTTTTTACTTCAACTGACTCATAATGTATTTGGCCTTTTGCTTAACTCTGTGTGTGTCTCTGTGCTTCAAATGTGTTTCTTGTAAACAACATATTGTAGCATTCTGGTTTCTAATCCACCCTTCTCTCCATTTTATGAGAGAGTTCATCCCATTCATATTCACAGTTATGATTACTAACAGTGTATTTCCCTCCATCCTTCTTCTCCCTGTTCATACTTTTCTTCCTCTCTCCTTTCACCCTGTCCCTCCTCACCAGTGTTTTGCTTCTCACCACCACCTCCCTCAATCTGCCCTCCCTTCTACTGGCTCTCCCCTCACTTTTCCTTTACCCTTCCCCTCCTACTTCCCTATAGGGTAAGATAGATATCGATACCCAATCAAGTGTGTATGTTATTCCCTTTTTGAGCCAAATTCAATGAGAATAAGGTTCAAACAATGTTCATTCCTCTCCCTTCTTTCCCTCTACTGTAATAGTCTTTTGTGCTTCTTCATGTGATATAATTCATCCTATTCTGCCTCTGTCTTCCCTCTTCTCCCTATACAATCCTTTTTTTTATCCCTTATTTTTTATATCATCACATCTAAGTCAACTTATACATGCACCTTCTATGCATACCCTTTCTAACTACCCTAATAGAAATACAGTTCTCAAGAGTTACAAGTATGGGGGGGGGGGCGCGGAGCCAAGATGGTGGAATGAAAGCAGCAACTTGCTTGAGCTCTCCCCCAAACCCCTCCAAATACTCATAAAAAATGGCTCTAAACAACTTCTGAAGCAGCAGAACCCACAAAAAGACAGAGTGAAACAAATTTCCAGCCCAAGACAACCTGGAAGATTGATCAGAAAGGTGTATTGCGCCTAGCTGGGAGCGCAGCGCAGCATGGGCACGCAGGCCGCAGCAAACCTGCAGCAGGCCTCAGAGGACTGAATCGCAGGCAGCTGTGGAGGTTTCCAGACTCCTCAATCCATGAATGCCAAAGACAACTTAGAAGGTCAGTGGGAAAAGTCTGTTTCTGTCGGTGGTCAGAGAGGAAGGTGGGGTCTCAGCTCCATTCCCCAAGAGCCTGGCCCTGGGGGGGGCAGCTGCTTCCCAGCTTCCCCCACAGACTGAGGGGGAATCCAGTGGCTGATCAGAGAGGGACTGCAGGGATCTCTTTGCCAGTGCTGAGGCAGGAATCTCTTGCTTTGCCCGTGTGGATCTGGGTCACAGTTCTGGGCGGCAGTGCTGGGGTGAGGAGGAGCTGGTGGTGGAGCTTGTAGTGGCTGTGGAAGGAACCCCTCCTCACAGTTACAGGACAGAAAGGAATACTTGTGGTCACAGGCCAGGAAAGGAGTAAACACCTCCCCTTATCATACCACCTTGGAAGAACTGAAAATTTACAGGTCCCTACAAGTATCTCTGAAAACAGCTACACAAACCCCTGAAGCTTGGGACAGTACACTCTCCACATTGGAAGCAGACTCTTACCTTAACAAAGAGTTTAAAACTCAAGTAATTGGCTGGGATCATGAGCAAGCAGCAAAAAGAGTCAGACTATATTATCTTACTTTGGTGAAAAAGAAGATCAAAATATACAACCAGAAGAAGACAACAAAACAAAGCTCCTACATCCAAAGCCTCCAAGAAAAATATGAATCAGTCCCAGGCCTTGGAAGAGCTCAAAAGGGATTTTGAGAAGCAAGTAAGGGAAGTAGAGGAAAAACTGGGAAGAGAAATGAGAGTGATGCAAGAAAATCATGAAAAACAAGTCAACAGCTTGCTAAAGGAGACCCAAAAAATACTGAAGAAAATAACACCTTAAAAAATAGCCTAACCCAAATGGCAAAAGAGGTCCAAAAAGCCAATGAGGAGAAAAATGCCCTAAAAAGAAAAATTGGCCAAATGGAAAAGGAAGTCCAAAAGATTACTGAAGAAAATACTTCCTTAAAAATTAGAATAGAGCAATTGGAAGATAGTGACTTTATGAGAAATCAAGACACTGTAAAACAAATCCAAAAGAATGAAAAATTAGAAAACAATGTGAAATATCTCATTGGAAAAACAACTGACCTGGAAAATAGATCCAGGAGAGAGAATTTAAAAATTATTGGACTATCTGAAAGCCATGATCAAAAAAAGAGCCTAGACATCATCTTTCAAGAAATTATCAAGGAAAACTGCCCTGATATATTAGAACCAGAGGGCAAAATAAAAATTGAAAGAATCCACAGATCTCCTCCTGAAAGAGATCCCCAAAGGAAAACTCCTAGGAATATTGTAGCCAAATTCCAGAGTTCCCAGGTCAAGGAGAAAATATTACAAGCTGCCAGAAGGAAACAATTCAAGTACTGTGGAAACACAATCAGGATAACACAAGATTTAGCAGCTTCTACATTAAAGGACCACAGGGCATGGAATATAATATTCGGAGGGCAAAGGAGATAGGATTACAACCAAGAATCACCTACCCAGCAAAACTGAGTATAATCCTTCAGGGGAAAAAATGGTCATTCAGTGAAATAGAGGACTTTCAAGCATTCCTGATGAAAAGACCAGAGCTAAACAGAAAATTTGACTTTCAAATACAGGACTCCAGTGGAACATGAAGAGGTAAACAGGAAAGAGAAATCATAAGAGACTTATTAAGATTGAACTGTTTACATTCCTGCATGGAAAGATGATATTTGTAACTCATGAGAACTTTGTCAGTATTAGGGTAGTTGAAGGAAAAAAAATTGAATGTATGTATGTATATATAGATAGATAGAGGGCACAGGGTGAGTTGAAGATTAAGGGGTCATATCTGGAGAATAAAATTAAGGGATGAGAGAGGATGATACTCGGAGAAGAAAGGGAGAGGTAGAATGGGGTAAATTATCTCACAAAAAAAAACAGAAAAGTCTTCACAGTGGAGGGGAAACAGGGAAGGTGAGAGGGAATGAGGGAAATTCTTGGGCTTAAGGAGAGAATAACATACACATTCAATTGGGTATGGAAATCTGTCTTACCCTACAGGAAAATAGGGGGAGAAGGGGACAAGAGAGCAAGGGGGTGATAGAGAGGAGGGCAGATTGGGAAAGAGGGTAATCAGAAGCAAATACTTCTGAGGAGGGACAGGGTCAAAAGAAAGAATAGAATAAATGGGAGGGCAGGATAGGATTAAGGGAAATAGAGTTAGTTTTTCACAACATGTCTACTAAGGAAGTGTTTTGCATAACTGCACATGTACAACCTATATTGAGTTGCTTGCCTTTTCAATGAGGGTGGGTGGGGAGGGAGGAAGGGAGAACATTTGGAGCTCAAAGTTTTAAAAACACATGTTTTTAAAAAAATGTTTTCACATGCAACTGGGAAATAAGAAATACAGGAAATGGGGTACAGAAGTCTATCCTGCTCTACAGGAAAATAGAAGGGGAAGGGATAAGAGAAGGGAGGGGAGAGATAGAAGAGAAGGCAGACCAGGGGAAGGGTATTCAGAATGCATGCGATCTTGGGGTGGGGGGAGGGGTGAGAAATTTGGAACTCAAAAACTTGTGGAAGTGAATATTGAAAACTAAAAATAAATAAATTTATATTTAAAAAAATAAAAAAGAAAAAGAAATTAAAAAAAAGAGTTACAAGTATCATCTTCTCATGTATGGATATAAACAGTTTAACCTTATTGAATAATATTTTTTTCCTTCCTGTTTACCTTTTTATCCTTCTTTTGAGTCTTGTATTTGAAATTTGGATTTTCTGTTCAGCTCTGGTCTTTTCATCAGGAAAATTTGAAAGTCCCCTATTTCATTGAATTTCCATCTTTTCCCCTGAAAGATTATGCTCAGTTTTGTTGGGTAGTTGATTCTTGGTTGCAATCTAAGCTCTTTTGCCTTCTGGAATATCATATTCCAAGCCCTCTGATCCTTTAATGAAGAAGCTGCTAAGTCCTGTATAACTCTCACTGTGGCTCTTTGATATTTGAATTGTTTCTTTCTGGCTGCTTGCAATGCTTTCTCCATGACCTGAAAGTTCTTTAACTTGGCTATAATATTCCTTGGACTATTCATTTTGGGATCTCTTTCCAGAAATGACTGGTGGATTATTTCAATTACTATTTTGCCCTCTGGTTCTACAATATAAAAGCAGTTTTCCTTATAATTTCTTGAAAGATGGTGTCTGGGAAGCTAGGTGGTGCAGGGGATAGAGCTTGGACTCAGGAAGACTTGAGTTCAAATCCAGTCTCAGACCAGACGCTTGACACTTACTAGCTGTGTGACCCTTGGCAAGTCACTTAACCCCAATTGCCTAAAAATAAAAAATTTTAAAAAATTAAAAAATTAAAAAAGATGATGTCCAGGCTCTTTTTTTAAAATCATAACTTTCAGGTAGTCCAATTATTTTCTGCATGGCACTTTCACAAATATTGACCATATATTAGGCATAAAAACCTCACAAACAAATGCATAAAAATTAAACACATCTTATTAATTATATTCAATAAAAGGCTTGGGAAGCAAAGGCTAAAATTTAAGTAGAAAATTAGTTAGTCATTTCTAAAGAATGAGTGGGTAGAAGAACAAGTCACAGAAACAACCAACAATTTCATTAAAGAAAATGGCAACAATGAAACAACAGAAATTTTGGGATGCAGTCACAACAATACTTTGGGAAAATTTATATCTCCAAACACTTTCAGTAATAAAAGAGAAAAGAACAGATCATCAAATTGGGAAAGCAACTAAAAAAATTAGGAAACCAACAAATTAAAACTCCAATTTAACACCAAAATAGAAATGCTAAAAATAATAAAATAACAAAATCAAAAGCAAAAAATCAATTAAACTAATAAATAAAACTAGGAATTGCATTTTAAAAAATAAAACAGGTAAGACATTGGCTAACATGATTTTTAAAAAAGAAAAGCAAATTGCTAGTATAAAAGTAAAAAGAAGCAAATTGACTACCAATGAAAAAGAAATAAAAGACATAAATCATGTATTTCACCTATGTATATATATATTTTTTAAAAGTATCAATCTAAGTGAAATGGATGAATGTTTACAAAAGTACAAATTGCCCAGATTAACAAAACAGGAAATAAAAGACTCAAATAGCCCTATCTTAGAAAAAGAAATTGAACAATCCATAAGTGAACTCTCAAACTGGGGGCATGGGAAGGAGGGACAGGCCCAAATTGATATACAAGTGAATTTCATCAAACATTTAAACAATTAATTCCAATATTATGTAAATTGAAACAGTAAAATAAGATGGAGTCCTATCATATTCCTTCTATGATACAAATGTGGTATTAAGATACTTAAACCAGGGAGAATCAAAACAGAGAATGAAAATTACAGATTAGTATCTCTAGTGACCATTGAGGCAAAAATTGTAAATAAAATAATAATGAGAGCATAGCAACATCACAAAGATTATACTGAATTCATATTTATTATACAGGGTAGGTTCACTATTAGGAAAACTAAATATAGTTGACCATATTAATTACAGAACAAAAAACATATGATTATATCAGTAGCTACAAAAAAAGCTTTTGAAAAGATACAACACTCATTCTTGTTTTTGTTTTTAAATACTAGAAAGAATAGGGTTAGATGTTATCTAAGATGGTACTTTCCTTAAAATGATAAGTAGCATCTATCTAAAACCAAGAACCAACATTATTGTAACAAGGATAAACTCAAGACATTTCCAATAGATGAGGGTAAAGCAAGAATTTCCATCATGACCATTGCTATTGAATATAGTGTTTTAAATGTTAGCCATGCTAGTAAGAAAAGAAATGAAGGAATAAGCATAGACAGAGAAAACAAACTTTTCCTTTTTTGCAGATAATATAATAATTTTCTTAGAGGACCCTAGAAAGCTAATTAATTAAAACAATAACAGCTTCAAAAAGAGATCTACATAGTTAGAGAATATTAATTGCTTATAGATAGGGAAGTAAATATAAACACATATACATATATATTTATATGTATATAAAACTTATTCAGTGCCATAACAAATTACCAAAGGATTTCTTTCTAGAACTCAAAAAAAAATAACAATTTCTTCTGGAGGAATGAAATATAATATAAAGGGAATTAATGGGGGGAGGGGGAACATGAGAAGGAAGGGGACCTAGAAGTACCAGATCTCAAACTATACTACAAACCAGTAATTATCAAAACAATTTGAAACTGGTTAAGAAATAGAAAGGTTGGCCAATGGAGCAAATCAGGTATGCAGAAGTAAATGAGCACAGTAACTTATTGTTTGATAAATGACCTCAATTTTGGATTGAGAACTTAGTATTTTTCAAAAACTTCTGGAAACTGAAAAGCAGTCTGAAAGATACTAGGTATAGACCAACATTTCATCCTGGAGGCCAAAACAAGCTCCAAGTGGATGCATGATTGAGTCATAAAGGGTAACATTACAAACAAATTAGACGAGCATGGAAGATAATATTTATCAAGTCTACGGACAGGGGAAGAGTTTGTGACCAAATGAAAGACAGAAATGTACATGGGAAGTAAAATGGATAATTTTGATTACATAGTGTTTATAAAAAAGAAAAACTGGGTAAAAGCAAAACAGTTCAGTTAAAATTACAAGGGAAGTGCGAAACAGGGAGGGGGAAGTATCTTTTCAGGAAATTTCTCTGATAAACATCTAATTTCTGTGCTATATAGTGAACTTATTCAAATCTATAAGAAGAATGATTCTCTAATTGATAAATGGTCAAAGGCATTGAATTAGGAAGTTTTTGAAGGAAGAAATATAAGCTATCAATTTCTTTATTGTTGTTCAGTCATTTTTTCAGTTGTGTCTGATTCTTCATGACTCCATTTGGGGTTTTCTTGGCAAAGATACTAGAGTACTTTGCCGTTTGCTTCTCCAGCTCATTTTACAGATGAGGAAACTAAGGCAAACAGGATTAAGTGATTTGCCCAGGGTCACACAGCTAATAAGTGTCTATGGCCATATTTGAACTCAGGAAGATGAGTCTTCCTGACTTCTGGGCTGGCACTTATCCATTGTGCCACCTAGCTGTCTAGGCTATCAATAACTTTGAAAAAATGCTGTAAATCACTATTAAGGAAATGCAAATTAAAACAACTTTGAGGTACTACCTCACACCCTTCAGACTGGCAAAACTGACCAAAAAAAAAAAAAGGAAAATGATGAATGTTGGAGGGGCTGTGGATGCACTATTGGTGGAACTGTGAACCAGTCTAACCATTATGGAAAGCCATGTGGAATTATGGCCAAAAAACTATTAAATTGTGCATACCCTTTGACACTGCAGTAATGCTACTAGGTATATACTCCAAAGAGATCAAAGAAAGAGAAAAAAGACCCACAAGTACAAAAATATTTGTGACAACTCTTTTTGTAGTTGCACAGAATTGGAAACGGAGAGGGTACCTATCAATTGGAGAATGGCTGAACAAGTTATAGTCCATGAAGGTGATAGAATACTATTGAGCTATAAGAAATGAAGGGAGGGGCAGCTAGGTAGTGCAGTGGATAGAGCACCAGCCCTGAAGTCAGGAGGACCTGAGTTCAAATCTGGCCTCAGACCAAACACTTGACACTTACTAGCTGTGGGACCCTGGGCAAGTCACTTAACCCCAATTGCCTAAAAAAAGAAAAGAAAAGAAAAGAAAAGAAAAGAAAAGAAAAGAAAAGAAAAGAAAAGAAAAGAAAAGAAAAGAAGGGGGGCAGTCAGAAAAGCCTGGGAAGACTTGTATGAACTTATGCAAAAGGAAGCAAGCAGAATAAAGCAAAAAATTTATGATAACAATGTCATTATAAAGATGCATGATGAAGCATGCTACTCATCTCTAGACAGAGTGAAGACTAAGACACACTTCCATTTTTGGACATGATTAATGCAGAATTTGTTTTACATGATTATATGTGTAATGAAGTTGTTTTTATTATGAAGGGGAAAGGAGGAGAAAGAGAATAGAGACCTGAAAATGAAACAAAATTAAATTTTTAAATGATACTATAGTTTGAGTTTTGAAAGTGGTATTATTCCTTTTTGAGACTTATCTTTTTTCATCATTTCTCTTGAAAAATCCAGATCTTTTGTTACTGTAAATGAATTTTATTATTTTGTGTAGCTACATAAATTATCCCTTTGATAGTTTGATGGGTATAGCTCTTATCTCATAAATTAAGTTCAGTAGTATTATTTTAATAATTGATAAGTTGGTAATGCCCAGCTATGCACATTTGATATCCTCTAGTTATTTAAATAATTTTTACCTCTTGGAGGAGCATCTCAGAATTGTGTTTCTACTATGCTTCCATATATTGGCTCTCATATATTTTATGCATTTTAGTTATTTTGAATTATTTCATTATCTGTTATTGGTTCTTGAATTTTTGTATTGTTATATACTGGCTTCTTTAATTTTCCTTAAGTCCCAGCTAAAATCCTACCTTCTAAAGGAAGCCTTTCCTGAATCCTTTTAATTCCAGTGCTTTCCCTTGTTGATTATCTCCAACTTACCCTGCATATATTTAGTTTGTACATTGTTGTTTGCATGTTGTCTCTCCCATTAGACTGGGAGCTCCATGAGAGCGAAGACTGAATTTTCGCATTTCTTTGTATTTCCAGCACTACATGTTTGGCACAGACTAAGCACTTAGTAAAAGTTTATTGTCTGATTATATGGAAATACTGTAGATTTTTCTGGGTTTATTTTGTAGGCAATTTTATTGATGATATTGATTTTTCTCAATTAGTTTTATTTGTTCATTTCCTAGGATTATCTGAGCAAAATATCATGTCATCATTAAACAAGGATATTCTTGTCTCTTTGTTGTCATTATGTTTTTTAATTTCTTTTCCATTTCTTATTGCTATTCTAGCACTTGCAGAATTCTGTCAAATAAAAGCAAAGAAAGGGGGCATCCTTGCTTCATTTATCTATTTTATTGGAAAAGTTTCCAGTGTTTCCTTATTATATTGAGCCCTTGGCTCAAAGGGCCATTTGCACAGGACTATCCTTATCGGTGAAGATCAATTGTTCAACATACTGCACCTATATAAAGGGTGGGTTAGTGAAAACTGAAGAAAACAGAGATCCCTAGTCTCTTGGTTGCTGAAGGAAGAATAAACCTCTGAAAAGAAGTCAAAATGTAGAAGAGTCAGCAATCTCTATCATGTCTGTATTGCCAGCTTACGATACTAAGAGACTTCAAGGAATTTTTCTTTGGGTGAGCTAAAAGACTCTCTTGATTGAGCTAATTATCTTTCTTCCAATGGGAGACCTCATTTACTTTGTGTATTGTTTGTATATATTCTCCTCTGTATACTTTCTCTAACTTCTGTTTTGCTATTGAGCTAGATAAATGGTTTTATTCATTATAATTTGCTATTGGTGATGATTGTGGAACTGGTATTTGGTAGGAAGGGAATCCAAGCTTTGAATACATAGTCTGAGTCACTCTTTCCCCACTAAGGGATAGCAATCAGTTCAGCTTGAACCCAAAAATTACTTCCCATAGACCAGTATCCCTTTCTCTGCAGAGGGTAGAAATAACAAGGAATATGTGTGTGTCACACACACACACACACACACACACACACACACACACACACACATACATACATACATAACTTGATTTTGGTTCTAGATAGATATTTTTATCTCATTTTTTCAAAAAAGAAGATTTTTCTATGACTATTTTGTAGGGTTTTTTTAGCATAAATGAGTATTATGCTTTGTCAAAAAAAGCTTCTATTGCATCTATTGATATAAAAAATGTTTTATATACTTTCATTTTTAATATAATTTTGTTAATTATATTTATTATATTGAACCATCCTTGCTTCCCTGACATGATTTTTTAATATAAATTGCTATAGGCCTTTTGATAGGATTTTATTAAAATGTTTTGAATTGATATTCATTAAATATATAGTTCTTGTCTTTGCCACTCCTTTATCTCAGGCTTTGTCTCATAGACTATGTATATCATGTTAAGAATTCCCAGGTATAACTCATCTTCTGTGAGCAGGAAGCCATATCAACATGGCCTGAAGCCACTAGGAAGCAGTATCAATGGTTGGGCCTTAGCCTCCTGGGACAGTCAAGTTTTGAGGACAGTTTCTTTGCCTTTTAGGGAAAGTATTACCCTAATATATATAAGGATTGGGTGCAGGAGAATTACCATAGTAGATATTGATCCTATCATAATTGCCAGTCAGGTGTAATAATCCCCTTAGAGTTAAATTAATGTGACTTACAGATAGGTCTTTTGGTCCCCAAGCTATGTTGCTTGATTGGCAATGACCACATTTTCTCTTTAGTGTTCACCTAGGACACCCACAAACCCAAGCAGATTGGAGATTTGCCTATTCATTTCTCTCCTCAATGAATGATATGGTGCAAGTTTCAAGTTCAGTGTACTTTCTTCTAAAATGTCAGCATAATTACCAGTTGGCATATTTAACAATTATACCCTTTCTTCCAACAAACTAATGCCTTTAAGCTCTGATCTATGAATTCTAGAACTGTTTGGGTAACTGCAAAAACAAGTGTGAAATGATTGCTACAACGACACATTCAGAGGATTCCATTTTTCACTTAAACATGTAAAATATCACACAGGAAACCCAAGAAAATAATATTCTCTGATAGGTAAATCAATGGCTTTCTAGGAGTTGTGTGTTAATCACTATTTTCCTGAATTCTTCAAGAAGCTCATTTATGTTAATTAGTGCCATTCAAGACACCTATTCAATATAGTTAGAGCATGCTTAATCAGATAAGAAAGCTCTTGGTTTCCTAAAAAGGAAAGCTGCAAAAAGCATCCTTACTTTAAGAAGTAAAATTTTCATATGCACCTAAGATAAGTAAAATTTGTAAACACATTTACAAATAACCAAAAAAGAAATAAAATTTGTAAGTGCAACTACAAATGACAAAAATAAAAATAAAAACTTTTAACTAACCTACAAATAATTAAAAAATAATCATCATAATTGACAATATTTTATCAGTACCTTATCTACAAAGTTTTTATGTATAAAGTGCTAAGTATCTCTATCTCTTTCATGCTGCTGGTAGGGAACAGGGCTGATTCATCTGGGGCAACTTGCAAAAAAAAAAAGATCTAGGGGTGCCACTAGTGAACACTATCAAAATAAAAAGCAATATATTATTATGAAAAATGAGTAATGTAGATTAAGTGACTTGACCAAGGTCACATAGCTAGTAAGCATCTGCAGCCAGACTTGAACTCAGGTCCTCCTAAATCCAGAGCCAGTGCTCTATCCAGTGTGCCACCTAACTGTCCCCACTTTCTTTTTTTTCTAATTTAATATAAATTTTTTTTAAATTTAGTTCCAAATTCTCTCCCTCCCTCCAGCTGGCCACCATAAACTAGGAAGGCAAGCAATATATACAACATATCCATTATACATGTGAAGTCATGAAAAACATATTTCCATGTTAGCTATGTTCCAAAAAAAAAAAAAGGAAAGAAAGAGAGGAAAAACAGGAAAGAAAAAGAAAGTGAAAGAAAATATGCTTCAATCTACACTCAGTTCATAAATTCTCTCTCCGGAATGGATAGCATTTTTCATCATGAGTCCTTTGGAATTATCAGGGATCACTGTATTGATTAGAGTAGCTGCTTTTCACAGTTGAATATCATTACAATATTGCTGTTACTGGGGTACACTGGTGTCAGGGAAGACTAGTACCTCTGGTGTGAGGGCTGCTTTCTATCTTTGGCGTCCAGCTGCCACCTGACTCTCACCTGTGGCTCCAAGAAGCTATAGCATGTGCAGCAGTCACATCCCAGTAAACCATTTGGTAGACTGCCTGAACCAGGTTGAGGGTAACCAATGTGCTTCAAATTGTCAGTCAGTTAGTGCAGTCTAAGCATGTGATGACTTCCCCTGGAGGAATGGGTGGATGTAAATTATTTGTTCCATTGGGCCACGAAGGCACCAGAAGCAGGCTCTATGGAGTGCTTAGAACTTGGTTAGACATCAAAGACACCAAGGTCATCCACTGCAATGCAAGTCTTTTCTAGTCATCTTGATTTTTGTCTTGCCACTGGACTTTCATGACTCTGGAAGAAAGAGTAAGGCCAACAACTTCCCATAACTCTACCCTATTTGAATCCAATTTATGTGCAAGTCAAAAGATATCACTCATACAATTTTATCATTTTCAGTTACTTCAAAGTCCTGTGACAATGGGCAAGTAATAAAGCAGTAGGTGCAGATACACTGGGAGCTGTAATCACAACCCTGAACACAAGAGGCCCAGGTCATTGGGCAGTCTTCTCACTGGACTGAAGCGGCAATGGGATTCTACATTCACTGGGTGTCTGAGCAGCACCTTTCTTTCTTTCTTTCTTTCTTTCTTTCTTTCTTTCTTTCTGTCTGTCTGTCTGTCTGTCTTTCTTTCTTTCTTTCTTTCTTTCTTTCTTTCTTTCTTTCTTTTTTTTTTTTTTTTGCTTCTTGGTGAGGCAATTGGGCTTAAGTGTGAGCAGCCTTTTTTATAAGGACTGCAATAGCATGAGGAAGGGGCTTTAAAAGGTGCCCTAAAAATTGTCTGCTTCACCTAACCTAACCCTGGCCTGCTTATTGTGGCATGCAGGGATCTTACCCTTTGGCCAAACACACACAAAAAAAATACACAAAATTTTTTGTGAAGATTATTTCACTCACCATTGGTACATGGAATGTGCACACGCTTACGGACAACAAGAAATCAAGTAGACCTGAAAGATAAATAGCTCTTGTTGCATGAGAACTCAACAAATATTGCATCCAAACAGCAGCCCTGAGTGAAGCCCTGGCAAATGAAGGCCAGCTTACCAGAGTCAGAGCTGAATACACGTTTTTCTGGAGTGACCACAGTGATGGGGAGCACTATGTAGCTGACATAGGCTTTTGAAATCAGAACTAATCTAGTCAACAAGCTTGTATACCTCCCAAAAGGAGTGAAAGATAGATTCATGACAATGTGATTGCCACTTGTAGGAAGGCATCATGCCACGATCATTACTGCATATGCTCCCACCATGACAAACTCTCTGATGAAGTCAAAGAAAAAAAATTATGAAGACCTGGAGACCTTCATTATCAATGTGCCAAAAGAGGAAAAGCTTGTAATTCTGGGTGACCATAATGCCAGAGTAGGCACAGATTATCAGATACGGCAGGGAGTCTTTGGAAGGAATGGAGTTGGAAACAGCAACAGCAATGGTCACTTATTACTGAAGATTTGTGTGTCTTACTACTTTCTCATCACCAACATTGTCTTCCATATACCTAAGCACAATAAAACTTCATCAAATACCCTCTCAGCAAACATTGGCATTTAATAGACTATGTCATTGTAAGGAGAAGAGACAGGATATGAGAGTGATGAAGGCAATGTGTGGCACAGAGTACTGGACAGCTCATACACATCCTCTTGAAACTTAAACATTCCCATTCAATAAAAGTGGCAGCCCCACAAGAAGACTTAATGTCAACAGATTACAATGCTTCTCCAAGGTGGATTAGTTCATTGCCTACTTGAAGGGAAAGCTGAGCCAACACACAGTTGGCAACAATGCAGCAGAAAAGGAGTGGGCAGATTTCAGAGATTTGGTGTAAAGCACCTCATTTGCTCATCTGCCCCAGGATATCAATATTGATTTGATGAAAATGATGGGGAAATTCAGAAGCTGATAAACAAAAGAATAAGAACTCCACAGGGTTTACCAGCAGGATAGTCATCCATCTTTAAGAAGACAACATTTAACTTCATCAAAAGTAAAGTGCAAGCAGAGCTTAGAGAGATACAGGATTCTTGGCTCAGTAAGACAGACGAAATTCAGTTTTATGCTAATAGTAACAATCCAAAGTGCTTTTATGATGCCTTGAAGGTTATTTATGGGCCAAAAACCTATGATGCATCTCAACTACTCAGTGCTAATGGAACTACATGATCCTAGAGAGATGGGCTGAATACTTCCATAGTGTTCTTAACAGACTGTCATCATCCAATGCTGAAGCTATTGACTGCATACCTCAGGTTGACGTCAATCCCTCTCTAGCTGAACTTCCCAACTGAGGAAGAGGTTTTGAATGCCATTTGGCTCCTCTCATGTGGCAAAGCTCCTGGTGCTGATTCTATTCTAATATCTAAGGCAGGGTGTCTATTGCTCATACAAAATCTTCTGGGTTACATGGCAAGGAGATGCTATCCCCTGGGAATTCATAAATGTATCCATTGTCCATCTCTATAAAGGAAAAGGAAATAGGCTATCCTGTGAAAATCATGGTGGAGGAATCAGTCCCTTTCCTAGTCATTGCCATCAATACTCCTGCTAGAGTCCTCCTTAATAGGCTGATCCTTCACCTTGAAGATAGTTATCTAATCAAGAGGTAGTACAGCTTCACAAAGCACTGAGGAATAGTTGATGGAGTGTTTGATGCCTTCTGACCTCATCATTCAACTGAAATTGACCTCTCCAGAATTATTAATAACCTCTTAATTGTTTAGTCTAATGGCCTTTTCTCAATCCTCATTCTTCTTGATCCCACTACAACCTTTGACACATCAATCACCTTCTCCTTTAGAGACTTTTTTCTCTAGTATTTTTTGTGACACTACTCTCTCCTCCCACCTGTCTGACCTCTCCTCATTCTCCTTTGCTTGAACTTCATCCATGCCTGCTAATTGTGGGTGTCCCCAAGGGCTTTGTCCTGGGCCCTCTTTTCTCCTTCCTCCATATCATTTTGCTTGGTGACCATGGCAGCCACGGATTCAATTATCATTTCAATGCTGATAATTCTCAGATCTATTTATCCCATCCTAACCTCTGTCCTAAACTCACATGTCCAACTGTTTATTGGATACCTCAAATTAAATATTCTGTAAAAATCTTAAATTTAACATGTCTAAAACTGAAATCATTTTCCTTCCCCACAAACCCTTCCCTCTTCCTAACCTCCCTATCATCATTACTCTTAAAACAGTAACTACTGTTACTTTTCCCATTATTCTTACATATGCCCCCTTCTATCTTCTGATACTGCCACCACCCTGGTGCAGGTCCTCATTACTTCATATAAGTACTATTGCAGTAGCATTCTGGGTGGTCCCCCTGCCCTCTGATGTATCCCCACTCCAGTCCACCCTCTACCCAACTGTCTAAGTGAGCTTCCTAAAGTTCACATCTGACCATTTCATTACCACCCACCCTATCCCCCATTCAGTAAACTACAGTGCCTCCCCATTACCTCCAGGATCAAATATAAAATTCTCCATTTGGTGTTCAAAGCTCTTCTTAACCTGGCCATTCTGCCTACCTTTCCAGTGAATACCTTATTCACCCCATGTACTCTCTAGTCTAATAGCTGTTCTTTGCATAGGATGATCCAGTTCCCGAATCTGAGTGATTACGCTGGCTGTCCATATGCCTGGAATTCTCTCTCTCCTCATCCAGACTTCCTGGTTTCCCTGCCTTCTTTCAAGTTCCAACTAAAATCCCTTCTTCTACAAGAAGCTTTTCCTGATTGCCCTTATTGATATGCCTTCCCTCTGTTGATTATCTCCAGCTTATCCTATATCTGTCTTGTTTGTACAAAGTTGCTTTTGAGTTTTCCCCCTCAGTAGACTATGTGCTCCTTAGGGGAGAAGAGAGTGTCTTGCCTTTCTTTGTATCCCTAGCACTTAGCACAGCCTGGCATATAATAATAGGTGATTAATAAATGCTTATGGACTGACTTAAAGTCTCCCGGGTTTTTCCTAAGAAGCTGAGGATCACTGGAATATCTTCAAGCCTGAGGATCCCTTCACTGAAAGCTATCCCTATCCAGTTCCAGAAAGAAAAGTTTTCTTATTTTAGAGGCATGTCTTAAAGAAACTCTTTTCCTAGGCTATCCTGGTAGAAAAGGAGGATGTTTGTATGCATTTGGAAATAGGTACTGAGTTATAGTTTCCTGTTCTTTTGAAAATTGTTTTAATTCTGATGGAATGGTTTGTTTTTGAAATATATTCCTACAGCAAAATAGTATTCCATCACAATCATATGCCACAAAGTAGGGAATGGTTTCAGAAAAACCTGGGAAGACTTCAATGAACTGATAGATAGCAAAGTGAGTAGAACCAGAACATTACATGCAGTTACAGCAAAGGTTGTTATCCTTCATACTTGAAGAGGACTAAAATGACATTACCATGTTGGGGCCAAGGTATGGTGTGTCTGACTGTGGCTGATTAGACCAATACAAGGTTGGGCACAAAGAGTCCATATGAACTTTTGAAGTGGAGACTTCTCAAAATTTGTGCATATTATGTTTCTTTTGAGCTACTGTAATTCCACTTTGCTCTTAGAGCACAATGCCTTCTTTGATACAGGCACACCACATTGGGCAGTCCTGTGCCATTGTCTCTCATGTCTTACAATCTATTCCAAAGTTCTTCAGAGAGACCTTGAGAGTGTCCTTGTATCATTTCTTATGACCTCCATGTTAATGCTTGCCTTGTGTTTTTCATAAAATAGTCTTTTAGGCAAATGTACATTTGGCATCCAAACAACATGGCCAGCCCATTGGAGTTGTGCTCTATGCAGTAGAGTTTGAATGCTTTCAGTCTGCCTACAGTCTGGGTACTATGAACTGAACCTGTAAGAAGGGAAAGACTTCCTTTTCCTGCTCCCTCTTTTACTCCAACTCCAAGAAATGGACCTGGGAATGTTTGTTTCTGTTCTGAGTTGTTTGTTCAACAGGTGATTCCCCACTAGGACTGGGAGTTCAGGTTATGGTGGACTGTTCCAATCTTCACAAACCTCATCAGTTGATCTGCCCAGATTTGTACTGTGGTCTAGTGGTGAAGGCCTAGAGCTAATGCATGACATCATTCATGACACCAAAAGAAAATCTAATTGCAGTAGAAGCAGTCTGATCATAGGAAGTGGGGAAGAGGGTTAATATAAGTCCAGTCTACCAAACCATCCTCTTTTCAAAATTTCAGCCCCTCCCTTGTGATCCCCCACTTAGGAATAAGATTGCAGACTGCCACTACATAGAAAGGGAATTCATCTTTTAGGGGTCAAGGACACAAAACTCATTTTAGCTACCTAGAGAGTGACAAAGGATAATCTCTCCCTGGGGCCTCTTATTAAGTTAACTTTGTAAAAGCAAATCCTCTGTAAACTCACCCAATCACTATAATTCTGTAACTGATAAAAACTCTGCATTGCCCCCATTAGACCATACTGTTATTAGCCATTATTCTAATAATTCATCAGCTTACTATTTCAACTTCTGCAATCTTCCAAATTCTTGGTGGCAAAAACCTATCTATCCACCCTCTAGCTCTGCTATGGAAGAAGTCTCTCCTTAAGAGGTATAATCCTAGGGGATAATAATGGACAACTCTTTTCCCATTAGCACTGGTTCCTAATCCTCATCCTCACTCCTATTTTCTTTTTTCTAGCCCTAATCTCAGCAGAGTTTAACAAATTCACCAAGGAAATCTATGAGTTAGAGATAATGATTCCCATCTGTTGCCTACAAATCCCTGCCCTCATTAACATTGATCTGTATTGCTACTAAACCCAAAAGTTGCTTCTCTGCCTTCAAAACCCAGTCTTTATTTCTAATTGTTGGATCTGAAAAGATAATTTTATTTTCATTTTCCTTACATTAGTGTACTAGCTTTTCTAAAGTTATTTATGAGGTCCATATTTACTTTTTCCACATTTCTACCTTCCCTGTCAAACCCCTTAAACATTCTTTGGCTAACCCTACAGAGTCAGTGTGAACTTCCTCCATATGCCATTGAAAGGACTCTCCATTTACTCCTAACAATGCCATAGTCACAAGGATACCAAGGTTCTGTGTCTTGTCATCCAATCACCAGAAAAGCTTCTCTTTCTTCCACACCATCATTTCCTTACTTCAACAATAAATTTACATACAAAGTCACTACAATCAGCCCTAACAGCCAAAATCAATAATTCAGGACCAGGCCTAACTCAGGCCAGTCCAATGATTCAGACTCAAGATTAGACTGTAATGAGACATTCTAGCACCATCAAAATGCAATAAAAACAATTGACTTAAGATGGAAAAGGATACAACTCAGATAAAATACTACTTTTTATTCCTTTGAAAAGCATTTATCCATATCCTTTGACCATTTATCTACTGGGGAATGGCTCTTAGTCTTATGAATTTGAATCAGTGCTATATATATTTTGGATGTTAGACCTTTACCAGAGAAACATGCTATAAAGATTTTTTCCCAGTTATAATTTTTCCTTTTCATTTTAACTACATAAGAGTTGTGCAGATTTTTTTTAAATTTTCTATAATCAAAATTGTCCATTTTATCTTGTGTGATCCTTTCTATTAATTGTTTAGTCATGGACTGTTCCCTTATTCATAGAGTCAAAAGATAATTTCTTCCTGGATCCTCTAATTTGTTTATGGTGTGATCTTTTATATTATGTATCCATTTGTGGAGCTTATCTTGGTATATCTTGATAGATGTTGGTTTAAACCTAATTTATGCCAAACTGCTTTCTGCTTTTCCCAGCCTAAGCCTTTTATTGCTTCAGGAGGCAGAGAAGTCAAATCAAAGATGATCCCCAAATGCCTTCCCTACGCCTTTAAAAAAACTAAAACTATAACATATAAGCTCACTCTCCATTTTCCACCTGTAGCAATGCTTGGTTCAAACTCCTGAACAAGATGCCCCTGAACTAGATTTCCCTTTAATGTTCTTCCCCTCCCTGACCTTTTCAGCTTCCTTTTGTGTGATGTCTTCCCCCACTACATCATATCCCCTTGAGGACAGGGACTGCTTTTTTCTGCTTGGCACAGTGCCTGGCACATAGTAGGTGCTTAATAAATGTTAATTAAATTTATTGAATTGAAGCTCAGACTCATGAGTTTTCCTCTACCTGTCATCCTGTAGGCATAATGAGCTTAAAGGAAAGGTATTTTCTAAGATAAACATAGTATTAACATTCTCTCTATAAACCTGTGGCATATTCTCCCACAAATATCCACAGTGCCTGTGAAAAGATTTGGCACAAATCTCAATGGTAATCAGGCACATATACAAGAAACTCATGTGGTATAACAACTATGGTCCTGCAGGATGTCAATGAGCTTCCTCTATTCAAGGAGCCCTTATGCATCTCTCCTCACCTCTCCAGACCTTGATGAAATATGTCTGCTGGATGGATTGTTCATCTGAACTCCTCGAATCTGCTTCAAAGGTAATATATATGAATTAGCACTAGTTTCCCAGGGGCATGAAATTTTTCACTACAACTTATATATATCAAGTGGTTCTGGAGGAATTTCTGCTGAAAAGGAAGAAATGCCAATCAAAAGAAAAAATTGGTCTGAAAGACACTTGCTTACTAGCTAGGTATGGCTGTAGGTTTGACTCACAAAAGAGCTATAATAGCCAAATACTATTGGCTAGTTCACAAAGGAGCTAAAAACTGTTCTGTTTGGGGTAGTGACTGGCTAGCAGCAGCAATTCAGTGGAAAAGAGCAGATGTCAGTAACAGTTCAGGGGAGAAATAGCAAAGGGCAGCACAACAGAGAAAGCAACCCACAAGATGACATTAACAGAGCAACCAATGACATTAGCAATACTAAAAGCAAGTAGCAGACAGCAGTATCAGAGGCAGAGAGATATTCCAGCCAGGATATGATCTTAGTTAGTAGTTGGAGTTGTCTGGGTTTTATGGTCTCTTTTACCTGCTTGTAGTATGAATGTGAGACAAAATATGCCTCAGAATATACAGGCAGGAAATTTCTGATATTTATCTTTCTACCCTATTTAATTAAATGTTTGAGTTGCTGTGTCATAAGGTTTGATCTGAGCAAAAAGGGTTTTCAGATAATGCTTCAAGAGCTGTGGTTTTGAATAGATATTGACCTAAAAAGTTCTTTGAACTTTGGAGCTTTCAGGTCCCTAAACTGAATTAGGGCCCGACATATATACCAAGTGCTTTTGAAAGATACATGCAAAGAACGGTGTGAAATCCACAGAGGGAAAGGTCTCCTGCAGAGGGAGATCAGGGAAGACTTCATTGACATAGGCAGCATTTGAATAGCACTTTAAAAGATTGGTGAGAATTCAACAACAAAGATGAAGGGGGAAAAAACATTCCAGGAATGACTTGCAATTACTATCCAGTTTGGCTATAGCAAAGAGATGATGATGGACATTATGGAATTAAGTCTTTCCCTTTATATGGAAGACTACGTGCCCTGCCAATTACAAAAAAATCATTCTTTTACCTTTCTTCTATATTTCTTGGTGAGTCTGACCGCCAGAGAATCTCTCAGTGAATTGCTTCTACTTACTCTCCTACTTACACTCAAAGAAAAAACCCCATTTGTTCATGTGCCAAGTATGTGTATCAGTAGCTTTCTTCCCACATTCACTTGGCAAACCCTAGTGAAAACAAATACACTTGAATAAGTTCTCCTTATGATAGGGACAGGAAGAATTCCTCCTTATAAAAGGAATGCCCCCTGACTCCACTCAGTTCCTCCCTATCTCTGTACCTTTCACCTTCTGTTGGGACATCATTCCCAGTGAAATACACTGGCAAAAGCATTATACCAAAAGAAGAGAGAAATTGAGTGATTCCTTTCTTTTGACTTCCCAAAGCATTTATTGACACCACCTCTTATTTGGCACTTGCTGTTTATTATTATGTATTACTATTTACCTTTTGGTATGCACGCCTTATTTCCACAATTATATTGTAATCTCACTAAACACAAGGCACAGCTTTTTTGTTTCCTTAGCATTTAGTGCTATGCCTTGAGCACAGTAGGGTCTCCACAAAGTTTCTGTGATCATGATGATAATAATGGAGAAGAAAGGAAAACAATTCTAATTATATTTTCTAAATTAAGTATGCCACTGACTACCATGTCTCTTTTTTGTATTATTTGGGCCACTAGATTTTGTGCAGAAACAAAAAAGTAAAACTTTACTTCCATAATCCCTGATGTTCTCATCAAACAGTGGAAGGGAAATAGGGAGGAATAAAAAGGAAGAGCACATAAGACTGAACTCTGCACCAGAACTTACTGAGCTCAATTCCTTTCCCCTTGGAGACAAGAATGAACTGTCATACAGCCATTGTGGGACAATCTTTAAAGCTTTTTGGTAATGACAGTACAGTGTCACAGAAGCCAAGGTTGCAAGTCATTTCAAGAAGGCTGTGAAAATTATTTTTGAGTTGGGAGAGACTGGCTAAAATCTATTGGTAGAGGAAGAAATGAAATTCGGTGAGAGAGCCGCTTCCTCAGTGTTTCTGCTATAGAGAATCATAGAGTCTTGGAATTGGAAAGGACCTCTGAGGTCACCTAGTCCAAATTCCCATTGTATAAGCTTGCATACACCTCAGGGGTGGCATGTGGATAAAATGAGGGCTTCGTAAGGAATAGTTCTTTAGAAAGTCATATAATAAAGTGTGCTTTGCATTGTCTCAGCACAAAGAATTTTATTATACTTTTCAGGAAAGGTGAGTTTTAGATAGAGAGAGATCATAAGAAATTTCAAATAAAATAGATATTTTTTTCCTCTTCTAAAGTACTGAATAGTGGTGGCTAAGCATCTCAGAATTTCAATATTGAAAAAGAAAAATATTAGTAAGGAGAAGCTGTCACTTAACTATTAAAACTGTATATTGACTATGTAATTTAGTCAGGGTAAGTTTGCTGGGCAGAATCTAATTTGGTAACATTAGCTCTCATAAAATGTTAGAATTGGCTTAATGTTTGTGATTTGCTCTTTCATGCATTGTGCTGTCTCTGTATTTAGCATGTAAGGTACCAGATAAAGGCATCCAAGTCCTCAAAAACTACCCAATTGAATGTCCATTATTCAACATCTGGGCTATTGAAACACCAAGGACTTATTCACAAGCATTTCATTCTTTCCCGGTTTATCTTTAGGAAATAAAACAATTAGCCACATAGACACTATGAAAAATCAGATGAGAAATATCTTCACCTATTCATTTTACCTTTTTTTTTTTTTATCAGACATGAGCTGTAGCTAGGGTCATGATCATTGTACCCAGATAGGACACTCTTCACTTCTAAATATAAATCTAGCCTTTCTCATCACAAGCTTCACCAATGTCATAAAGATTGGCCCCCACATGAAGCCTGATCCCATTTAGTGGATAAAATAACAGAAAGTAATGGACTCTATCAACTCCATTTAATTTAACCTTATCCTCACATGGACTAAACCTACTTCAAATTCCACCACTCAGAGTTGATATATTTCAGTACACATTTCTGGCTGAAAAATCCCTTTTGAAAAATAACTGGGTTTGATGTCCAAAGGATGCTAGTCACTTCATAGTGTTGGCTACACATAGTGAGCTATATTATCATTTTTTCTCATTTATTAAGCACGTATTGTGTGTCAGGATCATTTGAGCTGCAGTAATTTGTTTCCAAAAAATTAAACCCTAAGGAAAAATCATGAAGTTCTACCATTATTCATCTATCAGAGTCTGTTCTATTCTCGACCCAAATCCCTTCCTTTGGTCTCGTTGCCTGACCCAAGGGCACATATGTTTTGTGCGTAGGTGTAATAAAAGCAGTATTTCCTAGGGCTTCACCATCTTGGCTGGACTAGCTTTTTTTAAGGCCCTACCCCATTTGGGTTCAGCCAGTTCTATTTCTTAAAGAGGTACTAAACTCTCTTTGAGATTTAATTGGCTCAGGTTGTTGGTGCAGTTTCCTGGTTGTCTGAGTACAAAAGGCCACAAGGTACTCTAGCTCCTTCTCTCAGGCTTCTGATCATAGAATGGCAACATGACCAATGCTGGGAATCTAGGATCAGTTGAATCAATCAACTCAGTGGTGTCCTCACTGAAAATCCTGGTTGAAAATCCTTCTCCTACTTTGGCTAAATATAACTCCTTTTGTTAACTGTTGAGTGACCCATATGTATCTCATTTTATTTCAATACTGGATCTAAACTACCAGGACTGGTTTCAGTCTGGGATCAGTCCACATCTGATTTTTGCGACCCATTCCTTGGCCCAGTTTCAGGAAATTGTTCTAGCCCAAAACATCCTTTTTTCCCCTTGAAATCAAATGGGAAAATATTTAATCATCACTATGTGCAAAATACTGTGCTGTGATATACAAAAGAAGACAAAACTACTGATCTCAAGGTACTTACAACCAAATGGGAAAATAATAAAAAAAAACCAAACCAATAACTATAAAAATGTCTCAAGGAGATAAACATGATTACTTGACAAATGACTGGCATAGACCACATATCATAGAATCACGAATTTAGAGCTAGAAGAACCTCTGAAGGTCACCTCATCCAACCCCCTCACTTTACAGATGAAGAAACTGAAGCCCAGAGATGTGACTTGCTCAAGGTTACATAGTTAGCAAATGACAGAACTAGGATTTGAATCTAGGTCCTCTGATTCCAAAGTGGTTGTCTTTGTACTGTACTATACTGGATGAGTTTCATAAAAAAAAAAAATCACCAAGCATTGGAGAAGTCTGAGGTTAGCTAATATAAACCTGATGGGGAGGCAGCGAGCCCAAGGAATGTGCCCCAACCGATCTATATTTTTCTTCCTAGAGTTCATTTCTTCATCCATCCCTTCTCCCAACCTTCATATTCTCAATACTGTAAAACACCAAGTCTGGCACCTAACTATGACCTAAACTGACAATGAAAGGAGAGCTGACAGACTGACAGAGGAATCTAGAGGAAATCTGAAGGCAGATCGTCACAGCACCACATTGCCAAAGGGAAACAGATCTTTGCTCATCAGACGATCTACCCTAGAGAGAAGATAAAGGAACATGGTGGCATCAGCTCAAACATCCGGTAAGAGCCTTCCTGATATCTGCCCTGTGGTGCTGTAACGTTCAGATAACTGAAAGAGTAAATGGTAGGAGAATCCATTGTCTTCTCTATGTTGACACATATGTAAGAATGTTAGGCAACACTGAAATTCTGAATGTATGGTATGTAGATTTCTTGTCATATATCATGTTTAATAGAAGTATTTATTATTCACTATTAAATATTAAAACTATATTCCCTTGAAGCAATACAGGCATCAAGAAAGAACAAAAATGACATGCTATCTTTTTTTTGACGTGGTGAACATTGAAAACTACTCAGAATAAATACTAAATCAATCATGACAGGTGTGCCTGGAAACAGCATGGTACTTTCCTAGGAAAGCATGTTATTTTCATAGGCTTATAATAGCCTGCATACCATCTCCCTTCATTGTATAATTGGAATAGTACCAGACAAGGAATGAGGATCTCGGAGTTACATCCTGCCACAAAAGAGCTATGTGACCTAAGATAAGTCAGTCAGTGAGTGGAAAAATATTTATTAAGTGCTTAACTAAGCTAAGATCTTGCAATATAAGGAAAGCCAAACACATGTCCCTGCCCTTAAGGAGTGCATATCATATTCTAACGGAGAAGATAACATGCAAACAACCCCATATATATATATACATACATACATACATACACACACACACACACACACACACACACATATATGTATGTATACAAAATATTGATTAAAAGGTGCACAGTGTTCTATGACAGGAATAGCCATTTGATCTTTATGCCTGTTTCTCATCTATCACAGAATCACAGATTTAAAGCTCGAAGGGACAGCAGGGATCATAGTGCAATTATTTAATTTTTACAAATGAGGCAACTAAGACCCATAGAGATTAAGTGACTTTCCCAAAGTCCCATGAAAAGGGTTAACATTACTTAACTCACGAGTTGTTTTGTTTTTAGAATCTTACAATACAACAGAAAATATGTGTTTTGAAAAGATAAAATACTACACAAATGTAAATTATTATGTCTGAATCTCCAGATACTAACACATAATAGCTGTGTGACCAGGGGCAAGTCACTTAACTTCTCAGTATCCCTGACAACTTGCTACAACTATAAGTTCATTAAGATTAAGAACTGGAACGGAACCCAAGAAACCACAGAGTGCAGCTGACCTCACATACAACAGATGAGTTGCAGATCTACATCACAAAGAGATACCAGAAAGTTCCCTATACTAATCACAGGTCTGGACCAAAAACAAACAAACAAAATTACAGGAAAATGTTTGAATATTTCAAATAAATCTGTTGTTCCACAGATTAACAAAATTGCTTTTTTAACTAGGCCAATAACAATGGAGTTGAGGCAACCAAATGAAATTAGATCACACAAGCCTACAATTGAATAACAAATAAAAAGGACTTCTGTGTACCGTTGAAAAAATATGGGCACCATCTCAGCATGGAATCTAAAGCAAGTCTCCTGTATTTGTGACAGGCCTTTTCACTGATCAAACAAGATGATAGAATTGAAGGCATGAAGGGACTTTATATATCACAGATATTATATACATATATGTGTGTGTGCATATATATATATATGTGTGTGTGTGTGTGTGTGTGTGTGTATGTGTATGTATATATACATATATCATCTTCCTACTTTATAGATGAGGAAACTAAGGCCCAGAGAGGCCAAGTCATTTCTTCAAAGTCATTACAAAGTAAAAATGAGTGATAATTTCAACCTAGGTCAGTAATCTTGCCACTAGTGGTGGAGACCATTGTTTCTGTTGTTCTTTGTTAATTTTCTTCTCCACTAAGTGTGGGAGTCTCTTAAGCTCTGTCCTGGAGTTTCTTCTTTCAAGTCTCAATAACAATTTGATCTTTGATGATCTCATCTTCCTATGTAGCCACTTTATTAAGCTCCAAATTTGAGTAAACCCCACCAACTACTTTTTCTACTCACGCTTTTGAACTCTGAGCAAGAAAGCCATGAAGCTAGCTTAATTTGTTTTAAGAAACATCCATGCAAAGAACCTGTTATTGGATCATCAATCCTGATTAGCAATCCATTTATTCATCTGTAGTTGATGACTCATGGTGACAACTCCAATCATTTTCCAATATCTTCAGATCTACCCAAACTGACATTCTGCAGATAATCTTGCCTCCTCTGTTACTGATAAAATTGAAGTGATGTTTTCTCTCTACCTTCAATTTTTTTGTTTCTTCCATTTCTACTTTACAGAAAAGGAACCCACCTCCTTTCTAAGGTCTACTCTTTTACTTGTCTTCCACCTCATCCTCTACTATCTCCTGAAAGAAAAGCTTTAGATTATGCCATCAATTCTCCATTGTCTCTCTTCCTGTCTCTCCATCTTGTTATCTTACCTTCATCACTGGCTCTTTTCTCTCTGCCTGCAAATACAGATTTGCAAGACGTGCAAATTTAGAGAATCCACCCCAAAATGTTCGCATGGAGTATTTGTGCCTGACCTGGGGTAGAGCATTCTGAGCTCATATTGGTCTGATCAGCCACAGCTGGACACACAGTAACTTAACCCAGCGATGTCATCTCAGTCCTCTTATAGAACAAAGGACAAAAACCAACCAAACAACAAATATACTTAAATAGAAAACCCTTAGAAAGCACCGATACTTTTTAATTTATCGCCTGTCCCTTTCCTCTTTGCTGCCAAACTTCTTAAAATACGTAGTATGCATTTAGGGTTTCCCTCACAACCCTATTTACCTCATAACACATTGCAATTTACTTCCACCCCCCACATACCAGAAATGATGCTATTTCAGAGGTTACTGTTGACCTCCTATTCTCCAATTATAATAACCTTTTCTCAAGCTTCATCTTCCTTAACCTCTCTACAGAATCAGACACTGATGACCACCTTTTCCTTTTTGAGAGCAAAAGGTTTGCCTGGGACATATATCAAGGATGATATAGAAAAGCTCTCAAGAATTGTCAAATTAGGGGCAGCTAGGTTGCACAGTGGATAGAGCACTGGCACTGAAGTCAGGAGGACCTGAGTTCAAATCCAGCCTCAGACGAAACACTTGACACTTAATCACAATTACCTAAAAAAAAAAATTATCAAACTTGATGATTTATTACCCATTTTTGGTGGTTCAGATGGGCATAAATGATCATCCAGAAGTACTACGTGAGGTGAAGGAACAACCAGGATGCTGGGGGCTTTCCTCTAGATCTCTTGACATTGAGTGGATACCAGTGGAGAATGTGAGCTGTTGCAACATGAGTCTAATTTATTTCTGTTCATATGTCTCTCTGAAAATGATCTTTATGCCACTTTTCCTGTACAGTTAATATGTCGCATCCTAATCATGACTACCCTGAATCTTTCCATTAGCCTCTGGAGTGACATTCAACTTTAACTCTTTTAAGACTGTGGTATTAAATGACTTGATCCAGATAGCATCACCAGAACAATATTGATTAAAAAATAAAAGATGGGCCTTTCTTTCCAAGAGATGCTTTTTACTTTTTCCTATTGTACTTCTCTGCAGTTCTGAATACCTTAAAACAGTCACTACTCCTACATACTTTCTCCTCTCTTGGCTACCCAGACACTGAATAGTGATTTATGTATTATCATGTGTCAAAAATATTCACGTTGGAATCAGGGATTTTGAAATCAGAGGTGCCATTTCAACTTTGAACACTTTAACTGGCTAGTTCTCTAACACTCTCACAACTAGTGTTTTGCACAAATTAGCAGAATTCTCTGCCACTCCCCATTTAACCAGAAAGCAAATTTTGATGACTGCCTTTCCTGTCCAGGAGGACCCTGGAGGTTGGCTGGTAACTAGGTTTAGTACTGGGGGACTTCTGGGTTTTGCTCAGTCTTGGTTCCAACATTTAATAAATGTGCCTATAACTTGCTGTCTACCTTGCTTTCTCCATCTGTTAAATAAGAAAAGGGTACCTGTGCTACCTCTCTTATAGGGCTTTTTTGAGGAAAGTACTTAGAAAAAATTAAAGTACTATGTAAACATGAATTACTGTTATTCTAGGGCTAGTTTCTGTACAGGCATATAGAGCAGATGTTAGAGGTAGCTAATATGGGATAATCCCACACCTATTAATTCAACCAGGTAGAGTTGCAGAAATTTTCTAGAACCAATGGGGATGTCACAACAGCTGTGACTTATTCAAAAGACCCTGGGATTTGTCACTTGGAGCCTGTGCTCAGATTCCCCTCCCCCCAATAGATCCTGAGGTTCTGAGATATGTATATACTACTTACACACATACTATAGCTCACTTTTTGCTCCACAACCTTTTCCAACCACCAGCCTCCTACGCCCTGTCTTAATTCCAGTGTTTTCTCTAGTGCTCCTGAAGCAGTCTCCTACCAGACCCATCTGGAACCACCATGTCTTGCTTCCTGTCAGGATTCCCTCATGTCATATCTTCATCTGCTTCTGCCTGCTCTAAGGCGGGCTTCCTAAAGCTTCCAGGACATATCACAACCTGTCAGGAAATTGGGCCTCAAGGGAAGGCTTTGAACAGTTTAGTCCCCTACTTTCCTCTATAGACCTTTCTCCAGCCACTAATACTATGCCCTCAATCCTCAAATAGTAGCATACTACTCCCATAAATTCTCCCTATCCCAGTGATGTTGAAGCCAATGTTATTAAACTCCATTCCCTATCCTTCTAGTACCTGCTTCTTTACTCCTATTCCTGCTCTGATCCAAATGTACCCTTTCTGATCTACATGTCTTTTCCACTGTGTTCTGGAATACCTGTTCCACAATTAGTAAACTTGCTTTCATTTTAGAATTTTTCCCCTTTCCTACTCCTTCCATTTATTGGCTCTCACAAAGATCTGGTTGACCCTGCATCCATGACCACACTTTCCACACTGGTTTCACTTTTGCTCATATGCCTTGATTATACTGGTCATGATGGGGAAGTCAGAATATTCCTTGATTCTCATTGCCACTTTCAGCCTGTCTCTCTACGATGATTGCTTAGCAACCTCTCCTTTACAATTCATTCTAAGTTTATCACCCAATAAAGACGCTAGTATGGGTTATTCACCAACCCTCAGGACATTTTTTTTCTTTCTCAATTAGTTCAATATCTTTCTCTCTGCTCAAACTGCTGCCCTCATATTAGGGGACTTAAAAATACATATTGACTATCCCTTAAATACCCAAACTTACCTTTTCCTCAATTTGTGGGCCATACATTGACTTAGTGTTAAAATGCAATGTTATCTATGTTTTACTGCATTTTTGTTTTGTTAAGTATTTCCCAATTACATTTTAATCTGGTTCAGGGCACACTGAGAAGTATAGAAGTAATGGTAATACTGAGGAATAATAGAAGGCTAAATGTTTGATACCTCTGGGCTACATATCCTCTCAGTCACCGAGGCTCCCAATCTCAGTGTCATTTTCAGCTCCTCATTTGCACTGACACCCCCCATATCCAACCCTGTTGCCAAGTCTTGTAATTACTTTCTTCATAATATCTCTCATGTAAGGCCTTTTCTCTCTACTCACTCAACCTCTACTCTGATTCAGGCTCTCATAATCTCATGATTGGACTTTTGCAACAGCCTTCTGGTTGGTTTCCCTACCTCATCTCTCCCCTCTCTAATCCATTTTCCCCTCAGCTTGTTAAAGCATAGATCTGACAATGTCACTCCCCTACTCAGTAAATTGCAGGGACTCCCTATTGTCTTCAAGATTAAATATAAAATCCTATTTGGCATTTAAATCCCTTCATAACTTAGCCCCTTGTTGGCTTACTGACCAATGGTGAATCCTAGGCAGAAGTGTGAAGTAGGCTAAAGTTCGTTTTCTGTGGTATCCCATTTCCCATTTCTGAAAGAAGTTGTCATTCCTTCCCACATACCTTCTTTTCCATACACACACACACACACACACACACACACACACACACACACACACACACACACACACCACCACCACCACCAATACCCTAATTACTATCTAGCAGTCAGCAAGCTGATCTTCCAGGATAGCTCTAGAACTCTCTCACCAAAATCCTTCAATCAACTTTCCGGCCCTGTGTTATAATCTGTCAGGGTTTTGTTGGGTGACTGGTTTGCTTAAACTGTTGATATCTCCTGTTGAAACTTCCTTTATGAGGTTTTATTGGAAATAGTAGAAGGAACACTGGCCTGGGAGTCAAAGGGCTTTTCTTACCTGGGATGTTCAACTAAATGTCTGTGTGCAGCATATAGGCAATTCAGTTACCCACAAGAACCTCACTTTTTTCATCAGCAAAATGGAAAGAGAGGAGTGGGATAGAAATAGATAATCTTCAAACACTAAAATTGTGTGATTCTCACCTTGTGCTATAATCAAGTCGACTCAATTAATTTGTATTTTATTTTTTTGTTTTTTTTAAATTTTATTATTTTGATTTATCAAAAATCACTTCCATATGCTTTTGAGTTGAAAATTTTTCTCCTCCTTCTTCCCCCCTACCCTCCCCAAGACAGCACACAATCTGATATAGGCTTTACATTTACATACCCATTAAACATATTTTCACATTAGTGAAGTCGTAAGTAAAAATCAAAACCAACAGGAGAAACCATCAGAAAGATGAAACAAAACTCAACAGGAGGTAAAAATAAGTGATAGCGATTCGATTTCCATAGTTGCATGTGGACAGCATTTTCCATCCCGAGGCCTCTGGAGATGTCTTAGATCCTCGTAATGCTGAGAAGGGTTCAGTTTAACAATATTAGTCATTGCATAACATGGCTGTTATTGTGTACAAAGTCCTCTTGGTTCTGCTCACTTCACTCAGCATCGGACCATATAAGTCTTTCCAGGTTTTTCTGAAGTCAGCCTGTTCATCATTTCTTATAGCACAATAGTATTCCACTACATTCACATACCACAACTTGCTCAGCCATTCCCCAATGGATGGGCATCCTCTCAATTTCCAATTCTTTGCCACCACAAAAAGAGCTGCTATGAATATTTTTGTACATGTGGGTCCTTTTCCCATTTGTTTGATATCTTTGGGATATAGCCCTAGAAGTGCTATTCCTGGGTCAAAGGGAATGCACATTTTTGTAGCCCTTTGGACATAGTTCCAAATTCTTCTCCATAATGGTTGGATCATTTCACAACTCCACCAACAATGTATTAGTGTTTCAATTTTCCCATATCTTCTCCAACATTTATCATTTTCCTATTTTGTCATGTTGGCCAATCTGATAGGTGTGATGTGGTACCTCAGAGTTGTTTTCATTTGCATTTCTCTAATCAAAGATTTAGAGCATTTTTTCATATGACTATAGATGGCTTTAATTTCTTCATCTGAGAACTGTCTGTTCATATCCTTTGACCATTTATCAATTGGGGAATGGCTTGTGTTCTTATAAATTTGTCTTAATTCTCTATATATTTTAGAAATGAGGCCTTTATCAGAGAGACTGGTTGTAAAAATTCTTTCCCAATTTTCTACCTTTCTTCTAATCTTAGTTGCATTGGCTTTGTTTGTACAAAAACTTTTCAATTTAATGTAATCAAAATTATCCATTTTGCTTTTCATAATGTTCTCTATCTCCTGTTTGGTCATGAATTCTTCTGTTCTCCATAGATCTGATAGGTAAACTATTCCTTGTTCTCCCAGTTTACTTATGGTATCAGCCTTTATATCTAAGTCATGAACCCCTTTTGACTTTATTTTGGTATATGAGATTTGGGTCTATGCCTAGTTTCTGCCATACTCTTTTCCAGTTTTCCCAGCAGTTTTTTTCAAAGAGTGGGTTCTTGTCCCAGAAGCTGGGGTCTTTGGGTTTATCAAATAATAGATTATTATAGTCATTGACTACTGTGTCTTGCATATTTAACCTATTCCACTGATCCACCTCCCTATTTCTTAGCCAGTAACAAGCAGTTTTGATGATTGCTGCTTTGTAATACAATTTAAGATCTGGAATTGCTAGGCCACCTTCTCCTGCATTTCTTTTCATTAGTTCCTTTGATCTTCTGGACCTTTTGTTTTTCCAAATCAATCTTGTTATTATTTTTTTGTAACTCTATAAAATAATTTCTTGGTAGTTTGATTGGTATGGCACTGAATAAGTAAATTAGCTTAGGTAGGATTGTCATTTTTATTATATTAGCTCAGCCTACCCATGAGCAACCGATGTTTTTCCAATTATTTAGATCTGATTTTATTTGTGTGAAAAGTTAATTTGTATTTTACAAGATGCCTCTCAGAGATCATTACCTTAACCCAAAGTAATGAACTTGTACTGGTGGACATTTCAGATACCTTTGTAGAACTTAAGGAAGGGAGGACAGGGGAGGACAGAGTATTTTTGAGCAGAGGCACCTTTTGCCTATAACCCTCAAATAATGCCACCTCCTCTTCATACCTGTAGCTCTACCCCTGAATATCTACTTTTGCTTGGCCCTCAGAACTTGCAGCACCAGAAACATTATAAGCCTAGGAATTGTGGTTCTTCTAATTCAGAGGAGAATAACTTTACAAATAAACTACCAGCAACATGTAATTACAGATTATAAGAACTGGTAGGGAATTTAGTTGGCATCTAGTCCAACTGTCTCATATTAGAGATGAGATCCAAAGATGTAAAGTGATTTCTCCAAAATCATACAGCAAGATGTAAAGCAAGAAGCAAATCCAAGTGGATATCACTTAAGTCCTGAAGTTGTATGACACTTGTAAAGTCTAGAATGAAAAAGTGGACTTCCAAAGCACAGTTTTCCTAGTTCTCAGGTCCCCCATTGCCCACAAGATGGTTCAATATTTAGACCAAGGTTAGAGGTCCAGACTGGGATAACCCCAGAGTTAATCTGATCTCTTGAGAATCTTTTGGAGTGAGGGTACCATAAACACAGGCCTGACATTTCCAGCCTACTATGCTAGCTCAAGCCCTTGGCTCCTCCATGAAGCGAGTGACCAAAATCTTTCCCTCATCTGAACTCATAGCAATTATTGTGATATTGCTTGTGTAGTATTGTAATTTAACTCTTTTATTACATCTTTAATTTGCGTCTTATATATTTATGCTTCATCACCTCCAGGGACTGGAGGTGTTTACATTTCTTTGTATTCCTCCACAGCACGTAGTACCTCCACGACTAGCTAAGTTTGTGCACAATGTAAGGATATAAAATTAGAATAGTGAGGAAGGGTATGTGTGCTCACAGACACACACACACTCCACCATAATCACTATCATCATAATGGAATGGTGTGCTTGAAATAGTAGATATGAATCTATACTCTTCAGTTTTGCCTGAGGCAATTTGTTTTGACTTGTTACAGCTCTGTTACCTAACACAATGCTTTACATAAGCAAGTACTCAATATATGTTTGATAATTCCCTGTATGCTATCAACTAAGTTAAAAAGGGAAACAAGCCTCTGTGAGTGGCATCATAGAAATCAGCATCCTATTGTGGAGTAAAGAAAGATGTGGTATCACAGGACTTTGAGTCTAAACCCAATTCTGCTACTTAAAAACCTGTGTGACCTTGGGCAAGTTGAGTTAACTGGTTTTTTTGGCCTCAATTTCCTCATTCATAAAAAAGTCTCTTCCAACTCCAGATCTTATGATAACAATCCCTGGTTTAAACAACATGAGGCTCTGTTTACATGGCTAGAGAAAAACTGGATCTGGGCACAAAATATTTGGTCAGTTGGGTTCACCATGGGATACCTACCTTAAAACCATATGAGCAACAAACATAGTGCTTCCAGGTTCTAGCCACATGGCTCCACCATGTGGATGACTGTGGTGTGCCATGCTGACCGAATTTTTTTTTTCCTAGTCCAGTTTGCTGTTGGCATGTAGACTATGCCTGAGGATGTTTTATTAGAATCAGAAATAAATAATACTAATGCTATCAATGATGATATTTTTGAATAAAAGGAAGAATCACCTAGGGTACTGATATTTGGGAAACGTCTACAATATGACATTTTATTCAAAATATACCTTTTTTGCCTTATATATTAAATGAAAATTTATATAATGAAATTTCTTTTTACTTCACTTTTGTGTAGAATACGTATTAAACTGGTATTTAGTAGCTTTTACAAAGTGTCAATAATATCTCATAAAGTAAAAAGGTCCTTACATTATGGTTTTGTAGGTTATTGGCTTGAAATATTTTGCAAAAATAAAGGAATAACATTGAAATGTGAATTATGTACTATTCACATGAGTATAAAATTCTTAGAAAGTAGCTTCACAAAACTCTGATTCTTTGGAAAATATTGGAAAATGAAGGTGGAAAATTTAAAACAACATACTAACTTTGTTATTATATCAGAAGTTACTTTTCCTAATTTACGACCCAAAAATTCTACTTGAACATTCAAGAAGATCTGATTCTTAATGGCAAAATAAATATTTTCTTAATCTATAAACTTTTATTTTTGACTATTGCAATTAATAGATATCTCTTGCAGTGAATTCCAAAAAGGAAATTATAAGACTAAAATTAACATCGCATTTCAAATTTTTAGCCTTAGGACAATTTGCTCAATAAGCAATTCCTTCAGTTCATAATTTAGTTGGACTCATCTTTAAGGCTGTCTCAAGTTTGTATTTCAGTTATACAGCTTGATTCAATGTAAATTACATGATTTGCATTTTGCTTTATTAATGTAGTTTTCTTAGTTTAATACAACTTTGAAACAAATGTTCTCTTTGTAGTATACAATATTTGAATCTCAATATCTGTGAAAAATTAAATTAGTTATGAAAATGTCAGTGTTCCACTTCAGGTAATGATGTTCCACTGACAACAAAAAATACTGAGGTGAATAAGAAGTGTGCATTCAACAAATTCATTCAACTAATATTTACTGCATGATCACTATGTGCCAGGCATTCTGCTAAGTGCTGTGGGGAATATAAAGCAGCATAAGACATGCTTTCTGCTTTCTAGGAGTTTACAATCAAGGTGAGGGGAGAGGACATATTAAAGGTTTTTAAAAATAACAGAATCATGATATATATGATAAGGGCCAAGTGAGTGGTTGAGTCAGTAAATGCCCTTGAAGGTGGGCTTTAAAGGATAATAAAGGTTTTAACAGCCTGAAAGGAGAAGAGAAAGCATTGTAGGAAGGGAAAATGATGTGATCAAAAGTGAAAGGAGGTATATATGAAATGAGGTTGGAATATTCCAAGGAAATCAAGTAGTCGCAAATAAATGTTGAGAACATTTCTCAGACTCATAGTCTCTCCGGGTTAAAGACCTCTAGTTTGGTAACCTAAACTTCTATAACATACCTAACAAGGATTAAACCAGTCTTTGTTTGAAGACCTTCAGTGATGGATAACTTACTACCCTATACAGTTGCCTATTCCACTTTTAGACAACCCCAATTGTTGGGAAGTATTTTGTTCTACCAAGCTAAAATCTTCCTCTCTGTAATTTCCATTCATTGCTTCCAGTTGTTTGCTTTGAGCTCAAATAAAAGTCCAATCTCTCTTTTACAGGGTCAAAGAAGAATATATCTCTCCCTCTTCTTAAGGCTAGAAATTTCCAATTCCATCATATAAAATTATCTCAAAGCCCTTCAACATCCTACTCATCCTCCTCTGGAAACCTTTAGTTTATCAATGTCCTTCCTAAAACATAGTACCTAGAAGTAAATGCAATATTCTAGGTGTGAGCTATTATCTCACTCACCTGGATACCAGAGATATAGTAATATAGTAAAGGATCATTTTTAGCTTTTTTCTTCTCCCTTATCCTGTACTTGGGATTTGATTTTTGAACCCAACTACAGGAACTTAAATTTATCTATGTTAAATTTCATATTATTAGAGTTGTCTCATTCTTCTATACCTGCCAAGATTTGGGGGCAATCTTAATTCTCTTGTCAAACATTTTAACTAGTTCTGCCAGCTTTGTGTCATCCACAAATTTAATAAGCATGCCATTTATGTCTTCACCTAAATCATTATTAAATACATTGGACAGAACAGAACAAAGAAGTCCTCTAAGCAATCCACTAGAGTCTACTAGAGTCCTCCCTCCAGGCTAAAATAGATCCATTAATCACTCTTTGAGTCTAGCTATTCAACCGGAGGGCAGATAAGTGTTCTTTCACCATCTCTTTACTTATTTTGGGGGCTTCATCTCCCTAGCAAACATTTTCATTCTATCCTCCATCTAAAAACCATTTTCCTTAAAGGAGTTAACAGAAGCAAGACAAAAGTTTAATAGTTTTGCCTTCTCTTCATCCTATCCACCCATCCTATGCCTTCTTTGATTTTCCTCTTGTCCCCAACATGGCTTATTTTAAAGTCCTTTTTATTGTCCTAAGCAATCATCATCAGCCTGAGCTGTAGCACATCTTACATCTTCCTGTTTAAAAAACTGATATATCTTGTATGAATACAACAAACATTTCCCACAAACAACCCAACAGAGAGGAGGAAGGTGTCCTTGAAATTTGAAGGTATAGTGCCACCTTTTAAAAATGTAAGCTTGTCAGTGAGTTCTACTTTATTATGGTCATCCTCTAAAATGACAATGAAATCAAGAAAACTGGAAAATGCTATGGTTTATCACTATGTAATTAGAGAAAACTATTCCAAATGGCAGTGAGATTATTTTACCATTTCAGCCAGAAAAAAATCCAATTTATTAATAATAAAGTTTTACAAATATCTTTTAGATTTCTATCACATTGATGATCTACATATATTTTTCCATTTGATTTAAACAAAATATTATTAAGCATTTTCTATATATATAGCATATATTAGGCAGTAGGAGTAGGGAAGGTATTGATTTCCCTTAAATTGGCCTTAGAGACATCTTTTAATCGTTCCGTATTTTCCTATAGGTGATCACAGGTTCCTAATGCAGTTTAGGTGTACTTCACATAATGCTAATTGATTTTAACTTCAAGGCAATTACCATTTAAGAAAACAACACAAAGCAAGAAGAGAAGAGGAAGAAGTCTTCCTTTTTTAAATCATCTACCACTTGGGATAGATAAAGCCTACCTGATTCCCAGACTGTTCTCTTCTTTGATATATTTTCAAGCCCTCCTATGATTATTAATAGCCCTGGAACTAAAATCAGATTGAATCCAATGAGATCATACTGGGGATAGGAAAAAAAATCTAATATTCCCCATTTCTTCTTTCTATTTTCTTTTCGCTTTTAATAGTAATCTATTTTTGAAAAAAAATTCACTGTATCTGTTACAGAGAAATCCCCTGTATTCTCACAGATTACAGACATGAGAAGCAGAAGGCAGCATGACTGGTGGGAATATAGTTAAAACTAATAAAGATGGGTGGAACCAATGCAAATTTGCCATGCCAAATAGGATTTGGCTAGGGTCAAGGGATGGGACTAATCATTTTTGAAAACTTTGCAGGGCTGTGCTAATGAAATGTTCAAAAGTCAGAAATACATGTCAGTTGCTTGGAGGTACAGTTTTATATAAGGTTTTAAGGAGCAGGGAATTATATTGTTTGTGTTTTGATTAACTTTTTAAAACTTTTGTAACTCAGAAAATATTTGAAAAGTATCTATGTAGTGGGGAGAACACTAGCTTTGTCAGTTAATACTCGTATGACCTTGCCCAAGTCTTTCCACTTTTCCAGGCCTTCATTTTTCATAGATTAAGGGGGTTGGACTAGACAGCATTTGAAGTGCCTTCCAGCCTTAGATCTAAGATCCTTCCAGCTCAAAGTCTGTGATTCTATTTCGAGGCTAATGAGGTATTCAAGACAAGAGAAGTGACGTGACTTGCATGGGGGTCACACATGTAGTAAATAAATATCTAAAAGATGACTAAATCCAAGGCTATAGTAGAGTGACCTCAGCTAGACTGGCTAAAGCCAATTGTTAACAATGTGAGAGCATTTACACCTCAGAAATTAGCAAAGGTTGACTTACTGTTTTGTCTAGACTCTAGATTTAAGAAAGTGATGAAAAATATGTTAATGCAGATTAAAGTGTGTCATATGTCCTTTCTCGACCCCAAGAGACCCAGTTGTTTAACAGCACACCCTGATGTAAGCACACCAGGGTCTCCCTGACCACAAGTCCAGCACTGTGTAGATGATGCCATGCTACTATGTTGGGGAAGTTAGAGATAAGAAGGAGAGTGCGCTGAAAGTGACATGTTGTAGCAACAGGGTACAAATAATAAAATATGACGACAAAGAAGAAGGCACTATTGCTAGCTACCATTGCTTCCCCATTGTGAATTTGGATAAACCATGGAGAATGAGGCATGGAAAACAGATTAGAGGTCCATCAGGTTAGACTATGAGATATACTAGGAAATCCCAGATTTATAGTTAGGACCTTCAGCTTAGAGATGGTACCTAGAGCCAATACATTCAGTTTGCTTATGAACACGAGCAAAACTTCTCAGATTTATTATACATTACTCCCCCTTCTTATATTCTATAATATAGCCAAACTGGATTTCTCTTTGTTCCTCACCCAAAGCACTCCTCACCTCACCATATAGAATCCTCCTCTTCCTTTAAGATGCAGCTAAAGCACAACCTTCTACAAGGAGTCTTTCCTAATCCCCCCACTTCCTAATTCCCTCCTTTCTAAATTAGGTTATATTTAATGACTTCTTATTTATTATTTTTATATTTATTCCATATATACTTATATGTGAACTTGTTCTCTCTCATTTGAATGTAAACTCTTGATGAGTCAGGACTGTTTAATTCTTTGTATTTTAATCCCAAGAACCTTGTACAATTTCTGGCATAATAAATGTCTGTTGATTGATTAATTGATCGATTTACCAACATACAAGATTGGACACTGAATGATGAGTATCATGGTGACCCATGAAAACAAATAAAAATGCTGGGAAAACTGAGGAAGTTTGGCAGAAATTAATTTTAGACCAGTATCTAACACTATATAATAAAATAAGATCCAGATAGATTCTTAGCCTGAACATAAAAGATAACATCATTAAAAAAAATTCAGGAAGGGAAAAAGGTACCTTTTACAAGGATGGCTGGAGGACAGCAAGAGATAGAGAGATTATAGAAGGCAAAATAAACAGTTTGGATTACATAAATTTTAAATGCTTTTGCCAAACAAAATCAATGTGGCTAAGTCAAGAAGGGCAACCATCATGGAGATCAATAATCCCCTCCTGGTTCTGCTACTGACTTTCTGTATTTTGCCACCATGAGGGGAAAGGAAAGAAGCAAACATGTATTTATTATTGCCTACTGTATGCCAGGCACTTGCTAAGCACCTTACAAATGTAATCTCCTTTTATCCTCCTTTTATCCTGTGAGATATGTGAGATTATTATTCCTATTTTACATTTGAGAAGACTGAGGCAACAGAATGGTTAAGTGACTTGCCACATAGTAGGTCTGTCCAATCTGAGGTCAGATTGGAACTTAGGTCTTCTTCACTCCTTTCTAATTCCAATGCTCTCTATCCACTTTGCCACCTAGCAGCCATCTCACTCTGGATCATCTGTAAGTGCCTTAGTCTTCCTCATGCGAAAGTAATCCTTTGGACCTGGAGACTTTACTCCCTGAAACATGCCTCTACCATACTGACCCCCTTTTCCTATTAGTGTGTTCTTCCTAGGGCCACCATTTTGGAGGGCCCAGGCCAACCAACCACCATTTCCCTCCTGACTCTACTTCTGACTTTCCAAACTTCATGACTTTCCAAGCACTATGCCTTTATTTGGGTCCCCTCCCCTTCCTACCTTTCACCTTGTTTTTTATCACCCTTTTGTGGTTTAGCTTTCTCTACTGGAGTGTAAGTTCACTGAAGGCAGAAACTAGTTTTTTTCTGGTTTGTTATTTGTATCCCCAGCTCTTACAAAGTGCCTAGATTATAGTAAGTACTTAATAAATGCTTGTTGCTTCCTTGGAAAAAAAATCTTTACAGCAAATATCTGTGATAAAAATCTGATATTCTAGAGATAAACAGAATTGATACAAATACATTAGGGAAAAAGTTATTTTTCTAATAGCTAAGTGGTCAAAGGCTATGAATAGGCAGTTTTCAAAAATAAAAGAAATACAAACTCTCAACCAGCACATGAAAAAAAACTTCCAAATCACTGATGAGAGAAATGAAAATTAAACCTGAGGTTTTACCTATACTCATCATACTGTCAGTGCTAACGAAAATGAAAATGGTTTATCTTAGCAAGGCTGTGGGAAAAAAGGCATTGTTGGTAGAACTTTGAAATGGTCCAACCATCCTGGCAATCAATTTAGAATTATAATTGGAAAAATCACTAAATTTTATATATTATTTGATGTGACAATATCATTATTTGGTATATAGCCTGAGGAAATCAAACACCAAGGAAAAGGTCCCATTTATCCAAATACATGTAGATATTGTATACTATGACATAAGAAACAATGAACATGAAGAATTCAGTGAAACTTTGGAAGATTTATATGACTTCATATCAAAATAAACAGAAACAGGAAAACAATTTATTCAATTACCACCATAATGAAAAAAAAACAATGAAAGGCTTTAGTACTTTGATCAGTACAGTGACAGACTATGAATTCAGAGTACTGGTAATGATAAAAGGAGCTTCCTTCTTTCAGCAAAATGAGGCCTATATTGCAAGATATGGCAAATGTGTCCCTTTGTTTTGTTTAGCTGTATTCCTTTGTCACAAGGAAGAGTTCTCTTGTAGTGGTTAGGAGCGTTATTGGGAAACGCCAGTTACAGTTTAAAAGCAGAACATAAATAAAACATTTTAAAAATGCACATATACCTTCAACAAACTGAATAAATGTCTCATGTACATTATTTTTCAAATGTATGTAGCAGCAGCTGGAATGAATAAAATACAAATCCATTTAAAACTGTTACTGAATTTTAAAGCTGAAGGTGGTAGAACTTTGGGCAAGTATAGAAGGTGATGTAAAAAAAGCATCTTTGTTTGTTTGTTTGTTGTTTGCTAATCTGATTCTGCCCCATTAAAGGCTATAAGTTTGGAATAATATGTGGCTCCTTCATGTCTATATTTATTTGACTGTTTGGTTCTGTTGACAATTATTAAATGCAGCTGAACGTGACAATTTTTTCAATGCTTTAATGAATCTATGATTTTGCAGGTACTCCCACCAGTGGTGCAGAAAGCAACCCCTCGAAGCCTTCTCATGTGCTCTTACCTATATCTTCCCATAAATCCTACAAAGGGAGTTCATCAAATATGTTTGGGGCCTTCTGTTAGATTTCTTAACATTACTAGTATATTCAGGTTAGAACATGAGGCTATCCATTTGATATCTCTTGTACGCATTACTTGACCAGCCAAAGTCCTAGGAAATTTTCCTTTTCAAAGATGGGACATTTTAGAAACCATCTGAAAAACTGTAACCTTTTTTTGGAGATTTCTTTTACAGAACATTTGACCTCAGCCAATTCTTGAAAAACACATTTCTCAAGTGACAGTACTACAGGACTCAAAGATACTAAGCTGCCATTTTGGTATAGAATACTCAAGGCAGCTACATTAAGATCCTCAATGCCCTTCAATAAAACAGAGGAAAGCTGTCAAATTTTATGTCAGAGATGTAAGGGTCATTTCAGAGAGAAATAATAAAAAAAAAACAATATCTATGGAACAGATAAATAATGCTTGATTGACCTAAGCGACTGGGGGATTGGCAAAGTCCTGTGGTTTCACATCTACCAGTATGTGAGCAGCAAGGATAGTTGTCATCAACTTACTAGAGATAATATTTCTTACAGGAAAATCAAAGTGATCATGAAGGACAGAGTTGGAAGCAACAAATACAAGACAGCTGTGTGCCTTAGGACATCTCTTTAGGGTAGACTAAGATAAAAAAAAATGTCATTTCTGGTTAAGATGGCAATATGAAAGTTATAGAAAACTCCACTCTCCCACACTTATACCAGCAAAAAACAAAAATGAAGAATAACAGAAGTAAGCCCTTGCATCCATCCAGGAACTTCACAAAATGTAGCCAGAATCTAGTGGAGTCAGGGAAGTAGTTTATACTAGGGAAGTTAACACCAGCCCTGATAAATTGATTTGAAACCAGCAAGTGCTATAAAGGAGAAATGCCAGGGAAAATATGAATAAACATAAAAAAAATGAAGAAAACACTGAATACAGTGAAGAAATACTGTGGATTAAAAGAAAACCAATTGGTAATCCCAGACAAAAAGAGGAACTCTATAACAAGTACAAACAGAACTATAGAGAAAAAAATGGTCTGGTCACAAGGACTATAAGAGGAAGAAATAAAGTAACAGATTTTAATATAATTGGAATGGAAATTAGAGCCTAGAAGGAAAGTTTTGGAAGAATAAGTAACTTAAAAGAGAAAGTGGAAACCCTTACCTAAATAATAGGCTCCCTGAAAAAACTGAAAGGACTAATCAGATTTAAATGACTTTATGAGAAACAAAGGTTATTAGAACAAAACCAAAATACTAAAAAAGAAAAGGCAAAGTATCTACCATTAAAAACAACTGACCAGGAACACAGATGAAGTATTTTGAGAATCTATCAAATTCTCTGAAAACTATGACCAATCAAAAAACCTGGATACCATATTTTAAGAAATCATAAAAGTTCCCAGATATATTAAAAGCAGAGGGCAAAGTGAAAATAGAATCTATATGTCAGCTTCTGAAAGAAACCTCAATCTAAAAATACCCAGGGTGCCAAAGCTAAATTCCATAATTTCCAAATCAAAGAAAAATATGTAAGCAGAAAGAAAAAGTTAAAATATTAAAGAACCACAGTCAGGAACACACAAACTTGTCAACTACTTTATAAAAGGAGAGAAAATATTGGAATATATATTCCAAAAGGCAAAAGAAAAGTCCTATAACCAAAAATACCTGAACTTGCAAAAATGAGTATATATCATAGAGGGGAAAAATGAACTTTTAATTGAATAGACTTCTAAATATAGCAAATCTACATGAAGCTATTAGGGCCATCCCAGGAAGCATCTACTCAAAGTTCCCCTTGAAACTTCCAAGGAAATGCTGACTCATCTCTTGGGCCTTTGGGAGAAACAGCCATGAGGTGGCACAGTATTGAAAGGATATAACACTTTAGAATGACATGATAAACCCTGATGGATTCCGGGTCTACCTCCATTCAATGACAACAGCAGGAAAGCTGGATGTTACATATGTTAATAAAAAACATATTTCCTCTGAATTACAACTTTGTAAGTGCTATCATATGACTCCAGATAGGTCCCTCTCTACCCTAGTACCATGGTGATAACACTGCTGCTACCTACTATAAGAGCTGAGTAGAAACTTTGTAATGCAAACATGAGGAAAATATAATTACATCTGAACAACTGTCAGGAGATAAATTATGATGAAGCGTTTACATGCTAATTGGGGGAAAAGAAATAGGTGCCCTTTCAGAATCCTACTGTCTTCAAAGGGCACAATGGGTATTAAGAAACTTACATACACAAGAACTGTATGAGATCTGTATTTTGGTTTGTTGGTTTTAAGAGAAGAAATAAAAGGGAAGGAAAAGGAATACACTGTGAAAAAAATAAGGAAGAAGGGGGAAGAATGTGAACATATAAGAAGAAGAGAATACAATGATGGAAGACAGGGTAGGGGAGTCAATAGCTTATGGTCCCCATTCTTATTTGGTAGGTGGAACATAAAGACAAGGAGTTTGGGTGTAGAAATACATTAAATTCAACAAAGAAACAAGCAGGAATAAGGAAAGGGGAGATAAGGAGGTTAGACAAGGAAAGGAAATAATTACAAGCAAAATAAACCTCAGCTGCAGAGGGTAGATTATAAAAAAAGGATGGAAAAGAATAAGAGAATAGTGCCTTGATTTGGGGTAAAGAGGAGTAGGGAATAGGGGAAAAAATTTCACTTACAAATTACTAGTTTTTCCTCAGGTTTCATCTCTTTATCCAGCTCCTTCTTCTTTTCAAAGAACAGATGGGGGAAGAGAGAGAAAATAATGTAAAAAGAATATGATGAAAGGAAATACATTTAATCATAATATAAAAGTGAATGGGATGAACACACCCCAAAACAAAGGAATGTAGGAGAGTATATTAGAAAATCCATAAATGTATTGTTTACAAGAAACAGAAAAAACATAAAGATTCACATAGAATCAAAATTATGGGTTAGAGGAAGATGCATTACGCTTCAGGTGAATTTTAAAAAGCAAGGGTGGCAGTCATGATCTCAGACAAAGCAATTGTAAAATATACAGAGTTAGGGAAAAGTGATAAGAAGAGAAATGGCATTATTTATAAAGGTACCAGAGCTAAGGAAATAATGTCAATTCTTTATATATATATGCACAAAATAGCAAGCATCTAAGTACCCAAAGGAAAAGTTAAAATTACAGGGAGAAATAGACACCAAAACAATAATAGTTGGATCCTACAATGTATTCCTTTCAGTGCTACAAAATTTAGCGAAAAGATAAACAAGAGTTAAGCACCTGAATCACAGAAATTTTAGAAAATTTTTAGAAATTTTAGTTTCTAACTTTCCTACCAATTATTGAATGAGAATAGAAAAAGTATATATTTTCAGCTATTTATGGCATCCTTACAAAACTGACCATATGCTATGGCATAACATATTAAACTTAAAAAACCTGAAACACTAAATACATTTTTCTCACCTCAATGCAATAGTATTATAAACAATAAAGGACATTTGAACAAAGGATTCAAATTTAAGTAAAAACTAAATAATTTAATCTTAAAGAATAGGTGGGTCAAAGAACGAATCAGAGAAAAAAATAGGTAATTTCATCAGAGAAAGTGACAACAATGAGAAAACTTACCAAAGTATTTGGCACACAGTCAAAGCAGTTGCTGCATGAAAAATTTTATGACTAAACTCTTTCATCCAAATAAAGAGTAATAACAGATCAGTTAATTGGGTTTCACAACTGAAAAAAAAATCAACTAAGAAAGCAATAAATCAAAAATCCTTAGCTAAACACAAAAATGAAATTCTAAAAATAAAAAAGCACATTTTAAGACAAAAACCAAACTGAATTGACAAATAAAACTAGAAGCTATTTAATCTGACAAAAAGGGAGGAAAACCAAATTCTCAGTATCATAAATGAAAAGGGAGAATTCACAACAAATGAAGAGAAAATAGAAATTATCAGAAAGGGTTTAACTCATTTGGTTGCCAATAAATTTGATAACCAAAGGAAATGGATAAATATTTTCCAAAAAATAAGATATTGAGATTAATAAAGTAAGAAATAAAAAATCTCAGAAAAAGAAACTAAACAAGTGGTAAGGAATTTCCAGAGAGAAAAAATAAGCCAAGGAAACACTCAAAGAACAATTAATTCTAATATTACATAAATCATTAGCAAAAGGAGAGAAAGGAGAGATTGTACCAAATTCCATTAAAGAGCTAAATACAGAACTTACATATAAGCCAGGGAAAGTTAAGGCAATCAAAGAAAAACACTATCTCAAATGAATATCAATGAAAAACTTTTGAACAAAATATAATTAAAGAGGCTACAACACATTTAAAAGATTATTTCATATATTGCAAATTGTATTTATACAAGAAATGCAGTGTTGGCTCACTACTAAGAAATCTATAGTCACATTAAGAACAAAAATTTACAAAGCCATAATTACATCAACAGATCCAGAAAAAGGCTTTGGGGGGGAAAATACACCTTTGTGTTAAAAAAAAAAAAGAGCATGGTAATAAATGTACTATTTTTTAACATGGGAAATGGTGGTAATCTAAAACCAAGATCTTTTCCAATAAGATCCAGAATAAAGCAAGGGATGACCATCATCACCACTATTTTTATATAGTTCTATGAATTCTAGCAATAACAATTAGACAAAGAAAATCAAGGAATAAACAAAGGCAAAGAGATAACATTACTGCTTTTTGCAAATACTTTAGTTTATAACTTCAGTAAAGCAGGAGCATATGAAATTGATCTATAAAAATCACTAGCTTTTCTATATATAGCCAAAAAAATTCAGCAAGAAAAGGCAGAGAAATTCCTCTCAAAATAACTACATAATGTATAGAATATCTTGGATTCCACCTGTCAGTCATCCAATAAGCATTTATTAAGTGCTTACTATGAGTCAGACACTGTGATAGGTGCCAGGAGTACAAAAGGCAAAAGATAGTAACTCCCCTCTAAGAGCTTACAACCGAATGAAGGAAACCACAAATATGGACTAACATGCTATGTGCAGGATAAATAGGAAATAATTAATGGAAGGAGGGCACTAGAAGCAAGAGGGATTGGGAAGAGTTTCTTGTAGGAAGTGGGATTTTAGTTACACATACAAAAATTATATGAATATAACTAGAAACATACTTTAAAGAAATAAGGGGTAAACTTAAAGAATTAAAAAGATAATAATTGTTCATGGTTAGGATATGCAAATATGTTAATGTGAATACTATCTGAAGTAATTTACAGATTAAGTGCCATAATCAAACTAAAGTTACTTCACAAAACTAAATATTGATGATGATGATGAATTTGATGATGATGATGATAACAACAATACAATTTATCTGGAGGGACAAAAGGTAAATATCAAGAGAAAATGAAAAAAAAGGATAAGGGACAACTAGAAGTACATCTAGAATTGTACTAAAAAGGCATAACCATAAAGACCTTCTGGTACTGAATTTAAAATAGAAAAATTGGAACATATTAGGACCATATTAGGACCAGAGCCAATCAAACATAGGAGCACAATTTTTTAATAAACTCAAAAATATCTAGGTAATATAGCCATTTTGACCTTATCTTGGTAAACTGTGTAAAATCTTGGTCTATGCCCAATTTCTGCCAGACTCCTTTCCAATTTTCCCAAAAATTTTTACCAAATAATGAATTCTTATCATAAAATCTTAAGTCTTTACACTTGTCAAACACAAGGTTACTATAGTCATTTGCTGCTACAAATTGTATGCCTACACTGTTCTGCTAATCTACCTTTCTATTTCTTAGTCAGTACTACATAGTTTTTGCCTTATAATATAGTTTAAGATCTAATATTGCTAAACCTCCTTCCTTTACATTTTTTATTAGTTCCTTTGATATTCTTGACTTTTTGTTCTTCCAAATGAATTTGGTTATTATTTTTTCTAACTCAGTAAAATAATTTTTTGGTAATTTAATTGGGATGGCATTAAATATATAAAAGAACCTATATATTCTAAAATATTTATAGCCACTCTGTTTGTGGTGGCAAAGAATTGGAAATTGGGGAAATGCCTGTCAACTGGGGAATGGCTAAACAAATTATGGTATGTGATCGTGATGGAGTACTACTGTGCTGTAAGAAATGATGAGCTCTGTGATCTTAGGAAAACATGGACAGACATGCATTAAACAATGAAAAATGAGAATCAAAAGAATATTGTATACAGTAGGAGCAATATTGTTTTAAGAACAACTCTGAGTGACTAAGTCATTTTGACTATTATAAATACCCAAATTAACTACAAAGGACCTATGACAGAAGAAACTATCTTCATCCAGAAAAAGAATTGATCAAAAGAAGTATGTATACAATGGTTTTAAATATACATACATATATATAAATATATACACACACACCATATATTTGTGTCTAATGGTAGCCATCCCTGGGGAGTGGGGCAGGAAAAAAAGTAACATGACAATTTTATTTATTACATTATTTTATTATTTAAATTTATGATTTTATTATTTAAATTTAGTATGGAATTTATTCATATTTATAATTTGAATTTATAACAAATTACTTATATTTATAATTCAAAGTGCATAATTTTATTATTTAAAAGGAATTACAAGTTTTACATAATAAATTTGAAGTTTTGTGTGCAATAACCTTTTTTTTTCTATTTCACTATGTTATGGAAATGCTTGTTTTATTTGTTAAGTTTAGAATAAAATAAATTTTAAAACTCAAGGATACTAACTATTGATGTAGAGTCACTATTTTGGAGGTGGAGCCAAGATGTCATAGAAAAACCAAGAAGTAGCCTGAGCTCTCCCCAGTTTCCCTCAGAAACAACATTAAATCAATCCTCTAAATGTACTCTGGAACAACAAAATCTGCAAAAAGATGGAATGAAAGAATTTTGCAGCTTAAGATAACTTAGAAGGACTTCAGGAAAGTCTGTATCACTTGGGTAAAAGGGGAACACAGCCCAGCACTGTCAGGGTGTCTGGGAAAGCCAGCAGGAGGCTTTTAGCCACAGCACAGATCAGCAACTAAGGTCCCTTGGTCCTGGCTCAGTCTCCTAGGGGCACAGCAGGCCCGCTGAGAGGCCTCCAGCCCCAGTACAAAAGGCAAACTGCAAGCCTGAGAACTCCTGGTACACAGGCAGGACTAGGCCATGCCATTCTAGCCCAGTGGGCAAACTGCCATCATCCAAGGTCCCAGCACAGAAAACTAGTGACTAGGCTCCTGGGAGCAGAGCTGTATTTTAAAAATCACAAAATAGGCTAAAAATGAATAAAAATCAAAAAATAGCCCTGACCATAGAAAGTTATTATGGTGACAGGGAAGATCAAAGCACACACTCAGAAGAGGACAACAACGTCAAAATGCCTACATGAGAAGCCTCAAAGGGGAAGATGAATTGGTCTCAAGATGAAAAAACCTTGGAAGACCTCAAAAATAATTTTATAAATCAAATAAGAGAGATAGAAGAAAAAATGGGAAAATAAATGAGAGTTATGCAAAATAGAGTTGATAGCTAAGAAAAAGGACAAAAATTGACTAAAAAAATTCCTTAAAAAACACAATTGGCCAAATGGAAAAAAAAAAACAATTCCTTAAAAATTCGAATTGCCAAATGGAAAAGAAGGTACAAAAGCTAACTGAAGAAAATCATTCCTTAAAAATGAGAATTGGGCAAGTGCAAACTAAAGATTCTATGAGACATCAAGAATCAGTCATACAAAATCAAAAGAATGAAAAAACAGAAGAAAATGTAAAATAACTCATTGGAAAAACAACTCATCTGGAAAGTAGATCCAGGAGAGATAATTCAAGAATTATTGGACTACCTGAAAGTCACGATCCAAAAACAAAAAAAAAAAAGCCTGGATATCATCTTTCAAGATATTATCAAGGAAAACTTCCCTGACAACCCAGGACCAGAAGGTAAAATAGTCACTGAAATAATCCACCAATCATTTCCTGAAAGAGATCCCAAAATGAAAATTCCAAGGAATATTGTAGCCAAATTCCAGAACTAACAAGTCAAGGAGAAATTCTGCAAGCAGCCAGAAAGAAACAATTCAAATGTCAAGGAGCTGCAGTTACATAGGACTTAGCAGCTTCTACATTAAAGGATCAGAGGGCTTGGAATACGATATACTGGAAGGCAAAGGAGCTTAGATTACAACCAAGAATCAACTATCCAGCAAAACTGAGCATAATCTTTCTGAGGAAAAGATGGACATTCAGTGAAATAGGGAATTTTCAAATTTTCCTGATGAAAATATCAGAGCTGAACAGAAAATTCAATCTTCAAATACAAGACTCAAGAGAATCATAAAAAGGTAAACAGCGGGGAAAACCACATTATTTAATAATGTTAATGGGAAGATGATACTTATAATTCTTGAGAACTCTATCTCCATTAGGATTAGAAGGGGTATACATAGACAGAGGGTATAGGCAGAAGTTGACTTTGATGTGATGATACAAAAAAAATTAAGGGGTAAATAAAGGATTGTAATGGGAGAAGAGGAAAGGAGGAGGCAGAATAGGGTAAATTACATCACATCAAGAAGCACAAAAAACCTATTACAGAAAAGGGAAAGAAGGGAGAGAGTGAGCACTGTTTGAACCTTACTCTCATTGTATTTGGCTCAAAGAGGAGATAACACCCACACTCAGTTGGGTATAGAAATTTATCTTATTCTATAGGGAAGTAGGAGGGGAAAGGGGAAAGAAAAGGGAGGGGAGCTAATAGAAGGGAGGGCAGATTGAGGGAGGTAGTGGTCAGAAGCAAAACATTGGTGAGAAAGAACAGAGTGAAAAGAGAGAGAAAAATATTAACAGGGGAAAATAAGATGGAGGAAAATACACAGTTAATAAGCATAACTGTGAATGTGAATAGGATGAACTCTCTTATAAAATGGAAGCAGACAGTTGAGTGGATTAAAAACCAGAATCCTAAAATATGTCCTTTACAAGAAATACATTTGAAGCACAGAGATACAGAGCAAAGGTAAAAGGCTGGAGGAGAATATATTACACTTTGAGTGGAGTAACAAAAAAGCAGGGGTAGTAATCCTGATCTCAGACAAAGCAAAAGCTAAAACAGATCTAATTAAAAGAGATAAGGAAGGAAACTACATCTTGCTAAAAGGTACAATAGACAATGAAGTAATATCAATACTAAACATATATGCACCAAGTGGTATAGCATCCAAATTCTTAGAGGAGAAATTAAGTAAGTTACAGGAAGAAACAGAAAGCAAAACTGTATTAGTGGAGGACTTCAACACCCCTCCTCTCAAAACTAGATAAGTCTAACCACAAAATAAACAAGAAAGAAGTTAAAGAGGTGAATAGAATTTTAGAAAAATTGGATATGACAGATCTCTGGAGGAAATTATATGGGGATAGAAAGGAATATACCTTTTTCTCGGTGGTACATGGCACCTACACAAAAATTGACCATGTATTAGGCATAAAAACCTTATAATCCAATGCAGAAAGGCAGAAACATTAAATGCGTCCTTTTCAGATCATGATGCAATAAAATCACATGCAATGGAAAGACAGATTAAAAATTAACCAGAAACCAAATTACCTAATCCTAAGGAATGAGTGGGTCAAACAACAAATCACAGAAACAATAATTTCATCAAAGAGAATGACAATAATGAGACAATACACTAAAAATTATGGGATGCAGCCAAAGCAGTTCATAGGAGAAATTTTATATCTCTAAATGCTTACCTGAATAAAATAGATAAAGAGGAGATCAACGACATAGGCAAGCAACTAAAAAACCTAGAAAAATAACAAATTTAAAACCCCAATTAAATATCAAATTAGAAATTCTGAAGATCAAAGATCAATAAAATTTAAAGTAAGAAAACTATTGAACTAATAAATAAAACTAAGAGCTGGTTTTATGAAAAAAAAACCAATAAAATAAACAAACCTTTGGTTAACTGGATTTAAAAAGAAAGAAGAAAACCAAATTGTGAGAATGAAAAATGAAAAGGGTGAATTCACCACCAATGAACAGGAAATTAAGGCAATAATTAGGAACTATTTTGCCCACCAAAAAACCAATAAAATAAACAAACCTTTGGTTAACTGGATTTAAAAAAAAAGAAGAAAACCAAATTGTGAGAATGAAAAATGAAAAGGGTGAATTCACCACCAATGAACAGGAAATTAAGGCAATAATTAGGAACTATTTTGCCCACCTATACAGCAATAAATCTGACAATCTAACTGAAATGATTGAATATTTACAAAAATATAAATTGCCCAGATTAGCAGAAGAGGAAATAAAATACTTAAACAAACCCATTTCAGAAAAAAAAATTGAACAAGCTATCAATGAATTCCCTATGCAAAAATCTCTAGGGCCAGATGGATTTACAAGTGACAAACATTTAAAAAACAACTAATTATGCTATGTAAGCTATTTGGAAAAATGGGAAGGCATCTTACCAAATTTCTTTTATGACACAAATATGGTGCTGATACCTAAGCCAGGAAGAGCCAAAACAGAAATAGAAAATTATAGACCAATTTCCCTAATGAATAGTGATGCAAAAATTTTAAATACAATATTAGCAAAGAGATTAGAGCAATTTATCATGAGTATAATACACTACTACCAGGTGAGATTTATACCACGAATGCAGGGCTGGTTCAGTATTAGGAAAACTATCAGCATAATTGACCACATCAATAACAAAATTAACAGAAATATATGATTATCTCAATAGATGCAGAGTAAGCTTTTGACAAAATACAGCACCCATTCCTATTAAAAACAATAGAGAGCACAGGAATAAATGGAATTTTCCTTAAAATGATAAGTAGTATCTATCTAAAACCATTAGTAAATATTATCTGTAATGGGGATAAGCTAGAGCTTTCCCAATAAGATTGGGGGTGAAACAAGGATGCCCATTATCACCACTATTATTTAATGTTGTACTAGAAATGTCAGCTTTATCAGTAAGAGAAGAAAAAGAAATTGAAAGAATTAGAGTAGGCAATGAGCAAATGAAACTATCATTTTGCACATGATATACTTAGAAAATCCTAGAGAATCAACTAAAAACTACTTGAAATAATTAACAACTTTAGCAAAGTTGTAAGATATAAAAAAACCTCCATAGATCATCAGCATTTCTACATATTACCAACCAAGCCCAGCAGCTAGAGATGGAAAGAGAAATTCCATTTAAAATAACCACAAACAATATAAAATATTTGGGAGTCTACCTGCCAAGACAAACCTAGGAACTATGTGAACATAATTACAAAATACTTTTTATACAAATAAAGTCAGATCTAAACAAATTGGAAAAATACCAATTGCACATGGGTAGGCCGAGCTATTGTAATAAAAATGACAATTCTACCTAAATTAGTTTACTTATTCAGTGCTATACCAACCAAACTACCAAAAATTATTTTATATAGCTAGGAAAAAATAGTAACAAAATTTATCTGGAAGAAAAAAGGCAAGAATATCAAGGAATTAATGAAAAAAAATGCAAAGGAAGGTGGCCTAGCTGTACCAGATCTAAAACTATATTATAAAGCAGCAATCATCAAAACTATTTGATACTGGCTAAGAAATAGATTGGTGGATCAATGGAATAGGTTAGGTACACAAGACACAATAGTAAATGACCAGAGTAATCTAGTGTTTGATAAACCCAAAGACTTCACCTTCTGGGATAAGAACTAACTATTTGATAAAAACTGCTGGGAAAATTGGAAAAGAGTATATCAGAAACTAGGCATAGACCAACATCTCACAATGTATACCAAAATAAGGTCAAAATGGGTACATTATTTAGATATAAAGGATGATAACATAAGCAAATTAGGAGATCAAGGAATACTTTACCTGTCAGATCTATGAAGAAGGGAAGAATTTATGACTAAACAAGAGATAGAGAACACTATGAAATGCAAAATGGATAATTTTATTACATTAAATTTGCACAAACAAAACCAATGCAACCAAGATTAGAAGGAAAGCAAAAAGCTGGGAAATAATTTTTACAGCCAGTGTTTCTAATAAAAGTATCATTTCTAAAATATATAGAGAACTGATTGAAATTTTTAAGAATACAAATCATTCCCCAACTGATAAATGATCAAAGGATATGAACAGCCAATTTTCAGATGAAGAAACCAGTTATCTATAGTCATATAAAAAATGCTCTAAATCACTATTGATTAGAGTAATGCAAATTCAAAACAACTCTGAGGTAACCTATCAGATTGGCTAATATGACAGAAAAGGGAAATGACAAATTTTGCAGAAAATGTGGGAAAATTGGAACATTAATGCAGTGTTGGTGGAACTGTGAACTAATCCAACCATTCTGGAGAGCAATTTAGAACTATGCCCAAAGAGCTATAAAACTGTGCAGACCCCTTGATCTAGTAATACTACTACTAGGTCTGTATTCTAAAGAGATGGTAAAAAATGGAAAAGGACCCACATGTACAAAAATATTTATAGCAGTTCTTTTTGTGGTGGCAAAGAATTGTAAATTGAAGGGATGCCCATCAATTGGGGAATGACCAAACAAGCTGTGGTATATGAATGTAATGGAATACTATTGTTCTATAAGAAATGATGAGCAGGCAGATTTCAGAAAAACTTGGAAAGACTGATGTTGAGTAAAGTAAGCAGAACCAGGAAAACCCTATACATAGTAACAGCCACATTGCTCAATGAACAATATGATAGACTTAGCTCTTCTCAGCAATACAATGAGCAAAGACAATTCCAAAAGACCCATGATGGAAAAAGCTATCCACATCCAGAGTAAGAACTGTAGAGTCTAAATGCAGATAGAAGCATATTATTTCCACTTTTTTTTTCCTTTCTTGTGGTTTTCTCCTTTTGTTATGATTCTTCTTTCACAACATGACTAATGTGGAAATGTTAAACGTGATTGTACATGTATATATATATCAGATGTATCAGATTGCTTGCTGTCTTAGGAAGGGGAGGGAGGGAGAAAAATTTGGAACTCACAATCTAACAAAAGTGAATGTTGAAAACTATCTTTACATGTAATTGGAAAAAATAAAATACTATTAAGTGGGGGAAAAAGTCACAATTTGACAAAAATTGATGAGAAAGCATATTATCACATGCAAACTTTAAGAGAGATGGCAAAGTAGGACCCTAGAATAGAGGTTCCCAAACTTATTTGGCCTACCAACCCCCTTTTTAAAAAATTACTCAGTGCCCCCCAGAAATCTATTTTCTTTAACCCTTTAATGTTTTTTTAAAAAAATTGTGTCATTTCAAAAAAATGTAAAATATATTTTTTAAAAATGATACACTTAAATATAATAATTTATTATAAATTTGTGAATTTTTTCCCACATTGAAATTTTAATGAGGCAACTTCGCTTCATATAACCACGTAGTATCATATTGTAAACAAGTCATTACATGCACATATTCCTGCTGATGTATGCTGGACTTCCAGACAATGTGCGACATGCTTGCTTGCCAACACTTGCTTGTTAAGACCTCCCATCAGATTTGACCATTGATTGGTTATAACTTGCATTTTCTGTGTTCATTTGGAAAAATAATGTAATCACTATGACTTTAACTCTATTACACAACGGATAAAACATGTAAGAACGATTTTTCAAAATTTTCTTCTCCTCTTTCCTTATGCTCCCACTGCTCCCTTATTTCTTTCAACACCCTCCAATTGTACCCAATGCCACTACCACCCCCCCGGATCATTCCAGTGCCTCCCAGATGGTGGTATCACCCATTTTGGGAACCTCTCCAGAACCACAAACATATAAGGAAAGTCATCTCCTCATCATTTCCCAAGACTTCCCATATTTGCAGTCCTAGAGAATGCTGAGTGGAATCCACTTTACCACCAGCTGCCCTGCTTCATCCCCAATAAGATAATTCTCTTTCCTGGCTTCAGCTGAGCTCTCATCTCATTGTCAGCTAAAGAATGTATTTACTCTTGTGTATTCTTTGGCATATTCTAAGTTGTCTAATTTCTCTGATTCATTTGATAATGATCTTTGTGAAACCAGTATTTGGAGGGAAGGGACTAAGCTCCATAGCATAAACCAAGGGCTACCCCTTGAGAGTAATCAGGAAAAGTGGCTTTCATTCTGAACCCACACTCATATGCTTAGAACTCTAGAGATAGCTAAGGTGTGATAAAAGATATCATTCCAGCCCAATACCCCTCTTAGAGACAGGAAAGATTTCTCTGCCATGGTATTCCTGGATCCTGCCTGTCCTTTGCTCACTGCTATTCTCCTGATGGTGCCTGCATGACTCTCCTCTTATTCTCCACAAAAATGGGCAGAGATCCCAGATCATATCTCCCCATGCCATCTGTGACCCATATATACATACACACATATATTTTTAAAAGATAGCACACACACATATCTTATACTGGGGAGATTCATATCAACTGGTATAAAATAAAGTGAATACAGGAGAACAATTTAAAAAAATAAGCACAACACAATAAAGATGAACAACTTTGAAAGTCTAAAGAGTTCTCATGAATACAAGGACTGATCTACATTACTTCCCGGTAAGAAATGACAAAAGAGCTTAGTTCACAAACATCAGATGTGATGGGAACAATATCCTAAATCCCCCTTATTTCTCACCCTCCCCAGCAAGTTAGGTTAGTTTTTCTTTGAGAGGTATCAAAACTACCCTTGAGAGTTAATTGCCTGAATGGCTTCCTAGTTGACTGAGTACAAACTGCAAAGACATCAGCTGATAGTCATCTTTAGGCCTCTGATGCCTTGTGTGTATTAGCAGGATGACCAACAGCAAAGTCACTCAGCTGAATCAAAGCTATATCCAGAGTGAACATGCCTTTTCCTGCTGCTTCCTTTCCCTGATGTAGTTAAGCACACCTCTTTTTATTAACTGTTGAATGGACCAAGAATGACTCATTTCATTCCATTTTCTGACCTAACAGATCAGCATTAGATAGAACCAGCCCCACTTTGTCTAAAGAGACACAAAGTGAGCATGAACAGAATAATTATACAATAACATCAACATTGCAAAGAAAAACAGCTTTCAGGGCAGCTATTAATATATGCAATCAGCAACTCATAGTCCTTAAAGATCATCTAAGTAGATTCCCTTAGTTTTCAGTAAACAGACCTAGAGACATCAGGTGACAAGGTCACCCACACATCTGGAAATGGGCACAGAGGAACCCAGGTGTCTTGACTTTAATCCCGGCCTTTAGACCTCATCTGGCTGGTTCCAATTCCTCCAAGGGCAGGGAAAGCACGTCCATTTCAATGTTATGCACAATTAATTCCAGCTTTTTCTGTCTCCAGTCATCTTGTTCAACCCTTAATAGTAACACTTAATAATGTTTGCTGATTGTACAGTATGTACAGTATGATATGTACAGTAAAATTTCTTGCCCAGAGGGACTGGGGGGGGGAGGGCATTCCTCTTCTCCATCGAAATAAGTCACTGACACCCTAAATTCCCTTCCTCAACTAAAAGGCTCACTGTCACCCTAAATTCTCCCTACTTGGTGCTTAGCCCGGGGGTACCACCTTTCACATCGAATTTGAAAGCTGGGGAGGAGAAGGAAAAGGGGAGAGTGGAAGGCGAGGAGACGGCACGCGCGCACTACGAGGAGGCGGCGCGGATGCGTCGCCGCGCTGCGGCCACAAGTCGGCGTATGACGCCACAGACATGCCCTCCCACTACCTGCACGGGAAGAGTTAGCCATTGGCGATAAGGGAAACGATAAAGTCGACCTGACTCCAACACCCGACGACAAAGCGGCAGCGGCGTGACGTCAGCACGTCAGCCGGCAAGGCGAGGCGGGGCGGGGCCAGCTTCAGTGTCGGGTCTCGCGAGGGCTGGCCTCACTTCTCTGCGCGCGGTGGGGGCAGAGCTGGGCTACGCGGTTCCCTGCCCGTTGTCTCCGGCTTTTCGGGGTCGCTGCCCGGCCCTGTCGGCTCCCTCACCCTCGCTGCTGCCCAGGATGTATCACAACAGCAGCCAGAAGCGGCACTGGACGTTCTCCAGCGAGGAGCAGCTGGGGCGCCTCCGGGCCGACGCCAACCGCAAGTTCAAGTGCAAAGTGGTGGCAAACGGGAAGGTTAGTGCGCGCCCCGGCACCGCGACCCCTCGGGTCATCGGCCTCGTCCGGTGTTGGGAGCCCGAGGCCCGCCGCACGCGCCTGGAGTCGCGAAGACCTGAGCTCACACCGAGCCCCAGAACCTCAGCCGACTGAGTGACCTTGGGCGAGTCCTTTACCGCTTGTCTGCCTCGGTTTCCCCGTTTGTAAAGTGAAGATAACACTATCTTTCTTTCCCAGGGCTGGTATGAGGATCAAATAAGCCATCTGTACACTTTGCGAACCTTAAGGCGCTGTAGAAATATAGGCTGACTTGTTATTTTTGGAGACCTAAGAGCCGGGAAGCAACTTAGACAAGCCACAGCCCCAGTCTTTACCAAATAGGAACCGAGGCCGTGAGAGGTTAAGTGACTTGCCTCGGATCACAGAGCTAGACTCAAATCCAAGGTTCAGGGGCAGTCTTTATTTGTGAAGGGTTGGGTTTGTTTTTTTTTTTAATTAATGGTTGTGCCTTTTACATTGGTAGTGGGTCAGTTCTATACTAGAAGAACTCGGACTCGAAATTGACACTCGAAATTGAGGCTAAAGGTTGTGGAATTGTGTAGTGTTTTTCTTACATAGAAGTAGATCTTGGGCTGCCACAGCCAAGAAATGCTTACCTTGTGACCTACCAACTGGTGAAGATGCTAGGTGTTGGAGATACAAAAACTGTTGAAACAGTCCCCACATTCAAGTAGCTGACATCCCACCAGGGAAGACAGCAGATGGATATATAGGCAGGTACTAAAAATAACAGGTAATTTTGAGGGGAAAGTGCATAGGAGCTTGAGCTGAGTCTTTAAGAGGATTCAGGATACAGAGGTGAGAAGGAAAAGCCTTCCAGGCATGGAACAACAGCCAGTGTAAAGGCACAGAGATGAAATATGTGTAAGAAACAGCAAGAGGATGACCGGTATGGCTGGACTGTGAAGTCTTGGTGTGGTGTAAGGTGTAGTAAATTAAATCCTAGTATCTCCTTCCCTTCTTGTCAAATGCATATAAAGAATGTCACTATATTTCACCGTTACTCAAAAGTATTCCACTTCACTAATTGGAAACTCTTCCCCCTCTCTGACTATAATTAACTATCCTTCTACTTTTCGTAAGCCTCACCCATTCAAAATCTATTATTTGCCTTCATTAAGCTCTCCAGTCCCTCAGTATTTTCTCAGGCCATTACCCCTCACTGACAACCAGTAGTAGCTTTTTTAACTCCACCTTGTCTTCTGCTCTAGAATCTCCCACTCTATCCTCCTTTCCCCTAGTCTCTGACAAAGAGGTGGCTTTTTGCCTTGCCAAAGCCAGCCTTTCTAATATGTGTGTCATTGATCCCATTCCCTTCAGCACATTGGCATCCTCAGTCATCCTTAATCCCCTTCCCCTTCTTCAGTCTCTCCTTATCTACAGCTTTCAAATAGACCTCTTTTAAAAAATTACTAGATCCTACCAGCACCTCATGCTATTGTCTCGAATCCTTCGTTTTCAGCCAAGCTCCTTGAAAAAGGTATCTGCATTCATTGTTTCCACACTTCTGAGCCCTTTGTAATCTGGCTTCAAACTTCATCACTCAGCTGAAACTTCTCCCTCCAGAATTGCTAATGATTTTATAATTGCCAAATCTGATGTGGTCTTTTCTTAGTCCTGTTCCTCACCCTGTCTACTGTATCTGGCATTGTTAACAGCCCTCTCCTCCTGGATAGTCTCTTCTTGATCCCCCTCCCCCACCTCCAGACTTTAATCACCAATTGCTTAGGACCATTTCAAGCAGGATTTCCTGGTGACATCTCAAACATGTCTAAAACTGAACTCATCATCTCTACATATCCTTCCTTCTTCCAAACTTCCCAGTTTTCTCTGAAAGACACAACTATCCTTGCTGTCCCCCAGGTTTGTAATGTCAGCTTTATCCTTGACTCCTCACTTTCCTTTACCCCAAGTATCTAAGCAGTTGCCAAAGCTTGATGCCATCCAACCCCTTCTGTCTACTCACACAACTACCACCTTAGTTTAGGCCCTCATTACCTATGACAAGTGTTACCAAATCGATTGGGTAAGTGAGATAAAGGACTTAAGGATAACATCGAGGTTGTGAACATGGTTGACTGAAAGGATGATAGGGCCCTTTGTAGAACTTGAAAGTTTGGAAGATGCCTGTAGGTTTTGGACATATTGTGTTTGAGGAAACTATAAGACATCTAATTCAAAATGTGGGCACGTCATTCAGATCTGGAGCTGAACTAAAACCTTGGGACTGGATATGTAGATCTGTTCATGTTCTCTGTAGATACGCATTGAAGCTGATGAGTGTAGTGGTTAGGACACTAGACAGGAAGACCTAGGTTAAAATCCTGCATTACACACTGGTATAAAATGAGGAGTTTGGATTCAGTGTTTTTTTTTAATTTTATTTTTAATTTATGGAATAAAATAAGTATTTCCATAATGTAGTACAATAAAAGATGATGATAGGTGAAACTACAAATCTACTATGTACGACTTGCTGCTCCTTTCAAATATACAACAAAATTCTCCTTTATATTTTTTTCCCTTTTTCCCCGCACCCTAGAGATGGTTACCATTAGACACAATTATATATATATATATATATATATATATATATATATATTATATATATATATGTATTATTCTATACATACTTCTGTTTATCATTTCTTACTTTGGATGCAGATAGCGTCTTCATATGTCCTTTATTGCTAATTTGAGTATTTATAATAGACAATTCACTGGCTTCTTAAGGTCCTTTGTAGCTCTAATCCTGTCTTATCCTATGACTCCATATCTAGTGCTCTTTCCACTATACTGTACTTTGCACTATACATTCTCTTCCTGCTTACTAGAGAAATTAGTATTTGTTGTAAAGAGACATGGGTTAGGCATTGTGCTGCTATTTCATTGGGATGTGTGCAGTTTGATGTTGATCTTGGGGAAAAGAATGCTGGATGCTTTAATTGACTGATTAACTTTTTTCTTGAAGGTTCTGGCAAATGATCCAGTCTTTCTTGAACCTCATGAAGAATTGGTAATCTGCAAATATTATGAGAAAAGACTATTAGATTTCTGCTCCATATTTAAGCCTACAATGCCAAGGTCTGTGGTGGTAAGTTATGAGCAGGGTGGGTAAAGAATAATGCTTAAAACCAAGTTTAGGTCAAATCAGATAACTTCTAAACTCTGAACTATCCCAACTCAGTATTTTCTAAATCAATATTATATTCTTTGCTCAATATTTATACAAAATATCATTTCCACATATGTATATAATCAGTGTTGATGTCATTCTTGTGCTCAGCCATAAAAGACAAGGTTATAGGTACCATACATTGACTTTGAACTCTTCATGAAACCTGAATTCTTCTTTTTCTCTCAGTATCAGAAGTTTTTTCCTGACCCAAACCATGTTTCTCATTAATCTTTGAAAGCTGTAATCCTGTGATACTTTTTTGTGTGGAAACCAGCCCCTGTCTATTTACAACCCAACCTGGTGATGTCATCCCTTCCTATAACAAGGACCTTCAGACCATGGCTTCTTCCTGCCCTTCTCCCCATGAAAAATTTTTTTGAATTACATTGTTTTTATTTTTTATATCTTGTATTCTCCCTTATAGAATATAAGCTCTTTGAAAACAGAAACTTTTGTTTTTCAACTTTTTCTTCATTACCTGACACAGTGTTTAGCATGTAGTAGGTGATTGATTCCTGTTTGTTGATTGATTGATATATTTGTCCTTATCAGTTAAGAGCTCCTAAATACTTCTGAACAATGACTAGTCTAATAAGTTGAATCTAATAGAATATAAAATGCCCTTCAGATGGATAAACTTAGGCACATTGAAACCATGAAGCCCACTGAAAAAGACAGCATGCATATTATTTTATCTCTTTTACAAATAATGTGCTATTTCTTCAGAACATACTAAATAAAAGTATTCACAAGTTCTGATTCAAAGAAGTTTGTGGCAGACTTTTTAGATATCCTGAGATCTAGATGTCTCTTTTTCCTTGAAAGCAGTAAATGTTTTGCTAATATACTATCCATATGTACTCTTCTCATTACTCTGTCTGCATGTAAGTCAGGTAGAAGCATGATACATGCATAATCTTGTTGAGGGATTGTGAATTCCTCAGATAGTAAGGACTTGAAGAGAGATTTGCCATATTTTTAGATTTGATGACAACCTGATACCAAAACTAGCATCCTACTACAACATAAGATTTTGGAAAAGTGGGAATGACAGCACATGATCTTTCAAGTATATAACTAGAATTTTTCAATTTAGTAAATTACAGAATTTGAATTGAATAGTATCTCAAAATCTATCTAGTACTTGAAAAATAAGCCTCTCAACAACATCTTTAACAGGTGGTCATCCAGCCCTTATTTGAAGGCTTCCAATCATCAATGAGCCCAATACCTCTTCATTTATAGCTCATTCTAGTTTTGTATAGCTATGATCATTAGGTAGTTTTCCTTATATCCAGCTTAAATTTGACTCTACGGCTTCAACGTCATTACTATTAATTTTGTCTTTAAGAAGGATCTTCCATTTTGGAGCTTTTCATGTTGCCTTTATGGTAACTTCTGTTATTATTGAGGATGAGAATGATGATGGTTGACGTGCTGTTTTCAGGTTTGTGAAGCATTTTATGTACATTATCTCATTTGATCCCATTAGTTTTGAATGAATACCAATGAAAAGTTCATCTTAATAGTATGCCTTGGGTTCAGAGGGGTTTTTTTCCCCCTTATAACTATAAAATGACTGTAGCAGATGAGCTGACGTGTGAATATTGTTCAGTTAGTATTTACTAAAGAGTGATAGACAAGCAAACAAAAATAAATATATTTTTAGATTTTATGATGATTTAACTTATTCCTGGATTACTCTCTGTTATACATGTGGGGAGTTGGGAGTGATGATGTTGTTGATTAATTCAGTTGTGTTCAATTCTTTGTGACCCCATAGATTATAGCACACCAATACTATCCATCAGGCTTTCTTGGCAAACAGAGGTTAAGTGACTTGCCCTGGGTCACACAGCTAGTAAGTATCTGAGGTCAGATTTGAACTCAGGTCTTGCTGACTCTAGGCCCAGCCACTGAGCCATCTCATTAAAATAAATTAATTAAAATAATAACTAATAAAAATACAAAAATATATTAATATATAATAAAATAATAATAATAAAATAAGTAAATTAGAATAAGAGGAAGGTTGTGAACTATTTAAATTCATGGATTGTTTGGACTATATATTTTTAAAAGAGCCATTCATTGGCTATGGGATCTTTTGGTTATTCAGAAATTTTTGTTGTTGTGGCACTGCCTGCATTCCAAATAATTCCATTTGTACTGATCAAAACCTTAACTAATTTGTGATGTTTTATTAAAACTTAGTTGCATGACTATAACAAATATTTTCTTTAACTTAGGGTACAGCATGTATGTACTTCAAACGTTTTTACCTCAATAACTCAGTGATGGAATATCACCCTCGGATAATAATGTAAGTAATAAACATAGTACTTTTAAATTCTTTATTTGTCTAGTTGATTATTTTAATTTAGGGAAAGTTTTTTTAATGTAAAACTCACTCATTGAATTTTCCAACCTACCATATTTTTAAAAGTTTAAATGTATGGAATTGCTTTTTCTTGTAGGCTCACTTGTGCATTTTTGGCATGCAAAGTAGATGAATTTAATGTGTCCAGCATACAGTTTGTTGGAAATCTTCGGGAGAGCCCTCTCGGACAGGAAAAGGCACTTGAACAAATTTTGGAATATGAACTCTTACTTATTCAGCAGCTTAATTTCCACCTTATTGTCCACAATCCTTACCGGCCATTTGAGGGTTTTCTCATTGATTTAAAGGTAAGTCTGATAATTCAGAAGTAAACTAATACAGTGTTCTGTTTATGGTATATCATTTAATATGAAAAGATATTATTTAAAATTATCTTTTAGTTAAAAGCATATAAGTATCAATATCAAGAGTTACTTGAGCTATATATAAATTAGAATCTCTTTAGTTTGGAATCCTTATAGTGGGTCTATTTTCAACCTCTTCTAAGTTTATGTATTTATTAAGAAATATTAGAAGAACCTTGTCATAATACAGGAAAGTTAACAAACAGCCTTTAAAAGAAAGCCCTCTGTATTGTATCACAAAGTACAACTGTGCTATATCTTAACTTAACTACATTAAGGACCACAGTCTCTAACTTCTAGATAAACTAGATGATGATTTGGCTAATTACCCTTTTGCCTCTTACAAATAGAACTTCAACAGGAATGCATCTTTGAATTATTGCAGAGGAATTGGCAAAGACCTTGGTGGGTTCTGGGGGCAGTCTGACCCATCAAGCATTAGCTCTTCTTAGGGCCTCAACTGACTGTCTTGAAACCTAAGAGAGATTTTTGATATGCAAAATTTGATACTTTGATACGAAAAAGTTTTGTTGGTGCTCTGGTCTCTTGAGGTCAGCCAGTTTTAATATTTACATCAAAGGGAGTTTTGGAGTCATAGATTGAGCATAATAGTTGTCGACATCTGTAGATTTCCTAAAAGTCTTTTTTTGTTGGCATTTGAGGAGAATTGGCAAGTCTTCATCAACCCAAAATTAATTTCAGGTCACTCCTTCTTAGAGGCCAACCTTAAGATGATAGTAACATAGTTAGTCTCATTCATGTGCTCATGTGTCCATGTTGGTGGAGTGGATAAAGGACTAGTCTTGGAGTCAGGAAGACAGATTCATATCCTATATCTGATAATTATTCTTTGTGCGACCCTGAGCAAATGACATCATTTCTCTGAATCTCATTTTCCTCATCTAGAAAATGAGAATAATTATAGGGTTGTTTCTGAAGATCAAATGACAGAACTTACATAAAGTACTTTGCAAACCTTGTAATGCTGTATATACCTGAACTTTTGTATTTTATATGCTGTGATACTCTTGTCCATTGTATAAAACTGGTGACATTTGCTGTAGAACAAAGAGAGCTGTGTCAGGATCTTTGGTATTATCCTGCCTTCTCAGTGCCCTTTACCCATTCATTCCTTTTAATGTGACACAAGGGAAGGGTAAATGGAAGTAAAGGATCAATTATTTTGCATCCCATTAGGGAAAATGGCCGGCATAACATCTACTTTTCAGAAGACATCCTCCTGAAAGTATACTATTCAGAAGAAGCCAATTTCTCAAATTATTCATCTGTTCTAAATAAAATATTTTACAAGTATTACATGTTGGTCTTTTTTTCTGCCTTAGGGAATAGTAGTGTAGGAAGCTGGCAAACTGCTAATACATTTATAGACCTTAGTGATTTGTTCTTTGCCATTTTCTAATAGAACATACAGTTTTACATGGGAAATTTATTAGATTGTTTATCATTATTAAGCACAAAAATAGTGCTTCTTTAATAAGTATTTTCTTTTAATATGATTTAAAACAAACTATTTAATCCCTGCTCTTTTCTTTTTAGACTCGTTATCCAGTACTAGAGAACCCAGAAGTTTTAAGGAAAACAGCTGATGACTTTCTTAATAGAATTGCTTTGACAGACGCTTACCTTTTGTATACACCTTCACAGATTGCTCTGACTACCATTCTATCCAGTGCCTCCAGGGCTGGAATAAACATGGAAAGGTATAATTTCATTTTATGTTTTAGGTATACCCTTTGTCATTTTTTTTTTTGGCTAGGCATTGGGTTAAGTGACTTGCCCAGAGTCACGCAGCTAGTAAGTGTTATGTGTCTGAGGCCAGATTTGAACTCGGGTCCTCCTGGCTTCAGGGCCAGTGCTCTATCCACTGTGCCACCTGCCACCTAGTTGCCCTGACCCTTTGTCATTTTATTACCACTGATGGAGACCCTGTTTTTTTTTGTTTTGCTTTCAAAGTGCTGTTTTAAAGTTTATCAGTTCATGCCCCTGAGTTTAAGGGTTGATCTAATAATATAATTTTTTTTAAAGTGGAACAGACAATCAAGTGATTGAATCTTTTCCCAAAATTCTCTAAAAATTAAAAAAAATATTCTTTGATCGAAGCTAATTCATTGCTATCCTTTCACAGCTCTGTGGTATGGAATATATAGGAATTGTTTCACTCTAGAGTTTTAGGAGAGGCATTGCGTGTGTGAAGGGTAACCATATGTAAGTTATATACTGGCTGCTGGGTGGCACAGTGGATTTAGAGTTCTGGGCTTGGAGTCTGGAAGACTTGACTTCAAATTCTGCTTTAGACTCTTAATAACTGTATGACCCTAGGCAAGTAACTTAATCTCTGTGTGGCTCTACTTCCTTATCTGTAAAATTAGGATAATAATAGTACCTATTTCCTCAGGATTATTGTGAAGATGAAAAGAGATAGTAATTGTAAAGTGCTAACACAATACCTGGAACATAGTAGGTACTTTATAAATGCTGGCTATTATTGTTATATTAATACCTTATTATTAACCTGAGGATAAAGTTTGAGCAAAACTGATCACTCAAGACATTTGCAGCATTCCATGTTAGCATTCCCACACCTCGGCAAAGAAGGGGAGGAAATACATTTTCTTATTTCTTTCTCAAGGACAAATTCGTTCATTCTAATTATACAGCATTCAGTGTCATGGTTTTTGTTTTCAATTTTTGGAGATTCTATTGCCATTGCTATAATCATTGTATATATTGTTTTCCTGGTTCTGCTTATTTTGCAATTACCAGTTCATATGTCTCCCCATGCTGCTCTGAATTCCTATCCATCATTTCTTATGGTAATATAGTAAAATTCTATTATGTTCATGTTTTAGCCATTTCCCAATCAGTGGGCATCTGTTTTGTTTCCATTTCTTTGCCATTACAGTAAGTGCCCCTACAAATATTTTGGTATATTTGGGACCTTTATTTCTGTCTTTGACCTCCTTCAGGTATATGCCTACCAGTGGGATCTCTGGGTAAATGCGTATGGACATTTTAGTTCTTTCCTTCATCTAATTGTAATGGCCTTGCAAGATGGTTGGACTAGTTCATAGCTCCTCCAGCAGTATGTTAATGTGCCTGTCTTTTGCAGCCCTTCCAACATTGACTATTTCTGTCTTGTGTCATATTTGCTGGATAGCGACATCAAACCTCTGTGTTGTTTTAATTTACCTTTCTCTTATTGTCAGTGATATGAATCAGTATTTCATATGGTTGTTAATAATTTTCAATTCTTTTGAGAACTGTTCATATCCTTTGACCGCTTATTCATTGAGGAAGGTTTCTTAGTCTTATATAGTTGTGTTAGCTGCCTATATATCTTAATCTCAAGTCCTTATAAAAGGTACTTGATGCAAAAGCTTTTCCCCCCCAATTAATAGCTTTTCCTTTTATTCTAGATGCTTTGATTTTGTTTATGCAGCTTTTCCATTTTAAGTAATCAAAATTTTCTGTTTTACCTTTTGTGATTACTTTTGACCTTTAGGTCAAGAACCCTTGCCATAGCTGTTAGAGATATTTTATTTGGTTCTCTTAATTTTTTATGGTGTGATCTTTAACATTTAGATCATGTATACATTTTAAACTTGCTGTGGTATATGGTGTATGATGTTGGTCTTATGGTGCTTCTACAGGATAATGTGTTTCATATTCCAAATAATTAATTTATAAAATTGAGGAATATCTGAATGTTCAGTTCTGCTACGCAGTGCCATATGGAATTTGGAAGGAAAATACTGTTATAAACTTTTTTTTTAATGCCCAACAAAAGTATAGTAGAATTTTTAAATATTATTTAGTTTACAAAGTTTTTGGATTGTAAATTAAGTAGCAGAAGCATTCTAGTTACTTTTCATCATTTCTTTCCTTTGTACTTTTTCTTCTGTTATCTTCCACCATGTGTTCATGATGCTGGTCCTTTCCTTCCTTCATTTTTTTTTCATTCTTCCATGTCATTATTTAGGTCTGCATTTATTCTTTGTTAGTCTCTTTTCTTGGGCTTTTTTGCTTACCTGTGTTTATGCTTTTATCTTTAAAAGCTACAATTTGATAATTTAAAAAAAACACACAATTGATGTGTAATTGTAAAGCAGTGGAAATTCTAATTAGCCTTCTGTTCTAAGCAAAAAACAAAATTAATTCTGAAATTATGCTATGTAGGTATTTTTTATTACCTGCATATTGTTAACATACATTTAAACTTGAATGTCAGGGTAAAACAATGTCTCTGGTCACTGACATGCATGATGTGTTTTGCATACATGCATATACATGTATGTTTGTGTGTATGTGTGCATGTATGTGTAGAGATATAGAGATATATATATATCTCTATATCTCTACACACACACATATATAAATAGTAAGTTTTCATGGGGTAAATGAATGCTCTGAATGAGTAGGAATATTAAAGAGGAAAAAGGGAAGGACAAAACCTAATATTCTTGGTATTCCACTTTTTTCCTTTGTTAAGATTTATAAAATGTAAAAAATTATTTTAAACAATTGTGTAATAGGATATTAATTCATTTGGTAAAGTAGTAGATAGAGACCTAGGCCTGCTGTCAGGAAGATGTTGGTTCAGGTCTGGCTGCTGGTAAATGTTGTTTACGTGGCCCTGGACAAGTCACTTCTCTTTATTCCAGATAGCTTTCTAAGACTAGATATCATACAAGTTGCCAGTCTGCATTGGTGGAGAGAGTTTCTATACTAGTTATTTCCCCCACCATGATGAAATTACAGTCTATTATCAGAAAATCTTTTGTCCATGATAATCCTGGTGCATTTTATTTCTAGCTCTCATATTTTGGTTATTTTTAAAATGTTGCAATCTTTTTTGTTTTGCGAAGAACAGAAATTGATTTCTTATAGTTGCTATATATCTTTCAGAGATTAGGGGCTTTAGCAACATTAGTTTTCTGATATTTCAAATATCATAGCGTAATTAAAATTAGGACAGAATAATGGTATACTTGCCCATCATGATGAAGGTGACAGAAGATTTTGCCTCTCATGGGTTCATGATCTATTCAATAATAATTGCAAATTATTAACAAAAAGATTAGTTTGTAATTTTTTTCCCCTTTTTTTTAGTTATTTATCGGAAAGTCTTATGCTAAAAGAGAATCGAACCTGTTTGTCACAGTTATTAGAGACAATGAAATGTAAGTAAAGAAGCTTTTTGAGGGCATACATGTTACAACATGGTATTTTCTATTAATCTTGACTGAACTACATTTTTTCTTAAGGCATATGCATATATCCTACAAAGTTACTTAGATTTGTAATTATCATATGCAGGCATAAAATATTTATTTGTGGCAAACAAAAGGCACATAAATAGAAACACTTTCCATTACAGATAATAAATATGGAATTAGCTTCAGAGATTGTATATGCTGAAAATACTGTTGAAACAACCTGAATAAGTTGTGTTCAAGATAAATTTATATATATAAATTCATAGAATCAAAATTTCAGAGCTCAAAGGGACCTCCAAGGTTGATATATACCTGAACATAAATAGACATTGAGCCCCTCTAAGGAGACAGAACTTTCTACTTCCCCAAGGTAGCTTATGCCATCTTTGGATAACTATAATTGTTAGGAAGTTTTATTGCATTAAATCAAAATTTGCCTCTCTGGAACTTTAACTCATTGTTCCCATTTCTGCCATCTGGAGCCAAACAGAGTAAATTTAATTCTTCCTCCACAAGATATCTCTTAAATTAATTTACAGATGGCATTAAGAGCAAGCTGCCATACTATATAAAGGCTCCAAAAAGATTTTGACGTGTTAGAACATTGGACTGAATCTAATGAAATTAAGTTTAATAAATGTTATAAATGTTGAGTCTGATACTTGTGAAGTCAGTTTTTTGAACCCCGATGCAGGATGTTCTCTGCTGTATTTTTGAAAAAGATCTCTGAGGGGGTTTACCAGTCAACAATGTGATGTGGCAGCCATCAAAATTAACACTGTCTTGGACTGTATTATAAAAGGCTGAGCTTTCAGGAGCAAGGAGATAGGCCCTTTGTACTCTAATCAAACCAAATCTGGAGTGTTATCTTCAGTACCTGATGTCACTGTAATTTGGGAAAGACATTGATAAGCTAGAGAATTTCCAGAGAGGGAAACCAGAATGGTGAAGGTCTTTGGGTCATTTGAGTATCTGTTGAAGGAGCTGGGAGTCTGTAGCCTGGAGAAGAGAAGATCTGATAGCCTGTGTTCAAGTACTTGAAAAGACCTTCTTATGTTCTGTTAGGCTTCAAGGGCCAGAACCAGGATCAATGAATGAAAATTGCAGTGAGGCAGATTTAGGATCAATGTCAGGAAAAATTTGCTAGAAACCAGAGCTGTCAAGGAGTGGAATGAGCTGCCTTGGGAAATAGTGAGCATCCCTTCACTGGAGGCCTTTAAGCAGAAGCTAGGTGACCAGGTGTTACGTTATTGTAGGTATTCTTTCTCAGATATTAGTTGAATTAGATGATTACTGCTATCCCTTCTAAAATTCACTGATAAATACTTGAAGGCATCCATCATGTTTCTCTTTCCCAGACTTAACATTGGCATGACCTCTGTAATGAACAATATGCTTCCTAAAATTTGACCTTTGGAATCAAACCCATACTCCAGGGGAGTCTAAGGAGGGCAGCATAGAGAGAACTATCTCTTCATTCTAAATACTTTATCTCAATAAAGCATAATCATTCAATAAGCAAGGCCCTATGATGTGCCAGGCAATGTGCTGGATATCTGGGATACAAAGATAAAAATGAAACTGCCCCTGGCCAAGTAGAGCTTATTATATTAAAATCTCATTAGTTTTTTGACTGCCATGTCACACTTCTCATTGGTAATTGAACTTTCCATTCTCTGAAACCCCCAAGTCTTTTTTCAGAACTGCTGTCTGAAGGTTGCTTCCCTTATCTGTACTTGTGAAGTTGATTTTTTAAAAAACTGAAATGTAGGTGTTAACCTTTACAACGCTCTGTAAAATGGCATTTTATTAGTTTTGTCCTAGTGCTTTAGACTGTGTAAATCTTTTAAATTTCTATCATCTACAGTATCAACTGTCTCCTGGTTTTTATATCATCTACAAATTGATATGTATCTTCAGCCAAGTTACTGATAAACACCATAGAGTCAAGGGTAGAGAACCCTGCAACATTCCACCTGAGATTTTCTTACAAACTGCCATTCACCCATTTGGGTTTGGTTATTCAGTGATTTCCACATCTGCCTAATTGTATTACTATCTAGACTACATTTTTCTACCTTGCCCACAAAAGTAACAAGAATGACTTTGTGAAATGCTTTGCTGAAATCTGGGCAAAACAAGTCTGTTAAGGAACAGAGAAGTCACTGAATTCAAATAGTTCTCTATCCCTTCCTTGTCCTAGTAAAATTTTTTATTTGTAAAGAGGTTGGAAAAACCATTAAGAATGATTTTCAGAAGAAATAAGTCTGATTTTAGATCCTGTTGTTCGTTGATCCCTCCACTAATAGGTCCTTAGAAGGGTAGCAGTTAGCCTGTCCATCAGTAGTCTCTTCCTTTGAGAGGGAGCCCTCTCTTCATACCTAAGAGTCCTTCTAAATCCATGAGAATGACTCAGGTTGGGAAAACAGTTGGGGAAGGATAAGAAATAAAAAAGCTTTATTCTTTATTCATCCAGCATTATTGAGGACCTGCTATGCTCAGGTACCTGTGTGAGGTACTTTGGTTATCTCAAGATGAATATGAGATAATGTGAGTGGAAGGAGAAGAGTAATTGACCCCACCTGGAGTCATCAAACCTAGCTTCTAGTCCCAGTTCTGCTGCCTAAGAAACTGTTACAACCTTAGGTAAATTAGTTACCCTCTCTAAACCCATTTCCCCATCTGAAAATCCATGGTCTTAAACTAGGTAAGTTCCTGCTCTTAAGAATATGAATGTTCAAAAATATTTATATTCAGTAAACTCACAGTCAGCAGACATTTATTAAATGCTTATTGTGTACTAGGGACTGCTATAGGACCTGGAAGAGATAGAAAGTTTAGAAATAAGGAGCAGACCACAATCTCATGGAATGTCTAGTAGAGGTGAGACAATTAGCTGTAATAGATAATATTATGCGCTAAGTGGGTTGGAGAAATAGAAAAGTCCAAAGGGGAACTAACGGTTAACAGACACCTAAGTGCCCTAGCATGTGGCACCAGACATACAAAGAAAAGAGAAATGGTCTCTACTTCAAGAAGTTTATATGTCCTAATAAAGGGATATAACATACACACAGATAATTCAAGATATTTTGAAGAGGGAACAAGCACTAATACGGAGAAGGATCAAGAAAGGCTTTTCTAAGGGTTCTAATGGGTAGAGATGATGGAGTGCATTTCAGACATGGGGGAAAAACTGGTTTGATTTACACAGTGGTAGGAGATGGAATGTAAAGGTGAGGGAACAGTATATCTGGAATGTAAAGTGCCTAAAAGGGAATAATAAAGCTGTGAAGATAGAAGCTAGATTGTGGAAGACCTTAGATGTCTTAGAGCCAGTAGGGAGCTACTGAAGAACATTTTTGATCTGGTAGTAGCATGGGTCTAGTGGACAGTGAATAATGTAAGTTTGTAGTGGACCCAGTTGACAACATTTACAAAACCTCCTTCAGCTTGGATTAGAGGGAAGCTGGTAAAAAGTACTAGGAGCCAAGGAACAGGTGGTGGGGGATAGTGCAGAATTCGACTAATTCTGGGATCAGCATTGGGAAAGGGAGGCTGGAATGTGGATAGACAGATCATAGTGATGATCAAGAATAAAGTTAGGAGCATTGAAGATGGAGAGTGATGGAGAAAGGCAGTAGATTATGATCAGCAAGGAGATTTTGAATTCAGGCATAAAGGTCAGAGGGTGATGGTCAGGTCTGTGCCCCAGTCCATGAGAGCTGAGTAACAGTCCTTCCAAATTTCTCAGACATTGGACCAGATTAGCCTGATATAATACGGGGATTTTTGAAAGTCCTTAAATTTTTTGAGTTTGAAATTGGTTCAAAGTGAATATTGGTATGTTATTGTTGGCATCTATAAAGCCATATATCTCTGAGAATGTTATCTTATTAAGTTATAGATTTAATTTTCAGTTTTATTATGTAAATCAAGTTACCAATTAATCTTTTTGTACCTTGTTTACTACTGACCCTCGGTTGATGTTGGAGCTTTTACATACAGATTGGTCAAGTTGAGTTGTAAGTCTTTGGTTGTACCACTAGAGGGTTCACTTTGAAAGTGAACTATGATTTTGATTCTATAGATTTAGGAATCATTGAATTGTAAAATTGGAAAGGAGCTTGGATGATTAGACTGACATTTTCCTTTTAGAGAGGAGGGCAACAGAATGTTGTTGTTCTGAAATATATATATTTTCACCCCAGATATATTTTAAAAATTGAAACTTGTGAAAATACAGTATGTTCTTTGAAATAACATGTTTGTTTGAAAAAGAAATTACATTGGGTCAAAATTATTATCCTAGATAATGTTTGAATTCACATAGTGACTTAATTGAATGTTTTATTTGTTACGTAAGTGGATGATAAACTAATTAAATCTATAGATATGTATAGTTGACTCTGGAACACTGGAACTGGATGTAGACCCAAGGGTTCTCCCACACAATAAATTCTTAAGGGGTTTATGTAATCCTTTTTTTTTCCCCCCTAGCTAGAGTCTGTTTAGCAATATGGAAGAATTTGATTACCCACAGAGTTATTGCTGGAGTTATTTGCCTTTATTCTAAAATATTTTTTTTAATAATTTTTTTTAAACTTAGAAATCATGTAATTCCTGATAAAATTGCTACCTTTAGTTAAAGGTGTAGAGAACATTCTTCCCAATGATTTTTCCAATTACTTTCTTTGGGGAAAAGAACCCTCTACCCCAGATTGTCATCTATGTATAATGTATATTACTGTACTAGGTTGCTGGACTATATTCTGTGCACAAAGATAGTAGTGCCTCATCCTCTCAGTTGAGTGTGTGCTTTGATTTCTTTTTCCAAGTGTAGTAATAAGTTTGCATTGATCCTTTAACTCTTTTATTCATTCTATAAAATAACCTGCTAGAGTTAGAGGTGTGCAGTCTGTGGCAGTGAAACAGAGAATAGTAATTAACCCACATAGAATTTAAACCCATAAACCTGAGATGACTCGCCAGAGTATTAGGCACTTATCATTGTGTTATTGTGCATCAGATTATGCTAAAACATGAACCATAAAACTTAGGAATTAGGATTATTTTTAAAGGTAGGAGAGACCTTAGATTAGAGATACATTTGTTGTGGATTTTATCCACTTCCCTTAATTTACAGGTTAGAAACCTGAAATCCAGAAAAGTAACAGGCTTAAGGCCACACAGCTAGTTAATGACAAAGAGATGACAGAATTTAGGTCTCTTGGTTCTTGTCCCTCCTGAACCTTGTGATCTTTGTGCTGTATCCTCTGTATCCCTTTACCTCTAGGGCTAGAAGACAAACATAAAAACCTATTGCATTTACCTTCAGGTGTCTTTTGAGTAGTTCTCTGATTATTGGGTAGAGTTGGAAAAGAACATCTTTGCTCAGCACAGGGGCTAAAGACAGGGAGCAGAAGTAGTTTTTATATGTTGGGACAAGAGTTTCATACTGAAGAAATGTCAACAGAAGATGAGATGAGTGTTGGGGAGTGGGGCAAAGAGCATGGATTCTACATAAAGATGCTTTTGAGGGGATAGGCTTGGACCCATAATTTAGCAAGAACTATAAAACAATACTAAATATAGTGTATGTACATATCTATATGTCTGTGTATGTATAATATAAACAACTACAATTTAGTCTTAATATGTAATGATAGTTGCCATTTCCTGATTTGGGTTGATAAATGTAAGAATGTTATTTGCTGGATTTTGGTACAGTATAATGTGAAGTTTATTTCAGCTTTTGGTTTTGAAAGCATGAGATATTATTGAAACAGTCATTTTCTGTAAAAGATTATTCTTGTTTTTTCTCACTTTTGGCAATGGGCTTTCTTCTGTTTAAGTTTAACTGCTTTTGTATCTCCACAGGCATGAAAACCTTAGTAAAGAAATATGAACCACCAAGGCCCGAGGAAGTTGCTGCCCTAAAGCAGAAACTAGAGAAGTGTCACAGTGCCGAACTTGCACTTAATATAAATATGTAAGTTATTGTGAGGATGTTCATCAGGAACACCGATGTTGGAGTTGTACTTTACTTTAGAATCAGTCATTTAAATTTTTCTATGTAAGTGTAACATTACATATTACATTTTTTTTTTGTAAATTGGTAACGCATGGGCCAGGGTATAACTATGTTTATAGTTTGTAGGTCAGCTTTAATCTTTTAATATTCACTAGAGATTGTGATACGGGCCACTACCAGACATTACTGTATTGGGAACGAAGGTGAGAGAGATGTACCAAAATGCAATTATTTCTTTTAGCTTTTCTGCCTAGAGGTAGTTTTGTGAAGAGGGAAATTCTGCAAAATTTTCTTTTGTGGAAAGATTGGGGAGATAATGGAGTGCCTGTCATTGATTTGGATGTTGAGTTTTAAAGTCTGCTGTCAGTGTTTGATCTTCTTTCCAAAATGAAAAATCTTTTCAAACATCACTTTGTCACTGTAGAAGGCCAGGTAAGTGTGGGTGATTGGTTTGGGGCTGAGAATGATAAATTGTCATAATAAAACATGCAGAGACATTAACATTTCTGAAGTATTTTAGGTGGAATTCTTAATTTACAATAGAGATTAAGCTTTCAATCTAATTTCAGTTCTTTGTTGGATTTTAATCACTTAATTTGAAATTATTTGGGTTCTTGCTCACATCAGAGGTAATGAATATTTGCTACATGGATAATTACTGATGGAAGCATTAGTGAAGTGAAAGGTAGAACTGATAACTTTTATCTCAGATCACTTATATGTGACTGACTTTTACTTTCCACTGTGTAGTTACGGATTGGTGCAAATTCATGATACATTAAAATATTGGTGGGATGGATACACACACACATCTGTACTTATAGCCAGAGTTATTAAAAATTCTCAATTCAGCTCAGAAGTTTAAATTTGTAGCTTATCTCTTCTGCTTTTTTAATGACAAGGAAAAAAAATAGAAGGGATTGTGGAGAAATAGCACAACACTCCAGAAAAGTATTTGTAGAATTGAGTAGAACCTGTCCCTAATAGGTTTTGTAGTGGGCTCACATAACTTTGCCCTTAGCTACTCTTATGTTAGTTATCTTAGCTGTGGAATTGAATTGACTCCTCCAAAGCACCTAATAGGTAATACACATTTTTTCATTTTTATCCTCCAAGCCTTATTTTTTGTGCTTTTGAAAAGATTGTACATTTTACTCATAGAACACATTGAGATAAGATACATATATATATATATATAATTTTGTTATTTTACTGAAACATAATTTATGAGTATTTTTCTTTTAATTTAGAAAGAAGAGGAAAGGCTATGAAGATGATGAGTATATCTCAAAGAAATCTAAGCTGGAAGAGGTTAGTATTTTTAAAATAGTTAATATTTAATTTTAATTTAATTTAATATTTTTAAATATTATTTTTTAAAAAATAGTTATTCTCATTATATAATACCACTTTGTTCATGCTTTGTGGTTTGGGGCAAGGCCCAAATAACAGATTACAAGCAAATAGGGAAAGATATGTATGCTTATTTAAACATCTTTATTTCAGATGTTGTTTTATTTAATGAACAACTCAACCATCCCTCTCCCTTCAAAACAAACAAAAGGAGAGAATATTTCTATATACAAAGTACAACAGGAAAAGTGGGTTATGTGTGAAACTATGAATCTACTATGTACAATTTGCTTTTTCATAAAAGCACATAAGAAATTTGGCATGTTACTATCAAAGTTGTCCTGCCTGTCTCCTTTCTTGGGAACACTCTGCACTTCTCTGCATTTAAAAAATGCTTCATTGACTGCCTTTTTTAATTCTGCTCAAATTCCTCCTTACCTCTGTAAAAAGAAGACAAAAATAGTCTTTGGAACAAATAAGCATGGGCAAACAAAACAGAATTTCATACATCAAACATGTCTCCCCAAACATGTCTTGTATTGCATTTTTAGTTCATTATCACTCAGTCACAATGTGCTTTTTTTGAGCAATTTTTTTTCCTCACTTTTTTCTTCTAAGTCTCCTCACATATATTCATGTCATGCTACTGCAGGGTAAGGATCTTCGCCTCGGTTACACATGATCTGAAGAAACTGCCTAGGATTGATTTTTTTTTTTAAAAATTGTTAGTATTAAGCACAACTGCCAACTGTGCTATCTGTTTTTCTGTTTAGTAAAGTTAGGTATTTGTTAGGTTGTTGTAAAAAGCAGCATGACAGGTCCAGTGGTTAGAGAGCTGGCCTTGGAGTCAGGAAGATCAAGGTTCAAGTCCCTCCTCTGACCTATATTTGACTGGGCAAGTCACATAACTTTTCTTGCAGTGTTATAGGCAACTCTTTTAAGACCATCAGTTGTAAAGCAGGTGCCAGCCTACTTATGCTGCTCATTATACTTATGAAATCACAGATCAAGTACCAAAAAATTGTGTGCCAGTGAGTTTGATGATCTTTTTTATCTGAACCTATAATTTAATTAGTATAGGAAATTCCCCTACAAATGCAGATCAGCACTTGTTCAGCAACTTCGAATTTTGGAAGCTGGATATAAATGCTCTTCTTCCTGACTCCAGGTCCAGCACTTTATCCTATCTACCATGTCCGGTAGCTGCCTCTTAATAAATTGTAGTAGTTCATTTTTAAAACCATTAAATACCTCTTATATGTAAGAGACTATAAGTAAAAGCTGGCCCTGCAGAGATAAGTAAATGTAATAGATGAACTGTTCTTAAGGAGCTTATAATCAGATGGGTTGGAAGAAGCATGTTTTGAGACATACTACTAAAGTAGGAGTAACAATGACTTAATTATCAAGAAGTTAGATGTGAGATGGGATGTGAGCCAGAGGAGAGGAGAGACTGGGCTTAGGAAGAATTGGCAAGACGATGGTGTCATTAATAGGAAAATTATGGCAAAAGGCAAGTTTTTATGGGGAAAAGCTGAATTCAGCTTAAACATGCTGAATTTGAGGTAATAAATAGCCAATTTAAGGTACCTAACAGGTAGATGGAGAAAAGAGACTCTAATTCTTTGGAGAGTTTTGGAGTAGATAGATAGATTTCAGTGTGAGATGCATAAAGGTAGCAATTGGAGCCTTGAGAACAGATAAAGTCATTAAGGAAAGGGTATGAAGAAAGTCATTGAGGACCCAGACAGAACCCTAGGAAACGCCTACATTTAATAGAGCAGGAGGAAAATTAAGGACCCACCAAACGAGAAGGAGCAATAGTGATGGAGGAAGAAGAGCCATAGTAGGTAAGACGGCCAAGAAGGAAGGCGTAATCAACATTGTCAGGATGCCAGGATAAAGGGATGAGTGGGGGACCATTTGATCTAATGGTCAAGAGGTTCTTGGATTTTCTTACGAACCTAAGAGAAAGCATATATGGAGAGCATTTGGGCAAAGAGCAGAGGAGATAAAAACAAGTACTATAGATCACCCGAGAAAAAGAAGAAATAGAAGAAAATTAGCAGACCTGACTCAGAGGTGTTATGTAATAGTGAAGGGACTTCAGTTAGATAGATTTGTCCTGGAGTTATTTATCAGAAACTGAACAACAAATTTATTAACTTAATGATAATTTTATCCTTCAAAAGGGTGATGAAACCAAGAAGGGAGAGCTTTTCTTCTGGATTTGATTGTCAGTAACCATGGGAAATTGGTGAGGGAGGAAATGATGGGAACCTTGGAGGAAGTAACCACCACCTTGGAGTTTGTGATAGAGGAAAGCCAAAAATGTTCTGAGTTGCACCCCGTATTTGAAGACAGCAGACCTTAGTTCTTTAGCATTCAGAAGAAGGGTGTGTAGGAGCCCATAGTGTAAAGTTGTTTAGAGCAGCCCTTCTTAAACTGTGGGTCATGATCCTAAATGGGGTCACAAAAAATTGGGCAACTGTAAAAGGTTTCTGAACACACAATGACCAAAAAGTAACTAAAAATCAATGAATTTTGAGTTGTGAATTTCTGGCAACACTTGCCCATTTTACATCATGCAGTCTCACTGCCGCCTTGGTTCTAAACACCAAGCATGCCCACTTTTGCATTGCAGATGCCCTCAGGTCACAAAACGCGAACTCACCTGCCTAAAGGCTAAAAGGGGTCTTGAGTGGAAAAAGTTTAAGAGGCCCTGCTTTAGAGGAGGTAGGTCCAGAAGGGATGAGAAGCTCTCAGATGTGAAATTCTGAACACCCAAAGAGTCATTTCTACTGAGGAAGAAAAAAAGGAAGTTGTCTCAAGGGAACTATTCTGTATGCACAGGCAGCTCAACAACCAATGTAGAATTAAAAGACAAGGACAGAAAGTAAGAAGAATAAAAAAAAAAAGTCACCATTCTTTAAAAATAGCATCAGGAGTTCTAAAGCTCAGATTGAGTTGAGGCTACTTAGGAAGACTAAAAACAACAAACAGGGTTTGAATTTTTTTTAAGCTCTTGGGGAAAGAGGAGCTTCAAATAAGAGATAGTACTGTAACTCAGTGGATGGGACAATAATGACAAAAATAGCTGTTCAATTCTTGTATTTTATTTGTTCAGAGATCATCATCTTTGAACTGGAAAGGGTAGGACAGTTATGGCTGATAGAGAATTGATACCCAAGGACAAATCATGTAAAGAGAGCACTTGGCTGTTCTCAGTGAATTCCAGTAACCTGCTTTAAATAAACTGCATCAAGGGGCTACTGAAAGAACTGGATTAAGCCATTATCAGTTGTCTTTGAAAGACTGATGAACAAGGGAGATGTTGCAGGAATGAAGAAGGTAAATGTCCCGATTTTTTAAAAAAGAGAAAAGAATAGAATTTGCAAACCATAGGTCTTGACTGATTCTGGACAAAAATTCTACAGCATATTAAAAAGGTGGTTAGTTAACCATCTAGGAAAAGAAGTGTTTACTACAAAATTCCAGCATAGCTTTGTCAAGAGCAAGTTATACCAACTTTTATTTCCTTTGTGGACAAGGTTACTTGTGGATCTAATTTATTTAGATTTTGGCAACGTATTTGCTAGTTTTTGATATTCTTGTGGAAAAGGTGGTTAACCACCTAGAGTTTGTACTTAGGTGGATTTGGAAGTTGTTGAATGGTAGGAGCCAGTCATTTTTAATGGTTTGATGGGAACTTACTGATTTCTGGGATCTGTGCTTGGCCCCGTGCCTGTTTAACCATCAGTGGCTTAGATTAAGGTTTAGACTAAATATCAGTTTGCAGATAACCTAAAGATGGTATAGGCACAGGCTAGAACATTGGGTGGAATTGAACATGAAATTTAATAGGAATCCATATGTTGTCTTACAACTTGTGAGGTTGATTTTTTTTTTCTTGTAAGTATAAAATGGGGGAAGTGTGGCTGAAAAGGATTTAGTAGTCTTAATGGATTCTGTGTTCAAATGACTCACCATGTGATGTCAGGGTATGTTCAAACAGGCATGATGTCCAGGAGTAAAGAGGCAATGGTCCCACCTGCTCAGTCATGTTAGTAGTGTTGTGCTAACTTCTGGGTACCCAGTTTTAAGGACATTATTTAAAATGTTCAGTGGCCTTGAGTTCTGTCATATGAGGTTTGGTTGAAGTGTTTAAAAGCCTGAAGAAAAGACTTAGGGTGAATATGCTAGCTGTCTTAGATTATTTGAAGGGCTATTACGCGGAAGGATAGTTTTGGCTTTTTACAGAAGGTGAGAAGTACAATTAAATAGGTACATGTTGCAAAGAGGCAAATTAAAAGAACGAACTGCTTCAGGAAGTAGTGGATTCTGTCTTTGGAGGTCTTTCTACAAAGGTGGGATTACCATTTCTTGGGTGTTTTAGAGGCGATTTGGTGGTCATTTAAGTTCTTTTTAATTCAAGTTGTGAGATCATTGGTGAACTTAAATTTTTCACTAGTGTGTTGGGACAACTTTCTCAATTAGAAGGCATGAGAATGAAGGATTACAGAAATTCCATTGTTTGCTCAAAATTTTGTAGCAAATATATTTGTTTCTTAACACAATATGCTCTTTTTTCTTTTCAGGAAGAATGGACTGATGATGATCTTCTAGATTCCTTATAACTTTATGGGTGTTACCAAAAGTGTTACGTTGGAACATTTAAAGTTAACTCCTGAGTTCTTTATTGTAAAGTTTATCACCTCTGCTGAGAGACAGGGTTTCTTTATCTTGGATCAAAAGTGTGAAATAACTCCCTTTCATTAAACTTTTTCTATTTATGGTACTTTTTCATTGACTCTTTTTTTGGGATAGATGGGTTTTATATGAAGTGAAATACTCCCCAAATTCAAGCACATGGTATGGATAAGCTGACTATCTTCAATAATACTAAACTTAAGCTGTAGTTTACTTAGCATACATTGTTTCTCAAAGACAAAAAAAATATTCAAATAAAGAGAAATAACCTGTCTTCAGAATAAAATGATATTCTAGTAAAGGATAAGACTAACTTATCATTAAAGACTGTACCATTCTCTCTGCCTGCCAAGTATCTCAAGGAAATGTTGTCCTGACATCTTATCACCAAGTAAAATATTGATTAACTACTTAGGTTTAGATATAGTTTAGTTCAGGTTTATAGTTATTGAGATAAAAGAATCTGACTCTGAGGCAGTGAGTAGGATGCTGAATGCTGAACTGGAGTCATGGGACCTGATTTCAAATTCCATTCTTACCACTTATTACTCATCTAACAGGCAGGGCAGTTAATTCCCATTGGGCCTCAGTTTCCTCATCGGTAACATAAAAAAGTATACTAAATGACCTCTAAGGTCCATTGAGTTGTAGAGACATTAGCAGTAGTTACTGTAGCTAATAAAACCAAGTTTTTGTATGGGCAGCTAGGTGGTACAGTGGATAGAGTGCTGGGTCTGAGTCAGGAAGACTCATCTTTGAGTTCAAATGTGCTGTCAGGCACTTAGCCCTGTTTGTCTCAGTTCCTCATCTGTAAAATGAGCTGGAGAAGGAAATGGCAAACCACTCTAGTGGCTTGGCCAAGAAAACCCCAAATGGGGTCACAAGGTGTCAGACATGACTGAACAAAAAAAAATTTACCAATTTTATAAGCATAAAAGTTATAAAATTGGTAATTACTTAATTTGCAAACTCAGTGAAGAATTTAAGATTTAGCTTACGGATCGTATTTCATGGTTTCAATTTTTGTCCTCTACAAACAGGTTATATACCCCTTTTTCATACTGTAGTTATTGTAGTATCCGTTTTATGGATAAATACCCTTCCTAAGAAGAAATGTTTCTGGTGCATTTTAGGCAGATATGCAGATCCTTGGCATTGGAGGAGAATGTAATCTTTATCACTGCATGTTTCTTCTAGATGATCACTATCTCATTAAGATTCCTGGCAAAATTCTAGAATTTAAGTCTCTGGCCTATAGTTGGATGATTGCAACATTTTACCCTTTTTTGAGGAAAGAAACATTTGTCCTTCATTCTGTGGTGACTCTTCTTATTAGCCATTTTCATTACCCTTTCCACAGTTTTCAAAGTTTATTCTCCTTTGGTAAAAAAAAACAAAACTACAAGCAAAGTAAGATTTGAACAGCTTAACTATATTCTTGCCCAACAGCAGTCCTATTCCTTTCTTTTATCCAGTTTTACCATCATTAAAAAAAACCACACTTTTAAAAATGTGTTTAATCAACAACAAAAAAATTAAGGCAAAAGTATACAAAGAAGAGCAGAGAGCTACAGACTAAATGTTGAAAAATGACTACACTTAAATGGAAAGATGAAGAAAATCCAGTGCAGGAGAAAAGCAATCAAAAGCAGTCAAAAGAGTGAGCCTTGTCCCTTTATAAGGTGGTATTATGGCAAATAGTTTGCAACTGTAAAATGGTTCCGTATTTTAATATTTGGAAGATTTACAGGGTGGGGTCAGAAAGGTGATGTTCATAGTTATGATCTACCTAGAACTAGAAGGTTTCACAGATTTTAGGCCAACATTTATTTTACAGACGAGGAAAGATGTCCACAGGCCTGTTGCACAGGAAGGGAGTGACAATTGAAATTCAAACCAAGGTCCCTCTGACTTTCAACAGTACTGGGCCATTACAACAAACTGCCTCCCTAAGGGGGATCTTAACGTTATTTTTGTATAATGGATCCTTGGACTCCTCAGAAAAGTTTTTAAATGCACAAAATATGACCAAAGGAAAACAAGCCTATTATCAAAAATATTTAAAAGTCAATGGAATCCCAGGTTAAGAGCCCCTGCTCTAAAGGGAACCAGGAACAGAACAAAAGGCCTGTTTATGTAAGACCACTAGACTTAGATTTGAATGCTGGTTTTGTAACTTGTTTCCTGTGTGACTTAGGGCAGCTTACTTTAGCTGTCAGCTTCAGTTTCATCATTGTGAGATGAATATTGGATTGGATGACCCAAGGTACCTTTAAGCTCTAAATCTATGAAACAAAACAAGCTCCTTCATATATTCTGCTGGAATTTGTGATTCAATAGTCATTTGTGTAAAAGTTCTTCTAAAATACAAATGACTCCTACTTTAATGTGAATTACTTAATAACATAATTGGGCATACAGGGAATATTTGGAGGGGAGAGAAGAGCACTATGCCTTCAATGTCTGGAAAAAATAAATAAGGCACAGTGGATACAGCACTGGCCCTGGATTCAGGAGGACCTGAATTCAAATCCGGCCTCAGACACATAATACTTGCTAGCTATGTGACCCTGGGCAAGTCACTTAACCCCACTGCCTAGCCAAACAACAAAAAAAAGTAAGAGGAAAGGTCAAACATTTATTGTGATTTGAATGACTAGAAGGCACACTTTTCCCTACTTTCAGTTTGAATGGACTCAAAAACATACTGGGATTCAGTTAATATGCTCAGCTTCCCCTCAAATACTGCCTGACAAATCGGCCCAATATATATGTAATCCCCATTCCCATCAGGAGGAAGAACTGAAAAAGCACCTCTAAAATCCACTTTGGGAAGAGGTTAAATATACATTTACTATTCTTTATCCTCCTCTTCCCCCACACACATCATTAAAGGCATTTAGACCTTCATAAAACACAACTTAATCATGAACAGGTAATGCTAGTCTAACCTCATTTCCTTTTTTCAGTTACTCATCAAAGGAATTCTATATTCTTCCTACAGATTTCAGCAAATCATGACAGTCTCATAGAAATGTAGGTTACATGGCAGAATAATTCATAGAATAATAGATCGAGAGCTATAGTGCACATACTATTTAATCTAACCCCTTCACAAATGAATAAACTCCAGTCCAGAGAAGTTAAGCAATTTGCTCAAGGTCACACATATAAGGAGTCTGATGTGGGATTTGAATTATGGTCATCTTGACATGTGAGCTAGTGCTTTTACACTGTAGCACAAGGCCTCCATTATCTGAATTAGATATCTCCCTAATGAGGCTGGAAAACGTCTGGAGTGCAAGATGACATCTAGGTACACCACTATGCAAAGGGTAGGTACTCAAATACGTTAATGAACAACTTCTAAGTAAAAAGAGAGAACTGAGTTTCATCATCCAGGGGGCCTTGACGATTGTTTGACTTGCCTCCTGAAATGGACAAAAGAAAGAGACAGTAGAGGAAAATGAAAAGTCTAAGGTATCCATATTTAGGCAAAAGCAGAGACCAAGAAATGAATGGAGAAACAGCAAATGACACAAGACCCCTTTCACTTTATTTCAACTTAATTTTTGTGAATTTTACACAAAAAAATACAGAAGCAAATCTTGTCAATAAATAAAACTATGTAGTCAAACAAAATATCCCTTCATGAAGTGCAGCTCTCAACCAATGAGAATTTTTTAACGAGCAATAGATGTGGTTTATCTAATTTAAAACAGCACAAAAATTCGGAATGGCTGAGTGTTTTAAACAAAGATAATGCTTAGGTTTGGCTTTACATAAAAGACAACAAATTCATATTTTATAAAATGGTTTAATGAAGGCATGCATGACTGATAACAATGATCAATAAATTTATTGAATTCAAATTATTTACTGTTGTAAACATTTTACAAAAGCATTGAGATTTATCTGAATTCACTGTCTTTGATGAAAGAATTACTCAAACAGACAAAATCAATGGCACATTTAAAAAATAAAGCTGACAAATACCATTCTGAACATTCTCTTTTAACACAATCCAGGCAAGAGAAAACAGTACAGTATAAAAAAAGTATACAACAAAGATTGTTCCTATTATAATGTCAAACTCTGGAAACTGCAAATACAAATAAAGTGATTGAACAGTCAAACGGTCATCTCCCAACAAGGAAGAAGTTACAGTAAGAAAAATCTGCAATCCAGTTATACTCGGCTGTCAAAAGAGAAGGCTTTTCTTTCTTGTCAGTTGACAACATAATTCTTTTTCCAACAGACAGCGAAACTTTGGCAATTGGATGTATTGAAAATAAAATTTCGAAGTTCAAGAGACAGTCACAGCATTTTACTTTATGAAAGGTGATCTGTACACCAAGGCTCAGAGGTTGTTAAAGATTCATTCCATGTGGAAAAAAAGTGCAAATATCCTGCACAGATAGCTTACAAAGCTGCTGGCACAACTCTCCCCCAGCAGAATCTTGGGTTTTGTTTTGCATAGTTCACACATCCCTGGGAATGTGGAAAGGTGTGCTATTTTTGGCAAGAGCGAGGAGAAAGTGATACTGATGGGAATTATACCATGTTGGGCATGCTGAATCCATGCAGAATACTAAGGCAAAGGCTGCTACCTGATGTTATTTGTCACTGAATACTGGTTTTGTTTTTGTTGAAGCAGTTCTGTAATAGCCAGGAGCTTTTTTAAGACATGCTAAGAAAGAAAAAACAAGTAGAAATTAGTACACTTCAAAATCCCAAAGTATGGAAAGCACGTTAACAACAATTGAGACTCAAGCCTAGGACAAAAATTTCCATGAAGAAAACTTGAATTTTCATAAATTTAAGTTACTCAAATGAACTCTCATGAAAGAGAATTGCTATTCACAACTGAATGAGGTTTCTGGGGAAAGAATCCCACTCCAGTTAAGCAAAAATCTCTGACAATTTTCTTTTCAGTAGATAATCCCTGGATGAAATCTTCATACCTAAACTGATATTTAAGAAGTCAGCCAAATGAGAGAAATTCAGATTTGGAATGTAGAAAGGTAACTATTCCAAGTGAATAAACAATCACACAATATTTATTTAAGCCTGTATTGAAGGCAAAGTAGTTTCCTGCTAGGAAACAAATCTACCTGTCATAAATGGTTAATGGTAAACATGTACAGAGTGTACCATATCAGAACAATGAAGCAAGGCTCGCTACTAACAGTAGCTAATATTTATATAGTAATTATATGCCAGACATTGTGCTAAGTGCTTTACAATTATCTCCTTTGATCATCACAATAACCCTGGGAGGTAGCTACTACTGTTATCCCCACCCTCCTTCTACAGATGAGGAAACTGAGGCAGACAAAGCTAAAGTGACTTGCCACGAGTCACACAACTACTAAGTGTCTGAGGCCACATTTGGATGCAGGTCTTCCTGACTCCAGGCCCAGTGGTCTATGTAGCCACAGTGCCAACCTAGCTGCCCAGTGCTTGACATAAATCATTATAACAGTATATCTCTAGTTCTACATCAACTCATTTTAAAAGCTTTATCAAAAACCTCTTCTAAAAAATATAGTCTTGACTGTGTCCAAATTAAGAAAATGCAAACACATACCAAATGCTGAAACTCTTATATTTGTTTTTTAAATTAGGCATATTAGACACAAAACAGATGAAACCAAAATTATCATCACTGACAGAATACATCAACCTTGTAAATGCATTAAATAAATATCTTAAAGGCATTTTTATAGATGCATTCTTAACAAGCCAAAATTCATCCAAACATAAGTAATTTTAGTAAAGAATTTGTTTTATTAAGATTTTTATTAAGATTAATCTTGATGCTGATAATTTAAGTACTAACTACTTGAACACATTATTCCCAAAAATATCTGTATTACAAACCTACCTGCTGTACACCACGCTCATTACTGAGTGTTCGAAGTTCATCTGAATGTGCCACACAAATTTCATGTAATGCTGCTAGATCACGTGACAAGTCAGTTCTAGAATGATCTGTAGTGTCTGGAAGTTCAGGTACATTCTTTAAGAAGAATCATAAAATTGCATTTAGAATGGCAATTGTTTTACAGCCCCTTTAAAGATGTAATTTAAAAATTGTGACTGTCAAATAATGATGTAGTAGGTATCTTCTCAAACTCAATGTAATCAACTGTATCAAATCTTAAAACCACAGTATTCCTGATAAAATGCAAAGATTTGACAGGCTTGAAAAGTATTGTTTACATAGTGTTAGTCCTTTCTACTGTAGCCAGTCATGGTCTATCTGGGGGGGGGGGGAGAGAAACAATTCCCCTTTTCCTCCGTAGTATTTGTTTTAAAAGAATGAAAGCAGTACAAAAATTCTAGGTATTCTGAAGAAATCAGTTTTTCCTAAAAGGTAACTTGGAACCTATAATAAACCTGAAATCAGAAAGACCTAAGTTCTGATAGATATTGGCTGTGTCACCAGTGAGAAGTCAAGTCACCTGATCCCTCCTTCTCCCAGGCATTTCCCTAAGACTATCATTAAGGGGCAATGCAAGTATTTAATCTTCACTGCTAGAGAGAGTTCATCACCCAGAGGTTCCCTCACAATCCTATTTAAAGTGACTGCAAGTATAATCTGTTTTACAGTTAAAGAAACTGAGGCTCAGAAGATCATAGATGACTTGCCTAATGTCACAGCACCATTTAGTGTCAGAGCAAGATTTCAGACCCCCACAGGCCTTTTCTGATTCCGAGTCCAGCACCCAATAACTCTACCCTGCTGCTCCCCAATGCAGCTTTCTCTTCATTTTCCTACAGTGTGTGGAATCTTGATTGAGGGAATAATAATCACTGGTACCCACTACTGCATGTCTTGCAATAAAATATTATATATTCCACTATTTAAAGCATAACATTGTATTATATCTAGACAACTATAATAGTAATACACATACCCCAAGTTCATCTAAAAACATGATCATACGATGTTTGTTACTCTTGATAAACGGGTTTACTCCCTCCATGTAAGGCTCCTAGAAAAACAAAAATAAAAGCTTTTTATACTCTTTATGAAATTCCATAAATTAGGTTTAATAGAAACTGTTATCTAATATGACACAGTATGATAATTCTTACTAATCTACTTCATATTACCAAAGTTCAAAATGATCATGTATCCTATCATAGGGTAACAAACCTGATGGGTATTTGATTTTTTTACTTGAAGAAAATCCCTAGGCTCCATGTTCTGGGATGTTTTTTGATTTCTAAAATAAAACTAAGAAAGAGCCCCCCCCCCCCAAAAGTTTTCTAAGTTGTGCTTATAACTTAAGCTTCAAAGAAAGATTAATTAAATATCTTTAAAATTTAACAGGAAATGACCTTGTTCTCAAACTCTAAAATCATAAACAGTAAAACATTCAAGTTTTATAAATGGAAGATAAAATAACAGACAGAGATCTTATGGCTGATGGACACGAAGTAATTATTAACAGTGCACATAAAAATCCATGGGAGGGTTCCCTACCCCCTTTTTAAAAATCAAAGACTTGTTCATCACCTGACTCTATTCCTAGCTGATTCTTCATTAGTTACATAATATCTTATTTCTCACGGGCCTAAACATGGCAGACATGACAACACGTTTGCCAAACGGCTAGCAGGTCCTATCAAATTTATGGGATTTATTTGTATAACAGGAACCTTGACATTAAAGTTCTACCTTTGGCAGAAACTGACTACTTTCCAAAAATGGGATGACCAGTTTCTAACCTTTGTTTAGCGGGTGATACAGCACGCGCCCAACACTGCCCACCTTTACTGCAGGCCTCCTGAAGAAGAGCCCCCACAGACACATAGCACCTATCTGGAAATTCAACACTTTCTTTCTCCTCTATGCTGACATAGCATCTGACCCTGCCAGCCCATTCCTGTGCTGGCACCTCCACCACCCAACTCTCTTCCAATAACATATCACCATCTTGATTTGTTTCCCACCTTCCTAAATGTGGGGTCAAGTGCCCAGGGTCACACAGATAGTAAGTGTTAAGTGTCTGGTCTGAGACTGGATTTGAACTCAGGTCCCCCTGACTTCAGGGCTGGTGCTGTATTCACTGTGCCGCCTAGCTGCCCCTAAATGCTCCTTTTGTGCACCTCTTCCCTGACTCTCAGTCCTCTGCATCCACTTTGTATATTCATTAACATTAACACAGTCATCAACCCCCAAACATATTATCTTTGACCTCTCTTCAATGCTCCAAATACATACTTCTAACTGCTTCCTAGATATCTAGCAGCATGGCAGAATAAAAAGCAATAACTTTGGAAAGAGAGGTCCAGGGTCTCTGCTATGCCAGTTACTGGTTGTCTGACCTGGCACAAATTGCTCTGAAGAGAGGTCAAAAGGCCTATGCCAATTCTCCCTTCACACCAAATAATACAAGTAAAAAGTTTACAAAATGAGAAAATTCATCAACATCAAAAAAGATAACTGACTAACACCCAACTGCAAATGCTCTTTGGAGTACCCGCTGTCTTCACTTCCACACTTAAACAAGCAGGGAGGGGAAAACTGCAGTTGCAGAAAGAATGAGACTCTTAAAAGTAGAGAGGAGGCCACACCACTGTGGCCACTTGAGGTTTTCTTGCACCATTACTCCAACAGCCACCCTCAATTCTGTGAGAGAGAAAAAAATCTCACTTGATACTTCTATCCTTTTTATCATCCTGTATTTCTTCTGCTTTTTGTGGCCAAACTCCTCAAAAAAAACCACCTACAACTGGTGCCTCTACTCTTTCTGCTTGCTCTCTTCTTAAACCCTTACAATCTGGCTTCTAATCTCATCATTCCACTGAAATTGCTCTCTCCAAAGTTACCAATGATCTCTTAATTGCCAAATCCACTGGACCTTTCCCAATCTTCCATGCCCCTTGCCTCTCGGCAGCCTGACATTGCTGATTACTCTTTCCTCCTGGATACTCTCCTCTCTAGGTTTTCAGAACACCGTTCCTCCCATGGTTCTGCCCCTACCTATGTGATTGTTCATTCTCTTTCTCCTTTGTTGGATCCTTAACCAGATCATGCCCTCTAACTGCAGGTGTCCCACAGGATTCTGTCCTTTTCTATACTATTTCAACTGGTGATCACCTCAGCTCCCATGGATTTATTAATATCTTTATGCTAACAATTCTCAAACTCTGCTGATTTCCAATCTTGCATATCCAAACTGCATCTCAGACATTTCAAACTAGATGTTCAGCAGACATCTTAAACTCAATATATCCAAAACGAAACTCATTATCTTCCATCCTCCTGACTTCCTCATTACTGTCAAGAGGAATGCCATCCTCCCCCTGTCCCTCATACTGACTCCTCACTATTATCCCTCATATACAAATCTGTTACAAAAGCCTGTTGATTTTACCTTGGCAGCACCTCCTCTGTCATTTGCCCTCTTCTTTCCTCTGATACTATCACTACCCCAGGCCAGCCCTCACCAACTCATGGTTGGACTATTCCAATAGACTGGTGGTGGGTCTGCCTGCCTCAAGTCTCTCCTCACTCCAATTACTCATCAAAATGACTTTTTCTAAAGCACAGGTCTGACCATGCTACCATCCCCCACTTGCTAAATCCCAGTGGTGCCCTACCATTTCTAGGATGAAATACAACATCCTCTATTAGGTGTTCCCAGCTATTCAATAAACAAGACACTCCATTTCTTGGCTCTATTTTTTTCTCTGGCTATTCCCTATACCAAGAATGTTCTCCCTCTTGCATCTATGCCTACTGGATTCTGTCAAGTCTCAACTAAATTCTTATCTTCTCTGGGAAGTTTTCCTCCTTTATTTATTTCCCATTTTTCCTCTCGATGGCATGTTTGCACATATTTGTTTGCTTCTTATCTCCCTAATTGGACTGTGAATTCCTTAAGGGCAGGAACTGTCTTTTGCCTCTTTTTATATCCCCTACATCTAGAACACGGTATGTTTGCTGACTGAACTAGGGAAACAGAACCTATTAAATCCTGAAAGTCTGAGAGCAGAAAACATGAAGCAAGGGACAGGGGTCAGGAATGGGGATCTTCTGAAGGAAAAAGGAGGCAGCATAGTAAGAGTGGGAAGAACAATGGCTCAGAGTTCAGAGAATGTGGGTTCACATTATACCTCTAATGGTTACGACTTGTGTGACCTTGGTCAGTCAATCTACCTCCTGGGCCCTCAGTTTCCTCATCTATAAAATGAAAGGGTTTGACTAGATAAGACTCTAAATGTCTCTTTCAGCACTCCATCTATGACACTGTGAGTGGAGGTAAGTGAATTTTCATGAAGCATACCACAAAAAAGGTGGTTAAGATAGGTAAAAGCAGGACAAATGAATGCATAAGAAGGAGAAATGAACAAGCAGCTGAAGAAAATAGTCATCTAGAGGGATTTACCAAGTACTTTATAAAAAAAATAAATTTAGTGAGCAGAGTCTCCAGAAATGGCAACACAGCATCTCTAGAAACTTCCAAAATGATTCTGAACAATCAAGCAAACATATCAAAGAAAGAAAAATAGAAATTTCAGCTTTTTTTTTTCTGCTGTTTGGTGACTTTTTTAGTGACTTGCCCAGGTTCACACAGGTAGTAAGTGGAAATGTCAGCTCTTAAGGAACAAGCTATAAAATCTAATCAAAGACTAAAGAATTTAGAACAAAAGATACTCTCCCTATTAAATTTTCAAAAATGAAATAATAGAATTAGAACACAAAAATGAAGACAGAAGGGAAAAAATAGAATAAAATTTTAAGAGATTGGAAGAACACATCAGAACTCTATAAAACAAGAATATAGAAACTGAATATGGCATGCAAAGAGGCAATTTAAGGCAAGTATGTCTTTGCAGAAAAAATATCATTTAGAAGAAAACTTGACTACCACAGTTCCAAGAAATCGTACAGAAAAACTGCCCAGAAAGATTGTAAGGAGACAAAAATTCAGATCAAGAAAATCCACAGAGCACCAACAGAAAGGAAATCTCACATTTATACTGTTGAGAAACATAAGTCATATACTGAAAGGAATTATAACCTCAAAGAGATACATATATTCTAGCTAGAGGATGGAAGGAAGAACAACAACACAAAAAAGTCAAATCCCAAGGACAAATAACCAGGATAGGAAGGATTATTCTATGGTTACCAGAAATCAAAGGAAAAATTGTAATAAAATTTGAATCAATTCTTCAAACACAGCCAGAGCTAAACCGAATATTCAACTTGCAACCTCACCAAACACAGGGGTCGTCCACTGTTGGAAAAGTAGATTTGACTGACTTGTGACAAAGAAAATAAGTCTTCATCATCCCATGGTATTTTTACAAAAAAAGTGTTGGGGATTTTTTGGTTTTGTTTTGTTTTTAGGCAATTGGAGTTAAGTGACTTGCCCAGGGTCACACACTACAAAAAAAGTTTTTTAAAATATCCTTTAAAGATCATAATGCAATAAAATTAATTAATAAAGGATACAGATCTTGAATACTGGGTCAAAGAATAAACTGTGCTGACAATAAATAATGTTGAAGATCACAAAAACAGCAAAAGAGAAAGGGGGCCAATAAACATTTTTTAAAATTAAGGGCTAAAAAAATTATTCAGTAACCTTTCAAAATGCCAAGTTTTGAAAATTTGAGGAAAAACTTGAAAATAAAAATTATAAAACCAACAAAAGAGTTGGTTTTTAAAAGACTGATATAATCAATAAACTATTACCTAATCTGACTGAGAAGAAAATTGTATTTTAAAAACAAGAATTAACAAGGTGGATGATAAAAAGAATTATCAGAAACTACTAGACAGAAAACATGCTAGCAACATTTTAAGGGTAGAAACTATTTATAAAAATATGTAATAAAACAGCAAATAAGATATCTTCAACAACCCAATCCCAGAAAAAAGAAATACAGCGAATTAGAAATGAATTATTGAAGGAGGGTGAGGGACCCTAGAAGGATCTGCATGTGAATTTTATGAAAGATCCATCAAAAAAAATTGAGATCCAACCATTTTGGAGAACAATTTGGAACTATGCCCAAAGGGCTACAAAAATGTGCATACCCTTTGATCCATCAATAGCACTTCTAGGGCTATATCCCAAAGAGATCAAACAAATGGGAAAAGGACCCACATCTACAAAAATATTCATAGCAGCTCTTTTTGTGGTGGCAAAGAATTAGAAATTGAGAGGATGCCCATCAATTGGGGAATGGCTGAGCAAGTTGTGGAATATGAATGTAATGGAATACTATTGTGCTATAAGAAATGATGAACAGGCTGACTTCAGAAAAACCTGGAAAGACCTATATGGTCGATGAGTGAAGTGAGCAGAACCAAGAGGACTTTGTGCACGATTACAGCCACTTTATGCGATGACTAATATTCTCAGCATTATAAGGATCTAAGACATCTTCAGAGGCCTCGGGATGGAAAATGCTGTCCACATTCAAAGAAAGAACTATGGAAGTCGAATCGCTATCACTTATTTTTACCTTCTGTTGAGTTTTGTTTCATCTTTCTGATGGTTCCTCCTATTGGTTTTAATTTTTACTTACAACTTCACTAATGTGAAAATGTTTAATAGGAATGTAAATGTAAAACCTATATCAGACTGTGTGCCACCTTGGTGAGGGTGGGGGGGAGGAAGGGGGAGAAAAATTTTCAACTCAAAAGCATATGGAAGTGATTGTTGATAAATCAATAAATTAATAAAATTGGAAAAAAAATTTGATTGATAGGCTACAAAAATTATTCTCAGACAGAAAGCACTCTACCAAACTCTTTTTATGAGATAAATAAATCATGACACCAAAGCAGGGGAGAGATAAGGAAGAGAAAGAGAGCTATAAACCAATCACATTAATGAATATTGATACAAAAACTGTAAATACATTCCTTACAATTAGACTACAGCCACATATGCAGAAAAAAAATTCGCTATAACCAAACTGAACTCACACCAAGGATGAAAGGATGTTTCAACACTAGCAAAAGAAATTAACATAATCAAAAAAGCAACTTAAGGTACAAATGACATGATTGTTATACGCGTTGGAGAAAAAAAATCTTTGATAAAAGTCAACCCTAATTTATATTAGAAGAATTAAAAAGTATAATCTTGGACTAAAAAGCATTTATCTAAAAGCAAATCCTAACATTACTTGCAAGGGAGAAACACAGGAAATTTTCCCATATTTAACGAAGTTATAGACATGTTAGCTTCAGCAACAAGACAACAGAACAAACTTTAAAGTAGAAACATTACCAGAAAGGAGAAGAAATTATTCTTAACTGCAAACGACATAATATACTTAGAAAATCCCAGAAAATCAACAAAGAAACTAATTGGGACAATTAGGAGTATCTACAAAGTTAAGGGGAAGCAAAATAAATCCACAAAATTATCAGCATTTCTGTATAGTACTGACAAAAACCATGGAAGAAATGATAAAAGAAATTACATTCAAAATAGTTACAAAATACATAAAATACCTGGCAGTTAACCTACCTGAATATATGCAATATTTAAATACATGTAAGTACAAAAGAAATAAAAGGAGACTTAAACTGATAGTACTGAGTACCTACTGGCATTATGGGCCATGCCAATGATAAAAAAAACTAACTGATACATTAATATACAGATTTAGTGCTGATAGTATATTTCTTGAAACTAGAAAAATACAAAGTTATTTTGGAAATACAAAAGCTCTAGAATCAAGGAAAGTAATAAGAAAAAGTACAAATGAAGATGACAGAAGTCTCAGAACTCAAACTATATTACAAAGCAGTAGTCATCTATTTGGTACTACTTTAAAAAAGAGAGACAGATCAGTGGGATAAACTACATAAGCAAGAAACAAGCAATCAAAAGCAACAGTCCAATGTTTGATAAACTCAAGAACACGAATTTCTGGAGGAACGATTCTTTGATAAGAAGTCACTGGAAGAGTGCGGAGCAGTTTGGCAGAAATTAGTTTTACTATAATATCTTATGTTCCACAAAATATTCAAGATGGATTTGAAACCTAAAGATCATATACCTTTTAAAAATTGTAGGGGTACAAGATCAAGTATATTCTACAGTTATGATTAGGGGTAAAATTCTTAAACAAAGGATAGAAGAAATCATAACAGATAAATTTTGAATACTTAAAATTTTAAGAAGCTTTTGCAAAAATAAAATCAATTAAGACAGTCAGAAGAGAAACATTAAGAAAAATATTTTAATCAAATATCATTAAAGTCTCACATTGAAAACATAAAGGTAAGTTAACAGAAATATGTCTAGCAGGCAAAGAATGAATAATTTTCCAAAAAATTGCAAACGATAATTCACCACATAAAATCATCAATAGTAAGAGACATGCACATTAAAAATTATTCTAAGACCGTCTTGGTACTAACAAATTGGCAAAGATTTTTTAAAAAAAAGTGAACACTCAATCTTCGAGGGGCTATGTAGGTCCACTCTTGGTGGATCTGTGAATTGGTTAGAATTTCAAGAATTTCAAATAAAAATTGCTTAAAGAAGTGACTAAATTTTACATAACGTTTAAATGGGCCACCTCACTAATAGACATATACTTCAAGAAACTCAAAGACAAAAACAAAATCCACTATTGATCGAAATAGTCACAGCACATAACAGCAAAGAACTGGAAATAAATTGGGTACCTATCAAAGCACAAAAACTTATGTTATATGAATGCAATAACATTATTTCATAGTAGGAATCTTAAATATGAGAAGTTCAAAGAAATTTGTGTGAAGATCTAAATGATCTGATGCTGAATGAAATAAAAAAAAAATCAAAAGAACAACGCCTAATCATAACAACAATATAAATCAAAAGATTGCTAAAGTGAAGATTAGAACTGATCTAGAAAACATTGGAGATGCCTGTGAAAAATTAACGAAACAGCCCTTCCAAAAAGGCAAAGAGGCAGAAACTATGACAGGACTGATTATTATTGCCATTGTCAGAAAGTGTCTCTTTCATAGATATTTTTGCTTAATTATTTTCTTTGTCACAAAGGATAGTGCAAATATGGAGGTAGTCGTGTGGGAAACTATGCTATAAAATGAAATGCACTGATAGAATATATTTTTTTAAAGTTGCTTACGTTCAAAACCTGGTATTATCTCATAGTTTTCCCATTTGTTTACTTTTCATATATTCAATCATTTCTAGAATTGTGAAATGTTTTCTCAGTTCTGCTATTAGCTTTCACTGGAAATTTAGGGAATTCAGAATCTCTGACTGCATCTGGCTATCATAACATGATCTAACCACCTGAAACACACCATATTTTGGGGTGGAGATGGAGGAAGGTAGATAATTTTAACCTAAATTTAGGGAAATAAAATTCTCTGAGTTACATTTTGCGGCTTTACCAAAAACCTATAAAATTACATTTTACATCATTAAAGTATTTTTACCTTGGCACCAAACTCAACAAGATTTGCTAAATTCTGCACAGATTTAGCCACCAGTGTCAGTGTTCTTGCAGCAGTAGGAGAAGGAGAATCTACAAAGAAAAAGTACAGAATACTTTTAGTGATTTGAAGTCAGAAGGGTTTCTTCATTGCTATTTGAGAAATTAGCACTTTAACAAGCTTTACTATCAAAATCCTAGCATTCCTCCAACCAAAATGTAAAGATTGACATAAAAATTCAAGTAAAAATGTCCTTTTAGGACACACTATATATTAGAAAATCTTATGATTTAAAGAAATCTGAAAACACTCTGAAGTATTACTACTACCAAACAGATTATTACAAATACAAAATCTTCTTATTCAGGAATCTTCAACCAACACCTCATTTAATTTTAAGCTGGTTATCACCAGCATACTGTCCTCTCAAGGGGAAATCTGGGAGCCAGCTACTGACCTCCTAGTTAGTAATTGCTAACAGGTTCCTCCTTCACTCAAATTAAAAAATATATCATCATGAAAAAGTTGGGGACTTCTAACATTTCACTGACTGCTATAAGGTCATATCAAATTCAAAAGACAATAAACATCTTCAATGACAAGAATGACTAATCACTACTTTAGAGATAGTTGGGAGACCTATGTCTCTATAAGGCATGTAAACTGGACCACTTATTTAGTTAAAAGTTGTCTGTAGCCCACTTAAATGCCTGATCTTGGATATCTGGCAAGAGAAGCCAGTTTCTGATCCTTAAAGTCTTTTATGTCATTTCAAGAACCATTAGAGTTAATATTACTATGTTTTCTAAAAGTCTAAAATGTGGGCAGACCAACTTGGACAGATTAATAATTACATTCAATAGATAATCTGTATTACTTAATTCTTTCAGAATTTAAGCAATTCCAATCTCTATTTTGTTGTTATTCTTCAGTCTTTTTTCAGTCATTAGACTCTTTCTTCATGATCCCATTTGGGGATTTCTCAGCAAAGATAACTAGAATGGTTTGCTTTTTCCTTCTCCAGATCATTTTATTGACGAGGAACTGAGGGTCATACTTGAGGCCAGATTTGAACTCACAAAAGATGAGTTTTCTTGAGTCCAGGCCCAGAATTCTATCCCTTGTACCACCTAGCTGCCCTCCAACATCCACAGGAGTAATGAAAGAAAAACAACATCAAGGAGAAATGACTGCCTGAAAACTAAATGTACTTTTTTTTCCAAAATATGTCAATTATATAAAAAAAACACAGGTTCAAAAAACCAAACCATATTCCACAAGATTCATTTTACTTTCTTTGAAAAGATGACTAAATTTAAGACATCCTCCAGAAAATATGTGTAATGAGATAAACAGAATCTGTGGTTTATTGGACATTTACAGACTTTAAGATTACCATGTGCTATCTGGTGACAAGAAATTTGAGTGAGTGGGAGAACCAAGACTTCATTCATAAGTACTGAAATCCGTTCTACTGCTGCCACCAAAGATGCCTTTTTAACTTGATCATACTATCACAACTGGAAGCCCCCAGCAACAAAAACAGCAGTGAGTACAGGCTAATAAGGGAAAAACAAAGGGAAAAATTCTTCCCTTCCCAGAGTGGCAGTATAACAGTATCTAGTATTAGGACTTTACCAATAATTGTTTTCCATCTATCAAAAGTTTTAAAGATTTCATACAAAATCAGGGTGTTGAGGGGCAGAGAAAAAAAAGTGGAATGGATCCCTTGACAAACACCTATTGTTTCAGACACTGGGAGAAGAGATGAGGAAGAAAAAAAGGAAGATGGAAGGATGTAGGTAAGGTGTGCTATCAAGAAGTATTTTTTAAGTGCCTGCTATGTGTAAAATACTGTGTTCTGGTTGTTTAATATGCAATTATAAAAATGGGATGAAGCAATTCTCCAAAAAACTAGCATTCAATTCTAATTTCCTGCCTCTTTTAAGTACTGAATCCAAATACAGACAATACAAATGGCAAAATTAGTAAGAACATTTTTACTATCAATTTTGTCTAAATTAATCTAGATACTAAATTACATATCTAAAATTCATTAAGCGCCATTTATTTACCTGAGATGATATTAAACATCCGTGGATTAAGGATAGCAGGACAGATAAGTCGAAGAAAAACAAAACCACTGAATGGAAGGGGGGGGGGGAAAGATTTTTTTAAAAAAATTAATACCAAATAAGATTCATCACATCAGAGACACACACTCAAAACAACCAAAGTCCTACAGAAAGTTAATATTGACTCTGCATGTAAGGCAATCCCAACAATTTTTAAATCAGAAACAAAAATTTAATACCAAAATCTAATTTAGGATCATAGAAACTGCTAACACAAGTAAAGTGCCCCAAACCTTCTGACTGGTAGGATTATAGAATTTTAACACTGTCTACAAAACTCACAATTTTTCTAGTAAATTTAAGTCTGTTTTATTCTTAGAACAAGATGAGGCAGCATGGCACAATGAAAACAATGCTTGCTTAGGCTTGATACCAAGAACTGCCATTTATTACTTATATAATCTTGGAAAGGGCACTTTACTGCTTTGGGTCTTAGTTTCCTTATCCCCAAAATGGGCAACTGATGATGCACTGTGAATGATACCTAAGGTTCCTTCTGACTTAAAGCCTTATACTCCTTTGTATAAGTACAAAAGGCTAAGGACTGACATTTCCAAACCTTGCTTAATAATAGTGATTCATCCCAATAAGATCTATGACCATGAAAAAGCAAATGCAAAATATATCAGACAAATACTATGTTCCCAACCTATTTCAACACTCCAAGAGATCTCTTTATAATGTAGTACAGCTTAAAAAAAGAAATCATCATCTGTAAGCCAATCTTCAGCTTATTAGCCTCTCTAAACTAAGTCCTAACAGAGCTACAGATCTACTCACCTGGCTTTCAAAAACTGAGGGTTGGTTACCTTTGTACCACAATGAGATACAACAGAATTTTAGTGAGCAGTGGGGGTTTGTCACAATCTAACTTTTGTTTTATAGGTATTTTCCTTTGTAGAGATTGATTTGTCACTGGAGATGATGTTAGCAACATCAAACCAATATTCAGTGAGCTAAGTAAAATTACTAGAACATCAGATCCTTATTTATAAAAATGTAGATTATAGGGTTAGAAGGGGCAAGTCCTTCTCTACTAACACACCAATCCCCTACAAAAAAGTTATGAAAAGAAAGATTCCACTGGGCGCAAGAGAGAGGGAGGTATGTCCTATCAAATTAACAAGCAACAACAATTTCATAACTATTCAAAGGTAATCCATGTTATCCCTACTGAGAGATTAGCCTATTCTTTTCCCTTCTTGTTAAAGAAGGCTATTTCACAAATACAGTTTGGAAGAAGAAAAGCTTCTATGAAGTAAGCTACTGATTTTGTTAGTTTTAGTTTAACAATTTTTAATTGGTTTTACAAGATGAAAATTTGAAGCAAATAAATTTAATGTCAACCCAAGACTAAGCTTTTAAAAATGAGATGTTTAATACGACTCTGGAAAACCATACAAAAACGCAATAAGCTAAATTCTAACATAAGCTTAATGATTCAGAAACAGTGCTCAGCACTATTCCAGTATCAAGTGAGAGGTCAAACTATTTATGTAATTGGTTTTCTAAAAATCGAGTTCTCTTTTCTATTCCTAATGTCACATTTTTCCAACCTGCCACCTATAATTAATAACTTCTTATTTATGAAAGCTATACATTACAGAAATAAATGAGTTGAAAATTCTTACCTAACAACTCTGGTTCTCATAGTTGTGTTCGTTGGCCATTTGTGTTGTACAGATTTCTGTAAACACCCATAAATATACCTCAATGTCCTGCCAAAATAACATAATTATATTAATATGTAAGGTACTTTAAAAAATATTTCTATGATGTACTAAATATGAGGTAGAATAGAAACCACTTAACTTTTAACAGCATGTTGTAATAAAATCTACTTTCTATTTATTAAACATCTATTATGTGTCAAGTAATATCCTAAGAGTTAAGAATAAAAAGGCAAAAATGCAAAAGTCCCAGCCCTCAAGGAGCTCACATTCTACTAGAACATATGCTTTTTTAGTTGCTGCACATAATGCTGCTGGTCTCAAGAGGACCCCATTCCCCCAAAAGCAGAATGTCAGCAAAGGCAAAAATCAACCAAGCAAGCTTTCAATTATTTTTATTTTTTACTATATCATCAACATCTTGATATTTTCCAAATCAGTAATAAATATTTTGCTAGTTTTAGATTACTTCTGTTTTAAATGAACAAAATTTTACTTTTTGTTTCTTTGGGGGAAATAAAGTGGCACTTTTCTTTTAACCACATCAGTAAATAACATTTCTCCAACAAGGTGGCTGCCAGCAAACACTATGGAAACAAAAAACTAATAACTTCACCATCCACTATTTACCTTTCCAACTCAGAGATGCAGGCTGTATTATTTTTAAGTGGAGAGCATTTAGCCCAAGAATTTATATATGCTCAGAAATAAGAGAACAGTACATTATAATTAGAAAGTAAAAACCATATTATTCACAAAGCATAAGGTCTTTTTTAAAAAGTACAGATTTATTTTAGAATTACACATGCTCACATACAAATGTAAAATCTCTTCAATACCATAGCAAATCAAATATTAACTTACGGAGGCAAAATCTCTGCAGCCATGAATATTTTTTCCACAAGCTCTGAAAGTATGTTCAATAGGTGTACTAAGTTAGTGTTTATATCTTCATTTTTTTCTAATTTTGAAGGATTTAACTAAATAAAAGAAAAGAACCAACATAAATGCTTCTTGAAAAGTGAAACTTCAAAGAGACTTCTATATCAGATAATTCTAACTTCTCTAGGAAGTAGAATTTTTTTAGTGATTTGCTCTAGACAAACAATTGCTGTCTGCACAAATGTTGATGACAATAACAAAAGACAATATCAATATACTATATCCCTAGAAGTTCTTCTGAATGAGAACTTAGAAGCATTCCCAATTACTAATAAACAGGTTATGTACAGTACTAATCTGAGAACTATTCCTATTTGGTGTGGGATTTTGGACATTTCCAGGAATAGGGTTCCTTGTCATTCAACAACATGACCCAATATGTTTGTTAGGTATATACACAAGATGGCAAAGAGGACGGAGAAAGCTGGACAAACCCTCATTTTAACAGAGTAAAGTCTTAACTCTGAAATACTGGTTATCTGACCCTTCACAAATCATTCAGTAATTCTGTGCCCCAGAAAACTTCCCTAAAACTACACGCTGGGCAGAAAAGTGACAATCTGCAATGGCAGAGGGACTTTCCCTGAAGGATGTCCCTACCACCAATGAAATCAACCAATCCATCAAGCATTTATTTAGTGACTATTATGTACCAATCAGTCAACAAGCATTTATTAAATGTTTACTGTGTGCCAAGCACTGTGCTAAAACACTGGGACATAAAGAAAGTTCCTTCTCTCAAGTTCACATTCTAATGGGGACACAATATATTTAACTAGGTACCTATAAGATATAAACAGAGTAAATATACGGGAATATCAGAGAAGATGGCACTATCAATGGGAGAGGGGAGGGGTAGGGTTCGGTAAAGGGAATGAGAAGGTAGAACTGGAAACCAGGTAAACTAAAAAGCAGGCATGAGGGAGAAAATTCCAGGCATGAGGGACAGCCAGTACAAAGGCAAAAAGATGGGAAATAGAATGTTGTATATTGGGAATCTAAAGTTGGCCAGTGTAGCTAGACTGTAGAATGTAAGGAGGTGAGGAAATTATGCTCAGACTGAGAAGGTAGAAAGGGACCAGGTTATGAAGAGCTTCAAATGCTCAACAGAGGACGTTATATTTGATGTCAGAGGTAATAAAGATCCAGTGGAGTTTACTAGGCAAGGAGAAGGGGACACGATCAGATTTAGGTTTTAGGAAAATCATTTTAGCAGCTGAATGGAAGATGGATTATAACAAGAAAAGACTTGAGCAAGTAGGGAGAACAATCAGAAAGTTACTGCAATATTCCAGGCAACAGGTGATAAGGTCCTGAACTAGGGTGATGACACTGAGTAGAAAGAAAGAGTACACACACTTCCTGAAGTGAATACACCAATTATTTGAATGTGAAATTCAAAGTGAAGTGTTATATAATATTGTCCAGTATAGATTTCTCTTAGCAAACTGTCATTTTACCTTGAATTCTAATCATATACATTAAAAAAAAACCTTTTTAATGCTTCCATATTCAATTATCCTAACTTTAACATGAAATTACAAAACATGATTAAATAATCTGATTCACAGATGACTAAATAGACATTTACAGATTTAGACTGATACCTGATTAAAAATTAAATGAGTTCCTTTTTGGTACCCTTCATAAGTAAACCCTCTTCAGTAAGGGAGCATGAACAGCAAAAGTAAGTTCTAGTGTATTTATATGAAATTTTATCATAAAAACTTGTATGTTATCCTCATTTTCAGTTTTTTTTAAAACTTCAGAAAGCTGTCTATACAAATTCTAATAATAATGCATGAAGCAAAGTAAGAAACTGACATCAAAATGTTATGGTGCAATGTTATAATTTTAAATAAAACATTTTTTAAATCCTGTTTCAGCATTCATTTTTAAAGATACTGTATCACAATATAAATATCCATGATATATTCATTTTATTTTGGAAAGATCACACGTTTCCCTTAACATACACATTATGCAATACAAATTTGCCTCTTCTGCAAGAAAAATACTAGAAATATTAAAGTCTTACTTCACAAGACTGCTTGCTTTCCATTATCTTTAAAATAGTGTCTTTCAGAGCATGATGAACAAAACGTGTGGCTGTGGCTTTCATATACTGTTCCATCAAGGTGCTTGCAAGTGTGGTAGCTCGAAATAAGGTAGTAGCTTCATCTAAATGAACATTTTAAATGGAATAGGAATTTTAAAAATCTAATAATTTATGCCAAATTACAACACTCACAACTGCTGGGTCGTCACGGTTTTTTAAAAAGCTAGCTACACTATGAAAATACACCATACATTCCTAAAGCACTGTACAATAAACAAAGTTTTTTAAAGTTACCTCGCCCTCCCAAATCAAAATGAGAAAAAAGAATAAATTTATAAAGAAACCCAGAACTGCAGAGTACAAATGATCTGCTTATCATCAGACCGCAATCTAGCAGCAGAACAGGAACTAGAACCCAGGTCTCTAACTACAAAACACCTTGCTTGTCAAAATTAATGATCAAAAGAATCAACTGTCTACCTCTCTACAAAAACTAGTAACTGTATAAAAGCAATGAAGTTTGGGTTATTATTTGGCTTAACAACATGATGATTACAGATAAAAAACCATTACATATCCTATTATTCTAACTACAAAACAATCACTGTGCTATAATAGTATTTTCTTAAAATGTGTATGTTTCTATACGTTACACTCCCAAACTACACACACTTCTCAAACATTTCTAGTCTTTAACCTACGTAATTCTAAAAATCGTTATTAATTGATTTCATCATCATCATCATGATGAAAGGAATAATTCCAGCAGCAAATTCTGATGAAAACAGAGTGGTGGGAAAAAATTCCATTAACACCAAAGAGGTTTTCAAATTGCACTGCAATGTCTAGATATGCTATCTGGAAAGTACTGGACTTAAGGAGCTGAAAGCAATACATAGTTGATATCCAGAGCCTTTTGGATACATTAATTTCATTCAACATATTAACATCTAGAATATAGCAAGACACTGTGCTAAGCATAGCAGGGAATAAGGCACGGTCCCTACACTAACAGAGTTTACAAAGCTCCTCTTAGAAGGAGAGACAGGAATTGGTAGGGAAAGTGAGAGTAACTATAAAAGTGTATTGAGAAAAGTAAAGTACTTAAATTACTCACAGCTTGTGATAACAATAAATAAAAATAGAGCTCTGAACCCAGTACGAGGAAGTAGGAGGCAAAAATTTCAAATAATCAAAACAATAGCACTATGGGTCAATCTGTCCAGATAAAGAAATTTTTACTCCAAATAATTCTTTTAGAAAAACTTCTCTGTAATGCTACTCATTAATGTAACACTACAGATATGAAAATGATCAAGTTTTAATATCAGACAACATAAGAGGTAATTATGAATTTTTATACCTGGTGAAAAAAATCAGTAACATGATCAAACATTAAACATTTATTCAAAGAGCAAGAAATAAATGTTACAAGTCTTTTACTAATTCCATTTTCTGAATGGCACCAACAAATCAATACTGTACCTTCCATGCTTATTTCTCTGTCATTTAGTGTTCGTAACAACAATGATTCAAGCTTTTCATGAAGAAAAATCTTCAGTAAGATGCTAGCCAATAGTGTTCGGTCCTGTCCACACACATGTGATAAAGCATAGACTACATGCAGCTCTTTCTGTAGAATAAGCTAAGAAGAATATCAGAACACAAAACTGTTTAAAGCATATAATAACATCATCAAATAGTCTTAGATTTAAAAAGAACAAATTTTTTTGAGGCTACAATGACATAACAATGAATAATTCATTAAAAACGGAAGAGGTATATAGCCTACATATTCTTTTCTCTAAAGCCCAACATCACAACTTTGCAAGGCTTTTATAACCTTTCCCAGCTGTCAGCATGCCACTAAAATATGCAATCACTATACTTAAGTTAATGGATCCTTATTAAACGTTTTAATGTTTCTATTAAATAATGCTTTCAAAGATAATTAGACTGGTAAAGCAATTTAATACCTCTTTAAATTCACTGTACTCTTCTTCTGGCATGATTTTCTCCATAGAATATCGTGCTCTGACACGCAAGGATCCTGGTTCAATACCTTTTAACGGTATGTGAGAACTGAGCTGAAACCATTCATCTGTCGCGTGCCCTTTCTGTAACCGGCTCAACTGGCAGCGCATAAACACTTGGGAGGAAAAATAACGTTCAAAGTCAAAAGATGTCAATGTCTTTAAAAATTTGGGCTTTGCATTATGTCTCAACTGCCTTTACTATAAGTTTTTAACAAAATACAGTGACATCACAGACCTAGCTATTTGTGAGAAATGAAATTCCTTTGCTGGTTTACTCTATTGGCAAAAATCTTTTACTTTTTTAAAGAAATAAACACAAAGGCTGATTATTTTTATGGGGACAAAGTGCCAATTATAAGCCAGCAATAGATATAAACAACACTTAAAAAACTGTTCTAAGAAAAAAAAGCTGCCATTTGCCTTCTGACATGTTTTTAGTTGAACTGAAATGTGCTCTGACTTTTAATGTGTTTCATATGTATTGCCTTGTCTTGTTTTTGGGAATAATAATAACGATGACCTCACATTTATACAGTACTTTATAGTTTAAAAAGTTTTACACTTCCCACCAAATTAATGAAGAAATGAATGAGAATACAATATTCTCCATTTTACAAATATGGAAACTGAAGTTCACAGGTTAAATGGCTTACTCTGGGGTCATGTGCCTGATGTGGCATAGCCCAATCTCAAATCCAGGCCATTTATCTCCAAGTTATATGCTGTTTCAAAATATATCTAGCCTATGGCAATTTATTTCTATTGATCATTAACAATGAACTTTATAAGTGCTACATAAAATAGAAGGAAACACTCAACACACTACTTTATAGTTTTTTCCTCTATTATTTTATTTTTACTACGTAAAATACCAGCTCAATTCTAAAAATTAATACAAAAATATTCACCAGCCCACAAGGTTAGGATTCTTTATGTACACTTACTCATTTTTGGTTTTTTGGTTCAGTTAGAGATGGAACTGTTATGCAAATGCAAATTATCTTCAGTAGTAAAGTGAAAAATCTATAATCTTACAAATAATAAAACACTATTAAATGATCATATATAATACTTATTTTCAAATAGCCAATTAATACTAAAACAAGTTAGCAGTTTCAGGTAGTAATACAAATAGTCTAGCTAGGTTATGCCCATAAAAGGCAAATGAAATAAACTTAGGTACAAAGGAACAGATTTTAATTAAGAGAACCTTTTAAAAGTATGATTAGTCAATGACTTATTGCTCTGTCCCTTTTGATGAGAGAACAACAATAAAATATGCTGAAACTTAAAGGAGTTTGGTCAAAATGTAGAGTTCAAAATAGATTATAGTTAAATATTCTGAAATAACAAGTGCCATACCTGTTTAAAATATTGAAAACATAACCATCTTAACTGAAATTTAAAATTATGCTGAAGGACATATCTATAACAAGCAGATGAGTTGCTACTACCACTTGTTCCCAAGCCCAAAGAGAGAATAAGAATAATCAACTTGTTAAGAGCCAAGTTAAAAACACACACTGGAATTGCTACTCTGCCACATGACCTCTGGAATCAAAAGTAAATTGCCCATTACATCATCTCTAGCAAACTTTCATTCCTTCCTCTGATTTCTTTTCCATGTACCACTATATTGCCCTTTATTAGTCCTTTTTGCCAACAATCACTACTTTATTTTGTTGTGTTTTCTGCATACACGTACACATTATTTGCCCAAAGTTTCTACTGGTTTCCTGTCACCTAAAACGTTAAATTTTAAATCTTAACTTTTAATTTTAATATCAAATAGTAATTTATTTGGGCAGGCACGGGATGCAGTAGATAAGAGTGTCGGGCTGGAAGCCAGGAAGACCTGAGTTTAAATCAGCCTCAGACACTTAATGAGCTGTATGACCCTGGTTAAGTCTCTTAATCCTGTTTGCCTCAGTTTCCTCATTTGCAAAATGAAATGGTGAAGGAAATGGCAAACCACTGCTGTATCTTTGCCAAGAAAACCCCAAATGGAGTCACAAAGACTCAGACACACCTGAAATGACAGAACAAGTTATTAATCGAATTCTTCCCTTACTCCCTAAGGAATAAAGTGGTCCCACACAAAGAAATAAGTCTACAAAAAATGAGCAAACATGCCTAAATGAAACAGAAAAGAATGGGTAAGGCAATACTCAAGTAGCATTTTATCTTACTTTACATACCAAGCCATATATATCCCACTGTTCAACATAAAAATTCCAGTGAGTATTTTTTGACATTAATTCATACACTTCTCAAATATATAACTAATTCTTCATAAGTACATACTATAATGCAGGGAGTACAGTTACAAAAAATAGAACAGGAATAAGGAAATTACTTCTGTTCTCTAAAACTTAGTTTTCTCATCTTAAAATAGGGATAATAATAACAACACTTGCTCCACATACTTCACAGGTAGTATTTAGTACCTGGGGAGAGGGGCAGAGGTTAAAACTTAAAGCTCTATATAAATGTGAACTGTAACCATTATTTCATATATAGTAACTCTGGTTTCACATACGATTATGGTAACTATACAACCAGGATTGTTTAATTGACTTTAAGATAAAGTATAATTTCTATCTTGGCTAAAATAAATAGTAAGCATCTTAAAGCCTAGGGACAGTACGTCCATTAAAGTTACTTGTATAACTAGTCTGAAATAAGCAAACATAAATTACTAAGAGCAAATAAAATGGCCACATACATTTAAGACAATTTTAAGTTGGACTTTTATTTTATGGATTAAAAAAACCTAATTCTCTTTCTTTAAGATCAAACCTGTTAAAATAAAACAATTATGAAGTTTATTTCTGCACATTTCCCTATATCAACTTACATATATCAGAATCTTTGCTCTTCTTTGTTTTGTTACTTAAACTTATTTCAAATCTATTGATATCTGGCGAGAGATCACTAGAAGAAAAAGAACAAAAATGGACTGATAAAAAGATGTTAAAGTTGGCATTATGATACTTTGACTCCCCTACTCAATGAATTAGATTTAAAACCAGGAATGAAATAAATGATACATGCAAGCTACCTCACAAACAGGCACTCATCCCCAAATCCCTCACATGCAAGATCTCTCAAGATAATATTTAACTCATGAATGTTATGTGGTAAATAAACGTCAATTGTACTTGTTTACTAGGTAGCCAGGTGGTTCAGTGTATAGAGTACTAGGCCTGGAGTAAGGAAGACTTGAGTTCAAATGTGGCCTCTGACGCTTACTAGCTGTATGACCCTGCACAATTCACTTAACCTGTTTGCCTTAATCCACTGGAGAAAGAAATGGCAAACCACGCCAATATCTTTGCCAAGAAAACCGCATGGACAGTATAGTCCACAGGTTCATGAAGACCGGGGTAAACTTTTGTTGGTACACAATGAATTTTTTGAACTTGTAAGACTATAGTGTAGTGGTGATGGTAATAATACCAAATACTACAAGAAGATGAACTGCATAAATAAACAAAAAAGGTGACCCAACAAAAAAATGTCATTTTTTGAAAAGTCATTATTAAAATATCTCCCCCTTTTTGCTTCTGATTTCAGGGCTCTAAAACATTAAATATACAGAAGCTATGAAAAAAAAAGTTTGACAACATTGAGATTTATATTAAATAGCAAAACAAAACTTACTCAAAGACAAACTCTTCTGACCATACAGGGTTTTGTCCTTCTCTTGCATGTGTTTTTGCTACCTGAACACTGTTCAGATATATGTTACAATATGGATTAGTAAAATGCTTTACTGGGAGTTTATGGGCTTCTTCAACATGTAAAACAAGACTGCTAACCTAAAGGAAAAAAAGTCCCATTTTATTAACAATCACATAACAGATCCAGAAAATAATCACTTTAAATTAAATACAATTTCTACTGTTCTTCTATTTTTCAAATGATTTTCCCATTTCAAATGAAAATATTGACTTTAATCACATTTGCCCTTAGGAGTATCATCATCAGGTAAAGCACAAAATGCAACAGAGTATAAATACTGACCAACTTCTGTATTCAAATGAAATAATATATATAAAATACTTTGTGAATCTTGAGATACTACATAAATGTTAGCTATCATCATCATCATCATTTAAACAATCTTTCCATCTTAAAAAATATACATATAATTCCAATTTATTTTCTTTTTCAAAGGGTTTGCTGTCTTTAAAATAAAAACTGTTCTACCGTCTTGATAATCAAATGAGCATTTTCTACATATACAGAAAAACATAAGTATTATACATGAAACCAACAATTTCCATTACGTATAACATGCTTTTTTAAAAAAATTAGATGTGATAAATAATTTGTTACATGTGAGAAATAATAAATTCAATATATTGGCTTCAAAGCTGACCTGTTTGTCTCTCCTCCTGAACATCGTTCTGTTCCTTTTTATGATTATTTTTCTCTCTCTAAATATTACAGTAACCTCTTCTTTCTTTCTTTTAAATTGGAGTCAAAATCCCCCACCTGTTTCCCTTGTAAAATCCCTCAGGGGATGGGTGGTGATGGTAGTGGTGATTCTCTTATAACAAACAGTTAAACAAACAAGTCCCAGTTAAAGGGGGCCATATCTCAATTTCTTCTTCAAGTCTCCTGGAATCATAGTTGATCATTGCCTTGATCATTATTTATAAGTCTTTTACAGTTGTTTGTTTAAAAAATATTGTCGTTATATCATTCTCCTGGTTCTGCTCAGTTCATTCTGCATTACTTCATAAAAATCTTTGCAGGTTTCTTGGATACAGACCCAGAGCATTCATATATTATAATCTCTTCAGTCATTCCTAAACTATAGGTAATTTTTTTTTTACTAAAAGCTTTTTCTGAATCAACTGATATAATTACGTGACTTTTGGTGTTTTGGTTCTTACTTTCTATCTCTATTATGATATTCATTTCCTTACTAATGAACACCTTTGCATTACTGGTTTAAATCTAGACTACTCAGTTTCCAATCTATTTTTTTTTAATATATTGTAAGTTTGCTAATACTTCATTCAAAATTTTTGTTACTGATAATCATTAGAAATATAGGTACTTTTTTCTGCTTTGTTTTTCCTTCGTTTAGGTGTCAAGTCCCTATTTATATCTTACAAATTTAGGACCTCTTCTTTCTCTATTTAAAAAGTTCGTGTAATATCAGAATTTACGGTTCTTTGATTGTCTGATATAGTTTACTTGCACATTCATTTTTAATGTGATATTTCTATTTATCAGTTCTTTCTCTGGAGGTAGATAGCATCTTCCTTCATGGTTACTTTGTAACTGAATTAAGTATTTATAATACTCAGAATAATTCAGTCATTCACAGTTGTTTTTTGAACAATATTGCTGTTACTGTATATCACATTCTTTTGGTTCTGCTCATTTCACTCTTCATTGTTTCATGTAAGTCATTCCACGTTTTTTCAAAAAATCAACCTACTCATCATTTCTTACAGCAGAGTTATACGCCACACGATATTCCATCATAATCATATGCTACAACTTGTTTAGCCATTCCCCAACTGATGGGCATCCCTTCAATTTCCAGTTCTTTGCCACCACAAAGAGAGCTGCTACAAACATTTTAGAACATTCATGTTCTCTTCTGTTTTCCCTGATCACCTTGGCAAAAAGGCCTAATACTGCTATTGCTAGGTCAAAGGGTATTGCAGAGTTTTAAAACTTTTTGGGTGTAATTCCAGATTGCTCTCCAAAAATCAGTTCACAGTTCTACCAACGGTGTATTATGTCTCAATTTTTCCATGTCGCTTCCAACATACCATTTTCCTCTTCTATCATTTTAGCCAATCTGTAAGGTGATATCTCAGTTGTTTTGATTTGCATTTCTCTAATCAATAATGATTTAGAGCATTTTTTCATGGCTATATTTAAGTTTGATCTTTTTTCATTAAAAAACTGCCAGTTCATATCCTTTGACCATTTATCAATTGGGGAATGATTCATATTCTTATAAATTTGATAAATTCTCTATATATTTGAGATATGAGACCGTTATGCAAGAAACTGTCTATAATTTTTTCTCCCAAATTTTGCTTTGCAGGAAAAAGTTTCTAACAATTTCTTTCATTTAACTCTTCACTTATTGTGAAACTTCATTTTTTATTTTTCATAATGGCAATCTAGTTTTTCTCTCCTTTAAATAACATGGCTAATATTTTATCTACTTTTTAAAACAGCTCCTGTTTTTATTTATCAACTGAACATGTAGTTATTGCTTTCAAGCTTATTAAATTGTTTCTTTGACTTTCAGAATTTCTACTTCAGTCTGTATTTTAGGCGTGTGTGATTTGATGCTTTTTTCATTTTTTTTTCTAGTTGCACGCCTAATTTATTGATCTGTGCTTCCTATTCTCTTACGCTCACCCCAAATAAAAATGCTTACGAGATAAACTTTCACCTTATGACTGCTTTCGGTTTATTTCAAAAGTTTGGGAATGTTGTCTCATTTTCTTTGATGAAATTCTTTACTGTTTGGTGATTTATTTTTTGACCCACCAATTTTTTAGGATTAGGTTTTTCAGTCTTCAATTAAGACTGAATTATTTCTTCAAAGACCTTTATTAATTATAAGTTTTATAAGCACTGAGGAAAGGAAGAGATGTGCTACTGTTTCTCCATTTCTTTATGAAGTTTTTCCTAGTATATGGTAAAGTTTGAGAAATTTGTCAAAACACAGAAATGAAACACATCTATATCACTTTTGATCTTATGACTCCCATTCAGTAATTGGCAGGGCTCTCTCATATCTAACTATTATAAAATTTTACTCAAGGCCCTAATTTCTTTCTTGTTTATCCATTAGTTATATTTATCTAGGTCTGAAAGGAATACACATACACATTCAGGTCTCCTATTATAATTTTGCTATTTCTCCCTTTAATTTGATTAACTTTTTCTTGACTTAGATGTTATACCACTTGGTGCATATATATTAAGTCCTGATCTTTTAAACTGTGTACCATACCTTTAAGTATAATAATGCATCTTCCCTGTTTATACCTTTTAATAAGATCTATTTTTATTGTTGACGTGGCTAAGATCAAGCCTGTTACCCCTGCCATTTTTTTTTAAGTTCACTTGGCCATAACAAATTCTGCTCCAGGATCTTTGTTTCAAATTTTTTGGGGTTTTTTGATAAACATAGTATTGGGTTCTGCTTCCTAATTCATTCTGCTATCCTTTTCCATTTCATCATGAATAAGTTTACCCCCCATTTAGGTTCATGGCCATGATTTTATTTTTTCCTCTCTTTGCTCCAAGCTCCTCTTTATAAAAAAGAGAACGGCAGTGAAAGAGTATGATCAATGATAGTAATGTTATTACTTCAATGTAACTGAAGTGATCTACTTCCATTCAATAGGCCCTTCACCCTTTCCCTTTCCCAAACTTCAATCACTGGTTCTTAACCTTTTTTTTTTTAAATCTCTCCTTCACAATGCACTTTTTTTTAGTTCAAACTTTTTTTTTTGCCTGTTAATTATCTCCTTTTCAATACTAAACTCCCTCTTAATCATCCCCTCCTTCTTCAAGAATTTAATTTAATGTATTTCAACAACTAAACTGTTGGGTTTTCAACCCTTCATTGTCCAGCTTAGATAAGAGTAAAAGCAAGTGGGCACCCACTTCCTTGTTCCCTGTTTGTATACTCTTCTTACTCACCTGGAAGAAATAGTAAGCTTTGCCCCAATTTTTTTTTCTCCTTTTGTCCATTCGCTACATCCTTGGCTCATCTTACATAACTTCTTCTACAACCCTTAAAGACTTTAAGTTTCTAAAAGGACACTTGACTCTCTTCTTAGAATAAAAATTTTTCATCACTGTATAATCCCTTCCCATTTCCCCAAATATATTTGTCTTTCTTGTTTTTTCTTGATCCCTGTGTTTATTTTGGCCTTTCTACTCAGATCTGGTATTTTCATCTGGAAACAAGACTGCTATTCAACTAAAGACTCATTTTATTCATTTTCGGATTATGCTCAGTTTTTCAAGTTATTTTTGATTGTTGGTCTCTATGTTTTGCATTTCAGAATAGCATATTAAAGATTTCTTCTACTTTATCATGTAACTATAAAGTTTTACATCATCCTGATTTTGATTCCTTGTTTTATGACTTCTTGAAATATCATATTTAAGATTTTTGGGGCTGTTGGTTATTTACAGTTTTCAATTGTTTGAATACTCTTAAATTCTCAACTGTTGTCCAAGTCTATTATTATCAATTGTAGGTACCTAATGTTTTAGATTTATTCTAGTATTTCCTATTATCTTATTGTGTCAATGATTTTCTTGGTCCATTCTAATTTTCACAGAATCCAGTTTGGGAGTATGGTTTATCACCTTATGTTCAAAGCTATTAATTCTCTTTCTAATTCTTTCCTTCCATAGCTTTCATTTTGTTTATAATCTCTTGCTTCATTTTTCCAGTTACTCTTGCAATGCTTCTGCCCAATCTATTTTCATGTCTGAGAGTTTGCTTATAATTGTAGACTCTTCTTTCCTCTCAGACAATTCTTAATCCATAACGTTTCTTCATAAAATTCTGTTTAGCCTCAATCCTTGATTTGGGACACAGTCCAGGGAGAGGCTCTGTACCCTCCTCCATCATTGGATGGGATGTTCCTTACCTTTTTTTCTTAGGTTCCTGCTACTAGTTTTCACATTCCCTGGTTTGTCTGCTCTCTGTGCCCTGGTAAGTGCTCTGTAGAGGACTGAACCTGAGCAGGGTACCAGGAACCCGAAACTTCTGCAACAATGGTGCTGGGTGCTCTCTTTTGCCCTGAGTCGTCCCTGACCAAGGTCTTGGAGAATGTTTTGTCCCTCTCATAATTTCTTGAACAATTAACATGGATCATCATTCCCCTATCAAGGTGTTGTATTATCCTCTGTTCTTCCCAAGACTTCCTGATCAGGATTCTGAGTGGTCTTACATTCCATCCTGAACTTCCCTGATCAGGGTATTATTTCTTCTTTGCCGTTCCCTGTTGGGGATGACTTCTGTTCCTTCTGGAGTTTCCTTGATTGGGAGTTGATAGTCGCTGTATTCCCTAGGGCTTTCCAAATGATAGTGCTGCCATGAGTTTTAGGTTTCTTTACCTGTAGTCCTGCTGGTTTCTCTGGCAAAATTCCTCTTTCAGAACATACAACTTCTTCTGTCTTTTTGTGCACTCTTAGGCTAATAAAAAAGTTCACTGATGCTTCTCTATGCATTTATTAATTGTTATTTGACCTGGTACTCTTACTATAAGCAACACAGGAATAAAAATGGGACAATTCAAACTCCTATACAACACACCATGTTGCCATCTTATTCAGAAGTCCCCTACAACTATTTTTCACAAGAAAACTTTCTCCAATCATTTTCTCATAAAGATACACAACATGTTCTCTAACCATAGAACTAATATAAAGACGAAATGAAGTACAGAAGGGAGACGCTGATTCCATAATGTGCTCATATAATTACTCTGGGAGGAAAAAAAAATTCCCTATGCTATAAAAACAAGAGTATCCTTGTCAAAAATTAACAGTAAATTCAGAGGTCAAAGAATTATTAAACATTAACTGAAGTAATATCCTCAATCCCCAGGAAAAAACTCCATAGTGCACATTCCATATCGCAACAGGAACCCTTTTTAACTTAATTTTCTGGTTTCTAAAAAGATATGTTTAAACAGATATAAGAACAACTTTTATTATTACATATTCCAGAGAAACAAGAGAAGAAAAGGAAAATGAAAATAGTTTAGTAGGCACTAATACTGAACAACCACACAAAGGGAATAAGTTTACTGGTTCTACTACTAACAAGGTTAATTCTCCAGGCAGGCATCAAAAGTCAATTTATAAGTCACATAGAAATAGCTATTTATGTAATCCCAGGATGACCTGGAATTTAAATAGAAGAGGGAAATGCAAGGAATGACTGGGAAAGAAAAAAACAGAAGTAATACACTACAGGAAAATCTAGGGCACATTAGGCTTTCATAATGGTGGTCTTTCATGAGATATTTGGCAGTTAGGTCATGCATGGATAGAGTGCTAGGCCTGGAGCCAGGAAACTCATCTTCCTGAGTTCAAATCCAGCTTCAGATACTTATTATCTGTGTGACCCTGGGCAAGTCATTTAAACCTGTTTGCCTCAGTTCATCTACAGAATGTGCCAGAAAAGGAAATGGTAAACCATTCCAGTATCTTTACCAAGAAAACTCAAATGGGGTCATGAAGAGTCAGACACACCTGAACAACAAAATTATGAGGTGTTACTCCAAGTTCCCTGGGCATCACAACAAGGAATCTTGTTACAGCACCCATTCGAATATCTATGGGGTTTTTTTTTAAACCCAGTTCATTTTATTTTTGATAACAATTAAAATAACATTTCAGCTTCAATAAATAAAGAAAATGCATAATACTTTACAGCTGTCACTCACACAAATCATAAAAATTTGGCCCAAATACAGTTTAATAAACTAAAATTAAACAATCTTGTTGTAGATATTTCATTAAAACTCTTAATTTTGGACAATGACATCAGTTTTCCACCAAGTAAGAATTAATGGACTCTTTTCAATGTGTGCTTGTTTCACATTATTAAGAGATACAAAAGATGTAAAATCTAGGAATAATCCACTTAGGCCATTGAGATGTCCTTGTGTTTGAATAGGACCTCCAAAAGAGTAAAGATGATGGATAAAAATTAAAACTTCAAGGAATAGTAAAAAGTGAATAAAATGTTATTCTCCCAACCAAGCCTAGGTGTTATAGTATATTTAAAGCATATCAGTATTCACAACTACATTACAGACTACCTTTACAAGTTACATTTAGCAGAATTTCCAAAATATATTATGCTTAAAATTGCAATCAACAAGCCAAAAGAAAACTATAATGCTTCACCTGACGCAGGCGTTTGTTAGATGTTCCTGGACTAGTTTTTCGTAAATTGCAAAATGTCTGCAGACCTTTCATCCATTCCTACCAAAAAAAGAAAAAGGAAAAAATATTCCCAATATTTCAAAGTAAGCACATTTTTAATATGTATATCTGGCATCTAACACTAATTCAATGCTAATAGTTTAACACAATATGGTAGAAGTGTGGGTTTTTTTTTGCTTCTATGCCTTAGTCTCAAATGTACTTTGATGTATACATGCACATGCATATGTATACACACTAAAGACACATGTGTACATATATATGCAAAAAATAATGTCCATGTATTCAACTTTCCAAAGATTTTACATACCAAAAGGCTCTTTTTAGCAAATATTAAGTACTAAATAAAAAATGGTCACTATTGCATTTGCATTTCATAAAAAATTACATTTTTTAAAAAAATAAATCAGTACTTCTGCTAAGTAAATACAATGTTGGATAAACATAAAGCAGTTAAACTGTGTAAACAGCTAAAGCTGGGTGTGGGTGTGTGTGTGTGTGTGTGTGTGTGTGTGTGTATGATGTCAAATTCTAACAAACTGATTAAATGAAGACTGATTTGATGATAAGCCTAACATGTATTATTAAACTGTAATACAAAAAATAATTTATTAAATATGTTACTATACTTAGAGCCAGAATCTCAAGAGTTTGGTTTTTGTTTTACTTTTTTTTTTAACATAAGTTTGAAAGGCTAGAACAAACTAAATGTACTATAAGCTTAAGCCGCTCTCCTGGTACTCAATTTAAAGTATAGTTTTACTTCAACGACTTTCAAATAGAAGATGCTCTGGGGAAGGGAAATAACAGCTTTGTGCGTATTTAAAAATAATAAATGGTACATATACTTCACTTTGGATTACAGATGTCTACAAAGGTCTGTGTTTTTTTTATTAGCTATATCCTGAATTTGGAAGCTATTTAATGAGTTTCCTTGAGCTGTGCCAATATCTAAAGTAAAACCACTGCAATAGAGCAGAGAGTTAAAAGCATAAGCAAGGAATTCAGTCAAAAACTCAAAAGTTCACCAATTATCTAACAGAAACCTGAAAATAATCACATATTGCATAGAAGTTACTAAGGAGCAAGGAAGAAAGAATGTAAATGCAATGGAAGAAAATTACAGAACTGGCTATCCACATAATTGTGTGACATGCGAAACTTACACAGAGTTGTCCTCAGGGTGTGAGGAATATCTTCACATAGAAAGAGGAAACATGGTAAAGTGATTAAAGCAGAGGATCCAGAGGTGCTGGGTTCTATTCCTAACTCCACTTTTAACATTTGCGACACTGAACAAGTCAACTAAGTTTTCTGTGCCCCAGTTTTTCCCATCTGCAAAATAGGGATATATACCTCAAGAGAGATATTGTACAGGTTTGATTTTTGTACAACTGCTACACAAATACAAGGTATTTTAATTAACTGAGAAGTTCTGCAAAGCCTCAAGAGACAAAACTTGAAATATGAAATGCAAATGTTCTTTTCAGGACCATAAGCTTTTCATATTCTTTATATAAAGATTTAAAAAAAGTTTGTTCTGTTTTTTAATGTGAATCAGTGTCACACACAGGCTTCAGACAAGATGCATAACTAGAGAATCACTTATGCCCAAGGGATAGTCACTATATTATATTAGTACCTTTAGTTTTAGACAAAGCCACCTTCTTCCTCCAGTTACCTCTTCCACAGAGCATCAAATATTCACAAAGTGGTCAACAGTAGAGCTATACCTAAATTACATACTTTATAACAACACTACTTGCAAGTTACTATTTTATGAAAAAAGTCTGATATTTTAGAAAAGCTAGATTTTTCAGGAACATTTCTTCATTAAATTTGGTACACTAATTTTAAAAATACATAAACACACATACAAACATACACACATGACTATGCATTACATAATATATTCCTAACTACTTAATACTCTGAGCTAAAGTAATAAAATTAGAAGAGACATAGAAGGAAGTAAAGAATAATTCTAAGGATGTGTATATCTAGGCCACGTACTTTTTCTTCCTAATGACTAGAATTCTATTTTAAATACATGGATTTAAAAAAAGAAAAGAATACATAATGTTCTGTAACAAAGCCAACTGGTTTGCTGCTGTCTGTACTATGCTAAGAATGTCAAGGAATTTTTTTATAGCACAGATATAATCAAAATGAGCACTCATTTCAAAATTAAATAATTTCATTTTTTAAAAGGAAGAGAAGTATTTCATTTGCTACCAGTTATTCTTTTAAATAAATTACTGTAAAGAATTTCTTATGAAAAGTTCTCACAAATCTATGAAAGTCCTTTTTTTGTTCCTTGGAATAAAATGTGATGAGCAAATTCCTTGTCTTCCTTATATTATCTGAGGGAGTTCCTCCAAAATGACCAAATAGGAAACATTCTAATACGTAAGTTTACGTTAGAAAGAAATAAGTTTCTCACCTGCGCTTGCTCTGGAGTCTCTCCTGCAAAGTAAAAGATGTAATGCTCTTCACTAAAGTGCTGAACTACTATCTGAAAACAGTTTGGCCTTTAAAAACATAAACAACAAAAAAAATTATTGAAAAATTTTTTTAACCAAAATCAATAGTAATATAATTATATTGCTACCTTACTAATAAAAATATTCAAATTTTTGAAAGTAAACATCTTCAAGCTGGTGGAATAGATGCAGCAACTCAGCTGAACTTTCCCAACATTCCTCTCCAAAACAACTTTAAAATAATGCCTTAAATAAAATTGTAGAATGGCAGAGCCACCAAAAGGTTTGGGTAAGATTTTTTGAGTCTCAGACACTTAAGGAGTAAACAGGAGAAGTTTATGACACTGGGATAAGGACTGGCAGATGGTTATGGCAGTGGCAGCAGCAGAAACTTTGGGAGTTCGCAACCCAGAGACAATAAGCCAGAGAGTGGGCTTTGACAACTGATTAGACAGAGGTTACAGGGGACTCTCTGCTAGCACTGGGTGTCCAGTTCCAGCCTAGAGAGAAGCAAGGGAGGTCACAAGGGAAGAGAAGACCTGGCCCCAGTTCCAAGGTAAAGAGCACAGACCAGAAGGGTAGTGACAAAACTTCTCCCCTTGGAAGCATCAAAAAGTCCAGACCCCCAGAACTAACTCTGAAAAGAGCAGCACAAAAAAGCCTGAAGCTTGGGACAGTAACCCCACAGCCCCAGTACAGCAGAGAGAAACTTTTCAACATTAAGTTCAAAGTGGAAAAATTGGCTGGAAAAAATAAACAGCAGAAAAATAACTTGATTATAAAAAGCTACTATGGTGACAAAAAAGACCAAGACAAACTCAAAAGAAGACAACAATATGAAAACAATTACATCCAAAGTCTCGAAGAAAAAATGCTAACTGGACAAAAGCTCAAAAAGAATTTCTAGAAGAGTTAAAGAAAGAGATAAGAGTAATAGGAAAAAAAAAATTGGGTAAAGGAATGGTGATGCAAGAAAATCATGAAAAAAGAATTAACAGCCTGGTAAAAGAAGCGCCAAAAAAAAAAAATCTTGAAGAAAATAAGTTAAAAAAGACAATTGGCCTAAAAGTAAAAGAGGTACAAAAAGTCACTGAAGAAAAGAACTTGGACAAATGGAAGAAGCAAAATTGGACAAATGTAAAAGGAAGCACAAAAGCTCACCAAAGAAAATAACTCCTTAAAAATTAGAATTGAGAAAATGGATGAGACATCAAGAAGCAACAGAACAAAGATAAAAGAATGAAAAAATAGAAGCATGCAAGGGTATATCAATCAGAAGTGGAGAGAAGAGGGGCAGGTAGGTGGCGCAGTAGATAGAGCACTGGCCCTGGATTCAGGAGGACCTGAGTTCAAATCCAGACTCAGACACATAACACTTACTAGCTGTGTGACCCTAGGCAAGTCACTCAACCCCACTGCCTAGCAAAACAAACAAACAAAAAAAGAAATGGATAGTATTTTTCATCATATCAAGAGTCTTTTCTTATTAATTGTCTTGGATCACTATATTGCTAAAAATAGTGAGTCATTCATAGTTGATCATCATACAATATTGATGTTACTGTGTACAATGTTCTCCTGGTGCTGATCACTTCACTTTGCATCAGTTCATGTAAATCTTTGCAGGCTCTTCTGAAATCTTACCTCTCCCCATTTCTTTATTGCATGACAGTATTCCATCATGCTCATATACCAGTTCAGCTGGCCATTTCCCAATTGATGGGCATGCCTCACAACCTTCAATTCTATGCCACCACAAAAAGAGCTAATAAAAATATTTTTATAAAAATAGGTCCTTCCTCTCCCACCCTTTTTTTTTTCAATCTGTCTGAGATACAGACCTAGTAGTAGTATTGCTATATGCATAGTTACATAGCCCTTTGGGCATAGTTCCAAATTGCTCTCCAAAATGGCTGGATCAGTTCACAACTCCACCAACAGTACAATTAGTGTCCCAACTGTCCCATATCCCCCCAATACCTATCATATTAGTCAATCTGATAGGTGTGAGGTGGTACCTAAGAGTTTTTTAAATTTGCATTTCTCTAATCAATAGTGATTTAGAGCATTTTTTCACATGACTATAGGCAGCTTTGATTTTTTTATCTGAAAACTGACTATTCATATCCTCTGACCATTTATCAATTGAGGAATGACTTATATTCTTCTAAATTTGACTCAGTTCCTTACATATTTAAGAAATGAAGCCTTTAGCAGAGAAACTTGCTATATAAAATTTTCAGATTTCTGCTCTCTTTTTAATCTTGGTTTCATAGGTTTTGTTCGTGCAAAAATCTTTCATAATAATCAAAATTATCCATCTTACTTCCCATAATGCTCTCTATTTCTTGTTTGATCATAAATTCTTCCCTTCTCCATAGATCTGTCAGATAAACTATTCTTGTTCTTCTAATTTGTTTATGGTATCACCCTTGATGTCCTTTTTTGACCTTATCTTGGTATACAGTGTGAAGTGTTGGTCTATACTTAGTTTTTGCCATGCTGTTTTCCATTTTTTTGTAGCAGTTTTTTGTCAAATAATAAGTTCTTGTCCCAAAAGCTTGGGTCTTTGAGTTTATCAAACAGTAAATTAATATTGTCATTTACTACTGAGCATTGTGCACCTAATCTATTACACTGATCCATCACTCTATTTCTTAGCAAATCCAAGATAGTTTTGATGATTACTGGTTTATAATATAGTTTGCAATCTGAAACAGCTAAGGCCACCTTCCTTCACATTTTTTTCCCCATTAATTCCCTTAATCTTTTGTTCTTCCAGATGAATTTTATTATTTTCTTTTCCTAGCTCTACAACAGTTTTTTGGTACTTTGATTGGTATGGCACTGAATAAGTGAATTAATTTAGGCAGAACTGTCATTTTTATTACATTGGCTTGGCCTACCCATGAACATTTGATAATTTTCCAGTTGTTTAGATCTGACTTTATCTGTGTGAAAAGTGTTCATTCTATTTGATCTTCCACAAAGTGACAGAGAGATCAAAAAGAATGAGAGTTAAGAAAAGGCTATTGGATTGAGCAGTTAGCAGATTTTTTTTTTGGGGGGGGCGGTTTCTGGTGGTGATAATGGCATGAAAATTCCCCAAAAGATAAATAAGAAAAAAAATCATCTTACCTGCCAAACAGACTATCATGAACAACATAGACAGAACAAACACTGAGATCTATTAATCCTTTTGGTTTTGTGGCTCGTTTTTCACTTTCAAAATAAATAAGCTGGGCATCATTTCCTTCTAAGATAAAATACAAATTTTTCCACCGTTTTCCTTTGCCTGCCCCAAAAAAAAGTAATTATTTTCATTTTTTTCCCCAAGAAACATTAAAAGCTAAAAGTCACATTACTGGAAACAAATTAATGTTTCAACAAAATTTTTTAAACCTTACACAAAACTAAAATCTTAACAGTTGCCCCTTCTAAATTTTAATCTTGTACATCGAAAACGAAGAACTCTTGCAGAATGAATAAAAATGCCTAGAAACTTCTAAAATATATCCTCTAATCAAAGCATTTGCTTACTACAAATTGTCATGTATTTTTAAAGTACTCTATTAACACAAAATTAACTTTTCTCTAGCCTTAGAGAAATAGTAAAAAGATCTCCACCTTATATTAGCTCTTTTCCATACTCCAGTGCTTCAATGAACCAAGGTCTAAAAAGCACTTCAAAGAGTAACAATAAGGGCTAGTATTCCACATAATGGGGAATACTCCCTTCAAATACCTGTAAAACACACATTTGTCTTAGTGCTCAAGACTACTGTATGCTCCTTAAAGCTTGAGGTAAAAGAACTAGAGGTCATTTGTTCTTTAAACCTAAGAGACTTAAGAGGGGTTTTATTTACACCCCTTACATTTTTTTAAAAAGTTGTATAATAGTCAAAGCTAGCTGGAAAAAAAAAGCAATATTATATAATAAGTATATTTAAAAACAAACTTTCATTTTGTCTAATATGAATGACTCAACTTAAAAAATAAGCAAAATATGAAATATTTTAAAATACAATAAAAAATCATACTTACTCTTTTTTAGAAGATAGCCTTTCTTAACTATATTTTTATAAAATGCATCCTTTGTTTTGCGACGAATTGTATTGTAGATTTCTTTGCCATCTACCGAATCATTAAGTACTTGTTCTTGATGCTGATTAAAAATTTAAAAAAAAGTACACAAACAAATATCTCTCAAATACAACTCCTTGGTGAATCTGAGATAAATCTATGTTGTGGTTACTTAATTAAGGAAGGAAGTGCACGTGTGCCCTCAATTAAAAAAAAAAAGTCATGTCAAATCCTAAATTTGCCTAACAGATAAATCAAGGAGAGGCTTCACATATAAAGAATTCTTGCTAATTTAAAAAAAAAAAAGAATTCTTGCTTTTCAAAGAAGTATTGGAAGAGTTCTCAAATATCATGAGCAACCCATTAAAATCACTTAATTTACAATATAACATGATACAATAAAGCTCACATTTACAATTAATTGGGAACATATATTTCACATGCAAGCAATGTAAAAGCTACAATCAGAGAAACGCATAAATCAAAGAAAAGAAAGGCTTGTCATGTAGAACTAGGGATAACTACTGAACTCCATTATAACCTTGAATAGTGAGGAAAGTCCATATGATGCACTGCCTGTGGCAAATTTACAGAAGGACATAGACAAGAGTTTCATGGATGAATGGGCATGAACAAGGTTGTCAGCTTCATTACTGGAAGGAGTATCCATAGCAGTGAAATCGCTGATCTACCAGAATGTGGGAAGAGACCTGATCTAAGGAAATCAGCATACTAAGACTAAGAGGACAAATGGACAAAAGCCAGGTACAATTTCTGCTCTCCTAGATTAATTTCATGTTTATCTACTGAAATAAAACTGTATAAATTTGTATTCATTATTTCATTAGTGACGTCAGTCAGACTGCTTTCTCACAGGCATATTTTGTAGCTTCTCATATAATCCTTGAGGAAGCATATACCAGAAAAGTCAAACCACCATGACCAATTTGTCCAAAATCTCTCTTTAGCCCCCAATGAGGACAGCCCAAGACACCAAACACAAAGAGACTTGGGAATAACAGTGTCACCTAAACCACCAGACTTGCTTCCAATTTAGTCCTCCATAGCCATCACTGTGAGGTTCTCCTGACAGTGGAGAGGGGATTCACCTTTCTAATCATCAACTGCTGATCAACAGGCACAGGAAGCCTGGGAGTGATGGTATCTCTTGGACCACCCTTCCTGCTTCCAGCCCAGTCCCAACAGCCATCATCTAGGGAAGCAACTCCTGCAGAGAAGGGACTAGCCATCCCCAACAACTGCCACCCACCTGTCACACACAGGGCAGGGCCAGCCAGCCACTATGATGGAGGGACAGGAGGCAGCAAGTGCAACACAAGTTAAACCACCTTCTTGACTACCATCTCCTATCAAACCCTGAACCTAAAAACTCTGGGAAAAGTAACATTAAATAATGATGGGAAAGAGGCAGCATTAATATCTGCTTTGTCACTGTATCCTCATAACCCTGGAACTTTTTTCATCTGATTTGTAGTTGTGAGTTCCTTGAAAGTAAGAACTGTTTTACCTCTTCTATTTGTATACTTGATGCTTAGCAAGGTATTTTACACATAGGAAGTAGTTAATAAATGCCTTATTCATTCATTCATAGTTCATTTACTCATGCTGATGACCATAATCAGACACCCAACATGACAGAACGAGATCATGACAGCAGGCTTCAAACCCTCAATAAAGGAGGAGAATCAAGTCCTGTGCTCAAAGGGGAATGGAAAAGGAGTTGGGGGCTTGCGGACAAAGGAGAAAATTTAGACTAGGCCCTATGAGAAATGATGTACGGGGTTCAATCAAAGATAGACTTAAAAACTGTGAATCATTATGGGCCCATCTGAGGGTAGATAGTATAATTTGTAGTGAACTCAGTTACTGAAACTACAGCACAGCTGACAAGCTTGGGAGTAGGAGTGGAAAAAATGATGAATGGGAAGAGTGAAAAGAAAAGATTCAAGACTAGAAGATAATGCATTGTTGAAATGACTAATTATTATAGAAAGGAGGTAATATCAAAGCAGAAGTAAAAAACAGAGAACAAGACTGGATTAAAGGATAGGAAACTGAGTAGAGAGAGGCATGGTATAACAGGAAACATGTCAGAGGATCTAAGATCAGATTGTGGGTCTGCTACTTCCTTATATAAATTTGGAGTAAGTCACTTCAACTCTCTGAACTTCAGTTTCTTAATTTGAAAAATGAGAGAGAATTTAGATAAGCCTAAGGTATCTTTCAGTTGTAATTCAACAGTTCTAGGTGATAAAGTGTTACATCTAAAATGTGTAGCCACTACTATAGACGAATTAGAGATTACTTAATAAATACTTGTTCACGATTGAGATGGAAGTCATGGGAGTTAGGTCGATCTGAGAGGCCAATGGACCCTATGAGGCTCACAGAATTTGAGCTCATAATTGTTAGGGGCATGACTGTAGCTAAGTCACTTAATCTCTCTGAGCCTACTTTCATTATATATAAAACCAGAATATTTATACTACCTATTCTAGGAGGCTGTTGGAAAGAAAATGGTATATAAACCTTATGGAAGCTACTATTATTATAAAGGTCATCAATATGAATGCACAAATCATGGAGGATTATAGCTGCAGTAGAAAACACTGTAAGTCAAGTCAATGAGGCATTTGCAGTGTTCTGAAGGTTCACAGATAGCAATGTTAGCAATCAGAAGAGGCCTTAGGTTTGTTTAGAGGAAAATAAAGTAAACAAGACAGGCTCTTCTAAGTCCAAAAATGTACCCAATGTAGTCCATGATGCTCAAAGGGAATTGCAAGGACCTCTTCTACACATCTGGTGCCGTGGCAACTGCCATATGCAAACAAGGATCCAGACCTCAGAGACTTGGTCCATATTATAGGCTCCAGCCCTTTCTAAACATTGTGTTTTGGCCCCATATTGAACTATTTCCATACTGCAGGAATCCCGCTGTTCCTAAGGGGATTCCAGGTAGGTAACCTAGCACCAAGGTTCCTGCCCTGGTACATAATTATTCCCTGGATTCTTATTATTTGATCCAGAAGCACAGAATTCTAACAGTAACTCCTTCTTGAGATTGGATTTGGAATCTTTCTCACTCTGGAACCCACTACTATTTAAAAAGGCATTAACTAAGGCATTTCTTCACTTAAGCCAGACACTAGGCTTCTCATGTAAATCAGGACTCATTCAAGACCAGAACACAGTATCAGTCTTCTTGAAGCTAGGTATTCCTCCAAAATCAGCATCTCAGAAACAAATTAAACTGGAAACCAAAACCAAATGATTGTTACACATGCAGGATATCTTTTGGGGATATGTCACCCCACCACCACCACCACCACCATCCTGGAATAAGGTGAGGAAATGGTACAGAGAGTGAGTTTGGTTATTTGCCTGGGGACCCAATCACTATGTATTTACAAACCCAGGTAATGGACTAGATCTCAACCTCTGCTGGCTCAACACCTTTTCCCCTGGTATCTGGATAAAGAAAATACTGATGATGTACTACTCCTGTTGTTACAGAACCCTGAAGGGTGGAAGTACCAGCTGCCACAACATCACAACATTCTCATATTTTTCTCACCTCTTATTCTCCCAATCCCTGTGATTCAGTCATCTTTTAAGGCACTAACTACCTGTTATCACTCCCTTATATCCATGTATCTTAGCCCCACTCTTCCCTAAGCCCTAATGCTTAAATCTCTGTAGTTCCTATTCTATCTTAACTGAATTACCTTTTCCCTCATTCATGAAATCAGGTTTTAACTGTAATTCTATCTCTGTTCCAGTAATGTGAGCTTCTTCACTTGCTTCTCCCAATACAATGGATGGAGTAAGAGGAAGAGAAGGCATACTCCTTGCTCAATGCCAGTTTCAGACCCTCCCCTGACAGCCATAATGCACCAACCTCTCCTCTAAGATTCACTTTATCCAGGAACAATTGACATCTCTCTCAGGAGCTTGCTATACACAGACACACAGACACAGACAGACAGACAGACAGACACACACACACACACACACACACACACACACACACACACACACACACACACACACACACACACACACACACACACCCTTCACTCTCTCTTTATCCACTAGTTCCTTCCTGCCTATAAATGTGTCCAGGTCTCCTCCACTAATAAAATAAAACTTTTATATAACCTTATCAATCTCCATTACAAAAGTCATACCCCTTGAAAGAATATCTAAACTCGCTGTCTCCATATTCTCAATTCTATCACATCTCAACCCCTTGTAATCTGGTTTTCAACTCTACCACTCTATGTTTTTTTTTTTTGCTTATTTTTTTTTTTGGTGAGGCAATCAGGGTTAAGTGACTTGCCCAGGGTCACACAGCTAGTATCAAGTGTCTGAGGTAACATTTGAACTCAGGTCCTCCTGACTCCAAGGCCAGAGCTCTATCCACTGCACCACCTAGCTGCCCCTAACTCCACCACTCTAACAATACTACCGATAATCAACAATATGTTAACTGGTAAAAAGTCTTACTCAGTTTAATTCCACAATTCTGGATTCTGGATTCTGCTGACCTCCCTGAGGCCCTATACAATTCTCCCATACTTTGCCTGGTATAACACTGTTCTCTCCTTGTTTCCTTCTGTCTTTATGATGGTTCCTTCTCAATCATCTTTGCTACATCATTATCCATCTTCTGCCCAGTAAACGTCAATATCCCCTGAATTTCTGTCCTAGGCCCTCTTGTTTTTCTGTCCCTAAGGTCTCAATCACCTCTATGCAGATGATTCCTAAACGTATAAAACTAGCTTTATTCTTCCTTTTAAATTCTAGTAGTTCATTGCCAAATGCCTACTGAACATTTCTATGTGGACAGCCCAAGAGTATCACATGTCCAAAACGGAGCTCATCATCTCTCCCCATCATCCTCCAAACTTCCCTATTTCTGTTAAAGGCACCATCATCCTTCTGGTCACACAAGGTTTGCAACCTTAAAGTCATTCTTGACTCATTTTCCCTTACCCTCCAGAGCCTATCAATTGTCAAGTGCTGTTGATGCTATCTGTTACTTCCCTTGAATACATATTATCAGGTAAGATCAGTGGAAAGATAAGGAAAGGTAAAGAAGACCATGTAGTTAGGTCAATCACAAGCTTAGCAATCTGGCAAGAGTGGACTTGTGTGCAGGCCAAATAGGTGAAATATATAGGTTAGTATAAGGCAAAACGTTAAGTAGGTAAGTATAGCAATAGAACTGTTGAGGCTAAGGAAATGAAGTCGAGTAGAACTGTCAAGTTATTAAGAGACAATAATTGGCTGTAAAAGTTTCAGCTATGAGCTTAGAGTGGAGGTAAAAATTCCCACAAGTAGGTTAAAAAAAAAAATGAAAATCCAGGCAGTGACAAACACCAAGTGTTCCATGTTTGCATTTCTGTCCCAGATGAGCGAGTGTTATCTGTGTTCAAAGTATAGGCTAATTCCCCTCCAGAAGGACAAAATGAATGCATTCAAAGAATGCCTCTCCACACTCTTAAGTTGTGAAGAAGAATGAAGTCAACCTAACGGAAAGAGAAGCACAACTTCAACTGGAATAAAAGGGACCTGAGGTAAAGGAGAGATGTAATCTTTGTCAGGATGTTGAAGAGTATTATTACATGGAGAGGAAAGGAAAGAGATAGAGGATTTGTACATTCTGAGCCTCAAATCAAAACTGTAGCTCTTTCAAAAGAGGAGAATGATGCCTGTCCTGCAAACAATAATACAGTAGAGCCACAAAAGTAATCAGGAGATCATCCAGTAAGTGTCAGATGAAAATTCAAAGAGCAGGAGTAGCTAGTGATACACTCCTTAGGGGGTAATAAGATGACTATTTGTAGACCTGATAACAAAATGAAAGATCTATTGTCTTCCTGAAAGGATATATCCAAGGCATAGCAAAAGCTTATCAAAATGGATGACGACAACTACCCACTACTCATAATTCACATGAGCCCAAATGTGAAGAAGCATATCACTAACAGATATGAAGCCTTGGGCAAGGAATCTTAAGGCATGATTCATGATGTTCAGTTGTTTTTCAGTCATGTCTGACTTGTCATGACCCCAACTGGGGTTTTCATGGCGAAGATACTGGAGTAGTTTGCCATTTCCTTCTTCAACTCATTTTTATAGATGATGAAACTGAGGCAAACAGGTTTAAGTGACTTGTCCAGGGTCACAAGCTAGTTGAATATCTAAGGTCAAATTTGAACTCAGAAAGAGGAATCTTCTTGACTCCGGGCCTGGCACTCTATCCTTTGCACCACCTAGCTGTACTGTTATAAGGAAACAGGTTTTATTTTCCTCACTCTTGCCTTTTGAAGTTAAGGGATGCTGAAGTGAAAAATTAATGTGGAAAAACATAAATACAGTTTAAAAAAGAATGATAGCTTCTTGGCCAAATGTGGAACATGCCTAACAAAGTCTAGAAAGATTTTCCTAGATATCTAGCAAATGTAACAGTCAAGAAAAATCTAAATTTAAAAGAACGGGGGAGGAAAAATATCAATGCATATGTGCCAAGTTACACAGAGAAGAAGAATAAGCTGAATAATAATTGTTGACACACAGAAGTTCACAGGAGAAAAAAAATCCAATAAAGGACCCTGCACTTAAACCCATGACTTTACATACCTACACACACAAAAGTTTAGGTAACAAACAGAAGGAACTCCAGTTTTTATTTAAAAAGGCAAACTTGACTGCAGGTATCACATTTGGGAGGATGAAACCCATGACTATACCATGGCTCCAGATAGCTATACTTTCCTCAAAACAAACAAAAGGAAAAGGGTAGCCTTTTATATTAAAAAGATATTCATGTGAGGAAATACACATATACATGTACATGTGTATATATTCATATACAAACACACAAAACACACAATCATGCTTTACTAGGCTACAAATATCAAAGTTAATTAACATCCCCTCAAACAAGCCAGCTGATGACACAAAAAGTGAAGAGTAGTTTCAGAGTACCAGAAGACAGCCATGATGGCATTTAAACACGACATAAAGAATTCAGAAATTTAATTCAGTTCGACAACCATTAAGAGTCTATGAGGTATCTGAAAAGTCTTAGTGCAGTTTTTGTCTTTAACAATCCCTGGAATCACCAAAAAAGGGACTCAAGTCCTACCACTGACACACCAGCTGTGTAATCATGGGCAAGATATTTAACTTCTCAATGCCACAGGTAAATCTCTAGTTTTCTAAGGGTCACTTGCTGTTCTGCATCAGAGGAAAGAGCTTCATACTGAGGAGTTTTCCATAGCAATGAAATCACAGGGTCTAGACCAGAACTCCTTCAGGAAACTTTTAAAAAGGGAAAAATGTAGGGAAAATTGTAAGATAGCTGACATAAATTATGTAAACTACAAAGAAAGAATTACCTAGGATGACAAAAGATGTAAACCCCACAAGTCCCTCCAGGAATTTACAACTGTTCAAATTTCAGAAATCAAAAAGGATTTTTCAATTTGCTTTTACGTTGAAGAAACTTGTTGCTACTTAAGCAACCTGTAATTTTCTCTTCATTCAACTTTTACTTTTTTCTGGTTAATTTCACAGACTTAATTATGTGAATTTTAAATATGTGTGTGTGTGTGTATACACACATATATACATACACATGCATATACATATATACATATATATGTATGTATATATATATTAAAATGTATGTATGAATGTATACTAGTAAAAAGACCTTAAAAAAAAAACAAATCTCAAAATATTGTTTGGGCCTCCAGGGTATGAAACCCTTACCTGCATTGGGACAGGATCCTTAAGGTAGTAGCCTTCAACAATCTGTTCCTTCCGATAATGTTCAATGATGTCACCAATGCTATGAACATAAAAATTATAAAACTGACAATTTGTATAATGTTCAAAAAAGTGTTAAAATAAATTAATCTTAACTATCACATGCCAGTTAGTGGAGTTATATCATGTTAGCAAGTTTTCCACAGCGTACAACTCAGAAAACATTAATGAAATTTTTCTTCATAATAATACTGGATTTAAATAAAAACTCTTCATCAAGTTATTACCTAAATCAAGATTCCTTTGGTCAATAACAATACTACCAAAATTTTGAAATAAAGAAGTTGCTATTAGCTGAGATTGTGAAATGGCGGATAATAGATTAGAAGCATTTAATTTTTATTAAATTTCTTCTATAAGACTGGAATGAAAGAACTGATAGATGCACTCCATTTACCTAGCAATCAATAAGTTATGTTAAATTAATTATTCTCATCACCAAAACTCCTTTATAGTGTTTCTCTAATTACCAGATGCATTTAGGCTATAATTTCATTCTGAAGGACCTATGTCTGACAGGTAAAAATAAACCCAAAGGAAAATTTGACGTCTCTTTCATAAATGTCACTACTATACTCCCAGTAGAGCAAAATAAATAAATATATAAGAAAGGACCATAATTTTATTCGAAAATACAAATACAAATTACAAATAATTCAGTATTTCAAGAAAAAGATATGAATAAAAACTGAAATTAAATGATAGCAATACCTAAAATAAAGTTTACAATTTATTTCCCATACTTAGTTTCTACTTAACGATAAATAATATATAGCAAAGTAAGTTAGGTTTCTCCATAATCTAATAGCTGACATTTATACGTTGTGTTTAAGGCTTACAAAGTACTTTTTCCAGAACAATTTGGTGCCTTAGGCAGCACACTATTGTCCCTATTTTACAAATTAAGAAAGGGAAGGTCAGAATCTAGATTTGCTAAGTCCAATGCTTTTTTCACTATGCTATGCTATCCTTAAGACTAATCTGAAATTCCAAGATTTCCTTATTTCATTAAGGAGAAAAAATTCAGAGACAGCAAGGAAAATATTTCTTAATACTGAAGGTTTTATTTTTCTCTGTCATTTGATTACTCCTCTACTCTTAATAAAAGAGTAATCAAAAGATGAAAAAATTTAATTTCACTAGAAAATGCAAAATGTACAAAATTAATCAGCACAAAGTAAAAACAGATGACTTGAAGAGGTCACATGAAAAAGATGAATAGATGAACTGAATTCTAAATGTTATTTAATACAAGAAAAAAGAAAGAGTGGTAATAAATATCACAAAGAAGACATTCTCTAACTGATCTCTTCTAAATTTACAAAGAGGAAAGTCTATCTGATCCCCATGGGCTCTGTGTCTGTGACATTTTTCTAAGGAAAAAATTCTTGAAAGTATATTTAATTTTTAAAATGTTTATCATCTCATATTTTAAAATGAGTGTTTGATGATCATTTAATTATGTCAATTCAAAAATAAAGTTCTATGAATCTTGGTCAGAAATCACATCTCTTTTATTGTAAAAATCTACAATGACTTTGGTCATTTGATAAATATGTGACTGGCCATTCCTACTGTTCCCTAAATTCAGGCTACAAAGCTATTCAGAACATCATAAAAGGTACTAGTTAAATAAGGTGCATAATGATTTGGGGATGTAGATTCAGTTACTACCTCTCTTCACCTAAAGAGCAACAAGGATGGTTTTACTTTGACTTTAACAGAAAAGATAAAGTTATAGTTGTGATAGATAGACTCCTAAAGCATACGTAACTCATAAAAAAATACAAAACTGACAGCATAAACTTCCTAACAGATTATCTGCTTCTGCTAAAAATGTTAAGAAATCATATATTTTCCAAAAAGAATGCCATCTACATATTCAAGTCAAATAACATTTGGATTTCTTAAAAAAATAAAAACCCTGAAATGTTCAAAATCTCTTAAAAATTCATTTTAGTTTTAGAAATGCAACATTTGTATTATAATAAAGTCTGAAAAATAAAAATTAGGGATGTAGCTAAAGCAACTAATTAGTATACTTTTAAAGAAATTATTTCACATTGCCTGCTTACTCAATAAACTATATGCAAATGACAAATACAGAAGAAATTTACACCAAATTCTTTTACCTTACTGTTCAATAGTACCCTTACTACCACAAAAACTGCTTCTAGTATTCAGGAAAAAAATTCTATCTTTGTAAAGCTTTGATACTTTAGATTAGATAGAAGGTAAGTGGTTCAATAAACAATACATTTCAAACAAGTAGATACTTAGATCATCTGATCTTCAACAACATTCACCAAAGCAGACCTTTGTCAATCCAGTTAAGCTTAGTTTTCAAATGTTAGCTTGTTTTCCAGATCACTAGAAGACACGACCATGTGAAAAATTAATTTACTTTCATGAAGTAAAATCAAACTGTACCTAGACTGATTTTCAGTGAGGGTATCTAGAACCAGAATGTAATGTTGAAGTTACTCAAAAGGAGCTTATGTGTGAGGTATATAGGGGAATCCAACTGTCTAGTCTCATGCCTTCCACTTGATGTCTTAATATTATCAGGTAAATGTATGTCAATTAGGAGAACTTGATTATTTTTTCTGATAAACCAGATGCTAGATTTCTACTCACTCAGAAGTCAAGCTGAAAGTTAGAGAAATTCTAATTGGAATGAAATAAAATGCCTTACGTTAAAAGAATAAAGTATAGCAAAATCTTTCAAGAACAGATTCTGTCTTCCAAAAGAGGAGAACAATGTCACTCTCTAAATATCAAATATAGGAAATTTTACTCATTCACTTAACTTAGCAAATAAAATGGAAGATGTTTTCCTTTTTTTTCAAAAATGCTGGTTCTCTGTTAGGTTTTCTTGTACTAATTTTTATTTTTCTAAATCAACCTAGTAGCTAACTGTTTCACCTTGAGTTTTTGCTCTAAGCAAAGGACTCATTGTTAGAAATTTGATTTGCAATTTCCTTGCAGTCTAGACATCCAAGCTAAAAGTCAGGACTTAACAAATTAGCAATCCCAAAAGGAATTATCTAATTATATTTTTCAACCCTTCTTTTCTTTTCTTTTCTTTTTTTTTTTTGGCATCTGAGGCCATTTTAACCAACTTTTCCCGAAAGGAAAAAAAAATTAATTTTATTGCTTAAAAAAAAAAAAAAGAATAGTATGCATGGTTACCTAAAGCTCATTCTATTTTATCATTCCATCCTTTAAAAAAAAACGTAAGATACAAGTGTAATGAAAAGGTTACTATAGATTAACCTTCAGATTACTACAAATTAAATTCAACACCATCTGGGGTGTTTCTGAACAATATTTGAGCATGTTATAGATGTCAATTAATATTTAAAGGCAATGTGACTTTAAAGATTGGGAAAAGATATTTTTAAAAATCTCAGAGTCCAAATACAAAGACAATAAAAATTTACTCCAGGCTGCCAAAGGCAGATAAAACCTCACACTTCTTATAACTCACCTGTTATAGTATCGGCCTCCCATCATAAACTGATTGTTGGGTGTAGGACATATTTTAAAACGCTGAATATTTTCACTAGTCCGAAAATAAAGTGAATAGTCACCAGGAGTATTATCAGATGGCCTCACAAGGAAACTGCAAACCTGACCTACTGTGAAAATACAATAAAGTACCAATTATTTTTATAACCTCAGTCATCCTAAAACCTTTCATAAAGTGGCTGCACTTTATATGCACAAGTGGTAAAATATACAGAGCGTTGAGAGTGTGAGTGTGAGTATGAGAAAGAGAGAGTGTGTGTGTGTGTGTGTGTGTGTGTGTGTGTGTGTGTGTGCGTGTGTGTGTTTTCTTTTCCTAAGAATTTTCTAAGCAACTTTTTAACTGTTTTTCCCCTGGACATTTTCTGACTCCCCAATCCAATTCTCCTTCTTGTGACATGCCACCATTCCTACCTCTGTACTGAAGTATCACTGAAGTATATTAAAGCACTCTGCTTCATGACCTTACATTTCTATAAATGCCTCATTTATAATAAGGTAATCATTCAAAAAAATTCCACTGAACTTTTAAGACTAAAAAAAGTTAAATTCATATTATAATTGGCTCATAATTAACTCATCATTTTATGTATATTTCTAAAGGAGATGCTTTTGCCAATTAGATTAATTAAATTTATGTGTTTGGTGATGAACAAAGGGATGAATATGCAAATTCATCAAATATGTTTCAATAATTAGAATGTCTCAGAAAAGTTAAAACTGCAAATAAGTCCCAATTATTTAAGCTACTTTAATTGTAATTAGTTCCTGCGATGTCTCAGAACATGGTGGTAAAAAGTTTTAAACATATACACACACATATTTATACACAAACATGTTATTTTTGAAATGAAAAGTGCAGAACTTTAAACAAAAACAAACAAAAAACCCTTTAAAATGTCAATGAACTCTTCTCCTTACCTAACCTTTAGTTTCATTCCCCAAAAATCAAGGTTTTTAAATAAAGAGCAATTCCCCAGTCCTAGTGAATTTATCAGATAATAATTCATATCTGCATAGTGCTTTAAGGTTTGCAAAGCATTTTCTTCATACAAGAACTTTTGAATAAAGGTACTTCAAATTATCATCTTCATTTTATAAGGAACTAGACTGACAGATTATCCAACTTGCCAGTTGACTACTCAGGGGATAGCATCTAATACATCACACAGATCCCAACTGTTATCAATTACCAAGTAACAAATAATTATGTATAAATGAAACACTAATAAACAAAACATCTGAAAGACATGAAAATAAGCCAATTTATAGGTTTTTTAAGTATACATTAACAGTCAGAAAATATATACCTGTCATCAATAAAGCATAAGCTTCTTGTTTGGAAATCTTCCCATGGAACCATCTTAAAAATAAAATAAAGAGAAAATTCAAGAGTATATCTTTGTTGCTTTAATATGGATGGATAAAGGTTAAAAATTAATTTACTAAGTCATATTCAAAGAAAACACAATGGATTGGGTGAAAAGTCAACTTACAGAAGAAGCCGCCTAGTAGAAACTCTATTTGACCCATAATCTCTTCTACAATATCCCCAACAGAAGTAGCTGGCCAGCCTCAATTCAAACAACCCCCATCCCTAGTCTCCACCCCCTACTCCCTACTCCACAGGCCTCCTAAAAAAGAACTCACCATATCTATTCCACTTTTGAAGTTCAAAAGTTTTATTTAAAACAAGCCAAAATCTGCTTCTCTGTAACTTCAACTTACTCCAGTTCACTCTAACCTTGGTTTGTTTCCACCATCTACCTCCTTTACTCCTACTCAAATGTTATTGTTTGTAGAAATAATGAAACCATGCAGACCGGGTCCACTAAAAATTGAGGTTTAGAACCTTAGAATCATCACTGACTACTTTAAATATGATTTACTGTAATGCACTTATATGCTCCTACTACGTGCAACACATTATGCTAGTCACAGGGAAAACACAGACAAAAATGAAAAACATCTGTCCTCAAAGGGGTACAATATATAAATAGATCAACAGGGGCAGGGGAGAGGGGGTTGGAAGACAACTTAGGACAGGAGAAAAGAATATTAACAACTAGGGGCGTCAGAAAAGGTATAGGAAGTAGCATCTAACATAAACCTTTAAAGAAGCTAAGGACTCAAAAGCAAAGGTGAGGAAAGAGTGTTCTAAGCATTGGGGGAAAGCCTGTACAAAAGCACAGAAGCAGGTGATGGAATTCCAAGTTCATAAACAGTAAGTATGCAAATTAACTGCAGGTGTTACACAGAGTATATGAAGAAGAGTAATGTGAACTAACAGGTAGGCCAGAGTCAGAATGTGAAGAGATTAAACTGACAAGTTAAGGAATTTTTGCTTCCTGCCAGAAGCAATAAGGAGATGTTTTGTTTTACATCCTTCCCTTTTTAATCATTGAACCTTCTTGATTGGGGGAGTGACATCATAGGACCTATGCTTTATGAACATGATGGCAGCTGTGTGGAAGATGAGGAAATTTTTATCAAGACCAACAAAGAAGTTATTGCAACAAAGTGAGAAATGGTGAGGGCCTGACAGAAGGTAGTATGCGATGCTATAAAGGCTGACTCAAGATTTGGCAATTGGTTTATATTCAAGAGCAAAACTGAGAAGAATTAATAAGGAAAGAAATCAATGGTAATGCTGAGGTTCTCAACCTGGGTGGCCAGAAGGGTAATGATGATCTTGAGAAATGGGTAAGTTTGCTATAGGAACAAACTTGGGGTAGAAAGAACGTGCAACAATTAATTCTGTTTTAAACATGCCGTGTTGGAAAGACCTATGGCGCATCTGCAGGCAAGGGTGTTGTGAGACTAATGCTCAGGAGACAGATTAGGGCTAGATTCATAAACGTAGGAATCAGTTACAAAGAGAATAATAGAACACAAGGGAGTAGATCCAGAGAAGATGACCCAAGAAAGAATTTTGGCAGACATCCAGCTTAGTTGGTGAGATACAGATGATGATGAAACAATGAAGACTAAGGAAACAGTCAGAAAGATGAACCAGGACTGATTGGTGTTATGTAAGCAAAGACAGAATCCAGGAAAAAGGGTTGATGAGTGTCAAAAGCTACAAAGAGGTCAAACTTAGAAAAAGCCACTGGACTAATGTCACTAAGACAATGCTAGCAACTTCCCAGAAGCAATTTCAGTTGAGTGTTAAGGTCTAGAAATCGGGCTCAAAAAGTACCAAAAAAATGAAGTGAAATAAAGGCAAACAGAGATGGAATAGATGTATACTATGGCAATGAAGAGAGAGAGGAACAGCATACCACTGCCCAGCAGCAATAGACTTCAGAGCATTATGTTGGGGATGGGCGAATGACTTTGAATCCAGTTTCTGATTATAACTAAGGCACCAACCTTTCAAGTAAACTGCCAAGCAAAGGTCTCTGTTATAAGGATTGTGTACCTGCTGCTTGTAGTTCTGTTCTGTGGGGCCAAATATAACAGAAATCTAATTCTTTTTAGCATGCCCTTGAAGATATCTATCAGGTCCCCTATAAGTCTTCTCTTCTGCTAAATAAACCATTATTTTCTACTCTCCAATATTTTGCCCCCTATTTCTTTCTCTGATCACCACCTTGTCAATACTTACCTTTTTTTTTTTAATTATTTTTAGGCAATTGGGGTTAAGCGACTTGCCCAGGGTCACACAGCTAGTAAGTGTCCAGTGTTTGGTATGTGGCCAGATTTGAACTCAGGTCCTCCAGACTTCAGGGCCCCCACCTTGTCAATTTTTAACCTTGATTTGTTCTCATCATGCACCTCCTTTACTCCCATTCATATATTACTGCTTATGTCAAATAATGGAACTGTGCAGACTGGATGTACTCCAAATTGAAGTTTACAATCTTCAGTGACTCCTTAATAATTTTTCTCAGTTTTACACCAACTATACAATCAAGTACCACATCTTACTGATTCAACCTTTACAACATCTTTTGCATACATCTTCTCTCCACTCATGGCTACCTTACTTTAGGCCCTCATTATTTCTCACTTGGATTATTGCAGTAGCCCCCTTATTGGTCTTATTTTATTTTCTCCTAAATCTCAAATAATCTCAAGTGGGTCCTCATTGCAAGCAAAGCAATCCTTTTATTCCTCCCCAAACAATTCTCTACCTCCACTCAGAGAGAGCAACTACTCTTCTCTTATTAAGCCTCTTATGGTGTCTTCCTCCCATCCTCTAAGCTCAGTATATCACATCATACTTCACTCAAAAGAACTGAAGTCATTCACCAAGAGTTCTTTTCAACCCTTCTCCTCTCACATCTCTCTAAAATCATCCTATCATCCTCCACTATATCTTCCTTTCCTTAAAGTTGTGATGAAGAAGCAGTCCTTCTTGCAAAGACCAGCCCTTCTATATGAGTCCAATTCCACCCTCTCCAATCTTCTCCAGTAAACTGCTCATATGAGCATCCCTACCTCTCTTGTCTTCAATATCCTTCCTAGCTACTTACAAATGCACTCATCTCTGCCATCTATAAAATTCCCTCACTACTTTCTTCTCTTCCCCATGAGACTTCATGCTGAATTTTTTTCTCACCTTTTCAACTAACCTCAATAAAAAAGTCAATTACTCTTGGTTTCTCTACTTCCTCTCCTTTCAATCTGACTTCTTCCATTAACATTCAACTGAAATCACTTTTTCCTAAAGAATAGGCCTGACCATTTCATATTCCCTATTCAGCAAAATCCAGTGGTTCCTTAATAGTTCTAGGGGCAAACAAAAACCCCACCATTTGGCATTTAAAGTTTAGTCTCTTTCTATATTTCCAGCCTTCATGTATATGTATACATATGTGTATGTGTATGCATATATTATGTGTGCGCGGCGCATGTGTGTGTGTGTGTGTGGTGTGTGTGTGTGTGTGTGTGTGTGTGTCTACTCCACAGTCCTCTTACCTAAACAGCCATACTGGCCTACCTTTGGTTACTTATACATGGTACTCAATGATCTGTTTCTGTTCCTTTGTCCTGGCTGTCATCCACATCTGGAATACTCTCCAGCCTCCCTCCTTCACTCCACTTCTTAGAAACTCTGACATTCTTCAAGACTCAGCTCAAACTGTACCTTGTGCAGGTGGCCTTGTAGGTCATCCTGCTAGTTCTTTTGCCTACCCTAAGGGCATTTTATTCCAACTCTGCACATGTCTTATAAATACCACGTACGCTTCCTGAAAGCAGAAACTTGCTTTTTTTTTCTTTTCATCACTAACATTTAGCATAATGCCTGGAACACCGCAATAAGCCAATTGACTAATTCAACATATACTCACAGAGCATTCCCCCCCAGGCATCTCATTAATAAGGTCATGCTTCCATTTGTCTATTGTTCCTTCCTAAATTTTTGTGCCCAGAACTGAATACCAACAAGTACTCCAGATACGATAGGGAAGAGCATAGTATGCCTATCATCTCCCTCATTTGGAAAACTGTCTATATTTTTTCAGCTTAAGATAATAGCTTCAGGGGATGTCATGTCATCCAACTGTCTCTTGTTGGTACAACAGGTTAAAGATTTGAAATCTCTGAAGAAATCAGAGCAACAGATTTTAGAATACCAAATGGAGATTTCAACTAAAATGACAGAGAAGGCAGAATGTAGAAAAAAGCAAGAACTAAAAAGAAATCAATGCAGAAACAGGAAAATTAAAGAAATGAGAGATCTACACAAATAGGATCAAGGTGACAAGGTAAGAGAAAAAAGAATTAAGGCATATCTTAGTGTACATCAACTCTGAGAGATCAAAATAAACAGATTAAGATGACACTAAAAAAGAAATTTTAGAAAATGGAGATTCTATGCAGGACAAGGAAGGAAGCTACAATTAAAGGATGACTGAATTTAGAAGAAACATAGGTAAATAATTAAATAGTAGTATAATGAAAACAATTAAAGAGATGTGTCCCTGACACAACAATCACACTACCAAGAAACAAAGTATATGACTCCTAGAACACAAAATAATAGAGGGTTCTTTAACCAGGAAAACTTTTAAGATGCTGATATTACTTTATAAATGCACACCTTTTCGATGCTAGATAATTCTACCCCTCTTTTTTTTTCTTGTTTTTACAACAAGGTTTCGAAGTAGCCAGCCCATAACACTGAGAGGATAATATTATCAAACTCTAGGTTTAGATTAGGTCTAGTTACATTTGTACTGGCATCACGAATAAATTATTTAAAAATTCGAGAATTGCTTGAACAAATCTTTGGCAGCAGCTATCAAAGGCATATGGAAAAAGGTGAAGTGACCACAGTGACACAGGCTGTATTAAACATGGTATTTGTAAAAGGTGAAAAGAGAAAATACTAGGAACTGAGAAGTCACTAACATTACTAAATGTGTGTTCATGAATCCTGGGGCAAAAAGTTGAAGAGGGGGACAGCTAGATGGCGCAATGGATAGAGCTCTGGCCTTGGAGTCAGAAGGACCCGGGTTCAAATTCAACCGCAGACATTTGACACTTATTAGTTGTGTGACCCTGGGCAAGTCGCTTAACCCTGATTGCTTCACCAAAAAAGCAAAAATAAAAAAAGTTGATGAGAATAGTAAACAAGTAACAGAAGTAAAGTATGAGATAACTCACTGCTTTTTAAAAGAAATCACTAAAAATAACAAAAGGTAGGGAGAAAGAACATTTTTTAAGGTTTTTCCTTCAAGCCCACAGAAGAGTAGTGCATATGGCAGACTGCTCAATTTTTCCCTATTTTCCCGTGTATGAAATTTATTTTGGATTCACTTCTAATGAATCCAAATTATCAGTCACTTCAGCAACCCTCTTCACAACCCTTAAATCCTTGGACACACATGGCTCTCTGATATTCCAACCCTCTAATTCTGGGTAAACTGCCCTATCTGCCTCCTTCACTCTTACTTCCATGCTACCAAACCCTAGAAAAAAATCATGGTGACATGCTTACTGAGTCAATTTTATTTTTTCTAGTAACAACCAAATTTTCATCAATGTCTTATAATCTCTTTATTCCTCTATTACATCTTCCACATAACTATCACAAATCTCTTCTCAAGCCCTAACATTATACCATCACCTCCTCATTCTTAGCAACAACAATAAAAAAGTAAGCATCCCTTCTTTCCAAGGATAAACATTCTACAGATGCTACCATCACCTTTGTGAATTGTGCTCCATCAATTAAATTTTGTCCCTTTATAAATAAGGTTTGTTTCCCCAACTCCCAAGCACACTGAGCATTCCTATCCTAAAAAGAACAAAACCATAGAAATAAAGAGTAGCAGTTCAACTTGGACATGAAAAATCCTTTCTAAAACATATACAACAAAGTGATCGTTCAGACTCTGTTTTAAGACTTCTGAGTAAGGGAGAACTCAAATGTCCTTTGAGTAAGCCCATTCCACTTTCAGTGGACTCTATTTATCAGAAATGTTTTCCTTATATCAAGCCTAAATTTGACTATGAAACTTCCACTCCCCACTCCTCCAGGATCCAGAACTTAACACAACATTCTAGATGTGAAAGACTAAAAGTGAAGCAGTATAACCTCACTCATTTTGAACAAGACATTTCTCAACACAATCTAAAATCACACTTGATTTTTTGGGGTTGATGGGGGTGGTAAGGGACCTGCTAATAAGAGAAAGAAGCAGCAACACTCTCACTATCCACCATACTTCTTTTCCCGTAACTAAAAGACTTTCCCTGTAACAAATCTCTCAACCAATTTCAACAACCAATTGACAGTGGCTTAGCAATCAAATTTCCTGATTTTTAGTACCATGGAATACATTCTGTACATCTGTACCAAGCCACTAAAACATAATCAAAGGCAATAAGTATTACCTTACAATCTCCACATTTATCTTGTATCAATTTCCTATCAATCATTTTTTGAACATCATTCCCCTCAGTAAACAAAGCAGAAGAAATGTGTTTAACAGCCTCTTTCTTTTGTCTATTATCTTGCCGTTTTTCTTTCCAAGTAGTAGTCCTTTAATCAGTTTGAGTATCTTCTTTTAGCTAATGTAGCTTAAATTTTTTTTAACCAATATAGCTTTTAAAAAACAAAAACAAACAAACAGAAAGTACTTTTGCTGTCCTTACCACTGGGCCTGAGTTCACGGGATCTTACCTACCTTTTTCTCTGAACCCTATTACTCTGCCTTCCAAGAGTTCTGTCCATATTTCAGGCTATGCAGAGCTTTCCTCTCAAAGATTCTAGTGCAAAGAGATCACTTCTCTTTCAAGGTTCTCATCTTTTGTTTTTCATCAACAACTTCCTTTTTGAAGAGAATCAAATCTAAAACAACAGACTATCTTGTTGGTACCACTATCCTCTGAAAGATGAAAATATCTTTTAAAGGATGAAGTTATTAAGACAAATCAAGACATTATTCACTGTACAGAGGAGGGCTACAGAACAGGATCACATAAATGAAATCTGTTATTACTATTAGATCATGCTACGCTTATGAGCTATTCTCCAAATTTCTTATCCGTGTCCTTTTCTGTCCAAGTGGTTTGTAGTAGAGTCCACTGACAATATAACATCTGTTTCTCCCTATTCCCTTGCCCTTCACATATCAATGATACCTATCAGACTAATTTACCTCCTTGTATTAAGAGCCCTGATTTACCTTTCTTTTAACCCAGACTTTGTACAGTTGCGTGTAAACACTTGGGACATACACTTTCTATTGCTTATTCTCGGATTCTTTTGCTCTCTCCTATACTGTAGGAAGAATGTGAGAATAGCTATTCTCATAGAGAACTACTGCTGTCTATGGTACCTAGTTTGGCAGACATACTTAAGAAATTTTCTCCTCCCCTTTGTGCTGCATGCCCATCCCTTACCAAAAGACCATTATTTTCTATTTCAAGTTATGGTCCAGAAATCCAAGTCTCTTTAAAATCTATTTTTAATTTCTATTTTCTGCAAATGTGTCTATCCTTTATTTAGTGAGGATTTTCCTAACCATAGTTGTGAAATATATCACCACTTATTCTCTTCCAAATTTTTATATGATAGCATCTTTTATTTTAAGAAGGTCTTTCTTAAATAAGAATCTTATCTAAGTTTAACTAGCTTCCTCTTTTCTTGTCTTCAATCAGCAGCAGAGGAGGAAATGCTTCAGTCATCAGTTTTTGGTACACTCATTTGTGCCCAAGTGAATCTCCAGAAGTTAGTAATATTACTAGTCACTTTTTCCTTTCTCAATGCTCCCACACACCAAAATTATATAAATAATAATATGTACTAAATGAGTCCATTTCACCACCCACTAGCAACTAACCCTCAAGGAAATCTGACTTTCTTATCTAGCATTCCACCAAAAAGTGTTTTCAAGGTGAATAACTATTTCCTAACAGCCAAGAATTCTTATCCTCCTTGCCTTCTCTAAATGTGACACGGAAGAAAATTCACCTACTCCTTCCTAATGCTCTCTTTTTTGTTGGTTTTCCTGACACTAACCCTACAATTCACCTCAAACTCCTCCAACAGAACGGCACAAATAATAACAGAAGGATTATTGTGAAGTAAATAAGAAAAGCTTCAAAGAACAATCATCTATAGTAGTCATTTAAAAGTTAGGAGTTGAATAAACAAAGAAGAGATGATCAGGTATATTTTGCAAAGGAACAATGGCTTAAGCAAACATACAGACCGCAAGGAATATGTGTGCTGTATCCAAGAACAAGGAGTAGAAAAATTTGCCTAGACTACAGAGATCACATAAAGAGTAAAGACTAACTTTTTAAGGTTTAACAGACAGGACTAGACCATGGATGTTCTTGAACAGCAAGCCAAAAGGGTTATTTATACTTTACCCTGTAGACAGAGAAATGTTTCACATGAACTTGCTAAAAGTATCTCTAGATAAGGTGATGCAAATATTGATCAACATAATGAATAACAGCCAAAATACAGCTCATATTATCACCACAGAAAGGGAAATCTAGGCAGGTTTAAGGCAGAATTACTTAACAGTTCATTGCTTTCATGTTCCAAATATAAGAATGTATAACAGAAAAACAGTGGAGAGATCAAACTTTGAATTACATCTGCTTATGCCAAAAATTTTATGGAATGAGTGTGATCCACTGAAACAAAATGAGGTGCTGAAAAGGAAAGGCATGACCTACAAAAATAATCTGGTAATGAGGATTGCAGAAAGGAAAAAGGCAGAGAGGATCTATAAAAGAAAAAATTATTGCATATTTCATAACTAAAATAGATGAATCTGTGCCGTCTACCTCTCCTCCACACACACACACCTTCACCCCCAGTGTGGGAGGACATTGAAAAAATTTTTAAGAAATGAAGAAAAGTATTTGGTCAAGAAAAAAAAATGTGAACATTTTCCCACAGATAACAAGCTACTGAAAATAAAATCAAGTTTCAGAGAACAAGACTATTATTTGAGAGAACATTTTTGAAAATAGTTTTAAGAAAAATCTTGTTAAAAGGAAAAATGGCATATAAAAACTTACAAGAAAATAAATATTGGTATATTTTACAACTATGGCTAGGGGGGAAATTCTTAATCCAACAAGAGATATAAGCAATTGGAAAATTCAAAAGATAAAATAATTTCACTGTATAAGATTAAAAAGGCTATCACATGAACAAAATCAATGCAACTAAGATAAGAAAAACTCCTGAACAGATTAAAAAAAATTAGTTCATCAAATATCTCTGATAAATGGTCTGATATCCAAAATAACTGAGGAATTAACACAAATATATAAGACCAAGAACCACCTCCAAATATACAAGTGGTCAAAATATATAAACAAGCATTTCTCAAAAGAACTTAACTACTAAGAACCAACTACATGAAAAATTGTTCCAAATCAGTAAGAGATATGCAAATTAAAACAATTCAGGTTTCATCACATACCCAATAAAACTAATAAAAAGTGAAACACACAAGAAAGGGTTGTGGGAAGTAAGGTACATTAGGTTATTGTCAGTGGAAGTGTAAACTGATCTAACCATATTAAAAAGCAGTTTGGAACTATGCTAAAAAAAAAAAAAGTAAAAATGTCCTATCTTTTGACCCAAATAACCCAGTACGGGTCTACTCGAAGTAGATCAAAACCAGCAAGTTACAAATACCCAAATATTTACATTATTGCTTTTTGTGATAGGAAAAAATTGAATTCAAAAAAGGTACACATCAACTGGGAAATGGTTTAACTTTGGCACATGAATACAATAGAATATTACTGTACTATTAAGAAACATTAAATAAGAAGAAACATGAAATCATATTTGTAAAGTACTCAGCAGTCCCTGGAACATAGTATGCACTTAATAAATGCTTGTTCCTTTCCCTCCCTTAAATGAACTGATGCAAAGTGAAATAAATATAAGGTAGAAAACAATATACATGGTGACTACAATAACATAAATAAATAAATAAATGAATGAATGAATGAATGAATGAATGAATGATGAATGAATGAATGAATAACTGAGCACTATGATAAAAAATGACCAAACTTCCACTAAGAAGAGGTGAGAAAACACACCTCCCCTTTCATTCACTGCAGTAGTAGGAAACCAAGGGTGTGGAATACTGCATATGTTATCAGACATAGTCAATACTTTGATTGGTTTTGCTGAAATAGTTTTCCCCCATTATTAGAAGGGAAGGGTTGATGGGAAGGCAATGGGAGAAGGATACATTCAGAAATGTATTTAATATAAAAACATAATAATGACATTTGCACTAATGTTTTTTTTTTTAAATAAAGAATAAAACATAGAGGAAATATTCTCTGGAACAGCAGAAAAGTTAAAAGACACCTACAAAAGAGCCTACAAGAGGAGGCAAAGCACAAAACATTATTGTTTTTCTGTATTTTTAAGTAGGAAGAAAAAATTTTAAAAGAAAGAAGATTTAAGGAAGTTTGAAGTACTTACAAGAAAATGATTTGTGATAAATTTATTGTAAGTGGAAAATTGGTTTGCTCAGTGGTTTAAAATATCTAAGTATATATAATATCGTTTTATGATTTTAAAAAACATCAGTCTCCAAGAGATATTCTAAAACAAACTGTTTATCTTAAGCACAACAGATATTCACTTCCCTGAATCAAATACCTTTCAAGATCCCTTTCAGCAATAAGATTTCCCCTACATCCTTAATTATAGTATTAATTTATATTCTCTACTAATAAAAAGATAAAATTTAGCTTAGTCAACATTCAAATTATTATGAATTTTAAACTGGAGCAGTCTTATGCTTTGGTGACTTCGAAAAATAAAATGTTAACATTAACTTACATTTTGCCCTCGTGTGGATCTTCTTCACGACCCTGATTAAAAAGGGTGACATTAGTATTTTACATCTTATATAATCTATTTTGTAGTCTTACTGAAATCAGATATTCATATTAAAATAAACCACACTTTTTATCAGTTTATGTATATCAGCATAATGTGACACTTTCTTTCTAGAAAATTTTTGCATTTATTCTCAGCAATACAATACCCAACAACTCTGAAGGACTTATGATGACAAGTGCTACACATCCCCAGGGAAAGAACTAATGGAGTCTGAATACAGATCAAAGCATATTTTTTTAAATTTATCTTTCTTGGGGTTTTTCTAGGGGGGTAAGGGAGTCGTCTATGTTTTCTTTTACAACATGACTAATATGGACATATGTTTTGCATAACTATACATGCACCTACTATCAAACTGCTTGCCGTCTTCAAGGAGGGGGTGTGAGGAAGGAGGGAGAGAATTTGGAACTCAAAATTTTAAAAACGAATGTTAAAAATTGTTTTTATATATAACTGGGGAAAAACAAAATTAACTAAATAAAAATAGAAAAGAAAGTTTTAGCATTTCTCTTCTATGAATGAGAGTTAGCTGGCATGCATTAACACTGTAAATGAAACAAATTCTAATTACATAAACAGTGCTGTTTGCTCTATATAAGCAATTATTTCATAAGACCTTACCCTCTTTCAATTTTTCTACTCACTAAGGTAACAAAAGTATAAAGAAAAAACTCACATTACAAGGGTTAACAAAGGGTGGTGTGTGTGTGTGTGTATGTGTGTGTGTGTGTTTTCTCTTTTAAACGAAGACAGTACGCAACAAGTTGCAACACATTTTAAAATTCCTGTTGCCAGATAGGAGAGACAGAACTTATTCAGAAAATTTAGCAAATGACTTTCAACCTTTAGAACTCTTTTTGTTACAAAAAATAGGTAATTCAAAGTCATGTATATTAACCATTTTATAGTGAAGAGAGAGGTTCAAATCTCTGCTAGCAGCCCCAAGATGTTTTCATTCTAAGGACTCAGAAGTAAAACAAAAAGGTTGCACCTCATCACCAGGTAGCCACTTCACCAGGTGGACAATTAGGTAAAAAAAAAAATGTCTCAGGGGCAGCTAGGTGGCACAGTGGATAAGAGCACTGGCCCTGAAGTCAGGAGAATCTGAGCTCAAATCCAGCCTCAGACCAAACACTTGACACTTACTAGCTGTGTGACCCTGGGCAAGTCACTTAACCCCAATTGCTTAAAAAAAAAGTCTTGTTTGATCTCATTTTTTGTTTCTGTTTTTTTTTGGCTAGGCAATGTGTTATGTGTCTGAGACCAGATTTGAACTCAGGTCCTCCTGAATCCAGGGCCGGTGCTCTATCCACTGCGCCACCTAGCTGCCCCTTGATCTCATTTTTTGGAGCTGTCATCAGAAGGCAAGATATAGCATACAACCTGATTCAAGGTACAGTCTGGGAAGTTTCATATTTCTGGGCTGAGAAAGGTCCCTTAGTGTCATTCTATCATTATTGGAAGTTATTGGGAAAGGATGTATTTATTTTGAAAATTTATTATGATTAATATATTTTAGTAATTTAATGTATTTTAGTAATAAAACAATTTTTTCCCATTACATGCACATGTAGAATTTTGGAGCTAGGAAAAAACTTAAGATGACCTCACCTGACCTATACATAGGGAAGCCCAAAGAAGTAAAGTGACTTTAATTCTCACTGAGAATTGAGAGTTACACAATTAATAGCATAGGTGAGACTTAGATTCAGATACTCTTTCCATTATATTCATACATTTACAAATATAAATATAAAATGATAATTTGCACTACAATAATAAGATATTTCCCATGTTTATAACTGTCACATAAGCAAAACTGTGATGTGCCATGTAGTATGCAAATGAAGGAGAAATTTAAAATAGTAAAATGTTAATAATTAGGAAACAGAAAAACATGTAAAACACTAAGGACAGGAATCTGAAGCTGAAACACTGAGATATACAACCATTTCAAAGTTATGAGGTAAATCTGAGGTAGTGTTTCAATATGCAGTTGTCCGACGTGTGTGTGTGTGTGTGTGTGTGTGTGTGTGTGTGTGTGTGTGTGTGTGTGTGTGTGTACACATATATACACACACATACACATATAATATACAATGATGTTAGTCTTTAGATTCAAAGTATGAGTTTCAAAAATGCACAGAAGTTATTCGGAAAGGATGTATTTATTTTGAAAACTTATTATGATTAATGTATTTTATTTGTATATGTATTCTATTATTTGATTCCTTAAGCAACATACTTTAATAGTCTAAAATCATAACCTTCGTTACATATGAATATTACTAAAAAAAAATTCTGCACCCTCTAGTAAAACAGCCTATAAATAGAAACCAAACTTCTTCATCAAATACTTTTCAATCACAGCTAAAGTCCCTTAAGCATTTTTAGTTTCTCAACGCTTTTAAAGAACTACATGCAACTCTTTATAAATTAAAAGAAAACCACTTACCACTTCTTCTACTAGATCTTCAACAATAAGGCCTTGCTCATCTGTTCTTAGATTTGTAACCCACATCCATCCATCTTCTAATTCATTATGAACAATGAACATATCTCCTTTTAAGAAACTAAAGATAAAAACAATGAAGTTATTAAAAATGAAGTCACAGTAAAAAAAATATTAAAAAGGAAAATTTAAAACTCATCTTACCATACCATAAACCAGCAGCTAAATTAGGGGAAAATATACAAGTAAAAGATGTGTGCTATGATAAAATGACAAATCACAAGAGTTAGGATCAAAGCACTGACTAATCCAGAAAATAGACAATGCATACATACATACACACATATGTGTGTTCAGCTTATGGTTGGCACTTAAGCATATACTGAACTGTTTAATTCAGATAGCCACAAGACTAATAGAAATATCATTAATATTACTATCATCTTTGTGTGCGCACGTTATGTGTGTGTGCATATGCCTCTGTGTGTGTATTTTACATGTTTTTGTGTTTCCTAATTATTAACATTTTACCATTTTAAATTTCTCCTTCAGTTGCATACTACATGGCACATCACATTTTTGTTTATGTGACAATTAGTTATAAACATGGGAAATTCTTATTATTGTAGTGCAAATTATCATTTTAAATTTATATTTGTAAATGTATGAATATAATGGAAAGAGTATCTGAATCTAGCAGGGAAACAGTAGACTTCAAATGCAGAGCGAAGTATATGCTCTCAGATATGATTGATGTCATTCTGTTTTGCTTATCAGTTACAAGAGAGGGTTCTAGGAAACAAAGTAGATGCCTAATGATTAGATAATGGCTATCCAAAGTACTGCACATAATACAGTGCAATATTACAGTTTGTTCATAAGAAATTATGAATATGAACAATACAGAAGTGCAAGAGAAGACGAGTAAATTGATGGGAAGTGAAGCAAATAGAAACCTGGAAAACAACATGAACAATGATTACAACAATATAAATGGAAAGAACAACAAAGAAAAAACTCAAGTACTGTATAATAATTATGATGACCAAGCTTAGTCCTGAAAAAATGAGAAAATGAACATCCTTTCCTTTTCTGGCAGAAGTTGGGGAGTGTTGGTGTAGAACAGTACATTGTCAGACGTGATTTAATTTGGCTAAATCCTTTCTTCTCTTTGTTGCAAGGGATGGCTTTCTGGGCAGGGGAAAGAGGCTACATTTGAAAACAAGTATGTTGTTTTAAAAAAAAAAAGACCAACAAAATTATTTTTAAAGGGGGGTTTCTACTGACTAGCTGTTACTAGAAAATTACAAGAATGTAAAGAAAACTTAAGGAAACACTGTATAAAGTCAATGTTAGTTATTTTAAGTAAGCACAACTGCTTTAAGAGGTTGAGCACATTAAATATTTTCTAATTAAAAACATGAACTATAACACAGAAACAGATTCATGATATACCACAGATAGACTATGCATTTTCTCTCTTGATGACAGCACCACGGCAACATGTTACAAGGAGGCATGTTCGATCTTTCTAACATCTTCAAAAGTTGGGAATTTGCCCCAAATATCCTATTTTCCCTTAAAAGAGATGTTAATACTGAAATGTATCAAAAACTCTTCAAAGTTACTTATATTTTCAGCCAGTACCACAACACTGAATTTGAAGTCTGTGGATGTTGGTTTGAATGTTGGCTCTATTGATTTACTAGCTGCATGCACTGGAACAGTTATTCCAAACTCTCTGGGCCTCAGCTTCTTAAACTCTAAAATGAGAGGAGGTTGGGCCAAATGATCTCTAAATCCTTACCATTTGTAAAACCTAAAACCAAATAATCTCTTAGAGATAATTAATTCTTTATTAGTTATGTATAAACCAATAAATTCCTTGAATTTCTCCTCATCTACCTGTACTTCAAAGAATGCCAACTAGTTCTATTATGCCAGGATTTAGTTAGGAGTTATGTCAGGAGTTAGTTTTTAACTTTTCATAACCCTTCATGGTTTTAGAGATTTCAATAAGATTCCCTTTTAGCCTCAATCATTCCAAACTAAAATGTCCTAATATGTTTATCTGTTCCCAAACCCTAGAATGACCTGCTCTCCTGGCTCATAGTGTCTTCCTGAACTAAACATGATTTTGTAAGCACAGGTGAACCATAGTTTTGTTTGTTTTGTTTTTGAGAAGTGCCTCCTTGGAGGTCTTCAAACACAGGTTGGATCAGTGGTGCCAAACTTAAATAGAAACGAGAGCCACTAATCCATACAGGAGGATCCCTGTGGGTCGCATGTCGACTTAGTTTTAAAAATTATCTTTGTTTTATTGTATTTTCATTTGTTTTGCTAAAAATTTCCCAATTACATTTTAATTTGGTTTCTACTATACAAGTGTTGTGGGCCATGTATTTTGGGCTAAATGACAGCTTGCTGAGCAGGTAATATAGTGGGGATACCTTCTGTTTACAGGTTGGACTGGGTGGGCACCTGAGCTCCCTTCCAACTCTCAAATTCCCTAATTTCAGAAGTCTATAAAGGCAGAATGTTTTCAATACCCTTGATGATGTCTTTATGATGATGACAGCCTTTATGGCCATCACCAGGTTGAGGGACTGATGTCTTTATTTTCCTCTAAGGGTCTGTATGATATTACACATTAAAGACTTAACACAATGGGCTTGAATTGACAAAAATTTCCTTAAAAGGCTTGTTAAAGGCTTTATTTTTCCAGTATTTCTAAGAATCATGTATACTGTATCTTACATTGCAATAATACATTCCCTCCAAAACCAATAAGTCAAGACAATCAAAATAATCACTGAGTTTTTGTGAAGTTATTAAAAACCTAAGTTATTGTAGTACCCATCTACAACAAATTCTCACTAATGCTTATACTGGCTTTATAAAGAACAGAAATGTAAAAGTAAATTCAATAGAAGCAGGTGAGAACTGCTGTAAGTATGAATATAAACATCAAAGGACTAAAATAAGAAAGCCACAATTCTCTTAACTAACCATAACATGAAAGATAAGATTAAGTAATTCTGTTAGTCTACAGAAATACCTACTAAAAGACCTGAGTACTGGAACTCAATAACAACTCAATCATTTCATTTTTAAAATAATCTAAGCTGTCCAGAAATCACTGTTTATTACTTAAGTACTTACTTTGTTACCAAATTCATTCTACAAGGCACTAAGCTCTATGACATAAGATATGAGACTGTGACTTAGGCTTTTTGTCAACCTGGCAAAATTAATAATTGACATTTACATAATACTTTAAGGATTATAGATCAAGAGCTAAAAAGAAGCACAGATGCCATCTTGCTCAAGCCTCTCATTTTGCAGACAAGGAAAGTTTCAGAGCTGGAATATGTATCCATTCAGGTCCTCTACCTCTAGAGGTCAGTTCTCCTTCTACTGTCCCATGATTTACAAAGCACTTCAAATTCGTTGTCTCCTTTAATTATAGCTTCTAAATTCGCAGGTGCTTTATATGCAGTATCTCACTTGACCTTCACTTCAGGACAACCCTACGAACTATATAGAATATTAATATTTCTATCTTAAAGATAAGAAGATGGGATCAAAGAGATTAAGTGACTTGTCAAAAGGTTGTTAAGTAGAAAAGCAGAGATTCAGAACCAAGTCTGCCAACTCTAAATCTAAAATTCTTTCTACTACACCACAAAGCCTTTAGAGCACATGGTTCTGCAGTTAAGCAGATGCCAAACTGTTTAATTCAGATGGCCACAAGAATAATGGAAAGAACATTAATATCATCCTCACTTTTTATTTGTATTTTCCCCCACAAAGGAGCTTAAAGTACTTCATGAAATCTCATTAATCTTCAGGTCTTCTTTTACTTAATCAAGGGCTTCGTAGGGACATCATGCTCATTAATGATAAAGCTCAAACTACTGTATGCCTATAAATATAAAGTACTTTTTCTTAGCTCTCAATCTCCCAGATTTGCCATAAAAACAATTCAAATTTTTTTAGTATACCAAATTTTCCTCTACAATGCTATCTTTATGCTTTTTGTAACCAAAATTTTCCCATTTTCTACTCTTTAGGTCACTAGTATTAGTGTCTGTAAGTACCATCTGTGAAAAGTCAACTTTTTCCATTTCTTGTTAAGAAAACAAAATTGCTGCTGCAAGTTTCCAACTATTTATAAGGGACATTTTTACATTTCAGAACTTCTTGTAACGAATCATTCTAATCCATCTCGAAGCCTGTTCCAAGGCACCCTCATAATGTAATAACCAGGAAAGATAAGTGATTCTGGAATCAGAGGAACTGGTTCAAATCCACTCTCTAAATCTTGTATTTGTATGACCTTGGGTAACTGACTTAGCTTTTCTCAGTCTTAGTTTACTCATCTATAAAATGAGATTAAAATCTGAGGTCCCTTCCAGTGATAGATCTATGATCTTAAGAGCTACCTGCATAAATATTATCATTTTAACAATAAAGGAAATAAAATACTGACAGATTGAAAGAAATTAAAACATCAAAACTAACTAAGGACCAACACAATCTGGTGGTAGAGAAGGCCTTGATCAAAATGCAGTCTTCTTTGTTTTAATGCATGTTCTGTTCTGGATTTCTTCAAATGCAGGGGACTATTTATAAGGACAGAGATTAGACCTGTGATGTCACTGGCACAGGAACTCCAAGGTGAGGAAACTCCCTCCACCAATGTAGATCAGCACCTTTGCTACAACTTACAAGTCTCAAAATAAGTTGCCCAGAGTTTTCTTGGATGTGAGAATGGTTTTCTATTCACTATGCCACACTGCCTCTCACTAAGTATGTTTAAAATAAGTAATACAGTATTCTTAAATTAATTGAATAATCTAAAGGAAATGAACATTTGGATGCAAGCTTGGGAGTAATCATCTGCATACATGGATCAATATGAAGTAAGGTGAATAACAAGAACTACTGCCCTCTGTCTGTGACAGAACATAACAAAATTAAAGTCAGACTATCTTTCCTTTTACTATCTCAGCTCTCACAACACGTAGAGGTCAGCCAAAACAGGGATTAAGGAGCATGGGCTCATGTTCAGATAGTCTGCACTGGTTTCTATTCTAGATCTACCACCAGAGCCTTGGAGTCTTCCTAACCCAAACCTCAAAGCCCAACATCCTTAAGATTTCAAAACAATGTACACCACACTAAGTATAACCATGAAATCATACATGAAAAAGATACCTGATTTCATCTGTGTCTGGTACTTTTGTATAAGGGAGGATTGCTCGTACACGCCTTCTGTCTTCCACTGGCTGAAATGGTAAAACAAGGAATTTTTTTAAATGGATACCTGTTTTCTCAAACTAAAGTGTCACATCCACCAAAAAATAAATAAATAATAATAATACTCAAATTCCATTACAAATACCTTTACAGTACTGCACAAATTACTGACTATTTTAATTTTGTATCTTCAAAGAAATCAGATAGGGATCAACAAAAGGGCAATGTAAAGGCTGTTCACGGTGTACATGAGCAGGCTGAAATACATTACAAATGAGGAATTATGCAGGAGATGTAGAAGATGCCATAAGAAAAATGTTATAACCTGCAGGAAAAAAATGGCCTGCCACATAGCAAGAGTGAGGGATGACCATGGGATAAATGTCTTTGACAAGAATTTGATGCCTTGTTTTATGCCTTCCTTAAAATGGTTTAACAGTATTTTATTACATTTGATATTATCTCTTACAAGAATGCCTCGTTTTTGACAAATGCATAGGAGACTCCTTGAGGGAGAACCTTCATAGTGCTAATTTCATTCTACTGAATCAATTGTTTTATACACAAGCAGTAGGATCTTGTCTTCTCTCTTTTTGTCAATTTGTGGCTAAAAAGATGTGGTATGTCATAAAACATTTCTTTCAAAAATCTGCCTGTTCCTTTCACATTGCTTCAGGAAGAATGCCCTTGATGTACATGTAGATTATTCTTATAAAAATTCTGCAGAGAGGAGCTCAACTGGGGCGGAGCCAAGATGGCAGCGTGAAAGCAGTGACTTGCTTCAGCTGTCCCCCAAACCCCTCCAAATACCCGTAAAAAAAATGGCTCTAAACAAATTCTAAAGCACCAGAACCCACAAAAAGAGAGAGTAAAACAAATTTCCACCCCAAGACAGACTGGATGGTTGATCGGAAAGGCATATCATGCCAGGCAGGGAGAGGGGCACAGTTTGGCATGGGCACGCAGGCCGCAGCGAACCTGGAGCAGGCCTCAGAGGAATAAATCACAGGCAGCTGTGGCAGTTTCCAGACTCCTCAATCCACGAATGCCTAAGACAACTTAGAAGGTCAGTGGGAAAAGTCTGTTTCCACAGTGTTAAGAGAGGAGCTAGGTCAGAGCTAGCTCCAGAGCACGGGTGCCAGGGCAGTGGCTGCATTCTCGGCTTCCGGGCCACAGACTATGAGGGAATCAACTGGCTGATCAGAGGGGGACGGCAGGGATCTCTTTGGTGGTGCTAAGGCAGGGATCGCTTGCTTTGCCTGTGCCTGAATCTGGGTCACAGTTCTGGGTGGTGGTCCTGGGGTGAGGAGGAACGCTGGCTTGGTGGAGCTTGTAGTGGCTGTAGAGAGGAAACCCTCCTCACAGTTCCAAGAGAGAAAAGACAGCTTGTGGTCACAGGCCAGGAAAGAGTAAACACCTCACCCTTATCATACCACCTTGGAAGAAGTGAAAATTTACAGGTCCCTACAAGTATCTCTGAAAACAGCTATACAAACACCCGAAGCTTGGGACAGTACATTCTCCACATTGGAAGCAGACTCTTACCTTAACAAAGAGTTTAAAACTCAAGTAGTTGGCTGGGATCACGAGCAAACCTCCCAAAAAGAGTCAGACTATATTATCTTTCTTTGTGACAAAGAAGATCAAAACATACAACCAGAAGAAGACAACAAAGTCAAAGCTCCTACATCCAAAGCCTCCAAGAAAAATATGAATCGTCCAGGCCTTGGAAGAGCTCAAAAGGGATTTTGAGAAGCAAGTAAGAGAAGTAGAGGAAAAACTGGGAAGAGAAATGAAAGTGATGCAAGAAAATCATGAAAAACAAGTCAACAGCTTGCTAAAGGAGACCCAAAAAATACTGAAGAAAATAACACCTTAAAAAATAGCCTAACCCAAATGGCAAAAGAGGTCCAAAAAGCCAATGAGGAGAAGAATGCCCTAAAAAGAAAAATTGGCCAAATGGAAAAGGAAGTCCAAAAGCTTACTGAAGAAAATACTTCCTTAAAAATTAGAATAGAGCAATTGGAAGATAGTGACTTTATGAGAAATCAAGACACAGTAGAACAAATCCAAAAGAATGAAAAATTAGAAAACAATGTGAAATATCTCATTGGAAAAACAACTGACCTGGAAAATAGATCCAGGAGAGAGAATTTAAAAATTATTGGACTATCTGAAAGCCATGATAAAAAAAAGAGCCTAGACATCATCTTTCAAGAAATTATCAAGGAAAACTGCCCTGATATTTAGAACCAGAGGGCAAAATAGAAATTGAAAGAATCCACGATCTCCCCTGAAAGAGATCCCCAAAGGAAAACTCCTAGGAATATTGTAGCCAAATTCCAGAGTTCCCAGGTCAAGGAGAAAATATTGCAAGCAGCCAGAAAGAAACAATTCAAGTATGTGGAAACACAATCAGGATAACACAAGATTTAGCAGCTTCTACATTAAGGACAGGGCATGGAATATAATATTCCAGAGGGCAAAGGAGATAGGATTACAACCAAGAATCACCTACCCAGCAAAACTGAGTATAATCCTTCAGGGGAAAAAATGGTCATTCAGTGAAATAGAGGACTTTCAAGCATTCTTGATGAAAAGACCAGAGCTGAATAGAAAATTTGACTTTCAAATACAAGACTCAAGTGGAACATGAAGAGGTAAACAGGAAAGAGAAATCATAAGAGACTTATTAAGGCTGAACTGTTTACATTCCTGCATGGAAAGATGATATTTATAACTCATGAGACCTTTGTCAGTATTAGGGTAGTGGGAGGGGAAAAATTATATGATGATATGATAGATAGATAGATAGATAGATAGATAGATAGATAGATAGATATAGATAGATAGATAGATAGATAGAGGGCACAGGGTGAGTTGAAGATGAAGGGGTGATATCTGGAGAATAAAATTAAGGGGTGAGAGAGGATTATTATACTAGAAGGAGAAAGGGAGAGGTAGAATGGGGTACATTATCTAGCACAAAACAGAGAAGAAAAGGTTCTTACAGTGGAGGGGAAACAGGGGAAGGTGAGAGGATATGAGGGAATCTTATTCTGATGGGATTTGGCTTAAGGAGGGAATAACATACACACTCAATGGGTATGGAAATCTGTCTTACCCTACAGGAAAATAGGGGAGGAAGGGGACAAGAGAGCAGGGGATGATAGAGAGAAGGGCAGATTGGGAAAGGGGTAATCAGAAGGAAGTACTTCTGAGGAGGACAGGGTCAAAAGAAAGAATAGAATAAATGGGGGGCAGGATAGGATTAAGGGAAATAAGAGTCAGTTTTTCACAACATGTCTACTATGGAAGTGTTTTGCATTAACTGCACATGTATGGCCTGTACTGAGTTCCTTGCCTTTTCAATGAGGGTGGGTGGGGTGGGAGGAAGGGAGAAAATTTGGAACCCAAAGTTTTAAAAACACATGTTTAAAAAAAATGTTTCCACACGCAGCTGGGAAATAATACAGGAAATGAGGTACAGAAATATATTCTGCCCTACAGGAAAATAGAAGGGGAAGGGAATAAGAAATGAGGGAGAGAGATAGAAGAGAGGGCAGACTACGGGAAGGGGTACTCAGAATGTATGCCATCTTGGGGTGGGGGAAGGGGCAAAAAAGATGATGGGGGTGAGAATTGAGTTTGGAATTCAAAATCTTGTGGAAGCAAATGTTGAAAACTAAAAATAAACAAATTTATATTAAAAAAAATTTTGTAGAGATGAAAAAGTAAGTACATGGACTGGTAGTTACTGATATTTTCATCTTCTATGAAGAAAATATTATTATTAATAATCATCTCTTTACAGTTTTAATAAGGTCCAATATTTTTCCCCAAAATCTTTGGGGTCTTCTCCTCTTTTAGGTATGATGAAATCAATTCCTTAATGCTCCAAAATAGTGTCAACTCCAGCACAAAACTCCTGTGTATACTTGGTCTAGGCCACTTACTTTCATCTTTTTTTCCCCTGTGCCTTTTTTTTTTAAACAAACAAAAAATACACAACTAGGAGTCTGATATTCAAGTCTGGATGTTGGGGACCCATAATCACTTATAATAAAAAGATTCTATTATAAAAAGCTTTACAGTTTTCTTCATTTTTTATCTGTTTGCTGTCCTCCCAGTTTCTTCCTTAATTACCCTGAGAATTATTTTGCTTAGATATTTCACCAAACTCACTTTTCTTTCCACTATTTCCAGTTATTTTATAAGAAGATACTGCTTATAACCTTCCAGTTATTTTACAAGAAGATACTGCTTATAACTTTCCACCACCCTTCACCTTAGGATTTATATTTTAAATTTATATTTTAAACAAGTATTGCCCTTGGCTACACTCTTTCTGACTGACAAATGGATTAGATGTTTAGTCAGTTAACAAATATTTACTAAGTGCCTACTATGTGCCAGGTATTATATGTACTAGATAAAGTGGTTTCTAGGCTCTTGTACGTCCTGACAATTGACATAAATGAGTCAAACTTCTTTAGTAAATCTCACACTTATTTTTTTTTAGACAGTCTAAAAACATTAAATTTAACTGCTGGCACTCTCATTATTATCTGAACTCTGTTCAATCATCATCAAGTCGACACATTGTAGGAAGAACTGACCCAATAATATTTTCATCATAAATGAAATCAGAAAACAAAGTAGCAACTAAAAGAAAAATTGGCACACAAGTTCTCTTAAACAAATAAAAGGAGTTGGCATGGTTAAGGTTTTTTGTTTTTTTTAAGCACATCTAAAAGTATTAAGATAACATTATTTCATGGAGCATTTGGTTATCCTGCCTTGTGGTAATTAATGTTTAAGAAAAAACAAAAAAGAAAACTATGAAAACAATTACAATCTGTATTCTACAGTGAAAAGTCTACCAGATTTGGAATCTAAGGACCTGAGTTCAAAACCTAGCTCTGCCTTACAACCTGTGTGCCCTAAGTTACAATTTCTCTCGACCTAATCTCTAAAATGAGGAGGTTGAACCAGATGATGTCTTAGATTCTCTTCTAGCTTTTTATTTATGAAATTATCTATGAACCTATGAATCTATGAATCCATTATGAAAAAGAGATCTGCAAAATGTGTGTTGGAAAATATATTCTAGGATCAAAGAATGATAAAAGATAAAGGCTACTTATTAGAAGTTTCACACCTATAAATCAAAAATACTTTCTTCAAAGAAGTTGGAAATGATCTACAGAGAGTTTGACAAGAAATCCAGCTAAATCAGATAAACTAAAAAATGAATGAATATATAAGTGAAATTGACAAGAGTTCAACAAAGAGAAGACGATGCAAACATTATCTACCAACATTTTTATAGTGATGTTACCAACAACCACCATATTTGGATTCTATCAAACCTGGACCTGATTCTTCATCAAAAAGTAGAATGATTCACACTTCAATTCTTCAATTATTTGTATATTTATCACAGTGGTTACTTCTTCCACTGATGTAAACTGTGATTCCTCATTACATAAGTGGTACATCTAAAGCTACTCCACCCGAAAAATTCATCACCCTGCAGCTAATCTAGTGACAAGCCTTCTTGAATGCAGTCCTGGTCTTCAGAAACTTAACATACAAAGCATCACCAGGCCACTAAAAGTGGACATAGAACTTTAAAAAGTTGGAACTGGAAAGAACATCTGAACCTGATCTAGCACATAAAGAAGAAATGAATTTTAAAGACACTCAGGGACAAATTTTCAAGAAAGCTCAAAGAAAGGAAGATTCCCTAATCAATCAATAAGCTTATATATCAAATGCATCACTAGGAGATAAGGATACAAACACATGTTGAAATTAATTCACACTCTCAAGGAACCTATTAACTTAACAAAAAAGAACAAGAATAGTTCTTTTATCCTCTTCCCCCACTCCAAAAAAGGTAGACATCATCAACTACCAACCTATATGCCCTCTTCATCTCTATAAAAATATTTGTGAAAATCAAGGGCTTCCTTGGAAAACATAAGGGAACAAACAAGAAAGTATTCGAAAAAATTATACCCAGAAAGCTTTCCTCAGACACAATCTCTCTTATGTGCATCAAAATCAGAAGGCACTGGGATACAGTGTGGTACAGTGACAAATGCTGGCTTTGAAGTCAGGAACATGGGTTTAAACGCTGGTACTGCTACATAATGGGCAGCTAGGTGACATAATGCATAAAGCACCAGGCCTGAAATCAGAATCAGTCTTCTTCCTGCATTCAAATCCAACCTCAGACATTTACTGGCTGTGTGACCCTGGCTAAATCACTTAACCAGATTTGCCTCAGTTTCTCCATCTGTAAAATGAGCTGGACAAGAAAATGGCGAACCACTCCAGTACCTTTGCCAAGAAAACCTCAAATGGGGTCACAAGGAGTTGGATACTACAATATTAACTTTGTTACTTTGGGTAATCCACTTAACTTCCTTGATCACCAGGTTTCTCATTTGTAAAATGAGAGGTTTCAACTAGATTACCTCTAAGATCCCTTCCAACTCTAAATTTATGGTACTATAATCACGTTGTCTTCTGTTTTTTCAGTCTTTTGGTTTTATTTTATTGTTTCCTGATTTCTCATAAAGTCATTAGATTTCCATTTGCTCCATTCTGATTTTAAAGGAATTCTTTCTTCAGTGAGCTTTTGGACCTCCTTTTCCATTTGGCCAATTCTGCTTTTTAAGGCATTCTTCTCCTTATTGGCTTTTTGGATCTCTTTCACCATTTAGCCTAATCTGTTTTTTAAGGTGTTATTTTGTTAAGTATTTTTTGTTTGTTTCCTTTACCAAGCTGTTGACTTGTTTTTCTCACATCACTGTCATTTCTCTTCCCAGTTTTCCCTCTACCTCTCTTACTTGATTTTCAAAATTGTTTTTGAGCTTTTCAATGGCCTGAGACCAATTCATATTTTTCTTGGAGGCTTAGGATGTAGGAGCTTTGACTTCATTGTCTTCTGAGTGTGTGTTTTGATCTTCCTTGTCACCATAACTTTCTATAGTCAGAGGTTCTCCCCCTCCCTCCTCCGTTTTCTCATTTTCCCAGCCATTTCTTGACTTTTAAGTCTTTGTTAAAGTAGGGCCCTGCTTCCGGGGTGGAGGGCACACTTTCCCAAGCTTCAGGGGTTTTGTCTAGCTGTTTTCAGATATACTTCTAGGGACCTGTAAGTTTTCAGTTCTTCTAAGGTGATGCGATTTGAGGAGAGGTGTTTACTACTGTCTTGACCTGTGCTCTGGTCTGTAAGTGACCACAAGCAATACTATGAAAAAAATTTTGAAGCAAGTTCCTCTGATAAAGGCCTCATTTCTTAAACATATAGGGAAATGAGTCAAATTCATAAAAATAAGAGCCATTCCGCAATTGATAAATGATCAAAAGATATGATCGGTTTTCAGGTGAAGTGATCAAAGCTATCTTTAGCTATATGAAAAACACTCTAACTCACTACTGATTGGAGAAATGCAAATTAAAACACTTCTAAGGTACTACTTCATACCTATCAGATTGGCTAATAGAACAGAAAAGGTAAATGACAAATGTTGGAGGAGATGTGGGGAAAATGAGATGTAATGCACTCCTCGTGGAGCTGTGAACAGATTCAACCATTCTGGAGAGCAATTTGGAACTATGCCTAAAGGGCTATAAAACCATGCATACCCTTTGACCTAGCAATACCACTACCAGGTCTATACCCCAAAAGAAATAAAAAGAAATAAAAAGGGAAAAGACCTATAAGCACAAAAATATCTATAGCAGCTCTTTTCTGGGGGCAAAGAATTAGAAATTAAGAGGATGCCCATCAACTGGGGAATGGCTGGAAACACGCTGTGTCACGTGATTGTGAAGGAATGCTATTGTGCTATAGGAAATGACGAGCAGGATGCTTTCAGAAAAACCTGGAAAGATTTGCATGGGCTGATACAAAATGAAATGTACTCTGCAAAAGTGACAGCAATATTATATGATGATCAGCCATGAATGACTTCGCTATTCTCTCAAAACAATGATCCAAGACAAATGATGAAAAATGCTATCCATTCCCAGAGAAAGAACTGATGGTGTCTGAATACAGATTGAAGCATACTTTTTTTTAACTTTATTTTTCTTCAGTATTCTTCTACAATATGACTATTATGGATGTTTTCACGACTCCACGTGTATAACCTATATCGAATTGCTTGCCTTCTCAGTGGGGAGGTGGGGGTGTGGAGAGATGGGGGTATGAGGAGGGAAGGAGAGAATTTGGAACTCAAAGTTTTAAAAACAAATGCTAAAAACTGTTTTTACACATAACTGGGGAAAAATAAAATACTAAATAAATGAGAAAAATAACGATCACAAGCAGAAATCCATATTTAATCTTGTTGCTCTAATGTTACCAGCAAGAAAAAGACTTTACAATACATTTTTCATTTTTTAAAAAATAACAATATTGAACAGAAGCTGAAATCCATAGTCACTTATGTTTATGTCAATTAATCAAGTTTTGAAAAAGTGTATCCTAAAGTTTTACTTACCTCTGGAGGTGCTACTGGATAAAGTAATTTTTCTCCTTTAAGCAAACAAGACACATGACTGTAATAACCGATCAGATCTGATAATGAAGAAAATCGCCTTCCACCAATGTAATAATCTCCACACATAGCAATAATCCTGTTTGCAATGCCAAAAAGAATCTAATATAGTATATGATACTGATAAATTAATATATAAATGTATTTAATGTAATTTTGAAAGCAATGGCAAAAATAAATTTTTAAATAATCCATTTTAAGTGGTTCTCAAAAACTTATTAAATTTATTGTTAAAATTATTACTCTTTTCATTGCATACTAAGTTCCGGGAAGCATTAACTTTAGTTAAATAAATGACATGATATATGTCAAATGTCAAAGCCTTAACTGAATTAAACAACGAACTAAAATATTTGACAACCTTTAATAATACGACTTCTCACTCTTTTCCCCAACTCTGTTTCTCATCATTCATTCTAGATTTACAATATAAGCCATTCTTTCTTTTTTTGCTAACAGATGGGTCCTGGAAACATTTACACAAACTTATGCAAATGTAAAAGACAACAATAAATTTAAAATATATTACATGTGTAACAATTCATATTACTGAACTTAAGATTTAAAATTTTAACTATGGTTATCTAATATTGGAAGTTCTGTACCTCTCAGGTACAGCTAGTCTTCCCTCAAATTTTGTCTTAACAGCTAAATCACCTATACAACAGCACAAATTAGAATATTTGGATCTGATAATTGAAAAATTGCTGTTCTACTTGACTGGTGTGACTTCTGGAAAAAACACATAAACCAACTAAGTGAGAGAGAGTGAGAGTGAGAAAGAGTGAGAGAGTGAGAGAGAGGAGAGAGAGAGAGAGAGAGAGAGAGAGAGAGAGAATGTAATTTTTTTTTATCGAAGGGTTATTTTTTAGTTTGTTTTGCTTTTTTCCCTTTTTTTTTAACCTACAGCTTTATGAACTAACTTTCTCTAAATCAAGCTTTAACCCTCAAGGGTTCTTTGCATTTATTTTGCTGGTGATGGCAAATGTATTTCAAATAATCTCAATAATTCTTAGTAAGTCAACACTGTTTTATATCAGAAGAAATAAAATGAATATTCAATACTACTCTTTACTATGTATTGGTGACTAAATCACTTGAACTGAAAACAATTTATAACTTAAATAACATCCAGCTTATATGCCCATAAAAAGTGAGATGAGAATATTTCTACATACTAAACAGAAATAGTAATTCTATGACATTTTTATACAGCAGCAAAAACTTACCTAAAATGATTGACAACATTTGTTTTGCTAAGGAACGAAAGTACAAAGGATCCTGGCCTACGATCACTCTCTCGTATTAGATAACTGCCAGGTTTCCCTGCTTGCCGGAGGCGTTCTTCTGCTATGGTTCGATCAAGTTTTCCATGATACCATCTAGGAAAAATAAAAGAATTCAAGAAATTGCCATTATGAAAAAGGCAAATGTGAAAATAATACTGCTAGTTTGGGGGGGAGGGCATGAAATGCTATAAATATCCACATTTTATTTCCAATTTTTCCAGTAACTAATTTTGACCTTGAACAAATTATATACAAGTCTTTCAAAATTTTTAAAACTTCCTCATCTGGCCCAAGATAGGGCTTCAGGGGCTACTCACAGGCTGATACCACTAATGACTGGCACAGGAACTTTGATCTGCTGTTTCTGACACGGTCATGTTCATCTCTCCTTAAGCAACTAGTGACTTACTGCAGACATTGGGCTAACATAGCCCTGTAGTCTCACAACTCCCAATCTCAAGATTCCTCAGCCTCAACCTCTCAGGGCTTCTACCACCACATGGAGTATCTCAAGGGGTTCTCTCAAAATCAGTACATAATCCATGGCCAATATGCGTTATCTAGTTAAATCTATAATTCAGATTCTGATCACATCATACCTAAATTATTACCAACCTTTCAAATTACCTTAACTCTTGAATAACACTTCAAAATGTGGCAAACGTTTACCAAAATGAGAATCTATGCTGAACAGGAAAATGAGAAAGAAAACCTATCAGACAATTTCTAATTCTTACGGAAAGTTTTGGCCATGAAAAATTTAGAAACTTCAATTACCTCTGTAAACTGTTGTGAGAATTACAAAGAAAGACAGATTAAAAAAAAACCCTCACAATTCTAATGATACTAACAGAATCCCAAATTTATACTATTATCAGAGGTCAAGACCCTGACATACTAGGATTAAGGAAAATTGATAAGAGCTACAAAGGGAGGAAATGGTGTTTCTTTTCACTGTGTTTGTACTAATTTATAGGTGTTCTTAACCTGAGGCTCATGATTTTTTTAACATTTTAATAACTGTACTTTGATATAATTGGGTTTCTTTGTAATAACATGTATTTTATCTTACGAATTTAAAAATTATATTCTGAGAAGGAGACCACAGGCTTCACCAGACTGCTGGAGTTCATTACAAAAAAGGTTAAGAATCCTTGTCATCCAAAGATAACAGATTAAGGAAAACAATGTGTAAGTATTTATCACTGCATCTTTAAGCTACCCCAGACTCATACTGCTCCTTAATACTGTGAGCCATTGTTCTCATTTCACAATCCTCAATAAAATTAGTAAAGTCTCTTTGTTGGTAGTCCCTGATGAAAACCTAGTTCCTTCCTGGAGAGGGAAAGGTAAGAGACATGGTATAGTAGGGCTATATCGGTGTGCAAGAAATGGTCCATCCCCAAAAACGCAATGATTGGCAAAAAAGACTGTAGCTTTGGACAGATTATATACTGCAACTACTTTTGTCTTGTGTGATACATTACCAGACAACTTATTTAAATTATACTTTCAGTCTTCAGCTAAAATTATGCTTTCAATAAAGAAACTAGGAAAAACTCTGGGCGGGGGGGAGAAACCTCATGGCTTAACTTTTTCATTTTACAGACAAGGAACTAGATCCTAAGAAGTTAAATAATTCAATCAAGGTCACCATAGCCAGTTAGAGACGGAACACAAATTAGAACCTAAGGTCTGACTCTCAGTCTATAGGGCTTTTCCTACTATTCTAAATTACTTCCCATTCCAACACAGCCTTCTAAGCTATGCTATTAAGAATCAAGAAGTATATTCTAGCATTGAAAAATATATCAGGATCACATGAAATTGGAAAGTGGCTAAATGAACACAATGTAGCTAAGAAACTGGCATCTTGGGGGAAAAATCTTTACGTCAAATATCTTACATGGGTCCACCAAGCCGTAAAAAATTAACAAAGAGCCATTCTGTAACTGATAAGAAGCAAAAGGATATGATAAGCTTTCAACCAAATTGCATACTATTAACTATATGAGCAACTGTTTCAAATCAATAATAGTAAGAAATACAAACTAAAACTCCGAGGTTTCACATCATAACCAGCAAATTGACAAAGCTGACAAAAGATGGAGAGTCAATAATAAAAGCACTATAAGAACACTGAGGTAGGTAGGTGGCTCAGTGGATAGAACTCTGGGCCTAGAGTCAAAAAGACCTGAGTCAAACGTGGCCTCAGACACTCATTAGCTATGTGACCCTGGACAAATCTCTTAAACCTCTGTTTGCCTAAATTCACTGGAGAAGGAAATGGCAAATCACTCCAGTGTCTCTGCCATAAAAACTTCATACGGGATCATGAAAAGTCAGATACAACTGAATGACTGAACAACAACAACAGAACACTAGTACATGTTTGGTGGAGCTGTGAATTAATTCAGCTATTCTTGAAAGTAATTTGGAATTACATTAAAAAAGTTAACGAAACATCCATACTCTTTGATTCAGAAATCCCTCTGCCAAGAATACAACTCAAGAGAGTCAAAGATAACACTTCTTTCATGGTAGTAAAGAACTGAAAACAAAGATGGCTAGACAAACTGGAGAACTAGGACATAATGGAATATTACTGTGCTATAAGAAAGGATATAAAAAGAGATAAGGAGTTCGAAGAAGTATAGGGACATAAGAACTGATACAACATGAAAGAAACAGAACTAGGAAAAAAAACAACAATTACAACAATGTAAATAAAAGAAACCATAAAATGAAAGTGTATGCTAAGCTTGTGAAAAGTGAGAAAATACATTCCCCTTTTTCTTTGTTGTAAGGATTGGTTTTCTGAGGGAAGAGGAAAATAGAAAGGAAAGGATATAATAGGGAAATGAACGGAATGTAAGAACAAAAGGCATAAAGAAAAATCTATCAGGAATGACAGATAAAGAGAAGTAAATATACAACACAATGGTTTTACAAACGTTTCTTCATCTTTAGTGCTTAAGTGAAATACAAATATTACTAAAAGTTATTAGGTGTTTTACCTTGAGCTGAATGGTCAAGTTGGCATTTATTAAATACCTAAGTGTCAGGAACTTTGATAACAGCTTGGAAGCTGAGTATAAAGAGGCACCCTACTAACAACTTGCAAATAACTATGTCCAAATAAGATATATGCAGTATAAATTAGGAGTAGTTTCAGAGGGAAGGCACTAATATTAAAAAGGACTACTGAAAAGGGTTCTTGTAGATAGAGGAAGCCAGGAGGTGAAGTGAGAGTTCTAAGGATGGGGTTCAGCCAGTGAAAATTCTCAGTCAAGAGTGTCAAGTGCAAGGAACAAAGGATGTAAACACTGCCTAAAAGTGTAATTAGCCTTGAAAGGTAGGAAGGAGCCAGGATTAAAAAAAAACTTTTGAAAACCAACCAGAGGATTTCATATTTGATACTGGAAGCAACAGTGAACCGAATGATGTGGTCAATCTTATGTTTTACAAAGATCAATTGACAGTTGGATGGAGGATGGATTGGAGCAGGGTGAGACTTAAGGCAGGGGAGACCAACTAGCAGGCTATTGCTAGTCTTGGGAGTAAGATGATAAAAACCAGGGGGAGGGGGAGCAGGTGCTCAGAGCAGTATCTGAGAACTGACAAAACTTTACAATTGATTAGACATGGAAGGAGGTGAAAAATTTGAGGATTATACCTAGATTGAAAGCCTGGGTAACTAGAAGGATGGTGGTACTTTCAACAGGATTAAGGAAATTAGGAAGAGGAGAAGGTTTGGGAGGAAAGATAAGTTCAATTTTTGGACATGTTAAGATATTTACAGGATATTCAGTTCATCAAATAAAAAAAAAAACTTTTTAATGTAACTTTTGCACTATGTGGCAGAGGGGGTAGGACCACCGGCCCTGAGGTCAGGAGGACCTGAGTTCAAATGTGACCCTGAGCAACTCTCGTAACTCCAACTGCCTACCTCCAAAAACAACTGTTTATAAGTTTAAGCAAGATCTAAGACAGAAAAACAAAAAAGTTCTAAGTGTAACAGAATGACATAAACACCTGGCCTCAAGGAACTGTGAACCACAGTATATCTGGTAATGTATCACACAAGACAAAAGTAGTTGCTGTATAATCTGGCCAAAGTTACAGTCTTTTTTGCCAATCATTGCGTTTTTGGGGATGGACCATTTCTTCACACCATATAGCCCTACTATACCATGTCTCTTACCTTTCCCTCTCCAGGAAGGAACTAGGTTTTCATCAGGGACTACCACAAAGAGACTTTACCAATTTTATAGAGGATTGTGAAATGAGAACAATGGCTCACAGTATTAAGGAGCAGTATGAGTCTGGGGTAGCTTAAAGATGCAGTGATAAATACTTACACATTGTTTTCCTTAATCTGTTATCTTTGGATGACAAGGATTCTTAACCTTTTTTGTAATGAACTCCAGCAGTCTGGTGAAGCCCGTGGTCTCCTTCTCAGAATATAATTTTTAAATTCGTAAGATAAAATACATGTTATTACAAAGAAACCCAATTATATCATAGTACAGTTATTAAAATGTTAAAAAAATCATGAGCCTCAGGTTAAGAACACCTATAAATTAGTACAAACACAGTGAAAAGAAACACCATTTCCTCTCTTTGTAGCTCTTATCAATTTTCCTTAATCCTAGTATGTCAGGGTCTTGACCTCTGATAATAGTATAAATTTGGGATTCTGTTAGTATCATTAGAATTGTGAGGGTTTTTTTTTAATCTGTCTTTCTTTGTAAATCTCACAACAATTTACAAAGGTAACTGAAGTTTCTAAATTTGAAAGTTCAAAATCCTTTAATCTTGGAAGTGAAGACTTCCATGAAAAGAAAACAAGTTGATCTGAACTATCTTAGAGGCTATCTTCCAGGTTTATCTAACATTGTTTCCCTTCTACTCTAGTTAATGTATAATTTGACAACTTGTCAATCCTTAAATCTTGTTCCATGCTTCCTCACCTATGCATCTTTGTTCATGCTATGCCATTTATGCTCTTGGAATTCCTTTGCATCTCGTGCAACTTGTCCAATGCAAAACTATCCCTAAGTAACTTGAAGATAGAAATTGTCTTCATCATCACTAATCACAGAAGCAGAAGCTGCTTTTAAAAAGCGGGCCCCGAAACATCTACTGAATCAAGTCTTACCTCCTCTACCATTATGCTTAAGACTAAAAAACTCCCCTCTCCCCTTAATTCCAATAGCAGTTATCTACAAAGACTAATTTGGCATTTAAAATGGGCCATCTCGTATTGCTCTTATCATTTTATGCTTGTGCCTTGTCCTGTCAACTAAACTACCATAAGGTCTTTGAGGGAAGTGATCCTAGGGATCACGTCAATTATTTCTTTGCATCCTTGGTACCTTAAACATAGTAAACAATCAAATATTTATTGACAATGACAGAGGAGGGCTAGCCTGAGAAGAAAAATGACAAACACTTGGAGTTTGGCAAAAAAGTACAAAGTACTTCGATCCCCAATAATTTCTTATTTACTCATATTAAAGATTTGCATGTTTCCACTTTCTAGTAGGAAAGTAAACTATATTCCAGTTGATATAGAGGTACTCTTTCAGAAAAATAGGAACCATTTGTATTTCAAACTCTTTCAGAAAAATAGGAACCATTTGTGTTTCAACAAGTTGTTACTTCTAATGCAAATCAAAACAACTCTGAGGTACCACATCACACCTATCAGACTGGCTAACATGACAAAACAGGAAAACGATAAATGTTGGAGAAGATATGGAAAAACTGAAACACTAATGCACTGTTGGTGGAGTGGTGAACTGATCCAACCATTCTGGAGAGCAATTTGGAACTATGTCCAAAGGGCAATAAAACTGTCCATATCTTTTGACCCAGCAATAGCACTTCTAGGCACTTCTAGGGCTGTATCCCAAAAAGATTATACAAATGGGAAAAGGACTAACATGTAAAAAAAATATTTATAGCAGCTCTTTCTGCAGTGGCAAAGAACTGGAAATTGAGGGGATGCCCCATCAACTGGGGAATGGCTGAACAAGCTGTGGTATATGGATGGAATGGAATACTATTGTGCTATAAGAAATGACGAGCAAACTATGCCCAAAGGGCTACAAAAATGTGCATACCCCTTTGATCCATCAATAGCACTTCTAGGCTATATCACAAAGAGATCAAACAAATGGGAAAAGGACCCACATCTACAAAAATATTCACAGCAGCTCTTTTTGTGGTGGCAAAGAATTAGAAATTGAGAGGATGCCCATCAATTGGGGAATGGCTGAGCAAGTTGTGGTATGTGAATGTAGTGGAATACTATTGTGCTATAAGAAATGATGAACAGGCTGACTTCAGAAAAACCTGGAAAGACTTATATGGTCCGATGCTGAGTGAAGTGAGCAGAACCAAGGGACTTTGTACACAATAACAGCCATGTTATACAATGACTAAGATTGTTAAACAACCCTTCTCAGCATTACGAGGATCTAAGACATCTCCAGAGGCCTCGGGATGGAAAATGCTGTCCACATCCAACTATGGAAGTCAAATCGCTATCACTTATTTTTACCTTCTGTTGAGTTTTGTTTCATCTTTCTGATGGTTCCTCCTATCGGTTTTAATTTTTACTTACAACTTCACTAATGTGAAAATATGTTTAATAGAAATGTAAATGTAAAGCCTATATCAGACTGTGAGCTGTCTTAGGGAGGATGGGGGGGAGGAAGGGGAAGAAAAATTTTCCACTCAAAAGCATATGGAAGTGATTGTTAATAAATCAAAATAAATTAATAAGTGCCAATTTATCCACTGATGTGAGGAAAGGAGGAAAGAGAGAGACAGGAAGGGGGCCGGGTTCCCATGGAGCAAGTGGGCCCGCACATGGTTTAAGGACAAGTGGTGGCCCAAGACAGAGAAGCAAAAGCAGGAAGAGGAACATAGGGAGAGGCAGCCAACCATATTGGGACCAGATACAAACAAGATAAGACTAGCAATATGCAAGGCCACAGATAGACACATGGTACCAGAATGTAGACAGAGGAACACAGAAGCAGACACAAGGGCAGGTGGGCAGAGAGAGACCAAGGTCTCCTCTTTCCAGGCCTGGATCTAGCCCCAAATCCAGTGACAGTCTCTCCAACTGTCCCTTCTGCTTTCATTTGGAAGTGATTTTTTGGAGGGAGAGGGGGAGTGGGCTGATGAGAAGGTTGCAAAAATTACACTGAGGGGCAGGAGTGGTGAGAGAACACGAGCACAGTACTAATGAAGTTAACATAAGTGTTTTTTTGGAATGTGGCCTGCCTTCAAAATTCTTTCCATAAAGTAAAATTTACATATAGTGAGAACTCTCTGTACTTGTTTTGCTGGCCCCTAAGGACAGAATTAAAACCTATGGCTAAAGTTTGCCAGAAGGCACATTTAGGCTCAATATGAGAAAAAAAAATATTAACAGGTAGTTTAAATCACTTTATCTCTCAGTGTCCCAGAAAACACTCAAAAACAACCTGCTGAGTAGATGCCCATATACATTAGTGGAGAGAGTTTTCCTCACTAAGAGCTTCCTACACCAATGAAATCATAGATTCAGACCTCTCAATAAAACAAACAAAAAATTTCCTGACAATTCCTTACTAGCAAAATTTTTTATGAAGTATCTCATACTATTCTTATGAAGGTGGAGAAATACAGATTAAGAAAATAATACAATCAGAGGGATTTAAAATTGGCTTGAATGGCTGGACTCAATGAGTAGTTATTAATGGTTCAATGTCAATATGGCAATATCTATGCTTGGCCTTCTACAATGTAATATTTTTTTATCAGGCAGTTGGACAAAGCTATTGTTACTAAGCTCATCAAATCTGAGGATGACAAAAAGCAGGAAGGATAGTTTACAAATTGAGAGTCAAGAATTCAAAAGGATTTTGACAGATCAGAGCACAGAATCAATCTAGTAAAATGAAACTCAGTCAGGATAAATGTAAAGTCTTGCACTGAGGTTAAAAAAAATCAATTTCACACAACATGTTCAGCAGTTGTTCTGAAAAAGAGAGCTAGCTCAATTTGGAGCAGCTAGGTGTGGAGTGTTGGGTCTGGAATCAGGAAGACTTATCTCTCCAAATTCATATCTGGCCTTAGATACTTACTAGCTGTGTGACCAAGGGCATGTCACTCAAGTCTGTCTGAGTTTCTTCTTCTGTAAAATGAGCTACAGAAGAAAATGGCAAATTATTCCAGTATCTTTGCCAAGAAAACCCCAAATGGAGTCCCATCACAAAGAGTCAGACTCAACTGAAATGACTAAACAACAATAACTATGTCCTTCTCAGATTTATCTGGAGAATTAGAATTGTGTTGAACCCTGACCACCATGGTTTAAGAAGGATGTAGATAAGCTGGATGGTGTCCAGAGAAGGACAACTAGGATGGTAAAGGACTTTTGAGTTCATGCATATAAGAATCATTTGAAGAAACTGAGAATGTTTAGAAAAGAAAAAAGAAAGAAGAGAAGAGAAAACTTAAGGCAAGCATGATAAAGGGTTTTCAAATATGTGAAAGGCTGTCACGGAAAGAAGGAATTAGACTCGTGTTATCTGGCCCTAGAGGGCAGAATCAGGAGCAATGTGTAAGTTGCAAAGAGAAAAGTTTAGTATTGTTTAGTATTGTTGTCTGAAAAAATTCCTAACAATTAGGGCTGCTCAGAAGTGGAATGGCCTATCCCAACAGGTAGCTCCTTGGCAATCATCAAGCAGAAGCTGGACAACCACTGGATGGGTATTTTACAATTAAGATTCCTTCCATTTGTATTGGACTGGACAGCTGCTGAAGTTCCTTCAAACTCTCAAGTTCTTTGACTCTATGATTCAATCAGATAACTCGAAAAATTAAACAGTCTCAGAGTGTAAAGAGTTGAAATAGAGACTATACATCTTGCTTTATGTTATAGATGAAATCAATGCTATGAGTAAGATTTAGACTACAACCTCTGATGCCTTTTCCTACGCTGCACTGCTAAAGTTTTGCTCTCTTAACTAGAGTTTCCACCCTCTATAAATATGGAAATCAAAAAATATGGAGATTATTTATATTTGTTCTTTATTCCCCTAAACCAGTTCCTTTTCCACTGGGCAACAGCCTACAAATCCCACTGTTAACTTAAAAAAAAAATTAAGGGTAATAAATGATGGCCTTCTTTCTTTTTTTTTCTCTATTTCCTTTATTCATAAAGATGTATCATGAAGATAAAACACAAAAACTTAGAAATTCAAAACAAAAAGGAAAAGCTATGGCCTCTGAGTTTTACAAGCACTACATCTAGAGTCATAAGATCATAGGCTTTAGATCTGGAAAGGACTTTAGAAATCATTTTGTCAGAACTCTTTATTTTACAGATAAGGTAACTTGTAGAGGAGATGAAGTGACTTGTCCACAACCACATGGTAATGAAAAGGAGAGACAGGATTCAAAGCTAGGTTTTCTGACTCCAAATCCAGCATACTTTTCATGATATTGATATAGGACTCTGGTTCAAGTCCCTGCTGTTCTATTTAGTAGCTGTGTTACATTAGGCTCAGGAAAGTACAGTGATTTGCCCCAATTTCCTTATCTATAAAACAAAGATAATATTTACACTACCTATAAAATTCAGCTGTTAAAGTTCAAATGGGATGATATATCTAAAGTGCTCTGTAAACCATTACATGCTATATAAATATGATATAAATATAAATAAAATAGCAATTCAACCAATAAGCCTTAAGGTCACAATAAATACTTGGTAATGATCTAAAAGAATTATATTCAATATGATATTAGCATGAGATCCTTCAAGGGTTCTCTCTTACAACCTTAAATATACTTCCACAATTTCTGATATTTAATTTGCATACAAGAGTGCACCAGAATGATCTTAAATTATCTGAAAAGAAAAAATACTTAAAATCCCTGCTACATTTAACATTATCATACAGAGATCAGTTTCTTCTCAACACCAAAAATTCGAGTACATTAGGTCAGGTCTTGTTGGATTGCTAGTTTATTGCTGAAGGTTTGTCACATACACTCAAAGTTTATTTTCATGTAGAAAAAGAGCAAGTAAAATACCAGGAGTATTATTGTAGAACATTACCCAAAGCTGCTTGCAATGTATAATGCAGCAGAATAAAACATTTTATTCATTATTTTTCTAAATATGGAAAATTATTTAAAATTATACATCCTGGGATTTAAGACAGGAGTGAATCTAGAGGATCCCCTATCCTAAATGCCTTATTTTACCTAAGAAAAAAATGAGACCCACAGGATTTAAATGAAATTACCCAAGACCTTTCATGTAATGTGTATTAATTATAAAGACCTCATTGGCTGCCATGGGCTAACATATTGTTCTGTCTCTAGTCTCTCTCCCAAAATTATAGTGCAGGTCACCAAATTTTTTTGGACATCTTGAGCTCAATGCTGTGTAGCAATTTCAAATTCAGCACGTCCAAAACTAAGCTCATTACTTTTCCCCCTAAATCCACACCAATTTCAAGGGAGAACACTGCCATCTTTCCAAGTACCAGGACTCACAGCATCACTCTCATTCAATGTCATATATTTAATTCATTGCCATTTCTACCTTTATGACATCTCTTGCATACATTTCCTTCTGTTCACTCATACAACTACAATCAAGTTCAAGCCTTCATCATTTCACTAGACTATTAGTGCCACAGCCTCCAAACTAGACTGCCTACCTTACTTTGTGTCTTTCCCATATTTCTCCAATCCATCCTCCACACATCTGCCAAGATAATTTTTCTGAAGCTTAGGTCAGATCACGCTGCCTCGCAACTCCCATGAGCTCCAGTGGCTCCATATTACGTCCAAAATCAATAAAAAGTCCTCCATTTGGCATTTAAATATTTCCATAACCAGGCTCTTCTTTCTAGTCTTCTTACACTTGACTCACCTCCATATAACGCTGGTGGGAAGATCCTACTTCTTGTTTTGCCTGACTACACACGTATAATCTGTTACCGAGTTGCTTGTCTTTTCAATAAGAGTGGGTGGGGAGGGAGGAAGGGAGAAAATTTGGAACCCAAAGCTTTAAAAACACATGTTAAAAAAATTATTTTCACATGCAACTGGGAAATAAGAAATACAGGAAATGGGGTATAGAAATCTATCCTGCCCCACAGGAAAATAGAAGGGGAAGGGGATAAGAGAAGTGGGGGAAGAGACAGAAGGGAGGGCAGATTAGGGGAAGGGGTATACAGAATGCATGCCATCTTGGAGTGGGGGGAGGGATGAGATGGGGAGAAAATTTGGAACTCAAAATCTTTTGGAAGTGAATGTTGAAAACTAAAAATAAATAAATTTAAAAAAAAAAGATTCTACTTCTCTCCCCCCTCCTCATCTCACAATGCTCAGACATATTCCCCTATTATCTTCTCCTTTATTCTAGTTTCAGATGAAACATGAACCTTTTTTCTTTTGAGATTTATCCAATTATTCCAGCTTGCTTGCTTCTTAGGATATCTCACTCTATTTCCTATGTCTATGCCTTTTCACTGGCCATCACCCTGGGCCTAAAATACTCTATTTCTTCATTTCAGCCTATTGATTTCCCTGGCTTCTTTCATGACTCTAGTAAGTCTCACCCATGCAGGAGGTCCTTCTTGGACCCCCAGCTGTTCATGCCTTCACCTCTTAAATAACCTTCCATCTACTCTATATGTAGCCTGTACAAGTGCCTGATTATTTACATGTCTCCCACATTAGAATGTATACTTTTTGGTAACACATAGGAAGCACTTAATAAGTGCTTGTTGACTAATATACAAAAAATGATTTTTTTTAAAAAAATCACAATTATATGAAGACAAAAAGCTCTGACAAAATGCATCCATTTCTGTAAAAAAAAATTAAAACAGAAATAAATGGACCTTTCCTTAAAGTTCAATAGTTTCTATCTAAAACTAAGAGGCAAAATTATATGTAATGAAGAAAAACTAGATACCTTTACAATAAAATCGTGGTTAAATGAAGAATGCCCATTATCACTATTATTTTAGAAATGCTAGTTACAATAAAAAAAATTTTTAAAAGAAATCAAGGGAGAAGAAACAAAATTATTGACTTTTGCAAGTGATATGGTTTTAGAAAAATGTAGAGATTCAACTAAAAATTTAACTGAAACAAATTAATTTCAACAAAGTAGCAGGGCATAAAAGAAACCCACATAAATCATCAACCTTTCTGTATATTACCAATAAAAACCTGCTGGAAAATACAGAATGAGAAATTCTGTTCAAAATAAGCACAGTATTTTTGGGAGTACACTTATCAAGACAGGCACAGGAATTATATTAATATAACTTTTAAAACCCATCTTTGTAAAAAAAGACAGACCTAAATAAGTCGAAAGTATATTACTGTTCATGGTTGGCCCATGCCAACATTACCTAAATTAATTCACTCAGCACTTAGCACAGTGTCTGGCACATAGTAGGCACCTAATAAATGCTTGTTACTTGACTGACACATGAAACTACTAAACAGTTGTTTTGAGAACTAACAACAACCTTACCCACCCACATACATATACACACAGCAAATTAATCTGGAGGTGTAGATTTCAAGAAAAATAATGAAATAAATGGAAACGGATAGGGGCATACCAGGGCCAGATCTGAAACTATACTACAAAAGCAATAATCATCAAAATTATTTGCTACAAGTTAAGAAATAGAAAAGTTGGCCAATGGAATACAGTGTTCAATAAACCCAAAGACCCCAATTAATAGACTAAGGATTCGCTATTCAAAAGAAACTGCTGGGGAAATTGAGGATAATCTGGCAAAATTAAGATTACATCAACATCTCAAACTGCATACTTCAATAAACTCCAAATAGATATAAAAAGGCATGTAACAAATTAGAGGCCCAGGAGGTACTTTTTGCAAGGAAGAGCTCTTGACCAAAGAGGGGAGAGAATCACAGATAATATAACAGACAATTTTGATTACATAAAATTGAAGAGTTTTTGTAAAAACAAAAATCAGTACATTAGAATTAGAAGGAAAAGTTAACTGAGGTGAATTCTTTGCAGCAAATTTCTTTTATAAAGTTTTTTGAGTGGATAAGATTAGGAAGTTCTAAAAGGAAGAAACCCACACTATCAACTATTAACTATCAAGCTATGAAAAAATGTTCCGTATAATTAATAGAGAAATGAAGAGAAAAACAACCTCACGCCCACCAGATTAGCAAAAATGACAAAAAAGGGAAAAGTACAATTATTAGAAGGACTTTTGGAGATCAAACGCACTAATACATTATAATGGAGTGCTGAATTGATCCAACCATTCTGGAAAATAATTTAGAATGCCCATCATTTGAATGATAGCTCTCTGCCAGGCATATATGTACCCCAAGGAGCAAATGAATGTACAAAAATATTGATAGCAGCCTTTTTTATCATAAGAAGTAGAAACTAAAAGGGTATCCATTAATTGGAAAAAGGCTGAACAAATTATGACATACGAATATAACACAGTATAAATGCTGTAAGAACTGATCAAAGGGATGGAGTCAGAGTAACCTAGGAATATGTGAATGAACCAATGCAGAGTGAAGCAAGCAGAATCAGGAGAATGACTACAGTATTATAAAGTTGAAAGACTTAAGAACCCTGATCAACACAATGACCACCTCGTTACAATAACAATAAAATGTCAAGTTATTTTCTTAGTATGCCTATTAAAACTTTTAAAACTCCAAGCTCAATTTCCTTTTGCCAATGTCATATTTCCTAATATTTTGTTAACTAATCTCACTCAAGTTGCTAATTTCTTTCCTTATAATTAAATTATATTCACATGGCTGAATGTGATTCAACTAGCACAAATCATATGCAAAACTAAAATTCTCCAAGTCCCAAATATGTATTTCTGTCTAATAAACACCCTCCCTGAACCTCTACAACTAGATTTCGTACCCCACCCCACAAAAACAACAACCAAAAGAAAAAAACCTGTCCTTCCCTCCTAACTTTCCTATTTCTACTTGTGTCACCATCCTCCTTCAACCATCAAATGCTTGGTTCAAACATCAATGGCTGAGGTTCAAAACCTTAAGTGGTCATCAATTTAGACTTCCCCCCCCCTTTTATGTTCAACATCCAAACTGGTGACCACATCCTATTAATCTGACTTATAAAAAAGTCTCAAATTAATCTCCTTTCTATTCCTGTTTTCAAGTCTTAATTACCTTAGACTCCAGACTATCAGGATACCTTCTTTTTTAAACCCTACACAATATTTCCAGACTAGTTTTCCTAGAACATCACTCTAATTACCAATGGTTCTTTCAATGCTTACTCATAGTAGGAAAAGCAGCTTAGGAGAAGGAGCTGACCTTCATGTTGTGAGGCATTCAATCTGTCCTGCCACTGGCCATGCTATGACCACTTCAATTTGGTTGAACCTGTTCCTCATCTTTAAAATGATGATAATAATCCTGTCTTATCAACCTCACGGGGTTATCAGACTCAAATGAGATACTGTAAAGCAGCAATAATGATAATGACTACAGCTGACACTGTATCAAGTCCAGCCTCTTTCTTATACTGACATGCAAGGTCTTTTACAATTTCAATCTGACCCCCTGCACCTCTCTGCATTCTACATACTCCTCCCTCATGTGCCCTGAATATGCCTGAGCTTTCTCACCTTCATGTTTTTGCTTGTTTTTACATGCTTTATCCTCTACTAGACTGTTTACTCTTCTTTCTATCACTGACAATAATCATAGCCCCTCACAATTGGGGGGGGAGGAATTTGAAATAATTATATGGGAGCTACTAGGTGGTGCAGTGGATAGAGAGCTGGCCCTGGAGTCAGGAAGACCTGAGTCCAAATCGGGCCTCAGACACTTAACACTTACTAGCTGTGTGACCTTCGGCAAGTCACTTAACCCCACTGCCTAGCCAAACAAAAAGAAAAAAAAGAAATAATTGTGTGCTGAATGATGACATTCCTTCTCGTCCCCCAGTTTCTATTTGGAGAAGGGGAAGGGAGTCTGATGACAATGAGCAAGAACCCTCTATAATATCAAAATTACTGTTTCCCACAATTAGTAACTTGAAAAATGCAACTAAGTATAACTAACATAATAGTTTCTTCTTAAACTATCACTAATACTCAGTCCATGTTCTTACCTTATCCAGCTTCAAATAAAAGATGCTTCCCTGAAATAAGGAAAATGTGTCTGATTTTACTTTATTTTTTAAACACAGGGGCATTATGAATAATCTCTGGAATCAATGAATGACCGGAGTCAAAGAATGAACAAGTTTTGGGATCACTGCCTTACTTGTCTTGGGGGCAAAGAGCATTTTAAGTATATGCCAGTCAGTTATGAAGTTAATTACTCTCTAGCTTTGTTTAAAGAAGAGGCTACGTTACTAGGAAAAAGGTTCTGCTAGCAGAAAACAGCCTGAATGCTAAAAATTATACTACTTAAAAATCATTTTGTTTAAGCCTCACAACAACCCCGAGAGGTAGGTGTTCGTGGGATCATTACCCCCATTTTACAGATAAGGAAACAGACTCAGTTAAGATGAAATTAGTTACCTATGGTCACACAATTGACATAATTTAAATAAACCCTGGTCTTCTGATTCTAGGACCAACACTTATACTACTAGTAAACATTGGTAGAGCCAGTGAAGTGTAATTACTAACATTATACACAACACCCTGGAACTAAAAATAAATAAATAGGCATGTTTTTGCAATTCCAAAAAAGAGAGAGTAGCAGCTTCTTTTATTTTGGGAAGGGGATAAGATAAGAAGGTGGAATGAACAGGTTAATTTAGAAAGAGAACATTATATTTTGTTCACTCAAAATTTCCATATTGGTAACTGTGTGGTACCTGAGGGAGTCCTTGCTCAAGGTCATCAATCTCTTTCCTCCCTCTCCCCAAGACTTCATTAAGCATGAAGAGTGAAAGAATCTTCAGAATTGCATCATTCATTCAGCAGATGTTTACTTTAAATGTTTTTTATTAGATATTAATAATAGCTGCAAAATAAAAACCAGTCAAGCAACAAACATTTTCTACATACCTATTAAGCACCAGGTAAGTACAAGGCTCAAGAAATAAAAACACAATCCCTGCTCTCAAAGAAGTTACATTCTGTTCTACTGGTGGGCTAGATGTTCACAGATAAGTAAATAAAGGATACATAAAAAATTCAGTTTTATCAAGAAGGGGGAGCTAACAACTGGGACAATCAGAAAAGGCCTCTTGATAGAGGAAGCTCATAAGGCTGCAACTGGCCCAAATAATGTTATTATATCTCTATCATATCTCTAAATAAGAGAACTAAGAATAATGTTACTGGAAAACTATAAAGTATAAATATTTTCTACAAACTGTAAAGTACATTTTCTACAAAACCTGATTAAGTTTATGTAAATTTGTGTACATTTTTAAAACCTAGAATACCAATATGATTTATTCCCCCATTTACAAATCTACATCATAAACTGTTGGAGTAGATGAAAAGCCAATACAATTGTATTTGTATATCATTCATTTCTTTAATTTAAACAACATTACTGTTGCCCATAAAATATACTGTTTTTCTCTGAAAAACCTCAAAGCTACAATCTTAGACCAAATCCTGGTCAGCTCTCTCCTTGATAATTTCAGCCTTTTCCTTACTAAGGTGACTCCAATGACCACCATTTTCTCATCAATCTGCAACTTAATCACCAAGTACTCTCAATCACCAAATGATTCAACTGAGCTCAATAAGCACCTAAGAAAAGCATTAAGCTAGGTCCTGGAAGTGCAAAGAAAAACAGTCACTGGCTTCAAGGTTAAAACAGAGAAGTAAATACAGTACAATTTAAGGAGCAACCAAAAGCATTAAAAAGTTTTCCCCTAGGCAGGGAACAGACATGCTTGGATCTATGCATTAGGAAGATTATTTAGGCAGCTGTGTAGGATGGATCTTAAATCAAAGATATGTATAAGTATAAAACAAAGGCTAGTTCTCTTACAGAACAGATGTAATGCCAAGAGACTTGATGGAGTAACTACAATTAGGCCAGTGTAGCTGGATCACAGAATTAGTGGAGGAGAATAAAGCAGGAGAAGAAAGGTGGGAAGGAGACAATATATAAAGAGCTTTAAATGTCCAACAGAGGCCTTTATATTTAATCCTGGAGCTATGTGGTCAGACCTTAACCTCATAAAGTTCACTCTTGTAGCCTGAATAGAGGCTGGATTGAAGTGGAGTGAGACTTGAGGCAGGGAAATAAATTAAGTTATTGCAACAGTCCAGGTGAAAGGTGATGAAGCTGAATTAGAGTGCTAGCTGTGCGAGTAGAAGTAGGAACTACAAGATTTGGCAACTTACTCGGCTAAGAATGGGAAAGTGAATATCAGCCTGGGTGACCAGCAGAATGGTGGTGTCCTCAACAGTAACAGGGGAAGTTCAGAAAAGGAGAGGGGGGAGGGGAGTGTCCCTGCAGGGAAGGGTGAATATAATTTCTGTACATAACCAGTTTAAGATGTCTAAAGGACATCCTGTTGGAGATGTCCAAAAGGCAGTTGATAATGTGGGACTATAGCTCAGGAGAGACTACAGACAGATATATAGATCGGGGAATTATCTGCATAGAAATGACAACAAATCTACAAGAGCTGAAAAGATCACCAATAAAAGAGTACAGTGAAAAGGGAAGAGAATTCAGGGTGGAGCCTTGGGAGACATCCATGGTTAGTAATACAAACTGAGATGGAGAAGTTGGACAGGTAAGAGGACAACCAGGAAAGAAGGATGTTAGGAAAATCTAGATTGAAGAGAATACCCAACAACAGTGTCAAACACTGCAGGAGGTCAATTAGAACTAGGACTGAAAAAGGCCATTAGATTTGGCAATTAATAGGCCAATGACTTCCCAGTTTCTAAATCTACTTAACTCCCTTGATGCACTCCTCTATTCCACCTCAACTACATGGTGTTCTTATCTTTGATCATGCTATCTCCTCTAAGTGTTCCACTTCCCTGTTTAATAACTCCAAAAATCTTCTATCCAATCATGCTCTATTATTTCATTTCTCCCTATAGTTTCCTGCTCATATGATATGGTAGAACAAGAGTCCTTAGCCTTTTTCTGTGTGTGTCAAGGACTTAATCTATTGAAGCCTATGGGTCCTTTCTCAGAATGTTTTTAAATGCACAAAATAACAGGATTACAAAGAAAACCAATCACACTGAATAATGATATCTTTCCCCCCTCATCCAACTTCACAGACTCTCTGAAATTTATCCACAATCTTCTCGGGGGGTCCTGTGGACCCAAGGAAGCTCTATGGTAGTACCTTCTGCAGAAAGAGGGAAGAGTTAGGAGAAAAGGCAGGGTGAGAAATGAGATAATTCGGAAATAACTGAACTTTAAAGAAACAAATTGTGTAGTCACTGCTGTAAGAATATAAAGCCTGATTTGTAGTTTAAATCCTAGTTACATAGTCCATTCAAACCAATATCAGATATTCAGTGGTACCAAATCTTGGGAAATGTATATTTCCATGATATCTACCTCACTAGCTCAGGGTTATAATCCCAAATCATCAGTTATGGATCTAATTATCGAACTTACCTAAACAAATCATTATTTTAACCCTACTCCTTGGGGAAAAGCATGCCAATAAGCTTTAATAATTTTATCAAGGTGGCCAGAAAAGCTGAAAGTACAGTCCTGGTGACAAACTGTCTATTCTTTGAGGACCAGCTTAATTGAGGATAATCACCAACAGACTGGCCAGTTAGAAATATAGCACTCCCCTGGGGCAGTTAGGTGGTACAGTGGATGAAGCACAGCCAGGATGTCAGGAGGATCCGAGTTTACTCATTAGTTGTGTGACCCTGGGCAAGTCACTTAACCCTAACTGCCTTTACAAAAGAAAAAAGGAAATATACAACTCCCACTTCTGCACTGACAAAAGGTTTTAAAAATCAGTTTTTAGACTATCCATGAACACTAACTTAACTGTTGATGCTTAAAATGTAAGGTCCTTTTCCAAGGATAGAACAGACAAGCTGTAGACGAACTGAATCATATCAGTGTTAACATCTTCACTATAAATGGAATAAAAAGATTGTTGCAGACAAATGGCAAGAGAGTTCTAAGGACAAAGAGTTGGTGGAGTTTGTTTTTCCTGAGACCAAAGGCAGTAAGAAACACCATTTCATTGACCATCTTGCCTAAAGCAAAAAGACCATTGAAAGGTTAAGTGTAGCTTATCTGTTGTAAAGAAAAAGAACGTGCCTTCCAGGTCATATGACCAATAAAATGAAGGACACATTTTCTCCTAACCCTCCCCGACTCTCAAAACTACAAAATAAGAATTATGGGTAAGAGGTTGGTTAAGTAATTTCAACTATGTCCCAAGGTCCCACCTTTTACTCTCCCACTCCCGATGTGGAAAAGGAGCACAACTTGGGTTCCAATCCAAGAATGAAAAGGTCGAAAAAATCTATCCAGGGTCACACAGCTAGTATCAGAAAAGATTTAACTATTAAAACCCTGGCCTTCCTAACTCCAAGGCCAGAACTCAATTCTCTACTACAAATGGCCTCTCCTACTATTAGGAACCACTGGTAGAGGTAGTAAACATCCTAGATTATTCACAATGGCCCTTATAAATCTTTGTGATTGAATATTTCACTATCATTCCAGTCATCTAGTTTTCAAGTGCTCTGTTGTCATCAATTTCATACCCTTCCTGATCTTTTCTCAACTCAGTAAATAACCAGCAAACATTTAATAAGTACCTACAAAGTGCCAGGCAAAGTGCTGGGAATACAAAGAAAAGCAGAAGACAGAAGAGATAGGAGATGATAGCTAGTAGAGATAAGTTAAGAGAGGGCTTTTTAAGGATGGGGGAGATATGTGCATATTTGTAGGCAATAGGGAAGCAGCAAGAAGATAGTGAGAGATTGAAGACAAAAGAGAAAGTGAGAATGATGGATGGAGCAATTTGTTGGAGGAGACAGGATCAAATGGGATCACTTATGCAAATAGAGAAGTTGGCTTTGTCAGTAAGGGCCACCTCATTATGTGATGCAGAAGTGATGGAAGAGGGGCAGCTAGGTAGCTCAGTGGATAGAGCACCGGCCCTGGATTCAGGAGGACTTGAGTTCAAATCTGGCCTCAGACACATAACACTCACTAGCTACAAGTCACTTAACCCCATTGCCTAACCCCCCCAAAAAAAAAGTGAAGAAAGAGATAATGGTAGAAGCATCTGGGTGATATAAGATAAGGAGGGGAGAAGTGGGTGCTCCTGTTGACTGGATTTAATTCTTTCAGTAAAACGTGAGGCAAGGGTCTCACCTGGTTGGGGGGGGCGGGATAGCCATGGAAAGTTTGAAGAATGTTGAAAAGGAAGAGTCATTATGGTGTGGAAAAGTGAGTAAATTAAGGGGGTGTAAAAAGGACTTTTTAGAAGCAATAAGGTTGAGGTTATGTAACGTAAATGTGTAGTGGACCCAGTCTGGGCAGTTGCTTGATTTTTGCCGCTTGCTCTCTGGTGGGAATGATCCAAGCGTGAGGCTTGGCAAGACACAATCGATGTAGGGGGGCGCAGCAAAGGTATCAAGAGAAAAAGACGTTGTAGCACTGAACTGATTTACTAAGGAGAAAAGATGGGGAAAGGGGGAGAGAGTAGCTAGTATAGGGGTGATGGTCTAAGAACTGAGGAGTTAAGGGACTACAGGCCAAAGACAAAGAGCAGGGTTTGGTATAAGACTTAGTCAAAAGAAGAGGTGGAATGCTTATAGCATATAATCAGAAAAGGGAATATCAGAGTTTATAAACACGGAAGTGGATCATTTGTTAGTGACGGCAAAATCAAGGGTATGACCATCTTGGTGCATGACTAAGGTAGGTTAGAGGAGCAGGTCAAGGAAAATGAGTATGTTGAGGAACTGGGAAGTTAAAGTGTTTAAGGGAATATCAATGTTTGTTGCAGTACCCTCTTTTGAGGGCAGGAGTTGAGCAAGAGAGAAAGATTGTAAGCTAGATACTAACCTCATTGAAGAAGGAAAGAGAATATCCTACAGTTAAGTAGCCAACAGCTATCTGGATTTTGATTGGGTGGTAGATATGCATGAACCCCAAAGAAGAAGTTGGTTGTGATTGTGGTAGGGGGAGAACTTGCAAACAGCAATGAGAAGGTATATTCCTTCTCTCCCACTCTGACCAGTGAGTAGGAGGAAGAAGTGAAAGCGCTACCCGTGCTAGAAAGGTTTTCAATACCACAGTATATCATATTTGATCCTAGAGGGAACAGGGGGCCGCTGGAGTTTATTGAATAAAGGGATAACATGAACAGACCTACACTTTAAAAAAAATCAATTTGACAGCTAAGTGCACGATGGACTGAAATAGGAAGAGACATGTGGCAAGCTGACCAACAAACAGGTTATTGCAAAAGTCCAGGTGTAAGTAAGATGAGTGCTTGTACTAAGGTGGTCACACTTGTTCCCCTCTTTGAATGCTCAACCATCACCAGATTAAGCTTCCTAAATGTGTCATTCCCCAGGTTAAGAACTTTCAAATCTTCTTTAAGTACTTGGGGAACAGTGTCTAATCTCCTCCTTACATTCAGCATCCTCCAGTCTAGTCTCACTTCCATTTCTAGACATCTAACCCTACAGCAAATCCTAGAGTAAATAATAAAATATTTGATGAATGAATGGAATTCTCTATAGTGATCTAAGTTTATAATGCCAGAAAAGTTCACTAATAACTTTTCAAAAGTGTCTTTATACATTTCACAATTTCATCTTAAATTCAGGTTCTTTTATATAAAAAAATCTATTTTCATAATATTTTGATCATCCCCTTAAAGTAAACAGGAGGAAGGGCAATATTGAAAATTGATTCAGCCATATTAAAAAAAACTATTTTAAGGTTAGCATCTGAAATAAAATGCGGACCTCAGGAAAAGATAATGCATTGTGTCAAAATATGAGGCTTACTTGAAAACTATGTATACAGAAATATTTTCCCATTGATTTGTATCATAATTTCAAATACGTCTTCCCACAGAAACTCAATACCTCAAATCCTAGCAAAAGGGAACAGGAAATTATCTTAAATGCATAATCTAACAACTATATGCTCATTGAAAGAAATTCTGAATTATAACGACCTTACATGTCTGCCCTCTCCCCAAATTCCACATGTAGAACAATAGTTTATCCACTTCAGAGTTACCAAGAAAGTGACAGGTGATAGAAAGTGATAGAAAGGAAGAGAAAGGGTTGGGGGGGGGGAGCAACAAAAAGCACAGCATAACTCAGGCTTGAGATGTCTCTGTGTATTACTACTACCCATAACAGCTAGGCATTTACATATTGCTATAAGGTTTTGCAAAGTGCTTTACAAACATTATGTTATTTTATCCTCACAAAAACCTTAGGAGGTTAAGCGCTAGTTATTGTCTGAGGCAGGATATGAATTCAGGTCTTTCTGACTCCAAGTTCAAGGCTCTGTTCACTATGACACCTGATTTCAAAATATTTATAGATAAGAAATTTTATTGCCCCTCTTTTATGGCTCTATACATCACTAGGAAGTTTTAGACCTAAGCATCAACCAATAATGACTCCAATTTCAAGTCTCTATTCACTATGACACCTGATTTCAAGATGTTTACAGGTAATAGACTTTACTGCACCTCTTTTATGGCTCCATATATCACTAGGAAATTTTAGGCTAAGCATCAATCGATAACAAGCAAAATATTGAGTACAGCAAACTGTACTAAACAGGATGGGGAGATATAAGAAACAGACACACAGAAACATTCATATAGAAAATATGTAAAAAACATGAGATAGTTTTCCATGGTCACAAGCAGGAGATAAAAATAACATAATTGGTCAGAATTTTATGGAGATTCACAATGGCCAAATGAACTCAATCTTGTCAGTGATACTTACAGTGCAAAACAACCATGTTCTTGCCCTTCTATGGATACTATGGTAGTCCAAAGAGAATACTCCCAACCCTCCAACCCTCACCCTGGTTCTGTGGAAGATAAACGCTCTCAAGAGCGAGTACATTTCAGGCATGAAGTGAAGCCCAATAACAAAGGCCTGGATATTACTGTTCTTTTGAAGAACAGCCCCAAAAACATTAAAAGGGACAGGCATAAAAATAGAATTGTAAACCGAAGACAGGTCCTGAAGGGCTAATAACCTGGTGAAACTATTATTATGCTCATTTCACAGATAAAGAAACTGAGGCTGAGATTAAGTGACTTGCCATTGGAATTTAATGAGCAACGGAATGACTTGGCCTGGACTACAATTTAGGAATATCTCTCTCCTAACAGTGATCACTTACTGCAACTGTCCAGGGGAGACGAGTCCAGGAAGTCCAAGTCATCACAAGCAAAGGAGAGTCTGCACAGTTTTCTTATTAATCTGTTTTTCCAGTAATTGCAAGAGATTTGTACTTATCCATTCAGACATTATCCTTCTGGATCAAAGCACAGATAGCTCATCCTCATGAGAGGTTGAAACCAGTGAGCTTGAACCTTTCTCTTTTTTTTAAACATTCTGCTCTAAATAAAAGAACTAACCAGTCAGAAAATCAAACACTGCCCATTTTTTAATATGGTTACAACTCAAGATTTAATTTGACATTTTAATTGTTAAGAATACCACTCATCTGGGCAACATTAAGAACTATACTGCTTAATTTCATCTTAAATAGTCATTGGTAAGATTTTCTTAAATTTTTCCAAAAACTGCAAATTCAAAAAATATAGAAGAATTATTTTGCAAAATTAATGCTAATCATAGAAGCCTAGAAGCCTTCATGAAGCCCACACAACTATTTCTGTGACCATAATTATGTTACATAAGCAGGTATTTAAATCGATTCATACATCAATTTATCACTTCATTTCAATTCATATATCATTCTATTTAATGCCATACAACATAATACACACTAGAGGAAGATGGTGATAAATGAAACAAAGCCTCTCTCTCAAAAAGCTTAAAATCTATTTAGAAAGAAAACTGGTATTAAACAAGAAAATGGTAATTAAACAAGAGAATGTGCTATAAAGTACTTGAGATCCAGATAAAGTGCTAGGAGAAATCTGAAAACTGATTTTCAACTGGGCGACTGACGAAAGGCTTCATGAAAGCAGTGGTATTTGAACTGGGCCTTGAAGGATGAAGTGAGATTTCAAAAGGTATTTACTGGAAAGGACAAAGAAGGAAGGAATAGTCTGTTTCAAGAATTTGAGACACAAGAAGAGGGAAAGGGAGAGGGCATGAATAATATTAAGTAACACAGTTTTATCCCTGGAAAGATAGATTGGTGCTCAAATTGTGGAGGGCCCATGATTTCCAGGATCAAGAGTTTTTAAGTTATCTGTTCAACAAGTAAAGGCCACTGACTTTTTCTTTAGTAGTCAAGGAACATTATTATCAGAATGACGAATTAGGAAAATTAATTAGATAGGAGGGTAACTGAAAACACAGAAGAAAGCAGAGAAAAATTAGGAGGCTGTTAAACAACAGCACGGTGTGAAGAAATGAGGACTTGAAAAAGGGTAGTTACGATAGGAATGGAAAGGAAATGACACGTGAGAGATTGAAGCAACTACAAAAGAGAGACAGCTACAATGGAGAAAAATACTAAATATGGAGTTGGAGGTTGTGGATAAAAATCTTGGGTTCCACCACTTAGTACTTGAGTGACCTTGAGGGAGCTGTCAAAAGTAAAATCAACAAGAATTTAAGTGCCCACTATATGCCATGTATCTGGATACAAAAAAAAAAAGGGCAAAAGATGGTCCCTGCTCTTCAGGACTTCAGTATAATGAGGGATTCAGTCTGAACAAGGAGTTACCTTTACCTCTTTGGGCCATAGTTTCTACATATGTAGAACCAAGGTATTATACAAGAAGGCCTCTAAGATCTCTTGCAGTTCTAAATGTAGTACCCTGAAATCACTGTTAATGAAAAGCGTAACACAGTAGAAAGAGCACTGGATTTGGAATCAGAGAGCAAGGTTCAAATCCCACTTCTATCACTTACTAACTATATAACCATGGGCAGTTTTTTCATCTGTAAAATGAGAGGGCTGGTCTAAATGGCCTTTGAGGTCCCTTCCAGCTCCAAATTTATGATTCTCTGATCAAAAAACTAACCCATAATCAATGGATAAAGAATAATCCAAATCAAATGTAGTATTTAATAAGGATTACTCTCTTCAAACTCATAAAAGATATATCTCTAAATAAAAAAATCACAACAGCAAAAACTGTATATGAACACATATAACCAAAGTAAAACATTTCCTTAGGCACCAAAATTTTCCTTCAATGCCTTATCATGATGTAGAGGTAACCAGGGATTCTCCCAGATGAGTAGAGCTCTACCAATTAATGGAAAATTGGGGAAGTTTCAAGTATGACTCTCAGTAAGATAGAAGTTAAGTACAAAGACTAACGCAAGAAGTCTTTTGTTAACACCCTAAGCACTAGTGTCAATCCTTCCCAAACTACTACTTATTTAGCCAATTTGTGTGTCTGTGTTTGTTAACTTTACATTAAATTGTACATAGTTTTACATTTTATATGAGGCAGCTGGTGGTGGTACCATGGCTAGAACACTGAGCCTGGAATTAGGGAGATCTCTGTCTCATCTTCCTCAATTTAAAATGAGGATAACAATAGCACTACCTTACATATTTTAAGGATCAAATGAGATATTTGTAAAAAGCACTTGGCACAGTGCCTGGCACATAGTATGTACTACACAAACGCTTACTACTTTCCCAATCCCTTCCCCCTTCCTTTTATATATATTTATTGTCTTCCACATTGGAATGTAAGCTTACCTAGAGTAGGGATTATTTCAACAATTTGTAGTTGTAACCCCAATGACTAACACAGTCCCTAGTACATAGTAGGCACTTAATACTTGTTGCTTGACTGATACGTTATTTATGAAGCGCTTGGCCACCAAGTGATTAAGCTTTTGACCACTAAGTGATTAATTTTATGACCACTTTATGAAATCATCTACAAAATTCTGAAGGGATTACTATCTACATGTTTCCTAGATGGAGCACCCACGTATCAATGAAATCACAGATTTTTAAGTGTTAAAGTAATAAGCACCCTGTATAAGTACTATAAATTCCACCACTGGACAAATCTTGATAAAATACAACATAACACAAAGGATGCATGACAACTAGTCAAAAGCAAATCTATCTGAGGGCTCCCCTTTGGATCTCACATTTCTCATTACTTGCATTTAACTTGTATTAGTTATTTGTGTATTAGGCACATGCTATGCATGCACTGAAGCAGTGTAAAGAGTATGATCCAAAGATACATGAAAGGAAGTAGGTGGTGACGTGATAATCCATGGACACCTACATACTCCACTTCTATCTAGAGGAAGTACCTGTCTCACTCCCCTCAGCACTTTGATGGAAGCACCTGTGAAGGGTAATCAAGAAGTAAAGGATGAAAATTCATGGGTAAGTTGAGATCTGCAACATTGGTGGGAGTACTCACATGAATGAAATCATGCATTTGTCAAGTATTGTTATGTAGCAGTGCTATTGCACCGACAGCAAGTCCCCTAAAGTCAGGAATTATGCTTTACCTAAACTTTTCCCAATATTCCCCAGCTCTTAAGACTACATACTGCAAGCAGCTGACAATAAATGTTTGATTAATTTCTATGATAAAATGTCAAATATAAAATACAGGAACAAAACAAAATACGTTCATAATAATAGCTAGCAGTTATACAGTGTTTTAAGGGCTGCACTCTACAAAAACATCTTTTGATGCACACAATAATCCTGAGAGGTAGGTGCTATTATTATTCCCATTCTACAGATGTCAAGACTCATCTGTAAATGAGGTAGACAGAGGATAAATAACTTGCCCAAGGTCACACAGCTAATAAGGGTCTGAGACTACATTTTAACTACAAGTTGTCATTTGTGGTTTTATTTTAAGCAAAAAAATTAAATCCAGTGAAAATTCTACATAATATTATTGTCAATAGCAATATTTTATATAAGAGCTGTTTTGTTTCCCCTTCCAATGGAGCACAATTACTGAAATATCAAAAGGATCTCAAAGGAGGTTTCACATACTGATCAATTCGGAGGCAAGAACAACCATAGAACAAAAAGGTAAAATTCCAGCTTATTTGTCTTTTACTAAATCAACTAAATCTAAAAACTAAAGATTTACTAAATCCTTTACTAAATCAACTATAGACTATACTTCAAAATATGGCTTATTTCAGATACAGAAAGGCTTATACAAAATAACAACCAATAAATATTTGAGCAACTGCATCAACTGTAAAGAAAGCATTTTGTAAACCTTAAAATGCTATATAAATGCAGGCTATTATTACAAGTTTACATTTTTATTTTTAAAGTAAGAATTTTACCAAATGTTAGCCTTACTAAAATACTCACAAGTGTACTACTCAATTCTTGAAACAACTGTTACGTGAATTTTTAGAAAGTTACTATCATTCTACAAAATTACTAGCCTACCTTAAAAACAACACAATATCTCTACAGTCTGAAACATAGCTGAAAAAAGTGAATACAATTTTGATAATTTTTTTTAAATGGCCCCAAATAACCTATTTTTACAACCCTCAGTGAGGACTGCAAAATTTCTGTAGGGAATAATGTTCAAAAGACTATAAATTCTCACCCAGAGACTCAGCATCATTTAAATACTGGCTTTTCAAATTACATATATTCATGACAAAAAAATGGTCCTTCGCAAACTCAGTTTTTTACCGTTAATCTTCATCTGTCTGTGTTCTTAGGTTGTTAAGACTACTAAGGATGTAAAATTGACAACTTAAATCCATGGTGATCTAGCAGACTAGTCACACAGTATGAAAAAACATTTCATATTTTTGATCAACAGTGGCCAGCGTTGTATTTGGACAGAAAAAGGTTTTATTATTTGTAAAAGAGGGTTGGGAATTAGGGTTACCATTCCTACCACACAAATTTGGGACACATATACCTTCTATCTTAAAACAATAAAATTAGATCTTAAAACTGCACTTACTGAGTCATCAGAAATACAACTTTTTATCATGGCTTTATAAATAATATCTAATTCTACTTTTCTGCCCTAAAAATCAGAAAGGGCATCGACAAAAAGGACCAAGCGTTAGTATGCTTAGCATTACAGCATATTTTCCTAATTAATTTTAAGAATAATCCTCTTAAACCTCTTCTAAAGTCTTCTAAAGTAGCTTAAAATCAAAATATCATAAGTCATGTGTTCCAATTATTTTACTGCACAGATTTTTAACTAAATCTTTTTGGTTCTGCCACACATTAAGTCTAGTAATATTCAAAGCATCAATTTAAACTAATACAGAAGTTACAAAAATGCTTAAAATGCTAGAATATTATACTCGATTTATCAAGTTTTCTTCTCTAACCCCAAGTCCCATATCTTTTTAAACTCATAATTCAACTGGAGAGGAAATAGTATGATTTGATAAAGCAATTAAATTAATATCGCTTACCCTATATAATATCAGTATCATCCATAAAAAGATTCTCCTGGGATTGCCAATTTAATTTTCAGGTGATTACTGGGACATTGCACTCGACCAATATGTTTGGATTGTTGAAGGGAAGCATAAACTCTTCTCCCTCCCTTCCCAATTCAACAAGTACTTACAGAATAGGTGTCACTAAATGAACAGTATTTAGGAAGGGGAAAAAAAACACCACTATAATAATTCAAAATTTGAATTACCAACAACGAATATTAGGCATTGCTTCCCTACATTATTCCTCTTATCCAAAAATTGCAAGTCTCCTTCCCTGCCTCACTCACACTCGAGCATTTGACGTCTGGCTAATGGACGTATCCAGTTCAAATCATGGTTTCCGAGGAAGTCCTGAAGTTTGGGTTTGCACTCTTTTAAAGTTACCGTTTCAATAACCGATGCACTCTTTTAAGTAGCAACATCAAACACTAATTCGACACTTGACCCATTTCAAACCTTTCCCCCAGCACCCCAACACCCCAGTTTCAGGGATCCAGTTTGCTGCAGCCCCTTCCCACCTGGAGGACATCTCCCCGGGGGGCATCTCCCCGCATCCAACCTCCCCAACTTCGTTCCTCTCCTAAGAAGCCCCCACATTCACGGCCCCGAACACTCCAAACGGTCTCAGTTCGGGGCAGGTCCGGGGCGGGGGAAGGGGTGGCGGGGTGCGGAGTGCTGCGGTCCTCCCCCCTCCCGCCCGGCCCGGACTCACTGGTTGGTCGGGGGCGCGTTGAGAGGGATGGCCACCTCCTCCTCCTCGTACTCGGGTCCGTCTAGGGAGTCGCCTTCGTCCACAGCACCCGGGCCCCCGCCTAGGAGGGCGGGCAGCTGCGGCGGCGGCGGCGGCGGCGGCGGCGGCAGAGGCGGGAAGCCCCCCGTGCCGGAGGCGTCGGCGGGCACCAGGGCGCCCTTGCAGGGGGCGGCGTCTCCCGAGGGGCCGGCCGCGACGGCTGGGGCGCCTCCCGCCCCAGGCCCGGCTCCCAGAGCCGAGCACAAAGCGGGCGCCGGGCCTGAGCAGGAGGCGGCTGGACAGGGCAGGGCCGCCGGAGTCCTGACCTGACACGCAGCCGCGCAAGGGCCGGGGTCAGCGGCCGATGCCGAGCCGCCTCCGCTGCCTCCCGCCCCTGCGATCGCCGGACCGCCCTCCTCACTCCCGGCCGCCTCGGCCGCCATCATGTTGGAGCCCGCTCGGCCCTGCCCTGCCCGGCCTTGCCCGTCCGGGAGCCCCGGGGGCCACAGGGCCCCGGCTCCTGGCCGCCCCTCCCCGGCGGGCCCCCCCTCAGCTCCCCGGGCTGCTGAGGAAACAACAACAAAAGGACGGAGCCCGCCCGCCCTCCGGCCCGAGGAGCCCCTGGGGCTGCAGCCCGGGCGCCCCGGAGCGGCCCTGACCGGCTACGGAAAGAGAGGAGGGGGAAAAAAAAGCCGGCCGCGACCCCGGCCCCCGCCGAGGCGCGCACACGCCCCCGGAGGCAGACCTTCCACACACAGACGCGCGCGCGCGCACACACACACACACACACACACACACACACACAGAGACACGCACACAAAAGACACACCCCCAAAAGAAAACTTCCCGGCTCCGTAACTAATGAGTACGGGAAGAAGGGGAAGTGAGCCGGGGCCGCCGCTGCCGCTCCCGCCGCCGCGACTACCACCACGGCCGCCTCTTCACCGCCCCAGTTCTGGCCACCCCCACCGCAGCAGCCGCCGCCGCTGCCGCTGGCGCTGCTGCCGCTGCCGCCGCGGCTTCATCCTCCACGGGGCCGGAGGAGGGAGGGCTGGGAGGAGAAGAGGGAGGGAGGGACTGGGGGCGGGAGAGAGAACGAAGCAGAAGCCTGAGTCTCGATGCCCAACCTGGATCTCGCAGTTAGAGGAACTAGAGAGAGGAGAAAGGGACACGGAGAGGGGAGACCGGGGGGGGGGGGGAGGAAGGGAAGGGGGGAGGAGGGGAGAGAAAAAATACAGAGAAGCTTCTGCGCAGGCGCACCCTCGGGAAGCTTTGGGCGCGGGGAGAGTCCGGGAGTGGAGCTGATGGGAGGAGGAAAAGGAAGGGGCGGGGGAGGAGAGGGAAGGAAGAGGTGGGCGCGCGCGTTCGCGGCTCAGCCCCGACTCTTGCCAGCCGGGCGCGTGGCGGGCGGCCACTCTGAATTGTCTGCCTCGTTTGCCGCCGCCGCGGCGGCGGCGGTGGCGCGCACGCCTCCAGAGGCATTGTTTAAATGCTCCCGCGGCCCGTGAGTCGCTTTGTTCCCACACTACCCCGTGCGCCTCGGCCAACCCAGCCCCGTTGTCACATCTTGGAGCTGGCTGCTGGCTGCAGGGGGCGGGGACCGGTAAGGTGCGCCCGGCTGGGAGCGCTGGAGGGGATTCTTGGCTTGGGCATGGGGAGCCCAAGGTGGGTTCCGGGGAGCACGCAGACTTCGGGGCGGGCGTGAAATGAGCCACACCCAAGGGTCTCCGAGCAGCACTCGGAGGAAGGATACTGTTAAATGCGACCCAGGGGGTCATCGAGCAGCACTCGGAGGAAGGATACTGTTAAATGCATTACTTAAGTCATTTCCCTCGATCTCCTGGATACCCCCCCCCCCGCCAAGAGTCAGAAGCCCATAAGGAAAGGACTGGAAGTCAGTCACTAAATAAACATTTATTAGGTACCTGCTTTATGCCAGGCACTGTGCTATGCGCTAGTGATGCAAAAAAAGTAAAGTCAGCCCTTGCTGTCGAGGAAGTCACTGAATTGTGGAAAAATATGCAAATACCTATGCAAATGAAGAAGACTCTTGAATTAAAGAGGATAAGGGAAAGCTTCACGTAGTAGGTGTGTTTTTAGCTGGTACTTAAAGGAAGCCAGGAGGCGAAAACTGTGCTTTTGGGATAGGGTCTTAAAGGATCAAAAGGATGCGGTGGAAAGAGCACTAGACATAAAATGTCGGTTGCCTTTGTGATCTAGGCCAGTAAAATAACTTAATCTTTTCTTAGCCTCGGTTGTCCAGTCTGTAAAATGTGGAATTCGTGCTACATAATCTCCCAAATTCCTTTCCAACTCTAAATTACTATGATCTTAAGTTGCTAACATCACCCAGTTATGTCCCATACCTGGAATTTTCTCCTGCCTCATCTCCCTTCCCTGGCTTCTTTCAAATCCCAGCTAAACTCACCCCTTCTACAAAAAGCCTTTTCCTACCCTCTTACCCCCTTAATGCTAGTGCTCACCTCTGTAGATTATCTGCAGTTAATCCTGTATATATCTTGTTTGTACATTGTCTCCCAAATTAAACTGAGCTCCTGGAGAGCAGGCTAGATTTTGTTTTAGGTTGTTTTTCCCCTTCATTGTATCCACACAGTACCTGGCACATAGTATCAGCTTAATAAATGCATATTGGTTGGTTGACTGACTTAATGCTCTTCTCAGGCCATAGTGCTCAATTTTTTTGTGCCTTTCCTGATCAGATTAAGGAAGACTTGTAACAATGGTAGTCATGTCAAGGGAAGGAAGCGCCAATGGCACAGGCAAAACACCAAACTCAAGTACTGTTTGTCTTAACCCCTGCCCTAAAGAGTGCTAGGTATGCACTATTCTGTTGGATGTGCCAGGACAGACAAATAGAAGACTGAAAATCAGCAACCTCTGCAAGCTGAAACAGGCCAGAAAAACTAATAGTGAAAGATATCTTTGCATACCACCACCAAAGTTCTCCCATGCCTCATCCTGGCATGGAGAGGGTCTTGAATACTATGCCAGATATCACAAGTTCTAGCAGGTCCTACCAAGCTGGAAGGGCTTAGAGTAGGAGCCCAGCAATTGACTATGTATGTATTGTGCAAGGACTAGCCTAGCTAATTTTGAAGAAGCTCATCACCTAGTTGGCGATAGGAAAATGAATTTTTCTACCACGGTAACTAAAGGTACAGAGGAGTTGTGACATTACTTAGTTGACAGAATAACCACACAGGCAAAATTACTGATCCTTAAAGTTTCTTTGTATGGCATTTCTTCCAAATTTTCCAATAAATTCCTGAAAGAAACTTTTAGTCTCTATAGCAAAGGATATTTTCCCATTAGCAGTAAAAGCCAAAAGATAATAACTCATTGGTAAGAAGGAGTGTGTGCATGGGCAAAATAGGCAGTTGCCTTTTGGTAGGGAGGAGGAATATTTGAGCCATTTCCTAGGCACTGAGAACTAATGGTTAAATTTTCAATGTGAGCGTTCACACCTCAGAAATCATCAAATGCTACATATAGGGATTTGATTTATTATTTTGTTAATTTTGTGTACTTAAGAAAACAATAATTACACAGATTAAACTTAAAAGTCCTTTTTAAACACTCCATTTTTGAGAGCCAGTTGTTAAACATTTCCAGAAAATCTTTATACATCCATCCAGCATTTGATTCATTCAAGTGGTTTAAGCTTTACCTTACCCACACATACTTTTCTCCCCTTTTTAATGAAAATATCTTCGAGAAAGGTAATATTAAATCCCTAACAATTTAATATGAATTTGTTTTTTAGATAAATTCCCTCTTTGGATGGAATAACTGGCAGAAGAGTACTGACATCTTGGATAGAAATGGGAAAGGACTTAAAGGAGGGAAGGACACAAAGGGATGATAAAAGTCACTGAAGGAAAAGCTACTCACTTCATTAATTTGCCTACAACACACTTTGTCCACCAGTTCTTTTCATTTGGCATCTGTCCTGAAGGCTATTTCAGCTCTTACACTTTTTATCATCATCGTTTTACAAAATAAATCTAAAGCAACTGGGCCAGATACCACTATGGAAGGAGGGAGGGGTGAAGTGTGGGAGGAAAGAGAGAGCTAGAGAGAAGAGGATTAAGGGTGGAGCTATTGAAAAGTTATTTAGGTATTCACTGAGGGATATTGACATTCAAATCAGCAAGAGTTGACTCTGGAAGAAAATGAGCTGAAACAAGGCAAATTTGGTCGAGTACTACACAGTATGGGAGGGAAGGGAGCACATTAGGAAATACAGAGCTGCTGCTTGTAGCTGTGGGCCACCCTTGGGTGCAAGAGTTGAAAATAATGGACCAGAGGGATGAAGCATCTCTGTGACACTCAGAAAGGAAATGAAATACCGCCTCTCACGGAACACACATTCCACCTCCACCAACTCCAAAGAGTAGAGTCAGATTTTTTTTTCCTCTTTGGAGGTGTAGCACTTATAAATGAGGAACCAGAATCTAACACTGCTGCCTTATATTTTTCTCTCCATGTTTTCAGATACATTACCACACTGTAAGTAGAAAAGGTTGTCCTATTTTTTTTTACCTTCTACATAATGCCTAGCACACTACTACTGAAGTAATGTCAAACTCAAATAGAAATGCAGACCATTAATTTGTACATAAAGATCCCTGCAGGCCACATGTTGACACAGTTTAAAATGTAATATTGTCTATATTGTATTTTAATTTATTTTTTAACTATTTCCTAATTACATTTTAATCTGGTTCTGCTGCCCTCAGGAGCGTTGTGAGCTATGTGTTTTGACATTTCTAGTAGTGACTACTAGCCCACAGATTTAAATTCCTGCTAGGTACTTGTCTCTCACAACTGTCTTGTGTCACATTCTCCATTATGAGAAACACTGGATCAAAACAGTTTGTATTTAACCCCTCAAAAATATTTTGAAGGCCTTACTACATAGATTGTTTCAACAGAAAGGCTGATACTGCATGTTTTCTTTTTTAAAAAAATTGCAAAATATGGGGGGTTTTTTGCTTTGCATGATATTTTAAAATATGTGCTGATGTTTAAGTGAGGCTCCCATCTTGAATGATAAGAAATTCCATAAGATAGATTTTTGTCATCTTTTACTTCTCTTCGAAAATGTTTCATGTTCTGAATATTTGAGGTCTTTTTCTATGATATGTGCGTGTGGTACAAATCTTTTCCTTAGTTCTGTTTATTTTCTCTGTTTTTCAGTTTTTCTTGTTAATTTTCTGCTTTTCCTCTTTTGTCTGTTTTTTTTACTCAGAAGCTTCTGACTCACTTGGCTTAGATGTAAGTGATACTGACAGGAGAGTAGAAAACCAGCTGCAAGTAAACAAAGTGACAATATGTAACTGTGTATCAGTATCTACTTAAAGAGAGGTGTCCTGGGGTATAGTAAGAGTGGATGTTAAGTCTGTTCTTTTATAACATCTGTTAAAACAATCTGTTAATGAAATTCACTGACAATATTAAATAGGAAGGTGCTAAGAAATGAGACAAGCCATCCAGAGGAAGTCGTAGGAGAGAAATTGCAAAATGAGATGAAAATTTTAAGTGAATGATTTTTTCATATTACATACACCCACCAGATGTTTAATGAGAAGGAAAAAAAATCTGAATATTATATCAATGAAAAGAATTAGCTATAGAAGAGTCTATGAGTTATTCTCCATGCTCAGTAGCATCTTGAATAATGGGTTAATGTAACAAAACATGTATTGGTACCCTTGAGTATCAAGTTAAAGAGGTAATTTCATAGGCAATGCTATAGCTACAATTTCTATCATCCCTACAAGGTTAGTAATAGATGACACATAAAAGTTAGGTAACTTTCTTGAAGTTACACAGGTGGCAAGTACTATAGCCAATATTTGACACCAGTTTCTTAGATTGATTACAAATCCAGTCCTGTTTCCACTAAATCATTCTTAAGAGGATGCGTAGGATTTATGGTGTTATGTGATAAAAAATGAAGTAGTAGAAGTGCCAATTTTAAGAGAATTTACATCAGTGTCTGAGGAACACAATCCTAGCTCCAATACACAGCCCTATACAGATATATTTCTAGGTTTTCCTAAATTATGTTAATAAATTTAAATAGTTCATTAACTATGGCTAGAGTCTTATGCTCTTTGTCTCCTAGAGGCCCTTCTTTCATTGTAATCTTTATTTCACTTTCTTCAGAGGCTCAAATTTGAGGGACAATATATTTAGAAGGCACTCAGGGGGAAAAAAACCGATGAGAGGGAAATGGCAAAGTAATTAATTTAATTCCATTTAACTGACTTCCAAGCACTGTAGAGAGGCATGAATCCCAGTACTGGACATACAAAGGAGGTTAATGACAGGTTACAAATATGCCAAAATATTTATAGCAGTACTTTTTTCTTGTGGCAAAAAACTGTGTTGGGTGCTCATTGATTGAGGGAATGACTAAATAAATCACGGTATATGATTGTAATGGAATAATATTGTTCTGTAAGAAATTACAAATGCAAGTAGTTCAGAGAAACATGAGCAAACTTGGATGAACTGATGCAGAATGAGAAAAGCAGATCCTCAACAATGTACATTATGACTAAATGAATATAAATGAAAGCAACTCTAAAAAGCAAGCTGCACTTTTAAATGCAATCACTAAAATTAGTCTTGACTAGAGTTAGACAGAAAAACATGATAAAATAAACCACTTTTCTCTCAGTAGGGGGAGGTGCAATACAGATACTGAATGCTGCCAGCAGTGATTGCTATATTTTTTATTTTTGCTTAATTGTTCTCCTTTATTACAAGGAAGGCTTCTGAAGGGTGGAGGGTGGAGTAAAATCAAGATATTGGTATAAAAAAAGTAACTATATAATTTTTAAAAGAAAGAAAAAAAGAAGAGACTTTTGTTCTGGTGATAACCAGAAGTCTAAAAAGTCTATAAAAAGGGGCTTAAGGTATGTGGTTGGCTCTCAAACGTAATAAACTGACAAGGCCATTGCAAGTGATTCTTAGGAAGAAGAGGGTAAGAAGGATATCTAAAAAGAGGGATGTAACTGCATAGGAAACAAGTTAGCACAGATTTTTAAAAAGTTCTCTTAAAAGGAAGAACATATAAGGCAAAATATTTGCAGAAGGGTAACACTGACTTGTAAAGAGAGTCTAAAGAAAACTCAAGATACTCTGAGGCTTACAAAAATACTCAGAAAAAAAAGGGAGTGAGAGGGGAGCTTTTTTAGACTTGCTTTTGTTGGGGCAGGAGGAGAAATGTTACAAAGGTGGTGGCTATTTTACAGTGGAATTTGGTTATATGTTAATATTATCATTGTGAAAAGACATTCATCTTCTGGCACCATTATGTGCATAGGGAACTGCCCATAGTGGATGATAAATTTGGATGTGGGAAGTGACGCCAGCTTATGGGTAACCCTGAAAGCCAATAGGAAGAGTGCGGTGTCTAGTTCATGGAAGTGTTTTTGAGCAGCTTCGGGCCAACGTGAAAACCATGTTTTGGAAAGTATAATCTCAAATCAGTCTACAATTTAGATTAAACATATGGATAAATGATGTATACAAATATATTTATATGAATGCAATATGGATAAAAGATAGGACTTGAGAAGTAATGGAAATAAAGGTGTTAAGGAAGTGAAGAAATTTTTTTGAAAAAGTAATTATTCCAAGATTTTAAACCTAGGAAATTGTAGTTCAGAACTAGATAGGTGCCAACTTATGATGTTCCTAAGAGTAACCCTGGATGGGGGCATAAAACAAAAAGGGAGATTTGTATGACAATCCTACAAGATGAAAAACTCACAACTTTGGTCTTGGGCCATAGACCATGATTATTATTTGGCATTACAAATTTAGGACCTTAGAGACCATTTTGTCCAACCCTCTCATTTCATAAACGAGGAAACCGAGGCCCAAAGAAGGTAAGTGATTTGCCCAGGGTCACACATCTAATAAAATAGCAAAGTCACATTCAAATCCAGTTCCTTTACTTCAAATTCAGCTCCCCATTTCTGTCATTGATGGAAACTGGGGAGTATTGCTAATGTAGAGTAGAAGATAATAAAATTCATTAGGATAAAAAAAATTCATACATGGCCCAGAACTATAACAGCAAATTTAGACAGGCCAGGTTCAATATTAGGACCATCCCCCAAACTGCTCTTGAAAGTGGCTTGTGTCTCACCCAGTTTTCCCTAGGAACATTGTATATAGCTTGTGTCGAGATCTTTAATAAGAAGATAATGGTGATCTCCCCTGAAAACACTCTGGCTAACAATATGTCAGTTACAGGATGTTTTATCTCACCTGACAGAAAACTCAAACACAAAGAACTCGCATCTTATTATAGTCTTTAAACAGTCTCTGTTAAGCTCCACCTCTCTCAGGGAGTTGAGGCTCCCCCACAGAAGGAAAGAATTGGAGAGAAAGGAGAGTCCCTTTTCTCTGAACCAGTTTAGTCCACAAAATTTACAGTACTGATGAAAGGCAAAGTCCAGGTTTGTTGTACCATGAAGTGGTTCTGCCTGTTACTGTTTCTTGGCTCCAGTTCACTCTGTGTCCCAGGACTCCTCAACTTGGTTCAGTAATTCAGCATTGTCTAGGAACTCCCCATCTCTATCTAAGGAGTTCTCTATATATTTCTTGTAGCAATTGCCATCTCTGTGGCCATGTGGTTCTTCCTACAAGTACCCTAAATTGTATGCTTTCTTCAGTAGTCCTTATAGACATGCAGTCTTCTCCGTAAGGGCACTAAGTTTCTATAGCCCATTTCATATATGTCTAACAGTTCTGATTCTCTTAGATCCCAGAGCTCTGTGTTTGCTCTTCGTTTTAAAGCCAGCTGCAAGGAATGGCTCAGGTGTATGGCTAGCCAGACTCAATCAGTTATCCTCAGTATGGGGTCAATGATCGATGAGTATCTTTTAAAGACCTTGTCATTACTAGAAGTATTTCAAATGTGGTATCAGTAAGTATGTTAACCTTAACCTGGCTTCTCCTTATCATGCCTTCTATATTGTCTCCCCTCCCCTGCCCCAATTAAAAATTTGTAGTTCATGCAAATCACAGCAGAATAACTTTGAGTACAGTGGCCTACATCTTTAATTTGCCATCTCTGTTGATCTGAGAAACCTCTGTAATATCCAGCAGTTCACTAAATGCAACAGCTACATTATCTTATTTTATGAACATCTTTCCATCCACCTAAAGGTCTTGCTGTGTATAAAATCCCTTCCACAGTGCCCCCATCACAGTTAGGCCTCCCAAAATTAAGGTTTTTTGGGAAGATCAAGACCTTCCATAACTGGAAGGCTTGGTTGCTTGAACTCACCACAACATATCACTGTTCACTATTCCTCTCAGCTCAGAATTGGCTTGATACCTTGCAAGAATGTCATATAATCTTGGTTACACTTTTTCAAAAAGCCTAGGTCCAAAACAATAACACTCTTCTCTTCTTCCTCTTTTTTTCCTCCTCTTCCTCTTCATAATAATAATAATAATAATAAATAGCGTCATCCAAAAGCAACTAAAATAAAGTTAGTCACTTTAATCCCCTTTTCCAAAGGGAAAGACTTTGCCTTCCTTTCTATTGCTCCTTTCTAATCATACCCTCTTGATGCACTTAAGTACTATAATTACTAAGTGCCTAGAGAAGTGGAGATGAATTTTGATTGTGAGGTGAGAAAGACTGGTTAAATAAAACATGAGAGATTCTGGGAGGTAAACTTAAAGTTTCAATTCCCTAAGGGTTACGTGTGACATTATTTGTTTTTTAAAAAAAGAACAAACTAAATAAGGGAATAGACTACTTTTGAAGTAACAACCTAGCTATTTAGAGAGAGGGTCACCACCAGTAGTCTGTGACTTGGTAGTCATGGAAATCCATAAAACAAAGGAAATGCAAAATACTGTAGTCCTCAATCCTCTGCCTCCTTCTCCTCTCCCATCTGCACGCCCACCACTGGCACCACCACTATCCCTGCAGTAATGGTGGCAAAATGGAAAGGAGGCAGATGGTGCTAAGGATTAAATAGTTTTTAAACCATCTACAAACATTCACTTAGCTTTTTCTAAATATAAGGGCCTTGTCCAATGACCAACAAGTAGATAAGATGCTAGAGGAACTAAATCACATCCATACTACCCTCATTATAACCCAAACCAGAAGACAGAATTTGGAGATAAATGAAGGGGGACTCACAGGTTCTCCTTAGAGAAGCAAATAAAGGCCTTGATGGGGTTGGTTTTATCATGAATCCAAAAGCAACAAGAAACATAATTTCATTGGTCATTTGATCATTTCTTAATTCAGTGCTTATGTTAGATATTTGAAAAAAGACAATCATGAAAATAATCACAGCATATATGTCAATGCTTGTAGAAAATGAAGATACAGAGAAATTCTATGAAGAACTCAGGAGGATCCTTCAGTTTAAATCAATATATATTTTGATATTTGTGACTTCAGTTTAAGGGAGGAAAAATATGAAGACAACAACAACAACAACAACAACAACAAAAGTTAGAAAATATGGTTCAAGAGTAAGGAATTAAGCAAACCAAAGACTTGTAGGCTAAATAGAAGCCCTATGCCTATATCATAAATACTTTCTACAAGAAAATAATTGACAGGCACCAAATATGGCAAACACCAAATGCTATCATAAAAATGAAATTGATTATATTTTATGGGAAAAGAACTGATTTGAATCACTTTTGAGTCATGTCTGTATATGAATCCCTTGAATTGTTAGAGCAAGGATTAAAATTAATACTGACCTAGAAGACTAAAAATATAAAAACGATAAGGCATGCAATTAAAACTACTCTAACATGACCAACGTAAATTCATCTGTAAAATCTTACTGAGGATAGTGAAACATTATGAGTGGTGTTACCTCATAAAACAGTGAGGAGCAATGAAGGGAAAAACAAATTTAAAGAAAACTTGACAAGAGACCCATCAAAGTAAAGTCATTTAAAGATAAGTCTAGAAAGAAAATAACAAGGAAACAAAAATTATAAAGGTATATAAAGATTTTTATAACTAATTTCTACATATGGACTCTAAATCACAGTCTAGAATGTACTGCTGGAGGAAGAGGAAATAGCATGGAAAAAAAAAACCACAAAGATGGGAAAAGCAGATGACCTAGATAAAGAAGGTCTAAGCTGAAGGTAGCATAACGTCTGACAGTACTGAAGGTTCAATTCTCAAGGTATATGAAGAGGGGAGGATGCCAAAGGCATGGAGGGAAAAAAAAACACCTTAGAACTTATTATTCCACTACCCCCCAAAAGCAACTGAGAGAACATCAATGACTACTGCCCCTCATAGCTACTTTCCTATCTATCCAAAGATTTTAGAAGAATAATCAAAAGATGCATTAAAGGCATCCTTGATGAAGCAGGCTATTGTAAGTGATATTCTGTATATTTACAATCACATTTGACTAAAAGGTGTAGAAAATGCATAACCCTACTATGCAAATTGAATGTTTACTATTAAAAAGCATTTGATTCTATAGAACAATATGATACCTCATGGGCTCTTTTCTGGTATCTCTTTTACTTAAGACAAAATGATGTAAGAGATTTTGAAAAGTATAACAAGAGGAAGTTTTAGTTTCTATATTAGTAGTTAATAATGAAACTGCAAAGGTAGCTAGGTGGTATGGTGGATAGAGCATTGAATCTGAAGTCAGAAAAGTGTGAGTTCAAATTTAGCCTCAGATGGTTACCAGTTGTATGACCCTAGGTAAGTCATTTAACCTCTGTTTGTCTCAGTTTCCTCACCTGTGCAATAGGGATAATAATAGAACCTGCCTGTCAGGTGGTTGTGAAGATCAAATGAGATAATATTTGTAGATTACTTAGCACAGCGCCTGGCACATAGTAGGCAATATATAAATGTTAGTTATTATTAATGTGTGCTTTATGTACTTTATAGAGTTGTTCTGACCCTTCTTGGATCAGTCAGAAATGATCAGTACCCTCTGTAAACTCTTATAGTACTCTTTAGTTCTCATATGCTTCCTACTTTACATTATATTTACGTGTTTCTTATTTGCCCCCTTGCTAGATTATATGCTCTTTGAGGGAAAAGACCCTGTCATATTTATCATTATTTATCATTATCATATTTACCATCTAACCCAGTGTCTTGCAATGTTGAAATGAGATAATCTACATGAAAACACTTGGCAAAAAATAAAGTACTATATGAATATAAAGTAAAATAAAAGTAAAATGAATTGAGTTTGGCTCAACATTGTTCATTTTAATCTGATTATTTCTCAGCTCCCCTTTTTGCTTTGCCTATAGAAAGTCTATAATTCTATTTAGAATTGCAAATTAGGTTCTTCCTAATATGATTTTTTTTCTGTGCTCACCAATGAAAATTAATTTTATTTTATTTCTGTATGTCCTTGTGGTGTTTGCACAACTTGGAAAAATGATATGTCAGAATTTTCTTTTTGCATGAAAAATCAAAGCACCAGAATGTTCTGGTAGTTGACAAATAACTCCAGTGTCATTTCATTCTCTTGATCTCCTAAGCAGATAGGAATTCTAATGTGTTATTTGCCTTATTTGTTTACTGTTCCCCTTTTCTCAAGTAGGTTTCAGAATACAGTAAAACAATCAGGCTTTCAAAGCTTGGCGTTACTAAAAGTAAAAGCTAATTTAGGCCCGAGATTGCTAAAATGCAATACTTATATGTACAATTCCTCCTACAACTTTGTAGTTGACACAAAAACTTATTTCAGCTCCTATGCAATATGCTATTTTCCAGTTCAGTTCAGAGAGCACCTCTATGGTTTTTTCCCCTAGCACCTTTATTTCCCATAATAGAATAGGAATAATTTCAACTAAATCATATAATTATTAACCATGTGCTTATGATTGCTATCATTAATTTTCATTCCTGGATTTTCACATGATTATAATAACTCATATTATGATTGCAAAGCATTTTCATATAGATTATGTAATTTGATTCTCACAACAATCTGGTAAGATAGGTAAGACAAAAATTATTATTATACAGATGAGGAAAATGAGACTCAGAGAGCTGAATGTTCAGTTGTGTCTTTTCACAAGAAATAGGAATGGCAGGAATTATGAGGCGCTAAGACTTGAACCCAGACCTTATACTTATACCCCACCTGCTACTAGTTGTTTCAAGGCATAGTCAGACTGCCAGGGAATGCAAGGTGATACTAGAGTCCTCTTCTCTACCTGGACGGGTAGAGCTGGACATGCTCCCTCACCCCCACCCCCACTACTGATCACAGTAACATCCCTGCTCTGCCATTTTCTGGAAGCTTCCATACACACTGCTTGTACTATTTGATTCATTCAGGCCTTTCCTATTAACCAATACCTATCATTTCTCTACCTGTGAAACCAGAGACAGGAAACCAGACTTGCCTGAGCAAGAACTCCTCCCTCCCTCCCCCTGCTTCCTATAAAACCCATGAGACCTTTGGCTACCTCCAGAAACAACCATGATATGCAGGTCGTTTTGACCTAGGCATACGTATGCTGAGCTGAATGACCTTTTTGAAGTACCATTGCTGACCTCTTCCTTCTCCTGTTGTAGTCTAAAGGTCGGCATACCCAAGATCCTTGTCTTGACTGCTTCCTTCCCTTTTTTGCCCCTGCCCTCAACCCTATGACCCTGCTCCAGTGTTTTGCTTTAGGCTCTAGGCTCCCCTTGCGTTAGTTAAAATTCACCGAAATAAAGGGCCTGGTGCTTTGTGTATTATTAGTCCATCTTATCCTTTTTAGGAAACCCCCTCCAGGTAACATGATTATTATAATGGCTGGGGACAGTATATAAACAAGTTTGATAGAGTGGAAAGAAGACTGGATGTGAAATCAGATGACTGGGGTTCTGGTCCCATGTTCACTGCTTATCATGTGACCTTAGGCAAAGTACTGCACCTACTTAGGCCCCAGTTTACTAATCTATAAAATGGAGCTAGGAAGGAGTAAGGGGAAAGAATGGACTAGATGATCTCTAAGGCTCCTTATGGCTCTAAAATTCTGTCATTCTTTAATTGATATTGATCCTAATTTTCTCTCATGTGTTTGGGAATTGAAACTATTTCTGAATTCTCACCTTCCTAAAAGTGTAGAGAATAAGCCATTTCATATTCTGAGATTGCATCCATTAACCAAGGAGAAGAGATTTGATGCAATATTTTTTTTAATCAGTAACTCATTTCCCTGCCTTTTAGTTTAAAGTGAAGGGGATCAGCAAATTTGAGGACAAGGCTGACAAGACAGTTTCAAATAAATCTACAGATAGTTGAAGTAGGAGTATCTAGGGCAAGAGGAAGATAGGAGAGTTCTGATTCTTCCTTCCCCAGGTCTTCTCTATTCCCTGGCTTAAGTTTATAATTCTACCAGCAGAGCTTTTGTCTTTTTAGCTTAAGCCTTTGATCCCTGTTAAAAATGAAAATTCCTCTGGGAACAGTAAGATTTTTAAGCCCTCATCTATAGTTTAGTGTAAATTAAATTAATCATCTCCCCTGAATTCCTACTTCATGCCTTTTCCCGGTGTAAAGGTGGTGCCAGTGGTGCATAAGCTCAAGGGTTAGAGTAGAAGGCCCTTTAACCAACTGAGTGTCTATTGTTTAAGGAGTAAGTTGGCTCCAGGATGATTAATTTTTCAGCCACAGCAGCACCCAAAAACCATCTACTAGGTTGTAGAGAGAGGTAGAGAGTGCTCTGTATCAGTGGAAAGAGTAGCCAAATGAACAAAATAATGCTCCTGGGAGCATTGAAACTGAAATGAATCCAGAGAACATATCTTGATGGGGGAAAAGGATGTCAGTGATAACACCTATGATAACATTGACTTGCCTGAGGCAAGGGAGAGAAGTTGTCATGAAGAACAAAGGCAAAGAAACAGGAAGCTGGTAGGAGGTACAGAATATAAAACTTCATTTGACTAACTCTATCTGCTGGGACCAGCTGCCTGAGATGGTTGGTGTCAGATCTGTTCTCCAGACTGCACTCTTGACTTGCTGGACTTTATCAGGCAGGCCACAGAAACCCCTTCACCCTGGAAGATCACTTTACCCCGAACTTCTCAAACTGTCACCCCTGCAGTCTCTTCCTTTGATTGCCTGGTTCCTTCCAGAGCCTCCAATTTAAGAAGGACTCTCAGGCCAGCCATATCTTTATTTCCCTCTAGGCTGCACTCCTGACTCTCCAGACTTTTCCTACCACGCCTGGGTGTGGGTAACCCCCTCCTCCCCTACTCCCATTTTTGGATACCTATTGTGTGTCTTCTCCCATTAGAAGATAAGCTCCTTGAAGCTAGGGACAATCTTTCTGCTGGTTGTATTCTCAGTACTTAGCACAGTGCCTAGCACATCGTGAATGCCTAAGAAATGCTTGTTGACTTGAAAAGACCCAATTGTACTTCCCGCACTTGGTCGCAAGGCAAGTAAGAAGGGAAAAGACGGGGGGGGGGGGGGGGGGGGGGGGGGGGGTGAGAAATGCAGAGAGAGTACCAAATAGATCTTTAGATAGTCCTAATGACACAATGTCTTCCCGCTACACTACATTCCATTCCATTCAATTCATCAAATGTTTCTTTTGCTTGCATCACAGCACTGCATTGAGGTGACATTCCTGTTGTTGAATAAGTGTCACACCCCAAATTTCCAGGCATTAGGTCATAACTTTGGGATTGTTGATTCTTCTTTTTACCAACAAAGATGTTCTTTGCCTTTGCCACGTTATTTTATGTTGCTAAGGCAGAGTAGATAAATGAGAATTCAAATTAATCAAGTGACATATTTGGTTCAGTGGGGATATAACTGAACAAAAATGAAGGGAACATGAAGTGTGAAACAGTTTGCCTGATGTTCACAAAAGACATATTTGCATTCAATACTCTCTAAAAATTACTCGAATCCTCAAACTTGACATATACTCATTTTAAATTAGTTAATACATTAGCAAAATGTACCCTGACATTAACATAAACTGTGCTATTTTTCTTGAAATTATTGAAGGTGCCAAAGAGAGTTTCTTAAAACAATTACCAAGCATTTCCTAAAAGTGACAGCTGTGTCATTTCCAAGTCTTGTGCCAAAATGAAATAAAGTATGTAATAATTTTCTATTACCCTGAACCGTTGGCTTTTTTTTTTACATTGAAATGTCTTCAGGATAAAAACGCTTTCTTCCAAATCAATTCAACAGACATTTATTCAATACCTACTGTGTGCAAGGAACTATTCTAGGCACTGAGAACACAAAGACGAAACGAAACATAAATGAGCTCCATACAGGTTGAAATGGTCTTTATTTTCTATTAGGCCATGCCATTATAATGGTATAATTTTATTATAGCATAGCTTATTGTGTCCCTAAGATATGGCAAATCCTAATCTCAGTCCATGATTTGGGCTCCAGACAAAGAAGAAAGAGGGGGTCATTCTAAATGATACTGGAAAAAAGATATCTAAGGGCTTAGTACACACACCAACTTCTGAATTCCCTCAGTGGATTGTATTTGGCTGCCTGGCAACAGCCTTCCTTCTTTCTTGCCTTCATGATTCTTTTTCCTCTCAAATCTCTCTTGGATTGTCATTTACTTTGATATAACAGAGAGAGTAATGAGCCTAGTCAGACCTCACTTCAAGTGTGACTCTGACACCATATGCCTCTGGGCAAATCACTTAATATCCTAGGGCCTTGGTTTCCTCATTTGTAAAATGAAGATTACCACAGTTGAACTGTGTGTGTCAGAGAGTTGTTATGAAGAATCACTAAACCTTGAAGTGCTATAGAAATGTAAGTTATTTCAATCAAACAATTGCTTATTAATTTAAACATACATAAATATTGTGGGGTGGGAAAGGGGGAAACTTCACGTAGTGCAATTTATACTCAGACCAAACATATCTAAGATGACTTTAGCCACCTGTAAAGTTACAGAATCACAGAAATCTAAAGTTGAAAGACTCCTCAGAGGCCAAAGAGCCCAAACAAGAAGCCCACCATGATCTTCCCAATAAGTGATATATCCAGTCTTTGTTTGAACCCCTCCAACGAAGGGGAATTCAGTGCTTCCAAAGAGGTGATGGTGATGACCTCAACAATTTTATAGTATTATAGCAATATATAGCATATGCCTGAAAACACAAAACGCATCATGGTTTGGAATGATCTCTCTCTGGACTTAAAGCCGAAATACCTGAGTTTGGTCTAGATGCCTAACCTGTGAATGAATCACTTAACCTCTCTGAGCCTATTTAGCTTTTCTGTAAAAATAGGGATGATAATATTTGGCCAGCCTTTGTTGTGGAACTGTTGTGATGATCAAATGAGATTATATGTTCAAACTACTTTACACTTGTGAAGTCCTGTGTAAATATCAGTTATTATTATTGCTTCGTCAAAGACTATATATCATCAGTATGGATACCCCCTCAATTGGTACAGAAAACAAGCCATCAATGTCTTCTCATCTTGTATGATTCTTGGCCATGGGTGTTCCCTATGTATTTTCCATAAATCCTGCACGAAGAATGTATCCCAAGTTCCTGGAGACCTTATTCTGGTTCTTTAAATATTCCGTGGATACAAGGGTCACACTCACACTGTACAGCTGTTCTCTTTTATTCTCATTATAGCACTAGTCCATCTTCTTCTTTCTTTCTTTATTTTTTTTGGTGAGGCAGTTGGGGTTGAGTGACTTGCCCAGAGTCCCACAGTTAGTGAGTGTTATGTGTCTGAGGCCAAATTTGAACTCAGGTCCTCCTGCCTCCAGGACTGATGCTTTTTCCACAGCTCCACCTAGCTGCCCCTAGTCCATCTTCTTTAATGCATGCATGTATGCTTCAGGTCATCTTTTAAGCCACTTCTTCCATGAAAATCATTGCTGGCAATATGGTGCAACCTATTTACATCCACCATGCCCATTAAAAGATTACTTAAATTTTTTTTTATTTTTGTGAGCTCATGGTGCTTTGTAATTCATTACTGGGATGTGAGGGTCAAATGAGATACCCTACATAAAAAACTTTTCAAACTGTAATGGCTCTGTTAAAATATTATTATTATTATTATTATTATTATTATTATTATTGTTATTATTATTAAATTCTGTGCCATTTATTCTCTATCTGTAGGACATATCTAAGAGATATAAACTGATGGATTTACTCAATGAAGTATTCATCTAAGTGTTCATCATAATCTGGGAAGTAGGTATTCTTCATTCATCTGATTTGTCCTATGTGGATGAGTAGGCCAATTTCTTTTGAATAATCCTAGAATTTATTGAGGGGGCCCTGTGATGTTCTGTCAGGCATAAAGTTTGATCTTAATCCTGGTGTGACCATGCTAGGACAAAATCCAAGGGTTGTAATGTTTTAGGCATTACTTGTTCTACTTCAGTTTTGGGATTAGGGGCTGCTTAGGCTGCATAGTCTTAATTCAAAGTGTATGCAATAGCCCTTAGTCCTGAACTAGAGGAGATCCTGAACTAGAATAGGCTAAAGGCATAAAGCCCTACTTTTTGGAAACTTCTATATAAACCAAAATTGGGAAGAAAGTGTAGCTTCAGGACTAACAGATTGTTTATTCTCATGTGAGATATTATTGTTATTGATCTGGGTGCATCCTCTCTCTCTTTCTTCCCCTCTCTCCTTGCTAAGTGTATTTAGTAAAAGTTCTTTTAAAATTTTTATTTTTAATTATATGCCTCATTGACAAAGTCCAAATCCCCAATATACATTTGGAGCCAATGTGCACAAGACCTAAGACACCCATTAATAGAATGGAAGTTCCTTAACAATTACTTTTTTAAAAATCTTTAGTACCTAATATAGTGCCTGGTTCATAGTAGGTGATTAATAAATACTTGTTGAGAAAATGAATTAATATTAGCGTTATATATGAGAGACTCCTTGATTGAGCAGAACCTTTAAGAATACATTTTGCTTACCTTATTAGATGTCTATTTTTTTAAGATAGTCAACTAACAGTAATCACAGAAGGTCTTGTACTCCAGCTCCCTATCCACCTAATTGCCTCTTATATTATAATAATATAATTATTACCATAATTATTATATTATCATAATTATAACATATAATATTATACTTTATGACATATCATGCACATATAATATAATGTTATTATAATTATATTATATTATTGTATATTAGTTAACCTTCTATAGGAAATGGTGATAGTCTATGACGAAGTCAGTTCCATTATTCATTTTCTATTTTTCACTGTCAATAGCTTGGAATGTCTTACTTTTCTAATTTTATTTCTAGTACTTAGCTAAATTTGATAAGGACACCATCTATGTTTTTTTTTCAAGTCTTTGATAAAAATTTTAAGCAGCACAGGCCTAACATAAATCACTGTGCTACCTCACTGAAGACCTTCCAAACTGACATAATGTGAATAATGAATTCCATGATGTGGTTGCATTATTTGAATTCATACTGCGTATTTACATTGGGCTAGAACTAATGATCGTATTTTGCTAAATTACGACTTTGAATAGTTCCAATTTGAATTCATATAACCATGTTATAGGATTTATTATTCATTATTTAAGGCCCAGCTATATTGACTACATAAAGCAAGTGTTTTCTTCACTTCTAATTAAAACAACAATTAGGTTTAGCTGGTGCATGGGGACTACACAACTCTCCTATTCAGTGTAGGGTGTTTATGCAAATCCAACTTGAGCCCCCATTCAGTGCATTCTTTACCAAGAGAAACAAACCAAATAGAAAAACTATTATTTAGGACAGAATAGCAAAGCAAATATCAAGTTAAATCCCCTTCATTAAGGGGGTACAATCTCACACAAATTTCCATGCCACTGATAAGAAGAAGCTGGGAATATTTCATGGTTACCTCTGGCAACTAGTGCTAGAACAATGCGAATTACCCTGGAGGTTAGACAAGTCTCAAGGAAGCACTTAGAAGTGGAAGCAGGGGAAAACTGGTAACCTTTGACTACCTCTCATGCTGCTACACCTAGGCTACTTCCCTCTTACACAGGTAATTAAAAATAATTTTAAAAATTCTACTTTAATTTAAGATTAGTAATAACTAATAATCTTACTACATATCTCATTAGCAGAAAAAATATCATTGGTAACCAGAAGAATATTAGCTCTTCTTTGAAAACATGGTTTTGAATCCAAACTTTTTCAAAAGAGATTTGAGTTCTATTGCTTTAAATTAGTTCTTAAATGGATGTCTATTCACATTAGCAAATTATCAGTCTGACACAGTGATATGTCAGCACTAATAAAGAAGAGGCCAAGTTAAGAATAGTACAAGAACTTGGAGCTCATAGCAGCAAAGTTGCTATGCAAATTTAAAGCATTATTATAGGACTTAATTAAGAAATGGCAATTGAGTATATTATGAAAAAACTTTCAGAAATGAGTCAGTCCTGAGAATGTTCTAAAATAAGAAATTTGCATTTATATGGTCAGATTCAGTGCATTTTAGCCATGAATTTCACCAAATTACGTGGGTTTATAAATTCAATAATTGTTCAGACTTAACAATTAGACCTTATCTTTATTTTCAGTGATTTTATTTTAGCTTTAACAATTATTCATTGAGATAATATTATATGTAAGATCTCTATATTTTATACTTCTGATTATACATAAACACAATCCCTCCTTTAATGAAATTATAATTTATTTAAGAATATGAGACATATGGAAAGATAAATAATAATAATACAAGGCTGCATATGAAAAAGCACTGATTGAATTGTAAAGAAAACAAGGAATCAGAGTGGGGGAAATCCTTTTTTGTGTGTAGGAAAAGGGCAGCTAGGTGGTGCAGTAGATAGAGCAACAGGCCTGGAGTCAGGAAGACTTTTTAGTTCAAATGCCACCTCAGACACTGGGCAAATCACTTAACCCTGTTTGCCTCAGTTTCTTCATCCATAAAATAAAATGGAGAAGGAAATGGCAAGCCACTCCAGTGTCTTTGCTGAGAAAACCCCAAATGGGGTCATGAAAAGCCAGACATGATTGAAAACAACTGAACAACTTGTGGGGAAAAGGTAGTTAGGCAGGGAAATATTTTAAAAGAAGCTGGGATATCAGCTACCTGGAATGATGGGTAGAATTAGGTGGGAGAGAAGATTGGTCTTGTGTAAATGTATAAAAAAATCATTTTTAGTTCAACTAAAAATATAAAGAAATATTTCTCCAGCCTAAAGCTCTTTCCAGATTTTTCACTTTAGAAAAGTATATAAAAAGTGAAGAACAAAAGCCAACGCTTGGAAAAATGGATAAAGGGTAGTAAACAAACTTGGAAGAAGAAATTCCTCTTATCTAGTTAATATTATCTTCCCCACCTCCTTAAAGGATTAGAATTATGACTAAACAAAGGGTAGAATAATTTTTTTTCCTATTTTGAAGGAATTAGAGTATTGATCACAGGATCCCTTTGACTATTCCAACAGAACTCTTAAAGGGTGTAGTCAGATAAGGAATTGAATAGTTTTAGGGGATTAAGCAACATGACTTTGTTAGATGGAGTAGAATGTTAACCCACACCTTCCCAGTCCCCCCTACAACAAAGATTGGTTTTCCCCAGAAGAAGGCAAAGCTATCCCCAGGACCTGATTGGTTCTTACTCCTTTTGACCTAATTTTGTGGTCACCTAAGGGCGTAAAAAGTTTCACTCACGTTAAGTCTAGGTCTCCCAGACTTCGTGGGTGCATGACATCATGAAAGTCATCAAAACCTCTCCTAGTGACCAGACATGATTCCATAAGGAGACAAATGCCTCCACATCTACCAAAGCTGAGATTAAGTGCCACTGTATACTTTCTGTATATCTGTTAGGGCAGAATTAACCTACTTTTGTTAACTATTCAATAACTTTTGAGTGTCTTACTTCATCCCAAAATTGGGGATGGGTTACTCTTACTGGCTTAGTAGCTTACTCTTACAGCTTACTTACTTACTAACCTGAACTAACAAGGCTAATATTTCAAGGCAGACAATTAAGAAATGTTTAGTATGAAGAGGAAATAACACTGTTGGAACTCTAATTATATTATAAAGCAAGCATCATTAAAACTAGTACTGGTTAAAAATAGATGACTGAAATAAACTACAAATAAGGAAGAATCAGAAACAATCAAATTCAATAACCCAATGCTGGATAAACCTGAGAACATACAATTCTTGGGGAACATCTCCCTATGCGACTAGAACTCTTGGGAAAACAGGAAACCCATTTGGCATTAAATAAGTTTAGACCAAAAACTTAGACAATATATCAAAATAAGCTCAAGCAATCAATCAATCCATATTGAAGGTCATATTATAGAAGAGAATCATATCAGGGTAGAAGGAAAGTTCTTAAACAAGGGAAAGAGATAGTTACTTGAGATAAAATAAATCATTTCAATTACAAGAAATTGACAAGCTTTTGCACTCACAAAATCCATGCAACTAGGATAAGAAATGAAGATGTTGATTGGGTTAGAAAAACATATGCATCAAATACCTCTGAGAAGGGTCTGATATTCAAGATACAGTGAGAAGTAATACAAATATATATATAATATCAAAAGTCATTTTTCAATGGATAAGTGGTCATAAGATATGAACAGGGCTCTCAACATAAGATTTGTAAATTATTAACAATATGAAAGATTGTTCCAAATCACTAAAAATAAGAGAAATGTGCATCAAAACAGTTCTGAGGTTTTGCCTTTGTTAGAGGTAGACCTAATGTTAGCACTTTGTTCTGGTCACAAAGGGAGATCTTTACCAAATAATACATGTCCTCAGATTTATCCAACATGGGGTTATTGAATTTAATTATTTCTGATTCTTCCTTATTTGTAATCTATTCTATTAACCTATTTTTAACTAGTAACAATTTTGATGATTCCTGCTTTGTAATAAAAATATCTCTCCAAAAGTGTTATTCCCTCTTTAAACCTACATTTCTTAATTATCTCTCTTGAGATACTAGCCCTTTTATCCCCTTAAGTGAGTCTTACTATTTTGCATAGCTCTACAAAGCAATCCTTTGGTAGTTGAATTGGTATGGCCCTGAATAAGTATAATAATTTAGGCAGTATCATCATTTTTTATTATATTGGCATGAGATTTCAGTCATTTTGAATACCACTCAAGATGCTCCTGAGATATTTTTGTACTCATGAGAGACTTAAATGTTTATAATTATTTATTGTATTGCATAACAGTTTTGACTTGACTTCTATGATCTCTCTCTCTCTCTCTCTGTCTCTCTCTCTCTCTCTCTCTCTCTCTCTCTCTCTCTGTCTCTCTGTCTCTCTCTCTCTCTCTCTCTTTCTCTCTCTCTCTCTCTGTCTCTCTCTCTCCATGTGTATGCACACATCTCTGTGTATGTAAGTATTTACTTATATTCTGTAAGTAATGCCTAAAGTCTACTATCATGTAAAACTTCAGACCAGGGTTCATTATAGAGTATATTTTGTAGAAGGACTAGACAAGTTTGACTATTTTTCTGAGAGTTATACTTCTAAAAATGAACAGTTAAGAATAGATGCATCATATGGATAAAATTATTTCTATTTTTTATTTATTTTGAGTGTATGATAATATTGAATTTCCTATTCACTTCTTAATTCCTTGCAATCTAGCTTCTGACCTCACTCCTAAATTGATGCTACTTTTTCCACAGTTACCAACGATTTCATAGTAGGTGCTTAATAAATATTTATTGATTAAATTCAATTAACCCAATTACTAAATTAAATAATTTGGCCAATCTTCTCAGCCTTACTTTTTTATCTCAATACAGTTTTTATTTAAAAAAAATTGAGTTCTGAATTTTCTCTCTCTCTCCCTCACCTCCCCCCCGATAGAGTAAGCAATTTTATATAGCTTGTACATGTTCAATCACACAAAACATATTACTACATTAGTCATGTTGTGAAAGAAGACATAGACCCAAAGGGAAAAAAATGCAGAAAGTGAAAAATAGTATGCTTCAATCCGCATTCAGACTCCATTGAGTCTTTCTTTGCAAGTAGGTAGTATTTTTCATTTTGAGTCCTTTGGAATTGTCTTGCATCATTGTTCAATATGGCTTTTTGACAATATTGACCACTCACCCCTAGATACTCTCTGCTAGCTTTCATGACACTGCTTTCTCTCAATTCTCTTCCTTCCTGTCTGACAATTCCTTCTGAATCTTCTTTTCTGGATCATCATCCATGTCCTGACTTTTTACCCTAGGTTTGTGTCCAGAGCTGTTTGGATCTTATTATTTCTCTGCACTGTCTTGGAAATCTTATGACTTTCCTATTGGTTTAATTTTTTTTGTTATCTCTGTGAATATACTCTCAAACTCATGAATTCATTCCTAATATTTCTCCTAATCTATGGGCTTGCATCATCAACTGGCTACTAGACATCTTAACTTAGACATACCTTAAGCATCTTAAATTCCATATGTCTAATATGGAACTTATTATTTTCTCATATCAACCTGTTCCTCCTTGAAACTTTCCTATTTCTATTCTCCCAGTCATCCAGGTTCACAACTTCAGAGTTATTTTTGACTCATAGAATCACAGATTTAGAGCTGGAATAGAACTGAGAACCCACCTACTTCTACGTCCTCACTTTACAGGTAAAGAAACTTCACTCTGTCATTTCTTATTATCCAACCACTCACAAAGTCCTATTAGTTCTATCTCCACATCTCTTGCATCAGTCCTGTTTTCTTCACTTATTGATAAAATCATAACTGCACTGGATTTGTAATCAAAGGACCTGGTTCAAATCTTGACCCTGCAACTTCCTACCTTTGTGATCTTGGACAAGTTACTTAACTTGGTCAGAACTTCCTCATTTGCAAAATTAGGGGACTGAGCCAAATGGTCACTAAAATCCCTTCCAATTCAAAATAAATGAAACTCAAAAGATCTAGAGAATTAAGGGAAATGATGAAAAACAGGGACATGGGGAGAATAACACTTCCAGCCCCCAAACTATATTAGTCACCAAACTGTTTAAAAAAGAGAGCTAGATCAATGGAACAAGCTAGTTGAGGGGGAATCAGAAACAATAGAATTCAATAACTCGGTGTTTGATAAAGTGTGAGACATAATTGCCTAAGAAAAAACTTTTATTTAATGAAAACTACAGGGAAAACTGGAAGACAATATGGCAGAACTAGGCATAGATGAACACCTTATACTATATTTCACAATACATCCTATATCGATAAGCAGCCTTAATATTAAAAATCTTACAATAAAAAAATTAGAAGAGAAACAGATTATATACCTTTCACAGCTCTTGGTAGGAGATATATTCTTAACAAAACAAGAGATAGAGGCAATTATAAAAGATAAAATAGATAACTTTGATTATATGAAATTGAAAAAGTTCTGCACAGACAAAATTAATGTACCTGGGATAAGAAGGGAAGTGGTGAAATGGGAAAAAAATCTTTATATCCAATTTTTCTGATAAGGGTTTGTTATTCAAGCTACATAAACAATTTATATATATATATATATATATATATACACACACACACAGACATGTATACTCACATGTATGTGTGTATATATATATATATGTATATACACATATATGTATATATGACTAATAGCCATTTCCCAATAGATAAGTAGTCAAAGATATGAACAAACAGTTCTCAAAAGGATTACAACACAGACACATGAAAGAATACTCCAAATCACTAACAATAACAGAAATACAAATCAAAACAATCCTGAGGTTTCACTTCACTCTGCAAATTGTCAAAAATGACCAAAAAAATGGCCATAGTCAATGTTGCAAGGGTTGTGGAAAGATAGGCACATCAATGTATTGTTGGTGGAGTTTCAGAGTGGTACAACCATTTTGGAAAGCAAAATACATGAAACTATGGCTCATATGCCAGTACTCCAGTTTTGGTCCCCATCACTTCTCACGTTATTGTTATTATTGTAGTAATCTTCTAATTGGTATCCATTCTTCAAGTCTCTTTCTGAAATCTAACCTTTGCCCAACCATCTAGCTGCCAAAATAATCTTCCCCCCAAAAAAAGAAAGATGAACATATTATATTGCTCTTCCTTCCCCCATTGCTTAGGAAGCTTCATTATTCACTATTGTCTATCTGATAAAATGCAAACTCCTTAGCTTGGAATTTAAAGTCCTGCACATTCTGACTCCAGCCTACCTTTCCAACTATTTCATACTACTCCATATTCCACACTTTGCAGACAAGGCAATTTTTTCTTCCCTATATATAGCATTCAGTTCCTTGTTACTGTGCTTTTGCACATGCATACCTGGAATTCACTTCTTCCTTTAGTTTTTAGATTCCTTGGAAGCTCCAGTCAGGTGCTACCTTCTACAGGTAGCCTTTTCTGATCCCAGATCTCTCCAGAAAACTCTTTCTCTTAAAATGATTTTGACTCCACTCATTTATTTGTGTGAATATTGTATTTCACACCCTCCACCCACCAGTGGTACATAATGTCTTTGCACACAGGTACTGTTTTTCATTTGTCTTCTCATCCTCAGTGCCTAATGCAAAACTTTGTTTATTTCATGGGGGTGTGGAGGATTGGGTATATACAGTGTTGTAGTGTCCAACCCTGTGATTTTATCAATTGGAGAATTCTCTGGTGTTGCTGCTAAAGATTTTTAGTCTGAGAGAGGTGCCACAGATTCTGAGAAATGAAGCGACTTGTCCATGGTTACATAGCCAGTATCTGTGAGAAGTAGGACTTCTCTTCCAATGGACTCAGGTCCTCTTGATTATAAGATTGCTGCTGCTCACCATGTACATAGTAGATGTTAAATAAATGTTTATTAGTAAGCACAAAAATGAGTCTTAAATTTTTCATCTCTGCAATTTTCAACCTCCCTTAAAAACACTCACAGATTGTGATGCTATTTTTAATGGCACAAAACATTTTCTAATTTGAACATGATATTCTGGGTTTAGGGCTTATGACTAAACTGCACATCTAATTTTATTAAAATCTAAATCCTCCTTTACCTACACATTAAATGCTTCTTATCATATTCTATTTATGAGCATTCATGTGCCAATGACCCCAATTTACACTCTGCTTTTCCTGTAATTATTCAAATGGTAGTTTTAATGATCTCTGATGTGGTTTCATAGCTAAGTGACTATCACATTATTGTTGCTTTAAATTTCTCAGAATATCTCTGTCAGACAACTAATCATCAGTGACAAACCATAACCTTTGTCCCATTATTTGTCAATTTTCTAATTGTAACTTGATCATCTTTTTAGTCGTATTTTTAAAATACAGATTGAAATTGAGATATTAATTAAGCCTAAATAAGCATTTTTATCCCTTTAAACAAAGGAATGAAATGAGTGTCTTTGTTTTTAATTAAGGAAGATATGTATGTGTATGTTGCTATTAGGATGTTTTTTGTTTAAAAAAATGAAACTACAGGCACACACACACACATATATATGTATATGCATATATATATATATATATATATATATATATATATATATGCCTTTAAATATTTCCAATAAACAGAACATTTTTAGAATGACAGTATTTTGATTTAAAAAAAAAACTTGTTTTAAATTTACAGAATGAGATGAATGAACCAGGTATGCTGTATTACATTTCTTCATGACTTAATTTTTGTTTTACTCTCTTTGACCTAAAATAGGTCTATACAATGCAAAGATTATGGGAAAATTTAGTGATTATCTGGTGATTAGGTCAATATAATTGATAGATTTTAATGATATCTTGTGCCTTAATTGTATTTTTTTTCCCTTTTCCCCAAAGCACTTTCATGTATGTCAATTTATTCTCCTGTTCTACCCTTTTAGATAAGTTTAGCTTTGAGGATAGTTTACACCACAAAGCATACTTCCTTCAGATATTCAGCAAATGGGGGCAGCACTGAATAATATATAGAGGAGTGAAGTTGGAGTAAAGAAGACTTCGGTTCAAGCCCTGCCCATGAGATAAAACCATCCACAAAACCTCTTTGTATCCCTAGGTGATTCTCTAAGTCTGTGAGTTGTAGCTCAATTGCCAAGTTGCATGGGTAGAAAAACTTTCCGCACCAAGAATTCTATATACTGAAGTCACAGTTCTAGATCCCTCTACCCCTTCAAAAAAAGTATTCCAGCAAAAACAAGGAATTTAGCCCTGAAATATCTAGATAGTTGTGACTATTCAGACTTACCCTGTGACTCACTTTGCATTAAAGATTGAATTGAACTCTCTAGCTCTTTAGTTTGTCAAGAGCTTTCTAATATAGTAAGCACTCCAGGAAAGATAAATTACATGTATATATGTATGTATGTATGTATGTATGTATGTATGTATGTATGTATGTATGTATATATTTATGTATGCATATATGTGTATGTATATATGCTTTCTAAGTATATATGTATATGTATATATGTATGTATGTATATATGTGTTTATATATACATATTATTATATATATATTATACATATATATATATATGTATATATATATGTTTATACACATATCTACTTTCTAAGTAAGCCTTATGGAAAAAAATGCTCCAAAATATCTGCACCCTAAATCTGAAACCTTTCTGTCAGGAAGTGGATAGTTTGTTTCATCATTGATCCTCTACCAATCAGAGAGATACAAACTAAAACAATTCTGATTCAATTTCACATGCATGTTATATGTACTTTCTATAGTTCTGTAATGTAGTAAACACTCCAACAAGGATGAATATATATGTACGCACGTATATTTAAAAGAATTTTATTGATATGTTTTGTTTTTGCATTACAGACATTTAAAAATTGTCTCTGTTCTGTGATTTGATCTCACATAACAAATTAAAAACAGGCAAAATTAATGATATAGGGATGTCATCTGAAAGTGCAAACACCATTCCACATCTACAAATACCCCTTCAATACCTCCCGGTTTTTAATTGTTTAAAACAAATTAATAGGAATCTATTTTTCTCCATTCCATTTCCCACCCCGCTTAAAAAAAGAGAAAAGAAAAACGTGAATGAAATGTCTTTTTTATTAAGAAAGATTGTGTATATATTGCTGTTCGAATTTTTTGTTTGTTTTTTAAAATTCCTTGTAATAAATATGCATAATCAAGTAAATAAATTCCTTCACTGGCTGTGTGCCAAAATATCCGTGTCTCATTCTGCACCTTGAACATGCCACCTGTCTGTCAGGAGGTGGATAGATTGTTTCATCATCAGTCCTTGGATAGTCAGTGTAGTGATCATACTTCTTACAGCTTTCAAAGTTGCTTGTCTTTACAATGTTGTTGTTATCGCATAAATTGTTCTGCTAAATAAATTTTATAAATGTTCTGCTCGTTTCACTCTTCATCAGTTTGTCAAAGTCCTCAAAATTGTTCCTCTTAATAATATTGATGCTATAGTGTAAATATGGTGGTTTATAGTATGAATAATATTGATGTAATAGTATAAACAGAACAACTTACTTTACTCTAGAATGATTCATATAAATTATTCCATGTCTCAAATAATCTATTTCCTCATAATACTCTTCCACATTCCCATATCATAACTTACTGAGCCATTCCTCAATTGATGGGTTTCCCTTTAGTTTCCAGGTTTGTTTGTTTTTGTCATCACAAAAAAGAGGTACTATAAATATATTTGCACATATAAGATCTTTTTCTTTTTCATTAATCACTTTTGTTTATAGGCCTAGCAGTGGAATAGTTGGATCAAAAGGCATGTGCTATTTAGTAAGTATAATTCCAAATTGTTTTCCAGAATGGTTGTACCCATTCATAGTGGCTGTATCCATTCATTGATGCACCAATACTGCATCAATACGCTTGTTTTTTCCATAGCCTCTCTATTTATCATTTTTGCCAATGGTAGGTGTGAAGTTTCTCTGAAAAAGATCCAAGATATATAAGGAACTGACTCAAATTTGTAAAATTAAGAGTCATTGCCCAGTTGGTAAACGGTGTCAAGCTATTAATGGCAGTTCCCTAAAGAAGAAACCTAGACTATAGCCATATGAAAAAAATGCTCCAAAAATATCTGCACCCTAAATCTGAGACCCCTTTGTCAGGAAGTGGATAGTTTGTTTCATCATTGATCCTCTACCAATCAGAGAGATACAAACTAAAACAATTCTGAGATTCAACTTCACAGGCATGTTACATCTTCTGAATTAAGATCTAATTCAGAGTCCTTAGAGTAGAACGGCTTTTAAAAATACTTGTTTATCTTTTCTCAATATGTTCCTCATTGCTTTATTAACATATATGCATAATTTGTGCTTACCTTGTTTTATTGTATGTGAATTCCTGAGGTCACATACTTACTTGACTGGGTCATATGGCATTTCTGAGACCATTCATCTCTTTTCTTGCAGGCCCTATTATGATAGTGAATCTTCTCAAAATACAGTATGTCAAATAACAAAGACAAGTTTTAACATTCCTTTATAATCCATTAAGAGCTAATGAATTATTCCCTTTATCTTGTAGCCTTGACAGAACACATATCCAAATGTAACATCAAAACATCCAACAAGTGAAATAATGAATAATCACTTTAATATATTTATTAGTGACCTGGAACTTTCGAGGACTGATTTTTCCAAGAATGGATTCTAATCAAATTTCTCATCAATTCATATTTAGGACAGAAGAAAAGATTTTTATTTATCTCATTTAGAGGCAGCTGGTGGCACAGTGGATACAGCAGTTGCCCTGGAGTCAGGAAGAACTGAGTTAAAATGTGACCTTAGACTAGCTGTGTGAACCTAGGCAAGTCATTTAACCTCTGTTAGCCTCAATTTTTTCAACTGTAAAATGGGGATAATAATAGTACCTGCTTCAGAGGTTTGTTGTGAGGATCAAATGAGATAATATTTGTAAAAAGTGCTTAGCACAGGGTCTACCACATAGGAAGCACTATATAAATGCTTATTCCCTTCCTGTAAGGTTCCTATGGTATTTCAAAGTTTGCAAGGCACATCCCTTACAATTCTGGAAGGTAGGTAGTACAAGTATTTTATCACCATTTTTACAAATGAGTAAATTGAGCCTTAGCTGTTGAATGATTTGCCCACAGTTATTTAGCCATTAGATTGTGCAGGTGGTATTTAAACCCAGGTCTCTTGAATATTTTAGGTCCAGACCTCCTTGCACTCCCCACATGGCTTGTCAAAGCTTTACTCATTTGATTACAAGCTGAAGCATGGTTTCAGCACTACAGTTTTCCCTATTTTGATCATTTATATGTTGGTAGATTTGTTTTCTCTGCACTTCTTTTATTTAAATATAAAATGCCAAGTACAAATGTACTGATTATTACATTTACTCATTCTCTGATTATGAGTATTGATTTAAAATGTGAAATATTTGGGTGTGCATTCATTATATTGCACTATTTGTTTAGGTGACTGCTAATTCTAGGAGAAGCTGTCGCCATGTATATGGGAAAGAGCACAGGAATTGGGGTCCAGTGGACATAGCTATGTTCACATCTCAGCCCTTCTACTTACTACCTGTGTCATCAAAAGTAAGTCATTCAACCCTTCTAGGCCTCAGTTTCCAACTCTGTAAAATAAGAAGTTAAGACTGAATGAGCTTTGCAATCCCTTTCAACTCTAAAGCTTTATGCTTCCTATAAATAAATAATATAAAATATTAGAATATTATGAATATTTAATTTAAATAGTGTAAATAAAGGAGGTAAATTTAAAACTATAAAAACAGGGTCTTGTTTTTCCTGCCTTAAGATTCAGTTGCCACGATCCTAAATGTCAGAATGATTGGGGCAGAGACAATGTGATATAATGGAAAGAACACTGAATTTGGGGTCAAAGGTCTTGGATTTGACTCTCAGACCTATCACTATCTTTATGACTTTGGGTAGGCCACTTCACTTTTCTCAGTCTCAGTTTCGTCATCTCTACAAAACAAGGGAACTGAACTAGAAAAACCCTATGATCCCTTCCAATTCTGTGTCTTATGATTCAATATTAATAGAAGATGTTGGCAGCAAGAGCTGAAGTGAGTTACTGGGTGAGAAGAAGGAGAATCCAAAGGCAAGTGACTAGAGGGTTCTAACCCTGGGTAACCGCATACTTCATATTTTCAAAAGCTCTGGCCTTTCAAATACAAGGCAATCTACTAAATAATGTCAAAGTCAAGTCAAATCAACAAATATGCATTAGATTCTTACTATGTGCCAGGCATTGGGGTAATACAACAAGACTTTATTAAGTGCCTATTATGTGCCAGTCACTGGAGATACAAAGAAAAAGAACAAACAATATAGTCCCTGAAAAGCTTTGTATAGGTGCCTTATATTAAAAGACTAAGCAAATATGAAAGTCATCAGAAAAAGCTATTATGTCTATTTCAAATTCCTAATAGATTGTTCGCCAGCATTAGGTGGCCTTTCCCCACACATAATCCAAGGTATTTTTTTTTCTGTCTGTGCATTTAAGCATGTGTTTACTTCAATGTTAAGATATATTAAAGTTTCTGAGTTTGTATTTAGATAATTTTTGTCCTTATTATTCTACTACTGTCCTCTTGTCTCTTTTGGTAAGTTTTGTCTCTTCAAGTACAAAGCAGCAGAAAGAAGTCAACCTCTACTTACAGCTAATGAAACACTAAGGTACTATTATAGTGTGCTTCTTTTCATATGATGACAGCTGCAACCATCCCTGATGAGTGTATAACTTGAAACAGAGCAGAAACTGAAATAGTTAGAATAGGCAAGATACCAAGGAAACAGACTAACTAGGCAGATGGTGATTATTTTCTTGAGAAAATCTTAGTAAAACTGTAAATCTGGAGCAATGGATTGAAAACAAAGGGACATTTGTGGGCATTTATAATTTAATTTTCCTCACAAACATCCTTTCTGTTATGACCAGTTGTTGTACCAATACCCATACATTTCCAATCATAGTAATATTTCATTATTTTCATTATATAGAATTTTCTTTTTTATATTAGGAAAAAAACCATTAAAATACCAAATTAGAAGAAAAGATGATGAGAAAGAAAACATTACATGTGATTGAAGCAGCTTATTTCCTTGTTGCCATCTTATTTATTCCATTTAACAAATATTTGGTGATATACAGAATTTAGATACAGGCATACCTTGCTTTATTACACTTCACAGATACTGTGCTTCTTACAAATTGAAGGCTTGTGGTAACCTGTGTTGAACAAATCTGTTGATACCATTTTTCCAATAGTATGGGTTCATATTGTGTCTCTGTGTCACATTTTGATAATTGTCACAATTTAGACTTTTCATTATTGTTATATCTGTTATGGTGATCTATGATCTGTCTTTGATGTCATTATCATAATTATTTTGATGTATGGCCATATAAGATGGTGAACTTGATCGATAAATGTTTTGTGTGTTCTGACTGCTCCATTGACTGGCCTTTCCTTCATCTCTCTCCCTCTCCTTCAGCCTACCTATTCCTTGAGACACAACAATATTGAAATTAGGCCAATTAATAATCTTACAATGGCCTCTAAGTGTTTAAGTAAAAGAAGAGTCAATCAATGTGGCAAACTTCATTATTTAAATTTCTTATTTTAGGAAATGGTCATAGCCACCTCAACCTTCAATATCCACCACCCCAATCAGTCAGCAGCCATCAACATCAAGGCAAGACGATTATGACAAAAAGTAAAAAGATTATGACTTGCTGAAGGCTCAGATGATGGCATTTTTTTTAGCAATAAGTTTTTTTTTTTAAATTAAGGTATGTACATTGTGGTTTTTTTAAAAGATATAGTACTATTGCACACTTAATAGACTATAGTATAGAATAAACATAATTTTTATATGCACTGGGAAACAAAAAGAATTGTGTGATTTGCTTTATTGCAATATTCAGTTTATTGTGGTGGTCTGGAATCAAACCCACAATATGTATTTCTGAGGTATGCCTGTATACCACATTCATATCACCATGGAACTTTCTGTCTATTAGGACAATTAAAAAAATGCAGGTAGTGCACAATACTATCTGATAGGTATATTAGTGAGATACAAAACAGTGCTATATAAAGTCTGAGGAGGAAGGTTATTACTAACTATGAGATCAGTAAATAAGGAAAGAAACAAGCACCTGCAATATGCCAGGCATTGCACTAAATTTTTGTACTTAACAAATATTATCTCATTTAATCTTTACAACAACCCTAGGAGGTCAGAACTGTTATTATTGCCATTTCATAGATGACAAAACTTAGATAAATGTAGGCTAAGTGACTTGCTTGAGGTCACACAGCTAGTGGTGAGTAGTCTGAGGCAGGATAACTTCACCTGGCACTTAGCTGCCTCTACACACATGGAGGAGGTAGCATGTGAATGGGGGCTGAAATGAAGAATAGAAATTCAATAGGGAAAAGACATTCTGGATGACAAACTCTAGCCTCCTAAAAATGGGAAATGGACAAAAATAAAAACATTGACTTTGACATTGCTATTTTTTAGAGAAACTTAAGTGATACAAAAAAAGTCTCCACAAAAGGAGTTGTGAAAGGGCTCAGAAACCACCAAGTCCAGTAAAAAATAACCTCATGAAGCTGAGAAACATGGTAGCTACAAGTTACTCCAAGCTATTCTTCATGCTCCAGATGCACTTTCTCCTTACCTCTGCCTCTCAGAATCCTTCACAACTGCTTCTTAACGTACTTAGCTTCCTTCAAGGTTCACGCTCATGTGCCACTACCTGAGTCTTCCCTGCTCTGCTCCTCAGTTTAAAGTCTATCATTTATTTTTTTAAAAGCATTTGACTCAATAGCGCAAGATTTGAAAGCTTTCCTTAGACAAGGCATCACCAAGGCCCATATTAAAATTATAGAAAAATGACAGGTGGCAGATCCCTTTATTACAAATACAGTCCTCAAAATATTCTGGAGTTGTCGCCCAATAAACTGTACAGGAATCAGATCATTATCACAGACAAAATTCTTGCCCACAGTCACTCAGACATCACTTTGATTCCATGAAAACTTGTCAACAGTGTTTTAAAGGGATGTTGTCATATCAAGTATTCATAGTCTCTAAGCTCCATGGAATGAAAGAATTCCAAAGTAGAGATACCTGACTTATGTAACAACAGGAAGAGATACATATATCCATATTTGTCTAGTCTGCTACTCAAGTTGTACTGATCATGCTTTCCATAAGCCTAGAAGGATGAGTGTACATTCTAATACTTTTATCAACCAAAAAAGCAGTTATTTATCCATCTGTGCAATAGTCTGTGCAACATTAAACATAAAATAATAATAGCAAGACACTGACTGGTGCCAGGAACATTTCATCTGAACATCAAAAAAGGAAGAGAAGAGATGATAATAATAACAATAAAAAGTGACATTTATATAGCTAGGTGTTGAAATGGGTAAGAATACTGGGCTTGGAATTAGTGGTGCAGTGGATAGAACACTGGGCTTGGAATCAGGAAGATTAATCTTCATGAGCTCAAATCTGGTTTCAGACACTTATTATCTGTGTGATCCTGGACAAGTCACTTAACCCTGTTTTGCCTCAGTTTCCTCATCTGTAAAATGAGCTGGAGAAGGAAATGGCAAACCACTCCAGTATCCTTACTAAGAAAACCCTAAATGGGGTCACCAAGAGTTGGCCATGACTGAAAAACAACTAAGTAAGAGTTCAGAACCACATTCAGACACTTATTAACTATGAAAACCTGGGTAAATTGTTTAACCTCCTTCAGCCTCAGTTTCCTCATCTCTGAAATGGATATAATAATTAACCACTGTACAGGATTATTATAAGGGTCAAAAGACATAATATACACACAGAGTTTTGTAAACCTTGGAGCAACTATATAAAAATCACCTATATCATCATCATCCTCATCCTCATTATTATTATTATCATTTTAAAGTTTACATGCCAGTCCCAGTAAACAAGCAGCAATTCTTGGGGAGGGTGTGCAGGGTGGGGTGAGGTGTGACTGAATCAGCAGCAACAGCAGCTGCTTCTGAAGCTCTCAGCCCACAAACAGTAAGGGGATCAGACAGCTGGTCAGCAGGAGAGTGCAGGGGTCACTTTGTTGGCATTGGGTGCAGGATTCTATTGTGTTGCCCATACACAGCTCCAGGTCACAGTCCTGGGTTACAGTCCCAGGGTGAGGAGGAGCATTAGCACACTAAAGCTTGCACCTGCAGGGAAGTGGGAATACTGGTCACAGTTCCCGGGCAGAAAAGTGTGCTTGTGGTCATTCACATACCAGAGCACAGGCCAAAAGAGTAGTAAACACACCTCTTCTTAGATTATACCACCTTGGAAAAACTGAAGCATACAGATTTCCAGAACTTGCTCTGAAAACAGCTGCACAAAAAACTTAGAGCTTGGAACAGTGCCCTCTCTACCCAGGAGCAGAGCCCAACTTTAATATGAAGTTAAAAGTCAAGAATTAGATTAGAAAATGAGCAAACAACAACAAAAAAAAGATCCTGATCATAGAAAGAAAAGAGTTGATAGCTTGGTTAAGAAGGCACAAAAATACTGAAGAGAATAATACCTTAAAAACAGATTAGGCTAAATGGTGAAAGAGGCACAAAAGTCCAATGAAGAGAAGAATGCTTTAAAAGACAGAATTGGTTAAATGGAAAAAGATATAAAAAAAATTCACTAAAGAAAAGAACTCCTTAAAAAGCAGAAATCAAATAGGTGGTACAAAAGCTCACTGAAGAAAATAATTCCTTTAAAGTTAAAATTAGGCAAGAGGAAACAAATGACTCAATGAGATATCAAGAAACAATAAAATGAAATCAAAAGAATGAAAAAAAATTGAATAAAATTTGAAATAATCTTTGGAAAAATAATTGACTTGGAAAATAGATCCAGGAGGGATAATTTAAGAATTATTGGAGTGCTTCATGCTCACAAAAAAGAGCCTAGACATCATTTTTCAAGAGATTATCAAGGAAAACTGCCCTGAAATTCTAGAACCAGAGAAATTCAAGAACTGGAAATGGAAAGAATCTATTGATCACCTCCTGAAAGAGATCCCAAAATGAAAACTCCTAGAAATACTATAGACAAATCCCAGAGCTCCCAGGTCAAGGAGAAAATATTGCAAACAACAAGAAAGAAACAATTCAAATATTGTGGAACCATGGTCAGGATAACCCAAGATTTAGCAGCTTTTACATTAAAGAATCAAAGAGCTTGGAATGTGATATTCCAGGGGGCAAAGGAGCTAGGACTACAACCAAGAATTGCCTACCCATCAAAACTAGAATAATCCTTGGGGAAAAAAAATGGATATTCAATAAAATAGAGGATTTTCAAGCATTCCAGATTAAAAGACCAAAACCAAATAGAATATTTGACTCTCAAATACAAGACTCAAGAAAAGCATAAAAAGGTAAACAGGAAAGAGAAATCATTAGGGATTTAATAAGGTTAAACTATTTACATTCCTATATGGAAGGATGATACTTGTAATCTCAAAAAGTTTATCATTATCAGAGCAGTTAGAAGGAGTATACATAGACAGAGGGCATGGATATGAGTTGAATGCAATGGGATGATTATCTAAAAAACAATAATTGAGAGGTGAGAAAGAGGAATGCATTGGGAGAAGGGGAAAACGAGAGGTAGATTTGGGATAAATTATCTCACATAAAAGAGGCACAAGTGAGTTTTTACAGTGGAGGGGAAGATGGGGAAGGTGAAGGGAAGCATTTGGACTTTATTTTCATTGAAATTGGCTCAAAGAGGGATGACATACATATTCAGTTGTATATAGAAATCTTTCTTACCCTACAGGAAAGTAGAATCAGAAAGGGATAAAAGAGGGGCTGATAGAAGAGAGGGTGAATTAGAGGATGTGGTAGTCAGAAGCAAAACACTTTTGAAGATAGGGTGAAAGGAGAGGGAGAATAAAATAAACAAGGGGGAGAGGTAAATAAGATATAGGGAAATACAATTAGCAGCCATACCTGTGAAAAAATTTTATGGCAAATTTCTCTGATAAATGCCTCATTTCTCAACTATGTAGAAGACTGAGTTAAATTTATTAAGAAAAAAAAAGATTTACCCCCCAACTGATAAATGGTCAAAGAGTACAAAACAGGCAGTTTTCAGACAAAATAATCAAAGCTACTGACAGTCATATGAAAAATGCTCTTAATCACTATTTGTTAGAGACATGCAAATTAAAATAATTCTGAAATTCCACCTCACTTCTCTCAGATTGCCTAATATGACAGAAAAGGAAAATGAAAAAATTTGGAGGGGATATGGGAAAATTGAGACACTAATGCATTGTTGATGGAGTTGTGAACTGATTCAGCCAATCTGTAGAGCATTTTGGACGTATGCCAATAGGGCTATGCATAGTCCATGCATACACTTTGACCCAGCAATACCACCACTAGGTCTGTATCCCAAAGAGATAAAAAAACAGAAAGGAAAAAAGATCTATATGTACAAAAATATTTATAGCAACTCTTAATGGTAGCAAAGAATTGGAAATTGAAGGGGTATCCATCAATTGGGGGGAATGACTGACCAAGTTGTGTTATGTGATTGTGATGAAATATTATTGTACTATAAGAGATGACAAGCAGAATGCTCTCGGAGAAACCTGGAAAAACTTACATGAACTGATGCTAAGTGAAATGAGCAGAACCAGGAGAACATGGTGCACAATAACAGCAATGTAGAATGATGATCAACTGTGAATGACTTAGCTGTTATCGGCAATGCAATGATCCAAGAAAATTCTGAAGTTCTTATGCTGAAAAATGCTATCCATTCTCAGAGAATGAACTGATAGAGTGAATGCAGATTGAAACATACTTTTTAAAAACTTTCTTTTTCTTATTTTTAGTCTGTGTTTTCTTTTACAATATGACTAATGTGGAAATATGTTTTTCATGACTGCACATGTATAACCTATATCAAATTGCTTACCTTCATAATTAAGGGAGAGAAGAAGGAGATAAATTGGTACTCAAAAATTTTAAAAAACAAATGTTAAAATTTGTTTTTATATGTAATTGGAGAAAAATAAGATAAGAAATAATTTTAAAATGAAAAATAAAATATATATTAAAAATTAGAAATAACCCAAAGAACAATGAAGGCTGATAATGGGTACAAGTAGGCTACCAGGAAATTACATGCTAGAAGTAATATAAAGAAAATTGTTGAGGAAAATGCATGATTGGGGAAGGAGGCAAGTTGGTGATATAACAAGTACAGACAACAGATGGAGAACCAGTATAATTGGTACCCCTAATACGTTGAAAGAGTTTGAGGAAGTTCTTCAGCATGTTGTGCTTCCAAAGTACAGATACTTGTAGCAGCTTTCCTAATGACTCCTTACCCTTTGTACCTTGCCTTCCCCAACCTCTCATCTGCAACCCAACTGTACACTTTTCCAAAACAGAGATGCTGTCCTATATCTTTGGTTTCCATTATATGTAGTAGAAATAAAATAGATTCCTTTATAATAAAATCAGGGGTGAAACAAAGATGTCTGTTGTCATCACTTCTATTTGATATAGTACTAGAGATGCTGACTAGGGCAGTAGGACAAAAAAAAAGAAATTTAGGATATACGCATTGATAACAAAGAAACAAAATGTTCGCCTTTTGCAGATGGTATGATAATATACTAAAAGCACGCTAAAGAGTCAGCTAAAATTAATTGAAATACATTAATAACTTCAGCAAGTAATAACTGATGGGATACAAAATAAATTTACAAAAATCATCAGCATTTCTATATGATACTGATAAAACCTCTCAGAAAGAGATAGAAAGAGAAATTCCACTTAAAATTAGTATAGAATGTATGAAATACTTGGGAGTCAACCTACCAAGATATACAAGAACTAGGTTAATACAGCTATAAATCACTGTTTACAGAAATAAAGACAGGCCTAAATATTTGGAAAAAATATGAATTGCTCATGGATAGGATGAATCATCATAATAAAAATCACAATACTATTTGAAATAATGTATGCATTCAATGCCATACCCATCAACTTACCAAAGGATTACATTATAGAGCTAGAAAAAATAATAACAAAATTCTAATGAAGGCAAAAAAATGTAAAAAAACTCGAGGGAAATAACAACAATAAATAGGAATAAAGGAGGCCTAATAGTCCCCTCATACTATACTACTAATAGTAATTCTCAAAACAAGTTGGTACTGGTTAAAAATAGATTGATCAATGGAACAGATTAACTAGATAACACAAAAGCAAATGTATCTAGAACCCTAATATTTGACAAGCACCAAGTCCCCAGCTACTGGGATAAAGATCCACTACTTGACAAAAAACTCTTGGGAAAATTGGAGGGCATTGTGAAAGAAATGATATTTAATCAAACACCTCAACCTCATACTAAGATAAGTTCAAATTGATACGTGACCTAGACATAAAAGGTCATATCATAACTAGGTTAGAGAAACACATGAAATCTATAGATACTTATCAGATCTTTGGAAAGGAGAAAAACTCATGAACCAAGAAGAGACATAAAGAATCACAGAAGATAAATGGATGATTTCAATTACATAAAATTTATAAGTTTTTGCACCGCAAATCCAATAAAGCTAAGATTAAAAGAGAAACAACTGGGGGGAAATCTTTGTATCAGTTTTCTATGATAAAGATATAGTTTCCAATAAATAAGGAACTGAATCAAATTTGTAGGAATAAGAACAATTCCCTAATTAGCAGATGGTCTAAGGATATGAACGGATAGTTCTCAAGGCTATCCACAGGCTATCCACAGCCACATTAAAAAAAAAAAACACACACACTACAAAGCATTACTAATTACAGAAATGCAAATTAAAACAATTCTGAGATTCCACTTTATGTTCCTAAAATTAACAAAGATGACCAAAAAGGAAAATGATAAATGTTGGAGGGGTTGTGGAAGGATAGGCACATCATTGCACTTGTGGTAGACTTGTAGATGATTTCAACTGTTCTGTATTTTGTAAGTATTCCCAAAAAGCTAAGCTGTTCATGGTCTTTGACCCAGCTATACCACTGCTAGCTTTATACACAAAAGAGGTCAAACAATAGGAAAAGGTCTTATATGAACAAAACATTTACAACAGCTCCTTTGTTTCCAGTTTTGCAAAAACTGGAAACTACAAGGAAGCTCATCAATTAAGGAATGACTGAATAAGTTGTGGTACATGAATGCCATGGAATTTTATTTTGCTGTAAGACATGAGGAAATAAAAAAATATAAAAAAAGAAATAGGTTATTTCAAAGAGACATTGAAAGACTTTGACGAATTAATGCGAATGAAGCAACCAGAAACAGAACAATTTATATTATAACATCAATATTATAAAAAGGAACAATTCTGAAGACTCTTTAGACTGATGAAGAATGAAATGAGCAGAACTAGGAGAACAATATATAAAATAACAACATTGTACCAATAGACAATTTTGAAAGCTGAAAGAACTATGATCAATACAATGACCATCTATGATTATAGAGGACCAATGAGGAAACATATTGTCTACCTCTTGACAGAGAGGTGGCAAATATAAGATGTAGAATGAGACATAGACTTTTTTGTAAGTAGCTAAGGAGTGATTTTTTTTTTGCTTGACTATGCAAATGCCTTGCAGGAATTTGTTTTTCTTTTCTCTTTCCTTTTTTTTTTTAATGGAGTAAGGGAGTAGGAAGGAGAGAAAATAGATTTCTTTTAATTGAACAAATTTAAAATAGAGATCTAGGCATTACTTCAAATGTAGGATGTTTCCTGCACTTTAGATGAGGTCACTGTATAATCAGTTTTTCTTAGGTTGGTTTTTTTTTTACTTTGTTACAACATACCTTTCATAAAATGGGGGCAATCTTTAAGAGTCTGTGATGTAAAAACAAAATACATCGGTGAAACTTATTTTAAAAAATTAAATGTCTGAGGCAGAATTTGAACTCAGATGTTCTTGTGTCTAAGACCAACATTTAAAAAAGAAGATTCCTGAAGAGTGCCTAGCATCATTCTTGACACGCAAGATTCACACATGGCTGAATCAAAACAACGAAAACTCCTCAAGGTCTTCTATGGAAGATACATGGAGCTACATGAATAAGAATCACAGTCTAGGAAGGCGTTCAGGGATATTAATGGTAGCAGGAATTGAAGGGAAAACCCACCTTGCTGAAATAAAGATTCCATCAAAGTATTGTTAGAAAAATGTAGGGGGCAGTTAGGTGACACAGAGGATACAGCACTGGCCCTGGAGTCAGGAGGACCTGAGTTCAAATGTGACCTGAGACACATAGTTGTGTGACCCTGAGCAAGTCACTTAACTCCAATTGCCTCACTGCAAACAAAAAACCAAAAGAAAAATGTGCATCTACTCTTTCCCCCAAAGCTTCACATTTGTTATATAACAGGGGATTTTCTTTTTGAAAGATATTTTGAGCATATATAGTATTATCTTTTTAATGATTAATAGATAAAATTTACTAAAACATAGTCATTATTAACAGGGATCTTAGGACATAAGGGAGAAACATTACACTTAAGTACTTTAGCTGCATCATTAAATGTTGTTCACAGAAGACAAGCATCCAATAAATCCTAGCAGAAAAGCAGGAAGGGAATGAAAACACACAAAGGTATCCCTGGAACGATGCCCCAAAGCTTAACAATCATGGGTCAAGACTATGAGGTAACTCTGCCTCTGATTCCTACAGTTCATGTCTGAAGACTTCACTGCCTGAATATCCGAACTTATCTTAATTGTTGGGAAAGTGCCTAGAGACAAAGGCTGTTGGTTGGGCCACAAAGATAAAGAAGAGCATGGTTCCCAGTCTTAGGCTTCTCTCTGCCTAGTAACTTAGGTTAGATTGCTTCTAGCTTGACTGTACTCCTTTGTTCTCTTTCATATAGTGATGTTACCAATCCAGCAGTGCTTAGAAAGCCCTCAGCTTTAAATTATTTTCCAGAAGTGGTGATAGGTGTGCATGGTTTCATCAAAATTTTCTTGCTTAATCCTCTTTGTTTTCTTGATTGGCTTGAATAGAGGGACTATTGGTTGTGGTCATGGAACAAAGTGAAAGTCGTAGGTCATTTATGGAGTAGAATTAATAACTGGCTTCGTTCTAACCATTCTCATTGGTAGAGAAGACACTACCTCTGAAGATCAAGCTTTGTTGGGGAAAGACAAAAGGGGATGGACAAGGAAAAGTGTGCCAATTGGAGGATCAGAAAACCTAACTATAATGATTTCAGGAAGTTTTTTCTGGCACAGGTCTCAGAACTTCCAAGGAGTGGTGGAAACTGAGTGGTTTGAAGCCCAAGAGGCATCTGCTGTGGGAAGTATAGAGATTGTAGTAATGGTATAAATGAGCTCCTGGAGGGCAAGTATTGTATCTGGATTCTAGAAATAGTCCTAGCAGTTCTGAGACTTTATTATTTTAGCAGCATAGTAATAATAATATAATATATTAATATGATAATAGTTGTGCTAGTGTACAACAGAGATCCCTTAATGATGGAAACAGAACTAATGCTCACCCCTTACTCCTTACCATTCACAGTACATTGTATTAGACTTCCACTTATTAAAAGTGATAACCTATATATCTCCATAGTCCATTGAGCAAAAGCTACCTAGCACCTATAGAACTAGATAACAAAATGTGAGTAAAATAACTCTTTAAGGAGATGTTTTCATGTTTATTTCCATCCTGACAGAGAACTCATGCTGAAATGGCCTAATATGGTATTTTTATAAATAAAGACATGAAAAAAATTATGTAAAATATACCCACAGAGAAAAAAATGTAACAGAATGCATACATTTTTAAAAAGAGTAGGTAGTTCTTTTGATGATATTGTTAGTTACCAAAAATAACAATTGCTTTAGGATAGAATTCTGTTATGTGAACATAATATTTTTACTTTGCAGTCCTTGAAATTAGTCTTTTTTCTGGTCCTCTCTTCTCACATGCAGAGATCAGGTCATCTTTTTTTTTTGTTTGTTAGTTTTGTGAGGCAGTTGGGGTTAAATGACTTGCCCAGAGTCACACAACTAGTGAGCGTTATGTGTCTGAGGCCAGATTTGAACTCAGGTCTTCCTGACTCCAAGGCTGGTGCTCTATCCATTGCGCCACCTACCTGCCTCCAGATCAGGCCATCTTAAGGGCCCTTACTCAAAGGTCCTCAATATACTCAATATAAGGCTGATATGAGTCAGCATAGCCTCACATTTAAGGAGCTGCACAAGGTTGGACCCCCGTAAAACTGTAAAATAGATGATCTCTTTTGAATGACCTCTCTGTGTCTCTGAAGTATTTTCCCCAGCACGTGCCTTCATGCTGACCAGAATTCCTTATTGTGGTTTTTTTACCTGCAGCAACATATACAACTATGTACCCATAACCTGACAAAAAGGCAGGGCAACTGATCCATAAAATGCAAACGTCATGCATTGGTCAGATGAGAACTCAAAATATCATTTTAAGACTGGCATTCTCTGATCTGTGTTGATTACCAATACTCTTGCCTATACCCTGCCTGCTCTGTTTCCACCCAATCTTTGATTTTCCTAGTGTCTCAACAGCTTATTGACTGAGCTCTTGGGTGGGTTTTTGATAGGTAGTGTTGGCTTTTTCCTCAGGCTTTGGCCTGTCACATCCCAACTTGGTAGCAGCCTTAGCATCCAAACCCATGACTCATAGAGACTGATGTCTCTGTGAATTTGTTTTACTAGTATACAACAGAGATCCCTTAATGATGGAAACCTAGCACTCGCTCCTTACTTGTACCTCTTCACAGTACATTTTGTTAAACTTCCACTTATTAAAAGTGGTACCTTACATATCTTATTTTGTAATAGTATCAAAGTGGAAAAGTATAATTGGTTTTTAATAGATACTACTTTTTACTTCTGTATATTACAAATCAGTGTTGCAAATTTAAAATCTGGGTGTATAGTATAGATTTTTAAAAACGTTTTCTCTAAAGTTTGCTAAACTTATGGAAATACCTTTTTTTAAATCTCAGGGAATTTTTCTTTTTGGAGGCCTCCAGGCATGGAAGAGACTTGGATAACAGCTATACCTATTTATACTTTGAATTGTTATTGAGATCTAGCAGTCTTTTCAGAAAAATGAAAGCAATAGATCTGATATTTTGTGGTATCTGGGCCTTCAATAAATAGTTCATGAAGATTACTTCTTCCCTTTGAGTCCAGGAGCATCATAGAGACATATAGAAGAGAGAAGAATCTTTCTTTGATTTCTTTCTAGAATTTTGCCTTCATTCAAGTTCATAATGGGAGAGAGGGAATAATACGCAGTAAGCCATTTTTGTCTCTTTGTCTATTGAATTTATGTTATGTTCACAGGAAAAGAATTTGTTTCACAGAAGTGTGGAACATTTCTGGATGAATGACAGAATTCCTCTCTGTATTCACAGTGCTGCCAATTCTTTCTGAAGTCTCTTTGCTCTATATGCTTTGCTGGCACCTAAATCAGTCTTTATTGTGGTGTGGTACTCGGAACTGAAACCACTGCTCTAGATATGGCCTGACAAGGTGATAATAGAATCATCATTTGCCTTTGGCCACTGACCTTTGTTTAATGTAGTCTATGATGGGTGGAGATAAGAGTACTAAATTCTAGTAATAGCTCTACTACTTACTAGCAGTGTGACCCTTGGGCCTCTAGGTCTCCATTGCTTCATCTGTAAAATTGAGGATAATATTTTATCTACTAGAATCCAGAAAATAGGTAAATATACCCCCTTTGCATTCCTTCTAGCTTCAAGTCTTTACTATCCTGATCATCTCATTCTCTTTGTTTAGCATAAATGTTTCTGTGTCAGTATGGGAGTCAGATCCTTCTATTTGCAAATATACTTCTTGTAGATCCCACAAATATCTTAGGTGGTGAGCATACACTCCGTCTGATCCCAGCCACAAGCAAAGTTTGGTACCCATGACACACTGCTGATACTTATAGGAAACACACTGAAGTTTTACTACCTAAACTTTTTTTATGGCATGAATTTTATAAATATTTATGTGGTACAAGTCACCAGAGGTATGGATAGGATCTTAGACTTCCTTTGATTCTTTGTTCTCCAAGTGGTATTTACTCTGGTGCCCTGGATCCCCCAGTGAATGCTTAATTCACTGAATTAAGGCTTGGGTTTGCTTTAAAAAAAAAAGTAACAACAATGACTTGTCATAGGGAGAGAAGAGTTGGGAAGGAAAAACTCTTGGGCTCTTGGCATATTCCAACATAGTGCCAAGATGGAATTGCCACATAAACTCCAAACTTGCTGACTTGTTCTCCTAGAATTGTACACGCATACACACACACAATTCCACAATTTCCCCATTCCACAACACTAGTGCTAGTGAATTCTGGGGAAACCCCTGCAAGGCAACCCAAGGCTACATCTAATTTTTAATTTGTGTTATTGAGAACTTTACAAGAACAAACACAAACATTGCCATATGTAAAGGAAGGAAAAAAGAATTGTATGTGAAACTATGAATCTCTCTTATATACAACTCAGTTCTGCAAATATATGATAAATTAAACAGTTTCAAAGATGAACGTCTGCCTCAACTACATTCTGTTCTCTTTTTGTGTACATTTTTTTAAAAAAAGGATTGATTGATATTACTTTTTTGCCATTATCCACTAACCCCTGTCTTCATAGCTCAAATCCCACCCCTTACTCCAAAATAACAAAATTCACCAAAAAAGAAAACAAAAGAAAACAACAAAAAAACCAACCTTGTAACAAATGATCATAGTCAAGCAATCTCCCTTTGAATAGGAATTGTTTCTTTCAATGCATTTGCATTGTCAATGCACAGCACCTGGAAGGTGGTAGGCACTTAATAAATACTTGTTCATTGATGGATTGATTTGGGCTTATCAAATACTATGCTATTATGTGCATTTGCTCCTTGGTTCTATATACTTAATTTGTGCCAATGATATTTTTCCCCCATTTTTTAAATCAGCACCAAACAATTTTAATTATTACTGCTTTATTTCACTTTTATTCTTTTTGAAAACTTCGTGCTCATTTTTGTATTGGGAAAATGGCTTTTGTTCTCATGCATTAATTTCCTATATTTCTTGGATGTCAAACCTTTATTAGAGAAACTTGCTGAAAAGCTTTCTCTCACTCCTCTCCAGTTAACACTTCCCCTAATTTTACTTTCTAATTCTAATTTTAGCCACATTAATTGTGTTTGTACAAAAATATCTTAATTTTATGTAAACTAAATCACCCAGCTCTTTCTTTTTGGCTAGGCAATGGGATAAAGTGACTTGCCCAGGGTCACACAGCTAGTAAATGTTATGTGTCTGAGGCTGGATTTGAAATCAGGTCCTCCTGAATCCAGAGCCAGTGCTCTATCCACTGTACCACCTAACTGCCTCTCAGCTTTTTCTTCTATGATTCTCTTTCCACCTTGTTTAGTCAAAAACTCTTCCCCTATCCTTCCCTGCTCTATTTTGCTAATAATGTGACCTTTGATGTATAGATCATGTATCCATTTGAGGCTTATGCTGGTAACAGCTGTGAAATATTGCTTTAAGCCTAATTTTTGCAAGATTGTGTTCCAATTTCCTAAAAATTTTTATCAAGTTTATCAAATATCAAATTGAACCTCAAATATGGAGCAAGCCCTGAATTCCTGGGATAAATCCAACCTGGTTATAGTGTATAATCTTTATGATATTTGACTATAGCTTATTTTGATAATATTTTATTAAAATTTTTTGCATCAATGTTTATTAGGGATATTGGTCTCTAGTTTTCTCTGTTTTGACTCTCCCTGGTTTAAGTATCAAGATGACTATATCTATGTCATAGAAAGAATTTGATAGGTTCTCTTCTTTTGCTATTTTTGCAAAATATTATTGTATTATTGAAATTAATTGTTCCGTGAATATTTGATAGAATTTACTGGTGTATCCATCCAGTCCTATTTTTTTGGGGACAGATGGAAGGTGGAGTAGGGGGAAAGTTAATTGGTTTATGACTTGTTTATTTCCATTCCCTGAGATTGTATGATGTGACTTTAAATATTTCTTGATTTGTTAGTCTGGGTGTTATATATACATATTTCTCACCTATATATAATAAATATTTATATATTTCATTTATCAGTTTTGTTGGCATCTAATTGGGCACAATAATTTCTAATCATTTCCTTTATTTCCTCTTCAATTGTTATGAATTCTTTTTTCAACTTTGATGCTGACAATTTGATTTTCCCCTTTTAAAAACAGATTGGCTAATAGTTTATCTATTTTATTTTTTCAGAAAATCAGCTTTTAGTTTTATTTATTGATTCGATAAAGACCTTTTTGGTCTTCAATTCTGTTGATCTTTGAGTTTCAGAATTTCCATTTTTGTGTTTAGTTGGAGTTTTTTTTGTTTCTTTTCTAATTTATTCTAGAATTAAATTTACATTATTTAATTCTATGCTGTCCTCTAATATATGTGTGTATATAAATACACACACACACACACACACACACACACACACATATATGATTTTGAAGGCATCAAGGGAAAATATGGCATAGCAGACAGAGAAGTGACCTTGAAACCAGGAAAACCTTGGTCCCAATATCACCTCTGGCATGTTGACTCTATGGCTCTAGATAAGTCATTTAACCTCTCAGTACCTCAGACAACTTTTTGTGATTATAAATTGTAGAGAAGGTGAAGACCTGCACTAGCAGAGAAAGTTTCTCTATTTTAATGATTTTGGTATAACTACTGGGAGTCCCTAGGCTTTGAGGACCACTGAAATAGGGAACTTAAGGGATCTGTAAGGTCAAAACTATTTTCATAGTAATGCTAAGATGTTTTGTTGTCTAAGATATAACACAGATAAACAAAAGTTCTGTTTTTGGGGAGGAGGATAGATTTCTCAATACTTTTTAAGAGTTTAAAAGGGTACTGAGACCAAAGAGAATTGCTGTTGTTTATCAATGAAATCCCAGGTCTGTGCCTTTTCCCTTTGAAAGATACTTTTGGAACTTTTTCTTTGGCCACCTCTCTTCAGAGACACACACACACACACACACACACACAGCATAGTGAATACAGAACTGGCTTCAACATGAGAAAGGCCTAGATTCAAACCCCATATCTGACACATACCAGATGTAAGTTACTCAGTCTCTCAGTGCCCCAGGCAACTGTAGATGACTTTAGTAAAGGAAATTTCCTCATTGGTTGCTCCTTATGCCAATTAAATCACAGGCACAGTCCCTAAAAGGGGTGTGTGTGTGTGTGTGTGTGTGTGTGTGTGTGTGTGTGTGTGTGTAGTTCAGAACCCCTAAATACTATGATCTGTATTATATAGTTCTGCTGTTTTCAGCCTTGGTCACAGCACATACCTATAAATGGCCTGGAAACCATGCCATATAAGGATAGATGGAAGGATCTGGGTTTGTTTGGCCTGGAGAAATGAAGACTTAGGTAGAATAAGCATCTTCAAATATTTAGACATCCAGCATTTTAGGTTAGGACCACATTAGGTATCAGTTGTAGGGTGATATATTTTGGCTCAAAAGAAATCTAGCCTTGAGGAATTGCTCTGGGACCCAGAGGATGTTGTTTACTGCATTCATCCCTAGCCTGTACCCAGGCATACAGTGAGACTAGGTTCAGTCTCAAGGAACCTGGAGATAAATTGTGCACCTCCTCCCTGCCCCCTCCACCCCCACCTCCTGCCTGAGTCTTGGGAAGTAGCTTGAAACAGTTCTGACAGGATTCAAAGCTGGAAAGTGAAGAGTTTGAGGGGAAGAGGAGCCATGTTCTTTTGTGCATCCACTGAGTCATCAGCTCTTCTAGCTCAGTCAGCTAGGACACTTTTCTTCATATCAAACTCCCAGGAATGGTGTCTGTGCACATGAGAGGGCCTCCATTACATAAGGAAAACTGCCTGTGTTGAGGGGATGCCCATCAATTGGGGAATGGCTGAACAAGTTGTGGTATATGAATGTAATGGAATATTATTGTGCTGTAAGAAATGATGAGCAAGTGGACTTTGGAAAAACTTGAGAAGACTTGTATGGACTGATGCTGAGTGAAGTGAGCAGAACCAGGAGAATGTTGTGCACAGTAACAGCCACGTTGTACGATGACTAACTTTGATAGACTTAGCCCTTCTCAGCAATGCAAGGCTCTAAGACTTCTCCAAAAGTCTCATGATGGAAAATGCTGTCCACATCCAGAGAAAAAACTATGGAGTTTGAGTGCAGATCGAAGCATACTATTTGATCTTTTTTTTTCTTCTGTTTTGTTTTGTTTCCTCTTTCTCATGGTTTATCCCATTGGTTCTAATTCTTCTTTACAACATGACTAAAGTGAAAAAAAAAAGAATAATTCAACCCCCCCAAAAAAAACAACAATTCAGTGGATGATGAGCTCCCTGTCATTAGTTATTTAAATGGAGGCTAGATGGTCTTGTCTTAGGAATGCTTTAAAAGGGATTAATGATTTGGGCATGGATTGAAGTAGAGGACCTCTGGGGTTCCATTCCACTCTGGGTCTATAATTCTATGTGGAGAAGCATTATCATCTTCAGGAAATAGGGCATGGGAAGGAGAGAGAATTAAGCTTGAAAATTAATTGTTTAAACTTTCAAAGGACCCATACTTTATGATTCACCTTACTGATTTATTTATCTGAAGACTTGGTTAGCTTGGGCTAAGGAAACAATTTTGTTAAATAAACATTTTAGAAATGTCTGGTATCATTCTGATTTTGTAAATGACATATTTATTAAGCAACTATTGTGATTAACTTTGGGTGTGGAGAAATATGCTTTTGCCCTGAAGGGAGAAGATCTGGATTAATTCTCATCTGTCCATTTTTAATGAGTTGAGTTAATCCAAGGTGCTACACAGAAGCTAGAGATCTAACTGAGGTTTAGAGGGTGTTTTTTTTTTTTACTCAAGCCTTAATTTTCATTTCATTTCCAAAACTGTTTGGCCTTGGGTAATAGTACATTCTTTGTTACTCTTGGAAGACCTGCTTGTATGATGACTATATTTCTTACATTGCTCAATTCTGAAGTTGTTAAGACAATCAGTAGAAACTCCTATGTGCCAACTTATTCTGTTTTTCTTGAATTAGGGAAAGAAAATCCATTTTAAGCCTTACGTGAAGACCTATTTTTGCACATAGGAATGATAGAATAAGTTTTGAAGTTCTGTCTAGCTGCAGAGCCAACTCCATATTCAACTTGTATACAGCAAGCAAGCAGCAGCTATATAACCAAAGAGAAGTCAAGATTGGCACTATGGAACTTAGCAACTGACTATACAGCCAACTGAGATGATTCTGAAAAAGATATATCTTCCCATCCTCCAAACTCCTTAAAATGTGACCCAAATGGGTTAGGTGGAAATCTCCAGGCATTTGCACAATCATTTTCCAATCTAAGACTCCAATAATATTTATTAAGCTTGTACTATTTGGCAGGCACTGTGCTAAGTGTTAGGGATATAATTAATAAAAAGAAAGATAGTCTCTACCGTCAAGGAGCTTAAAATTTAATAGAGGAGACAACACACAAGAGGAGGCAGGAAAGGGAATGGGGAAGGAAAGGGGAAATCAGAGAGAATCTCATTCATGGAGTTGAAACTAAGCAGGTCAGCAGATGCAAAGTGAAGTGAAGTGAGAGTGTCCAGTTTCTCCCTTCTATAAAGGAAGGCATTGAGAAGAGTTTGGTACTCCACCCTCCAGTCCTCCAATCAGAGGGGAGAGGAAGCTGAGAGAGGTGGTGTCAGTCAAGGCTTGAGTAAGTACATTGAGGTGAGATTAGAGGTTATGAGCTCAACCTGGGAGGGGCATCTTGTTCCATGGAGTTGCAAGGAAGCAGAACAGCAGATATAGAGTGGATGATCCTGATGGGAAATTAGGGACTTGCCCAAGGGACTGGGCAAATGCCAAGAAACTGATTGATGGAGAGACTGATGTTGATGGCAACAAGCACAGTGCCAACAACTTAAGAAACATAGCTGTCTCTGCCCCTTGATGATACCATGTTTGGGACATTAGTACTTCATTCAAACCTGGGGAGGGGTACTAATATCTATGCCCTTTGCAAATGCTACAGGGGCCATGTCCATTCCTAGTTTTGTATAGAACAACAATAATGGGCCAGTGGTTGGTTTAATGATGTGGGAGGTTAGCCATAGCAAATAGAGAAGAACTGGAGTGGTTTGTAGTAGACTCAGCAACAATGCTTTCATATCAGCAGATAGCATTGCAGTTGGATTAGGGTTGAGCCAAGCCAGTGACTGAGAAGTCTTAATGAGACTGAGAAATTAGAGTGGGTGGGTTTGACTTTTGAAAAATTCTTAAATTTCAACCAGTAAGACAGTTATTTTCCAAGTCAGCAGTTGCACACACACACCCACACACCACTTTAAAAATTCTAAGCTGAAAAATCAGAAGGCTCCTAAAAAATTCTGCATATCTTCTGAATATTGTAATAGGAGTTAGTATAGGCTCATTATGGGAGACTACATTGTTTTATTTTATTTTTTAAATTAGGAGTTATACAAAAGAATGGACATTTCTTACATACTTGGACAGTGGTGTATCTCCTGGAAATGGAAAACGGAAAAATGAAAGGTAAATGACAGTGGAAGAAGTGTTGGAATAGGTATCAAGTGAAAGCTGAATTTGACTCTTGCTTGTGATAATAAGGGTATGATAATGGCCAAACCTCTGTGAGACTTAGTTTACTCATTGGTAAAATGGGAATAATAATACCTGCAATACATACTGAATTTGTATAAGGATCAAAATATATAATGTATGTAAAACATTTTACAAACCCTAAAGCACTATATAAGTGCTATCAGCTATAAATTTTGTATAAAGTAGGAAATGACTAGTAAATTGGTCCCTGACCAAATACCTAAGCCCAGGCTATAATCACAAGAAATAGAAGGGATATTGAGAGGTGTTAAATTAAGTGTAAAGACATGTATACAGATGTCCTACATCCCTTTATGAAGTATAAAAAATTATCTTGATTACACTGGAAGTGGAGCCTGGTTATTGATTGGATAAGTTATTGACCATATGCCAGCTTGCCCTTGAAAAAACAGTTGAACAGAGGTTATCAGTTTGTGTTTATTCAAAACAGACATGGACATAGAGAGAGTGTCTGGTTGAGCAATGTAGGACAGGAAACAATTTCAGGAGTTTGGATCTCTGGTAGCAAAGGAGAGATTCAGTATGGATCTAAGAGAGAACTAGACTTGGTAATTGAAAATTGAGTCATGGAGAAGGATATCTCAGCTGAATGGAGATGGTCATGAGGAGAGCAACGTGAGGACTTTGCAAGGAGACAAAGAACATCAAAGCCTTGTGGAATAGGCATGAATTGCCTTGGCACCATGTTTCTCACATGGATACTTTGCTACTGGTGTATTTGAAGTGTCGACTCTTCCCATGGATGCTGTGCATATTTCAGAGAGAGAGAGAGAGAGAGAGAAAGAGAGAGAGAGAGAGAGAGAGAGAGAGTCCCAGGTTTGTGGAGGGAATATTGTGTAGCTAGTGTTCCTACCATGCCATTTTTGTAAGTGCAAATACTTTGAACTAATTGTGTCTACTAGAATACTATTAAGGGGAAACTAACAGGTAAGGGTTTGTGAGCTATAGTTCTGGGAGTTCTGGACATACATATTAATGCCTCTGAATCTGTGAGAGTAGTCAGCTCAATGGGAACCAACCTGCAAATCTGTGACTACCAAGTAGGGGAGGTTGGCCCTTAGAGAGAATGCTACATAAAATATTTGGTTTTTAAAATACTTATCCACTTCATTCTTTGCAACTTTTGTGATATGGAGAGGCAGTGTGAAGCAATGGAGGAAAGTGTTGAATTTGCAGTCAGATGATCTTTGAGATCTTAATGATTCTATAATTGGGAGAAATATATTTATAAGGGGGATTTGGATTTATATATCAAATATGTATCATCTACAGGCTCTTTATCCTAACTCTCATTTGCACTGGTGAGTTGAGTCACTGAAAGGCAGCTACATTTTATCCTTACCATCCGAGGCATACCTGTAAGGGGCAGTCGTGTGACCTTCTATTGCTATTGGCTTGGGCCCCCTTTGTAGCATGTTTTCTCCAATATCAATCATCAATAACCTCTCCAATAGTACTGATATTTTTAATTAGCACCCCACTATAAATTTAACCAATTAACATCAATTTGTCTTTTTAAAGGGATATTTCCTAAAAAGATACAGCAGGAACCAAAGTATACAAACATCCTCCTCAAACAAGATCACATTTTCCCCTCTATCAACTCAGTCCCTAGGGAGAGTGAGTTCAAACTTACAACAGTTGCCACAAAGTATTCACCCTATCAACTTCACTACTAAATGTGGCATAGCTGCTCGACAAGTCATTCCCTTGCTGTGGGACATGCTGTTTTGCCTGCCAGGTATATTCATTGCTAGGCTAGGTCAAGCAGGTTGGCCTTTATGGCTGAACTGATGAACTGGGCTCAACTGTGTGTATGCCTCTTACATTCTATATTATCACGATTATCCAGAAAAGAGCTCACAAATCCAAGTGGGCCCCACATGCATGTGTCCAGGATTAAGCCCTGATTAGTCAGTCTCCTATTACACACACACACACACACACACACACACACACACACACACACACACACAAAACCCCAGTCTCTCCTCTTGAGCTTCAGGTATTTTAGTTTCCTACTGGACATTTTAAAATGGATGCCCCAGACACATTTCAAACTCAACATGTCCAAAATTCAATTCATCATCTTTTACCCCAATTCCTCACCCTCTTTTGAATCTTACTTCTGTTGAAGGTACAAACATTCTTCTTTTCTCCCAGGTCCATAATGGACTTAGCCTCCACTCTTCCTTCTCCCTCACCCCACTTGTCTAATCAGTTGCCAAATCTTATTTTTTTCTAGCTTGTATTTATTCACCTTATATTTATGATACTTCTATTTATATATGTATTTATTGTCTCTCCTGTTGAAATGTAAGCACATTTAGAGTAGAGATTATATCTAGCACAGTTTCCATCACTTAGTAGGCACTTAATAAATACTAGTTGAATGATCGACACAGTAGTATAATTACTACTGTTTGTCTCCTAAAATATTTCTCTATCTGCTCAATGACTGGTACATTACATATCTCTCTACATGTTTATTAAAAGAATGATGTCATTCATTCTTAACTCATAACTTAAAATATATTTTATTGCTTCATTTGATGTATTATCTCATTGATATTTGTATTATCATCACTCATGTAAACTGCTGTCCATCCATCTATGCTTTCCTATTCTTTGTGGTGCTGATCAATGCTCTCCCATAGACACTCTCACTGAAAATCCACCTGCTGTGTTGCAGGTCTTCTTCTAGGCCTTTTTTAATTTACTGGATAAATTTACTGGATACCAATGCAACATGCCAGCCTTTTATCTGTTATTTCTTAGATAACTTCACACAATTAGCCCACTTCAATTTCCCATTTTACATTTCCTTGGTGATATCCCTTCTACAGCTTCTTGTCAAAAGCCATGACTGGAAATCTATCATAGCCTATTTGCACATCACATTATATTTCCCCAGTAAATATAAAACCAACAAGACATTAATGTATCTGAGAGAGGTAATAATAATATAATAATAACAACAACTAGCATTTATATAGTGATCTAATTTAAGGTTTGCAAAGCAACTTGCACAATATTATCTCATTTGATCCTCACAACAACAGTAAAAGACAGGTGCTATTGTATCCCCACTTTATAGATAATGAAATTTAGGTAGACAGAGGTTAAGTGAATGACTTGACCAGAGTCACAGAGTTAAGTAAGTGTTTGAGGTTAGATTTGGACAAAGCCTTCGAGACTGTAGGTCCAACACTCTATCCATCGGAACCCCATATGTTTCACGTAAAGCCTAAATCAAAATATCAGTGTTCTAGGAGGAATTTAGAGGCCATCTTGTCTAACCTCCTCATTTTGCTAACCTGAAGCCCAGGTAACTTAAGTGAGTTGCCCGAGAACATGAGTAGCGTACAATGGGTAGTAATCATTAGAGGTGGGATGTGAACTGGGTTCTCTTAATCCAGGACTAGTGTTTTCTTTTTAAAACATTTTTTTTCTTTTTCTTCTTATTATGAACTTAACAATTATCAACTAATGTGAACATTTAAATATATAAAGAATAAAAAGAAGCTTGTATGTAAAATCATGAATTTCTCTCACATATAGTGTTTTAACTATATATTAAATTTAGCACAATTGTAAAGAAATTACTGTTTATCTCTTTACTTTTCTTCTATGTATTCTTAAATTGTTCTATTGATGCTTTTTCCTTTTTTAAAAAATATCTCTATCACTACCCACTAACTCATGGTTATCACAAATAGGTGTTTTCCCTTATAACAAGTGAATGTAATCCAACAAGACAAATGAACACACTATGTCTGAAAATGTGTGACATTCTCCATTTCTCATCATTCAACTCTCTACCAAGAGGAGAGTAGGATGCTTCATCATCAGTCTTCTGAAGTCAAGATTGGCCAGTGTTTGATTGGGGTTTTGAAATCTTTCAGAATTGTTTTCCTTTATATTATTGCTGTCATTATTTAAATTGTTCATTTGATAAGGCTCATTACCCTATTCCTTCAATTTATACATCTTCCTAGGCTACTCTGAATTTGTGATTTTTTTTTCTTTTTTTATGGTATGATAATATTTCATTAAATTCATATTCAGCAATTGATTTATCACCAATTGACAGGCACCTTCTTTGTTTTCAGTTTTTTATTACATCAACAATAACAACAGCAACAAAAATGTGGTACTATAAGTATTTTTATGTATATGGATCTTTTCCCTCTGTTTTTGACTTCTTTGGTTTATATACCTAGTACAGCATCTGTGGGTCAAAGGACAGGCATAGTTTAGTGACCTTTGTAGTATAGTTCTAAATTTCCAGAATGGTTGGATCAATTCACAGCTCCTCCAACAGTGCAGAAGTGTGCTTATCGACAGCCCTCCCAACAATTGCTATTTTCCTCTTGTGTCATCTTTGCTAATCTGATAGCTGTGAGGTAAAACTTTAGAATTATTTTAACTTGCATTTCTATTATTGTTAGCAATCTGCAGTAGTTTTTCATAGGATTGTTGGTAGCTTGCATTTCTTTCTCAAACTACCCAGACATACCTTTTGGCCATTTAACTATTGGGAGAATAGCCCTTGGTCTTATTTGTATGTTTTGTATCAATTACTTGTATATCTTGGTTGTCAGACCTTTATTGGAGAAATTTACTACAAAGATTATTTCCAGTTAACAATTCCTCTTTGCTCATACCAAAGTTATTCAATTTTACATAATCACAATTGTCCATTATGCCTTGTATTCCTTGTCTAATGATAATAATAGCTAACACTATGTGCCAGGCACTGTGCTAAATGAATTATAAATATCTCATTTAATTCTCACAACAATCCTGGGAGATGCTTATATTACCCCCATTTTGCAGATGAGGAAACTGAAGCAAACAGAAGTTAAATGACTTGTGCAGAGTCACATGGCTAGTGTCTGAAGCCAAAGTTGAAATTAGATCTTCCTGATTCTATGCCTGGCTCTCTGTCCACTGTACCACTTAGCTACCTAGTGAAGAATTATAAATACTTAAGTTAGTAATTAGTTAAGTTCTAATGAAGAATTACAAGTGAATTTATATACACTATATATACATATGTAAATATAATGAATATTTATTTCTATATAATACAATGATGCATGACAATTCCAAAGTACTCATGATAAAAAATGCTCTCCATCTTCAGAGAGAGGACTGATGAACTCTGAGTACAGATTGAAGCTTTTTTTTTTCATTTTCTTGCCTTTTTTTTTCAACATGACTAACATGGAAATCTGTTTTGCATGTCTACATACGTGTATTGTTGTTCTGCCTTTTTTCAGTTGTGTCCAACTCTTTGTGACTCCATTTGGGATTTTCTTGGCAAAGATATTAGGGTGGCTTGCCATTTCTGTCTCCAGCTCATTCTGCAGATGAGGAAACTAAGGCAAACAGAGTTTAGTGACTTGCCCAGGGTCACACAGCTAGGAAGATGAGTCTTCCTGACTCCAGGCCCTGCACTCTATCTAGTGAGTCACCTACTTGCCTTATCTATGTATAGTGAGTATCGTATTCTTTTCTTCTCGACAGGTGGAGTAGAGAGTGGAGGGAGGGAGAGAATTTGGAACTGAAAATAAAAATAAAAAAATACCAGAGCTCTTTTAACATCAAGTTTGTAAAGTAGCATGGCATAGTTATATAAATAATAATAACTAAATATATATAAGATATAAATAAAAATATAAATAAATTCCTATGCATATTGATTTTTACACAAAAGTTTTTCAATTTTATATAGCCAAAATTGTCCATTTTATCATCTAACTCTTGTTTAGTTAAAAATTTTCTCTAACTACATATGTGTGAAGTATCTCTTCCTCTTATCTTCTGATTTGTTAATGATATGATCTTTTTTAGATCATATGTTCATTTAGCGTTTATTGTGGGATATGTACAGCATGAAATTATGGTCAAAACTTAATTTCTGCCAGACTGCTATCTGGTTTGTCCAGAAGATTTTGTGGATTATCACATTCTTATCCAGTAGTTGATATCCTGAAGTTTATCACACTTGCTTGCTGCTAGATCTCTTTACTTAATCTGTTCCATTGATCAGCTTCTGTATTTTCTAACTAGTACCAGATAGTTTTGATGATCACTGCTTTATAATATAACTTGAGGTCTAGTAATACCAGGCTCCTTTCACTTCTTTTATTATTATTATTATTTTCATTATTTCCCATGAGATTCTTGACCTTTTGTTCCCAGGGATGAATTTTGCTATTATTTTGTTTGGTTCTATAAAGCCACCCATTGGTAATTTGATTGATATGGCAAGCTGGTGCCTTTTCCACTGTACAAAACCATGTCATGGTTTCAAGTTCCTTTCTTTTGATAGAGTAGGGGAGTGAAAACACAGTGAGGTATAGAAAACAGGAAGGTATAGGTTAATTGAGGGCAGAAGTCACTAGAAATCAGCAAAAGGGCATTGAAAGAAGCTAAAGGATCCAAAAGAAAAAGTTGGCTTACTTCAGCATTTTACCTGCAATTTCCCATTTACCCTCAAATGAAAAAATGGAAGCCCAATGAGTGAGGATTTCATTTTTTATATGCCCATGCCTCCTGAAGCCTGCTCTTAAACTACATTCCTGCTTAGATTCATAGAATGTCAGACCTTAGGGGTCATCTAGTCCAACCACTTAAAGCTAAAGAAGGTTGAGATTTTCTCAGTGTCACATAAACCTGGTTAGTAGCTGAGCTGGGACTAGAACCCAGTTTCCTCTCTCCCATTCCAAGGTCAATTCTGTGCCATGCTATTTGACAAACATGATGTTAAAAGAGCTCTGCTAACTTATTTATTTTAATTAATTTAAAAATTTTTATTTTCAGTTCCATATTCTCTCCCTTCCTCTACCCCCTCTCTCACTCATTGACAAGGCAATAAATAAGATACCCCCTGTACATATTCAGTCATGCAAAATATATTTCCACATTAGTCATGTTGAAAAAAAGGCAAGAGAAAAAAGGAAGTGGAAAAAAATGTTTTAGTCTGCACTCAGAGTTCATCAGTTCTGTCTCTGGAAATGGAGAACATTTTTCATCATGAGCATATTAGAATTATTGTAGATCATTGGACTGATTTGAATAGCTAAGTCTTTCACAGATGATTATCGTTACAATGTTGCTGTTAGCATGGATAGTGTTCTAGTTCTGCTCACTTCACTTTACATGGAGCTCTGGTATTTAAACCTACTATCTTCTTCCTCAATTTCATTGCCTAGCAGCATCTATACATGTTATTGTAGTATATTTGACAAAATGAAACAACAGATAAGGCCAATTACTGAAATAGCAAATCCTTGAATGACAGAAGGCCCCCATAGCATCAGCTGGAAACATAGCAGTTGGCTGAAGTCCAATATAAATCTGCATGCATTAGAACAAGCTCATGTTAATGGAGCTGTCCCTAACAAATATAATGATAGGTTTAGTCCTGGCTGGCATCTTCTTTATAGCCTCTTGGAACACAAAGAATTTGTTGAAAATAATTCCTTGCCAGACATTAGGCAATGCTTATATGTTCAGAAATATTGGGTAAATGCTGTTACAGTAACATATACAATATTGGGAGCTTGGTACTAAAATCAGAACTGTCAGTACCAGGCACCAAAGAGTTAGAAGTCAACAGCTACAACTCTGCAATGATTTGTTTAGTATATACAACACACCATACATTCTCATGGATATTTGCTCCATCTTTGCTGGAGAATTGATCAGACACTGGTTTGAGTTTTTTCTTTTCTTTATTTGTGTGTTTGTTTTTGTTTCTTTTCATTTTTGTAATACTTGTCATTTCAATGGCATAGGAAACTCAAAGTGAAAAGAACTCTCTTAATTCAGTTCAGTATTTGTCTGGAGCACTGAAAGGGTAGGTTTCTTGCCTGGCCAGTGTGTGTCAATCATAAAATTTAAACACAAGTCTTTCTGGATGAGGTTAGCTCTTTAGCCTCTGCCTGATCCATCTCTGTCTTTTTGATGGTTGATAAATGTTAAATGTAATTGTGGCAAGAGACTTGCATATAAGGAGGCCTACATATGGTGGGCCTGTAGCATGGGGTGTGGTGTCATTATGTGGCTTGAAAGGAGGCAGAAAAGACATTTCTAGCCTCTTCTGCCTCCACACTTCTCCAAGGGAGACTTTAATTCCTGTTGGCAAGGGAAGCAGGAAGTTGGGACCAAAGATCACCATTCTGCTTTCCTCAGAGAGAGGGTATTAAGTTAGAATCACATATCTACTCCCTTAAACATTATTAATCTAGGGAATATTGTCAGGTTCAATCTAACCTCTGATCACTTTTTTGCATTAGTATTAGAACAGGGGCCCAATCTCTATATCTAAGACGACCTCTTTCCCACTAAATACCAGTTCCATAATGAACACAAGTAGCAAATAGCAAACAAACCCGTTTATCCAAATCATAGCAAAACTGAAATCAGAGAAGGTATAGAGTATGTGCCAGACAATAAAGAATGAAGGAGCTCTCCCATCGGGAGTGAGATAACTCAGCTCAACCAAGAGAGAGAGTTCTAGATTTCACCCAAGAGGAAGTTCCCTGAAGTCTCTAAAGTAGTTAGCTGGGATAGGGATATGATGGAGACTGTTGGCTCCCCTCATGTCTTCCCAGGCTCAACTTGAAGTGGGGTTGGCCTCTTCTTTCTTCTCTCTCCAAGCTGGAAGCCACAAATTCTCAAAGCAACTCAAAGTTTGAAGAATCCAGAAGAGGATCAAGAAGGCTAGAGTTCTCTCACCAACTGTGCCCTGCCCCTTACACAGGGCAGGGCTTTCATCTCCACCAATAAGGAGAGAGTCGCATACCAATGGGCTTTGGGACACAAGTTACATAATAATAGAGTACTATCCAAAACATCATTAGAGAAGCTATGGGTAAAGGTGGCATTTGCTTTGGAGCTATTTTCAATGAGCAAGTGAAAAATTTCTTTTTAACCTTAACTCTTTGATAATGTTCTAGCTGATTGGGGCAGGGGAGGGGAGCTTTTGGGGAGGGTGACAGAGGAGAGAGATGAGCTATTCAAATGTCATCTATAGATAATAAATTTTTTAAAAATTAGATATTACAGATTTTATTGCACTTAATTATACCTGACACTTAAATTATAACCTCAAATAATAATTTGTATTTACTCTGAGGTTTTGACATTTTGCTAATATGTACTTTATATAAAGTTTGTCTGTTTTCTGTGTTCAAATTCTACAAATTTCTGTACAGTTTATAGTGAATTTCATATAGGAAGTCATTAATTCCTACCAAATCGACTACATATTGGTACCTATTGTTATATTGTATGCAACATATTTTGAGTTTTTTTTATTATTATTAGGAAAAGTCAAATGAGTAGAATAACAGCACAGTAAATTGTATAATGTAGGGCTTTGATTTGCATGTTAAAACTTAAATGATTTGGGCCAGAGATGACTCACATATGCTGGAGGAAAAATAATTTAAATAGATCCTCTATTTTAAAAAATAGCATATTGCACAATCTGTTTAAATTTGGAGTTGTAGAACTAATTGCTGTGTTAAAGAAATGAAGATGAAGTTAGTTTAAGATAGAAGGCATGCAAAAAAGCCACTTTGCTAAATAAATATTTTTAATTGAACTATGATTTAAGATCACATTTTAATATAGAACAAAGAGCAAGTGAGCTTAGGAAATGGGAATGGGAAAGAAATTCTATTATTTTAAAAGCTTATTCTTTGGCAGAAAATTTCATTAATTTTCAGATTAAATGGAGATTGGTTCTTGCATTGAAATCCTACTACTCTGCCTCATCCTGGAGTGGAATTGATCCTAGGCATTTGAAAACTATGCCAGTTGAGTGCAAACTCTCCCATATACTACTAATCTGGAAGCCTCCAAGCCATCCTAGCTAAGTGTGGAAAGGCTCAGCATCAGGTTGATAAAAGGGTGTGAAATTTTGAAAATAACATATTTTGATGTTTAAAGGGGTTTTAATATGCCTGTATTGATTAAATGATGGAATTTATTAATTTAATTCATTCAAATATTGTTTAATATATGAATATTAATTATTCCTTAAGCACTTAAATACTGGGGATGTAAAGACAGAAGTAATACAGTCTTAGTATTTTATGTACATAAGTACTTAAATACAAGATAATTTGAGGAGGGAGAAAACACCAACAATGGAAGGAATTAGAAAAGCTTCACAGAAGAGATGGCACGTCAGCTGCTGCTTGGACAAAATCAAGGAGTCTCAGAGACAGAGAGGAGAAGAGAGTGTATTCCAGGTTAGGGAGCATAGTTTGCGCAAATGCAGAGAGGTAGAAGATAAAATACCTTATCCAGAGACAAACTGTTAGTCTAGGAGAACAATGTGAAAAGAGAATGAGGATTGAGAAAAGGCCAATGGATTTGACAACTAAGAGGTAATGTTGGAGAGGCTAGTTATATTAAGTATTCACTATATCAGTAAGCATCATTCGACTACCTGTCAATGTTTATAACCTCAGTGTCACTAGACCTACAGATTTGCAGTTTTGTTCGTGCTCTGGTAGACATAACTCTGGTTTCCTTGATTTCCTGCTGCCACTACTCTCTAGTTTTGTCCTAAAACTCCATGGCTCACTAGCCCATATTGGCAAGACTGTTGTATAGCTCAATGAGTCTTTCTATGGTGTGAAATTGCTGCACAGACCTCTGAGGAATGTAGTTCTCGAGGAGAACCCAGTGCTATGCTCAGCCACAGACACTCTTCCCCCTCTCCCCTGATCACATTCATATAATGCTTTAAAGTTACAAAATGTGTTACATCTCATTTGAAACTTAGATCAACCTGTGTGGTAGGTAGGACAAGTATTATTATCCCTTGTTTACAGATGAGAAGAAATGAAAAACAGGGAAGTTAAATAACCTGGCCAAGTTCTCATAGCTAGTATTTGGCAGCTAAGTAGTACAGTTGGATACTGGAGCTCTAAGGAAGTCAGGAAGACCTGACTTTAGATCTGACCTCAGACACTCACTAGTTGTGTAATATTGGGCAAGTTATTTAATCTGTTTGCTACAGTTCCTTCATCTGCAAATGGGCATAATAATACCACCTGCCTCCCAGGGTTGTTGTGAGGATCTAATGAGATAATAATTGTAAAGCACTTAGCACAGTGCCCTGATACGCAGTAAGTGCTATTATTATGATTATTATCATCATCATTGTTATTGTTATTAAGTGACAGAGTGAAGCCTCAACTCCAGATTTTCTGATTATGGTGATCTTTCTATAATATCAATGACTCAATGAAATCTCATGATGTCCTGAAATACTTTCTTTTCTGTTCTTCCATGCTCTAGAAATGTATATGTCTTTTTTGTTTGTTTTTTGTTATGAAGACAAGGCAAGGAAATTAAGGATTTGGGGAGCACTAAATACTCCTAAAACTCACTGATATATTTTTAAAAGATCACTGCAAGAATGATAATTAAGTTCACCCTTAAGAAAAGTGTTCAGCAGATACCACTCTATTTCTAAATCATATTTCCCTTTCTTTGAACAGTTCATAGTCATGGGCATATTGAGCTTTGGTAGGGGGTTTGGCTTAGGGGCAATAGACCATGCAAAAGGTAGATGATGGGTTTTTTTAACCTTTTTTACTAGACTAAGTTAACAGAACACCAAGCTCTTGCTTCTAGCAAAATCAATGAAAATTTATCTTATAAATAATATAAACTACAGCTAGCTTAATCTTTTCAATAATACATGTTAAGGAATTAGAATCTATTACTAGCCCAAGAAACCTATCCACAATTCTATTGTTGATGTTAGAGAAGGGAAAAAGTAAATTCTCCAGGGTGTCATGTGACTTTCAGGTCCCCAGATTTATGTGTCCATATAGATGCTTTATGCCATGACTGAAGCTGGAGCACAGGAAGGGTTAGCATTACTCAAAGAATTAAGGAATAACAATCAGCTAACTGCTGCATTTTTTACAACCAGAAACTAGTACAGTGCCTTATGCCTAATGGGCTCTCAATAAATGTTTGTTTAACTGAATTGACCTGAATTGCACCGCACCTGAGATTATTTTCTTTCCTGGTCTTAATGTTTGTATTTTAATTAGTTTTGCAACTTAGTCTTTGGAGCAAGATCTCCTTCCTAGCTCCCAGAAAGGTGTCATTGTTAATGAGGAGTTTGCATGTATTTAAAATATAGTTTCCTTCAGTAAAATGGCAGCATAATGTTACAATTCACCCACAGAATCTGTCTTTGCCACCTGTTTCTCCCTAGGTCACTTTCTATATAACTTCCTTATTGAATTTATTGACTCACTCAAGTTTTTCCAGTTGCAGTAAAACTTCTAGCTGAACCAATCTCACCCCTATGTGTTTGAATTCTAGACACAACCATGTGGTTGTGTTCCTGAAATAGAGAAAACTATAAACTTCCTCAAAACAATGACTTTTCTGCATCATTTTGAGCAAAAAAGAAAAAGACTGGTATAATACATGATCTCTGCCCTCAAGGAATTATTTACTTGCTTCCTTTATATCTTCACCATTGACTTGATTAAATCCCTATAATTTAATATGTGACCTTTTTCTTTACTGCAATCACTCTATTAAAAATTACTGATGCCTTTTGTTTTTTTATGCCATAGACGCTTCCCAACATGAGCATACCCTGTTGAGCACTCCCACGTAACTAAGAAATAGTGTGTAGCATGTATTCTCTGGCCCCTATCTCAGCGCCAGGCAGGTTCAATCTACTCCCTCCTCTCTCACCTCACTCATTCTATGGCATTCTGAGGGCTTTTTAGGCAGCTAGGTGGTATGATGGATAGAGTGCTGGACTTAGAGTCACAAACATCTGAGTTCAAATTTTCTATCAGACACTTACTAGCTATGTAACCCTTGGACAAGTCACAGCCTTTCTCTCAGTTACCTCATCTGTAAAGTGAGAAAAATAAAGCACCTATCTCCCAAAGTTATTGTGAGGATGAAATGTGTTAACACATATAATGTGCTTTGCAAACTTTAAAATGCCATATAAATGCTAGTTATTATTATTATTACTTCTACTGCCATGGGCTCTAGCCTTTATCAGCTGAATTCTTCCCCCATTGTTAGGGTCTAGTTCAATTTAACCACCTAATACTGTTTAGTTTTTTATTAGTTTCAAAGACATAGGAAAAAACCCTCAAATATACAAACATTTACCGCCAACCCCTTGGGGGCATATCTCCCCAGTACTACCTCCAAATCTAAGTGGAATAGGCTCATAATTCAATTCAGTTCCTGTGTAACATAGGTTCCACTGAATCTTTCCATGTTTCTCTGTATTAATCATGTGTCTCTTTTCTTATAGCACAGTAATATTCCATTACATTTATAAAGTATGGTTGGGACACTCGCCAATCTATGGGCACCTGCATTGTTTCCAGTTATTTTCTTCCCCCAAAAAATGCCGTTATAAATACTTTGATGTACATGGAGCTTTTTTTTTGGTCTTTGCCTTCCATGGGTTTTATGCCTAGTATGGAATTTCTAAGTCAGAGGGTATAGGTATTTTAGTTACTTTATTTGCACAACTCCAAATTATTTTTCAGAATGGTTGTATTAATACTAACAAAGCATTAGCATACCCAGTTTTTACAATCTCTCCAATATTGATTATTCTTATCTTTTGCCATATTTGACAGTTTACTGGGTGTAAGATGAAAACTTGGGATTATTTTGATTTGCATTTCTCTTATTACAAGTGATTGGAGGATTCTTTTATGTGACTTTTAGTAGTTTGCAATTCTTTTGAGAATTACTTCTTCATATCTTTTGATTTGTTGTCTATTGAGAAATGGCTTTTGGTATTATATATATTCATTATCTATATATATCTTGGACCCCAAATCCTTATCAGAGATATTTAGTATACAGATTTTTTCCTGTTTCTTTCTTATTTTAGATTCATTAATTTTGTTTGTGCAAAAACTTTATAATTTGATATAATCAAAATTATCTACTTGGTTAAGAAACATTTATTAAACACGTATTACTATGAGTCAGGTATTGTCTAAATGTTGAGGATACAAAAAGAGGCAAAAGATAGTCCTTGCCCTCAAAGTGGTCACAATCTAATGGAGGAGACAACAAGCAAACAAACTATATAAAGGATAAATTGGAAATAATTGAGAGAGGAAATGCTTTATAATTAAGAGGGGTTGAGAAAGGCTTTTATATTTTTATTAACTGCCTCTATCCTTTGGTTAAAATTTTCTCTTATACCCAAAGCTATGAAAGGTCTATGATCTACTTGTTTTCTAATATTCTTATGATATGATCTTTAATATTTGAGTTCTACCTCCATTTTGAATTTATTATGGAAGCTGGTGTAAGATTTTAATCTGAGTGTAATATGAAAGGCTGCTTTTTCAGTTTTCTCTTATTAAATATGAAGTTCTTTCTGAAGTAATTTATGTTTTCAGTTTTATTGAATACTGCATTACTGTCATGGATACATTGGTGTTTAACCACCAGCCCTTTGGGAAAGCACCACATACTTTTAAGTTTACCTGTATTTTTAACATCTTTTCCATCACTTTCTTAATTCTACATACTGTTGTAAAAAAAAGCAATAACTCAATCCCTGATTTATAGCATTCGCCAATTTCTGAGGTGTAAATGCTAATTTAGCAAATAGTTTTTTCAGGTCTGTAGCAGCTGACTCCAGCATATCCGGAGCTGAGTTTCATGATTTCTGATTCTCTCTTATCTAGTTTGTTCCATTTTTTCTTCTATTTTAAAAAATTTGTACCAAATGGTTTTAATGATTTCTACTTTGAGATACAGTTTGAGGCCTACAAGCGAGGGATATTCTTCTTTTATTCTTACCCTTTTTTCGTTTCTGTTGGTATTATAGATTAAGGGGTTCTTAACCCAGAGTCCTTGAATTTGTTTTTAAAATATTTTTATAGCTATTACAGTATAATGGTTTCTTTTGTAATCCTATGTTTTTATTTTTTGTGCTTAAAAACATTATTCTGATAAAGAATCCCCAGGCTTCACTAGATTGCCAAAAGGGTCCATGATGTAAAAAAGGTTTAAGGACCCCCATTCTAATTCTTTTCTACCTCTATATTAATTTTGTTATTATTTTGCAGCTTTGTAAAATATTGCTTTGATATTGGATTGGTATAGTTTTACTGATAAATTTGTAAATTAATTTTGATAATATTGTCATTTTAATACTATTGGCACAACCTTGTCATAAGCACTGAATATTCCTCTAGCTTTTTAAGTTGTTCTTTATTTTTTTAAGGAGTATTTTGCAATTGAGTCCAGCCAAGTATGAATGTATTTTGTTAGACTGACTCCCAAATATTTTATGTATTTTATAATTATCTGGAATCATATTTCCATTTCTATTATTACCTCTTGGATTTTGTTGTTATTACATTTTGCCTTTTGTATTGCCCAGATCACCTAACATGGAGGCACCCTGCTTCCCCGAGTTCCACTACCTTTGATTGGTTTCATGATTGGAACAGGCTGTGCCTTTAAAACTGGCCATACACGGGCCACACTTCAGTTCCATTTCGGCTGTCATTCCTACAAGCTTCATCCAGGAGGTGAAGACCACAGTTCACCCATACTGTAGGTGCCAAGAACTAAACTGGGAGAAGGAAATACTTTCCTCTCTCCTTTTTTACCCCAACCAAGTAAAGGTCCTGCTAGCATTTGCACCATTTGCCATTTTCAATTTTAGGTGGCAGTAGTGATCCCCATTGAACTGAGAGTTCAAGCCAACTGCAACTTTGGAACTAGGATTGCAGGGAGGATATCGTAGCCTATCAACCTAGCAAGATAGCTCTGCAAAGCCAGGGTACCTGGGACTTGAACCCCTGCTAAGATTTTGTGCTTGGAACTGGGACCGTGTCCTGTAGAAACTGAGCTAAGCTGTTTGCATATTTGTTTCTATACTTTTAAAATAAATGTTCTTTTATATAAGCTAATCTGTTAGTGGCTAAGTGAAATTGGGGTACAGGGGAACCACCCCATATACTTGAGGGAGCACTTTTGGTAGGGGATGGAGACATTAGCATAGGACCAAAAGACCCCCAACCACCTTAAAGACACTAGAAAACTCTGTGGAAGGGGTGAAAGGCAAGATACTTGGTCTTTAGGCAGCAGGAGCCAGGGGAATTCAGTGTTACATGGTGATACAGAAATACTGTTGATTTCTTTAAGTTTATTTTGTTGCAGGAAGACCTTTCTGATGACCCAATTCACCCTAGTTAACACTGTGTAGACAGCCATCTATTTAATTTACTTGTTATACTTCTAAACCTTTCTTAATGCAGGGCAAAGTATGAAATGACAGACCTAGGTTCTAGTTGTAGCTCCAGCCTTTCAGTTTCATTTTGTTTTTAGTGATTCGGGTAAGTCATTTAACTTCCCTGTGTGTCAGTTTCCTTATATGTATAAAATGAAGGGTTGAAGAAAATTATCTTGAAGTCTTTCCTACTCTAACATTCTGGAGTCTACAATCCTAAGACCCTGTGGTCTCTGGCAGCAGTTCTCGAAGTGTGGTCTGGGTACCTCTAGAGGGTGAGGGGTCTATGAGGCAAAAACTATTTTTATAAATATACTAAATAAGTTTCAATGATACTGGTAAATCATGACAGATGTAACTCACATAAACAAAAGCTCTTCACAGAGGTGGGAGTGTCCTCAATAATTTTTAAGAGGGTAATGGGATACTGAGACCAGAAAGTGTTAGTTTTTGGTGCTTAGGGAAAGAATGCTAAATTTGGAGTCAGAGGATCCAGACTCAAGCTCAACTCTACTACTTATTACCTATATCTCTTACCTTAGGCAAATCAATTAACCTTTCTAGGCCTTAGCTTCCTCATCTGTAAAATCAAGGGGTGGGACTACATCACTCCTAAGGTCCCATCTGGCTCTGAATCCATCACCCTTAGTGAGACACATTGCTTTATGCTGATTTCAACAGTGACCTGATATTTGGTGTTTATACATCTACAATGGATCTTCAGAACAGTCCCAATACCAATTGGATCTTCTGAGGGTATTCAGATAGTTCAGGTAATTTCCCTTATCCAATGAAGCTAACTTTGGTCATTTGGGAGCCATTTTGTCCTGTAAAAAATATCTCTGTCCCTAACCTGAACCTGTACAGATACATAGCCACATTCCAGATCTAGACCTGCAGCCTGGACCAAGCCTTGGGCAGAAGAATGTCGAGGTGCTATTTTTAGAAATTTATCCTGATTTTTCTAGCACTTAGACCGCACCTCTATAGGACACACTAAACAACAAGACAAGCCACCTTTTTTTTTTTCCCACCCAGCCTACATTTAACCTGTTTGTTTCTGTTCTTTCTTACCTTTCAAAATCAAAGACTAATTCTGTTGTTATGTAGGCCTTACACTAACTCAGCCTGCTTTTCCTTCAGAGCAATTCTCTGGCAATACATTCCAACTTAATTTTTGACTGATTATGCTATGTATGATTTTGTTTCTATCAGCCTATATGGTTGTTATTCCTTCTTGGTTGGCTTCCCAGTAGATCCTAGTACTTAAAAAACAGGTTGGATTGGTTTAGCCTGTATCTGCGTAAGTCAGGTTCTTTGGGTGGGGAAAAATCACCTGAATACATTTCACTCTCTTTGAAACTGCTCCTTCAGAGATTGTTCAAATAATAAGGCATCTGAATTTTGAAATTATTCTTCTGACATGTATTCTTCTGGTAATGCTTTGCTGTCATCTCTTACTCTTTTCAATTCTTAATATTTTGACTGTTCCTCAATTCCAAATTTCAGTTAGTCTCTTTAATTTTTCTAGTATAAGAGCATTTAATAACTACCTTTGGATATCAAATTCCATAATTCTTACTTGTCAAAATGATAGCTTTGGTTCACACATCAATTTTATATTGTAATAATAGTATTTATAGAGTACTTTTAAGATTTGTAAAGTATTTTACAAATATTATTTCCTTTTATCCTTACAACAACAACCTTTTATCCTTACAACAACCTTGGGATGAGGAAACTGAGGCAGACAGAGCTTAAATGATCTGTCCGTAGTCACACAAATAGTGTTGGAAGCCATGATTTGAACTCAGGTTTTCCTGACTCCAGATCCAGCTCTCTATCCACTATAACAGCTAGCTGCCTCTTAAGTTCCCCCTTTTATATCTAAGAAAGTTTAGAATAATATAAACCAGGCAACATACACCTTATACATGGATCAGAAGAACCATGAATTTGTAGTCAAAGGCCTGGGTTCAAATCCTGATCCTCTACTCACATAATTTACCATTCTATACAAGTGAATTTGTGAAAGTCATTTCACTCCTGTAAGTCTCAGTTTCCTTATCTACAAAATGGGAGGTTGGATGGATGGCAGCAAGTGGACTAGAAGATTTCCTAGCACTAAATCTTATTGTCCTATAATCTCCACTGGTTTATGAAATGGTAAGAAAATAGATGAATTCCCTTTTGCATACTGTGGTACTATGCCTCACTGTATCACAAGTAAAGTGACCCTGGCATAAATCTTGGTTTGGGAGGATTGCTGGGGAAGCGAGAGGTCAGGTCAGGGAGAATTTGTTACAGTGGGTTTGCTAGAATATTTCCTAAGTCCATTAAAATGCCACAAATTTGGTTGTTTTACAGGATGATTTCAGTAGATAGAAAAATCCTATATCGGCCTTTTATGCAGACTAGAATGTCTGCAATATTAGCTGAAGCCTTCTCCCCACTGACTGCCTACCTTGGGGAGATAAGGAAAAGGGTAAAGATGAAGAGTCTTAGTATAGCTCTTCATTTAGAAAACATTGAATAATAACAGCAAAAAGGCTTAGTTATGACACGAATAAACACTCCAAATTGTCTGTGAGCTCCTACTAACTCAGATTTTATTTTTGAAAAACATGGGATAAGGGCCAGGTCACCCAATCAAAGCAGTGGAAAGACTGAGGAATTATCCTCTGATCCAGAGGCAATTTAGACAACTAACTCATATGTGTGTACTGTAGATCCTAACATGTTTTTTAAAAATTCAAATCACCTCTAGACAATCAATAAGTATTTATTGCTCTCTGATGTTCCAGGACACAAACCATTTACTTCAGTACATTCAGTTAACATTCTGGGGAGTAAATAGAAGAACGCAATCTTTTCCTACACTTCGTATAGACTCACAGACCTTGTTTTAGCTAGTCTGATTGGGAAAAACAAATTTGGTACTTTTTTGGGGGGCAGGGCTACAAAGTTCCTTTACTACTCAAGAGAGTAGTAAAATGTCAAAACATGAGCTCAGACTTTTTGATGTATGAGTAACATTCTCTTCTTTGCTTAAACAAAAGACAAGTCCCTATGAATGTCTATTTTTCTCACTTGCTAATACAATGCTAGTAGTGATATACATTGCCATCTTAATTGCTGTCATGTCATTGAAGCAACAATTAGGAATGGTACACTAAAGATTACAAATTAGCTTCTAAGCATAAATCAATCCTATAGGAATATAGATTACCCTAATTATCTCTATTTCCTGCCTTCTAATTCAATACTGTTGCTATTTGAGTTTGTGACATTTATATTTCAAAAGCCTTGTGGTAGAAACTTAGTGATTTTAGTATTAAGGTGCTAGTAACTTATAAAAGCTTATAACTAACTATCGATAGGGTTAGAAGTTAGGAATGGCAAAGAAAATCTCTTTTTCGAACTCATTAACCTCACTGATAACTCATAGGCACCCACAGATTGTTTTCTAATAATGGGATCCAGAAATCAAAATTGTCTCTCCATGACAGGATTTAGGAAATGACACAAAACCAGTTCCTTTGCAAGGTATCAGGTTCCATTAAATCTTAGTCATGATCCGGTTTGGCAATGGGGACAAAAGGCCTGACATCTTTGCCTTCTGCTCTGTCTCTTGCCCACGCCGCACAGAAATTACTGCCTGATAAGTTAACTTAAAAGGCAGTTCAGAGATTTTGTTTTCTTACAACTTGACATAAGATGAAAACATATTTTTAAAGGGACTTTTGATCAATCTGGAACTGTTTTAAAAGAAGGTGTATTAAATCAAATGGTTAAGTTTGCTGCTCAAGGCACTTAAATTTTTGAAGCATGCTATCTATACTTCCACAAACATGCTTCAGTGTGTACCCATTCACTTGCAAAGTACATATACATTAAAATAATAAAGTATTCATGAATAAGCACGTATATATTCATTTTTAGAGTGTTAAGAATGTGGGGTGAAATGGAACAACTGAGAGAATTAAGTAATTTTATTAAGGTATTAAATAGTGTTGCTTTGTCAGGTAAAGAAACAGCACAAGCCAAGTCCATCAGTACAACACTAGAAAACATTTGGGGAGGATGAAATTTCCACGAAATCAATTTTCTTCTTCTCTTAACAAGAGAACATATTTAACCTTCCAAGCCATGTAAATTACAAGGTCTTGGAGCCTTTATGTTATTTATTATATTTTTCAAGATAAAATAGGTAGGGTTAAAAACTCATTTCAACAAACTAATTTCTATACCCTAATAATTGCCTCAAAGGCAAATTTATTTATTTATTTATTTATTTATTTATTTATTTATTTATTCATTCATATTTTGTCCTCTTCAAACATTTTCCCATTATCCTCTTTCCCAGTTTTAGGGAAGAAATATGACTTTTTTTTTTCCTTCTGAAAAGTTTGCAGTTATCAGCAGGAGCATTCCGAAACTTGAAAACCTAGTTAAGAGCAGTTGAAGAGATAGTCACTGTGGAATTACATCTTAGAACCAGAGATTTTATAGAATGCTAGAACTGGAAGAGGACTTTAGCCTTTCATTTTACAGAAGAAGAAGGAGAGGTCCAGACAGGCACATATCATAAATTAGCCGGAGAGCTGGGACTGGTTTCCTGATGATCAGACTGGTATTCTACACTGCCCTTTGGTGCCTGTTTGCAGAAAGTGAATGGTCAAATAATCATTGTTCGTACTTAGTGTTCTGATATCAATTCTTTGGAATACCTTTTAAAATAGAAACTTAAGCATTTGAGGTCTATGGAACCAAGATTGTGGGAAAGTTATGTTCTCCAATAGAATGTGAATTCCTTGAGGGCACTGCCCTTCATAGAGCTATGAATGTCTACTTCTGACTTTCTATTTTAAAAAATGGGGTAATTTTTCCAGTACACAATCCACTCTCTGGGAGCAAATTTGGCTCTTTTGGAAGCTGTATTAACTCTTTCTGGCCACTAGGAGTAAACCAAGGATCACTGATGATCTGTGAATAATAATAATAGCAATAATAACAACAACGATAATAATAAAAATCCAACATTTCTGTATTACCTTAAACACTTTATAAATATTACCTTATTTGATCCTCATAGCAATACTGGGAGGTAGGTGTTTTCATTATCTTCATCTAAGAGACAAAGATACTGAGACTATAAAGGTTAAAGGCTATATAGCTGGTAATCTGAGGCAGGATTCAAACTGCAGTCTTATAATATCAATATCAAGGATTTGGCAATATATATGCTTTTGATGGTGGAGGTGTGGTCCCCAAAAATCAATGTGGACAGTTCCCAATTTACAAAAGAACTATGTTCCAAAATTTCTGAGTCAATGATTTCATATTCTCAGTGAGCATTTTCCCCATAGAAAAAATATTAGAAATTGTGGTTAGATTTCCAAGGTCCTTACAATTGTCTCTCTAACTCATAATGTGGTTGCCCTGGGTTCCAGATATAGCATTTGTGTCCCTCCAATATGACCCCAGGAAGAAACATGGCAAGGGAATGGGTCCATTGCTTAGTGAGAAATGGAGAAAAGCTTAGGCAGGGGAGTAAAAATAAAACAGCACACACACACACATACACACAGAGAAACTGAATTTGAATGTGGAGAAAAGGCTTGGAGAAACAGCAGTCAACTTTATGCTAGCCTGTGTGCACCTTCTCTGTCTGCATCAATAGAACTATGATATCTAGGCAGCTTACATCTCATGGATATGATAGCCCCCTTAGATTTGTCAGTCAGGCAATAAGCATTTGTGTGTGTATGTGTGTGTGTGTGTGTGTGTGTGTGTGTGTGTGTATGTGTGTGTGTAAGGCAATTGGGGTTGAGTGACTTGTCCAGAGTCACACAGCTAGTGAATGTTATGTGTCTGAGGCTGGATTTGAACTCAGGTTCTCCCGAATCCAGGGCTGGTGCTCTATTTACTAGGCCATCTAGCTGCTTCATGGCAATGAGCATTTTTAAAGTACCTACTGCGTGCCGGATTAAATGCTAAACTCTGAGGACAAAAAGAAAGGCAAAGATTTGTTTGATATTAAGGGGACAAAGATGCTGTCAACTGCGTGGGCCAGATAGAGAGAGAAGGAGATGTGGAGGTCAAGGAGCCGAAAAAGATACCTCCTACAAGTGTAACTAATGTCTAGTATTGCCCTACTCATTCATTTCATATTGAGAAGAGATCCCTTCTCCTTCTTCTTATATATATGGGATGATATCCATCTCTAACTATAGAAAATTGTTGAGAGAAAAGACCTAACTGAAACATTTGCCTACATCAAGCTGGAAATGATGGGGAACTGAATTTCTAGAGTTTTGCCTTTTCCTGTTGATTGAAGTGTTAAGTAGGGGAGTTGATACAGGGATTGGAAGAATGATGGAGCTATTGCCTTCACAATCAAATAAAAAAATACAAAATGCTCTCTTTGGCTTTCAAAGCCCATCATAACTTAGCTGCCTCCTATTTTTCCAGTCTTCTTACACTTACTCCCCCACATATACTCTTTGATCCAGTGACATTGGTCTCCTGGCTGTTCCATGAACAAAACACTCCATCTCTAAGCTTTGGGAATTTTCTCTGGCTGTCCCCCATGCCTACAATGATCCCCCTTCTCCAGTCTGCCTACTGACCTCCCTAACTACCCTTTAAATTTCAACTAAAATTTCTCTTACTGAAAGACTTCCCCAACCCTTCTTAATTCTAATGCCTCCCCCTTGCTGATTACTTCCTATTTATTCTGTATATAATTTGCTTCATGTACATACATATGTATATATATATATATATATATATATATATATATATATATATATATATAGTTTGCATATTGTCTCCCCCAATAGACTGTAAGTTCTTTGAAGACAGAGACTGTCTTGCTTCTTTGTGTATCCCCAGTGCTTAGCACAGTGCCTGGCACATAGTAGGCACTTAATAAATATTTATTGATTAATTGATTGATTGATTGTATATGCTGGGTATATTGATACTGACCTGCTGTGATTTAATTTTTTTAACACCCTTTCTGGGTTACTCTTTCTCCCAATTTATACTTACAGGTTAGACTGCCCAGGAGGCAGCTGCCCAGGTTTGAGGTACTTTGTGGTTTGTATTCCAAAAGCTACAGCTCACAACTCTCATCAGTACCTCCCTTTGCTTTAGTCAGCCAAATGACACAATTAGCTGAGGGAAAAGACGTTTGCTGAAATGGCACAGTAAGAACAGTAGCATTTAGAGCACCCATGTGGCTGACATACATGCAAGGAGGGAAAACTCCTTTTCCTTAAAGCTCATGCTACTGATGGCACAAGTTTGCAAAATGCCATATCCTATCACGAACACTGCTGACTTTCATCTCACTGTTTTTACTAGATGTGCTTCCTTGCTTCTATGTTGCCTCTAGCTTCAGGGTCAACTGATGTCCTGGCCTAATAATGTAGGCCTGGATGCTATGTAATTTGGGAAAGAATTGGAGCCCACACCCGAAGACCAGAAGGATTTTGGGTTTTGGGGCATGGCAACCACCCACAAGGATCCTAGCTCCAGGCTCTCAATTTCATCTCCTCTCACTGTCTTCTTGATTTGACCAGCAAGCTGGATTCTCATAGTCATGAGACAATCAATGTCTTTGTTACAAGGCCATGATACCGATAGGGGTTGAAGGGGGATAGAAATGTCCTCTCCCAGCTTGCTGTAATCTCCAAGAAGTAAAAGAAAGTTGTACATTGGTACAGCCTTCTAGACAGCAATTTAGAGCTGTGCCTCAAATGTTACTAAACTATGCCAAAGGGTATGTCCCTTTGACCTGGCAATTTTACTAATAGGCCTATACCCCAAAGACACCAAAGAAAGTAGAAAATTATTTACATATACAAAACTATTTATAGTAGCTCTTTTTGTAGGAACAGCAAGAGAGTACTCATTAATTGGGAAATGGCTGAATACATTATGATATATGAATATAGTGGAATGCTATTGTACTATAAGCAATGAAGAACCTAGAGGGGGTACTACATATAAAAACATTATTTTTTGTGAAAATTATCAATGTTAATTTGCAGTTTGGTGAATTAAATATAATTTTCCCCCTTTGACAAGCATCATTACAATTAGTTCAATTAAAAAAATCTGTTTTCTGCCAGTTTAATTCAACAAAAAAAGAAGAAAATTAATGCCCCAAAACCCAAAATCCTTCTGGTCTTCGGGTGTGGGCTCCAATTCTTTCCCAAATTACATAGCATCCAGGCCTACATTATTAGGCCAGGACATCAGTTGACCCTGAAGCTAGAGGCAACATAGAAGCAAGGAAGCACATCTAGTAAAAACAGTGAGATGAAAGTCAGCAGTGTTCGTGATAGGATATGGCATTTTGCAAACTTGTGCCATCAGTAGCATGAGCTTTAAGGAAAAGGAGTTTTCCCTCCTTGCATGAATAATAATGACAGTCATTATACAGAGTAATTTTGCAAAATGTATCTTATGGCACCAGGCCTTGGGAGTTATTCCATTAGTTGTTGGAATGACATCATTTCATTAAAAGGTAGATCACAAGCAAAGTATTAGATTTATCCTCACTGAAATATAGGCATCAACAATAAATTATGATTTCTCTTTAGAGACTTGGTCTTCTCTAAGGTACTGCTACTATAATAAAGTAAGAGTCAAAAGTCCATGTTTTGCTGTACTTTAAATACTCGAAAGATTATCAAAGAAAACATTATTTACTCCTATTTAATTTATCATATACATTCTAAATCAAATTAATATTCTTTTGCATCCATTGATACCTCAAATTGTTCTATGAATGATGGCAAAGACATCAGAGAAATACAGAGAAATAACTAATAATTCTGCAAGCAACACACCCATTTCCAATAACTAGCTAAGCAGCTACCTAGAATATTAGAAAGACATTCTGTTTATTAGCAACTTTGTCTGAGTTTTGTTTGTTTGAGAACACTGAATTAAGCTGCATTTGAATCTTTACATTTTTGATTCAGGAATCAGAAACAGTAAGTATTTCCTTTTCTTTCTTTTGGTGAAGCAATTGGGGTCAAATGACTTGCCCAGAGTCACACAGCTAGTAAGTGTTATGTGTCTGAGGTCAGATTTGAACTCAGGTCCTCCCGACTCCAGGGCTGGTGCTCTATCCACTGCGCCACCTAGCTGCCCCAGCAGTAAGTATTTTTGAGGGAGGCTAGAAAGACATAAATTGTTCTTCACAATAAATGTTTTGAAGAAACATGTTTGGTTGTCTAAATATTTTTAGTTGGTTTAGGTTACTTTTCAGCCATCAAAGAATTTAGGTGGAATATCAAAAGAATAATATGAAAAAAGTTTAGTAATAGGATGACAGAGTACTTTTTTCCCAAATCATTTTTGTAAATACATATTCCAATGGATATGAAACACTGGACTTCTAAGGAAACAAATAATAAAGTTATGACTATTAATATTTCTTAATTACATTAGAATGTACATTTCCATTAAGATTCACTGTACTGAAAGAATCATATTACTGCCATTATGTTTTAGGATCCCAGACAGGATCTTTGAAATAGGATAACCTAACACTTTTTATTTATTTTTAAAGATAATTTTATTTCTTAATTAAAAAATTTAAAACTTATTTATTTTCTTTCCCTCCTACATCCCTATGTCCCATTAATAAAGAGAAAAAGAAAATCCTTGTAGCAAATACACATAGCCAAGCAAAATAAATCCCTGCATTGGACATGTTCGAAAATTTATGTTTTATTCAGTATCTTGAATCCATCCTCTCTTTGTTTGGCAGCGGACAGCATTTTTCTTCATTAATACTTTAGAATCATGGTAATCACAGAGATCAGAGTATTTATGTCTTTCAAAGTAGTTTGATATTGCTATTATATAAGTTATTCTCCTGGTTCTGATCACTTTATTCTTCATCAGTTCACATAAGTTTTCCCACGGTTCTCTGAAACTGCCTCTTTCATAATTTTTTATAGCACTGTAGCTTTCCATTTCAATTATTTCCAACAAATACCGTAATTTTTTCAGCTATTCCCACATTGATGGATATCCTCTTTGTTTGTAGTTCTTTGCCACTAAAAAAAGCTCTTACAAAATTTTTTGTATATATGAATTCTTGCTTTGATCTCTTTAGGAGTAAAGGACTAGCAAAGGTATTGCTGGGTCAAGAGTATACAAAATTAGTGACTTTGGGGTCATAGTTCCTAATAACTTTCCAGAATTGCAGGACTAATTTAAAGCTTTACCAAAGTGCATTAATGTGCCGCTTTTACACGCATGCATACATACATCCATACATACATACTCTGAGCTTTGTCATTTTTTTTTTGTCTCTGCCAATCAGATGTAATGCTTTCCTTTATAAATGAGAAAACAGGGCCTCAAAGATATGAAGTGAGTTATACAGTCAGTGACAGTCCCAAAGTTTGGGCTTGGGAATTCTGGCTCCAAATCCAACCTGACCAACCATTTTCCTGCAGACTGAATTATCTGCCCATCTTGAAATCTGCAAGGTAGTAGTTAGAGTGTAGTATAGAGCAAAGAACACTGGAGTAGTTAGTAGTCAGGAGGCCTCAGCTTTAGTCCTGGTTCTGCCACCAACTAGGTGTATGAAAGTTGAGCAAATCATTTCATGTCTTTGATGCCTAAGATTTTTTTTTGTTCAGCTCTAACATTCCATCATCCTATATCTAAAAGGTGAAATAGCAAACCTATCTGGAGCATATGCTGGGAAATAGTTTCATCTGTTCTCTCTCTCTCTCATGCCGTTCTATAACCCAGTGGGGACACTTTAGGGAGCTTCTCATTGCTCTTTATTTTCTTTGGAAAAGTTATCGTATGACACCATGGAGTGTATTGTGTATTATTACCAATTTTCCCTCTCTTTCCTTGTAAGCATATGGTTCACAAAACCCGAAAAAAAAAAAGGTTTATTTATAGGTTGAAATGGGAAATTATGAGACTAGCCAAAGCCCTGGATGAACTTAGTAATTTATAATCATGCACTAGTTAACATTTCTTGGGGCAGTTGGTGGCAGTGGTTAGAGTGGTAGGCCTGGAGTCAGGAATTCTCATATTCATGAGTTCAAATCCAGCCTCAGATACTTACTAGCTGTGTGACCCTGGGCAAGTCACTTAACCCTGTTTGCCTCAGTTTCTTCATCTGTCAAATGAGCTGGAGAAGGAAATGGCAAACCACTCTGATATCTTTGTCAAGAAAACCCCAAATGGGGTCATGAAGAGTTGTACTCAACTGAAAAATGACCAAACCTCAACAACAAAAGTTAGCACTTCTAAAGGGTATGGGCTCTTGTCTTCCTCAATTACTCCCTGTCTGTCTTCTACCTAATGAGGTAGTCTCTGCCCAATGAGGCTCCTCAGGAGTTGATAGCCCTTTGCAAGAGAAAAATGTCCTTTGTCCCAGGTCTTGTTCCAGTACAAAGAGTGAATGCTCTGGTATTTCCCTATCTGGTCAGAAGACAAAGTTTTCCCTGTGTCATAACTAGAATTCAGTGTCAGAGAGATCTTGCTCTTAAGGTTTTTTTTTTCTCTTTAATACTGGAATTCCCATTTGTCCTCTGGCCCTACAAAAGTATACCCAGAAATAAGAAATATACTTTCCCTCTTTCATCTTCATGCTGGTATTTATTACTAAGTTAAAACATGGAAACTCTAAAGCTCATTCAACTCTTTGCCTCAGGCACCCAGGTGGTGTAGGCACAGGAGCTAAGTGAGCACTTGCCACGGGTCTAGAAACTTGATAAAACCCCGAAAGTTCTCTCCTGTGGTCTCAAGTCCTTGCAAGTCTCCCTGGCATCTACTAGGGTGCCCTACTCAAATTCCTTAGGTAAGAGGGTTGGACAGAGGAAGCTCCAATTCTCCCAGGCATATCTTGGAGCAACACAATGGGGAAAAGGGTGGTGGGGCGTGAACTTGGGTGTGTTTTAAGACTGCAGTTGAGCCTAGATCCACCTTCTTTAAACCCAGGATAGCCTAGTACATTTCCCAGTTCCCTGAAGGTATAACTATTCCATTTATTTAACAACTGGATGCTTTCATATGTAGCTCCATATACAAAAAATTTAGATTTCATTAGTACTCAAAAACCTTACATGTTGATATATAGGATATGCTCATTTTCCATGCTTTCAAAAAGAAGTTGGGTGGGGAGTGGAGCCAAGATGGTGGAATAAAAGCACTGACTTGCTTTAACTTTACCCCAAACCACTCCAAATATCTGTAAAAAAATGACTCTAAACAAATTCTAGAGCATCAGAACCCACAAAAAGACAGAGTGAAACAAATTTCCAGCACAAGATAACCTGGATGGTTGATGGGGAAGGTAATTAGCTGGAACATGAGCAAACAGTGGAAAAAACTCAGATTATAGAATCTTACTTTGGTGACAAAGAAGATCAAAACACACAGCCAGAAGAAGACAACAAAGTCAAAGCTCTTCCATCCAAAGCCTCCAAGAAAAATATGAATTGGTCTCAGGCCTTGGAAGAGCTCAGAAAGGATTTTGAAAAGCAAGTAAGAGAAGTAGAGGAAAAACTGGGAAGAGAAATGAGAGTGACACAAGAAAATCATGAAAAACTAGTCAACAGCTTGCTAAAGGAGACCCAAAAAATATTGAAGAAAATAACACCTTAAAAATAGACTAACCCAAATGGCAAAAGAAGTCTGAAAAGCCAATGAGGAGAAAAATGCCTTAAAAAGCAGAATTGGCCATATAGGGATAGGATGGAGGCAAATATAGTTAGTCTTTCACAACATGAGTATTTTTTTTTTTAGGTAATTGGGGTTAAGTGACTTGCCCAGGGTCACATACCTAGTGTTTGGTTAGATTTGAATTCAAGTCCTACTGACTTCAGGGCCAGTGCTCCACCCACTGCACCACCTAGCTGCCCCACAACATGACTATTATGGAAGTGTTTTGCCTGCTGCATGTTTATAGCCTATATTGGATTGCTTGCCTTCTCAATGAGGGTGGGTGAGGAGGGAGGAAGGGAGAGAATTTTGAACCCAAAGTTTTAAAAATGAATGTTAAAAATTGTTTTTACATGCAGTTGGGAAATAATATATACAAGCAAAGGGGTATAGAAATCTATAGAAGGGGAAGGGGACAGAAAAGGGGTGGGTTATAGAAAGGAGGGCAAATTGGGGGAAAGGGTATTCAGAATGCATGCCATTTTGAGGTGAGGGGAGGGGAGAAATGGGGAGAAAATTTGGAACTCAAAATTTTGTGAAAGTGAATGTTGAAAACTAAAAATAAATAATTAAAAAAGAATTTGGGTAAAGTTACAATAAAGCTTAGAATTCTTGTCTTATTCCTCTTTCTTAGTCAAATTACTGAAAATCTTAGGTTTTTTCATGCATTCTTAAGCAAAATAACAAGGGTTTGAGGTGGGACAGAGCAATGTACACTTCTTTTAAAATTAATTTTATTTCCTTTCACTTTGGACTGAAAAAGAGTCTCAGAATACCTTTCACATTTCCTGTTTTACAACCTCCCTTTTCTCTCTCTATTTTCTTCCTGTATCCTTTTCATCAAACCATAGGATTTAGAGTTGGAATAATATCATTTAATCTAACCCCTAGCCCAGATGTATTAAATGATTTGTTCAAGGTCACAAAGGGATAAAAGAGCACAGCCAGAATTCACCTCTATCTAAAGTGGATAGATAAAGGAAGACATTCATGGTTAGCACGGACTGCAACAAGGGGAGGAAGGAAAAACTCAAAACATTCTGATTATTTTTTTGCCCTTTTCACACAGGCTCTGGAAATGGTGAGCAATCATTCATGTTAATGTAATCTTACAAAAACTTTTGCTGTAACCTCTCGCACAGGTCATAGGGATTACTTTACCTGCTTCTCAACAATTTAGTCCCAACCTATTCAACAGGCTGTCTTGCAAAGTAGTCTAGCCAAAATGAGTTCTAAAATATTAAAAATGGCCTGAAGCTTGGTACATACACATCATGAGCTGAGTTTTCAAACTTTGTAAATTTTTATCCCATGTTGAGCTAGTCCAAGATTTCTCCTGGGATGCAGCTGACATGCAGTCTGTTCATTTTCCAACAGCTACCATTCCATTTAAAACTTTAAATCTGACTTAAACATGGACCTGAAATATTTTCTTCTCCTACTCCCACTGGCTTTCTTTACATTATGCTGCCAATCACAGTGATATATTCTGGGATATAATTAAATTGTTTTGCGGCAGTGCCAATAGCTGTGTCTACACACAAAAAACTGGCTTGACTGAATTCACTTAAAAAAAAGAGACACAAAAAATTTTCATTTCAGTGAAATAAGTTTTTTTTGATGCCAAATGGAAGTTGGATTACATTTTCTTACTTTTTCAACTGTTTTGGTAACATGTAGGCCCAGCCTGTGTGAGGAGAGAAATGATAGACTAGATGATAAAAGATTTGGCACCCTGATATGAACCATCAATCACTCTGGATTGGTGTATGAATGGCAATGTTAATATAAGGTATCCAGGACCATTCTGATTTTGTAGCTATCTGGGTAGACAAGTACCCTGTTATGTGGGGCATTTTCTGGTTCTAACCTAGAAATACAAGTAACCAATGAAGTACACATGCTGCTTTTTTAATTATTTAAAAAAAATTAAGCTGGTGATAAAGTAATTTAAAAAAGCATTCTGTAGTAATATTTTCCTGAAGGAACTCAAAAAAGGCACTACACAGGGAAAATGGTTCCCTTCAGTTTTTGGGCACGAAAACATTCAGGAGTGTAAGAACTTACCCTGCTGACATTCTCTCTTACTATTTCCTGCTATGAACTGACAAGCATCAGTGATCTACTGAGAAAAGCAATTGACTCTTAGCCATAGAATAATAGATCCTTAACTTTGGAAAGGCAGTATAGTGCACTGCTATGATTTGATGCTGGTGGACTTGGGTTCAAATCCTGGCTCTACTCCTTACTATGTGTGAGGGCAAATCATTTCACCTCTCAACATCGGTTTGAAAATCTGTAAAATGAGGGAATTGGGCTAGAAGATGTTTCAGGTCCTTTTCAACTCAAAATCTATGATCCTACAAACCTCAGATACCATGTCATACCATTCAGCCTCCACTTAAAGACTTCCCCTGGTAGGAAATTCACTACGTCTGTAAATAGTTAATTCCACTTTTGGAAAGTTCTAACAATTATTCACAAGTTTTTCCTTTTATTGAGACCAAATCTATCGCATTTCAATTTCTACTCATTGATCCCATTTTGCCCTTTGGATCAAAAGATTATAGGATAATGAATTCAGAGCTGAACAGAACATCAAAGGTTATCTAATTCAATACTTCTATCTTAGAGATAAGGAAACTGAGGCCCAGAGAGGATAAATTAGGTCATACTGATGAGCATAAGAGGCAGGACTTGAACTCAGATCCTGTGATTTTTTCCTTCAATGCTTCTTCCTCCCTCTGTCTCTTCTTTCTCCTTCATTCTCTCCCTCTGTTTCTTTCTCTCTTTTCTTTCTCTTTCTTTATTTTTCTATTTCTTTCTTCCCCCCCCCCCTTCATTCTGAGTCCTTCATCATTAGTTCTCTGGAAACCTGGTTAATTACTATGCTGACAAGTTCAGTACAACAATATTCTGTCATAGTTATATACTCTAGCTTATTCATCCATTCTCCAATTCATGGACACTCCCTCAGATTCTCATATTTTGCCACCTCAAAAAGAATTATAAATGTTTTTGTGCATCCTTAGTTTGTTTGGCCTAGAATTAATCCTTCTCTAAATTTATATTCCCTCTAATTCACTGCCCTCTCTTGTCCTTTTTCCCTCCTCTTTTCCTGTTGAGTGAAATAATGTTTTTGTACTGAATTCTCTGTCTCTCTGCTTCTCTCTCTCTCTCTCTCTCTCTCTCTCTCTCTCTCTCTCTGTATTTTTCCTTCTTTTGAACAGCTGGGATGAGAGTGAGGTTAAAATGTCAGACAGTCCTCCTTACCTTCTCCTCCTTCTCTGTACTGATAATCCACATACACAAAGTGATTATCGAAGATAATTTCCCCTAAACTTCTTTTTCCTTCTCTGCCACACCCCCAAGACAACAGAACCACTCTTAGACCTCGTTTAGTTGGAATCCCTCTAGAAAACCTGATGATGATAGGGTTCAGAGGGGGACACATATAACATTTCTCCATATTACATATAAGCAGTTTATCTGTGCTTAGTACTTTATCATTGTTCGTTCAAGTTTACCCTTTTATGTTTCTCTTCACTCCTCTGTTTGAACTTCAAAGTTTCTCTGCAGTTCTGGTCTTTTCATTATGAATCCTTGGAAGTCCTCTTTCATTAATCCCCCTTCCCCCACCCTCTCCACCCTTGTAATATTATACTCAGTTTAGCTGTACAGTTGGGTGGTGGTTGTGCTTTGCTCTTGAAGAGGACTAAAACTGCATCATTATGTCTGGGTCAATGTACAGTGTGTCCAACTGTGGCTGATGAGACCAATATGAGCTCAGAAGATTCTTCCACAGCTCAGGCACAAATAGTCTGCATGAACATTTGGAATGGAGATGTCTATAAATTTTGTATATCTCATATTTCTTTTGAGATACTGCAATTCTGCTTTTCTCATAGAGCACAGTGCCTTTCTTTGATGTGGGCATGATTATGCTGGGCAGTCTTTTGCCAGCGTCTCCCTTGTCATGCAATCAATTCCAAAATTCTTCAAAGAGATCTTGAGAAGATCTTTTATCTCTTCTTTTGACCTTCATGTGAGTACTTGCCTTGTGTGAGCTCTCCACAATGTATGTTTGGCAATTGAGCAATGTAGCCAGCCCACTGAAGTTGTGTAGTAGTGTTTGAATGCTTAGCAGTTTAGCTCAAGAAAGGACCTCCAAGTTCAGTACCTTATCCTTCCTGTTCATCTTCAGAATCTTCCTAAAACATTTCAAATGGAAGTGATTCAGTTTCCTGGCATAATGCTGGCATTCTGTCCAGGTTTCATAGGCATTCAACAATGAGGTCTACACAATGGCTCTGTATACCTTTAGTTTGATAGTTAGTCTAATACCTCTTCTCTCCCACACTTGCCTTTGGAGCCTCCCAAACATGGAGATACCTCTGGCAATGTATGCATTTCATCATCTATGTGTACAGCCCTGAAAAGCATACTGCCAAGGTGAGTGAACTTATCTGTAGTATTCAAAATTTCTCCATTTGCTGTAACTAGTGGTTCCACTTATGGATGGTGTGGTATTGGCTAGAGCACCTGTGTTTTGTTGGTGTTTATTGTTAGGCCAAAATTAGTACAAGCAGCAGAGAATCGATCCATACTCTGTTGCTTCTCAGTTTCAGAGGCTGCTTGAGTGCACAATTATCTGTGAACAAAAAGTCATGCACCAACTCTCCCTCCATTTTAGTCTTGGCTTATAGTCTTTTCAAGTTAAATAATTTACCATCGTTTCAGTAGTTTTTGTCCTTGTTGAAAACATCTGACAACATCGCTGAAAAGTGTGGGAGCAAGCACACAACCTTGCTTCACTCCATTGATGATTGGGAAAGTGCAAAAGCATCATCCATTATTGAGAACCTAGGCAAGCATGCCATCATGAAACTGACATATGATGCTAATGAACTCTGTGCATCCAAATTTTGACATAATTTTCCACAAGCCCACAGTATCAAAGGCCTTTATACAGACCTCTATTCTGCTCCTGGCATTTCTCCTGGAGTTGTTGGGCAAATAAACCCCATATCAACTGTTTCTTGGCCCTTTCTGAAGCCACACTGGTTCTCAGGTAGATGACCATCTTCCAGGTGAGGGATCAGCCTATTAAGGAGGACTCTGGCAAGAATCTTGCTGGCAATGACTAGGAGACAGACACCCTCCCCCCCCAACCTCCAACCCTTTGTCGGAGGATAACCTAGTTCCCTTTCTTTCATGGGACAGACAATGGAGACATCCTTGAAATCCCTGGTGAAACCTCCTCTTTCCGTATAATCCAGAAGATTTCAGTCAGCTTTTGTATGAGCACTAGACCCCCTGCCTTGTAAACACCAGCTGGAGTAGAGTTAGCACCAGGCACTTTGCCACATGAGAAGAGTCTAACGGCACTCAAAATCTCTTCTTCAATTGGAAGTCTGACTGGGGGGGATAGACTTCATTCTGAGGTATACAGTCAATGGCTCCAGCATTGATGATCTGTTGTCCAACTTGCTAAAGCCCATTGGGGTCCATTTGCAAGTTGCCTATGGAGAAAGTGGCCAATTCAGTACTATTCCCTTGTAAATATGCCTCTTCTGCTTGTGAGATAATTTTGCCACACACAGAAAAAGCAGACCATGAAAAGCTGTGTGAGTTTAGGCCTTATTTGTGTCTGTGTCGTGGTGCTTTGTCTAAATGGCAAGGCTCTTTGGATGCTGTAATACCGCATTTGATGCATCAGCATAAGTCCATTGCAGTACTATTGGGAGAAGATATAGATTTTTCTTGCTATAAATGATAACATTTGAGTTCAGAAGAAAAAATAAAACTTCAGTAGTTTCTTTAAAACCCATTTGTGTTGAGTGTATATGTGTGTGTGTGTGTGTGTGTGTATATACATATATATATATACACATATATATATATATACACACATATACACACATACACACATATCCTTTAACAGTTCTTAACACCAAGAATCATTTAATTTTTCTCTGTGGAAGTTTTTTCATCTCTAAGATGAGGAGGTTGTACTACATAACCTCTAAGGTCCTTCTCCACTCTAAATCTATGAACTTTTCTTTCTAGTAGACAGAGAAGATTAGTACACAAAGGAAAACTCTTTAGTCAGTGAAATATGATATTCTTTACTTCCAAGATTAGGAAATTAGTATTTTTCTCCTTCAAAAAGGGATGTAGGAGGATAAAAAAGTCCTCCAAATATCTGTACCATCAAATTTAAAATATTTAAATAATTAAAAATACATGATGCAAATTTTAAACTGTGGTACTAATTAGAATAGTTGATTCTTTTACAAAGAGCTAAAAATAAATACAATATCTAGATCATAGCTTCCTAGGAATTTGAAAAAAAATAGTTTGTATTTGCAGGCTGAACATAACTGTCACCCTATTATGTCCTCTTAGGTTTTCAAAAAATGCATTAGTTATTGGGTGGTATAAAGTTTCATTATTTTTTTTCTTGTGTTCCCTTCAGATGAAGTTTTGGTGAGAAGAATAGGGTCAAGCTGTTAGTACAGCTTGTCCTCATTTACTTTCATGTTTCAGTTGTTTTTAGCCAGGATGACTTTGTCACCTACTAGGGAAATCTAAGGGGCATTAATTCCCAGATAATGTCCACAATTGTCATCAGCATTTACAAAAAGTATCAAAAACATAGAAGCATTTTCACAATTTGCCTTAATCTCTTAAAAGTAGTGGATACATTTTGTTTTGTTGGTCTTTGCAACAAACCCTTAATCAACCCTCCCTCAAAAGTACATTCACTCAAAACTGTGAAGCAAAATGCCAAATAGGGTGATTGCTGCTTATAGGACATGCCTCTTTCCACTTCTGTAGTTTAATGATTGTTAACAGAAAGGAAGGTTATGTGCTTTAATGGCATGGAAATGACCATGCTTGTGCTATTTGACTTGAGTTTTGTTCCCTTTACATGCTTTTTACATTGTTGCAGCTATTGTGTGGATTATTTTTTGATTTTGCTTTCTACGTTCTTATATTCCTCATGCTTCCGCCATATTTTTCTTAAATAAAACCTTTGAATTCATGGATGCACTGTACATTATCACCTTAGAGAGTTGTCTGGGAGAGTAAGAGATTAAGTGACTTGCCCACAGTTATGTAGCTAGTATGTGTCAAAGACAATACACCTTTGACTTTAGGATGTTTAGGATTTATGAATATAGGACACATAGGGTCTAAACGGTGGGCCAGGACCAGTATTTTGAGGTTCAACATGGGCAAGAAGGACAAGGGGAAGTAGAATCCAGGAAAAGATGGGGGCTCGATTTTAATCCAGGCAATCAGGAAATAGGTGGTGTGGGGTTTGGAGCAAGAACCTAGGAATAGTATCTCTGGATCTGGAACATGTAGAAAGGCCCACAGAATATGCAACCTGAGTACAACTATAGCTCCTGTCACAAGGAGGGGCAATTATTTCCAGAAGGGCCTTTCTACACTTGGACCAATACTCATTTGGCGTACAGTCCTTTGTCAGGACTATACTAAGTGCCTTTGATGTTTGGCAGGACATGGTAGACTAGGGGTTATGAACCCCTTTCTCTCTCCTCAGAATAAAACTTTTTAAAAGCATAAAAAAAAGATTACAAAGAAAATAAATTATATCAAAATGTAGTTATCAAAATATAAACCCACCTTCACTCCCCCTCCCCTGAATCCCAGCTAAAAAACTTGCTGTTAGAGTTTGCACTTCAGTGGCAGAGTTTTTGAAAATCCAGCATAATTCCACATCATGCTGAGGTCTGAGTAGGACTTCAGACAAAGTTTTGTAATATAACAAGAACATTTTAATTTCACTGCTCGTTTAGCACAATACCTGGCATGTAGTAGGTGCTTAATAAATGTTTATTGATTGATCGATGCTACTTGTTACAATATATTAAGGTTAAATTAATCTGGGTGATGAAAATTAAACAAAAGAACACTGACAGTTCTTTGATCTCTGGGTTGACCCTTTGGCTCATGTGGATCTACAGATGAAGAGCCCCTGATCCCTTGGTATCTATGTAGCTAGGAGGAGTCTTGCACTGCCCATGCCTCTAGCTTCTCCCATACAGAGAATCTAGATCTGCAGCAGATCCCCTGCTGCCGCTGATGATTTCCTAAGAGCCTCTTCCAGAACTGAGGCCTACAAACTACATGGGCCATCAGCCAATATTGGGAGTGATTCTCTGCTCAAATTAAGCCCGAATAGGGAAGCCAGAAGAAATGCTGGAGGAAAATTTTATTCTGCTTTCCATATACAATGTTCGGTGTTGCACTTTACTGTGAGAACAAAAAGCCTATTTTCAACCTATATAACCTAAGTTATATCTCTGTAAGGGTAAAAGCACCTTCTTTTATATTGCCTTATTTATAGTTATACTTATATGTATCTAATAGTTACAATAATTTGTGAAAATGTTTTGTCACCTTGAAAGCATCTTCCTGCTTAATTTTTGTCTTAAAAAACCTGTATGAGTACTTCATAAGAAGATTTATTATTATTTTCCCTCTTTTAGAAACACATAAAGGTAATCTCCTCGGAAAATTAAGTTTAATAGACTAAAATGATGTCATTACTTGTAGGTATTTGTAATTTCTTTGGCTATGAAATACCATTAATAGAGGATAATTTTTGCTCTTTATTATCATGAATTTATTCACTGCTTTGTTTCTAGGATGCGTGATTATAGCATGCAATACTACTCTTACTAACTGTCAGCCTTCAATTATTCAGCCATTTTACTTCTATTTTTTTCTGGCAGCTGTTGCATTGAATTTTTGATAATTGCCTTTTCTGTACTTGAAATTAAAACAAAGTGTGGAAGACGAGCACAGAATGGAGGAAACCATATGAGGCAAAGGATGATAGTGTCGTACAAGCACAAATGTGCTCTGGCGCAAAAAAAAAAAACACAACAAAAACCCAACCAACCTAAATATAAATGTCCTGGGAATGAATAATATTATCACATACTACTAAACAATGTAGTCTTTTGGGAAATGAGGCTGAACAAGGACTTGGGGATATGGATGCTTGTTTACACACATGTCAATATAAATACCAGTGCTGTAAAAAGTAACCCTAAGATGGACAGTTTGAAAAAACGAGCCATTAATTTTGTGTCCCAAATGTCTGGAAAGACAGAGGATTTTCTTTTCTTTCTAGGATTTTAAATTTTATTGAAAAGGCCAAATGTTCAGTTAAGGTCCAACAGTGTTAGTCATTGTGGTTTGAATGGTTGTTGGCTGTGAAAGAGCCTTTAGCCAAGTGTTTGATTTCACAATGGTAACTGAAAATGTCTACACAAAAGTCCCATTTCATCTCCTTATCATGACATGGAGACAACCTTAGGCTTTTGAAGGCTATCCCAGTAGTTCATAAGCTATATGGGTCCTACCAAGTTGTAAAGATCTGGAACCAGCCTAGCCAAATAGAGAGACAGAGGTGCTAAAAGTTAACCAGTTCTGAACCTATCTGCAAGCATTAAACATAGGACTTCTGATTGGATCTTTGTCCAATGGGGACAGAAGACAGCTGCCTTTTGAGATCTCTCAAGACTCTGTACTGAAGGAAAGATAGAGATGTTAGCCCATTTCCTGTGTATAAATGCTCACACTGAAAATTTAACAATCAGCTTAACTTAGGAGCTCATTCAAGTTGTCTCCAACACACCCTGATTCCCTGATATTGTCCTCTCCTTTCTCTCCATTTTATGCACCCTTCTGTTCTGTTATTTCCCACAAAATACAGGGTGGAAAGATCACAGGCTCTTAATTCAGAGGACTTAGATCCTACCTCCTGCTATGTGCTGTGATCTCTGGGGCAATTTACTTCTTTCTGGATGCTGGTTTCCTCATCTATAAAATGATGGGTTGAACTAGATGCCTTCTGAGGTCCTTCTCAGTTCTAGATCTATAGTCCTCTAGGGTTTAATTTACAGAGGGTCAATTTTTTTTGCTTTACCTTCACTTCTCCTGTTTCTTTATGTTCTGTTTACAGCTTTATTCCTTTGTATCCTTAAAAAAATCTCTGTGATCTCTCTCATTAAAAAAAAAAAAAACCCAACTAGCTCACAAGAGACTATTGTTAAATTTTCAGTGTGAGCATTTACACCTCAGAAATCAGGAAACAATAAATAAGGACCTAATTTTTGTTTTGTTGATTTTCTAGACTTAAGAAAGTGAAGGAGGAAATGTTACTGCAAATTAAACTTTAAAATGTAGCATGATGACTCCCCCCTCCCCAAAGCTGGTTATTAAACATTTACCCACACCTCTGCCTATATGCCAGTCTCTCTCTCTGTCTCTCTCTCTGTGTGTCTCTCTGTCTCTGTTTCTCTCTGTTTCTCTCCCCCCCCCAACCTCTACATATACTAATTTGTTTCTTTACTGATTATTTCCTTAGTAGTTACACTTATTTAACTTTCTTGTTCTTCTGTTGTTTGGGGTGTTTGCAAATCCAATTTCTTTATCATTCCTGTTTTTCCCTTTTTCTTTTTTTTTTCTTTTGCAGGAATGTTTTAAATATCCCTCTTTCATTAAATATCTGTCTTTTAAAGTTAAGGTTCAAGTCTTCAGTCTATGTCATTTTGAGTTTTATAGCTTTGCTTCTGGGAAAATACTACTCTATTCCATCCTGTTATTTCTTATTAATGTGAAACAAAGTTGTTTTATTCAAATTTCCTTTTCTTTATATTTGAAGTTCTCTTAGTTTCTTGCTAAATTTATCTTTGAAATTGTTCAGTTTAACCACTAGTTGTCCTGAATTTTGAAGTGTACAGTTTTTGTTTGTTTGTTTTTGGTAAATGGAGATAATCTGGAGTCTGTCAACTGGTATCTAGTTATCTGTATTCAGAAGTCTTATGTAATTTTCCTGTATTATTTTCTGCTTTATGTTATCCAAATTTCTAGATTTTTAATGTTCTTTTGGGAGAACTATGATCCTTAAGTTATATCTGTGCATCTTGCTTTTAAGATCACTTGAGCCTGCGTAAAATTTCTTTTTTGTTATAATTGGTTTAGCCTTTTTTAAAACATTAAAATTTTTTATTCTGAATTTTTAAAAACACCAAATAAAATGAACATTTCCATATACAAAAAAAAAACCAGAAGGAAAGGGTTGTACTTGAAGCTATAAATCTCTATTATGTAGTTTGATTTTTCTTTTAAAGTATATAGTAGATTCAATCTGTAACTTTCAAAGCTGTCTTACTTGTATGCGATTCCTTTCAGCTTCCTTCTGTTCTCTTCTGTGCATTAATATCTGCCCCAATGATATACTTTTCCTTTCTCTTTGTCTTTGTTTCTGTCTGTCTCTCTGTCTTATCTCTTTTGGCAACCCTATCCACAAAAACCTGAGCCCGGGCTATAAGGCTGTTTTGTTTCATTTACCTAGACAGCTGGATTCCAGTTCCATTTCCTTCAAACGTGGTACAAACATATACATTGGTCTCCTTCCCCTATTCCTCTGTTGGGCCTCCTTTTAAAAGCTTTTGTTGGTCTAAATCAGCATCTGCTGCTTTTTTCCACATGGTTGGGGAAAGAGTGTGGAGGATGTATGGGGAAAGCTTCTACAGTCTGGGACCGGGCTCCAGTCAGAAGTAAGTACATTTTAAGCATCTCTGCTTCTTCCTCACCCAGTTGGGTGGTCATTGTCTGTTGCTTATTTCAAGGTGGGGGAATGATGGAGGTGAGTGCCATCAAGAGGCTGGAGGTGGGTAAGGGAGAATCCTTGATGGATTCTAAGGATAAGCCTGAACCTCCTTGTGTTTCTGCTGCTGTGGGGGTTGACAGAGGAGAGGTGCTGAATGAAAGCTTTAAAGATTAAAGTTCTCTAGTGCTAATTCATAAGAATTTTGCCTTTTTGGTGTTCCTTCTTTTTCTTTTCTGTGCATTCAACTATAATTTCTCTACATCTGGTACCTAGTTGGAGAGTTTAAAGAATCTGTACAAAGCAACTAATCTGCCAACTTTCTGATCATGTGACTGTAGTGAAAGAAGAAACTCATTGATTAGAGAAGCCTCAAGGTTGAGGCAGCAATATAGTGCAGTGGGTACAGCCCTGTATCTGGAGTTAGGAAGATTTGAGTTCAAATCAAGTCTCAGACGCTTAGTAGCTGTGTGCAACCCTGGTTGCTATTCAGTTGTTTCAGTTGTGTCTGGCTCTCCATAATGACCCCATTTAGGATTTTCTTGGAAAAGATACTGGAGTGGTTTGTCATTTCCTTCTCCAGCTCATTTTACAGATGGCAAACCTAAGGCAAACAGGGTTAAATGACTTCCCCAAGGTCACGCAGCTATTAAGCATCTGAGACCAGATTTGAACTCAGAAAAATGAGTCTTCCTAACACTAGGCCTAGCACTCTCTCTACTTCTCCATCTAGCTGTGACCCTGGGAAAGTCTCTGTTTATCTTAGTTTCCTTATCTGCAAAATGAGGTACTTCACAAGGTTGCCGTGAGGATCAAATAAGATAATATTTATTAAATAAAAACCCAACACTCATTGTAGTGCCTGACACATGGTAGCGTGCTCCTTCCTCCTTCTTCCTACCCATTAGAAGTCTTCAGAAAAAGGTGAATAACCACTTTTAAGGTAGGTTATAATTGGCATTCTTTTTAATATGTAGGTTGTCCTAGATGGTAACTGAGGCTCCTTACAATGATGAAACTCTATGATGCTGAATGGGAAGAAGAGAATAGTATGGCTTGTGTTTGGAAAATTATGCATCATTTTTAAAGTTCTCCTTTATGCAAAAGTCCATCTTTTCAACACTAATATTCTCCTGTTGATGCTATGTGGCTTATCATAACTAAAACTAAGAATCTTATTAGATTCAAAATTATAATTGTTTGAAGAGTAACTGAAAAAATAATCAAGGTTGTAAGCAGGTTGCAGCATATTGCTAAATATGATTTATGTGCCTGGAGTTCTCTAAAAGAAGCCATCAAGGGTATATAGAACTGGAAAGGTTAGTAGGCCAGTCATGTATTTTACAGCAAGAGCTCATATCTATGATACACTTTCAGTTCCATGTTGGTGTCCATGAAATATTAAAAAAAGAGGACAATATTCAAAATATTGAAGAGATCTTCTGTGGAGGAGATGTACAAAAATGCATGGAGACAAAAAAGGAAGGCTGAACATTTTGATCTTTACTATTAGAAGGAATATATATTATTATATTATTAATATTATATATATTATTTCCCTCAATTAAATTGTAAGCTTCTTGAAGGCTTGCTTTTATTTATATCCTTAATGCTTATCATAGCACCTGGCACAAATTTAATAAATTAACATTTAATAAATGTTCATTCAGATATTTATCAATGTATCAACGTATGTAGGTATACATATATATACGTATACACGCTATATATATAGATATTTATCAACGTATGTAGGTATACATACATACATATATGTATACACACTATATATATATATATAATTTATATCTTTTGATGATAAGAGTGATACATTGATATGTTAAAGTACAAATATTAAGCTACCTTTAATATTTATATTTCTTTTAGTAACTCCTGATTTAGTAACTCCAGAAAGCGAACTTAAAGAAAAGTAAGAAATACAGCTCTTTTTTGGATCAATGGAACTCCTAAAATCTCACAAGAGAGCATTTTGGTCCTGTATGTTTTAAGAAGCAATGAAATTCATCCCTTTTATGTTTCCCTCCTCCACGTTCTGACAAGACAGAATTGGAAGACTAGTGACATAAATGGATTTTTTAGATGATAAAAGGGAAGAAGAATTTCCTTTGCTTCAGGGGACAAAATAAATGAAAACATAAAACTCTGACTTAGCCTAATCAAAGCTTTGGTCAGGGAGCACAGAAGAAGCATAGAGTAATCTTTCCTTTTCTGAATCAATCGTTTCCCTAATTACCTAGAAAACAAAAGCATACTGGAGGAGGTGGCTGAACATCTGTCATTTCCATCCAAAGCAGTTCTCCAGAATGTTTTTGTGTTTAATTAAGGCCTTGTCTTCATCTTTCTCTGAGTGTTATTCTTTGGACTAAAAGATACACAGAACTGGGACTGGCATAGGAAGATTCATATGCAAGAATACATAGCATATAAGCTGTCTGGCTGTGGCACCTATATAATAAACAGAATGATTGAGACAGTTGGAAATCTATGTCCTCTGGCAAAACAAGGAGAGAAGGATGGTATTTCAGAAAGATGACAAGCATACCCAATTTGGGAAATCTGATACATGAAGCTCAACATTTTCCCAAAGAAATCCGTTGGGTGTTTTCTTACTCACTTTGCAAAAAGAGCCTCCATTTCATGAAAATAGTTGTCATAAACACCCTTTCAACACCAAGCTCTCATAAGATAACTTGGTTTGCTCTCACTTCTCCAGGATGCTATCCATCTTTGCACAAAAGTGAGGCACACCTGTATTGGACTGGGAGAGAGACTTGCAGTGATTTTCTGAACAATGTCTTGCAAAATTTAATCAAGTTCCACCCCTTCCCCAGGCCCACCATGAGTCATTTTCTTTAGTTTCAAAATGGGGATGGTAATGTTGTTAACAGATGCTCATTAGGCAAATGGACCCACAAACTCTTTTCATGGACTAGGGTACAATTCCACTCGCCACCATTATGCTTTTTATTTTATTTTTTTTCTTCTTGCTTCTCCCTGTTCCATTTCTTACTGCCTCATTCTTCTCTTCTTCCCACTTCTCTTTTGATTTTTCTTCCCCTTTTCTTTTTTCTCCTTATTTTCCTTTCTTTCCCTCCCATACCTTGAGCCTGCCAGGGGCATGCTTTTCTAGCACTGCCTTGCTTTGGGCTAAAGCAGTTGTTGGCTTTTGCCTGGCCACATATTTCTTAGAAACTGCCAGAATGCTCAACACAATAGGGACATCATAAAGGTAGCTGGAGGGCAGAACTATGAAGCATGCAGTCTGTCCTTATTTTGTCTGTCCAATATTCATTCACTGCAGGAAGACTGTCATAGCTCTGTTAAGTTTCCAGGGAGGTTATTCCAAAAGTTAATTCAAAATTCTTTAAAAAAAAAAACCCTCTCAAGTACTATTTATTTATTTATTTATTGATTTTCTTTTAAGCTTAGTTTAAGCATCATCTACATGATGTCTTTTCTGATCTTACTCCCGTCCATCCACCTTCCCTAATGATTGTATTTATTTAGGACAACATGGCATAGTGCTAGCCTTGTAGTTAGAAAGACCCGTGTTCAATACTAGCAGGATGACCCTGGTCAAATCACTTTTAACCTTTCAGTGCTCCAGGTAGCTGTTTAGCAAGCTAGATAAAGCATTCATTATATGCTTTCAATGTGCCAGGCACTGTGCTAAGATTTTAAATAATAGAGCAAGTGTTGATCTGTACTGGTGGGTGGAATGTCCTCATGGGGAGTTTCCTACATTGTAGAAATTGTAGATCTCATTCTATATGCATATTTTCTTCTGTTCAATATTCATTCACTATATGAGAGCTTTCTTATAGCTCTATGTATTTTCAGAAAGTATATTGCAAAAGTACATCCTCTAAGACTCCCCAATAAGTGTATGTATATATGTACATATGTGTGTGTGCTTATGTATATATGTATGCATGGCATATATATCCATGCATATGTACTTAATACAGCATATATGAAATATATTTTATTTCAAAGAAATATGTAATATATACACATAACATATATGTATGCATGTGCACATATACATTATGTATATATATGTCTATCATTCACACAGCTATAATTCTATGTCCCTTGGTAAAACAAGATGGTATGTGTGTATGTGTGTGTGTATATGTGTGTGTTATAGAATGTGTTCATATACACACACTTTCTTGCTTTATGTGTATATGTGTGTGTGTACACACTCACATAAATATACATACACACCATCTTGTTTTACCAGAGGACATAGATTTTCAATTGTGTGAATGATGGCTATGTTATATACATATATGTGTATATATACATATATAATGTATTTAGTTAGAATAAAATTTATTTCACGTATGCTATACTAAACACATGTAATATGTGTGGGACAGAAGAAAAATATATTTTGCATTTCTTATCTATGTACATGTTGAGTGAATGTAAGCTCCTTGAAGGCAGGATATGCTTCATTTTTTTTGTTGTTGTTGTTTATATCATCAATGCCTAGAAGAGTATATAGTACATAGTAAGAACTTAATAAATATTTGTTGATTGATTGAATAAACAATCGTTAAGTACCTACTGTATGAAGCATGCTGTGCTAGGTGATGGGGGAGATACAAAGTTTAGATAAGACAAATTCCCTTAATTAATAAAAGTGCAGTGCCTGGAACATAGCAAGTGCTATGTAAATGCTTATTTCTTCCTCCCCTCATGAAGTCTAATAGGGAGATCAGAGCCAAATACAGAGCTATAATACATAAACATGACAAGTACATGAGGTTGGCTTTAAAGCAAAGTATAATAATATGATATTCTCCTTGAACAAACCAAAGACACAAACAACCAGGAAGAAAGTATATTTAAAAGAGTCACTTCTGGATGCTTCCAGTCATCTGTATCTACAAGGGAACTAATACTTTTGTATCAAGTATTTTGTATCAAAGAATCATTTGAAGAAATATTCAAAAATAGGGAAAGTTTATTAGGAATAGGAAAATGCAAAGTCCTATTTAACTGGATCCTATAATACTAATACTTCAACAGAAGAAATTCTTATCCATAATTAGCAGGCATAGTCAGTGTCTGGGCTCACTCTCCCAATCTCCAGTTGGACAGGCAATTTGGCTCCCCAGAGCATGGTTGGCTACTACTGCCCTAACATTTATTAAGGTAACCCTGAGGGATTGGAGGAGGTCCTTTCTAATACTATTTCTCCTGGGCCCCAATCTGGTGTGTTCCTTTTCAATATTATTTGACCAATTAACATCTTCCCATCATTAATTAAGCAATTAACTTTAATACACATTTTTCAAAAGGCTGTTCACAGAAAGTACTACAAGGATAGAACATTCTCGTTGAACTAAGATGTATGCTCCCTTTACACATCTGCTCAGTCCTTAGGGAGAATAGGTTAAAGTTTAAAATGATTGCTGAAATCACTTCTACCAAATTCACTTCTGGGTGTGACATTGTTGTTGGATTAGTGACTCCTTTGCTTGAATTACACAGTTACTCTGTGGGGTTGATTCACTTTGCAACAGGGTCATGTAAGTAGTTCTTTGGGCTGACTTTACCAGGCTTAGCTACTGTGGCTATTTGCTCCAATTGCTGAGAAGCCCTTTGATATCTCTTCTGATCTTTTGAGGCTCACAAGATTATAACACAGAAATGAAAATGCCATGTGTTCACGAACACATGGGTGCTAGATGGAGAGATAAAATAGTCACCACTATCTATCCCCCCAGTCCAGAGCATTGCTTCTTCTTTGCTTGAAAGCCAGGAAAGAGAGAGTTTGTCTGTTTGAGCTTAGCCAGTTAAAAGACCCTGGTTAGCGCAAAGTAACCTGATAGGAAACAGAGAATACCTGTGCATGCTCTGAGTGGGGGTGGGGTCACGGACTCCCTCCACCACCTATTTTTGGAAACATGACCACTATGCCTTCATATGAATTGGAAGTAGTCAAAGTATATCCCACATGTTGTAAGCCCTGGGCCCTCTTTGGCCTGTCTCCCCATTACAACAAGATAATAAGTAGTAGAGACCTAATTTGAACCTAGATCTTCAGACTCCAGATTCATAACTCTGCCCAATATCCTTAGGTGATGCATAGAAAAAAATGTATTAAAGACTGAATGCTCATAATTTATAATCAAAAGATAAACTATTTGTTTTTAATAACCCAATAGCATTGAAAGTGAGAATAAAAATTAATGGGAACTATTATCTAATCACTCACTGTAGTTTTTTTCTATTTTAAACTGATTTGTCATAAAATTTCATCTGTCAGCCAGCATCATTCAGTCTCTGACTTCCTGTCATGAACTCTCCTTGTCACCTCCTGACAGGACTCTGACAGCTTCCAGAGTGTCAGTTATGCCCTGAACACTGATTTCTTTTCAACTTAGTTAAGGTTACATTAACTTAATGAGGGTAGAAATATTCTCTTTCTGTTAAAATCAGCCTCTAGCCAAGAGTTGTCTACACTTTCTGATAATACTGTGATTTTTTCTTCCAGATCTTTCCAATCTATTGTTTCTCTAGGTACCCAAGTCAGAAAGTCCCTTTCTTTGACATAAAATGTAACCTTATTCTAGAGGGCTAGAACATATAAAGGGTCCTTTATCTGTTTATGCTGTATAGTTTACCGATGTCAAGTATAATCTCATTCACAATACACTTAGTTTTCAAATGTAACAAAATTCACTTTTAATCAACTGCTTCATCTTATAAACTAATAGTCTTATGGTATATGAGAGCTGGAAAGACCTCAGAGTTGATCTGATCCAACCCTGTCATTTGACAGATAGGGAAACTGAGACCCAGGGGTGACCCTCTCTAGGCCACACACATGACTAGTTAATGGCAGAGCTAGGAGAAGCACAGTGGTGGATTTGGAGTCAAATCTAGGCATTAGATGGTATAGGTTGCAGTCTGGAATCTGTTAGTCACTCATTTTCCTCTCCAGAATTCAGTAGAATTTAGGGGTGAAAGGAACCACAGGTGCCACCACAGTGCCTAGAAGTATATACTGTGGTGACATCTGAGATCTCTTCTACCTCTGAAATTCTATAAAATAGAGTTCCAGAGAGGGAGTCTGATAGAGTCAAAATGGTTTGTTTAGTGATTGAGTGATTAATTGTTTGATCTAGTCCAGGAGTGGGGAATCTGTGGCCTCGAGGCCATATGTGGGCCTCTAGGTACTCAAGTGTGGTCCTTTGATGGAATCTAATGTTCTGTGAAGTTTAGATTCAGTCGAAGGGCCACACCTGAGGACCTAGAGGGCCACATATGGCCTCAAGGCTGCAGGTGACCCACTCCTAATTTTGCCTATTCATAACTGAACAGGAATCCCCTCTATGACATCCCCAACAAGTGGCCTGCATGAAGCTCTCCAAACATGGGGAACTTACATTCTCTTGATGTAGCCCAACCTATTTCTGAGCAGCTCTAAGTGTTAGGAAGCTTCTCCTCAACATTGGGCCTAAATCTCCACTTCTGCAACATCCATCTATTGCTCGTAGTTCTTCCCTCTGGTCAGAGGCCCCTGGTGACACAGTGGATAGCACAGTGGGCCTAAAGCCAGGAAGACCTAAAGCTCAAATCAGATGCTTACTAGCTGTGTGATCCTGGCCAAGTCACTTAACCTCTGTTTGCCTCAGGTTTGCCAGTTGTAAAATGGAGATGATAATAATACCTTCCTCCCGGGGGTGTTGTGAGGATCAAATGAGATAACATTTGTAAAACATTTAGCACAGAGCCTAGCACGTAGTAGGTGCTTAATAAGTATTTCTTTCCTTCCTTCCTTCCTTCCTTCCTTCCTTCCTTCCTTCCTTCCTTCCTCTGAAGGCCAAGCTAAAAAAGTCTAATCTCTTTTCTACATGATAGCCTTCCAAATACTTGAAGACATATAGTAGGTACCTCCTCTATTTTCTGTTCTCCAGGCTAAAAGCCTTCAGTTCCCTTTATTTACTTGTTTTATATCTTCATTTCTGGTCTGGCACCCTAGTCCAAATCTCTCATTGTTCTGAGTTTCCTCCGTCAGCAATGACCAGTAACTCACAGACATTGTAGAGGTAGTGATCACAATACACAGTGGTAGTCAGCACGTGAAAAGAGGAACGTTGCTATTTATAATGTAATTCAAAATTCTTTCAGCTTGAACTGACAAATGGGGGCATGGAGTGGGAACCTTCCCAAGAACAAGCATTTGCTCTATCCTAGAACACTTTGAATCATTCTTCTCCCCCTCTTCACCATTCCCAAGTCCCCTGCTCTGCATTTTCACCTCTTGGTGTGGTTCAGAAACTATAATCATAGATGTGTAGAGATGAACTCCTAGAGAGATGGGCTCTTCAAAACAGTACAATCCAGTAGTGTGGCTTAAGTCGAGGGTACATTTCTTCATAGGGTATTAAAGCTGAAAAGGCCCTTAGATATCATTTAGTCCAACTTGTTTAATTTTACAAATAAAGAAACTGAGGTTCAGAGAGGCAGACTTGCCCAAGGTTAACCAGCTTGTCCAATGTTCCTCCCAAGGAATTCTTAGATCATAGGACTTAAGAAATCCTACAAGCTAACTTATCTGGCAGATGAAGAAACTGTGGCTCACATAGTTTGAGTAACTTGCATGAGGTCACACAGAAAGCAAGTAGCAGTCCTGAGCACCATTCTCTGCTCCTTTGATGCTCAGGCTGTTTCCAGTACATAGAAGGCCATCTCCTTCTTTCTGCCTATTAAATTACTACCCATCCATTAAAACCAACTTATATGTCCCCTTCCCTAAACATCCTTTCCTTAGTCCTAAAATAATTTAATATTCTCTCTCTCTCTCTCTCTCTCTCTCTCTCTCTCTCTCTCTCTCTCTCTCTCTCTCTCTCTCCCTCCCTCCCCCCCCCACACACATGCGCTTTCTTCACAAAAATCCTGTGAAGTATATAGTATATTATCAACTACATTTTACACACGGACAAACTGAGCCCCAGAGAAGTTAAGTGACTTGTCTATGATCATATGGTTGGTAATTTCTGGATTTGGAGTTTGAACTCAGGTCTCCTGGCATCGGGTTCAGTGTTCTTTCTATTACATGTGTCTTTATATGTCTTTTCTCTCCCCTCTCTAATCTCATCTATAATCCTGCTTATTACTCTGCCTCAACCAATGCATGTTGATACATACTCCACAATTTATAGTGCTAGTGAATGGCTAGGGGATTTGAGATTGTGACCCAGGCCATCCTAAGTCTGAGGCTGGCTCTTTAGCCATATACTGTGCACTCTCTCAGCCCTCTCTTGAGCACTAAATTTTTAATTTGACACAACAAACATTTATAAAGTTCCTCTTTAAAGAAGGCACAGTTCTAAGAGTTGTGGGTTACAAAGACAAAAGCAAGATAGTCCCTGTGTTCAATGAGCTCACATGCTGCTGAAGATAACAGGGTAAAGTAAAAGTATTTCTTTGTTTTGTTTTAAGCTTTAGGGAAATTTGAGAATGTAGGCATCATGTAGAACACTGCGTTTTAGTTTTGTGTGTATGATATGAATGAATGAAAAAGCATTTATTAAATGCTTACTAAGTGAAAAACAATGCTAAGTACTAGGGATGCAGAGGAAGGAGGGTAGGGCTAGTGAAAAGTAATGAGCTGGGTGACTGAGAGCATGGTAGTACCCTTAACAGTAATTGGCAAGTTCTAAAGAAGAGAAGGTTTTGGAAGAAAGATGGAGTTCTGTTTTGGATCTGTTGAATTTGAGGAGCTTAGAGGAATCTAATTCTAGATAACCAAAAGACAGTGGTGCATGACTGAAGCTCAGGAGAGAGACTGGGGCTGGATATATATAAATCTGCGATTATCATCTGCATAAATATGCTAGCTGAACCAAAGGGAACTGATAGGATTGCCAAATAAGAGGGTTCAAAATGAAAAGAGAAGATGGCCCACTGACATGGAAGAAGAACTAGCAAAGAAGACTGAGGAGTGGTCAGACAGATAAGAGGAAAACCAGGAGAGAGCAGTGACACAGAAACCTGGAGAGGAGTTGGTGGAGTTGTGAACTGATCCAACATTCTGTTTGTTTGCTTGTTTGTTTGTTTGTTTTTTGGTTAGGCAATGGGGTTAAGTGACTTGCCCAGGGTCACACAGCTAGTAAGTGTTATGTGTCTGAGGCCGGATTTGAACTCAGCTGCTCCTGAATTCAGGGCCGGTGCTCTATCCACTGCACCACCTAGCTGCCCCCTGATCCAACATTTTGGACAGCAATTTGGAACTATGATCAAAGGGCTATAAAACTGCATACCCTTTCATCTAGCAATATCATTACTAGCACTGTATCCCAAAGAGATCACAAAAAAGGGAAAAGACCTACATATATAAAAATATTTATAGTAACTCTTTTTATGATGGCAAAAAATTGGAAATTGAGGGGATGCCCATCAATTGAGGAATACCTGAACAAGTTGTGGTATATGAATGAAATGGAATACTATTGTGCTATAAAAATGATGAGCAGGTGGATTTCAGAAAAAAACCTAGAAAGACTTGCATGAACTGATGCAAAGTGAAGTGAGCAGGATCAAAAGAACACTGTACACAGTAACAACAATATTGTGTGATAATCAACTCTGAATGACTTAGCTTTTCTCAGCACTAGAATGATCCAAGACAATTCCAAACAACTCATGATGGAAAATGCTATCTACATTCTGAGAAAGAACTGATAGAGTCTGAATGCATATCAAAGTATACTGTTTTCACTTTATTTTTTGTGTGTTTTATTTTTTGATGGTTTCTTCTTTCACAACATGACTAATATAGAAATATGTTGTACACAATTGCACATATATAACCTATATAAAATTGCTTACCATTTTAAGGAACGAGAGGGAAGGGATGGAGGGAGAAAATTTGGAACTCAAAAATTTTTTTAGATGAATATTAAAAATTGTCTTTACATATAATTGGAAAAAATAAGACAAACAGAAAAACCTAAATACCTAGAGAGGAGAGAGTATCCAGGGGAAGAAGGTGGTCAATATTGTTACACTCTTCACTAATAGTTCACTACTTATTACTAAAGAAAATAAAAACTCACTCTAATAAAAGTCACCTGGAACCCAAACTGGTCATTGTGCTAGAACTAAACTGTTTTATTTCTGTCTTCACTGAAGTCATTGGGTATATTTTTTCTCTATCTATCTATCTATCTATCTATCTATCTATCTATCTATCTGTCTGTCTGTCTGTCTGTCTGTCTGTCTGTCTGTCTATCTATCTATCTATCTATCTATCTATCTATCTATCTATCCACATACATATATGCACAAATATATATACATACATATATATATATATATATATATAATTTTATCTCTAAATTAGTCACATTTATTATATCTTACGGTACAAAAATATCCCACTGTAATCATATACTATTTTTTCCCAGCAATTTCCAAACTCAATCAATCAATCAACAAGTATTTATTGATAGCTTACTTGTGCCAGGCAAAGTTCTAGGTTTCAGAGTTTACTGAAATAAAAGTGAAAGACAGTCCCTGTCCTTGAGGTATTGTATGAACCAATCCTTGCTGAAAATGAGGAATCATAGGAAGTGAAGGTGATGAAAGAGTACATTCTATGTGCATGGGTGTGTGGGTGGGGGCAATGAAAAGGCACAAAAATAGGAGATTAAATGTTGTTTCTGAGGAACACTGAGAAGAACATAGTGTGTATGAAAGGCAGGAATATGTAAGAAGACAAGAAAAATAGGATGGAATTTTAAGTTTTTCCTACTACATATACAATTGATATGAATATTTTGGCACATTTAGGGTCTTTCTTTCTACCAGTAGCTTCTGTGGGGTATAAAACCAGAAGTAGGATCACTGGAGCAAAGAGTATGAACATATTAATAACTTTTCTTGAATAAATGGATATTGTTTTACAGAATGGTTAGACCAGTTCAGTTTCACCAATTATATCAGTATGTCTGTCTTCCCATAACTCCTTCAACACTGATTATTTTCATTTTCTACCATCTTTGTCAATTTGTAACCAGATTCCTTAGTGCTATTTTAATGTACATCTCTATTACTTTTAGTGATTTGGAATATTCTTATATAATTGGTGATAATTTTCAATTCTTTCTTTCTTTCTTTCTTTCTTTCTTTCTTTCTTTCTTTCTTTCTTTCTTTCTTTCTTTCTTTCTTTCTCTCTCTCTCTCTCTCTCTCTCTCTCTCTCTCTCTCTCTCTCTCTTTCTTTCTTTCTTTTTTTTCTTTTTTTTGATTAGGCAATGGGGTTAAGTGATTTGCCCAGGGTCACACAGCTAGTAAGTGTTATGTGTCTGAGTCTGGATTTGAACTCAGGTACTCCTGAATCCAGGGCTGGTACTCTATGCACAGTGCCACCTAACTGCCCTGATAATTTTCATTTCTTCCTTTGAAATTCTTGCATTCTCTTCTATTTTTTAATAATGTAATACTGAGATCATTTATCTCAAACTCAGTTTCTCCATCTATAAAACTGGATAACAATTATCCCACAAGGTTGTTGTGAGGATTAAATGATATACTCTATCTACCCTTCTATCTTTGGTATAAGATAGAGTTTAATTTTTTTTTTTTTGCCAAGCTTATTTCTACATTTCCTAATAGTTCTTATGACATATCTCTTCTTTAGTATTATATGTTCTAAGGATAACTGAACACTGGACTGCTATACTCATTAGCTTCTAGGTATTGCTTATATCATCTGGTTTACTAAATTGCTTTTCCATTTTTGGCTGACATATTTTTTGATAATTATTACTTTACATTTAATTTGAGATCAGGTAATGGTAGGCCTTTTTCATTATGTTTTTGGGCCATTTCTCCTTGAAATTGTTGACATTTGGTTCATCCATATCCATATAAATTCTGTTATTTTGTATAGTTACTTTAAGTATCTCCTTGGTAGTCTGAAGAGCCTAGTGTTAAATCAGTAAATTAAATTAGGCAATATTATCACTTTTTATTACTTTGACAGCCCAGATATGAACACCGAATAATTGCCCAATTATTTGTCTACCTTTATTTCTGTAAGAAATGTTTTAAGTTGTATTCAAATAAATCCTCGGTGCATTTCTATTGGTATTTTTTTTTGGGGCGGGGAGTGGATTTCAAATCTGTGATTCTATCAATGTGAGGAATTCCTGGTGCAAAAATTTCTTCCATGAGTGCAGATGAGCAGTCAGTCAATAAACGTTTATTAAGTGCCTACTATGTGCCAGGCACTGTGCTAAGTTCTGGGGATATTCATATGAAAAAGAAAGACAGTCTTTGCCCTCGAGGAGCTTACATTTTAATAAGGGAAGACAACACATTAGAGGAAGCTGAAAGAGGGGGAGGAAGATACTTGACACTAGCTGTATGACGAAAAAAAAATCAAAAGTAGTACAGCCAGCGGGAAATGAGCTGGCTATTCTGGGCCTACCTTAAATGTAGCTCCAATCTCCAATCAGAAGGGCAGAGGATAGTGATGAAGTGTGAGTTCCAAGGCTGATTCATATTTGCAAGATAATGAGGTTTTTCTCTGATGAGGTTCTAGGTTCCTGGGGCATGGCAGAAAAGTCGGAGAAGTCCCAAAGTAGTCCAACCAGTTGGGAAATAAGACTGACATCTGTTCTGTAGCTTAGGTCACTGAATGAGAGGGTAAGTGACTTGACCATTGCCACACAACTATTGTGTGTTACAGGCAGGGCTTGCACAGAGGTCTTCCTGACTTTAATGCAGCTCTCCATCCACTATGCCACACTTACTTCTCCTTATTAATTCCCAGATACTATATGCATTTTTAGCTATTCTAAATATGATTTCTCTATCATTTCCTACTATGTTTTGTTGGTAATATACACAAATATCAGTGCCTATATTTAATTATTTTCCATTTTTCTCCTTTACTAATGCTATTAATCATTTTGATTAGTTTCTTTGTTGATTCTTTAGATATTTCTAATAAATCACCATAAGATTATCAGTAGGAATATTTTGCTTCCTTTTTGCTTGTGTTTGTGCTATCAGTTTTTTTTCCCCTTTTCTCATTGCTACAGCTAATAATTCTTTTTACTAATAGGGAATATTCTTGCTTTACCACTGAATTTATTGGAGAAGCTTTAATGATTTCTCCATTACAAATAGTACTATGTCTTGTTTTAAGATATGTATTTCCATTCCGGTAGAGCATGATCCTTCCATGCCTATCTATGATTTTTATTTAGAATTCAAATATATATATATGTATATATATATATGTGTGTGTGTGTGTGTGTGTGCGTGTGTGTGTGTGCGTGTATATGTGTGAGAGATTTTTTTTGTCAAAGTTTTTTTCCCCTGAATCAATTGATATAAGCATGTGGTTTTTGGTGGTTTTCCTGCTTATGTGATTAACTGTGCTAATTGTTTTTCTAATGTCGGACAATCTTTGTATCTCTGCTATAATTCCATCTTGCTCATAGTGAGTAATATATATGTGTGTATGTATGTGTGTATGTATGCATATACATACACACATACATACACACATATATACATAGATATAAAAGCATATACATACATACATACATACATACATACACACATACATACGCACATGTACTGTTACGGTCTCTTTGCTAAAATTTTATCTACAACATTTGCTGCATTCATATTCACTTGTCATCAAATGTTCTTTGAGACCTTTCATTCATTTCTCTGACTCTGCCACATTCTACTTGTAGCATTTCCTCTCATACAGGACAATGTGTTACAGTTGAAGTTGCTGAGTATTGAGGTCTCATTTGCTTAACTTCACTGCTTCAGAGATCTGTAATTTCATTAAAATTGGTAAAAGAAACAAGTAACCGTGCAAGTAGCATTTTGATATGTGCTTCTCCAAACTTAGGTAAGTTATTTCTCAGAAGACAGTCATAAAATCCCTCATCAAAAACTTAGTCTTTTTAGCTTGACAAGATTTCCAGAGTGTGTGAGCTATTGGAATAGCCTTTAAGGATCTAGAGTCGCTTCCACCCCTTAACTAGACATTGGTTTATTTATTTATTTATTAATTTATTGATTGATTGATTGATTGATTGATTGATTCATTCGTTCATTCATTCATTCATTCATTTATTTATTCATTTGTTTATTTATTTGGCATCTTTTTTAGTGAAGGTTTTTTTGCTTCAGTCAAAATATTGTTTCATTATCTGAAGCAATAACAATGCTTTGTGAACTTGTAGCTTAAGAAAAAGTTATATAAAATGTGTTTTCATGTCTTTTATTTTTTCTGCACTGCAGGTATGGAATGGAGAATCCATTTAGTAAGGAATTTGTTTAGATTTTAACTCACGTCTCCCTGACTCCAGGTCAGTTCTTTTGTCAAAAAAGAATTTTAGCCCATGCAGTTAGGGTGTAACTTACAGCATTTCTCTTTTTTTTTTCTCTCTCTTGCATAGCACCTCCTCTAGTCTTATTTTCCTCAATTCCTACTCATTTTTGTGGACAGGAACCCAGAAGGTGGATGACTACTTCTCTGCTTAGGGTACTAGGGATAACACTGAGGAACTGAGGCTCCTAATGCTATTGCTCATGAACCTTCATTGGGTATGCTCCTTTATCAGTTAGCCAGCCAGAGTTAATTAGCTTACAGAAAGGAATATTTACTGAGGAGGTATAACAAAGATAACTCTTATAGAATTATCTGTCAAAACCTGGGACACAGAACATATATGTAGACTAAATGAAAAATTAAGAGTTTTCTCTCAGCTTTTAAGATATTATACTGTGCTATCAGAGCTGTAATGCTGAATAGCTTTCTGTTAGCAGAATCAATAATCCCACTCTCCAGTTTAGATAAAGTGATGATATACAGAATGAAGAGGTCACAGGGACCTGTGGATGTGTGAATGGGAAAGGAGGGGGTTATGCATTTTATTTTTTAAATTTAGAATCATTAAGGCAAAGGAAAACTTCAGGGTTTTTTTTTTTGCTATAAAAGCTATCAAAAATAGCTTAGATTTCATGATATTATTTCCCATAATGTTTATGATTTTAAAACATTTTTTCCTATCTGCTGAATGGTTTTATTCACAGAGTTAGTTATAATCCTTAATAAAAATCTTTGCTAAGGAGACATTGTGTGCTACTGTGTACTATACAATGTCTGTTTTTAAGTCACTATTTAATATATGATTTTGTTATTACTCATCTTGTATTTCCTTATGACTATCTATTTCATTAATAATAGAAAAATCTCTAGTCTTAATGGACTTATTTTTACCCAGCTTATTTTGGTTAGCATCCCCAGAGATGTCTCTTTTGGCATGTATGTTGAGATTTCAATAGTGATGCTCTCTAGAAGTTAAGAAGGAGCACTCTTCTTAGATTGGGCTGAAAAGTTGCCCATATTTTTATTATAGTGTCATAGACTAAAGAATAGGTACTTTCAAGACAATCCTTCTTAGTTGTATTTAACTTTTGCCCTCTGGTACTCTAAAAAAATCCTTCCTAGCCACATACTTATAAAACCTTGATACAAAATGAATTTTTACTGGTACTTTTTTTTTTTTGGTGAGGCAGTTGGGGTTGAATGACTTGCTCAGGGTCACACAGCTAATAAGCGTCAAGCATCTGAGATATATTTGAACTCAGGTCCTCCTGACTCCAGGGTTGGTGCTCTATTCATTGCATCTAACTGTCCCTGTCTCCATTGGTACTTATGGCAGTTTGGTGAAATTATAACCTCATCAATATGGAAAATCCTTATTCTTTTTCTGAAGGTTGAGATTCAGCCTGTGTGATTCTAGCTTATATCCTCTCATACATTTTCCACAGAGGATTTATACAATTTGATGCAATTTTTTCCATAGGTCATTTAACATTTCATGGGAACTAGTGCTGCCCTTGGACCGTCCATCTGTTATCCTTCATTCACTGTATGGCTAACTCACTCCCTTTTCTGGAGAATAAAAGAATGAATGAAAAAGTATCTCTAAATACTTACCATGTGCCAAGATGTGAGAATACAAGTAGAAACAATGAGACAGTTTCAATTCTCGAGACATTTCATGATTTAATTGAGGGAGATGACATGTAGAAAAGAGTTCAGCTGCAGGACAGACAGAAAGGTCCAGCAGTGCTAAGAATTTAGCAGTGGAGTGGACAGTGGCAGGGCAAATAGAAAGGTCCAATAGACTTTAGGATGAAGTAGCAGGGCAGAGGATGAGGTGTGGTGCTCTTTCTCACTGGAAGATGTGTTACTTGTGCCTTCTAGTTCATCTAAGTAGTGTGAATAGCCATGTCTTTCTTCCGTGGTTTTGAATCATTGAAGAAAAAGAAGGAAGGGAAAGCTAAATATCACAGTTTTCTGATTATGAGTTTAGCACCTCCATCCATTGGGGAAGGATGATGGAGGGGCCTTTCCTGTCAACCTTGTTTAATTGCCTGCTCAAAGTAATGAACCTAGGGCAAATTGAAAGGCCAGATAAAGGACAGGGATTGGTGAAGGTTGCCCACCCCATGGCCTCAATCTGGCAGGGTTTGGCTGGCTGGTGTGCTAGACATACGAACATAAGTTTGACTGTTGGTACTCTAAATGTAAGATTTTTATTTAGTGACCAGAGAGCTGATATATTATGAGAGGCAATTTAATTGCTCAGCTAGAACTCTGGGAATATGCTAAGACTCTACTTTTTGATATTCATGAGATATGAGGATGACTCTGAGCTCCAGAAAGAGTGTAAGAAGAAGGGTGGGGAGTGGTGTCTTTCCTTATACCAGTCCAAGGCAGGTCTGTGACTGAGACAGGGCTGCCTCCTATTAGTGTCATTTTCTTCTTTTTCTTCTTCTCCTTCTCCTTCTCCTCCTTCTCCTTCTCTTCCTTCTCCTTCTCCTTCTCCTTCTCCTTCTCCTTCTCCTTCTCCTTCTCCTTCTCCTTCTCCTTCTCCTTCTCCTTCTCCTTCTCCTTCTTCTTCTCCTTCTTCTTCTTCTTCTTCTTCTTCTTCTTCTCTTCTTCTTCTTCTTCTTCTTCTTCTTCTTCTTCTTCTTCTTCTTCTTCTTCTTCTTCTTCTTCTCTACAGGACCTTGTGAGTTCTCTACAGACAGCTGACATCTTGCCAGGCACCTGAGTAGGAATAGCTATTGGAACAATGGCAGAGGTAGATGGTTTTAGAGGGAAAGAGACCCCCACCCCACGGAAAGAGAAACTACTAGGAAGAAAGAGCCCTACTTGACATTGGTTCAGTTATTCTTCTTAGGGGAGGTAAAATGTAATTTAGCTAATGAGTATCTGTGTTAAAATTGTCCTAAGGAGACTTGTGGACTAGTTTTTCTACTGATTTTAATCACTCCATAGTTATTTACTGCTTAGTATTGTCCTTCTCTGAGGAAATAAAAAAAATCTGTCCTATACCAAGTTCATATTTGCACTTTGGATACCTGTTTTTACTCCCCATCTCCTCTTGCTGAGGAAGATTTCTTTGACTTGAGTCCCAAATAGAATTATTCCTTAGGAATCTGAGTTGGGAGGTAGAACTGAGGCACTGAGAGCTTAGACCCCTTATTGGGGAGAAAGGCAATCCCAAAGTAATGAACCTAGGGCAAATTGAAAGGCCAGATAAAGGACAGGGATTGGTGAAGGTTGCCCACCCCATGGCCTCAATCTGGCAGGGTTTGGCTGGCTGGTGTGCTAGACATACGAACATAAGTTTGACTGTTGGTACTCTAAATGTAAGAATTTTATTTAGTGACCAGTGAGCTGATATATTACGAGAGGAAATGAACCACATCAATATTGACATTCTCACTATAAATGAAATAAGAAGGTATAAAGAAGTAGCAGCTAAATGGCAGGATGGCTCACAGCTTCTCCTCAGAGATAAGAATAAAGAATTTGATGAAATTGGTGTCCTTGTGTGCCTTAAGGCAACAAGAAACATTACTTTGTGGTTATCTCACCTTGCAGTGCTCAGGAGGAACATAAACAAAAGACCAGTATGAAGATAGTCACTGCTTATGTGTCAATGTCTGCTGCAGGGGATGATGGTGAAGAGAACTGCTAAAAGAGATTTATCAAGATCCTCTGGATGAAACTGACATGCACTAGGTGATTTCAATGCAAAGGATGGTGGAAAAATACATTGAAAAATATGGTTTGGGGATTAAGAAATGAAGCCAAACCTTGTAGACTACCCAGAAGTCTTGTACCTGTGGACCATGAATACTTTCAACTCAATTCAATTCAGTTTAATTCAATAAACATTTATCATGTATTAGCTGTGTGCAAGATATAGTGCTAGATAATGAGAACACAAAGAAAAAACCAAAAAAAGTCCCCACCTTCAAGGAGTTTAAGAAGTACTCAACAACATCCCTGCTTTCTACCCACCCCCACCAAGCATAACATCAACTACTTCTTTGTAGAAAGGAAATGAATGATTCTGGAAGTTGGAGTCATTTCTGAATCAATGGTCTAGGTGCAATCAGCCCATTGACTAGCTAGCACAAGGTCCAACATCAGTATTATATTAGAATAAAGGATAAAGATAAAAATAAAATTATAACAGAGCCAGGCTGACCTATTCAAACTAGCCAATAATTACAAAACATGGATGACATTTGCTATGATTATCACCATTTCTTAGTGAAATGAAATCAGTGTAAAGTAGTTGCCCAATGAGATTGTCTAAAGAACCCAGAATATGCTTCAACTAGCAAAAACTTGGCCTCCTTGCAAAATGGAGAGGCATGGAAACCAAGGACAACATTGTTTTGGAATATAAAGTCATTTGCAAAATATTATAGAAGAACATGACTGAAGAACACGAGCAGTATTAGCCATAAAAGTGAAGGCAGCATCATACAGGGGTGGGGTACCTGTGGCCTCAAGGCCTCATATGGCCTTCTCAGTCCTTGGCTGTTTTACAGAACAAATCCTTTTGTTAAAGGGATTTGTTCTGTGAGGTTTAGATTCAGTCAAAGAGTCACACATGAGGACCTAGAGGACCACATATGGCCTCGAGGCCACAGGTTCCCCACCCCTGGTAGTAGATAAAGTTCTAACCTCAAAGCTAGGAAGAACTGAGTTTAAGTACCACCTCTGATGCATACTGGCTGTGTGATCCTGGACAAATGACTTAATCTCTTCTTACTCTCCCAAGGTGTTATACTCATGGCTGCAAAACTCTTTAGGGAGGTCTAAACCAAATTAAAATGCAATGGGATAATGTTTAACAAAATAAATAAAAATACAATACAACACAGATAACATTAGTTTGAGATTTTCTAATACATAAATATATTATATATGGCCCACAGGAATTCATCGGGATTTTACTTTGACATAATTCTCTAAGACCATAAGTTGCAGAGAAGGTGCCAAAATACATTGGTAGAGGGAGTTTCCTCTACCCATTTCCAAACCTCTCTTTCTGTCTCCCTGTGCCAACATGGATGGGAAAAAATGATTTTTTTCCACTGTGATTGTTTTCATTGATTTCCTGATTGGGACTCAGTCTGTTGTGTTTTCTAGATCTTTGTGGAAGGGTTGTGTTGGAAGGGCTGAACTATGCTTTCTGCAACTCACCATTTTTGGGCATTCCCTATACAAGTGAAATCACATGCCCATTTCCTGTCCGTATTCCTATCAGTCATGAAACAGCAAAAAGCAGTTCGGGGGAAAGTAAGCCTTCAGAAAATTTGACATGAAACATCAGCCAGATAATTCCAAGTGTATTTAGAGATGAAATTAAGAGTGGCTATACAGTATTTCTGTAGCAACCCTATTCCCATCAACAATGATAGTGCAAGCACCACATTTGCCCTCTTAACACCTTAGTACCCAGTGTAAAAGTCAGAAATTAAAATTGAAGCTCAAAAGAAAATGAATAAGAGCTTTAATGGTTTAAAATGATATTAGTGAATACCCATCCATTGGTGGAATATGAGAGTACCTCCTTTACTTTGAGATTGCTCATCTGAGATTCTGATCTGTAGCATAATGAAAGTTAGGTTGGGTTGGTCTGTACAGCATTTGCAGAGCACTTTGTAGAGATTTGGGGTAGGGAAGTGGAGAGATTTCTTCATTTCAAATTGTCTTTTCTGTGAATAACAGGGATCTCTTCTTTAGTAATTTAATGAATTGAGTTACCTACACATAATAGGATTTTCTCAGCTATTCCATGTGGTGAAGAAATCATTCTATTTAAAATAGTTCTATCCTGGAGAGATGTGGCAACATGGATTAGCAGGTAGCTGGATGTCCTCCACAGTCAGGAAGACCTCAAGTTCAGATCCTGCCTCAGATACATACTGGCTGTTTTACCCTAGATAAGTAACTTAACCAGTGCCTCTGTCACCTCTCTAATACTGTTAATAGAGGAGTTGAATATGGTAGATTGGCATTTAAAAAAACTAAGAATTTAATTTCCTGTCTCATTAATAATATGTACTGGTATCAGTAGTGGCATCCTGTTTTGGGTAACAGTTTTCATTAGCATCTGTACAGATAAAGGGGATTTCCCACACTGATGAAATCATAGTTTCCAACAAAAACGTTTTGGATGTGAAAGACCTAATCAAGCAAACTGAGGCATGGTAAATTGGCCCGAGTTCTATGTATCCTATTTCTTAAAGTTTTTACTTCACAAAGAAGAGAATTCTCTTCTAATCTTACCTCATGACTCCATCCCACCCTTCAATAAATCTTTCCTTTTCTACAGTGAAAGCAAACTAAATCCATAACATGTAATTCTTATCTATCTATATAGAAATGCCTAATATAAATAAGCAGAATAAAGAACTGGGCACCATATTTTATAATTTCTTTATTTTGAAACATCTTTGTGTTTACATTTTGAATAATATAAAATGTTAATTTAAATTCTCTTTTTAAAAGTACTAAGCCTTACTTTTTTTTTTTTGGCAATTTTCCTGTTTTTGTTTTTCCAAAATGGCATTTGGTTCTTAAATAAACTTGGCTATGGAAACAGAAGTGTTTTAAGGTATTATAAATAATTAAACTGAATAAGTAGCTTTGCATTTTTTTAAAGGCATAAATTCTCTTTTCCCCAAACATAGAGTACTTTTATTTTAGAGGATCAGTCTGTATATAAATAAGCTAATGGTCATTTAAAAGCTGACAATATAATTTCCTCTTCCTCATTAATATAAGCTTGGCATTAGAAATTGCATCCTGCTCTAGAAAACCATTTTACTGTCATTCCTTCTGCTAACAAATGCACCCTAGTCTACTCATTATCTACATATCTAAATGGTTAATTGCTGATTAAAACAGTTATTATTTGTGTATTTGGAGATGAAGCTTCACTCCTTAAACATATTTTGGTAATGGTGTTGATACTCTTTAAAGTATACTCAAAGAGTATATCTGAAGATGTTGATAACAGAAGATTTTTCTAAAGCTGTTAATTTTTCTTGTGATTTCATTAATTTTGTGGTGTAAATCAACACATTTTTCTCTATTAAACAACATATTTAAACCTTACCATCAAAGAAAACAGTGCTGGAAAAATCAGCTAGATTGTACCAAGTATATAATTGTGAGAACATTGAGGTAATAATAGACAAGTTAGCAGAAGGAGGCCAAGTTTCTAAAGTTATGGGGAAAAAATTCAGACTTCATTAGTATTGATAAAAGAGGGTCAAAAGAACATCTATAACTACAGATCTATATGCCTCTTCTCTCTTCTATTCTGACAAGAGTCATCTATACACCAAGAAGGTGTTTTATGATGAGGACATTAGTAAGGAACAAGCAAGCTTTTATAAATGATATTCAGCAATGGGCCAAATCTTTTGCACTTTGAAACTGATCGAAATGTGCAGAGAACATAAAATGCCATTGCCCTACTTGGTTGTTGATTATGAAAAAAAGTTTTAGTAGAACAGAATGCCACCATACAAGCCTTTTATAGCAAGGTGCCTACCAGCTGTGCATCAAGATCATTCAGGATTAGTTAGACAATATAACAGCAGAAACAACACTGTTCAATGACCCTCTGATCATAAGCATCAGGAGAGGCATAAAACATGCAGAAGTATGTAATTTACCAGTGTAAGGGAGACAATTCAAAGTACAATGCAGGTAAGGGGAGGTATCCCTTGTGGGTGGAGAGGTCCTCCAGATGCCCATTTTTTTGGTATGACATCCTGTCCATGCTTGACCTATCCATCCACACAGGAAAGATCAAGTGGATAAGGAATGTTTATGGCCTAGATTTTAACTTTTGCCTGGAAAATTATAAGGCTAGTCCAACTATTTATATCTGGGATTAATTGTTCATATAGGCAATGCACTATGATCATGGATAAAAGGTAGGAGGAGAGTAGGCTGGTTTGCTTTTAGAAAATTACAAAGCACTTTTACTGACCTTATATTTCACATGAAACAAAGATCTGTCTTCTCAATGCTAACATTTTACCAATTTTGCTATATGGGAGCATAATGTGGAATACCACGGGCTCTGAAGAATTAAACAAGAGTATTATATAGAGGTCAGTGAACAAGAATCAGGAGGTTGTGAGCATGCTGTAACTTAATGTAAATCAGCATTGGTGGTCATTTTGTGTGTGTGTGTGTGTATGTGTGTGTGTGTGTGTGTGTGTGTGTGTGTGATTGCTAAGCAAGTGGTATGTCTTCATTTTCTTCCCATATCATTCCCCTTCCCATCCCCAATGTTTCTCCAGATTTTCTCATACTTTACTTCCTCCAGAAATGTCTTATTCAAATATGTGTAACAGAATCTGACCTAGGTGTACTAAGCAGTAGTTTTCTAGAACAACAATCTCTTAGGGGAATTAAATTCTGAAATCAAAGCTTGCTGTAATCAATAAATATCTTGCTCAGTTCAGTCATTTCAGTTGCATCCAATTCTTCATGATTCCATTTGGGATTTTCTTGGGAAAGATATTGATGTGTTTTGTCATTTCCTTCTCCAGCTCATTTTATAGATGAAGAACTGAGGTAAACAACATTAAGTGACTTGTCCCGAGTCACAAGGCCACAGTGTCTGAGGCCAGATTTGAACTCATGAAGATGAGTATTCATGATTCTAAGCCTAGTGCTCTAACCACTGTACCATCTAGCTGCCCAAAATAAATATCTAAGTACCTACTAACTGCAAAGCACTGTGCTAGACTTGGGAAAAGTCCAAGGAAAACTGGGAATATGTGCCCTCAAGGAAATAATAGTCTACTGAGGAAATATTTTGCAATCACATAGTGGAAAACATTGGATTTGATTTTACAAGACCTACGTACTTTTAGTAATTTAATATTAACTTAATCATTACCTTTATCTTTCTTTGCCTGAGCTTTTTTCATCTGTAAAACGAAATCCATTATTTCTTAAAAGACAGAAAATGAGGGCTTGGACTAAATGATTTCTGAACATCTTTCTATTATGAACCTATGACCTTTATATGCATATATTATAATCTAGGAGGTCCCAAAGGATACTGGGCTCACATAAAGGTCAATACTTGAATCCCAAACTAAGGTGATCTTAGCTCATGCTGAAACCATTCCATTCTTAGTATTGCCAATCATTGACCTATACTCAGAAGAGGAAACGGGAAGGCAAAAGAAATCATCCAGGAACTCTAGGTCTGGCCTCAAGATTTCCAGGCTCCCACACTAGGACTATGCTGATAAATGTTTCCCAACTGGCTCTCCGGGAGGTTAAAAAAAAGTACTCATAACACACTTTTAAGTTTAATCAGCATTATTAACATTTTCTCCATCACTTTCTTAAGTCTAGACAATCAACAAAACAACAAATCAAACCCTATAATTTAGTCATGAGTAGCTGGCTCCAGCACAATCCTGTGGCCACAACCATATACTTGTCCCTCAAGCTGATGTTGCTTTTGGGGAGGGATAGAGAGACAAATCCTTCCTCAGACCTCCAAGTCCAAGGTGTGGGGGAGGGAAGCACTAGAAAAGAATTCCTAAAAAAATAGAAGGGTAAGAACTATTCTCCTTGATTTTTTTTTTTTGCTGAGGCAATCAGGGTTAAATGACTTGCCCAGAGTCACACAGCCAGTAAGTGTCAAGTGTCTGAGGTTGAATTTGAACTCAGATCCTCCTGACTCCAAGGCCAGAGCTCTATCTCAGTGCGCCACCTAGCTGCCCCTCCTTGATTCTTTTTATAGACCACAGAAGAGGCACTTCCTCCTGATGAGAATCTGTCTTCCTGATTTTCAGTTGCCAATCGTCTTCAGCATGGCCATAGTCACTGGTTATTAATTAGGAGCTCCCTATGTCGTCTCAGTAAGGCACATGTCACTTAATGATGAGCCAGAGCAATGGTGTCAAACTCAAATAGAATTGGGGCCACTAAACCACACATAAGGATCGCTGAGAGCTACACATTGACTTAGAAAGCCACATATTAACAGTATATGCCTTCTATTGTATTTTTTATTTATTTAGTTAAATGTTTCTGAATTATACTTTCATGTGGTTTGGGCAGGACATACTCAGCAATATTGTGAATGCATCTGTAGGCTGCGTATTTGAACACCTCTGAACCAGAGTGCATGTCCAGCTCTGTGAAGGTTCCTCAGTACAGAAAATCAGAGATTCCCTTGATTACTTCTGCTACATGCAAATGAATATAAGCTCTGATAAAGGCAAAGAAGAGACATCAGACAAAAAGGCCTTGGAACACTTGAAGAAGGTGATTATTTTTTCCTGTAGCTTTTTATTTCAAAACATTTAATATAGTCTTTCATACTGTGCTTCTGGATAAGATAGAGAGCTATGCAATAAGTCATAATCCACTTAGGTGGTTGAATGAATGGACCCAAGGAGTTCATGGTAACCACCTTCAAGTATTTGAAGGGCTCCAATGTGGAAGAGGAATTGGGTTTATTTTACTTGGTCCCAGGGCTCAGAGGGCAGAAGTACAGAAGGATGGGTGGAGGCCAAAAAGAGGCAAATTTAGGCTTGATAGAATACTTCCTTGATAGATATTTCCTAATAATTAAAGTTATCTCAAAGTGAAAACATTTGCCTCTAGAGGTAGGTGGTTTTCTCTCCCTGAAGGTCCTCAAGGAATGACTAGATAACCATAGCTGGTGTAACCTCACTCCTACCTCAGGTGGCTTGGGTGGTTTCCTGAAGAACAGCCCTGTCACTGTGCTGTGTATAGGGAGGGATATGGGACTCCTGATTGCTTGAGAGACACTTGAGCTCCTGGTGCTGCTTATTAGAAAGAGATGTGACCTCAGATTGGTAGAGAGAGTTGAGAGAAGGAGATTCCAAAGAGAAAGATGGGAATGAAGTTGTAAAGTTTTGTAATGGTAGATGGAAGATTTCTTCAGAGCCATGGACATGTAGGAGAGAGGGATAGGTTTTCCTATATGTCTACAGGAGATCTCCTGTCCCTGCCTTTCAAAAATTTACACCTTCTCTCTTTCCCTCTTTCAAGCTACCTTCTTTTTCTCTTGCTCCAAAATCTATCAATTTGAACTCATATGTTAGTCTCCCAGACAATCAGGAGCTACATCTTCCTTCATATATGCTATACTCATGGTCATCCCCAGGGGCAATCTGTCAGGGCAGTGCCAAACTGGCCTGATTCAGGAGTGTGATGATTATGTTATGTAGGGGATCCTTTCAAATATGAGTTGTTCAGATTACCCTGAAAGGCCTTCCAACCTTCCCATGCTGTGATTTTGTGAATTAATCATTCTAATGCATCTATCAATAGCAATTCATGATGTTACCAACTTCAAATACAAAGGGTGAGAATATTGTTCACATACAAGAGCCTGAACAAAAACTATGAGAGATCTGGGAAGACAAAGTTACTTAGCTAATAGTCATTTGGTTTGTCATAGTGACAATGGCAGACAATTATTTCATAACCAGTAAGGGAAATGGAGACAACAGTGGGGTAATTGTCAAGGTCAGATGTGGATATAGAGGCTTTCTTCCTAATGAATTAGACAAGAGAATGGCAGGATCTGCCCCTGGAAAAGAACTGGAAGGAATAGAGGGCTGTCTTGAGTGTGCTACACAATAGGTGCTCAGTCATTTGCTATTTACTAATGTGGGCATTTATGTTTTAATGTCTATACACATGTGGCCACGTGTATCTGCATATTTTTACCCCCATTCTTTGGCTATGTAAAATTGTATTGGAATGGGCAGGGAAGGGGTGGAGTACCATTCTTGGGGCTCACGTAAGCCACAGGAATTCCTAATGATGTCTCTGCTGTCAATTATTGGGTAGTAGAATTGTCTTTCAGATTTCCATAAGACGGATGTAATCTATGAACCTTTTTTAAACCACCCTTTAAGTCTTGTGAGTGCTTTATTTCCAGGAAAAAAAAAGGTAAAAAACCAGGATACATACAAAATCTCTGGGATTTTTGTTTTTTTTGGATTGTGATTTCATCAGTATTGAGAATGGAAGAACATACATTACCAATGAAGATCAACACAATCTCTGCAACTCCTTTTAGAAAGTTATTGGAGGCACTAAGAAATTAACTGACTTGCCTGAGAACACATAGCTAGTATGTGCCAGGGACAGAAACTTGACCTCAGATCTTCCTGAATGGGGAGGTCAAGCTCCCTACATACTATGGAACACTGCCTAGTTTTGAGAAAAACTAGGGAAAACAAGTTGAATAGATCCTTATCACTTTGATCTTGTCTACTGCAGAAAACATAAAGGATTTGTTAGAATGGGGAAAAACCACGAAACTCCTCTTTCATTGTCTTGAGCTATCTCCCTTTCTTTTAAGCTCCCACAATACTATCAGTCTTCTACTTTTTGCTTACACTCACTGCAAATGGCTCCTGGCTGACAATCCCTTTTTTCTGGCTTTGGAATACCACTGCTACTTTGAGTTTTTCCTCTTTTCCTCTTGACATCTCTTCATGAACAGCTTTAGTCCTTCAATATTATTATTATATATCAATATTAAAGATTAATATGATTTCGAGTCCCAGTATAAGACATATGCTCAAGGCAGGATGAACCTTCCTAATAGAATACAGCTGTTTCAAGAATATTGGGATATTTCTTATGTGTGTGTGTGTGTGTGTGTGTGTGTGTGTGTGTGTGTGTGTGTGTGGCTTTAATTGAAACAAAAGCAGACTTCCTTTAAGATGCTTGCTCAGGTATGGCATAGGAAAATTACAGACTGTAAGAGGCTGCCAAATGGGCAACTGGATTAAAATTCCCAGTCTTCAAACAATTTGGCCATTAAATAAAGTATTGTTCTTTCACCAGAAAATGTGGCATTATTGTGATCCTAGTAGGAAATGTAAACTTGGATATACTTCACAGGTATCTTTTCAGTGCAGATTTATAGTCTATCAATTTATCTTTACTCATCTTGTCTGTGTATATGCGGTCAAGATGAATAGATCATTGAACAAGGATAAGTCACACATCCTTTGCAGATGTTTTTTAAACCTTCTCAATTTGAATCTAGAAGTTAGAGGAAGAGATTAGAGATCAGAACATCAGGATTTATGATCATACATTATTTAACATGATTTTTACTGAGCCATTAATCTTCTGGTTGCCTTTTATACACACACACACACACACACACACACACACATATATGTACATATATAATCACTTTTTTTGAGGTATATATGTAATATATATTATAGAGGTCTTTTTTTAAGCACATAACACTACATATATATGTATATACATATATGTGTGAGTATGTATATGTATTTATGTGTGCATACGTATGGTGTGTTAAAAAAGAGATTTAGAATTGGAAACAGGAGAGACCTAGGTTTACATTTTGCTTCAGACACTTGCTAACTGTAACCCAGAGTGATCCACTTCACTTTTCTGAGTATCAGTTTCCTCATCTGTAAAATGAGGGATGATAATGCCTGTAATAACTAACTGATGAAGAGACACCAATTTAGGAATGAATATCAATTTGGTAGCTGTGTTGAGGACTGATTGGAGAGGAAAGAGACTTGAAGTAGAGCTACCAGTTAGGAGGCTACTGTAATAGTCTAGGGGAAGCATTTATGAGGGCTTGTCCTAGAGTGGTGATTATAAGTAGAGAGAAGGGATGAATTAGCCCTGAGAGGCCTCAGGGTGTGATTTTGCTCAGGAAGAACACTTTCTCATACTGCAATAGTGGCACTTAATAAATTTACTGAGAATCATCCAAGGGTATATGAATCAAGGATACATTATGAAAAATCAGACCCCCAAAATGTAATTGGGTGGTTTCCTCTTGCCTCTGTACCCTACAAATGCTAGTCCTGGGTCTAGCAACAGTGCCTCTACAGGTTGGAGATCTTCTCCTCCATTCCCCCCTCATTGGTTTTTATCACCCCCCCCCAGATGGATTAACCCAGGGGTCATTTGGGCACTTGTCAAAATGGTCTACATGATTTTAGGTTGCATTTTCTCTTTGACCTACTCTACAACCTTGTTTTTCTGTTCTTTCCTTTTTTTTATCCTTGTTTTCCTTCTCCTACCTAGTTGAATCCTTACTATGCCAACTTCCCTTGAGAAAGTTCCTCAGATCTATGTACAAAAATCTCAGTCTTAGTAGGGGTTGTAATAAGGCTTGGCCCAAATCCCCTGCAAGGGAAGAGCAAAGACTAATGGATATGAGGGAGACTGAACAATTAAGAATGACTGCGATTGCAAAACCTTGCTCAATGGATGGATAGTAGTGATGCCCCTGACAGAAATAAGGATATTTGGAAAAGGGCTAGGTTTTAGGGGGAAGAGAGAGTTATGTTTTGGACATGTTTTTGGGATATCCAGCTTTAAATGTCTAACCAGAAGTTAGTGATATGAGATTGGAGCTCAGGAGAGGAGAGATTTGTAAATTCTGAATTCATCTGCATAAATCAATCCGCTATTGAACCCATAGGAGGTGATGAGATCACTAGAAGAGAGTGAAAAAAGGGAAGCTAAGTTAGAGCCATTCATAGGGTTTTAAGGCCTGGATGTTGATTCAACAAAGGAGATTGGTCAGATAGATAGGAGGAAAACCAGGAGAAAGCAGTACCACAGAAGCTCAGGGAGGAATATACTGTAGTGGCAACTTGTTCAGAGAAGTCAAGAAGGATAAGAACTAAGAAACTGGATCTAGCATTTAGAGCATGGAGAGAATAGTTTCAGTCAAGTGGCAAGATCAGAAGATGCATTTCAAGGGTTCGAGAAATGATTAACATATGTGGAAGGCATATATTAATATACATTAATATTGAGGCAACAGGTATAGATAGCTTTTTCCGAAAAGTAGATGACAGTTTGAAGAGATGAAAAGCTCAAGTGAGAGTTTTTAAAGAATAAGATAGATCTGAACATGTTTATATGCATTAGGAAAGAAATTAGTAAATAAGGAAAAACTGAAGATTGTTGAGAAAGATGATATTCAAAGGGAAAAAAATCATTCAGTCAATAAATATTTATTAAGTACCTACTATGTGCCAGGCATTGTGCTTAGCCCTTGCGATATGTTACCAGAAAAGATGAAAGGAGATGGGATTAAGGGCACAAGTAGAGGGGGCTGATGTTGGTAAAGAGAAGGACTACTTTCTCAAGTTCTGGAGCAAAAGAGGAGAAAATGAGGAATAATGTTGAATGGAGTTGAGGTATAGAACTGAAAAGAAGGAACTCAACAGGGATGGTCTTGAGAATAAGGCATATTTCACCGTTGAGTTGGAGGAAGTAGTGTAGGTGGTTTGAGGAGAGGTTTGGATCACCTGCTGGGGTGTGCAATGGAGAGTCAACCAGGGAGGAGTCAATGGATTGCTAGGTAGCAATAAAAGCCCATATAAAATTAGAGAGCATCAATTATTCAGCATAATTGCATGACTTTCTCCAGTGATGTGCCACAGCACACAATTTGGAGCAGAGAAGGTAGATGGTAAGTATAATGTTGACCTGGGGTTTGGAAATGAATGAGCTGCAATCAGTCAGAGGAGTAAAGGACTCTGGGCTGGAGGAGTGTATAGAATTGAACCAGTGAACTGCAGAATGAAGATTTTGAAGTGAGAAAAGTTAGGACAGAGTAGGGAAGATGGATTGGAATAGCAAGGGGTAGAGGAGTGACTTTGAGTTTCCATAAAAATTAAGATAATTAGGAGTGGCCAAACATGGGTAAGATGGAAAGAAAAAAGGTCATGGTTAGATAGAGAAAATTCAGTTCAGCATTGTAGAGCTAGAATACTTGTAGGCCATAATTATTTTGACTATTTCTGTGTGTGGGTGAACTAGAGAGAAGGCAAAGGACTTGGGAATTGAAGAAGATGATGGACTGACAAGCCCAGTGTGTTTGAGGGGCCACCAACATATGTGTCAACATTTGAAAGTATAAAGCTAGAGGTTGACGAAGAGAGAAAGACTGAGTTGGGCACCAAACTTGATGAGAGGCAGTATGGCTTGGTGCCTAGAATACTGGTCAGAAAGATATGAGTTTGAATCCTTCCTCAGATACACACTGACTGCGTGACCCTTGGCATGTCACAGCCTTTCAAAGCCAAAGTCCTCATCTGCAGTTGGTATAAAGCATGTACCTTATGCTGTGAGGATCACATGAGATAATATATTTAAAGGGCCATGCAAACCTTAAAGTGTCACATAAATGTTAGTTATTCTTATTGACAAAGAAAGAGGAATAACCTTAAGGATGTGGATAACTGCCACCAGGATCTGGATAGGGTGGAATAAATCTCTAAGGATGAGAAGTTGCTGAGTAACAATGTCAGGGGAAGATCTTGAAATGGAGGTGAGGAGAGAGAAGTGTGTATGCTTCATCCTCCCTCTGAACCAGTATGTTAGGGGAAACCTTGAGAAGGGATTCTATCTACTGAAGAGGGAGGCTAGAGATGCAGTATCTTCTGAATGGAGTCAGGTTTCTGTACTTGCAAGAAGATGCTTTCAAGTTTGTTTTCCCATCTCTGCTTCTGAGTCCCTAGACTTTACCACCACACCATGGCTGCCACATCCAGTCCCTTTTGCCTCCTTCTTCCATTGATGAATTCCTCCAGGATCCCTCATTTTGAGGAAGGACTCAGATTAGCCATCCTGCATTCTTCTCCATACTCTGCCTCCGAATCTCCAAATTTTGCCACCATCATCCCTCCTGGGTAATTTTCTTCTTCCACCTTCTCCCTTGCTCTTCAGCTCCCTTTCATACATAGTCTTCCCTTACTAGAATATAAGATCCTTGTGAGCAGGAATTGTCTTTCTCTTTGCTTGTATTTGCATCTGAAATGCTTAGCAAAGTGCCTGGCATATATTAAGTACTTAATGAATGCTTATTGGGGAAGCTAGGTGGTGCAGTGGATTGAGTGCTGGGCTTGGAGTCAGGAAGACACTTCCTAGCTGTGTGACCCTGGGCAAGTCATTTAATCCAGTTTGCCTTAGTTTCCTCAGCTGTAAAATAGGCTGGAGATGGAAATAGCAACCCACTCCAGCATTTTTGCCAAGAAAACCCCAAAAGAGGTCACAAAGAGTTGGACGTGAATACAAAATGACTAAACAATAACAGTAACAACAATAAAATGTTAGCTAACACTTGCTATACATTATATTATTTAATCATTGTCTCCAATCTCCTAAATCATCTTGTGATTCTCATGATGGAATTGTCAGGTCTTTCTCTCTGTGTGTGTGTGTGTGTGTGTATGTGTATATACATGTGCAATCATCTTGTGATTCTCATGATGGAATTGTCAGGTCTTTCTCTCTCTGTGTGTGTGTGTGTGTGTATGTGTATATACATGTGCATCTATATATATCTGTCTATATCTATATCTATATCTATATCTATATCTATATCTATATCTATATCTATCTCTATCTCTATCTCTATCTCTATCTCTATCTCTATCTCTATCTCTATCTCTATCTCTATCTATCTCTATCTATCTCTATCTCTATCTCTATCTCTATCTCTATCTCTATCTCTATCTCTATCTCTATCTCTATCTCTATCTCTATCTATCTATATCTATATCTATATCTCTATCTCTATCTCTATCTCTATCTATATCTATATCTATATCTATATCTATATCTATATCTATATCTATATCTATATCTATATCTATATCTATATCTATATCTATATCTATATCTATATCTATATCTATATCTATATCTATATCTATATCTATATCTATACCTATACCTATACCTATACCTATACCTATACCTATACCTATATCTATACCTATATCTATACCTATACCTATATCTATACCTATACCTATACCTATACCTATACCTATACCTATACCTATACCTATACCTATACCTATACCTATACCTATACCTATATCTATACCTATACCTATACCTATACCTATCTCTATCTCTATCTCTATCTCTATCTCTATCTCTATCTCTATCTCTATCTCTATCTCTATCTCTATCTCTATCTCTATCTCTATCTCTATCTCTATCTCTATCTCTATCTCTATCTATCTCTATCTATCTCTATCTCTATCTCTATCTCTATCTCTATCTCTATCTCTATCTCTATCTCTATCTCTATCTCTATCTCTATCTCTATCTCTATCTCTATCTCTATCTATCTATATCTATATCTATATCTATATCTATATCTATATCTATATCTATATCTATATCTATATCTATATCTATATCTATATCTATATCTATATCTATATCTATATCTATATCTATATCTATATCTATATCTATACCTATATCTATATCTATACCTATACCTATATCTATATCTATACCTATACCTATATCTATATCTATCTATCTCTATCTCTATCTCTATCTCTATCTCTATCTCTATCTCTATCTCTATCTCTATCTCTATCTCTATCTCTATCTCTATCTCTATCTCTATCTCTATCTCTATCTCTATCTCTATCTCTATCTATATCTATATCTATCTATCTAGATAGATATATAGATATAGATATATATCTGGCTTGGCAGGACCCACTTATTTGGAAGTATAAAGTTCCAAATCCAGGTGCATCTTCATGTCAAAGTAAAGGATTAGACTCAGATTTTATTGGAGGAACAAGATAACATATATATGAACACTATGTACTACTTAGAGAAAGGGGGGAAAGGCCAACCCAAAATCTTATTTTTATCCCAATACTCTATAAGACCACTGAGGCAGGAATATGTTTATTCAGTCCTAATTTCCCACCCTCTCGGGGAGTCAATTGATGCAAAAACAGCTGAGATTACCAGAGAGGGCCCAGACTTTAGAGACCAGCGGAAATCATAGACCACTGGACCTGGAATCAGAAAGACCAGAGTTCAAATCCTGCCTCAGATACTAGATGTGTGAGCCTGGGCAAGTCATTTATCCTCTGCCTGACTCAGTTTTCTCATTTTTAAATGGGGATAATAATAGCACCTACTTACAGGGTTATTATGAGGATTGATTTAGAGATAATGTTTGTAAAGCACTTTACAGACCTTAAAACAATATATAAATATTATTATTATTGTCATTTTTACTTGAGGCTTTGGAGATTCCTGTTCACCTCATTGTCACAGACAAAACTAACAGGAGAGCATTCTGCAATAGAGTGGAAGGAATGGCAGCAAACACCAAAATGCCTTGAGGGAACCAGTAGGGATCTTGAGGGTGCCCATCCTTAAAGGGCTTCATCCTGATAATAATGGGACCGTTGTGCCCATAGGAGCTTGATTTGTTTCCTTCTATATTTGAAAATAGAAGCTTCAGTTTAAAATGTGAATGTGGGTCAATGAATACTACTTACTGGCAGGACCTAGCCCACCCTTCCTTCCTTTGTGAGCTCCTCTATAGGAAAGTTTCCATTGTTTTCCTACGTTAATCTTATTTCTTAGTATTTTATAATGTTATAATGGCCTGCCTCTTGTGTAAGTGGGGATTGGTGTCTTTATAAAAAAAATCTTTCAGGTTTTAATTTGGCTCAGTTTTTCCTGACTCAGTTCAGTAAAAATGCCAATTAGCGTAGATATCTTTAGTTCTGTATTGAAGTCGTTGAGTTAGCAAGCCTGATATTCTCTTGTAGCAGGTGCATACACTGGGTTTGTCCTTAACTAACATGGTTCAATAGTGGAAATATTTCTCTTTTCCCTGTTTGTCATTGCCCAGATACAGGTATTTATACAAGTTGTTTTGCTCTGTTGTTCAAAATAAGAGACAAGCATAATAAAATAAGTTACAAAAATATTTTCCTCATAAACATAAGGATAAAATCACTAGTGAAGAAGAAAACACAAATGGAGAATATATATGACTAGGGAATGAATATAGAGAGATCCTTTGAGAGTTGTCAGACAGGGAACAAATGGGAAGGTGTAGACACTCTTGGAATGCATGTGAACAGGTAATACATGGTTCATACAACTTATTGACTAGGGATGTTTTTCTATAGTTAAGCATGTATATTTTTAGACAGCCCAGTGGTGGTTTTGAGGAAGTGTTGAGTAGTGAATAACACGTGGGGTTAAAGTCACTTAGGCCTGGGTTTAAATCATACCTCAAATATTTCCTATCTGCATGATAATGGCTTACTAACCTAACCTCTCAGAGCCTCACTTTTCTCTTTTGTAAAATGGGGATAAAAATTTATATGTTATCTGAGAAAAGTGCTTTGTAAACCTTAAAGTGCTTGAGACATATGAAATGTTATTGGTTATGAAATGAGAAACTGACCAAGATTTTTCTATGAACATAATATATGTATTTGTATTTTATTAAAATTATTAGAGATTAAACAACTATTTTCACCCTCTGGCTTCAGTGGAGTTCGTAGCAAATGTGTAACTCTATGAGAGGGTCATGAGGGCCTTTTCTCCTTTCCTGGGGTCATCTTGGTTCTGAAAAATAACTGAAATTACTCATTTTAAATGGGAAAGTGATTTAGGGTGGCCTTTGAAAATAAATATGGAACATTTACAATTCCACATTTTGTTTTAAATAGCTTCTCAGACCACCAGCTAGGAGAAATCTGGAGAGTAAAATACATGAAACCAGCATTTTCTACTGCTCACTGAGCACAGATCGTAACTTGGCCCAAATCAAGTAACTATTGGCAAGCTTCATGTCATGGAATAGCGGAGTAATGTTTTGTTGTTCCCTTCTCTGTTAATGGAGATGGAAGTTTGAACCATGGTATGGTATTTCTAATGATAATGGATGCCGTTAATTATTAATGTTTGGCTTGAATTTTATTGCACAAAGCCCTGGATGGTTTGGGCTTTGCAAAGTCTAACTTGCCACCTCCTTTATTTAGCAAGTTTCGTAAATAAATATACTTGTACACTTCAAGGATCCCTGATTCTGTTGCTTTGGTTGCTCTTTTTACTAATTGAGACCATAGCCCCTTTATGGTTTGGTAGACTATTTTTGAAAAAAACAATCAAATCAACCAAAAAACTACTAGTATTCAAATTCTCAAGTGCATTTGTCATCTCATGAAGAGGCTATTTCCTTCAGTGATGAAGATCACAATCCATCAATGCCTGCTCATCCTGTGAAACTCTTGCCCATGTCTTCCCAAAATTTTACTACCAAGATTTTACCCAATATTTTCTGGACATTCCTCGCTTTTTCTCAATAATACTAGGATACCAGAGGAATACACTGCTTAACTATGTTTTTTTTTTTTTTTTAGTATGGGGAACCCTTGTTGTGGGAGCTTCTGCCAGCGACACTGCCCCCTTTGCTGTTCCTTGAACAAGACACTCCTTCTCCAGACTCCATGAATTTTCACTGGCTGTTTCCCATGCCTGCAATTTCCCCTTTTCTTATCTCCATTTCCTGGCTTCTTTCTAGTCCAAGATAAAATCCTATCTTCTACAAGAAGTCTTTCCTGATCACTCTTAATGCTAGTGCCTTTCCCTTATTTATTATCTCCAATTAAGCTTGTTTTTAACTTATTTGTATATAGTGGTTTGCCTATTGCCTCCTTCACTAGACTTATCTCCCTTGAAAGCTGAGACTGTCTTTTGTCTTTCTTTGTATTTTAGGCTTATCATGAAGCTTGGCATATGGTAGGTACATAATGAATGCTCATTGGCTGACTGATTGATATAAAGCCGTTAATGGCTATTCTTTGGGTAAGGTTATACAAACAGTTTCCAATCCATTTGACTGTCAACCAGTTCATATCTCTCCATCTTGTCTACTAAGAAAAGCTTAAGAAACTTTGCCAAATGCTTTGCTGAAATCCATCTTCTATATCTATAGCATTTCTCTGATTTACCAGTCTAATGACCCAATCAATTAACCAGCAAGCATTTAATCAGTGCCTGCAATGTGCCTGACAGTATCCTAGGTGCTATGGATACAAAGACAAAATTGAAATAGTGACAGCTCAAGGAGCTTTCATTCTAACGAGGGAGGTAACATTAAAATATATGAGACAATGCTGAATATATACAAAATGAATATAACTTAGTTTAGGGAGGGAGGAAGATCAGGAAATGTTTTATGTAGAAGGTAGGGCTCAAGCTAAATCTTGAAGGAAACTGAAGATTTCAAGAAGTGGAGGTGAGAAGGACTCCTGGCATGGTAGACAACCAATGCAAAGCCTTGGTGATGGGAAATGGAGTCTTATATGTGAGGAATATCAAAAAGGCTAAATTGGCAGGCATATGGAGTATGTGGAGGGGAGTTATGTGAAATAAAACTGGAAAGATAAAGGTCAGGTTGTAAAGAACTTTAAATGCCAAATATAGAAATTTATATTTGATTCTAGAGGCAATAGGGAGCCACTGGAGATTATTGAGTGGAAGAGTAAAATGGTTAGACCTTTACTTCAGCTGGCAGCTATGTGGAGGGTAGAGGAATGGGAGAAATTTGAGAGACCAATTAGCAAAGAAGACTGAGCAGGAGAGTTAAGATAGGTAGGAGAACCAAGAGAAGACTCCTTAATAGCATATTTTAAAAAATTTGGCCCTTTTATTTGCAAACCCCACCTTCCTTTAAAAAAATTAGGTCAATATTTTCCTTTTTCTGGTCATGAAGCACCTTTTTCATTCTGCGGATCTTTCAAAGAAAGCCAGCAGTGGCTCAGCAGCTCTGTTCACCAGCTCTTTCTGTGCTCCAGGATGTAGTTCATCAGGGCCTCATGACTTGAACTCAGTGAGGGCGGCTGGGTAGATCTCTTAGGATCCCTTCATTTGTTTTCTGTTTCTACTTTTTGTTAATCATTTTTGGGGGTTGTTGTTCAGTCATTCTCAGTCTGATGATTCTCCTTGGCAAAGACAAGTGAAGCAAAAATTAAATATTTCAGCTCTAAGTAACAGTGCAGTGCAGGGCATCTGGGTTCAGATACGGTGCTTGCTTTCTGTGTGTCTAAAACTGAACTCCCTTACCCCTACTCTGCAGATTTGACTTTATTTCTTATCATTAAAACTGTATTAATGGTACCACCATTCTCCTAGTTATTCTTTGCAGCTTAGGTATTGTTGATTCTTCCTTCACTGGGTGTCCCACACTCACCCCTTCCATTCTATTCTTACTTTTTCTTCCATAGCTTAGGCCCTTGTCATCACAGGCTTAGACTATGGTAATAGACTTTTGGCTGTTCTGCTTTCTTCCTTTTTCAGTCCACTCTGGGGTACCATTACCAAATAAATTTAACGTAAACTATCATGATCATGTGACAGTGCCTCTGCTTAAAATCCTCTAGTAGTTTCAATTGTCTATGTGATAAAAGTCCAAATTCCTTCAAGGCCTTCCACAAGTTGGTTATAAACTACCTTTCCTAGTTCCCTACATGAGTAACCCTACATGAATTCTCTGTTCTAGCCAGTTTACTCTACTCACAGTTGCCTGATGATAAACACTCCATGGATTTTTCTATCTTCACTATTTTGCTTCAATTACTTTCTTATCCTGTACTGTTAATTGAAAAAAAAAATTAAAGAAATGGGAGTGAACAAGGGGTGGCTCTCTGGGAGGGGGAAAAGAGGAGATATAAACATGAGACATCAACAAAAATGTATCAGGAAAAAAAGAAGATCCAAAATAGCATAAAGAGTATTGTTTCTGGAACTCAAGGGCATCCATTCAAATCCTATTTCAGACACTAGCTTCTTTCACCTGACTGGCTTGGGTCTATTTCCTCAGCTACAAAATTGGGTCTGAAAGGACTAGACTAGATGACCTTTTTATATTCATTCAGCCTACTCTAAAAAGCCTAACCAGTAGTGATCTCCCCTTTAGTCAGAGTTCTACATTTACATAGCTTTTAACAATAAGGTAGCATATGCTGTGTACTGATCTGCATTGCTAGTTACATTTTCACCATATAGTACTTGAATCAATCTAGAGCATGAGCTCCAGTTCTTTGTACCCCCTTTTATGCCTAAAAAGAGCCTTGACTATAGTAAATGGTCAGTATTTATTGATTGACCAATACAGCCTTCTGCACAGGAAATTCATCTAATAGTCTCCATGTTAAGGCCAGAAAATAGCATACAATATTTATTGAATAAAGACTGTCATGACACCTATTATGCATTGTAGATTTAATATTTCATAGGATGTCAGATTTATTTAGTTCAATCCCCTCATTTTATAGATGGGGAACCATTTTATATGGAAAATGGTTTTACAGATGGGAAGCCAGAGGGTTAAAACAACTTGCCCAATGTCATACAGCCAATAAGCACACAATTTGTGTCTTCTGGCACCAATGTAGTTCATACTGACATATTGTCTCCTTTCATGCACTCAGATTATGGGATTACACTACTGTGCATTACAAAATGAAAGATATAGAAAGAATCGTGCATGCAATTTCCAATGTGCAACTAATATATTATTAACATGGAAATGCTGTTTGTTTTGTAAATAAAATATAGCAATAAAACAACATGGTACAAATCTCACACAGTACTTAGCTTAGTATCTTAACATATTAAGCAATAATTTGAATGAATGAATTTCAATCCTGATCAACTATTACTTGGAATACTATAATAGCTTATTAATTGATCTCCCTGCTTCCAGTTTTGCCTGCGACATTTATCCTCTATACTTACTACATATTATATTATTGTGATAATTATATATATCATTATTTATAATTATTATATTTATACCAAAATTATCTTCATGAAGAACAAATTCAACATGTCATTTCACTCCTCAAAACCCTTCAGTGGATCACTATTGTCTCCAGAATAAAAGACAAATGCCTCAGCCTGACCTTTAAATCTATCTACCTACCTTTTTAGTCTTATTTCTTATCATTCCACTTTACTTGATACACATTCCAGACAAGCTGTACTTCTAGCTCCAAGCACAGAATTCCTTTTTTTTTCCCTTTGGTACATTCCCAGAGACCCTCTTCGTGTCTGGAATGCACTCCTTCTTTATTTCTATCTTTCAGAATCATTATTTTCTTTTAAAGCTAGTCTAGGCTATGCTTTTGATAAATTTTTCCCCAGTTCCCCCAGTTAGTCCTCTCTTGCTCTAATCACTGTAAATTTGTTTTATCCGTGTTTGTGTAAGCTCCATGAAGGCAGGCCTTGAGTAATTTTTGTCTTCATGGCCCTCATACCTTACTCAGTGCTCTATACACAACAGTCACTTAAGAAATATTTAGTGAATTGAATTGAAATACCACAAAGAAACTGGGAGAGTTTCTCCTTTTCCTTTCCTTCTACCTTACTAACTCTGAAGGAGTTAGGCAATAAAAGCAGAAACTGTTTAAAAAAATGTTTTAAGGAGGTAAGAGGGGAGTGTGAATCCTGCGGCACTTTCATTTTGATGTTTGTCACCACTTTTTTCAGGCCAGCTGGCTAAGCAGGGTCTATTTCTAGCCTAAAGGAAGCTGTAAGGGAGACCTTGTGATTTAGTTGCTAAGTAAGTATTTTTGTGAAATGCTGTTATCTTTAGGTAATGATGCCCTACTTTGGAAATGAAGCTGTAGATTTATTTGGAAGTAATAGTTGAATTTCTGAAAAAGATAAGCATTCCAGTCTCAGTTTTATACCTCCAGAGAGGATTCTGAAAAATTCCCATCATGCTAGGTCATGAGGCAGAGTTTCCAGGGGCAGCAAACTGATGCTGCTTCCTCCTAATGACAGAGTTCCACACAGTTCATTGGTCAAATAGCTAATTGCCTTCTGGGGGTAATCCAAAAATTATTACAGTAACCAAGTGAGTCACAAACCTGTGGAACTTCAAGTTGCCTTTGAAAGTATCCCAGGAGTCATAATCTTCTTTTTTTTTTTGGAAGGGGAGTTAAAAGTTTTTTTTTTTTAATTTATTATGAAGTTCACATGCATCAACAAATGTGAATATTTCAATAGACAATGAAAAATAAGAATTCGTGAAACAAGTTTGTAAACACTTGTAAACAAAAAGTTTACAATGAAACTCAACTTCTGCCATGCTCAATTTATTATTTCTACTATGAATAGCTTAGTGGGTTTGGGTGTGTGTGTGTGTGTGTGTGTGTGTGTGTGTGTGTATGTGTAATTCAAATTTAACATTGGGAATTCCAAAACTTCCTTGCATGTCTATGTCCCCTTCTGAACTTCCTTTTGCTATCTTCTGTTTATTTTTTAAATGATTCATCAACATTCTTTCCTATTTTTTCTTCCTTTTTAAAAAGTAATCAGTGCCCCCTTTGCCTTGCTCCTGCCCCAAATCTCCCCAAATAAAAATAATAAAAGAAAAGCTCTTCCCTCTAACAAAGTATAGCCACACAGAACAAATACACACATTGCATAGACAAACAATATAAATATTGCAAAGCACTTTACAAGGGTCTCATTTTATGCTCACAGCTTCCTGGGAAGGAGATTCTATTATTTTCCCCATTTTACACATAGGGAAACTGAGACAGTTTTTTGAAAAAACATTATTTAGTATTTATTTTTCAACACTGAAATGTAAAAATAATTTTTAACAATTGTTTTTAAAACTTTGAGTTCCAAATTCTCTCCCTTCCTACCGCCTTACCCCCTTGTTGAGAAGGCAAGCAATTCAATATAGGTTATACACATGTAGTCGTGGAAAACATGTCATGTGAAAAGAAACATAGACCAAAAAAAAAACCTAACTGGAGAAAATTAAAGAAACTTTAAAAGTATTCTTCAATCTATATTTAGACACCATTAGTTCTTTCTCAGTGGATGGACAGCATTTTTCATTATGAGGCCTTTGGAGTTATTTTGGATCATTGTATTGCTAAGAATAGGTAAGTCACTCACAGCTGATCATCCTACAATATTGCTGTCACTTTGTACATAGTACATTTCACTTTGCATCTGCTCATGTCTTTCTAGGTTTTTCTGAGAGCATCCTGCCTCATCATTTCTTATAACACAATACTACTCCATCACAACCACATAGCACAATTTGTTCAGCCATTCCCCAATGGATGGGCATCCCCTCAATTTCCAATTCTTTGCCATAAGAAAAGAGCTTCTATTAATATTTGTGTACATATAGGTCCTTTTCCTGTTTGTTTTTAAATCTCTTTTTGGATTCGGACTTAGTAGTGGTATTGCTAGGTCAAAGGGTATAGTTCCCAATTGCTGTAAAGAATGATTGAATCAGCTCACGACTCCACCAACAATGCATTAATGTCTCATTTTTCCCACATCCCCTCCAACATTTGTAATTTTCCTTTTCTGTCGTATTAGGCAATCTAATAGGTATGAAGTAGTACCTCAGAATTGTTTTAATTTGCATTTCTCCAATCAATAGTGATTTAGAGCCTTTTTTCCATATGGCCATAGATAGCTTTGATTACTTCATCTGAAAACTCTTCATATCTTTCGATCAGTTATCCATGGGGGAATGGCTCTTATTTCTATAAATTTGACTCAGTTCTTCATATACTTGAGAAATGAGGCCTTTATCAGAGAAGCTTGCTTCAATTTTTTTTTCACAGTTACAATTGCTAAATGTATTTCCCTCCATCTCATATCCCCCCTCCTGTTTATTCTGTTCTCTTTCTCCTTTCACCCTATCCCTCCTCAAAAGTGTTTTGCTTCTGACTACTGCCTCCTCAAATCTGCCCTCCCTTCTATCACCTCCCCCACTCCATTCTCTTTTCTCCTTCCCTTCCTACTTTCCTGAAGGGTAAGATAGATTTCCATACTCAATTGAGTGGGTGTGTTATTCCCTCTTTGAGCCAATTCTCAATAGAGTAAGGTCCACTCACTCCCTCCCCCCCGTCCCATCTTCTCTTCCACTGTAAAAGTTTTTTCTTGTTTCTTTTGTGTGAGATAATTTACCCCATTCTACCTCTCCCCTTTACTTTCTCCCAGTACATTTCATTCTCACCTTTTAATTTTATTTTTTAAGATATCATCCCTTTACATTCAATTCACGTCTGTGCCCTCTATCTACATATACTCCTTCTATCTGCCCTAATAATGAGAAAGGTCTTATGAGTTACAAGTATCATCTTCCCGCATAGGAATGTAAAAAGTTTAACCTTGTTAAATCCCTTGTGATTTATCTTTTCTGTTTACCTTTTTATGCTTCTCTTGAGTCTTGTATTTCAAAGCAAAAATTCCTATTCAGTTCTGGTCTTTTCATCAAGAATGCTTGAAAGTCCTCTATTTAATTGAATATCCATTTTTTCCCTTGAAGGATTATACTCAGTTTTGCTGTGTAGGTGATTCTTGATTGCAATCCTAGCTCCTTTGCCCTCTGGAATACCATATTCCAAGCCGCCCCCCCCCCCAGTCCTTTAATGCAGAAGCTGCTAAATCTTGTGTTATCTTGACTATGGTTCCAGGATACTTGAATTGTTTCTTTCTGGCTGCTTATAATATCATCTCCTTGACATGGGAACTCTGGAATTTGGTTATATTATTCCTGGGAGTTTTAATTTTGGGATCTCTTTGAGGAGGTGATTGGTGAATTCTTTCAATTTCTATTTTTCCCTCTGGTTCTAGAATATCAAGGCAGTTTTCCTTGATAATTTCTTGAAAGATGTCGTCAAGGCTCTTTTTTTGATCATAGCTTTCAGGTAGTCCAATAATTTTTAAATTATCTCTCCTGGGTCTATTTTCCAGATCAGTTGTTTTTCCAATGAGATATTTCACATTGTTTTCTATTTTTGCATTCTTTTGGTTTTATTTTATTGTTTCTTGATTTCTCATAAAGTCATTAGCTTTCATTTGCTCTATTCTAATTTTTGAGGACTCATTTTCTTCAGTGATCTTTTGTACCTCATTTTCCATTGGGCCAATTCTACTTTTTATGGAGTTTTTTTCTTCAGTGAGTTTTTGTGCCTTTCCCCCCCCATTTGGTTCATTCTGCTTTTTAAGGCATTCTTCTCCTCATTGGCTTTTTGTACCTCTTTTTACTATTTGGACTACTCTGTTTTTTAAGATGTTATTTTCTTCAATAATTTTTTGTGTCTCCATTACCAAGCTGTTGACTCATTTTTTAAATGAATTTCTTGCGTAATCTCACTTCTATTCCAATTTTTTTCTCTACCTCCCTTACTTGATTTTCAAAATAATTGTTGAGCTCTTCCATGTCCTGAGACCAATTCATGTTTTTCTTGGAGGTTTTGGATGTATGAGGTTTGACTTTGTTATTTTCTTCTGAGTGTATATTTTGATCTTCCTTGTCACCATAGTAACTTTCCATGGTCAGAATTTTTTTCTGTTGCTTGCTCATTTTTCGAGTCTGTTTCAGGGCTTTTAACTCTTTGTTAAAGTGGAGCTTTGCTTCCAAGGTGGAAGACGTACTGACCCAAGCTTCAAGGGTTTTGTGTAGCTATTTTTGGAGATATTTCTAGGGACCTGTAAGTTTTCAGTTCTTCCAAAGTGGTGTGATCTAAGGAAGGTGTGTTTACTACTCTCGTGACCTGTTCTCTGGTCTGTGAATGACCACAAGTACTCTTTTCTGCCCTAGAACTGTGATAAGAATCCTTGCTTCACCATGGCCACAAGTTCTGGTGTGTTAGTGCTCTTCTTTGCCCTGGGACTGCCGCACAGGACTGCAACCCAGTTCTGAGTATGGGCAAAGCAACAGAGTCCTTCCCCAGTGCCAGCAAAGAGACCCCTGTAATCTCCTTCTGATTAGTTGTTCAATCCCCTTACCATTTGTAGGCTGAGAGCTCTGGAAGCAGCAGCTGCTGGTGCAGATTCAGTGGATCCCAAGGCTGCTTTTTGGTTTGCTGGGCTGGGTCTGTACTGGACTCTGCTCCACTTTTATCCCAGTATCCCATCTGTTTCAATATTAGCTGCTGAGCTATCTCTCATCACCTGCCTCATGACTGATATGGCCAGTGACACAATTTGGATGAGGGAAGGAGAATGCATAGGAGGATGCACTTCCAGGACATCCTAGTAAAATGTAATATCCTTGAAGGCAGGGATGTAGCCCCAGTAGCAAGTCCTATTTCCTAGCTCTTTCCAGGAAAGTTAGCAGCAGGAACAGCAATAACAACAACTTCATCTTTGATTCTTGCAGTCAGGGATCAATGATACAGCTTCCAGGCTAGAGGCAGATTTCAATAAGGATGTATCAGGCAAGTGATAAGCAGCTAAGTGAGAAATATGAGTTAAAATCACCAGTAAATTCCCCTTTCTAGGTCAAGGAGCTGACCGTTATCCAACCACTCAACACAACTGGATACTGCTACAAAACAATAGTCCAGTTTTAAAGATTGCCATCAACCAACTACAGGGGGATCCCCATTACAATCCATGAAAGCATTTGCTTCCTTATTGGGATGTATTTGCTTGCAGGAGTGCCTGGCAGCTGTCCAAATCCTTCCTTATTCTGGCTATTTCCTCCACTGTTTCTATTCTCACTGTCTTCCACCCTAGTTTGCTAATCTAATCTCTACATCTTGAGTGTGGGTGTTGGGTGGGGAAGACAGGGGTGGGCAGCAAGCAGCAGCAATCCCCCCCTACCTCAGTCAGAAGTCTGAATAATGTTAAACAATTGAGGAGATAGGAATTCCCTTTGTTCATTGGGAACAAAGGTGGAATACCAATCCCCACCAGGACAGATAACCCAGATTAGGACTAGGTCATGTAACATGGAACTTCTGGTTAGTAACCACTGCTCCTAACATTATAGGATCTTGCCCAAGTGCTGCTCTGGGCCTTGGGTCTTCATCTTTATAATGAGAGGATTGGATTAGATAACCTTTAAAGTCCCTTCCAGTTAAAATATTCCCCTTGTTTCATTTCTGCTTTTGAAATAGCCTATATGTGAGTAAAAAGAAAAAAATTTCTGCTATATTTGGGAATGCATTTATTTGATTAAGCAGCATCAAAAGAAAAAAAAATGGTTTTGTTCTCTTGTAATAAAAATCAAACTTAAAAACCATGCACTCACCTAAACAGATTCCTGTTTTGTCTTCCTCCTATTAGATCCCTCTTTCTCCTTGCTACCAGAACATTATTTGCCTACTTTTACCAAGGTCAGAAGATCACCACATCTCTGGGTGGGGGACATTTCAATCTGAGACCTCTATTCCAGGGCAGTGCTACTTTGGGGACTTTCTCCAAAGCTCTGATCTGGTCTGTGAGGTTAGACTTGCCCACCCAGGCCTTTGGGCACTGCCAATATTTGCTCACCCAAATAACCACCACTTTCCTTGGAAACTATTTTTAGCAGCCTGGTAACTGGATAACTACTGACTTCTATGACTGGATTTAAGAAACTTAATGGACTTCACATTAAATTAATCTTAAAAAAAAAAACCAAAAACAACTCTAATCACAGAGTGAAGGAAATAGCAACCATGATGTACGTATGTTGAAAAGAAGATAGGGAACTACAAAGCAGTTAAATTGAAGGCCACAGAGAGGAAATGAAGGGGGTGGGGGTGAGACTGAAAATCCTCACTGTGAACAGTGCTGTGAGAAGCCTTATTAGCTCAGGTTCTCTGCCATGAGTGCCTTATCACCTGTTTTGAAATATTGCTTTTATCAGAATTATCCAGAGAGAGTGGCTCCACATTTGATTTAATTAAAATACATCTTGTGGAAAACTTTAGAATACCATTTTCTTTAGTGAACAGCAAAGGGCACTCAGTCATGTCAGTTCAAGAGAGAAAGTTAAAAATAAACTAACTCCTATAAACTTGTAAAATGTTACTGTTGCCTTTTTTTTTGTTGTTCCTACAAGAGCCATAGTGGAGATTCTGCTAAATAATGGTATTCTAGAACAACTTCTATTGGAAGGTCCTCTTTCTAATTTGTGTAACGTTGAATTTGGTTTAGGCCTGGCCTAACTTTTTTTCAACCCCTGTATCTTTGGGCCTATTGAGATAATTACATTTCATGGTATGAAAAATATTTTTAAAAATTCATATCAACCACATTAATAGTTTTAAGAGACTGCTGTGGTGGAGTGAAAATTAATTAATCAATCAACAGGCAGTTATTAAACGTCTACCATATTCCAGGCACTGGAGACAGAGGCAAGGGATAGGTACTAGATCTTCATTTTTGTTGGCACAAAAAACTTTTTGATGAAGAAATTCCTTTTGCCAATGCTGGTTGCCATCTCTCTGCAACTTATGGTCTTCTAGAATTGCCTAGATCACTAAGAGATTAAGAGATAGGATCCCACCACTTGTTATGTTTCAGAGGCATGATTTGAACCTAGATCTTCCTGGCTTTAAATCTAGCTATCTATTCACTATAGTTCCTGCCTTCACCATGCCTCGCTATTTGAGACAATACGCACACACAAAATAGAAGCAATGCGATTTTTGGGAAAAGGCACTAGTAGCTTCAGGTATCTGTAAAGGCATCATTTAGGAGATGAACCTTGAAGGCTCCTAGGCATCCTGAGATATTAAGGTGAGGAAGTAGTACATTTTAGGCAAGGGGAGCAGTTAGCGCAAAGTAAATAAGCAGGGAGCACCACAGATGATGACAGGCCAATCTGACTGTACTACATTGTGTGTGGAGGGGAGGGGCATGCAATTAGGCTGGAAAGGTTGCCATGGGCCAGCTTGTGAAGGGCTTTACATGCAAAACAGGAGTTTATATTTTATCCTGGAGGTAATAGGGAACCACTGGGATTTATGGAACAGGGTAGTGATATGGCCAGATTTGCTCATCAGTTTTATAAAGGTTGGACTGAGAGAGGACGCTTGAGGCAGGGATACCAATTAGGAGACTATTGTGACTAATCCAAGTAAGAGGTGATGAAGGCCTGAGTTGGGGGAATGGTCAAATGAATGGAGAGAAGAGGACAGAGAGGAGAGATGTTAAAGAGACAGAAACAGTGAGATATGCAGACTGAGTGAGGATGGGGGGTGAGTGAGAGTGACAAGCTGAGGATGATGGGTTTCCATGTCATGGATGACTGGAAAGATGGCAGCTGCCTCAACAGAAATAGGAAGGTTCAGAAGATGGGGTAGATTTGAGGAGAAAGATAACTAGTGCAGTTTCAAACATATTGTATTTGAGATATTCAGAGGCCATTCAGTTCAAAATGCTTAACAGGCAACTGGTAATGTGGAATTTAAACTCAGAAGAGAGACATATGGAATATGCCAAAAGTCCTAGTACATTTTTAAGCTTTAGTGGCTTTAAAATGCACTAAGACTTTTGCCACCTAGTCTATAGATCTGGGACTCATCTTGAAATCAAAAGATCTGGGTTGGAGTACTAGCTGTGTACTAATTGATCTTAGACAAGTAACTTCATCTCAAAGATCTTCAGTTTCCTATTCTATTAAAGGGAGACAATAACGTGTGTTCTAGCAGACTTAGAGGATAGTTGAGATCAAATGAAAACAGGTATGTTCAGTACTTTATTAATTGCTGAGGCTCTGAAGTCAAAGGACCTGAGTTCAAATTCCAGCTTCACTACTTACCTATGTAACTTTGAGCAAGTCATGTATTTTCTGGGTCAGAGTTTCCTCAGCTGTTAAAATGAAAGCTTTGGACTAGATGACCCCTAAGGTTCCTTCTCTTTCAATTTGTGATATTATTACCTTCTTCTTAACACAAAGATATGATAAGATTTTCAAAATCTTCCCACTGACGTTGGAGCTAATTCAAAGTATTTTAATAGGTGTGCTATTTTTTGTTTGTTGATTTTAGTGAGGGTGATAAAAATCTTTTGTGAATTGAAAAATCTTCTATAAGTAATAACTATTATTAGAATCGCAGCTTTTTAGCTTCAAGGGAAATAAAAGCTCCATAGGAAATATAAGTTCTGTAAAGTTTGTGCTGTGTTGCCTATCTGAGTACAGTACTACATTGGAAAGGCTTTAAAAACTTGCCTGATCGTCAGTAAATACAATTACCAGGTCATCAGCAAGATCTTAAAAACAGTCTCTTTAATGAATCATTGACAGTGCTAAAAAGAAGGAGAACATATCCTAAATGTTCCTGTGAAGCTTTCATGGGAGAGACAGAAAAATGAATAACAGAGATAACCCATTTATTCCTCTCTAATGAGTAATGGCAGTCCTGAAAAGGTCATCCATTTGCTCTTCACAGTAATATTTGTTGAATTTTAAAGGATGAAGAGTGAGAAAGAGGGAGGAAACCCCCCCCCCCCATACTCAATGAGACAGACGCTGGTCCTCTGGTTGCTTAATTTGGGCACAGATAAGATAAGCTTTATTTTGATGGGACACACTATAAAACCTCACTTTTGCATATTTACTAACTTGGTTTTGTCAGGCTACTCAGGCTTTTGGAGGATTGATTCAAATTCTCTAAATTTACAACAGTCTGACCAACAAGTCAGAACGCCAGTTTTGAATCTATTCTGAAAAAAAAATACTTGTCAAGCAGACTGGAATACTATTGTAGATTGATTAGTTCATCTCTTCAGTTCACTTAAATAAGATTTTTAAGTGTCTACTGTTCGAAAGGCAGCTAGGTGGTACAATGGATAGGGCACTGGGCTTAGAGCCAGGAAGATTCATCTTCATGAGTTCAAATCTGGCCTCAGACCCTGGGCAAGCTACTTAAACCTGTTTGCCTCAGTTTCCTCAGCTATAAAATGAGTTGGAGAAGGAAATGTTCAGTATCTTTGGCAAGAAAACCCCAAATGAGGTCATGAAGAGTCAGACACGACTGAACAATGACTGAGCAGGAACAACAAATGCATGAAAAGACTGGGGGAACAAAGACAGAAAGAAATAGTCCCTGTCCTCAAGGAGCTTACATTCTACTGTGGGAGGGGGTATGGCATTTAAGAGATATGTATCAGTAAATAAATCAGTAAAAAATCGTTTCCAGAGGGGAAATGTTTTTTTGGTCAGAGGGAAATGAAAAAGCTTCCCATAGCAGGTGTACTTCAAGTGGGTCTTGAAAGTGGCTAATCAATCAGTCAGTAGAAGCACTTATTAATTGTCTATTATATGCTGGGAACTTTCAAACTAAGGATTCTAAAAAATAAAAATGAAGAGAAGGGTATGTATGCCAGGCCTAGGGGACAACCCATGCAAATGCAAGAGCATGAGAGAGGATTTTCCCAGTAGGAAAGTCTGATTGGGAAATTAAATCAATCTCAGAAGATTCCTTGTTCTATATAATAATATTTATATAATGCTAAAGGTTTGCAAATCACTTTATGTGTGTTATCTAATTTGATCCTCACAACAACAACCCAGTAAAGTAGGTGATATCTCCATTTTATAGATGAGTATTTATTATCCCTATTTTACAGATGTGTACACTGAAGCTGAGAAGGGTTACAAAGTTAGGTAAGTCTCAGTGGCAGGATTTGAAGTCAGGTGTTCCTGATTCCAGGTCCAGCACTCCAATACTGTGCCACCTAGCTACCTATAATTTGGTCCCCCTATAATGAGACCTGGATCATCTTAAGGGCTATTTTCTTTTTTTTTTTTGGCTAGGCAATGGGGTTAAGTGAGTTGCCCAGGGTCACACAGCTAATAAGTGTTATGTGTCTGAGGCTAGATTTGAACATGGGTCCTCCTGAATTCAGGGCCGGTACTCTATCCACTGTGCCACCTAGCTGCCCCCTTAAGGGCTATTTTCATCATGACTATGGTAACCTGACAGACCCCTCTACTATAGATATTTGTCTGCTGATCTGACTAGAAAACTCATGTTGGCTGGTCAGGACATGCTTCTCTGGACAGTGTTAGAGGTATAGTGACAAATTCATGCCTTTAAATGCCTTGGGGACCACCATCTTTCTATTATGTCAGTATTACTTCGTACAGGTCATAGTTCATTTTATAATAGTTTTACTTTAGCTTTTCATGAGATTTGAAAAGCATTTTGACTCATTAGCAACATATTTGTGAACCCTCTCTGGGTTAATCTCACCCATTTTTTAATTGATTGCTATTAGTTTCAGTTTCAGAGAATAATATTTTTTAGTCTTACTTTCAAGTTCTAATGGGACAGGGGCAACTATGTGATGTCATAGATAGAGTATGGGGCCTGGAATAAGCAAAACTTGAGCTTAAATCTGGCTTCAGACACTTTTTAGCTTGTGTAACCCTGGGCAAATCACTTAACCTATGTTTGCCTCTGTTTCCTCAAATAATAGCACCTGCTTATAGGTTTGTGATGAGGATCAAATGTTTGTAAAGTGTTTAGCACAGAGTCCAGGGCATAGTAGGCACTTAATAAATGCTTGTTCCCTTCCCCTCCCTCTACAACTCAGAGCTCATTAATAAGGTCAGTGACACTAATGGCACAGTCATTGTCATTCTTTCTAATTTCTCGTGCTCCTTACATTTTTATTATTGCATTCCATCCTGTGCGCATAGTAGGATTTTGTTGATGACCATTCTTTTATTTGAATTCATATTTGCCTATGTGGTCTTGTTACTGTTCCTTTCTACTTAGAAATAACCTTCTTCCCTGAGATTCAAATTAGTGTTTGCCTTTAGACATAACAAATAGTGAAATATATCAGTAAAAGGCTTCACAAAATTCCATTTTTCCCCCTGGATTTTTTAATTTGCAGCTACTGAGTTCCAAGAAGTTATAGAAGTATTTCTAGCAGGTTTAGTTTATCCTACTGGCTTTTGACTTTGAAACAAAAGTAAGAAAAGAGGGGCAAATTCTTACTTATTTAGGTCATGTTTGGATTTCCAGAGAAAATGAAACCACTTCGAGGCCTGGACCATTCTTGTATGCTTTGGCCCAGGCTGTTTGTTTTTCCAGACCCAATTTGATACCAGCATAATACAGCATTTAGGGGTAGACGGATGATAACAAGAACTAGATTTGTGTTCTTATTTTTTATAGGGAACTTCTGGAGAGGAAACTCCCTTTAACAATGCAGATGGTCACCTACTTTGCAGCTCATAGTCTTTAAAAATTTCCCAGGTCTTTGAGAGGTTTAGTGATTTGTCACAGCCAGTTTATGTCAGATGTGGGATTTGAACTTAGGTTTTCCTGACTCCAAGGTCAGCTCTTCATCCACCTCTCCATACTGTCTTTCTAAATCACATCATGCTTATTTGAATGTAAACAGTATGGGACACTAATACAGTGCCCAGCACATAGTAGGGGGTTAATAAATGCTGATTGACTTGACTATTGGCTTCCTTAACAGCAAATCCAGTTAGGGCATTTTCAAATCATCCTCTTGGCATGGTTTCTAGGACATACATCTGAAACTGAAACAAGTTATCCATCACCTTGCCTTCTTGATAATGTTCGAGATGAAATATACTTATGTACATAGTACACTCCCAGAATATCTTTCTATTTTCTGATTTTACTCTAACCTTCCCTTGCCTTTCCAAACAAGCAGAAAGGTTAAAATATTTATTATTTATGGATTCTACAAAGAAGAGTAACCTGAATGGCAGGCAATCTAGAAACAAACCTAAAGTGTTTACCCCCAAAGAAATTAACCTGGAGTAAAACATTTGAATGAAGTGATAAGAGTGGAAAGAGAATCTTGAAAGGAGAGAGAAGGGGAGAAGCTATTTTTTTTAAGAAGAAGAAATTTAATTCAAGGAAGAGAAGACATTTGGCAGATGAGCAGCATAAGACTTTGCCAGGTTATAAAATATTTTGTTTGGGGTTAGATTTCATTTGCTAGAAATGCTTCCTGAGTTTACATAGCAACTTTTTTCCAGTGCAATCTGGCTCAGAAGCAATGCATGCCATCAATAATGACGTGGTAACAAGGTACACTTAACGACAAAGTTTGTCAAATGTGAACATGTGTTGTCTGAAACAAGTAATAAATACTCTAGCTCTTATGAAGTTCGTCGTTTTCTAAATCACCAGAACAAAAAGGGGAAAATCCCTTTTATGGCATCTCTGAGTCTGATCATGTGTAGATTAGAGCCTGGGTGGGGTATTTAAAGATGGAAGAATTTTGTTGTGGTGGCTTTCACTCAGTTCACTGAGCTCTAAAGACCTGAAGAGATTTTGGAATGAGAGTAAGTTAGGATTTCCATTTACAGATGAGGACGTGAATGCTGAGAAAAGTAACATGAATTGCCCTGGATCTCACAGATAGTAAGTATCTGAGGCACAATTCAACCTTAACTCTTTTTGACCCTAAATCTAACACTCGGTCCATTATCCACCCAGGTGCTAAAGAGAACTCAGTGTGGACAACAGGAGTCTAGTGATGTTCTGGATGAGGAACAATAAGAAGAAAGAGATAGTAGAAGTAGAATGAAAAATGAAAAAAAAATCGACTGACTACGATGAATGAATGGGTAGAAGAAGTAAGGGAGGAAGATAGAATTGAGAAAACCACTAGGATGTTTTGAGAAGGAAGCTGATGTGGCCACAGCAGCAGTTAAGAATGAGTGATATTTCCTACCGGCAGAAGAAGAAAGACCACTAAAGAGATGTAGTGGGAGGTCACCTACATGCTGTGGTGGGAGTTGAGAGGGGGCTAGACAGGGTCCCTTCCCCTCCAAACAGGAACCCTACCACATTTCAATCTAACATTATGATTTTATTTACTTAGACTTCTTTTGGTCATATGTTAAAATTTATTAATTCACAACTTTCCTGAGAGCAAGTTTTATAGATACAGAGTAGAGAGAATACAGGGACACTAAGGCATTGGGGAGTAAGGTGGAAGTGACGAGATGGGAGAGAGATCCACTAAATTTATGATACGTATATAGGATACACCTGTGCACCCTCTACGGGCTCAGGAAAATGAATGTTTTATATCTCATTTAAAAAATATACATTTTTTAAGAAAACATTTAATTGCTAATTAAAATAAGTTTAGTTGAATTTTAGTTTCTTTAGATTGATGAGTAAAAATTATGCCTTTTATGACTGAACAGTCAAAAATGTTCACCTTAAAAAAAAAGAAATTCTCTAAGTGAACATGCCAAAGAAATATATGGCATAGGAATATGAATGGAGATAACAATACTTGCAGGGCCTTTCTCACAGTGCTCTGGTGAAGCTCAAATAAAATAATGTACTTAAAAGCACGTTGTAATATAGAAAGCCCGCTATGAACCCAAAGTATTGTTATTATTACTAACAGGAAAGACAAAAGTGGATGACAAAGACAAATTTCATCTACTTTACAACTTTGTGCAGACCTGGCAAGACAGAAGAAGCTAGTTAGCAGGTTATGTTTAAGGCTGGCATTAGATGTAGGCAGGATAGACAGTAGTGTATGTAATTTGACTTGAGGGATATAATAGGAAAGACTCACTTCACCAAATTCTCTTTATTTCTACGCCTGCATTTTATGGATTGTTCATTTTTTAAGGTTTATGTTGTCTAATACAGAGGGTTGCTTTAAGGATAGCAGTTTTGCAAACTAGGCATTATTTTATAAGCATGAATTATTATTATGTTAAGATGTTACCTGGGCAGACGTGTTACATGGTACACCATTATCAACCATTAATATCTTAAGTTATCTTAATGAGTTTATCAGATTGTCTAGCAAGTTACTTGTGAAAGAATGGAACACTGGATGGGTAAGTTTTGATATAGAGAGAAATGAGGGAAGGTTTGAAGAATGGGACTGTCCTGGCAGGATTCCTTGGTTCCTGAGGAAGTCAGAAGCAGCGTGGAGGCAGGGCATCCATTAGATTGTAAGTTTCTTGAGTGCAGGGACTATCTTTCGCCTTTTATTATTATTATTTTTTAATCCCTAGCTGTTAGCACAGTGCCTGGCACATGGTAGATGCTTAATAAGTGCTTATTGACTGACTGACACATTACTGGTGGGTGTAAGGGTAGGGCAATTGGAAAGGGGGTGATGGTGCAGAAGGGGAAGCCCTGATACAAACATGAGACTTAACCATCGTCTTTGGAACTGGCATTGTTTGTAGTACTTAGGGTCAGAATTTGTTTTTTGGAATGTCAAAGATATGGCAAGACTTTAGAGATATATTGTGAAGCAGGATCTTCAGTCATTCATTTGTAGACTTGCAATACTAATTTCCTCCAACCTGCCCCCAACCTCTAGATTTGTCTTATGAATTTGGCAGTAATTCAGGTGATAGTGACACAAAATGAATCTTCCAATTTAGAGGGAAGTTATGTATCCTGCCTCTCCAATTACAATACTTAGAAAAGTTTCAAGTATGTTAAACAGTCAGCCCAGTTCTATACTTGTCTGACCTTAATAGGAGCCCGAGGCAAGTGCAGAATGCAGAGTTAGGTCCCAGTTATATCCCTACTAAGCCACAGGGATTAATTGTCAAATACGATGCATGTATTTCATCTTCCATTTGGGGAGTGTCCACACCCACACCACACCCACACATTTCCACAAAGATTAAATAGTAGCTATTTTTAAAAAGTGTTGCCAGGTAGGTCATTTTCTAGTTTGAACTTTGAGGAGTTAGCAGATTGGGTTAATACTTGAAGAACTGAACATTATTTCTGGAATAGAGCAACCTGGAATAAAGAATTCAGGGAACAAAACCCAGAATATTCAGATGAAAAAATTATAACTTTTATTACCCAACTGTTCTGTGGGGAAAATTGTGGGATGTTTAGGGCTATTTCACGTTTTACTGCTGAATTATTGGGACAATTATTTTCCAGTGCCCTTTGTATAGATGTAGTCTTAGAGAAAGTAATGAAAAAAATGTGCAGCTATGCTTTTCTTGGAAATCTCTTTTGTTGGTCCTTCAATTCAGACCCATCATTTTGCCCTTCATCTTCCTTGTACTTCTTTTGCTCTGATGTCTAGAAATGAGTACAGCATTTGCTCTTTGTCAAAGTTTTATTTTGTTTCTCATTGCCATAGGTCAGTTTTTCTCTATCTGTTGACTACTTTGTGTACTGAGATCCAGATCTATCAGCATATTCATTACCCTTTTTTTCTCCTCTATTTAAATCAGAAATTATATTCAGCCTTTTGCTCTAAACCTAAGCAGCCCTAATTTCCCAATCTTGAATCCTAAGCAACTGATAAGGTATTGCTCTTTTTCTCCACTCAAAGACTTAATATAACTCAAATCTCCTGTCAGTACTTAACAAAACCATGTAGCATCAAGATGGAACAAAAAGAAAATGTCCCTTGACAATTGACAGTCATTTTGGGTTATTTTCTATAATTCTTTGTCAAAAGCAGCTTGTGTTAATAGCCTTAAAGATCCTGTGGGAAAGCAGACACGGTATTAAGAATAAACATTCAATAAATGTGTAATTATTAACAATAAATAATATTTCCTAGCCCATTTTGTCATTCCTTTAGTTAAAAAAAACCAGCATGATATTTCTTATGTTTTCCTGATAGTAATCAGTGTGAGAAATTTGATGCTAATTTAACCACTGAAAAAAGCATTTAATACACATTTTTTAAATAAAAAAAGTGCTATAAAAATCAAACTCAGACAAGATACTGCAACTGTAGTAACATGTCTTGGCAGAGGATGTGGTTAAAAACTGAAAAAAAAATATACCAACTTAAACGGGCACTGTCAATAATCATGTCCCTAAATACTTCATTCAAAGTAGCATGATTCTGGGGCCTGCGATGAGAATGCTTACTTTCAGAAAAGTCCGGTAAAACACAGGAACACTCATAGAAAAATTTCACAATGATGTTTTGTGATCACTACTTTTCTGAAAACTTAATTGATTTGGCTGAGCTGTTAAAGAAATTTCACATTGTACCCCAACTAAGCTATTTCTTGCTCTCTAGATGTTTTTTTGAGGATGAATTAATATTAAAGTCATCTCATTTTATAGATGGACAAATAAAAATGAATAATATTTTAAATATGAAAGAATAATTACAGATTATTTGCTTAATATGCTATAGCACTGTGTGCACCAAATCATTGGGCTCTTAACAAATTCATTCTTTTATTATTGTGTGTTCTTTTGTGTGTTTATCTTGTCTTTCCATCTAGATTGTAAGTCCCCGGAGATCAATGCCTAGTATGGTAACTTGTATAAATAAGCATAATAATGAAAACAATAGCCTGAAATTCTATAGCATTTTAACACGAGTCTTGTGGGCTCAAATCCACTTTCTTTGGCACTCAGAAAATGTTTGATAATAATTATAGTGAAAATTAATAAGGTATTTCATTAAAATAGTTCAATATGCTATTTAACTCATTTTAAAGTCCCACTTTGATGGATACATCAATCAACTAGTCAACATTTATTAAGAAACCCATGACCTCCTAAGGTACCTCAGCCCAGAATGGCCCAAAATAGGCTCTTGTCTGTTACAGGAGAAAAACAACTCTCATTTCAAGTGTGGTACAGTGGCTTCAAATCCTGGCTCTGCCACTTAATATATGTGTTGCCTTGGGTCTCAGTGTCCTCATCTGTAAAAATGAGGGAATGATCTGGACCATGAATGTACCAAAGTGAAACAATCCCAGCCTTCAGCGAGTTTACTTTTTGTGGGGTTGGGAGTAGTGGCTTGGGCTAGGTCACAGTGTGGGGGAGTGCACACACATAGAGACACACACAGACACACAGACACAGACACAGACACACACACACACACACACACACACACACACACACACACACACACACACACGGTCAGGGATTGAGCCCATTGGAATTAGGAACTCCCATGCAAGGAAACTCTCTCTACCAATGCAGATCCAATAACTTGTAATCTTAGAGAGCTGTTGAGAGCAATGAGAAGTTGTAACTTGCCATATGTATATTCGAGTATAATACAAGGTAATGTTTTTTGGCGAGGGGAGAGAGCACTTTAACACATTACTTTAATGACACATTCATAGCTTTTATTTGTATTTTTGTTTCTGTATTTCTGAAATAATTCCAGAAGGGCTATTTCCCATTCTTTATAATCTGCTTTGTCCTTTTCCTATTATTGTTTCTCATGTACCCCTCATCTTTGCAACTTCTTCTTTGAATAACAATTTTTGCCTCCCTCTTTCTTATCTCCCTGGACCTACCTCTAAATTCCCACAGTTTCCTTTTTTTTTTTTATTCTTGGGCCTGTCTTTTTTCTTGTCCTCTTCATATTTTGTCATCAGCTTTAGCTTCCCGCACTAAACTATAACCAAAGTCCATTGTCAGAACAATGCTGTTATTGAAGTACAGATGGATAGACATATGTGTGCACGAATAGGACAAAGCAAATGGTTGCTAGCACATTGTTGCAAAACAAGCCTGAAAACCTGAGTGTTGCATACAGTTTTATTTGCATGAGCAAATGTCTCCCAAGGTCCTCCATCAAACACAACAGCTACACTGTCTGTGACAAGAGAAATCATATAGAAATGACATGCAGACATAGTCTGTAACTTTCTCTTTGAAACTCCCACATCCTGGAAGTCTAAGTGACCACCCTCACAATGCTCAGTAAGGTCAGCTTTCTCATGAGGACTGAGTTGGTAAACATTAGTTCTTATTTAGAAGCACCAGTAGGCCTATTTGCCAATGCAAAAAAAAAAATTTTCATCAGGACTTGAAACTCAATAGTTTTACATTTAGGAAACTATTGATGTAATTAGAAATGGGGGTTTAGAATGGCAGCAGGAGAATGTGGTTAAGAGAATCACTTAAGCTAAGTGACTGTGCCGGATGTGGGTAATAGCTGTAGCGATTTATGAATGCTACAAATGTAGAAGAGAAGGAACTTAGTTTTGATGTGGCCATGCTTGGATTGGTGCTATGACTCTGGCAGTTTAGAAATGCCACCTTTATATAGGGGTCTATTCGACTGTAAAAATGATATCTTTATCGTGACTTGATTTTGATGACAGTTTTTAACACTGTTCTCAGAATTCCCGTCATAGGACTCATTAAAGCTCAGCCCAGAAAATAGCAGTCAACAGAATTATTTTGAGAATTATGTCTGATCAGACATTAGGAACATTTTTTTGGGTCAGCTTCATCTTCCTGTTCATGCACTTTCTTGAAAGGAAGAGGGAACACTGAGGCAAACTCCTGGTAGAAGTAGAGGAGCTCAGGTCATTGGATCCTGAGGATGCAGATTTAAAGCCAGAACAAACCTCAAAAGTCATCTAGTCCCACGGACTTCTCTATTTTTACAGATAAAGACACTGAGGCTCAGGGACACATAGATGTTAAGTGGCAGATCTGGCATTTGAAGATACTGTATCACACTTGAAATGAGGCTTGTTTTTCTCCTGTAACAGACAAGGGCCTGTTTTGAGCCACTCTGGGCTGACATACCTTTGAGAGTCATGGGTTTATTCTCTGCAATTCTTTTTTGGCTAGGCAATGGGGTTAAGTGACTTGCCCAGGGTCACACAGCTAGTAAGTGTTATGTGTCTAAGGCTGGATTTGAACTCAGGTCCTCCTGAATCCAGGGCCAGTGCTCTATCCACTGCATCACCTACCTGCCCCTCTTCTCTCCAATTCCAAGTGATATACTCTTGCATGCTTCATAAAGTTAGCTTTTTAGTGAAGACAAAGCCATCAACTTGTCCCTGATAATGGAATTACAGCAGCCACGTTAATAAAGAGTGGATCTTTCCACCATCTTTTGCAGCTGCAGAGCCTGGCAGTAAACAGGTGAGGACTGTTGCCAAGTCCTGCTGTTGGGACTGAGTGTGATTGAGACTCCTTTGTACTAAGGGTGCTGGAGGAGGCTCTATGTGCTTTTGGGAATCAAAGGAGGATGGGACAGATTATTTGAAAATTATGTTTTGTTTTTTCTTCACCAAATTCTTCACCAAAACTGAGTTTTGAATTTTCTTCTCAAGAATTAAAAAATATACCTCAGATGAAGCCTGATTCAACAGCTCGAAATGGTTTCATGAATGTGGAAGACAGTAGGGGACCTGCTTCTAGGCTTGGTTGTGGCAAATTTCCCCCACATTCAATAGAAACATTCAATAGTATAGTAGCATGCAGAAAAAAAAATATGAAAAATGTTCAGAAGTAGAAGCAATGGATAATGGTGGAAATTTGATTAGGATACCCCCTTATCAGTTGATTTTCCCTAGCCAAACTCAGGAATTAAAGATTGTAAGGGGCAGCTAACAGAGATAATCAGGGGATAAGGTCTTTTTTTTTCCAATTTTTTTTCCCAATTACATGATGCTGAGTGTATTTGTAGAAGAATCCCTCTTCCCCTTCCCCCAAAGGGAATTTTTTTTTGTAGCTCCTGGCTTATGATGCTGTCTCAGTAAATCCTTTTGCTTTGAGTTAATTGTATACTTTGACCACTATAAAGTAAATATACTTCTTGGGGCTTGTGAGCTGAAGTTCTGAGCATGTGAATCTAGAAGTTACTTTCAACCTGAGGTTTCCCCTCGATCAAACCTGTGAATGTGAATTGTAGGTAAAAAGCTTGGAGGAAGAGGCATTGAAGCTGCAAAATCTTAGCCTGAATGTAAAATTTAGGGTCATAAATTTGGAGATGGAAGGGCCTTCAGATTCATTAAGTCCAACTCTCTTGTTTTGCATTTGAGCAAACTGAGACCATGAGAGGTTAAGTAATTTGCCCAAGTCCACAGTGATAGCAAGTGACAAGAGATAACAGCTGAACTCACATTTAGTGCTCTTACCACACTTTCCACTAGGCATCTTGCTGCTTCCTACAGCCAAGTTAAGCAGCAACTGCTAAGTGAACCCTATTGTTTCTTAAAATTCCCAGAGTTCACTTATGCTACCACTTTACCCCATCACCACTTAAATTATAGGGAAGCAAAATAAAAATGAGTACTTTCATATTTGTGGTAATGATGAATAAAAGTACTGATATGGTGATATAATTTGAGGAATTCAGGTTCTCTATGGAATAACCAAAATTTTTATACCTAATTAGGTACAGCAGCCTGCTTAAAATTTGCAGAGGTAGATTGAGGATTTTGGATCTGAGAAATGACCTGGTACTTCCCAATAATATTATGATAGTTTTTGACAGTTGCTTCATGGGGAAAAAATTTTAGTATTCCTGTTCCTGCAAAACTCTAAACCCAAGTCTTCATTTCTCAAAGAGAAAAATAGAAATACACATGATGATCTTTAAACTGTGTTTAGAACTAATCCTGGCTTTATCAAGATTTAAGTTGCAGGCAAACCATATCTGTGAACATGAAATATAGTTGGCAGATTAGCCCAGTTTGTTTTAACATTTGGAGAGAGGGAAGACTGCTGTTTCAGTTACCTTACAATTGATATATCATGTAGGCGAATGGTGCTGGGCTGAGAAAGCTATCGTTTATGGTCCAAGTAATACTTTGCTCCGATAAAAACAAATGATAAAGAAATGGTTGGTTTTTGGTTTACTTTGAGTGAACTGTGCAGTTTGTTGAATTACTCTGATTTTGGAATTGACAGAGACAGTCACTATGTGAAGGTAGGTGTTTAATGGATGGAATGCTGGGCCTGGTGTCACTTGGATTCAGGTGAGGGAACAAGTCAATAGAAGTTAGGTGATTTACCCAAAGTCACACAGCTAGCGTCTGAGGTCAAATTTGAATTCTGGTCTTCCTGATTCTAGGGCCAGTGTTCTATTTACTGCTGTATTGTTGTCCCTAGACTAGTGGGGTTCAGAGATTGTTGAAGTTTAGAAATTAGTAAAGGCAAAAGCCTTAGAATTAAATGCAAGGCCTCTCTTCTCTCTCCCCAAGGTCTATGTGACTCCCATCTTGCTCACGGGGGGCTACAACACTTCTTTTCTTTGGAGGTGCTAACTCCTATTCCTCTCTCTCCTGAGTTCTTTTATCCCCAAAGCCTTGACCTCTTCCTAAAGAGTAGTATCACCTCCCTGCAGGACTCATGATGAACCCTAAGAGCCACTCTTCATAATTCCTAACCACTTTCCTAAGACTCCCATCTCCTACAAGTCAAAATACTCTCCGAAGAAGTACTACTCTTGTAGATTCAGACATGGTAAAGGCTGTCTTCCTAAGGAAAGCTGCTTAAAGGTAAAATGAGCCAACTCAGGAGGTTTGAATTCTCTAACACTGGAGGATTCCAAGTGAAGACTGAAGGACTGTTTAATGGGGATGTTGAAGCAGGGATTCCTGTTCTGGTCCAGGTGGGACCCAGCATCCCCTGGAATGTGGAGATTCTTAGGGAGGATCCCAAAACCCTGAGAAGTAGATAGTTTGGTAAATTGTATGAGGCCAGATATATTACACAGGAATATGAAAAAGCCTGAATAGAAAAAGCTCTGTTTTGTTTAATTGTTTTAAAAAGTGCATGACATGTTTATATGTTCCAAAATAGGCTATTTAAAAGAAGTGGATAGGAAACAGTTGCTGTCAGCAGCCACCAGTTTGACGGACAATTAAGGTTTCCTAACAGATGAAGGAGTTGGCTAATAGTTTCCATTGTTAAAGGATTGTTAAGGCAGCTCAGCTTCACAGATGGAAAGAGGGGGGAGTACTGACAGGAATAGAAACATAAGGAATATTACACATTAGCCTCATGCCAAGTTCTCTGATCAAAAGCAACTTCAGTTTCCATGGAGGATTTTACACCCCCTCCCCCATCCCTGCCCGAAATGAAGCACTATCCCCCATTAATAAGCGCAAACTAAGAGGGCCTCTGACTCCAGCAAGTGAGCGAGAGTATTTGCAAGCTTAGATTAAGTAATGTGTGATAATAATAACTATAAGTAATAGCTGATAATAACTACTAAAGAAAATATAAAGTCCTGGCCTAGATAGTGTAATCCTTTAAATTTCATTTCAAATGATATTTTCTCTTATACCTAATATATAAGTAGTAACATATTATCAATTAACCAGTATACAGTGAGGCACAAGAATACTAGATCTAATTGTGTTTATCGTTTTTTATTATAAATGTAATGGGGGTGATGTGCAATCCCAATGTGTGTGTATAAAGTGGCAGAGAGTCTGCTGCCCCTATCACTCTCATTGGTTCATTTCCCTCAACCCCACTGGAAAAATACCAATGTACTTTCAGATCCAGCCATGTTCTCAAATCACTTAGACTTCGTCAATGAACTAATTAACAACTGTCTACTAAATACCTACTATGTGCCAGGTACTGTGCTAGGTGGTGGGGATAGAAAGACACAAGTGAAACAGTTTCTGCCCTTAAGAAACTTCTGTTTTATAGAGGGAGATAATAGGTGCATACAATATATAGCTATGTAAAAGTAGGTACCAAGTGATTTGGTAGAGAGGGCTTAGGATCTGGAAATATCAGGACAGGCTTCATGTAGAAAGTGACATTTCAGTACAGACTCCAAGGAAGATCAGAATTTTGAATAGGTGAGGAAGCGGTACATTACAGATATTGGGAACGATGAGTGCCGAGGTATACCAGGCAGGCAATGGAGTGCCACGAATGCAAAACAGTACCAGGGCCACTTTGACCTGGAGCCAGAAGGGAAATAATGTGTGATAAGTCTAGAAAGATAAGTTGAGGCTAGGCCGTACAGAGCTTTAAATGGTAAACAGAAATGACGGGGGGGTGGTGCTAAAGCCAGTTCCTCCTGGCTTGAGGGAGCTGCTTGTTAAATTTTTAGTGTGAACATGTACACCTTGGAAATCAACAAACCCTAAAAATGAGGATTTGATTTATTGTTTTGTTGATTGTATAGAGTTTAGAAAGAAATAATTATAATGTTGATTAAATTTAAAAGTATGTCACATGGTGCTTGGAGATAGTTGTTACACATTTACCAGCACACGATTTGATCCTAGAGTCCATAGGGAGTCACTAGAGCTTGCTGAGTCAGGGAATGACATATCCAAACCTGAATTTTAAGAAAATCATTCTGGCAAATCTATATTGGAATGAGGATTGTAGTGAGGAGAGACTTGAGGTAAGGAGGCCAATGAGGAGGTTATTGCAATACCCTGGGTAAGAGGCAATGATGGCCTATACTAGTGTGGTAGCTATTTGGATAGAGAGAAGGGAGAGATGTGGAGGCAGAAGCAATAAACTTTGATAACTGATTCCATATGTGGAGTGAAAGAGAGTGAGGATTCTAGGATAACACCAAGGTGCTAGCCTGAGTGACTGGAAGGATAGTAGTGTCCCCTACAGAAAAAGGGAAGTTTGGAAGGAAGTGGGGTTTTGGGAAAAAGATGATGATTATTGTTTTGGATATTTTCAGTTTAAGGTGTACTTCACAGTATCCAGTATGAAATGAATAATTGGAGATTCCCATTGAACTGGAGCTCAGCAGAGAAAATAAGGCTGGATTTATAGATATGGGAGTCATCTGCATAGAGAAGATAAATAATAATAATAATAATAACTAACATTTATGTAGCACTTATGTGCCAGGTGCTGTGCTAAGTGCTTCATAATTATTATTTCGTTTGATCCTTCAGCATATTGATGTCCATATCAGTAGTAAATAACATGAACATTTTACTTAAAATAGTAAGCACTGATAAAAATTGATATCGAAGGAATACATGGGTAGCAAGTACTTCCTACATGAATGACCTAAGCAAATCACCTTCCAGATCCCTAAGGAAGAGAGGTTGTGAATCCAATCTCTCCTCCTCCATTACCCTTCCCCATACCACACTCCTGTTGTTTTCTAGGTGAAATTGGAGAGGTGATGACTTCATAAAAATCTGACATCTCAACACAATGGGAAGAAGGAGATAACTCAGTTGATTATTATACTTTTCTTTTAAAATATATATTTTTATTTATTTTGTTAAATATTTCTAAATTACATTAAATATTTTTAACATTCATTTTTCAAAATTTTGAGTTCCAAATTCTCTTTCTCCTTCTTGTCCATCTCCCACACCTTGAGAACGTAAGCAATGATATCGATTATGCATGTGGAAGTCATGCAAAACATATTTCCATATTAGCTATGTTACAAAAGAAAACATATACACATATGCAAAGCAAGGGAAAAAAGTGAAAAACATTTACTATACATTCTAAGCAGGCTGGTGATTGATGCTCAGGGTATAATGTACATTATTTGGAACCTAGATGATCCCTGGAACTGACAGTTGAGTCATCATCAAATGAATATGAAGTAGATGCTCAGAACTTACCATATCCCTCCTCTTAGTCTCATGGTACTAGCATGTGCGCAGGAATGAAAGGAAAAGAGGGCCTTCAATATCCATAATGTGGGACTAGAAAAGACATGACCCTCAAAAACCTTCCTTATGGCCACTGGTTTCTTCACTTCAGCTCCTCTTTGAATGGTCTCCTTCCAACAAGTTTACCACCACAAACTCCAAAGTCCTGCATTATTGACCTCCTTTAAGTCAATTTGTAATCAGAATTCATATGGAGGCTATATAACAACCATCCGTACTCAGACAGAATGGTGGCAAATTTAAGCTAGGGAAATGCAGCTCAGAAACTTCAAGATTGCCCCAAACTGTGTATCAGGTTCTCCTTCAATGAGGTATCTTCCCAAAATTTGTAGCTGTATGGCTACAAATCATAACACCATGCTTACAGAAGAATCAAAATTTCAAGTGACCCAAAATAGGAAGATACATAGTAGATGTGAATAGGCTATTGTCTACAGTGACTTCCCTGTAAAAGTGGTATAAAATAAACCATGGACTTGTATGGCCACAAAGTAAGGTGGATAGTTATGTAGCACAAGTGAGGTATCATTAATGAACAGCTCCAATGGAGTGAGTACTGGTTTCTGGGAAATATTAAAATACCTAGCATTAGGTTCCTATCCTACTGTTGGGGCCTATGTGGAAGATTTGTGGGAAGCTTACGGACAAGAAACACATAGGATGAAAAAGGGTGGATGAATTGTGTTCTGCATACAGATGAGATCATAGAACTGGTAAAACATATAACTATTGGTATTTGTAGATTTAAATGAATTTAATCGAGTCATGTTTTTACAGAAAAATGCAGTTGGTTGGGCAGCATTCACTGCTCTCTTTCCTTTCTGTTAACATGGGGACAGTGTGGCTTGTGAGTTTGTGGGCTTATGCAGCGGCACAAGTTGTTCAGACTGTAGGCATAGTGCCTGGGAGCAACCGATCAGCCTCTTAGAGTGGGAAGATTTTCAAATTCAAACTTTTTAAGGTACAGCAAATATCACTGAGACTTTTTCAGGCTCTCTCAAATCACACTTCTAGGAAACTGTCTAATGAATCTTTGGGATGACTAGGTGCGTAGGATCATAGAACTTTGAGGATCCAGTTTCTCCCTTTTCTTTTCAAGATGAGGAAACTGAGGGCCAGAAAGTTTAATTGATTTGCCCATAGTCACACAAGTAGTAAGTTGCCCAGGAAGAATTAGAAATCAGTTCATGTGGTTTCAAACAGGACCTTATTCCAACGCACCTCCTAAACTAGAACTGCTTCTGTCCTGTTGTTTTCCCTTTCTAATTGCTATTGTCTGTTCTATTTTCTTTTTCTTTTCACTAATCCAGGCTCAGGTACTTCCTAGCTGTGTGACCTTGGGCAAGTCACTCAACCTCTGTCTGCCTCAGTTTCCTCAACTACAAAATAGGGATCGTAACTACAGTTGTTGTGAGGATCAAATGAGATCATATTTGTAAAGCATTCAGCACAGCACCTGGCACATAGTAAGGGCTTAATGAATACTTTTGCCCTTCCTTTCCCCTTCCTTTGTCCTCCTTTCTGAATTAAATCCATAGCTTATGTGCATGCTGTATTCATGGCATCTCTCCTGCCCTCCAGGGGGACTTAATTATTTCAGTTTTTGAACTCCCACCCTTGGGCCTGCCGTGTCTTAATTGGTAAGTGCATGACATGAGCTATATCTAGTCTACCCCAGCCATGTTTCACATTCTTCATAAGTCATTTCCTTGTCAATCACTTGGGTTTGGCATGGACCCTTTTCTGAGAGACTGGAATCCAATGTACATTAAGGATAGATAGTCCCATGTGTGAAAGTAATGAAAATAACAGCAAGATATTTTTGTACATTTTATGTAACCTAAGCAATGTCATCAAATAGAACTGATTCATTCACGAGAGAGGTCAATTTGAGTGATACATAATTCTCTGTCATGAATCAGACTAGGAAGGAGCCATTACATATCTTGTTTGCAAGGAGGAGATAAAACCTATAACCACACTTCCACCTTTAGGATGTTTATTAAGAACAGAGAATTAAAACGCTAAGATGTTGGCTAAGACTTAACCTGGCAGAGTAGAGAAGTACACAGCCCTATCTATGCTAGATTGTCCCTCCTTGCAGAGAAGAAATTCTATCTGGCAGTTGAGCTGTGGTCTTTTGGTGGAAAAAATAATTAAACAGCTCTGTAAAACCTCCCTGTGTTTTTTCAAGCTTGGAATTAGTAATAGGTCTCTGTGCCTATGGCTAATGAGAATGTATGATGTGGCAGAAGTGGAGAACTTATTTTTCTATGTATGTAAAGATCAGGATAAAGGGAAGATCCGAGCACATGAAAGTTGTCTGGATTAATATATACATATTTTTTACTTTTTAGAAAATCATATTTTGCTACATTTGCAGCATTTCCTTAAATGAATTTCCCTACTTCCTCTTTATTGTTTTTTTTTTTAAATTGGATATTTTCACTGTTCTAAATGGTTAGGTCTGTTGCCAACCTTGGAAAATATTAACTCCTGACACTATCTTGTTTACTTGCTAAAGGACAGTGACTTATCTCAAGTTCCATAGCAATCAATGGGAAAGTTAATTGGAATCTAGCTCTAACATCTCTCACTTTCTTCAGCAATTCCTTACTCTTTACAGCCTCAAATTGCTTTAAATGAAGTTGTTTATTTTATAGAAAGAAAGAAGGGGTGACAAAGGATGTTTGTCTGAGGGCAGGGATGTAGTGCCGAAGGAGTAGAGCCTAGAAGGCAATATTGATCAATAGTAAGAGGGTTTGATTATTATGGAGGCAGGGCATTTCAAAGAGGGGTACCCATAATATTTCTTCTTTCATTCTTTCTTTCTTCCTTTGTTTTTTTATTCTCTTTTTATTTCTCTTTTTTTCTCTATCTTTCCTTCTCTTTACTGACTATAATGTGCTAGTGAAAAATATTTGTGTAATTAATATTATTTTAAAGACAAGATCTTATGGTCTCTCTTCTTGATTCGAAAAGTGGGTACCCCAGCTAACTGTAACCCTTGGTTATAATCACTGTCTATTTCCTCTGCCTAAGATGTGGCTTTTCTCCTTGCCAAAGTCAACACCTTTGTTGGTACCCATGATCCCGTATCCTCTCATACCTGGCAGATTACTCCCATATTATATCCCAATCATCTTCTTTCTCTTCCTTAACCTCAATCTCTCCTTATCCACTGTCTTGCCTCCTCTAGCCTACAAATATGTCCGTGTCTCTCCCATCCCTAAAAAGCTTTCACTGAATCCTACCACCCTCTCAATATTATCTTATATTTTTCCTCCCTTTTCTAAACCGAATGCCTATAAAACAAAAGCAAAAATAAAAACTGTCTCCATTTGTTGCCTCCATTTCCCCTCTTCTCTTTCTTTCACTTCTCACCCTTTTGCAATACAGCTTCATCACTTAACCTCTCCAAAGTTAACAGTGATCTTTCAATGTCCAAATACAATGTTCTTTTCTCAGTCTAAATCCTTCTTAACTTTTACGTAGCATTTGACACTGTAAAACACCTCTTGTTCTGGACATTCTATGTTGGGGTGGGGAACCTGCCTTCTTGCCACACGTGGCTTTTTAGGTCCTTGGGTGTGGCCTTTTGACTGAGTCCATGTTTTACAGAGCAAATCTTTTTATTTAGGGGATTTGTTCTGTGAAGTTTGGATTCAGTCAAAGGGCTGCACATGAAGACCTAGAGGGCCATATGTGGCTTTGAGGCCACAGGTTCCCCACCCCTGCGCTATGTCCTCTGGGTTTTTGTAACATTGCTTTCTCTTGATTCTCTTCTTATTTGTCTTACTACTCTTTCTCAGGCTCATCTGGTATATTATCATCCGTAGTTCACCCTCTAACTGTGGTGGAACAGAACCTAAGACTTAATCCTACATCCCCTTCTCTCTTGGTGACCTCATTAGCCTCCATGGGTTCAATCATCATCTCTATGCAAAAGACTCCCAGACCTATATATCCAACTCCTGGCTCCTGAACCCTAGTCTGGCATTATGAACTACCTGTTTTACATTTTGAAATAGATACCCCATAGGCATCTCAAACTCATCATTATCTTTCCCACCAAACCAGAACATTATCACCCTTCCAGTCATCCAGGTTTATAACCTCAATGTTATCCTTAACAGCTCACTTGACATCATCCCACATAGCCAATTGATTACTAAGTCTTATTGATTCTAACTCTATAGTACCTTTTCCAATAGTCCCTTCTTTCTACTCACATAGCCTCCACCCTAATTCAGACCCTTATCACTTCTCACCTAGATTATTGTAATAACCTCCCAATTGGTTTCTCTGTATCCAGTCTTTCCCCTCATCAATCTATCCTTCATAGAGCAAAATCATGTTGCTAAAGTGAATGCCTGACCATGTCACTTATTTAATATTTAATTTACATAATTAATTGAATTTGATATTGGGCAATAGCTCAATAAATTCTAGTGCCTGTTTATTACCTCTAGGATGAAGTAAAAACTCCTCTGGCATTTAAGTGTCCTCATTATCTGGCTCCAAACTACTTTCCAGGCCTTTAAATTATTTTTTCCAAATCACTTCCTTTCACATACTCCTTGGTTCATCCAAACTGGCTTTCTTACCTTTCCTCATGCATAATATTCCATATGCCACATATAGACCCTTGCATAAGCTTTCTGCCATGCTGACAATGCATTCCTTCCTCAGCCCCCTTTATAGAATTCTTAGCTTCTTTTGGAGCTTGGCTCAGATGTCACCTCCTGCATGAGGTCTTTCCTAGTTCTTCTTGCTGCTAGTCTCTCCACAAACTATCTTATTTTTGCGTATATTTCTATGTGTGCATCTTTCTCCCAATAGGAGGTAAGCCTCTTGAGAGCAGTCTCTTAATTTTTTGTTATATCACCACTACCTGGCAAATAACAGGCACTTTTTGATTTCCTGATTGAAACGCTCCCTATTCACCCCTCCCATTAAAATCTAAGTTCATTTTGAGTGAAGATTATTTTATTAATTGTACTTGTATCTCCATTGCCTAGCACAGTGACTGGCACATAGTAGGTGCTTTAGAAAATTATATAGCACTTTTAAGGTTTCAAAGAGCTTTATTATATATGTCAACTCATTTGCTCCTCGCAACATCTCTCTGAGGCAGGTGCTATTATTATCCCCATTTTACAGATAAGGAAACTGAAGACAGGAGAGGTTAAGCGGTTTGTCCTGGGTCACACAGCTAGAACAAATGTCTTAGAGTCGGGATGGCAACTCAGACCTGACTTGAAGTCCCTTACTCTGTCTTCTGAGCCTACCTGTAGAAAGCTGCCTAATAAATACTTGTGGATTAGTGGATCTCTAAAAAATCAAATAGTTAAAAAAACCAAAGCTAAATTTAGTTTACTTGTATGATCCTTAATTTTATTTTTTTGGTGGAGCATGGGGAGATAGCAGGTAGGTTTACAGCTCTGTATTGGAAAAACAGAACAAAACAAAAATGCGTCACTGACTAAACACTTTCTATTACCGGAGGTGGGGGCAGCCGGGTGGTTCAATGGATGGAGCACTCAGCCTGGAGTCAAGAAGACTCAGCTTCTTTAGCTCAAATCTGGTCTCAGATACTTGCTACCTCTGTGATCTTGGGCAAGTCACTTCACCCTGTTTGTCTCAGTTCCTCATCTGTAAAATGAGCTGGAGAAGGAAATGACAAATCACTTCAGTATCCTTGCCAAGAAAACCCCAAATGGGGTCACGAAGAGTCAGACACAACTGAACAACAAATACCCTGGGAAGAACAAAATGTTTAGATCAGAGAAGACTTTAGGAAGAGGCAGTTGCTGTTTCAAAGCATAATAATTAGGTGTTTCAAAGCATAATGATAAAGTAGTAGGAGGAATTTGTAAAATCTTATTCTCAAAATTTATTCTCAAAATATGGTTATTTGGGGGCAAAATACTCAATAAATATAATAATGCCGATGGGGGAAAATGCCAGAGAAAGAAAGATGATGTTGTATTTTCTCACTTGGAGATGCAATTACTCTGACCTGCCATGTGGCCTAACATACAAACAGAAGACATTTCTGGGGGGGTGGGCACAACTCCCCCACACTATTTAAATCTGCTGGTTTCATATTAACCTCTGCTTCTCATGCTGCAACAGCTGCATTCAGGAAACAGTTCTATGAGACATAAGAAGCTGTAGCCGGAAATCAAGAGAAATGGTCAGAAGTCCTAGAACAGGCCAGCTGGGGCCGGAAGAGAGCCTCTCAGACGTATGGAAAGTGAGCCTACCACAGAGAGTTAGAAGGGACCTTGGTAAGGGGAAATGCTCTCTCTACAGGCGGAGCTTCCTGGCACTCAGGTATATTCAGACCACATTCTGTAGTTTGTGCCTCCAGGCCAAATTGCACCTGTCTCTTGGTTTTGAGGGTTTGGTTTTGATATTTTGCTGGCTGAAGTTGCAGGGTGGTATCACCTAAGTCACAGAGCAGTTCAGATCCTACAACATTTCAATCACCACTTATTCATCATGAGAAAATTGCACTGAGTCAGTAACTTGAAGAGACTGATTTTATTCTCTATGTTCCTCTTGGAGGAAATGTGGGCTGGTAGTAAAAACCAAACATCCTATCAACTGCTTTAAAAAAAAGTTAGTGGTGGGTATTTATTTATAAGGCCTATTATAAGAGGCAGTGTGGTTTCATAAAAAGAATGTTAGACTTGGAGTCAGCTGAGATCAGAAGTTGAATGCTGCCTCTGAAGCTCATGAACTATGTGGCAATGGGCAAGTCACTTTACTTCCTGTAAGTTAGTTTCCTCCTCTAGAAAATGGGGCAATAAAATCTTCAGTATCTGCCTCAGAGGGTTATTGTGAGAATTAAATGAACCTCAAGTGGTATAGAAGTGTTAACTTCTTGTTATCTCTTTGACTCCACTATGGATTTATGAGATTTCCTGAACAAATGGATTTATTTCTTGGTGTACAACAGCAGCAGCAGCAGCAGCAACAACAATAACAACACAGAAAGCAAAATTAAAACAAACAAAAAAAATCAATCGCCCAAACAAACACATTCCTAGGAGAGTTGTCAGCCCATCGCTTTTGAGACAAGCACTGATGAGGCTGGATGTTGCTGCTGGACATCCGAACGCTTATTCCTCTTGTTACTTCCTCTCTCACAATGTAACCTCTTGCCCTTCTAACTCTCCCTCTGCCTTGCTCTGTCTAAACTTATTCTTTGCCACGTGGTGACATTCAATTTTCTTCCCTTCTTCCTGTTTTCCTAGGCCACCATGCTACTCTGCCCTCACTTTCCTCCCATTGCAATCTTAATCCTCTAGTTAAACTTTATCCTATTTTTTCCCCCTATAGTCCTTTTACCCCTTTGTCTTATTTCTGCTCATTTTTCTCCCAACCCCATCCCTGGGTTGCTCCCACCTTTCACCTTCTCTGCCCATACTTACATTTGGCATACTTAGTGCAGGAGGAAGTCACTCACCCGAGGTGACTGGGGGCTACCACAAATCTATGTCCTCGAATCTTGCCTGGGCTCTCACTGCTGTTCTTTTACTTTTCTCTGAATGACTCTTGATGCTCCTCCCCACAGCAGCTATTCCAAAGCTTCTTTTCTCTCAGAAGTCAGTGGACCATCCTTTCTTCCCTCTCTGCAGAGCACATCATCTTATGTTTTCCCAGGAAAATAGAAGATATCTCCCTCTTCTCCCCACTTCTATAGCAGGAATCCCTTGAGCACCATCCCTTGTCCTCTTCTTCTAGTCTCAGAGGAGGAAATGTCTCTTCTCCTTGTGAATGCTAGCCTCTCTTCTTGATCCCTTGGTCCCATCCCCTCTCATTTCTTCAGAAGCTCTTGCTTTTCATCATTCTCTCTCTCGTTAATTGCCAGTCTCTTTGAACATATTGGTTCCTTCTTTTCTGTCTACAAATATGCCCAGATCTCCTCTGTCCTTAAAAAAAGAAACAAAACCAAAATGAAACTATTCATTTCCTTTAACACCACCCCACAATATTATACTAAATCTCTCTTCACTTTCTCTCTTTCACTTAGCCAAACTTTAAGAAATAACAACCTGTACTTATTGACTCCACCTTCTCATCTTTCACTCATCATTTCAGTCCCTTGAAGTCTGTCTTCTGATCCCATCACTCAACTGAAACTGTTCCCTCCAAGGTTACCAGCAATTTCTTAATTGCTAAATCCAGTTGGCCTGTTCTCTGTCCTCATCTTCCTCTAACTCTCTGTAACATTTGAAACCCTTGCCTCCTGGCTACTCTCTGTATCTCTTCACTTTGGTTTTTTATCATGCCTTTCTCTTCTCCTGTATGACTTTTTCCTTTGTTGGAGACTGAATGTGCTATAAGGGTTTCAAAAATCAGTATCTTGTTCAAAATGGAAGTCATTATCAGTTTCCTTATTTTCCTAATTCTATTGAGGGTACTACTATTCTTTTTGTCTTTCAGGTTTTCAGCTTTAGAACTATTCTTGTCTCTTTAATATCCTTCATATTCCATATGCCATTCAGTTTCTAGTCAATAAATCAATAAGCATTTATTAAACATTTGTGTGTCAGCACTGTGCTGGCTGCTGGTGAGACAAGTAAAAAGAATGAAACACTCTCTACTTGTGATAAGCTTACATGATAATGGGGGTGAGTGGAAGGAGACAACAAATTTATATGAAGATACGTGCAGCATCAATATAAAGTGAATAAATAAAATATAATAAAAAGTAATTAAATACAAGGTAAGTTGAATGGGACATCACTAACATTTGGGGCATCAGGAAAGGCTTCATGCAGAAGAAGATGGTGCGTGAGAGGCTTCTTAAAGGAAGACAGGATTTCCATGGAGTGGAAGTGAGGAAGGAGTGCATTTCAGGCATTTGGGATGGCCATTGTGAAGGCAGAAAGGGGAGGTAAAAATCATGTATGATGAATAGATAGATGAGTTTGCCTAGATCACAGAATGCAAGATAGGAAGTATTGTCCAATGAGCTGGGATTATAGGTGTGGATCAGGTTATGTGGGACTTTAAAGGATAAACAGAGGAATTTGTATTTTATCCTAGAGGCAACAGGGAGTGCCTAGGGTTGATTGAATAGGGATATCACATGGTCAGATTTTACTTAAGGAAAATTATTTTGAGTGCAGTGTGTATGATGGACTTCAGTGGGGAAATACTTGAGGCAGGGAGACTAATTAGGAGATTGTTTCAAAAAATCTAGGTGAGAGGTGATAAGCACCTGAACTAAGGTTGTAGCTGTGTGAGTGAAGAGAGGCTTGGATGTGAGAGATATAGTGGAGGTTGAAAAGGAAAGATTTGGGAACTGATAATGTATATGGGAGAGGTTGAGGAGTGGAGGATAATGCTGAGGTTATTGACCTAGGAGACTGGAAGGATAGTGTTACCTTCAACAGAAATAGTGAAGTTCTGAAGAGGGAAGGATTTCTTTTTGGAGGTGAAAGAGGGATAGTGAGTTGTTTTGGATATAGTGAAATTTCTGGGACAGTCCTATATCATCTCTCACCTGGCCTATTGCAATAACTTCTTAATTGGTTTCCCTTTTTCTATGTTCTCCATTTTCTAATTCATCCTCCACACAGCTGCCAAATTAATGTTCCTAAAGCACAGTTCTGAATATGTAATTTCTCTTCTGAAAAAGTTTCAGTGTCTCCCTAGTTTCTCTGGTAAAGTTAAAGCTCTTCTATTTAGTGTTTATAGCCCTACCTAATCTGATTCCAACCTATCTTTCTAGGCTGATTTTGCATTGCTACTTCTTACCTACTCTATGTTCCTGCCAAACTGACCATCTTATTGTTCTTCATACTTGACATCTCACCTTCTTTCCCTTTCCCTTTTCCATCCACTTTTCCCACAATATTATCCCTTCTTGCCTCTTTTTCTTGGAATCTTCAGCTTCATTTAAGTTTCAGCTTAGGTAGTCACCTCCTACATAAAACCTAGTTAGTGTTTGCCACCTTCCCGCCATTACTTTGTACTTTTACATATTTTGTGAGGAGCTTGGAGTCATTAAAAACACTGTATATTTTTTCAAAAATAACTCCAGTCTTCTCTCTTCCTCCTATTCAATTTTGAGCCCAGTTCATTAGGAACCATCTTTATGGGTCCATTCAACTGTGTAGTACAATGAGTACCCATAATCTATGTAAATGTATTCCTCAGTATAATATAAGCTTCTTTAGAATAGAAACCGGTTTGTTTTTGTCTTTATATCCTCGAACCTAGCACAGTGCTGAAGAAATGCATATTGAATTGAAATGGTAGGTATCTTGAAAGAGATTCCTTTATATTTGTGGGCACTCCTGCAAAATTGTAGACCCAAGAGCAATTCCATTGTATCTGAACTTGTGAGTAGACTAAAACGAGTTCATAGACATCTACTGCATTTTAAGGTGTCTGTTTTAATTCCAGTTTGGCTGAGATTGGTTAGTGTAAGACAGGAGATTCCCCACCCCACAAGAGTGAGGAACTGTGGCCTCAGGGCCACATGTGGCCCTCTAGGTCCTCAACTGTGGCCCTTTGCCTGAATCCAAACTTCACAGAACAGATCCCCTTAATAAAAGGATTTATTCTGTAAAACTTGGACTTAGTCAAAAGGCTGTACTTAAGGACCTAGAAGGCCACATGTGGCCTCAGGAAATCAGGTTCCCCACCCCTGATCTAGAGCCTTCTATTAATTTGAAGGAAAAAAAAAACCTCAAGGGAAATTCCCTTAGTTCCTCCTCAAATTTGTCCTTGTGGTTAGGGATAGTGAAATATGTCCTTGTTGGCCTTGGAACTTCAGGATTGTAAGCTAACTCAAGTCTGAAACAGAGCTTTGAGGGTAACTGAAGGTTCCTCAGGCCCAGTGTGGACAGCTCTCATCTAGACCCTTTGGAAGCTTCAGAATGGTAATTGCTAAGTTGGAGCCACATTTGCCATCATCAAGAACCTCACCCCCTTACCACAAAACAAACAAAACAGAACAACGTAAGTACTGTGTGATCTATAGGGCAATCCTTCAGTGGATCTATGTGGGCTTTCTCTCTAATGTGTAGATAAGAATGCATCCCTGCCTTCTCAGCCTATGTGACTCATGTCTGTATCTTTGAAATCCTCCGTGAGATGTCCATCCAAGATACTAGAAGCCTTCCTCTAGATTTTTTGACATTATATGGGTACCAGGGCAGGACCTGGGTGGTTCCTCTGTTATTACTAAACCTTGCAAATAGAACAAAAACTTCTTGAGTGCAGAGACTGAGTTTTGTTTTTTTTTTTTTTTGTCTTTGTACTTAGCACCTAGAACAGTGCTATGCAAATGGGAAGGGAAAGGAAGAAGTATTTAATAAGTGCCTACCATGTTCCAGGCACTGTGCTAAGGGCTTTACAAATTATCTCATTTGATCCTCACAACAACCTTAGGAGGTAGGTGCTATTATAATCCCACTTTACAGTTGAGGAAACTGAGTCAAACAGAGGTTAAGTGACTTGCCCATGGTCACATAGATGGGTCAAGATTTGAACTTGGGTCTTCCAGACTCCAGACCCAGATCCCAGACATACTGAATAAATTGTTAAGATTTTAATTAGAATAGACCATTACATGACCCATCTACTTCTTTTTCTGGTGGGCACATTGCTGATATCTTTTACTCTTTTTCCAGTAGGCCGTTCTTTGTTGATAATATGAAACAGCTTACCTACACCTGCTGTACTTCTTTCTATTGTTTTTTTGTGTGACCCACAATTTTAATTCATCAATGACTGTGCTATTCCATGATTCATTATGACATAACATTGTTAGAGTAATGATGGTCTTAGGAAGATGGGCTTTTATTTTAGGGAGATATTTAAAGTCGTTAAAAACACTGCTCATTTTACATAAATGCAATCCAGTTCTTTTGCTTCCTCTTATTCAATTCTGGGCCCAATTCATTATAAATTATCTCTTTGAACCTATCCAACTATGCACCACAGTCTATGTAATAGGAATTCTTTATCCTCTTGTTTTTTCTTGTGTGGATAGTTATTTTGAATTATTTTCAATGATCATGGATCTTGTTTAAATGGCTCTGCAGTGTTTTAGGAATTGATAAAATCAGTACATAGTTAATTGCAAAAAGGTGCATTTGAGAAATTTCACTATCTTTATGGAATTCCTTTTCCATTTGAACTCATCGCCAGAAAATCCTCTATGGCAGTGGCAAACACCTTAGGTGAGCTTTTTTCTCTTTGTTTTATGCCTTTTTTGATAGTAATAGTCAGAAGATCTTTAAATAAAGTTATCTCTCATTGTATCTTTCAAAAATCTTATTGAATTTTGATGTATGTACAGGAAGTACCTTAAGGATATACTTTAAGTATACATTCAGCATCAAATGCTTTTTTTATAGTCAGAAATATTAAAAATAGTATAATCTGGTATTTCCTACCTCTTTTAGTCAACTGTACAATTGTAAAAATATGGTTTACTATAGAATATTTTTGACAAAAACTATCTGTTCACTTCTAATATCTTTACCATGTATGTAAATTATTCATAAAGTTTTTCTAGAGACAAGAAAATAGGCTTAAGGGCCATTACTTATTGCTTCTTTGTGGACTGACACTTTTTGGGTAGCAATAACGTTTACAGATTATTTAAATAAGACAGTTTGGAACTGTTTCCATTGGATGCACAGTTTATTATAGTGACTGTACTTGAAGCCTTCCCAGCATGGTAGGAACTAAAAGAGTTGGCACTCTTCTATCCTAACCTTGGAGAACTCTAGGTCATTTCTGTTGAGACACTGAGGCATCAGAGAAGGATTTTTATGGAGTCAGCAGCACCTAGGTTAAGATAAAATATTCAAAAGTAAGTGATTCTACATTATAACCACAGATTTCATGTAAGGGAGATTTTATGCATACGTGCATACATGTTAAACGTATGTATGTTATACACATATGCAGATATTATCTATTATACTATATATATATACATATACAGATCTATATCTACATATATAATATATATTATACATGCACATGTATAAGATATAATACACACTCACACACGTGTATGATCCAAGAGTTACAGTACCCAAGGGCTAGGTGTTTGCAGCTCTCAAAACTCTGCAAACAAGCCAAGATTTCAGTCTTAGGGAAAGAGGAGCCTGGCTGTTGGGAGCATACTTTGTCTCTATAAATAGAACATAAAGGATGTGGTGGGGTAGGCTCTTGTAAGTTAGTAGCAGCATTTGAAATTCCTTAGCATAAGACTTAAAAGTCAACTGTCATGTAAATATTTTTAGAATGGGTTCTTCTGACCTTGGAACCTTGTGCTACTCTAGGTTCAATGGCGATGTTCAATAGGTTTTTTATTTTATTCAGATATGGCTTGAGCCCCCAACGGGGTACATTATCTACCAACAGACCAGAAAACCAAACAAATAGTGAAACATTTAATTAGTAAAGTAAGTAACAAAGAAAATCAAGTAGTTGAATAGTCTCTGGGACTCTTCTATTCTCTGCCTTAAGTGCATTAAAAGGTAAAATATATACTAGAGGCTATAGGGGCTGAAAGAAATATAATATGTCATCCTTCCCTCACAAGTTTTCTGTTCTGTCCTGAGCAGGTATAGCACCTAATGGTCAGGGTTACCAGGCAGAACAAGAAACAACATAGGGATTTAGGGTGGAGTAGGAGTGGGAGGGAATTAAAAAAAGGAAAAAAAAAAAGAAAAGTCACATGACAACTTTATTATATATTTGAAAGGAGTAGCAATAGATTTGCAGTTTCACGTGCAATCATCTTTCTCTTTTACTATTTTAGGGAAATGCTTTTATTTCTTAAGTTCAGAATAATATAAATATATATATTTTTAAAAGATGGTATCAGACAAACTAGGTTTGGCATAGATTGATGGGTCTGATCTTCTTTTGATAACTGAAGAGCAAGGGGAAACTTTAGGTCAAGAAAATCAGCAACTTGTCAGGCAAGCATGGAAAAACTTCAGCAGGAATAGCTAGAACACACCAAGGCAGTGAGAGAGAAATCATTTCATGTGAAGAGTCAAAAATGCCTCAGTAAGCCTGAGACTCACTTTGAGAGGTTGGACTATGATGGATTTAGATACTTTGGAGGATAAGTGGTTAGAATAACAAAGATCTATCTCTACATTCAAGGAACTTTAAATTTAGTTTGATCAAAAAAGACAAGCATACAAACAATAAAAACCAAAATTACCATATAGGGCATATAAAATACTGGGGGCCATTGAATTTAATAACAGCAATGGACTATATATATAAAATTAGCTGGCTTTAAAAATGCGAAGTGACATATTGACTACTTTTTTTTTAAGTTTGATCTGATTTGATTTTTCTACTGCATTCTTAAAAAGGTGTCAGGTTGACCGTTTTAGGCTGAAGTCCATGTCTTAGTTACAGAATAGGCCAATCTTGATTCCACAAAGATGTATTCTTTACAGACTCCATAGATTTTAATAGATACCTACATACATATTTTTTCATGCTAAATTCTGCTTGTGAAAATAATCTTTAGGTTTTTTTTTTTGGAAGCCAACTCATAAGCGTCTTTTAAAAATATGATTTGACAAAAAGTAAAAATAAAATAAAATAAAATTAAAAAAAAATTAAAAAAAATATGTTTGACAATGACCCTTCATCACTTACTACCATACTCAGGACACACAGAAATGTAGGATAGGAAATTGTCCTTCTAAAGAAGAGACTGACAATGGAAGACTTCTGCCAGCCACATACAATATCGTGGATCTGAAGTCAAGCTAAAATGCTGGCATTTTCATGATATCCATTGAGCATAGTGTATTCTTTTTTAATGAATAAATTTTGGAAATAATTCCCTTCTGTTATCTAGATTATGGAGAGTTATTTTATGATATGCTAGGTCAATCCACTTCTTCCTCCACCTCTTCTTCCTGGAATTTGGACTCTGTTCCTGAAAGGCTGGACTCTAATAGATAAATTCTCACGCTATCTTGCCCAGAACCAGGCCTCCATGCACTTCCCATACATTTCCAAACCATCATCACCCATATGTGTGTCCTCACCAACCCCTTTCCAGCTCCAGCTTCCCTTTGTCTTTGTCTATTAGAATGTAAGCTCCTTGAGGACAGGACTTTCTTGTATGCTTATTTTTGTATACCCAAGAACTTCATACAGTGCCTGGCCTATAGTGACTGTTTAATAAATGATTTTTCTTTCTTAGTCATAGAGGTGGAAAAGAACTTAGAGGACATCTAATCCAATGCCTTCTTTTTACAGATGAGGAAACTGACACCAGAGTTAACTTATTTGTGTAAGTTGAGATTTCTACTCAACTAACTGTAGATCTGGTACCTCTTCTACTGTGTGGCATGCTTCTGGTCATAACAATTTGAAATTATCCTTTATTGAATTAGTAGAATTATAGATCAGAGTTCCTGTGATTTTTTGTCCTTCTTTCCAGATTTAAAAGTTGCTAGGTTTTTGCCCAGTTTATATTTGAAGTTAGTGACATATGTAGAAATATAACTTAAGATTACATAATTTTAAAAATTTGCTTTATAAAATATAGGAGGAAGGTATGGAACATAAACAAGTCAAGAGATGGAAGACAACTCTAGTTCTTTTTAAAAAATTTTTTCCCCCCGACTTTATTAATTTATTGATTTATCAACAATCACTTCCATATGCTTTTGAGTTGAAAATTTTTCTCCCCCTTCTTCCCCCCCATCCTCCCCAAGACGGCACATAATCTGATATAGGCTTTACATTTACATTCCTATTAAACATATTTTCACATTAGTGAAGTCGTAAGTAAAAATTAAAACAAATAGGAGGAACCATCAGAAAGATGAAACAAAACTCAACAGAAGGTAAAAATAAGTGGCGAACTTCCATAGTTCTTTCTTTGGATGTGGACAGCATTTTCCATCCGAGGCCTCTGGAGATGTCTTAGATCCTTGTAATGCTGAGAAGGGTTCAGTTTAACAATATTAGTCATTGCATAACATGGCTGTTATTGTGTACAGAGTCCTCTTGGTTCTGCTCACTTCACTCAGCATCAGACCATATAAGTCTTTCCAGGTTTTTCTGAAGTCAGCCTGTTCATCATTTCTTATAGCACAATAGTATTCCACTACATTCACATGCCACAACTTGCTCAGCCATTCCCCAATTGATGGGCATCCTCTCAATTTCCAATTCTTTGCCACCACAAAAAGAGCTGCTATGAATATTTTTGTACATGTGGGTCCTTTTCCCATTTGTTTGATCTCTTTGGGATATAGCCCTAGAAGTGCTATTGCTGGATCAAAGGGTATGCACATTTTTGTAGCCCTTTGGGCATAGTTCCAAATTGTTCTCCAAAATGGTTGGATCATTTCACAACTCCACCAACAATGTATTAGTGTTCCAATTTTCCCACATCTTCTCCAACATTTATCATTTTCCTGTTTTGTCATGTTGGCCAATCTGATAGGTGTGATGTGGTACCTCAGAGTTGTTTTGATTTGCATTTCTCTAATCAATAATGATTTAGAGCATTTTTTCATATGACTATAGATGGCTTTAATTTCTTCATCTGAGAACTGTCTGTTCATATCCTTTGACCATTTATCAATTGGGGAATGGCTTGTGTTCTTATAAATTTGTCTTAATTCTCTATATTTTAGAAATGAGGCCTTTATCAGAGAGACTGGTTGTAAAAATTCTTTCCCAATTTTCTACCTTCCTTCTAATCTTAGTTGCATTGGCTTTGTTTGTGCAAAAACTTTTCAATTTAATGTAATCAAAATTATCCATTTTGCTTTTCATAATGTTCTCTATCTCCTGTTTGGTCATGAATTCTTCTGTTCTCCATAGATCTGATAGGTAAACTATTCCTTGTTCTCCCAGTTTACTTATGGTATCAGCCTTTATATCTAAGTCATGAACCCATTTTGACTTTATTTTGGTATATAGATGAGATTTGGGTCTATGCCTCGTTTCTGCCATACTCTTTTCCAGTTTTCCCAGCAGTTTTTTTCAAAGAGTGGGTTCTTATCCCAGAAGCTGGGGTCTTTGGGTTTATCAAATAATAGATTACTATAGTCATTGACTACTGTGTCTTGCATATTTAACCTATTCCACTGATCCACCTCCCTATTTCTTAGCCAGTACCAAGCAGTTTTGATGATTGCTGCTTTATAATACAATTTAAGATCTGGAATTGCTAGGCCACCTTCCCCTGCATTTCTTTTCATTAGTTCCTTTGATATTCTGGACCTTTTGTTTTTCCAAATGAATCTTGTTATTATTTTTTCTAACTCTATAAAATAATTTTTTGGTAGTTTGATTGGTATGGCACTGAATAAGTAAATTAGCTTAGGTAGGATTGTCATTTTTATTATATTAGCTCGGCCTACCCATGAGCAACTGATGTTTTTCCAATTATTTAGATCTGATTTTATTTGTGTGAAAAGTGTTTTGTAATTGTGTTCATAGAGTTCCTGGGTTTGTTTCGGAGGTAGACTCCTAAATATTTTATAATGTCTACAGTAAGTTTAAATGGGATTTCTCTTTCTATCTCTTGCTGTTGGGCTTTGTTGGTAATATATAGAAATGCTGATGATTTATGTGGTTTATTTTATAGCCTGCAACTTTGCTAAAGTTGTTTATTATTTCAAGTAGTTTTTTACTTGATTCTCTAGGATTCTCTAAGTATATCATCATGTCATCTGCAAAGAGTGATAGCTTTGTTTCTTCTTTGCCTATTCTAATGCCTTCAATTTCTTTTTCTTCTCTTATTGCTAAAGCTAAGGTTTCCAGTACAATATTGAATAACAGTGGTGATAATGGACATCCTTGTTTCACCCCCGATCTTATTGGAAATGCTTCTAGCCTGTCCCCATTACATATAATGCTTGCTGAAGGTTTTAGATAATGCTATTTATTATTTTAAGGAAGACTCCATTTATACCTATGCTTTCTAGTGTTTTTAATAGGAATGGGTGTTGTATTTTATCAAAAGCTTTTTCTGCATCTATTGAGATGATCATGTGGTTTCTGTTGGTTTTGGTGTTGATATGCTCAATGATGCTGATAGTTTTCCTAATATTGAACCAACCCTGCATTCCTGGTATAAATCCTACCTGGTCATAGTGTATTATTCTTGTGATAAGTTGCTGCAATCTATTTGCTAGTATTTTGTTTAAAATTTTTGCATCTATATTCATTAGAGAAATTGGTCTATAATTTTCTTTCTCTATTTTGACTCTTCCTGGTTTAGGTATCAACACCATATTTGTATCATAAAAAGAATTTGGTAAGACTCCTTCTTCACCTATTTTCCCAAATAGTCTATATAGTATTGGAATTAATTGTTCTTTAAATGTTTGATAGAATTCGCATGTAAATCCATCTGGCCCTGGAGATTTTTTCCTAGGGAGTTCATCAATGGCTTGTTCAATTTCTTTTTCTGAGATGGGGTTATTTAAGTATTTTACTTCCTCTTCGGTTAATCTGGGCAATTTATTTTTTGTAAATATGTATCCATTTCACTAAGATTGTCAAATTTGTTGGCATATAGTTGGGCAAAATAATTCCTAATTATTTTAATTTCCTCTTCCTTGGTGGTAGCTTCACCCTTTTCATTCTTGATACTAGTAATTTGGTTTTCTTCTTTCTTTTTTTAATTAAATTAACCAAAGGTTTATCTATTTTATTTTTTTTCATAAAACCAGCTCTTAGTTTTATTTATTAGTTCAATAGTTTTCTTAATTTCAATTTTATTAATTTTTCCTTTGGTTTTCAATATTTCTAAGTGTTTAGTTGAGGATTTTTAATTTGTTCTTTTTCTAGTTTTTGTAGTTGTATGCCCAATTCATTAATGTCCTTTTTTTCTATTTTATTTATGTAAGCATTTAGAGATATAAAACATCCCCTAAGAATTGTTTTGTTCCTGCATCCCACAAGTTTTGGTATGTTGTCTCATTATTGTCATTCTCTTGAATGAAATTATTGATTGTTTCTATGATTTGTTGTTTGACCCAATCATTTTTTAGGATTAGATTATTTAGTTTCCAATTATTTTTAGTCTATCTTTCCATGGCCCTTTATTACATATAATTTTTATTGCATCATGATCTGAAAAGGATGCATTTAATATTTCTGCCTTTCTGCATTGGATTGTGAGGTTTTTATGCCCTAGTACATGGTCAATTTTTGTGTATGTGCCATGTACTGCTGAGAAAAAAGTATATTCCTTTCTATCCCCATTCAGTTTTCTCCAGAGGTCTATCATACCTAACTTTTCTAATGTTCTATTCACCTCCTTAACTTCTTTCTTGTTTATTTTGTGGTTAGATTTATCTAGTGCAGAGAGGGGAGGTTCAGGTCCCCCACTAGTATAGTTTTGCTGTCTATTTCTTCCTGTAACTCCCTGAACTTCTCCTCTAAGAATTTGGATGCTATACCATTTGGTGCATATATGTTTAGTAATGATATTACTTCATTGTCTATGGTGCCTTTTAGCAGGATGTAGTTTCCTTCCTTATCTCTTTTGATTAGATCTATTTTTGCTTTTGCTTTGTCTGAGATCAGGATTGCTACCCCTGCTTTTTTTACTTCAGCTGAAGCATAATATATTCTGCTCCAGCCTTTTACCTTTACCCTGTATGTGTCACTCTTTTTCAAATGTGTTTCCTGTAAACAACATATTGTAGGATTATGGTTTTTAATCCATTCTGCAATCCATTTCCTTTTATGGGAGAGTTCATCCCATTCACATTCACAGTTATGATTACTATCTGTGTCTTTTTCTCCATCCTTTTCCCCCATTTATGCTTTTCTTTCTCCTTTTTCCTTTCCCCCTTCACTAGTGTTTTGCTTTTGACCACTGCCTCCTTCAGTCCCTCCTCCCTTTTATTATCCCTTTCCCTTTTCTTCCCTTTACTCTTACTGCTTCTTCCCTCCCTTCTTTCCCCCCTCCCTTTTCTTTCCCCTTTTCCCTCCTACTGCCTATAGGGCAAGTTAGATTTCTATACCTAACTGATTATGTTATGCCCTTCTTGAGCCAAATCTGATGAGAGTAAGGTTCAAACAACTTCCCTTCTTTCCCTCTGCTGTAATAGGATTTTGTGTCTTTTCCTGTAATGTAATTTACCCTTGTCTGCCTCCTCCTTTCTCAGTACATTTTCTAAGATCAGATTGATCCACTTATTTGGATCCATTTAACCCACTTGATTAGTTTTTTTTTTATCATTACATCAAAGTCAACTAATATCCACCCTCTTTATGTATACTCCTTTAACATGGTGTAATAACAATACAGTTCTCAAGGGTTGCAAGTGTCATATTCCCTTGTAGGGGTTTAAACAGCCCCCCCCCCTTTACAACATATTGTATCTTTCTGTCCCATTTACCTTTTTAAGTCCTTCTTGAGTCCTGTACTTGAAGATCAAATTTTTTGTTGAGCTCTGGTCTTTTTATCAGGAAAGTTTGGAAGTCTCCTATTTCATTGAATATCCATCTCCTCCCTTGAAAAATGATGCTCATTTTTGCTGGGTAATTGATCCTTGGCTGCATTCCAAGCTCCTTTGCCTTATGGAATATCATGTTCCATGCCCTGCGGTCTTTTAATGTAGAAGCTGCAAGGTCCTGTGTAATCCTGACTGTGGTTCCATGATATTTAAATTGTTTCTTTCTGGCTGCTTGCAGCACCTTCTCTTTCATCTGGTAATTTTGGAATTTTGCTATTATATTCCTTGGCATTGTCAATTTGGGATCTCTTTCAGGTGGTGATCAGTGGATTCTTTCTATGGTTATTTTCCCTTCTGGTTCTAGGACTTCAGGGCAGTTTTCCTTTATGATTTCCTGAAAGATACTGTCCAGGCTCTTTTTTCATCATGATTTTCAGGTAGTCCAATAATTTTTAAATTGTCTCTCCTGAATGATTTTCCAGGTCAGTTGTTTTACCAATGAGGTATTTTATGTTTTCATCTTTTTTTCATTTTTTTGTTTCTGTTTGACTGATTCTTGCTCTCTCATAGAGACATTAGTTTCCATTTGTCCAATTCTAGTTTTTAACAGATTGTTTTCTTCTGTTAGTTTTTGTACTTCCTTCTTCAATTGGCCAATTGTGTTTTTTAGGGACTTGTTTTCTTCAGTGTATTTTTTTTCCAATTGGCCAATTGTATTTTTGAAGGACTCTTCTACCTCTCTCATTTGACTATTAAAATCCTTCTTGAGCTCTTCTAAGAAGGCTTTTTGGGCTTCAGACCAGTTCATATTCCCTTTTGTTGTTGCAGATGTGGGTTTGTTGACAATGTTGTCCTCTTCAGAATTTCTGTCTTGATCTTCACTCTTCTCATAATATGAATCTATGGTACGTTTCTTTTTACTCATGGTGTTTCTTTATTCCCTGGCCTTTAAAGAGATTGAGCTCTCCTGCTGGGGAACAGAGGGCACTGACCCAAGCTTCTTGTGTTGGGAGCCTAGGTCTTGGTCACTGGCTTTGTGTGCTGGGGCCTCTTATGTTGGCAATTGGAGGCTGTAGGTTTCTGGCAGCTTACCTGTGTTGGGCTGGAATCAGCAACGCTGGAACTTTCAGGCAATTCTAGGTTGCCTGCTTTTCCTTTCCTTTAGCTTTCTTCAGCTCCTTTTAGATGGGTGCTGCAGGGTGTTTATCTGCCTGGGGCCCCTGCAGTGTTGTCTCCCTTGTTTTTGCTAATGCACTGGGAGATTCCTTTGCCATAGAGTGCCGAGGCACCTGGTGGTTTTCTGAGCTGGCCTTCACCGGTTCCCCCTCCCTCACTGAGGCACTTGGAGGTCCAGGTGTTGGTGTTTGCCTGTTCTACCACCTTGGCTTCAGGATTTCTTCACAATTGGAGGCCGCAGGGCTCACCTGGTGTTGGGCTGGAACCAGCAAGGCAAGGCCGGGGCTTTAGTAAGCCTTTAGGTTGTTTTCTTCACCTCCTTTCAGAATGCCGCAGGGTACTTATCCACCTGGGGCCCCTTGTAGTTCTGCCTCCCTTAAGTTTTTCTAAGGCACCGAGAGACCTGTTTGCAGGGCTGCTGCACTGCTGCTCCCTGTCTTTCTTCTAGTTCAGCTGTTCCAGGGCTTTTTTCTGGGGTGATATTTTCTGGGTTTTCAGAGGTTGATAGGGGAGAGTGAGAGTGGCTACCTTTTCACTCTGCCATCTTGGCTCCAGGAAGCAGAAGTTCTTTCAAGTATCTCAAGTATAAAAGAGATAATTACCAAAGTTTTAAAAATAATAATAAAAGCTAGCATTTGTATAGGACTTTAGTGTTTGTAATGTGCTTTATAAATGTTAACTCATTATAGATGAGGAAACTGAGGCTGAGAAAGGTTAAGTGACTTGCCCAATGTAACCTCTCCCCCTCCACTTTTTTTTAAGACATCATAAGTCACAAGGGATCACAAATTTCAGAGACTGTAAGATGTTCAAATATATCTGGAGGCAGAGGAGTGAACCTGATAACTCTAGTTCTATAATCCGGTAATTCTCTATTTGTTTTTTACATGCATGCATGTAATATATTATAAACATGTCCTTGTGATTCACAACTGTAACCAATTTGACTCAAATGAGAAAATACTTAACCATTAGAGAAGTAGACAGATATTAGAAGGGAATAGTAAATGTTCTATTATGGGAAATTAATTAAATGAACAAACTTTGCCAACCACTTCCACCCACAGTAAAGATGAATGTGGAAATGGTCACTGTGAGCTGGTAGCAATGACATTTTGACAAATTGTCGAAGTCAAACTGCAATCCAAATAGATTGTGAACTTGGCAGAATAGATTGCAAAAATATAACCTATTAACCCAGGAAGAAGCTGTTTTAGGCACATGAAGTGGCTTCCTTTTCTTTGCAAGCTAGATCCTTCAGTGAGCTCTATATGACCTACTGATACCTTTCCCAGTTTCTGCGAAAATTATATTCATATTCTTCCTTCCCAGAGAGAGCCAACATTTTGAAAATTTATCTTTGGTTAGCTAATGAATTCCCTCTATATTTAGGTAACAAGTAAGAGAAGACTGGACATGCTATTGCAAAGAGGCAAATGTGACCTGATAGACATCACTGGAGCAGCTAGATGGCACAATAGATAGAACATTGAGCTTGCAATTAGGAAGACTCCTTTTCAAGAGTTCAAATCTAGCCCCAGACACTTAGCTCTGTGACCCTGGGCAAGTAACTTAACCCTGTTTGCCTCAGTTCCTCATCTGTAAAATGAGCTGAAGAAGGAAATGGTAAACCTCTCTAGTACCTTTGCCAAGAAAACCACAAATGGGGTCACGAAGAGTCAGACATGACTGAAACAACCCACCAACAACAGGCATCACTGAGATTTCGTGGAATAAAAAACAAAATGAAAGATAGGTAGCATTATATATTAAGAAAATATATTCTTGAGGAAATTCAGGAATTGGTATTGGGGGGTAGCATGTTGGGGATGATTTGGGCAAAGGTCAAATGAAAAGAATACAGAATTGATTTTGTCACTGGAATAAACTACAGAAGAAATAAATGAAGAGTCTGGAAGGTAAATCATAAACCTGGTGCACAGTCATAATATAGTAGTGATAGACCTTAATTATACAGACATGTTCTGGACTTCTGTCTCTCCAACATAAAAGCTTCTTAACTTGCCTTAATGATGATTTAATCCTAATATTAATAATAGCTAGCATCTATAAAATGTTTTAAGACTTGCAAAATGCTTTACAAATATTATCTTATTTTATCCTCACAACAATCTTGGGGTATAGGTGTTGCTAAAATCCTCATTTTATAGATGAGAAAATTGAAGCATACAGAAGTAAATGATTTGCCCAGGGTCATACAGCTTTTAAGTAAATCTGTCTATTTCCACTCCATCTCTCTGCCACTTAGCTGCCTTCAAAAGATACCAAAAAAAGAAAAGAAAAAAAAACAAATAGGGAGAAATTTTAGTTTGGATTTGATTTTCACTAAACAAGTCTTCATAATTATGAAATTATCTATTGTTCTATAGGGAATCTATTATTCCTCCAGGGAGAAATTGGTTGCTGGGATGAAAATGATGGGGATACTGGGGGCCAGTGAATGATTACCGCCTAGAATTTGTGATAGAAAAAGAGAGATATCTGAATATTGTTTGATATGTACCCCAGATTCTTGGAAAGCATATTTTCAAAAGTGATTTCCAGAGGAAGAATAATAAGAGCTATTATGTATATAGCACTTTAAGATTTTCAAAGTACTATACTATTTTTCTCTCTTGATCCTAGAATGGTGTTTGGATGTTGTAGATTAAAATTCTACAAGGGAAGTCAGTAGAAGTGTTTGGAAATACTCAAGAATGAAATGCTGATGTTACAAAGGGAAGCAATCCAGAAAGGAGGAAGGATGGGATTTGTCCGAAGAGAACAAGGAGGATCCATGGGGAGCTCACCAAGAAACATTTAAACAAGAAATGTGTGGCAAGTCTTCATCTGAAGAAGCCCAGTAGCAAAGGATGTATATGTGGAATAGTCTGGTAAAATAGACTCTGAAGTGCTAAAGTTTAGAAGGATCTGAGGCTGATGAGGGAAGCTAAGGATAACCATGAGGATTTTTGCAAAGCTATATTAGGAGTAAAAAAGAATGGATCAAGGAGAGATAGGCTTTGCGAAGTAGATAGGATTGTGATAAATGATGACAGAGAGAAAGTAAAGCTGCTTATTTTTTAATTTGCATCTGCCTTCTTTGCACTGGTTGTGTCAAAAAATGACTAACAGATTATTAGTACCCCAGATAAGCAAGGAGATGGTAAGCATCCTTAGTTGTCCTTGATGAATTAAAGTCACCTGGATTAGTTGAACTACATCCTAAATCTACTGGAAGATGTGATTGTTGAGTCACTGTCAGTGATATTAGAAAGATCAAGGAATACTAGAAAGGTATCACAAGATTTGATAAGGGCAAATAACTCAATTTTCCAAAAAAGAGGAAAGAAGAGAGTTTCCAAACTATAGACCCATGACCTTGACATTAATTCCTAGGGAAATTCCAGTATGGATCATAAAAATTATTGTTAGTTAATTACAAAGTTGGTAGTGATTATAAAGAACCAACATGGCTTCATTAAAAATAGATAATACCAGACTAACCTAATTTCCTCTTTTTTTTTTGGACAGAATTCCTAAACCAATACATGAATGGAATGGAATGGGTTTGGATAACTTAGATTTATAGCACAGACTTGGATAATGTAACTCACACTATTCTTATGGAGAATATGGAGATATATGGGCTAGATGATAATATGGATTCAAAGAGCAGTTGTCAGTGATTCAATGTAATAGTGGCATACAAGTGTCTTTAGTTGAGTGATCTAAGTCTAGAATTGTGCTTTGGGATGTTTTTTTTTTTATCAGTCTTGGTTAAAGGTATAGATGGAATGTTAATCAAATTTACAGATGATACCAAACTAGGAGAGATAGCTATCCCAGTAAAGGAAAGAGTTGGGATAAAAAACAATACTGTATTGATCAGCTGCAGCACAGGTTTGGATCTAATAAGATGAAATTCAATAAGGATAAAGTCTTACATTTGCATCTTACAAAAAGTCAACCTTGCAAGTATAAGATGGGGGAGAAAAGGCTAGGCAGTAGTTTATTTGAAAAAAGATCTGGGGGTTTTAGTGTACTGCAAGTTCAATATGAGTCAGAAGTGTAATGTGGCAGCCAAAAAGCTTATTGCTATATTGGATTATATTAACAACAATAATAACTAATATTGGGGCAGTTAGGTGGTACAGTGGATAGAGCACCGGCCCTGAAGTCAGGAGGACCTGAGTTCAAATCCAACCTCAGACTAAACACTACACTTACTAGCTGTGTGACCCTGGGCAAGTCACTTAATCCCAACTGCCTAAAAAAAAGACTAATAACTAATATTTATATGGCACCTACTATGTGCCAGCAACTGCATTAACCACTTTACAAATACCTCATTTTATCCTCATAACAACCCTGGGGAGTAGATGCTATTGTTATTCCTGTGTTATAGTTGAGGAAATTGAGGCATATAGAGGTTAAGTGACTTCTCCAAGGTCACACAGCTAGTAAATGTCTGAGACTGGATTTGACCTCAGGTCTTGCTGATCCAGGCCAGTGCTCTATCCACTACACTGTACTACCTTCCTGTCCCTAGTTTCTAGGAATAATGAGATGATAGTTCTACTATGCTATGACCTTGAAGAACTCATCTACACTATTAGATTCCATTCTGGGGAGCACAGCACAAGCACATTGACAAGATGAAAAGGCAACTGTAATGGTGGAATTAGAATCTTGAGTCTACAGGGATTGTGGATATTTAGCCTAGGGGAAAAGAAGACCTAGGGTAGACAAAATGTTTACAATGGTGTTTCTTGGAGGAGAAATTTGTCTTATCCTGCTTGGCTCCAAAGAGCAGAACCAGGAAGGATGGATGAAAGTTGCAAAAAGGACAGTTTCAGTTTCATGAGGGAGAAACTCCTTAACCAATAGAGCTGTACAGAGATGTCATGGGCTAGCTCCAGAGGGGCCTCCCTGCTGCTAGGTCTTTAAGAACTGAACATGATATATTTCCCTCTGTGTATGTTATATCAGAAATTTCTTTCATTCACTCTAGCTGGATACTAATGTTCTTTCCAAGTTTTAAATTACGTGATTTTAAAAATTGCTCAGAGGGCACTACATTGCTCTATTTTATGTAGAAAATTGTAGGTTTCAGTTGGATCCTAAGAACAAATTTTTATGAAAGTGAAATTCTTATAAGTTAGTTTAAAAATGACTACGGATAAGTATCTTCTATTGTAAGAGATTGATACTAAATCTAGAAACAAAGATCTTTTATTTCATCATATAAGTGAGTCCTTGGACCAGATTTAATTTAATAAATGTCTCCTGGGATTCAGTAAAATCATTTAAGCTTGTACATTGTTCCTGGGAAACTTTTGAAATGAAATATTAAAGAAGGCCTGGGGTCTTTAATGAAAAAAAAAAAGATGTATCTCTGGTTTGTTATTGTAAGACATAGGTTAAGGGGAATATTTTACATATTTTAAAATTATAAATGTTTTCAATGCATAGTTCTCTGATCACAAAGGGAATTTCATAATGCAACACATTCAGAAACTGACGTAGTATGTGTCAATATAAAGAAAATTAGGTTAATGAATATATCACAAAATAACATTCCTTGCTAGGGATCGCCATGTTTCTGTTGAAAGAAGTGGGGAAACTGAACCAAAGAATTAATCTAGTCAATCTCCCTGATGTACTGTGGTTCTGAGAAGTTGCCTTACCAGAATTGGGATAGAAGGAAATAAACATTTATTAAATGCCTACCATGTGCCAGTCACTGTGCTAAGCTCTTTACAAATATTAGATCATTTGATCTTCACAACAACCTTTACACCACTGGAATAGCCCCACAAACCCTCTCTGCTCTAGCCAGATAGAATATATTCAGTCTGACAGAACTTTTAGAAATAAAATATGCATAGGTCATATTTATTCCCAACCAGAAATCTGTCTTTGGGAACTTCTGAATTTAGCTCTGGAGGTAGGGGCTATTATTATCCCCATTTTACAGATGAGGAAACTGAGGTAAATGGAAGTTAAATGACTTGCCCAGGGTCACACAGATTGTAAGAGTCTGAGACTGGATTTGAATTCAGGTCTTTCTGATTCCAGGCCCAGTGTTCTCTTCATTGTGCCAGATAGCTGCCTTTTATTGGACAACCTCATATTTCAGGAACTAGTGTCCTTAAGAATGAGTCCCATAACTTTAATGCAAAAGACAAGAACTGGTTGGAAAGAACTCACTTTGCCATAATATTGTGGGTTTAAGGTGCACAGGCACTGAATGGTGGAAAGAAAAGATTTCTGGGAGAAATAAAGGAAGTTAAAGCATATGGGGTCAGGAAAAGTTTCTAGGTTATGAAGAGAAGTGGAGGCTGAGGCAGCATTGGTTGGCCCCACACTAAAAAAGGTTGTTCAGGACCAGAGCTAAGATGGATGCAGATCAGGCCTGCAGTGCAAGGGTGAACAGAATCCCTAGGGAAAGCAGGTCACGTGGTACGATATGGACAGTTCCTTCACTGAAGTTTTTTTTTTAAATATCTCTACTTATACTACTATACATTCCACATGGCCAATGTGAGTTTTATTCCTTGTTAACTGGGCCTAGAGGTAAGTTCCACTTCTGATCCTAAAATTTTTTGTGATACTTTGTGTGTTTTATGTCCAGATATTAATTAGAAGATGGTTTCTTGAAGATGCATGGATTATAACTCTTTTGAGAAAGGTAGAAATGAGCTAAATTTGGAAGCTCCCAAAGAGAGATTTATAGTTGGGAACAAATATGACCTATGCATACTTTATTTTTAAAAGTTCTGTCAGACTGAAAATATTCTATCTGCCTAGAGCAGAGAGGGTTTGGGGTCTATTCCAGTGGTCCATAAGCTGCTTGGGAGCTGGGCTTTTTGTTTTTTTCATTATATCCACAGCACCTAGCAACAATTCCTGGATTATTGCTGTCCAGTCATTCAGTCATATCCGACTCTTTGTGACTCTGTATGGGGTGTTCCTGGCAAAGATACTGGAATGGTTTGCCATTTCCTTCTCCAGTGGATTAGGAAAGCAGAGGTTAAGGTATTTACCAAGGGTCAAATACTTAGCTCAGATTTGAACTCAGGTCTTTTTGATTCCAGGCCCAGTGTTCTATCCACTCAGTCACCTAGCTGCATCTTCTTGGCCTATAGTTCTGTTGCTGTGCAGTCATTTCAGTCCTGCCGTGACCCCATTTGGGTTTTTGTGGTAGAGATATTGGAGTAGTTTACCATTTCCTTCTCCAGATCATTTTACAGATGAGGAACTGAGTAGGTACTTAATAAATGCTTGTTAATTGATTGATCAATCCCCAATGACTACAATAGTCACATTTCTGAATGACTCAGCATTTTTATTAACTTGTTCATTATCATCACCGTACTAACTTCCAAAATAAGTTTTACAAAAAAAAAATTAACTTTTGCTGCGTATATTCCTTTTTATCTAGGAAAGCTACACATTATTCTCTTCACTCTTTCTCTCAACTCTTGCCATCCATATCCATTATGATTCTGTATACATGTACAAACTGGTTTGAATGTTAGAACAAATTTATGGACTGAAGTCCAGTAAAAATTCAGTTTTTAGCTAAAAAAAAGGCCCTATTAAACTCTTTAGGGCAGCTAGATGGTACAGTGGATGGAGTGGTGGGCCTGGAGTCAGGAAGATGAGTCTTCCTGAGCTCAAATCAAATCAAGCTCAGATATTCACCGGCTGTGTGGCCCTGGGCAAGTCACTTAATCTTATTTGTTTTAGTTTCCTCACCAGCACAAAGAGCTGGAGAAGGTAATAGCAAACCACTCCAGTATTTCGGCCAAGAAAACTTCAGATGGGGTCATGAATAGTTGGAGATGACTAAGAAAAAACCGAACAATAACAATTAAGCTCTTTGCCAGCTATCAGCAGTAACCCTTTCTCTCTCCCCACAACACTGGTTTCTTGTTTCTGTACTAAATCATCCCAAACCCTTCAACTCTTTTTTGTAGATACCTGATTGTGCAGGTATCTTGACTTTGAGCAGTATGTTAATGTCCCTTTAAGAGTTTGTCACCCAGAACCCTACACAATAACCCAGACAAAAATCTGAGTATTTATCCTTTGCTGATCTGAACCTCACTTGTATTAATGCAGCTGAAGTTTGATTTAGTTTCAATGAATATTTTATGCTTTGTGTTTGTATTGAACACATAGTCAACTAAAACCTCTAAGAGGGTTTAAACTTCCTTTTTGTTTTGATAACATTTTGTTTTAAGATTATACAAATCCACAGCATAATCCTAATTTGAATCCTGATTGATGAACAATCCACCAAAACAAATAATTAAAACATAAAACACTATTAAAGAATCTTTGCAGCTAGCAGAATATATAACCTAACATGGTAGTCATTTTCCCTTTGCTCAAAAAAAAAATAACACTTAAATAGTGCTTTAAGGTTTGTGAAGTGCTTTATAAGTCTTAATACATTTTGACCTCTCAAGTACCCTGGGCAGTAAGCACTACTATCATCCCTATTTTGAAGATGAGGAAACTGAGGCAGACAAAGGTTAAGTAACTTGCCCAGGGTCAAACATCTAGTAAGTCTGTTGAACTCAGGTGTTTTTGACTCCAGATTCAGTATTTAATTCACTGTACCATCTAGCTGTCTCTAAAAAAAAAAAGAGGTCTGAGCTTTATGGAGAAGCTAGGTGGTACAATAGATAGAACGCTGGGCCTGGAGTCAGGAAGACTCCTCTTTGTGAGTTCAAATTCATCCTCAGACACTTACTAGCTATGTGACACTGGGCAAGTCACTTAACCCTGTTTACCTGAGTTTCCTCGTCTATAAAGTGAGCTGGAGAAGGAAATGGCAAACCACTGCAGTATCTTTGCCAAGAAAACTCCAAATGGGGTCATAAACAGTTGGAAACAACTAAATGAGCTTTTCAAGTAAGTTTTTCCTTGCCCATAATATATTGCAGTATAGTAAAATGTCTAAATTAGGGGTGGGGAATTTGTGGCCTTGAGGCCACATGTGACCCTGTAGGTCCTCAAATGCCACCCTTTTAGTGGATAAGGGTGGCACTTGAGGACCTAGAGGGCCACATATGGCCTCGAGGCCACAAGTTCCCAACCCCTGAATTATCTTCTTAAATCCTAATGACTCTCTGAAGGTCAAGGACTGAAGATTGGGAACCTGGGTGAGGGGAGAGAGGGAGTGAAGTGAGTGAAGGGAAATGGTGGGGAGAAAATGAGTAAAGGGGAAAGCATGATTGTTGGTGGGAAAAAAAGGTTTCAGGGAAGAAGAGGAGTAATCTGTGTACTTCAAAGTTTTAAGCCGTAAAGGACCTTTGGCGATATGAATGAATCAACATTTACCAGGAATCAGTGTTTACCACAGTGAGTGGGAAATGCTGCTTTAGAGGCTGTAGTGCTAATTTTGATCCCGGTGTGGGCCAGTTAGTTTCACACAGAAGATGCTTCTGTTTCCAGGACACATTGTAGCTCCGACTTCAACCAGCCATCCTATAAATTCAAGACATTTGTTGGGAGGAAGACTAGGTGAGATTGTATGGATGATTCAATGCAAAGCCATTGCCTTTGCTATTTCAATAGTGCAGTAGCCAATTATTGTGTTTCCTACTGATAGGAGTCCAATAGTATAAACTCTGTATACGAGAGTAACATATACACAGTGATTGTGAGCACCCACATTTCTCATCTACGTATGACACTTGAAAAATCTTCATTATCTTTTATTTGATATGTAATTGATAGCTGATTTCATTAATATTTGATATCACAGAGCACTATCACAGAGCCTGAGCAATTCCTGTCACCAGTCAGTCAACAAGCATTTATTAAGCACGTACTATGTGCCAGGCACACTGCTAAATGTTGGGGATTCAAAGAAAAGCTAGCCCTTCCACACCCCAACTTATAAATAGTCCCTGCTCTCAAGGTGCTTACAGTCTAATAGTGAAGACAACATGCAAATAGCTAGGTACGAACAAGATACAGGATAAACTGGAGGCAATCAACAGAAGGAAACCACTAGCATTAAGGGTGATCAAGAAGACACAGTTATAGGAGGTAGGATTTTAGTTCAGACTTGAAGAAGAAAAGACAGGAGATGGAAATGAGGGAGGAGAGAATTCTGGGCTTGGGGGAACATCCATTGAAAACTCAGGGAATCAGGGGATGGAGCATCTGTCATAAGTTACGAAGAGAAAGGAGGCCAGCATCAGGAGGATTGCAGAGCGTAGGGTGGGGGTAGTGAGGGATAAAGACTGGAAAGGCAGGAAGGGACCAGGTTATGAACAGCTTTAAACACCAAAAAGGAGATTTTGTATTTGATCCAGTGTCTAATATGGGAATTTATTGAATGGGGGTCAAAAGGGTCAGACCTGCACTTTAGGAAGATCAATTTGACAGCTGAATGAAGGATGGACTGGAATGGAGGCGAGGTGAGGCAGGGAGACCTCATCACTAGGAACATTGATCACTTTATCCCTGAATCTACTTCAGACTGAAATTACCTGGACATTTATATTACATTTTAGAAATCCCCATTTTATGGTTGTGGTGTATATGGTTTTAGGCGATGTGAGGAATGTTATGGAGGAGAGAGGATAGGGACAAAAGTCTTATAATCTGGACACTACTAGCCCCTTTTATGGCCTTGCTAAAATTCAGCTTTGAAAAGAAGACAACAGAGAAAGGCAGGAAATAGATCTGACCTTATCCTTTCTGTTCCATGTGCTGTGTTTAGTTTGTTTCCACATTAATTTCCCATTTTTCAAAGGGCAATATTCCATATTTGGGATGGAGCAGGTGGAGGTTATTGTTTGTACTATTTTCCTCCAAGTCATTGCTTATTCTTCCCTTTCACTGGGAATGGGTGAGTCACTTCAAGTAAATCTTCTGTAACTTCACCTAAAGGCTTAAAACAACTTAAAAAAAAAGACGTTTGCTTAGCTTTTTCTACTGATTTATTATTTTCTTGCACCTCATTATCTCTTCATTTTGGCCAATATAATTAATGGAATGAGATGAGTTCCATGTTTCAACATGCTAGATTAACATTTCATATTTGTACGTTTGTCTGTCCCATGATGACTTTCAAAGGAATTAACTGATTTTTATTATATTGAGGACAAAAATAGAGTAAATATTCTTTATACTTTGCTAAGTAGTAGTTGCTATTGTAATAGGGAGGCAGTGTAGTGTAATAGATAGAGTACTGGAGTTAAAGTCAGGAAGACCTGGATTCAAATCCTTCCTCAGACACTTCCTAGCTGAGTCATTTAACTCTCTGTACTTTAGTTTATTTATATGTAAAACAAGTCAATTGGACTCAGTGACCTTTAAGATCTTTTCCAGCTCTAAATTTATTATCCTATGAACTTCTGAGCCTTATTTTCTTTACCTGTAAAATGGGAACAATAAAGCTTTTACATGGTTGCTATGAGCATCAAATAAGGTAAACAGGATAAAATGCTTTGTAAATGTTAAAATGCCACATAAATGTAGCTATTATTATGATTACTAACATAGTACAAGACACAATCATCTTCTGCTTGATTTAACCTTAAATACACCATCTTGAAACATTGTAGGATAATGAAAGTTTCCTTTAATAATTGAAAATTAGTCTATGAAATGGTCACATGGTTAAAGATATGGCATAGCCCTGAATGAGACTTAGAATTCATACAACCACTAGAAAATGAAACTAGCATCACATCTTGATATAACACCTTTTTTTTTGAGAACCTACAAAACTCTGAATAATAATTTACTTTGTCATTTCTTCCCTGAAGAAATCAGATATAGACTGGTAGGGAATTATCTTTCCATAATCTGGGGATTTCCACATAGTTACTCACCCAAAATTCAATATGGGAGGAAGCCAGTGATGACAAGTTAAGAGAAATCTCAGGGGTTAGAGGATTGGTGGAAATCTTCTTTGTCTACAAGAACTAGGTGGTAATGGTGGTGCAGAAGATAGCATGAGTCATGCCTGGTTCATAGTTTACTGATCTAAGCAGAGATGGGTTCACAACAGACACTCAAGAACCCTGTCTTAGTTTCAGGTGACATTCTGTAAAGGAACTTGGTTGGTTAAGCCTTTCCACCTCATAGCTCATATATATGTAGACATAGATGGCTCAGTGGATAGAGCACTAGGCCTAGAGTCAGGAAAACCTGAATTCAAATCTGGCTTAGTAATTTCCTGGCTGTGAGACCTTGGGCAAGTCACTTAATCTCTATTTGCCTCAATTCACTGAAGAAAGAAATGGCAAATCACTGCAGTGTCTTTGCCAAACTTCATGGTCAGTATGGTCCATAGGCTCATGAAGAGTTGGATGTGACTGGACATACATATAGAACTTTATAATTCACCAAGAATTTTCTTCATGATAGCCCTGTTAGGAGGCAAATGCAGTAATTGTTCCCATTGTATAAATAAAGAAACTGAGGCTCAGATAGGTTAAATGACTTGGCCATGATTCCATGGTTAATAAGTGACCATGGCAGATCTCTTAATATGCTTGCCCAGATTTCCAAGTCCAGTGCCTTTAATCCAGTCATTAATCATTAAGAGGCCTTTTAAGTTTGTGTTTTGCCTGGTTAATACCTGGTGTTTCTATTTATAGTTGGATAAACTGACTTATCATAGTTAATGGATAGTCTCAAGATCTTGTATATAATGGTCGTATTCACTCAGTCCTCCTAATTTTGATCACTATCCTTTAAAATCCAAATCCAATAAAGAGGCCATTTTTTTTTCTAATCTGAAAGTTAATTAGGCATGCTGGAAAAAAAATGTCAAGAGGATCAGTTAAAAAGAATTTCAAGAACTTTATGCCAAATTCTGGGTTGGGATGGAAGTGGGTCTTTATAGATATATTTTCCTCATATATGTGGCATCACAATTTTTTTAACGAAACAGATCTTAAAACTATCTTATTATCAATACTTTTTGTTTAAAATCATATTTATTTTTGAATACATTCCTCCTTCAGCCTCCTTCCAGGGAGCCATCCCTTGTGACAAAGACTTAGAATGAAAGAGAAAATGTCACTTTATCAGAAGTAACCAACATATCTACTGTCTCTGACATTGGATGCTATATTCCACATCCTTAGTCTTCCAACTCTGCAGTAAAGAAAAGAAAGTGTATTTTCTCCTTCATTAAGCTTATTCCATAGCGCTAATCTATTAGTTTTGATCCTGGCTGGTCTGACTAAGTTCTACACCAGTACTCTATTTCACAATACTAAAAATTAACAACTGACTTACTAACTCAGGCTCATTCCCCTCTCCTTACCATCCCCTTTCGTCACCCCCCCTTCCTCTTCCCCCCTCCAGTACCTTAAGGTCATCTCCATATCTTAATCTTGCTCCAACTTCAGCCAGCCTGGATTCTTAGGCTTGCAGGTGATAACAGATCAGCGGGTGCATTTGACTAGACTGAGGAACATGAAAGTGTAAATAAGAGCATATCTTGGGACTTTGGGGGGAAAAAGCATGAGATTGTGTTTCATTAAGTGTTACAAATATTTCAAAAAAAGCTCATTTAAGGCTGTGCAACATCTGCTGTCAACTATATTCCACATAGTGTACAACATGCCATAATGCAATTTGGCTGTTAAAAATGTCATTTGAGGAATGCAGTAACCAAGAATAAAAAGCACAAAATGGCCCTTACATAGAATCTTACTTTATTTTTTTTAAGTCAAGGGTTGGCAAACAACGGACTCTGCTGTCTGTTTTTGTAAAATTTGAGAGCTGATGGTTTTTACAAAAATGTAAGAACTGTGTTGGCTGTACAAAAACATGTGGTGGGCTGTAGTTTGCTGATCTCTGTTTCAAGTATAAGTTTTGGTGAAAGGCAGCTTGGGCATAGTGTCTAGAGGACTGGCATTAGAGTGAGGAAGACCTGAGTTCAAATTCTGACTCTGACATTTACTGGCTGTGTGACTCTGGGCAAAGTCACAACCTTTCAATGCCTGGGACAATTCTCTAATTCTAAGAGTTGTAAAGGATGTACTCATGTTCTGCATTCATAGAGCAAGTTCCTTGCTAAGAGCTCCCAATAAAACACAGGTCTGATAAAAAGCATCAAGTTTTTTTTTTTTTTGCTGTTCATAATTATATTCTAGAAAGGTAGCTTGTCACATTTGGGTAGAGAACTGGCATCTGAATCAGGAAAATCTAGGTTCAAATCCTATCTCTGACACATAATGGCTGTGTGACCTTGGGCAACTTCATTATCCTCTCTGCGCCTTTTGAAACTTTCTGAGTGTTGCTGAGCAGATGCCAATCTTTCATTGGGAAAGGAAGTTACCGCACTGGGACTTCCTTATACCAGTCAAACGATTTGATCCAAGGAAAATTATATTCTTAAGGGTCTCATTGATAGTATCTTTATATCTGGCAAGTACTTAATAATAATTGTAGTTTGCTAATTATTTGACTATGGCCATAGCACTTAATCTCATTGTTATTGTTTTCTTATTGATAATATCTTTATGTCTGGAAAATATTTAATAGTGATTCTGTTATATTAACCTTTATTTCGCTAACTGTCTGACTGTTCATAGCACTTTATGTTATTATTCTCAAGTTTTCTTATTTTTAAGGACCTCATTGAAAGTATCTTTATATCTGGAAAATAATAATAATTTGATTTATTATCATATATCAATGTTTAGTTTGCTAATTGTTTGACTGCGGTCATTGTACTTTATCTCATTGTTCTCAAGTTTTCTTTTTTTTTATAAAAGGAAGCTCTGGGCTAGGGCATCTCCAAGGTTCCTGCCGACTCTGACATCTCATGGTTCTAAAATATTGCTTATTGTTATTATTATTGACATTGTAGAAGCAAGGAAACAGGTTCTTACAACAAATTGGGATTGTCTTCAGTTGCCTGAGTTCATGCTTAACCCAGTAATCCTCAGGGACCTGTTCTGGCCTCTTATCTTGGTCTTGACCTTGCTGTGGAGTGGGAAAGAAAGAAAAAGAAGAAGGGAAAGTTTGATTCTTCTTCCTCATGGAATAAACTGCTTCATTGCTTTCTTTGCTGAGCTAGAGTTCTCTGCTGCTCTGTTCTCTTGGACACATTATTCTCTAGACACCTCTGCTGTTGCTTGTTGTCTGTCGGTTGTCTTCATGGCTACTATTGCTTTCTGATGCCATGGAGGTCTTCAGGTACCATGTGGCCTCAGGGGGAGTAGTTGGCCAACTCTTTAGTTTGATAGTCTTAGGGACCATCTTTAGCTCTTCGGTGATGCAAATACTTCAGCCAGCTATAGTAAGCCAGCTAAGTAGAGAAGTCCTTAGGCATTTTAAAGTCTTGTGAAATTTTTAAATGTTTTCCTCTTCTCTCAGGATTCTCTAGGTAAAACTCCTACCTGACTTATGTTCTGAAATTCTTTTGAACTCATATTGCATCTTAGGATCATTAATCCAAGTCTCCTAATTATCTAGGGGATTCCTTTTAGCAAAAAAATGTGACAGTGGCATCTGGTGTTATGGTGAAAGCATTTTTTTCAACTTTCCATAAAACTCCTGGTTGCTAAACAAATCAACCTGGGGAAAAAATTGAAAGAGCCTGATGAAACTACTGAATTCCATCTTCTTGTTATTGTTCTAGAGCAGAGGCTCCCAAGCTTATTTGGCCTACTGCTCCCTTTTAAAAAAATTACTCAGTGCCCCCCTGGAAATCTGCTTTCTTTAAACTTTTAATGATTTTTAAAAAAATTTGCATAATTTCAAAAAAAATGAAATGACACATATTAAATTTAATAATTTATTGTAAATTTCTGCTTTTTTCCTGCACTGAAGTTTTGATGATGCAATATTACATCATGTAACTGTATAGCATCATATTGTAAACAAGTCATTACACACACATATTCTTACTGATGCATGTTGGACTTCCTGACAGTGTGCCAACACTTGCTTGTTAAGACCTGTCAGCAGACTTGACTACTGATTGATTTATAACTTGCATTTTGTGTGTTTATTTGGAAAATGATGTAAACACTATGATTTTAACTCTGTTACACAACAGATGAAATGTATGAACAGTTTTTCAAATTTTTCTTTTCTTCTCCTCTTTCCTTATGCTTCCCCTGCCCCCATATTTTTGTTCAAAGACCCCTAATCGCACCTGAGGCTACTACTGCTCCCCTGGATCATTACAGTGCCCCCCAGGGGGTGGTATCACCTATTTTGGGAACCTCTGATTCTTGCTAGTCACAAAATTTCTGGTTTCCTGTTGGGTACAAATATGGGTAAAATCTACTTATAGCAGGGACTGTTCCAAAGAAGGGTTCCATATGACAAAACTAGCTTCATGACTTGACAGATGGCCCATGTAACACTGGCTGCTCTGGTTATGCAACAGATGATCCTGCACAACCATTGTGTTCTCTGATCCCAGTCCATGTAAATGTCACTTTTCAAGATAGATGGATGCTGTCATTTGCATCTACTTTCAAACTAGAGGTAGGAAGGTCTTCTGAACTGGAACACTGAAGAAAAAAATATGGATAAATTTTAACTCTGAGGAAAGATAGGTTCCTTTGAATGGGACCCATCATTTTGTTCAAATGAGAGCACAGGGACATTTTTCTTCCTTTTTTTCATTCTCTTTGTGGCCTTGAATGTATTCAAACAGGGAAGGGAGAAGATATTACCTAGATAGAAAACATAAACTATGTCATAAGCTGGTGTTTTGTATGTGTGTGGGGCATGCCTTTATATTGGCTCTCCCCTCCTTACCTCTACCTCATAGAATCTCTCTTGTCCTTTAAGACACAGGTCAGACACCATTTTCTTCATGCACCCTTTCTTGATTTCCTGCCCCCAATCCCCTGCTAGTGACCTCTATCCCAAACTACTTTGTATTAAATACATTGTGTATATGTGTATACATATATATATATTTATCTATCATACACACACACACACACACACACACACACACACACACATACACACGCACACATATATAGGCACATAACTGTTTATGCTGCAGATGCTTCTTTATGTAACTTCTATCTCCATCATTAGAATTTAAACTCCCTATAGGTAGGGATTGTTTCATTATTTGGATTTGTACCCCTACTCTCTAGCACAGTATCTGGCACATAGTAGGGGTTTAATGCATGCTTATTGATTGATGATCAAAGAAAAATGTAGGCTAAGACAGGTAACAGAAAAGAACAACAGGCCAGTTAGTTATTTAGTCTTTTGTTTATACTTCTGTATTTCTAGGCTAGACACTGATAAACTTATATACCTTACCTTCCTTAAAAATCTAATGCTCATAAATTAATTATAATGCTATTGAATTTCAAGTCAATTCAGTTCAGCTAATATGTATGTGTATGTATATGTGTTTAACCACTGTTTGAATTACACACTTTCAAAGCAGAGACACAGCCTGGGTCAATATTTCCTTGTGCTAAAATTTGTAATGATGGCAAATTTAATCTAATAAATTATTATTTTTAATAATAGAAGTACAAATGGAACTCTGATTCATGAATTTTTAAATTGATGCCATTTTTATATTTCATTTTAGCCACAATACACATAAACACATATCTGTGAATGTAAGAAGTATTTGTTAGAAGGATTCATGTATTTAGATGTGTGTGTATATAGCTGAAAACTATGAGGTCATTTTCTGGTCTTATCTAACATAGATTAATTAAATCTGGTCTACATCTTAATATCTACTCTTTTCCTTTTGTTGTTAGCACATGGTTTATTTTTGTGCAGGACTTACTCTAATCCAAACTTGTACCATTTACACAGGCCAGCCATGTCACTGTGCTGTAAGAAATGTAGGGGCAGCTAGGTGGTGCAGTGGATAGAGCGCAGGGCCTGGAGTCAGGAAGACCTGAATTCCAATCCAGCCTCAGACACTTACTAGTTGTGTGACCCTGGGCGAGTCACTGGAGCTTATTTGCCTGAGTTTTCTTATCTGTAAAATGAGCTGGAGAAGGAAATGATAAACTACTTCTCTGCCAAGAAAACCCCAAATGGGGTCTTGGAGAGTCAGACATGACTGAACAACAGCAACAGTTCAGTGTGTGTGTGTGTGTGTGTGTGGTGTGCACATTTATCTCTCTATCTATATTTCCTCAGTAGTTGGCTCCATTTCATAATGTACTGGACAAATATTTGCTCTGGAGTCTGAGGACCTGGATCGAATCCTATCTCTGACATTTACTATTTATGTGACCTTGGGCAAATCCCTTAATTTCTCTGTGCCTCATCATCTTCTTCTATAAAATCAGAAGGTTGGACTAGGTACTTTCTGAAGTCTCTATGAGCCTATTAACTCTTCTTACATATAATTCAATCAGTAGTGTTTGTCTCTGACTAATCAAGGCTATAAACCGTGTAGTACAAGGGTAGGGAACTTGTGGCCTTGAGGCCACATGTGACCCTCTAGGTCCTCAAGTGTCGTCCTTTGAAAGGCCTTTGAAGTCAAAGGATTTTGTTTCTATTGTTCTGTAAAATTGGATTCAGTCAAAAGGCCACACTTAAGGATCTAGAAGGCCACATCTGGCCTCCAGATGGCAGGTTCCCCATCCCTGATTTACACCCTTGTACAGGTTCAGTCCTGCCTTCTTTTCCTTTATGTAAGGCTTTGGGTATCCTTGGGCGAGTAGAAAATTTTTGAAATCAGACAGATGAATACCACATTCAACAGCTTCTGATGGGAGGTACAACCAGAGGCCAACCCTGCTCAAAGTGTAATTTGTCACAAAGAAAATTAAGTAAATAATAATGGCAGGTTCACTATCACTAAAGGACATGCATGAACATTCCTTTTCTGAAATCCCAGGATGGCAGGAAGCCCTAGTGGCAGAGCACTGAATATCCACATTTGTTAGTGGAGTATAAACTTTCAACCATGAGATATTATAGGCTGTTAAATCCTGTAGGAGAAAAATTTAGCCTTCTACTACCAAGAAAATTTAGATGATTTATCTCTCCAGCAGGCTGCATCACTTAGAGTTCATAATGTATAGTATTATTATCAGATGATCAGTTAATAGGGGGTTTTTTTAGAGCGAGGAGAGCAAAAGTACTTTTAGAAGTGAAGCATCTTGAATTCTCTCTCTCTTTTTTGTAGGCAATGGGGTTAAGTGACTTTCCGAAGGTTACACAGTAAGTGTCAAGTGTCTGAGGTCAGATTTGAACTCAGACCCTCCTAACTCCAGGGCCAGAGCTCTATCCACTACACCACCTAGCTGGCCCAGAGATGAGGCTTAAAACCAGACATTCCTTTTCTTTTCCCCCAGAGGCCAGTTTTCTAACCATTATGCCATGCTTCTCTTAAAAATATCTAGCTGCATTTACTACAAAAAGGAAGCTAATTGAATTCTCTGTCTGAGCTTGCCAAATTTATTTTATTTTGCTTCATTTTCCTCTCCTTTATTCTTCTTCCCTTAAAAGATTATCCGAACATCCCATTAGATGACTCTGTTGTTATAATCTAGAATAGCAAGAAAACTTCCCTAAAACCTATCTTTCAGTTAATGATATTTACTCCTTTCATGTGAACTCCACAATTTAAGTAGTTGTGCCCACCTTAAGGAGTTTTATTCACATTGTGCCACTATATCAAAAATGTCATTTCCTTGAATGCTAGAAACTAGAATGGAGGACTTGAAGTACTTGTGTGTTGAATCAGTAATAATTTCAGAAATAATTCATTATCAGTCAGAGTAAAAAATCTATGCATTATGAAAGGAATTATGTGAGCTTAGCTTTGTGTGAGAGTGTTTTTGGGGGTGTGCTGGACCTGTCCAGTTTTAAAAATTCAAGATTTCGGGAAATATCCAACATGTTCCAATTCCTTCTGGGAATGAGTCACATATCTTTTGCTTACGAATGATGATGCCCTAATTTGATAAGATCTTATTTTTTTTCAAACTGGAAGCCATTTCTTATCAATAGGTAGATAGCTACCTTGTTGAAATAGCTACTTCGTTAATGAATTTTAGATTGTTCGGTTTTCTTATAGAGGTTATTTTTAAAATTTAAAACAATTTAAAATTTAAAACCCAGAGAACTGATCCGAGAAATGAAAATAAGTGATGTATGGGTTGTGCCTTATGACCCTAATTAATTAAAAAAAATTCCTCATGCATATTGTGATGTAGTCACAATGCAGTCAAATTCACATCCTGTTAGAGGTCAGCCTATGGCAAAAAACAGAGGTGGCAAGAGGCTGAAAGAACAGCATCCTGCTTGCTGACCTAAGGCCATTTTTAGACAAACAATCCTGGCCACTGTCTGCCTGTGGCAGATTATTTACATATCTCTCCAGTTAGTTATTCTGTCGATGCTTTAAGTTATTTCAGCTATGGATGGTGGAATTGTGAAGGCAGCAAATTGAAATCTCATTTGAGAAAAACCTGTTGATTTCCACAGGAGCTAATAAATGGAAACATAGGTCTGACAAAAGTGATGAAAGAAGAGGTATAAAAACAAAACAAAACAAAACACAAAGAAGTAGCTCTGGTGGCAGAAGACTGGATACATTTCAAAATAGTGTCTGAATACTCATCACTTGTAATTAACCCAATATGTCACACACAAGGACTTACTATGAAAATTTATGTATGTCCATAAAGAGGCAAAAGTGAATCCATGGAAGCAGTCTTCTCTGAATGGGAAGACAAAAGATCATAGAAGGTGGAGAGGAAGGGACCTTCCAGATCGATTGTCTGAGTGGTTCTTAAAGTGTACTCTGAGGACTCCTGGGAGTCCCAGATACCTTTTCAGGGGGTTTACAAAGTAAAAAAAACCTGTTTTCATGATAATACTAACACATTTTAATTTTTAATGTGGCAAATATCAATAGATATAACCCACATAAACAAAAGCTCTTTGTCACCCTCAATCATTTTTAGTATGTAAAGAGGTCCCCAAAATCTGAGAAATGCCGAACTAGTCCGGCCCTTTCATTTTATAAATTGGGGGGAATGGGGAGGCAAAAAAGGTGGAGAAGGGCCCAAGCATTTATTAGGTGCTCACTATGTGCCAGGCACTGTGCTAAGCACTTTGCAAATATTACTTCATTTGATCCTTATGACAATTGTGTGAGGTAGGTGCTTTGATTATTCCCATTTTATAGTTGAGAAAACTGAGGCAGACAATGGTTAAGTGAGTAGAATAAGGTCACACAGTATAAAATATCTGAGGTTGGATTTGAACTCAGGTCTTTCAGTCCCAGTGTCACCTAACTAGGTGAAGTGATTTGTCTAAGATCACAGAAGTGGTATGTAGCAGAGCTGGGACTGATCATAGGACTGAGAGTGAGAAAGGACCTTGGAGTCCATTTAGCCCAATTCCCTCATGTTATAGATGAGGGAACTGAGACTCAGAGATTAAGGGACTTACTCAGGGTCACACAACTAGTAAGTGTTAAAGGTGGAATTTCAAGCCAGGTCTTCCTGACTCCAAGTGTGGCCTTCTCTCCTCTTTGCTACTAGGCCTCCCTAAATTGCCCCAGTGCCAGTCTTAGTTCTGCTACTAACTGTGTGGTCTTAGGTGAGTCACTCCACCTAAAGGAAGAGCAATACAAGAGAAAGATCACTAGCTCTGGTGTCGGAAAGCATGGGTTCAAATCCTAAACCTTTAATACTGACTTTCTTGGGCCTCAGTTTCCTAATCTATAAAGTTAGATGATATTCCAAGTCTTGTGCAGCTCCAAAATTATATGATCTATAAAAGAGTAACAATAGCACTTTTATAGAGCACTATAAGGTGGGTGAAGCACTTTTATCACAAATAACCCTACAAGATAGATATTGTAAGTATTATTTTCCAATATTTTACATATAAAGAAACTGAGGTCCAGAGAAGTTACTTGCCCATGATCACACATATAATAAATATTTGAAGTAGGGTCAAACTTAATTCTTATGACACAAGATTCACTATTCCAAGCTGCCTCTATAGAAGTTAAAATTCATGCTTAAGGTCAAGAGTCAGACTAGTTGACACATAAGGTCTCTTCTAACTGTTTGTGAACCTTACTTCCTAACAAGGATATCTATCCACTCTTAGTAAATACAGATGATTTAAGCAAGAATATAGCATTGCTATTATTTTAACTCATTTCTTCGAGACTATGACTCCTTTAAGTTTATGGAAAAGTTTCTCTTGTGACCAAGCTCAAGGGGAAATCATAATGGCTATATTGACTAATCCTGGCTGACTATACTTCAATTAGATGTCTAATTCTTTAGGAACAGAAGGACTGATTGACTCATGGATGAGTATTTGGGCTACATTACTCACTTAATATTGTGAGCATTCAAGCTACATTATAAGAAGGAGCCTATTCATTCCATTGATATATTTCTATGTGTGTAAGGGAGAGAAAAAAAAAACAACTCCAGAAGAAGGGGGAATAATAATAATGATAATAAAATGGATATATATATATATATATGTTATATTATATATATATTTTATATATATATATATTATATATATATATATATAATTCTTAAGCCCATATAAATCTCTTTTGATCCTGTGAAGTAGGTACTACCAGTATTATTTATTACCCTGGGTATATGGGGTATTCGAGGAAGACTATCAGCTCTGGTGGGAGGGCTTGCACAGTCCTTTTTAGGGCTGCTCATCCACTTCTGGTGCCCATCTGCCACCCAACTATCAACTGTGGCTCCAAGAAGCTGTACCATGAGCAGCAGCCACACCCTAATAAAACCATCTCAGCACATGGGCTAAACCAGGGTGAGGGTAACTGGCAGGCCTCAAACTCGTTGTTAGAGGGATGTTCTAGTGAGAACAATTTGTTCCAATGGCCATGAAGGAGGCTGAAGTAGGTGCTGTGGAGCACTTAAGGTTTGGTCAGATATCAGACACCAAGGTCATCCACTGCCACTGACTTTTGCTTGCCACTAGACTTCAATGTCTCTGGAAGAGAGAGTGAGGCAGATGACTTTGTGCAACTCTGCCTCGCTTAAATCCAATTTATGCAGAAGTCAAGGCATCAACCTGTGATGTTATTGGTCCTCTTCAAAAAGTAAAGAAGAACAACAACATTGGTACCCTAGTTTTGTAGGTGAGAAAACTGAAGCTCAGAAAGGTCACATAGCTAGAAAATTGGTGGAAAGAAACTAAAACAAGTTAAAAACACAAAAAATGTTGAGCCTTAAAAGATGTGTGAACTCATTAAGACATTTATGTTATGACACTGAAAGAATAATAAAAGAGGGGTTTAATTGTCAGGGAATTTTGTTACAGATAGGGCTGGCCCAAAACAGAATTATGAAAAAAAGTCAAATTTGTCTTTTGTAACTCTGACTTCTCCTTTCTGGAGCCTTTAGTCCTTAATTTCAACTACCTCAGTGTTGGAGTAGAAAGCACTGGTTCCCTAGAGGACCTGGGGTCAAATCCTGCCTCTGTCACTTTCCTCCTTGAGTTAAGGTAAATCACCTAACCTCTCTGAGCCTTAGTTCCTTCTCTGCAAAATGAAGAGTCTTATCTTTAAGATGATCTGATGACCCTATAATCCTCTTCCAATCTGTAAATCTATAATCAGTAACTTCCTGTTAGCTTCCTCCCTCTTCCAGAGGTTTTCAATACCTTCATTGTTATTGCCTCTCCCACATGAAAACTTGTTCTGAATGAATGATCTGATTGATTGGGGGGTAAATGGCCTTAGAACCTTGTCATTTGCTCCCTAAGCTCCAAAGGACATGGATTTGGTTTTGAAACTTGACTTTTCAATGTGTTTTGCTTGTTGAAGATCCTTTAGACTTCTATTGTTTCAGGGTTTGCTATAAGAATTTATTAAATGAAAATGGACATATCAGTTTTCCTGATGGGGTGTTAATTGGTGTTTGACATTTCATGAAGCAGATGACACTGGCAGGCCACCCTCTAAAAATATCTCCTAGGATGGTGCAACAAACACACTGTTTACACATTCAATGATAGGTTTCAAGTAATGCTTTTGAAATTGATGATACTGTCTGTTATGATAGCTTGTGGTTAGTCAGGATTAAATAACGCACTTAAAATCTCCACCTTTTCCATCACAGACATAAATATAAGGTTCTTCAGTGCTTTTTCTTTGTTTGTATTACCCTGGTTCAATTGGGAGCCCAAGATTTTGATTGAATCACTGATGGAATCAGCCAATAAGCATTTATTAAGCACCTACTGTGTGGGCTACAAAGACAAAAGCAAAATAATCTCTGTTCTCAAGGAGTTCAGATTGAAATAAGGGAGAGAACATGTGTGCATATGTATATACATGTGCGCATATATAAATATCTGTATATAGAAGAATCATACTCACAGATACAAGGTAACATTGATGGGGAAGGCACCAGCCACTGGAGGAACTAGAAAAGGCCTCAAGCAAAAGGAGGCATTGAAGTGAATCTTGAAGGAAATCACAAATTCCAAGAATTAGAGATGAAGAGGGAGAGTATGCCAGGCATTACAATGGAGATGGAGTGTCCCGTGTGAGTAACAGGAAGGCCAGAATGACTTCATTCTAGAGTAAACAGTCTAGAAAGATAGAACGGGGCCAAGTCATGAAAAGCTTAAATACCAATCAGAGAAATTTATATTGGGTCCTATAGAATAAAGGGACCCCCTGGAATATGTTAATTGTGGAGTGGGTTGTGATGTGGAATAACGACATGGTCAGATGTCTGCTTTAGGAAAACCACTTTTAAGTTGTATGGAGGATAGATTGGAGTAGGGAGAGATTTAAGGCAGGGAGATTAACTAGGAGAGTATTTCAATAGTAAATTAGTAAATAGTGAAATAAGTGAGGACCAGAACCAATGTGGCAGCTACGTGAGTAGAAAGAAGGGGATAGATGGCAAATGATGTTTTGGAGAGAGAAATGATAAGCTTTGGTAACTGTATGAATCTATTGAATGAGTAAGAGAGAGGAGTCCAAGATGATTGGTTGAGATCCTTGCAGATCTTCTTGACTAGAGAAGTAATAGTATCCTTGACAGAAATAGGGAAGTTCAGAAGAGAAGTGGATTTGTGGTAGAGATGATGACTTGGAGATATCTATGAGAAATCTAGTTCAATAGACAGTTGGGATATGAGAGTTATTTCTAAAAAGATGATGATTGAACCCATTAAAGCTGTTGAGTTCACCAAGGGTGTAGAGAGAAAGGAGAAGACAATTTGGGACAGAGCCTACTCAAAATATGGGGGTGTGACTTGAATTGAGATCCAAGGAAAGGAACTTAGAAGAAGGCTTAGACAGGGAGGAGGAGAATCAAGAGGAAATGGTATCAACTCAGATTCCCTAAGTAAAGGTCACTAAAGGGGAAATGGTGTTTGAATTTTTAAAGTAACACCTGAAAGTATAATTGCAGGAAAATTAGCATTATACAAACTTCAGAGCAAATCCTCATGACATGCTAGCAGATTGCTAAAATAGAATTTTCAAGTTATGGAACACTCTAGTATATATGTAAATATACACAGAGCCACTTCTTGCTGCTATGACAAATTGCAGTCATTGGAAATGCAGTGCGATATGCTTCTTAAGGGATTTGTCGGCAGAGAAAGCTTATCGTATCACAATTTACAAAGCTGTCTTTAGGAGGGATGAACTGTTCAAATCTAAATACAGGAGAGATATAACTTCTGAGCCTTTGGAAATGTTTGAACTAAGCCTCCACGACAGGAGGTAAAAAATAAAATTAGCTTATTCAGATCATGCATGTGTTTAAGAGGCAGAAATAATGTGGTCTCTGCTCCCAGATCAAATGCTCGAATTCAACCATGAAAAGAAAAATATTTTCAGAATGCTCTGTGAATGTAGTGAAAACAAAATGAACACCTAAATTCAAAGAGGACAGCTGGGCGGTGCAGTGGATAGAGTGCCCAGCAAGGAGTCAGAAAGACCCGAGTTGACATCCAGCTTCTTACTGCACTCTTACTCAGACTCTTACTGTCCCTGTGACCCTGGACAGTTACAACTCTTTTGCTTCAGTTTTCTCATCTGTAAAGTGGGGATAATAATAACAGCATCTACCTCCCAGGGCTGTTTTAAGGATCAAATGAGAGATAATAATTATAAAGCACTTAGCACATTGGCTGGTGCATAGTAAGTGCTCTATAAATGTTAGTTGTTACTGTTATTAAATAGCTGATGAAAATATGTAAAGGCAAAATTTTCAAAGGAAACATACTCTAAACCTTTTCATGTTTACAGGCTTTGTGAGCATTTGTATTCCTTTTGTTTCACTTTGAAAAATGTATACTTTTAATCTAGTTTTTGCAATTCTGGAAAGGTATGCATCAGTCTGTAGTGCATGTCTGTTTTTTCTCACAAATGAGAGCCAAAGGGAAGAGTACCATTCTGGGAATTTGTCTCAGTGGGATAACAGGTGAAATAAAGCCTTCCAGAAAAATGGAATGAGGCTGGAGGACCAGAGAATGTTGTTTGCTTGCTATTTAAAACAGACCACTTGTTTTTCTTGGGAAATTTATTTAGAAAAATGAGACTGCTCAAGTGTTCTGGAGTAGGAACAATTTAAAGAGTCTTTGAAGTCAGGATTTAAAAGTTTGCTGCTATGGAAGAATCCTTCCCTTTCCTTTGGAAAAGAACAGCTGTTCTTAACTGTATTGGGGTCATGGATCCCTTTGACAGTCTGGTAAAGTCTACAGAATATTTTTACATGCATAAAATAAAATATGTAGGACTATGATGAAAAGTAAGTCTGTTTAAATATAGTTATATATACATACATATGTACACACATATGTATACACATAGATATCTATATAGCATGAATATGTGTATGTCTCTATGGGTCTATATCTATCTATATCCATGTATACATAGAAACACATGTGGACCCCAGGTTAAGAACCGAAGATCTAGGAGGTAACTCTTGATACTTATACCTATGATTACATGGTGGAAATATATCCTTTGATGTGTTTTGTTCTTTTTTCCAACGTATGGAGAATGGTGGGGTATGCAGTGAAGGGAGAATGGGAGGTGAAAATTAATGTGTCACATTTCATTCCAAGTGAATTAAATGGAGACCTCATTTTTAAACACATCTCCTTAAACATAGGCTGAGAAAATTACACGTATTTGCTTTTATTTTTCTAACATAAAGTCTCATGGTTTTGCTCTCTTCAGTGCGAGATTATAATAAATGAGAGAGAATTCAATGTAAATGCAAATGTAAAAAATTGCCAGAGAGAATTTAGAAAATTTTATTTTGAAACACATATCTGGAGTTTTCCTCCCTTTCAGAAAAGGCCCTTTCCAAGGTCCCAAAACTGCAAGGGAATATTCTGGATGCCAATGGAAAGATCTTCTTGGATTGACAATAGACACTTAAATAGATATACAATTGAGGAGACAGTTTCCCAAACCATTTTTATCCTCTTTACCAACTGTTTAAGCATTGCTTACTTCATCCTTGTCTTCTTGGTAGCTCTTTTCTCTCTGAAAATAAACCTGGAAGCTTTACCTTCGTGGCACTGGGATACATCACTTGTCTTGTTAAGTGGGTCTCCTAGACAAACCTACCCACAGTTCATGATACTGTATGGGGCCACTTCTACTCAAAACCCAGAAGAAATAATTAGTTCAAAGCAAGGGACTTCAATGAAATGGATAAAACATTTACCACCTTCCTCCATGAAACCAGGGTACAGGCATTCCCCCCTCCCCTTCCCCCCTCCCCACACACATACACACTATCACTAGGAATAAAGGTCGTAGTTGTATGGGAGGAAAATTTTCATAGGGAAAACGTGTCATCAAGGCCACATGCAGAGGCACATCTATGAACAAGCAACTCACACCTCTACCACAAGCAATATCTTCTACTGATGAAATTGTGATGCTCTCACGGGCCCTGTTCCCTATGGTGTTTCATGTCAATTAGTCTTTGACAGATTCTATTGGGCATATGCTATTCATTGTCCCTTTACATCCTTCTCAACTTAATTAGTAATTAGTACTTCCTTGTGTTCTGCTGTTTGTCTGTGTTCTGTTGGTTTACCATCACTCCCAAATGAAGCTTCATTGGACATGAAATAGTAGAGCTGCTTCCAGTTTCTGGTTTTGTCTTAGCTGAGATGGTACTTCTCCCTCATAGGAAGAAAAATGGGCTCCACCTTTGTTCTTTTAGCTTATAGACCCAAAGCTTTTCTTTTTCTCTCTCTTTTCTTTTTTCATTTGTTGTTGTTGTTTTTTTGTTTTGTTTTTGGCTTTTTGAGAGTAAACACCCTTTTTGGAAGTAAAGCTTCTTGCAGTAATAGGATTAGAAAGCCAACCCTCAGGGCTTTCCTTCAAAAAGGGGCAGGAAGGGTTTTGTCTGGGTTTTTTTTTTTTTGTTTTGTTTTTTAAGCCTTGCCTAAAGTGAGCTTTTTCTTTCCAAAGGGAGATGCTTTACCCTAGCTAGGTACCATATTCTTTGGAACTCAGAGTGACCCCAGTTAAGCATTGCCTTCCAGCACAGATCCATTTTAAAAACTCCATGTTTTAAGTATGAAGTATAAAACTTCATACTTAAACATGGAGTTTTTAAAATTCTTTGCATCTCTTTGTTATCAGACTGTATCCAGTCATTATTTATTTAGAGATTAAACTTCAAGCAAACTGTCAAGAATTCTCAGGGTTCATCTCCCTTATCCTCCTCCTCCAATGTCTTGATTCTCAGACTCTTCTGGTCTCCCATCCAAATGAGTGATAGGAGGAAAGGGAAAAGAATAAAAGTAGGCTTTAGCCTTTCTGAACTAAGATTATTTATCTGCTTCTTATTTGTCCTGCCTAACTGAATGGACTCGTTTCTGCCTTTAATAAATATGTGTGGCCAACTATGTGATACCACACACATTTCTCCCCATTCATTTAATTCAACAAACACTTAATTGAACACCTATCATGCAAAGCACTGAAGGAGATAAAAAGAAACTCATGATACAGCCATCACTCTAGGAGTTTTGTTTTTAAGACCTAAATCAAATGTCATCTCTTCCATGGTCTCCTCTCATCCTTCAGGTATAAAAGACTTCTTTTCCTTCTTGCAAATTGTCATAGCACCATTTTGTATTTCTTTTTCATATACTTAACATACTCAAGTTTGTTTTTACATTATTTATACATATATCTTATTTCATATAAGTTATATTTCAAATAAGATACATTTCACTTTTTAGATTGAAGGTCTTGGTTCTTTCACTAGTCCAGTCATTAAGAGTCATTGAGGAGAAGTATCTCAACATGAAGTAGTGGGGGAAAGGAGGGAACCCACTACCTCTGGAGGCAGGCCCCTGTCTTAATTGGGCAGGTATGAAACCAACTATAGAGGTGGTAGGATAAGTGATAAACACAGTGGCTTTGATTTTAAGGAATGGAAATTCCACAACTTCACTTGGTAGCCTGTTTTATCACCTTGCCAAAGAGAATCCTCTCATGTCCATCACAAAGCTCTCTTGCTTTAATATACTTCCTTTCCTCTGGTTCATCCATAGACTTCAGGTGAATTGAGGAAGAGAATAAAACTGTAAGACATGTATGGAACTCATTAAGGAAGGAAGGAGAGTGACTCAGAGGTCTTTAGACAATAGCTACTAGGATTCTGATTGAATGGTGAAGATGAATAGCATGAACTTCAAAGGAGAACAGGCTACTGAGTGATGGAAGTAGGGAGAAAACCTGGAAGTGGCAGAGAGAAACAAGGAATATTACAACTCCCCTGCCTTGACCTGAGGAGAATGAACGAAGGTGCAGTCAGTACGTAAAGGTGTCCAGAAAGGCTGTGTTATCTGGGTGTACCAGGTTTCAGTAATAATTAGAAAATTGAAGGAATGGGAAACGAAAAGATTTAGGATGAAGAGAAGCTTGTTGCCTATAGAACAGGCATTCCGGAAGGCACAGAGGAAGGGGAGAGTAGTGTTTGGCTGGAATTTTGGAGGGGGGGGTTGAGGGAAATGGAGATGAGAAATCAGGTGGTGGGAGATGGGGAATGAGTTTGATGATGACCTACTGGGGTTCAGAATCATTGAGGGCATGAGAATGTTCACTACTGGGTGGAAGGCACCACTCCCTTTCTGAAGGGAGGCTAGAAACTAGGCTGGAGACAAGCTTCAGTTGAGATGGAAGTCATACAATTAGGTGGTCAGATGGGACATTCCACTTCACTACTCTTCTTTCCTCCAAAGGCTGGAAATTAGGCAGGAAATGGAGCAGCAGGAGGTGGAAGTTGAAACTGCACAGCAAGAGAAGGAAATCCTGTTCCTCACCGACTTTTCTTTTTCTCTTTTCTCAAGAAGCAGTTGCAGCAGGAGATGGAAGGCCTGAGGTCAAAGGGAAGGTGGTTCCTTTTTGCAGTGATGTTCTCCATATCACAACAGGGAGACAGTGAAGGAATTAGAGCAAAGGAGGAACTTGGCCATTTATTTATATATGCTAAAGGGAGCGGACATAAGGTGGCATGAAGGTACTTGTCATTTCGGGTAGGGATGATGATGATAAATGAAAGCAAGAGATACTTAAAAGAAACTTCATTTGCTTCACATTTTTGCTTAAGGCCTGCTCTGTTCCAACATCTAAATGTTATATATTCTTATAAAATTGGTGTCCATGCCCACCTGCATTGGTAAGGGGAATTTCCTTTTCTAGGTGTTTACAACTTATAGTTAGATGTATTTCTTCAGGTTAATTGGACTCCCCAAACTACAGAGAGGCCAGAAAACAGCAAAGTTGTAGAACTTTAGGTATTCCTACTTTGCTAATGATATGGGAGTAGGCATAAGGATTAGACATGTGATTTCATTAGTACACATACCAAACTCCTTTTACCATTGTAGGTGGACACCTTCTTTACAATTTACAGTCTTAGAGAATTGACTAGAGCACGGGGAGATTATAAATGACTTGTCCAGGGTCACACAACCAGATTGTGACAAAGGTGGGATAGCTATTACTTTTACTATGTGATTTTCCCCTCTTGTTCTTTATTTTCACTTTAGCTTTCTTTGCTATTCTAAACATTTTAATCTATAAAATTGCAAATATCAGGAGAGAAGAAAAATGGTGTATTTAAAGAACTTGGAGAGTCAGCAGTGACAATCTCTCTCTTTATATATATATATAATATGTATATATGCACACATACACTTTATATACATGCATATATACATATATATATGTGTGTATATATACATATGTGTGTGTATATATACATATATGTGTGTGTATATATATGTATATATATATATATATGTATATATGCACACATACACTTTATATACATGCATATATACATATATATGTGTGTATATATACATATGTGTGTGTATATATACATATATGTGTGTGTATATATATGTATATATATGTATATATGTACATATATATGTATATATATGTATATATATGTACATATATATGTATATATATGTATATATATGTACATATATATGTATATATATGTATATAATATATATATGTATATATATATATATATATTATATATATATATATATATATATATATATATATAAAATTTTTGGAGAGATTATCCCATAAAAATAGGCTACGTCTTACTGCCTACTCATATCTTGCTTCCTCACCTCTGTGGGGGTTTCTGCTGTTCCCAATAAGCCTGAAATGCCCACAGTCCTTCATTTCTGTCCCTTAGAAACTCTTTTGTTTTTAAGACCTAAATCAAATGTCATCTCTTCCATGGTCTCCTCTCATCTTTCAGGTACAAAAGACTTCTTTTCCTTCTTGCAAATTGTCTTAGCACCATTTTGCATTTCTTTTTCATATACTTAACATACTCAAGTTTGTTTTTTACATTATTTGTACATATATCTTATTTCATATAAGATGTATTTCAAATAAGATACATTTCACTTTTTAGATTGAAGGTCTTGGTTCTTTCACTAGTCCAGTCATTAAGAGTTGGTCATCTAGACCTTCCTCATAAGGTAATTGAGATTCAGAGATGTTGTGACTTGTGTAAGGTCACACAGGAAAGTAGAAAAATTGAGATTTAGCATGTTTTCCATTGCACCCCATTTGCTTATTGGAGGGTTTCTCCAAGTTTTCCAAGTGTTCTGTTTTGGATACTGTTGTGATTTCCTCAGTCTTTGAGTAATGTAGTGATAATTGCCTGCTTACAAGGGGAGTTGGAACCAGCCCAGTGGTTAGTGTCAAAAAGTGATTAAAAAAAATTTCCTAGTGGCTGGAGGGACAGAACCAGAGCTACAGAAATGTGTTGGTCTTCCAAAGTCTGCTAGGTTTATCTTATTGTGGAAGCCTCTGACAAACAACAACAATGACAAAATCAATCAAACAAACAAAAAAAAAACATACACAGAACATACAGATATCCAGATGAACATTGAACAAGTAATCAAGTTATAAATTAGTAAAGAATGAAATGAATTTTGTGGGTGGTCAGTAAAGGGAGGGTCATATTTGCTTAGATGACCACCTTTCTGCAAATAGGGGGAAAGTTTGAGAAGTACATTGGACTTCATTAGCTATCCTAAGGAAAGGTAGAGAATTTAGTGAATTCTAGGCTTTTTGCTGTATAAAGAGATAAGGTCTTGACTAAGATGGACCTGAAGCATCAGATCTATGTTGGTTATTTAGGCTTGAACCTATCATTTGGTTCAAGCTTCATTTTATAGATGAGGAAATTGAGGGCGAAAGATTTTGAACCACATTGTGGAAAATGCCTGGCATCTTTAAACATTCAGTATTTTTAAACTGACATTTTAGAGATATAGACACAGGAAAAATAGATTTAAAAAGCATATTTTTTAAAAAGCCAGTAATTAAAAGCAATTTGGAATCTTTCTTTTTACACCATCTTCTTTCTCTCAAATTATACACATTTCAGCCTTCTTGTTTTCCATCTGTGACATTTTATGTCAGAGAAGATCTTTACTGAAAGCTGTTCAGACCACCCTGTTACTGAGACATGTTGTATTCTAGGGTCTACTTTTCTTCTACATCTGTAGGCAGCTTTTGCTTTTATCTTCTCAGCTAAATTAGTTCCTGCATGTTAAGAAAAAAGGGGAAGTGGTGAACCACCCCCACGGAAGGCTTTATTTGGTTTTAAAAAGAGGGTTTGTTACGATTCTGCTGTGGTTATTACAGGAGACATTTTTAGCACTTTGAGCTGTGCATTTTCCAGAGGAAGTGTTTAAAGAAGAATTTTTCAAAATGTTGAAGGTTAAAAATTCAAACCTGCAGGTTGTTAAAGGTCAGGAGATGCCTTGGGATTGAGTTTGAGAGAATTCTTGTGTTAATATGAGTGACAGAGAATTAATAAGGGAGTTAAATATTGTGCTTCTTTTTCATACATGCCCATTCTAGGTTTTCATGATTTGACATTCACTGAAAAGGCTTTGCATTTCATTTCAGATCAAATGAGTCTTGTGGTGAACATCTTCAATTTCTTCTCACTTGCTGGTGGTCAGGAGCATCACAGACAAAAAAGAGCATGATGTTACATTTGTGGAAGTATGTATTGCTAAAGGTCATATTCCTTTGTAAGCTATATTCCTATGTCATGCATTGCAATCTATATCATGAGGTAACACACTATTGAGAATCATTCATGACATCGCCTAAGAAATCACTGGAATATGCAAGTGCCTTCAAAAGTCACAAGTCTAGACTAATCCTTGTCTATTTAAAAAGACTTCATCTTAATTAAGAGAACACCTCATCCCTACTCCAACCCCCTACTGCCCTACCTCCAAGGGACCATTAATATAAAAATGCAAAGAAAAATTAGAATGAGGATAGAAATGAAATCTAAAGGAGTACTAGGGACTGATTTTTTAAAATCACAAAAGCTATTATTTGATTGAAAAATAGATTACTTAAAAAAGGTCAACTCTATTTTTTATGAAGTACAGCGCCTTTCCTAAATGTTACTTGATGGATTGTGGCATAGAATTTGAAGGTGAAACAGGGGTATGGATAAAATACTCTTGTGATTGGAAGATTTGCAATTGGGGAAGTGGCATATTCTTGGGAACAGTCTAGTTTCTCAGTGTTCTTGGTGGCGTAGGGACTGATTGAAAAGAAGTGTGGTCACCTAAACTCCAAAGTTAATCCAGGTCTTTGGGATCACAGGTTCTTCTGACAAAGTTTATTTGTTCTTGTCAATTAAGCAGATTGCTTTTGCTTTCCAAAAATTATGTTATTTTCTACTAATACAGAACAGAGAGGTGGTGTGGTATAATTTCTAGAGAGCCAGCCTTGACGTCTATGAGATCTAGATTCAAGGGCCATCTTGACATATGCTGGGACCATGAACCTGGGGAAATCCCTTAACTTCTCATTGCCTAGACAATGTGGAGAAGATATTAATCTACATTAGTAGAGAGTTTCCTCACCTGGGAGATCCTTAAATCAGTCAATGTCCTTATCCTACAAAGTTGAAAATTGAAAAGTTAGTTACGAGGTAACTATCAGAGAGATATTTGGAATTTCATCCCCTACTCCCTAGGCTTACCCCAGAAACTCTTCAGCTATTTTATTCCTGCCTCTAGTATTCAGAGGCTGTTGCCATAATGAGGAGAGTTACTGGGCAGGTTATTTGTCATCCTGTACTATCCATGCTAATTCTGCTTTCCATTAGAATAGATAATTGAGGTTGACTGTACTTTCTGGTGGATGGGGAAGGCGAATTAAGTACTCTGCTATTTTGGTTAAGGTCTTTCTTGCCACTTCTGCACACTCTCTTCTAATGATTGGGTACATTGTAAATATGTCAGCCTCTGAAAATGTGTGTCCTCGAGGCTTGTTAATGTGTTTGATCTTATTTCCTAATTCACCACAATAATCATAGCAGGAGGATAAATCAATGTGTCTAAAGTGTTGCTTGGTAAATAGTGGTAAGAGAAAATGTGAATGTGTCGTATAATTCAAACATTGCTGTGCACTTTTGGCAGGCTATCTAGTATATTCTCATTTTCTGTGAATGCAAATAGTTATACTCAGTCATATATTTAACTATTACAAAACCTCTCCAGTAGCAGAGTTTGCCCCTATGCCATAATAACTCAAAATCCATTGTACTTGCAACCTTCATCTTTTAGAGACTAGTATTATTATTATTATTATCATGGGGTATGTAGTTGCCAATTAATGACCAGAATGTAGCATTGATCTTGTATTTCCAGACTAATATTTTAAAGAAGATCCTCTTCTGATTTGTGAAGCTTTTAGACTGGAAAAGATATGGTGGGAAAAGTTTCCAGTATAGTACATGCCTAATAGATACACCATATACAATGTGGACTAAGGCACTTAGTGTAGATTACTGAATGATGATCAATGTATCCTCCATGAAAATCCTACTCCATTGACTCATCCAGGCACAGTAGTGATCCTGGATGTTTGATGGCCATGTCAGTGCAGCATAAGCAAAACTCTACCAGGTTGAAAAGTTCTTGAGCCTTGGTCTTACAGAGGACTGAAGATAAGCTTAATTCAAAGGCCATTTACTAATGTTTGGAAGAAATGTGATTTGCCATAATGGAGGGGATATCTATACAGATGAAATCATGGATCCTGGGAGTATTAAAGTATTAAAAAATGAATGAACATGTTTGCACATACAGCGTAATATAATACATGCATGAATTTTCAAGTGTAGAATATGGAGATTTAGTCAATGTAATGTAACAGAGAGTTTTGGATTAAAGTTCAGGAGAATTACTTGAATGTTAAACTTACTGTTACTGTTTTATCACTATGTCATTTATTAAATATTATTAAACATGTAAAATATCCTGTATTCAGTGATATGAGATTGTAAGGTTCTAGAAGGCAAAACTGAGGCATTTATAGGTACTGGAAAGCCACTGAAGGGTTTTGGCAATGAAGTGACATCATTAGATCAGGACATTAGGAAGTTCAATATAGTAGCAAATATGGAGGATGGATTGGGAGGGGCAGACAGTAAAGGCAGTAAAGCTTGCTAGAAGGCTATTGTGATGATTTAGGCATAAGGTCATACAGGCCTGAGCTACGGTGGTAGTAATAGGTATGGTAAGGAGGGATGATTTGAGACAGAATCTGTAGGACTAGGTAACTGAATGAATACTTGGCAAAAGAAAGAGAAAAATACCAAGTATGGTTTTTGGGTAATGAGTGTGAGCAACTAACAGAATGGTGTTGCCATGGACAGAGAGAGAAAAGAGGAGTAGGTTTAGGGGTAAAGACAATGAATTTCAGTTTAGACATGCTAAGCCAAGGCTCTAGTGAGACATCCAGGTGGAGATGTATAGTAGGCAGAAATATAAATGTGGAGGTTGGGAGAGAGGTCAGGGTAATAGATACACGGTTGTGTGGCACACAGAGGGGATAGCTGAAGTTGTCAGAGTGGATAGAATCACTAAGGGAGGTTATAGAGAGAGACAGAGAGAAGAGAAGAAAATCAACCGTAGTACTTACAGTAAGAAGGGAAAGAGGAGCTATCAAAGAAGACGGAGAAAGAATAATTATAGGAATAGAGAGAGAAACAAGACAGTGTCTTGGAAGATAAAGAGTGTGAGATCATCATGGTGGTCAATGTTTTCAAATGCTTCAGAGTTCCAGAAAGATGGGAACAAAGGAAACACTATAGATTTTTGAGCAATTAGAAGGTCACTATTGACCTTTGGAGTATAACTGCAGTCAAATGATCAGGACAGAAGCCAAAATGCCAACAATTAAGAAGTGAATTTAACCATGCTTTTTGGTGAGGCAATTGGGGTTAAGTGACTCTGCCAGGGTCACACAGCTAGTAAGTGTCAAGTGTCTGAGGCCAGATTTGAACTCAAGTCTTTCTGACTCCAAAATCGGAGCCCTATCCACTAGCTGCCCCTATGTGTAGACTTTTAAATCAGAAGTTTAGCTGGGAAAGAGCTCAGTCAATGCCCTCAAGATATTTGGCCCTAAACTTAATCTATTTTTATGCTGTGAAATTGCTTAGTAATGTTTCCACAGATTGTACACTCTTACCTGTTATTTCTTTATTGACTGTCATATTTTCATGTTTAGGCACATGGGAATGTTTCAGTAGTTTTGGCATAAGACGGAAAGGACTTGAGAGAAGGACTTGACTGCAAGAATGGAGAGGTTGGCAGCTTTTTCCTAGAGATGTTGTACAGCACTTCATGTCAATCATAATGTGGATTAAGAGTGAGTGGTTGAGATTGCATGGAATTTCCTGCTGGAGGCAGGTGACAACCTGGGATAGTCATCTAGAGTCAGTGCCTCTACCCTTATGAACTTTTGATAATTGCATGCCTCTTAGCCCCCAAACTTCCTAAGAGACACTGGCAGAAGGCCCAGAATCTCATGACCTGACAGATGGCACTGATGCCTGATAGTAAGTATGTGGTGGTCTCTAGGGAGCCTTATCAGATCCCTACCCTCACCTACACATGAATGAATTTTGTTTATTGACTCAATCTTTAGCTTCTGACTGTCCGTCAAACTTCTGTTCCCAATGTGGAACCTCTCTTTATTTAGACACCTTCAATGGTGTGTTTTGAGGTAGAGTATGAAGGCTGTATATTCAACTATATAACTGCATATTCAAGTTACAAATGTTGACTTGAGAGCAACATGAAAAGATGAATGTGAAAGCACTTTGAAGAGTTAAAAATGCTTATGTAAATAGGAGACATTATCCTTGAAGACAAAAGGAGTCCAAAAATTATAAAGCCAATCTCATCTCAAAATATTTAGAAGTCAATATTTAGCTTGGCTTCTGGTTTCAGTTCAGCATTTTAAAATGGAAAGTTAATGAAAAGCAAAATGAGAAGTGGTAGTTTAAATGCAAAGAGTATTTCAGCAGAAGCATCTACTGCAGTTAGAAACCACGGTGTAAAAACAATAGAGACATTTATAAACATTTCTAAATACCTCCTTTTCATATTATACTTTCGAGAATAATATTTAACCTCTTAATTTTTTATCCGTTCTTCCATCTTGTCCCCATCTCAAAGCTTGGATATGTAGAAATAACACAGAAATATAGTGGCATTCAAAATTTAATTATTTAACCCTTAACTAGAAAGCATTTAGGCCATTTCTTTGAGGTGGAAGAAAGGTTAGATGCTCATGTTTCCCATATTCTACCTCCACTGTTATGAGATTATGCTACTGAACACTGCTATTCTATGGATTAATAATAGTAGATAACATTTATATAGAACTTACGATATTCCATGCACTATGCTAAGGGATTTATAATGATTATCTCATTTGATCCTCACAACACTGGATTGTTGTTCAGTTGTTTTTCTGTCATATCCGACTCTCTGTAACCTCCTTTGGGGTTTTCTTGGCAAAGATGCTGGACTGGTTTGCCATTTCCTTCTCCAGCTCATTTTACAGATGAAGGACCTGTGGCAAACAGAGTTAAGTGACTTGCTCAGGGTCACACAGCTAGTAAGGGTCTGAGGCCAGATTTGAACTTGGGAAGATGAGTCTTCCTGACTTCAGGGCCGGCACTCTATCCATTATGCCCTATAGCTGCCACAACCCTTGGAGGTAGGTGTTATTTTTGTCTCCATTTTACAGATAAGAAAAGTGAAGCAGACAGAGGTTAAGTGACTTGCCCAAGGTCACATAACTAGTAAGTATCTGATTTGAATTTGAATTTGAATGCAGGTCTTCTTGATTCCAGGCCCAGCATTCTATCCACAGTTCCACATAGCTACCTAAAGGACTAGACTATTGGTAAGAATCCAGGGTTGAGGGGCAGCTCGGATAGAACACTTGGCCTGGGGTCAGGAAGATCTGAGCTCAAATCTGACCTCAGACACTTAGGAGCTGTGTGACCCTGGGCAAGTCACTTAATCCTGCTTGCCTCAGTTTCCTCACCTGTAAAATGAGCTGGAGAAGGAAAAGCTAAACCACTCCAGGATCTTTGTGAAGAAAACCCCCAAAAGGGGTCACAATGAGTCAGAAATGACTGGAAAAATGACTAAACAGCAAAAAGGGTTTAGGCCTGAAGAAGGAGTATTTGAGAATTCTGGTTGCTTTTCATTCTCTCTTTATTCCTCCCATCCCCCACTCCTTCCTCATAGGAAAAAAGTGCTATCTTGCAGCCTTCCATACAGAAAGCCTCTCAAGGTGGCAAAGATTAAACATACCAAGGGAGGGCTGTATTAAATTACTTTCAAGGGATCTTCAATATGAAATGTGTACAGTATTCTCCACCCCCACATCCAAGAGTTTCTTCAGGCTCCTGAATTTCAACTGCTCTCGCCTCTGGCCCCATCCTGTGGTCATTCATCTGCTTGCAGGAGACTTGGTCACTTTTTACAAAAGCTTTCAATCTGGTCCTTTGTAAGGCAAATGCTTTGACTAACACATATACACATGAAGTGTTGTGCAATTTCCCCTCCACCATGATGCTTATACCTTCCATTTCTTGTCCTTTGTTAGGTTTAGTTAAAGAAAGCCAGCACTGGGAGGTCTGGTTATGCTCTGGTTATTATTTTTTAGTGGGAGAAACAGTGAGATCACTCAAGTGAACTCTTGAATAGTGTTTGACAGGAAAAGAATAACTGTGGAAAAAATTCCTTTAGCTTATGGTGTCTTAGATATTCTTTTAGTGTTATCATTAGAATTTCACAACAGGTCTGATAGAAGGATGATTGAGATTAACCTGAATAAGACAATCCTCAGCATCTGGGTTATTAGAATGATTTCTTCTGTTACATCAAGATAACAAGAAAGTTACATTTTTTCTTATATATGCATGACTATCCTGATGTATTAAGATGAGATGAAAATCCTAAAATGTCTCCCCCTTTATAAAGTGTTTTATTATTATTATCATCATCATATGTATTGAAAGTCTTAACAGGGAAAATATCTTCCTCAAAATCACTGACAAAGTGTCACTCAGTCTTATAAGGTTGTGACTAATTTTAAAATGTATTTTGGAAATGTGTTGTACTGTTACGTACTAAATTACAGATTTCAAAGAGATTCTGTGTGGAATTGGATGGGTTGCAAGAAGCAGATGTGATAATGAGATTTTTTTTTTTGTATTTCAGTATATTTGGCATTAGGCTGACAGTTGATTATTTAGCAATAGACCTTTTTTATTCTTTGTATATGATCTGTAGGTAGATTAATTTAAAATTCAACTCTTTCAGATATGCAGGGAATTTTTCATAGCTTAAGGGATCATAGGATCATAGATTTAAAATGGAAGAAATCTCAGAGATTATCTAGTTCAAGCTCCTCATTTTGCATTTGAGAAAACTGAGGCTCAGAGACTGACTGATGTGCCCAAAGTCACACATGTAGTAACTGGCAGAGACAGGATTTGAATCCAATAGGTTCTTTTATTTCAAATCCAGTATTCTTTCCACACTACCATCCCATTGGAATTACATTGTTTCCTTAGCTGTCCCATTCCTTATTATTCTCTTTCAGAAAGAGATATTTTTGTTTATATAATTGTTTTCCTTCTTTTTGAGTATGTGATCTGTCAGTCAGTAAACAAGCATTTATTAAGTACCTACCATGTAGTGACAGGCAATGTGCTAAGTGCTTTACAAGTATCTGATTTGATCCTTTGAAAACACTGCTATTGTTATCCCCATTATAAGGTTGAGGAAACTGATGCAAATAGAAGTTAAGTGAATTGCCCAAGTTAGTAAGGTGTCTGAGGCTGAATTTGATAGGACTTCCTGTCTCCAAGTCTAGCACTCTATCCATTGTACCACCTGGCTGCCTGGAGAAGAAGAAATTCAAGAGGGACACAATAGCAGTCTTCAAGGACTTGTAAGGCTGTCGCATGGAAAAGGGATTAGGCTTGTCCAGCTTGGCTCCAGAAGACAGAGCTAAGAACAAGGGCTACAACTTCCAAAGGGGCAAATTCAAGCTTGATGTCAGGAACAAACAAAACCAGAAATAGACTTGGTAACACTTAGAGCTATCCAAGAGCAGAATGGGTTGCTTTGGGAAGTAGTGGGGGTCCTCCCACTGAAGGTCATAGAGAGAAGTTACGTACGTTGTATTGGGAACGCTTTGGAGGGTGAGTATGGGCTGGATTAGATCTGAGATCCCTTCCAACTATGAAATTCTGTGATTCTTTGCTACAGAAAGAGTAAGATGAATATCCTGAGTGTTGTACCAGTACCCAAAGGTTATAAAAAGGCCTCGACAAGTGGGGCAGATTCTTTGGGGAGGATTTCTGGGAGAATATGGACAAAAAGCTCATAGGATAAACAGATATGGATGGGTTGCAGTCTGCATTGATGGCATGGGAGTTATATCTGCCTTGATGAGATCACAGATCTATTGGTGATTTTCCTAAAATGCAGATCTCATCATGTCACCCTCTGCTCAATAAACTCCAGCGGCTCCCTATGGCCTTCGGGAGCAAATACAGAACGCTCTGTTTAGCATTCAAAGCCCTTTATAACCTAGCCTCTTCCTACCTTCCCAGTCTTACACTTTACTCCTCAAAACGTTCTCTTTGATCCAATGACACTGGCCTTCTGTCTGTTCCATGAACAAGATGCTCTGCCTCTCAGCTCCCAACATTTTCTCTGGCTGTCTCCCATGCTTGGAATTCTCTCCCACCTTTGCTCTGAATACTGACCTCTCTGGATTCTTTTAAGTCTGAACTAAAATCTCACCTTTGACAGGAAGCCTTCCCCAATTCCCTCTTAATTCCATAGCCTTTCCTTTTAACTATTTACTATTTTTTTTCTATACTATTTATCATTGTATATATTTGTTTGCTTGTTGTTTCCTCCATTAGATTGTAAAGTCCTCAAGGGCAAGGACTTTTTGCCTCTTTTTGTATACCCAGCATTTACTACAGTGCCTGGCATATAGTAGGAGCTTATTAAATGTTTATTGATTGACTGATTCATTGAAATACTGAAGAACAAATTTAATCATAAAGAGGGTGCCTCAGGGATTGCCACTGAATTTTTATCATAAAGTTGATAGAACTTTGATGTCACAGTAAGGAAAAAAAATGCAGTATTTGATACATTTTAGATGTTATCCAAAGAAGTTGAACTACTTAGAAAGACCCTTTTTATAAATATTTTTTATCTACAAGGAAATTCTACAGCATCAGAGTCATACTGGGGTTCTAGTATAGCCCAAGAGCAAATTTGGATTGGGCTCCATTTTTGTGTACCTCATTTTAAGAAGATTACCTACAAATCTGAAAGCATCTAGGAAAAGATGATCTTGCAGATGAGTGACCTCAAGATCATTGTATATAAGGAAGTGTGGAAGGAGATTTCTTGAGGGCAGGAACCCTAATTCCCTCAGCACTGGACAGTGCCTTTTATGTAATTGGTCATTAATGATTAAATAGAAGTCATATGACAACACTAGACTCTATGTGGATCAGTTGGAGGAACTACAGATTTTAGATTAGAAGAGAGGTGGAGGAAAATGAAAACATGATTGTTGTCCTCAGATGTTTGAAAAGGGATTAGACTTCTTTTATTTGTCTATGGCGGACCGTGTTAGGAAGACCAATGAGTGGAAATGATAGGGAGGCAAATTTCAGGCTCAACATAAGGAAAAGATTCTTAAGAATAGGAATTGTCTATTGAACTGAATAATAATCCTATTATAAACACAACTCTAGAGGGGATTCTCTTTTCTTTTCTTTCTTTCTTTGGCAAGGCAATGGGGATAAGTGACTTGCCCAGGGTCACACAGCTAGTAAGTGTTATGTGTCTGACGCTGGATTTGAACTCAGGTCCTCCTGAATCCCAGGACCAGTCCTCTATTCACCTAGCTGCCCCTTTTATTTTCTTTTTACTTGGATATTACCCGTAACACTAAAAATTTGTATTCATGTAAAAAGAACTTCTCTCAGATAGGATTTCTATGTATATGAGTAGAGGCATAAAAGGAGAGACTCCATCATAGTAGAGTTTACCATTAAAAAAAACATACTTGGATGAAAGCGTAAAGATGTAGGAAATTCATCTGTGTGGGAGGTAAGATTCCTGCCAATATTTCTGTATTGACTGACATTGAATTGTTTAATATGAAGTATCTCATGAAAAATATGCTTGAAGTAATTTTCGAATGGTTGAATTAAGACCGATAAAGGTTTTTAGCAGTAATTCTGGAAATTCTACTTATTGGATCAAGAGTTGGGAAGGGCTTTTTGTTTTTAAATTAGAAGGTGTGAAATTTTGTGGGTTTGAAAAGTGATAATATTAGGTTTTTAAGCATATGGCTAATGTTTTGCAGTTTTACACATCTTTCTACCATGATTTCATAGACATGTATCCTTCTGTCAGGTGGAGCAATTTCAATACTTCCATTCCTACTAGCTAGTAGTGGCTAGTGCTTCAGGCCACCCTGGGGCAGGCATAAAATTGGAGCAGAAAAGTTTTATCTAAGATAATAATTTTGGGGTATAGTGAAAGAAATAAAAATTAAAATAAAAAGTGTTTTTAACTAGAAAAGGAGAATTTCAATTAGAAACTGTGTTTTGACTTTGCATTTCAGATCTCCAGAGTCTTATAGGTTGGTTCCATTGGCCGATAATTAAACAACAAGCATTTATTAGGCACTTATTATTGTGAGTCACTGCGTTAGGTTCTGGAAATACAAAGAAAAAAAGAAACCAATCTGTTTTCAAGGTGCTTATGTTTTAGCAGAAGGAGAGGAAAAGAGGACAGGTATATAGAAACAATAGAAACAACTAGAATGATAAATCAGTAAGTGCAGTCCCTGACACCAAGGGAATTCTACAAAACCCATTTACTAAACTTTATTTGACCCACTCTCAATTGGTGTAGTTAAACATTCCTGGTGTCTATTTGTTTGTTTTGTTTTTGCTTTTTTGGTGAGTCAATTGGGATTAAGTGACTTGCCCAGGGTCACACAGCTAGTAAGTGTCAAGTGTCTAAGGTCGTATTTGAACTCAGGTCCTCCTGACTCCAAAGCTGGAGCACTGCACCGCCTACCTGCTCCCTGGTGTCTATTTAGTCAAAACTGGTACATTTGTAAAGAAGTTCCAAATCCCTTGGGCAGCTTCAGTGAGTTGAAACTCCCTTATCTTCCTCATTTGTCTCTTCCACCGTTTATCTTGTGGATAGGATCAATTTCCTGGCTTTATTTCCCAGAAACAGAACAAGACTGGAACCGTAGGGTGGCAGTGATGTGGAAGCCTATGTTAGTTTCTATTGTTTTTTGTGTGAATGAGCATGTTACTGGTGGTCTGTAAGCTACTAATAAAACGGAGTGTATCAATCAAAAATTAGGAATCCCAGGTTAGAAAAGCGCAGATCATTTGTTCTTTTTTACTAATCAGGTTTTATAGCTGTCTACTGTGTTGACACAGAATTTTCTCTGACAGGAAGAAGGGTAGAAGGAAGAGTTTCCCTAAGAAAAAAACCTACAGACCAATCTTATTAGGATTAGAAGCAAAAACTATTTTAATGTAGCTCTAAAAAGATATAAAATGTCATCTCTGAAAGATTTATGGGGCTTATCTTCTGTGCCTATGGTTGAATACCTAGAGGGATTATAGAAATGTTTATAAATGGATACAATTACATAGATTTTAAAATAGACGCAAATATGTTTGTGTGGAGAACTGTTCTTTACATGCAGGAAATCAAGGAATTCTGAAGTCATCATGCTTTCTAAATTTTTGCATGACACCAGTCTTTGTTTGCATTTTGGTTTTATTAATTTAACTTCCTTAATAGTCATAATTTTATGGAATATGAATTTGGGAGACTGCATATCATAATAGAATTTTAGGAGGAAATTGTACCTCCTCAAAATGGAAAATTAAAGTTTTATTTCAATATATTGACAGAAAGTAATGGGAGGGGTCCTGAAATTGGCCTTCTCCCTAGGTACAAAGTAACAAAACTGATACAGTTGCATATTTTGTCATGATTACAATACTTTCAATTTGATAGGAAGTATAGAAAAAAATGCATCCCTACCTGTATGTTGCAGAAACTGGTTCTTGCTATGAGATAACTAAGGAAAAGAGAGATTCCTCAATACTCTCTGGTTGTCCAGGAGTTTCTCTGATAATTCCCTCAAATTACCGTTAGTAACACTGAAAGCCAGGACCATGGAGTTTGAAAATTTCTCAGATGTGGTAGATAAACAGTGGTACACTCTTGGACAAAAACTCATCAGAGAAGTTCAAGATATAAAAGTAAGATCTAAATTTAAATGGCAATTCTAAGTAATATTAGTTTTTCCTAAAAATAGGAGAAATCTGAGTATTATGTATGGGGTGTGTGTGTGTGTGTGTGTATGTGTGTGTGTGTGTGTGTGTGAGAGAGAGAGAGAGAGAGAGAGAGAGAGAGAGAGAGAGAGAGAGAGAGAGAGAGAGAGAGAGAGAGAGAGAGAGAGAGAGAGAGAGAGAGAGAGAGAGAGAGTATGTTTTAGATGAGATCAATAACATCAGAGGAGAGATGATCTTGGCTAGGAGGACCATCTCATCCTCAGACACTGGCGGAAAGACATAGAAGGGCTTGAGAAAAGGGGCAATAATTTGGAATGGCCACCAATTTGAGTATAATGAAGAGTTCACAAGGGATGAATGAAGAGATTGCTATGCTATGATGAGGACCCAGATGAACTTGGGTAACATGCAATAATAATTGCAATCTAATTAAACAACAACCACCACAAAAGTTATTAGGTTATTACTATGTGCAAATTGATATCTGAGTACTGGGGCTGTAACAACAACAACAACAACAACAACAGTAATAGTAATAGTACCATTTATACATATTTAAAGTTATAAAGTATTTTGTAAATATCATCTCATTTTTTCTTCACTGCAACCCTGGGAGCTATTTTATAGTTGATGAAACTGAGACCTAGCACATAGCTAGGAAGTTTCAGACGTCAAATTTGAACTCAAGTCTTTCTAATGTAAGACAGCTAGGTGGCACAGTGGATAAGGTGCTGAACCTGAAGTCAGGAAGACTCATCTTCTTTAGTTTAAATCTGGCCTCAGACACTAACTAGTTGCGTGACGCTAGGCAAGTCGCTTAGCCCTGTTTGCCTCAGTTTTCTCATCTGTAAAATGAGCTGGAGAAGAAAATGGCAAACCATTTCATTACCTTGGCCAAGAAAACCCCAAATGGGGTCATGAAGAGTCAGACATGACTGATTGAAGATAACTGAACAACAGCTTCCTGGTGTCAGATCCAGAGTTCTGTGCCTGAGCCACTGAACTGCCTGGAAGACAGAGAGAGCTGGGACCAAGTGGCAAGAGCCCTGCATTCCAAGCTAGAGGACTTGGGTTTGATTCCTAGCTCTGCCACAGCACGATTAGAGGCAGATAGTTTCCTCAGTTTCATAACTTATAAAACAAAAATTAACATTTGCTTAATGATATTTTAATAAAAGCAACTATAGGGGCAGCTAGGTGGCGCAGTGGATAGAGCACTGGCCCTGAAGTCAGGAGGACCTGAGCTCAAATCTGGCCTCAGACCAAATACTTGATACTTATTAGCTGTGTGATCCTGGGCAAGTCACTTAACCCCAATTGCCTGAAAAAAAAAGCTACTGTTTCTACAATTATTAGGTAATAAAATGAAGTTGAGGTGTTTAGGGAAGACTAGTAGCTCAGGTGTGAGGGCTACTGAGCCCTTTTCAGGGCTGCTCCTCTACCTTTGGTGTCTACCTGATTCACCCAACTTTCACCTGCGGTTCCAAGAAGCTATAGCACCCACAGTGACCACACCCCTGCAAACCATTTCAGCAGGTGGGCTAAACTAGGTTGAGAGTAACTGAGGGATCTCAAATTCATCCATTAGTTAGGGGTGTGTCTACCCCTAGCATGGGAAGACTTCCCCTGGTGGATGGACAGATGAGAACAATTTGTTCCAATTGCTGTGAACGTGGCTGAAGCAGGCTCTGTGGATGGCTTAGAGTTTGGTTAGACAATGAAGACACCAAGGTCATCCACTGAGTCATCACCAGTCCTTTCAACTTTTGTCTTGCCACCAGACTTCAATGACTCTGGAGGAGAGAGTGAGGCCGATGACTTGGACCAACTTTGTGTCATTTAAATCAAATCTAAGCTCAAGTCAAAAGACATCACCCGCACCATTCTGTCATTTTTACCTGCCTCAAAGTCCTGAGTGACAAGCAAGTGATGAAACAGCAGATGCAGATACACTGGGAGCTGCTGTCACAACCCTGCACGTAGGTGGCCCAGGCCATAGGGTTGTCTTCTTGCTGGAAGCAGCAGTGGGATTGGAAAGTCCCCCTGGGTGTCTGAGCAGCCTTTTTGCAAGACTGCACTGCTTACCTCTTGGCATGAGGAAGGGACTAAAAAAGGTTTCCTAGAAATTGTCTGCTTCATCTAACCTTTCCTGTTTTTCACAGCAGATGGGGATTCTATATTGTGGTTGAAACACAAAAAATGTACAAAAAGTTTTGTGGAGATTATTCTACTTACCATCTGTATGTAGAATGTGCACACACTTATGGACAACATAAAATCCAGTCAGCCTGAAAGACCAGCAGCTCTTGTGAGAGAACTCAGAAGGTATCACGTCTGAATAACAGTTCTCAGTGAGAAAAATCTGGAAATGACAGCCAGTTTACCAAAGTCAAAGCTGGATATGTGGTTTTTCTGGAGTGACTACAGTGATGAGGAGCACTGTGAAGCTGCTATAGGTCTTGCAATGAAAACTGATCTAGTCAACAAGCTTGTATGCCAACCAAAAGGAGTGAATGACAGACTCATGAGAATGCGATTGCCACTTGCAGGAAAGTGCTATGCCAACTATCATCCATGTATATACTTCTGCTATGACAAACCCTGATGAGGTCAAAGAGAGATTTTATGAAGACCCATAGACCTTCATCATCAATATTCCAAAAGAGGATAAGCTTATAATTCTGTAAGCTTATAATTAATGCAAGTCTAGGCACATAGTCTCAGACATGGCGGGGGTCTTTGGGAGGAATGAAGTCAGAATTAGCAACAGCAATGGTCACTTACTACTGAATGACCTCATCCCCAACACTGTCTTCCATTTACCCAAGTCCAATAAAACTTTATGGATGTGCCCTTATAATAAAAACATTGGCATTTAACAGACTGTTATTGTAAGGAGAAGAGACAGAAGAATGAGAATGACAAATGCAATATATGTCATAGAGAGCTGGACTGATCATAGACTTATCCTTTCCAAGCTAAACATTTGCATTCAAGAAAAGCAGAGGCCTCAAGACAAGATGGCTACCAGAAGACATAATGTCAACAGATTGGAGTGCTTCTCAGAGTGTGAACAGTTTGTTGCTAACTTGGAGGGAAAGTTGAACCATGGTTCATGGTCGGCAACAGTGGAGCAGAAAAGGAGTCGGTAGCTTCCGGAGATTTGGTGTACAGCACTGCATTTACTCATCTGGGTCAGAACACTTGCAAACATCAAGGTTGGTTTGACAAAAATGATGGGGAAATTCAGAAGCTGCTAACTGAAAAATGAGAACTCCATAGGGTTTGCCAGCAGATAGTTCATCCGTCTCTAAGAAGCCAGCATTTAACTCCATCAAAAGTTAAATGCAAGCAAAACTTAGAGAGATGCAGGATTCCTGGCTCAGTGAGAAGGCAGATGAAATTCAGTTTTGTGCTGATAACAATTCAAAGTGCTTTTATGATTCCCTGAAGGCTATTTATGGACCAAAGACCTATGATGCATCTCAACCACTCAGTGCTGATGGAGACATATTGATTAGTGATAAGGACATGATCCTGGAGAAATGGGCTGAACATTTCCATAGTGTCCTCAATAGACCATCATCAATCAATACTGAAGCTATTGACCGTATACCTCAGGTTGAAGTCAATCTCTCTCTAGCCAAACTTCCAGCTGAAAAAGAGGTTTTGAATGTCATTAGGCTCTTCTCGTGTGGCAAAACATCTGGTACTGATTCTATTCCTGCTGAGATTTACAAGGGAGGGGGTCCATTGCTCAGCTCACAGAAATCTTTCAGGTTATGTGGCAATGGGAGGTTATCCTCCAGGAGTTCAAAGATGCTTCCATTATCTATATCTATAGAGGAAATGGAAACAGGTTGGCCCATGACAACCACAGGGGGTCTCTCTCTTAGTCATTGTCGGCAAGATTCTTGCCAGAGTCCTCCTCAATAGGCTAAGCCTTCACCTGGAAGATCATCTACCTCAGAGCCAGTGTGGTTTCAGAAAGGGCTGAGGAACAGTTAATATGATGTTTGCTGCTTGATAATTCCAGGACAAATGCCAAGACCAAAACGGAGGTCTGTACACAATGTTTATCAATCTAACAAAGGCCTTTGACACTGTCAGTCATGAGGACTTGTGGAAAATTATGGCAAAATCTGATTGCCTGGAGAAGTTCATCAGTATTGTACATCAGTTTCATGACTCTATGTTTACCCAGGTTCTGGATAATGTACAATAATCTTACTTTTTTCCAGTCATCAGTGGAGTGAAGAAGGGCTGTGTGCTTTTTAGCATGATGTCTTCTGTGATGTCAGAAATCTTCAGTGAGGATGGAAATGGCATCAAGGGCAACTACCACATAGATAGTAAATTATTTAACTTGAAAAAGCTACAATCCAAGACTAAATGTAGGGAGAGTTGGTGCTTGCCTTTCTGTTTGCAGATAATTATGCACTCAATACACCCTCTGAGGCTGAGATGCAGAAAAGTATGGATCAATTTTCTGCTGCCTGTGCTAATTTTGGCCTGACAATTAACACCAAGAAAACAGAGGTTCTCTATCCTCCAGCACTACACATCCGCATGTGGAACCACTGGTTACAGCAAAAGGAGAAGTTTTGAAAACTTGAATAAGTTCACTTATTTTGTTAGTATTCTTTCCAGGGATGTACACATAGATGATGAGGTTGACATACTCATTGCCAGAACTAATTCAGTGTTTGGGAGGCTCTGAAGGAAAGTGTGGAATACAAGAGGTATTAGGCTGGTTACCAAATTGAAGTCTACAGAGCCTTTGTGCTGACCTCATTGTGGTATGCCTGTGAAACCTGGACAGTATACCAGTGCCGTACCAGGAAACTGAATCACTTCCACTTGAATTGTCTTAGGAAGATTCTGAAGATCACCTGGCAGGATAAGGTACCAGACACTGAGTTTCTTTCTCAAACTAAACTGCCAAGCACTCAAACCACTTCAGAGAACCCAACTCTGATGGGCTGGCCATGTTGTTCAAACACCAAAAGTACATTTGCCTAAAAGACTATGTCATGGAAAACTGACACAAGGCAAATACTCACTTGGAGGTCAGAAAAAGTGATCCAAAGACACTGTCTTGAAGAACTTTGGAATTAATTCTGAGACAAGGGAGACACTGACCGCACAGAGTGATGTGCTTGTGTCAAAGAAGGCACTGTGCTTTATGAGCAAAGCAGAATAGCAGTAGCTCAAAAGAAACTTGAGATGCACGAGTTTAGAGACATCTCCACTCCAAATGTTCATATGGGCTCTTTGTGCCTGGCCTGTGGTAGAGTCTGCCAAGCTCATATTGGTCTGATCAGCCACAGTCGGACATACTTTATTTTGACCCTAACATAGTAATGTCATTTTGCTCCTCTTTGATAACAACGGACAACAACCAACCAACAGAATGATGTAGCAATAACAATCACACAGTTTCTATGTGAATGCAAAGACTAGTCCCTGACATCAGCAGAAAATGTTTTTATTTTTCCTTTAAGTAGAAGCGTATTAAATACTGTCTAGCAAAAAGACATAAAAGCCCTGGAAATATATGAAGAAGTACAAACTCGCAGCCTGTTGCATTACCAAAAAAAAAAAAGATCAAGACAGATAAGATAGATAGCAGAAAGGTAGCAACACTTTACTTATCTATTAGAAGATACTGATTATTACAGGAAAAGGAAAAACAATTTAACACTTAGTCCAAATTTTACAAACTTCTAATATATAATATTCTCTGAAGTAAAGTCATTTCTATGTCCATACTTGAAGTTTTGATGTTCTTGGCAATTGTATGTTTTAGTTTTGTTTTGGAATCAGTACTTATAGAAAGCAACCGATAAAAAATGAGACCTATAGTAGGAGGGAAGAAAAAAAAAGGAAAAAAAGAAAGTTATATGATAACTTCAACATATATTTAAAAGGAATAGCAAGTTGTGCATGATAGATTCACAGTTTCATGTGCACTCATTTTTTTTTCTATTGTACTATGTTATGGAAATGCTTGTTTTATTTTTTAAGTTTAGAATAAAATTTTAAAAAATATTAAAAAGAGGAGAGGTACTTGGTATAGCTGAGAGTGGGCCTCATTATTGGAAGACCTGGCTTCAATTCCTGCCTCTGACATTTTGGTTTTGTAACCTTGGGTTGGCCCTTAACTTCTCACTCTTCCAGATAGCTCTCAAAGACTCTAAGTTGCAGAGGAGTTTCTGACCTACATTACTAGGTCTTCCTCAGCAGAAATTTCCCACACCAGTGAAAGCACAGGTCCAAAAATTGGCAAAACTGTTTATAGTACCTGTCTCACAGGGTTGTCAGAAGGGCTGAAGTGATATTTGTAAAGTTCTTTGTTCACTTCAAGGTGATAAACTATTAATTGCTAATATTCTTATTAGCTAGTTTTAAAAAATGCTTAAAGACCTATTTTATAATTGTTATTAAATTGATAACTATTTGTTTCAGTCCAGGGCAGAGATTCTTAAACTGGGGACTGTAAATATTTTCTAACATCTTGATAAATTTATTTCAATATAATAGCTTTCCTTTTATAATCACATTTACTTTATGCATTTAAAAATATTATTCTGAAGAGGGATGCATAGACTTCACCAGACTGACAAAAGGATCTATAATACAAAAAAAGGTTAAGACCCTCAGGGATAGGATAACTCCTATTGCTTAGATAAATGTGACTGGCAATCTAGTCAAAGGGGTTCTTGTGGCCAATGTGGAGGTCCCAGTATGTCAGATTCATCAGCTCCTTCTCATGTCCTGCTGGAGATTTATCTCTGGTGATGAGTAAGGAGGGAGGCTTCTACCAACTGATGGCAGCCTGACCTGACAAGCTTATTTTCTCCTCCTGGAGAATAGAAATAGTTTCTTACATGTACTGATGTTTAAGCTTAATTAAGGCTTTGCCTGGCTCTGCTTTTACCACCAAAGACCTTAAAGGGAAATGAATTTTCCCCTCTAGTTGCCCTAGAAAAATGTCTCCACTTAGGGTCCCTTCTTCCCAATCCAGATGCTGCAAAACTGGAATCTGAACCAGGGCTTTTAGGTAGATATGTCACATTCTCTTTCTTTTTCTTTTTAATAGAATTTTATTTTTTCAATTACATGTAAAGATGGTTTCCAACATTCATTTTTATAAGATTTTGAGTTCCAAATTTTTCTCCTCTCCCTTCTCTCTCCCTCCCCAAGCACTCTGATATAGTTTATATGTGTGCAATCATGTTAAGCATGTTTCCACATTAGTCATGTTGTGAAAGAAGAAACAGAGCAAAAGGGAAAAATCACAAAGAAAAAAAACCAACAAAAAAGTGAAAATAGTATGCTTCCTGCATTGACTCCATAGTTCTTTCTCTGGATGTAGATAGCATTTTCCATCACGAGTCTTTTGAAATTGTCTTGGATCATGGTATTGCTGAGACGATCTCACTCTATCAAAGTTAGTTGTCACACAATGTTGCTATCACTGTGTATAATGTTGTCCTGGTTCTACTCACTTCACTCAGTATAAGTTCATGTAAATCTTTCCAGGTTTTTCCGAAAGCCACCTGCTCATCATTTCTTATGGCACAATAGTACTCCATTACATGTTCTGCTCAGGTCACAGCTGGAGTAATATGTTCAATCCTAAGTGAACCATTTTTGAAAGGGCATTGATAAGCTGAATAGCGTCTAAAGGAAGGCAAATTGGGCGGTGAAAGTCTTTTATTCATGATGTGTGAAGATCATTTGAAGAAGCTGGTCATGCTTAGGCTATTTAAGAGAAAACTAAATGGGAATATTAATAACTACCTTTAAATAAACAAAGGGCTATCATATGAAAAGGATTGGATGTGTTCTGCAAGATCCCTCCCTTGGGAGGACTTTAAGAAAAGACTGGAAAGACCACTTGTAAAATATGTTGTAGAAGGGATTCTTATCTATGTGCCGTTTGAACTGTCTGGTCCTTTGGGGTCCCTTTGGACTTAAAATTTTGTGATTCTGTGAAGCAGGTTGGTTTGGTTGTTTCCACCAGGGAATAAAGCGAGGAAATAAACAGATAGAAATAGCTAAAGTGACTAATGAATCCCAGAGTACAGCTGCTGATATCTAAGAGATTCTATCAGTCTCTGAGTTTATCCTTATGCATCTTAATCACAACTGGTGTATTCAAAAGTACTATCATTCTGCTTACTCTATATTGGTACACTGCAAAATTTCTTTGGTTCCCTTTGTCTATATCATGAATCTACCAGACTCTGCTTCACTAAGATCCTATACTAAACTTATGTATGTGTGTGTGTGTGTGTGTGTGTGTGTGTGTATAACACACATCACACAGGCCAAGTGCTATCCTTCCCATAGATAAAAAGAGTAATGTGAACATTCTTTACTTGCAGCCTGGCATCAGGCCTGCACTGAGGCAAGAGGCCCTCTACACACTACCTTGAACATATCGTAGGCAGGTACTCAACCAATATTTCATTAGAATGATGTTGGATCATCTTGTTTCATGCATGGAGAGGGTTAGAAACATTAAACAAATACATTTTTAAATGTATTTTAACACTTAAAAACATTTTAACAAATAGAGAAATGTTACATTTCACATCTTAGTATATGAGATGATAATGGATTTAAGTCCATTAAAGAAATCTTCCATTTTCAAACACCTACAGAGCTTTAAACAGCTCTTTCAAACTTCCTCTTAATTTTTTTTCTTCAGGTTATAACTATAAGAAAATTATTCCGAAAGAAAAAAGATTAAAATAGAGTCAATGTGGAACAATTAATTTCCCCTAGTGGGTTGTTATAATTCTATTATTGAATGATTACCACAATATTTACAAAATGACACATTTATCTCACTATTATCATATTTTGAATTATATTTGCCTAAGTATGTATCAGGGATATCTGTTGCATTCCTAGATACATTCTGGGCCAGAATTTCTATTCTCAACTCTCATTCCTTTAGAGAGGGAGGGATTTGTAAGGCAGATATTCTGCAAGTCAGTCCTAGGCACTTCTTTCAAATTCACTTACATGCCCCAACTCCTATACTGGTAAAAAGGAGGGGATGAAGAAAGCAATGTACCTAGATCCTTGTCATTGGAGGATGATACAACTTCTAACTAGGTTGAGCCTGGGGTGGATAGCTTTGGTCCAGAATCAGGGGTGGGACACCTGTGGCCTCTAGGGGACATATAGCCCTGTAGTCCTTACATGTGGCCTTTTGACTCAATCTGCAAAGTTTGGATTTAGTCAAAGGGCCTTGAGGCCACGGGTTCCCCATAAGATCTAGGTTGGCTCTGCCTGTCTCAAGTCTATGGGGATTTGGAAGAATATTAAAGAAGTTATGGAATAGAAATGGAAGATTAGCTGTTCCCTAGAATGGGTTTAGATTCAAACCAGTTCATATTTGGCCTGCAGTGAACTATACCTAGGACTGTGTTGGAATCAACCCAAGATTAAAAAAAAATCCTCAGAATCCTTTTTACTAAAAATCCTTAACTGATGGACCTAGATCTCCTGGGATTTCTCCTGATAAAGTAGACACCCAGGTTTAGCCTCTGTGATTACCACCTTCTTATATGAATAGATGCTAATCTTTCATTCTTTCTGGTGCTGGTTTCTCATTGGTAACATCTGCAATTACCATCTGCCTTAGAAGGAAAAGATCTCTAGAGGGCATAACTCGTCCTTATTCACTTCCTCACCATCCTTTGGAGTACATTTTGTAGCTTCCCCACTGATTAAATTCTTCCTGTTTCTTTTCTGGCTATGAGACTTCACTGTACTATGCAAAATGGACACCTTGAATTTCAGGGAAACAGACATGATTGTTTGCTTCTTGAGGTGCCAAATTAGGAAGTGACTTCCATTAAAGACTGAAAGAAATGAATGTTAAAGATGTTCTCTCTGCAAATTACTGGCAGAAACATACAGTACTTAGCAGGAGTGTGGGGGTGCTAGAACACCCCAGATTGCTGACTCTCTCCATTTTGGCTTTGCCCTTCCTGTCTTTTAAATTATGAGCTCTGCCTCCTAACCTGCAGATGGCAACCCAGATGTTTCATTGACAATTTTGTGGCATATCCAACCTACCAGAAATTAGGAAGCATTGAAAAACTTGCAAAATTGTTTGATATCATGATTTTCTAGTGATATGGTGACAAGAGCACTGAATTTGGGTTCAAAACACCCAGATTTGAGCCCTAGCTTTACCTCTCACTAGCCACAACGTTTCCCGTCTAGTTAGAGATTTATGAGCAGAGAGATGTTAGGCAGGGCCCCTCTGAGCTTCAGCTTCCTACACCAGTGAAAAAAGAAAAAGTATAGTGGCAGAGAGTTAAGCCCTTTGTAAACTATAAAGAGCTATATAAATGTCTGCTCTTACGATGACTGAATGTCATTCAACTTTCACATGTTTTGTTATGTTTCACCTCTGAACAGTTTAAGAATTCACCATCGCTCTGGTCAAAGTTGAAAGTCATTTTCTTCCTTAGCTAGCTATTCAAAGATTTCAAAGGAAGATGATCTACTGAAGGTTATGCTAGTATGAAAAAAAGAACATAGTTTGAATAGTAACTTTTCTCAAAATTGGGTGGATTTTCTTTGGAAATAAACCAGCTAGTAAATCAATTAGAATATGCCTGAAGGCTAACTTCATAGAGCCTAGTTTTGAGAACTAGAAGTGACATTATGTTCAAATGAACTAAACCGTATGTTAACCTTAATGATCCTGTAAGCAATTAGCAAAATCTAAGGTGAGTTCATGTTAGTATCTAATCCTTGAACTATATTTCATATAGGAAATGACATTTCTTGTGAGAAAAATGATCCAGAATGACAAACATCTAGTTATTTAGAGTCTGATGTTCTGTCATAATTTTTAGAGAATTTTTGCTCTGCTGTTCAATTTCCACGTATGCTACATTTGGTTGAGTTTGAAGCTGCAAACTTATTCACAAATTCTGTGATAGCTTTTATTTTTCAGTGGTTACACTGTGGTCAGTAGCTGGTTATGTTTGCATGATACCTTATAGTTTAAAATGTATTTACACCCATGTTATCTCATCAGATCTTCCAACACTTTGGCGAGGTAGGTAGAGCAAGCGTTACTACTCCCATTTTACAGAGAGTAGCACTGGAGCCCCAAGAGGTCTAGCTGACCATAGCCACATCACAGGTAAGTGTCAACACCAGGAGATGAACAATAGAGGAACACTGGGTCTGTCTGTTCTTTGACCCCTTGAACTTTCTAGCCCTCCTACTTTGCTTTAGTTTCCAACAGATTCAACAAATATTTTGGTGCCTACTTGGTACAGAGGTCTGGGCGGAGCTGTGGGAATGATAAAAGTTTAGATAAAGCCCAGTTCCTGTCCTCATGAGAGGACATGCATGTGTCATAACACATACATTTTGGCTTTGATGGTGGTGTGACTTCCTTGGCATGGGTACTCTTTTCTGATTTAGCTCATACCTCCTCCATATCTTCATATTCTGGGAATTATTTTTTCATGTTTTCCCCTAAATTTACCATGGAAGATGAAGCCAAGAGATTAGAAGCTTAGTTCTTTGACCACATCTTGGCTTACACGGGTTATTTTTCATTCTTGATATGTCACTGTTCTACTTGCTCTTTTAGTCATACATGTCCTTGATTACATCTTTTATGCCACTTCTAAAATGCAAACAGTGGTTGGTAATATGGTGTAACCTACTTATGTTCACCAGCCTCTTCCAATTGCTCTTTGTGTCAGTTGCAATTATTCTTCCACTGAGCTTGTGATTTTCCATGATTCACTGCTATATAGCACCAATGTACAGTATCAAAGTTGAAAAGATTAGCATTTGTGACAGAAAGCAGTTTGAGATCATTGAAAATGCTATAAAAATTTTCAAATGCAATCCAGCTTGACCTCCTTTTTTTCCTCCTTAGTTCTGAGCCCAGGTTATTATCTATTGGCTGTCTGTTCAAGATATCTATGTTTATAGGTGAAACATCTTGATGGTCTACCCATCTATGTCACAATTAGGCTGACACATTTTCCAAACATTTTGTTTTTTTATTGTGATTGGTGGGACAAATCTCTTTCACATTACTGTGGATTTCACATTACTGAGAATCTTTGCAGTACTGGAGACTTTGATGTAAGTCATCTGTGGATAGGAACATCAAAAAGCCTTGCCATGATAGGGAATCCTTCCGTTTTGTCTCTTTGGAAGGACATCTCTTGTGATGCTTCTAGACATAAGCTTTGTCTCCTGTTTTATGCCTTGCTGAGTACAGAGACCAGACTGTGGTTTATTGTTGGGGAGAGGGGCAGACTGGGGAGAAGTACGGCAAAATTTGTTAGCCTTTTTAGGCATTTCTAACTTATCAAGTCCATGTGGTTTTATAAAATAGAGAAACACAGAATCCCCACTTCCTTTCCAGTGCTGTGCAGCCCACCAACTAATCAACAAGCACTCATTAAACACTCTAAATCAGTTACTATGCTAAGTGCTAGGTATAGACAAACAAAAACAAAATGGCCCTTGAGGTCATTCCTGACACCCCAGTTGTTAGCTTTCTTTATCTCTCTCTTTTATTTCCAAATTATTTTTTATTTACTTATTTATGTACATGTTGTCTTCCCCTCATTGCCACAAATAGAATGTAAGTTTCTTGAAGTCAGTGGCCATTTTATTTTTGTGTTTGCATGCCCAGCACTTAGAACGGCAACTGACACACACTAGATGCTTGATAAATGATTGTTAAATTTAATTGAATTGCTCATGATGGGCTGAGATTGGAAGTAGTCTTCTCAACACCATTTCATTTAGTTCCTTTTCTGTCTGAGGAAGTGGAGCTTTGGGATATTTGATCCTAAAAGGGGGTCCTAGGTACAATGCTATTGGGACTTGTTTGGGAGGAGTTTCCAGATTACACTTGGTATCAACATAGAGAAGATTGTTGGCAAGTTATCATCATAACTACATCTGATGTAGATTAGAATTTAATGCACATAGGCATCATTGTTTAAGGAAAACATTGAAGATGACATTTTGTTCCATTCAATCAAAAGTTTAAAAAATAGTTGTGTATTGAATGACATTCCTCTGTATATATTATTTTTTGATACACATAAGCACACACTTACACAAGTAACTATAATATAAAATGAGGCACATTGGTGGTATCAGGATAGAGCACTAGGTCTGGAGTCAGGAAGATGTGATTTGAAATGTTTACTGTGTGACCTTGTATAAATAACTTAATTTCTGTCTGCCTCAACTTCCTCAACCTTAAAAAGGGTATATTAAACACCTATTTTCTGTGAGGATCAAATAATTATAATTTACTGTGAGGCTCAAGTAATAATAGTACAAAGTGGCTGTGAGATAATGAGATAATATTTGGAAAGTGCTTTGCCCAGTTCCTACCACATAGTAGGCACCCAATAAATACTTCTTCTATTCCTTTCTTTTAAGTCCATTAGAAAGATACAAAGTGTTTTGCGATGTCTGAAAAGTAAAGGTAATTATTTACTTGGGGGTCAGAGAAGGCTTCACAGGGAGGTATCATTTAAGTTAGACCTTAGAGGTTGGGGAGGGATTCAAAAGAGTACAAGGTATATACAAGGATGATAAATAGTTCAGTTTGCTTGGAATACAAAGTATGTTGAAGGAAGTAGTATAAAATAAGGCTATAAATAGAGGGAGACATCATATTTTGAAAAGTCGTGAATACCATACAAAGATTTTTAACCTTCTTTAATGGACAACAAATTGCTATTAAAGTGTTTTGAGCAGAAGAACTCTACCACCCTAATTTAGGGCCTCATAATCTCTTTCCTGGACTATTGCAATGAGTTCTTAACTGGTAAGAACTTATTATTGCTGCTAGTTTCTCTGCTTTCAAACCCATCTTTTACACAGTTTCTTAAACATTTTCCTAATGCATAGGATTGATCATGCCACTCCTCTGCTCTAAAACTTTCACAGGCTTTCTATTGCTTCTCGGATAAAAAAATAATAGCCAGGACTTCAACATATAGACTGATACTCTCTCAAACACCTTCACCTCCCAGTTCCTTATCTCACTCATTTCCCATGACCTACTGCTCCACCCCATAAGTGTACCACTTCCATATTCATTCCCTTATATCATCTTATATGATCACTTTTGTTATTCCTTCTCTCCCTCTGTCATGCAACCCCAAACTCTGTTCTTCATCCTTACCATGACCTCCAATTCCTTAAACCTTTAGTTCTTTCTTAGGCTATTTCCCTTGGTACTAGTTATATTCTCTTCCCTTCCCCACCTTGATCTTTTGGTGAACTAGTTAAATTATACACTTTCCTCTTCTTTGGAGTTCATTGCCCCCTTATCCCATTGCTTGTCTTGCCTAACAAGCCTCAGGCTTGGATAGTTCCCACCATTCACTGTCTTCTTTCCTACTCTTATGCTGGTGAAAGAAGCTAAAAAAATTATGAAGCTGTGCTAACTAGATTCACTATAAACTCATGTTACACAATCTTAACTGGACCTTCATTGTATCAAGGCAATTCTTCTCCATTTCTCTAGTTAAGTCACTGTCCCACTCACTACCATCTCCCCCCCCACCTCCTCATCCAAAAACCTTGATTTATATTCTACTGAAAAAATTGAGACCATTCATCAAGAGCTCCATTTTCTCTTCTCCTCTTTATTTCACATCACTCCTATGGCTTCTGCCACTATTTCCATCTCTACCCCATCTCACACAAAGAGGTGACCCTTATCCTTTTTAAAGGAAAAACCCTCCATATATACAAATAATTTTATTCCATATCGTGTTCTCCAGTAGATTGTACCCTCTATCACCCTCTTTTCACATGTATCTTCATTATCTCTCTACTGGCTGCTTCCCTTTTGTCTACAAGCATATTCATGTTTTACTCATCATCAAAAAACCTTCACTTGATCCATTGATATCACTTGCTTTGGTGCCATATTTCTCCTCTTTTTTTTTGTGGCTAAACTCCTTGAGAAGGCTGTTTACAATCAATGTCTCTACTTCCTTCTCTCTCTCATTCTGTCCTTAACTCTCTACAATCTAGCTTCTGACTTCATCATTCCACAAAAAGTACTCTCTCCAAAGTCACCAGAAATCTCTTAACATCCAAATCTTAAGACTTTCCCCTCAATCTTCATCCTTCTTATCCTCTGTGGAGCCTTTGACATTGTTGATCATCTCTTTTCCTTGATACTCTCTTTTCTAGGTTGTTGTGACATAGTACTCTTCTCTGCTTCTCCACTTATTTCTCTGACTGACCACTTCTCAGTCTCCTTTGCTGAATCTTCTTCCAAGTGGTGCTCATTAACTGTTGGTGTCCTCCAAGGCTTAGTCCTGGCTCCTCTCCTTTTCTCTCTAGCTCACCTTGCCTTGATTTACTTTGATCCAGTGACATTGGCCTCCTTTCTGTCCTTCACACAACTCACTTTATCTCTGCATGTAGGCACTTTCACTGAGTGTCTCCCATGTTTAGAATACTCTCAATATGCTTCTCTACCTCCTGGGTTCCCTGAATTCTTTCAAGTCTCAGCTAAAATCCCATCTTGTACAATAGTAGTGCCAAACTCAAATAGAAATGGGACAACTAAACCTTATATAAATATCCCTGAAGGCCTCTTAATTGACTTAGTAAACTACATATTAATGTTCTCTGTGTTCTATTGTGTTTTTAATTTATTTTATTAAATATTTCCCAATTACATTTTAATCTGGCTTAGGCTGAACTCATGAGTATGGGGCAGCATATTTGACCCTTCGGTTCTAAACAAAACCTTTCCCTATCCCTCTTACTAATACATTGCTAATAACTTATTACTTTTTTTCCCCTAATTTTTCCTATCTTATTTGTACATAGTTGTTTGCATGTTGTTTTCCCCATTGAACTGTGAGCTACTTGAGATTAGGGACTTTTTTGGGTCATTCTTTTTATCCTAACATTTAGCACAGTGCCTGCCACATATTACACACTTAATAAAAGTTTTTTTTTTGACTATCTGACTTATGGTTTGTTACTTACCTACCATCACATAGATTGAATTTGAATTGGGGTTTTTGGCTGCCACATCACACTGTTGACTCATGCTTTTGAACTGACGTTTCCTTCCCCAGTACATTTTCACAGGCCATAATCAGACACAGAATGTTCACACCTTATTTTCACATGTGAAGATCTTTATCTTCCTTCAAGATTCTACTCAGGTGGCATGTCCTTCTCCATGAAGCCTTTCCAAAGCTACATATAAATTGAAAATGTTTTTTCCCTCCTTATTTTTTCATAGTGTTTGTTTACTTTTCTCCTTTACCCATACTATGCTGTCATTCATATTATACTCACCTGTATACCTGAGAGATCTACTGTAATGGCCTGGAGTCAATAAAGGAAAGGTTAAGGAGATAGGAGGAGAACCAGGGAAATATAGTGTCCCAGAATCAAGGGAAGGCAGGGAATGAAAAAAGAGGAGATGGTTAACAGTATTAAACATTTCAAAAGTGCTGAGGACATGAATTTAGCAATTAGAGGTTGCTAAAGACCTTTGAGAGAGTAGCTTCAGAACAGTAATGGGATGGGAGCCTGACTGTAAATCAGAGTGAAGAAAGATTGAGTGGGAGAGAAAATGAAAGCATTGCATATAGGCAAGTTTTTCAAGAAGTTTGGCTGTGAAGTAGAGAAGGGAAAAGATGGTTGTTACTAAAGTTCAGTTTCTAGCATAGATGACATAATATGGTTAAAGAAAATTTTTATTTGCAAAATTTTGTTTTATACAGGATTGGGAAACTGGAATGTGTTTTTTTAGGCAGATAAGAAGGAGTCACTGGAGAAGGAGGGCTTAAAGAAGCATGCAAGGGGGTGACTAATGAAACAAGGTGCTGGAGAAGGTTGGGGAGAATAAGATCCATGGTAGAAGTAGAAGGATTAGCCTTAGGAGTAGGGATTAGCCAAGGAATAAGGCTACATCTTCCTCTGATAGAGGAGAGAAGAGGAGAGAATGGGTGAAGATTTTTTTTTTTTAGGAGTGGAAGAGGGGAGGTGAAGGAACACTTATCAGATGATTCCAATCTTCTCAGTGAAAGTGGAGATTGTCAGCAGACATAAATAGTTTTTAGATACGAGTGGGGTAAATGGAGAGATAGAAAACTTCAGAGCTGTTATGATTAGGAATGAGACACAGAGCCAATAAGAGTTAAGTTTCCCTCTCTCTTTCTTCCTGCACCCCATTTTAGCCATTGCTATTTGCCTGGCTCAACTTTCCACCCTTCCTCTCCCTATTGCCCATTTGTTCCTTGACAGTAAGTTCCTGCTCCCTATCCATATCCGTGTTGCCTCCAGATATGAATGGGTATTTCCACTAATTCAGCTGATAGATGCCACTCCTGTAAGTATGATGGAGCTCACGATTGTGGCCACCATTGGACTTTAATTACTAGTTTGTATCAGTCATTCAGATACACTAACAGAAAAACACAGATAATTTTGTTCTCTTTCCCTCTTGTTACCCTCAGGACACTTCTTTAACTATGTTGAAAGCCTACAGTGAATAGAACATCTGAGAATGGGCTATAGATATGTTAGTGGTCACCCTTCTTCTCCCCATGAGAGAATTCACAGAGTCCCAACTGAATAAACAAAACTACAAGGAGCAAAGGAAGTGTTTTTTTATTTCCCTCATTTTTCAGTTTGTTGGTGAGTAAATTATTTGTAGCTTTATCAAAATACATTAATTAACTTCTGTAATCAAGCTGTGTCTATCTATTGCTCCCACCTGATTGATTAAAATCTATTCTTAAATCTGACATTAGATTATATGACAGGATTTGTTCTCTAGAAGATCATGTGAAGTATTGCCTGATTAAATGCCTTGTGATTCTTATATTTTTAAATGATTTATTTCTGTATTTTTTAAATATAGAAATTATACCATTGTTACCACCAGAAGAGAAAGAAAAATATTAGAGATGAATTTACTCTTAGGGGAGAAAGTGCAGATCACTAATAATTTCAGTAGCTTTTTGGCTAAAAATTTCTAATTCTAAAGTAAATTTTCCAACTGCATCTCACCACCTGACAAGTAGTCAAATTTGGATGAACGTGGCAGATGGTGCCCTCATAGTTAATGCAAAATTACCCAGTGGCAATCCGGAATTCAGCAGAATTCATTTCTATTTGTAGTTTTCTATTATTTTTCAAAGCAGAACAGTAGGAGTGAGCTGCTGCTTATTGAACCTCATCTGTCTAGGTGTCACAGCCTTGCCTGTAATTGAGGCTGACCCCATAGCTACTTTTCATTCTTAATTGGTGTTTAACAGAATTATAAGTAGATGCATCTGATTCTTTAGTGAATCTCATTAGATGGCTGTAAATAATCCTTTCTTCCCTTTTCCTGAATAAATTATGTTTGCTCAAATACATTAGACTTAAATAATATTAAAGGAAAATTTTTGACTGACTTGTAGGTACAGCACCCATTTACATATACATATTGTTCAACTATAGTTCTAACAAAAATTCCTAGCTGAAAGGGACCTTGAGATCTGGATTTGAATATTGACTGCCTTTTATTACCTGATTGATCTTGGGCAAGTAACAGCTACTTCATGCCTTAGTTTCCTCATCTATAAAATGAGGGGGTTGAACTTAATGACTTTCTAAGATTCCTTCTAGCTCCCTATCTATTATCTTATAATTGTCAAGTGCTCACATTTAGCAAATGAGGAAACTGAGAAGGAAAGTCTGGACTTCAGTGCTTTTCCCACTAATCCCAAGGTTTATTTAGCATTCTATATAACAATAAGCACTGAGAAAATATGTAACAAATGCATACCTATTGAATAAACAAAAATATGGATCTTTTACAGAATTCTCAATCCCATTGCTAAATATGATTTTAAATTAAATTTTAAATTTAAATATCCTTTCTTCCCAATAGAAAGACATCTCTTTAGGCTGAAGACCCATGAAGAATAGGATTACCTACATGGGCCAGTCACATAAACAATATAAATATATATATACACACACATATATATAAGAAATATCTATATATGAACTAATAAATATATATGAAATGATACCTACCTGCTATAATTTGAAGGGTGTTGAAATATATCTTTGGGCAATAATTTCTTCCCCTGTCCCCACCTTCCCCTATTACAGCCTGCCATAGCAAGACCTTTAAAAAAAACTTCCTGAAAAGGTAAACATTTTAATTAGGAAAAGCCATTGTTCCTTGGTAGGGTTGTAGAAGGTGTGTAAAATCCTGGCAATTTAAGAAGTCCTCATATTGGAAGGTAGTTTTGGGTAAGAAGATATTCAAGAGTGAACAGAGGACAGCAAACAGGAAGCATGTGATTTGATACAATGAGTACCAAAAAGCAAGAAGGCAACATGGCACACTTTGAATATTAGACAATGGGCCTGAAAGGGACATAAGAGAAGGAATACTTATTAGGCTGTAGTATCAGCGATCAAAATGTTGCAGAAACAATCCCCTTTACAAAAATCCTGAAAGAATTCCAAAGCAGGCCAAGAAGGTAAGGTTCATGTTCAACTCTTGTAGCAAGTATAGAACATAAAGTATGACTAACTTTCCATAAAGGTTAGGCAATTAATAATAATAATAATAATAATAATAATAATAATAAATATAGCTACATATTATAGTCTTAAGTCTTCCAAAGCATTTCCCACACAACAATCATTTGAAGTACATACCTCAAAGATTATCATCCATTATTGCAGTTTTTTTCCTTCATAGTGATTTAATTTTAGTTTTAGAATTTTATTTGTGACAAAGTTGTCCCCTACATATAGCGTAGGAGGGCTGTTTGGCTTGAAGGAATGCAGAATTTCTAGACTCTTGTCCTACCCCCTTCCCTTTATAAGAGAGACTTTAATTTCTTCTAGGAGAGGAAACAGAAGGTAAAGGGCAGAGGCTACCATTCCGCTCTCTTCAGAGAAGAGAGGTACTGGGTTAGAATCATATTTCCTTAGAATCATAACAGCTCCCTTAAATATTGTTAGTCTGTAGTTTTCAGGTTCAAGCTAAACTTGTGATCTCTGTTCATTAATGAGGAATTGAAGGTCCAAGCTTTATAGCCAAGGCTTGACTGTATATCAAATACCAGTTCCACAATGAACACACATGGGAAGTAGCAAAGGAACCTATTTAATCAAGTCAATAGCAAAACAGAAATCAGAGAAAGTATGCTTAGGAGAACATATACCAAACAATACAGAGTGAAGGGACTCTCCCATTGGGACCAAGGTAATTCAGCTTATCTGAGAGTCTCAGATCTCACTCAAGGGAAAATTCCTTGAAGTCTCTAGTGTAGCAAAGTGACATAGGAACATGGTAGGGGTTGCCAGCTCCTCTCATGACATTTTTTCCAACTTTTTCCCCCCCATTTTGCATTGTCTATCTTCTCTTTCAAAGCTGGGAGCCAGAAGCACCAAAAGCAACTGTTGAGAGAAAATGCTCAAGAGCATGAAGAGATCCTGGGGGCCTGCTCTTCTTTTCCAGAGCTTTTATTTTCACCTCCCCCCGCTCACCTCATGCAAATGTGGGGCCTTGATCTCCACCAATGGGTTTTGAAACTCAGGTTACATTCCTCCCCTAGGTTGCAGTTCTTTGCAAAGATCAGCTAGGACAAGTCCAAAATCTATAACTATACAGTATAAAGGTAGACATGAGAGCTTTAAAACAACAAGGGTAGTCTTCTTGGCATCCCAAGTAACCATTCTTCTTTGAAACACAAATTGAAACCATTGAAATAAAAATGAAACAAATTATTAACTTTATTAACTGTATGAAAGTATAAACTATAACATTAACAGTACATACAGTAGACATGGAACTATACAGACCATCATATATATATATACATACATACATATATATATATATATATATATAATTATAACACAAAACAATCAAATAAACAAAAAGCAAAATAACAAGCAAGCATACTCAAAAATACAGTAATTCACATGTACAGCAGCAGACATGCAATTACACACAAGACACATTTAGTATTGTTGCCTAGGTACTTATGTAACTATATCTTCAGATTTACCTGTAACATCGTAACTTAGCCTGGTGACCGGTCTAGTAGGCCTAGTTCTCTTGTCACTGATTAATCTCGTTAGTCCAACACATGAGTTAGTAGTTGGTTTGGCTGACCATCAGGATTATTATAGACTTGAGTGTCTACACTTGGGCTGGCCCCCATGACAGGCTGGCTATCAGTATGATCTTGGGAATATCCTAATTATATGGTGCATAGGTTAAATTAATAAGGAAATACTGTCAGATAGGAAAATGGTGAAATATTACCAGTCATCAACTCAACTTCCAAAAATGAGTCTCTGGAATTTTCTCATGATAGAAGAGTTTTCTTCAATTGTCAGATAAACATATGCTTTGAAATGTTCCTTCACTGAGCAGGTTAAAAATATGATGGTTCTAATCAGAAAAAAAAATTGTACATCTACAATTGTACCATGCAATTGTACAACATAAATTGTACATCTGTGGTATGTAAACAACTATAAGTATTTTATCCTTTTACTCATTGCTCCCTCTTTTATTCTTGGGGACAATTGGAACAAATCTGTTCCTGTTTCCACATGACAACCTTTCAAATATTTGAAGACGAGTGGTAATGCCCATCCCAAGTTGTTTTGTCTTTAAGCTTCCCTTCTTCATCCTCTGTGCCCACCACTCCAACCTCTTCAAAGTCTTTGAACATTTTATTTATACATGGGCTCGCCTGAGGTATCTTCTAACTGAATTCTGTAATTCTGTAGTAGGCTTGATTATTGAGTCATTTTTCATGATTTTTGAAAAATTGGGTTGGCCTTTAAAATGGAGGTTGTGATAACGATAAGCCCACTTGGGTTCATCAAGAATGAGTCATGGCAGACAAACCTTATTTCTTTGTTAAGTAAGTTAACTAGACTGCAGGATTAGGAAAAGGCTATAGAGATATTTTACCTGGGTTAAAACAATGCATTTATCAAAGCTTCTCAAGATATCCTTAAGGGTAAAATGGAGAAATGTAGGCTGTGTTATGATATAAAAAGGTGGGTTATAAATTAGGTGGGTTACTAGATTCAAAGGGTCTGGATCAATAATAATAAGTGACAATTATAATGCACTTCAAAACTTGCAAAATCATTTACATATATTATTTGGTATATTTACATGTATTATTTGATTTTCCCAACAAACTGCTGAAGCAAAGCATGACTAGTATTATTATCATCCCCATTGTATAGAAGAGGAAAATGAGTTTGAGATAGTATAAGTGACTTGTCTATGGTCATAGCCAGAAAGTATTGAGGGTGTGTTGAACCAAGGTCTTCCAGATTCCAGGGTTAGCATTCTATCCATTGTACATGATGTCACTATCAATATTAACATAGAGGGGGATCTCAAGTGGAGAACCACAATGTCTTTCCTTTACCCTGTTTTTTCCCCCTTTTTTCTGTTATTTTTATCAGTGACTTGGATGAAGGCATATTTATTATATTTGTAGTTCATGGGACGGTGGAAGTAAGAGCTAATCCATTGGATGACAGAGTTAAATGACTAGCAGAATGATGAGTAGAATTTAACAAGATAAAATGGAAGCCAAGTGTAAAATAACCTATACTTGGGTTAAAAAATTCAATTGTAGAGGTAGAAGTTGGGAGGTAGAGCCAGACCATGTTTTTGTGTGACATTAACCTTGAGGTTTTAGACAAATGTGAGCTTAATATGAGTGTAATATGATAGCCAAAATGCTTTTTCAGTCTTAGCCTTCACTAATAGAAGCATAATATATGGAAGGAGAAATATTGTTACTTGTCCTGTTATAGTCTGCCATGTTCAGACCACATCTGGATGACTGTGCCTGTGGTCATTTCTGGGTGTCACATTTTAAGATGACTATTGACAGAGAATCTTCGATAAAAGAAGACAACCATGATGATTAAGAGACTTGGAGCAAAGTTTTACTGGAACATGTTGAAATAACTGGGAGGGACATTTGTCTAGAAAAGAAAGTACTAACTTGTTTGTGTGTGTGTGAGGGGAAGGACATGATAATTGTCTTTGCACATTTGAAGGCCTATCATGTAAAAGAATTTTTAGACATTTTATGCGATCCCAACAACGGATAGAAGTTGTGAAAAGATAGATTTTTGTTCCAATATAATGAAAGACACCCTCACAACTTGATTTATCCAAAAGTGGAATGTACTGCCTCAGGAGACAATGAATTACTGATCATTGGCCATCGTCAAGTGGAGACTGAATGACCACTTCTTGTACAAAGTCTTTCTCCTCAGTTATAATTTAAATAAGAAGACACCCATAAATCCCTTCCAAATCTGAGATGTTCTGATAAAGGCAGAATTGAAACAGAGTGAAAAATAGAAAGAATGATGTACTATTAATAATGGAAGAAAAAAAGAAAAAAGTGAATGTACAATCCATATAAATCTAGGCATATATTTTGACTATTCTGTAGAATGTAGGTCCCTTAAGGTAGTGATCTGTTTTCACTTGTCCTTATTATATCCCAGCATCTAGCATAAGAACTGGCACATTAGGCACTTAATAAACTGCTCACTGGATTGAATTGATTTGAATCTCTCAGTATTGGTGTTATGCCTATAATTGTATACATTATAAAATGACTAACTGGATTTGACGCCAAAAATGACTTACTTTCTAACTAAAAGACCTCCAGTGAATACTTCCTTTATCTATCTATTATTACTTTCAAAGTCTGGGAGATGAAAGCACAGAACAGTACAGGAAAAAGCACCTATTTCAGCAAATTAAAACAAATATCCCCAAAGTGCAAGTTTCAAGAACTCTAATTCTGTAAGAACTTGAAAGAAACTTCCAGGTTGCATATAATAATAATAATAATAAAAAACCAAACAAGCATAATATCACTCCCAAACTGTCCAAAAACAAAACTAAAAAACATCCCAACTTCTTAAAAACACTTACTCAGTGTCTGACTCGTTGCTGGTACACTGAATATAGGAAGTTGTCGTTCTTTTGAAATGTGAAGAAAAGGTCAATCTTCATCAAGCAGAGTGAAAAAGACTTGAAATATTCTAGCTTTAATACTATTAAATAGTTTAAAGTTCAGATTACATATTAAAGCTATGCAGGGTTTCAGAACAGGAGCTAAAAAATCAATCAGAATCAGTAAATGATATGGAAAAAAATTCCTGCATTTACCCCTGTTATCGTTGGTAATTGTGGATTATACATACCTGGTCATACATTTGTGATATAGCAAAAATTTGAACCAATTCTAGAACTTTTAAAAAACTAGGTTATAGAAACAACAGCAACAACAACAACAACTACTACTACTACTGTTACTATTACTATTTACTAGCTAATGTGTATATAACACTTAATATGTGCCATTCACTGTGCTAATCACTTTGCATTTATTATCTCATTTGATTCTCACAATAACACTGGGAGGTAGGTGCTATTATCATCCCCATCTTACAGATAAGGAAGTTGAGGTAAACAGGTGAAGTGACTTGCCCAGGGTCACACAGCTGGTAAGTCTAAGGATGGATTTGAACTCAGCTCTTCCTAACTCCAGGACCAGCAGAATACAGGGTTCAATAAGTATTCACTGAAAGAAAGTAAAGCAATCTGGTGAATCGGTGAAAAATCTTAGGAAAGTTGGTCTTACCTAAAAGGTTGTTTAATACTTTTCCCCAAACTGATTCACAGGTCCATACTTTATTAACTAAATCAATATTTGTACTCTCTATGATGTCATTTTCAATGTTCTGTGTGTGGGCCAGGAATCTTAGGAGTTCTATCATTGTTGGCTTAGAACGTCACTTAGCTTGAGAAAAGTATTAATAAACAAACAAAAACAGAATGGGGGGATTGGAGTCATATGATAGAAGTATTTTGCTGAGCTATCCCAACAGACCCTCCTATTCCCTCTCCTCCCCAACCTCAAAATAACCTAAATGGCAAATTAAATAGAATTCTGGGCAGAAAAGACAGTTAAAAGTCACAATGAGTAATTTTTCCAGGCAGTTTAGGACGATAGACAAAGAGGTCTTCTGATAATAGGTTGGAGGTTAGTGGGAGTACAATGCATGGCAGAAACAGCAGCAATGGTGGTTACAACACTTGGCTGTGGTGGTGGCAGCAGTGAACAGGAATAACTAAATGTCCAGGGATGGTAAGGAGACCGAACAACTGATCAAAAACAGATCCCAGAGGACCCCTGAACTAGGACTGGGCATAGGAATAGGGGCCATCTGACAGCACCATCAGCTATTACCCAATTCCATGTAGCAATTCCAGGGTTATCTTATCACCCATTTCTAACTTCAGGATTGAAGTTTCAGGATGAAGAGAAAAGCAGACGTGGTTGTGAGGAACAGGGGTCCTACCTGTGTAAGGACCAGAATGCTACAGAGGAGAGAAATGACTAAGCCTCTCCCTGGATCACACCACATTTGATGCATTTAAAATTGATAGAACCCCATTGAACCATGAAAGCAGCAAAAGTATATAAAATACACTACTTCAAACCAGGTGTTTAGACACCATCCCCCAAGGTGAGCAGAGCCCAACTGTAACAGAAAGTCCAAAAGTCAAGAAATAGGCTGTAAAAATGAGTAAACAACAAAAACAGTGCCTGACCATAATAAGATTCTTTGGTGCCAGAGAAGCTCAAGACACAAATTTAGAAGATAATGATTTAAAAACATGTAATACAGTTTGGACATAACCCCAATAAGAATTTGATATTCAAATACAAGACTCAAGAGAAGCATAAAATGGAAGAATGGGAAAACATCACACACAGAAGAGGCAAGGAAGAATTTATACAAAGGAGGGAAAATGGGGGAAAAGGTCAATACTTGAACTTCACTCTTAGCTGTACTAGTTCAAGGAGGGAAGAATAAATATATGCATAAAGTTGGGTACAGAAATTCATCTTACCCAACAAGGAAGTTGGAGGGGAAGGGGAGAAAAGGAAAGGGAGGTGAGAGAAGGAAAGGGAGGGGATAAAAAGGGAGGATAGATTAAGACAGGCAGTGGTCAGATGGAGGAAACAGATTTTGTAATGAATTAGAAACCAGAATCCAACAATATGTTGACTACAAGAGACACACTTTAAACTGAAAGACCCATACAGAGTTAAAATAAGGGGCTGAAACAATCTATTATGCTTCAACTGAAGTAAAAAAAAAAGGCAGGGGTAGTAATCATGATCTCAGACAAAGCAAAAGCAAAAAGATAAATTAATTACATTAATTATGATTAAAAGATAATTGGAGAAACCACATTTCACTAAAAGGTAAAACGAACAATGAATTAATATCAATACAGAATACATATACACCAAATGGCATAGTAACCAAATTCTTGAAGATAAATGTTACAGGAGAAAATAGACACTAAAACTCATTATTGGGGGAACCTCAATTTACCCCTCTTAGAACTGGATAAATCTAACCATGAAGTAAATGAGAAAGAAGTGAAGGAGGTCAACAGAATGTTAGAAAATTAGATATGATAGATCTTTGACCTGATATATATCTTGCCACTGCAGTCAGATGGCTCTGAAGGAGAAGATGAGGCTGGTGACTTTGCATAGCCCTCACTTAAATCCAATTCACTTGCAAGTCATGGTATCACCTTCCTGATGTCATGGTCCTCTTTGAGAATAAAGGACAGACAACAACAATGTGAATACAAATGTGTATACATATTTCTTAGCTGTGCATGGCATCTTCACAAAAACTGACCTTATATTAGGTCATAAAAACCTCACAAATGAATGTAGAAAAGCAGAAATGTTAAATGCACCCATTTTAGACCTTAATGCAATAAAAATTATATTCAATAAAGGGTCTGGGAAGCAGAAAAGAAAAACTAATAGGAAACTAATCTAATTATAAAGAATGAGTGGGTCAAAGAACAAATCACAGAAATAATCAATAATTTCATGAAAGAAAATGACAAACAATAAGATAACATGCCAAAATTTATGAGATGCAACCAAAGCAGTACTTAGGGAAAATTTTACATCTCTAAATGGTTACATTGGTAAAAGAGAGAAAGAGCAGATCAATGAATGGGACATACAAGTTAAAAAAAAACTAGAAAAACAACAATTTGAAAATTCTCAATTAAGCACAAAAATAGGAATCCTGAAAAATCAAAGGAGAGATGAATAAAATTGAAAGTAAAAAATAAACTAATAAATTAAACTGGAAATTGCTTTTATACGTAGAAAAACAATAAAATAGATAAACCATTAGATAATTTGATTAAGAATAAGAAAGACAAAAAACAAATACTGCAGTTGTGGATGAGAACAGAATAACTGCTATCTTTTCATCCTTAGGAGCTATGCTTCTCTTAATGCTTCCCAATATCATGTTACCTCTCTTTGGCTTCCATATCTTACCATTAGCTCAGATTTAGCTTGTAGTCTACAAAAATCTCTCTTTTTTTTTTCAGGAAATGAAAAAAATATCTTATATGTGAAAAGAAAAATTAAAAAAATCAGAATTGTGATACAGATTGCCTTAACTTATTCTCAATTCTTTTGAGATTTCATGATAAAAGGTTTTCCAAATAAAAATGATGCATCTAATTTTCACCCAACTGTCATTGTGAAAGAAGTGAAAACTTTTTCACCTCACTCTTGGATTAACTACATTGCCTACAACATTAAAACAGACAGCTCTGTGTTCCTTCCTCTTCATTGCTATGTCTCCTATATATAAATACATGTATGTACATAGATGCAGACACACAGACACACACATGTGTGCTCATGCTTGTACACACACACACACGCACACACACACACACACACACACACACACACACACACTAAATCCTTTGTTCAATTTCCTTATTCTATAACTGAGGGCTTTCTTCCATGATTTCCTAACAGTGTGGCAAGCCTAAATGGCATATGTTAACAAACAATTATAAATTTTATTCCATCTGTTTTCACATCTCTAATGCGTGATATATTTAGCTTTTTTCAAATAATTTGTATACCACAGATATTAAAGGCCAATTTAATGATTTGACAAAGTTTTTTTTTTTTTGCCTACAGTTAGCAAGGTTGTAGGATTTAATGTGAATAATAACAACCAATATTTACATAGGACTCTAAAGTGTTCAAAGTGCTTTACAAAATGTTAGCTCATTAGATCCTCACAACAACGCTGGAAGGTAAGTGCTGTTGTTATTCTGATTTTACTGATGAGGATATGGAGACTGAGAGAGGTTGATGTATTCACCCAGGGTCTCAGTTATTGATTAGGTCATCCTGTTCTTAACTCTAGTGCTCTATGGCTAGATAAGATCAACAGAGAATTTGGTATGAAAGAATGCGGCAAAATGGTTAGGGGAACTGGAACAGTTTTTTTTTATTTAAATAAGATGATACATAGCTGCTCAGAAAAAGGTAGAGAAACTAAAAAACTTAAGTCACAAAGTCCTCTGAAATCATATTTATTTCTTAGTTTACTTAAAATCATATAGATATTGAAGTAGTTTGTAACAAATGAATTTATTCTGAGAAAAGAGGGAACAGGTATCCCATTGAATGCTTAAAAAAGAGGCTAACAAATTAGCAAAAATAAAACAGTACATGAGAACTTCAGTGGTTTGTAAATATAAGGTTGCTTGTTCATAGTATTGTTTCAAACACACACACCTTTTGGTTTGGCTAAAAAAAAATCCCCATTAAACTAATATAACCCTACTTTATCTGTAGTGGCTTTGGTTTCCCTGGTCTTTAATTTCCATTGTTTCTGAGAATCAGATGAAATAGTTAACAAACCATTTTGCAATTAAGAGTAAAATAATCAATAAATATCACCATGATGCTATTATTACAATGGTTTTTTGCAGTATTGCCCCTCTCCCCTTCTTTTAAAGTTATCTCTTCTCTACCTCTTGTTTATTATATATTACATATGATAGATGTATTTCTTGCTGGTATTCTATGGCTTGTTACTCCCTGGAGATCCTTTTTGTACGTCAGGTGGGTTTAGTTACCACATTAAAAGAAAAGAACAAACCTAAAATCTATTCTGAGTTGGGAATGTTGATTATAAGTTATTTCAAACTTCTTGTCATTTATGATTTCTCACATTCCTCAGAGAATTTTGAGATATCTCCTGTAAACACACAGTATGTGTATTAGATAGCATGTCTTTGAGAAGCAATTTAATAACTTTCAGCCCGGAGAAGAAAAAGCTGAGGGGCAATTCAATAATGACTTTCAAGGAGATGAAGGACTTGTACAGAGAGGCCAGTGACTGGCTATTCTTCATTTCCACTGAGAATAAAGGGAGAGAAAATGTTTTTAAAATGTAGCATGATAGATATGAGGCTCCAGTTTAGGCTAAACGTGGGGAAGAAGTTCTGATAGTGAGAGATGCTAAACAGTGGAATGGATTGTTGAGACAGTTGTGTAATATCCTTTTTTTTTTTTTAAAGAGGTTTTTACAATGCCTTTTCCATCTCTCTGGACGGCTTCATGTATAGTCCTATACGAAGATTGAAGAAAAGGTTCTTAGGATCCCTGGTAACCTTCCAATCATGCAGCTCTATGGTAGATTAGTGTCTTCTAAGCTCATGAAAACAAGGAGTAAAAAGACATCTAATAAATCTGAAACACAGCTTTCAAACCAAAGTACAAAAATGTTAGTACATTTTAAAGCGCAATTTAGAAGCCTTCTTGTTTGGTTTTAATATGTAAATGAAAATCACAGTTTAAAAACTGTATACAATCATAGATCTAGAGGCCATCTAGTCCAAATTCCTCATTTTACAGATATAGAAATTAAGGACTTTGCAAAAATAAATGCTTTACTCAAAGTCACACAAGTAAGAAGCATCAGAGGCAGGATTTGAACCCAGCTCCTTCAACTTCAGATTCATCACTCTTTCTACTAGTTAGTCATCTACCTCATTTTAAGGCACTGCTTTCATTTTTCAATTTCTGATTTTTCATGGAATCCCATTAATGTTTTAAAGAAAAACAATTTTATATGCAAATTAAGAATACTTGAGAACTTACCAACTAACCCTACTTCTATTAAAGGAAAATTGTTTAGGACTAAATGGAATAAGGAGAATTCCTAAAAATAGTTTTGTTTGCTATTGCTTTGTCGTAGAAGGCCATGAGTAAAAAAAAAATGTTTTGTTAAGACTATAAACTGGAAATGTTCTGTACAATGCATTTGGTACCCTTAATTTAGAAGACAAAACCACAGGGTGGTGCTGTTCAATAAGGAATCATGAGGCCCTGGGCATGCTGCTCATGGACTGGTGTCCTTTAATCCTGTTAAACCAAAGGATTTAGTTAATTAATATTTGTCAAATTATTACATTATTAAAGTGAACATGGGAATCTTTATTGTACAAGAAGCACTCTATTTAATGAGTATAATCCTGCCATGTCCTTTACATAGCAAGTGTCTAATACGTGTGCATTGATTTATAGTTACACATATATATATCTGTACACATGTATAGCCTAATAGGAACAATCTTACTTTTGTATTTGTATTCCCAGCTCCTAGCCCAGTACTTGACACATATTAGGTGCTTAAAAATATTGGTTGATTGATAGTTGATAGTTCATTTTTGATATCTCGATCTAGTGACATTCTAGGAACTGAGTTTCAAGTCTTACTGGAGACAAGTATAGGTTGTGTAAAGCATTTGGGTAGGGAAAGGTGGAGTGGAATGATAGCTCAAGAGGTTTTCAGAATGAGAAGCATTTTAACATGTGTCCCGAGTTTGCACAGTCTGTCCAGAATTGTGAACTGAAATGTGTATTTGAAGCAATGTTAAACGTCCATTCTGTCTTCATCCCTTTCCTAGCCCTCCTTCTCTACTCCTCCCTTTCCCATTGAGGTTAAAGAATTTAGTTTCTCTTCCTTACATTATTTTAGGAATGGTCAAAATTCTCCACTTGGCTTTGTGTAGAAACAGCTGACAACCCATATGAATTACTCTATGCCTCAGAAAATTATTGCTTGGGAGTTGGCACCCACAGAATAATGATATAAATAATATAACTTAGCATTTGTGGCTGCTTTATTTCTCCAAGTTCTTCCAAGCATTCTTCAAATGCTTCACAAATGCTAGTTAATTATATTCAATAAATCTCTAACAGTATTAAAATCTCCACAGGCACAGGACTCATCCCAAATAGAACAAAACCAGCCCAGTATTCAGAAATGAAGCAGATACCTCTGTAAGTGATCAAACCAGGAAGATAAAATGTGTTCTCAGTTGGATAGGTAATAAAGAAAAGGTTGTAGTGAGGTTGGAATAATAAGACACTGAAGAATGAGACACTGTGCAGTACCAAGATTTACTTATAAGCAGCAGTGTTTTTGGACCAGAGATATTCACTAGGGTGAGGTTCCCAAGGACTCTATCCCTTGAGTCCAGTACAGAGGTACTGGAGTGAGGATGCCTTTCAGAGGCAGTGATTTTTTTTTTTTAATAAGGATGGAAATAGAAGGGAAATACAGCTGCTGATTGTTGGGAAACAAATCCCAGTGCAGTGTGCTTCATATCACACAAGTTTTGAAACACTGAAGGTTTTACCTTTCTGTTTGTGATACTGTCTTTATTAATTGAGGGAGTAGCCATATCTTGAGACAAGTTTTACCTCCTCCCTTATATCTGGAGGATCCAAATGTGGGTGTAAACTCACCATCCTGAAGAAACTGTTTCTTTCTCTTCTTTCTCTCCATCTCTCTCATAACAATACCTTATTTCTCTCTCTTCTAACCCTCTTCCCCTCCATTAGAAAAATGAGGAAAAAAAAACCCCTTGTAACAAATATACATGCACAAGCAAAGCAAATCCCCACATAGGCCATGTCTAAAATGAATGTCTTGTTCTAGATCTTGAGTCTGCAATTTGAGCTCTGTCAGGAGGTGGATAGCATGCTTCATCACCAGTCCTCTGGAATCCTGATTGGTCATTGCATTGATCAAAGTTCTCAAGTCTTTGAAAGCTGAACAAACTTGGAGAGCAGATTTCTTGGAGTATTGGCATGGTAGAAGCAGAAGTTTTCAGGAAGGAAAACTGACTTTCTAGGGAAATGGGTGAGCTATTATGCCAAAGTTTCCTACTAACCTAGATTGGGCACCATACTGACGTGAGTAGTGGAGCCAGGGCTGGGTTGGACTTGCAATATTCCACCCAGAGGGATTGGAAGGTGGCTTGATTTTCGCCATGGTTGCTGAGAGTGTTTGCTGTCAATGTCTTTTCCTGATTTAAACTTGTTTTTCTATTTTTAATAAATTATCCTTTTTTTTTCACTGCTACTGTATGATATCACCCAATTGGTCATCTTTTCAAGCAGTAATTTCTGCTTTAAATTAGCAGACTGACTACAAATTAGGTTTTAAACTTAGAAGTGGCTGGGAAAATAGGGATGTGCTTCTAATATTTTCTTGGCCTTTTGAGGCAGAAATTCAGAGGGCTTGGGGATTCATTGCATTAATTGAACAAATGGAATGAGTTTTCAAAAGCTTAGAAAACATCTGGAGAGGAGGGAGCAAGAAAAGGTTGAAGATGTGTCTTTAATAGTTTCAAATAGGAAGATTGGGAATGGGGACAAGATGTGTTATTTCACTGGCATAGGGGAATTCTAAGGTCAGAAAATTCCATCTACTAATGTTTTCATTCAAATCTATAGTCTTACAGAGTTACCAATAGCACTTTCAATTTCAGTTTTCCAGGTCAGTTGTTTTTCCAACGAGATATTTCACACTGTCTTCTACTTTTTCATTCTTTTGGTTTTGTTTTACAATTTCTTGACTCCTCATAAAGTCATTAGCTTCCATTTACTCCATTCTAATTTTTAAGGAAGTATTTTCTTCAGTGACCTTTTGGACTTCCTTTTCCATTTGGCCAATTCTGCTTTGTAAGGCATTCTTCTCCTCATTAGCTTTTCGGACCTCTTTTGCCTTTTGGGTTAGTCTATTTTTTAAAGTGTTATTTTCTTCAGTATTTTTTTGGGTCTCCTTTAGCAAGTTGTTGACTTGTTTTTCAAGATTTTCTTGCATCACTCTCATTTCTCTTCCCAGTTTTTCCTCTACTTCTCTTACTTGCTTCTCAAAATCCTTTTTGAGCTCTTCCATGGCCTGGGACTGATTCGTATTTTTCTTGGAGGCTTTGGATGTAGGAGCTTTGATTTTGTTGTCTTCTAGTTGTATGTTTTGATTTTCTTTGTCACCAAAGTAAGATTCTATGGTCTGACTTTTTTTGCGAGGTTTGCTCATGATCCCAGCCAATGACTTGAGTTATAAACTCTTTGTTAAGGTAGGTGTCTGCTTCCAGTGTGGAGAATGTACTGTCCCAAGCTTTTGGGGTTTTGTGCAGCTATTTTCAGAGATACTTCTGTGGACCTGTAAATTTTCAGTTCTTCCAAGGTGGTATGATGAGGGGTGAGGTGTTTACTCCTTTCCTGGCCTGTGCTCTAGTCTGTGAGTGAGCACAAACACTCTTTTCTGCCTTGGAACTGTGAGCATGCCTCCACAAGCTCCACCATGCCAGCACTCCTCCTCTCCCCAGGACCACCACCCAGAACTATGACCCAGATCCAAGCAAGAGCAAAGCAACAGAATCCTGCCTTGGCACCAGCAGAGAGATCCCTGCAATCCCCCTCTGGTCAACTGCTTAATCCCCCCACCATCTATGGGCCGAGAGCTCCCGAAAGCAGCCACTGCCCTGGGCTGTGCCAGGACTGGGGACAGACGGAGGTCTGACAGACCTTTCCTACTGACCTTCTAAGCTGTCTTTAATGTCTGTGGGTTAAGAAGTCTGGAAACCACCACAGTTGCCTGTGATTCAGTCTTCAGAGGTCTGCTCCAAGTTCGTTGAGGCCTGGTCTTTGCCTGCATGGCCCACACTGAACTATATTTTTCTCTTAGCCTGGTGCAAGAGACCTTTCCTGCCGACCTTCCAGGTTGTCTTAGGCTGGAAGTTTGTTTCACTCTGTCTTTTTGTGGGTTCTGCTATTCTAGAATTTGTGTAGAGCCATTTTTACAGGTATTTGGAAGGGTTTGGGGGAGAGCTCAAGCAAGTCATTGCTTTTACTCTGCCATCTTGGCTCTCTGAAATAATATTTGTAAAGCACTTTATAAATTCTAGCTTTAAAATCACTTTACTTCTCCTAATTTCCATTTTCTTATTTTTGAAATGAGAAGGGTTGACTAGATGATCTTTAAAATCTCTTTAAACTGTAACAATCTAGGAACTTTCAGTTTAGTTAAGGAAGAGTAAAATATACTTTAAAAAAATATACACCATACTATGAAGGGCACATGCTATTTGATAAAACAGTGGTATAGACCAGATATCCCCCTAATTTTTTTGTTTGTGTGTGACGAGGAAGAACCATACTCCTTACTAAAATCTATGACTTTTGAGATGATGAGAAATGGGAGATGTTAATGGCTAGGTTGAGGAGGGTGGTGCTGCAGGAAGGCATGAAATCAGTTGGCAGCATCCACCAGGACATCCCACAGGCACATCACAGAGAGTAAGGATAGAATGTATGGATGGCCACCAACATTTTGACTTTTGCAGCATCAGGCCATGCTTCCTTTGTAGTAGAAATATCTGAAGTTTAGAATAAAGGGTTTTGTGCTAATGGGTATTACGAAAGGCCATCAGGCCCTAGATGGGATGTAGTAGATAGAGCACTGGGCCTGGACTGAGGAAAACTCATTTTCCTGAGTTCAAATCTGGCCTCAAATACTTACTATTTGTGTGACCCTGAGTAAGGCACTTAATCCTGTTTGCCTCAGTTTTGTCATCTATAAAATGACTGGAGAATGAAATGGTAAACCACTGCAGAATCTTTGCCAAGAAAACCTCAAATGGGGTCTCATCACCAGGGAACTCATCATCCTTTGAAATTGCATTGGCTTTGGTAAAGGGCCAACTAGGTGGCACAATGGATAGAGCACCAAGCTTGGAGTGAGGAAGATCTGAAATAGAATCTGGCCTCAGATACTAGCTATATGATGCTGAGGAAGTTACTTAACCTCTGATTGCTTCAGTTTCCTCAACTGTAAAATGAGGATAATAACGTTTACCTCTCAGCATTGTTGTGAGGATGAAAAGAGATAATGATTGTGAAGTGCTTAACAGTGCCTGGCACATAGTATTTTTGGCTTTAGATAAATGTTAGCTATTATTATTAATTATTATTATTATTGCTCACACCTTAGTAGTACCCTCTGTACCTTCTGTTCTTCTGATCAGAGGGCTGGAGGGCAGAGCAAAGACTCCTCCCAAAGCTTCCAAAGGGCTCCCAGGCAATTCTTCATTCCCTACCAATCACAATCCTTGGACTGGCCTCTTCTATGCCCTGCAAGCTACCTTCTTCCTCAGCTTTCTTCTTCTTCTCCTCCCACTCCATTTCTTTTCAGCTTCATTTTGTGTTTTGTCTTCCCACATTTGATTGTAATCTCCTTGAGGGCAGGGATTGTCTTTTTTTTTCTTACTTGTGTGTAGTATATTGCCTGTCACATAGTAGGTGCTTTTGTTTACTGAACAACAGTCTAAGGTGAGCTCTCTCCCATTGGGGATGAATTTTTTTTCTACTTCTTGGTTTGTAATACTTTATTAAGGCACAAATGTACCTTTATTAAGGTACAAGCTCAGCCCATAAGAAATAAGGGTCTCTTTCCAAACTACTATCTGCCTATTCCAAAGTTTCATCCAAGAGAATATTTCCAAGTAATGACTGTGACAACATTCCTGAAATGAGTCAGACTGTGAACAAAGTAGACTTTTAATAAAAATGGAAAATCTGGCTTACAACATTATTTCTTTGTTTTTTGGGCTCCCAATGCTCCCTGCAATTATGTCACAGAGCTCTGGTTGGTGAAAGTGCTGTTGTCCTTTAGATTTTTTTTGATCCTATAGTTGAGTTGGCATGAAACAAATTTTTACAAAGTGTACTGTATTGTTCAGTCACAAACATTTTCTCTCCCTTCTTCCCACTCATATTCCCCTAAAGTATTTTTGGGAGTGACTCATTCATAGTCACTCATAAGATTTTGTTGGGAAACTCCATGGTCGGGCCAATGTACAATTAGGAAAGAGTTGACTTTTTTTTCCTTTCACCAAAATAAGCTAGAAACCAGCAATATGGCTATGTAGGAATTTTCTGTCTCTGGGTTTCTATCTTACTCAAGCCAACTTCAAGTCCTAATCTCCTGGTAACAATACATTATAGATTCTTTAGAAAGCTTAGGGATCATTCTAATCTACTTTTGAGTTGAGGAAACTCAGTCCCAGGGAGATAGTGCCTGATATGAGGTCACACAGCAGTTAATGGGAGAGCTTGGGACCACAACTCACTTTTCCTGTTCTCTATGTTGTGCCTCTCACTTGGGATACAATAGTCTAAGAGTTTTATAAACCAGCTATTTGGCTAGAATATAAAAAATCTAGACTCTAGTTAACTTTACATTCTGTGTTCTTTTTCAGTACAGTCTAGACTTGATGAAACTGTTGTAAACACATATAGATCAAAGGGTTTCCAGATGCAGAAATTGGTTTTCTCTCAAAAAGGTTAAGTGACTTGTCCAAGATCATATAGACAAAAGTGAAAAAGGTGGGATTTGAACTCAGGACCTCTGAGTCCAAATTTCAATCTCTTTCCACTATGCTATGCTGGGCATTTGAGGACCTGTGGGAAGTATTTTGTACTTTTTTGTTTGTTTGTTTAGAGTTTTTGATAGTTGAGAGAGGACCAGGAATTGTGTGTTATCATCTTGCTTCCAAGTGAGTCATCAGAGGAATTTAGCCTGGCTTGCTTCCTGCTTCAAATCTGCACACAGAGGTCATTTACATTTTCTAAATCCTAAGGAAAACAGAATAAAGTCTTCCAGGATAGGGTAAGGATTTAGCTATTGGATATTTATTAATTCGGCTAGCTTGAATATTTTCTTTATTGTAGAGCTTTTGTTTGCTGAGGCAGAATGACAGAGTAAATGGAGTGTTAAGTTTAAGTGTCTCAGACACTCCTTTCTCAGACACAGAACTGTGTGACCTTGACAGATCTCTTAACCTCTCTCTGCTCGAGTTTCCTTATAGATAAACTGGGAATGATAACAGCACCTGTCTTGTCAGCTAAGTGGCACAGGGGTTAGAGCTCTGTGCCTGGAGTTGGGAAGACCCGAGTTCGAATTTGGCTTCTAGTTCAAATTTGACTCACTAGCTGTTGGACCCTGGGCAAGTCATTTAAAATTTCTGTCTGCCCTGGCTTCCTCAAGTTTAAAATGGGGATAACAATATCTCCCTCTCAGAGTTGTCGTGAGGATAAAATGAGATACTTTTAAAGTGCTTAGCACAGTGCCTGGAATCTAGCTGCTTAGTAAATTTTGCTCCCCTCTCTCCTCTCTGCTAATACGGATGTTGAAGACTCAAATAAGATAGCATATGCAAAGCACTTTGCAGACCTTAAAGAATGCTGTAAGTGTTGGCTATTATTGTCATGTTCCCTAGCTTACTCTATTTTTTCTGATTATTTTTGTCCTTGGCCATTGGCAGAAATACTCTGTGGATGAATTTTATTCCATTTTGTTGTACATATGGAAACTTTTGGTAGGTGGGTGGAGAACAGTAAATTGTATTTCACAAGGCTCTTAGGAGGCCTGGCCCTAGGCAAGACCGTGAATCAAGTCTGTAGTTACAGTTGCCTTTACTCCAATAGTGGGGTTCTTTATCAACCCATCTCCCCATCTGTACCTATATCCCTTTAGGTACCAATTCTCTCCTTTCATTCATTCAACATTCATTCAACATTTTTAGAGTAACTACTGGATGCAATGCACTGTTCTGGGGCCTGGGTTTTTACAAAGTTTAGCCAAGGCACAATTCTTGCTGTCATGGAAGTTATAGACTAGAAAAAAACATATAGCAAAGATATCCATAATATAAAATATGTAATATATGCACTATAGAGTTGATATATGATATTTGGGGGAAAAGCCATTGTGGATTGGTAATCCACTGTTCAGTCAATAGATATTTTGTTGTTGCTGTTGAGTTGTTTCAGTCTTGTCTGACTCCCCATGACCCCATTTGGGGTCTTCTTGGTAAAGATACTAGAGTGGTTTGCTATTCCCTTCTCCAGCTCATTTTACAGATGAGGAACTGAGGCAAACAGGGTTAAGTGACTTGCCCAGATCACATAGCTAGTAAACGTCTGAGGTCAGATTTGAGCTCAGTTCCTCCTGGCTCTATGCCTGGCACTCTATCCACTGTGCCACCAAACTACTCCAATAAATATTTATTAAGTGCCTATTATGTGCCAGGTATTATGATAAGCTGGGGATACAAAAAAAGGCAAAATATCATCCCTTCCCTCAAGGAGCTCGCAGTGTAATGGAGGAGACAGCAGCGAAGGGAAGAGGAAAGGGATTAAACAATTTTGTAGTGCCTACTATGTGCCAAGCATTGTGCCACATTCTTTTTAAAAATATCATCTTGAGGAGCGGCACAGTGGATAGAGCTCCAGCCTTGGAGTCAGGAGTCAGGAGGACCTGAGTTCAAACCCAATCTCAGACACTTGATACTCACTAGCTGGGCAAGTCACTTAACCCCAATTGCCTCACAAAAAAAAAATATCTTGTTAGAGCCTCACAACAATACTGAGAAGTAGGTGTTATCACTATAAATGGAAACAACTACAGACAAGCTATATTAATAAACAGAGGAAAGACTTTAGAATTAAGGAAGATCAGGAAAGGCTTCTGGCAAAGAATGGAAATTGAAGTGATATCCATCAATTGGGGAATGGCTGAATGAGTTATGGTGTAGGATTGTGATGGAATACTATTGTGCTATAAGAAATGATGAGGATAGTTTCAAAAAAACTGGAAAGACTTACATGAACTGGTGCAAAGTGAGGTGAGCAGAACCAGGAGAACATTGCATCCAGTAACAGCAATACTATATGATGATCAACTGTGAAAGACTTAGCTATTTTCAGCAATACAATGATACAAGGCAATTCCAAAGGCCTCATGATGAAAAATGCTACCCACCTCCAGATAAAGAACTGATGGAATCTGAATGCAAATCAAAGCATACTATTTTTTACTATATTTTTGGTGGTTTTTCTTGTTTATGCTTTTTTTACAACATGACTAATATGGTAATATGTTTTGCATGATTGCACATGTATAATCTATATATAATTGTTGGCCTTCTCAGGAAAGGGGGAGGGAGGGAAAGAAAGAGAGAGAAATTAAAGAAAAAGAATGCAAGATATTGTTTTTACATGTAATTGGAAAAAATAAAATGTTATCAAAAAAATAAACACACTAAAAAACAAAACAAAATTTCTTGTGCTTGGAGGGGATACAGTAACTAACTAGTCTGTTTGTTCTGTTCACAAAAGACTGATAAAAGCTAAAGTATTACCTCTCTCAGGGATTTTAACATGCTTCTAATGCCTTAAGGTCAGTGGTGTGATTGTATCGGTGAACACTGGAGACATAAGCCCGCAGGAATGTCTAAAAGCGCTGGGGACTTCTTGTTGCTGTGATGCAGGATATTGGTGATCTACCCTGCCTACATAGTAGGTCAGCCATAGTCTCTGCTTTGCTTAATATAGAATCCACATGGGTCATGTAGGCTTGTATGCTCTTGGTGTTCATATAAATGTAAGTAAAGAAAATGTTACAGAAATTCTACAGGAAAAATATCAGTGGATAGAATTTGAATTACTTTTTTTTTTCCCATGGGAAGGAGAAAAAGGATGCAATCCTTGGTTGCATTAATCAGCCTAGGCTTTCTCACCTGAATTTTTCTGTCTCCAAAAAGCAAAAGCCAAGGATTCTAGCTGGACGAGTTCTTTAAAAGAAAGGCATATCCAAAATATGGGAATATGTTTCCATGATTGCAGATGTATAACCTATATCAGATTGCTTGCCATCCTGGGGAGGGGGTAGAAAAGTGAAGGAGGGAGAAAAATTTGGAACGCAAAATCTTATAAAGATGAATATTGAAAGCTATATTTTTTCTTTTTTAAATTAATTTATTTTGATTTATGAACAATCACTTCCATAAGCTATTGAGCTTTAAATTTTTCTCCCTCTCCCTCCCCAAGATGGCACAATCTGATATAGGTTATACATATGCATTCCTATTAAACGTATTTTCATGTTAGTGATGTTGTAAGGAAGAATTAGAACCAATAGGAAGAATCACCAGAAAGAGGAAATAAAACAAAACAGAAAAAAAATAGCAAATAGTGTGCTTTGATCTGCATTCAAACTCAACAGTTCTTTCTTTGGAGGTAGATAGGGTTTTTCATCATGAGACCTTTGGAGAAGTCTTAGATCCTTGCATTGCCGAGAATGGCTAAGTCTATCAATGTTCTTCCTTGCACAACAGAAAAAGAATATTGTTTACAAAAAAAACCCCAAATCTTAAAAAAAAGACAGACAAATGTGTTTAAGCTGGTCTTCTTTACTTCTGGTAAAAGAAAAACTTTTGTAGAATAATTATTTTCAACATAAAAGAGTTAATGTTTGTGCATTGATTAAATAGAAAGAACTTAATGAGCAGGTTTGGATCAATATCTTAGGGATGTCATTCATACTTTAGGTAAGGGGCTGGATCAATCAGTTAATCAATCAGAATTTATTAGGCATCTACCATGTACCAGGCACTGTGATAGGTGCAAGAGATACAAAGACAAAGACGAAAAAGTCCCTGCCTTTAAACAGCTTCCATTCTATCAGAGAAAATAACATGTAAGTATATACAAAATACATGAAAGGCAATTGGGAGATTTAGGGAAGGCACAAATAGCTAGGGAGCTAGGCATGGATCAAGAAAGAGCTCATGCAGGAGGTAGCCCTTCATTTGAGCTTTGAAAGAAGTTGGGGATTTTAAGAGGAGGGGACAAGGAAGAAGTGCATTCCATGATTTGGGGCCTAAGGAACAACAATAAAGTCCATTTGCCTGGACCTAGAATGTTATGAAGGGGAAGAAGGTGTAACAAACCAGGAAAGGTAGGCTGGAGCTGTGTTGGTGATCTCAAACTCAAAATGCCTGTTTGCTAAAGCAAATGTTTATAACAAAGCAAAAAGTTTATAACATTCATCTCTTTGCATTAATGATATCTAAGTTGTTGTTATTCTTCAGGGAAACATTAATCTATATTAATCTATATTCCCCTTCAGAAAAGAAGAAAGGGCTGCATGTTATACTCTGGGTGTCAGGAAATATCTCTAAGTAGCTCATGAATGAGATGCCTCTTCCTGAGATCTCTAAGTCTCGTTTCCAACCTCAAGAGTTCTTGACTTTATTGCCTTCTTACAAGGTTTATTTTTGTTGATTTGCTGTCATGTAAACAGGAGCTGTCACTGGGACATATAAGCATGTACATTCTTGGTGTTCATATAAATATGAGTAAAGAAAATGTTACAGAAATTCTAAAGGAAAAACATCAGTGGATAGAATTTGAATTCCTTTTTTTTTTTCCCATGTGAAGGAGGAAAGGGATATGATAATTTTTAAGTTCTTACTATATTCCAGACACTGTGCTAAGGACTTTACAAATATTATCTCATTAGGAGGCCTTCATAGCTTCAAACTAATAGAAAAGAAACCTTATTAAATCAAGTCAAACAGTTATGAATGAAGCTATAGTTAGTTAAGTTTACCTTTAAGTAACCATCATTCCAAATTTTTCCTGAAATATCAAGAAAGATTTAGAGTAAATCCAATCCTCATTAAAGACTGCTGAAATCTGTGCTGCTGATGTTAGAAAGCATAAAATAACAGAAAGGACCAAGAAACCCGTAAAAAATAGGGGAAAGTTAGAGAAGAAGATATAGAAAGCCAGCCTAAGAACATTTTTACAGAATATGAAATAACAGGAAAGTAGAAGATGAGGATCTTTGTCCTGATGACAAGCAAAAAGTTCATGTCCCTCATTCATCTGTCCACTGCTTCAAACCTCTAGAATATGTACTTTTCTCTAATTTTATGGGAGCAAGTGCAGCTCAGTCACACAGTTTACAGTCAGTCTTACATATTGCAAGGTGAGGATAATCAATTTCAATATGTAAATGAGAAACTTTGTGAGCTCCAGAGCTGTAGCTGAAAAATCTACTTGTTCAAATGTCAAATTACTTATGGATACGGAAGCCTTAGTCTGAAATCACTTCAGTAAAATTCTAAGGGTGGTTCTCTTAAGGCCTCACAAAAGTCATTTGTTTATTCTTTTCATGAACCCTGAAACCATTTCTAAATATTGTCATATAGATTTAAATAAATTGTGGAAATGTTGAAATTAATTATATTTTCAAAAAAAGGGGGAAGAAAAAAAGCATTTTGCCATAATCATTGTTTGTGGATATGGCCCAGGGCTCTATTTTGGGTCTTCTCTCTCTATAGTCTGACTTCTTGGAATCCCAAGTTCCCTTCAAACGTTACCTCAAACACCACTTTCTTTAAGAGTCCTTTCCTGATTTCCTTATTTGTTAGTTTCCCTTCCTCCAATTATTTTGCATTTATTTTGCATAGATTTTCCAGGTAGGATCTCAAAATGGTTTAGTCACTCGGTCAACAAGCATTTATTAAGGATCTTCTCTGTGCCAGACACTATGCTAAGCATTGGGGATACAAAGAAGGACAGAAGACAGTCCTTGCTTTCAAATTGCTCACAGTATAATTGGGGGAGACAACATGTAAATAAAAATGTACAGACAAGCTACAAATGGCTTCTTGCCAGGCCATCAGCTAATTACAGGTATGTAGACATTATCTTATTTTGTATTAATTACTCTGTGTGTATATATGTGTATTAATAAATACAATAAAAATAAAATATATATATATATATATTTCTATTTTGTCAACAGAATGTAAATTTCTTGAGGATAGGAGCTATCTCATTTTTATTTTTCTATTTTTAGTACTGAGAGAAATTATTATTTCTCTCATATTAGTAACTAATTATTAGTTGAGATTGAGGTTTTCCTTTTCTATGTCCTCATTCAGAAATAAACCCCTGTAGGTTATTCTGTCAGTCTCTGAAGGACATTGCTGATAGATAAAATTGCCTAAATCCTGGAGGTATATGTTTTTCCATCTTGGATGGGACCCCATGCAACTAGAAAACCTTACACTGAGAATCTAAACTAGGTGAATCCTGGCCCATTGTGTTCTACTCAGGCAGGTTTGGGTGGAAGTAGATACGTTTTGTCAAGATTTCCCAAGAGTGGTAGGGATAGAGATGACTAAGAGTGACACAATAAAAATCACATCCTCAGCCCCTCATTAGCCTACCTCTCATTATAATTGTTATTCTCTCATTAATCATTAACAAATCAGAGTTGATTTCTACCTGTTGGGAACAGCCACCCTTTCCAGAGTATAAAAGCATTGATCAGCATCCATGATTCATCTTTGTTTAAGAGAGAACATCATGACCATCCTTTTATTAATTATATGCTAGCCATAATTAATAAAATTGATTATTAATTACCCAGAAATTGTGTCTCTTGAACTTTTTATACATCACAATACCTACTACAGTGCCTGGCTCTAGCTAGGTACTCACTAAAAGCTAATTGACTTGAAGTGAATTAAAATCAGCATTCTACTGATGTTCTTCCTGTCAACAAACTATGGTGTTCCAGCCAGGTACACTTCTGTGCAAACTATGCCTGGATGCACCAAGGTAACAGGATGCTATAGAATTTAGACTCTCCCTAAGTTGCCATGGCTGTTCTTAATCATTGCTAAAACTCTGACAACACATGTCCACAATGATGACTGGTTTTGGGGATCCAGGAGTTCTGTGCTTGGTTCATTCATTGCCCATGTATAGTAGTCTATACCTATGTGGCAGCTTTTTTTTTTAAATGTTTTTCTAAGGTTTGAAGTACGGGATTTTGAGCTTTTCCAAAATTTATTTTCTCAGGAAAAATGACCGTGATCCTCTTAAAAGTGGAGTAGGTTATATTTCATGTTACTTGGCAGACTCCCTATTTCATGTAACAAGCCATTTGTTCCTCAATGAGTTCACCAGTTGGCTCACAACCATTCTCTCCTCTGCAATTCCTGTCCTTGAACTAGGATACTTCAGCATACATCTTGATACTCTTTCAACCACACTAACCTTCCAGTTCACCAACTTCCTCATTTCTCATGACTTATTCCTCCTTTCCACCTTAATCACACACATGTGAGCACAAAGATAGTCAAAATGTGATCTTTCTATCACCCATAAATGTACCACCTTACACATTCATGAACTTTGAAATTCCCTCACCTGATCAGGGTCTATTGGATTTCTATATTTCTCCCTACCTTTCAATACCAAACCCTGCTCTTTGTCCACAAAATGACCTCCAATACCTTAACATCTCAGTTCTCTTCTAACTAATAGCCTCTGCACTAGTCACACTCTTCTCTTTTCCACATCTTGACCTCTTGGTTTTTTAAGGTTTTTTTTTTAAGTTTGTCTGGTTAAAAATCTTTTGGTTTCTTTTTCTTTTCTTTTTTTTGCAAAGCTCATAATATTCAATCGGTAAGCCCCAGACTGATTAATAACAAGGTCATAGTTTATAGTAGATACCAGGGCCAGCTTAATATATAAATAGGGCAGATGAACCCTCATATATGTACTGTCTCTTCCAATTAGGGCGTGAACTCCTTGAGAGCAAAGACTCACACATTTTCTATCTGTATCTCCAGTGCTTAGCATAGTGATTGACACAGTAATTTAATAAATAATGTTTGATTAACTGATTCACCAATTCATTAATCATTGTCTCAATTGATTTGGGGTCATAGACCTAGATTAACAGCAGGAAAACTCTTGATGGGTAGCAGAAAGGAGGCCTTGACATGGTTGGGTGAGAGAGATTTAGCTAGGGTGGGAGAAACATACCCAAGGTGGTATTTTCTGGGTCCCATTGCCATATACTTCAGAGAAGTTGGGGTGGAAAGTCTGTCTCCTAGTAGAAAGCTTTTATTGTTACTCACAAAATTGTTTCAAGATTTTCACTTTTAGGCCTCTTGACATCAAAAGCCCTTCCATTTTCTTTTGTCAGTCTCATATTTTCTTTGCTCAGTTACATGTGAAATGTATTTAAAGCATTTAAAGCAACAGTTCTCAAAGCATGGTCTATAGACCAATAGGAGACCTCAGAATTCTTATATGCTGTCTCTTAGGTCAGCATTATTTTTGTAATAATACTAAGACAGTTTTTATCTATTAAAATACCTTTATTTTCCTCATATAATTCATTCAAAACAACACATCATAACAGATTGAACACAGAAACAGATATGAGAATTCAGCTATCTCTAATGCCAGGCATTAGAGAATTGCAAAAATTTGTACAATGCCATTTTTCTAACTAATTTTTTGTTTTGAAAAATATCATTATTTTTCATAAAATGTGTTACTTACATCAACATATAATATATTGTTATTTTTAAAAGAATAAATAAATAAAAATTTAAAACTTATCAGTTTAAATTTCTAAAATGGAAATATCTAGATATAACCAATTTAAGAAAAGCACTTTGTGATCCTTGACAATTTTTAAGATTATAAAAGGATCCTTGGGATAACAAGCTTGAGAATTAGTGATTTAAAGGATTGCTTCCTGATGTGTCAGGAAGTTCAGTGATAATTCTGTCTAATTCTTTAGGATTGTCAAAGAATGATAGGAAGTGAATTCAGACATAACAGCAGTATTTGGTTGTTGCTTGAAAATTCCCACAATTAGCTCCATGAAATTAGAATCATATACCTTCCTATTCTCTCTTAAAAAGAAGAAAAGCATCTCTCCTCTACAAAGTTGATAAATGCCACTTAAGTATGTCCTGATAATTTAACTGTAATGCCCTCTTAATAACTCTCTAGCAGCCTTGCTGCTTCTACTGTTTGCCTCTGACATAAATTCTTCCTGAAGCCGCTTGCTCTTTTGTTGTTACCCAAAATACTTCAAAATGACATTTAAAAACAGAATCATAGATTTTGAATTGGAAAAATACATTGAAATCATTTAGTACAAGCCCCCATTTCATAGTTGAGGAATCAGAGACTCAGAAGGGAAGTAAGCTTCAGAAGGTTGTAGAGATTGTAAGAAGCAGAGCTTGGATTTGAACCCAGACCTGTTAACTCAAAATCCAGCATGCTATCTCCACTAGAAAACACAGGAAATTTTAAAAATAGATTTTAAAAGACTTCCTAGGATGCATTTTCTTTGCCACCATGTAGGAGAAGCAATATGGTTTAATGGAAAGAAATCTAGACTAGGGCGGAAGACACCTGAGTTAGACTTAGGCTCATTTCTTCTAAGAACAGTGCAACCTTAGGCAAATCACTTCATTTCTCTATGTTGCAGTATTTTTCTCTCTAAAGGGAAGCTGAGTGGCACAGTGCTGGCCCTGGAGTCAGGAAGATCTGAGCTCATATATGACCTCAGACACTTATTAGCTATGTGACTCTGGGCATGTCACTTAGCCCTATTTGCCTTAGTTTCTTCCTCTGTAAAATGAGGTGGAGAAGGAAGTGACAAACCACTCCAGTATTTTTGCCAAAAAAACCATGAAAACAGTCATGAAGAATTGGACATGGTTGAAAACAACTCCCCCCCTCCCCATGAAACTCTATAAAGTGAGAGCCAGAGTAGATGATCTCAAATATCTGTTTTAGCTCCAGAACTCTATAAATCTATACCAAATGCATGCTTTTCAGCTAAGGGCACATTACTCTCTGTGGCTATAAATAATGTCCTCTCTCAACCTTTATTAGTGGGCCAAAAATTCACAGACAAAAGTTGACTAACTTTTGGTGGGACAGCTTATCAACTATATTTTTATTGAAAACACTAACTAGTCACTCATAGAGAAGAAAAAAGTAATCATAACTCCATCCAGATAAAAACCTGCATTCCATTTAAAAGCTCCTATAATGTATATACAGTGTTTCTCAAATGGCCTAAATACAGCACATATTAACAGGATGCACAGTAACCACTTCCAGGGTTGGAGTTTCAGATTCATTTCTCATCCCACTGCATTCAAGCATTATAGCTGATAAGGGGTTATAATACTTCAAGGGGTCTCACAAAGTGCATGACAAAGCTTTGCTCTATTTTCTGCCTTTCTAAGGTTTATGGCAAGCCATTAAGATCACTGGTGCATATTCTTTCTCCTCCCACTTTTTTCCCTTGTTTATATAGTAGAAATCAAGCTGATGAAAGCATAACAAGAAGGCTGTTGCAACTATCTTCTCTAATGGAAAGATAAGGTAGAAAATTAAGACTATTAGTTTAGTGTCTAAAATATCTCTCCCAGTGAAGCTCTCTCCTAGATGAAAGCAATCTGCACTGAAAACGATTTTTTTTTAAATGGCTTCAATCTAGAACCGGTCACAAAGTACACAAAACAAAGCATCTCTGAATGTAATTCAGTGATCTGTCAAGCTTCATAAGATTTCTTGGCAAAATTTACAAGGTAAACTGTTCTATGATGAATCTGCAGTTCATTCCTATCACACTAATCTTCACTTAGCTAAGTAACAATAATGAATAAGGGAATAGGGGATTGTTTGGATCACATGTATGCTTCTTGGAAAATATATAAGAATCAGTCAGGTTAGATAGATTTTGAAAGGACCTATAAATCTTTCAGGACATATGCTGAAGCCCATGAACACCATCCTTTTTAGACAGTCTTTATAATTGGTGGTGTGCCTCCCCAACTTTGATGGGCATTACTTGTAGTTTTAAAAATTAGAGTGAACATGGATTTATGTTATGTTTATAAAAAAAAGCAATTTCTTTATTTTGTCTCCAGGCTTCACAATATATAGTCAACAACTTTTACAGGACAGATGAAGTTCCTTAATTTTTGCTATTTTTGTAATGAAGTCAGGGAAGAAAGCAAGAGAATGAAACTTTGGTCAAACAGGAGTCAACCTCAATCTCTTTGAAGGATCCCAATATAGCTGGTCAGAGATTAAAAAAGCTGGATTTACTATTAGGAAAATAGTTTTAGGCTGAGCTGAGCTTAGAGCAGACACAAACGCTGCAATTATATTGCCCCAAGCATTAATAGTTCATCCTTTGCCCTTGGAGAGGCTGGGTTTTTGGCTTACATGATGAGTGATTGGGAACTTGTACATAATACGTGATGCCATTCTCTTTTAAAAAGTGTCCCTTATGAGCCAAGATGGCAGAGTAAGCAGTAAATTGCCATTAACTCTCTCATTTTCATTTCCAAACAACCATAAAATAGTGCCTCAAAACAAATCCTAAAGCAGCAGAACCAGCAAAAAGATGGGATGAAACAATCTTTGAGCCCTGGAAACCTAAAATATTGTCACGTAAGGTCTGTCTCTCTTGGGAAAAAGGGAAGTGCGGTCCAGGACAGGAAGCATCCCAGCAAGCCAGCAGTAATCCCTACCTCAGCAAACCAGTGGGAGATCCTGAGCCCCAGAATGGTGAAGTAGGCAAATGCCAAGACCAGGACCCCCCCCCCCCAAATGTCTCAGCATAGCCAGGGGAATGGGCAGACTCCAGCTCTGAGAACCACTATATTCTTCAGCAAAGACCCAAGGCAAACAGGCAAACTCTGGTGGCCAGATCTCCAAGTGCTTCAGTGTAGCCCTGGGCAAACAGATAAATACCAACCCTACAGGTGCCTAAGCAAACAGGCAGCTGCTAGCTGGGCCCCTGGGGTAGACCTGGGCAAATAGACAGATGCCAATGGCCAGACTGCTAGGTGCTTCAGGGTAGTCCCAGGGTAACAGGTAGACAAAGCCTCAGCACATGCCAGATACCAGCGCTAGGACCCTTGCCCAGCACTAGGTAAGCTTTCAGACCTTTAAGGCCTCCAGCAGCACCAGCCTTCCCACCCCCACCCCCTCAGTGTGGCACCAGTCTCAGGAGAATGTCAGTGCAGCTCTAGGTAAACAGACAGTCCTGTAGCCCCTGGCACAAGAAGCCTGAGGCAGTGCCCCATCCACCCCAGAAGTAGGCTCAAATTTAAAGGAAAAGAAAAAGGCCAAAAAAGATGAGCAAAAAATAGTGAAAAAAGAATGTGGCCATGGAAAGTTATTGTGGTGATAGGGAAGATCAAGACACAAACTCACAAGAGGACAACAATGTCAAAACACTAATGAGCGAAACTACAAAGAAAAATAGGAGGTGGTCTCAAGCCCAGAAAGAACTCATAGAAGAGCTTTAAAAGGAGCTTAAACATCATATTCAAGAGGTAGAAGAAAAACTGGGAAGAGAAATGAGAGCAATGCTAGAGAATTATGAAAAGACTCAACAGCTTGGGAAAAGAAAACAACTGCTTAAACAGTAGAACTGGCCAAATGGAAAAGGAGATAAAAAAAACTGCTGAAGAAAACAACTCCTTAAAAAGTACAATTGGCCAGATAGAAAAGAAAGTACAAAAGCTAACTGAGAAAAACAACTCCTTAAAAATTAGAATTGGGCAAGTGGAAGCTAATGACTCTATGAGATATCAAGAATCAATCAAATTCAAAAGAATGAAAAAATAGAAGAAAATATAAAATACCTCATGGGAAAAAAAAAAAACTGATCTGGAAACTAGATCCAGAAGAAACAATGTCAGAATCATTGGACTACCTGAAAGCCATAATCGAAAGGAGGATTTGGGCAGCATCTTTCAAGAAATTATCAAGGAAAACTGCCCTGATATCCTGGAACCAGAGGCACTGAAAAGGATCACCTGAGGAAAGAAATCCCAAAATAAAAACTCCAAGGAACATTAGAGTCAAATTTCAGAACTATCAGGTGAAGAAAAAAATATTGAAAGTGGGCAGAAGAAACAATTCAAATATCGGAGAGCAACAATCAGGATTATACAGGACTTAGCAGTTGTAATATTAAAAGATCTAAGGTCACGGAACATGATATTCTGGAAGACAAAGGAGGTAGGACTACAATCAACAATCACTTCCCTGACAAAATTAAGCATAATACATCAAAGGAAAAAAAATGATCATTCAATGAAATAGAAGGATTTCAAGCTTTTATAAGGAGAAAACCAGAATTAAGCCAAAAATTTTTATCTCCAATAGCAAGATTCAAGAGAAGCAAAAACAGGTAAAAAGGGAAAAGAAGACATAAGGGAGCCAATAGAGCTAAACTGTTTACATCCCTACACAGGAAGATGATACTTGTAATTCTTAAAAACTGTGTCATTAATAGTATAGCTAGAAGGAATATACATAGACAGAGAGAACATATAAGGTGAATTTGAGGGAATGCCATAAAAAATTAAGGCATGAGAAAGGGGAGTACAATGGATGCAGAAGGGAGGGAAGGGTAGAATGGGGTAAATTATCTCACATGAAGAGGTGAGAAAGACCTATTATAGTGGAGAGGAAGATGGGAGGATGCGCGATGGACATTGCTTGAACTTTACTCTCAACAGTATTGGCTCAAAGAGGGAATAATGTACACAATCAGTTGAATATGTAAATCTATCTTACCCAACAAGGAAGTAGAAGGGGCAGAGATTAAGTAAGGGTATGAGGTGAAAGAAGGGAAGACAGATTGGGGGAAGTGGTAGACAGGAAGCAAAACGCTGGTAAGGAGAGAAAGGGTAAAAGAAGAGAGAGGACAAGCAGGAGGAAAAATAAGATGGAGGGAAATAAAAAGGTAGCAATCATAACTGTGAATGTGAATGGGATGAAGTCTCTCATAAAACAGAAGTAGATAGCAGAGTGGATAAAAAACCAGAATTCTACAATATGCTGTTTACACGAAAAACACCTGAAGCAGAGAGAGACACACAGAGTAAAGGTAAGGGGCTGGAGCAGAATCTATTATGTTTCAGCTGAAGTAAACAAAACAAAACAAAACAAGGAGCAATCCTGATCTCAGACAAAGCAAAATCAAAAATAGAACTTATCAGAAGAGATAAGGAAAGAAACAGCATCTTGCTAAAAGGTACCATAGACAAGAAGCAATATCAATACTAAACATATGTGCACCAAATGGTATATCACCCAAATTGATTTTTTTTTCAGCCAAAGACAAGGTTTATTAGAACATTCATCATATTGGGCAGACTCTTAAGGAGTCTGAATGTTAGTGAGCCATTGGCTACATTATAAGAATCTGAGCAGTGGCTAGATTTTCAGAATCTGAGCACCTTAATTGTGACAAGATGGACCTTATATATAGAAAGACTGTGGGAGGTTTCTAGGAGTGGCCAAATAGTTTGGGGTGACTGGAGGAGGGGTCTAAGGAGGATCTGGATGGGAGTGGCCAGTAATCTAGGGGGAACAGGACTCCTGGGACCTGGACAATGGAACCTAGCTAGAATTAAGAGTGGGAAATGGCCTGGGGCCATAGGGCGGGCTAGGCTAGATTAAGGGTAACAAAATTGGGAGATTGGGTGTAGCCACAATGAATGGCCAGTTGATGGGACTATAGTCTTAGGCAAACACCAGAGATTTGGCCATGTGAGAAAGCCCAGGATTTTTCCTTTCTGGGTCCAGATCCCATCCTCATCATTCCCCCGTCAAACAAATGGGGCCCAAATTCTTTTGGGGTAAAAGGTGAAAGTCTCAACTTCTGAAACTGCTTCCTACTGGCAAGGGGCATAGAGCTGTCTCTGCCTCAAGGGGGTCCCAAAGAGGAGGTTGACCAGAACCGAGCATAGGCTGTATCTAGGGAGTGATGGGAGGACATGGGCTGGTACCCACTGTTTGCTGCCAACTATAGGTGAATGGCCTGGAGTTTGGAAGACACAGATCTGACAGAAAAAACCTCAGGGCCCAGATATGACAGCATAAAATATCCTTAGCTCTGTTTGGATTCAGATAATTCAGTTTTCCAACCACGCAGTATCAAATCCACCTCATAACCAGACTCAGGAATAACCAGTTGGGTAACATTCTTTTTCAAAGGAACATAATGGGAAAACTGAGCCAGGAGGCTCCCATTCTTAGACTGAGGCTAAAATTGTCCTCTCAGCTTTTCCTCAGTTGACTTCCCACTAACATCACAATCTCTCTGAGTAGCTTGTGGCATTTCTCAGATGGTGGATTATTGATTTATTGATGGATTATTATGAACTATTAGACAACTCAAAATAAAATAATGAGCTTTTTTATTTTTACCTCAAACATCACTTTTCACTAATCACATTTTAGGAAAAACTTTTCCAGGATTTATATCTCAAACTTAAATTTGTCCCGGTGTAAAAAGCCAATTATTAGAGATTTCTATACACTTGCAAACTCTCAGCAAGCCATAAACCAAACAAGCTTTTTGGCAAGTTTACACACATTAAAACAATAACCAACAATAGCCAAATTATTTTAGTGGTAACCAAATTATGAAAAGTTGCTTTACATAACTGATGCAAAAAGTTCACCAATTTGAAATGAATCAAACCCATTACCAATCAGGTGACTTCAGTTTTGTTAAATGCCTTTCCAAATTACTTTACACAGAGAATCAACACGTCATCATTAACAGTTAAAAATACAAATTTAAAAGAGCATGCTTACCCAAGTTCAGAGGCTAGCTTCATTACCTTGAGCAGGATGTGCTGAACCTGGGTGATGCTTCCAGGCAAAGATTGCCCTAGGGCCCAGGCCATCGCCAGGGGGGCCTGTGCTCTAGCTGCTGTCCCTCCCCATTCCTTCCTTTCCCAGGTGGGTGAGTGCAAAATCAAAGGTGAGGGGTAAAGGGTGAAACTCTCCTCTCCTATGAGAGGGGTTGACAGGTACCAGCAGTTGGGCATCAGTTGGGGAATGGGTGAACAAATTGTGCTCTATGATTGTGATGGAATACTATTGTGCTATAAAAAATGACGCTCTCAGAAAAACCTGGAAAGACTTACATGAGCTGATGCAAGGTGAAATGTGCTGTGTACAAGTAACAGCAAGGTGATCAGCTGTGAATGACTTAGCTATTCTCAGAAATACAATGATTAGAGACAACACTGAAGGCTTTATGATGAAAAATGCTATCCAGCCCCAGACAAAGAACTGATGTAGTCTGAATACAGAGTGAAGCATACTTTTTTACTTTAAAAAATGAATGCTAAAAATTGTCTTGACATGCAATTGGGGGAAAAACAGTATTAAAAATGTCCCTTATAATTGCAGAGACCCAGGTGTCCTTCTATTTGACTGATTGTTTAATATAGATAGCATAATGTCATTTGCAATATACTACTTCATGTTCATTGGAAAAAATTAACAAGCTTAAAGCAAGATTCTAATATAAATTCCACTGATAGATGGTCACTTCCCACCCTATTATATCAGTATTATCCAAGGTACCAAATATTCAGGTAGTGTCATTTATAACATGACAGCAGAATTAAGAAATCTCTCTGTTTAAAGAAAATAACAAATAAATCATTTGTGGATAAGAGGACCATATGTGAAGTTGTTTGAAGTCCTTGGCCAAGGCCTAGGTCTTATGAACTAATATCAGTTTCTTTGAAAAGATTCTGTCATTTCCAAAGGTCCTTAGCTCAAAACGACTCAATTACGTTGATTAGGAGATAGCCTGGTACAGTGGAAAAGCAGAAGGCTGGGAGTCAGTGGAGCTGATTTCTAGTCTTAGCTCTGCCTCCAATTAGCTGTGTGACTGAGCAAGCCCTTTACCCTCTCTGGGCTCTAGTTGTCATCAGCAAAATGAAGGACATTGATTAGGTAATCTGAAGGCTGTTTCTATTTCTAAGAATTTATATTTCTTCGTGAAAGCTTTTTCCCTTCAAATTTGTGAGGACGAAGGTGCTTTCTGCAACCTTGCTCCATTCATACAAATGAGCAAATATGTGATTTAGGCTAAATTAGGAGTTTATCATTACACCATTTAGGATGGCAAACTTTTAAAGATTAGTTCATGCAACAGGTAAATAAAGCTAAACAAGCATTGTTAAAGTATTAGAGTGCCACTAAAATTAATATACCTAATTGTTACTAAGGTGATTATGGTACCATGCTGCTTGTCCCATTGTAAAACTGACTTTTGTGGAGTCATGGTGAGAGTTACACTGGGTATAGAAAAATTAAGCTTTGACTTGAATTTTCACAGATTAAATTAAAAAAAACCATGAGGACATTAATGTTAGGATGTTAAAATAGCACCTAACTGCAAAAAAGTTCATAACATTTTATATTAGTATCAAAGATAAAAACCCAACAAATCTGTGATTAGAATGAAGGCTGTAAGTGAGAAAATTTTCCAGGCTGGTGAAGATGCTGAACTCAGTCCCTAGGTTGTGTTAGGATGGATCTGAGGCATTTTAAATGTCATATTGGCACCATCTATAGATGCTAAAGGTGAAGTGCACCTCTAACAATTTTGTATTTCCCTTGATCCCACTCTCAGTCCTCACTTTGAGCAGCAAAATGACCTTTTTCCTCTACATTAGCTTATGACACTATGGCAAGTACTAGGCAGACAGAATCCCTGTCTTCTGGGAACTTACATTCTAGATATAGTTTTAGCCTGTTTGTATTGAAATTTATGCAACACCTGTAAAATATTTAGGGTTTTCTTTTAAATTACATCTAATAAAATCTCTTTTGGGTACATCCTAAATGTGATATTAAAATCATGGATTTAAGAGCTAAAAAGGATGTTAGAGGTCATATAGCACAACTCCTCTATTTTAAAAATGTGGGAAATGAGGCTAAGGGAGTTTAAATGACTTGGTAGAACCAGAATTAAACCTAGGGTCTCTGATGCCATCTTTCTAATATTCCATGCTGTGGTAAAACCACAATGCCATGGTTCCCCTCAGACTTCTTATAATACTTTGCTTGGAAACTCTCTAATGCACCATGTAATACTTTAAAAAATTAAGTATGTGACACAAATATAGTTTATATATGTATATATATTATATGTGTATGAGAAAATATATGCCTACATATCTGTCTCTATCTCAATATCTATATCCATGTACACACACAAACACACATATATACATGTACATACCTATTATTTCATTGGTGTAGGAAGGGATTTGAGGTGTGAAAATTGCCTTCACTTCATTTGTAAGTTTTAATGCTTGATGATTGCCCATAGTGACACAGCTAGTATGTGTCAGAAGCAGGATTGGAATCCAGGACTTGTTGATGCCAAAGCCAGGTCTCTACCTACTTTGTAACACTGTCTCTGCTGGGGTGTGTGTGTGTGAGTGTGTGTGTGTGTGTGTGTTTGTGTGTGTTTGTGTGAGATATTTTTATATTTCTGTCACCTTCCTACTAGACTACAAACTCTGCCAGAAAGACACACGATAGCTTACCTAAAATTGTATCTCTCCAGATAATATGGAGCTTGGCAACCAGTCAGAACTTAACTGTTTTTTTAACCATCTTGAAGTTTTTAGTGAGAAAATGATTTTCTCATTTTATAGAACTGGAAGGGACTTTAGGAGCATGCTGAGGATCTTACCCAAAGCACATATTGTTCCTGCAAAATCCCTGACAAATGATCGTCCAGCTTCAGTTTGAAACCTTCCTATGTCAGAGGACAAACTGTCTTCTGAGGCAACTGAGTCTATTTTGCGATAACTGTAAGTGTTAGGAAGCTCTTTATATTGTAGAGAAATTTGCCTTCCAACAACTTCTACCCATTGGTCCTAAATCTCAAGTCAAGTAGAATAAATCTTACCACTCTTATTAAATGAGAGTTCTTCAAATATTTGAGGATGGTTATTATGTCTACTCTACATCTTCTTTTATCTAGTTTACATATATTCACTTACTTCCAATTCCAATCATAGATGGCATTTGAATAGTGTGTTAAGGTTAGCAAAGCACTTTAAATAAATTCCTAGGATCACAGGATCATAGATTGAGAGCTAGAAGGTTATTAGATTCCATGAAGTACAACTTCCTTATTTTACAGATGAAGAAACTGAGGCACAGAGAGGGTAAGTGACTTTCCCAATGTTACACAGCTATTAGGTGTCTGGGAGTTCGAACCCAAGTCTTCCTGACTCCAAGTCCAGTGCCCTGATTCTATTAATTCATTTAGATCTTCACTACAACCCTGTGAGGTGAGTACTATAGATATTTTAATTTGTTTGGACATGCTAGTTCATTGGTGTAGGCAAACATTGGTGAGGGAACTCTCTCTGCCAGTGCGTATTACCAGCTATTCTACGACTTGGTCTAGAGAATTGTTTGGGGGCAATAAGAAGTTAAGTGACTTGCCCACCAAAGGGACAAAGCCAGTCTGCATCAGAGGTGGGATTTAAAACCAGTCTTTCTGACCCTAAGGCCAATTCTCTACTCTATTTGGTGGTTGAGTGGTTGATTGATGTAAATTTCTGTACAGGTATTCCCATTTTACAGATGAGGAAATTCATGTTCAGATAAATTAAGTGAATTGTCCATGTCAGATATTAATTTGCATCAATCTAACATCAATTTCCCAATGGGAATTGGTACAATAGTAATACATAACTGTCTTCTACTTAAGGACCATCATTATTGGCAATAAGTTATATTTCTTCTAGGAAGAAACACATATTTAAATCCAGTTAGGACAATATAAAACTAATGGGAAGATACTGTATGGGTAATGTGTTCTTATTAAGTTATGTGTATGATTTCTAGTTAACTAGTTAGTTTTTCATAGATTCTATAATATGAATGCATGAAACATTTATTAAGCACTTACTATGTACAAAGCAGTGTACCTCTATTATTAAGTTGATAATTATCCTAGTTATTTTCATCAAGTCACTATCAATAGGAATCCTCCAGCAGGATTTAGTATAACATTAATGCATAAATGTAATTAACTTAAGCATCTTATTTCCTTTTGGAAATATATTCCATCAGCTAGAATATATATAAACATATATTTATATTTAAATATGTCTTTATAGCCATTCATAGGCATAAAAAACCAGTTGGAACATCCTATATATACTATTGACTATCTGTTCTTCCTAGTTACCTAGTTAGCTTCCCCAACATAATTTGGGGTTTCTCCATTAGAACATCTTTTGAATATTCTAACTAGTAATTGTCAGAAGTTGGACTTGAACTGCTCGTTTATTTGAGATTGAAGGCCTTTCTCATTCTGGACACTTTATACTTATTTTTACAGTAGAAGATAGATATAATCCAGGGCCACAACCAGACAAGTCCTCTTCTAATGTTTCATCATGTTACTCTGCTCATAGGGCAAAAAATTGTCTTATTCTTTCAAACTGGAAAGGGTATGAGGATTAATTGGTCTTCGGCTCTATGTCTGTTATCTGGACAATGGCATAGCTAATTTCAAAGCTGTTCATCACTGGGTTGGCTATGGGGTAATGAATTTTTCAACCCTAACAATTCTTGAAGAATATCTAACAAGTTATAGAGAGATCATGGATCTTTTGGTGACCATACCATATTGTTGACTATTTCAGTCTACCAAAAAACTCTGTTTTATTTTTTAAACTCCACTCTATACTTTTGTAATTGATTTTTCAAACTTAAACACAACTTTTCATATATAGGAATATGCAGATTAATAATAATATTTTATAAAGCATTTTAAGATTTGAAAAGTACTTTTCAAATATTATCATTATTTTTAACTTGCAAGAATCCTGAGGGGAAAGTGACATTATTATCCTTATTTTATGGATGAGGAAACTGAGGCAAAGAAAGGTTTAGTGAATTGTCCAGGGTCATACAGCTAACAAGTGTCCAAGCCTCATTTGAACTCAGGTCTTCTTGATTCCAGGCCCAGTACTCTATCCACTGAGCCAGCTAGCTGCTAATTATTATGTTAAAATTTATATTACTGCTTGAGTCCATTGTTTTTATCATTTAATTTTCATACTAGAAGACTAAACCATAACTAAGGAAATACCTACTGAGGAACAATGAAGTAGAGAATTGAGGTAATCATTAACTTTGTTGAGATAAAAACCTGCCATTGCTATGAAAATGATTTTTAGTGGATATTCTATTCCTTGAGATTTTGCAGATGAAATAAGGGTGCCTAATTGTACCTATTGCCTAACAATATTTATATAATCTAATGGAAAATTTCTCAGATCCCAATTTTATAGGACCAGGTTAGGTAAAATGAAAGTCTCTTAGGCCAAGGGTTTAGGAGAACACTGGTGCCATCCAAGGTTGATGTTCTATGTAGATTGCAAGCTTTTCACAGACATGGTGTGACATGCCTGAACACCACATTGAGGAAAAATAATATTTAAAGAGTAATATTAGATTGTAAGCCCCTTGAGAGAAAGAACTGTCTTTTGATTCCTTTTGTATCCCCAGCACTTAGTACATTGCCTGGCACATAGTATGCACTTAATATTGATTGATTTATTGATATTATAAATTTAAAATAAATATGAATTTGAGTTAATGAACTAGACTCTGGTGCTGGCCTGGTGAATTTAATAAATGTATTGATTACTATTTGTTGTAGACATTTTGGTGAAAATTATACTGAAATTAAGCTAAAAGGGGGAAAAAAACCCCCCGATGACCTGCCATCGAAAACAAAAATCTGATCTTACTTTTGCTGATTTCATGCCTGCCCTTTCTGTGATCTTTTTAATTCCCATCACTAGTCAGGTAGGAGAGGACACTGAACATCAGGCCAGCTGAGCAATTCTTCTCTATGGAGAATTGTTGGTTTCTATGGAAACAGATTTGCAAGATGTTCCAGGAACTGCTCAACAGTTTGTTGTCTGAACTAGAATAATAGGTTCCCTTAAAGTCTTCTTTCCTGTTAAGGACCTACTCCTTTATTTATGAGCTGTTTGTTGGACTTTCACTTCTCCAGGAAGGTCTTAGAATTTTTAAAGGGAGATTCAAATTAGCGTAGATAAAATGTAAAAGGGAATCACACTGATTTTGGAGTAATTATACATGAACACATAAAAGTGTCTCTGTGTGTGTGTGTGTGTGTGTGTGTGTGTGTGTGTAGCAGAAGTTAGGAAGTAAAAATCAAAGTGGCAAGAGAATGCTTCTGTAGCAACATGGGAGAGATCATATGGGGCAGATCATGCAGATGGCCATATTTACCTTTTTTACTCGGATTAGAAAAGCAAAGTAGAAAGTTAGAGAACAGAATTTATTCAATACCATAGGAAAAAGCTGCAACCATCTTTTTTATCTTGCTTAAAACACATATCAGTTAAAAATTAAAGTGTCAGAATAAATAACACCTTACATTTATATAGACACACAAAATACTTTACAAATATTATCTCATTTTATCCATAACAATCCTAGGAGTTACGTGGTATTGTCCTTTTTTTAAAAAAAATATTTAAGAGATGAGGAAACTGAAGTAAACAAAGGTTAAGTGACTTGGTTATGGTCTATCTGAGGCTGGATTTGAACTCAAAACTTTCTGACTTTAGGTCCAATATTCTACCCACTGTGCCACCTAAGTGCCTTTAAATCAAGAAGCAGTTAAAAGGTCAAAGATCATTATGAAGCCTTAAAATAAACCTTACAATTACAGTAAATATAAATATGTTCTCAAATAAACAGATTAAAAAAACTGGGCAAAAAGAGTGCCGCTAGTCAGAGCCATAATTGTGATGGTATGATCAGGACAGTATTCTAGGGTTCCAAAATTCAAGGGCCCCTGCCAATACTTGTATTTCTTTGGCAGGCAGAAATAACTGAAGTTAGCATTTAGTTAGCAAGAATTTGGATGGGGATAGACATACACATTAGCATAAAGAACTCTCTGATAAGGAAACTTAATTTACCAAACTCACTAGGCAACTTCTTAGGAAATATATAATCTTAGAGAGTTGCCTAGGCCCTTGAGACCTTCTCTGACTTGCCCAGGTTCACACAGTCAGTTATGTGTCAGAGGCAAGACTTGAACCCAGGCCAGCTGGTCAACCCCTAGTAAGTGTTCTCACTATTTCACACTTCTCTTTAACAAGTATAATTAATTAAAATAGGAAGCTACCAGAGGGAAGGTACTTTACCAGGTAATCAAACCCCAGGGAAGCTTTCTCCCCAGTCTTTTCTTCCTTTGATCCTTTACTGGTAGCTGTTTCTTCAGAAGTATGCTCATGGACTCCTGGAATATTTGTCTCCCTCTTTTGGGGGTAGTTTCCTCATAGGACTTTGTTTCCTCAAGTCTGAGGTCTCTTGAGAAGTCTACTTGTTCTAGCCTTTTGTGATGCTCATCCTAGTCACATTTTGTGGTTCTTCTCCAGGTTACCATACTTATTGGATGGCTCTGCCACTTGATTCTTAATGGCTATCACATTGCATCAACTATAAGTGCTATTTGTTCAAATAACAGTAATGAGAATATGAAGTAATGCATATACTATAGATAACAAAAGAATATAGCAACTGAAAAATGAAAATATATTGTCTCTCCCTTGTATATATTGTGTAAAGTTTGGGTCCTTCAGAAAAATAGTAGTATTTCCATAAAATATCATCTGGAGAATTTTGGTGTAAAAAGATGTTCTTTTTTGTTGGGGCCACTTGGAATCATTAAAAAATGTTGTGCAATTTCCCAAATGCTATCCAATTTTATTCAGTTTGGGGTTAAGCTCATTATCTATCTGTCATGGATATATTTACTGATGAACTGACTTAATGGACATTTAACTTTACATAACAGTTTCCATGATAGTCATTTTTCATTAATTTGGTTATTCTGGCAATAATCATATTTAGATGATTATTGCATCATAATTTAGGTAACTTGTACATTTTTGCTTATTTTTAAATTTCTTGTTCACATTCCTCTCATAATAATTGATATTGTATAGTAACAAAAAAGATTATTGAGAGACATCAAGAACAACCAAAACATATGTTTAGCTTTCTCATTTTAAAAAAATCTTTATAAGAACAATCTGTATGTGTATTGAGAGCACCTGATGAAAATATGAGAAGGAAACAGGGAGGTTTTCATATTTTTCTACAGCAGACTATGTCTTTCAAGTCATACAATTTACTGAAATGTGTAGAATATAAGAGCCCACTGTGTTTCTTTGATTGCTGATATGAAAAAAAGTGGCCTCAATAAACCAAAACACAACCTTAAATCTCCCCTGCAACAAGAAAACTTCATGCTACTTCCTAAACAATAATAGTAGTAGTAGTAGTAGTAGTAGTAGTAGTAGTAGTAGTAGTAGTAGTAGAATTTACATACTGATTTAAGGTTTACAAGGCACTTTACAAATATTATCTCACTTTATCCTCATAACAAACCTAGGAGGTAGGTTTTATCATTATTCCTATTTTACACATTTGAAAACTAAAGCATTCAAAGGTTAAGTGATTTGCTCAGACAGACACAGTGTCTGAAGCCAGATTTGAACTCAGGTATTCTTGACCTCAAGTGCTCTGTCCACTGTGTTAGGTATTGTTAGGTTGATCTCTTCAAAGTGATGGGATTTCATTAAGAATTCTCTATAATATTCTAGGGTTTGGTGTAATCAACACACTATTTGACAAGTGCAAGGGCATCAGTAAGACCTTGTCATCTATAAGGGGTCACTGTTCCATTTGGGCCATCTGCAGCACTTCCTCTATGAGAATAACAAAGGTATTTCATAAGTATGCCACCTTGTTTTGTCTTCTTGATATTGAAAATCATAGGTTGTTGAGTAGAGTTGTCCCTGTGGTAGCATTTATTAAAGAATCATGAATGCTCTAAATAGGAGCATGAAGACTTCTTGGGTCAGGAGACACTTTAACGCTCTGTTTTAGTCTATAGTGTCAATTTTTTTTAAAATTCAGCAAACAATAACCATAGTTATATATTCTTTATACATTTCAGTAAAGCATGCAACTTCAAAGATATAGTCTGCTGTAGAAAAATGTGAAAATCTTCCTATTTTGTTATCATATTTTCACCCTACACTCTTAATACAGAGTATTGAGTACGTTCTCAATACACATGCAGGTTGCTCTGATAAGGATTATTTTTAAAATGAGAAAGTTGGCTTATGGTTTGATAGTTGTTGATGCCTCTCAAAAGTCATTTTTGTGACCCATATAATGTCAATTACTGTGAGAAGTATGTGAATGTGAACTTTAAAAAGAAAGGAAAATATATAACTTCTTTAAATTATGGCACAACACTAAAAGGAAAGAAGAGAATAATTTGTTTAGCACTTTCTTATAAAAATGTGTTCCTACTCACGATGGTAGATTAAAATAAAATTTGACTGGGTTTTCAGGAAAAGAGCTCAAGATCAATACAATTCATCACTGGATCAATGCAATTTCCTAACCTGGAGGAAAAAAAAAACATTAGATATTTCAAAATGGAGAATTTTTTTCTCTTTCTTAGTTCTGTTATTTTTAGCCTCGTATTCTGTCCTTGTCTATGGTATCTTCTTTCCATATATTAAATTTTCTGCTGTATTCATTCACACTAGTGTGCTCTTCTATAGAATGGGATAATGACTGAATGACATCTTATATGTTAAGTGCGTGTGAACCTTATATATTTCTATTATTAAAACTATTATTTTAATCTCATCTTTTTAACAACATTCTAATGGAAACTCAAAAAGTTGCTATTCTGCTATTTATTATTTTATATATAATGTTCCATGGATTTTTGTGTTCAAATATAAAATAATTATACATTCACAGAAAGCATCTTCTGTTCAATTCCATTGTCATATAGGATGATGGGGATGATTTACATCTTACTATATTCTCAGTGATTTGTGTTTTTTCACAAGGTCCCTATATATGGAAAGTTTTGTATCCATATATATTGGTTCTTATAAGTAGTATTTGGGATGGTAGCACCTATTAAAATGTTTTTAATGGATTGATATTATATCTTGGAAATTGTAGGTCACAATTTGGTCTGCGATAATACTCCAGTTTCAATATAGTTTTTTGGTTGAGTTCTTAAGGATACTTTGCAGAATAGAAATTTGTCATCTGTTAATCTATCAAAGAAAATAAGCATAATTCTAACCACCACTCGTATCTTATTAGGTATTCAATAGGTGCTAAATTTTTTAAACCAGTAGCAATGTGTTTTGGTCTCTGCCATTTCCTTACTTCATCTGCATTGATCATTAAATCTAGGCTCGCTAAGAATATCCCATAATTTCAGGTGATGAACCTACATGTTATTAAAATGGTATAATATGGTATACATGTTATTAATATGGTATATATAAAAAGTATAAGATACTTTTTAATCCATTATGGTCCATTCTATAATTCTGAAAATGTACATTAAGACTGGGGTTCTCTAGGTGTTAATTGCTTTAAATGTGTTGTTCTCACTGAGCTTTGGTTTCCGGAAACCAGGAAGTACCTTCTCCTTGATTACTCAATCAGCAGTTAAAAGCAAAATCAAAAGGTTAAAGAAGTATAAGCAAAGCAGTGTTTTTAGTGTTATCTCATTATCCATCATTCTTAATCATACAGTAGACAAGCTGTTTATCAAGCCCTTACTACATATAGGCCCTGTGATAAGCTCTAAGGATAAAGAGAAAAAGAAAGAACAGTCCTTGCTCTCAAGGAGTTTACATTCTAATGGAGAAAACAATATGCGCAGACAATGTACACATAGAGTAGATGGAAGGTGACTTAAGGGGAAAAGGCCCTAGCAACTGGGGGAGGGGGCAGACAAAGATGGGGTGAATGAGAAGGGCCTTCTGGAAGCCAGGGATTCTAAAAGGCTGAGACCAGATAGAGAGAGCATGGGGCCTGGGAGACTCTATTGTTGTTATTATTATATGTACACTATTCACAAACTAAATTGTTAAAATTCTTTGAGTTTTCTCTTTTGCTTCAACTGTGGCTATATAGTGTTAACCCTATGGCCCAGTTCACATGTGTCCCAATTCAATCCAAACTAATTATTAAGCACCTTATATACAGAAGGAGCTACACATGAGGTTTAAGCCAAAGATTAAAAAATGACACTGACACTGCCCTGAAGGAACCTAAAGTCTTCTAGGAATAAGAAGACATATGCGATTAAGTATAATACATGTACAATGTGATAGATAGACAAAGGAGAGATTTGAAGTATGCTAGGAAACTTTGAGGGGGAAGATATTACTTTCAACTGTGGAGTAGACGTCACAAGAGACTTCATAGGAAAGTGGCAAATGAGTTGAGCCTCAGGAGCTGTGGGACTTTGGAAGGGTCACTTAACCTCTTTTGGCTTCAATCTCTTCCTTCATCAAGTGAGAAAACTGGATTAAATCATCTCTGAGAGTCCTTCCAGCTCTAAAATTCTATTAATCCATCCTGTTCCTAGAAATTATTTGATGAGCTCTTTTGAGGTTTAATAATGTTCCCTGATCAATATGTTGTCTTCATATATTAACCAAAATATTTTCTTTTCTTTTCTTCTATGAAGATAATAAAAGGAATGATCATAATTTGGGGGGAAAAAAAGGAAAGGAAGAACATCAGTGCAGAATAATGGATGGACTTTGTGTAAGAAGTCCAGGGTTTGAATTCTCCTTCAGACAGTTACTAGCTATGTGACCATAGGTATGATGGGGTGCTAATGATGGACCCTTAAAAGGCTCTGGATTTTCCCATGTGGTCCAGGTCCCTGGAGTTTGCCTGGGGCACCTAGCCCTTCTTTGTTACCTCACAGTCACCTCAGGCTACTTGGCCACTCCTAGATCACATCCAGATCTTCCCATAGTCTTTCTGTATATAAATGTCCATCTTGCTCCCAATTAAATCGCTCAGATTCCTTAAGAGTCTGGTCCACTTCTATTGGTGATACAATAAACCTTGTCTCTGCTCAAATTCTTAAAATCTGGCCAATAGTGCAGACTCACTAGGAATTTTGCTCACCCAATTCATGTTCTAATAAACCTTGTCTTTGGCTGAAAAAAGGCTTAGGTTGAATTCATTCGAGGCAGAACCTACATCATTTACCCTTGAATTTTGGGGTTCCCAGTACCCCTAAAGCTCAACAGGTACATCACAATTTCTCAGGGCTTCAGTTTCCTCACTGTAAAATGGAGATAACAAATATTTGAACTATTTCCTCACAGGGTCATATGAGGAACATGCTTTTTAAGACTTAAAGAGCTCTATAAATGTCAGCTAGTATTGTTATAAGTATTTATGTGAGCATGTCCTCTACTAACATAGATTACAAATACCTCCATAAAAATGATAAATGCTGGAGAAGATGTGGGAAAATTGGAACACTAATACGTTGTTGGTGGAGTTGTGAACTGATCCAACCATTCTGAAGAGCAATTCGGAACTATATCTAAAGGGCTGTAAAACTGCATGTACCCTTCGATCCATCAATACCACTACTAGGTCTGCATCCCAAAGAGATCATTAAAAAAGGGGAAAGAACCCACATGTACAAAATATTTATATATTTTATATATAAATTTTATATATTTATATATTTTGTGGTGGCAAAGAATTGGAAATTGAGGAGATGCTCATCAATTGGGAAATGACTGAACAAGTTGTGGTGTATGAATGTAATGGAATACTATTGTTCCATAAGAAATGATGAGCAGGCAGATTTCAGAAAAACCTGGAAAGACTTACCGATTTTGAGTAAAATGAGCAGAACCAGGAGAACACTACACGCAGTAATAGCCACATTATTCAATGATCAACTATGATAGACTCAGCTCTTCTTAGCAACACAATGATCTAAGACAATTCCAAAAGAATCTGAATGCAGATTGAAGCATATTATTTTCTTTTTTTCCCTTTCTTATGGTTTTCCCCTTTTGTTCTGATTCTTCTTTCACAACATGACTAATGTGGAAATATGTTTAATATGATTATACGTGTATAGCCTAATCATATTTCATGACATCTTGGGGAGGGAGGAGGGGAAATTTACAACTCAAAATCTTTAAAAGTGAATGTTGAAAACAAAAAATAAATAAATAAATGGGTATAATTAAAAATATCTTTAAATATCCTAAGTTCTTCCAAAAAACAAAAACAAACACCACCCAAAGAAGAACAAATACCTCCATATCTTAGTAGAAAGTCTAAAAAATTGCTATTTCTAGAAACAAAGAAACAATCTTTACCTGGTGCCCAACCTTCTGGCAATGAGCCTTTTCAAATATAGATAAGACAACCCTTAGACAATAAATGCATTTCCTCTCTGCAAGCCTGTAACTACATGTACTCCATTGCGGTTTCCCCCAAAGTCTTCCCTCTTCCAAACTAACCTGCTACTGTTGAGGACACCACCATACTCTCAGCCCCCCAGGTTAGAAACCTAGGTATCACCCATGACTCCTTACTCCCTCTCCCCCCACCGTATCCAACCATTTACCAAGTCCTACTGATTCTGCCTTTATAAAACAACTCATATATGCCCCTTCCTCTTCTCTGATGTTTCCACAGCCTGATGCAGAACCTCATTGAGATGAAATAGGCTTCTGGTCTGTCCCCTGGCCACAAATATCTCTCCCCACTTCCGTCCACCTTCTAAGTTGTCTTTCTAAAGTACAAGTCTGATCATGCCACTCTCCTGCTCAGTAAACTCAAGACTCTTCATCACCTCCAGGGCCAAATAAAATCCTCTGGCATTCAAAGCCCTTCATAACCTGCATACCTCCTCATTCCCCACCTTTCCATCTTCTTATACCTTATATTCTCTCATGTACTCTGTGATCTGGTAACATTGATGTCCTTGCTATTTCTTACACAAGATACTACATCTCTTAACTCTGAATGTTTTCATTGACAATCCCCCATGCATGGAATTCTGTCCATCCTTAACACTGCCTCCTAGATTTCCTGGTTTTATTCAAGTCTTAGCTAAAATCTCACCCTCTTCAGAAGGTTTGATTTCTTTCTTGATCCCCTTTAATCCCCCAGTGTCTTCCTACTGTGAATTATTTCCAATTTATTCTGTATATATTTTATTTTTGAACAATTGTTTTCATGTCATTACTCCCATTAGACAGTGAGCTTCTTGAGAGCAGGGATTGTCGTTTGCCTTTTTTGGATCCCCAGCTCTTAGCACTGATATACAATAGGTGTTTAATGAATGCTGGTTGACTGGCATATGTCAGTACTTCAATAGATCCATGATATTTAAATTCTCCATTACCATTACAACTCAAAACTCATCTGTGCTTCCATGCTCTGTGCCTTTCCATAAATCCTTCACAGAAGATCTTCCCAATGAACTATAAGTTCATAGTATGTGTCATAGGAAGATTTTGAACCCAAGTCTTTCAGACTTTGAACTCAGCTTCTGGTGTTAAACTCAAATAGAAACAATCCCTATTGACTGCATGTTGACTTAGAAAATCACAAATTAACATTATCTGTCTCATTATATTTTTATTTATTTTGTTAAGGATCTTTCAATTACATTTTAAACTATTTCTTGCCTCATTTAGGAGTTTTTTCCTGTGAGTTTTAAAGTTCTGTACTATATCATGCTGTCTTGATCCTCAACCCTAATGTCTTCCTAACCTAACTACTGTAAATGGTAAGGCCTAATGCAATGATTAGTCTATAAGGTAAATATTGGGGTTCTTTCCCAACATACAAGAATTAATTATGTGTGGAATAAAGAATGTTCCTTCTCTATACCACTTACAATTACCTACCATATTATCATCAGGTCACTAGAAAACAATCCATAAATTTAGGGATAGTAGGATCATTGATTGAGAGCTGATTTCAATGTCATGTAAATCAACTTTCTCCTCTTAGAGATGAAAAAGTTGTGTCCCACAGAAGTTAAATGGCTTGTCTAATAAAGTCACCAAGGTAGGATATTTAAATATTGGTCCTCTGACCCCAAATCCAACATTATTTCTGTTGTACCACACTGCCTCTCCATTGCTTGTGAACGTTTCTTTCCTAGAATGTAATTGTAAACTGTATTTAACAAAATGTCCCAATACTTGGAAAGATTCAAGTTTTTTAATCAGTGTGAGCTCATACATAGATTGCAACATCTTTATTGCTATCGTGTAATATTGACCACCCCCAAAACCAAACAAAACCAAAAACCAAAAACCAAATGAATCACTTGGCTATCAGCCTTGTGCTCTTGAGCCTCTCCAAGCTTAGCTGTGCCAGGTCTCCAGTGTGTCATTGGATCTGGACGTAAAGCCCTTCCAGCTTGGTAAGACCCTGCTTGCATTTTACTGGCAAAGCCTTTTGATAACCTAGGGGCTCATCTACATTAGAATGAATCATCAGGGAAGGACTTTAGTGGAGCAATTACCAAAATATTATGACAGATTAAGTGCCCATTTTCAAGCATTGAGTTGACAGCTACAGCCACATATGCTCTCTTAACACCTCTATAGTATCCAGTATTATGATTGCCATTTCTTCAGGAAGATGGACAAATGGAAAGAAAGACATTCTTGCTTGTTTTTTCTACCTCTATAGGTCAATTGTCTACCACAGGAGTTTGTCATCTCTTTTATGGGTCATGGACCCTTTTGGAAGTCTGGCAAAGTCTATGAACCCTTCCTGAGAACATTTCTAAATGCATAAATAAAATACACAGGATTACAAAGGAAACCAATTACATTGAAACACAGTTATCGCATGTTTAAAAACAAAGTTAATGGATTCCAAGTTAAGAATCCCTGTCCTAGGCAGAAGCAGCTAAGAGATGCAGTGATTGAAAGCTGAGCCTGAAGTCAGGAAGGTCTGAGTTGAAATCAGGACTCTGACACTTCCTAGCTGTGTGACCCACTGTGTGAGTCACTTAACCTTAGTCTGCCTCAGTTTCCTCATCTGTAAAATGAGGCTGATATGAGTACTTACATTGCAGAGGTGTTGTATGGAAAACATGAGACTGTATTTGCAAAATGCTTAGCCACAGTGCCTGACACATAGTAGGCATTTAATAAATGTTTATTGTTTCTAGAAATTATGCTCCCATTTCAGTTTTGGGCCTCCATAGGAATTTAGCACTGCTAATAGGAAATTTTGGCTTTATATCCACCACTAAATTCACAGTGATAACAATAAATTAGAATTACCTCTTAGTTTCATTGATACCAGTAATAGACAAGAGAAAAGGACTTTGGGGCTACAGGACTTGATTATTTCAAGAACTACAATTATTCTGAAAATCGTTGCAGGACTCTGACCATGGGAGCTCAAAAGATAGAAAACACCAAGGGACCCGAAGGTGACACTGCTATTATATTGCACCCCAACACTCCCTAGCATAAATACTTTTACAACTCCAATTGCAATAGATATGACAGACTTAGGATGTGGTAACATAGGTTGGCAATAAAACTTGCTGAACTGTTATTAAATGTAACACATACAGTACATTCTTATTCCCCATGAAATGACTTGTTGTCCTTGAAATCTTGTTTGATGCATTGAGATACTGCCAGCCACAAATGCAAGGAGCCAGACCAAAAAAAAAAAAAAGCTCTGAGAATTTTGATGATCATATATTATCCCTCTTAGGAAAACCAATAGTATTACATAGCTGAGCTTAGTTTAGTACTTGAAGGGGATGTGTTGTCTATTTTTTTCTCTTATACAAGCTCTTCAATTTCCCAAGGTATCTACAATATGGCATCTGAGCACTTGAAGATGATATTAATGCTCTTGATAAATCATTTCATTTGGTATGTTCTGTAACCACTAGAAATATCAATAAATTCCATTTGTCATAAGAATACATTAGACTTTTTTTTCCCTTTATGTCATCCAATATCTTTTTTTTTGGACATGACCTATGATTTTATTATTCTATATCTGGAACTTCTGATGAGGGTTCTTCTACCACTATATATCTTCGTGTTCTCTTTTTGGAGAGTTTCCTAGAGAACTGAGACACTTACTAGCCATGTGACCCTGGACAAGTCTCTTCACCTTGTTTGCCTTAGTTTTCTCATCTGTAAAATGAGGTAGAGAAGGAAATGGTAAACTATTCCAGTGATCTTTGCCAAGAAAACCCCAAATGAAGTCACAAAGAGTTGGACATGACAGAAAATGACTGAACAATAACAAGAGAACTGAGTGTTTAACTGACCTGTCCAGAGTCACACAGCCTCTATGCATCAGAAGAGATGGGAACCCAGCTCTTCCTCTTGTCTTTAAGCCAGATTTCTGTTGCTATACCACACTGCCTCTTGCGCCCAAGTAGGATTTATATTTATCTCTATTAGATTTCATCTAATTAAAATTAGCTTATCAGTCTTTCCTGTTGGATGATTTTGGGTCCTGACTACATCATCTAGTGTGTTAGCTATCTCTGTTAGTTTTATGTCAACTGTGAATTTGAAAAGTGTATTTTCCCTGCCTTAATACAAGTCATTTATAGGAATGTGGAAGAGCACAGGGCCAACAGGAATTTTAGAGACTTCACTTTAGTCCACTTCACTTGAGACAATGACCACTCTCTGGGTCTGGTAATTCAATCAATTCAAATGAACTGTGCATATAATTGATCTCTCTCAGATTATCCACTGGACAATACATACTGGATGAGAAGTCATATAGGAGAAAAAAAACAAACATTTATTTTAATTTTCTAATATCATATGGCATACTTTCTAGAAAGTAACTTTTTAACTTTTAGGCTCAATCCATGCCAGGGAAACTACACTGGTGTTATCACCAAGTAAAATAGCTTGGATATGAATTTTTAAACCCTAAAGAGTAGAACATTAAAACACATTTCACAAACCATATTGCTTTTGTTTGTCCACAAAGACAAGGTGAGAGATTTTGCTAATTGTTTTGGTGAAATCTGCTTAAACTAATCCAGGGCATTCCTTTGACTTCATACTTGCAACTTCCCATTCCTCTTGAGTTGGCTTCTCCTGAAGAATTTTAAGTCAAAAATTATTTTCAGTATGTTACTCTCTAGCTTAAGAACCTAAACTAGTTCTCCATTGCTTTAATATCTGCCCTTGGCAGACAAGTAATATAAATCTTAGTCCTCTTCCCCATGACAGGTCTTCAAATACTTGAAGACAGCTGACATGTCCCCAATAAATCTTCTGTGCTCCAGCATAAATGTCCCTGATTCTTTAACCTGATCTTTGTTTGGCACAGTTTGAAGTCCTCTTACTACCACATTGGTTGCCCTTCTCTGGACACATTCTAATTTGTCAATGTCCTTTATAAAATGTGGTGCCTTCATCCAAACAAAATATTACAGATGAGGCCTCATCAGGGCAAAGTAAGGTTGTGCTGCCACTTCCCTCATTCTAAAGACTCTGTTTTATTAATATATTCTAATGTCAGTTTTAGGAGGTTTTCTTGGAAAAGATACTGAAGTAGTTTGCCATTTCCTTGTCCAGTTCATTTTACAGATTAGGAAAATGAGGCAAATAGGATGAAGTGACTTGCCCATGGTCACACTGCTAGTAAATGTCTGAGGTCAGATTTGAATTCAGGAAGAGGAGCTTTCCTGACTCCAAGAACAGTATTCTATCCATTGCACCCACTGACCTGCCCTAGCATTCATCTATACTTCCTAGGTATTTTTCATTTTCCTAACTATGCTGCTTCATCCAGTATTTGTGCTGTTGATTCTCTGAACCCAAATGTAGGACTTTGTATTTGCTCTTGTTAGATGTAGTCTTATTAGGTTCAGCCCATAATTCTAGCTGCTAGAGACCTTTTTGAGTTACAAATCTGTCATCCAATTGCGGTGTGTATCACCCCTCCCCCCCCAGTTTTGTTTTATCCTGAAATTTGGTGAGCATGAAATCTATGGCTTTATCCAAACCACTGACAATATTGAACAGAAGAGGGTTAATGACAAAGTCATGTTGTATTCCACATTAGAGACCTGAATCCAGGTTGACATTAACCTATTAATCACCACTCTGGGTCTAGCCATTCAAATAGTTCCAGACCTACCTACCTTTATTATCAACAAGCCCATACTACTCCATTATGTCTATAAGATTGATTCTTTTTTCCATTGATACATTTAGTTTCAACATAGCACACACAATCCCATATAATTCACAATCATACCTCCTACATTGTATAATCCCTAAAATCAAGCAGAATGTATAAAAAAGTGATTATGATGGATGATATTATGAGTCAAGTAGAACTAGAAGTGGAGGACAGATTGGATTGCTTTGGGGAAAATTTTGCACTGATTTTAATAGCCCCAGGATTCTCCCTGAAAACTCATCTCTTTTTTTTTTTTACAGCAAAATTCTGATGATGTATAGCTGCTATTCATACAATATTACATCTGATGAATTATTCAAGTTGAGGGTCACTCAAAAACCAAGGAAAATGAACAAGGTGTCCAGTAGAAGGCTTTCCATGTTCCAATATATCATCAGACAAGAAATGTGTGAGAGGAGTGGCATAGCAATTATGAACAGAGAGATATATAATTGGAAAAGTAGGTTCTGAGAAAGAAGAATAATCAATGGACAGCAATTCTACTCCCCTGATATCCAATTAATGTCAAGAGAACAGAGAAAAGCCCTCAGTGTTGGGCGGACTTCCCATTGAAGATTTATGGGAAAACATGGACAAGATTCACACAGGATGAAAAAGCTAGCATGATTTGCCAATGACATGGTTAAATGAAGGACCCAAATCACTGAGATCTCAGATCTACTGAAATATCCACGTGCCATTTTGTGCATTGTTCATTTTGCTCTACTTTCTTTTTCCTCTATTAATTCATATATCTTCATGTATTGTTTGAATTCTTCATATGCACATTGTACGTTACTACTTATTAATAGTCTACTACATTTTTATGCTGCAACTTGTTAAGCTAGGCTCCAACCTTTGTACATATAATTTGTTTACAATCTTTTTGCTGTTAAAAGTGGTGCTTCTGTGAATATTTTTGCATACATAAGTCTTTGCTTGCTGTCCATCACCACCTTGAGGCACAGAACATATAGTGAGGTTACAGGTTCGATGCATACAAACAATTTTGTAGCTTTTCTCACATAATTAGAAATCAGCAAAATTATTTTGAGAGTCTTTTTTAAAAGGCTTGTTGAAATCCAGGTACAACACATCTACAACATTCAATAAACCTATCACCACAGTGACTGGTTGTTAACCTAGTCACCATATAGGAAACAAAAAAGGAAATGAAGTTACATTAGCGTGATTTGTTCTTGATAGCTAATTCTGACTCTTAAAGATCACCACTTCCCTGTCTAAGTACTCTCAGATCATCCTTTTAATATTATAGTCTAGGAACCTGTATCAAGTTCACATAATATGAGGAACCTACCTTCTGTCTCTTTGAAAATCAGAAATAAAAAATCTGCTCATCTGTCTGCCCCTACAGTACCTTGTTTATTTTAACAAAACAGTTTAGCAATTATAGCCACTGGTTCTTTTAGTACCACTAAATATAGTTATTCCAAATTTGAATATTTGAAATCATTGAGAACAGTGAGGTTTTTGTTGTCCTCTAATCATCTCCTCACTTAGTTTGGATTTCAATTTGTTGTTAACCACTTTTCCCCATTCCTCCCACATTTAATTCAGAGAACTGAAAAGGCCATAGAAACTGCATAATCTGATCTACTCCTTTTACAATGAGAACACAAGGCCTAGAGAAGTTAAGTGATTTGACTAAGGTCATATAGAGAGTAAGTGGAAAATCTAGTATTTTAAATTAGTCTTCTGACTACAAATCCCAAGATCTTTGTATAATATTAAACTTGCTCCTTCCTTCTCATTGTGAAGATCTTTTGTTTTTATGGGGGGGAGGGGACACATGATAAAAATATAAATTTTTGAAGCTTCGTACAAGGTCTAATATGAGAGGCAACATGGTGGAAGGGAAAGAGCACTGGACTTACCAGAGAAGACCTGGGAGTCACTTTCAACTTTTGTAACACGTATGAGGATATGTCAGCCTTGTGGAGTCACTCTACCTTCTCTGAGATCCAATTTTTTCACAATAAGTTGGTGAGGTAGGTAGTATACTTACTATAATTTTTGTTTTATAAATAAAGAAAATGAGGGAAAGCAGAGTCAAGCTGGTGAAGTAATGTCAAGGACTCACCTGAAGTCTTCCAAATTCCCTTCTAAACAATTTGAAAATAATACCTCAAAACAAATTCTGGAGCAACAGAAACAACAAAAGTTTCGGGTGAAATAATTTTCCAGCCAAAAATAACTTAGAGGGTTGGCAGAAAAAATCTGTGTCATTGGGGTGATCAGGGAGCACAGTGGAGTGTAAGCTGTGCCTGGCAAGCCAGCAGCAGGCCTTGGGGGCAACCGAATCAGCAGTGATGGATTGCAGAGATCTCAGCCCAAAGAGGGCAGAGAGATTAGATGACTGGTCAGAAAGAGATTAAAAGAGACGCTTTGCTGTCACTGGATGCAGGACTCTCATATTGCCCATATGTGGTTCTGGGTCACAGTCCCAGGACAAGGAAGAGCACTAGCACAGTAGAGGATGTGGTAACAAGAAAGCAGAGACTCTAATCACAGTTCCAGGGCAGAAAGAAGCACTTGTGGTTGCTTGCAGACCAGAGCACAGGACAGGAGGGCAGAGACCACACCTCTCTTTAGATCATACTACCTTGGAAGAACTGAAAACATATAGAGGCCCGGAGCTAGCTCTGAAAACAGCAGCATGAAAAACATGAAGTTTGGAACAGTGCCCCTTCCACCCTGGGAGCAAAGCCCAACTTTAACATAAGGTTAAAAGTCAAGAAATAGGCTAGAAAATGAGCAAACAATAACAACAAAGAAAACCCTGACCATAGAAAATTACTATGATGACAGGGAAGATCAAAACAGAAACTCAGAAGAGGAGAATAAAATCAAAGCAACTAAATGTGAAGCCTAAAAGAAAAATATGAATTAATTGATCTTAGGCCAAAAAAAGGAATTCTTGAGAGAGCTTAAAAAAGAATTTAAAAAAATAAGAGAGGGAGAGGAAAAATCAGGAAAAGAAATGACAATGATACAAGAAAATCATGAACAAAGAATTGACAACTTGGTAAAAGACTCACAAAAAATACTGAAGAAAATAACATCTTAAGAAAACAGAATAGGTCAAATGGTAAAAGAGGCACAAAAATCCATGGAAGAGAAAAATTCCTTAAAAAGAAGAATTGTCCAGGTAGAAAAAGAAATACAAAAGCTCACTGAAGAAAAGAATTCCTTAGAAATTAGAATTGGACAACTGAAAGCTAATGGCTCCATGAGACATCAAGAAACAAAATAAAAACAAAATCAAAAGATGAAAAAAAAATAGAAAAGAAACATCTCATCGGAAAAACTGACCTGGAAAATAAATAGAGTGAGATGAATAGGAAGCCCAAGAGACAGAATTTATGGGTATTAATAATCAATATATTGATTAAGTTAGTTGATAATCAATAAATTGATGTTCAGTGCTTTCTCATGGTAACCAAACAAAAAATCATCGATATCACTGAATGCTTAAATACCTTTGGGAAGGAAGGGGTGCCTCTGAGAGGTAAAAATCAACCCTGATTGGTGAACAATTAATGAGGGGGTAGACATTCAAATGAAGAGGTAGGCTGAAAGATTTCAGCTCCTCCTGAGGAGGACATGGTCACCTCCAGCAATCTGGACAAAGAAATCCATATCTACCCAGACCTCTCAGGTTGGTTTTCTCCTTCATGAGCTGGGTCACTCTAAACTCCTTTTGGGAGGGGCAGAAGGGCATAGACTTAATGCTTTAGGGCTATAATGCCCCTAGATTAGATTCTGTTTACATTGTAAACAGAAGTAAAATCTTCTAATTGGTGGGATCCAAGATCTAGGATCATGTTCCTGGAGGATTTATGCGATCTCATCTATCAGCAATATCTTTCAGAGAGTGACTGATAACAGGGGCTGGTCCCTAAAAGAGGAAATAGACAGAAAAAAGCCTTAATCCTAACTTAATAATTGGATATTAATATAATAGAAAATAACAATTTCTATCAAGAGATAATTTAAGAATTATTGGACTACCGCAAAGCCATGATGTAAAAAAAACAGCCTATATATCATATTTCAAGAAATTATCAAGGAAAAATGCCCTGATATCTGAGAATCAGAGAGTAAAATAGAAATTGAATGAATCCACCCATCACCTCCTGAAAAAGATCCCAAAATGAAAACTTCCAAGAATGTTATAGCCAAATCCCAGAGCTCCCAGGTCAAGGAGAAAATCTTGCAAGCAGACAGAAAGAAACAATTCAAATATCATGGAGCAACATTTAGAATAACGCAAGATTTAGCAGCTTCTACATTAATGGATAAGAAGGCTTGGGATATGATATGGCAAAGGAATGAGGATTACAAATAAGAATCACCTACCTAGCAAGATTGAATATAAGCTTTCAGGGGAAAACAGATATTTAATGAAATAGACGACATTCAAGAATTCCTGATGAACAGACTAGAGCAGAATAGAAAATTTGAGTTTCAAATACATGACTCGAGAGAAGCATAAAAAGGTAAACAGGAAAGAGAAATCATAAGAATTCAATAAAGTTAAACTTTTACATTCCTACGCAGGAAAATGATACTTGTACCTCCTAATAAAACAGGTGTGAAAGAGCCTTTACAGAGGAGAGGAAAATGGGAAGGTTGCAAATAAATGTTCGAACTTTATTCTCATTGGAATTGGCTCGAAGAGGGAATAAAATATATACTCAGTTGTGTATAGACATCTATCTTATCCTACAGGGAATTAGGAGGAGAAAGGTGTAAGAAGTGGGGGGAAGGTTTGTGGAAAGGAGAGTGGATTGGTGATAGCAGTGGTCAGAAGCAAAATATTTTTGAGGAGGGACAGGTTGAAAGGAGAGAGAGAGAAGGATAAACAGGGAAAATGGTTGTTGTCTATCATAACTGAAGAAGACCAAAATGACATCATTATTCAGGGTCAAGGTACAGTGTGTCTGACTGGCTTATCAGACCAATACAATGTTGGAAGGCTCTATCACAGGTCAGGTACAAATAGTCCATGTGAATATTTGAAATGGAAATGTCTCTCAATTTATGCATCTCATGTTTCTTTTGAGATACTGCAATTCTATTTTGCTCATAGAGCACAGTGCCTTCTTTGATGTGGACATGTCAGGCTGGAAGGTCCTGTGTCAGTGTGTCTCATGTTTCACAACAGATTCCAAAGTTCTGCAAAGAGGTCTTGAGAGTAAACTTGTATTGCTTCTTCTGACCTCTGTGTGAGTGCTTTACTCATGTAAGTTCTGAATAAAATAGTCTGACATAAAATAGTTTGGCATTTGAACAATGTGGCTAGCCCGTTGGAGTTACACTCTCTGCAGTAGGGTTGGAATGCTTGGCAGTTCAGCCTGAGAAAGGATCTCAGTGTCCAGTATCTAATCTTGCCAGGTGATCCTCAGACTATTCCTAAGAATTCATATACTGAACTCAAATAAAAAAATAGGATAGAGAGAAATAGTAATCATAATTATGAATTTTTTTACAGTAACTTTCTCTGACAAAAGCCTCATTTCTCAGTTAAATATATAAAATACATGTCATTCCCCAATTGATACACAGTCAAAGGATGTGACCAGTTTCCAGATGAAGAAAACAAAGCTAGCTATAGTCATATGAAAAAAAATGCTCTAAATCACCATTGATTAGAGGAATGCAAATTAAAACAGCTCTAAGGTACCACCTCACATGTATTGGATTGGCTAATATGACAGCATTAAATTAAAAAGGTTTTGTATGCATAAAACAAATGTATCCAAGATCAGAAGGAAAGCAGAAAATTGGGAAAACATTTTTATAGATGATTTCTCAAATATAGGTCCCATATCTCAAATATATAAATAAAAAAACTTTGTCAAATCTATAAGAATATGAGTGATTCCTGAATTGATAAATGGTCAAAGGAAATGAACAAGAAATTTTCCAAAGAAGAAATAAAAATTTGTAGTCATATAAAATGCTCTAAATTATTATTGATTAGAGAAATGCACATTAAAACAACCTTGTGATATCATTTTGTACCTACCAGATTGTTTAAAATGATTGAAGGGGAAAGTGACAAATGTTGGATGGGGTATGGAAAAATTGGGACACTAATTCATTGCTGGTGGAATTGTGAACTGATCCAACCATTTTGGAGAGCAATCTGGAATTATGCCCAAAGAATTATTAAACTGCCTATACTCTTTGACTCAGCAATACCACTACTAGGTCTATTTCCAAAGATGATTAGGGAAAAAGAAAAGAACCTATATGATCTAAAATATTTATAGCAGCTCTTTGTGATGGCAAAGAACTGGACATTGCAAGGATACTTGTAAATTGGGGAGTGGCTGAACAAGTTGTGGCATACAATTGTGATAGAATATTCCTGTACTATAAGAAATGATGAACTCAATGGTCTTAGAAAAACATGGAAAGACTCAAATGAATAATGAAGAGCAAAATGAGCAGAACCAAGAGAACATTGTGTAGAGTAACAGCAATATTGTTTTAAGAATGACTTTGAACTACAAAGGACCTATGAAGGAAGACACTATCTACAACCAGAGAAAGAACTGATAAGTAGAAGTATGTATAGGATGATTTTACATGTATCTACATATTTGTGTGTAGTGGTAGCCAGCTCTAAGGTGGGGGGGAAGGGAATAAAAAAAAAGAAATTTCCATAATAACTTTATTATATATTTAAATGGAATAGCAAGTTGTACATAATAGATTTGAAGTTTCATGTGCAGTCATTTTTTAAAAATTATACTATGTTAGGAAATGCTTGTTTTGTTCCATAAATTAAAAATTAAATAAATAAAAATTTAAAAAAGAAAGGAAAATGACAAACATTAGAGGGATATGGAAAAATTGCAACACAAAAGCACTGTGTGGGGAGTTGTGAATTGATCCCGCCATCCTGGAGAGCAATTTGAATTATGCCCAAAGGGCTATAAAACTATGCATGTCCTTTGACTTTTTAATACCACTACTAAGTCTGTATCCTAAAGAGATTTTTTTTTAAAGGAAAAGGACAGCTCTTTTTGTGATGGCAAAGAACTAGAAATTGCAGGGACACCCCACTGCCAGGGGAATGGCAGAACAAGTGATGGTATATTTGTAGTAGCTCTCTTTTGAAGTGTGTTGGCCTTAGTAGTCATTAGAGGAATTTTTGTGAAGCATCTTAGGATGTTTTTTTTTTAATCTTCGTGAGCGTCGTTAGTAGCTCTTTCTCTCTTTTCCTCTCTCTATGTATGTATGTATAATACATATATGTAATATGTATGTCTATAATTATTTAAATAGATGGATTTCCCAAAGCAGTTTGTGATCATTAGTGTGTAAAAGATCCCTGAAGTTCTTGAACATTACAGTATTGTCAAATCAGCTGGTCATACGTAGGATTTGAAAACGTAAATGGTTTAATTACTGTCTTTTTGTAGAGCACTTGGCAGGACAGATAACTTCTCAGTAGCATTTTGGGTTTATGCTCACTGTGGTTAATGAAGTTGCTATAATTGAAGCATGAAATTACCAGAGATTTATCTAAGGGGAAAGAAGTTATGTGAAGTGACATGAATGGTGATTTTTTTAAATGTGGGAGAAGAAAGAAAAAGTAGAAGATAGTATGATTCCTGGATTTCATGTGTGGATCTAAGGATCTCAAGATTATAGTGTCACCACTGGAAGGTGCTGGGAGTTATCTAGGCCCACAATTCTATTTCACAAATGAAGAAAGATAGGCCTATAGAGGGCAAGTGATTTTCCCAAGTTCACACAGTTATCAAATGTGAATTTGAACTCAGATTCTTCTGGAAATGATAGTGAATGTTAAATGACCAGGTAGGAGGGAAAGTGAAGAATTCTGTTTTAATAACAACCACAATAATAAACATTATAGTTACCATTTATATAGAATATTGAAGTCTGCAAAGTGATTTATACTAATAAATATTAAGCTAATTGTATTAAGGAGGAAGCTACAGAAGTTATATTGCACAATTGGAGAAATCTTCAGCAAAAAATATCAAAAAACTAGGAACCCACAGTATAGAAATGATCATCTAGATTTTGGAAATAGATCCCATGATATCTGGCAAAACTTGGTTAACTTTAAGAAAAACAGTTTTATGCTATTTTTGTACCTATTTTAAATTCCAATTTAACTTTATATTTTGCTCATTAGCAGGAGGAGGAATATGTAATTTCTTAATAATGAAATAAATGAATTAAATCCAGGTAATAAGTAAGCCACATGAGGGTGCTATTCCATAAGAAATCAGAAACCAATGAACAAGAAGCAGCAAGGATCTCTGGGCTTGGAAAGCTCTTCCAAGTTGGTTGAGTTAGAGCTATTTACTGAATTAGGAAAGCAGCTTTGGAATTTTCAAAGTACACATTACAGATTGCCTTTTTCCTCTCACTTTTTCCACTCTGTTGCTGCAGTCCCTGCAAATGAGTGAGTTTGCTTTTTTCTAAACACTGACATCTTGCCTTGTACCACCATCATTCCTAACGCTCCTTGACCTTGATTTAAAGCAGCAGCTATCACGAGGGTATGAGCGGGAAGGTTTGTTGAGCTGGGCAAGAGCAGGGAATAGAGAACATGGGGACAGAGACAACCCTTTTCCTGGGGATGTTTATTTCTCAGGGCCTTACAATTACTCGGAGTCACCTTTATGTAATGGGCACAGACAGGGTAACTCTGGGCTCAGCTATTAGAAATATCTCGTGATTCTTACCCTGGTTGTCTGTTACTAATGTACAGGCAATTTCTGAGAAATGTAGAAAAACTGAGAACAACTGATGAAAAAACAACTCATGCTATCATCAATTATCTTAAATCAGTTGAAAATGAAAAGCAGTATTGAACAATATCAACAACCACCACAACACACACACACACACACACACACACACACACGCACACACACACACAGAATAAGGAACATTTCTTTCTAGTTGAAGATGGCTGTTAGTTTAGTCTCCTACACTCCATTACGAGACTTTCAAGGCTCACATACTAGGCTGATTCTGAAGCATTTAAACGGAAATTTGTATACTCCTTATGTATCCAAGCTCATGATTAAGTTCACCCTGTCCACATTCTCTCTTAAGATTTCCTTAAAACCTCACCTAGATCCAAGGATTAAAATGTCACTCAGTTTAATTCAAGAAATATCTTAATAGGACTTAGTGTGCTCCAGATACTGGGCTATGAGGACTCTTATACCCTTTGTAACCCTCCCTCCCATATAAAGATAAACTAAGAGCCAGACCTACTCTCAAGGAGTTTACATTATGATAAAACCTAAAGTATTACCTGTATACAATGTCAAAAGATTAAAATTGGAAATTTCATTGACTTTGACCTTAAGGAAGTTTCAGTCTTAGATATAGTACTTAAATATTTCGATTATTCCATGGATTCATCCATTTGGAATAATTTCCTCTCCCAGTACAGAACATAACTCTGCCATACTTCTTTGTCCTATGTAATTCTTTCTCATATCTTTCCATAGATCCACCTTAGAGGGTCCACTCAATATATTCCTCTGTGTGTGTGTGTGTGTGTGTGTGTGTGTGTGTGTGGTGTGTTGTGTTTAAGCATTTCAAGGATTCTATGTGTTACTTGGGCTGTCCTTCCTCTCTTATTTTTCATTCTCACTAGATTTCACTTGATAAATTACATTGTAATTTCAATGACTTCAGGCTTCCAACTGAAACCAGACCCCATCTTTCTAATGCTAACATTTTTGCAGTTACATGATATATGCCTGCAAATCCTGCACACCACAATCTCTGATGAATAGGAGGTGGGGTTAGGGAGAAGGGAAGGTAATAGGCATATTTATTAAGTGCCTACTATGTGCCAGACATGCTAAACACTTTACAAATATCTCATTTGATCCTCCCAACAATCCTGGGAGGTAGGTGATAGTATTATCCCCATTTTACAGTTGAGGAAACTGAGGCAGGGAAAGATTAAGTGATTTGTCTAAGGTCATACATCTAGTAAGTATCTGGGGCTGGATTTGAACTCAAGTCTACTTCATTTTACACTACTTGCTCAGCTTGGTTTTGACTCCATTAGCATACTTCCCCCAAGATAAGCTCATCACTTGAAATGTCATAATCGTAGAGACTGATTAAGATTTGATAGTCAATACTTCTTCAGTATCCTTAGTTGCCTCTCCCCTCTGACTGGAGGGCTGGAGGATGGACCAATAAATTATTCCTAGAGCCTCCCTTGGAGGGGTCAGCCTTTTTCAGCTAACTTCATTTCATATCTTCTGCTCTAAAAATTTGACACCAGAAACATCATGGCTTTGGCCAGATACCTTCTGGCAACATCCCTTCCCCTTTTCAGCTTCTTTTTGTGTACTGTCTTCCCCCATTAGATTTCAAACTCTTTGAGGATAGGGAATGATGTTTCTTTTTCTTATTTGTATATAGTGTGCAGTGCTTAGCCCAGTGCTTGGCACATGGTAGGCACTTAATAAGTGTTTATTGACTATTGACTAGGTCTTCTTGACTCCAGGTCTAGCTCTCTATTCACTGTGCCACCAGGTGCCTCCTCATAATGAAAAGAAAGTCTTCATCACCTAAAGAGCAACAGAGACATGTATGATGGATATAAATAGATTATATCCTGGCCCCTAATGAATATCCTATGAAGACGTATCGTGATGTAGTCAACAGAAAGACTGGCCTCAGAGTCCTGCTTCTGACATGCTGTGTGTCTCTGGGCAAGCCTAACCATTTAACCTCTCTAGTGTCCCAGGCAAATCCCTAAGATTATAAATTTCAGAGCAGCTACTGATCTTCCTCAGGAGGAAGTTCCTTAAACCAATGAAATTGCAAGCCAGGCCAAATAATCTTATGGACAGAAAATGGAATAAAAGATATCATACAAGACCAATCTAGGGACAGCAAGATCATTTTTGGCTAGCCTTAATCCTTTTGTTCTACCCTTGGTGGAAAAAAGTCAGTGAAGACAGATATTATTTTATGCAACTGTCTGCCTCAGTGAAATTGGGATAATAGTACCTACCTCCTGGGTTGTTGTGAGGATCAAATAGCATAAAAATTGTAAAGAGCTTACTTAGCACAGTGCTTGGCACATATTGTTGTTTTGTCATGTCTAACTTTTCATGAGCCCATTTGGGGTTTTTGTGGCAAAGATACTGGAGTGGTTTGCCATTTTCTTCTCTAGTTCATTTTATAGATGAGGCAAACAGGGTTAAGTAACTTGCCCAGAGTCACACAGCTAATAAGTATCTGAAGCTGGATTTGAACTCATGGAGATGAGTCTTTCTGGCTCTCAGATTAGTGCTCTATCCACTGTGCCACTTGTCTGCCCTATAAACGTTAGCTACTGTGATTATTATTATTGTTGCTGTTGCTAATAACTTGAGATTGCTAATTTGTAATCAGATACAGAATAATTCTTTCAAATAATTTGTTAATTAAATATTAAAGAGGGATGAAGAAAAAAAGACTTCTGATTTAAAGAGATATCTTAGTTTAACTTGTAGACAATGGAAAATTTAGTAAACTACTTTTCAAACCAGGGACTTGTACTGTGAAGAGTCCTGAGTGTTTATAAATGGTAGCAGGAGGAGGGCAAAAGGAGGTACTTTAGATACCCCTCAACTTTGATTTCTGCTCATTTTCATAGATAACACCCCCCCACCCAGTACTTTCATTAGGTCCCCCCATTGGAGGTCATTTTGCAAAGAAATGAATTACCCAAGTGTATAGTACCTTGGTACTAGATTTCTTACCCTCAATCAAACCATACACTTGGGTAATTCATTTCATTGCAAAATGACCTCCAATAGGGGAGGGCCTAATGAAAGTACTGAGGGGGGTCTACCCTAAACGTGTGAAGACTTCCCCTTGTGGAATGGGTAGATGAGAACACTGTGTTCCAATGGCCATGAAGGGGACTGAGGCAGGTGCTGTGGAACACTTGGAGCTTGGTAAGACGAAGATGCCAATGCATCCACTGCATCTCAGGCCAACACTAGTCATTCTGTCTTTTGTCTTGCCACTACACTTGGACGACTCTAGAAGAGAGAGTGAGGCTGATGACTTTGTACAACTCTGCCTCACTTAAATACAATTCAAGCATGAATTAAGGCATTACCCCATGATATCATTGGTCCTCTTTGAAAACAAAGGACCAACAACAACTATTATTACGCATTTCTCATCATCCTATTACAGGCTTATTTTAAATGAGAAAATTGTTCAGTCAAGCAGTGAATGACATTCTTATTTTCACCCAGCCAGTTGAATGAACAAAGTTTCATTGTGTTCAACCACACATGGGACCTACTTTATAGTGTAGTGGAAAGATCACTGGATTTGGAGTCATCATTACTAATAGGAGCTTAAGAAAGTCATTTAACTTCTTTGGGCTTTGGTTGCTTCATTTTAAAATGAGGTTACATTGGATGATTTCTTAGGTCCTTTCTTAGATGCATATGATTATGTTATTTAAAAAAAATCATTTACTAAACATTGAATTGAGTATTCTGCTAGACACCATAAAACAAAACACATAGTTTGGTTCCTTATCCTCTAGGACTTAAATTCCTAAAACATTTTAAATATACTATTAGCAGTGGGGAAGTACTTAAGTTATTTTCTTTGAGAGTGATGCCCACTCTTAACAAAATTCAAATTCATAATGAATGTCTTTCTACCCTGAGATACTAAGAGCTTGGACAAGGATGAGTTAATTTGCTCCAAATGTGACATACACAATTTTAATTATGCTCATATATTTTGTTAACTTCACAATTCATTAATTTAAGAAGTAGAGAGGAAGAGTGGAGTAGTTAAAAGCTCTCAAAAAAGTTCAAACTTGAGAATTTTCAGACCCGGGCACAAGTATTTTCTCTTTTGCCTACTGTGTAATTTCTGACAAATCACTCTGAACCTCAATCTCTTCATCTATCAAATAGGGAGAATAACATCTGCTCTAACACTCAGAGTTGCAGTGAGGATAAAATGGGGTAACAAATATGAAAGTGCCTTGGATGCTGAAGCACTCTACAAGGGTAAGTTATTATGATTGATACATATATACTACATATAACTGCTGCTTGTCTCTTTTCAGAAACCTCCTTTGGAATTCCAGCTGATTTCCACAATTTCCAATGAGTATCCTGCTACTTTCCCCTCACTAATCTGTTATCTGTGCCAATGTCTGAACAGAACTGAGATGTTTAGAAGCACTTCTATCAGTAAATTGGATGCATTTGTCAATTATCCGGAAGGCTAGGTGAAAGTCTAGAAGTTAATGACACGTTTTGTGGTATCTACTTACTCCATCCAGTGGATTTATGGCATACCTCACTCAGAGCCAATCTTGTTAATCAGTTGTTAGGGGTGATTTCAGTGGTAAAATTAATATGTTTTATTATTATTTCTTTTTTGGTAAGGCAGTTGGGGTTAAGCGACTTGCCCAGAGTCACATAGCTAGCGAGCATTACGTGTCTGAGGCCAGGTTTGAACTCAGGTCCTTCTGATTTTAGGGCTGGCGCTCAACCCACTGAGCCACCTAGTTGCCCCAATATACCTTACTTTTACTCCCTTATGGCCTACCAACAATCCATATACTTTGTCTCTCTGACAACCTCGCCAAGAGCCTCTCTTTGAATGCCTCATCTGGACCCTAATAAAGAGAAGACACCGGTGGTGTGGGTGCTCCTTAATTATCCGAGATGAAATAGGAAAGAAGCATCTTCAAATTGGATGTAAGAAGCTGATGCAACAGAGATTTATCTTTATTCAAATGCAATTTTCTTTTTTTGGAAGTCAAAATTACACTACAAAATAACTAGTTTCTCTTGGAACTGTGAATGGAGCAAGATATGTCGGAGTGCAAAATACACCTGATCCAGAAACATTATGGTCTGTCATGCCATATAACACACAGCTCATCTTTAGAACGCATGTATAAATTGTAAAACTATTTAACTATTTGAAGAAGGGGAAAATGTTTTGTATAGACATTTAGAAAACAGTCAAATGAAACTGGTATGCTTCAAAAATAATCTCTTGTTTGGGGAAGGCAGTAATTTAATGCATATATGAATACAAATATACATATGTATATATATGTGTGTTTATATACACACGGAAATTGTATTGATAATTTCCAAGCTTCTTTCAGCTCTAAAATTCTGCACTTCTAGAATGGTAGCAATCCTGGAAATCTTTTAGTTTGTCCCTATTCCTTAAGCAAAATTGCAAGTGGCATCTCAGACAAATAGATATCTTTTTCAGTTTTTAGCCTTCATTGTGAAAAGACTTAACTTGATTCAGAAGTTTAGTCCAGGTATTCACAGCCTTCAAAATGAGAACAGCTAATTTTATTTATATCTTCAAACTAAGTATATTTGAAGCCATTCAGCAAAAGTTTCATTTATTCTGAGAGTATAAAGAGAAGTTATGTGGTCTAATGGATTTAGTATTGATTGGAGAGACAACTAGATTCTATTGGATAGATTTACTGGATGATTCTACTTGGGCAAGGCATTTGGATTGTAAAATAGGAGAAAATACTAGGGATAATTTACATTTTAAACCATAATTAATAATTTCTAATGTTTCATAATCTTACTAAATCTTCATAACAACCCTATGGGGTTGAAAGTATAAGTGTTTTTTTTAATTTTCAAAAAAAGATGAAGCAACTGAATTTCAGACAGATGACTCATCCATGGCTAATGTCACAATAAGGATTAAAACTGTCTTCTAACTTAGTGTAGTACTCATTCCACTACACCATAGTCATTCCTTACATTGTGGAAATGAATTAAAGAACATATTGTTTTCAGTTGTTTCAGTAGTGTTAGACTCTTTGTGACTCTATGTGGGGTTTTCTTGGCAAAGATAATGGAGTACTTTGCTATTTCTTTCTCCAACTCATTTTACAGATGAAGAAACTGAGGCAAACAGGGTTAAGTGATTTGCCCAGGGTTACACAGCAAGTAGATGTCTGACACCAGATAAGTCTTCCTGACTCCAGGCCTGACACCTTATCCACTGTGCCACCTAGCTCCCCCCTGGAGAACATATATGAGGTGTTTTTAATTCCTATTCAAAGTGTTGTAACTGGTGGAAGAAGGGGCTGTTTGGGGAAGAAGTTAATGGGGTAAAGAAAATGAAGCTAAACTTCGAAATCGAGGTTCCAAATTAAATTGTCTTTGCATTGTTTCTCTCCTAGATTTGGCACTTGGAGGGGGATGGGAAGGATAATGGATGTTGAATAAAGGAGTTGTAAACATAAAAATAACAAGGCAAATTGAGTAATCCACAGATCGACAAGATATTTCAAGAAGTTGAAAGGAATCATCTAGGTAAAACAATTTAATTCAATTAAATAAAAAACCCAAGTAAGTACTTGCTATCTGTTATGGGGCACACTAGGCACAGGGATACAATGACAAAAGCAGAACTGTCTTTGCCCTCGAGGAGCTTACATTTTGCTGGGGGGAATGCAACAGGGACACAAATAAGTAAATACAAAGTACATACAAAATTATATAAAGTAATTTAAAGAGGAGAAAAGAACTAAAAATTGAGGGAAATTAAAAAGGGCCTCTTGTTAGAGGTGTTACCTGAACTCTGCTTTGAAGGGAAGGAAGGAAGGAAGGAAACAAGCATTAATTAAGCACCTTTGTGCTGAGTGCTTTACAAATTACCACCTCATTTGGTCCTCACAATAACCTTGGGAGGTAGGTGCTATTATTATCCCCAATTTATAGTTGAGGAAACTGAAGCAGACAGATTAAGTGAATTTTCTGGGATCACACAGCTAGTAAGTGTTTGAGGATAGATTTGAACTCTGTCTACTACTGTGCCACCTAGATGCCTAAGAGAGTCTAGGAGTCTAAGAAGTTAAAGTGAGAGAAGAATGCATTCCAGACATGAGTGACCTTAGGGGTCCTCTCCTGTGTTAATGGTAAAGCAGTCACATTTTTATATGGGATACCTGTCCTGAAAAGAAGCACTGATATTGATAGGAACATAGAGGATGTGTACTTTTTTTTTTTTTTGGTGGGAGGTCAGTGGTGCTCTGGCTCTCTAAAAATGCATGACACACTCTTAAGCTTAATGTGCATTATTGATATTTCCTTCATCATTTTCTTAAATCTAGACAATCAACAAAACAAGAAGTCAAGCCTGGATTTGTAGCAATCGCCAATTTCCAAGTTTAAATGCTCTTGTTGAAAATTTAACAATCAGTTCTTAGAGCTAAGTGATCTGACTCCAGCACACTCCCACTGAATTAACATAGCAAAATATTTTTGCTCTTTGACCTGGAAGAATCAATTCTTTTTCCTTTCTATTTTTTTGGGGGGCTGCTTCTTGTTATTTTGCCCATGCTGGAAGTGAGGTGACCATTTATGAGACTGATCCCACTGCTGGTGAGCATGTAAGTTTTGACCTGCCCGATTTCTGACCTGGGTAAGCTTGCTCCCCCTTAGTCATCTTGGTAGCTCATCTCCTGAGAGATCACTATATTTCAAAGCCAGACTTAGAGCTGACACTTGGCTTTAACATTAAGTACAGTTCAGAACTCCTGAGCTCAAGGGTCCACCAACTTCAGCCTCTTTAGTTGCAGAACTTAGAGGCATATGCCACCACACCTTCTTATCAGACCATAAAGAATGATTCCAAGATGTCCTTCCAGGGTAATTCATACATTTGGAATATGAAGTAGCAGGGTAAGATTTAAAGGTCATACTTTATATTCTATCCCTTCCATATCTGCCCCCTCCAGTTCAGTAATTAATATATTCATAGATGTTGACTCATGGTCTGTTTTTGGAAAAAAAAATGCCCATTTTTTTTACTTTCCCACAAAGCCTACATTTCAGAATTCCTTCCTTACATGTGCAAAAAAAGGGCAATTAAGATCTCTAAAAATCACAACAATCCTGCTTCAATTTAAAATTTTTACTTGATTCTCTGTGGAATTCTTTTGGTTTGTGCCATTATTAGGGAGATATGAAAAGTGATTAAAGCATTTTAGACAAGTAATAAAGATAAAGTTCTGTTCAGGAAGAAGTGAGAATAACAAAAAATATATAAAGATGGATCACAGATTTAGAACTGAAGAGACCTTAGAGGTTATCTACTTCATCTCATTTTAGAGGTGAGGGAATTGAGGCTTAGAAAGATAACATCAGCTAGTAGTCCCTTTACTTCTAGTAATATTTAGTACGTTAGCATTCTAGTACAACAGAAGAATGTGGACACTGGCATCGAGTGTGTTGTAATTATATTTATCCTGGAATAACATGCTGATAATAATTCAGTGTCAGGCAGGGTATGAGCAAGGCATACTGAAAAAGAATATGTAGGAATCAGTCTTGGTTCTGGGCCTGGTATGGTTTAATACTGACATCAATATCATGAATAATTAAGTAGAAATTATACTCATTAAGTATACTTCTGCAACTCAAGTGGGTGGGTGGAGAGAGATAGTCAGGATGATCAAAACTAATATTAGGATTCAAGTTGGGTAAAAAGGAGGATAGAAGTGGAGTAAAATTTAATATGCATGATAGAGAGCAATTTGGTTAATCTTTACAAATAGAGGATAAGGAAAGATGTGATTTGTGTTCACAATAGCCAAAGAACTCATCATTTAAGAAGGAAGGAAACAAGCATTTGTTAAGCTCCTACAGTATGCCAGGCTCTGTGCTAAGCACTTAATAAATATTATCCCATTTAATCCTCATAACAGCCTTGGGAAGTAGGTACTATAATTATCTCTATTTTACTGTTGAGGAAACTAAGGCAAACAGAGGTTTAGTGACTTGCCCAAGGTCATACAGCTAGTAAGTGCCTGAAGTCAGATTTGAGCTCAAGTTTTCCTGGCTCCAGGCTCAGGTCATCCAGATACTTAGTGGCCAACTAGTTGTTGATGAGCTATCTACTGACAGAGACTTCAGAAGCTAGACTTAACTCTGTGCCATAATGAAGTTTATGGAAACACACCAGGAGAAGTTGTAGGGGTCACAAGATGAACTTTTCAGCAATTCCAAGTTGTTTAAAAGAAGTACAAAATAGGCATATAAAGCAAAGGAATCATGAGATAACCCTCCCACAACACTCAGCCCCTTTGCTTACCTACTTTTGGCTTATCACCTGTGGCTCCAAGAAGCTGTAGCACATACAGCGGCTACATGCTGGTAAAACTGTCTCAAAAGATGAGCTAAATCAGATTGACTGGGTAACTGACAGGCCTCAAACCTGTTGTTGAGTTAGGAGGATGTCTACTCCAAGCATATGAATGACTTTCCCTGATGGAATATATGTATAAGGACAATTTGTTCCAAAAGTTATGAAGGTAGCTAAAACAGACACTGTGGAGTGATTAGAGCTTGGTCAAGCACTGAAGATGCCAGGGTCATCCACTGTATCTTGGGCCATTGCTGGTCACCCTGACTTTTGTCCTGCTACTGGACTTTGATGCTTCTGGAAGAGAGAGTGAGGTTAACAACTCTGCATAACTCTGCCTCACTTAAACTCAATTCATGCTCAAGTGAAGGCATCACCCTGTGATGTCACTAATCCTCTTTGAAAGTGAAGGATGAACAACAACATAGATTAGAAAGTAAACATATAGTTATTAATACTCTCTTAGTCATCATTTTAGTAATAATAAGGGTCTTCAATTCCCCCCTCCCCACATCGTGGTATTTCCCCCTCCTTTTGATTCTCTATAATTGATCCAACAAAACCTTCAAAATTGTCTTGCTTTCCAGCTTGGACTTCTGGTATATACAGGGTGTTCCAAAAATCTTATACAATAATACAATACCAATATACACTAATACAAAAAGCTTTAATAGCTTAAAATGCTCTAAGGCTTTTGGAATACCTTTCACTTGATCTAGTCCAGCTGCTATCCCCATCTTCATTTTCTTTACAGCTATTTCTATTTATTCTAGAAGCACATTACAGAACTGTGATGTTAATTCCAAATCCAATGCCTCCATATGGGCAGTGAGGTGGCACAGTGCATAGAGTACTGAGCCTGGAATCAGAATATCCCAAATTCAAATCCAGCCTTATTAACTCACTAGCTGTCTTACCCAGGGCAAATTACTTAGTGTCTGTCTGCCATGCAAAATGGGGATGTTAATAAAGCCTTGTCTCCCAGGGTTGACGTGAGGATCAAATGAGATATTTGTAAAGTGCTTAGCATAGTGCCTGGTATGTAGTAAGTGCTTAATAAATATTTGTTTCCTTTCTTGATGGTGAAAAGGGGATGCTTTAGAAATCTTTAACGCATTTTTCTATCTTTGTTTACTATCCTTCCTCCAGTTTCATCTTTAAATTCCTCCTGGATGATTTTGCTTAGTTAAGATGATTGCCACATTTACTTTAACCCATTTCCCCTTTTATTGCTTATATTATTTTATGAGGTAATATTGCCCATAATCTTCCGCCCTCTTTCTCTGTAAAATGGGATTAATGAGTTTGTAATCTAAGCCAGTGTTGTCTTTGGTTGCCATCTTGATCAATCAATAAGCATTTATTAAGCTCCACACAGGAAATGGAAAACTACTCCGGTATCTTTGCCAAGAAAGCCTCAAATAGTCACAAAAAGTTGGACACAACTAAAAACAACTGAACAACAATGCTCCACACATTGTTCTAGGTTCTATATAAACAATCTCTTCCCTTAAGAGCTTTCATTCTTGGGAGTGGGAGTGGAGAACAACATTTACACAAATAAGTAAATGTTAATTAATCCCAAGTAATAAGAAGGAGGATTGTGAATAATAAACAGCATCTTATTTTCCCCCCAATCCAATAACCATTTACTAAGTAATTAAAAAAATGCCAAGGACTGTTCTAAGCACTGGAGATACAATTAATTTTTTTTAAAAAGACAATCCCTGCCCTCAACGAGCTTACAATCTAAAGGGGGAGGCAGCATACAAAAGGAGTCAGAGAAGAGAGTGTGTGGGATACCCAGGGATTACCCAACTCAGGGGCATCATGTTCCTTGGAGTTGAAACAAGGCAGGGCAGCAGATACAAAATGGAGTGACCTGAGAGTCCAGTTTCTGCCCTCTCTAAAGGAAGTTTGCTAGTTGGGTCTCTAATCCTCCAAATAGAGGAGAAAGGAGGCTGAGGGAGGCGGGGTCAGTCCAGGCTTGAGTTAGCCACATAGACGTGAGTTCAGATGTAATGGGCTTATCCTGGGAAGGATATCTTGTTCCTTGGAGTTGAAACTGGGCTGGGCACTGCATGCAAAGTGGAAAGTCAGGAAGAGATGAGTTCAGATTTTTATGACACTGTGTAACCTTGGGAAGTTACTTTACCTCAGTTTTTTCATCTTGATCTCATGGTCAAAATGTATCATGCTGCCAGAGATGAAACTTTGTCTCAGCTACTGCCAGGCTGGGTCCCTAAGGTCCTAGAGATCCTCCAGGGAAGATAGATGCTGTGATTGCTGCAAAACTAATTTGGCTGAATTCCAACTACAGGACTTCTAGATTCCTTTGAAGGTCAGGTCTTCACCAGTCTGGCAGGAAAGGTCTGTCTCACTGGAATGGGAGGGGAGCAAGGTCCAGAATCTTATTTCAATCCAAGAAACATGTTATCATATCATATGCCATAGTCATTTTAAATTAGAGAATAAAAGTTAAGAACTGGGACAGTAGATATCATGCACTTATATTGCAATGAACAAAAAGTATAAAATGTGAGTAGAATCATGTGTGTGTTTAGTGGTATGTTAAAAAATCCACATGCCCCAGAAGCCAGGTCTGAGTGCTTTTTTTTTACAATGTGCAGTTACATACTGTTAGTGTAGCGTGATAAATATAGTAAGACACAATTTACTTGTGTACTTTAAATAAGAAGATTAAAAAGTCAATGGCACACAAGATAGAATCCATAAAAAGTTTCTAAAGGGATTTGAGGGCTTAATGTAAATGTATTTATTAGCTTCATAAAGGCAAAGATGGGTTGCCTTTGAAAAACAGGAGAAATACTCTTTCTATCCAATATGCCTTTAAATGTCCTAATCAAATTAATTAAAAAATGAAAATGAAGTTATAATTGGCTTATAATGGTCTCAACAATCACCTTATATGCAAGGTCAATGGTTCCCAGAAACTCAATTGGTTTCCACATAAAGACCTCTGTGTCAAATCAGTATCCAATATTTTCAGATCTTTTCTCATAACACTTGTGATTTTCAATTTCCCATTATGGTATTTTTATATTGTGATGGTGTATTGACTTGAATAAAGGTTGAGGGAAAGTAATGTCTAATTTTTAGATCTGTAGTCAGCCATTAATAGTTAGTGAAACACTTTTTGTGTGAAAACTTCAAGTTTTCTACTTTATTCCTCAAATTACATTAAACTCCAAAAGACACAGCTGAAGTAGCAAAGAATAGAGACCTCAATGTGTGTGCAGACATGTCAAATAAAGATGGTGAGGGAGCACTTTGCTGTGTAAAATTTTTCAGACAATGCTTATTTACATTTCCAGATAGTGGAAGGAAAAATCATTGTCAACATGACTAGGAAAACTACACACAGCATAAAAATACTGGTCACTGCTGTAAGCCTCTTCTTCTCTGTCCTCCAACAAGGAGGTAGGAAATATAGGCCCTGGAGGGATCCATTGAAAGAGTTTCCCTCATCAGGGCATATTTTTGCCTTTTTGTTTTTATATATACTAAGTATTACATATAAAAAGTGAGTGAAATTTGAGGGAAAGGAAGAAAGAGCTGAATATTTCTAAAGGAAAAGTTTTCTAGCTGCTAACATTCAATGAGTATGTTTGAAAGTGACCAAATAGATACTGACAGTGTTTCTGCATCTCTTATTTTTTAATTTTTGTTATATTTCTCCATCATCTGCTATCTGAGCTAAGGATCAGGAAGCCAGAAAAAGAAGAGAAGGGTAAGATGACTTCACATTGGATTGGTGTAGGCTAAGCATCTATAGCACCCTTCCTGAACAGACACAATTACATGGGAAAGTCCAGAGGTATATGGAGGGAAAGGATAGCAAGGGACTCAGCAGGACAGAGATATTATATCTCTACCCAGGGAAAGTTATCACATGTCAGTGTGCTAGAATGGAGAAGAGGCAGTTCCCTCTTTGGGAGAAAAGAAGGTATGAATTAGGAGCCAAGCAAACCACAAGTGTGGGCCAGCCCAGGTTGTCACCAGAAAAATTCTAAAGGCCTGAGATAAACAGTCAGTATTAGATCAGAAGGCAAAAAGAGGTTAAGATACCCAGAGGTACTGATCATGACTATCAATCCAGTCCGACATCCTTTCCCCTCCAAATGCTTGTGTTCTCTGCCCCATGTTAATATGCTAGTATAGTTATAGATCGGCTCCTACCACGGCCTTTTTGACTCACATAGTAAACACTTTACAAGGCTTGCCAGTTGGCTGACTAGCTCAGCCTTGTCACCAATCAACTGAGCAAACAAATAAGCATTTATTTAGTTACTACTATGTGCCAGGAGTAGACTTAGCGCTATTGATATAAAGACTAAAATCCAAGTCTGTGCCCTCAAGGAGGTTACATTCAATTGGGAAGATAGAAAACATACAGGCATGTAAATATACGTGAGATATATTAGGCCATAGGTTTGAAGCATTAAGAAGAGCACCTAAGACTTCAATAACTGGGACATGGATGATCTTAAATGTGCAAAGTGGGATGGTGTTGCATGCCATCTTCTGTGATACACAAAAATAAAACAAAACAAAACAAAACCAAAAAACAAACAGAAAAACCCAGTTCTCTCTCTACAGCTTCCTGTAGTTTTATCCATTGACAATCCTGCAAAAGATTTTCTTGCTTTTATCTATAAATTTAGTTACCAAACAGAAGCAATGAGACAAAAATCACATATTCCAATTTTGAAGAACACTGAATACATTTCTTTTAAACTGTTTTTGGAAATGTACATTAACCTTTATAAAACCCCTCTAAGTAGTAAACAGGAGATGGCCCCAGTACACAAGAACATTGCTTTTATTTAAATAAATCACTTTGCTAATTGGTGGTGGACAGTAGAAAGCAAAAGTAGAACAACATTCATCAATTTGGCAATTAGGACCCAAGGTAGGATTTGATCCCAGAAAGGGCACAACCATGGAATGTACTGTCCTTGCTTATATGAATCACTTGGTTAATTGGGGGGAGATGGTGATTCTACTCTTGCAAAGTAGAAAAGGATTTTTTTTTCTCTTGAGCAAGTGGACTTTTTGTCAGCTTCAGTAAGTGTTGAAATAGAAGCTTGATAAAATTCTTGAAAAACTTAAAATAAATCCCCTTCCCTCCTCCTCAATCTATACACCTATGACTTTAAAAGTCTTTTGAGGGAATCACAGCAGAACTCTCTAAAGTGTGCTGCTTTGGAGGAAAGAATACTGGATTTGGTGTTAGAGAGTCTGATTTAGAGCGTAAGCTGTGCCATTTACTATTCTGGGGACTTGGGCAAATCACTCACCCTCTCTGGTTAAGTGGTTTATCTTCTCTGTTTTCCATCTGTAAAATAAGATTAGATAGCCTCAAAAGTATCTTCTACTTCTTTTAAAAAATTTTTTTAATATAAATTTATTTGCAGTTTTCAACATTCATTTCCACAAGCTTTTGAGTTTCAAATTTTCACCCCGTCTCACTCTCCCCCCACCCCAAGATGGCATGCATTCTGAATATCCCTTCCCCTAGTCTGTCCTCTCTTCTATCTCTCTCCCCTTCTCTTATCCCCTTCCCCTTCTATTTTCCTGTAGGGCAGGATAGACTTCTGTACCCCATTTCTTGTATTTCTTATTTCCCATAGCATGTGAAAACTTTTTTTTAAACATATGTTTTAAAACTTTAGGTTTTAAATTTTCTCTTTTCCTCCCTCCCCACCCACCCTCATTGGAAAGGCAAGCAACTCAATATAGGTTGTACATGTGCAGTTATGCAAAACACGTCCATAGTAGACATGTTGTGAAAAACTAACTCTATTTCCCTTAATCCTATCCTGCCCTCCCATTTATTCTATTCTTTCTTTTGACCCTGTCCCTCCTCAGAAGTATTTACTTCTGATTACACCCTTTCCCAATCTGCCCTCCTCTCTATCATCCCCCTGCTCTCTTGTCCCCTTCTCCCCTATTTTCCTGTAGGGTAAGACAGATTTCCATACCCAATTGAATGTGTATGTTATTCCCTCCTTAAGCCAAATCCTATGAGAATAAGATTCACTCATTCCCTCTCACCTTCCCCTGTTTCCCCTCCACTGTAAGAGACTTTTCTGTTTTTTTTTGTGAGATAATTTACCCCATTCTACCTCTCCCTTTCTTCTTCTGAGTATAATCCTCTCTCATCCCTTAATTTTATTCTCCAGATATGACCCCTTAATCTTCAACTCACCCTGTGCCCTCTATCTATCTATATACATATACAATTTTTTTCCTCCAACTACCCTAATACTGACAAAGTCTCATGAGTTATAAATATCATCTTTCCATGCAGGAATGTAAACAGTTCAATCTTAATAAGTCTCTTATGATTTCTCTTTCCTGTTTACCTCTTCATGTTCCACTGAGTCCTGTATTTGAAAGTCAAATTTTCTATTCAGCTCTGGTCTTTTCATCAGAATGCTTGAAAGTCCTCTATTTCACTGAATGACCATTTTTTCCCCTGAAGGATTATACTCAGTTTTGCTGGGTAGGTGATTCTTGGTTGTAATCCTATCTCCTTTGCCCTCCGGAATATTATATTCCATGCCCTGTGTCCTTTAATGTAGAAGCTGCTAAATCTTGTGTTATCCTGATTGTGTTTCCACAGTACTTGAATTGTTTCCTTCTGGCAGCTTGTAATATTTTCTCCTTGACCTGGGAACTCTGGAATTTGGCTAATATTCCTAGGAGTTTTCCTTTGGGATCTCTTTCAGGAGGAGATCTGTGGATTCTTTCAATTTCTATTTTGCCCTCTGGTTCTATATATCAGGGCAGTTTTCCTTGATAATTTCTTGAAAGATGATGTCTAGGCTCTTTTTTTGATCATGGCTTTCAGACAGTCCAATAATTTTTAAATTCTCTCTCCTGGATCTATTTTCCAGGTCAGTTTTTCCAATGAGATATTTCACATTGTTTTCTAATTTTTCATTCTTTTGGATTTGTTTTACAGTGTCTTGATTTCTCATAAAGTCACTAGCTTCCAATTGCTCTATCCTAATTTTTAAGGAAGTATTTTCTTCAGTAAGTCTTTTGGACTTCCTTTTCCATTTGGCCTTTTTCTTTTTAGGGCATTTTTCTCCTCATTGGTTTTTGGACTCTTTTGCCATTTGGGTTAGGCTATTTTTTAAGGTGTTAATTTCTTCAGTATTTTTTTGGGTCTCCTTTAGCAAGCTGTTGACTTGTTTTTCATGATTTTCTTGCATCACTCTCATTTCTCTTTCCAGTTTTTCCTCTGCTTCCCTTACTTGCTTCTCAAAATCCCTTTTGAGCTCTTCCAAGGCCTGGGACTGATTCATATTTTTCTTGGAGGCTTTGGATGTAGGAGCTTTGACTTTGTTGTCTTCTTCTGGTTGTATATTTTGATCTTCTTTTTCACCAAAGTAAGATAATATAGTCTGACTCTTTTTGCGCTGCTTGCTCATGATCCCGGCCAATTACTTGAGTTTTAAACTCTTTGTTAAGGTAAGAGTCTGCTTCCAATGTGGAGAATGTACTGTCCCAAGCTTCAGGGGTTTGTGTAGCTGTTTTCAGAGATACTTGTAGGGACCTGTAAATTTTCAGTTCTTCCAAGGTGGTATGATAAGGGGCAGGTGTTTACTCCTTTCCTGGCCTGTGACCACAAGTATTCCTTTCTGTCCTGTAACTGTGAGGAGGGGTTCCTCTCCACAGCCACTACAAGCTCCACAACGCCAGCAGTCCTCCTCACCCCAGCACCGCCACCCAGAAATGTGACCCAGATCCAAACACGGACAAAGCAAGAGATTCCTGCCTCAGCACTGGCAAAGAGATCCCTGCAGTGCCTCTCTGATCAGCCACTGGATTCCCCCTCAGTCTGTGGGCCGGAAGCTCGGGAAGCAGCTGCTTCCCCCCCCCGGACCACGCTCTTGGGGAATGAAGTTGAAATCCCGCCTTCCTTTCTCAGCACTGACAGAAACAGACTTTTCCCACTGACCTTCTAAGTTGTCTTTGGCATTAGTGGGTTGAGGAGTCTGGAAACCTCCACAGCTGGCCGTGATTCACTCCTCTGAGGCCTGCTCCAGGTTCATTGCGGCCTGTGCGCCCACGCCATGCTGCACTGCGCTCCACCTTTCTGATCAATCATCCAGGTTGTCTTGGGCTGGAAATTTGTTTCACTCTGTCTTTTTGTGGGTTCTGCTGCTTCAGAATTTGTTTAGAGCCATTTTTTATGAGTATTTGGAGGGGTTTGGGGGAGAGCTTAAGCAAGTCACTGCTTTCACTCTGCCATCTTGGCTCCTATTATCTCTTCCACTTCTTAAATCTATGATCTTAAATTGTTGCTTTTCAGTCATGTCCAATTCTTTGGAACCCCATTTGGGGTTTTCTTGGCAAATATCTTAGAATGGTTTGCTATTTCATTTTCCAGCTTATTTTACAGATGAGGAGACTGAGGCAAACAGGGTTAAGTAATTCCCTAGGGTCACACAGCTAGTAAGTGTCTGAGGCCGGATTTGAACTCAGGAAGATGAATCTTCCTGATTCTAGGCCTGGCACTCTATACACTGTGTGGCCTACCAGCCTTATGATCTTAAATCCATTCTGCATTACTACAGATTTGTTCTAAGGCAGGCAACGGAAGTAGTCTTACCTTCTCATTTAGTACTGACTGCTCATTTCAGTCCTTTGGATTTTGCCTAGTACTGACCTGGCAGATTTTCAAGTTAACCACTCCTTTCCCTAGGAAGAGATTTCACCTCTTCTGCCCCTTAAAATAAATCCTGATAATGGGCCAGAAATATGAACAAATATTTCTCAAAGTGGGCTCTGTTGTGATTTTCACAGAAGGCTCTTAATGTCACAAGTGTTGTGCATGTGGGGGTTGGGAGGAAAGAAGACAGCATGATGCCATAATTTAATAAAATTAATTTGATCAGAGAGTGAAGACAGTCTGAAAGAGAGGGCCATTTTGCAGTAATCTAATTTAATTGCCCAACATTTATTGTGTCTCCTGTCAATTTTCATAATAAAATCTCCTTTCAGTCAATAGTCCTTTATCCCTCAAGATGTTAAACATCTTCCAACTTTCTGGACTCCGGAACATTTTTGCAAATTCTTTGCTCTTTTAAAGAGGATGCCTTTAGGTATTTTGTGTCAGAACTTCTTCCCTTCTGTATTTTTTTGCCCTGATCTAAAAGACTTTGTATTTCAGATCTTCTGCTCTAGAGGATTAACATACATTCATTCTTTGGAAATACTTAACTATTAGTGTCATTAGCTTCACTGATTCACCTTCTGCTGTTAATGCTTCACAAATGGGTCATTAACTCATTTGAAAGTTTTACAAAAAAAAATTGATTCCATATACTTATCCCTCATCTAATTACCAGCCTGCAAAAGTAAAGAAATAGGGCCATATTAAATAATTTTCCTGATCCGGAAAAAAATCATATTGGCAGCATAACTTATTTAAATGGAAGATTAATCTCTCTGAATTTAACAGTCAAAACATTTTGATGGTAACTGGCAGTTTTAATGATCATTGTGGTTTAGCTGAAGAGTTCATTAATAAAGCAGTAGGAAAGTGCTTTGTAACATTCATCCATTTTAAGACTATGTTTAAGGTTAAAGGAGCAAGGAGTAATTCACTAGGACCTGGCTATCATAATTCCAGGTAATAAGGGGATGAAGATCATGCATCATGATTTTTTTAAACAAAAAGTCATTGCTGGTCATGTTGCCTGAGCATATTCTTTGGTCCTGTCTCTTTAGTTCTGTCCTGTCACTTTAGTGTGGCATGGTTGTTCTAAGTAGTTCATGTCATGTGGTCTCTCTATAAGTGGACAGATGCTTGGAAGAAAATGAAAAATATATTATCAAATAAACAAAGTACAGAGTTCATTTCAACTCCACCAACAACACTGGGGTTTTTATAAATTAAAAGCTGACATTGTTAACTGTTGATAGATGGTCTGCAAAGTCTTCTGGGCTATAGAAAGGTTTAGGTAGACATTCTTTGAGTCAAGTTCAGTAAGCTCTCCTGGGAAGTGACATATCTCCAGCTATTAGGAGGAAGGCTTAGCTAACAGGATATGTTCAATTTCAGGGCACTCAAAGAGGAGAGGTGAGGTGAGGTTATGACTGAATATGAAATTGAGCTTTTTTTTTTTTCTGGGACCTTCACAAAATGGAAATAACTCTTCAGGCTTGGAGGGTGGGCTATTCATTCATTTCAAATTTCATTTTCTGAGTACTAATACTAGTAATATCCTGAATGACTGAAGGAATCAAATGCTATTTCCCTAAATGGTTACTGTACAGCTAGGGAGTTGTTGAAGCTGGCAATCCATATTATCTTTAAACATAAGAAGGGAGAATAGCCACAATGTGCCTTTCCCATTAACCATCTCAGAGTGTGTGATCTCTGTCATACCCAAGTGGATTGGGGACAAGGTGGAAGTTTCAGATCTGTGGTAGTTTTCCTTCCATGTTAACACTTCCATTGATGACTTCATGGTTTTTTCTAAGATGGGTGTAAGTATGCTCTTTCCCCAGGCCATACTTTAAGGGTTTGAACTATGGAACACCAAGGCTTTATGGATCCTTTTTTTTTTATTAAGATTCTACTACTGATTAGCTGTTTGATCTTTAGTAAATTACTTCAGTTCCCTGTATCTCAGTTTCTCTGTCAAAACGAAGGCAGCAGAGACTAAATCATCCTAAGTCATTTCTAAATCTAGCATTCAGTGATTGCAATACTCACTGCAATGCCTGGCATATAATAGGAGCTTAATAAATGTTCATTGACTTGAATCTGTGATATGTGTGGAAGAAGTGTGGGGTAAATAAAAATAATCCAATAATCTAAATAATCCAAATTTGTTAAGCACTTACTATGTATCAGACACTGGGCTAAGTGCTGGGGATACAATTAACAAAAATACAACCCCTGCCCTCGAGGAGCTTACAATCTAATATAGGGAAACAATATACAAAAGGAGGCAGGAAAAGGGGTGGGAGAGCCACAATAACCGAGGTGTCCAGCTTTGGGGGCATCTTGTTCCATGGAGTTGGAACGAGAAAGAGCAGCTGATGCAAAGAAGAGTGATCTGAGAGTCTACTATCTGCCATGTATAAAGGACTGCAATGGAAGAAGATAGGTACTCTGTGCTCCAGCCCTCCAATGAGAAGGGAGATAAGGTTAAGAGAAGTGGCATCAAAAATTTGAGTTAGCAGCATAGTGATAAGATTAGAAATGATGAACTTAACCTGGGAGGGACATCTTGTTCCATGGGGATGAAACCAGGCAGGGCAGGAGATGCAAAGTAGAGAAATAATAACAACTAACATTTATATAGGGCTTTAAGATTTATGGAACACTTTGCATCTATTATATCATTTGATGCTTATAAAAATCCATTTTAGAGAAAAGAAAACTGAGGCTGAAAGAGATTAAACAAACTGTTTAATTTAGAGTCTCTTAAGCTAGGAAGCATCTAATGCAGATTTAACCTTTGTTTTCTTGACCCTAAGTCCAACACTACCTATTATACCAAAGGTGTCAAACATATGGCCCATGTGCAACCCATAACACTCCTGAGTGCAGATGTAATTAGATTAAAATACAATTGGAAAATATATAACAAAATAAAAAATGCAATAAAACATAGATAATGTTAATTTGTGGTTTTCTAAATCAATGCAACCAGCAGGGATCCTTATGTATGGTTTATTGGCCCCCATTTCTATTTGCATTTGACCCATTGTACACCATACCTTCATCCTCAAGAAAGAACAATGTTATCTCTTTTTCCCTGTCACTTAAAAAGATAATAAATTCCTTTATATCTGTAGCCATTTTTTTCTTTTAAAAAAGTAGCCTGTAGTTACAAGTGTGATTTCTAGAGAAGGCCTGATTAACCTAGCAGGATAAAATGCTCTGATCAAGGCACTAGAAAGAGGACCATATTCTATACTAAACCACCTTGAAGTCAGTGGGAAATGATAGTACTGCACATAAAAGTACTTTTTTCCATGAAACATAATCTTTTCTAAATAATCTTGGAATGGAGAGGTACTATATATCAGTCATGCTTTCTGCACCCTGGATATACTGTCACCAGCAGGAGTCAGGGCCAAGGGGAAAATGGAGAGGTCTCAGGGTGAAGGAAATGATAGCAGAAACCTGTGTAGAGCTATCATAGCAATTCAAAAAACAGATTAAAGCTATAAACATCAAACTTCCTGTGGCTGGAATTCTTGTTAAAAAAGTCGTTTCAAGCCAAAATGGAAGGAAGAAGTTTAGCATTGCAAGAGTTATAAAGGTTTTAAAAATTAAATTGCTAAGCATAGATGGTAGAATATTTTCATTTCGTTTTTAATTTCCCTACATAGGTGGTCTTCAGATCCAGAGGGTTTTGGAGCAAGCAAAGTAATATACTATATTAAAGCTAGGCAGGTTTTTCATTTCTCACAGTTTTATTTCTTTCCCTTACTTGCTTAAGCAGTCAGGAACAAAAACTTATGTTTGATTCTACATTTCCATACATAACTTCATAACAGTAAAGCAACTGCATGGTAATCTTTTGTGTTATACACACACACACACACACACACATGTATAGTGTATGAATAACATCTATCCATCATCTACTTTTATCTCTATCTTTCTTTCTACCTATTTATCTATCTGGAATAGTGCCCTCTCTGGGGTTAATTTCTCAACTCTCACTTGGATTTATTGACTGGGTCCCCAGAGGGTTACTACCACTACTCCTCTCAGGGTTCTATGGCTAACTCTGAGGGTAATTAAAGTTTCCTAGTACTATTTCTCATGAGCCCCCATGAGTGTGCTCTGTATTTATTATCAGTCAGATAACAGGCTTTTAGAAAGAAAATTTTCTCAGCAGGTCTACAGAAACATCCTTCCAAGCTGGAGGCATATACAAGGATGCTGGGGAGAGTGGACTTAAATTTAGAGAGCATTTGAGGCCAAAGTGTAATTAATGAAATTAATGGAAATCTTTTTCTCCTGTCATAGAGTGCTCATGAAATTCTCATTAAGCATAGCCCTTTTCTGGTCTCTAACGGTTGTTGCCCTCGTATGGTCCTGAAGCTGCCATTCCTCTGAATATCTAGTTTAACCTTAGTGTATATCTAAGTTTGTGATGCAGATATTGCCATGAGCCACTGTTCCTCTGTGGCTACTGCTACCAGTGATGTTGGGAACTCCAGAACACCTGACCTTTTGACATTCACAAGACTGTCACCTGGGAAATTCCGTTCCCTTCCCTTCTCCTTCTCAAACATACCAATAACAGCAGCTTCCAATCATCATTTGTCTGACTAGCCATGAACTAGCTTTATATGATTTTATATGTAGCCCAAGAGACATGATTTGAATTTTTTCAATCAGTCAGTCAATAAGCATTTATTCAGCATCTGCTATGTACCAGACACTATGTTAACAGATGGGGTTTACAAAGAAGGAGAGATAGTTCCTGCTCTCAAGGAACTCCTAGTCTAATGAAGGAGAAAATATCCAAACAACTGTGTAAAAGTAAGACATATGCAGGAGATAATAAACAAAGGGCAGGCAATAATATTAAGAGGGATGGGGAAAGGCTTCTTGTAGAAGGTGGGATTTTGGTTTGGCCTTGAAGGAAGCTAGGAAGGCCAAGCAGCAAAGATGAGGAAGGGGAGCACTTCGGGCAATGGGTGCATAAGATAATTCCTCTATGGCATTATCTGCTTGCTATCCAGTGGCCCCAAAGTTTTTTTATCCTTTCAGATTGATTAAGGACAAATTCTGGTTCTGATAGATTAGTTGACTCAATCCTGGTGTCCTGGCCTTCTCTGATTACTTGTGTGTGGTGGGGTGGTGGTGGTGATGGTGGTGGTGGTGGTGTAGACTCCCCTAATATCCTTACAAATGTATTTATGTTTGACCAGATCTATGATTTCACTGGCATATGAAGCTCCTGGGAAGAAATTGCCTTTCCCAGTACAGATTGGTGCCTTCTTGGCAATTTAGAGCCTTAGCAGCATTGGGAAATAAGAGGTTAAGAGATCTGGCTAGGCTGCAAGACCAGAATATGGCAGGAATGGAGTTCTAAATCCAGGTTGTCTTCCTCTCCAGTGCAATTTGCTACCTTTTACATGCACACACAAACACAAACATATATACAAGCCTCCACATAAACATACACATCACACACATGTCACACACTGCAAACACACAGACACATATATGTGCACACAAAATACACATGTTACAGACAAGCACACATACGTGCACACATGCACTCACACACAATCTTTGAAAGGATTAAAAGCCTAGTGGATAGAGGGATGAATCTAGAGTCAGAAGGATCTAGGTTCAAATACTGCTTTAGACATTTAATAACTGTGTGATTTTGTGAAAGTCATACAGCTTATATATATATATTGTCAATAAAAAGTGGATAGAACTGTACCAATTGCCTCACTGGTTTGGTGTGAGGATCAAATGTGATTTTTATATTTGTATGAATATATCTATAGGTATCTATCTCAATACTTTGCAAATTCTAAAGTTTTTATGCTAATAGGTATTTGGTAAACATTTTTGCTATCTTTCTAATTATTTCAGTCCCTGAAATCACTTGATACCATAATGTTAGTTACATATGTTATATATTTTAGTTATATATAGTTAGAACTACATATGGAAATGACTTTTAGAAATGCAGATGTGACATAGCTGAATTTAGTTACCACCTCCCTGCAAGTTTCTTCCACCTGCTGCATCTTACCAACAAATAAATCTCCTTCATCCTATAATTCCCCTGTGCAAGAATCTTTTGTGCAAATTAACTGCTCTGCTTAACTTTTGAGTCCTTCTGTCTTTGCAAGGCCCACCCTGCTGGAGCAGCCTTATTTTCCACTACCTTACAACCTAGGCTGTGTGTTGGAAAGTATCCTTACCATCATCTGTAGGGAAAATAATCATCCTTCTGTACTTTTGCTTATGCCATCCAGGATTGTCTTCCCTCCACTTATTATATCCCACCATCCTTCTAGGCCAGTGTCCAGTCACTGTTTCTTCATTAAGTTTTCACCAACTCCTCCAGCTTTTGATGATAGTATTGTCCTCTGGATTCCTATTGCACTTATAGCCAATACCACACAGTTCAGTATTTAGGTTTTTTTTTTTTAATTTTTCTCATGTTTGTTTTATTTCACCCATTAAATGATTTAACCTTAATAATTTAAAAGTTAAATTATTAATTCTCTGAAGTCAAGGACCATACTTTTTCATCCATCCCAGTACCTTGTGGGCATATAATAGGCACTCAAAAAGTATTTGATGATGGTTATTGGGATTTTTCACTGGCCCTGAATGATGTTTCATTCCTGACCCTTACAATTTGTTCTTGTTCAGTCATTTCAGTTATGTCCAAGTCTTTGTGATGCTATTTGGGGTTTTCATGGCAAAGATATTGGAGTGGTTTGCTACTTCTTTCTTCAGTTAATTTTATATATGAAGAAACTGAGGCAAATGGGGTCAAGTGACTTGTCAAGTGTCACACAACTGGTAAGTGTCTGAGGCCAGATTTGAACTCAGGAAGGTGAGTCTTTCTGACTCCATGGAAAGGCTGAACATTATACCTGAGCTGCTTCTTTAAGGAAAAGAAGGACTCAAGATGGAGGGAAGGTAGGAGTGTATGTGGGATGGCCAGTGAAAAGGTAAAGAGACTGGATATCAAGTGACATGAACAAGGAACAGAAAGAAGTTCAGGTTGGCAGAGTATGCAAAGAAGAGCTATGCCCAAAAAGTCAAGAAAGACAGGTTAGGGTCAAGCACTATAGGACTTTAAAATTAAGGAGGAGTTTATAGTTTATCCTATAAGCAATAGGAAGAAATAGCTGATTGAGTAAAGGAGTCACATGGTTAAATCTCTACTTAGATAAAATTACTTTGGTAGCAGTGTGAGGATGGCCTGGAGTGGAGAAAGACTTGAAGTGAGCACACTAATGAGGAAGGTGTTGCAATAATCTAATGAGAGGCAATAAGCGCCTGAAATAAGGTGGTAGCTGTGTGATAGAGAGAAGGGGGAGTATGAAATAGATTTTGACAATGTGAGACCAGCAATTTTTGGCAAATAATTGGATATGTGGGGTTAGGGAGAGTGGGGAATAGAGAATAATGCTGAGATTATGAACCTGGGACACTGGAAAGATGATGTCTATGACAGAAATAGAAAAGTTTGGAACTGGGGTTTAGAGGAAAAGATACTAAACTCGGTTTTAGACATGTTGAATTTGAAATGCCTCCATTCAGTTTGAAATATCCAATAGGCAATTGGTTACATAGAACTTAAGATTAGGGATAGACAATGGGGCTAGATATTCAGATCTGGGAGTCATCTGCATAGAGATGATGTAATATTTTTTTTTCTTTATCTTGCAATGTCTGGATTTGGGTTTTGATGGTCCTAGGTATTTTCAGTTTGGAATTTCTTTTAGAAGGTGATCGGTACATTCTATTTTTATTTTCACAGGTAGTTCTAATAGATCTGGACAGTTTTATTATTGTGATTTCTTGAAATATCATCTGGGATTTTTGGTCATGGTTTTCAGGAAGTCCAATGACAGTGATGATGACAGATGGATGATCTGGGCATTATACTAGCAGCCACGTACTGTTTAAAATACAATGGACAAGCTCTAAGAATGCTGGCTGGACCTTGTAAATATGGAAGACTTGTGAGAGAAAATGGAAACTTGCATAGGATGTCATTTGAATGGAATGTAATTTGCTCCTTTGGAAAGAACATGCAAATGAATGAGGTTTTTGACTCCTTAAAGTGCTGAAGTAACTGCTTATTATATATATATATATATATATATATATATATATATATATATACATATACATATACATATATATATATACAAAATATATATATGTTCATATATATATGTATGTTCAATTATTTAAAGCTATAGCGCTTTTTAGTATATTTATTTCAAATGCATTTGTAGATAGGACTGAAGCTGGTACAAGACATTTGTATGTCATAGGGAAGATTTGAAAACTACCTGTGTCTTACTATCCACCAGATGTTTTGAGCCTTTATTTTAAGCAAAGTAATGTCAAAATGTGAAATATATGCCTATTGTACTATGGTTAAACAAAATTTCTTCCTTTAAATACGTACATTTATAAAAATGTTTTAAAATGTTCCATCTGTTGCATTCTAGACAATTACTTGAATGAATGAAAGAAGCATTAATTACTTAATAGTTAGCTACTTAATACTTTGTCTACTCTTAGTCCTGACTTTGTGGATATGTCTGTATATATGTGCATGTTTATCTCTCTCTCACTTTAAGTAATATTTGCGTGTGTTGTTGTTCAGTCGCCTCATTAGCATCCCAATCTTTGTGATCCCATTTAGAGCTTTCTTGGCAAAGATACTGGAATGGTTTGCTATTTCTTTCTCCTGCTCATTTTACAGATGAAGAAACTGAGGCAAACAGGGTTAAGTAACTTGCCCAAGGTCACACAGCTAATAAGTGTCTGAGGCCAGATTTGAACTCAGGAAGATGAGTCTTTTTGACTCCAGGCCCAGCATTCTATTCATTGCACCCCCTAGCTACCCAGTATTTGCATGTATATATACATCTGTTCATACATATATATACAGCATATTTGTATACATATCCCTATGTATGTGTATGTACACACATAAAGATTTAATAAGACTCAGAACATTTTTAAATTTTTCCTCATCTTTGTCTATGGATTCAGTTGGAATGATTAATAAATAAACATTAATTGTGTGTTTAGAATGTGCTAGGCACTATGCTAATTGCTGGAGATACAAAAAAGCCAACTACCCCCCCCCAAAAAAAAAGGTCTTTACTCTCAAGGTGCTTATATTCTAAGAGAAGAAGACAAAATATAGAGAGAAACTGGAAATGGAAGGGGGAGGGAAGGAAGGTAACTGAAGAAAGGGGAGGCAGTAGGTATAGAGGTAGAACAGGCTGAAGGCAGAAGTGGACAGCACGGTTGGGCCTTCTCATTGTTATGGGAGCTCCAGGTAGGCATACATCAATCATCGAATTGAACTCTGAGTGCAGTTGTCTCCAAGGGGGCAGCTCATAAGTAGGTAGATCAACACAGAAAGTGAGCTACAGATTACTTTTGTGGTCATTTCTCCATATGATATTTATCAGTCCATTCTTATGAATGGACAGTTGTCTCTACCCATATCAAAATGGACAGTAAAGGTAAACTTTACTACATGTAATAAATGCAATCTTGAGAAATTGTATAAAAATGTATGTAAACTGAAACATATTGCAAATACATTAGGGTAGATTGCTACTAAAGAAAACCTTTCAGTAAATGATTTGTAAAGCAAATCATATATTCATTTAGTTATTATATTCAATTAGCCACCAAGTCCTGTCAATTATTCCTTTGTAATAATTTGTCACTTATTCTTTTATTTCACCTCTGTCCATTCCTTCTATTTCCACTGCCACCACCGAACTCCAGGCTCTGAATATATTAAAGTTGGACTTTTAGAATAGCTTCCCTACCAGACTCATCACTTCTGAGCTTTTTCTTCTCTCTAATATATTGAGCTCACCACTGCCAGATTTAGCTTTATAAGCCATACTTTCATTATGTAATTTCCCTACTCAAAAACCCACAGGTAGGAGTTTCCTAAGATGAGGACTCAACTTTCGGCTTAGTATTCAAGGCCTTCTATGCCTTAGACCCAAATTACCCTTCCAATCTTCATTACTTCATTATATGAATCTTTAGATTTAGTCTTATTATTCTGCTCATTACTTGAAATATTCTCATCTTCCTTCTTTTTCTCCTGACATTTCCTCAAATGGAATGCTCTCTTTACTCTTGCTTCTTGCTTCTTTATTTCTCCACCCTTTAGGCTGAGCTTATTTCATTTTCTCATGAAGCCTTTACTGGCTAGGATGACCAATAACAATGTATTTTCTCTGAATTTCTATACTACTTACACTCTACCTTTCTCATTTGCTGCTTATGCAATGCCTTACAGTTTTATTTACCTTTTTAGATGTTAGGTGAAATTTTAATGATAATTCATGAAATGAAATAAGACTGGACATATAACATGGCACTGGATTATAAAGGGTCTTTGTTAATATTTGCCTACAGCTGAGTACCAGAATCCATGATCCTCTGACATAGGTATTCCCTAGGGAACAAAAAAGTATTGGTAAGGATACAGCTATTGCTGACTTTGTGACATAGTCATTGCTGACCTGCCTTATGGTGTATTCTGTATCTAAGACTTTAAGTCATTTACAGAACAGTCCAATGCACAAGACTTCCAATAAAGACATACAGGAAAAGTCATTAAGATCATCAAGTTCCTCAGAGCTATACTGATCTACAACAAATAGGTCTTATGTAACTCTCTTGACTTTCATCCTTCCATAGCACATAATTAATGGAGATAGAAACAGAAGCAATAATGTGAAAGGATTATGTTATAGACAAACAAGTAAAAGGACAATGAATGATATGTTTAAGAAAAAGATCACAAATTTAGTAAGAAGCTATGAAACAGTAGGAATGAAGAAATTCTCAGTCCACCTTCCATTCAGCTGTCAAAGTGATCTTCAAAAGTATAGGTCTTAACACGTTGCATCTTTCTCCCCATTCAATAAATTCCAGTAACTCTCTATTACCTCAAGGATCAAATATAGCATCATTTGGTTTTTAAATCTCTTCACATCCTGACCCCTTCCACCTTTCCATTCATACATCTTACTCCCTTCTGTGTATTCATCAATCCAGTGAAACTGGCTATCTTGCTTTTCCTTACCCAAAATACTCTATTTCCTGCTTCTTTTCACTTTCATAGGCTAACTCCTATTGCTGGAATTCTCTTTCTTCACATTTCTGAACCATGACTTCCTTCAAGCTAAATCTCACCTTTTATACCTCACTAAAATCCCACCTTTTACGAGAACCCTTACCCAGTCTCCCTTATTCTAGTGCCTTTCCTCTGTGATTATTTCCAATTATTGTGTGCATATGCATATAGATATTTATGTGTCTGTATATTATATATGTACAAGGTTGTTTGCTTGTCTACCCTCCATTAGACTTTGAGTTCCTTTAGATGAAGTATTATTTTTTTACCTTTCTTTGTAGCTCCAGTTATTAGTATAGTGCCTGACCCAAAGTAGGCAATGCTTGTTGACTTGACTAGCTGAGGAATTCCTTATTTGCCTTGTTAATAATGTACTGAGTAAATGATGACAAAAACTATTCTAAACCATATTTTGACAGAGTCACCAAAATAGAAAACCAGTAACCTTGGGGGGAAGTGAGCATATGTTGGACTTAACTCTTGCCTTTGCCACTTACTACTTGTATGAGTCACTCTCTTGGCCTCAGTTTTCACATCTCTACAATAAAGGTGTTGGAATATGTAGCCTCTAAGATTCCTTATAGCTCTAAATATATCATCCTAAGATCTATGAAAATTCTATGTGTCAAAACATGATTTTCAAGAATGAAATTCTGAAGATACAAGCTTAAAAAAAAAGTAAGAAGAGAGTTGTTTTTCAAGATCAATATGGATGCTCAGAGAGCTCAGTGACTGACTTGGATTGTTTTTTTAAGGTATGAATTAACTATTTAAGCAAAAGCAAGTAACTGATAAAATAATGAACAAGAAAGAATGATGTGTGCTAAAGATTAGGATGAGTCAAGTGTAGCGATAGCACTGCTAAGAATAAATTTAAAAATAAAAAATAACTTTAAAATACACTATTTTGGGACAATAGGAAGATGAAAGATGAGATAGGACCCTTGCATAAATGAGTGGTTTGATAATTATGGATAGCAAAAAGAAGACACAACTACTAAAATCTTAAGCCCCACCCTCCTTTATTCCTTTTCTCTCTTTTTTCTCTCCTTTTATCTTTGCCTCCCCACTCCCACCATGGAGAAGGATCTTTGGAGATGCTTAATGAAAAAAATAAAACCTAAGATAAGTAAGATGTTAAGAATTTAACTAGTTGAATTCAATGAGTGCTTGTTACCAGGTCAGGGTGAACTACATCTGAGAACATTGAAATATAAAATGGAATTGGTACCATTGAATTGGAAACAAATAATTTTATTCATTTTTCCCAAAAAAGTAAGATGATGAACTTTTCCAAGTTAGAGTGATGAGCTTAACATTAGCTAAAAATATTGTCAAAGGGATGGCTTATAAGAATTTAGAAATGAATGCAGTAATCATTAAGAGACAAGATGACTTCATCAAAAATAGTTCATTTAAGGCAGAGCTCATTTCTTTTATAGATGTGGTATTACATAAGAATGTCATAGAGATTATATTCCTAGATTTAAGATTGTCATTTGACAAATTTATACTTTCTTTGTGCCCATGATAGAGGGAGATGTGGGCTAGATAGATAGATGATAGTACACTTTAGTAAACAATCATTGTATTGTTATTCTTCAGAGAAGCCTCTGGTAGAGTGCCATGAGATTTATCCGTAGTTTTGTGCTAGTTAACATTTATATCAATGACTTACATGAAGGCTTAAGAGGCATGCATATCAAATTTGTAGATGACACAAAGCTGGGAGAGCTATCTCACATGTCATATGGCAGAATATAGATAAAAAAAAGATTTCAGTGGGTTAGAATGAAGTAGACAGAGAAAGAACAGAGGAAACAGAGGATAAGAACTAGGAGCAGGTAATATCTCTGAATACAAAATAATAGGGAGCATTTTGTAGTAATTGCATTAAATGTTGCAGAGATAAAGGTCATGGACTGAAAGGACAGTGGACTTGGCAATGAGAAAATCATTGCTGACCTTTGAAACATTTTCAATACTGGGAAACAGAAATCAGATTTAAGCAGCTGAGGAGAGCATGGTGGTGAGGGAGTCCAAGTATAAAGTTTAAACAACTTTACCCCAGAAACTTAGCAGTGAATAAGGAGGAGAGACATTGAGGAGTACTTAGTCAAGAGAAGGATATTTTTTGCATTGAGGAAATTGAAACTATTTTGAGGGGATGGAAGAGGGGGATGGCTTTTGGAACAAGGTCCAAGAGAAGGTGAGAGGGAATTAAATTAAGGGCCCAGAGTGAGGGATTAGGTAAATAAAGGAGTGGGCAAAGATCCCTGTGCCTGTAGTGAAAGCTGGAAAATTAACACATTTCAGAAAATGTTATAGTGGATAGACTATTGTCTCATAGTCAGAAAGACCTGGGTTCAAATCTCACCTTTTTCACATACTGGTTGTGTTATTTTGGAGAAGTAGTTTAACTTCTCAGTGCTCCAGAAACTCTCTAAGACCATAAACTGTAGAATAGTTTCTGATCTGCATTGATGGAGGGAATCTCTTTATCACATGTTCTCTCTGAAATCACAAGTATGAAAAACAAAGACCCACTAATTTACCATGAGATTATAGAAAATTCACTGCACCTCCATCTATGCAATGACAGCATTTGATTAATAATCTTCCAGAGCCTTTTGAGCTCTACAGTCATTGATTCTATAACAGTGATAAAGCCCATCTAAAGGACCACTGCATGTCTCCTGCTAACCTAAAGTAGCCCACCACCCCAAATTCACAGGAGCTTGAAAGTAGAAGATCTTACATCTTGAGGTGCCAAGATCATTTCAGAATTTATTCCCATGTTATGTTCACCTCAGGCCACAGGTAATTGCCCAAATAAAGAGCCCAAATAAAGAATCAGGTAGCTTGGTCTCACTTGGAAAGTGGAATAAGCCAATCACATGCATGTAAATGAAGATATAATTATTAGGTGAATCAGATCTTCTTCAAGAGGAACTAAGCAACATTTTGGAATGAGATGCCCACATTTACTTTGTGGGAAAGTTCATTCATCTGACATATGTAAAGCAGCTTGCCTTCAGAACATGACTTATTTTCTACAGGAATAAACCCAACAAATGCACAGATCCTAAGTTATACTCACTCAACGTTCATTACTGGGATAGTGTCTAAGCAACTGCTATAGCAGGCCTGCATGTAGATAATATAGTCGTGATTTGACTGTCCCAGTGAAATAGCAAAAGTAGCAAGTGAAAAGAACAATTGGTATAGATAATTACTGTGTGACTCTTTGGACTCAAAGACCATTGACCATTTGAAATAATAATTAAAGTTAATTAACTCTGTTAGAGCAAAGAGAATTCTGCATTCAGCTGGCAAATTTTATACAGTTGTTAATTGACTAATTAAGAGAAACAAATGTCCTTAAACCTCCATTACCTACTAAAAGATGAGTTACCAAATGATTTCTTAATTTTAATACCAAGAAGCCTAGGAAGCATGATAACTCTGAGTTTAATTAGCTAGAGGTGATAAATTACATATTAAAAATAAGGATTATACACCATCAAAGTGAATCCTTCCATATAGATTTAAAATTCATTAGTAAGAGAAGCACCCATGAACTAATTATAAAAGTTGATAGGATATGGTAATAAAAGAGAGAGTAAAAGCAAAAATTCCTTAGTTATGTCCACGATTATTTAATTTTGCTTATGTTCTCAATCCTTAGAGCAAATGAAAAGGCCTCACCACTTCAGGGAAGCAAGTCTTTGTTAGTACTGTGTGCTTTCTCTTTTGGTCTCCAGAGGCCATGCTTTTTCCACAGTATTTTTCTCTTCCAAGTTGGTTAACCTTCTGCCCTTTGTAAGAGAAACTGTGCATCCCTCATCCTGTATTAACTTTGCTCTACTGTATATTGGACAAGTTGATTGCCTATTGAAACCTAAATGGGAGGCTTTAGAAAAGCTTCAGAAAAGGATATGCAACGAAATTGTTGCCTGTAAAGTGAAGGGCAGATGCTATTATTTAACATATTGAACCCCTTCCCTCTTTATCAGGGACCTTCATGATCAAAAGGAGAACAAAACAAAGCATCCTACACAAACAAAACCTTACTTGCTCCAGGAACAACAGCAACAAAAGAAATATTAGACATCATTTAAAAAAATTCATTTAATCTTTCAAATCACTGTCCTTCCAAATGATATTCCAACAGGGAGCAATGGTTCATCCTTTTTGTGTGAATGTAAGGTATGTAGAAATCTTTCTGCCATCATTTTCTGCCTTTTGGAAGGCCCAGGGTGAGCTGTCAGGAAGGGATGAGGACAATAAAGAAAGACTAAATTCTGGTTGATGATGTACGGAGAGATCATTTTGTACGACTTTTTTCTGTGGTAATGCTTAGATTCATTCCCTCCTCTCCATACCTGTTACGGAGTCTCTAATTTTGGTCATAATATTGCCTTTGTCAGATAATAGTCTTTATTTCCTGTTGGACCACTCCTCTTCCTCCAATGTTTCCACCAACAAGAGACTGGTGACATGTTCTTTTTAGACCTTGTCAGTCTTATATCCTGAACGATTCCCAATTCTCAACCAAATCAAATACTGTGATTTTTATATTGATGGCTGTTTAACATGGCTCAGTTAAATTGATTTCCCTTTCCCTTACTTCTGATTCTTCCTCATCTACTGTGATCAGAAAATCCTTTTTTCCATGTGTTTCTATCTCTTTCTTTCTCTAAGATATGTCACAATTCAGAATTCCTCCCTATACATCAAATTTGGTTCAATAACGTAATACCTAGCTCCTTTGCAGTGGATCCTTCTTTGACTTGTACATAACAAGATTTCTGTATTAACCCTATTTACTTCAACCTGCTTTTCATTTTTCATGTATTGATTATCTCTATCCCTCGAAACTCATTCCCTGTCACTCAGCAAGTTTGCTTTTCAACTTCATAAGGCCTATTCTTTATGTCATGGAAACTCATCATGACAGATAAAGACATGCTGAGTCAGATTCTCTGAGTCTATTAAATGGAACTATTGTAATTTTCCAGTATCTGCACAAATGCTTCTCAGCGAGTAAAAGACTAACTTGCATTTATCTTATTTAATATACATTTGCTTACTGTATCTCTCCCTAGAGTCCAACTGGAAGAGGGATCCCCTATAAATAATGTGGTTCTTCAGATGCTCCTATATGTGAATAATATTGTATTTATTATGGAGTCTTCTAAAGAAAATCCAAGGAAATCATTCAAAAGATTTTGATTTAACTATCTTGGAAAAACCAAATGGTTGAAGAATGTCTATAGTTCAGACTATGGTCTATAGGCAACATCAGTACTGTTTTTTGGTAGTACCTATAAATGGACAGTGATCTGAAGCCAGAATTGAATGAGAGGAAGAGAATAGGCAGAGTTACATTGGGAAATTACCTGGCACCCCAAGCTTCTCTCTGAAATGATCCATTTTTTAAATGCCAGTAGTCTTCCAGTGATATTATATGGCTCTGATTCATGGATCAGCACACTCTTCAAAGACTCAGAATTATAAGGCAACCAAAAAGCAATGAGAGACCCTTAATGAGTATGACTGCACAGTACAGTATTACCAGTGATGAACTGCATAGGGAAAAAAAATGAAAAAGATCTCACCAGAAATGTATGACTGGAAAAGGAGATTAGTTATATGGACAGTCCATATGCTGGAATAGTAATATTAAGAGCTATGAAATGCCACCAGCGCATTGGGTGGTTTTCCTATGGAGTATTTATAAGAAAATTTGCATAAGAGACACACAGTAAGGGAAGACACAGATGGGTTAAGATCTATAACACTGGATTTAGCACCCTCATTAGTGAAGTCACCTATCCACCTAATTATTCAGTTTTCTCACCTATAAAATGATGGAGCTAGATTAGATAGTTGTTAACGTTATTTCCACTTCTAAATCCATGATCCTATGCTCATATTTAAATATTTCTCTCCCAGCATTGCAAATTCCCCAAGGTTGAAGACTATGTCTCTGGATTCTATTATCTCTTCATGATAAAAACTAGTACAAGGTATGGGAAAGAATACAGGATATAGATGTGGGAAATCTGGGTTTTAGTCAGTTACCACATCTGTATAATCAGAGGTCTGTACTATTTAAGGTCCTTTTCCGACATCGTGCAAAGTAGGTGCTTAGAAAAAGTTCAGGGAAATGAATCATGTTAATCTATTCTTCATTCAGAGATTGATATTTTTAGGTGTTTAATAAATATATATAATATAATAAATATAAATAAATAAATATAGTTATGAAAATGCTATTCTTTGGTTATTACATACTGATTGCATCAATGGCTGTTGCTGTGTTATTAAAACTATTAACATTACACGTGTTTTTTGCTGCTTTTAATATGACAAGTGTGTAAGCTTACTGCATTGACCTATTTTGGTGCATCTCAAATGGCTGAACATTTAGCTCTAACTCTGTGGGATAGAATACAGGAATAAATGCACAGTTTGAACTGTCTTCTGGGAAATGTTTCTTAACAGGACACTGCCCCAAAGGAGCATGCCTTGGTAGGTTATTTGAGGACATATTTTGACAAGTTCTTTCTGTGTTTAAAAGGGATACTTGACTGAAGAGTGAAAGACCTTTGATGAGCCAGATGAGTTGTGGCAGAGATGGAGTCCAGAGACCTTACAATCCACAGACTGAGATGAGTCATCAAGAGAGGCTCTAGAGTCTCATTTGGGGTGAGGAGAGGGAAAGGGAGAAAAGATTGTGCTGTAATGGACTGCCTGTGGCTTCTGTGCTGTGGAGATGTTTTCCCCTGTAGCCAGCCACAGCTCCCCTGAAAGAAGCCAGCAACTTTCCGAAGTTATTTTTAGCACCACCTTCTGTTTTAGTGATTGCTTCCTTTCCAACATAGTCTTTTTTTTTTTAATGGAATAAGATTATCATCTCACTTTGGTGCCAGAAAGGGAGCACATGTGATAGTCCTTGCTGCAGTTCATTGGGTGTCTACAGGGTATTATTGCCAGCATCTTGGACCCTTGAACTTTTCTTATTATTTGAAGGTTCTAACACTTAAATTAAAGAGTCATAGGAAAGGCAGAAAGGAGGCATTAAACTGAAGCCTGAGAACTGGCTGTGCCATTATTTGCTTCATAAATTGAACAAGATCTTTTACTTTTTTGAGTGTCAGCTTCCTCATCTATAAAACAAAGAGATTGGTCTAGATGAGAGATACTTTACCTGGCATTCATGTCTGGGGACAGATTTCAAAGGATCCATTAATTTGAATGGGAAGAAATCTTTATTTTCCCTAACTGCTGACTGAAATTTAGCATTTCATTCAAGTATGAATTCAAAAAAAATATTATTCTGAGGAGTCTGTAAGCTTCACCAGACTACCAAAGGTGTCCATGACACAAAAAATTTAAGACTCCTGGACTAGATGACATCCAAGATGCCTTCCAGACCTAATATCCTATGCTAGTATAATTTTGTTGTTCCAACTTTGAAGAATAATGCCTTATCATCACATACATTCATGCCAAATAAACTGGAATAGACACAACAGTTATATCAGTCAGACAAATCAAGTAGTTTTGAAGTGCCTACTGTGTACCAGGCATTGTGTTACACACTGGGGATACAAATGTAATGAATGATCCTTCCAGTAAACAGAATACATTCAAATGGGGTGGGCACAAATAGTGATATAAATATATGTAGAATAACTATAAAAAGAATAACTACAAAGCCCTTATATAAGGTAGTTTGGTAGGGAAACCACTAGCAATTAAGGGCATCAGGAAAGGGTTCTAGGAGAAAATGATGCTTGAAGATGTGTCTTGAAAGAAGATAGAAATTCTATGATAATCTATAAACTATATGAATAATTTAACCAACATATGTAGTCCAACTGGCTAATTCAAGCCTTCAAGTAGATTATTTTTTAAAACTGTGGACATTACCTGGAAAACTGGCAGTATTCACTTTGCTTTGTGTAGTATAGGAATATTGATCTAAAGTAAAGATCATTCTATGAGACAAGAAGTCTCTTATTTGATCACACAGGAAGTCATAAGAATGAAGATTATAGTGGGATGGTGGGAGGGAGGGAGGGAGGGAGGAAGCAAACTCTCAGACACTTGAAATCCTCTTTGCATATGCCTATGTTCCATCTTCTTCTGAATTCCTCCTGCCTTCCTCTCAATAGACTCCCATCATCAGGCTCCAAAGTCTTTACTGGAATCACAGCATGAATGGGTTTTGAGATCAAAGGTACGGTTATCTAAAATGTCCATTTCTTGCTAACAAAAAGCACCACTCTGCCAATGTTGTTATTACTTTCCTCACTCCCATCTGTCACTTAGAAATTTTATTTTTAGAAAAGAAAGAAAAAGGACTCTTACTGAGACACCTTGATTCTTTGCTTTTCCAGAGTACCCCTTCAGTCACTGTAATTGAAATGAATTTCCAGGATAAAGCTTAAGTGAAAGATTCAATCTTTTATGGTCCATTGACTTTTCAAGGCTTACAAGGGAAACGATGATAATTTTATAAAGCAGAATCCTCTGCATCTTATCTGACTCAGCAGACTTAGCCTAAATTGCTGAACCATGGAAAGCCTAGGGTGGCCCTATTACAGGAAGTACAGCAGTCAGAGAAATACTTCTCATCCTGGGAAATTATATTTGGAAATTGCCTCGGTAAAGTCCATCTTTCATTCTCTTAAGGTATAGGCTAATACCATAAAAGAGAATGAACCATCCCACTGACTATAGTTCCACAATGGATGGGAGACTGTCTGACAAGTTAGAAGTTTTCATATATTGATCCTAGTGCTTAGAGAGTTATAGTCATCAGTTTTTTAATGAGCCGGCTCTTTCGATCCGTTGTGTCCTTCCTTCTGTCTCAGTTCTCTTTAAATTTTTCTTCTTTCAATTAATAAAAATTCTTTTCTCTTCTTCCCATATCTCTCGTACCTTAAAAAAAGAAAACAAAACTTTGTAACAAGTGTTCAGTCAAGCAAAACAAATTCCTCAGGAGAAATGTCCAAAATTTTTATACCTCGATTCTATCACCTCTCTGGTGAAAAGTGAGCAGCATATATCACCATCAATTGGTCTCCTAGAATCCTGATCAATCATTGCATTGATTAGAGTTCTTAAGTATTTTAAAGTTGTTTGTCTTTACAATGTTATCATATACATTATTCTTCTAGTTCTGCTTACTTCACTCTGTATCAATCCATATGAATCTTCCCAACTTTCTCTGAAATCATTCCCTTCCTCATTTATTAGGGCACAATCACATATCATTACATTCATAAGCTATAATTTATTCATCCATTCCCCAATTGATGGGCACCTCTTTAGTTTCCAGTTACCACTACAAAAAGAGCTGTTATATTTTTATACAAAGGGGACCTTCTCTGCTTTCTTTGATCTTTTTGGAGTATAGTCCAAATACTGGTATCATTGAGTCAAAAGTATGTACAGTTTAGTCACTTTTTAGGTATAGTTCCATAAATACAGCTCTACTAACAGTGCATTAATCTGCTTGGTTTCCAGAAAGGCCCCACACCTCACATTTGTCATTTTACTTTTTTTGTCTTTGCTAATCTGGTGGGAGCAAGGTAGAAACTCAGAGTTGCTTTAATTTGCCTACTCTAATTATTAATGATTTAGTGCATTTTTCATATGGCTACAGATAGCTTGATTGATCACTTCCTTTGAAAATTCTAGGGACAGCTAGGTGGTGCAATGAATACAGCACTGGTCCTGAAGTCAGGAGGACTCAAGCTCAGATCTGGTCTCAGACCAGACACTTGACACTTACTAGCTGTGTGACCCTGAGTAAGTCACTTAACCCCAATTGCCTCAACAACAACAAAAAAAATTCTAGGAAATCTGGGAAAATTTTTTATAGCAAGTATTTCTAATAAAGGCCTCATTTCTTCAATATATTCAGAAGTGAGTCAAATTTATAAGAATACAAGTCATTCCCTAATTGATAAATGATCAACAGTTATTTTCAGACAAAGAAACCAAAGCTATCTACAGTCATGTGAAAAAGTACTCTAAATCACTACTGATTAGAGAAATGCAAATTAAAACGACTGTAAGGTACCACTTCACACCTATAAGATTGGCTAACATGACAGAAAAAGAAAAATGTTAAATGCTGGAGGGGGCATGGAAAAACTGGGACACTAATGCGTTATTGGTGGAGTTGTGAACAGATCTAACCATTCTGGAGAGCAATTTGGAACAATGCCCATAGGGCTATAAAACTTTGCCTACTCTTTGATCCAGCAATACCACTACTAGGTCTAGTATCTCCAAGATATCAAAAAAAAAAAATAGAATGAAAGGAAAGGAAAGAAACTATAGGGATAAACATAGTTATAGCTGCTTTTTTTTTTGTGGTAGCAAAGAATTAGAAATTGGGGGATGCCCATCAATTGGGGAATGGATGAACAAGTTATGGTATATGACTGTAATTGAATACTATTATGTTATAAGTAACTATGAACACAGTGTTTTCAGAAAACCTGAAAAGACTTACATGAACCAATACAGAGTGAAGTGAGCAGAACCAGAACAATGTACACAGTAACAGCAATATTGAATGAACAACTGTGACTGACTTAGCTCTTCTCAGAAATACAATGATTTAAGACAATCCCAAAGGACTCATGGTGAAAAATACTATCCACCTCCAAAGAAAGAACTGATGAACTCTAAGTGTAATTAGAAGCATAATTTTTAACTTTAAGTTTCTTTTGTATTTTTTTTTGTAACATGGCTAGTATGGAAATGTTTTTCATGACTTCACATATGTAATTGATATCATATTACTTGCCTTCTCAGTGAATATAAGAGAATTTGAAACTCATAATTTAAAAAAAAGAATGTTAAAAATAAAGAAAACCCTCTAGATTGGATTTCTTGACCATGAATACGCCAGTTGCAAAAGGCCTTGCTCCTTACATGCTGGCGTCTGGAAATCAGGAAAATCCAGCACATAATCCAGGAATATTGCCTTGAACACTTACTAGTTATGGCACTCCGGGAAAGTCACTCAGCCTTTCCATGAATCAGTTTCCTAATCTGTAAATTAGGGGATTTAAATCAATGTCCTCTAAGGTTCCTTTAAGCTTTAACCATATGCTTCTGTACTGTTTAAAATGCTTGGGAAAGCTAGGTGGTACAGTGGATAGAGCACCAGCCCTGAAGTCAGGAGGACCTGAATTCAAATCCGGCCTCACTTGACACTTACTAGCTGTGTGATCCTGGCAAGTCACTTAACCTCAATTGCCTAAAAATAAAATTTGGGGCAGCTAGGTGGCGCAGTGGATAGAGCACCGGCCCTGGAGTCAAGAGGATCTGAGTTCAAGTCTGGTCTCAGACACATAACACTCATTAGCCATGTGACCCTGGGCAAGTCACTTAACCCCAATTGTCTCACCAAAAAAAAAAATACTTGGCCTCATTTTCAGTCTGTTAATTACCCACAATAACTCTCCAAAGCCCTCCCTTTCCATCCTCAACTTTAACATGTAAGTACCTTGTGGGAAGAGAGGTCTTAGGTTTCGTATTTGTATCTGAAATACTTAGCACAGTGTTTTTCATGTAATAAAAATTTAATCAATGCTTTTTTTCATTCATCCATTCATTCACTGTCTAGAGGCAGCTGTGATGTAGTGAACAGAGAGTTAGGAAGAGTTGCATTCAAATTCTGCCTCTAACACATAGAATCTGTATGACTCTGAGATCACTTAATCTCTCAGTTTCCTCAGGCAACTGTAAGATCATAAGTTGCAGAGCAGATGCCAACTGTACTGTGAAAGTACTTTGCTTGGGAGCAGCTAGGTGGCACAGTGGATAGAGCAGTGGCCCTGGAGTCAGGAGGACCTGAGTTCAAATCCCGCCTCAGACACATGATACTTCCTAGCTGTGTGACCCTGGGCACATGTGCAGACTCCAGAGCAGGAAAACTCATTCATATTCAGTAGGGATGTTGTTGACAGCCTCCCTTTAGTCTTAATATTATTATGCTTATTTGTCTCATATTCTTGCATCTTCTTGATTTCCAGATGCCAGCATGTAAAGAGCGATGCCTTTTGCAACTGGCCTACTCATGGTCAAGAAACCAAACTTAGAGGATTTTTCTTTCACTTAACCCTGATTGCCTCACCAAAAAAATAAAGTACTTTGCTCCAAAAAAATGACAAGTTTGATCCAAAAATAAAAAAGGATAACATAGAGATGTCTATCACTCACTCTTCAGCATATCTGGCTGATTTATTTGGGGAAATGTCTATAACTCCAACAGCTTTTTACTGGATGATTACTTATCTTATATTCATCTTCTTTTATTATTATTATTATTGTTGTCATTGTTGTTGCTATTGTTAATGACAATAATAACAACCATTGCCATTGATATAGTGATCAGAAGTCTGATAAACAGTATATTATGTGTATGTGTATTATTTCATAAATGAAAGAACTAATCAAATCACAGATCCAGGCCACAAAATTTTATTATCCAGAGCAAGGGAGGTGATAATCTTTCTGGATTCAGATCTAGTCAGACCACAATGTGAATAGGGCTTTAATTAGGCAAATTAGATATGGTTAGGAAACGACACTTAGTAACTATAGCATTGCAGCTGCTATCTGCAGCCACAATCCTAAAGAGTGCAAGAGAGCTAGATTAGGTTGGGATAGCTCACTTCTGTCCCTCTTCTGCCATGGTTCCTGAAGCAGGGCAAGGGTGCCAGCAGTGATGGTGACCTGGTGGCCCTTTATTCCACATCTGATTTACAGTGTACAATGGGACATGGAACCTCAGTAAGTACCTGTGTTTCTTGACTGTCTTTGTGAATTCAGATTGAAAATGAGAAAGATGGTACTTTCCACTTTTTTGCATTGTTTTATGTCTAGAATCTCAAAAGGCTCAAAATATTTTAGTAATAAAATATAATTATGTCTTTACAGTTTCCACAGAAACTTGGGATGAAAATAGAGGACAGAATTTCACTTTAGGAAATGAATAGACTCATTGTGAGGTTCTGAAATATGCTTACTTGAAGATGAGATCATCTTGATTATATGTTTCCAAGGTAGTACTAAATTAGATGTTAATAATAATAGCTCAGATTTCTATAGACTTTTCCAGTTTACAAATCTCTTTACTCCCAAAAACAAAAGCCCCCCAAATGTTAGAAATTTCAAGTATCCCTGATTTCACCGTTATGACTGGGTACTCCCTTAGAGATCAGCTAGTTAACACTTCCCCTCCCCTCCACCTTACAGATGAATAGCCTGAAGCCTTGAGAAGTGAAATAATTTGAACATTTTCATAGATAGACAGTGGGGCAGAATGGGGTCCAGAGCCAAATGGCTCTTGAACCAGTGGTTCTGACTCCCAGGCCAGTGCTGACTCCACATTGACCCTTTCTCTCCCTTCTCTTGTTGATATTACATTATCTTTTTTGTCCTACAGAGAGTGGTAGAGTCACACACAAATATTTGCTCTTGTTATAACTCACAGGAATAAACTCTTGTCATAGGTTCAGAACAGGAAGGGAACTTATTGATGAGCAAGCTGCCTCATTCTATAGGTAAGGACACTGAGACAAAGAGAGGTTAAATGACTTTCCCAAGATAACACAATAAGTGTCTTAAGTCTTCCAGGTCTTCCAGATTCTAACTCCTGCCACATATGCATGCTTCCATATACTTTGGGTCTATGCTCTCAAAGACCCCCTGTATTCTATTGTAAGTTCCTTGAGAGTAGGGATTGTCTTTTGTTTTCCTTGTATTTGTACCCCAGAGCTTAGCACAGTGTCTGACACTGTAGGTGTTTTAAAAATCTTGTTTATTGTTGACTGACTCTACTTCATGATGGAATCATATTAGCCCATAAGCAATGTTAAACTAGTCCAACCAACTTAAATATTTTGTCCCTGAAAATCTTACTAAGTGACATTCTATGGGAAGGTCATGCTATGTTTTTCATATTTTAATACATCATTTGTTTGTGGTTTCACTAATCTAGGGTTGTCTCTATTTGTTCAGATCATCAACCACTACTCATCTGTGCCTTCTCATCCTGTGTGATTTTTGACCATATTCTTCAATAGATTCTTCACAGAGGACCCACCCAACATGCTTTCTTTTGTTCCTTTTACATGTAGGTTACCACAGAGCACACTGTCATTGCTTTTGTTCCTACCACAAGACTGGCCTACTTTTTTTTCCATTCAGATGTTTCATTAGTGATATCCCTTCCACCATTTTGTGAGTACAAGTAATCAATGGTAATACTCTTCAGTTTACCTACATCTACTATGCTTCTATTTATTGCCTTGTGGGTCATTTTCAACTTTAATTCCTTGTAGAGTATGGTATTTCAGAATTAGCAATCATAAATTGTTTCTGGGAGAACTTTGTATTGAGAAGATATAATTTTACCAGACAGCAACTTGGGATCATTAAAAGTAGTAGACAATTATTTAGATGCAATGTAACCTGTCCTCTTCCTTCTATTCAGCTTTGGGTCCAACACAATTATTCATTGTTAGAGTTAGTAACAAATATAGGATCACAGGAATCATAATTTTAGAGATTCATTGGACAGAGTTAACTCCATGGGTGTATTTCTCAAAAAGTCATGTGTAATATTAACATATTCATGAGAACTCCTTGTTGGAGGACAGCATTTCCAACTAGTTAACTAGTTAAATGTGTGCATGTGTGCATGCATGCATTGTGTTTATTTTCTGTTCAATTTAGTGGAGGAATGTTGCATTCTGTATTCATGATGTCAACTTCAAAACATTTTGTCTGGCCACCAAATACAAATAACTTCTCTCAGTAACTTGTAATAAGTTAATAATAATAATAATAATAATAATAATAATAATATAGATATTCACTTGAAGTATTTCACACCTATTTAGGTAACAAGAAGTCTTAGAAACGTAAGAATATTATTTCAGAAAAAATGCTGTGAGCTAGATCATGATTCCCCTCTTTATTCTTCTTTATGATCCCTACAATCTCAATCTTCCCCTCTCCCCAAAATAAAACCTTCAAAGAAGGGAACTGAAAATATGTTCATGGAATTCAAAGAGGAATTCCCAGGAAGGGAAGCTACTATAAAAAAAAATTAGGAAAAAAACCCTAGTGCTTTGAGTTTCAAATTCATTTCTCCACAAATAATAGACCCAAACAACATTTTCTGAGTTGGAGAAAACACCTCCCATTTGCTAACATATAAAAGAAATACATTTATTTCTTTTTTCCTTTCAAGTGAGTGACTGTGAGATCCCATTGGGATTCTCAGTATACTCGAATGGCCACTGTTCATATAGTTCATTACTTTAGAAGTTGCAACACATAAAATAAAAAAAAAAGGTTTGAAAGAAAATTACAGGAGTCTTATGTGAAAAAAGCAAGTTTGAAATCTCATCAGCCAGTAAAACGAAAGAGAAAAGAAGAGAAAGGCAGAAATCAGTGTTTGGGAGTGGGATTTCCACTGAAGAGTTTTTGCTAGACATGGTTGAGGGAAGTTTTGGGATTTAGCAGGATTCTGATAGTTGCAGATCAAGCACTTCTGAGCAAAGGTGTTAGCGAAAAAAAAGACAGAGAAGCTGGGGAAGACCAATATAGAAATACAATTTTGCTGGAGATCCCAGTGCTGAAACCCTTCCCTCTCTCCTGCCTTGGGATTGCAAACAATCAGTTAGGGCTGCTAATTGGTAGAGCCAGACAGCAAGAGGGACAGCAAACTGAGGATTTCATTTGCAATGAGTGTGGAGTATTAAGGAGATTTTATGGTGAGCTGCAGAGAGTGTGCTATGGTTTGTTTTCTTCCAATGTCAATGAACAGCTCTTTGTGAACACAATGCAATTTAGTTTCTTTGCAATGGGAGAGAATGAAAGGATTGGAGGAAAGCCTCTCTAATTCTTTGTATCTTTGAGAGAGAATGAAGTGTTGCTTGAAAGAATGGAACAGATGCATCAAGGGAAAAATGAAGGTTAATCTGAGAAACATTTGCCAAGGGGTCAGAGGACATAAGGCTGTGACATGAAGAATACAGGGGAGAAGAGCCATGGAATCTTTTGAAGCTATGCCATAGGTATGAGCATCTTTCCATAGGGAATGAGCCTGGATATATGTGCTCTAAGGAATAATGATGAAGACCCACAAGTCTGACTAGAACAAAGATAATCTAGGATTGATGAGAGAAGAAGGAACAAGTTGTGGTGGCTGTGATTCCCTGCTGAAGGGTACTCTGGTGATTCTATGTTAATCTGAGTTGAACAACTGAAACAAATGCTGTCTTCCTTGGACCTACTGCAGTGACTGCAACTCTGATGGGTTGACCACATTGTTCAAATGCCAGATGTATGTTTACCTAAAAGACTATTTTATGGAGAACTCACACAAGGCAAGCACTCACATGGAGGAAAGAAGAAATGATACAAGGGCACTTTGCCCGACCTGTGGTGAAGTCTTCAAGGCTCATATTGGTCTGATCAGCCACAGCTAGACACACTGTACCTTGACTCCAACATAGTGATGTCATTTTGGTCATCTTTGAGAATGAAGGGCTACAACCAACCATCTCAAGTATGATGGAAAACCCCACTTCTGTGGGTTAATGTGGAGACAAATGATACTGTTAGAAGGAACATAGAAATAATGGCTAAGATTTTTTATTTTCTCAATGAGATTTTTTTCAATGAACAAAGCCTGATTTTTGTTTCTCCATCCCACCTCCCCACAACCAATGGAAAAACAAAGCAAAATGAAACTCTTGTAACAAATATGCATAGTCAAGAAAGATAAATTCACACATTGGCCACATCCAAAAAAATTATAACAATTTTTTTTCAATTGACAAAAATAGATTTTTTGCTAGAGTTCGTGAAGTCTTTGGCAAATAGCTGAAGACCTTGGTGCAAGGGATACTTTCATCATGCTTTTTCAAAAAAAATTTCACACCCTTCATATCATATCCCTGTTGTAGTGATGTAATGAAAATGTCCTACAGACATTTCAAGCAGTCTTTGTGTTTTCAGAGATTTATCCCATATCAGGATCTCATTTGTTGCTTCAATTTCTTTAAAATTCCCATCTGGGTTCAAGACTTGACACTGCCAGTGTTGTTTTCTTCTCTCTGTCCATCAACCAAGGGAACATAGTATTGATTGCTTCTTAACAGCAAAGTACTATTCTGTTATGTCCATGTATAGCCACTTGGTTGACCATTCCCGATCTATGGAATCTGCTTTGTTTCCATTTCTTTTGCTACTGTAATAGTACTGCTATAAATATTTTGGTGCAGATGGGGCCTTTCTTTTCATTATTGATCTTGAAGTACATGCCTAGGAGTGAAAATGCTAGGTTCTGTTGGTCTTTTAATATTTTATGGATAGCAAAACAGTACTTTAGATTTCCATCTGTCCTCCCTTTCTCTTATTTCATAACAACCTACCTCACTTTCTGGTTGTATATATCTTGTTTATTTTACTTTTTTGTATGCAAGTCATTATTGGTAATACAGTGAAGCCTGGAGAGTTTGGTTTCTCATCAAATGAGTATTAATTTCATTGAAGAGGCTTTTTGATGTTTAGGAGCTGCATGAAATCATTACAGGGTCATTTATGAAGGGGAATATTTGGTGACCCTTGCCATGGAAAAGATACGCTTCTAGCTGTTTTCAGTGTAGAACAGTTCTCAGGGAGGGAGCTTTGCTCTGAAATCTACCACAGATATGGCTATTCCTAGGATAGGAGCTAATTCCCCACTTCAATGGCTGAAGAAGATCACTCAGACACACACAGACCACCAAGGTCCAGAATATTTATTTAATACTCATCTGTGTTCTGAAGAAGGCTGACATTCTCATGAATCAAATGAGCAAGGTGTAAGTAGTTAGCATAGCAAAAAGCAAAGTCATCTACCTGCCCAGTATATCAATGCCACTATCCTCAGAGTGAATCTCGGATCTGGCCCCTTCAGCTAGCTATGGGTCTTACTTTAGGTTCAGTTCTTGGGATGGCCTTCTCAGCCACTGATAACTGGAGTTTTTCTACTGGAGAATAATATTGCTGGCATAGGTATATCCCAGAAATATACTTTATAGGTAGCTTGAGGTGTAAGATCCTTCTGAGGTGATTGATAAAACTCTCAGAACTGAAAGGACTTTAATATTGAGGGGATTCAATCAGGGGATATTTGAACACTGGCATGCTAAAGTTGGGTGGCTGAAGTTAGACCACATAAGCTTTTAGTTTGCAGTTTTGCATCTTTCAAAAAACAAAAACAAAAGAGCAGTTGTTACCAAGACACCTTTGAGGGTGAAAGATTCTGCATTGGTGGCTTAATTAGACCCTGCTACAAGGACACACTCTATGATCCCAGCAGGCACCTTTCATGACCATGCCTCCCTCTTTGTTCATTATTTGAAATCTCCTTTGATTATGGTACTTGGGATCATTTGAAAAATTTCCTCCATGATTGAGTCTATAATAGAATGTTCGATGATTTTAACATGTATGCTATGCACTTTGTTGGAAGCCATTAAGTCTGCATTTTCTTCTACTGAATTAAATCTTTTTAAAATTAATAAACAATGGATACAATGGTAGCTTTTATTCCCAACTACTCTGGACCAACTATATGCTGTCAAGATGGCGTCTTATGCAAAACCTGCCTGTTCTTTTCACATATTTTCCTTGAAAATACCTCACTGAGCGCAAAACTCATTATTATAAATATTTTATAGGAATAAAAAAGTAGGTATCTGGTTTAGATGATCGATTTTCATGGAATTTGAACACAATTACATGCACTTAACAATGAAACTACCTGAATCATTTATTTCCATTTTGATGTTTCAAAAGGTACTTTAGGATCTGATACTAACCCTGATTTTAAAAGGATGTGAACAAAAGATAGAAACAGGGGAGCTCCCTCAAAGGAGTGTATATAGTTGAAGGGAAGCTAAAGCCCACAATGAGCTAAGACTTACAAAAAATGAGGAAAACAAAAAAGACTTTTAAGGCTATGCTCAGCCTAAGAAGTTGAACAAGGAAGGGAAGGACATATTACTTTGAACAGCTGATACAATGCAACTAATGGGTGACAGAGAGAAAGTGGGACTATGCAATGACTATTTTGCTTCTCTCTTCTCTGTCAAGGAAAATGATCTTCAGACTAAAAAGGAAGGAACAAAAATTGTGAAGGGAGAATTGAAGCCAAAATAGATGAGGAGATAGTGAATAAGCCCTTGGTTCTTCTAAGTTAGTTCAATTCACCTGGTTCAGATAGAGTTTATGCTCAGATATCGAGAGATCTTGAGGAGTTGATTGTTGAACTGGTGTCATTAAGCTTTCAGGAATTATGGAGAATGGTATTGTAGGGCCTGGAGATGGGCAAATGTCTCAGTTTTCAAAATAAGGAAGAATACAGATTCAAAATGAGGAAGAAGATAATATAAAACAGTGAGCTTGATGTCTGACACCTGAAAAATTCCGAATAGATTATTCAATGAATACCTTATGAATACTTAGAAAGGAAAGAGGTGACCACAACAACCTGTTATGAGTTCACAAAGAAAAGAAATCACTTTGGACTATAGAGGTCATTCAGTCCAACCTTCTCATTATACAGTTGAAAAGACAGAGGTCCAGATTGTTAAGTGGTTTGTCTATGTAATACACAGGTAGTAAATACAGGAGCTAGATCATATGAGCTGATGTGGTTAGGTAGATTCAGAAGTGGTAAATCAACTAATCTAGACTATTAATTTAAAAAATATGTACATGTGTATGTGTGTACATATTCATATACTACATATGCATATACATACATACATACATACATACATACATACATACATACATAACTTGGTGGTTTTCAGAGTGCTTTACAAATATTAGATCATCTTTATCTTCACAACAGTCCTGGGAGGGAGATGCTATTATCCCCATTTTACATAAGGATGTTTACTGAGACAGACAGAGATTAAGTGACTTGCCTAGAGTTACTCAATAAGTATCTGAGGCTAATTTTGAACTCAGGTCTTTTTGATTCTAGGTCCAGTACTCTTTTTACTCTGCCTCTATATTGCTTTTGTTTATAGCAGCAGAAACTTGGAGTAAGGTATATACTGGGCAGCTAGGTGATACAGTGCATGGGGCCTGGATTCAGAAAGACCTAAGTTCAAATCCAGCCTCAGACTCTTCTAGCTGTGTGACCCTAGGCAAGTCACTTAACCCTGTTTGCCTCAGTTTTGTCCTTTGTAAAATAAGTTGGAGAAGGAAATGACAAACCACTCCAGTATCTTTGCCAAGAAAACCTCAAATGGAGTCACAAAGAGTCAGCTAAAACTGAAAAATGACTGAACCACAACAACAGTAAATAAGAAGGAATGAGGGACATAGGCCACAGATCATATCTAGTATTCCCTACCAATATGCATTCTGTTTCTTTGAAGATCTACATCACGAGCAGAATTGAGGTAGAGATAGAGGGAAAGAAGTGTTGAAGAAAGAACTCTAGACAGAATGTTTTCCCAGGCCAGTTTGGGATAGGAAGTTCTTACATCTGGGACAATAGAAAGTCCTGGGTCAGAACCCAGGGATAGGACTGTGGACAAGACAATGATTTGGAGACCAGATTTAGAGTTTTGTATGCTTTAACAGCATGTCACTGAACTAGGAACTTTCTTGTTCTACTTCATTACTCAATTTTCCCTTGATTAATGAACATGAATCGTGGGGCTCTAGTTTCTTCATGGATCTTAAAAATTATAATTTCAAAAGATTTTAACAGAAAAGTATGAACTAAATCTAACAAAATGAAATTTAATAAAGAGAAATTCTGTTGAAAGTGAAGAAGTATTTTAAGCACCTACTATGTGCAAAACACTATGCTAGGTGCCAGAGAGAAACACCAATCAGTAAGACATGGTTTCTGCTCTCATTGAGATTAAAGTCTAGAAGGAGATACCCTACATGTAGAAATAGCTAGACTGACTATACAGCAACATAAGTGCTATATGATGTGCAGTAATTTGTGAGATGTAAAGTCCTGCACTTAGCTTTAAAAAATTGATTGTAGAAGGATAGGATAGAGGAAATACCATTACACAGTAGTGCTTGCCATCTTAAAATGAGTTAATACTGTGATACATTTCCTAAAAATGTTAATGTGAAGTATGGCTTCATTAACAGAAGTGTGATATCAAGAGTCAGGGATGTGACAGGACTGGCATGCCCAGAATTGGTCAGGCGTCATATATAGTGTGTTCTCTTCTGGGCACGATATTTTAGGTGGGCCAGTGAAGGAGTGGAGCATGTCTAGGATAGCATGACCATTATGTAACAGTCAGAGGATAAGAAAACTTGTCACACAGGAATTATATAAAGAATTTGGGGAATTAAGCCTGAAGAAGAGAAAACATAAGGGTCATATGAGTTTTATCAGGGTTATAAGTATCAAGTATTATTTTATACACTACAAAAGCTGAAATTACTTTAACTTTCTATTCATTTGTTTTCCGGAAAAATGGAAGTTTGCCACCAATATAGCGAAAGATGGTATTTTTTTCCTCAGTCATGCGTGCATTCTTCAATGCATGCATGTCCCGAGGAAGCCATCATGAAATTAACTACTCACTCTTTCTGCCCCCTAATTAGATGGATAAATCACCATTATCCTCAAGCTTATGAACTTGAAATAGCCTCTCCATCATACTTTAAAGGTTATTGTTCTCTGGCTTGCCTTTGACCTAATCTGTCACAGAAGAAGTAGAAGCAACTTGATATTTTGATATCAAATTAATGTCATAATTACTGGCACTGGGTTCTTTGAGTAGTGGAGCTTTTAACATTCAAAATCAATAATATTCTTGGGCTCTTATATACTTACCAGAACGCTCTCTTTATATGCTGTTTCACTAACTGTTTTAGAATGATTTTTTTTATTGATCACTTTATAGTTGGTTGAAGATCTCAAATGTTGGCAGTTGTAGATTTTTCCTGTCAAATAATTACAAATATTATTTTTTTCATTTTCAGACCAACGGCATATTTCTCTCACCCAAAAGCTAAATAAAACATAAAAATAAACTTGTGGGAAGCTTTAAAAACATGCACACACACACACACATCCCAGAATTGGTTTTTGGATTCAGTTTGACAGAACATTAGAACTTGGAGGAGGACTTTACCTTTTGCAAATGAAGAATCTGAGACCCAAAGAAATGAGTAACCTCTATGTTTTTTCAAGCCTCATTCTTTTAATCTCAACAAATGAGACTTATCTCCTTTCTTGAAAACAGTTTGCTGTGGTTTCTAATTAATCCTTCAAAGAAAGAAACAATATTGAGTAGACTCTCAAAGAAATTAAAAGTGGTAAATAGGAAACTTGGGTAAGGAAGGGAAACGTGTCAGACAATCAGGTACATATTTTGATATTATGTATTTCAATGGCAATATTCAGAAAATTAGTCCATGTTTTCACAGGAGAGAAAACAGGAAAGGAAGCCCCTAAAGCAAAAGAGTGATTTCCCTGGAGAAAAGATACTTCCTGGGTTTGAAATTAAACAACTTGGAGATGCTAATAGTTACTACCTACACACCCCTTTTAGCTTGACGAGATCAATCACATCATATCATTGTCCCTTCTCTGACCTCCCTCTCTTCCATGCCCTTAAGTTTTTTGAAGTATTTCTTATTAAGCTGATCCCCAGATCTGTTGCATTCTGAAACCTGAATTATATCATTAGCAATCCCTCAGAGCATTCTCTCTCCCCTAGAATTTAAATTTTGAAATTTTAATATAAAAACAAGCCTAACTTACAAGAGCCTTTTGTTGTCACTCTAAGTTCACCCTATTTAGTTCAGGTAGACTTATATTATAAAAATTAAAGGGCTCTTTCATAAATCATGTGAAGGGTTTCCCCTTCAGAAGAAAATCTTTTCATCAAATTGTTCAGTGTAACTGCTGGCCCAGAGCCACACTGGATATACTACGGTTGATTAATAAGGGTTGGAGAGCAATGTGTTTTCCAGGGAAGCCATAAAAATTTCTGCTCACACACACACAATGAGCCTTGTATGATGTGTTTTGTGGCAGAGTCCATTTGAACTGCTGGTGTGATTTCTTAAAAAAAAAAAAAAAGATGTGGGAATTGGGAGGCCAGAAAACCAGCTTGTTACCAGTGAGAGTCCTCAGCAAGAGAGACTATTAAAAAGAAAATTGACATCTTGGGCATTTCTTTCTCTTTGCTGGTTTAATTGCCATGTATAAATTTGTTTCCCTAACAAGAGGTTTATCAATTAAGAATGATGACAAAGAATGTTGTTGAAATCATCTTATAATTCCTGTCAGCTATGTATGTTTCTTTAGGGACTTACGCCACTTAATGTGCACATATCCATGCCTCCTCCTCCCTCTACTGCACATCATGACCCAATGGACAGTTGATTTTGTAAAGTGCTGCATTTTTGGGGGTGTAAAGGCTTATCAAGCCAAAGTAAGGTTTGTGTTTTATTGAGATGTTGACCTTTTAATGTGGAACATAAGGAGAATTTGGTTGATGGCTACCAATAAATTGAACTTGGTGACACTAGTAAGGTAATGTTCTTGCACAGCAAAATGAGAAAACATGAACACTTCGTTTTAGAATTTCAGCTTTTGCCCAAGTGGAAAGGCAGTGGATTTGAAGTCACATGATATGGACTTGAATTTGAATTCTGGCTCTTTAATAAGAACCCTCAATTAATGTTTCCCTATTTTAGTTTTGCAAATTTGGCTGGACTGTCAATCTGGGATGTGTTATTTCTGTAACATTCATATTCCACAAAGGACCCTGTTCAAAATATTTATTGAATGAGATCTTGTTTTGTATGTGTGTGTAACCTTGGACAAATCAGTCAAACTTCCTGGCACTTAGTTTCTTCATATGTAAAATTATTTGAGGGTGAATAGAAACTCACATAGATATATGTAGTTCTGCCCAGACCAGATCATTCTTCACATACTAACCAGCTGTCCACCTGGACCAAATTGCCATTTGTCCTACTACTATGTGCATACCACTCCCAACCCACATTCTGCTTCCTGCTCTGGATACAGTAATCAATAATTACTACCATTATTCCTGGGAAGTGCATGCCAGTTGGCTGCCCTGTGGATCCACTCACTTATCCCTATGACTTCTTAGACCAAAACTCTCTTCCCTATAACCATTTCCTATTAGAATATAAGCTCCTTGAGATCCATTTCATTTTTTGTAATTATTTTCCTAGCATTTACCACTGTACTTTGCACATTAGTAAATGCTTAATAAATGCTTTTTTGTTCATTCAGGGAGACTTCACGGTACAGTGGAAAGAGCACTGGCTCAGAGGATCTGGATTCAAGTCTTCTGTTTTTGTGAGGCAATTGGGGTTAAGTGACTTGTCTCAAGTCACACAGCTAATGAGTGTTATGTGTCTGAGGTCGGATTTGAACTCAGGTCCTCCTGACTCCAAGGTCGGTGCTCTCTCCATTGTACCACCTAGCTGTCTCTTGAGTCTTCTTGTTAATCTTTGCCATCTTAGGCAAATCATTTAAGTTTCCTGGGCTTCAGTTTCCTCATCTTTAAAATGATGGGGGAGGTTGGACTAGATGATTTCTGCAGTTTATTGCAGCTTTGGATCACTGATATTTTTGTGGATGGTGTTTTTTTTGGGGGGTGGTTTCATGAGTTCATGGGTGAATTACAGAGCAAGATTAAAAGGAAACCTCTCCCAAAACCCATCATCCTTGTTCTTCAGAAGTAGGCATCAATAACTTCTCAATTTCCATGAAAGCCAACTAGAGGAATCTAGATAGGCAATACTATATAGAGTTTCCAAATGCCACTATTTAAACACTGACTGTCATCAGCTCATTATGTAGATAGATCCTTGGCATCTGACTTTAGCTATTTGATGGCAAAGTCTCAGATAATTTTCACGACTCATTTGAAACCAAATGTAGCTATCTAGAATCTGATAGAGGCTGCATCTTCCCTGATGCTATTTTTCCTGCCTTTCTTGACTGGCCAGTGATCCCTATTCTCTATTATTTTCATTTTAAGGATTTGGGAGAATTTGGTGCATTTCGAAACTAGAAATCTAAGGAGGACATAAAGTTTCCTTTTGTTCCAGTTAGAATGCCTCATAGCATTGTAATTTCTCTCTCTAAGCCCTTGTCAAGGATATTTAAAAATACAGTATCTTTTCTTGGTCATAGGCATGAATTGTAAGGTTTCTTTTTACAGGAGATGTTTTTGTCCTGGCTTGTCTGTTCTCAAGATGCTGATGCACGATGGAGTCATTATGTAATCTTCAGTGGAATGAAATTCTGAGAAATCAATGACAGCCAATTTTTATTGGCAGAAGATCCCAACTATGTTAATGTTACATGATGTGCCCTTGCATAAATGCCAATGTTTTTTGTCCCTAAACCCTGGTTTCTTTGAAAGCTCATGTGAACAAGAATGATTGGTCTTTTAACCATGGCATAGTGTCATGAACACTGTTTTCATGCTGATACTTCTTCCACATAGCCTTCTTAAGCCCTACTGCTAAAGGTGATCCTCCCCTCTGGTGAACTCTTAAAGTATTTGTCTTACTCATATACTTTGCACTCTATTTTGGATATATTTATGTGCATTTTATTAATCACTTATTCAGATTGTAATATGAGGACAGGGATGGTATCTCATTGATCTTTATGTCTCTTTCAGTGTTTAGAGCACTCAGAAAAATAATTGGTGTTCAATATATGTTAGCTGACTTTGGTTAGAGTAAAGTTGGGGGCTAGATTTCTCCAGAAAGTATTTTGGATTTTGCTTGGTGATCTATGAAATAAACTTAATTTTCTAAAGTTTTAGATGAAGAAATTAGTACTACTGGAAGTCTGGCTATTATTCTGGCATCAAGGGGACTTGCTAAGACTGTTTGGTGGAGATAGGTCAACACTGCATGCAGATATTCCTAATTGTAACCGTAATGACTTTATTGTCTCAATATAAAGACCATATGCTTGTTTTCAGTTTTATATACTTTTCATTGTTGTCTTTAAAAAATATCACTAAGCACATTTGCTCAGAACTTTGATAGGTGCTTAACACAGATAATTTTTCTGGATTCTAGATACCTTTTACTTGGGGCCCAGCAATTATTCTCTACACATTTTTCCTCATTCTTTTCTGGCTGTATGCATAGTATTATTTCCTACTGCTCACTTTTGGTAGTGATTATCTAGATCATGATGAGTAAGAAAGAATATTAAAGAGAAAATTAAGAAATCATCATGGCTCCAGCCTTGGAATAATCCAGGAAGAAAAGGCCTTATGAAATGTTAATCATCAAGTGACATGGACACTTGCTAAGATGTAGAGCTTCTAAGACCATGAGCACACTTATAATATTCTGTCATTTCAGAAAACATGACCCTTCCATTTGATGCAGAGACTAAAAGTTCTTAAGGGAAAGAGTGCAGTCTCCTTGATCTCATGAAGTAGGTTTGTAGTATGTATGTGAGAGAGATGCCTTTAACACCCAAAGGGATTCATCAAAGCAATGACTGAAATCAGCTTGATAGTTTGGGGGTTCTGAAGAGAAAAGCCTTCAGTAGAATGTCTTACATTTTCGTCAGGACTTGTGTTCCTAGAACTATCCAGGGTGCTGAATTGTTTCATCCAGTTTCTCTCTCTGACACAGTGGATTAACACCCTCTATATTCAGACCTTACATACTATCATTTGCTTCCTGGAACTTTATTTCTCCTGGCTTTGGATATTTTGATACTAACTATCCCAGGTTTTAATGTTTAAGGTAACTGAAACAAAGCAGACAGATTACATTTGGTTAGAGCTGGAGAGGCTTCAGCATTAAAAGCAGTTACCAGACTGAATATAAAGGGAAATTATTCTAGAGATTTGTAGTTGAAAAAGTTCTGCCTAACAATATTTATTGTATCACATATTTATTGTATTCCCCTTTCTGAGTCTTAGTTTCCTAATTTGTAGTACGAAGGTATTGAACTAGATGATTACTGAGATCCCTTTTAGCTTTAAATCCTATGATTTTATGACTTTTTTATGTGCCATTCTGGAAGAAGCCTAGTGAAAGCTACTGGTTTCATCTGACAATGGTAATGAGTTAATAGTTTTGTAAGGTTTGTTCTTTGGTTTGGCCCAGTGGTTTTTGAAAATAATTTCATTTAAATAAAGACAGATTTAAGTCAATTTGGATTGCATTTTTAGCATGGATATAACATATTCTTATAATATATCAACTTGTCAGTCTGTCTGACATCCCTTAGGAGGAGGATGTGTTACATATGGAGAAAATGAATAACAACTGCTTTTCCAGTGGCAAATGAAGACAACGACAATAACATTCCTGATGAAGAGGCTTGATTCAACAGTAACAGAGCTGTCCTTAATCAAATACAATGTGTGTGTGGCAGAATGAGGGTCATGTCATGGGTGGAACTGGAGAACAGAAGATCAAGGAAGGCATAGTATCATAGGTCCTGTAAGCTCAAAGGAAACTCAGAGAACAGCCAGTGCAATTTCATTTTACAAAGGAGAAGACTTTTAAGTTTAGAAAAGCTAAATGACTCACACACAGTCATATAGCTTTATAACTGATTGCATAGAAAAAACTCTAACTGGCTTTCCGTTTTCTAGTTGATACCTTGTCTTCAAATATTTGAGACTCCTTATTCAATGGCCCCTAAGGTCTCTTTTAGCTCTAAATCCACAGCTTTATAATAATGTAGAAGAGTGAAAAGGCTTGTTCTGTTTTGGTCCAGAAAATGGATGAGAAAAAGTTACAGGGAAGCATATTTCTGGGCAATGTAAAGTAGAACTTTCTAACAACTATAACTATTAAAAATGCAATGTATTGCTGGCACATGGAAGCACTGACTTCATAAATAGTGAGCTTCCTGTCACTGAAGGTATTTAAGCAGAGGTCAAATAAGTGCCTGTCAGGGATGCTATAAAAGTGGTTCCTTCATTGTGTGAATGAATGGATTAGATGATCTCTGGAGTCCTTTACAATTCCTGATTCCAGATTTAAAAGAACAGTCTCTGTTCTCTGGTTGGTGTGCAGTGAGATTATAGTCCCTTTAATCCTGCACCTGTGTAACATAGTTTGGGAGGTACCTTTTCCCTTCCATGCACTTTGTTTAAATGGCAGCAGTAATCAAGGCCAATGAGAATGCATGAATAGCTCCCAGAGCTCTTCAGGTGCTTAGTGGTATTGAGGAAGAATGCTGAGCAAAAGCACCAGTCATGAAGAAAATGCCATCCATATAATATAATAAGACTCCCAGAAACCGTGTTTCTTTGAATGTCAAACACAGAGCAACTAGAGCATAAAAGCTTATAGTGCTGAAGTCCCACACAGGCTTGTGTTAGGACACATAGCACCACACAGCTCTCAGTGCAATGAGCTGCTGACATTTTACAGCTTTCCTGAAAATATGTTGACTTCCAGACTGTGTTAACAGACTCTCACACTCTTTGCCAACATACTCTTTCTAAATAATTACATTGAGATCCATAAGGCCATGTTTACAGTTCTGAAAAGTGAATGTATTGTTAATGAACCATAAACTCTTCTCTGACTCAGCAATTTGGCTTTTTGAGATTTATGTATTAGTTAACTGAGCTCTTTCCAACATCTCCTTGGCATGGAGAAGAATTGTATTGTTTCAGTTTTAGGGGATATAAAAGCTGAACATGGAAAAACACATTTCTCACCATCCCTTCAGCACATTTTGAGATACTTTTACATAGGAGTAAGACCTCTTTCTGCCTGTGCAACCTTGGAAAAGTCACTGACTCTTTTAAAGTATTTCTTCATCTGTAAAATGTGGGAGTTAGACTTATAGGGCTTCCAAAGTTCCATGCTGGCCCATCTACGATCCTAAGATCATACATAGCATTTTGAATTAATAGCATTTTCTTAGTATAGCATAGTTTTAGATATTATAAGAAAAAAGAAATAAACATGATGAACTAGAAAAATTTCCCCTTATACAGAGTACTGGATTTTTTGGGGTATACTTTTGTGAAATAGCTACAGTGGGGATGAGTCACAATCATTCACTGGTGCTTCATGATTGTTATGCCCATTATTATCTGAGAATCATTTCCCCACCCACTTCTTCCTGACTACCAGAAAACCATTTGTCTCAAAGTACTGCTTTTCTCATCCTGTAAATCTCAATGATTTTGGTTTGTACTTGTTTTTTATTTCTTTTTGCTAGTTCTTTTCTCTTTTGTTTCCCAATCTGATCTCCTACATATTGGCTCCATTTCCTTCCTAATCCAATCTTTCTTATGATTTTAAGTAAATGTTTCCCAGGTCTTGCTTCCCAGATGGTTCTGCTTTCTTTCACTGATAATTTCAATTTCTTTCCACAAATTGAAAAAAAATATTTAGGGAAACCTTGTTTCTTAGTCTTCACTTCTCAGCTTTATATTCTGCTTTTGTGCTCAATTCAATTCCCTTTTCCTTCCTTCCTTCCTTCCTTCCTTCCTTCCTTCCTTCCTTCCTTCCTTCCTTCCTTCCTTCCTTCCTTCCTTCCTACCTTCTGCCTTCCATGCATGCAGTATAAAACATCCAAGAAATAAAATAAGTAAACCAATATTTTCATTTACTGACATCCAGGTGTTGTCATATTGTCTTCTCATAGTTCAGAAGAAAATCTGAGTCCCAGTGAAAGTGGGTTAAGTATATTGGGGGTTGACACTTGGCACACAATAAGGGCAATTTATGAAATTTTCTGACAGCAAATGTTCTTATTTTCATATTTATTCTCTCTTTAACTTTACTTCTTTGGACAAAATGATTTGAAACACAGTGGTTAATGACATATCACTATCTATTTTATTTTCTCAGAGGCAGCTAGGTGGCACAAGGACAAGAGTGCTAGACCTGGACTCAGGAATACCTGAGTTCAAATCTGAACAAGTCAATTGACCTCTGTCTGCATCAATGTTCTCCTCTGTTAAAAAAAGAGGGATAATAAAGGCACCTACTACCCAGGATTGTTGTGAGGATAAAATAAGATAAAATTTGTAAAGCACTTGGAAACTTTAAAGTATTTAGAAATACTAGCTATTTCCTGGTTTCTTGAGCCTCGATAAACTATTGGATAGATTTTAAATTCAAATGTTATTTTAGACATACTCATTACACTGGCACAATGATTTATAGTATCTTTTTGTGAAATGTTACATAATTTCAGGCTTGGAATTTCTATCTAGCCCTTTGGTGACCACTGCTTTCCTCTGTGTGTTGTCTTCCCCATTAGTTCCTAAGGGTAGGGACTTTCTCTCTTTAGTATTTATATCCCTGGTAGTTAGCACAATGCCTGGTTTTCTTCATTCATTCATTCATTCATTCATTCATTCATTCCCTTTTAATATAATTACTTATTCTGAAGATCATATTCTATCTATTCATTATTCTGCAATGTTTGAAAATGACCTTTGGTGGAAAGCAATTCCATTGGATGAAACAGTATGGGCGTATGGTAGTGCCAAGGAAGGATAGTTTCTGGTTCTGCCTCAGCTACAAAGGAACTGTGTGGCTTAGTTCAAAGTACTCACTTTTTCTACCTCTCATTTTCCTCATTTGTAAAATAAGGCAGTCGGACTAGATGATTTCCAAGGTTCCTTCTAGCTCTAAACATTAAAATTTATTGGAAAACTCATAGATGTAGAATTTAGTCACTATAGAGATTGATCAGAGCTTGTGCTCTTAGACAATTAAGAGTGAATTTACAGCTTTATTGAAATAAGGACAACTTTATCTGTATCTGGTCCATAACAGGACTGGTTCTTGGGTATTTAGACAAAAATACCTGAAAAGCAGATCTATGTTTATTAATTTGACCAGCAAAAAGCTTTTATGACTGATAAATCATAGAAACCCTAATAGGAATGAATTTTCCATGTCTCTTGGCAGAAACCAAGGCAATCTATTTACTTTATGTTCATGTATCTTTTTAACTTTTGAATAGGGAAGGAAGAAGAAAAATCAATTGCTGATCTTAAAAATGCTCTAAATATAAACCTGACCTGCCTTACAAGCACATGGAAATACAGAATAACTAGTGTATGCTCGGTTACAGATGGAATGATTCTATAACTTTCTTCCCAGAATGCTGTGCCACAACAGTGTTTTCATGAGCAACAACTGAAATTTAGTCTAAGGCAGGGCCCCATCCCATTCTAATCACTAAATACTAGAAATACTGAAACTGACTCAAATAGATCTGACACTATCCCAGACCCAGAAAAAGAATTCATTCATTTTATAGATGAGGAAACTGAGGCAGAGAGAGGTTAAGTGACTTGCCTGACATCACCTAGGCTTCTACCTGACTCCAAGTTCAACACTATTTACTTCACTTTATGGCCTTTCTTTGTGGTTGGCAGAGTACTAGGCACTTTGGAGGAATAATTCATGGGATAGCAGATAGAGTGCTGAACTTGTCAAGAAAGGCTGGGTTCATACTTATCTGGCAGGAGTGATTCTATGATCATGAAGGTGGTTTCCCCCTGGGTGAGGCTTATCTGTTGCACTCCATATAGGTTTGACCCCTGTGATTTCCCCAAATATGGGTAATTTGTGGTAGTGGGGGTCTTCAAGCTCTCCCCTAAAGGGAAAAAAAGGGGAAAAAAAGGAAGAAAAAGGCTGGGTTCAAATTCCACCTCAAGCATTCATTAGCTGCATGGCTCTGGACAAGTCACTTAACTTCTCCTGCCCCCAATTTTATAATTTCTGTAATTATAGGATTAGACTAGATGACTTCCAAGGTTTCTTCCAGCTCTAAATGTACTTTAAAACTTTTTGTTTCCATTGGTGTGGGCACTTCTTCTTCTAATATGGATTGCCATGCTTAAGTAATATTATGATTATAGTAAAAACCAAACCAAAGGAAACCAAAACACCTTGTTGCTTACATTATGTTAACAAATCTCCTCAGACTAAACTCAGTGGGGCTTCAGGTAACAATCTAATGCTACATCTTTATTTTTTAGCCCTTCCAGCTCAATAGGACCTCTTATAGCTTACATTTCACCAGTGTAGTTTTCACACCCCAAACAAACATGAGTAGGAGTTAAATGGAACTGGAGGATCAAAAAGAAGCCCAAGATATCATGACCTCTCTGTGAGGAACCTAAAAATTGCCTGAGGGTAATAGAATTAACCCCCATCAAGCAGAAGCTATCTAGAAGACTAGATTGTGCCATTTAAAGACAATCTAAGTGCCATATAATAAGAACTTGAAGAAGAGAAAAACCAACATGGGCCTGAGTCACAAGACAAGGCTGTAATTTATTGACTTAGAACCAAACTTGCTGTGAGGCTAAGCAGGCATTGGGCCCATACGTTTGCATTTCACACTGATGTAATTTCTGAGAATGGACTATAATAGAATTCCAGTATGGCTACTGGACATTTTAAGTAGCTGTCTGCAAATGATGGAATAGAAATTATGCTTATAAAGCCCACAGATGATAGTAAGTAGCAACTATGGGAAACATCATCTCTTTTCAATTTCTAAAAACTTTGAGGACATTTGAAAATTGTGAATTGTTCAACCTCAAGGGAACAAGTTCAAGGAGATTATGGAGATGGATGTTTTGATAATCATGTCAGTGATAGGCTGGATACTTATTACAGATGGGAATGATTATTTTAGTCAGTCTGAATTTCTTCTGTAATACAGAAAGGACTTTTGAGATGTTTTACATTTCAAGATTTGTGCAACACCACACTTTTCAGTCATCTCTAATGATAGCAGCAATCTTGATCATTTGAGGAGTCAACTAAGAAAATAATGAGGTGCTTATGTCAGTAGACAGCTATGTTAAGTTCAAGAACTATATCTATAATTCATAAAGAAATAGCTTCTGCAACTCTTTAGCCATGTCCACATTTTAAATAGAGGTTAGAAATGTTCTCAGAAGGCATTACTGAAACATTTAAAAAAGTTGACATCTGCTTTATCTAACTGGAGGACAAAAAGAGGAGTAGAAGGAATTTGACAATAAAGGAGCTTATCAGAAACAGAAAACAATTAGGGCTCAAAATTAGGGTTAGTGCAAAGCTGAAATGGGCATATCTTCAATTGATTTTTTTGAAATAGAATAAGAAAAGTATTTATTCTTATTGTTCATGTGATTGTTTTATTTATCTCTGTATCAAGAATATTAGTGGAATTAGAAAATTGTAATTTACATTAATTTACATATTTAAATTGAACTAAAGCTGAAACTGGGTGTACATATTCTCAGGGGAATGTAAATAGAGACTAGGCCTGTGATTTAAGGAACTAGGATTAGGAAACTTTTTTTTTTTTTACCAATGCAATTTATTGTTTTAGAGAGTCAAGGGTTTTTTGTTTTGTTTTGTTTTGGTTTTTGTTTTTTTTGATAGAGGGTGACTTGCCTATGGTCAAATAACCAATAGGTATGTGAGATTTGAACCCACATCTTCTTAGCTTCTAGGCCAGTTCTCCATGTTGCCTCAATTCTCATATAAGAAGTGGGCAAAGAGGTAACTAAAAACTTAAATCCTAGAAATTAAGCTGAGTAAACTGAAAGAAGACATTCAGTACTGGACATATATTTATATCTGGGAAAGGTTAGGGAGAAAACTAGGCCTTTATTCTTTGTATATATTCTTGTCATTGTGGAACTTGCCCCATGGCACATAATATATTGACTTTGGTGATCTGTGTACACCTTATCTTGCCAATAAAGTTATTTGAAATTAAATTGACTTTCTTTGAAATGTTTAATTTGAATCCTTAAATTGCTCAGCAGACTGGCAATTTCCATCACAACTCAATATCTCCCAAGAGGCATCTCTAGGCCATAGGCCACTGCAGTGTTAATTGCTTTACCGCTCAAGGCCCTAAGGCCCAAGATGTTCTGAAATAACTTCAAGCCTGACTCAATTGTTTCTCTAGAATTTATTCACATCACATATTAATGATGACTATAACAGCTACATTGGATTCTAAGAAACAATCTGACCTAATGCAGGGATTCTAAAACTTTTGTTTTTATGAGAAGTGATTGTTCAGTTCTGTGGAGTCTTGAGATCAAATAGATTGAATATGTGTGTGTGATGTCATGTAGGGAGGCACTGCTACAAGCAAGATTTTGTATGTATGCCCTCCCTAGACATCACTTGCATTGAGTTCAGCACTGACAGTGCCAGTCAGGGAGTTTGAAGATAAAAAGGGGAAAGGGACTTAATGGCCTCCAAGCCGATAATATAGCTCCTTACCCATATACTTCCCATTCCTCTCATCCCACCCCTAGAACAAAACATTTCTCCCTAGTTACCATTTCCCTCTATGTGTGGTCCTCTCTTATTTGAATACCTTAAGGGCAGGGTATCTGTCTGTCTGTCTGCCTGTCTCTCTTTATATACACATACATATACATACGTACATATATACACATATACATACTATACACACACACACACACATACACACACACATACATCTGTATCCCAAGAGTTACAACAATGGCTGACACATGGTAGATGATTAATAAATGCTTTTTCACTTACTCATTCACTTATTCATAGTTATATCTTCTAAGAAATCCTGAATGATCCTGGTATATGGGTTGGAGACACTTTGTAATAAAATAGCCAATAAGGTCACATTTTTGTTTTTCCAAATCAAATGCTTTTTTTTTTCACAATTAGCAAACAAGCACACTGGTATCTTCATATCTTTTAGCTAATTGTAAGGTAGAAAATATAAGGTCCATTGTTGAATACTGCTTGTGAAAGGAAACTTTTGAATTTTCTCCTCATAATTTCATCAAGGATACTCTGGGTTTGTATATAGAAGATACTCTTAAAAACTTTATCTAAGCAAGGTGAGTAGAAATATATGTTGGTAATTATTTATGTGCTCTCAATCAATTTTTTTTGTTACTAGTAAGGTCCAGGATTTTTTTTTCTTTCTCACAAATCTGTTATCTTGATCTCCTTCAGATACTTTACATGTCAGTCTTTCCATACCCTCACAGTTGCATTCTTAAAGCAGCAAAGGGAAATGTTTATTTTGAGTAGGACAGACTGTGAATGATAAAAACAAAAACAATGGTTTCATTCAGCTCCAGGTAGGACTTAAGCTTAGAACCAAACTTCCAGGCTAGTTCTCATCCCTGGTATGGGGTGTATTTTGACGTTGATACATTTCCCATATTTGGAAGGTACTGGATATGGGGAATCTAATAGAATGGGTAGTCTACTTTTGTTACATGTGAATCATGTTTTCCCTTTACTGTTCATCAGATTTCATTAATTGCTTATTATTATATTCTTGAACTAAAGGTGAATTGCTGAGGCATTCAATTGGTGATATAAGTAATGGAAAGAGGATGGTGGATGATTAGATGATTGTTGGAAGCATCAACTCGTGCTTTAAATAGAAAAGAACATTGCCATCATACACACAGGGCAATACTGCAAGCCAGAGAGAGGCTCAGTGAACATGGGTTACCCCAGACCATTTTCTGGTATTAGGTAGTTTAAATGACAAGTGAGGCTAAGCACTTGGTTGATGGCTCATGTTACAGCTGCAATTACTAAAGAGATGGAGAGATAAAATTCTATCTTCTCTTCACTAGAAATCCCATCAGGCTAAGGAGAGGTGGATAATCAAGGAGGTAAAGTATCCTATAGCATTCAACTTAGGAATTCATTAGGTAAAATTAAACATGTTATCATTTGGAAATCAACTTCATTTCCAAACGTATCCCTCCCTTCCTCTGCTACCCAGAGATTCATACAAAGAAAAAAGTTCAGCAAAACTAATGAACACATCAACTGAGGCCAGCAGTGTAAAATGGTCTACATCCATAGTCTCCCATCTCTCAAAAGTAGGAAGGGAGAAGTCCATATTTTACATTCTTCTTTCTTGCCAATTTTAGTCATTATAATTATAAAGTGTTTAGTTTCATATTTTTTTTAGTTGGTCTCTCCATTTATCATACATTTTTGTAGCCATTTACATTGTTTTCCTGGTTTACTTAGTTCACTTTTCATCAGGAAGCATCTTCCCATGTCTCCCCAAATTTTTTGTATTCATCTTTTCCTATGGTAGAATAATATTCTATCATATTCATATACCATAATTTGGTTAGCCATTCCCCAAGCAATAGACATTTATCTGCCAGTCTTTCATTCTTTGTTACTCCGCCCCTATTGGGGCCATAAATATTTTGTTATGTATGAGGACATTTTGTCACTGACTTCCTTTGGGTAAATGCTTACTGAGCATTCATATCCTGAGGTGAAAAGATATGTACATTTTAGTGGCTTCAAACATAGTAGGTGCTTAATAAATGCTTTGGATTGATTGATTCTTTCTATGCTCCAGAAAACAGAAATAGTAAGAAATTACAGTGAGTGAAAACATTGTTCCAATATAAAGAAAAACTTTATAACAATGAAAGATGTTCAAAAAATGGAAAATGGGAGTGCATAAAGTAGTGAGTACCTTGTCCCTGGAGCTCTCCTAGTTAAGGCTGATGAATGATTTCCTGGGAGTCCTGCAGAGGGGATTCTTATTTAGGTTGAGATTGGTTTAAATGTTTTTAAGGTCCTTTTTCAGCACTAAGATTTTGTGAGTCTATATACACAGAAAAGTCAAATAACAAAACAAGAAAGGATTTCAAAGTTTACAGAAAGCTATCAGTTAATTCCTAAGACATTTGTCGCAAGTTGCATTGGCTTTTGTCAGGCTTCCTCTTCTTTCAGAGCTTGTCTTGCATCATCCTCACCTAAGACATTTTCTCTCTCAGGCTCAGTTTCATTTTCCCTCCTTATTCCTAACCTGTACCTCTCTTGCAGCCAGAAGCAGAATGCCCAAGTTTCTTTCTTCTTTCCCTCATACCTTTCAGTCCCTCAGAGAGTAGCCCAGGAGCCCTGATATAACAGGAGATATAAATGGGGCCCATGAAAGCTCAAAAATCCCAAGTATAACATTTACCTGGTTTGTTATCTCAGGTAAATTTCTTCATCTCTTTTCCCTTATCTGTAAAATTAACTAGTTATATTTTCACTCCCTTACTTAAATGTAATTATGAGGGAAGTACTCTGAAAGGAGAGAGAAGGAAAAGGGCATAAGCATTAATTAGGGACCTACCATGTTCCAGGCAATGTTCTAAGTGCTTTACAAATATATCTCATTTGATCCTCACAACGGCTGTGGGAAATAGTTGCTATTACCACCCACATTTTATAGCTGAGGAAAGTGAGGCAGACAGAGATTAAGTGATTTGCCCATGATCACAAAATGATTAAGTATCTGAATCTGGATTTGAACTCAGGTTTTCCTCATTCCAGACCCAGCATTCTATCCACTGTGTCAACTAACTGCTGTCCTAAGGCAGTCTTCAAATTTGAGCTATTATAACTTTTATTCATATATGCTTAGAAGTCTATATACAAAATGTTGTTCAACCGCAAAGGAAGGGGAGGCCTATTTTAGGCCTTTTCTTCAATAATGTCAAAGTCCTGTTGGAAAGGAAAACCAGTGTTCAGCAGCATGACATTATTGGAGTTGAAACGATCTCAGGAGTCCTCCAATCAGTGCATTTCTCTGCTTTTAGGCAATTTCAGTCAGCTCAGATAGATTGGAGTTTGGGGTAGCGTGGGAAGAAGATCATAGAATCTTGAAATGTTGGGGCTGAAAATGACTTTCGAGGTTATTCAGTCCAGCCTCCTGATGTCAGTTCATGAATCTCCTCTGCAGCTTGCCTACTTAAATATAGGTAGAGCAATTAGACACAGGCCAACTAGCAGCAGGCAGCCCTTAACCCAGTGGAACTATGAAGGCTTGAGGAATGATTCAGATAACTTTAAAAGTAAAGATTCTTTATAAAGTGAAGACACAACATGACAGAATGGCTAAAGAGCTGGCCTTGAGCCCAGGAAGACTGGTATTCAAGTCTGACCTCATATATGTATTAGCTGCATACAAGCAAATCATTGTCTCAGTGTTCTAAGCAACTCTGTAAGACCAGAAACTTTAGACAAAGTGCATTTGTAGAGGGAGCTCCTAACGGTTCCCAATGCTAATGAAATCACACATCAAGTTTCCCATTCCTTTTCTAAAGACACTTAATAGAGCTACAGTATATATACAGAGCAGGTATTTTCAATTAACTGAATTTTTTAAAGCAACTATTTGTGCAATTTTAAAGACAATTTTTTTAGGCATACAAATCCCATATATTCTGCACTAATATATTAAATTAATCATTGTTGTTCGGTTGTTTCAGTCATATCTGACTCTTCATGACCCCATTTGGGGTTTTCTTGGCAAAGATATCAGAGTGGTTTGCCATTTCCTTCTCCAGCTTATTTTACTGATGAGGAAACTGAGGCAAACAGGGTTGAGGGACTTGCCCAGGGTCACACAGCTAGTAAGCATCTGAAGCCAGATTTGAACTCAGGAAGATGTCTTCCTGACTTCAGGCCCAGCATTCTATCTACTGCACCAGCACTACCCCATTTGGCAGAACATTAACTACAGGACCCCAAATGGTGATCTCTCCTTCTTCAAATATTCTTAGAGTACTTTCTATAGATTTCTCTTTTGCCTTTAACAAATTAATTTTGTCATACTTATTGAGTTCTTTCCTATGCCATGATCCCATGGCACTAGCTATACTCTTCCTTGGCCCTTTGGTGAGCAGTGTCTTCTTCTTTTATGTCCTTTGCCCATTTATTGTGTCAGTCCTCTACCTTGGATCATTCCCAACATCTGTTGCCTTTGCTGTTACACATGTGCTGCTGAATGAAGCTGGAGAAAATCATGAAACCATGCTGCTTGGATCCATTACAAATTTATATTATGTAACTTCAAGTGAAACCTCACTATGGCAGGACAATCTTTTTACACCTCTCCATTTAACTCATTATCTCACTCATCACAGAGGCTCTTCCAAACCTTTTCATCACTCTTCAAGCCTCCCATAGTTCCCCTTCCCCAACCTTTTCAGCTGAGAGCCTACCCTCAAATTTTGTTGAAAAGATTTTGGCCATTCACTTGGAGCTCCCTCTTCTCCTCTCCTTATCTCACATGGCCCAGATGCCTTTTTCTACTATGTCCTCCTTTACCCCATGTTATGTAAGAGCTCTTCTCCTTTCAAAGAAAACCCCTCTGCATGCACAAGTCATCTTGTTTCATAAAGTTTTGTTCAGCAGATTGCCTCTCTGTTATCCCCACTTTCTCACTTATCTTCAATCTCTCCTTGTTAACTGATTTCTTTATTGCCTACAAACATGTTCTTGTCTCTTCCATCCTCATAAAATCTCACTTGATCTGTCCATCTCTACTGGCTATCTAATATTCCACATCTTTTCTCCTCTTTGCAGCTAAACTCATTGAGAAGACTGTCCACAATAGGTGTATCCATTAACTTTCCTTTCATTCTGTTTTTAACTCTCTACAATCTGGCTTCTGACATTAACATTTAACTGAAACTTATTTAGCCAAAATGATAAATCATCTCTCAAATGACAAATCTAGTAGTTTCTTTTTCTTAATCTTCATCCTTTTTGACCCCTCTGCATCCTTTGACACTACTGAACACCCTTTTCTTTATACCACCTCTTCTTCTCAGGTTTCTCTGATATTATTCTCTCATGGTTCTCCTATCTGTCTGACATTTCCTTCTCAGTTTCCTTTGCTGGATCTTCTTCCAGGTTATTCCCAGTAAAGGTTAATATCCCCTATGCCTCTGCCCTGCACTCTTTTCTCTTCCTCCTCTGTAACATTCCACTTGGTGCTCTCCTTTGCTCCCAGGGTCTCAATTGTCATCTCTGAGCTGATGATTCTCAGATCTTCTTAATTACTCCTTTCTTCTGAACTTCCCTGTTATTGATAAGGGCACCATCATACCCCATGTCACTCAGGCTCACAACCTAGGCATTATCCTTGACTTCTTGCTCTTGTTCACCTTTCCATATCCAATCAATGGCCAAATCCTGTTGTTTTCATCTTTGTATACGTGTCCCTTTCTCTTCTGACATTACCACCACTTTAGTGCCAGCCCTTATCATCTCATGCTTAAGCTATTGCAATAATCTGCTGGTTGGACTCTCTGAATAAATTTCCCCCCCCCCAACTCCAGTCCATCCTTCACTCAGCTGTCAAATTAATCTTCTAAAAGGGCAGAGCTGTCCATGTCACAGCCCCCCCATTTCACCTTTAGGCATAAATTTGAAATCATTTGATATTCAAAATCCTTCACAACCTGGGCCCCTTTCCACCTTTCTTGTCTTCTTACACCTTAAACAACCCAAATGCTCTGATATTCAGTGTCATTGGCTTTATTGCTGTTCCATGAACAAGACACTCCATCTCATATCTGTGGTTGTTTTCAATGCCAGTTCCCTATGACTGGTATGCTCTCCACTTCCTGGCCTCCCTGACTTCCTTCAAGTCTCAGTTAAAATCTCTCTTTCTACAAGAAGCCTTTAATAATCCCCCATAATTCTAGTGCCTTTGTTCTGTTGTTTATTTTTAATTTATTCTGTATATAGCTTGTTTGTACATAGTTGTTTTCATGTTGCCTTCCCCATCAAATTGTTAGCTCTTTGATAGCCAAGACTGTCTTTTGCTTTTCTTTATATCTCCAGTGCTTAACACAGTGCCTGTATTGTAGTAGGCATTTAATTAATAAGTGCTTATTAACTGACTTATTGACATCAATATACGCCAATTTCTCTGCCTCTCAAAAAATGTATGTGTGTATATACATGCACACATATACATCCCTAATCTTGGATGCATGGTCAGTTTATCTTTAGACAGTATGCTGTTGTTTTTATTTTTGTATCCCCAACCCCAGAGCAGGGCAACATACTTTGTGTGCTTAATAAATGTTTGTTGAATCAAATATGCTGGATTGTTTGTTGTTCTAATCACAAGCTGCAAATTAGCTTTATTTTCCAAGTCTGCACATATAGATAAAATAGCTGGAAAACTTTGAATACTTTTTGCCAAATGTGAGTTTTTTGTGAAGTGAAGAAAAAAAACCCGGATCAACTGCCTTTCAAGAAAATTGAATTAAGTCAGAGTCCTAGAATTTTTGAACTGGAAGATCCAGGCCTAAGTTGCCAGCTGAAGGCTATGTCAGTGTCAGATTTGAAATTCTACTGCAGGGTGACTTTTGTAACAAGTGTCATTGTTTAGTTTTCTATGGTGTCTTCCTAGAAGTTTATGGGGAAATGTCATTCTGCAAATATTAGACTGCTTCCAATTAGAGAATAATGATAATGATTTAGAGAGTAAAGAAGTCAGAGATGCTTGGACATTTTCAGCAAAGATCCCTGTTTCTTAGCTTCTGGGGTGAAGAGGAATGAAAGTTGACTGGCTTGTTTTTTCAAGTACTTTGTTGGATATGGCACTCTTCATCCAAAAATGGCTGACCTGCTATTGTCGGGCTGTCAAACAATGTAAACTTAAACTAAACCTCATATGGAAACTTTCATAAATATTAGCCCATCCTAGCTGACATTCTACCCACCATAAAGATTTTATTATATTTTTCTAAATGGATAATTCTCAATTACTTTCACTAGCCAATGGCTATTCATTAACTTCGAAACATTTACTCATAATATTGACACAATTCTTGTCAAAGACAATGGACTTTTGCAAATAGCTTTAAAACTGAGTAAGCTTACACCAGCAAGAACAACGGCAACAAAAACAATGATAAGAAGGCAGTCTAAATAAGATTCAGTTGACTGTCTTATCAAAGTGTCATTCACCTACCTGACAAAGTATTTTCTTCTCAAAATAAAAACCCTGAAAGAAGAGAGATAAACTGGAAAGACTGATGTAGAGGAGTACCTTTGGATTTATTTGTTTCCTTGTCTTATAGAGGCATAGTTTAAATTGGTCATATTAAAGAAAATATTGTTAAAAGAAGACACTTCTGTGTCTTGGTGTTTCCCAATCTGCTGCTCTTCCTTTAATTCAACAAAATACATAACAAATACTCCTTTTGCACAGGGTTGGTTCTAATCACCAAACCCGGATGTCTTTAAGCAGGAGGTGGATGACCACTTGTGGGCTATGCTTTTGTGCTGTTATTATTGTTTAGTTTTTCAGTCATGTCTAACTCTCTGTGACCCCATTTGGGGTTTTCTTGGCAAAGATGCTACTGGAATGGTTTGTCATTTCCTTCTCTAGCTCATTTTATAGATGAGGAAATGGAAGCAAACAGGGGTAATGACTTGCCCAGGGTCAAGTCTAGTAAGTATCTGAGGCCAGATTTGAACTTAGGTCTTCCTCACTCCAGGGCTGGTACTGTATCCGCTGTGCCCATGTGATAGAAAGGATTTCTTTTGTGTATGTGTGGAGCTTCATGGCTGCTAAGGTCTCTTCTAATTCAAATTTAGTGTGATTGATAGAGTGCTCAGTGCTAGATGGTTGGTATACAGAGATGCAATATGAGTATTTGCCTTCGATATACTTGTAATCTAGTAGGGAAGATACACAATGACAATAGTGATTATAATACAAGGCTGAAGGGTGTTATGAGCAAAGCAGAATTTTAGAGAAAGTGGTATGAGAAATATGAGAAGTTGGAGATGCCCTTCATCTGGGACAGAATTAGGAAAGGCTTCATGAAGAAGACAATATTGTAGTGGGCCATGATGCAAAGGAGCAGTAATTTATATAGAAGTCAGAGAGGTCAGAATGAGGGACAGGGAGTAGTTCTGTTGAGTTTGGAAGGAAGGAAACATGCATTTATTAAGTACTGACCATGTGCCAGGTACCATGCTAAGTGTTTTACAATTATCTCTTTTCATCTTCAAAACAACCCTGAGAGGTATTCTTCTGTTATCCATTTTACAGCTGAGGAAACTGAGGCAGATGGTGATTAAGTGACTGAGAGTCACACAGCTAAGAAATATTTGAACTCTGGTTTTCTTGACTCCAGGCCCAGAACTCTATCACTGTACCAACTAACTGCCTATTTTGTTATAACTTAGACAACATGAAGGGGAGTAGGGTGAAATAAGGTTTTAAAAGTAAGCCAGAGAGAAATTTTCTAGAGTCTTGAATACCAGGATAAGGATTTTTTTCCCCTATGTTCTATAAGGAACAGAGAGCTCCTGAAAGCTTGTGAGTAGCAGAGTGACATAATCAGACATGCATTAGGAAAATTATTTGAGCACTGATGTGAAAGACAGACTTGAAATGAGGAGACCAGTTAGGAGAATATTACAATCAGTAGTCCAACCAAGAGGCCTTTACAAGGGTGATTACTATGTCAGGGAATGGAGAGCAAAGATGTGAGAGATATTGCTGGGGATAGAATCGTTGGGAGGATTTAATAGATAATTAAGTTGTGTTTCATTTTACAGATGAGAAAACTGAGCTTAACAGCAGTTAAATGACTTACCCGTTTGCACAACTAGTAATTGTTTGAGGTAAAATTTAAATTCCAGTCTTTCTAACTCCTTATCCAGCAATCTATCTATTACTTAATGGCTTTCAGACTGCATGGTGGGCACATGGTTTAATGGGAATTGAAGTCCTGGGAATTTTAAACCTGGAGGCCCTGAAGTCTCATGGGAAATATACTCCTTTCCCTCTAATGTGATCTTTTTTAATTTTTTACACCTTATATTTATGTATATGCTTACAATGCTATTTTGAATAGAGGCTCCAGTTCACTTATATTTCTTAACTGTGTGAAAATCTAAAGTTAAGATGATCACTGGTAGGGAATAAACAGGTAAAAACAAAATAACAGATGATTTTCCAACACAACATCTGCCCAGAGTGAGTCTGACAATTGGCTTGAGATTTAAATTCTGGTTTTGAACATATGAGCCACCTAGGTAAAGCTAATTATTCTAGGAACTATGTGCTACACAGGTAAATAGTTTATAAAATAATATTATTCTTTTAAACAACAAATCATTGGTAGCAACAATTATTATTACATAAATACTTATAAGTTATGTTATAACAATCTATTTCCTTACAATCATATTATCTCCATTTTATAGATGAATAAACTGAGTGTCAGGGAAGTTAGGTGAATTGCTTAAGCTCATGCAAAATAGTAAGTGGCAAAGCTTCGACTAGAAATTAGGTCTTCTGACCTCCAGTCGAATGTTCTTTTTACTGCCTGTCCATCCTCTAATTACTGCATTATTTTAGCCATGCAATAAGGTGGAAGAGGTGAGGTAACCTTTTGAATTTGGTTATTATTCATTGGGGCACTTGTACTTGCAATTTTAGCATCTGCCAGTGGATAGAAGTGTGCCTTAGAGTGAAAAGGATACTTTTGCTTAAAGAATTTTCCAAGAGATTTAGGCTCAGAGTCAGATTTAGAATTTTGGAGCTTTCTTAGAGATATCTTTTTCTGTCTTTCTTATTTTTACAGGTGAAGAAATGGATCTAGTAAAGGCTTCCCCCCTGAAGGGTCCGAGGTAAAGAATGTGTCTTGCTTATGTATTTCCATGCCCAGCAGCCCTCTCTGTAGGCCTGTAGCAAGTGCATGGTGATTTATTTACTTAGTGCAGAGAATTGTCTAGTTGCCTCCCACATTTGAATTTCCTCAATGCATTCCATCGAGCCCTCCCCCTTCCCACATGCCCAGTACTATACCAGGTTGAAGATGTTTGCTTCAAAGAAATACATACTGAGTTTCTAAATTGATCTGGAAAATGAGTACTCAGTAGTTAAACTGAAAATGTATTTCAGAAATAACAACCTGGGGCAGCTAGGTGGTGCAGTGGATAGAGCTCTGGCCTTGGAGTCAGAAGGACCCGAGTTCACATCCATCCTTAGACACATGACACTTACTAGTTGTGTGACCCTGGGCAAGTCACTTAACCCCAATTGCTTCACAAAAAAAAAAGAAATAACAACCTAGATGCTGTTTGTTCTGTCCCAGACAAGATATTAACTGATGAAGTCTTAATATAAGGAGTGAAACTAGTAAAGGTCTGTTTCTTCATCTGTAGAAATGAGAAAGATGGACAGAGCTGTTTCTAAGAAACCTTCAAAATTCTAAATCTGGCTCTGAGCCTAAAGTGCCTCTTCTAAAAAAAAGTTCTTTATTGTAACACATAAGTATACATTAACAGATAAAATAAATGCACTTTTGAGCAAGATTTGTTTTATCTTCAAGGAAACTAAGAGGTTATTGGTCCCTTCTCAATCAACAAGCCTCCAAATGTTTTGGACATTGTGATTAAGGGGCACAAATATGAAGAATGCAGCAAACTACTTTCGAGGAGCTTATAGGTGAGGAAGCTGAGGTCCAGAAATTCAGTGACTTGCCCAGGGTCATACAAAATCAATTCAGTCGCTTGTCCTTGAGTTCCAAAGAGGACCGATGATACCATAGGTGATGTCTTGGCTTAGGAGTGAATTGGATTGAAGTGAGGCAAAGTTGTACAAAACCGTGAGCCTCATTTTCTCTTCCAAAATCATCAGAGTCCAGTGGCAAGACAAAAGTCAAGACAGAGGGCTATGGTACAGGATGCAATGGATGACCTTGGCATTGGTAGAGGCTGGGCTCACACTATGTCACTCAGCTTCTTTCCACAAAAACTCTTGCATAAGCTTTTTCTTTCCACTTGCATCACCACCAGCTTAGTTTGGTTCCAACCATTCCTCCACATAGCTATTAAAGTGACATTTCCTTAAGTACAGGTTTGACCATGTTATTTCCCTTACTCAATAAACTCTAGTGACTCCCTATTGCCCCTTTGGTAAAATATACAAATATATGTAAGATACAAATTACTGTTTGGTTTTTAAAGCTCTTTACAACCTAGTCCCTTTCTCTATTTCAAACCTTATTATATATTACACTCTTCTATGCTCCTTGTGGTAAATTTTGTTGAGAAAAGCGGAAAAAATTATAAATAAGTTTCCCAAGGAAGAAGTCAGTCAACTGGCATTTATTAATTTGCATACTATATATCAAGTAATGTGCTAAACCCTGGAGTCTATTAAGAATGGGTACCATTCTTCCTTGGTTTAAAGTAAGCATTAAAAAAAACACTTTAAAAAAATCTCCTTGAGCTTAGAATTACATATAAATACATAATCAAATAAGATATGGAGTAAATATCTCTATAATAGCTAATAATGATAGCTAGCATTTATACAATGCTTTAAGATTTACTAATCATTTTACATATATTATCTCAATTGATAACCCATACCCTTCATAAAACCCACTAGGTTGGGCAATGTCTATATGATTTTATTCTAAAAATAGTGCATTCTAAAAGTTGATAGTTTTAGAATGAACTAAAAACTTTGCTGTTGAGTCATTGTCTAGTCTTTCTGATCCAGTCTTTGTGACCCTATTAGGGTTTTCTTGGCAAAGACACTGGAGTAGTTTGTCATTTCTTGCTCCCTGAGGCAAACAAGGGTAAGTGACTTACCCAGGGTCGCACAGATAGTAAGTAGCTGAGACCAGATTTGAACTCAGGAAGATGAGCCTTCCTGACTGGAGGCCTAGCACTCTATCCACTGCATCACCTAGCTGCATTCTTAAAACTATGCATGTGTTTCAGAAAGTTTTCACTGAGGAGTCATAGGACTATGGTTTTAGAGCAACTAAAAACTTATGTAATAATAAAGGGATTTCATGGTACAATCAAAAGCTACTGGATTTGGAGTTAAAAGGCCTGGATTTGAGTCCTGGCTTCATCAATTACTACCTATAGAAGAAGTAGCTAGGTGGTGCTGAGCCTGGAGTCAAGAACAGAGTTCAAATATAGCCTCATACACTTAGTAGCTGTGTGAACCTGGGTAAGTCACTTAACCTCCATCTGTCTCAGCTTCCTCAGTGGTAAAATGGGGATCATGATAGCACCTATTCCCAGGAAGATTGTAGTGAGGATCAAATGAAATAACATTTGTAAAGTGCTTGGTACATGGTAAGTGTTTAAATGCTTTTCCCTCCCATGTGAACTTGGAGAAATCACTGAAATCTTTGAGTCCTTCATTTCATCATCTAAAAAAGTAGGAATAATAATGCTTTTCAAATAAGAAAATGAATGCAAAGTGTGGTCCATGTATGTCACTTGAACATGTACAGAGAGGGCTCAGTTTAGGAAATTTGTCATTAATGGTATCCTGCTCTGGCTTACGTACCTACTGAAGTCTTCCTCAAGAATGTCAGAATTTTGTTCCTTTTGCACTCATGTTTTCTCTTGGACATATCATATTAAACCTGACTCTATCTCTCTGTAAGAAAAGGAAGAGGTTCTTCAATTCTTCATGCAGACATCTAGGCTAAAATAAAATAATAAAATTAATATAGGACAGGTTTCATTTTACCTGATCAAAAAAAAAAATAAAAAGGACATATCTGAGCCCACAGAGAGTCAAAGTAATACCTTTCTTCTCCTAATTAACAGAAATATAAAGATAGGAGAAGGGACTTAGAAAGTTTTCCAGGCTCATAGTACTTATCTTGGGTAGCACCTACTATGCCTCTCTCCCCTCTCCCCTTGGGTACTCTACCCTCCCTCCTCTCTCTGGCCTTAAATCTTTACTAGCTGTGTGATCTTGGGCAAGATACTTAATCTCTTTGCTTCAGTTTCCTGATCTGTAAAACGGGGATAACAATAACATATACCTCCCAGCATTGTTTTGAGTTTCAAGTGAGATAATAATTGTTAGTGGCTTAGCACAATGCCTGGAACAGAGTAGGTGCTATATAAATGTTAGCTATTATTCTTAGATTCCTAGCTCTCATTATCTCTCCAGTTCTTTTTCTTTTTCAAGTATTTATTGAAGATCTCTGTCATTTTTATTTGTTCAATAGTTTTCTTAATTTCTCCTTTGGTTTTCACTATTTCTTGGGGGTCCTGGTGTTGGTATATGCCTGCTCCACCACCTGGGATTCAGGATCTACCTCCGTATGCTGAGGTGGGGCTTTCTACTAGCTTGCTGGGATGCCTCCTGCTCTGTATTGCTCTCCCTTCCCCAGGGCAAAAGGGGCCTTTACCATTAATCCCTCAAGCTACCTGGGTTACCAGACTGTTGCACCTCACCTTTCTTCTGTTCAGCTGTTCCAGGATTTTTCCTGGGATGATATTTTCTGGGCTTTCAGAGGTTAATAAGAGACAGTAAGAGTGACTTATTTTCTACTCTGCCATCTTGGCTCTAGGAAGTGGAACTCTGATCTCTATAATTTTTGATGGGGAATGACTTCCAGTTTTTTTTTAACCTTAACTTATCACAGTCCCTTCCCCTTTAAAAACATATTTTACTTTCTCTATTTGTACATAATTTTCAAATGAACTTAACTTTGAATTTATAAAGCATATTCTTCTCTGAAATTCCAATTTTGATGTCAATTAGAAATTATGATTACTTTTACTGATCATAGTGTGAGTTTGAGGTGGTGTTGGGTCCAGAATTATAAATCTAGGTTTTAGAATTATTCTGCATTTAATAGATAGAATTAACTGTACTACTTCAGTTCATATGAATTTGGAATACTTTCCTTCCTGTCCTCCTCCTCAGTTTCCCTGAGAAACCATCATGCCTAGCAGTTAAGGGGATAATGGGACTAGAACATGTATGATGACAAGAATTCTTTAGGGGCTAGAGGCTGGGTATGGGTGAAGGAGAAAATGACCTATTTAAATAGTAATGAGTTTGTCTAGAAGTTGAGAGAGCCAAAAGAAACCATCAGCAAAACAATAAAACCATAAAGAAGGCCTTATTTTATATATACCTCCATAATAAAACTAAGGCCAAAGACATTTAAAAGTTTGAGTCTGGTTGGTTAGTCTTTGTTTCCAAAGAAGACCAAAATGACATCACAATGTCAGATGCTAGAGCCAAGTTGCAGTGTGTCAGACTGGCTGTTCAGACCAATACGGGCTTGGAACGTTCTACCACGGGTCAGGCACAAATAGTCCATGTGAACATTTAGGGTAGATTTTCTAAATTTGTGCATCTTGCATTTCTTTTGAGCTACTTCAATTCTGCTTTGCTCACCAAGCACAGCTGTTTCATGGTGGGTGGTCCTTTGCCAATGTCTCCCAAATCACACAATTAGTTTCAATAGATTTTCCCAGTAATTTTAAGACATTCCAGTACAATAGCTCTTAACTGGTATTGGCCATTTCTTCACTCTGTAGCTGCTCATGTGTCCGTGACTACAATGTTTATACACACACACACACACACACACACAAATATCACTAGGATAGTTTGCCTTCCAATCAATTCCAGCCATTCAACTTAGACGTTACTTACTAAGATTATGATTGAGAACCATATTGGTGGTGGCCACCATGTTCTTAGTAGCAAGATATTAGAGCTAGCAAATTCATTTCTTAGTAGAGTAATCTAAGTTATGAGCTTAGAGACCCAAATCTTATAGTTTTTAAGAGAGATTACTGCAGAGCATTTATATTCTTTACTCTTCCTCACTTTAACTGTGCTAAGCCAAGGAAAAGAGATATATCATGTGGTTAGTGTTCAATCCTTCTTTGGCTCACCGTTCATAGAGAGAAACTATTTCCTTCGTTATAAAACTTCATCATGATTCTTGAGGTACAATTTTCTACTAAATTCCCTTACTGTTACTAGGTCCAGAACCTTGCAGTTAGGGGGGTGGGGAAGAGGGCCATTGGAAGGAAGTGAAATGACCTTGGATATGAGATCTGATAATGCCACCCCACTTCAATTCTTGCTGAATATTCCTCTAATTCATCTGAATCTTTGAGGTTCCCCCCCCCTTTTCTGGAAAAACTTTTTTCATTGACATTATCTTTTATTTACCCTGTTTCTGCCTACCATTTGCTTCCTAGGCTGAAAACCTTGTGATAGGGCCAAGAACTTTTCATATTCACACCATTTCTGTACTATTGGCTCCTACCCACAACCCCAGGGTGAGAGGGGGTATCAGGAGCCCAGAAGATCAGTTGTGACAGAGGGCCATTTTCCTCTTAAAGGCCAAACCTCAAGGCTTCAACTCAGGTATATGAACTAGCTCTGAATCATCAGTCATCCTCACTTGGCCAATTGCCTCAGTTATACAAGCTAGCCCAGAATCATTAGTCATGTTCCATGTAGGGGCAATGGGCCAGGAGAGCTCATCTTTTCAAAGAGCTACCCTTACCAAGAGAATTTCACATCTTGTTAAGGAGTTATCAACAACAGCTGAAGAAAGTCCTCTTTAGGGGGAGGATAAGGACTCAATACTTTCATAAGGGCATAAATACCAATTTCAGAACAAAAGACAGTAAGAACTTTCCGTCCTCACCCCTATTAAGAAATGCCAATTCTGTAAAGGAAACACTAGCATTGTCAGAACAAAGAGCTATATTAGTGAGAAAACAAAGATCAAAGACAATGCCTAGGAGGACCCACTAGGAAAGCCTTTATTACAACCCTAAAGTGAGTTACATGTATAAATGTAAGTTATTGTTAGCTTTGTCTTTTTTTAAAATAAATACTCAAAAAGCTTCTTAAGCTTTCTGAACAAATAGGCTAGATTTAAATAATAATAATAATAATAATAATAATAATAATAATAATAATAATAATAACAGCAACAACAACTTGAAGATTATGTACTTAGAGAAGGAAACAGTTCAGTAAGTAGGCATGGCTAAATGCCCTGATGTTGATTTCTATCTGCTATCTGGGTCTATCATTGCCATCTGCATCTTCTGCACCATGGGCATGAAATCAAGTCCTAATTTAATATTCTACAGCCTTCTGTTGGGGTCAGGAGCAGAGGAGAGGGAGAAGAGATTGCTTACTCTAGTATTTTGGCCCAATTTTACACCTGGGGAAAACTAAAAACTGCTATATCCCTATATACTTGGCATCGATACCTCAGCTTGTTTTCATACCAGCAGTTTACATTTCACTGTTGAGTAAGGTGTGGATTCAAAGTAGTCCTGTGTCTATTCTCATAAGGTAGCTCATTAACAACATCTGGTGTTTCCATTATAAGACATCAAGGTGGGACATAAAATCTGTGTGACCACTAATCCATTCTGTCAGTAATTGTAGGGAAGAGTGGTTACAAAGTACTTTACTATCCACTGGGAAAAAAGGTGTTAGGTGTGAGATATTACAGGGGTTGTAATGGACAGATTGGCTCAGTGGCCACACAGATATTTGGGCTTGCTATAATAGGAACTTGCATGATGCTTACAGATGCTGAGTGATTTTTAGACATGGACTTACTCATTGGACTGAGACTGCTTCTTCCAAAGAAATTTCCTGAGGGAACTGAAAGATTTGACCCAGATCTTGAACGTTCTTCCCCTATGGCATTTATATTTAATGGAAAGCTGCATAGCTGTTATAGAGGTATTTCAGCCAGAGCTGAGGACTGAGAGTTCAAAGCCTCGAATTCTATTCTAAGCTTAACCATTGATTTAATATGTGACTTTGGGCAAGTCACTTAACATCTTTGTGAATTTTTAGGAAGCAGAGGGTGCAAAAGCAGTCTAATCTGTACTGAGACTCATACATGTGTGAAGATAGGTAGGTAGGTAGATGGATAGATAGAAAAAGTAGATAGACTGCTAGATAGGGTACATAGAAAAATGATAGAGTACATTGATAGATGGTAGATGAAGTGGGTAGATAAGGTAGATAGATGATAAACAAAGTAGATGAGAGATTGATAGATATGAATTTACAAGGACCACAATTTTCTTGCTCTATTTGAATCAGGGGAACCTTATACTTCTATAAAACTGTAATCTTAACATTTTAGTATAATATATAAATATGGATAATGGAGAGGCATCAAACATAGATATAAAAGAACCATTTTCCTCTTATTTATAAAGCCAAGCAGAGCTGAAATCTAGCCATCTATTTCTCTTCTTTTCTCTTTCTTTTTTACCTTCCTTCTTTCCTTTTTCTTACTTTCCTCTTTCATATTTCACCTGAACCTCACTTCCCTCATGGAATCTCCTGCTCCAAGTTAGCTGCCCTGAAAAACCACTCTTTATTTTATGCACTGGAGCCATATCGTAGTTTGGAACTTCAACTGTTCTGGATTCCCCAAAACTTCTTACATGAGAGAGATATTAGCCCTTTCCCCCCTCACCCTATAACAAATATCTATAAGGCAATGGTCCTATTTCTCTTCTTTGAAATGTGGCAGTGCTGTTTGCACAAGTTAATGCTAACCTATACAAGACAGCTGGGTTTACAGGGTTGAGATAAACACAATAGCAGCAGTTCCTGCCTTAAATGTCTTCCATATGGCTCAATAGCAAGGGATGATATTTATTTCATGTATTCTTGGTATATTTATGTTGCTAACCTTACAATGTTTATTTTGTTACAAATTTTCTTTTCCCTAGAAGAATTTGCCAAATTTGTTTTAGTTTTTTCTATGACATTTATTGTGAAGATTTTCCAGGTTAGTTTTAGTTTTTTCTATGACATTTATAAGATTACATTCAAATCTTTGTGATAAGATGAACTTGATATATTCAATCAATGCTGTTTGAATGAATGAAATATTAATGCAAAGTATCAGGTGCTGCATACTAAAAAAAGAGACAAAAACCCCAGGATATAAAAATCCTAACAATTTGTTTATTTATTCATCCAACTGACACATTGGGTACTTACAGATAGATGAACAGCCTTTAAATTATAAAAAGGATTCATTTTAGGGTCCCTTTGAATAGTGAGCTTTCTTCATCTATTTAAAATAACATTTATATACTTCAACACTTAGATAATCTTAATAATGTAGACACTCCATTTGATAATATAATAGGCATTTATTAAGTGTCTACTAGATAATAGGTGCCATGCTTGGCTACTTAAGGATACAAAGATAAAATATATTGATAGAGCAATTGCCCTAAATGAGTTTACTTTTTGTTGGACCATTTATGGATTGCAATTCATTCGTGCCTTTTTATTCAATGCAATTCTTATCTATGTCCTCCCTTAAATCCCCTATGGAAGATGAGTACTGATATATCTATATCTATCTATATCTAAGACACACTAGATGTCTTCCATTAGGTTTTTCATTATTTCATGGGCATCAGGGTAGCATTCAACCTGCCAATCCATGTCCCTTTCTTTTTGACCAATTCATCTCCATTTCTGATGTTGTTATGTCCTTTATACTATTGTTTCTATTGAAAATTTGTCTTAGTTTACACATCCTCCATGTGTCTCTGAATTGCCATTTTAGTCAACTACTAATATATCTGAGATTCTTATCTGTTAATGAAAGCCACTTGTTTTGATTAATTCTAGAAAGAGTGAACTACTCTACTTTTTTTCCCCCAGTAGATTAGGCTCCTGCACCTAGAGGAAGACAAGTATGTAGCTAGAGACAGGTTGAATAACCGATGAATACCCATCGGTGTAGCTTTGACTGGGTGTATTCAAAGGTACAGGAATTTCATAGTTATAAGAGACTCCAGCTTCTCTTGCCTATCTCAGTATAGAACTTGGGGTGAAGTAGGGGTGGGGGTGGGGTATTTAGATGGATTTTTATAACCTATGAGTTTTCTGTACCAATGAAATTTCAAGTCTAGACTGTGTCCCTATCCCTCTCCCCACGCCCCCTTTTTGAATCCTGATATTTTTTAAAACTACTAATTGTCTCTCTTAGCTTCATTACTGAGAGTTTTCCATGTAAACCATAAAATCATCTATGAATGGGAATAGTTTTTATAATTTTATAGTAGTTTTCATAATTTTATAATTTATAATTTTTATGAATTTTATAATTATAATGGGAATAGTTTTTATAATTTTTATAATCATAGCCCTATTTCCTTTGCATTGATTATGGTTAGGACAGGGAGAGAGGGGCTGAAGTGTTCCTCAGACAAATAAGTAGAAAAGGGAATAGTTGCAGTTGTGTGGGTGATCTGGAGCCTAACCTTCCTGGAGTGTACTCAGCTGTTACTTGTCTGACTTTCCCCAACCAGGTATCTCATGTACTATGACTATGTTTGATGCCCACTTGAAACTAGTGGCCATCTCCTTGGAAAGGTGAGTCTCTGCTGATACAATAATTTATGTATGTACTTGGTTATTGACCTGAGCCTCAGCCTTATCCTTTTAGAGAAGAAGTTCTTAACCTAAGATGCACAGATCCCCAAGGAATCCCTGGACAGATGTTGGAGTCTGTGAAACTGATGGGAAAAAAAAAATCACATCTTTATCTTCACTAACATCTAAATGAAATTTAGTATTTCTATCAATTAGTAAGAAAAAAATCTGAGAAAATATCCATGTAGGCTTTCTGACTTGCCAAAGGAGTCCATGTCATACAAAAAAGATTATGAACCTCTATTCTCAAAGCAAATTTATAAGCACCGGACCTAACACCATTTGGTTTTTTTTGGTCAATTTGGGGAGGCAGCTAGATGGCACAATGGATGGAACATTAGCTCTGGAATCAGGAAGGACCTGAGTTCAAATCCAGACTTCCTAATCTTGTGACCCTGGGCAAGTCACTTAACTCTAATTGCCTCTAAAAAACATTGTCAATTTTCGTTGTGAGGCAGCATGGAATAGCGAAAATGAAATAAAGGTGGCTTCAGAATAAGAAAGACCTGTATTTTAGTCCTGGATATGGCACTTACAGGCTGCATGACCCTGGGCAAGTTACTTAACTTCCCAGTGCCCTAGGCCAGAGCTTCTTTAACTGTGGGTCATGACCCCATATGGGTTGCAAAAAAGTTGGCAACAGTAAAAGGTTTCTGAATGTGTAATGACCAAAAATTAATTAAAAGTCAAACAAGTAATGGATCCAAGATGTTTCTGGCAGCACTTACCCAAATTGCATCATGCAACTTCACTGCAACCTTGGTTCTGAACACAAAGCAGGTACACTGTGTGCTGTGCATGCCCTCAGGCCGCCCAACACCAAGCAATGCTGGAGTGAAAAAAACTTAAGAAACACTGCCCTAGGCAACTCTAAAACCTTAAGTTGTTGAGCAGGGGCTAATCTTTATTAGCAGAGGCTTTTTCCTCACTAGGATAGCCCTATAGTGATGAAATAACAAGATTTACCTCCCACCTGATCCACCAATGTCCACTTGGAACTTGTGGTCAGCTCCCTGGAAGGGTGTCTATGTTGACAAAATAATTTACTTATAGTCTAGGGCACAGCCCTATCCCTTTAGGGCAGGTGTTTTTAACCTAGGGAGCACAGAGCCCCAAGGAGCCCATGGATAGATGTAATAAATGAATGAAAATTTAAAAATTAAATTAGAAATTTTTTTTAAAAGTCAGGTTTCATATGGTATAATGAAGGCCTAAAACATCTAGTGAGGCACAAATGTATAGCACTGCTTATTGGGCAAAAATATATTGCCCCTGGCTTTGCTAGGGGGCTGAACTACAATTAAATATGGACAACCAAAGGTTAAGTGACCTAGAGAATCTAGCACAAAAGACCTGCATTTATATGATACGAAGCGGAGTATTACATAACGAATTTCAGATTGTGCATGTGGCTCACTGAAAGAACGTACACATGTAGGCACATTTGGGGCAATAGAGTGAATGACTGGAATTACCTTGAATGAATGGACCCATGTTCCTCAACATTCATGTACCCCTCCCCTGTGGCGAGCCTCATTTCAAAATTCCATTAAGCTAGTTTCAGAACTAATTCTGAGCATCACTCTAGTTAGTATTTCACTAAAGATTCATTCCATTGTTGTTCCTATAAAGGCCAGAGTTTAGGATGTCAGGCCCAAAGCATTTATTAAGCACTTAGGATTTGCTTAAACCCTATGCTAGTCATTGTGAAAGATTGAAAAAGAAAAAAAATAACAATAGCTGTTACCTGAAACTAAAAGAAAGAAAGAAGGAAGAAACTGTTTCCTTGTGGTATTACCTTGAAAAGTCAGACCCCAAATGGAGTCCTTCCATGATTGGAAAGGAGATGAGTGACCCTGCACATGGCTCTTCAGTTCTCTTTGAAGAAATTAATTCCATTTTTTAAAGAAGTTTACATTCACTTGAATGTATTTCTAGTATGAGAAAATAAATATGAGAGAAAAAAATCCTCCAAAATGGGACTATGTTCCCTCAATACACAAAGTATATTACTATTTGGATTAGGTGGGCATCCTTTCTTTTCCTTTTTTTCTTTTTTTTTTGTCCTTTATTCTTTTTTCATTAATTTATTTTGAATTATCAACAATCACTTCCATAAGCTTTTGAATTTTAAATTTTTCTCCCCCTCCCTCCTCACCTCTTTCTCCTTGAGGGCATGAAATCTGATATAGGCTATATATATACATTCCTATTAAATATATTTTTACATTAGTGATGTTGTAAGTAAGAATTAGAACCAATAGGAGGAACCACCAGAAAGAGGAAACAAAACACAACAGAAGAAAAAAAAAAGCAAATAGTATGCTTCGATCTGCATTCAAACTCCATAGTTCTTTCTTCTTTGTGGATAGCATTTTCCATCATGAGGCCTTTGGAGATGTCTTAGAGCCTTATATTGCTGAGAAGGGTTAAGTTTATCAATATTAGTCATCGCACAACATGGCTGTTATTTTGTACAATGTTCTCTTGGTTCTGCTCACTTCACTCAGCATCAGACCATACATGTCTTTCTGGGTTTTTCTGAAGTCAGCCTGTTCATCATTTCATATAGCACAATAGTATTCCACTATACTCATACCACAACTTCTTCAGCCATTCCCCAATTGATGGGCATCCTCTCAATTTCCAATTCTTTGCCACCACAAAAAGAGCTGCTATAAATATTTTTGTCCATGTGGGTCCTTTTCCCATTTGTATGATCTCTCTGAGATGTAGCTCTAGAAGAGCTGTTGCTGGGTCAAAGGGTAGGCACATTTTTATAGCTCTTTGGACATAGTTCCAAATTGCTCTCCAAAATGGTTGGATCATTTCACAACTCCACCAACAATGCATTAGTGTTCCAATTTTCCCACATCTTCTCTAACATTTATCATTTTTCTGTTTTGTCATGTTGGCCAATCTCAGAGGTGTGAAGTGGTACCTCAGAGTTGTTTTGATTTGCATTTCTCTAATCAATAGTGATTTAGAGCACTTTTTCATATGACTATAGATGGCTTTAATTTCTTCATCTGAGAACTGCCTGTTCATATCCTTTGACCATTTATCAATTGGGGAAATCCTTTCTTTCTTTTAAAGCATATACATAGAGAGTGAAGACAAAGAGATAATCCCAGTGTAGAAGATTTAAAAGCATTACAGCCATCAGTTTAATTTACAGGTTATGTTCTACATTAAAAATTCTGAAATCATGTTATCAAAATTCTGAATGAAAATATGAAAAGATGCAATATTTATATTCAGATTGCCAATTTCAGTTCTCATGTTCTAGTTGGCTTTTCAAACGTAGAGATGAAAAATCTAAATGTTTTGTATATTTAGTGATGTTTGGGGAGGGGCTGAATCAATTTTTCCAAAAAGATTTCTCTTAGCTGGGAAGCATAGCACCTCCCCTGTGAGACTGGGTTCCTTGTGGATAATTTCCTCAGGCTTCAAGATACTCCGGGCTCCATACTCTTAAAATTCTAACTCAATAGCCCCATCTGGATTGTTCACCTTTATTCTAGTCAACTAGGGGCCATAATTAATTCAAAGCAAAGACTGAAAGAGAAATACTGAAAGAGAATAGCATCAATGGTAGAAAAAACAAACAAACGAAACATTGCCCCTGTAAACCTGGGGCTCATCTTCCCACAAATCCACATAACACCACTGGGAAACATGGGCATACACATAGAGTACATTAGCAGAGAGGTACACACATAAGGATTGCATGTGGCCAACACAAATCCTACCTTTCCTGATGTCTTCTCCCTTCTCTTGCTGTACTCATACTGCTTCTCCTTGGATAGAGTGTATCTGCAGTGTGTCATTCTATGGGGCTGCCTGGGCCTGCTCCTTTCTGCAGCTCAGCCCAGCTCTGCCCTTGCATTCTCTGGGCCTGCTTTCAGGTAGGCATGGAGTCTCCAGCTGTGTGAGCAGCTCCACTGTGGGACATCATTGTCAATGGGAAGGTGAAAGATCAGGGCTCTTCTTTCTTAGCTGACATCCCTTCTCAATGGCCAGAGACGACTTTCTTGATTGACAGAGATTAACTTCAAAACTTCAGTTACTAAAGAATCAGCAGCTTGCTTTTTAAACGTCAGCAGAGGGAAGACTAACTTTTTAGTTGGCCAATGGCTAGCCATGACATAATTCCATCAAGTTTGATTAAAAAATTTCTTTATATATTTTAAAGAAGCAAAAAAAGTTTAGATACTTCCTTATACTTCTTTTATTAAAGACAATGTCTTTGTGCCTAAGATTTGTTCTTCTTAGAGTTTTTTGCCCTATCCTGTCTAATAACCATGCATTGGCATGAAGTATGTCTACTAATTACAGAACAGGGCTAATAATAACATAGGGAGTGGAAAAAATAAAGCTTAAGAAAGATAATTGAAATAAGCTTCTTAATTATATTGTTGTGGTCGTTTTGTCTGTCGTCTATCTGTTTTTGGCTGATTTTTTCTGAAACAATGGATTATTCTGAAACTCATCTAGGACGATGCCAGTATTCCATATGTTCAATGAGATAACACTGAGCTCCTACCTTGCCCTTAAATGTGAATAAAGTTTTACAATTCTATAAAGCTCAGTAGGTAGGGATTGATTGCTCCTGTTTTAACCATGAGGAAACTTGCGGGAAAAGGTCAGGTGACTTAATCAAAGACTTAAATGATATAGGTGCACATATTTTGGACCTTCTGGCATCCAGGTATTGATTTATCTGGAGTCCTACCTACATTTATGTTATGGTACCTTTAATTATAGTCACTCTATATCCCCTGCGGTAGAATACATTTTACTCCAAAGAAGGGTTACTCTTCAAAGCAAACCTAATGGCATTCATCAGTATTGGCACAGTGAGTGATTGTCCCTAAGGGAGAGCAAAAATACTTTTTTTTTTAAATCAAATTTGACATATGAGAGAGAAAAGCAATGGCAAAGTCACATACCCAATTCAAGGTAAAGTCCTAGCACCCTGAACACATGAAGTAGGCTAAAGTTTCCCATTATTTCTCTTTCTGAGACTACTTTTCTATTTTCCATGCTCTGTGACTTGATTGTTTCCTGCCCTATACCAAACTGGCTTTAAATTAGGTAGAGTGGGGTGATTTGGGGCTGTATTCTAAGGAAATTATTTAAAACACTTAATTGAATTAATTATTGCATTTAATTAATCAACTTTAATTTAATAGACTTAATTATTGGATTTGATCGATTTAATTTTAATTTAATGGAATAAACATTTTTATCCCTAGTGCTGCCTTTCCTTCAATTACTAGTGATCTCATACTATGTTGACCCACCTGGTATGAATGCTTTCCCAGAAATCTTTCATACTCTAGATCAGGGGTTTTTCACCTTTGCATATCATGAACCCCTTTGTCAGTCTTTGGAGGTCTATGGATGCCTTCTCAGAACAATGTTTTTAAAAAACAAAATATATAGGATTATAAAGGAATCCAAATATATTGAAAAAGGTTATCAAACTATTTTTACAAAACATATTTGCAGACCTCAAGTTAAGAATTCCTGTTCTAGATTTTTATCTCTTCTCTCTCTCATCGGGATCAACCTGACCTAACTCTTATTCTTAAAAGGTTCTGCCAGATGAGGGTAATCCAATGAATTTATGCAAACTAAGCAGTCAATGTGTTTTAGCTGTCTGCAATTTTACTAAGTGAGCAGTATGCAGCTGCCCATCCCTGTCAACAGTTTCAGGCCAAGTAGTAGTCCCTATTCATGAGATAAGAAAGTGTTTGAATTTTGATGTTGCATCCCTATGTAGCAAGTATTTTGCACAATACCATTCATTCCTAAATTTTCTTCTTTTATTTCCACATGGCTTTCTTTTATGGGCTTAAAGAGAGCTCTGCAGATGGGAAAGTAGATATAAAACCTGCTGTTTGGAAACAAATATGGCTCTCCTACAATCAAGTTTTGTGACTTTGGACAAGTCACTTAACCCTGACAGTGGTCAGTCGGAATAGTGGCATCTGGGTGGCACCATAGTGCGTAGAATGCTGGGCGTGGAGTCAGGAAGATCAGAATTTGAATAAGACCATAGACATTTACTAGCTGGGGGTTCTTGGGCAAGTCACTTAATCTCTTTGCTTCAGTTTCCTCATCTATAAAATGGTGATAACAATACCATCCACCTCCTTGTTTTGAGGATTAAATGAGATAATAATTTTAAACTGCTCAAGACAGTGCCAGGCACATTTTTGTTGTTGCTGTTGTTATTATCCAGTCATTCAGTCATGTCTTATTCTTTGTGACTCCAATGACCATAGCACCCCAGGCCCTTATAAACACTGTCTTTCAAAGTCTGTCCAAGTTTATGTTCATTATTTCCATCTCATCCTGTGCTGTAGCTTTTTCCTCTTGCTCTCAATCTTTCCCAGCATCAGGGTCTTTTCCAATGAGTCCTGTCTTTTCATTATGTGGACAAAGTATTTGAGCTGCAGTTTCATTATTTGACCTTCTGGTGAATAGCCTGAATTAATTTCTTTTAAGTACTGACTGATTTGATTTCCTTGCTATCCAAGGGACTCCCAAAAGTCTTCTCTAGCACTACAATTAGAAAATGTTGATTCTGCAGCACTCAGCTTTCATTATAGTACAACTTGCACAGTTGTATATGCTACTGGAAAAACCATAGCTTTGACTATATGGACCTTTGTTGGTAAAGTGATATCTCTGCTTTTTAAATATGCTATCCAGATTTGCCATACCTTTCCTTCTAAGGAGGAGACGTATTAGTTTCATGTCTGCAATAGTCATCAGCAATGACCTTTGAGCCTAAGAATATAAAATCTGACTCTGCTTCCACTCCTTCTCCCTCTATTAATTGCCAGGAAACGATGGAACCAGTTGACAAACTCCTATTTTTTTTTATATTAAACTGAGAGTCAACTTTTACACTCTCCTCTTTCATTCTCATCAAGAGGCTTCTTAACTCTTCTTTACTTTCTGCCATTAGAATGGTATCATACACATATCTGAGACTGCTGATGTTTTCCCCTGCCTTGCAACCTTAATTCTAGCTTTTAATTCACCCAGCCTGACATTATGCATGCTGTACTCTCTATGTAAATGAAATAATTAAGGTGACAACACACAGCTTTGTGGTACTCCTTTCCCAATCTTAAACCAATTAATTGTTCCGTTTTTTGTCCTAACTTATTTTTTCTTTTTGGTTAAGCAGTGGTGTTAAGAGACTTGCCCAGGGTCACACAGCTAATAAGTGTTATATGTCTGAGGCTGGATTTGAACTCAGGTCCTCCTGAATCCAGGGCCGGTGCTCTATCCACTGTGCCACTTAGCTGCCCTTGGCCCTAGCTCTTGCTTCTAGGTCTGCATATGGTTCCTCAAGAGACAATTAAGATGGTCTGATATTCTCATCTCTTTGAGGACTTGCCACATTTTATTGTGATCCAGACAGTCAAAAGCTTTAGTGTAGTCAACGAAGCAGAAGTAAATATTTTTTTTTCTAGAACTCCCTTGCTTTCTTCGTAATTCAGCAAATGCTGGCAATTTGGTCTCTAGTTCCACCTGCTCCTCTGGTAATTCTCAGTTCACCTATTGCTGAAGCCTAGTTTGCAGAATCTTAAGTATAACCTTGCTGGCATATGAAATGAGTGCAATTGTTCAGTGATTTGAACCTTCCTTGGAACTGCCCTCCTTTAGGATCAAGACTAAACAGTTTTCCAAATTTTCTGGCATCTTGAGTGTAACACTTTAATAGCAACATCTTTTAGGATTTTAAATAGCTCCACTGGGATTCTGTCACCTCCCTTAGCCTTATTGTTACCACTATGCTTCCTGAGGTCCACTTGACTTCATTCTCCATGATGTCTGGCTCTAGATCAGTAACCACAGCATTATGGTTCTATGTACTTATTATCTACCTTGTTACATACCTAGTGATTAATATGTTATCTCCCTCTTAAGGATGCCAGCTCCTTGAGGGGAGACTTTATCTTTGCCTTTCCTTGCATCTCTAGCACTTAACAAAATGCCTGGTTCATAATAAGTGCCTAATATGTTCTTATTGATTGACTGACATAAACATTTTACATGCAGTGTTTCAGATGATCTCTAACATCTTACATTTTAAATGTTTCAGTGATTATATATTATTGCTTCAGAGGCTTAATTTCTGTTGTTTCCCAGCCACATTAGATACTTTTGGGAAGTGAGGAATGTATCTTCTATTATCTTATACCCCTCTCAAGATCTAACACACAGGTAGGCTCAAAAAAAGTATATATTAAGGGCAGCTTTGTGGCGTAGTGGGTAGAGCACAGGCCTTGGAGTCAGGAGGTCCTGAGTTCAAATCCGGCCTCATACACATAGCACTCACTAGCTGTGTGACCCTGGGCAAGTCACTTAACCCCATTGTCTCATCCAAAAAAAAAAGCATATGTTGAATGAATAAATGAATGGATGGATGGATGGATGGATGAATGATGAAGTATTTTGTAAGGCAGAACTAATCTTTCAGGTTAAGGACTTTATATCCACATCTGAAAACACTATTAATACTTTATGAAAATATGGGTTGCTTGCCGTCATGTTGACATTGATCTAAGCATATTTACAGTAGGTGGGTGGCATTATTCTTTTGTCTATGAGGGAACTTGTAAAAGGAGAAGATAATATGCACTAGAAAATGCAAATGGGACTAGTGCATATTTTGTGGCACAAAGGACTTCAGAAGCCTATTTTCAAAATCATTATGGCTATTAAAATTTCCCAATTAATTCCATTAAATTCTTTGAATAATTTCTGTGGAATTCAATGTTAAATACCAAATTATCCCACTCTACTTAATTTAGAATTGGTTTGGCATAGTGGATAGAACACTGGACTTAGAATCAGGAAGACTTTGATTCAAATTTGCCTCTGACGCTTAATACATAGTCACTGTCCTGGGATCTGGTAAATTAGCTTTTGTCTTATCTTGAAAGGAATCATTCTGCCTGTATTCTCATCTTCCTTCTCCCCCTGGGGGAACTACCCTGGGCTCTGATAGGTTAGCTTTCACCTTATTTTGTCTAGAACCAGGCCTCCACACATCACTTTGTGGCCACCATTTCTAAACTATGTATGCACTGTCCTTTTTTCTATCTTTGTTGTCAATGTTCTTAGCATTCTAAAGACTTTTCAAACAATGAAAAGAATATGAAACGTGGTTCTACCTTTAAGACTAGTTGCATCAAATGATGTGCGTGCTTACCTCCCTCCTGGGCCTCAGTTCCCTCACCTGAGAAAAGGGAAAGAATACATTTGATTATCACTTGGGCTTCATTCATCTCTAAATATGTAATATTGAATGGCCTGAAAGATATTTTTTCTGCAGTAAAAAAATAAAGAAGTAGTTTGGTACCTAGGTAATATCAATAAACAAGGTATGCTTAGTATACAGAGAATTGGGCTATTTAGGGTTTGTTAGAGAGGGAACACCTTAATGAGAAAGTTGGGGCTTTTTGATTTAGGTAAAATCTAATGGGAATAGTTGGGTATAGCAGAATGATTATACTCTTCTCTCCTACCTGCCTTTCCCCTGAATATTTCTTTTAAGGAAAGGGGGAGAAAGCAGAACCACATAAAATCACCTAAACAATTTTAAAATCCAACTAAATGTTATATCATTAAGCTCACATATTTCCATCTTGTTCATGATGATGGCATGAGAGTGCTTTGCTGACATTCAAGTGCTCTATGTGTCTATGGCATTTTCCTAACCCATTGGGCTAAAAACTAACAAAAAAAAAAGAAAATGAGATTATTTTTACAGGACATGTTTTTATTGAATCCACATTGTATCATAGAGATCACTACTTCCTTTTTTAATTGCTGACAGACTGTCCCTTCAATTATCCCTTCCAAAATTTTTCTAGGCATCAACACAGATTCAGTCTACAGAATTTTCCTGTATGAAAATCAGGACACTCCAAATCAAGAACATTTCATCTTGTTACTACCGTTCTTCAGATGGTATTGACAAAGGTTTTACAGTTATGGTTCTTTCCACACTAACTTAACTAAATTTCCTTAGCCTCAAAAATAAGTAGTAGTCAGTAAAGTTATTCAGTAAAGCCACTTGGCCTGCTTGGTCCCTCAACTAGTGACCACTAGAAACATTTTGCCTTGGAACTACAATGGATTAGATGAGGTTTTTGTTTCCTGAGAGAAATACTAGGGCAATGGCATAATGTAAAACGCTATTTAAATTTGAGTTAAGAAGATACTGATTAGGGCATAGTAGAATACCCTTGGTGAGGATGGATTTATAGTAAAAGCTAGAGTGGCAGAAATTGATAGCAACACCTAGTCAAGTAAGTGTAAGTTTTGGAGACAGAGAAGTTGGGTTCAAACCACTGGCTTTGTTCATGATCTTGGCTTGATGTCTCTGACCTTCTGTCTTCTTACCTACAGATGAAGGATGAGAGAATTGGACAAGATGATTTATAAGGATCCTTCCTCTTCTAATTCCTAAGAATGGTGTTTTATTTTGCAGGAATTCTGGCCTTCCATTGGAATTGTTCTACTCATGCATTTGCAGCCTTGAGAAAGAAAATAAACCTTGAAACACTCTCAGACTTGCAGTGGTTTGCAGTGCTTTCTCACTGTTACTAGTCTGGGGAGTCTTTCTTTCCTACTATTTACCACCTGTTGCTTAGTCTCTGCTGGAACAATTAGGCAGGAAGAAAGATGAAAAAATTGAGATTTATTCTACAAAACTACGTGTTGAAAAACAATGGCACCTAGGAACTATGTGTTCAATAGTTTACATCTACTAGTTCAGTTATGAACCTTTATCAGAAGTCGTGTTGGAGTTTAAATTCCACAACTGTTTAGCAAGCACTTATTACCTAATCTGCACACAACACTGAGCCTAGTACTATTCAGGATAAAAGGATGATTAAGACATCCCATCTGCCCTTAAAGGACTACCAATCTAGAAGAGGAGATAGTTGTGCATAAACAACAAGAAATATTATCAAGAGAGTTTAAAATGTATAAATAATGTTACAAAAATTCAGAGGAAGCAAGAATCACGTATGGCAGGGATGAAGAGAAATGTGTAAGTGACATTTTTTAATTATTCTTTTAAAATAAGTAAATACAAATGATTTCTAGAAAGAAGGTTAAGCTGTGCTCCCAGATTCCACTTGCATCTCTGATAAAAGCCCACACTAGTCTCTGCATCTGGGAACAGCCAATGGACCTTACCAATCAATTCACAATCCCAAGTTAAAATTATTTTTCTAGCACTGGGGCAGATTTCTGATCTGCAGTCCATGTCTCAAGTGAATATTATGTCCACTGATTTCCCACAAAACTCAAATCAATGCTCTCTGCAGGAATCTCACAGGGAGAAGTGATGGTCCAAATGTAAGCTACAGATTGGAAAGGATGTTGGATTTGGAGTCAGGAAATTTGGACTTGAAATTCAATTCTGGTACTTGCTAGTTATGTGATGTTAGATCAAATGCTTAATTTCTCTCTGCCCCAGTTTCCCCATCTAGTCCTTACTTTACAGAGCAGTTGTAAGGCTCAAATAAGATAGTATATATAAGGTGCTTTACAAACTTTAAAGCACCACATAAATGTCTACTATTACAGAAGTTTTCTGACTAGGTTGAGTATGGGAATCTTTATAAATAAAGTAATTTGAATGGGGCACTGAAGTCCATACTATTAATTGGATTTTTTTGAATCACGGTAAAGTAAAATGAATCCTAAGTGCCAAATTTTTCACCATTTATTGTATTTTATATAAAATGGTATTAGTTTCAGCTACTTCACTGGATTTATTTTCAAACCAGTTATATATTTATCATTTGTGAATGGAGTTTATTTCATTTATTTTAAAAGGAGAGATGATAAAAAATTAAGACATTAAGTTTGAACCTAATTTTTGAAGATTTCAAATGATTATCTATAACTAGTCTGAATGTTTTTATTTTTAAAATACAGGTAAAAACCGTAATTATTATTATTGTTGTACTTATCCAAATAGATGAAGCTAAGAAATATATAATAGTACTTTTAATTATACACAAAGATAATTTAACTTTCAGTTTGTACATAATGTTTATATGCAGCAAACAGCATGATGATACAATTCATCTACACATGAGTCAACAGTGATGTGGACACATCAGGAATTGATAAATACCATTGTCAATTTGATTTGGTTTCCACAAATTATCACTATGTTGCATTCATATCAACTGAAGTGACTTTGCAACATTTGTCTTGCTTTTATTGATTTGAATCTGAGCTCTGGGTTAAAATATGATTTTGGCTTAAGCTATCTGGATAATTGTATTAAATCCTTACTTGACTTTGTATATTGTTATAAACCAAGCTTTTTTTTTTTTAACTATAATTGTCTTCTTTCACCTTGCTTTCCTGTATAGAAAAATGAACATGGTCTGCTATAAGGCATAGCACATGAGAAACATAAAGTCCCCAAGTCCTTAGCAAAGTGTGTTGGCATATATTTTGAAGAAATTGTTTTTTCCCATCTTTAATCAGACACTTTTATCTAACTGCCATGGTTTGATTGTTAGAATTTTAAACATGCTCAAGGCTCAAGTAAAATTCAGGTCAAGACTTCAGATTTACTGTGATACTTTTTCTGAAATCTTTTTCTTCCTTACTGTCAAATATAGGGATTATCTTAGCAAATGATTGCATTTTTCTTCTATCAGTTTGTACTAGTAACTAAAGTGTGGAAGTAGATGCTTGTAGTATTATTTCCCATTTTATCCACTTGTTCAATATGGCTGTTTTTTGGTTTTGTTTTGTTTTGTTTGTTTTTTAGTGCTTTTTTACATCATCATTTCCCAATGCCACCACATTCCAATAGACCATTTGTGGTAATAAAGAAATACAGCAAAGCAAAACCAACTGAAACACTGACAATTTCTGAGAACATGTACTTCATTCCATACCTGTAGTCTACCATCTCTCTACCAAGAGGAGAGAGGTTTGCTTCAACATTCCTCCTATGAAGCCCATTATTCCATTGATCTGAATTTACTGGTGTTACTTTTATAATACTGTTGTCCTTGTGCTTGTGGCTATATACAATGTGATGAAACAACTTGGACTCAAATTCCACATCTGCCACTAACTACCTGTGTGGTATTGAACAAATCCCTTAAACTCTGGGGCTCCATTCTTCATCTTCAAACTTAGGGGGTTAGGTTAGATAAGCTCTAAATTCCTGTCAGCTCTAAATCTCTGAATATGTGATGACGGTCTATGTATGTTTGCTTGCATCTGCTCATTTCTCTCTGTATTAATTTGCACATGTCTTTTGATGTTTCTCTGAGTTTCTTATATTCCTCATTATGTATGGTACAATGATGTCATTACATTCACATACACAATTTATTTAGTGATTTCCAAATGTATGAATACTCACTTTATTTCGAGTTTTTTTATGTCAAAATACTTCTTTTTGTATACATAGAACTGTTATTGATTCCTTGAGATATATGCACAATAGCTGAATTTTTGAGTCAAAGGGAATTTGTGTCTTTCTTTTCCCCCATTGTATTTTGACTTTTTATGCCTTCTACCATGTTAGCATGGTCACAGATGTGTTGCCCCAAGACTGAAAAATCTAACTGGTCTAATTTGTTGATGGTTGCTTTAACCCTCTGCCAATGGTAGAGATGGTGGGGGAGGGGTGCACAGTATCAATCCTGTCCAATTATTCCAATTTATCTTTTGTGTGGAAGTTGTGTGATTTCAGAGTTTTAAGGTCTAAGTCCCAAAGAAAATACAAATTATTGCAACATATTAGAGTGAGAGTATTTCACATACAAAACAATTACACAATCTGTTCCTTGGTTAAAAAATATTTTGGTGAATACTGATTTTGGCAACAGCACCTAAATTAGAAAAAAAAACCTCTTAAATAATTTTTTAAAAATTCTGGAAACTCATCCTTTTGCTATTTTTTCAAGTTGTTTTTGTGGGAAGAAACAGACTGTTTGCCTTATGCACAAACCTATTCACCCCCCTCCCTGTGTCATCTTGATTTATTGTTTATCTTTTGAATAGCTCAGACAAGCTATGTTCCTTGGACATAAACATTTGGCAATGTTTAAAGGGCATTGTTTCCACATGTGTCTGGATACTCTGGAAATTAACTACACCAGGAAATTGGAAATAAGCATGTCAGCAAACTATTAAGTTTTTATTGAGCACTTTAAAACTTTATGTACTGATTTATAGCATTTGTATGGAGCATGTGTGAGCTGTTGATCTAGGAATTGACGTTTACTTTTGTGTTTTGTTTCTGGAAAAGATCTTTGGCTTGCTTTAAAATATATCCCATGTAAATGCATTTTGATCAACAAACAAACTATTTCAAGAGGTACCATAAGTGAATCAGTATTAAATCAGTCTTTTCAAAAAGCAACATCTGGTACTTGGAGAAGAAGGGACTTTTGTTACCACGGTGACCATTACAAGTGATGAGGTGGAAATTATAAATGGCTCTGTCTTGATGTCAAAATTGGGATGATGTTTCTGAAACAGGCATTGGGATTTGGAAAAAAACTACTCATGGACAGTTTGGTATATTTAGGAGAGAATCTATAGAACACCTGGTGTATGGACTGCTCATTTATTGTTTCATTTGCATGTTTATTCAGGATGACATTTTCCTCACTTGGCCTTGGAGATTTTACTGACTTTATCCCATGGACCGTGGTAAAAAGAGGAGTAATAGCTGAATCACAGGAACCTCAGTTCCTTGCAACTTCCTGGAAAATAAGATTATCTTGTCTATTCAGTGGCCCTAACCTCACTGCATAGCACCTCATTACGTCTCGCTCTTCTATGGGTAAAGATGCGGTGGCTGTGGGGTCCTGATCAAGGAAACTAGCCTTGGTATTATAGGAGTCTGTCCAGCCTGCCTTGTGTAGGTGTGATCCCTTGGAGAAAATCTGATGTAGGGAAAAAACCTAGGACTACAACTTTAAATTAGAAAGTGACTGTTCAAATCACCTGAGGATTCATCATCTGCCTTCATTTAGCCATGAAATTCCATTCCACATGCTTTTGTGTAATTATGTGTGTGTGTGTGTGTGTGTGTGTGTGTGTGTGTGTGAGAGAGAGAGAGAGAGAGAGAAGAGAGAGAGAGAGAGAGAGAGAGAGAGAGAGACTGATTTAATTCATATAGGTAACTCCCAGTATGAAAACTTCTTATACCAATGCATATTAACACAGACTCTTCAACTAAGGCTTTTAGAAAGGCAATGTAGTTTGATGGGTTAGAAACCCAGGTTCTCAGTTAGGCAGACTTGGGTTCAAATACTGCCTCTGAGCTGTACAGGCTGTGTGACCCTGGGCAAGTCATTTAACCTCTGAGGTGCCCCATAGCACCTATTTATAAAAGTTTTATGCATATACAGTAACAGTATTCCCTGAATAGTTCCAGGTGTGTGAAAGATATAAATGAAACAGAAATAATCCCTTCCCCTAAGGGCCTTTTAAAGTAGTTAGAGAGAAAAGTAGTACACACACACACACACACACACACACACACACACACACAGAAATTCAAGAGCAGCAAAAGTCAACATACCTGCACTATGAGATTGTGTGGTACATGGACAATTTAAAGAATAAATCATCATTTGTTATGGCTGCTTTATTTATGTATCTAGTTATCTATTACTTATCTTTTATTTAAATATATATTTATTATTTATTTGTTTATTATGAAAAGCTTTGAGAAGTAGGTGAGCCTTTGTAGTGCATGGTACATGTATAAAATAATTTACCATTACTCATGCTAACTAATGGGACAGAAACACTAATTAGACTTCCACTTCACAATGCTCAAACTTTATTAATCCAAGGTGTTCAAATATTGGTTTATATGAACTATTAGAAAATACTAACATTAATCTCTCTAGGATCAAGCACAAACCTGATTTCCTAGAGCTTCCTGACGAACATTTCTTTTACCAAGAACTCAGTAACAGTGTTTCCTCTCTGAAACAGTGTTTCCTCTCTGACCAACTGGCAATTATGTGTCTCTCTCAGAGGTAGCTGCCTGGCTACATCAGTCAGTCAACACTGCCTTCAAATTAATATGAGAGATTCTTGAGTCTCAAATGTGAGGAGCAAGGGAGTCAGCCTCAGTCACAACCCAAGATAAAGCTGAAGAATGATAGTGTTTTGGTGGTTTCTTAGAGTTCTAGCTGTAGACATTACTCAAGCTCTGATTGGTGATTGATTACCTAAGCTTATGACAAAAGGAAACTATCAATCAAAGCCAATGCCATTGGTAAGTGCTAACCTGGTGTTTACCAGATTTGGGGGATACACATCATAAGGGGTTGTCTACCAAATCCTGAGAACTCATGTCTATTAGTGGCTGTTTACTTAATCTGGGAGTGGGGCACAAATATCATGTTTACCAAATTTAGGGAATACACACACCATTGGTAGATGTTTATCAGATTTTGGGAACACACACATCATTGCCAAATTATTCCACTCAAGTCTTTATTACAGAAAAACAACTTACATTAACAACCACTCAGTCACAAAATAGAGGCTTAAAACAAAATGGAGTCAATTATATGAAGGCAACACATTTATTCTCACTATAATCTTAAATTGGGATTTGATGGAGCTATAGGAATAAATGAGTAGAGAAAAAGGGGTAACAGGGATTTTAGGTAGAAAAAATAGCAAGCAAAGGTAATAAATTATAAACAAGCATGACATGTGGCAATGTGGCATGTACTATAAGAAAGGAGACTAACTAGAATGATTCAAGGCGAGAATGTATAATAGAAGAAGCAGAATGATGTAATTAATGGATAGAGTGAAGAAGACTTTGGGGTTAGAAAGATTTAAAAGACAATTTGTGGCTCTGACACATACAAACAGTATGACCATGGAGAAGTCACTTAATCCCTCAATATCCCAGACAACTCTCCAATATGATAGGTTACAGATAAATTGCTGAGCTGTGTTGGTGGAGGGGTGATAAAATTGTAGGATCTGACCAAGGGGTGAGGGAGAGGTGAAAAGTTTATTTAGATTATACAGAAACAGATTCTGAAGGGTATTGAATGCCAAGCTGAGAGGTTTGTACTGATTCTTTAATGGGGGAGCAAGATGATGAAAGCAATTCTTCAAGAAAATTAATCTACACATGGTTCATAAGATAAAGAAAAGAGAGTTCAAAAGTAGGCAGAGCAGTAAATAAGTTTTTGCTATAATGATATCATAAGGGGCAGAATTGAAGTGGCAGTGAGAATTAAAAGGATTGCTTTGAGATGTACTATAAAGAAATGCTCATAGAAATTTGAAAATAAACATAGGGAATGGCTCTTTTTAAGAAGTCAAAGGTGATTTCAGGGGTCAATTCTGTTCAATATTTTTTACCAACCATTTTGATGAGCATATAGAAAGCAGGGTTGCAAAATAACGGGTGAAAAAGCTGGAAAGGATAGTTAATATGATACATAAAAGAATCAAGATGCAAAACTATTTTAACAGTCTGGGACACTGGTATCAAGGTAAATTTAACAGAGATTAATATGAAGTCTTATATTTTGGTCTCCAGAAAATCGAGTATGCATGTATAAACTGGGTGATGCCAGAACTGGCATTAGCCTATGTGAAAAAAAAAAAGGGCGATCCTAGTTGATCCCAAACTTAATATGGGCCAGAAGTGTTACATGCCTACAAACAAACAAAACAGTAACAACCACCACCAATATGTAGAAATCATTGATAGGAGTATTGTAGAAAAGAATAGTCTCACTGCATTTTATGCTATTCAGAGTACAGTTGAAAGATTATGTGTCTTTCTGGTGTTACAGTTTGACAAACACTGACGAATTAGACCATCCACCAGAAGATAGCCAAGATGTCAATGAGTCTAGAAAGCATTCCATATAAAGAATGATTCAAAGCATTACTCATATAGCAAAATATATAGAGAAAAGAACACTAGATTTGGAATCAGAAAACCTAGATTCATACTGAAGTTCTACTTAGTACCTATGTGACCTCGTATAACTAATTTCAGCCCTTGGGAACTCAGCTTCCTCATGTGAAGTGTTAAACTATATCAGAGGCTCTTAACTTGGAGTCCACAGATCCTTAAAGACCATATGGATAAATTTCAGGTGAGAGACCATGAACTTGAAAGGGAAAATCATTGTTTACAACTTGGGTTTTGTTTGTAACTTCTCATTCCTCTATGCAACTCTTGAAGACTATTACAAAGATAGTGTCAACCTACACAGGCAGCTAGGTGGCACAATGGATAGACTGCTCCACCACAAGTCATATCATATACCTTTCGCAGCTAGGGGAGGATATGTCATCATCTTCTTCTTCTTCTTCTTCTTCTTCTTCTTCTTCTTCTTCTTCTCCTCCTCCTCCTCCTTCTTCCTTTTTCTTCTCCTCTTTCTACTCCTCCACCTCTTCTTTGTATTTCTCCTCCTTTTTAAAAAAATATTATTAATGTATTTTAATTTTTTAAAATTTTCAATTCCAAATGCTCTCCCTCTTTGGAATACCTCCCCCACCCATTGAAAAGGTAAGCAATATGATATCAATTATACATGTAAAATCATGCAAAACATCATAAAAAGCAAAAAACAAAGAAAGTGAGAAAATTATACTTCAGTTTTCACTTACAGTTCATCAGTTCTTTCTCTGGAGGTAGACAGCAATTTTCATAATGAGTCCTTTGGAATTATCTTGGGTCATTGTATTGATAAAAATAGCCAAGTCTTTCATAGTTGATCATTGCTGATTACTGTGCACAATGATCTCCTGGTTCTTTTCACTTTACTTTGTATTAATTCATATATGTCTTGTCATGTTTTTCTGAAACCATCCCTACTTATTGTTTCTTATAGCTCAATAGTACTTCATCACAATCATATGTCACAACTTGTTCAGCCATTCCCTAACTGAGGAACATCCCCTCAATTTCCCATTCTTTGACAACACAAAAAGAGCTACTATAAATATTTTTGTACATATGGGTCATTTTCTTTTTCCTTTGGCTTCTTTGGAATAATGACCTAGTAGTGGTATTGCTGGATCAAACGGTATACAGTTTGATAGCCCTTTGGACATAGGTCCAAATTATTCTCCAGAATAGTTGGAACAATTCACAACTCCATTAACAGTTTATTAATGTACTGATTCTCCCTCATTCCCTCCAGTATTTGTCATTTCTGATAGGTGTGAGGTCATACTTTGGAGTTGTTTTAATTTGTGTTTCCTTAATCAATAGTGATTAGAACATTTTTTTTTACCATTGACTATAGGTAGCTTTGATTTCTTTTTCTGAAAACAGCACTTATCAATTAGGGGATGGCTCTCATTTTTATAAATTTTACTAAATTCCCTACTTATTTGAGGAAAGAGTATTATTTTTTCCCCTACCTAGTTAAAAAAAGAGAAAAGTTAACAGAGAAACTTGCTGTAAATTTTTTATATTACTTCATTATCTGTTACCTTTTAACAAATGTAGTTTCCCTGATTATCTCTTTTAATTAGATTTGTTTTGGTTTTTGCTTTGTCTGAAATCATGCTTGCTATTCTTGCCTTTTTTATTTCAGCTAAAGCAAAATAGGTTCTCCTCCAGCCCCTTATTTTGATTCTGTGTGTCTTCCTCATTCAAGTGTGTCTCTTTTAAACCACAGGTTATTAGATTCTAGTTTCTATTCCACTCTCCTATCTGCTTGTTTTATGAGTACATGCATCCCATTCACATTTAGTTATGATTACTAACTCTGTATTCCTCTCCATCCCATTTTCTTCTGTTTATCCTTCACTCTCTCTCTCTCCCTTTATCCTTTCCCTCCTCAAAAGTCTATTTTCTTCTGACCACTACCACTCTTATTTAACCTTCCTTTTATCATCAACCCTCCTTTTTTATTCCCTTCCTCTCCTATTTCTCTGTTGGGTAAGATGGATTTCTACACCAAAGTGTGTGTGTGTGTGTGTGTGTGTGTGTGTGTGTGTGTATGTGTGTGTGTGTGTATTCTTTCCTCTTTGAACTACTTCTGATGAAAATGAGGTTAAAGCACTGCCCAGCACCCTCCCCATTTCCCCCTCCAGTGTAAAAGCTCTTCCTTGCATGCCTCTTTTGTGAGAGAAAAAATTCCCCATCGTACCTCTCCCTTTCTTCTTCACCCAGTACGTCCCTTTTTCTCATCCCTTCTTTTTTTTTGAGATCCGATATGTCACACACACACACACACACACACACACACACACCACACACAAAATTAAAAGTCATTCACCAACAGATAAGTGGTCAAAAGATATGGACAAACAGTTCTCAATAGAAGAATTAGAAACTATTTGCAATCATAAGAATATTCCAAATCATTAATAATAGGAGAAATGAAAATTAAAGCAACCTTAAGGTTTCAATTCACACCCTGCAAGTTGGAAAAGATGGAAAAAGCTGAGATGCTAATTTTTAAAGGGGTTATAGGAAGGCAGGCACACAATACATCATTGATGGAGCTATGAATCACATGACCATTTTGGAAATAATTTGAAATTGTGAAAATAAAGTGAAATCCTTTGATCAAGAAATTATATGATCAAGAGATTATATTCTAAGGAGGCCATTGATAAAAAGAAAACCATGTATATCAAAATATTTACAGTGATGCTTTTTGTAATAGAAAAGAACTGGAAACAAAAGGGATACTCATTGATTGGAGAATGGCTAAACAAATTGTGGTACATAATGTAATAAAATATTGTTTTGCTTTATGTATGTGAGATAAAAAACCAAAAATCAAAAAGGACTTATATGTACAAAAAATTTATAGCAGCTTTTTAGCGGTGGTAAAGAATTGGAAATAAGGGTATGAATAGCTCTTTTTTTTGAAGTGAATAAGTTGTTGTATATGATTGTTACGGAATACTATTGTGCTATAACAACTAATGAGCAGGATGCTCTCAGAAAGACCTGGAAAGATTTACACGCACTCATGCAAAGTGAAATGAGTATAACCAGGAGAACATGGTAAACAGTAATAGCAATATTGTGTGATGATCAATTGTGAATGATTTAGCTGTTCTCAGCAATACAATGATCCAAAACAATTCTGAAGGACTTATGAAGAAAAATGCTATCCATCTCCAAGAAAGAACTGATAGAGTCTGAATGCAGATTGAAGCATACTTTTTCTTTACTTTCTTTCTTTTCCTTTTTTTGTCTGTTTACAACATGACTAACATTGAAATATGTTTTGCATGACTGCACATATGTAGCCTATATCAAATTGAATTTGGAATTCAAAAAATTTTTAAATGTTAAAAATTATTTTTACATGTAATTGGAGAAGAATAAAAATAAAATATTAAATTAAAAAGAAATTATGGGTGTGATGAATAAATTTTTTGGGGAAAGGTTTGCTCTGAAAGGAGATGATATAATGGATTTGGTATAATGGGTGGGTTATTCTAAAATTAAAATTCATGAAAGGCAGCATGATACAGTGGAAAGTAGACTGAACTAGCAGTCAGTAAAATCTGGTTTCAAAATCCCATTTCACTTAACACCTGTTTGACACTAGGCAAATAAACTCTGAGCCTCAGTTTCTTTATAAATAAAGTAGGGAGAATAATAAAATCTACAGTACCAACCTTTCATTACTGTTGTGAGTATGAAATGAGGTAATGTATTCGAAGTGTACAAACTTTGAAATGCCACACAAATGTCTATCATTATTATTGTTATTATTATTGTTGTTAGCAGTAGTAGTAATGTTAGTAATAGTAGTAATAGTGGTAATAGTAGCAATAGCAGTAGCAGTGGTAGCATTAGTAGTAGCAGTAGTAGTAGTAGTAATGGTAGTAGTATTAGGAGTGGTGGTGGTAGTGGTAGTAGTTCTAGTAGTAGTAGTATGGTAGTAGTAGGAGGAGGAGGAGGAGGAGGAGAGGAGGAGTATGGGGATAATATTGAATTGGTAGGGACTAGAGCATAGCACCTGGAACACACTAAGCGCTTAATAAATGCTTTATTCATCTAGAGGAGAAGCTAACCATTATCGAGTATGACTTACCCTTGGCTTAGGCAGTAATGATGGGGAGCCCTTGATGAAGAGGAAAGAGACACCCTGAAGAAATTTTGTACAAGTGGCAAGATTTGGTAATGAGGAAGTGGTGTGTATCAGAGGAGGATATAGTTTGAAGAGAGTAGCTTCTTAATTAATTAAAGATTGAGATTGGATTAGGCCTCACCAAAAAAATACATATTTTTAAGGCTTACAGAGCCACAGCATTAAAAAAGAAGGAAATAGGCATTTATTAAGTGCCTACTACATGCTAAGTACTATGCGAAATGCTTTACAAATATTATCCCATTTGAACCGCGTGACAATCCTGGAAGGCAAGTGCTAGTATTATCTCTATTTTACAGTTAAAAAAAATTACCTGGGGTTAAATGAGTTTCCCAGGGTTACAGAGGTAGCAAATATCTGAGGTTACTTTGAACCCACATTTCACTGGCTTTACGCTAAGCATAGTATCCACTGTTCCACCTACCTGTCTCTAAGCTAAAAGAGTTTAGAGGTCACCTACTCTGCTTCCTGAAATCTCCTTTATAGCATCTCAGCACTTTCAGCATTTCTCCAATTTTTACCTTATTAATTGGCATTTATTGATTTAGTTCTTTGTGAAAATATTTTGCTATCTTGTATTTGGTCTCAACCAAAGATTGCCTCAACTCTCCTTAAGAGAGTCTGTCACTTTATGTATTTGACCAGAGGGACTGAGACTTTCACTTTTTCTTCCTCTTTGCTAAAGCCTGTAATGTGAAACTCTGCACAGATAGAGATGATGCTCAGTGGATTTCTCTGCTTTTGTCTACCCACTCAAAAGCTCATTGGATTTGGAGTCAGAGAATGTGGATTCAAATCCTAGCTTTGGTGCTTCCTACCCTGGGCAAATTATTTAACTTTTCTGGACCTTGGTTTCCTCATCTGTAAAATGAGAGAGTTGGATTAGAAGACTCTAAACGTATTCCTGCCACAACATACAGTTTGCTCCCTTCTGACGTGTTTTAGTGTGGAGTCAGAGTTGTTCTTATCACGGACAACAGAATGTAAGATGGCCTAATGTCAGAAAGAAGGGAAAGAATTGGATAGAATCTGTTGAAAGAAATGGGTAATCCCCTTATCCTTTATTAGTTTCTTTGATACTTCTCAGAGCTGATTCCAAGAAAAATATGGCAATGGAAAAACCAAGTGCTCTTTGGGACACATCCTTTGTTGATATGAAGCTGACATCTCAGCCCAGAGTCACTACAGATTGGAACTCTCAGGTCAATTCCCTTCCTCACTGTTCACATTTGGGAACAAGTTGCTTCACAATCTCTGGCTTCAACCATGAGTCACGACTCTCTAACCCTGTCAGAGGGAATGATGGATGCTGGATAAAAACAAACAAAAAATCCTCCATACTGCAAAGAGTAAGGAGGAGGGGTGCTCTGTGGCAAGTAATTAAAAACAATCCTGCTATGTTGGAAAGAGTTCTCCTACCTCCTGCCACCCTGCTGGCCTCTATTATGCTGCCTGGCACAGCTGGCTCCCTGGCTGTTCTTTCTGCCAGCTCACTTCTTCTGGCCCTGGTTCTCTAATCATCTGGCAATCCTCCTCACCATTACCAGGCTCCTCTTTAGGATGCCAAGCCTTGGAAAAGGTTGGGGGTGAGAGCTTTGGCACCGAGAAGGGTGGTATCTTTGAAGCTTTTCCAAGCATCCCTACATTTGAAAGGTTGGCTGGTAACAACGTGTACTTTCTCTTCTGTTTTTTTTTCTTACCCTTCCAAATTTTTGCCCTAGTTGATATCCAATTTTCTTTCTGACAACCAATAAAAGGAGCAGCAAACAGCGCTTTTAGAGCTGCCAGAGTGGGGTGCACTAGGCCTCCATCTGCTCCTTTGTCACCCCAGTCACGCACATCCCCAAAAGAAACAAAAGAGGAGGTCTATGGCCTAGGTTCAATTATAGGTAACTAAGTTTTCAGGAGTGTTGAAAACCTGATAGATAAAATACTCTTGTCCTCCAAATACGTAGCTCTCAAATTTACTCATGATCTTGCCCAGTGAAAGATACAGCATAGCAACATGTCCTGTTTACAAGGAATTCATACTTTTTAGATTGTTCACAATTTTCTTTTTCCCATTGGTAAGAAAAGTAAGCCAATGAATGGTGAATTCCTCAGGACTGAGAAGAGGTGAAAATCTCCCTTCACTGTTCATACATTCCATACTCAGAGCAGGCTTTGCCCAGCTCAGGCAGGGAATTGCTTCTCTGACACCAGTGGCCTTTGTAGCTCCTAGATAGTATATTTTCCTCAATCTTTTTGACAGTAGCTTAGGCTTGCAGTATAGCCTCAGCAACACACCTAAGAGAATACCTAGACAATGATGATAGTCTCATTCCCAGCTGTACGTTCAAAGAGGACCACAAAGCCAGGCTGGCTTATCGTATCTTTTCTGGATAAGTGCCTCCTGTATTTCATAGGATAGAGGAGGAGCTATTGGCATCTACAAAAGGATCTTTAAGGGAGAAATTTCCCAATTTTTAAAACACATATTATCCTTTAAGGTTTGCCAATGTTTCTGTAAAATTCCTAGGTTCATTGTTACAGAACTAGAAGGGTCCTCAGGGGTCATCCAGCCCAACTTCTTTGTTTAAAATATAAGTAAAATAAGTAAAAAAATATAAGCAAATATAAGTAAAACAGTAAAATATAAGTAAAATCCAAAGATGGAAGGCACTTGCTCAAGGTCATACCTTGAGTCTAATCAGGGATTTGAATCTGGGTCCTTAAGCTCCAGATGTAGTCTCCTATTTTTCCTGAATTATGACATATAATAAATTATTTATATCATAAATAGTGTTGTAATAATACAAATAATTTTGATAACTAGACTTGTCAAGTGACCTGATCAAGATTCACTGGCCAACTTGAGTAAATCTTCAGTCTTCTGGCATTTTCCTGCTTTTGTCCACCCAGTGAAAACATCAGGCCTGATATTGGAATTTGGTTCTTGTAGGATTGAGGTCAATCAGGAAGCTAAAGAAACTCTTTCAGGTTAAATAAGTAGGATCTCCTAGTGGGAAAAAAGGACAGTAAGATGTTCTCAGATGAGAAGACTCTTAGGTTAACCAGCCACTGAGTCTGGTGAGTGATTCATCCAAATGGAGAATCTTCCTCATTTGGAAACTTGAAACCAGGCCCACATGTCTTGAAAAGGCTTTTACATGGGCTTTCAATAGCCCTTTAGTACTCTTGAGCTAAATGGCATGAAGCCCCAAACAACATTCAAAGGCTGTGAAATCAAACTAATGCTCAAATTGAGGGGGGTAAATTTTCCTGAATCTCTCAGAAGAGATTGTTGTATTACCCATCTACCTTATGGGTTAGGAACATGTTTCTGTTGCCTGTCTTTAAAAGATTCCTTCAGTTACCTGGAAGAAGTTGCCCTCTGCCTCTCAGCACACTGTGAAACCTCCTCTTTTAATCCTGTGTCATCTCCTGTGAGGGCTCTTCCTCGAAGGCACAATTGTAATTAGTCCTGAGCTAGGGAGCAGATGGAGAAAACTGACTATGGCAGAAATGAATTGGTTGGATTCCTACCTCTTGAGTGGCTTGTACTAGAAAAAAACAATCTAAACCTCTAGGAAATTACTTTCATTGTGTATGTTTGTTTTTACAGGCCTTAAACTGATAAATGTCAACTTTACACCATATTGATTCAATAAGACTTTATCCCACCCTACAGAAGTGGCTTAGAGTGAAAGGGAGGGGCATTCTAGAAATCCACAGATGAATTTAATCAGCAGAACTGCATCTGGCCTGGATAGGCATCTCTTTAACATATAACTGGGGCCAGAGTAGCAGATGTTTGCTTTACAGTCTGGGAAATCTGGTTTGGTGTCTATGAAAAATCTAGACTTTCTATAGTGGATGGCACTTCCAGTACCTAGCCAAGTCAAGTTCAATTTAAGAGTTCTAATCTTCCTCTTATCCATGCAACTGCAATATAAATTATAATAAAAGAATAAATATAGTGCTTTGGATCTTTCATGACTTCAGTTAGATGGAGACAACAAGAGTGCCTTACCTTTTTATTTTATTTACTCAGTTTTTACGAGGCAATCAGGGTTAAATGACTTGCCCAGGGTCACACAGCTAGTGAGTGAATATTATGTGGCTGAGGCCAGATTTGAACTCAGATTCCCCTGACTCTAGGGCTGGTGCTCTATCTACTGCTCCATCTAGCTGCCTCCTACTTTTTTATTTTAAAAAAATATGAATGGACAAAACTGAATCTATCCAAATCAAAAAATCTTTTGTATCATTATTTGCTTGTTGCAGAACATGACAAAATGAGATGATGGCTAAAATAGCACTCCAATCTGAAAATTCCCATTTTGTCTTTTCTCCTGGAGTTAGTGGCATAGCATAACAAGGATTTGTCTCTTTCTATGTGCTTTCTTCATGGGGATGTCATGGAGTAGAGAATGCTGAAGTGTAACAATCCATTTTGAATTCTACCCTCAAATGGGATCTAGGGGAAGAATCACTACGAAATTTTGGGAAGACACTTTCTGCGAGTGATCATCAGGGGTGTCCTGAAGCCAGCTTGAACTAGCTTGGGAGAGCTGATGGTTACGTTGTGAACATTATGACCTTTAAAGTAGCAAATTCTATAAATCAGGTCTTGATTTCTTGTTTTGGTTGATTGACTGTCTAGATTTAAGAAAGTAATAGAGATTTTAATAATTCAGGTTAAACTTAAAAGTGTGTTCTGCATACGTTTTTTCTTCAGGGAGAAGGCTGTTAAGCATTTACCAGGACATCCTTGGTGATAGTGCTGCTCCGGGTTACACAGTTCCTGAGGTAGTTAAGAATGTGGTATCTGGAAGACTCAATGAATAGATTTAAACAACTTAAAAGGAACTTAGCAATTCAGCTCAGACATGTACCTATCTTTCCTTTAGAAAACAGGACTCAGCAACATAAGAACAAAATGGACTCTGAAGGTAGCAGTAGAGGCCACCTTCTGCTTCCTTCCCCCACCCCCAGTAACCCAACCATTGAATATAAACTAAACACCCATGTGCAGGTGTATCCTGAGTTGGGTTATATGGGAGATACAGAGAAGCACAAGGCCCAGTCTCTGCCTTCATAGAACTTATAATGAAATATGGACAAAATAATTAATAAAAGGGAAACAGTTCTTAGTGTCTAGTTAATGACATGAGAGATTAGTACCTTAGGAACTCAGAGGAAAGGTGGGTGGTTACTGTCACTGGTGGTCAGGGAAAAATAGTAGTGATAGTTAACATTTATATAGCACTTTAAATTTTGCAAAGTACTTTATGTATGTTATCTCGTTTGATATTCACAGCTCTGTGAAATAGGTGCCATTATTATCCCTAATTATATATGAAATGTTGAGGCTGAGTGACTTTCCTGGGCTCAAACAGTTGGTAAATTCTTGAGCTGGGATTCAAGCCAAGATCTTCCCAACTCCACATTCAGAGTACTATTCACTATACCATACTGCCTTCCAAGAAAGCTTCCTGAAGCAGGTGAGACTAGTGCTGGGCCTTGAAAGATGAATATGTTTGGCCAAGGTGGAGAAGAGAGAAATAGAGGACAGAAGTAGAAGCCAATATGATGTGTTAGATTCTGAGCTTCTTGAGGACAGGGATTGTTCCTTTGTGTTTTTGCATCCTTGGGCTTTGCACATGGTAAGTGTACAATGAATGCTTGTTAAATTGATTAAAATGTTAAAAACCAGACCATCTTGAAGCTGAATCACATATTCCTTCCAATTTTCCCTCTACTCTATGCCCTTTAATAATAACATGCATTTATATAATGTTTCTAACCTCTATCAAAAGTGATTTCAATTTATGCTTCCATGGTCCCTCTGAGGCATTACTATCCTTATTTTATTGATGAAGAAATTCTGGCCAACAGATATAGTACAGCTTGCCCAAGGTCACGTAAGACGTCAATGGCAGAGTCAATTGAACAACCTAAAACTTGACTGCCAAGCTAAAGTTCTTTCTTCAGTGTCTTGCTACGCGCACCCCCCCACTTTTTCCCTCCCCTGAAAAAAAGTATATGACATTTATTTTTACTGAATTTGAACAAAGAATGATTGCATTTACTAGATTTCCTATTTTCCCTGAAGAAAGTGTGATTCAGCTCTTGGAAAAATAGCTCCTGGATAGAACTGGGACATGAGCCCACTGAATACCTCACTGAGTTCTTCCTCTACCAGGCCTTCCCCAGTTGAGAGATTTGCTCCCAACTAAGTTGCTTACATCTGAGAGCTGTAAGTCATATTTGTTAGCATGCTTGGCAAATGCATATTTATTTTCAATGGTTATCTGTGGAGGGTCTTAAAAAATAAGAGTCTTTTTTAAAAAAAATAAAGTTAGCAACAGTAAAATAAAAGGAGTTACCAAGAGGTCATAGGGTCATAGCTTTAGACCTGGAAGGGACTTCTGGGGTCATCTAATATGGCTCCCTTATTTTTGAGATGAGAAAACTGGGGCTCAGAGAGGTCAAAATTAGAGAGATGATACAAGGAATAGCAAAGATCTGTAGCTAGGTTTTTAGACTCCAAATCTAGAATTCTTTCTACCGTACCACACTGCTTACCTTGATTGTAGAAGCATAGGATTGAGAGCTGAAAAGAATTCCAGTGATCATCTAGTAAAGTCCCGCATTTTCCAGATGGCTCCATTTTCATTTGTCTAGCCTGTCCTTTAGGTGTTGTGACTGGGGCTTAGGATACCTGAGTGGGCTCCATGGCAGGATCTTCATCGGGGGGCATATAGTGAGAGGTGGGAGTTTGTCAACAGGACCAGTGATACAGTGAACTGTCAATACAGAGCCAGAGATCAACCTGTACCCTTAGGAACACGAGAGAGGCTTAGACATTTGGTCAGCATTTAGTCCATGCATGAGACAACAAGGTCTCAGAAGTGCTTAAGCTAAATCCAGGTCCAGGTATGACACTTCAGGTCAACAAGAGAAGCATCAAAAGTCAAAGTTTGCTGACTTTGGCACTACTCATTTCCTGATTTCCCTTTTAAGCTTTGCACTAATCAAACCTCCCCACTCAGATAGAGACATGCTTCTGCTATCGTGGGTAGCAATAGCAGACAAATGGCACCAGCAAAATTAGGAAGTAAGGGTGTTATTGCTATGAAGCAGGAACACTATGATGGTCAGATCTATGTGACATGACTAGAATTTGATGAATGAAGAGATGGCTAGTCCTGTGAAAACTCTCCCCCATTCCAGTAGCTGCTAAGAGAGCTGAGGATGTGAAAGCAAGGCAGTGTAGAGACTTCTTAGCATGAAATGGGATGGTATCTCAATGCAGCTCAGAAATTGGGTGATTAGAATCGTCAAGAGACATTTCTAAAAAGGACTTGCCGTGGACTCTCTTTCCATTTTTACACGTGGGTGAAGTTTCTTCTCTCTCAGCTTTTTCCTCCAAGTTCCCAAATGTCACATGGACTAAATAAATGGAATCATTTATGTGACAGGAGGCTAGCAGGCAGGGTTTTCAGAGACAATAGTTTGACGGCATTCTAACATCATCCAGCTCCGCATGGAATCCAGTAGATTAGGAGATGAGATAGAACTGGGTGTGAGTTCTAATGGACTTCTGATTCTTGGTCCACAGAAAGATGCACCAAGCTCGGAATCTTTCATTTATTCATTCATTTAACAGTGCCTTGCACATAGTAGGCATTTAATAAATGTTTGTTGAATTGAGTATTTGAATTGAACTGTATTAATATTTATTGAACACTCACTACATACCAGTATGGAGGTACATGTAATTCTCCTCATACATAAACAGAAACAGTTTCACTTTCAGCTGAGGAGCACAAACATGCAAACAAACCTGAGTTCTCATTCCCTATGTATGGCAAACAAGGACTTTTTCCCTAAGGTCAACCTTGTATAAGCAGCACTCTCTCCCTTTTCTGACCATTTCTGATCAGCTTTGGATGTTTTACTTTAGTAAAATGTGCCTTTACTAAATCTTTGTGACAGGCTAGCAGTAAGCTTATGTGGTGCTAAGGACAGGACGGTCTAGGGCTGCTGGAAGGAATGTGCAGAGCTGGAGGGTGCATTTGCGTCCTAGGATCAAAGCCAATGGCCTGTGACCATGTAATCATCTAATCCACTGAACAGGACACAGGTCACCTCCAAAGAGAGAATGTCTCCTCCCTGTCAGCACCAGGAGTGAGGACTTGCTAAAGTATGTGGAAACAGGACCCTTGAGGGAAATTTGCTCTGAAAATTGTAAACTGGCTTTGCAATGGTTGTGAATCAAACTTGTTTACTAGATTCAAGTTTCTAGAGTCAATATCACACAAGTCACAAATTATCCACATTAATGAATTTTTCATAACAATACATAAGGCACAGAGGAACAGAGCTGTGAAATTGACCAGTTTCTCCATTCTGCCTCAGGCTCAGAAGTCTTTCCTACTCATATATATATAATATTACCCCTCAGACTAGTGCAAAGCACCAGCCTGAGGCTACTGTTGTGATGTGGTTCACACCTTTATCTAAGTGGAACAGATAATTAAGGGTTTGAGTTTCACAAATAGTCTTCTTCAAGGAATCAAAATAAACAAAAAATAGTAAATTTCTCCAATAAACCAGTTTATTGGCAAATTAATAAGGACTTGGCTGATAATGTCAAATGCATTTGATAATATAAATTTTTTAAAAATTTAATTAATCTTCTAGGAAATAGGTTTAACATAGAGGGCAGCAAAATTCCATTGTTATGTTCCTTATCTCATGTCATGAATTTTTAATCTTATTTGACTTAAAACCTCTTAGGAAAATTAAATCAATAAAATGAAGACAAGAGGATCTTTGGAACCCCATTTGCACTTTTTGAATTCTTGCTCATATGTAAACATTGTGCAAATTCACTTTCTAAGGATTACCTGACAGGTATTTGGTTCAGTAAAATATTTATTGAAATCAGACATGTTAGAAACCTAATTGGATATAGGGATCTCTCTGATAACATTTTTTTCTGTCTAACATATTGAAGAATTTTTACTTCTACTATTCCAGATAGTCAGTTAACTACAACTTCAGTCACTTAGGAATGATTTCCAATAATGTGTCAGATGAAACATTTGACTTTTTAGAAAGCAGAAGCATTGAGTCAGTTTAATACGGGTGAGGCCAATATCTAGCTTAATTCTCCTCTTCTCTCCTCTTCTGCCCTGAGAGTAGAAGAGATCATAATCACTTAGAGGAACTTCCTTGGCTTCCGCTTGAGGATTTTCATTACAGGCAGGAAGCATGGAGACTGTTTCTCTAGCCAACTAATCCCCATTTAATATCTCTATTTCTCTATATTTCTATATGTCTATATTTATCCATACTGAGAGAGAGAGAAATACAGGCAGACAGAGGCAGAGCAACAGAGAGAGAGAGAGAGAGAGAGAGAGAGAGAGAGAGAGACAAAGGCAGAGACAGATTCATGTGCAGAAAGCCTAACATGACAATGGAGTCCAAGCCAGGCTGTGAAGCTGAGAGGACGGGCAGGACTAGGTCAGGAGTCAGGCATCTCACATATTCAGTGTGGCTTGGACAATTTGCAAAATTCCCTAAGTTCCTGATTAGGTCTTTAAGCTGTGTCCCCTACTATTTGGGAATAGTCTATGTTCATTGCTATATTAGCAGTCCATCCTGAAATAAATACAGTGAGAGATGAAGAAATGATCATTAGCATTTATTGACTGCCTGCTATGTGTACTGGGCTGTTCTGGGTACTGGAGATATGAGAGACAGTCCCTGGTCTCAATCAGCTTTGAATTGTCAAGAATACTTCATTTCTACGCTGAGAGTTTGAAAAATTATAGACAATCCCACCTCTCAACTCTACCTTCTGGCTTCCCTGGCTTCCTTCAAGTTCCAGTGAAAATCCTGCTTTCTACAAGAAGCCTTTTTTGATCCCCTATAATGCTGGTGTTTTCTCTTTATTGAGTATCTCCAACTTATCCTATATATGCACACACACATATACATATATATCCTCATTACATATATATATATGTATGCGTGTGTGTATAGATTAGATATAGATATATCCCTCATTACACTGTGTACTTCTTGAGAAAAAATGCTGTCATTTGCCTTTCATTGTGTCCTCAACACTTAGCACAGTGCCAGACACTTAGTAGACATTTAATGAATGCTTGTTGATCGTCTACCTGCCAACACTGTACCAAGATAATGTACTGCCATGGAAATCACCATTCTCAGCGGTGTACTTTTGCTGCTGAGCTCCTCAGTGCTGTTACATAGACTAGAAATGCCTTAACTCTGAGCTGTGGACCCTCTTTCCTGTAATGTATTAAACAATAGACAAGCACCTACACGGTGTTGTTTTGGCATAGTGAGGAGACTTCTCATAGTGTTAGGATTATTTCTCATATTGTCAGAATCTGCCCTTATTTCTGACTTTACATTCTCTGTTCTGATCGAGTTATATCACCAAAATGTGACTAAACTGTCCTCACTGGGCTAAAGAATTCAACTCCAACATTAGAAAGGAGACTTCCAGTCTGAAGTAAGATTTACCTTAGTGTATAGATCTCACTGTTACTGGTGCTGCCCTGATAGTTAAATTGGCTTCTGATTCTCTGTTATCTTTGATCTATGTATTGCCTAATTCTCTATTGCTGGCTTCTTTTCTGATTCATTTACTTGTCATGAAGTCTGGTATCTTTTTAATACTTCATTTAACAATAACTAGCCTGGTTACTGATCCTCGTTCTTGTCTAGGCAATAATGACACTAATAATAACAATGATATTCTAGATAACACTTTAAATTTTGAAAAGTTCTTTAAATATTATTTCTTTTTACAAATATTGCATTTTTTCCTCGTAACAACCCTGGGAAGAAAAGGTTATTGTCATCCTTATTTTACCATTGAGGAAACTGAGGCAAAAGCTTGCCCAAGGTCACACAACTCGTGTCTGATGCCAAATTTGAACTCAGGTCTTCCTAACTTCAGGCCCACTGTTCTATCTACTCTGCCATTTAGCTGCATTATGTGTCTGGCTACTGTGCGATCCTTTGCTTTTGGCTAATTTTCTGCTTTCTTACCCTCTTCTCCGTTCTTATTTGTGGTGCTCCTAAACTCCCATCTAATCAAATTTCTGAGTTCTGATTCTGTTCTTACCTCCAGCTACTGACTTTATTCCTGTGCATGGCCCCTACATCTTGTTCCAAGCCTTCATTGACTCTCTTGTGTTGACTTTAATCCTATCTTTGTGATTCAACCTGCATCATAAGTCCCTTCTAGTTCTATTGCAGAGCCTCCAAAATGAGATACATGATCACTTAAAATGGCCTAATTATTCACACAGCATAAAGCAAGTGGATGAAGAAAGCCTATTGTCCAAAATATGATAGAGGAAGATGGAAGACCTTGTGGACAATGAGTTGGGCCCAAAATTGAACAGGAAGAGGTAAGCAGGTTGGATTATCTTTCGGAGGAAAATGTTAATGAGTTTAAGGATTCCATGTTTCTTCTTGAAGCCAAGGTCTATCATTTTAACAATATTATTCTATTGATAGATCTTGATGAAAATGAAAATCATCTAATTATGGAAGAATTGAATGAAACATGCACATTTCTGAGGTGTTGAGGAGACCAGGAAGAGGAAGCTTTTAAAATTTTTTTTCCCTTTCCTTTCCTTTCCTTTCCTTTCCTTTCCTTTCCTTTCCTTTCCTTTCCTTTCCTTTCCTTTCCTTTCCTTTCCTTTCCTTTTTTCCTTTCCTTTCCTTTCCTTTCCTTTTTTCCTTTCCTTTCCTTTCCTTTCCTTTCCTTTCCTTTCCTTTCCTTTCCTTTCCTTTCCTTTCCTTTCCTTTCCTTTCCTTTCCTTTCCTTTCCTTTCCTTTCCTTTCCTTTCCTTTCCTTCTCTCTCTCCTCTCTCTCTCTCTCTCTCTCTCTCTCTCTCTCTCTCTCTCTCTTCTCTCTCTCTCAGCATAACAGTCAATAGAGCCAGACCTGGTTCTTTTTTAGCTAGGGAAGGTTTTATGGAAGTTTGAAGTCAGAAAGCTGTGGGTTTAAATCCCATATATGATAATTATTACCTAAATAACTCTGGACAAGGCACTTAACCATCATCTGTATCAAGAAGTTCCACTGAACTTATCTTTATCTACACAATTGTAGGCAGGTTGTCACCTGTACTCGAGGGAGGAATTCCTGTGTCAGGAGTTCCATAAGTTGACAAAACCACAGATCCTTCATGTATTCTGAATTCTTCCAGTGCTTCTGTATGGCTCTGAATTATACAATAATCTCTGAAAAACTGACATTGTATGTCATCCAGTGAGCCCCAGAGAGGCACATGGTAGGTACAGATAGATTGCAACATATTGCCAATAAAGAATTTTGAAAGTGAGATGGCATAAAGGATGTTGTCAGAGAAATATAAGGAAGGCCACAAGCACACTAAGTGGAATCTGATTTAACCTGTTGGCTGAGATGGTTTTACCAGGATGTGGCTGCTATAGCTTCTTGGAGCCACAGGTGAGAGTTGGGTGAAAGGTGGACACCAAAGGTGGATGATCAGTCTTGAAAAGGGCTTGGCAGCCCTCATATCAGAGGTACTAGTCTTCCCTGAACACCCCATAACCAATGGGCCTCAAACCCATTAGTAAGTATGATGATGTTTGTCCCAAGCATGTAAAGACTTCCCCTGGCAGAATGGGCAGACGAGAACAATTTGTTCCAATGACCATGAAAGTGGCTGAAGCAGACACTGTGGAGCTTGGTCAGACATTGAAGATACCAAGGTCATCCACCACATCCCAGGCCATCACCAGTTGTCCTGACTTTTATCTTGCCACTGGACTTCAGTGACTCTGGAAGAGAGAGTGAGGCTGATGACTTTGTGTGACTGTCTCACTTAAATTAAATCATGCTCGAGTCAAGACATCACCCCATGATGTCATTGGTCCTCTTTGAAAATAAAGAACTAACTAGCAACAAGAAGAAGTGGAATCCATGGAGAAGACTGATGGGAGGACATGGACAAGACAAGTGTGGAAGGAGGAAGAACTGATCTTCACTATTTGATGAGATCACAGATGCACCTAATTATAGAAAAAATTGAAGCATACACATTTTTAAGATGTTAAGAAAGCCATAAAGAAAAGACTTTTTTAAAAAAGCATATCAGTCAATAGTGGTTCAGCTACTAATTGGACTTAGTCCTGTTTAGCGAGGGGAGATTTCATGGGAAAAAATATGCAAAAGTATGTACAATAAAATAATAATCTCTCTCCCCACAAGAAAGTTAAAAATTAGGTGCTCATGCATTAGAATCTGGGAGGGTGCTTATTTATGCCAGATGGGAAAATTCCAACATCAAGAAGAGCTCATTCTCCCTTCCTGAAATATTCTATCAAGGGGAAAGATACTATCTCATCTGATCTGTCTATAGCAATTGCTTATTAAGTGGTCAGCTACACAGACTTTCAGTATTGTCACCTATTGATTTTTCACACAAAAGCTTAAAATTAAACAACTTGTTGGCATTGTAAGAGTCTTCTTGACTTCCTCCCCTCATTAATGACAGGCACTGTTAGTTATTTCCTGACTGTTGTAAGGTCAGTTTCTCCATTGTATTTTAATATAAGAAGCTCCCCTTTAATTTTGTTGTGATGCATATAAGAAGGAAGGAAAGGAGGGTGTCTATAAGATCCTAAAGATGCTCTCTTCTGGATTTATTTACCATGCTCAGACACCTCCTCATCTTGGAAGTTCACTTAAGCTCTGCAACTCATAACTCCAAAAATACTGTCTGCTTCCCTTTGATTGCATGGTTCCTCCCAGATCCTCCAATAAGGAGGGGATCCAGGCCAGCCATCTCAATATTTCTCCCAGGCTATACTCATCTGAACTTCTCTACAATGCTCCACAACTACATTGTCCTCACCCCATACATTTTCAACTTCCTTTTGTATGTTGTCGTCTCCAAGAAAATGTAAGCTCCTTGTGGGGAGGAACTGTCATTCTTTTTGTATTTATAGCTCTGGCATTTAGAGTGGTGTCCAGAACATAATTAGAACTTAATAAATATTTCTTGACTGACTGGCAGTGCACCACTGAAACCTCTTTTGTGAAATGGAAGACATAATGACTGTTTTGTCTATAACACAGAGTTATTGAGAACACCCAGTGAGATCATGGATCTTGACACACTCAGCCTGGTGAGAAATCTTGAGATGGCTGGTCTGGTCTTAATGGAAGATCTGGGAGGAGCCATGCAACCAGAGGGAAGCAGACAGTATTTGGGAGTTGTGAGTTGCAGGGCTTAAGTGAACTTCCAAGATGAAAAAGTATCTGTGGCATGGTAGGCAAATTCAGAAGAGCGCATCCTGGTGGGAAATGAAAGGGTTATTGAGAGCATTCAATGAGATCATGGATCTTGATGCACATTGCAAACAGTAGAATTCTGCACACATGTAATGTAGAATAGTATACAGCTGGTATTATTACCTTCTGGTACTGGAGATGGGTGAAATTTAAAATTCAATCATCTTTTCTTTCTCCCAAAGTGTTTAAGACAGTTTTGGGTACAGAAATACTTGTTGCCATGAACTTCATCATCTAATACCAATTTGAATTTGATGCTATGGTCCATTCCCATTTACACTGAGGAAGAGTAGTTGTTTTTTTTAAACCGACAATACAAGTTTTGCTAAGAAAATGCAACAAGGCCTTATTGCCCTATTTCCCAATGAGCAATAAATAATTTGGACTTTTTTGTATTCCCCATGTAAAAAAGAGCACCAAAATATTGCTGCTTTCTAATGGAAAGTTAGGTCCTCCTGCTTCTTTAAACTGGATGGGGAAGCCAGTTGGCCCTGAGGTTGACAGACTGCAGGGGAGTGTGCTAGCTATAATTTCCAGTCCTCTCCCTGGCCCCTACCCCACACAGATTATGTTGTTAATTCTCTATTTTTGCAAGCGGAAACTTCTCAAAGCTTGTAAAATGTAAAGGAACATTTTTGTGGCATAGCAGTCATTATGAGCACAGCTGAGGTTCAAGAAAGAAATCATTGCTTTCTAATCCGGTCTGGCTGTCCAGTGCTTCATGGATGGTGTGGAAGAAGCCAACCCACTGTGCAAGTGGATTTAATGAAAGAAGGAATGACCTTCTGGGTTTTAAGGTCAAATCATGAAAACTTGATCATGGTGGGAAGCTATTTGTCAGAATAACAAACAAAACAATCATTAATATCATTGGTCCCTTGCAAAACTTAGACTAGGAGCTGGAATAAAATCACTTTTCTGTATGGTTTTCAGAGAATCTGTATGGTGTGGTGCACATCTAAACAATTTGGCAAATTTAACCTTTCTAATAGTATCTGCTTTTCCCAGAGATACATTTAGCAATCTTGTTCTAGTTGTCCACAGGCAGCCATTTCTTTATAACCTCTTACTTGTGTAAATGAGAGAATAACTTTGCTGTACATGCTATCTGACCTAAATGAGTAGCTAGAAGGTTCTCTTAAACTGGGACAACATAATCCAAATTTTTTGGTTCTGAAAATGTGTATTCATTTAAGATGATTCTCTTTGAATAGCACCTAGCACAATGTCACATACAAGTAGGCACTTAATAAACACCTTTTCCTAATGTTGATGGCTATGGGAGAGAGAAATTTCATTTTCTTATGCTGATCCAACCTAGTATTAATGGTGCAGTGGGCCAAGCAGCTACCTGAAGAATTAGAGGTTAATACTATGCCTATGTTGATTATTTAGAGAAATAATCATATACTAATAGTAAATGTTTGTGTTAGATTGCAATATGCCGATTATGTTTTTTAAATGTGGCCTTCCTTAGAAACTCATGATTTCTTTCTTAAATTACCTGAATCTACACATTTGTTAGCTGACTGCTTGCCAATGCATAAAATGAGAATGACCTCTGAGATCCTATTTAGCTCTATGTCTATGACCTTAGATAACAGTTTTACTTTGATTTTTTTAAATGGCAGAACACTAGCTAACACTTGAAGTTGGGTAGCTGACTTTAACACCTCTTCCCAGGGCATAGAGGATTCTGACAAAAACTGTATTCAGTTGATGTAAAGACCATTTGTATAAGAGAACATGGTAACCTATTAGACCTTATACTGGAAAATGCCAAGATGGTATTACTTAGCCAAGCTAAGTATGGCAAATCAGAGAGATTGCTTAGCACAATGCTAAAGCAAGGACAAGAAAACTCAGTGACCTGATCCTCCAAGGTGGAAGGAGGAGGAATACAAGGCAACATTAGAAGATGCCATTACAAAAGGAGTCATAGAAAGAACCATGGGATCAGAGTTAGAGGATTGTGTTCAAATCCCATCTCTATCACTTACTTGCTCTATGATCTTGAACAAGTCACTGGGCTCAGTTTCCTCAACTCTAAAATGAGGAGCCTGAACTAGATGATCTTTAAGACGGCTTTAGCTCTTTGAAGATCCTGGTACCAGTCCTTGGTTACCAGTACATGGGTAGCATTAAGCAAGTCTCCATCCTATGACTGCTGCTTCCCCTTGTCACCTAGATGATACTTGGCAGAATTACTCTTTGTCTGACAAAATTGCTCCATTCCTTCTTAATTTAGTGCATGACACTATAATGATTATTTAAGCCCAATATCCTCATTTTATAGGTGAAGAAACTGAGGTACAGAAATGTCAGGTGACTTGCTTGAGGTTATATAAGCAGCAATAGAAGATCTGGATTTCAAACCCAGGTCTTATGATTCCACTAAAATATACATGCATATGTGTATTTACATACACACACACACAGACATAGACATATATTTTATATATATGTATATATATACATATATATATATACACACACATACATATATATATATGTATGTATATATGGCTTGGGGCAGCTAGGTGGCATAATGGATAGAGCACTGGCACTAGAGTCAGGAGGACCCAAGTTCAAATCTGGTCTCAGACACATAACACTCACTAGCTGTGTGATCCTGGGCAAGTCACTCAACCCCAATTGGCTCACTAAAAAAAAAAAAAGTAAAAAGATACAGGGCCCTTTCTTCCACATCACACTGCCACTCTACAGATGTAACCTCTCTCCACTGTCACAATGCTCCATCTGTCAACTCTTTGCCTTTGCACTGGCTGTCCTGAGTGTCTGCAATGTCTTCCTTCCTTATTAATATCTCATAGAATCCTTTCTTCCCCCAAGATATGGCTCAAGCACCACCTTCTACCTGAAACCTTTCATGCCTTTAACTGCTTATGACCTTCTTTCCCAACTTTTATTTTTACTACTTTGCATTTATTTGTACTAATTCTCTTTATATTTATCCTGAATGTATTTTCACATGTCGTTACCATCTCTCCATTAGATTGCAAGCAGCTTGTAAATAGGGATTGTTTCTTTTAATTTATTGTATTTGTATCCCTAGCCTATGCCTATGCCTAGCACAGCACCTGGTACACAGTAGGTGCTTAATTAATGCTTGTAAATTGATTGATTTCTTGATTTCTTCCCATTCCTTGGAGAACATTTCCTCTATGTCCCTTGGATCCTGCTATTGCCACAATATTAACTGCTTCTTATTTCCAGAAACCCACTGCCTCTGGTTCTTGTTTGCTCATTATCGTGTGATAATTGACCCTTTTGCTTCCAGTGACACCCCTTACTTTTAGACTTTTGCTAACTGAGATATAATAGCTCTCAGAACACAAAGCTTGCCAACATTATAGCCCACATTATAGAGGTCTCTCAGCTGTTCCTCCTGGGGAATGATTATAAGGAACAGTGCACCATCCCTGTTACAATGCCCTCAGGCTTCTATACACACTAAGCAATTAGGAACGGAATTTTTGCCTTCCTGATGCTAGTAAGGCAAGAATTAACCTTTAATGTCCCATTATTAAAATAATAGTAGCTAATATCTATCTGATGTTTTAAGTTTCACAAAGTGCTTTACACGTTATTACATCTGGTTTTCACAACAGACCTGGAAGAAGTGCTATTATTATCCCCATCTTATAGATGAGAAAAATGAGGCAGAGAGAGATTAAGTGACTTGCCATGGGGTTTCACAGTTAACATCTCAGTGAGGATTAAAATCCAGGTCTTCCTGACTCTAAGTCTAGTGCTCAATCCACTATATCAGATTGCCTCTCCCATTAGCCATTCATTGTCATTTCCACTATTGAGCCCTTCCTGCCTATTCCCTGACTCTAGATGAGCCCAGGTTATCACCTCAATCTTGAGGGCATCTTTACAACTGTAATTTCAATTCTGATACTATCCCGTTTCTCCCTTTCTTGATCCTCATACTCCCCTAGCTTCCTCTTATCCACTTCACCTGTTCTTTTGCTCTTCATCTCAATGAGGAGGAGCCCTAGAAATAAGGTCTGGGTGATAGTTTGTCATGTGAACTTGTCCAAGACATAACTTTTTTGAACCTCTGTTTTCTCATGAGCAAAATGAGCAGATTGGATTAGATGGCCTCTAAGGACCGTTCTTGCTCTGAAAATTCTATAATCCTAATTTCATTCTCTGTCTTCTTTCTGCCTTTCATTTTTTAACTCCTATGGGATGTTTGCCAGAATTTGTGATACCTGCTCTCCCCCTGCCTGCTTGCTGCCTGTTTTCTGTAGCATGGTTTAGTGCATGGAGAACAGGACTTGTCTCCTGACTTCATGTCCTGGTTCTTCGACTTACTGGCTTTGTGATTCGGTGCAAATCGTTTAACCTATCTGACACCTGCATGGCATAACTCACAGGATATATATATATATATATATATATACACACTTTATATATATACACATATATATGTATGTAAGTGTGTATAAATACATAAATATATATACATGCCACACACACTATATTTATTCATATGACAATAACCACTATATAATAGTATATTCTTAAGTTTAGAATTGACCCCCTTCCTTTTTTAAGGAGTGTCATAGTTATCAAGATAAAAGTTAACAATAAACAATGTTCTTCACTCTATGATCATATTAGTTCACTCTCTTCTCTAGCACTTTGAGTCTCACAAAGCCTTTTCTTCCCAGGAGCCCTGTGAGCTACAGAAATACCAACTGTTCTTACCTGTAGCTATTCAGATGTTTATAGCCTTGGATCCACTGAAACTGGCTACCCCTCTGATGCTAATTTTAGCCACGTTTTATCTATACAAATATGTTACAAATGAGGAGAAGGGAAGGAAAGATGGAATGGAAAGAGAGCTCACACAGTAACATTTTCCTCAACCTCAGTTTCCCTAAGGGCACTGTCAAGTCTTCCCCTGAAGAAACTGTGTAGTCCCTTTAATAAACCAGTACTGATTCTAGTTCTAAAAAGGGTTGCTTTAAAGCAACCATATTAAACTTTATTTTAGGTGCATATTTAGCTTGTGAGAAGCTAGGCTTCTCCATCAAAGAATCCCTCTGACACCTCCTTTATGTGGCCACAGAGATATTGCTTTGCTTGGTTACCTTTTCATTTTGATTCTCTTCTAAAAGTAAGCTGTCACCTGGGGCAAGTGAACAGTTCCTACAAGTGAGTTGAAATGTGGTGCGGGGCCACAAGAACTAAAAAAAAAAATGGCTATAAATGGCTTTTTCCCACTTCATCAGTGAAAATCACCACATATTTCTTCCTAAACACAAGTGGACTCCAAAATCAGATCCAACCTGGCAAATATACACATATACTTTGGTGCAGTAGAAAGGAGTAATGAGAATGAGAGAGAACAATATTTCTTTGCCAAGTTCCAGCTTGTGAGGACAAGCAGGATTGGGTCACAGCTGTATCATTTGTAGTCGTTGCTGGCAAAGCAAGTTAAAACCTTCCTAGGCTTTACTTTTACTTCTTGTTGTATATATATTTAGGACTGTTGGGGACAGTGCTTCTAGTGATTTATGTTTTCATTTGAGAACGGGAAAAGTTTGGCAAAGTCCTATTAAAACCAATAGACACAACAACAAAAACCTACCAATCAGGTGCTCTTACCATTATTGATTTCTTTTGTTGTCAAGGGGAATACCATTAGGCATTAAATGGGAGCTTCCTTGACAAATGAATACGTGGGTGACATTTCAGCCTTGACAGAAGTTTCACTACTCTATTATTCATGGCATAAATACAAATGCTTCTTGACTATTTCAACATCTTTTTTGTCTCCTCTGGCTTTCTACCCTTACCAAGAAGAGGCAGAAAGGAAAAACATACATTGGTTTGATAAAAGAGAAGTAGGTTGACAATGAATGGGGAGGAATTAAGCAATTTAGAATTTCATTTTCTGTATGAAAGAGATACATATGTACACATACTTTATATATACACATATATGTATATGTGTGTATATATATACATATATACCACACACATATTTATTCATGTGACAATAACCACTATGTGATAGTGTATCCTTAAGTTTAGAATTGACCCCCCTCCTTTTTTAAGGACTGTCATAGTTATAAGGATAAAAGGTAACAATAAATAACAATAAAGCATAGTAACAGTTTGAGTAAATATAGTGTTTCAACTACAGATCATGTCAGTAAATGGATGGAAGTTCTGAAGGTGAAAATTTCACCGTACTATGATCGTCCAAACATTAAAGATATAAAATTGTACAGTTACAAGGAGCTTCCAAAAGTTATTTAGTTCAGTCCTCCACCTTTAGATCAAACTTTATATGAATAATTTCAGCTAGCTAGATTTTTTTTTTTTGGTGAGGCAATTGGGGTTAAGTGACTTGGCCAGAGTCACATAGCTAGTGAGTGTTATATGTCTGAGGCTAGATTTGGACTCAGGTGTTCCTGACTCCAGGGCCAGTGCTCTATCCACTGTGCCACCTAGCTGCCCCTACACGTCTTTCTTTTAAACAATCATAGGGAAGGAAATTGTATGCTTCAGTGCAGCAGGAGAGTTCTGCAGGGATGTCTGCCAAATAAATTCACTGCAACAAGTCAAAACTAGTCCATGTAAATTTTTCCAAAGTCATTCATTTATTCATTAAACAAACTGTGCTACTATGGGGGGAAGACTGAGACAAATAAAATGTGGGTCCTACCCTCAAGTAGCTTAAAATTTAACCTGATCCATTCTCTCTGGTTATTGAAAGATTGTGCTATAATTGATCATTAAGATTGCCATCAGCACATTATACTGACATACCAAATAGCAGCTGTACTACCAGTAATATGTAGACATTATTCATATATGTATGTTCTTCAGTATCTCAATTATACAATATTTCAATCTCATTATTGAGTTTAGAATTATATAGTAAGCTGGATAATCTTAGTAATCATCCAATTTATCTTCTTCATTTTACAGATGAGGAAACTGAGTCTCAGGTAAAGTAATTTACTTAATCACCTTCAGCATGTTAGTAGTAAGAGAAAGGAATACAACTATGGTCTCTAGAAGCCCAGTTCACAGCTCATCAAGTCATACTCTATTTCTGATAAATGTTGAAAAGATTACACTTGGTACAATTATTCATCATACCTGAAAAATAAAACCTAGCAAATACTATTGTAATCCATTTTGTTCACTGGAGATTTCAAATGTGGGTATATGATAAGATGGTAACTCCATCATTGGACCTAGTACCCCAAAACATTGTAGAACCAAGTTAGTTGAGAATTCTTGCACTAGAAGTGTGTAACACAGTCCCTGGCAATATTTACTTTTTTAGATCACTATTCAGTTTTCCATTACTGCATGGTACAATGAAGTAATCAAACTTGACAAAGATCTTCCAACAGGTTCTTATGAAATTCATTGGTTCCCATCAAATTTATTATCATATTCCAAGACAGAATGACCAAGAACTAAGTTTTGAAGATGAGTCAGTACGTTATCACTGAATTACTTTTGGTTATATCTTAACCCTACTAAGATGGTCATTTAGGAACAGTGAATCCCTAAACAGCTTCTATAGGAGAGCAGAAGTTCACAAGGGACCCCGAAGCAATCAGTAGCACTGACTATGTACCAAGGACAGCTAGGTGATATAGTAGGTAGAGTGCCAGGCCTGGAGTCAGAAGGACTCAAGTTCAAATCTGGCCTCAGACACTAACTGGCTGTGTTAGCCTTAGCAAGTCACTTAACTCTATTTGCCTCAGTTTCCTCATCTGTAAAATGACCTGGAGAAGGAAATGTCAAAGCACTCCAATATCTTTGCTAAGAAAATCCCAAATGGAGTCACAAAGAGTCAGTCACGACTAAAATGACTGAACAACAATGATATGTACCAGGCATTCAAAGAGAATTCAAAGAAAAGAATAAGTATTCACATTCTAATGGGTTAGATTACATGGAAATATTTATATTTGACATATACATTCATTACACACACACACACACACACACACACACACACACACATATTTGAGCTGAGTCTTAAAATTAGGGATGCCAGGAGGCAGGGGCTGAGGAGGAAGAGCATTCCAAGGATGGGGGCTAGTCAATGAAAAGACATGGAGTACATAAATGGAGTGTCAAATTAGAGGAATAACAATTAGGCCACTGTAGCAGGATCATAGAGTACATGGAAGGGAATAAATTGTAAGAAGACCAGAAAGGAAAGCAGCAGTTTGTAAAGGGCCTTAAATATGCTCTATGAAATACAGCATTTTTATTTCCTGGAAGTAATTGGGAGACACTAGGTGGGGAGTGTGATATGATATGGCAAATCACTTTCGCAACTAAGTAGAAGATAAATTCAACCGGGGAGAAACTTGAGACTGAGAGACCAAGCAGAAGCCTCTAACAATAGGCTGGGCCTGAGGTGATGATGATCTGCACCAAGACTGGGGCTTCGTGAATAGAGAAAATAGAATATATGTAAGAGATGCTGTAAAGTCAGAAAAGGCAGAATCTGACCATAGATTAGATATGTGGGTTGAGTGTGAGTGAGGAGTTGAGAATGACAGATTGTAAGACGAGGTGATTAGTAGAATGATGGTACTTTCATTGGTAGTAGGAGAGTTGGGAAAAGGAGAGGGTTTGGGGCAAAAGACAAGTTCTGTTTTGTACATCTTGAGTTTGAGATGTTTGCAGGACATCTAGTTTGAAGCATTCAAAAGATAGTTGGTGATGTGAGAATGTGGTTTGAGGGGCAGTTGGTGGCACAGCGGATACAGCACCTGCCCTGGATTCAGGAGGACCTGAGTTCAAATCTGGCCTCAGACACATAACACTTACTAGCTGTGTGACCCTGGGCAAGTCACTTAACCCCATTGCCTAACAAAAAGGAAAAAAAGAGAATGTGGTTTGAGAGAGAGATTGGGGCTGGATAGAAAGCTGAGAATCGAGTGTATACAGACAATAATTGAATCTATGGGACCTGAGGAGATCACCAAGGTAAGTAGTAGAGAGAGAGTAGAGAAAAGGTCCAGTATGGGGTCTTGGCAAGAGGGTCACTCACATTTAGACATGACCTGGATGAAGATCCAGCAGGAAAAAAAGTGCCATAAAGATGCAATCAGTAACACCTCTCTGACATCAAACTTTTCCTGGCATCCATTCATTTGGGTTACCTTATAATTAAGCATCCTTATAGGCAAAGTCCTTCAGTAATGAAATTCTTCTGATGGGGTGTATGGGATGTTCAGGGAGAACTATCATCTCAGGTGTGAGGGCTTGTTGAGTCTTTTTCAGGGCTGCTCATCCATCTTTGGTGCCTACCTGTCACCCAACTCTCACCCATGGCTCCAAGAAGCTGTAGCATGTGCAATGGTCACACTCCTGTGAAACCATCTTGGCACACAGGCTAAACCAGTATGAGGGTAACTGACAGTCTTCAAACCTATTGGTGAGTTGTGAGGGGAATGTCTCCAAATGTGTGAAGACTTCCCCTGGTGGAATGGGTAGATGAGAATAATTTTTCTAATGGCCATGAAAGTGGCTGAAGCAGGTGCTGTGAAGCACGTAGAGCTTGGTCAAACATTGACGATGCAGAGGTCATTTACTGAATCCTGGGCCATAGCCAGGACTCCTGACTTTTGATCTTGCCACTGGACTTTGATGACTCTGGAAGAGAGTGAGGCTGATGATTTTGTGAAATTCTGACTCACTTAAAATCAATTCATGAGCAATTCAAGACATCACTCCATTATGTCATTGGTCCTCTTCAAAAAATGAAGATGAATTACAACAACAAAGAAACTCTTCTGATAGATTTTCAAGGAACATCCACATTCCTTATAATGAATTTTTCTTTATTGTAAACAGTATTATTCAACAAGCTGTCTGTTACTCCATGGCTAGCGCATTCATACACTAGTAATAGAACTACAAATTCTAAGAAGGATTAAAATAAAGTGTACTTCAAACTAAAGCTATTCAGTACGTGTTTGGGGTTTGTCACAAATAGTACATTTCTCTAATGAATCGGAGTTTGGGATTTCTTTGTGAAAAAAGGTCCCCAGTTATTATTCTTTGTACCCCTATTCTGGTACTCAAAGAAGGCCAAACACTACTGTGTTTGCTTTTAATAAGAACACTATGTGCTGTTGGACAAGCTTAGTCTCTGTGCATCTTCACAGAATGTACTGAAATGAAGCCAATCTGGTTTGTTTAATCAATTCAAACAGCCAGATCACCCATATGACCACAAAATCCATGTTAAGGCCTGAAGCATTTATTTTGTCAATTGACATTGGCCAGCTTCACTGGATGGCTGCCAAATATTAACTTCGCTTATGTATGGTTTCAAGACCTGGAGTGAAGTGTGGAAGGAGGAGATTCTGGGAAGGTGCCATGGAACTGTGGAATGAAAACTAGCCTGGGCATCAATACAATAGCCTGGTTTCACATCTTTGCTATTCTACTGCATCTATGTGAGACTGGATAAGTTATCTCACCTCTTGGATCCTCAATATCTCTATCTGCAAAATGAAGGCATTAGATCAGATGATTTCTAATGTCCCTTTCATCTCTCATGTTATTCTAAGCTCTTCATTGTTTTAAGTATCATTATCTTGACTGACACTGATTCAATTCAGCCAAATTCCTCATATAGTAGATCTGCAGAGAGTATTCAAATGACTGAAATGAAAGCATCAGCTGTGTCTGATCTTTTCTCTTTGCTAATAGAGACATGAAGTAAGTGTGACCAGGGAAAAAGAGTCACTCAGTGGAGCAGAACCAATGATGGTGAGGGCCTCAGAATACACTAAATGAGGGACTCATTCTTTCATGACACAGATAGAAGAATCAAAATCCTTGCATCTGCAGCCTTTCAGTAGTGATTTAAGAAGCCTAATCATCCTTAGGCGCTGAACGGTAGTTTCCTTAATGTGTTTCAAAACGAATGTCATGAGCTAGGACTGCTGTCCAAAGTGCAGCTGTGAAACATATAAAATAATTTGCCTACCATAAAACGCTCTGGTTTGTAATCACAAAGGTAATGGATTAACCAAATACCATGCATGCGCCTCTTGAGGAGTCCATTTAAAATAATAACCTACTCAGGAATAATCATTTTAACCACCATCCTCTAAGTCACTCCTGGAGGCAAAATTTTTGCAATTAGTTTAACTAGGGGGGTTGTAAAAAAAAAAGGGTTATTTACAAAATGCTTGCTTTTTCTTTGTAATGGCTTACATCTAATTGTTCTTAGAATTCTGACCATAATATTTAGTGCATTTCTGCATGCATAGTATTTTCAATAACCATGAACATTTCTTAAATCCCTACTATGTGTAGTAGCTGAATTTCCCCTCACATGAAACTCTCCCCAGAGAAAAAAACAAAAACAAAAAACAAAACTGCCCTACATTTAAGGCATTCTTTTGGTCAGCCCCGCTAATGTATTTACTTTTAGCAGACAGATAGAAGCCATAGTAGTGAAAAGCAGAAATGCATTTAGTCAACTAGCATAGCAAATGTAAAATGACAAGAAAAGATCTCCATGAACAAATGTTATACCCTCTCTCACAGGCAACGGTTGTTTTTCCTTTGTACCCAAAGAGGACCAATGACATCACCATGCTAGGGTCAAGGTTCAGTGTGTTTGACTGTGGCTGATCAGTCCAATAAGAGCTCAGAAGTCTCTACCATAGGTTGGGCACAAACAGTGCATTTGAACATTTGGGATGAAGATATCTCTAGATTTATACACCTCTCACTTCCTTTGTGCTACTGCAATTCTGCCTTGCTCATAGAATACAGTTCCTTCTTTGATGTGGGCATGCCATGCTGGGTGGTCCCGGGCCCGAGTAAATGTTGCCATGGACCAGCTACATTCCCCATGCAAGAGAAGTCTTGTT